>NC_083407.1:11639600-21142100 GCF_020745735.1 Hemiscyllium ocellatum
GGGAGGTGGGGAGGTGGGGAGGTGGGGAGGTGAGGAGGTGGGGAGGTGGGGAGGTGGGGAGGTGGGGAGGTGGGGAGGTGGGGAGGTGAGGAGGTGGGGAGGTGGGAAGGTGGGGAGGTGGGGAGGTGGGGAAGTGGGGAAGTGGGGAGGTGGGGAAGTGGGGAGGTGGGGAGGTGGGGAGGTGGGGAGGTGGGGAGGTGGGGAGGTGGGGAGGTGGGGAGGTGGGGAAATGGGGAGGTGGGGAAATGGGAAAGTGGACCCGGAAACAGTAATGGAGTTTAATATAGATAAGTGTGAGGTCTGAGGTGGGGGAGTCCAGAACTAGAGGGCATAGGTGTAGGGTGAGAGGGAAAAGATATGAAAGAAACCTAAGGGGCAACTTTTTCACGTAGATGGTGTAACGTGTATGGAATGAGCTGTCAGAGGATGTGGTGGAGGCTGGTACAATTGGGAGAGAGGGGTGGGTGTGGGGAAGTGGGTGTGGGGAAATGGGGGTGGGGGTGGGGGTGGGGGTGGGGAAAGGGGTGAGTGGGGTAAGGGGGAGGAGTGGAGGAGTGGATGGGTAGGAAAAGGGGGGGGAGGGGAGGGGTGGGGAGGGGAGGGGAGGGGGTGGGGAAAGGGGGGAGGTGGAGGTGGAGGTGGGGGAGAGGAGGGGAGGGGAGGGGAGGGGAGGGGAGGGGTTGGGGTGGGAAAGGGGGATGTGGAGGTGGAGGTGGGAGTGGGGAAAGCTGGGGTGGAGTGGGGAAAGATGGGGTGGGGTGGGGTGGGGTTGGGGTGGGGGTGGAGTGGGGAAAGATGGGGTGGGGTGGGGTGGGGTGGGGTGGGGGTGGGGGTGGGGGTGGGGGTGGGGGGAAAGCTGGGGTGGAGTGGGGAAAGATGGGGTGGGGTGGGGTGGGGTTGGGGTGGGGGTGGAGTGGGGAAAGATGGGGTGGGGTGGGGTGGGGTGGGGTGGGGGTGGGGGTGGGGGTGGGGGTGGGGGAAAGGGGGGTGGAGTGGGGAAAGATGGGGTGGGGTGGGGTGGGGTTGGGGTGGGGGTGGAGTGGGGAAAGATGGGGTGGGGTGGGGTGGGGTGGGGTGGGGGTGGGGGTGGGGGTGGGGGTGGGGGTGGGGAAAGCTGGGGTGGAGTGGGGAAAGATGGGGTGGGGTGGGGTGGGGTTGGGGTGGGGGTGGAGTGGGGAAAGATGGGGTGGGGTGGGGTGGGGTGGGGGTGGGGTGGGGTGGGGTGGGGTGGGGGTGGGGGTGGGGGTGGGGAAAGGGGGGGGGGAGTGGTGGTAGCACTTTTTAAAAAACAAAACTTGAGCTGTTTTCACTGTGATCAGTCTATTTAGAATGGAGATAACCATGGAAATTTGATTACAGTCAACATCACTTGGATCAAGGAGGTGCCAAAAGCAAATCTGTAAAGTTTTCTATTAAAAATGTATTTTGTAAACTTTTTAATAAAGTGAGCATTACTTTCGGTCCAGCGTTCTATGAACTTACACTTTCAATTTTAAGGAGATTGAATTTTTGACTTGGAAAATATATTTCCTCACTGCTTTGAAATGTTTGCGTCATTTAATATACGGCTCTGGAGGAAATGTAGGAGGAGGGTGGGATGAATTTCAAGTCGGGGACGGGGACGGGGACGGGGACGGGGACGGGGACGGGGGGTGGGGATGGGGGGGTGGGGATGGGGGGGTGGGGATGGGGGGGGTGGGGATGGGGGGGTGGGGATGGGGGGTGGGGATGGGGGGGTGGGGATGGGGGAGTGGGGATGGGGGGGTGGGGATGGGGGGTGGGGATGGGGGGGTGGGGATGGGGGGTAGGGATGGGGGGTGGGGATGGGGGGTGGGGATGGGGGGTGGGGATGGGGGGTGGGGATGGGGGGTGGGGGTGGGGGTGGGGGGTGGGGGGTGGGGATGGGGGGTGGGATGGGGGGTGGGGTGGGGGTGGGATGTCTGTGACATTGAGGTAGGATTCCATGAGTATGATTAGGTCCGGCTGTTGCTAGTCTGTGAGGAGTTTCGGCATTAGTCCCAGGTATGAGTAAAGAGGACTTTGTAGGGTTGTCTCTTCTGGTGCCTAGGTTGATCCCGAATGATCCATCCTGTTTCGTTTTATGTTCTTTTTCTTTTGTTTGCCCCACAATACTGCCCAACTCTGGTATTGCTTCTATTTACCCCAGCGCCTATGTTGTGTGTATGCAGGTGAGAGATAGTGAAAGACAGCAGGTGTACAAATCCTTATTCAAATTTCCACCACCAGGAAGGAAGGAAGGAAGGAAACACCCGAGTGGTCAGTGACAAGCAGAGCCCTTCACATCGAAGAGCAATGCTGCATGAGCCAAAAGGTGAAGGGGAGGGCAGGTATTAAATCAAAATAGTTGGAGGTGGAAATAATGCACTCCACTCCCTGCGGTGCCCACCTCTCCCTAAACAATTCCAGGGTGTTGGTGGACACTACGTGCTCCTTTTCCAGAGACACCTGGGCTCTAATGTAACCGCAGAAGAGGAGCAGGCAGTCGGCCCTAATGACCCCCTCCATGGCCCGCTGCCTGGACCTGATTATGGCCAGTTTGGCCAGGCCCAGGAACAGATCCACGAGGAGGTCTTCTAACCTCCTGTTTCCTTTTTTTTTCCCTTTTTCTTTTTCTCTTCTTAACCCCACACTACCACCTAACTGCGGTAGTGCTTATTTTTTCCCCAGCACCCATGGTGTGTGTGTGTGTGTGCGTGTGCAGGTGTGAGACACAGTGAGAGAGCGTTGGAGGGGGAACCTCCTGTTTTTTTTTCTTTTTTCTCTTTTTCTTTCTTTTTATTTTTTATTAACCCCCACACTACCGCCTAACTGCGGTAGTGCTTATTTTCCCCAGCATCCATGGTGTGTGTGAGCAGGTGTGAGACACAGTGAGAGACACAAAGTGCACAAATCTTTATTTAATTTCCACCACCAGGAAAAATAGGAAAACACCCGAGTGGCAGGTAACAAGCAGTGCCCTTCACATTAAAGAGGGCAATGCTGTGTGATCAAAACAGTGAAGGGGAGGGAAGGGGAGGGAAGGGGAGGGGAGGGAAGGGGAGGGGAGGGACTAAATCAAAATAGCGTTGGAGGGGGAACCTCCTGTTTCTTTTGTTTGAGACTTCATAGCGATTGGTACAACTCAATGGCTTGTTAGGCCATTTCAAAGGACAATCGATCGATTGTCTGGGTCTGGAGTCACGTGTAGATAGGATAGTGAAGAAGGCGCTTGGTATGCTTTCCTTTATTGGTCAGAGTATTGAGTACAGGAGTTGGGAGGTCATGTTGCGGCTGTACAGGATATTGGTTTGGCCACTGTTGGAATATTGCATGCAGTTCTGGTCACCTTCCTATCGGAAAGATGTTGTGATACTTGAAAGTGTTAAGGGTTCAGAGCGGGGTGGGGGAGGTGGTGTGGGGGGTGGGGGATGGACGGAGAATGGGGGGGAAGAATGGGGGGGGAGAATGGGGGGGGGAGAAGAATGAGGGGGGAGGAGAATGAGGGGGGAGGAGAATGAGGGGGAGGAGAATGGGGGGGAGGAGAATGGGGGGGAGAGAATGGGGGGGAGAGAATGGGGGGGGGAGAGAATGGGGGGGGAGAGAATGGGGGGAGAGAATGGGGGGGGAGAGAATGGGGGGGGGAGAGAATGGGGGGGGGAGAGAATGGGGGGGGGGAGAGAGATGGGGGGGGGAGAGAATGGGGGGGGGAGAATGGGGGGGGGGAGAGATGGGGGGGGGGGGGGGGGGGGGGAGAATGGGGGGGGGGGGGGGGGGGGGGGGGGGGGGGGGGGGGGGGGGAGAATGGGGAAGGGAGAGTGCCATTTCCACCACCTACAAACAGACCTCACCATCAGGGATATATTTCCCTCCGTGACTACCTGGTTAGGTCCATATCCCCCACCGATCCAACCTGCATTCCCGGCACGTTCCCTTGCCACCCCAAGAAGTGCTAAACCTGCGCCCACAACTCCCCTCTCACCTCCGGCCAAAGCCCCAAAGCATCCTTCCACATCCGACAGAGATTTATCTGCTGTGTCTGTTGTTCTCGATATGGTCTCCTCGACATTAAAATCTCCAGGACACATGCACTAAACAACCCCATTGTTCTGTGGCTGAACACTTACGCTCCCCCTCCCACTCCACAAAGAACATGCGGGTGCTGAGCTTCCTCTACCTCCAAGCTCTAGCCACCCAACACAGAGTCATAGAGATGTACAGCAGATATCCCATACCAATCTAGTCCCACCTGCCAGCGCCCGGCCCATATCCCTCCAAACCCTTCCTATTCATATACCCATCCAAATGCCTCTTAAATGTTGCAATTGTACCAGCTTCCACCACATCCTCTGGCAGCTCATTCCATACATGTACCACCAGCTGCGTGAAAAATTTGCCCCTTAGGATGAGAAGGCAAAGATATAAAAGAACCTAAACCTACGCCCTCTAGTTCTGTACTCCCTGACCCCAGGGAAAATACTTTGTCTATTTATCCTATCCATGCCCCTCATGACTTTGTAAACCTCTATAAGGTCACCCCTCAGCCTCTGACGCTTCAGGTAAAACAGCCCCAGCCTGTTCAGTCTCTCCTTGTAGCTCAGATCCTCCAATCCTGGCATCATCCTTGTAAATCTTTTCTGAATCCTTTCAAGTTTCACAACATCTTTCCGATAGGAAGGAGACCAGAATTGCATGCAATATTCCAACAGTGACCAAACCAATATCCTGTACAGCCGCAACATGACCTCCCAACTCCTGTACTCAATACTCTGACCAATAAAGGAAAGCATACCAAGCGCCTTCTTCACTATCCTATCTACCTGCGACTCCACTTTCAAGGTGCTATGAACCTGCACTTCAAGGTCTCTTTGTTCAGCAACACTCCCTAGGACCTTACCATTAAGTGTATAAGTCCTGCTAAGATTTGTTTTCCCAAAATGCAGCACCTTGCATTTATCTGAATCAAACTCCATCTGCCACTTCTCAGCCCATTGGCCCATCTGGTCCAGATCCTGTTGTAATCTGAGGTAAATCTTTTCGCTGTCCATTACACCTCCAATTTTGGTGTCATCTGCAAACTTACTAACTGTACCTCTGATGCTCGCATCCAAATCATTTATGAAAATGACAAAAAGTAGAGGGCCCAGCACCGATCCTTGTGGCACTCCACTGATCACAGGCCTCCAGTCTGAAAAACAACCCTCCACCATCACCCTCTGTCTTCTCCCTTTGAGCCAGTTCTGTATCCAAATGGCTAGTTCTCCCTGCATTCCATGAGATCTAATCTTGCTAATCAGTCTCCTATGGGGAACCTTGTCGAAAGCTTTACTGGAGGAAGAACACCTCCTCTTCCGCCTTGGGACCCTCTAATCACACAGGATCAATGTGGATTTTACCAGTTTCCCTCTCCCCACCTGATGCCAGATCCAATCTTCCAACTCGGCACTGCCCTCTTGAACTGTCCTACCTGTCCATGTTCACTTCCACCTATCCACTTCACCCTCTGCTCTGACCTATCACATTCACCCCCACCTATTGCATTCCCAGCTACCTCCCCCCCATTTATCTCTCAGCCCCCTTGGGACTACCCCCCCCCCCCAAATTCCTGTTGAAGGGCTTATGTCCAAACATCGATTCTCCTGTTCCTTGATTGCTGCCTGACTTGCTGTGCTTTTCCAGCACCACACTCTTCCACTCTGATCTGCAGTCCTCACTTTCTCCTCCATGGTCTCCCAGATGGTATTCTAACTTGTAATTAATATTAAATACTTATAGAACACACTGAAGCTATGGGCACAACTACCATGTCTTCTTTAAGAACATTAATTAGGAGTTTGTCGTCTGCGATTATTATCTCAAACTGTCATCCATAAAGGTATTGATGGAACTTCCTAATTCCCACCAAACCCCCCTTCTCTATCTGGGCACCCTTATGCTTTGTATTAGCCAAACTCCTGGATGCATTTGCTTTGGGTGTTCCTCTCCATTGTGCCACCTATGAGCTAATACCATCCTGATCTTGTACGGTATATGTCACATCAATATTTAGATTGCACTTTGGCTCATAGTGCCAACACCTTGGAGGATGATAGGGGTTTCTTTAAAAGCTAGGGCTTGTCCAAGTCACCATTTCCAACACTGGCACCTTTTTTTTCAGGACTTGATGCAAAGTGCCAGGGTGGAGGCCAGGTTATGTACAAACTTTCCACCATAAAACTTACCAGCCGAAACAGACATGCAAGCAGAGGCCTTTGATCGCCCTCAATTTATCCTCCAATGGGTGTAACCCAGTCTTATCAACTCTACCCAAAGAGATCACTTGGGGGTCCTGGAACCCATTTTTCCCTCCTTCAGCATGCAACTACTTTGGAAAATTGCCTTAGAATGATTTTGGGAGAGGTGATGGCCTAGTGGTATTATTGCTAGGCTATTAATGTAGAAACACAACCAGTGTTCAGGGGACCCAGGTTTAAAGCCTGCCATGGCAAATGGTGGTATTTGTATCCAATTGTTTTTTAAAACCTGGCATTAAGAATCTAATGACGACAATGAAATCATTAGTGAACCAGATGTATTTTTCTGAGAATCGATTAATGCCTTTCAGGGAAGGAAATCTGCCATCCTCATCTAGTCTGGTCTACACGTGACTCCAGACCCAGACAATCAATCAATCAATTGTCCTTTGAAATGGCCTAACAAGCCATTCAGTTGTACCAATCGCTATGAAGTCTCAAACAAAAAACAAACAGGAAGTTAGAGGACCTCCTCGTGGATCTGCTCCTGGGTCTGGCCCAAAAACAGGTCCAGGCAGTGGGCTATGGAGGGGGCCGACTGCCTGCCCCTCTTCTGCGGTTATGTTAGAGCCCAGGTGTCTCTGGAAAAGGAGCACGCGGTGTCCACCAACATCCTGGAATTGTTCAGTGAGAGGTGGGTGCCGCAGGGAGTGGAGTACATTATTTCCACCTCCAACTATTTTGATTTAATCCCTGCCCTCCCCTCCCCTCCACTTTTTGGCTCATGCAGCATTGCTCTTCGATGTGAAGGGCTCTGCTTGTCACTGGCCACTTGGGTGTTTCCTTCCTTCCTTCCTGGTGGTGAAAATTTGAATAAAGATTTGTACACCTGCTGTCTTTCACTATCTCTCACCTACATACACACAACATAGGCGCTGGGGTAAATATAAACTTTGCCCCACAATACTGCCTAATTGTGGTAAACGAAAGAAAAACATAAAACGAAACAGGATGGATCATTCGGGATCAACTTAGGCACCAAAAGAGACAACGGCAGAAACAGCCCTGTCAACCCTACAAAGTCCTCTTTACTCATACCTGGGACTAATGCCGAAACTCCTCACAGACTAGCAAAAGCTGGACCTAGTCATACTCGTGGAATCCTACCTCAATGTCCCAGACACCACCATCACCATCCCTGGATAATGTCCTGTCACACCACTCCTATCTTTTAAAAAAATGTTTCTATTCCTTTACAACCACAAACATTTATCTGTATCTAATAAGAGTGAGGCAGTGTCTAGTCATTTAACTGCCAACCTGAATGGCCAGAAGCTTGTTTGATTTCACATAATTGCATTATTTGAAATGTCACTGTCAAAGACCTGAAATTCATCCTACCCTCCTCCTACATTTCCTCCAGAGTCGTATATTAAATGACACAAACATTTCAAAGCAGTGAGGAAGTACATTTTCCAAGACAAGAATTCAATCTCCTTAAAATTGAAAGTGTAAGTTCATAGAACGCTGGACTGAAAGTAATGCTCACTTTATTAAAAAGTTTACAAAATACATTTTTAATAGAAATCTCTCACAGCAAGTCACACTGCTAATAACGGAAAAAAAAAGAACTTTACTGTCAACATCACTTGGATCAAGGAGGTACCAAAAGCAAATCTGTAATCAAATTTCCATGGTTATCTCCATTCTAAATAGACTGATCACAGTGAAAACAGCTCAAGTTTTGTTCCTAAAAAAAGTGCTTTCCATTCAAGGAAAATATCAACATTTATACACACCCATATCCAGAATTCTGTGAAATTGCAAAACAAAGTTTTTGAAAACCTTAAGTCCTGCATACAGCATAATGTAATTGCTGTAACAACTTCCTTTTTCAGATAAATCAGATATTGAAACTCTGCACTAAGAGCTCTCAGAGTTGATTCAGTCAAGACATCAAGTATTGCATAATCCATCATTAAATTCAAAAGGACAACAGCTGCGTATATTCCCAATTTACAACTCATTCGTTCACGGTCAGTTATACTGATTACCTTCAAGATTTTGCAGCTGTTTCTTATTACAAAAAGTTTATTAAGTATTTTCAAAAACAAGTCCATTTGAAAACAACACCGCTACAAAATAGCCATTTTCTTCCAGTTCCTTTGTTTGGCATTGGTGTCCATTACAAAAAAAATTTGCACTATAGTCAGCCACTGTCTCTGCAGTCACACAATGAAGGATTCTTTATTCATCGCTGTCACTTCCAGAGTCACTTAGCTGCAGATCATTGCCTGAAAATTTAATAAGAAAAAGTCCTTTATTCAAGCCAGTTCAAGAAATTGCTATATTTAAAACCTTTAGAAAAATCTAAGAATTTTATTAGATACTATGGCAAAATCTCACTCTTTCTCTCTCTCCCACACACCCACCACCACACACCCACCACCACACACCCACCCAACCACACACCACCCTTGTAGCAGCTACCTGTGCTGACAAAGAGCAACAAAGGTGGTAATGTCTGCTAACCATGTCCCAAACCCAGTGAGTGAACAACATTGTTACTAACCCTGATAAAGGGGTAGGTTTCTCTCCCAACATAGTCGTCAGCTCCTAACACGTGCCAAATGTGTAGTCAAAGATGCTGCCCTAGGATTGGGCTCATCAACCACACATGGAGCCACCAAATTCATGTCCTGGGTGGACAATCGCACTCATTAGTGACTCATTGCTGAAAATGTCGAATTACCTTGTCATCTGCAAGCAGGACCACTGGAAACTTAGTTCTGGATCTAATCAACTTACATTCACCAATGATTAGATTTGGAAATGGGTACCAAAATAAAGGCCTGGGTCAATGTCTATCAGAGATGGCAAGGGGCGTAGGGGGAGCGAGAGTTTTGTGGATGTTAATCTACAGTATATAACTGCTCTCATCACCTTAACACCAAGAGTAAAATGAAATAGAAGCAAAACTGGATAGGTAGCCCTGGGAAGTTTGCCTTTTGTAAGGGGTTAATTAGAAAAGAATGAGATCATGATGGATTTAAATGGATGGGGCAGAGTCAATTAAGAGTAGATCACACATGACTTGTGGAGATGACAGTTTTGAAGATTTTAATTGCTTTTTGTTTCACGTTCTCTCATTACCATCATCTGGAACATAAATCACCCATAGGCACTTATGGTGCAATGTAGTGTCCTATTTCTGATCTAGAATGCCTTGGTTCAAGTCCCATCTGCTCTGGGGCTATACTCGATGGATGAGAGGGGAATATGACTGAAACTTACAGAATACTCAACAGCCTAGACAGACTGAACGTTGGGAAGATGTTTCCATTGGCAGGAGAGACGAGGAACAAAGTGCACAACCTTAGAGTAAAAGGGAAGGCCTTTTTATAACAGAGAGCAGGAGAAAATTCTTTAGCCAGAGGGTGTGAATCTGTGGAAATCATTGCCACACAAGGCCGTGGTGACCAGGTAGGTTTATGTAGGAGTATGTTTAAAACAGAAATAGATAAGTTCTTAATTGCCAAGGGGATCAAAGGTTATAGGGAGAAAGTGGGAAAATGGGGTTGAAAAATCTATCAATCACGACTGAGAGGCAGAGCAGACTTGATGGACCGAATGGCCTTACTTCTGCTCTTCTGGCTTATAGGCATTATAACAAATGTCAATAAATCACCAATAATAGTATACTCAATTACAAAACAAAGTATCCTTCAATATTGGAGAAAGTAACGTCTGTAGTTGCTGGAGATCAGAGTCAAGAGTGTGTTGCTGAAAAAGCACAGCAAGTCAGGCAGCATCCGAGGAGCAGGAAAAAAATTGACATTTCGGGCTGGAGCCCTTCATCAGGCCTGAAACATCGAATCTCCTGCTACTCGGATGCTGCCTGACCTGCTGTGCTTTTCCAGCAACACACTCTCTATCCTCCAATACTGTATTGTCCTGATATATTTGCCTCATTGGACTTTAGAAAAATGAGAGGCAACCTTATTGAAACGTAAAAGGTTCAAGTGGACTGGACTGGTAGATGTGGAAAGGTTTTTCTTCCCTTAGAATTTCATTACATTAACTTAAACCACTTAAAAAAAAAACTACTTACGCAATGTATTCAGAGATTCCGCAGGTCTACTGCTGATGACATCTGCTGTTGACGTGTGATGCTGAGGTAGTGAAGGTGGTATTAACGGCATTGAAACTGGATGAGAGGAAGGTACTGAAGGGAGTGCAACAGGCTTCTGTGTCTCATCCTCAGAATCACTGGAGCTATCACTACTTGAGGAAGAGGATGAAGAGCCCTTAGATTCAGACAAACTGTCAGAGCTACTCATCTGGTCCATAGTGCCAACCTCTGCCATCAGCTCTATAACAAAGCACAGAATATTGTTACTTGAATGCAGAATCAACTGTGACACAAATGTATTTCTAGATAAGCTGCTCACTACCTTCTCCAGGGCAACCAGGGACATGCAATAAATGCTGGCCCACCACATCCCATGAATGAATAAAGTTTAGCTGTCATGCCTCCATGATAGATGAACATTCATCTGTGACGCTATCCTTGGGTGAGCAGCTGGCACTGACTCAGTGTCCGAGTGTAAGCAACAATGGACATGCAAGCAAAATGCAACAGAGCTGGATGTGTCCATTAAAACACACAAACTAACAAGTAGGGCTCTGGGGAGGTGACAGCTTAGAGGTAACTGGAGTCACATATTGACCAGATCAGGTAAAGATGGCAGATTTCCTTCCCTAAAAGACATTAGTGAAGCAGATGTTTTTTTCTGCCAATCGACAATGATTTTGTGATCATCATTAGACTCTTAAATTCCAGATTTCTACTGAACTCAAATTCAAACATCTGCTGTGATAGGATTTGAACCCAGGTTTCCAGAACTTTACCCATGTCTCCGAATAACACCACTAGGACATCACTCCCTTCATTAAATATATTCAAGGCTGAGATGGACAGTGTTTTAATCAGAAAAGGAATCAAGGATTGTGGAGAGAAAGCAGGAAAGTCCTGTTGAGGATGATCAGATCAGTCATGCAGAATGTAATCAAGTAATCCAATTTTTGAAAATCAAAAAAAGTAGTCCTTGAGAAAATCTCCACAGGATCCATTGAAATTGTGGGTATCTACAGCAGTTCAAGGTGGCAGTTCACCACTACCTTCTCCAGGGCAACAAGGGATGGGCAATAAATGCTGCCCAGCCAGTGATTCCCACATCCCAAGAGTAAGTACATAAATTGAAAGCATTATATGTATTGACCACCACGTGTAGTTTGCTTTCAGGGCATCCACTATCTCAACCGGAATATCTGGGTGCTTCACTTAACTGATACCCACAATGTGGAGGTTAGCTTGAGAACAGCAACGCCTGTTGCTAATGGTGTTTAGAACAGGTGATCTTACAGAAACTGAGGCGATTTGGAAGTGTGGAAGCTGAGAAGATGGCTTCAGTTTAAAAAAGATTTCCCATTTAAAAGGAGGAGAATGTTTCCTTTTAGAAGGTCCTGAGACTTTGGAACTCCTCCATAGAATAGTAGAGGCAGAGCTACAACTTCCTGAACAATAAGGGAGTCAATGGTTATCAGAGACAAGTTCAGACCATAGTAAGTGAGCAAATGGTCCTATAAAATGACAGAGCCTACTCTCATTCTTATTTCATATGTTTAAAGGATGAGCATACTACTCAAACTCAGAAGGTGATGAATTTTTGAACTTCTGTCCCAGAGGGTTCTGGAGTGTTAATCAGTGATTACATTCAAAACAAAGTAATAGATTTCTAGAAGTCAACAGTACCTATATTCTTTTCCTTGCAGTCTCCTCCTCCCGCAGCCCCATGGGCACCCATAAGGATTCCCATGGTTACACAACAGCCCTGACTAACATTGCTGACAAGTCAGTTTCAATATAATTTAAAAAGGACTGTCACATCCTACAAAACTGTTCAGTTTTTTGGTGCACCATATTGATGAGGTCATCTTGGGGGAAATGCTCCATCACCAGCTTATGCCACCCCATAAGGCCTGGTGGTTTTTCTGATGTTCAAATTAGTAAAATGTTCTTCCTTGTGCAATGGGCAAGGATATTACACAGTCTCTTCCCATGTTCTCTAGAGAGGGCAAGTTTGCCAGCCCCAAAAGAAGAATTACTGCTTCCATGTTAATTTCAGTCCCCAGAATGCTCATTAACTCCAAGCTTTTCAATAAAAATATTTATAAGAAAAGAAATCAACGGCTATAATGGTTAATGTGGAAAAATGGCAGAGTTAAAAACGATCACCTATGATCTTAATCCCACTGAACTCATCTCTACCTACCTCGACTATCCCCCCTAGTCCAGGAACCCCCCACTTCCTTTCGTGACATCACCCATGCCCTCCACCTCCTCCAAGATTTTCATTTCCACGGCCCCAAACGCCTCATCTTCACCATGGATATCCAATCCCTCAAAACCTCCATCTGCCAAGCCCTCCATTTCTTCCTCTCCCAACATCACCAACAGTACCCTTCCACCGACACACATTCGTTTGGCTGAACAGGTCCTCACCCTTAATTTCTCCTTCGAATCCTCCCACTTCCTCCAGACCAAAGGGGTAGCCATGGGCACACGTATGGGCCCCAGCTATGCCTTTCTCTTTGTTGGCTATGTAGAACAGTCCATCTTCTGTAGATACACCAGCACCACTCCCACCTCTTCCTCCGCTACATTGATGACTGTATTGGCACCACCTCATGCTCCCACGAGGAGGTTGAGCAATTCATCAACTTCACCAACACATTCCACCCTGACCTTAAATTCACCTGGACCATCTCTGACACCTCCCTCCCCTTCCTGGACCTCTCCATCTCCATTAATGACGACCGACTTGACACCGACATTTTTTACAAACCCACCGACTCCCACAGCTACCTGGATTACATCTCTTCCCACCTGACTTCCTGCAAAATTGCCATCCCGTATTCCGCCTCTGCCATATTTGCTCACAGGAGGACCAGTTCCACCACAGAACACACCAGATGGCCTCCTTCCTTACAGACAGCAATTTACCTTCCCACATGGTTAAAGATGCCCCCCAACGCATCTCGTCCACATCCCGCACCTCCGTCCTCAGACCCCACCCCTCCAACCGTAACAAGGACAGAATCCTCCGTAGAGCTCACCTTCCACCCTACCAACCTTTGCATAAACCAAATCATCCGCCGACATTTCCGCCACCTCCAAACGGACCCCACCACCAGGGATATATTTCCCTCCCCACCCCTTTCTGCTTTCCGCAAAGACCATTCCCTCCGTGACTACATGGTCAGGTCCATGCCCCCAACAACCCACTCTCCCATCCTGGCACCTTCCCCTGCTGCTGCAGGAATTGCAAAACCTGCGCCCAGACCTCCTCCCTCACCTCCATCCAAGGCCCCAAAGGAGCCTTCCACATCCAAAGTTTTACCTGCACATCCACCAATATCATTTATTGTATCCGTTGCTCCCAATGCGGTCTCCTCTACATTGGGGAGACTGGACGCCTCCTAGCAGAGCGCTTTAGGGAACATCTCTGGGACACCCACACCAATCAACCACACCGCTCTGTGGCCCAACATTTCAACTCTCCCGCCCAGTCAGCCAAGGACATGGAGGTCCTGGACCTCCTTCAACGCCGCTCCCTCACCACCCGACGCCTGGAGGAAGAACACCTCATCTTCTGCCTCGGAACACTTCAACCCCAGGGTATCAATGTGGACTTCAACAGTTTTCTCATTTCCCCTCCCACCTCACCAGTTCCAAACTTCCAGCTCAGCACTGTCCCCATGACTTGTCCTACCTGCCCATCTTCCTTTCCACCTATCCACTCCACCCTCTCCTCCCTGACCTATCACCTTCATCCTCACCCCCACTCACCTATTGTACTCTATGCTACTTTCTCTCCACCCCCACCCACCTCTCATTTATCTCTCCACCCTTCTGGCTCTCTGCCTCTATTCCTGATGAAGGGCTTTTGCCCAAAACGTTGATTTTCCTGCTCCTCGGATGCTGCCTGAACTGCTGTGCTTTTCCAGCACCACTCTAATCTAGACTCTGGTTTCCAGCATCTGCAGTCATTGTTTTTGCCTACCTTAATGAAAATAGCCTACTGCTCCCGTGCTTAAGGCTGCAACACCTTCTTGGAAAATAAAACAAATATTCAGCACTGTTTACACATAGCTGTAAAACTATAATTTCACAATTCAAATGATGATATTCCCCAGAAAGCTTGCAATGACAGTCAGTCGTCTTTCTTTCCCAGCAGACAACTTTCAACCAATTAGAAAATTGATTCAAACCTCAGCTGCAACATGAAGTACATTAAAAACATCTAACTCCCACCTAGAGTCTGCTAATTAACAGTTAATTAAATACACGGCATGATTTCTATTTGATCCAAAACGATCAAACCTCATCGTGCACAGCAAGCAATGTCAATCGAGCAAAAAGATATGACAGTTTCTCTTGATACAAAAAAGGAACACCAAAAATGAGAACAAATCTCGTTTCTATAGCACCTTTCACAATCGCAGTGTCCAAAAGCATTTTACCACCAATTCAATATCTGATAAAAACAGAACAGAATCGTAATGTAACCAATGCAGCAGGTAACATGCACAAACTCTTCTTCAAAAGCGAGTCTGCATTCAACCTTCCCTCATCTAGCATCAATTTTCTTTATTATCATCTCATTAGACGTCCTGAGATTCAGCGTCAGATAGACTACTGCAGTATGCCCCTGAACCAATTTGGCTGGACTCTCCCTCTGAGACTTGTGGTCTCTCTCAATGCCATACCACTGCCAGAGATTTGCACCTGGGAATTGCCACAGCCCTGACCCACTCCATTCCAGTTCCACAGAGGACTCTCCACTGGGTAAAAACAATGACTGCAGATGCTGGAAACCAGATTCTGGATTAGTGGTGCTGGAAGAGCACAGCAGTCCAGGCAGCATCCTCTCCACTCACAAGCCACAATAGCAGCACAGAGTGCGCAAGCAAGAGAGAGAGAAGCTATGGCTGAGGAGGACAACGACAAAAGGCCCAGGCTCCACAGCCAGTTAAGAGGAGCACTCAAACCAAGCAGGACTCTCTGAAGGGGCTGAAGCCAGCAAGAAAAGCAACTGCAGACCTTTAAAAGACAATGAAAATCTGCTGCAGTTCGAGACTTTAACTGAAATTGAAATGGATAGCTCTTTCGAGGAGAGGCCAAAAGACACAAGCACAGCAGACAGAGAGAGAGAGGGGACACAAATTACTACACATACCTCGTTCAATATCATCCATTTGTGAAGTTGGTGACATTTTTTCCTTTGGTGGAGAATTCTTCGCTGCAAAGGAGGCCTTGGCATTGAGGCGCATTTGTTGCCCCAGACGGTTGGTCTGTTGATCAAGGCGTGATTGGACTTTGCTACTTCCTTCCGCCCTGAATAGAATCAGAGTTTTTACAGCACAAAGAATTCACCAGGCCTAAGAAATAGGCAGCCTTACCCAATGTTGGTCTCCTTATGAGACACACAGTCTGGATCTACTTACTACTGTTATCATATTAATCATACTTCTTTAACATTCCTAACCACAACCTGACTGTGACCGCTGTGCAAAATTCTCAAACAATGCCAAACTAGAGACAGATCTGCACAATAAGTGCAAGCCCCAGTGGAACAGTACAGAACAAGGAGGTGGCCATTTGATCCATCATGGCCTATTACCTGCCCTCGATGGCTTCATTTCCAATTGCCGCCGAGACATTAACTGCCTCAACCTGTCTACCTCCTCCCCTACTCCAACCTCTCCCCCTCACAACACACAGCCCTCCACTCCCTCTGCTCCAATCCCAACCTCACCATCAAACCAGCAGATAAAGGGGGTGCAGTGGTAGTCTGGCGCACTGACCTCTTACACCGCTGAAGCCAGACGCCAACTTGAAGACACCTTCTCCTACTGCCCCCGCGACCATGACCCCACCCCCATCACCAAACCATCATCTCCCAGACCATACAGAACCTCATCACCTCAGGAGAAGATCTCCCACCCACAGCTTCCAACCTCATAGTCCAGGAACCCCGCACTGCCCGGTTCTACCTCCTTCAAGATCCACAAGCCTGACCACCCTGGCCAACCCATTCTCCAGCATGCTCCTGCCCCACCGAACTCCTCTCTACCTACCTTGACACTGTCCTATCCCCCCTAGTCCAGGAACTCCCCACATACGTGCGAGACATGCTCTCCACCTCTTCCAAGACTTCAGTTTCCCCAGCCTCCAACGCCTCATCTTCACCACGGAGATCCAATCCTTCTACACCTCCATCTTCGTCTCTCAACGTCCCCAACAGTATCCTTCCACCGACACACTCATTCGTTTGGCTGAACTGATCCTCACCCTTAATTTCTCCTTCGAATCCTCCCACTTCCTCCAGACCAAAGGGGTGGCCATGGGCACACGTATGGGCCCCAGCTATGCCTGTCTCTTTGTCAGCTACATAGAACAGTCCATCTTCCGAAGTTACACCGGCACCACTCCCCACCTCTTCCTCTGCTACATTGATGCCACCTCGTGCTCCCGCGAGGAGGTTGAGCAATTCATCAACTTCACCAACACATTCCATCCAGACCTTAAATTCACCTGGACCATCTCTGACACCTCCCTCCCCTTCCTGGACCTCTCCATCTCCATTAATGATGACCGACTTGACACTGACATTTTTTACAAACCCACCAACTCCCACAGCTATCTGGATTACATCTCTTCCCACACTACCTCCTGTAAAAAATGCCATACTGCATTTCTAATTCCTCCGCCTCTGCCGTATCTGCTCACAGGAGGCCCAGTTCCACCACAGAACACACCAGATGGCCTCCTTCTTTAGAGACCGCAATTTCCCTTCTCACGTGGTTAAACATGCCCTCAAATGCATCTTCATAACATCCTGCCCCTCCGCGCTCAAACCCCACCTCTCCAACCATAACAAGGACAGAACGCCCCTTGTGCTCACCTTCCACCCTACCAACCTTCGCATAAACCAAATCATCCGCCGACCTTTCTGTCACCTCCAAACAGACCCCACCACCAGGGATATATTTCCCTCCCCACCCCTTTCTGCAAAGGCCGCTCCCTCCGTGACAACCTGGTCAGGTCCACACCCCCAACAACCCACCCTCCCGTCCTGGCAACCCCCCCACCCCGACACCACAGGAATTGCAAAACCTGCACCCACACCTCCATCCAAGACCCGAAAGGAGCCTTCCACATCTATCAAAGTTTTACCTGCACATCCACCAATATCATTTATTGTATCCGTTGCTCCCGATGCGGTCTCCTCGACATTGGGGAGACTGGAAGCCTCCTAGCAGAGTCTTCGGGACACCCGCACCAATCAACCCCACCACCCTGTAGCTCAACATTTCAACTTCCCCCTCCCACTCTATCGAGGACATGCAGGTCCTGGGCCTCCTCCACCGCCGCTCCCTCACCACCCAACACCTAGAGGAGGAACGCCTCATCTTCCACCTCAGAACACTTCAACACCATGGCATCAATGTGGGTATCACCAGTTTCCTCATTTCCCCTTCCCCCACCTCACCCTAGTTCCAACCTTCCAGCTGAGTACTGTCCCCATGACTTCTCCTACCTGCTTATCTTCCTTTCCACCTATCCACTCCACTCTCCTCTCTGACCTATCACCTCCATCCCCACCTCCCTCTCATTTATCTCTCCATTCTGCAGGCACCCTGCCTCTATTCCTGATGAAGGGCTTTTGCCCGAAATGTCAACTCTCCTGCTCCTTGGATGCTGCCTGACCTGCTGTGCTTTTCCAGCATCACTCTAATCTAAACATTTGATCCATCATGTCTGTACTGGCCCTTTAAGAGGGCTATACAATTCAGCCTCCTTTCTGATTCTTTCCTCACAGCCTCAATCTTGTTTCATTTCCAAATTGGGATCCAATTTCCTACTTGAAGTTACAATTGTATGTGTTCCAGCACCTCTTCAGTTAATTAAATCAAGATCATAAGAACCCTCTATTGTGTGCAAAAATATTTCTTCTCATCTCCCCAAATTCCCTTGTTAAATTTTAAACCAAGTGACATATTATCCTTCAGTTTGGACATAATGCACAACTTTAACAAACAATTTCCCTTTATTTGCTCTAATAAAAATGTTTCACTATTTTGAAAACTGCCATTAAATCTTTCTTCTATCTTCTCTGGGGGGGGGGGGGGGGGGGGGGGAAGAACCACCCCAGCAAGGGAAATTGTTCGCACTTGTATCATTTTAGACCATAAGACATAGGAGTGGAAGGCAGGCCATTTGGCCCATTGAGTCCAGTCCACCATTCAATCATGGCTGATGGACATTTCAATGCCACTTACCCACACTTTCCTTATAGCCTTTAAATTCTTGATCTTGTAAGGGATTGTCAATCTCAAATTTTAATACATTTATTTTAACACATTTTATAAAATTTTAATAAATCTCTGCACTCTACACCCTCAAAAGAACTAGGTTAAGAATACACCTTCCTAAATTTTGTGATCAATCTGGTCTACAGATTGACAGAAGTACCTGCCGGAGTGGGAAAGGGCACAGTGACCTTCTACTGTTGCAGAAACAAACTCAGCAGTGACACCACCCACCTGGTTTTCTTCACAGTGATGTTGCTGCTAAGTTTCTCCAGTCGATATTCTCCAGTGTCGTGATTCACAATGAGAACGCACTCCTTCAGGTAAGGTCTCTTTGAGCCTTTAAACACGGAGATGGGAGGCATTGAGCCCTGTTTGAACAAAGTCAAAGTCAGTCAGTCCTCTCAGTTTGAAAAGATCACTAAAATAAAAATCAGTTGCACTGGGACCAGCACTAAATGATGTCGCAATCAACATTCCTGCCAATTTGGGTCCATGAAAGCCAGCAACTTCCAGAACTGGACGACATTGCAGTGACCAGCACTGGCACAGTGATAGTCATGTGGGGACTCTCAAAGTGGCTGTGTGTAGGCAGCTTAGAGGGAACATTGGTTGCGATCTCACATCCAGTGAGAGAGGCAGGAGGACATTTAATTGTAGTTTATAATAAAGATTATAACGAAAAGTATGAAGCCTATATTGTTTTTCTTTTGCATTGTGGGCTGAAGTGGGAAATTTCGAGGTTGGGGGCATATTTTAAGACTAGAGACATATTTAAAAACAACGTGAGGCAACTTTATTTTTAAAAACAGAGTGGTTTGTGTGTGGAATGAAGTTCCAGAGGAATCTGGGTCCAGTTACAATGTTTAAAAGACATAAGTACATGAATAAGAAATGCTTGAAGGGATGCGGGCCAGGGCCAAGCCCAAGTAGGTGGAACTAGTTTAGTTTGAGATTATAGTCTGCATGGACTGGTTGGTCTGAAGGATCTGTTTCCATGCTATGGCTCTATGCTCTTAGAGGATTGCTTAAAAACCAAGGAATATGGAAAGGATTGCTGCACCCATTGTAAAGCAAGTTACCTGAAACTCATTACAAGTGGTATTTACACTGCATCTCACTTTTGTAATGACTCTGGGAATGGAGGACGAGATTTCCAATTTTTTATCCCACTGAGACGTAACAAAAGGAAAAATTTGCATGGCTTCAAGGATAAAGTAGGGAACGGAGACTCATGAGTAATGCAAATTACAATCGGGAATGTATTAACTGAAAAGGATGGTGAAGATTAAGTGAACAATCTCAAGGTTTCAAAAGGAAACTGGATATACCAGAAACAGGAAAAATTTGCAAGGCTGCAGGAAGAGAGTAAGGGACAAAAGCTGTTTCAATAGAATTACTAAACAGTCAGAGTCACACAGCCTGGAAGTTTATCCGTGTCAACCAGACATCTCATTTCTGACCTAGTCCCATTCGCCAGCATTTGGCCCATATCCCTCTAAACTCTTCCTACTCATATACCCATCCAGATGCCTTTTAAATGCTGTAAATTGTACCCCTTCACCACTTCCTCTGGCAATTTGTTCCATACATGCACCACCCTGTGGGGAAAAAAAAACATTGCCCCTCAGGTGGACAGTATCCTTTGGTGCTCCACAACTTGTGAAGTGAATGGAAAAAGAAACTGAGTGACTGGTTGACTCACCAAGTTAGAAAGATGAAGGTCGAGGCAAAAGACCACAGTTCAGTCTCAAACAAAAACAGAAATTGCTGGAAAATCTCAAAAGGTCTAGCAGAATCCATGGAGAGAAATCAGAGTTAACACTTGGGTCTGGTGACCCTTCTTCAGAACTCATGGTAGCTAGGAAAAGGTTGTTTTTAATGCAGAAGGTAAAGGGTTAACAGGAGATGGAGATTGCATCCAAAGACAGAGAAGAACAGCCAGATAAACAAACGAGTGGATAATGCTCAGCCTTGGAGAATGAATGGCTGCTAATAGGGACTAGTGGCAAACAATGGGGTGTGTGTAATAGCAGACCATGTGATAACAAGCATGGTGCATGGAGGTTAGGCTAAGGACATGGGAGAAGATGCCTCAAAATCTTAAATTGTTAAACTCAATATGAAATCCAGAAGGTGGTAGAGTTCTCAAGGAGAAAATGAGGTGCTGTTCTTGCAGCTTACACTGAGCTTTGCTGGAGCACTGCAGCAAGCCTGAGACAGAGATGTTGGTCAGAGAACAGGGTGGGACGCTGAAATGGCAGGCAAGTGGAAGCCCAGGGTCTTGTGTAGACAAAACATAGATGTTCTATGATGGGGTCACCCAGTCTACTCCTGGTAGAGATGACCAGTGAATGCAGTTGACTAGATTGAGTGAAGTGCAGGTAAAGCATTCCTATGCTTAAAAGGTGTGTTTGGGCCTTGGATACCGAAGGAAGTAAATGGGCAGGTATTACACTTTCTAGAATTGCAGGGGATGGTATTGTGGGAGGGTTTTGAGAGTGGACTTACGGTATCCCTGAGGAAAGGGGGAGGGGGAAGGGGAATATGGAATCCTGCTTCAGTTGGATGATATGGCAGCTAATGACCCTCCTGAATGTGGATACTGGTGGGATAGTGGAAAAGGACAAGGACCGTATCGCTGTTTTGGGAGGAAAGAGGGGAAGAGAGGAAGTGAGGGCCGAAGTGCAGAAAATGGGTCGAACCAGGCTGAGGATCCTGCCAGGTGCTGGGCATCCCTGGTGGAGGAAGAAAGGGGATATTTTGGAGGCCCCTTTGTCAAAGTTGACATCATAATAACAGGTGTGAGGAATGGGAGAATGGACTAGAATCTTTACAGCAGGTAGGGTGTGAGGACGTATAATCAAGGTAACTGTGGGAGTCCGTTTGTAGTGGATACTGGTGGCCAGGCTATCCCCAGAAATGGAAACAGATGTTGAGGAAGGAAAGGGAGAAGTCAGAGATCGATCAGTTGAAAGAAAAAGCAGGGTGGAAATTGGAAGCAAAATTGATGAACTTTTCCAATTGCTGATGAGAGAGGGATATCATCACTCTACTGGAGGAAGAGTTGTGGGTGGGGGCGGAATAGGACTGGAACAAGGAATGTTCCATGTACCCCACAAACAGACAGGCATAATTGGGGCTCATGCAGGTTCCCATGGCCACCCCTTTGATAAGGAGGGAGTGAACATCAGAGGCTGAGGGGTGACCTTATAGAGGTTTATAAAATCATGAGGGGCATGATAGGGTAAATGGACAAAGTCTCTTCTCTGGGGTGGGTAAGTCTAGAACTAGACGGCATAGGTTTAGGGTGAGGGGGGAAAGATATAAAAGAGACCTAAGGGGTAACCTTTTTCACACAGAGGGTGGTACGTGTATGGAATGAGCTGCCCGAGGAAGTGGTGGAGGCTAGTACAATTGCAACATTTAAAAGCATCTGGGAGGGGGATCCAAGATGGCGGTGACCCAGCAAGACTGAGTCCACAGTGCTCTACCCAAAACTTGGGAAAAGTGGGCTATCCACCCCCACCACACTCACTAAACCATTTATAATAGTTGTTAACCTTAAATAGTTACCTATTAATACATTTAAATAGTCTAATACTAGCTGGAAAATGAGTAAAGGGAAGGGAACAGGCGGCTCTAAGAAAGCAGGGACCCCTCCCCCACCCTCTCCCTCTTCATCTGCAACAAAGGTGTCTTCAGCTACTTCAGGAGAGTTACCAATGAAGATGAGCTTTGAGGAGATGTTTGCCAGGTGGGACGCGAAGATTGATGCTTTTATCGATGAGTCTCGGCAGAGCAGAGAAGCACTATCAGCCGAGCTGCAGAAGCAGGGCAGAGACATTCAGGAATTGGAGTGCCGAGTCAGAGAGGTGGAGTCGAAGGCCGCAGCCTCAGAGACTGGGATAAAATCAACAGCCGACCACATCCGTTTTCTCGAGAATCGAGTCCAGAACCTAGAAAACCACATTGATGACCTCGAAAATCGATGTCGTAGAAAAAATATTCGGTTGTTGGGCCTGCCTGAGCAGGAAGAGGGAGGTCAGCTGACAGCATTCTTAGAGCATTGGCTGCCACAACTTTTAAATCTGCATAATGGATCAGGCCAGGTAAGGGTACAATGGGCCTACCGGGTCACAGTACGTGGGCCCGGCTCAACCCAGCGCCCACGCCCGGTCCTGTTCCAGCTGCAGAGCTATTGGGAGAGGCAGATGCTCCTGGAAGCCTCAAGAAATCTGGGAAAAGATCCCCAAGCTATGACCCACAAAGGATCCAGGATCATGCTGTTCCAGGACTTCTCCCCAGCTTTGGTCCGAAAGAGGAAGGCATTCGATGAGGCGAAGAAGCGTTTAAGGGACTTAAATATCCAGTACTCCTTACGATATCCAGCGACGCTACGCCTTAGCCACGAAGGATCCATATATAACTTCGGATCACCGGAGAAGGCTAAGGAATTCTTGGACTCTCTTAAATAAACTGTAAGAGATTGTGGACGCTGGTCTGCCTTTCCCATTATTTTGGTTTACATCCCTTCATCTTTTCTTATCTTTCCCCCTATGTGTGTATGTATATATATATGTTGGGGCGTTTGGTTAATGTTGATGGGGAGAGGTGGTTACCTTATTCTATTTTACTTCTGTTTTTAGGAGCGGGGTTGTTTTTCTTTCCCCTGTTATTTTGTGGTTTTATATTTAAGTATTACATGTTGAGATTGTAATCTTATAGTTATATATGGTATTAATATTCCCAAATATATTTAGATGTGGGGGTGGGGTGTTCACTGTTAACTCTAGCTTTATATTATATTTGAATTCTCCTCATTTTATTGAGGAACACCTGGGTCAAGGGTGGGGCACTGGTTGGAAGAGGGTAAGATGGACTGTGGGAGAGGAAGTGACGCTCCCTGGGAACAAGGGAGAAAATCTCCAATTCGGAATGTTTTATATTTTTTATACTTAGGAAGAGTTTTTTGTTATATTGTTTTGAGTGTATCAGAGAGTCTTTACTTTTGTAAATCTTGTATGCTCCATGCTCGGGATGTTCTAGATGGGGTTTCCCCTCCCGAGGGGTCTCGGATCTGTCCAGATGATTATGGCTGAACAGTCGGTTAAGTGGTGCACCTGGAATGTCAGGGGGAGTAATTCGCCAGTTAAAAGGAAGAAAATATTATCAAATCTTAAGAAGGAGAGAGTTGATATAGCTCTCCTACAGGAGACACACCTGTCGGATAAAGAACACTTAAAATTACGACAGGGCGGATTTGATCAGGCCTTTTTTTCCTCTTTTAATTCAAAAAGCAGGGGAGTCGTTATCCTTGTCCGGAAGAACTTCCCTTTGAAAATTCTAAATCAGATAAAAGACGAATCTGGACGATATATTTTGATTAAAGCCCTCATAAATGGAGAGGAATATGGGATCTTAAATGTATACTGCCCCCCGGCACACCCCTTTAAATTCATAACGGAAGCTTTTTCAAAACTGATGGCCTTTGGTGCCCGTCATACAATTATAGGGGGAGACTTTAATTGTATTATGGATCCGGAAATAGACAGGATTCCCAAGAGTGCCGCTGGAGTATCTCCCAGATCTAGACAACTGGCGGACCTGAATAAAGAATTAGGATTGGTAGATGTATGGAGATGTCTCCATCCACAGGGTAGAGATTTTTCTTTCTACTCTAATCCACATAAATGTCACACAAGAATTGATATGTTTTTTGCCCCATCGATTTTTCTAAACTCTATAGCAACCTGTAAAATAGGTACTATAGCAATCTCTGACCATGCCGCTGTATACATGGAAACTAAGGTAAAGAACAATGGGACATCTGCTCGGCATTGGCGTATGGACTCCTTCCTGATAAAAGATAGCAAATTTTTAAAGTACTTCTCCCAAGAACTTAAAACTTTTTTAGAAATTAATACTGGTACGGCTAGCAATCCGTCAATGATGTGGGAGACCATCAAAGCTTATGCACGAGGTTTGATCATCTCCTATTCAGCGACCCAGAGGAAAATGAAGGGAGAGCAACAGCGTCTGCTCGAAGCTCGCCTAAAAGCAGCCGAAACAGCATACGCTGATAGACCTTCTATCACAAAATTGCAGAGGATTACAGCTCTTAGGACAGCTTTAAACACCGCGCTTACTCAAACGGCTAAAAGGGAAATATTATTTGCGAAACAAAGATTATATGAATATGGCGACAAACCGGGTAGATACTTAGCATTTCTTGCAAAGAAAAAGAAAGCCCCTCAAACTATTCCGACCATCAAGGAAAGTACAGGTACCCTGACTCATGATCATAAAAAGATCAATGCAACCTTTAAAGAATTTTATTCTGAACTATATAGATCGCAGGATTGTGAAGATAGGATTAGGAGGATGCAGTCATTTTTAAAAAATTTGACCTTCCTGGGCCTGACTCCGGAACAGGTGTCGGCCCTAAATACCCCTTTAACAGTCCAAGAAATACTTGAGGCAATTAGGCAACTTCAGAGCGGAAAAGCACCGGGCCCGGATGGTTTTCAAGCTGAATTCTATAAAGAATTTACAGGAATATTGGTTGACCCACTTATGGATATGTATAATTTTGCGCATAGTCAGGTCTGTCTCCCACCCACGCTGAAAGAAGCAAATATTTTTCTTATCCTCAAAAAAGGAAAAGACCCAGAAGATTGTGCATCTTACAGACCAATATCCTTACTAAATGTAGACTTTAAAATTCTCTCAAAAATGTTAGCACTAAGACTAGAAAGGGTACTGCCATATATTATAAAGGAGGACCAGACGGGATTTATTAAGGGCCGCAGATCATCCAATAATATCAGAAGGGTCTTGAATATGATCCAAGCCTGTCATCAGGGAAAGATACCAGGAGTAGTAATTTCATTGGATGCGGAAAAGGCATTCGATAGGGTTGAATGGTCATATTTATTTTACACATTGGAAAGGTTTGGCGTTGGACAGGTGTTTACCAAATGGGTTTCAACATTGTATAATGACCCCAAAGCAGCTGTTATTACTAATGGGTTAAGATCGGATGGCTTCAGTGTGGGTAGGGGCTGCCGTCAAGGATGTCCTCTCTCACCATTGTTGTTTACACTGATAATCGAACCATTAGCAGAAGCCATCCGGACTGATCCTAATATAACGGCCCCGAGGATTGGTACAGGTAAACACAAAATTACCCTCTATGCAGATGACGTTCTCTTATTCCTCAGTAATCCTTTAATGTCAGTGCCTCGTCTAATTCAAGTTATTAATACATTTAGTGCATTCTCAGGCTATAAAATTAATTTTTCAAAATCGGAAGCCATGCCAATGGGTGGTCTGGCTATGATACCCCACTTAATGGACGGATCCCCTTTTCCCTTCCGTTGGTCCCTGGAGGGCTTCTTATATTTAGGTATTTTTATCACGCCAGTATTTGATCAGCTGTATAGGGCTAATTTTGTACAATTAATGGAAAGGATAAGGCAGGACCTCCAGCGATGGAGAGACCTTCCGATTTCCTGGCTAGGGAGAATAGCATTAATTAAAATGAATGTTCTGCCCCGTCTCTTATATCCTATGAGAATGCTCCCGCTGATGCTGCCAAGGCTAGCCCTACGTAAATTATATGGCTGGTTGGGCTCCTTTATTTGGAACCATAGACGGCCCCTTATTAAGCTGAAGAAGCTACAGCTTCCACAGGCAAGGGGAGGACTGGACTTCCCAGACTTTAGGAAATATCAATTAAGCTCCCTACTAAGTTACATAGCTGATTGGGTTTCATCTGATCCACAATCAATTTGGCTGGATATCGAAGCCTCCCAAGTAAAATACCCACTTATTAACCTTTTATTTTCAGATAAGAGGAAAATCATTACAGACCACTGTAAAAATCCCATAATATTAAACACAATTAAGGCCTGGAATATAATGTGGCAAAATGAGGGTAACTCACATAAAACATCCCCCCATGCACCAATAGTAGGCGCATGGGGATTCCAACCGGGGATTACAGATGCCACCTTTAAACTCTGGAGATCCAGGGGCATCTCATGCTTAGGGGACCTATTTAAAGATGGGATCCTGATGTCCTTTGAGCAGCTGTGTCTGAAATTCGGAATACCTAATGGGGATCTCTTTCGATACTTCCAAGTTCGAGATTATATACAGAGGAAGACTACATTAATAGATAGTCTTTATAAATCAGACAGAGAACGTAATGTCTTGCGGCTAGCGGGGGCATCCTCCGTTAGTACTATATACCATTTGCTACATGATGGAGTCTCAGGAGACATGGATGACCTGCTTAAAACATGGGAGCAGGACTTGGGGCTAGAAATCTCTGAGGATATGTGGAATGACATTTGGGAGAATGCTAGAAGAATTGCTATCTGTAACAGAACTCAGGCTATCCAACTAAAGATACTTCATAGGTCCCATATAGCTCCGGCTCGACTGGCAAAATTTAAGGCAGGAGCATCTCCGATGTGTCCTAAATGCAAAATAGAGGTGGGTACTCTTGTACATTGTCTGTGGACTTGTCAGAAAATCCGCAGATACTGGACTAAAGTGGCAAATACCCTGACAGAAATTTTAGGAACGGAAATTAGGGTGGACCCTGTATCTCTCCTTTTGGGCTTTTCGAACCTCTCATCTCTGGATATGCATGGGAAGAGACTATTTTCTATTCTCTCTTTCTGTGCAAGGAAAAATATTTTGGTGAACTGGGTGGCTGAGGGCCCCCCTGGACTTTCAAATTGGCACAGATTAATTATGGAATATATCCCCCTTGACTTCCTCACAAATATGGTGCACCGAAAGACTGAATTATTTTATAAAATATGGCAGCCCTTTTTGAATTATATAAATGCAGATATTTCGGCTATCCTAACAAGGGCTTTTATTTAGTGAAGATTTCAGACCGGGCTGCTCCGGGGCCCCTTGGGAGAGGAATCCTGCGCGAATATGGGTTTTATTATATTTGATGTTTACACATTCCGAGCATGTAAGAGACTTAGGTATACACTCTGGTTAGTTATAGGTTAGATTAGTAGAAAGTTGAGGTTTTTTTTTCTTTCTTTTTTCGTTTCTTTTTTTTTTCTTTTTTTGTTTTCTTTCTTTCTCTTTTCTTTGTTAAATTATGACTATTGTATATATGATTTAATTGTACATCAATGTTTGTATTTGAGAGTTTTGTTTATTTTTGTAAATTTGCAAAAATGTTAAATTTCAATAAAAATATCTACAAAAAAAAATAAAAGCATCTGGATGGGTATATGAATAGGAATGGAAATTGATCTTGCCGTAAATTTAAGAAAGAATTTATCAGACCAGTATTGTAAAGTGGGAGGTAAAAGATACGTTTAAGAGAAAGGAGTCGTAAATTGCCGTTGCTTTAATGTTCCCTGTGGGACTTACAGAATAAAATTTGTTAATTTTACTTAAAATAGTGACCTCTGGGATAGTTCTTTGCCTCTCAAAATTTAACAGATTACAGCGTGAAGTGAGCTTCTGTGTGTTAGGTTTAATTTAGCAGAGGGATTTACTCCTTATCATAACAGTTTGGGGGCTCTCATCTATGATTTGAACTGGTTTAGACAGATCCAGTCTGAAAATTGGACAGATTTGAATGGACTTGGGGTACAAGAAAGCCCAGTAGATTTAAGCACTGCTGGTTACTGTCCTAGATCCTTAAATAAAACATAGAGGAGACAATTTGTTTAATTTCAGTTACTTATGGTTGGTTAAATTAAAAGTGAGAGAAATGGCTCTTAAAATTACTAAAGAGTTTCTAGGGTTTGAAGATCATTCCCAAATTTGCCAAGAAAGTTCAGAAAGTCTAGGCTCTTTGCAAATTCTAAGAGGTTAGAATTGGGTTTAAACCAAGGACAAAAGTAAAGCTAAAATTCTAAAGGTAGGGACATGTAAAGTCACAGTGCTGGTTGTTAAAGAAAGGCCCTGTGGGAAAATCTGTGGCAGAAGAAGCTAAGCCAGTGGTATTAGTGAAAGTGGTAAAGGAAACCCCAAGAAAAGTTGGAGTTTCAGCCGAGTGCATAGCCTAGGCAGGAGCTGGGTATGGAGTTAGTGCCTGATCTCCATAAAGAATTTGCCTCTGTGGGTAGTTTACTCAAAAAGAACATGAGGAGAAGGGCAAGTAGTTATAACTGAGAGGAACAGATCTAACCAGTCTCAAATAGTAAGTGATGAGTGAATTTGCACTCTTTCTGATCTGTTCCCAGAGATTGTGTTAATTTGTGGGATAGGTGGACAGAAATTTAGCGTTCCCCTATGTAAGATCAGGTTGGAGTGTAAACTCAAGACTGGGAAAATAACAATGGGAATGATTGACAGAGTTTTAGTTCCAGGAATCCAGTTTGTTCTTGGGAATGATTTAGCAGAGTCCAAGGTGGGAGTGACACCCCTTGTGCAGAAGCCCAAGGAAGACCAAGAAACGGACGAGTTAAAAGAAAAATTTCCTGGTATTTTTCCAGACTGTGTGGTAAAAAGAGCCTACTATCATAAGTCACAGTACGAAGCAAAACTAAAGAGAAAAATGAAGATGTTGAGGTTCAGTTAGCGGACACTCTCATGTAATGGTGCAGGAAAAATCTGAACACACAGAAGGTCAGAAGTGTTTAATCCTGAAAGGCTAAAGAACTTGCAACAGAAAGGCAAGACAATAAAAGATATATTTGTGGATGCGTACTCCGAAAAGAGAGCAGAGAATATTCCTGAGGATTATTATAGAGTTAGAGTCAGAGATGTACAGCACAGAAGCAGCCCCTTCAGTCCAACTCATTCAGTCCGTCCAGAATTCCCAACTCAATCTAGTCTCATTTGCCAGCACTTGGTCCATATCCCTCTAAACCTTCCTATTCACTACCTATCCAGATACTCTTTAAAATGCTGCAATTGCACCAGTCTCAACCACTTCCTCTGGCAGCTCATTCCATACACACACCACCCTCTGTGCGAAAAGGTTGCCCCTTGGGTCCCTTTTAATTCTTTCCCCTCTCACCTAAGCCTATGCCCTCTAGCTCTCCCCCAACCCAGGGAAAAGATCTGGTTTATTTATCCTATCCATGCCCCTCATGATTTTATAAGTCTTTGTAAGGTCACCTCTCAGCTTCCAACGAACCAGGGAAAACAGCTCCAGCCTATTCAGCCTTTTCCTCTAGCCCAAATCCTCCAACCCTGACAACATCCTCGTAAAACTTTTCTGAATCCTTTCAAGTTTCACAACATCCTTCCTGTACAGTCGCAATATGACCTCATGTACTCAATACTCTGACCAATAAAGGAAAGCATCCCAAACACCACCTTCACTATCCTATCTACCTGTGTCTCCACTTTCAAGGAGCTATGAACCTGCACTCCAAAGTCTCTTTGTTCAGCAACACTCCCTAGGACTTTACCATTAAGTGCATAAGTCCTGCTAAGATTTGCTTTTCCAAAATGCAGCACCTCACATTTATCTGAATTAAACTTCATCTGCCACTCCTCGGCCCATTGGCCCATCTGATTAAGATTCCGTTGTACTCAGAGGTAACCTCCTTCACTGTCCACTACCCCTCCAATTTTGGTGTCATCTGCAAACTTACTGACTATACCTCTTAAACCCTCATCCAAATAATTTTCTATAAATTATGAAATGTAGTGGACCCAGCACCGATCCCTGTGGCACTCCACTGGTCACAAGCCTCCAGTGTGAAAAACAACCCTCCATCACCACCCTCTGTCTTCTAACTTTGAATCAGTTCTGTATCCAAATGGCTAGTTCTCCCTGTATTCCATGAGATCTAACCTTGCTAATCAGTCTCCCATGGGGAACCTTGTTGATCGCCTTACTGAAGTCCATGTAGATCCTGTCCACCACTCTGCCCTCATCAATCTTCTTTGTTACTTCTTCAAAAAACTCAATCAAGTGCATGAGACAGAACTTCCTATGCACAAAGCCATGTTGACTATCCCGAATCAATCCTTGCCTTTCCAAATACATGTACATCCTGTCCCTCAGGATTCCCTGCAACAACTTGTCCACCAGCAACATCACACTCACTTGTCTATAGTTCCCTGGCTTATCCTTACCACTTTTCTAAGTAGTAGTAGTACCACCATTATCTGAAAGATAGAATCCGAAGACAAAAATGAAAACCACGGCAGGTTAGTATTAGGAGGAGAAATGGGCCAAAGTGCACCAGATTGTGTTGCTGATAACATACAGAGAGGAAGTATTAGGGGTAGCACGTGAACAACCTGTCAGAGGTCAGCTAGGAATACGAAGAGCTGGAAATGTGTTGCTGGAAAAGCACAGCAGGTCAGGCAGCATCCAAGGAACAGGAGAATCGACGTTTCGGGCATAAGCCCTTCTTCGGGCTTATGCCCGAAACGTCGATTCTCCTGTTCCTTGGATGCTGCCTGACTGCTGTGCTTTTCCAGCAACACATTTTCAGCTCTGATCTCCAGCATCTGCAGTCCTCACTTTTTCCTAGGAATACGAAGACTCAGGCTAACAAAAAAAACATTTTTATTGGCCTGGAATGCATAAATTCAAATTCAGCCAGTTTAAATTACGTCCCAGATACCAAAATCCAATCAAGTTTTACTGTTTGGGATGACTTCAAAAGCAAGGAAATGATCTGTGTTTTGGAACATAAAAGCAGACATTTTGAACAATTAGGGGTAGAACAGCAACAAGAACCAATAAGTAGACTGCTAACCGAAGAATTCTCCAAAAGGTACCTGTCTATAACAAGTTTGGCAGCAGAACATCAAAGTCAACCTAGAGGAATCTACACAAAGCTTGACAACCGAATACTATAACCGGGTTTGAAATTGATTTTGCTGTAAATGCAAAATGGAATTTATCAGACCAGTATTGTAAAGTGGGAGAGAAAGGATATGTTTAAGAGAAAGAAGTTGCAAATAACTGTTGTTTTAATATTCGCTATTGGACTTAAAGAATAAAATTGTTAATTTTTAATTTCAATAGTGACCTCAGATAGTTTTTTGCCTCTTGAATTTTAACAGATTACGGCACAAGGTGGGCTTCTCTGTGTCGGTTTTAAATTAGCAGAGGTGTTTACCCAGTGTTGTAACATTATCCAAAGTACAAGATCTGCCAGACGGAGGAGGCCAGTGGTGGACGAGGATAGTTCAGGCCTTTGTTCCAGGGAGAAGCAGAGAGCCCTGATACCATCTTGATGGTGAATGGACGTGGAAAGAGATTGCACATTCATGGTAAACAAGAGGCAGCTGGAGGCTGCAAATTGAAAGTTCTGAAACGGATATAAATCATCAGAGGAATCGTGGATGCAGTTGTCTTCCACGCCCAAAGAAACCTCCATTTTCAACTCTACCACAAAGTCAAGGGTCAATCGAGATACAGATGAACATGAAAACTGAAAAAAAAGGTAAATGCATAGCTTCATGCTAAATTTCAATTTGGATTTTAAAAGCCTGTGGGTTGTCAGACAAAAGTAACAGCAAATACAATAAAGAAACAGTAGTTTGGTTGTTTTGATAATAGGTACCTTTAGAGCATTTTAAATGTTATCATGGGTGCGGGCTTGCTGCAAAGACCAGCATTTATTGCCCACCCCATATTTGCCCTCAACAAAGTGGTGATGAGACACTTCCTTGAACTTCTGCAGTCCATGTGGTGTAGGGATACTATAGGTACTGGGAGGGAGTTCCACAATTTTGACAAGTAACACTGAAGAAATGGTGACGTGGCTCCACATTCCAAGCCAAGGTGGTGAGTGGCTTACAAAGTAACTCTCAAGTTTCTGCTTCTTTTGTCTTTCATAGCGGTAGAGTCATACAGCACAGAAACAGACCCTTCAGTCCAACTAATCCATGCCACACAATCCCAAACTAAATCACTCCCACCTGTCTGCTCCTGATCCATATCCTTCCAAACTTTTCCTTTTCATGTACTGATCTAAGTGTCTTTTAAATGTGAAGTAGAGATGCTGGTGTTGGATTGAGGTGGACAAAGTCAGAAGTCACATGGTTTAGTTCTACAGGTTTAATTTGGAGTGCTGCTCCTTCTCCAGGTGAAGAGAAGGAAATGCACAGGCACAGAATTTATGAATTTATACTCCTGTACTCAGGAGCAACGAAGGCAAGTATGCTAAAGAGAACAACCTCTTTCTCAACATCAGCAAAAGTAAAGAACTGATCACCGACTTCAGAAAGAAAGGAGGAGAACATGCCCCCACCTACATCAATGGAGCTGAGGACAAGTTCCTTGGAGTGACGATAACCAATAACCTGCCCTGGACTTCCCACATAGATGTGATGGTCAAGAAGGCACAATCACGCCTCTTCTTCCTCAGACAACTCAGGAAACTTAGCACGTCCATAAGCAGCTCAACAACTGGTTGCACAATTCCCAATTTTAAAAGAAAACTTCAATTCTTTCTTTAAAACCTGTGCTAAATCCTCCAAACTGGAAGTGTGCACATTCATCAAGTTCAGTTGTTCTAAGTCATTCAGATTAGAATCAGAGCCATAACAGCAGGGAAACAGACCTATTGGTACACCAGTCCATGCAGACCATGGGCGACACTGTGACTCAGTGGTTAGCGCTGCTGCCTCACAGCACCAGGGTCCCAGGTTTGATTCTGGCCTGTTTCCACACTTTAGGGAATGTAATCAAAATAGTCCCACCTGTCAGCCCATATCTCTACAAACATTTAAGTAATTATCCAGATGTCTTTTAAATGATGTAACCGTACCTGCATCCACCACTCTCCCTGGAAGCTCATTCCACCTATGAACCACAAAAAACAAAATTGCTCTTGTCACAAATTATACAAAGTTTGATTTTAAAAATGGTTCAAATGTATTGTTGCTCCTTTCAAATTTGTAGTTTTTTAAAAAAGAATACAGGAGTACATACGTGAGTATCCTTTGAAGTGTCCAATATACTTAAAGTCAGTCAGTGTTGCACAAGAGGCCAAATTAGAGCAGCACAGGAGGTCATGTGGTTGTGGTTGTGGTTGTGGTTGTGGTTGTGGTGGTGGTGGTGGTGGTGACGACAATGTCATTCAAATTGCAATACAGAAGCGGAGGCATTTCAAGCATAAGCCCTTCATCCTGATGAAGGGCGTATACCTGAAATGTCAATTCTCCTGCTCCTCAGATGCTGCCTGGGCTTTTCCAGTTGCCACCCTTTTCAACTGACTCTCCAGCACCTGCAGTTCTCACTTTCTCCTAACAACATGGTTGACTCTTAACTATCTTCTGGACAATAAATGCTGGTCGAGCCAATGACATCCACGTCCCGTGAATGAATTTAAAAAAGAATGAATCCTCTACTTTGGCATATGAACAGACAAGATGCCAACATCAGGATCACTGTACATTCATACCTCAATATTTGGAAAGGTGATTGTGATTTGTTCCCCTTTACCAACTTCAAGATCTCCTTCACGTGCAGTATCGATGGATGCTGGTTTGAAATCATCTGGAATGAAAAAGCAGACATCACTTCACAATGACTTAGGATTCTGGCAGACTACATAGTCCATCTGTCGAATAAAAGAGGCACAGGCTACCAAGTATAGTATGAAGCAACGCAGACCCCCCACGGTCTCTCCCCCCCACCACAGAGACACCCACCCCCACCCCCCCCACAGACAGACCCCCCACAATCCCTCACCCCCCCAACAATCCCTCTCCCCCCCCCCACAATCCCTCTCCCCCCACACACAGAGAGACCCCCCACCACGATCCCTCTTCCCCCCCCCACAATCCCTCTCCCCCCTCACAGAGAGACCCCGCCACAATCCCTTCCCCCACAGAGAGACAGCCCCCCACAATCCCTCTCCCCTCCCAGAGACCCCTCCCCACGATCTCTCTCAACACAGAGAGACCCCCCCCCCCCACGATCCCTCTCACCACGGAGCGACCCCCACACGATCCCTCCCCCCCACACACAGACAGACCCGTCCCCATGATCCCTCCACACGGACAGACCCGTCCCCATGATCCCTCCACACGGACAGACCGGTCCCCACGATCCCTCTCCCCCTCAAAGAGACCCCCCATCACGGTCCCTTCCCCCCCCCACCACAGAGACCCCCCCCACCACGGTTCCCGTCTCCCCCTCCCCAGAGACCCCCCCGCCCCCCAACCACGGTCTCTCTCCCCGCCCCCACTCAGAGACCCCCCCCACGATCCATCTCCCCCCCCAACACAGAGAGAACCCCCCACCACAATCCCTCTCCCCCCCCAACACAGAGAGAGACACCCCCACATTCCCACTCCCCCGACAGAGAGACACCCCATGATCCCTCCCCCCCCCGCCCCAGAGAGATCCCCCCACCACGGTCCCTCTTCCCCCCCCCAGAGAGAGAGACCCCCCCACATTCCCACTCCCCCGACAGAGAGACCCCCCACGATCCCTCCTCCCCCCCCCCCCAGAGAGATCCCCCCACCACGGTCCCTCTCCCCCCCACAGAGAGAGACCCCCCCCCACATTCCCACTCCCCCGACACAGAGACTCCCCCACAGAGAGAAACCCCCCCCACAATCCCTCTCTCCCCCCCCACACAGAGAGACCCCCCCACAATCCCTCTCCCCCCCCAGAGACCCCCCCACCACAATCCCCTCTTCCCCCCCCCAGAGACCCCCCCACCACAATCCCCTCTCCCCCCCCAGAGACCCCCCCACCACAATCCCCTCTCTCCCCCCACAGAGACCCGCCCCCACAATCCCCTCTCCCCCCCCACAGAGACCCCCCCCACCACAATCACACTCTCACCCCCCACACAGACCCCCCCCACAATCCCTCTCTCACCCCCCACACAGACCCCCCCCACAATCCCTCTCCCCCTCCATAATCCCCCCCACAGAGACCCTCCACCCACAATCCCACTCCCCCCCGACAGAGACCACCCCCACAATCCCTTTCGCCCCCCCCCCAGAGAGCCCCTCCCTACACAGAGAGACCCCTCCACAATCCCTCTCCACCCCCACAGAGAGCCTCCCCCGACAACCCCTCTCCCCCCGACAGAGAGACCACCCCACTCGATCCCTCTCCCCCACCAGAGACCCTCCCACAATCCCACAGAGACCCCCCCCCACAATCCCTCTCCCCTCACACACAGAGAGACACCCCCCACAACCCCCTCCCCCCGACACAGAGAGACCCTCCCCCCACAACCCATCTCCCCCCAGAGTCCCTCCCCTGCCACTCACAGACCCCCCATAATCCCTCTTCCCCCCCACAGAGAGCCCCTCCCTACACAGAGACCCCCCCACAAACCCCCTCCACACCCACACAGAGACCCCCCCCACTCGATCCCTCTCTCTCCCCCACCAGAGACCCCCCCCACTCGATCCCTCTCTCCCCCACCACAGAGACCCCCCCCACAATCCCTCTCCCCCCCACCACAGAGACACCCCCACTCGATCCCTCTCTCCCCCACCACAGAGACCCCCCCCACTCGATCCCTCTCTCCCCCACCACAGAGACACCCCCCACAATCTCACTATCCCACTCCCCCCCCCCAAAGAGACCCCCCCACAGCCCCTCTCCCCCCCCACAGAGAGACCCCCCCACAGCCCCTCTCCCCCCCACAGAGAGAACCCCCACAGCCCCTCTCCCCCCAACCCCTCTCCCTCCCCACACAGAGAGACCCCCCCACAATCTCTCTTCCCCAAGAGACCCCCCCACAATCCCTCTCCCCCCACCAGAGACCCCCCCAACAATCCCTCTCCCCCCACAGAGAGATCCCCCCAACAATCCCTCTCCCCCCCCCACACAGAGAGATCCCCCCAACAATCCCTCTCCCCCCCCCACACAGAGAGATCTCCCCAACAATCCCTCTCCCTCCCACAATCCCTCTTCCCCCCCCCCCCAACAGAGAGACCCCCCCACAATCCCTCTCCCCCCCACACAGAGAGATCCCCCAACAATCCCTCTCCCCCCTGTTGGGATCCATTATTAAAGTTAGGTTGTGTTAAGAAACTTTATTGTTAGGTAGTGCTCACGTAAGGTAGTATTAGCAAGTCTGGAAATTGTTAGCTAAACTAGGCAGCAGTAGACCATTATGTTACACTAGGAGCAGACTGAAAAGCTGATGGCATAGCCTGAAGAGGCCCCAGGGAGGGTGAAAAGATAACAGGACATTGGAACCATGTTAAAATGCACGTAGCTCAAACTGAGGTAACAGAATGTTATCAGCTCGGGACCAATGCCATACCAGTATACCGCATCTTACCAAATAAGGATGCAGCATTGAGATGCAAGGGGCTAAAAGAGCTAGACAAAGAGAAATATAGTTAGAAGGCGCCTTCTCCAGTGAGCTGAAAACCTCACTGTATTTGTGTACGGCTCTCTCTCATTAAAACAGCATATATTTTGAATCAGATCCAGTGTTTCTCTCCTTCAAACGAACACGGGGACGGTAGCCCGTCTTAACAGATTGGTGACCCCGAACGTGTGGAGGGAGTGGAGACACGCCTGTTGGCAGGGATTCAGAGGTCGCCGAACGGCCGGCCACTTGTAATCAGGCTCGGAGGCGCCTTTTTCAAAAAAGATCTCCAGTAGGGATTTGAATACGCTAAATTCTGATTTTGCTGGCGTCTCACAACTCTTTGCCAACCGAAATTATGGGCTTGGCAGCCCGAGAGAGAGTCGGACCGTTTATTTATGAAGAAAAGTCCCCTAGGTGAAGGGTCAACCCGGCCGCGCGGTTTCTGAAAGTCCTAGGGGTGGTGAGTATTATTGTTTTGAAGAGAAAAAGTCCTCTAGGTGGGCACTGAAAGTCCTAGAGGTGGGTAGTGTGATTGTTAGGAGTAAAACGTATAATCCCCCGCGCTAGACGATCTCGGGTAAAGCTTAAGCTTCCCTCCGCGCTAGACGATCTCGGGTCAAGCTTAAGCTTCCCTCCGCGCTAGACGATCTCGGGTCAAGCGTAGGTTTCTCTCCTGCACTAATGACTGGGGAGTAAAGTATATACTTCCCTTGACCAGAGGACAGCGCTGATCGGGACAGGCTTTGTCAGGAGTCGAGGTGGTGCATTCGTGCGCCCGACACCCAGGAGTGCCGTGGTGGAGAGAGAGACAAAGACAGAGGACCGGGGACAGAGACAGACACAGAGTTAAGGACAGAGCGACTGTGTATGTGTGTGTATGTGTGTGAGAGAGGGACTTTGTTTATGAGAAAGATAGAGTCTCTGGGTGTGTAAACGTCTGTATGTGTGTATAAGTATTTCTGTGTTTGTAAAAGTTTGTGAGAGAAGAAGAGTTTGTGTGTGGAAGTCTGTGGGAGAAGTTTGCATTGTTGCCCGAGAGAGAGAGAGACAGTGCGAGACACTAACAAAGGGCTGCTCGACCAGCAGACATTTTAACACTTTGTGTTCTGGCTAGTTAGTGAATGAATGTTTGAGCGTTATCACCTAGAACTTGAGTCCCTGGACTTTTTTTTGAATGTGATTTTTTATGAATGCTTAACATGATTTTTTTTCAGGTAGGAGATTTTATTGAGATTGAGTGGAGATGGGAAAGATTAGTTGGTAACTGATATTGATATAACTGATATAATAATCTGAGTGGGTCTGTGGAATTAAGAAATTGTGTGTCATATCCCAAGGAGAGAGAGAATGCGAATGCTGCTGAGCACTAGCAGACCGTGTCTGTAAGAGAGATAGATAGAGAGAGTAGGGCAGCACGTTTGAAGTAAACATTTCGGGAGTACAGCCTGCAAAGACTTTAACCCTTCGTGAACTGATTCAGATGCATCTGTTTGTTTGGTGATTATTTTCTTGGTTTTGTTTCTAGAGCCTGAGTTCCAGGACTGCTGTTTAAAGTGATTTCTTTTTATGTGAGCTTAACATGATTTTTTAAGGCTAATAACTTCTGTTCTTTTATGAGTCATGACTCCCTAACTACTTTTCTTACTAACCTCTTTTATTTTTACATAAAAGCAATATATGAAGGACATTCGAAGTTTCGTTCGACAGTGGGTAGTTGTAAAAAACGTAAGTTTCCATGGTTATTATCTGTGACCTTGGATTCGACCATTGTGCATGCGTTAGAAGTTTTTAACTTGAATTGACAAATTGTTGTAAGACAGCTGATTATTTTTACGACCTAAAGTATTGTAATTGAGAAATGATTGGTCAGGAGTACATAAGAAAACTAATTTTGGATCTAAATTAGGGTACTAAATCTGGACGATTACAGTGGATTTCAAAATTGGGAACTGTATGCATTTTACATTTTAAATATTAAACACTGAATAAATGGATGTAAATATATAAATATGTTTACAAGTTAGGAACAGGCCTTAAAGTTAGTCAAGCATGAATTGATAAATTGGTGTTTGAGCATATGGGAAGATAGGAACATTGGAAAATTTCTTAAAAGAAAGAAACAGGGAAGAACATAACGACTTGTCCCCTTCGGGAAGTGTTGATAGGGGACAAGGAGATTGGGTTTGTGTGTGACCCCCTCACCAGTGGGGAGGTCGGAACATTTAAAGGGAAATGACGGTCCTGGTTGAGAATCCGATAGGATTGTCAGAACAAATTAATTTATTTTTGAGGCCCAGTCTGTATTTGTGGGCTGAGTTAATGTCTATTTTGAATATACTATTTACTGCGGGAGAAAGGAGACTTATATGGGGATGCTGGATAGGGAAAGATACGGAAGATAGAAGGGTGAAGTGGGATAAATCCATTAAATGAATTGTTAGGAGGGGCACAGGAAGTGTTTGTAAAGAGAGAAAGGGCGAGTGACAGGAGCAGAATGCGTAAATGATGGTAGCTGCGGTTGATGAGGTAATTAGGAGAAGAATGCAGCCAAAAGTGAGCAACCGGAGCAGCGAGTGATAGCATGTAGGGCAGAGAAGAAAGGGAGTAGGGAGAGACATGGAGGAGCATTTGATAGAGAGTTTGAGCGATAGGGGCAGAGACGAAGGTCTCCACAGGCAGGATGCCATTATTGTGGAAAGATAGGGCATTTTGGGCGGGAGTGTCCTGATCTATAAAGGGATGAAAAAGAGCCATTCCGCTTATGATTTTGATAACGACAGGGAGGGGAACAACAACTGGCATCATTTCTGAGTAGTCAGGGGTTAAAAAACCCAGTCATAGATTGGCTGAATAGCACATTCGGTAGATGGGGAACTGTGCTGGGACAGCTGGCCCTTGGTTTATGCATCTCTGTTGCTATCTTTATTACCTGTGGTTGTTGTTGTATACCATGTATCAGGACGCTTGTGACACGAACGATTGACCATGCCCTGACGGGAAAGGATAACCCCCCCACCCGCATACCAGGCAGCGGGGCTGGAGGAGCCTGTGATGGGGGCACCCCAAGGAAAGATTACGGGATCGGTATCAGAGGGAATGGAGGAGATATGCCTGAGAGAGAAGCGCGGGACAACTTATGATTTTACTTTATAACTGTATCTCTCATTTCTAATCCTTCCCATTTCGGGCCTCAGAATGTGAGGGCTGAGGTGCAGAGACCCCCTAGTTGTGTATTTTTTTTCTTTCCCGTTCAAATTGACAACAGGTAAATTTGTGCTTTTATGCTGCAGTTAGAGATTGTGAAGTGCTATATGCCTCGAGACTCAAGAGACTATTGTTCACTCAAGAGATTCCTAGCCATCATCTGGTATTCCTAAATGGCTTCGATTGGTCTCGACGGCCACTGTTCACAATGATAAGCCAGTTACCACTGCCCATGTCCGTACTTGACAGCTGTAAAATGGATGTGGGTTTTTATTGGTCAAGTGAAGGTGACTGGTTAGCCAATGACGGGTAAGATTCCTCGAGCGAGGGACAACCTAAGACAGGCACAGTCGTGCATTGACCTTCAGAATAGTGGCCTGTGGTCATGTGGTTTTAACAGATGCCTGGCTTTTGTATCCGTGTCAGGAATCTGGTCAAGTTTCTGGCTTGCAAAGCAGCTTGATATAAGGAAAATCGTGGACCCAGCAGTTTGACATTGTATTCACTGTATTTTTGACAAAGGAAAATGCCAGTTTTGTGGCATCTTCCAGAACCGACTTAACAACAAACCTTTGGGAAGGAAGGAGAGCTCATTGAATCCTATTACAAAAAAGATTTGACACTATGTCAGTAGTTTGAAAATTTATTTTAAGATGTCATGGTATAATATGACCGATTTTACTGGGAGGTTGTACAATTGGGTGTTCTTTGGACAGCAGACCTTCATTCTGCAGGCGTCCTAACTCATCCACTTTGTGTTTTCCTCTGGTTCTCTTCGCTTTTGTTATCATACTCAGTAATCGTTTTGTTGGTTTTGAGATGGCTTTTTGTAGATGTTTACGACTTTTGAGTGCTTATGTCTGTTATGTATTATTTCACTGCTTCTCGTGCCTTAACGATTGTATGCGAACTGGAGCGGCGCCTAGAGTAGGGATTTTTTGCGACGCGGATTGCTTTGTGAGGTTGTATGCTGCTTAGGGACTCCTATCCCCTATAACTATGTCTCCCTAGAGTCAGACAAGCCGGGTTTAGCTAATTGGTCGGTCTTGCAAAGGAGCAACGGAGGGGCGCTCACCGACCGTCCGGGTCCTGACTGCTGCGCGCGAACTGCTGTATTTCGAGGCCAAGGGAAGGAGTCGTGGAATCCATTATTAAAGTTAGGTTGTGTTAAGAAACTTTATTGTTAGGTAGTGCTCACGTAAGGTAGTATTAGCAAGTCTGGAAATTGTTAGCTAAACTAGACAGCAGTAGACCATTATGTTACACTAGGAGCAGACTGAAAAGCTGATGGCATAGCCTGAAGAGGCCCCAGGGAGGGTGAAAAGATAACAGGACATTGGAACCGTGTTAAAATGCACGTAGCTCAAACTGAGGTAACAGAATGTTATCAGCTCGGGACCAATGCCATACCAGTATACCGCATCTTACCAAATAAGGATGTAGCATTGAGATGCAAGGGGCTAAAAGAGCTAGACAAAGAGAAATATAGTTAGAAGGCGCCATCTCCAGTGAGCTGAAAACCTCACTGTATTTGTGTACGGCTCTCTCTCATTAAAACAGCTTATATTTTGAATCAGCTGCAAATGTGTTGCTGGTCAAAGCACAGCAGGCCAGGCAGCATCTCAGGAATAGAGAATTCGACGTTTCGAGCATAAGCCCTTCATCAGGAAACTCAGATCCAGTGTTTCTCTCCTTCAAACGAACACGGGGACGGTAACCCGTCTTAACACCCTCCCACCACAGAGAGATCCCCCCAACAATCCCTCTCCCTCCCCCCACAGAGAGACCTCCCCCGACAATCCCTCTCCCCCCGACAATCCCTCTCCCCCCCCCCACAGAGACCTCCCCCGACAATCCCTCTCCCTCCCACAATCCCTCTCCCCCCCCACAGAGAGACCCCCCCACACAGAGAGATCCCCCCACAATCCCTCTCCACCCCCCCACAGAGGGATCCCCCACACAGAGATCCCCCCACACAGAGAGATCCCCCCACAATCCCTCTCCCCCCCACACAGAGACCCCCCCCACAATCCCTCTCCCCCCACACACAGAGACCCCCCCCACAAGAGAGACCCCCCGACAAACCCTCCCCCCCCCAAGAGACCCCCCCGACAAACCCTCTCCCCCCCCAGAGGAGACCCCCTAACAATCCCTCTCCCCCCCCACAATCCCTCCCCCCCCCCACAGAGACCCCCCTCAATCCCTCTCCCCCCCACACAAAGACCCCCAACAATCCCTCTCCCCCCTCCACACAGACACCCCCACAATCCCTCTCCCCCCCCACAGAGAGACCCCCCACAATCCCTCTCCCCCCCCACAATCCCTCTCCCCCCCACACAGAGAGACCTCCCTCAATCCCTCTCCCCCAATCCCTCTCTCCCCCCCCACAATCCCTCTCTTCCCCCCCCACAATCCCTCTCTCCCCCCCTCACAGAGAGACCCCCCACAATTCCTGTCCCCCCCCCACACAGAGACCCCCCCACAATCCCTCTCCCCCCCACAAACAGACCCCACCACAATCCCTCTCCCCCCCAATCCCTCTCTCCCCCCCCCCACAATTCCTGTCCCCCCCTCCACAGAGACCCCCCCACAATCCCTCTCCCCCCCACAGAGACCACCCCACAATCCCTCTCCACCCCCCACACAGAGACCCCCCACAATCCCTTCCCCCCCCAGAGACCCCCCACAATCCCTCTACCCCCCACACAGAGAGACCCCCCACAATCCCTCTCCCCCCCCACAAACAGACACCCCCACAATCCCTCTGCCCCCCCCAGAGACCCCCCCCACAAACCCTCCCCCCCCACAGAGACCCCCTCCACAATCCCTCTCCCCCCCCTCAATCCCTCTCCCCCCACAAACAGACGCCCCCACAATCCCTCTCCCCCCCACACAGAGAGACCCCCCTCAATCCCTCTCCCCCCCACAAACAGACGCCCCCACAATCCCTCTCCCCCCCCCACAGAGAGACCCCCCTCAATCCCTCCCCCACCCACACACAGAGACCCCCCTACAATCCCTCTCCCCCCACAATCCCTCTCCCCCCAACACAGAGAGACCCCCCTCAATCCCTCTCCCCCCACAAACAGACGCCCCCACAATCCCTCTCCCCCCCACACAGAGAGACCCCCCTCAATCCCTCTCCCCCCCACAAACAGACGCCCCCACAATCCCTCTCCCCCCCCACAGAGAGACCCCCCTCAATCCCTCTCCCCCCCACACAGAGAGACCCCCCTCAATCCCTCCCCCACCCACACACAGAGACCCCCCTACAATCCCTCTCCCCCCCAAAATCCCTCTCCCCCCCACAGAGAGACCCCCGACAATCCCTCTCCCCCCCGACACAGAGACCCCCCCTACAATCCCTCTCCCCCCCGACACAGAGAGACCACCCCCTACAATCCCTCTCCCCCCACACAGAGAGACACCCCCACAATCCCTCTCCCCCCACACAGAGAGACACCCCCACAATCCCTCTCCCCCCACACAGAGAGACACCCCCACAATCCCTCTCCCCCCACACAGAGAGACACCCCCACAATCCCTCTCCCCCCACACAGAGAGACACACCCACAATCCCTCTCCCCCCCCCACACAGAGACCCCCGACAATCCCTCTCACCCCCACAATCCCACTCACCTCCCCCCACACAGGGACACCCCCCACAATCCCTCTCCCCCCCCACACAATCCCTCTTCCCCCCCCCACACAATCCCTCTTCCCCCCCCCACACAATCCCTCTCCCCCACCACAATCCCTCTCCCCCCCGACAGAGAGACCCCCCCACAGAGAGACCCCCCCACAATCCCTCTCCCCCCCCACAATCCCTCTCCCCCCCGACAGAGAGACCCCGCCACAATCCCTCTCTCCCCCCCCACACAGAGACCCCCGACAATCCCTCTACCCCCCACAATCCCTCTCCCCCCCACACAATCCCTCTACCCCCCCCCCCACAGAGACCCCACACACAATCCCTCTCCCCCGACAGAGAGACCCCCCCCACAATCCCTCTCCCCCCCGACAGAGAGACCCCCCCACAATCCCTTCCCCCCACACAGAGAGACCCCCGACAATCCCTCTCCCCCCCCACAGAGACCCCCCACAATCCCTCTCCCCCCCCACACAGAGAGACCTACCCACAATCTCTCTCCCCCCCACACAGAGAAACCCCCCCCACAATCCCTCTCCCTCCCCACACAGAGAACCCCCCCACAATCCCTCTCCCCCCCCCACACTGAGACCCCCCCACAATCTCTCTCCCCCCCACAATCCCTCTCCCCCCCCACACTGAGACCCCCCCACAATCCCTCTCCCGCCCCACACAGAGACCCCCCCAACAATCCCTCTCCCGCCCCACACAGAGACCCCTCCCAACAATCCCTCTCCCCCCCACAATCCCTCGCCCTCCCCACACAGAGACCCCCCACAATCCCTCTCCCCCCCACAATCCCTCTCCCCCCCCACACAGAGAGACCCCCCGACAATCCCTCTCCCCCCACACAGAGAGACCCCCCCACAATCCCTCTCCCCACCCCACAATCCCTTCCCCCCCCACACAGAGAGACGCCCCCACAATCCCTTCCCCCCGACACAGAGACCCCCCCACAATCCCTCTCCCCCCCCGACACAGAGACCCCGACAATCCCTCTCCCCCCCCACAATCCCTCTCCCCCCCCACACAGAGAGACCCCCCACAATCCCTCTCCCCCCCGACACAGAGAGACCCCCCCCACAATCCCTCTCCCCCCCACACAATCCCTCTCCCCCCCCCCACAATCCCTCTTTCCCCCCCAACGAGACCCCCCACAATCCCTCTCCACCCCGACAGAAACCCCCCCCACAATCCCACTCCCCCCCACACAGAGACCCCTCACAATCCCTCTCCCCCCCACACAGAGACCCCCAACAATCCCTCTCCCCTCCCACAATCCTTCTCCCCTCCCACACAGAGACCCCCCCACAATCCCTCTTCCCCCCCACAATCCCTCCCCCCCCCACAGAGCACCCACAATCCCTCTCCCCCCCAACACAGAGACCCCCAACAATCCCTCTCCCCTCCCACAATCCTTCTCCCCTCCCACACAGAGACCCCCCCACAATCCCTCTCCCCCCCCACAATCCCTCCCCCCACCACAGAGCACCCACAATCCCTCTCCCCCCCCACACAAAGACCACCCCGACAATCCCTCTCCCCCCCCTCACACAGAGACCACCCCAACAATCCCTCTCCCCCCCCACACAGAGACCCCCCCACAATCCCTCTCGCCCCCCACACAATCCCTCTCCCCTCCCACACAGAGACCCCCCCCACAATCCCTCTCCCCCCCCACAATCCCTCTCCCCCCCCCACACAGAGACCCCCCCACAAACCCTCTCCCCCCCCCACAATTCCTCTCACCCCCACAATCCCTCTCCCCCCCCACACAATCCCTCTCCCCCCACCACACAATTCCTCTCCCCCCACCACACAATTCCTCTCCCCCCACCACACAATTCCTCTCCCCCCACCACACAGAGACCCCCCCCACAAACCCTCTCCCCCCCCCCACAATTCCTCTCACCCCCACAATCCCTCTCCCCCCACCACACAATCCCTCTCCCCCCACCACACAATCCCTCTCCCCCCACCACACAATCCCTCTCCCCCCACCACACAGAGACCCCCCCCACAATCCCTCTCCCCCTCCACACAGAGACCCCCCCACAATCCCTCTCCCCCCCCACAATCCCTCCCCCCACCACAGAGCACCCACAATCCCTCTCCCCCCCCACACAAAGACCACCCCGACAATCCCTCTCCCCCCCCTCACACAGAGACCACCCCAACAATCCCTCTCCCCCCCCACACAGAGACCCCCCCACAATCCCTCTCGCCCCCCACACAATCCCTCTCCCCTCCCACACAGAGACCCCCCCCACAATCCCTCTCCCCCCCCACAATCCCTCTCCCCCCCCCACACAGAGACCCCCCCACAAACCCTCTCCCCCCCCCACAATTCCTCTCACCCCCACAATCCCTCTCCCCCCCCACACAATCCCTCTCCCCCCACCACACAATCCCTCTCCCCCCACCACACAATTCCTCTCCCCCCACCACACAATTCCTCTCCCCCCACCACACAATTCCTCTCCCCCCACCACACAGAGACCCCCCCCACAAACCCTCTCCCCCCCCCACAATTCCTCTCACCCCCACAATCCCTCTCCCCCCACCACACAATCCCTCTCCCCCCACCACACAATCCCTCTCCCCCCACCACACAATCCCTCTCCCCCCACCACACAGAGACCCCCCCCACAATCCCTCTCCCCCTCCACACAGAGACCCCCCCACAATCCCTCTCCCCCCCACACAGAGACCCCCCCACAATCCCTCTCCCCCCCCACAGAGACCCCCCCACAATCCCTCTCCCCCCCACACAGAGACCCCCCCACAATCCCTCTCCCCCCCACACAGAGACCCCCCCACAATCCATCTCCCCCCCACCATCCCTGTCCCCCCCACCATCCCTGTCCCCCCCACCATCCCTGTCCCCCCCCAAAGAGACCGCCCCACAATCCCTCTTCCCCCCCACACAGAGACCCCCCCACAATCCCTCTCCCCCCCAATCCCTCTCCCCCCCAATCCCTCTCCCCCCCACACAGAGACCCCCCACAATCCCTCTCCCCCCCCACAATCCCTCTCCCCCCCCCCCACAGAGACCCCCCCACAATCCCTCTCCGTCCCCACACTCCCTCTCCCCCACACAGAGACCCCCCCACAATCCCTCTCCTCCCCCCACACAGAGACCCCCGCACACAGAGACCACGCCCACAATCCCTCTCCCACCCACAATCCCTCTCCCCCCCAACACAGAGACCCCCCCACAATTCCTCTCCACCCCCCCACAGAGACCCCCCCACAATCCCTCTCCCCCCGCAGAGAGTCCCCACAATCCCTCTCCCCCACCCACACAGAGACCCCCCCACAATCCCTCTACCCCCCCCACAGAGACCCCCCCACAAGAGACCCCACCACAATCCCTCTCCCCCCCACACAAAGACCCCCCCACAATCCCTCTCCACCTCCACAATCCCTCTCCCCCCCCACAGAGACCACCCCCACAATCCCTCTCCCCCCCACAATCCCTCTCCCCCCCACAATCCCTCTCCCCTCCCACACAGAGACCCCCCCACAATTCCTCTCCCCCCACACAGAGACCACCCCCACAATCCCTCTCCCCCCCCACAATCCCTCTCCCCTCCCACACAATCCCTCTCCCCTCCCACACAATCCCTCTCCCCTCCCACAGAGACCCCCCACAATCCCTCCCCCCCACACAGAGACCCCCCCACAATCCCTCTCACCCCCCACACAGAGACCCCCCCCACAATCCCTCTCACCCCCCACACAGAGACCCCCCCCACAATCCCCCTCCCCCCCCCCACACAATCCCTCGCACCCCCCCCACAATCTCCCTCCCCCCCACAATCCCTCTCTTCCCCCACAGAGAGACCCCCCCACAATCCCTCTCCCCCCCCACACAGAGACCCCCCCACAATCCCTCTCCCCCCCCAATCCCTCTCCCCCCCCCACAGAGACCCCCCCACAATCCCTCTCCCCCGAACACAGAGACCCCCCCCACAATCCCTCCCCCCCCACAATCCCTCTTCCCCCCCACACAGAGACCCCCCACAATCCCTCTCCCCCCAACACAGAGACCCCCCCCACAATCCCTCTTCCCCCCACAATCCCTCTCCCCCACAATCCCTCTTCCCCCCCCACACAGAGACCCCCCCACAATCCCTCTCCCCCCCACAGAGACCCCCCCACACAGAGACCCCCCCACAATCCCTCTCCCCCCCCCACACAGAGACCCCCCCACAATCCCTCTCCCCCCCCACACAGAGACCCCCCCACAATCCCTCTCCGCCCCAACACAGAGACTCCCCAACAATCCCTCTCCGCCCCAACACAGAGACCCCCCCACAATCCCTCTCCGCCCCAACACAGAGACCCCCCCCGACAATCCCTCTCCCCCCCACACAGAGACCCCCCACACAGAGACACCCCCCACACTCCCTCTACCCCCCCACACAGAGACCCCCCCCAACAATCCCTCTCCCCCCCCACACAATCCCTCTCCCCCCCCACACAGACACCCCCCCCCCACAATCCCTCTCCCCCCCACACAAAGACCCCCCCCACAATCCCTCTCCCCCCAACACAAAGACGCCCCCACAATCCCTCTCCCCCCCACACAATCCCTCTCCCCCCCCACAATCCCTCTCCCCCCCCACACAATCCCTCTCCCCCCCACACAATCCCTCTCCCCCCCACACAGAGACCCCCCCCACAATCCCTCTCCCCCCCCACACAGAGACCCCCCCCACAATCCCTCTCCCCCCCACACAATCCCTCTCCCCCCCACACAGAGACCCCCCCACAATCCCTCTCCCCCCCACACAGAGACCCCCCCCACAATCCCTCTCCCCCCCCACACAGAGACCCCCCCCACAATCCCTCTCCCCCCCCACACAGAGACCCCCCCACAATCCCTCTCACCCCCCACACAGAGACCCCCCCACAATCCCTCTCCCCCCCACACAGAGACCCCCCCACAATCCCTCTCCCCCCCACACAATCCCTCTCCCCCCCCACAATCCCTCTCCCCCCCCACAGAGACCCCCCCCACAATCCCACTCCCCCCCCCACAATCCCTCTCACCCCCACAGAGACCCCCCCCACAATCCCTCGCCCCCCAACACAGAGACCCCCCCACAATCCCTCTCTCCCCCCCCACAGAGACCCCCCCACAATCCCTCTCCCCCCCCACAGAGACCCCCCCCCACAATCCCTCTCCCCCCCACACAGAGACCCCCCCCACAATCCCTCTCCCCCCCACACAGAGACCCCCCCCCACAATCCCTCTCCCCCCCACACAGAGACCCCCCCCACAATCCCTCTCCCCCCCACAATCCCTCGCCCCCCAACAGAGACCCCCCCACAATCCCTCTCCACCCCCACACAATCCCTCTCCCCCCCCACACAGAGACCCCCCCCACAATCCCTCTCCCCCCCACACAGAGACCCCCCCACAATCCCTCTCCCCCCCACACAGAGACCCCCCCACAATCCCTCTCCCCCCCACACAGAGACCCCCCCACAATCCCTCTCCCCCCCCACACAGAGACCCCCCCACAATCCCTTTCCCCCCACAGAGAGACCCCCCACAATCCCTCTCCCCCCCAACAGAGACCCCCCCACAATCCCTCTCCCCCCCCACAATCCCTCTCCCCCCCACAATCCCTCTCCCCCCCAACAGAGACCCCCCCACAATCCCTCTCCCCCCCCACAATCCCTCTCCCCCCCACAGAGAGACCCCCCACAATCCCTCTCCCCCCCAACACAGAGACCCCCCCACAAACAGACCCCACCACAGAGCCCCCCCCACAATCCCTCTCCCCCCCACAATCCCTCTCCCCCCCAACAGAGACCCCCCCACAATCCCTCTCCCCCCCCACAATCCCTCTCCCCCCCACAGAGACCCCCCCACAAACACTCTTACGCCCCCCACAATCCCTCTCCCCCCCCCCACAATCCCTCTCCCCCTCCCACAATCCCTCTCCCCCCCCCACAATCCCTCTCCCCCTCCCACAATCCCTCTCCCCCTCCCACACAGAGTCCCCACCACAGACACCCCCCCACAATCCCTCTCCCTTCCCCACCGAGACCCCCCCACAATCCCTCTCCCCCCACACAGAGACCCCCCCCACAATCCCTCCCCCCCCCACACAGAGACCCCCCCACAATCCCTCCCCCCCCCACACAGAGACCCCCCCCACACAGAGACCCCCCCACAATCCCTCTCCCCCCAACACAGAGACCCCCCCACAATCCCTCTCCCCCCACACAGAGACCCCCCCCACAATCCCTCTCCCCCCACACAGAGACCCCCCCCACAATCCCTCTCCCCCCACACACAGAGACCCCCCCCACAATCCCTCTCCCCCCACACACAGAGACCCCCCCCACAATCCCTCTCCCCCCACACACAGAGACCCCCCCCACAATCCCTCTCCCCCCCACAATCAGAGACCCCCCCCACAATCCCTCTCCCCCCCACAATCAGAGACCCCCCACAATCCCTCTCCCCCCCACAATCCCTCTCCCCCCCACACACAGAGACCCCCCCCACAATCCCTCTCCCCCCCACAATCAGAGACCCCCCCCACAATCCCTCTCCCCCCCACAATCAGAGACCCCCCACAATCCCTCTCCCCCCCCACAATCCCTCTCCCCCCCAGAGACCCCCCCACAATCCCTCTCCCCCCCACAATCAGAGACCCCCCACAATCCCTCTCCCCCCCAGAGACCCCCCCACAATCCCTCTCCCCCCCACAATCCCTCTCCCCCCCACAATCCCTCTCCCCAACAGAGACCCCCCCACAATCCCTCTCCCCCCCCACAATCCCTCTCCCCCCCACAGAGAGACCCCCCACAATCCCTCTCCCCCCCAACAGAGACCCCCCCACAATCCCTCTCCCCCCCAACACAGAGACCCCCCCACAAACAGACCCCACCACAGAGACCCCCCCACAATCCCTCTCCCCCCCCACAGAGACCCCCCCACAAACCCTCTTACGCCCCCCACAATCCCTCTCCCCCCCCCACAATCCCTCTCCCCCCACACACAGAGACCCCCCCCACAATCCCTCTCCCCCCCCACACAGAGACCCCCCCCACACACAGAGACTCCCCCCACAATCCCTCTCCCCCCCACACACAGAGACCCCCCCCACATTCCCTCTCCCCCCCCACACACAGAGACCCCCCCACAATCCCTCTCCACCCACACACAGAGACCCCCCCCACAATCCCTCTCCCCCCCCCACACACAGAGACCCCCCCACAATCCCTTCCCCCCCAAAGAGACGCCCCCCACAATCCCTCTCCCCCCCACACACAGAGACCCCCCCCACAAACAGAGACCCCCCCCACAATCCCTCTCCCCCCCACACACAGAGACCCCCCCCACAATCCCTCTCCCCCCCACACACAGAGACCCCCCCCACAATCCCTCTCCCCCCCACACACAGAGACCCCCCCACAATCCCTCTCCCCCCCACACACAGAGACCCCCCCCACAATCCCTCTCCCCCCCACACAGAGACCCCCCCCACAATCCCTCTCCCCCCCACACAGAGACCCCCCCCACAATCCCTTCCCCCCCCCAGAGACCCCACCACAGAGACCCCCCCCACAATCCCTCTCCCCCCCACACACAGAGACCCCCCCGACAATCCCTCTCCCACCCACAGAGACTCCACCACAGAGACCCCCCCACAATCCCTCTCCCCCCCCACAGAGACCCCCCCACAATCCCTCTCCCCCCCACACAGAGACCCCCCCACAATCCCTCTCCCCCCCACACAGAGACCCCCCCACAATCCCTCTCCCCCCCACACACAGAGACCCCCCCACATTCCCTCTCCCCCCAACACAGAGACCCCCCCAATCCCTCTCCCCCCAACACAGAGACCCCCCCCACAATCCCTCTCCCCCCCCACAGAGACCCCCCCCCACAATCCCTCGCCCCCCCACAGAGACCCCCCCACAATCCCTCTCCCCCCCACAGAGACCCCCCCCACAATCCCTCTCCCCCCCACACACAGAGACCCCCCACACACACAGAGACCCCCCCAATCCCTCTCCCCCCCCACACAGAGACCCCCCCCCACAATCCCTCTCCCCCCCCAGAGACCCCCCCACACAGAGACCCCCCCACACAGAGACCCCCCCAGAGACCCCCCCCACAATCCCTCTCCCCCCCACACAGAGACCCCCCCCCACAATCCCTCTCCCCCCCCCACAATCCCTCTCCCCCCCCACAATCCCTCTCCCCCCCCCACAGAGACCCCACCCACAATCCCTCTCCCCCCCCCACAGAGACCCCCCCCACAATCCCTCTCCCCCCCCCACAGAGACCCCCCCCACAATCCCTCTCCCCCCCCACAATCCCTCTCCCCCCCACACAGAGACCCCCCCCACAATCCCTCTCCCCCCCCACAATCCCTCTCCCCCCAACAATCCCTCTCCCCCACCACAATCCCTCTCCCCCCAACACAGAGACCCCCCCCCACAATCCCTCTCCCCCCCACACAGAGACCCCCCCACAATCCCTCTCCCCCCCCACAATCCTTCTCCCCCCCAGAGACCCCCCCACAATCCCTCTCCCCCCAACACAGAGACCCCCCCACAATCCCTCTCCCCCCCAAAATCCCTCTCCCCCCCAACACAGAGACCCCCCCCACAATCCCTCTCCCCCCCCCCACAATCCCTCTCCCCCCCAGAGACCCCCCCACAATCCCTCTCCCCCCAACACAGAGACCCCCCCACAATCCCTCTCCCCCCCACAAGCCCTCTCCCCCCCAACACAGAGACCCCCCCACAATCCCTCTCCCCCCCAACACAGAGACCCCCCCCACAATCCCTCTCCCCTCCAACACAGAGACCCCCCCACAATCCCTCTCCCCCCCAACACAGAGACCCCCCCACAATCCCTCTCCCCCCCACACAGAGACCCCCCCCACAATCCCTCTCCCCCCCACACAGAAATCCCCCCCACAATCCCTCTCTCCCCCCCCACACAGAGACCCCCCCACACAATCCCTCTCCCCCCCCACAGAGACCCCCCCACAATCCCTCTCCCCCCCCACACAGAGACCCCCCCACAATCCCTCTCCCCCCCCACACAGAGACCCCCCCACAATCCCTCTCCCCCCCCACACAGAGACCCCCCCACAATCCCTCTCCCCCCCACACAGAGACCCCCCCCACAATCCCTCTCCCCCCACAAAGAGACCCCCCACAATCCCTCTCCCCCCCACACACAGACCCCCCCCACAATCCCTCTCCCCCCACACAGAGACCCCCCCACACAGAAACCCCCCCACAATCCCTCTCCCCCCCACACAGAGACCCCCCCACACAGAGACCCCCCCACAATCCCTCTCCCCCCCACACAGAGACCCCACCACAGAGACCCCCCCACAATCCCTCTCCCCCCCACACACAGAGACCCCCCCCACAATCCCTCTCCCCCCACACAGAGACCCCCCCCACAATCCCTCTCCCCCCACACACAGAGACCCCCCCCACAATCCCTCTCCCCCCACACACAGAGACCCCCCCCACAATCCCTCTCCCCCCCACACAGAGACCCCCCCCACAAAGAGACCCCCCCACAATCCCTCTCCCCACCACAGAGACCCCCCCACACAGAGACCCCCCCCACAATCCCTCTCCCCCCCACACAGAGACCCCCCCACAATCCCTCTTCCCCCCCACAATCCCTCTCCCCCCCACAGAGACCCCCCCCACACAGAGACCCCCCCACAATCCCTCTCCCCCCCACACAGAGACCCCACCACAGAGACCCCCCCACAATCCCTCTCCCCCCCACACAGAGACCCCCCCCACAATCCCTCTCCCCCCCAACAATCCCTCTGCCCCCCCACAATCCCTCTCCCCCCCCCCCACAGAGACCCCCCCCACAATCCCTCTCCCCCCCACACAGAGACCCCCCCACAATCCCTCTCCCCCCCACACACAGAGACCCCCCCCACAATCCCTCTCCCCCCACACAGAGACCCCCCCCACAATCCCTCTCCCCCCACACACAGAGACCCCCCACACACAGAGACCCCCCCCACAATCCCTCTCGCCCACACACAGAGACCCCCCCCACAATCCCTCTCCCCCACACACAGAGACCCCCCCCACAATCCCTCTCCCCCCCACACAGAGACCCCCCCCACAAAGAGACCCCCCCACAATCCCTCTCCCCACCACAGAGACCCCCCCACACAGAGACCCCCCCCACAATCCCTCTCCCCCCCACACAGAGACCCCCCCACAATCCCTCTTCCCCCCCACAATCCCTCTCCCCCCCACAGAGACCCCCCCCACACAGAGACCCCCCCACAATCCCTCTCCCCCCCACACAGAGACCCCACCACAGAGACCCCCCCACAATCCCTCTCCCCCCCACACAGAGACCCCCCCCACAATCCCTCTCCCCCCCAACAATCCCTCTGCCCCCCCACAATCCCTCTCCCCCCCCCACAGAGACCCCCCCACACAGAGACCCCCCCACAATCCCTCTCCCCCCCACACAGAGACCCCACCACAGAGACCCCCCCACAATCCCTCTCCCCCCCACACACAGAGACCCCCCCCCACAATCCCTCTCCCCCCACACAGAGACCCCCCCCACAATCCCTCTCCCCCCACACACAGAGACCCCCCCCACAATCCCTCTCCCCCCACACAGAGACCCCCCCCACAATCCCTCTCCCCCCACACACAGAGACCCCCCCACAATCCCTCTCCCCCCCACACAGAGACCCCCCCCACAAAGAGACCCCCCCACAATCCCTCTCCCCACCACACAGAGACCCCCCCACACAGAGACCCCCCCCACAATCCCTCTCCCCCCCACACAGAGACCCCCCCACAATCCCTCTTCCCCCCCACAATCCCTCTCCCCCCCACACAGAGACCCCCCCACAATCCCTCTCCCCCCCACACAGAGACCCCACCACAGAGACCCCCCCACAATCCCTCTCCCCCCCACACAGAGACCCCCCCCACAATCCCTCTCCCCCCCAACAATCCCTCTGCCCCCCCACAATCCCTCTCCCCCCCACACAGAGACCCCCCCCACAATCCCTCTCCCCCCAACAATCCCTCTCCCCCCCACAATCCCTCTCCCCCAACACAGAGACCCCCCCCACAATCCCTCTCCCCCCCACACAGAGACCCCCCCCACAATCCCTCTCCCCCCCCCCACAATCCCTCTCCCCCCAACACAGAGACCCCCCCACAATCCCTCTCCCCCCCACAATCCCTCTCCCCCCCAACACAGAGACCCCCCCCACAATCCCTCTCCCCCCCAGAGACCCCCCCACAATCCCTCTCCCCCCCAAAATCCCTCTCCCCCCCAACACAGAGACCCCCCCACAATCCCTCTCCCCCCCAACACAGAGACCCCCCCCACAATCCCTCTCCCCTCCAACACAGAGACCCCCCCACAATCCCTCTCCCCCCCCACACAGAGACCCCCCCCACAATCCCTCTCCCCCCCACACAGAGACCCCCCCCACAATCCCTCTCCCCCCCACACAGAAATCCCCCCCACAATCCCTCTCTCTCCCCCCCACACAGAGACCCCCCCACACAATCCCTCTCCCCCCCACACAGAGACCCCCCCACACAATCCCTCTCCCCCCCACACAGAGACCCCCCCACAATCCCTCTCCCCCCCCACACAGAGACCCCCCCCACAATCCCTCTCCCCCCCCACACAGAGACCCCCCCACAATCCCTCTCCCCCCCACACAGAGACCCCCCCACACAGAGACCCCCCCACAATCCCTCTCCCCCCCACACAGAGACCCCCCCACACAGAGACCCCACCACAGAGACCCCCCCACAATCCCTCTCCCCCCCCACACAGAGACCCCCCCACAATCCCTCTCCCCCCCACACAGAGACCCCCCCACACAGAGACCCCCCCACAATCCCTCTCCCCCCCACACAGAGACCCCCCCACACAGAGACCCCACCACAGAGACCCCCCCACAATCCCTCTCCCCCCCACACACAGAGACCCCCCCCACAATCCCTCTCCCCCCACACAGAGACCCCCCCCACAATCCCTCTCCCCCCACACACAGAGACCCCCCCCACAATCCCTCTCCCCCCACACACAGACCCCCCCACAATCCCTCTCCCCCCCACACAGAGACCCCCCCCACAAAGAGACCCCCCCACAATCCCTCTCCCCACCACACAGAGACCCCCCCACACAGAGACCCCCCCCACAATCCCTCTCCCCCCCACACAGAGACCCCCCCACAATCCCTCTTCCCCCCCACAATCCCTCTCCCCCCCACAGAGACCCCCCCACACAGAGACCCCCCCACAATCCCTCTCCCCCCCACACAGAGACCCCACCACAGAGACCCCCCCACAATCCCTCTCCCCCCCACACAGAGACCCCCCCCACAATCCCTCTCCCCCCCAACACAGAGACCCCCCCCCACAATCCCTCTCCCCCCCACACAGAGACCCCCCCCACAATCCCTCTCCCCCCCCAACACAGAGACCCCCCCACAATCCCTCTCCCCCCCACACAGAGACCCCCCCCACAATCCCTCTCCCCCCCACACAGAGACCCCCCCCACAATCCCTCTCCCCCCCACACAGAGACCCCCCCACAATCCCTCTCCCCCCCACACAGAGACCCCACCACAGAGACCCCCCCACAATCCCTCTCCCCCCCACACAGAGACCCCCCCCACAATCCCTCTCCCCCCCAACACAGAGACCCCCCCCCACAATCCCTCTCCCCCCCACACAGAGACCCCCCCCACAATCCCTCTCCCCCCCCAACACAGAGACCCCCCCACAATCCCTCTCCCCCCCACACAGAGACCCCCCCCACAATCCCTCTCCCCCCCAACAATCCCTCTGCCCCCCCACAATCCCTCTCCCCCCCACACAGAGACCCCCCCCACAATCCCTCTCCCCCCCCACAATCCCTCTCCCCCCCACACAGAGACCCCCCCACAATCCCTCTTCCCCCCCACAATCCCTCTCCCCCCCACAGAGACCCCCCCCACACAGAGACCCCCCCACAATCCCTCTCCCCCCCAACACAGAGACCCCACCACAGAGACCCCCCCACAATCCCTCTCCCCCCCACACAGAGACCCCCCCCACAATCCCTCTCCCCCCCCAACACAGAGACCCCCCCCCACAATCCCTCTCCCCCCCACACAGAGACCCCCCCCACAAAGAGACCCCCCCACAATCCCTCTCCCCACCACACAGAGACCCCCCCACACAGAGACCCCCCCCACAATCCCTCTCCCCCCCACACAGAGACCCCCCCACAATCCCTCTTCCCCCCCACAATCCCTCTCCCCCCCACAGAGACCCCCCCCACACAGAGACCCCCCCACAATCCCTCTCCCCCCCACACAGAGACCCCACCACAGAGACCCCCCCACAATCCCTCTCCCCCCCACACAGAGACCCCCCCCACAATCCCTCTCCCCCCCAACACAGAGACCCCCCCCACAATCCCTCTCCCCCCCCCACAATCCCTCTCCCCCCAACACAGAGACCCCCCCACAATCCCTCCCCCCCCACAGAGACCCCCCCACACAATCCCTCTCCCCCCCACACAGAGACCCCACCCACAATCCCTCTCCCCCCCCCACAGAGACCCCCCCCACAATCCCTCTCCCCCACAATCCCTCTCCCCCCCCCACAATCCCTCTCCCCCACAATCCCTCTCCCCCCCCCACAGAGACACCCCCACAATCCCTCTCCCCCTCACAGACCCCCCCCACAATCCCTCTCCCCCCCCCACAGAGACCCCCCCCACAATCCCTCTCCCCCACAATCCCTCTCCCCCCCCACAATCCCTCTCCCCCACAATCCCTCTCCCCCCCCCACAGAGACCCCCGCCACAATCCCTCTCCCCCCCACACAGAGACCCCCGCCACAATCCCTCTCCCCCCCACACAGAGACCCCCCCACAATCCCTCTCCCCCCCACACAGAGACCCCCCCCCACAATCCCTCTCCCCCCCACAATCCCTCTCCCCCCCCACAATCCCTCTCTCCCCCCCACACAGAGACCCCCCCACACAATCCCTCTCCCCCCCCACACAGAGACCCCCCCACAACCCCTCTCCCCCCCCACACAGAGACCCCCCAACAATCCCTCTCCCCCCCACACAGAGACCCCCCCCACAATCCCTCTCCCCCCACAAAGAGACCCCCCACAATCCCTCTCCCCCCCACACACAGACCCCCCCCACAATCCCTCTCCCCCCCCACAATCCCTCTCCCCCCCACACAGAGACCCCCCCACACAGAAACCCCCCCACAATCCCTCTCCCCCCCACACAGAGACCCCCCCACACAGAGACCCCCCCACAATCCCTCTCCCCCCCACACAGAGACCCCACCACAGAGACCCCCCCACAATCCCTCTCCCCCCCACACACAGAGACCCCCCCCACAATCCCTCTCCCCCCACACAGAGACCCCCCCCACAATCCCTCTCCCCCCCACACAGAGACCCCCCCCACAATCCCTCTCCCCCCACACACAGAGACCCCCCCCACAATCCCTCTCCCCCCACACACAGAGACCCCCCCCACAATCCCTCTCCCCCCCACACACAGAGACCCCCCCACAATCCCTCTCCCCCCCACACACAGAGACCCCCCCACAATCCCTCTCCCCCCCACACAGAGACCCCCCCACAAAGAGACCCCCCCACAATCCCTCTCCCCACCACACAGAGACCCCCCCACACAGAGACCCCCCCCACAATCCCTCTCCCCCCCACACAGAGACCCCCCCACAATCCCTCTTCCCCCCCACAGAGACCCCCCCCACACAGAGACCCCCCCACAATCCCTCTCCCCCCCACACAGAGACCCCACCACAGAGACCCCCCCACAATCCCTCTCCCCCCCACACAGAGACCCCCCCCACAATCCCTCTCCCCCCCAACAATCCCTCTGCCCCCCCACAATCCCTCTCCCCCCCACACAGAGACCCCCCCCACAATCCCTCTCCCCCCCCCCACAATCCCTCTCCCCCCCACACAATCCCTCTCCCCCCCACACAGAGACCCCCCCCACAATCCCTCTCCCCCCCCCACAATCCCTCTCCCCCCCAGAGACCCCCCCACAATCCCTCTCCCCCCAACACAGAGACCCCCCCACAATCCCTCTCCCCCCCACAATCCCTCTCCCCCCCAACACAGAGACCCCCCCCACAATCCCTCTCCCCCCCCCACAATCCCTCTCCCCCCCAGAGACCCCCCCACAATCCCTCTCCCCCCCAAAATCCCTCTCCCCCCCAACACAGAGACCCCCCCACAATCCCTCTCCCCCCCAACACAGAGACCCCCCCCACAATCCCTCTCCCCTCCAACAGAGACCCCCCCACAATCCCTCTCCCCCCCAACACAGAGACCCCCCCCACAATCCCTCTCCCCTCCAACACAGAGACCCCCCCACAATCCCTCTCCCCCCCCACACAGAGACCCCCCCCACAATCCCTCTCCCCCCCACACAGAGACCCCCCCCACAATCCCTCTCCCCCCACACAGAAATCCCCCCCACAATCCCTCTCTCCCCCCCACACAGAGACCCCCCCACACAATCCCTCTCCCCCCCCACACAGAGACCCCCCCACAATCCCTCTCCCCCCCCACACAGAGACCCCCCCACAATCCCTCTCCCCCCCCACACAGAGACCCCCCCACAATCCCTCTCCCCCCCACACACAGACCCCCCCCACAATCCCTCTCCCCCCCACACACAGACCCCCCCCACAATCCCTCTCCCCCCCCACAATCCCTCTCCCCCCCACACAGAGACCCCCCCACACAGAGACCCCCCCACAATCCCTCTCCCCCCCACACAGAGACCCCACCACAGAGACCCCCCCACAATCCCTCTCCCCCCCACACACAGAGACCCCCCCCACAATCCCTCTCCCCCCACACAGAGACCCCCCCCACAATCCCTCTCCCCCCACATACAGAGACCCCCCCCACAATCCCTCTCCCCCACACACAGAGACCCCCCCACAATCCCTCTCCCCCCCACACAGAGACCCCCCCACACAGAGACCCCCCCCACAATCCCTCTCCCCCCCACACAGAGACCCCCCCACAATCCCTCTTCCCCCCCACAATCCCTCTCCCCCCCCACAGAGACCCCCCCACAATCCCTCTCCCCCCCACACAGAGACCCCACCACAGAGACCCCCCCACAATCCCTCTCCCCCCCAGAGACCCCCCCACAATCCCTCTCCCCCCCAACACAGAGACCCCCCCACAATCCCTCTCCCCCCCACACAGAGACCCCACCACAGAGACCCCCCCACAATCCCTCTCCCCCCCAGAGACCCCCCCACAATCCCTCTCCCCCCCAACACAGAGACCCCCCCCCCACAATCCCTCTCCCCCCCACACAGAGACCCCCCCCACAAAGAGACCCCCCCACAATCCCTCTCCCCACCACACAGAGACCCCCCCACACAGAGACCCCCCCCACAATCCCTCTCCCCCCCACACAGAGACCCCCCCACAATCCCTCTTCCCCCCCACAATCCCTCTCCCCCCCACAGAGACCCCCCCCACACAGAGACCCCCCCACAATCCCTCTCCCCCCCACACAGAGACCCCACCACAGAGACCCCCCCACAATCCCTCTCCCCCCCAACACAGAGGACCCCCCCCACAATCCCTCTCCCCCCCCCACAATCCCTCCCCCCCCACAATCCCTCTCCCCCCAACACAGAGACCCCCCCCACAATCCCTCCCCCCCCACACAGAGACCCCACCCACAATCCCTCTCCCCCCCCACAGAGACCCCCCCCACAATCCCTCTCCCCCACAATCCCTCTCCCCCCCCCACAATCCCTCTCCCCCCCCCCCACAGAGACACCCCCACAATCCCTCTCCCCCCTCACACAGACCCCCCCCACAATCCCTCTCCCCCCCACACAGAGACCCCCCCGCCACAATCCCTCTCCCCCCCACACAGAGACCCCCGCCACAATCCCTCTCCCCCCCACACAGAGACCCCCGCCACAATCCCTCTCCCCCCCACACAGAGACCCCCGCCACAATCCCTCTCCCCCCCACACAGAGACCCCCCCACAATCCCTCTCCCCCCCCACAAAGACCCCCCCCACAATCCCTCTCTCCCCCCCCCACAATCCCTCTCCCCCCCCCCACAATCCCTCTCTCCCCCCCCCACAATCCCTCTCCCCCCCCCACAATCCCTCTCCCCCCAACACAGAGACCCCCCCCACAATCCCTCTCCCCCCAACACAGAGACCCCCCCCACAATCCCTCTCCCCCCCCACAATCCCTCTCCCCCCAACACAGAGACCCCCCCCACAATCCCTCTCCCCCCCCACAATCCCTCTCCCCCGAACACAGAGACCCCCCCCACAATCCCTCTCCCCCCCACAATCCCTCTCCCCCCCCACACAGAGACCCCCCCACACAGAGACCCCCCCACAATCCCTCTACCCCCCCACACAGAGACCCCCCCACAATCCCTCTCCCCCCCACACAGAGACACCCCCCACAATCACTCTCCCCCCCACACAGAGACCCCCCCCACAATCCCTCTACCCCCACACAGAGACCACCCCCACAATCCCTCTCCCCCCCCACAATCCCTCTCCCCCCCCACAATCCCTCTCGCCCCCCACAATCCCTCTCCCCCCAACACAGAGACCCCCCCCCACAATCCCTCTCCCCCCCCACAATCCCTCTCCCCCCAACACAGAGACCCCCCCACACAATCCCTCTACCCCCCAACACAGAGACCCCCCCACACAATCCCTCTCCCCCCCACACAGAGACCCCCCCACACAATCCCTCTACCCCCCCACACAGAGACCCCCCCACAATCCCTCTCCCCCCCACAATCCCTCTCCCCCCCACACAGAGACCCCCCCCACAATCCCTCTCCCCCCCACACAGAGACCCCCCCCACAATCCCTCTCCCCCCCACACAGAGACCCCCCCCACAATCCCTCTCCCCACCACACAGAGACCCCCCCCACAATCCCTCTCCCCCCCCACAATCCCTCTCCCCCCCCCACAATCCCTCTCCCCCCCACACAGAGACCCCCCCCCACAATCCCTCTCCCCCCCACACAGAGACCCCCCCCACAATCCCTCTCCCCCCCACACAGAGACCCCCCCCACAATCCCTCTCCCCCCCACAGAGACCCCCCCCACAATCCCTCTCCCCCCCCACAATCCCTCTCCCCCCCACAATCCCTCTCCCCCCCCCCCCACAATCCCTCTCCCCCCCCCCCCCACAATCCCTCTCCCCCCCCCCCCCCCCCACAATCCCTCTCCCCCCCCCACAATCCCTCTCCCCCCCCCACAATCCCTCCCCCCCCCACAATCCCTCCCCCCCCCACAATCCCTCTCCCCCCCCCCACAATCCCTCTACCCCCCCCCACAGAGAGCCCCCCCAGAATCCCTCTCCCCCCCCCAGAATCCCTCTCCCCCCAACAGAGACCCCCCCACAATCCCTCTCCCCCCCACAATCCCTCTACCCCCCCACACAGAGACCCCCCCACACAATCCCTCTCCCCCCCACACAGAGACCCCCCCCCACAATCCCTCTCCCCCCAACACAGAGACCCCCCCACAATCCCTCTCCCCCCCAATCCCTCTCCCCCCCACAATCCCTCTCCCCCCCAACACAGAGACCCCCCCCACAATCCCTCTCCCCCCACAATCCCTCTCCCCCCCACACAATCCCTCTCCCCCCCACACAATCCCTCTCCCCCCCACACAGAGACCCCCCCCACAATCCCTCTCCCCCCCACAATCCCTCTCCCCCCCCACAATCCCTCTCTCCCCCCCCAACAATCCCTCTCTCCCCCCCCCCCCAACTATCCCTCTCTCCCCCCCCCCAACAATCCCTCTCCCCCCCAACACAGAGACCCCCCCACAATCCCTCTCCCCCCCAACACAGAGACCCCCCCCACAATCCCTCTCCCCCCCCCAACAATCCCTCTCCCCCCCAACAATCCCTCTCCCCCCCAACAATCCCTCTCCCCCCCAACACAGAGACCCCCCCACAATCCCTCTCCCCCCCAACACAGAGACCCCCCCCACAATCCCTCTCCCCCCCAACACAGAGACCCCCCCCACAATCCCTCTCCCCCCCCACACAGAGACCCCCCCCACAATCCCTCTCCCCCCCCACAGAGACCCCCCCTACAATCCCTCTCCCCCCCCACACAGAGACCCCCCCACAATCCCTCTCCCCCCCCACACAGAGACCCCCCCACAATCCCTCTCCCCCCCCACACAGAGACCCCCCCACAATCCCTCTCCCCCCCACACAGAAATCCCCCCACAATCCCTCTCTCCCCCCCACAGAGACCCCCCCACAATCCCTCTCCCCCCCACACAGAGACCCCCCCACACAATCCCTCTCCCCCCCACACAGAGACCCCCCCACACAGAGACCCCCCCACACAATCCCTCTCCCCCCCCACACAGAGACCCCCCCCCAGAGACCCCCCCCACAATCCCTCTCCCCCCCACACAGAGACCCCCCCACACAGAGACCCCCCCACACAATCCCTCTCCCCCCCCACACAGAGACCCCCCCACAGAGACCCCCCCCACAATCCCTCTCCCCCCCACAGAGACCCCCCACAGAGACCCCCCCACAATCCCTCTCCCCCCCCACACAGAGACCCCCACACAGAGACCCCCCCCACAATCCCTCTCCCCCCCCACACAGAGACCCCACCACAGAGACCCCCCCCACAATCCCTCTCCCCCCCCACAGAGACCCCCCCCACAATCCCTCTCCCCCCCACACAGAGACCCCCCCACACAATCCCTCTCCCCCCCACACAGAGACCCCCCCACACAATCCCTCTCCCCCCCACACAGAGACCCCCCCACACAGAGACCCCCCCACAATCCCTCTCCCCCCCCACAGAGACCCCCCCACAGAGACCCCCCCACAATCCCTCTCCCCCCCCCACACAGAGACCCCCCCACAATCCCTCTCCCCCCCCCACACAGAGACCCCCCCACAGAGACCCCCCCCACAATCCCTCTCCCCCCCCACAGAGACCCCCCCACAGAGACCCCCCCACAATCCCTCTCCCCCCCCACACAGAGACCCCCACACAGAGACCCCCCCCACAATCCCTCTCCCCCCCCACACAGAGACCCCCCCACAGAGACCCCCCCACAATCCCTCTCCCCCCCACACAGAGACCCCCCCACAATCCCTCTCCCCCCCCACACAGAGACCCCCCCCACAATCCCTCTCCCCCCACACACAGAGACCCCCCCACAATCCCTCTCCCCCCACACACAGAGACCCCCCCACAATCCCTCTCCCCCCCACACAGAGACCCCCCCACAATCCCTCTCCCCCCCCCACAGAGACCCCCCCCACAATCCCTCTCCCCCCCACACAGAGACCCCCCCACACAGAGACCCCCCCCACAATCCCTCTCCCCCCCCACACAGAGATCCCCCCACAGAGACCCCCCCCCCACACAGAGACCCCCCCACAATCCCTCTCCCCCCCACACAGAGACCCCCCACAATCCCTCTCCCCCCCCACACAGAGACCCCCCACAATCCCTCTCCCCCCCCACACAGAGACCCCCCCACAATCCCTCTCCCCCCCCACAGAGACCCCCCCACAACCCCTCTCCCCCCCCACACAGAGACCCCCCCACAACCCCTCTCCCCCCCCACACAGAGACCCCCCCACAATCCCTCTCCCCCCCACACAGAGACCCCCCCACAATCCCTCTCCCCCCCACACAGAGACCCCCCCACAATCCCTCTCCCCCCCACACAGAGACCCCCCCACACAATCCCTCTCCCCCCACACAGAGACCCCCCCACACAATCCCTCTCCCCCCCACAGAGACCCCCCCACACAGAGACCCCCCCCACAATCCCTCTCCCCCCCCACACAGAGACCCCCCCACACAGAGACCCCCCCACAATCCCTCTCCCCCCCCACACAGAGACCCCCCCACAATCCCTCTCCCCCCCCACACAGAGACCCCCCCACAATCCCTCTCCCCCCCCACACAGAGACCCCCCCACAGAGACCCCCCCACAATCCCTCTCCCCCCCCACACAGAGACCCCCCCACAGAGACCCCCCCCACAATCCCTCTCCCCCCCACACAGAGACCCCCCCACACAGAGACCCCCCCACAATCCCTCTCCCCCCCCACACAGAGATCCCCCCACAGAGACCCCCCCCCACACTCCCTCTCCCCCCCCACACAGAGATCCCCCCACAGAGACCCCCCCCACACAGAGACCCCCCACAACCCCTCTCCCCCCCCACACAGAGACCCCCCCCACAATCCCTCTCCCCCCCCACACAGAGATCCCCCCACAGAGACCCCCCCCCCACACTCCCTCTCCCCCCCCCACACAGAGATCCCCCCACAGAGACCCCCCCCCACACAGAGACCCCCCACAACCCCTCTCCCCCCCCACACAGAGACCCCCCCCACAATCCCTCTCCCCCCCCACACAGAGATCCCCCCACAGAGACCCCCCCCCACACTCCCTCTCCCCCCCCACACAGAGATCCCCCCACAGAGACCCCCCCCCACACAGAGACCCCCCACAACCCCTCTCCCCCCCCACACAGAGACCCCCCCACAACCCCTCTCCCCCCCCACACAGAGACCCCCCCACAACCCCTCTCCCCCCCCACACAGAGATCCCCCCACAGAGACCCCCCCCCCACACTCCCTCTCCCCCCCCCACACAGAGATCCCCCCACAGAGACCCCCCCCCACACAGAGACCCCCCACAACCCCTCTCCCCCCCCACACAGAGACCCCCCCCACAATCCCTCTCCCCCCCCACACAGAGATCCCCCCACAGAGACCCCCCCCCACACTCCCTCTCCCCCCCCACACAGAGATCCCCCCACAGAGACCCCCCCCCACACAGAGACCCCCCACAACCCCTCTCCCCCCCCACACAGAGACCCCCCCACAACCCCTCTCCCCCCCCACACAGAGACCCCCCCACAACCCCTCTCCCCCCCCACACAGAGACCCCCCCACAACCCCTCTCCCCCCCCACACAGAGACCCCCCCACAACCCCTCTCCCCCCCCACACAGAGACCCCCCCACAACCCCTCTCCCCCCCCACACAGAGACCCCCCCACAACCCCTCTCCCCCCCCACACAGAGACCCCCCCCACAATCCCTCTCCCCCCCACAGAGACCCCCCCACAATCCCTCTCCCCCCCACACAGAGACCCCCCCACAATCCCTCTCCCCCCCACACAGAGACCCCCCCACAATCCCTCTCCCCCCCACACAGAGACCCCCCCACAATCCCTCTCCCCCCCACACAGAGACCCCCCCACAATCCCTCTCCCCCCACACAGAGACCCCCCCACACAGAGACCCCCCCACACAGAGACCCCCCCACACAGAGACCCCCCCACAATCCCTCTCCCCCCCACACAGAGACCCCCCCACACAGAGACCCCCCCACACAGAGACCCCCCCACACAGAGACCCCCCCACAATCCCTCTCCCCCCCACACAGAGACCCCCCCACAATCCCTCTCCCCCCACACAGAGACCCCCCCACACAGAGACCCCCCCACACAGAGACCCCCCCACAATCCCTCTCCCCCCCACACAGAGACCCCCCCCCCACAATCCCTCTCCCCCCCCCCACACAGAGACCCCCCCCACAATCCCTCTCCCCCCCACACAGAGACCCCCCCCACAATCCCTCTCCCCCCCCCACACAGAGACCCCCCCCACAATCCCTCTCCCCCCCCACACAGAGACCCCCCCCACAATCCCTCTCCCCCCCCCACAGAGACCCCCCCACAATCCCTCTCCCCCCCCCACAGAGACCCCCCCACAATCCCTCTCCCCCCCCACACAGAGACCCCCCCACAATCCCTCTCCCCCCCACACAGAGACCCCCCCACACAGAGACCCCCCCACAATCCCTCTCCCCCCCACAGAGACCCCCCCACAATCCCTCTCCCCCCCCACAGAGACCCCCCCACAATCCCTCTCCCCCCCCACACAGAGACCCCCCCACAATCCCTCTCCCCCCCACACAGAGACCCCCCCACAATCCCTCTCCCCCCCCACAGAGACCCCCCCACAATCCCTCTCCCCCCCCCCCCACAGAGACCCCCCCCACAATCCCTCTCCCCCCCCACAAAAATACACCCCCCACACAGTCCCTCTCTCCCCCCACACACGCTCTGTCCCCCCCATGACCCCGGGTGCACTCACAGCGGACGGTGTGAAAGCCGCACTTGGGCTGCCTGTCGAAACTACCGCCCAGCTTCAAAACGTGCTCCTTGGTGTCAAAGTGAGCGAGAGCTCCAGCGTTCATCCCAAACAAAACCACTCAATAAATAAATAACTGCCAATGTATACACACTCCCGCGTCTCTCCCTCAGGCTCCCGTCACCAACTTCACAGCTCGCGGCAAGGGGAGGGGAAAACCACGAGCCCCGCCTCTTATCCCGTCACCGATTGGCTATCTTCTATGACTGACGGGAGACGGTTTGTCCCTTTCATTCCTTGATTGGCTAACCTGACTGTCTATCAGGGTTGCCTTTATCATGTGGTCTTTCCATATTTGGTCGCGGTTCTGACGTCGGCCAGTTCGCGTCATGAAGGCTTCTGGTGGCGCGGCCACAGTCACGTGATAATGAGGCGTTCATCTCTCTCTGGCCCCTCCCCCCCCCCCCACACACCTCATTCATTCAAAGTGCCTTCCCCTGTGCACTTATTTGGAATCCTAGTGCAAAAGAGGTTGTTTAGTCCATTGAATCTGTACTGCCAAAAGTTCATTAATACTCACATAAGGCCCATAACTTGAATATTATGAAATTTCAAGTGCTCATCCAAGAACTTTTTTTAAAAAGTTGTGAGGTTCCACCCCACTCCCAGGGGGAGTGTGAAAGTGCTTTTACTCAAATCCCATCTGAACCTCCTGTCCTTCACTTTAAATGTGTGGATAAAGTTAAAAATCACAAAACCAGGTGATAGTCGAATAGGTTTATTCAGAAGTACAAGCTTTCGGAGCGCTGCTCCTTCATCATGTCGTTAGTGGCACAGGGTCGTAGCACACAGCATTTATAGTAAAGGAACAAATTGTCACACAGCCCTTGTCTTGACCTTTTGACTCAGGGGACAGCTGCTTTCTACTCACCTTGTCCATACAGCTCAATTGGGATTCACACCCCTATCCCGTCAATGTTTTCCATTCCATCTGCTCCAAAGGAAACAACTCAAACTTATCCTGCCTCACTTCATCACCAGGAGAAAGTGAGGTCTGCAGATGCTGGAGATCAGAGCTGAAAATGTGTTGCTGGAAAAGCACAGCAGGTCAGGCAGCATTCTGAATTTCCTGTTCCCTGGATGCTGCCTGACCTGCTGCGCTTTTCCAGCAACACATTTTCAGCTCACTTCATCACCAAAAAGCTCAATACCAGGAAACATCCTGTGGATATCTTCACCTCCTCTCGTGCAACCATATCCTTTCTCGAGTAGCATTCACAAGCACAGGACTTTCCAAAGACATCTTATACCAAACAAGATACTATTTTTAAGTACACCTGCTATTATCATGCAATGGAAATAAAATGACTCAGCAGGATCCCACAAACAGCAAAGTGATAACGGCTGGACAATCCACTTTTCTGTTGGGGGCTGAATAAAGCACAGTAGTGCACCTGCTTGAAAAGTGTTCTGAAGAAGAGTCCTAGAGATGTATAGCACAGAAACACACCCTTCGGTCCAACTTGTGCATGCTGACCAGATATCTTAAACTAATCCAGTCCCATTTGCCGGCACTTGGCCCATATCCCTCTAAGCTCTTCCTAATCATATATGCATCCAGATGTCTTTTAAATTCTTAATTGTACCAGCCTCTACCACTTCCTCTGGCAGTTCATTCCATACACGCACTGCCCTCTGTGAAAAAGTTGCCAATTAGGTCCTTCCTCAAAACTCTGATTCTCTCTCCACAGATGCTGCCAGATCTGCGGAGTTTCTGCAGCATTTCCTGCCTTCATTACAGATTTTCAGTATCTGCAACACTTTGCTTTTAGTTGAACTATCTCATACGATTTGTGCTTTATTTAAAACAATTACAGAAAATGCTGCAGAAACTTAGGAGATCTCACAGCACCTGTCAAGAAACATAACATTTTGAATCCAATGACTCTTCTTTGGAATTGATATTCAATAAGATATTCAACACAATTCCCTGGCTCTTCCTTGAAATAATACTGTGCTACTTTTTACCTGATGAAGAAGACATTTTATCCAAATAATGGCAACTAGAGTATCACAAATGGAGACCATTCAGTCCTTCATATCCAAGGCACTACTGTTTGGTTAGTGCCAGTCTTAATCTCACCATCTCTTTCTTACATTGTGTATTTTTAACTGCCTCAGATGTCATTTCAGTTCCCTGTTTAAAGCCCCAATTTTCATAAATCTTCTTTGGTAAACCCTTCACAGCCTTCCTGAGGTGTCTTCTTACCACTTAGCATTTACTCAGCATCACATTAGCAGTATTAGCCTTGAATAAATCCAAAAGTCTCTAAACTGGAGCACAAAACAATGGGATTCAGAAATAGAAGTACAATTGTTATGCTACACCTGTCACATTGTCCACTCTTTCCCATTCTCAATTATTCCTGGAGCTATTGTACTAACACAGGTCATAAGAATGAGACTGCATTTCTGCTAAGAATAAGGAACAGATTTATTCACAAGGTAACTAAATACATTACTATTCTTTTGGGCATATTAGTATAGTCAGATCTTGAATAGATTGATTCTCCTACTAATTTTAAAGTATTGTAGCTAATCAAACTGAAGTTTGAATACAAAATTACCATTTGGCATTAAGTCCAACTGATGTCATCACTTACCATGTTTGCCTAATCTTACATAAATTCACTATCACAACAGTTTCAATACTACCTAAACTTCAAGCTTCAACATGCACAAGTCCTTGCCACAAGAGGGACTAGTGCAAAAACACAAGTAGATTTCAAATGTTATAAACTTATTTGAGATGATGTATTGTAGTTTATATAGCTTTTGGGGTTGGGTGGGTGGGGTCATTACTCTAAATGAGAAATGATAAATTGTGAACTGCCTGAATAGTTGAAGAGATCTGAGAAGATCAAGGAGATTGAACAGCTCTACAAGAACAAGATATGATATATAGTTTCCTCCTGTGCTATCTCAGTCAATGATTCCACAATCTTTAATTACAATATGACAAATTAGTCAACAACCAGTTTCAAAAGTGGATGTTTTCAATTACCAGCCTTGGATGGCACAGTGGTTAGCACTGCTGCCTCACAGTGCCAGGGACCCAGGTTTGATTGCTGCTTCAACATGCCTGTGTGGGTTTCCTCTGGTGCTCTGGTTTCCTCCCACATTCCAAAGATGTGCAGGTTAGTGAATTGGTCATGCTAAATTGCCCATAGTGTTCAGTGATGTGTAGGTTAGGTGCATTTTTTAGGGGGAAATGTAGAGTAATGGGGATGGGTTACCCTTCAGAGGGTCAGTGTGGACCTCTTGGGCAGAAGGGCCTGTTTCCACACTGTAGGGATTCCATTATTGGGCCATAGTCCAATCTTATTTGACCATAAGAGAGAAAATGCTGGAAAATCTCCCCCTTTGTCAGTTAGACTCGAAACGTCAGCTCTTTTCTCTCCTTACAGATGCTGCCAGACGTGTTGAGACTTTCCAGCATTTTCTCTTTAGATTTTAGAACCCAGTATCCGCAGTAATTTGCCTTTATCCATATTTGACCATAACATCCCATTGAGATTCAGCAAGTTTACATGACAGCACGGATTTCAGGCTACACTCCGCCGATTCGCCAGGAGTTCAGATTGTGTTTCGGGAGGAGAGAGAGGTGGGTGAAATACCCCCCTCCTTTAGCCTATATTAAAATAGTATAATTTATCCTGTGTTTCATTTCTCGGGTTTCTGATTGTAGGCGCAGGTGGTGAGACGAATGTGCTGATGTGAAGCCGAGGTTTCTGGCGTTGCCCTGGAAACGGCCGCAGTGTCTGTGTGGGGAGAAGCTGTGGCCCTGGGGGAGGCCGATGGCCGGAGGGGGTCAGCCTGGAGCATGGACTCTGGGTGGGAGTCAAAGGAGCTTTCGAGTGTCTTCATCGCGGGATGTTTTTCCTCTCCCTATCTGCCGCTTCACTCCATCTCGCTCACCCTCCTTCTCCCCCCCCATCCCACCACTCCTTCTCCTTCTCCCCCTCCCCCTCCCCCTCCCTCTCCCCTCCCCCTCCCCCTCCCCCTCCCCCTCCCCCTCCCCCTCCCCCTCCCCCTCCCCCTCCCCCTCCCCCTCCCTCTCCCTCTCCCTCTCCCCCTCCCCCTCCCCCTCCCTCTCCCTCTCTCCCTCCCCTCCCCCTCCCCTCCCTCTCCCCCTCCCCTCCCCCTCCCCTCCCTCTCCCCCTCCCCTCCCTCTCCCCCTCCCCTCCCTCTCCCCCTCCCCTCCCCCTCTCCCTCTCCCCTCCCCCTCCCCCTCCCCCTCCCTCTCCCCCTCCCCTCCCTCTCCCCCTCCCCTCCCCCTCCCCTCCCTCTCCCTCCCCCTCCCCTCCCCCTCCCCTCCCTCTCCCCCTCCCCTCCCCCTCCCCTCCCCCTCCCCCTCCCCTCCCCCTCCCCCTCCCCTCCCTCTCCCCTTCCCCTCCCCCTCCCCCTCCCTCTCCCCCTCCCCTCCCTCTCCCCCTCCCCTTCCCCTCCCCCTCCCCTTCCCCTCCCCCTCCCCTTCCCTCTCCCCCTCCCCCTCCCTCTCCCCTCCCCTCCCTCTCCCCTCCACTCCCTCTCCTCCCCCTCCCTCTCCCCTCCCCTCCCCTCCCTCTCCCCTCCCCTCCCTCCCCTCCCTCTCCTCTCCCCTCCCCTCCCTCTCCCCTCCCCTCCCTCTCCCCTCCCCTCCCTCTCCCCTCCCCTCCCTCTCCCCTCCCTCTCCCCTCCCCTCCCTCTCCCCTCCCCTCCCCTCCCCTCCCCTCCCCTCCCTCTCCCCTCCCCTCCCCTCCCCTCCCTCTCCCCTCCCCTCCCTCTCCCCTCCCCTCCCTCTCCCCCTCCCCCTCCCTCTCCCCTCCCCCTCCCTCTCCCCCCCTCCCCCTCCCCCTCCTCCCCCTCCCCCTCCCCCCCCCTCCCCCTCCCCCTCCTCCCCCTCCCCCTCCCCCCCCCCCTCCTCCCCCTCCCCCTCCCCCTCCCCCTCCCCCTCCCCCTCCCTCTCCCCCTCCCTCTCCCGCTCCCCCTCCCTCTCCCCCTCCCTCTCCCACTCCCACTCCCGCTCCCTCTCCCACTCCCTCTCCCTCTCCCCCCCCCTCCCTCTCCCTCTCCCTCCCCCCCCTCCCTCTCCCTCCCCCCCCTCCCTCTCCCTCCCCCCCCTCCCTCTCCCTCCCCCCTCCCTCTCCCCTCCCCTCCCTCTCCCCTCCCCTCCCTTCCTCCTTCCCCCCTCTCTTCCTCTTTCCCCCCTCTCTTTCCCCCCTCTCTTTCCCCCCTCTCTTTCCCCCCTCTCTTTCCCCCTCTCTTTCCCCCCTCTCTTTCCCCTCTTTTTACCCCCGCCCCTCTTTACCACCCTCTCTTTACCCCCCTCCCTCTCTTTACCCCCTCCCTCTCTTTACCCTTCTCTTTACCCCCTTCCCCCCTCTTTACCCCCCTATCCCCCCCCACGGCAGGGCTCCAAAAGCTAGTGTTTCCAATTAGACTTGTTGGACTATAACCTGGTGTTGTGTGATTTTTAACTTTGTACACCCCAGTCCAACACCGGCATCTCCAAATCATGTAAATAAAGCTTGAATCCAAAATCTTCTGTTTCTGAAACAAAAACAGAAGCTGATGGAAATGCTCAGCAGATCTGGCAGCATCTCTGAAGAGAATTCAAATTTAAATTTTCAGGTGTGTTTCTGTGCCATACATCTCTATGACACCATCTCTATAACCTGACACACAATGTCAGGTTATAGTCCAACAGGTTTATTTGGAAGTACTAGCTTTCGCAGCGCTGCTATTTCATCATACATGACTATGGTGAGAATTCTGCTGTGGAACCATCAATTCTGGTAGTTCATGTGGTGACTAATGAACTTTTTGATAGTTTTTTTGCAGTCAAAGCTGCTCTTTTAAATTGTGAGAATACTGTTGTGCTGTGAACACTTGTATTGCATTTTGCACTGAACAAGGTGTCTCTCCTATTTTGTGCCAAATAATCAGGGCTGCAGACATGAATAATTTGGGTGAAGAGGTGAATGGCCAAATTTTTAACTTGGCAGCTGAAGTTGCAGAAAGTTCAAATGATAAGATTCCTATCCTCCTGCTAAAACTGAAAGGTAAGGAATTGTATTAATTGTGACAAAATCAGGCAACCTCCGCTTTCTTATGTAATTTACCTTTTAATTGTATTGTCCAGGAAGTGCTGCCACTAACTTGAGTAAGGTCTAGATCATAATCTTTCCATGCAGTAAATCATTCAAGAAAGGTAGCTGAACTGGAAGGTTCATTTCGAGACGTTTTGTCACCCTACTAGATAACATCTTCAGTGGGTCTCCTGGATTTGGGTTTCTTTTGGATTGGTAATGTCATTTCCTGTTTGTTTTCTCAGGGGGTGGTAGATGGAATCTAACCCGATGTGTTTGTTGATAGAGTTCTGGTTGGAATGTCATGCTTCTAGGAATTCTCGTGTGTGTTTGCCTCTGTTATGTGTCTGTAAACATATAAATAGAAAGCAGGAATCATGGAATCATCAGCATTGCTTCGCCTGGAGGCCCACTGAAGATGTTACCTAGCAGGGTGATGAAGTGTCTGGAAATGAACCTTCCAGCTCAGTGAGCAAACCTACATCAGACCCTCAACCTGAGCTACAAATCTTCGCTATGACATTTATAGAAGTTTATAAAATAATGAGGGGTATAGGCAAAGTTAATTGGAGGTATCTTTTCCCTAGAATTGGGAAATTTCAAGACTAAGGAGCACATTTTTAAGGTGACAGGGAAAAAGTTTCAAAAAGACATGAATGGCAATTTTTTTTACACAGAGGTTGGTCTGCATGTGGAATGAACTTCTTGAAGAAGTGGTAGATGTGTGGTACAGTTACAATATTTAACAGACATTTGGATTAGTGCACGAACAGGAGGGAAATGGGCCAGGATCTGGCATGTGGAACTATTTTAGTTTGGGATTATGTTTGGCATGGACTGGTTGGATTGAAGGGTCTGTTTTCATGCTGTATGACTGACTCTGACTCTGAGTGACACAGGCAGATATAAAGCCTTGCACCCTTGGGAAACTTAGACTTAATCAATCTGCTGAGCATGCCCTCCTGTGCACCAAGTCATGTTAACAAACTGTGATGCTTGCTGACATCTATTGGTTCCTGCCCTGTCAGTTTTTAAAGTTCTCATCCTTGTTTTTACATCACTCTGTCCCTTTTGACCTTCATTTCCCTTGCCTCTTTCATCCCTGTGCTCCTCCCAGATCTCTGAACTCTTTCAATTCTGAACTCTTGTAATTGTAAATTTTTACTCCTTTACCATAGGTGGTTGTGCAGTAAACTGCTGAGGCACCAAACACTGATACTCCCTTTTTACCCCTCTCCTCCATTAAGGCACTCCCCTAATTTTACCTCTTTAATCAAAAGCTTGTCACCTTCTCAGAGCCAGGCTTTTTTTAAAATTCAACATCTCTGGCATCTTACTATATTAAAACTGCTGTGTGAATGCAAGTTATTGATGTTTATTTGAAATGCATTTACATGCATATTCTGTGAAGCCATTGTGTGCCTCAATTTACATTTATGTTATAACACAGTTGCAACTTCCAGTGTACATTCAGGGCCATTTTAGAATATTTTATTCATTCATTGTGCCTTTGGAGTTCAATGTTATTGGGAATGTGCATCCTGATTTTTGTTTGGCTCTTAAATAGCGTATGATTTATATCAGGAAAGTTGCAGTAATTTTGCTCTTGGATTCTAGGCATCATAAATACCTGGAAGGTGATGAGAAAACCTTTTGCTGGAAAAATGCAGCAGGTCAGGCAGCATCCAAGGAACAGGAGATTCGACGTTTTGGGCATAAACCCTTCTTCAGGAAGAAGGGTTTATGCCCAAAACGTCGAATCTCCTGTTCCTTGGATGCTGCCTGACCTGCTGCGCTTTTCCAGTAACACATTTTCAGCTCTGATCTCCAGCATCTGCAGACCTCACTTTCTCCTCGACGAGAAAACCTTGTCTAATCAGCCCATCATAATCTATACATGGCATTCACTGGTGGGTTGTGGACTTTTTAAAAATTGGATGGCAGCTGTTGATAATGTCAAAAGGCGAGCTAGGTAAAAATGTATGTAGAGATTTCAAGGTATTACAATGAAAGCCACATCGGTGCTTGGGGAAACAGGCATTTTTCTTTTCATACTGTTCTCAATCTCTCAATCACATAGTAGTTAGGATTTTGTTTCTAAATCTCCACAATTGTAAATGGTACTCAAGACTACACTGTAATGTTTCCATATTCTCTAAGCTGTCTTGAAATGTTATTTCTAGTGTAACATTAACCCATTCTCCTTCAAAGTCTTCCACATACTTTTTTACAGAAATCCTGAAGAATCCACCTGTAGAAAGCAAAGAATTACAGAAACTAAAAGAGGATATTTATTATTATGACCTAATTCAGTATTGTATACTGGTGCTTAAACAAGACTACTACAACATTCCAGGAAGCTGGTCCACAGCTGTAGATCTGGCTGAAATAGTCAGGTAAAGTAGATCAAGAATCCTTAATTAATGTTCCATTCCACATTGTTTATGTAGTTATGTTTTAGAAAAAGTTAATTCTATTCCTAAAGGCATCCACAGGAAGGATTTGGGTATGAATTCCATTTAAGTGCTCAAGCCAATGTGTTTTTGTTTTAAATGCAATGAAACGTTGTTTGTGCAAATACAAAGGAGTTAAGCATTAATCCTTGCCAAAAGCAGAAGACTGTGACATGGTATTCATTAATCAGTAATTACCTCCTATCCATGATATTGGGGATTCTTGAAGCTTGGCAGTGTGTGTTGTATTCTGTTGTGGGATGTGGATGTCCCTGGCTGGGCCAGCATTTATTGCCAAACTCTAAATGGGGTTGAGAAGTTGGGGGTAAGCTGGCATCTTGAACATGCTGCAGTCCTTGGGATACTGTTGTATCAAAAGTGCTGCTGGGAAGGGATGCCCCTGATTTTGACCCAGCGACACTGAATGTACAGTAATATAGTTAGATGGTGTGCAGCTTCTGTGGAACTTGCAGGTGGTAGCGTTCCATTATGGACTTTTCTGTTCTGGTGGTGAACATGAATTGAAAGACAATCTGACAATTTACGTTTCAAGCTGAAATCTGGCATACTTTTGTCCAAAGTAATCAGATTTTAGTGTCAATAAATATTATTTTCCTCAAATCAAACAAGCTAGCAATCAAATGTGACGTAGGTTCATTATTTTGTTTGTCTCATGTTATAAAGTTTATGACGTGAATCTCCATCATTCCTTCATTACACCATCCAGAGTATATTTTAGCCGATAAGAAATTCACAATGCAAATTAACAGGGTTCATTTTTTCAGTCCCTTGCTCCTGGAACAGCACAGCTCATATAGTGAGTTCTGACCATGGAAAAAAGAGACACAATCCAGGCACACAATCAATCCCAGTACCCCTGACCAGGATATAGTAATGTGAAATATGTTCTTTTATGGTCTTCTAACATGTTAGAGACACAAAAATTGACTTAAATCACTCAATTGACCAGAACACTGTGCCGATTTGAGAACAAATGGGGAACAGAATATAGTTATTTGTTTCAGGCCAATGACCTTTTCTCAGATATAGAAGCTGAAATGATTTACTATTTTTTTTCAAGCAAACCTGGACGTGAGGAGAGAAATTTTGAGGCCGAAAGCAGGAGTCTGTGACTGACAAAAGGGACGATAGTATAGGACAAAAGAGGGTGGAAATGGAGCAAGTAAAGAAAGATAAAGTGGGTCCAGAGGAGGTGTAAATTTTATTTGGGGTGGGGGCGGGGGAGATAGCCTAGTGGTACTATCGCTGGACTGTTAATTCACAGACCCAGGTAATGTTCTGGGGACTGGGTTCAAATCCTGCCACGGCAGATGGTAGAATTTGAATTCAACAAAAATCTGGAATTAGGAGTCTAATGATGACCATGAATTCATTGTCGGTTGTTGGAAAAGCCCCATCTGGTTCACTAATGACCTTCAGGGAAGGAAACTGCCATCCTTACCTGGTCTGGCCTACATGTGACTCCAAACCCACAGCACTGTGGTTGACTCTTAAATGCCCTCTGGGCAATTAGGGATGGGCAATAAATGCTGGCCCAGACAGCGGCACCCTCATACTGTGAATGAATAAACAAAAAGTAAAGAAAGATAAAATGGGCCTAGAGGAGGTGTGAATGACATCAGCAGAATCATTACTTATGCCAGAAAAAATGGAACCAGGGTTGTAATCTGAAATGAGTGCAATTGATATTGAATTTGAAAGTATTCAATTGATAGGTGCTGCCTCTCAAGCTTTCATTGAGCTTCATAGGACCAATATAAATAGCTGGAGCAGGGCAGGTAATTAAAAGGCAAGTGATTCAAAGCTAAGGATCACACTTGCAGATTATGCAATGGTATTCAGCAAAGGAATCATTATTTAGTTCCTCCCAATCAAATGGAATGCTTGTAGTCTTCATTTAATGTTACTTCATCCATTGGTTGTGAAGAACTCTAACTTGTATTCTCACAATTTATGTTACTTGAAACTCTCTGATAAGTTCACCAGCAAATCTCTAGATTTGAATCTCACTTTTAATGTTCACAGAAAACAATTATGGACCACGTGAACCCTAATAAATTATTGCCCATGCAAAAAAACCTGAGTCCTTTTGACTATAGACTTTTCCATCATCGTTAGCTGTCAAACTGGGCAACTTGTTTGGTTGCCAAAGCTAAAGATTTTTATTTGACATAAATATCCTATTGGATATCCTGGCTTTGCTGGGTGAATATGTTGCTGGTTTTAAAAAAAAATTGAAATATTTTGAGTTTATAAAATGAATGGTGAATTGAATTGATTTCTTTTCAGTACTGTCTGTGTTGGTCTGAATCCAAAGGAAGATGTTGAAGAGTTTTATGAAAAGGTTTTGCCATCAGCTTCAGATAATCTGATGGTGTTGGCACGGCGCCTGCAAACTCGATTCCTCCAAGCTGTTGAGGTGATTTATACTTGTAGTTTCAGTCTGTCTAGCTGTGAGCCATATTTGCATGAATTCTATTTATAAGACTGAGCAGTAGACTGCAAGCTGAAGATTTCAGTTCTGTTACCAGTTTATAAGACGTGGAGCATGTAGATTGGCCCTATATTTACCCATCTTCTGTCTCGCTCCTTTCTTAAACAGGGGTGTTAAATTAGCCATTTTCCAGTCCTCCAGGACCTTCCCTAACTCCAGTGATTCCTGAAAAGTCACGACCAGTGCATCCTGAATGTAGTCCAACTGGTCCAGGCGAGTTTATTTTTCACTTTCAGACCTTTGAGCTTCCCAATACCTTCTCCTTAACAATGATCACTGCACTCACCTCTGCCCCCTGACTCTTATGGAGTTCTCATATGCTATTGATATCTTGCACCATGAAGTATCTAGTCACTTCCTCTACCATTTTTTTGTTCTCCATACCTTCTTTTCCCGCCTCATTTTCCAGTAGTTCAATGTTCACTCTTGCCTCTCTCTCTCAATTTTTTTAGGTATCTAAAGAAAAATCTTGTGCCGTCATCCTTTTATATTATTATTAGGCTTACTCTCATAAATAATCTTCCCTCTGTCTGTGTCTCTGTCTCTCTCTCTCTCTCTCTCTCTCTCTCTCTCTCTCTCTATGTGTTTCCAAGGAAACCTAAACACATGTCTGAGAATCAACCTTTCAACTCAGCAAGCAAACTTACATCCAGAACCTCGACCTGAGCTACAAACTTCTCGAAACCCGCTATCAGCCACGATCTTAAGGAATAGCAGATTAGACTTGAAGGACTAGATGGCCTACTCCTGCTCCTTGTTCTTATATTCTTATATATATCTTATGCTTTTTTGTTTGCTTTTATGCTACTTCTGCCTTCCTTTGTCAACCACGTTTCCGTCATTCTCCCTTTAGTATACTTCTTCCTTGCGATGAATTGCTGCTCCACTGCCTTCCCTGCTGGCTCCCCTTCCAATCAACTCTGACCAGCTCCTTGCTCATGTCTTTGTCGTTACCTCAATTGTTATACCATAGTATTGTGATTCCAGCTTCTCCCTTTCAAACTGAAGGGTGAATTCTATCATGTTATGGTCACTGTCCCCAATAGGTTCCTTCATCTTATGCTCCCTATTCATGTCTGCCTCATTACACATGTTATTAAGAAAACCATATACATAGGTACTATGTTGAGACACCCTGACTGATGGCTGCCTCCATGGTTTTTGATGAGGGCTATTCCCTTTTGTTACACGGCTGCTTGCTTGCTGTGTTTGCCATGTAAGCAGCTGGAAAATACTGCAGGTGTGAGTTTGACATAACCCACTGTTTGCAGCAACATGTACACACCCCACCTCGATTGAAAACCTACAACCAGCTAGGCAAGCTGCCTCGTTGCTTGACTGTGCTAATTGGCACAGAGGGGCAAGACAATGCGTAAATGCAACAAGCATGCAGATCCTGTACTCCCTAAGTGGACTACAAGTGAATTGGAAGCATACCATGATGATCATGAGGGTTGGCAAATATGGGATGCCAGTGCCCATTGACCCAGCTAGTGCCTTCAGCTAGTGCCATAATCCCTGTAATTGGCAGCACATCACCTCAGCATCTCACTGCTTGGCGAATGATGCAGGAATTTGCACTGAGATAGACCTCTCTGGACCTTTCAACTCATTCTGCCACAAATCTCATCGTAGTTCACTTGGCTCAGATGCCTTTACGACCCCATCCAATATGTGAAACTGCTTATAAAAGAAATGTCAATTCATGGCTTTTTTAAATAAAGTATGTTCCTATAATGCTAGCAAAGTGTCAGACCAACCATTAATATATCAGAAATAGAAGCCTTAAAATTTAACGCTTCTTCACCTTGTGCAAGTTACGTTGAGACATTGGCAAAAGAAATCACAGAATAACTTACATTAACCTCATGGAGATGTCAATCAAGCAAAGTCGACAGTTCTCTGCTCCTGTGAGAACAGATACAGATGAGGTGCTATTACACATATTTAGTAATTTGTAAGTGATAGGTATACTGCCAAGGGCTGGTGAATAGTTAATGTGGTACCCATACAACTCTAGGCACCATCATGTAAAAGTGATCTTGAGGCACTGATAAGGTTGCAAATAAAGAATGATATCAAGACTGAATTTGTATACTTGGAAAACAATGAATGGGTTCTTGTCTTTGGAAAAGAGAACACCAAGGAGTGAACCAATAAAAATTTTTTAAATTATGAAAGATTTTGATTGAGTCAACATGTTAAGAAAATTTTCACATGTGGGCAAGAGCCAAATTAGAAGCAATCAATAGATAATCAGGAAGAAGTCAAATATGGAATTCAGAAGCAACTTCTTTACCTGCAGGGCATTGAGAATGCGAAGCTCACTACCATAGAACAGTTAATTCAAATAATGTAATTACTCTTTAAGGTAAATTAGTTAAGTGTGTGAAGCAGATGTCAATTGAGGATAATGTTAATTGAATTTGATATAGAAGATTGGGCAAGGGTTCAAATGGAGCAAAATGCCATGAATGACCTGTTTCAATGATGTTTGCTCTTTGTAAACATCTTATTGTTGATGATGCGTAACTAAAACCTATTATCAGAAACAACTATTTTGATATAACAGAAAGAAAGTGCATTTGAATACATCTTTGCCTGCTTGAAAATGTTTTAACAAATTGTTCTCAATTCAAGGATGACGTCAAACAAGATTTTCTGCGCTGTTTCCTCAATGTGACTAACTCCCTTTGCTGGCTTCTCAGTGACCACATTCAGCTGATTCAACAAGGTAAGTCTGAGCCAGTGCTTTAGTTTTACTTGGCTGTGGGTATTGTTACTAGCAATTAAAATTTGCATTTGTACAGTACTCTTCGTGTAGAAAAATGTCCCAATGGATATCACAGTGCCAGAATTGGACAGAAATAGATAAAATGTCAATGGAAATGATATTTGAAAGATTACAAATATATCAATATTCTGAGGAAATAACAAAGAGGACTGGTAAGGGTACTGCAGTGGATTTCAGCAAGGCATTTGACAAAGTCCCACATGGCACACTAAACTAAAGCTGATAAGATAACAGGGAAATGTAACCAGGTGGACCCAAAATCAATTTAGTGTAAGGAAACAAAGGGTAGTAGTCGAGAGATGTTTGTGAAGGGATTCAGTGTTTGATCCTTTGCTGGTTGTGGTAAATATTAATGATTTAAACTTAAATGTGGGAGACATGATTGGAAAGATTGAAAATGAAGCAAAACATTTGGCCAAGCAGGTGATAGTGAAAAGGATGATATCACTGGTTTGGGTGAGTGGATGGAAAAGTAGCAAATAAAATTTAACCCAGAAATTAGAAGTAATGTTTTTGGAGAGGGCAAACAAAGCAATGGAATATATAATAGGCTAAGGTTGACGAGAGAGGTAGAGGAATTGAAACATCTTTGAATGCATGTCCTCAGATCCCTGAAGGTAGCAGCACAGATTGGTAAAGAAGGCATATGGAATGCTTTCCCTCACTGAATGAGATATTGAGGACAAAATTATGAATATAGGAATATACTGAAATTATTTAAAGCACTGATTAGGCCGCAGCAGGCATTTTGTGTATAAATCTAGTCACCACATTGCTGTATGGACATAATTACTCGAGACAGAGTATGGAGGAGACTTACAAGAATGTTGTCAGAGCTTGAAAACTGCAACAATGGGGACAACCTAAACTAGGGTGTTTTCCTTCGAACAGAAGAAGCTGAATAGTTCCTTAATTGAGGTGTACAAAGTAATGAGGGGTTTAGAGAGTCATACAGCTTGGAAACTGACTCTTAGGTCCAACCAGTTGATACCAACCATGATCCCATATTAAAGTAGTCCCACCTGCCTGCTGTTTGCCCATATCCCTCCAAACCTTTCTTATTCCTGTACTTATCCAAATTAATTTGAAATGTTGTAACTATATCTGCATCCACTACTTCCTGTTGAATTTCATTCCACACATGAATCATCCTGTGTAAAATCATTGTCCCTCATGTCCTTTTAAATCTTTCTCCTCTCACCTTAAAATTCCCCCTCGTCTTGAAATCCTCCACCATAAGGAAAAGACACCTGCTATTCACCTTACCTATCCCCCTTATGATTTTATTAACCTTTATAAGATTACCACTCAACCACCTCTGGGTCCCTGTGTTCTACAGCACAATCCAATGCTCTCCTTTTAATTGTATAAGTCCTGCCGTTGTTGGTTTTACCAAAATGCAATACTTCACATTTATCCAAATTAAACTCCATCTGCCACTCCTCAGCCTATTAACCCAATTGATCAAAATCTCTCTGTAACCTTCTTCACTGCCAACTATGCCATCAGTTTTGGTGTCATCCACAAACTTACTAACCACACTTTATATATTTTCATCTAAGTCATTTATATAAGTGGCAAAGGGCAGACCTCTTCTACATAGTGCAAATGTCAATTGCCAAGGACTACCATTTAAGGTGATTGGTACAAGGATTAGAGAGGACATGAGGAAAAGCTTTTGGGTAGGGTTTTCTGGCTGAGGCGGAAACCCTCAGTTCCTTTAAAAGGAACCTGGATCTGCACCTGAAATGCTGAAACCTGCAGGGACAGGTGCTGGAAAGTGGTTTATTCAACCACACTGATTCATGGACTAACTGACCTCTTCCTGTACTGTAGCTTTTCTAGGATTTCTTCTATGGTTCTATGGATATCACAGAGGTAAAATTGGATGTAAATAGACAAAGGGACAATGAAACTGGTATTGGGATTGGTGGCCAATAAACTCAGATTTAGAGTTGTCTTTTCATAGAACAGAAGTAGGAGAAAGTGAGGACTGCAGATGCTGGAGATAAGAGCTGAAAAATGTATTGCTGGAAAAACGCAGCAGGTCAGGCAGCATCCATGGAGCAGGAGTATCGACGTTTCGGGCATAAGCCCTTCTTCAGGATTCCTGAAGAAGGGCTTATGCCCGAAGCATCGATTCTCCTGCTCCTTGGATGCTGCCTGACCTGCTGCGCTTTTCCAGCAACACATAGAACTGAAGTAGCCCATTTTTGTTTGTGCTGACACTCTGAAAGAGTAATTCATGCTAATTTACTCCATTCCTTCATCTTGTAGGCCTGGAGATTTCTCCTCTTTCTGAAAGCCATGATTGAATTTGCTTCCTCAGCACTATCAGAAATGTGTTTGTTACTGCATCTCTTTGTGTTTATAGTTTATGTTAACAATTTAGACTTAGCTGTAAGAATATGACTTTGAAGTTTATGAAAATTGACTTTTTGCTTAATAGAGGAAGCACTGGCATAATGGTATGGTCACTGGACTAATAATGCAGAAACCTAGGTTAATGCGCCAGAGGAAGGTTGATGAATCCCACCACAGTAGTGAAATTTGAAATCAGTTAATAAATCTGGAATTTTTGCAAGGTTTGTGAAGGTTTGTAGGTCAGGTTGAGGTTTAGAGTGTAGGTTTGCTTGCTGAGCTGTAGGTTTGATATCCAGACATTTCATTACCTGGCTAGGTAACATCACCAGTGGCAACCTCCAAGTGAACCGAAGTTGTTGTCTCCTGCATTCTATTTATATCTTTCTCCCGAATGGGGTTCCTGGGGTTTGTGGTGATGTCATTTCCTGTTCATTTTCTGAGGGGTTGATAGATGGCATCTAAATCTATGCATTTGTTTATGGTGTATTCTGGTGGCTAACTTTCTTCCTTTTGTCCTACGTAGTGTTTGTGACAGTCCTTGCATGGAAATTTGCAGATGACGTTGGTTTTGTTCATGGGTTGTATTGGGTTTTTTAAGTTTGCTAGTTTTTGTTTGAGAGTGTTGATGGGTTTGTGTGCTACTAGGATTCCGAGGGGTCTTAGTAGTCTGGCTGTCATCTCTGAAACTTCTTTGATGTATGGTAAGGTGGTTAGGGTTTCTGGCTGTGTTTGGTCTGCTTGTCGTGGTTTGTTCTTGAGGAATCTGCGCACTGTATTATTTGAGTATCTGTTCTTCTTGAATACATTGTATAGATGGTTCTCCTCTGTTTTCCAAAGTTAGTCTGTGCTGTGCTGTCCCATTTCAACTGGGACAACCCATCTATCCTGGGACAGGCTAAGCAGAGAATTCTAGAGGCCCGGCACTCCATCCACAACGCCATAAACAAACGCATAGATTTAGATGCCACCTATCAACCCCTCAGAAAATGAACAGGAAATGACATCACCACAAACCCCAGGAACCCCATCCAGGATAAACATATAAATAGAAAGCAGGAGACAACAGCTTCGCTTCACTTGGAGGTCGCCACTGATGATGTTACCTAGCCAGGTAATGAAACGTCTGGATATCAAACCTACAGCTCAGCGAGCAAACCTACACCCTAAATCTGGAAATTAAAACTCATCTAATGGTGATTTATGAAGTCATTGTCGATTGTCATAAAAAGCCCATCTGGTTCTCAAATGTCCTTAAAGGTCTGATATACATGATATTAGGTAAAAACAATGACTGCAGATGCTGGAAACCAGATTCTGGATTAGTGGTGCTGGAAGAGCACAGCAGTTCAGGCAGCATCCAAACTGCAGCAAAATTAACGTTTTATCAGGAATAAAAGCAGTGAGCCTGAAGCGTGAAGAGATAAGCTAGAGGAAGGTGAGGATGGGGAGAAAGTAGCATAGAGTACAAGGGGTGAGTGGGGGAGGGGATGAAGGTGAAAGGTCAGGGAAGAGAGGGTGGAGTGGATAGAAAAAGAGGATAGGCAGGTAGGACAAGTCCGGACAAGTCATGGGACAGTGCTGAGCTGGAAGTTTGGAACTAGGGTGAGGTGGGGGAAGGGGAAATGAGGAAACTGTTGAAGTCCACATTGATGCCCTGGGGTTGAAGTGTTTCAAAGCGGAAGATGAGGCGTTCTTCCTCCAGGCGTCTGGTGGTGAGGGAGCGGCGGTGAAGGAGGCCCAGGACCCCCATGTTCTTGGCGGAGTGGGAGGGAGAGTTGAAATGTTGGGCCACGGGGCGGTGTGGTTGATTGGTGCGGGTGTCCCAGAGATGTTCCCTAAAGCGCTCTGCTAGGAGGTGCCCAGTCTCCCCAATGTAGAGGAGACCGCATCGGGAGGAACGGATACAATAAATGATATTAGTGAATGTGCAGGTAAAACTTTGATGGATGTGGAAGGCTCCTTTAGGGCCTTGGATGGAGGTGAGGGAGGAGGTGTGGGCACAGGCTTTACAGTTTAGGCTATGGGCCTTGACAATATTCTGGCAATAGTACTGAAGTCTTTGCCAACTGTTCCAGTCAAACTGTAACACTGACATCGGTGGAAAGTCTGTGGGCTGAGGGAGCTGAGGCTGTTTTTGTTGGAGAGAAGGTGGCTGAGAGATGACTTAATCAAGACATATAAGATAGTCAGAGGGTTAGATAGGTTGGACAGTGAGAGCCTTTTTCCTCAGATGGTGAAGGCTAACTTGAGGGGTGATAGATTTAGGACAGCTATAAGGGGTAGTTTCTTCGCTCAGAGTAGTAGGGAGCATGGAATGGCCTGCTTGCAACAGTAGTAAACTCGCCAACGTTAAGGGCTTTTAAATTGGCATTGAAATACACATGGATAATAATGGAACGGTGGAGGTTAGATGGGTTTCAGATTATTTTCACAGGTCAGTGCAGCATCAAGGGCCGAAGGGCCTGTACTGTGCTGTAACATTCTATGTTCTGTGTGAATGTGTAAAGTTCAGACAAAAAAGAGCAAATCCGATCCAGCCAATTACTGCCTGTCAGTCTACTCTTGATTATCAGTAAAGTGAAGGAAATGATCATCAACGGTGCTATGAAGCAGCACTGATTCTGCCAAAGCCTCTCAACTCGTGACCTTATTACAGCCGTTGTTCAAACACAAGCAAAGAGCAGAATCCTAGAGCTTAAATGAGAGTGACTGTCCTTTTGACATCTAGGCTGCATTTGACATGGTGTGTCATCGAGGGGCTTGAGCAAAACTAGAGTCAATGGAAGTTGGTTGGGGGGAGGGAATGCTTTCTGCTGGTTGGAGACACACCTAGCAAAAAGGATGTGGTTTTTGGATGTCAGTCATCTTAGTTTCAGGATATCACTGCAAGAGTTTCTCAGGATAGAGTCCCAGACCCAATCATCAGCTGCTTCACAATGACCTTTCTTCCATTAAAAAGTCCGAAGTCGGGAAGATTGCTGATGATCGAACATTGTTCACCATTCACAACTCTGCAGATACTGAAGCACACTGTCTGTAAGTGCAGCAAGATATCAACAACATTCAAGCTTGGGCCAATGAGTGGTAAATAACATGTATACCACAGAAGTGCCTAGCAATGATTATCTCCAATAAGAGAATCTCCCTTTTGCATTCAATGGTATTACATCATTGAAACCCCACTGTCAACAGCCTGGAGTTGACCATTGACCTGAAACAACTGGATCAGCCATATAAATAATGCCCTGAAGAAGGGCCCTGCCTGAAACATTAACTCTCTTGCTCCTTGAATGCTGTTTGACCTGCTGTGCCTTTTCCAGCGCCATGGTTTTTTTAACTCTGATTTCTCCAGCTTCTGCAGTCCCCATTGTCTTCTAAATACTGTGGCTGTAAGGACAGCTCAGAGACTTGAAATCCTGTGGCGAATAACTCACCTCCTGACCCCCTAAAGCAAGTCAACCATCTACAAGGCACAAATCAGGAATGTAACAGGATTCTCTCCACGTGCGTAGATGAGTGAAAAACTCAACACCATCAGGACAAATCAGCCGCTTGATTGGCATCCTGTTTAACACTTTCAACATTCACTGCTTCCCTCCATCATCACAATGGCAGCAGTGTGTGCCATCTACTAGATACACTACAGCCACTCACCAGACTCCTGCACCATCCTGAAAGGATGTTAAAAGAAGAACTATTTCAGTGTGCACTTGAGTTGCTGCAACCTGCAAGGTTATACGCCAAGAGCTGGAAGATGAAATTGGAATGAATAATCTCAGTTTTTATAGTCAGCAGGTGCACAATGCGCGGATGGCTATCTTTTGTCTCATGAATCTTTCTATTTTTCTAAATGCAAAGATGTTCAGAAAAACAACTTGATACAGTTTATTTTTTTTTCCAGATGGTTCTCAATATGGTATCAACTTGCACGCAAGTGTGGAACTTCACTATTTTCTCAAATCAGTAATTCTGATACTGCACTTCAATTAGATTTCCAAACTGGCAACTAAGGCAAAAGCAAAACACTGCAAATGCTGGAAATCTGAAATAAAGACAGAAATTACTGAAAATACTCAGTAGATCAAGTGGCAGCTTTGGTGGGAGCAGCAAGTGGACCCATAATGTTAGCTCGGTTGCTCTCTCCGCAAATGGTGCCTGGCTGTACAGGACATTGATTAGGTGACTTTTGGAATATTGTTTGCAATTCTGGTCTCCTTCTTATTGGAACGATATTGTGAAACTTGAAAAGGTTCAGAAAAGATTTACAAGGACGTTTCCAGGGTTGGAGGGAGCTGTAGGGCTGTAGGGAGAGGCTGAATAGACTTGGGGCTGTTTTCCCTGTAGCGTCAGAGGCTGAGGGATGACCTTTGTAAAGGTTTATAAATCATGAGGGGCATGAATAGGGTAAATAGACAAGGCCTTTTCCCTTGAGTGGTAGTGTCCAGAACTAGAGGCCATAAATTTAGGATGAGAAGGGAAAGATATCAAAGGGACCTAAGGGGCAACTTTTTCACGCAAGGTGGTGCGTGCATGGAATGAGCTGCCAGAGGAAGTGGTGGAGGCTGGTACAATACCAGCATTTAAAAGGCATCTGAATGGGTGTATAAATAGGAAGCGTTTAGAGGAATATGAGCCAAGTGCTGGCAAATGGGACTAGATTAGGTTAGGATATCTGGTCGGCATGGACGAGTTGGACCGAAGAGTCTATTTCCATGCTGTACATCTCTGACTCTGACCTGTGAAGTATTTAACAGTATTTTCTCTTGTGCTTATGCCAGATTAGTTGATTACCATATTTGAAATGTAGAATTCTTGTTTTCAGCAGATTTGTTCAGACGTAACGATTCAGTTGTTTCTGAGACCAACAAGCTTTGCTTATGAACATCTGTGCTCAAGCTATTTTTGTGATTTGCGTGACCGGACATTTCAGAAAATTGTTCGGTTGAAATGTGGTATGCAAAAAGACGGCAGCAAGGGTTTTCCCAAATAATCCTGTTGCACTAAAAGTCTATTCTCATCTACGATGATTGAGGGGGTGAAAATTTCAAGTAAATCAGTTTTTTCAGTTAAGGTAACTTCACATACTCAGGATTTTTCACATATTCAGGGTGTCTCTAAGTGTTTTATAAGCATTGATTTTTATTTTGAAGTATTGTTGTGCAGAATAATTAAAGTCAATTTGCACACAGCAAAGGCCCGCAAGCATCAGTGAGGTAAAGAACCAGATAATCTGTTGAATGGAGTAGAAGTAGGCCATTCAGCCCATTGGGTCCCCTCCACCATTCAGTGAGGTAATGATGCAGCAAAGAAGGTGGCCATTTGGTCCAGTTGGTTCATACTGAGCCAAAGACACCCAGATACCCTTTCTAATCCCATCTTCTTGCACACAGCTGTAACCCTGCATCATACAGCACTTAAAGTGCAGATCCAGGCACTTTTAAAAAGAGTTTAAGGTCTCTGTCTCCACCACCAACTCAGGCAGTGAATCTCAGAAACTCACTACCCTCTGCATAAAAACATTTTTCTTCACATTCCCACTAATCTTTCTGCCACTTAACATTTGAACTCTGTTAGAGAAAACAGGTTCCACTTGTCTACTCTATCTCTACCCCTCACAACTTTGTATACTTCAATCATATCACCCCTCAGCCTTCTCCTGTTCCAGAGAAAATAACTGCAATCTCTCCAGTCTCTCCTCATCGCTACAATCCCCAATCCCTGGTGACATTCTAGCAAATTGTCTCTGCACTCTCTCCAGAGCAATCAAGCCTTTCCTGTAATGTGGTAACCAGAATTGCATGTAATAATCCAATTGTGGCCTACCAATGTCTTATGCAGTTTCATCATTATATCCTGCTTTTGTATTATATACCTCATCAAAATACAGGGAGAACTAGCCATTTGGATACAGAACAGGCTCAAAGGGAGAATGCAGAGGGTGGTGGTGGAGGATTGTTTTTCAAACTGGAGGCCTGTGACCAGTGGAGTGCCACATGGATTGGTGCTGGGTCCTCTACTTTTTGTCATTTACATAAATGATTTGGGTACGAGCATAAGAGGTACAGTTAGTAAGTTTGCAGATGACACCAAAATTGGAGGTGGAGTGGACAGCGAAGAGGGTTACCTCAGATTACTACAGGATCTGGACCAGATGGACCAATGGGCTGATGGAGTGGTAGATGGAGTTTAATTCAGATAAATGAGAGGTGCTGCATTTTGGGAAAGCAAATCTCAGCAGGACTTATACACATAATGGTAAGGTCCTAGGGAGTGTTGCTGAACAAAGAGACCTTGGAGTGCAGGTTCATAGCTCCTTGAAAGTGGAGTTGTAGGTAGATAGGAAGTGAAGAAGGCATTTGGTATGCTTTCTTTTATTGGTCAGAGTATTGAGTACAGGAGTTGGGAGGTCGTGTTGCGGCTGTACAGGATATTGGTTAGGCCACTGTTTGAATATTGTGTGCAATTCTGGTCTCCTTCCTATCGGAAAGATGTTGTGAAACTTGAAAGGGTTCAGAAAAGATTTACACGGTCAATTCTTGGGTAGTCTGCAAATTTCCCAACTGTGCCCCCCACATTCAAGTCGAAGTCGTTAATGTATAAAGCAGGGTTCCCAACAATGAGCCCTGTGGAACCACCAGTTGAAACAGCTTTCCATGTGCAAGAGCAACCATTGCCCTTTGTTTCTTGTTACTAAGTCATCTTAGGATCCAGTTTGGCTCATTACCCTACATACTATGGGCTTTTACTTTTTTGACCAATCTGGGATCTTGTTAAGTATCCTTCTAAAATCCATGTAGGTAACATCATCTGCACTACCCTCAATGATCCTCCTTGTCAGTTCCTCAAGTAATTCAATTCAATCAAATTTGTAAGGCATGACCTTCCCTTAACATGCTGACTGTTCCTAACTAGTCCATGCCTTTCTAAATACCTACACTTTCCTGCTTTTTCCCAAATCCTCAATTCCCTCACTGATTAAAGGTTTGTCTATTTAAATCTTAAATATACTAAATGATGCAAGATTGACAGCCCTCTAGTAAAGATTTCCACAGATTCACAATTGTCTGAGAGAAAAATTCCTACTCGGAGCAAACGTTGGCCTGGGCACGAGGAAGGTTCTCAGCTTCTTGGAAAAAATGCTTTAACCTGTCTTACAGCCACTTGAACAAGCAGTTGGGGGTTTTAAAGACTCTTTGAAAGGCTGTAAGATATTGGAAAAATTGCCAGTTGAAAAGATTTGGACAGTAGTGCAATAATTGCAAGGTCTCTGTGGCTTGCTTTAGTAACTGCCTATCCCTTTTCAATGCAGTGTTTCAGTCTGATCGCCTCCTGCAGTTGTTGCTCACTGACGATGTGGAAACTGGAGCTATTATGGTGTCTGTCCTGCTCAGTATCCTGCAGGTGAACAGGTGAGATGGTAAGATTCAAAAGCACCATAACCAACTGAAACACTTTCTGGATCAGTGGTGCTGGAAGAGCACAGCAGTTCAGGCAGCATCCAATGAGCAGCGAAATCGACGTTTCGGCAATTCGGCAGGGTAATGAAGGGCTTTTGCCCAAAACGTCGATTTCACTGCTCTTTGGATGCTGCCTGAACTGCTGTGCTCTTCCAGCACCACTGATCCAGAATCTGGTTTCCAGCATCTGCAGTCATTGTTTTTACCCAACTGAAACACTTGTCAATATTCATTTGTATTGCCATGATTTAGAATCAGCTACCAAGCATTGAACTATCATTAAACCTATTTGTTTAGTACAATGCTGTTGTAACTTTGTTTTATAGTTGCCATTTTATAGTTTTAATTCCTTCACTGTCAACTAAAGTGTCTACACAAATCAATTCTCTTGAGCAGGGTCTGAAGTCTACTCCATAATAAATAGCTACAGTAACAACACTTAATTCTGAGGAAGGGTCATTAAACCCAAAACATTAACTCTGACTTTTCTACATGGATGCTGTCAGACCTGCTTGAATTTTTCCAGCAATTTCTGTTTTTGTTTCTGATTTTCAGCAAGCACAGTTCTTTCAGTTTTTACTTTCCAGTAACTGCAGCTCAGTCCAAGCGCTTGAGCCAGTGCTGGAGAGATGTGCATTCCCCCTTTTGAATACTGTTAGATTATTACATACAAAACAAAGTTTAAGCAAAGCCAATGAACACCCCCCTGTTCGACACAATATTTAGTATAACCTTGTGTGCCATCCTGCCTTTCAGGACAGTGTTGTTCTCTGTGGATGAGAAAAACATCCGCCTAATCCTGGATGAATTAACTTACAAGCTTTTTGCAACCAGCAATCCAGTTATAGGAAGCACATCTATCAAAGTCATGCTGTTGATAGCAGAGACCCATCCTCCCACCTTGAAGATACTTTGCAACAATTACAAAGGTATGTAATGTACTAAAAATATATAGAAATGCTCTAATTAGGCTCAGTAATTACATTTTTGTAAGGCTGTCCCTCGTACCTGGCACTCTGCAAAACTAAACCAGATTAATTTACTTTTAGAAAATCATTTAAGATGAACTGCCAAATTGCTAAATTGATAACTGTAGGACAGAGTCAAATGGGCCAAGTATCTGCCAGATTCAATTTCTGGTCTGTGATTAGTATTGATCACTGATCTGTGTCCAGCACAACCCTCATATGGCTGCGAACCTCTTGAGATTTTCTTGTTATTCTGTAATCACTAGCTCCCTCACTACCTTCTCTATGCATCCAAGATTAATTTTTCTGATAGAAAAACAGAACATACTGGAATTGCTAACCGTGTTTGTGGAGTGGATGTTTCAGATTAGTGATGCTCAACAGAGCTGAATTAATTTTTCTGATTGCTAAGCTTAACCACTCATGGTCCACCCTGTGGTTTATTTAGTTCCAAAGTTCTTTGAGGAGTCCAAGAACTGTGTGAGAGCTACATAAATGCAAGTTTTTCTCATCTTCCCAACTAGGCAAAAATGAGGACTGCAGATGCTGGAGATCAGAGTCTAGATTAGAGTGGTGCTGGAAAAGCACAGCCAGTCAGGCAGCATCCGAGGAGCGGGAAAATCGACGTTTCGGGCAAAAGCCCTTCATCAGGACTGAAGGCAGGGAGCCTCCAGGGTGGAGAGATAAATGGGAGGAGGTGGGGCTGGGGAGAAGGTAGCTAAGAGTACAATGGGGGAGGGGTGGGGATGGGGATGAAGGTGATAGGTCAGAGTGGAGGGTAGGGGAAAGTAGCAGATTGTACAATGGGTGGATGGGAGTGGGGATGAGGGTGATAGGTCAAAGAGGAGGGCGGAGCTGATAGATGAAAGGAAGATTGGCAGGTAGGACTGGTCATGAGGATGGTGCTGAGCTGGAAGGTTGGAACTGGAGTAAGATGGGGGGAGGGGAAATGAGGAAACTGAAGTCCAAATTGATGCCCTGGGGTTGAAGTGTTCCAAGGCGGAAGATGAGGCGTTCTTCTTCCAGGTGTCGGGTGGTGAAGGAATGGCAGTGGAGGAGGTCCAGGACCTGCATGTCCTCGACAGAGTGGGAGGGGGAGTTGAAATGTTGGGCCACGGGGCAGTGGGGTTGATTGGTGCAGGTGTCCCGGAGATGTTCCCTAAAGCACTCTGTGAGCAGGTGTCCAGTCTCCCCAATGTAGAGGAGACCGCTTCGGGAGCAACGGATGCAATAAGTGACATTGGTGGATGTGCAAGTAAAACTTTGATGGATGTGGAAGGCTCCTTTGGGGCCTTGGATGGAGGTGAGGGAGGAGGTGTGGGCGCAGGTTTTGCAATTCCTGCGGTGGCAGGGGAAGGTGCCAGGACAGGAGGGTTGGTTGTTGGGGGGGCATGGATGTGACCAGGTAGTCACAGAGGGAACGGTCTTTGCAGAAAGGGGTGGGGAGGGAAATATATCCCTGATGGTGGGGTCTGTTTGGAGGTGGCGGAAATGTCAGCGGATGATGCAGTTTGTGCGAAGGTTGGTAGGGTGCAAAGTGAGGACGGGGGGGGGTGGTTTCTGTCTTTGTTACGGTTGGAGGGGTGGGGTTTGAGGGCAGAGTTGCGGGGTGTGATGAAATGCATTGGAGGTCATCGTCAACCACGTGGGAAGGGAAATTGCGGTCTTTAAAGAAGAAGGCCATCTGATGTGTTCTGTGGTGGAACTGGTCCTCCTGGGAGCAGATACGGTGGAGGCAGAGGAACTGGGAATACGGGATGGCATTTTTGCAGGAGGGAAGCCTCATCTTCCGCCTCAGAACACTTCAACCCCAGGGCGTCAATGTGGACTTCACCAGTTTCCTCATTTTCCGTCCCTCCACTTTACCCCAGTTCCAACCTTCCAGCTCTGCACCATCCTCGTGACTGGTCCTACCTGCCAATCTTCCTTTCATCTATCCACTCCACCCTCCTCTCTGATTTATCACCTTCATCCCCACCCCCATCCACCCATTGTGCTCTTTGATACCTTCTTCCCAGCTCCATCCCTCTCCTGTTGTTCTCTGTACCCTGGAGGCCCCCTGCCTTCAGTCCTGATGATGGGCTTTTGCCCGAAACGTCGATTTATCTGCTCCTCGGATGCTGCCTGACTGGTTGTGCTTTTCCAACACCACTCTTATCTTCCCAACTGTTCAGTCCAGGATGTGGAGCAGGAACATTTAAATGAAACCTGGCTGTCTCTCAGAAGCAATATTAATTCTCACCAGAAAAGTAGCTGTAATTAAAATCCAACCCAAATCTGATGAAAAAGCCATTCTGTCGACATTTGGAAAGAGAAAGATAAGAGTTCAACATTTCATTGCAGAGAATAAGTCTAAATGTATGTAACCCAAATTCATTTTGTATATTTCAGATTTTCAGCTCTTGCGTTTTTGTAGCACAAATTTTGATCAGCCTTAAGCCTGCCTTTCCATACTTTAAAAATACGGCTGGAAATACTCAACATACCTGTCAGTAACTGTGGAGAAAGAAAGTGTGGAGAAAGAAAGTGTGATCAAGTTTTGAGTTAAATATGGCTCCTCCTCAGAATATGCTCAGAATTTTCTTTTGACAGTTTTGAAGAAGTGATGTTCAACCCAAAATGTTAATTCTGTTTTCCTGAAGTCAGAGAGAGACAGGGTGGTGAAGAAGGCGTTTGACACATTGAGTAGAGGAATTGGGAGGTCATTTTGTAGCTATAAAGGCCATTGATTCGGTCAATTTTAGAATCCTGCGTACAGTTCCGGTCACCCTTCTATAGGAAGAAAATTAAACTAGAGATGGTGCAGAAAAGACTTATAAGGATGTTGCTGGGTCTGGAGGCTTTTTAGTTATAGGGAGAGGCTGAATAGGCTGGGCCTTTATAGAGGTTTCTAAAATCATGAGGGATGTGGATAGGCTAAATAAACAAGGTCTTTTTTCCAAGGTGGGGGAGTCCAAAACTAGAGGGGATAGGTTTAAAGTGAGAGGGAAAGATTTAAAATGGACCGGAGGGGTAACCTTTTCATGCAGAGGGTGGTGCATGTGTGGAACGATCTGCCAGAGGAAAGTACAATTACAATGTTTAAGAGGTGTCTGGATGGGTATATGAATGGGAAGGGTTTAGAAGGATATGGGCCAAATGCTGGCAAATGGTACTAGGTTAGATTGGGATATCTGGTCAGCATGGATGACTGGACTGAAGGATCTTTTTCGGTGCTGTATGATTCAATGACTTACCACAAATACTGCCTGCTCTGAGTATTTCCAACACATTCAGATTTTCAGCATCTGCAGTATTTTCTTTCGTTATATTGCTGTTTTTAACCTTGGAGAACAATTAACCTTGTAACGTTCTAATCAAAACTGTCTCCCATTAAAATCATAGAAAATTGTTTTTCTATATTCAGTGGCTGCATTTAAAAGGAGTACTTGTTATGCTTGATAAACAGCGGTGCATTTCTTGGTAAAAGCAAGCTCTTTCATTAGTTATATTGTTTACTTTGATATCCTAATGCATGAGAAGACAATTGGTTTTGTAAACCATTTTGCTAACTTCTTAAAGCTTAATTTGCATTTATTGAAACATTGCACTAAAGTGCCATTGAAAACCGTGGTCGCTTAAATCAGTACAGACTTGCTGCAGAAAAATTTAATAAAATTTTAAGACCATAAGACATTGAAGCAGAAATTAGGCCATTGAGCCCATTGAGTCTGCTCCACCATTCAATCATGGCTGATAAGTTTTTCTCAACCCCATTCTTCCAGTTTCTCCCCGTTACCCTTGATCCCCTTGATACTCAAGAACCTATCTATCTTGGTTTTAAATATGCTCAATGACCTGGCCTCCACAGCCTTCTGTGGCAATGAATTCCATAGATTCCCCACTCTCTGGCTGAACAACTTTCTTCTTATCTCTGTTCTAAAAGGTCTTCCCTTTACTCTAAGTCTGTGCCCTCAGGTCTTAGTCTCTCCTACCAAGAAAACATCTTCCCAACATCTACTCTGTTCTGGCCATCCAGTATTCTGTATGTTTTAATTAGATACCCCCTCAATTTTCTAAACTCCATAGTGTATAGACCCAGAGTCATCAAATGTTCCTCACGTGTTAAGCTTTTCATTCCTGAGACCATCCTTGTGAACCTCCTCTGAACATGCTCCAGGATCAGTACATCCAAAACTGCACACAATACTCTAAATGTAGTCTGACCAGAGCCTTAGAGTGTCAGAAGTACATCCATTATTATTCAAGTCCTCTTGATATAAATGCCATCATTGCATTTGCCTTCCTAACTACTGACTTAACCTGCAAATTTACCTTGAGAGAATCCTGGATTAGAACTATCAAGTATCTTTGCACTTCAGACTTCAGAGTTTTCTCCCCATCTAGAAAATAGTCCATGTCTCTATTCTTCCGACCAAGGTGTATGACCTCACACTTTCCCATGTTGTACTCCATCTGCCACTTCTTTGCCCACTCTCCTAACCGGTCAAAATCCTTCTGCAGGCTTCACACCTCCTCAATGCTACCTCTCCCTCTACCTATCTTTGTATCATCTGCAAACTTAGTCAGAATGCCCTCAGTTCCTTCATGTAGATCATTAACGTATGAAGTGAAAAGTTGCGGTCCTAACACTAAGCCCTGCGGAACACCACTTGTCACCGGCTGCCATCCTGAGGAGGACCCTTTATTCTCACTTTCTGCTTTCTGCCATTTAGCCAAGCTTCTATCCATGCAAGCACCTTGCCTCTGATACCATGGGCTCTTACTCAATATCTTCCATTGTCAAAGGCCTTCTTGAAGTCCAGATAGATAACATCCATTGGCTCTGCTTGGTCTAACATACTCGTTACTTCCTCAAAGGATTTGTCAGGCATGACCTCCCCTTGATGAAACCATACCTATTTTACCACTCACTTCCAAGTATTCAGAAATCTCATCCTTTACAATGGATTCCAGGGTCTTACCCACAACCAAAGTTAGGTTAGTTGGTCTGTAATGTTCCATCTTTTACCTCTTCCCTTTTTAAACAGGGGTGTCACATTAGTGATATTCCAGTCCTTTGGAACCTTCCCTGATTCTAGTGATTCCTGAAAGACCACCACTAATACCTCTACTATCTCTTCAGCTATCTCCCTTTGAACTCTAAGGTGTTGCCCATCTGGTCCAGGTGATTTATCCATCTTCAGGCCATTTAGTTTTTCTTGCATCTTCTCCTGGGTGATGGCCACCATACTCAGCTCTCCCCCTCAGTCTCTTAAATCTTTGGGATATTACTCATGTCTTCCACCATGAAGACTGACACAAAGTAATTATTCAGTTCCTCAGCCATTTCCTTGTTCCCTACTACTATCACTCCAGTGTCATTTTCCAGCAGCCCAATGTCTATCTTTACCTCTCTTTTGCCCTCTATATATCCAAAGAAACCCTTACAGTATTCCTTGATATTACTAGTTAGCTTAACTTCACATTTAATCTTCTCCCTCCTTTATTTCTTTTTTGATGCCCTCTGTTGGTCTTTGTAAGCTTCCCAATTGTCTGGGTTACCACTACCATTCGCCACACTATATGCTTTCTGTTTTGCTTTTATGCTATCCTTGACTTCCCTCGTCAACTATGGTTGCCTCATCTTCCTTGCACCATGTTTCTTTTTCCTTGGGATGTAACTCTGCTATGTCTCCTGAATTACTCCCAGAAGCAGCAATGGAATTGCTGTTCCATTGTCTTTCCTGCTAGGTTCAATTTTTCCAGTCAATTCTACCCAACTGTTCCCTCATACCTTTGCAGGTGCCTTTACTCAGCTGTAATACCGTTACCTCTGATTCTATCTACTTCCTCTCAAATTGCAGAGTAAATTCAATCATGTTATGATTGCTGCCTCCTAAGGGTTCCTTCACGTTAAGCTTCCTTACCAAATCTGACTCATTGCACAACACTAAATTGCCTGTTCCCTACTTGGCTCCATCACAAGCTGTTCCAAAACACCATCTCGTAGTCTTTCCTCAAATTCCTTTTCATGCAATCCGCTACGAACCAGATTTTCCCATATTGAAATCCCCCATGGTCACTGTAACTTTGCCTTTCCTACACATCTTTTCTATCTCCTGGTGTATCTTGTGCTCCAGCTCCTGACTACTGTTTGGAGGCCTTTCCATAACTCCTCAATTCTAGCCACACAGATTTTACACCATCTGACCCTACTTTGTTTCTTACTATTGATTTAATTTCATTTCTTATTAATAAGGCAACCCCACCCGCCTATCTTATCGAGAGGATGTGTATCCTTGAATATTCAACTCCCAGTCCTGATCCCCTTGTAGCCACATCTCTGTGATGCCCATCACGTCATACCTGTCAATTTCGAACTGCTCCACAAGTTCATTTGCCTTACTCCTTATACTGCATGCATTCAGATATAACGCCATCAGTCCTGTATTAACCATCCCTCTCCTCATTGTCATTCGTTTGTCCAGTGTGCTTGAAGTTTGAATGCTAACCCTTTTCCATCTACTCTGTCCTATTTGTGTCTGTGCTGGAGATTTTAATAACCTCTCCTGAGTTCTGCAGTCTTACCTCTCCCTTTAATTTGGGATTTCTAATTTCCCCGATGGACCGCTTCAATACGGTAGCATCTGAACACTGAACTTTGTGTCACTGTCTGTTCTGTTGGCTTCATGACTTTCATCCTGGCCCAGGGCCACTTTCCCAGAGTGGTAATGTCAAGACTACTCACCTGCCGTCAACGAATAGCCAAGTGGCTGGGTCAAGGACACAATCCATTCTTTATATTGACAGAGAAAGTCGCAGTCACTCTGCAAAATGACTCAGTTTGCCATGATTCCCATCCAAATCTTTTGGTTCACATGTTGAGAAATGGATAAGTAGGAAGCATATCTGTACAGTATAAGGCTGTGAGCTTAATTCATTCATGGACAGAATGGATCCCTTATGTGCTCTATGATTCAAAAAGTGTCTTGCTTAGTTGCATAAGGCAATAGTTGTTTCCAGATTTTTCTTCCTGCAAGATTGATTCTTGATTTCTGCTGGCAGATATCCAGTAGTTGAAGTTGAAATTGGTAGACTGACAATTCTGTCCATTTAACATTGTAAACTAGCTTCCTGTTGAATGGAACTGTGTGTTGGAATTCTGATCTATTGGCCATCTTGCCATCAGTGGAAGAGCTGGTGAGTAACTCTTGGCCAGTTCCTTCAGAGAGACATGACAGAATCAAGTGTTCCTCAAGCATATAAGGTTACCTGTTGGGCCTTTCCTGCAGTTTCCCCCAGTAATAGGAACTGTGACAATTGATGACAACACACCAGCAGAGGGCCAGGGTGAATAAAGGCAGAATTTGAGTCAATTTGAGAGCATTGATCTAGATAAGGGCAGGAGGAGTTGGTTTTAGAATATAGAACAGTACAGCACAGTACAGGCCCTTTGGCCCTTGTTTTTGTGCCAACCTTTTATCCGACTGTCTTGCTGCCAAATCATGCAAATATACAAATTAGGACCAGGAATAGGCCATCCCTGAGCTTTCCTTGCTATTCAATCAGATTGTTGTTGATCTGATTTTAGCCTCAATTGTACTTTCTTGTTGAATGCTGAAACTCTTTGACTCCTTAGGAACAATTATAACTTCAATGCATCCAAAGATCGGAAAGAACTTGAATGAATATAGATAATGCAGAAAATAATTTGTAACTCAGAACATATTTTGTGTATCTAGCAATAATTCTTATGGAAGTAGCTGTCTAGCGAAGTCAGAAAAATAATCTTTCAGTGATATCTTTCCCAGGCTTACGCCCTCTCTTGAGAAAACAATGGACAGGAAGAGGTTTTGACAAGGAGTTAAATCAGCTTTTGGAACTCCTTTATGCTGGGTCCACACAAGGAGTAAGTCAACAGGCAAGTATTATTACTTACAATAGTTATACATTGGAGCAAAATTAATGTTCTTGTCCAGTAACATCCTTGAACTGACAGGGGCTAGAAAATAATGATTTTCATACTCTTGTCAAAGAGAGAGGGGGAGCAAGTGAAATAGATGGCAAGGATGGCCAGGACAAAGACTACTGATATGGTAATAAAGGGACGATCTAGATGCAAAATAGGTGTTAATGATAGACATCAATGGTTAAAAATAGATTGGCTTTGGGAGTATAGGAATTAGGAGCAGGAGTGGGCAGTTCAGTGTGATAAAAGTGTAGAGGTATTGTACCTTTATGAGAATTGAAAAGCTAGCAAGGACTTGGAGAAGCACAGAGAGTCCGGAACAAGGTAACAATGTAATGCTATGTTGAAACAGCTAGCAGAAGCTGGGCTGCCATGAGACAAAAACAAATTCAAATTCAACCATCAGTTTAAATTATGCCCCCAAGTTACCAAACTCAATCAGGTTTGAATTTAATATTATTAACTACTAAAACCAATGAAACAGTCCGATGTTTTGGAGTATAAAACTGGACATTTTTGAACAGTTGAGAGAGAACTGTCAAAAGGCCAACAGATGGAGGCTACAAGTTTAAGAGCTCTGTGAGAGGTACCTGTCTGGGAAAGGTGTTTGTACAGCAAAACATTGAATCTAGAGAGAATCTACAGAGGAAACTCGGCAAAGCGGACTGGTTTTGAAATGTGACTTTTTAAAATCTTAATCGGATTTTTTATCGCACTAGTATTGTAGAATGGGAGGTAAAAGATAGGTTTAAGAGAAAGGAGTTATAAATAGTTGTTAGTTTTAATATTCTTTGTTAGAGTTAAAGAATAAAGTTGTTAATTTTTTTATTTTAGACATTTACTTCTGAGATAGTTCTTTGCCTCAAATTTTAACAGATTACAGCACGGGGTGAATCTTTTCTGTGTTCTGGTTTTAAATTTGCAGAGGGGTTTACACTGTGTCATAACATCAGCTCTTGGGCCCATTACACTGGGGAGGCAGAATGCCAACTCGCAGAATGTCTCGGGGAACATCTCTGGAGGACACACACGAAACAGCTCCACTGCCCTGTAGCAGACCACTTCAACTCCCCTTCCCACTCCACCAAGAGTATGCAAGTCCTGAGCCGCATCCACTGCCAAATCCAAGCCACTCGACGACTGGAGGAACAACGCCTCCTCTTCTGCCTTGGGACCATCCAACCACACGGCATCAACGTCGACTTTACCAGTTTCCTCATACAGTCATAGAAATGTACAGCATGGAAACAGACCCTTCGGTCCAACCTGTCCATGCCGACCAGATATCCCAACCCAGTCTAGTCCCACCTGCCAGCACCCGGCCCATATTCCTCCAAACCCAGAGTATTATGTTCAGTTTTGGTCCCCTCACTCAAGAAAGAAGGTACTTGAACCAGAGAGAGTGCAACATATATTTACTCAATTGATTCTTAGGTTGAATGGATTGACCTACAAGAAGAGATTAAGTAGACTTAGCATTCAGTCAATTCTTCTACAGTGTGGCGGTTGCATTCTCATACAACCTTGCAGTACAGAAAAATTGCGCCTTAGAAGCAGCGCTTAAAGTATTGGCAATGTAATCACTTTGCAGCCAATACATGTTTTAAATGTCCGCATTGCAGAAACTGCGTCCCCAATTCGTCAATCACATTACAGTGAATTTGTGTTGATGAAAAGCATGTTGTAACTTGTACATTCTTGGTCATTTACATGATAGTGCTAACTGAAACAGAGAAAATTGTAAAAATGCTTGACAAGGTAAATGCTGAAAGGATGTTTTCCTCTCCTGGTGTTTTTGGAACAGAGCATAATCCCAGAGTCACGAGTTATGGCCAAGATGAGAGAGAATTTCATCACTGAGAAATGTGTTTCGAGACTTTTAGATGCTCAGTCATTGAGTATGTTCAAGAAGAGGTCACAGATAATTTTGGATTAATAAGAAATCAAGGATAAAATGTAAGAGGAAGATGGAGTTGATGTAGAAATGGGCCATGATAGAGGAGGCAAAACAAGCCATAGTATACTCCTCCTATTCCATATGTTTTAATGTCTTTAAAATTTAACGATTTGCAAGGCTGTATGAGAAAGAGCTGAGAGGTGGGACTCATTGGATCGCTCTTTCAAAGGGCTATATTAGGCTTAAAGTGAGATTCCACACACTCTTTTTATTCTAAGGAGAAAGGGTAGTAACATTATAAAACAATTTACTGAGCAAAGTAATGAAACCAAGAATTTATCCAAACTGATGTGCTTGGAGTCTAGATATTTTAAGTTTAAGCACTTCAACCTGAAAACCAAACATTGACCATTTTTTTTTAGAAGTTCCACAGATGTGCATGCCTGATCCAAGCAGCATGGAGAGCATATCAGACAAGAAAGCGGTTGAAGTGTCTTCCGAAAGCGGTGACAACTTTACAAAGGAGTTTCAGGTATCCTTCTGTGCCTTATTTATAAATTGATATTCTACCTTTAAGTCAAATCAATCACTTGAATGCATGGCTTGGAAGAGGATTACTTTGTCCCATCTTTGTCTGTTATTCCTTCAAGTTGTTCATTCCCTAGTCGTGGCATTTCTTCCCTTAATCTCTCTGCCCCTTGCTCCTCCTTTATGATACTTTAAACCCAACTTCTATGACCAAAATGGGTGGCATAGTGGTATGGGCGACACGGTGGCACAATGGTTAGCACTGCTGTCTCACAGCTCCAGAGACCTGAGTTCAATTCCTGCCTCGGGCAGCTGTCTGTGTGGAGTTTGCACATTCTCCCCGTGTCTGCGTGGGTTTCCTCCGGGTGCTCCAGTTTCCTCCCACAGTCCAAAGATGTGCATGTTAGGTGAATTGGCCATGCTAAATTGCCTGTAGTGTCAGGTGAAGGGGTAAATGTAGGGGAATGGGTCTTGGTGGATTGCTGTTCGGGGGGTTGGTGTGGACTTGTTGGGCTGAAGGGCCTGTTTCCACACTAAGTAATCTAATCTAATCCAAATTGTTCTTTTGTGCAAGATTTTATCTTATAATCCTCTTGTGGCTGTTTCTTGGGATGTTAAGTTTATATTTGTTTTCATGGTTTGTGGGTTTTGCTGGCAAAGCCAGCATTTTGTTCCAGATTTTGCACAGTGGAGATCCTGAGATCAGTTTTTTTTTGCTAAGTAAGAGTAGCATGGCAAATGGAAGAATGGTGGGCAAATCAAACTGAGGTAATGGAACAGCTTCAGGAACTGATCAACCTATTCCTGTACCTCTGCCTCTTGCTGCTGTATTTTGTGGCATAGTTAGTGACTGTAGAGCTCTGGCTGCGTTTGATGAGAATTGTTTGTAATTACATGTAATGGTACTAAGGGCCAAACGTGAGCAGGAAATGCAACAGCTGGAGAAGAAGAGAGAGGAGGAGGAGCTTAAACGTCAGCTTCAGCTAAGACGACATCGAGCTCTCCGAGAGTTTCGACAGCGGCAACTGAGCTTACTGGAATTAGTTCCTGCAAGTAAGTGACTGCTCCAACATGGTATCTGTTTCCACATTCTACTGTGGACCTTATAAATAACAATATGAACTTAAGAACTGGGAGCTGGAGATGACCATTCAATCCCTCTAGCTTGCCCTACTCTTTGAAAAGATCATGGGTGACCTGACTGTGGCCTCAACTTCACATTTTCACCCCACCCCAATAACATTTGACTATCAGTCAAGAGCATATGCTTTAACAGTGTTCAATGACCGTGCCTCCACTGCTGTCTTGGAAGGAGATTTTCAAAGACTGAAGAATGTCTGAGAGAAATACAAAACTTCTAGTCTCTGTCTTAAATGGGAGACTCTTATTTTTAAACTGCCCCTCATTTAGTCTCTCCCTGAAGGGGAAACATCGTTTCAGCAGCCACTGCATCAAGTCCCCTCAGGATCTTAAATGATTCAGTAAGAAATCCTACTGTTTCTCTAAACTCCAATGAATATAGGCCCAGCCTGTCTACCCTTTCCTCCTAAGGTCACATCCCCCATCTCCAATCCCAAATATCAGTAAAGTGAGCCTTCTCTGAATTGCTTCAAATGCATTTATATCCTTTTGTACAGAAGATGATCAAAACTGGACACAGTACTCCAGATGTGGCCTCACCAACACTGTATATGAATGGAGCCAAACATCCCTATCTTTACATTTTCAGATTAGATTCCCTACAGTGTGGAAACAGCCCCTTCAACACTGACCCTCCGAAGAGTAACCCGCCCAGACTCATTTCCCTCTGACTAATGCACCTAACACTATGGGCAACTTAGCGTGGCCAATTCACCTGACCTGCACATCTTTGGACTGTGGGAGGAAACCGGAGCACCCGGAGGAAACCCACACAGACACTGGGAGAATGTGCAAACTCCACACAGCCAGTCGCCTGAGGCTGGAATCGAACCTGGAACTCTGGTGCCACTGAGCCACCATGCCACTCCTTTTCAATGATTGACAACTTTCTAGACATCTTGTGAAACCTGCACAAAGGCCAAACCCACTGAGGTTTGCAATTTCTTTTTTCCTTGAGAGTAGTCACGTGCTCACTATCTTCCTTTTGTTGCATTCACAGACTTGTATCTTCCCTTGCTCTAACCATGTCTTAATATTAAAATTTTCATCCTCGTTTTCAAATCCCTCCATGGCCTTACCCCACTCTATCTCTGGAACCTCCTCTACCTCACCATATTCTCACATTTCTGAATGCCTGCAACCCTCATTTCTTGTGCATTACCAATTTCTAGCACTCTACCATCAGTAGCTGTGTCTTCAGCTACCTATGCCCCAAGCTCTGCAACCTTCCATGAACCTCTTGTTTCTCTATCTCTCACTGCTGCTTAAAGGTGTTTTGAAAATCTTACTTCTTTGATCAAATTTTTGGTCACACATCCTTGTGTTTCGCTTTTGGGGCTTGCTGTCAGACTTTGATAAATCTTGTGTGATGTTCTTTGAGAGATTTTACTGTATAAAAGACTCATTATAAATAACTGCAAGTTACTGTTGTTGTAAAGTTTTCTATATTATTGCTCTACATGGGGGAGAGACTTCGGGTGCTATAGTGCAGAGGGATCTGAGTGTCCTCTTTCATGAATCACTGAAAACTGGCATGTAGTTACAACAGATAATAAAGAAAGTGAATGGAATATAGTTAATGGAATAAAATATAAAGGTAAGGAAGTATTGTTGCAACTATAGACGGTATTGGTGAGACCGCACCCAGAGTATTGTGCACAGTTTTGGTCCCTTTATTTGAGGAAAGATGTAGTGGCATTGGAGGCAGTACAGAGGAGGTTCGCTAGATTGATCTCAGAGATGAGGGGTTTGTCATGTGAAGAGGGATTGAATAATTTAGGCCTACACTCTCTGGAATTTGGAAGAATGAGGGGAGATCAAATTGAGGTATTCAAGATGGTAAAAGATTTGGATAAAGTAGACGTAGAGCAGATGCTTCCTCTTATGGGGCATTCTAGGATGAGAGACCATACCCTAAGGATAAGGGGTAACAAATTTAAAACAGAGTTGAGGAGAAACTACTTCTCCCAAAGGGTTGTGGAAGTCGCTATCCCAAAGTGCGGTGGATGCTGAGACAGTGAGTAAGTTTAAGGAGGTTTCAGACCAATCTTTAATTGGTGATGGGTTGAAGGGATATGGCAAAAGGCAGGAAAATGGGGGTGAGGAGCATATCAGCCATGATTGAATGATGGAGCAGATTTGATGGGCCGAATGGCCTAATTCTGCTCCTATATCTTATGAACTTATGTGCTGCATTCTGTAAAGACATTATTGTTATCTTTTAGGAGGTTCACTTGAGTGAATGACTCTTTAGAACTCTCTTCAGCTGGGAGAGCAAGTCTGAAAGAAGCTTCTATAAGTAAAGTTGTGGTCAAAGAGTGCTATATTCATGGGACAGGTTAGACAGGCAGGCATTTGAGATGAGGTTTGCCTTCAGGATTATTCATGAACCTGGATTCTGAGTAAACTGCACTCCCCACCACAGTGCGGTGTGTGGCACTGTACACTATTTGTTTAACGTATTTAGTGTGTTTGAATTAATGTATGGTTTTATGCAAAGCTGTCATGGCATCACATTCATTCTCGGTCATATTTTAGGGCAATATATGTTATGTGTTCCTATAATTTATTGTTCCGTAGCTTCTCAACCTGACCATTGCTTTGATTTTTTTAATGTATATTTTGGACATCCATAATAAAACTATTCAGGATGCCTTGCACCATTGTTTTTTTTTTGCCCCAATTCTGCTTAATCCCCGATGCCCAGTGTAATATTTGGCGTCCTGTGCAGGCGAGATGGACAAGTACCTACAGGCAGAGAGAGAACGGTCAGCACTGCAGATTCAGAAGGTTTGGCATGGATACAGGCACAGGAGGGACTTCAACAAACAGAAGCAGGCCCTTAAGGAATTCAGAGCAGCTGTTGTGATCCAGAGAGCTGTGAGTGCTTTTGTGATTATGTTGAAATGGCAAACCTGAAGCCGGGAAAAAGTCGAGATTCATTTTGTAGTAACACATTAGAGTGCGTGACTGTGCACTATTTTGTCTCCTGTATGTGCACTGGAGGTACCATGAAATCAGAGTAACCTTAATCTGCAAAGTTTAAAATGTTGAGTAATTGAGGGAGACGTGCCATTTTAAAAAACATTTTCTAAATTTTTTAATGAGATGTGGGTGGCACTGGCAAGCAACATTTTGCTGCTCTTGAACGAGATGGTTTGCCCAGACCATTTCAGAAATAAATAAGTGGGCAGGCCCCCGCGCTCCCTCCCCCCCCCCCACCCACTGCTATCTGTGTTCTGCAGACACCATTCCCTCTGTGACTCCTTTGTTAGGTCCACACTCCCCACCAACCCACTCTCTGTACCTGGCACCTTTGCTTCTGCACAAAGTGCAAAAATTGGGCACACACTTCCCCCTTCACCTCCGTCCAAGGCCCAATAGGATCATTTCAGATCCAGCAGAGATTTTCCTGCACATCCACCCACATCATTTACTGCATGCCTTGCTCTCCATGTGGTCTCTTCTATAACGGGGAGCATTTCAGAGAGCATCTCTGGTCCACACACGCCAAACAACCCAACCACCCTGTGGCCAACCACTTCAACTCCCCCTCCCACTTCCCCAAGGACATGCAAATCTTGGACCCCCTCCACTACCAAATCCAAGCCATTTGCCAACTGGAGGAGGGATGCCTCATCTTTTGCCTCTGGATCCTACACCACACGGCATCAACATTGACTTCACCAGTTTAAATATTTCTCCAACCCTCACTTCATTCCAGGTCCAAACCTCCAACTCAGTACTACCCTCCTGACCTGACACACCCATACATCCTTCTTCCCACCTATCCATTCCAAACTCCCAACCAAACTATCACAACCACCTCCCACCTGCATCCACTATCGCCATCCCTCCTACCTTCCCCCAAGCCACACTCCCACCCACACCCTATTTTCTCTCTCAGCCACCTTCCCCCTTCACATTTCTGATGAAGGGCTTATGCCCGAAATGTTACCTCTCCTACTCCTCTGTTGCTGACTGACCCCTATGCTTTTCCTGCATCACACTTTTCAACTGTGACTCTCCAGCATCTGCAGTCCTCACTTTTTCTCCCAGGCCATTTCAGAAGGCAGTGAAGAGTCAGTAGCATTGCTGTCAGTCTGGAATTGGCAAATTCATTTCCTAAAGAGAATGACTGATATTTCATAGTTATCACTCAGTATTAGTGAGCTGGTGGAACTTAATCTCCCCCACATCCACATGACACTTCATTCCAACCAATCTCCCTCTCTTTCTGTCAGTGCAGGAGAAAACAACTATTGCTGGGCAGAAAGATGTATGGAGTGAGCCCAAAGTTTGAATCCTGCTCCCTACCTAACCCCAAAAAAAAGGGAGTAACTAAACTGTGCCTGAGACAATGCCCTTACTTACTGTGCTGGCACCTCGGGGCTGAAGACCATCTCTCTTGACGTGACTGAGCACTAATCCTCTTCGAATTCAAGACACCGCCATTTCGTAGAAATACATAGTGTGTCTGTGCATCAGCTTCTGCAGCATGATGACATACAGCAACATATTCACCTCCTTGACTGCTGACTGGCCATGACCATGACAACCTATTTGGCTTTATGTCTGCTAAAAGGCAGGGCAGGGCAAGGCAGGCTGAGGCAGAGATGCTGTGAGCGTCCAAGTAGGCGTAAGGTGAGTGAACAAGCCATCCTGAGTTACAGCCTGGTCCAGCCTGCAGCCTGGGAACCTGCGCCTATAATCAAAATGTCCTGCAGCAAGAGGTGCTGGTGTCCTCCAAGATATAGCATTACAATGCAGGAGAAAGGCTGTAGGTGGATTTGAAAGGTGCCATGGTAGTGCAGAGAGCTTGCAAATTCAAATTACAATGTCTGGGATGAAGAGTACATGTGACCAATGCTCATGGAACATGCCCTGAGATGTTGGTGCCTGGTATCTAACGTAGAGGTCCAGTAGACCAAGCAGCGAGCTGGCATTCCCAGATATCCACTCTAACTTTCATGTCAGGTGGTCTCATCTGGCACATGGTAGAAATGGAAGCTGCATATTAATGAGGAGGGATTCTCTGTGAATAAGCAATAATCCCCATTGTTAGTATTTCTCACCATTTCCCAATATAAAGCTCATCTTGGCACCCAGAACTATGTTGGAAAATTAGATTTGTTATTCCTGAAATTAAGCAAGGCTTGCTGAGCTTCTCACTTTAGTTCTCCCAGATTTCTTGCCTTAGTCATTTTGGGTGCAATCACGTAGACTATTTAGTCTAGTGGATTTGTGTGCATGTATTGAGAAAAGTCTACCATCTAATATATATTTGACATTTTACTAACAACTGGGGAGGTGTCATCCATAAGTGAAATGCATTTGGAGAAGCCTAGTTTGTGATTGAAGAAATTCCATGCTTGAATTGTACAGAAGTCCTAATTGAAATAGCAAATTTCCTTGTCTAGGAATTTAAGGATTATCTTGAACTTTCATTGCGAGAAAAAGGGGCATTAGTTTTATTAGTGTCGTAGTAGAATTTCAGAAGAGATTCATGACAGGTTTTTTCTGCAGGTCTTGAAGTTCTTAAAAAAGCGTCGAAACCGGAGTCCGTGCATCATGCCCTGGCAGGGACCATCAGGTCTCACCGACACACAGAGACTCAAACTGCGTGCTAAAGTTGATGCTTATGTCAAACTTCATCCAGTGAGTATACTGATCCAGAGCTTTTAAAAAGAAAAATTTGTTCTTTCGTGGGTTGTGGGTGTCACGAGCAAAATCAGAAGGGGACACAATGGCCTAGTGGAATTATTGCTAGACTATTAATCCAGAAACTCAGCAAATGTTCTGCGGCCCTGAGGTTAAAATCCCATCAAAGCAGATGGTCGAATTTGTATTCAGTAATTGAAGATAAAGGAATTGAGAATCTACTGATGACCAAGAAACCCTTGTCAATTGTTGGAAAGAAACCATCGGATTCATTAACGTCTTTCAGGGAAGGAAATTTGCCATGCTCACCTGTCTGGCCTATATGTGACTCCAGATCATAGCAATGTGATTGCCTCTTAAAAAACCTCGCAAGCCATTCAGCTATCATTTGCTATAACGTCACAAAGAAATGAAATGGGATGGATCACCTGGCAATGACCTCAGCACCAAAAAAGAAAATGGCAGAAACAGCCCTGTCAACACTGCAAACTCACTCACATCTTGTGGCTCGTGCCAAAATTGGAAGAGCTATCTCACAGACTAGTCAACACAGACCCAGTAGCCGTCGTGGCACAGAGGTATACAGTTGGAGGGAAGTGACCTCCGGATCCATGAAGTCTCATGGCTTCAGGTTAAATATGGGCAAAAAAACCTACTGATTACCATGTATTGTCATCCATTGGCTGATGAATCAGTACTCCTCCATGTTGAACAACGCTTTGAGGATAGCAAAGACGCAAAATGTACTCCGGATAAGATGTTTCAATGTCCACCACCAAGAGTGGCTCGGAAGCAGAACTACTGATCAGGCTTGGTGGCTCTTAAGGGACGTAGCTGCTAGGCTGGGTCTGCAACAGGTGGTGAGGGAACCAACAAGATGGAAAAACATAGTTGACTTCATCTTTAGCAATGGCCAGAAACTAGACTCGCCACATAAACACTCTAACTATAAGAGCAGGTCAGAGGCTAGGAAACCTGCAGCGGGTGACTCACTGAATCCCCATAGCCTGTCCATCATCTATAAGGCACAACTCAGTAGTGTGATGGAATACTCGCCACTTTCCTGGATGGGTGCAGCTCCAACAACACTCAAGAAGCTTGACACCATCCAGAAAAAAGTAGTCACTTGATTGGCACCACATCCACAAATATCCTGTCTGTCCAAGAGAGACTCTCAGTAGCAGCAGCATGTACTATCTGCAGGATCCACAGCTGAAATTCACCCAACACCCTCTGACAGCACCTTCCAAACCCAAGACGACGTCCATCTAGAAGGATACGGGCAGCAGATACATGGGAACACTACCACCTGCAAGTTCTCCTGTAAATCACTCCTTATCCTGAGTTGGAAATATATCACTGTTCCTTCATTGTCACTGGGTCTAAATCCTGGAATTCTTTCTCTAACAGCATTGTGGGCCTAACTACAGTACATGGACTGCAGTGATTCTAGAAGGCAGCTCATCACCACCTTGTCATCACCAGGTACGGGCAAGAAATATTGGCCCAACCAGTGACACCCATGTTCCACAAAATGAATTTATGGAATTATCACCTATCTTTAATTGCTTGCTGAACTGAACGACTTGCTTGACCATTTCAGAGGGCAGTTAAGAGTCAACAACGTGTCTAAGGATCTGGATGCATGTGTAGGCCCAGGCCAGGTAAGCCAGTTAGAGAACATGACTAAGAATACACTAAGTATTATGGGCTTTAATAACCGGAATCTTTGCAAAATCTTGACACTCCACTGACAGGATTGGCATTCCAACATGAGTGTCCTCTCCCAGGCCAGTATCCCTTGCATCAAGGCACTGGTCGCACATGACCAACTGTGATGGGCAGGCCCCATTGTCTGCACGCCAACACAAGTGTCTCTGAACAAGTACTGTATTCTGAGGTCTGCAATTACAGGTGAATCACGAGGGCAGAGAGACTGCGACAAGGGTAACCCTGAAAGCCTCTCTAAACAAATGCAACATTCCCACTGATACCTGAAGGTCACTTGACCTAGAGAGCACAAACTAGAGAAAAAACACCTGGGAAGGCACCACAACCGCCAGGAAGTCCCAACAATTCCCCCTTTCTCCCCCCCCCCCCACACCACCACCTGCGTCCTATACCCTGCATCATCTATGGGTCAGATTGGACTGCTCATCCATCACAGAGCTAAACCACCCCCACCAACTTGGCAAAGCTAGTTATCCTTGTTCCTGAGGAATTGCCAAAGAAGCTGCAAGGAAGTGTTGCTGAATTTCCATAAGATACTCGATATTCTTCCATTGAAGCATTGTGTACAGTTCAGGGTGCCATGCGATCAGAAGGAAGTGAACCATTGAAGAGAGTGCAGGAGAGATTTACAAGAATTCTTCCAGTGATGATGAACTTCAGTTATGAGGATAGATTGCATCAGTTAGGACTGCCTTCCTCAGAGAGCAGAAAGCTGAAAAGAGAATTAATAGAAGTTTTCAAAATGCTTAAGGGAGCTGTTGCCTTTCATAAAAGGTTCAAGGGTGACAGGGCAATGATTTAAAGGGATTTGCGAGTGAAACAAATGTGATGTGAATAAGTGCTTTATCATACAATGAGTGGTTTGGGTCTGGAATGAAATGCCTAAATTGTGGAGGGATATTCAATTCAGGCATTCAAGAGGGTACGAGATGCTTATTTAAACAGAAATAACATTCGGGGATTTAGAGAAAGGCACTAAGTCATGGTGCTCATTTGGAGAGCCGGTGCAGACATGATATGCTGAATAAATAAACAGTGGATATTCATACCTCAAAATCCTTCCATGGATCATGAAAAACCTGGGAAAGTTATGGAATTTGTAAATTAATTTTATAGTCCTTGAAAGATCATGTAACATCTAAATCAATCCCAAAGTCATTGAAAAGTCATAAATTTATTTAGACAGAGACGAGGCTTTTCTGACTTTGGACAGATTTCCAACCTTGTCTGATGACTACTTCCTGCACTCTGTAATTAATTGCTTTGCTTCACGTGTCCAAACTCCAGTGCATCTAAATAGACTGGCAACCCCATCAGCACTCTTCATGGAGCACAAACACTCTACAGTGGAGATAGCCTTGTAAGAAGTTGGGGTAATTGAATAACTAACACACAATGCAGACTGCCAGTGCCTTTGTATAACTCAATATATCAAGCTTTGTGATGTGTTCGGGAAAAAAAAGTGGTATGCAAAAGCCTTGGAAACTTAGTGAAGGTGCAGGGACTCAGTTAGAAATTAGTTAATCCCAAATGGGATTAGATGATTTCAAAGCCAGCGTAATTTTGGTGACTGAGATCTTATATGTGTATTGGAAATGCAGAGTTCAAGTTCGGAGAGACCTGGAAGCTTCGTGCTCTTCAGTGTAGATTGTATTACAGTACCAGGCATTTATTTGTAAAAGGTCCATTCATTTTCTTTTGCAATTTTATTGTAATATGTAATAATTACACTTCCAACCTATCTTCAATTAAACCATTCACATGTATTCTCTGGGGTTCAGTATCATCGATCGCACCTGGCATTGCATCCCAGATCTGGGATCCCCATCCCCAGGCTAATGTGATCCAAAGATCACAACAAAAGGACCCTCCAGACTCTAACGTATGGCAGCCAGAAGTGGATGCAGCATTTTAACCCATGATTCCCCTTAGGTTCCTCAAGTGTCTGAGGAGAGAACAAAAGAGCGACATTCCCAGGCTCAGGAGATGTTGGGTCAGTACCTGATGAAGAGAAACTTGGAACGGAAGTCCGAGCAGCGGCAGGAGGCTCTGCTTGCCCAAATCAACACTGATATTGAGCTACTCATGAGTAAGTCGTCCTGTTCACTGCTTATTAAACCTTAAAGCAGAAAGTCATTGAAGCTAAGGATGTCATTGCTGTCCTTTCATGCTGTACTTTATAGTGTCCAATGAAAGGCTGTATCTCTTTATTTTTATGCATTTTATAACAGTGTACTCAAGCAAGAAAGAACAGTTTTGAAATCCAGGCATTTATAAAGATGTTAAAAGTTTTGAAAGCAAGGAATTTGATACCTAGTGTGAACCCTGTTTGTTTCAGCAGTGTGTAGACATACTAGAGATGGGGTTTTGAAACAAAAAAAATAAAGTGCTGGAGAAACTCTGCAGGTCTGGCAGCATCTGTGGAGAGAAAAACGGAGTTAACATTTTAAATCCAGTGGCCTTTTGCCAGAACTGAAAGCTGTTAGGAAATGGTGGTATTTATATCAGTAACGGGAGCAGGAGCAGAGAGGACTGAGTCAAATAGATGGAGAGAGAGAGAAAAGGAGAAGCAAACAAAAGGACTATTGACGATAAGCCAGGGGAGAGGCGAATGCTGAACAGGTGCTACTGGGGAATGTGATTAATTGAAAGTTGAAAACCCATACAGAACAGGACCTGTCAGTGTGGGGGTGGGTAACAAATATGAAGGAAGGTGTTCATATGCTGAAATTGTTAAACTCAACGTTGAATCCTGTGGACTGTAAAATACCTCAGCAGAATGGGAGCTGTTGTCCCTCCAGCTTGTGTTGAGCTTCACTGGAACAAGCCTGAGATGGAAATGTTGGCCAGGGAACATGACTTTTTTTTTTACATTTCAAAAATATACTTTATTCATTTTGATATTGATATAATTGGTCATGCCATACGTACTTCTAGGAGAAAGTGAGGACCGCAGATGCTGGAGATCAGAGCTGAAAATGTGTTGCTGGAAAAGCGTAGCAGGTCAGGCAGCATCCAAGGTGCTGGAGAATCGACGTTTCGGGCATGAGCCTGAAGAAGGGCTCATGCCCGAAACGTCGATTCTCCTGCTCCTTGGATGCTGCCTGACCTGCTGCGCTTTTCCAGCAGCACATTTTCAGCTCATGCCACATATACATATACATTCCATTTCTTTACATACAGAGATCGGAAATTAATCATTCATATATACAAGTCTGTACATTGATCATCCAGATATTTTGCTGAGTCGTCAGTGGGGCCCAATTACTGAGTAGGCCCCCTGTTCTTCTTAGGCAGGCAGACCTTACACAATGGTCTTTCCCCACTATGCCTTGGCGGCAGCTGCCCCAAGCTTCAGTGCACCCCTCAGCATGTAGTCCTGGACCTTGGAATGTGCCAGTCTGCAACACTCAGTCGGGGTCAACTCCTTCAGCTGGAAGATCAACAGGTTTCGGACAGACCAAAAAGCGTCTTTGACCGAGTTAATGATCCTCCAGGCACAGTTGATGTTCATCTCGGTGTGTGTCCTGGGGAACAGACCGTAGAGCACGGAGTCCCGCATCACAGAATTGCTCGGGACGAACCTCGACAAACACCACTGCATTCCTCTCCAGACTTCCTTTGCATAAACACATTCCAGAAGGTGGTGTGTGACACTCTCATCCTCTCCACAGCCGCTTCGAGGGCAGCGTGCAGTACGGCAGAAAGTCCGTGCCTGCATAAAGGATCTCACAGGCAGATCTCCATGTACAGGGAGGCCTTAACCTGTAGGCCCCCGCTGCCAGGAATAGTCACCCCTCTCAGGCTCGCATCCTTCTTGATGGACTCGGACTCGGCAAATGGCTCTATGCAGCACACAAATAAGGCAGGAGAAAGAGGGCATCCCTGCCTGACTCCAGATCTGACTGGGAAGCTATGTTATTCCCACCCATTGATTGAGGCTGCACTGACAATGTTGGTGTAGAGCAGTCTGATCCAATTGCAGATTCCTTCCCCAAAGCCCATTTTGGAGAGAACATCTCTCATATACATATGCGATATCCCATCAAAGGCTTTCTCCTGATCCAGGCTGATGAGGCAGATGTCCAACCGTCTGTCCTGCACATAGGCGATCGTATCCCTGAGGAGTGCAAGACTCTCAGCGATCTTCCTGCCCGGTACAGCACAGGTTTGGTCAGGATGATTCACCGATCCCAGAGCAGACCTGACCCGGTTGGCGATAACCTTTCACAAGATTTTGTAATCCGCATTCAACAGTGAGATTGGTCTCCAATTTCTGATTTCCTCCCTCTCCCCCTTCCGCTTGTAGATGAGGGTGATGATGCCTTTCCTCATGGATTCACTCATGGTACCTGCCAGAAGCATACTGACATACACCTCTAGCAGGTCCTGGCCAATCAAGTTCCACAGAGCAGAATAGAGCTCGACTGGTAAGCTGTTGCTTCTGGGAGTTTTATTCTTTTCGAAGGATTCGAGGACCTTGGTCAGCTCATCCAGAGATAGCGGCTGGTCCAGCTTCTCCCGTGTTCTGTCATCTAAGACCTCTGTGATAGAGGACAGGGACGACTGGGAAGCTGCGCTGTCTGTTGGCTTCGAGTCATACAGACCGGCATAGAAGGATTTGCTGATCCTCATGATGTCAACCTGAGATGACATTATCAAGCCATTTTCTTCTTTCAGTCTGCTGAGCACGGAGCTCTCTTTGTGCACCTTCTGGAAGAAGAAACATGAGCATGTCTCGTCCTGCTCCACAGAGTGGACGCTGGACCGGAAGATTATCTTGGAGGCCTCCTAGGCAAAGACCGAGGCTTGCTGGCCCTGCACCTCCTAGAGGTTCTCCGTGACATCGACCCCCATCATCTGCAGCAGGAGCAGGTTCTGCATACTTTCCTGGAATTCGGAGTTTTCCCCGGCTCTCTCTCGCCTCCTGAACACCTCTTGATGTTCCCTTTTACTGTTTCCCACCGGTCTGCTTGAGACTCAAAGAGGGGCTTCATGGTTCTCCAACCTGCGTAGTCCCTCTTGAGCTCCTCAATATTTCCTGGGGGCAACAGCTTTGTGTTCAACTTCCACGTTCCCTTACCAGCCTGCTGCTCGTCCTGTGGGTGATAGTCGGCCAGGAGGAGGTAGTAGTCAGAGAAGAACACCGGCTTGACGTTGGTAGATCTGACCGAGAACGTTCGGGACACAAACAGGTAATCTATCCTTGAGCAATAGACCTGTCTGCCCATGACCAGGTGTACCTACGCTGCGCTCCGTCTGCTGGGAAGCATGAAGACGTCATGCAGCGTGGCATCTTTGACCGTTTCCATCAGGGCTCTGGACATGGTGTCCAGGTTACTGTCTCCACCACCCCCAGCCTCCCCTCGCCAGAACGTCCATCTGCATTAATGATACAGTTGAAGTCTCCAGCCGGAATGACCGGCATGGTCATAGTCAGCAACAGTGGTAGCTGCTGCAGGATGGCCAACGTTCACTCTTGCCTGCTGGGGCGTACACATTAGTTAGTCTCTGGAGCGTTTCTGTACATGACATCAATGACGAGGAGGCGCCCACCCACCACCTCCTTAACCTCGGAGATGAAGTTGTCTGCTTGCAACCGTATATCCAGGCCGGAGGCGCAGCTATTATTGCCCCCCGACCAAACTGACGGCCCATGGGCCCACGAGCTCAACCATCTCCTGTAGCTGCTGAGGTTTGGTATCCCACACACCAGAAGCAGGATATTGGCTTTAACGTTGGCCAGGCAAGCCAACGTAGAAACACATCGCATAGCAGATTTAAAGCTACGCACATTAATACTGCCAATTTTTATCACCATTTTAACAGTTTGAGGTTACCAGTGTCCATTTGCTGCTGGTCCTGTCTCTCTGGGGTTGCTGTCTGCATTCCTGTGGTGTAATCGAACTGCTGGACACTCTCGGGGCTGAGGTAGCTGTCCGGCTCCACCCTGGGTCCATTTCCCTGTTCTGGTGTCATCTAACTGGGGCGAGGGATCACAGAATCCAGTTGTGTGTCTGACATTGAGGCTGTCAGATGATCGCTGCTCCCAGTTACTTGGAGCTGTGGGGCGGTGTATACCTTGAGGTTCTCACCGGAGGGGGGGGTGATCTTTACCAGTCCCCTCAGAGAGTTTGTCGTTTGCTGTTTGCTGTTGCTGCCCTCTTTTCTCCCCGCGGCGCTCTGTCTCTTCTTCTGGTGACTACCCTCCTTGTGCCCGTCTTCACCATTTGCAGAGCTGCCCCGTATCCTCCTCATGCAGTTGCCGTTTTCCCCTTTGCTGGGTGGCTTTGGGGACCTGGCAGGTTTTCCTCCTTTTTTGTACAGGAATCTAATCCTCTGCCTCCTTAGTTCTCTCCTCTTCCATTGCCTCTGTCTGTCCTGTAGGAGTTTGGCTGCTGCACCTCCCCGCTGGCCGCTGCCTGCTCTGCTCCAGCCTGTCCTTCCTTCTGGGTGCCACCAGACACTGTTCCTTTGCTGATTTGTGGTACCTTGCTGGCCTTTTGCGTTCCACCTCCGGCCATCTGTGCGTAGGTGGTGGCCCCCCCCCGTCTTGGGCAGGCCTTATACATGTGGCCCACTTCTCAGCACAGATTACAGCTCTTGGCCTCTTTGCATTCCTTGGTCGGGTGCCCCTCCTTCTTGCAGTTCCGACAGCTAGTCACTTTACAGTCCGTCGCCATGTGGCCTGACCTCCTGCAGGTTCGGTTCACCTTTGGCTGCCCTGCGTATGTCGGGTATCCTCTGCTCCCTCCAATAGCAAAGCTGGAGGGTGGTTTGGAGGATGTTCGTACTGGCATCGACCCTGAGAGTTATCCTGACCTGCCACTTGCTGGTCCAGATCCTGAAAGGGTCGACTATATCAGTGCTTTCTCCCTCGACCTGGACGTATCTTCTCAGGAAGGTCAGGATGTCAGCTGCTGGGATGTGGGGGGGTTGTACATATGAATCGTAACAACCCGACTCCGCTGCGCAGGAAGCACACACAATGCACCACCGACAAGATGGAGAACAGAGGTTCCCCTTCCTTCTACTTGAAGACCTTCAGGAGCTGCTCACACTGCTTCACGCTCCTGAAGGTCACATTGAAATAGCCTGCCCCAGGGAAATCCTGCAGGCAGTACACATCTTTTTTTTATTATTTCAAAGGTATACTTTATTCATAAAGTATTTTGATGATCTGTATGATTGGTGGTGCCATACATATGTATACATTCCATTTCTTTCCATACAGAGATCGGAATTAATCATTTGGACATACAGGACATATGTTTACCATCAATATATTTAACTGAGTGGGCCCCCTGTCGAACCCGCAGCACTCCAGCAGAGCCTTCTTGATGTACACCGTCCGATCGACAGGTGTACAATCCTCCACCTTTTTCACAGTCACTCTGTGTTGCGAATCCCCTGGCCTGGGTTGTGGACGGCCCCTGAGGTCAAAGGTCCGAGGTTGGCTGGTCCCTGAATTGGCGTTAGGCCAAAGCCAGCATGAAGATCCACTAAGTGCAGGTCAGCACAACCAAACGATCCTCCAACATCCAGTCACTATCCAGCGATGATCCCCACTAGCTCTGATGACTCACAACTCAACACCATTCTGATAAGAACAGACTCTTGGTCCTGGTATCTCCCCTGCCAGGTAACATGTTGGCGTGTTGAAGTAGCAGGTAACTGGAAGCTTAGAGTCATTTTCATGACAGACCAAAGCAGTCACCCGGTCTGCTTCCCTTCTCAGTGTGCAGGTGGCCACATTAGGAATAGGAAATACAGTGAAGTAGACGGAATAAAGCATAAGTAAATCATAACTCCACCTGGAAGGCCTTGGGTAATGAGGAGGCAGGATGTAAATGGGAATTGTTACACCTTTAGCGATTTTTCATGGGAAAATGTCATGGGAGTGTGAGGTGGTGTCAGGAGTGGGAGAGAAATGACCCAGGATGTCCCAGAGGAAACAATCCCTATGAAATGCTGACAAGGGGGGGACATTTGAGGCTGGTCGTACTGTCACATTTGAGGTGGTGGAAATGGCACCTTACGATGCTTTGACTGTAGAGGCTGATGGGATGGAAAGTGAGGACCAGGAGAATCCTATCATTTCTTTTTGTGGGATGGAAGGAGTTGAGGGCAGAAGTATGGGGAATGGATAGGACATCGCTAAGAGCCCTGTGAACCACAGTAGCAGGGTTGAGGAAAAAGGCGAATATGTCTGAGGCCCCCCCGTGAAGAGATACGACGGAGACTGAGAATGGAATAGAGCCTTTACAGGAATCAGGGTGTATAGTAAAGGTAACTGTGGGAGTCGGTGGGTTTTTAGGGGAAATCACTGGTCAGGTTATCCCCAAAAATGGGAACAGTGATGTCAAGGAATTGAAAAGAGGAGTCAGAGGTAGACTAGGTGAAGATGAGAGAAAAATCTTTTCCTATTCCAAGTAAAACAGGGAACAGCACCAACGATTGCAACAATATACGTGAGAAAGAGTTGTGGGGAGGAACCAGTGTAGGGCTATAAACAAGGAATGTTCCACATCTCCCACAAAGATACAGGCATAACTGGGGCCTCTGAGTACCCATATCCACACTTTTGACTTGAAGGAGGCAAGAGAAATTAAAGGAGAAGTTGTTCAAAGTGAGGCTGAGCTCAACCAGGTGGAGGAGGGTGTTGGTAGAAGCCTTATATAGGAAGAAGTGGAGACCCCTCAGACCATCCTGATGGGGGATGGACACCTAGAAGAATTGAATGTTCATGGTGGTTGGTGCCTACAGTCCAGAAAGTGTGAAGGTAATGTAAATTGTTAAAGAATTGCAGATGTTAGTGGGAACAGACTGGACCAGGAAAGAAAACAAATCGAGCCATGATAGGACAAAATAAGTCCCATAGGGAGGAAAAGACTGAAACAATGGATTTGCCTAGCAGTCCTGTTTGTGGATCTTGGGAAGACAGTAGAAGCGGGATGTACTGGGTTCGGGACTGTAGGTGAGATGTTTTTGGGAGAGGTAGCCAGGTGACATGAGGTTGGTGACAGTCAGGGAAACACATAGCCTGGTGTTCAGTGTCCAATGGGAGAAAGGAGGCAATATCTGAGAGCTGGAACTCAGCCTCCACAAGGTAGAGGTCAGTACACAAGACAACAACAGCACCACCTATGTTGGCAGGTTAATCTGAGAGCATGGAATGCAGTCATTTTAAAGGGTAATAGATTAGAATGGGTGAAGGGACAAAATAAATTATGTCATGTGAGTTTGCAGTGATTAAGTCAAGTGCAGGTGAGAGACTAGAGGAAGAGGTCTAGGCTGGCGGGAGAGTGTTGGGGGGCAGGTGAAGGGATCTGTAGGGTGGGGAGAGAACTCCTGTTAAAAGAAATGGAGTCAGAGTTGACAGAGACAGAGGAACAATTCAAAGTTCTGTCATGCTAGAAATTTACTGAGTTGGGAGTGAAAAGAATAACTAGTCATTTGCTGACTGCAGATTACTTAGCATCAGAGACCAGAAGGTCAGAATTTGTGGTAAATTAGGGATGGAGTCCAGAGGGACGAGTGGAGGGATGAAGGTGCCAGAAGGCTGTAGGCATCCCTGAGTTGTTGTAACTTGCATTAGGTTTGTCTACAAGTGAAGTTGATTGGATTGTGGCCGAGGAACCAGTTATCAATGACAATCCCTCTATAAGGCAATTGGCTGAGAGTTAGCTGAACAGACTGGGTTGTGAGCAAGGCACGGGAAACTAGTCCGATCAGAAGAGAAACTGGCAGATCTGCAGGAGCTGAAATTCTCTGTCTCTCTCTCTCTCTCTCTCTCTCTCTCTCTCTCTCTCTCTCTCTCTCTCTCCCTGTCTCTCTCTCTCCCTGTCTCTCTCCCTGTCTCTCACTCTCTCTCTCTCTCTCTCTCTCCCTGTCTCTCTCCCTGTCTCTCTCGCACTCTCTCCCCCCACCCCCCCATCTCCCTCCCTCCCCTTTCAGTTCTCTGCAGTAAGCCCTTTAAACCTGAAGAAAACCAGTTTACCTTTATTTGAACGGATGCTGCATGTTTCAACGCTGAATTGGTTAAATCCGATATCTTTCATAAGTGTAACAGCCACCCTGTGCCTTTGCATTCAAAAATAACAGTGCAGAGGAGATACCTTTGCGTGAACCATTCCAACAGATCTAATGGAAAAAAATCTACAAAACTGTTGTCTCCGATTTCCCAATGCCCATGAGTCTCCCAAGTCTGTGTGTAGGGAGAATTTACAAAGTGTTTAGAGTTTTTATTAATAAGTTTTATTTTATTGTTTACCTGTAGCCAGATTCTGATGACCTGCAATAAATTTATTAGAAATACATTCTAACAGTACTAAACAGAGTAGATGCAGGAAGGGTGTTCCCAATGGCTGAGGAGCCCAGAACCAGGGGGCCACAGACTGAGGTTAAAGGGTAGGCCTTTTAGGACAGCGATGAAAAATTCCTTCACCAAGAGTGGTGAGCCTGTGGAATTCTCACTGAAGACTTTCAAGAAGGGTGTAGATATAGTTCTTATATCTAAAGGGATCAAAGGGATTGGGGAGAAAGGGGGAACAGGGTATTGAGTTGGATAATCAGCTATGATCATATTGAATAGTGGAGCAGGCTCAAAAGATCTCCGATATTCTATGTTTCTACAAAACCCTGGTCCATCAACCTGGACCTGAAAATTAGGCGCTTTGGAATCTTGCATATTTCATTTCAAAGCTTAACTTTTGTGAACACTCTGGGAATAATGGAACTTGACTTCCAGTACTATACACCAGTGAGACATGAAACACTTTGAAAAAAACTTTATTCATGAGATGTAGGCATCAGTGCCAGGCTAGCAATGATTGCCCATTACTAATTTCCCTGATGGCATTTAAGCATCACCACACTGCTGTGGAATGGAGTCACACGTAGGACAAATAAAGTAAAGACAGCAGATTTCCTTCCCTAAAGGGGGAAGTGATCATGGTATTATAGTTGTAGTGGCCCAGTGGTATAATTGTCAGACGATTAATCTAGAGACTGAAGTAATGTTTTGGTGAAGCCGATTTTTAAAAATGAATCAAATTAAAAGAAAAATCTGGAATTGAGATCTATTGATGACCATGAAACCAGTACCAACTGCCGGAGAAACGTATCTGGATTATTAATGTCCTTGAGGTAAGGAAATCTGTCAGCCTTACCTGATATAGTCTGCAGGTGACTCCAGGCCCATAGCAGACTCTTGACTGACGTCTGGGTAATGAGGAATGGACAAAAGAATTGTTGGCCTAATGAATGGAAAAAATGGGCATAGTGAAATGGAATGGTTTTTACAACAATCAATGGTGATTGATAAGGCCAGTTTTTTTATTAATAATTTTAATTGAAATCAAATTTCACTGTCTGCGATTGTGAGATTTGAACCCATGTCCATCGAACATTGGCCTAATATTCTGGATTAGTAGTCCAGTGACATATCCACAATGCCATTGCCTCCATGCCTCTGCTATCTGATCAATAAATGGATTCTCAAGAGGTTCCAGTTCAGTTCCCTTGAGTGTCCTCTCGAATCAGAGTACCAAACAACATGTAGAGGAGGAAATTATATTTGCAGTGCTAGATGCTTGAATGGCTCACTGAGCTTGACAGGCAAAAGCTGTATGATTCAATCAGTACATTCTTATCCAGCTGGAGGAGACTTACCAAAAGGCACACATCCAAGTGAGTGATCTAGAATGACAGTGAAGTCAAACATTTTGAGCCTCTGGCCCTGTGACTGGGGCTCAAATATCCTACCATCTGGAGCTACCAGTAATTGAAGAATTTTATTTAGAGTGCATAAGCTAACCATCATATTACATTAATATCATATATAGTATTTAAAGGATTTCCTGTAATCAAGTGAGACAAGGTTCAACCAAAATTTGAGACCTTTTTTTGGTCTGGCACTGATACGTCTGCAGTGTATGAACAGCATCCTCTGTTCGATGTTCTCCTAATATTCCCATATCTTACCAATTCAAATCATTAACTTATGGAGTCGCCCGCTATTCTTGTTTCTTATTTCATTTTCTAAAGTGGCTTTTTTTTTCTGTCATCTTCGATTCAGATGCTCCAGGTTTGAAGGAGGCCACAGAGAAGGACGTGGAGGTGTTTAGCAGCAGGTCTATACCTGTTGCAGCCAGGGCAAGGCAGTCTCACAACACCATGCTGCAGTACACACGGGGACCCTGGTGGAAGAAGCTGGGAGATGAGTTCCAGGATCCTGAAATGATCGACACTGAAGACATGGATTTTGATCTGATGTTGTGATATAGGGAGCAGTGCCTTAAAAGCGTTAGCAGGGTGTCCCCCATGTTTCAACTGAACATAGGCACAAATGGCAAGTGTGTAGCCCATGCTCATAAGTAAGAGGCCCCACTGTGCACTTGCTCTGGGTGCCGCTGTCTGGAGCCACAAGAAGAAAAGATGGAGCTTGATTTATAAGGCATTCTTTTGAAGGCGCTAATGCAATGTAGGAAAAGCAGCTGCCAATTTGGACATAGCAAGATTCCAAAATCAGTGATGTTAATCTGTTTCAGTTGCATTGGTTGAGGGATGAATGTTAACCAAGAGACCTCCTTTGCTCTTCTTCCCCTGAAATGGCAAGTGGGAACTCAATTCATCTAGAAGTTGGCTCTCTGGCAATGCAACACTCCCTGAAGGTTTCTGAAACAGCCGCGGCACAAGTGTTAATCTGTTGTGGAGGTTTCACCTGAGGGGTAAGTGTTGGTCCCTAGCATTGGGAGGCTGTTGGAACTTTGAACAACAAAACTGGAGAAAATGTGACATTTCAGCCCTGATATAGGAGTCTTATGACAGGCACGTAGGACAGCAGTCAACACAGAAAAAGCCAAATGCAGGGCAATGCTTCAGGATAAAATACAGAATGATCTAAACAAGTACAGACAAAAAATTAGACTAATATGAAAATGTTTCAGACAAAAAGTGATGAACATCTGAAGTGAATTTCCAAACCGGATAGTGGATGCAAAGACCTTGGATATTTTAAGGAACAATTAAGTGCGTCATAAATGGAGGTACATTTTCTCTGGATGGATAGAATACAACTGCCTGAATGGCCTTCTGCATCAATGTGATATTTTCTATCTTTTTGAATAAAGTTGTTTATTAAATTCGATCTGTAATACTGATGTATTTTTGATTTCGTTTATCTGGTGGACCTGATCTCTCACTCAATAGTTTTCTGTCAGGAAGCTTTTGATGGAGTGCTCTGTTGAAAGCTCTTCATATAGTCCACCCAGACTCCTTTCACTGATTAGAAGCATTTACTTTTGTATTATAGCATGTGACCAAAACGCTTCATTATCACGGATTCCAGGAAACCAGAAGAGAGGTGAACCAGGAATGTGCCAGTGCTGGAGAGATGCTAAACCTCCTGCTGAAATATGTGCAAGAGAGAGAGAAAAAAACACTGGAGATGATGTGTCATTCTCCATTTTTAGGATATTGGGAGCAAAGGTCTAGTCACTCCTTTATTCGGGAACTGCACCTTCTTAGATTTAGCACTGTTCTTGACCTCTTCTGCTCCCGTTTGATCCCCAGGCGTTCTGCCAATCCTCAACTGACTGAATACTGGGAATTTCTGTCTGAGTGGGACAACCGCTGTCAAATTTTTCTTCAGCAGAGAAACAGAAATTACTGAAGAAACTCAACAGCATCTGGAGAGAAAGCAGTGTTAATATTTCAGGTCATTGAGTCAACCAACAAAACAGGCTCTTCGGTCCAACTCATCCATGCCAACCAGGTTTCCCCAACTAAACTAGCCCCACACATGCCTGCATTTGGCCCATATTCCACCAAACCTTTCCTATTCGTGTGCCTATCCAAGTGTCTTTTAAATATTGTCAGTGCACCTACATCTGTCACTTCCTCTGGCAGTCCATTCCACATATGAACCACTCTGTGAAAAAATTGCCCCTCAGGTCCCTTTTAAATTTTTCTGCTCACCTTAAAAATATGCCCTTCAATCGTGAAAGAATGAATGTCTTTTACTGTCACTTGTACTCCAGTACAGAAAAACACGAGTACAGAGAAAAGTTTTTACAAGACCATTGCTATTCACCTTATTTTTGCTCCTCATGATTTCATAAACTCTCTCTAAGGTCACCCCACAACCTCCTACGCGCCAGTGAAGTAAGTCCTAGCCTATCCAGCCCTTTTGTGTAACTCAAAGTTCCTCCAGTCCTGGCAACATCCTGGTAACTCTTTTCTGAGCCCTCCCCAATTTTGCCAGTGCTAGAGAGATAGCAGGGTGATCAGAACAGTACACAATACTCCAACATCCTGTAAAACTTCTACATGACATCCCAACTCCTCTACTGAATGGTCTGACCAATGAAGGCAAACATGCTTAACGCCTTCTCAACCATCATATCTATCTGCGATGCAACTTTCATAGAACTATGTACCTCAAGCCCTAGGTCTACATTTGACAACACAACCCAATGTCCAACCATTAATTGTATAAGTCCTGCAGTTTGTTTTACCAAATGTAATGCCTTGCATTTATCCAAATTAAATTCTATCAGCACTCTTCAGCCCATTAGCCCAATTGATCAAGATCCTTTTGTAATCTTAGGTAATCTTCTTCATTGTTGACTATATCACCAATTATGTTGGCCTCCGCAAACTTACTAACCATGCCTCCTAAATTCTCAACCAAATTGTTTCTGAAAATGACAAAAACTAGTGGATCCAGCACTGATCCCTGCAGAACACCACTGGTCAAACAGGCTTTCAGCCTGATAAGCAACCCTCCATCACCAACCTCTGTCTCTTATTGACAAGCCAATTTTGTATCCAAATGGCAAGCTTTCCCTGCATCCCATGTATTCTGACTTTACTACATGCAGTACCTTATCAAAGGTCTTGCTAAAGTCCATGTAGACAACATCTACCATACTGATCTTGTCTACATTCTTTGTCACTCCTTCAAGAAACTCTCAAATTCGTGAGACACGATTTCCCACACACAAAGCCATGCTGACTATCCCCCAATGAGTCCTTGCCTCTCTATATGCCTGTAGGTCCTGTCTCAGAATCCCCTCTGACAACTTATTCACCATGGACATAAGGTTCACTAGTCTACAGTTCCCAGGCATTTCCCTGCAGCTTTGAAAAATAATGGCGCTACATTAGCTGTTTTCCAATCATGGGGCACTTCGTCTTGGCTGTTGACGATACAGAATTGAGAGTGTGTTGCTGGAAAAAGCACAGCAGGTCAGGCAGCATCCGAGGAGCAGAAGAATCAACATTTTGGGCATAAGCCCTTCATCAGAAATGTATCTTTGCTCAGGACCCTGTAATTTCCTCCTGAGCCTCCCATAAAGTCCTGGGATGCACTTCATCAGATCTTGTTTAAGACTGATAGATTTTCACAGGAAGGTGGATGACTTTATGACAGACAATGGGATAGAAAGATGTGCTGATGTAAGACAGCTGGATGTGCAGAGACTGTTTATAAAAAGACAAGATGTGAAAGGTTTTAAACTTGCAGTTGTCCGAACTATGATGCGAGATGCAGACTTTAACAAAGGGACTATGTTTTGTTCACGAGATAAGGTTGCTGATTGTTTGCGCCATCATTGGTATAGAGATGTAGTAGGAACATTTACATGTCAGTTGTAATTCTCAGACCAGGCTGGTAGTTAAGCAGGCAACCAATCAGCACCCTCTATTCATGCTGTCTAAAATTATGTCCTTTGTCAAAGTCTGTTACTTGCATTGTAATTCTGACAAGTGCAGCACTGAAAGCATAAACTGCTTGTCTCTTTAACAAAAATAGACATTCAGCTGGAGCATAAACACCAGCAGAGACTGGTTTGGCTGAACAGCTTGTTTGTGTGCTGTCAATTCATATACAATAGTGTCTATGCACTGCACTGGTGATTCAGCCTAGATTCAGTGATCATTTGGCAGTCGTGAACCTCACAGCGAGTTATAGGATTGAATGTAAATCCAGTCTATCATGGAAGGAGAACTCTGACTGGAGATTGGCGGGACAGAAAACGTGGAATGGTTTTTCTGGCAAATAGGTCTAAGAACAGGTTAATGTAAATGAGGTCAGTTTAGTACAGCCTTGCAGTTGGAGCCACTAATCACACAAAATACGAGTCTTTAATTATTCATGCATTGGTGAATGTCATGACAGCTGTGTTGGCTTTATTCAGATATGAAACGAGAGATAGCTAGTTGTTATTTGCAAGCTGCAGCAAGCATCTGATCCTGAAGAATAAATCCAATGCATTAAAGGTGACTTGTGTGCCACTTAAAATATGCAAAGTGACGTGCCACTTAAAATATGCAAAGTAAACAGCAGCCTAAGAGTATATTGCACTTGTATAATATCACAGGGGTACTTTATAATTGTGTAAAAAATGAGGTCTGCAGATGCTGGAGATCACAGCTGCAAATGTGTTGCTGGTCAAAGCACAGCAGGTTAGGCAGCATCTCAGGAATAGAGAATTCGACGTTTCGAGCATAAGCCCTTCAGAGATTCAGGAAGGAAACTATATGTTGCAGTTGTATAAGACTCTGGTGAGGCCTCATCTGGAGTATTGTGTGCAGTTTTGGTCGCCATACTATAGGAAGGATGTGGAAGCTTTAGAACGAGTGCAGAGGAGGTTTACCAGGATGTTGCCTGGAATGGTAGGAAAATCTTATGAGGAAAGGCTGAGGCACTTGGGGCTGTTCTCATTGGAGAAGAGAAGGTTTAGGGGAGATCTGATAGAAATGTATAAGATGATTAGGGGTTTAGATAGGGTAGATACTAAGAACCTTTTACCGCTAATGGAGTCAGGTGTTACTAGGGGACATAGCTTTAAATTAAGGGGTGGTAGGTATAGGACAGATGTTAGGGGTAGATTCTTCACACAGCGGGTTGTGAGTTCATGGAATGCCCTGCCCGTATCAGTGGTGAACTCTCCTTCTTTATGGTCATTTAAGCGGGCATTGGATAGGCATTTGGAAGTTATTGGGCTAGTATAGGTTAGGTAGGATTCGGTCGGCGCAACATCGAGGGCCGAAGGGCCTGTACTGCGCTGTATCCTTCTATGTTCTATGTTCTATAGGAAAGTCAGAGGTTTCTGTGAGCTAAAGACGAGGGAAAGCAAATCTTAGTAGGACTTATATGCATAATGGTAAGGTCCTAGGGAGTGTTGTTGAACAAAGAGACCTTGGAACGCAGGTTCATAGCTCCTTGAAAGTGGAGTTGTAGGTAGATGGGATAGTGAAGAAGGCGTTTGGTATGCTTTCCTTTATTGGTCAGACTATTGAGTACAGGAGTTGGGAGGTCATGTGGTGGCTGTACAGGACATTGGTTAGGCCACTGTTGGAATATTACGTGCAATTCTGGTCTCCTTCCTATCGGAAAGATGTTGTGAAACTTGAAAGGGTTCAGAAAAGATTTACAAGGATGTTGCCATGATTGGAGGATTTGAGTGATAGGGAGAGGTTGAACAGGCTGGGGCTGTTTTCCCTGGAGCGTCGGAGGCTGAGGGATGACCTTCTGGAGGTTCATAAAATCATGAGGGGCATGGATAGGATAAATAGACAAAGTAGTTTTCCTGGGGTGGGGGAGTCCAGAACTAGAGGGCATAGGGTGAGAGGGGAAAGATATAAAAGAGACCTAAGGGACAACGTTTTCACGGAGAGGGTGGTACATGTATGGAATGAGCTGCCAGAGGAAGTGGTGGAGGTTAGTACATTGCAACATTTAAAAGGCATCTGGATGGGTATATGAATAGGAAGGGTTTGGAGGGATATGGGCTGGGTGCTGGCAGGTGGGACTAGATTGGGTTGGGATATCTGGTTGGCATGGACGGGTTGGATCGAAGGGTCTGTTTCTGTGCTGTACATCTCTATGAGTTTATGACTCTATGAAAGTGTAAGGAGGGTGTTTCACAAAATCACAGAATTATTATGATGCAGATGGAGGCCATTCAGCCCATCATGGTTGCACCGACTCTCCTACCTTTTCTCCATATTGCTGGACAAGGCAGGCCAAACCTGGTTTAATAGACCTTATTTTGGTTTGTTTTGAATTTAACAAAATGGTCTCACACTGGAACATAAATGTACAATGCTGTAGGCTTTACTTCAACAATAAAACAAAAGTTCATTAACAAACAAAATGAAGATAAAATGGAATAAACCAAACTATCTTGCTATGACACCAACTCAAAGACTTTTAAACATAATAAAAGTATAATCTGATTAATCCTAAAACAAGCCTGTATAAATTGAAAAGATAAACAATTTGTGCACAGTATCCAAAAAAATGCCTCATACAGTCCTCAAAAGCACCATTGTACCCCCTGTCTCTAACACCTCAATACATTTATGTGAAGGTAAACGTAAGCATGGGAAACATACCATCATTTCAGTCTCAGGTCTACTGCACTGCTCCAGCAAGGCTCAACACAAGCTGGGGAAGCAACACCTTATCTCCTGCCTAAATCACTACCTTGTATGGAAACTCAACTTGGTATCTCCTGTATCACTACCTGGTATGGTAACTGTACCATTCAAGATCGGAGATGGATACAGATATCACAAAGGGCCACCCTCCCATCCATAGAATCCATCTACCAGGCCCATTGTCAAGGAAAGGCCGCCAGCATTCTCAAAGATCCATCCCACCCTGGCAATGATTTTCTACAACCTCTACCACCTGGGAGAAGGTACAGAAGCCTGAACACATGCACCAGCCAGTTTCAAAACAGTTTCTACCCTACTGTTATTAGAATACTGAATTCGTATATCTGTGTTTTGGTTTTTGCCACTGTTTACCTATTATTTACTTATGTATCCTCTTTAACTCTGTGATCTGCTGGCATTGCTCGCAAGGCAAAGCTTTTCACTGTGCCTCGGTACACATGACATTCAATTCAATTCAATTCAAATACCTATTATAGCCTTAGGACTCAGAATGTGAACATCCTTTTCTATGTTTGTTACCCTCTCCCCACACCACAAGGTCCTGCTCTGTAAGTGTTGCTGCTAGCACAGCCAACCCACTTTCTACTGTTTACACTTCTCATGAACACCCTACCCAGCACTTCTCTCCATCTTGGCTTATCATCAGAAATGTCTCTGTTGCTTATCCTTTTTCTTCTCTCTCTCTCTCTCTCTCTCTCTCTCTCTCTGGGCTCCATCTCCAGTATTCATTCCCTATCCCCGCATCATCAACATAAATATCACCCTTTCCCAGCTCTGACACAGGGTGACTGGACTCAAAATGTTAACGCTGTCTTTCCCTCTACAGATGCTGCCAGACCTACTGAGTTTCCCAAGTACTTTCTGTTTTTTTGTTTCATGAAACAGTCTGTAAAAGACAGGGTCATTACCAAACCATAGGGCAAAGCCAGAAGCCACACAACACCAGGTTATTGTCTTAACAGGTTTATTTGAAATCACACAAGCTCTCGGAGTGCAACCCCTTCATCAGGAGCTGCGAGAGAGTGGGGCACACATACAGAGTTTATAGGCAGAGAGATCAAAAGATCGTATAACTGGTGTGAGTGGAGTGTTTCTGCAGGTGACCAAGAATGTTAGATGGTGTATAAAGTGTTTATAAAGTTAATGTCAAAAATCACAACCAGGTTATAGTTCAATAGGATGTAGGTTTGCTCGCTGAGCTGGTGCAACTCAGTGAGCAAACTTACATCCAGAACCTCAACCTGAGCTACAAATCTTCTCAAAACTTGCTAATAGTCCAACAGGTAACCGCAAGCTTTCAGAGCCCCCACTCCTTCCTCAGGCAGTGAGTGACAGAGAATACATCGGACACAGAATTTATAGTAAAAGATCAAAGGCTCATGCAACTTATGCAAATGTATTGAACAATCCTAGTTGGCTATAAAGTCTTTAATCGGTTTTAATGGAGGTGCAGGTTTCAATTGATTAATATGGAAATCCCAGAATTCCTTTCAAGTCACTGCCCCAAGATAACTTCTGGTTTACCAGAATAAAGTGCCACCTCAGTCAGACATTGCATTTTAGGTGTGAGGCCATGTTTCAGTCTGTTTGTATCTCAACCTGGAGCCAGACTGGTTTTATTTCCAAGGTAGGACTTTATAAAATACCACATTGACTGACTGTCTATAGTTTATGTGCTTTTTGAACAAAATAAAATGTATCTGCAAATACAAATCTGCAAATGCAAATTCACCCTGTGTGTGTGTGTGTGCACGTGCGTGCGTGCGTGTGTGTGTGTGTGTGTGTGTGTATGAGCTTGAGAGGGAGTGTTTGTCAATGTAAAGGGGTATGTGTATGTGAGAGCGTGTGTGTAAGTGTGTGCGTACTTGAGAGAGTGAGTGTGAGGGAGTACAGTATATGCCTGTGAGAGAGTGTGAGTGCAAGTATGTATGCATGAAAGAGAGTTTGCGTGAGTGTACTTGTGTGTGAAAGTGGGTGCATATGTGTCCGTGGGTATGAGTGTGTGTGTGTGTGAAAGCGTATATTGTGGTGGAGTCACCTGTAGTGTGACATGAACCCAAGATTCCAGTTGAGGTCACCCTCATGAGTACCAAACATGGCTATCAGCCTCTCTCCCTGTCTGGAAGTTCCCTTCCAGTAGGGGAACACTTCAGCAGTCAAGGACCTGATCTTCTGGTAAGCATCCTCGAAGCAGATTTCAGGACATGCCACACATACGTATGCTGATAATATTATGTTATTTATTACAACAGATGTGCAATATAAAGAACATGCTCATTATGTCAACGCCGTATTAAGGCATGAAATCTAATGATGTAAAACTTATCTTACTGTGCTCTGCCCCCTTGTAGCAAGACACATTGAGGTACACTCAGCTGCAGTACATCCAAATACCTTAGCTCGAGCCCAAGTAGACAGGCACGAGGCTGGAAACATATAGCAAGCCAGGCATCATCAGGAAGTGGAGAAGTCGATGTTTTGGGTGTAACCCTTTTTCAAGACTGGGGTTGGGTGTGGGGGGAGCTACAGATAAAGGAGGTGGCGGGGGCAGGGTAGTGAAGTGGGGATAGGTGAAGACAGGTAGAGGGTACAACCTGGTTGGTTAAGAGGAGGAATGAATCTGGTTGGTGGCAGGGAGAGGGAGGGGCTGCGATAGGAGTCAGGCCCATTGACCAACCAGGTGGTACCCTCTACCTGTCTTCACCTGTCCCCACTTTACCACCCTGCCCCCATCACTCCCTTTATCTGCAGCTCCCCCTACACCCACCCCCAGTCCTGAAGAAGGGGTACACCCAAAACATTGACATCTCCACATCCTGATGTTGTCTGTCTTGCTGTGTTCTTCCAGCCTCCTGCCTGTCTGTTTTGGGTTCCAGCAGTTTTTTTCTGTCTCTAACTTAGCTCAAGCCCAGACTTGCAACACTTGTTATTGTAATGTGTATATGCTGATACCAGATACTGTAAAAACCATTCACTGCATTCTTTGACAGTATGTGAATCACGTCACATCCTAATGTTGAGGGGGTTACCATACATATTACAGTATAGTAGTAGCAAATTGTTAGCATTTCACACCTCATTGGGTATGGGGGTAAATCAGGTCAGACAATAAATTGGTGAGATCATCCTTTCTACTCATTATTTTTTCTTAATTACAATATGGTCCCAAATTGGTCTCCCAATAAATCGGTTTCATGTTAAACTAACTGGTGGGCTTTGTTTCAAGTCATGCTACTCCACCAATCCTGCAACCCTCTGAAATCTTTGCGCTCTTCCATTTCTAATGTCTTTGCCATAGCCACTTCCAATCGTTCCAAATGCTAAGCTCTGAAATTCCCTTCCTGAACTTTTCTATCTCTTGCAACTCAAAGGAGCGCCTCATTAAAACCTACTTCTTCATCTTTGGTTACTTGTCCGGCTGTCTGCTAGCAGGAGCCTGTTGTCAAGTTCTATTTATTTGTGGTCCTGTGCAAAGTGTCAGCACATGTTACAAAGGCACTATATAAATGAAAAATGTTGTTGCTTTTAAAATGTAGTGATTGTAACAAGACCAGCCAGGTGGACTTCATAGAATATGAATTCCCTGATTGGGGCTGTTAATCTGGTCCCATCAGGGAGCCCTGGCTGACAAATAAAAACAGCCTGTACATTCTGAAACCTGGCTTTGAGGGAGCTAGATCAGTTCAAGGACTTACCACATGTAAATAAAGGGTGACTTGGTGATGGGATACCAGCCACTGTGGTGTCATTTCACCAGCGATGAGAGAAAAAGCACGCTCCTGAAGAAATGCACTCACAACAGTTATCTTTGAGTAGGGTAAACATTTCTGACATCATGCCATTATTTGAGAAGCTTGACTCATTCAATCCTGCCATCAAAGACTGGGCGTAATGTGTGGAAAAATTTTGTTATATTTTCTGGGCAAATTACATTGGGAGAGATGAGAAAAAATGAATAATTCTCCTGACAGCTTGTGGATACGCAGCTTTTTCAGTTACTAGTAGCCTAGCTAAAATCTTTCAAAAATTGATGGATTTGGTTAAAGAATATTATGAACCGAAGCCTCCTCTAATTCTGAGATGCTATCGGTTTTACTAGACAATATGAGAACCAGGAGAATCCATATCGGGATTTTTAATTAGGTTAAGGTGAATGGCAGAAGCCTGTGAATTTGGTTTAATCCTTAATGAGACGCTGAGAGACTATTTGGTATGTGGGATTAATGATGCACCTTTGCAAAAATGCCTACTTGGGGTACAGAGTCAACAAGACTAGGCTAAACCCTTTGGAAGAAAATGTGAGGACAAGCAAAGTTGCCCCAGCTCCCACATGTGTATCGGAGCTTAGGTCTTTTCTTGGGCTGGTGAATTATTATGGGAAACTTCATGCATAATCTGGCCTCCATTGTGGCGCCTTTACATCAACTCTTAAAGGGTCGGCCTTGGACATGATTGCGTAGCCAAGCCTAGCCTTCAGGGAAGTGAAGAAACTGCTATCATCCTGTAAGATGTTGGCAAACTGTGATCCCAGGCAAGATCTGGTATTGACATGCAATGTCTCCTCATACTGCATTGGAGTAGGATTATCATAGAATCCTGACAGTATTTCTCCAGAGGGAACAGGCTATTTGGTCCCTCAAGTCCACACCGACTCTCCAAAGAGCATCCCACCCAGACGCACCACCTCCCCACTCTATCCCTGTCACCCTGCATTCCCTATGGCTAATCCACCTAACCTACACGTCTGTGAACACTATGTGCAATTTAACAAGACAAATCCAAATAACTTACACAACTTTGGACTCTGGGAGGAAACTGGAGCACCGAGAGAAACACCGCGCAGACATGGGGAGAATGTGCAAACTCCAAACAGCCAGCCAAACGAGGTTGGAGTTGAACCCAGGTCCCTGACGCTGTGAGGCTGCAGTGCTAACCACTGAGCCTCCCACAGGCTTATAGGTGCCCAATTGGTAAAGAATGCCAAATAGCAAATGCATCCAGGACGTTAGCTAATACAGAGTGTTAATACGGCCAAATAGAGAAAGAAGATTTTATAAACCTCTGCAAGGTCACCCCCTCAGCCTCCGATGCTTCAGGGAAAACAGCCACGGCCTATTCAGCCTCTCTCGATAGCTGAAATCCTTCAACCCTGGCAATATCCTTATAAATCTTTTCTGAATTCTTTTAAGTTTCACAACATCCTTCTGATAGGAAGGAGACCAGAATTACACACAAAATCCCAAAAGTGGCCAAACGAATGTCCTGTATAGCAGCAACATGACCTCTCAACTCCTGTACTCAATGCTCTGACCAATAAAGGAAAGCATACCAAACGCCTTCTTCACTATCCTATCTACCTGCGACTCCACTTTCAAGGAGCAATGAACCTGCACTCCAAGGTCTCTTTATTCAATAACACTCCCGAGGACTTTACTATTAAGTGTATAAGTCCTGCTAAGATTTGCTTTCCCAAAACGCAGCACCTCACATTTATCTAAATTAAACTCCATCTGCCACTCCTCAGCCCATTGGCCCATCTGTTGTAATCTGAGGTAACTTTCTTCGCTGTCCACTACACCTCCAATTTTGGCATCATCTGCCCTTACTAACTATACCACCTGTGTTCACATCCAAATCATTTATATATATGATGAAAAGTAGTGGAGCCACCACCACCCTCTATCTTCAACCTTTGAGCCAGTTCTGTATCCAAATGGCTGGTTCACCCTGTATTCCATGAGATCTAACCTTGCTAACCAGTCTCCCATTGGAAACCTTGTTGAATGCCTCACTGAACTCCATATAGATCATATCCACCGCTCTGTCCTCATCAACCCTCTTTGTTACTTTTTCAAAAAGCATGATCAGGTTCTTGAGACATGATTTCCCACGCTTAAAACCATGTTGACTATCCCTAATCAGCCCTTGCCTTTCCAAAGGCTCTCAGGATTCCCTCCAACAACTTGCCCATAACCAATGTCAGGCTCACCTGTCAATAGTTCTTACCACCCTTCTTAAACAGTGGCACCACGTTTGCCAACCTCCAGTCTTCCGGCACCTCACCTGCAACTATCGATGATACAAATATCTCAGCAAGGGGCCCAGCAACAACTTCCCGAGCTTCCCACAGAGTTCTCGGGTGCACTAATTCAGGTCTTTGGGGTTTATCCACTTTTATGCATTTCAAGACATCCAGCAGCACCTCCTCTGTAATATGGGCATTTTTCAAGATGTCACCATCTATTTCCCTACGTTCTATATCTTCCATGTCCTTCTTCACAGTAAACACTGATGCAAAATACCTGTTTAGTATCTCCTGCGGTTCCATACAAAGGCTGCCTTGCTGATCTTTGAGGGGCCCTATTCTCTCCCTAGTTATCCTTTTGTCCTTAATGTATTTGTAAAAACCCTTTGGATTCTCCTTAGCCCTATTTGCCAAAGCTATCTCATGTCCCCGTTTTTGCCTTCCTGATCTCCTTCTTAAGTGTACTCCTACTGCTTTTATACCCTTCTAAGGATTCACTTGATCTGTCCTGTCTATACCTGGCATATGCTTTCTTCTTTTTCTGAACCAAACCCTCAATTTCTTTAGTCATCCAGCATTCCCTATACCTACCAGCCTTTCCTTCCACCCGAACAGAAATATGCTGTCTCTGGTCTCTCGTTATCTCATTTCTGAAGGCTTCCCATTTTCTAGCTGTCCCTTTACCTGAGAACATCCGTACCCAGTCAGCTTTCGAAAGTTCTTGACTAATAACATCGAAATTGGCCTTCCTCCGATTTAGAACTTCAACTTTTAGATCTGGTCTATCCTTTTCCATCACTTTTTAAAACGGATAGAATTATGGTCGCTGGCCCCACAGTGCTTCACCATTGACACCTCAATCACTTGCCCTGCCTTATTTCCCAAGAGTAGGTCAAGTTTCCCTAGTAGGTTCATCCACATACTGAATCAGAAATTTTCTTGTAAACACTTAACAAATTCCTCTCCATCCATAGGCAGTCCTAGTCTATGTTTGGAAAGTTAAAATCCCCTACCGTAATGACCCTATTACTCTTTCAGAGAACTGAGATTTCCTTACAAATGTTTTTCTCAACTTCCTGCTGACTATTAGGGAGTCTATAATACTATCCCAATTTGAAGTCAGAAAGTTGCACCAATACTGTAATAATGATGGATCACAAACCCCTGCTTGATCTACTTAAAGAGGAGAAGGCAGTGTTGCCCATAACATCAGGCCAAATTCAGTGGTGAGCACTAATACTAAGTGCATATAATTACAAGTTGAAACACCATCTGGGAGACCAAGCAGCAAATGTGAATGAATTGAGCCACCTCCCACTGGCACATGCACCCCTGGTGGTTCCATCACTGGAAGAGTCCATAATAGTTCTAATTTTTCTGGATACACTTGCAGTCACCACTGACATTATCAGTCTTTGGATACAGAAAGTTCCGGTCCTGGCAAAACTGAAACAGCTGGTGGTAATGGGGGACACCAAAGGGCTGTCATTACCAGAATTGAAACCTTTTTTTGGATGCGGAAAGACTCGATCACATAGAGGACGGCTGACTATGCAGATCCTTTCACGGGCTCAAAGTTCCTAGTCGATGTGGATGGCCACAAAACAGTGGCTAGATGTGGATAGAGTTCATTCATCAAACATGGGAATGACAATAGAAAACTGCCCACATCTTTTGCAAGACACAGACCCCCGAAAGTATTGTCACAGATAACAGGCCAATGTTTACCAGTGGGGAATTTGAGTATTCCTCAAGGTTGAATGGGTATTCAACATAAAAGGACAGTTCCATACCACCCATCATCCAATGATCTGGCAGAAAGAGCAGTCCAAACTTTGAAGGCAAGCTTAAAGAAACAATCTACAGCTTCATTAAATACTGAACTACCCAAGCTTCGTTTTGAATGTAGGACCATCCCTCATGCGACCCTCGGTGTTGAAATGCCCATCAGTCATGATTAAATGGCGGAGTGGACTTGATGGGCTGAATGCAAATGGCACGGTGGCACAGTGGTTAGCACTGCTGTCTCACAGCACCTGAGACCCGGGTTCAATTCCCGACTCAGGTGACTGACTGTGTGGTGTTTGCGCATTCTCCCCGTGTCTGCGTGGGTTTCCTCCAGGTGCTCCGGTTTCCTCCCACAGTCCAAAGATGTGCGGGTCAGGTGAGTTGGCCATGCTAAATTGCCCGTAGTGTTAGGTAAGGGGTAAATGTAGGGGTATGGGTGGGTTGCACTTCGGCGGGTTGCACTTCGGTGGGTCGGTGTGGACTTGTTGGGCCGAAGGGCCTGTTTCCACACTGTAAGTAATCTAATCTAATAATTAGATTACTTACAGTGTGGCAACAGGCCCTTCGGCCCAACACGTCCACACCGGCCCTCCGAAGAGCAACCCACCCATACCCCTACATTTACCCCTTCACCTGACACTATGGGCAACTTAGGGTGGCCAGTTCTCCTAACCTGCACGTCTTTAGACTGTGGGAGGAAACTGGAGCACCGGAGCAAATGCACGCAGAGGAGGAGAATGTGCAAACTCCACACAGACAGTTGCCTAAGACGGGAATTGAACTCGGGTCTCTGGTGCTGTGAGGCAGCAGTGCTAACCACTGTACCACCGTGCCGCCCACTAATGGCCTTACTTCCACTCCTATTTCTCATGGTCTTATGGACTACAGGGATAGCTCCAGCAAAATTGCTAACAGGGAGAAGACTGTGCATCAGGTTAAATCTGATCTACCCGTATCGGGGTGGGGGAGGGTGAAACGGCATCAGGAACACCAATGCTATAGATATAATACTTCACTAAATGAGAGAGAAAGTTTACTTCAGGTGGAGGAAGTTTGGTGCAGGAACCACAGGAATGGCCCTGAGTGGGTAAGAGGCATGGTCTATGCAAGGTCAGGTCCAGTGTCATGAAGTTCAGGTACGTGTGATGGTCCTGAACAAGCACGTGGACCATATGAAAGCTGCAAACTTGCAAATACTGCAGGAGCAAAATGTGCCCGGCTCCACAACAGCCTTTCCCACTGTTCCGGAAACCGTGGTTTCTTCCTCTCCATCGAATGTTGAAGATACCTCATAATCAGAGATGGACATGTTGGATGTCGCCACCAGATGCCTTTGATGCCTGAAGAGGAGAATGAATTTCTTCCAGGGTGCTCTGGGCACAAGAGGCGAGCTACTGTGCGTTACATACTAACTGTATCTGAGGCAGGATTAGGGGAACCTGACCCCAGGAGGAGCTACAAAAAAAAATGAACCGGACTCTGACCCTGGACTCAGAGGGGAAGGAGTGTAATGATTGCAATGAGATCAGCCAGGTGGACTTCATAGACTATGAGGCAAAGGTGAGTACTGCAGATGCTCGAGATCAGAATCTAGATTAGAGTGGTGCTAGAAAAGCACAGCAGGTCAGGCAGCATCCGAGGAGCAGGAGAATCGACGTTTCTGATTAAGGGCTTTTGCCCAAAATGTTGATTTTCCTGCTCCTTCATAGAATATGAGTTCCCTCATTTGGGCTATCAACTTGGTTCAATCAGAGAGCCCTGGCTGACAGTTATAAACAGAAGTGTCAGAGGTTCTGTTCACTCTGAGAGCTGGCTCTGAGGGAGCTGGATCAGTGTCAAAGACTCTGCATATGTAAATAAAGTGTGACTTGGTGATGGGATACAACACTCAATAGAGCTATTTCAAAAACATGTAGCTATTCTTCCTTAGACAGATAAAGCGAACACTGACACTTTTGACAAGCTGCCCCACACTCTGAAACAGAGAAGATGATGATGAAGTGGTGAAGTCACTGGACTATCAGTCCAAAGGACAAGCTAACACTCTGAGGAATATGGATTCAAATCACACCATAGCAGCTGACAGAATTTAAATTCAGTTCGTGAAATCTGGCATTGGCAGTTAGTCTTAGTGACGGCAAGCTGAGCATGAAATTAACATTAATTGTTGTAAAGACTTGGCTATTCCTTAGGGAAGGAAACTATCTGGCCTACATGTGACTCCAGGCTCAGAAATGTGACTGATTCTGAAATGCCCTCAGCAAACCACCCTGTTCAAGGGCACTTAGAGAAAGGCAAAACAAATGATGTTGCCCACATCCATGGAAAATGATTGGGGTAAACCATATAATTCCTGCAGAAAACAGGAATGATTAAATACATGACGAGAAAGAAAAGAAATACAAAGAGGCATTCCAGCGAGGGTTAATGGTTTTCTTTTCTCTGCCTACAAATACTGTAATCTGGTTTGGTTTGGCTGTGAACCCGACAGGTTTTCCTTGATAAAATGACAGGATGTTTCCATCCTGAGATACTGTGTAACCTAGTGACCATTTTTATTTGTACGCTTGTTTGCAAGAGTGATGAATGAATGAATGAAGGTTTGTTGAGATGTTATTCCGTTGCATTTCATCCAGGCTGCACACAGCACTTTGTCTTGATTTCCCACAGACGGAAGAGACAGAGCGAGACAGACGACAGACTGTATCTCACTGCCTTGGCAAGTCGACAAGCCAGGGAAGGTGATGCTGGTGAAACACCAGGGGGCAGTACTCACACCATATTGCCAAGCCCTGGAGACAGCATCATAAAAGTTTATCATGATGAATGCCACTGGGGTCTCTGAAATTGAAGATTAATTGCCAGGACGTCGTTCTGCACAAAGAAACTGGATTTTTGTAAAATTCTTGGACAAACAAAAACAGAGAAGTAATCTTGGAATATTTTTGTTGGTTCACTATTAAAACGAAGAGAGATAATAAACTTTTTTTGCGTGTACAGTCAACAATTAGTCACACAAAATGTGTTTGTTTTCTAATAGGCTGTGGCAAGGCAGGACCTTGTGTGTATGGTGAGGAGGGATCACCAATGGCAAACTGCAGGTAATGTAAAGACACGTCCAGAAATATGCCTCACCAAAGTGTCCACAGCCACATTTGGCACCAGGCTAAGCCTGGAAGTAATCCAGCCAGGGTTCTCACCTGATTGCTCTGTAACGACAAGGTATGAATGCATGAGCATTGAGGTGCAGTATAATGTGGATAAATGTGGGGTTATCCACTTTGGTAGCAAAAATGGGAAGACATTATTATTTGAAAAATGTGTTGCTGGAAAAGCACAGCAGGTCAGGCAGCATCCAAGGAGCAGGAGAATCGACGTTTTGGGCATAAGCCCTTCTTCAGGAACCTGAAGGGTCCTGATGAAGGGCTTATGCCCAAAACATTGATTCTCCTGCTCCTTGGATGCTGCCTGACCTGCTGCGCTTTTCCAGCAACACATTTTTCAGCTCTGATCTCCAGCATTTGCAGTCCTCACTTTCTCCTAGACATTATTATTTGACTGGCTGTAAATTGAGGGAGGGGATTATTCAATGAGCCAAAAAAAAGAACTGCAAATGCTGGAAATCAGAAACAAAAACAGAAATTACTGGAAACACTCAGCAGGTCTGGTAGCATTTGTAAAGAGAAAACAGCCCCAGCCTCTCCCGATAGCTCAGATCCTCCAACCCTGGCAACATCCTTGTAAATCTTTTATGAACCCTTTCAAGTTTCACAACATCTTTCCAATAGGAAGGAGACCAGAATTGCACGCAATGTTTCAACAGTGGCCTAACAATATCCTGTACAGCCGCAACATGACCTCCCAATTCCTGTACACAATACTCTGACCAATAAAGGAAAGCATACCAAACGCCTTCTTCACTATCCTATCTACTTGCGACTCCACTTTCAAGGAGCTATGAACCTGCACTCCAAGGTCTCTTTGTTCAGCAACACTCCCTAGGACCTTACCATTAAGTGTATAAGTCCTGCTAAGATTTGCTTTCCCAAAATGCAGCACCTCATGTTTATCTGAATTAAACTCCATCTGCCACTTTTCAGCCTATTGGCCCAACTGGTGAAGATCCTGTTGTAATCTGAGGTAACCCTCTTCACTGTCCACTACACCTCCAATTTTGGTGTCATCTGCAAACTTACTGACTGTACCTCTTATGCTTGCATCGAAATCATTTATGTAAATGACAAAACGTAGAGGCCCCAGCACCAATTCTTGTGGCACTGCACTGGTTACAGGCCTCCAGTCTGAAAAACAACCCTCCACCATCACCCTCTGTCTTCTACTTTGAGCCAGTTCTGTGTCCAAATGGTTAATGGTTCTCCCTGTATTCCGTGAGATATAACCTTGCTAATTAGTCTCCCATGGGAACTTTGTAGAACGCCTCACTGAAGTCCATATAGATCACATTTACCGCTCTGCCCTCATCAATCCTCTTTGTTACTTCCTCAAGAAACTCAATCAAGTTTGTCAGACATGATTTCCCACACACACAGCCATGTTGACTATCCCTAATCAGTCCTCGCCTTTTCGAATACATGTACATCCTGTCCCTCAGGATTCCCTCCAACTACTTGTCCACCACCAACATCAGGGTCACTGGTCTATAGTTCCCTGGCTTGTCTTTACCACCCTTCTTAAACAGTGGCACCACGTTTGCCAACCTGCAGTCTTCCGGCACCTCACCTGTGACTATCGATGATACAAATATCTCAGCAAGAGGCCCAGCAGTCACTTCTCTAGATTCCCACAGAGTATTGGGTACACCTGATCAGGTCCTGGGGATTTATCCATCTTTACATCCAGCACTTCCTCCTCTGTAATATTTTGCAAGATGTCACCATCTATTTCCCTACAGTCTATATTTTATATTTCCTTTTCCACACTAAATACTGGTGCAAAATATTCATTTAGTATCTCCCCCATTTTCTGTGGCTCCACACAAAGGCCACTTTGCTGATCTTTGAGGGGCCCTATTCTCTCCCTAGTTACCCTTTTGTCCTTAATGTATTTGTAAAAATTCTTTGGATTCTCCTTAATTCTATTTGCCAAAACTATCTCATGTCCCCTTTTTGCCCTCCTGATTTCCCTCATAAGTATACTCCTACTTCCTTTATATTCTTCTGCGGATTCATTCGATCTATCCTGTCTATACCTTATCTGTGCTTCCTTCTTTTTCTTAACCAAACCCTCAATTTCTTCAGCCTCTCCCTGTAGCTCAGATCCTCCAACCCTGGCAACATCCTTGTAAATCTATTCTGAACCCTTTCAAGTTTCACAACATCTTTCCGATAGGAAGGAGACCAGAATTGCACGCCATGTTCCAACAGTGGCCTAACCAATGTCCAGTACAGCTGCAACATGACATCCTAACTCCTGTACTCAATACTCTAACCAATAAAGGAAAGCATACCAAACGCCTTCTTCACTATCCTATCTACCTGCGACTCCACTTTCAAGGAGCTATGAACCTGCACTCCAAGGTCTCTTTGTTCAGCAACACTCCCTAGGACCTTACCATTAAGTGTATAAGTCCTGTTAAGATTTGCTTTCCCAAAATGCAGCACCTCATGTTTATCTGAATTAAACTCCGTCTGCCATCATAATCCTTGATTCCGCTACTGATAAAGAATCTGTTTATCTCAACCTTGAATATACACAAGGACTCTGTCCCCACAGATCTCTGCCAACACTCATTTTATCACAGGTGGCTTACTGAGTGCAGCTGGCAGCTGTGGAACTATTGACCTACATCTGAGGACAGAGCAGAGTTCTGACCGTGAGAGCTTGATCATGTCTCTTGTGCCATCAGGAGACAAGTAAATGTCTGTAAGTGTTGAGTTACAACATTTGTCAAGCTATCAAGACATCACAAAGCACTATGCAGCCAATTAAGTACTTTTGGAGTGTCATCACTATTGTAACATTGGAAACACTAGAATCAATTTTTGCAGAGGAAGCTCCCTCAAACTGCATTGTTGCTGAAATTCCCCAGGCCTGGCAGTATCTTCTGAAGAGTCTTCTCGGGCTCTAAACATTCACTCAGTTTCTTTCTCCACAAATATTGCCAGACCTGTTGAGTTTCCCCAGAATTCTCCCTATTTGTTTCAGATTTCCAGCATCTAGTATTTTGCCCTTAAACTGTTTTGTTGTCCTCTACAGGGGAACGAATGTTGGTCAAGCCGTTTAGGGTAACCATCGTACTCTCCTGTGACATGATGTCAGTGGCAACTTTTAAATCTATCTAAGGGAGCAGACGAGAGCTCAGCCTAACATTGTTTCAGAAAGACAGTGCTTCCAACAGTGCAGCACACCATCTGTAGGGCACTGGACCAGCCCATTTGGAATTCGGACTCAAAGCCTGCACTGGAACTTGAACCTGCAATGTTTGATTCAGAGGTTGGAGAGCTACCAAGTATCACAGTGGGAGGATAAAGGAGTCAGTCTAAAAGTCTTTTTTTAATATCAGATGTAGATATCATTGGCCAGACCAGCATTTATTGCCCATTCCTAAAGACCCAGAGAGCAGTTAAGAGTTAACACTTTATTGTGGTTCTGGAGTCATATCTAGCTCAGATCAGGTAAGGATGGAAGATTTACTCCCCTGAAGGGAATGAAGGACATTGGTGAACAAGATGGGTCTTTACAACAATTGATGGGTTACATGGTTGTATTAAGCTAACTTTCTTTCATTCCAGATTTTTACTGAATTCAAATTTCACCATCTGCTGTAGTGGGATTCGAAACCACATCTCCAGAACGTTAGCCTGAGGTTCTGGATTGCTCAAGTGACTTTACCATTCCATATGGTAAACAGCTATCAACAACACATGAAAGCAAAGTATTCCTGATTTTGAAGATTTGAAGAAGTTACAAAGAGGTGTCATCTTGGATTCAAAACATTTACTCTGTTTTTCCCTCCCCAGTGATGCTGCCAGACTTGCTGAGATTCTCCAGCACTTGCTGTTTTTTTGGTTTCAGATTTCCAGCAATCGCCTTGCTTTACTTTTATCTCAACCTGGCCCTTTAACTATTTCAGGTACGTTGTGCATTGCAGACTGCGTACAACATTCTGAGAGTTATATTTCAGTAATGTTAACTTTATCTTCACTTACTGAAAATGTGTTGCTGGAAAAGCGCAGCAGGTCAGGCAGCATCCAAGGAGCAGGAGATTCGACGTTTCGGGCATAAGCCCTTCTTCAGGAATCCATGGTTTACCATGGACAAGAGCAGCAGACACATGGGAACACCACCATCTCCAAGTTCCCCTCCAAACCACTCACAATCCCAACATTGAAATATATTGCCATTCCCTCAGTATCACTGGGTCAAATTTCTCGACCTCCCTTTCTTAATGGCATTATGGGTATACCTGTTCAAGGATTGTGTGAAGATTTGTAGCTTGGGTGCTCGTTGTTGTGGTTCTGTTCGCCGAGCTGGAAGTTTTACCATGCAAGGACTGCACAAAACACTATATAGGACAAACAGGAAGACAGCTAACGATCCGCATCCATGAACATCAACTAGCCACGAAACGACATGACCAGCTATCCCTAGTAGCCACACACTCAGACAACAAGCAACATGAATTCAACTGGGAAAACACTACTATCATAGGGGAAGCCAGACAGAGAACAGCCAGGGAATTCCTAGAGGCATGGCATTCATCCACAAACTCCATCAACAAACACATCGACCTGGACCCAATATACCAAGCACTACAGCGGACAGCTCAAACTGACAACCGGAAGTGGCAAGGACAGACCACTATAAATACCGGAAGAAACATCAAAGAAGCGCTTCACAGGAGGCTCCAGAGCACTGATGATGTCGCCTAGCCAGGGGATGAAACGTTTGCAACAAAAACTTCCAGCTCGGGTATACCTGTACCGAATGGATTTGCAGTGGTTCAAGAGGCAGTTCAACACTTCCTCTGCCAGGGCCACTAAGGCTGGACAATAAATGCTGGCCAGGCAGTGATCCCTTGAATGATTTTTTAAAAAAAGACTTTACCTTCATGGGTCTTCTGCACATCGCAAAAATCATATGATATTGTTCATAGTTCAAAAATGCCTCCTAAGCCTGCCCTTTCTAATGTCTGGAAGGATTGTTGAAAGCTGTGATTTAACAAGCAAAAAGCAGCAACCCAGGAAATAAAGATGAGAACAGAAATTGCTGCAAACATACAGCAAGCACTTCAAGATTTTTAAAAAGATGAGATTCTATTGTGTGTTTCAATTTTTCCAATTTTATATATACACTTTTGAAGATTTGTTTACAAATGTATTTAAACATATCCAAAGGTATGTGTTTGGGTGTTTATATGTACACCTGTATGCCAAGCTTAGATGTTTTCAACCAGCTCTTGCAGATCTATTTACTTTTCTTCATTGGTGGGATGTGGGTGTTGGTAGCTGGACTAGCACTTATTGCTAATCCCTTGTTGCCGTTGAGAAGGTAAAAGGTAAAGTGGATATGATAAACCTGGGACAGTCTAACCTCCAGGTTCATCCCCAGTAGCATGCCATCCCAATGTGGACATTTGTCAGCTGAAGAGTCAAGATTAGTATGTTGCTGGAAAAGCACAGAGGGTCAGGCAGCAACTGAGGAGCAGGAAAATCGACATTTCAGGCAAAAGCCCTTCATCCTCATTCCTGACGAAGAGATTTTGCCTGAAGCGTTGATTTTCCTGCTCCTCGTTTGCTGCCTGACCTGCTGTGCTTTTCCAGCACCACTCTAATCTTGACTCTAATCTTCAGCATATGCAGCACCCACTTCTGCCTAGTTGGTTGATCTACTGTCCCTTCATCATCATTGCATCAAAATCTTGGAACTTTGTACCTCCCAGCACTATGGAGGGTAGCATTTCTGCCACACAGACGGTATTGGCTCAAAAGACAGTTACCTCTCCCAACATCTCCAGAGTGTAACCAGTATACAAAGGTATGAATTAGGAGCAGGGGAGGCCATTCAGCCTGTTGAGCTTGCTCCTCCATTCAGTAAGATTCAACTCCATATGATCTACATCCACCTGAAAAATATTCAACGACCCCCATCTCAGCAGCTCTCTGTGGAAAGCAGTTCCAAAAACTCAGGATCCCCTGAGCATAAATAGTGTAGTTCTTTTCATCTCTGTCTTAAACGGAAGATCCCTTACTTTTAAGGGTTCATGGTGATGGGCAGTAAATGACATATTGCAATAATGAATATTTTTTTAAAATGCAGACCCCACCTAGAGTTATCATCCTTTTTAAATATTATTGAAGATAATTCCCTATAGACATCCCCTTTAACTAAACTGCATTCATGACACAGATCACTTTAACACTTCAGGAAATGTACAGCATAGAAAGAGGCCAATAATGTTATCAAGTCCTTGAACCCTTTGAGAGATGTATAGTCAGCCCAGCGTATGTGTATACTTGTTAAAATAAGTGCATTAACTGTGAAAACAGTACATGAGGAATCTGTAATTGTATAGGCTGCAGTAATGTATAGGCAAGCAGGTGCACCTATGCATTAAATACATTCAGGAGGGATGGTTAAACTGCTATCTGTCTTAAGGCGCAGGGTCTGCACTTCCCCTCAGCATGAGAAAAATAATTGCTTTCTATGCAAAATAAAAAAGACCTCATCCGACACCTCACATGACCTGACCTTCCCATTATAAAAGCATTGTCAATTTATCTCCAGCGAGCCAGATTGTTGATAGTAAATGATCCTAAGGTTTTAAAAGATGTGCTATTAAACTCTGCTTGGCCAATCGGAGATCCTGTTCTGTTCCATGCTGTTGCCTGGTGACAGCAGACTGTCTGACTGACTGAGGAAGGAGAAGGGAGTGTTTTATTTTAGGGGGACTCATTGTCGATGCAGAGGTGTTACTGCTCGGTGGGGACTAGCACAACAAAGGACAGAGGTATCACAGGCTTAGCTGTGTCGAGTCCCTTCATTCATAACTGTGCTCAAGGCCCCTCGTCGTTTTGCTTTGCTGAAGAATCCTCTGGATTTTATTTGACTGGACAGAACGCGCCCCTGAGCCTACAGGAGGGGAGAGACAAGGTGGATCTGATGCTGGGAGCCCGTCGCTTGACGGTAGGATTGACTAAAGAGACAGCTCTTCAATGCTGCAGCCCCGGAGAAGGCAGGAGGGCTGACTTGTGCGTCCTTGTCCGGGAGAGATACAGCTCCATGGGCAACATCTGATACAGCACAAAGCCTCCTGCAGCGTCTCCCAAAGGGTGCTCCTTCAAAAACAGGCAGAATATTAACATATTTTCTAACAGCGGGAAGACAAAGATGAGGCCACAAAGTGTTAGAAATGCAACGCAGTTCTCTTCACTGCTACGATTCCAGCTTTTATTTTTAGCCTGTTAAAGGTAATGGTCCATTGCTTATTTATAAGTGTACCTGAATATATAGCTGTGTATGACTGTGTATCCTGCAGTGTAGAAATCTCAGAGATTTTCAGCAGCGTTGGCAGATGTGGATGTGATATACCTGAGACAGTAACCTCCGTCTGCAATTTTTGAAAAATATACCTGTGTATTTTATTATCATGTTAAAACATCTTCCATCACTTCTCTGCCCTGTTGCAATAATGCGTCTATTGTGATCGCTTGCTCATCTATGCAGCTTTTAATGCAGAGGCAAGCAAATGAAGAAGTAACGAGGCAAATAAAAAGGCCAGAATTAGTTTCTCAAAGGGCGAACAGAATTTTACCTCCCCCTCCCCCTCCACTAGTCTCAAATCTGAGAGTCTGCCTTGGGGCTGCCCTGGAAATTATTGTATCAGCAGGAAAATCCTTATGATATCTAGGCCCAGTTCCACAATACTTGAATCCGGCAAATAGGACACAGTTGTGTGTGGGGCGGGGGAGGGATGGGGGCACAGGGTGGGAACAGAAAGTTGTTTGATGAATTGGTTTATTCTACTCCCAGCTCAATTTCAACTATGAGAGGGATGTATGTATTTCCAGGCCAGAGTCAGGACCAAATGTCCACCTTGCACACACACTACCTCTGTTGCATGTTACAACAATTATGGGGGACTCTTTTATAGAGTCATACAGTTGTAAAGCATTGAAACAGACCCTTCCAGTCCAACTTGTCCATTCTGTCTAGATTATCCCAAATTCATCTGGTCCCATTTGTCAGCATTTGGCCAGTTCCCAATGGGGGAAGGCAATGGCTTAGTGGTATTATTGTGGTATCGACTGTAGACCCAGATAATGTTCTGGGGACCTAGGTTCAAATCCCACCACAGCAGGTGGCGTAGTTTGAACTCAGTAAAATCTGGAATTAAGAGTCTAATGAAGACCGTGTGTCAACTGCTGGAAAACCCCATCTGGTTCACGAATGCCCTTTAGGGAAGGAAGCTGCCATCATTGTCTGGCCTATATGTGACTCCAGACCCACAGCAATGTGGTTGACTCTTAACTGCCCAGATGGGCAATAAATGCTGGCCTGGCCAGTGCTGACCTCATCCCATGAGTGAATAGTAAACAAAAAATACCTCTAAACTCTTCCTATTCTTGTACCCATCCAGCTGCCTTTTAAATGTTGTAATTGTATCAGCATCCACCACTGCCTCTGGCAGCTCATTCCATACACACACCACCCTTTGCATGTTGACTAATCACAGTGATTAATCCTCACCGTTTGGTTCACAACAGAACCAGACATGAGGTAATGCAAAACCCTAGTGATGAAGAGATTTGGGAATCAGAGATGTGAAGTCACCGTCCCCTTTCTAACTTTCCCAAAGACAGCTGTAGCTGGAAGGGTGGCACATTTCATCTGAGTCTCTTATTGAAAGATACAAAGGGCAGCTTGGTGTCTCAGTGGTTAGCACTGCTGCCTCACTGTGGGTTCAATTCTAGCTTCGAGCAACTGTCTGTGTGGAGTTTGCACATTCTCCCCGTGTCTGCGTGGGCTTCCTCTGGATGCTTCAGTTTCCTCCCACAATCCAAAGATGCGCAGGTTAAGTGAATTGGCCACGCTAAATTGCCCCATAGTGATCAGGAATGGGTAGGTTAGGTGCATTAGTCAGCAGTAAAATGTAGAGTAATCGGCTAAGGGAATGGGTCTGGTTGGGTTGCTCGTCAGAGGGTTGGTGTGGACTTGTTAGGCCGAAGGGCCTGTTTCCACACTGTATGGAGTCTATGATTCTGAGAGGGCTTGTCTGGGGGTATAGTGAGAAGATGCTTCCACTAATGGTGGAATCTCTAATTAGAGGACATAGTTACAGAATAAGGGAACACATTTAAAAACTGTGGCAGAAAGGAATTTCTTCTCCCAGAGTCTAGTGAATGTCTGGAATTCTCCATCCCAGGGAGTTGTAGAGGCTAGATCACAAAGTATTTAAAGAGGAGGTAAATTTTGAAATATTGATAAGTTAAGAAAGAGGATTTGAGGCATGGGGCAGATCTTCTTGATGAAGGGCTCCTGCCCGAAACGTCGATTTTCCTGCTCCTCGGATTCTGCCTGATCTGCTGTGCTTTTCCAGCACCACTCTGATCTAGACTCTAATCTCCAGCATCTGCACTCCTCACTTTCACCTATGGGGCAGATCTTGCCAAGGTAGGCTCGACGGGCTGAATGGCCTACTCCAACCCTTTATTCCTTATGTCCTTGTGAGTCAGAAGGTTGCAGAATGGAGTCTAACTCCAGAAGCCAGAGTTCAAACCTGTAACTTTCTTCTCCCAGTGCAGTAGTGAGGGAAAGCTGCATTGCCAGGTGAAAGAGAAAATCTCAGTCCCGACTACTCTCTCACATGGAGAATTGATTATCCCAAAGCACTATTTCAAAGAATGGCCTTGGAGTTGTTTCTTAGTATCCTGGCTGATAATTATCCCTGAATCAACATCTCTGAAAAAGCAGAGCATCTGCTAATTGCTGTTTGTGGAAATTGGCTGCTAATTTCCAACATTTTAAAAGTGCTTTATTGACTGTAAGATATAGCTGGGACTTCCTAAATTCATGAAAGACATGGCAGAAATGCAAGTGTTCCTTCATTTTCCTACCGAGTGCGCTACACCTATCACAAGTAGCTCAATCTGTCAGGTATTGCTGTCTCCTGTTCTGATCTAAGTCAGTGTTACACCTGGACTGTTATAGCTAACCTTAGGCCGTGAAAGCTTGGGAAGGTTCCAGTTCCTGCTGTACACCTTCTGGGAAGTATAAATGGGTGAGATTGGGATTGGAACCAGTTCTAAAATGAGCTGAAATATAGAAGTGTAGAAAATATGTAGGAGTAGGCTATTCGGCCCTTCGAACCTGTACCACCACTCAATATGATCTGATCATGCAATCTCAGTACCCCATTCCTGCTTTGTCTCCATACCCTGATCCCTTTAGCTGCAAGAGCCATGTCCAGCCCCCTCTAACAAAATGGCCCCAACATCTTCCTGTGGGAAGAGAATTCCACAGGTTCACCACTCTCTGAGTGAAGAAATTCTTCCTCATCTCTGTCCTGAATGGCTTACCCTTTATTCTTAGATTGTGACCCCTAGTTCAGGACTTCCCCAACACATGGCAGTCCCAGTCTATATTTGGAAAGTTAAAATGCCCTACCATATGCACCCTATTATTTTTACAGATATCTGAGATCTCCCTACAAATTTATTTCTCAATTTCCTGCTGGTTATTGGGGTTGTCTATAGTACAGTCCCAATAAGTTAATCATCCCTTCCTTATTTCTCCATTCCACCAAAACAATTTGCCTGGCCATATTCCTAGGGATATCTTCCCTATGCCAAAATGCTATCCCTTATCAAAAATGCCACTCCCCTTCCTCTCTTGCCCCCCCCCCCATGCTTCCTATAGCATTTGTATCCTGAAACATTAAGCTGCCAAACCTGTCCATCCCTGAGCCCCATCTTTATAATTGCTATGATATCCCATGTTCCTAACCATGCCCTGAGTTCATCTACCTTCCCTGTTAGGCCCCTTGCTTTGAAATAGATACAATTTAATTTATCAGTCCTACCTCATTCTATGCTTAGTTCCTGCCTGCCCTGACTGTTTGACTTGCTCCTTTTCTCAACTGTATCAGTCTCAGACTGATCTCTTTCCTCAATGTCTCCCCAACCTTACTAGTTTAAATCCTCCCGAGCAGCTCTAGCAAATCTCCCCGCCAGTATATTAGTCCCCTCCCAATTCAAGTGCAATTGTCCTTCTTACACAGGTTACTTCTTCCCCAGAAGAGATTCCAATGATCCAAAAATCTGAACCCTTCACCCCTGCACCAGCTCCTCAGCCACACATCTGCTTAGTTTGTCTTAATGAATAGAGAAAATAGTTTTTTCCATTATTTTTGCTTTGTGAACTTGTTGGCTTTGTGCATGTCCATCTATTCCGATGAAACTGAGGAAGGTTCACTGACTTCAATGTTGTGTGAAGATTACGTGTGTTATCAGTGACCAAGTGAATTTCTCCTTCACAGTGGCAAATTCGTGACCAAGAAACTGCAGATGCTGGAATTCAAAGTAGACAGGCAGGGGCTGGGAGAACACAGCAAGCCAGGCAGCATCAGGAGGGGGAAACGTCAATGTTTCAGGTATAACCCTCCTTCAGGAATGTTGGGGGGAGAGGGTAGGGGGAGCTGCAGATAAAGAGTCGGGAGGGGGGAAGGTTATGGGTAGAAAAAGGGTCAGAATGGTGAGGCAGGTGAATGCAGGTGGTGGGTACGACCTGGTTTGTCGATCGGAGGAATGAATCCGTTTGGTAGCTGGAAGGAAGGGTCAATTGGAGGGGTAGTCAGGGGATGGGTGAGAAGGTTATTTGAAACTGGAGAACTGGCGGCACGGTGGCACAGTGGTTAGCACTGCTGCCTCACAGCGCCAGAGACCCGGGTTCAATTCCCGCCTCAGGCGACTGACTGTGTGGAGCTTGCACGTTCTCCCTGTGTCTGCGTGGGATTCCTCCGGGTCCTCCGGTTTCCTCCCACAGTCCGAAGATGTGTGGGTCAGGTGAATTGGCCATGCTAAATTGCCATTAGTGTTAGGTAAGGGGTAAATGTAGGGGTATGGGTGGGTTGCGCTTCGGCGGGTCGCTGTGGACTTGTTGGACCGAAGGGCCTGTTTCCACACTATTAGTAATCTAATCTAATCAATATTGAGTCCTCCGGGACTGTAACCTGGCCAGGCAGAAGATGAGGTGTTGTTCCAAAATTTTGCGGTCTGATTCACTGTGGCAATGGAGGATGCCGAGGATGAACATGTCAGAGAGGGAGTGGGGAAGGGGCATTTGAGATGGGCGGGAGACTGGGAGATCCAGTTGGCTCCTGAGGGTCTGGCTGAGGTGCTCGGCGAAACGTGCCCTTAGTTTGTGTTTGATCTCACCGATGTGGAGAAGACCATATTGGGAGTACAGGACGTAGCAAACTAGGTTGTAGGAGAGGGAAAAACAATGACTGCAGATGCTGGAAACCAGATTCTGGATTAGATAGTGCCGGAAAAGCACAGCAGTTCAGGCAGCATCCGAGGAGCGGGAAAATCAACGTTTTGGGCAAAAGCCGAAGGGCTTTTGCCCGAAACGTTGATTTTCCTGCTCCTCGGATGCTGCCTGAACTTCTGTGCTTTTCCAGCACCACTCGAACCTAGGTTGTAGGAGAGGCAGGTGAACCTCTGTATGGAGGTGAGGGAGCACAAACACAATTAACATAACATAATTCTTATTCCTGATGAAGGGCTTATGCTCGAAACGTCGAATTCTCTATTCCTGAGATGCTGCCTGGCCTGCTGTGCTTTGACCAGCAACACATTTGCAGCTGTGATCTCCAGCATCTGCAGACCTCATTTTTTACACTAACATAACATAATGGCCTCCTACAGTGCTGTAACCATTGTACGGTTCATGTGGCTCAGGTGGAAGTGCATTTACTTCTGAATCAGCAGTTAGTGAGCCAAAGGCCTCCTCTGAATCTTTAGCCCACAGTTCTTGACTGAACGACTCAGTGGGATACTGAAGGAGTGTGGCACTATTGGAGCTGCCATGCTTTGAATCACATGCAAAAACTCAATAGTGGATCAAGGTTTCTGTGAAGATTTGTAGCTCGGGTGCTGGTTGCAGTTGTTGTGGGTATGTTCGCCAAGCTGGGAATCTGGTTTGCCGAAGTTTTGTCCCCTTTCTAGGTGACATCCTCAGTGCCATGGAGCCTCCTGTGAACCAACACAATACAGCAGCACCCCACAGGTTCTGTTGCACCATTTTAGAGAGGGCCTTTGTAAGTGGCAGAGGATACTGAGAGAATAATTCACCAGCCATATGGGGTCTTGGGCTTCAGAATGGAGGTTCCAAGTGCAACCAGTGGTTTTGCACCTTTATAAAGCTCTTGGTAAAGCCACACCAGGCGTACAGCATTGTTTTTCAGGGCTGGCCACATATTTGAGGGAGAATGTGATGGTCCTTGAAAAGGCACAGAGGAGATTGACAAGAACATTTTCAGGGGTGAGGCATTTTAGTGACAAGTTTGCAAAAGCTGATGTTGTTCTCCTTGGAGAAACGTGGCTGAGAGGCCGGTGGGGGATTTGATCAGCGTGTACCAAATTATGACAGGTTTAAATGCAGAAAAGTTGCTTCCCCTCCTGTGAGAGTCTAGGACCAGAGGACGTAATCTCTGAATAAAGGGTCACACACTTAAGACAGAGATTAGGAGGCATTTTTCTTCTCACTTGGTTCTAAATCTTTAGAATTTTTTTTAACTGCAGGAGAATGTAGAGGCTGGGTCATTCGAGGCTGAGATAGACTGAGATAGACAGGAAAGAAATCAAGGGTTATAGGGAAAAGGCAGGAAAGTGGAGTTGAGGATTATCAGATCAGCCATGATGTCATTGAACTGCAGAACAGACTCAATGGAATGAATAAACTGAATATGTGTTGCTGGAAAAGCGCAGCAGGTCAGGCAGCATCCAAAGAGCAGGAGAATCGACGTTTCGGGCATGAGCCCTTCTTCAGGAAGAAGGGCTCATGCCCAAAACGTCGATTCTCCTGCTCTTTGGATGCTGCCTGACTTGCTGCGCTTTTCCAGCAACACATTTTCAGCTCTGATCTCCAGCATCTGCAGACCTCACTTTCTCCTCAATGGAATGAATGGCCTACTTCTGTTCCTGCATCTTATGTTCAAGATAATGTAGACAAGAAGGGCAGTTCCTAATATTTGTTAGTAGGGGATTGGGGGGAGAGATGCAGTGGGACATGAGAAAGAACTTTTTAATGTAGTGAGAGGTCATGACTGGGACTGCCTGCCTGTGAGTGTGATGGAAGCGGAAATGTTCAATCATTTCGAAAGGATATTGCTTGGGCACCTGGCAGAAATAAACTTGCAGGGCAGCAAGGAGAATGTGCTTGACTGACAATTGTCCTTGCCTTAGAAGTACTTCCTTGGGCTGTGAGCCGCTGTGGAATATCCCAAAGCTGTGGCAGGTGCTAGAGAAATGCAACTCTTCCTTATTCTTTTGTGGTCTCTTGGCCCGCTGTCCAGTTTTGATGATCGTCAAGTGGTGTCAAAGTTTCCTTTTCACCGTGGATGTTCGTCCAGTTGTTATCTGAGCTATTTTAAAATAATTGGGATAAGAATTGGAGGGGAGATAAGGGGAATTTGCCTTCTTTAGTGTAATGTGTTGTTATGATCTGGAAGTGCTTCTAAAAGGGCATATTCGAATAAGCAGAGGCAACGTTACCCTTCCAGCCTGATCCGCCATTCAATAAGATTATGGCTGTTCTGATTTTAACCACAACTCTATACTTCTGCATACTCTGCACCCCACCCCGCAATGATCTTTCACCCTCCCTTGACAATCAAGAATCTATCTACCCTCACCTTAAAAATATTTAACGATTCTGCATCTACTGCCTGTTCAGGAAGGGATTTCAAAGACTTACAACCCACTGAAGAAAAAAAAATTCAGAAGTATCTTTGAAAACCCAGTTGGATAAATTCTTGGGTTGGAGGGAATGATACTTGGAGGGCGATGGGCAAAGAGTAAAGCAGGTGCTCAGAAAGCAAATGCAATATGCTAAAGCCTGTGTGTAATGCATGTGTCTTTTGCAGTATTTAACAAAGTTAATCACATCAATTTCTTTGCCAATCTGATTAGATGTGCTGGATGCATGGGAAGAATCAATAAGTCAGCTTCTTTATCTGTTATTGCTGGTTCACATTCTTGTTGGAACCTGGTTTGTTGATTATTTCAAATTATTTTCCTATTATACAAAGCCAAAATGCTTGATAATTCCCAGGCACAGACCGGTTAAAAATCCCGTCAATCGTGGATCTGGCTCGCACGCACCAATGACCATTTGAACTGCCCGCCTAACACTTCAAACTCACTCAGGAAGCCACGCTGTCACAAACCAGATACCTCAGCCATTCCCCCATCCCACCCCCAGGCGGATGGTTTTCCTCTCCTCTCCCAATAGTGACTGACATGTCCTCAGGTACTGTACATGTGTAACCATGGTTTATAGACTCAGAGATGTACAGCATGGAAACAGACCCTTCAGCCCAACCTATCCATGCTGACCAGATTTCCTAACCTCATCTAGTCCCATTTGCCAGCACTTGGTCCATAGCCTTCCAAACCCTTCCTATTCATAAACCCATCCAGATGCCTTTTAAATGTTGTAATTGTACCAGCCTATGCCCTCTAGTTCTGGACTCCCCCACCCCAGGGAAAAGACCTTGTCTGTTTATCCTACCCATGCCCCTCATGATTTTATAAACCTCTATTTATATTTAAAATATTTGCAATAGTATTGCCAGGGTTGGAGGATTTGAGCTACAGGGAGAGGCTGAATAGGCTGGAGCTGTTTTCCCTGGAGCATCAGAGGCTGAGGGGTGACTTTATAGAAGTTTATAAAACCATGATGGGCATGGAATTTGTAAATAGACAAGGTCTTTTCCCTGGTTTGAGTGAGTCCAGAACTAGAGGGCATAGGTTTAGGGTGAGAAGGGAAAAATTTAAAAGGGACCTGAGGGGCGAAGTTTTCAAGCAGAGGGTGGTACGTGTATGGAATGAGCTGCCAGAGGAAGTGGTGGAGGCTGGTACAATTGCAACATTTAACAGGCATTTGGATGGATACATGAAAAAGAGAGATATGGACCAAATGCTGGCAAATAGGACTAGATATCTGGTCGGCATGGACGAATTGGACCAAAGGGTGTGTTTCCATGCTGTACATCTTTTTGACTCTAAACATCCTAATCCCATTTTCTTGCATTTGGCCACAGCCTTGCATGCCTTGCAATTGCAAGTGCACATCTGAATAAATGTAAAGAGGGGTGATGGCCTTGTGCCATTTTTGCAGGACTGCTAACCATGGATCCAGTTAATGTTCTGGTGACCTGGGTTCGAATCCCACCATGGCAGATGGTGGAATTTGTGTTCAATAAATACCCATAATTAAAGAGTCTAACGATGACCATGAATCCATTGTCGGAATAACCCATCTGGTTCACTAATATTCTTTAGGGAAGGAAACTGCCAACCATACCTGGTCTAGTGTCCAGGCGACTCCAGACCTACAGCAATATGGTTGACTCTTAACCCTCCTCTGGACAATTAGGGATGGGCAATAAATGCCGGCAAAGCCAGTGATACCTCATCCCGTGAATGAATAAAGAACAAAAAGTACTTCTTCGATGTTATTGCCTTTGCCATCCTTGCAGGCAATGAGTTCCACATTCCCATAACCTTTCCTCATATGCCCTCTAAATGGGGTAGCACGGTGGCTCAGTGGTTAGCACTGCTGCCTCACAGCACCAGGGTGCCAGGTTTGTTTCCAGCCTCAGGTGACTGTCTGTGTGGTGGATGCACGTTTTCCCTGTGTCTGCGTGGGTTTCCTCTGGGTGCTCTGGTTTCCTCCCACAATCTAAAGATGCGTAGGTCAGGTGAATTGGCCATGCTAAATTGCCCATAGTGCTAGCTGCATTAGTCGGAGAGAAATGGGTCTGGATGGGTTACTTTTTGGAGGGTCATTGTGGACTGGTTGGGCCGAAGGGCCTGTTTCCACACTGTAGGGAATCTAATTTAAACCTCCTGCCCCTTACCTTAAATCTGTGCCCCCGCTGTTATTGATTCTTCCACAGAGGGGAGCAGTTATTTCCCGTCTAAAACCCTCATAATTTGATACCTTCAATCATATGCCGTCTTCTGCTTCAGTGAAAATAACCCTGGTCTATCCAACCTCTGTTCATAACTGAAACTCTCCAGCTCCGAAAACAACCTGGTAAATCTCCTCTGCACCCTCACCAGTGCTATCTCATCCCTCCTAGAATGTGGATTCCAGACCTGCACACAGGACTCTCACTGTGGCCTAACCAACATGTGGTGTGTGCACCACCCTGAGGAACAGTAGAAGCTGAGACTCAATAGGTGTCACTTATCTGGATCTATGTAGACTGGCTCTATCAGGTGACCTGAGCACAGACTACCTCCTGGAACTCCCAGTGCAGGAGTGAGGGGGTGCTGCATTGGTGGAGGTACCATCTCCCGTGTGAGATTCTCGACCAAGGGCTCCTGAGGTTTTTTTGGGGGCTGGAATTTTCAGTCTACCTTGGAACATGGAACGATGCTGGAGTGGAAAACATGTTTTGTAAAATATGGAAGTCGACAAGGGGCTTAGGGAGGGGGCTGTACTTTAAGTTTGTGTTCTGATGTTTTGTTTGGCATGGATGAAGATCTGGGTCTATTGCAATTCTGTAGCACCTTTCAACCTGAGGAGATCCTTTCCAGCCAATGAGGCAGCTTTGACGTGTGGTCACAATTATAAAGTGGGAAGCAAAATGTTTGCGCACCAAAATCCCACCAATATGGTGTGACAATAGTCAGATGAGTTGCCTTTTATGGATAGTTATTGACCAGAGAAATCTCCTGCTTTTCTTTGTAATAGTGCCATTGGAGCTGTTATGTTTTATTTTAAGTTTAATTTGAAAGAGGACAGTGCAGCACACCCTCAGCTCTTCACCTCAGGTGCCAGCTCGATTTTTGTGCTCAAGCCCCTGGAGTGGCACTTCAACACACAACCTCAACCCATTCATTCCAGTCAGCATCTATATCATTCATAACTTCTTTGGACAAGACACCATGCAAATAGTATCAAATGGAAATTTAATGTTTTGGTTTGTATCACAAAACTTTTGAATAATTTGATGGTAGGACAGTCTATAGCTGTCAGTTAACAATCTTTACAGTTTTCTAACAGTCCCTTCATTGAATAATTCTGAGACATCTCTGATTTGTCAGACTGCTCTGCTAGCACTGGATCAATAGAAATTTCCTCTGCTTTTTGAATGATTGGTAATGAGCTCCTCCCAATCATTAACGCCAATGCTGCCACACTTGGAGGGGACCTTCACAGTGTCTTTGTAGCACTTTCGTTGTCCCCTCCTGAGAGTGTTGACCGTTTGAGAGTTGAGAAAGCAGGACTTGCCAAGGGAGAAACTTGTTGGCCACCATACAGTGTCCAGATTGTTAGATTTGTTGGGAATTTTCCATTCTTGCCACTATTCCCAGAATCCCTATAGTGTGGAAGTAGGCCATTCGTCCCATCGGGTCCACATTGAAGAGCACACCACCCAGACCCACCCTCCTACCCTGTAACCCCACATTTTCCATGGCTAACCCATTGAGCCTGCACATCTGTTGGGCTGTGGGAGTAAACCGGAGCACCCGGAGGAAGCCTACACACACATGGGGAGAATGTGCAAACAGTCACCCGAGGCTGGAATTGAACCTGGGTCCCTGGCGCTGTGTGATGGCCAGTGCCACCCTTGAAGGAATTCTTGATCATCTATTGCTGGCATGCATAGCAACAACTCAAGACCTTTCCCAGAATTATTGAATGCTCCTGGAGTCGCGGCAACACTTTTAGATTAGATTCCCTACAGTGTGGAAACAGGCCCTTTGGCCCAACAAGTCCACACCGACCCTCCGAAGAGTAACCCACCCAGACCCATTTCCCTCTGACTAATGTACCTAACACTATGGGCAATTTAGCATGGCCAATTCACCTGAGCTGCACATCTTTGGACTGTGGGAGGAAATCGGAGCACCCGGAGGAAACCCACACAGACGCGGGGAGAATGTGCAAACTGCACACAGACTGTCGCTCGAGGCTGGAATTGAACCCAGGACCCTGGTGCTGTAAGGCAGCAGAGCTAACTACGGAGCCACCATACCGCCCAGAAATTTGGGCACATCCACGACTTGAACCAGGGACCTCTCTCAAGTCTGCGGAATTTGAAGGCCCTACGCGAGAATTATACCACTAGACCAACGAGCCACTTCTGGAAGTCTATCCCTGAATACCCTCTGTCCCTCGACCTCTCATTTCCTTTAAGGTGTTCTGAGCAAGACGTTGGTCATCTGTACTGCCATCTCCCTGTTACAAGGCCTGGTGTTAAATTGTGCAAGAGCATATTGTGTGAGAGGTGACATATGAATACAAATTATTGTTGGAATAACGTTCAGCTGCAAGCTGCTACATTCTGTGCATAAACAATGTCTTTGAGGTTGTAGTTGTTAGGTTTCCAAGGTTATGGCTGCATTATGTTTATGGGGTCTCATGTGTTTTAAAGCTATCAATCCAGGGAAAGAAACAAAGTGAGTGGATTTACAGTTACCGGAATCTTGTGTGGGAAATAAGGGACATCGATGGGAGAAGTGGCAGAAGGGTAGGGACCAGAATGAATTTGATGTTAAGTAAACAGTCCTGTCAGACGAATCTTAACTATTCAACCATGGCGGATATTGTTTGAGCTCCCCAGCAACTGTACTGCAGAGATTGAATAAAACATGAACTGACAGTTACAGCTCATCTGATATCTCTGACACAGACTGAGAGCTCGCGTCAGAATGATAGACTGATACAGAGGGAAAAGAAAGACCCCATAGCCTACTATCCCTATTCCAGCCCACCTGAACTCACAGGCTCCCCAAAATCCTCCACAGTTCCATCCCCCAGCCAATAACAAAGGCGAACAACTAATGCCCTTCAGCTGGAAAAATCTGCTATCCTTATCCAATCTGGTCTACAAGCGACTCCAGATCCACAGAAATGTGTAGATAAAAACAATGACTGCTGATGCTGGAAACCAGAGTCTAGATTAGAGTGGTGCTGGAAAAGCTCAGCAGGTCAGGCAGCATCCGAGGAGCCGGAATTGATGAAGGCCGTTTGCCTGAAACGTCGATTTTCCTGCTCCTTGGATGCTGCCTGACCTGCTGTGCTTTTCCAGCACCACTTTAATCTAGACCCCCATAGAAATGTGTGTCAACTCCAAAATACCCTCTGAAATAGCTGAACAACTCATGGGTTAGTGGTCTTATCACCAGCAGAGACCCCAGTAATGTTCTGTTTGAATCCTATCATGGCAGGTGGCGGAAAGTAAGTTCAATAAAAATCTGGAATTGAGTGTCTAGCAATGACCATGAAACCAATGTCAGTTGTCAGGAAAGGCTCATATTTTGGCAGCGCTAGAATCCAGTCATATTTCGTACTTGATGCATTGTGCCTTCTAGGAGAAAGTGAGGACTGCAGATGCTGGAGATCAGAGCTGAAAATGTGTTGCTGGAAAAGCGCAGCAGGTCAGGCAGCATCCAAGGAACAGGAGATTCGACGTTTTGGGCATAAACCCTTCATCAGGAATTCCTGATGAAGGGCTTATGCCCGAAACGTCGAATTTCCTGATCCTTGGATGCTGCCTGACCTGCTGCGCTTTTCCAGCAACACATTTTCAGCATTGAGCCTTCTCCCAACATCAGCTGGGTGTGCATAAAGTCACCCATTCACTGCTTGCCTGTGATGTGGCCCTTTTGTCCTGCACACATGGGTGGAAAGTAGGCACTTATGGTCAAAGGTACTCGGAGTGCAAGGGGTGACTGGCTCTTACAAAACTGCATCCCAGAAGGAGTCAATGATGTGGAAATACGTACTCATTGCTCCCAGTTTCCATGAGCTGAAGAAGCAAGGGAATTTTAAGGTACAAATATTCCGTATCCGATGTTGCATTTTGTTGGAACCTCACTCAAACAGCTGCTTTATTGGCTTCCTGGGTGACCAATTTAATTAGGTCTTGGAACGGCTTGAATAGGAAATATTGATAGTACTCAGGGGACCAGGCAGCTTCTGTACGTTCTTGTGAGGGTGAAAGTCAAGGTTGACAGAAATAGGAAAGTCTGGATGACCAGAGATATTGATCAGGGAAAAAGGAGGTATGACTCAGGTAGAGGCAGCTGGGATCAAGGGAATCCCTGGAAGTATATGCGGGATACAGGAGTTCACGAAGGAAGGAAATCAGGAGGGTGAAAAGGGGGCACAAGATAGCCTTGGCTGAGAAGATTAGGATGAATCCAAACAGTTTCATTAAGTATATTAAAGGAAAAAGAATAACTAGAGAGAGATTGGGAACCCTGAAGGACCAAAGTGGGCATGTAAGTGTAGAACCGCAAGAGATAGGCAAAATCCTCAATGAATATTTCTCCTCTGTGTTTACTATGAAAGAAAACATGAAGACTTGGGAACTTGGGGAAGTTAGTGGTCACATCTTGGGGACAGTCCACATCACAGTAGAGGAAGTGTTGGATGTAGTAGAATGTATGAAGGTGGATAAATCTCCTGGTCCTAGTGGTGTGCCTCAGGGGTTGGTGCTGGACTCATTACTGTTTGGTATCTATATCAATGATTTGTATGAGAATGTCCGAGGCATGGTTGGTAAGTTTGCACATGACACTAAAGTAGGCAGTATCGTGATCAGTGAGGAAGGTATCAGAAATTGCAGCAGGACCTTGATCAGCTGGGGAAGTGGAGCTGAAAATGTGTTGCTGGAAAAGTGCAGCAGATCAGGCAGCATCTAAAGAGCAGGAGAATCGACGTTTTGGGCATGAGCCCTTCTTTAGGATTGAGGAAAGTGTGTCCAGCAGGCTAAGATAAAAGGTAGGGAGGAGGGACTTGGGGGAGGGGCGCTGGAAATGCGATAGGTGGAAGGAGGTCAAGGTGAGGGTGATAGGCCAGAGTGGGGGTGGGGCAGAGAGGTCAGGAAGAAGATTGCAGGTTGGGAAGGCAGTGCTGAGTTCGAGGGATTTGACTGAGACAAGGTGGGGGATGGGAAATGAGGAAACTGGAGAAATCTAGGTTCATCCCTTGTGGTTGGAGGGTTCCTAGGCGGAAGATGAGGCGCTCTTCCTCCAGCCGTCGTGTTGCTGTGGTCTGGCAATGGAGGAGTCCAAGGACCTGCATGTCCTTGGCGGAGTGGGAGGGGGAGTTGAAGTGTTGAGCCACAGGGTGGTTGGGTTGGTTGGTCCGGGCGTCCCAGAGGTGTTCTCTGAAACGTTCCGCAAGTAGGCGGCCTGTCTCCCTAATATAGAGGAGGCCACCGGGTGCAGCGGATGCAGTAAATGATGTGTGTGGAGGTGCAGGTGAATTTGTGGCGGATATGGAAGGATCCCTTGGGGCCTTGGAGGAAAGTAAGGGGGGAAGTGTGGGCGCAAGTTTTGCAGCTGGGGAAGTGGGCCAAGAAATGGCAAATGGAGTTTAATATCGATAAGTGTGAGGTCTTGCATTTTGTAAAGTCAAATCAAGGCAGGAGTTTCAAAGTGAATGGTAAGGCCTTAAGAAGTGTGGTGGAACAGAGGGGCCTTGGAGTTCAGATGCACGGTTCTCTGAAAGTAAGTCCCAGGTAGACAGGGTGGTGGAGAAGGCTTTTAGCACACTGGTCTTCATCAGTCAGGGCATTGAGTATAGAAGTTGGGAGGTTTTGTTGCAGTTGTACAGGGTATTGGTGAGGCCGCATTTGGAGCATTGTGTTCAGTTTTGGTCACCTTGTTATAGGAAGAATGTTATTAAACTGGAAAGAGTGCAGAAGAAATTTACAAGGATGTTGCCAGGACTCAATGGTCTGAGTTATAAGGAGAGGTTGGACAAGATAGGACTTTTTTCTTTAGCGCGTAGGAGTCTGAGGGGGGATCTTACAGCAGCATATAAGATCATGAGAGGCATGGATAGGGTAAATGCAGTCAGTTTTTTTCCCAGGTTTGGGGAATCATGGACCAAAGGGGAACAAATAAAAGGGAAATGGTGGGAAACTTTCTTATGCAGAGAGTGATACACACATGAAATGAGCTGCCAGTGGAAGTGGTTGAGGGGGGTACATTAACAATATTTTAAAGGCATTTGGACAAATACATGGATAAGAAAGGATTGGAAGGATATGGGCCTAGTGTAGGGAAATAGGGTTAGCGTGGACGGACATTTTGGTCGGCATGGACCAGTTTGGGCTGAAGGGCCTGTCTCCGTGCTGTAGGACTGTATGACTCTGTGAAGCAATAAGGTGTCCTGGTGCAGAGAGGCCTTGATGTTCATGGCACATTGCCAAAAAGGGAGTGACATTGGGGCAAACAAAATTACAACAGAAGGGTTTGGGGGAGCTTTTGTTCTGATTGTCATTGACGGTACCTTCCCCCTCATTATGGTCAAGTCATTGTGGGCGCTTGATGGTATGTGACAAATAGTAAGGGTTGTTTGAGGTAGTTTGCTGCCAATAGTTCTCCTTTGTCTATATTGTGTCTAGATCCTGTCTATCTGTGGTAGAGAATGTCCACTGATGAATCAAAACAGGAAAGACACTTCTTGTGTACGATCTGGTGTATGGCATGATAGCAGGAACTACAGCTGACCTTGCCAGTCAGGCATAATTACTGAGGACTCCCTGGAGCTTTGCAGACCCATCTGCTCCCAAATGTAGAATTGCCAGTCTCTTCTCAAAGATTATGTGAGATTATCAGATTGAGTGGAGCTAATGCAATTTCAACATTAACTCTTTCATAGGTATTAGCCAAATGGTTTTGTTTGTTCACGGGATATGGGCATTGCCGGCTGGGTCAGCATTTATTGCTCATTCCTAATTACCCAGAGGGCAGTTAAGAGTCAACCACATTGCTGTGGGCCTGGAGCCACATATAGGCCAGACCAGGTAAAGGTGGCAGTTCCGTTCCTAAAGGGCATTGGTGAAGCAGATGGGATTTTAACAGCAACATTAGTTGTCATTAGACTTTTAATATCAGTTTTTAATTGAATTCAAATTCTACCATTTGCCATAGTAGGATTCAAATCTCAGAACAATACCGGAGTCTCAATTGATTAATCTAGTGACAGTACCTCTATGCTAACATCTCTTCATGCTATCACAGATTGAAGGGCAAAATGGTGAACAGCTGCCATTGGGAAGCAAAAACAAGATAAAAGAGATTAATTCCCATTTAAGCTTATTTTGCAGAAACCTGTGAACACCAGTCCCTGCTACTTTAATTTTGCAAGCAACCTAAGCTGTGGTTGGTGCTTGTAGAACTCTATGGAGGTCTCCATCAAAAGGCTATCTTGTTTAAAGTTTCACTGTAGACACCCCCCGGAGTTGGTGCTAACTCATCCCCCAATCCCTTTCTACTGCCTCACCGTCATCCCTACACTAACTACCGCAGTTTCACAAGATTCACCTGAGGTTTGTTGCTCTGTTATTTTCGTTGTGGACCAAATCAGAAATCACCTGACACAAGGTTATAGTCCAACCAGTTTATTTTCAGAGCGCTGCTCCTTCATCAGGTGTTGTGTGACTTCTGACATGGCGGAAGTGAGGGCTGCAGATGCTGGAGATCAGAGTCTAGATCATAGTGGTGCAGGAAAAGCACAGCAGGTCAGGCAGCATCCGAGGAGCAGGAAAATCGACGTTTCGGGCAAAATGAGGCCTCATTCCTGATGAAGGACTTTTGCCTGAAACGTCAATTTTCCTGCTCCTTGGATGCTGCCTGACCTGCGGTGCTTTTCCTGCACCACGCTAATCCTGAATTCTGACATTGTCCACCCTAGTTCAATGCTGACACCTCGACGATGTTGTTGCGAGTCTTAGTTTGGGTTGTGGCCTTGGTAAGATTAGATAGAGAGTGTAGAAAGCAAAGCAGCTGACAAATTATACCTTTTACTTAACATTGTTTATTTTTACCTTTTAAATAGAGGCTTTGGCATATTGGTAATATCACTGGGCTCTTAATCCAGAGCTCCAAAAGTCTTGTTCTGGGGGTCATGGGTTCAAATCCCACCTTGAAAGATGGTGAAATTTGAATTCAGTAAAAATCTGGAATAAAAGGTAGTCTGATGGTGACCATGTAGCCATCATTGATTGTTGTACAAACCCATCTACTTCTCTAATGTCCTTTAGGAAAGAAATCTACTGTCCTTATGCAGTCTAAGACATCAGACCAACAGCAACTAACCTCTGTGCAATTCATGGCTAATAAATGCCAGTCTAGCCAGTGGCACTAACATGCATCCCATGGATGGCTTGTTAAAAATGTATACAGGACAAAGTCTAACGTGAGACTGCAAGTGGAACCATCTTAATAACCTCTGCTGCCATATGATCTTCCATCACGAACGAGGACTGATTGATTATATTTATCATTAACTCTTTACACACTACAGTTGCTGGTGAAGGTGGTGGGTTTGATCGGCAAGTATGGCACGTAATTAAAATCAGGTCCAATTTTGGACCTTCAGCACCTTGTGAAACAGTGATGCCTTCCCATGGTCTTTACCTGAAAGCTGTACCGCTGCTCAATTTCTACCCAAATGTTCCTGAAAGGGAGAGGGCAGGAACAAAGAGAAACTGGAAAAAATAATTTCTAGCCGACCGCAAAATAATGACAGATAGCATGAGTCAGGAGTGAGCACATCCAATTTAAGTTCTAAATTGGAGGGATCTGAGATGGACATGATGAAAGAGACAGTCAAGATGGTTCGGGAGCTTTTGTCAGAGGTTGCAAATTTGAAAAGTGGCCTTATCACACAGATCATTAAAGGCAGTGCATCAATATATGAGCAATGGCATGTGATGCACCCATCTATATATCTAGTTTTCGACATTCAATGTGAAAGGATTGCAGTGGATTACCACTGATTCATACAGTGTACATGGCCCCGGGTGCATGAAGAGGAAGGCTTTTACACTTCTCCAATTAGCGTCGACAGACAGCAGAATAATCCTTGCAGATTTTTTTCTCGAACCTGCAGATGTCTGCACACTTCTGCTGCAGTTTAACAGCAGATTAAAAGATAATGTCATGCCCTTCCCCCAATTCACTCATTTCCCAGCAGCTTCTTATACACTGGTGTAAGCTACAGATGACCAATTTTATTTTAGTGAAGATACCTATCGAGAGGATAACCCTGGGTTCTCAATAAGTCAATAAACAAAACTCCACACACTTAAAAAAAAATTGAACCCCCCTCCTAAGAATCTTTTATGTTTCAATGACACTGTCTTTCTGGGTAGAGGGTAAAGCATTGAGGTGGAGATGTTGTTTCCCTTGTGGGACAATCTGGGACCAGCAGGTGGAACGTCTGTATGAAGGGGTAACATTTCAGACAGGGATGGGAAGTAATTTCTTCTATCAGAGGGTAGCGAATCTGCGATTTTTTTTAACTGCAGAGAGGGCTGTTGAGACTGAGTCATTAAATATATTCAAGTCTGACATAGATTTCTAATAAGTGGGAATCAAGGGTTATAGGGAAAAGGCAGGAAAGTGGAATTGAGGATTGTCAGATCAGCCATAACCTCATTGAATTGCAGAGCAGAGTGAGTGGGCTGAATGGCCTATATCTGCCCTCACATCTTATGGTCTTACCAATGGCAAGGTCAGCATTGATTCCCTAGGCCTCAGGCCTAAGAAGGCGATGGTAAGCCACCATTTTGAATCACTGCAGTCTGTGTGGATTATAACTTTCCACACAATTAAGTATCGTAAAATCAAAGGTCAACCTCATTGCTGTGGCTCTGGAGTTACAGATAAGCTTGGCCAGGATAGTAGGTTTCCCTCCCCAGAAGACGCTAGTGAACCAGATGGGGGTTTACAACAACTCCAATTGTTTCTTGAGCACTTTTAAATGTAGATTTCACAGAATCACAGAATTGCTAGGGCACTGAGGGAGGCCATTTGGTTCTATTACCTACTACCAATCTCCTACCCTTTTCCCCCTTATCCCTGCACACACACAAGCAATGCCCTTTTAAAGACCTCGATTGAACTTATCTCCATCACAATTCAAGGCAGTGCATTCCAGACCCAAACTACTTCCTGACGTACAGCTGAAAATTGATTCTCGCATCAATCTTGCTTCATTTGAATTTGTGGTGGTGATTGAGCTCCTGTCTCTGGTTTATTAGGGTAGTAACATGACCACTCAGCGACCATATCCATTTCCAGCATGTTGCTCAGCTACAGTAAGGCCACTTTATAATTTATGACGTGGAGGTGCTGGTGTTGGACTGGGGTGGTCAAATCTCACAAAACACCAGGTTCAAGTCCAACAGATTTATTTGAACGCTTGTGATGTTTAACTTTATAATTTATAATTAACTTTATAATCTAGTGGGCGGCACGGTGGCACAGTGGTTAGCACTGCTGCCTCACAGCGCCAGAGACCCGGGTTCAATTCCCATCTTGGGCAACTGTTTGTGTGGAGTTTGCACGTTCTCCCCGTGTCTGCGTGGGTTTCCTCCGGGTGCTCTGGTTTCCTCCCACAGTCCAAAGATGTGTGGGTCAGGTGAATTGGCCGTGCTAAATTGCCCATAGTGTTAGGTAAGGGGTAAATGGAGGGGTATGGATGGGTTGCACTTCGGCGGGTCAGTGTGGACTTGTTGGGCCGAAGTGCCTGTTTCCACACTGTAAGTAATCTAATCTTCTAGCAGTCAGAAAGTGGTTTAATTCTCTCTGCAAGGTATGGGCAGGCATTCCTTCTATTTCTAGGTGCCAAGATTAGATTTCATGAAAGAAAACAAAGCTCCAATTTAGTAATATCCCCCCGGCATCATTACAAAGATTCCTGTCCGCTGACAATTACATTCAAATGTGTCGTCCCTCTGTGCAAGGTCTTCCATGGCCTCACACAGTTATCTACCTCCCTGAAAGTAGGGAGGCCTTGCTAGAACTATACAGAGCAATGGAGAAACCTCATCTCCATAAGACTATAAGACCATAATACATAGGAGTGTAACTAAGGCCATTCGGCCCATCGAGTCCATTCCGCTATTCAGTCACGGCTGATGGGCATTTCAACGCCACTTACCCGCACTCTCCTCATATCAGTTGATTCTTCGCAAGATTAAGAATTTATCAGTCTCTGCCTTGAAGACATTTAACGTCCCGGCCTCCACTGCACTCCGTAGCAATGAATTCCACAGGCCCACCACTCACTGGCAGAGAAATGTCTCCTCATGTCTGTTCTAAATTGACCCTGTCTACTTCTAAGGCTGTGCCCTCGAGTCCTAGTATCCCTGCCTGACGGAAACAAATTCCCAGCGTCCACCCTTTCTAAGCCGTGCATTATCTTGTAAGTTTCTATTAGATCTCCCCTCAACCTTCTAAACTCTAATGAATACAATCCCAGGATCCTTAGCCATTCGTCATACGTTAGACCTACCATTTCAGGGATCATCCGTGTAAATCTCCGCTGGACACGCTCCAGTGCCAGTGTGTCCTTCCTGAGGTGTGGGGACCAAAACTGGACACAGTGTTCTAAATGGGGCCAAACTAGAGCTTTATAAAGTCTCAGTAGCACATCGCTGCTTTTACATTCCAATCCTCTTGAGATATACTAATCTTGAGATAAATCTTGAGTATGGAATCATTGAATTTTTAATTCATTCATGGGATGTGAGTACCACTGGGTGCGCCGCATTTATTTCCCACCCCTAATTACCTTTGAGAAGGTGATGGTGAGCTGCCTTCCTGAACCTACACCAAAGTCCGTTTGATATCGATAGACCCGCAATGCTGTTAAGAATGGAGGGAGCTCCAGGATCTTTACCCAGCAACACTAAAGGCATGATGATATGTTTCCAAGTCAGGGTGGTGAATGGCTTGGAGTGGAGGTGGTGGTATTGGCGTGGGTTTAGAAGATGCTATCTAAGGACCCCTTGTTAATTTCTACAGTGCGTCTTCTCGATAGTACATACCGCTGCTACTGTGTTTCAGTGATGGAAGAGTGGTTGCTTGTGGATGTGGTACCAATCAAGCTTTGTTTTAGATGGTGTCAAGCTTCTTGAGTGTTGTTGGAGCTGCACATATCCAGGTGAATGGGGCATATTCCATCACACTCCTGACTTATGCCTTTCAGATAGTGGACATGCTTGAGGGAGACAAATGATGATTCACTCCCTATCAGATTCATAGCCTTTAACTTGCTCTTGTAGCCACTGTATTTACATGACTTCAGGCTTTGGTCAGTGGTTACCCTCAGGATGTTTTATAGTAAGGGACTCCGTGTTGGTGATGCCATTGAATATCAAAGGATGGTGGTTGTGTTCTCTCTTGCTAGAGACAGAAGAATGCCTAACCCTAAAACTTTTCATGTCTCTGCAAGAGTAATTCCTCACCCCACTCTCCATTCTTTGCCTTTCCCCATTATCCTACATTTTTTTTTCTCTTCAGACACTTTTTAAAAAATCATTCAACAGATGTGGCAATTATCCAACTTGTCCACAATAATCATTAAATTCCACTTCGGGAAGCTATAACTGAACCTGTCTCCACCATACTATCAGACGATAAGATGGAGGAGCAGAAGTAGAACATCCAGTCCATCAAGTCTGTTCCACCACTCAACGAGATCATGGCTGCTCTGATAATCCTCAAATCTAATTCCCTGTCTTTTCCTTTGATTCCCTTTCTGATTAAAAATCTAGTGTCAAGATTAGAGTGGTGCTGGAAAAGCATAGCAAGTCAGGCAGCAATCCAAGGAGTAGGAAAATCGATGTTTCGAGCAAAAGCCCTTCATCAGGAATTCTCATTATTAGCATTCTTGATGAAAGGCTTTTGCCCGAAACGTCGATTTTCCTGCTCCTCGGATGCTACCCGGCCTGCTGTGCTTTTCCAGGACCACTCTCATTTTGACTCTGATCGCCAGCATCTGCAGTCCTCACTGTCACCTCATTAAAAATCTATCACAGCCTAGAATATTCTTAATGATCCAACCTCAACAACCCTCTGCGATAAAGTATTCCACAGATTCACTGCCCTCTGAGCACATTCCGGATCATAAGCACTCACTGCATAAACGTTTATTTATCTTCCATCCCCTCTGATTCTTTTCACAATTATCTGTGCGCTCTGTTTCTTGATTTTCCTGCCAATGGGAACAGTTTCTTTCAGTATCTACTCTGTCTGAATCTGTCATGATTCTGAACACCTCTGTCAAATACCCCTCGACCTTTACCATAAATACGGTTCAGCTTTTCCAACAAACCCTTATCCTTAGAACAATTTTCATGATATTTCTTCTGCACCCTTCCCAAAGCCTTTACATTCTTCCTAAAGTTTAATGACCAGAGTATAACGCAATACTCCCAATTGAGGCAAAAGCAGTTTTTTTTTCAAAAGGTTTATTGTATCCAGTTGGGATTTTAATAAAAATCATTTTTACTAAAACCAGGAATTTTATTTTCAGGCTTTATAATAATCTCAAACTCTGATTGTCCTGTCACCTTTTATTACCCCTACTGAAATATCCTTATGACTAACAGATTATGAAAAGGAAACGCACCATTTTTTGATCCATCCCTAGGCATTACACTGTTTTGTTGATTAGATTCCGACAGTGTGGAAACAGGCCCTTCAGCTCAACATGTTCACACTGACCCTCCAAAGAGTAATCCACCCAGACCCATATTTACCCCTGACTAATGCACATAACACTATGGGCAACTTAGTATGGCCAATTTACCTAACCTGCACATCTTTGGATTGTGGGAGGAAACCCACGCAGATGCAGGGAGAATGTGCAAACTCCACACAGATAGTTTCCCGAGGCTGGGATCAAACCTGGGTCCCACGAGGCAGCAGTGCTAACCGAGGAGCACTAAAATAAATGTTTCGAGCAAAAGCCCTTCATCAGGAATATAGGCAGAGAGCCTGAAGGGTGGAGAGATAAGTGAGAGGAGGGTGGGGGTGGGGAGAAAGTAGCATAGAGTACAATAGGTGAGTGGGGGAGAGGATGAAGGTGATAGGTCAGGGAGGAGGGTGGAGTGGATAGGTGGAAAAGAAGATAGGCAGGTAGGACAAGTCCGGACAAGTCATGGGGACAGTGCTGAGCTGGAAGTTTGGAACTGGGGTGAGGTGGGGGAAGGGGAAATGAGGAAACTGTTGAAGTCCACATTGATGCCCTGGGGTTGAAGTATTCCGAAGCGGAAGATGGTTACGAAGGCAGGCACTGAGGAAGCAAACGTGGCTGTAGTAGCGAGTTTGTTTCAGGACATCTTTGAAGAGCTTTAGGGCAGAGGAAATGACCTGAGAGTTGCAGTGGGAGAGGGACTCCCTGAGATTCTTGTAGAGAGAGGAGGAAAACAGAACCTGGTTTCCAGCATCTGCAGTCATTGCTTTTACCTAGCAGTGCTAACCACTGAGCCTTGTATTACCATTATCGAGGTTAACTTTTAAATCAGGAGTCTCCAACCCAACCCTGCAGCTGTGGACATCCTTAGTGGGTGGCTGCAAGGACTAACACACAACAGAGAAGTAGTGCAGCCCCCACACTGAGAGCAAGTGAAAGATGTTCTTCACCGAGAAGCTCATTATCTCTGAGATCTGAATTAAAAAGTAGGTTAATAATGCCGCAATTGCCCCCTTGCCAATAATAAATCAATGAAGCTGTTCACCTCGCAGTCTTTACAGTAACAAGGGAGTGGAGATCAGCCAGCTGTCTATTGCACTAGATGCCTCTCCAGCGTTGCTTTATTTAAAAAAAACTTAATCCACAGTCCCACACAGAGGTCACTCATGCATCTTGTTAACAAGGACATCAGAACAACAATGTCTTATATTTATGTAGTACCTGTCACGTTTAAAGTGTTTGGTTTTGTGGCACAGTGGTAATGTCCCTACCTTTAGGGCAGAAGACCTAGCTACCCCAGACATGTGTCTGAACAGTTTACTTTTTAAAATATCTGTAAATCTCAAGGGTGTTCACAGCAAACAACCTTAGACACTGAGCCTGCTAAGAATTGGTTAGTAAAGCTTCGATCAAAGAGATGCTAGGTTTTAAGGAATGCCTCAATGGAAGGAGGAGAGGAAAGGGTTTAGGTAAACAACTCCAGAAGTTAGGGCTAGACAGTGATTAAAATCATGGAGAAAGACTTCAGAAAGTGATGGAATAGAAGGATTTGGGGGTGAAAGTACTGCAGATGCTAGAAATCTGAAACAAGGATGAATATCTTATCTCGATATTTAGAAGAGGCCAGTTCACACCAGCTCTGCAGGGTACCCGACCATGGAGAGTCAAAGATCCACAAAAGACAATGTTTGTACCTTTTTTCAAATATGCTAGAAATTAAGTCCAGAGTCATGCCCAAGAATAAGTGCTGATCTTTTATGGTCGTAACCCTGTCAGCAAGTTCTTCCATATAGCCTCCCCAAGGACTCCCTCCAAAATCTCCTGCAGCCCTCCCAGATCTCTCTGCTCCTGTAATTCTGTTATCAACCCGTTGTCCCATCAGTGATTGGTTTGCCCGGAGTTGCCAAAGTTCTGGATTTCTTTCATTTCATTATATCCACTTTGAGATGGAAATCCTGTCTCCTTGGCCAAGCTTTTGATCACTGTGACCTATAATGGCTTCTCCTTTGATTTGAGTCAAGATTCATATGATAATTGTTGCTCCTGCAAAGCTCCTGAGGACGTGTTACTGTGTTGAAGCTGCAGTGTAAATGAATATAGGCATTGATGTTAATCCCACATCAATGTAAAAAAGGTTTAAGGATGTGGAATGCACAGCTGCAAGGGCCATTTTTAAATATCGTTCTCTTTAAGACTATCCAGATGGTGGTTCATTATGGACTGGACCTCGAGGAGATAACTGCATCAAAATCTGACTATCTGGCCTGTAATTGTGCACATCAGAGAAGGAGCATGACTTAAAATGATTTATGAAATCACCCACAGACATTGGTAAATTAAAATCAGTTGTGCAAATAAAAGGGAGCTGTGAGTTGGGTCTTGTTGGTGTTGAGTTGGTTCCAAGATAGCGTGCCAAGGAGATGAGAACCTTACATCTCCTACAGATTCGATAATCCAATACCTGAGCCAGGCAGATCAGCACCACTCCAGGGAGCTTTTGTTGATTGCTTAGTCTGTCCAGTCATGTACTCATTAGCAGTGCCCAAATTGTAGCTCTTAAATGAGGTAAAAACAATGACTGCAGATGCTGGAAACCAGATTCTGGATTAGTGGTGCTGGAAGAGCACAGCAGTTCAGGCAGCATCCAACGAGCAGTGAAATCATCCATGTAGCTCTTAAATGCCTGGACCTAGATAAGTATACTCTACATCTATGCAGCAGAGGATGGTGTATTGTTTGTAAAATAAATGGAGCCTGCTTCATAGCGGGAATGGATAAAACTGGTAGACAGGAAAGACGAGCTAGTCAGTGAAGCCTATTCCATAAATCATGAAGAAACTCAATCTGGAAGTTCAATCCAGATAAGTGTGAGGCGATGCACTTGGGCAGGACAAACAAGGCAACGGATTACTATACATGATGAATTGTAGGACCCTGGGAAGCATGAAGGATAAGAGGGATCTTGGTGTTCAGGTATATCTGTCCCTTAAGGTATCAGGATCAATGGATAAAATAGTTGCGAAAGGATATGGGATACTTGCCTTTATTAGCCCAGACATGGAGTTTAAGAGCCTAGATTAGAGTGGTGCTGGAAAAGCACAGCATCCTCGGATGCTGCCTGAACTGCTGTGCTTTTCCAGCACCACTCTAATCTAGACTCTGGTTTCCAGCATCTGCAGTCATTGTTTTCACCATGGAGTTTAAGAGCAGGGAGGAACTGTATAAAATGTTGGTTAGGCTACAGCTAGAGTGTAGTGTGCAGTTCTGGAATCAACATTATAAAGAGGGGTGTGACTGTGCTGGAGAGGGTGCAGAAGACAACCATCAAGATGGTGTCTGAGCTGGAGAGTTTCAATTTTGAGGAAAGATTGGACAGACTGAGGTGTTTCCCCAGGAGTAGAGGAGATTGAAAGGGGACATGATTGCAATGTATAACATTATGAAGGGCATAGATAGAGCAGACAGGAAGGAATCTTTGCCCTTGTTGAAGGAATCAATGACCAACAGACATGGATTTAAGGTATCGGGTTGAAGATTTAGAGGAGATTTGATGAAGAACTTTTTCACCCAGAGGGTGGTGGGAACTGGAACCTCTGCCTGTAAGGGTGGTAGAGACAGAAACCCTCATAACATTGAAGGAGTACTAAACGTGCACTTGCAATTCCAAAACAAGGTTATACGCCATATGCTGGAAGATGGGATTAGAGTAATTAAGTGGTTGTTTTGGCTAATGCAGATATGATGGGCTGAAGGGCCTTTTTCTGTTCTGTAGATCTCTATGACTTTATAAACAATCTTCCCTCTCCTCCTTCCTCCACCTCATACCCACTGCTGTCCTGTCACCCACATCTAATCTCCCAGGACAGGAAAAGGAAAAGAAATAGGAACGGAGGGCCAATAATTGTACAGTGTAGTTCATTGGTTGACCTCCACTTCCATTCAGCCATGACGTACTATATTCACACCACAAGTTTCTTAATCAGATGGTTTGATGCCACACTATGGATTGGGTTCCAGACAGACTGGCCATGGGAAAGACAAATACAAGAACTGCCTTCAGGTTTGGACTTTGCACGAACACAATTGATTCAACATTAATACTAAATACAGCTGTGTCTGGCAATCATAGATGTACCATGCTCTGACTTATCATTTACTTTGTGGGGAGCAGTGGCATAATGGTAATGCCATAGACTGGTTTAGTAATCCTGAGGTCCAAGCTAATGTGTTCTGAGAGCATGGAGTTCAAATACCACCATGTCAGACAGTAAAATTTGAATTCAATTAAAAATCTAGAATTAGAAGTTAACCTAATGATGACCATGTAACCATTGTCAATTGTGTTAGCAAGTTTTGAGAAGATTTGAAGCTCAGGTTGAGGTTCTGGATGTAGGTTTGCTCGTTGAGCTGGAAGGTTCGTTTCCAGACTTTTTGCCACCCTACTCGGTAACATCTTCAGTAGGCCCCTGGGCAAAGCATGAACATCAACTAGCCACAAAATGGCATGACCCTCTCTCACTAGTATCCTTACATACAGATAAGGAAGGACACCACTTCGATTGGGACAACACATCCATCCTAGGACAAGCCAAACAGCGACATGCATGAGAATTCCTAGACGCATGGCATTCCAACCGGAACACTATCAACAAACACATCAACATAGACCCCATCTACCAACCCCTGGGAAAAAGAACAGGAAATGACATCACCACAGGAAATTATCTCACCAACCCAAAGAAACCCAAACATATAAATAGAAAGCAGGAATTACCAGCAGTGCTTCGCCCAGCGGCCCACTGAACATGTTACCAAGAAGGGTGACATAACGTCTGGAAATGAGTCTTCTATCTCAGCAAGCAAACCTACACCCAGAACTGTCAATTGTCATAAAAACCCACCTGGTACATTAATGTCCTTTTATGAAGGAAATCTGCTGTCCTTACCTGATTTGGACCACATATGACTGACTCCAGACTCTTTGACTCCCAACTGCTCTCTGAAATGGCCTAAAGACCTGCAATGTTAGGTTGAAAGTACCTAATAAGTTTTTTAAGGTCTGATCATAATGATTGCAAAAACACGTGCACTTCAATATAAAGCAAATTTATAAGCTTAATCTGCTTAATCTATTTATCAGAGACAAATGCAAACTAATGAGTGAATATATTAGCTTAAATTACATAACATAAATTACATCTATATAAATATACACAAACAAGTGAGTCTCACACTCCCTTCCATCCGTTTGGGACTTTGGTGACGGTGACACTAGGAGCTCTATCTTGATTCTATGGCATCAGTCTTACCAACCCACCCTGATGGTGCAAAATCCCATGAGTGCAGCCAAGTCCCTGATATTATTACCTTTCTGAATCTATAAGATTATGTGGTGAATCTCCATTTTGTAATGACTGCAGTACTCTTCCATTCTTCGAAGCAGGATAAAATTTGGGCCAATGTAACAGGTCATTAGGACAGTACTCACTGAGAATTCAATGTCACGTGGTTACCTCCCAGTCAAATTTTTGCATCAGGTTCGTTTTTCATGTACTTTCCATTTCACTTCAATTGCTCATTGTCATGTCCAATTAACTCTTAATGGTCTGGTTTGAAGATATAATTTTAAAGTTCAACAGTACACATCCTCTGATATAGAACATAGATAGACTATAGAACATTGAACAATACAGCACAGAACAGGCCCTTCAGCCTTGATGTTGTTACAAACTGACCTACATACCCTTCATTGTACAATCTTCCATGTGCCTATCCAATAAATGCTTAAATGTCCATAATGTATCTGACTCTAATATCAGGGCTGGCAGTGCATTCCACACACCCACTACTCTCTGTGTAAAGAAGCTTCCTCTGACATCTCCCCAAAACCTTCCTCCAATCACTTAAAAGTATGCCCCTTCTTGATCGACATTTCTGCCCTGGGAACATGCCTCTGGCTATCCATTCTATATATGCCTCTCAACGTCTTGTACACCTCTACCAAGTCCCCTCTCATCCTTCTTCACTCCAATGAGAAAAGCCCTAGCTCCTTCAACTTTTGTTCATAAGACATGCCCTCCAGTCCAGGCAGCATCTTGGTAAATCTCCTCTGCACCCTCTCTAAAGCTTCCACATCTTTCCGGTAATGAAGTGACCAGAACTGAACACAATATTCCAAGTGTGCAGCATAACCTCACGGCTCTTAAACTCAGTGCCCCTGCTAATGAAAGCCAATGCATCATACACCTTTTTGACAACCCCATCAATTTGGGTGGCAACTTTGAGGGATCAATGGACATGGATTTCAAGATCCCTCTGTTCCTCCATGCTGCCAAGAATCCTGCCTTTATCGCTGTATTCTGCATTCAAATTTGACCTTCCAAAGTGTATCACTTCACACTTTTCCAATGTCTTCAAAGCAGATAATCAAAACTTAATACAAGCACATGCATATTAATTGAATAGCTGCAAATTGGTTATACATGCAATTAAATTTACAGGCCTTAATACAGGTATGTGAGAACAAGACACAAATAATTAATAATAATATAACTGGATGCCATAAGAGCCATAGTACTGCTGAGGCTTTAGGTGACACCCCTTAAATATTTCTTACCAATGATGCACAGTAAGAGTTCCTAAATTATCTGCTACATGAATCAGTTGATTTAGGCAGAATGACATGGCAGATTCTTGCCGTAAGATGTCATGGTGTATTGACACCAAATGAGATGCTATGCAAGGAAGGTCCACAATATCTTAAAAGTCATATGGGGAGGAACCCTATTCAGTTGATTGGTGGTGTGATATGCAGTTGTCACCTCCCATTCTTTGATGATGTAAAGTTTATGTCTATTTGCATAGATAGCGTACATTTTATCTCTACATAAGTTGACGGCTGGTTCCTCTCTCTTATAATTAAGATAGAGAGTATGAGTGCTAGCCACACACATGTGGTCGGGGCCAATTTTGTGGATGATTCTTTCATTGTGGTACCTTTCTCCATATGCTAGTACCTTGCTATGTTGCAGTGCAACACATATTACAGCATCTTAAGGAAAGAGGAAATAGGCTATGTCATTTAACTTAATTTTCTTTCTTCAGTTTGTTTCACATGACTGCAATCAATTCCAAGAGATAAATTTCTAATAAGTCATTAAGAAACTAATTCCACATAAACACTCCCTGACAGGATTTTTTTTTACATAGCCACTGATACTTCCTTAAAGTGACATCAGTTTAAAGCCTCCCCAGATCTCAAGCTCCAGGGAGGAAAATGGAAAAGATATAAAAGCGACCTTAAGGGGCAATGTTTTCATGTAGAGGGTGGTGCGTGTATGGAATGAGCTGCCAGAGGAAGTGGTGGAGGCTGGTATAATTACAACATTTAAAAGGCATCTGGATGGGTGTATGAATAGGAAAGGTTTAGAGGGATATGGGCCAACTGCTGGCAAATGGGAGTAGATGAGGTTAAGATGTCTGGTCAGCATGGACGAGTTGGACTGACGGGTCTGTTTCCTTGCTGTACATCTCCACAACTCCATGACTCTAAAACACAGAAGTGACACAAGACAGCATTTTGCCAGGCAAAGAATGAAAACACAAATGAACCAGATCACAAAGGGTTAACAGTTAATTCCGAGACTGTGGACACTCACAGAATTCACATCCAGGCGCAAACAATTTGTTACCTCGATCAAACACAAAAGCTGGTTTCTCTCTGTCTTTCTCCATCTGTCTCCCCTGCTACAATTTGTGACCATGTTCTTCCTTTCCTTGCAGTGTGAGTGAGATGTCTAAATAGTTTTACAAAAATTATTTACCATTCCAGAAGCAGCAGATATCGTACACATCATGGTATTACATTGTTAAAAATCACACCACACCAGGTTATAGTCCAACAGGTTTAATTGGAAGCACACTAGCTTTCGGAGCGACGCTCCTTCATCAGGTGATAGTGGAGGGCTCAGTCATAACACACAGAATTTATAGCAAAAATTTACAGTGTGATGTAACTGAGATTATACATTGAAAAACAGATTGTCTGTTAAGCCTTTCATTTGTTAGAATACAGTAATTGTTTCACTTCTTTCATGTGTAAATCACAAAACCTTTTTTTAAAAGTTGCATTCTCGGGTTAGCTGTTAACAATGGTGATAGCTAGACAATATGTTGAAGGTGTTGGCCCCCTGTGTTCTCTGTCTATGCCATGATGTTTAGATTGATTCTAATCTAAAAAGTGAGATAACGGAGTTCTACATGAATGTATGCAGTTTTTGAACAAAGTACAATGTAACCCTGCAAGTACAAATTCACCCCACAAACCTGATGAAGGAGCGTCGCTCTGAAAGCTAGTGTTCTTCCAATTAAACCTGTTGAACTATAACCTGGTATTGTGTGATTTTTAACTTTGTACACCCCAATCCAACACCGGCATCTCCAAATCATGATGTTACATTGGTTCTTTGGTTTGCTGTATGACTACCTTTTACTCAACTGTTGGTCACAGCTTGGCTTTTTCTGTAAAGTCCTGCCTTTGGGTGGGCACTCTCAGAGGTCGTCTCTCAGGACTTGTAGCTGCGTGCCTGGCTAACATTCAACTGTCCAAAAGGTAATGGTTATGCCCCTTAGCTTCACACACCTAATTTGCTATCTACCATCCTTTGATATAGCATGGACCAGAGGAAGAACTAAATGAATTTACTCAGCACCTGGACTCTACTTGCAGAATCAAAGGGTTCATTGTAGATCTCTCTCTCGCTTTCTGTCAATCAGCTGAAGCTAATAAAGAACGTACTTTTATCAGATTCATCTTCCAAGTTTCGCCTGCTCGTTATGCTGGACGATGGCCCGTTTGACCTCTCTGTGCCAGCGCAACTTCTGCTGTTCTCCTGTGGTGAGCACAGTCATCAATGTACTATTCACCTCCTTTAATTCTCACAACACCTCAGACAACATAGAGTAGCTGGTTGGCAGAATCTTCCCTTGGTTTGCTTTGGGAAACCTACAGTCCACCTTAGCATGGAGAAGCCCCTTGGGGGGTTTGATAGCAGACCAACCCATCATTAGAGGACCAATCTAAGACATGGGCTGCTTCCCAGCCACAGTATCCTACTTCTTGAACATTTTGCTCAGAACCTTGTTGCAGCACCAACTGAATTGTTAGACTTAAAGTACCTACCAGGTTCTTTAAGATTAGATTAGATTAGATTACTTGCAGTGTGGAAACAGGCCCTTCAGCCCAACAAGTCCACACTGACCCTCCGAAGAGCAACCCACCCAGACCCATTCCCCTACATTTACCCCTTCACCTAACACTCCGGGCACTTCACCTAACCTGCACACCTTTGGACTGTGGGAGGAAACCCAAGCAGACACTGGGAGAATGTGCAAAATTCACACAGACAGTTCTCCAAGGCGGGAATTGAACCCAGGTCTCTGGTGCTGTGAGGCAGCAGTGCTAACCACTGTGTCACCATGCCACCCATAAGGTTTTATCAAAATGATTACAAGAAGACACGTGCACTTCAATATAAAGCAAATTTATTAACTTAATCTACATAATATATATTAGAGGACAAATGAAAACTAAAAAACTATTAGCTGAAACTACACAAGATACTCAGATACACAAACAAGTGAGTCTCACGCTACGTTCTACTTGTTGGGGACTTTGGTGACAGTGGTGAGCTCTATCTCAGATTCAGGGCACTAGTCTTGTGAACTGCAACCGAAGATGAAAAGTCCCACAAATGGGCAAAGCTCCCTGGTACTGAGACTATTCTGATCCTAAGATTATGTGCTGAATCTCCATTTCATAATGACCTTTGAAACAAGCTGAGAAACAAATCCAGGAGGCCCTGTGTAACTACACATCAGGACAGTTCTCACAGACAATTCACTGTCACATGGTTACCTCCCAAGTCAAAATGGGCTATTTTTAACATCAGACCTGTTTTTCATGTACTTTTCCACTGTGCTTCAGTTGTCGTTGTCATGTCCAATTAAACTTGAATGATTATCCCTCAATGGTCTGGTTTGAAGCTATCATTTATAAGCCCTACACCACAAGTGCCAACCGCTCAACAGCACCTAGGCGTGGACCAGAAATGGCAGCCTAACCAGCAACATATATATCCAATGCAAGAATAACAGAAAAATAATTAAGGATTAAACTATCTCATTCATATGTCCACGGCCATGTGCCCATCTTGAGTCTTCCAGAGGGTTCTAAGGCCACTCACATGTGCTTTTTTTTGTGCTCAGTGATATGCAGCCTTGTGATGTCATCACAAGATTCTCCCCAGGCCCTGATACAAGATTCAACCTCAGTTTTGCAGCTTACAAATGCAAAATATGCTCATCAGTTCCTTATACCTAGGTCTGAGGGATCAAGCAGGCAATACGAGCTGTGTTGAGAAGATGCACAAGAGGTTAAGATATACCAACTCTTTACAAAATGGTAACCATCCCACAATGACCTTTGTACATGGCATATAAGTTGACCCCTGTCTTTGGTGGGAAATTTCAAGGCTTCAAAGCTCAACCGCTAAAGAGACATCTAGAGGACTCTGTAAAATTTATCACCAACTCCCTCAGTTTGTGGTGCATCTAAATATATTTTCCTAAATAAGCACAAAAATAAGTTGAAGAAATTGATCAGGTCGGGCAAGATTTGTGGAGAGAAACAAAATATTTCAGGTCGATGAATTTTATTTAAAGAAAGCAGGTTTTGTAGAACATCTTAAAGGGGGTGAGAAAGGCCAAGAGGTTTGGGAAGGTAATTCTAGACCTTGGAACCATGGGAGCTGAGGGCACAGCTGTCAATGATGTAGCGATGATAATCGGAAATGAGGAATAAGCTGGAATTGAAGGAGCACAGATGTCTTGGAAATTGCTGAGCTCTGGGGGAGGTGCAGAGATAGGAAGAGGTGAAACTACTGAAGGATTTTAAAATGCGGCAGAGAATTTTTAAATTTGAGTATTATTAGCTCGGGAACGTACATAGATCAGCGAAGACAGAGGGCAATGGATGACAAGACCTGATGTGAATCAGAATGTAGGCATTTAAATTTGAATCAACTTGAAGTGTAAAGATCCCCGATACTCTTTGACAGGTTCTCCCTAGTGGCCTGGGCCAAAAGATAAAGGTGAAATTATCTGGTTGTTATTATTCTGCTGTTTGTAGATCAATTGGCTGCTGCATTTCCTATCTCTTGAACAAGCAATAGAGTTCAGGGGTAAAGACACCATTCCACAAATAAGATATAGATTCAATAGTCTGTGAGACAGCGTGAACACCTACAACTGAACAGTATGTAAATGACTAAGAATTTGATAAACTCAGTCTGACCATGTATCCACAATGGTCTTCAGTATAACATAAATAGTGCAGCATCTTTTTTTGTATGTTGATTTTTCCTGCGATAATTTTGGCCTTGGCTGGTATTGTTGTCATCCATTTTTCTCAATGATATTATTCTAAGTTACTTCTGAACAAGAAATAAGTTTATAACATATTACTTCGTAACGAGTTATGTTGTATCTGAGATACTTGATTGCCTCTTATGAGATCATCAGGCTCAATTTGAGGTTAAATACACATGAGCTAGATGTGTTAGCATTAAGAACAATCACTGGAGCTCGACACCTCATGTGAACCTGAGCAAAACTCAGGAAACAACAAGGAATGCTCAGCTCTTCCCAGGACAATCCTTTATATCCTGAAGGATGGAGCTTATCTTTTAATGCCAACTAACCTTTCAAGCACTAACTGCCTTTTGCAGCAGAGTAGACTTTACATTTTTATTCTGTAAATTTAGAAGACCTACATTTCGCAATGTATTTTATCATGTATACACTGAAATATTCATAATTGCAAATACCTTATTCATTTACACTTCATTTCTATTTTATTGATGGTCTGAATTATGACTATGTTTTCTTTGTATCTTCATCACAGTACAGACTTCCCTCGTGATCATTTATCAATTAATCAATTATTTATCTATCCACCTTGCAACAGTGGCTACACCTCTTTGTTTGAAAGTGTTTTGGTATATTCAGAGAATTTGGAAGATGCTCCATACTTATGACCCTTTCTTTTATTTTAATCAGGAGCAGTTGCTACAGATACCACTAGACAGCCTACTAATGTGCATTAAAACATGTCTAGAGGAGAGAATTGTTCCCTTCATTATACTCATCTTGGGACTCTGCAGAAATTGACTTGCCACACACAAGCTGATTTGACAGGGAAGGAGAGAGGGAGACATGGCAGGTTTCCCTACACAGCTGTGTCTGTCTGACACACACACACACACACACACACACACACACACACACGTCCAGGCAGCAGTTGATGTTGAAGTCTAGATCTGACAGCCATCATCAAGTGTAAATATTACATGGCGTGACTCACTGCAGAGTTACAAGGTGCCACATCAAAGGTTATTACATCGTACAAAAGCTAATGCTGCAGGGGATAACATATTAGCATGGATAGTAGATTGGTTAGCCAACAGGAAACAGAGTAATACAAGTAAAACAGGAGCAGAAATAGGGCTTTTGGCCCTTTGAGCCTTCCTCGCCATTCATAACTGATCATCCAACTCAATGCCCTGTTTTTCCCCTACCCTTTTGAAAGGGTTCAGGGAAGATTACAAGGATGTTGCCAAGGTTGGAGGATTTGAGCTATTGGGAGAGGTTGAATAGGCTAGGGCTGTTTTCCCTGGAGTGTCGGAGGCTGAGGGGTGACCATATAGAGGTTTATAAAATCATGAGGGGCATGGATAGGATAAATAGACAAAGTCTTTTCCCTGGGGTGGGGAAGTCTAGAACTAGAGGGCATAGGTTTAGGGTGAGAGGGGAAAGATAAAAGAGACGTAAGGGGCAATTTTTTCACTCAGAGGGTGGTACGGGTATGGAATGAGCTGCCAGAGGAAGTGGTGGAGGCTGGTACAGTTGCAACATATAAAAGGTATCTGGATGGGTATATGAATTGGAAGGGTTTGGAGGGATATGGGCCAAGTGCTGGCAGACCAAACATTGAATGTTTTCAAAAAGGAGACAGTTATAGCTATAGAGTTACAGAGATGTACAGCATGGAAACAGACCCTTCAGTCCAACTCGTCCATGCCAACCAGATGTCCCAACCCAATCTAGTCCCACCTGCCAGTACCTGGAGGCTTCCTACCTCCATTCCTGATGATGGGCTTTTGCCCGAAACGTTGATTTTCCTGCTCCTCGGATGCTGCCTATCCTGCTGTGCTTTTCCAGCACCACTCTGATCAAAACTATATTTGGCCTTTCAAGCCTGCCCTATTATTCAGTGATATCATGGCTGATCCTCTATCTCAGTACATATCCCCGCTTACTTCCCATGCTCCTTGATGACTTTAAAAATCTAATACTGTAATTCATAACATATTTCTTGAATGTACTCAGTGACCTTGCTTCCACAGCCTTCTATGGCAGTGACTTCCACAAGGTGACCACCCTCTGAGTGAAGGAATGCTTCCTCATCTCAGTGTTAAATGGCCTACTCTGTATGTTTAGACTGTGGGCCCTGGTTCTAGACTTCCCAACCATAGAAAAGATCCTCCCTGCATCAGGTTTGTCCAGCCATTTGTTTCAATATTTGTTTTAATAAGATCCCCTCTCATTGTTAATGTCTGATGACATAAAGATAATGAAGAAAGCAACTTGCAAAGAGGCATTAGGAGTCTACAAAGGGATGCAAGACAGATTACGTGAGGGAGCAAAACTGTGACAGAGGGAGAATAATATGGGAAAGTATGAACTCATCTACTTTGAAAGGAAGAATTGGGAAGCAGCGTATTACTTAAGCAGACGGGGATTACAAATCTCTGAGGTACAGAGGCACCTGGATATCCTGGTAAAGGTCAGTATGCAGTTGCAGCAAGTATTTAAGAAGGCAAATTGGATGTATGTTGTGAAACAAACAGAATATAAAAGTGAGGATATTTTGTGACAGCTGTGCAGGGCATTGGTGAGACCACATCTGGAGTACTGATATAATTTTGGTCCCTTCATTTAAAGATAGGTATAATTGCATTGCAGGCAGTGATTGCTTGCTGGGATGAGAGGATTATCTTATGAGGAAAGGTTGGATCTGTACCTGGTAGAGTTTAGAAAAAGCTGATCTTATTGAAACATATAGATTACTGAACAAACTTGACAGAGTAGATATCCTGAAAGGACGTTTTCCCTTGTGGGACAGACTAGAGCTCTGGGAATGGGTCTCCCACTGAGCTGGGGATGGTGTAGATTTGTTTCTGTCAGAGGGTGGTGAGTTTGTGGAACTCACTTGCCAAGAGAGCAGAGGAAGTGGAGAAATTGAATATTTTTGAGGCTGAGCTGCATATATCCAACTATAGGTTCTAAACTGACAAGGGAGTCAAAGGGTATAAGGGATAGACAGGAAAGTAAATGCTACTGTCAGATCAGCCACGGCCTGCCTGGATGGGAGAGTAGATTCAAAGTGGCTGTAAAATCTATTCCTGTTCTTAATCCACATGGTCATTTACATCCAGTTGTGGGGTTGTCCTATACAGCTTGCAAAGCAGTGGAATCCCCACTTCTTTTTTCTCCTTTGCCTTTTTCTTGGGGATATGTGCCCCATGGTGCTCCCAGTGGGGGATCCCAGTAACAGAGAGCACATTCTGAGATAAGCAAACAAGTTTTATGGGGCTGGCACTTAGTATTCCTGTTAATTGCCCGTAGTGAGTGTACCAGATATTGGATTAGTGTTAAAAACATGCAATGTTCAGTGTTTTGCATTTCTGGAGGTGGTGAGGAATATGCATGTTCCCAGTGCAGCTGAACATTTTTGCAGTTCCATTTCCCTGCCTGGTTGCATACAACATACCATGAGCCGGCTCAGGGCTCATGACAGAGAGAAGATAGATTTTCAGCAATATTAGATTACCTACAATGTGGAAACAGGCCCTTCGGCCCAACAAGTCCCCACCGACCCTCCAAAGAGCACTCCACCCAGAACTATTCCCCTACACCTAACACTACAGGCAATTTAGCATGGTCAATTCACCTGACCTGCACACCTTTGGACTGTGGGAGGAAACCGGAGCACCCGGAGGAAACCCACGCAGACACGGGGGAACGTGCAAACTCCACACAGACAGTTGCCCGAGGCTGTGAAGCAGTTCCCTGCTGCTGTGAAGCAGCAGTCCTAACCACTGAACCACCGTGCCGCTATATCTTTTTATTCGTTTTGTTCTTAAGCTGTTCAAAATGGTGCTGGATTATGACAACAATTGAAGCTTTTCACTATAATTTATGTGTTGTTCATAGTAATGTAGAAGTGATAATGAATCATCATTCGTTCATGTAGTATCAAACTGCACCCATCGACACTGATCTGCGTGTACGAACAGTGCTGCAGCATTGTACCACAGTGTTATAATAATTCCATGCTGCAGTTATAGCATGCAGTTGGATCCCGGACAGTTAAAACAGAAACAGGGAAGGCTGGAAGGGCTTAGCTACATTAGCAGCACTTTGAACAGAGAAAGAGAGTGAATGTTTTAATTCAATGACCCTTCGCCTTGGCATGATTTGATAATGGCCCCTATTTTACTGTCTGTCTCCTATACCCTTTGACTGTCTTGTCAATCAAGAATCTGTAGTTGGAAATATCAACTTCAGTCTTAAAAATATTCAATTACTGCACCTCCTGTACTCTCGGGGCAAACTCATGATGCTCTGAGAGAAATAAGTTCACATCATCTCCAGCTTAAATGAGAGGCGCAGAGGATGGTGGTCAATTGTTGATATCCCGGCAGTGGTGATTGTTCTGGGAACAGTGTTTGGTAAGGTGGCACTAGGATCAGATGGGAAGAGTACCACAGGGGCAGGCTGGGTTATTAATGAGGTGAGTTTGCTAAGATGTGGTGAGAGAACTCACAGAGTAAAATTCAGGTCCTCATTACAGATCCCAATTGATGACAGCAAAGATCTTACTTCCTGTCAACATCCTCAAAAGGAGTAATTGATTGAAATGTTAATAAATGCCCGGTCTTGGAAACCAGGTGTTTCAGAGACTATTAGTCATCCTGTGAAACACAATTGGAAGAAGACAATCATCGAGGATGGATCAGCGGTACTTCATTGAATTTATATTCCTGTTGTTTAGCAACCTGCAGGTGACAGATTAATGTACAAAATAAATTAGGGAGGACAGAGAATCTCTGATAAAGGGATCAAAGAGTGACCATGAGAATAGATCAGCAGCTAAATTTAAACAAAACCTTTGTAAGATATTTTGTGAAGACATAAATAAGACAAAGAATAGTCAAAGGAAGTGAGAAATAGAAAGGAGATGATGTAATCTGTTAGCAGGGATTATGTTCCTCACAAACCTTGTGAGGCATGCCACACGTGCCTGTGGGTCAAGTACTTCATACTCCAGGAAATTAATTTGAAATGTGTTTTCCTAAAACCACAGATAGGCGAAGATTATAGCTCAAGATTAGAGAGTTGCTGGAAATGCACAGCAGGTCAGGCTGCATCCGAGGAGCAGGAAAATCAAAGATTCCTGATGAAGGGCTCCTGCCTGAAACGTAGATTTTCCTGCTCCTCGGATGCTGTCTGACCTGCTGTGCTTTTCCAGCACCACTCTGATCTTGAGCTATAATCTCCAGCATCTGCAGTCCTCACTTTTGCCTCGAAGATTATAGCTCAGTTGACTGGATTGTTGGTTTGTTGAACAGTGTGATGCCAACAGCATGGGTTCAGTTCCCATCAGCAGTTTAAGGTTACCATGAAGGACTCTCCTTCTCAACCCCTTCGCTCAGCTGAGGTCTGGAGACCCTCAGGTTAAATCACCACCAGTTGCTACTCTCTCTAATGAGAGAGCAGCCCCTATGGTCTGGTAAGACTATGGCGACACAACAACAAGATGCAAGGATGTTCAGTGAGCTTTGCACAGATAAAATATGCAATAGATGGACATGCAAATGACAGGATTTGAGTGTGTGATTGTGGAGGCAGACACACAATTCAGGGACTAAGCAGGTGCTTTGTTTTCACAAGAGAAGAAAGTACTGATAACACAGGAGAGGATTAAAAAATGATAAAGAGGAGATTATTAGAAGGTCAATAGCTCTCAAGATAGAAAATTCACTCAGTTTAAGTTGGATACGCCCAAGATCATAAATGGAATGAAGGAAATTTTAAAAGAAATATTCACTCACATATTGGCATCGCTGTCTGGGCCAGCATTCATCACCTGTCCCGAGATGCCCTTGAGATGGGGCGGCATGGTGGCACAGTGGTTAGCACTGCTGACTCACAGTACCAGGGTCCCAAGTTCAGTTCCCGCCTCAGGTGTCAGTCTGTGTGGAGTTTGCACATTCTCCCTGTGTCTGTGTGGGTTTGCTCCGGGTGCTCCGGTTTCCTCCCACAGTCCAGTCAGGTGAATTGGCCATGCTAAATTGCCCATAGCGTTAGGTGCATTAGATCAGAGGGGAAATGGGTCTGGGTGGGTTACTCTTCGGAGGGTTGGTGTGGACTGGTTGTGCCAAAGGGCCTGTTTCCACTCTGTAGGGAATCTAATCAAGGTTGTGCTAAGCTGCCTTCTTGAACCACTGAAGTCCCCCATTCAGTGTAGGTAGGTCCACAATGCCGTGATATATTTATGGTTCAGGAGGGTGGAGAGGGACTTGGAGGGTAAATTGTAGTGGGGCTGTTCCCCTGTGTTTGCTGCCCTTATGTAGGAAGTAGTGGAAGACACTGTTGAAGGAGCCTTGGTGAATTTCAGCACTGCATCTTGTAGATAGTACATGTTCCTGCAACTGAGCATTGGGATGGATTGAATGGCTCCTTGTGGATGTGGTGCCAATCCAGTGGACTGCTTTGTCCTGGATGGTGTCAAACCTCTTGAGTGTTGTTGGAGTTGCACTCATCCAGGCAAATAGGGAGCATTCCATCACACTCCTGTGATGGAGTTGTGAAACTTCTGGTGATAATCTTCCAATGTGAGCTGCCTCCTTGAACCACTGCAGTCCTTGCTGTGGGTTGACCCACAATCCCAGTAGTGAAGAAATGCCAGGATTTTGACCCAGTGACAATGAAGGAATGGTGATATATTTCCAAGTCAGGATAGCGAGTGGCTTGGAGGGGAACTTGAAGGTGGTGGTGTTCCCATATGTATGCTGCCCTTGTCCTTCTAGATGGAAGTGGCTGTGGGTTTGGACGGTGCTGTCTGAGGATCCTTGTTGAATTTCTGCAGTACATTTTGGAGATAGAACAGACTACTACTACTGAGCGTCAGTGGTGGAGGGAGTGGATGCTTGTGGATGTGGTGCCAATCAAGTAGGCTGCTTTGTCCTGGATAGTGTCAAGCTGTTGTTGGGGATGCACCCATCTAGGCAAGTGGGGAGTATTCCATCACACTGAACAGGCTTTGGGCAGTCAGGGCATGTGTTACTCATTGCAGTATGCCTAGCCTCTGACCTACTCTTGTAGCCAATGTGTTTATGTGGTCAGTCCAGTTGAGTTTCTGGTCAATGATAACCACCAGGACATTGACAGTAGTGGATTCAATTATGGTAACATCACTGAATCTCAAGGGGTGGTGGTTAGATTGTCTCTAATTGGAGATGGTCATAACCTGGCATTTGTGTGGCATAAATGTTAATTGTGACTTGTTCGTCTAAACCTGGATACTGTCCAGATCTTGTTGCATTTAGACATGGACTGGTTCAGTACCTTGAGGAATTGCGAATGATGCTGAAAATTGTGCAATCATCGACAAACACCCCTACTTCCGAAGGAAGGTCACTGATGAAGCAGCTGAAGATGGTTAGGCCTAGGACACTACCTGAGAAACTCCTGCAGAGACTTTCCTGGAGTTGAGAAGACTGGCCTGCAACCATGACCATCTACCTATGTGTTGGGTACGACTCTAACCACCGGAGTGTTTGGTCCTGGATTTCCATTGTTTTCAGTTTTGCCAGGGCTCCTTGATGCCACACTTGGTCAAATGAAGCCGTGATGTCAATGATGGTCACTCTTACCTCACCTCTGGAATTCAACTCTTTTGTCCATGTTTGGACCGAGGCTGTAGTGAGATCAGGAGCTGAGTGGACCTGGCAGAACCAAAACTGGGCATCACTGAGGAGGTGCTGCTTGATGGCACTGTTGCTGTGACCTTCCATCGCTTTTCTGATGATTGAGAATATACTGATGGGGCGGTAATTGGCTTCATTGGAATTTCGAGGAGAAAGTTAGGTCTGCAGATGCTGGAGATCAGAGCTGAAAATGTGTTGCTGGTAAAGCGCAGCAGGTCAGGCAGCATCCAAGGAACAGGAAATTCGACGTTTCGGGCATAAGCCCTTCATCAGGAGCCCTTCATAAGCCCTTCTCTTTCCTGATGAAGGGCTTATGCCCGAAACGTCGAATTTCCTGTTCCTTGGATGTTGCCTAACCTGCTGCGCTTTTCCAGCAACACATTTTCAGCTCCATTGGAATTTCCTACTTTTTGTGCACAGGATATACCTGGGCAATTTTCTACTTTGTCGGGTAGATTCACAAGTCTTCAATATTATTCTCAGAATGTTGTCAGCGCACTTAGCCTTTGCAGTATCCCGTGTCCCCAACAGTTTCTTGATATGACATGGAGTGAATCAAATTTGCTGAAGACTGGTATCTGTGATGCTGGGGACCAGTGGAGGAGGCTGAGTTGGATCATCCACTCAACACTTCTGGCTGAAGGTTGCTACAAAAGCTTCAGCCTTAGCTTTTGCCCTGCCCTGATGTGCTGGGCTCTTCCATCATTGAGGATGGGGTTATTTGTGGAGCCTTCTCCTCTAATGAGTTGTCAATCATGCATCATCATTCCAACTGGATGTGGCAGAACTGCACAGCTTAGACCTGATCTGTTGGATGTGGGATCGCTTAGTTCCGTCTATCAGTTGCTGCTTATGCTATTTCATACGCAAGTAGCCCTATTTGGTGGTTTCATCAGGTTGACACCCCATCTTCAGATATGCCTCTTCCTGCTCCCAGTATACCCTCCTACAGTCTCCATTGAATCAGGGTTAATCCACTGGCTTGATGGTGATGGTTGACTGCCGTATATAGTCATAGAGCTGTACAGCACAGAAACAGACCCTTCGATCCAACTCATCCATGCCGACCAGATATCCCAACACACTCTATTCCCACCTGCCAGCACCCAGCCCATATCCTCCAAACCCTTCCTATTCAGATATCTATTCAGATGTCTTTTAAATGTTGCAATTGTACTAGCCTCTACCACTTTCATTGGTAGCCCATTCCATACTCACGTACCACCCTCTGCATGAAAAAGTTACTCCGCCAGGACATGAGGTTGCGGATTGTGCTGGAGTACAATTCTGCTGTTGTTGATGGCCCACAGCGCCTCCTGGATGTTCAGTCTTGAGTTGCTCAATCTATTTGAAGTGTATCCCATTTAGCACGGTGATAGTGCCACCCAAACATGCTGGAGGCTATTCTCAATACGAAGGCTTGTAATAGGAGAGAGGAGTAAATGTGGTAATATGGGCCATTCAGCCCAACCTTGGCAATAGGTAACCTTTGAAGGACAAATGATTGTAAAGAAAAGTAATTGACGCTTGGAAACGTGTAGGCTAATAAATGAAAATCTGTTGAAAGCAATTTTTTATTACTATTCCTGTGCAAGATATAGGTAATGCTGGAAAGATGAGCATTTGTTACACATCCCTGACTGTCCTGGAGAAAATTATGGTGAGCTGCCTTCTTGAACTGTTGCAGTCAGGTGGTGCAGATACATTTGTAGTGTTGTTCGGAAGGGAGTTCAACAATGGCTTGTTTCGTCCATGGTCGTCCTTCATAAGTCTCCCAATGATTTTTGAAAAAGCATGCTTTTCCAGCAACATATTTTTCAGCTCTGATCTCCAGCATCTGCAGTCCTCACTTTCTCCCAATGATTTCTGTTTGGCTCCATTCACAGTTCCTTATGTGATGACAACAAATGACCTGGACAATGTCCTGTCTTGGATTTGTGACAGTTAAAAGAGCTACCAGCGTAAGGTCTATAGGTGACAGAATATCATGGAAACATTGAAGAGAAGAGAAGGAGTGAATCTTTTTGACCCCTTGAGCCTGTTCTGCCATTCAATACGATTCTGGCTGATCATTGATGCTTGTTACCCTCATTATCACCACACCCTCATTGTCCTTGATCCCTTTCCCCACCCAGAGACAGCCTTGCAGCAGTGACCAGGATTTCTGCTCAAGATACCCATGCCTTTTCAGAGGTGCCTTGAAACTCCTCCAGTGCGGTAGTGGTGGCACTTAGCTCTCAGGGGCTCCTCCTGCTCAGGAGATCCCTTGGGAACAAAGATGACTTGATCCCAGTCCAGCCCAATGGGCTGATATATACATTGTGTAGTCTGCCAAATCTACCACCACGGGTTAAGTAGTGTTTGGACGGTCAGTTGGATTGGTTGATAGGAGATCTGTGCCCTCTCCTGAAACCTTGACTTCACCCCCGTGCGTTCCTGATCAATTCTCTTGACGAATTCGGAGTCTTGCTGATTGACCCCACTCCATTTTGGATGTTCACATGGGTGGGATCTGCCTCCAATCACAGAGGGTCTTTGACCATGACAGGAATATCCCTAAAATATTGCTTTATCACAGCTCTGGAGGACCTGGTGACATGGACCCTTTGATCTGAAATTGCACAGGAGCCTCCTGGTTGACCACCTCCAATTAGATGTCCAAGTAGGCATGCCAGCAACCAGGGCAGGGTTGTAACCCTGGAATGATCCTCAATTACTCTTTAAAGTGCACTGAATTCTACCCTCAGTGTCAGACTGTGTGCTTAAGCCATGAAGGGTGGGTTACACCGCTCTTAAAGGTACACCAGAAAGCCTCTGAATCAGCAATCAGTGCCCTCCCCCCACAGTCAGGTTGACCCTTAGGTGTGTCACTGATTTGCTTATGAAAGTCAACATTCACGAGAGGGGATCTTCTTACTTATAATCCAAGAAAACTCATGATCGTTCCATAAGACTTAGGAGTGGCAGCAGGCCATTCAGCCAATTGTTTAGATCAGAGTGGTGCTGGAAAAGCTCAGCAGGTCGGTCAGCATCTGAGGAGCAGGAAAATCGATGTTTCGGGCAAACGCCCTTCATCATTCCAGCACCACGCTGATCTAAACCCTGGTTTCCAGCATCTGCAGTCCTCCCTTTTGCCCTCAGCCAATCGCGCCTGCTCTGCCATTCAATGAGATCTGGTGATCCTTAGCCCCACTGTTCTGCCTTTTCCCATGACTCTTGACCCCCTGACTGATTATAATCTTTCCATTCAGCCTTGAATGTACCAAATGACAGAGAATCGCCAGCCCTCTCTGGTAAAGAATGGCACAGATTCACTACCCTTTAAAATATGAACATCCTTCTCTCCTCTGTTTGGAATTTGCGATCCTTTATTCTGAGGTTATGTCCTCGACTCTCCCACAGAGGGAAACAGCCTTTCCACATCTAACCTGTCAAGTCCTCTCTCTCTCTCTCCATCCGATCATTAATCTCACTGTCACATAGGTCAGTTTGAAATTCCTTCCAGTCTGGCAGGTCCTGCTTCTGCTAACTTTTTGTTTATTACAATAATTATTATCTTTGAGGAGTTGGAAACCTTGTGATTGCCTTGATTTATTGGCAAATCTTCGGCTTAATTATCATTGAGAAATTAAACAATAGTGTTATGGACCAGGCCAGACCTCCCAAAACATTCCAAGGAAGTAGCTAGTTTGCTCGTTGTTTAAGTAGGTGTAGACTGCATATTCCAGGAGGGATGCAGCTGGTCAAACCATTTAGTTTTAAACAAAACAGAATTTATTTACAAGGTTACCTAATGAAGCACAAACAAAAGAAAACAGAATACCGAATAACTTACCTATCTGAAAACCCAACAGACTATACCAGCTTAATGATGCTATTCCCAATACTTGCAACAATCCCCATAAACACCCCTTGGCACAAAAGGTATAATCAAAGACAGGGTCTTCCAGGAGAGAGGACAGAGAGAGGGAGGAAGTGAGGACTGCAGATGCTGGACACCAGAGTTATAAAATGTGGTGCTGGAAAAACACAGCAGGCCAGGCAGCATCCGAGGAGCAGGAGAATCGGACGTTTCGGGCATAAGCCCTTCTTCAAGAACGAAGCTGGTGTGCCAAGTGGGCGGAGATAAAGGGTAGGGGGGAGGGAATTTGGGGGAGGGGCACTGGGAATACAATAGGTGGAAAGAGGTGAGGGTGAGGATGATAGGCAAGAGAGGGCATGGGGGCAGAGAGGTCAGGAAGAAGATTGCAGGTCAAGAGGGTGATGCTGAATCAATAGACAATAAACAATAGGTGCAGGAGTGGCCCATTCTGCCCTTCGAGCCTGCACCACCATTCAATATGATCATGGCTGATCATCCTTAATCAGTATCCTGTTCCTGCCTTTTCTCCATAACCCTTGATTCCACTATCCTCAAAAGCTCTATCCAACTCTTTCTTAAATGAATCCAGAGACTGGGCCTCCACTGCCCTCTGGGGCAGAGCATTCCACACAGCCACCACTCTCTGGATGAAGAAGTTTCTCCTCATCTCTGTCCTAAATGGCCTACCCCTTATTTTTAAGCTGTGTCCTCTGGTTCGGCACTCACCCATCAGCGGAAACATATTTCCTGCCTCCAGAGTGTCCAATCCTTTAATAATCTTATGTGTCTCCATCAGATCCCCTCTCAGTCTTCTAAACTCAAGGGTATACAAGCCCAGTCGCTCCAGTCTTTCAGCGTAAGGTAGTCCCGCCATGCATCTGTCCTGCTATGCTAACCTGTCCAGGTCACCCTGTAATCTCCTAACATCCACCTCACATTTCACCCTGCCACCCAACTTAGTATCATCAGCAAATTTGCCAATGCTATTACTATTACCATCTTCTATATCATTAACATATATTGTAAAAAGCTGCAGTCCCAGCACTGATCCCTGCGGTACCCCACTGGTCACTGCCTGCCATTCCGAAATGGAGCCATTTATCACTACTCTTTGTTTCCTGTCAGCCAACCAACTTTCAATCCAAGTTAGTACTTTGCTCCCAATACCATGTGCCCTAATTTTGCTCACTAACCTCCTATGTGGGACATTATCAAAAGCTTTCTGAAAGTCCAGGTACGCTACATCTACTGGATCTCCCTCATCCATCTTCAGAGTTACATCCTCAAAAAATTCCAGAAGATTAGTCAAGCATGATTTCCCCTTCATAAATCCATGCTGACTCTGACCTATCCTGTTACTACTATCCAGATGTGTCGTAATTTCATCCTTTATAATAGACCTCAGCATCGTTCCCACCACTGAGGTCAGACTAACTGGTGTATAATCTCCCACCTTTCTTAAAAAGTGGTACAACATTAGCCACCCTCCAATCCACAGGAACTGATCCCGAATCTATCGAACTCTGGAAAATAATCACCAAAGCATCCACGATTTCTCGAGCCACCTCCTTCAGGCCTCGGGGACTTATCAACCTTCAGACCTAACAGTCTCTCCAACACCAATTCCTGGCAAATATAAATTCGCTTAAGTTCAGATCCTTCAGCCACTGTTACCTCAGGGAGATTGCTTGTGTCTTCCCCAGTGAACACAGATCTGAAGTACCAATTCAATTCTTCTGCCATTTTTTTGTTCCCTGTAATGTACTCCCCTATTTCTGTCTTCAAGGGCCTAATTTTCATGGATTAGGATTGAGATAAGGTGGGGGAGGGGAAATGAGGAAGCTGGAGAAATCTACATTCATCCCGTGTGGTTGGAGGGTTCCTAGGCGGAAGATGAGGCGCTCTTCCTCCAGGTGTCATGTTGCCATGGTCTGGCGATGGAGGAGGCCAAAGACCTGCATGTCCTTGGCGGAGTGGAGGGGGAGTTAAAGTGATCAGCCACGGGGCGGTTGGGTTGGTTGGTGCAGGTGTCCCAGAGGTGTTCCCTGAAATGTTCCGCAAGTAGGTGACCTGTCTCCCCAATGTAGAGGAGGCCACATTGGGTGCAACGGATACAGTAAATGATGTGTGTGGAGGTGCAGGTGAATTTGCAATGATGGGAGAGAGAGGGAGGATCAGCATGGATCTGCTTCTTTGGCTCCAGCAGCTTCACAACTGTCTGACTGCTTTATATAGCCAGACCAAACCAAACCAGAGAAAAGCTGAGCTGGCAGAACTGGCCACTTCCCTTTCATTGTACAAGTTTTTTTTAAACTCGAAAGCCTTTCTGTCTCAGGCAGTATCTGTTAGCTATATTCAAATTTGCCCTAAAACCCTTAAACCCCCAAACTGTGTGTGTGTCTTTTATGACCTCTCTGAAAAGAAATGCCAGACTGACGAGGGGAGAGGCCATTTTGGATTTGGTGCTCGGCAATGAGCCAGGACAGGTGTCAGATCTCGCGGTGGGAGAACACTTTGGTGAAAGTGATCACAACTGCCTCACATTTAGCATGGCCTTGGAGAGAGAAAGGAGCAGTTATCGAGGGAAGATATTTAATTGAGGAAAAGGAAATTATGATGCTATCAGACAGGAGTTGGGAATTGCAGACTGGGAGCAATTGTTCCACAGAAAGGGCACAGCAGACATGTGGAGACTGTTTAAGGAGCAGTTGTTGTGAGTGATGCACAAATTTGTTTCTCTGAGACAGGTCAGAAGAGGTAAGATTAAAGAATCTTGGATGTTGAGAACAGAGGAACTTCTCGTCAAAAGGAAGAAAGCAGCTTACAGAAGGTGGAGGAAGCAAGGATCTCGCACAGCTTTAGAGGATTACAGGCTTGCTAGAAAGGAGCACAGAAAATGACTGAAGAGAGCCAGGAGGGGGCAAGAAAAAGGCTTGGCAGGTAGGATTAGGGAGAACCCAAAGGCATTTTACTCATACGTGAGGAATAAGAGAATGATGAGGAAGAAGGTAGGGCCGATCAGGGATAGCCAAGGGAACTTATGCATGGAGTCTGAGCAGATGGGGAAGCACTAAATGAGTTTTTTTGCTTCGGTTTTCACCAAGGAAAGGGAATTTATTGCAAATGAAAACTTAGAGGAGCTGAGGTACAGTCTTGACCAGATCAAGATTGATGAAGTTGATGTGCTAGAAAGTTTGGAAAACCCTCAAAGTTGCCACCCAAGTGATAGGGTAAAAACAATGATGGTGTTTTGGCTTTCATTAACACGGGGATTGAGTTTAAGAGCTGTGAGGTTTTGCCACAGCTCTACAAGTCCCTGGTGAGACCACACTTGGAATATTGTGTCCAGTTCTGATTGCCCTACTATAGGAAAGATGCAGAGGCTTTGGAGAGGGTGCAAAGAAGGTTTACTAGGATGCTGTCTGGACTGGAGGGCTTGCCTTATGAAGAAAGGTTGAATAAGCTCAGACTTTTCTCTCTGGAGAGGAGGAAGAGAGGAGACCTGATCGAGGGGTACAAAATAATGAATGGAATATATTGAGTCAATAACCAGAGACTTTTCCCCAGGGCAGGGTTGACTGGTACGAGAAGTCATAGTTTGAAGACATTAGGAGGAAGGTATAAAGGAGGCATCAGAGGTAGGCTCTTTACGCAGAAAGTTGTGAATGCATGGAAAACGTTGCCAGCTGTGGTGGTGGAAGCAGAGTCATTGGGGACATTTAAGCGACTGCAGGACATATACATGGATAGCAGTGAGTTGAGGGGTGCACAGGTTAAGTTACTGTATTTTACATTAGGATTAAACCTCGGCACAACATCATGGGCCTAAGGGTCTGTTCTGTGCTGTACTTTTCTATATATTGTCACAATAGACTAAAATCCTGCAATCAGCCACTAACTGATACCTTAATCTGCTGTTTAGAGTTTATTTTGTGAACTGAAGTACAGTATCTACTTGTGTACATGATTGTTCAATTGCTTGAATTTTTCTTAATAACATGATTAATGGATGTGGGCGTCACTGGCTGGCCCAGTATTTATTGCCTGTCCCTAGCTGTCCTTGAGAAGGTGATGGTGAGCTGCCTTCTTGAATCGCTGCAGCCCGTGTGTTGTAGGCAGACCCACAATGCTTTTAAAGTGGGAATTCCAGAATTTTAACTCAGTGACACTGTAGGAATGGCAATATCTTTCCAAGTTTGGACAGTGAGTGGCTTGGAGGACATATTCCAGAGGGTGGTGTTCCCATATATCTGCAGCCCTTGTCCTTTTAGGTGTGGAAGGAGTGGTGAGTTTGTGGGGTGCTAATCTGCCAAACTGCTAACCAGTAGCCCCTCAAGCTGGCTTTCCGGCAATAAAAAGGACAACATGTATTTTTTGATGCTGTTCACAACCTTGAGACGTGTTTAAGCAATTTAATCCAAATGAACTGAATTATAACCTGCGTTAGGACCAGAATTGCATATTTAATACTCGTGATTTGGAGATGCCGGTGTTGGACTGGGGTGTACAAAGTTAAAAATCACACAACACCAGGTTATAGTCCAACAGGTTTAATTGGAAGCACACTAGCTTTCCTAATGAAGGAGCGTTGCTCCGAAAGCTAGTGTGCTTCCAATTAAACCTGTTGGACTATAACCTGGTGTTGTGTGAGTTTTAACTAAATATTTAATACTGATATCGAGAAGGTAGCTCACTCATTTGATGAGCTTTTAAGTGTGGCTAAACACCACAAGTCCTCATTCATGAGATGGGGGTATGACTGGCTGGGCTAGCATTTATTGCCAATTCCTAGAATTGCAGCTTAAGGTGGAGAGTTCCAGAATTCCCCTCCTCTCCAAACATTTAGATTAGATTCCCTGTAGTATGGAAACAGCCCCTTCAGCCCAACAAGTCCACACTGACCCTCTGAAGAATAGCCCACCCAGACCCATTCCCTTACTCTATATTTACCCCTGACTAATGCACCTAACACTATGGGAAATTTAGCACAGCCAATTCACCTGGCCTGCACATCTTTGGACTGTGGGAGGAAACTGGAGCACCCGGAGGAAACCCACACAGACACAGGAAGAATATGCAAACTCCACACAGTCGGTTGAGGCGGGAATTAAACCAAGGTCCCTGGTGCTGTGAGGCAGGAGTGCTAACCACTGAGCTACTGGGAGGAATTTCATAGAAATCTATAAAATTCTTAGAGGACTAGACAGGGTCAATGCAAGAAGTATGTCTGATGACGGGGGAGTCCAGACCCAGGGTCAGAATCTAAGGTTACAGGAAGGCCAGTTAGGACTGAGAAGACACAATATTCCATCATCCAGAGAATAGTGAGTCTATGGAATTCTTTGTCACAGAAATTGATTGAAACCAAAGATTGACTGTTCTGCAGTTAGATATAGTTCTTAGATTTAAAGGGAACAAGGTGTATGGGAAGAATCAGGAACAGGAACTGGGTTGGATGATCAACCATCATCATATTGAATGGCAGAACAGGCTCAAAAGACTCCTTTATAGAATCATAAAATCTCTACAATGTGGTAACAGGCTATTCAGCCCATCAAATCCACACTAACCTTCTGAATAGTATCTGAATGTGCAAACTCCACACAGTCACCCGAGGGTGGCATCAAACCCAGGGTGGCACGGTGGCACAGTGGTTAGCACTGCTGCCTCACAGCGCCTGTAGACCCGGGTTCAATTCCCGACTCAGGCGACTGACTGTGTGGAGCTTGCACGTTCTCCCCGTGTCTGCGTGGGTTTCCTCCGGGTGCTCCGGTTTCCTCCCACAGTCACAAAGATGTGCGGGTCAGGTGAATTGGTCAAGCTAAATTGCCCGTAGTGTTAGGTAAGGGGTAAATGTAGGGGTATGGGTGGGTTGCGCTTCGGCGGGTCGGTGTGGGCTTGTTGGGCCAAAGGGCCTGTTTCCACACTGTAAGTCTAATCTAATCCGTGGTGGTGTGAGGCAGGAGTGCTAACCGCTGAGCCACCAGGCAGCTCTTCCAGCTCCAGAGGGTGGTATTCCCATCTATCTGCAGTCCTTGTCCTTTTAAGTGTGGAAGGAGTGGTGAGTTTGTCGGGTGCTAACCTGCCAAACCGCGAATCAGTAGCCCCTCAAGCTGGCTTTCCGGCAATAAAAAGGACAACGTATTTTTTGGTGCTGTTCACAACCTTGAGACGCATTTAAGCAATTTAAGTCAAATGAACTGAATTATAAATTACATTATTGCAAATTTAATACTGGTATCTCCAGCCCCATATTCAGTGTTCATATGCATACCCTAAATCTATGCTGAAAATGTGTTGCTGGAAAAGCGCAGCAGGTCAGGCAGCATCCAAGGAGTAGGAGATTCGACTTTTCGGGCATGAGAGGGCTTAGGCCCGAAATGTCGATTCTCATGTTCCTTGGATGCTGCCTGACCTGCTGCGCTTTTCCAGCAACACATTTTCAACTCTGATCTCCAGCATCTGCAGTCCTCACTTTCTCCTAAATCTATGCTCCCTATTTATGGATCCTTAAATTAAAGGCAATAGGATCTTTTTAAATTTTATACAGTTCAATCTTGTGATCAGTGTGCACATTTCAAAATTTATCACAATTCAAAACGATTCAAAAGTGTCCAGAATTAGCTGGAAATAATTTAACAAATTGTATTTCATAAAACTTTAAATGCTTGGTGGTGGGAGGAAATTGTTTTCTTTATGACTGTGAGGTTAGATTGGGGGATATGGAATATACTGCATATGGCACATCATTTGAGATTTGAGACAATAACAGCTTTGTCCATTCCTAGGGCCAATTCTCAAGGGGAGAGTTTTGAGCATTTTCCCTTCAAATCCCAAATGTTGGCCACAGTAAAATAATGAGGGATGTGAATGACTGATGGAACGGGAATAGCCGGCTGACTGAGAGACTAATTAATGCATTAATAATTAATATCTTGCTGAGCCGCTCAGCAAATGCCATAGGACTAAAAGCTGTGGTAGCAAGGATGTTCCTGGGGTTGCCCTGTTTGCTACTTAATTGCGCAGCCCCAGCAGGAAAACATTCACCAATTCCTGAGGCAGTTCCTCATTAAAAGGTTAGATTATTTCTGTCCATTATTCTGTTTTAATGTTACACTGAGCAATCCAAAAACATCTCTGTGACCTTAGCTGGTTTGCAAGGGTTAAATAGCAAGCCGGGTTTGTACAGCTAGGTTGTGTTCTCTGGAACTGAGATGATTCAGTGGTGATATAATCGATGTGTTTAGGATATTCGTGGAAAGTGGATTGTTGTTGGTCACAGAGTCTAAGGCTAGGAACAACATCTAAAAATCACTTGTTCCAAATTTGAGGTTTTTAATAATCAAAGTTATTAGGGGATAGGGGTCAAATGCAGGTATTTGGAAGGTTCTGAAGAAGGGTCACTGGACGTGAAATGTTAACTCTGCTTTCTCTCCATAGATGCTGCAAGACTTGCTGAGTTTTTCCAGCAATTTCTGTTCCTGTTTCTGATTTCCAAAATCTGTCGTTCTTTAAGTTGTTTTTGTTTAAATCAAGTGAGCACTCGGCTGCGATGCCGGTCTTTGCAAAATTGTACAGCACTGACCTAGGTTCAATCACAAAACATGAGATGAGGTTAGCGAGGCCATTGAAATAATAACTGCTGCCTCACCGCGCCAGGGTCCTGGGTTCAATTCCAGCCTCGGGTGACTGTGTGGAGGTTGCACATTCTCCCCGTGTCTGCGTGGGTTTCCTCCAGGTGCTCCTTTTCCTCCCACAGTCCAAAGATGTGCAGGTCAGTTGAAATGGCCATGCTAAATTGCCCATAGTGTTAGCTGCATTAGTCAGAGGTAAATGGGTCTGGGTGGGTTACTCTTAGGAGGGTCAGTGTGGACTTCGGGTCAAAGAGTCAAAGAAATGTACAGCATGGAAACAGACCCTTCGGTTCCAACCCGTCCATGCCGACTAGATATCCCAACCCAATCTAGTCACACCTGCCAGCATCCGGCCCATATCCCTCCAAACCCTTCTTATTCATATACCCATCCAAATGCCTCTTAAATATTGCAATTATTCCACCTTCCACCACTTCCTCTGGCAGCTCATTCCATCCATGGACCACCCTCTGTGTGAAAAAGTTGCCGCTTAGATCTCTTTTATATCTTTCCCCTCTCACCCTAAACCTATGCCCTTTAGTTCTGGACTCCCCCATCCCAGGGAAAAGACTTTGTCTATTTATCCTATCCATGTCCCTCATAATTTTGTAAATCTCTATCAGGTAACCCCTCAGCCTTTAATGCTCCAGGGAAAACAGCCCCAGTCTGTTCAGCCTCTCCCTATAGCTCAAATCCTCCAACCCTGGCAACATCCTTGAAAATCTCTTCTGAATCCTTTCAATTTTCACAACATCATTCCGATAGGAAGGAGATCAGAACTGCATGCAATATTCCAACAGTGGGCTAACCAATGTCCTGTACAGCTGCAAAATGACCTCCCATCTCCTGTACGCAATAATCTGACCAATAAAGGAAAGCGTACCAAACACCTTCTTCACTATCCTATCTACTTGACTCCACTTTCAAGGAGCTATGAACCTGCACTCCAAGGTCTCTTTTTTCAGCAATACTCCCTAGGACCTTATCATTAAGTGTATAAGTCCTGCTAAGATTTGCTTTCCCAAAATGCAGCACCTCGCATTTATCTGAATTGAACTCCATCTGCCACTTCTCAGCCCATTGGTCCATCTGGTCAAGATCCTGTTGTAATCTGAGGTAACCCACTTTGCTGTCCACTACACCTCCAATTTTGGTGTTATCTGCAAACTTACTAACTGTACCTCTTATGCTCGCATCCAAATCATTTATGTAAATGACAAAAAGTGCAGGACCCTGCACCGATACTTGTGGCTGATCCATTGGTCACAGGCCTCCAAGTCTGAAAAACAACCCTCCACCATCACTTTCTGTCTTCTACCTTTGAGCCAGTTCTGTATCCAAGTGGCTAGTTCTCCCTGTTTTCCATGAGATATAACCTTGCTAATCAGTCTCCCATGGGAAACCTTGTCAAATGCCTTACTGAAGTCCATATAGATCACATCCACCACTCTGCCCTCATCAATCCTCTTTGTTATTTCCTCAAAAAACTCAATCAAGTTTGTCAGACATGATTTCCCATGCACAAAGCCATGTTGACTATCCCTAATCAGCCCTTGCCTTTCCAAATACATGTACATCCTGTCCCTCAGAATTCCCTCCAACAACTTTCCCACCACCGATGTCAGGCTCACCGATCTATAGTTCCCTGGCTTGTCCTTACCACCCTTCTTAAACAGTGGCACCATGTTAGCCAACCCCCAGTCTTCCGACACCTCACCAGTGACTATCGATGATACAAATATCTCAGCAAGAGGGCTAGCAATCACTTCTCTAGCTTCCCACAGAGTTCAAGAGTACACCTGATCAGGTCCTGGGGACTTAGCCACCTTTACCCGTTTCAAGACATCTAGCAATTCCTCCTTTGTAATATGGACATTTTGCAAGATGTCACCATCTATTTCCCTACAGTCTATATCTTCCACATCCTTTTACACAGTAAATTCTGATGCAAAATACTCATTTAGTATCTCCCCCATTTTCTGCGGCTCCACACAAAGGCGGCGTTGCTGATCTTTGAGGGGCCCTATTCTCTCCCTAGTTACCCTTTTGGCCTTAATGTATTTGTAAAAACTCTTTGGATTCTCCTTAATTCTATTTGCCCAAGCTATCTCATGTCCTCTTTTTGCCCTCCTGATTTCGCTCTTAAGTAAACATCCTACTTCCTTTATACTCTTCTAAGGGTTCACTCGATCTATCCTGTCTATACCTTACATATCCTTCCTCTTTTTCTTAACCAAACCCTCAATTTCTTTTGTCATCCAGCATTCCCAATACCAGCCTTCCCTTTCACCCTGACAGGAATATATTTTCTCTGGATTGTCGTTACCTCATTTCTGAAGGCTTCCCATTTTCCAGCTGTCCCTTCATCTGCCCCCAATTCAGCTTTCCAAAGTTCTTGCCTAATACCGTCAAAATTGGCCTTTCTCCAATTTAGAACTTCAACTTTTAGATCTGGTCTATCCCTTTCCATCGCTATTTTAAATCTAATAGAATTATGATCGCTGGCCCCAAAGTGCTCCCCCACTGACACTTCAGTCACCTGCCCTGCCTTATTTCCCAAGAGTAGGTCAACTTGTTGGGCCAAAGGGTCTGTTTCCACACCATAGGGAATCTAATCTAATCTGATTGCTAGCATTTTGAGGAAAAGCCAAGAGTCAAGAAGCAACAAATGGTGAATGGCTATCAGCTTATCCAATCTCTGAGCAGCAATCAATATAGGGAGTAGAATGCTGTACTATACAACTAAAGATAATTATTTGTTCATAGGATGTGAACATTGCTGACACTGCCAGCATTTATTGCTTCTCCCATATTGCTCTTGAGAAGGGATGGGGAGCCTCTTCCTGAGCCATTGCTCTTTGTGTCAGATAGATTATGCCCACACTGCAGTTAGTAAGGGAGTTCCAGGATTTTGACCCAGTCACAGTGAAGGAACGACGATATAATTCCAATTCAGAATATTGTGTATCATGGAGGGGTGGTTGTGTTTCCATGAATTCCCTGTACCCACCACTCTCTTAAAGAACCTACCCCTGACGTCTCCCCTAAACCTTCCTCCAACTACCTTAAAATTATGCCCCCTTGTAGTAGACCTATTCGCCATGGGACTGATAAAGTGGAATCATGGGAAAATGTCTCTGGCTATCCATTCTAAATTGTCCTTTGGAATTTGGACCAGAGATGTGATTGACATTTCAAAAGATATTAAAGGACAGAAAATGGGGAAAAATGGGTTTGGAAGATACTGTTTAGGCCCTCTTGTGGCACGGAGTTATCCCACCTACCCATAGACCAAGGGGCTTGGGTTCAAGTCCCACCTGAACCCACCTGAGAGTGGCACAGTGGCTCAGTGGTTAACACTGCTATGACCCAGCACTTCCCTCAATGAGCACCTCCCTTGCCTTGCCCCCACTCCCTCACTGCTCTTTATTCAAATGACACCTGCATTAGCATTTTTTTCAAACCTGTCCTTTGAAATTGTGACCAACCAGGCATTCAAATGGATGCCTCTGTATCTGATGGCTGTAAGATCAAGATAGTCTTCAGGCGTAATCCAGACTGAAGGAATATTGAAGCAGTATAGAATATACTCTGCAAGGTAAGGGCATATAGACAGACAGGCTGTGGGTGACTACCAGGCAGCCAAAGAGAGAGACAGACAGCTTGTGCAGGAGTCCCCATTCACCACATGGTTTTGTGTTCTGGATATTGCTGAGGGTCCCTCGGGTGGTGGGTGGGGTGCAGCAAGATCCAAGCCTTTGAAACCACATGTGACTCAGCTGTACAGAAGAGAAGGAAGGTGAGTGGGACAGCAGTAGTGTTTGGAGGTTCATTATTTAGGGGAACAGACAGACATTTCTGTGGCTGTAGATGTGACTCTAGAATATGATGTTGTTTCTCAAAGTGAAGGATGTCACAGAACAGGGCTTTCTTCTGGGGGAGGATAGACTACCCGAAGTTGTGATTCGTAGAACATAGAACAGGACAGCACAGTGCAGGCCCTTTGACCCTCGATGTTGTGCTTTTATCCTACTCTAAGGTCAGACTAACCTTCATTGTACTAACTTCCATGTGCCTATCCAAAAGTCGCTTATATGTCCCTAATGTCTCTGACTCTACTACCACTGCTGGCAGTACATTCCACACATTCACCATTCTCTGTGTAAAGAACCTACCTCTGACATCTCCCTAAACGTTCCTCCAATTATTTTAAAGTTATGCCCCTGGAGATAGACATTTCCACCCTGGGAAGATGTCTCTGGTTATCCACTCCATCTATGCCTCTCATCATCTTGTACATCTCTAACAAGTCACCTCTCATCCTTCTTCACTCCAATGAGAAAAGCCCTAGCTGCCTCAATATTTCTTCACCAAACATGCCCTCCAGTTCAGGCAGCATCCTGGTAAATCTCCACAGCACCCTTTATAAAGCTTCCACATTTCAAAGCTTCCTGTAATAAGGCAACCAGAACTGAACACAATACTCTAAGTGTGGTCTAACCAGGGCTTTATAGAGCTGCAGCGTAACCTCGCGGCTCTTAAACTCAATCCCCCTGTTAATGAAAGCCAACACACCATACGCCTTCTTATCAGGTCTATCAGCTTGGGTAGCAACTTTGAGGGATCTATGGACATGGACCCCAAGATCCCACTGTTCCTCCATACTGTCAAGGATCTTGCCTTTAACCCTGTATTCTGCATTCAAATTCGACCTTCCAAAATAATGACTGCCCACTTTTCCAGGTTGAACTCAATCTGCCACTTATCAGCCCAGTTCTGCATCCTGCCAATGTCCTCTTGCAGCCTACAACAGCCCTCCACACTATCCACAACTCCACCAACCTTCGTGTCATCAGCAAATTTACTAACCCACCCTTCCAATTCCTCATCCAAATCATTTATAAAAATCACAAAGAACAGAGGTCCCAGAACAGATCTGTGCGGGACACCACTGATCACTGAGCTCGAGACTGAAATACTTTCCATCAACCACCACCCTCTGTCTTCTATGGGCCAGTTAATTCTGTATCGAGACAGACAGGTTTCCCTGCATCCCAAGATTCCTTAACGTCTGAATGAGTCTATCATGGGGAACCTTATCAAACACCTTGCGAAAATCCATGTACGAGAGTGCGGTCTTGAAAAGCACGGCAGGTCAGGCAGCATCTGAGGAGCAGGAGACTCAACGTTTCGGGCATAAGCCTTTCATCAGGAATTCCTGATGAAAGGCTTATGCCCAAAATATCGATTCTCCAGCTCCGCGGGTGCTGCCTGACCTGCTGTGCTTTTCCAGCATTGGATTATCGACTCTGATCTCCAGCATCTGCAGTCCTCACTTTCTCCTAAAATCCATGTACACCACATCCACCATTCTACCTTCATCGACATGTTTTGTCACATCCTCAAAGAATTCAATAGGGTTTGTGAGGCATGACCTGTTTCTCACAAAGCCATGCTGACTATCTCTAATCAAATTATGGTTTTCCAAATAATCGTAAGTCCTGTTTCTCTGAATCCGCTCCAATACTTTGCCCAATACTGACTGTAATTCCCAGGATTATCCCTATTCCCTTTCTTGAACAAGAGAATAACATTTGCCACCCTCCAATCATTTAATACTATTCAAGTGGATAGTGGGGATGTAAAGATCATTGCCAAAGGCACAGCAATCTCTTCCCTCGCTTCCTGTAGTAACTTAGGCTATATCCCATCTGGCCCTGGGGATTTATCTATCCTTATATTTTTCACAATTTTCAGCACATCTTCCTTCCTAACATCAACATGTTCAAGCATATCAGTCTGTTTCACGCTGTCCTCAGAAACGCTGAGTTTGTGTAGTGAATATTGAAGCAAAGTATCAATTAAGGACTTGTCTTATTTCCTCGGACTCCAGACACAAGTTCTCTCCACTATCCCTGATCGACCCTACCCTCACTCTGGCCATTCTCTTGTTCCTCACATAAGTGTAGAATGCCTTGGAATTTTCCTTAATCCTACCCACCAAAGCTTTCTCATGTCCCCTTCAAGCTCTCCTAAGTCCATTCTTCTGGTTCCTTCCTGGGTACCTTGTAACCCTCTAGAGCCCTGTCTGGTCCTTGCCTCCTCAACCTTATGTAAGCTTCTTCTTCCTCTTGACTAGACGTTCCAAGTCCCTTGTCACCCAAGGTTCTTTCAACCCCCCATCACTTCCTTGCCTCAGAGGGACAAACCTGCCCAGCACTATCCACAGGTGCTTCCTAAGCAACCTCCGCATTTCTCTTGTGCACTCCCGTGACATCTGTTCCCAATTTAGGCGTCCCAGTTCCTGCCTAATAGTATTGTCATTCCCCCTCCCCAATTAAATACTTTCCCCTACCGTCTGCTCCTATCTCTCTCCATGGATGAGTAACGGTCAGGGAGTTGTGATCAGTATCACTGAACTGCTATCTCACGAAGAGATCTGACACCTGGCACGGTTCGTTGCCAAGCACCAAATCCAATATGGCCTCCCCTCTATCTATGTATTGCTGGACATTGGCAGGTGGGACCAGTAGCAATCCTGAGACTACTACTCTGCTCATCCTGCCTTCTAGCTTCCAACCTAACTCCCTATATTCTCTTTTCAGGTCCACCTCCCTTTCCCTAGCTATGTCATGGTACCATGACTTCTGGCTGCTCTCTAACCCCTGACCCTGACACCCAGGAGGCAACATACAATCTGGGAGTCTCACTCACAACCAGAATCTCCTGTTTGTTCCTCAAATTATTACGTCTCCTACCATTCTCCATTCCACGCCACCTCCCCCCAGCCCCCACCCCCCCACCCCCCCCCCCCCACCCCCGAGACACAGAGCCAGACTCAGAGACCTGGCCATTGTGGCTTTGCCCTGGTAGGTCATCCCCCCCCAACAGTAAGCAAAGCTGTATACTTATTATTGAATGGAATGGCCACAGGGGATCCCTGCACTGTCTACCTGTTTCCTTTCCCTCTCCTGACAGTAACCCAGCTACCTTTGTCCTGTAACTTAGATGTGACTACCTCCCTATAATTCCTTTCTACCATCGCCTCAGCCTCCCCAATGATCCAAAGTTCATCCAGACCCAGCTCCAGTTCCCTAACATGGTCTGTGAGGAGCTGGAGTTGGGTGCACTTCTCGCAGGTGAAGTCAGCAGAGATACCTGTGGTAACCCTTACCTCCCACATCCTGCAAGAGGAGCATGCAACTGCCATAGCCTCCATCCCCTCTGCTCTAAATTGCCAAGAGAGATTGAATAAATAGAAAAATGACCCAAAAAAGCCTTACCTTACCAAGCCTCCACACATGGTCTGTTATTTTTGGTTAGAGGAGGAGGAGGAGGAGGGGTGGGAGACATTACACGTGTCGTCTCTCAGGTTTACCCACAGCCCGAACATATCAGTTCATGTGCCCAGCCATCCCCATGTCTGCATCCACTCCTGTTGAACCTTCACTCCACCTATTCACAAAGTAAGCCTTTAAGAGAAACAGTTACCTTCCCAGCAGCAGCACCCCCGGTCTTCGCTTTCATTGCTTCCGCTGCTGCTACAGATGGAGCATTGGCACCAATAACAAAGATAGAAAGAGAGATGTGTCCTGGAATCAGAATTTATTGTCAAATATATTAATGATGTAAGGATGTAATTGCATTGGAACAGTCCATCTACATGACTTTCTATCTTTCCTTCCCACTACATCTCAGTGCAGTCTTTGCGTTCAAAGTGAGAGGTGGAAAGTTTAAGGGGGATACACGCTGCAAGTACTTCACACTGAGGGTGGTAGGTGCCTGGAACGCGTTGCCAGCAGAGGTGGTAGAGGTAGGCCCGGTAGATTCATTTAAGATGCGTCTGGACAGATGCATGAGTAGGTGGGGAGCAGAGGGATATACGTGCTTAGGAATCGGGCAATAGTTTAGACAGTGGATTTGGATCAGCTCAGGCTTGGAGGGCCGAAGGGCCTGTTACTGGGCTGTAAATTTTCTTTGTTCCTGCCTTGGACTGGAACCTGTTGGTCTTGGATATTGGGTTGAGCCCAGTGCCATTTGTGTTTCAAGGACACAGACAAGTTGAATATGTCCTGCCCAGAGGCAAATGCATCCTCCTTGGCTTGACCTCCCACAGGGCTTGGGGGGAGGATTACAGCTGGAGTGTCCTGAGGAGAGATTTCTGTTGCGGGAAGGACCTGGGGGTGGTTCCTCCTCCAGTTGGGTGTCTACTAGCACCAGCCTGTCTCCTCATGAGGAAGGGGCAGTGGAGGGATCTCAAGGTCCCTCATCCCCCTTTTGCTTTGTCGTTGGTGTTGAGCCCTTTTGGCAGGAGGGAAGGAGTGCAGGCCTGTGCATCTATCCAGGTAAAAACAATGACTGCAGATGCTGGAAACCAGATTCTGGATCAGTGGTGCTGGAAGAGCACAGCAGTTCAGGCAGCATCCAAAGTGCAGCGAAATCGACGTTTCGGGCAAAAGCCCTTCATTCCTGATGGATGCTGCCTGAACTGCTGTGCTCTTCCAGCACCACTGATCCAGAATGTGCATCTATCCAGCGCACCCTGAGACTGCTGGAGCTGGCTCTCCGTGGCAGCTGCCAACCTGTCCGTGGAAGCAGCCAGATGCTTGCAATCTGAAGCAGCAAGGTTTTGACTGCATTACTGGAGTCTTGCAGCCTTTGTGTTTGGTTGCCCAGTGCCCCTGATAAACCTGCCTGCTGCTGTTGTGTCTGTGTGTGTTTATTGAAGTTGTTCATTTCCCAACATGATGGGGTCCTCTCCTGTCTGTAGCTGCGCATTTGGCAGAGCCAGAGAATTGGGGCAATTTTTTTCAACCATCTGCAGTGCTGGGGCATTGGAGTGCTCACCAGTAGACACTCCTGACACTAATCTCGATTGTCTGTGTGGAGTTTGCACATTCTCCCAGTGTCTGCGTGGGTTTCCTCTGGGTACTCCAATTTCCTCCCACAGTCCAAAGATGTGCAGGTTAGGTGAATTGGCCATGTTAAATTGCCCGTAGTATTAGGTGCATTAGTCAGGGCCGAATGGCGGGGAATGGGTCTGGGTGGGTTGCTCTTCAGAGGGTTGGTAAGGACTTGTTGGGTCAAAGGGCCTGTTTCCACACTGTAGGGAATCTAATCTAATTTAAAATACCCACCAAGTTGTCATTGTCTGAGTTGGGGGAGAGGAGGAGGCAGCCTTAACAGTGTTTTCTCCGAAACATCCATGCTGTCCTCCTCCGAGATAAATGAGGGCATGTCTTGCAGGGGCGCCCTCTTGACTGTGACGTCATGGGCACCCTGCTGGTACCTGCAGGAAACAAAAGGGCAAATGTTGCTACCAAGAGATAAATATTGTGGCATGTTAATGTTAAGTGTACTTTGAGCATAACGAGAGAGTAAAACGGTAGTCACCGTAATCCTCCCGGACCATAGGCTGCTCCCTTGTTAAAGAGAGATTATTGGTGGTGGTTTAACTTGTTGGTCACCATGTCTCAGCTGAAGGGAGAGGTTGAGGCGATGGTGTCTTTGTGGAATCTGTTGGCATTACCCTGAACCAGCCACTGAACCAATGAGCTAACTGACCCCAGTGGGAGAGTCGCATGATAATGAACAATGCATCTCATTTGGTCGCTGGGAAATTGAGGTTTCTGCATCCTCACAGGACTGGTCCCAGTCCTCGCCAAAGCGTCAAGTTTGTCCCCTCAGAGAGAGCAAGGAGCCAAATGTCAGCTACCCCACCTTCTATCCTGACCCTTTTAACCCTGTTATGGATTGTTGCCTCCTGAAATGAGAGGGAGACAGAGTGAGTGGAACGTGGATGGCACAGCTGTTAGTGCTGGTGTAGGTGGGGAGGTGTACCAATTGTATGAATGGGAAATGCAGACAGCATGCTGTGCTAGTCAGAGAATCAAGTGGGTGAGAGTGGATGAAGGAGAATACTCAATACTACAATGGGAGGGGTAGAAAATGAGTATTGGTGGGGGGCAGATAAAGTAGCAGAGATAGATTGAGAGGATGGTGGAGGCATATACTCTTTCAACATTTAAGAAGCATCGGGATGAATACAGGGCATAGTAGACTATGGACCAAGCACAGATAAATATGATTAGTATAGAGTCATAGGGAAATAAATATGTGTAGCACAGAAACAGACTCTTCGATCCAACGCATCCGTACCAACCAGATATCCCAACCCAATCTAGTCCCACTAGCCAGAACCCGGCCCGTATCCCTCCAAACCCTCCTATTCATATACCCATCCAGATGCCTTTTACATGTTGGCATTGTACCAGCCCCCACCACTTCCTCTGGCAGCCCATTCCAGACATGCACCACCCTCTACGTGAAAACGTTGTCCCTTAGGTCTCTTTTATAATTTTCCCCTCTCCCCCTAAAGCTATGCCCTCTAGTTCTGGACTACCCTACCCTAGGGAAAAGACCTTGCCTATTTACCTTTTCCATGCACCTCTTGATTGTATTAATCTCTATACGGTCACCTCTCAGCCTCCGACACTCCAAGGAAATCAGTCCTAGCCTATTCAGCCTCTCCGTATAGCTCAAATCCTCCAACCCTGGCAACATCCTTGTAAATCTTTTCTGAACTCCTTCAAGTTTCACAACATCCTTCAATAGGAAGGAGGTCAGAATTGCACACAATATTTCAAAAGTGGTCTAACCAATGTCCTGTACAGCAGCAACATGACCTCCCAACCCCTGTACTCAATACTCTGACCAATAAAGGAAAGCATACCAACTGCCTTCTTCACTATCCTATCTACCTGCGACTCCACTTTCAAGGAGCAATGAATCTGCACTCCAAGTTCTCTTTGTTCAGCAACACTCCCTAGGACCTTACCATTAAGTGTATAAGTCCTGCTAAGATTTGCTTTCCCAAAATGCAGCACCTCGCATTTATCTGAATTAAATTGCATCTGCCACTTCTCAGCCCATTGGCTCATCTGGTCCAGATCCTGTTGTAATCTGAGGTAACCTTCTTCACTATCCACTACACTTCCAATTTTGGTGCCATCTGCAAACTTACTAACTGTACCTCTTATGCTCGCATCCGAATCATTTATATAAATGATGAAAAGCGGTGGACCCAGCACCAATCCTTGTGGCACTCCAATGGTCACAGGCCTCCAGTCTGAAAAACAACCCTCCGCCACCACCCTCTGTCTTCTACCTTTGAGCCAGTTCTGTATCCAAATGGCTAGTTCTCCCTGAGATCTAACCTTGTTAACCAGTCTCCCATGGGGAGCTTTGTCAAACACCTTACTGAAGTACATATAGATCATGTTAACCGCGGTCTGCCCTTATCAATCCTCTGTAATTTGGTGTTTGTTGATCAGCACAGTCATGGTGGATCGAAGGGCCTGTTTCAGTGCTGTATGACTTATTCTAGCAGGGTCTGGTGAGTGGCCCCCTCCAGACTTCCTGTGTCACACCTGCTTCTGCTCTCTCTGAGATTATTAAGGACCACAAAAAACTATGGGGAGAAAAACACAGCTGCTTAAGCGTTGGGTTTAATTGCAAGGAGTGAATAATTTATGGTTTATGTCAGTCCGCATTTTACTATCCTCTGGCCACTTATGTTAACAAGCAGTGCTTTTCTCCTTTAATCTGAAACGCATCAAACTCAGTGAAACTAAAGTTCTGCAAGGCACCAATACATGAGCGTGAGCTACATCCAAGCCTCCTCAATCCTGTTGTACAGAAGTGGCACTGTACATATTTGGCAAGATCCCGATATTAAATCCTCACCTGAAGCCTCTGAGAACTTAGGTCGGAGGGGTTGTCTTATGAGGAAAGATTGGACAGACTGGGCCTAAAAACATTGGGGTTTCGACTAATGAGAGATGGGTTTAATGAAAGATATAAAACCCTGAGGAGCTTGACAGTATGGATGCTGAAAGGGTCTTTTCCCTGTGAGAGAGACAAGAGTTAAGTGGACACAGTTTAAAATCTAAGGGATCTTACATATAAAATTAGATGAGGAGGATTTTTTTTCTCTCTCAGAACGTCATGTATCATGTAACTCTTCTAGTGGAGGTAGAATATTTTTAATGCAGAAGTAAATAGATTGTTGACTAACAAGGGAATCACGGGATATCACAAAAATGAACACAGACCGCTTGAGCCTGTAACATAGGACAACATAAGATGAGGCACTTCAGTCCCTCGAGCCTGCTCCACCATTCAATAAAACCGTGGCTTCTCTGAATGTAGTTTGAAATCCCCGCTGCTGCCTCCCCCCCAATAACCTTTCATCCCTTGCTTAACCAGAATCTGGCTTTTGCCTGAAACGTCGACTCCCCTGCTGCTTGGATGCTGCCTGATCTGCTGTGTTTTTCCAGCACCACACTCTCAACTCAGAATCCAGCCATCTCTGCCTTAAAGTATTCAAGGACTTTGCTTACAATAGGCAGAGTTCCAAAGACTCTCAACCCTCAGAGTGAAAAAAAGATACACCTAATCTTATTTTAAATGGACGACCACTAATTTTTAAACCCCTAGTTCTAGATTCGCCCACAAGAGGAAACATCATCTCCCTATCTGGAAGCTTCTGAATTTTATGCTTAAGCAAGTCACTTCCTACTGTTCTAAACTCTAGCAGGTACAAGCCTTTCTGTCCAACCTTTCCTCATATGACAAGCCACTGATAGTTCCATAATACTCAAAGGTATTAGTCTGGTAGAAAATCTCTGAACATCTAGCAATGCTTTTACATCCTTTCTTAAATAAGGAGACCAAACACATCTGGATGTGGTCTCACCAATGTCTGCTTTAACTGAAGCATAATCTCCCAAATTTTGTATTCAATACCCCTTGCAATAAATGATAGTATTCTATTTGCTTTCCATACCTTTTATGTTTCATGCGTAGGACACCCAGAATCTCTCTTCATCTTAGGGCTTTGCAATCTCTCAGTGTCTAGAGAATATGTTTCTGTTTTATTCTTCCTACCAAAATGGACAATTTTATGTTTTCCCATAAAATACTCCATTTGCCACAGCTTTGCCCACTCACTCAACCTATCTTCACTTCTTTTGATAGCCTCCACATACCCTCTCTCCATACCTTACTTTCCAACCCATCTTTGTGTGAAAGGAGCAAACACAATGTGATAAAACACTTTTACACACGACAAGTAGATAAGGTTTGGAAAGCACTGCCTGGAAATGTGGTGGAGGCTGGTTCAATTGAGACATTCGAGAGAGCTTTGGAGAATTATTTAAGTAGAAGCTATATGCATGGCCTGGGGATAAAGCTGGAGATTGGTATGAAATTATGATACTCATTTGGAGAGTCTTGAAAACACGATGAACCAAATGGCTTCCTTCTGTGCTGTGTTGTGCAAGCAATCTCCCTGAGGTAACAGTGGCTGAAGGACCTTAACTTAAGGGAATTTATATTTGCCAGGAATTGGTGTTGGAGAGACTGCTAGGTCTGAAGGTTGATAAGTCCCCGGGGCCTGATGGTCTACATTCCAGGGTACTGAAGGAGGTGGCTCGAGAAATCATGGATGCGTTGGTGATTATTTTCCAGAGTTCAATAGATTCAGGAGCAGTTCCTGCGGATTGGAGGATGGTTAATGTTGTACCACTTTTTAAGAAAGGTGGGAGAGAGAAAGCAGGAAATTATAGATCAGTTAGTCTGACCTCAGTGGTGGGAAAGATGAAAGGATGAAGGATGAAACTATGGCACATCTGGATAGTAGTAACAGGATAGGTCAGAGTCAGCATGGATTTATGAAGGGGAAATCATGCTTGACTAATCTTCTGGAATTTTTTGAGGATGTAACTCTGAAGATGGATGAGGGAGATCCAGTAGATGTAGCGTACCTGGACTTTCAGAAAGCTTTTGATAAAGTCCCACATAGGAGGTTAGTGAGCAAAATTAGGGCGCATGGTATTGGGGGCAAAGTATTAACTTGGATTGAAAGTTGGTTGGCTGACAGGAAACAAAGAGTAGTGATAAACGGGTCCATTTCAGAATGGCAGGCAGTGACCAGTGAGGTACCGCAGGGATCAGTGCTGGGACTGCAGCTTTTTACAATATATGTTAATGATATAGAAGATGGTATTACTAAGAACATTAGCAAATTTGCTGATGATGCTAAGCTGGGTGGCAGGGTGAAATGTGAGGAGGATGTTAGGAGATTACAGGGTGACCTCGACAGGTTAGGTGAGTGGTCAGATGCAGTTTAATGTATGGTTATCCACTTTGGTGGCAAGAACAGGAAGGCAGATTACTACCTAAATGGAATCAATTTAGGTAAAGGGGCAGTACAAAGAGATCTGGGTGTTCTTGTACACCAGTCAATGAAGGTAAGCATGCAGGTACAGCAGGTAGTGAAGAAGGCTAATAGCATGCTGGCCTTCATTACAAGAGGGATTGAGTATAGAAGCAAAGAGGTTCTTCTGCAGTTGTACAGCGCCCTGGTGAGACCACACCTGGAGTACTGTGTGCAGTTCTGGTCTCCAAATTTGAGGAAAGACATTCTGGCTATTGAGGGAGTGCAGTGTAGGTTCACGAGGTCAATTCCTGGAATGGCGGGACTACCTTACGCTGAAAGACTGGAGCGACTGGGCTTGTATACCCTTGGGTTTAGAAGACTGAGAGGGGATCTGATGGAGACACATAAGATTATTAAAGGATTGGACACTCTGGAGGCAGGAAACATGTTTCCACTGATGGGTGAGTGCCGAACCAGAGGACACAGCTTAAAAATAAGGGGTTGGCCATTTAGGACAGAGATGAGGAGAAATGTCTTCACCCAGAGAGTGGTGGCTGTGTGGAATGCTCTTCCCCAGGGGGCAGTGGAGGCCCAGTCTCTGGATTCATTTAAGAAAGAGTTGGATAGAGCTCTCAAGGATAATGGAATCAAGGGTTATGGAGATAAGGCAGGAACAGGATACTGATTAAGGATGATCAGCCATGATCATATTGAATGGTGGTGCAGGCTCGAAGGGCAGAATGGCCTACTCCTGCACCTATTGTCTATTGTCTATAGTCTATTGTCTATTGGCTAGTGGGTCTGTTGTTCTGTAATACTGTAAAAGCATGTAGAGCTGGACAGAGGCCAAAGGAGCTTGGAAACCATTCAGCATTTTGAGAAAGGGGAGACTGAGAGGTTTGAAGATCCTGTCAAAGTTGTGAACTGCACTGGGTTAAAACTTGATGTATCTTCATTTTAGTGCCACAAGGAGGGAGGTCGAGGAGGAAGGTCCACTATAAGTTTCTGAGAATGCAAAAATAAAGTTCTATCTGTTTCGAGCAACAGGAATGAAGGACTCAGTGACTGTGATTTACCTACATCGAGCCTGGGGGACCTGTGGCTTGTTGTTCTGGCCAAGTTCAGCAAGTACAGTACAAACTGTGACCATGGGAACTGAACTGGGGGGTGTTTGGTGTTAGGCTGCAATGCATTGGATTTCTCAGTTCCACATGAGGGAATTCATTTATCAACTGAATCCTTTGTTTTCATCTCGTCACAACATGCCTTCCCTCTTGTTCAAAGGAAGGAAGAGAGACTTGCATTTGTATAGCACCTCTCATGACCTCAGGATGTCCCAAAGTGTTTTACAGTCAATTAAATACTTATAAAGTGTAGAGTCAATGCAGTATTGTAGAGCCTAGACAGTCAGCCTTAATCATGTCTATGAAAGATTGATGCCCAAGTTGAAACCGACAGAATTCATTTCATTGTGATTAATGTCTGTCTGTGGCTTCGGTACACTCGGGGAAGGTCAGAGTCAGCTGTCAGCAAGGAAGGCTATTAACCATATATTACAACCTCTCATAATGGAAAGAATGTGTAAAAAGATCAGATATGTGAGCTGAATTTCTGACGAAGGATTACTCAATTCGAAATATTAACTCAGCTTTCTCTCCACTGACGCTGTCAGACCTGCTGAGTTTCTCCAGCAATTTCTGTTTCTGGTTTACATTCCCAGCAACCACAGTTCTTTGTTTTATTTCAGCTACATGAGCTTGTTGATCCTGGATATGTTAGGATGTCTACTCAGCTTTTGTTACAGTCTGTTGGAGTCGTGTGCTAAAATTGATGATTTAGACTCACGTTTCATCACTGTAATGAGGGAATGCTGCAATGTTGCAAATGCCACATTTCATATGGAGAATTAAACCAAATCCTTGTCTTAGCAAACATAAAGGTCAGCAGGAAAGTTCTTCAATATACTGTATGGTATGGAACTGAATGGCACATGGAACAGAGCTGAAAATGTGTTGCTGGAAAAGCGCAGCAGGTCAGGCAGCATCCAAGGAGCAGGAGAATCGACATTTCGGGCATAAGCCCTTCTTCAGGAAGAAGAGCTCATGCCCAAAATGTCTATTCTCCTGCTCTATAGTTGCTGCCTGACCTGCTGCGCTTTTCCAGTAACACATTTTCGGCTCTGATCTCCAGCATCTGCAGTCCTCACTTTCTCCTGGCACATGGAACAGTAAAGTACAGTATAATTCAAGATAGTGTATCATGTTATAGTACAACATAATACAGAATGTAATGGCACAGTTCTTAACTGCATGATGCAGTACATTGTCCATTATATAATGACATAACATGCTACTGAACAGTAAGATATAATATTATACAGCATGTAGTATATAGGTTGATATGGACCAACAACAGATGGCAAAACTGGGACAAATGGCTAGACGTTTAGTCAAATATTAGGTTTTAAGGATTGCTTTCAAGGTGGGAAGACAGTTGGAGAGATTTAAGGGGGAAGCTCCACAGGTTAGAGTCGAGGCAGCTAAGGGCATGACTGCCAAATGGTGGAACCATTCTGTTTCATGAGGCTAGTGTTGGTGGAGAGTGGATATCTCAGAGTTTCATAGGGTGGGAGGAGACTACAGATAGGGATTGGATAATTTTAAAATTGAGGCATTGTTTAGCCAGGAGACAATGTAAATCAATGAGGAAAGGGATGCTGAACAAATTGGACTGGTTGTGAGTTCGGACTTCGACAATGGAGATTTGGAAGACCTGAAGATTTTAGAGGGTAGTATGTGGAAGGCTGGCCTAGTGACTTGGAGTAGCCAGGTAACAGCACAATGTCTGGTGCAGTAGGGGTATAGGGTAGGAGGTGGGCTCAATTGGCTAGAGTGATGCAGGTTCAATTACGTAATTGCTTTGTTGGTAGTTATGGATGGTTGCCTACTTACCTTGCTCTATGCTTGACGTGGAATAGAGCTGGAGGAAGGCAAGTAGCATGGTGGTGATATCTTTGGGCTAATAATGTGGAACTCCCAGCTACTGTTCTGCGGACATGGATTTGAATCACACCATTATAAGTGGTGAAATGAACAGGAAGTAAAGATCTGGAGTAAAAGAACACTAGCCTAATGCCAGTTGATTGATTGTTGCAAACATTGAAATATGTGCAGTCAGGGTAAAGCATAGTGTCTTTGGCTTTATTAATAGGGGCACAGAATACACAAGCAAGGAGGTGCTGCTGAACTTGTATAAGACAATCAATTGACCTTAGCTGCAATAATGTGTACAGTTCTGAGGATGTGAACACATTGGAGAGAATTCAGAAACTATTTACAAGAATGGTTCCAGGGAAGAAAATTTTCAAACATGACAGTATATTGATGGCGTTGGGAACGTTCCCCTTTTTTGGAGGGTGGGGAGGAAGAAGGCGAAAAGGAGGAGATCTGAAAGAAGATTAAATAGAATTGACAGGGAGAAACTGTTCCTGCTCTTAAAAAGAACAGGAAATAGAGAGCTTAGAGTTAAAGAGTTGTGCAAAAGTAGCAAGTGTGAACTGAAGACAAACTTTTTCATTTAGCGAGTAGTGTCTGGAATGCACAGCCTGCAAGTGTGGTGGAGGTAGGTATAATTGAGTCTTTCAGGAGGGAATTTGATAATTACTTAAGTAGAAACAACATACATGGGGAAAAAGTAGGAGATTGGCACTCCATAATGATGACCATTTAATGAGCAGGTGCAGGCACAGTGGGCCGAATGGTCTCCCCCTACACTGTAATAATTCTGTGATTCAGTGAAGCTGATTCACTAATGTGTCTTAGGAAAGGAAATCTTCCCCACATATGACTCCAGACCAACAGCAATGTAGCTGACTCATAATTGCCCTCTGGGATTTTACAGAACGACAATAAATGCTGCTGTATTCTGCTTACGAGGAAAGGCTGAGGGACTTGAGCCTGTTTTTGTTGGAGAGAAGAAAGTTGAGAGGTGACTTAATAGAGACATACAAGATAATCAGAGGGTTAGATAGGGTGGACAGGGAGAGCCTTTTTCCAAGTATGGTGACAGTGAGCACGAGGGGGCATAGCTTTAAGTTGAGAGGTGATAGATATAGGACAGATGTCAGAGGTGGGTTCTTTACTCAGAGAGTAGTAGGGGCGATGAACGCATTGCCTGCAACAGCAGTAGACTCAGCCACTTTAAGGGCATTTAAGTTGTCATTGGACAAGCATATGGACGTACATGGAATAGTGTAGGTTAGATGGGCTTCAGATTGGTTTGACAGGTTGGTGCAACATCAAGGGCCGAATGGCCTGTACTGCGCTGTAATGTTCTATGTATTGACATCCATTCTATGTATTAACACCCGCATTCCATGAACAAATAAAAAATATAACCAGTTATCTTTCAAACAGAGAGAGATTCAGGGGCTAATTAGCTTAACAGTGCAGCATTGCATGGTATGATGATTTAGGTCCCTATTCATCTTTTCTGGATACTGTCACCTCCCTAGGTTCTGAACATTTCATGGTTGTGGCTCTTGTGGTATATTTTACTACTCAGGCCATTACCTTTTGGGTTGGGGCTTGGTGCAATTCCCTGTCTGGGTGACAAATAGAAATGCCCATATATCATGGGTATAGTGCTGATTGATCAGTCCTGGGAAACTCAGCACTACAGGAAAACAGTAGTCATAGGGAGCACTAATGTTACAGCTGACGGTGATAAATGTACTGCAGAGAAAGCCCTTCAGCTAAACAGAAAATGTTGCCTTGGTCAGCGAAAATGAAAGCAGAGAAGCACAGAGAGGGTAAACTAAAACAATAACATCAAAGCCACTATGAAAAATCAAATAGAAAGGAAAGGTAACCTTGGTGAAATGTTGAAAAATATTGTCTGCAAACTACAAACAATAGTTTGTCATATTTTGAGGCTCTCAACTTAGTGTCAGACACCAAACATAATTGTTAACATGGCTTGAAGTAACGGAGGAAGCCATTCAATTAGATTGTGTGTGATCTGTATCTCGACTTCATTTACCAGCCCTTGCTGGCTTGTTACAGGCAGAAATTTAATTCAGTATGAATTTCAAAATTCTTTTGAGTCTTGAACAATAATTATGCAGAAGCCAAACCTTTGCTTTAAAATGATACCATGTGACACCTGGTTTTGTCAGTGTCTGCAAGGTTGCCAAGTGGATGCATTGTTAGATACCAGTTACTAAGGAAGTGTCTTTAAATTGCATGCTAGTCTTAACTTGTATCAATTATCTTCAACCAATCTGAAGCCCATCTAACCTACACTATTCCATGTATGTCCATATGCTTGTCCAATGACGACTTAAATATACTTAAAGTTGGCGAATCTACTACTATTGCAGGCAAAGCATTCCATACCCTTACTACTCTCTGAGTAAAGAAACTACCTCTGACATCTGTCCTATATCTATCACCCCTCAATTTAAAGCTATGCCCCCTCGTGCTCGCCATCACCATATTTGGAAAAAGGCTCTCCCTGTCCACTCTATCTAACCCTCTGATTATCTTGCATGTCTCTATTAAGTCACCTCTCAACCTTCTTCTCGCTAACAAAAACAGCCTCAAGGCCCTCAGCCTTTCCTCTAAAGACATTCCTTCCATACCAGACAACATCCTAGTAAATTTCCTCTGCACCCCTTCCAAAGCTTTCACATCCTTCTTATAATATGGTGACCAGAACTGTACACAATACTCCAAGTGTGGCCGTACCAGAGCTTTGTACAACTGCAGCATAAAGTCAGTGGAAGTATAGGCAGAGTTGTTTCTGCACCATGCCATGAAGCTATCTATCTCTTTCCTGTATTCTGTCTCATCATTGTTTAAGATGTTGATGGCAGTGCTGGTGTATTAGTAATCCAGGAGCCCAAGCTAATGTTCTAATGACATGGGTTCAATCTATGGAAGATTGGGAAATTTGAATTCAATAAAGCCTGGAATTAAAAGCTAGCCCAATTATAATCATTGTTGATTGTCAGAAAAATCCATCTGCTTCAGTAATGTCCTTTAGGGAAAGCCATCCTTATCTGGTCTGGCCTACATACAATTCCAGATCCACAGCAATTTCTTAACTGCCTTCTGATCAAATAGGAAAAGGCAATAAATGCTGGATTGGCCAGTGACACCTACATCCCATGAATAAATGAAGAAAAATTTAAGGTCATCATCCCTATTTTCCCTTGAAGGTGATAGTGAGCTGTTTTCTTGAATATGACTCAGTGACTTGCCATATCATTTCAGAGAAGATCCGAGAGTCAAATGGGTTGGTGTGGTGGCTCAGTGGTTAGCACTGCTGCTTCATGGTACCAGGGACCTGGGTTCGATTCCAACCTCAGGCATCTTTTTGTGAGAAGTTTGCACATTCTCCCCGTAGGGTCTGCTTTGGTTTCCTCCAACAATCACAAAGATGTGCAGTTTAGGTGAATTGGCCTATGGTGTCTAGTGATGTGTAGGCTAGCCAGGGGAAATGCAGGGTTATGGGGAAAGGGGTCGGATGGTCAGTTTGGACTGAATGGCCTGCTTCCACACTGTAGGCATTCTATGAAACATGGTACCCAGGAGGACCAGACAAGGACAGGAGATTTCCACTCCAATAGTGAGCCAAAATATTTTTAAAACAATTCAGTAATTCACAAAGACTGATACAAACATTTTTGGGCAGCAGAGTGGCACAATGCTAATACTGCTGCCTGACAGTGCCAGGGACCTAGGTTCAACTCCAGCCAGGGAGACTTGCACATTCTCTCCATTTCTGTGTGGGTTTGTGCTGGGGTGGATAAGCCATGCTAAATTCCCCGTAGTGTGCAGGTTAGGTGGGTTAGCGATGGTATATGTGAGGATCTGCTGGGGAGAGATGGGATGGTTTTCAGAGGGTCAGTGCAGACTCAACGGACTTCCATCTGCACTGTAGGGTTTCTGTGATTCTAATCTAGATTTAATTCATTGAATTTGGATTCCTAAGCTGTCCTGCAAGGATTTTAACTGTTACGTTCTGAATCATTTTTTGTTCAAACATCTGGATTACTAGTCCAGTTGTCATCCAAAACTGGAACAACTTACATTTACATAGTGCCTTTAACATATTAAAATATCCGAAGTATCTTCATAAGCTCAGAGTACTGGGAGTAGTATATTGGCATAGGGGCTGTTTTGCTCAGTTCGCTGGCTAGGGGCTACCTGATGTAGAGTGATTCTAACATGGGTTCAATCCTCTCTACCGGCTAAGGTCACCACAAAGGTCTCAAATAGAACATAGAACATAGAACATAGAACAATGCAGTGCAGAACAGGCCCTTCGGCTCTCGATGTTATGCCAACCTGTGAACTATTCTCAGCTCGTCCCCCTACACTATCCAAAAATCATCCATGTGCTTATCTGAGGATTGTTTAAATCTCCCTAAAGTGGCTGAGTTGACTGCATTAGCAGGTAGTGCATTCCATGCCCTTACCACTCTCTGCGTAAAGAACCTGCCTCTGACATCTGTCTTAAATCTATCACCCCTCAATTTGTAGCTATGCCCTCTCGTACACGCTGACATCATTACCCTTTCACTGTCTACCCTACCTAATCCTCTGATCTCTTGTATGTCTCTATCAAATCCCCCCTTAACCTTCTTTTATCCAATGAGAACAGACCCAGGTCTCTCAGCCTGTCCTCATAAGACCTTCTCTCCAGACCAGGCAACATCCTGGTAAATCTCCTCTGGACCTTTTCCACTGCTTCCAACATCCTTCCTGTAATGGGGCGACCAGAACTGTACACAATATTCCAAGTGTGGCCGCACCAACCTTTTATATAGTTGTATAATTCTCCACCATGGCTAAGGACCAGTGACCCTGGCGTTAAACCCACTAAAATTCACTTCTGTCTCATGAGAGAGCAGCCCTATGGCAACTTTAGCATTGGTAGAGAATTGGCTAATTAATAAAACACAGAGAATTCGGAATAAGCAAGGAGTTTTTCAGGATGGCAGCCTGTAACGAATGGAGTGCCACAGGTTTCAGTACTGGGGCCACAATTACTTAGATTAGATTACTTACAGTGTGGAAACAGGCCCAACAAATCCACACCGACCCGCCGAAGCGCAACCCACCCATTCCCCTACATTTACCCCTTCACCTAACACTACAGGAAATCTAGCATGGCCAATTCATCTAACCTGCACATTTTTGGACTGTGGGAGGAAACCGGAGCTCCCGGAGGAAATCCACGCAGACACGGGGAGAATGTGCAAACTCCACACAGTCAGTCACCTGAGGCAGGAATTGAACCCGGGTCTCTGGCACTGTGAGACAGCAGTACTAACCACTGTGCCACCGTGTCGCCCTCATCCAATAGATATTATTTATAATATCTATTAATGACCTGGATGAGGAAAGTGAATGTACTATAGCTAGGTTTGCTGATAACACAAAAATAGATGGGAAAGCAAGCAATGAGCATGACACAAAAAGACTGCAAAGGGATACCAGAATTGGGCAAAAACTTTGCAGATGAAATATAATGTGGGAAATGTGCGGTTATGCCCTTTGGCAGGAAGAATAGAGGAACAAAATATTATTTAAATGGAGAAAGACTGTAGAAAGTTATGGAACAGAAGGCTTTGGAAATATGTATCACAAAAAACTAGCATCCAGTTCAGCAGCTGACACAGAAAGCAAATGGATTGATGGCCATTAGTTCAAAGGGAATGGAGTATAAGGAATATTGTAAAACAGTTTTGGTCCCCTTAACTAGGGAAGGATGTCTGGCATTGGAGGCAATCTAGAGAAGATCCACGAGGTTGATCCTGCGGTTGGAGGAACTGTCTTGTGAGAAGAATTTGAGTAGGCTAGGCATGTACTTATTGGGGTTTGGAAGAATGAGAGATAACTTTATTGATATATACAAGACTCATAGCATGCTTGACAAAGTGGATGCAGATTTCCCATTGTGGGAGAATTTGGGGCCAGAGGCCATAATCTCAGAATATGTGTTTGCTCTTCTAAGACAGAGACAAGGAAGAAATTATTTTCCCAGAGGGGAGTGCATCTGTGGAATCTTTTGCCACAGAGGGCTGTCGAGGCTGGATTGTTAAGTGTATTCAAGGCTATAATAAATATGTTTCTAATCAGTAAAGAAATTAAGGGTTATGGAAAAAAGAAAGCAAAATGGAGTTGGGAGTACCAGATCAACCATGGTCTAATTGAATGGCACAGCAGACTCAATCAAATGAATGGTCGACTTATGCTCCTACCTCTGCGGTCTCATGGTGAGTGGAGCATTACAATGCAGGAAAGGACAATAAGCCACAGGTTATGGCGAATCACAAAATCTTGGTCACAGCATAAGGTTCTATAGAGAATCTTAAAGAAAGCGAAACAGTTTGGATCATGGGCAGGAATTCAGGGTGAAAGCTGAAGGCATAATCATCAATGGTCATGCAGTTAAAGCTAATGATGCTCAAAAGACCAGAATTGGATGAGTGCAGAAATCTTGAAATTATTAAATATCGTCTATTCCCTCTGCAGCATCTGGATCAATTCCGAAAGATTTTCCAAGATGAGAATGATCCAGTGCAATCACATTCCTTTTCCAGTTCAAAAAACAATGTCTTTCTGCTTTTCTAAGCACTTACCATTGTGCTGTGCTGATAGCAGGCAATAACATTTCGGTCCCTTGCACTGGGCATGTTGTCATTTTGCATTTGTGTAAACTTAAATGCAATCCATAAATTAGACTAAGACCAGCTATTCTTAGCTCTCACAAGCAAGCAAGTCTTCCTATCTATTCTGAATGAAAGGTGGGGGCAGTAATCACTGTGTAGAATGCAGGATTTACATGGACCTGCAGTTTAGTCAATCTCTGACAGGTTAGCAATTCAGTTTTAATCCTTTGCCAGTGCCTGTATACCGATCATTAAAAAGTAGAAGCCGTGGTACAAAGATAAAATCAAACATGATGACGGAATCCTTTCAAAAATCATTAGGCCCTGGAAAAGACCCAGAGGTTTGGAAGACAGCCAATGTAACACCCAGAGTTAAAAATGGAAGCAGACAGAAAAAGATAACAGTAGGCCAATTAACTTAATGTCCTGTTAGTTATAGTCTATGAAGACAGTGAGCATTTGGAATCATTTAATATGATCAGAAGAGTCAGCATGGATTCATGAAGGGAAGGTCATGCCTGACAAAAATATTAGAATTCTTTGAGAAGATAACTAGAGGATTGTTAAAGGAGCAGCTGTGGATACACTATATTTGCATTTTCAGAAAGTGTGTTAAAAAGAAGGCAACATAATAAGATACCGCTTCCCTCCTTTGTCCTGGGGGTTGTATATTAGCATGGATATGGGATGGGCTGATAGAAGGCAGAGAGTTGGGATAAAGGGGGCATTTTCAGGATAGTAAAAAGTGAGGTCGGCAGATGCTGGAGATCAGAGCTGAAAATGTGTTGCTGGTTAAAGCACAGCAGGTTAGGCAGCATCCAAGGAACAGGAAATTCGACGTTTCGGGCCAGAGCCCTTCATCAGGAATGAGGAGAGTGTACCAGGCAGGCTAAGATAAAAGGTAGGGAGGAGGGACTTGGGGGAGGGGCGATGGAGATGTGATAGGTGGAAGGAGGTCAAGGTGAGGGTGATAGGCTGGAGCGGGGTGGGGGCGGAGAGGTCAGGAAGAAGATTGCAGGTTAGGAGGGCGGTGCTGAGTTGAGGGAACCGACTGAGACAAGGTGGGGGGAGGGGAAATGAGGAAACTGGAGAAATCTGAGTTCATTCCTTGTGGTTGGAGGGTTCCCAGGCGGAAGATGAGGTGCTCTTCCTCCAACCGTCGTGTTGTTATGTTCTGGCGATGGAGGAGTCCAAGGACCTGCATGTCCCCCTCTCCCTCCCACTCCACCAAGGACATGCAGGTCCTTGGACTCCTCCATCGCCAGAACATAACAACACGACGGTTGGAGGAAGAGCACCTCATCTTCCGCCTGGGAACCCTCCAACCACAAGGAATGAACTCAGATTTCTCCAGTTTCCTCATTTCCCCTCCCCCCACCTTGTCTCAGTCAGTTCCCTCAACTCAGCACCGCCCTCCTAACCTGCAATCTTCTTCCTGACCTCTCCACCCCCACCCCACTCCAGCCTATCACCCTCACCTTGACCTCCTTCCACCTATCACATCTCCATCGCCCCTCCCCCAAGTCCCTCCTCCCTACCTTTTATCTTAGCCTGCCTGGTACACTCTCCTCATTCCTGATGAAGGGCTCTGGCCCGAAACGTCGAATTTCCTGTTCCTTGGATACTGCCTGACCTGCTGTGCTTTAACCAGCAACACATTTTCAGTGCATTTTCAGGATGGCAACTTCTAACTTAGAATCATAGACTCTCTACAGTGTGGAAACAGGCCTTTCAGCCCAACAAGCCTACACCGACCCTCTGAAAAGTAATCCACCCAGAGCCATTCCCCTACCCTATATTTACCCCTGACTACTGCACCTACCCAACACATCCCTGAACACCTGGGCAATTTAACATGGCCGGTTCACCGAACCTGCACATCTTTGGATTGTCAGAGGAAACCGGAGCACCTGGAGGAAACCCATGCAGACACGGGGAGAATGTGCAAACTCCACACAGACAGTCGCCTAAGGCTGGAATGGAACCCGGGTCCCTGGTGCTGTGGGGCAGCAGTGCTGACCACTGAGGCATCGTGCTGCGGAGTGCCACAGGGATCAGTGCTGGGGCAACAATTATTTTCAATGTATATTAATAACTTGGATGGGGAAAGTGTGTGTTCAACAGCCACATTTGCAGGTGACACAAAGATAGACAGGTTAATTGGGGAAAGATTTGGCAAATAGAACGTAACGTTGGAAGATGTGAGCATTTGCACTGTGCCGGGAAGAATAGAAGGGCTGAATATTAATTAAATGGGGAAAGACTACAGAAACCTACAGCAGCAGGGCATTTTGGGAGTCTTCGTGCATAAGTCACAACAAGCTAGCATCCACGTTCAGTAGGTAATGCCAGATAGTATGTGGACTCCTAATCTAAGGATAGATGTATAGCATTGAAGGTGATCCAGAGCAGATTCACTGGGTTGATCCCAGGGATGGAAGGATGTTTTATGGGGGAAAGGTTGAGTAGTTTGTGTGAACCCTTTGGATACGACTGTTGAATTGCTTTTCCAGGCTTTCCCTGCACCTGTACCACCCTTTTTTGAGTCAGTCTGTAAAGGTCTATGGAGGGGGATGGTTAGCTCGGATGGCTGGTTTGCTATGCACAGTGACACCAACAGCGTGGGTTCAATTCCTGCACTGGCTGAAGTATCCTAGAAGGTTATCTTTCTCGCTTGTACTTTCACTTGTTTGCAGGAGGCAAAGAGTAACTGGTACACACGCATAAAGTCTTTGACTGATTGGTTAAAAGCCACAGCTTATAACACCTGATTAGGAGAATTAAATTGGCTTTCTTCAGGCTGCAGATGTTTCTTCATGCACAGCAAGGACAACTTCTTCCTTTTCAACAGTCTGATGGCTTTTGACAAATCCTCTGTAGGCACAAGTTGTTCAGCACCCTGGGAGCCAAACCCAAGCTGTTGACAGGCAGAAGGCCTTTGTCATTGATAATGGGTCACCAGTTCCCAGGCCAACCAGCTAGTTAGTGCAGGCCAAATTCCTTTTGTACAGACACCCTGGCTGCAACCTATCTGCATAACCTCCCCATTGCTTCATCAAACATCTGTGCAATCAGCAATTTCAATAAGTGTCAGGCACTTAAAAAGTGCATCAATCCTTGCCACAATCACATTCTTATCTGAGGGCCAAAAGGGGACATGAGATAGCTTTGGCAAATAGAGTCAAGGAGAATCCAAAGGGTTTTTTTACAAATACATTAAGGACAAAAGGTTAACTCAGGATATAATAGGGCCCCTCAAAGATCAGCAAGGCGGCCTTTGTGTGGAGCCACAGGAGATGGGGCAGATACTAAACGAGTATTTTGCATCAGTATTTACTGTGGAAAAGGACATGGCAGATATACAATGTGGGGAAATAGATGGTGACATCTTGGAAAATTCCTGAAGAAGGGCTTATGCCCGAAACATCGATTCTCCTGCTCCTTGGATGCTGCCCGACCTGCTGCGCTTTTCCAGCAACACAATTTTCAGCTCTGATCTCCAGCATCTGCAGTCCTCACTTTCTCCATCTTGGAAAATGTCCATATTACAGAGGAGGAAGTGCTGGATGTCTTGACAGCATCAAAGCGGATAAATCCCCAGGACCTGATCAAGTGTACCCTAGAACCCCTTGGGAAGCTAGGGAAGTGATTGCTGGGCCTCGTACTGAGATATTTGTATCATCAATAGTCACAGGTGAGATGCCGGAAGACTGGAGGTTGGCAAACGTGGTGCCACTGTTTAAGAAGGGTGGTAAGGACAAGCCAGGGAACTATAGACCGGTGAGCCTGACGTCGGTGGTGGGCAAGTTGTTGGAGGGAATCCTGAGGGACAGGATGTACATGTATTTGGAAAGACAAAGACTGATTAGGGATAGTCAACATGGCTTTGTGCATGGGAAATCGTGTCTCACAAACTTGATTGAGTGTTTTGAAGAAGTAACAAAGGGAATTGATGAGGGCAGAGCAGTAGATGTGATCTATCTGGACATCAGTAAGGCATTTGACAAGGTTCCCCATGGGAGACTGTTTAGCAAGGTTAGATCTTACAGAGTACAGGAAGAACTAGCCATTTGGATACAGACCTGGCTCAAAGGTAGAAGACAAAGAGTGATTGTGTGGGGGTTGTTTTTCAGACTAGAGGCCTGTGACCAGTGGAGTGCCACACTTTTCATTTATATAAATGATTTAGATGTGAGCATAAGAGGTATAGTTAATAAGTTTCCAGATTACACCAAAATTGGAGGTGTAGTGGACAGCGAAGAAGGTTACCTCAGATTACAATGGGATCTTGATCAGATGGTAGGTCCTGATGAAGGGCTCTGGCCTGAAACGTCGAATTTCCTGTTCCTTGGATGCTGCCTAACCTGCTGTGCTTTAACCAGCAACACATTTTCAGCTCTTGATCAGATGGGCCAGTGAGCTGAGAAGTGGCAGATGGAGTTTAATTCAGATAAATGCGAGGTGCTGCATTTTGGGAAAGCAAATCTTAGCAGGACTTATCTACTTAATGGTAAGGTCCTGGGGAGTGTTGCTAAACAAAGAGACCTTGGAGTGCAGGTTCATAGCTCCTTGAAAGTGGAGTCGCAGGTAGATAGGATAGTGAAGAAGGTGTTTGGTATGCTTTCCTTTATTGGTCAGAGTATTGAGTACAGGAGTTGGGAGGTCATGTTGCGGCTGTACTGGACATTGGTTAGGCCACTTTTGGAATATTGCGTGCAATTGTGGTATCCTTCCTATCGGAAAGATGTTGTGAAACTTGAAAGGATTCAGAAAAGATTTACAAGGATGTTGCCAGGGTTGGAGGATTTGAGCTACAGGGAGAGGCTGAACAGGCTGGGGCTGTTTTCCTGGAGTATCAGAGGCTGTGGGTGACCTTATAGAGGTTTACAAAATTATGAGGAGCATGAATAGGGTAAATAGACAAAGTCTTTTCTCTGGGGTGGGTTAGTCCAGAACTAGAGGGCATAGGCTTAGGGTGAGAGGGGAAAGGTATAAAAGAGACCTAAGAGGCAACCTTTTCACGCAGAGGGTGGTATGTGTATGGAATGAGCTGCCAGAGGAAGTGGTGGAGGCTGGTACAATTGCAAAATTTAAAAGCATCTGGATGGGTATATGAATAGGAAGGATTTGGAGGGATATGGGCCAGATGCTGGTAGATGGGACTAGATTGGGTTGGGATATATGGTTGGCATGGATGAGATGGACCGAAGGGTCTGTTTCTGTGCTGTATATCTCTATGACTCTACATCTACAATAATGCTTGATTTCCTTCTCTAACAAGAATCCATCTAGTTCCACCTTAAAAAGATTTAATAATCTCCACCTCATTGGCCTTTTTAGATTAGATTACTGACAGTGTGGAAACAGGCCCTTCGGCCCAACAAGTCCACACCGACCCGCCGAAGCTCAACCCACCCATACCCCTACATTTACCCCTTCACCTAACACTACGGGAAATTTAGTATGACCAATTCACCTGACCCACACATCTTTGGACTGTGGGAGGAAACCGGAGCACCCGGAGGAAACCCACGCAGACACGGGGAGAATGTGCAAACTCCACACAGTCAGTCGCCTGAGGCGGGAATTGAACCCGGATCTCTGGCGCTGTGAGGCAGCAGTGCTAACCACTGTGCCACCGTGCCGCCCACCTTCTGAGGCAGAGTTCCAAAGTAATACTATCCTATGAGCAAAAAAAAAATTCCTTCATTTTTGCCTTAAAGCATGACCCCGAATTTTGAACAATGTCACCTAGCTCTGGACTCACCCACAAGAAGAAACATCATTTCCACATCCATCTTGTCAAGACCATTAAGTCAAATCACTGCTTACTCTTCTGAACTCCACTGAAAACAAGCCAAGTCTGTCCAATGTTTTCTTATCAGACAACCTGCTCAGTCCATGTATCAATCTAATAGACCTCCTCTGAACCGCATGTCATCATTATGAAGTACTACGAGAGATTGGTCATAGCTCACACCAACTCCAGCCTCTCAGATTGCCTTGATCCCTTGCAATTCACCTACTGATGCAACAGGTCTATGGCAGATCCCATCTCCCTGGCCCTGCGTTCATCCCTGGAGCATCTGGACAACAAGGATACCTACGGGGAGAAAGTGAGGACTGCAGACGCTAGAGATCAGAGTTGAGAGTGTGCTGCTGGAAAAGCACAGCAGGTCAGGCAGCATCTGAGGAGCAGGGGAATCGACGTTTCGGGCACAAGCCCTTCATCAGGTTCCGACTTCTTCCTACAGCTCTGCCTTCAACACTGTAATTCCAAACAAACCTATCTCCAAATTTCAGAATCTGACTCTTCTTTCTCCTCTGTAATGGATTCCTGACTTCCTGACTGCCACTGTAAAGCCTTTTTCAGGGCTCATGCCCGAAACGTCGATTCTCCTGCTCCTTGGATGCTGCCTGACCTGCTGCGCTTTTCCAGCAACACATTTTCAGCTCTGATCTCTAGCATCTGCAGTCCTCACTTACTCCTCCCTGACTGACAGACTGCAGTCAGTAAGGATAGGTGATAGCACCACCTTCACAATAATCCTCAACACCAGTGCCCCGCGAGGTTGCGTACTCAGCCCCTTACTGTGCTCCTTATACACACCCAAATGTGTGGTCAAATTCCACACTAACAAGTTTGCCAACAACACCACCATTGCAGGTCAAATCTCAAACCATGATGAGATGGGGTACTGAAAGGAGATAGAGTGCTTAATAACATTGTGTAAAGACAAAAATCTCTCCATCAACATTCGCAAAAACAAAGGAGCTGGTTACTGACTTCCATAAGTGGAGTGGAGGGCATGCTGCTGTCTCCATCAATGGTGCTGAGGTGAAGGTGGTCTCCACCATCTAGTTCCTGGGAGTAACAATCACCAACAATCTGTCCTGGGCCATCTAGGTTGATACTATGGTCAAGAAAGCACAGCAACACCTCTACTTCCCCAGGCGGCTAAGGAAATTCAACATATCCGTAAAGACTCTTAAAAATTTGTATTGATGCACCATTGAAAGCATCCTGTCTGGGTGCATTACAGGGTGGTATGGCAAATAGGGTCCTGGCCTTTCCCATCCCAGGCACTGCTCTGGCCTGGAGCAAGGGCATTATCTTCAGCAGTCACTGAATGCCTGCTCTCTGCACTGCGGCCTTCCAACCCCTTGTTTATCTTGTGGCAATGCTAGCCCTCTCTGTGATGAGCAGTTTAGTGCCCACTGCCTTCTCCCTGTGACCCTACACTCGCCCAGGCGTTCTTTCTCTTTCTCTCTCTTTCTTTCCCAGCTCCTGGTCTTGTGTGTGCGTGTGTGCTGTGTGTGTGTTTTGAATTCCTAATCCTAACCCCACTGGCTGTGGGACAACATGCCTCCTCCCCCACTCCCCCCGTCATGTCTCTGTCTCGCTTTCAATGTGTTCTGCTGCTTCTCAGTCCCTTGGGAACAGTTCCTGGTTTTTTCCTGGGTCTTGCACAGCCAAAATCTCAGCTGAGGGGTGGCATGGTGGCACAGTGGTTAACGCTGCTGCCTCACAGCACCAGAGACCTGGGCTCAATTCCCGCCTCGGGTGACCATCTGTGTGGAGTTTGCACATTCTCCCCGTGTCTGCGTGAGTTTCCTTGGGACGTTCCAGTTTCCTTCCACAATCCAAAGATGTGCAGGTTAGGATGAATTGGCCATGCTAAAATGCCCGTAGTGTAGGTTAGGTGCATTAGTCAGGGGAAATGTCAGGTAATAGGGTAGGGAATGGGTCTGGGTGGGATACGCTTCCGAAGGTCTTGTTGGGCCGTAGGGCCTGTTTCCACACTGTAGTGATTCTATGGCAGCTCCACCTTCCCTGGCTACTCTGATAAGAGGTGGGTGGAGAATGATAGAGGAAAGGGCAATAGACAATAGACAATAGGTGCAGGAGTATACCCTTCAGCCCTTCGAGCCTGCACCGCCATTCAATATGATCATGGCTGATCATCCTTAATCAGTATCCTGTTCCTGCCTTATCTCCATAACCCTTGATTCCACTATCCTCGAGAGCTCTATCCAACTCTTTCTTAAATGAATCCAGAGACTTGACCTCCACTGCCCTCTGGGGCAAAACATTCCACACAGCCACCACTCTCTGAGTGAAGAAGATTCTCCTCATCTCTGTCCTAAATGGTCTACCCCGTATTTTTAAGCTGTGTCCTCTGATTCGGCACTCACCCATCAGCGGAAACATGTTTCTTGCTGCCAGAGTGTCCAATCCTTTCATAATCTTATATGTCTCAATCATGTGTCAATCCAACCTTCCACACCAACATTGAGGGGCACGGATATCTCGGCTGGATTATCAGCCGAAGCCCTGAAAGGGTGGTGGGAGGCAGGGGCGAGGGGTGGGCAGTGGGCAGACCGCATGCCTGGGCTGACGGGTCAGGGTCATAAAGGAGGCGGGTGAGAGGCCTGGCCTGGGACCAAGGGCGGAATCGGATCCCGGAACACTCAGGGCAGGGAGATTTCCGTTCCCGGAAGCAATCCTGCCTCCGACTCTCAGTACTTGGGGGATCCTCCCCACCCCCAAACGATTCCAGGGGTGCTTTTTTCAAACATGAAATGATCTAGTCAAAATGCCGATGGGGGAGACTCCAGGAAATGGTCCGGAGAGGGAAGGGGGTCTTTGAGGAGATAGACTGGGCAGCACTGTCGACAATGCACTTCAGTGCAATGGGTGGGGAGAGAGCAGAGGCAGGCAAAGGAGGGAACACACCCTGGAGTGTCAGAAGCTGAGGGGTGACCTTATAGAGGTTTATAAAATCATAAGAGGCATGAATAGGGTAAATAGACAAGGTCTTTTCCCTGGGGTGGGGAGTCCAGAACTAGAGGGCATAGGTTTAGGGTGAGAGGAGAAAGATAGAAAAGAGACCTAAGGGGCAACTTTTTCACACAGAGGGTGGTACGTCTATGGAATGAGCTGCCAGAGGAAGTGGTGGAGGCTGGTACAATTGCAATGTTTAAAAGGCATCTGGATGGGTACATGAATAGGAAGGGTTTGGAGGGATATGGGTCAAGTGCTGGCAAATGGGACTAGATTAATTTGGGACATCTGGTCAGCATGGACCAGAAAGGTCTGTTTCTGTGCTGTACATCTCTATGACTCTATGACTCTGTAACTGCTCTTCCCAAGACCGAAAGAAACTACAGAGAATCATAAACACAGCCGAGTCCATCATGCAAACCTGCCTTCCATCACTGACTTCATTTATACTTCCCACTGGATTGGCAAAGCAGCCGACGTAATCACAGACTCACCCCAATTATATTCTCTCCCACCTGTTCCTTAGGGCAGAAGATATAAAAGTTTGGAAACATGCACAAAGAGATTCAAGAACATCTACTTCCCTGCTGTTATCAGATTTTTAAATGGACCTCTTTAATGTTAATGTTGATCTCTCCCTGCACCTTTTCAGCAGCTATGACACTGTGTCCTGCCCTCTGTTCTGTTACCCTGATGTACTTGTATAGTACGATCTATCTGTGAAACATGTAAGATGTCACTTTTCACTGTATCTCAGTACACATGACAGTAATAAATCAAATCAAATCTAACCTGGACAATGATGCCTACAGCCTATAAATGAATAAAACAAATCATCCCCTTCAAGTCACTCACCATCCTGACTTGGAAATAAATAAATCGTTGCCGTTCCGTCAAAATCCTGGAAGTCCTACCCAAACAGCATTTGGGGGTCTGACAGCACACATGCTACAGCAGTTCAAGAAGCAACTCATCACCACCTTCTCCAAAACAACTAGGGACAGGCAGTCAATGTGGTCCAGCAAGTGACATCTGTGTCCCACGAATGAATTAAAATGTCAAAAACTGCATGTAGTATTTGCAAGTTGTCTCATGAATATCCTGTGTAACTTAAGCTTAACATCTTACCTTTTGTGTTCTGCTCATAATAAAGGCCAACATCTCATTGGCCTTCTGGATGACATGCTGTACCTAAATGGTAACCATTTGTGACCTATGCACTACAACAGATCCCTCTGCACCTCAGAATTCTACAGTTGTCCACCATTTAAGTAATATTTGTATCACACAAGTGCCAGGCAAAGACCTTCTCTGTGAAGAAAGAATTTAGCTATCTTCTTCACACTCCGTAGCTGAATCCCCCACTATCAGCTTCCTGGGGTATTGCCATCAAATATTGTGGCTTGAAGAGAGGTCCGAGGGTGGGAATCCTGCAACGAATAACCGGACTCCTGATTCCCTAAGGTCTTTCACTAACTCTCAAAAAGGAACAACTTATTCATCCAGAGAGTGGAACTCCCTGCCTGAGGAAGCGGTTTAGTCCAAAACAGTGAATGTTTTCATGAGGGGGTTAGACATATTTCTTAGGGCTAAAAAGCCCAAACCATTTGGGAAGAAAGCAGGAACAGGGTACTGAGTTTGGTGATCATTTTGAATAATGAAGCAGGCTGGAAGAGCTGAAAAACCAACTCCTGCTCCTATGTTTCTATGTTTCTATCTGCAAGGCACGAGTCAGGAGTGTGAGAGAATACTCCCACTTGCCTGGCTGACGCAGCTCCAACAACACTCGGGAAGCGAGACACCATCCAAAACAAAGCAGCCCACTTGATTCAACTTGATATAGACCAGTAGGTAAGCTTTTCTTTGAACAGGTTAAAGGTTTATTATAAGCTATTGCTGAAAATTTGTTAAGAATAAATAACGTAGAGAACTAAAACAAAGTTTTGCAAATGGAGAGATTAACATGCCTGATGGTTAAGAGGTTTCCAGGACTCAGATGTCAAATTATATAGTGCTATCTTAAAGTTCAGAGCTATTCTCATCGCCCTGTCCTCTCCCCAACCTGACTTACCAACCTGACACTCTATTGCTAGTGTCCTGATCAATATTCATCCCCTCAGCATCAAAAGACAAACATTATCCCAGCGCTGTATGTGGGACATTACTGTGTGCTAATTGGCTGCTGCGTTCTTCCTACTTTGCAGCAGTGCTTCAGAACTCCTGATTGGCTGTGAAGTGCTTTGCGATGACCGTTGATCGTAAAGGGTGTTACATTGATGCAAGTTCTTTTCTCCCAACTCTACCACTGTAACCTTGCCGTCCCATCACACCCAGCCACCACTTAACAAAGCCTTGTCGCTGTGTGAACCTTTTCCTCTGGAGGAGAATGTAGATCAAATTACTCCATTTGTCAACGATAGGGAATCAGTAAAGGTGACACAGTCTTTAAGCACTGCTCATTTTCAATTAGACTGACCAGGGCACTGAATCAATGGGAGCCACTGTGTGGCAATAGTGTAATTGTGGGATAAAATGCTGCATCATCTGAAAGGCACTGACTCGGACTTCATGGAATTCTGGTTGAAAATAAATGTGAATGGAGGATATTCAAGAAGTGCCATTGTGTTGCTGTCTGAGTTATCCAGAAGTGAGATGCTGCAGTTATAGCATCTTATACAATTAGGCCGAGAGGCCTCACTCTCTAGTACTCTCCCTCTCAACCTCCCAAATATCCACTTTGAACAAGCCTTCAGTTGCCAATGTCTCTGCTTCTGTTTTTGTTTCCAATTGTTTGCATTATTTGAAGCCAATTTTGCTGCATTAAACCACACAGGATCACAGAATTATTGCGGTGCAGAAGGAGTCCATTCAGTCCATTGTGTCTGCGTCCAGCTCCATTATCGAGTGCCAATCTGCTGCCTTTTCTCCATATCCCTGCATACCATTACTATCCAGAAAAACATCATGCCCTCTGGAATGTCTTAAACTTAGCGATAGACAGGGTAGATGCAATTACGACATTTCCCCTGGCCGAGGAGCCAAGAACCAGCAGTTACAATTTAAAAATGTCATTTAGGATCAAGATGAGAATTTATTTGATTTGGAGACTGGTGGATCTTTGGAATTCTCCAACCCCCAGAGTGCTGTGGATGCTCAGTGATTGAGTATTTTTAAAGCATAGGTTAATTTTTTTAATTATAAAGGGATTAGATGGGTAAAAGTATGTTTTGATCAGGCCATGATTGTATTAAATGGTAGAGCAGGTTCGTTAGGCTGAATGGCCTGCTAAAGGAGCTAAGCTCCTGTTGTCGTCACAATCCTGAGGGATTTGGAAAGGGAACCTTGAGGATAGATATTTCCCTCAAAGCTCCGTTTATTACCAGCCCCTTTGTAAATTATTAAAGACCTTGTTTGCCAGCCTTGTTTTGAACCAGAATCTGGTCCTCTGAACTATACCGTCCAAGCCATCAATCCCGACAGGTTGTGCAAACCTGACTCTGCCACTACCATGAGTCCACTTCGGGCCCACCTCACTGATGCAGCAGCTGCTTGTCTTGTACTGGGCCCAAACGTGCCTCCTCTGCCATCTCCATGAATTTGCACAGGGTGCAGATGCCAACGGAAACCCAAACTTACCTCCAACACTGCCACCCCAAGTCCATGCTGCTGGGCCCACTTGAGTCTGCACTACTGGGCCTACTCAAGTCTCCGCTGCTGGGCCTACTTGAGTTGCACTGCTGGGCCGCTCAAATCTGCACTGCTGGGCTTACTCAAGTCTGTGCTGCTGGGCTTACTCGAGTCCGTACTGCTGGGTCTACTCGAGTCTGTGCTGCTGGGCCTACTCGAGTCTGTGCTGCTCGGCCTACTCGAGTCTGTGCTGCTCGGCCTACTCAAATCCATTCTGCTGGGCCTATTTGAGTCTGTGCTGCTGTGCGAATTCGAGACCATGCTGCTGGCCTACTTAAGTCCGTGCTGCTGGACCTACTCGAGGCCATGTTGCTGTGCTTACTGGAGTCTCTGCTGCTGGGCTTACTTGAGTCTGTGCAGTTGGGCCTACTTGAGACTAGACCCTATTTGAGTCCATGCTGTTAGACCTACTCGAGTCGTGCTGCTGGGCCTACTTGAGTCCGTGCTGCTGGGTCCACTCAAGTCTGTGTTGCTGGCTCTACTCAAGTCCATGCTGGTAAAAACAATGACTGCAGATGCTGGAAACCAGATTCTGGATCAGTGGTGCTGGAAGAGCACAGCAGTTCAGGCAGCATCCATCGAGCAGCGAAATCGACGTTTCGGACAAAAGCCCTTCATCAGGAATAAAGGCAGTGAGCTGGAAGCATGGAGAGATAAGCTAGGGAGGGTGGGGTGGGGAGAGAGTAGCATAGAGTACAATGGGTGAGTGGGGAAGGAGAGGAAGGTGATAGGTCAGGGAGGAGAGGGTGGAGTGGATAGGTGGAAAAGGAGCTAGGCAGGTCAGACAAGTCCAGACAAGTCATGGGGACAGTGCTGAGCTGGAAGTTTGAAACTTGGATGAGGTGGGGGAAGGGGAAATGAGGAAGCTGTTGAAGTCCACATTGATGCCCTGGGGTTGAAGTGTTCCGAGGCGGAAGATGAGGCGTTCTTCCTCCAGGCGTCTGGTGGTGAGGGAGTGGCGGTGAAGGAGGCCCAGGACCTCCATGTCCTCGGCAGAGTGGGAGGGGGAGTTGAAATGTTGGGCCACGGGGCGGTGTGGTTGATTGGTGCGGGTATCTCGGAGATGTTCCCTAAAGCGCTCTGCTAGGAGGTGCCCAGTCTCCCCAATGTAGAGGAGACCGCATCTGGAGCAACGGATACAATAAATGATATTAGTGGATGTGCAGGTAAAACTTTGATGGATGTGGAAGGCTCCTTTAGGGCCTTGGATAGAGGTAAGGGAGGAGGTGTGGGCGCAGGTTTTACAGTTCCTGCGGTGGTAGGGGAAAGTGCCAGGATGGGAGGGTGGGTCGTAGGGGGGCGTGGACCTGACCAGGTAGTCACGGAGGGAACGGTTTTTGCAGAAGGCGGAAAGAGGTGGGGAGGGAAATATATCCCTGGTGGTGGGGTCTTTTTGGAGGTGGCGGAAATGTCGGCGGATGATTTGGTTTATGCGAAGGTTGGTAGGGTGGAAGGTGAGCACCAGGGGCGTTCTGTCCTTGTTACGGTTGGAGGGGTGTGGTCTGAGGGCGGAGGTGCGGGATGTGGACGCAATGCGTTGGAGGGCATCTTTAACCAGATGGGAGGGGAAATTGCGGTCTCTAAAGAAGGAGGCCATCTGGTGTGTTCTGTGGTGGAACTGGTCCTCCTGGGAGCAGATACGGTGGAGGCGGAGGAATTGGGAATACGGGATGGCATTTTTGCAAGAGATAGGATGGGAAGAGGTGTAATCCAGGTAGCTGTGGGAGTCGGTGGGTTTGTAAAAAATGTCATTGTCAAGTCGGTCATCATTAATGGAGATGGAGAGGTCCAGGAAGGGGAGGGAGGTGTCAGAGATGGTCCACGTAAATTTAAGGTCAGGGTGGAATGTGTTGGTGAAGTTGATGAATTGCTCAACCTCCTCGCGGGAGCACGAGGTGGCACCAATGCAGTCATCAATGTAGCGGAGGAAGAGGTGGGGAGTGGTGCCGGTGTAATTACGGAAGATCAACTGTTCTACATAGCCAACAAAGAGACAGGCATAGCTGGGGCCCATACGTGTGCCCATGGCTACCCCTTTGGTCTGGAGGAAGTGGAAGAATTCAAAGGAGAACTTCAGGCTGTCTGTTCTGAGATGTTTCTAATCAAACTGACTCCTACAGACTTCTGCAGCTGCTGCTTGTACAGAACTCCCTGTGTATTAATTTGTAAAATTCAAAGTAGACTTTGTTAACTTAGATAATTCCTTGTCAAAGTTACCATTGCGCTAACCTATGGCCTCACTTTAATACTGAATCAGGAATGCTAATTCTGCTAATGAAGCCATATTTATGCCAACAGGCGACCATTTTGTGTCACCTCTGACCAAGTGCTGCCCCACCATCTTATAAACTTCAATCCCCAGCTTCCAGCCGTTAAACCCCAATCTAGAGATTCATTTACCACCACTGTTTTGCTTTGTGACTCATTTGTGCGGTGGGGGCTAGCCCAGCATTTATTGCTCCCCTAAGGCTCATGGTTTTTTACAAGGCAGTAATGCTTTCATGGTCACCAATAGGTTATCTTTGAATTCCAGATCTTTTAAAAAATTGAATTAGATTATGGTTGGATTTGAACCTTTGTCCCAGGAGTATTAGCCTGGAGTACTGGATTATTAGTCCAGTGACAATATCAGGGACACAGTTTAAAAATAAGGGGTAAGCCATTTAGAACAGAGTTGAGGAGAAACTTTTTCACCCAGAGAGTGGTGGATATATGGAATGCTCTGCCCCAGAAGGCAGTGGAGGCCAAGTCTCTGGATACTTTCAAGAAAGAGATGGATAGAGCTCTTAGTGGAATCAAGGGTTATGGGGATAAGGCAGGAACAGGATAGTGATTGTGGATGATCAGCCATGATCATAATGAATGGTGGTGTGGGCTCAAAGGGCCTACTCCTGCACCTATTGTTTATTGTCTATTGTGTATCACTACACCGATGCTTCTTTGTCTCATGATGCACAATCTATTGTTTTATACATTCAATGTATAAGCGCACCTGCCCCTCAGTCTATAGCTTCACATCATCCTAGCTTGTAATCTGTACAGAGTGACACATTTCCCTCCTTACTGGCATCTACCCTGCACTGGAGTCTCCCACCCAGCCGCCCTTTTCCTCTTTGGTAATTTTGAAAAGGAAATTTCTGACATCCCACAGTTTTAGGTCCATGAAAGAATACAGGAATCTTGCCCAGTGCCTTTGGGCTGAGATTAGTTCCTCCATCATAGATCATCTGATTTTTAAAAACTCCTGCATTGGCTGTGAGTATCATGGCACATCTGTAATTTCACTTAAACTGAGTGGCTTGTTTGGACATTTCAGAGGGCAGTTAAGAGTCAATATTGCTGTAGGTCAGAAGTCACATGTAGGCCAGACTAGGTAAAGTCAGCAAATTTTCTTTCCTAAAGGAAGTGAACAAATAGGTTTTTAAACAACAAATGACATTACTGAGACCAACTGTCAGTTTCATTCATTTAGCTGAAGCTCCAACAGATGCAATAGGGATGGGATTTGAACTCAAGTTCCTCGAGGATTAGGCAGGACCACTGCGTCATGAGTCCAGTGACATCACCACAATGCCATTACCTTTCCCTGTTTGCTTCTGGTTGTTGGAGTTTACACATTGGCTACCGTGTTTCCTATACAATATAACAGTGACTACACTTCATTGACTGTAAAGCACATTAGAAATTGTGAAAAGTGGCGCTACATGAATGTCAGCCTTTGTCTCAACAATTCCAGTACTCACCCAGCACATCTAACAGTGGGTTGGACAGCAGTTTGTGATTTCCCAGGGCAATACAGCTCCAGATTCACAAAGTTTCCACTGCCCTATTAATGGCACTCTCTAAAGTGATCAACTCTTGACTGTCACATATCCTTCGGCTAGTGTTCCTGCCCAGTGTATTAGCCTCTTTTATGTGATAAAGCTCATCTCAATAGAAAGAGCTCCTCGTCATGCACGTATATAATTTGCAGCTCATATTAATCTCCCACTTCAGCAATGTTGAAGATTTCTTCACTCAATTAAAACAGCAAAGTCTTGCCATCAGTCCTAAGGCCATCTCTGCAACCATATCCACTTGTTCAGTGCAGTTGGCTGTGAGAGACTGCTTCTGGCTTTCACGGTTCATTTACTTCTTGATGTCTGTCATTTCTGTCCATTTCTCACAGAGACATTAATGTGACTGGCAGCTTGTCAATGTCTCCGTGGCAACCTTTCTACCCTTCCTCATAGACGTGTTCAACCAGGGCCTTTGTCCCTGAAGCAACAGAAGTTTCTAATAATCATATAGAGAGGAAGGAGTGACAGTGTGTGAACATGTGGAAATGTGTTTCACACGAGGCTCTAGCTTAAGGACAGGAAGCCAAAAGGCCCTGAATCCACTGGAGGCAGGGAAGGTGATTTCTCAAAGTTTGCTTTTGTTCACAGCATTATTTGGCAGTGAACCACTTTCTTGGTGTCAGGACAAATACCTGAGGGAAGGTGATTGAAGTGTTATTTTATTACTAAACACAGTCCATCACTCTTTTTTATTAATTCACGGGACACAGTAGTCTGTTGCCTGTCCCAAATTGCCTTGGGAAGGTGGTGGTGAGTTGACACCTTGGCTGCTGAAATTCATGAAATGTGAGGTGTACCAGGACCCGATGACAGGGGCCCATGACCTATGTGCTTCAGTCTGCTGCTTTTGTCTTTCTAGGGGATGGAGGTCATGGGTTTGGAAGTTATGGTCAAAGCTGTTGCAGCTCCACCTTGTAGTTGGCACACCCTGTGGCCACTGTGTGCCAGGAGTGGAGGAAGTGCACGTTGAAAGTGGTGGATGGAATTCTGATCAAACAGGCTGCTTCTGTGTGGTTTCAAGCTTCTAAAGTGTTATACTCACACAAGATGCAGACGAGAGATATAATGTCATTATTAAGAGATTTCACAGCCACAAGGAGCTTTTTTCCCAAAATACTTACTGCTCACAAAACATTTGCAAAGGAATGGTAACATTTAAAAATCCCATAGCAAACCAGTGTTGATTGTGAGTAAATCACACTCCTGACCACAGTCCTCTCTCAGCTTGCTGCTGCTGCAGGATTCCATGCATCTGGATCAACGTGCCAGTGCCGTGCCAATGAATTGACTTCTAGTTGCGGAAATCGCTGCCCTGCACAGGCCTTAGAGGTCTGCAAATGGTGGATAGGCTGTGGGGAGAAAGAAATCACTTCAGAAATCCCTCTTACCAGCTCATGTAACCATAGTATTGATAAGGCTGCTCTGGTTTCGCTTGTCAATTTTAAGATGTTGATAGCAGAGGACTTAAAGAGTGTAATGCTGTTGAATGTCAAAGGTTAAAGATGGTAATTGCCTGGCACAAATGTTAATTGCCATGTATCTGCCCAATCCTGAGTGCCTTTGCCACCACCTCAGCACCGTGAAATCAGCTAACATTGAGTCGCAGGATTTTGGGTTCAAGTCCCACTTCCGGACTCGAGGAGAAAAATCTAGGATAACATTCAATGCAGTTCTGAGGGAGCTCTGCAGTGTTGGAGGTGCCATCTTTTAGGTGAGATGCTGTACAGTGGCCTCCATCTTCTCACTCAGGTTTATGTATAAGTTCCCATACATTGTGGGCGGCACGGTGGCACAGTGGTTAGCACTGCTGCCTCACAGCGCCTGTAGACCCGGGTTCAATTCCCGACTCAGGCGACTGACTGTGTGGAGTTTGCACGTTCTCCCCGTGTCTGCGTGGGTTTCCTCCGGGTGCTCCGGTTTCCTCCCACAGTCCAAAGATGTGCGGGTCAGGTGAATTGGCCAAGCTAAATTGCCCATAGTGTTAGGTTAGGGGTATGGGTGGGTTGCGCTTCGGCGGGTCGGTGTGGACTTGTTGGGCCGAAGGGCCTGTTTCCACACTGTAAATCTAATCTAATCTAATTATTTTGAAGAATAACATGGGAGTTCTGTTCAATTTCCTGGCCAATATTTGTGCCTTAATTGGTATCACAAAATGCAAACGATCTGGCCATTATCGTTTCTGTTTATATGAGCTTTCTGTGCATTAATTAGCTGCTGCATTCTATACATTGTGACAGTGACAGTATTTGGCTTAAAAACATTTAAAAATAAATGACACTATACAATGCAGATCTTTTACATTAACTCATACAGATTTGAATCTAGACCATTTCTGAGGATGGATCATTCTGGAATCGAAACATTAGTTCTGCTTCAGATGCTGACAGACTGGCTGATCTTCTCCAGAATTTTGTGTTTGAATGCTTTGTTGCACCCAATTTGCTATGGGAGCTTTCATCTTGAAGAATGGAAATCATTTTTGTAAAGACTTTGTGATAAATAAGTAATTGGGAAGAACTTGTTGTGACTATGAGATTTGTCAATAATGTAATATTGCACCTTCTCCAATTCTTGCTGAACAAACTCATTCACACTTCGTTATTCAAACCCCAAGATTGTAACATCCTTTTGTAATAAACCATACATTACACCTTAATACAAGGGCTGCACTGTCCATCTCTGACTCCAATGAATCATCTGGGTTGTACCAAGGTGCAGCTTTCTGATGTGTGCCTTGTAGATGGTGGACAGGTTTGGGGGAGTTAGGAGGTAAATTACTCTCAGCCTCTGACCTGCATTTGTCACCACAGTAACTCCTAGGATGTTAATAGGGAGGATTCGGTGACAGTAATGCCTTTGAATATCAAGCAGCAATGGGTAGATTGTCTCTTATTGGAAATGATCATTGCCTAGTACTTGTGTGACATGAATGGCACTTGCCAATTATCAGCCTAAACCTGAATATTGTCCAAAAATAGATAAGAAGAATCTTTTTTCTAATTGTGTTGTGTTCTGGAATAAATCATCTGACAGGCGATGGAAGCAGATTCAATAATTATGTTTTGAAGTGATTTGCATAAATACTTTTAGATTAGATTAGATTCCTTCCAGTATGGAAACAGGCCATTTGGCCCAACAAGTCCACACTGATCCTCCAAAGAGTAACCCACCCAGACCCATGCCCCTACCCTGTATTACCCCTGACTAATGCACTTAACACTGTGGGCAAGTTAGTATGGCCAATTCCCCTGACTTATACATCTTCGGATTTTGAGAGGAAATCCTTGTGTCTGCATGGGTTTCCTCTGGGTGCTCGGTTTTCTCCTACAATCCAAAAATGTGCAGATTAGGGTGGATTGGCCATGCTCCATTGCCCATAGTGTTAGGTGCATTAGTCAGAGGTAATATAGGATAGGGAAATGGGTCTGGGTGGGTTACTCTTTGGAGGATCAACGTGGACTTGTTGAGCCAAATGGTCTGTTTCCATACTGTAGGGAATCTAATCTAAAACTATTTATGCAAATCACTGTAAAAAGTAATTATTGAATCTGCTTCCACTGCCCTGTCAGATGATTTACTCCAAAACACAACAACACAATGAATAAAAATAAATTCTTTTTATCTATTTTTGGACAATTTTCAGGTTTAGGCTGATAAGTGGCAAGTGCCATTCATGTCACTTGAAAACGGGAGTAAAATGCAGGTTGGCAGGGAATGTCACGGCAGAGAAGGTAATGGCACTGTTACTCGATTAATAATTCAGGCAAGCACACTCAAACATGGATTCAAATCTCATTGTAGCAGCTGGTGGAATTTAAATTAAATATTGTTTCATCCATTCACTGAATGTGGGCATCATTAACAAGTTCAGTATTTATCACTCAACCCTAATTAACTAGAATTAGGTGAAGAGCTAACCACACTGTTGGTCTGGAATTACATGTAGACCAGACTGTCTTCCTTAAAGAGTATTAGTGAATCAGATGAATTCTTACCTCAATCATCAATGGACAATGGTTACACAGCCAGCTTTTAGGATACAAATTTCACAAGCTACTATGATGTGGTTTGAATCCATGCCCCTAGACCATTAAAGGAACAGGAAATTCGACGTTTCAGGCATAAGTCCTCTTTGAAGGGCTCATGCCTGAAAGGTCGAATTTCCTGTTCCTTGGATGCTGCCTGACCTGCTGCGCTTTTCCAGCAACACATTTTCAGCTCTGATCTCCAGCATCTGCAGTCCTCACATTCTCCCCCAGACCATTAACCCGAGTTTCTGAATTATGAATCCAGTGACATTACCACCATACCACTGCCTCCTCTGCCATGTTTCCTACATTACAACTGAGTACACTTCAAACCTACTTCATGAATGGGGTTTGATTAATTCAGTTGAGGGAAATAATTTGGGGTGAAAGCTGATCTCATTCATGATGACCATGGAACCATCATTGATTGTTTTAAGAACCCATCTTGTTCACTAATGTCCTTCAGGGATGGAAAACTTTTGCCTTTACCCGGTCTGGCCTACATTTGACTCCAGACCCATAGAAATGCGATTGGCTCTTCATCGTCCTCTAACCTGATCTAGCAGGTTACAGTCAGTTCAAGGGTCATTAGGGATGGTCAGCAAACGTTGAAATTGTCAGTGACACTCAGATCCTATGATAGAATGGAAGAAAATTGTAATTAATTCAAATGCCCTTCAAGGGTGGCACGATGGCTCAGTGGTTAGTGCTGCTGCGTCACAGCACCAGGGACACAGATTTGATGCCACACTCAGGCGACTGTCTGTGTGGAGTTTGCACATTCTCCCCATGTCTGCATGGGTTTCCTCCGGGTGCTCCAGTTTTGTCCCACAGTCCAAAGATGTGCAGGTTAGGTGAATTAGCCATGCTAAATTGTCCATGGTGTTCAGGGATGTATAGGTTAAGTGCATTAGTGGGGGTAAATGTGGAGTGCTAGTGGAAATGGGTCTGGGTGGTTCCCTCTTTGGAGGATGGGTGTGGACTTGTTGGGCCTGTTTCCATACTTTAGGGATTAAGAGTTTCAAACCATTGCCTGTTTCTTGATGTGTCATTCTGTGATGTTGCTTTGCAGTTTGCCCTTCAGAATTGGTCTATTTCCTTATGAAATCTTTTATATTACTTCTGTGAGACATTGAATCCATACAGTGTAGAAACAGGCCATTCGGATCACTGAGTCCACAATGAACCTCCAAACAGCATCCCACCCAAACCCCAGTCACCTATGTTATCCCTGTAATCCTGCACTTTCCTATGGCTAGTCCACCTAGCCTGCACAACCCTGGACACTATGGGCAATTTAGCGAATGCACCTAACCTGCGCATCTTTGGACTGTGGGAGGAACCAGGGCGCCCGGAGGAAACCCACGCAGACACGGGGAGAACGTGCAAACTCAACACAGTGTTGTCTGAGGCTGGAATCAAACCTGGGTTCCTGGAGTTGTAAGGCAGCAGTGCTAACCACTGAGCCACCGTGCCGCCCACATGACAAGATGTTTTGTAAATGAAAGCTTTTTCTCCTGATAAACCTCTCAGATTACAAGTGTTAGAAATTATTGTGACCGATATGTTTAGTCCTTAGGGACTGGTGTTGATTGAGAGAGTGGGCGCTTTTGGATCAAGTAAACTAAACCCTGAGCGCTTTGTGAGTGTTTCAGGAGACCGGTGGGAATTCAGAAAAGGATCCCTGTGATAGATTAGCATGGGATTTAGGGACATCCTCCCACTGGGTAAGGCTGCATGGACTTGCACCCGAAACCAATTTCCATGGATAAAAGACAAAAGCTGCCAGAAAGCATTCCAAACTGCTGAGATGAGGAGAAATTTCTTCATCCAGACAATCACAGAGTCTTACAGTCAGACTCTGGTCCAACTTGTCCACGCCGACCAGATATCCCAGTCTTACTTAGTCCTGTTTGCCAGTTTTTGATCCATATCCCTCTAAACCTTTCCTATTCATATACCCATGTGATAAACTGCATCTTCTGGCAGGAAAGTGCATCTTCTTGCTTGACTGCCTCATGGTTTTCTACTGTCACTTCAACCAAGTAGGTTTTATAGACCCAGTCAAAAAAGGGGGATGGTGGTATCAATCTATACGGTCATATACCTGCAGTGGTTGGCACTGCATGCTCATTCAACATTTGAGTTCATTTGAAATTTGGCATTCTTGCAGTTATCCTAAAGAATGCAGGATGAAAAGCTTCAACATCATGCTTCAGCAATAAAAATGGGATCATCTTCCAGAAAGCAGCGACCACCAGCGATACAAATGAATTGCCCCCTTGATTCCTGCGGGCTGGCTTACACACTTGTAAGTGCACACACTCCTTCCCACAGTGTTGATCAGGTAGAGATCATCAAGGTCATAGCTGATTGTAAAACATACAAGCACAAGAAATAGGAGGGGTCAGATGCCATTCAGCCCCTCGGGCCCACTCCTCCATTCATTGTGACAATGGCTGACCCTCTCTCTCAACTCTATTCTCCCAACTTCTCCTTGATTCCGCTCAGAGAATTACACAACAGCACCACAGCTTTCAAACTATTCCTGATGAAGGGCTTATGCTCGAAACGTCAAATTCTCTATTCCTGAGATGCTGCCTAACCTGCTGTGCTTTGACCAGCAACACATTTGCAGCTGTGATCTCCAGCATCTGCAGACCTCATTTTTTACTCGAAGCTTTCAAACTTAGTCAGACAAGGAATATTTATGCTACAGTGCCAGGCGATGATCATCTCAAACAAGAGTGTAGCTAACTACCTCGACATTCACTGGCATGACCATGACTCAATCACCCAATATCAATATTGAGCAGAAACTGAACTGAACCAGCCATTGATCTTAAAGGAGGGATGGACTAAAACCTGACCAGGGCCAGGTTGGTAAAGAATTTGAGTCTTTTGGAGGTTGAGGCAGAGACCAATTCTTCAGTATACTTCCATGAAGTCACTAAGTGAAGCTTGAAGATTTTATCCCGAGAGAACAGAAATTATATTGTAATCCATATACTGAAGTTCCCCAGCAAGGTTGTGTACTTTCTTGGATTTCCATTGGTTGAGGTTGAAAAGCTTTCTGTCCATCCTGTAGACAATGTCCACACCATCAAGAAACTTGTTCTTGACAAGATAAGAATGGTGGTGATGAAGTTGGAAAAAAACATTAGAGGCAATGACACAACCCTGTTTGATCCCTATCTTGGAAGTCACATACTGCCATGAGCACCATGGCTGACACCTTGGCATTGGAGGAGATGAAAGATATTGGTGAATGTCATTGGACAGCTAGCCTTTGACAGGGTTCTTCCTTGGCACTTCCTGTTTGACTGAGTCAAAGGCTTGGGTCATGTCAGTGAAGGCCATGTAGAATAGTTAGTCCTGATCCAGGCGTTTTCCTTGGAGTTGCAAAACAGTGAAAATCATGTCCATAGTTCCACGCTTTGGTCAGAGGCCCACACTGGCTCACAGGAAGGATTTATTGTGAGACTGGGAGAAGGTGCTGAGTGAGGTGATGATGCTGCTGGCGATGGAGAATAGGAGGATCCCTTGGTGGTTCCCACAGCCCACTTTCTCTCCTTTCTTCAAGACAGTGGTGATGGTAGAATCCCTGAGATCGGCAAGAATTTCTTCTTGTCCCAGATTTTGAGGAACAGTTGACAGAGATGATGGGTAAGCTCGGCTCCTCCAAGGTTGAAAATCTCTGCTGAGATTCCATCTACTCCTTCACCTTTTCCATTCTTCATGTGTCTAATGGAGGCTTCTAGCTCTGCAACATTAGGTTGGAGTCCAACATCATAATTGATGGGGAGTTGGGCTATTTCCTCAGACACATCCTCATCTACAATTGTATTGCAATGTAGAACTTCTTTGAAATGTTCCTTCCATTGGAGGCTGATGTTCTCTCTGTCTCTCAAAAGGGGGCTATCCTTACTCCGCAATGGTTTGAGGCCAAGGCTGTTGGGTCTGTATATTGCCTTAGTGGCACTGAAGAAACATCATGTATCCTGCGTCAATCATCAGGTTCTCCTCTCCAGGAAAAGTTGTAATCACCACCTCCTTCCCTCAGTTGCCCTTCGCCTACTCTTCAAGTCTCCTGCAGGGCAGTGGTATCAATGTGGAAGTGCCTGAACTTACCAGCAACAAGGGATGTTCTTCATTCCAGACAATTGTTTTGCTTGTTGTCCATAAGGGTTCCTACATTTCCAGGTTCCGAGACTGAGCTTGACTTTGGTTTCAGACCACAGATAGATGAGCCCGCTGGATGCAATTTTCCAGCCAGGTTGGTGATGGAACAGGGCATCTTTTCTAGCCCGTTCCTCATGCCAGGTGAGCAGAATGGATCCTGCTGCTCAGCCAAGAAGAAAGCCACTGAAACACTGTCCCGTTTCTATTCCAGAAATGAAACAACCACGTCAAACTCCACCGCCTCTGTGCTACTCTGAATCTAGGGACCTCTGGCTCTCATAATCTCTTCTTGTCACCTCTCACCGATCACCACAGGGGTATTTTTTAGATTAGATTCCCTACAGTGTGGAAACAGGCCCTTTGGACCAACAACTCCACACTGACCCTCCGAACAGCAACCCACCCAGACCCATTCCCCTACATCTAACACTATGGACAATTTAGAGTGGCCAATTCACATGACCTGTATATCTTTGAACTGTGGGAGGAAACCCACGCAGACACAGGGAGAGTGTGCAAACGCCACACAGACAGGTGCCCGAGGCGGGAATTGAACCTGGGTCCCTGGCACTGTGAGGCAGCAGTGCTGACCACTGAGCCACCGTGCCACCGTGTGTTGTGTGTGGTGGGCATGGGGTGGGGGAGTTTGAATTCCTCGAGATAGATGCCTTGTGAGTGACATCTTTTAACTGCTGTTGCACATCAGCTGACAGACAGTCCTTGACAGAGGTAGATCTAATTCCATTGTAATGAAATCTTGATGAGTGGGGATCTCCTAACTGCTGTAGTGTTATTCCGCTGTTGCTGTCATCGATATCATATGAGTATCTTCTGCCTGGATTGCTGTTGATGACTTGTTCTGGATTGCATTTTGTCTTTTCCTCCCTCCAAGCTTACTTACCATGGGTGGCCCTACCAGGAGTTGGAAAATTCCCAACAGCATTGCTGTCAGGATCAGCAGAGCACTCAAGCCACTCACCTCAGCAAGTTGGCAATCCACGGAACCATCTATACTATTTGTAATGTTGATGTTGGATTAGGATCAGGAGAATACTAGCCCTAGCCCTATCACAGGATTTGTTGATTAATAGTTTGCAGAATGATGGATACACAGGAGTGAGCCCCAGGCTGGAGTTTAATCAAGGTGTTTGCATGGTTTATATCTGTAATAATGAGTGATCAGGAGTGTACAAAAGACTGCAATTGTATTGAGAGATTCATATGCTTTATTGGTAGAAAAATAGATTCACAAGAATAAGTTACAGAATGGAATCTAATCAAGAAATCCAGGGTGGCTTTTATATATATAGAATAACACATTCAGAAAGTCAGCTGCAGACTGAAATCTAATCGAGGGTTTCAGGGCTGTTTACTTATAGAATAAGATACCCGGGAGTGAGTTACAGTCTGGAATCTAAATGAGTGGTTCAGAATGGTTTACTGTTGTGGTTCTGCTCGCCGAGCTGTAAGTTTTTGCTGCAAACGTTTCGTTCCCTGGCTAGGGAACATCATCAGTGCGGTGGGAGCCTCGTGTGAAGCGCTGCTTTGATGTTTCTTCTGGTATTTATATTGGTTTGTTCTTGCCGCTAGTAGAGAGAACACCCAACGGAGAATTCACCACAAGGATACACAGGAAACCAACACACACAGACCAAGTCTTAAACTATGAAAGTAACCACCCCAACACACACAAACGAAGCTGCATCAGGACACTATTCAAAAGGGCCACAACACACTGCAGTACACCAGAACTGCGAAAAGAGGAAGAGGAACATCTATACAAGGTATTCGCCAAAAACGGATACCCACGCAACTTTATCACCAGATGCCTAAGAGATAGACCACGGAACGAGGACATGCCACAACCAAAAGGACTAGCCACTCTACCATACGTCAGGAGTGTCTCAGAACTGACAGCCAGACTACTGCGACCCTTAGGACTCATAACAGCACACAAGCCAACATCCACGCTCAGACAACAACTCACTAGAACAAAGGACCCAATACCCAGCATGAACCAAACTAACGTAGTTTACAAAATACCATGCAAGGACTGCACAAAACACTATATAGGACAAACAGGAAGACAGCTAACAATCCGCATCCACGAACATCAGCTAGCCACAAAACGACACGACCAGCTATCTCTAGTAGCCATACACTCAGACAACCAGCAACATGAATTTGACTGGGAAAACACCACTATCATAGGACAAGCCAGACAGAGAACAGCCAGAGAATTCCTAGAAGCATGGCATTCATCCCCAAACTCCATCAATAGACACATTGACCTGGACACCCTATACAAACCACTACAGCTGAAACTGACACCCGGAAACGGCAAGAACATCCATCAACAGACACATCGACCTGGACCCCAGATACAAATCACTGCAGCTGAAACTGACACCCGGAAGCGGCAAGAACAAACCAATATAAATACCAGAAGAAACATCAAAGCAGCGCTTCACACGAGGCTCCCACCGCACTGATGATGTTCCCTAGCCAGGGAACGAAACGTTTGCAGCAAAAACTTACAGCTCGGCGAGCAGAACCACAACAACGGATACCCGAGCTACAAATCTTCAATCAGATTTTAGAATGGTTTACATACAGAATAACAGATACCACAAGTGAGTTATAGTCTGGAATTTAATTGAGGGTTTGGGATAACGTATATCTAGGAGAACAGAGATCAGGAGTGAGCTACAGGTTGGAATCTAATCAAGGGATTCAGAATGATTTGTAAATAGAATAACAGATTCTACGAGTGAGTTATGGACTGGAATCTATTTGAAAGGTTCAAGTTGTTTTTGTAAAGAATAACAAATACCCAGGAGTGAGATGCAGAATCTAGTCAAGAATGACTTGTATATAGAATAACAGATACCATGAAGTGAGTTACATGCTGGAATCTAATCCATGGGTTTGGGTGCTTTGTATATAGCATCTCCATCGCCCCTCCCCCAAGTCCCTCCTCCCTACCTTTTATCTTATCCTGCCTGGCACCCTCTCCTCATTCCTGATGAAGGGCTTATGCCCGAAACGTCGAATTTCCTGTTCCTTGGATGCTGCCTGACCTGCTGTGCTTTAACCAGCAACACATGTTCAAATATAGTATAGACACCCAGGAGTACATACTGTCATCTGATTGAGGGATTTGGGGAGGTTTATATATACAATAACATATACCCAGGAGAGAGTTGCAGACTTGAATATAATTGAGGGATATGAGGTGGTTCATATATAAAATAACAGATACCTGAGACTGAGTTACAAGCTGGAATATAACCAAGAGGTTTGGGGTGATTTATAAATAGAATAATAGACTCCAGGAGAGAGTGACGTACTAGAATATATTTGAGGGGGTCAGGAGTTTTCTGTCCAGTTTGGGAAATCAAAAGATCCAAACAGAAATACTGAAGAGAGGAGTAGGCCATTCTTCCCAATGCACTGTTCAGCATTTTCTTGACTGATCTGCCATCTCGTTCTCTCCTAAAACCCTTTGACAATTTAGTCCCTTGAAATCTGTCTATTTCTTTCTTCAATATATTCAGTGATTTGGCCTCCACAACCTTTATTGGCAGGTTCGCCAATTTCCAAGTGAAGAAACCTCTCCTTGGCTCAGTCCCTATTACCAAAGGAGTGATTAAACACTGCATTCTACCAGAAAAAAACATTTCATTTCGATGCATATTCAGTCAATGTGCTTTGTGTTGCGTGACATCATTGGGGACAATAGTAACAGTCTCTCTGTGTCTCTCTACAGCACTACACTCCGCCTCCTCTCAACGTTGAATACCCTGGAGTCGGTTTTCACAGTCTTAATGCCAAATGTGAAGGTCAACCCCATTTGACTTTTCTGGAGCAGTAGCAGTCTTACCCATTCTGTGTGGCATGGACATTGGTCACTGTTCTGATGACCTGCCGGCGCACTTTCCTGTTCCAGAACCAGACCTCACCTTCCCAAGGGGAGCCGTTATGACATACACTGCAGGCACGAACAAGAGTCAGGTGGTCCCCTCTTTCCAGGACAGTGTCTCTCTGAGAGACGTAGGCTCAATGGGGTGTTCGGGTTCCAACCAGCAGTTGGCATGCTGCCACCTGGTGACGGAGCGCTCACTCTGCCATGCCGTGCCTGGGTGCGCAGTGGCTGTGGGCCCAGAGGCCAGGCTGTACAGGAGCTTGGAGAATCTCCACTGGACTGCGGTGGCCGAGGGAAACGCTCACTCGTTCAGCCCACCTTGCCAAGGCACCGGGAGGGAGTTCATCTTCCACCACCGGACGACAAGCGATTGGTACGAGGTCTCGACAGGGCGCCCTGACATCAACAGCCTGTTGCGTGCTTGCATCAGTCCACGGTCGGGGAGGCCTGAGGTGGGACATTCACCGACTTTCGCCAAAGTGCCGCAATGGCTTTTCCCGTCAATGACTGAGAAGGTCCTGAACGGTGATGCTAAGAGGGGGCTGAAAGAGAAACTCCGGTTCCACAGCCATAAGGCAACAGAGGTCAGCAAACCTATCCGCCCTCAGGCCTTTCCTGAGGATCTTTCTGCTTCAAAAGACTGCACTGGAAGAGTGAACCACGGGCACTGCCCGTCGCGGTATGGCAAGTTCTTGAACAACCCCTTGGCAAGAAAGCCCTCTCAAAATGGCTGCTCAGCTCCTCAGCAAAGATCACAGCGATTGAGCAGTCCTGCGGAGATCAAGGAGGAAGCCATGCGGAGGTTGAAGCTACGCCGTCAGAACAGCACACCAAACCTGATAGCCCTCCCCTCCAAGGAGGAAGGTGGCGAAGTGGTTAAGTCCCAGACCACAGAACCGCTGGCCCAGCCTGAGAAGAACATGCCCAAAGAGCTGTCAACAGCAGCGTCTGAACGGAGGCGAAACTTCAAGGCACGGGTCCACATTCCCTCGTTCGAAGAGTTCAAAAAGCTGAGGAAGAGGGAGAAATGCCAGGCTGTAAGCACTGACGTCCAGTTGCAGGAAAGCAAGAACTTTGCCACTCTCTGTGGCACAGTGAGGAGGACGACTGGTGGCAGTTGTCCATCACTGATTAAGATGGACCACCACAACCCGTGGAAGAGGCAGCTGACCAGATGCCAAGGACTCGCTTGCTGTGACCCCAGACCCTGCCGCTGTCAGCTGGAAGCCCAACAGCTTTGTTCACAGATTGGCCTTATGCCCACTGGGAACAGAGGCCCTGGGAAGGCCTCTCCAGCCCCACGTATCCAGGCGACGACCAGCCTGGGGGAGCATCATGCTTCCCCAGACCCAATCTGCACCAGCCCGGCTCCTGGGTCACCCTTGCAGACAGAAGTGACTCTGCCCCATGGGTGTGAGGATCTGGCGAAGAGGCCAGAGCCCACAAACCATGCAGGATTCAGTCAGGATTCCAACCACGTGGAGAAGAACATGATAGGCGAGGCCCAGTTGTCGTGTTGCCCTTCGCTCCTATTGGAAACGGCTGCCGATCTTTCTGGCTATGGCGTCAGGTTTCAGCAGATGAAAGACGGCCTGATAGGCTCAGCCATCGACCTCATCAAAAAAAGGTAAGGCAAGTTATTAACTCAACCTTTGACTTAAAGCAGTTCATCATCACAGTTACCCAGATAGGCAGTCAACCATTTCTCAAGCTTAGAGTGGTGCTGGAAAATTGACATTTCGGGCAACAGCCCTTCATCAGGAGGATTGATGAAGGGCTTTTGCCCGAAAAGTCGGTTTTCCTGCTCCTCGGATGCTGCCTGACCTGTCGTGCTTTTCCAGCACCGCTCTAACCTTGACTCTAATCTCCAGCATCTGCAGTATCCACTTCCACCTAGTCAACCATTTGTGGCTATTTTCTGCAAGTTTATTGAATTTATTAAGTACCAGCAATCCAAATATGATGCTGTAGTTAATTAGACAAAGAGAGTGTGCAGCCATGAGAGATGAGAACAGTTCTCCCAATCCCAAAGCTGTTCTGTAGAATGGAGGAGCAGGGCAGTGGTTTTGGAGTGGGAGAGTATTTGTTCGCGACATCGTGAGTCTTTGGTGGTAACAATCTTGCTTTTCCCTCGGACAGATATAGGGGGACCCCCGGTCTTCTTTCAAGAAGACGGTAGCTCGATTGGTTCGTGACTTCATGATGCCAGGATGATCATTGTGCCCTTACCGTCTCCAAATGACGGTTGGTTTTCATTCCTTCTAAGGACAAAAACATATTATTTTCTAAAACACTGCCTTCACTATAGAACAGTGGGGCATCCGATAAATACTTTATCTACCTTTGTAGAGGCCTGGTGACTGCTGTACCACAGTTAGGTGAGGTCTCTTGCTGCACAGGAAATACTAAATATAGAATACTAACAGTTTTATAGGAGACCCCAGTTTTCAATTGACCCTAGGCCATCTTGACAAGGTAGTAAATTAATCACTTGCATATTTGACCCTTAGCAGCTATGCAGCTTGCTTTCCCTCACTCCTCCTGATGACTCGGGGATTTAAGAAGCACTGGCCGGACCAATAATATCAATGGAGAGGGTGGGGAGGGGGTGGGAGTGAGGACTGCAGATGCTGCAGATCAGAGTCGCAGAGTGTGGTGCAGCATCCCAGGACCACACTCTTTGACTCTGATCTCCAGCATCTGCAGTCCTCACTTTCTCCCCATTGATATTATTGCCGTACCTGATGAAAAGCTTATGTTCAAAACATCGGCTCTCCTGCTTCTCGGATGCTGCCTGACCAGCTGTGCCTTTCCAGCACCACAGTCCTTGACAATGATATCAAAGGCCTAATGGGATTTCCAAGACATCAAATTAATATACAAACCATTCTGAAAGCTTTTCATAGGTAACAGTCAGACTATGTTTTTTGTCTAGGGTGTAGGTTTGCTCGCTGAGCTGTAGGTTTGATATCCAGACATTTCATTACCTGGCTAGGTAACATCATTAGTGGCGACCTCCTTTCTATTTATATCTTTCTCCAGGATGGGGTTCCTGGGGTTTGTGGTGATGTCATTTCCTGTTCGTTTTCTGAGGGGTTGAAAGCAGGAGACAACAGCTTCGCTTCACTTGGAGGTCGCCACTGATGATGTTACCTAGCCAGGTAATGGAGTGTCTGGATATCAAACCGACAGCTCAGCGAGCAAACCTACACCCTAAACCCCAACCTGAGCTACAAACCTTCACAAACCTTGCGATGTTTTTGTCTTTTGTATAGACAGAAACACAGTTCTATATTATGTGCATGCATGTGTGTTTGTGTTATGTGTCTTGTTAGTGTTAATTTACTGCCACTTGCAGAGATATGAGGAAAGAAAATTTGATTTGACAATTTTGTGGCCTTGATTGCAGGACTGAGAGAACATGTTGAGGTTTCCTGATGGGTAAAGGTGAATCAAACTCAGGCAGTTGATGCAAATGTGAAAACTGGCACTCAGCAAACATATTCAGGAGGGCTGCAGACTCAGGAATAGAGAGGTTAGGGTCAGAGGCTGAGGAGGAAATTCAGCAGAGCTGACAGAGAGGCCCTCTACCAGTTTCCTCATTTCCCCTGCCCCCACCTCACCCCAGCTCCAACCTGCCAGCTCAGCACCATCCTCATGACCGGTCCTACCTGCCAATCTTCCTTCCATCTGCTCCACCCTCCTGTCTGACCTATCACCATCATCCCCACCTCCATCCACCTATTGGACTCTTGGCTACCTTCTCCCCAGCCACACCCCCACCTCCCATTTATCTCTCCACCCCGATGGCTCCCTGCCTCTATTCCTGATGAAGGGCTTTTGCCCAAAATGTCGATTTTCCTGCTCCTTGGATGCTGCCTGACCTGCTGTGCTTTTCCAGCACCACTCAAATCTAGACATCGGTACTCTGCACGTGGTGACCCAAATGAATCCTACTCCTTTTCATAGTAAGGATTTTAACAGCAAAGCATGAAAACGTACATGGTTAGTGGAGGAATCCTGAGCAAACCACAACAGAGTGGGGGTATAGCATGCAGGGATGGAAGGATAATGTACAGGAATGGAGAGACAGTGAATGGGATTGTGAACAGGGATGAAGGGAACAGAATGTGGGATAATGAACAGATATGGGAGAATAGTGAACAGGGATGAGGGACACTGAGCAGGGATGGAGGGATAGAGAACCGAATAGGGAGATAAGGAATGGGTTGGAAGGATAGTGAACAGAGATAGAGAGATAGTGAACAAGGATGGGGGTTAGTAAACAGTGATGGGGGTTAGTAAACAGTGATGGGGGTTAGTAAACAGTGATGAGGATAGTAAACAAGGATAGAGGGATAATGAAGAGGAGGAGGAGGGAAGAAAGAAATAGAGATGAGAGAAAATGTAGTATGATCAATGTCTTATTTTGCTATTTCCCTTCATTTTTAACTGTAATGCTACAGAAAAATTAATTGTTGAGTCATAGAGTCAAACAACACTGAAACAAACCCTCCGGCCCAATTCGTTGATGCCAACGGGATTTCCTAAACTGAACTAGTCCCATTTGTTTGCATTTGGCCGATATCCCTCCAAATCTTTCCTATCCAAATGTCCAAATGTCTTTTTAAATATTGTAATTATACTCACCTCTACCAAATCCTCTGGTAGCTCATTCCATACACCACTCACTGTGTAAAAGGTTTCCCCTCAAGTACATTTCAAATCTTTCCACTCTCAATTTAAACCTGTGCCCTCGAGATTTGGATTCCTCTACCCTGGAGAAAAGACTTGGCTATTCACCTTATCTGTGTTCTTTGTGATGTTATAGATTAGATTAGATTACTTACAGTGTGGAAACAGGCCCTTCGGCCCAATAAGTCTACACCGACCCGCCGATGCGCAACCCACCCATAAACCGATATAAGGTGATAACGAGTATCCAGAAAAAGTATATTCCTGTTAGGGTGAAAGGGAAGTAAAATAAAATTAAGGAGAATCCAAAGAGTTTTTACAAATGCATTAAGGACAAAAGGGTAACTAGGGAGAGAATAGGGCCCCTCAAAGATCAGCAAGGCGGCCTTTGTGTGGAGCCGCAGAAAATGGGGGAGATACTAAATGAGTATTTTGCATCAGTATTTACTGTGGAAAACGATATGGAAGATATAGACTGTAGGGAAATAGATGGTGACATCTTGCAAAATGTCCACATTTACAGAGGAGGAAGTGCTGGATGTCTTGAAATGCATAAAAGTGGATAAATCCCCAGGACCTGATCAGGTAATTCTATTCATTTTAAAATTGTGATGGAAAAGGATAGACCAGATCTAAAAGTTGAAGTTTAAATTGGAGAATGGCCAATTTTGACGGTATTAGGCAAGAACTTTCAAAAGCTGATTGGAGACAGAGGTTTGCAGGTAAAGGGACGGCTGAAAAATGGGAGGCCTTCAGAAATGAGATAACAAGAATCCAGAGAAAGTATATTCCTGTCAAGGTGAAAGGGAAGGCTGGTAGCTGTAGGGAATGCTGGATGACTAAAGAAATTGAGGGTTTGGTTAAGAAAAAGGAGGAAGCATATGTCAGGTATAGACAGGATAGATCGAGTGAATCCTTAGAAGAGTGTAAAGAGAGTACGAGTATACTTAAGAGGGAAATCAGGAGGGCAAAAAGGGGACATGAGATAGCTTTGGCACATAGAATTGACAATCTAAAGGGTTTAACAGATATATTAAGGACAAAAGGGTAACTAGAGAGAGAATAAGGCCCCTCAAAGATCAGCAAGGCGGCCTTTGTGTGGAGCCACAGAAAATGGGGGAGATACTAAATGAATATTTTGCAGCAGTATTTACTGTGGAAAAGAATATGGAAGATATAGACTGTAGGGAAATAGATGGTGACATCTTGCAAAATGTCCAGATTACAGAGGAGGAAGTGCTGGATGTTTTGAAACGGTTAAAAGTCGATAAATCCCTGGCCCTGATCAGGTGTACCCGAGAACTCTGTGGGAAGTGAGAGAAGTGATTGCTGGGCCTCTTGCTGGGAAATTTGTATCATTGATAGTCACAGGTGAGGTGCCGGAAGGTTGGCAAACATGTTGCCACTGTTTAAGAAAGGCAGTAAAGACAAGCCAGGGAACTATAGATCAGTGAGCCTGACCTCGGTGGTGGCAAGTTGTTGGAGGGAATCCTGAGGGACAGGATGTACATGTATTTGGAAAGGCAAAGACTGATTCGGGATAGTCAACATGGCTTTGTGTGAGGGAAATCATGTCTCACAAACTTGATTGAGCTTTTTGAAGAAGTAACAAAGAAGATTGATGAAGGCAGAGCAGTAGATGTGATCTCTGTGGACTTCAGTAAGGCGTTCGACAAGGTTCCTCATGGGAGACTGATTAGCAAGGTTAGATCTCATGGAATACAGGGAGAACTAGCCATTTGGATACAGAACTGGCTCAAAGTTTGAAGACAGAGGGTGGTGGTGGAGGGTTGTTTTTCAGACTGGAGGCCTATGACCAGTGGAGTGCCACAAGGATCGGTGCTGGGCCCTCTACCTTTTGTCATTTACATAAATGATTTGGATGAGAGCATTAGAGGTACAGTTAGTAAGTTTGCAGATGACACCAAAATTGGAGGTGTAGTGGACAGCGAAGAAGGTTACCTAAGATTACAACAGGATCTTGACCAGATGGGCCAATGGGCTGAGAAGTGGCAGATGGAGCTTAATTCAAATAAATGTGAGGTGCTGCATTTTGGGAAAGCAAATCTTAGCAGGACTTATACGCTTAATGGTAAGGTCTTGGGGAATGTTGCTGAACAAAGAGACCTTGGAGTGCAGGTTAATAGCTCCTTGAAAGTGGAGTTACGGGTAGATAGGATAGTGAAGAAGGCGCTTGGTATACTTTCCTTTATTGGTCAGATTATTGAGTACAGGAGTTGGGAGGTCATGTTGCGGCTGTACAGATATTGGTTTGGCCACTGTTGGAATATTGCATGCAATTCTGATCTCCTTCCTATCGGAAAGATGTTGTGAAACTTGAAAGGATTCAGAAAAGATTTACAAGGATGTTGCCAGGGTTGGAAGGTTTGAGCCAAAGGGAGAGGCTGAACAGGCTGGGGCTATTTTCCCTGGAGTGTCAGAGGCTGAGGGGTGAGCTTATAGAGGTTTACAAAATTATAAGGGGCATGGATAGGATAAATAGACAAAGTCTTTTCCCTGGGGTTGGGGAATCCAGAATTAGAGGGCATAGGTTTAAGGTGAGAGGGGAAATATAGAAAAGAGACCTAAGGGGCAACCTTTTCACACAGAGAGTGGTACGTGTATGGAATGAGCTGCCAGAGGAAGTGGTGGAGGCTGGTACAATTGCAGCATTTATGAGGCATTTGGATGGGTATATGAATAGGAAGGGTTTGGAGGGATATGGGCCAGGTGCTGGCAGGTGGGACTAGATTGGGTTGGGATATCTGGTCGACATGGATGGGTTGGACCAAAGGGTCTGTTTCCATGCTGTACACCTTTATGTCTCTATGACTCTGGACTTTCTAGCCTCACTTTATGTAGTTGAGCGCTTTTGGTCTCACCATGAATTCCCGTTACCAGTATCTTCTCTGGAATATATATCTCCTCATCCCTCAGCATCACAGACTGAGAGGATTCTGTATCCCATAATATTGTAACCTCCTTACCTACTGCTCCTAGCCTATCTGAATAAACATTACTCTTGCATGTATACATTTTTAAGCAGATCTGGCACTTCCTCCTTAATCAACCTCTGATCATTTTGTCCATTCTGAGGCAGTGTCTAACTCCCTTTGTGCTTTTTGTTACTAGTCCAACAAAACTCCCAGGCTTGCCTGGTTTTCCTACATCTGGCTTTCTCCTAGCCCACCAACACTGTGATTTTGTATGGCCCACTTTATTATAAAGAAAGCATCGAAGCTTTTTAACTTCTTTGTCCAGCTCAATGGTTTCTTTTTTACCCTGTGGTAAGTTACCCTTATGATCTTCACTGAGATTTACCTGTCCATTTCCACGTGAGGATTTCTCTTTGCCCCAGTTTCTATCCCTCATGGACTGAAACTGATTCTGGAAGCCAAACCATGGACCAGCTCAGAATCATCAGCCCCTTCAGCTGCTAACCCTTCCATTTGAACCCTCTGCTCTTCCACATGAGATCGCAAACTTCCTCACTAAGGTTATCTTCAGCCTTCATCTCCAGCCTTTTAAGCTGACTTTCCTTTTTAAGTGTCAGTTTTTGAAGTTCAAAAGGTCCCTCTTTTTCTTTCTCCTCTGCTGCTCTCTCTCCCCTCTCTTCTGCTTTTAATCAAAACTCAAACTGTTGCATTTCTGCTGCCCCTTCCTTATCCATTGCCTCTAACTCAAGCTGCTTCATTTGCAATTGAATCTCTGCCATCTCGATTGATTCTGATGGTTCCTCCAGCATGTTTAAATGCCGAGCTGCTGCTGTAATTACCTCTCCTTTCCTCACAGGAGCAAGCAGTTCCGATTCCAGTTTGTCCGCTAATTCCTGCAGCTTGGTTTTATTCCCCTTTTGCAAAACTTCCAAAGTCACCGCATCCATTTCCAGAAAACTTGTGGCAACTGAAACAGCCATTGCTATCCCAAACTTTGTCTACCCAACTAAACCAACACTCGAAATAAAGACACTAGCACCTACCACTCGCGGTTTAAAATTCTGCGAAGAGCCCCCAGTCTCTTATGGACTAGGCCAGACCACTCAAAACATTCCTAAGCAGGCAGCCTAGGCCATAACATTGCAATTTGTTTCAGTAAGTATACCGTGAAAATTACCTGGAGTAAGTTAGGTTTTAAAGCAGGCAAAAATTTATTCACAAAATTGCACAATGAAACACAAAGAACAGAATAAAGAACCCCGACAGAACTCAGGCTGTCCAAACTACACTTAATTATGCTGTTCTGAATATACACAATAGTCCCAATAAGCAAACACTCTTAAAACAGTACAAAAAAGGAACAGATGCTTACAGGTTGAAGTTAAGACAGAAAGAGAGTGAGAGAGTTTCCACACAGCTCACTGTTGAACTTCTAACTAGTTCTGGACTGAACTACTCAGCTAGAGAGCTGACCACTTGCCTTTCTTTATACAGGTCACTTCTAAAACATGACCACTTTGGCCTGAAGTCTCATCTGTTTACAGAGAAACAAAAGGCCTCTCAAAATCTTTTTCCTCTCTGTACCAAACCAGACTGATCAGAGGTTGACGACCCGTCTGAAAAAAGTCAAGGACAGAGTACCCTTGAGAAAAGGAACAGCTTTTAGAAAAAAAGGGATTAGCTTTGTGACAACAGTTTCAAAAGTTGGTTGATAATTGTTCTTGGGGAGTGCCTCAGATGTTTTATTGTGTTAAGCGTGCTTTGTAAATATAAGTTATTTTTGTAAATACTGCTAAAAGGAGAGGGGAAGTCGAAGGATGTTGTCTTACACATATCGGAATTGAAAAGCAAGAAAGCAATTTTCGATAGGAGCCAAAATCTGTCGCCTTCAGTCTCTGTTTAGCAATGTTTATGTTCTATACAACAAAGCAATTGCAAGTTATGTTCATTCCTTTTGCCTCTGTTTGGTTAGTACAGCCTTGGTGCAAGTCAATTAGATTAGATTCCCTACAGTGTGGAAACAGGCCCTGAGGCCCAACAAGACTGCGCCGACCTTCTGAAAAGCAACCTACCCAGGTCCATCTCCCTTTAACTAACTTTAGTTAACTAATTTAACTAATGCACCTAACACTATAGGCAATTTAGCATAGCCAATTCACCTAGCCTGCACATCTTTAGAGGAAACCCACACAGACACAGGGAGAACATGCAACCTCCACACAGACAGTCACCTGTGGCTGGAATCGAACCTGGGACCCTCATGCTGTGAGGTAGCAGTACTAACCACTGAGCCACCATACCACCCTTGAAGGGCATTAGAATTATTCACAACTTTCTTCCATTCTTTCATAGGGTCAGCATGTTGCTGACAATGTCGACATTTGCTAATTGTCCTTGAACTGAGTGTAGCCTGCTAGACCAGGTTGGAGGGCAATTAAGAGCCAATCACATTTCTATGGGTCTAGAGTCAATTGTCAGGTCCTGACTCATCATGAATGCTGTGCTAATTCCCAAAGAGAACATGAACATCCTGACAGATTTGATGCCATTGGAATCAGGTGGCACTAATCCATCAGGCATCTTCCCTATTTCTTGTGGGGCTGTCGAGTATTGCCTGGTTTCAACAGAGGAGCTAGCACTGGTGTTAGGAAAAAAGAGATGCTATTTTACAGCTGTTTAATCCATTAACATTTGTTATTTTAAGAGCAAAAAGCAGGATTGAGACCTTTAGAGACTGGATAGCAGAGGTGCATAATCTGTCAGGCATCATCCGAGAAGCAGGAGAGTCGATGTTCATCATGAAGAAGGGCTTATGCTCTAAATGTTAATTCTCCTGCTTCTCAGATGCTGCCTGACCTGCTGTGCTTTTCCAGCACCACACTCTTCAACTCTGATCTCCAGCATCTGCAGTCCTCACTTTTTCCTGAGGTGCATAATCTCCCAGGATGATGCAATTTGTACTTGATTTTGATAAGTTTCTGTTAATTGTTAGGTTTTATTTATATTACAGTGTCCTACCAGGAGCTGTTTAACCCATTTTTAGAAAGGGCAATTCAGAGCTTTTGTGACACAGTGGTCGTGTCTCTATCTCTGAGCCAGAAGACCAAGGTTCATGTCCTACCAGCTCCAGAGGTGTTCCATTACATATCTGAACAGATCAATTAATAATTATTTAAGAAGGATAAATAGTGGCAGCACACTACCTCAAACATGCAGAGTCTAACACAGCAAAGTTACTTGCTGAAAGTGAGAAATGGAGTATGTGACAATCAGACACCTTCAAAGAAGATTTAATCTCTGATTGCGGTGAATTGCAATCATGTAAGTAAGACCTTACAGAAGCAACGATTTCTAATTCATGATGTTCCACTGCGTCTCCAAATATTAATTATTTACGAAGCAATTTCCTTTCTTGGTGACTAATGGTGTCATCAATTGTGAAGTGTGACCCCTGATCGCTTATTGTTGACCTAATGTTGACTGATACGAGCTAATGTTACCAGAGGGGCTAACACTTAAAAGGCATCCCAGCTGATGTGTTTCAAATGTAATTCCATCATTGTGGTTTGATCCAGGATGACTGTTCTCCCCTTTGTCATCATGTGTTTGCGAGGCCAAATTTTCTCTCCCCTTGCATCATTCCTTACCACTTTTCTCACATCCTCTTCACTCTGGGTCACAGTTTGATGGTCACTGCCACTTTTCCAACAACTTCGCCCAGAGACAGTTTAACTATGATGGCATCACTTCACCCAGCGTTATCCTAATGCAATGCCACAATGCGCACGCACACACATACACACACACACCCAGAGTGACCCAGGAGCTGTATTGACTCTGAGACAAGTGATAAAAAGTCTAGTCAAAGGAGAATCTTAAAGGAGGTTGAGAGATAGGGAGGTTTGGAGAGAGGTTTAAAATCAGGGAGATAACACCATAAGACATAGGAGTAGAAGTAAGGCCATTCGGCCCATTGAGTCCATTCCACCATTCAGTCATGGCTGATGGGCATTTCCACTCCACTTACCCACACTCTCCCCATATCCCTTAATTCCTTGCGAGATCAAAAATTTATCAATCTCTGCCTTGAAGATATTTAACGTCCCACTGCGCTCCGTGGCAATGAATTCCACAGGCCCAACACTCTCTGGCTGAAGAAATGTCTCCTCAGTTTTGTGGAGTAATGGTGTAATGGTACTGTCCATGATCCATTACGTCAAAGGCCCAGCTAAAGCACTGGGGACTGGGATTCAAGTCCTATCAAAGCAGTTGGTGGTACTTAAGTTTGATTAATAAAATCTGGAACATGAAGCTAGTCTCGGTGATGGTGGCCAAGGAATCATCATTGCTTGTTGTAAAAGATTGTCTGATTCTTTGGTGTCCTTTAGGGAAGGAAATCTGCCCCCTTCTTGGTCTGGCATACAGTAAAATCTGAAAGCATTGTGAATGCTAGAAATCAGAGACAAAAAAAAGGAATTGCTGGAAAAGCTCAGGTCTTGCAGCATCTGTAGAGGGAAGTCCACGTTAACATTTCGGATCCAGTGACTCTTCCTGTAGCCTACAGTAATATGGTTGACTCTAGCTGTCCTTTCACGTGGTCCTAGCCAGTCACTCAGTTCAAGGGCTATTAAGGACTGGCAACAAATGCTGTTCCTGTCCACACCCCGTTAAAGAAAATATGTTGGAACACGATCTTTTTCCTGCTCAAGAATAACCTCCAACATTGATGGTGATTTCGAATCAGTGCAGGGAAAATTCTTGTCCTGGGTGACAAACATTGAGTATCTGTGAGAATAAAGGCTAATTCTAATTCTGATCTTGGATGTGGAGGATTTTAATGGTTAGATTCACGACATGATGAATCCAACAGCAGGAGTGATTAACCGCGGCAATCACTTTGTAGCATCGAATAACACTTTCAATGCCTTTGGCTGAAAAACAATCAATATGGCGCAAATAAGATTTAGAAGATCAATACTTGGTTATAACAATCAGGAAAGACTGACTGGCTTGGGTATTATTGCTTGTAAAGGGAAGTCTGAAGGGTGACCTGATAGCTGTCTTTATGATTCTAAAAGGCTTTGATCTGTTAGACATAAAGAGAATGTTTCTGATATATATTTTACCAAATCCGCATATCGGTCAGCATGGTATATGCTGTGGTCACCAAAACCATGTAAAACGTTTGTGTAGATTCACTATTATCAATCTTTCTTATTGGTATTCATCTAATTTACTGATAGCTTGTGGGGGAGTATGCTGATATGAGGTTTTCAGCAGAAGTAAAGCTCATCTTGATAAAGAGCATATTTATTACATTGTACTGAATGGCTAATTACATTACATATAATATACACAGTTATCTCTTGTGATATATCAGGCTCAATTTAACAGTAAGTACACATTGGTGAGAGCTACATGGATTTAACACTGGAACAATTGGTACTAAAACTGGTTAACTGCTCTCAAGAACAGGCTGGATGGGTGGAGTTTATGTTGTGATGCCAGTTAATCCTTTCAGATATTAACTGCTTTATCCAACAGTTTCCAGTTAATTGTGGAAGCCAGAGACTCGTGGTACATTTAAATAGAAATGTAGAATATAGAAGCAGGAGTTGGCCATTCGGGCCTTCAAGCCTGCTCTGTCTTAAGAGTCATAGAGTGATACAGCACAGAAACAGACCCTTCGGTCCAACTCATCCATGCTGACTAGGTTTCTCAAACTAGGAATAGCCCCATTTTCCCACACTTGGCCCATTACCTTCTAAACCTTTCCCATTCATGTACCTGTCCAAATCTCTTTTAAATGTTGTAAGTGTACCTGCATCTACCTCAAGAGAGAGGGTAATGGTGGAGGGTTGTTTTTTGGACTGGAGGCCTGTGATCAATGGAGTGCCACAACGATCGGTGCTGACTCCTCTACTTTTTGTCATTTACATAAATGATTTGGATGCAAGCATAAGAGGTATGGTTAGTAAGTTTGCAGATGACACCAAAATTGGAGGTCAATTGGACCGCCAAGAAGGTTACCTCAGATTACAACAGCATCTTGATCAGATGGGCCAATGGGCTAAGGAGTGGCAGATGGAGTTTAATTCAGATAAATGCAAGGTGCTGCATTTTGGGAAAGCAAATCTTAGCAGGATTTATACACTTAATGGTAAGGTCCTAGGGAGTGTTGCTGAACAAAGAGACCTTGGAGTGCAGGTTCATAGCTCCTTGAAAATGGAGTCGTAGACAGATAGGATAGTGAAGAAGGCGTTTGGTATGCTTTCCTTTATTGGTCAGAGTATTGAGTACAGGAGTTGGGAGGTCATGTTGCGGCTGTACTGGACATTGGTTAGGCCACTGTTGGAATATTGCGTGCAATTCTGGTCTCCTTCCTATCGGAAAGATGTTGTGAAACTTGAAAGGGTTCAGAAAAGACTTACAAGGATGTTGCCAGGGTTGGAGGATTCGAGCTATAGGGAGAGGCTGAACAGGCTGGGACTGTTTTCCTTGGAGTGTCGGAGGCTGAGGGGTGAGCTTATAGAGGTTTACAAAATTATGAGGGGCGTGGATAGGATAAATAGGCAAGATCTTTTCCCTGGTGTGGGGAATCCAGAACTAGAGGGCATAGGTTTAGGGTGAGAGGGGAAAGATATAAAAGAGACCTAAGGGGCAACTTTTTCACACAGAGGGTGGTACATGGATGGAATGAGCTACCAGAGGAAGTGGTGGAGGCTGGTACAATTGCAACATTTAATAAGCTTCTGGATGGGTATATGAATAGGAAGGGTTTGGAGGGATATGGGCCGGGGGCTGGTGGGTGGGATTATATTGGGTTGGGATATCTGGTCGGCATGGATGGGTTGGTCCAAAGTGTCTGTTTCCATGCTGTACATCTCTATGATTCTATGACTCTAGTTCATTCCACATATGAACCATTATTGGTGTGAAATGTTGTCCCTGAGACCCCTTTGAAGTCTTTCCCCTCTCACCTTAAATGCCCTCTAGATTTGAATTCCCCTAATCTTGGGAAAAGACCTTTGCTATTCTTCTTACCTGTGACCCTCATCATTTATAAACCTCTATATGGTCACTCGTCAACCTACTACGCTCCAGGAAAATAGACCAAGCCCATCCAGCCTCTTTGTATTACTCAGACCCTCCACTCCCAATAACATCCTTTTATTCACCTGATTATGGCAGATCATCCGACTCAGTGCCCTGTTCCTCTTCCCCCCACCACCCACACACAATTCTTTGATCCCTTTAGTCCTAAGAACTGTTTCTACATCTTTATTGAAAGTTTTCAATAATTGGCCTCAGTTTACTGTGGTGGAGAATTCCACATGCCTACCACTCTCTGAGTGAAGAAATTCCTCCTCATCCTAAAAGGCTTATCCTTTATCCTTTATCCTGGGTCTGGACTCACCAGTTATCCAGAACATCCTTCCTGCATCTTTAGTTATGTTAGAATTTTGTGGGTTTCTAAGAGAGCTGCCGTCATTCTTTTAAACTTTCGTGAATATAGTTCCTGATGAAGGGCTTTTGCCCGAAACATTGATTCTCCTGCTCCTTGGATGCTGCCTGACCTGCTGTGTTTTTCCAGCACCACTCTCTTGACTCCTAGCTAATCCAGTCTCTCCCTGTTGTGAGTCCAGCCACCTCAGGGATCAGTCTGGTAAACCATTGCTGTACTTCCTCCCTAGCTGGAACATCCTTTCTCAGAGCAGGAGACCAAAACAGCATACAATACTCTAGCTGCGCGTTTACAAATGCCACTGTACAGTTGGAACAAGATATCCCTGCTCCTGTACTCAAATCCCCTCTGTACGAAGGCCAACAAACTATTTGCCTTCTTCATCGTACGCGGCACCTACACTCTTATAAGACCATAAGACATAGGAGTGGAAGTAAGGCCATTTGGCCCATCAAGCCCATTCTGCCATTTAATCGTGGCTGATGGGCATTTCAGCTTCACTCTCCTCGTAGCCCTTAATTCCTTGTGAGATCAAGAATTTATCAATCTCTGCCTTGAAGACATTTAATGTTGCAGCCTCCACTGCGCTCCGTGGCAATGAATTCCACAGGCCCACCTGTGGATGCCATTGCTAAGCTCAATAGGCAATTCAGACAAAATGGTGGAGGTCAGGAAGTCTTGAACCTAGGGTGGCTGAGTCCAAAACTAGAGGGTTTAAGGTGAGAGGAGAAAGAATTGAAAAGGAGTAACGTTTTCAAGCAGAGGGTGGTGCATGTGTGGAACGAGCTGCCAGAGGAAGTGGTGGAGGCTGGTACAATTACAACATTTAAAAGGCATCTGGATGGGTATATGAAGAGAAAGGGTTTAGAGGGATATGGACCAAATGGTGGCAAATAGGAATAGGTCAGATTGCGATGTCTGGTCAGCATGAATCTGTTAGACTGAAGGTTCTGTTTCCATGCTGTATGATTCAATAGGAGAAAAGCAGTAACAAGGCCCTCTGGATCTGAATTGAAACCTGAAGAACAATCTCATAAATCCAGGTTTTCCTGCCTGAGAAAGTGCTGATATTTGTAATCAGCAGTCATTGCTGGCTTTTGTGAGACTACATCTTCTGCAGTTCGATTCAGTGTTACATAGGCACTGTTTTTGACCCATGAGCCTCTGAGGGTGGATATGTGGTGAGGGGCTATCGAGGATTTTAGATTAGCCTTTGGTTTCGAACAAATGACCTTGAGGAATGGGAAATTCATTAGCGTATTCATCTCTCTGCTATTTAAGACATTCAATCATCTATTACAAGCGAATTAAAGACTTCCCTGAACTAACAGGGAGGGGAGATGAAGTGAAGGGTTGAACAGTGCAATAAGAAATACAATTTTTAAAAAAATCATTCAGATGTGAAATTGGCATTGCAGGATTTATTGCCCATCCCTAATTTTCTATGAGAAGGTGGCGGGTGAGTCACCTTCAAAAAACTTATGCTGTGCATATGGCACTTAAGTTCATAAGAGCAGAATTAAGGCATTCAGCCCATCGAATCTGATTCGATCACGGCTGATACGCTCCTCACCCCATTTCCCTGCCTTCTCTCCATGTCCCTTCAACCCATCACCAATCCAAAACCTGTCTGACTCCTCCTTAAATTTACTCACTGTCTCAGCATCCACCGCACTTTGCGGTAGCGAATTCCACAGATTCATGTCCCTTTGGGAGAAGTAGTTCCTCCTCAACTCTGTTTTAAATTTGCTACTTAAAACGATGAAGGGGCTTGGAGTAAAAAGAAGTAGATATGAGATTAAGTGTAAGAGGTTAAGGACAGAGAGTGGGTGATTTTTTTTTTATAATAGGCTCTGACCAGAGTGAGTGTTTGAAGCAAAGACCAAATCAACCTTTTGATTAGATTAGATTTACAGTGTGGAAACAGGCCCTTCGGCCCAACAAGTCCACACCGACACGCCGAAGCGCAACCCACCCATACCCCTAACCTAACACTACGGGCAATTTAGCATGGCCAATTCACCTGGCCCGCACATCTTTGGACTGTGGGAGGAAACCGGAGCACCCGGAGGAAACCCACACAGACACGGGGAGAACGTGCAAACTCCACACAGTCAGTCGCCTGAGTCGGGAATTGAACCCGGGTCTCCGGGCGCTGTGAGGCAGCAGTGCTAACCACTGTGCCACCGTGCCGCCCACTAAGAGTGGGTTAGATGATTTAAGAAGCGGGGAGGTACAGAGATGAGGAAATGTAACAGGCACATAGTGCTGTCTAGGACCATTGCTAGTTGCAAAGGATGAGGCCAAATTTGGTCCAATAGAGGTGAGCAACCTGCTTTCTTACTGTAATAGCTAAAACTTAGGTATTGAGCGCCTTTATTGGCAGCAGTTCATCCAACATCCATTCTATCCTAAGAGCCAGGGTATACAAGAGAGAAAAAAGAGGACTGCAGATGCTGGAGATCAGAGTCAAATAGTGTGGTGCTGGAAAAGTACAGCCAGTCAGGCAGCATCCGAGGAGCAGGAGGGTCGACGTTTCGAGCATAAGCTGCTCATAGGGAATGACATTCCTGACAAAGAGCTTATGCTTGTAACCCGGACTCTCCTGCTCCTTGGACTCTGCCTGACTGGCATCACCACACTTTTTGAGCCAGGGTACACATTCCTAATCAAAAACAAAAACAGAAATTGCTGGAAAAACTCAGCAGATCTGGCAGTGACTGTGGAGAGTAATCAAAGGAAACCTTTCAGGTCCGGTGATTCTTCTTCAGAATAGTGAATCGTAACATCCAATGTTCTGCCGTGTCAACACATGGTGAGTTCAATTCCCACTCCAGTGACTCAGGCATAAAATCCAGACTGGGGCAAGCAATGTCAGCATGGAGGGAATGCTACATGGTCAAAGGTACGGTCTTTTTGGATGGAGGCCCTATTTACCCTTTCATGTGAAGGCAAAAGGTCACCTGGCACTACCATAAGGAAGGGCAGGAGGGTTCTTTCAGCCTGCCAGCCATGTTAATCCCTTGATCGTCCTCAATAAAACAAAATAATTTGGTCATAGCAATGTTGTTAAAGAGTCATAGAGATGTACAGCACAGAAACAGACACCTCAGTCCAACCCGTCCATGCCGACCAGATATCCTAATCCAATCTAGTCCCAACTGCCAGAACCCAGCCCATATCCCTCCAAACCCTTCCTATTCATATACCCATCCAAATGCCTCTTAAATGTTGCAATTGTACTAGCCTCCACCACTTTCTCTGGCAGCTCATTCCACACACGCACCACCCTTTGTGTGAAAAAGTTGCCCCTTAGGTCTCTTTTCTATCTTCCCCCTCTCACCCTAAACCTATGCCCTCTAGTTCTGGACTCCCCAACCCCAGGGAAAAAGCCTCAACTATTTACCCTATTCATGACCCTCCTGATTTTATAAACCTCTATAAGGTCACCCCTCAGCCTCAGATGCTCCAGGGAAAACAGCCCTATCCTCCAATCCTGGCAACATCCTTGTAAATCTTTTCTGAACCCTTTCAAGTTTCACAACATCCTTCCGATAGGAGAGAGACCAGAATTGCACACGATATTCCAACAGCGGCCTAACCAATTACCTGTACAGCTGCAACATGACCTCCCAACTCGAGTACTCAACACTCTGATCAATAAAGGAAAGCATTCCAAACGCCTTCTTCACTATCCTATCTACCTGCAACTCTACTTTCAAGGAGCTATGAACCTGCACTCCAAGGTCTGCTTGTTCAGCAACACTTCCTAGGACGTTACCATTAAGTGTATAAGTCCTGCTAAGATTTGCTTTCCCACAATGCAGCACCTTGTGTTGATCTAAATTAAACTCCATCTGCCACTCAAGATCCCATTGTAATCCAAGGTAACCTTCTTCTCTGTCCACTCCACCTCCAATTTTGGTGTCATCTGCAAACTTACTAACTATACCTCTTAAGTTCACATCCAAATCATTTATATAAATGATGAAAAACAATGGACCCAGCACCGATCCATGTTGCACTCCACTGGTCACAGGCCTCCAACACCACCCTCTGTCTTCTACCTTTGAGCCAGTTCTGTATCCAAATGGCTAGTTCTCCCTGTATTCCATTAGATCTAACCTTGCTTACAGTCTCCCATGGGGAACTTTGTCGAATGCCTTACTGAAGTCCATTTAGATCATGTCTATCACTCTGCCCACATCAATCCTTTTTGTTAATTCTTCAAAAAACTCAATCAAGTTTGTGAGACATGATTTCTCACGCGCAGAGCCACGTTCACTATTCCTAATCAATCCTTGCCTTTCCAAATACGTGTACATCCTGTCCCTCAGGATTCTCTCCAACAACTTGTCCACCACCAACGTCAGGCTCACTGGTCAATACTTCCCTAGTTGTCCTTACCACTCTTCTTAAATAGGAGCACCATGTTAGTCAACCTCCAGTCTTCTAGCACCTCACCTGTGACTATTGATGTTTCAAATGTCTCAGCAAGAGGCCCAGCAATCACTTCCCTAACTTCCCACAGAGTTCTAGGGTACACCTGATCAGGTCCTGGGGATTTATCCACTTTAATGTGTTTCAGGACATTCAGCACTTCCTCCTCTGTAATCAGGACATTTTTCAAGATGTCACCGTCTATTTCCCTACGGTCTATATCTTCTATGTCCTTCTCCACAGTAAATACTGCTGCAAAATAATCGTTTAGTATCTCCCCCATCTCCTGCAGCTCCATACAAAGGCCGCCTTGCTGATCTTTGAGGGGCCCTATTCTCTCCCTAGTTACCCTTTTGTCCTTAATATATTTGTAAAAACCCTTTGGATTCTCCTTAATTCTATTTGCCAAAGCTATCTCATGTCCCCGTTTTGCCCTCCTGATTTCTCTCTGAAGTGTACTCCTACTGCCTTTATACTCTTCTAAGGATTCACTCGATCTATCCTGTCTATACCTGACATATGCTTCTTTCTTTTTCTTAACCAAACCCTCAATTTCTCTAGTAATCCAGCATTCCCTATACCTACCAGCCTTCCCTTTCACCCTGACAGGAATATACTTTCTCTGGATTCTCGTTATCTCATTTCTGAAGGCTTCCCATTTTCCAGCCGTCCCTTTACCTGTGAACATCTACGCCCAATCAGCTTTTGAAAGTTCTTGCCTAATACTGTCAAATTTACCCTTTCTCCAATTTAGAAATTCAACTTTTAGATCTGGTCTATCCTTTTCCATCATTATTTTAAAACTAATAGAATTATGGTCGCTGGCCCCAAAGTGCTCCCCCACTCACACCTCAGTCACCTGCGCTGCCTTATTTCCCAAGAGTAGGTCAAGTTTACACCTTCTCTGCTGGTAGGTGGGACTAGATTGGGTTGGGATATCTGGTTGGCATGGACAGGTTGGTCCAAAGAGTCCGTTTCTGTGCTGTACATCTCTATGACTCTAGCTACATTCACATACTGAAACAGAAAATGTTCTTCTGCATGCTTAATAAATTCCTCTCCATCTAAACCCTTAACACTACGTCAGTCCCAGTCTCATAGAGTCATAGAATTACACAGCACGGAAACAGACCCTTCAGTCCAACTAGTCCATGCCGAACATAATCCCAAACTAAACTATTACCACCTGCCTGCTCCTGACTCATTTCCCTCCAAGCCTTTCCCATTAATGTACTTATCCACATTATCTTTTAAATATTGTAATCATACCCACATCCACCACTTCCTCTGGAATTTCATTCCACACAAGAACACCCTCGATGTAAAATTTTGCCCCTCACGTCTTTTTTAAATCTCTCTCCTTCACCTTAAAAATATGCCCACTAGTGTTGAAATCCCTCATCCCAGGGAAATGACACTACCAATAACTCTGTCCATACCTCTCATAACTTTGTAAACTTCTATAAAGTCACCTCTCACCCCTCCTATGTAGCAGTATAAAAAAAGTCAGAACTATCCGGTCCTCAACTTGCACCCCACCAACCTCTGTATACATCACATCATCCTTCGCCATTTCCGCCACCTACAAACAGACCCCACCAGCAGAGAAATGTTTCCCTCCCCACCCCATCCGCTTTCTGTAAAGACTGTTCCCTCCGCAACGACCAGGTCAGGTCCACACACCCCCACCAAACCTCCCTCCTGTCCTGGCACCTTCCCCTGCCACCGCAGGAATTGCAAAACCTGCGCCCACACCTCCTCCCTCACCTCCATCCAAGGCCCCAAAGCAGCCTTCCACATTCTTCAAAGTTTTACCTGCACATCCACCAATGTCATTTATTGTATCCGTTTCGCCCAATGCAGTCTCCTCTACATTGGGGAGACAGGACACCTACTCGCGGAGTGCTTCAGGGAACATCTCCGGGACACCCGCGCCAAATAACCCCACTGCCCTGTGGCCAAACACTTCAACTCCCCCTCCCACCCCACTAGGGGCATGCAGGTCCTGGGCCTCCTCCATCGCCACTCCCTTACCACCTGACACCTGGAGGAAGAATGCCTCATCTTCTGCCTCGGGACCCTCCAACTCCATGGCATCAATGTGGACTTCACCAGTTTCCACATTCCCCCGCCCCCCACCTTATCCCAGTTTCAACCTTTCAGCTCGGCACCGCCCTCATGATTTGTCCTTCCTGTCCATCTTCTTTCCCACCTATCTGCTCCGCCCTCCTCTCCAACCTATCACCTTTACCCCCACCTCCATCTACCTCTCGTACTCTCAGCTACCTTCCCCCAGCCCCACCCCCCTCCCATTTATCTCTCCACCCCCAAGTCTCCTGTTTGACTACCGTACTTCTGTACACCAAGCATTACGCTTCAAAGGTGGCTATGGAGCATCATGGGACATTCATATAAGATGCTGTAGCAATGCAAGATTTTTCCCTTCAATAAATTCACGCAGCAACCTAAAACCCCAGTAAGAGGAAGTATCACCACAAGCTTCTAACAGGTTGTGTGAGAGTCTGGAAAGGGAATGACTGCATGACTCGTGTTCTAAAAGGCTGCAATGTGGGACTTTGTTTTGATCAGTGCGTTCTGCTTCCTTTAACAGCTGCACTGCAGAAGCTGCGGCTGTACCATCAGCCCATCTCCAGGAGCTGGGTGACATCACCATCAATGAACAGGACAATCAATCAGGCCCGGTTTCCACGGCGACCCTGGACTGCGGCGCAGAAGGCAATCAGAAGCTCGCTGGTGTTCATCGGCAGACAGATTGTGTAAATAAGTGCGACTTTATTGCTTTTGGCTGCGAGTCGAGAACGCTTACAGTCGGCTGACCCTCGCAGGCAAGGGAATAAGGCAGGAACAGCTTGGTGGTGGTGACTAATTGCAGCTTGAACCGATACAATCCACTTGGATGTCAGTGGTGTGGCAATGTGATGCATTATGTTATTGATGAACCCTTGAGAGAGATAACAGTGGGAGTGTAGCATTGTAGGGCATTGCTAGATGTAGACAGACCACAGCCTATTGAATATGTCTTCGGTCATCCTGATAGTCATATAAAACAATGCTAATAGAGTTGTTGGTTAATCTGGCAATCAATCTCTATCAATTAGCTTGCAGCAGGCCCAGACATGTGGTGAGGAAAATTGTATCAAGAGATTCAGTTGGTTTACATCTATAGAATACTGGATACTCAGGAGTGCATTACAAGCTGGCATCTAATCAAGAGGTTTGGGTGGTTTTTGTGTAGACTTAAATCTAATCTAGGGTTTAGATGGTTTATAAGCAGAGTAAAAGAGATGGTCTCATGGGACACTGGGTAGCATCTCTACCACATAGCCAGAAGTTCCATGTTCAAGTCCCAGCCTTGATAACCATGGAAAGTGAGGGCACGGTCACACCAGGTCGATGACTAACCTGCTACTCCTTCCAGTATGCCCGATGGCAGACAGTATGAGTTGAAGAGTGTGGTGCTGGAAAAGCACAGCAGATCAGGCAGCATTTGAGGAGCAGTAGAATCAATGTTTCAGGCAGAAGCCCTTCATCAGGAAAGGGTTATGCCCAAAATATTGATTCGCCTGCCCCTCCGATGCTGCCTGACATGCTGTGCTTTTCCAGCACCACACTCTGGACTCTGATCTCCAGCATCTGCAGTCCTCACTTTCTCCTGGCAGACAGTAACAGCCTCAGAGTCTGCTGGTCAGCCAGAACCCCACCTGGGTTAACTCCAATGCAACAGCCTCCCCATGCTAAAAGGCTCCACTTTAGGCTGTACTCCATGGTAAATATCTTTCTCACTTTGAGAGACAAACCAAAAGGTATAATAAAATGATGGATCACCAGGATAATGTACAAGTTGGAATCTAATTGAGAAGTTTAGGTTACTTCTAAAGAAGAATGCTAGACAGCAAGCAGTGAGTTGCAAACTGGAATCTAATCAATAGTTTACATAGTGGATATCTGGGAGTAAATAGCAAGTTGCAATCTAATTGAGGCATTAGGCTTGGTTAAAAGCAAATTACTGCGGATGCTGGAATCTGAAACCAAAAGAGAAAATGCTGGAAAATCTCAGCAGGTCTAGCAGCATCTGTAAGGAGTGAAAAGAGCTGACATTTCGAGTCTAACTGACCCTTTGTCAAAGCTTAGGATTGTTTATATAGCAAGGAGTGAGTTACAGACTGCAATCTAATTGAGGGGGTGTACTCATTTGTACAGCAGGGAGATAGTTAGTGAGTGGAATCTAATCAAGAAGTTGGGTGGATTATATAGCAAGGAATGAGTTACAGACTAGGATCTATTCGAGAGGTTGGGGCGGTTTATAAAGCAAGGAGAGAGTTATGGACTAGAATCTAACCAGAAGGGCTTGAGATCGTTTATGCTAACAACAAAGCAAAATTCTGTGGATGCTGGTAATCTGAAATAAAAACAGAAAATATTGGAATTGGGTCAGGAAGCAGGGATGGGGAGACAAGAACAAAGCTAATATTTCAGATCAATTAACTTTTCTCACAATTGGAATTTAGAAATGTGACCTGTTTTACACAACTGCAGAGATAGGGAAATGGTGCAGGAGGGAGAAAAAGGAAAGGTCATAGGGATATGGTGGAAGGCAGGACAGATTGAATGACAGAAGAGATAATGTTACAAGGCAAATAGGTGATGATGAGACAAATAAAGACACAATTGGTTGAGAGAATGTGTGAAAAATACTTATCAACGGCTGTCATCAGAGAAAATTAGGGCACTTGTTATGAACTGAAACTGTTGAGTTTGCTGCTGCTCCTGAATAAAGATGGGATGCTGCCCCTCGATGCTGCGGTCTCTGAGCTTCATTGGAAGGCTGCAGCAGACAGAGGGAGCATGGGATAAACAATTAAAACAATAGGCAACTAATTACTTGAGGTCACACTTCAAGACTAAATGCAAGCAGTCAATTTGCACTGAGTCTCCCAGGTTCAGAGGGGACAATATTGTGAGTGGAGAAAGTACTAGATCAAAAGATGAAATTTAGAGGCCCTGGACAGTGGGGAAGGGTGGAGGTGAAACAGGTGGTGTGGACCCCCTTGCACTTGTGTGAGAAGATGCTGATGGAAGGGAGAGGGCTGAGGGATAATTGAGGAGTGGACCAGGCTTTATGCAGGGAATGGTTCCTCTCAAAGGCTAATAGAGGAAGACAAAATGAGTTTAGTGGCAACATCACCATTGACTACAGAAGCTGGAAGGGAGGCAAATGAGAACAAGGGGAACCTCTTCAAGATGCTGGGAGAGAGAAGGTGTAAGGGCAGGGAAGTAGGATGGGGGCATCCCATCTGGAGATTTAGAATGATGGGATTACAAGACTCAAGTAGTAGGGGTCTTGGAACCCTCAGCAAGTCTGGCAGCATCTGGAAGAGTGAAACAGAGTTCACATTTCAGGTCGATGACCTTTCATCAGTACTGGAAGATATAATAAATTTAACAGTTTCTAAGCAGGCCTGGAGCCACCAAGCACTGGAAGAGAAGGGAAGAAAAGGGTAGAGTGATTGTCTGCAGTCAGATGGAGGGCAGAGTGATGAACTGATGGAAGGGAAGTTGGTACCAGCAAATAAAGTTGAAAAATGTGATGATGGAAAAACACAGCAGGCCAGGCAGCATCCGAGGAGCAGGAGAATCGACGTTTCGGGCATAAGCCCTTCTTCAGGATTCTTGAAGAAGGGCTTATGCCCGAAACGTCGATTTTCCTGCTCCTCGGATGCTGCCTGGCCTGCTGTGCTTTTCCAGCATCACATTTTTCAACTCTGGTCTCCAGCATCTGCAGTCCTCACTTTCTACCAGCAAATAAAGGACAGTAATGAGGCAAAACAAGAAACAAAGATGGGATCTGGAGATGATGTGAAATGGTGAGAGTGGAATGGCAGAGGGTAAAGGACAAGAAGATCATGGCTTTGGTTGGCTGGGACTGTGATGAGAAGGATCTGACCACCCACTGGTGTGTTTAAATTTGGTTCAGGAATATAGAATTGAAAGCTGGTGGCCACGAAACTATCATTAATTGTTTACAAACCCAATTAGTTCATCAGTAGCCTTTGGGGAAGCAAATCAGCTGACCACCTGGTATGGCCTACATGTAACTTCAGACCCAAAGCAATGTGGTGGACTCTTAACTGCCCTCAGAAATGACGAGGTGAGTCTGTAAATTCCAGGGCATTATGGGATGGACAGCAAATGCTGGGGTGCCAGTGGTACACATCCTGTGAAAGAATAAAGAAAGACAAAAGTGATTGTGACTTGCCCAAGGAGCAGACCACCCTGCTAGCTATTATGTCATGGGGGAGTCCCCAGCTTGCATCAGCAGCCCCCAAACAGTCTCTCCTCTCATTGGCCATGGTAAAGCCCCTTTCATTATCACCACTGATGATATTCCGGAAAAGAATGGATCAATTCTTTGTTTCACGCTCTTTCTAACGTTTCTTTCCCTCTCTTCCTCAGCATTCCCTCCCTGGATGCCGAAGGTCAAGCTCTGACGCAGCCTATGGGACTACAGAGAGTGCCAAGGCCCAACGTGAATGCCGCCTGCGCCCCCATTTCAGCGACCCCATGCCAGCTGATGCAGTCAAACGGAAGCAGTTGGAGATGAGGATAGCGGCTGCTGCCTGGGGCCTCGGTCAGAAGAGACGGCAAGAGAAGGACGGCAACAGTGGGAGTGAGTAAAACACTGGCTGTTGGACTTCCACATGTTGGGTAGCTCAATTGGCATTCGTCTCTCTTGAGTGAGAAGTGGTGGTGTCGAGTTCTGCTTCAGCACAAACAATGGGAGGTGTTGTTTGCATACGGAGGGTCCACCTTTTCATTTCTTTGCTTGCATCATTAGCTTGGAGGACTGCAGACGCTGGAGATCAGAGTCGAAGAGTGTAGTGCTGGAAAAGCACAGCAGGTCAGGCAGCATCCGAGGAGCAGGAGAAGGGCTTGTGCCTTAAACGTTGATTTTCCTGCTCCTCAGATGCTGCCTGACCTGCTGTGCTTTTCCAGCACCACTCTAATCTTCACTCATCTTAGACGGCAAGTGAGTCAACCACATTATGGTGGGTTTGGAGTCGCACATAAGCTAGTCCAAGTGATGACAGCAGATTTCCTTCCCTCAAGGAGGCCAGTCATTGACTGATACACAAACAGTCATTGATAGATTTTCGGGCACTGAGGGTATCCAAAGGTATGGGGTGTGTCAAGAATATGGAATTGCTGTGAACATCAGCCATGATCATATTGTCAGTGAAGCAGGCTTGAGAGACTGAATGGCCTGTTCCAGCTTTTACTTCTTAAATGTCGAGGTATCAGAGGCCGTCTGATGCAAGGGGAACTCTTGCAAGTGGATTTATGTTTGGATTCTTGTTTGTCCTCTTGCCCTTGTGAAGTCTAGAGATTGATAGACCTGAAATATTGAAAGAAATGTTAACTGATTTTGAGAGACCACTGAAATGAGTGCAATCACTGAATAATGAGTACTTACCGGTAAAGCTACCCCTTGGGTATTTAGTTATAATTAAACCTGCACTGATGTCTAAAGTACTCACATTTATTACTTTATAATATCACACAATATTACCCCAATAGTGACTATTGTTGTTATCCTGTAGTACCATCTCATGGTGTGTATTAACTCCTGTGACAGTGTTACTACTGCAATGACCATGTATGTTAGCATGCCATGACAATACATGTTAATATCTCATAACCATGTTGAAGAGTGTGGTGCTGGAGAAGCACAGCCAGTCAGGCTGCATGCGAGAAACAGGAGAGTTGACGTTTCGGGCTTAAGCCCTTCATCAGGACTCTCCTTCTCCTCGGATGCTGTCTGACCGGCTGTGATTTTCCAGCACCACAGTCTTCGACTTCGATCTCTAGCATCTGCAGTCCTCACTTTCTCCTAGTATCTCATAGCCATGTGTATTAATATCCCATAATGTGTGCTCTTTTCCATGATGGTGTGTTACTATCTGCTGATGGTGTGGTTACTGTCCCCTGACATTGTTTTGCATCCCTTGACAATGTGTGTTGCTGCCCCTTGACACCAAGTGCTACTATCACTGATGTATTTGTTCTGTGTTACTAACCTGATCGTGTGCATTGCTACTGTGTTACTATCCTCTGACATTGTGTGTTAATGACACTGTATTTTAATATCCCGACAATGTGTTTTTATCCCTTGACACTATGCATTACTGTCCCTGTCACTGTCTTGCGCTCTCCTGTCACTGTATGTCACTATCCCTGACATTGTGTGCTAATGTTCCCTGCCCATGTGTGTTACTATCCCCTGACACTATTACTGTCCCCTGACATGGTGTGTTACTACCTTATACCATTGTGTTGGTTTCTCCAGCATTGGTACCACATTGGCAATGATCAGATTTCTCAGCTCCCAGAAATCTACTAATGGTTGTGATTTCATCATCTCCAATACACAGATCCACTTTCCAACCCCTCCATCAGGCTGGCTGACTCCTCTTCTAGCTCAAAGCCAAGAGATGGTCACCAGGGAAGAACCGGCTCTGACAACAGATCAAAGCATCGCTGGAGTAACCTCAGCACAGACAGTGGTGTGGTGGGACTGAATGACAGAAGTGAAGAGAGGGAGGAGGAAGAGGCTGAGCGTGAAAGGAAGAGCAGAACAGCAGAAGTAGAGAGAGCGGACAGCGGTATTGGGCCAGCCATGGCCAAGAAATGGAAAAGTCGGGTGGGGGAGACAGCACGTTCAGTGCAGGCCTGGGTTGTCCATCGACCCTGTGTCGACTGCGGAGAGAGAGACTTCTCAGAGGCAGACCTGAGGGATGCCATGAAGATACGAGAGAACCTCTGTGGACAGTGTGCAAAGCGCAGGACTGAGCGTAAGGAGGCCATCTTGGAATTTGTCAACACAGAATCGAGCTATGGGGAGGACCTCCGCATTATCAAGGAGGAGTTTCACCTCCCCATGCAGGCGGCTGGACTCCTGACCCCAGATCAGCTAGCGGTGATCTTCAGTAACATACAGGAACTCATAGAGGTCAATGAGAAATTTCTGGAGAGGCTGCATGATTCCACTGAACAAGCCTTTGATCAGGTGAGCTCAGCCCTACGTTAAAACACAAAGAATTAAGAAGTGGAAGCAGGAGTAAATGAAACAGCCCATCGAGTTTGCTCTGTCATTAAATATAACGATCTTCAGCTTCAATTGCACTTTCCCTTCCCGCTCCCTAAATTCCTTGATTTCCTAATACACCAAAAATCTTTGTGTCGCATAGCCTTAATGATGGAGCATTGAAGGAACAACTCTTCCTCCCTAATATTTGAGATAGACTTGGAAATAAAGTTACTTTGCTTAAATAGCACCTTTGCAAATGTGTTGCTGGTCAAAGCACAGCAGGTTAGGCAGCATCTCAGGAATAGAGAATTCGACGTTTCGAGCATAAGCCCTTCATCAGGAATAAGCACCTTTATCAACACTCAAAGCAATATAGCCAATTAAACATTTTGATATGTAGTCACCATTGCAAGGTAGGAAATACAGCAATCAGTTTGAACACATCAGGGTCCCACAAACAGAAGCGCCTTCTTCAGAAAGGTGACAGAACCTGAAGCATTAACTCTGCTTTCTCTGCACAGATGCTGCCAAACCTGCTGAGTTTTTCCAGCAATTTCTGAATGTTGTTCCTGATTTCCAGCACCTGCGGTTCTTTGGGGTTTTTTTCCCTACAAACAGAAATTTGATATTAGCCAAATTACCTACCTTTTGTTAATTGAGGGGTACATATTTGTCAGATACCAGTGCAGTATCCCCCTAACCCAGAGGTGTGCCTGTCATGGGAGTGTTCGATGGGGGACAATATGGAGGGAGCTTTACTTTCTATCAAATCTGTGCTTTCTGTACCCTGGGAACATTTGATGGGGGGACAGTGAGCTTTACTTTCAGTTTCAAACAGTACAGAGAGGTTTACTTTTAGTTTAAAAGAGTATAGGTACATTTACTTTCACTTTAAAAGCATTGAGAAGTTTTACTCTGAATCTAACCCTGTGCAAAACCTGTCCTGGAAGTGTTTGATTGGGACAGTGTCGAGAAAGTTTTACTTTCAGTTTAAAAGAGGAGAGAAAGCTTTACTTTCTGTTTAAAGGAGTAGAGGGTGCTTTACTCTAAATCTAACACCACGCTGTGCTTGTCTAAGAAGTGTTTGAAGTAGTTGTTACGACTCTGGGTAAACCTCCCCTGCTCATTTCAACCAGCAGCACAGGAAAGATTTACCTGTGTGGAATCTGTGAAACTTCGACAGGCAAAGAACTATCACAAAAGTAAAAGTTAACACCTTTATTTTTTAAACTCTAACAGAGAATAATTAACTAACAATTATTTACAATTCCTTTCTCTATCTTTTACTTTCCCCTCTACAGTCCTGGTGTGATAAAAATCCCAATTAATATTTGCAAAACAAAATTTTTATCTCAAAACCAGGCAGCTTTCAGTTCTTCTCTGTATTCCTGCCTTCTTTTCTTTGTGGGGATTCTGCTTCACGGAACTTTGAGAGATAAAGGTACCTTTAGGAGAGCACTGTTTCTGTAAGCTGTCTTGTTGGTACTGGCTGTTCTTTTTGCTGCTCCGGGTAACTGTCACTGCAAAGCATCAGATTGTTTCATTAGTTTTAATATTGTCAAAATACCAAATTCAAACTTGATTGCAGTTTGGTATCTTGGGGCATAATTTATACTGATTGGCCGAATTTGAATTTGTTTTTGTCTCATAGCAACCCAGGTACTGCTAACTGTTGGACCAAATGTTACATTGTAAATTTTCCAGTACTCTGTGTGCTTCTCTAAGTCCCTGCTGGCTTTTCAACTCTCTTAAAGGTACAGTACACCTTTACACCTTCATAAGTGTCCAAGAGAAAGGGGAGACCCTCACAATTGAACTTGACAAATATTCACATATGAGCACCTTCCATTGCAAAGCAATTAGAATAAGAGGACCTTTCCTCCCAATCTTTGATATAACTAATCATAAGGCAAAAAGTAATCCACAAATGGTAATTCCGGCTGAAATTGGTAAACATCAAATGACCCAGAGATTGACCTCAGCCAAGCACCCTATTATTAGCCTGAGCCATCTTTGCTCACGCTGCCTAGTGACTGGGGGAGATTGGCACCTAAGGAGTGATCAGGAAATGTAACTTAATGAAATCAGTGATCAATTTTAAAGAAACCCTAACCACACTCAAAATAGGAATCCTATAGTTATATTAATTTCAATTCTATCCTCTGCATCTTATCTGTCCGTGTATAGATAGCAGAGAGATTAAATTCCAACCAAAGAATCATAGAATAGTTACAACACAGGAGACCGTTCAACCTGCTTTAATAGTGCTGGCCGTTTGAAGGAACCTAATTCCATCATCCTGCCTTTGATCTCCAGCACCTGCAGCCCTCACTGTCTCCTAGTTGATTTCAACCTTACTGTGAAGCCTCTTTCAAGTATGCCTACCTTGAAGAAGTTCTCCTCCTCTCTCTACAAATATCTCAGTGAATCCGTCTCTCACTGCAACCCCCAAGTCCTCTCCTCTGCCCTGAAGCTCTTCCGCCACGTCCTCTAGCAGACTCTCCATCACTGCCCTTCCTGACCTATCACCTTCTCCCTCACCTTCATCCACCTATCACTTTCCCGGCTACCTCTCCCCCAACTCCAAACCCCTCCCATTTATCTCTCAGCAACGACCCACAAGCCTCATTCATGACGTAGGGCTTATGCTGGAAACGTCGATTTTCTTGCTCCTCGGATACTGCCTGACCTGCTGTGCTTTCCCAGCACGACTCTCTCGACTCTTTCTCCTTTACCTCGTAACCCTTCACATTATTTTCAGATTATAATCAATTCCCTTGACTGTTTCGACTGGACCTGTCTCCACTACATTCTCAGGCAGCGCATTCCAGACCCTAACCATTGACTGTGTGAAAACGTTTATAGGCTTATCATCATTGACTTTTTTTTTAACCAATTATCCAATTTCTGTGTGCTTTTATTTTCAATCCTTCCACCAATAGGAACACTTTCTCCTTATCTAATCTGCAATTACCACATAATTTACAGCAGTGTTTACATAAACAGGCCATTCAGCTCTCTGGTCCCTGCTAGTGCACATGCTCCACTTGAGCTTCCTTCCATTTAACACAACAGCAGTTCCTTCTATTCCATTCTCCATCAGATATTTATCCAGCTTCCCCTAAAACACATCCATGACATTCCTCTCAATAATCCCAGAAGTTTCACATTCTCCACACTCAACAGTTACTAATATTTACCTATCAAAGAGCATCTTATGAAGATACCAAGGATGCTGCTGATTAGTGTTTAAGGGAAACGAATCTGAGTGTGATGCTGAACTGTACAAAAAAGATCTCTCATTTTTACAGATTTGGCTGATGTGAACAGTGGAATGGGGTTATCCTATTAAGTATCATGACGATCTCCAAGCTAGGTGGACAAAATACCCCACAGAGAATCCTGTTGGGTAGCATTGCCTGGGTGGGCACACACAAAAAAGAGGCCATAGCCTTGATTGATTCAGAGCCTGAGGACTTTCACTACAAAGGCTGTCAAGTGAACAAGAGTCACTTTTAGAGATCATGGGAGAGTGTGGAAATTGTATGTCAGTGTTCATCAGCAAGTTCAGGAGAGGAAGGATAGAAATGAAAAGGTCAAACAATATTATTATACCTTGCACTCGCAATCCAGTCACTGTGGTCTTTGTCCTTAGTTGTGCTAAGTCCTGCTCAAACATTCAAAAAAACAGCTGAAAATGTATTGCCGGAAAAGCACAGCAGGTCAGGCAGCATCCAAAGAGCAGGAGAATCGATGTTTTGGACATAAGCCCTTCTTCAGGAATGAGGAAAGTGTGTCCAGCAGGCTAAGATAAAAGGTAGGGAGGAGGGACTTGGGGGAGGGGCGTTGGAGATGCGATAGGTGGAAGGAGGTCAAGGTGAGGGTGATAGGCCGGAGAGGGGGTGGGGCGGAGAGGTCAGGAAGAAGATTGCAAAAAAACAGCTTTAGTATTCTACCACTTGTTTTTAATTCCCTCTGTGGCCTCACTATCCTTTCTGCCTCCAATCTTCTGGAATATCTGCGCTCCTCAAGTACTGGACTTCCGGGCTTAACAAATTTGACTGCCCAATCATTGATGACGCCCTCGGATACTGAGGCCTGAAGCTCTAGAATCTCCTTCCCAAATCTCTCCACATATCACCTGTCCTTTTAGATGCTTCATAAAACCAACTTTTCTGACCAAGGCGATCCTGTGGCTTGGTGTCAGATTTTTGTTGAAGTGGTTACGCAAAAAGTTGTCAGACATTTGACCGCGATAACGGCACTCTATCAATGCCGGTTGTCATTGTCTTCTTACTGTTCTTTCTTTTGAATATGTTGCCAGGACGATGAGGACTTTTTAACCGTGTGCATTGGCGAAATGTTCCTTGAGTTTGTCAACATGCTGCCAGCATTTCAGACATACTGCATCCATCAGTCTACCTCCATCAACATGCTGAACACACTGGAGAAAGAGAAGGAACTCCTCAGGTAAAAATCACCAAACCTCTTCACAATTTGTAGAACCATAAATCACAGAGAAGCATAGGAGCAGAGTAGGCCATTCAGCCCATCGGGACTGTCCACCATTTACCACAATAATGGATGGTTGAACACCTCATTGCCTTTTACTCACACAATTAACACACTCAGTTTACTATACGGAAATATAAATATTTAATCCTCTAAATAGCCCCAGACACACACACACACATAAACAACTCACTGACTAGTGCAGTAAGAGAGACAGGAGAGGACGAAGCTGAGAAATGTTCACAAGAAAATTTAACCATGGAGCAACTCATTCTTTGACCCTTACTCAGAGTTCAGTAAAGTGATGGAAGGGATCAAAACCTGTACGCCATCTACAAGACACAGGGAAGTCTGATGAATTACTCCTCATTAGCCTGGATGGGTGCAGCTGAAAATGTGTTGCTGAAAAAGCGCAGCAGGTCAGGCAGCATCCAAAGAGCAGGAGAATCAACGTTTCGGGCATGAGCCCTTCTTCACATTCCTGTAGAAGAGCTCATGTCTCATGCCCGAAACGTCGATTCTCCTGCTCTTTGGGTGCTGCCTGACCTGCTGCGCTTTTCCAGCAACACATTTTCAGCTCTGATCTCCAGCATCTGCAGTCCTCACTTTCTCCTGGATGGGTGCAGCTGCAACAATACTCAAGAAGCATGACACCATCCAGGGTAAACCAGCCCACTTGAATGGCACCACATCCCCAAATATTAACTCCTTCCACCACCATACTCAGTAGCAGCAGTGTGTACTCTCACCTCACCTCACCTCTGGAATTCAGCTCTTCTGTCTGTGTTTGAACTAAGACTATACTGGGTTCAGGAGTTAAGTAGCCTTGTGAGATTCAAGAACAGCTTCTTCCTGGCTATTATCAGATTTGTGAGTGGACCTCTCGTATCTGAAAGTTGATCTTTCCCACTCTTTCTCTGTGGCTGTAACACTATATTCTGCATTCTGTTCTCTTATCCTGATGTATTCATACAAGGTATGATTTGTCTGGCTGGCAGGCAAAACAATACTTTTCACTGTATCACAGTACATTTGATGACAATAATAAATCAAATCAAATCAAATCCCAAAGTTAGTGTCAGTGAGCAGGTTATTGCTGAGCAGAGGCTGCTTGATGGCACTGTTAGTGATCTTTTCCATCACTTTACTGATGATTAGCTGGTTGGATTTGTCCAGCTTTTTTATACATGGTAATTTTCCACATTGTTGGTAAATGCTAGAGTTGTAGAGTGAGTGTGTGTGTGTGTGTGTCTATTTAGAGTTTAAATATTTATATTTCCATATAATAAACTTGAGTGTGTTATTCAGTTTTGCACTTCCTTTCAATAAGCCCTATATTATAACAAATTAATAATTTAGTGCTGATTAATCTTTATTTAAATAGTAGACAAAGCAAACGACTTGTCATATCAAAAATTGGGTAAAACAAAATTAAATTGGTTTTGTGACCTGCAGAGTAAGGGAACTCGAGTAAAATGGTGCACTCCTCCCATCCTGGTGATAACACAACTCACTGCCTAGTGTAGTAAGTTACATATGGAAGAGAGACAGGAGAGGACGAAGCTGAGAAAAGTTCACAAGAAAATTGAACCATGGAGCAACTCATTCTTTGACCCTTATTCAGAGTTCTTATTTAGTTGGGGAGTTTGGAGAAAGAATTAGAGCCATACCTCTCAGAAGTGAAATTAGGGAAGAATTCTTCATACAAAGGTTGATAGAAATTTAGAACTGTCTTCTGCAAATGACAACTGACGCTGGGTCAATTGATCATTTACATCTGAGATTGTTTGATTTTTATAAAACAGGAGTATACCATCAACAAGATGCACTGCAGAAATTCAATACTCCCTAAACAATACTTTCTTGACAGGACTCAGTTTAGCTCAGTTGGCTAGATTGTTGGTTTACAGAGTGATGTCAACAGCATGGGTTCAATTCCCGTTACCATGGAGGATTCTCCTTCTCAACCTCTTCCCTCAGCTGAGGTCTGGTGACCCTCAGGTTAAGTCACCACCAGTCACTTCTCTCTAACGAGTGAGCAACCCCTATGGTCTGGTAAGACTATTGTGATAGTGTGACTTTCCTTTCTCACGATTATTGTCATCTACAAGGATTTATGAATTTGAATTAGATTACTTACAGTGTGGAAACAGGCCCTTTGGCCCAACAAGTCCACACCAACCCTCCGAAGAGCAACCCACCTAGACACATTCCCCTAACACTACGAGAAATTTAACATGGCCAATTCATCTTACCTGCACATTTTTAGACTGTGGGAAGAAACTGGAGCACCTGGAGGAAACCCACACAGACACAGGGAGAATGTGCAAACTCCACACAGACTGTTGCCTGAGGTGGGAATTGAACCTGGGACCCTGGAGCTGTGAGGCAGCAGTGCTAACCACTGTGCCATCGTATGTAGCAGATACATGGGAATACCACCATCTGCACGCTCCCATCCAAACTTGTAAATATATCACTGTGTCTTCAGTGTCTCTGGATCAAAATCCTGAACATCTTCCCTAACAATGTTGTGGTGGTACTAACGTCAAATATAGTGCAGCAGTTCAAAGAGACAGTTCATCACCTTCTTTAGGGCATTGAGAGGAATAAATACTGACCCAGCTAGCAACAGCCATACTCCACAACAGAATAAAAGAAACAACAGGTTAAAGGGATAAAAAGATTTTTTTCTGCAGAAATTAACCTTTGTCCAATAAGTTTTAGTGCTTGAAGGCAAACAGGATAAGTTTGAGATGTTCAGAGATAGTTGTTGGTCTGATTTTCTCGCACACGTAGACGGTGTCACCAACTGATGCCAGCTGTCTCTGTGACATTGGCAGATGCGAATTGCTTAAGAAACACAGTCTCTAGAAGTCTTCTAGTCAGTCTTCAAAAAGATAAGCAGTTTCCATATTCATTTCATAACAGAAATTAGAGACATGAGCAGCTTGTTTTGTAACAGGCCTCTCTCATCTGAAATGTGAACACAACTCCAAATCCAACAAAATACTGTTCAAAGACAAAAGTAGTAAAACCTAGTTAAAGAAGTTTACGTATATTGCATCCAGTTCTGGTCTCCCTGCTATAAGAAAGATGTTAAAATTGAAAGGATGCAGGAAAGATTTACAAGGATATTGCCAGGGTTGGAGATTATGAGCTATAGGGAGAGGCTGAATAGGCTGGGGCTGTTTTCCCTGGAGCGTCAGAGGCTGAAGGTGATCTTCTAGAAGTTTATAAAATCATGAGGGGCATGGCTCAGGTGAATTGCCAAAGCATTTTTCCCAAGGTAGGGGAGTCCAAAATGAGAAGGCATAGTTTTAAGGTGAGAGGGAAAATATTTAAAAGGGACCTAATGGGGACCTTTTTTTATGTAGAGGGTGGTATGGAATGAGCTGCCAGAGGAAGTGATGGAGGCTGGTACAATTGCAACATTTTAAAAGGCATCTGAATGGGCATGTGAATAGGAAGGATTTAGAGGGATATGGGCCTCTAAATCCTGGCAAACGGGACTAGATTAGTTTAGAATATCCGGTCGTCATCAATGTGTTGGACCGAAGGGCCTGTTTCCATGCTGTTCTCTCTGAAGTGAGTTCAAGCAACCAGGAATAGCAATTATGTGGAATCACTGCCAATATTTCTTACTTTTATCCTTGAAAATAAATCCAGGTACCTTTGTAATCCTTCAAACTCAAGTCTAGAAAAACTTTCAGGTGGCAAGCCATCAGAATAGTTGTTATGGTGGTCAGTATATTGAGTTCAGATGGTGGTGCTGGAAAAGTACAGCAGGTCAGACAGCATCCGAGGAGCAGGAGAATCGATGTTTCAGGCATAAGCCCTTCACCAGGACTGCTGCCTGGTCTTCATGTTGATGTGCTCCAGGTGGGACTCATGGATGCTGCCTGACCTGCTGCACTTTTCCAGCACCACACTCTAGACTCTGATCTCCAGCATCTGCAGTCCTCACTTTCTTCTACGTCAGTATATTGATTACGCAAGTTAGTGACTTGCAATACTAAGTCTGTAAGATGTAAGAGTAGAAGTAAGCTGTTCAATGAGATCAGATTTGATAATGTTCAATTCCACTTTCTTGCCCTTTCCCCAAAACCCTTGATTCCCTTACTGATTACACGTCCGTATTTCTCAGCCTTGAATATAGACAACCTTGATAGCCTTGCGTGGTAAAGAATTCCACGGATTCTCAACCCTCAGAGAAAAATATCCTCGTCTTAAATGTCCGGATCTTTACTGTGAGGTCATGCCTCCTGGACCTAGACATACCCACAAGGAAAAGCAACATTTCAGCATCTACCCTGTCAAGTTCCCTAAAAATTTTATATTTTTCAATCAGGTCACTCACCTCTCATGCTTCCACAATCCACTGAGTACAAACAAAACTTACCCAACCTTCCCTCATAAGAAAGTGCCTCCACATCCAATACTAGGCTAGTGAAAACTTTCTCTGGACTGCTTCTCATGCCAGTCAAAGATCTTGAAGCAATTTGCTCTCACCATTAACCAAGTATTCTTTGACTTACTTCCAGGATCTTCCTTGACGTGTCGCAGAATGACAACACCGCCCTGCGCCGGATGAATCTGCGGTCATTCCTGATGGCTCCACTGCAACGGGTCACCAAGTACCCACTCCTCCTTAGTCGGATCAGTAACTCCACGCCAGAGTACCACCCAGACCACTGCAGCCTGCGGGAGGCAAAGAGCAGGGTGGAGTCCCACCTGGAGCACATCAACATGAAGACCAAGCAGGAGGCTGCCCCACCCTGGTCGCTGCGCTCCTTCCGCCGGGACAGCCGGCGTAACCGGGAGGTGGTCAACATTGAGATGAGGGAGATCGCCATCAAGGCTCTGGGCTGGCCGAGGGAGGATACCCGCTTCCCGATGGAGGGTGTGCTCCAGTCCTCTCAGCCCAGCGACGGCCAGTGGGCCAAGAAGGGAAGCAGGTCACTCAAGTTCCAGACCCTTCACGTGCTCCTGATGGTCAACGTGGGCCGGGAGCCAGAGCCCAGCCAAGATGGCACGGTGGCTGGGAGCGGGTGGGATCCGCCTGTACGGGACGCCGCGCTGGTACTGATCAGGGACAAGAGTGGTGGCAAGTTCTCCCTGTTCCGCCGCCCCATCCACCTCAGCCACTGCGTGGTGTCCTCGGACCCAGACTGTGATGACACGTTTGAGCTGCTGGACATCCGAAAGGAGGCATTCGTCTTCCGCGACACCGACAAGCACCGGACCCGGCACTGGTTCAGGCTGATCAAGCGCTACTCACAGGATCTGGGCTCCTGGCGTAAAAGACGTAATGCACTCCCCAACATCATGATTAATGCGACTTACAGCCGGTCCTGAGCCCCAGAGTGAAATGGGGTCCATCTTGCCAACCCCATTCCCTCCCCTCTCAAATAAAGCAACGTCATTACGGGAATGGATACTAAGTGGGACAGAAGCGGTCGGGGAAGGGAGGTGTGGTTTGGGAGGAATATATAAGGGAGGGCATTAAAACCTGTCCTTCTGGATAGAGTTGCCAACGTCCAGGTTTCCCAGGGATTGAAGGTTAATCTCATCGACAGTACTGTGCAGCAAGAGGGCAAAATCATTGGGGCATTAAACCATAGGAACAATAATTTGGGACAAAACATTCAGAAATACCTGGGGAAATGCAGCTTAAGTAATTGAAGTCAGCATGATTAATTAACAAAAAATTGTGTTTAAGTAACTCACTGGTATTTTTTTGATAAGGAAGGGTTAATGAGGGCAACGAAGTGGGCCAAGAAGGGAAGTGGGTCATCAAGTTGAAGGCAGCACAGTGGCTCAGTGGTTAGCACTACTGCCTCACTGCACCAGGAACCTGGGTTCGATTCCAGCCTCGGGTGACTGTCTATGTGGAGTTTGCACATTCTCCCCATGTCTGCGTGGGTTTTCTCCGGCTGCTCTGGTTTCTTCTCATAATCCAAAGATATGCAGGTCAAGTGAATTGGCCATGGTAATTTGCCCATAGTGTGAGGTGAATTAGTCAGGGGTAAATATAGGGTAGGGGAATGGGCCTGGGTGGGTTATTTTTCGGAGGGTTGGTGTGGACTTGTTGGGCCAAATGGCCTGTTTCCTCACTGTCAGTCGTTTAAACTTCCAGACCATGCACATGCTCCGAATGGTCAGCCTGAGCCCGGCCAAGATGTCTTGGTGGCCAGAAGTCAATGCTGCATATAGACTTCTCCAAAATATCAGATACAGTGTCATGTAACAGACCTAGCAGGAAGATTAGCGCTTATGCACTAAGAGGGACAGTAGCAACATGGATATGAAATTGGCCAAATGACATGAAACAGAGAGTAATGATTCATGGATGTTCTTTGGGCTGGATGAAGGTTTTGAGTGCACTTCCCCAAGGGTCAGTGCTCCTAATATATCAATAACCTAGCTTTTGGAGTATGGGACACAGTTTCAAAGTTAATCGACAATACAGAACTTGTTAAGTATTGTGAATTGTAAATAAGGCAGTGTAGAACTTCGAAAAGGTGCAGACAGGTTGGTGGAATGGGTAATGAAGTGGTAGATTAAGTTCAATTTGGAAAAGTATGAAGTGATTCATTTCAGTTAGAACAATGTAGAGACATGGGAATCTAAAACATAGGAACCTGGGGGTATATGTGTATAAGTCATTGAAGGTTAAGATCATGGTTAATAAAGCATAAGACATGTTTGGCCTTGTCAACAGGGGTATAGAGTGCAAAAAAAAGGAAGCTATGTAAAGAACATGCAGCAGAGAATCTGGCTCTACCTTGCGGGTTGAGGTGACCATTTTTTACAATGTTCAGCTTTCCAGCATCTGCAGTATTTTGTTTTTGTATTAACTCTGGGAGAAAACACTGGCTCGGCCTCTGTTGGACTATTGTGTCCATTTCTGGGCACCACACTTCAGGAAGGATAACAAGACACTAGAGAGAGTGCAGCAACGAATCATGAGAACAGTTTGAAAGGTGAGAAACTTCAGCGATGAATATGGATTTGAGAAGTTAAGACTGTTTTTCTTGGAGCAGGTCGGAAGTGGATTTGATTGAGGTGTTCAAAATCATGAGAGATCCAAACAGTGTAGATCAGGATAAACTGTTTCCAATAGTGTAAGGATCCAGAATTAGAGGGCACCCATTTTAATAAATTAGTGGATATTAGCAGAAACAGTTTCACACGGAGGGTGATTAGGATCTGGAATGTGTATTCTGAGGGAGCCAGAGAATTATAGAATCATACATGTTATGGACCAGGCCAAAGCCCCTCAAAACATTTCAAGGAAGTAACCTGCACCCTAACTATGTTAGTTGTTTTAAGCAGGTGTAAGTGGATATTCAAGGAGTGATGCAGCTGGCCCAAGCACTAAGTTTTAAACAAAACAGAATTTATTTGCAAGATTACCGAATGAAACGCAAATAAAAGAGAACAGAATATATAATAATATAACCTATCCGAAAACCCAACAGATTATCCCAACTTAATGATGCTGTTCCAGATACTTGCAACAATCCCCATAAACATCCCTTGGCACAAAAGATAAAATCAAACACAGGGTCTTCCAGGAGAGAGAGAGATGGCAGAGAGATTCAGCGTGGCACACCTTCTTCCATGGAGCTGTGTCTCGGACCAGCAGCCTCAAAACTGACTGACTTCTCAAACCAAACCACACCAGAGTGAAGCTGTGCTGGGAGAACTGGCCACTCCCCTTTCATTGTGTAAGGGATTGTTTTCTAAAACTTGAAAGCCTTTTTTCTGAGGCAGTATCTGTTAGCTATAATCAAATTGGCCCTAAAACCCTTCAAACCTGGACACCCCAGCACCTGTGTCTGTACAACCATTCTGAAAAAAAACCAAGAACACCATAACCTTGTGAAAGCATCACCACACCTCCCCCCATTTAAAAAACGAACCATCAATATCCAAGCTTGCCTTCATTTTAAAACCCCTTAATGCTAAATTGTTTGTACACGACAATACCTATATACATTACATTGACAATAATCATGTAGGAGAAAGTGAGGACTGCAGATGCTGGAGTACCAGAGTTGATTCCTGAAGAAGGGCTTATGCCCGAAACGTCGATTCTCCTGCTCCTCGGATATTGCCTGGCCTGCTGTGTTTTTCCAGCACCACATTTTTCAACTGTTGACAATAATCATGCAAACATTCACCACTACATTTTGTCCCGGTGTGTTTTACTCCTGCCATTGAATGCCTCCATTTCTCATTCAAATCTCAACAATGCATCAGCAATCACATTTTCTCGTCCTGCCTCATGCACAATTTTCAAATTGATTGGCTGTAACAATAAGCTCCATCTAAACAGTCTGGAATTTTTGTCCTTAAATTTCTCCACAAACTTCAATGGTTTATGATCAATGTATATTATTGTCTCAGATACATTACTGGTCACATAAACATTGAAATGTTGTGACGCCAACACCAAGCTCAAACTCTTCTTCTTAACAGTCGAATATTTCTGCTGATGGATGTTCACCTTCCTGGAGAAGTAACCGATAGGCCTTTCTATCTTCTCGTCATCTTCCTGCAAGGTTGACTGTGTGGAGTTTGCACGTTCTCCCCGTGTCTGCGTGGGTTTCCTCCGGGTGCTCCGGTTTCCTCCCACAGTCCAAAGATGTGCGGGTCAGGTGAATTGGCCGTGCTAAATTGCCCGTAGTGTTAGGTAAGGGGTAAATGTAGGGGTATGGGTGGGTTGCGCTTCGGCGGGTCGGTGTGGACTTGTTGGGCCGAAGGGCCTGTTTCCACACTGTACGTCTAATCTAATCTAAAGAGCACAGTACCAACACCCACATCACTTGCATCGGTAGACACCTTGAATGGCTTTGCGTTATTAGGCGTGGCTAACACTGGGGCAATAGTTTACACAGCTTTCAGGATGTCAATGCCTTCTGATAATTCGCTGTCCACTGAAACTTCTTACCTTTCTTTAGCAATTTGGTGGAGCAGCCAGACTGCTAAAATTTGGCACGAATTTTCAATGAAATCCACGCAATCCCAGGAACCATACTACTGCTCCTTTCGTTGATATGGGAAACTCTCCAATTACCTTTGTTTTTGCATCCCGTGGGGCCATTTGTCCGTGTCCAGTAACATGGCCCAGGAAAGTGACTTGTGCTTTGGCAAGTTCACTTTTAACCAGGTTTATCACCAAGCCTGCCTCCCAAAGTTTGTCAAACAATTCTGTTAAGTGTTGCAAATGTTTCTTCCATTTGTGACTAAAATTCACCAGATCATCAATATCAATTATACAATTGCATAATCCGGAAAATATCTTATTGGTCAGTCTGTGAAATGTGGCTGGTGCATTTTTCATACCAAATGGCATGACTTTAAACTAATAAGTTCATTCAGCATTCTGAAAACCGAAATCATCTTCGCTCTTTCGGACAAAGGTACCTGCCAGTATGCTCTGAGCAAGTCCAACTGAGAAACATAAGATACTTGTCCCACTTTTCAACACAGTCCTCCAAACATGGAATCGGACATGCATCAGACTTTGTAATGGCATTGACTTTGCGATATCCACATCACCATTGGGTATCATCTGGTTTTGGCATCATGACTATGGGTGAGCTCCAGTCACTATAACTCACTTCGATTATGCCATCTTGGAGCATGCATTCAATCTCATTCTGAACCTGTGCCAACTTTAGAGGGTTATGCCTATAAGGATGTTACTTAATCGGAACAGCATCTCCAATATCTACAGCATGCATAGTCAGATTAGTACTTCCGAGCTTATTTCCACATATCTCCCCATGTGATAGTAGTAACTCTTCCAGGTCATTTCGATTTTCCTCTGGAAGGTAACTCAATAATTTATCGCAAGTTTTGACAACATCTTTATTGTCCAATTTAATTTGTGGCATGTCTAATTCAAAATCCTCTTAACTTGGTTCTTCACTCTGTGTTGTAATCAATAACGCAGACTTCCTTTGCTTTCCTTCCCTGTCAAAATTCCTTTTGAGCATATTCACATGACAAACTCTTCTGAGATTTATTTCTGTCTGGAATCCTTATCAAATCGTTCACCTCACTCAATTTCCTTTCAACTTGATAATGTGAAGATATGGCAGTGAACCCATCTGTTAATTAAACCAAACATCCTGAAAAGCTCACCTCACCTCATAATCTATTAAAATAAGAGTGATAGAGACCTCCCAAATTCCACTATTAAAATAAATTAATATAAATTTATTCTTTAACTCTAAAAGTGAACATTAAACAACAATTATTGACAACTCTAAACCCCCTTTCTCTTAACTACTTATTACCTGCCTCCAACTCCCGTGTCTGCGTGGGTTTCCTCCAGGTGCTCCGGTTTCCTCCCACAGTCCAAAGATGTACGGGTCAGGTGAATTGACCACGTTAAATTGTCCGTAGTGTTAGGTAGGGGGTAAATGTAGGGGTATGGGTGGGTCACGCTTCGGTGGGTCGGTGTGGACTTGTTGGGCCGAAGGGCCTATTTCCACACTGTAAGTAATCTAATCTAATCTAATATTCTGTTCCAATAAAACACTAATTAAAATTAAATCAACTTAATTTCTAAACCATTTAGCAGCAGCTGTCATTTCAGTATCTGTCTTTTCTGGCTGAAAATCTCCCTGGGTCATCATCTTTCTTTTTACTGAGAAGATGATTAAAAGGTACCTTTGATAGGGAATGTTTCCTAATCTCTTGGGTCCCTTTCGATAGCAGTTGCTCTGTCTGATTTTCAAACTGCCAGCCATTTTTATATCTCCAACATCAGATTGTCTGATTGGTTTGATGTTGACAAAACAATAAATTTAAACTCAATTGGGTTTGGGGTTAATTCAAACTCATTGGTTAAATTCAAATAGTTGTCAAAACAGCAACCAACTCAAAAGGTTCCTCAAATGCAGGAATAAATATTAAAGGTGCGGGTTTTATTACTAGTTGTGATTTTCCAATTATCTGATATGTATGACATGTCTGGCAAAATTCAACTACATCCTTGTGAAGTCCAGGCCAGTAAAAAAAATGTATTTGTATTTTAGCTTGGGTTTTTCTTACCCCTAAATGACCCCCTACTGGTAGTTCATGCACCACTCACAACATGTCCTTTCTGTAACCCTCTGGCAATACGACTTGATGAACTTCTGCCCATTTCTCATCTCCCTGAATATACAATGGTCTCCATTTCCTCACTAAGGCATCAATTTTAAGATAGTAGCATTCAGGGATACATTCGGATTCTTTTTCCAAGTATGCCTTTTGATACAATTGCTTTAAATGTTCATCTTCAGTTAATTTATTTGAGCTAATGATGTCTGCTTTGTCATCTACCTGCTTCTGGTTTGTTCAACCATCTGATCAAACAGGGTCTCTGCTAATTACATGTCAACTTTTTTATCTATACTTTTTGATCTCTCTGATTTCAAATGGTGACATTGTAACCTCGTTATCACACACAGTTGGGAAAAGTCCCAGGATATGAGTCCTGCAATAGATCAGGTTCCTGAGTTTCCACTGGCTTTTCAACCACAGTAGGCAGCACTCCTACCTGTGAACCAGCTATATCATTAGCAAGAACAAATTGTATTCCTGGAGCTGACAGTTTGTCCAGTACTCATACCTCAACTCCTCCATTCTTCACTGGACAATCTAACCTTGCTCTACATAATTGGTGCTTATTGTCTCATTGTGAATTCCCATTACTAGCAACCTTTTCAGGAAAATTGTCCTTCAGAGGTACATATCTCTTCATCTTTCAACATCAAAGATTGAGAGGATCCTGTACCACTTAATATTGTAACCTCTTTACCTGCTGCTCCTGGCCTATGCGAGTAAACATTACCTTGGCAGGTATATGATTTAAGAAGATCTGGAACCTCCTTAACCAACCTCTGACTGGCTTGTACATTCTGGTGCAACTTTCTAGCCTCCACTAAGCTTCCCATTACCACTCCAATAAAATTCACTGGCTTATCCTGTTTTCCTACATCTGGCATCCTAGTGCTTTTCCCTACCCACCAACACTGTGATTTCATGTGGCCTACTTCATTGCAATGAAAATACCAGAGCTTTTTAACTTCTCTTTCCCCTTCAAGTGTTTCTTTTTTACCCTGCGGTAAGTTAACATTATGATTTTCACCGAGACCTAGCCTTCCCTTTCCATGCGAAGATTTCTCTTTTACTCAATTTCTATCCCTCACGGATAGAAAGCCAAACTTTGATTTACGGACCAATTCATAATTGTCAATCATTCCATCTGCTAAACTTACCATTTTAACTCTGCTCTTCCACATGAATTCTCAGTACACCAGGAAGTGAATCTTTGAACTCCTCCAAAATAATTGTCTCTCTCAGAGCGCCATAGGTTTGCTCTATTTTTAATGCCTTTATCCATCTATCCAAATTACTTTGTTAGGTCCTTTTAAACTTAAGATTTGACAAGGTCCCTCCTGAAACATTCTCTGTAGGTTTTTGGCACAAGCTCATATGCACTTAAGATGGCTTTCCTCACTTCCTCATACTGCCCATGTACAAATACCTCACTAGATCTACCTACAAGTTTTGTGTGGATCAACAAAACCCACATGATCACTGGCCACTGCATTTGTTTAGCCACCTTTTCAAATGAGATGAAAATGGCTTCCACATCCTTCTCCATCAAATTTAGGCAATGCTTATATTTAAACATCCTCACCAGGCCTTTGGCTACCATGGGTTTGCTCATCCTCACTCTCTTCCTCACTTCAGCCTTCATCTCCATCCTTTTAAGCTGAGTTTCCTGTCTAAGTGCCAATTTCTGAAGATCAAACTTCCTCTCTTTCTTCCTTTCCTTTCTTTCTCTTTTTCTTTCTCTACTCTTTTTCTTTCTCTTCTTCTTCTGCTCAAGTGAATGGTTCATTTTCTCTTTCCTCTGCTTTTAATCCTAATTCGAACAGTTTAATTTCTTTTTCCCTTTTCTTTCATTTCTAACTCAAGCTGCTTCATTTTCAGTTGAACTTGAGAGCATCTCTAAGGATTCTGACGGTTTTACTTACCTTTTGTAAAACCCCTAAAGTCACTTCTTCCACCCCCAGAACACCCTTAGTGACTGAAAGAGCCATTGCTCTCCCAACCACTGTTTAAACCAACCAAACTCAACACTCAGAACAAAAGACACTAACACCTGTCACTCGCTGCCTTTGAGTCCAACCACCCTAATCCCAAATTGGAACTATAGAACAAATACTGGACGAGCCCCTCATCTGTTAAGGACCAGGCCAGACCCCCCCCAAAACATTTCTAGAAAGTGTCCCAGACCCTAACTTTGCTCGTTGTTTTAAGCAGGTGTGGAGTGGATATTTCAGGAGTGATGCAGCTGGCCCAACCACTTAGTTTTAAACAAAACAGAATTTATTTGCAAGATTACTGAATGAAACACAAACAAAAGGGAACAGAATACAGAATAACTTAACCTATTTGAAAACCCAACAGATTATCCCAACTTAATAATGCTGTTCCAAATACTTACAACAATCCTCATAAGGAATAACAAGAAGATGGATTACTGGGCTAATGGTAGGCTACTTGGAAGTGTGGATGAGCAGAGGGATGTTGGTGTCCATGTACACAGATCTCTGAAAGTTGCCACCCAGGTAAATAGTGCTGTGAAGAAGGCATATGGCGTACTGGGCTTTATTGGCAGAGGAATTGAGTTCCGGAGTCCTGAGGTCATGTTGCAGTTGTATAAGACTCTGGTGCGGCCTCATCTGGAGTATTGTGTGCAGTTTTGGTCGCCATACTATAGGAAGGACGTGGAGGCACTGGAACAGGTGCAGAGGAGTTTTACCAGGATGTTGCCTGGCATGGTAGGAAGATCGTATGAGGAAAGGCTGAGGCACTTGGGGCTGTTCTTATTGGAGAAAAGAAGGTTTAGGGGAGATTTGATAGAGGTGTACAAGATGATTAGGGGTTTAGATAGGGTTGACCATGAGAACCTTTTTCCACGTATGGAGTCAGCTATTACGAGGGGGCATAGCTTTAAATTAAGGGGTGGTAGGTATAGGACAGATGTTAGGGGTAGATTCTATACTCAGCGGGTTGTGAGTTCATGGAATGCCCTGCCAGTAGCAGTGGTGGACTCTCCCTCTTTATGGTCTTTTAAGCGGGCATTGGATAAGCATATGGAGGTTATTGGGCTAGTGTAGGTTAGGTAGGCTTCGGTCGGCGCAACATCGAGGGTCGAAAGGCCTGTACTGCGCTGTATTTTTCTATGTTCTATGTAAACATCCCTTGGCAAAAGAGAGAAAATCAAACACAAGGCCTACTATGAGAGAGATGTGAGAGAGGTAGCAGAGAGATTCAGCATGCAACATCTTCTTCCATGGAGCTGTTTCTTGGACCAGCAGCCTCAAAACTGACTGACTGATAAAACCAAACCAAACCAGAGAAAAGCTGAGCTGGGAGAACTGGCTACTCCCCTTTCATTGTACAAGTGATTTTTTTAACTTGATAGTCTTTTGCCTGAGGCAGTATCTGTTAGCTATAATCAAATTGACCCTAAAAACCTTCAACCCTGGACACCATTGAACTGGAGTCTTTACAATCTCTCTGAAAAAAGAAACAAGGACAACATAACCTTGTTAAAGGAGAAGCATCATCACATACAGTATAGAAGAGGCATCTCGGTCCATTGAGTTCGTACTGTCAAAATAATGGAGGCAGATTCAGTCAAGGCTTTCAAAGGGGACTGAATTGTGGTCTGAAGAGGGAGAATGTGCAAGGCTATAGGAAGAAAGCAAGAGAAAGGCACTTCATGAGTTGTGCCTCAGAGGGCCAGAACTGACACAAATGACCTCTTTCTATGCCACTACCAATCTATGATTCTGCAAACAAAATCTCCTCGAACAAATTCTCTTAATTGTTTATAAAAATATCGGAAACAAAAAAGACTCAAGTAACTATCAAGTAACTGTGTCCCCTTTAAACTGTATGCCCACACAGTGTTGCCTTTAAGACACGTATAATAAAATTTAAAAGATCCGTGCATTTAAATAGTACTCACACAGCAACCAAATATTAGATTAGATTCCCTACAGTATGGAAACAGGACCTTCGACAGAACAAGGCCACAGCAACCCTCCAAAGCGTAACCCACTGAGACCCATTCCCCTACTCTATATTTACCCCCAACTAATGCACCTAACACTGTGGACAGTTTAGCATGGCCAATTCACCAGGCCTGCACATCTTTGGACTGTGGGAGGAAACCAGAGCACCCAGAGGAAACCTACACAGACACAGGGAGAATGTGCAAACTCCACACGGAATGCCACACAAGGTTGGAATCGAACCTGGCTCCCTGCTGCTGTGAGGCAGCAGTGCTAACCACTGGGCCACTGTGCCACCTCTATTAGAAGGGATATTTGTCAAAGGTTATTCAATCAGGCAATGAGGAGTTCATTCGCTTGTAACTTGATGACAGAATGGCTTAGTCTCCATGATGATGTGTTTAACAACCAACAGCAAAAGGGTTGAGATGGGGAAGTTGAAGGTAGGAAATCAAACCTCCAACAATACATCAAACTACCCTTGGCCGCCCAATCTCTGAGTCTGGCCAACCTTTTCCTCTGGACTGAATGGTGATGGGGGTACAACACAGAATAGAGCTGAGTGAGGCTCTTACATGGGGACAACTCAGTGAGGCTGGGGAGGTTGGGAGGATCTGCTTCACTGCTGTCGAATTGAAAACCTCACAACTCTTGCCCTCAGACAGAACACAAACTGTTTTGCCAAGCTTCTTGAGTCACTGGAGTTTTTGATAGTAATGGTCAATTGCAACTCTAGGATAGTGACCAGCAATGGAAGACATATTCCATATGTTTGAAGGGAAACTAGGAAAGTCATCATATTCTCATGATATTGCTGTTAATTAATTAGGTGGTCACTCTGTCATAGGAAGGATATCATTAAGTTCAGAAAAGATTTACTACGATGTTGTTGAGAATGGAAGGTTTGAATTACAAGGAGACTTGTTTCCCTGAAGCATTGGAAGTTGAGGGGTGACCTTATAGATGTTTATAAAATCATGAGGGGCATAGATAAGATGAATGGCAGATGTCTTTTCGTGAGGGGGCAAGATTTCAAGACTAGAAGGCATATTTTTAAGGTGAGAAGAGAAAGGTTTAGAAAAAGACATGACAGGCAGCTTATTACACAGAGTGGTTTGTGTAAGGAATGAACCTCCAGAGGAAGTGGTGGATGTGGGTTATGTTTAAAAGACATTTGGATAAGTACATGAATAATAAAGGTTTTGAAGGATATGGGCCAAGTGCAGGTAGATGGGACTAGTTTAGTTTGGGAATATGGTCAGCATGGACTGGTTGGACCGAAAAGTCTTTTCCTGTGCTGTATGACTCTATGAACTCTCTGGCAGGTTATGGCCATTTTGGGAAGGACCTGCAGGTGGGAATAGGTTACCAAGACTCTAGTTGCAGATATTCCTGGAGAGATTGGGGGGTGGGGGGAGGGAAGGAGGGTGCATTGCATCGCATGATCTCCAATTGTCAATCCCCACACTTCCCAACATATTATCTCCAATATTATTGTGATGAATAAACAAATGTCTTCTGAAATATTGAACGGAAAAATGTTCTTAAATGACTCGTCCACCACCCGTTTTGCCCACAGTAGTGTCCTGGAGATTAATCTCTGACATCTGGATGAATCCTGGAGAGTTGGCAACGCTACTGAAGGGCTGGTATGGGGAGAAAAATGAACATTTGTGTGTTTAAAAATACAAACATTTCACATCCCTCTCACATTTCAGAAGTGTATGGATATAAATTTGAGCCTGAGACGTATCAGGTTACTACCTCCAATAAAAGCACAGTGCAGTATTGAATGCACTTTCCTGTCTTCACATTGGTCTACCCACCAGGAAAGTTGACTGTGCACAATTATGTTCTGTGTATTAGTCTAGTTCATGATACATTCTCTGTTAGTATCTCTCCTCCAGGAGTGTCCAATCCGGTTGATTTTTGACTGAACCCAACAGTTTAGGCACGTCAGTGTCACAGTATTTGATGCTTATTTAACATTGTTCAATATTTCTATCCAGAGGCGGAACTGGTTTCTGTCAGTCTGTTTATTCGTTCCAAATATTTATTTTCTTTTTGACGGGCTCCACTTTATGTCCAAAACAAGTACAGAGAATGCTGGAGAAAGTCGGCTGGCCTGGCAGCATCCATGGGGCGAGGGAAACCGAGGGTCCGAAAGTGAAAGGTGTTGGGAAATTTGAGAGAGGCAGAGGGTCGGTTAAAATGGTGAAGAAGGTCACCGACACTTCTTCAGAACTGTTCTGCATGTCTGTCATGTCGTACCCAGACCGGTCTCACCAGTGGTTGGCATGAGCTTGTGTTTTGGGGTCCCACTAGCAGCCCTTAGCAGCCTTCTCCAGGCCTCAGGAAGCCTCTCGAATAAACAACATAGCTCTTCCTAAGGTTAATGTGGGAGGTCAGGTGAGGCTGGGCTCGCACGCCAGTGGCGTGAGCGACTGGAGTCCATTGGGTTCTCTCTTCGGCGGGATCTTTAAAACCACCATCTTGGATTTCCATCTGCTCCCTTCTCCCTGCCACATTTGGGGGGAAGGCTGAATGTGGAACCAGATTCGAGATTAAAACCCTCCAATTTGGAGACAGGTCTTGGCTTATCGGTCATCAAAAAACAGTCCTATTCTGGTCTCACTCCTCCCGTAACCACTGTTGGGCTGAATGGCCTCCATCTGTGCTGTAACGATTCTGTGATTCTGCTGCTCCCCTCCCTTTTCCATCTGCCCCATTGAGGATAACATTTGAGAACCCATTTGTTTTTGAGGGGGCAATTGAAAGCTGGTGGGTTAATCCAAGGAGCTAATTGGACCAATGGGTGATCTGGCCAGGATCTTTAAAGTGGTATATAAAGGAAGCAAGGGTGATGTGAGAGGATAGGAGAAAGTGAGGACTGCAGATGCTGGAGATCAGAGCTGAAAATGTGTTGCTGGAAAAGCGCAGCAGGTCAGGCAGTATCCAAGGAGCAGGAGAATTGATGTTTCAGGCATGAGCCTTTCCTGAAGAAGGGCTCATGCCCGAAACGTCGATTCTCCTGTTCTTTGGATGCTGCCTGACCTGCTGCGCTTTTCCAGCAATACATTTTCAGCTCTGATGTGAGAGGATAACCCATTTTCACTTGGCTAGTTGTTCTGGAATGCATTACCTGGAAATCTGATGGCACTAGGTTTAGTTGAGACATTCCTGAGAGTACTGGATGATTATTTGTATAGAAAGTGCATGGGCGATATAGAGAAAAGGCAGGAGATTTGGCACCGGGTAAGAAAGCAGCAGACACGATGGACCGAATAGGTCCTTTCTGCGCTGTAACAAGCCTGTGATTTTGTTGCTTCCCACTCCCCAAACGACCCAGACGGAAATGTTTTGGAACTACTGCTTTAATGCCGCATCAGATGTCACACTGTAGAATGTTCCAGGGGATAACAAAATAGTAACAAAAGCAGCAGTACATGGAAAATGAATAGTACTCGTACAGAAAATACTAGTCATTTGCAAGTTGTTCTTCTGCAATCCTACTTTGCAACAAATGGACAACAATTGAGATGGGGGTTGGATTGGGGGTGGGGCGGAAGGAAGGAAAAAACAGACCCATTTTGATCCAGAATCTGAAATGTACAAGCTATTGCAACTTTCCTCTGAATGATGTCAGCCTGTTTATGCGTGGTTAATATTTATGAATTTCAAGCACTATCCAGGGGTTCTTGTGGCTCCTTGTTAGGATCTGCACCTCTGGACCAGAGGAGGCCTGGGTTTAAGTCCCACCTGTTGCAGAGGTGTGTAATAACATACCTGAGCAAATTATTTAGACAATATCGAAAAGCACACCTCAAGCGATCTTGTGGCATCGTGGTCATTTCTCTACCTTTGAGTCTGCTTCAGTGTGTAATAAACAGCTCCCAGGTTGGTTCAAAAGTATCTAAAAGCACAGCACATGTTAACACCTTTACTCCAGATCCCACAGTGCAGTGAGCAGATCAGCCACAGGGCGTTGTATATATAAAAATGTCACATTTCTCAGCAATATAGAGGTCTGCTACCTCACCTGAGTTGGGTTAAAAACAGCAATAAAAGAAGCTGGTGCTGCAGCAGGTTATCACTCACTGGGATCTGAGTTTAACAGGAAGACAGTCTCCTGACTTGCACTCCTTAGTATTAACATTTCTCCACTTGGCGAGCACAGAATTTCACGAGGAAACCTAATTCACTTGGAACATAGATTCATAGTAGAGGGGTCAGTGTAAACATGTCACACTGTCATTAGTGTCGATAGTGTGGTGCTGGAAAAGCACAGCAGGTCAGGCAGCATCCGAGAAGCAGGAGAATTGACATTCCTGACTGAAGGGCTTTTGTCCAAAACGTCGACTCTCCTGCTCCATGGAAGTTGTCTGACCTGTGCTTTTCCAGCACTACACTCTCGACTCTAACCTCCAACATCTGCAGTCCTCACTTTCGCCACAGTCATTAGTCCCTCAATAGTGCTGCTGTTGGTAGCAAATTGTACTGCAGTGTGAGATGTTTACAAGAAGAGTTGATAACTAAACCATAAGAATCAATTGGAGTCTAATGACCTGAAACGTGATATTCCTCAACCCATAGATGCTACTGAACAGTGCCTTTAATGGACTAAGATGGCCCAAGATGTTTCAGCATTTTCTGTTATCACTGCATCGTAAATGTGGGTTTATAATGGAAATTTCTGATAAAAGGCACACTTTGTCAAAGCTTTTCATCTTGTTCTTCGGACAATTCTCAAGAAATGTAGATGTGAAGAGAAGCCAAAATTTACATTATGTGAAAAGAGAATGCTGACTGGCAATGCCATGCTTGTTCTCCATGGTAATGCTTCCATTGATCAGCACCCCTCTGCCAACCAACCAATCAGAACTCTGCTCTCACTCAGTAAAAATGAATTCTTCCGCGGTTACGTTAGGGCCCGGGTGTCCTTGGAGAAGGAGCATGCGGTGTCCACCAACACCCTGGAGTTGTTCAGGGAGAGGTGGGCGCCGCAGGGAGTGGAGTGCATCATTTCCCCCTCCAACGCTATTTTAATTTAGTCCTTGCCCTCCCCTTCACTGTTTTGATCACACAGCATTGCCCTTTGATGTGAAGGGCACTGCTTGTCACAGGCCACTCGGGTGTTTTTCCTACTTTTCCTGGTGGAAGAGAAAAAAAATAAAAATGAATTCTTGCAAATTGTCCAGATGAGTGCAAGACAAAATGTCTCACTAAAATGTGTCTTTTTGCGGCAATACTAAGGCTCTGTACGACGAAACAATTATTTGCATAATGGAAATGTTAAAGGAAGACTTTGAAAAGGAGTACAAAATTGTCTCTGTGCATTGAAAGAGGAACCACAATTAGTTATGTGCAATATTAGCATCAGAAATTTTTGCATTTATATCGCACTTTCCATGACCAGCATATATTGCAAAAGCTTTACGTTCAATGTTGTATGTTTGAAGTGTAGTCACGTTGCAGCATCAGAGATGTGGCAAGGGAGGCAGCGATGCCACGGTAATATCACTGGACTAATATTCCAGAACCGCAGGTTGATAATCTGGGTCACTCCCACCATGGCTGATTGTGAAACGTGCATCAATAAAAATCTGCAACAACAATGCTAGCCTAATGGTGGTCTGATTGTCAAAAATACCTTCTAGTTCATTAATGCCCATTCAGGAAGATCTGGTCTGCTCTACATGTGACTCTAGGAGAAAGTGAGGACTGCAGACGCTGGAGATCAGAGCTGAAAATGTGTTGCTGAGTAGGTTAAAATCTTCTAGGAGAAAGTGAGGACTGGGAAGTTGATTTCAGTAAGCCTGACATGATTTGAACACGCAACCTTATGATCTGGAGTCAGACGCGCTACCGTTGCGCCACAAGCATTTTCAGATGTGACTCTAGACCCACAACAATGTGGTTAACTCTTAACTGCCCTGCGGAGAATTACGGCTGAACAATAAATGTTTGACTTTCCAGCAACACTCGCATCCTGTAATGAATTGTAAAGAAGCTCTATAACAGTACTGTAATAATGATCTTGAGATATCTAATTTTGTGATGTTAATTTAAGATAAATATTGGCCAGGATGCCAGGGCGTTCTTCCCTAATCCTTTTTTTGAAATAGTACCCTGGCGACCAGATGCATGTCGGTTTAATAGCTGATCCAAACATCTGTACTACCAACTGTACAACACTCTCTCAGTTCTGCACACAAGTGTCAGCATGGATTTCAGCACAAAAATCAACGATTGGGATATGAATCCAAAAACCTCTGAGAGAATTCTGTCAACAGGGTTCAAAGATTTCACAATTTTAGTGCACAAAGCAGCATGTACATGAGAATACTTCCCAGGCTGTTCTCTTTGTTCTTTAATGGGATGTGGGTGTTGCTGTTGTACTCGTTGCCCATCCTTAATTGCTATTGAATTGATGGTTTGCCTCACAGATTTATGACTTGAATTTAAATTCCACTGTCTGTCCAAGTAGGATCTGTACATCAGAGTTTACAGAATTTATCAGACATTACTGGAACTCAGTTGATGTTTGCCCTGTATAATCTTGAACAGTTCAATTGATTCTGGAAAATCTTGAAGTCCATCTTGTGTGACTATAAATCACATATTTCCTTCACTGCCGGTGACTTTGAATTATTGAATTGCTTGGAACTCAAAAATGTTCAGGAGAGATGTTAGCACTTCTACACACAAAGGGAGGTAGAGTTTTGGAACATGTTTCCACAAATGGCAGTTGATATTACATCAGTTGTTAATTTTAAGTCAGATTCATACATGTTTGTTAAGCAAAGGTATTAAAGGATATGGGCCAAAGGCTGGTATATAGAGTTAACCCACAAATAGCCATGAGTTCAGTTAATGGCAGAATAGGGTCAAGGGGCTGAATGACTTACTACTGTTCCTGTGTTCCTATAATAAATGTTATCCTCACCATCAGGTAATCACTGCATTTAAATTGGAAAAATCAGGCATCCCAACTCATTAGGTAAGAAACAAAATCTTAAAAACCAAACTCTACCATTCCCCTGTTGATATCTAAATTTCTATGGTTGGATTCTGATGATTATAAAGCAAGGAAGTGAAACTGTAACTTGACAACTGGCCGACCACATTTGGAATATTGTGTTCAGTTCTGGACATCTTATTTAAGGAAGAATGTTAAAGCCTGAAGGAACTGCAAAGGAGATTTACTAGAATGAATGGGTTGGTGATGTCATTTCTTATGGTAATGTCATTTCCTGTTCCTTCTTTCAGAAAAAAAAGCAGGAAATGACATCACCAACCCAAACACATAAATAGAAAGCAGGAATCATTAGCAATGCTTCACCCGGAGGCCCACTGAAGATGTTACCTAGTAGAGTGATGAAATGTCTGAAAATGAACCTTCTAGCTCAGCAAGCAAACCTACATCCAGAACCTCAACCTAAACAACATGTCTTCTCAAAACTCGCTAATAAGGTTCTTTGCTGAACATCAACATTCATCAAAAGCCTCATTAACTGATTTATGCACACTGAGCCAAGCAAAGCTAAATTGGAATGTTAGGTGATTTTCAAAAATTAAGTATTTTGATATCTAATTTGCACATTAGAAACTTAGAAATCTGGCCACTCGGGTGTTTTCCTATCTTCCTGGTGGTAGAAATTGAATAAAGATCCGTGCACCTTGTGTCTCTCACTGTGTCTCACACCTGCACACACACACACCATGGGTGCTGGGGAATAAATAAGCACTACTGCAGTTAGGTGGTAGTGTGGGGGTTTTAAAAATAAAAAAAAGAACAGGAGTGTCAGAGGTTCTGTTCACTCTGACAGCTGGCTCTGAGGGAGCTGGATCAGTGTGTGCGTTTTCAAGGACTCTCCTCCTTGAAGGTGTCAGAGGGGAAGGGGGCTGTCTCTGAACCAGCTGCCCCACACACAAAAAAATAGAAACTTAGAAGTAATTTATTCACAAAATATGTCGTGGGATAGACCGGAGTCATGAATTGGATGCAACTACAGCATCAATGTTGTGAAGTATTGTCAGAAAGCCTTCTGTCAATACTGTTATTATACAGAAGCTTGAGGAGTCTGTTGTTCCTTGTTGCTTTCTCTGCTACAGGTCAGCCAATCTGAGTCAACAGGTCAACCAGGCGGCATCCTGCTCTCCTCTGGCATGTTAGTGTGACTGCTTGAAATTGGGCATTCTCGCATTTGTCTTGCTAAGTGCAAGATAAAAACCTTCGGCAAACAGTATCTCTTTTCTACAGTAAGCAGGAGAGTAGATATTGGAAAAGTTGATGATCTGAGTCATCTGGCGTTAATAGACCAAATGTCTTCACCAGAAGTTCCTTTTAATAATTTAGTGTGAGAACTTCTAATTTCTTTTTTGCACAGCTACATACCCTTGAGCCTTTCACCAAACCTAGTCGAGGCCAGATAGCTCAGAAAAACAAAGTTGGTGAAATATTCACAATTATAATGAACTTTTCACCTCAGCAAGTAAAAACATTTTACAACAGAATTTTATTCGAAATTTTATGCAGTTCCCTTTTCCAAGGATCTCTATATAGACAAATGTTTTAAGGAGCTGCACAGAACATCGAGTCTGACTACTACTCAAATGGTGGCTGTTCTTTTTCTTAAATCTATCTACCTGCCTTGGTTCAGTAGTTACACTGTTTTTATTATTAATGAAGTGTAGTGACTGCTGCAGTGTAGGAAGTGTGGCAACCAGTTCGTGTAGAGTGACCTACCACAAGCAACAATACGATAATCAACTTTTCCTCAACGTGCAGCTGCTCAGATGGTCTGTGCGTGCCATTCAATGCGTCAATACCATTCACGGCATGGACTTCCAGTTCCTGAAGTAACTGCTGCGCACAGAGCTCTGGAAGCCCATGCAGTAGGAAACAAAATTAGTGGAAAGGCTGATGATAATGACCAGATAATTCTGTTTTCAGTGATGGGGTTTCAGGGACACTTCTCAGCCTTGACACTACTGCTGTTCAGAATACTGCCATGAGTACCTTTACAGCTGTGCCAAGGGTTAGACGGTGAGTTGGTTTAATATTTCATCTGAAAGCATGAATTGGTAGCTTACATTTTGTACTCAGGTCCCTGGTGTTATACTTGAATCCATGATCATCTGACACAGAGGTGACAGTGTTTACCATTGAGCCCAGCTAATCTCGAAAATGTTGAATGAACACGGTTACATAATTATCCCAGAAAAAACAAAGCTCCTCAATTTATTAGAAACAGTATACTGTTTCCCATGAGACAGTTCCTAAGTACTGTCAAATACTTCTTTACAATTATTTAAAGGTACAGGAGGAGGCCATTCAGCTGTTTGTACCTGTTCTGCCATTCAGTGAAAGCCTGGCTTTTCTCTATCTTAACTCCATCTACCCGCCTTGGTTCTGTGCCATATGGTTTTCATTCCAACTTTCAAGCTCCTTTCTTTAAAATTTAAGCTATTTTTCTAATCAACCTGTTCAGAGATGCTATTACACACCTCTGGACTACAAGATGATCCCTACCCAATGTGGTAAACGTGATACTTTCTTAAAATGGAGCAAAAAAGACAAAACAGCCACTTGACTGGCAGCACATCCAACACCTTCAACGATCACTTCTTCCACCACAGACACACAGGATACACTTCAACAACACCCCTTACACAGCACCTTCCAAGCCAGTGATCTCCACCACCACTGTTACATGGGAACACCACCACTTGCAAGTTATATCCAAGCATTCTGACTCGGAAATATATCACCATTCCTTCACTGTCACTTGGTCAAAATCCTGGAACTCCTTCCTTAACAGAGCTTAAAAATGTGTTGCTGGAAAAGCGCAGGTCAGGCAGCATCAAAGGAGCAGGAGAATCGACGTTTCGGGCAAAAGCCCTTCTTCAGGTTTCCTGAAGGCTTATGCCCGAAACGTCGATTCTCCTGCTCCTTTGATGCTGCCTGACCTGCTGCGCTTTTCCAGCAACACATTTTTAAGCTCTGATACTCCAGCATCTGCAGTCCTCACTTTCTCCTTCCTTAACGGCACTTTGCACCAAAGGATTGCAGCAGTTTGAGAAGGATGTTCACCATCACCTTCTCCAGGTTAATTAGAGATGGGCAATAACTGGCCCAGCCAGCAATGCCGACATTCTGTGAATGTATTTTTAAAATCTTAGTCTATATTAGGTGTTCATTAGCTAGGCCACCTTACTACATACACCTCTCTCTCCATCATGTTTGACAGCTCATCACTGCCTGGATTGTGGCTACACCATAATCTGGCCTTTTTAAAAAACTATCTATAGTTAACACCACCTGCAAACTTACAAGCAAAGATTCAGGCTGTTGTTGTATAATGAAAATAAATGCACATTTGTCCTGAAACCTCAAGACTCATGAGAAACTGACTTGTGAACTGTGTTTTAACTTTGTAAACTTTTTTTCCTCTCTGGAATGTTTTTTGTAGCATAATTGTAGGTAACTCCTTGTTGATTTAAAACTTGGACCAGATGTTACTGAGATGTGTACAGTGTATTATTGTGCATCTTATAATAATTAAAACACTATTGCATCAGATGTTTCCATAAAAGTTCTTGATAAATCTAGAGGATGGTCAAAAAATGCAGTTTTTAAAAATCAACGTCAATTACAGTACCCTCACCTTTCTTCCAGATCAAGAGGAGCTGGGCAGGGCTTGTAGTGCAGTGATAGTGTTTCTACCACAGGTCCAGAAGGCTCAAGAACCACCTGCTCCAGAGGTGTGCCATCATACATCTAGATAGGTTGATTTTGTTTTTGGAAAGACCATCTAAACAGCTGATAACATCTGAAAAGCCTGTTTATTCGTTACAATTCTGAACTATACTGTACTCTGAATCATAGGGCTCTTGCAGGACAGGAGGCTATTCAGCCCATTTTATCTGAGCTGGCCTTTTGAAAGCATTCTCTGTTTACACTGATTTCCTACTTTTTTCCATTGGAAGTATTTATGCAATTTCGTTTTAAAGTTATACTGAGTCTGCTTCCACCACCTTTTCAGGCAATGTATGCATGATCATAACTCTGCATATTCCTCGTGGACCCTTCGGTTCTTTTGCCAGTGATCTCAATTTTGTGTCCTCTGCCGGTGGAAACAGTTTCTCCTTATTTATTGTCACAGTCTTTCTTGATATTAAATGTTTCTCCTGAACTGCCATCTTAACCTTCTCTGCTTTAACCTAAGGACAGTAACCCCACCGTCTGTACATAACTGCGGGCTCCCTTGACCACTTGAATGATCCATTTTCCAAGAGCACACACAAAAGATGACAGCCTGAGACAGTGTGCAGGAGAGGAGCCAAGACAGTAAGGAGACAGAGTCAAAGAGGGAAATGTGGAAATATAATCAATTGTAAACATGTTAATAAGCTGGCATTCTCGATTGTGGGAGGACAGAGCCCTCTGGTGGAGAATTATTTCAGTTCCAGTTACTGCGGTCACAATGTAATCAAAGCCAGCCAACCCCATCTTGTTATATAGAGATAAAGAGATGTACAGCACAGAAAGACACTTCGGTCCAACTTGTCAATCCCAACCAGACATCCCAAATTAACCCAGTCCTAGTTACCAGCATTGGCCCATCTCCTGCTAAACCCTTCCTATTCCTATACCCATCCAGATGCCTTTTAAGTGTTGGAATTGTACCAGCCTCCACCACTTCCACTGACAGCTCATTCTGTACGTGCACCATCCTCTTTATGAGATAGAATTAAAAGGGAACCTAAGGGGTAACTTTCTCCTCTCACCTTAAACCTATGCTCTCCAGTTTTGGGCTCCGCAACCCTGGGGAAATGACCTTGGCTATTCTCTCTATTCACGCCCTTCATGATTTTATAAGCTTGTATAGTGCTTTTGGGGTGGACAAATACAGTCTGTTCTGACATAACATGATAGTTCCATTCCTGTGCTATCCCGCGTTATAAGAAAATTGTACATGAGCATCACCATTTAAACCAATGGAGCCGGAATCGCGTTATAGCCAGTACAGGTAAGGAAAGTTCACATTCTACAAATAATGGTCAAAATTCTTCAATGGTGTCATGCCCTTTAACTTGCTTGTCGATAATTAATCGATCTCAGGCTTCACTGCTCTCTAGGGAAGAAAATTCTACAAACAACATTCCAGAAACTTTCTCTTCGTCTCCTTAAGATGGGGAACCTCTTAATTTAATCACTAATCCCAGTTCTAGACTCTCCCTCAAGCAGAGGTATCCTCTCAGCAACCACTCTGTCAAGTCTCCTTAGGATTTTTATACATTTAAGAAAAATCATCTCACATTTTTTTAAACAACAATATATGCAGACCCAACCTGATTCCCTCAGATCTCCCATTTTATTAGTCATAGAGATGTACAGCATGGAAACAGACCCTTCGGTCCAACCTGTCTATGCTGACCAGATATCCCAACCCAATCTAGTCCCACCTGCCAGTACCCGGCCCATATCCCTCCAAACCCTTCCTATTCATGTACCCATCCAAATGCCTCTTGAACATTGCAATTGTACCAGCCTCCACCACATCCTCTGGCAGCTCATTCCATAAATGTATCACCCTCTGCTTGAAAAAGTTGCCCCTTGGGTCTCTTTTATATCTTTCCCCACTCACCCTAAACCTATGACCACTAGTTCTGGACTCTCCCACCCAAGGGACAAGACTTTGTCTATTTATCCTATCCATGCCCCTCATAATTTTATAAGTCTCTATAAGGTCACCCCTCAGCCTCTGACGCTCCAGGAAAAACAGCCCCAGCCTGTTCAGCATCTCCCTATAGCTCAAATCCTCCAACTCTGGCAACATCCTTGTACATCTTTTCTGAATCCTTTCAAGTTTCACAACATCTTTCCGAGAGGAAGGAGACCAAAATTGCACGCAATATTCCAACAGTGACCTAACCAATGTCGTGTACAGCTACAGCCACAACATGACCTCCCAACTCCTGTACTCAATACTCTGACCAATAAAGGAAAGCATACCAAATGCCTTCTTCACTATCCTATCTACCTGTGACTCCATTTTCAAGGAGCTATGAACCTGCACTCCAAGGTCTCTGTTCAGCAACACTCCCGAGGACCTTACCATTAAGTGTATAAGTGCTGCTAAGATTTGCTTTCCCAAAATGCAGCACCTCGCATTTATCTGAATTAAACTCCATCTGCCACTTCTCAGCTGGAATTCAAATTCCAAGCCAAATGGCATCCTTCTACACTAAGCCGTTCTATCAGATAATCTTCTTTCTCCCAGCACATCTTCCAAAAATAAAAACACAAGCAATCCTTTACATTTGGTTTATTCCACTTGCAGTCCATAAAAAGCCTATTCTAAAATTAAATGAATTGAGCAAACTTTCAGTGACAACGGTAAGAATGTATTATATATTTCCAAGAAACATCATCACTAGAAAAATAATCGGTGGCATGGATATTTCTTTAGAAGAAAATAAAGATGCGCCCAACGCCGCTTAACACAGAGGGAAATTTAACCTCTTAACAACTAAATTGTGGCAGTATGGGCTAAGTTCATTCCCTTGGCCATACAACCAAAATCTTCCCTCTTTCCACTGACATGGTTCCATCAAAAACCCATGTCTGTCAATACTGTATTTTCGTCCTTCAACACACCATCAGCCCTTCTCCTCCCCCTCCCCCACCGCCCACAACTTCCACCAGAAGTTATTTTTCTGGCACCTTTCCCTCAATGGGTGCATCTCCTTTTCCTAGCCCTCGTATTGACAGATCGTACACCACTTCCTCTATTTTTTTCACATCGTACTTCAGGCCGTCATAGCGCTTCCGCAGGGAGTCGTTCTTCAGATTCAGCAAGCGAAATCCGGAATCCAGCTCATTGATAAAGGAGGAGATTCGGAGTGGCCGGGAGTAGTCACCAGCAGTGACGCTGTTCAGAGCGAGCCTTGACTACCCAGTGGCAAGCAGGAAGAGAATGGGAAATATTATGTTATTACAAGAGCTGGTGTAAGCAAATCCATTTCATTACCCCTCCAACTACCCTCCTCCTACAAACATACAAATCAGGAGGAAGCTACTTGGCTTCTCAAGACCGCTCCACCCTTCAGTACGATCAAGTGGATCTGACCACTCCACGTTCTTAATTATTACTTAACAAGAATCTATCCACTTCTGCATTAAAAATATTCAGGTGCTTTGGTGCCACCACATTTTGAGGAAGAGATCCAAAGACTCATGACCCTTTGAGAAAACATTTCAAATGGGTGACCCCTTATTTTGAAAGTCACCCCTAGTTCTAGATTCTCCCAGAAAAGGGAACATCCTCTCCACAACTAGCCTATAAAGACTCTTCAGGTTCATACCTGTTTCAATAAAATTGCTTCTTATCCTTTTAAACTCCAGTAGATGAGAGCTTAGTCTGTCCAACGTTTTCTCATTAGACGACCTGCCTAAGCCAGATATTACTCAAGGAAACCTTAGAGTCATAGAGATGTACAGCATGGAAACAGACCCTTCAGTCCAACCTGTCCATGCCAACCAGATATCCCAACCCAATCTAGTCCCACCTGCCAGCACCTGGCCCATATCCCTCCAAACCCTTCCTATTCATATACCCATCCAAATGCCTATTAAAATGTTGCAATTGTACCAGCCTCCACCACATCCTCTAGCAGCTCATTCCATACACGTACCACCCTCTGCTTGAAAACGTTGCCCCTTAGGTCTCTTTTATATCTTTCCCCTCTCACCCTAAACCTATGTCCTCTAGTTCTGGACTCCCTGACCCCAGGGAAAAGACTTTGTCTACATATCCTATCCATGCCCCTCAAAATTTTGTAAACCTCTATAAGGTCAACCCTCAGGCTATTTCGCTCCAGGGAACATCCTTGTAAATCTTTTCTGAATCCTTTCAAGTTTCACAACATATTTCTAATAGGAAGGAGACCAGAATTGCAATATTCCAACAGTGGCCTAACTAATGTCCTGTATAGCCGCAACATGACCTCCCAACTCCTGCACTCAATACTCTGACCAATAAAGGAAAGCATACCAAACGCCTTCTTCACTATCCTATCTACCAGCGACTCCACTTTCAAGGAGCTATGAACCCGCACTCCAAGGTCTCTTTGTTCAGCAACACTCCCTAGGACCTTACCATTAAGTGTATAAGTCCTGTTAAAATTTGCTTTCCCAAAATGCAGCACCTCGCATTTATCCGAATTAAACTCCATCTGCCACTTCTCAGCCCATTGGCCCATCTGGTCCAGATCATGTTGTAATCTGAGGTAACCCCCTCCCCCACCACTATCAGTTCTCCCACCACTAAATTACCAATGTACAACTCCTCCCTGCATTGCCAGTCCCTCCCCTCCCCCAGCACCCCATCACCAATGTTCTTCACTGCAGAACAAGGAGTTGAGGCTGGCTGACACGATAGTAAAGTGGGGGGGGGATAATGGGGAAAGCAGGGGTAAAGAAGGACATAAAAGAATGAACTGCTCTCAGGTTCCCCACTTATGCGGCCATTGCTTTTGCTTTCATGACAAGTGAATAACAGCAAGTTATGGCTCAAGGAGCAAGATGCAGGGAGGACATTTAATACAAACAGGCCCTGTCACTCATGCATCACCCACAAATGGAGACAACTTTGCAAGAGCAAGAAGCTTTGCTCATTTTCCTCTTCTAACCACCTCCCCCGCCCCCATCCCTCCTGCTCTCCAAAGATGGATAACTCACTGGTAATAGGGGAAACATTTGTCATTAAATCCAACATGGGTCTGATGTGAGAGCAAGGAAGACGGGGGAAAAGAGTCTCTGGAGCTTTTATAGTGATCAACCAGGACCTGTGCCTGTACTGCACACAGGCAAAAGAAAAAGAACCAAATCTAAAAAGGAAATTACAGCACAAACAGAGTGGGACAAACAGTGTCTCAGCAGGAATCAAACAAAGATACCGGTCTCAAATCCAGGATATTTGGTCACCCTGCCCCCACTCCCACATGACAGTTTCCCTGCCAGGACTTAAACCAAGAAATTTACCTATCAGTGCAGCTCAGCTATTTCCTGATAATTCATCCATATAGTGAAGTCCAGGACAAAGCTTGAGATGCAAATATTGGCAGTGTTTGTCAGCAAGACTGAATAGATTCTTGACTGTAGAAAAGAGAAATCTGAGGGGTGAACTGATAAACGGCGTTAAGATTAGGAATGGATACTAGGCAAATGTTGGAAGATATTTCCAGCAGGGAGTCCTTCACTATTTGATAATCACAGACAAATATAACTGTGAAATCAGGAGAAATTAATTTACCCAGGGAGTCATGAGAATGTGGAACTCACTACCACGAGGAATAGTCAAAGTGAATATCATAGATAGAAAGGAAAAGATAGATATGTTGACAGGGTGAGATCAAGTAGGGAGGGAGAAGGCAGACATAGAGCATAAACACAACATGGACCAGTTGGGCAGAATGGCCTATTCCATCATGGCTGAGCCAGTCCTTTCTTCACATTTAGGAACCTCTCTAACAGAGGTCGCCAGGCAGTGTAGGAATTCTGTCCAACTTATGTCCTTCTGTAGCTCACTCTTACCACCTAGCAGTGTGAAGTGTTGGTTAGACAATCTCTCCTTGAAGACACTGGAATAAAGGAATCTCACCCACAAGAGACGGTGTGAGCAGCATGACCGAATTGTATATTCCCAAAGAAAAATCCAGCACATAGACTTTTGACCAGGGTTGGGATGAAGTACAAATGAAAACTCCAGGAGAACAGCAAACAATGTAACTGCTGTGGTATTTGAAGGAAGTGTTAGTATTAATTTAATAAACTGGTTACATGGAGCATCATCAATGATTAAGAGATCACAAGAATCAAAGATTCACGGGTGCTTTAATGAGTCATTGTGCAGCAATTGGTAGCATGCATTCTGTCTACTTTCTCCATTGCCTAGTCCAGAGAGATAGTAAAAAGTGAGGTCTGCAGATGCTGGAGATCACAGCTGAAAATGTGTTGCTGGTTAAAGCACAGCAGGTCAGGCAGCATCCAAGGAACAGGAAATTCGACGTTTCGGGCCAGAGCCCTCATTCCTGATGAAGGGCTCTGGCCCGAAACGTCGAATTTCCTGTTCCTTGGATGCTGCCTGACCTGCTGTGCTTTAACCAGCAACACATTTTCAGCTCTGCTTAGTCCAGAGAAAGGCAATTTTGAAATACTGTCTATAAGATTATGAATGGGCCTGATGGAATTGATGCTGAGGGGATGTTTCCTCTCCTGAGCAGTCTAGAACTAGGGATCACAGGTTAAAAATAGGAGGCTTCCCATTTACAGGACAGTCATTACTCTTGAGAATTCTCTTCCTCAGTGAACAGTGGAGATACTTTCATTTAATATATTTAAGGCTGAGTTTGACAGATTATTAATAAAAGGGAGACAGGCAAGAAAGTGCAGTTAAGGCTTCAATCAAAAGATCAGCCTGATGTTATTGAATAGCAGAGCAGACTTGATGGGCTGAATGGCCTGCTCCAAATAAGACCCTAAGACATAGGAGCAGAATTAGATCATTCAGCCCATTAAGTCTGTTCCACCATTTAATAAGATCAAGGCTGATCTGATAATCCTTAACTCCACTTTCCAATGGCCTCAAGACACTGCAACTCTTGTCCGAAACGTTGATTTTCTTGCTCCTTGGATGCTGCCTGACCTGCTGTGCTTATCCAGCACCACTCTAATCTAAACTCTGGTTTCCAGCATCTGCGGTCCTTGTTATTACCCACTTAAACTGACTTAATCTCATTGTATGGGACTGCAGAGAGCAACTGCTTAAAGTTATGCCTGTTAAAGTCCTGATGGATAAAGCAAGAGCTATTAAAAAGAGTCTTACAAGGTGGACTGAAACCGGAAAGCAGGTAGTTTGCAGTCAAACACTGATGTAATCATTTACTTCTCCCAGTGATATTTTATAACTTATACCTCGCAACGTTAGTTTTAGAACGAATCAAGAATGACTACATGGAGCTAGTTAATTGTGGTCCTATTTAGTATTGAAGGTGCTAGAAAAGCGTAGCAGGTCAGGCAGCATCCAAGAAGCAGGACAATCGACGTTTCGGGCATTAGTCCTTCTCCGGCTCCCCGGATGCTGCCTGACCTGCTGTGGCCAGCACCACACTCTCTACTCTGGTCTTCAGCATCTGCAGTCCTCATTTTCTACTAGTCGTATTTAGTGGTTTAATTACAGATTAATGGAGGATTTGTCGAATTTAAGAAAAATCTAACCTGGTTGGACACCTCTGTGGCCATCAGCCCGAGATGGGATTTGAACCTGCATCTTCTAGCCCAGAGGCAGAAACACAGCGCCACAAGACCCAGATGAATATATGTGAATAGCTGACCATCTTATTATAATTTCTTAATCATCAACTACACTCCAATCTAACTAGTTCATTGAGATGTTAAACAAATATTAAATCATTTGCACTTATTGTGGGCGTGAGCTAGGGACTGGAATCTGATGGTTAGTTAACATGATTTGCCTACAGAATAATAGTTTGTGGGGATCAATACTACAGTACAAGAGATCCACAACCCTCGTGTTTGCGTAAACAATCAATCTTTCAGTTATTTGCTCTGCTGGTCTGTCCACCTCTAGGTGACATTCCTTCAATCATTGCTCTGTCTTACCAGTTCATTCGCCAGGATCAGCAGTCCTGAAAGATAGTCCTCAATATCGAGATGAAAGCCTTTCTCTCGGTGCACTTCAACTGCATCCCAGTTTCCAAAAAGAAAGTTAGAATTAGAGACTTAGCGAGTGTATCTTTAGACAATTAAAACATCCTCTAAATAAGGTGCAAAACACAAACTAATACAAGACACAAGATTGCCATTTGGCCGATCATGCCTGTGTCAGCTCTTTGCAAGAGCTATCGAAAGAGTTAATAGCATTCACCTGCCCTTTCCTACAACTTTTTGCCCTTCAACGTGGAGTACCGAATCTGTTTCCACTGCTCTCTTCAGCAGTAAATTCAAAATCATAATTTGCTGTATAAAAAAAAATTCTTTAATTCCCCATCTATTTCTTCTGCTAGTGATCTTTCCTAACTGAGACTTCTGCTATAGTGGGACAGTTTTTGCTTGTTTACGCTATCAAACATCTCTTTTATTTTCATGTATGTCCATTACATCACCTTTACCGTTCCCTGGTAGCAGGGGAGAATTCTCAGCTTCCCTCAACAACAAAAATCCCTCAGCCCATGTAAATTCTTCTCTCCAAAGGAAGTCCATCCCAAACCATTCAAGACAGACTTGGCTCTGGTTGAAGCCGAATTAGTAAAGTATAAAGTTTTGGTATAATTTTTCCTACTATACACTGTTTGTAACACCCAGGATCTAGTTTTACTTTATGTTGTACTTTCTCCTTCAAAACATGCTTCTATATATGAACCATAACTTACTCTACTACTGCAACCTATTACAATTATATCAATGTTGATTCATTTATTCTTTCATGGAATCTGGGAGTCACTAGCAAGTACAATATTTGTTGTCCTTCCCTGATTGTCCTCAAATTGAGTGACTTGCTTGGCCAGTGAAGAATCACCTATGTTGCTCAGGGTCTGGAGTTGAATGTAAGCCCAACTAGATAAATTTCCTAAAAGAACCTTGACAAACCAGATGGGATTTTTATATTTATTCATTGGATATTGATATTGCTGGATGGGCCAGCATTTGTTGCTGGCCCCTAGTTACTCCAGAGTGGTGATGAGTAGCTGCCTTGAAGCCTATTTGCTGTAGGTACTCCTATAATGCTGAGAGAGGGGCTTGCTGAACTTTGACCCAGCAACATTGAAGGAATGGTGATATATTTCCAAATCAGAATGGTGTGGGACTTGGAATGGAACATGCAGATTGTGGTGTTCCCATGCATCTGCTGCCCTTGTCCTCCAGGTGATACAGGTACAGATTTGAATGCAGATGAAGAATGGGCTGCTGAGTCCTGAATGATGTTCAGCTTTTTTGGTGTTGTTGGAGCTACATTCATCCATGCAATACACTTGTGATCTGTGCCTAGTAGAGGTGGATAGTTTTGGGGAGTCAGGCAGTGAAGGTTACCCATTGCAGAATTCTTAGTCTATGATTTTGTCTGGTTGTTATAACATTTATATGGCTAGTCTGGCTGCAAAGCGACCAGAATTCCATACAATATTCGAAATGTGGCCTAACTAAAATTCTACACAGCTGCAACGTAACTTGGCCATTTTTATATTCTATACCAATGAAGGCAAGCATGCTGCATGTCTCCACCTTCAGGGAGCTATGGACCTGGATCCCTCTGTATGTTGATACTACTAAGGGTTCTGGCATTTACTGTATACTTCCCTCCTCCATTAGATCTTCCAAAACACATCACTTTGCATTTGTCTGGATTCCCCAGCTGCCATTTCTCTGCCCAAGTCTCCAGCCTATCGATATCCTACTGTGTCGTCTAGCAACCCTCCTCACTATCAGCAGCTCCACCATTCTTTGGGTCATCTGCAAACTTACTATCATTTATATTTATTACAAACAGCAGGGGTCCCAGTACTTTTCCCTGCAGAACACCACGAGGTCATAGATTTCCAGTCAGAAAAATTCCCTTCCACCACTACTTTCTGTTTTCTATGACTATGTTTTCATCTTAATTGCTCATTGCACATCCCATGTGACTTCACCTTTTCTATCAGCCTGCCACGAGGGACCGTGTCAAAAGTCTTGCTAAAGTCCATATAAAAACATCTTTCCAGCCCTCAACCATCTTTTACACAAAAAAACCCAATCAAGTTTCTGAGATATGACCTTCCTGACATAAAGCTATGCTGCCCCTCACTAACAAGTCCATCATTTTTCCAGATGTGAGTAAATCCTATCCCTATGAATCTTCTCCAATGATTTCCCAACCACTGATGCAAGGCTCAATGGCCTGTAATTTCCCAGATTGTTCTTTTGTTTAAGAAGGACAGCAGGAATAATGTTGCCATTCTTCAGTTATCTAGGACCTGTCCTGTGATTAAACAGGATAGAGATTTCATACAAGGCCCCAACAATTTCCTTGCTTGCCCGAGAATATCAACATACTCCTCTCAAGCTTCACCATCCACCATGTTCTTTTGTGAATAGCGATGCAAAGTATTCGTTAAGGACCTCACCAACTTCCTCCAATTCCAAGCATAAATTCTCTCCATTGCCCTCGAGTGGACCTACTCTTTCCCTAGCTACCTTCTTGCTCCTTACACAATAAACTTTGTTTTACCTGGCATTTTTTAAACCAGCACACTCAGTAAACGGGCAAAAGTTATACACCTGAAATACCAGAAGTTTACTGTATTATTGCTATTTCCAAAGATGCGCGTTGGAATGCTCTCTGTCAATAAGTTTTAAGGCAAAGTTGCATTATTATTTTGTGCCATGAATAAAGTATAACAGTGATGTGCATACCCCATGCATTACGTTTCTATTACTTTTTACACAGATTATGTGGACCTCTTGATTAAGCAGAATATTTGATCAACTGGTAAACTCCTTGTTCCATAGGAGCCAACTAGTAAAATGTTTGTTGAATGTGTAAAAATCACCTTGGGATTTTTCTTAATCCTGTTTGCCAAAGGGCCTCTTCCAGCCCTCTTAATTCCTTGTTTGAGTTCTTTCCTGCTATCTTTGTATTGTTCAATGACTCTGTCTGTCTTCAGTTTCCTAAATCTTATTTCTCCATTTTCTTTTTTGACTAAGTTCTTTTTTTCATCCAAGGAATCTTGCCATCCTTATCCTTCATTTTCACAGGAACATGGTAGTCCTGATCGTTAATCAACTGGGCTTTAAAAGACTCCAACGTGCCAGATGTGGACCTACCCTCAAAACAGTCGCTCCCAAGATATATTGTGCAGCTCTTGCCTAATATTGTGGTTGTAAGTCTTTCCCAATTTAGTACTTTCACCTAAGGTCTACTCTTAACCTTCACAAAAAGTAATTTAAAACGTACAGAATTATGATCACTGTTCCTGAAATGCTTCCCCACTGAAACTTTGATCAGCTGGCCTGGCTCATTCCCCAATACCAGGTGTGATATGGCCCTTTCCCTCATTAGGCTATTTACATATTGTTTCAAAAAACTACCAAGGATACACCTAACAAACGCTCCCAATATTCAAGCCCCTCTAAGGGAGTCGCAATCAGTACAGAAGTTAAAATCACCAAAGTTTTTACACTTTTCGATGATCTGTCCACACATCTGTTCCTCTATCATGCTGACTGTTGGGAAGCCTGTGGTACAATCACATCAAAGTGATTGCACCCTTCCTATTCCTGAGCTCTACCTGTATGGCCCGCCCCCACCACCACATATCCTCCATCAGTACAGCTATAACATTCACCAATAAATCAATCATATTTAGTTCCCTTCTCCACATCTTTAATAAGTGCTGTGAATCAGAATGACCCAGCAAGCCACTCAATTCAAGGACAATGAGGGATATACAAGTGCTGGCCTTGCTAATGATGTCAACATCCAAGAACACTAATAAAGAAAAACAGTAGTGTCACGCACTTCCTAGTATTCCTGCAACAGCTTCTCGGGTCACCAGGGTTTCAGACTCCAGATAGACGACAAATGCTGCAAGGAAGATGAGGCGTTGCAGCACGAACCTCCAGTGCTCATTAAATCTGTAGAACAAAATTCAGCATAAGCACGAAGCATTTGTATCTGCACTGATGACACCATTATATACGGTGGGGTATTGGTTACAGTGCCGATTAGCAATGTAACATTCAAATCTCAATGTGGGTGATTAAAAGTGGACAATTTTCATATCCAGAAATACAAAAGCTGGCACGGATCGGGTATCCTTTACCTGAAAACCTCGGGATCAACCCGCCCCCCCCGCCTCCACAGAAGTAAAATTTTTAAAATTTTTAGTTTTTCAATACAAGGCATTAAATAGATTTGCACAGCTTTTTTTAAAATCGCTTTTCCTAACTTGGGAAGTAGGGTTAAAATACTTTGCGGTGTCCTTTCGAATTTCTGGGACATGTTGAGATCTGCCAATTGTATTGAGAGACCTTTGTCACCTCGTTTAATGGATCAGTTAAATAATTCAGAATGATTATTACCTCCTGCAATGACTGCACCCAACTATTATTGATGAGGCTTATGTATATCAGTAACTATTCGCAGGGGAGAAGAACCACATCCAAAACAATCACCAATAGACCAGCACTTACTAGGATACACCTGAGTCTACTATAGGTCTTTTTGGGTCTTTTGGGAAAGAAACTTTGCTTAATCTGAGTGAACCTAAAAGCAACATTTCCAGCCCCCCACCAACCAAACACACTTGATCAGACCTGTAGGCATGTTGAGTTCACACCTTTGGAAAATAGCTTCAGTTTTCGACCTGCTCAAGTGAAGCTCAGTTTTTATCCAAAAGGCACAAACCCAATGTGTCTACTGGTCTGTTCAGGTTCACTTTTGAAAAGACCTTTCAGTTTTCAGACGGGCGGAAAAAGGACACCTGACCTGCATCAATTATGGCAACTACAAAGTTAATTGCCAGCAAAATCTCAATTGGTTCACAAATGTCCCTTGGGGAGAAATACTGGCAACAAACCAATATGATTGACTTTGAAACTCCCTCTGAAGTGGCCTCATCAAATTATAACTATGGATTGGGCAAAAACACCAGTCTTGCCAGTGGTAGGAATTTTTAACAAGGCATGCAATGAATGACTGATCAGAGCACTTATTTAGATAGTCTTTTTCTGTTCTTTCAAAGGATGTGGGCATCATTAGTTAAGCCTACATTTATTGCCCATCAGTTAATTGCTGTGGAGCAGGTAGTGATGAGCCACCTTTGTGAACTGCTGTTTAGTACAAGCATACTGCTGTTGGAAAGGCAATTCCAGGAGCCTGACACAGTAACAGTGAAGCAATAGTTCTGACTTTGAATGATGCATGGCTTAGTGAAGAACCTGTAGCAGCATAGTGTTCTCATGTACCTGCTGCCCTTGCCCTTCAATGTAACAGAGATCGATTATTTGGAAGTTGCTGCCTAAGGATCCTTAATGAGTTTACTGCAGCGCATTTTGTACATAGTACAGACTGCTGCTATTGAGCATCAGTGTTAGAGGGAGTGAACGTTTGTGGATAGGATACCAATCAAGCGGGCTGCTTTGTTCCGGTTGATGTCAAGCTTCTTCAGTGTTGTTGAAGCTACATTCATCCAGGCAGCTGCGGAGCCTCTGAGCTGCTCCTGTAACCACAGTATTTAACCACAGTGAGTCAAGTTTAGTTTCTGGTCAATGGTAAACACGGAGGATGCTGGCACAGCATCAAAACTCATTTCTGATTTTTAGAGATGACAATTCTTTCTTACTTTTTAAAAACAAATAATTATTTTGCCGTAGCCTGAACAAAGCTTATGTTCAGGTGCAGATAAGTTGTAGAAACATAGACAGCAGCAGCACTGATGTGTTGTTAAACCTGACCCTGAGTGTTTGGGGGAGAAAGGCAGCCTAGATTCTTTAAAAGGAGTAGAGAAAAAAAAAGTTGAAAGAGTTACAAATCAAAGCAAAGCATTGGGAAGGAAAAGAACAGATGGCCCATCAAGAGCGTCATGTACTCGATGGCTACAGCACCATAACTAGGCACTGGGAATTCTACCTTGAGTCTGAAACAGAGCCCTCTTAAAAACTGCAGAGTCAACAAGCCAGCAAAGTTGACTCCAGCTCACCAATGTTTGGAGAAACAGGAGCCGCTCAACACTCTGTCTACTCTCCATGAAGGTTTTGTTCCTGTCTTTATATCCCTCTGAAGACTCGTCCTCATCATTCGCCCTGCCATCTATTTTTATGTCATCTGTCATTGTCCAGAGATTGGACAAAAAGATTTCACCCAAAACTAACCCATTTTTTCTACGCAGAAATTTAGGGGTTTACTTTTCCCATCCTGATATTTCTCACTAACCTGTAATAATGGTCTGCAGGGAATTTGGTTTTCAGTTCGTCCAGTTGTGACCTCACAGCAGCAAAATGTTCACGTGCTTTCTGGCACTTCTTCGTTACTTACACATGTGGAAAAAAGATCAATTTGACTAACATAAATCTTTATTAACAGGGCATCTTATTATGTTAAGACCATTAAGTTCACCACCATAATTTGAAGGAAAACAGAGAGATTCTCTCTCAGGTACTGGCCCAATATTAATCTATCCATCAAAAGCAGATTATCAGGTCATCAACACTGTTTTATTGTAGGAGTTTGCAGTGCCCAAATTTAATGCTGATTTCCTACAACCGTGAATATTCCTCAAAGTACTTAATTGGCTGTAAAACAGCAATTGGACAACTTGAGATTGTGGAAGGAGCTGTTCTTTCTTTATATTATGCCCTAATGTTTGGATGGCCAAGGCATGCTTGAGAGACTAACAACGCACTTCACTGCATCGCGATCTGAAGAGGTTGTCTGCAGTTGTTTTGCAGCTTTATAAGACCTTGGTTAGGCCACACTGTGTTCATTACAGGGAGGATGTGGAGGCTTTGGAGAGGGTGCAGAAGAGATTTACCAGGGTTCTGCCTGGATTAGATGGGTATGAACTATAAGAAGAGGCTAGAAAAACTTTGGCTGTTCTCTCAGCTGAGTGTTCTCTCTGGAGAGGCTGAGGCTGAGGCTGAGGGGAGACTTGATAAAAGTCTATAAAATTCTGAAATGCATAGATAGGGTTGATAGTCAGAATCTTTTTCCAAGTGTTGAAATGTATAAAACTAGAGGGAGATGCATTTAAGGTGGGGGGGGGAAATATGAAAAGGAGATGTGAGGGGCAAGTTTTTTTTTTACACAGTGTGGCAAGAGTGGTGGTGGTGGAGGCAGATACAAAAGGGTGGTTTCAGAGATAAGCACATGAGTATTGCAAGAAATGGAGGGATATAGACCAAGGGCAGGCAGAAGGGATTAGTTTAATTTGACGTCATGTTCGGCACAACATCATGGGCTGAAGGGCCCGTTCTTGTTCTATGTACCTGCACAGGGATTCGGGTCTCAGATCAGTTAAACAAAGATAAAATACTGTACATACTGGGGACTGGAAATAAAAACTGAAAATACTGGAAAAACTTAGTGGATCTGGCTATACCTGGAGTATTGGGCACAGCTTTGGTCCCCTTATTTAAGGAAATGTTAAATTAGATTAGATTAGATTCCATACAGCATGGAAACAGGCCCTTTGCCCAACAAGCCCACACTGACCCGCCAAAGAGTAATCCACCCAGACCCATTTCCCTCTGACTAATGCAACTAACACCATGGGCAATTTATCGTGATCAATTCACCTGGCCTGCACATCATTGGACCTTGGGAGAAAACCGGAGCACCCAGAGGAAACCCACGCAAACACGGGAAGAACGTGCAAACTCCACAGAGACAGCCACCTGAGGCGGGAATTGAACCCGGGCCCCTGGTGCTGTGAGATAACAGTGCTAAAGATGTAGTGGCATTGGAGGCAGTTCACAGGAGGTCCACTAGATTGCTCCCAGAGATGAGGGGTTTGTCGTATGAAGAGAGATTGAACAGTTTAAACCTATACTCTCTGAAGTTTAGAAGAATGAGATACTCAAGATGATAAAAGATGTGGATAAAGTAGACGTAGAGCGGATGCTTCCTCTTGTGGGGCATTCTAGGATGAGAGGTCATAGTCTTAGGATAAGGGATAGCAAATTTAAAATAGAGTCAAGGAGAAACTACTTCTCCCAAAGGATTGTGAATCTGTGGAATTCGCTATTCCAAAGTGCAGTGGATACCGGGACAGTGAGTAAATTTAGGGAGGGGTTACGACAGATTTTTAATTGATAACGGGTTGAAGCGTTATGGGGAGAAGGCAGGAAAATGGGGGAAGAGGAGCATTTCAGCCATGACGAATGGTGGAGCAGACTCAATGGGCCGAATGGCCCTGTATCTTATGAACATCTAAAGACTCTTCTCAAAACATGGACTCTCCTTCTCACTTTACAGATGCCTCCAGACCTGCTGACAATCTTCCAGCACTTTCTCTTCAAATCCACCACAGTAGCTGCGATTCTTAAGTAATAAGGGGGGTCAAATGGGGGTAAGAGGGAGTGTAGAGCTGAGGCTAGTATTGCACAACAATCTCTCATCAACAGCAATGGTCAGACAAGCTGTTATATGTGATGTTAACTGAGAGATAGCATCAGTCAGCACAATGGGAAGAAATGCCTTTAAAATGATTCCATAGGACTGTTTTCATCCACTCATGCAAGGTAAGGTATCAAACTAATATCTCATTGGAAAGATTGCATCTCTCTGGGTGGAACATTCCTCAGTTGTGCTCAAGCCCTGGAATGGGGATTGATGATGGAACTTTGTGATTCAAGGCAAGAATGCTATCAATTGGGCTACAGCTGATGCACAAAGCTATCACAAAGTTCTGTCAGACACTCAACAAAAAGACCACTGGGCACATCATACGTGGACTCACTGACAATACAATGCACTTCCACCCCACAACCACCCCCTCATGTCCCTGCCCGATTATTTCATCTTGTTTCAAAGAACCAAAGAAAGAGACAGAAGAGGGAAAACAGGAGAGAGACACACATGCAAAAACATTACAACTTTACTATCTTCCATGGTGCAATGAGAAAATAAAATTGAACAGCCAAAATAAAGAAAGACATCACTGACTCCCTCTTCTTCCATAGCAGCACATGAAAAAGTCAATACAGCCCATCGTATCCATGTCAGTTCTCCAGTCATGCTACTCAACAAGTTCCATTCCCCTGCTCTTTCTCTCATACTCACCATCTTTCAGGCCGGATGCCTGATGGACAGTCTGCAGCAGGGTAAGTATCTCACGAGCTGTCTGTTCAAGGACTTGGACAACTTTTCTTATTTCCTACAAAAGAGCAAGAACAATGACAGAATGGGATGTACACAGTCACAAAGCGAGTTAAAGGAGGAGAAACCTCAGAATCCGCCACTTTAGTCAGAAACAATCTGTGGACCAAAACATGATACTGAAACAGGTAGACAGGGTGGTGAAGAAGGGATTTAACATGCTGGCTTTCATCAGTCAAAGCACTGAGTATAGGAGTTGGGATATTATGTTACAGTTGTACAAGTTGTTGATGAGGCCGCACTTGGAGTACGGTGTTCAGTTTTGGTCACCCCATCATAGGGAAGACGCTGCTAAATGGAAAGAGGACAAAGAAGATTTAGGATTTAGGAGGCCTGAGTTACAGGGAGAGGTTGGTCAGAATAGGACTTTATTCCTTGGAATATAGGAGAATGAGGGATGACCTTGTTGAGGTGTATAAAATCATGAGCAGCATAGACAGGATGAATGCATATAGTATTTTTCCCAGGGATGAGCAATTGAAAACTAGAAGGCACAGGTTTAAGGTAAGAGGGAAGAAGCTGAGGGGCGTCTTCACACAGAGAATGGGGAGTACATGGAACGGGCTGCCAGAGAAAGTGGTTGAGGTAGGTACAATAGTAACATTTTAAAACCATTTGGATAGGTACATGGATGGGAAGGATTTAGAGGGATATGGACCAATGTGGGGAAATGGAACTAGCTGAGTGGGCATGGGTCAGCATGGACCAATTTGGGCCAAAGGGTCTGTTTCCATGCTGTACTACTTTATGACTCTTGGTATCCTGTGGGCAGAGCAAGCTGCTATAGCACTGGATTTCATTTTTGTATTCTTTCATAGGATGTGGGCATTACTGACAAGGCAAGTATTTGTTGTCCATCCCAGCTGCCCTTGGACTGAACTTGTTAGGCCATTTTAGAGGGCAGTTAGGAATTAACCATATTGGTATGGGTCTCAAGTCACATATAGGCCAGACTAGCTGGGGCAGATTGTCTTCCCGAAAGGATTTAAACAATTCAGGTGCGCTTTTACAACAATTGACAATGGTCCATTGTTAGACTAGCTTTTTTTTGAAAAAGATCACTCCAGAATATATTCGATTACAACTTTACTATCTCCCATGGTGCAATGTGAACTGATGCCCTTCTAGCCCAGGGCTCTGGATTGCAAGTCCAGTGGGCACTGGTTTCTTATATCCCATCGTTCTTGTTATCTTCTCTGGGGTTCCAGATGTCCTACATTATTCCAAACATTGGGTTAAATTTGTACTGAAAAGTTATGAAGACTAAACATAAGATTTTTAGGCATGGGAGCAATCCAAGTAGAACTTGGCCCCACCTGAATGGAAGAAGTCTGCTACAAATGTAGAAAGCTGGAAAAACTAAACAGGTCTGGTAGGATCTGTGAAGAAAGCAGAATTAATGTTTCAAGTCTGGTATAACGTTTCTTCAGAACCATTTCCACTGATGGTGCCAGAGTTTTGTCAGAATTATGGGTTTGTAGCAGATTACAGTATCTACAGTATTTTGTCTTTATTTGAGGAAAGACCTGCTGTTAGTTATGGTAATTTCAAACTCCCTTCCTCCCTTTTTCAATCTCATTGGAAATGTAATATCCCTATATCGTGTTAGCCATGGCTCAGTAGGTAGATTCTGTGGTAGCGACTGAGATTCCCAGATGGTATGTTGCCTCCCGGGTACCAGGGATGTCCTGGATCAAGTCTACAGGATTCTTAAAGGGAGAGGGCGAGCAGCCTGAAGTCATGGTATACATCAGTACGAATGACACAGCTAGGAAAAGGGATAAGGACCTGAAAAGCGAATAAGGTAGTTAGGTCAGAAGCTAAAAGGCAGGATAAGCAGAGTAGTAATCTCAAGATTGCCACCAGTGCCACAGGCTACTGAGGGTAGGAAAAGAGAGCGAATGCAGCTGAATACTTAGCTGCAGAACTGGTATAGGAGGGAGGGCTTCAGATGTGCAGATCATTGGGACATCTTCTGGAGGATGTGGGACCTGGAGGATGTAGAAGGATGACGGGTTATACCTGAATGTGAGGGGCACCAATATCTTGGATGGGTGGTTTCTTTGAGCTCTTCACGAGGGTTTAAACTAGTTTGGCAGGGGGATAGGAACCAGAGCTATGGATCAGAGCACGGGATAGCTGGTGAAAAGGCAGATACAGCGTGATGGATTGAAGTGTGTCCATTTTAATGCAACAAGTGTCAGCAATAAGGGTGATGAACTTAAGAGAATGGATCAGTACTTGGAACTACAATGTTGTGGCCATTACAGAGACTTGGATATCACAGGGGTGGGAATGGATGTTGGATGTTCCAGGGTATAGGTGTTTCAAAAGGAATGGGGAGGAAGGTAAAAGAATGGGGGGAGTGGCATTGCTAATCAGGGATAGCATAACAGCTGCAGAAAGGAAGGTCGTCTAGGAATGTTTGTTTAAGAGTCAATAAGAGTCCTTATTCCAAATAGTTTGGGATGGAACAGATTTTTTTTAAGGTGTGTCCAGAAAGGATTCCTGACTCAATATGTAGATAGGCTGACTAGAGGGGAGACCATATTGGATTTGGTGCCTGGTAACAAACTAGGTCAAGTGTCAGATCTCTCAGTGAGAGAGCGTTTTGGTGATAGTGATCACAACTGACTGACTGTCCTTAGTCATGGAGAGGGACAGGCGCAGACGGTATGAGCAAGTATTTAATTGGGGAAGGGGGAATTACATTGCTATTAGGCAGAAACTGTGGAACCTAAATTGAGAAGAGATATTCTCAGGGAGGTTGTTTAAGTGCACTTGCTGCGAGTGCTGAATAGGTTTGTCCTACTGAGGCAAGGAAGAGATTGTAGGGCGAAGCAAACTTGGATAACAAGAGATGTGGAACATCTAGTCAATAGGAAGAAGGAGGCTTACTTAAGGTTTTGGAAACAAGGATCAAACAGGGCTGTCGAGGGTTACAAGGTAGCCAGGAAGGAACAGAAGAATGGACTTAAGGGAGCATGAAAAAGTCTTGGCAGGTAGGATTAAGGAAAACCCCAAGGCATTCTACACTTGTAGGAGAAACAAGAAGATGGCCAGTGTGAGGGTTGGGCTGATCAGGGATCATGGAGGGAACTTGTGCCAGGAGTCAGAGGAGGTCCTTAATGAATACTTTGCTTCAGTATTCACTAGGAGAGGGACCTGGTCATTTGTGAGGATAGCAGAAAACAGGCTGATGCGCTTGAACAGCTTAAGAAGAAGGATGTGCTTGAAATTTTGAAAAACATGAGGATAGATAAGTCCCCTTGGGCCACATGGGATATACCCATGGTTACTATGGGAAGCAAGTGAGGAAACTGCTGCGCCTTTGGTGATGATCTTTATGTCCTCACTGTCCACATGATTGGAGGGTGGCAAATGTTATTCCTTTGTTAAAGAAAGGGAAGAGTGATAAACCTGGGAATTACAGACCTGTCAATCTTACGTCAGTGGTGGGCAAATTATTGGAGGGGATTCTGAGACAGGGTTTATGATTATTTGGAAAAGCATAGCTTGGTTAGAGATAGTCAGCATTCTTTGAGGATATGACATGAGGGTGGAGCAGTGGATGTAGTGTTTATTGATTTTAGTAAGACTTTAGTTCCCCATGGTAGGCTCATTCAGAAAGTAAGAACGAAGGAGATACGTGAAAATTTGGCTGTCTGGATACAGAATTGGCTGGCCCATAGAAGACAAAGGGTAATAGTTGATGGGAAGTATTCAACCTAGAGCTTAGTGACCAGTGTAGTTGCATAGGGATCTGGGACCTCTGCTCTTTGTGGTTTTTATAAGTGACTTGGATGAGGAAGTGGAAGGGTGGCTTAGTAAGTTTGCTGATGACACGAAAGTTAGTGGAGTTGTGGATAGTGTGAAGGGCTGTTGTAGGCCGAGACGAAACACTGACAGGATGCAGAGCTGGGCTGAGAAGTGGGAGATGGAGTTCAACCTGAAAAAGTATGAAGTGATTCATTTTGGAAGGTTAAATTTGAATGCAGATTACACGGTTAAATGCAGGATTCTTGGCAGTGTAGAGGAACAGAGAGATCTTGGGGTCCATGTTCATAGATCCCTCGAAGATGCCACTCAAGTTGATAGGGTTTTCAAGAAGGCGTACAGTGCACTGGTTTTCATGAACACGGGGATTGAGTTTAAGAGCCGTGAAGTTATGCTGCAGCTCTATAGAGCCCTGGTTAGACCACACTTGGAATATTGTGTTCAGTTCTGGTCACCTCATTATAGGAAGAATGTGGAAGCTCTAGAGAGGGTGCACAGGAGATTTACCAGGATGCTGCCTGGACTGCAAGGCATGTCTTATGGTTGAGGGAACAAGGGCTTTTCTCATTGGAGTGAAGAAGGATGAGAGGTAACTTGCTAGAGATGATGACTGGCATAGATAGGGTGGATAGCCAGAGACTTTTCCCCAGGTGGAAATGGCTGTCACAGGGGGGCATAATTTTAAGGTAACTGGAGGAAGGTTTTGGGAAGATGTCGGAGCTGGGTTCTTTACAGAGTGTGTGGTGGGTGCCTGAAATCACATCCAGCAATGGTAGTACAGTCAGATACATTACGGACATTGAAATGACTCTTGGATAGGCACATGGATGATAATAAAATGGAGGGTACGTAGGTTAGTTTAATCCACGAGTAGGGTAAAAGTTCGGCACAACATCGAGGGCCGATGGGCCTGTACAGTGCTGTATGTTCTATATGCCATGCTGACTTGGAACAGTCTTGACTATTCCTTCTGGGTCACAAGGTCAAGATCCTGGAATTCGCTTCCTAACGGCATTGCAGGTGTGTTTTGCTGTACTTCAAGAACTGTAGTGGTTCAGAATGCTGAAGCTGCTCTCCAGAGCAAGTAGCGATAGTTATCCAGATGGAGAAAACCATCACTGTTCATAATGGACCTCCGTTTTGAAGCATTGTGACGTGGAGATGTCGGTGTTGGACTGAGATGGACAACGTTAAAAATCCCACAACACACCATTATAGTCGAGAGTGTGCTTTTGGAAAAGCACAGCAGGTCAGGCAGCATCGGAGGAGCAGGAGAACATACGCCCACACCACTCCCTTCACCTCTGTCCAAGGCCTCAAAGTATCCTTCCACATCCAACAAAAATTTACCCGTACCTCTGTCAATGTCATCTACTGCATCCGTTGCGGTTTCCTGTGCATCGGGGAGACAGGACGCCTACTTGTGGATAGTTTCAGAGAACATCTCTGGGACACCCACACCAACCAACCCCATTGCCCTGTGGCTGAACACTTCAACTCCCTCCCCCACTCCGTCAAGGACGTGCAGGCCTCCTCCGTCGCCAAACCCTTACCAACCGATGCCTGGAGGAAGAACACCTCATATTCTGCCTTGGGACCCTGCCATCACACGGGATCAATGTGGATTTCAACAGTTTCCTCATTTCCCCATCCCCCACATTATCCCAGTCCCAAGCCTCCAATTCAGCACCACCCTGTGACTTGTCCATCACCTTCCCCATTTATCCGTTCCACTGTTCTCTCCAACATATCACCTTCTGCCTCACCTTCATCTACCTATCGCTTTCTGAGCTAACTTCCCGACACCCCCACCTCCCACTTATCTCTCAGTCTCCTGGCCCACAAGCCTCATTCTTAATGAAGGGCTTTGCCAGAAACGTCGATTCTCCTGCTCCTCAGATGCTGTCTGACCTGCTGTGTTTTTCCAGTACCACACTCTCGACTCTGACCTCGAGCATTGACAGTCCTCACTAACACCAGGTTAGAGTCCAACGGGTTTATTTGGAAGTACTAGCAGCGCTCTAGTACTTCCAAACAAACCCTGTTGGACTCTAACCTGGTGTTGTGAGATTTTTAACATTGAAGTATGAGAGTCGGACCAGCACGTTATTTGACAGTTCTACTGTTTTTTTTATTCCACCCCCGCAACAAAAGCTGAAGGTGCATTGACTTGAAAAAGTGGCAAGACTTTAATTCCCAATGAAGGGGTCTTGCTCCTGCTCCTTGGATGCTGCCTGACCGGTTGTGCTTTTCCAGCACCACACTCTTTCACTCTGATCCCCAGCATCTGCAGTCCTCACTTTCTCCAAGGCCATGATTTGGAGATGCAGGTGTTGGACTGGGGTGTACAAAGTTAAAAATCACAGAACACCAGGTTAGGGTCCAACAGGTTTAATTGGAAGCACTAGCTTTCGGGGCGACGCTCCTTCATCAGGTGATTGTCAATCATCTGATGAAGGAGCAGCTCTCAGAAAGCTACTGCTTCCAATTAAACCTGTTGGACCATAACCTGGTGTTATGTGATTTTTTTTAACCTTCTCCAAGGCTGGTAGAGTGGCGAGGGAGTGCACACTGCCAGAGATGCCTCCCTTTCTGACGAATTGTTAAACCAGGGTCCCTTCCTAAGGGGATATTAAAAGATTCCCAGGGACCCAACTACGATTGCTTGGGGGGGGGGGGGGTAAATGTTTCCCAACGGACAATCCCCCTCATAAAAGCAAATTACTGCGGATGTTGGAATCTGAAACCAAAAGAGAAAATACTGGAAAATCTCAGCACATCTGGCAGCATCTGTAAGGAGGGAAAAGAGCTGACATTTCGAGTCTAACTGACCCTTTGTCAAAGCTTAAAAAAAAGGGAGAAATAGGGAGGTATTTATACTAGGCTGAGAGAAGGTGAGTCATGGCTCCAGAAGCATTTTCTCTTATGGACAATTCCCCCACCCTCCCTAACTCACTTGGCAGCATCTTGCTGCAGATGCTGGAAACCAGATTCGAGACTAAAGTGGTACTGGAAAAGCACAGCAGGTCAGGCAGCATCCAAGGAGCAGGAAAAGTGACGTTTCGGGCAAAAGCCCTTCATCAGGAATGGCTACCTACCTTAGTTCTGGATCAGTGGTGCTGGAGGAGCACAGCAGTCCAGGCAGCATCCGAGGAGCAGCGAAATCGACGTTTTGGGCAAAAGCCCTTCATCAGGAATATTCCTGATGAAGGGCTTTTGCCCGAAACGTCGATTTTGCTGCTCCTTGGATGCTGCCTGGACTGCTGTGCTCCTCCAGCACCACTGATCCAGAATCTGGTTTCCAGCATCTGCAGCCATTGTTTTTACCTACCTACCTTAGTGTGCTTCCAAATTAAAGCTGTTGGACCATAACCTGGTGTTGTGTGATTTTTAACTTTGCACCTAAAGAGGTTCTCCTCCTCTCTCCATCAGAATCTCAGTGATTCTCTCTCTCTGTAAGCCCCAGGGCTTCCTGCTGTGCCCACAGGGGGCCGCCCCTCATTGGACAGGGCCACAGCCAATCAGCGGCCGCCTTGGTGCGGCCCGGCCCCGCCCCCTCACCTCCTCCCTCCAGCGTCCCTCATCCTCCCATCCTCCCTCCCTCCGCTGTCATGGCGACCGGACCCACCTCCCTCACGTCCTGGTCCGCGGAGAGGGAGCTCTGGATCACACTGAACAAATCCGTCACCGACATCGCCGCCACCAACAGTGAACGCTGCGGCAATATCCCAATGAAGCGGCGGCGGCGGCGGCGGCGGCACCTTGTCCTCCTCACAGCAACAGCAGCAGGACACGCGCGCGACAAAGGGGCCCTTCCCTACAACTCGTCGCATCCAAGGTCCGTCCAGAATGAGCGCCTGATTCTCATCGTGTTTTTAAACGCACGCACGTCGCTAATTTACAAAAAAACAAACATCCTCCACCTTGCAAAAATAGCACGGAAAAGCTCCGGTCTTATTTCCTCAACGCGAATTCTTTTTTTTTCCCTCCGCATACATTAACCCACAGCGGCTTTCGGGACACATGCGACCACAACAAAAAAAATGGCGACGCGAGGGCCCCGGCGGAAGTCCGCATTTAACCTCTGACCTCGCGGCATCACTTCCTCTTTCTTTTCTGGGGGGCCGTTGGAGCTGCTGAAAGGTGTCCGCCATGGTGAGTGTAAGCGGATACAATCCATCGCCATCCGCCTCATCGGGGCTGGCGTATCGTTCAGTAAATATGGCGAATCCGTCTGGAAAGGCCCGCTGTAACATTCAGCATGTGTATTGAAACGGAAAGCCGTAAGGATGAAGTAAATAACCTATTTTATTTTTCCTTCCCGGCGTTAAGCTACTGGAGAGTGGCTCATCCAGCCTCAGACCGGTGTGTGGTGTGCAGCCCTGATGGGTACCGCGCCCCAAAAACCTTTCTAAAGCAAGCCGAGGGGAAAAGTGTCTCTGTCTTTTCAGCGAATGATGTCAGTATATGGGATGGCCACACAACATTGGGGCAGTTGGGCATCTTGCCCCCACCCCCACCTCCCCAAATGTGTTAGTGTTACAGATGCAAGTCCCATTAAAGTTCAACCAGGGCACTTATCATCAGAGCAGCAGGGACTTTGCAAGAGCTGTGTTTTCCCAAAGTGCAAGGGAGGGGGGGGGGGGGGGGGGGGGGGGGGGTAGTGGAGATTTCTGGCAGGGAAATATGAAAACTGACTGTGCTGAACTGAATTTGCAATGAAACGCTTGTAAACGTCTGAAAGTCTTCTTGCTGCTTAGTTCAACATGTGAATCTTGGTCTGTTACATGGCACTTCATCTCATGTCGAACTAAAGGTTTGCCCGGACCTTCAGCTTTGGTTATAGTGGATGAAGTTGAAAATGTGTTGCCGGTTAAAGCACAGCAGGTTAGGCAGCATCCAAGGAACAGGAACCAGCATCTCTTCTGTGTCATTCACCGGGCTTTCCGATCTGTCCTGAATCCCCGGCTCCAGAATCGTTTCCAGGTTTGGCTCCACTTCAGGGAGATGAGGTGACTAACCATCGCAGTTTTTGTAACTGGCCTGTATTAGAGACTGGCACCTCAGCTGCTGGTGTGAGGAAGCTGTGTCCCTTTTTGTTTCAGGCAGTGGAGGCAGAAACACCTCACCTGGGCGTGCACCTCTTAAGTGCTGTAACGTTCAGGACTACAGATCAAATGCTTGAAAATGGGACTGGGTTGACCCTCTTTGTGCCATAAGCTAACATTTCATCTTTATTTTTTTGAAGACTAACTTTTACCTTGTGGTCCACTGTGACATATGGTAGCAAAGCTGTACTCTCCACGCAGTAGCCTCCCACCTGACAGGTTTGGCAGGTTCCCACTGCACCACTTCCCCCATTTATAAAATTACAACTGACAAAGTGTTCTTCATTCATTTTTCACATGTCACTGTAGACATTGTGATTCAAATATTCATTTGTCCATTCGTTTCTTTTATTCTTGTAGCCATCCCATAAAACTTTCAGGATCAAGCGTGTCCTCGCCAAGAAGATGAAGCAAAACCGACCAATTCCACAGTGGATCCGCATGAAAACTGGCAACAAGATCAGGTACTGGGAAATTCCCTTCCCCTCTATTCCTTTCAACTCATGTCTTAAAACTGATTTTGGTCAAGTTTTTCGACAGCACTCCTTTCACAATTCAGCAGAGAATCATAAACCAGTTTTCAGTGTGCTACAAGAGATCTTTGTTCCTATAACGTCACCCTTAGTGGTTGAACCATCATTAGAACTCAGATTTCTCCAGTTTCCTCATTTCCCCCCCCCCCCCACCTTATCTCAGTCAAATCCCTCGAACTCAGCACCGCCTTGCTAACCTGCAATCTTCTTCCTGACCTCTCCACCCCCACCCCACTCCGGCCTATCACCCTCACCTTGACCTCCTTCCACCTATCGCATCTCCATCGCCCCTCCCCCAAGTCCCTCCTCCCTACCTTTTATCTTAGCCTGCTTGGCACACTCTCCTCATTCCTGAAAAAGGTCTTATGCCCGAAACGTCGAATCTCCTGTTCCTTGGATGCTGTCTGACCTGCTGCGCTTTTCCAGTGACACATTTTCAGCATCATGAGCATACTGTCATGATCAGAGCTATGACTTGCGTATCAACTTTTTAAGGTAAAAAATCCACATCCGGGAATCTTGTCTGACCACCCGATCCTCATTGGATCATAAGAGGCAGCTTAGGAATGACTTGGTGAAAAGTTTCCAATGTTGAGGGTTTTGCATTGCTTCATGTTGCATGCCTGTCCTGAAAATTCCCACCCTGGTGTGTCAGTGGATGCTCATTATTTCTGGTGCACAAAACTAAGTGATGTTCTGGTGTAAGTGTACAAAATGCTGAGGTGAGCTGACATTTTGGATACTGACAGGATGTTTCCCCTTTGAGGAATCTGGTACTGGATGAAGAGCTTTTGCTCGAAACGTTGATTTTACTGCTCCTCGGATGCTGCCTGAACTGCTGAGCTCTTCCAGCAACACTAATCCAGAATCTGATTTCCAGTATCTGCAGTCATTGTTTTTACCTGGATGATACAGGTAAATATTTGGCTGGCCTCCCATTTAGGTCAGATAGGAGGAATTATTTTCTCTTGCAGGATTGTTTGTCTGGGGAACACTTCTCAGAAGTCAATGCAGGTGGCAGAAGCATTGAATTTAGGCACAGCTGACTTGGATGTGTTTTTGATTTGGGAGTCAAGGCTGTGGATGGCAGACAAGGAAGAGAAGTTAGACGATGACGATGTCTGCCACTGTCTTGTCGAATGGAGGAACAGGCTTGCGGGATCAGATGGTCCTAAATCCTGTATTACAATATCAGAGATTCCATGCACTGCGCACTGTTCTTTCATTGTTTCTGATGTTTGTTCCTGTATTCCTTTGACTTCAATCCCATCTTGAGTAGTAATCTTTAACTGTTGTAAACACTTTTATTGCTCAAAGATCCATTCCAAGGTCTTCCTAAGAGTACGTCACGTTTGCAGATGCCACAAAAATAGGTGGGAAGGCAAGTGGTAAGGCTGACACACACAGTCTGCAGAGTGCTATAGATAGATTAGGCCAGTCAGCAAAACAACTTGTTTGGTGGAATATTGTGTGGCAAAATGAGAGATTATGCACTTTCGCAGGGAGAATAATGGAGCTGAACATCATTTATATTGCGAAAGCTGCGGTACAGAGGAATTTGGGAATCCTTGTGAATGGATCACAGAAAACTAGTGTACAAGTCTACTTTTTCTCATTTACGTAAATGATTTGGATGCGAGCCTAAGAGATACACTTAGTACGTTTGCAGATGACACCAAAATTGGAGGTGTAGTGGACAGCGAAGATGGTTACCTCAGATTACAACAGGATCTTGACCAGATGGGCCAATGGGCTGAGAAGTGGCAGATGGAGTTTAATTCAGATAAATGCGAAGTGCTGCATTTTGGGAAAGCAAATCTTAGCAGGACTTATACACTTAATGGTAAGGTGCTAGGGAGTGTTGCTGAACAAAGAGACCTTGGAGTGCAGGTTCATAGCTTCAAAATGTTTAAATGTATTGAAATATTTCACGTAACATCAACAAATCAGCTGCCAGAGCTCTGTTCAGAATGTACTGATGCTTACAATTTCAAAGTGGAGTCACAGGTAGATAGGATAGTGAAGAAGGCGTTAGATAGGATAGTGAAGAAGGCGTTTGGTATGCTTTCCTTTATTGCTCAGAGTATTGAGTACAGGAGTTGGGAGGTCATGTTGCGGCTGTACAGGACATTGGTTAGGCCACTGTTGGAATATTGTGTGCAATTATGATCTCCTTCCTATCAGAAAGATGTTGTGAAACTTGAAAGGGTTCAGAAAAGGATTACAAGGATGTTGCCAGGGTTGGAGGATTTGAGCTATAGGGAGAGACTGAACATGCTGGGGCTGTTTTCCCTTGAGCGTTGGAGACTGGGGGGGTGACCTTATAGAGGTTTCCAAAATTGAGGGGCATGGATAGGATAAATAGACAAAGTCTTTTCCCTGGGGTTGGGGAGTCGAGAACTAGAGGGCATAGGTTTAGGGTGAGAGGGGAAAGAAATAAAAGAGACCTAAGGGGCAACTTTTTCACGCAGAGGGTGGTACGTGTATGGAATGAGCTGCCAGAGGATGTGGTGGAGGCTGGTACAATTGCAACATTTAAGAGGCACCTGGATGGGTATATGAATAGGAAGGGTTTGGAGGGATATGGGCCAGGTGCTGGCAGGTGGGACTAGATTGGATTGGGATATCTGTTCGGTATGGACGGGCTGGACCAAAGGGTCTGTTTTCATGTTGTACCTCTCTATGACTCAGTTCAGTGGGTAGTGGGAAAGAAGACTGGAATGTTGGCCTTTATTACAAAGGAAATGGAGTACAAAATTCTTAAAATTATATAATACGATAATTAGTCCACTTTTGGAATACTGTTAAACTTTGATCCCTTATGTAGGGAAACATCACTGGCATTAGAGGCAGTCCAGAGAAGGTTCATTTGACTGAGCCTAGGTATGAAGGAATGGTCTCATAGGGGGAGGTTGAACATATACTTATTGGACTTTAAAATGAATGAGATGCAATCCTATTGAAATGTAGAAGATTAGTGAGTTTAGAGAAGATTTGTAGCTCAGGTTGAGGTTCTGGGTGTAGGTTTGCTCACTGAGCTGGAAGGTTCATTTTCAGACATTACATCACTATACCAGGTGGTATCTTCAGTGAGCCTCTGGATGAAGCACTGGTAGTGTAGCCCCTTTTCTATTTATGTTTGGGTTTCCTTGGGTTGGCAATGTCATTTCCTGTTGTGATGTCATCTCCTATGGTGATGTCATTTCCTGTTCTTTTTTCAAGGGGTGTTCAATGGGATCCAAGTTAATGTGTTTTTGATAAGAATTCCGGTTGGAATGCTAACCCAAGGAAACCTAAACACACAAATAGAACGGGGGCTTCAGTACTTCATCCAGAGGCTCACTGAAGATGTTACCTGGTATGGTGATGAAATGTCTGAAAACGAATCCTCCAGCTCAGCGAACAAACCTACATCCATGTAGAAGATTCTTAGGGGAATTGACAAGGTAGATGTGGAAAGGTTATTTCTCTTTGTGGGAGAGTATAGGACCTGAGAGCATAATTTCAGAAAAAAAGGGGTTGCCTTTTTAAGACTAGAGGAGGAATTACTTCTTGGGCTGGTGAAACTGGACGGTTATAGAGGGTTTGGTTGTTAATTATATTCACGGCTGAGATAGATTTTTAAACAGTAAGGGAATCGAGGGTTATGAGAAAAGGGCAGGAAAGTAGAGTTGAGGATGATCAGATCAGTTGTGAATGGCAAAGCAGAATCACTGGGCTACATGGCCCACTGCTGCTCCTGTGTCTTGTGGTATGTCTTTTAATTCCTGTTTGAATTATACATGCAAAGAGCAACAATCTTATTGGTGGGTAGAGCAGGCTCAAGGGGTCAAATGGCATGCTCCTGCTCCCAATTCTTGTGTTTTCAGTATTGCTGGCTCTTGTCTGCACAATTGTGGGTACTTGTACATAGATTATCTAAAAATAAAACACTACAGATGCTGAAAATCTGAAACAAACAATGCTGGAGAAACTCAGCAGGCCTGGTAGCATCTGGGGAGACAGAAAAACTGAATTTTTGTTTTAGGCCTGGCAGGACTCTTCATCAGAGGAGGCTGCAAGTAGGAAGAAAAGATGTTCTTGCCATAGAGGGGATGTAGCATAGGTTGAACAGGAAATAGAAATTGTTGGAGAAACTCAACAGGTCTGGCAACATCTGTGGAGTGAAAGCAGAGTCAACATTTTGAGTCCAGTGACCCCTCAGAACATGAATATTTTATTTTAATGCATCCTGGGTTGGCAGATTTATCATCCAAGATGATATTGGGTCAACTAGGCTTCTATTCACTGGAGTTTAGTAGAATGAGGGAGAATCTCATTGTAACGTATAAAACTGCGATGAGGCTGGACAGACTAGTTGCAAAAATGGTGTTACTCTGCTCAGGAAATCTAGAACCAGAGATCACAGCCTCAGGATAGGAGACCATTTAGGACTGAGATGAGAACTGTTTTTCCTCAAATGGCGGTGCTCTGTGGGGATTTTCTACTACATAAGGTGGCAGGGGGCCAAGTCACTAGTTTATTCGGAAAAGAAATAAACTTTGAGGCTGAAGGTATTGGTAGAGAGCAGGAGTGTGGTGTTGAGTTGAAGGATCAAATTGAACGGCGGTGGAGGCTTGTTGGGCCAAATTGCTGACTCTTGCTTCTGTTGTCTGTTTCTATTAAGAGTAGGTTGATGGAGAAGGAGGCTGCAAGGGAAATGGGGCAGGAGGAGTTTGGGAGGGAGGGGAACTTTTTTTATTGTTTGAACTCTATCCCATTGTTCTAGTCTCTTACTAGGGAAAATATATATGTATCTGGGTGTCCTTGTAACCAATCAATGAACATAGGCATGTGCAGCAAGCAGTTAGGAAGGTATCTTGTATATTAGCCTTCATTGCAAGAGGATTTCAGGTCAGGCTTGACATACTGCAGTTTTACGTGGCCTATTGTGTGTGCAGCTTTTGATCTGCTTGCCAAAGTGAGAATGTACTTACCACAGAAGGAATGCAGGGGAGGTTTGCCAGGCTGATGATGATAAATGTTGTACAAGGAAAGTTTGGCTCAACAGGCCTGTAATCTCAAGCATTTAGAGGGTGAGAGGGGATCTTATTGAAACATATAAAAATCCAACAGGCTGGACAAACTAGATGTGGGGAAGTAAATGTCTAGTGACATTATCAGTGGACTGTTAATGCAGAGAGGGGACCTGGGGGACTGGTAATGCAGAGAGGGGACCTGGGTTCAAATCTAACCATGCCAGATGGTGACATTTAAATTATCAATAAGTATCTGAAATTAAGAGTGTAATGCTGACCATGAATCCATTGTTGGTTGATGGAAAAAACCCACCTGGTTCACGAATGCCCTTTAGGGAAGGGAACGGTCATCCTTACCTGGTCTGGCCTATATGTGACTCTAGACCCACAGCAATGTGATTGACTCTTAACTGCCCTCTGGTGGGCAATAAATGCTAGTCGAGTCAGTGATGCCCTCATCTTGTGAATGAACGACAAAAAATTGCAGAAAGGATGTTTTCCCTGTCTAGCAAGTCTGGAACTAAGAAGCAGTCTCGGGACCATTTAGGCTGAGATGAAGGAATCTTTCTTCACTCAGCGTAGTGAAACCTGTAGAATTTTCTACCACAGAAGGCTGTGGGGGCCAAGTCATTGAATCTCTTCAAAGAAGATGCTGAAGGCATCAAGGGGGATGGGCAGAAAGTAGTGAAAGAAAATTTGGCATAGAAGTAGCAGATTGGCCATTATAGGATTTAATAGCGAGAAGGCTTGAAGAGCTCACCATCCAGCTTCCATGTTTCTATGAAATATTGTAGCATCCAAACAGGTTCACCCTTCATTCTTATAATTCCTCAAAAGACTATCAGTGACTCTTCCCTAGAAGCACGTGATTCTCAGGTCTCTGAGCAAAAGCTGGAGTGACTGAGCATGGTGTGTGGGTTATCACGTTAATGGGTATATTTAGTAATTTGATGCTTCCTCTGCTCAATTCAAATCAAACAGAAAATGTGACAATGGGGCTTTAATAATTGCTCTTCAATAACATAGACTGTGGCATTGTACAGATGTTCAAATTCTGTACATTATTTCTGGTACTAGATTAGATTAGATTACTTAGTGTGGAAACAGGCCCTTCGGCCCAACAAGTCCACACCGACCCACCGAAGCGGTTGAACCCATGTCCCTAGAACGTTAACCTGGGCAAACAAGTAGTGAACTGGACACTGACAGTGTTCTGTTGAAAATGTGTTGCTGGTTAAAGCACAGCAGGTCAGGCAGCATCCAAGGAATAGGAAATTCGACGTTTCGGGCATAAGCCCTTTCTCCCCAAAACATGTTAAACCTCCTCTTAGTCTCAGGTAATTAATCTTCTAGTTGTTGCCTATCTGAATACATGATGTGGAGAAAGGTTAAGAATCTGCCTAGATGAGGAAGGTGTTGCAGTGAGGCCGGGCTCCTGGCCAGCAGGAGAGTCTCGAGACAACTTCAGATGTTTCGTCACCATACTAGCTAACATCTTCAGTGAGCCTCTGGAGGTTCACTGAAGAATCAACATTTTGAGCATAAGGCCTTCATCAGTAAGCAAGCCTACATCCAGAATATCTCAACTCACAATCTGCCTTTCCATTTATTTTGAGAGATCTACAAATTTAGCTACAGTACATTAATTTCCTTCCTCCAGATTACTAATATATATTGTAAAGTGTGGTCCTAGCACAGGTTGCTAACTTGAAAAAAAACCCCTTGTCCCTAACTCAGTGCTGGCACTATCTTGATACAAGCTAGAATGGATCTGGATCAAAGTGTCTCTTACCAAGAAGGCATCCATAGTCCTTGTTTTAATTACAAAAGTGACCTTTTATTTTTGTCACAAAGGCAAATACTCTGGATGTTGGAAATCTGAAATGAAAATACTAAATGCTGGAAATATTCAAAAAAATAAGCAATGTATGTGGACAGAAATAGCTATTGTTTAATGTCTGTTACCCCATTTCTGAGCTGAAAATGTATTGCTGGAAAAGCACAGCAGGTCAGGCAGCATGCAAGGAGCAGGAGAGTCGACATTTCGGGCATGAGCCCTTCTTCAGGAATGAGGAAAGTCCATTTCTGACGTAACATCTTTGACCGGAAATGTGAAGTGCTTTACTGACGTCAGACATTGTTATATCTTGCTCTCTTTTCTCCCTTTTGAAAGCAGGTCTGCAATTGCAGTACTTCTCTCGGTGATGTGCTGTCATTTACCCTGCTAATATCAAAGGCTATTGATGTTCTGTCTAGTCTTGCCTTCTCGTGGTGAGATCTGTTATAACAGCTACATGTCTATCAAACTGCATTGCATGTTAAATGTTGTTCAGCACAAAGAATTAAGATGCAAATATTAGTTGAAATTTGTTCAACGATACTTTGCTTCTGCTTGCATTTGGAAACTAAGCTCTGATCTCAGCTGTTTCTTGTACATTATAGGTACAACTCCAAAAGGAGACACTGGAGAAGAACTAAATTGGGCCTATAAAGGAACTCACCGCTGGCGTACAACTATCTTCCCCGATTGCTTTTTCATACAGAGTCGTGGAAGTATGGATTTGAGCAAAGGTTGACCACAAATGGCAATTTTTTCCCTGTCTCCTGTTTTCTATTGTGGAAAATAAATAATGAGATTGCTGTCTGCTTGTCATTCACTGCAATTTAACCTGAAGTACACTCATTGGTGTGATTTGACTTCCTTTTGGATTGGAAAAATGCTGAAATCAAATAGATTCCTCAGTGTTGGAAAATCCAAAGAACTACAGATGCTGAAGATCAGGCAGCATTGTGAAGAAAGAATTAACATTTCGGCTCCAAACTGGACCAGAAGTGTTAATATTTTCTAGCAATTTCTGACAGCAGGAACACTGGACTGGAAATGTTTCTCCACAAATGCTATCTGACCTGAGTTTTTCCAGCACTTTGATTTAGATTGTTAATGAACTTCAAATTTCTCATGTGTTAGTCTGTGAGCATACTATGACATTGTCCAATTCTTTCTTTCTCAGCTCATTTACTGCTGAAACACTGCAATGCCTTTTCTTACTGCTAGACTTGTCTATTCCAACATAATAGCTCCTTTTGTACGGTCATTGCAGACAACTCTCCATATGCTCCAGTAAACATTTTTAAAACTGCAGCCATGTCTGCCCAGTTTCCTTTTTTAAAAAGATGTGAACAATTGGCTGCTTTAAAGGTCAGCAAGATGATCCCAGGAACAGCACTAATAAATGAGGTTGTCCATTTTGGAAGGACAAATAAGAATGCGGAATACAGGGTTAACGGTAGGGTTCTTAGTAAGGTGGAGGAGCAGAGGGATCTTGGGGTCTACGTTCATAGCTCTTTGAAAGTTGCCACTTAGGCCTTCTTACAAGCTCTAGCCACCTATGGTGTATTAGTGTTCATTAGCAGAGGGATTGAATTCAAGAGTTGTGAGGTGATGTTGCAGCTGTACAGGACCTTGGTAAGGCCACATTTGGAGTACTGTGTGCAGTTCTGGTCACCTCATTTTAGGAAAGATGTGGAAGCTTTGAAGAGGGTGCAGAGGAGATCTACCAGGATGTTGCCTGGATTGGAGAATAGGTCGTACGAGGAGCGTGCTAGGCCTTTTCTCATTGGAATGACGAAGGATGAGGGGTGACTTGATAGAGGTTTATAAGATGATCAGTGGAATAGATAGAGTAGACAGTCAGACTTTTTCCCCGGGTACAACAGTTATAAGGGGACATAAATTTAAGGTGAAGGGTGGAAGATATGGGGGGGATGTCAGGGGTAAGTTCTTTACCCAGAGAGTGGTGGAGGCATGGAATGCACTGCCTGTGGGAGTGGCAGAGTCAGAATCATTGGTGATCTTTACGCCACAATTGGATAGGTGCTTAAGTTAGAACAAATGGTCAGCACAACAGCGTGGGCTGAAGGGCCTGTTCTGTGCTGTATTGTTCTATGTTTAGTAATAGTAGTTGTAGGATAAATACTGGGCAAGTGCAGTTTGGGATGGTTGTGGTGGGAATTTGCCTTGCACTTGCTATGGGAGTCTTAGACCCAGCTGAATAGGATTAGATAATGCCTTATTCAAAACTAAGAGTGGGAGGAAAATAAGACACTGAAAAGCTAAAACATACAAATTTTAAACAAAAATTAATTCCTTTATTACTTGAAAGTCCCAGAAGGCAAGGAAGCCTAGTAAATTCAGTACAAGCAAACTGTTTCATTCTTGCTGACATCTGGCATCTCTATATATTACAGCACTCAATGAAGAAAGAATAAAATTAAAAAGGGTTCTCAGACAGATACAAAATAAAAACAACTTGAAGGAAAAGATTAATCCTACACTCCCAATTACAATGATCGAGCATCACACACAAAAGCATGTCAAGAGTGGGGAAACCAGTCAAAACTGCTACCCAGTGATTTTTTTCATTATGGGAGGAATAAAGTAAAGTACAACTATAAACAATCTGTTCAACATATGGTATGATAGAATTTATTCAGGGGTCAGTAGGGCAAGGAAGAAATTGGTTTCCATCTTATTGTGCTGATTAAATACAAGTAATTTATATAAATAAAATCAAGTTAAAATAAAAGGGAGCAAAGATTTAATAGCAAAATAAAATGACTAATATCTCTTTCCTTCAAGCCTGTTCTTGCTACTGAGTTGTGAGTGTACATAGTCTACAGCCTAGTCTTTAACTCAAAAATCCCAGAAAATCTCCAGTACCTTGCAGACTAAGTATGTATGTGGGCTATCAAAACAGCCACCTCACATGAGCTCTACCTACATTCTACAAAGTGGTAGGAGCATTGAAGTTCTTAAATTTAGGAAATGCTTGATAAATTAGATTATAGAATAGGTGTTTCTTCTGGGCAAGTCCACATATACAAGACAGTCACTAATTAGGGGAGTGCAACAGAAACATCTCCCAGAAGTCCAAGAGTGAATTTAAGGCAAAATTGGATAATCAGGGAGAAAAGGACAAGGCGGTGACATAGGGAGGCCTGCAGAGTTTTAAGTGCTAACAATGATCAATCGGGTTACATGGTCTTGCAGTGTTGTAAATTCTATATAAACAAAACAAAGTGGCAAGAAAATTCCAAAACTAAATGGAATTAAAAAGTGCCTCATGAACAGCAGATTGTACATAAGTCTGATGGGTTCCAGCCAGAATGGACTGCACAAACAACTGCTCTGCAGACCACACAAAATCAGCCTCACAAGGGAGTTGGTCATTCCCTAGCTAGATCACAAATACTTTCTCAGTTAAGGCTGCCAGCCATGTGAGAGAGAAAAACTGCAATAGTTAAAAGCAGAAACATAGAATGGGTTTATGTGAGGGACAGCTTACTGAAGATTCAGTGGCCAAATAGAAGGCAAAACAGATTCATGAAAAGATTTGTAATTGAACATAAGTGTCTTGTTTTTAGTTTTGGGTGGGCAAAACAGAATACCTGGTTAAAAATCAGTCCTAAAAATGGTTTGGACACAGACATTGGCTAGTCTTTATCTAGCTTTACCTGATCTGCATACAACACTGTCGAGACCTACAGTTGCACACAGATCCAGTTAAAGAGAAAAACACTTCCCAACATTGAGAAGGAAGAGCATTACAAATGCAGCATGTCTTCATTGCTAACAATCATTCACTCCTCCTCTCCCTGCCACTCTCCCAATACTTCCATTAACGCAGTAATCAATTTGAGTTGATCACATCCAGTTCTGTCTGTTAGTGGATAATAGCTACTTGATTAATTTGTATTACATCTTACACTAATTTGGTGTTGAAATGGTCATTAAAACTTCAAAACTCAATTGATCTATATTTCTTTTTGTAAATCATCAGCTATCCAAAGTCCCAAGAGCAAGGACATGAGATTGTAATTAAATGCAACAAAAATTCTGCATTTTAGCTAGTCCTGCTTCAAAACATTTATTCATAAAAATGAAGTCAAAATGTGGCAAGGAGACAGGATGTGGGATAAAGAGTATGGGATCTGTGTTATAAAAGTCTATTACAATCCCTCAATGTGAAGACAGGATACATTCTTCAGAGTACTAAAAAAGATACGAGCACTGCACTGCACTCCCTCGGTGATCGTTCTAAAGACTAAAGTTTATAATCACTTAAACTCCAACCCCCGCAATAATAACCCTACCCCTCGCCGCAAAGATTCAGCAAGTGTTAATGAGTGACATGCAAATTCGTGGGGGGGGTGAGCAGGAGTTAACAAATACAGAATTGAAACAATTCCAACATAACTTTGATCATCAGTAAACGCGGAGATGGGAAAACAAAGGAATGTGGATGATTCTCTTAAAGCTTTAGTGTCAGGGGAGAATTATCCCAGAACTGATCAACTGATTGATTGTGCAAGATTTTGTAGGTTTGAAAGTGTGTGGGCAACATGCAACAGGTTTTTGTCGAGAAGAAAAGTGCAACTTGTCGATCACTGCCAGTCAGGATACAAACTATAGAATCACTTATGCTGCTACGATACTTAAAAATGAGAAAAAAAAGCACAGCAATCTGGGTCACTGTATGAGTGCAACAAATGAAGGATGTAAATTGGTACCAAGTCAGACATAACCAAATTAGCATTGCCTATGCTAACTTAGGATGAATTCGACAGGTCAAAAGAAAAAGTACGGAAACTAGGACTGATAGCTCAGTTGGTAAAGCCAGTGCTCTGGAGCCTTACAGAGCTCAATACTCTTAATATGCTCACCACACTGTCAAATGATCCCCTAGATTGCTTTCCGCACTGTGAATTCTCTAATAAGCACCCCACACCATTTTGATTTACTCATTTCCTTCGAACAAACCAAGCTGAAATGATTATTTCAAAGCCCCTGGTGTTGCTTTCGGGTATCTTTTCAATCTCAATTCATTCACAGAAGGCCCTGCCACGATCAATCGCGTTCCAAACACCTTCGCTTGGTTTTGGAACCTGATCAGCTTGAGTGAGTAAAACTATGGGTGAACCAGAAGGACACAGCAAAAACTGGAAACCTGAAGACCAGGATAAACTAGAGCCTTGCCCTGGTCATACCCTTCAGCAGGTTTGGGCAGTGATACTCATTTCTGTCAAGTGCTGTCTCTTCAGGTGGACACCTAGACTAGGTTCCAAAACAAAAGGCCACATCATTCCTAGCTCTCGTTTGAGGCAGGCATTGAAACAACGAGCATTTATACAAATTCCTTCGGGTAGCCCTGCAAGATCGTGCATTTTCTTTTGACTTGAACCCTGGCCATTTCCATCACCCAAGAGTACTGCAGCCAATAGCAGCCTCTCTCCAGTTGAGTTCAGATTATCAAGAAAACTTTGCGCTTACTCTCATCTAGCTCAGAGATCGCAGCAGGACTGCACAAGGGTATTTTGGGACTGTGATCTTTTGTAGTTCTTATATTGCCACTGAGGCTATGGGGAAATATGAATCAATTACAGATTCCACAATTTACAGCAAATGGCAACTAACCAGAGCTGCCAATCGTGTGAATAGCAGAGGGAGTAAGACCACCATGCAAACACATTAAACAATATGTAGAGTGGAGAAATACATCTAAAGATTACAAAAAATTTAGTATTACTTTTCATTAAAGAGGGAGGCAGAAACATTACTGCCTACAGTAAATGCCCAATATAGGGGATCCCTACTTACTGGTATAGAAGCCCCATTGTGTGGCAAAATCTCAGCAGGGCAGTATGTAGCACAATAACACGGAAACCAGGTCACCTGCTGAAAGGCTCACATGAGCTGCACTTCTCAAAGCAGAGGCTGCTGAAAATAGTTAGAGTGGTGCTGAGGAATATGCTGGGCTTGGGAGACCATGGGGTAGCCAGCAGCAGGAGGTCCACTGACAGTAGTGTTCTGATAGGCGGACATGTCGTTATTCAGTCCTGCTTGCGCTGTGTAGGGAGCAGCTGGTCCAGTCGTCACCTGAAGGCTTGCTGCTTGCGTCATGTAGGCTTGTGGCGGTCCGGTGCTGTTTAACAAAATTAGAAAGAAACATCTTTTCAGAAAGTTGCCTTCAAGTAAATGGAGCACAGTTAGTCACGGGCTTTTGCCTGAAACGTCGATTTTCCTGCTCCTCAGATGCTGCCTGAACTGCTGTGCATTTCCAGCACCACTGTAATCTAGAATCTGGTTTCCAGCATCTGCAACCCTTGTTTTTACAGTCAGTCAGACCTATTCATGAGGGCATATAGTGCAAAAGAAAGTAAGTTATGTTTAACTGATGGATTGTGTTAGGTTCTTCCTTATTTATTCTTTACATTAGGGAGAGGTTTTATTCTTTCATAGAATATGGGTGTCGCTGGCTGGATCAGCATTTGTTGCCTAGTGCACAGTAGTGCACCTAGTGCACCTTCTTGAACAGCTGCAGTTCATCAGGGCATCCCAGTTTAAGAAGGGCATCAACTCATTAGATACTACAGAAAAAGATTCTCAAGAATGATTCCAGGGATAACGACTCAGTTACGGAAGTAGGTTGGGCGAACTTGGATGTTTTCTCCATGGAGAAGAGAAAGCAGAGAAGTGAGGAATCAAAATCACGAGTGTATCTGGACAAGAGTAGACAGTGAGAAACGTCCGATTGGTAAGAGCATCGAAAACAAGAGGGCACAGATTGAAGGTAAAATTAGCAAAAAAAAAACCACTGGAGAGAAAAGGAATGAGTGGTTAAGAATCAGAAAGCACTGTGAATGCGTTGAAGAGGCAGTTTTAGAAGCATTCAAAAAGCAACTGGATTATTATCCAAATCGGAAGAACATACAGAGCTGCAGGAAGATGACAGGGGAATAAGATCAGGAGAACTGGTCAGACAGTAAGAGCAGACACGATGGCATGAAACGGTTAATCATGACCTGCTTACTGCACTATTCCAGATCACTATATTTTTATTTAACTTATGCATTTATGGGTTAGGAATATCATTGCCCACTCTAATTGCCCTTGAGACACTTAAGAGGACAGTTGAGAGTGAACCACATTGCTACGTGTAGCATGTCAGCCAAAGGAGGACGACATCAGGCATCCTTCCCTGAAAGAAAGTAGTGAACCAGATGGATTTTTCCCACAATTTGGTAATTTTAGGGTCAACATTATAGGACTGACTTTGTTCCATGTTCACTGACCAACTGAATTTAGATACCCTAGCTGCAGTGACAGATGGAAATTGGGGATATTTTTATCGGATGTGGGCACCAATTTCAAAGTGATTTCATTTATCACCCATCCCTAATTGCCATCTTGAACTGTGGCACTGAATGTGATGTGGCAACACCCACAGTGCTATTCGGGAGGAAGTTTACAGGATTTTCACCCAGCAACGTATTTATAAGTTAGGATGGTGATTGACTTGGATGGGAACTTGCAGTTTCCATGTATATGCCACCCCTATCCTTCGAGCTGGTACAGGTAGTGGCGGGTGCTGTGGTTGGAACTTGACAGTTGCTAGTCTATTTTGTTGATGATACACACAGCTGCCATTACACGTCTGTGGAGAAGGAGGTCAGTGTTAAATGTGGTGAACAAGACATTAATCAAGCCAGCTGCTTTGATTTGGACAGTGTTAAGCTTCATCATGTTGTACACCATCACACTCCTGAAAGGTGCCTTGTAGATGGTGGGCAAATTTCGAGGAGTCAGGAGGAGAGAGTTACTGACCACAGAATTACATAGACAGTAAAGGGGAGGTGGCTAGATTCTCTCTTGCTGGAGATCCTCCTCGCGGATACAGGTCCAGTGCTGGTCAGAGGCGGCAGAGGATCAACTCCAGTGCTGTCTGGAATCGGCTGATTGGACCATGTTCAAACAGTCCGCAGGTACCTTGGACGACTACGCCACCACCATCACAGACTTTATCAGCAAGTGTGTGGAGGACTGCATACAGAGGAAGTCAATCCAGGTGTTCCCCAGCAGGAAACCCTGGATGAACCTGCTAAAAACCAGGTGTGAGGCCTTCAGATCAGGAGACCCACTCAAATATAAAGAACCCAAGTATGACCTTCGCAAAGCCACTAAGACAGCCAAGGACCAATACTGATCCAAACTAGAGACCCAGATAGACACCCGGCAACTATTGCCGGGACTGAATGACATCACAGGTTCTAAAAAGAGACAATGACGTACCCCTCCCAGATTGTCTCAACGCCTTCTATGCTCGCTTTGAGCAAAATTTCAAAGGAGAGATAACACCTATTCTGATGAATCTATCCCAACAGTCACTACATGAGGTCAGATCAGTGTTCCTTCATGTGAATCAAAGGAAAGCAATGGGATCAGAGGAGTACCAGGCAGCGCACTCAGAGCATGCGCAGATCAACTGGCAGAGGTCTTCTCGGACATCTTCAAACTCTCCCTGCAGCAGGCCACTGTCCCTGCCTGCTTCAAGAGAGCCAACATCATCCCTGTGCCTAAGAAGTTTCATGCAGCATGTCTCAATGACTACTGCCCAGTGACCCTAACTTCGGTGGTCATGAAGTGCTTTGAAAGGCTGGTCATGGCATTAATCAACTCCAGCCTCCCCACTACTCTTGACCCACTCCAATTTGCCTTTCGGACCAACAGATCCACATCAGATGCCACATCACTTGCCCTTCACTCCTCCCTAGAACATCTTGACACCAAGAACAGCTACATAAGAATCCTACTCTGACTACATTTCAGCCTTCAACACTATTATCCCCTCGAGACTGATTATTAAACTTAGTGATCTTGGACTAAGCCCCATTCTCTGCAACTGGATCCTCAGTTTTCTGACCCACAGGCCACAATGTTTCATCTTCACTAACATTCAACACTGGAGCCCCCCAGGGGTGCGTACTCAGCCCCCTGCACTCACTGCATACCCATAACTTCATTGCCAAATACCAGACTAACGCTATTTACAAGTTCGCTGATGACACCACCACAGTCAGTCGAATCTCAGATGGCAACGAAACAGATTACCGACAGGAGGTGGAAGACCTGGAAAAATGGTGCACTGAGAACAACCTAGCTCTTAATGCTGGCAAAACCAAGGAACTCATTATTGACTTTCAGCGGGATGTTACTCATGCCCCCCTACACACTAACAGCACAGAGGTGGAACAAGTGGAGAGTGTCAAGCTCCTGGGAGTGGTTATCCACAACAAGCTTTCTTGGACTCTTCATGCGGACGCACTGGTTACAAAGGCCCAACAATATCTCTTCTTCCTCAGGCAGCTGAGGAAATTTGGCGTGATGGCGAATACCCTTGCCAACTTTTATAGGTGCACCATCAAGAGCATTCTGTCTGGATGTATCACTACCTGGTATGGCAACTGTACCGTTCAAGATCAGAGATGGTTACAGAGAGTGGTGAACTCGGCCTGGACAATCACAAAGGCCAACCTCCCATCTATCGAATCCATCTACCAGGCCCGATGTCAAGGAAAGGCCACCAGCATTCTCAAAGATCCACCCCACCCTGGCAATGTTTTCCTACAACCTCTACCATCGGGGAGAAGGTACAGAAGCCTGAACACACGCACCAGCCGGTCTTGCAATAGTTTCTACCCTGTTGTTAGAATACTGAATGGATTCGAAACTGTTCACATTCGCCTGTACCTGTGTTTATCTATTATTTACTTATCTATGCTATTTAACTCTGCCTGTATTGCTTGCAAGACAAAGCTTTTCACTGTGCCTCAGTACACGTGACAATAAATTCAATTCAATTCAATTCAATTCATGATCATTGACTAGCAATTATGTGGCATGAACATTACTCGTGACTTGTCAGAGTCAGAAAGTGTAGCACTGGAAAAGCACAGCAGGTCAGGCAGCATCCAAGGAGCAGAGAATCGACATTTCAGGCATAAGCCTTCACCAGGAATGTTGGGGGGAGGGGGGCAGAGAGGGGTGGGGCCAGGGAGATAGGTAGTTGGGAAATCAATTAGGTAGATTAGAGTGTTGGGGGGGGGTGGCAGGGTGGCGGGGTGGGTGGGCGCGGTGGTGATGGTGCTAGTTCGGAGCAGAGGGTGGAGAGGATAGGTGGGAAGGAAGATGGTCAGGTAAGGACAGTGCCAAGTTGGAGGATTGGATCAGGGATAAGGCGGAGGGAGGGGAGATGAGGAAACTGGTGAAATCAACATTGATGCTGTGTGGTTGGAATGAAAGCTTCACCAGTTTCATCTCCCCTCCCCCACCTCATCCAAGATCCAACCCTCCAACTTGGCACCACCCTCTTGAACTGTCCTACCTGTCCACCTTCTTTCTCACTTATCTGCTCCACCCCCCGCTCTGACCTAGCACCATTACCCCCACCTGCATCTACCTATCGCCTTTCTCGCTCCCTTCTCCCCCCACTTCACATTCCTGATGAAGGGACTATGCCCGAAATGCCCATTCTCCTGCTTCTTGGATGCTGTCTGACCTGCTATGCTTTTCCAGCGCTACACTTTTCAACTCTGATCTCTACCATCTGTAGTCCTCACTCTCTCCTTGCCCCTCGCCAGCCCAAGCCTTGATACTGTCCGGGTCTCTCATTTGAACACAGGCTGCTTCAATATCTCACTCTAAATGATATCAAGAAATGGCTGAAAAAGCTGGATGATACGAGCTGAGAACATCCTGGTGATAGTAGTGAACGTACATGCTCCAAAACTTGGCGCATCCCAAAACGAGCTATTCCAGTACAGTTGCAACACTGGCATCTATCTAATAATGCAGACAATTTTTAAAGATTAGATTAGGTACACTACAATGTGGGAACAACCAATCCACACCGACCCTCCGAAGACTAACTCACCCAGACCCATTTCCCTCTGAATAATGCACCTAAAACTATGGGCAATTTAGCATGACCAATTCACCTGACCTGCACATTTTTGGACTATGGGAGGAAACCGGAGCATCCGGAGGAAACCCACGCAGACACAGAGAGAATGTGCAAAATTCACAGACAGTTACCCGAGGCTGGAATTGAACCTGGGACCCTAGTGCTGTGAGGCAGCAGTGCTAACCACTGAGCCACCATGCCAGCCCAAATTGCACAGGTATATCCTGTACACAAAAAGCAGGACATTTCTAACCCAGCCAATTACCACACCATCAGTCCTTTCTTGATCATCAGTAAAATGATGGAAGGAGTCACAAACAGTGCTTCCAAGCAACACCTGCCCATTGCTCAGTGTTGCCCATTTGGGTTCTGCCAGAGCCACTCAGCTCCTGACTCATTATAACCTTGGCTCAAACATGGAGAAAAGAGCCAAATTCCAGAGATGAGGCAAGAGTGACAGGCCTTCACATCAAGGGTGCATTTGATTGTGTGGGGCATCTAGGAGCCCTACCACAACTGGAGTTAATGGGAATCCAAAGAAATCTCTCTGCTGCTCAGAGCTGTACTTTGGGAGGTCAGTCATCTTAGCTTTAGAACTTCGGGGGTTGGGGCGGGGGGGGGGGTGCTGCATGGAGATTCAGAAATTCAAAGAGAATGGATGAAGCATCAGAACAGTAAGGTGATATGGATGAAGATGAGCAGAGTCAAATAGGAAGGGACAAAAAGCTTAGAAGTTCTACAGCCACAATGAAGTTCAATACGGGAAAGAGGGGTAAAAAAAGGTTTCTTTTGATCTTAAGGACTAAGCAAAAAGACTCTGAAGCTGAGTGTGTAGAATACTGCGCTGACAGTTCCTTGGAGAAATACATTGTGGAACTGTCTAGTGATAAAGTTATCTTCGATCTAATATTGTTTAATGAAGCATGATTAATCGATGTTGCAACAGTAGACCTTCTTCTGGGAAAAATACTATTGAATTCTGTGTGAAGTTTCAAAAGTTATCCAAAATCGAACAAGAATCTTTAACAAAGTCAATCATATAGATGTGTGAAAATAACGGACCAGAGTTAATTTGGAATATGGACTAAAAGTTATGGCTGTAAATGAACTTGGGAAACATTCAGAAATAATTCAAAATCTTCAACGAGATGACAGATTGATTTTAATGTAGGGAAATGTGAAATGATTTGTTTTGTCACAGGACTATAAAAGCAGATTTCTTTTAACATAAAAGGTTGAAAACTTGTAAATGAAGTTCAGAGTGTCTCAGATACGCTCATTCAAGCAGTTAGGAAGGAAAATAGCATACTGGCCTCTACACAAAGGAGATTGTAATGCAGGGGGAAAAAAAAGGTTTGTTACAATTGTGAGACCACATTTAGAATATTGTCTACAGTTTTGATTTAAGTTTAACCAAAAGATACATGTGCATTCGAGACAATACAGCAAAGGATTACTAAATTAGTCCCTGAAATGAGGGAGTGGATCTATCATGAAAGGTTGAGCAAATTGGGTCTATATTCAATGAGTTTACAAAAGAGCAGATCTCATTGAAACATATGTGATTTTGAAGGTGCTTGACAGATTAAACACAAATTATTTCTACTGGTCATTGGGGCACAGAGCATGAAAACAGATGCTTTGGTCCAACCAGACCATACTAATCATAATCCCAAATTAAAGTAGACCCATCTACCTTCTCCTCGCCCATATCCCTCCAAACCTTCCCTATTGATGTCCTTATCCAAATGTTTTTTTAAACGTTGTAACTCTACCCACATCCACCACTTCCTCAGGGAGGTCATTCCACACACACACACACACACACACACACACACACACACACACAAACCAACCACGACATAAAAAAATTTGCCCCTCAATTCTTTTTTCAAAACCTTTCTCCTCTCACCTTAAAAATGTATGGGAACTAAAACAGTCTCAGATCAGGGAGAAATCATCATTTTAGATTTAGAGGACAATAAATATCTTCAACCAGAGAGTTGTGAATTTTTGAAATTCTCTGCCCCAGAAAGTTATGGAGTCTCCATCATTGAATACATTTGACTCTGGGACAGAGAGACTCTTGGTCTCTCAAGGAATCAAGAGACATGGGGAGTGGTCAAAAAGTAGCGTTGAAGCCTAAGATCAGCCATTACCTTATTCAATTGGCAAGTACAAACTTGATGGACAATATGGTCTTGTCCTATTATTTCTTGTATTCTTGTGGTTGAGATGATTTGCCTTCAACCACAACCATCTTCTTTTCTTCCAGATATGATTTCTGACCAGTAGAGAGATCTTCCTGCTAATTCACATGGTCAAAATTTGACCAAGTTCCTTTGTGCAAAGTCAGTGCATCACTCTCATCTCATGTCTGCAATTAAACTCTTTCGTCCATATTGTAATGGGCCACAATAGGTCAGGAACTGAGTGCCCAGGTGGAACTCAGACTGAGCATCAGTAAGTACGATGTTGCTGAGCAAGTTCTCCTTGATAGCACTGCTGATGACACCTTCCATCATTTTGCTGATGACAGAATAGATTGATGGGGTGACAACATTGAACCTATCCAACCAGGCCAGTTATGGGCACTGGACACACCTGGGCCATTGTCCATATTTTTAGGTAGGTGTACTGGAGTAGCTTGGCTGCAGATGTGGCTAGCGCTGGAGTACTAGTTCTCAGTACAATTACCAGACTAGCCCACAACTACTGCAGTGTCTAGTACTTCAGCTGTTTATCAATACCACATGGAGTGAATCGAATTGGCTGAAGACTGGCATCAGAGATGCAGGGGCCCTCCTGAGGCGGCCAAGGTAGATTATCATATGGAACTTCTGGCTGAAGATGGTCACAAGTGTTTCAGCCTTATCTTTTGCACTGGTGTGCTGGACTTCCCCATCATTGAGGATAGGGTTACTCATGGATCTACATCCCTCTGTTACCTGGGAAATACCATTACTGGAAGTGGCAGTTGTGGAATTACTGCACACTGGCTGTCACAGTCAGCTTCCACTGCTTTGGCATGCAAGTAGTCCCATGGTCTACCTTCATTAGACTGGCACCCCAGCCTGGGGCTGCTTTTGTTATACCTTTGTGCACTCTTCATTGAACCAGAGTTGATGGCAATGGTAGATTGAGGGATATCAATCATTTGAATTCCCTGTCCCAGAAGGTTGTGGAGTCACTGTCATTGAATACGTAGATACATAATTCTGTTGCTGCCACTGAGTCGTCTTTGGCTCACTAGTCAATGTCTGTGGATTACTAGCCCAGGAACAATATTGTCAAGCTAACATCCCCACTCTCTCCCTCTACAAGCAGGAAGAACTTCAGTTCTGCCATTCAAAACTAAAAAAAGTAGAATTTTTCACGTATGGAGTCAGCTATTACGAGGGGGCATAGCTTTAAATTAAGGGGAGGTAGGTATAGGACAGATGTTAGGGGTAGATTCTTAACTCAGCGAGTCGTGAGTTCATGGAATGCCCTGCCAGTAGCAGTGGTGGACTCTCCCTCTTTATGGGCATTTAAACGGGCATTGGCTAGGCATATGGAGGATAGTGGGCTAGTGTAGGTTAGGTGGGCTTGGGACGGCGCAACATCGAGGGCCGAAGGGCCTGTACTGCGCTGTATTTTTCTATGTTCTATGCTACCCAGGAGATCAGATTGGTCTAGTAAAAGCCAGTGGAGAAAGTGAGGACTGCAGGTGCTGGAGATCAGAGCTGAAAGTGTATTGCTGGAAAAGCGCAGCAGATCAGGCAGCATCCAAGGAACAGGAGATTCGACGTTTTGGGCATAAGCCCTTCTTCAGGAATGAGGAAAGTGTGTCCAGCAGGCTAAGACTTGGCCTGCTGGACACACTTTCCTCATTCCTGAAGAAGGGCTTATGCCCAAAACGTCGAATCTCCTGTTCCTTGGATGCTGCCTGACCTGCTGCGCTTTTCCAGCAACATATTTTCAGCTGTAAAAGCCAGTGACAAGTGAATGATGCATCATTTACTTTGTCCTACCCAGTTTCAAATAAGATATTCTTATCGTGCGCTCCATATCAGGACAGTTCAGGACAGTTGGCCAGCATCTGCTTCTCAGCCTCTACAGCAGCCTAAACCTCACAAACACATCAGGCCAACAGCCAACTTGCCCTCCTGTTTGCATTCTCACAGGAGAAGGTGATGAGCATGCCTGACCTGTGTGAGACAGCACTGTGGGACCAGGAACTCACTGCTTGATGGGAGCAGAGAGGCAGATGTTCCTGCTTCTTGTCATTGATTTATGGCTTCTTTGAAAGACAGCGCCTTGCCACTCTTGGTACTGTTTCAGCCTGGAATTTGGATGACTGTTTCTCGAGAAATGCACAACCTCCCAATCAGGTGGTTGCCATGCAAGTTCAAAATCAGGCTAAGCTGCTCACCACAGTCTGATGTGATAAATATGTTGGGAAACTGTGCGATTGCAGCCCATGAGCAAACAAAAAACACATACATAAAGTTAAGCTGTGACAGCACTGTACCTCATGTAGGGCATCTGGCTGCTCTGGGTTGCACTGGCTGAGTTTATAGTCGGAGGCAGAGACCGCAGTGGACCAATTTGTTCAGGTCCTAAACTGTAGCCCTGGCTGGCGGTCACCTGCGAGATGCCCGCTGGCATATACGTCCCACTCTGTGTCTGTCCTGGATACACCTGGGGAAAACAAAAAGGTAGCAACATTACAAACACTTGCAGAAGCGAGGAGTACCACGTAATTCGGAAGATAGAAACACATGAAAGAGATGGTGATAACAAGGGAATGGAATAAGCTAAGGAATGGGAGATTGACCGGAGCAGCAGACCGGTTGGAAGTATTTCGGAAATGGGGTCCCCGATGGGTCAGAATTGGGACCATTGCTTTTAGTTTGTAATGAATGACCTGCACACAACCTGTTTGTCTCTAACTTTTCTCAGCTCTCTGAAAAGCTCATTGACCTGAAAGCTTAGCTCGTGTTTCTTTCTCTACAGCTGCTGAATATTTCCAGCTTTTTCGGTTTTCATTTCAGATTTCCAATATCCACAATATTCTGCTGTTTGACCTGCATTCAGGTACATACTGTACAATTTCAACATTTGAGCACAATTCAAACTTGACCACACAGTACATCCTGACAGGCAAGTGAGAAACTTCAGGAAGGCCTAGGCTAGCAATAAGGGAAGGTATTGCTTAATGCCACTAAGTGTGAAGTGATGCACTTCAGCTGAAACAGAGGTAGTACAAGTTGCTAACAGTATTGTGTTGAGGTTGAAACAAAAATAGAGGGACTTGACGGGGCATATAAAACAAAGAACATTACAGCACAGGAACAGCACAGCCCTCCAAGCCTGCGTCGATCCAGATCCCCTAACTAAACCTGTTGCTTGTTTTCTAAGGATCTGTATCCCTCTGCTCCCTGCCCATTCATGCATCTATCTCCATACATCTTAAATGACACTATCGTGCCCACCAATTCCGCCTAGGCTGACAATGTGTTCCAGGCATCCACCACCCTCTGTGGAAACAACTTTCCACACATATCTCCCTTAAACTTTTCCCCCCTCACTTTGACCTCATGACCCCTTGTAATTGAGTTATGAAGATGGCACAGTAAGTCAAGAAAATATTTCAGAAAGCATGTGGAACACCTTTTTTAAAAAAAAATGGCACTGAATTCAAAGGACAAGGACAGCAGATAAAAGGGAACACCACTGTCTACATGTTCTCCTCTAAGACACTCACCATCCAGACTTGGAAATATATTGCTGCTCTTTCACTGTCAGAGTCAAAATCTTAGAACTCTTTCTCTAACAACATTGTGTGTCCCTATACCAAATGTACTTCAGCAGTTCAACTACCCTTCTCAGTAGAAACTGGAAATAAGGAATATAATGCCCAGGCAACAACACCACCCACATCCTGTGAATTCATAAAACAAGCTCAAGGTAGTCAGGACTTGCAGCTTGAGTGAATGCTCAACCCATTCCCAAGTTATCTGGCACAACACCCAAAACAATGCCAGATGCACTAACAATTAGCCATGGCCCCTTTATTTTAAGGTAGTGAGGTCAGTAAGAGTACCAAATTGGTTAACTACCAATTCTCTAAACTAGAGGAATGTCTCAATGCTGACTTAGAAGTGGAGTCACATGTAGTTAGGATAGTGAAGACAGCATTTGGTATGCTTGTCTTTATTGGTCAGTGTATTGAGTACAGGAGTTGGGAGCTGAAAATGTATTGCTGAAAAAGTGCAGCAGGTCAGGCAGCATCCAAGGAACAGGAGATTCGACGTTTCGGGCATAAGCTCTTCTTCAGGAATGAGGAAAGTTTCCTCATTCCTGAAGAAGGGCTTATGCCCGAAACGTCAAATCTCCTGCTCCTTGGATGCTGCCTAACCTGCTGCGCTTTTCCAGCAACACATTTTCAGCTCTGATCTCCAGCATCTGCAGACCTCACTTTCTCCTACAGGAGTTGGGAGATCATGTTACAGCTATACAGGACATTGGTTAGGCCACTTTTAGAATACTGTGTGCAATTCTGGTCTCCCTGCTGTAGGAAAGGTGTTGTGAAACTTGAAAGGGTTCAGAAAAGATTTACAAGGATGTTGCCAGGGTTGGAGGCTTTGAGCTACACAGAGAGACTGAACAGGCTGGGGCTGTTTTCCCTGCAGCGTCAGAGGCTAAGGGGTGATCTTACAGATGTTTATAAGATCATGAGGGGCATGGATAGGATAAATAGACATGGCCTTTTCCCTGGGACAGGGCAAGTCCAAAACTAAAAGGCAAGGTTTAAAGAAAGAAGGGAAGGTTTAAAAAACGGACCTCGGGTGCAACTTTTTCACAGAGAGGGTGGTTTGTGTATGGAATGAGCTGCCAGAGGAAGTGGAGGTGGCTGGTACAATTACAGCATTTAAAAAGGCATATGGGTGGTTATATGAATAGGAAGTGTTTAGAGGGCCAAGTGCTACAAATGGGACTAGACTTATCTAGGATATCTGATCCTCATGGATGAGTTGTACTGAAGGGTCATGTTCAGCATGGAAACACTCTAGAAGAGTATTGCTGAAAAGAACATTTAACAGTATTAAAATTAATTGAAAAATGCTCACCACGAAAGCTATGAATGTTCTTATCTAACTGAGCTTCATGGAATACACAGAATCTCACTTTTTCCAATAAAAACCAAAAGAACTGCAGATGCTGGAAATCAAGCAAAAACAAATTGCTGGGAAAACTCAGCAGGTCTGATGGAATCTGTGCAGAGATATATCAGAGTTAATGTTTCAGATCTTGTTCTGAGGAAGGGTCACTGGACCCAAAACATTAACTCTGCCTTTTCTCCACAGATGCTGCCAGACCTGTTGAGCTTTTCAGCAATTTCTGTTTTAGTTTCTCACTCTTCCAAGCTGGGTGAGTCAGACACTGTACACAGATCACAGAACAGAACAGCACAGTACAGGCCTTTCGACCCTCGATGTTGTGCCAATCTTTTATCTTACTTTAAGATCAAACTAACCTATATACCCTTCATTTTACTCTCACCCAAGATCCTATCCAAGAGTCATTTAAATGTCCCAAATGTATCTGACTCGACTATCATTGCTGGCAGTACATTCCACACACCCACCACTCTCTGTGTAACCTACCTCTGACATCTCACCAAACCTTCCTCCATTCACGTTAAAATTATGTCCCCTCGTGACAGCCATTTCCATCATGGGGAAAAGTCTCTGACTTTCCACTCTATGCCTCCCATCATGTTGTACACCTCTATCAATTCACACCTCATCCTTTGCTCTAATGTGAAAAGCCCTAGCTCCCTCAACCTCTCTTCATAAGACATGCTCTCCAGTCCAGGCAGCATCCTGGTAAATCTATTCTGCACCCGTTCTAAAGCTTCCACATCCTTCCAATGAGGTGACCAGAACTGAACACAATATTCTAAGTGTGGTCTAACCAGGGGTCTATACCGCTGCAGCATAACCTCGCAGCTCTTAAACTCAATCCTCCTGCTAATGAAAGCCAACGCACCATAAACCTTCTTAACAACCCTATCAACTTGGGTGGCAACTTTGAGGGATCTATGGACGTGGACCCCAAGATCCCTCTGTTCCTCCACATTGTGCCTTTGACCCTGTAATCTGCATTCAAAGTTGACCTTCCAAAATGAATCACTTTACACTTTTCCAGGTTGAACTCCACCTGCCACTAATCAGCCCAGCTCTGCTTCCTGTCAATGTCCTGTCGCAACCTACTACAGCCCTCCACACTATCCACCACTCCACCAACCTTTGTATCATTGGCAAACTTTCTAACTCACCCTTCCACTTCCTGATCCAAGTCATTTATAAAAACCACAAACAGCAGAGGTCCTAGAACAGATCCCTGGAGAACACCATTGGTCACTGAACTCCAGGCTGAATACTTTCTATCTATCACCACAGTCTTCTATGGGCCAACCAATTCTGTATCCAGACAGCCAAGTTTCCTTGTATCCTATGCCTCCTTAGTTTCTGAATGAGCCTAGCATGGGGAACCTCATCAAAAGCCTTACCACAATCCATATACACCATATCCATTGCTCTGCCTTCAACGTGTTTTGTCATATCCTCCAATAATGCAGTAAGCCTTGTGAGGCATGACCTGCCCCTCAAATCCATGCTGATAATCTCTAATCAAGCTATGCTTTTCCAAATAATCTTAAATCTTGTCTCAGAATCCTCTCCACTCGTTTGCCCAACATCAACTCAAGACTGATGGGTCTATAATTCCTAGGATTATCCCTGTTCCCTTTCTTGAACAAGGGAATAACATTTGCTACCCTCCAATCATCTGGTATTATTCCAATGGACAGTAAGGATGCAAAGGTCATTGCCAAAGGCACAGCAATCTCTTCCCTCGCTTCCTGGAGTAACCTTGAGTCCATCTCAGCTGGCCCAGGGGACTTATCTTATGTTTTTCAAACGTTTCCAGCACATCCTCCTTAACAACCTGTTCGAGCGTATCAGCCTGTTTTACGCTATCCTCACAGATGACAAAGGTCCCTCTCACTCATGAATATTGAAGCAAACGTATTCATTAAGGACCTCCCCTACCTCCTGCTACTCCAGGCACAAGTTCCCTCCACTATCCCTGACTTGCCAGATCCTCACTCTGGCCATCCTCCTGTTCCTCACAGAAATGTACAACGCCTTCGGATTTTCCTTAATCCGACCCGCCAAGGCTTTTTCATTCCTCCTTCTCGCTCTAAGTCCATTCTTCAGTTCCTTCCTGGCTACCTTGTAACCGTTTAAAGCCCCGTCTCATCCTGCTTCCTCAACCTTAAGTAAGCTGCCTACTTCCCCTTAACTAGATAGAGCCATACAGTCATAGAGATGTACAGCACGGAAATAGGCCTTTCGATCCAACCCGTCCATGCCGACCAGATATCCCAACCCAATCTAGTCCTACCTGCCAGCATCTGGCCCATATCCCTCCAAACTCTTCCTATTCATATAACTATCCAAATGCCTTTTAAATGTTGCAATTGTACTAGCTTTCACCACTTCTTCTGGCAGCTTATTCCATACATGCACCAGCCTCTGCGTGAAAAAGTTGCCCCATAGGTCTCTTTTACATATTTCCCCTCTCACCCTAAACCTATGCCCTCTAGTTCTGGTCTCCCCCACTCCAGGGAAAAGACCTTGTCTACTTATCCTATCCATGCCATTCATGATTTTATAAACCTCTACAAGGTCATCCCTCAGCCTTCAATGCTCCAGGGAAAACAGCCTATTCAACATCTCCCTATAGTTCAAATTCCCCAACCCTTTCAAGTTTCACAACATCTTTCCGATAGGAAGGAGACCAGAACTGCATGCAATATTCCAATTGTCGCCTAACCAATTTCCTGTATAGCTGCAACATGACCTCCCAACTCCTGCGCTCAATACTCTGACCAATAAAAGAAAGCATACCAAACGCCGCCTTCACTATCCTATCTACCTGCAACTCCACTTTCAAGCAGCTATGAACCTGCACTCCAAGGTCTCTTTGTTCAGCAACACTCCCTAGGACCTTACCATTAAGTGTATAAGTCCTGCTAAGATTTGTTTTCCCAAAATGCAGCACCTCGCATTTACCCGAATTATCCACTTCTCAGCCCATTGGCGCATCTGGTCCAGATCCTGTTGTAATTTGAGGTTCCCTCTTCGCTGTCCACAACACCTCCAATTTTGGTGTCATCTGCAAACTTACTAACTGTACCCCTTATGCTCACATCCAAATCATTTATATAACATGATGAAACGTAATGGACCCAGCATCAATCCTTGTGGCACTCCACTGGTCACGAGCCTGCAGTTTGAAAAACAACTCTCCACCATCACCTTTGAGCCTTCTACCTTTGAGCCAATTCTATATCCAAATGGCCAGTTCTTCCTGCATTCCATGAGATGTTCCACATCTCGTCATCCAAGGTTCCTTCATCCTACCATCCCTTTCCTCAGTGGGACAAACCTATCCAGCACTCGAATCAACTGCTCCTTAAATGGCCATCACATTTCTATCATGCAATTTTTTGAGAATATGCCCCAATTGATGCTCCACAGTTCCTGCCTAATAGCATTGTCATTCCCCCCTCCCCCAATTAAATACCTGCCCATACCATCTGCTTCTATCCCTCTCCCTAAGTATGGTAAGGGTCAGGTCCTTGTGATCACTATGACCGAAATGCTCTCCCACTGAGAGGTCGGACACCTGGCCTGGTTTGTTGCCAATATGGCCTCCCTCTTCAGCCTATCTACATATTGAAAGACAATGAGGTCTGCAGATGCTGGAGATCAGAGTTGAGTGTGTTGCTGGAAAAGCACAGCAGGTCAGGCAGCGCCCGATAAGCAGAAAAATCGACGTTTTGGGCTGGAACCCTTCATCAGGAATGAGGCTGGGAGCCTCAGGGATGGAGATATAAATGAAGGGGGGTGGGGCTGGGAAGAAGGTAGCTGAGAGTGCCATAGGTAGATGGAGGTGGGGGTAAAGCTGGGAGGAGGGTGGAACGGATAGGTGGGAAGGAAGAGTGACAAGTAGGACAGGTCATGAGGGTGGTACTGAGATGGAAGGTTGGAACTGGGGTAAGATGGGGGGAATGAAAATGAAGAAGCTGGTAAGGTCCACATTGATGCCCTGGGGCTGAAGGGTCCTGAGGTGGAAGATAAGGCATTCTTCCTCTGGGCATCAGGTGGTGAAGGAGCGGCGATGGAGGTGGCCCAGAACTTGCATGTCCTCGGCAAGGGGGGGGGGGGGGGGGGGGGGGAGGAGAGAAAGAGAGGAGAGAGAAATGTTCCGCCACAGGACACTGGGGTTAATTGGTGAGGGTGTCCCGGAGATGTTCTCTAAAGCGTTCTGCGAGAAGACGTCCAGTCTCTCCAATGTAGAGGAGACTGCATCAGGAGCAACGGATACAATAAATGATGTGTGAAAGTGCAAGTGAACCTTTGATGGATGTGCTAGGCTCCTTTGGGGCCTTGGACCGAGGTAAAGGTTGGTGGGGTGGGGGGGGTGTGTGTGGATGGTGTGGGAAGGTGCCAGGACAGGAGGGTGCGCTGTAGGGGGGAGTGGACCTGACCGGGCAATCACAGAGGGAACGGTCTTTGCGGAAAGCAGATGGAATGGAGAGACGAATATATCCCTGGTGGTGGGGTCCATTTGTAGGTGGCTGAAATGTCAGCGGATGATGCGATTTATGCAAAGGTTGGAAGAGAGGAAGGTGAGGACCAGGGAGGTTCTGTCCTTGTCGCGGTTGGAGGGGTGGGATTGGAGGGCAGAGGTGCGGACGTGGATGAGATGAGTTGGAGAAATTTTGGTCTTTAAAAGGAGGCGGCCATCTGATGTATTCTGTAGTGGAACTGGTCCTCCTGGGAGCAGATGCAGCGGAGGCAGAGGAATTGGGAATACAGGATAGCATTTTTGCAGGAGGTAGGGTGGGAGGAGGTGTAATCCAGGTAGCTGTGGGAGTCGGTGGGTTTGGTAAAAAATGTCAGTCCTTGTGGATGGAGATGGAGAGATCTAGGAAGAGGAGGGAGCTGTTGTAGCGGAGGAAGAGGTGGGGAGTGGTGCCTGTGTAACTTTGGACGATGGACTGTTCTACGTAGCCACCAAAGAGACAGGCACAGATGTGGCCCTTTCATCTGGAGGAAGTGGGAGGATTGGAAGCAGAAATTGTTGAGGGTGAGGACTGGTTCAGCTAAACGAATAAGAGTGTCAGTGGAAGGTACTGGTGGGGAAGTCGGGAGAGGAAGAAACGGAGGGCTTTAAGGCATTGGTCACTGTAGATGGAGGTGCAGAGGGACTGGATGTTCATGGTGAAGAGGAGATGTGGGAGCTGGTGAAACGGAAGACTTGGAGGAGGTCAAGGGTGTGGGTGGTGGCCGAATGTATGTGGGAAGTTCTTGCACCGGAGGGGATAGGACAGTATCGAGGCGTGTGGAAATGAATTTGGTGGGGGAGTGGGGCGGGAGCAGGCTTAGATGATGGGTCGGCCTGGGTAGTCAGGCTCGTGGATCTTGGGTAGGACGTAGAACCAGGCGATGCGGGGTTCCCGAACTATAAAGCTGTGGGTGGGATATCCCTGGAGGTGATGAGGTTGTGTATGATCTGGGAGATGATGGTTTGGTGATTTGGGAAGGGGGGGGGAGGGGGAAGAAGGGGGTGAGGCCATGGTCGAGGGGGCAGTGGCAGGAGGGAGGTGTCTTTGTGTTAGTGCGCCAAATTACCACTGCGCTCCCTTTGTTCACTGGTTTGATGGTGATGTTGGGGTTGGAGCAGAAGGAGTGGAGAGCTGCGCATTGTGAGGGTGAGAGGCTGGAGGGATGAGGCAGTTAGATAGGTTGAGGCAGTTGATGTCACGGTGGCAGTTTGAAATGAAGAGGTCAAGGGTTGGTAACAGGCCAACATGGGTAGGGGTGCGTGGGAGGTGGGAGAAGGGGCCCTCGATGGGAGAGTGAGTGTCTTGGTCGTAAAAGTAGGCACGGAGGCAGAGGCAGCAGAAGAAACATTCAAGGTCACAGCATGCATCGAACTCCTTAACCTGGGAGCAGACAGGGATACAGTGAGACCTTTACTGGAGGACTAAACATTTGTCCTCAGTGAGGGGGGAGGTCTGGGTGAATGGTGAAGACATAGCAAGGACGGGAGCTAGCACCTGGAGTGGGGTTGGAGTTCAAGGTGGGGGCAGAGACAGTGGCTTGAATGGACGTGGTTATGGGGTCAGTAGTGACATCACCAAAGGATGCTGACAAAGGGGGCGGAAGTGGTGCTTGTGGCTGTGTTAATGGGGGCAGAAGTTATGTAGTTATTGTAGGCTGGACGCCTTCTCACAGAGCGCTTGAGGGAACATCTCTGGGACACCCGCATCAATCAACCCCACCGCCCCGTGGCCGAACATTTCAACTTCCCCTTCACTCTGCCGAGGACATGCATGCCCTGGGCCTCCTCCATTCCTACTCCCTCACCACCTGATGCCTGCAAGAGGAATGCCTCATCTTCTGCGTCAGAACACTTCAACCCCAGGGCATCAATGTGGACTTCACCAGTTCCCTCATTTCCCCTCCCCCCACCTGACCCCAGTTCCAACCTTCCAGCTCAGAACCAGCCCCATGACCTGTCCCATGGGTCAATCTTCCTTCCCACCTATCCGTTCCACCCTTCTCCCCGACCTATCACCTTTACCCCCACCCCCACCCACTTATTGCACTCTCAGCTACCTTCTCCCCAGCTTCACCCCCTCCCATTTATCTCTCCACCCCTGAGGTTCCCAGCCTCATTCCTGATGAAGGGCTCCGGCCCAAAAAGTCGATTTTCCTGTTCCTCGGATGCTGCCTGACTGGCTGCGCTTTTCCAGCAACATACACTCAATTATCTACATATCGAGTCAGGAATACTTCCTGGACACACCTAACAAAATCTGTTCTATCCAAACTATTTGGAATAAAGAGGTTCCAATCAATATTCGGGAAGTTGAAGTCACCCATGACAACAATCTGTTACTTCTGCACCTTTCCAAAATCTGCCTCACAATCTGCGCCTCAGTGTCTCTGCTATGGGCGGGGGGGGGGGGGGGGGGGGGGGGGGGGGGCTACATAAAACTCCCAGTAAAGAGACTACTCCTTTCCTGTTTCTCATGTCCACCCAGACAGACTCTGTAGACAAACCCTCCTCGACGACCTCCCTTTCTGCAGCTGAGATACCATCCCAATTAGCAATGCCATTCCTCCATCTCTTCTACCTCCCCCCTCCCTCATTCCTTTTGAAACATCTATAACCCTGGAACATCCAACAACCATTCCTACCCCTGTGATATCCAAGTCTCCGTCATGGCCATAACATTGTAGCTCCAAATACTGATCCATGCTCTAAGTTCATCACCCTTATTCCTGACACTTCTTGCGTTAAATTAGACACACTTCAACCCATCACTCTGACTGCAAGTCTGCCCTACCAACTGTCTACCTTTCCTCACAGACTCTCTGCACGCTGTATCTGCCTGTTCACCAGCTACCGCATCCTCTGATCCGTAGTTCCGGTTCCCATCCCCCTGCCAAACTAGTTGAAACCTTCCCAAAGAGCTCCAGCAAACCACCTGCCCAGAATATTGGTCCCCCTCCAGTTCAGGTGCAACACATCCTTCTTGTACAGATCTCACCTCTCCCAGAAGATATCCCAATGATCCACATCTGAAGCCTATATAATCAACTCCTATATCAGCCCTGCAGTCCCATGTTCAGCTGCACTCGCTCTCTTTCCTAGCCTCACTAGCCCTTGGTACTGGTAGCGATCCTGAGACTACTACACTGCTTGTCCTGCCTTTTAGCTTCCAACCTAATTCACTTTACAAGTCCTCATCACTTTTCCTAGCTATGGCATTAGTACTGATGTGTACCATGACTTCTGGCTGCTCTTCCCACCCTACCCTTAATAATCCTGTAGACTCGATCAGAGACATGCCTGACCCTGGCACCTGGGAGACAATGTACTTTCCAGGAGTCTCATTCGCAATCCTCTAACGATTGAATCTCCTATCATTATCCTCTCCTATCCTCCCTCCTTCCCTTCTGAGCCACACAGCCACGCTCAGTTCCAGAGACCTGGTCACTGTGGCTTTCCCCGGTAGGTCCCCCCACAAACAGTATCCAAAACGGTATACTTATTATTGAGGGGGGACAGCCACAGGGAGTCCCTGGCACTGTCTATTCACTTTCCCTCTCCTGTCACCCAACTACTTTTACCCTGTAACGTAGGAGCGTCTACCTCCCTATAACTCCTCTCTCTCACCCCCTCAGCCTCCCAAATGATACCTTAGTATATTATGGAAAAGGGGGATGCAATGTCTGAACAGTATTCCACATTACTATCTTTGTTCATGGTGTCAATAATAGATGGACTACGGCATCAAGGCTTCACCTGCTGTCCACAAGACAAGTCCAAAGCTCCAACGAGGGACAGAACAGTTTATTCAAGTAAATTCTAACTTTGCAGAGCTTCTGACCCTACAACCCCCGAAGAGTGAAGCATTCTGCACCCAATATCCAAATTAAATACATCTATGGTGAATTACTAAGCATCCTTTTTCTTACCCAACGACCTTTCTTGGTTGCTATCTCAGCAATAAAGCCCCTCCAGTACATGTGCCACATTCTTTCTCTATGCAGTTTCTACAAAAAAAAACCATCAAGCTTCTCCACTGTTTTGGACCAACCTGCATAGGAACAGCAGCTGACTGGTGTGTATAGTAAGCCTGAGCTTGGGACTGGGACTGAGGCTTGGAATACATGGAGGCGTACATAGGCACGTCATTCATCAATTTGTTGTACAGCTCCAGGGCTTCTAAAACCTTCAAATTCAGCTCCGACAGCTCAGAATGCTTCCTGAAATGAGATAATAGGGATGGCCACTTGTGAGAGCAGTCATTATACACAAAGAACACACAAGAAATAGTATTTCAACATCATGCACACCTCTTGCAGACGTGCAGATTTTTTTTGTTCCAAAGTAATGTCAGACAATGGCATAGATGAACCAATTTTCTGTTGTGCATCAAAAGGATGGAAATTTCAACTTCACCCTTGAACATTTCAATACTAAATCCTCTTTAGAATTTGAGGGGTGGGCAAGACTAGCATTTATGTAATATTTTGAAAAATCTGATTTGTTATTCTATGTATGTCATTGGTTGCTAAGCATGAGACGTTTGGGGATTTCTACCTCAGGTAGTTCAAACAACACAAAGCAGCTTGACTGGAGTCTACAGGTTCCACGCTCCTCTCTAAACAGGCACTGCCTTCCCTGTCATCTTGACCCTAGAGGAATCAGTACTGCGTGTCAAATACAAAGCATGCAGTAGATCAGCGCTCAAGGTTAATTATGCGGTAAAGCACGAAACTTGACACACTGAATGCTTCCAAGTAATTCATGGAGCTCCAATGCTTTATGTGCAAGAATAGAAAATGTTTTGAGTTGGAATTTTCAATGCTAAAGCCATCAGAAAGATTAAACAAACAGTAAAATTCACACCCTTGCTTTCAAATCTCCCAATGACGTTTACCCTAGCCCATAAACCTCCTACAGTTCTCAGAGGTATCTATTCTGATTCTCATCTCGTGTTCATCCCTTACTGCAGTTGCTCCATCTTAGTGACCGTGCCTCGACTGGCTGAGCCACAAGCTTGGAATCTTTCACTAAACCTCTCAATGTGTCTCCCCAGTTACAACTGCAGAGCGAGCGCGCGGGAGAGAGAGCGAGCGCGCGGGAGAGAGAGCGAGCGCGCGGGAGAGAGAGCGAGCGCGCGGGAGAGAGAGCGAGCGCGCGGGAGAGAGAGCGAGCGCGCGGGAGAGAGAGCGAGCGCGCGGGAGAGAGAGCGAGCGCGCGGGAGAGAGAGCGAGCGCGCGGGAGAGAGAGCGAGCGCGCGATCTCGAGACCAACATTAACATTGGAGCAATCCATTCAAAAGTCCAATAAAAGCAGGGAAGAAACTGCTCTTGGATCCATTCAGTCAGATATTTAAACTTTTACATCTTCTGCCTGATGGAACAGGATGGGAGAGGGTATAAAAGATATGGGAGGGGCTTTTGCTTGATACTCATTGTGAATATTGTTTGCACAGCTGTTGCTTACATCAATAGTTGCAGATGAACTGGAGTCAAAGGGCTGTGTACAAACTAGAGCATTAGTTGGCAACAAGCAGTAGGTTAATGATCAGTTGTCAACGAAAAACATGTCCTTCTTGCCAACAATTATGTAATTGGTTCACAGCTAGCAGAACAGCTTGAGGCTGTGAACAAGATTAGGAGAGGGGATTCAGACCATCACCACTTCACAAGCTCACTCTCTCTCTATTCTCTGCAGTGAAAGCTCAAAGCAGACCAGTTTGTCTTTTGCTCAGCGGTTGGTGCAAGCTGCAACATTTACTCATTGACCTTTTTAATGAATGAACCCTGTGTCTCTGGCAAACCAGTGGAAACGTCCAGAAAAAGACCAAGCAGCAGCAGCAGCATTCTGATCAGCATAACAACCAACTCAACAGATCCTTTGAACAATGACCAGTAACTGTTTTCTCAGTTTGTTTTCCTTCTGTCCACAACATCTATGTGTGGTTTTTCCTGTCTGTGCTCCTGTCTCCGTCAGCATGCGCCTGCCTCTGTTTGTAAGAGGGAATTTAAGGGGATTAGCGTTTTAGATTTTTAGATTAGACTTACAGTGTGGAAACAGGCCCTTCGGCCCAACAAGTCCACACCGACCCGCCGAAGCGCAACCCACCCATACCCCTACATTTACCCCTTACCTAACACTACGGGCAATTTTAGCTTGGCCAATTCACCTGACCCGCACATCTTTGGACTGTGGAAGGAAACCGGAGCACCCGGAGGAAACCCACGCAGACACGGTGAGAACGTGCAAACTCCACACAGTCAGTCACCTGAGTCGGGAATTGAACCCGGGTCTACAGGCGCTGTGAGGCAGCAGTGCTAACCACTGTGCCACCGTGCCGCCAAGTTAGTAAATTTATGCATCTACAGTTCATAACTGTTTACCTGTAACTACAGTCTAATTACTTGGAATAAACAGCAATGCTTGTTAAGTACAGAAACCTGATTGATTTTTTTATGTCAACCTGGATCTGAAAATGAGCTAAATTGAGGAATTTTGCATAGTTTTTAAAATCATTAATCTTTGTCACTACTGAGAATAGTGGGGCTCGATTTCTAGCGCTATTGTATATTATATAAACTGTTGTTGAAAGCTCCAGGTTGAGCTCAATTCGACATTATGTGGAGTGTTACGTCGCACAACAAAATCAGTATTACTGCCCTTGGGGATTCAGGAGAGGAACAAGCAAGAGTTCTGTGATTGACCTCTGTCTAGTATCCCCTGTGACAAAGACTAGGTCAGGCTCAGCTATAACACAATCGATGACAAAATACCCCGACACTTTGGTGTGCTCAGGATTGCAGCTGAGTGAGATGCTCAAAGAGGGTTGACACAGACTGGATCCCAGTGGGAATTTCCAAGGAAGGAGCAGTAAGAATCACAAAAGGCAACAGGAGATTTATGGAGTTGCATTATCAATCACCCATTTTTATAGCTAAGACTTCAAAACAGAGGACCCCAGGGCAAAAGAGGGCTTTGATCCATCTGGACCTGAGCAATCTCTGGTGATTCATCCTGCTCTGAAGAGGGTGCTGTCTGTGGAAACAGGGAGGCCAAACAGATAGATTTGAAGTGACAGTACTCTGGCCTTTTTATACATTCTTGTAATTCATAAACAATGACATTTGTAATGCTAATTTCAAATCAGTATTACATTTTGGATACACAGAGTCACACAAGATTCTAACTCAGTCATAAAAATATTTAATGAGCCAGCCTCCACTGTTCAGAAGATGTTTTAGAAATGGTGACTATGAAACTAGAATTGATTGCCTTTGAAATAATCTCATTTATTTGTTATGGACTAGGCCAGACCACTCAAAACATTCTTAAGCAGGCAGCCCAGACCATAACTCTGCAATTTGTTTCGCTAAGTGTAGTGAAAATTAGCCAGATTAAGTTAACTGGGTTGACTACCAGGCTTTAAAACAGACACAGATTTATTCACAAAATTACACAATGAAGGACAAAGAACATAATAAAGAACTCCTACAGAACTCAGTCTATCCAAACTGGACTTAATTATGCTGCTCGAATATATACAACAGTCCCAATAAGCAAACCGTCTGGGAAAACAGAACAGATGCTTACAGGTTGAATTTAGAAGGGCAGAAAGAAAGTTTTCCACACAGCTCACTGTTGAACTCCCAATCAGTTCTGCACTGAACTGCTCTGCTAGAGAGCTGACCACTCCCCTTTCATTATGCAGGTCACTTCTAAAACATGACCACTTTGGCCTGAAGTCTCATCTGTTTACATATAAACAAAAGGGCCTCTTAAAACCCTTTCATCTCTGTACCAAACCATCAGCATCGGGAGCATTTACAACCCCTCTAAACAACTAAGGACACAGTATCTTGAGAAAAGGAACAGCTTTGAGGAAAAAAGGGACCAGCTTTGTGATACACTAATGTACTTTAGGGAAGGAAATCTGCTGTCCTTACTAGTCTGGCCTATGTATGACTTCAGAACCACATTAATGTTGTTGACTTTTAATTGCCCTCTGAAAACTAGTCAGTTCAAGGTCAGTTAGAGATGGACAATAAGTCCTGGCCTTGCCACACATCCTATGAAAGGATAAAAAGATTGTTAAAAAGTTCCATAGCCTAATGATGCTTGGAAAAAATGTCTTCTCACTCTAACTTTTAAGAGTCCCCAAGTTCAAGTCTGTCCAGGAAGGGTAAACATTTTCTTGGCAATGATAGGGAGACAGGTTTTAAAAAAATTAAATTCAGAGTCAGATTGGTTGCAAAATGCATCACCATAAAAGAGAAATACATAAAAATCAGGAAAATAGGTTATTTGTATGGTTTCCTACCTGTCTATTTCTTCAAGCTTCTCATCAATGATTGGCCCCATTTGTTGACAGACATCTAGAAATAAAGACACAAGGCAGGCAATTTGTCAAAACTGAACAAAGACCAACAAGTAGGTCATAGAGATGTACAGCATGGAAACAGACCCTTCAGTCCAACCCGTCCATGCCGACCAGATATACTAACGCAATCTAGTCCCACCTGCCAGCACCCGGTCCATATCCCTACAAACCTTCCTATTCATATACCCATCCAAATGCCTTTTAAATGTTGCAATTGTACCAGCCTCCACCACATCCTCTGGCAGCTTATTCCATTCACGTACCATCCTCTGCGTGAAAACGTTGCCCCTGAAGTCTCTTTTATATCTTTCCCCTCTCACCCTAAACCTATGCCCTCTAGTTCTGGACTCCCCGACCCCAGGGAAAATACTTTGTCTATTTATCCTATCCATGACCCTCAATTTTGTAAACTTCTATAAGGTCACCCCTCAGCCTCCAACGCTCCAGGAAAAACAGCCCCAGCCTCTTCAGCCTCTCCTTGTAGCTCAGATCCTCCAACCCTGGCAACATCCTTGTAAATCTTTTCTGAACCCTTTCAAGTTTCACAACATCTTTCCGATAGGAAAGAGACCAGAATTGCACGCAATATTCCAACAGTAGCCTAACCAATACCCTGTATAGCTGCAACATGACCTCCCAACTCCTATACTCAATACTCTGACCAATAAAGGAAAGCACACCAAATGTCTTCTTCACTATCCTATCTACCTGCGACTCCACTTTCAAGGAGCTATGAAAATGCACTCCAAGGTCTCTTTGTTCAGCAACACTCCCTAGGAGCTTACCATTAAGTGTATAAGTCCTGCTAAGATTTGCTTTTCCAAAATGCAGCACCTTGCATTTATCTGAATTAAACTCCATCTGCCACTTCTCAGCCGATTGGCCCATCTGGTCCAGATCCTGTTGTAATCGGAGGTAACCCTCTTAGCTGTCCACTACACCTCCAATTTTGGTGTCATCTGCAAACTTACTAACTGTACCTCTTCTGCTCACATCCAAATCATTTAGGTAAATGACAAAGCGTAGAGGGCCCAGTCCCGATCCTTGGGGCACATATCAGTTATCCCAACCTCAAGACAACAGGGGTTTGAATACGTACAGTGAGAGAAAAGCAAACTACAGGCCAGCTCATACTTTTAGCTCACTATTATGCAGAGACAAACCTGATAGTTTTATTAACATCCCAAAATTGGATGATTGGATTAGATTACTAATCTAATCTAATCTAGCAGTGCTCAATCATCCAATACAGGCATCTCATACCCAATTGATCCAGGAGACAGAGTAACTTAGTTCTCAGCCTAGCCATTATACAAAGAAACTTCTTTCTCTGCTCATGCAGTAGTTCATAGCACCGGACAGAATTGTTTTAGTCTCCTTTTCAGATGGCTCAACATTTCAGATTGCAACACCACAGGTAAATGATAAGCTGTTCAAACAATTGCAATATTGGAACAAAATCAGGCACAACCACTGCTTGGGACTGGGGCTGACACAGTTAAAGGGACACACACTCCAATCAAAAATGGAGTCCTTCTTACTCATAAGATTTCACATCTTTTTCCAAAGTTAGACATTCTGACCCAGACATTAGTCAAACAACAGCCTGACATCACCAGACTCAGAATCAGGTGTTATTAGTACATTCAGTACTGGATTGGGTCATGTTCCAGCTGTACAGAGCATTGGTTAGGCCACTATTGGATTACTGTGTGCAATTCTGGTCTCCCTCGTTCAGGGAAGGATGTTGTAAAACTTGAATGGGTTCAGAAAAGATTTACAAGGATGTTGCCAGGGTTGGAGGGTTTGAGCTATAGAGAGGCTGAATAGAGTGGGACTGTTTTCCCTGGAGTGTCGGAGGCTGAGGGGTGACCTTACACAGGTTTATAAAATCATAAGGGGCATTGATAAGGTAAATAGACAAGGCCTTTTTCCTGGGGTGGTGGAGTCCAAAACTAGAAGGCAATTAAGGTGAGAGGGGAAAGATTTAAAAGGGACCTAAGAGACAATATTTTCATGCAGTGGGTGGTGTGTGTGTGGAATGAGCTGCCACAGGAAGTGGTGGAGACTAGTACAATTACAACATTTAAAAAAGGCATCCAGATGGGTATATGACTAGGAGGGATTGAGGGGGTTTTGGGCCAAATGCTGGCAAATGGGACTAGATTTATTTAGGATATCTGGTTGGCATGGACGAGAGTGTCCGTTTCTGTGTTGCATATCTCTATGACTACATAATCAATGAGCCAGACTCCTTCATTATCAATTTTAATTACATCATACCATATCACTGTGTCTGGAACACATTGCCAGAGGAGGTGGTGGGACCTGAGACAACAGCAGCATTCAAGACCTATCTGGATGAATACATGAATAGGAAGGGAATAGAGGGACACGGATCCTGTAAGTGAAGGCATTTTTAGTATGGAAGGGCAAAACGTGGCAGCACAGGTTTGAAGAGCCAAAAGGTTTTGTTCCTGTGCTGTATTATTATTCTTTGTTCATTGGAGGTAGTGGCACAGATTCACAGCAGTGGATTGAACTCTGGACACCTCGAAACAATGCAGGAAAATAAACTTGTTACTGATCATCAACTACCACCCTCCTCAGCTGAAAAATCAGCACTCCCTCATATTGAATATCTCTTAGAAGAAACTCCAATGACACAGAATGTAATCTGGATGGAAAACTTTTCTATCAATCACCAAAATAGCTTGGGGGTACAGGTACTGACTGGTGCTCAGCAAAAGAACTGGAGGTAACAGGAAAAGCACTTTCATGCCATGAGCAATTAGGATTTGGAGTGTATTCGATTAATTCCCAGTGTGGAAACAAACCCTTCCGACCAACCAGTTCACATTGACCCTCTGAAGAGTAATCCACCCAGACCCATTTCCCTCTGACTAATGCACTTAACACTATTGGCAATTTAACATGGCCAATTCACCTGAGCTGCGCATCTTTGGGAGGAAACCGGAGTACCCGGAGGAAGCAAATATGGGAAAATGTGCAAACTCCACAGAGACAGTCACCAGAGGCTGGAATCGAACCTGGGACCCTGGTGCTGTGAGGCAGCAGTGCTAACCACTGAGCCACCATGGGCATTGCCTGATAAGGCGGTGGATAAAGACTCAAGAGTAGCATTCAAAAAAAGAAATTTGATAATATCTGAAGGTTAAGAAAAAAGGGCATGGAGTCGGGGAAAAGAGCAGTAGAATGGGATCAATTCTTCAATGGAGCTGGCACAGACCTGATTTGACCAAATGACTTTCTTCTATGCTGCACTATTTCATGATTCCATTAAAATGAGAAACAAGAAAATGATTTAATTTCTGGATTGCATTTAGAAAAAACAAAACCAGGAATGTTGATACAAAAGCAAAATATGGTGCATGATGGAATTATTAAATAAAAATTAAAAAACGCAGGAGATGCCAGCAGGTCAGCACAGTAGCTCAGTGGTTAGCACTGCTGCCTCAGTGTCAAGGACTTGGGTTCGATTCCAATCTTGGGTGACTGTCTGCTTGGAGTTTGTACATTCTCCCGGTATCTGCGTGGATTTCCTCCCACAGTCCAAAGATATGAAGGTTAGGTGGATTAGGCTAAATTGCCCAGAGTGACCAGGAATGTACAGGCTAGATGGGTTAGCCATAAGAAATGATGGATTCTAGGGAAAGGGAGTGGGTCTGGGTGAGATGCTGTTCGGAGAATCGATGGGCTAAATGGCCTGCTTCCACACTGTAGGGATTCTATAATTCTAAAGTTTGGCTGCATCTGCAGAGAGAGTGTAACAGATTTAACGTTTAAGTCTGATCTAACTGCTCTTCAGCAGTTCTGAAGAGGAGGAGTTTTTGACCTCGAAACATTAACTTAATTTTTCACTCCACAAATGTTGCCAGAGCTACTGGGTTTCTGCAGCTTTTATCTCAGCAATGCTCATGGTCTGACACTGATTACCTTCTAAATGTAGCAGTTCTGCCGAGTCAGGTTGCTGGTCAGTGGGAATTGCATTTTGAAGCAACTGCAAAACCTGGTCCATCTTTTCCTGTTTAAAAAAAGACCCATACAATTAATTTTAAAAGTTACAACATTAAAAGCAGTAGCAGGTGCAGGGATCTTGAATTCAGTTTTTAAAACAGACACACACAGATAGGTATTGAATCTTCTTGGGGTTGTGACACTCAGTCACATCTCTAACATTTCTAAAAATGACAATGAGCAACTTGAGGGACATTGCCAGGTTGGCCAAATGGAAAGACATGACAGATGAATTGTAATGCAAATAAATGTGAGGTAATGCATTTTGCAAGAAGAAACACAGAAACAATACATATCAGTGGTAAAAACCTGAGGGGAACACAGAAGCAAAGTGTCTCAGGATTCATGTGCATAATTCTCTGAAGGTGGCCAGGCAACTTGACATGGTTGTTCAGAGGGCTACTAGGATCTTTGGGTTTATAAATAGAGATAAAGTATAAAAGCAAGGAAGTGACACTAAACCTTTACAAAGCATTGGTAAGATCACATTTGGAGTACTGCGTTCAGTTCTAAGCATCTTATTTAAAGGAAGGATGTTAAAGCACTGGAGAAACTGCAAAAGCAGTTTACTAGAATGGTACCAGGAAAGATTAGATAAATTGCGCTTAATCTAGTTTGTTCCAAGGAGAATACGAGGTGACCTAATTGAGGTGTTCAAAATTCTGAACAATTTTGACAGGGTAAGGAAAGATATTCTGTTTCCACTTGTGGCATGTTACTAACTAGAGGTCACAATTTTAAGACTGTCAGCGAAAGAGGTGGAGTGAGAGGAGGAGAAACCTTTTTACTCAGTTGTTAGGATTTGAAAATGTGCTACCTGGGAGAGTGATGGAAGTAAATTCCACAGAAGATTTCAAATGAGAGCTCGATATACAATTGAAAGTGATGAATTAGAGGGCTACAGAGATAGGACTGGATAATGGGACTAGCTGGGTAGCTCTTTCAGGAGTCACTACAGACACAATAGGTTGAATGGCCTTCTTCCAGACTAAGTTCTAAACTCTATCTACTACAAGAGTATTCTTGTGCCTCAAAACAGAAGAAGGGACACTGTACTTGAAAGCAGAGTCAAAAAGTGTGGTGCTGATGAAGAGCTTATGCTTGAACAGATGCAAGCCTGGCTTTTCCAGCAATTTTTGGTTTTGTTAGAGATTTTCAGCATCCACAGTTCTTCGAGTATGCTGGACATACCTTGGCCAGAGAACCAATTAATAGCTATCACCTATTTTGTCCATTTGAAACAGATGCAGTGTATATATTTTTTGTGTCTACAAAGACCTGTGTATTAAACGCCATAAGTGGTGGTGGCCACAAACAGGATGCTACTGTCATCGCACAAATGAACAGTGGTATATGAACATCCATGTCAGTAGGATACCAGGCATGTTGTTAGGTACAAGTCCCAAGGTCTGGCTGACTATATCAAACAGCACATCCCTTTGGCTGTTCACAACAAACAAGGTACAGACCCTACGTAATCAATTCATGATTGCAAAATCACAACAATGTTCAACATTAGTTGCGATTCTACAATTGGATATTAGCTAGATAATCCTAAGCGTGAGAACCCAATTTAGGATTGTCAGTCAGGCTTGCAGTACAGTGCAGTTGTGTGTATTGGAAACGACATGTATTAAATGTAAAGAGAGAGAAAATGCCCATATACACCAACTTTTTTAAAAATCAATAAAATGTGGCAACCATTTGGTGATTCATTTCTGAGGGTAATGCCATAACCAGATTCAACCAGCCTGGTTTAATATTTAAGCAAAATCTGAAAACTGTTACATCAGCATAAACGTGCATTCTTTATGGGAACATTTTAATGAATCAGACTCCATCTGCTAACCAATCAGCACTCTCCTATTCTCAGTGATTGTGGTTTTACTGATCATAGAATCCCTAGCCATTCAGCCCATTGACTCCACAATGACCCTCCAAACATCCCACCCAGGCCCACCCCTTACACTAATCCTATTTTTCCCCATGGCTTATCCACTTAGCTGTACACTATGGCAGTTTAGCGTGGTCAATTCACCTGATCTGTACATCTTTAGACTGTGGGAGGAAACCAGAGCACCCAGAGATAACCCACACAGACACAGGGAGAATGTGCAAATTTCACACAGACAGCTGCCCGAGGCTGGAATTGAACCCAGGTCCCTGGCTCTGTGACAAAGTAATGCTAACTACTGAGCCAACATGCCACCCAATAGCTAGCAATGCACCTTTAACATAAGAATGCTCAGGATAGTAGTACTTCTAAAAAAAAAAGCTGTAATTCTCATCAATAACTTCATACTGTTGTGAAGGGAGTTGACCACGTTATAATTGCAAGCCAACTTCATCTGTTTTTGCAAAGAAATACTTTAAGTTGTCAGTTAAGCTAATTTTTTTAAAAAATCAATCCCATTTTATTCAGAAGCTTGTTCATTCACGTTATTTACCATTGTACCTCACTTTTTATCTCAAATATCTTTTGGTTTAAACCTCTACAATTACTATCAAAGCTGAAAAGTGATCTACTAAAACACCACCTTCGCATCTGCTGTTTTATTGAAGGAAAAAGAACTTGCATTTGTGTAGCACATTGAGCCACACGAGGAAGTATGAAGACAAGGTGACCAAACATTTGAACAAGGAGGTGGGCTTTCATGAACCTTTATAAAATGTCAATAGAGACAGGGAGGCAGAAGGGCTCAGCATTTGATGCCCAGACAGCCCAAGGTACATTTGTCAACGGTGTTGTCAAGGTATATTATGGCTGTGCAAGTGGCCACAGCTAGTGGAATGCAGAGCACCCTGATAATGACCATCATCTAGGCTAAGCCAAGGAAGAATGTCCAGTTGGGTGGAATACTGGAGATCTGTTAACATTTAGGAGGACTCTGTGCCCAAAAGGTGAGGAGAAGGTAGAATATTGACTTTCTGTCTCTGTCATTATGTTGAAACCTGAACAAAAGCTACATACCTCATCTATATAAACTGGCTCAGGCTCGGAAGGCTGAATATCTTGTACAGACGTCTCCTCCGTCACGACCACCTTCTCTGTAATCAATGCAGAGCAAACAGAACGCCATAAGTAATTTCATATGTTCCTTTACAGTACCCTTCCAATCACACCATTCCAGACCTACGATGCTGCTTCTATCACAAACACCCGGTTCCTTACAGAAATCAAGATGAATCACAGGTTAGAATGTTTGCATTGAGAGCTGCAGTAACAGGACAGAAATCTAAAGCACTGTGCATGACTGTAGTCAAAAGGAGCTGAAAATGTGTTGCTGGAAAAGCGCAGCAGGTCAGGCAGCATTCAAGGAACAGGAAATTCGACGTTTCGTGCAAAAGCCCTTCATCAGGAATAAAGGCAGAGAGCCTGAAGCGTGGAGAGATAAGCTAGAGGAGGGTGGGGGTGGGGAGAAAGTAGCATAGAGTACAATAGGTGAGTGGGGAGGGGATGAAGGTGATAGGTCAGGGAGGAAAGGGTGGAGTGGATAGGTGGAAAAGATGATAGGCAGGTAGGACAGGTCATGGGGACAGTGGTGAGCTGGAAGTTTGGAACTAGGGTGAGGTGGGGGAAGGAGATATGAGGAAACTGTTGAAGTCCACATTGATGCCATGGGGTTGAAGTGTTCCGAGGCGGAAGATGAGGCGTTCTTCCTCCAGGCGTCTGGTGTGAGGGAACGGCAGTGAAGGAGGCCCACGACCTCCATGTCCTCGGCAGAGTGGGAGGGGGGAGTTGAAATGTTGGGCCACAGGGCAGTGTGGTTGATTGGTGCGGGTATCTCGGAGATGTTTCCTAAAGCGCTCTGCTAGGAGGCGCCCAGTCTCCCCAATGTAGAGGAGACCGCATCGGGAGCAACGGATACAATAAATGATATTAGTGGATGTGCAGGTAAAACTTTGATGAATGTGGAAGGCTCCTTAAGGGTCTTGGATGGAGGTGCGGGAGGTGGTGTGGGCACAGGTTTTGCAGTTCCTGCGGTGGCAGGGGAAGGTGCCAGGGTGGGTTGTAGGGTGGTGTGGACCTGACCAGGTAGTCACTGAGGGAAGGGTCTTTGCGGAAGGCGGAAAGGGGTGGGGAGGGAAATATATCCCTGGTGGTGGGGTCTTTTTGGAGGTGGCAGAAATGTCGGCGGATGATTTGGTTTATGCGAAGGTTTGTAGGGTGGAAGGTGAGCATCAGGGGCGTTCTGTCCTTATTACGGTTGGAGGGGTGGGGTCTGAGGGCGGAGGTGTGGGATGTGGACGATGTGCGTTGGAGGGCATCTTTAACCACGGGGAAGGGAAACTGTGGTCTCTAAAGAAGGCGGCCATCTGGTGTGTTCTGTGTGGAACTGGTCCTCCTGGGAGCAGATACGGCAGAGGTTGAGGAATTGGGAATACGGGATGGCATTTTTGCAAGAGGTAGTGTGGGAAGAGGTGTAATCCAGGTAGCTGTGGGAGTCAGTGGGTTTGTAAAAAAATGTCAGTGTCAAGTCGGTCGTCATTAATGGAGATGGAGAGGTCCAGGGAGGGGAGGGAGGTGTCAGAGATGGTCCAGGTAAATTTAAGGTCAGGGTGGAGTGTGTTGGTGAAAGGACTGCAGATGCTGGAGATCAGAGCTGAAAAATGTGTTGCTGGAAAAGTGCAGCAGGTCAGGCAGCATCCAGGGAGCAGGAGAATCGACGTTGAGTATAAGGCCTTCTTCAGGAACATCGATTCTCCTGCTCCTTGGATGCTGCCTGATCTGCTGTGCTTTTCCAACAACACATTTTTCAGCACTGATGGATAGAGAGTCAGGCACAGTGAGAATAACTGCACTGTTCCTCAAAAGAGCTGGCTCAGATTCAACGGGTCAAATGGCCTCTGAGATGTCCTATTTTAGAGGAGGAAATTACTGCAGGATGCTGGAATCTGTACTGAAAACAAAACAAATTGTAAGTCATGGGGATCGGGCAGTTCTGATGAAATGTCATCTAGGTTAGAACCATTAACTTGCTCTCTTTCCCCACAGATGCTGCCTGATCTGCTGCAATTGCCAGCATCTTGTGTTTTATTTTATGTTCCTCCCATTCACTAGCCAAACCAGTGATACAAAACTAAGAATACATCATAACCCTTATTCACCTTGAAAAGGACAAAGGATTCAAAACAGAACCTCTTGAAGTTGCAAATCTGAAAACCAGTGCAGATTATAAACACTTAATTTTCTCCGCACTGCAACCCAGAATCTACAGGAACTCTGAATGATTCGCAACAGACACAAAAGACAGATCATTTCTACAGCCTGTTAACTGAATGATGCAGCACTGCCTAAAAGTGAATAGGCTGCAGGCAGGGCAGTGGTATGTGTGGGAGGCATTCTATTTGAGCTGGAACTACTTTGTCATTAATCCACTTTACTTACCTAATGCTGTTATATTCTCCTTACCTGAAAAACATTATTCAAAACACCATTTCAAAACTTTCTGGGGGCAAGAAATCCTCATTCCAAAATAATTACTTTGTTCCACACACAATACTTCAGGAATAAAGTACATGGGAGTGAACTGGTTCTTGGGACAAGACTGCAAACAGCCACTTTGGATAGTCAAAGGGGATAATTACAAACTAGCCACGACGGAGGTAAGGAACAATTAGAAATTTCAACCATATGTGCGCAGGTGTGTGCATAACAGACTACACAGTTGACGTGTTCATCCAAACTGATCCTGTGATTGTTGGCACTAAACAATTTTCTCTGTCCCCCAAGTAATTCACTCGTACTGCAACTATCTAGTAGAGGCTGCGCCACTTACTCTAGTCCCAGTTGCAAGGCAGAGAGAAACAGGAGGCGCAGTGAAAGGGGAGAGAGAAAAGTCACCAGGCAGTAAGCCAACTTGTGGCATGAGTTGACACCAAAAGTTACGAGCAAAACTTGAGCTGTTTGTCAAGTTATCAGCAACAGCACTGATTAAACTGCTGTTTGGAATTCTGTCCAATGTTCTGCCAAACATTCCAAAGAGAGGTTTTAAAAACACACACACTCCTGTAACTTGCTCTGCCATTTAACTTCAGGATAAAACAAGTACAGGCAAAGGAGATCACGACATGTCGTACCACTCAGACCAAAACTCAGAGGTACAGCAAGCAATTAGGAAGGCAAATACCATGTTGGCTTTTAATCGCAAGGGAAATAAATTAAAGGAAATGAAGAAGTCTTGCTACAATTGCACAGGGTGGATTCTCGTTATATCATTTCTGAAGGCTTCCCATTTTCCAGCCATCCCTTCACCTGCGAACATCTGCTCCCAATCAGTTTTCGAAAGCAATTGTGCTTGCCTTGTTTGCAACATTAATAATATCATATCTGACAAACTGTACTGCCTTGGTCTCCAATTTTAAAGAAAATACTGACACTGGAGGCAGTACAGTGAAGGTTCAACAGATTGCTTCCTAGGATGAGAGAATTGTGCAACGCTGACCAACTGAGTGAAATGGGGTCTATATTCCTGGAGTTAAGAATGAAATTGGCTTGATAAGGTAGATGCTGAGATTGGTTCCATGACTCAGGGAATCTCAAATCTAGGGGCAGTTTCAGATGGGAGGGACAATCAGGACTGAGGGGAGGAGAAATTACTTCACTCAAAAGGGTTGTGCATCATTGGAATTCCCTACTGATAGCATTGTGAATGCTTCCTCTTTGAATATATTCATAGAAAGGGAGAGAGAGCAGGCGAAAGGAAGGAAGGAGAGAGCGCGTGAAAGCAGGCAACAGAGAAATGGTGTGTCTGGGTCTGCTGAAGCACACAATTGGTCCTAAATACAGCAGCACGACAGACAGGCTAAATGGTCTACTTGGGTTTCTATTTCTTATGCAGCTCCTCCACGTTCATTAGCAACTTTTTTTTTTACATTCATTATGGGATATGGGCGTCACTGGCAGGGCTGAATTATTGCTCTTGAGCTGAGTGACTTTCAGCACTGTTGGGAGTTTAGAGTTACATGTAGGCTAGACCAGGGAAGAAAGGCAGATACCCTTCCCTAAAGTAGTTCAGTGCTCCTTAAAAAGGTATGAAACTTTTTCCAAGACCCTTGCAAAGCATCAGACAAAATGTGACACTAAGCCAGAAAAGGAGACATCCGGATTGACATTTGTAAGTTTTAGAAAAAGGAACATCTTACATAATGAGGGGATGTAGAGATTTAGGGAGAAAATTCCAGAGTTTAGCCAATAGTACAGTCATCAATGGTGGATCACTTAAAACTGATAATGATTAACAGGCCGGAGAAGGATGAGCAGGTGGTTATCTAAATATGAAAAGGCAATGTTCTAGGCTAGGGAAATGAAAGCTTGATAAAAGGGTAAACTTTTTTTTTCAAAAAAGGTATTGACTCAGCAGGAGTCAAGATACCTCAGCAAGCACAGGGGCAGAACACAAAGAGTAATATTTTGGAACAGTACAAGTTTACAGGAAGTTGCATGTTCAACGTGCTCATTTTTTAAGGAAGGAAATAAGGCAATATCATGCTAAGCATTAGGCAAGGGTCACCCAACAGTAACTAGGAGTGGGAACTCCAATCTCTTTGCCCCTGCTTCCTTAGAGTGGCTACGCATAGATCAATTATTGAATTTTGACCCCATCCTGGTTGATTTATTTGGAAAGTAAACAACAGATCTGACTGTCTCAGGATAGGGCACTAACCATTTCAGATTTGGATAGGAAAATAATTTCTTTACTCAAGAGTTGCGGAACTTATTGTTGAGTCTTAAATATACTCTGAAATCCTAAGATTGTTGAGCACTAACAGAACCAATGGATGTGAGAATAGGGCATGAAAGTGGGAGTGAGAAGATCACAGTTAACTTACAAAATGGTATAGCAGGCTTGTAGTGAGTATATGACTATTCCCATCTATTACAATATCAAGGGTTTTTCGTTCACGAGAACATAGAAAGGTACAGAACAGAACAGGCCCTTTGGCCCACAGTGTTGTGCTGAGATTTAATCCTAATGCAAAATATAGTAACTTAACCTATGCACCCCTCAACTCACAGCTATCCATGTGCTCAACTTGCAGGTACATTTTTTCAAGACCATTGTCAGAAAGAAATTACCTTCACACACAAACTTCTCAGTATAAGTAAGCTTTCAGCAAGGTTTCACTATGCTATCTTAGCCATAGGAGAAGCACTCATTGCCGACTGTTAATCAGCACATCGTACTGTTCTCCACATGAAGCATTTGACGATATCAAATAATTACCATAACACAGTAAGTCGACTTCACTTACCTGGCTCAGGCTCTGCATTCAGACTGGTTGATACAAAATTCGATGGAAAAAGTCCAACTCCTCTTTTCGTCTCGCCTCTCCACCAGTTGGGGTCACTAAACAAGACAGCAAAACATAACTATAATCTCTTAAATTTGGATATCAGGATATTTTCGTTACAATGGCTATACGTGTGTTATATTTTGTTGAAGCCTTAATTCAGTTTCTACACTTATAACGCAACGTGTGAGACTTAAATACATATCATACTAAAATACACATCTCTTTTGGAATTTGAACCAGTGGCATATGGGTTTGTGTGTCTAAGGGAGTTTAGTGATTAATTTGTAATGATTTCTCTTAAAACACAGTCTGAAAGAAAGACTTCTTGAATTGTGTTCTTGTTTATGCTCAGAATTTTATGAGAGGACAAGGTAAATAGCTTTTAGCCAGAAGGTTGTGTTTTTTTTTAGGGCTGAGGGAAACACCTACAGCCTGGAAGACAGCTTTTTCATTTCAGTTTGGGGCAGTTTTGCAGGATTTTTAGCTGAAACTGGATGTGTAAAGCCACTGATCCTCCGAAATAGAGGTAGTTTTAGATTGTCTACTCTGAAAACACTCCCTTTCACTCAAGCCTTTCCATGCTGCTTTCTCAGACACTCAGATGACAGGAGTGCATTTTTCCTCCTTCTGAAAAATCACAGACTATTAAAGTGTATTGTTTCCGGGACCTAGTCTCATATACTCCCTCAAACTACAAACTCTGCCACTGGTTCACGTTTAAGGGATGTTTCGACTCTGGAAGTAAGCATCGGTGATTAGTTGCTAGGATATCTTAGCCAATATGAGTTTGTGAACAATCATTTGTGATATCATCCCTCCTCCTCTGCTGCTTGAGTGCACGGCCACAGTTAAGCAAGCTCAATTGGACAGCTCTTTCAGAGGCCAACATGTGAGAGGGCAAACGACTTCCTTCTGTTCTTTACAATTCTGCAGAATAGCTAATGTGCTGTGAATATTAGTTGCTGGGAAGGATCCACACCAGTGCATTTTGATACTGGGAATTTGACTCCAACTTCATGGGAGGAAAGAATCAAGCTTGACCAATGGATTCATTTCCAACCTACCTGTCATCTAAAATGGTGATAATTTCTCCAGCTTTAAAAGTAAGCTCATTGTCTTCCACAGCCTCAAAGTCATACAGGGCACGAACCATGCGTACTTCACTTCTGTGGCTATTTGTAGCACTTTCTGTTGATGGGTACAGGGACTTGGTTTCCGTCTGTTGCTGTTTCTGCTCCTGCAAAGAAAGCTCAATAGCTGGAAAGCCAACAGGAAAATGATTATTTTGTGACCTGCTACTCCACAGCACTTTTTCTTTAAAAACCTCATCCTCCAAAACGAACCCAAATTAATTAGATTTGTTTTGTTCAAGCAATTTTCTGAAATAGCACCTCATACTATATTAAAATTTTGCATCGTACACACTAAGTTCATAATGGAAAGGGTAATACCACATACACCTTTCCTATCATAAATACCTTCTGTTATCCATATTTTTGATAGGGTATTGTCCATCTAAATATGCCACAGTACAACTGCCATCTTATCAAGCAGCGTGTAGGCAAAGGTTCTCTAAAGTAAAGACTGGGACCCCTAGTGGGATCACAAATAAAGTGTTGAGATCCAAGCTTCAAGGCAGCAGCGTGTTTAAAAGATTGTCTCCTCCAGTGTTCCCCATTCCCTCAATAAAAGGATCACAATAACAACCAAACCTCAAAATGGACTCACAGTGGGATCAATTTTAGGAAGCACTGAGATTGATAAACATAGCATATAAAGTTTGCACAGTTTGCATTATAAATGGGATCAGAGATTTTTTTCACAGCAATATATGTTAAATCAAGGACAGAGTGCATAATTGTAAAGTTTTAATTGAATTACATTTGTGAGTTTTGATCGGATCAGTCTTCGAAACTTAGTTCCTCAACAGCGACTGGATAACTACTTTGTTCAATCTGGATGGACAGCCTGTTGAATGTAGAGAGGGTTACACTGCTAGGGGCCATGCTAGCTTTTGAAGGATACAGCATGATTGTTAGTTGGAGTGCAACACCAACACCAACATCGAGACCATAATGCTGGTCCCTGTTGGAAAACATTTCCTTCAGATAGCTGGCCACACTCGTGGAGCTCTTAAACAAGGCTCTTCATGCTTTTCCGCCTCAGTGATGATAACCTCTTTTGAAACAAAGGGGTGTAAGGGACTATGCACAAATATCACTAAAATGAAGTGTTCAGGCATACAAAAAAAATTCAAAAGGCTATGGAACGCTATCTGTAGGGTTGGTATATGAAAGGGAAGTTTGAGTAAGTTTAAAGTAGGGATTGATATAGAACATAGAACATAGAACATAGAAGGATACAGCGCAGTACAGGCCCTTCGGCCCTCGATGTTGCGCCGACCGAATCCTACCTAACCTATACTAGCCCAATAACTTCCAAATGCCTATCCAATGCCCGCTTAAATGACCATAAAGAAGGAGAGTTCACCACTGATACGGGCAGGGCATTCCATGAACTCACAACCCGCTGTGTGAAGAATCTACCCCTAACATCTGTCCTATACCTACCACCCCTTAATTTAAAGCTATGTCCCCTAGTAACACCTGACTCCATTAGCGGTAAAAAATGATTTCCAATAAATAGTGAAGAGGATTACGGGGTTGGGGCAAGTACAAAGCATTGAAGCATTTGATTGGCCATGATTATACTGAATGAGGAGGCAAGTCCTGTATCCATGTTCCTTTGTTTCTTAAAGCTAAACAGAGCCCTAGTTAGACCAAACCTAGAGCCTAGCATAGACATGACAGGTCAACTAGAAACGCTCGTTTTTCTACGGCTCTATGAAATACAGTGTTCAATTCAGAGAACACAACTTCACAAGTATATTACCTTGAATACAGAGTTACTAGAATGTTGCCAGAGCTCAAAAGGGTTAAATTATGAGAGATGGGATGACAAACTGATTAGGTATTCCCTACAACTGAGATTTTTAGGATTCTGAATGGAGGTAATGAGAGAGAAATATTTTTCCACTAGTGGAGGAACTGAAGACAAATAGACTCTGGTAATTAGAGCCTGGTAATTCAAGGAAGAAATTAGTAAATACAACTCAATGCAATGAGTGGTAAAAGCATATAGAATCACAGGACCATTCCAACAAAAGCAGTAGGAACAAGTAGTATTAACAATGTTCACTCTTAGATCAATAGATTTTAGCAAGCCAAGGTAAGAGGAGGCATGGAGCCACGGTGTGCTTCCTGATAATTGAACCCACGTGTAATTCTGTATTGGACCATTCTGTCATGAAGTGAGTTTGAATCAGAGTCAGATTTGAACAACTCCCAGAGCAGAACGGCTCTGTGCATAGCAGCTCAAGGTAAACATCAAAATTGCTGGAAATACTGAGCAAGTCAGGGAACATCTGTACAGAGAATGAGTTAACATTTCAGTTCAAGGCGATGATTCATTGGAACTATTCTGTCCCAGGTGTGGTCCAACTGCAAAAGTGTGGCTAATGTTCACACATTAGCTGCAAAAGGAAATTTCAGCAGTTTATTCAACCTTAAGAACATCTAATGCGCATTTCTACATTTGGTCTCTAGGAATCAGCAACCCAACGATTTCTAACGTTCTCCATCCCTCTTCCTCCAACCCCACCACCTTCTACATGTGATCCACTAACCAGACAGATAAAGACAAAACATGTCAATACTAGTTCAAATTGGCACAGCTACTCTCAAAGCCACAACAGACACAGAAGCACAATAACTCTCTCAATAGTCAGGTTTCTGTCTTCCCCTTTTGTATGCCAACATGATGTCATGTTCTGGCCTTTATTATTTTTTAAAAGCAAATTTGGGTTCAAGTTCTGACTTGCTCATGTAAAAATGCATAGCCCACAAATTATAAAAATGCAAAATATTCACATGATGATCTTATTCCTTACCTTTAGCTAGGTCAACATCTTCAGTACTTCTACTTACTCCTGTTACACTGTCTTTAGATGAATTTGAAGTGTTCTGGCTCTATTTAAAAAGAAATGGAACACTTACTAAAATACATTCTCATCAAGCCAGCTGTGGTCCCTCTGTTGGCCTTGGTTTTATATTTCCATACCCTTTGAAATAAAGTAGGTTTTACTACAGCTGTAATATTGTGAACAGTTTTGGGTCCCTTATGTGAAGGCATTGGAGGCAGCCCAGAGAAGGTTGACCAAGTTTATCCCAGGTATTTTCTTATGAGGACAGATTGTGCAGATTGATCAGATTACCAAGTGTGGAAACAGACCCTTCAGCCCAACTGGTCCACACTGACCCTCTGAAGAATTACCCACCCAGACCCATTTCCCCCTGACTAAGGCACCTAAACACTTTGGGCCGCTTACCATGGCCAATTCACCTGACCTGCACATCTTTGGACTGTGGGAGGAGACCAGAGCACCCGGAGGAAACCCACGCAGACACGGGGAGAATGTGCAAACTCCACAAAGACAGTCACCCGAGGCTGGAATCGGATCTGGGACCTTGGCGCTGTGAGTCAGCAGTGCTAACCATTGAGCTTGTACTAACTGGAGTTCAGAAGATGATCTTGTTGAAATATACAAGACTCTAAGGAGACTTGACAGAGTGGCTGCGGAAAGGCAGCTTCCTTCTGTGGGAGAAACTAGAATCAGAGGACATAAATGCGAGATTCCTTATCCTGAGATTATGTCCTCTGATTCTAGTTTCTCCCACAGAAGGAAGCTGCCTTTCCGCAGCCCCTCTGTCAAGTCTCCTTAGAGTCTTGTATATTTCAACAAGATCATCTTCTGAACTCCACAGTTAGTACAAGCTCAATGGTTAGCACTGCTGACTCAGCGCCAGGGTCCCAGATTCGATTCTAGCCTCGGGTGACTGTCTGCGTGGAGTTTGCACATTCTCCTCGGGTCTGCGTGGGTTTCCTCCGGGTGCTCTGGTCTCCTCCCACAGTCCAAAGATGTGCAGGTCCGGTGAATTGGCCATGCGAAATTACCTGTAGTGTTGGGGGATGTGTAGGTTAGATGCATTAGTCAGGGGAATGGGTCTGGGTGGGATCCTCATCTCCACTTTTTCCTACATTTTCTCCATAACTCTCGATTCCCTTCCTGAATAAAAATCTGTCTGTCTATCTCAGTTATCTGAATAGACTGAGTAACACGGCCTCAATCCTGTGCAGTAAAGAATTCCACAGATTCACTACCCTCAGAAAAAGAATCCCTCCTCACTCCTTCTTAATCTTAGGATAAGGAATCTCACATTTAAGAAGGAGTGAGGAGGGATTCTTTTTCTCTGAGGATAGTGAATCTGTGGAATTCTTTACTGCACAGGATTGAGGCCATGTTACTCAGTCTATTCAGATAACTGAGATAGGCAGATTTTTATTCAGGAAGGTAATCAAGAGTTATGGAGAAAAAGTGGAGATGAGGATCCCACCCTGACTAATGCACCTAACCTACACATCCCCCAACACTACAGGTAATTTACCATGGCCAATTCACCTGACCTGCACATTTTTGGACTATGGGAGAAAACCAGAGCACCCGGAGGAAACTCCATACAGACAGTTGCCAGAGGCTGGAATCGAACCCGGGTACCTGGTGTTATGAGGCAGCAGTGCTAACTGCTGAGCCACTGTGCTGCCCATCTCATTAAATAGTGGAGCAGGCTCAAATGGGATGAATGGCTGACTTCTATTCCTACATCTTGTGATCTTTGGGTGCAGTTTGGGGTCAATGCTCATTTGTCAAGTATTCTTCCTTTCTTTACCGACAGTATTAAAATGCTCAGAGGTGCTTTTAACTCTAACATGGACAGGAAGGGTTTTGTTCAATACTGAACAAAATTGTGGAAATTTCAGCAAAGGCAGAGCACAAATGATGCACTATGACTGTTTGATTAGCATCCCATGCACCCACTACCTTTAAAATTCTCTCCTTCTATAATCAGCACGGAGGAACATGATGCCTCATCCACATGATGCACTGTGCACTAAGCCACCTTCAAAAGCAGTGATTGAACCTGCAATCTCAAACACATGGACAACTGGCAGACGGAAGCACCCAGCACAGCGAGTTTTCCCCAAAAGTTATGTCACACCCTGGCATGGCACGAAGATTATCATTCCTTCACGGTGGCTGGTTTTACATCCTGGAAACTCCTCTCTGATAGGGTAGTGGGAGACTTATACCATACGAACTGCAGTGGTGCAAGGTAACACACCATCACCTTCTCAAGGAAAATTAAAGGAATGACAACATTAGTCTCTTCAACATTACGCTCATCCCAAGAGCAATTTTTTAAAAAATACTTTGGCCCAAAGATCTGGAGCTGGTCTTGTTAAACTTCACCAGAAGGGAAATCAGATGCAAGATCATAGTATGCCGACAGGTAGGTTCTCTTTTTCTCACATGATTTTTGTGATGCAATAGCAAATCCTGCATTGAGATTGATGTCAATTTTGTCCTTCTAGAAAAGTGAAGAGATTTGATTCAACTCATATACAGCAGACCATGAGAAATAGGAACAGGAATAAGCCTCTCTAACATTTAGGGTGTTGAGACATCAATATGTTTCTCTGGTCAAGAGAGTTACTGTGGTGTAATATCTTCCAGGCTCACAATCCCATCACCCAGAATGGTGAAAGCAGCAGCTGCAGGAATGCATCAAGTTCTCCTCCGAGTTACACACAACACCCAGGTGTAGACTCATGTCATTGAGAGTTCATTCTCACAGGGGTAAAATCTTGGAACTCCCTTACCTAACAACACCATAGCAAACCTTCATCATTTGATCTCCAGCAGGTCACCAAGGTTTCCAGTGCCACCCATTTCCCATAAACGAACATATTCCAAAGGTACCTGTGAGCTCATTGAAGGAAAGGAGACACCATCTTCTTTAAGTGCCTTGATGGTAGCAGCAATAAGACTGAGCTGGGGATCCTTTTGAAACTCCTCCACCCATTCCACCAATAATGCCTTCAGCTTTTCACATACTTTCGGATGAGCCTGGGGAGAAATAGCAAGACAGGTCATCATACAGATGTGCTTTCAAAAGAAAAAAAAAATTAAGCTGTATAATCAACTTGCAGCGACATTTTTGACAGAAGCTTCATCTGCAAGGGAAGCTTCCTGATGTAGTATTAAAATTCCACACAGTAAAGATTCACATGCTCAAATTCAAGTCCATTACAAGGAATGAAGGTCAAATGCAGCAGTCAGATGTTGGCAAATGTCAGCAAATGTCACCAGCAATGTCACAATGACATTTTACTGCATTTCTATTAAATATTACATAGTGTACAATGCAGAAACAGTGAGTTACACAGGTGAAAGGCTGCAAAGCTCAACATTACACAAGACTCAATACCTTTCTCATCATACCCCATTTCTAACATTCTTCTATTCTCTTCTTTCTCATCTTTCCATTTCGTTTACCCTCTAATACACCAAAGTCATTTGCTTCACCCAATACTTATGCATGGCACTCCAACCACTCTCCAGGTATACTGTATACTTGCCTCTTAAGGGGTTTGTATGCTCAGAAAACTTCAATGTGGTGAAGAATAGTGGGAAGCCAGAGGACTGAGAAGCCTTTAAAAATCAGCAGAGGCTATAAAAGCAATAAGGAGAAGGAAGGGAGAAGATAAAATATGAGGGCAAGTGAAATAAATGTAGACAGGCTGGTATCTCATCACCAGGTCACCATTTATTTGCATATGCACCGTATACTAGCTGTGACCAGCCAGCTCAGTCAGACCCTGAAGTCAGGAAGCTCTCTGAATCCCCCTGTATATAATCGGTCAACCAGGGCTCGCTGATTGGCCCAGGTCAACAATACCAATCAAGGATCCCAGTCAACAAGTTCCACCTAGTTCCAATCACAACAGTAAGATAGCTCGTAATATAAAAGAAAATTGCAAGAATTTTGTTTAGGAATATATAAAAGGTAAGAGAGCCACAAGAGTGGACATTGGACTGTTGGAAAATGAGGCTGTGAAACAGTAATGACAAATCAAAGAAGTGACTGGGAAACAGAACAGGTACTTTGCATCAGTCTTTACAGTGCAATACATTACCAGGACACCAGAACTTCATGAGTCGGTGGGCAGGGGCAGCGCGGCAATGTGAGTGCAGAAGGTGCCATTAAGGAGAAGGTACTAGGGAAGCTGAAAGGTCTGAAGATGAATAAATCAAGTGGGTCAGATGGACTACACCCTTCGTTCCAAAAGAGAACTTGCAAGAGATTGTTCGGGCATTGGTGATGATATTTCAGGAAGCTGGGAGGAGTCCCAGAGGTCTGGAAAATAGCTAATATAACACTTCCGTTTAAGGGAGGGGAGGGAGGCAGAAGACAGGAAACTATAGGCCAATTAGCCTGACCTCAGTCATTTAAGAGAATCTGTTATTAAGGATGCGATTACTTGGAGGTTCATTATTCAATAGGACTGAGTCAACAATGGTTTCATCAAGGGAGGACGAAACTGTCAGAATTCTTTGGGGAGGTAATGAGCAAGTTAGACAAAGAAGCGCCAGTGGATGTGATCTATGTGCACTTCCAGAAGGCCTTTAATAAGGAGGCTGCTAAGTAAGACATGACCCGAAGGTGTTAGGGGAAGATACTGGCATGGATAGAGGAGTGGCTGACTAGCAGAAGGTGGAGAATGTGAATAAAGGGGCCTTTTTAGGATGGCATGTGGTGGCTTGTGGAGTTCTGCAGGGGTCAGTGTTGGGAGCACAACTACTCACAATATGCATTAATGATCTGGGTGAAGAAATTGAAGGTGTTGTTGCTAAGTTTGCAGATGACAAAATTAGGTAGAGTGACAGGCAGCGTTGAGGAAATGTGGAGGCTGCAGGACTTGGGCAGACTACAGAAAGAATGGACAAAGAAACGGCAGATGGAATACAATATGGGAAAGTATGTGGTAGGAAGAAGAGGCATAGATTATTTTCTAAACAAGGAAAGGCTTCAGAAATCTGAAACAAAAGGTACTTGGAGACCTAGTTCAGGATTCTCTGAACATTAACATGCAGTTGGTAGTTAGGAAGGCAAAAGCAATGTTTGTGTTCTTTATAAGACGGCTAAAATACAAGAAGAGAGATGTACTTCTAAAGCCGTGTAAGGCTCTGGTCATACTTCACATGAAACACTGAGCAGTTTTGGGCCTGGTATCTAAGGGCAGACGTAAACTCCCTCCACCACAAGCATAAGAATAATCCTAAGGGCTTGTCATATGAGGCGCAGCTGAGGACCCTCCATTCAGTGGAGTTTAGAAGGATAAAAGGGAACTGAATGAAACTTACAAAAGATTGAGGGGCACCTGGATACAGAAGATATGGAGAGGGTATTTCCAATAGTTAGAGAGACTAAGATCCAAGGGCACAGCCCCAGAATGAAGGTATGACTCTTCAGAACTAAGAGGAGGAGGAATTTCTTCAGCCAGAAGGTGGTGAATCTGTGGAATTTATTGCCACAGAAAACTGTGGGCGCCCAGTCATCAAGTCATAAGGCAGAAAAAGATTGACTAAGGGTTACAGGGAGAAAACAGGAGAATGGGGTTCAGAAACCAATCGGCCACAAACAAATAGTGGAATAGACTTGATGGACTGAATGGCCTAATTCTAAATCTTTTATCTATGGTCTTATGGCTTGACAGATTAAATGCTGAGAGCATACTTCCCTTCATGGGGAGAAACTAGGACCAGAGGGCATAGTCTCAGAAAGACAATAAAAGGAACAGCAAAGGAATGAAGAGTTATGGTGATTGGCTGGGTATGTGGAGTTGAGTCCACAAAAAAGATGAACCATCAACTTACTGAATGGTGGAGAAAGTTCAATGGGCCAGATGGCCGATTCCTCCTCCTAATCCTTATGTTCTTAAGTAAAAGAGGCATCCATTTAAAACAGAGATCAGCACAAATTTCGTCTCTCAGGAGATCGGAGACTCTTATGAATTTGCTGCCACAGGCACCCATGGGGCAGAGTCTTTGTGTGTATCTAAGGCTGAGATAGTTAGATTCTTGATCGGTAGGGGTATCAAGGATTACAGGGAAAGGGCAGAAAAGCAGACATGAGGAATGTTGGATCAGCCATGAACGGTGGAGCAAGCTCAAGCAGCCCAATGGACTACTCCTGTTCCCAATTCTTTTGGTCTACAGGATACAAATTGAATCTAACTTCTTTGCTTTTCTGGAGGGCAAAATTGACCTCAATGGTTGTGCTGGATTTGGTATTACATCACAGTAGGTAAAGAGTGGAGCTGGAAAAGCAATACAGGTCAGGCAGCATCAGAGGAAGAGGGGAGTTGCTTGTTCAGGTTCTAACCTGAAACATCAACTCCCCTCTTCCTCTGATGCTGTCTGACCTGCTGTGCTTTTTCCAGCTCCACTCTGACTCTCATTATCTCCAACTTGTTGTTATATCACAGCAATCAGTGTGAGAAAAATAAATTAAGCTGCAAAATTCCTGTATTAGTACCAGTGAGTTTTGTAAGAGACAAGAGTAGCAAATGTAGCAGCTTATAGTAACTTAGTGACAGCGCCAGGTACTCGTGCATCTTTCCTGATCAATGGCCACTTTCAGGCACAGAAAACTACCGAGTGTTAAACAAAATCTCAACTGCTGCTGATGATAGGGTGCAGCTATTACAGTTAACCTTGAATGTTTTGGACAAGGGTCTTGGCAAAAGAAAACAAGAGGTCCAAGAAATTTTGTGCTGGTATCTTCGATTACATCGTGATTGTGGCCCGAGCTTTCATGAAGATCCAGGGAATTATGATTATTTTATTCCGAGACTGCATGTATAAATGCATATGACACCTTGATTTATTAGGCAAGGAAACAAAAAATAACAGCAACAGTTGCATTAGAAATTTATCACAGGCACAGACAATGATTAAAAGATGACCAAAAAGTTGGTTACTATACCTTATTATATACACTTAATAAATTTCCAACTTCACTTGTGAAATCACGAGAACATATTTCTAAGTGGAAGATCTTCCCACAGTTTGAGACACAAGCACCTAGTAACTGCAAAATGAGACACAAAGATAATCAGCAGACTATAAAAAAAAACTGGAAGAGGGTTTACAAAGAGCATTAGGAACAAGTCAATAAGTGTTATCTAGTTGGACCCCTGGATAGCATTTAAACACAGCCAGAGGACTATACAGATGGTTAAGCTGCTATCATATTGTACCAGAATTTTCTTTTAAAAATCCGTTCATGAAATGAGCGCGTCACAGGCTAGGCCAACATTTATTGCCTATCCCTAATTGCTCAGAAGGTAGTTCAGAATCAACCACATTGCTGAGGGTCTAGAGTCACATAGGCCAGACCAGGTAAGGAGGTTCGTGAACCAAATGGGTTTTTCTGACAATTAACAATGGATTCATGGTCACCACTGAACGCTCAATTGCAGATTTTTAAAAAATTGAATTCAAATGCCACCATGTGTCAGGATTCGAATCCTGGTTTCGAGAACGTTATCTGGGTATCTGGATGAATAGTCTAGCAATAATACTACTAGACCATCACCTCCCCATGTTCATGTTTTACCATTTTGTAACAGGAAACATTTGACAAGTAGGGACACATGCTGGAAATAAGTATTCCCAACTTTCTGTTCTAAACACGGACAACAGATTACTCATGATTTGGAGATGCTGTGTTGGACTGGGCTGTACAAAGTTTAAAATCACATAACACCAGATTATAGTCCAACAGGTTTAATTGGAAGCACTAACTTTCGGAGTGCTGCATCAACTACCTGATGAAGCAGTAGCACTCCAAAAGCTAGTGCTTCCAATTAAACTTGTTGGACGATAACCAGGTGTTGTGTGATTTTTAACAATGGATTATTCCTTCACGAACTGGATGTCCACCGCAGCAAGTATTGTGATTACATAGTTGAAAGAGGCTGTGTCTTGTATATTTTCTATTTAGTTATGGCATTCATTTCTAGTTGGGTTTGGGGAGGGTGGGGAAACACTGCTAGCTCAGGGGTTGATTGAGGTTTCTGGCAGTACCACTGTCTTTCTAGGGAGTGCAGACATTACTGCGGAGATTACTGAGCTGGCAAGCTCAAAATAGAGTTGGATGGAGGATGCTAGTTGTGGTGAACATTGCTGAGTTAAACCATCACTGCACCATTTTACAAACTCTGCGATGCCCAGTGGTTCTGATGTCCTCAAGGATGCTCCCAGAGGGGGATTCACTAGTATGTGCCTCATTCTTAACCAGATTTTCACAATGTCCCGCTCGATTGACATCACACCCACAAACATCCATTCCCTCCACCACCAGCACTCAGTAACAATGTGCACCATTTACAAAATGCAGGAAAGATCCTTAGACAGTGCCTTCCAAATCCATGACCATTTCCATCTGAAATGACAAGGGCAGTAGATACATGGGAATACCACCAGCAAAAAGTTCCACGTCAAGCCACTCTCCATCCTAACAGCAGATGGATGGAATCAGTTCAAGGAGGCAGCTCATCACCACCATCTCAGGGTCAACTAGGGATGGGCAATAAATAATGGCAAGCCAGCAATGGCATCCCATGAATGAATTCGGAAAATAAAAATCAGTCCCTCTCAAATTAACAGAATTAGAGAAAAGGGAAACTCCCAGTCAGTGTAGTTGAGCAAGACAAAACAAGTCAGATGTCTGCACACAATCACATTCTTTAAGAAAGATTTCGTCAAAGTCTGCAGGAAGAGATGAAAGAGTTGGCGCTGCACTGATTCCACTCACCGTTAAGGCCTTCATTGCCACGTGAGGATTTTTATGATTTACTCTCTTCATAATCGCCTTCAAACAATCTTTTGGCCTGATGTTAAAACAATGGAGAAAATTACTTGCGTTGAAATGGAAATGAAACACCCAACAGGAATGATGCATGCAAAATGTACATTGAATGTACTATAAGTTACACCCAGCTGTTCCAATTCACTGAGAGCACAAAACAAGTCACAAAGGTGCTTTGTACTTCTTAAATGCCAAACGGCAGGTTCCAGATGCCAGCATTCGGAGGACCAACAACAACTAAAATGACTGACCTATGATCTCAGTCATCTTAAATTATAATTAAACTCCTCTTAAGAATGCCAGTTGGATCCAGTGAATGACAAACTGGATAATAAGGAAGCAAAGCAATTTTCCAACACAGCATGAAATCAGCACACATCGGCATGGAAGTGTACTTTAGCAGAATTGTGTTACTTGGCTCCTGCCTTTATGAAATACTACATGCTCTGACTGTCAGTGAAGTTATGCATCAATGCAGATAAAAATAACAGCACGTTTTGACAGCGTCTCACCAAAATCATTAGCCTTGTTTTGCTCTTTTCAATATTTCTACTTTGTAGTTTAAATTAACATATTCGCAGACATTTTTAAGTTTCCAATTTTGCTAAATACATTCATCTGTTGGTAAATTGCGTACAAGGTAAGTACGTACTACAGCATTAGGACAGTTACTGATAATACACACAAAATCATTGCAACGATGCACAGGAACGATGGAGCCTTCACAATGGGTGATCAAACTCTGATGCCCAGAAACAAGCCAACTTTTTTTTAAAAAATATCAACAATGGCTCTGCTCCAGCTTCCCATAATTTAAAAATTAAATTTCACCATCATTAAGTGAACTTGAATAAATGAAAATAATAATACTTGAATGGTATGTAACTACAGTCAACTTCCAAAGCCTTTTCAAAGTTAGCAATATTTGTGAATGAGATCCATCAATTGACAAATGCAAGATGGCTTGCTAGACAGAGATCAGGAGGGAGAATAATGACCAATTTAACCCCTCCTGTTCCTAGGGGTGAGGGAAGTGGAAGGGTATTGGAAACTAAGTGAAGCATTTTTTCCATCCATACCCATTTGGTGTAGTCCCAACACGATCGCAGATATCCATGATAAGAGTCCAGTCTTCACTGGTGTTGTGTTCATTTGTGGCTTTTTCTGAAAGAAAAACATTAATAACAATTCAGCAGAATCACAGAATTGTTATGATGCAAAAGGGGATTTGGCCGATTGTACCTGCAATGGCTCTCTGAGCATTTTAACTTAGTCCTGCATTTTCCCTGCAACCCTATACATTGGGTGATTGTTTAAATAAAAACCATGTCCTCTTGAGTGCCTCAATTGAAATTGCCTCCACCACACTTGGAGTCAGTGCATTCTATATCTGAACTATTTGATACTCGAAAACATTTTTCTCATCCCGCATTCGCTTCTTTTGTGAAATTCTTTAAAAGAACATAAGGAAGAGATGATGATTCGAGATTGTGCACTACTCTAAGATGTTGGCAGATCCGTCCGAGGATTCAACTCCTGTTTTGTGCTACTCATCATAACCCTCTACTCGCTGAAAATTTCAAACATCAACCTACCTCCTCTTTAAATACTTATGACCAGACGTCCACAATGCAGAATTACAGACATTTACTGCACTCCGGGAGAAGACATTTGTTCACATCCCAGTTTTAATCAAGTGTTCCTTATTCTGTAACTATATTCCCTATTTTGACATTCGCCCACTGGTGGAAACATAGAATCCCTACAACGAAAGCAGGCCATTTGGCCCATCAAGTCCACACTAACCCTCTGAACAGCATCCCACCCAGACCCATTCCCCTACCCAATCACTGTTACCCTGCACTTCCCATATCTAATCCTGTACATCTTTGGACTGAGGGGGGAAACCAGAGCACCCAGAGGAAACCCACCAGGAGAATGTGCAAACTTTACACAGACTGTTGCCCAAGGGTGGAACCAAACCCGGATCCCTGGTGCTGTCAGCAGCAGTGCTAGCCACTGAGCTGCCCCACCACACCTATCCTGTCAAGTTGTTACAGGATAAGATTACCCCTCATTCTCTTAATGAACAAACGCCTAACCTGTTTAGCTGTAATTGATAAGTCAATTTCTTTAATACAGGTACCAAGACTGTACACAACACTACAGATGAAGCGTCAATGCCTCTGCACAGTTGTAGCAAGACGTCTCCATTTTTAGACTTTAATCCACTAGCAATAAAAGGACAAAATTCAATTTACCTTAATTACTTGCTGTTTGTGATTCATGCATAAGTACACCCAGATCCAATTTTAAGTCTCTCTATGTAAACAGTAGTCTGCCTTTTGATTCATCTTACCAAAGTGCATAAGAGCACAATTTCTACTTGAAACTCCATTTGCTGAGTTTTTGTCAACTCACTCAATCTACAACACTTTCAGATTCCTTATGTCCTCATCAAAACAAGCCCTCCCACCTATTTCTGCATCAGCAGCCAATTTAGATGTCTTACACTCTTTCCTCTCCCCGAGTCAGGAGTAAATAATTGAGGATTAAGGACTGATCAACGTGGCACTTCATGAGTTCTCTTTCCAATTTGCAAAGGACCCATTAATCCTGACTGACTTCTAAGTATGAACTAATTCTCAAAGCATGCTAAAACATTACCAGTAATTCTGTGAGCTCATATTTTGTCGTCACCTGTCAAGTGCATTCTGGAAATCCAAATAAACTACATCTACCAGTCCTCCTTTATTAACTCTTTGTCATTTCCTCAAAGTACTCTAGCAAATTTATCAAACATGATTTCCCTTTCACAAAACTATGTTGCCTCTGTTAGACTGCATTAGATTTGCTCTAGAAAGCTTTCTCTTCCATAAAAGTGAACTCGAATTTTCTCAGTGACAGACGTTCGGCTAACTGAACACATTCTCCTGCTGAGTCTTTCTTGACCGGGTGTCACATAAGCGGTTTCCACATCTGCTGGACCCCACCCCACCAGATCCAGCCAGTTCTGGAATATTCTGACCAATGCTTTCACAATCTCTGCAGCTACTTCCTTTAAAATCCATGGATGCGGTTCTGTTGACCTGTCTGCCTTCAATCCTGTTTGTTTGTTGTGACCCTTTGTTAAGCAGTAATAATTTCTATCCATGCTTTCCAGATCCCTCCTGGTTTTGAAAACTTCTCAGACTTTGCCTTCGCTTCAGGAAGGAAAACAGTCCTAGCTCCTCCGATCCTTCCTCATAAGTGAAGTAACTCATCCCTGGAACTGAGATATCAAAAGTTAATTTGCTCTGCTGACCTGCAAGAGTAGGGTAGGGTGGGATGTCTCTGTTCTACAGGTAGAATATAAGGAACTTACATTCCCATCCCTTGCCATTCGCAACCATTTGCGTAGCCATTTCGTAGTTGTTCAGAAGCCAATTTATATTATCTTCTCCTATTATTGACATTAATCAGAAATCAAGAACGTTACAGTTGGAATTTTGACTACTCCCGGCAGTAAAAAAAAGATGATTCACAACAAATTTGACTATTAAGGGATGATTTACATGATACTGTTTCTGGAAATGATGTGATCACTGCTTTGTGACTTAAGTGGCATGTGACTGTGGGGGAATGGCTGAAGGTTGTAACCCACTAAGGTGAAACTCTTGCACTGTACAAAGGAGGGACTGTTTCCTTTGTACAGAGCGATCCCTTGACATGGCTTCACAAGCATTATGAAGAGTGTTAAAGGGTTCCTCCAGAAAGCTTGTACTGTGCTTGCTTATTAAAATTTTGCTTGTTCACAGAAGTTGGCATGTTGCAGTTGCATCAAGTGGGCACGCATCTTCAAGAAAACAAAAATGAACAACATTCTCAAAGGCTCTTTTATATCCACTCAAAGAATTCACATCACAGGAGGTGATGGCACAGCAGTCTCATCACTAGACCATTAATTCAGAGACCAGGGTTCACATCCTGCCATGGCAGATGTTAGAATTTGAACTCAATAAAAGGAAAAATCTGGAATTGACAGAGTCTAATGATTACCAGGAAATTGTCGACTACTGTTGGAAAAAGCCCATTAGGTTCACGAATGTCCTTCAGGCAAGGAAATTTGCTGTCCTTACCTGATCTAGCCTACATGTGACCCCCAAAACAAGAGAACTGTGTCTGAGGCACGACTTTCCTCTGTGCAGTTTGGGGTGGGCAATAAATGTTGGCCTACTCAGTAATATCCAAATCCCACAGATGAATAAAACATCTTTCCTGCAAGTGTGGCTCCCAAGGCTGTAAAGAATAATCCAACTAATGTGCAACCAGTGAAAGCAAAATACTGCAGATGTGGGAAATGTGAAACTCAGCAGGTTTGGCAACATCTTTGGAGAGACAGAGTTAAAGTTTCAAGTTTGATATGACTTGAAACTTTACCTCGGTTTCTTTCTCCAACGATGCTGCCAAACCTGCTGAGTTTCTCCAACATTGTGTTTGACATGTAAGCAGTGTTCCATGTTCATGATAATCTCCCTGCTCTCACTCTTTCTGCTTCTACTTACAAAGTCTAGAATACTGTACATTTTAACAGCTTTCAACCAGTCCTGCCAGCTTTAATGAGTGAAACATAGATACAACCTGGGGTTTCTGTTCCTGCACGTTTTGTAGAATAGGACCCTTTATATTGTACAGACTCCACATGTTCTGGATACCAAAGTGCATCACCTCACTCCTCTCCGTGCTGAACTATCCAAATCTACCATCAAGTCAAGATCTTTGCTAGGTTCTACATTCGCCTCCTCAGAATTCATTATCCTGCAAAGATTTGTGTCGTCAACAAACTTTCAAATCGCCTCCTACACACCAAGATCTAGATCGTTCTATTCATACGCAAAGCAACGGTCCCAATATTGACTTTTAGGGAACTCCCTGCAAAACCTTCTACCAGCCCAAGAAATATTCAGTAACTATTCTTCAGTTTCTACTCCTTGACCAATTGTATATTTAAACATGGAACACTTTTTTTGGATTAGGAAGAAATAGGCCTAAAATAGCACTGGCTGAGATGAAAACATTTTTTTGGTACAGTATCATTTGGTGGAGTAGCAGAAAGCATAAGGGACTGTCAGAGAATATGGGAGGATTTAGATAGACTGGAAAATTGAGCGGATAAATGACAGATGGTTTCCAATCCAGACAAAGATGAGGTGATGCATTTAGGCAAGTCTAATTCTAGAGCGAATTATACAATTAACAGAAGAGCCTTGGGAAAATTTGATGGGCAGAGAGATCTGGGAGTGCAGAACCATTGTATCCTGAAAGTTGCTGCACAGGTGGGTAGAGTGGTCAAGAAGGCATATCGTATGCTTGCCTTCATCGGATGGGGTACTGAGTATAAGAGCTGGCAAGTCATGTTAAAATTGTACAAGACATTGGTTCAGCCACATTTAGAATACTGTGTACAGTGCTGGTCGCCACATTACCAAAACGATGTGGACACTTCGGAGAGGATGCAGAGAAGGTTTACAAGGATATTGCCTGGTAAGGAAGGTGCTAGCTATGAAGAGAGGTTGAGTAGGTTTGGTTTGTTTTCATTAGAAAAAAGGTGATTGAGGGGAGACCTGATTGAGGTTTATAAAATCATGAAGGGTATAGACAGGGTGGATAGAGACAAGCTTTTTCCCAGGGTGGAGGGTTCAATAACGAGAGGTCAAGATGAGAGGTGGGAAGTTTAAAGGGGGATACACGTGGCAAGTACTTCACACAGAGGGTGGTGAGCATTTGGAACGTGTTGCCAGCAGAGGTGGTAGAGGCAGGCACGGTAGATTTGTTTAAGATGCATCTGGACAGATGCACGAGGAGGTGGGGAGCAGAGGGATACAGATGCTTAGGAATTGACCGACAGGTTTAGACAGTACATTTGGATTGGCTCAGACTTGGAGGGCCGAAGGCCTTGTTATTTAACTGACCAATGCAGGAGGAGGCAATCATTTTATTGCTATTCCCACAATGTCCTCTTCAGCCTCTGCACACTATTTCCCACATTGTTATTCACAACAGGCAGAGTCAGAGCACAATAACTCAAAAGCATATTATTGTTTCAAACATGAAACATTCTGTCACAGTGCCAGCATTTGTTGCCCATCCCTCATTGCCTCTGTACTGAATCGCTCAGTAGACCATTTGAGTGTGATTAGAAGTCAACCATCTCTGGATATAGATTTGCTCCCCGAGCTGGAAGATTCATTCAGATGTTTCGTCACCATACTGAGTTAACATCTTCAGTGAGCCTCCAGACAAAGCACTGATGTTTCCTGCTTTCTATTTATATGTTTGGGTTTCCTTGGGTTGGTGATGTCATTTCCTGTGGTGACGTTATTCCCTATGGTGATGTCATTTCCTTTTTTTCCCTCTTGAGGGTGGTAAACGGGGTCCAAGTCAATGTGTTTGTTGATATAGAGTTCCAGTTGGAATGCCATGCTTCTAGGAATTCTCATGCGTGTCTCTGTTCAGCTTGCCCCAGGATGGATGCGTTGTGCCAGTAGAAGGGGTGTCCTTCCTTATCTGTATGTAAGGATACTAGTGAGAGAGGGTCATGTTGTTTTGTGACTAGTCGTTAGCAGTCTGTGGGTCTACAGCCGCACCAGTAGTTTGAGCAGTTTCCTTCCCTAAAAAAGGATAGCCATGAACCAGATGGATTTTTAGTTATGAATGACATTTTCATGGTCACCATCACCAAGACTAGCTTCATATTCCAGACTTACTAACTGAATTTCAAATCCATTGTCATGGTAGGTTTTGAGCTTGTTTCCCGACGACGAGCAGAAAAAGTGAGGACTGTAAACGCTAGAGAATCGGAGGCAAAAAGGTGTGGCGCTGGAGAAGCACAGCAGGTCAGACAGCATCAGAGCAGGAGTGTCGATATTCGAGCATACGCCCTTCACCAGGAATTCCTGATGCTCGAAATGTTGACTCTCCTCTTCAGATGCTGCCTGACCTGCTGTGCTTTTCCAGCACCCCTCCAGATTACTAGTTGTGTGATATTACCATTAGATCATCAGCATTTCAGTATCTCACCAAAGTAAACATGAAGTCATTCCAAAATAGACCAAATGAATTTGAGGGCAGGGTGGAAGTTGTCGGAGAAGTCGATGCATTTTCCAGTTCAGCATGGGTGCAGGACGCAGCACTGGTGCAGTCATTGATGTAACGGTGGAAGAGTTGGGGAACAGTACCTGAGCAATTCATCGAATTCGCCAACAACTTCCACCCTGCCCTCAAATTCACTTGGTCTCTCTCAGACACCCCATATCCTGCAAAAACTCCATCCTATTTTCCCAATTCCTGTCTTCATTGCATCTGCTCTGAAGAGGAGACTTTCCATTCCCAAGCATCCTTGATGTCTACCTACTTTGAACGACGTGCTTTCTCCCTTCTGTCATCCAGATAGCCCTCCACACCATGTGCATTCCCCTCTCCACTGCTCTAAACACCACCCCTCCCCTACAACAGAGAAGACCCGTTCTCACTTTCCACCTCACTAGTCTCATCCTCAAGCACTTCCGCCAACTCAAATTGGACCCCACCGCTAAGAACATCTTCCCCTCCCACCACTCTCTGCCTTCTGCAAGGACCATTCCCTTGTCAGTCCTTGCGCCCCCTCCCCCACCCATTTCCCTTGCAACCGTCAAAGATGCAAAACTTACCGGTACACCACATCTCTCATGACCATCCAGGGGCCCGAACATTCCTTCCAGGTGAAACAGAGGTTTACCTGCCTCTCCTCTAACTTAGTTTACTGCATCTGGTGCTCCCGACATGGTCTTCTCTATATCGGTGAGAGCAAACGTAAACTAAGAGAACGTTTCACCAACAATTTCAGCTCGTTGGGCCTGTAAGGGCCAACCTGACATCCTAGTCACCGTTGATTTCAATTCCCCTTCGCACTCCATCTCCGACACGTCCATCCTTTGCCTCTGCTATTGCCACAGTGAATCAGACCATAAATTGGACGAACACTACCTTATCTTCTGCCTGAGCAGCCTACAGTCCAGAGGACTCAACATTGTGTTCTCCAACTTCAGATAACCTTCCCACCCATCCCCCAACTACCCCTCCAGCTCTACCTCCTCCCTTCCATTCCTCCTACTGACCCTTCCTTCCAGCTCTTAACCAGAATCATTCCTCCCATTGACCAACAGGTCATACCCACCACCTATCACCACCTCACTATTCTGACCCTCTCCCTAGCCATAACCCTGTCCCTCAGTCTTTATCTGCAGCTCCCCCATGCCCAGCTCCATTCCTGAAAGAGGGTTATACCCTAAATGTCGATTTCTCCACCTCCTAATGCTGCCTGCCTTGCTGTGTTCCTCCAGCCTCCTGTTTGTCTACTAAACCATGAAGGCACATGGCCAGGACAGTGAACAACAAATTAGTAGCAAGAATTGCAAACTGTCTTTTTGGACCCCACCATCAGCTGAGGGTCAACAAGTTTGACATCAGATCATGCAACATTAGCCAGGCTTCACAAAACCATTTGGGACCACAAATGGCATTTTAAGCTATTGAGTCCTTTACTTGGGGAAAAAAAACGGGAGTGAAAACATTTACATATCGCTTTGTAGAAAGACAACAAACCGTCACGAGTCATAGCAAAAAACATTTCCAGCTGCGCAACTTAGCCGCAAACACTAACAACAAGAAGTTGCAGTGGTACAGCAACACTGGAGCTGAGTATTCTCAGGAGTAATCACAAGGCAGCATCTCATACTAAACAGGAGTTGCAAGAGTTGATCAAGGAGACTACAGAAAGTGGGTAAAGACAAACAAGGGGAACGAAAATGTACAGCATACACTTCTGGAACATAGGGAGAACAGAACAGACGAAAGCTGGAGGGAAAGAATTCACAGAATAACGCAGCACACAAGACTGCCAGAAACACATCAGGTCTGTGCTGGAACTTCAAAAAGCAATCCTGTTAGTCCTGCTCTTTTCCGCCTTCCCAAAAGCTTTTCCTTCTTAAAAATGTTGTTCCAATTTCCTTCTCATTGAATCGGATTTTACCACCTTTTAGGTTCTCCATCCTGCAGACCTGGAAATAGTTCACTTTAAATCAACTTTATCTAAACACTTGATAGATTTTGGATGCTTTTATTAAATATTCTCCAAGTCGACTCTACTTCAAGTTCAATCATAGTTTATCTATCTACTTGAATAATTGGAACCATCATGTCAAGGCCAGATGAAGGGAAGAATAGAACATGCAGAACTTACAAACAATTATAAGGACTTTTAAAAACAATGGAACGCACAAGGTGGAAGTCAAAGGAAGGTAACAAAATGCAACAAACTTCAAACGCTCCCTTTAAACTGAACCCAACTATACAAGACAAAACTTTACGAGGGCTATAACTAAAACTTCTCTAGATGTAAATTAATCAGGGCTCCATTTTCCTAAATAGAATTTTTTCCGAAGATATAATGTGAAGTCATCACCATACTCTGCACATTCCAGTGAAACAGCAAAGGTAGGATACTGGAGCAGAGACTCAGACATTCTGGGAACATTAGGATTACTCTAACTGGCTCTTTTCTCCAGGCTGTGCTCCAGAGTGGGAGGGACATGTACCCAAGGGAAACAAATATCACCCCCACTAAACTATTTTCTTTCTACCTTGTCGTTCTTAGCCGTCATCCTCAATACACAGCTGAGGTGATCAGGTGACCCATTTCCCAATGCGAGGGCTATGAAGAAGCAGATATAGTTATACAGCACAGAAACAGACCCTTTGGTCCAGCCTGTCCATGCTGACCAGGCATCCCAAACTGAACTAGTTCCATTTGCCTGCATTTGGTTGACATCTTTCTAAACCTTTCCTATTCATGCATCTGTCGAAACTCCTTTTAAATGTTGTGATTGGACCCACCTCTACCATAGGCTGATCAAAACTCAGCTCCAAGGACAAGGTTTGTGCCTTCATTTAGGGACTTTCTAAAATTAACACTATTGAGATCCAGGAATCCATTGATCTACTCATCCTGTATGTCTATACTGCTATAAATCAATACAAATGTTTTGACAATCAATATGTTTATGTTAGAAACATTAAGCAAATACACCAACTAGGCTACACAGACAATGCTGAACACTGGGTCATTTAAATGATGAGAACAGGGCCAAAGACAAGAGAGGGTATAAACAGGGTGGTGGGTAGAAATGGCGTTTAGAGAGCATACGAGAAGCATGTGTGTGTCCAAAGAGACAGAGACACATCAGGTGAGGGATCAGACCAAAATCACCAGCTGAATGGTCTATGAGAAAGTGAAGCTTGCAGATGCTGGAGATCAAAAGTGTGGCGCTGGAAAAGCACAGCAGGTCAGGGAGCATTGGAGGAGCAGGAGAGTTGACTTCCTGATGAAGAGTTTATGCTTGAAACGTTCACTCTCCTGCTCCTTGGATGCTGCCTGACTTGCTGTGCTTTTCCAGTGCCATGCTTTTGACAGCTGAAAAGTTGATGCCTGCTGTATTAGCTTACAAAAGTAGGGGCTCGGGGCCGGTGTTAAGAGCTAAATGCCATTCAAATAATCATTAGTCTTGTTGCTGAAGATACCAGATGTGCTCACAGCAAGTACCTGACCAGCACCAAGCCTTTCAAAAGTCATGACATTCAATCTCTGGTAGAAATTTATAGACACTCCCCTTTCATGATCATGTCACTTGTTAGTAACACCAAGGAATATGGTAACCTTTCATGAAATATGGTGTTCCTAATGAGCTTACCATTCTTGCTCACAAGGAATTGCCCTTGACCTTTGTAGATTGTTTTGACTATTTCAGAAAGCACTTTACTGAAAGTAGGAAGTAACATGTAGGCAAGACCCTGTAAAGGCAGCAGATTTTCTTCATTAAAAAACATCAATAGAGAACCAGATGGGTTTAATAAAAATCGATGATTAGCTTTAGGCTTAAAGTTTGTGAATTAAATTTAAATTCCACCTGCTGCTGTGGTGGGATTTGAATCTAAGGCTCTCTGAAATATTAGTCCAGTGTCATTATGACAACACCACTAACTCCTCCCAAAATCAATTAATTAAAAAAAGCAGAAAAAAAAACTTTTGAAGCTTACTCTTTCAGGTCTAATGAAAAATTCCAGGAAATTGCAAGTTCAAGGACTCTCTGGAATTACAAATCACAGAATCCCTAGAGAGGGGAAGCAGGTCATTTGGCCAATCGAGGGGCATCCCACCCAGACCCACACCCCTGTAACCCTGCATTTCCTGAGGCAAATCCCTATAAACTGTCAGTTTACTGTTAAAGGGCTATCATAATTTCATACCTGTAGGGTAATTACTTATTCTAGGAGGGTAATGACTGGTTCATGGCATCTACCTAGTTTAATATCAACACAGAGTCATGCAGCACACAAACAGACCCTTTGACCAACTTGTCCAAGTCAACCAGTTTTCCTAAACGGAACAGTCCTATGAGCCTGTTTGGCCCATATGACTTCACAACCATTAACATCAAGTCAGAGATCAACCCTGGTTCAAAGAAGAGTGCAGGTAGGCATGTCAGGAGTAGCACCTTTACAAACATTCTTGGTGCAGCTACAAAGCATGTATACTTGTGAGCCAAACAGCATAAGCTGCAAGTATTAGATGGAATTAAGCAATCCCATAACCAACAGATCAAATCTAAACTCTGCAGTCCTACCAAGCCACTTGTGAATGGTGGTGGTCAAACAACTCACTGGAGGAGGCAGCTCCATAAATATCCCTATCCTCAATAATGGGAGAGCTAAGTACATCACTGCGAAAAAAAAAGTGAAACATTTAAGAGCATAAGACAGAGGAGTGGAAGTAAGGCCATTCGGCCCATCGAGTCCACTCCGCCATTCAATCATGGCTGATGGGCATTTCAACTCCACTTACCAGCGTTCTCCCCGTAGCCCTTAATTCCTCAAGATAACAAGAGTTGATCAATCTCTGCCTTGAAGACATTTAGCGTCCCGGCCTCCACTGCACTCTGCGGCAATGAATTCCACAGGCCCACCACTCTCTGGCTGAAGAAATGTCTCCGCATTTCTGTTCTGAATTTACCCCCTCTAATTCTCAGGCTGTGTCCACAGGTCCTAGTCTCCTCGCCTAATGGAAACAATTTCCTAGCATCCACCCTTTCCAAGCCATGTATTATCCATGAAATATTTACAACAATATTCAACCAAATGTGCCAAGTGGATGATCCATCGTGGCCTCCTCCAGTGGTCCCAAGCAGCACAAATGCAGTTTTCAGCCAATTGAATTTACTCTATATATCAAGAAATGGTTGGAGGCACCAGATACCACAAAGGCTGTAGGCCCTGACAACATTACGGCAATAGTACTCAAGACTTCTGCTCCCGAACTTGCTGCATCCTTTGCCAAGCTGTTTCAGTACAGCTACAACACTGGCATCTACCTGACAAATGTGGGAAATTGCCCGGGTATGTGCTGTACACAACAAGCAGGACAAATCAAAACTTGCCAATCCTGTCCTGTCAGTCTACTCTTGATCGTCAGTAAAAGTGATGGAAGGTATCAGCAACAGTACTAATCAAGCAGGCACCTGCTCAGCAACAACCTGCACATTGATGCCCAGTTTGGGTTCCACCTGGGGCACTCAGCTCCTGACCTCATTGCAGCCTTGGTTCTAAGATGGACAGAACAGCTGAATTCCAGAGGTGAGGCTAGAGTGATAACCCTTGACGTCAAGGCCAAATTTGACTAAGTGTGGCATCAAGGAGCCTGAGCAAAACCTCAGTCAAAGGGAATTGGGTGTAAATTCTCCAATGCTTGGAGTCATTCCTGGCACACAAGATAATGGTTGTGGTTGTTGGAGGTCAGTCATTGCAGATCCAGGATCTCTCTGCACTAGTTCCTGATGGTTGAGATCAGCCAGGCTGAACCACAACCTCACCTCCATCATAAGGTTAGAAGATGGGACATTCGCCAATAGTTACATAGACATGGATTGCTTCAGTATCTAAATGCAGTAAGACCTGGGCAATATCTAGGCTTCAGCTGAAAAACAACGTTGCAATCGCACCACACAAATGCCAGGTAATTACCATCTCTAATAAGACAAACCCCTTGACATTCAATGACATTACCATTACCATCAATAGCTTGTGGGTTATCTTTGACCAGAAACTGAACTCACCTTATAAATAGTGGCTACAGGAGTAGGTCAGAGGCTAGGAATACTGCAGCAAGTAACTCATCTTCTGACCTCCCAAAGCTTGCCTTCCATTCACAGTGAACAAGGCAGGAGTCCGATGCAACACATCCCACGCAGACACGGGGAGAATGTACAAACCACATATAGACATTGGCCCAAGGCTGGAATCGAACCAGAGTCCCTGGCACTACGATGCAGCAGTGCTAACCACTGAGCCACCATGCCATTTGTGGATATGGTGCTATTCAGTTACTCGATCACTGACTCTTAGTAGCAGCAGTGTGTGGTATCTGCAAGATGCACTACAGAAATTTACCGAAGATCTACACACTCTAAACCCAAGAAAACTATCACCTAGAAGGACAAGGACAGCAAATATATAGGAACACCACCAGCTGCAGGATCTCCAAGTCACTCACCACCCTAACCTGGAAATATATCGCCATTTGTTCATTGTCATTGGAACAAAATTCTAGAAGGCTCTCCCTTATGACATTGCGAATCAGACTATAGTGGTTCAAGAAGGCAACTCACCATCACCTGCTCAAGAGCAATAAATGCTGGCGTCATATCCCATAAGTGAACAAAAATAAAAATACAACACAGAAGGCAGCCAGTTTGCTCACTGATTCTGGTGTCTGCTCCTTTGAAGGGCAATTTGTCTCACTCCTGGGCTCCCTCCCAGAATCGTCGCAATTTTATCTCCAAATAAATATTCATCCAGTTTCGAGGGAAGGCTACAATTTTTACAAGATTGTATCACTTGTATAAAAGAAAATTGTTTTTCCTCATGCCATCTCTGCCAGTCACCATAAACCAGTGCCTTCTGCTTGCTGAACCTTCAGCTATTGGAAATAGCTTTTACTTACTCCATCTAAACCCTTCAGTGATTTTGAACACCTCTCAAATCTCCTCACAGCCCTCCCAGTCTGAGGAAAACAATCTCAACCATGCCAATCTCCCAATCTCCCAACACTGAAATACTGTCTCACGCCTGAAATCAATGTCTTCTGTATATCTCTCCCATAACTCTTCCAAAACCTGTACATCTTTGCTAATGTGTGGTACCCAGTATTCGACATAGAATTCCAATGTGAGCCAAGTCAATGTTCTGCATGGGCTCAGCCAAACCTCCTTGCTTTTCTACTCTCTTTCTCTATTTATAAAACTTAGGATCCCAGATGCTTTAATAATCTTCATGGCCCCTGATTTCACTATGTTTAGCCATTTCCAATAAATGGTAATCAGATAGCATTCAATGCCTTCATTACTGTACATTTAAAAAAAATGCAATAATGCCTAACAGAAACTAGAAAATCACATGTTAAGTGACCTCAACAGGAGCACTTGACTGGGCAAGCTACGGTTGATTTCTGTAAACAGAAAAACATGCAAAACTGCATTAAGTATTCAGTGGCCTCAATAGTAGTATAAAGGACCTAGATCCCTTACCAGATGAGGGTGATTTAGAATAATTGACAGAAGAATTAGAGGGGGCTCATGCAGAAAGTGGTGTTGCAGACTTAGGGACTCACTGTCTGAAAGTGTGGAAGAGATAGAAACACTGCAATTAGGAGTAGAATGGACATATTTAAAATGAATCATGGTTAAACTGAAAATGTATAAAGAAACAATTTCCTTTATGGGGAAACTCAGAACAAGAATTATAAATGTTCATTCTCTAATTTCAAATTAAGACTTCCCCCCCCTAACAACTGCATATGTAGGAGGGTCAATTGCAAGTTTCAAGGCCTAATTTGAACAGAGCAACAGACTTTAGAGGCTACATGAGCCAATTTGTTCCTTTTTCTAAAAACAATTAGTACATGCTATGATAATGGTACATGTGTACACTTATTTTTGACTTCTATCATTGGATTGTTAAACTTGAGAGAGTTCAGAAAACATCTGCTACAGTTGGAGAGTTTGAGCTATTGGGTGAGCCAAGGTCTTTTCCTCAGCGGAGGGTAGTCTGAAACTAGAGGGCACAGGTTCAAGGTGAGAGGGCAAAGATTTGAAAGGGGCCTAAGGGGCAACATTTGCACACAGATAGTCGTGTTTGTATGGAATGAGTTGCCAGAGGAAGTAATGGTGGCTGGGACAATTACATTTAAAAGGCGTCTGGATAGGTATATGAATAGGAAGGGTTTAGAGGGATATGAGCCAAATGCTGACAAATGGGACTAGATTTATTTAGGATATCTGGTCAGCATGGACAACTTGGACTGAAGAATCTGTTTCAGTGCTGTAAATCTCTATGACTCTATTACTGAATGGCCTTTCCTCATTAAGAAAGGAAAACTATTGATTGCTCTACCCAAGACTTTTCAAGGACTAAAAACTGTTTTATAAAAAGGAAGAAACAAGGATGTAAAATGGCTGTAGTGATCACCTGACCACAGATCGTGTCAAGATTTGGGATGTCTGTGAAATAAACAACATTTAACAGAGAAATTCGCACTTTCTAGTTAATTCACACACGTATGTAATTTTATATTTTAAAGAGATGAAAGACTCGCCTGCCAGTAAACCAGCTTGGAAAGAGCTGGACTCCAGAACGTTCACTCAACTATAATTCAACAGCTGCATTTGAGCAACAGAGCATAGCAAAATAAAAATTAATTTGTGACAAGAACTGGATCTCTCTCTCCCAGTTTGTTTCTCTCATTGTCTTGGAAAATAGAACCTGGCGCAAAAGCAAAGCAGCATTAGGGAATTCAAAGATAGTTACAGATTCTACTACTGTGAGGATACAAAGTCAACTACAAAAGGGATGTGATATCAGGCTGTAAGCTTTGTGCCATAAAATCTCGAAGGACTGTTCAACTGCATAATTGTTACTTTCCTCGATTGTACCAGATATTCTCCCTTTTAAAACTTGCTACCTGCGTATGATGTTGTAATTTTACTTTTGTTGTTTCAGGGTTATTGGATAGTAAAATCTCTTTTTCACTCAAAAACACCTTGGAAACTACGTCCATTATTTTCAAACAAACGATGTTCTAAATGAAATGTGATACTTGCAGACTCCAAAACAGTTTTTAATCTGATCACATCAAGGTCGAGATTGATCGATTTTGGTTGGGCGAGGGCATCAAGGGATATAGATGGAAGTTCTGACAAATGGAGGAGTTGAGGTACAGATTCTCCATAACTTAATTTGAATAGTGCAACGTAATTCAGAGGCTAAATGGCCCAATTTTATCTTTTTTTTTTAAAAAAAGAGCATTGGACAGAGCTAAAGGATATCAAATGCAGTGAAGATCAACTTTGCTAATCACATCTGGGAATTGGAGGGACAAAAGTGGGTAAAGCACCCAAGTTAACCCCACAGCATATCACTTGCGACTATAAACTTAGAAAAACAAGACCTGTTATCATACTATTAGAACCAGACACTGGGGCTGACATGGTCTTTTTTGGAATATACACTATTCCTATGTGCACTTAAATGATACAAGACACATGAACATAGTTAAGGCTTTCTTAATTTAGTCAGTAACAACATCAATCTTGCTCACATGAACTAAGCACATCTGGACTCCAAATGTCTGCATTTCAATCTGAGAATAATGTAGATAAACAATAACTCCAAAAGCTTGCCTCACACGCTTCCCTGCTCATTCACCATGACATGCCAATTCAATTGAAGCCTGACAAGATCCTGAAGTGCTATTCAAAGCACTGACCCTGGGTTTTGCCTGAAACAAATACTGTCCAGTTTTGCACTTAATTTAAACAAATAAACATATTTGTCAGTCAGCAAATTATTGCTCAGCACGTAGAGGTTTTGGAAGAAGTCAGGAAAATGTAAGCAGTGACTCAGACCATTTAAAATAACCATCTAACATTCCTGAAGGATTTTCACATGTCACCATATGGAGTCTGTTAGACAACATATCCCTTAAAACATGCTTAATCCCTTACTCAGCTCATTACAGATAACAACCCATTAAATACCCATTTACTGCTTTGTTTCCAAAACTGTCACACCACATATTTCATTCTCATCATTCTTTTACAAGGCTGTACATTTTTTTAAATGGGGCATAGGGATGAGTGGGGCAAGTGATGAATACATCTTGTGCTAGCAAGAGTGTTGAAACTGCATCATTTCCTTGCTGCAGAGGCAAAGACAAATTTCAGCATTGCTCCCACTGTACTAACTGGTAGTGCTGTTCAAACTCAGGAAAAGACACTTGGATTTTACCCACTATCTACAGAACAGAAAAAGGTCATTCTGTCCAACAGGTTTTTGTTGGTTTTACTTTTCACTTAAATTCTCACATTCTTCATTCATCTGTATAATTCTGTCCCCTTCCACCAGACAGGATTACAGAAGAACCTCGATTATCCGAATACCGGCTAACTGAAAATCAGATTCGGAGATTTCAAAGTCCCGATAGAAACATTACATCAAGGAAGTATTTCCAGTGATCGTGTCTTTTGTTTACGGTGATTAAAACAGGCAGAGTCTCCAAATGTCTGACCTCCCACCCTCTCTCTCCCCACACTTTCCTTGAAGTTCTGCAGAGGGGTGTACCCTAAACCACCCCCCCATCCCCCAGATAATCTGACCAACATTGTCCTATACAGGGCAGAGGTGAAACCTGTCAAAACAGCAAGGAGAGAGCGAGAATGGGGACAGACTTTAAAAACTCCGAGCCCCAGATTAACCGAATACAATCGATTATCCGAATGAAATAGTGCCCACCCATCTCGTTTGGATAATCGAGGTTCCCCTGTATTCCAGTTTCCCCTTCAATGCATCTTTGCTATTTGCCTCAACCATTCTTGACATACCGAACTCCATATTTATATCATCAAGGAAAGAAATTTCTTTCAGATTCCTGATTGGATTTAGTGGCAAACTTCACCAGAAAGAACCCACCATGTTGTTGCTAAAACTAAAAGATAGCTGTATTTAAACAGAATTCAAGTGCACAGTTTTATGAGAGAGTTTTCCTTCAGTTAGCCAAACTCCATAAAACTCTCAACCCACTGATAGTTGTATAAACACAGGGAATTAACAAACTCAAATCCAATTAACGCTTAACTAATACAGCCATCAGCCATTTCCTCATGACATCAGGCCTGAAGCATTCCTTCAGAACAGATCACATGCACACGTGACTGGGGGACAGGAGCTCGGGTGTGGCTGTGGCCCTTGCCCAAGAGCCCACTGATTCAGCCATGAAGCTTGATGGACCGTGTAACTAGTGGTATGCAGTGATCAGTACTGGGGCCATAATTATTTACGACATTCATTTATGATATATACTAGCAATCTGGACGAGGAAAGTGAATATGCTATAGTCAAACCTGCAGTTGACAAAAATAGGTAGGATATAGACAAGCTAAGTGAGGGGCAAAAGCTTGGCATATGGAATATAATGTGGGAAATGTAAGATTACATACTTTGGCAGGGAGAATAGAGGAGATAAATATCAGTTTATATCAGTCATCAGTCACCTGGATGAATAGGAAGGTTTGAGGGATATGGGCTGGGTGCTGGCAGGTGGGACCAGATTGGGTTGGGATATCTGGTCGGCATGGACGGGTTGGACCGAATGACTGTTTCCATGCTGTACATATCTATGACTCCATGAAATTGAGAAAGACTGTAAAAAAGTTACGGAAGAGATATTCAGGATTCCTCATCGACGAGTCACAAAAAGGTCAGCATTCACATTCAGCAGGTTATAGGAAAACAATTTTTTTTTAAATTCACTCATGAGATATGGGTGTTGCTGGCTGCCAGAATGTATTACCCAGCCCTCATTACTATTGAGATGGTGGTGGTGAGCTGCCGTCTTGAAATGCTGCAATCTGTGTGCTGGAGTAGACCCACAATGCGCTTAGGAAGGGAATTCCAGAACTTAGACACAGTCATAGCAAAAGAATGTCATTATATTTCCAAGTTCAGGATGGAGAGTGACTTCAATGGAAACTTGCAGGTCATGGTGTTCCCTTGTATCTGCTGTTCTTGTCATTAAGTCAAAGAGATGTACAGCATGAAAAAAGATCCGTTGGTCTAATTCGTCCATGCTAACCAGATATCCTAAATTGACCTAGTCCCATTTACAAGCATTTGGCCGATAGCCCTCCAAATCCTTCCTATTCATTAATTCATCCAGATGCCTTTTAAATGTCGCTATTGTACCAGGCTCCAACACTTCCCTCTGCAGCTCAATCCATACACTCATCACCCTCTGTGTGAAAATGTTACCCCTTACTTCCCTTTTAAAATTTTCCCCCCTCAGTTTAAACCGATACCCTCTCCTACCATGGGGAAAAGATCCTGGCTATTATCCCTTTCTATGCTTCCCCCCCCCCCAATCATTGTATAAACCTCTAGATGGTCCACCGTCAGCCTCTGCCTTCTAGACAAGGTGGCCATGAGTTTGGAAGGTGCTGCCTAAGGACCTTGAATGAATTTCTGCAGTGCATCTTGTAGCTAATACACACTATTTCTACAGGACAGTGGTGAAGAGGCTGAAGCTTGTTGGAAGTGATCTCAATGAATATAGAGAGAGCAGTTGAGTTTCTAGTCAATGATAACCCCTGGATGTTATAAAGGGAGTCATAAAGGTGACACCATTGAATGTTAAGGAGCAGTGGTTAGATTGTCCCTTATTGAAGATGGTAATTGCCTCACTTTTGCAAAGCATGAATGTTACTTGCTATGTGTTAGCCTGGATATTGTGCAGTTCTTATTGTATTTAAACATGGACTGCTTCAGTATCCGAGGAGTCACAAATGGTGCTGAACATTATTTGCTGATGATGGCACATTCCTGTTTCTGACCTCATGATGGTGGGAAGGTCATTGATGAAGCAGCTAAAGATAGTTTGGCCGAGGACAATGGAACGCTGGCCTTTATTTCAAGGGAAGGGTACATAAAGATTTTGCTGAAATTTTACAAGCCACTTGTCAGACCACAGCTAAAATACCAAGAATAGTTTTGGTCACCTTATCTAAGCAAAGATATAAATAGCATTCAAGGCACTCTGAGAAGATTCACTCGGCTGATATCAGATATGAATGGACTGTTTAAAGTCACAGAGACGTACAGTACAGAAACAGACCCTTCGGTCCAACTCGTCCATGCCAACCAGATATCCCAATCCAATCCAGTCCCGTCTGCCAGCACCCAACCGACATCCCTCCAAATCCTTCCTATTCATATACCCATCCAGATGCCTTTTAAATGTTGCAATTGTACTAGCCTCTACCACTTCCTTTGGCAGCTCATTCCATACACGTACCCCCTTTGTGTGAAAAAGTTGCCCCTTACGTCTCTTTTATATCTTTCCCCTCTCACCCTAAACCTATGCCCTCTAGTTCTCTACTCCCCCACCCCAGGGAAGAGACTTTGTCTATTTACCCTCTCCATGCCCCTACTGATTTTACAAACCTTTATAAGGTCACCCCTCAGCCTCGAATGCTCCAGGGAAAATAGTCCCAGCCTGTTCAGCCTCTACCTATAGCTCCAACCCTGGCAACATCCTTGTAAATCTTTTCTGAACCCTTTCAAGTTTCACAACATCATTCCGTTAAGAAGGAGACCAGATTTGCACAAAAAGAAGTTGAGTATTTTGGGCCTGTGCCAGCTGGCATAGACAAGAATGAGGGGCGACCTTACTGAAAGATGGAACATTCTCCAAGAGCTTGACAGGGTGGATGCAGGAAGGTTACTTCCTCTTTAGGCAGTGTCTAAGTCCAGAGGACATAATCTCAGAATAAGGTCTCATACATTTAAGACACAGATAAGTAGTAATTCCTTCTGTCAGAGGGTTGTGAATCTGTGAATTTAAAACCACAGAGGGCTATGAGGATGGATTCTTTAAGTATATTCAAGGCTGAGATGGGCAGATTTTTAAATCGGCGAGGGCAGGAAAATGGAGTTGAGGATTATCAGATCAGCCATAATCTCATTGATTGGCGAAGCAGACTCAATAAGCTGAATGGCCTACTTCTCTTTCATTATCATTCTGAATTTTGTCTTAAACTCTGAAAGAACACAGATGACATTCCATGCTGCATATGTTGGAATATGTTGAAAACATTGAGGAATTTATTACTGTTCAATTGAGAGAACATGATGCCCAAGTCTGATATCTATTAGTGCACTAAAATCAGTGAAGATCGAAGTGAAGGAGCCATTGGGAAGTAGTGACCATAATGCAATAACCTTCAATCTGCAATGAGAGAGGGAGAGGGTACAATCGGAAGTGACAATATTTCAGTTGAATAAAGGGAACTATGGAGCTATGAGGGAGGAGCTGGCCAAAGTTCAATGGTGCAATACCTTAGCAGGGATGACAGTGCAGGAACAATGGCAGATATTGCTGTGTATAATGCAGAAGATGCAGGATCAATTCATTCCAAAAAGGAAGAAAAATCCTAGGAGGAGGCATGGGTGACCGTGGCTGACGAGGGAAGTTAAGAAACATATAAAGTTAAGAGAAAAAGTATAACATAGCAAAGATAAGTGGGAAAACGGAGGACTGGGAAGCTTTTTAAAAAACAGAGGATTACTAAGAAGGAAATATGCAGAGAAAAAAATGAGGTACGAAGGTGAACTGGACAAAAATATAAAGGAGGAGGAGAGTAAAAGCTTTTTTAGGTATGTGAAAGGCAAAAAAATGGTTAAGACTAAAATTGGGCCCTTGAAGACAGAAACAGGGGAATATATTACGGGGGACAAAGAAATGGCAGAAGAATTGAATTAGTACTTCAGATCTGTGTTCACTGGGGAAGACACAAGCAATCTCCCTGAGGTAACAGTGGCTGAAGGATCTGAACTGAAGGGAATTTATATTTGCCAGGAATTGGTGTTGGAGAGACTGTTAGGACTGAATGTTGATAAGTCCCCGGGGCCTGATGGTCTACATCCCAGGGTACTGAAGGAGGTGGCTCGAGAAATCGTGGATGCATTGGTGATTAGTTTCCAGAGTTCGATAGATTCAGGATCAGTTCCTGCGGATTGGAGGATGGCTAATGTTGTACCACTTTTTAAGGTGGGAGAGAGAAAGCAGGAAATTATAGACCAGTTAGTCTGACCTCAATGGTGGGAAAGATGCTGGAGTCTATTATAAAGGATGAAATTACGACACATCTGGTTAGTAGTAACAGGAAAGGTCAGAGTCAGCATGGATTTATGAAGGGGAAATCCTGCTTGACTAATCTTCTGGAATTTTTTGAGGATGTAACTCTGAAGATGGACGAGGGAGATCCAATAGATGTAGCGTACCTGGACTTTCAGAAAGCTTTTGATAAAGTCCCACATTGGAGGTTAGTGAGCAAAATTAGGGCGCATGGTAATGGGGGCAAAGTACTAACTTGGATTGAAAGTTGATTGGCTGACAGGAAACAAAGAGTAGTGATAAATGGGTCCATTTCAGAATGGCAGGCAGTGACCAGTGGGGTACCACAGGGATCAGAGCTGGGACCGCAGCTTTTTTACAATATATATTAAATGATATAGAAGATGGTATTAGTAATAACATTAGCAAATTTGCTGATAATACTAAGCTGGGTGGCAGAGTGAAATGTGAGGAGGATGTTAGGAGATTACAGGGTGACCTGGACAGGTTAGGTGAGTGGTCAGATGCAGTTTAATGTGGATAAATGCATGGTTATCCACTTTGGTGGCAAGAACAGGAAGGCAGATTACTACTTAAATGGAATCAATTTAGGTAAAGGGGCAGTACAGAGAGATCTGGGTGTTCTTGTACACCAGTCAATGAAGGTAAGCATGCAGGTACAGCAGGTAACGAAGGTGGCTAATAGCATGCTGGCCTTCATAACAAGAGAGATCGAATATAGAAGCAGAAGCAAAGAGGTGCTTCTGCAGCTGTACAGGGCCCTGGTGAGACCACACCTGGAGTACTGTGTGCAGTTCTGGTCTCCAAATTTGAGGAAAGACATTCTGGCTATTGAGGGAGGTTCACGAGGTCAATTCCTGGAATGGTGGGATGACCTTATACTGAAAGACTGGAGCGACTGGGCTTGTATACCCTTGAGTTTAGAAGACTGAGAGGGGATCTGATGGAGACATAAGATCATTAAAGGATTGGACACTCTGGCAGCAGGTGATTGACGAACCAGAGGACACAGTTTAGGACAGAGATGAGGAGAAACTTCTTCACCCAGAGAGTGGTGGCTGTGTGGCATGCTCTGCCCCAGAGGGCAGTGGAGGCCCAGTCTCTGGATTCATTTAAGAAAGAGTTGGATAGAGCTCTCAACGATAGTGGAATCAAGGGTTATGGGGATAAGGCAGGAACAGGATACTGATTAAGGATGATCAGCCATGGTCATATTAAATGGTGGTGCAGGCTCGAAGGGCAGAATGGCCTACTCCTGCACCTATTGTCTATCTTCCTCGCTTAGAATCAGAGACTTATTGTTGACCCAATAAAATAACCAAGATAAGTTCCCTATGTTCCAATGAAGTCAACTTTTTTAAATGAAAACAAATCTTATTAAATCTAAAGCACCTTGCACTATCTAGGGGTTGTGAATGATACTACAATATATAAATACAAAACTGGCTTTAAAAAATTCATTTTGCAACAAAAAATTGTATTGTTATCAATGGTTTAGTCAGTGATAAATTGATATAATGAAATATTACTAACTTTAATATACATCTTCACAATAATCATCTTTGCCCAATCCAGCTGCCCTGGAGAACATGGAGGCGAGCTGCATTCTGGAACCATGGCAGGTGGTTATCGGATTTGGTGGTCTCGCTGTCTTGTCACTGACCATTAATGCTGAAACCTATGTTTGAATCCGACCATGGCAGGTGGTGTTATTTGAATTTAATTAATCGATCAATTTCTGATGACGGTGTAACCACTGTCAACTATCACAAATACTCAGCTCGCTCACTGCTACTCTTCAGATAAGGGAAACTACCACCCTTGTCTGGTCTGGTCTGGTCTGCATGTGACTCCACACCAGCAGCAAGGGATTAGCTCTTAACTGTCCCCTGGAAAAGGTCTAGCAAGCCATTCAGTTGGATCAAACCATTGAGAAGTCTTCATGTTGACCACATTAAAATATAAAGTGGCATCAGCAAGTTTGGAAACTATGGCCTATATACTCCGCTATATAAGGAACAATAATTCCATTGTCAATATCCTGGCGGACATAGTTCGACACTTTCTTCATCCCAAAGAAAAGCTGCTCACCAATACTCTGCTCAATTCACTTCTGTGCTGACACTGCCCCATTAGTCACAAGTCTTAAAGCAAAAGCTTTGTGTTGAGTGGCGCAGTCCGAATCCGCACAAAACACAAACCTTCTTCAAACTGTGATCTTAACACGTCAGGCTATTATCTTCCCCTACAGATAGCAACACAAGCACAAATTCAGAACTATATTTGATGGTCTAATGATGAACTGCTCGTTTTGCTATGATGGACACCCAAACACACATATCAACGATTCAAGCTTAATTCTGAAAGGCAGCTCCCCAATGCAAAGGGAAAGGCATTTAGATGTCAAAATTAAGAAGAGTGCAGGCAAACAGGAAATAAACAAAATGAAAAAATTTGATACATAGTTCACAAGGCCAACTTGATACAATTTCTAGGCTGTGAAACATGCAGTTTGAAAACCTGTCCCATTAGTGAGCGAACTGATCACTGGGTCCTGGTTCTCACTTTTCAGAAAGTATGACTTTTTAAATCAAAATCAGTCTGATTCTTCAAAACAAAATAATATTCAGTGGGAATTCAATACCATCCACGAGTGTATATTTTTTCAAAAAATAAAATCCTATTTCTCCATGCTCTCAAATCCCCGCTCTGAAACAGCCAACAGTTCAAAATTATCCCAAGGCTTTACGCTTTGCAGGACTTTTTGAATCATTTAAACAAAGTATCAACTTTATGACAGCAGTCTTATGGTGCAATATGGCATTCCCACCATTAGGCCAGAAGCTTCTGAATTCATGCCCCCTTCTAAGTTCTGATGGCTGCATCATGAACACACTTTCCTTGGTCCAAACAGCTTGTGGATCAACTTGAAAATCCTTTACACAGGCATCAATTACAGATGATGAAAGCTGGAGAGATTCATGTCAGCCTTGTGATGGGCTGGATTCAGGAGCTGTACCTCTGGACTGGAAATTTACACATGTCACTCTACTCTAAGAAGGGTGACAGAGGGAAACTAGGGAATTACAGACCAGTTAACCTAATATCTGTTCTGGGAAATTATTGGAGTCAATTAGGGACAGGGTAACTGATCACCTTGAAAATTTCAGTTCATCAGGGAGAGTCAGCATGGATTGGTGAAGGGTAGGTCATACCTGACAGACTTTCCTTTGAAGAGATGACAAATGTGATGGACAGAGATATGTCAATAGATGTTGTCTATCTGGACTTTCAGAGACTGCTAACTAAGGTGGAAACCCATGGAACTGAGGGAAAATTGATATAATTAGAAAATCAGCTAAATGGCAGGATACAGAATTGGAATAATGGGATAGTGCTCAAATTAGCAGGATGTGACCAGTGGTGTCCCACAAGGATCTGTGTTGAGAATCACAAAATATTCACAATGCTCATTAACAACTTGGATAGTGGCATAAAAAGTCAAATATCCAAATTTGGTGATGATGCAATATTGGATAGCACTATAGCTGTGTTGACAACAGGAAATTGATAGCTTCGGTGAATGCGCAAAGCTGTGGCAGATTGACTTTAACTTAAGCAAGTGTGAGGTTATCCATTAGACTGAAAATGGATAGATCAGGGTTTTTAAATTCAAAAAAAAAGGCACCAAGTTAAATAGAAAAAGTGGATGCCCAACGGGATTTGAAAGTTCAGGTGTATAGCTGGTTAAAATGCCAAAAACAGGTGCAGAAAATAGTCAAAGCAGCTAATTGAATGCTGACCTTCATACCTAAAGGTTGTAATATAAAAAAAACTTACCTGGAAACGAAATTGTCGAGTCTGAGGGGCGTGTCCTCGGCGTTCGGAGGTCACGTAGTCCTCTGATGCACGCGCAGATGATCACGTGATGCTCCGAGACACGGGCGCGGTCACGTGGTCTCCCTGTTTCGCGCTCCGGGAGGTCACGTGATCGGCCGTTTCATGCCCCGGAAGTGGGCGAGACTGCCGTTTCGCGCTCAAAAGGAGGCCGCATGGTGGTCCTTTGTCTCCGAAAAGGGAAGGTCACGTGAGGTCGGACAGCCGGAAATGCGAGGAGGCGGGGAATGGAGTCGGAGCAACAGCCAATGAGAAGACAATTTCACTTGAGTGATGGTATGATGTTTTGTATGGTATACAAGACTGGATCAGGGACAGAGAGAGGTCTTTTGTTCTTCCTGAACTAACTGACTGAGTAGTTTGTCAGGGACAGAAAGGTTTAGACCCAGAGCTCTGTACACTTTATCGACTTACTGCTAGAATAAAACTAAAAGTGTAAGATTAGATATTTTTTCCTATTGCTTTATTTAAAGAGCACGCAGGACTTGGCTCACACACAAAAGATAATAAGTTTGTAGATTGAGCCTAAAGTCCGTCAAGGTTGAGTTATAGGAATTCACATGATTTGCTATAGTTATACAAAACCCTAATTAGACCCCTACTTAGAGCACTGTGAGCAGTCACCACACCTTAGGATGGATGTTTTGGCCTTGGAGGTACAACAATGCAGGCTTACAAACGTAATATCTGGACTTCAGTGTCAGATTATGAGGACAGATTAGACAAATGAAGTATTTATTCTCTAGAAGGTTAAGGGGTGATCTAATTGAGGTTTTCAGGATATTAAACAGGGTAAGAGTGTGATAAACTATTCCCACTAGTTGAAGATTCTAGAATCAGAGAGCACAGTCAAGGAAATAGGGCCAGGCCATTCAGGAGAAATGTCAGAAAGCACTTCTAAATGTAAAGAGTGATGGATTTTTGGAACTTGCTTCATCAGATGGTGATCAATGCTAACTTAAACTGTTAAATTTAAATCTGAGATAGATAAATTTTTATTAAGGGTATCAAGGGACACGGGCAAGGCAGGCATATGGAATTAAGTCACAGATCAACTTTCTGAATGGCAGAGTAGGCTCGAGGGGCTGAATGGTCTACTCCAGTTCCTATGTTTCTATGGAATCTCTACAATCACTTTCTGTAGCTCCAAATGACAATGTGTCTGCAAAAGTGCATGTTGCTACAATAGGTTAGAATCAAGTGAGATGCCACCACATTGAGATGAACAGAGGGTAATAGTGAGAAGTGACAGAGGTGGATTCTGGGAGAAATTAGCTCATTCACCACAACTGAGAATGGGATGATGCAGAACCCAGTGCTCAACAGGATGAAGAGCATCCAATAAAGGCTAGTAATGAGAAATAACTGAGGAGGATTCTAGGAGAAGCTTTTCCCTCCTACTGGCAGCATATAAGGGGAAACAAGCTCTAGAGGGGGTACGAGGTCTATGGTACATGAGGGCAAGGTTTTTTCTTTTCTTTTACTATGACAGTTATAGTGTGCTCCTCCTGAGATGGGGGAGGCCAGGAAAAAGTCAAAATGTCCTTGACAACGATGTCTGCAGGAAATGTCCACCCACAGATCCTCACATGGATCAACTGGACTCAGTGAGAAGTATATAGGAGGCAGGAAACTTTCCAGATACAAGTCTCAGGAATGTGGTTGCACCAAAGGTTCAACTAGATTGATGAGTGACCACAGATGGGGCAGGCAATACAAGAGTCCCCTGTGGGTATCCCCGCTCAGATACATTGCTTTTGATACTATTGGGAGGGTGTGGCCTCTAAGGAAAGCAACAGCAGCAGCCAGATCAGTGGCAGCATGTTGTACAGCAGGTAAGGTTGAAGTGCAGGTGAGCAGAAGTGAAAAGTAGTTCTATAGTCAGGACCCAGTTAGCGGTTTCTATGGCTGCAAGCAAGACTCCAGGACGGTGTGTTGCCTCCCTGTCAACAGGGTCAAGGAAGTCTCGAAGCAGGCATAGGACTTTCTGAAAGGCGAAGGTGAGCAGCCAGATGGTTATGGTCCATATTGGTATTAACAATATAGGCAGGAAGAGAGACAAGGTCCTGCAAAGGGAATTAGGTAGAAATGTGAAGAAAAGGACCTCGAATGTTGTAATCTCAGGATTACTCCATGCAAGCGAGGTCAGAAATGGGAAGATAATACAGTTGATTTAGTGGCAAAGAGCTCACGTAGGAGGTAGCGCTTCAGATACTGGATCAATGAGATCTCCTCCAGGGCAGGAGGGATTTGTACAAGTAGGAAGGGTTACACTCAAACCAGAGGGGCAGCCATAACACTGCAAGGAGGTTTGCTAGTGCCACTTGAGAATATTTAAATAGTCTGGCAGGAATGTGGGAACCAGAGCAATAGGTCAATGTGTAGAGTGCATGTGGAGAGGGTTAAGGTTCAGTTGGTGGGACAGGCTGTCTAAAGTACATTTATTTTAATGCAGGTTCATAGTTCCTTGAAAGAGTCACAGATAGATCGGATAGTATGCTTTCCTTTATTGGTCAGAGTATTGAGTACAAGAGTTGGGAGGTCATGTTGCAGCTGTACAGGACATTTGTTGGAATACTGCATGCAGTTCTCATCTCCTTCTTATCAGAAGGATGTTGTGAAACTTGAAAGGGTTCAGAAAAGATTTACAAGAATATTTCCAGAGTTGGAGGATTTGAGCTATAGGGAGAGGCTGAACGGGCTGAGGCTGTTTTCCCTGGAGCGTCAGATGCTGAGGGTGACCTTATAGAGGTTTACAAAATTTTGAGGGGCATGGATAGGATAAATATACAAAGTTTTTCGCCTGTGGTGGGAGAGTCCAGAACTAGAGGAAAAGGTTTAGGTGAGAGGGGAAGATATAAAAGAGACCTAAGGGCAGCTTTTCACACAGAGAGGATGGTGAGTGTATGGAATGAGCTGCCAGAGGAAGTGGAGGTAGCTGATACAATTACAATATTTCAAAGGCATCCGAATGGGTATATATGAATAGGAAGGATTGAGAGGGATATGGGCCAAGTGCTGGCAAATGGGACTAGATTAGGTTAGCATACCTAGTCAGCATGGACGAGTTGGACCGAAGGGTCTGTTTCTGTGCTCTGTGACTCTATAATGGGCAAGGCAGATGAGCTGAGAGCCTTAATTAATACATGGTACTACAATTTTGGAGCCATTATGGAAAGCTGCTTGACATAAAGGCAGTACTGCTAGATGAATGTTCCAGGATTAGATGTTTCAAGCATAATAGAGGGGTTTAAAAGGGATTGGGGATTTGCATGATTGAATGAAGAGAATGACAAAGTTGCACTAAGACAGGATGTCTTAGAGGGCTCATCCAGCAAGGCCATATGGTTAGAATTGGAAGAGCGCAATCACTATACTGTAGTCCTAACAGCAGGAAAGAGAGGAACAGATAAGTAAACAATAGGGTTGTTTTAATGAGTGACTTTAACTAATCTAATATTGACCTGGACTCCTTTGGTGACAGAGGTTTAGATGGGGCAGAATTTGTTATGAGCATCCAGGAGGGCTTCATGAAACAATACGTTGAGATTCCAAGAAGGAAAGGGGCTGTACTAGACCTTGTATTGGGTTTGGTGCCTGACATTTCAGTGAGTGCGCATTTTGGGAACGGTGATCAAAATTCCATAAATTTTAAGATAGTTATGGATTAGGAAAAGACAAAGATTGGTCCTCGGGTGAAAGTGCTAAATTGGGGCTGGGGTCTAATTAAAACAGTATTAGGCATGGATTGGAGAAATTAGATTTAGGGCAGCTGTTTGAGGATAACTCCACATCTGTCATGTGGGAATCTATTAAAGGCCAGTTCGTCAGAGTGAGGGTAAAAGATAAAGATAAAACATTTGGGAACCCTGTAGACCTTGGATGAGAACAGCTCGAAGAGAAAAAGTAAGGTTTAGAAAAACTCAAATTAGAGGAATACAAAGGAAGCAGGAAAGAACTTAAACAAGTAATTAGGATGGCTGAAAGTGACCATGAAATGTCCTCGGCAAGTAGGATGAAGAATTCAAGGCATTTTATGCCTGTATTAAAAGGGTGGCAATAAAAAGGGCGAATTTATGCATGGAGTGAGGTCCTTATTTGTACTTCACATCTGATTCACCAAGGAGTAGGACATGGACCATGGGCAAGATTAGGGAAGGGTATGATATTGTAGGGCATGGCAGCTCAGCGGTTAGCACTGCTGCCTCACAGCACCAGGATCCCAGCTTTGATTCCAGCCTTGGGTGACTGTGCTAGGTTTGTACATTCTCCCCATGTCTGCGTGGGTTTCCTCCCACGGTCCAAAGATGGGCAGGTTAGGGGGATTGGCCATGCTAAATTGCCCATAGTGTTCAGGGATGTGTCGGTTAGGTGGATTGGTCATGGGAAATGTAGAGCAAGAGGTTAGGGGAATAAGTTTGGTTGGGATACTTTTCAGAGAGTTGGTGTGGACATGTTGGGCCAAATGGCCTGTTTCCAAACTGTAGGGATTCCATGATTCTATGCTGATACTAAGGAGGCAGCGGTGTCGGATTACTTGCAAAATACGAAGTCAGTAAGTCCTCAGGCCCTGATGAGATCGGAGGGAGGCAATAGTGGACATTGCTCTGGCCTTGACAGGGATCTTTGGATTAACCACAGGTGAGGTCCCAGAAGACTGGAGAATGGCTAATGTTGTTCCTTTATTTAAGTCGGGCAACAGTGATAACCCAGGAAACTATCGGCCAGTAGGCCTTATATTAGTGACAGGGAAATTGATGCAGAAAATTCTTTATTACAAGATTTTCTCCCATTTGGAAAATAACAGACTTGTTAAACATGGGGTAGTCAGGTGTTGTCTCATAAATTTGATTTAGTTGTTTGAGGAATGTTGATGATGATTGATGAGAATAGGCAGTGGATGACGTCTACATGCACTTTACTAAAATATTTGATTTAGGCCCTCCTGGCAGGTTGGTCCAGAAGATTAAATCATGTGGGATCCACAGTGAGTTGATAAGTAGAGTAAAAAATTGGTTTGATCATGGAAGATAGAGAGCAGTTGCGAGGGGTCTTTTTAGGACCGGTGGGACTGTGACCAGTGGTGTTCCACAAGGATCAGAGCTGATAACCTCTATTATTTGTAATATAAATGATTTGGATGAAAATGTAGGAAATCTGATGAGCAAAACAACATGAAAATTGGTGAGTTGTGGATAGTGAGGAAGGTTGTCAAAGGATACAGCAGGATATAGATCAATTAGAAAGTTGCGCAGAGAAATGCCAGATGGAGATTAATCCAGTCAAGTGTGAGTTGATGAATTTTGGGAAGTCAAATGGCAGAGGAAGGTACATAGTAAATGGCAGGACCCTTGGAGCATTGATATACAGAGGGGTCTTGGTGTGCAAGTTCATAGCTCCCTCAAAGTGGCAACACATGGGATAAAGTGGTTTCAAAAAAAGCGTATGGTGTGTTCGTCTTCATTGGTCAGGGCAGAGTATAAAAGTTGGCAACTCAAGTTGCAGCTGTACAGAACTTTAGTGAGGCCACATTTCAAGTACTGGGTATAGTTCTAATGGCCATTCCATGGTAAGGATGTGGAGGCTTTGGAGAGGGTGCAGAAGAGGTCTATCAGGATGCTGTCTGGATTGGAGTGTATTTGACACAAGTTTAATTGGGTAAAACTTGCATTGTTTTCATGAAAGCAAAGGCTGAGGAGCTTCCTGACAGAAGTATATAAAAGGTATGGAGAGGGTAGATAATTGGAGACTTTGTCCCAGGGTAACAACTTCAAATATTAGGGGGCATAGGCTTAAGAGAAGAGGGGCAACATTTAAAGGATATTTGCAAAGCAAACTTTTTTTTTCAAAAAAATACACAGGTGGTAGATATCTGGAACACATCACCAGGGGAGGTAGAGTCATAGAGTCAGACAGGCACACAGCATGGAAACAGAACCTTCGTTCCAACTTGTCCATGCTGACCAGATATCTTATGTTTAATTTAAGAGCCATTTGCCAACATTTGGCCTATATCCCTAATAAACCCTTCCTACTCATGTATCCACCCAGATGCCTTTTAAATGTTGTAATGGTACCCTCCTCCAGCACTTCCTCTGGCAGCCTGTTCCAGATACACACACCATCATCTGTGTGAAAAAGTTGCCTTTAGGTCCTTGTTAAACTTTCCCCTCTCACCTTAAATACTTACGCCCTCTAGTTTTTGACAAACCCCACTTCCCCACCACTATGGGGAAAAGACCCTGGCTGTTCACACTCTGGCGAGTTTTGAGAGGATTTGTAGCTCGGGTTGAGGTTCTGGATGTAGGTTTGGTTGGTAAGCTGGAAGGTTCATTTTCAGACATTTCATCACCATACTAAGTATGATCAGTGAGCCTCTAGATGAAGCACTGCTGATGATTCCTGCTTTCTATTTATATGTTTGGGTTAGCTATGTTGTTTCCTGCGGTGATGTCATTTCCTGTTTTTTTTCTCAGGGGATGGTAAATCGGGTCCAAGTCCATGTGCTTGTTGATAGAGTTCCAGTTGGAATGCCATGCTTCTAGGGATTCTTGTGTCTCTCTGTTTGACTTGCCCTAGGATGGATGTGTTGTCCCAGTCAAAGTGGTATCTTACCTCCTCCATATGTGAGGATACCAGTGAGAGAGGGTCATGTCTTTTTGTGGCTAGTTGGTGTTCATGTACCCTGGTGGTTAGTTTTCTGCTTATTTGTCCAATTTTGTGTTTGTTACAGTTCTTGCACAATATTTTGTAAGTTACGTTAGTTTTGCTTGTTGTCTGTACAGGGTCTTTCAAATTCATTAGCTGCTGTTTTAGTGTGTTGGTGGGTTTGTGGGCTACCATGATGCCAAGGGGTCTGAGTAGTCTCAGAAACCCTAGCCACTCTCCCCTACTTCAAAACATCTCGCAAAAGGCTACTCAAAACCCATGGCATCATGGTAGCCCACAAACTCACCAACACACTAAAATAACAGCTAATGAATTTGAAAGACTCTTATACAGACAACAATCAAAACTAATGCCATTTACAAAATATCGTGCAAGGACTGTAACAAACACTACATTGGACAAACAGACAGCAAACCAGCCACCAGGACATAACATCAACAAGCCACAAAAAGACATGACATGACCTTCTCTCACTAGTATCCTTATACGCAGATGTGGAAGGACACCACTTTGACTGGGACAACACATCCGTCGGAGGACAAGCCAAACAGAGACATGTACGAGAATTCCTGGAAGCAGAGAGGTCCAGTCAGAATGCCATCAACAAACACGTAGACTTGGACATGACTTACCACTCCCTGAGAAAAAGAACAGGAAATGACACCACCAAACCAAACAAACCCAAACATATACATAGAAAGCAGGAATCATCAGCAGTGCTTTGTCGGGAGGCTCACTGAAGATGTTACCTACATCTAAAAATGAACCTTCCAGCTCAGTGAGCAAACCTACATGTTCCCCCTATCCATGAAGCAGAAACAATAGCAATGTTTAAGAGGCAATTAACTAGACAGATGAACAGGCAGAAAATAGAGGGATACATATGCCACATGTAGACAGATGGGATTAGTTTAAAATGAATCATTGGCCCAACATGTCTGTATAAACAAAGGGCCTGTTTTTGTGTCGTCCTGATGTGTACTAAGATCAGCCTTCTCTCTCTTCTTGACCTGTACATCCCAGCTCACATGTCTAAGAAAATGTGAACAAAGCACACAGCTGCAGTCTGGCTAAGTAACAGAACCATTTCAGCACAATACCACAGAAACTGGCCCGCAATGAAGAAGATTTAAAAGAGGCAATGTTAACTTCTCTACTCCCTTTCATAACAATACCTGGTGGACAGGAGTTTAGGGGCTATAATCTTAGCTTACAGTTTGTGATATTGATATATGGTACTTATTTTATAATCACAAGAGATACATATTTTAAAAATGAATATTAAAGTTCTCTGGGGATCAGTTAGCTAGTCAGTTGATTGTAGTGCAGTGATGCCAACACAATGGATTCAATTCCTGCTCTGGTCAAGCTTACAAGAACTCCTTCTCAAATTCTTCCCCCTCACCTCGGCATGACGACCATCATGTTAAACAACCTTTGGTTGTCTCTCTCTCTCTCTCGCTCTACATGAAAGCAGCTCTCCATGACAAAAGAATTTTAAAAACCTTCATTCACACACATATACGCATATGAATTCCTCAACTAAAGATTCCAATAAGTAACTGTCAAATTTATTATTTCCTCCACAATTAATCTTTGTGGATGATTACATTCAAAATAAACAAAGTTATATAAAAATGATCGACATAACCGTTCCCAATCCTCACACCAAGTAACAGTACGTTAGGCTGTATTTTTCTGATTTTAAGTTGGTTGATCACTTTTCATGTCATTTTCTCTAATTAAAAATCCTTTTTAAAAATCAAACACTTTTGTTGCAAGCAATCCTTCAGGGAGGACCCGTATAGAATGCTACTAATTTTTCAGAGTTAATTCACACTCCAATACTGACTCAGCACAGCCAAAGGTGTGACAGAAGTGCAAAGCTTCAATCTGGTGGCATGCAGTGTTTTTAAATGTACAAATACAAGAATGTTTTCAGACATTTTAAAAGGTAAAATTTGTTGTCTCAAGTCCATGCTGCCTACAGTGCTACAGACATGCCATCTTCAAAAGTCCAGTGAACAGGAATTTTGAATTGGAAACAGAAACTGCTCAATAGTACAGTTTCTTTATGTTGTGACAGCTTTATGTCGATGTTGCTCACCAGACTGGAAATTGATTCAGGGCAGCAATCCAACCCAGCCTTGCTCAAGGGGCACTTTCAGAATTCTGCAAAGACAGAGTCTGTAACCTCCCAAATGGCTGGCTCCCAACTTCAATCAGACCATTATCATTAGTTCCAAATGAAGGTGAAGCATATCTTTCAGGGAAAATAAAAAATATATAAGTTCTATTTGTTAACTCTGTGTCTTTCCATGGACTGAATAGGATAAGCCTGCTAGGTTTATCTCCTCAGGGAGCAATGTCTCCCAATGCAGTCAATTCTAGGAATGTTTTGAAGCAAGTTCTTGAGGCACACAAAACAGAGCACTGTGTCAAACGAGACCCACAAATTCTTGAGCATCTGATGGCGTGCACGACACAACCACAGAAATTGGCCAATGCCATCCCTGTGCTCAACAATATCGGAAAATAAAATATTCATGCCAAGAAGAAACTAGTAAAGTATGTGCACAGATGTGCAAGTTCAGGAGCTCGATGTTGTTCAATTCGGGACCTGCATCTGCCTGCAGCATGTAACGTAGAAATGGGTTGACAAGGCCAACTGAGGTTCCCAAACTAGACTGTTATGCAGTGATGGCTACCAGACAGCGTGCAGCTTTTTGATGAAAGCTGGCCCAGGCTCCTGTGGGCCACACTCTCAAATCAATTCAAATTCTGAACTATATAAATTTTAAACAAGGCTGTATTTAAGGAACAACAACAATCCTGAACGGCTGTGAGAATTTATGTCTGTGTTGCTGGTTTATTATCTCCCCTGAAGCTACTAACACGCTGCAGAACAATTCCATAAGAATTTAATCTTTTTTAAATTTAAAGTTATTTTTCTAATCAATACGACACACCTCTGGAGCAGATGGAATTAACTTATGAGCACTGGGAAAAGGTGGCAGATAGTCTTCTTGCAGATCCACACAGGATTACTCCTGTTCCTTAAACTCAGTCTATAGTATTCGTTTTAAAACTCTTATGAACATAATTAGCAGTCAAGCATTTGACAGAGCAATACCTGAAGATAATTTGTGTCAGTGTCAACAGGGAGCTTGCAACATATTTATGCAGACAGTGTCTTAACAAAGTGTCACAATCAGAAAGAAGCAGATGGAGCATATGGTAATTTAAAGAGATTAAGGACAAGTTAACAAAAATGTTGCCCACCTTAGGTAATTCCCACTTTCCAACATTTATAACCTTCAGCTCAAACAACCATATCACTCTTATCCCACACCAAGTCCTGTTCACCCTCTACTTCTGTGCTACGTGCAATTTAAAAATCTGTGAATGCTCAACAATTCTCAGATAACACCACTTCTCTCATCCTGGCCTCTTACCTATCCTGGAATTTCACTGCTCCAAGATGGTCTGTCATGCCTGAGACCTTAGCTCCCCAAATCTCATCTCTCTCCTTCTCTCATCATCGCTAGATTTCTGGTTACAATTGCCAAATGCAGTCTGATGGCACATTTTCATAGAATGATTACAACACATGTCTGTGTTGATCAAATTCCCTTTCAAAATCCACCATTGCACCCGCCTCTACCATAGTCTAAGAAAATTTAATCCAAGCCCCAAAAACTTGCTGTTAAAAGCCACTTGCATTAGATCAGTCACGATTTTACTAACAAAGTTGGTTAGTTAGGCCAAATGATTGCCACCTGTTCCCATTTCTTATGATCTTAATTACATACCTACACAAGATCTTGAGGGTATACTAGACATCAACTGTATTACTGGATTTTACATTTCATTTGAGTTAGAATGTAGGATTTTTTTTTAAAGAAAAGGTTATGCTTGTCTGCAAAGGGAGCACACACATTTATGTTTAATGGCACTAGGTGACTTTATAGCGAAAGAGAACAACAAGGAAAGGAAGAATTAAGTTAAGACTCATTGATTGGGCCCTGGCGTACTGCATCCATTTCAGGACCTAACTCCTGTCAGGATGGCAAACTGAGGTTCTGCATAAGCTTATTAATGCCATTTCAGTGTTTAATAAAGGAAATCATGTTGCAGCTGTACAGTACATTGGTCAGGCCACTTTTGGAATACTGTGTGCAATTCTGGTCTCCCTGCTGTAGGAAGGATGTTGTGAAGCTTGAAAGGGTTCAGCAAAGATTTGCAACAATGTTGCCAAGATTGGAGGCTTTCAGCTATAGGAAGAGGCTGAATAGACTGGGTTGTTTTCCCTGGAGCTGAGGAGTGACCTTATAGAGGTTTATAAAATCATGATTAGGGTGAATAGCCAAGGTCTTTTCTGGGGGGTGGGGTCCAAAATGAGACAGAATAGGTTTAAGGAGAGAGGGGAAAGATTTCAAAGGGACCTCAGGGGCAACCTTTTCATGCAGAGAATGGTGTGTGTAATGGTATGAGCTGCCTGAAGTAGTGGTGGAGGCTGGTACAATTACAACATTTAAAATGCATCTGAATGAGTATATGAATGGGAAGGATTTAAAAGGATACAGCCCAAATGCTAGCAAGTGGGGCTGGAATTATTTAGGATATCTGGTCAGCATGGACGAGTTAGACTGAAAGGTCTGTTTCCGTGCTGTACATCTCTCTGACTCTAACAAAGGAACAACAGAGTGTCTAACTGTGGTTTTAGTAGAAATGACATACTTGCAAACATGACTAAATATACATTTGTAGCAAACATATGCAGATAGATATTGGTGCAGGGGATGAAGACTTTCAGTGGAGAGGTGGAGAAGAATATGAATTAGGAGGCGTAGGTCATTCAGACCCTCAAGCCAATGACCACACCTGTTTGTGGCTTCAACTCCACTTTTCTGTCTGCAGATATTTTCTGTTCAAGCTATTCAGTGATGTTATTATACACCTCTGGAGTAGATGGGACTTGAACTTTGGCCTCTTGGTTCAGAAGTTGGGACACTACCACAAGAGCTCTACATTTTTGCTTGCAACACTACAACCCCCAAACCCTGAGACTATCAATGAAAAATCCAACTACAACCTTGATTACATTCAACGACCCAGCTTTCACTGCTGTCTGAGGTAGAGAATTCCAGACTAAATCTTACAAGACAAGAAATTCCATCTGAAGTATGTATTCACTGCTCCAAGTTTCTTAGGGCGTGGCGGTGCTTGATGTACTTTTTACACATTAAGTAATCCTTCCGTAATAAGTAGTTTCATATCTTGTCAGCTTTCATACATATTCCCATTTTAAAGGCCCTACCTACGTGTCCTGAGAAATCTATACAGGTTGGATAAATGTGTGACTTAACTATAAGCACAGTTCCTTTTGAACTTAGAGCATCAAAATCCAAGGCAAAAGGAAAAAAAGAAAATACAATTAATGCAAGCTAGCAAATACATCCCATCTAAAAACAATATGCAGTCAGGTTCAAGTCCTAGCTCCAGATGATGGTCTGGTTTCTCCTCATGAAGGAAATCTAGAATTGGGGACATAATATCAGACAAAGGGACCACTTAAAAAAAGGGTGAGGCAAGGAGGAAAGTCTCCTCTCAGAGGACAATGTTAAAAATCACAAAAAAAAGCTTATAATCCAACAAGGTTTCCTCTCGGACAGTCACTCATCTTGGCAATTGTTGACCAGTGTGGATGCTATTGTGGAACACATTTGAGACCAGGATAGATTTTTAAAACCACAGGATATTTGAGAGTTTTGAGGCGGCGGAGAGGCAGAAATGACAGAGGTAAGTCGAGCTCAGATTAAGATCAGTTCAGCCATGATCTTAAAATGTACAGCGAAGAAAGCTCATGAGTCTGAATGGATTCCTCCTACTTTACACACACTGCAGTATTTTCATCTTGTCCCAACAGCAAAGGGAGACAAAATGAAAAATAAAAGTAAGGACCTGAGTTTCTCCAGCACTTTCCATTTATATTCCATCTTGAGCATCTGCTGCATTTTGGAACACAGGAATACAAGTCGACCATTCAGCCCCTCAAGTCTGTTCCACTATTCAATGAGGTCAAAACTGATCTGTGACCTACCTCCAAGTACCAACATTGGCCCATATCACTTAATACCACTGCTGAACAAACTTTACATCTAACACAGAAATTTTAACAACTGATCTAGCATCAATTACCATTTGGGGAAGAGAATTCCAAACCTCTATCACCTTGTTTGTATATCAGTGCTTCCATGGGTGAGTTGGACCAAAGGATCAGTTTCTCTGCTGTACATCTCTATGCCTCTAACTACTCTTATTTGACAGACTAAGATGAGAGCTTACAAAAGTTGCTCAAAAAATTTCAGCAGAGCAAATGAGAAGCAGCTTTGAGTGACAGAAGGACCAAAGACCTTACCAAAGACCTTCGAGGAATTAAGGGCTACAGGGAGAACGCTGGTAAGTGGAGATGAAATGCCCATCAGCCATGATTGAATGGCAGAGTGGACTCGATGGGGCGAATGGCCTTACTTCCACTCCTACGTCTTATGGTCTTAAAACAAAGATAAAGAAATCAAGTTTTGTTTTAAAACAAAAAAAATCACAATCCTTGAAAATTAGGGAACATTTTCTGACGCAACAAGTGGCTGAAAGGATGTAAATTCCACAGCAATTCTAAAAACAAAACAGACAAATCCTTTGGGGGTGGGGAAGTTGCAGGATTGTTGGAGTGGGGGGGGGCTGAAAAATTGGAGAGTCAAGGGAGGAGGGGCCGAACGGCTGCCTTGGATGCTGCATCATGCGCCGGGCAACATTTCCTGCTTCCCGTAGACCCCCCCTTTGGCTACCCCAGAAGCTGATATAATCATGTCATTCAGAAGTGATGTGTCACCTAAATAAAACTGTGTGTGTGTTTTAAAAGCCCCCCCCCCCAAAAAAGGGGTGGGCAGTGTTATTAAAATAAAACACTAAAAGTCCCTCACAAAATAACTTACCGACATCCTGGTCGAAGGGGTTCACGGCGAAGAAGGGCATGGCTGGGTTCACAGAAGGAAGATTTTCTTTTTTTTAAAAAGAAAGTGAGAAGTAGCCTTCTAGAGGTGGGCCGCAATCAGGCCGCGGCGTTTCTTCAGCTCGAAGCCCGCAGCAGTCGCTCCTCCGCCAGCCCCTGGAACATCCTAACAGTCGAGGCCTCCGACCAAGTCCCCCACTTTCGCTCTCGGTTTCTTTCACCGGCTAAAAGCCGGGAATTATTCTCAGCTTTTTTTTTCCACCTCACCCCCCCTCTCCAGGAGACGAAATGGCGTCGTGTGATGGGGGGGTGGATGTGAAGAAATTATAAAATAAATAATAACTTCACGCCGGTCAGGTGACTCCTCTTGGTCTCCGCCCCGCTCTCTTCCATTGGAGGTGGTCGCCGAGTGGTCCTCCAGAAGGATTCAGCCAAGCTAGGGGGCAGTATTCATCACCCGTCCGGGCACTGCGATTCGCTGTCTGCCGGGCCAGAGGGCAGCATCGCGGGATGTTCAGCAGACGGAATTTGCTGTCTGCCCGGCCAGGGGGCAGCATCGAGGGAGGCGTGGCAATTCATTGGCAGCCAGCATCGGGCAATGTACTGGTGTCGGGAAGCCAAGCTGGGAGAAAGGCAAGAGAGGTAGTTCGCTGTCAGCTAGTCTAGAGGGCAGTGTCGACGGGGTGCAGGGCAGATGCGGCGATGTAAGGTCATCCCGTCAGGAGGGCGGTATTGCCCCCTTTGAACGCATGGGCGGTAATTCAAGGTCAGCTAGTACAGGGGGCAGTATGGAGGTGGGAGTGCGTGAGTAGCAGTTCAATGTCAGCCAGTACAGGGGGCAGTATGGAGAGAGAAATGCGTGAGTAGCAATTCAATGTCAGCCAGTACAGGGGGCAGTATGGAGGTGGGAGTGCGTGAGTAGCAATTCAATGTCAGCCAGTACAGGGGGCAGTATGGAGGTGGGAGTGCGTGAGTAGCAATTCAATGTCAGCCAGTACAGGGGGCAGTATGGAGGTGGGAGTGCGTGAGTAGCAATTCAATGTCAGCCAGTACAGGGGGCAGTATGGAGGTGGGAGTGCGTGAGTAGCAATTCAATGTCAGCCAGTACAGGGGGCAGTATGGAGGTGGGAGTGCGTGAGTAGCAATTCAATGTCAGCCAGTACAGGGGGCAGTATGGAGGTGGGAGTGCGTGAGTAGCAATTCAATGTCAGCCAGTACAGGGGGCAGTATGGAGAGGTGTTGCTGGAAAAGCGCAGCAGGTCAGGCAGCATCCAAGGAGCAGGAGAGTCGACGTTTCAGGCATGAGCCCTTCTTCAGGAATGAGGAAAGTGTGTCCAGCAGGCTAAGATACAAGGTAGGGAGGAGGGACTTGGGGAGGAGTGTTGGAAATGCGATAGGTGGAAGGAGGTCATGGTGAGGGTGATAGGCCGGAGTGGGGGTGGGGGTGGAGAGGTCAGGAAGAAGATTGCAGGTTAGGAAGGCGGTGCTGAGTTCGAGGGATTTGACTGAGACAAGGTTGGGGGAGGGGAAATGAGGAAACTGGAGAAATCTAGGTTCATCCCTTGTGGTTGGAGGGTTCCTAGGCGAAAGATGAGGCGCTCTTCCTCCAGGCGTCGTGTTGCTATGGTCTGGCGATGGAGGAGTCCAAGGACCTGCATGTCCTTGGCAGAGTGGGAGGGGGAGTTGAAGTGTTGAGCCACAGGGTGGTTGGGTTGGTTGGTCCGGGTGTCCCAGAGGTGTTCCCTGAAGCGTTCTGCAAGTAGGCGGCCTGTCTCCCCAATAGAGAGGAGGCCACATCAGGTGCAGCGGATGCAGTAAATGATGTGTGTGGAGTTGCAGGTGAATTTGTGGCGGATATGGAAGGATCCCTTGGGGCCTTGGAGGGGAGTAAGGGGGGAGGTGTGGGCGCACGTTTTGCCTTTCTTGCAGTTGCAGGGGAAGGTGCCGGGAGTGGAGTTTGGGTTGGTGGGGGGTGTGGACCTGACGAGGGAGTCACGGAGGGAGTGGTCTTTTGGGAACGCTGATAGGGGAGGGGAGGGAAATATATCTCTGGTGGTGGGGTCCGTTTGGAGGTGGCAGAAATGATGACGGGGCAGTACAGAAGGGGTAATGCGTGAGTAGCGTTTCAATGTCAGCCAGTACAGGGGACAGTATGGAGGGGGGAATGCGTTTGTAGCAATTTAAGGCCATGATTTGAAGGTGCCAGTGTTGGACTGGGGTGTACAAAGTTAAAAATCACACAACACCAGGTTATAGTCCATCAGGTTTGTTTGGAAGCACTAGCTTTCGGTGCACTGCTCCTTCATCAGGTGATTGTGGAGAATAAGATCATAAGACACAGAATTTATAGCAAACGTTTATGGTGTGATGTATCTGAAATTAATATATTGAAAAAGACCTGCCTGTTAAGTCTCTCATCTTTTAGAATGACCCATGTGGATTTCAGTTCTTTCATGATCGAACATTTTTCAAGTTACATTCTCAAATAAACTTTAATGATAGGTGTCATGTCGACCCAGATAATCCATTGATTTAGAGATGCCGGTGTTGGACTTAGGTGTACAAAGTTAATGAAGGAGTGTGCCCCGAAAGCTAATGTTTCCAATAACAGACAATCAATTTTTCAATGTATAATTTCAGTTACATCACACTAAATTTTTGCTATAAATTCTGTGTGTTAGGATTGAGCCCTCTACTATCACCTGATGAAGGAGCGACACTCTGAAACTTAGTGTGCTTCCAATTTAACCTGTTGGACTATAACCTGGTGTTGTGTGATTTTTGACTTCATAATCCATTGAAAGTGTGAGCTGCCCTGTGTGAGGCTGTCAGTGCCCCAATGGTCAGACTGATTCTAATCTAAAAGAAGGGATTACAGAACCTTACGTGGATTCATGTAGTTTTTGAGCAAAATAAAATGTAATTCTGCAAGTACAAATAAACCCCACAAATTTGTATGTGTGTGTGCATGTGGGGGTGTGCGTGTGCAGGGGATATGAGTGTCTGTGAGAGAATGTGTGGGGGTAAGAGTGTATAGGTCTGTGAGAGGGTGTATAGGAGTGTATGTGTGAGCATATGAGAGAGAACTTGTTTATGAGAGAGGGTCTGTGTGAGTGTATGGGTCTGTAGGAGTGAGTGTGTGCCTGTCTGTAGGATGTGTGTTCTGGATTAGTGGTGCTGGAAGAACACAGCAGTTCAGGCAGCATCCAAGGAGCAGGAAAATCGACGTTTCGGGCAAAAGCCTTCATCAGGAATAAAGGCAGAGAGCCTGAAGCGTGGAGAGATAAGCTAGAGGAGGGTGGGGTTGGAGAGAAAGTAGCATAGAGTACAATAGGTGAGTGGGGGAGGGGATGAAGGTGATAGTTCAGGGAGGAGGGTGGAGTGGATAGGTGGAAAAGAAGATAGGCAGGTAGGACAAGTCATGGGGACAGTGCTGAGCTGGAAGTTTGGAGCTAGGGTGAGGTGGGGGAAGGGGAAATGAGGAAACTGTTGAAGTCTACATTGATGCCCTGGGGTTGAAGTGTTCCGAGGCAGAAGATGGTCTTTGGTAGCGGGTTTGTTTCAGGACATGGTTGAAGACCTTCAGGGCAGAGGAAATGACCTGGGAGTTGCAGTGAGAGAGGAACTCCTTGAGATTCCTGTAGAGAGAGGAGGAAAACTTCTTCAAGGCAGGCATCCTTGCAAGAGGATTTGCAGGAGGGTTAAAATCAACTAGGTAAAAACAATGACTGCAGATGCTGGAAACCAGATTCTGGATTAGTGGTGCTGGAAGAGCACAGCAGTTCAGGCAGCATCCGAGGAGCAGCAAAATCGACATTTTGGGCAAAAGCCCTTCATCAGGAATAAACGCAGAGAGCCTGAAGCATGGAGAGATAAGCTAGAGGAGGGTGGGGGTGGGGAGAAAGTGGCATAGAGTACAATACGTGAATGGGGTAGGGGATGAAGGTGATAGGTCGGGGTCGGGGGGAGGGTGGAGTGGATAGCTGGAAAGAAGATAGGCAGGTAGGACGTTGTCCAGTACTTCCCAGGAGCTGAAAAACTACGCCATGTTCTTCGCAGTCTGCAACACATTATCAATGAGGATGAGCACCTCGCCAAGAAGACCTTTCCCATGCCTTGACTTCTTGCCTTTAAACACTACCAAACCTCAACAGATCATCATTCACAGTGAACTGCCCAGCTTTCAAGACAACACCATACAACCTTGTCACGGTAGACTCTGCAAGACGTTTCAGTGCGTCGACACAGATACCACCATTACATGTAGGAACACCTTCCACCATGTACATGGCAGGTACTCATGTGACTCGGCCAACAATCAACAGACAGAAGTGTTTTCTCCCAATCAGGGAATACTTCTGCAGTCCAGGACATTCAGCCTCGGATCATCCTCCAAGGCAGACTTTGGACAGTCAACAACACAAAATGGCCAAGCAAAGGATGACAACTAAGTTCAGTACCCATGGGGATGGCCATAACTGGGACCCAAGGTTCATGCCACTACTGCAGGTGACCCCACTGCACTAGACGCATACACAGACACTCCTACAGGCACACACACACACACACTTATGGGCAGGCGTACACTCCTACAGACACATACAGTCATGGAGACCTCTCATACACAAGCTCTCTCATATGCTCAAAAGCATCCTCTCACAGATTTATACCTCTTTACACTCACATTCATCTCTCATCTTCCGCAACTACACTGGCACCACCCCCCACCTTTTCCTCCGCTACATCGATGACTGTATCGGCGCTGCCTCGTGCTCCCACGAGGAGGTTGAACAGTTCATCAACTTTACTAACACCTTCCATCCCGACCTGAAATTCACCTGGACTGTCTCAGACTCCTCCCTCCCCTTCCTAGACCTTTCCATCTCTATCTCGGGCGACCGACTCAACACAGACATCTACTATAAACCGACTGACTCCCACAGCTACCTGGACTACACCTCCTCCCACCCTGCCCCCTGCAAAAACTCCATCCCATATTCCCAATTCCTTCGTCTCCGCCACATCTGCTCCCAGGAGGACCAGTTCCAACACCGCACAGCCCAGATGGCCTCCTTCTTCAAGGACCACAGATTCCCCCCAGACGTGATCGACGATGCCCTGCACCGCATCTCCTCCACTTCCCACTCCTCCGCCCTTGAGCCCCGCTCCTCCAACCGCCACCTAGACAGAACCCCACTGGTTCTCACCTACCACCCCACCAACCTCCGCATACAACGTATCATCCACCGCCATTTCCGCCACCTCCAAACGGACCCCACCACCAAGGATATATTTCCCTCCCCTCCCCTATCAGCGTTCCGCAAGGACCACTCCCTTCGTGACTCCCTCGTCAGATCCACACCCCCCACCAACCCAACCTCCACCCCCGGCACCTTCCCCTGCAACCGCAGGAAATGTAAAACTTGCGCCCACACCTCCACACTCACTTCCCTCCAAGGCCCCAAGGGATCCTTCCATATCCGCCACAAGTTCACCTGTACCTCCACGCACATCATCTATTGCATCCGCTGCACCCGATGTGGCCTCCTCTATATTGGGGAGACAGGCCGCTTACTTGCGGAACACTTCAGAGAACACCTCTGGGTCGCCCGGACCAACCAACCCAACCACCCCGTGGCTCAACACTTTAACTCTCCCTCCCACTCCACCGAGGACATGCAGGTCCTTGGACTCCTCCACCGGCAGAACATAACAACACGACGGCTGGAGGAGGAGCGCCTCATCTTCCGCCTGGGAACCCTCCAACCACAAGGTATGAATTCAGATTTCTCCAGTTTCCTCATCTCCCCTCCCCCCACCTTGTCTCAGTCGGTTCCCTCAACTCAGCACCGCCCTCCTAACCTGCAATCTCCTTACTGACCTCTCCGCCCCCACCCCACTCCGGCCTATCACCCTCACCTTGACCTCCTTCCACCTATCCCACCTCCATCGCCCCTCCCCCAAGTCCCTCCTCCCTACCTTTTATCTTAGCTACTCTCTCTCATTCCTGATGAAGGGCTTATGCTCGAAACGTCGAATTCCCTATTCCTGAGATGCTGCCTAACGTGCTGTGCTTTAACCAGCAACACATTTTCAGCTGACTCACATTCATCTCACAAACATTCATACACCCTGCACACACACACACATACAAATAAGTTTGTGGGGTGAATTTATACTTGCAGAATTATATTTTATTTTGCTCAAAACTGCATGAATCCATGCAAGATTCTGTAAATTTTTATTTAAGATGAGAATCAGTCTGAACATTGGGGCACAGACATCCTCACACAGGCACCTTACACCTTCAATTCATTACCTGGGCCGCCTTGACAGCTATTGTTAAAGTTGGGTGGCACGGTGGCACAGTGGTTAGCACTGCTGCCTCACAGTGCCTGAGACCCGGGTTCAATTCCCGTCTCAGGCGACTGACTGTGTGGAGTTTGCACGTTCTCCCCGTGTCTGCGTGGGTTTCCTCCGGGTGCTCCAGTTTCCTCCCACAGTCCAAAGATGTGCGGGTCAGGTGAATTGGCCATGCTAAATTGCCCGTAGTGTTAGGTTAGGGGTAAATGTATGGGTATGGGTGGGTTGCGCTTCAGCGGGTCGGTGTGGACTTGTTGGGCCGAAGGGCCTGTTTCCACACTGTAAGTCATCTAATCTAATTCACTTGAGAATGAAACTTGTAAAAAGTTCTGGGATTAACATATGAAGACTTAACAAACAAACCAGGTCTTTTTCAAGATATAATTTCAGATCCATCATACTGTAAACTTTTGCTATAAATTCTGTGTCTGATGATCATATTCTCCACAACCACCTGATGAAGGAGCAGCGCTCTGAAAGCTAGTCCTTCCAAATAAACCTGTTGGACTGGAACCTGGTGTTGTTTAAATTCAAAGTCAGCCCCTCCAGCGAGTGGCACCAGGGGTGACATGAGGGAGGCGGGATCAGTAGTCAGCCAATCAATGAGGAGGGGTGGGGTCACCCAGTGTAGGGGCGGCACCAAGGGTGACTCGAGGGAGCAGTAGTCAACCAATCACTGAAGAGGGGTGGGGTCACCCGGTGTAGGGGCGGCACCAAAGGTGACATGAGGGAGCAGTAGGCAGCCAATCAATGAGGAGGGGTGGGGTCACCCAGTGTAGGGGCGGCACCAAGGGTGACTCGAGGGAGCAGTAGTCAACCAATCACTGAAGAGGGGTGGGGTCACCCGGTGTAGGGGCGGGGTCACCCGGTGTAGGGGCGGCACCAAAGGTGACATGAGGGAGCAGTAGGCAGCCAATCAATGAGGAGGGGTGGGGTCACCCTGTGTAGGGGCGGCACCAAGGGGTGACATGAGGGAGCAGTAGTCAACCAATCAATGAGGAGGGGCGGGGTCACCCTGTGTAGGGGCGGCACCAAAGGTGACATGAGGGAGCAGTAGTCAACCAATCACTGAGGAGGGGTGGGGTCTCCCGGTGTAGGGGCGGCATCAAGAGTGACATGCAGGAGGCGGGATCAGTTGTCAGCCAATCCACCAGGAGTCATCCCGTGCTGAGGGCGGCACCAAGAAGGGGGTGACAGGCGGCGTGGGGGGGGGGCGGGATCAGTAGCCAGCCAATCCATGAAGACGGGGTGGGGTCATCCTGGGGGTAGATAGTGCGCAGGCGCAGTAGCTCAGTGACGGTTTGATCACCATGGCGTCGGTTGGGAGTGGGCTTGAACATCAACGTGGGGCTCATGAAGGGCCGCAGAGGAAACGAAGGGGCCCGGGACCCCTCGCCACTGCTTACATGGTCATCTACAACGTGGTGATGACGGCCGGGTGAGAGCTTGCACTTTTTAAGCCGGGTCCCGATCAGCTATTCCGGCTCAGGGGCTGTTGGCAAATGACCATTTGTCTCGATAAGCCGCTGCTATCCCTCAGTGTTGGCTTAATTATTATAATAATGCAATAGGTTTTAGTAATGAACGAGTTTGCAATCCAAACCACGTTACTCCTCCGTGTTCCCCTCTCTTGCAGGATTGTTTCCTATTTCTGAAAGGTTCCTGAGTGAGTGACCCTATGACACTGGCCCTGGGAGGGAAACGGCTATGATTTGCGGGACTTGCATTTGAAATGCAGCAAGGGTCGGCAAATCAGCGCATCGGAAGAAAAAAAATAAACCCTCTTGCTTTTCCTTCCACCGAAACCGCATGTGCACTAGTGATTAAGTACGTCCAGCTGCTAATTGCTGGTGAATACTGTTATAACGCAACAGCGAACTTTGTTCTGCTTTTCTGTTCCCGTGTTACGAAACCCAACTGATTTCGTTCTGTCATAACAACTCTCCCCTTCAGGTCTTTGGGTGGTACAGATTGAACTTCCCGCTGAGCGAAGTTGGCAAGCTTTGTAGGCAATAGTGAAAGCAGCTGCAAATGTGTTGCTGGTCAAAGCACAGCAGGCCAGGCAGCATCTCAGGAATAGAGAATTCGACGTTTCGAGCATAAGCCCTTATGTTCGAAACGTCGAATTCCCTATTCCTGAGATGCTGCCTGACCTGCTGTGCTTTGACCAGCAACACATTTGCAGCTGTGATCTCCAGCATCTGCAGACCTCACTTTTTACTAATAGTGAAAGCAAACTAAGGGCTTGGTACATATTTTACTGGAGATTTGGTGCAAATGTGTTATCTCCAAATGGCAGCTATCAGCAAGCAAGTTGACTCCCTGTCCTTGGATTGAAAGTAATGATTTTTTTGCCAGTTTATCCTTTGCAGTATATGCAGAAGTTGGCGTTTCACTTTCCTTGGGGAGAAAGGAATGTTTAAGGTTATCAAAGGATGTCTTTATTTATAGCCCTCTCAATTGTGACTTTTGGGTGGATTGTTTGTTTGTTAGGCCACAATGTTCTTGTCACTGAACTATAGGCTAGGATGTGATTACACCAGAGAGGCAGTGGAAGAAATTTACCAAGATATTTCCTGGGCTGGATTAATTCAGCTATGAAGGGAGAGTAGATAGACTGGGATTGTTTTCTTTAGAGCCAGTAAAGCTGAGAGGTGTGGGGTCTGGGGAAGGACTGATCTGAAATGTTTAGAGGGGCAATGATAGAGATTAGTTTAGTTCCCTACAGAATGGAAACCGGCCACTAGGCCCAACAAGTCCACCTTGCACTATGAGTAACTTAGCATAGCCTGCACATCTTTGGATTGTGGGAGGAAACTGGAGCACATGGAGGAAACCCACACACACTGGGAGAATGTGCAGACTCCACACAGACAGTCACCCAAGGTGTGGATCAAACCTGGGTCCCTGGTGCTGTGAGGCATTAGTGCTAACCACTGAGCCACGGTGCTGCACTTAAATAGGAACGTATACCTATCCCCTTGGTTAATAACCAGAAGCACAGTCTTAAGGCAGGTGATTTGAGAAAAATATTGTTACCTGAAGTGACGTGCCATAGCATTCAAGGCTGAGGGATACGTGCTGGAAAATGGGATGATGAAGGGTTTACGAACATAGCGTCGATTCTCCAGCTGCTTGACTGGCATAGACACAATGGGCCAAACAGTCTCTTTGTTTGACAAAGTAAAAAGGCTTTTGAAGGAAATAAACATCTTTTTCTAAATAAAAGCAGAAAGGCTTTTGTAGGGTATTGGGATCTCTCCAGACATGTGACTGTAGGAAACTGGCAGCCAATTCATGTTCATTGTTTCCACAAGCATTGCAGGAATAAAATCTTCTATTGATGATGATGATGATTGAAGATAAATGTTGACCAGGACACCAACTCTGGGAGTTTGAAGGGAGCATAGGAACAAAAGGAGCCATTTTTCACTTGAGTCCTGTTCGCCATTAACTAAAATAATGGTTGATCAGTGACCAAGCTCCATATACCTAAATTTACCCAATGTCCCTTTAGGTTTTTGACAAGCAGTGGTATTATCAATCTGAATTTTTGAAATCCACAATTGATGTCCCATTCATTACTCTTTGGGTGTGAAATTACAAACTTCTAAACAGACATGCAAGTTAAGAGCAGGATGAAGCCATTCAGCCCCTCTAGCCTGTCCCCATCCCCATTAATAAGGTCACTGTAATTTGTAGTTCACATTTCAGTCAGTCCCTGATAAGCCTGGATCTGAAGGTTATCAAGAATCTAGACACACATTTTAAAAACATTTAGAGAACTCCTCCAGCTTTGAAACTTTTCTAATCTGCTAAAATGCATTTTTTGGTAGTTGCTTTTCTTTTAATGTTAAACTAGTTTTTGTCTGATTTTAAAGACACTTTACAACGTGATGAAAACTTAAATGAGCTTCAGAATGAATTTTCTTTTAATTATTAAGCAGACTGGAATTCAGACTTGATTACCCTCTGCATTTACTCCAGTATTGCTAACCTCATACATTGTCCTCATAAATGAGTCTATTTTAGGAAAGTGCCAAGAGATTGCACTTGTCCTATTATTGGTGCCTTCTGCCTTTGTTGCAGTACAGTGTTAGAGAAATAAAGGGGGGGGGCACAAAAATTACAAATATCTTTTCCTGATCGGAAATGGAAATCTAATGAGCAAACCCCCCCCCCCCCCCCCCAATCTGCTGCCTCAGTCAGTAGGGGGTAACTGACCTCTTGTTGACTTGAGGTTTATATTAATTGGTCTGCAACCTTAAACATTTGTGGCAGCAGAATAATACAGCAGGCGTGAGATGATTGAAGTCGTGTGTTACTATTAATACTGTCTAAAAATGCTTGTCTTTACATAAATGACCTGAATACCACTGAAAAAAGATATGTTGCTGGCATTTAAAATATGATGTTCTTAGATTCACATGCCGTATTTCAAGGGATAGAGTATGAGTGGGCAGAATAGTGTTTTCCAAATTTTGACCATGAGCCCATTTAATGTCTTAAATTGACCCTGTCACCTCACCTTAAAAACTGAAAACTTGGAGGGAAAATTCTATGAAAGCAGAGGTCAGTAGGGAAAAGACAAGTGAGAGAGGAGTCGGAGCTCCCCAGCAGTCATTGCTGTCCTGGGGTTTGGAACTCCCAATTTCACTTTGTGACTTCCACTGTGCTTCTGACCTCCACTTTGGGAAGCTCTGGGATTGAATCATAGTTATATACAGAACCTTGATTAAACCACAGTTGGATCACCACGCAGAATACAGGTGTGACTGGGTCAGCATTTATTTACCATCTAATTGCATTAGTGAAAGTAATACTAAGCTGCCTTGATGTGACTGTCCGAGGGGTACAACTGCACCTATAGTGTTAGAAACTAATTCCAGGATTTTGACCCAGTGACAGTGAGGAACAGTGATACACTTTCAAGTCAGGATGGTATGGGGCTTAGAGGTGCTCCCCACACTTTTGCTGCCCTTTCCTTTCTAGTTGGCAGTAATTGCTGGTTTGGAAGGACCTGGGTAGGCACACTTAGGATGCAAGTTGGGAAAAGCTGCAAGTCTTTTGAAGGTGTCAGGGCAAATTAATAAGCCAGTAACTGAAATGTAAGCATTTTCAGCTATATGCATCAAAGTCAAAGAAAGTCATGTTAAACCTTTACAAATCCTTGATTAGGTGTCTAATGGAGTGCTCTTGGCAATTCTGAACACTGCTGTTTAGGAAGAATTTCCATGTCTTCGAGGAGATTCTGGAATGTTTAGCAGCATAACGCCAAAGAAAAAGGGCTTTCTCAATTATGTGGACAACTTGGAGAACCTGAGATTGTTTCCCCTTGGAGTATGAAAGGTTAAAGTGTTGGAAATGAATGGCAGTATTCAGAAAATCGGGTTTAGATTAAGGAAGGAGGAGAAAGTCTTAGGTTTTTTGGCAAATTATTTTAAACCTAGAAAGGAGATGTTTTTATGTAGTGGGTTGTTAAGATCTGGGGGAAGTTACTTTTTTAAAAATGAAACATGTGTTGGGCCAGCATTTTTTTTAGATTAGACTTAGTGTGGAAACAGGCCCTTCGGCCCAACAAGTCCACACCGACCCGCCGAAGCGAAACCCACCCATACCCCTACATTTACCCCTTACCTAACACTACGGGCAATTTAGCATGGCCAATTCACCTGACCCGCACATCTTTGGACTGTGGGAGGAAACCGGAGCACCCGGAGGAAACCCACGCAGACACGGGGAGAACGTGCAAACTCCACACAGTCAGTCGCCTGAGGCGGGAATTGAACCCGGGTCTCAGGTGCTGTGAGGCAGCAGTGCTAACCACTGTACCACCGTGCCGCCCACGATTTATTGCTCATCCCCGGTTGCCTTGAATAGCTTATAGTGAGCTGTTAGCTTGAACCTCTGCAGTCCATGTGCTCGAGTGGCAGATTCTGAAGGGCTTCCTGAAAGGCAGTTATCAAGTGGAATGTTGGTTGATGTGGAATAACTTGGAAGGAAAGAACTGGAGTGTGAACCTAAATTAGACAACATTTTTTAAACAGATATAAAAACCCAACAAACTGTGGATGTTGTAAATCAAAAACAAAAACAACCTGCTGAAAAATGTCAGCAGGTCTGGCAGCATCTGTACAGAGAAATCAAAGTTAATGTTTTGAGTCTGGTGACCCTTGCGTAGAACTGCCAGACTTGCTGAGCTTTTTCAGCAATTCTTGTTTTCTGTTGGCATAGGTATGCTGGGCTGAATGGTTTGTTAGACTTAAGATTCTGCATGACCATTCAAAACCAGGTCCAGGCTCAGCTGTCATGACTCTCTGCTGTATCTGGACAATCTATTAACTATATCTATCTATTAATTGTTCTGGCTTGGAGACTGCAGATATCTGGAATTGTAAAGTGGTCTTAGTGACCATCGCAACAATGACCAACTATTGTTTGTTTTGATCTATCCGGATCCCGCGTGTCCTTCAGGGAAGAAAATCTGTTGTTCTTGTGTTTTAAAGTACCAATCTGAGACGCCTTGGGAATCCCGGGACTTGTAGGAGAAAGTGAGGTATGCAGATGCTGGAGATCAGAACCTAAAATGTGTTGCTGGAAAAGCGCAGCAGGTCAGGCAGCATCCAAGGAGCAGGAGAGTAGACGTTTCGGGCATGAGCCCTTCAGGAATGAGGAAAGTGTCCAGCAGGTTAAGGTAAAAGGTAGGGAGGGGGGACTTGGGCGAGGGGTGTTGGAAATGGGATAGGTGGAACGAGGTCAAGGTGAGGGTGATGAGATGGGGGCAGAGAGGTCAGGAAGAAGACTGTAGGTTAGGAAGGCGGTGCTGAGTTCAAGGGATTTGACTGAGACAAGGTGGGGGGAGGGGGAATTAGGAAACTGGAGAAATCTAGGTTCATCCCTTGTGGTTGGAGGGTTCCTAGGTGGAAGATGAGGCATTCTTCCTCCAGCCGTCATGTTGCCATGGTCTTGCGATGGAGGAGTCCAAGGACCTGCATGTCCTTGGTGGAGTGGGAGAGGGAGTTGAAGTGTTGAGCCACAGGATGGTTGGGTTGGTTGGTCTGGGTGTCCTAGAGGTGTTCCCTGAAACTTTCCGCAAGTAGGTGGCCTGTCTCCCCAATATAGAGGAGGCTGCATTGGGTGAGTAAATGATGTGTGTGGAGGTGCAGGTGAATTTGTGGCGGATATGGAAGGATCCCTTGGGGCCTTGGAGGGAAAGGAGCGGGGAGGTGTGGGCATACGTTTCGCATTTCTTGCGGTTGCAGGGGAAGGTGCTGGGAGTGGAGGTTGGGTTGGTGGGGGGTGTGGACCTGACGAGGGAGTCACGGAGGGAGTGGGAGATCCTCTGAGGTGATGAGATTATGGATGGTCTGGGAGATGATGGTTTGGTGGTGGGAGGTGGGGTCATAGTCAAGAGGGCAGTAGGAGGAGGTGTTCACGAGCTGGCACTTAGCCTCAGCGGTGACCTGGACCATCTCAGATTCCTCCCTCCCCTTCCTAGACCTTTCCATTTCTATCTCGGATGACTGAATCAACATGGACACTTACTACAAACCGACCGACTCCCACAGCTACCTAGACTACACCTCCCACCCTGCCCCCTGTAAAAACGCCATTCCTTACTCCCAATTCCTTTGTCTCCGCCGCATCTGCTCCCAGGAGGACCCGTTCCAATATCGTACAGCCCAGATGGCCTCCTTCTTCAAAGACCACAATATCCCCCCCCCCCCCCCCCCCCAGACGTGATCGACAATGCCCTCCACCACATCTCCTCCACTTCCCGCTCCTCTGCCCTTGAGCCTCGCCCCTCCAGTCGACACCAGGACAGAACCCCACTGGTCCTCATCTACCACCCCACCAACCTCCACATACGTCATATCATCCGTCGTCATTTCTGCCACCCCCAAAACGGATCCCACCACCAGGGATATATTTCCCTCCCCTATCTGCGTTCCAAAAAGACCACATTTCCACCCCCCCCCCGGTGACTCTCGTAAGGTCCACACCCCCCACCAACCCAACCTCCACTCCCGGCACCTTCCCCTGCAATCGCAAGAAATGCAAAACTTGCGCCCACACCTTCTCCACCCCCCCCCACCCCACTTCCCTCCAAGGCCCCAAGGGATCCCTCCATATCCGCCGCAAATTCACCTGCACCTCGACGCACATCATTTACTCACCCAATGCGGCCTCCTCTATATTGGGGAGACAGGCCACCTACTTGCAGAACGTTTCAGGGAACACTTCTGGGACACCTGGACCAACCAACCCAACCGCCCCGTGGCTCAACACTTCAATTCCCCCTCCCACTCTGCCAAGGATGTGCAGGTCCTTGGACTCCTCCATCACCAGACCATAGCAACACGACGGCTGGAGGAAGAGCGCCTCATCTTCCGCCTAGGAACCCTCCAACCACAAGGGATGAACCTAGATTTCTCCAGTTTCCTCATTTCCCCTCCTCCCCCACCTTGTCTCAGTCAAATCCCTCAAACTCAGCACCGCCTTCCTAACCTGCAATCTTCTTCCTGACCTCTCCGGCCTATCACCCTCACCTTGACCTCCTTCCACCTATTGCATTTCCAATGCCCCTCCCCTAAGTCCCTCCTCCCTACCTTTTATCTTAGCCTGCTGGACACACTTTCCTCATTCCTGAAGAAGGGCTCATGCCCAAAACATCGATTCTCCTTCTCCTTGGATGCTGCCTGACCTGCTGCGCTTTTCCAGCAACACATTTTCAATCCTGGGACTTGACCTATAGGCCTCTCTTGGTTCATCCTGGAGATTGTACTCTGTGGTAGTCTGGAATATGAAACTTTTAGAGACAGTTTAGTTTATTACCTTTTTTTAATTTACCAGTGGCATCTATGTTACCCTATAAGATAGTTCAAGCCTGGCTTGTAGGTATCTAAGGTTCTAACTCTATTGGCAGATTAGCAGCACCAGCTCTTACCCCTAAGAGTGCTTTCGGGCTACTCTTATTGCCGCAAACAAGCTATCTTTATACAGAATTTGGTATTAGTTAAAAAAAAATGCCACATGTCCTTAATCAGATAAGCAGCAATAAAATGGCAAAAATTTGCAGAAGTAGAGGAACTCATTTGACAGGTTTGTGTATGCTTGACTAATTAAGCTGCGTGCATGTCAAAGTGGGAAACCTTGATCAAGCCAGGCCCCAAGTGGCTGATTGCTTTGACATTTCCTTTTAACTGTATATCATAATAAGGAACTAGTCTAAACTATGTGGAAAGGTCATGAGGTAAACTTGTTCAACTAACATGTCTAATACCATTGTCCTACAAAATGGCTTTTTCTTTTAAAATCATCTTAGATTCCCAGAATGCAAATTAAATTCATAACGTTCCCAGATGTCGAGCATCAGGGCACAGTACACAAACATTCAATCCATGACAAACCAGTGTTCACTCAAATCAGACCACAAAGTTATTCTTTCCATTGGCTTCAGTCCTGGCTGTCTGTCCCTGACACCCTTCAGTCAGTGAATGAAATGCCCCCCTCCCCAGCTGCCAGTCAAGCACTTACCTGCATTTCCTTAGCAGATGTATAACATGTAAGGCTGCAAACTTTCTCACTTATATAAACGTGACTCCAGATGCACAGTAATGTGCGGTTGACTCTGAACTGTCCTCTGGAATAGCCAAGCAAAGCACTTAGTTCAAAGGCAATTGGGGATGGATAACAGATGCTGGTTTCGCCAGCAGTGCCTACATCCCGAAAGAGTTGTTGGTGTTGAGACAGGCATGAAACTGTTGGGACTCTTGTGAAGGGGAGTTGCAACTGATGTGGTTGAAGACAACTTAACACTGTGCAAGTAGGAACTGCTGCTCCCATACTGTAGCTAAATAAACTGGATTAACCAAAAGAGAGATGCTGGTGTCCTTAATGGCTGTGACACCAGGTTTGCTGCTGTACAGTACAGCAATTTTACTTGATAAATATTCTGTTTCTTCAGGTGGTTGGTCATCGCAGTGGGTTTGATCCGAGCTGGCTTGGCAAGGGGCACGTACCATGGTCTTTATTATTCCATCGAGAAGCCACTGAAGTTCTTTCAGACAGGAGCTTTGCTGGAGGTGGGTAACGCATATGGTGTCCTTTTATGGAGAGCAGTTATGGCTGGGGCCTCCTTTGGCATGATGTGAGAAACATGTTGTAATATTTATTTCACTCAACTTTGTGCTGTTGCAGAGTTTGTAGCTCAGCAATGCTGTTGTAATTCTGGTAATGGTAGAACTGCTTATTATTCAAAATGGATGTAGCCCTTTATGAACACATCAACCATCTTGTATCTTAGAACCAAACAGGGATTGTGTAATGTTTCTACCCCTATTGGATGGTGCAAGAACTGTCAATTGCTTAGTTGTTTTGGTACTAAAACTTCGCTGGTTAGTGCCTGGCTATATTGTGGTTAATCTACACAAACCACAGGAGGACTTTAGTGTGCAGGTTAAGATTAGATTCTCTACAGTGTGGAAACAGGCTCTTCAGCCCAACAAGTCCACACCGTCCCTCCGAAGAGAAACCCATTCCCCTACGTGATATTTACCCCTGACTAACGCACTTAACACTGTGGGAAATTTAGCATGACTAAGTTACTTGACCTGCACATCTTTGGATTGAGAGAGGAACCCGGAGCATCCAGAGGAAACCCACGCAGACTCGGAGAATGTGCAAACTCCACACAGACAGCTGGGAATCGACCCTAGTGCTGTGAGGCAGCAGTGCTAACCACTGAGTCACTGTGCTGCCCACAAATAACTTCAGGCTATTTGAATAAAGCTGAAGAGAGCTGCAAATGTGTTGCTGGTCAAAGCACAGCAGGCCAGGCAGCATCTCAGGAATAGAGAATTCGACGTTTCGAGCATAAGCCGTTCATCAGGAATAAGAGAGAGCAGCCAAGCAGGCTAAGATAAAAGGTAGGGGGAGGGGCGATGGAGGTGGGATAGGTGGAAGGAGGTCAAGGTGAGGGTGATAGGCCGGAGTGGGGTGGGGGCGGAGAGGTCAGGAAGAGGATTGCAGGTTAGGAGGGCGGTGCTGAGTTGAGGGAACCGACTGAGACAAGGTGGGGGGAGGGGAAAGGAGGAAACTGGAGAAATCTGAATTCATACCTTGTGGTTGGAGGGTTCCCAGGCGGAAGATGAGGCGCTCCTCCTCCAGCCGTTGTGTTGTTATGTTCTGCCGGTGGAGGCGTCCAAGGACCTGCATGTCCTCGGTGGAGTGGGAGGGAGAGTTAAAGTGTTGAGCCACGGGGTGATTGGGTTGGTTGGTTCGGGCGGCCCGGAGGTGTTCTCTGAAGCGTTCCGCAAGTAAGCAGCCTGTCTCACCAATATAGAGGAGGCCACATCGGGTGCAGCGGATGCAATAGATGGTGTGTGGAGGTACAGGTGAACTTGTGGCGGATATGGAAGGATCCCTTGGGGCCTTGGAGGGAAGTGAGTGTGGAGGTGTGGGCGCAAGTTTTACATTTCCTGCGGTTGCAGGGGAAGGTGCCGGGGTGGAGGTTGGGTTGGTGGGGGGTGTGGATCTGACGGAGTCACGAAGGGAGTGGTCCTTGTGGAACGCTGATAGGGGAGGGAAGGGAAATATATCCTTGGTGGTGGGGTCTGTTTGGAGGTGGCGGAAATGGCAGCGGATGATACGTTGTATGCGGAGGTTGGTGGGGTGGTAGGTGAGAACCAGTGGGGTTCTGTCTTGGTTGCTGAACCCAAGAGGACTGACTGTCCACCCCCCCCCCCCCCCCCCCCCCCCCCCCCCCCCCGGAGGTCAACCTGGCGCCAGGAGTCTACCTTAGGCTGGCTAAACAGAATTGCCCATTTGCTCTGTCTGACACATGCAGAAAACCATCAACCTTTTATAGCCCTGTCATTACGTATGCATATGTTGCTTACCTTTCATCTTTTACTATAAACAGAAATCTTCAGTCCTAGTCTTTCTCTTATCCTGTCTCCAGGAATCTGTTTGCACTCTTGTATGCTGCCAAGGCTGTTTCAGGCCTTAGATTCCTTTTCAGTCACATCCCCTGGCATGGATCCTTGTGGTGATCAAAGTTTATGTCTGCAAAAAATGTGCCTTACGGTACTAGCCTATAAGATATCATCTACTCCTGTTTTTTTTTCATAAAATCTGATTTAATTCCCACTACATCTGCAAAAGGACAGAAGAGTAGGTGCTGGAGGTCTTAAAACACTAAAAGGTAGCTAAATCCTTGACCTGATCAAATGTATCCCATACCATTGTGGGAAGTTAGGGAAGAAATTGTGCAGCCCTTAGTCAACGTATTTGTATCATCAGCTACAAAGCATCATGCATCGGAAGACTGGATAGTGGCTAATGTGCCATTTTAAGGTTGCAAGGAAGAGCGAGGGAACTATAGACTGGGGCGCCTAACATTAGTGGTGGCGGGTAAGTTGGAGGGGATTCGAGGTTACACCTCTGTCAAAAAACAAGGGCTGATTAGGTATAGTCAGCACTGAGGTTTATGAAGTAGAACAACATAGTTAACAAAAGTGTTTAAGGCTTTATAGTGAATAGAAGCGGTTAGTTCAAGGCTCAAAAGTCACACCTCCAATGTAGTACTCTCTCTGGTTTACTCTGTCACATTCTCATGAGTAGGAATTAAAAAATGAATAGAGAAATCAATGGCAGAAGAGGTGGTGCAATGTGCCACAAATCAGATTTTTGGATCATTGAGATCTCTCCTGGAGCAGGAAAACCCATCCCAAAGGGATGGTTTTCACCTGAACTGCCAAAAGTTGGCAGGATCCTAAGTAGCGCAAAAATAGAAAGACGGATGAAGATGGTGTGGAGTCAGAAAACAGTAAGTCTAAGAATCAGGTAACTCTCAAGAATTGAATTAATTTCATGCAAGGGGCCTTACAGGTAAGGCTAAACTCTGGGCATGTGTGGGAACATTGGACTGGGATATCATAGCTATCGCAGAAACTTGGCTGAGCGAAGGACATTACTGGCAGCTTAGTGTTCTGGGTTTTCCATCTTGTAGGAAGGATGGAAAAGGAGATGAGAGCAGAGGGAGTGCTGTTCTTGATTTAAGGAAAGCGTTTATTACTGTAGTTGGAGACAGTATTTCTGAGGGATCATCCTGGGTAGAAATAGAAATAAGGGCTGAAGAAGGGCTTATGCCCGAAACGTCGAATTTCCTGTTCCTTGGATGCTGCCTGACCTGCGCTTTTCCAGCAACACATTTTCAGCTCTGATCTCCAACATCTGCAGTCCTCACTTTCTCCTAGAAATAGAAATAAGAAAGGGATGATCACCTTGATGGGGTTGTACTATAGGTCTTCTAATAATCAGAGGGATATTGAGAAACAAATACAGAGAGAGGTCTCTGATATATGTACGAATAAGGTTGGAATAGTTGGGGGTGGGTTAATTTTCCAAACATTTACCCGGGCCGCCATCGTGTTAAAGGCTCGGATGGGGAGGAATTTGTTAAACGTGTTCAAAAAATTTTGATTATTGATTTATGTCAATACTCCTACTAGAAAAGGAGCAAAACCTGATCTCCTTTCAGGAAATAAGTGAAGTGTAAGAGGGACACTTTGTGACTAGTGATCATAATTCTGTTAATTTTTAAAATAGTTATGAGGCTAAGCCTTCCATTAAAAATTTAAGTTCTTAATTGGAGTCAAGAAAATTTTAATGGTATGAGACAAGAATTTTCAGAAGTTGGTTGGAGTAGATTGTTTGTTTGTTTGTTTGTTTGTTTGTAGGTAAAGGGACAGCTGACAAGTGGGAGACTTTCAAAAGTATGATAGAGTTCAGGGGCGCAATGGATGAATAACGATATTGACATTGTCTTCAAGAGTAAGAAAAGAATTATAGATGTAGAAAACTGGGATCAGATAACACTTAAGAATTCCCCAACACTTTGTATTCTAAGTGAAATCAGTAGGGCAAAGAGGGAATAGGAAATAGCTTTGGCAGATAAGGTTAAGGATAATCCAAAGAGTTCCTACAAGTATATTGAGAGCAGTACGTGAATGGGACCTCTTCAACACCGATTACCTCATTGATTTTTAACCTGAGGTGATGGGAGAGATAGTGAAAATTAACATGCAGTATTTACTGTGAAGAGAAAAGGAGGCCAGAGAACTTGGGGAAATTTTGATGTTGTGAAAACATTTCACATTACCAAAGAGGAGATGCTAGAGTTCTAAACACAAGTGGATAAATCTCTGGGACCTAGTAAAGTGTATTCTAGGATGCTGTGGCAAGTTACAGAAAAAATTGTGGGGCTCCAAACAAAAATATGTCACCTCTAATCGAGTGAGGTGTCAGAGGACTGAAGTGTTTTTAATATTTTTAAAAAAGGCTATAGGGAGAAGCCTAGGAACTAAAGATTTGTGCCTGATATCAGTGGTGGATAACTTGTTAGAGGTGATTCTGAAAGATAAGATTTACATGCATTTGGAAAGGCAAGGATTGATTCGGGATAATTAACGTGGTTGTGGGAGGGCAATGATGTCTCTCAAACTTGATTGTCGTTTTTGAGGAAGCAACCAAAAACATTGAGGGCAGCATGGTAGACATTTACGTGGACCTTTTACTAAAATCTTTGACCGGGTTCTGCATGGTAGATTAATTAGTAAAGTTAGATCACGTGGGATTCAGGTGAGCTTGCCAGCTGAATACAAAATTGGCTTGATGGTGGTGTAAGGTTTTAGGACTGGAGGCCTGTGATCAGTGGTATTCCATAGGAATTTGTTGCTGGTTCCACTTGTTTTTTTTTACATCGTTTTATCAGCTATTTGGATGAGAATTTATGAACTGTTAGTCAGTTTTGGATGACGCCAAAAATTGGTGTTATAGTGGACAGTGAAGAAGTTTATCCAAGAGTTCAATGGGATCTTGATCAACTGGACCAGTGGGCTGAGGAATGGCAAAGGGGGTTTAATTCTGATATGTGAATTGCATTTTGGTAAGATGAACAAGGGCAGGACTTGCACAGTTAATGGTAGGGCTCTGGGGAGTGTTATAGAACAAGGAGACCAAGGGGTGCTGGTTCCTTACGTCTCGTCACAAGTAGACAAGATGGTTAAGAAGGCATTGGCACATTTGCCTTCGTTTGTCAGAACACTGAGTATAAAAGCTGGGACATAATGTTACAGTTGTACAAGACATTGGTGAGGCTAACAATGGTTGAACAATAAATGTTCACTTTGCCAGTGATGCCCACATCCTACAAGTGAATAAAAACTGGACAAGACTAGAACATGAGGTTAGAGTTTGTAGTATATTTGCATATGTACAACTCTAGTTGCCTTGCTATAGGAATGATGTTATTAAACTGGGATGTTTTTTCCCCAGTTGACCTGGAGTCTACTCCAGTATTCAATTCAATATTGGCTTTTCTAATTGCAGCCTCAGATTTGCGTTCATTTCCATTCCCATAATTCTTAGTCCTTTGCTTGGAAAATTACTTAACTTGAATGAATTCCATGATTCACCTCTGGAGGAGAGAATTGCAAAAACGAATAAACATTTTTAGAAAAACTTGGCCTTTTTTTAAAATTCCCTTGTGGGATGTGGGTGTCACTGACGAGGCCAATATTTATTGCCCAATCCTAATTGTCTTTGAGAAGCTGGTGGCAGCCCAGCAACACTGAAGGAATGATGTTTTATTTCCAACTCAGGATGGTGAGTGGCATTGAGTAAAATCTCCAGGAGATGCTGGTGTTCCCACACTTCGTCTGCCTTTGTCCTTCTAGCTTCAAGTGGTCATGGTTTTGAAGGTGCTATCAAAGGATTGTTTGAATTTTATGGTACCCTTTATAACAGGGGTGGACAATTAATTCTTCCAAGGGGCTACATGAGAAACCTGGAGGGTCAAACCATCAATTAAGTTGAACATTAATTCTGCTCAGTATTAATTTTTGTCCCACTGTAAAAAGTACTAAATCATAGTTTTGCACTGATTCTTAGAATCAAAATAAAGATATTCTGTTACAATAAAAATGAAATTGTGGAGTAGGTCAAATAAAGAAGAAATAAACAGTAAGAATAATTTCAATTTCATTTTATTTTTAACATGTTAATCTCAAACCAATAATGAAAGGTTGTTTCATTAAGTATTACAGACCACTCTGCACAAAAAGTAATAAGTGCTTTTGATGTTTTTCAATTCATTTTACTTTTTAGTGAGAAAAATTCAGTCTGTTCTGGGCTTGAACAAGTGCACTGAAATCTGGTTGAATATCTGAGGTGGATATGCAAAGGACAGTTGAGAGGTGAACATCCGTGATGGAGGATCTGTATTTGGATTTGTTGAACTTCATCACTGAGAATATCTGTTCGCATATATAAGTAGATCCAAAGAGGACTAGAATCTTCTGAGCATGCCTCATGTGTGGAAAGTTCTCCTCTTTGCTCGTTTTTTTTTCCTCTTCGCTCAGTGAGACTGATCTAAAGTACTCTGCCAGAAGAGTGTCAGACTGCAGGTCACTGAGTTCAAGCTGAACATCACTAGGTGCATTCTCCACATTACACGTAAATGGGGAAAAAATCATGTGCATTTCATTCTCAACAATTTTTTAAAGTCTTGAAATCGCCTTGAAAATTCACCACGCAGTGCTGCTAATATAGATGAGTACCTGTGGAGGTGATCAGCTGAAGGTGTGGCTTCCTTCAAGTGGGTGAGAATGTTGTCCTCCATTTGGCTTGAGAAGCTGCAACTTTCTCAAAAGCCTTCAAGTTGTACATTTTAGGCACAATAAGGCCCTTGCACTGCAGTTTCACATTTAGTTCGTGCATAAATGCAGTCACATCAACCGCAAAACCAAGGTCTGCAATCCAGTCTGCATCTGAAAGCTGTGGAATGCCATTCCCTTTCTTCACACAGAAATCTTGAATCTCTTCTCCCAGGTCCCATACACTTTTCAGCATTTTGCCCAGGCTGAGGCTACCACACAGCTATCAGGTGGCTATGTCACAATGTTCAGTCTCATTTTCTCAAAGTGCAACAAACTGCCTGTGATTCAAAGCTCTTGCCCTGATGAAGTTACTATTTTAGTTACAACATCAACCACATGGTTAATTTTTAACACTGACTTACAACACTTCTTGATGTATAATACAATGCAAAAATACCAATTTCTGTTCAGGGTCAATTTCTGTCACTTTATCCTGCATTCTCTTTAAGAGTCCAACATTTTTTCGTATTAGATTTGGACAACCATCTGTTGTCACACCCATCAGTTTGTCCCATTTTAGTCCCAAAGTGTCCAAACATGCATTTACCTCCGTGAACAAATCATTACCAGTTGTTCCTTTCATTGGCTGCCAGCTCCTCCGTGATTTTAAAGTCCATAGTTGTCCCACATAAGAAGAGTAGTAGCTTTGCTGTGTCAAATATGTTATAGCTCTCATCCAAAGCCAAGGGGAAAAAGTCCAAGTTGACTGCTCTGCTGCAGCTGAAGCTCCAGATTTCTCGCGATGTTCCCAATCCTTCTCGTTACAGTGCGTCAGGAGAGAGGCATATTCTCAAAAGCCTCCTTTTTTTTTCCTGCATATTAGTTCTGTAGAGTCCAACAAGCACTCCTTAATAAACTCTCCATCAGAAAACAGTTTATGGTTTTTGGAGATTTTGTGGGATATGACATAACTTGTCTTGACAGCTGCATCTCTGGATATGTGAAGTTTAGTAAAAAGTCTTTGGTTATGCAGCTTAGCTAGCAAAGCATCCGACTCTCTTGCCCGCTCTTGATCAGACAAGTTGTTGTACTTCTCGACGTGTTTGGTCACATAGTGGCGATTCAAATCATATTCCTTGAACACAGCGACCTGTGCACCACAAACCAAGCACACTGCTTTACCTCTGATTTCTGTAAGTAAATATCTAGCAGTCCATGTCTCATTAAAAACGCAGCGTTCTGTATCAACCTTCCATTTTTTGGCGTGAGCTGACATTTTGAAGGCTAGCCAACAAGCATCACTTTTAGCTGTTCACACATGAACATACATGGACATGTGCATCTATACATAAATTTAAAAAAGCATCCTTTTCAAAACAAAAGCAACACAGTTGTATTGTGTGCATGGCGTAAATACTTTTTCATTTATGTTCTAATTTAAGATTGATGTCACGTGGGCTGGACAGGAATGACCAAAGGGCCGGATATGGCCTGTGGGCCATGAAATGTCCAAGTCTGCTTTATAACCTTGCAGAACAATGTGATTCATAGTCCAGAAAATACATCATTGGATTTTAGTCAACAGATCAAGCAGTATTTGTGGAGGAAGAAGGAATGGTCAACATTCCACCTCTGGACTGCTCATCCCAGGTGGAAAAGTGTAATATGTCCTGAGCACTTTTGTAAGCTCAAAGGTCAGACAGGAAGAGGTGGAAGATAGGCAGTACAGAACAGAAGGAGACATTTGGTTCACCAAGCATGTGCCAGAATAATCCAGTTAGCCAGTTCTGCATTGTCATTCTGAGTAATTGTTGAGTAGGAAACATTGCAGCCCAACTTGCACAGATCAAGGCCATACAGTTCAGAGAAAATTGATCATGTAATACGTTGAATACAGTTGGCTCTGCTATAATGAGCTTTTGTTTGTGAATTGGCTATAATGCAATTGAAGAATTTAAACCATTTGTAGAACATGAACCTTCCTTCCTTGTGTTGGCTAGAATGTGGTTCTGGTCCCATTGGTTTAAATGGTGCTGCTAATGTGGCTTTCTTAACATGGGATCATGTTATATCAGAACAGACTGTACTGGGAAGACCCATGCGTCAGGTGAAATCGGAAAAGGTGAACTGAGTTAAGGTTCCATGTAAACAATATCATCAGCACAAAAACAGTGAAGGTAACTGTCTTTGTAATATTTGAGTTTTGCACTCTGTTTGAAAGAAGAGTGGGCCCAAGATTCGTATTTAAAACTTGAATAAGAACAGTTAAAAAGACATGAGGACAGAGCTCACGGCAATGAGCTGCCAAATTAGATTAAGGGATAATCAGTGGAGATGCAGCTGCAGACATTTTAGTGAGAGAACACAATTCACTTCAAGCAAGAAGTCCAACGTTCTAGTTAAGCAAGGATGCTGGATCCAAAAAGTTTAAACCTTGTGCTTTTTAATTTGACACTAGGACAAGTAATAGGTCAGTCGATTGTACAGAATTTAAGTGACAGCAAAGAATGGCTAAGATTCATCGGAAATGAAAAGTAATAGTATGAGGGAAAGCTAGTCTGAAATATCTTAAAAATCAAAAATTGGTACAAATATTTTTACAAGATTTGACTATGTGAGCACTGGTCTTAAATAGTAAAGGAATCTGGAGAGTTAGGCACAGTAGGGAGCTGACACTTAAAGGAATCTTGCATTGGTCCTCACTATAAAAGATACAGGTAACATCCAAAGAAAACTGAATCGGGAAATGGAAAGGAGGGAAGACCTCAAAAAAAAAAGGACAGGGACACAAATGATCCTGAACAAATTCAGAGCTGCAGTCTGAAATATCCTCACTCTTAATGAACAGGCACAAATACCCAAATTAGCAGAAGTAGGCCATTTGGCCCCATGAGCCAGCTGTCATTCAATACAATGATAGCTGATCTGCTAGTGTTTTGAGTTCCACATTGGTTTTGAAATAGACAGCAGCGATTTTCCCCTGTGCCTAGCAAGACACTGTCTGCCTCCTTTTAAGATTCAATGACCTGTCATCACCTTCTGAGGCAGTTTCAAAGTGTCGCAACCCTCAAATTCCCCTTATCTCTGTAGCACCTTATCAAAAAAAAACAAAGGTTATTGTGGGAAATAAAAGTTAAAGGTGTGGTAATACTGCCGTGGATAGAATATTGACTGGCTAATAGGGCACAAACAGCATAAATAGATGTTCTTTGTGATTGGCAATATGTAACGAGCTGTCACAGGAACCAGTACTGGGACCTCTATTTTGCAATTTATAGAAATTATGAATGAGGAACCGAGGTATCGGTGCTAAATTTTCATTATGAAATGAAGGTAGGTAGCAGAATAAGTTGTGAATAGGGCACAGGGTTGCTTTATGATATATACAGGAGAAAGTGAGGACTGCAGATGCTAGAGACCAGAGTTGAAAAATGTGGTGCTGGAAAAACACAGCAGGCCAGGCAGCATCCGAGGAGCAGGAGAATCGACATTTTGGGCATAAGCCCTCCTTCAGGAATGTGATATATACAAGTTAGTATGGTTTGCTCTTGCTCTGAGAGCAACCCTGTGGACCTCTGCAGTATGGCTTCAATTTGGATGGATTTATAACCACCTGTGCTATGTGGCACAATCCTGGCTGAAAAAACGGGTATCTAGCCGAAAACCACTTCTAGATTTTGGCCTATTGAGGGCTTTTGAGTGCCTTTTGAATATTGTACAAGTCTTTGTGGCAATCATTCAGGTGACACTTGCCGTGAGGGAGCACAAGTCAATCCTGATTTGAGTTTGATTAAAAAGTCTGATTTTTGTTTGGGGGGGATGCAGTTGAATCTTACGCCCTTATATCACCAGTTTTTGTTTGTTTTTTGTGAAGGTCTTTACTAACTGGGATGAATTGGACTCTCGAGTAGACAGGGTAGTGAAGGTGTTTAGTGTGCTTGCGGTACACTTTTGAGTATAGGAGTCATGTTGCAGCTACGCAGGACATTGGTTAGTCCACGTTTGGAATTTTGTGTTCGGTTCTGGTCTCCCTGTTGTAGGAAAGATTTAAACTTGAAAGGGTTCAGAAAAGATTTAGAGATGTTGCCAGGGTTGGAGGATTTGAGCTAGAGGGAGAGGCTGAACAGGCTGGGGCTACTTTCCCTGGAGTGTCAGAAGCTGAGGGGTGACCAACACAGAACAATACAGTGCTGAACAGGCCCTTCAGCCCTCTGCACTGACCTGTGAACTAATCTAAGCCCAACCCCCTATATTGTTCCATCATCCATGTGCTTATCCAAGGACTGTGTTTAAATCTCTCTAATGTGGCTGAGTTAACTACATTGATAGGCAGGTATATTCCACAGCCTTGCCATGGAGTAAAGAATCTGCCTCTGGCATCTGTCTTATATCTATCACCCCTCAATTTGCAGCTGTGCCCCCTGAACAAGCCAGCATCGTCATCCTCCAAAAAAGACTCACTGTCCACCCTATCTAATGCTCTGATCATCTTGTATGTCTCTATTAAATCCCCTCTTAGCCTTCTCTAGAGAAATTAAGTCATGAGGGGTATGGATAGGGTACATAGCCAAGAATCTCTAACGTAGCTTGGAAATTTAATATTCCATCATGGGCTTTTGTGTGAGAATGACTTCCTGAATGGGATTTGGTGATTTTGTTTGACTCTTAACTGCCCTCTGAAGTGACAAGCCATTCCATTCAAGGGAAGCTAAGAATGGTCAGCAAGGGCTGGCCTTGTCATTGGCACACACATCCCATGACAGAAAAAGTGAGCAGTTTGATGAATGGGTTGTTTTGCAGTTTAGCAATAGAGCCTGCTGTCCTGTACATTTGAAGAGGAATTATACAAATAGCTGAAAGAATAGCAGCACCATGTTTAATATTTGACTTGTCTCCTTTTTTCTTTCAGATTCTTCATTGTGCTGTAGGTATGTATGCACCTCTTTTTCCCTTATTTTCTCTTTCCACCCTTCTCTCCCCCCCCCCGCCCCCCCCTCTCAAGGACAAGGTAACCATTTGATTTTTTTCTTTAAAAGTCCATCGTAAGTTAGTTTTACATATGGTGGACAGTGTTGCATGTTCATCAAACCCTCATGCATCAGATGGTATGTCTCTATCTTGATGAGCTAGTACATTTTTAAAACCCTGATTTAGGTAACCAACTGGAAGGATCAGGTTTATTGAATTATTGTTGGATCTCACTAGTGTTAAGACAGTAGGAAATTGGAGGGAAAGTAGGTCACTTGACCTGTCAACTGTTATTCAAGCAAACTATTGCCATTTACCCCCTCCGCCATCCAGAAATCTATCCATTTTCATCTTGAATATCCTCCAGTGATTAAGCTTCCACAGTTGTCTGTAGAGAATTCCAAATCTTCAGATGAAGTTTTATCTCATCTCAGTCTTCAATATCCTGGTTCATATTCGGAATGCCATCTGGTTCTCGAACTAGGCAAATATCCTCCCTGCATCTTTTTCCCAGTGTGGATTCTGTTCAGCAAGAAGCACCGGATATGATCCAACCTTTATCCTCACCAACAGATCACCACATACCCAATACATATGGAAACTAGGTCAAGCAAGGCTAAACATTACACCAACTCTGTGCCTCTCATCGCCACCTACTTCAGTGATTTAAATTCAACATTGCCAGTATTGAAGCAGTGCTTATTGGTCAGCTAGGTGAGGCTTCCAAATCAAGCTTGCTGCTTTAAGGTCCATTATGGCAAGTAATTACCGAGAGGATGGAGGAAACGTTTCAAGGATGTCCTCAAAGCCTCCCTAAATATATGCAACATCTCCAACTCTTGTCCAAGACACTCAGACAAGAGAAGAAACATCGATGAAGCTGCCAAACGTCTCGAACATCTCTAGACCCAGTTAGAAGCCAAGTGCATACTGTGAAAGGAGTGTGCAACCTCTGTGTCCCATTCACCTACCTCACCTGTGGCAGGGTGTGAAAATCCAAATTGGACTGTTTAGTCACGTTAGGAATTGCATCCCCAAAGTGGAAATAAGTCATCCTTGTTCGCAAGCAACTTCTGACGAAAGTCTTTCTTGGTTTCAATCAGATCATCTCTCATTCTTAGAAACTCCCTGCAGATACAGAACCAATTTCTTCAACCTCTAAGATAGTCCCACCATTCCAGGGTTAACCTCTATTTCACTCCAATGGCAAGTGTATCCTTCCCCCTTAAGAAAACCAAAGTTCAGGCTACAGGCATGGTCTCACCAGACTCTACACAGATACATCAAGACCTCATGTGCTGTAGTCCCTTGCAATGAAGGCCTTTCCAGTTACTTGCTGACCTACACGCTAGCTTTTAGTATGCTGTATTTCATATCTTTTTATTCTTTTTTGGATGAATAAGGGCATTCAGATCCCTTTGGACATCAACTCTCTCCAACCCTTTGACCTTTTTGAAGTAGGTGGATGTACCTACCAGAGAAGGTGCAAAACATGCCCTACTGTTGAGAAATAAGGCAGAGCAGGTGACTGGGGTGTCAGCGAAGGAGCACTTGGGGACCAACAACAATAATTCTTAGTTTTACAATAATGATGGAAAAGGATAGACCAGGTCTAAAAGTTGAAGTTCTAAATTGGAGGAAGGCCAATTTTGACGGTATTGGGCAAGAACCTTAAAGCTGATTGGGGGCAAATGTTCACAGGTAAAGGGGCAGCTGGAAAATGGGAAGTCTTCAGAAATGAGATAACAAGAATCCAGAGAAAGTATATTCCTGTTAGGGAATGCTGGATGGCTAAAGAAATTGAGGGTTTGGTTAAGAAAAAGAAGGAAGCATATGTCTGGTATAGACAGGATAGATCGAGTGAATCCTTAGAAGAGTATAAAGGAAGTAGGAATATACTTGAGAGGGAAATCAGGAGGGCAAAAAGGAGACATGAGATAACTTTGGCAAATAGAATTAAGGATAATCCAAAGGGTTTTTACAAATGTATTAAGGACAAAAGGGTAACTAGGGAGAGAATAGGGCCCCTCAAAGATCTGTAAGGCAGCCTATTTGTGAAGCTGCAGGAGATGGAGATGCTAAACAAGTATTTTGCATCAGTGTTTGTTGTGGAGAAGAACATGGAAGATACAGAATGAGGGGAAATAGATGGTAACGTCTTGAAAAATATCCATATTACAGAGGAGGAAGTGCTTTTTGTCTTGAAATCCATAACCATGGATAAATCCCCAGGACCTGATCAGGTGTACCCTGGAGCTCTGAGAAGCTAGGGAAGTGATTGCTGGGCCCCTTGTTGAGACATTTTGTATCATCAGTCACAGGTGAAGTGCTACAAGACTGGAGGTTGGCTACCGTGGTGCCACTGTTTAAGGGTAAGATAAAGCCAGAGAACTACAGACTGGTGAGCCTATCGTTGGGAGTGGGCAAGCTGCTGGAGGGAAAGAAAAAGACTGATTGGGGTAGTCAGCATGGCTTTGTGTGTGAAATCACATCTCATGAACTTGATTTGAGTTTTTTGAAGAAGTAACAGAGGATTGAGGGTAGAGCAATGGACATGATCTGTATGCACCTCGGTAATGAGTTTGACCAGGTTCCCCATGGGAGAATGATTGATTAGCAAGGTTAGATCTTGTGGGATAAAAGGAGAACTAGCCATTTGGATACAGAACTGGCTCAAAGGTAGAGGGTGATGGTAGTGGGATGCTTTTCAGACTGGAGGCCTGTGACCAGTGGAGTGCCACAAGGATCAGTGCAAGATTCACTACTTTGTCATTTATGTAAATGATTTGGATGTGAGCAAAAGAGGAATTGTTAGTATGTTTGTAGATGACCCCAAAATTGGAGGTGTAGTGGACAGCAAGGAAGGATCTTCCTGGGATAAGGATGCAAATACCAACACCTCATGATGCAGTGGGTTAACTCTTGTCACCTTTTCACCCATGAGCTGGATTTCAAATAGCATAACAAAATAGAGGGGCCACCTCTGAATCTTCAGGAAAAACAAACTACTGGTCCTCTGAATGAAGTTCCACAAGAGTGGGGACATGCGCAGCATTTCAGGTTTCCATGTTCACTCAGCCTGCAGGAGTAGCTAATTTGGAAAACTCCAACATTGCTCATGCAGAACTTTGAGAGCAGATGCAGTATCAAGTCTTCTATGTACCTGACCTTGGAGTATAAGATGCTGAGACTTGTTAATTAAAATGGAAAGTATTTAATTCCCTGTGCTAATGTCCTGAAATGCACTTTCTTTCAAGGTATAGAAAAAAAAACTTGATTCATGCAATTTTGCAAATCTTGAGGTAGTGGGTATGGCAGTAATGACACTGGCCTGATAATACAGAACCCCAGCTAATGTTCTCCGATGGATTCTAATTCCACCATGATGTATGTCTCAAACCTCTTTACTGATTGTAAACTCCTGTCCGGTTCACAAATATCTTTTTAGAGAAGGAAATCTGCCAACCTAAGTCTGGCCCACATGATTGCAGACCCACAGCAATGTTGTTAATTCTTAATGACTGAGTCTGAAATGGCTCAGCAAGCCATTCAGTTGTGAAATTACTACTTTAAAGAAAGAAATGAAACTAGATGATGACTTAGGTGCCAGAAACAGCAATGGCAAACCCTACCCTATTGACTCTGCAAAGTCCTCTGTGCTGATTTATCTGGAGAATTTTATCCCAAAGATAGGAGTGACTGCTGGACCACAGACTAATCAAATGATAGCACGATGATATTATCTGGAAAAGCTGTACTTCCCAGACTTTCTTTTTTTTTTCCCTACTTTGAATTCATTTCAAGGCTTGAAAGCTGTTGTGAACTCCAAGAATTAAAAGTTGGGCTGTGGGAACGGGTGCCTGTTGGAGAGAGAGCACTGTGACAACTGATTAGTTCCGGTGTGGCCATTACTTCACAGCTTGTGACCCACTTGTAGTCCTGATCCCAATCTGAAGTCATGTTGTTGTAGTATATGATTCTGTGGGTATGATGTCCCAGCAACCATTATCACCATCCTTGGATATGTATTGTCTTCTTGGCAGGACAGATCCACCAGAGGTTTGGTGGTTACAATCAGTAATCACTCTTGTGTTTTTGTCTGTCTCTGACAAATATTTGAAGGAGAAAATGTTTACTCAGTAATGGGGAAAGGGGCTAATGTTATCTAACATGGTTACCCTAATTCTAACAGTGGGTTGCAGGGATGATAGATGGAATGGTGCCTTTTGTTTATATTATTGTGTTTCTGACTGTAATCCAAACTAATATTAAGACATCTGGGGTAACCTTATGGGATATTCCCACAGGATTTGAGACCTCCAACCTTCAGGACAAGGTTGGAAAGGCCAGTATTTGTACTCATCGCTGTTTGCTCTTAAACTAAATAGGTCAGATCAGATTGAATGGCAGATTTCCCTCTTCCCAAAACATTAGTGAATCAGATTGTTGAATATCTGAGATTCAAGTTGACCATTACTGATACTAGTTTTTAAATTCCAGATATTTTAATTGAATTTGAGCTCCGCTAGCTGTTATGATGGGATTTGAATCCCTGTCCTCAGTGCGTTAATTTTTAATGGTTTTTTGATTACAATTATCACTCTGCCACCATCAAACGCACACTGTTGCCAGTTGTGCCCTTAGCTAGTGGGGTCCCTGTTCCTGCATCCTTCCTTATCTCTGACTAACTCGAGTGCTTTGAAATTTTTCGCATGCACCTTAGTTTGTGGTTCCGTTCGCTTTGTGCCCCTCTGAAGTGTCTTGGAGTGCTTCACTACCTCGTTAAACGAATTTTGTTAATGGGAATTGTGTTTCACAGGAATCGTTCCATCCTCTGTGGTCCTGACTGGGTTCCAGGTGATGTCGAGGGTATTTTTAACATGGGCAGTAACACACAGCGTCAAACAGGTAAGATGGGAAATGTGCAACCGATCACTTTCAGTGCATATTTGAAAGTCCCATTTTTCTGCTTTTTAAATATTTTAGCAATTTTCCTTTTTTTTTGTTTTTTCTATTGAAACAAAAATAGAAATAGTGATCAGTAATAGAAAACTTTCTGCACCGTCTCCTTCTCTGATATCCAGCTCTGTTGCAGCATCTTCATTACTTTTGCAGTTAATGAATCAGGTTGAGTGTTTTCTGAAGCATATACCCCAATCTAACATAGGATAGTGCATTATCCAGGCTTGTCTCAGAACAGTAGGGATTGTGTGGAAAGGAGGCACCTCTTGGGAGATTGTGTCCCTGTGCAGCTTTCAGAGTAAAGGAATAAGATAACTATGAATGGTCCTACCCCCTCGGCTGTATTTAAAAGACCCCTTGGCACACTTTCAACAAAGATCAAGTGTCTCTTCCAGAATTGCACAGAATCGACCCCACAACCAACACTGAAATACATATTTGCTGCCTGAGGTCTTGATGTTTATGCAAATTATAATAATTTGTTTCAATCCTGCAAAAAACAAACACTCAGTTGGCTATAAATCAGTTGCCATATTGTGAGGTTGTAGGTGCCATATTGTTCATCCAGACTCTCCCACAAGGCGCAAAGCAGCAAATGTCTCTCTCCCATTACCCTGCAACCACCCCCCAGCCCCCGGCCAATTGCTGTGATTATGATCATTTATGTTATATTTAATGCACGTTTTCTTTTGTCTCTAATTGCCTGCCTCTACAGCTATATACCTTGCATTAGGAGTCAGCCACGTAATGTCGGCTTGGAATCACAGCAGTCCTGTGAAGAATTTGAGTCCCTTTCTACCCCCTTTTCTTTCCTCAGTGCTGTTTTACATAGAAATATAGAAAGTAGGAGCAGGAGTAAAGTCGCAATGGGTCAAATGGATACAGTTCCTTCTGTACTGTAAACATGAAAACGTGGAAAATAGGAACAAGCCAGTCAGCCTTTCAAATCTGCTCTCCCGCTCAACATGATCATGGCTGAGCATCCAACTCCGTACCTTTGTTCTCATTTTATCCTCATGCTGTTTGCACCCGTTAATCATAATGACTACTCCTTGAAAACATTCAATGTTTTGGCCTTAACCACTTTCTGTAGCAGAGAATTCCACAGGCTCACCACTCTCTGGGTGAAGTCATTTCTCTTTGTTACATCAATTAGGATTAAAACAATATCTGTCAATTGTGACCCTGGATCTGGACTGGTCATTAGATCATCCTTCTTGCATTTGCTTTGTCTAATACTGTTTAGAATTTTATGGAGTCCTATAAGTTCTACCCTCTGTCTTCTAAACTCTTGTGAAATATAACTCTAAGCAACGCTTCCTGTAAGCTGTGTGTGTGCGCAGTACTCTAATGTTCTATGCACAGTGATCGACCAAAAAGAACCAGAGAGTGTTCCAATTCCAGCTGCCGATAATGCTGGACAAAGCAGAAAGACCTTGGTGGACAAATGAAACCTTTTTTCTTTGTCTACCCTCATTCTGTGGACATATTCACAAGATGCTGTCAATGTACCTTTTTTAATAAAGATCATAAATGTTTATTCGCAAAAGGGGGAAGAAATTACCTGTATTACAACTATACAAGAACTGTTTGAAAGTCCTATTCCCATAGCAGATAGAGAGATTCAACCTTTTCACTACAGCTGTTCAAACCTCAGTGAGACCTCACCCTGTCTCCGTGTTAAATCTCCTTGTTCAATCAGCACAGTTGTAATGTGTTTCCTTTCTCATCCCAACTCTGTTCATTGGCTCAGTGCTGTTTTTATTTGTTAATGGCCCTTTCCGAGACCCTTAAGTCTGATGTTCCACAGCTTTGTTTCTGGAGCTTTTTTCTGCTGACTTCACATGAACTCAAGACTATTGTTTTCACCCCATCCTGCAAATAACCTCTGCTGTTCTGGTCCAGTTCTCTTTGAATACACCTGTGTATTCTATGAATTCTTATGAATTGTTCGAACCTCCCTAGCAATGGGAGTCCATAACACCAACAATTTTTCCCTACTAATCCTTTTTAATGTCCTGAACTATTCACCTCCAGTGTTAAAGTTCTCATAATACAAACATAGAAATGCAAATAAACTGTAAAGCTAGACATCCTTGCTCCACTTTAGAATTCAAGATTTCAACCAATAATATCACCTTTTATGGAGTGATTTCTAATGTAATGATTAATGATCTGGAATGCAGTGCCTGAAAGGGTGTTGGAAGCAATTTCAATCTTTCAGAAGTGGACTGGATAAATATCAGGAAAGGTCGGTTAGGGGCGCAGTGTGAAGAAGGAAGTGCAGGGCCGAAAGGAAAGAGTAGGTGTTGAAATTATTGGGTAAATCTTTCTCCAATATCATAAATGACATTGTACAGACAATTCAGTTAAGTGTAAGGTCAGTGTCCTAACTGCCACACCACAGTTTAGTTTGTGCAAATGCTGTACAAAAATTGGGTAAATCTCCATCTTGGTGTGATGTTCTGCTACTAATGAAATTTTGATTGTTTTCTTTATCTGCCCCTCCAGGTGCAGAGTGAAGACAGCGTGCTCTTGTTTGTCACTGCGTGGACAATCACGGAGATCGTTCGCTATTCCTTTTACACCTTCAGCCTCCTGAACCATCTGCCCTATGTGATCAAATGGGCCAGGTAAGAAATGTCTCGTCCAAAGAGATACTGGCTTACTAATTCATTCCTCTTGTGCAGTAGGATGGAATATAAGCAGTTTGTGAAACTTTTTTTTTCTAGTATCTTTTTTGACCTTATCAATCATTGGACAATTAGCTCAGGCCACCTATTTTTTTTTCCCCCCTCTTTCCTCTTTGCCCAGTGGCTCCTGGTGGAAGTGTTTCAGTGATGACTGAATTGGTCCTGCGTATAATGCCCCCTTTAGTGAAATAGCCTGCTGACTGTCAAGTAGTCATACAAGATAAATGGCAAATAAGGACCAGCAGTTTTGAAAACTAATAAAAAAACTGTACATGGAGATCATGACGATGAATTCTCCTGTTGCTTTGATGGATAAGTGCTTAGCGCAGTTCCATATTAAGGTATAATATGGCCACCTACAAGGCACAAGTCAGCAGTGTCATAGAATACTCCCCATTTACCTGAATGTGTGCAGCTCAAACAACACTCTGAGCTGGGCACCCAATCCAACACCTTTTTTTTTTAAATATTTTACGTCCTTTGGATGTAGGTTTGCTCGCTTCACTGGGAGGTTAGTTTTCAGACATTTCGTCACCATACTAGGTAACATTCAGTGAGCCTCTGAATGAAACACTTGTGTAGCCTGCTTTCTATTTGTCTGGGTTTCCTTGGGTTGGTGACATTTCCTATGGTGATGTCCTTTCCTATTTTCTCAGGGGTGGTAAAGGGGATCCAAGTCTGTGTTTGAGTTCCAGCTGAAATGCCATGCTTCTAGGAATTCTCCGTGCATGTCTGTTTGGCTTGTCCTAGGATGGATGTTTTGTCGATGTGGTATCCTTCATGTGTACGTAAGGATACTAGTGAGAGTGGGTCATGGTGTTTTGTGGCTAGTTTTCCACCTGTTTGTTTAATGTAGTGTTTGTTACAGTTCTTGCAAGTACTTTGTAAATTACATGAGTTTTGTTATCTGTATAGGGTCTTTCAAGTTCATTAGCTGTTCTTTTAGCGTGTTGGTGGGTTTGTGGGCTACCATGACGCCATGGGGTCTGAGTATTCAGGTCTCCACCTGAGTTATCCCCTTGGATTTTGTTTTTCTCTTTTTACATGCTGATACCTTGCTGTGCATTTCCAGTTTGGTTTTCTTTACTTTGCAGCCTTTTGTGATTCATATGGAAAAGGTAGCTGTGGGGTGGAATTTTCCCACCATCTCTTTAATGACAATAAACTCTCGTCTGGTCAGCGAGAGATGCTGTAAGACAGCAGTTATTGTGCATGTGCGCGCATGACAGTGGAATTGCTTAACTTCTGGCCATTTGCGGTTTTGGTTTTGAAGAATGTAAAAGTATCTGCTGCCTTTTTAAAAACCGGCCATTGACTCCTATTGTTTGTTCATGTGGCAGCAGGCTAACTACTGAATGTTCCTGTTCTGCATGTGTTTTTGCTGTGTGGGGAAGTGATGTCAGTGAGGGATCCCAAAGTGTTCTTTCCCTTGGGTTGTTATATTTTGACTTTCTGTAACCCATTATAGAGCTTGTATTGCGTGAGCTGCTGCCCCCTGCCCCCTGCAAAGACTTGGCACTGGTCATTGTTTCAAAAGTTACTATGGCCACTCAACTGACATTTGCCATTTGCCTCTCCTCCACCGAGGCTTCCAGCCTCATTCCTTATTGAGTTTAGATTAGATTACTTACAGTGTGGAAACAGGCCCTTCGGCCCAACAAGTCCACACCGACCCGCCGCAGCGCAACCCACCCATACCCCTACATATACCCCTTACCTAACACTACGGGCAATTTAGCATGGCCAATTCACCTGACCCGCACATCTTTTTGGACTGTGGGAGGAAACCGGAGCACCCGGAGGAAACCCACGCAGACACGGGGAGAACGTGCAAACTCCACACAGTCAGTCGCCTGAGTCGGGAATCGAACCCAGGTCCCTGGCGCTGTGAGGCCGCAGTGCTAACCACTGTGCCACCGTGCCGCCGTTTAGATCACTTAGTGTGGAAACAGGCCCTTCGGCCCAACAAGTCCACACTGATCTTAAGAGCAACCCACCCAGACCCATTCCACTACATTTACCCCTTCACCTAATACTATGGGCAATTTAGCCTGGCCAACTTGCCTAACCTGTACATTTTTGCACTGTGGGAGGAAACCCACGCAGACACTGGGAGAATGTGCAAACTCCACACACAGTTGCCCGAGGTAGGAATTAAACCCGGGTCTCTGGCGCTATGAGGCAACAGTGCTAACCACTGTGCCACCGTGCTGCCCGTAGGGCTCCTGTCCGAAACGTTGATTTTCCTGCTCCTCTGATACTGCCTGACCTGCTGGGCTTTTCCACTTTGATCTTGATTCTACTTCACCCAGTCGCCATTCCCAAACTTCATAGGAACAGAATGGGAGGTGACCCCACCCCACATCAGCCAAAGTTTATGGGCCATTCACTTGGCTTTGCATGATTGCTGAGTGGAGATCCTGGAGCATGACACGTGCCTAACCAGCTTGTCTGAGTCACAAATAAAAGTTGTAGGACTTTGGTCTTTCTTAGCCACAGCCTCTTTGTGATGTTGGTGTGTCCTGGCAGCAGATAATGGGCACTATCCCCCTCAATCTCCTAAAGTTTCCTTTAAATATGTATTTTTTGTATTCAAGGTACTGCCATTCAGTCCAGCTGCACTGTATCAGTGTTTGTGCTTCTCAACCTTCACTTCTTGCATTGTTGTTTCAACATAGGAGTCATAGAGATGTAGTGCTCAGAAACAGACCTTTTGGTCCAACTAGTCCATGCTGACCAGACTTCCCCATGCATCTAGAATTTTCCAACATTTGTCCTATATCCCTCTTAACCCTTCATGTACCCATCCAGATGCCTTTTAAGTGTTGTAATTGTACCAGCTTCCACCACCTCTGGCAGCTCATTCCATACATGCACCATCTTCTGAGAAAGCTGCTCCTTTCTCCTTAAATCTATGCCCTCTAGTGCTGGACTTGCCCCCACTCCTGGGAAACACCTTACCTATTTACCCTATCCCCATTCTTCATGCTTATTATAAGCCTCTACAAGGTCATCCCACTGGCTCTGCTCCAGGGAAAATAGCCCCAGCCTAATCAGCCTTTCCCTATAGATCTAACCCTGGCAACAACCCTAAATCATTTCTGAATGCTTTCAATTGTCTCAACATTCTTCCTTCTAGCAGGAAGACCAAAATTGCATAGACTGGTGAGGCCACTGTTGGAACAATGTCCTGTACAGCTGCAACATAGCCTCCTAACTCCCATATGCAATGCACTGATGATTTAGCTGCTGCCTTCACTATCCAACCTGTGACTCCACTTTCAAGGTACCATGAACCTGCACTCCAAGGTCTTTGTTCATCAACACTCCCCAGGTCCTTACCATTAAGTGTATAAGTCCTGCTAAGATTTGCCTTCCCAAAAATGCAGCGACTCATTTATCTAAATTAAACTTCATCTGCCCATTGGCCCATCCAATCAAGATCCCATAGTACTGAGGTATCTTTCTTTACTGTCCACCACACCTCCAAGTTTGGTATCATCTGCAAACTTAATTACTATACCCCTCATGCTCACATCCAAATCCTTTTATGTAAATGATGAAAAGTAGAGGACCCTGCTCTGATACTTGTGGCACTCCACTGGTCACAGGCCTCCAGTCTGGAAAAACAACCCTCCACCACCACCACCACCACCCTCGGTCTTCTACCTTTTGGAACCAGTTCTGTATCCAAATGGCTACTTCTCCCTGTATTCTAACCTTGCTCACCAGTCTCCCATAGGGATCCTTGTCAAATGCCTTAATAAAGTCCATATAGCCTCATTAATCTTATTTGTTACTACTTGAAAAAACTCAATCAAGTTTGTGAGACATGATTTCCCATGCACAAAGCCATGTTGACTATCCCTAATCAGTTCTTGCCTTTCCAAATACATGTACATCCTGTCCCTCAAGGTTCCCTCCAACAACTTGCCCACCACTGACATCAGGCTCACCAGTCTATAGTTCCCTGGCTTGTCCTTACCATCTTTCTTAAACAATGGTACCATGTTAGCCCGTCTTCCGGCACCTCACCTGTGACTATCGATGACACAAATCTCTCAGTAAGAGGCCCAGCAATCACTTCTCTAGCTTCCCACAGAATTCTAGGCTACACCTGATCAGGTCCTGGGGATTTATCCACCTTTTATGCGTTTCAAGACATCCAGCACTTCCTCCTCAGTAATATAGACATTCTTTTTCCCCAAGGTGTCACCTTCTATTTCCCTACATTGTATATCTTCCATGTCTTTACAGTAAATAGTGATGCAAAATACTCATTTATATCTGCCCCACCTCCTGTGGTTCCACACAAAGGCCGCCATGCTGATCTTTTGAGGGTCCCTATTCTCTTCCTAGTTACCCTTTTTTGTCCTTAATATATTTGTAAGAACCCGTTGGATTCTCCTTAACTCTATTTGCCAAAGCTATCTCATCCCCTTTTTGCCCTCCTGATTTCCCTCTTAAGTATACTCCTACTCCTACTTCCTTTATACTCTTCTAAGGATTCACTCGATCTATCCTGTCTATACCTGACATATGCTTCCTCTTTTTTTTTCTTAACCAAGCCCTCCATTTCTTTAGGTATAGGGAATGCTGGATGATTATCAGCCTTTCCTTTCACCCTAACAGGAATATACTCTCTGGATTCTCGTTATGTCATTTCTGAAGGCTTCCCATTTTCCAGCTGTCCCTTACCTGCGAACATCTGCCCCAATCTGCTTTTGAAAGTTCTTGCCTCATACTGTCAAAATTGGCCTCTCTCCAGTTTAGAACTTCAACCTTTAGATCTGGTCTATCCTTTTCCATCACTATTTTAAAACCTCTTTTGTTTTTTTTTAAAGGGATGGTTCTACACAAGTGAGGCATTTGAAAATGGGATCCAGATAGAATGAGATTCATAATGAGGCAGAGATTTGGCTTTTAAAAATAAAAAGGAAGGTGTGGAAACCATTTTCCTGATGAAGCGAAAAAGAGGCAGCTTTTCCATAACAATAGTTTGACAGGCTTTGAGCTCAAGTGTAACCTGTGACTACTTGGCTACAATTCTGTAGGAGCCTGGTGAGACCACACCTGGGGTAGTATGTGCAGTTTTGATCTCCTTACCACAGGAAAGGTAGTATTGCCGTAGAGGAAGTATAACTAAGGTTCAACAAACTTCTCCACAAAAATAAAACTGGACAATTGGACAGTATTCTCATGAGTCTCAAATAATGAGGTTACCTTATTGAAACCCATAAAATATTTTGAGGGATAGACATGGTGGAAACCTAGAACCAGGGGCAGAAGGGGAATGTCGGTGAGGACTGAGATGAGAACTTTTTATTTTTACACGTTGTGCATCTTGGAGTTCTTGATGTCAGAGCTGTGAAAGCTCAGTTATTGACTACATTTGAACTAGAGAATGAGATATTTCTAATTAGCAATGGCACAAAAGTTAAGAGGATGGGGGAGTGGGGGATGTAAATGGTATTGAAGTGTTCGATCAGCCACAATCACATTAAATGGTAGAGCAGGCTTGATGGACTGAATGACCTAGTTCTCTTATATTCCTGTATTGATGATAAAATGTGTTGTGGTACGCTGGGGAAGGATAAGAGGACTCTCCTAAATCTGTTTAGCCAAATGGTTTGAGACTGCTGTAAATTCATTGCAGTACCTTCTTGGGTGTCTTTTTCCAGGCTGTTACAGTCTACCAGTCCCAGAACTCAGACTCAGCAAGCATGTCAAAAAAAATTTGAATAGCAAAGTTCACCAGCTGTTTGGCCCAAAGTGCACTACAGTCACTGACATACTTTTTAAAATGTGGCTGCCATAGAAATGTAGGAATTACAGTGGCAAATTACACAATAGTAAGCTATCACAAGCAGCAATAAGATGTCCTGTGCCATAAGCTTTCATTGTTTATCTGACCATACCATCTTTTGTTTGAAAGATGGATAAATATTGGTTAGATCACTGGAGACATCTCCCTTGCTGCTTGTTGAAATAGTGATGTGGAATCTCCTGCATTCATCTGGGAGGGCTGCATAGTGAGCTCATGTACCTGACAAAAATGTGCATCCATCATCACAATCTGGGGATTCGCTATGTCTATTTCAGTTTCCATTCACCACATCTCTGAAGGGATATGGTGATGGACCTAACAGTGTGAATTGAGGGCAATGTGTGCAGACACTAACATTTAGGGGTGGGGAACAGTGTATGCACGCTGGCAGTGGGATTGGGGTGCAGTATGTGCAGGCCCTAACCCTGAAATTTTGGGCATGTGCAATGCTTTAAGAAAAGTGTAATTAAAGGTTCTGTTTAAAAACCCTCTTATTCCTACCCATCTAGATACACGCTGTTCATCGTACTGTATCCAATGGGAGTCACTGGCGAGCTACTTACAATATATGCAGCCCTGCCTCATGTTCGAAGGTCGGGCTTGTATTCTGTGACCCTGCCAAACAAGTATAACATCTCCTTTGACTATTACACAGTGCTGATCCTGGTCATGATTTCTTACATCCCAAGTAAGTTATCAGCTTGATCACTTACGGTGCGCAGTGTCAAAACTTGGCAGATGGAATCTAATGTGCGGAAATGTGAAGTTATGCACTTCTACAGAAAGAATAGACTAGCACTATATTATTTAAACTGAGAATGTGCTGTGCCTTTCTGCAATCTGAGGGATTTGTGGGACCTTCTGCATGAATCACAAAAAGCTAGCATCAAAGTTCAGGTAACAAGGCAAGTTGAATATTGGTCTTTATTTCAAAGGGAATGGAATATAAAACTAGGGAGTTCTTGCTAAGACTATACAAGGCATGAGTCAGACTGCATCTGGGAATAGCTTTTGTCCCATCATTAAGGGAAAGATGTACTGGATTTGGAGGCAATTTAGAGAAGATTCACTGGGTTAATCCCAGGTATTGTGGGTTTTTTCTGAGTAGAAGTTGAATAAGTTGTGCCTGTATTCATTTGAGTTAGGATGGGTGGAAACCGTATTAATACAAAGTTCATCGATGGCATAACAACTGTAGAGAGATTATTTACCTCTGTGGGAGAATCTAGGGCTGGAGTATGGAGTCACCCATTTAAAACTGAGGAATTAAGATTAGTGACTCTGTCTCACAGCTCTGTCAGGCTGGCTTGTTAAAGCTGAGATGGACTGAGTTTTAATCGTAAGGGAATTTAGGGTTATGGAGGGGGGTGGAGGAAGAGGCAGGGAAGTGGAGTTGAGGATTATCAGATCAATCTTGATCGCTCTGAATAGTGAAGCAAACTTGTTAACAGAATGACCTCCTTCTACTCCCATGTTCTGTAGAGTTAGTTGTTAAGTTGGCTGTTCAGTCACAGTGCCAACTTCTTTCTGCATTCTGTTCTATGAAACTAGTAAGGAAGTAATAGGTTTCCGAGTGAGCATAGGAAAGAGCTTGGTCATGTGTTAAGCCCCGAACTTAAGCCCCGTTCTTCCAAATGTCAGGTTTAAAAAAGGCGAGAAGGAAAGAGGGAAGTGATGACCTATCCAGGCCTTATACTGCATAAAACAAAGGAATATGAAAAGCATTGGTGAAATTACTCAAAAATTGAGGAAGCAAATCAGGCATGAAATAGAATAGAATTCCTACAGTGTGGTAACAGGCCATTTGGCCCAGCATATCCACGCTAACTCTCCGCACCCCCACCCTATCCCTGTAACCCTACATTTCCCATGGCTAATCCATCTAGCCTGCACATCCCTGGATGCTATGGGGCAATTTAACATGGCCAATCCACCTAACCTGCACATGTTTGGACTGTGGTAGGAAACTCGAACACCTGGCACAAACCCCCACAGATGTGAGAATGTTTTGAGTTTGCACAGTCATCTGAGGCTGGAATTGCATCTGGCTCCCTGGTGCTGAGAAGCAGCAGTGCTAACCACTCAGCCACCACGCTGTCCTCTAATAGTATTGGCAAGTAAAGCTTCAAACAAAAAAACAGTTCTTAAATGCATAAATTGAAAGAGCGCAGCTAAGTAGAGCTGTTACAGGGAGTTAAGAGTAACCTGTGCATGGACCTTGCTATGTTTCAAGAATACTTTGCCTCTTGCAGAAGCAGATGCAGGAAAAGAACAGTGTGAAATAGTAAATGGAATTACAGCAGTGAGAGGTGATGACTAATAACGGGTAAATAGAACATAGAATGTTACAGTGCAGTACAGGCCCTTTGGCCCTTAATGTTGCGCTGATCTGTGAAATTAATCTGATGCCCATCTAACCTACACTGTTCCTTTATTATCCATTGTATATGTCCAATGCCCATTTAAATGCCTTTAATGTCAGCGAGTCTACTATTGTTGCAGGCAGGCCATTCCACCCCCCTGAGTAAAGAAACTATCCCTGATATGTCATAAATCTATTACCCCTCAATTGAAAGCTACGTCCCCTCGTGTTAGCCTTTACCATCCGAGGAGAAAGGCTCTCTGTCCACCCTGTCTAACCCTCTGATTATCTTTTATGTCTCAACTAAGTCACCTCTCAACCTTCTCTCCAATGAAAACAGCCTCCACCTTTCCTCGTAAGACATTCCTTCCATACCAGGCAATATCAGAGTAAATCTTCTCTGAACCCTTTCCAAAGCTTCCACGTCCCTCCTTATAATGCGGTGACCAGAACTGTACGCAGTACTCCGGTGTGGCTCCGAAACTCGATCCTTCTACCAATAAACGCCAACACCCCCACGTGCCTTCTTGACAACCCTATTAACTTGGGTGGCAACTTTCAGGGATTTATGCACCTGGACACCGATCTCTGTTCATCTACACTACCAAGAATGTTACCATTAGACCATTACTCTGCATTCATATTACTACTTAAGTGAACTACCTCTTCTTTTTTTCTCTCTCTGTATGAAACTCCATTTGCCACTTCTCAGCACAGCTCTGCATCTTATCTATGTCCCCCTATAACCCACAACATTCTTTGGCACTATCCACAACTCTGCCTACCTTTAGTGCCATCTGCAAATTTACTAACCCATCCTTCTACGCCCACATCCAGATCATTGATACAAATGACATGTGCCACAAGGATCATTTTGGGTCCAACCACTGGTAACTGACCTCCAGGATGAACATTCTTTCACTTCTGATCCAAACCACTAAATCACCTTCAATCCCAAAACTGTATTTTGTGCAATAACCTACTGTGTAGCCTTACCAAACGCCTTAAGTAATATGCATCAACTGCTTTACCTTTATCCACCTGTTTTATCACCTTCTCAAAGAAGGTTAGTGAGGCACGACCTAGCTTTCACAAAACCATGTTGTCTATCCCTAATCAAATTAATCCTTTCTAGATAAATCCTATCTCTTACAACTTTTCCAACACCTTACCCACTACCAAAGTAAGGCTCACTGGCCTATAATTTACCAGGGTTGTCTCTACTCCCCTCCTTATACAAGGGAACAACATTTGCTATCCTCCAATCTAGCACTACTCCTGTTGACAATGATGACATAAAGATCGAAGCCAAAGGCTCTGCGTTCCCCTCCCTAGCTTCCCAGAGAATGAGGATAAATCCCATCCAGACCAGCAGTCTTACCTATTTTCAGATCTTCCAAAATTGCAGAAATCTCCTCTGTCAACCACAATCTCCTCTAATCTAGTAGCCTGTATCTCCATATTCTCATTAACATTACCCTTTTCTAATGTGAATACTGACAAAAGAAATTCATTAAGTGCTTTCCCCTATGTCTTCAGATTCCACACACAACTTTCCACTACTATTTTTTGGCCTTAATCTTACTCTAGTCTGTCTTTTATTCCTGGTAAGCATATAAAAGGCCTTGGTTTTCCTTGATCCATTCTACCAACAACTTATGTCCCCTCCTGACTCTTCTTAGCCCCCTCTTTACATCTTTTCTGGCTCACTTAACTTTCAAGCTCCCTCTCTGAGCCTTCACATCTCATCCTCACATAAGCCACCTTCGTCTTGGCAAGAGCTTCAACTTCTTGAGTAAACCATGGCTCCTTCTCTTGATAACTACATCCCTGCTTGATAGGTGTATACTTATCAAGGATCTGCTGTAGCTGTTCCTGGAATAAGCTTATTTCAAGTGTGTCCATCCCCTGCAGTTTCCTTCCCCATCCTATGCATCCTAAATCTAGCTTAATCACATCATAATTGCCTCTCCCCCAATTATACGTCTTTCCCTGTGGTATATACTTATCCCTGGCCATGCTATTGTAAACATAACCAATGTATGGTCAGTATTGCCAAAGTGCTCACCTGCTTCCAAATCTGACACCTGGCCAGGTTCATTCCCCAGTACCAAATCCAATATGGCATTGCCCCCTATTGGCCTGTCTACATACTCAGAAAACCCTCCTGCACACATTGAACAAAAACTGATCCATCTAAACTACTTGAACTATAGTATTCCCACTCAATATTGGGGTAGTTAGTCCCCCATAACAACTACCCTGTTGTTCTTGCTCCTATCCAGAATCATCTTTGCTATCCTTTCCCCTACATCCCTGGAAAATTCAGAGGCCAAGAGAACTCCCAACAGGGTGACCTCTCCTTTCCAGTTTCCAGGGGAAAACAAAACACAAGAAAACACTTGTCACTTTAGCAACTGACGCACAAAACTTTTTTTTTGGTTAGAGCAGAGTGGGTCGGAGACATTACCTGAGTAATGTTTCGAGTAAAGCAACCACACAAATACGTAATCTCCTGACTGCCCCACTGCCTGCTGGAACTAAAAAAATGTAAAATATACATTCTTACGTATCCCAACAGGCTGTGCTCCCTGGTGACAATATCTTTGAAAATAGATAATCCCCCAGGCTCGGGTGCATTGTGCCCCAGGTTTAGAAGCAGTGGAAGAAAGGTGGAATGATTTGTCAGAGGAAATGACCATTATTTTCTCATCCTCACCTAGCCGCAAGTGTAGTGCCAGCAGAGGGTTACAGCGGGACATCCATAGGTACCTGAATGCAGATTGTGATCCTTCTTGATTACCCACCTTTGTCTACTACAGCTTCAAAGAATTGTGGACATACATTCCACAGTGTCTCAATTCCTACTCCTTCACACCCCTCTTTCCCACCCACCTGCATACCCTCCTGTTTGTTTTTCCCTAGATTTGTTTCATGCATCTGTCTTCAGATTGAATTCCATGTACTACTTTTAGTCTTACTCAGTGAATCAATTGATGCCCTCCCCTAACAGACAGTAGGAGATATGTAAGTGTGCTGTAGCTGAAGTATTTAGAGGTTGACCTAAAAGTTGTCTTCTGTCCATCTGCTCAAACTAGGGAACACTGACTTATATGGATGAAGGTTGGTATTCAAGTCTGAATCTTGGCAAATAAGCGAATAACTTGTTAATCTTAAACGTGAGATCAATCTATTCATCCCTTAAATATTTTCTGTTAACTAGAAGTTAGTTCACAGGTCAGACATGATCTAATTAAATGATGGAATAGGCTAAAGGTGCAGATTGGCCTCTTGCTGTTACTACATTTCTAATTCCATTTTTGTGAATCAGTTTTTCCACAGCTCTATTTCCATATGCTCCGCCAGAGGAGGAAGGTCCTGACCACAGATGAAAGCAAGAAGAGCGAGTAGCTGCAGCAAAGAGGAAGAAGGGAGGGGGGTTTGGGGGCAAAGGGCACCTTGACCGGACTCTTTCCTCAGGATGATTGTTACGTCCCTAATGAACTTGAGCAATTGGTATGATTTTTGTTTTTGATTGGACATCTTTGTGACTAGTGTTCACCTCAAAGGGTGAAGGGTATGTTGACCATCTGAACCATGACTCTCCAAATCTGAATTTAGTTTGTCTTGGCAGTGCATTTGGTGAGAGGGAAAGGTAACAAAGGGGAAAATTCAAACTTCCTGAACTCATTACAGGACCTGAGGAATTGATGTCCAAACACACACCAAATTGCACATTAAATCTTCAGTTGCATTACTTCTGATTTTTTTTTCCCCTCTGGATGGAAAAGTTGTTTGACTCTCGGGGCCTGAAGAAGGGAGCCTGTCTCCATGTGCTTCACTAAGTGGAGATGAAGCAGCAGCTGGTGAGGACTACTAACTGTCTGGAGTTTCTAGGCTAAAATCCTTTTATTCTTTATGTTGAAGAGTGACCTTAAGGTTGATCATTGTGTGTGAGGTTTCAACACCCTTGGAAAAGATGCCAAGATGAATTTGTTAATCTAGCCTGTTTAATGAGGATTTATTTCAGTTGCCTTGGCTGAGTGGCCCCGGCTCGAGGCTAACATAAGGCAAACAGTTGGAGTCATTCCTAAGGTCCCTTTGCTGTGAGTTACTGCCGACTTCCCCCACCCCCTCCAGAATTGGTTGCCTGTCACACCCATACTTGTGACACACTGCCTTCCTGCACCAATCAGAAAGCAAATAGACCTTTCCCTGATTGGATGATTCTTGACTGTTAATCAATATTGGCCTCTTTAACCCCTTGATGTCTGACTTTTATAATGCATGAACTGAAATCTTGAAGCCATGAGAGAAGCATGTTCTCTTGATGCTCCGTTTATAGTTTTCCTCCAGGGTTTTTCTGGCCTGGAAATAAACCTTTTTTGATTTCTGGAGACTCCAGCCTGTTCCTGGAGCGTTGACAACCCCATGCTGGCAATACTGCTGGTGTTGGTGACCGTGTAGTTCATTGACAAACCTTCGAGAACTAGAAGTGGAAGCTATGCCATCTGAACAATTTTATGATCCACTTCGTTTGTTCCCACCTCCACCTGCTTTCACCCACCCTTACTCCCCTCCCCCCAACTTGTCACACCCCAACCATGTTTTGAAAACAAGACATCTACTGTTTTTGTTTTGATTGTTAAAGGTGAAAGTCGCTTCAAACTGTGAAGAGTTTATGTTGTGATACCACTCCTTTTGAAGGACTGAACTGAGATTGTGATTTCAGCTTCCCAGGAAAGGTGGCCATTCCAGACTCCTGCAATCAGTTTGTAGTAAAACTGGGCAGATTGATAAGACAGGACCATAACTGGATCACGTAATGTTTGAAAATAATTTAAGAAAAGATTTAAGTGCAAGTCCGGCTCGGCCCGTGCATCAACAGATCTTAACATGTTCTTTTGTATATTTGGGATTGTTCTTCATAATTAAGGACTTAAAGACTTAGCTTTCTCAAATTTGCACTTTTTTTTTGCATGAGTATTTGTAATTAAACTTTCCTAAATGTCTCTAGGTCGGTGTGTAGATAGGAAAAAGTAACAGATGACTGTAACACTATTGCTTGTTATCTTGTTTGCAAATTTGTCAATCATCTCAGAAAAAGAGCATGGTTTGGTTTCTATTCATTCGCATTTTGCGTTTTAACCCCAAAATTCTTATCAATTTTTCAAATTTGCTATGTAGTAAAGGTATCGGGCTTTCTGTCGATGCCTAGGCCTGGAAGTATTTTCTATAACCTATTTAAATTGTCTTAATCTTGTATTCTGAGAACCGAAGAAATACTTTTGAGTTTGCATGGTCATCCTTGGCACAGATCAACTAGAAGAAACTCCTATCCGTGTTATAATTAAACTTGTGGAACAGCAGCAACGTTGTGGACTGTTATTTGTAGATTAAGGGGGAAGCTATGTTCCACTTCCTAGATATTGTCTATTTGTGAGTGATATTGTAACCAGTAGATAAGGCAAAGATACCACTAGATGGTGCTGTAGGTCAAAAATTATAAACACCATTTAATCCAGGCATTTAACAGTAGAAGATTCGTAAGGTTTACCTGGAGTCGTTATTCCAGGAGTTTAATATCACCATATTCTTGGGTTAAGCAAAACCAGGGAAAAAGCTTAACCAAAGAAGCTTCATAGGAGGAAGCCATTCAGCCCATTAAAGAAGTCCCATCATTCAATCTGACTTTTGTAGGTGATTTGAATAGCCTTTTACCCAGACTACCAATGTTTTATTATCCCCATAACTGTATACCAATCAAAGACTGAACTGTGAAGAATGTTACCTCGCATTACAATGGAATCATGATCAAATGGGCCACTGGGCTGAGGAGTAGCAGGTGGAGTTTAATTTAGATAAATGAGATGCTGCATATTGGAAAGGCAAATCTTAGCAGGACTTATACACTAAATGGCAAGGTCCTAGGGAGTGTTGCTGAACAAAGAGACCTTGGCGTGCAGGTTCAGAGCTCCTTGAAAGTGGAGTCGCAGGTAGATAGGATAGTGAAGGTGGCATTTGGTATGCTTTCCTTTATTGGTCAGAGTATTGAGTACAGGAGTTGGAAGGTCGTGTTGTGGCTGTACAGGACATTGGTTAGGCCACCGTTGGAATATTGTGCTGTTCTGGTCTATCAAAGATGTTGTGAAACTTGAAAGGGTTCAGGAAAGATTTACAAGATGTTGCCAGGTTTGGAAGGTTTGAGCTAATAGAGGCTGAACAGGCTGGAACTGTTCCCTGGAACATCAAAGGCTGAGGGCATGACCTTTTATAGAGGTTTATAAAATCATGAGGGGCATGGATAGGATATTAGACAAAGTCTTTTCCCTGGAGTGGGGGAGTTCAGAAATAGAAGGCATGGGTTTAGGGTGGGAGGGAAGATTTAAAAGGGACCAAGGGGCAACATTTTCACGGAGAGGGTGGTGTGTATATGGAATGAGCTGCCAGGGGAAGTGGTGGAGGCTGGTACAATTACAACACTTAAAAGGCACCTGGATGGATGTATGAATAGGATGGGTCTAGAGGGAAATGGGCCTAATTTTGGCAAATGGGGCTAGATTAGTTTTGGATATCTGGTTGGTCCAACCTGTCCATGCCAGAGGGTCTTTGTGCTGTACATCTGACTGTCTAATTCCACAGGGTTGTGGGGTTCGAGTTCCAAAGGTTCATACCTGCTGAGTTTAAAAAAAAATGACCTCTGGTCCTAAGTGGTATCTCACTTTTTTGCTTGTTCCCTGGTTCTATATTCTCAAACATGAAATGCATCTTACCTGTATCTACACTGTCTATCCCTTTTGAAAATTACAGAAAACTTAATGAGATCAGCACCTCTCACTCTGCAACTCGAGAGAATACAGGCCCAGTTTGTCCGATCTCTCCTTATGGACAGTTCAGCCATCCCAGGAACAAATCTGTTGAACCTTTTGCTGCACTCCCTCTATGGCAATGATGTTTTTTTTTGAATTCAGGAAACCAAACCTCTACACAACACTTCAGGTGCAGTCTAACCAAGTATCTAAATAATTGAAGCATGACTTTCACACTGGTGCTTATAGAACATAGAACAATACAGCACAGAACAGGCCCTTCGGCCCACGATGTTGTGCCGAACATCTATCCTAGATTAAGCACCCATCCATGTACCTATCTAATTGCCGCTTAAAGGTCGCCAATGATTCTGACTCTACCACTCCCACAGGCAGTGCATTCCATGCCCCCACCACTCTCTGGGTAAAGAACCCACCCCTGACATCTCCCCTATACCTTCCACCCTTTATCTTAAATTTATGTCCCCTTGTAACACGCTGCTGTACCTGGGGAAAAAGTTTCTGACAGTCTATATATTCCACTGATCATCTTATAAACCTCTATCAAGTCACCCCTCATCCTTCGCCGTTCCAACGAGCAAAGGCTGAGAACTCTCAACCTATCCTCGTACGACCTATTCTCCATTCCAGGCAACATCCTGGTAAATCTTCTCTGCACCCTCTCCAAAGCTTCCACATCTTTCCTAAAGTGAGGCGACCAGAACTGCACACAGTACTCCAAATGTGGCCTAACCAAAGTCCTGTACAGCTGCAACATCACTTCACGACTCTTGAATTCAATCCCTCTGCTAATGAACGCTAATACACCATAGGCCTTCTTACAAGCTCTATCCACCTGAGTGGCAACTTTCAAAGATCTATGTACATAGACCCCAAGATCCCTCTGTTCCTCCACCTGACTAAGAACCCTACTGTTAACCCTGTATTCCGCATTCTTATTTGGTCTTCCAAAATGGACAACCTCACACTTGGCAGGGTTGAACTCCATCTGCCACTCCTCAGCCCAGCTCTGCATCATATCTAAGTCCCTTTGCAGCCGACAACAGCCCTCCTCACTGTCCAGAACTCCACCAATCTTCGTATCATCTGCAAATTTACTGACCCACCCTTCGACTCCCTCATCCAAGTCATTAATAAAAATTACAAACAGCAGAGGACCCAGAACTGATCTCTGCGGAACTCCACTTGTACCATCTACCACCACTGAAAATGTGTTGCTGGTTAAAGCACAGCAGGTTAGGCAGCATCTCAGGAATAGGGAATTTGACGTTTCGAGCATAAGCCCTTCATCAGGAATGAGAGAGAGTAGCCAAGCAGGCTAAGATAAAAGGTAGGGGGGAGGGGTGATGGAGGTGGGATAGGTGGAAGGAGGTCAAGGTGAGGGTGATAGGCCGGAGTGGGGTGGGGGCGGAGAGGTCAGGAAGAGGATTGCAGGTTAGGAGGGCGGTGCTGAGTTGAGGGAACCAACTGAGACAAGGTGGGGGGAGGGGAAATGAGGAAACTGGAGAAATCTGAATTCATACCTTGTGGTTGGAGGGTTCCCAGGCGGAAGATGAGGCGCTCCTCCTCCAGCTGTCGTGTTGTTACGTTCTGCCGGTGGAGGCGTCCAAGGACCTGCATGTCCTCGGTGGAGTGGGAGGGAGAGTTAAAGTGTTGAGCCACGGGGTGGTTGGGTTGGTTGGTCCGGGCGGCCCAGAGGTGTTCTTTGAAGCGTTCCGCAAGTAAGCGGCCTGTCTCCCCAATATAGAGGAGGCCACATCGGGTGCAGCGGATGCAATAGATCTACCACCACTCTCTGACTTCGGCCAGTTTTCTATCCAATTGGCCAAATTTCCCTCTATCCCATGCCTCCTGACTTTCCGCATAGTCCTCCTGAAATAAAGCCTAATAATCCAACTGTCTTCCTAATAGCTTACTGTACCTGCATGTTACTCTTCAGTTGCTTGTCAACAGGACATCCCAGTCCCTTTATACACAGACTTACCATCTATTGAAGTCGATTTAATTCTGCACATTATATTTCACCTTCTGTGTTTCTGCCTACTTACCAAGGTTGTTCAAATCCTCCTGAAAATATTTTACAACTTCTTTACAACACATGTTTCTGCTCAACTTTATATTCCCCCCGCCACAAATTTGGCGATATGTACGATTCTCACATCTGCCTGTGAGAGACTGACCGACCTTCTGTTTTCAAGCCTATCCCACACCACTACTTTATACCAGTACACTTGCGGTTCTATGATGAATTAATCAATGATGGGTGTGGGTGCCTGTCTGTCAGTACCCTTTCCAATTCTGGTCAACGCAAGACCAAAACCCCATCAGCAGAGTTGTCTGAGCTGGACATATCATCTTACATTCAGCCTAGAACCAGGAAATCTGGCCATCCATGAGCACGGAGTTTAACTAGGCATTTTTGATGTGTTGTATGTAGTTCTGGTTCCCCAGACTATAGGAAGGATGTGGAGGCTTTGGAAAAGGTGCAAAAGAGGTTTACCAGTGTTTGGCCTAAGGAAACATTGGACAAACCTGGATAGATTTCACTGGAATGTCGGAGGCTGAGGGGAGACTTTATAGAAGTGTATAAAATTGAGGTGCGTAAAGTTTGAGAGAAGATTTGTAGCTCAGGTGCTCGTTGTTGTGGTTCTGTTCGCCGAGCTGGGAGTTTTTGTTGCATATGAGGTGCATAATTAGGATGGATAGTCTGGTGTCTCTTTCTCAGGATAGAAATGTTGAATACTTTGGGGGGTGGTGGGTGGGTCTAGGTTTACGTTGAGGAGGGAAATAATTTTGAGGGAGATGTGGTAGGCAAGTGTTTTACATGCAGTTGTAAGTGTCTAAAACACTCCCAGGTGGGGTGGTAGAAGCAGATGTGTTAGCATTTAGATGAGTGAACAGGCAGAGAATAGAGGGATACTGACCATGTGTAGGTGGATGGGATTAGTTTAGCATCATGGTTGGTACAGACATCTTGGACCAAAGGAGGGCTTTTGCCAGAAACGTAGATTTTCCTGCTCCTCGGATGCTGCCTGACCTGCTGTGCTTTTCCAGCACCACTCTCATATTGACTGATTTCCAGCAACTGCAGTCCTTCCTTTTGCCTATCTTGGACCAAAGAGCCTATTCCTGTGCTGTACTGGTCCAAGCAGAGACTGTGTTCATGCACCCATTCACTGTTCTCCAACCTGTCCGATTGTAACTTTAAATTCTTTTTCTCCCTCCTGTGTTTGTCCAACTTCCCTGAAATGTATTTCTGCTTTTTAACATTTTTTTTTGGGATGTGGGCATTGATGAATTCATCAATCATGGCTGTGGATCACTGTAACCCTTGGTGTAGGGCCAACCACAGTAAGGGAACTCCAAGATTTTGATTCAGCAATGCAAAGGTAATGGGGAAGCATTTCCAAGTCAGGATGGTGTGTGACCTGGAAGATAACTTGCAGTTGATAGTATTATCATGTTCTGCTATACTGGGCCCTCTAGACGGTAGTGATTGGGGGTTAGGAAGATGTTGTCTAAGTAACTTTAGTAAATTTTTTGCAGTGCATCTTGTAGATGGTACATGCTGTTGCTACTGAGGCTTAGTGATGGAGGGAGTAAATGTTTGTGGATGTGGTGCCAATTCAAGTGGACAACTTTGTCCTGCACGACATCAAGCTTAAAGTGTAGCTGGTGAACAGGCATTGGGCACTTACAAGTAGTTGGCAACTCCTTTTGTAACAAGTTTTGTAACCTTGTCATACTGAATGTGCAAGTTGAACTTGATAATGAATCCATCAGTGTAAATCATAACCTACTTCCAAAGTGGAGGGATTCTATTTGGCCCATTGAGTCAACAGCAACCCACCAAAGAACATCTCACCCAGACCCCTATCCAACCACAATAACCCTACATTTCACATGGTTAATCCACCTAGCCTGCACATCTTTAGTTTGAGAAGAAACCCACGCAAACACAGACATGCAATCTCTGAGGCTGGAATCAAACTCCGATCCCATGTGCTGTGAGGCAGCAGTGCTAATCGCTGAGCCAACAAGCTGCCCAATTGCATATGTTTAGCTGGTTAAACCCCCTCACCCTATCTCTCTCCATTTTAAGCAGAAGGTGAGCTGCTCAATGGAGAGAGTAATACCAGTCCTGTACACCTGCCAAACAGAAACCTCTTTCTCCGCCATCCGCCAACCACTCCGGATCAATTTGTAGCATCAATCGCACTGGTGTTTCCATGGTTTTGAGTTTGCAGCTGACCAAAAGAACAGCAGCAACGCACTGGCCCTTTTGTACTATTTCAAATTCACAGCAAGGCTACAAAAAAAAATCTCATTCATACAAAATTAAAGAGCTTATGAGAAATGCATTAATTTCATTTTAGAATGAAACTGGAGATGTCATAAAAAGGAGCATCATGGAGTGATACTAAGCTAAGTTGAAAATGTGTTGCTGGTTAAAGCACAGCAGGTCAGGCAGCATCCAAGGAACAGGAAATTCGACGTTTCGGGCATAAGCCCTTCATCAGGAATGATACTAAGCTAAGTCAATCTCTGTCAGTTCTCAGACTGGCAGGCAAGGTTAGTCATGGAATATCACACTCCAAATAAGGGGCTCTTAGCTGGACTTGTGGACTGGCATAAGGGCTGCCAGTTTCCTGGACCACCTGCTCTCTGTAGCCCACCCTTTGCCAAGCAATATTTTTGTCCCTTTGCAATATCTTTATAACTAATAAGCATGCAGAGAAATTGAAAGGAAAGAAAATGTATTTTTAAAATGTGCTGAGCCTGGTTCTGCCAAGTTGCCTGCAGCGTTATTAAAGATTATTTTTAAATTCCTGGACACTTTGGGGCAATGCTGGAAGGTTAGTAACCTTGGCAAAGGCACATTGCTGAAACAGTGTGGACAGAACATTTCTCTGTTAAATCCCATGCTTTAACTGATGTGGGAGTATTTTGATGGTGACAGTGTCAAGAGCATTACTTCTAGTGTAAAAGAGTAAAAGGAGCTTTACACTGTGTTTAACCCTGTGCTGTACCTAGCCTGGTGAGTACAGTGTTGACATTGACTCTCAGTTTAAGAATAGAGAAGCAGCTTTACTCTATCTTATCCCGAGCTATCAGGTGGAACAATGTAGAGGTAGCTTTATTTGTTGTCTAAAAGAGGGGAAGGAGCTTTATTTTTCAGTTTAAAGGAGTAGAGGAACCTTTACACTGGATCTATCCTCACGTTGTACCCAGCCTGAGAGTGTTTAATGGGAATAGTGTAGGAGCACCTTTGCTTTCAGTTTAAGAGTAGAGAGAGTTTTACTCTGTACCTACTGTCCGTATCCTCTGGGTCCTTGATGGGAACTATGTAGGGAGAACTTCATTTTGTATCTAACCCCATGCAGTATCTTTCCTGGAATGATTGGGAGTAGTGTAGAGGAGTTTTGACTTTCTATTTAAAAAATGTAGAGGAACTTCTACTCTGATTTAACCTGTCCCTCGAGTGTTTGAGGGGACCATGTGAAAGCAATACTTCTATTGCTATACTGTATTTCAAAACAGTCGCAACACCAACTGAAGTGTGTTGACAAGTGTACTGCTTTCACGTAGTTTTATTGTCATGCTATTGAAGTGTAGACATAGAAAAAGCAACAGCCTACGTATAAATATCAAATCCCTAAAATAGTAAGTACATAATGACCAGGTAAGGTGTTTTGTTTATACTGTTTGAAGATAAATGTTGGTCAGGACCCTGATTTTACTCAACACCATACCATAAAATATATGTCCCCCCTTCGGAAGGAACGCATTATCTTAGTTTAGCTTCTCATCCGTAAAACAATACCTCTGACAATGTTACACTCCTTTGGTATTGCACTGCACTCCGTATCAATAATGACTTGTGTTTAGGTGGGACTTTTAATTGTAGTAAAGGTGCTTGACAGGCACATTATAAAACAAAGTTTAACTTCTGAGTCACATGATATGATGCTACGTCAGATGATCAAAGTGAGACATTTTGTCTTAAGTGCCTAGAGAGGTAAGAGAAGGATTTCTTTGGGACCGGGGCGGGGCGGTGTTGGTGGTGGTGAGTGGATTGGAAACCAGAAAGACATTGCTTTGACTGGAAGCCATTGTAGGTCAGCAAACACAGGGGTGATGAGCGAACAGGAGGAAGTGCGAGTTGACACACAGCAAGTATTTGGAGGGCAGCAAGTGGATGGCAAATGAGATAGTGTTAGAGTTGAGTATTTATTGATGTAATAAAGGGCTGAGTGAAGATTTCAGCAGCAGGATGACCTACATGTGAAGGTTGGAAATGGTTTGCCTTGGTGTTACCATGAAAGAAGACGGGAAATTTATCTCCAGATCAAATGTGACACCAAGGTTACCAAAAAATTATTTAACTCCTGGCTATTGACCAAGGGATAGAGACAGTCACTAGGGAGTGGAGTTTGCAGAGAGTGAAAACAATGGTTTCAGTCTTTCCAATATTTATCTGAAGGAGACTTCAGTTTTGGTTGTCTGATAAGCAGTCTGATCATTTTAATAACAACAAAGAGAGGCGGTGGTGACGTAGCCTTGCATCAGTTTGCTTGCGAGAATTAATACTCTCCCTAGGAATGATGTTGCTGAGGAGAAACATACAAGATTCTTCAGGGACTTAGCAGGGCAGATGTGGAAAGTTGTTCCCTCTTGTGGGAGAGTCTAGAACCAGAAGACAATCTCAGATTAAGAGTTCATGCATATTTAAGTCAAAGATCAGGAGGAATTTCTTCTCTTAAAGAGTAGTCAGTCTGTGGATACTTTACCACAGAGGGATGTATAAGCTGGGCCATTAAGTACATTAAGGCTTAGATAGATAAATTTTTAATCAATAGGGGTTCAATGGTTATGGGAAAAGACAGGAAAGTGGAGTTGAGGAGAATCAAAAGAGCCATGATCTCATTGAATGTGGACTTGATGGGCTGAATGGCCTATTTCTGCTCCTATGTTTTATGGACATGAAATTTCCAGGATGGACAATCATACTTTTTTATCATGTGATTGTCAACAACAAGGAGATAAGAAATAGGAGGGTTCCCAGGATGGATCTTACCGTCCCAATAACTCTAGGCTCAACAGAATGCAGTGAATTCTGAAGCACAATTTTCTGACTCTGAGCCAGTGTTGCTGTGTCCTGAGCCACAGCAGGGGACGAGCTAATGTTGAACCTCATGAACATCAGGGCATGATGCAAATGTGTGGTGCTGGTGCCAAGGAACCTCCTTTGGAAAAGACCTCTAAAGATGGTTCACAATGAGTTAATCATTCTACCCAGTTCCTTTTCAATTGTCCTTGATCTTGTAGAAATACCACCTCTTCAAAGTAAACATTCACACTTATTTGTTCTATAGGAGAGAACAGACCACAGCAGTAAGATTTGATTACGTACTGGTATATCCCTGCACATCACAACAGGCTAACTGAAGTGTCTGACACAGCACATGTTCAGGTATCTTATGTTAATAGCTCCTTTGAAGAACAGCCACTTCCCTTTGATATTCACTGAGCAGATGAAAATTAGCAGCGATTTTAAGTGGGAAGTCATTGAAAATGGCCTCGGGATATTAATGAGAGATTTTAATTTACATCCTTGGTTTGGGCAATTCAAACTCAGTTGAGACATTAGACACTTCCGAATTAGACGCTTGGTTCATAGCATATTTGGCATTTAATTGAATTCCTGACTTGAAGCCAAGAAAATCTTCTACATATGTAGCACCCTTGCTTTAGTTCTTTTATTAGAGTCATATAGTCAAAGAGGGCTACAACATGGAGGCCAGCCCTTTGGCCCAAACTGGTCCATGCCAACCACAATAACCGTCTACCCTAACCTCATTTCCTTGAACTGACCCAATTCCTTCTAATCCTTTCCTTTTCATGCATTTGTACAAATGGCTGTTAAATGGTGTTAATGTACCTACCTCAAGCACTTCTGCTGGCAGATCGTTCCATATGCATACCAACCTCTGGGTAAAAGATTTGCCCCTTAGGTTCCCATTTATTCTTTCCCCTCTAATCTTAAACTGATGCCCTCTAGTCCTTGATTCCCCAACCCTGGGAAAAAGACTGAGTGCATTCACCCTATCCATGCCTCTCATGATTGTATACACCTCTATGAGGTTCTCCCCCCCCCCCCCCCCAGTCTCCTATGCTCTAAAGAAAAAAATCCTAGCTTGGCCAACCTCTCCCTGTACCTCAGACCATTGACTCATGGCAACACCCTTGTAAATTTCTTCTGCACATTTTTCAGTTTAATAACTTGCTTCCTACATCAATGACTTGGTGGAGCCAATGTTGGACTGGGGTGGAAAATGTGTTGCTGGAAAAGCGCAGTAGGCCAGGCAGCATCCAAGGAGCAGGAGAATCGATATTTCGGGCATAAGCCCTTCTTCAGGAATCTTGGGGTGGACCAAGTTAAAAATCTCACAACATCAGGTTACTGTCCAGCAGGTTTATTTGGAAACACTAGCTTTCGAAGCGCTGCTGCTTCCTCTGATGGTGTGAAGGATGAGTTAATAAGACACAAAATTTATAGCCAAATGAGTACAGTGTCATGGAGATGTGATGAAACATTAAACAATTTTAGATCAAGTCTTTCCTCTTTTAGAATAGGATGTGTTGGTTTCTGTTCTTTGATATGTAAAGCCCAGAAGTTTTTTTAAATTGCATTCTCAAGAAAGATCTATCTTTTCTAACAATAGAACATAGAACATAGAAAAATACACCGCAGTACAGGCCCTTCGGCCCTCGATGTTGCGCCGACCGAAGCCTACCTAACCTACACTAGCCCAATAACCTCTATATGCTTATCCAATGCCCGCTTAAATGACCATAAAGAGGGAGAGTCCACCACTGCTACTGGCAGGGCATTCCATGAACTCACAACCCGCTGAGTAAAGAATCTACCCCTAACATCTGTCCTATACCTACCACCCCTTAATTTAAAGCTGTGTCCCCTAGTAACAGCTGACTCCATTAGCGGAAAAAGGTTCTCACTGTCAACCCGATCTAAACCCCTAATCATCTTGTACACCTCTATCAAATCTCCCCTAAACCTTCTTTTCTCCAATGAGAACAGCCCCAAGTGCCTCAGCCTTTCCTCATACGATCTTCCTACCATGCCAGGCAACATCCTGGTAAACCTCCTCTGCACTCGTTCCAATTCCTCCACATCCTTCCTATAGTATGGTGACCAAAACTGCACACAATACTCCAGATGAGGCCGCACCAGAGTCTTATACAACTGCAACACGACCTCAGGACTCAGGAACTCAATTCCTCTACCAATAAAGCCCAGTACACCATATGCCTTCTTCACAGTACTATTTACCTGGGTGGCAACTTTCAGAGATCTGTGTACATGGACACCAAGATCCCTCTGCTCATCCACACTACCAAGTAGCCTACCATTAGCCCAATAATCCATCTTCTTGTTACTACTACCGAAGTGAATGACTTCACACTTAGCTACATTGAACTCCATTTGCCACCTTTCTGCCCAGCTCTGCAACTTATCTATATCCCGCTGTAACCTGCCACATCCTTCTTCGCTGTCCACAACTCCACCGACTTTCGTGTCATCCGCAAACTTGCTCACCCAGTCTTCTAGCCCCTCCTCTAGGTCATTTATAAAAATGACAAACAGCAATGGTCCCAAAACAGATCCTTGTGGAACACCGCTAGTAACTGCCATCTCAGCTCAGACAATGCATTAAGGTGTGAGGTCTGTCTGTGGCCCAGTGTTGAGTTAGACTGGTTCTATTTCTAAAGTGGCATTTACAGAGTTTTACATGGATTCATGTAGTTTTTTGAGCAAAATAAAATGTAATTCTGCAAAAACAAATTTACCCCATAAACTTATACATGTGTGCGTGTAGGAAAGAGTGTGTGTGAGTGTGATTGGGTATACACCTGTGAGAGGGTGTGTGCATGTGTGAGAGTGCATGGGGTGTATGTGTGTGCATATGAGAGAGAGAGAGGGTCTGTGTGGGCGTGTGAGTATGTAGGAGGTGCGCGTGCAAGAGTGTATAGTGCAGTGGGGTCACCTGTAGTGTGACATGAACACACGGTCTCGGTTGAGGCCGTTCCCATGGGTACCGAACTTAGCTATCAGCCTCTGCTCTGCCCCATTGTGTTGTTGCTTGTCCCAAAATCCATCTTGGAGGATGGTCACTTGAAGATCTGAGGCTGAATGTCCCTGACCGCTGAAGTGTTCCCCCGACTGGGAGGGAACACTCCCTGTCTGGTGATTGTTGTGCAGTGTCCATTCATCTCTTGTCATAGCATCTGCTCAGTCTCAACAAAGTACCATGCCTTGGCATCATGTGACTCGGCTAATATTGTCTATCTCATACGCTGCAGACAAGGATGCCCTGAAGCATGGTATATTGGTGAGACCAAGCAGACACTATGACAATGAATGAAACTCCTGTCTTGATTTGACTTTTCAAAATGCAAGACCTCATACTTATCTATATTAAACTCCATTTGCCATTTCTCGGCTCACTTCCCCAGCTTATCAAGATCCTTCTGCAATTTATGATAACCTTACTCACTCTCCATGATATTGCCTATTTTAGTGTCATCAACAAACTTACTAATCATGTCTTGTACATTCTCATCCAAATCATTGGTACAGATAACATATAGCAATAGGCCCAGCACCGACCCCTGAGGCACTCCACTAGTCACAGGTCTCCAGTCCGACAAGCGTCCTTCCGCTATTGCCCTCTGCTTCCTACCATCAAGCTAATTATGTATTCAATTTGCCAGGTCCCCCTGGATTCAATGTAATCTAACCTTACAGAGCAACCCACCATGTGGAAACTTATCAAAGGCCTTACTGAAATCCATATCGACGACATCTACTGCCCTAGGAGAAAGTGAGGGCTGCAGATGCTGGAGACTAGAATTGAAAAGTGTGGTGCTGGAAAAACACAGCAGGCCAGGCAGCATCCGAGGAGTGGGAGAATCGACGTTTTGGGCAGAAGCCCTTCATTAGGAATGAGGCTCATTCCTGAAGAAGGGCTTATGCCCAAAACGTCGATTCACCTGCTCCTCGGATGCTGCCTGGCCTGCTGTGTTTTTCCAGCACCATACTCTACATCTACTGCCCTGCCTTTGTCAATCTTCCTGGTTGCTTCATCAAAGAACTCTAACAAATTTGTGAGGCATGATCTCCCACTCACAAAGCCATGTTGATTAGTCCTACTCAAACCCTGTCTTTCCAAATGCATGTACATCTTATCCTTCAGAATCTTCTCTAGTAATTTGCCCACCACAGATGTAAAACTTACTGGTCTATAGTTCCCAGGCTTTACTTTGCAGTCCTTCTTGAATAATGGCACAACATTCGCTACCCTCCGGTCTTCTGAGACTTTGCCTGTGGCTTTTATTATATGTGTGCATCACTGGCAAGACCAACATCTGTTGCCCTTAACTAATTTCCCTTGAATGGATTGGCTTATACTGCCATCTCAGAGGGCATCTAAAGGTTAAAAGACACCAATGTTGCTGGTGGCTTGGCATCACTTGTGGGCCTGACAGAATAAGAATGGTTGATTTTCTTCCCTAAAGGATATTAATGGACCAGATTGGTTTTATAATAATTGTTGATGATTGTCAGGGTCACCAACCCTGAGAATTTCATTTTCTTAAAATTAAGCCACCTCAAAATCACCCATGTCACTAATTACACAAATAATTTACAGGAACAGAGTTGAGACAAAAAATACTCCAGGTGCCAGAATGCAAAGTAGACAAACAACACAAAGAACAGAGGGTTTTTGCCCGAAACGTCGATTTTCCTGCTCCTCGGATGCTGCCTGAACTGCTGTGCTTTTCCAGCACCGCTCTAATCTAGAATCTGGTTTCCAGCATCTGCAGTCATTGTTTTTACCTGGAAGAACACAGCAAGCCAGGCAGCATCAGGAGGTCCTGAAGAAGGGTTATAGTTGAAATGTTGACGTCCCCATCTCCTGATGCTGCCTGGCTTGCAGTGTTCTTCCAGCCTCCTGTTTGTCTAAATTACAAGTTCTGTCCACCAGAGGCAGTGCAACAATAATAAAAGGAAAGATTAGGGAAAGAAATGAAATTGGAATTTGTGGGGATGGAACCTGGCTTTTTAATTTCAGATTTTCTTTTAAAGAGTTTAAATCCTATCAGCTGCCATGGTGGGATTTGACCCTACATCCTCAGAGCATTTCAAGATGAGAACTTCACCTAAAGAACAGTACCTCATTCTCCACTTGGGGACCCTGCAGCCATCTGGACTCAATATCGAGTTCAAAATAATTTTAGGGCTTGAGCTCTCTCATGTCCTTATTCCAATCCCCACACACCAGGCCTTGTTATCATTTAATCTGCTATTACACACAACTGGAGGAAGAATGCCTCATCTTCTGCCTTGGGAGCCTTCAACCATACAGCATCAACATCAACTTCACTACTTTTCAAATCTCCACTCTCCCCCCCCCAACCCTCCAACTCGGCGCTGCCCTCTTGAACCTGCCCATCTTCTCACATATCCACTCTGCCTTCTCCACTGACCTATCACAATTATCCCCCACCTGCATCCACCTATCGCCTTCCCACCTAACTTCCCCCAGCCCCACCCTCATGCCCTCTATTTATCTCTCAGCCCCCTTCCCCCTCCACATCTCTGATGAAGGGTTTATGCCCGAAACATTGACCCTCTTGCTCCTTGGATGCTGCCTGACACACTGTGCTTTCCCAGCACCACCCTTTTCAATATTACTCATAACCCATTATTAGTCACTAACAATCCCCATTAAGTGCAATTCACCCTCCTAGCCACATCGTTATCCATTCCATTGCCTGTCCAACTATTCTTCTCTCTTATAAAAAACAAAAGAATTGCAGATGCTGTAAATCAGAAACAGTTTTCCAGCAATTTCTGTTTTTGTTCTTCTCTCTCTTTGGGCTGTATCCCCATCTATCATTTACACTTTACCTCTTTCCCCTCCCCCCATCTTCTGCATCTCGGTCAGAAGTCATATGATGGAGAAAGTGAGGACTGCAGATGCTGGAGATCAGAGCTGAAAACTGCGTTGCTAGAAAGGCGCAGCAGGTCAGGCAGCATCCAAGGAGCAGGAGAATTGACATAAGTCCTTCGTCAGGAATGAGGAGGGTGTGCCAAGCAGGCTAAGATAAAAGGAGGGACTTGGGGGAGGGGCATTGGGAATGCGATAGGTGGAAGGAGGTTAAGGTGGGGGTGATAGGCCGGAGAGGGGGTGGGGGCGAAGAGGTCGGGAAGAAGATTGCAGGTCAAGAAGGCGGTGCTGAGTCCGAGGGTTGGGATTGAAATAAGGTGGGGGGATGGGAAATGAGGAAACTGGAGAAATCTACATATGATACCAGGCTATGGTCCAACAGAAACAAAAACAGAAGTTGCTGGAAAAGCTCAGCAGGTCTGGAAGCATCTGTGAAGAGAAATCTGAGTTAACGTTTTGGGTGTGGTGACCCTTCCTGATAGTAGTGAGGAAATTGTCATTTTTTTCAGCAGAAAATAGGGTGAGGGGAGGGCGTAAGGAGTAAACAATAGGTGGGGATCGAGCCCAACGAGGGAGAAGAACAGTTGGACAGGCAAAGGAGTGGATAACAATCTGACTGGGAGGGTGAATAGCTGTTAGAGTCATAGAGATATACAGTACGGAAACAGGCCCTTCGGTCCAACGCGTCCATGCTGACCAGATATCCAAACCAATGGAGATTGTTAGTGGCTAACAACATGTAGTGTGTAATGGCAGACTTTGTGATAACAAGGCCTGGTGTGTGGGGTGGGGACTAGGACATACGTGAGTTCAAGCCCTAAAATTATTGAATTCAATATTGAGTCCAGAAGGCTGCAGGGTTCCCAAGTGGAAAATGAGGTGTTGTTCTTCCAGCCTGCACTGGTCTTCGCTGAGCACTGCAGTAAGCCTGGGTCAGAGATATTGGCCAGGGAACGGGAGGGTGGGGTATTAAAGTGGCAGGCGAACTGGAAGCTCAGGGTTATTTTCTGTGAAGTAGTCACCCAGTTCAGGCTTCATTTCCCCAGTGTAGAGGACACCACATTGTGAGCAGCGAGTGCAGTCGAGTAGATTGTGTGAAGGAGAAAGTGAGGACTGCAGATGCTGGAGATCAGAGACTAAAGGTGAGTACCTGTCCATCTTCCTTCCCACCTATCTGCTCCACCCTCCTCTCCGACCTATCACCATCACTCCATACCTTTATCTACCTATCACAGTCTCAGATACCTTCCCCGCCCCCCCAGCCGTACACTCCCTCCCCCCTTTATCTCTCAGCCCCCTTGGTCTCCCTTCAATATTCCTGATGAAGATCTTCTACTCGAAACATTGACTCTCCTGCTCCTTGGCTACTTCCTGATAGATTGTATGAAGTGCAGTTAAAGCACTGCTTCACCCGAAACGTACATGTGGGCCCTTGGATGCTAGACTTCTGATTTGCAGCATCTGCAGTTCTTTTGGTTTTCATATCATCCAACAGTTTTATTTGATATCACAAGCTTTTGGAGTGCTGCTCCTTCTGCATATAAACTGACATTTTCCTAGCTTTCATCAATTCTGTGGAAGGGTCAGTTGACCTGAAACATTAATTGTCATTTCTCTCCCCTGATGTTATCAGACCTGCTGAGCGTTTCCAGTAACTTCTCTTCTTGTTTTCTCAGAGCGTCTGTCTGGATTACTAATCCACTACCCCACACTTTCTGAACACACAAAGTGGAGTGCAGAACAGACCCTTCAGCCCATTGAATCTACACCAACCTATCTAAACTAATCCCACTTTTCAGCACTTGACCCCTTGTCTTGAACGCCATGACATTTCAAGTACTCCTCTAAGTATCTTTTTAACAGTTATGAGGTTCCCAACTCTTAGCAAGTTTGTAGTTCAGGTTGAGGTTCTGGATGTAGGTTTGCTTGCTGAGCTGGAAGGTTCATTTTCAGACGTTTCGTCACCCTACTAGATAACATCTTCAGTGGGCCTCTGGGCGAAGCAGTGCTGATAATTCCTGCTTTCTATTTATATGTTTGGATTTCTTTGAGTTGGTGATGTCATCTCCTGTGATGACGTCATTTTCTGCCATGACATCTTCCTGAAGAAGGGCTTATGCCCGAAACGTCGATTCTCCTGCTCCTCGAATGCTGCCTGGCCTGCTGTGTTTTTCCAGCACCACATTTTTCAACTCTGGTCTCCAGCATGTGCAGTCCTCACTTTCTCTTCTGTCATGACATCACCAACCCAAAGAAACCCAACCATATAAATAGAAAGCAAGAATTATCAGCAGTGTTTTGCCTGGAGGCCCACTGAAGATGGTTGAAAATGTGTTGCTGGAAAAGCGCAGCAGGTCAGGCAGCATCCAAGGAACAGGAAATTCGACGTTTCAGGCATAAGCCCTTCATCAGGTTTCCTGATGAAGGGCTTATGCCCGAAACGTCGATTCTCCTTCTCCTTGGATGCTGCCTGACCTGCTGCGCTTTTCCAGCAACACATTTTCAGCTCTGATCTCCAGCATCTGCAGTCCTCACTTTCTCCACTGAAGATATTATCTAGCAGGGTGACGAAGCGTCTGGAAGTGAATATTGCAGCTCAGCGAGCGAACCTACATCCCGTTCTCACCTCTCCTACTTTAAATTATAGCTTTAAATTAAGGGGTGGTAGGTATAGGACAGATGTTAGGGGTAGATTCTTCACACAGCGGGTTGTGAGTTCATGGAATGCCCTGCCCGTATCAGTGGTGAACTCTCCTTCTTTATGTTCATTTAAGCGGGCATTGGATAGGCATTTGGAAGTTATTGGGCTAGTATAGGTTAGGTAGGACTCGGTCGGCGCAACATCGAGGGCCGAAGGGCCTGTACTGCGCTGTATCCTTCTATGTTCTATGTTCTATGTACCCTTCCAGATCCCACTACCTTCTGGGTGAAATGATGTGTCCTCAAATCCCCTCTAAACATCCTACCTTTCACCTTAAAATATGCTCCCTTGTTATTAACCCTTCAAAAGTGGTTCTGTCCCAGCTCTGAACCAGAAGGCCTGGGCTCAAGTCCCACCTCCTCTAAAGGTGTGTAATAACCTCTCTGAACAGGTTGATAAGAAAATATGTATTAAATGCCTTCTCTGCTCTAAATGGATTGGCCAAACAATGCTTTGGGATGTCCTTTGCTTGTGAAGTGTGCTATATAAATGCAAATATTTCTTTTGATGAAGTTCCTTTGAAGTGTAGTCCCTGTTATAAATGTAGGGGAATGTGACAAAGCACCAACTGTATTGCATCCAAACTTGACAACTATATAGAAATAGGTAGTAATGCAAAAAGAGGATGCAGAGTCTGCAAAGGGATATAGAAAGGCTAAGTGAGTGGGCTTTAAATTGACAGCTCAAGTTTACTTTAGATTAGATTACTTACAGTGTGGAAACAGGCTCTTCGGCCCAACAAGTCCACACTGACCCTCCGAAGAGCAACCCACTCCCCTACATTTACCCCTTCACCTAACACTACAGGCAATGTAGCGTGGTCAATTCACCTAACCTGCACATCTGTGGACTGTAGGAGGAAACCGGAGCACTCGGAGGAAGCCCATGCAGACACGGGGAGAACGTGCAAACTCCACACAAACAGTTGCCCGAGGTGGGAATTGAACCGGGGTCTCTGGCGCTGTGAGGCAGCAGTGCTAACCACTGTGCCACCGTGCACAGTTTAATGTACGTGAGCGTGATATTGTCTACTTTGACAAGAACAGAAAAGCAGAATGTATTTAAATAGAGAGAGTCTGCGGAACGCTGCAGAACAGAGTGGGTGTCCTTGTATAGGAATCACAAAATGTTAACATGTAAGTACAGGATGTAATTTTGGTGGTGATCCTCTGCACAAAGCTTAGGATGAGAATTCTAATCAAAAGTGTCTCCCACAATCAAAGAAATCTCAACACAGACCGGCAATGTGCCTTACAAGAATCACAATGAGAGTTGTAATACAGATTTATGTGGTGCCTCCTGGTGTCTGGGATGTCAAAAGTGCTTCACAACCAACAAAGCACTTCTGAAGACATGTCTGAACTCCCTTGTAAATAATAATCTATCTAACTCATTCTTTAAGATAGTCAATGACGCAGTCTCCAGTGTTCTCTATTGGAAACGAATTCCAATGCCTCACAACGCATTGACATGGGAACAGGAGTAGGCTATTTAGCCCCTCAAGCGTATTCTGCCATTTAGTGAGATCGTTGTTGATCTATTGCCTAACTCCATAAACCTGTTCTGAAAAAAGGTTACTAGACCCAAAGCATTAACTCTGCTTTCTCTCCACAGATGCTGCCAGACCTACTGAGTTTCTCCAGCAATTTCTATTTTTGTTCCACAAACCTGCTTTTGGCCCATATCCCTTAATACCTTTGCTTGACAAAAATTTATTTACCTCAGATTTAAAATTAACAACTACCATTTATGAAAGAGAATTCCAAACTTCACCACCCATGTGTGAAGTGCTTCCTTTTCACCTCTCCTGGATATTCTGGTCCTAATTCTCAGACTATCATCATAGAACCGTAGAATCCCTACAGTGTGGAAACATGCTATTCAGCCCAACAGGTCCATTCCGACCCTCCGAACAGTAACCCACCGAGACGCATTCCCTACATTTACCCCTGACTAATACACCTAACCTACACATTCCTGAACACTATAGTGCAATTTAGCATGGCCAATCCACCTAACCTGCACATCTTTGGATTGTGGGATGAAACCGGAGCATCCAAAGGAAACCCACACAGACACGGGGAGAATGTGCAAACTCCACACAGACAGTCGTCTGAGGCTGGAATCAAACCTGGGTTTGATTCCAGCCTCAGTGGGCGGCACGGTGGCACAGTGGTTAGCACTGCTGCCTCACAGCGCCTGTAGACCCGGGTTCAATTCCCAACTCAGGCGACTGACTGTGTGGAGTTTGCACGTTCTCCCCGTGTCTGCGTGGGTTTCCTCCGGGTGCTCCGGTTTCCTCCCACAGTCCAAAGATGTGCGGGTCAGGTGAATTGGCCAAGCTAAAATTGCCCGTAGTGTTAGGTAAGGGGTAAATGTAGGGGTATGGGTGGGTTGCGCTTCGGCGGGTCGGTGTGGACTTGTTGGGCCGAAGGGCCTGTTTCCACACTGTAAGTCTAATCTAATCTAATCTAATCTTATCACTGGGAGACAGTAGTGCTAACCACCGAGACACCAAGCTGCCCAACAAATGAATGAATTCCTTACCATGTTTCTTTAGCACATGTCAGGGGTAAAGTGGGGAGAACACGCTCTGCTGTGACTTGGATTCAAAGCGAGGTTGCTGCAGCCACAACGTAGAGTTACAGGTACACAATCCTTTATCCGAAATCCTTGGGGCCAGTTGATTTTTTGGATTTCAGAATAAATGGCATTTTCACAGGGAAATAAAAAACATCTCACTGAACGGCAGACACACGTGTGAATAGTACAAGCACTGAGACACAATTGACCCCTGCCAGTGCTGGGCCACACCACCACATCACATCTGAGTGACGTGGGTTGGGTGGGTGTGGAGCTGGATCACCTGTTTGCATGCCAAACAACCTTGTTCTGCAGAAAAAGATTTTGGATTTTGGAGCTTTTCAGAGCTTGGAATTTCGGTTGAAGGATTGTGTACCTGTTAAACCACGATACGATCAAGTGTCACCACGTCTCTAATTCTAGAATCCCCAACCAGTGAACATTTTTTATCTTTACCTATTCTGTTTTTTCCTTTTAATATTTCAAAGACTTCCTTTTGGGAGAGGAAATTCTTCCTCATCTCCATATTAAATAGGGCACTTCTTATTTTTGAAGCTGGACTCCCTAGTTCTAGATTTCCTCACAAGTGGAAACATCCTCCCAATGTCCACCCTTTCAAGTTCCCTCAGGATTTTAAGTTTTAATAGATTGGGGTGACACAGTGGCTCAGTGGTTAGCATTGCAGCCTCACAGCACCAGGCACCTGGGTTTGACTCCACCTCGGGCGACTGTCTGTGTGGGTATCCTCCGCGTGCTCAGCTTTCCTCCAAAGATGTTTCGGTTCGGTGGATTGGCCATGCTGTGATGTACAGGCGTGGTGGGTTAGCTATGGGAAATTGCAGGTTTACAGGGGTGGGGTGGGTCTGGATGGGATGTTATTCAGAAGGTCGGTGTGGATTGTACACTCTCATTCTTCTAAACTCCCATAGAGTACCGGCCCAAATATTCCTCTTAAAGCAACCCCCTTATCCCAGAAATCAGCTTAACTAACATTCTCTGAACTGCCTGTAATGCTAATAAAGTTTGCACAGTCTCTCAAATGGCAATGTGATTATAATTAGACATTTTAATTGATTGAAGGAGAAATTTAGAGAAGGAGGGAGAACAGTGTTGGTTCAATTCCCATATTAGCTGAGGTGAATATGACAGACCCTCCTTCTCGATCCCTCCCCTTGTTTGAGATGTAATGGCCCACAGGTTACACTACCGCCAATTGTCTCCATCTAATGAGGGAGCAGTCCTATGTTCCAAGGGAAGCTTTACTGAAGTTTTCTGCTTTGCAATCATCAGGACAATTTGCAAGAAAACCAATGTAAAAACAAAATTACTACACAAAGAAACTATATGAAAGGAATGCAAGTAGACCTTGTCATTGTACAAGTAATACCTCAGGATCCACTGGGACACTGGAACCTGAACGTTGGTTATCTTGAGGACAGCATCTAAAATAATATAATGCTCACTCTGTAAGGAAGTGGCTGAGATTCTGAGTTTAGGTTCCAGAATGGTATAGGAACAGACAGGGATAGGGGGAGGAATGCTTTTCAAAGGGTTGGTGTGAACTTGATGGGTGAATGGCCTGTTTCCACACTTACAAGGATTTTTTGATTCTATGGTGTTTGAACCCATGAGCTTCTGACTAGTGTTAGCTTTAGTTCAGTGTCAATGGTTGTGAGTTCAAGTTTTCTTTCTGGAGACTTAAGCAGAAAAGTTCAGTCTAACATTGAAATGTAATTCTGGGGCAATGCTGCAGGGTTGGAGATGTTAGCTTTTGGATTTAACATTGAACCAAGGCCATTTCTGCACATGTCATATCTTCTGGTTCCCAGATATTTGAAATAGTCACATTTATTTTAAGCTTAAAAAAAAGAGCTGTTTTGTCTAAATCAAAATTATCATGCTGCAATATTCAGGAAAGTGCCAGATGATGGCTGGTGTTGTGTTAGATACAATATCTGACTCTTCAGTGCAGCTGTGAATATGGCTGTACAGGAACAATTACACATTACAATTAGTTCCTGCCTATTAATTCCCAATTTTTTACAGGCAATTTAGTTTCGTCTGGTCATAGAATATGGATATTGCTAACTAAACCAGGATTTATTTCCCATCCTTAAATGCCCTTAAGAAGGGCAATATTACATATATTGCCAATGCAGTGATGTGTAGAATGCTATGGCACAATTTCAAAGAGGAAGAAGGAAGTTCTCCCTGTTATCCTAGTCAATATTTATCTGCATCACTGAAAACAAATTATCAGGTCATTAGTACATTACTGCGACTCCCATTGCATGGGTGTTTCCTGCGTACAATTTGGCTGTACCTTTCCTATGGCGCAACATTGAATACATTTAAAAGGTTATGGCTGCACAAACACTCTGAAGCAATCTGAAGCCGTGAAAACTGCAAGTTGTTCTCTCTGGGAGCAAAAGGAAGTGCACCCTGCAATACATGGTGACACAGGAATGCTATCCCACAGCTTGTTTCCAAACAATGTATTACACGGAACAGTCTCTGATATCTTAGTTTCTAGCACTAATGTGTTTTTATGACTTTGTCTGCAGAAGATAAGCAAGTTTCAAAGTGCATGTTTGCCATTTGCTGACAATATCCATTAGCTGGTAACTTGTAGCCTTAGAATGACTTTCAGAAATCTATAATGTGCAATGCTTTGAATGCGGAAACTTGGGTCAGTCTTCTATCCATCATTTTGTTTTGTTGGTAGCAGTATTTCCCTTTATTTGACATCCTTCACTTTGGTACCTTGCAAACCTACTTTATACAAGAATTTACCCCCAATGTGCAAAACGTGTGGTATGTAGGCGGTAAAGTAGCCATTCAATGTTGCATAGAGTCCAGTACCAAAGGGTTGCTAAGCACCTGTGGACATACAATAAATATTATCTTGTAACACTCAAATAGGATGAGAGTTTGAATTCTACTACAGCAGCTTGAGGGCTTGATTTCAATTTTTAAAATGTTGATTAAAATCCAACTAAAGCTGGCATCAGTTAAAGTGACAAGCTGAGGAAACTTCATTATAAAAATCCAACTGATTCATTTGGTCTCCTTTTAGGCGACAAACCTACCATCCTTACCCAACCTGGCCTATATGTGATGCTAAACTCATACCAACAGAGTTTGTTCCCTCTAAAATGCCCCAGAACAGCACTTGCTCATTTCAGACGGCTAAAATAAGTAAGATTAAAGTATTGCAGGTGCACCCACCATAAAAGTAGGTCAGTGGTTATAAAACGGTACACATTCTCAAGGGCAGCATTCCCAAAATCACTGACCATCCTCACTTGGAATATATCATAGAACATAGAACATTACAGCGCAGTACAGGCCCTTTGGCCCTCGATGTTGTGCCGACCTGCCATACCAATCTGAAGCCCATCTAACCTACACTATTCCATGTATGTCTATATGCTTGTCCAATGATGACTTAAATGTACTTAAAGTTGGCGAATCTACCACTGTTGCAGGCAAAGCACTCCATACTCTTACTACTCTCTGAGTAAAGAAACTACCTCTGACATCTGTCCTATATCTATCACCCCTCAATTTAAAGCTATGCTCATGTCACCATATTTGGAAAAAGGCTCTCCTTGTCCACCCTATCTAACCCTCTGATTATCTTATATGTCTCTAATAAGTCACCTCTCAACCTTCTTCTCTCTAACGAAAACAGCCTCAAGTCCCTCAGCCTTTCCTCATAAGACCTTCCCTCCAAACCAAGCAGCATCCTAGTAAATCTCCTCTGCACCCTTTCCAAAGCTTCCATATCCTTTTTATAATGCGGTGACCAGAACTGTACACAATACTCCAAGTGCAGCCGCACTAGGGCTTCGTACAGCTGTAGCATAAGCTCATGGTTCCGAAACTCAATCCCTGTATTGATAAAAGCTAAAACACTGTATGCCTTTTTAACAACCCTGTCAATCTGGGTGGCAACCTTCAAGGATCTGTGTACCTGGACACCGAGATCTCTCTGCTCATCTACACTGCCAAGCATCTTACCATTAGCCCAGTACTTTGCATTCCGGTTACTCCGACCAAAGTGAATCGCCTTACACTTGTCCGCATTAAACTCCATTTGCCACCTCTCAGCCCAGCTCTGCAACTTATCTATATGTCTCTTTGTAACCTACAACATCCTTCGTTACTATCCACAACTCTACCGACCTTAGTGTCGTCTGCAAATTTACTAACCCACCCTTCTACGTCCTCATCCAGGTCGTTTATAAAAATGACGAACAGCAGTGGACCCAACACTAACCCTTGCGGTACACTACTGGTCACTGGACTCCAGGATGAACATTTCCCATCAACCCCCACCCTCTGTCTTCTTTCAGCAAGCCGATTACTGATCCAAACTGCTATATCTCCGACAATCCCATTCTTCCGCATTTTGTAGCTGAAAATGTGTTGCTGGTTAAAGCACAACAGGTCAGGCAGAATCCAAGGAACAGGAAATTCGATGTTTCGGGCCAGAGCCCTTCATCATCCTGATGAAGGGCTTACGCCCGAAACGTCGAATTTCCTGTTCCTTGGATGCTGCCTAACCTGCTGTGCTTTAACCAGCAACACATTTTCTGCTGTGATCTCCAGCATCTGTAGGCCTCATTTTTTACCCTCAACAATCTCCTCCCTGGCTTCCCAGAGGATCCTAGGATAAACCCCATCCAGCCCAGGGGACTTATCTATTTTCACACTCTGCAGGATTTCTAATACCTCTTCCTTGTGAACTTCAATCACACCTCGTCTAGTAGCCTGTATCTCAGTAATCTCCTTGACAACATTATCATTTTCTAGAGTGAATACTGTCAAAAAATATTCATTTAGTGCTTCCCCTATCTCCTTTGGCTCCACACACAACTTCCCACTACTGTCCTTGATTGGCCCTAATCTTACTCTTGTCATTCTTTTATTCCTTAAATATCTATAGAAAACATTAGGGTTTACTCTGATCCTATCTGCCAACAACTTCTTTTCTCCTTCTGGCTCTTTTGAGCTCTCTCTTTAGGTCTTTCCTGGCTACCTTGTAACCCTCAAGCAACCTTACTGAGCCTTCACATCTCATCCTAACATAAGCCTTCTTTTTCCTCTTGACCAGAGATTCCACTTCCTTCGTAAACCATGGCTCCCGCGCTCTACAGCTTCCTCCCTGCCTGACAGGTACATATTTATCTAGGACACTCAGGAGCTTTTCCTTGAATAAGCTCCACATTTCTAATGTGTCCATCCCCTGCAGTTTCCTTCCCCCATCCTATGCTTTCTAAATCTTACCTAATCGCATCGTAATTGCCTTTCCCCCAGCTGTAAACACCTATCCCTTTCCATCACTAAAGTAAACATAACAGAATTGTGATCGCTATCACTAAAGTGCTCACCTACTTCCAAGTCTAACACCTGGTCGGGCTCATTACCCAGTACCAAATCTAATGTGGCTTCGCCCCTTGTTGGCCTGTCTACATACTGTGTCAGGAAGCCCTCCTGCACACACTGGACAAAAACTGACCCATCTATAGTACTTGTACTATAATGTTCCTAGTCAATCTTTGGAAAGTTGAAGTCCCCCATGACAACTAACTTGTCTCTCTCACTCCTATTGAGAATCATCTTTGCTATCCTTTTCTCTACATCTCTAGAACTATTCGGAGGCCTATAGAAAACTCCCAACAGAGTGGCCTCCCCTTTCCTGTTTCTAACCTTAGCCCATACTACCTCAGTTGACGAGTCCCCAAACATCCTTTCTGCAACTGTAATACTGTCCTTGACCAACAATGCCACACCTCCCTCTCTTTTACCATCTTCTCTGTTCTTACTGAAACGTTTAAATCCTGGAACCTGCAACAATTATTCCTGTCCCTGCTCTATCCATGTCTCCGAAATGGCCACAACATCGAAGTCCCAGGTACCAACCCATGCTGCAAGTTCACCCACCTTATTCCGGATGCTCCTGGCGTTGAAGTAGACACACTTCAAACCAACTTCTTGCTTGCCGGTGCCATCTTGCGTCCCTGAAACTTGATTTCAGATCTCCCTACTCTCAACCTTTTCTATACTTGAACTACAATTTTGGTTCCCATCCCCCTGCTGGATTAGTTTAAACACACCCCAATAGCCTTAACGAATACCCCCCCCCCAGGATAGTGGTACCCCTCTGGTTCAGATGAAGACCATCCTGCTTTTAGCGGTCCCACCTACCCCAGAAAGAGCCCCAATTATCCAACAAAGCAAAACCCTCCCTGCTGCACCATCCCTGTACCCATATATTCAACTCCTCTCTTGCCCTATTCCTTGCCTCACTCGCACATGACACGGTCAACAAACCAGAGACCTTCATCAGGAAACTTATGCCCGAAACATCAAATTTCCTATTCCTTGGATGCTGCCTGACCTGTTGCACTTTAACCAGCAACACATTTTCAGCTCTGATCTCCAGCATCTGCAGGCCTCACTTTTTTCAACAAACCAGAGACAACAACTCTGTTTGTCCTAGCTCTAAAGTTCCATCCTAGCTCCCTGAATTTCTGCCTTACATCCCCATCTCTCTTCCTACCTATGTCATTCGTGCCTATGTGGACCACAACATGGGGTTGCTCCCCCTCCCCCTTAAGGATCCCAAAAACACAATCAGAGACATCACGAACCCTGGCACCTGGGAGGCAACACACCAACCGTGAGTCTCTCTTGTCCCCACAGAACCTCCTATCTGTGGAGTCCCCAATGACTACTGCTCTGCTCCTCTTACCCCTTCCCTTCTGAGCAGCAGGGACAGACTCTGTGCCAGAGCCCTGTGCCCCACTGCTTTCCCCTGGTAAGTTGTCCCCCCCAACAGTATCCAAAACGGTATACTTATTGTTGAGGGGAATGGCCACAGGGGATCCCTGCACTGCCAGCCAGTTGCCTTTCCGTCCCCTGACTGTAAACCATTTGCCTTTTTCTTGTACCTTAGGAGTGACTACCTCCCTGTAACTCCTCTCAATAACTCCCTCTGCCTCCCGAATGATCCAAAGTTCATCCAGCTTCAGCTCCAACCTTTCATTCATCATCAGAGAACCTTAGCAGGTCTGGCTGCATCTGTGACTGAACTTCTGAAGAAGAGTTATACCAGATTCAAAATATTAACGCTATTTTTCGGTCTCCACAGATGCTGCCAGATCTGTTGAGTTTCTCCAGCATTCTCTGTATTTGTTTCAGATTTCCAGTATCTGCAGTATTTTGCCTTTATTCATTCATCATTGCTAAGTCCAAACCTTAGAACCCATGACCCAACAGCACTGTGGAATTAACCTTAATTCAAGAAGGCAACTCACCACCACCTTCTCAGGGAAAATTAAGGATGGCAACAACACAAAAATGATTAAAAATACTGTAATGTGAGAAAGTTGATTTTTAACAATGCTAATTGCTACTTAAAGGAGAGCCATTGTACTTGGAAATTGGATTTCCAGAAGGCTTTTGACAACGTGCTACATAGGAGGCTGCTGAATGAAATAAGAGCCCATGGTGTTAGGGGCAAGGTACTGGCATGGATAGAGGATTGGTGGACTGGCAGATGGCAGAGAGTGGGGATAAAGGGATCTCTTTCAGGATTGCTATGATGACTAGTGGAGTTCCATAGGGGCCAGTGTTGGGACCACAATTATTCGCATTATACATTAACGATGTGGATGAAGGAACTGGGGGCATTGTTACTAAAATTGCAGATGTCACAAAGATAGGTGGAGGGACAGGTAGTGCTGAGGAAGCAGGAAGGCTGAAGAAGGATTTGACAGGCTAGGAGAGTGAGTAAACAAGTGGCAGATGGAATACAATGAGGGGAAGTGTGAGATTATACACTTTGGTAGGAAGGAGGAATAGAGACGTAGACAGTTTTCACAATGGGGAAAGATTTCGGAAATCTGAAACACAAAGGGACTTGGGAGTCCTGGATCAGGATTCTCTTGAGGTCAACATGCAGGTTCAGTTGGCAGTTAGGAGGGAAAATGCAATGTTAGCAATCACTTCAGAGGATTGGAATACAAGATCAGAGATGTACTGCTGATGCCGTATGAGGCTTGGTCAGAACGCACTTGCAATTTTGTGAGCTATTATGGGCTTGGAGGAGGTTCACAAGAATGATCCCAGGATGAAGGGCTTCTTCAATGAAGAGCAGTTGAGGGCTCTCGGTTTGTACTCAATGGAGTGTAGAAAGATGAGGCGGTTGGGGGGAAGGGGGGAGATGTGACTGAAACTTGCAGAATACTGAGAGGCCTGGATAGAATGGACATGGAGAACATGTTTGAAGAACAACCCTTTAGAACTGAGAGGAGGAGGAATTTCTTCAGCCAAAGAGTGATGAATATGTGGAACTCATTGCTGCAGAAGGATATGGAGGCCAAGTCATTGAGTGTATTTAATACAGAGATAGATAGATAGATTCTTGATTAGTAAGGGGATCAAAGGTTACAGGGAGAAAGCAGGAGAATGGGCTGAGAAACATCAGCCATGATCAAATTGTGGATCAGACTTGATGGGCCTAACAACTTAATTCTGTTCCTATATCTCACCGTTTTGGTAGAGGAATGGGAAGGTGACAATTGGCATTTCAAACATTTGAAGTTATGTACAGTTTAGGGTCTATCTTCAGTGGCAAGATTCAAGGGATGAAGTTCTTCTCCAAGCAACACCAAGAGGTGGTGATGTCCTTTAGGGAAAGAACTCTGGTCTTGTGACATGGTCCAGCTTAAATAAGACTCCATTCACATAGCAGAATCTTAGCTGTGATTAAGGAAGGGTAATAAATTAACATTTTGTTTTTAATTCTGTGGTCGAGGAACAATGGTCTAGGGATGTGGGTTCAAATCTCATCCCCACAGCTGATAGAATGTAATTTCAATTAAAGTGTCTGGACTTAAAATCTAGTCTATTGGTGATCATGTTATAACATCAATTCATATGACATTGGTGCCAAAGTAGGCCATTTAATGGGATCATGGCTGATCTGATGTTGCTCAACTCCACTTTCTTGCTTTTTCCTCATAAATCTTGATTCCTTTACTGATTTCTGGGACAGAACAGTCGCTCAATGGTCAGCACCACTGTCTCACAGAACCAAGGACCCGGGTTCAATTCCAGCCTCAGCCGACTGTCTGATGTAGAGTTTGACCATTTTCCCCGTGTCTGCGTTAGTTTCATCTGGGTTTTCTTGTTTCCTCCCACTGTCTAAAGATGTGCAGATAGGTGGATAGGCCATGCTAAATTGCCCATAGTGTCCAGGGATGTGCAGGCTAGATGGATTAGCCATTGGAAATATCGGGTTATAGGGGTAAGCTGGGGTGGGGGTCTGGGTGAAATGTTTTTCAGAGGTCTGGTGTGAACTCATTGGTCCAAATGGCCTACTTCCACACTGTAGGGATTCTATGATTCAAGATCTGTCTACCTTAGCCTTGAAGACACTCCACCATCCACTGAGAGAGAAAATTCTTCATCACATCTGTCTTAAATATGCGATAACTTATTCTCATATTATGTCCTCTGGTCCTAAACTCTCTCATGAGGGGCAACACCTTTCCACATCTAAGAATTTTCTATGTTTCAATAAGGCTACCACACAATTTTTGTAAATTCTGATGAGAACAGGCCCAACCTACTCAACCTCTCCTCATAAGACAGTCTCTCCAAACCTGAACCTTGTCTGGACTGCCTCCAATGTCAGCATATCTTTCCTTAGACCTAAAGCTGTCCACAGCTTTCCCACTGTGGCCTGACTTGTGCCATGGAATGGGGTTGAGTCTTAAATAGCCTTTCAAGCCACTGTAGGTGTACCTAACCCCGCAGACTGCAGTGGTTTGAGAAGGCACCTCATCACCGCCTTCTCAAAGGGCAGTTAGGGATGGGAACATAAATGTTGGCCTGGCTAGCAGCACCTACATTTTGAGTAGTTAATTGAAGAGAAACCATTTGACCACATCTCACTGCTGCGTCTGGGATGCTGGCTGTGTGTAAGAGATTAGCTGTTTTTTTCCCCTGTATTACTGCACTGCAAACAGTAATTTATGGCCTGTAAAGTGACTTGGAATGTTTCTGGAAGACATGATAAGGAATTAAACATTTTTTTTCCCTTCCGCTGTTTTATTCTCTCCAGCAGTCACAGTCACATCCTTATGGTACCATATGCTGTTAATGAGCTGCCTCTTAGAACAGTAAATGGCTGCTTACAGGGACTGAAACATAAGCCTTTTCGATGTGTCTTTAATGTGCAGATAGGAAAGAAAATGATGTTCAGAATTTAATGCTGGAGAAGTATTTTCTGTTTTAAACAGAAATTACTTGGAGTCTAGAGTTTTTGTTTCTAAATGGTTTGCTTAACCTTTCATTCAATGTCAGAAATTGATAACCCCAAATCCACATTACGCTGTTTGTACTGGATATAAATCAAAACCAGAAATTCCTTGGAGTCGCTCATGCTCTGCTCCAGTAACTAAGTGCAGTGCTCATTCACTGTGAGAGAATTCTCCTACTTTACACAGAACATAGGATAGGAAAGAGCTCACCACTAATGGGTCTGGGAAAGTGGTTGTGAGCTGCCCTTCTTTTACTGCCACAGTCCATTTGGTGCAGGGACATCCAGGTTTGATTCGGGTGGGAGTTCCAGGATTTTGACCCAGTGACAGTTGAGAAAGAACAACATATTTCCAAGTCAGGTCTATGTGTGACTTGAAATGGACTCAGATGATGGTGTACCCGCTGCTGTTGTCATTCTAGATGGTAAAGGTTGCACGTTTGGAATGTGTTGCTGAAAGGGCTTTGGTGAGTTGCTGCAGTGATTTTTTTTAGAAGGTAGGCATTGTTGTTACAGTGTGTTGGTGGAAGAGGCAAGGGATTTTCATCATGGTGGATGAGGGTGTCAATTAAGTAGACTGCTTTACCCTTAATGGTGATGTGTGTTTTGAATGTTATTGGAGCTGTACTCATCCAGGCAAGTGTCACATCACATTCATGAGTTCTGCTTTGTAGATGGTGAATGGGCTTATGGAGCCATGAGGTGAGATGTTACATACAGAACTGCCTGCTCTTGTAGCCGTATTTATGGCTTGTACAGTTCACTTTCTGATCAATGATAACCTATTTTGACCATAAATGCTGTTAGAAATTAATAACGCTTAAATTTGTGAGTCCTGATGAAACTTCAACTCCCCAGCTCCTCTGATGCTGCTTGACCTGCTGTGCTTTTTCCAGCTCCACACTTTATCGACTCTGACTTTCCAGCATCTGCTGCCCTCACTATCTCCACGTAGTGCTATTCATATCAACATATTTCAGGACGTTCAAAAAGCAAGTGAATATCCTGTTTACTCTGAGAGCTGGATCATGTCAAGGACTCTCCACATGTAAATAAGGGTGATTTGGCAACAGGCTGCCGGCCTCTGTGGGGTTATTTAACAAGGCACCTATCGAGAAAGGAATGCCAGCAATTTCAAGGCCAACGATCAATTCCGCCTCTCCTGCCAAATGTGCAGTTGGAGATGTGACTCTCAGATCAAGCTCATCAGCTACGCAAGGACCCACAGAACCCATGACTTTCTTAGGTGGACAATCATTCTTGTTTAGATCAGAGCGGTGCTGGAAAAGCACAGCAGGTCAGGCAGCATCCGAAGAGCAGGAAAATCGGGCAAAAGCCCTTCATCAGGATTCCTGATGATTTTCCTGATCCTCGGATGCTGCCTGACCTGCTGTGCTTTTCCAGCACCACTCTGATCTAAAGCCCTCACTTTTGCCTGATCAGTCTTGTTCACAAGTGACTGACAATGGTGGCCTACATGTGGCTCAAGAGCCACAGCAATGTGGTTGTCTCTTAACTGCCCTCTGAAATGGCCTTAGCAAGCCATTCAGTTGAAAGGGCAGTTAGGGATGGGTAATAAATGCTGGCAACACCTACGTCACACAAATTAATTTTGAAAGATTTCCCTGGTAGAAACTCTCATTGGTCTTTGTAAGGATAGTTCACATGTAGAGCATAGTTTCTTGAATGGCAGGATCTGACACAATTTTTCTTTGTCGAGGACAGAGCCTCAAATAAATGTTAGACCCTCACATTTTCATAATGCAAAGCTCCAAATGCCTATTTCAGCCACAGGCTCTGATCACCTTTTTCACTATCTTTGCCAACACACTGGATGCACACTGATCTGCCCTAAACCATGTACATTGACTGTGATCTATCAGACAGTTTGGTGCCCACTTCACTCCTGTTAAATGATCATAGCATCATCCAATTTGTAGTCCGTGGACTAGTGTGTGCCAACTGTTCTCAGTTATCTTCCCAGACGTACTGTCATGTGACACTCATTTATTTGTTGCCTTACCCCAACCACACTCCTGCCATTGGACACCTGGTATATCAACCTTACTGTGCTCTGCCTTCCTGTGCCATAATACAGGAGCAGAAGTAGGCTATTTGGCCCATCAAGTCTGCACTGCCATTCAATGAGAATCCTCAACTCCATTCCCCTGCCTTTTCTCCATTATCCTGATTGAAATTCTGTTTATAGTGAACAGCCTCCTGACAACCTTGTCAATAAGAATGGCCTCACCCTCCCATCACCCTGCACCACTCTCCTCACCAAGCAACTCATAAATTAAAACATTCAAACAAAATTAAAAGATGTCTGAATATTGTTTTTTCAGAGGTGGGTGGAAGCAGTGTTCAGGACATTAACACTATAGGCTTATTTACATCAAATGGTTTGAACAGGCTGTCAAGGCTAATTAGACATGCTTGTCTCACCACTAACCCCCACATCCCATGAAAAAATTATGAAAAGAACTCCAGAATAGTCCCGGAGTGTGGCAACCCCCCTGTGAAGTCCAGACCATCCAGCCTGTCATATCTTTGACTCTTCAGTCATATCTTGTGATTTCTTTTTCCATGCATTTCTTTCATGATTAAGTAAAGGAATATTTATTATGATCTGCCATAAATTTACTTTGCAGTAATGCAAACTGATGTTGGTTATCCAGCACGTCGCACTTGTCTTGAGAGAAGGTTCTATGTTCACCTCATCTCTCTCACTTGGTATTTTATGTACCTACTGAGCTCTCCTTTTAACCTTTTTCTCTTGAGACGGTTGAGCATGCTCTTGTTTAATCTTCCCTTGTCATTCATTTCCCTTCACAGTTGGAATCAATCACAGTTAACATGCTTGTTACAGCAACTGCAAGCTTATTTCCACGAATACTGGATGCCTTGCAGCATTTTAATGGGTGCTGTAGGGGGGAAAGTAGGCAAAATGAGTTTTGAAATTGACTTGAAAATCCTTTCAACCATATTTTTTGATATTATACCTCTTGCAAATATGGAATATGTTTCATTATTTTTTTTCTCCTACGGTAATAAAGATTAAGGAAGCAAGGCAGAGTTAAGCTACAGATCTGATATGATTTGACTGAATGGTTGAACAGGCTTGAGGGGTTGAATGGCCTTTTCACATTATTATGTTTCTGAAATATTCTGAAGGATTTCTTCTCTTTAATCTTCTCAATTCCTTAACCCATCCCGTTGCAGCTTTAAAAACCTCTTCCGGCCCTTCCTCAAATTGGCCAAACCTTCAGCCACCTTTCCTGACACCTCTTAACCAACTCTTGTCCAACCTGAAGACAGAGGAGATGCAGAGCCTGAATTTCCATTCTCAAAATGTGTAGAGCTGGATCAATTCTGCAAAAGCTGGGCCCTGGTGCCCTGGGACATGTAAGGAAAAGAATGAAGTTCTGCCCCTTATTCAGTTAGTTTTCAAACCCCAAACCCACACATTCCACATGCTCCACCCATGTCAGCTTATTCTTACCCAATGACCCCTACTCACAATTCTATTTATGTCCCTGTACACACCTCCATCATCCCTAAGCATGTGTTAACCCATAACTGTTTACTCATCCCCATGATCCTGTACAGTCCTTATGCCACTTTGGCATACATCCATATCAGGGCTGCAGATGCTGGAAACCAGATTCTAGATTGGAGTGGTGCTGGAAAAGCACAGCAGTTCAGGCAGCATCTGAGGAGCAGGAAAATTAACGTTTCGGGAAAATTGTCAATTTTCCTGTTGCTCGGATGCTGCCTGAACTGCTGCGCTTTTCCAGCACCACTCTAATCATACATCCATATCAGCCAATGCCATTACAGCCTCAACACCAACTCACCTAATCTATAAATAGCAGATCTCAGGAGCTAAGTTGAGATGAAAAGTGTTAGAACATAGAACATAGAACAATACAGCACAGAACAGGCCCTTCGGCCCACGATGTTGTGCCGAACATTTGTCCTAGCTTAAGCATCTATCCATGTACCTATCCAATTGCTGCTTAAAGGTCATCAATGATTCTGACTCTGCCACTCCCACAGGCAGCACATTCCATGCCCCCACCACTCTCTGGGTAAAGAACCTACCCCTGATATCCCCCCTATACCTTCCACCCTTCACCTTAAATTTATGTCCCCTTGTTATAATTCTAAATGTCTACTCATTTAACATCTCACAGAGATATCACTGCACTTATCTAAAAACATATTTTACCTCCCCAAAGGGATGTCTTACTGCTCCAAAAAAACTGTGGTTAGATTGGACCTCCTGCAAATTGTAAAGCCTACAGGTCATGTTTTTATGTATTTTACAATCAAGGGTCGTTCAAAAACAGAACTGAACCTGCAACGTGGATGTGCAAATTGCAACATGCCCTCATTCTTTCTCTGCTGAAAATGGTGGTTACTGGTTTTACTGGTTGGACTTTTAGAATCAGTCCTTTAGCGCAATCTTAACAAAAATTCAGAATTCAGTCTCCCAAACACATTCCTTCTTGCCAAATGCCACCAAAAACAGACTTAAAGTTAGAAAGCTTGCATTTATATAATACCTTGCATGAGGCAATACAGAGCGAGAGGCCATAGGTTTATGGTAAGGGGTGGCAGATTTAAACTGAAAATGTGTTGCTGGAAAAGCGCAGCAGGTCAGGCAGTATCCAAGGAGCAGGAGAGTCAACGTTTTGGGCATGAGCCCTTCTTCAGGTATCACCACCAGGACAGAACCCCACTGGTCCTCACCTACCACCCCACCAACCTCCACATAAAAAAAAATTAAAGGCAGATTTAAAACAGAATTGAGGAGAAATTACTTTCTCTAAAAAGGTCATGAGTCTGTGGTATTCACTTCCTCAGAGTGCAGTGGATGCTGGGACATTAAGGAGGTGATAGACAGATTTTTAATTAGAAATGGGTTAAGGGTTATGGGGAACGGACTGGAAAATGGACTTGAGGCTGACAGCTTTCAGCCATGATTGTATTAACTGGAGGAACAGGCTCGAATTACTTACTCCTGCTCCTAATGTCCTAATGAGCTCAAGATGTCTCCAAATATTTTATTTAAAATAATTAAGTATTTCTGAAGTGCAGCTGTAGCTGTAGTGTGTCAAATGCAGAAAATAGTTGAAGATAAATATCAGCCAGGACAACAGGGGCTTTTGTTTTAAACAAAGTCATGGGAACTTTTATGAGGGAGTAAATAGGGATTTGGGTTAACACCTTACCTAAAAGATCACACCTCTGGCAGTGCTACAGCTTTCAGTTCTTCACTGGAGTGTCAGCATCTTGCCCTCAAGTCCTTAAAGTTGGTAATAAACCCAGGAATTAATTAATTCCCAAATATAGGGATGTGACCACTGAGTAAAATGAATAGTAAAGAGAGTAGAGATAGGTAAAGTGACTCATGTGGAGATGGCACAGGGTTGATGGGCCTAATGGCATGACTCCACGACATTCTGAGATTCAATTTTCTGCTAGTTTAGGGATCTTGCTATCTCGATAGTGGCTCTTCTTTGAGATACTTTCCAGAAAGTTGATCAAGTATTTTTACAAATGAAAGTCTTTTATTTCAAATTCTGATCTTTGTTGATGCTCCTTTTGCGCAGCATTGAGGTCATCGGACAAGTGTATTATACTGTTCATGCATGAATTAAAATTCAAATCCAGCGCAAACAATCTGTCATAGACTGAAGTCTTTTGCATGTCAACTGCTGTTGTTTTATAACTTCTGCCAGAAACAGCTGTCATCAGTCGTTGTACACTGTACAGGCTAAATATTTGTAGCATTGCTAACAATGCTATCTAAACCTGGCATTCTGGTAGTGCTATACAAGGGCATCGCTATTTTGGAAATCCTTGATGAGATCGAATCTGCAAAATAAATTACTTACTGGTACATCTCTTTTGAAAAAAGCAGCATGTCTGTACAATATTAATAATAGCATTTCTCAGAGAAATCTGCACTAGTGACTGTAATCCATAGGTCAAAACCTAAGACAGTAACTTCAATCTTACCAATACATAATGGATGTAGAGGATGGCAGGGGTTTGATTATGTTAATGCCATTGCAGGTCAATTTGAAGTGGTTAGACTCTCTCTCCATCTCAGAGAAGGCCCCTTCTCTGGCATGAATGTCACAAGCCACTTAGCAAGTTGTTTAGACCTTGCTGCATACAGGCAAGGACTCCTTCACTATCTGAGCAATTGTGAATGGTGCTGAAAGGTTTAATTGTCCACAAATGGTTCACTTTTGGAATATTTCCACTTTTAGGACGATGCTCTCTTTCCTGGATTCGCACAGAGGGCACCCAGTCATGTGCCCACCTCTGGCTCTCTCGTGATCGTTGTACCGCCTCTAAATTGTCAGATGATTTGTCCATAGTCCAGGACTGGATAAGCAGAAATTTCCTCCAATTTCACATTTGTAAATCAAAGCCATTGCTTTTGGATGTGATTCTCCGCCCACCGCTGCTCCCTCCTCCTTGGCTATTGTCTGCTGCTCAACCAGGATGTACACAGGCTCGCTGTCCTATCATCCCATTCCAATCATCTTATCTGCTGTCTATCACCAAGACCCATCTCCATCAAATTGCCCATCCCTACCTCCTCATACACCCCTCTACCTTCTCTAGACATTTGGCTACTTCAATATTGTCCCGGCTAGTCTCTCATTTCCCACCTACCACAAATTTCAAATAAATTTCCAAGAAATGTTACCCGCACTCTAATATAAGTGGAGGTGCTGACATCATGGTAACTGAACTGGTCATACAGAGCTGAAAAATGTGTTGCTGGAAAAGCGCAGCAGGTCAGGCAGCATCCAAGGAGTAGGAGAATCGACATTTTGGGCATAAGCCCTTCTTCAGGTCATACTGGTCATACAGAGACCCAAGCTAATGCCCCAGCGACACTGGTTCAAATCTCACTTTGACAGATGGAGAAATTTGAATTCAACAAAAGATCTGGAACTAAAACAAGAGGAAAGCTTGCCTAATGGTGACCATGTAACAATTGCCATTAAAAACTCATCTGGTTCACTAATCTGACATCCTAATCTAATCTGGCCTACGTGTGACTCCAGAAATACAGTAATGTGGTTGACTCTTAACTGCCCTCTGAAATGGATGAGCAAGCCACTCACCTCAAAGAGCAGTTAGGGATGGGCAATAAATGTTGGCCTTGCCAACAGTTATGTGAAAGAATAAGTAATTAAAACCTGTTGTGAAAGGATATACGGATGGAATCTCTTTCGTCACCCAAAAAGAAGGGCTGACTTAATTGAGCCCTTTAAGGTTATGAAAGTTCTGAAATAGCAGACAAAGAGAAAATGTTTCCACTTGTGGGGGCAGTACCAAAATAGAGATTAGATTAGATTATTTACAGTGTGGAAACAAGTCCACACCGACCCGCCAAAGCACAACCCACCCATACCCCTTCACCATGGGCAATTTAGCATGGCCAATTCACCTGACCTGCACATCTTTGGACTGTGGGAGGAAACCCACGCAGACCCAGGGAAAATATGCAAACTCCACACAGACAGTCGCCTGAGGCAGGAATTGAACCTGGGTCTTAGGCTCTGTTGAAGCAGCGGTGCTAACCACTGTGTCACCTACTATCTGTATAAGGCACAGCAACTGATAAACTGGTAGGAAATTCAGAAGAAACCTGTTTATTCAAAAGGTAGTCCTACCACAGAGAATGGTTGAAGAGAATGATAGAGACAAATTTATGGGGAGGATAAATAAGCTTATGAAAGAGAAGGGTGTAGTGATTCTGACGAGGTCAGCCAACTACACCTCATAGAATATCCCCTGATTGGGGGAAAAATAAACAAGAGTGTCAGAGGTTCTAAGAAAAGAGAAAAAAAAACAGGAGTGTTCTGATGACCTCCTCGTGGGTCTGCTCCTGGGCCTGGCTAAACCAGCCATAAACAGTTCCAGGCAGCGGGCCGTGGAGGGGATCGTTAGGGCAGATTGCCTGCCCCTCTTCCGCGGTTATGTCAGAGTCTGGGTGTCTCTGGAGAAGGAGCACACGGTATCCACCAACACCCTTGAGCTGTTCAGGGAGAGGTGGGCACCACAGGGAGTGGAGAGTTTTAATTCCCCCTCCAACTCTATTTTGATTTAATCGCTGCCCTGCCCTTAACTTTCTTTTGATCCCGCAGCATTGCCCTTTGTCGAGAACGGCCCTGCTTGTCACTGGCCACTCGGGTGTTTCCTTTCTTCCTGGTGGTGGAAAATAAATAGAGATTTACACACTTGTTGTTCTTCACTGTGTTGTACACCTGCACACACATGACATGGCTGCTGAGAAAAAATAAGCATTACCATTGTAGGCGGTAGTGTGGGGGACAAAGAAAAAAGGTAAAAAAGACAAAAGAAAAACAAGAGTGTCAGACATCCTGTTCACTCTGAGAGCTGGCTCTGAGGGAGCTGAATCAGTGTCAAGGATCCCCACGTGTAAATAAAGGGTGACTTGGTGATGATATACTGGCCTCTGTGTCATTATTACAATGGTGATGAGAGAAAAACACACTCCTGAATAAATTTGCTCGCAGTAGTTGTCTTTGAATTGGCGTAAGCATTTCTGGCATCATGCTGTTATTCTGGAAACTTGACTAGTTTGATCCAGCCATTGAAGAATAGGCCCAGTATGTGGAAGGAATGTGTTATTTTTTCCAGGCAAATGACATTGGAGCAGATGAAGAGCAACAGTAATTCTGACAGCTTGCGGGCCTGAAGCTTTTTCGATTATTAGGAGCCTACCTTTCCCTGAGGCTTCAAATACTAGAATCTTTCAAGAGTTGACAATTTAGTTAAGGAATATTAAGCCTCCTCTAATTCTGGTATACTATTGGTTTTACAATTCAAGAACCAGGGTAATCTGCTTTCAGATTTTTGATGAGGTTAATTCAACTGGCAGAGGCATGTGTCTTTGGTTTCACTCTTAATGAGATGCTGAGAGACTGTTTGGTAGATGGGATTAATGATGTAATCGTGAAAAAGCATCTAATAGCTGAAACCCAACTGGACGTCACACTGGCACTACAACTGGCTTTATCATTGGAAAATGCAGAAAGTGGAACATATTGAGTTGCAGGGTATTCCGATGGAAGTGGATACCCTCACCAATCTGACTGAGCTTGGGGAACACCACATGAGTGAAGGCAATTGCATAATGTCACTCAGGACCCATCCTGAACAGAGGGTCTCGATAGGCCAGCCCACAGCCCAACTCCAAAACAAAGCCAAGCCTCAGCCAAACGGGATCTGACCGGTAAGCCATTGTAGTTGCTGCTGGTATGCAGATTCGAGAGAGCAAAAGAATCCCACTAAGCCTAAATTGAGTAAGAGAACTCATAGGCCAGTGGGAGGCAGCTCAATACATCTGCGTTTGCTACTTGGTCTCCACTCAGTATTAGAGAACAATGCTGAACTTGGTCTGAAGCTATGGACAGCACTGCCTTGTCTTCTCTAAGTCGACCCAGCAGGAGTTTGAAACAGAAGTTGCTGAAAAAGCTCAGCAGGTCTGGCAGCATCGCTGGAGAAAAATTAAAGTTAACATTTCAGGTCAAGTGACCCTTCCTCAGAACTGAGTAAGGGTCAGTCGACCCGAAATGTTAATTCTGATTTCTCTCCACAGATGCTGCCAGACCTTCTAAGCTTTTCCAACAATTTCTTTTCTTGTTTCTAATTGACAGCATTCGCACTTCTTTCAGTTTTTATTTAAGGGTTTGTGTCTGTTATTATTACAAATGTAAGTGTGTAAAGGTATTGGTGGACTTTCCAGGGTGCGCACTCTTTTGGATACTAGCCTATGAGTTCTCTTACTCAATTTAGGCTTAGTGGGAGGTGGCGGAAATGACGATGGATAATATGATGTATATGAAGGTTAGTGGGGTGGTAGTATCCGCCACAAATTCACCTGCACCTCCACACACATCATTTACTGCATCTGCTGCACCTGATGTGGCCTCCACTATATTGGGGAGACAGGCCGCCTACTTGTGGAATGTTTCAGAGAACACCTCTGGGATACCCGGACCAACCAATCCAACCACCCCATGGCTCAACACTTCAACTCCCCCTCCCACTCCACCAAGGACATGCAGGTCATTGGACTCCTTCATCGCCAGACCATAGCAACATGACACGGCTGGAGGAAGAGCGCCTCATTTTCCGCCTAGGAACCCTCCAACTACAAGGGATGAACTCAGATTTCTCCAGTTTCCTCATTTCCCCTCCCCCCACCTTGTCTCAGTCCCAACCCTCGAACTCAGCACCACCTTCCTAACCTGCAATCTTCTTCCTGACCTCTCGAACCATAGAACCCCTAAAGTGAGGAAGCAGACCATTTTGGCCCATTGAATCTGTGCTCCCCCTGAAGAGCATCCCACCCAGACCCAGACACACACCCTATCTCTGCAACCCCACATTTCTCATGGCTAAGCCACCTAGCCTCCACATCCCCGGACACTATGGATAATTTAGCACAGCCAACCTGCACATCTGTGAACTGTGGGAGGAAACTGGAGCACCCAGAGGAAACCCACGCTGACATGGTGAGAATGCGCAAACTCCCTCAGACCTGATTTCAAGTCATTCCAGACATATGGTGAAACTCAAATTCAATTACAAGCCAGGAATTAAAAGCTAGTCTCATGGCAACCATGAAACCACTGTTGATTTCGTAGTTTCATAGTAATAGAAGCAGAGTAGGCCATTTGCCCTGTCAAGCCTGCTCCGCCATTCATTAAGATTACAGTTGATCTATCCATTGTCTCAGCTCCTCCTACCTGCATTTTCCCGATAACCCTTAATTCCCCTACCATGCAAAAACTCATCCAATTGTGTCTTGAATATACTTAATGAAGCTGCATCTACTGCTTCCTTGGTCAGAGAATTCCACAGATTCACTGCTCTCTGGGAAAAGCAGTTCCTCCTCATCTCTGTCCTAAATCTACTCCCCCTAACCTTGAGGCCATGTCCCCAGTCCTAGTCTCACCCGCCAGCAGAAACAACTTGCCTGCCTCTATCTTATCTATCCCTTTCATAATTTTATATGCTTCTATAAGATCCCCTCTCATTCTTCTAAGTTCTAGCAAGTACAGTGCCAGGCGGCTCAACCTGTCCTCACAGGGTTACCTCCTCATCTCTGGAATCAATCTGGCGAACCTCCTCTGCACCAGCTCCAAAGCTAGTGTATCCTTCCTCAGGTAAGGAGACTAAGGCTGCGCACAATACTCCAGGTGTGACCTCACAAACACCATGAACAAATGCAGCAGAACTTCCCTGCTCTTCAATTCAATCCCTCTCGCAATGAAAGCCAATGTTCCATTTGCCTTCCTGACTATGTGTTGCACCTGCATATCAACTTTTAGCAATTCATGTACATGCACTCCTTAGTCCTTCTGCACAACAGCATACTGCAATCTTCCACCATTTAAATAATACTCTGACCTACTATTTTTACTTCCAAAGTGGAAAACCTCACATTTGCCAACATTGTACTCCATATGCCAGACCCTTGCTCACTCACTTAACCAATATCAATCTCTCTGCAAACCCTACATATCCTCTGCACAATTTGACTTTCCATTCAGTGTTAACAGCAAACGTGGATACATTCCACTCGGTCTCCTCTTCCAAATCATTTATATATATCATGGAAAGTTGTGAGCCCCACACTGACCTGCTCACCACTGATCTCCAACCAGAGAAACACCCAACTCTCTGCTTTCTATTGGTGAACCAGTCCTCTGTCCATGCTAGTACATTCCCTGCAACTCCATGCATTGTTATCTTATGGATGAGTCTTTTATGTGGCATCTTATCGAATGCCTTCTGGAAATCCAAATATACAACATCCATCTGTTCCTCTCCATCCACCTCACTTATTACATCCTCAAAGAGCTCCATAACCTTCTCTTCCTGAATCCATGCTGCGTCCGACTGATGGAACCCTTTCCATCCCAATGTCTTACTATTTCTTCTTTAATGATAGACTCCAGCATTTTCCTGACTACAGATGTTAAGCTAACTGGCTTATAGTTACTTGTCTTTTGCCTACACTTTTTTTTAAAACGAGTGTGACATTCACTGTCTTCCACCCCACCGGGACCTGCCCAGAGTCCAGTGAAGTTTGGTAAATTACCACTAACGCATCTACTATAACTTCTGCCATTTCTTTCAGCCCCCTGGGATGCACTCCATCAGCACCAGGGGGACCTATCTACCTTTAGACCCTCACGTTTGCTCAACACTATTCCTTTAGTGATAACAATTGAATTAAGGTCCTCACCTCCCATCGTATCCCGAACATCATTCTTTGGCGCGTTAGACACATCTTCCACTGTGAATATGGACACAAAATAGTTATTCAAGGCCTTGTTTCAGCATTACCCAATATTAATTCCCTTTCTCATCCTGCAAGGGACCTATGTACACTTTAGCCACCCTCTCCCGATTTTATATATAGAAAAACATTTTCCAGTTTTTACACTCTGTGCTAGATTGCATTCATAATCTATCTTTCCTTTCTTTATTGCTTTCTCAAGGTTCTTTGTGCTTTTTAAAGTTTTCCCAATCTTCTTGTTTCCCACTACTCTTGTGAGCCTGAGCCTTTAATTGTCTTCCTTTATTTCCTTGCTTATCCAAGGCTGGCTCTTCCTACCCTTGCTATCCTCGTTTTTGACCAGAATATACTTTCCTTGAGCACTGTGGAAAATCTCTTTGGAAGTCCTCCAGTGTTCCTCAACCAATGTTGCCTGGTATGGGGGGGAAGGTCTTATGAGGAAAGGCTGAGGGACTTGAGGCTGTTTTTGTTAGAGAGAAGGTTGAGAGGCGACTTAATTAAGACATATAAGATAATCAGAGGATTAGATAGGTTGGAAAGTGAGAGCCTTTTCCCTCTGATGGCAATGGCTAGCACGAGGGGAACATAGCTTCAAATTGAGGGGTGATAGATATAGAACAGATGTCAGAGTTTCTTTACTCAGAGTAGTAGGGGTATGGAACACACAGCCTGCAACAGTAGTAGACTCACCAACTTTAAGGGCAGTTAATGGTCATTAGATAGGTATAAAGACAAGATTGGAATAGTGTAATTTAGATGGACTTCATATTGGTTCCACAGGTCAGCATAACATCGAGGGCCAACGGGCCTGTACTGTGCTGCAATGTTCTATAGCTGAAAATGTGTTGCTGGTTAAAGCACAGCAGGTCAGGCAGCATCCAAGGAACAGGAAATTCGACGTTTCGGGCATAAGCCCTTCATCAGGAATGAGGAGAGTGTGCCAAGCAGGCTAAGATAAAAGGTAGGGAGGAGGGACTTGGGGGAGGGGCAATAGAGATGTGATAGGTGGAAGGAGGTCAAGGTGAGGGTGATAGGCCGGAGTGGGGTGGGGGCGGAGAGGTCAGGAAGAAGATTGCAGGTTAGGAGGGCGGTGCTGAGTTGAGGGAACTGACTGAGACAAGGTTGGGGGAGGGGAAATGAGGAAACTGGAGAAATCTGAGTTCATCCCTTGTGGTTGGAGGGTTCCCAGGCGGAAGATGAGGCACTCCTCCTCCAGCCGTCGTGTTGTTGTGTTCTGCCGGTGGAGGAGTCCAAGGACCTGCATGTCTTCGGTGGAGTGGGAGGGAGAGTTAAAGTGTTGAGCCACGGGGTGGTTGGGTTGGTTGGTCCGGGTGGCCCAGAGGTGTTCTCTGAAGCGTTCCGCAAGTAAGCGGCCCGTCTCCCCAATGTAGAGGAGGCCACATCGGGTGCAGCGGATGCAATAGATGATGTGTGTGGAGGTACAGGTGAACTTGTGGCGGATATGGAAGGATCCCTTGGGGCCTTGGAGGGAAGTAAGGGAAGAGGTGTGGGCGCAAGTTTTACATTTCCTGCGGTTGCAGGGGAAGGTGCCGGGAGTGGAGGTTGGGTTGGTGGGGGGTGTGGATCTGACGAGGGAGTCACGAAGGGAGTGGTCCTTGCGGAACGCTGATAGGGGAGGGGAGGGAACTATATCCCTGGTGGTGGGGTCCGTTTGGAGTTGGCGGAAATGACGGCGGATGATAAGTTGTATACGGAGGTTGGTGGGGTGGTAGGTGAGAACCAGTGGGGTTCTGTCTTGGTGGCGGTTGGAGGAGCGGGGCTCAAGGGCGGAGGAGCGGGAAGTGGAGGAGATACGGTGGAGGGCATCGTCGATCACGTCTGGGGGGAATCTGCGGTCCTTGAAGAAGGAGGCCATCTGGGCTGTGCGGTGTTGGAACTGGTCCTCCTGGGAGCAGATGTGGCGGAGACGAAGGAATTGGGAATATGGGATGGAGTTTTTACAGGGGGCAGGGTGGGAGGAGGTGTAGTCCAGGTAGCTGTGGGAGTCAGTCGGTTTATAGTAGATGTCTGTGTTGACTTGGTCGCCTGAGATAGAAATGGAAAGGTCTAGGAAGGGGAGGGAGGAGTCTGAGACAGTCCAGGTGAATTTGAGGTCGGGATGGAAGGTGTTAGTAAAGTTGATGAACTGTACACCTCCGGGCCGCCCGAACCAACCAACCCAATCACCCCGTGGCTCAACACTTTAACTCCCCCTCCCACTCCACCGAGGACATGCAGGTCCTTGGACTCCTCCACCGGCAGAACACAACTACACGACGGCTGGAGGAGGAGCGCCTCATCTTCCGCCTGGGAACCCTCCAACCACAAGGTATGAATTCAGATTTCTCCAGTTTCCTCATTTCCCCTCCCCCCACCTTGTCTCAGTCGGTTCCCTCAACTCAGCACCGCCCTTCTAACCTGCAATCCTCTTCCTGACCTCTCCGCCCCCACCCCACTCCGGCCTATCACCCTCACCTTGACCTCCTTCCACCTATCCCACCTCCATCGCCCCTCCCCCTAGTCCCTCCTCCCTACCTTTTATCTTAGCCTGCTTGGCTCTCTCTCTCCTATTCCTGATGAAGGGCTTATGCTCGAAACGTCGAATTCTCTATTCCTGAGATGCTGCCTAACCTGCTGTGCTTTAACCAGCAACACATTTGCAGTTGATGAACTGTTCAACCTCCTCGTGGGAGCATGAGGCAGCGCCGATACAGTCATCGATGTAGCGGAGGAAAAGGTGGGGGGTGGTGCCAGTGTAGTTGCGGAAGATGGACTGTTCCACATATCCTACGAAGAGGCAGGCATAGCTGGGGCCCATGCGGGTGCCCATGGCAACTCCTTTAGTTTGAAGGAAGTGGGAGGATTGAAAAGAGAAGTTATTCAGGGTGAGGACCAGTTCAGTCAGTCGAAGGAGGGTGTCGGTGGAAGGGTACTGGTTGGTGCGGCGGGAAAGGAAGAAGCGGAGGGCTTTGAGTCCTTCGTGATGGGGGATGGAGGTGTACAGGGACTGGATGTCCATCGTGAAAATAAGGCGTTGGGGACCGGGGAAGCGAAAATCCTGGAGGAGGTGGAGGGCGTGGGTGGTGTCCCGAACGTAGGTGGGGAGTTCTTGGGCTAAAGGGGACAGGACCGTGTAGAGGTATGCGGAGATGAGTTCGGTGGGGCAGGAGCAGGCTGAGACAATGGGTCGGCCGGGGCAGTCAGGTTTGTGGATTTTGGGCAGGAGGTAGAAACGGGCGGTGTGGGGTTGTGGGACTATGAGGTTGGAGGCGGTGGATGGGAGATCCCCTGAGGTGATGAAGTTATGGATGGTCCGGGAGATGATGGTTTTGTGGTGGGAGGTAGGGTCGTGGTCAAGGGGGCGATAAGAGGAGCCGTCCGCGAGCTGGCGTTTGGCCTCAGCGATATAAAGGTCGGTGCGCCAAACTACTACCGCGCCTCCCTTGTCTGCCGGTTTGATGGTGAGGTTGGGATTGGAGCGGAGGGAGTGGAGGGCTGCACGTTCCGAGGGTGAGAGGTTGGAGTGGGTGAGAGGGGTGGACAGGTTGAGTCGGTTAATGTCGCGGTGGCAGTTGGCTATAAGTAGATCGAGGGCGGGTAAGAGGCCAGCACGGGGTGTCCAGGTGGATGGGGTGCGTTGGAGGCGGGAGAAGGGGTCGTCAGAGGGTGGGCGGGAGTCTTGGTTGTGAAAGTAGGCACGGAGGCGAAGGCGGCGGAAAATATAACTTGTGTTCCCAGTCTGATTTAGCCAACTCCTTCCTCATCCCTTTATAGTCTCCCTTGTTTATGCATAACGCCCTGGTTTTAGACTGATGGCTGTAAACAAACATCTTGTTCACTTAAAGTCATCGAGATGTACAGCATGGAAACAGACCCTTTGGTCCAACCCGTCCATGCCGACCCCATATCCCAACCCAATCTTATGTCCTTTAGAGAAGGAAATCTGCCCTCCTTGCTTGGTTGGACCTCCATGATGGTTGAATTGATAATCCAAAAAAAAGGGCATGCATTGAGTCACAGAGGTCTACAATGCAGGTCAAAGTCCTTTGACCCATCGAATCTGCACCAGCCAAAAACAACCATCCAATAATTCTGAGTAAATCTTAGTTTATCTAAGTTTATCTTAGCCTGCTTGGCTCTCTCTCTTATTCCTGATGAAGGGCTTATGCTCGAAACGTCGAATTCTCTATTCCTGAGATGCTGCCTGGCCTGCTGTGCTTTGACCAGCAACACATTTGCAGCATCCAATAATTCTGATGCCATTTAGCGAAGTTCAAAAGAAGCATGGGTGATGTGAGAAAAACACATTTTTACAGTGAGTAGTTAAGGGTTTGGAATGCACTGCTTGGAAATGTGTTGGGGGCAGGTTGAATTCGTCGATTATGGATATGGGGGAGAAAGGCAGGAGTTTGACACTGGGGCTTTGGAAACAGGGCAGAGACAGTGGGGCCAAATGGCCTGTACCGTGCGCTAGTATCCATTCAGTGATGATGGGTAGGACTTTCGCGCAGAGCGCTCGGCAACGGGAGGGCGAAGCGACCCAGCGCTGCCGGAGTTAACATCGGGCCCGGAATTGGGGCTGGGCGAGGGCCGCCGCAGTCAAACCTGATTGAGCCATTGTGACGTCACCGGCCAATCGAGAGGCTAGCCAGGGGAGAGCGGACCAATGAGAGCCCGTAGAAAGGCGGGTCCACTTGGCCGTGTATCAAGTTTGAGTGACTGAGATGTAACAAAAGAGGTTGCGGAGTCTCACCACAATGTCCATTCTGAGAAGGTGCACCCCCATTCATCTCATTCTAACTGCTTCAGTCGGATCTTTCATTTTTATTTAAGATTTAAGCATTCTCCTCCCCCCAGTCCATTTCTCCCCTCCCTGCTCAACTGCATTCCGCAATATTTCAACCTTTTTTTTCCCCCATTAAGAATCGATCTTTACCATCCTGCAAGATGTCTCCCTGTTAGCCTCTGTGCAAAACCAATGCCGTTTCATTTGGATGGGGAGGAGGGTGGTCAAGAGACAATATTGGAAGTAGCTGGAACACATATGATTTCTGTAGTGCACCATCGGCAACGTGTTGAGAGTCTCTCTCTCTCTCTGTTTAAAATAAAACAGGACAAAACGCTCACGCATCGTTGATGTGCAAATCGACGACAGAATTGCTGCTGATCTGATGGCCATACCTCGCCTGCATTTAGACAGGAGCCGCGCTGGAGGGAGCAGCGCTGATCTCCCTCTCCCTCTCTCCCTATGTGACATTATTGCCAGTCTATAAAACGCTGTTCTCTTGTCTTGCGCCGCCCCAGTGGTGTCCAGGCGAGGGGGCGATGAATGGTCAGTGCTATTCCTTCACTCAGCCGGAGCGATGGAGGGACTAAACGAGTGTGAGCACTTCCCCGAGAGAAAGGGAGAAGAACTGACTGGTGCGGTTGCTTCCACGTCCCGCTGACTAATCAGAAGAGACAACATTGCCGAACTTTCCATTCTCCTGACCCGTGGACGAGGAATATTGAGAGGGGAGTAAATGGGAGCTCTTTCAGGACCGTCATAACCGCCTTGCAGGCTGTGTACGTCCAGAAGGTTTCATTTTAACTGAGAAATACATATGTTATATTGCATATCCTTAGTGAGCTATAGGCTTAAAATGGAGAAGCCACCAACCAGCTTCAGAGAAATTTTCCTTAAAGCTGGATTTAGCTGAAGATCAACTGGTGACACATCTGGGAGGTAATGGTCAATCCAGAAAATAAAAACTTCAGATTTCTGCCCAATTTAAAGGGCTGCTGATGTACCAATATTTTAAGAAAAGGCAGGAATTTGCAATTTTGCCCCGGAGTTGATGGGATTAAGCGATTTGGGAGAATTCTTCCAGGAAGGAGCACAATTATTAAAATTAAAATTGAAATTGGGACCAAGCGGCATCAGGAGTGCTTTTCCGCGTGTGGAGAATTGGATTTTGAGGAAGCAGTTTGAAGAGGGAGACTTGAGGGGAGGGTGGGAGGTTGGAGGCCATGTCCAGAGCAAACAGTGTGAGCCCTCCTGGCGCTGGGTCAGCTCCTGCAGGAGGTAACGAGCACCGGGCAGCCTGGACTGAGGGCGAGGTGGGCACCTTGCAGTCCCGAGCCAATGGGATCTCGATCCCCAGCGGAAGAGCCAGGGATAAGCGATGGAAGGGTGAAGAGGAGGATGAGGAGGCTGGCCAGCGACGGCCCGGGAAATCCAGCAGGCTCAGCTTCCGATCCAAGTCTGCCTGGCAGGAGCAGCTAGACAGGGAAGGTGGGTCAGCAAGCCGAAATAGCGTGCTCCGGGCCAGGCATCAGTTCCGTCTGGACGGGGAGGTGCGACCGAAGTCAGTGGAGGTGGGACTAGAGGAAGGGGCCATGTCGAAGTTGACTGATATTGACTCCTCGGCCTCTGATGTTGACATCTCCTTTGCGGATTGTTGTCACCGACTGTTTCGGATCTTCCAGTCCAAGAAGTTCCAGTCCGAGAAGTTGGAGAGGCTGTACCAGCGTTATTTCTTCCGTTTGAACCAGAGCAGCTTGACCATGCTGATGGGGGTTCTGGTGCTAGTCTGCGCCGTCCTGCTGGCTTTCCATTGTGTCCAGGGGAGCTACGAGCTGCCGTACCTGGTGGTCTTGGCCGTGACCATCGTCCTGGTGCTCACCCTGATGGTGGTCTGCAATCGTAACGGCTTCCACCAGGACCACATGTGGATCATCTGCTACCTGCTCATTTTGGTGATCCTGACGGTGGAAATCATTGGGCTGCTGTTGGTAGAGCCACGTTCTGCATCGGAGGGGATCTGGTGGACCATCTTCTTCATTTATATCATCTACACCTTGCTGCCCGTCCGAATGAGAGCAGCAGTTATCAGTGGAATTCTCTTGTCAGCCCTCCACCTTGGTATATCTTGGCAGAGGAACCTGGTGGACCCCTTCCTGTGGAAACAGGTAAGATTCTAATTGAAAAAGGTGTGCTTTAAAGGGGGTTTGGCTAGTTCCTTATTATTTTCCTTATTACTGCTCTTCCTTGAATGGATTGGGTACACATGGCGTTGGTGTGGTCTACCACTTCTCACAGAGTCACCAAAGTGCAATGCAGAACAAGGCTGTTTGGTCCATCATTTCTGTGCCAGGATGGATTTTTGCTTAGTTTCTTTATTATTCACTCATGGATGTGGGCATCTTTGGCTGGGCCAACATTTACAGTATTGCCCATCCTTATTTGCCCTTGAGAACATGGTGATAAGCTGCCTTCTTGAATTATTACAGTCTATGTTGTTTGCAAATAAAAACTATTTTATTGACTGCTTCTGGAGCTAATACAGTAGTGCTCTAGAAGACGGGGTTACTACTGAGACATCGATACATGTTGGGGCATCTTAGGTGAGCTGTTCAAGCTTTTCAGTGTTATGACATAATTGGTCAGCATTTGTCCTCATGAAGACCATCTTGATTTGCCTCTTGAATTTTTTTCTCTTTATTCTAAGCATGGGATGTGGGCATCACTGGCAATGTCATCATCTGTTGCCCATCCTGCTTTTCCAGAGGGAGCAGTGAGACTCGACTACATTGCTGGGTCTCTAGAGTCAAGTGTAGCCAGGGACAATGGATTTTCTTCCCTAAGGGATCTCAGTGAACCAAATGAGTTTTTACGCCACCCAGTGATAGTTTCGTGATCACATTAGCTTTCAACTGTAGACTTTCAAAGCTTAATTACATTTAGTATTGAATGTAAATTCCATCAGCTGCCATGGTTGCATTTGCTTGGTTTCTGATTTGCTTGTACAGTGATGTTATCATAATGAATGATCCCATTATGGTATTTTTGATTCTAAATAGTACTTTGATACTGAACCTTAAATATGGGTGTTGTATAATCTATAAATAGGCTTTAAAGTCTTATATTGAGAGAGCATATGGTTTCAATTAAATAGCTAACTTAGGAATGGTCAATATATTAAACTGACAGTGAGACTAGCCACTGGGACTGAATATTGTTGGCAGGCAAACTGGACTGATGGAGTGGTGTGTGGTATTTGCAAACTTTGGGACCAAATTCTTGGGCCATACATTACAACTCACTATGTCCTCATGTTCTTGTTCATGTAGCTAATGAATTGGTTTACACCAAATCATCAGCTCTGTATGGAAAAGCTGAGTTAAGTATTCTGAGTATTAACAGAGCCAGGACTAACCACAACGCAAAGCAGCCTGCCAAGGCAATTATAAAATCCATTCTCCATTTTATTACAATTCCACTGGGTCATGTCCAGGTCTGGCTCCTTTACCAATGACTGCTGTCGACATTGGCACACCTTCCAACTTTTAATTAATGAAGCGGTTTATTGAGCTGAGGTGGACTTGAGAGGAGTCTCCCTATATTATGCAACAGCTTACAAAGTCATTTTTATTTTTGAGTCTTGCAAAAATGGTATGAAAAGAAGAGCCAAGGTTTTAGTCAACTATACTGTCTCGGTGGCTTCTCTGGCTAGTTGCAATGTTGAAAAAGCAGGATTATTATTCTTAAAGGAGCATTGTCCTCCAATTTCGTTAGAAAGATTTCATTGTGCATTTACGCGTTTGTATATGTTGAATGTTTCCCTCTGTCCTCCTTTGCAATATTTGAACAAACCCCATCCTCTTTTTCAGGTGATATTAGCTAACTCTGCACTGATCAAACCAGGTATTTTTATTTTCACAAGACTAACTGATCCACTTGCTGTGTACACTAGATGTTCCTTTATAAAGGTACAGTCTCCAATATCTGTCCCTCTCAAGAAAACTGTTGTTTCAGTTTGCTCACCTGTCCTCGCTTACTGACCCTGTCACACCCAGAAACCCTGTGGTTCTTTGAATTTTCAAAATCTGATTTCCAAACACATACAAAATTATTTCACGCAAAAACTTAGTTTCAGGCCATCTTCTGAGATCCCAACTGGAACTTCTCATCGCCTACAAAATGTACATTTATGCATATATCCTAATGCATTCTTTGTAGAATGTTTACATTTAGAACACCAATGTACCAGAAAATGATGTTTCCAATGAATGTTTTTCATCAAGCTTCTTGACTCTAATCCAAGCACTTCTTTGATGTAGCCCCCAAGTTTGTCCCAGTGTACAGGCCCCTGTGGGAGCACAATTTAAACACGTCTTCTTATTGTCAATGCTGGCAGACTTAAATTGGAATGACTGATATTAAAGTTGGAGAATTGAGATACTGAGTTCTAATATTTAGTCTCTTTAGTGCTATTCCCAATTTATATTGACTGAGGGGAACCAAATATATTGAGGACAGTGAACATATGTATCCAAAACTGAATATTTGAAGATAATGTTTGCAACGATGGGGAGAGAAGAGAAGAGGTTGTTTCCTAAGCAAGTTATACATATTATGTATGGAGTCCTGGATGTTTTCTCTCTTGCCCATCTCAGTCGCCACACAGAGCCACTAACAAATTGAGAACTTATACACTGACAGCCCTCAAACGTTTATAAAGTTACTGCTTTAAGTGGATCTCTTCTCATGTTTGAGATATGATGATGAAGTTTGATGTGTTATTTGATTATAGTATGATGAAAGTCCCATTGTCATTCTCACACATGCATTTTCTAACAAGAATCACTAGTTTGTGATAATATTGATACAGCTTCCAAATTCATAGGCGCTGAATGAAGGAAATTAAAATGGAAACCCATTGCATGAAACTCAATGGACAGTATGTATGCAGGTAATGAAGGACGGAGGAGTCTGACTTATTAAGTTGATGGAAATTGAGTTCTCGTAGAAAATTCCAAAATGCCATTTTATTTTAATTTCTTGTTGATAAAGTCAGCCTCATTCACGAACAAAATGTTGGGCTCTAGGACTTTCATTTCCCATAATGATGCTATTTTATATTTTCTGTCTGTAGAAGTTACACAATTTATTGTAAAATTGCAGATGTTTAAAGATTTAATAATCACATTTCCCTCAGCAAATAAATAATTGAACCCTGTTATCTTAGTGACTTTGATAAACAGCTCTCTTAAGGGCAGGCCTGATGCCTGGCTCTAGGCCCTGATGCCATGGTGGGTTACCATGGAAACCTCATCTCCACTTTACATTCTGTGGATCCTGAAGCCAAATAAGTGTATTCCATTCTTGAGGATATGTAGGCGGGTAGGACTATAATATTAATGGGGCCGCGGAGGTGGGTTGAGAGAGGGGGCGGCACAGCGAGACTGTCAAGTCTGTAGAAAAGAAAACATCCAGCATTTTACTGAAAGGCGATTTTGTATGTTTTCAGTGCCTGGTCTCCTTACCCCTTTTAAAGGAACAATTCTCAATTCCTCAAGGTTAGCCATTTAAAGGGATGTTACCTTAATTATAAAAGTACCTTTTAACTGCTGGTTTGCCAGCATCCTTGCATAAAGCAAAAATCTTTCCAGAAAGACATCAGTACTTGTTTTTCAGTCTCGCTCATCCTTTGCAGGTTTATGTAGACTGGTCAACTATAGTGCAGATGGAGAGATTTGAGTGTTCAGAATCTGCTGCCCATGCCTGTTATCAACATTCCAGCATGGACTGTCACATCCCAGAGGGAAAAGGAAAACAGTAATACTTTGGAATGCACACACTGAAGCTTCAGTTTGATTTATACAAGATGAGTTGGACTAGTGTGTGTCATTCATGGGTTTTACTAGTTTTTTCCTTCTGGGTTGTGGACTGGGGGCAGGCAGTCTACATTTTTCAAAAAAACCCTCAACATTCCTCTCTCTTCTGGCCACTGCGCTCAAGGATGAGAAAAATCAATCTTGAAACTAGTACTTTTTGTAAGAAGATTTGAACGCACGTTTGATCTTTGTGTTTGCACATCTCTGGGGTCGGGTACAAGCAGCACTGCTCCAGACATGTCTTGTTGCCCATATTCCAAATTTGCTGTCACATCCTAAGTTATAGGAGTGTGTATGAGCTAGAGTGCCCATCATGGCCAATGATATACTTCTTGTGACACATGCAAAGCCTGGGAATTTTACCAGCAGAAACAGCAGACCTCAGCTGTTTAGGAACAGCTTCGATTTGCCAAGTTTTGAACTACTCTCAAAGGTACAGGTAAATGTGGCAGCCAAAGATTGGCAGCGCAAGGTACTCACAAGCAACAGTCCAGGAGAGTTGCGTTTTCAACAGGAAAAATCACATTCAGATTTTGTGAGTTGGAAATGAAATGAGGCATAGTTGGGTTTTATATTTATGTGCGACATGAGGAAGAGGCAAAGGATCTTGACTGCATTTAGCCCATTTCTTCCAGTGGACCATCTAACAGGCTTAGGTGGTGTACTTTTAATTATGTTTCAGTGATGTGCAAACCAATGGCAAAAGCGCAGCTTGGAAGCTATTATTCTCGTAAATATGAAGAGAGAATGAATTGGGGGTGAGATGGGGAAGAGGAGATGTACAAAAAGAGCCTCGAAAGCTGCTGTCAACTTTGAAGAAAAGTAATATGTAACCTGTTCTTCTTTGTACTTCTCTGCCTTGAATGTCTCCCTTGTGTCCTGGTGGCCATCCCTGGACATGTATGAGCATGTAGTTAGTCCAGAATTGAATATCCTCTAAATTTATGCTACAATGATTTAACAGAGGGTGGGGAAGAATTGGGAAATGATTTGCTATAGGCAACATTCTGAGCTGTCTGCCTGGTAATTGGTTTCTGTCCTATTGGGAAGAGAAATGGGATTTTGCCTTTTTAAGGGGAAGGGAGACCTTTGAGGAGGTCAGAATAACTTGCTGTTGTAGCTGAAGAATTTGCAGAATGAATGTTCCACTGTGTTAGACAAAACAATTCCTAAAATGCTGAGCGTCCCAATTTAGACTAGTGGCAGAAAGCAGCTTTGGACTTCGTCTTCCCTAATTTCTATGAATTCATTGGCTCTGACTCATCAAATGAAAGAATTGTTACTTCACAGAAGGAGACCATTCCACCCGTAATATCTGCACCAACTCTCTGAATGAACAATACACCTAGTACCTTCTCCCCTGAACTTTTCTCAGGTAATCATTCAGTGGACACGGCCTAGGCTCTGGTCATTTGCTGTGTGAAAAGATTTTCCCAAATGTCACACACAGATTTATATGCCAATCATTTTTAGCATAAAGTGTCAGAGTCTAACTAGTGAGAGCAAAATGACTCAACCAAGTTCTCCTCACATTCCCAGTCCCCACCAGCAAGGATGCTGGTCAGTAAAAGCATCCCTGACTGTTGTTTGTTGGCTGTTGAGGTGAGTTGGAGGGTCATCCTGGCTGACTTAAAAGAACCTGCGTATATTTAATGTATTTCACAACCTTCGGGTGTCCCTGCGCCATTGAATTACCTTTGAAGCAGAATTCCTGTTTGTAAATTTGGAAAATTAACAATCAATTTGCGCAGGGCCCCTCATAAAGTATCCGAGAAATGAAATACTTATTTTAGTTGTATTGGTTGAGCGATAAATGTTGGCCAGAACACCCCTGCACTTCTTTGAAATAGCACCATGGTATTCTATGTGATAACTGAGAGTGCAGACTGGGTACTCAGCTTTAATACCTCATCTGAAGGACACCACACTCAACAATGATCCTCAATGGAGTGGCAAGCCTGGGTTGTTGTGCTCAAACCTCTAGACTCAGGCTTGTACACAGACCCTTTAACTTTAGGCAAAAGTACGAGCTACTGAGCTATGCCCATGTGAAGTCGACCTGTTCATTAATCATGGGGCATAATCAAATCCAGATCTTCATTCTTCCTGCAGATTGGCCTAAATGCTTTGCAAAGCATGAGTGACGTGCACAGATTTAACAAGCAAACAGCATTTGTATCTTTAATGAAACTATTTCCATGCATATTGCCTTTTGCTGAACAGCACTTTCGTTCTTATCAATTATTTGATTTGTTTTAGGGACTATAAACAGTTTTTAGCTGTTCATTCTATCACGGGATATAGGCATCACTGGCAAGAATGGTGCCCATCCCTAATTGCCCTTGAACTGAGAGACTTGCTTAAGCATTTTGTGGGCAGCTCACATAGTTGTAGTCACATGAAAGCCAGACCAGGCAAGGACAATAGATTTCATTCCCCAGAGAGTGTTAATGAACCAAATGGGTTTCTTATGGCAATAATTTCATGGCCATCATTACTGAAAGTAACTTTTAATATCAGATGCATTAGCTGTATTCAAATTTCACTCAGTATTGTCATGAGATTTGAACCGATGTCCACAGACCATTCACCTGGCCTCTGGATTGCTAGTCTAGTGACAATGCTACTACATCACCATCTCCCTCCCAGCCAGAATGGCGTTTGGAAATAAATTAATTTGTTACTAACTTCCTCTCTGCAGTCAAGGTTGACCTTTACAAGGAGAAGTTTTCTGTGCCTCTGATGCGATGTCCTGTTGTTTATCCACTCACTATTTATGGATTTAATATTTTCCGTACCAGCATGCGTAACTTTTTAAATGGGTAGAGAGCTGAAAAGGAAGAGAAAAAGACAGTAAGTTGAACTACTAATCTTTTAGTCTCTCGGGAAGTGACCAGGGCTTCCATTATGTTGGACCATTCTATTGTGGAGTTAGTTTCCTGACTGCAAGAAAGTGAGATTCAATCCTCTCTTGTTGCTCAAATTTGGTTTTTGCTACTTCTGTCTCATCCTCCTGAAGGCTTTGAAGCTGAACAAAAGTACCTCACCTAATTGGGCATTCATCCCCTCCATGCACATAGATGATGAAGCTCTCCAACTCGTGTCACCCATTTGGTTTGACATGCTGATTGGAACATTTAGGCTTGAGTGTTGGCAGATTGTAAAGAACAGATTCACAAAATATTTCAATGGTGAATGAAAAGTGTTTTTTTCTGTGAATATCATTATGTGTTTTGGTTTTATTTGACACATTTCTGAGCATTTACCTACCAGTTAGTGACTTAGTCATAGCATTTGCTTGTTAGCAAATATAACTGTCCTTTTGCACAGCAAGGCCTATCACTCAGCAAAGAAACCAATCATGTGCTATTGGTGTCAATAGAAGTTGGAAAATAGCATGTTTCTAAAAGAGCTCCATCATTATCTTCTTCAAGTAGTTCCATGGACTCTGATACACTCCCTTGGTGGCCAGTCTGAGAAGACATCAGAACCGGTGAGCTTGCTGCCAAGTGATACACCAGATCCTCTCCTAACATCAACCAGCACCTGTTTCCTCCAGAAATTTGAACTAATCTTTCCTTTTCAGTCCAAGAGCACTGAAGCAAACTCTAGTGTCCAATGCAACATGAGCGAAATATGCAACTTGATCTGTACAACGTGGCCGCGCAATGGGCATGCATTGACATGCTGAATTATTTGGAGAGAGTAACGATTTTATTGGGGTCAGAGAAGTGGTGGAAAGCAGTACATGTGTAACAAATGTGTTACGTAACTGACAATACAAAGGCGTGAACTAAGGCTCTTAAATGATAGAGAGGTAAGGGAGATAATTGAAGTAAAGTTACAGATCAGTCATGAATGGTCACATTCACCACTTCTGTAGACTCTTGTGGTGCAGTGGTAGTGTCCCTACATATAATTGAATGGTCGAGCACTCTTGAGGGTTTGTGTTGATAAAATGCCTTCCTGTGTGTTTAATGATGTTTTATTCTGAATTGGGAAATAAGTGGAAGTTTTCCAACATGTGTGATCAGTTTGGGAGAGCAGATTTGAAGGGCTGAATGCTCACCTCTTGTTTCTGTGTATCTCAGTTCAACGTTACACTGGTTGATTCAAAAGAAAATAATGTTTTCCATATAAATCAAGTGGAAGTTAGCTTGTTCGTATGTTTGATGTTTATTTTAATGTAGCAACAGCACTTTACATCTCCTGTGGCATTGCTGTCAGTGGGCAGCAGCAAAGCCAACCATTCAACCCTTAACATTGTGAGATGGTTCAGCCATCTTAGGTAAGGATACCTCAGTGCTCAGGGATCACAGGTCACTCAGCAAAAAATGGTGCAGAAGAAACCATATCTGTGTGAATCCCATCACAGACTTGAAAAGCGTATATCCAACACAGCATTAGAAGGTAAAAGCTGAACATAAGGCTGAGCCTTTCAAGAAGTGAGATAAGAATTGGTGAGATATAGGGCAATACTCTGCATTGGTAAATTTTATGTGGTTTCTTGCATTTTGTGCATGTTATGTTTTGTTTGGTAAAGTTGTCTGAGAATGTAGTATACTAACATTTCCTATAGAACTGGGCTTGAGTGAATCCAAAGTTTATTTGAACAGATTAAAAGCATTCTTTTCTGCTGTGGACACATTGGAAGAATGATGCACAAGACGTGCAGTCATGTGAGACATGACTACCGTGGAGTTAGTCATAAGGCTTTTGGAGGATGCACTGATTTATAACAATCAGGTATGATGCCTTGTAACACATAAGGTACTATGAAAACTATATATTTTCCTAGTTTTGTTTTACTGTCATGCTTATACACTACTGACCCTTCAGTCTTGAATTGCTGCTGACTTTCAGACTCAATGATTGAATTGTTCAAGCAAATTGTACAGTGCACGAGGCATAGTATTAGCAAATTGCTAGAAACAAGCAAACTGATTTTTAAAATCCCAGCCACTTGAAAATGCAAAGAAACATCACTTCTCAGTGACCTATGAAGTTATACGCTGTTGTCTCTTGGTCACATATCAGCTGTTCCTTTCTGGGCCAGACTCCTGGACTTTCTTACTTAACAGAAGGGCTTTCGCCCGAAACGTTGATTTCGCTGCTTGTTGGATGCTGCCTGAACTGCTGTGCTCTTCCAGCACCACTGATCCAGAATCTGGTTTCCAGCATCTGCAGTCATTGTTTTTACCTTTCTTACTTAACAGTTTCACCGCATGAAGGCTTAAGTATAAGGTTTACCATTAAATATTGGCCAGCAGATTGGGGCGGCCTTTGATGCTCTTCTTTAGCGGAGTGATGTGGATAAATAACTAGATGCATCGCAGTGTGACAAGTAAGTGTAATGGCTACAGAAGGTGTGCATTACACCCAAGGCTTCTAAAATGTAAAATGCTAGTGCTGAAAGCCTAAAACGTCTAATCTAGCCAGTGCTTCATAAAATGTGTCATTGCACTTTGATTTGAATGATGTGTCTTTGGTGTGGAATGGTTAACCAAATGGAATTGCTGTCAGCTGTTAATAGGTGAGACAGGAACCAAGACAACTAGCTTTTCAATGTGGAGAGAGAGAGAGAAAGAGAGGCTTTTTTTCAGATGCGCAGTCTTATAACACATATCCCACAACATCAGTGTTTCACCAGTCCCTTATCTATATGTGCTCAAAGCCACTTAAAACCCACCGCCTCTTTACTGTTATGTTAGCATTGGGTTAACAGTGTGATTGACAACACATTACCATTGGCTTTCTTCATATTCATTTAATTGTGTCCAGAACTTTTGGAATTTTTCGCCCGAGCAGATTTATTTTCCCTCTGATGGGAACCTATGCTGCAGCAAGCTGTCAGGAACTTGCAGATACAAGCTGCTTTGAATGGAAGTTTGGAGGCTGTTAATGTTTAGATCTCCGAGTGAAGTAAGAGAGTTCTGGTGATGTCTGTAGACGACCTAAGAAGGAAGAGAGGAATGATAGAAAAATGGACTCACACAAGGTTGGCTGAAACACTTTAATAATTCATGGGTTTCTGGAACTATCTTCAGTCTAAACATTTGAAACAAGGTGTCCAAAAATATCATCAAGAAGGGCCATAAATCAAAATCAATAATGAAGAGAATGGGAAAGGAAATAAAGGAATTCAGAGTTCAATGAGACACAGTCAGCCCACAACGATTGTCTCCTGTCACGCTGGTGAACGCCCTCGATCTTACGGTAAGTGCTACTCCGAACTTATATGTTTAAATATTGTTATTTTCAGATGTTGAATAATTGAATATTTACTTTCAATCTTGTTAACCCTATGATTTTGAATATTAATTCACAAGTAAAAACATTGCTTCTTTAAGATTGTTGATTGAAGCTGTTAACGTGGGGTTAAGCTGGAAGATTAGCCGTGACTCTTATGGAATGGTGGGCCAGGTTCAAGAAGCAATGTAGCCTACCCTGTTCCCACTTCTTATCTTCCTATGAACGTTTGACATTGCAAACAGGAGTCTATGTAAACGAGCTCAGGGGTGCTTTAGAGCTTAACCCAGCAAATGTCATTTCATGCAAGAACATCAAATATTCTGTATCGGCAAATGGGTCAAATGTTCACATGGATTCTCGATGTTGGAGACTCATTGCTCTGATTCACGGTCCAATGCTGCAGTGATACTGGGAGATGATTGCACCACTGTCTGCCAAAATCAAGCCAGTTGTTAAATATCACTTCATCATGATTCTAACTCACTGACTTGTCTCCCAGTTTTTCCTGTAGAACTCACATCTGGTTTGATTGTGGAGAGAGAAGCAGATGTGATGTTCCCAGTCTGGCATGACATTTATTCAGAACTTCTTCAGTTCTTCTTTAACTCTGAAGAAGGGCCATACAGGACTCGAAGCATTAAGGGCAGAGGAGGGTGCAGTGAGAGAGGGACTCACTGAAATCCTTGTAGAGGGAGGAAGAGAGCTCATGCCCGAAACGTCGATTCTCCTGCTTCTTGGATGCTGCCTGACTTGCTGCGCTTTTCCAGCAACACATTTTTCAGCTCGAAGCATTAACTCTATTTCTCTCCTCACTGATGCTGCCAGACCTGCTGAGTTTCTCTAGCATTTTATGATTTTTTTTCAGATTTCCAACATCCACAGTGTTTTGCTCTTATCTGGTTTGATTGGACTCGTTTATATAAAATGTTGTTATTTGTTGTACTGAACCAATGTAGGCCAAATTGTAAATCTTTGGGAAGAGAAGAGAGGTTTCTTTTTTCAGTTAAGTGTCACCTGTTATCAGTTTGCCCTCCAAGTCTCTCACTATCCTGCACTGAAAGAATATCAACTGCTTTTATTTATCATCACTGGGTCAAAAACCTGGAACTCCGTATTATAACAGCATGGTCTGTGCACTAATGCAAGATTGCAATGGTACAACAAAAGGGCACCTTGCAATGAGAGCTGTACCCATTGGAATTTCCCAAGAGCTTGGAGAGCCAAGAGTTCCTTGTGGGTTTCTCCATGTCAACTTGACAACCAATTAGAACCTTTCTCTCCTGCAGTATAAATTCACTGGAATTTCGAAGATGAGGGGTATCTCATAGAAATCTATAAAATTCTGATAGGTCTGAACAGGATAAACGCAGGAAGGATGTTCCTGATGACGAGGAAGTCCAGGGCCAAGGATCACAGTCTAACAGCATGGACCACTTAGGACTGAGATGAGGAGAATTCTTTTCACTCAGAAAAAGATTCTCTGCCACAGAAATCACTTGAAGCTAAAACATTAAATATTTTCAAGAAAGAGCTAGATATAACCCTGGAGGGTTAAAAAGTTAAAAGGAAATGTGGAGAAAGCAGGAACAGGGTTCTGAGTTGTACAATCAGCCATGGTGATGTTCAATGCTGGAATAGGCTTTAAGGGTCATTCCTGATGAAGGGCTCTGGCCCGAAATGTCGAATTTCCTGTTCCTTGGATGCTGCCTAACCTGCTGTGCTTTAACCAGCAACACATTTTCAGCTCTGATCTCCAGCATCTGCAGACCTCACTTTTTACTTTAAGGGTTGTATAGCCTACTCTTGCTCCTATTTTCTATGGTTGTGTGTTACGATTGTTTGAAGTTTAGTATTCTTGCATTTGTCCTGATGACTATAGACAAAAAGCTCTGGCAACATGCCCCCGTTTCAGCAACATTCTAGTATAGTTTGCGTTGAGACATTTCTAATGACAGAGAAAAAGGTTATCATGTATTTGGCTGTTTTTCCTTCACCTGGGTTTTCTAAATGTTGAGTCTGAAGCACTAAGAGTATATTTACAATGACTTTGACATTGATGCAGGGACATGTGTCAAAAATGGTGCAATTTGGAGAGTTGAGATTGCAAAATTAATGTCTTCATGAGAAACATTGGAGAACCTGAGATTGACTTTCATTGAGCAGAGATTAATAAGCAGAGATTTAATTGAAGGATTTTGATGTTTTACAAGGAAAAGTTGAACAGGCTAGGCTTGTATCTGTTGGAGTTTTGAAGAGTAAGTGATGGTTTGGTGGAAACATATAAGATTCTGATGCATCACCAGGAGGTAGGCAGGGTGTTTTCCTTCGTTGTAGAATCTAGAACTAGGGGTCTGCTGTGGAAAAGTAAAGCTTCTCCAATTAAAGGCAGACTAGAGAGCTGGTGGGACTGTGGAATGATGTTGCAACCAGATCACCCGTGATATAAATAAATGGCAGATTGGTTTCAAAGGACCAAATGACCAACTCTTACTCCTGTTCATAAACTTGCACATTTCATGGAACAAATTGGGAAAAAACATTTTGTTGAGGTGGATTCATCATCAGAGTTTTCATATTTAAAATAATAGGCAAAATTACTACAGAGGAGATGAGGAGAATTGTTTGCCATTTGGTAAGTTTAAAGATCTAGAATGAGATGGGGGATGTAACAGATTTTGTAAGAGCTTGTAAATGACAGTGGCCTATGTGGGATACAGTTCACTGAGGGAGCTAAGCTATGGATGATAATGGTGGAGGCTTCAAAATTCCATCATGGAGCTGACCATGAATCTCTCCTGTTTTTAACACTTGCCATCAGTGTGTGTAGGAAGGATTGTGATGGTTAATACACTTGGGTTGGCATTTATACAAACAATTTGGATGAGAATCTAGGAGGCACAATTAGTAAATTTGCGGACGGCACCAAAATTGGTGGTATAGTTGACAGTGAAGAAGGTTATCTAAGATTACAAAGGGATCTTGATCAATTGGGCCAATGGGCGAAGAAGTGGCAGAAGGAGTTGAATTTGGATAAATGCTGGTGTATTGCATTTTATTAGAACAAACAAGGTCAGGACTTATACAATTGATAGAACGGGACTGGGAAGTATTCTTGGACAGAGAGACCTCGAGATTCAGGTACATAGTTCTTTGAAAGTTGCAGGTAGACAGGGTGGTTAAGAAAGCATTTAGCACACTTGCCTTCATTGCTCAGATCTTTGAGTATAGATATTGGGACAAAATATCGATGTTGTACAGGACGTTGGTGAGGTCACTTTTGGAGTACTGTGTACATTTGTGGTCGCTCTGCTGTACGAAGAATATTATTAAATTGGAGAGGGTTCAGAACAGATTTTCCAGGAAGTTGCAATACACTGGCATTTATCCAAATTCAACTCCACCTGCCACCTCTTAACCCATTGGCCCTTTGTAATCTTAGATAACCTTCTTCATTATCAACTATACCACCAATTTTGGTGTCATTTGCAAACTTACTAATTGTGCCTCCTAAATTCTCATCCAAATTGTTTATATAAATGCCAACCAAAATGGACCCAGTACCGATCCCTGCAGAACACTGCTGGTCACAGGCCTCCAACCAGCGAAACAACCCTCCACAATCACTCTTCTGTCTCTTTGGCCATAGCTTTCTTGACCATTAATCCTTGTGTGGGATTTGAATTTTGAGTCACTGGCACAGAGGTGGGGGCTCTGCCTGCTTCCATGCACCACAAAGGACCATTTGTTCATTCAAGAAACACAATGGGTTACGTATAGCCATCATAGGGCACCACTCAACGAGTGTGGAATAAGGTGCAGAGACAGGCATTGTTCGACTATCACAGGCAGTGTAAAAATTTAACCCAGGTTGTAAGCGTCATCCTCTAGCCATCTCGCCATCAAAGCATGGTTGGGCAAGTCACAGCGTGGAAATAGACCCTTCAATCCAGTTCGTCCATGCTGACCAAGTTTCCCAAACTAGGCTAGTCCCCTAACCTGCATTTGGCACATATCCCTACAAACGTTTCCTATTCATGTACCTATCCAAGTGTCTTTTAAATGTTGTAACTGTAGCTGCATCTTTCATTTCCTCTGGCAGTTAATTATACACATGAACCACCCTCTGTGTGAAAAAGTTGCTCCTCGGGACCCTTTCAATGTTTCTCCTCCCACCTCTAAAATATGCCCTCTAGTTTTGAACTCTCCAATCCTAGGGAAAAGATCTTTGCTATTTACTTTATCTATGCCCCTCAAGATTTTATAAAGCACTGTAAGGTCACCCATTAACCTCCTACAGTAAAAAATGAGGTCTGCAGATGCTGGAGATCACAGCTGCAAATGTGTTGCTGGTCAAAGCACAGCAGGTTAGGCAGCATCTCAGGAATAGAGAATTCGACGTTTCGGGCATAAGCCCTTCATCAGGAAGGGCTTATGCTCGAAACGTCGAATTCTCTTAACCTCCTACACTCCAGTGAAAATATGTCCTAGCCTATCCAGCCTGTCCTTATAACCCAAACTCTCCAGTCCTGGCAACATCCTGGAAAATCTGTTCTGAACCCTCTCCAATTTAATAGCATCCTTCCTACAGCAGAGCGACCACAAATGTACACTGTATTTTAAAAATGACCTCACCAACGTCCTGTACAACATCGATATGTTGTCCCAACATCTATACTCAAAGATCTGAACAATGAAGGCAAGTGTGCTAAATGCTTTCTTAACCACCCTATCTACCTGCAACTTTCAAAGAACTATGTACCTGAATCTCTAGGTCTCTCTGTCCAAGAATACTTCCCAGTCCCGTTCTATCAACTGTATAAGTCCTGACCTTGTTTGTTCTAATAAAATGCAATACACCAGCATTTATCCAAATTCAACTCCTTCTGCCACTTCTTCGCACATTGGCCCAATTGATCAAGATCCCTTTGTAATCTTCGATAACCTTCTTCACTGTCAACTATACCACCAATTTTGGTGTCATCTGCAAACTTACTAATTGTGCCTCCTAAATTCTCATTCAAATTGTTTATATGAATGCCAACCAAGTGGACCCAGTACTGATCCCTGCAGAACACCACTGGTCACAGACCTCCAGTCCGAGAAACAGCCGCCCACCACCACTCTCTGTCTCCTACCGTGAGCAAGTTTTTGCTGTATGTGATCTAACTTTACTGATTAGTCTATCATGCAAAACTTGTCAATGCCTTTACTAAAGTCCATGTAGACAATATCTACTGCTCTGCCTTCATCAATTCTTTTGGTTACATTAGATTAGATTAGATTACTTACAGTGTGGAAACAGGCCCTTCGGCCCAACAAGTCCACACCGACCCGCCGAAGCGCAACCTACCCATACCCCTACATTTACCTCTTACCTAACACTATGGGCAATTTAGCATGGCCAATTCACCTGACCCGCACATCTTTGGACTGTGGGAGGAAACCGGAGCACCTGGAGGAAACCCACGCAGACACGGGGAGAACGTGCAAACTCCACACAGTCAGTCGCCTGAGTCGGGAATTGAACCCGGGTCTCAGGCGCTGTGAGACAGCAGTGCTAACCACTGTGCCACCGTGCCGCCCATCCTCAGAAAAAACTCAGTCAGTTTTGTGAGACATTATTTCCCATGTGCAAAGCTGACTACCTATGCCTAATCAGTCCTTGCCGACACAAATGCATGTAAATCCTTTCTCTCAGAAACTCCTCCAACAACTTACTCACCACTTAAGTCAGACTCACAGGTCTATAGTTCCTAAAGTTTCCCCTTACAGCCTTTCTTAAATAAAGGCATAACATTAGCCATCCTCCAATCCTCTGCACCTCATCTGTGATTGTAGATGATACAACTATCTCTGCTAGGGCCGTGCAATTTCTTTCCCAAATTCCAACAACATCCTGGGTTAGACTTGATCAGTTTTATTCATCCTTATGTTATTTCAGACCTCCTTCACTTCCTCTTCTGTATTATGGACTATTTTCAATCCATCAATATTTATTTCCCTGAGCTCCCTAGCCTCCATTTCTTTCTCCACAATAAAAACTGATGCAAAATATCTAGGGCGAAACCATAGGGGTGTGGAACCAAATGGTTAACTCGTCAAAGATGGGACAAACGACCTTCTTCTGTGAGGTAAGTGTCTATGATCTAACTGCTGCAGTCTTTTGGCAGGATTTTTTTCTCTGGTGCGTTCTGTTCTGTCCCTATTCAAGCCTTCACCCAGGGTGGCTTGACTTGTCAATATGCTGTCACCATTCACCACCAACTCCTGTCAGAAGTGTGGGTAAGTCACTAAGAGCTCTGCTTGCATAATGCGACACAATTACATTTCTCATAACCGGCATTGCAGTTATATTTGAGCTGCAGTTGCTGTAGAAACCATTTGCAATCTAAACATACATTTTCATTTAATTCCCCTCTGTCATTTTCACACAGAAAGTGGGATGGTTTGGATGTAGTCTCTCATTGAATGGAGCTTGTATCTTGAAACACTTTGTGAGCACAGTGACTTATTCAATTCTCCACTGATGTTTACAAAGGTACCACCCAAACCAAATCATGTGTATGTTAATGTATGAGAAGGAAAGTACTCAATTACCTGTAGCGTTGAAACTCAAAGGGGCATTGACACTGCTGAGCACTATTCTGATTTACTGTCTCAATACTGATACTCTCTTGTCGGCTTGTAATAGGTGATGTGAGCACACTGGCGAGTGCAGATGTTCAGTCCCGGATACAGTGGCTCTCTGCTTTTTGCAAATGATAGTGGCGCTTTGAAGTGATGTCTTCTGAATTGGTTCTTGATGAGCCTGTAGTTGAAGGTGGAGCAAAATGACACAGGGCAACATCTCCCATTGGCCTGGAGCAAGAAACGAAGGTAAACATTGGAGCATCTTTTCACATGTGTGACCGATGCTATCACTCAATGCTGTGGAGAGTTAAGACCAAAAAATCCGGGAGGTGAAGTAGACCATTCAGACCATTGACTGGGCAGGAAGTGGCCTAGTGGTATTATTGCTAGATTCAGCAAATATTCTGGGGACTTGGATACAAATCCCACAATGGCAGATGATGGAATTAGCATTGAGTAAAGAATCTGAAATTAAGGGTCTAATGATGACCATGAAACCATTGCCGAATATCAGGAAAACAATATCTAGTTGCATGATGTCCTTTAAAGAAGGTGATCTTTACCATCCTTACCTGGTCTGGCCATCCATGCGACTCCAGACCTGTTGCAATTTGGTTCACTCTTAGCTGTCCAATGGGCAACTAGTGATGGGCAATAGATGCTGGCCCAGCCAGTGAAACCCAGATCCCGTGAGTGAATTAATAAAGTCTGCTCCATCATTTAATGAGATCGTGGCTGATCTGATAATCCTCATCTCCACTTTCTTGCCTTATCCCCAAAGCGCATAATTCCCTTAATGATTAAAAATCTGTCTATCTCAGCTTTGAATATACTTAATGAGCCAGTCTGGACAACACTCCACGATGAAGAATTTCACAGATTTGCCACCCGCAAAGAGAAGAAATTCCTCCTCATCTGTCTTAAAAGGCAACCCCTTACTCAGATTGAGACAATTGACAAAAGACCAGAGGGAAGATGAGCACTTTTTAAAATTTGCAATAAATTGTTAGGACGTGCAATGCACTGCCAATTAAGGGTGGTAAAGGCAGATTTAATAAAAAATTGCCAAATGAAATTAGATAATTGTCTGACAAGTAAATAAATTACAGGGCTTCGGGCGTGGTCATTCAGAAAGTCAGAATTGACGTAATTGGCTGAATCGAGTCAAAAGGTGTGGTGCTGGAAAAACACAGCTGCTTAGGTAGCATTCGAGCAGCAGAAAAGTCACGTTTCAAGCATAAACTGTTCATCTAGCTTATGCTCGAAACATCGATCCTGCTCCTCGGATGCTGCCTGACCAGCTGTGCTTTTCCAGCACCACACTTTTTGACTCTGATCTCCAGCATCTGCAGTCCTCACTTTCTCCAGACTTGGCAGAATAGCTTCCTTTTGTGTTGTTAGGATCCATATGGAGTACTTACATCCATGAGCATGATTATACTGAGATTACATTATGTGTTGTACGGTTCATTAGATCTGTCTACTGGAATTAAAACAAATTTACTGAAGGCCTCGACTTACTGTGTTTGGTGCAACAGTTGCTATTGTGGGGATTGACTTGTACCTGTGAATAATGAGAAACAATGAGATAACATGCTGTTACTTTGAGTTTCAGCAAGGAACTCAAGATTCTCCAAACTTATATATCAACAACGTAAAAGTGTGGAGGGTAGCTTTTCAGGCTGGAGGCTTGTGAACAGCAGTATGCCACATGGATCGATGCTGGGTCCACTGCTTCTTGTCATTGATACAAATGATTTAGATACGAATATAGGAGGTATCGTTTGTAAGTTTACAGATAACACCAAAATTGGAAGTGTAGTGTATAACAAAGAAAGTTACCTCAGAGTACAAAGGGATCTTGATCAGATGGGCCAATGGGCCAAGAAATGGCAGATGGAGTTTAATTCAGATAATTGTGAGATGCTGCATTTTGAAAAGGCAAATCATGGCAGGACTTATACACTTCATGGTAAGGTCCTGGGGCCTGTTGCTGAACAAAGAGACATTGGAGTATAGGTTCATAGTTACTTGAAGTGGAGTCTTAGGTGGACAGGATAGTGAGGAAGGCATTTGGTCTGCTTTCCTTTATTGGTTAGTGCATTGAGTGTTGGGAGATGATGTTGCAGCTGTACAGGGCATTGATTAAGTCACTATTGGAATACTGTGTACAAATCTGGTTTCCCTGCTATCGGAAGAATAGTGAGAAACTTGAAAAGGTTCAGAAAAGATTTACAAGGATGTTGCCAGGTTTGGAGGGTTCGAGCTATAGGGAGAGGCTGAATAGACTTGGGCTATTTTCCCTGGAGCGTCGGAGGCTGAGGTGTGACCTTATAGAGGTTTATAAAATCATGAGGAACATGGATAAGGTAAATAGACAAGGTCTTTTCCCCTGGGTGGGGGAGTCCAAAACTAGCGGGCATATGTTTAAGTTGAGAGGGGCAAGATTTAAAAGGGACCTAAGGGGCAACATTTTCACGAAGAGGGTGGTGCGTGTATGGAATGAGTAGCCAGAGGTGATGGAAGCTGGTACAATTACAATATTTAAAAGGTATCTGGATGGGTACATGAATAGGAAGGGGTTAGAGGGATATGGGCCAAGAGCTGGCAAGTGGGACTAGATTAGGTTGGGGTATCCGGATGACGCAGACGAGTTGGACCGAAGGGTCTGTTTCCATGCTGTACAGCTCTGTGACTCTATGAGTCTGCCTGCCCTTAAGAGAAGAAATAGGAGCATGACCATCATTCTGCTATTCAAGTAACAACTCCCCAAAACACATCTGCTGGAGAGAGAGAGAAAGAAGCTAATGTTATGTTTCGAGAACTTTAGTTTGAGTTGTCCACCTTCTTATAGATCTACTGTGTATATTGGGCAAGTTCTAAGTTTTAACCTGAAATTTCCAGTATTTGGGAAATAAGATATTTGTAGCTTCTCCTCTTTAACTGGAATTTTGTTTTTGGTCTCTGGCTACAATTGGCAATGTTTACACTATTGATCCCTCTACAGATAGTGCCGAGAGAGATCTTCTTTATAGACAATGGTGAAGATTCATCACCACTGCAATATCTCCTTCTGTCATGGTATTCTTCACAGTGAAGAAGATTTCTCTTTGTTCTTTCATGGGTTTTCAGCATCACTGCTCAGGTTAGCATTTGTTCCTGAAACCTCCTTGAGTCACATTTGGGGGTTAAGAGTCTCATGTAGGCCAGAAGAGGATGGCAGATTCTCTTTTGCGAAGGGCATTAGTAGACCAGATTTATTTTCACAAAGAAGGACACACCTTTCAATTCCAGATTTATTAATTGAGTCCAAATTTCACCAGCTGTTGTGGTGGGATTTGCACCCATGTTCCCAGAGCCTTTGGGTTGTTAGTCCAGTGATGTGACCTGTGCATATTGCTGGGGCTTCTGAGATCAGCTCCAACTGCTGACAGCGGGATGCTTCTTCACCATTTCAGATTTTCGGAGAACAAGCTCCGTGTGCCCCCTGAGGTGCTGCTTGGTTGACCAGTTCTGGCCAGGTGCCCCTGATAGTGACAAACACCTTTTGGCAGTCGTTAGACTTCGGTGGGGGAGGGGGGTTGAGCAATCATCTTTCTGACCTGTTAAGATTGCTGCCTGGATAGGCAGTGCTCTTTGTAGCACTGCATTGAATAAAGAAATAAATTGCCTTAGAATTAACTTGAATAAGTACACACTGTTCTCTGCACTTAGTTTATCTAAAGTTCCACTTAGTGTTGCAATTCTTACCCCCACTGCTACACACCTGAAAACCTAATGTTAAAGAAACATTTCTGGACATAAATCAGATAATTGCCTGAAGAATTAATTTGTCGCAAGCATGAGGCTTATTGGTCTTTTATTAGAAAAGTACGTCCTTTCATCTCCTGAATTTGGATGCAAATTCAATTTGCCTTAATTGAGTATTCCAGTGCTCTCTGGCTGACCTGACATGATTCATCCAATGAAAGCTTGAGCTTATCTAAAACTCTACTGGTCATATCCTGCCTTAGGATAACTACAACCGACTTTTAATCTCCGGTATTCACTGTCCTCATTTCATTTCAGTCCAGTCCAATCATAGTGTTAAAGTATGAGACAGCTGAGGCAACATGCTGGTAAATCTTCTCTGCACCCTCTCTGGTGCATTCACGTGTAATGCGGCTTCCAGAACTGCATACAGTACTCTCGCTGTGGTCTAATCTACATTTTAGTCAGTTCTAATATCACCTCCCTGCTCTTAAACTCTTACACCCTGACTAATAGAGGCAAGTGACTCCAATGCTTTCTTAACCACTTTATCTACCAGTCTGACTACTTAAAGATCCAATGGACATGTGCATCAAGGTCCCCCTCACCCACCACACACACACACACGCACTCTCACACAAATACACTCACACACTCACACTCACATACACACATACACACACTCACACACAGAGACACACACACACCCACACAAACTCACACACAAACTCTCTCACACACTCACTCACACACACGCACTCACACACACACATACACACACACACACTCACACACATACACTCTCACACTCACATGCACACACTCACACACATACTCACACACAGAGACACACACACACCCACACACATACTCACACACACACGCACACTCACACACACACACTCACACACACACTCACACACAGTGGAATTTCATTCTGATTAATAACACCTGGAATTAAAAGTTAGCCTCTGTGACAGGGGCTGTCAAACTACACTCGGTTATCATTAAAAAGACCCCATCTGCTTCATTGCTCTTCTTTTAGGGAGGCAAAACTGCTATTCTTTCTTGGTTTGGTTTACATGTGACTCCATACCTATAGCAATATATCATTTTTAAAAAATTTACTCTTGGAATATGGGTGTCGCTGGCTGGGCCAGCACTTATTCCCCAACACTAGATGCCCTTGAGAAGATGGTGTTGAGCTGCCTTCTTGAACCGCTCCAATCTGCGTGCTGTAGGTAGACCCCAAAACCATTACAGGTGGAATTCCAGGATTTTGATCCAGTTAAACTGAATGGAGATAGTGAGGACTGCAGCTGCTGGAAAGTCAGAGTTGATAAAATGTGGAGCTGGATAAAGCCCAGCAGGTCAAGCAGCATCAGAAGAGCAGGAGAGTCGATGTTTCGGGCAGCTCCCTTAACCAGGAGTGACTGAGAAATCGGCTCTCCTGCTGCTGCTGTGCTTTCTCCAGCTCCACATTTTATTGACTATGAAACTGAATGAACAGCGATACATTTCCAAGTCAGGGTGAGGGGTGGCTGAGAAGGAAACTTACAGGAGGTGGTGTGCCCATGTGCCTGTGTCCTTACAGATGCTAGCAGTTGTGGGTTTGGAAGATGCTGTCTAATGGAGCTTTGGTGATTTTCCGTAGTACACTGCTGCTCCTGAGCATTGGAGATGGAAGGAGTGAATGATTGTAGATGTGGTACCAATCAAGTGGGCTGCTATATTCTGGGCAGTGTCTTAACTATTGTTGTCAATAGTCCATCAGACTCCTGACTTATCGATGATGGACAGGATTCAGGGAATTAGACAGTGGGTTTTTTTTTAGATTAGATTACTTACAGTGTGGAAACAGGCCCTTCAGCCCAACAAGTCCACACCAACCCTCTGAAGAGCCAATCCACCCAGACCCATTCACTCTGACTAATACACCTAACACTACAGGCAATTTAGCATGGCCAATTCACCTAACCCACGCAGACACGGGGAGAACGTGCAAACTCCACACAGATAGTTGCCTGAGCTGGGAATTGAACCCAGGTCTCTGGTGCTATGAGGCAGCAGTGCTAACTGCTATGCCACCGTGCTGCTGAGTTATTTGCTGGAACATGTCTCACTACTGACCTGATCTTGTAGCCACAGCATTTATATAGCAGGTCAACTTTGACTTTCTGGTCAGTGGTATCTCCCAAGATGTTGATAGTGGGGAATTTAGTGATGGTAACACCATTGTCAAAGGGCAGTGGTTAGTTAGTCTCTTATTGGGAATAATCATTGCTGGCCATTTGTGTGGCCCCTGTGTTACTTTTCTGTGCAAGTTGACTTGTCACTGGCTTCAATGCTTGAGTGAGCTGCTCAGTTCAAGGAAAATTAGGGATGCGCATCAAATGCTAGCAGCGCCCACATCAACACTTAAGAAAAATGATTCACTGAGGCTGGAAGACAGAGGCGATTTTGATATCAATGAAAATGACTCATCCCAACTTTGGGGAATCCAGTGAGTTAAGGACAAAGAAAGAGCTTGAGTTTAATATGGGAGACAGTGTCATAGAGATAATGTCACTGGTCAAGTGATCCAAAGTCACAAGTTAATGTTCAAGGACTGTGAGTTTAAATCCCATCGTGGTTGCTGGAATCCAGCTTCAATTAATGAATTTGGGAATTAAAAGCTATTTTCAGTAACGATGATGATAGCATCAACTATTATTAATGTCCTTTTTGGGGAAAGCAGTCTTCTGGCCTACATGTAACTCCAGACTCTTGTCTACCCTCTGAAGGGGCTTCACTGGGTAGATGTTGAGAAGATGTTTCCAGTAGTGATAGAATCTTGAACTAGGGGACATAGTTATAGATTAAGGGGGCACTCATTTAAAACTGAAATGCAAAGGAATTTCTTCTCCCAGATGTTAGGAATTCTGGACTCAACGGAGTTGTCTAAGCTACATCACTGAAAGAAGGTGACTTTTGAAACCTCAAGGCATTGAAGGCTAAGATGAGGTGACAAAAGAGAGGAGTTGAGGCCTGGGGCAAATAAGTCATATTGTTGTTAAACAGCTGGGCAGGCTTGAATGGATGAATGGCCCATTCTTGCTCCTATTTCTTATGTTCATATATGTTTGTACACTATTACATTGAAGGCATTATATAAATATGAGTTGTTATTATTGCAGTTCATATCTTTGCTCCCGTATGAATAATCACAATGTGAGTAAGTTGGTGCTTAAGACAAAGACTCTTAAGAGCAGGATGATTGATGATCTCTGAATGAGTAGCAGCTGCTCATCTGTGTTAACCACACAATTTGTTCAATTCATCCTCAGAATATCAGCATCATTTGTAAAGTCAGCAGCCTGGAAGCATACCCCCATTTACTCCTGAAGGAAGAATGGAATGGTTTGTATTTGTACAACATCATATGAGACCTCACGATGTCTCAAAACACTTTACAATCAGTTAAAGACTTTCAAAATGTCATGATGTAGGCAACACACACCAACCCAGTTTGTAAGATTTCACGAAGATCCTGGCCATGTGATCTGTTTTAAGTGTTGGTGAGGGGTCAATATTGCCCAGGACAGTAGAAAGAACTTTGTGCAGTGTGATGAAATCTTCTACAGCGATCTAAAAAGACAGATGGGATCTTGGTTTTAACATCTTATTCAAATGATTGCAAGCTGCAAACCTCCCTTGTGCTCAGGTCTCTTGAACCCCTGACCATTTAGTTCAGAGTGAGACCACTGCAGTGCAATTGATGGTCTTATAGTAGTCTGCACGTCGAAGGTGTACTCGAGGTGCTGGGGAAGAGCAGGGAAACTGAGGGCTTTTACCAGGCAATGATGAGGAATGGCATATTCAGTTGTCATGGCAACGAACAATGGTCTTCCTTATTGCATAACACCACTCGGAGATACAGGTACCTCTGCGCGAAGGGATATTGCCTCTATCTTGCCATCATTTGATGCAAAAAATATGACTTTAGCCATGACAGCGGTCCAGGGATAACTGATCATAAAGTCACAGAGCCAGTACATCACACAAGGAGGACAGTCAGCCCATTGAGGCAATGTTGGCTCTTTGTAGAATGAACAGTCTGTCTTGCTTTTCTGCTCAACAGTTGATTATCCCCATCCAATTTCCATTCATTGTGCAAGGTTTTTTCAAGAGGAATGCTCTTGGTTAAATTAGAGTTAATGGGCAAACTGTTGGGGACTTTCAACTTGCAGGTGACTGGCCCCCAAGATGTTCTTGTTGTGGGGTGAGAGTGAAGTGGGCATTTTATAAAGGTGTTCAAATTTAGGAAAAGTTTGTGAGAATGTATTAGTTCAAGAAGTCAGTTCACCACCAGCTTCTCAAGGGAAGCTAAGGATGGGCAATATGAGGAGGTGAGTGACCTAGTGGTCACTAAACTATTAATCCAGAAACCCAGGGACCTGCATTCAAATCCTGCTGATGGTGGAATTTGAATTCAATAAGTCTAGAATGAAGAGTCTAATGATAACTATGTAACCACTGTCAGTTGTTGGAGAAACTTCTATTTGTATCACTAATATCCATCAGGATAGGAAACTGCCTTCTTTATCTGGTCTAGCCTACTTGTGATTACAGACCCCCAGCAATATGGTTGACTTTTAACTGTCTGTGGACAGTTAGGATTGGGTAATAAATGCTGACCTGGCCAGCAATGTGACTGAATAAATACAGGACCAGGTGCATTGTGAATGAATTTTTAAGCAGACAAGAGTTTAGGGAGATCCTGGTCACACGCACAGCATCGAGCACTTGAAGATTGGTGATGAATAGTGTCCTTTTGTACAATGCCAATTTGTTGAGAACAAATTGAATAACATCTGTGGTTAATGCAGATGTATGATTTTGACGAAGATATCATCAAAAGCCTTGTTCTTCAATAGAGCCTCTGTACTGTTAGCACCACCCTCCTCACAGTGCGATTGTCCATACTGAATGGAAAATATGAACAGTAACAAGAGCAAGTATTCATATGTCACCTTCAAAGTTATGAAGTTTCCCAGAGGGTGTTGTTCAACACTCCACAGGGCAGTCACAAAACATCGCTTGAATTGTGTGGACTCAGTTAGAGGTGCAGTTGTTTTCAAGTCACAAGATTTCAAAGGTCAAGTCCGCTTCAAGGATTGAGCACCGCACTGACATGCCATTACACGATTGAGGGAGTCCTTCACTGTTGGAGGTACTGTCAGATGAAACATTAAACCACCTAGCTGCTTGAGGGAACATTAAAGATCCCATGATGTAATTTCATAGAGGTCCAAGCAGTTTATTCCTGCTCTCCTGATATATCTTAAATGGTAGGTTGGTTAGCTCAGTTGTCTGGATGGGTGGTCTGTAATGTAGAGTGATGCTAGCAATGTGGGTTCAGTTAGTCAACTGTATTGTCATCTGACTAATGAAAGAGCAGTCCTATGCTTTGGTAGGATTATGGCACCTTTACCTTTTATCTCTTTATTGGCATCACAATGTTTCCGGTCTTTGGCAACTCCCCAGGATGTTGATAGTGGGGGACTCAGCGATGATGATGCTATTGAATGTCCATGGGCAATGTTTGGATTTTCTTATGTCAGAGATGGTCATTGCCTGGTGCTTGAGTGGTGTGAAATTTACTTGTCGCTTATCAGTCCATCCTGGATATTGTTCAGGTCTTGCTGCATAAAGACACAGAATTGTTAGAGTGCAGAAGGAGATCATTAGCCCCATTGTGTCCACACTGGCTCTCTGAGCATCTTAAATTAGTGACAGTCTCCTATCTTTCCCAGGAATCATGCTCATTCTTTTGATTATAATAGTCATCTAATGCCCTCTTGAATGCCTCGGTTGAACCTGACCCCACATTTCCAGGCAGTGACTGTGTGAAAAAGTAATTTTTCTAACCTCTCATAGCTTCTTTTGCAAAATACTTAAGACTTTGACCTCTGGTTCTTGATAATTTATGAACAGGAACAGCTTATTTTTATTCATAAATTGAATGTGGGCGCTGTTGACCATGCCTTGTTGCTCTTCAGACGTTGGTGATGAGCTGCCTTCTTTAACCGCTGCAGTCCATGTAGATAGACCCACAATGCTGCTGGGTGGTAGTGGTTGCGGATTTGGAAGGTGCTGTTTGACAAGCTTTGGTGAATTTCTGTGCTGCATCTACAAATGGTATACAGCACCGCTAATGAGCTTTGGTGATGCAAAGAGTGGATGTTTGTGGATGTAGTGCCAAGTGAGTGGGCTGCTTTGTCATGGATGGTGTCAAGCTTCTTGAATGTTGTTGGAGCTGTTCTCATCCAGGCAAGTGGAGAGTATTCCATCATTCCCGTGACTTGTGAACAAAGAGCAGCATAGCACAGGAACAGGCCCTTCAGCCCTCCACGCCTGTGCCACCACATTTTGCCCTTCAATACTAAAACTGTCTTCACTTACAGAATCCACATCGCTCTATTCCCTTCCTATCCATGTGTCCATCCAAGTGTCTCTTGAATGCTGCTAAAGTGTCTGCTTTCACCACCTCCTCTAGCAATGCGTTCCAGGCACTCACCACCCTTAGCGTGAAAAACGTGCCTCGCAATCTCTTTTGAATTCCCCCCCCATCCAACCCCCACACCTTGAACCTGTGTTCCCTAGTAATTGACCCGTCAACCATGGGAAAAAGCCTCATACCTTCCACTCTATCCGTGCCATTCACAATCTTACAAACTGCTATCAGGTCATTTCTCAATCTCCTGTGTTCCAGTGAAAACGAGCCCAATGTATTCAACCTTCATTCATGGCTAAAATCCCCCATACCAGGCAACATGCTGGTAAGCCTTTTCTGAACCCTTTCCAAAGCATCCACATCGTTCTGGTAGAGTGGGAACCAGAACTGTATGCAATATCCCTAGTGTGGCCAAACTAAAGTTCTATCAAGCTGCAGCATAACTTGTCTATCCTTATACACAATGTCCCTTCCTATGAAGACAAATGTGCCATGAGCCTTTTTGACTAACTTACCGACCCGCGCTACCACCATCAGTGATCTGTGGACCTGCACACCCAGATCCCTGTGCATAGTTCTGCCATTCACTGTATAATTTCTACCTGTACTTGACCTTCCAAAATGCATCACTTCACATTTGTCTGGATTAAACTCCATCTGCTATTTTTTTGCCCATGTCTCTGATTGAACTATATCCTGGTGTATCTTCTTCACTAACTGCAACTCCACCAATCTTTGTATTGTCCACAATCTTACTAAATAGACCAGCTATATTTTCCTCCAAATCATTTAAGTGGTTAACGAACAGCAGAGGCCCCAGCACTGATCTCTGTGGAACACCGCGAGTCATAGCCCTCCATTCTGAAAAGCATCCTTCCACTGCTACCCTCTGTCTCCTCTGACTAAGCCAATTCTGTAAGACCATAAGATACAGGAGCAGAAATTAGGCCATTCAGCCCATCGAGTCTGCTCTGCCATTCAGTGATGACTGACAGGTTTCACGACCCCATTCTCTGCCCTCTCCCCGCAACCCTTTGATCTCTTTGATACTCAAGAACCTATCTATCTCAGTCGTCAATATACTCAATGACCTGCCCTCCACAGCCTTCTGTGGCAATGAATTCCATAGATTCCCCACTCTCTGGCTGAAGAAGTTTCTCCTTATCTTAGTTCTAAAGGCCTTTACTCTAAGGCCCTAAGGCCCTTGGGCCCTAGTCTCCCCTACCAGTAGAAATGTCTTCCCAACATCCACTCTATCCAGGCCATTCAGTATTCTTTGAGAAGGAAGTGAGGTCTGCAGATGCTGGAGATCAGAGCTGAAAATGTGTTGCTGGAAAGGCGGAGCAGGTCAGGCAGGAACAGGAAAATCGACATTTCAGGCATAAGCCCTTCTTCATTCAGTATTCTGTACGTTTCAATTCGATTCCACTTCATCCTTTTAAACCCCATCAAGTATAGTCCCAGAGTCCTCAAACGTTCCTCATATAATAAGCTTTTCATTATTGGGACCATTCTCATGAACGTCCTCCGAACATGATTCAGGAACAGTACATCCTTCCTGAGATATGGGGCTCAAAGCTGTGCACAACATTCCAAATGTGGTCTGATCAGAGCCTTATAGGACCTCAGAAGTACATTCCTGCTTTTGTATTTAAGTCCTCTCAAACTAAATACCATCATTAAATTTGCCTTCCTAACAGTTGGTCAGGCAGCATCCAAGGAACAGGAAATTCGATGTTTCGGGCATAAGCCATTCATCAGGAATGAGGAAATTCCTCGTTCCTGATGAAGGGCTTATGCCTGAAACGTCGAATTTCCTGTTCCTTGGATGCTGCCTGACCTGCTGCGCTTTAAAGCAACACATTTTCAGCTCTGATACTCCAGCATCTGCAGATCTCACTTTCTCCTTCCTAACAGTTGGCTCAACATGCAAATTTACCTTGAGAGAATCCTGGACTAGAACTTCCAAATTTCTTGGTCGTTCAGATGTCTGAATTTTCTCCCCATTTAGGTCTGTATCCATTTTGCCAGCTCACCCCGATACCATGTGACTTAATCTTTTATACAAGTCTGCCATGAGGCACCTCGTCAAAGGCTTTACTGAAGTCCATGTAGACAATATCAACTGCTTTTCCCTCATCAATTATCTTTCTCATCTCCTCATAAAACTCGATCAAGTTAGTGAGGCACGACCTCCCCCGCACAAAACCATTTAGAAGCTAATGAGTCCATTTGCTTCTAAATGTGTATAAATCTTGTCCCTGAGAATCTTTTCCAAAGGGTTCCCTACCACTAACATGAGACACACAGACCTGTAATTCCCAGGATTATTCCTGTTACCCTTCTTAAACAATGGGATACCACTGTCTATTCTCCAGTCCTCTGGGATCTCATTGTTGCCAAAGAGGATACAAAGATGTCTGTCAATGTTCCAGCAATTTGTTCTCTTGCCTCCCTCAATATACTGGGGGGAACGATCCCATCACGTGCTGGGAACTTGTCTACCTTAATACTACTTAAGATGCACAATAATTCTTCCTTCTTAATTGCAACTTGGTTTAGAAACTTGACACTCCCTTCCCTGAGATTATCCTCCACCAATTCCTTATCTTTGGTATTCATTTAGTATTCATTTAGGACCTCACTTACCTCTTCAGGTAAGTGAGGTCCTAACATACATTCCCACCTTTGACCTTGACTGTGCCAACCCTTTCCCTTTCTCTTGCTTTTTATATACTTATAAAAAGCCTTGGGATTAGATTAGATTACTTACAGTATGGAAACAGGCCCTTCGGCCCAACAAGTCCACACCGACCCGCCGAAGCGCAACCCACCCATTCCCCTACATTGACCCCTTAGCTAACACTACGGGCAATTTAGCCTGGCCAATTCACCTAACCTGCACATCTTTGGACTGTGGGAGGAAACCGGAGCACCCGGAGGAAACCCACGCAGACACGGGGAGAACGTGCAAACTCCACACAGTCAATCTCCTTAACCTGTTTGCTAACCACTTTTTATTACCTTTTTTAGCCCTTCTCATTCCTTACTTACGTTCTTTCCTACTTTCCTTATATACTTCAAGGGCTTCATCAGTTCCCATCCTCCCATATCTTAAGTATGCTTCCGTCTTCTTTCTGACCAAAGTCATAACATCGCTGGTCATCCAAGGTTCATGTAACTTGCTATACCTATCCTTCATTCTTGCAGGAATGTGCTGCTCCTGAACTCTTGTCAACTGCTGTTTGAAGTACTCCCACATGTCTGATGTAGATTTACCCTGAAACAGCTGCCTCCAAAAACACTCTCCAGTTCCTGCATCATATTATTGTAATTTGCCTTCCCCCAATTTAACACCTTCACCCGAGGACCTCTGTTATCCCTATCCATGTGTATCTTAAAACTCACATTATTATGGTCACTACTCCCGAAATGCTCCTCCATTGAAACTTCACCCACCAGGCCAGGCTCATTTTTCAAAACCAGGGTCCAGTATAACCCCTTGGTTGGACTGTTTACATATTGTGGAGAAAGTGTGGACTGCAGATGCTGGAGATCAGAGCTGAAAAATGTGTTGCTGGAAAAGCGCAGCGAGTCAGGCAGCATCCAAGGAGCAGGAGAATTGACGTTTCGGGCATAAGCTCTTCTTCAGGAATGAGGAAGATGTGCCAAGCAGGCTAAGATAAAAGGTAGGGAGGAGGGACTTGGGGGAGGGGCGTTGGGAATGCAATAGGTGGAAGGAGGTTAAGATGAAGGTGATAGACTGGAGAGGGGGTGGGGCAGAGAGGTTGGGAAGGAGATTGCAGGTCAAGAAGGTGGTGCTGAGTCCGAGGGTTGGGACTGAGACAAGGTGGGGGGAGGGGAAATGAGGAAGCTGGAGAAATCTGCATTCATCCCGTCTAGTTGAAGGGTTCCTAGGTGGAAGATGAGGCGCTCTTCCTCCAGGCGTCGTGTTGCCATGGTCTGACGATGGAGGAGGCCAAGGACCTGCATGTCCTTGGCGGAGTGGAAGGGGGAGTTAAAGTGTTGAACCACGGGGCGGTTGGGTTGGTTGGTGCAGGTGTCCCAGAGGTGTTCTCTGAAACGTTCCGCAAGTAGGCGGCCTGTCTCCCCAATGTAGAGGAGGCCACATCGGGTGCAGCAGATGCAGTAAATGATGTGTGTGGAGGTGCAGGTGAATTTGTGACGGATTAGGAAGGATCCCTTGAGGCCTTCGAGGGAAGTGAGGGGGGAGGTGTGGGCGCAAGTTTTGCAATTCTTGTGGTTGCAGGGGAAGGTGCCGGGAGTGGAGGTTGGGTTGGTGGGGGGTGTGGACCTAACGAGGGAATCACGGAGGGAGTGGAGTTGCAGAGGGAGTGGTCTCTCCTGAATGCTGATAGGGGAGGGGAGGGAAATATATTCTTGGTGGTGGGGTCTGTTTGGAGGTGGCGGAAATGACGAAGGATGATACGATATATCTGGAGTTGGTGGGATGGTAGGTGAGGACCAGTGGGGTTCTGTCCTGGTGGCGATTGGAGGGGTGGGTTTCAAAGGCGGAGGAGCGGGAAGTGGAGGAGGTTCGGTGGAGAGCATCGTCAACCATGTCTGAGGGGAAACTGCGGTATTTGTAGAAGGAGGCCATCTGGGTTTTTTGGAATTGGAATTGGTCCTCCTGGGAGCAGATGCGGCGAAGGCGAAGGAATTGGGAATTTGGGATGCTGTTTTTACAGGGGGCAGGGCGGGAGGAGGTGTAATCTAGGTAGTTGTGGGAGTCGGTCGATTGATAGTGCATGTCCGTGTTGAATTGGTCGCCCGATATAGAAATGGAGAGGTCTAAGAAGGGGAGGGAGGAGTTTGAGATGGTCCAGGTAAATTTGAGGTGGGGTAGAAGGTGTTAGTAAAGTGGATGAACTGTTCAACCTCCTTGTGGGAGCACGAGGCAGCGCCGATACAGTCATCGATGTAGCGGAAAAAAAGGTGGGGGGTGGTGCCAGTGTAGCTGCGGAAGATGGACTGTTCCACATATCCGACAAAGAGGCAGGCATAGCTGGGGCCCATGCGGGTGCCCATGGCTACTCCTTTGGTTTGGAGGAAGTGGGAGGATTGGAAAGAGAAGTTGTTCAGGGTGAGGACCAGTTCAGTCAGTCGAAGAAGCAAGTCAGTGGAAGGGTACTGGTTGGTCGGCGGGAAAGGAAAAAGCGGAGTGCTTTGAGGCCTTCATGATGGGGGATGGAGGTGTACAGGGATTGGATGTCCATGGTGAAGATAAGGCATTAGGGGCTGGGGCAGCGAAAATCATGGAGGAGGTGGAGGGCGTGGGTGGTGTCCCGAACGTAGGTGGGGAGTTCTTGGACTAAGGGGGACAGGACCGTGTAGAGGTATGCAGAGATGAGTTCGGTGGGGCAGGAGGAGGCTGAGACAATGGGTCGGCCGGGGCAGTCAGGTTTGTGGATTTTGGGCAGGAGGTAGAAACGGGCGGTGCGGGGTTGTGGGACTATGAGGCTGGAGGCGGTGGATGGGAGATCCCCTGATGTGATGTGGTTATGGATGGTCTGGGAGATGATGGTTTGGTGGTGGGAGGTGGGGTCATGGTCAAGGAGGCAGTAGGAGGAGGTGTCCGCAAGCTGGCATTTAGCCTCAGCAATGTAAAGATCGGTGCGCCAAACTACCACCGCGCTTCCCTTGTCTTTGATAGTGAGGTTGGGGTTGGAGTGGAGGGAGTGGAGGGCTGTACATTGCGAGGGTGAGAGGTTGGAGTGTCCATCCCTCTCACCCACCCCCCGCTGCATCTGCTCCCAGGAGGGCCAATTCCAATGTCGAACAATCCAGATGGTCTCCTCCTTCAACGACCGCAATTTCCCCTCAGACGTGGTTGACGATGCTCTCCACCGCATCTCCTCCATTTCCTGCTCCTCCGCCCTTGAACCCCGCCCCTCCAATCGCCACCAGGACAGAACCCCACTTGTCCTCACCTACCACTCCAGATACATTGTACCATCCTTCGTCATTCCCGCCACCTCCAAACAGACCCCACCACCAGGAATATATTTCCCTCCCCTCCCCTATCAGCGTTCCGGAAAAACCACTCCCTCTGCGACTCCCTCATCAGGTCCACACCCCCCACCAACCCAACCTCCACTCCCGGCACCTTCCCCTGCAACCACAAGAAATGCAAAACTTGCACCAACGCCTTCCGCCTCACTTCCCTCCAAGGCCCCAAGGGATCCTCCCATATCCGCCACAAATTCACCTGCACCTCCACACACATCATTTACTGCATCCGCTGCACCCGATGTGGCCTCCTCTACATTGGGGAGACAGGCCGCCTACTTGCGGAACGTTTCAGAGAACACCTCTGGGACACCTGCACCAACCAACCCAACCGCACCGTGGCAGAACACTTTAACTCCCCCTTCCACTCTGCCAAGGACATGCAGGTCCTTAGCCTCCTCCATCGCCAGACCATGGCAACACGACGCCTGGAGGAAGAGCGCCTCATCTTCTGCCTAGGAACCATCCAACCACAAGGGATGAATGCAGATTTCTCCAGTTTCCTCATTTCCCCTCCCCCCCACCTTATCTCAGTCCCAACCCTCGGACTCAGCACCACCTTCTTGACCTGCAATCTTCTTCCCGACCTCTCCGCCCCCACCCCCTCTCCGGCCTATCACCCTCACGTTAACCTCCTTCCACCTATTGCATTCCCAACATCCCTCCCCCAAGTCCCTTCTCCCTACCTTTTATCTTAGCCTGCTTGGCACATTTTCCTCATTCCTGAAGAAGAGCTTATGCCGAAATGTCGATTCTCCTACTCCTTGCTTACTGCCTGACCTGCTGTGCTTTTCCAGCAACACATTTTTCAGCTGTTTACATATTGTATCAAGAATTGGACTGTTTGCATATTGTGTCTTGTAGCTTGGCTTTATCTACTCTGTCCAGACCCATCATGATTTGGAAATTTCTGTCAAGTCTTCTCTTATCCTATTCTTCTTCAAGGAAAACAATTCCAAATTCTCCAATCTTGCCTCATAACTGAAGCTTTTCATCACCAGATACGGATTACTTCATTGTTTGGGAAGTCTTGACTGGTACTGAACATGGTGCAGTCATCAGTGAACAGCCACACTTTCTGACCCTTTGATCACTCTGAATTTGAAGTAGTGTCCACAGGAGAATTGAGTAAATATTTGAAAAGGGTTATAGAGGCATGTTGGACTAATAGATTCGCTCTTTCCAAGAACCAGTACAGGAATGATGGAGTGAATGGTCTTCTTTTGTACTTTATGACTTTTTGATAAGATGTTGAGTGAGGGTGCAGCATCAGAAAAGTATTTTGCTTTCTAGTACTGAAACCCCTCATTCTGAATTTAAAAACTTGTTTGTTTCAAGTGAATCTAGAAAATCTTGAGTCCTGTCAGAATCAGCATTGCATGGATATTAGAATCCTCCCAGATTGTTCAAGAAGCAAGGCACATCGTGTTCTGTTTCGAAACCAGTTTGAATTCAGGCAATTTATTTGCAATCTCATGACTGATAAATAAATAATGGATCACTTAAAAGTTCCTACTAGGTCAGTGAATATGTTCTGTTGCTTGGCTTTCGTTGTGGAAATGTTAAGTACTTTTAATGATATTTGAAAACTTCCCTGAGGATTTTTTTTTTCGATCCCTGTATGTTGTCATTCTGGGCTTTGGTGGTTTGTGTTCATTGGCCCTGGATCAAGAGTACAACTGGGCTTCATTTTAAGTTTGTGCACAGAACAGGGGTGTCCTGTAGGAACTCAAATTCCACCACTCAGGGCTGGCATTGTTATCTGGATTTAATCCACTCTTGCTCCTTGGCGCTTTCAAAACGCTCTCAAAAGACCAGGCATTGGCAGTCAAACAAAGCCTCACTTTTAAAATCCTCATCCTCGCTTCAAATCCACCCATGACGTGCTTCTCACCTTCTGTTTCTCTAATCCCCCACAGGGTCACAACCATCTAACCCCCACCTCTGCAGTCCTCCAATACCATCTCTTGAGCATCCATGATTTTAATTGCTCAGCCATTGGCAGCCATGTCTCCAGTTGCTATGGCTCCAGAGTCTTTGAAATATCATTTTTAAAATTCTCTGCTTTTTATTTATTGTCCTTTAATATAATGCTTAAAGCTTATCTTTTTTGACCAAACCTTTGGCCACGTGCCCGAATATTTCTTGAGGGACTCAGCGTTAGATCTCGCTCTACGACATTCCATTGAAACACCTTGGAGCATGTAATTACTTTAAATGTGTGATATAAAACTAAGCTGTCATTGTTGCTGACATAACATTGGGAGAAGATTCAAAGACAGTGTGAAAAATGGGGTGCAATTCTAAAGGGAACGTAGGTGCTAAGGGAGCTGGCTAGATACGCACACAGATTATTGAAGAGATGGAGGTGCCTGTGTTGGGCTGGGTTGGACAAGGTCAAAAACTACACCACACCGGGTTATAGTCCAACAGTTTTATTTGTAAACACGGGTTTTCTGAGCGCTGCTCCTTCATCACATGTAATGAGAGAGGAGGCATCAAACACAGAATTTAAAAGTCAAAGATCAACAGGTCATACAACTGATGTGAATGTATTCAACAAACCTAAAATGACTGACTCCCTCCCAATAAATCTTTAATCAGTTAGAAAGGAGAGGCAGGTTTCGATCTATTAAATGCAAATCTCAGAATTTCTTTCAAGTTACTGTCCCAAGATAACTAAAGATTTCATCAGTGTATACAAGAGGTGACATCTCAGGTCAGACAATGCATTTTAGGTATGAGGCCTTGTTTAGAATGTGTCTGTTCCAAACTGAAGCCAGTCTGGTTTTATTTCCAAAGCAGAGCTTTATAAAATGACACACTGACTGATTGTGTCTCTAAATTATGTGCTTTTTGAACAAAATAGAATGTATCTGCAAATACAAATCTACGTATGTAAATGCAAATTTACCCCACAGACGTGTATATATATATGTATGAGTGTGTGTATTTGAGGGAGAGAAGAGTGTGTGTGTGTGTGTGTGTGTGTGTGTGTGTGTGTGTGTGTGTGTGTGTGTGTGTGTGTGTGTGTGTGTGTGAAAAAAGGGGGGGGAGTGAGAGAGAGAGTGTGTTTGCGTGTGTGTGAGAGAGAGTATGTGTGTGAGGGGGGGAGAAAGTGTGTGAGTATGTGAGAGCGTGTGTGAGAGAGAAAGAGAGAGTGTGTGTGTGTGAGTATATGTGTTGGGTATGTGTGTATGAGTGCGTGTCTAAGAGAGACTGTATGTGTGTGTGTGAGTGCATTTGCATTAGAGTGAGTGTGTGAGATTATATAGTATGATGGAGTCACCTATAGTGAGATAGGAACCCAAGATCCCAGTTGAGGCTGTCCTCATGGGTACCAAACTTGGCTATCAGCCTCTGCTCGGCAACTCTGCATTGTTATGTATCCCTAAGTCCACCTTGGAGGACATTTACCCCAAGATCTGAGGTTGAATGCCTTTCACAGCTGAAGTCTACCCGCACTGGGAGGGAACACCCTGTCTAACGATTGTTGTGCAGTTTCCAAGGATGCCCTGAGGCATGGTACATTGGTGAGACCAAGCAGACGCTACAACAATGGATGAACGGATACCATGCAACAATTGCTAGGCGAGGGTCTTCCCTCCCAGTGGTGGAACATTTCATCTATGAAGGGCAATCAGCGTCCGATCTTGGAGTAAATGTCTTCCAAGGCGGACTTTAGGAAATACAGCAACACAGAGTCACCAAGAAAAGGCTGATAGCCAAGTTTGGTACCCATGAAGATGGCCTCAACTGGGATGGTAGGTTCATGTCACACTACAGGTGACCCTACCACACTTTACACTCTCTCTCTCACACACACACACGTGCTCACATGCATACTCTCTCACATATATACTCCTTCACACTCGCACACATACATGCACGCACTCTCTCTTTCACATACACACTCACACTCACATGCACACACCCGCAAGCACAATCTCACACACAGATACTCCCTCACACCCACACACACTTGCCCTTAAGCGCACACAAACACTCATGCACGTGCATGCACACTCTCTCACACACGTACTCCCTCACACTCACACACACAGGCTCACACACACACACTCTCGCTTCCCTCACCCCCCCCCCCCCCCACACACACACACACACACACACACAGACATACAAATCTATGGGATGAATTTACACTTGCAGATTTGTATTTGCGGATACATTCTATTTTGTTCAGAAGAGCTCACAATTTGTAGACACAGTCAGTCCGTGTGGCATTTTATAAATCCCTCCTGTGGAAATAAAACCAATGTGACTCTAGGCTGGAACACAGACACAGTCTAAACAAACCCTCACACCTAAAATGCATTCTCCGACCTGAGATGTCACTGCTTGTACACACTGATAAAATCTACAGTTATCACGGGGCAGTGACTTGAAAGAAATTCGAGGATTTGCATTTGAATCGAACAAAACGTGCCTCTCCTTTCCAACTGATTAAAGATTTAACAGTAGGGAGTCAGCCATTTTAGGTTTGTTGAATACATTCACATCAGTTGTATGACCCTTTGATCTTTTACTTTTAAATTCTGTGTCTGATGCCTCCTCTCTCATGACACTTGATGAAGGAGCAATGCTCTGGAAGCTCATGTCAACAAATAAACCTGTTGGACTATAACCTGATGTCGTGTGACTTTTGACCAGATTATTGAAGGTGGCAGGAAAGGTGAAGAGTTGAAAATGTGTTGCTGGTTAAAGCACAGCAGGTTAGGCAGCATTCAAGGAACAGGAAATTCGACGTTTCGGGCATAAGCCCTTCATCAGGAATGAGAAGAGTGTGCCAAGCAGGCTAAGATAAAAGGTAGGGAGGAGGGACTAGGGGGTGGGGCGATGGAGATGTGATAGGTGGAAGGAGGTCAAGGTGAGGGTGATAGGCTGGAGTGGGGTGGGGGCGGAGAGGTCAGGAAGAAGATTGCAGGTTAGGAGGGCGGTGCTGAGTTGAGGGAACCGACTGAGACAAGGTGGGGGGAGGGGAAATGAGGAAACTGGAGAAATCTGAGTTCATCCCTTGTGGTTGGAGGGTTCCCAGGCGGAAGATGATGCGCTCCTCCTCCAGCCGTCGTGTTGTTATGGTCCTTGAAGAAGGAGGCCATCTGGGCTGTGTGGTGTTGGAACTGGTCCTCCTGGGAGCAGATGCAGCGGAGACGAAGGAATTGGGAATATGGGATGGAGTTTTTACAGGGGGCAGGGTGGGAGGAGATGTAGTCCAGATAGCTGTGGGAGTCAGTCCCGGCACCTTGCCCTGCAACCGCAGGAAATGTAAAACTTGCGCCCACACCTCCTCCCTCACTTCCCTCCAAGGCCCCAAGGGATCCTTCCATATCTGCCACAAGTTCACCTGTACCTCCACACACATCATCAATTCCCCCCAAACGTGATCGACGACGCCCTCCACCGCATCTCCTCCACTTCCCGCTCCTCCGCCCTTGAGCCCCGCTCCTCCAACCGCCACCAAGACAGAACCCCACTGGTCCTCACCTACCACCCCACCAACCTCCGTATACAACGTATCATCCGCCGTCATTTCCGCCACCTCCAAACGGACCCCACCACCAGGGATATATTTCCCTCCCCTCCCCTATCAGCGTTCCGCAAAGACCACTCCCTTCGTGACTCCCTCGTCAGGTCCACACCCCCCACCAACCCAACCTCCACTCCCGGCACCTTCCCCTGCAACCGCAGGAAATGTAAAACTTGCGCCCACACCTCCTCCCTCACTTCCCTCCAAGGCCCCAAGGGATCCTTCCATATCCGCCACAAGTTCACCTGCACCTCCACACACATCATCTATTGCATCCGCTGCACCCGATGTGGCCTCCTCTACATTGGGGAGACGGGCCGCTTACTTGCGGAACGCTTCAGAGAACACCTCAGGGACGCCCGGACCAACCAACCCAACCACCCCGTGGCTCAACACTTTAACTCCCCCTCCCACTCCACCGAGGACATGCAGGTCCTTGGACTCCTCCACCGGCAGAACATAACAACACGACGGCTGGAGGAGGAGCGCCTCATCTTCCGCCTGGGAACCCTCCAACCACAAGGATGAACTCAGATTTCTCCAGTTTCCTCATTTCCCCTCCCCCCACCTTGTCTCAGTCGGTTCCCTCAACTCAGCACCACCCTCCTAACCTGCAATCTTCTTCCTAACCTCTCCGCCCCCACCCCACTCCGGCCTATCACCCTCACCTTGACCTCCTTCCACCTATCACATCTCCATCGCCCCTCCCCTAAGTCCCTCCTCCCTACCTTTTATCTTAGCCTGCTTGGCACACTCTTCTCATTCCTGATGAAGGGCTTATGCCCGAAACGTCGAATTTCCTGTTCCTTGGATGCATCCTAACCTGCTGTGCTTTAACCAGCAACACATTCTCAACTGTGATCTCCAGCATCTGCAGACCTCATTTTTTACCCGAGGAAAGGTGAAGAGACTGTTTAGGAAAGCATGCCGTGTTCCTGGCCTTGTTAATAGAGGCATAGAGTGCAAGAGCAGGAAGGTGATTTTGAACTAATTTGAGACATTTTGTTAAATCTCAGCTGGACTGTTGTGTACATCTGTGGTGCCACATCATAGGAAAGATCTGACTGAAATGGAGTCAGCAAAGAAGGAGTTCCAGGAATGAAAAGCCTGAGTTAGGAGGATAGATTGAATAAGTTGGGGCTATTCTCCTTGGAGAAAAAAAGGTTCCGAGGATATCGATGGGAGTTTTCAACATTATGAGTGGGCTGGACAGAGGAGATGGGGAGAAACTGTTCTTGTTCACAAAAGAAAATACAACAAGAGGCCATATAACTCTGTAATCTGCCTGTATTGCTTGCAAGACAAAGGTTTTCACTGTGCCTCGGTACATGTGACAATAAATTCAATTCACTTCAATTCAATTCAATAGATTTAAACTGACGTGCAAATGAAACAAGGGTGATGTGAGGGGAAAAATACATTTTCACACAGTGGGTAGTTAGGAGATGAAGTGCACTGCCTAGAAATGTGGTGGAGGCAGGTTCAATTGAAACATACAAGAGGACTTTGGATGGTTGCTTGGATAGAAACTGTGTGTGCAGGGATATGTTGAAAAGACAGAACATTGGTATTAGGATTGTAGAATCCCTGCAGTGTGGAAGCAGGCCATTCAAATCCATACTGACCCTCCAAAGAGCGACCTCACCAAATCCACTCCCTACCTTATCCCTGTATTTCTAATCCCTGAACACTGTGGGGCAATCCACCTAAACTGCACATCTTTGGACTCTGGGAGGAAACCCACACAGACACGGTGAGAATGTGCAAACTCCGCACAGTCACCTGAGGATGGAATTGAACCCAAGTCCCAGCACTGTGAAGCAGCTGAGCCACCGTGTTGCCCTGAAGTCCTCAGTCTCAGGAAGATGAACTGTGCTAATCCTGTGAAAGGGTAAGGCAGCTACAAACTAAAATACTTCGGGAAAGTATCTCTGCTGAATGTAAAGTCTGATTTAGAGACTTTCCCATCCCTAGCAAGGTTAACACAAGGAACAGGACTGAGTGGCTTTTTGAAGAGAATAAGGCATCTATTTTGACTTCCTGTAGACAAATAGGATTTTATTGTTTTCAAAGTAAAGTTGGTGGGTTGCAGGGGAAAATGCAACCCAGCACACCATTGTGGTTTCAGAATTCAATAATCAAGCTGATTTACAGCAGTTCAAAAAGCAGCTCACTACCAGTTTCCCAAGGGTAATTGATTTGGACAATAAACACTGACCTTGATCCTTCACTGACCTTCATCTCAAGAGTGATATTTAAAAAAACTCCCCTGCCCATAGGCAGCAGTGTGATATTTGATCAACACCCACATGGAAGGCAGTTTGTGAAGCTCAAGGATTTGTCAAATTCTCAGTAAACCCCATCATTGAATAAGAATCCTTCAGCTCATTCAAATCTCCGCTGCTCATTTCTTAATTTGCACTAAATCCTGTTCATCTATGAGCCCCTCTTCTTGTTAAACTCTCACTCTGGCAACAACTATGCTCATGTTACGATACCTCTGCTATCCTGTGCTCCGCACATATTTGTGTGGGTGGGGCTCTTGTTCATTAATTAGTGGTGCTCCTCTTCTGGCATTAAAAAGCCGATAGCATTTCAGGAATCATAGAGAATCATAGAGACATCCAGCACGGAAACAACTTTGGTCCAACCAGTCCATGCCAACCATAATCCCAAACTAAACTAATTCCACCTGCCTGCTCTCTCTGCTGTCAAATATGTTGTAATGTTCCAAGATTGTGAAGGAACCTATATAAATGCAAGTCATTTTTTTTGGTAATTTTACTGCAACACCGCTGATCAGTGGAGTGTTGAAGATTGGAGTCTTTGCTTGTTATTACATCAAAAGGTTGTGTTGATGATTAGACAAAGGAGAGGCACCCTTTGCTAGCCTCATACAACACTCCCCTCCAGTGTAGGTCACCAGCATTGATCGGTCCTACAGATAAAAGCAACAAGTCACCCTGTCAGAATACATGATTAATGTGGCAATCAATTACCAAGGAGACTGGGTCAGCAGAGAATGCTTAGCGACCAGCACATCCAGCAGTGCACCTGGTTGGCATGGCAATGGGCTAATACTGAGGGTGTTGTTTGAAGGAAATGGGAAAATGAGAACGCCAATGTGGGAAGCAAGGCCAACAGACAAGATTAAAGTGAAAGTGAGAGGTGGAATCCAGCTGAACCGGCTGTGAAAATGAGAAGCTGTCGCAGCTGACCTAAAGAAACTCCACTAAGGGTCGTGGACTCCTCAGCAGAAACTGATGGGAGGGATCGATCATGAAGACACAGTAGAGAGATAGGCCATTCCGGTCAAATAGACCATGCCAGTGTTTATTCCCCCTTAATAGTCTTCTCCCACCCCTCTTCAGCTAACCGCATCAATTTATCCCTCTGTTCCTTAAGATCATTAAATGTGCTAGCATCAAGTCTGCTTGCATTTCTTTCATCTGATGCGTTTACCCAGTTGGCCCTTAACCGCTTGGCAACTTAGCCACTCCCTCTGTCAGTAAATTCCACATCCTCGCCACTTATAGGACCACAAGGTATAGGAGTAGGATGAGGCCATTCAGCCCATTGAGCCTGCTTCACAGGGATGAGAGGGGCTGGAGGTGGGAGTGAGAGGATGTGGGGTTGAATGGGGGGGAGAGAGAGGAGTTAGGGCTGTGGGAAGCTGAGGCCAAGGGGAACCATCCGTGAGGGGAACTGAGTGTGAGGGGGGCTAGGGGTGAGGGGAGCTGAGATTGCGAAGTGCTTGGACTGAAAGGAGCTAAAACAGAAGTCAGGTAAAATAGTTTATTTAATAAACTATATTATGCTGGATTATAGCCAAGAAATGAATCATCTTGTTCTATCTCAAAGGAAATAAATGTTTCCAGCTCATCCTGAAGGTTTTTAACGTCTCCTTTCCACATTTTAATTAACCACAAGGGGGGGGAAGAGGGAATGAAAGACTCATAAGAAATAATATCTAAACATTCAAATACACACACTCATTCAAATATATACATGAACTCTAATATGCAGTCACACTTCCATGCACACTAAAATATGCACACTCATTCAATATATACACACAAATATACACAGTCTGAAATATACACTGGCTGAAATATACAAATTCACCATATATACACTCAAATATACACCCCACACAAACATGCACACACATTGACGCACATGTACGTCCCAAAGCACTCATACAAACTCACCCATGCTTACGCACTTATTCACGAATTCACAATCACATACACTCACAATGGCAGGAATACCTGCATACATCATTAGACATGTTACATGCACAGACACACAAGGAGATCCACTTGCACACACGCACTTCCTCATTCATCCCGTTACAAAGACTCATAACATTCACACACTTATGCACATGGACTCATTCACAATTCGCACACTAACTCACACACTTTCTCATGTGCACAAGGAGTAACGAGAAAGGTTTTTCTCTGATTTCTGAATTGTTACGTCAGTATTTCTCCCTCTTGTTGCTATCAGCCAGTGGTCTAGGTGGATTGATAATGTGACGGTAAGGGCTGGTTTGCATCATTGGAAACGTGTTGTTGGAATCCAGACTACAATCTTCGGGCATGTTCTGGTTCAATATCATTAACAGGGTGTGTTAGCTTAATATTTATTCAAACAGAGGTTTGTAGCCTACTTAAATAAGTGAATTTAAAATTCAGAGAGCGGCCTGTGGAGAGGCAGAGTGTCTAATGTATTTATAGTTTCTTATTAAAAGATAATAATATTAAAATTTTGCATGAAGGCCCAGATGTAGAATTAGAGACGATAGTGTTTGATTTGCCAGAATTCTTCAAAACTGGTAGAGAAGTTATTTATTATATGGATAATTACTTTCATCGATTTCAAAGGTTTAAAAAAAAATTCTTGGGAAGAAAATGTTTTTAAAAGAACAATTTTTATTGCCCAACAAAGAGCACACTTGATTGGCACCTTATATATTCACCATTGTTCAACACTGATGCTCAATGGCAGCATTGTGTTCCATCTACAAGATGTACTGCAGCAACTTGTCAAGGTTCTTTAAAAAGCACCTTCCAAACCTACAATCTCTACTACCTCGGACAATAACAGCAGATACGTGGGACCACCACCAGCAACTTCCTCTCAAAGTCTTAGAAACATAAAAAATAGGAGTAGAAATAGACCATTCATCCCTTTGAGCCTGCTCTGCCGTTCAGTATGACAGTGGACGATTATCAAACCCAGCATCCTGTTCCCATTGCCCGATACATTGCCATTCCTTCACTGTCACTAATAGTACAATAGGTATACCTACAAGGACTGCAATTCAAGAAGGTAGCATATCATCACCTTTTCAAAGGCAACTAGGAATGGGCAAGAAATACTGGCCTAGCCAGTGATGCCCGCATCTCCAAATGAAAAAGAAAACATTAGTGGTCATTGAAATATATACAGAAGAAACTCGATTATCTGAAGGCCGTGGGTGGGGAGTATTTTGTTTGGTTTATTAAAAGCCGGATAACGTAGTTTAGCCATGCATTGGTACCTTGTGATCTTGTTCGGATAATCCAAAATTTGGATTATCGAATGCCAGATAATCGAGGTTCCTCTGTATGTGTAAATAGCCAATTGTACCTGTATGAAAGACAGGAAAAGTCAGGTCTGAAGTGGTAGCTGTGAACTGACATGGAAGGAGGAGCGTGAAGAGCAGTGAGAGGGAGGGCAGTGACTGAGCCCTGGAGGGCATGTTGCCATGTAGGGCTGGACGATGTTGGGCAGAAACATTGAAGGGATTTACAAAAAAGAAGAAGACTTGCACTTACATTGTATCTTTCTCAACATTAATGCACCCAAAGTGCTTTGTAATGATTGCAGTCTCTTGTATTCTGAAGAAAAATGGAACAGCCAATATCTGCACAGCAAGATCCCACAAACAGCAATGCAGTACTAACTTCACAACCAGTTTTGCTGTTGTAGATTAAGTGAGCACAATTGGCCAGGACATTTAGGAGAGTAGCCCTTGCCCTTTCTTTGAAACAGTGCAGTGATATATTTTGCATTCCGTTGAGAGGGCAGGTGAGGCTGAGGTTACATCTCCAAGGAAAACTGTGCAGTTCAAATTAAAACAAAAACTTTTAAGCTAGCACATAGAAGGGAGAGCATTAACCGATGGACATTGCTTAGGATCAAAAACAAAGGAAAGCTGAACTTGGCATAAGACAGGATGTAGATATTGGAGACAACCCACAATAGTTCGATGTGTCAACGGTGTCTGCCCTAGCTCCATATATGAAGTTCACACACGACGACATTTTGATGGTGGAATGTCATGCAAAGAGTTATGGCTGAAAGGACAGATGAAAGTTTGAGGGGCTGAATCCTGCTGCTCATTCATATGCTCATACGTAACATAAAGTGGTTTCTAGTGTTGAAGTCTGGTGACTAACCATTTTAGTTTTAGTTCCAAAACAGCCCTTACTTTCAGCATTTACAGTCAGAGTTTAATTTTTCTGGCTGAGTTTTGCCGAGTGATAATGGTCTAATTATGAAGCACAGGATTCTGATATCCAAATGATTTTAGTCAGTTGTTTAACAGCTTTGGCCGTTTCTTCACTTACTTTGTTGCTGTGTTTTAGTTGGTAGCACTGTCACCGCTGATTTTGAACCTGTGCGCTTAAACTTTACACTAAGCTCTTGTGCACAACGTTTCTGCTGACACAGTGCCAGTACTTTGGAGGTGCTGCGCCATCAGAGATGTCGTCTTTCTGTTGTGCCATTGTGCTGAGGCCCTGTCTCTCTATTCAGATGTATGTTAAGAACTCCTGTTGTACTATGTTTCAAAGAAGAGCCATGCACCATCCTGACTTGGAAATATATTGCCATTCCTTCACTGTCATTGGGTCAAAATCCTGAAATACCCTCCCTAATGGCACTGTGGGTGTACATGTACCCCAAGGACTGCAGTGCATGAAGATTAGCATTTGCTGCCACTGCTTTCTCAAGAGCAATTAGGATAGGCAATTAATGCTGTTTGCCCAACCAGTGGTGCCCACAGCCTGTGAATGAATAAAGAGCAGAGTGCTCCCTGGTGTCATAGCTAATGTTTTTGATCCCTCAACAAATAACATTAAAATATCTCACTTGTTTTTGAAACGTTCTGCGCATCAGTTGTTGGCCAAGTTTTCCGACATTACAACACTTAAAAAGCTACCATAATAACACAGAATCATTGAAAATGGGAGCAGGTCTCAACCACTTAGCCTTTGGAACCTGCTTCAGCATGGCTACACCATGATCATGGCTTTCTAGCTTTGTCCCCATACCCTTTTGCCTTAACTTCTTCTTGAAAACCGATAATAGAACATAGACATAGAACATAGAAAGATACAGCGCAGTACAGGCCCTTCGGCCCTCGATGTTGCGCCGACCGAATCCTACCTAACCTACACTAGCCCAATAACTTCCAAATGCCTATCCAATGCCCGCTTAAATGACCATAAAGAAGGAGAGTTCACCACTGCTACTGGCAGGGCATTCCATGAACTCACAACCCGCTGTGTAAAGAATCTACCCCTAACATCTGTCCTATACCTACCACCCCTTAATTTAAAGCTGTGTCCCCTAGTAACACCTGACTCCATTAGCGGTAAAAGGTTCTCAGTGTCAACCCTATCTAAACCCCTAATCATCTTATACACCTCTATCAAATCTCCCCTAATATTGACAGTGAAGTGATTTGGGACAGTCAGAGGCTCGGAAGGGCTGGTATATAAACGTAAATTCATCCTTTTGTTACAACACGTGGTAAACCCCCTTGCTAATTTAAACTAGCAACACAAAAAAATTCACCCTGTGCTTTAATCTGTTAAAATTCAAGAGGCAAAGAGCTGTCCTAGAGGTCACTACTTAAAGTAAAATTAACAACTTTATTCTTTAAGTCTAATACAGAATTAAAACCAATGTCTATTTACAACTCCTTTCTCTTAAACCTATCTTTTACCTCCCACTCTACAGAACTAGTCTGATTTAAAAAAATCACGATTAAGATTTATAAACAAAAATCCTGCTTCAAAACCAGTCAGCTTTACCTAGTTTCCTCTGTAGATTTTCCTCTGTATCTTCTCTCCAGGTCAATTTTGACGTTCTGCAGTGCAAACTCCTTCCCCAGACAGGTACCTTTCAAAGAGCTCTTGAGCTAGCAGTCCCGATGGTAGTTCTCCCACTAACTGTTCAAAATTTCTGGTTTTATACCCCAAGACATCAGATCGTTTCATTGGTTTAATATTACGAAAATACTAAATTCAAACACGAATTGGAGTTTGGTATCTTGGGGCATAATTTAAAATGATTGACCGAATTTGAATTTAATTTTGTCTCATGGCAACTCAGCTACTCTATTTGCGATGACCATGTGTTGCATTGTTACCTTGCGTGGAACACTTTGTGCTGTGTCAGGTAGTTTTGCTAGATTTTCAACTCTCATTCAGGTACAGTACCTCTACACCTTCATAACACTTTGAAATAGAAAGTTGGATTTGTGAAAATCACAAACAATATCTTGTATTTCAAATAATGACTTTTTAGTGTCATAAAATGCCCCAGAAATTTTGAACAAGGATAAATTAACTATGGTGGTGCATATTATAGCTGAATTATCTCAAGTCTCTATTTGACCACACTCCTGACTATGCTCCCACATTCTGCCATGCTTAAGCGTTGTTCAATTAAAACTGTGCTGCCTGTGCTTTCCTTGCACCACATCCTATCCACCTATGAGTCCTGTACTCCCTGACCTACATGAGTAGCTCACCATCTTGACTTTAAAATTCCGATTTTAGTTTTCAATTCTCTCTTGCAGCCCTGTTACTATTCCAGGATATTTGCGCTCAACTAATTTTGGGCGGCAAGGTGGCTCAGTGGTTAACTTTGCTGCCTCACAGCGCCAGAGACCCGGGTTCAATTCCCGACCCAGGCAGCTGTCTGTGTGGAGTTTGCATGATCCCCCCCGTGTCTGCGTGGGTTTCCTCCGGGTGCTCCGGTTTCCTCCCACAATCCAAAGATGCGCGGGTCAGGTGAATTGGCCATGCTAAATTGCACGTAGTGTTAGGTAAAGGGGTAAATGTAGGGGAACGGGTGGGTGGCGGGTCGGTGTGGACTTGTTGGGCCGAAGGGCCTGTTTCCACACTGTAAGTAATCTAATCTAATCTAATTCTAACCTCTGGAACGTCCCCAATATTTGGTCATGCCTTCAATGTTCTGGGGCCCGAGCTTTGGAATTTCTGCGTCTTTACTTCCTTTCCTCCTTGAAACCTACAAATTTGACCAGTCTTTTGGTCACCTGATCTCATATCCAAATTACATTGATTGTGACAGGCCAGATGGTTTTTGTGGTGTGGCTGAGGGCCCAAGTTTGCATCACTAAGCTTCTGTCAAGCAGGTGACTGAGGTGTCAGTGGGGGAGCACTTTAGGGCCAGTGACCATAATTCTATCAGTTTTAAAATACTGATGGAAAAGGATAGACCAGATCTAAAAGTTGAAGTTCTAAATTGGAGGAAGGCCAATTTTGACGGTATTAGGCAAGAACTTTCAAAAGCTGATTGGAGGTAGGTGTTCGCAGGTGAAAGGACGGCTGGAAAATGGAAAGCCTTCAGAAATGAGATAAGGAGAGACCAGAGAAAGTATATACCTGTCAGGGTGAAAGGGAAGGCTGGTAGGTATAGGGAATGCTGGATGACTAAAGAAATTGAGGGTTTGGTTAAGAAAAAGAAGGAAGCATATTCAGGTATAGACAGGGTAGATCGAATGAATCCTCAGAAGAGTATAAAGGCAGTAGGAATACACTTAAAAGGGAAATCAGGAGGGCAAAAAAGGGGACATGAGATAGCTTTGGTAAATAGTGTTAAGGAGAATTCAAAGGGTTTTGACAAATATATTAAGGACAAAAGGGTAACTAGGGAGAGAATAGGGCCCCCAAACATCAGCAAGGTGACCTTTGTGTGGAGCCGCAGGAGATGGGGGAAATATTAAATGAGTATTTTGCATCAGTATTTACTGTGGAAAAGGACGTGGAAGATGTAAAGTGTAGGGAAATAGATAGTGACATCTGGAAAAATGTCCATATTACAGAGGAGGAAGTGCTGGATGTCTTGAAATGTATAAAAATGGATAAATCCCCAGGACCTGATCAGGTGCACCCTAGAATTCTGTGGGAAGCTAGAGAAGTGATTGCTGGGCCCGTTACTGAGATACTTGTGTCATTGATAGGCACAGGTGTGCTGGAAGACTGGAGGTTGGCAAATGTGGTGCCACTGTTTAAGAAATGTGGTAAGGACAAGCCAGGGAACTATAGACCGGTGAGCCTGACCTCGGTGATGGGCAATATGGTTTTATGCGTGGGAAATCATGTTTTTTGAAGAAGTAGCAAAGAGGATTGATGAGGGCAGAGCGATAGATATGATCTATATGGACTTCAGTAAGGTGTTCGACAAGGTTCTCCATGGGAGACTGGTTAGCAAGGTTAGCTCTCATGGAATACTGGGGGAACTAGCCATTGGATACAGAACTAGCTCAAAGGTAGAAGACAGAGGGTGGTGGTGGAGAGTTGTTTTTCAGAATGGAGGCCCGTGACCAGTGGAGTGCCATAAGGATCGGTGCTAGGTCCACTACTTTTAGTCATTTATATAAATGATTTGGATGTGAGCATAAGTGGTACAGTTAGTAAGTTTGCAGATGACACCAAAAATGGAGGTGTAGTGGACAGTGAAGAAGGTTATCTCAGATTACAACAGGATCTGGACCAGATGAGCCAATGGGCTGAGAAGTGGCAGATGAAGTTTAATTCAGATAAATGTGAGGTGCTGCATTTTGGGAAAGCAAATCTTAGCAGGACTTATACACTTAATGGTAAGGTCCTAGGGAGTAATTGTTGAGCAAAGAGACCTTGGAGTGCAGGTTCATAGCTCCTTGAAAGTGGAGTCACGGGTCGATAGGATAGTGAAGAAGGCGTTTAGCATGCTTTCCTTTATCGGCCAGAGTATTGAATACAGGAGTTGGGAGGTCATATTGAGGTTGTACAGGACATTGGTTAGGCCACTGTTGGAATATTGCATGCAATTCTGGTCTCCTTCCTATCGGAAAGATAATGTGAAACTTGAAAGTGTTCAGAAAAGATTTACAAGGACGTTGCCAGGGTTGGAGGGTTTGAGTTATAAGGAGAGGTTGAATTGGCTGGGGTTGTTTTCTCTGGAGCATCGGAGGCTGAGGGATGAACTTATCGAGGTTTACAAAATTATGAGGGGCATGGATAGGGTAAATAGGCAAAGTATTTTCCCTGGCGTAGGGGAGTCCAGAACTAGAGGGCATAGGTTTAGGGTGAGAGGGGAAAGATAAAGAAGAGACCAAAGGGGCAACTTTTTCACACAGAGGGTGGTACGTGCATGGAATGACCTGCCAGAGGAAGTGGTGGAGGCTGGTACAATTGTAACATTTAAGAGGCATCTGGATGGGTATATGAATAGGAAGGGTTTGGAGGGATATGGGCTGGGTGCTGGCAGGTGGGACTGGATTGGGTTGGGATATCTGGTCGGCATGGACGAGTTGGACTGAAGGGTCTGTTTCCGTGTTGTGCATCTCTATGACTCTATTTTGTTATTGTCAATATATAAATGCACATTGCTGTTGTTGAGTCAGTGAGCTTATTATTCACTTGCAAAGCATCAGACAAAGGGTTTTAAATTCCAAGAATTGGGGATTAAGGCATGAAGAAAATGGTCAGCGTGATATTTAAGAGATAAAGTCTCAGAAATGAAACATTAGAGTCGGAAACAACATTTAATTCTTTGCATCAGAATTTATTTTCCCAGTTTGTCAGAACTTCCAGTTTGTACATTTCAGTTGACAAGCTAATTGTCAGAGGAGGACATGAAAGGTAAAAGGTTTCAAGTCAAAAATGTTGAGATTATCCAGCACTTCAAGATGATTATATACTTAAGAACAGAAATGGACTTCAAAGGAAAAAAACATCTGTATTTGTGAGTTTGACAGTCTATACGAGGTATGCCAAGGCAATGTGCACTGAAGGTCAAGTTGACACCACAGCTCTAATAATACTGTGTCTCTTCATCAAATACAGGACTCGTGCCATCTTGCAAACTGCATGATTTCGTCAGAAAAGCCTTGGTGTGCAGGGTAGGATTTCACCGTTTAGCTCCACAAACAGGCAGAAAATCTAATTGTTGCTATAATAACAGCGTCAGCCATGGCTCAGTTTGTAGCACTCCTGACTGGGAGTTGGAAACTTGTAGGCTCACCGTCCCACTCTGGGATCTGAGCATAAGTCACAAGGATGATCATTTGGTCCTACCTTGCAGTAGTGGAGGTGCAAGGTATTCACCAGAGTTCCAAGTAACCTGTTTTAGGTGGATAATGAAAATCCCGTGGCACTATTTCAAGGAGGAAGAGGGGGATTTTGCCCTGTATCCTGATCAACATCACTACAGTAGATTATCTGACTGTTATTACCTGTTTGTGGGAGCTTGCTGTGCACAAACCACCCCATTTCTCACATTAAAAGATTTTTTTGATTAGATTCCCTATATTGTGGAAACAGGCCACTTGGTCTAACAAGTCCAACTGACTCTCCGAAGAGTAACCCACACAGACACATTTCCCCTATATTTACCCCTGACCAATGCATCTTACACTATGGGGTAAAAACAATGACTGCAGATGCTGGAGGTCAATTTAGCATGGTCAATTCACCTGACCTGCACATCTTTTGGACTGTGGGAGGAAACCGGAGCACCCGGAGGAAACACACGCAGACATGGGGAGAATGTACAAACTCCGCACAGACAGTTGCCCAAGGCAGGAATCAAACCCAAGTCCTTGGTGCTGTGAGGAAATACTTAAGCAAAAGGGTCAAGGCTAAATGCATAGAATAGGGCCTTACTGGTCATGATTTAAATTTGCTTGGCTCCTTTGGCAATATTTGCTCTTCTAACTCTAACCACTAAATTATAGACAGGGATTCTGATTTCGGATTAATATGTCTATAACACGAGCGAAAGCTTAATGCAAACCCATAGGCCAAGAAATTCAAACTGGGAACAAGCCAGCAACTTAGCCAAAGTGTCAAGATTTAAAAGGGTACTTTGTAAACTGCAGGGAACAGTAGGTGCATGCAGAGCATCAGTACTACCATAGACATGCTTTGAGCTGTATATTCTGTGTGTTATAAACCAGGCCAGACCCCCTCAATACATTTCAAGAAAGTAGCCCAGATCCTACTTTTGCCAGTAATTTTAAGCAGGTGTAAAGTGGATATTCCAGGAGTGATGCAGCGGGCCCAACCAACCAATTACCAAATGAAACACAAACAAAAGAGAACAGAATACAGAATAACTTAACCTATTCAAAAACCCAACAGAGTATCCCAACTTAATGATGCTGTTCCAACTATTTGCAACAATCCCCATAAGCACCCCTTGGCACAAAAGGTAAAATCAAACACAGGGTCTTATAGGAGAGATGTCAGAGAGAGAGTACCAGCTTGGACCTTTGGGTCCAGCAGCTTCAATACTCTGCTGACTAAAATCAAACCAAACCCATACCAGAGAATTTCTGGGCTGGGAGAACTGACCACTTACCTTTCATTGTACAATTGTTTTATTTTTTAAACTTGAATGCCTTTTCAAGTAGATCAATTCCAGATATTTCAGAACCGGTGTCTTTACGACCTCCTGAAAAAAAAATGACAACGTAACCTTGTTAAAGGAGCAGCATCGTTATATGTGTAAACTATGAAATAAAGCCCAAAGCCTTATTTAGGCAGAGCCTCCAATACTGACCCTCACCAAATTCTACTCCAGTAACTTCAAATGGGGCAGGGTTTCATAGATAGAAACGTTCCAACAAAGCACATACTGTAGTTCAACAGCAACAATTTGTCTGTCTGTATAATGCTATTAGTACTGTAGTTCAACAGTGCCTCCCTTGAAGAACTTCTCCTCTCTCCACAAGAATCTCAGTGTATGTGTCTCTCTCTCCACCCTGGAGGCTTCCTGCCTCTACTCCTGATGAAGAGCTTTTGCCCAAAACATCGATTTTCCTGCTCCTCAGATGCTGCCTGACCTGCTGTGCTTTTCCAGCGCCACTCTGATCTAAACAACAATTTGTCTGTCTATATAGTGCTATTAGGATAGTAACTTATGCCAGGTACTTCATGCAGCGTTACCAAATGAAACTTTGATGAAGACGCAAAGGGAGATATTAGGGCCATTGTCAATGAACTTGGCAAAGAAGTCATGAGAGGAACAGGTGGAGGAGATAAAAGAGGAAATTTTAGAGCTTAGGGACCAGGCAGCTGAAGACACCGTCACCAATGATGGGACGCAAGAATTGGATGTGGACAATGCTCTGCGAGTGTTGTTTCCTGAAAGGAGGTTAGAAATTTTAAAACTATATGGCACAGTAACAGAAGTAGGCCGTTCAACCCATTGAGTAGCCTCCACCACATTCCCGCCACAGGCGACTGATTGTGTGGAGTTTGCACATTCTCCCCGTGTCTGCGTGGGTTTCCTCCGGGTGCTCCGGTTTCCTCCCACAGTCCAAAAATGTGCAGGTTAGGTGAATTGGCCATGCTAAATTGCCCGTAGTATTAGGTGAAGGGGTAAATGTAGGGGAGTGGGTCTGGGTGGGTTGCGCTTCAGCGGGTCGGTGTGGACTTGTTGGGCCGAAGGGCCTGTTTCCACACTGTAAATAATCTAATCTAATTCCATATTCCTGCTTTCTCCCTAAAACCCTTGATTCCCTTACTGATTAAACATCTATTTCAGCCTTGAACATACTTAATGACACAGCCTAAGCAACCCTCTGTAGTAAAGAATTCTACAGGTTCTCAGGGTCCCTGAGAGAAGAAATTCTGCCTCATGTCTATTTTAAATGTCTTAGACTCTCCCACAAGGGAAAGCAACGTTTCCACATTTAACCTGTCAAATCCTCTAAGAGTCTTGATTCTTCCAACAAAATCTCAATAATTCTGGTGTGGTGTCATTATGGAAATTGACTGAAGGAGTGAGATAATTTAAGCTCTGCTGAAGTCTTTGTAAAGAACACCTGTGCAAACCTCCTGTACCACATTTCTATGGGATACAGAGAAGTGGGAAAGGGAATCCCAGATTGAGATGGCTGGCCTCATGATACAAGATGCTGGTTGTAAGAACATATATCTATTTACAACTCAGGCAGCAAGCAGAGTGCATACTCCTCATCGCCTCCCTTGACCCAGAGCAGAAAGTGAGTGCCCAAGAGTGGTAGTAAATGGACACATCATCACATCCAACACCTGCCCTCAATGACCTTAATCCCATTGAGGCTGGAGGCAGCTACAGGCACAAAGCAAGAAGGTAAGAGGTTTAAAGGGAACATCCAGGTTGGGTCTGTTCTCCCTAAATGACCCGAGCTTAATACCAATAGAGCAAAATAAATCAAAATCAAAGCATAGGATTCAGCTGCATTCGGTTAACTATCAATTGATGATATGCAGATAAAGGACATAAACTGAATGGTTGCACGATCACATGAAAAAAGACATTCTCCCCTGGCCAGTGTACACTGCTAATGCTGGAGTACATAAACTCTCTTCCTCCATCCCCCTCACATTGATGTTTTAATTTAACTTATTATATTTTATTCTTGTACTTATTATACTTTCATTTTGCTTATAGTGCCCTGTTAAAGGACTGTTTGTTTGGTTTGATTGTCTTCTAAAAAGAGCATGCAGAGTCATGGCGATAAGAGTACATTATTTCCCACGCCCACAAATGTTTCTTTGGTTTAAATTTAAGTTGAAAATGTGTTGCTGGTCAAAGCACAGCAGGCCAGGCAGCATCTCAGGAATAGGGAATTCGACGTTTCCACGTCGAATTCCCTATTCCTGAGATGCTGCCTGGCCTGCTGTGCTTTGACCAGCAACACATTTTCAGCTGTGATCTCCAGCATCTGCAGACCTCATTTTTTACTCTTTAAATTTAAGTTCCCTTTCCTCAGTCACACAGTCATAGAGTCCTGCAGCACAGAGACTGGCCCTTTGGCCCAAACTATACCATACCGACCAAAATGTCCATCCACACTAACCCCACTTCCCTGCACTTGGCCCATCTCCTTCCAAAACTTTCCTATCCATATATTTGTCCAAATGCCTTTTTAATATTGTTAATATACCCACCTCGACCACTTCCACTGGCAGCTCATTCTATAAGCATATCCCTCTCTATGTAAGAATGTTGCATCTCAGGTTCCCTTTTATTCTTTCCCCTCTAACCTTAAACTAATGCCCTCTAGTCCTCGATTCCAAAAACCTGGGAAAAAGAGTGAGTGCATTCAGCCTATTCCATGCCTCTCATGGTCTTATACACTTTTGTATGATACCCCTCCTACGCTTGAAAGAAAAACGTCTTAGCTTGTCCAACCTCTCCCTATAACTCAGACCATTGTGAACTGGCAACATTTTTGTCGATCTCTTTTGCATTCTTTCCAGTTTAATAACATCCTTCCTAAAACAAGATGACCAAAAGTGAACACAATACTACAACTGTGTCCTGTACAACCGCAATATAATTTCCCAACTTCTATACTCAGTGCCCTGACTGATGAAGGCCAGTGTGTCAAAAGCCTTCTTCACTGTCCTGTCTAGAGAACTGTGCATTTGAACTCCAATGTCTCTCCGTTCACTACACTCGTTAGGACCCTACTATTCACCATGAAATTCCTGCCTTGATTCGACTTTCCAACATACAATACCTCACACTTATCTATATTAAATTCCATTTGCTATTTCTCGCCCCATTCCACCAGCTGATCAAGGTCCTGCTGCAATTTCTGATAACCTTCCTCACTGTCTACGATACCGCCTATTTTAGTGTCATCTGCAATCATGCCTTCTAAATTCTCATCCAAATCATTGATATAGATAACAACAGTAATCAGCCCAGCACTGACCCCTGAGGCACTCCACTAGTCTCAGGCCTCCAGTCTGACAAGCATCCTTCCAGTATTGACCTCTGCTTCCTACCATCAAGCCAATTGTGTATCCAATTTGTCAGCTCCCCTGGAATTCCATGCAATCTAACCTCCCAGAGCAGCCTACCATATGGAACCTTATCAAAGGCCTTATTGAGATGCATGTAGACTACTGCCCTGCCCTTGTAAACCTTCCTGGTCACTTTATCAAAGAACTCTTAACAAATTTGTGAGATATGATCTTCCATGCACAAACCCTGTCTTTCCAAATGCATGTTTATCTCTCAGAATGTTCTCAAGTAACTTACACACCACAGAAGTTAAGCTTACTGGTCTGTAGTTCCCAGGCTTTTCTTTGCAGTCCTTCTTGAATAAGGGCACAACATTCGCTACTCTCCAGTCTTCTGGGTCCTCACCCATGGCTAACACTGATACAAAAATATCACCCAGGGCCTCTGTAGTTTCTTCTCTAGCCTCTTGCAGTGTTCTTGGATGCATGTGGTCAGAATCAGGAGATTTATCTACCTTCATACATTCTCATATGGCCAACACCTAATCCACTGCGAAATGGACTGGCCCCAAGATTTAGAGTCATAGCGCAATAGAGATGTACAGCATCTTTGATGTTGTACAGCATCAACAGACCCTTTGATCCAACCCGTCCATGCCGACCAGATATCCCAACCCAATCTAGTCCCACCTGCCAGCACCCAGCCCATATCTCTCCAAAACCTTCCTATTCATCCCATTCAAATGCCTCTTAAATGTTGCAATTGTACCAGCCTCCACCACTTCCTCTGGCAGCTTGTTCCATACCCGTTCCACCCTCTGTGTGAAAACGTTGCCCCTTAGGTCTCTTTTATAACTTTCCCCTCTCACCCTAAACCTATGCCCTCTAGTTCTGGACTCCCCGACTCGAGGGAAAAAGACTTTGCCTATTTACCCTATCCATGCCCCTCACCAGTAACTTCCCCAAGTTCCCAAGTCTTCATGTCTTTCTCCACATTAACACAGAGGAGAAATATTCATTGAGGAACTCGCCCATCTCCTGTATGTCTATACACACATGGCCACTTTGGTCCTTGAGGGGTCCTATTTTCTCTCTAGTTATTCTATTTCCTTTATTATACTTAAAGTGCCGCTTTGGATTCATTCTAATCTTCTCAGCCAAGACTATCTTGTGCTCCCTTTTCACCCTCCTCATTTCCTTCCTCAGTAAACTCCTGTATCCCCTGTATACCTCCAGGGATTCCTTTGATCCCAGCTGCCTGTACCTGAGCTATGCCTCCTTATTCTTTCTGGTCAAAGTCTCAATATCTCTTGTCATCCAGCGTTCCCTATTCCTGTCAACCTTGCCCTTCACCCTCACAGGAACATATAGACCTTGAACTCTAGCTATCTCCCTTTTAAAGGCCTCCCACTTACCAGAGATGCCTTTGCCTGCAAACAATCTACTCCAATCAACCCCTGCAAATTTGAATTCCATCCAAATTCACCTTGCCCCAATTTAAAACATAAACATGTGGACCAGTAGTGTTCCTCTCCATAACTGTTTTAAAATTAGTAGAACTGTGGTCACTGGTCTGAAAGTGCTCCCCACCGTCACCTCAGTCACCTGTCATAGAGGCGTACAGCATGGAAACAGACACTTTGGTCCAACTCTTCCATGCTGACCAGATGTCCTAAATTAATCTAGTCCCATTTGCCAGACTTGGCCCATATCCCTCTAAACTTTTCCTATTCATATATCCATCCAGATGCCTTTTAAATGTTGTAATTTTATCATCCTCCACCAGCTCATTCAATACACGCACCACTCTCTGCGTGAAAAAGTTGCCCCTTATGTCCCTTTCATATCTTTTGTCCTTCATCCTCAACCTGTGCCTTCTAGTTCTGGACTGTCCCAAACCAGGGAAAAGACCTTGTCTGTTTACCCGATCCATGTCCCTCATGATTTTATAAACCTCTATAAGGTCACCCCTCAGCCTTTGACGCTCTGGGAAAACAACCCCAGTCTCTCCATATAGCTCAAACCCTCCAACCCAGGCAACACCTTTGTAAATCTTTTCTGAACCCTTTCAAATTTCACAAGTTTCTAAAGGAGGGAGATCAGAATTGTACACAATCCCTGCCCTTTTTCCAAAGAATGGGTTGCGTTTTACCCTTCCAGAGTAGGACTCTCTTATATATACTGCTCGAGGAAACTTTCCTGAATAGATGTAGCAAATTCCACCCCATCTAAGTCCTTAATGCTCTGGCAGTCCCAGTCTATGTCGGTAAAGTGTCTCCAATCTCCCTGCACATTTGTTCCTCTAATTCCCGTTGACTACTTGAGGGCCTATAAAACAACCCCAATAACGTCACCATCCCTTTCTTATTTCTTAGCTCCACCCACAAAGCCTTATTGGATGATCCTTTCGTTATTTCATCTCTGATTACTTAGATTAGATTTTTGAGGTAATTTGTTTTCCAACAGGAGGTAAATGGACACTGATGAACAAGGGGGTGGTGGAGTGAGTTGGAAGGTGGATATATGTTTGAAGAAGTTGGAACTGCTCTCCTTGGAGAGGAGAGGTTCAGAGGAGATTTGCTGGAGATTTTAAAAAAAATCATAAGCAGACAGGACGGAGTAGGTAGGGAGAAGCTGTTTCCCACTCACAAAAATAAGAATGAGACGATACAGTTTTAAAGGGATCTGCAAGCTCAAATCTGTTTTACTCAGCAAGTACTTAAGTTTTGGACAGCACTGACTGGAAATTAGAATCCCTACAGTGTGGAAACAGGCCATCTGGTCCAACAAGTGCACACTGACCCTCCAAGAAGTAACCTGCCAGACCCATTTCCCTCTGATGAATGCACCTAACACTATGGGCAATTTAGCATGGACAATCCATCTGACCTGCATGTCTTTGGATTGTGGGAGAGACCCGGAGCACCTGGAGGAAATCCATGCCGACGCGGGGAGTATGTACAAACTCCACACAGTCACCTGAGGCTGGAATTGAACCCGGGTCCCTTGCACTATGAGGCAGCAGTGTTAACCACTGAGACATCATGCTCTGCCATGCCAATATGATGGAGGCATGTTCAACTGATGCATACAAGAGAGTACGGGATGATTATTTGGATAGAAATTGTATGCAGGGACATGGGGAAAAGGCAGGACATTCACACTAAAGAATTGAACTGATGTAGGCAAAATTATCTGAATGGCCTCCTTCTGTGATGTTAATAATTCTATGATTTCTTTCACTTTGTGAGCAAATCTATTCAAAGCAATAATTAGCTTGTGTTTCTTTTTGTACTGAGAGGCCATCAGGAAGAAAACACATCAGTACCTTTTTTGTTTGTCCCCATTGTAGAAAATTTCAATAAATAATATCCTTTCCTATTCATTATTAGATTTTCCAGTGAATTAAAGCCACTTGCAAGGCTATGATTCATAACTGATACACGGGGAGGTGATAGCCTACTGGTATTATCACTAGATTATTAATCCAGAGATTCTGGTAATATTCTGGGGACCTGGGTTTGAATGCTGCTGTGGCAGTTAATGGGATTTAATGATGGTGGAGTCTAATGATGATCATGAAATGATTATTGATTGTTGGGGAAGACGTCATCTGGTTCACTAATGTCATTCCAAGGAAGGAAACTGCCATCCTTACCTGGTCTGGCCTACATGTGACTTCAGACCCACAACAATGTGATTTATACTTAACTGCCCTCTGGGCAATTAGGGATGGGTAATAAATGCTGGCCTGGTCAGCGATGTTCACATTGTATGAATAAGAAAAATCTCTGAATCTCTGAATCAGAGGAGGCCATTCAGCCCACAGTACTTGAGTTGGTTCTTTGAATGCTCATTGAGGAGAGAGGTTTATTGCTGGTCGCAGGGAACATAACCAACTTGTTTCTAATTCTGGCCTGCTAGCAGTTGCATATTTTACAGACCCAATCTCTTTTGTTAAGGTTTATTTATATTTGGTGCTTGCTTTTGTGCAGGGAGAATTGCTGAATCAAGGAATTAAATGCTTTGTAATGAACACATTTTCAAACTGGCTATTTTTGTCCCAGTACATGGAAATCTCCAGTTAAGCATAGCTCTGCAGTCAGCAATTCAGTTTATTGCTCTCTTGATATCTAAACCTGAATAATCTCCAGTCCTGAGTTCCAAAAACCTGCAGCAAACTTTCTTTATAGAAATGACTTTTCATACTTCAGAACTCCAAACTACTTTGAATCATTTCCTATAGAATGGAACCAAAGGCAGAAAGAAGAAACTTGAATTTATATAGCACCTTTCATGACCACACAATGTCCCAATGAAGCACGTTTGAATCATTGTTATAATTGAATTGAATTGAATTTATTGTCGCGTATACCGAGGCACAGTGAAAAGCTTTGTCTTGCAAGCAATACAAGTAGATCATAGAGTTAAGTAGCATAGATAAATAAATAATAGGTAAACAGCAGCAAAAACAAAATCACAGGTACAAGTGAATGTTAAGAGTTTGAAGTCCATTCAGTATTCTAACAACATTAGGGTAGAAACTATTTCGAAACCAGCTGGTGCGTGTGTTCAGGCTTCTGTACCTTCACCCCAATGGTAGAGTTGTAGAAAAACATTGTCAGGGTGGGATGGATCTTTGAGAATGCTGATGGCCTTTCCTTGACAGCGGGCCTGGTAGATGGATTCTGTAGATGGGAGGTTGGCCTTTGTGGTTGTCCAGGCTGAGTTCACCACTCTCTGTAACCGTCTCTGATCTTGAATGATACAGTTGCCATACTAGGTAGTGATACATCCAGACAGAATGTTCTCGATGGCGCACCTATAAAAGTGGGCAAGGGTATTTGGTGTAGGAATGTAGGAAACATGGCAGCACCTGCAAACAGCATTAAGTGTTGGTTGAGGGATGGATATTGGCCAGGAATAAATCCCTTTCTCTTCAAAACATTTCTATGCGATCTTTTACATCCACTTGATAGGGTTGTAAAAGCCCAAATTTAACATTCCATCTGAAAGACAGAACCTCTGACAGTACAGTGATTTCTAAGCACTGTATTTTAATGTTCTAACTCCTTCCTCCTCCGATTGGGAATATATTTTAAGTCAGCACGGAGCAGTGGCAATATTATTGATACCTCAATAAACCACAAAGGGCCCTACTGGAGGTGATATATGTTCAATATTTGCCTTGAACGGAGCTGTACAGAGTACTATGAACCAGAGGTGTTCAAATTAATGGGGCATTTTGATAGGGAGAAAGTAAATTCCAATCTCAGTATCAGTGGACCAGATTAATGAGGTGGACGGAGGAGAAAAAGAGAGGGTATTTAACAGGGTGATTACCGCCTGATTGTAGTTCCCCCAAAGGTCTTGAAAGGATGACAAATGTAATTGAGCTTACAATTTACCAAGGCTCATTCAACAGAATCATTCACCAAGCTCCTTTTTCTAATGGACCGAGGCAGCAGACACATAGGAACACCACCTTCTGCAAGTGCCATTTCAAACCACACACCATCCTAGCTTGGAAATTATTATTCTTTCATTCACTGGCTGCGCCCAGCATTTATTGCCCAACCCTCATTGCATTTGAGGAGGTAGTGGTAAGCTGCCTTCTTGAACCACGACAGTTCATGAACTGCAGGTAGTCCTACAAGGCCAGTAGGGATGGAATTCCAGGAATTTAGATCCAGAGAAGGCATTGATTGAATGGTGATATATTTTCAAATCAGGATGGTGAGTGGCTTGGAAGGGAACTTGCAGGAAGCGTTGTTCCCACATGTGTGCTGTCCCTGTCCTTCTGGTAGGTAGTGATTGTGGGTTTGGAAGGAGCTATCTAAGGATCTTCGGCAAATTCCTGCAGTGGATCTTGTCAATAGCGCACTCGGCTGCTATTGGGCTTTGGTGATGCAGAGAGTGAATGTTTGGGATGTGGTGCTAACCAAGCAGGCGGCTTTGTCATACATAGTATCAAGCATCTTGACTATGTTGGAGCTGGCCTCATCCAGGCGATGGGAAGTATTCCATCACATTCCTGACTTGATCTTACTTAGGTCATTCCTTCACAGTTGCTGGGTCAAACTTTTGGAACTGACCCCCCCCCCCCCCCAACCCTATTCCCACATGGACTGTAACAGTTCAAGACAGCTGCTTACCTTCTCCTTCAGGGGATTGAGGAGTTGATAATAAATGCCACCCCAGCCAGCAAAGCCACATCCCGTGAGCGAACTTAAGAGAAAACTAATAACTCAAATTGTGTGCAGTCAGATTTGTTTACTTGCCCAGGCAAGTTTTACAACTGATCATCATCTCATTTTTTGACTTGTGAGCTGTTTCCATGTTGCAGTTTAACATGGAACCAGAGGCAGTCACCAATGTGGTAATTAGATTTTTAAACCACAATTTACAGGCAACCTAGCAAAGTTTCGAGTGGAAGTGTCTCATTCATTTCAATGTTAAGGATTTTTCTGCCTGCATGTTGATCTTATGGTAATTTTCTTTTCTGTAATGAATCCATTTGGGGAATCAAATCTCACTGAACATGATGGTACATGGATTACTATTACAGGGTTTTTTAACAGAATCACAACAGTGTGGAAATAGGCCAGTTACACCGACCCTCCGAAGATTAACCCATCTTGATCCATTCCCTATTGCTCTACATTTCCTCTGACTAATGCACCTAACCTACATCTACACATTCCTAATCACGACGGGCAATTTAGTTTGGCCAATTCACCTAACCGGCACATCCTGTGGACTATGGGTGAATTGACACAGACACTGGGCGAATGTGCAAAGCCCACACAGTTGCCCAATGCTGGAATCGAACCCAGTCTCTGGTGCTACGAGGCAGTAGTGTTAACCACTGAGCCATCGTGCATTCATCTATAGCAGCTACCCAGAGTTGATGGCTCCATTTGAACAGAATGGCCCACATCTACTGGAGTTTAGAGAGAATGAGAGGTGATCACATTGAAATGTATTAGATCCTGAGGGGGCTGGACTGGGTGGATACTGGGGGATGCCTTCTTTTGTGGGACAGACCAGAAACAGGGGATGCAATTCAAGAATAAGATGCTTTCTAAAAAGGCAGGGATAAAATTATTATTTTCTGTCAGAGGCTCGATTGCCCACTGTGATTTCTTCCTCAAAAAGCAGTGGATGCTGTGTCACTGAGTTTATTCAAGGCTGAGTTTGACAGATTTTTTTAAATCAAAGTGGGGGTGGTAAGGACTTTGGACGGGGGAGGGTGAAAAGTGGAGGTTAGGCCACAATAAAAGTCAAGTACTATCTTCTGTGGAGACGGAAACAGAATTAACATTTTGAATGTGATATGACTCTTCTTCAGAACTGTAAGGGGCTTTAAAAACCTGCAGTATTATGCAGGAACATAACTAGGCTATTTAGCTCATCAAATCTGTTCAGCCATTTGATCATGATTGATGTGTTTCTCATTCTTCTATCTTCTCTCTATAGCCTGTGATCCCCTTGCTAATCAAGAATCTACCTATTTCTGTCTTAAATATACTCAATGACTTGGTCTCCACAACCTTCTGCAGTAGATTCCACAGATTCACCACCCTCTGGCCGAAGAAATTCCTCCTCATATAGTTATAAAGCGTTATCCCTTCACTCTGAGGCTAGGCCCTCAGGTTCTAATCTCTCCTATAAATGGAAAAATATTCTCCAACTCCATTCTACCCAGGACTCTCAGTAATCAGTAAGTTTCAATGAGATTCCCCTTCATCCTTCTAAATTTCGAATACAGACCCAGAGTTTTCAAATGCTCCTGCAATGACAAGCCCTTCATACAAGACAAAAGATGGAAAATTATAGGCCAATCAGCTTAACCTCGGTTGTTGGTAAAATTCTAGAATCCATCATTAAGGATGAGGTTTCTAAATTCTTGGAAGAGCAGAGTCTGATTAGAACAAGTCAACATGGTTTTAGTAAGGGGAGGTCATGCCTGAAAACCTGTTGGAATTTTTTGAAGAGGTAACAAGTAGGTTAGACCAGGGAAACCCAGTGGATGTGGTCTATCTAGACTTTCAAAAGGCCTTTGATAAGGTGCCACACGGGAGGCTGCTGAGCAAGGTGAGGGCCCATGGTGTTCAAGGTGAGCTGCTGGGATGGATTGAGAATTAGCTGTTTAACAGAAGGCAGAGAGTTGGGATAAAAGGTTCTTTTTCAGAATGGCAGCCGGTTACGAGCGGTGTCCCGCAGGGTTCAGTGTTGGGGCCACAGCTATTCGCGTTATATATTAATGATTTAGATGAGGGGACTGGGGGCATTCTAGCGAAGTTTGCTGATGATACGAAGTTAGGTGGACAGGCAGGTAGTACTGAGGAAGTGGGGAGGCTACAGAAGGATCTAGACAGTTTGGGAGAGTGGTCCAGGAAATGGCTGATGGAATTTAACGTGAGCAAGTGCGAGGTCTTGCACTTTGGCAAAAAGAATAAAAGCATAGACTACTTTCTAAATGGTGAGAAAATTAGTAAAGCCAAAGTACAAAGGGATCTGGGAGTGCTAGTCGAGGATTCTCTAAAGGTAAACATGCAGGTTGAGTCCGTGATTAAGAAAGCGAATGCAATGTTGTCTCTTATCTCAAGAGGGTTGGAATATAAAAACAGAGATTGCTATTGAGACTTTATAAAGCTCTGGTTAGGCCCCATTTGGAGTACTGTGTCCAGTTTTGGTCCCCACACCTCAGGAAGGACATACTGGCATTGGAACGTGTCCAGCGGAGATTCACACGGATGATCCCTGGAATGGCAGGTCTAACATATGAGGAACGGCTGAGGATCCTGGGATTGTATTCGTTGGAGTTTAGAAGATTGAGGGGAGACTTAATAGAGACATACAAGACAATACATGGCTTAGAAAGGGTGGATGCTAGGAAATTGTTTCCGTTAGGCGAGGAGACTAGGACCCATGGACACAGCCTTAGAATTAGAGGGGGTCAATTCAGAACAGAAATGCGGAGACATTTCTTCAGCCAGAGAGTGGTGGGCCTGTGGAATTCATTGCCACAGAGTGCAGTGGAGGCCAGGACACTAAATGTCTTCAAGGCCGAGATTGATAGATTCTTGTTGTCTCGAGGAATTAAGGGCTACGGGGAGAACGCTGGTAAGTGGAGTTGAAATGCCCATCAGCCATGATTGAATGGTGGAGTGGACTCGATGGGCCGAATGGCCTTACTTCGACTCCTATGTCTTATGGTCTTATGGTCTTATACCCAGGATCGTTCTTGTTAACCTCCTGCAGGCCCCCACCAATACCAGCATATCCTGCCTTATATACGGGGCCCAAAATATTCCAAACGCAGTCTAACCAGAGATTGTGACATTGATTAGTACAGGGACCGAAGATTATGGGGAGAAAACAGGAGAATGTGGTTGAGAAATATATCAGCCATGATCGAATGGCTCAACAGATTTGATGGGCTGAATGGCCTCATTCTGCTGCTATATCTTTTGGTGTTATGCTAACTGCTGGCTGTGGTAGCAATGTTAGAGAAAAGTTGCAGAAAAACTATAAAATATGAGCTGATTGGCATTTACTTTTTCTTTATTCTTTCATGAAATGTGGGTGTTGCTGGCAAGGCTGGCATTTATTGCACATTCCTAGATGCCTATGAGCTGAATAACTTTGCTCAGTCATTTCAGAGTATAATTAAGAATCAACCACAAACTGTACTCTACCTTAAACCTCCACCCAAGCTGCAACACAATTAAGTTATGGAAGATCAGGAAAAGAATAAAACCAGTCGGTGTAAGAACACTGAGAGCCCCAGTTCCAATCCTGCATGCAGGTGGTTCAAGATGCTCACCGTAATCTGAGCAATCTTTTTGAAAGAGTTTCTTGCTCTGGAATCAGAGGGATCTGGAATAGGTGATTGAAACAAATACTTGAGTCCCCACTACCTGGTCAACAGCACTTCCAGAGGTGGACAAGAATGAAAATTTTCTGAAACTCACCTGCTGGAATATGAGCTGAAAATGTGTTGCTGGAAAAGCGCAGCAGGTCAGGCAGCTTCCAATGAACAGGAGAATCGACATTTCGGGCATAAACCCTTCTTCAGGAATGAGGAAAGTGTGTCCAGCAAGCTAAGATAAAAGGTAGGGAGGAGGGACTTGGGGGACTTGGGTAACCTATCGCATCTCCATCGCCCCTCCCCCAAGTCCCTCCTCCCTACCTTTTATCTTAGCCTGCTGGACACACTTTCCTCATTCCTGAAGAAGGGTTTATGCCCGAAACGTCGATTCTCCTGTTCATTGGAAGCTGCCTGACCTGCTGCGCTTTTCCAGCAATACATTTTCAGCTCTGATCTCCAGCATCTGCAGCCCTCACTTTCTCCTGCTGGAATATGAGAACAATGCTTGACTCTTGTGAGAACAGTTGCCCCAATCATGTTTCGATCTGGGGACCCATGCGTGGTCATCACTAGACATCAACATAGCAGCCCTGAGGGAGGTCTATTAGTTGGAGTAAGGCAGCCTGACAGATTACCCGGATTGTCCATCCCAAGTTCAGAAGTCTCATTCTTGGCAATTTCAATACTGGAGTTCACCTTGATAACTCGGCAATGACGAGAGCACTTGGAAACCATGGATTTGGAAACTACATGAAAGCAGTCATGTATAATAACACCTCTGAGCAAGTTTCTTGGGAAAATATCAAGGAGAAAGTGAGGACTGCAGATGCTGGAGAGTCAGAGTTGATAAAGAGTGGTACTAGAGAAAGCACAGCAAGTCAGGCAGCATCCGAGGAGCAGAAGAGCCGATGTTTCAAACGTAACCCCTCGTCAGGCTGTGCTTTTTAACAGTGAGGAAAATATCTGCAAAACGAAATTATTGCTGTCAAATAGAAACCTCTTTTCATAGCATGGAATATTGTATCATAAAAATAAGAATATCGTATTTTCCTGTAATTGCTTTGAAATTGTTCATACACGTGGGAAAGATTTGTTAAAAGGAATAGGAATATTTGATCTGTTAATATTTAGTTGTGTTATAATATAGAAAACAAATGAAAAGATAATTTTATTTCATTTTAAATAGTTTTTGAGAGATTGTTCGAGAGTTTGAATTTAAAGAGGGGAATCTATTAATGTCCTGTTGTTAGGTTCCTGATGAAGGGCTTATGCTCGAAACGTCGAATTCTCTATTCCTGAGATGCTGCCTAACCTGCTGTGCTTTGACCAGCAACACATTTGCAGCAGTTATTAATTTTGTTGTTAACATTAAGAGAAACAAGTGGTGGGTATTGATTGCCTTTGGTCACATAAGAATAATAGGCTTTTGTGGTGTAGTGATTGTCTCCATGTTTCTGAGACAGGAGGTTTGGGTTCAAGGCCTACCTGCTGCAGCAATGTGTCATAACTTCGTTGGACAGATTGATGAAAAATATATTTTAAAAAAAGTTTGTCTAATGCTGTAACTGTCAGCCATCTAAATTTTGACCTGCTTGTTGTGCAGTGATGGTGTCTCTACCCCGGACTAGGAGGCCTGAGTTGACGTCCCACCTGCTCCAGAAGTGTGCAATAACATCTCGGAACGGGTTGATTTGAAAAATAGGTACAATTAAAAAAAAGTAGACTCTTGCGGAACAGTGGTAGTGTCCTGATCTCTGGTCTGGGAGACCTAGGTTCAAACCAACTAGGCGAAAGTGAGGGCTGCAGATGCTGGAGATCAGAGTCCAGATTAGAGTGGTGCTGGAAAAGCACAGCAGGTCAGGCAGCATCCGAGGAGCAGGAAAATCAACATTTCGAGCAAAAGCCCTTCATCAGGAGACTCACTCCTGATGCAGGGCTTTTGTCCGAAATGTTGATTTTTCTGCTCCTCGGATGCTGCCAGACCTGCTGTGCTTTTCCAGCACTACTGTAATCTAGGCCTAGGTTCAAGTCCCACCTGCTACCGGGGAGCGGTTCCGGGGGGGGTGGTGGCCGGTGTAATATTATCTCTAAACAGGTTAATGAGAAAAACAGATTTAATGAGCAACTCTTAGGCTTTTGTGGTATAGTGGTTGTGTTGCTATCTCTGAGCCAGGAGGCCTGACTTCAAGTCCTCCCTGCTCCAGGGCTGTGTGATAACATCTTTTAACAGATCGATTAGAAGGTATCTCCACATATAAATAAGATGCAAGTCAGAAGAGCTCCTCTTTGGTCTGCTCCTGGGATAGGCCAATTTGGCTGTTAACAGGTGCAGGCAGCAGGCTATGGACAGGCCTTGGCTGCTGACTGACTGCCCCTCTTTCACAGCTACATTTCGTGGCTGAGTTTCCTGAGAGAGAAAACACATGGTCTCTACCAATACTCTCCATGCCTTCCGAGAGAGCTGGGCACAATAGGGGGTAGCGTGCTTTATCTCCCCCCCTCCAACTCCATTTTTATTTAGTCCCCTCCCTTTTTCCCTACCCTTTCCTCATCTTTGATGGTTTGCATTGCACTTAACGAGCTTTGGATGTAAATTATTCATTTGGAATCATGGGTTAGTTACTGGTAGTGGTTAATAGATGAGAAAAAAACCACATATAAATAAAAGGGCTCTTGTGTGCAGCGGCGGTGTCCCTACCTTTGAGTTGAAAGGACCAGATTCAAGTTCCATCTGCTGCAGTGGAGAGTTCAATATATTGATGACATTTGAGCACAGAAATCTGGAGAAACTATTTGCTTTGGTAGAAGAGGTCCTGATGAAGGGCTTTTGCCCAAAACATCGATTTTCCTGCTCCTCGGATGCTGCCTGAACCGCTGTGCTCTTCCAGCACCACTAATCCAGAATCTGGTTTCCAGCATCTGCAGTCATTGCTTTTACCTCGTTGATTTTAACCCTACTGCGAATCCTCTTGCAAGGATGCCTGCCTTGAAGAAGTTTTCCTCCTCTCTCTACAAGAATCTCAGGGAGTACCTCTCCCACTGCAACTCCCAAGTCAATTCCTCTGCCCTGCAGCTCTTACTCTGTGCTACTTTCTCCCTACCCCACCCTCCTCTAGCTTATCTCTCCACCCTTCAGGCTCTCTGCCTTTATTCCTGATGAAGGGCTTTTGCCCGAAACGTCGATTTTACTGCTCTTCGGATGCTGCCTGAACTGCTGTGCTCTTCCAGCACCACTAATCCAGACGATGGCTCAGTGGCTAGCACTGCTGCTTTACAGCACCAGGGTCCCAGGTTCGGATCCCAGCCCTGGGTGACTGTCTGTGTGGAGTTTGCACATTCTCCCCATGTTTGCGTGGGTTTCCTCCGGGTGCTCCGGTTTCCGCCCACAGTCACAAAGATGTGCAGGTTAGGTGAATTGGCCATGGTATATTGCCCATTGTGTTAGGTGCATTAGTCAGAGGGAAATGGGTATGGGCGGGTTACTCTTCAGAGGGTTGGTGTGGACTTGTTGGGCCGAAGGGCCTGTTTCCACATTGTAGAGAATCTAATTTCATCAAGAGTCAGAAACACACTGGCACATATAAATAAATAAGAGAACTCTTGTGGTGCAGTAGTATGTCACTTCCTCTGAGCCAGGTGGTCTGAATTCAAGTCCCACCTGCTCCAGATATATGTAAAAACATCACTGAACAAGTTGATAAGAAAATATCCAAAGGGTTCTTATGCAGCAGTAGTGTCCCATCTCTGAGCCAGAAGGCCTGAGTTCAAATCCTGACTGCCCAATACATGTATCTGAAAAGGCTGGTATAAGAAATAGGTATAGAAATAAGGTGCAGTGGTACTGTCCATACCTCTGATCTAGGAATCCTGGGTTCAAGAGCTGAAAATATGTTGCTGGAAAAGCGCAGCAGGTCAGGCAGCATCCAAGGAGCAGGAGAATCGACGTTTCGGGCATGAGCCCTTCTTCAGATTCCTGAAGAAGGGCTCATGCCCAAAACGTCGATTCTCCTGCTCCTTGGATGCTGCCTGATCTGCTGCGCTTTTCCAGCAACACATTTTCAGCTCTGATCTCCAGCATCTGCAGTCCTAGCTTTCTCCTGGGTTCAAGTCCCACCTGCCCAAAAAATGTGTAATAGCGTTGCTGAACAGGCTGATTAGTAAATATCCACACATAAATAAGGGAAAGCATCTTGTGGCAAAGTGGTAGTGTCCCTATCAGTGGGTTCAAGTAGGTTGTTCAAACAACTAACAATGAAGGAAAGCATGGAAGATGGGGTGGCGGGGATGTGGTCGGATGAGAATGGTAACACTGAGAAATTGTTCAAACTCTCACCACAAAGTAATGTATCTTGGTTTCCATCTCACCAACTGCTTCGGTATTAACAGGAGTCTCTGTGAGAAAGCCCAGGAAGATATGCAAGATCTTATGAGAGGAACAGGGGAGATATCCACCTATATCTGAGCCACTATTCTGAACTAAAACCTATTATCTGTTAATTATTTCAGTGTTCTTTGCTAGAATTTGCTGGATGCAGAAATTAGTTGCTGTTTTACACCATGAACATAGAGTCCTACACACGGAGACAGGCCCTTTGGCACATACCAACCAAAGTTTCATTGACGCTAACCCCATTTCCCTACACTTGGCCCATATCCTTCTAATCCTTCAAGGGGGATAGATAGGAAGTTCTGTGGGGATGAGAGAGACTCGCGGTTGGTGTGTTGCCACCCAGGTGCCAGGGTTCATGATGTCTCTGATCGTGTTTTTGGGATTCTTAAGGGTGAGGGGGAACAGCCCCACGTCGTGGTCCACATAGGCACTAATGACATAGGTAGGAAGAGAAATGGGGATTTAAGGCAGCAATTCAGGGAGCTAGGATGGAAGCTTAGAGCTAGGACGAATAGAGTTGTTGGCTTTGGTTTGTTGTCCCTGCCACATGCTAGTGAGGCAAGGAATAGGGAGAGAGAGGAGTTGAACACGTGGCTGCAGGAATGGTTGGGAGGGAGGGTTTTGGATCCTTGGATAATTGGGGCTCTTTCTGGGGTAGGTGGGACCTCTACAAGCAGGATGATCTTCATCTGATCCAGAGAGGTATCAATATCCTGGGGGGGAGGGGTGAGATTTGCTAAGGCTATTGGGGTGGGTTTAAACTAATCCAGCTGTGGGATGGGAACCAAAATTGTAGTTCAAGTATAGAAAAGGTTGAGAGTAGGGAGGTCCGAAATCAAGTTTCAGGGATGCAAGATGGCACCGGCAAGCAAGAGGTTGGTTTGAAGTGTGTCTACTTCAACCCCAGGAGCATCCGGAATAAGGAGGGTGAACTTGCAGCATGGGTTGGTACCTGGGACTTCGCTGTTGTGGCCATTTCGGAGACATGGATAGAGCAGGGACAGGAATGGTTGTTGCAGGTTCCAGGATTCAGATGTTTCAGTAAGAACAGAGAAGATGGTAAAAGAGAGGGAGGTGTGGCATTGTTGGTCAAGGACAGTATTACATTTGCAGAAATTATGTTTGGGGACTCGTCAACTGAGGTAGTATGGACTGAGCTTAGAAACAGGAAAGGAGAGGTCACCTTGTTGGGAGTTTTCTATAGACCTCCGAATAGTCCCAGAGATATAGAAGAAAGGATAGCAAAGATGATTCTCGATAGGAGTGAGAGACAGGGTAGTTGTCATGAGGGACTTCAACTTTCCAAATATTGACTGGGAACATTATAGTACGAGTACTATAGATGGGTCAGTTTTTGTCCAGTGTGTGCAGGAGGGCTTCAAGACACAGAATGTAGACAGGCCAACAAGGGACGAAGCCACATTAGATTTGGTACTGGGTAATAAGCCTGGCCAGGTGTTAGACTTGGAAGTAGGTGAGCACTTTGGTGATAGCGATCACAATTCTGTTATGTTTACTTTAGTGATAGAAAGGAATAGGTGTATACCACTGGGCAAGAGTTACAGCTGGGGGAAAGGCAATTACGATACGATTAGGCAAGATTTAGGAAGCATAGGATGGGGGAAGGAAACTGCAGGGGATGGGCACATTAGAAATGTGGAGCTTATTCAAGGAAAAGCTCCTGAGTGTCCAAGATAGGTATGTACCTGTCAGGCAGGGAAGAAACTGTAGAGCATGGGAGCCATGGTTTATGAAGGAAGTGGAATCTCTGGTCAAGAGGAAAAAGAAGGCTTATGTTAGGATGAGATGTGAAGGCTCAGTTAGGGCACTTGAGGGTTACAAGGTAGCCAGGAAAGACCTAAAGAGAGAGCTCAGAAGAGCCAGGAGGAGACATGAGAAGTTGTTGGCAGATAGGATCAGGGTAAACCCTAAAGCTTTCTATAGGTATTTAAGGAATAAAAGAATGATGAGAGTAAGATTAGGGATAATCAAGTATAGTAGTGGGAAGTTGTGTGTGGAGTCAGAGGACATAGGGAAAGCACTAAATGAATATTTTTCGACAGTATTCACTCGAGAAAATTACATTGTTGTCGAGGAGAGTACTGAGATACAGGCTACTAGACGAGGTGTGATTGAAGTTCACAAGGAAGAGGTATTAGAAATCCTACAGAGTGTGAAAATAGATAAGTCCCCTGGGCTGAATGGGGTTTATCCTAGGATCCTCTGGGAAGTCAGAGAGGAGATTGCCGAGCCTTTGGCATTGATCTTTAAATCGTCATTATCTACTGGAATAGTGCCAGAAGACTGGAGGATAGCAAATGTGGTTCCCCTGTTCAATAAGATGAGTAGAGACAATCCTGGTAATTATAGATCAGGATTACTTCAGTTGTTGGTAAAGTGTTGGAAAAGGTTATAAGAGATAGGATTTATAACCAACTAGAAAAGTATAATTTGATTAGGGGTAGTCAGCACGGTTTTGTGAAGGGTAGGTCGTGCCTCACAAACCTTAGAGTTCTTTGAGAAGGTGACCAAACGAGTAGATGAGAGTAAACCGGTTGATGTGGTGTATATGGATTTCAGCAAGGCGTTTGATAAGGTTCCTCACAGTAGGCTATTGTACAATATGCGGAGGAATGGGATTGTGGGAGATGTAACAGTTTGGATCAGTAATTGGCTTGCTGAAAGAAGACAGAGGGTGGTGGTTGATGGGAAATGTTCATCCTGGAGTCCAGTGACCAGTGGTGTACCGCAAGGGTCAGTGTTGGGTCCACTGCTGTTCGTCATTTTTATAAACGACCTGGATGAGGGCGTAGAAGGGTGGGTTAGTAAATTTGCAGATGACACAAAGGTCGGTGGAGTTGTGGATAGTGACGAAGGATGTTGCAGGTTACAGAGAGACATAGATAAGCTGCAGAGCTGGGCTGAGAGGTTGCAATTGGAGTTTAACGCGAACAAGTGTGAGGTGATTCACTTTGGTCGGAGTAATGCCAGAGACCCGGGTTCAATTCCTGCCTCAGGCAACTGACTGTGTGGAGTTTGCACATTCTCCCTGTGTCTGCATGGGTTTCCTCCGGGTGCTCTGGTTTCCTCCCACAGTCCAAAGATGTGCAGGTTAGGTGAATTGGCCATGCTAAATTGCCCGTAGTGTTAGGTGAGGGGTAAATGTAGGGGAATAGGTTTGGATGGGTTGCTCTTCGGAGGGTTGGTGTGGACTTGTTGGGCCGAAGGGCCTGTTTCCACACTGTATGTAATCTAATCTAATCTTTCACCGGAATGCAAAGTACTGGGCTAATGATAGTTTAATGCGAACAAGTGTGAGGTGATTCACTTTGGTTGGAGTAACCGGAATGCGAAGTACTGGGCCAAATGGTAAGATGCTTGGTAGTGTAGATGAGCAGAGAGATCTCGGTGTCCAGGTACACAGATCCTTGAAAGTTGCCACCCAGATTGACAGGGTTGTTAAGAAGGCATACAGTGTCTTAGCTTTTATTAATAGTGGGATCGACTTCCGGAACCATGAGATTATGCTACAGCTGAACAAAGCTCTGGTGTGGCCGCACTTTGAGTATTGTGTACAGGTCTGGTCACCACATTATAAGAGGGATGTGTAAGCTTTGGAAAGGGTGTAGAGGGGATTTACTAGGATGTTGTCTGGTATGGAGGGAAGGTCTTACGAGGAAAAGCTGAGGGACTTGAGGCTGTTTTCGTTAGAGAGAAGAAGGTTGAGAGGTGACTTATTAGAGACAGATAAGATAATCAGAGGGTTAGATAGGGTGGACAGGGAGAGCCTTTTTCCAAGTATGGGGACGGCGAACACGAGGGGCATAGCTTTAAACTGAGGGGTGATAGATATAGGACAGATGTCAGAGGTAGTTTCCTTACTCAGAAAGTAGTAAGGGTATGGAATGCTTTGCCTGCAACGGTAGTAGATTCATCACCTTTAAGTACATTTAAGTCGTCAATGGACAAGCATGTGGACGTACATGGAATAGTGTAGGTTAGATGGGCTTCAGATTGGTATGACAGGTTGGTGCAACATCGAGGGCCGAAGGGCCTGTACTGCGCTGTAATGTTCTATGTTCTATGTTCTAATCCTTTCCTATCCATGTATTTGGCCAAACTCCTCTTAAATGTTGTTAATGTACCCGCCTCAACTACTTCCACTGACAGCTCATTCCAAATGCATACCACTCTTTGTGTAAAAACGTTGCCCCCACACCACCCAATCTCCCTTTTATTCTTTCCCCTCAAAACTTAAACTGATGCCCTCTAGTCCTTGAGTCTCCCACCCTGGCAAAAAGACTGAGTATATTCACCCTCTCATGATCTTATACACTTCTGTAAGACCCCCCCTCAGTCTCCTATGCTCTGAATCTCTAGCTTGTCCCACCTCTCCCTATAACTCAAACGGTTGAGTCCTGGCAACATCCTTGTAAATTTCTTCTGCACTCTTCCCAGTTTAATAACATCCTTCTGACAGCAAGGTGACCAAAACTGTACACAATACTCCAAGTGTGGACTCACCAATGTCCTATACAGTTGCAACATAACTTCCCAACTTTTATACTCAGTGTCCTGACGGATAACGGCCAGTGAGCCACGAGCTTTCTTCATTGCCCTGTGTACCTGTTACTCTACTTTCAGAGAACAGTGCCCCTGAGCACCAAGGTTCCTCTGTTCCATGATACTTTTTAATGCCCTCCCATTCACCATGAAAGTCCTGCTTTGATTTGACTTTCCAAAATGCAAAACCTTACACTTGTCTATTTTAAATTCCATTTGTCATTTCTCAGCCCACTTCCCCTTGGTCACACTTCAAAAGTGATTGGAATTGGTCAGTGCTATATCAATGCAAGCTATTTAATTTGATTGCCAGGCTATAAAATCAGTACCTTTGGATTTGTTTTAATCGGCCCTTTCAGACATGTGTTAACATAGCCTGGGACAGGTGGGACATCAACTCAGATCTTCTGGCCCTGAGGTGGGGCACTGCCACTGCACCTTTCGATAGTGTTGAGCGAACAGGTATTGTTTCTGGGATAGCTCACTAATTTACCTGTTGACATCCCATGGGTGGCACGGTGGCACAGTGGTTAGCACTGCTGTCTCACAGCGCCAGAGACCTGGGTTCAATTCCCGACTCAGGTGGCTGACTGTGTGGAGTTTGCACATTCTCCCCGTGTCTGTGTGGGTTTCTCCTGGGTGCTCTGGTTTCCTCCCACAGTCCAAAGGTGTGCAGGTTAGGTGAATTGGCCATGTTAAATTGCCCATAGTGTTAGGTAAAGGGGTAAATGTAAGGAAATGGGTGGGTTGCGCTTCGGCGGGTCAGTATGGACTTATTGGGCCGAAGGGCCTGTTTCCACACTGTAAGTAATCTAATCTAATCTCTGACCTGTGCTAAGAGCTATTGCCTCTTAATCCTATACTTCTCCTACATAGAATTTGCCAACCCTTCCAGAATGCCTGGGATTGTTCCAGAACGGACAAATCAAACTCATGGCTACCATTGCCATTGACCCAGGTGGGCAAGTATTTTCATGGTCCTGTTTTGGGCCTGTGAGAAATGGAGAATGTTACAATATGTTTCTCCTGACTTCAACTACAAGAGGATGGGCAGACTTTGGGGAGTCAGGAGGTCAGTTATGGAATTCCCAACCTCTGACCTGGTTCACAGTAGGTATGAAGCTTGCTTAGTTTGGCTGCTGTTCATCAATGGACATTCTGGCACTCAGAATGCTGCTGGTAAGCAATCCAATGTCAAAGGGAGGTAGTTTGTCTCTCTGGTTGGTGGTGTTCATTGCGTTGTACTTGTCAGGCAGAAACATGACTTGCTGTTTGTCAGCGCAAGCCAGCATGTTCTGATTTACTGCACATGGATTGGTTCACATGAGGAATAGCGAATGGACCTGAATGTTACAAAATCAATAGTAAATATCTCACTTTTAACTCAAAGAGTTCACTAATGAAGTAACTGAAGATGTTTGGGCCATGCACACTCACCTGAGAAACTCCTGCAACAATGGCCCTATGACTGATAACTGGTCTCCAACAATCACAGCTACCTTCCTCTGCACCTGCAAAGATTCCAGCCAAGTTTCTTTCTGATTCCCATTGTCTTCAACTTTGCTGGAATCACTTGGTAGCTGGAAGAACACAGCAAGCCAGGCAGCTGGAGCAGGAGGTGGAGAACTCAACGTTTCGGGTGTAATGCCACACTCAGTTCAGTGCTCAAGGAGACACTCTTGCATCTCTCCTGGAACTACGGTATTTTGTCCATGATTAACCATTGACCACAAGGACGACTGGAGAGAAGTCACTCTGTCAGAACCTCAACTAAACTTCAGTGTGGTAGGTTGGTGATGGAGAGCTCATTATAAGCTGAGTGGGGCTTAAAATATGTTTGATGAGAGGAGCACAGATTTCAGCTTTTCCACTCAATAGCTGGTAACCATTGACATGTAGAATAAAATGTGCTTGCTGAATTGAAGAGCTTAGAGACTTTCATCAGTAGCAATATGAATCTGAACAGGATGGTATGCTTGGTTGTACGATAGTGTTACGTGCTCCTGCGGTGTAGAATGACGTTATATTCACTGAGTGTAAAGTAATGTCAAGTTCTCTCCATATAAAGTGTTGTTCTGCTCTCTCCTGGTGTAAAGCTTTTTCTTTAATATTAGTCCCTGGGAAGTGACTGTCACTGGCAGGGCTAGCGTTATTGACCATCTAATTTGGCCTTGAGCAAGTCTGTGACAAGCTGCTGAGACCTAAATACCATGGGCGGCACGGTGGCACAGTGGGCGGCACGGTGGCACAGTGGTTAGCACTGCTGCCTCACAGCGCCAGGGACCTGGGTTCAATTCCCGACTCAGGCGACTGACTGTGTGGAGTTTGCACATTCTCCCCGTGTCTGCGTGGGTTTCCTCCGGGTGCTCTGGTTTCCTCCCACAGTCCAAAGATGTGCGGGTCAGGTGAATTGGCCATGCTAAATTGCCCGTAGTGTTAGGTGTAGGGGACTGAGTCCATGTGGGCTGCTCTTCGGAGGGTCAGTGTGGACTTGTTGGGCCGAAGGGCCTGTTTCCACACTGTAAGGAATCTAATCTACTTTCTCAGGCTGTTTCCAACTCAACCCCATTGGAGTGGAACTGAAGTGAAAGATGGGTCAGAAAAGGGAACTGTGGAAGATTTCTTATTCCCGGAAGGTAATTACTGAGTGAGACTTTTTAGTTGCAAAAGAAAGATTGTTTTCAGATCATTACTAACATTACTAGTACTTTTTTTTCCCAGATTTTGTATTCACCATTAGTTTAAATGTCTCCAATGACTGTGGTACAACGTGAATTGATAGCTGTGGAGCAACACTCCAAGTTTCAGGATTATTATTACACTTTGTTACTACATTACATATGCTACCATTTTCTTACCATCTTCCAAACTATATTTCCTACTGCTGTAAAGCAATTTAATACTAGTAGGGAGTGAAGTTATTTATCTCCAGGTACAGATGACATTTGTAGTATTTGCTATCACTGCCAATATATGGGTAATAGGATAAGGGCATCTAAGGCAATTTGCAACTACCAATGCTCTTTTATGGAGACTTGAGTCCAGAGGCTGTCTCATTATCAGTGATAGCAGATAAACCACCAGAAAGCCTCCACAGATGGGGCACCTGCCTTAATCTTCTTGTGTGATAAGAATGAGTGAAGTTTACAATACTAGTCACGGATGATTACAAGATTCTCTGAGGTTGTGCAGGGTGCCTTCAGGTAAGTACCAAGTTCCTCCATCAAAGATTGTATGACATAATCAGAATGATGCAGCTAACACAATCTCAACATTAACTCTTTCAGAATCACTAAGTTATAGAAGAATGTAATTTTCTGTCCCAATATGTTCTCACGAACAAAAGGATGATGTAATGTTCTCTCCCATTCAGACCTGTCATAACCTGTGGCAGATAAGATTGAACTGGGAGATTCCAGCCCACAGGCAGAGATGCTATCACTGCACAACAGTATCTATTATGGACCAAACCAAATCCCCTCAAAATATATCAAGAAAGTAGCCTAGACCCTAACTATTGTATTTAAAGGCAAGTGTAAGACACTGTGTTCCAGATGTGATTCAGTAGATCCACGAGTAGACTTTAAGCAAAACACCTTTTATTCTTACAACAAAGCTAAAATACCAACAAAAAAGAAGAATTGACATAATTTTAACTCTACTGAAATACTTTAAATAATGTATGATTTAACTACTGTTCCAATATAGGAGCATCCCATAGACACACCCTTGGCAAAGGCAAATTCAACAAAGCAGATTTTCCTCATCTACTACTTCCTCTCCAGTCCAGGAGAAAGTTCACATTGAAAGAAACAATCTAGTAGCAGAGAGAGAACTCAAGCTCTTTGCTGTAGCAGGGAGAGACAGCTGTGTCTATCAGCTGCCTTAGCCAACTGAAATCAAAACTAAAACCCTAGGTCTGTGAGAGCCTGACTCCACACAGTCAGGCTTCTTCTGTGTAATTAAAAAAACACACTCAGGGATCTCAAAGCTGTTGATCCACTGCTTCTGAAACAGACATTCTGACACCACTGTGGCAACACCTCTCTGTAAGAGAAACAGCACAGAACAAATCTCTCTTAAAGGCACAGTACCATCACATATCCTGTTAGAGTGATGTTGTGTTCTCTTCCAGTTTAGAGTGAATCCATTTTATCTCCTGGTAACCTTCATGGACTGGCTAAGGTTATCGTTAAAGTCCTGCCTTCTCAACCTTGCCCCTTATCTGAGGTGTGATGATCTTTGGGTTAAACCCACCATCAGTCATAGCTCTCTAATGAGACAGCAGCTGTTTGGTCCTCTGGACTACAGTGACTTCAAAAACTTGAAGTTATTTCCTATATCCTCTATTAGTACAGAGTGATGTTACATCTCCCCTGGTATAGAATGATGCCATATTGTTTGCTGGTATAGAATAATATTATATTCACTCCTGGTATAGATTGATGCCATATTCTTTCCTAGTATAGAGATTTTATATATTGTCCTAGCAGAATATATTATATTCTGTTCTGATATGGAGTGATACAATTTTCAGGTGTCGAATGACATTTTCTTGTCTTCTGGTAGAGAATGATGTTATATTCTATCCTATTACAAAATGATGCTATATTTGCTTACGAGAAACAGTGGTTATATTGTCTCCTTAAACAGTGATGTTACATTCTCTTATGTACAACACCTCTCCTGCTGTATGATGATATTACATTCTCTTCTAGTATAGATGAACTTTATATTCTACCTTGATGTAGAATGATGTTATATTTTCTTCTGGTATGCAATGACATTATGTTGATTTGTAGGAAATTGTGATGCCATATTTTTCTCATGAAAAACAGTGATGCTATTGGTGTGTCCTGGTATAGAGTGATGTTATATTCTCTCCTGGTATAGAATAATAAATAAGATTACATTTCGACTATGGGAAGGTTTGGAGCCTTTGGAGAGGATGCAAAAGAGATTTACCAAGATGTTACCTGGATTGGAGTGTAAGCAGAGGTTGGACAAACTTGGATTGTTTTTGCAAGAGCACTGAAGGATGAGGATTGACCTGGTAGAAGTACATAAAATTATGAGAGGCACAAACAAAATAGATAGTTGGTGTCAATTTAACAGGGTGGAAGTATTAAATACTAGAGAGCGTAGCTTTAAGGTGAGGGGGAAAATTTTAAAGGAGATGTGAGATGAAGGCATTTTACAGAGGTGGGTGGTTCCTGGAACATCCTGGCTGGGGAGTTCTAGAAGCTGACAGAGTGATGTTATATTCCGTCTAGCTATAGAATGATGTTATATTCCCTTATATATACACGGTGATGCTATATACTTTCCTGGTACAGAGTGATAGTAAATTCTCTTCTGGTACAGAGTGATGTTATATTCCCTCCTGATGTAGAGTGATGTGATTTTCTGCCTCACTGTTGGGTGTTGCTATATTCCAGATCAGAGTGGTGCTGGAAAAGCACAGCAGGTCAGGCAGCATCCGAAGAGCAGGAAATTCGACGTTTCGGGCAAAAGCCCTTCATCAGCAAATATTCCTTCTATATTCCGTCTTGGTATAGTGTGATGCTATATACAATCCTGATGTGGAGTGATACTATATAGTCTCCTGTACAAAGTAGTTATATTCTGTCATGATATAAAGTGATGCTATATTCTCCCCTGGTACACGGTGATGCTATATACTCTCCTGGTATAGAGTGATGCTATATTCTGTCTTCATACAGAGTGATGTTATATTTTTTCATAGTATAAAAATATGTTATATTCTTCTGATATAAAGTGATGGCATATTGTATCCTAACATGGACTATTATAGACCGGTGAGCCTTACCTCGGTGGTGGGCAGGCTGTTGGAGGGAATCCTGAGGGACAGGATGTACAAGTATTTGGAAAGGCAAGGACTGATAAGGGATAGTCAACATGGCTTTGTGCGGGGGAAAGCATGTTTGACAAACTTGATTGAGTTTTTTGAAGAAGTAACAAAAAGGATTGATGAGGGCAGAGCAGTAAATGTGATCTATATGGACTTCAGTAAGGCGTTCGACAAGGTTCCCCATGGGAGACTGATTAGCAAGGTTAGATCTCATGGAATACAGGGGGAACTAGCCATTTGGATACAGAACTGGCTCAAAGGTAGAAGACAGAGGGTGGTGGTGGAGGGTTGTTTTTCAGACTGGAGGCCTGTGACCAGTGGAGTGCCCCAAGGATTGGTGCTGGGCCCTCTACATTTTGTCATTTATATAAATGATTTGGATGCGAGCATAAGAGGTACAGTTAGTAAGTTTGCAGATGACACCAAAATTGGAGGTGCAGTGGACAGCGAAGAGGGTTCCCTCAGATTACACCAGGATCTGGACCAGATGGGCTAATGGGCTGAGAAGTGGCAGATGGAATTTAATTCAATAAATGTGAGGAGCTGCATTTTGGGAAAGCAAACCTTAGCAGGACTTATACACTTAATGGTAAGGTCCTAGGGAGTGTTGCTGGACAAAGAGACTTTGGAATGCAGGTTCATAGTTCCTTGAAAGTGGAGTCGCGGATTGAAAGGATAGTGAAGAAGTCGTTTAGTATGCTTTCCTTTATTGGTCAGAGTATTAAGTACAGGAGTTGGGAGGTCATGTTGTGGCTGTACTGGACATTGGTTAGGCCACTGTTGGAATATTGCGTGCAATTCTTGTCTACTTCCTATCGGAAAGATGTTGTGAAACTTGAAAGGGTTCAGAAAAGATTTTAAAAAGATGTTGCCAGGGTTGGAGGATTTGAGCTACAGGGAGAGGCTGAACAGGCTGGGGCTTTTTTCCCTGGAGCATCAGAGGCTGAGGGGTGACCTTATAGAGATTTACAAAATTATGAGGGGCATGGATAGGGTAAATAGGCAAAGTATTTTCCCTGGAGTCGGGGAGTCCAGAACTAGAGGGCATAGGTTTAGGGTGAGAGGAGAAAGGTATAAAAGAGACCTAAGGGGCAACTTTTCACGCAGAGTGTGGTACGTGTATGGAATGAGCTGCCAGAGGATGTGTTGGAGGCTGGTACAATTGCAACATTTAAGAGGCGTTTGGATGGGTATATGAATAGGAAAGGTTTGGAGGTATATGGGCCGGGTGCTGGCAGGTGGAACTAGATTGGTTGGGATATCTGGTTGGCATGGACAGGTTGGATCGAAGGGTCTGTTTCCATGCTGTGCATCTCTATGACTCTATGTTGTATTTTCTCCTAGTATTAGGAAATTCTAGATTATCTTCAAGGAAACAGTGGTGCTACATACTTTCATGGTATGGATGGATATTGTCTTCTGGTATAGAGTGATGCAAATTTCTCTTGAAATATCGAGTGACGTTTTTATTGTCTTCTGGCATAGAATGATACTTTATTTTCCCTGGTATGAACTGATATTGTATTCCCTCCCACTATAAGTGAATGTTACATTCTGGTATAAATGTGATGAAACAACGACCTGCAGAGATACTGGAGATCTGAAGCATTGATGAAAAGTAACTGGACTCAAAATGTTAACTCTGCTTTCTCACATAGATGCTGCCAGACCTGCTGAGTTTCTCCAATAGTTCCATTAATGTTATGTTCTCCCCTGGTATAAAGTGTTACTATATTTTTTTCTTGGTATAACTTAATGCTACATCATCTCCTGGTATAGAGTGATGCTATATTCTCTTGCAGGGAACTGTAATGCTACATTCCTTGACACGAAACAGTGATGCTATACACTGTTCTTGTATTGAGTGATGTTATATTTTCTCCAAGGTGAAAGTGAGGACTGCAGATGCTGGAGATTAGGGTCGAGAGTGTGGTGTTGGGAGAGCACAGCAAGTCAGGCACCATCCGAGGAGCAGGGGAATCGACATTTCGAGCAAAAGCCCTTCATCTGGAATTCCTGATGAAGGGCTTTTGCATGAAACGTCAATTCTTCTGCTCCTCGAATGCTGGCTGACCTGCTGTGCTTTTCCAGCACCACACTCACATCTTTTATATTTTCTCCTGACTAGCCAAGCAACAGCTTGACATAGTCATACCCAGCTAATTAACACCCCATCAATCTACTCTCGATCAGTCATAAAGTGATACAATTTGCCGTCAATGGTGTCATCAAACAGCATCTGCTCAGCAATACTGTGCCCATTGACACCTGGTTTGGGTTTTGCTCAGGGCTACTCGTCCTCTTACCTTATTAGAGCTTTGGTTCAAACAAGAACTAATTTAGAAAGGTGAAGTGAGAGTGACACAACAGTCCGAGCAAAACTAGTGTCAATGGGAATTGGGGGAAAACTCTCTGGTAGTCAGAGTCATACCTGGCATGAAGGAAGATGGTAGTGAATTTTAGAAGTCAGTCATTTCACTTCCAAGACACCTTTGCAGGAATTCCTTGAGTTAAAGTCCTTGGCCCAACCATCTTCAGCCGCTTCATCAATGACCTTCCGTCCACCTGAGGTCAGCAGTAGGTATGTTCACTGATGATTGCAAAGCTTTCAGTGCCACTTGCAACTCCTCAGACACCGACCTTGTCCATGTCTAAATGCAGAAAGATCTGGACAATATCCAGGCTTAGGCTGAAAAGTGGCAAATAACATTCATGCCACACAAATGCCAGGAAATGACCATCTCCAATAAGAGAGATGCTAACCCATCGTACCTTGACATTCAATGGCATTCCCATCACTGAATTCCCCACTATCAACGTGCAGGGATTACATTGATCCCAAAAACTGAACTGAACTGGACTAGCCAGTCGGCATGGTGGCACAGTGATTAGCACTGCTGCCTCACAGTGCCAGAGACCCGCGTTCAATTCCCGCCTCAGGCAACTGTCTGTGTGGGTTTCCTCCGGGTGCTCTGGTTTCCTCCCACAATCCAAAGATGTGCAGGTAAGGTGAATTGGCCATGCTAAATTGCCTGTAGTGTTAGGTTTAGGGGAATGGGTCTGGGTGGGTTGCTCTTTGGAGGGTCAGTGTGGCCATGTTGGGCCGAACGGGCTGTTTTTACACTGTAAGTAATCTAATCATTAAGTATATTGACTACAAGAGCAGGTCACAAACTAGGAATATTACCACGAGTAACTTACCTCTTGACGCCCAAGTGTATTTTCCAAACTACAAATCTTTTAGAATACTTCCCACTTGCCTGGATAAGTGAATCTCCAACAACACTTAAGAAACTTGACACCATCCAGAACAAAGCAGCTCACTTGATTTGCACCACATTCCACAAACATTCAGTCACTCCACCATTGACTCTCAGGAGCAACAGTTTGTATCTTTCACAAGGTGCAGTGCAAAAATTCACCAAGGCTCCATAGATGGACCTTCCAAACCCACAAACACTACTATCCAGAAGGATATCGACAGTAGATACATGGGAACACAAGGACTTGAAGGTTTTCTTCTAAGCCACTCACCATCCTAACTTGGAAATATACTGCCATTTCTTCAATGTAACTGGGTCAAGATCCCTCCCTAGCATCCTTGTGAGTGTACCAACAGCAAATGGACTGCAGCAGTTCAAGAAGGAAGCTCACCACCAGCTACTCAAGGGCAACCAGCATTGGGCAATAAATGCAGGCCCAGCCAGTGGCGCCCTCATCTATGAGTGTCTAAGGCAAATTACCTTTGTGGAAAACAGCGCTGATGAAGGGTGACTGGACCTGAAGGGTTAGCTCCACTTTCTTCCCACAGATACTGCCATACCTGCTGAGATTTTCCAGCAATTTGTTTTTATTTCTGATTTCCAGCATCTTCAGTTCTTTGGTTTATTTTTGTACATGGGATCTTGCTATGCACTAAATTGGCTGCCATGTTTCTTCAATGAAACTTCACTGTGAAACTGTCAAGTGCTTTCAGATCTCCCGAGTTTCTAAAAGTTGTCTGGATAAAGGTGGAGATGTTATGGCAATATCACTGGATTCTTAATGTTGGGCTAATGGTCTGGGGATTTGTGTTCAAATCATAGCAATTCAGCTGAGTCTCGGTGATGGTAACCATAAAAATTTCAATTGATTGATATTAACACCTATCTGGTTCACTAATATTTAAAGGGAAGAAAATTTGCGACATTTATGCAATTCAGCCTATAAAATAAAGTTGCCATAGTTTGGCCAGATCATAGGACTGCTGTCTCATAAAAGAGAGATGACTGGTGGTGGTTTAACCAAAGGATCACCAAGCCTCAGGTGAGGGGAGAGGTTGAGATGGACAGTTTTTCATAGTAACCTCAGCTAGTGGGGGTTTGCATGTGACTTCAGACCCTTGGCAATGTGCCTAGCTCTGAAATGGCCCTCATTCAAGGGAAATTCAAGATGGACAACATATGCTGGGCTTGCCAGTGATTAGATTCGATTCCCTATAGTGCGGAAATAGACCCTTTGGCCCAATAAGTCCACACCATCCCTCCGAAGAGTAACCCACCCCGACCCATTTCCCTCTGACTAATGCACCTAGCGTGATGAGCAATTTAGCATGGCCACTTCACCTGACCTGCACGTTGTTGAACTGTGGAAGGAAACCCACGCAGAAACAGGGAGAACGTGCAAACTCCACACAGACAATCGCCCGAGGCTGGAACCAAACCCAAGTCCCTGGTGCAGCGAAGCAGCAATGCTCACCACTGAGCCATCGTATTACCCATGATGCCATATCCCAAGGAAGAATAAAAGGAAAGAAAAACCAAACAGTCTTTTTTTTTGTCAGGAAAATGATGTTCAGTCCTTGCAAAGTACAATTTAATTTTCACTACTTCCATCCAGTTCAGATGAGATTGTTAATCTTTGTTTTTTTTTTGTTTGAACTGTAGTTGGGTGAATATTAGAATAGAGAAGGGGCCTGGTGGTTGGTTGGCTAAGCAAAGGAAGATACACCTACACTCATCACCACTCACGCCTCTTTGTTCATGCGAAGAGCTAGAGTCGAAGAGTGTGGTGCTGGAATCGACGTTTCGGGCATAAGCCCTTTTCCTGCTACTGGATGCTGCCTGACCTGCTGTGCTTTTCCAGCATCGCAATCTCAACTCTGATCTCCAGCATCTGCAGTCCTCACTTTCTCCTCACGGGAGGAGCTAGTGCTGATGCGGTAGTCTGAGTGCCCCCCCGCCATTCCATAACACTTCTGTGATTCCTTGGTGATTCCAGTCAAGTGGCTGGATGTTTTAGCTGTGTTTTAGCACACTGTGGTTGTGTGATGGGTAAGTGATCTCTGTTGTGAGCCATATAGGGTGTGGTGATTTGTTGAGTAGCAGCATGGAGGGAAGCCAAGTTAAAAAGTACAAACAGATGTCTGGATTATATCTGTCGCAGATTAATTCCAACTTCATTTCATCCATATGGGAGCTTAGATGTGCTTTTCGGACTGTACGTTGTGGCTGATTGTAGCTCACACATCATTGGAGGCCATTTAACCCATCAAGCCCGAACCATCCTTGTGAAAGAATCATCCAGTTAGTTCTTAAAAGACTTCTTAAAAGAGCCTTTTCCCCCCTTTGTTATCCAATTTTCATTTGAAATTTACAATTGAATCTACTTTCACCACACTTTCAGAGAGCACATTCCAAATGAGGACAATTTGCTGTGTTGAAATAAAATCTCATCGCTATCTCTGGCTCTTTTGCTGATTCTCTTCAATCTCTATCCTCTGGTTACCAAGCTTCTGTTGATGTATACAGGGCGACCCCATATCTGTGGAATTGTTTCCGTGGTTTCAGTTACCTGTGGTTCACCATGGCCTGTACATGTTATAGGGAACCTTCCAGAACCAGGGACCAGGCGGCTGCAGGAAGGTAAATTTCCCATTGAAATGAATAGCTTCACTCCTATCCGTGGTTTTGAGCTTCTGTGGAAGGTCGTCGAACGCATGCCCCACAGGTACTGGGGAACTACTGTACATTTATGCTATCAAAGCTCTTTATGAATTTGAACACCTCTATTAGACTTTGCCTTAATCTCCCCAACGTTTCAGACGCCCAATCTAGTGATGAAGTCCCTTGCCTTTGATATAATTCTGGTAAATTGCATCTGCTTTCTTTGCAAGACCTTGACATCTTTCTTAAAGTGTGGTATTAGAATTGGACACCATGCTCCGGCCCCAACAGTGACTTATGAAAGGTTAGAGCAACATTGACCTTGACCCCTGTGCATTCACTTGAGCCATGCGTTCCAGTCAAGTTCTTGAATTGTGGCCAGTTACCTCTCCCTCTTAGGTAGGTCAGGCCACCCATTACATTTCTGCGTACAATCTTTATGCTATAAGGAAGAACTGGAGAATGTGCAAGAAGCATAAATAAGGGTGGTGCTGAAGAAAAAGTGGTAATTATGGCTTTTAGCACGGACTAAACAGGTTTTCATTCTTTAGAAAAGAGGAGACTCTGCAAAGCCTTGATAAAACAATATCTTTACAATAAGGAATGGCTTGAACCGTTGCAGTCCATGTGCTGTAGGTAGACCTACAATGCCATTCGGGGGGAAATGCTAGGTTTTTGACCTAGGTAATTAACCTTACTGCAAATTCTCTTGCAAGGATGCCTGCCTTGAAGAAGTTTTCCTCTCTGGACAAGAATCTCAGGGAGTCCCTCTCTGACCTGCATCTCCCAGGTCACTTCTCCACCCTGCAGGCACTCTGCCTCTATTCCTGATGAAGGGCTTTTGCCCGAAACGTCGATTTTCCTGCTCCTCGGATGCTGCCTGAACTGCTGTGCTTTTCCAGCACCACTCTAGTCTAGAATTAGGTTTTTGACCTAACAATGCTGAGATAACAGCAAAATATTTCCAAATCAGGATGATGAGTGGCTTGGAGGAAGATGGTGGTATTCCCATGTATACTGCCCTTCTTTTAAAATGTATTGGTCATGGGTTTGGAAGGTGTTGCCTAAGGATCTTCGGTAAATTTCTGTCAATGATACACATTGCTGCGACTGAGCGCCAGTGGTGGAGGGGGAGATGTTGGTGGATATGGTGCTAATCAAGTTGGCTGCTTTGCTTTTTATTTAGGTAAATGGGGAGTATTCCATCACCCCCCTGACTTGTTGATGATGGACAAGGTTTGGGGAGTCAGAAGATGAGTTACTCACTGCAGCATTCCCAGTCTCTGAAATGCTCTTGTATCCATACAACTCATTCAGTTCAGTTTGTGGTCATGCATGACTTTGCAAAACTTTGGAGTTTTATGAAGTTGTATGACAGAAATTGAAAAGAAAATAGTAAGATACTGAGAGGCTTAGGAAAACTTTCAGTCATAGAAGCAATGCTCAAGAGTAGAATCCTCAATTCAGAGAGCGTTTGCAACTCTGGTCACACATGAGTCATATGAAGTTGACATTACTAAGTGTCCTGGAATAGAGTGGGTGATTTTGAGATTGACTAGATGGTTGTACAGAAGGCTGGCATGGACTTAATGAACTGAATGGACTTCTTCCATGCTATAATGTCTCTATTTACCCCAGTAATCTACATTATAAAGGTTACTCAACGCTTGTAGGCCAGGTTGGGAAACTGAAAATAACAGAAGGTAGATCTCATAGAAGCCTATAAAATCCTAACAGGACTAGAAAGGTAAACACAGGAAATAGGTTCCCGATGTGGCTAGCAGTAGGACTGAGCAAGCCTGATCTGGACTTAATGTACTCCTTCTTTGCTCTACCTGTACACTCTAGAGAAAAGCCCCTTTCAGAGAATGAGGCCTACGACAACTGGTATCCTGAGAACGAAGGGTGTTGTGAAAACTGTTTAACAGAGAGAGAGAGAGAGAGAAAAAATAACTTTAAAACCCTTAACCACAGGCTTCAAAAAGTTCCTGAGCCACTGGACTCCATTGGGTTTAGTAATATTCATTAATTTAATTTAGTGCCTCAATTCAATATGTGGTTGAAAGAGTAGCTGACTTGTGAGCATACTAACTATTACGTAGCTGCAGCTCTGTCAGCTACATGTGAAATCCAGCATATGAACTCTAAATGAGATTTTCTTTTTACTTTTCCTTGCACTGAGCTAAAAGATTTATTAAGACTCAAAGAAAAATCCATGTTCCTCATGGTCGCTGTGGGTTTCTTTTGGTTTTACCCATTCTTGAGATTGAACATCGATGCCAAGCCTGGGATTTCTTTCTCACCCCTTCAATTATGTGGCTTGTTAGGTAATTTCAGAGAGCATGTAGGAATTAATCACATTGCGGTGGGAATCTTCCAAAACCCCAGACCGAGACCAGCTAAGACTGACAGATTTCCTTCTCTAAAAGGCATGCATGAACCATCTTTCTCTGAGCTGACAGCTTTGTAGTCACGTTTGCTGAGAATTGTCCCGTTTTTTTCAAATTCTCAATGTTTTTCAAAAGCATAGACAGGGTGGATAGATACAAACTTTTTCCCAAGGTGAAGGATTCAATAACGAGAGGTCACGCTGTCAAGGTGAGAGGTGGAAAGTTTAAAGGGGATACACGCGGCAAGTACTTCACACAGAGGGTGGTGGGCGTTTGGAATGCGTTGCCAGCAGAGGTGGTAGAGGCAGGCACGGTAGATTCATTTAAGATGCGCCTGGACAAATGCATGTGTAGGTGGGGAGCAGAGGGATACAGATACTTAGGAATTGACCGAAAGGTTTAGACAGTACATTTGACTGAACATCCAACTTGGTACCGTGTTCTCACTTAGTCGTCATACCCTTTGATCCCTTTAGCCGTGTATCTAACACTTTCTTGAAAACATTCAATGTTTTGGCCTCTTAGCTGCTTTCTGAGGCAGGGAATTCCACAGGCTTGCCACTTTTTTGTGTAAAAAATGAGGTCTGCAGATGCTGGAGATCACAGCTGAAAATGTGTTGCTGGTCAAAGCACAGCAGGCCAGGCAGCATCTCAGGAATAGGGAATTCGACGTTTCGAGCATAAGCCGATGCTGCCTGGCCTGCTGTGCTTTGACCAGCAACACATTTTCAGCTTGCCACTTTTTTGGTAAAGAAATAGCTCCCCACTGCCAGGGATATATTTCCCTCCCCACCCCTTTCTGCAAAGACCATTCCCTCCGTGACTACCTGGTCAGGTCCATGCCCCCCCAATAACCCACCCTCCTGTTCTGGCACCTACCCCTGCCACTGCAGGAATTGCAAAATCTGTGCCCTCACCTCCTCCCTCACCTCCATCCAAGGCTCCAAAGGAACCTTCCACATCCATCAAAGTTTTACCTGCACATCCACCACTATCATTTATTGTATCCGTTGCTCCCGATGCAGTCTCCTCTACATTGGGGAGACTGGACGTCTCCTAGCAGAGCGCTTTAGGGAACATCTCTGGGACACCCACACCAATCAACCCCACCGTCCCGTGGCCCAACATGTCAACTCCCCCTCCCACTCAGCCGAGGACGTGAAGATCCTGGGCCTCCTTTACCACCGCTCCCTCACCACCGGACTCTTGGAGGAAGAACGCCTCACCTTCCGCCTCAGAACACTTCAACCCCAGGGCATCAATGTGGACTTCACCAGTTTCCTCATTTTCCCTTCCCCCACCTCACCCCAATTCCAAACTTACAGCTCAGCACTGCCCCCATGACCTGTCCTACCTGCCTATCTTCTTTTCCACCTATCCACTCCACCCTTCTCTCTGACCTATTACCTTCATTCCACCCCCATCCACCCATTGTACTCTTTGCTACCTTCCCCTACCCTTCTCCCTGACCTATCACCTTCATCCCCTCCCCCACTCACCTATTGTACTCTATGCTACTTTCTCCCCACCCCCACCCTCCTCTAGCTTATCTCTCTACTGCCTCAATTTCTGATGAAGGGCTTTTTGTCCGAAACGTCGATTTTCCTGCTCTCGGATGCTGCCTGAACTGCTGTGCTTTTCCAGCACCACTCTAATCTAGAATCTGGTTTGCAGCATCTGCAGTCATTGTTTTTCCTCGATTTAATGCTCAGGCTTGGACAGCCAAAGGGCCTGTTCCTGGGCTGTAAATTTTCTTTGTTCTCTTTGTTCATAGCTCAAGTGAACCTAAATGGAGTTTAGTGTTTGTGTCCTCTGGATGACTTGTCTGGTAACATAGCTGATATACCACCAGACTGTCTGCACCTCTCAAATCACTAAAGCAGAGAGTGTCAGGCTGGCTTTGTGCTTGCATTATACAACTGGCCTGCATGGGGAGGACAGTCTGACTTTGGTAATACAAATCTTAAATGTTGCTGAAGAAAGAATGATGTTGAAATGTTTGTGTGTTTCACACATCAGGATAGAATCACAAGAATGCCAAATATCAAAGTGAACAATCTTTACTAAATGAGAAACGTAGAAGGCAGAGCGGGAGTAAAGCATTTGGCCCTTTGAGCCTGCTCTCATCTTTTTTAAAGATTAGATTCCCTACATTATGGAAGCAGGCCCTTTGGCCCATCAAGTCCACACTGGCCCTCCAAAAAGCGACCCACCCAGACCCATACCCCTACCTTACATTTACCCCTGACTAATGCACCTAACACTATGGGCAATTTAGCATGACCAATTCACCTGGCCTGCACATCTTTGCATTGTGGGAGGAAACCAACGCAAACACGGGGAGAATGTGCCAACTCCACACAGACAGGAATCAAACCCAGGTCCCTGGCACTGTGAGGTAGCAGCCCACGGTATTCAATATGGTCAATGCTGATCATCCAACTCGGTACCGTATTCTCACTTAATTGTCATACGCTTTGATCCCTTTAGCCCTGTATCTAACTCTTTCTTGAAAACATTCAATGTTTTGGCCTCAGAACTGCTTTCTGAGGCAGGGAATTCCACAGGCTTGCCACTCTCTTGGTAAAGAAATTGCTCCTTGTTTTAATGCTGTGGCCTTTGGTTCTGGCTTCCCTGGCCATCAGGAACCTACTTCCTGTGTTTACCTGTCTAGTCATGTTTGGATTTTATAGGCTTCTATGAGATCTACCTTCATTCTTTTAATCCCTTTGAATATAGAATCCCTACGGTGCAGAAAGAGACCATTTGGTCCATCAAGTCTGCACTGACCCTTGAACAGCATCCCACTCAGACTCATACCCCAACCCCACAAGGGGTTTTTACCATGGTAGGCTAACCTACAAAACCTGCACACCCCTGAACACGACAGGGCAATCTTTGGCATGGTTGATCCACCGAACTTGTACACCTTTTAGGTAAGGGAGGAAATCAAAGCACTAGAGAAAACATATGCAGAAACAGGGAGAATGTGCAAACTCCACACAGACACTCACCCAAGGCTGGGGTTGAACCCACCTCCCTGACGTTGTGAGACAGCAGTGCTGACTACTGCGCCACTGTGCCACCCCTATAGTCTGAAAAGATTTCATCTCTCTTTGTATGTCACTCCTGCCATCCCAGGAATGTTTGGTAAGGGTTCATTACACCCTCCATTGCCAGAACATTCTTATTCAGACAAGGAGGTCAAAACCTGTCCGCAGAAACCATCAGGACTGGCACAAGAATGCCAAATTTCAAAGTAATAACAATTTATATTGCATATTGTTATGCAATGTAAATTGTTGATCCCTTTGAGATTTATGACTCTATTCTGATAGTCTATCTCTTTTTTACAACAATAGACAGTTTGGATTCATGACCCTGCTCCCTCCCAAGCTCCTGGAGGCCAAGCTTGGAGAATCCAGGTGGGAATGCAGGGAGAAGAAGATGGAACATGGGGCATACACATGCAACTTTGGAGATTGCGTTTCCATTGTAGAAACCTCATGGACAATCTGGAGGGCACATAACCCGAGAAGGCAGAGAACTGCATGCCCCAGAACCTCGCAGCTAAGAGAAAGTGTGGGGAAACCGACCTGGCCCATTATATTGGCAGTCTGCTTCCTGACGAAGGGCTTCTACTCGAAACGTCGATTCTCCTGCTCCTTGGATGCTGCCTGACCTGCTGCGCTTTTCCAGCAACACATTTTTCAGTCTGCTTGTGTTGCCAACTCTATGGCTCTACAAAAAGGACAACTCTGATGCAGCTCTGGGTTGGGGTGTGAGGCCATAGCTCATAATCCAGATCCAACTGATAGTAAACTGGTGATAATATTCTGTGAGAATACCCTGTGTTTAAATCCCACCGTGGAGACTTTCTTGACTGAGGGAGTGCTGCATTGTCAGACATGCCATCTTTCCAATGTTTCATTAGCCCCAGGCCAGTTTGGCTTGCTGGGTTGATGCAAAAGATGCCATAGCTCAATTTTGAAGGGTCGTGCTCAATATTTATCACTCAACCCCAAACATTAGGCAACCAGATTATCTAGAAGCTAGCTGCACACAATACAGCTACATTGTTTTCTATATTACAACAGTTTTTTTTTCACTCTTTCACGATCATGGATATCACTGGCAAAGTTGCCATTTATGTCGCATCTCTAATTGCCCACAGGGCAGTTAAGAGTCAACCACATTGCCACATGTTGAGGTCATATGTAGGCCAGACCAGGTAAGGATGATGGATTTCCCTCTGTAGTGATTGTAATGAGGTCAGCTGGGTGGACATCAAAATATGAGTTCTCTAATTGGGGCTGTTAATCTGCTCCAATCAGTGAGCCCTGGCTGACAGATACAAACAAGAGTGTTAGAGGTTTTGTTCACTTGGAGTTTGCTCCGAGGAAGCTGGATCAGTGTCAAGGACTGTCCACCTTAAATATGGGATAACTGCACTTTGTTTAAAGGGCAATTCATAAAGTGCAAAAGATAAACAGGAGTGTCAGACATCCTGTTTACTGAGAGCTGCCTCTGAGGAAGCTGGATCAGTGTCAAGGACTCTCTACTTATAAATAAAGGGTAACTTAGTGATGAAATACGGGCCTCTGGAGTTATTTCATCCTCCCTAAAGGATATTAGCGAGCCAACTGGGCTTTTAAAGCAGTAATAAAAGCAAAATGTTACAGTTGCTGGTAATCTGAACTAAACTCGGAGAATGCTGGAGAAATTCAGCAGATCTGGCAGGATTTGTCGAAAAGAAACACAGTTAATGTTTTGAGTTTGATGTGACTTCTTCAGAACCCCCAGGAGCTCTCTGGGTTTTTATAACAATTGACAATGGTTACATGATGCTATTAGGCTGGCTTAAACATTCCAGAGTTTGACTCAATTTAAATTTCACCTTCTCCTGGTGTGGGGATTGACTCAGGACAATAGCCTGGGACTCTGGAATACTAGGTGAAAGTGAGGACTGCTGATGCTGGAGATCAGAGTCAAGATTAGAGTGGCGCTGGAAAAGCACAGCGGGTCAGACAGCATCCGAGGAGCAGGAAAATCAACGTTTCGGGCAAAAGCCCTTCATCAGGAATGAAGGAATCTGGAATACTCATCCAAATACTTCACTCCAAAAAGACTTCAGGCAATTCAGACATCCTGAGTGTGTCCCAGTGTGAGTCTCACATTTCTTTTCATCCATTTTATTAATTACCCTGGATGAATTGCAGCACGAAGCCTGGACTTTCCTGTCAAAAATGAAAAGTCAGGATATCGTTACCCTACAAACCCATTAACAAATCGTGATTCAGTTTGTTAGAGACAATCAACCATGGCTTTGGGGGGGAGTGGGAATGTCAAACACTTGCACACAGTAAAAACCAAAAGAACTGCGGATGCTGGAAATCAAAGACAAAAACAGAGGTTGCTGGAAAAGCTCAGTAGGTCTGGCAGCATCCATGAAAAAAAATCAAAATTAAAACTTTGGGTTCGGTGACCCTTCCTCGAATCTTAGTTTTGTGGAAGGGTTACCGGACCCAAACCATTAACTTTGATTTTTCTTCAAATACGGTGCCAGACCTGCTGAGCTTTTCCAGCAACTTCTGTTTTTGTTGCATTTGCATATGGTGTTGCACTGTAGCACGGTAGAATCTCTTGAAAGAAAGAGACTCTGAAAAGGGACTGTTCTATTCATTTTGACCCCTTTGTTCAGTCTGACAACAAAGGTTAATATTGAAGCCTCAAATCTATTGGTTATGGTAAAGAGAGCTGTTGTGGAAAATGAGAATTCCTAACTTCCTTAATTTGCTAAGGCCACGTATTTCTTCTCTCAGACAGTCTTCTGAATAAGGGCCAGGCTTTTTTTTTTGCCTGTCTTTTTAAAATATGAGAACTACTTTGGGAAGCTGTACCCAGGGATATTTAAATAACCCATGGGTCAGCAGCTTAGAGGGTCACTTGACTTCTGCTTAAAGGCACATTGTACTTATTAGAACGTACATCAGGACATTTGTTAGTCTTGTACACAAGACGAACTCTGTCACATCACCATGAACCCTCTTGTAAATGCTCTATTTTAAAAATTAATTTTCAGGATGTTAGCATTATTAACAAGGCCAGTATTGATTGTCGAGCATTTATTTATTGTTCAAAATCCTGACACTCCCTTTGCAACAGCAATCTGCTTTCTTGAACAGCTGCAGTCCTCAGGGGGTACAACCTCAGGACTGCAGCAGTTTAAGAAGGCAGTTTATCATCAACTTCTCACAAGCAATTACACAGGGACGATACCCTCCCCTGGGGGGAAGGCAATGGCTTAGTGGTATTATCGCTAGATAACTGATCTAGAGATCGTGGTTATGTTTTGGGGACCTTAGTTCGAATTCTGCTATGCCAGATGATGGAATTTGAATTCAATTAGAACTCTGAAATTAAGAGTCTAATGGTGACCATGAAAACATTGTTGAGCGTCAGGAAAAAAACTGACTAATGTCATGATTACAACAAGATCTGGACCAGATGGGCCAATGGGCTGAGAAGTGGCAGATGGAGTTTAATTCAGATAAATGCGAGGTGCTGCATTTTGGGAAAGCAAATCTGAGCAGGACTTATACACTTAATGGTAAGGTCCTAGGGAGTGTTGCTGAACAAAGAGACCTTGGAGTGCAGGTTCATAGTTCCTTGAAAATGGAGTCGCAGGTAGATAGGATAGTGAAGAGGGCATTTGGTTGCTTTCCTTTATTGGTCAGAATAATGAGTACAGGAGTTGGGAGGTCATGTTGCGGCTGTACAGGACATTGGTTAGGCTACTGTTGAAATATTGCGTGCATTTCTGGTCTCCTTCCTATTGGAAAGATATTGTGAAACTTGAAAGGGTTCAGAAAAGATTTACAAGGATGTTGCCAGGTTGGAGGATTTGAGCTACAGGGAGAGGCTGAACAGGCTGGGGCTGTTTTCCCTGGAGTGCCGGAGGCTGAGGGGTGACCTTATAGAGGTTTACAAAATTATGAGGGGCATGGATAGGGTAAATAGGCAAAGTCTTTTCCCTGGGGTCAGAGAGTCCAGAACTAGAGGGCATAGGTTTAGGGTGAGAGGGGAAAGATATAAAAGAGACCTAAGGGGTAACGTTTTCACGCAGAGGGTGGTGCGTGTATGGAATGAGCTGCCAGGGGATGTGGTGGAGGCTGGTACAATTGCAACATTTAAGAGGCATTTGTATGGGTATATGAATAGGAAGGGTTTGGAAGGATGTAGGCCGGGTACTGGCAGGTGGGACTAGATTGGTATAGGATATCTGGTCGGCCTGTACAGGTTGGACCAAAGGGTCTGTTTCCGTGCTGTACATCTCTATGACTCTATGACTCTATTTATGGAAGGAAACTGCTGTCCTTACCTGGTCTGGCCTATATGTGACTCCAGACCCACAACAATGTGGTTGACTCTTAACTGCCCACTTGGCAATTGGGGATGGGCAATGCAATGCTTGTCTCAGGCCAGTGAAGCCCATATCCTGGAATGAATGAGAAAAGTCAGTCAGCCAGCAAAGGTTGCCATCCAACCAGTCCATGCTGACCATAATCTCAAATTAAACTAGTCTCACCTGCCTGCGAATCAGGTACACAGGGATATGGGGGATAAAGGCAGGCAATTTGCACTAGCCAGTTATGGGGAAGCAATGGCTTTGTTGTATCACCACTAGATTATAAATCCAGAGACCCAGCTCATGTTCTGCAGTTTTGGGTTGGAATCCAACCAGGCCAGATAATGGAATTTGAATCCAACAAAAAATCTGAATTAAAAGTCTAACTAGAATTATAATTTGAATTAGCTTCATTGGCACATACTCACATGAGTCGAGTGAAAAGCCTACAACTCGCCACTTATGATGCCATTTATGGGATCCAGGTACCTAGGTACGGATTCTTAAGTACAAATTCTTAGAGGAAAAGAAAAATAAATAACTAAAAAAGTCCGCCAATAAATTAGAAAAATAAGGAAATAAGACTTCAGAATTACAGTCAGTCCTTTCAGCCAGACCGCACCATGCTTCACCTCGAGGTCGGAAATGCCTGATCGAGTCCACAGCGAGGCTGGGAGTCGAGTCCGCACTGAGGCCGGGAGTCGAGTCTGCACTGAGGCCGGGAGTCGAGTCCACACTGAGGCCAGGGAGTCGAGTCCGCACTAAAGCAGGGAGTCGAGTTCACACTGAGGCCAGGGAGCCGAGTCCACACTGAGACCAGAATTCAGGTCCACATTGAGGCCTTGATTCAAGTCCACACTGAGGCCTGGATTCGGGTCCACACTGTGGCCTGGATTCAAGTCCATACTGAGGCCGGGAGTCGAGTCCACACTGAGGCCAGGAGTCGAGTCCACACTGAGACCAGAATTCAGGTCCACACTGAGGCCTGGATTCAAGTCCACACTGAGACCTGGATTCAAGTCCACACTGAGGCCTGGAGTCGAGTCCATGCTGAGACCTGGATTCGGGTCCACACTGAGGCCTGGAGCCGAGTCCACACTGAGACCAGGAGTCAAGTCCACACTGAGGCTGGGAGTCGAGTCCACGCTGAGACCTGGATTCGGGTCCACACTGAGACCTGGATTCGAGTCCACACTGAGGCTGGGAGTCAGGTCCACACTGAGGCCGGGAGTCGAGTCTACACTGAGACCGGGAGTCGAGTCCACACTGAGGTTTGGATTAGAGTCCATGCTGAGTCCTGGAGTCAGGTGCACGCTGAGGCTGGGAGTCGAGTCCAACTGAGGCCAGGAGTCGAGTCCAACTGAGGCCAGGAGTCGAGTCCACACTGAGGCCTGGAGTCAAATCCATACTGAGGCCTATATTCGAGTCCATGCTGAGGCCTGGATTCACGTCCACACTGAGACCGGGAGTTGAGTCCACACTGAGGTCTGGATTCGAGTCCACGCTGAGGCCGTGATGAGGCTGGGAGTCAGTTCTGACTTTCACCTAGGACATTGCTGATGCAGCCCAAGGACAAGAGGTAAGAAGAAAAAGAAAATTAAAATGCGAAAAGAGAGAGAAAAAAGAAAACAAACGGATGGAGCAGATGTGCATTAGCTCAGGAGTCCTACTCTGTTGCCATCTTAGAATTAATATTGACCTTAAAACCATTGCTATTTGTTGAAAAATCCAGTCTGGTTCACTTAATGCGGTTAAGGAAATCTAGAATGAAGCGCTAGTGTAACTGTGACAGTGTAATCTGTCAAATGTTGTAAACACTCATTAGGGAAGGAAATCTGTCATCCTTACCTGGTCTGGCCTATATGTGACTCCAGACCCACAGCAATGTGGTTGACCTTTAACTGCCCTCTGGGCAATAAAGGATAGGCAATGAATGCCAGTGAAGCCCACGTTCCATGAATGAATAAATAAAAAAGAACTAGTGCAGGCGCGATGGGCTGAATAGCCTCCTTATGCTCCCTTACAATTCTGTTGAATACCTTCGGGTTGACCTACCTGACAGCAAGTGGTAAAGAGCAGGAGAGATACCTGGTCAGCTGTGGGATTCATGTGACAATGGTGCTCCTTAGAGCCTCAATGCCTTAATGGCGTCTTCCAGGGAAAGCAATGGTCGCCAGCACTTGGCTTTACTTGCCTTGCGTGCCATGAGGCCAGGTGGAGGGAAGCGTTTTGGGATGTCTGGGGGTGAGCTGTACACTCTCCATCGACAGGCAATCCCCTTTTATTTTCTGGTTCCTTCCTCCAATACTGGATTGGGATTAGATAAAGTGTCCTTGCTTGCCATGACTGACAGTTTGGCTACATGTAAGCATTCTGCTGCCTTTTGTTTACATTAAGCAGTGATCAGGGACAGGGAGACCGTCGCCGTCGAGGAGAGAGCTTGCGGAATGGCAGATGGCTTAGGTTCAAGTAAAGTTTCCATTGCTGTGTGAAAATCTGTTTGAGCAGTGTTTAGATTGATATTCTCCTGCGCTGCTTATTATGGCCTGGTGGCTACATATTGCTCCAGTGTTATTTAATATTGTAAACGGAAAAATGATATTAACTTGGGTTTCATCTCATGCGCAAGTAGCCTAATGATTATGCTGTCAGTCCTGCGAATTAGAAATTGTGTATTTAAATTGCTGCATAATCCAGCATGAGAGTAAAGAATTGTGATTGTTTGTGATCTGGTATGGGAGGAAAGAGGTGGTGCTGCTTCATTACAAAAACTTGACTGATTTGTGAATGGCCTGCAATACAAAAACTAGCTTCAATACTCACAGGTCTGGCCGTACCTGACAATTAGTGTTTCATGACATTTCAGAAGGACCCATTTGGCATCCATTTTGATGAACATTGGATGTTGAAGTAGGCCATTTGAACCCCCTCTGCAGTTCAAAAAGATCATGATGGATCTGGTTGTGGTGTCAACAGCATTTTCCTGAGGGAACCCCATTATTCTCAACTCCCATGTTGATCAAAATCTATCAATCTCAAGCCTGGGGAGTGTGGTGCTGGAAAAGCACAGCCGGTCAGGCAACATCCAAGGAACAGGAGAGTCGACGTTTCCTGCTTCTCAAATGCTGCCTGATTGGCTGTGCTTTTCCAGCACCACACTCTTCGACTCTGATCTCCAGCATCTGCAGTCCTCACTTTCTCCTATCTCAAACTTGGACCGATTTAAAGACCAAGGCTCCACTACTTGCTAAATTCCACACTCGAGTTATCTTTTGAGAGGAAAAATAACATCATCTACGTCTTAAAAGGGAAGCCTCGTGTTCTGAAACTATGGTCCCTAGTTTTAATATCCCTTGACAAGAGGAAGCATCCTCCCAGTATCCACAATATCCAGGTTGCTCAGAATGCACCATGTTGCAATAAGTCCACCTCTGATAGCTCAATTTCTGTCTCCATAGTTGCTAACCGATCTCCTGAGCATTTCCGCGTTCCAATGCTTTAGTTTTGAGGAAGGCTGTTTGCCAATCCATTCTCTGCTTGTAATTCAAATGACATAATTATAGAATTTACAGTACAGAAGGATGCCATTCAACCCATTGTGGCTGTACTAGCTCCTGAAAACGTTACCCAACCAGTCCCATACTTCAGCCCAATCTCTGTAGCTCTCCAAGTTCATCACTTTCAAATATATATCCAGCTCTCTCTTGAAACTTTGAATGGACTCTGCCTCCACCATTCTCCCAGGCAGTGCATTCCAAATTTGAAATTGTGACCTCTATTTACTGACATACTAATTAGTGGATGCAGAATATCCTTCTTTGCCCTGTCAAAATTGTTCATAATTTTGAACACTTCAGTCAGGACACCCCTCTTAACCTCTGCTCCAAGGAGAATAAACCCAATTTCTCTATTTTTTTCCTTGTATCTAAAATCCTTTATTTAGATTAGATTCCCTCCAGTGTGGAAATAGCCCTTCAGCCCAAACAGCCCACCTCTGACTAATGCACCTAACACTATGGGCAATTTAGCACAGCCAATCTACCTGATCTGCGCATCTTTGGACTGTGGGAGGAAACCAGAGCACCCAGAGGAAACCCACACAGACACAGAGAGAACATACAAACTCCACACAGATAGCCACTCAAAGCTGGAATCAAACCTGGGTCCCTGGTGCTCTGAGGCTGCAGTGCTAACCACTGAGCCACCATTACTCCTTGTATCAGTCTAGTAAATCTCCTTTGAATTATCTCCAGAACTTTAACATCCTTCCTTAAATAAGGTGCACAGACTGAACACAACATTCCAAATGTGGTCTGACCAATGATTTGCAGAGGTGTAACATCACCTCCTTGCTTTTATACTCTATGCCTCATTGTATAAACTCCAACGATCTTATAAGCCTTCTTAACAACTGTTTCGAGTTGCATGACCACCTTCAAAGAATTATCTACTTGATCCTAATGCCCCTCTGCTCCTGTATTCCTCTCAAAGTTGTACCATTGAGAGTGTGTTGTTTCTTATACCAAAATGTATTCTTTAACTCTAAAAGTGAACATTAGACAAGAATTATTTATAACTCTAAGCATCCTTTCTCTTAAAGGTTTGTTACTTACCTCCAACTCTATTTATACTGTTCCAAAAAACAAGCCCCTATTAAAATTACATCAACTTAATTTCAAAACCATCCAGTGGTTTGTCTGTCATCATCAGTGTCTTTCTTCCTTCAGCTAAAGGTCTCCTTGGGACGTTTTCAGTCTTTTGCTGCAAAGATGCTTCATCTGAAAAAGGTACCTTTGATGGAGATTGTTTTTCAGGCAGTTACTCTGGTGATGGCAGTTGGTTACCCTCTAGCTGAATCTCAAAATGCCAGCTTTTTTATACCCCAAACATCAGATTGTCTTGTTGGTTTGATGTTGTCAAAACAGTAAATTCCAATTTGATTGGGATTCAGTATCCTGGGGCATAATTTAAACTGATTGGTTAAACTTTGAATTGTCGTGAACATAACAGCCAAATGTTACATATTTTCAATTTTCCAGTACACTCTGAGACGTCTAGGTTCCTTTAAATTCTCAGTGCAAAACAGCTTTCACTCTCTCTTAAAGATACAATACATGCCTTCAACTTCATAACATCTCCCTCTAAGAAAAAAAAGAACTATCATAAAGAAAAGATGGCTTCATTTTTTTCTTAATCCCATTACAATGAAATGCATAGGACATTAATCTAAGTTCATATTAATATCTACACACATATACATAACATTGGTATCTATTCAATCTTATCTATACTTTATCCATTAAATCCACGATAATGCAACTGCTATCACATTCTTATGACCTATAACATGTACAATTTGTAAATTAAAAAGTCTGTAACATAAAACTCCAACAAAGTAGTCTCATTTTCTTGTCATTAGATTCCAAGAATGTAAGAGGGTTTTGATTCATGTACACAACTGTCTCTGACACATTGTTTATCACATAAACGTTAAAATGTTGGAAGGCCAGCACTGAACTCAATAATTACTTTTCGATGGCAGACTATGTTCCTTGTGAGTGTTGAGTTTTTTTGAAAGTAACCAACTGACCATTCAATTCCATCATTATCTTCTTGTGGCAGGAGCATCAATTGCAACTTTGAAGAGTTTCAAAAAATAGATGCAGCTAAAATTGGTGTGGTGCTTAATACTGCTTTTAAATTCTCAAATGTCTCCTGGCATTGTTTTGTTCACTGAAATTTTGTGTTCTTCTTGAGCAAATCTGTTAGTGGTGGCACTACACTTCTGAAGTTTGAAACAAACTTCTGGTAGAATCCACTTAGTCCCAAAAATCAAAACACCTCTTCCTTTGAGGTTAGTTGTGGAATTTCCTCGATGACCTTTGTCTTTGCACTCCTTGGGGTCAACCTTTCATGATTGATGTTATGTCCCAAGAACCTTACCTCTGCTTTCGTGAATTCTGTTTTCTTTAAGTTTATTACTGGTTTTGCTTCTCTTAATCATTCAAAGCGCTCTGTCAACTGTATCATGTGATCTTTCCATGACTCATTAAAAGCCACTGCATCATCCAGATAGACTGCACAGTTTGTTAACCCAGCCACAACTCTGGTCATGAGTCTTTGGAATGTGGCTGGTACGTTTTTCATCCCAATAGGCATTACTTTGACTTGACATAGTCCATTCAGGGTTACAAACACAGAAACTTCTTTCACTTTCTCTGATAAAGGTACCTGCCATTAACCATGCAGTCAGTCCAACTTTGTGATGTAACTGGCTTGTCGAACTTTCTGTATACAGTCCTTCAATTTTGGTATTGGGTATGACTCTGATTTGGCAGATTTGGGAATCATCTTCAAACCCCAGAACCTCTTTAGCAATCTTAAGAGCCATTTCTCTCACTTTTAATTTAACCAATCACAAGTAACCGCAATTAAACAAATTGTCTCCTCTATGTTTTATTTAAAGATCTAGGACAGTGGCTGTCATCGTCAGTGTCTTTCTTCCTTCAGCTGAAGATCTTCTTGGGCCATTTTCAGTCTTTTGCTACAAAGATGCTTCATCTGAAAAAGATCCCTTTGATAGAGAGTGTTTATCAGGTAGTTACTCTGGCAATGACAGTTGGTTACTGTCTAGCTGACTTTCAAAATGCCAGCTTCTTTATACCCCAAACATCAGATTGTCTTGTTTGTTTAATGTTGTCAAAACAGTAAATTCAAATTTGATTGGGTTTTAGTATCCTGAGGTATAATTTAAACTGATTGGTTAAACTTTGAACTGTCGTGAACATAACAGCCAAATGTTACATATTTTCAATTTTCTAGCACACTCAGACTGCTATTCAGTCACAATGATAAGTACCTGCAAGCTCTCAGTGCAAAACAGCTTTCACTCTCTCTTAAAGATACAGTTAATGCCTTCAACTTCGATACATAGGGATGTGCTGGGCCCCTTACGGAAATAGTATATCATCAGTAGACATGGATGAGGTGCCAAAAGACTGGAGGTTGGCTAATATGGTGTCATTATTTAAGTAAGGTGGGAAGGAAAATCCAGGGAACTATTGACTGGTGTGCCTGACATTAGTGGTGGGTAAGTTGTCGGAAGAGATCCTGAGAGACAGGATGTACATATATTTGGAAAGGCAAGATGAGATTAGGGATAGTCAATGTGGCTTTGTGCATGGGAAATCGTGTCTGACTAACTTGATTAAATTTTTTGAAGAAGCGACAAAGAAGATTGATGAAGGCAAAGTAGTGGACATTGACTACATGGACTTCAGCAAGGCATTTCGCAAGGTTCCACATGGCAGACTGCTTAGCAAGGTTAGATCATGTGGAATTCAGGGAGAGCTAGCTGTTTAAATACAAAACTGGTTAGAAGGTTAGAGACAGAGGATGATAGTGAAGGGCTACCTTTCAAACGAGCGGTCAACGGTGTGCTGCAAGGATCAGTGTAGGGTCCACTGCTTTTTGTCATTTATATAAATAATTTTATAGGAGGAATATAGGAGTATTGGTTAGTGAGTTTTCAGATGACAGCAAAATTGGTGGTGTAGTAGATAGCGAAGAAGGTTACCTCAGAATACAACGAAACCTTGCACTCTGATGGGCAAATGAGCCAAGCAAGTGGTAGATGGATTTAATTTAGATAAGTCTTAGCTGCTGCAATTTGGAAAGGCAAATCAGGGCAGGACTTATACACCTAATGGTTAGGTCTTGGAGAGTGTTGCTGAACAAAGAGACCTTGGGGTGCAGGTTCATAGTTCCTTGAAAGTGGAGTCACAGGTGGACAGGGTACTGAAGAAGGCATTTGGTAGGTTTGCTTGTATTGGTCAGTGCATTGAGTATAGGAGTTGGGAGGTCATGTTATGGCTGTACAGGACAGTAGTGCGTCCACTTCAGCAATACTTTGTTCAATTCTGGTCTTCCTGCTATAGAAATGATGTTGTGAAACTTGATAGGGTTCAGAAAAGATATACAAGGATGTTGCCAGGGTTGGAGGATTTGAGAGGCTGAAAAGGCTGGGGCTGTTTTCCTTGGAGCACGCAGGCTGAGGGATGACCTAATAGAGCTTTATAAAATCACGAGCTGTGTGGGTAGGATGAATAGCCAAGGTCTTTTCCCCAGGGTAGGGGAGTCCAAAACTAGAATATAGGTTTAAGGTGAGAGGGAAAAGATTTAAAAGTGATCTAAGGGGCAACATTTTCACGCAGAGGGTGGTGCGTGTATGGAATGAGCTGCTAGAGGAAGTGGTGGAGGCCGGTGCAATCAGAACATTTGAAAGGCATCTGGATGGAGATATGAATAGGAAGGGTTTAGTGGGATTTGGGCTAAATCCTGGCAAATTGGAGTAGATTCGTTTCGGATATCTGGTTGGCATAGGCGATTTGGACCAAATGGCCTGCTTCTGTGCTGTACATCTTTGTGCCTATGTGCCTGTATATGCCTCCAGTTCTTTTCCTTGTCTATGTCTATATCTTTAGTCATCTAGCATGATCTTGTTTTGGATAGCCTGTATTTAATTTTCATGAGTACAGACCCAGTTTGCACCATATTCAGCTGTCTTTTTTAATTTTCTCATTCTTCATTCATTGCTTTATCCACCAAAATGTGTTTCTAATCAACCTGCTCCAAATCAACTTTTTGAGTCCTAAAATCTGCTCTTATCCAGTCTGGAACCCTAATTATTGACTGATTTTATTCATTTCCAACTTAATATTGAGTCTTATTGTATTATGATCACAAATCCTCTCAAGGTATGTAAAGATCACAAGACCATAAGACATAGGAGCAGAAATTAGGCCATTCACCCCATCGGGTCTGCTCCATCATTCAATCATGGCTGATAATTTTCTCAATCCCATTCTCCTACTTTCTCTCTGTAACACTTGATTCCCTTGATAATCAAGAACCTATCAATCTTGGTCTTAAATATACTCAATGACCCCTCCACAGCCTTCTGTGGCAATGAATTCCATAGATTCCCCACTCTCTAGCTGAAGGAGTTTCTCCATATCTCCGTTCTAAAAGGTCTTCCCTTTATTCTAAGGCTGTGCTCTCCTACCAGTGGAAACATCTTCCCAACATCCACACTGTTCAGGCCATTCCGTATTCTGTAATTTTCAATTAGATACCCCCTTTTCCTTCTAAAGATGGATGACTTCTCCAGTTCATCTTCATAACTGAAGTTCCTCATTCTTGGAACCATTCTTGTGAATCATTTCTGCACTGTTTTCAATGACTTCACATCCTTTCAAACATGTAGTACCCAGACAAATTATTTAACTGTTCTGGCGATGTGAGCATCACTGGCTGGGCCAGCATTCATTGCCCATCTGTAATTGCCCTGAAGAAGATGGTGGTCAGCGACCTATTTATATCCACAGTGGTGTTCGGGTGGGGGTTCCGGGATATTTACCCCATAATAGTGATATATTTCTTGAGACATTCAAGAGGATATTGAATGATTATTTGAGGGTGTTCATGGGTTTGGGGAAAATGTAGGAAATTGGCGCTTGACAATGATGCTTGTTTGAAGAGGCGGTGCAGGCCCGATGAGTTGAATGGCCATCTTCTGAGCTGTAACAATTCTGTGATTTCCAACTCAGGATGGTGCATGGCTTGGAGGGAGTTTGCACATGATGGTGTTCCCATGTAACTGCTGCCCTTGTTCTTGGTAGTGGTTATAGGTTTGGAAGATGCTGTCTAAGGACCTTTGGTGAATTTCTGCAGTGAATCTTGTAGATGTTATATATTGCTTCTTCTGAGTGTCGGTGGTAGAGTGAGTAGATATTGTAGGCCGTGGTGTTCCCATGTATCTACTGTCCTTGCGAATTGTTTCTTAATGGTCATCTGAAATGGCCTCTAAGACAACTAGGGATGGGTATTGAATGGGTTAGTGTTGTCTATGTCCCATTCAAGAATAAATGAAAAATGTGAGTCGACCAGTGGGACAATGAGGAGTTGTGGCTTTCAGGTTGGTTTAGGAAGTGATGCATCGCGAAGACTGATGTTTTGGGTGATCAATGGCAGGAGTGAGTGGGGAAGGGAGCAGGCCAAATGAGTTGGCAACCTGGTGGGAACAGGGTTCCTCTTTGGTTAGTCCCAGTATGGTCACATGATTCTTAAGAGCGGTGATCTAGACCCAGCATCTGAGCACTGCTCAGTCTGAGAGGAAGGTACTGAGAAACTCTGACCCTGGGTGGGTAGGGGTCAGATTCCTCCAGAGGGCCTTGTTGAGAACAAACCTGGAGTATTGTGCGCAGTTATTGGTTTCCTTATCTGAGGAAGGATATTCTGTCTATGGAGGGAGCGCAATGAAGATTTACATTTTGATTCCTGGGGTGGAGGAACTGACCTATGAAGAGAGAATGAATTGGTTAAGACTTTGCTCACTGGATTTAGAAGAATGAGGCATTAAAACTTATCAAATTCTAAAAGGATTAGACAGGATAAATGCAGGAAGGATATTTGAGATGATCAGGGAGTCCAGACTTAAAGATCACAGTTTAAGGATGTTGTAGACCATTTAGGACTGAGAGGAGGATCTATTTATCCACCGGAGTAGTGAGCTTGTGGAATTCTTGACCTTAGGAAGTGGTTGAGCACCAAACAGTGAATGTTTTCAAGAAGAAATTAGAGGAATATTAGATCTGCCATGCACCCCTGATGCTGCCTGGCCTGCTGTGTTCTTCTACCCTTCTGCTGTGTCATGCTCCCGATATGTTCTCTCTACATCGGGGAGACCGAACATAAACTTAGAGAATGGTTCACCAAGCATCACAGCCGGGCCTGCAGAGGCTGACCAGACCTCCCAGTCACCACCCATTTCAATTCCCCTAACCACTCCCTTACCAACACGACCATCTTTGGCCTCCTTATGCCCGAAACGTCGAATTTCCTGTTCCTTGGATGCTGCCTAACCTGCTGTGCTTTAACCAGCAACACATTTTCAGCTGTGATCTCCAGCATCTGCAGACCTCATTTTTTACCCTCCTCCATTGTCACAATGGACCAAACCGCAAACTGGAGGAACAACACCTCATCTTGCACCTGGGCAGGCTACAGCCCGGAGCACTCAACATTGAGCTCTCCAATTTCAAATAACCTGTCTACCCATCACCCGATTCCCTTCCCAGTCCCTCCCTCTGCCTTCCACTGCTCTCTGCCACCAACCAGATTCATTCCTCCCATTGACCAACCAGGTTGTTCCCTCTACCTGTCTTCACCTATCCCTACTCCACCGTCCTGTGCCTGCCACCCCCTTTATCTGCACTCCCCCCACACCTACCCCCAGTCCTAAAGAAGGGTTACACCCAAAATGTCAACTTCTGCACCTCCTGATGCTGTGTGGCTTGCTGTGTTCTTCCAGCCTCCTGTATGATCCTATTGAGTGGCAGAACAGGCTCTAGAGTTGGAATGGGCTACTCCTGTTCCTATTTCTTAAAGTCTTATGATCTTATAAAGTTCTTATGACTAAGACGATCAAAGGGTATGAGGAGAAAGCAGAAACAGTGTACTGAGTTGAATGATCAGCCATGTGGCTCTGTGGTTAGCACTGCTGCCTCACAGCACCAGGGACCCGGGTTTGGATCCACACAAGTGACTGTGTGGAGTTTGCACATTCCCCCCGTGTCTGTGTAGGTTTTCTCCGGGTATTACGATTTCCTTCCAGAGTTCAAATATGTGCAGGTTCGGTGGATTGGTCAAGCTAGATTGCCCCATTGTGTCCAAAGATGTGTAGGCGAGGTGGATTAGCCATGGGAAATGCAAGGCTAAAAACGTGTTGCTGGAAAAGCGCAACAGGTCAGGCAGCATCCAAGGAGCAGGAGAATCGACGTCTCGGGCATGCGCCCTTCTTCAGGAATGAGGAGGGTATGCCAAGCAGGCTAAGATAAAAGGTAGGGAGGAGGGACTTGGGGGAGGGGCTTTGGAAATGTGATAGGTGGAAGGAGGTTAAGGTGAGGGTGATAGGCCGGAGTGGGGGTGGGGGCGGAGAGGTCAGGAAGAAGATTGCAGGTTAGGAAGGTGGTGCTGAGTTCGAGGGTTGGGACTGAGACAAGGTGGGGGGAGGGGAAATGAGGAACTGGAGAAATCTGCATTCATCCCCTGTGGTTGGAGGGATCCTAGGCGGAAGATGAGGCGCTCTTCCTCCAGCCGTCGTGTTGCTATGGTCTGGCGATGGAGGAGTCCAAGGACCTGCATGTCCTTGGTGGAGTGGGAGGGGGAGTTGAAGTGTTGAGCCATGGGGTGGTTGGGTTGGTTGGTCCAGGTGTCCCAGAGGTGTTCTCTGAAACATTCTGCAAGTGGGTGGCCTGTCTCCCCAATAGAGAGGAGGCCACATCGGGTGCAGCGGATGCAGTAAATGATGTGTGTGGAGGTGCAGGTGAATTTGTGGCGGATATGGAAGGATCCCTTGGGGCCTTGGAGGGGAGTAAGGGGGGAGGTGTGGGTGCAAGTTTTGCATTTCTTGTGGTTGCAGGGGAAGGTGCCGGGAGTAGAGGTTGGGTTGGTGGGGGGTGTGGACCTGACGAAGGAGTCACGGAGGGAGTGGTCTTTTCGGAACACTGATAGGGGAGGGGAGGAAAATATATCCCTGGTGATGGGGTCCATTTGGATGTGGTGGAAATGACGATGGATGATACGATGTATATGGAGGTTGGTGGGGTGGTTCTCCAGTTTCCTCATTTCCCCTCCCCCCCCCCACCTTGTCTCAGTCCCAACCCTCAAACTCAGCACCACCTTCCTAACCTGCAATCTTCTTCCTGACCTCTCCACCGCCACCCCCACTCCGGCCTATCACCCTCACCGTAACCTCCTTCCACCTATCGCATTTCCAACACCCCTCCCCCAAGTCTCTCCTCCCTACCTTTTTATCTTAGCCTGCTTGGCACACTTTCCTCATTCCTGAAGAAGGGCTCATGCCCGAAATGTCAATTCTCCTGCTCCTTGGATGCTGCCTGACCTGCTGAGCTTTTCCAGCAACACATTTTCAGCTCTGATCTCTAGCTTCTGCAGTCCTCACTTTCTCCACGGGAAATGCAGGGTCTGGATGGCATGTTCTTCGGAGGGTCAGTGTGAATTATAGGGCTGAATGGCCAACTTCCACACTGTATGGATTCTAAGAAAAATGGCATTGGAAGCCATTTTTTAGTGGAACTGAATGGCCTACTATTGTTCCTGTTTCCTATGTTTCAATTTTTTCTAGGCCAGAATTACTCAGATGGTGCTATTTGCTTATTTTCTTATACAGAGAGTTAGTGAGAAACATACCCCTGCTGACATTGGCCATATTGTAGTCATTTAATTAAAGGAGCATTCATAGTTGGAAACAAGAACTCTGCCCCTGATTCCCACTTCAGAAAGCTGCTAGGTGATCTGATTGGCCAATAGGCCTGGTGGTCCAGCATCGCCAGAAACAATAGAGCCCTCTGCTGGATGACAAGGTGTCCTTGGCTATGGTCTAGAAAGGCACAGCAGGCTTAAGAGGCCTACTCCTGCTCTTATCTTCTAGCGTCGAAATCCAGGCATCCAGGGCCAGAGAAAGTGCTGGGTGTGGGTTCTGAATTTGGGGAGGGGAAGTGGTGAATTTGGGGAGGGGAAGTGAAGCCCATGGGAGGGACTGGGTTTGGGATGTTGTTGATGGGGATGCCAGGGGAGAGGGAGCACTTACAGAGAGTGTGATTAGTCTAAGTGAGTGTGGGGATGTGGTGGTACCTAATGTTGAAAAGAGGCCATCGACAAAAGTACTCCCTTTCCTCCTTCCAATTCAAAAGCCTATGCTGACTGACTTTCGTTAGACCCCCAAAAGCCTTTTGAGCTCCTATCAGCCAAAAAATTGAGGCGGAGCAGAAATTGACCCTTAATTGGTCACTAATTGCCCATTGACCTCAATTGGGTAAAGGGTGGGTTGGCCCAGTTTTACCTGCACATCCACTAATATCATTTATTGTACCCGTTGCTCCCGATGCGGTCTCCTCTACATTGGGGAGACTGGGCGCCTCCTAGCAGAGCGCTTTAGGGAACATCTCTGAGACACCCGCACCAATCAACCACACCGCCCCGTGGCCCAACATTTCAACTCCCCCTCCCACTCTGCCGAGAACATGGAGATCCTGGGCCTCCTTCACCACCGCTCCCTCACCACCAGACACCTGGAGGAAGAACGCCTCATCTTCCGCCTCAGAATACTTCAACCCCAGGGCATCAATGTGGACTTCAACAGTTTTCTCATTTCCCCTTCCCCCACCTCACCCTAGTTTCAAACTTCCAGCTCAGCACTGTCCCCATGACTTGTCCGGACTTGTCCGACCTGCCTAGCTCCTTTTCCACCTATCCACTCCACCCTCTCCTCCCTGACCTATCACCTTCATCCCCTCCCCCACTCACCCATTGTACTCTATGCTACTCTCTCCCCACCCCCACCCTCCCCGAGCTTATCTCTCCATGCTCCAGGCTCACTGCCTTTATTCTTGATGAAGGGCTTTTGCCCGAAACGTCGATTTCGCTGCTCGTTGGATGCTGCCTGACCTGCTGTGCTCTTCCAGCACCACTGATCCAGAATCTGGTTTCCAGCATCTGCAGTCATTGTTTTTACCAATTAGGTCTCAACCATCTTAACATATAATTGCAAACAGGTCGGGTGGCAGGACCAACCAGCAAATTCATACATCCCCCCCCCACCCGGTAAAACTCTGTCCCGCAAGGAGAGGAGAAAATTAGCAAGGCAGAGAAGTTAAACACAAGTGGACAGGCAGAAAGGTAGGACCTAATGTGTATCAATAAGTAGACCACACGCTGGTTGTGGTGTTAATCAAGGAATTGTAGATAGCAGTCACATAGACAATCTCAATGTACATCCACATGTCATGGGACATTTATTCCAGTGTTTCATGGTGACCAAGGGGCACTGAGCAGGCATTCAAACAAAACAGCTGTGTGACGAAAATAGGGCGTTGCCAATGTCAACACTGAGAGGGTCCATAAGGAACCAAGTGGATGTCAATCATTAACGAATGGGAAAATTCAGCAGCAACTTGTAGAGAAAGGAGAACCATCTGTCAGGTTAACTAGCAAGCAAAATACACAATGACACATAGTGGTGAAACGATTAGGGCAGCGAAAATGCATGCTGAACCACAATAATTGCACAGCTCCATGCTTGCAATAAGACTGCAGTGTGTGACTTGTTTATTATTGTGTGTATATATAAATATATGGATATTTTTGTTCTGAGATACAGCCAGCATTCAGGCATCTTGGTATCTCATCTTGTCTCTGGGAAGTTGCTCATTTCCAAACCGAAGAACTTGCGGGTGTTACATAGATGGTGACACCACCCAACTTCCCCTCTAAACCACACACCATCCAGACTCATAGAACATAAAACAGTGCAGTACAGTACAGGCCCTTTGGCCCTTGATATTGTTGCTGGCCTTTTATCCTACTCTAAGATCAGACTGACGTACATACCCTTCATTGTACTATCTTCCATGTGCATATTGAAGAGTTGCTTAAATGTTCCTAGTGTATTTGACTCTACTTCCACTGCTGGATGTGCATTCCACACACCCACTATTCTCTGAGTAAATAACCTACCTCTGACATATCCCCTAAACATTCCTCCAGTCACCTTAAAGTTATGCCCCTTCATGGGAAGAAGTCTCTGTCTACCCACTCTATCAGTGCCTCTCATTATCCTTAAAAATCACTCAACACCAGGTTATAGTCCAACAGGTTTAATTGGAAGCACACTCGCTTTTGGAGTGATGCTCCTTCACCAGGTGATAGTGGAGGGCTCAATCCTAACACACAGAATTTATAGCAAAAATTTACAGTCTGCTGTAACTGAAATTATACATTGAAAAATTGATTGTTAAGCCTTTCATCTGTTAGAATACAGTGTAGTTTCACTTCTTTCATGTGTAAATCACAAAACCTTTTTTTTAAAAGGTTGCATTCTCGGGTTAGCTATTAACAATGGTGATAACCTGTTGGACTATAACCGGGTGTTGTGTGATTTTTAACTTTGTACACCCCAGTCTAACACTGGTAACTCCAAATCCATCTCATCATCCTGTATACCTCTGTGAAGTCACCTCTCATCCTTCTTTGCTCCAATGAGAAAAGCTGTAGCTCCCTCAAACTTTCTTCATAAGACATGCCCTCCAATCCAGATGGCATCCTGGTAAATCTCTTCCTTTGCTTCCTGTAGTAATCTCGGTTATATCCCATCTGGTCCAGGGGATTTATCTATCCGTATGTTTTTCAAAATTTAGCACATCCTCCTTCTTAATATCAACCTATTCGAGCATATAAGTCTGTTTCACGCTGTCCTCAGAAACATCAAGGTCCCTCTCTTTAGTGAACACTGAAGCAAAGTATTCATTGAGGACCTCCCCACCTCATCTGACTCCAGGAGTTCCCTCCACTATCCCTGATCGACCCTACCCTCACTCTGGCCATCCTCTTGTTCCTCACATAAGTGTAGAATGCCATGGAATTTCCCTTAATCCTACCCACCAAAGCTTTCTCATGTCCCCTTAGGTCTCCTAAGTCCATTCTTCAGTTCCTTCCTGGCTACCTTGTAACCCTCTAGATCCCTGTCTGATCTTTGCCTCCTCAACCTCAAGTGAGCTTTCTTCTTCCTCTTGACTAGATGTTCCACATCCTTTGTCACCCAAGGTTCTTTCAATCTATCATCCCTTCCTTGCCTCAGGACAAGAGACAAACATGTCCAGCACTATCAGCAAGTACATCCAATTAGGTGCCCCAGTTCCTTCCTAATAGTATTGTAATTCCCCCTCCCCCAATTAAATACTTTCCCTTACCATCTACTCCTATCCCTCTCCATGAATACAGTAAAGGTCAGGGAGTTGTGATCACTGTCACCAAGATGCTCTCCCATCGAGGGATCTGACATCTGGCGTGGTTCGTTGCCGAGCACCAAATCCAATATGGCCTCCCCTCTAGTGTTCCTATCTACATACTCTCACTGATCCATCAGTGTCACTGGGTCAAAGTTCCTGGAAGGCCCTTCTTAACAGCACTTTCAGGGTCCCTACAGCCTATAGACTGCAGTGACTCAATGACCCCAGCACATTTTCACCAGCACACCCTTACCTGAAGAAGGATGTTCTGTCTATGGATGGAGAGCATCAAAGGTTTATCAGACTGATTCCTGGGATGGCAGTATAAAGATAGACTAGATTGCTGAGAACTTTATTCACGGCAATTTAGAAGAACAAGGTGTGGGAATCTCATGGAAATCTCTAAAATTCTAACAGGTCTAGACAGGATAAATACAATGAGGATGTTTCTGATGACTGAGGGTCACAGCCTAAGGTTATAGGGTAGGCCATTTAAGACTGTGTTGAGGAGAAATTTCTTCACTCAGAGTGGTAAGCCTATGGAATTCTCTGCTACAGAAAGTGTTTGAAGCCAAAACATTGAATGCTTTCAGGGAGTTAGATATAGTTCTTAGGACTAAAGGAATCAAAGGGTATGAGGAGAAAGCAGGAACAGGATATTGAGTTGGATGATTAGTCATGATCATGTTGAATGGTGAAGCAGGTTTGAAGGGCTGAATGGCCTATTCCTGTACTATTTTTAATGCTTTGATGCTTATCATGGGCATTGAGGGTGGTGTAATAAATGCAGTCCCAACCACTGCCATCCATATTGATTGACGAAAACATAGAATGAGTAACACAAAAACATTTGCCATTCAGCCCATCAGGTTCTGACCAATGTTAATGCTCCATACCGGTTTCCTTTTGTCCTTCCTCACCTCAGCCTATCAGCACTTCCTTCAATTTATTTCTGCCTCATGTGCTTACCTGCTTCCTGGTGAATGCTTCTTGCTTTAACCAATTCATGAGGTAGCAAGGACTTTTTAAAACATAGAACGTTACAGGCTTTCGGCCCTCGATGTTGTGCTGATCTGTGAAACCAATTTGAAGCCTATTTAACCTACACTATTCCATTCTCATTCTTTTTTTTTGAAAACGGAATTGTTGGAAAAATTTAACAGGTTTGGAAACAAAACAGTTAATGTTTCAGGTCCAGTGAGTCTCCTTCAGAAGTTCATCGAATCTCAACAGTGTGGAAGCAGGCTATCATGTCCACACGAACCCTTTGAGCAGAATGCTACCTGGACCCACCCTATCTCTATATCCCTGCATTTCCCATTCCTAATCCACCTATCCGGCACAATTTAGCATGGTCAACCTAGATTAGATTCCCTACGGTATGGAAACAGACCATTTGGCCAACAAGGCCACACAGACCCTCCAGAGTAACCCACCCAGACCCATTCCCCTGATGAATGCACCTAATGCTATGGGTAATTTAGCATAACCAATTCACCTCACCTGGACATCTTTGCATTGTGTGAGGAAACCAGAGCACCCGTAGGAAACCCGCACAGACACCGGGAGAATGTGCAAACTCCACACAGACAGTCGCCCGAGGCTGGAATTAAACCCTGGTCCCTAGCGCTGTGAGGCAGCAGTACTAATCGCTGAGCTACCATGCCACTCCAGATGGACCCCAAATGTTAACTGTGCTTTTTCTCTGGAAATGCTTTCAGACCTGTTGAGCTTTTTGAATTTCCATATCTGATTTCCAGCATCTGCAGTTCTTTTGTTAAGGATTTTAAAAATTCATTTACAAGACGTAACTGCTGCTGGTGGTACGGAGCCCACGAGAACGTGGTTATGATGGTGAACCATTTTGATTTGTTGATTAGCAACAATTCTGTACTTGCTGGGCTGGTTCAGAGGGCACTTTAGAGTCAATCACATTGCCGTGGATCCAGAATCACATGCAGGTCAGACCAGGGAAGGGTCTGATATTTCTTTCCTAAAGTGTATTAGTTCACCAGTTGGGCTTTTACCACACTCTGATAGTTTTGTGATCACTATTACAAATACATGGTTTTTAATTCCAGATATATTTAATCAACTGTACTTAAATCCCTTAGTTTATGTGATGGGATTGTGAACTGATGTCTCGCTATTCTTGATTGGTTCACTATTCTTAACATTATTAGTCCAGTAAGTTAACTGCTATGCTACCAAAGTCATCACTCCACATTCCACAAACTGGAAATTACTGTTGGGAATGTTGTATTACTGCTCAACATGCTCATATCGCATCTGTCTTCCCAAGTTCTCCTGCTCCCAAACAATGTTATTCTTCTATTAAAAGAACAAAGACAGAAATTTGATACGCAGTACTTACATGCAGGCCTCTGTGACTGTAATTTGAGATCTGTGTTTATATAATAGTTGATCTCTCACAAGAGCAAGGATGACCTTAACATAGAAACCCACGGGGAGTTGTGGGGGTCAGCTGTTTTGAACCGTGATGAGGAGAAATTGTTTCAGGGATGTGAATCTTTGGAATGGTTGACACTAGAGATTGTGGATGCTGCATCGTCAATATATTCAAGACAGAGGTCGATAGTTGGGCTTGTGGGCTCGGAGAATCGTGGAATATGGTGATATTGTGGAGCCAAAGTAGAAGATCAATCTTGATCTTGTTGAATGGCAGAGCATGCTCGAGGGACTGATTTTAGCAAACTGAATCCTGGGATGCCAGGGCTGAAAAGATTGGTTTGGGTTCAGAGCCAAGGAATTCAGTCTAAGGAGATGGAGGAAGCCATTTAGGATTGAGATGAGGAGAAATATATTCACCCAGGCAGTGATGAGCCTGTGGAATTCTCTGCCACAGGAAGCGGTTGAGTCTAAAACATTGAATGCTTTGAGAAGCAGTTAGATATACTTCTGAGGGCTAAAGGGATCAGAAGAAATGAAGAGAAGGCAGGAACAGATATCCTAAACTGAGCTAATCCCATTTGCCAGTATTTGGCCCATATCCCTCTAAACCCTTCCTATTCATATACCCATCCAGATGCCTTTTAAGTGTTGCAATTGTAACAGCCTCCACCACTGCCTCTGGCAGCTCATTCCATACACGCACCACCCTCTGCGTGAAAAGGTTGCCCCTTAGGTCTCTTTTAAATCTTTCCTCTCTCCCTTCAGCCTACGCCCTCTAGTTTTGGATTCCATTATCTTGGGAAAAAGACCTTGGCTATTCAGCGTACCCATGTCCCTCATAATTTTATAAACCTCTGTAAAGTCCCCCACTCAGCCACCCTGTTTAAGAGTCCTCTTGCTAGCGTTCATATGTTTGAGGTCTCAGGAAGTTCACTTTGCTTTGATTGGACTCTCTACCTTTCTGTTGTTGTATTCAAAATGATGGAAGGTCTAGAAATTGAGGAAACCTCAGAACCTCAGCACAGCAAGCTCTGTCTGAGGGAGAAATGGAAATTGCAGACGAACACCACTTATTAACTTTGCTTTTGAGAGGCACAGTTTGAGGGCAGCGAATCCTTTATTGGTATGTTGTGGTCACTCATGTGAACTTAATGATTCTCAGCTCTGCTCGTTTGTCTCTGAGTATGGGAGGGACTTTTTTTTAATTTTCCTGTTCTCCCATGTATGCTCATGTATGCTCGTGCCATGTATGCTCATGTACCTATACTAAGTGGACTGTAGTGATTCAAAAGGGCAGCTCACCGTCACCTTGCAAGGCCAGTAGGGATTGGCGATAAATTTTGGCGCAGCTAGAGATAGAACATAGAACAGTACAGCACAGTACAGGCCCTTCGGCCTACGATGTTATGCAGAGCATTTATCTTAACCGAAGATCAACCTAACCTGCACACCTCTCAAATAATCACATCCTATGAATGAATAGTAAACAAAAAATAAATTCACCTTTTCTACTGATCTTCCTGCATCTCCTGTAACCTGTTCTCCCAACAGTGGAAGCAAGTTTTCCATCATACACAGTCAAAGTCCTGTCATTATTTTGATCACAGCAGTTCAGGCAGCATCCAACGAGCAGCGAAATCAACGTTTCAGGCAAAAGCCCTTCATCAGGATGATGAAGGGCTTTTGCCCGAAACGTCGATTTCGCTGCTCGTTGGATGCTGCCTGAACTGCTGTGCTCTTCCAGCACCACTGATCCAGAATCTGGTTTCCAGCATCTGCAGTCATTGTTTTTACCCATTATTTTGATCACCTCTATCAAATATTCCATGAACACCTTTGCTAATCCCAAGTTCGTTAACCTCTGTGTGTTACTAAAGTTCCTCATCTCTGCTTGTAAATCTCCATATCCCATCCGAGACCTTGACTACCTTCTTTAAGGGTGGAATACCAACATTGGACACATTACTTCAGCTAAACCCAAAGCCTTTGTATTGCCTGAGAGTGAGTCGGCACTTCGAGATCACCAAATAAGATGATGGGGCCAGTTAGGGACCATAAACTATGTTTGTGCAAAAGAATATCATCAGTTTTAGCTACAAACACCAAGCTGACTCAGTGTTGAGATAATCTACTTTGTTGATCTTGGCTGCAGATTGCTGAGCTATTTCAAGTTAGTCCGGTTCAGAACTATTTCCCTTTCCCCATCTGTCTCTTCAGGTCTATAACCAACAATCTCGCTGAGGAACAGAGTGGCGATCATTCAAAAAGGAATACTTTTGGACATGGGACCAAAATTCTATCTTTTCTTCGTCTACTCTTGTAGTTTAATTACCATAAGAGTTCTCATTAACAGAATAATTTTTCAAACAATTTAATGTGAGTGGGTTATACTGAACTCAAGTGTGTCTATTTTGTTAAAACCAACTTGTCGGTTGTTTATGCTGAGAACAAGATTTTCCATAAACGAAGGTTAAAAATAGCTACTTTGTGAATGTTTGTACTGAGACCCAATGCATCATTCACTTTGTATCGCCATCCAAACTCTATGAATATAAAAACATCTTGATGGAGTGTATGTCTCAAATTATGGAATTAAGGAATAGTTTACATTTCAAATTTAAATGTCACATCGAGATAATGAGCTCAGTGAAACATCAGCTATGATTTAGTGGATTGCATCTGTTTGTCTCATTGTCAGAAAGCAGTTTCACTCAAGAATTCATTTCCAAAAGGCCCTCGACAAGGAGCTGCACCAGAGGTTGCGAAATAAGATAATAACCCACGGCAAGGTACTGGCATGGATAGAGGATTGACTAATTAGCAGAAGGCAGAGAAGGGGGATAAAGGGGTCTTTTGAACGGTAATGACTTGTGGAGCTCCGCAGGGATCCATGTTGGGACCACAACTATTCACGTTATCCATTAACGATCTGCTCGAAGAAAACTGAGGTCGTTGAGGCTAAGTTTGCAGATGACACAAAGATAGGTGGAGAGACAGGTAGTGGTGAGGAAGTGGGGGAGGCTGCAGATGGACTTGAACATGCTCGATGAGTGGGTACAGAAGTGGCAGATGGAATTAAATGAGGCCAAGTGTGAGGTTATTCACTTTCATGGAGGAATAGAGGCACAGACTATTTTCCAAATAGGGAAAAGCTTCAAAAATCTGAAGCACAAAGGGATTTGGGAGTCCTAGTTCAGGATTCTCGTAAGATTCAGACATTAACATGCAGTATCGTTTAGAAAGGCAAATGCAATGTTAGTTTTGCTTCAAGAGGGTTAGAACGAGCAGAAGTGTACTGCTGAGACTCTGTAAGGCTCTGGTCAGACTGCATTTAGAATATGAGCTGAAAATGTGTTGCTGGAAAAGCACAGCAGGTCAGGCAGCATCCAAGGAGCAGGAGATTTGACGTTTCGGGCATAAGCCCTTCTTCAGGAAACTTTAGAATATAGTGCATTTAGAATATAGTGAGCAGTTTTCAGCCCTGTATCTAAGGAAGGATGTACTAGCTTTGGATGGGACCAGAGGAGGTTTTCAAGAATGATCCCAGGGATGGAGGGTTTGTCATATGACGAGTGGTTAAGGACTCTGCACTGGACTCTGCTGGAGTTTAGGAAGATGAGGGGGAATTCTGATTGAAACTTATAGAATACTGAGGGTCTTGGGTAGAGTGGACGTGGGGAAATGTTTCCTCTAGTAGAAGAGGTTAGGCCTTGAGGGCACAGCCTTAGAATGAAGGGACAACCTACAGAACTGAGATGAGGAATTTCTTTAGTAGGTGGTTATTCTGTGGAAGTCATTTATAAAACAGAGATAGATAGGTTCTTGATTGGCAGGAGGATCAAGGGTTATGGGCAAAAGTCAGAAGAATGGGATTGAGAAACATGAATCCTGATCGAATGGTGGACCAGACTCGATGGACTGGATAGCTTAATTCTACTCCTACTTTTTGTGGTCTTATGGGTTGATACCTCCAGTGCAGTGTGTGCACAAAAGATTCCATGATATAATTTAAAAAAAAAACTGGGGAGCTCTTGGTGTCCTGGCCAATGTATATCTTTGCAACATCACAACAAAGAGGATTATCTGCTCATTATCCCATTGCTGTTTGTGGGAGCTTGCTGTGTGCAAATTCGCTGTTCCGTTTCTTCCATTGCAATAATGACTGCACCTCTAGCGTATTTTGTTGTCAGTTTTGGACATTCAGGATCATGTAAGTCCTTATAAATGCAAGGTTTGTTCTGCTTATTTTGAATTTGTGCAATGGATAATTTACTGGATATTTGGAATGCTATTGGAATTTAGTATAACAGGAGTGCGTGATCAGGGTTTCAGTGCTGTCTACCCTCAATGTTGTTTCATTCAGTGTTGTGACTTTGGAAGGATTTCGGAACTTGCATTCTTTTGATACCTCAGCAGGTATCCAGGTTCTTTGCATAAGCATGTACAACTCTGACTCTTTGTCCTGCATACAGATTAAGCTGTTCTGCACCTGTGCGTTGATCATGCACCATCTCTCTTAAAAATATTAAATCATAAAGTCATAGAATCATGCAGTCCAGAAGAGGCCCTTCAAGTCTGTACTTCCACCCATACTAGTCCCACTTTCCTGCACTAGGCCCAAAGGCCTTAATGTTGCAACAGTTCAGTGCTCAACCAAGTTCTTTTTAAAGGTTACAAGGCCTCCTGCCTCAACTGCCCTCCTGGCCAATGCATTCCATACCGCTGCTTGTGTGAAAAAGTATTTCCTCAGTTAGAAGGAAATAAAAACAAAGAACTGTAGATCCTGTAAATTTGAAACAAAAACAGCACTTTCAGTTAGAAGTGTTTTGTTTTAATAAAATAAATGTAAGTAGAACAGAAGTATAGTACATATACTCTGGATAGGATGATAAAGGGCCAGGCAAGTGAGTGATAGAAACAAAACACAGTTTAGTCTGCATCCATCAGTAAGATAAGGGTGAGCCTTAGTTGTCTTTCAAGAAGTCTGTCCTATATTTCTGATGAAGGGTTATGCCCGAAACATCGAATTTCCTGTTCCTTGGATGCTGCCTGACCTGCTGCGCTTTAACTAACAACACATTTTCAGCTCTGATCTCCAGCATCTGCAGACCTCACTTTTTACTCCTATATTTCTGAGAAGTTGGACTTGGTAAGATTGTCCTCATCTGCCTTCCAAACATTGTCTCTGCCCTAATCCAGAGCTGTAGCTTGGCAATGTAGCATTGCAATACAGGCATGCTGTTTCATTGTCCTGCACTTCATAATAAGTGCAAACTATTTATCTTTTCTAGAGACAATGTCTGGTTTCATAGGGATGACCTCACAAGGTAATGCCCCATTAGTCATGTCCCTAACAGGCCTGCCTTTTTTTAATTGATTCAGAGGATGAGGGTGTCACTGGCTGGGCCTGCACTTATTGCCCATCCCTAATTTCCCAGAGATCAGTTAAGAGTCAACTATATTTCTGCGAGTGAAATCACATGTAAGCCAGAGGAGGTAAGGGTGTGTCGTGTTTGGAATGCAGTCCAGGTGAATTTCATTGAAAATACGATCTTTGATTGGGGTTGATCACCTGAGCCAATCAGGGATCCCGTGGCTGATGGATATAAACAGGAAATACAGTTATTTCACTTTCGAATCTGAAAAACCCTGTTAATCTCAACTCTGCGCCTTCTTTGTGTTAACCAATCCTCAATTCATGCAATACATTACCCACAATACTGTAAATTTTTATCTTGTTCAGTAACCTTTTATGTGTCACTTCGTTAATGCATTCTGGAAATCCAAGTACCAAGTATCCACATATGGAGTCAGATACTACGAGGGGGCATAGTTTTAAATTAAGGGGTGGTAGGTATAGGACTGATGTTAGGGGTAGATTCTTTACTCAGCGAGTCGAGAGTTCATGGAATGCCCTACCAGTAACAGTGGTGGACTCTCCCTCTTTATGGGCATTTAAACGGGCATTGGATAGACATATGGAGGATAGTGGGCTAATGTAGGTTAGGTGGGCTTGGATCGGCACAACATTGAGGGCCGAAGGGCCTGTACTGCGCTGTATTTTTCTATGTTCTATGTACCCTACATCTACCAGTTTCCAAAAGAAAAAAAATATAAACAGGAGATTCAGAGAATCTTTTCATTCTGGGGACCGGCTCTGAGCTTTAGTTAGTTTAGTTAGAGCCTATGTATTGTGTACATGTAAATAAAGAGTGACTTGATGATGTGATAACTGCCTCCTTGGAGTTATTTCAGGGTGACAGGTTTCTTTCCCAAAAGGACTTTAGTGAACCTGATGGGTTTTTGTCACAGTCCACAATACTGTTGAATGCTACCTTGATATCAAGGGCTGTCACGTCTGGAATTCAGCTTTGTCCACGTTTGAACCAAAGCTAAAATGAGGTCAGGAGCTAAGTGGCCCTGGATGGAAGCCAAACTGAACGTCAATGAGCAGGTACTGCTTGATAGCACTATTAATGACACCTTCCATCATTTTACTGCTTGAGAATAGACTAATGGGATAGTAATTGGTTGGATTGGATTTGTCCTGCTTTTTATATACAGAACATAGCATAGGCAATTTTTCACATCGTTGGGTAGATGCCGGTGTTGAAGTGTACCGGAAGTGCTTGGCTAGGGGAGTGGAAAGTTCTGGAGCACAAGTCTTCAGTGCTATTGTCGGAATGTTGTCAGGGCCTGTAATCTTTCCAATACCCAGTGTCTCCAACTATTTCTTGAGATTGTGGAGTGGATCAAATTGGCTAAAGATTAGCATCTACAATGCTGGGGACCACTGGAGGAGGACCAGATGGATCATACACTTGGCACTTGTGGATGAAGCTTGCTGTTAATGCTTCAGCCTTATCTTTTGCATTGATGTGTTGGGTCTTCCATCACTGATGATGAGGATATTTAAGGAGCAGCATCCTTCAGTGAGTTATTTAACTGACCACTACCATTCATGACTAGATGTGGCAGGACTGCAGAGCTTAGAGTTGATATGTTGGCTGTGGTATTGCTTAGCTCTGTCTCTCAGTTGCTGCTTATGCTTTTTGGCATGCAGGTAGTCCTGTTTGGTAGCTTTGTCAGGTTGACATTTCATTTTCAGGTATGTCTGCTGCTCCTGGCAAGCCCTCCTGCCCTCTCTATTGAACCAGGATTGATGGTAATGGTTGAGTGAGGGACGTACTGGGTCATCTGAGATCGCAGATTGTGCTGGATTACAATTTTTCTGCTGTTGGCACATAGCTCCTCATGGGTGCCCAGTCTTGAGGTGTTAGATCTGTTTGTAGTCTGAGCCGTTTAGCATGGTGATAGTGCCACACTATACAATGGAGAGTATTCTTAATATGAAAGGCAGACTTTGTCTTTACAAGGATTGTGCAGTCGTTACTCTTACTGACACTGTCGTGAACAGATGCACCTGCAACTGACAGATTGGTAAGAATGAGGTCAAGTATGTTTTTCCCCATTATTGGTTCCCTCACCACCTGGTCACAGTTGTGCCCTTTATGATCTGACCATCTTGATCAGTAGTGCTGCTACCAAGCTACTGTTGGTGGTGGATATTGACCAGCCAGACTACATTTTGTGCCCAAGGCATCTTCAGTGATTCCTCAAAGTGTTGTTCAACATGGAGTACTCGTTCAGTAGTTTAAGGAGGACGGTATGTGATAATCAATGAGAGGCTTCTTTGACCATGTTTAACCTGAAGCCATGAGACTTCATGTCACTGTGACGCCACCTCTGCCAAGCCTATTCTGCTGCCTGAATGGGAAGTATCCAGGTGATGGTGGTTTCTGGGACATTATTTGTAAGTTTGATTCTGTGAGTATGACTTTGTCAGGCTATTGCTTGACTAGTCTGTGAGATATCTCTCCCAATTTTGGAACTAGCCCCCAGATGTTAGGACGGAAAACTTTGCAGGGTTCTCAGGGCTGTTTCTGCCATTGTCTTTTCTGATGACTAGGTCAATGACAAATGATCCATCCAGTTTCATTTCTTTGAGGGTTTGTAGCAATTGATACAACTGAATGGCTTGCTTGGCCATTTCAAAGGTCAATGGAGAGTCAACCACGTGGTTATGGGTCTGGAGTTACTATGTTAGGTTCTTTTCCCAAGGTTTCACACGAGGTGCAATTCACACACTCCAACTTCTGCAAGTAGTTACAGTTTATTAAAACTTGTACAAGCTAGGTGACCCCCTTTGACCCTCTTTGCAGGCATGTGAAGTCGAGTCTGAAGAGAGTAAAAAGTGAGGTTTGCAGATGCTGGAGATCAGAGCTGAAAATGTGTTGCTGGTTAAAGCACAGCAGGTTAGGCAGCATCCAAGGAACAGGAAATTCGACATTTCGGGCCAGAGCCCTTCATTCGAGTCTGAAGAGAGCCCCACAAAGAAAATACATCCCCTTTATACAGGTCGGTTGGCAATGCTTACTCTGGCCATTCCCCCACAGTCACATGCCACTCAAGACAACTCACAGTCACATGGTACCCAGATACAATGGTAGGATGAGATCATCCTAGGAGATAATACAAATGCTAATGCCCTAACCCTGGGGAATCGTTATGCACACAATTTCCTGACTGACTCAGTGATTTCCCCAAGACAATGTAGGTGTGATGTGCCCTAGCTTTGGGGTGGCCCTGCAAATGAGTTCTGGTTCCACTTCTTCCTTAGACAGTGTGGGTGTCATGGCCTCAGCATTGGGGATAATCATGTAAGGAAACCTGATTGGTTGGGAATGGCTATGAAAGTATGGAAGAGATTAAGTGATAGTTTACTTTGATAATAAGGTAAAAACAATGACTGCAGATGCTGGAAACCAGATTCTGGATTAGTGGTGCTGGAAGAGCACAGCAGTTCAGGCAGCATCCAACGAGCAGCGAAATCGACGCCTCGGGCAAAAGCCCTTCATCAGGAAACGTAGTAAACGACTGTCTAAATGAAGTGTAAATTACAACGGATAGTCATTCACATTCCTGCATGCTGTCTGTGAGTCAGAATATCACCCCCACCCACTTCCAGAATGTTCAGTTTTGCAGCCTAACTCTTTAAATATTACATTAATGTCCAGAGAGATATTCCCATTTAATCTTTTAACATTACAACATGTAGGCCAGATCAGGTAAGGAGGCAGATTTCTTTCCCTGAATGACACTAGTGAACCAGATGGGTTTTCTGACAGTTGCTATGGTTTTATGGTCATCAGTAGATTCTTAATTCCAGTGTTCTTTAATTGAATCCAAATTCCACCATCTTCCACAGCAGGATTCAAACTCGCGTTTCCGGATTAATAGTCTAGCAATAATATCACTAGGCCATCGGCTTGCCTTCATTGCTCTTGAAGTGTTCTTGAACAGTTTGACAGTTGAAAATTTGGAAAGATATTCGGTCACCGGGTGAAAATCATGACATGTGGTGAATAAATCTGTAATGGTTTTGGATGAAGGGACTGATGAAATCTCATAAGGATGTAATATATTTTGTGTTACTGTGGTGAGTGACCTTTGCACCCTCACTGCATATCCTCACTGTCTTCTAAGCGTCATTGTTGATTCCTGGCTGGTACACCCATATCCCTATGCCAGATGTCTCTGACGTAGCTGTGATGATATGTCCTGGCAAAGGCATTTGGGTACAAACACTTGTTTCTTATGCCTCTTGAGTTAACTAGCACTTCTACCTGGGTTACAAATATCTGAGATTGTCTGACACCTCTTGCATTGTGTCAGGCCACACTTTGATAACTTTCCATCATGCCTTCAGTTGTGGAGCATTAGCTGTTTCTTCCTCAAGTTGTGCTGACCAAAATTCATCAACCTGAATTGAAGCATGTCATAGGCCTTGATGCCCACACAGTCTATTAGTACATCTAATGAAGCTTCTAGTTCAGATGAAAAGCTAGCCTAAACACAGGCATGTAACCATTGTCAATTGTTGTAAAAACCCATCTGGTTTACTAATTCCCTTTAGTGAAGGAAATCTGCCATTCTCACCTGCTCTACCCTCCATATGACTCCAGAACCACAGCCATGTGGTTAACTCTTAAATCCCCTCTGAAATGGACTGGCATGGCTGTGGCATAGTATAACATCACTGGATTAGTAATCCAGAATTCCGGGTTAAATAAAACAAAGAACTGTGGATGCTGGAAATCTGAAACAGAAACAGGAAGTGCTAGAGAAAGTCAGGTCTGGCTACATTTGTAGAGAGAAAGCAGAGTTAACTTTTGGAGTCTAGTGACTCTTCTTCAGAATGCGATATCTGTGTCTGGCACAAACTGGGAAAAGAATTGAGCTCCTATGAATCTGGGGCTCAGTTTTCTAATGTTGAAATTTGTCTGGGCATCTCTTTCGAGAAAACTTTCAAAGTTTTTAGTCCAAATGTCCCTGGGGAGGCAAATGGCCCAGTGCTTATCGCAAGACTATTTATTCAATGACTAAAGTAATATTCTGGGAACCTGGGTTTGCATCCCATAATGGAAGATGGTGGAATTTGAATTCAGTAATCTGGAATTAAGAGATAACAATGAAACTGTTACCGATTGTCAGGAAAAACAAATATAATTTGTGGGCGGCACGGTGGCACAGTGGTTAGCACTGCTGCCTCACAGCGCCAGAGACCCAGGTTCAATTCCCGCCTCAGGCCACTCTCTGTGTGGAGTTTGCACATTCTCCCCGTGTCTGCGTGGGTTTCCTCCCACAGTCCTGCACAAACAAATGTGCAGGTTAGGTGAATTGGCAATGCTAAATCCCTCTGGGTGGGTTGTGCTTCGGCGGGTTGGTGTGGACTTGTTAGGCTGAAGGGCCTGTTTCCACACTGTAAGTAAGTAATCTAATCTAAAGAATTCGCTAATATATTTCAGGGAAGGATACTGCTGTTCTTACCCGGTTAAGCAGGAGGCTGGACAGAACACAGTATAGGACTGAAGAAGGGTTATACCCAAAACATTGGACTTCTCCCCCTCCTGATGCTGCCTGGCTGCTGTGTTCTTCCAGCCTCCTGCTTGTCCACTTTGGATTCCAGCATCTGCAGTATTTTTTTTTCTTTCGTGGTTTGACAATTTCTTGACTCTCAACTCTAGGATTCTGCAAAATTAAGAATGGGCAAGAAATACTGGCTTAGCAAGTGAAACCTTATTTCTGTGAATGAATTTTTAAAAATCACCATGCGTACTTTAGAGTTGCATCACTCTCTGCATAACAAATAATGCAATGATAAATAATACCATTATACTCCATATTATTCAGCTTCCTATTAAGTTTAGTCATGGTAAAGAAAAATAATTACCTTTTAATTAACCTGTTTTAGACATGCTATTACACTATAATAGGCAGGACTTCATCCCAGGACAAGCAGGACTGAACCATCCACACCCGGATAATAGCAGAAGTGAGAAGCCATTCAAAATAATTCTATTTATAGCAGATTTAATTTCTAGCAAGTGACAGAACAAGGTTTAAAGGGTTTTTAATATAACACAAAAGGCTTAAGAATTACTTTGACTGTGGAGATATGGTGTGGAGTGCTGACTATGTCTCTATTTTGATATATTCAAAAGCATCAATACACAGTCACATAGGGTCATAACAATGAAAGTGGGCCATTCATTCAGATTGTGACTTGACTGTTATCAACTCTAGTTCAGTGAGTAACACTGCAGTATTTGGACTGAGGGAGTGCTGTACTCCTGGAGGTGCTGTTTCAGACAAGAGGCACTGTCTTTCCCCCACATGTAGATGTAAAAGATCACCCAACACTTCTTCAAAGTAGAGCTGGAGAGTTTCCATCAATTTGTTTTAATTCATTCACAGGATGTGGTCATCACTGGCCAAGCCAGAATTTATTGCCCATCCCTAATTGTCAAGCCATTGCTGTGGTTCTGGAATTACATGTAGGCCAGACCAAGTAAGGATGGAAGATTCAAGAGTGTGGTGCTGGAAAAGCACTACAGGTCAGGCAACATCTGAGGTGCAGGAAAATCCCTTTTGCCCGAAATGTCAATTTTCCACACTCTCGACTCTAATCTCCAGCATCTGCAGTACTCACTTTCACCAAGGATGGCAGATTCCTTTCCCCAAAGGACATTAGTTCTCATAGAATCTCTGCACTGTGGAAATAGGCTACACTGACCCTCCAAAGAGTATAAGCCCATAGGACATAGGAGTTGAAGCAAGGCCATTCAGCCCATCAAGTCCACTCTGCCATTTAATCATGGCTGATTAAATCCCACCCAGACCCATTCCCCTACCCTATTAATCAACATTTCCCCTATATAATGCATCTGGCCTACCCACCCCTGAACACTGTGGGCAATTAAGAATGGCCAGTTCACCTAACCTGCAAATCTTTGGACTGTGGGAGGAAACCGGAGCACCCATGCATACACAGGGAGAAGGTGCAAACTCCACATAGACAGTTGCCCTGGCGCTGGCGCTGAGAGGCAGCAGTGCTAACTGCTGAGCCACCATGCCATCCATAATAATACCATAACAATAATTAGTGAACCAGATGGGTTTCATGAACATCATTAGACTCTTAATTCCAGATTTCTTCCTCAGTGAATTGAAATTCCACCATCTTCAATGGTTTGCATTCGATGCAGGTCCCCAGAATATTCTGAGGAGGGGTCATTGGACCTGAAATGTTAACTTTGATTTTTGCTGAACATTTCCGGCAGCTTCTGTTTCTGCCCAGAAATATTACCTGTTTGCTGGATTAATAGTCTCGTGATAATACCACCAGACTAGCACTTTCCATGGTCTGCCATAATCATTCCATGACTGTATGATAAAATAATTGTCACTTAATCTTGGTGCGTTAGGCTGTCCATCGTAGAAAGATGTTAATTAAAGTCCTACTTTGATAGCTCTTCGAATGGGCTGGCTTACTTGGCTGGGGGGGGGGGGGGGGGGGGGGGGGGGGGAGGGTGGGGAGTGACTTGGACCATATGGGTGGGGGTGTCGTTGTTTGAATTCATTCCTTCCATTGACAGAGCATAAAAGTCAACTTGGTACAATCCATGGAAGTTTGCTATGCTCAAATTGACTTTTGTGTTTCCTACATTACAATGGTAACTACATTTGAAATGTATAATTGGCTCCAAAGCCCTTTTGGTTTATTCAGTGATCATGCAAAGTACTATACAAACACAAGAATTTTAACTTAATTCAATCTATCGGTCATGGTCCTTAGCTGTTAATACCTTTAGTTTGCTTGACATAAATTGGAACACAATTAGCTGTGTCGAACTAAACAAAATTTCAGGATTTACATTTGGTGAGAATTTCTCAGCCACCATGTCAATTTGCAGCTGGGGAATCAGATTGTCAGTTCCAGGAATTGAATGATGTGCTTTTTTTTGCAAAAAGTGGTGATGAAGTTCTGGGAATGTAGCAATCAGGAGCCCAAGTGGGCCTTTCAGCCCTTTAAACCCTTTCTACTATTCCACTTGGATCATTTTTTAAAGATGTTTGTGGGATGAGGATATTACCGGTTAAGCAAGTAATTATTGACCTTTCCTAGTTGCCTTGGGGAGGGTGATGGTGAACAGCTGTAGTCCATGTTATGTAGGTACACCCACCTTACTGTTAGGAAGAGAATGGGCAGGGGTGGGGAGTAGCTAATTTGCTCTTGCAAAGAGCTCGCACAGCAAACAGCATCAATGGACTCAAAGACTCCTTGTTGGGTTGTAACCATTCTGAAACTATGATAAAGTCATTGTCATTTCGTCTTGGTAGCATTAGGCTGTCTATCACAGGATGGGGTTAATTAAAGACCTACTCAATGCTTCTCAAATGGGTCGGTTTACTGAGGCTAATTGGGACATATGGGTGGGAAGTGTCATTGCCTGACTGCCTGGGTTACTGAGTTCAATGGGGAGCTCCTCTCAGGAAAGAAGGAGGTGGGCCATAGTAGAGAGGGCTGGAGATGTGGGAGAGATTGGATGTGAGGCCATCCAATCAGCTGGGGCCTTTGGATTGACCATAAGATGTAGGAGCAGAAGTATAGCATTCGGCACATCGCGTCTGCTCTACCTTTCAGTGGCTAATGTGATAAACCACAACTCCACTTTCCTGCCTTGTCCCTATAACTCTTGATTCCCCTTGCTGATTAAAAATCCATCTCAACCTTGAAAATACTTAATGATCCAGCCTTAAAAGCCCTCTATGGTAAAGAATTTCCTTCATTTAACTCATACTTTGTGGGCTGGCCGGACTGATGTAAAAGGAGTGGTTGAATTGGTTAGTATTCTATTTGCTGAAGTTCAGAAGAGTGAGGATGGATCTCACAGAAACCTATAAAATCTAACAGGGTGAGCCAGGGTAGATGCAGGAAGGATATTCCAAAGGCTAGGTTTGGAGATGCAGGTGTTGGACTGGGGAGCCATAGGCTGGGAATCTAGAACCAATGGTCACAGAGTTTAAGGATACAGGGTAAACTATTTCAGATGGAGTGAGGAGAAATGTCTTCCTCTAGGAAGTGGTGAGCCTGTAGAGTTCACTATCACAGAAAGCAGTCGAGGCCAAAACATTGTATGATTTCAAGAAAGAATTTGGTATATCACTTGGGGCTAATTTGGGGACAGAAGTTGCTTTGACTGTCTAATAGGTTAATTCCTGGCATGAAGGAGTTGTTCAAAAAGAAATAAATCTTCGAGGGGAAAGTGAGGTCTGCAGATGCTGGAGATCAGAGCTGAAAATGTGTTGCTGGAAAAGCGCAACAAGTCAGGCAGCATCCCTTCATCAGGAAGGGCTTATGCCCAAAACATCGAATTTCCCGTTCCTTGGATGCTGCCTGACCTGCTCCGCTTTTCCAGCAACACATTTTCAGTTCAAAAAGGAATGGTTGGCAGAGTTTGAATCTGTACTCAGGAAGATTCAGAAAAATGAGAGGTGATCTCATTGAAACGTATCAGATCCTGAGGGGGCCCCGACAGATTGGATACTGAGATGATCTTTCCACTTGAGGGGAAGTCTTGAACTGGGGACTGCCATTTCACAACAAGGGGTCTCCTCTTTCAGATGGAATGGAAGAGGAATTTCATCACTTTGAAGGTCATTAATCTTTGGAATTCTCTATTTGAGATAGCAGTGGAAAAAATGGCTTTGGATGTATTCACGATCGAGTCAGACAGACATTTGATCCACAGAGGAGTCAAGAATCATGGGGGTAAGGCAGGAAGGTTGAGTTAGGGCAGCATTCAGATTGGCCATGATCTTATTGAATGGCGGACCATGCTGATGTCTGAATGACCGACACCTGTTCTGATTTCTCATGGTCCATGCTGATCATGGCTGAACAACTGGCAAGCATTCTTTGCTTAGAATAATGCATAAAGAATGGCCAGTTGTTTGAGGCACTTTGCTTGGTTATTATTTCATGGAATTTGGGTGTCACTGGTGCTACGACATGGGGTAAACCTTTCTGCTAATTTAAACCAGACACACAAGCCAGGCGAGACGCAGGGAGGATATTTTCCTGGTTGGGATGTCTAGACTCAGCCGAAGGTGTCAAGATGTGGGATAAACCATGGTCCTTCAGAGGACAGTTAAATCACATGTCGGCCACACTGGCTAGCTTTTTATTCCATGTTTTTATTGAATTTAAATTTTACTATCTGCTGTGATAGAATTTGAACCTATGTATTGAAAGTACTGTCTGGGTTTCTAAATTACAAGGCCAATAACATTTTCACAATATCACCACCTACTTATTTACAGCCACAATTACTGAGATGAGCTTTCAATTCCAGATTTATTAATGAAACTTAAGTTCCACAATCTGTTGCGTGTGGAAGAACAGGGTTTGAACTCTTGACCCCAAATCTCTAGCTAACTAGCCCAGCAACGTGACCTTCCATCATTGTCCTTAGGAAAAAAATGGGATGGAAATCTGTTGATTGAATTTGGTTGCTGTTGAATATGTTGAGAAAGTTTCAAAATTGTTTCACAAAACGATCACTTGATCATAAGACGTTATACAACCGTCGGGCAACAATGCTCAGTGTTTACGGGATAAATAAATCCATTTAAAACTCGTTAGCCTGGCACATCTGACCTCGCTGTTTTTCTGATTGTTTCAATTTATCAACTCCCGTGGAGAGAGAGTTGTGACTGAGCAGCAGTGTACACAGTGCAATCAGTAACCGATAACAGAAAGTAAACCCATTAACAGCTTGTCACTGCTGTCCTGAATCTGTATCAGATAATTCTTCTCTATGTGGTGGGCGTATGGTGGTAATTGTCTATCACAAACTGTCCAAGAACCATTCATATTTAATGGTGTGTTCATACAATGTTAGAGCACAGAATGTGGCTTTCGTCCCATTGCATTTTTGCTGGCTCCCTGCAAAAGCTATTCACTAGTCCCTTTCACCACCTTTTCCTTTTCTAGAGCACTGTTGGAGTTTGATAGATTTCTGATTACCAGTGGCATACAGGGTTATGTGGCTAATGGCCTACTCCTGTTCCTTTGCTCCAAACTCTGTGTACATTTTATTTTCAAGAATGTTTTAGAACATTATGACTGGATCTGCTTCTGTTGTCTTTTTTGATCATGCACAGATCATAACTGGCTGCATTAAAAAAAACTTCCCACCATGTCCTTGGAATGCAGGTTCATAGCTCCTTGAAAGTGGAGTCGCAGATAGATAGGATAGTGAAGAAGGTGTTTGGTATGCTTTCCTTTATTGGTCAGAGTATTGAGTACAGGAGTTGGGAGGTCATGTTGCAGCTTTACAGGACATTGGTTAGGCCACTGTTGGAATATTGCATGCAATTCTGGTCTCCTTTCTATCGGAAAGATGTTGTGAAACTTGAAAGGGTTCAGAAAAGATTTAGAAGGATGTTGCCAGGGTTGGTGGATTTGAGCTATAGGAAAAGACTAAATAGGCTGTGGCTGTTTTCCCTGGAGCGTCGGAGGCTGAGGGGTGACCTTATAGAGGTTTACAAAATTATGAGGGGCATGGATAGGATAAATAGACAAAGTCTTTTCCCTGGGGTGGGGGAGTCCAGAACTAGAGGGCTAGGTTTAGGGTGAGAGAGGAAAGATATAAAAGAGACCTAAGGGGCAACTTTTTCATGTAGAGGGTGGTACGTGTATGGAATGAGCTGCCAGAGGATATGGTGGAGGCTGGTACAATTGTGACATTTAAGAGGCATTTGGATGGGTATATGAATAGGAAGGGTTAGGAGGGATATGGGCCGGGTGCTGGCAGGTGGGACTAGATCGGGTTGGGATATCTGGTCAGCATGAATGGGTTGGACCAAAGGATCTGTTTCCGTGCTGTACATCTCTATGACTCTATGTCACCTCCAGTTGCTTTGTCAATGGTCTTAAATCTGTAATGGAAGTATACCTTTTGGAACTGTGATTCCAACCGTAATGTGATGTAGGAAGAATGAAGTGTAATAAAGTTTAATATACTGAGGAGTCATAAAGGGAAGCCTCCCATTTTGAGAAAACATTGAATTTTGAATTGGACATTAATGTAGACATTCAGCCGGTAGCCCATAAGTCAGAATTGTTAGTAAATAGAAGAACAACATGTTGCTAAAAGGTTAGAACTTTATAAATTATGGAAGGCTGATGTCACAGCACAAGCCACCAATTACAAAGAAAGACACACTTCCTAACAGAGATAAGAATGTAGTTCTTAATAAAGTCATATTTGGTCAATTCATTCTAAATTGGGAACGCTCTAGTGGTTTGGAGTCATGAGTTGGTAAATTTAATGGATAAATGATTCATGACCTAATGCGTCAGAGATACCTCAAGAGGCAATGCACAACTCAACTCGTTAATGATAAGTGAACCACAGAACATAAAGGGAATTGAAATAGTGGCAGTCATGGGTACTAGGGACCATGAAATGATTAAGTTTGACATGTTCTGGACTACTGAGGATTATAAACCAGGCATATCATTTTAAAAGGCCGAATGTCAAAAATACAGAATACTGCCATGCAGAAGGGTAACACTTGGCCCCACTTAATTCATGCTTGTCCTACTGACTTGAGTCATTTCTCTCTATTGTGATCCTGCAACCCTATTTTCTTTTTCTTTTTCAAGCATTTATTCACTTGCTTCCAGTAGTATTGGAATCAGAATCATGGTGATGCAGAAAAACCTTCCTAACTTCATTTTTGATGATGATCTTAAATTGATATTTTCCACTTACCAAATCACCAATGCATGGGATGAGTTTACCTCAATGTAGCTCATCAAAACTTTTTTATAATTTGGGACATCTTTATCAGGAGGAGTAGGCTTCATCATAATCTCTGCTCTAGTCTCTGTGGTCTCATTTTCTGGATAAGGCATTAAATAAAGGCCCCATCTGTCCTCTTATGAAAGTTCCTCTGGTGCTAGTTCAAAGGATGGCAGGAAAGTTTTGCCCAATACCCTAAACAATGTATCATATGAGCATACAAATTAGGTATGCCACACAACTCCTTCATCCTGCTCGGGAATTCAATGAGATTATGACTGATTTGCTTACTCCATATTCCCCTCATAACCTTTCACCCCCTTGCTCACTAAGAATGGATTGCTGTTCTTTCACCATCACTAGATCAAAATCCTGAAACTCCAACCCAAACAGCACATTGTGGGTTTCCCTCTGCCATAAGGACTACATCATTTCTGGCTCACCACCATTTTATTTTTAAGGCCAATTAGGGGTGGGCAGGAAATGCTGTATTAAGCAGCAACACATACATTCCATGAAAGAATTTTTGAAAAAAGTACTAAATGTATGGAAAATGTATTTTCTTAAAAAAAAAATTAAATTGCAAAGCTCGGGACCAGAAGTCAGAAGGTGTGACTTTCTCACACACATAGTGATGAAAAGATCAGTGGTTAGCACTGCTGACTCACAGCGCCAGGGAGCCAGGTTCAATTCCAGCCTTGGGCAACTGTCTGTGTGGAGTTTGCACATTCACCCTGTGTCTATGTAGGTTTCCTTAGGGTGCTCCGGTTTCCGCTCACAGTCCAAAGATGTGCAGGTCAGGTGAATTGGCCATGCTAAATTGCCTATAGTGTTCAGGAATGTGTAGGTTAGATGCATTAGTCAGGGATAAATATGGGCTAGGGGAAATGGGTCTGGTTGGTTCACTCCTCAGGGGAGAAAGTGAGGACTGCAGATGCTGGAGATCAGAGCTGAAAATGTGTTGCTGGAAAAGCGCAGCAGGTCAGGGAGCATCCAAGGAACAGGAGATTCGACGTTTCGGGCATAAGCCCTTCTTCAGGAATTCCTGAAGAAGGGCTTATGCCCGAAATGTCGAATCTCTTGCTCCTCAGAGGGTTGGTGTGGACTTGTTGGGCTGAATGGCCTGTTTTCACAGGATAGGGATTCTATGAATCTCTGTCTGAAAGAGAAGGGTTCAGAATCTGCTTCTTTTTTTGGTTTGGTGTTAATGTTTTGCCAGACAAGTACTCCTGGAATAGGCTTTGGGAGTTTTATTATCAGGGCACTTTATAAACTTAGGTTGTTTCTGTTAGTGTGTCTTTGGTAATGGAAAGGTAACTCTGGTAGCCAAATCTAGTGGGACAGAAAGTTGAAGTTTCTGAGCCCGAGAACTGGCAGTCACATTTGGCAGACAGAGTATCCATACTAATGATGATAACTGTATCAGTGTAATGAATATTGGATGGTTTTTATTATTTAATTGCAGTGATTGTTAAATAATATTGAAAACAATCTGATGCTATTTATCAATAAACAAGGAACAGATGTCCGTCGAACATCGAACAAAAACAATGCTGTAAAATAAATGACAGCATTGGAATGGCAATTTCACTGAAGGCACCACCACAGATTATCAAAATTTGTTCATGGCGAAAAGATATGTGATTTTCTATCCCATCATTTGAATTATGAAAAAAATGGGCGGCATGGTAGCTCAGTGGTTAGCACTGCTGCCTAACAGCACCACGGTCCCAGGTTCAATTCCAGTTCTGGGCAACTGTCCCCGTGTCTGCGTGGGTTTCCTCCCACAGTCCAAAGATGTGCAGTGCAGGTGAATTGGCCATGCTAAATTGCCCATAGTGTTAGGTGCATTTGTCAGAGGGAAATGGGTCTGGGTGGGTTACTCTTCGGAGGGTCGGTGTGGACTTGTTGGGCCAAAGGGCCTGTTTCCACTCTGTAGGGAAACTAATCTAATCTAATTATATGGTGGAGACTGGCGGTAGATGGAGATCAGAAATTGGTGGTGAATGGACATTGATGACCATTGGAGACAGTGAGGTCTGCAGATGCTGGAGATCAGCTTTGAGAGAGTGTTGCTGGAAAAGCACAGCAGGTCAGGCAGCATCTGAGGAGCAGGAAAATTGATGTTTCAAGCTGGAGCCCTTCATCAGGAATTGATGACCATTATTCACTGGACCTGAAACATTAATTCTGCTTTCTTTAAAAAGGTGCTCCAGTTCTGCTGAGTTTCTTCAACAACTTCTGTTTTTGTTTCAGATTTCCAGCATTCACAATTTTTTCCTTGAGGATTAATTGTGATTGGGTATTGATGATATTGGAGACAGGTAGTGATTGGAGAATGATGGTGATTGAAGATGAATCATGATTGGATATCATTAGTGATTTCATTTTATTTGTTCATGTGATGTAGGCATCTCTGGCTAGGGCAACATTTATTGCCAGCCCCTAACTGCCCTCAGGGCACTTAAAAGTAAACCACATTGCTGTGGGTATGGAGTCATATGTAGGTTAGACCAGGTAAGAATACCAGATTTCCTTCCTAAAGGACATTAATAAGACCATAAGACATAGGAATGGAAGTAAGGCCATTCGGCCCATTGAATGAACCACAATCAAACCACATGGTCACAACTAGAATTTATTGAATTCAAATTTCACCAACAATCATGTGAGATTCAAACCCAAGTCCTCAGAACCTTAGATTAGTAATTACCTGAACATCAGACATGGCGATAGTGAATGTTCTGATGCACTGTAACAAATTTTTAAATACTGTGACTTCAGTGCAGAAACCTTACCATTCTAATTCAAACTCTAAATTCTAAAATTTCCCAACCTGTCCCCTTTGAAAAGATGTTCTACTTTCTGTTTTATCCCTGCCAAAGTGAATAATTTCATGTAACTCCAATTCATTTCCTAACTGCCACCATCTTATCTATTTTTCTTAATGTTCCTATATTCCTTCAGAACTGCTTTGCATCTTCCTCACAGCTCACTCTTCCAGCCAACTTTACACTGCCAACAACTTGGGACTTGGTTTTCTTCACCGATAACTGATAGAAATTGTACTAAGGCCCGAGAACTGAACCTCACAGGACTAGTTGCAATCTAGAAAGCGGCATTTTTATTCATCATCATTGTTTCTGCACAGAGCACAAGAATAGGGAATAATCATAGAATCCCTACAGTGTGGAAGAAGACCATTTGGCCCATTGAGTCCGCACCGACCCTCCAAAGAGCATCCCACCTGTACCCTACCCTATCCATGTATTTCCCATGGCTAATCCACCGAGCCCACACATCCCAAGACACTATAGTTAATTCACCATGGCCAATTCACACATGTTTACACTGCAGGAGGAAATGGAGCACCCAGTGGAGACAAGCACAGACACAGAGAAAACATGCAATTCTGCACAGACAGTCATCGCGGGCTGGAACCGAACATAGGTGCTGGCACTATGAAGGAGCAGTGCTAACCACCATGCCACCCATGAAGTGATGCTGAACTTGTATAAGACATTAGTTAGACCTCCCCATCCAGAATATTATGGACTCTCCTGGGTGGTACGTTTAGAAAGGGTGTGAATGCATTGAAGAGAGTGTAGGAGAAATAGTCAAGAATGGATCCAGAGAGGACAAACTTCAGTTATGGAGAGTTGGAATGAAAAGAGATTTACTTTAAGTTTAGTCATAAATGTATATTACAGCGTACACTTTTGAAAGTAATACCCAGGGAATGTTGAACATATTATGTGGGATGCCACCGATTCTGTGCAGTGTATCAAATCTATCATTTGGATGACCTCCCTGCTCCTTGGTATCCTGAGAATGTCCAACTGAGACCCACATTCCCTGTGACTTTTCACAATCTATATCAAAGCACCACTGATTTCTAAGCAAGAATCTCTTGCTATGATTAATGATGTCTTATATTTAGCTAAAGAAAGAAACAAATACACATTTTCAACTTGGTTGTATATTTGCTCCAGACACTCATGTTCTTTAGATATAAAGGACAGGTTTAGGAATTGTTGCTAGCCACATTGCTATGTGAATACCTAGAATGTTTGATACATTTCTATCCACCCCTTTCTTGGATTATCCAGCTTTCAGTTACATTGCTTAATGGGTAGGGTAAGGTCCATAGTGGGGTAGTTTCTGGGTGGTTTCCACATTCCATGACAGGAAGTGGTCCTTACCCTAGGATATTGCTAGGAGAAGGCAATTAATGGTCTGCAGGAAGGAGGTGGCCAAAAGTTGAGCACTGTCTACAAAGCATAAATCAGGAATGTGATGGAATACTCCTCCGCTTGCCTCGATGAGTGCAGCTCCAACAACTCTGAAGAAATTTTGACACCATCCAGGACATGGTAACTCACTTGATTGGCACCACATTCACAAACATTAAGTCCCACTGCCATCGACACTTAATAGCAGTGGTGGGTACCACCTATAAGATGCACTGCAGAAATTTATTAAGGTTGCTTCACAGCGACTTCCAAAACCATTTACAGTAACATCTAGAAGGACAAGGGCAGCAGATACATGGGAACACCACCATTTGCAAGTTCCCTCCAAGCAGTCACTGTCCTGACTTGGAAATATACCACCATTCCTTCATTTTTACAGGGTCAAGATCTTTAAATTACCTCCCTAACAGCAAGTGGACTGCAGAAATTCAGAAACTAGTTCACCAATACCTATTCAAGGACAACTAGTGTTAAGCAATAAATACTGCAGCGAGCCAGCGACATCAAAACACATGAGTTATTTAAAGAAAAAGAATGGTGGCTGCTACAATGATAACGTCCAGAGTCATAGAGTCATAGAGATTTACAGCAGGGAAGCAGATCCTTCGATCCACGCTGACCAGATCCTAAATTAATCTAGTCCCTTTTGCCAACACTGGGCCCATATCCCTCTAAACCCTTCCTATTCGTATACCCATCCAGATGTCTTTTAAATCTTGTAATTGTCCCAGGTTCCATCACTTCCTCTGGCAGCTCATTCCCTACAGACACCATCATTGTGTGAAAAGGTTGCCCCTTGAGCCCCTTCTAAATCTTTCCCCTCTCACCCTAAACCTATGCCCTCTAGTTCTGGACTCCTCCACCTCAAGGAAAAGACTTTGTCTATTTATCCTATCCATGCCCCTCGTAATTTTATAAACCTCTCCAAGTTAACCCCTCAGCCTTCGACACTCCAGGGAAAACAGCCCCAGCCTGTTCAGCCTCTCCCTGTAACTCAAATCTTCCAACATTGGCAACATCCTTGTAAATCTTTTCTAAACTCAAGTTTCACAACATCCTTCCGATAGGAAGGAGACCAGAATTGCACACAATATTCTAAAAGTGGCCTAACCAACGTCCTGTACGGCTGCAACATGACCTCCTATACTCAATGCTCCGAGCAATAAAGGAAAGCATACCAAACACCTTCTTCGCTATCCTATCTACCTGCGACTCCACTTTCAAGGAGCTATGAACCTGCACTCCAAGGTCTCTTTGTTCAGCAACACTCCCCAGTACCTTACCATTAAGTGTATAAGTCCTGCCCTGATTTGCCTTTCCAAAATGCAAGACCTCACATTTATCTAAATTAAACTCCATCTGCTACTCCTTGGTTCATTGGCCCACCTGATCAAGATCACATTTTACTCTGAGGTAACCTTCTTCGCTGTCCACTGCACCGTCAATTTTGGTGTCACTGTATATTTACTAACTATACCTCCTATGTTCACTTCCAAATCATTTATATAAATGATGAAACACAGTGGACCGAGCACCAAACCTTGTGGCACTCCACTGGTCACAGGCCTTCAGTCTGAAAAGCGATCCTCCACCACCACCCTCTGTCTTGTACCTTTGAGCCAATTCAGTATCCAAATGGCTAGGTCTCCCTGTATTCCATGTGACCTAACCTTGCGAACCAGTGTACCATGAGGAACCTTGTTGAATGCTTATTGAAGTCCATATGGATCACTTCCACTGCTCTGCCCTCATCAATCCTTTCCGTCGCTTCTTCAAGTATTGAGACATGATTTCCAATGCACAAAGCCTTAATCAGTCCTTGCCTTTCCAAATACATGTAAATCCTGTCCCTCAGGATTTCCTCCAACCACCTGCCTACCACTGATGTCAGGCTCACCAATTTATAGTTCCCTGGCTTTTCCTTACCACCTTTTTAAAATTGTGCCACTGTGTTAGCTAACAATGAATCATAGAGAGTTGGTCTGCAGGTACAACATGTAACTAGGAAGGCACATGGAATTTTGCCCTTCATTGCTAAAGGGATTGAATTTTAAACAGGGAGGTTATGTTATAGCTGTACGGGGTGCTGGTGAGGCCACACCTGGAATACTGTCTGCTGTTTTGGCCTCCTTACTTGAGAAAGGATGTACTGGCTCTAGAGGGGGTGCAGAAGAGGTTCACGAGGTTGTTTCTAGAGTTGAGGGAATTGGTTTATGAGGAGAGACTGAGTAGACTGGGATTACATTCATTGGAATTCAGATGGATGAGGGGGAATCTTTACAAACATATACAATTATGAAGGGAATAGACACGACAGAAGTAGAGAGGATGTTTCCACTGGCAGATGAAACTAGGACAGGAGGGCATAGCCACAAAATTAGGGGAGAGCAGATTTAGGATTGAATTGAGGAGGAACATCTTCACCCAGAGGGATGCAAATCTATGGAATTCAATGCCCAGTGAAGTAGTTGAGGCTACTTTCGTAAACGTTTTTAAAGCTAAGATAGATTTTTTTTAAACAATAAAGGGATTAAGGGGTAGAATGAGGGAGTGGGTAAATGGAGCTAAGGCCACAAAATGATCAGCCACGGTCTTATTAAATGGCGGAGCAGGCTCCAAGGGCCAGATAGCCTCATCCTGCTCCTCGTTCTTACACAACCCCCCAGTCTTCCGGCACCTCAGCTGTGATTTAAAAGGCATCTGGATGGGTATATGAATAGGAAGGGTTTCGAAGGATATGTGTCAAATACTGGCAATGGGACTAGGTTAGGTCGGCAGTATCAGTAAGAGTGACTAGCGCGCAGTCCTTGTGGAGATGAAGCCTTGCCTTCCAATTGAGAATACTCTGCATCATGTTCTGTGTCACTACCACTGTGCTAAATAGGACAGACTTCAAACAGATCTAACAACTCAAGACTGGGCGTCCATGAGGTACTGTGGGCCATCATGTGGAGCAGAATTGTATTTCAACACAATCTCCAACCTTATGGCCCAGCATATCTCACCATTCAGCCCTTACCAGGGGACCAATCCTGGTTCAAAGGAGAGTGCAGGAGATAATGCTAGGAGCAATATCAGGCATACCTGAAAAGGCGGTGTCCACCTGGTGAAGGTACCAAACAGGATTACTTGCATGCCAAACAGCCTCAGTGCAAATGGTTGACATAGCAAAACAATCTCACAACTATTGGATCAGATCTAAGCTCTGCAGTCCTACTGTCTAGTCCTGAATAGTAGTGGACAATTAAACAACTGGAGGCACCACAAATATCCCAATTCTCAATGATACAATATAATATAATACAGCACAGGAACAGGCCCTTCGGCATACCAAGCCTGCGCTGATTCCTAATCCTTATTTTGACCTCGGCTTATTGTCCATATGCGGTATCTATCCATCTGTTTGCCCCACATTCATGTCTCTAAGTGATGGAAGAACCCAACACATCAGTGCAAGAGATAAGGCCGAAGCTTTTGAAGCAACCTCCAGCCAGAAGTGCCAAGTGAATCAGCCATTTTGGCTTCTTCCCATGGTCCACAGCATCACCGATACCAGTCTTCAGCCAATTTGATTAACTCCACAAGTCATCAAGAAACAGTTGGAGGCACTGCAAACTGGAAAGGCTACAGGCCCTGACAACATTCTGATAATAACACTGAAGATTTGTGCTCCAGAACTTGCCACTGTCCAAGCCAAGCTCTGAGAGTACACTGACAACACTGGCATCTACCTGTCAATGTGGAAAATTGCCCACGTTTTTGCCCTGTACACAAAAAAAAGGACAAATATAACCAAGCCATTGATTGCTCCATCAGAATCCACTCAATCGTTAGTATAGTAGTGGAAGGTGGCATCAACAGTGCTATCATCTGTACAGCAGTGGTGTTGCCCAGTTTGGGTTCCACCAGGGCCACTCAGCTCCTGGTCTCTTTACAGCCTTCTTTCAAACATGGACAAAGAGCTAAATTCCAGAGGCGAGTTGAGAAACATTGACGTCAGGACCTCACTTGATTGAGTGTGACATCAAGGAACCCTAGCAAAACTGAAATCAGTGGTACTGGGTGCAGCCTGTCCACTGGTCAGAGTCATGCCTGCAACATAGGAAGATGGTTCTGCCTGTTGAAGGTCAGTTATCTCAACCCTAGGACATCCCAGCACAAGTTCCTCAGGGGAGTGTCTTCGACTCAACCATCTTCAGCTGCTTCATCAACGACCTTGCCTCCATCATAAGCTCAGAGTGGAGATGTTCGCCAATGATTGCACAGTGTTCAACACCATTCACAACTCCTCAGACACTGAAGCAGCCCATATTCAAATGCAACAAGATCTGGACAATATCCAGGCTTGGGCTGACAAGCGGCAAGTAAAATTCACACCACACAAATACCAAGCAATGACCATCTCCAATAAGAGACGATCTAACCTCTGCCCCGTAACATTCAGTGGTGTTACCATCACTGAATTCCACACGATCAACATCTTTAGAATTGCCATTGACTAGAAACTCACTACGTAAGCACGGGGGCTACAAGTACAGGTCAGAGGCTAGAAATACTGTGGCGAGTAACTCACCCCCTGACTCCCCAAAGCCTTCCACCATCTACAAAGCACAAGTCAGGAGTATGATGGAATACTCTCCATTTGCCTGTATGGATGCAGCACCAGCAACACTCAGTAAGCTTGACACCATCCAGGACAAAGCAGCCCACTTGATTGGCACCACATCCACAAGCATGCAGTCCCTCTATCACTGATGCTCAGTAGCAGCAATGTGTACTCTCTACAAGATACACTGCCGATATTCACTAAAGATTCTATACAGCATCTTCCCAACCCACAATAGCTTGTATCGAGAACCACACGGGCAGCAGATACAAGGGACCACCACCACCTACAAGTTCCCCACTGAGTCACTCACTATCCAAACTCAGAAATATCATTGTTCCTTCACTGTCGCGGAGTCAAAATCCTAGAATTCCCTCTCTAAGGACATTGTGGGTCGACCCTCAGCAGGCAGACTGCAGTGGTTCAAGAAGGCAGCTCATCACCATCACCTCAAGGGCAATTAGGGGCGGGGAATAAATGTTGGCCCAGTCAGCAATGCCCATAAGTGAGTTTTAAAAACCGTAGCATGGGAAGCATGGCAGCCAGTTCGTGTACAGCAAGACCCGACAAACAGCGATAAGATCAATCGTAGAATTCTTAAAGAGGCCATTTGCCTCATCGCATCTGCACCAACCCTCCAAAGAGCAAACCACCCAGACCCACCCTGTCCCCGTTACCTCACATCTACCATGGCTAATCCACCTAACCTTCACATCCCTAAACACTACGGGGCATGTTAGTACTAGAAAGATAGCAACCCTGAAACAAAGGCTTCAAATTAACTGCCTGACTTTATTATGTACGGGCCAAAGACTTGGGGTAACATAGAGTGGGGTGAGTTCCATTTCCTTTGTCCCATTCAGCACCAAGAAGAACTTGCATTAATATAGTGCCTTTAACACAATGAAATGTCCCAAGGCACTTCACTGCAGCATTATAAAACAAAAGTATGACCCTGAGTGGCATAAAGCGATGTTGGATCAAATGACTAAAATCCTGATCATTGATATTGTGTCTGAAAAGAGGAATGCAAGTTTGAAAGATGGAGCAGTGTAGGCAAAGAATACCCACTCCCAGGCAGTTGAAGATGTGTCCATCAATGGTGGGGCATTTATAACAGGAGACATTTAATGTGTCAGAGTTCGATATGTGCAGGTATCCAGGAAGATTGTGATGGTTAGAGGAGACACCGAGATAGGGAAGGGCAAGTCTGTGGAATGATTTGAAAAGAGTGCTGTTAATTTTCAAATTGATGTTGCTTAATTGGAAGGCAGTTAAACTAGTGAGCCCAAGGGTGGTGTGGTGAGTTGGGGTGGTGATACTGGAGTGTCTTGAGTTATGAGTACACTGGAATAGTCAAGTCTAGAGGTCACCAAAGGTACAGATAATCTGTTGAGCTGGGTGATGTTATGGAACTGCAAATAGGTGGAATCACTGATAAAAATGTCGAAGCCTTTAAGAGTGTAGGGGCATTCTTAAGAGAGAAATCAGGAAGGCAAAGAGGGGATTTGAGAGTATTGGCAGATAAGGTTAAGGATAATCAGTGGTTAGCACTGCTGCCTCACAGCGCCAGGGACCTGGGTTCAATTCCCGCCTCAGGCGACTGACTGTGTGGAGTTTGCACGTTCTCCCCGTGTCTGCGTGGGTTTCCTCCGGGTGCTCCGGTTTCCTCCCACAGTCCAAAGATGTGCGGGTCAGGTGAATTGGCCATGCTAAATTGCCCGTAGTGTTAGGTAAGGAGTATATGTAGGGGTATGGGTGGGTTGTCACTTCGGCAGGTCGGTGTGGACTTGTTGGGCCGAAGGGCCTGTTTCCACACTGTAAGTAATCTAATCTAATAATCCAAACAGATTCTACAAACACATTATGAACAAGAGGGTAACTAGAGAGAAGGTAGGGCTTCTTAAAGATCAAGGAGGTCATCTTTGTGTTGAACCCCAGGAGATGGGAGAGATACTAAACAAATATTTTGCATCAGTTTTTACTGTGGAGAAAGAAGGGGAGTCTAGAGAATGCAGAGAAATAACCTTTGATGTTTTAAAAACAGTTCACAATTAGAGAAGAGGGAGTTTGGGAGGTCTTGGAGATTATAAAGATGGATAAATCTTCAGAACATGATCTAATATATCCCAGAACGTTGTGGAAAATAAGGGAGGAAATCATGAGACCCTTTGTGGAAGTATTTCCATCATCTATAACTTGAGGTGAGGTGCCTGATGACTGGAGGATGGTTAATGTTGTACCTTTGTTTAAGAAAGTTTGTAAGGAGAAACAGGGGAACTATAGACCTGTGAGTCTGACTCTGGTTGTGGGTAAATTGTTGGAGGTGATTATAAGTAAGGAGTTATGAATATTTAGAGAGGCAAAAATTAATTAGGAATAATCAGTATGGTTTTGTGCAAGGAAAATCATGTCTCACAAACTTGATTGAATGTTTTGAGGAAGTTACCAAAAAGGTTAATGATAGCAGAGCTGTAGATGTTGTTTATTTGGATTTTAGTAAACCCTTTGATAAGGTTCTGCATGTTAGACTAATTAGTAAAACTAGGCAGAAGTGGGTACTGCAGATACTGGAGATTAGAGTCAAGATTAGAGTGGTGCTGGAAAAACACAGCAGGTCAGGCAGCATCCGAGGAGCAGGAAAATCGATGATTTGGACAAAAGCCTGAGCTTGCCAGTTGGATAAATAATTGGTTTAACAGCAGGAGACAGAGTGTAACGGCGGAGGGTTGTTTTTCAGACTGGAGACCTGTGACCAGCAGTGTTCCACAGGGATCAGGTCTGGATCCCCTTTCTTTGTCATTTATACAAATGATTTGGATGAGACTATAGAAGGCACGGTTCATAAGTTTGCAATGACACCAAAGTTGATTGCATAGCAGACGGTTTTCCAGGACTATAGAAGGATCTGGATCAAATGGGCCAGTGGGCTGAAAAATGGCAGATGGGGTTCAATCTGGGTAAATGCGAGCTATTGTACTTTGGGACAACAAAGAAGTGTAAGGCTTGTATAGGTAACGGTAGGGCCTTTGGTAGTGTTGTAGAACAGAGGGACCTAGGGCTGCAGGTAGATAATTCTTTTAGGTTTGCATCACATGTAGACAGGGTGTTTAAATAGGCGTTTGGCATGCTTGCCCTCATTGCTCAATTTTTTAAGTATAGGAGTTGGGGTGTTATGTTAAAGTTTTACAGGACATTGAGGTTAAGAGGCGATCTGATAGAAGTTTATAAAATAATGAGAGGTATAGATAGAGTTGATGGTAGCTGTCTTTTCCCTAAGATGGGGAGTTTCAAGGCCTAAGGAGCACATTTTTAAGGTGAGAAGAGAGAGATTTGAAAAGACATAAGAGGCAATTTGTTTTTACACAGAGGGTGATTTGCATGTGGAGTGAACTTCTTGAAGAAGTGGTGGATGTGGGTACAATTACAACGTTTAAAAGACATGAATAGATGGACCCATGAATTGGAAAGGTTTGGAGGGATCTGAGTCAAGAGCAGGCAAGTGGGACTAATTTAGTTTGGGATTATGTTCATCCAGGACTAGTTGGCCTGAAGAGTCTTCTTTCATGCTAAATATTCTGTGACTATAATGTGCCAGAGCAGTTCCAGATTTGATTGAGGTGATGCTCATTGGACTGTTTTTAAGAGCTCTGTTCTGAGGGCTGTTGTGGTTAAATGTCCCTCCATCTCCATATTAACTATAATTTCCTATCCTTCCTTTTTGGTTTTGTCGCACTGCAACTGGTGGCAGTGTCATTGAATCATACAGCACAGAAGCAGACCCAACTCACCCATGCTGACCAAGTTTCTCAATTAAACTAGGCTCATTTACCTGCGTTTGGCACATATCCATCGAAATCTTTCGTATTCACTTGCCTGTCGAAATACCTTTTACATGTTGTAACTGTACCTGCATCTACCACTTCCTCCAGCTGTTCATTCCACCCTCTGTGTGAAAATGTTGCCCCTCAGGTCTCTTTTAAATCTTTCTCTCTCACCTTAAACTTATGTCCTCTACTTTTGAATTCTTTTATCTGAGGGAAAAGACCTTGGCTATTCAAATTATCCATGCCCTTCATGATTTTATAAACCTCTGTAAGGTCCCCTCTCAATACTCCAGGAAAAAAAACGTCCAGCCTATTCACCCTCTCCCTATCTACCCTCTAGTCCTGGTAACATCCATTCCAGTTTAATTTATATCCTTCCTATGGCAGGGCGACCAGAACTGCACGCATTACTCCAAAAATGGCCTCACCAATGTCCTGTATGGTCGCAACATGATGTCCAACTTACTCTGACCAATGAAGGCAGTGCTGGTAATTCAATAATTTATTAAGTGACAAGGGCAATTTTGTTGCCATGTAATTTTTTAAAAAAACAGCTGATTTCATCTGTAGAGAGGGCTTAGCTTCTGGGCGGGCAAATGGTCAGAGGAATAGGTGAAAACTGAGGTCTGTGCTAGACTGTATATTTGCAGTTAAACCCTTGTAAACCTCTGACAGTCTTTTGCTGCCTAATTCAACATTTGGCTATCAGCCTATCAAACAGACATTACAAACGGCACAGATATTTGGTTGGAAGTTCATCTCTGGTCAAATATGACAGCAATACCCGTGGGCATGTAGCATTAATATAGGCGTGATCATATTGAACAGTGGAGCAGGGCCAGATTGCATACTCCCGCTCCTAGTTTCTATGTTGCCATAAGCTTTCTCTTGTCAAAGTGACCATGGCTTGGTTTAGAAAGTCACTGGTCATCAGCCATCTCTGTAAGATAGTGTTTAGTCACAGCACACCCCTCCCCCCACTAGGAACGCAGGAACATTACGCCATAAAAAATAGGAACAGGAAAATCCATTGAGCTCATTGAGCCTGCTCCATCATTCATTAGGATCACTTGCTTGCCTTTCCCCCTTAACCCTTGATTCCCCGACTGATGAAGAATCTGTCTATCCCAACCTTGAATACACATAATGACTCTGCCCCACAACTCTCTGTGGCAAGGAGTTCCAAAGACTCTTACCCTTGGAGAGAAATCCCTCCTCATCTCAGACATATTGCAAAGTAAATAATGTAATAAAAGTGGGGAGACATCTGGAGCAGAAAAGATTAAGAAGTGATTTTAATACAGGTGTCAACAATTCTGAAAAGAAGCAGGAAATGTGTTTGCTGACAGAAGGTTCAATAACCAGAGAATTAACTAAAGGTCAAGAATGACAGATGAGGAGACATGGAAGGCACCCTGATCAGGCGGTGGAATCTATTTCAGTTGCAACTTTCAAAAGTGGAATTAGATAATTAATTAGTGTAAAATCTTGCGTGGTCTTGACGAGGTGGATGTAAGAGAATCTAGGATCTGGAGGTCACGGATACAAATTAAGGGGTTGTCCTATTGAGATCAAGATGAGGATAAATAATTTCTCTTAGAGCACTATGAGTCTTTGGAACTCTCTCCCAGAAAATGTGTTGGAAACAGAATCCTTGAATAATGTTAAGACAGAAGTAGATAGATTCTTGTTAAGCAAGGAGGTAAAAGGTGGGAATGTGAAGCAATCAGGCAGGTATGATCGCATTGAATTATAGAGCAGGTTCTGAGGCTGAGTGTCAAGATTAGTGTGGTGCTAGAAAAGCGCAGCAGGTCAGGTAGCGTCTGAGGACTAGGAAAATTGATGTTTCAGGCAAAAGCCCTTCATCAGGCTTTTGCCCAAAATGTTGATTTTCCTGCTCCTCGGATGCTGCCTGACCTGCTGCGCTTTTCCACTCTAATCTTGACTCTGATCTCAAGCATCTGCAGTCCTCACTTTCACCCTCTTGGGGCTGAGTGGCCTACTTCTCCTAATTCGTATGTTTATGCGTGTGTATGTTGTATAAGAAGGAAACCATTTACACACTCTTGGATATAGAGGGGAGAGTGGAACTAACTGTTTAGCTCTTTCAAAGAACCAGCGTAGGCATGATGGGTTGAATAGCCTCCTTCTGTGCTGTGTTAGTCTACGTTATTCTTCTGCGTTATGCAAGAGGAGATGCTGCAAGGTAGGAGTCGCATTGATAAATGCTCATGGATTGGTGTGAACATAATGAATTAGGAATCATAGAGTCATAGAGATGTACAGCATAGAAACAGACCCTTCGGTCCAACCTGTCCATGCCGACCAGATGTCCCAACCCAACCTTGTCCCACCTGCCAGGATCTGGCCCATATCCCTCCAAACCCTTCCTATTCATTAACCATCTAAATGCCTCTTAAATGTTGCAATTGTACCAGCCTCCACCCACTTCCTCTGGCAGCTCATTCCATACATGTATGAACCTCTGTGTGAAAACGTTGCCCCTTAGGTCTCTTTTATATCTTTCCCCTCTCACCCTAAACCTATGCCCTCTAGTTCTGAACTCCCCAACCCCAGGGAAAAGACTTTGCCTATTTATCCTATCCATGCCCCTCATAATTTTGTAAACCTCTATAAGGTCACCCCTCAGCCTCCGACACTCCAGGGAAAACAGCCCCAGCCTGTTCAGCCTCTTCTTATAGCTCAAATCCTCCAACCCTGGCGACATCCTTGTAAATCTTTTCTGAATCCTTTCAAGTTTCACAACATCTTTCCGATAGAAAGGAGACCAGAATTGCACGCAATATTCCAACAGTGGCCTAACCAATGTCCTGTAAAGCTGCAACATGACCTCCCAACTCCTGTACTCAATACTCTGACCAATAAAGGAAAGTATACCAAACACCTTCTTCACTATCCTATCTACCTGTGACTCCACTTTCAAGGAGCTATGAACCTGCACTCCAAGATCTCTTTGTTCAGCAACACTCCCTAGGACCTTACCATTAAGTGTATACGTCCGGCTAAGATTTGTTTCCCAAAATGCAGCACCTCGCATTTATCTGAATTAAACTTCATCTGCCACTTCTCAGCCCATTGCCCCATCTGATCAAGATCTTGTTGTAGTCTGAGATAACCCTCTTCAATGTCCACTGCACCTCCAACTTTGGTATCATCTGCAAACTTACTAACTGTACCTCTTATGCTTGCTTCCAAATCATTTATGTAAATGACAAAAAGTAGAGGATCCATCACCGATCCTTGTGGCACTCCATTGGTCACAGGCCTCCATTCTGAAAAACAACCCTCCACCACCACCTTCTGTCTTCGACCTTTGAGCCAGTTCTGTATCCAAATGGCTAGTTCTTCCTGTATTCCATGAGATCTAATCTTTCTAATTGAAGGATCCCTTTTCCGACTTTGTAAAACTTTGACTCTAAATGCTCCCTGAGAAATTTCGGCAAAACAGCCCTATTTTTAAAAAAATGAAAGCAAAAAAAATTGATAAATAAAAATATCACCTGAACGGACACATGGATAAATACAGTGTGTCTGCGGTCATATGTCAGATCATAAACAAGTATCAGATAAATGGAGGAATTGTTCGAAGAAGCAAAGGCATCACACTGCAGGGTATTTGCTACTTTGACTTTTGAACGGTGAAAGGATTTGTTTGTGAGTGGTGAGCAATTAGTAACAATGAAGTGGTTGTCATGTGAAATAATACCGCTAATTAATGAACAGGATCAGCAAACTGACTTTATAAGGAATTAAGCATTGCCTTTCGGGTGGTGTGGAACATCAATGAAAATCTTAATCGAGAAAAACATTCTGCTAGTTGATCACCTGAGTTTAATCCAGATAAATGCGAGGTGCTGCATTTTGGGAAAGCAAATCTTACCAGGACTTATACACTTAATAGTAAGGTCCTCAGGAGTGTTGCTAAACAAAGAGATCTTGGAGTGCAGGTTCATAGCTCCTTGAAAGTGGAGTTGCAGGTAGATAGGATAGTGAAGAAGGCGTTTGGTATGCTTTCCTTTGTTGGTCAGAGTATTGAGTACAGGAGTTGGGAGGTCATGTTGTGGCTGTACAGGACATTGGTTAGGCCACTGCTGGAATATTATGTGCAATTCTGGCTTCCTTCCTATTGTGTTGTGAAACTTGAAAGGGTTCAGAAAAGATTTACAAGGATGTTGCCAGGGTTGGAGGGTTTGAGCTCTAGGGAGAGGCTGAACAGGTTGGGGCTGTTTTCCCTGGGGTATCAGAGGCTGAGGGGTGACCTTATAGAAGTTCATAAAATCATGAAGGACATGAATAGGATAAATAGACAAAGTCTTTACCCTGGGGTGGGAGAGTTCAGAACTAGAGGGCATAGATTTAGGGTGAGAGGGGAAAGATATAAAAGAGACCTAAGGGGCAATGTTTTCACTCAGAGGGTGGTACATGTATGGAATGAGCTGCCAGAGGAAGCGGTGGAGGCTAGTACCATTGCAATGTTTAAAAGGCGTCTGAATGGGTATATGGATAGGAAGGTTTTAGAGGGATATGGGCCGGGTGCCGGCAGGTGGGACGTAATTGGGTTGGGATATCTGACCGACATGGACGAGTTGGACCGAAGGGTCTATTTCCATGCTGTCCATCTCTATGACCTCCACCATTCTCCTGGTTCCTAAAGTGAATGATTATTTCTTTGCCAAGTTTGTATATTCCATTTGCTCGCAAGGGGTCGCAGGATATTGCAGGGTGAATCTGATGCAACTATCACTGTGAATTCAGTCAAAACAGAATGGCGGGCAGGTGAAGTAACTGTACAATACAGGGAATTCAGAAGGGTGTTCTTTACCCCGAAATTGGAAATAATGAGGAATCGCAGTGAGCAGTTGATACAAATGGAGAAGAACGTTTTAGTAGGGTTAGATGATGAGGGGTTAGGAGGAAGCTTGTGGGGAGTATAAAATGTTTGAATTGCTTTTGGCACCTTAGATATTCACTCCCACCATTGGCATAGGGTATGTACTAGGTGCTCTGCAGTAACTCACCAAGGCTACTTCAATAAAATCTTCCAAAACCACGACTGTTCTCACCAAGAACACAAAGGTAGCTGATATGAGAACACCAGCGCCTGCAATTTCCACTCCTAGCCATTTCCCTTTGGTGTCTCTGGGTCAAAATCTTGGAACTCCATCTCTTGTAACACAAATCGGTAAACTTACACCAAGGGTTGGGCTGGTTCAAGAAAGCAGCTCACCACCATTTTCTCCAGAGAACTTAAGGAATGAACCAGCTAGCACACTTGAATTCTGATTAGATTAGATTCCCTACAGTGTGGAAACAGGCCCTTCGGCCCAACCAGTCCACACCAACCCTCTGAAGAGTAACGCACCCAGACCCATTTTCCTCTGACTAATGCACCTAACACTATGGGCAATGTAGCACGGCCAATCCACCTGACCTGCACATCTTTGGACTGTGGGAGGAAGCCCACGCAGACACAGGGAGAATGTGCAAACTCCACACAGTTACCCGAGGCTGGAAGCGAACCTGGGACCCTGGTGTTGTGAGGCAGCAGTGCTAACCACTGAGCCACCATGCTGTCCTGTGAATGAATGAAATTCTGTGCATGAATTTTTTAAAAAATGTCACTTATTTTTGCATCATAGAGCATGAGCTGTGCTGAAAAGAGGGAGGTGTTGCCAAAACATTTGGTCTTACATTCATCAGAACAAATGAAACAAGGAAAAAAATAGATTTCACGCTGGATTTGTTGGGCCAAATGATCAATCGCTCTGCTGTAAATATTGAAAGTACTTTGCAATGCAATTGAACTTGCTCCCCACAATTTAATTTGCACAAATTACATAAGTTGTTGGATCAATGCAGATAAAATTTACAATCCATTTAATCAATTACAGCTCACCCAATTTATAAGCCAGCCGGAAAGTCCTGAGACACAGCAGAACCATGTAAAATAATTTGGCAAGTACCCTTCGCTCTCACACACATATGAACAAGGAACAGAAGGAGGTTATTCAATAAGATCATTGTTGATCTGACTTAGCCTCCAATCTGTACTGCTGCATACCCCTGATAACCTTTCAACCCCTTCCTTAACAGGAATTTAAACACTTCTGTTTAAACATATTCAAGGACTCTGCTACCAGGAAGAGAATTCCAAAGAATCCCTGCCCTGTGTCAGGTAGCTTGGTTGGTAGCACACTCTGAGATGAAGGTCACTGGGTTCGACCCCCACCTAGGTCCGGTGTAGTACCAAGGGAATGCTGACCCAGTTGGAGTTACAATCTTTTGAGTGAGATGTCATATAATGTTCTCACATTTTTTTCCCCTCATCATCAAAATGGTTAATCTATAATAGTAATTAGGGTATGTTTTTAAAATATGCTTTACTGAGATCTGTCTCTAGATTAAACTGTTTTTTAAAATATAAAATGTAGGTACTATATTACCCGAGAGCAGAGTTTTTAGAGCAATTGACTGGTTGCTCAGTGGTTATCACTGCTCCCTCACAGCACCAGGGTCCTGGGTTTGATTCCCCCTGTCAGTGTGGAGTTTGCACATTCTCCCCATGTCTGCATGGGTTTCCTCCAGGTGTTCCGGTTTCCTCCCACAATCCAAAGGTGTGCAGGTCAGGTAAATTGGCCATGCTAAATTGCCTACAGTGTTAGGTGTGTTAGTCAGGAGTAAATATAGGGTAGAGGAATGGGTTTGGGTGGGTTTCTTTTCGGAGGGGCGGTGTGGACTTGTTGGGCTGAAAGACCTGTTTCCACACTGTAGAGAATCTAATCTAATCTGTTATTTTCCGGGTCTGTAGATTGTTAAGGTACAAAGATGATCTTTAGTAGAGTGATGTACTCTTCCTCAAGTGTGTGGTGCTGGAAAAGCACAGCAGGTCAGGCAGCATCCGAGGGGCAGAAGAATGTCTGAAACATCGATTCTCCTGCTCCTTAGATGCTGCCTGACTGCCTGTGCTTTTTCAGCACCACAGTCTTGACTCTGATCTCCAGCATCTGCAGTCCCCACTTTCTCCTAATGTACTCTTCCTGTTGGATGTGGGAGATTAGGGAGAATTTCCATGTTACTAATGATTATGTCTGCAGGAAGTGTGTTTGGTTGCGAATCCTATCAGTTTGCATGGATAGATTAGAATGGCACTTACAGGAGCCAGGAGTGTGATGGATGGCAGTTTCAGGAAAATAGAAAAACTATCAATGCTACCCCTATGATAGATGGGCTACCCCTACGAAAGGTAGAATGTGTTGGTAAGTAGTGTTGGAGTGTCCTCTGACTAACCCATTTCAAAAAATTCTGCTGTTTTGGAAAATGTAGGGTGATGGACTCTCATGGGAATAAGACCATAAGACCATAAGACATAGGAGTGGAAGTAAGGCCATTCAGCCCATCGAGTCCACTCCGCCATTCAATCATGGCTGATGGGCATTTCAACTCCACTTACCAGCATTCTCCCTGTAGCCCTTAATTCCTTGTGACATCAAGAATCTATCAATCTCTGCCTTGAAGACATTCAGCATCCCGGCCTCCACTGCATTCTGCGGCAATGAATTCTACTGTGGCAATAAAGCACTGACAGCTGAGTTTCTGATATTCACTCTCCTGTACAGAGGGATATGCAAGGTTGCAAGAGATCGATTGTAATAGGGGACACTACTCAGAGTCACAAGCAGACATGTGGAAGAACACGGAATCTTGGGGTCCACGTACATAGGTCCCTCAAAGTTGCCACCCAATTTGATAGGGTTGTTAAGAAGACATATGGCATTTTGGCTTTCATTAGCAGGGGGACTGAGTTTAAGAGCTGCAAGGTTTTCCTGCAGCTCTATAAAACCCTGGTTAGACCACACTTGGAATACTGTATTCAGTTCTGGTCGCCTCATTGCAGGAAAGATGTAGATGCTTTAGAGAGGGTGCAGAGGAGATTTACCAGAATACTGCCTGGATTGGAGGGCTTGTTTTAAGGAGAGAGGTTGATGAGCTAGGGCTTTTCCCATTTGAGAGAAAGAAGGAGAGAAGTGACTTGATAGGGGTATACAAGGTAAAGAGAGGCATAGATAGAATAGATAGCCAGAGACCTTTCACCATGGTAAACATGGATGTCACCTGGGTCATAATTTTCAGGGAATTGGAGGAAGGTTTAGGGGAGATGTCAGAGGTAGGTTCTTCACGCAGAGAGTGGTGGGTGCATGGAATGCACTGCCAACAGTGGTGGTAGAGTCAGAGACATTAGGGACATTTAAGCGACTGCTGGACAAACACATGGATAGCAATAAATTGAGGGGTGTGTATTTTAGGTCGATCTTAAATGAAGATAAATGCTCTGCACTACATCGTGGGCCGAAGTGCTGTACTGTTCTATGTTCGATGTGTCTGTGGCTGGCAACAAGATATCAGAATTGTGTGTTACCACCTGGGTGCCAAGGTCAATGATATCTTGGAGAGGATGCAGAATATTCTTGAACTGGAGAAGGACCAGCAGGAATCATTAGACACATTGGAACCAATAATATAAGAAGAGAAAAGAGCGAGGTTCTGAAGAAAGAATATAGGAAATTAGACAGGTGGTTAAAAAGTAGTTCTTGGAGGATAGTAATATCTAGGTTAGATTAGATTACTTACAGTGTGGAAACAGGCCTTTGGCCCAACAAGTTCACTCCAACCTGCCGAAGTATTTACCCCTTCACCTAACACTACGGGCAATTTAGCATGGCCAATTTACCTAACCTGCACATTTTTGGATTGTGGGAGGAAACCAGAGTACCCAGAGGAAACCCACGCAGACACGGGGAGAATGTGCAAACTCCACACAGAGAGTCACCTGAGGAGGGAAATGAACCCCGCTCTCTGGTGCTGTGAGGCAGCAGTGCTAACCACTGTGCCACCGTGCCGCCCAGCACCATTACTCCTGGTGCTAGTGAGGGTGGAAATAGGAGAATAGAGCAGATGAATGTGTGGCTGACGAGCTGGTGAAGGGTAGAAGGATACATATTTTTGGATCACTGGAATCTCTTTTGGGACAGAAGTGACCTGTATAAGAAAGATGGATTGCACCTGAATTGGAAGGGGACTATACACTGGCGGGGAGATTTGCTAGAGCCACCCAGGAGGATTTAAACTAGTAATGGGGGGGAGGTGGGATCCAGAGAGATGGGGAGAAAAGGTATCGGCCTTTGGCTGGTGAAGTTGGGATAAGGAGCAGGTCAAATAGACAAGGCAGACAGGAACAAAGCAGAGAACGAGGTAGGACTGATGAATTAAATTGCATTTATTTCTGAGGTCTGACAGGTAAGACAGATAAACTAAGGGCATGTTTGGAAATGTGGGACTGGGATGTCATAGCAATTACAGAAACATGGTTCAGGGTTAGAAAGGACGGCTAGCTTAATATTCTAAGGTATAGATGCTTGAGGAAGGATAGAAGGGAGGGCAAAAAAGGAAAGGTAGAGACATTTTTGATCAGGGATAACATTATGGCTGTACTTAGGGAGAAATAAGAAAGGGATGATCACCTTATTGAGATTGTACTATAGACCCCCCAGTAGTCAGAGGGAAATTGAGAAGCAAATTTGTAAGGTGATTTCAGTTATCTGTAAGAATAATAGGATGATGATGACAGAGAATTTTAACTTTCCAATTCTATTGGGACTGCCGTGGTGTTAAGGGATCGAATGGAGAGGAATTTGATAAGTGTATTCAAGAAAATTCTTTTTTAAAGTATGTGGATGTAGCTACGAGCGAAGGAGAAAAACCTGACCCACTCTTGAGAAATAAGGCATGTCAAGTGACTGAGGTGTCAATGAGGGAAGGATTTTGGGGCAAGTGATCATAAGTCTATTAGTTATAAAATAGTTATGGAACAGGATAGACCAGAGTTCTAAATTGGAGGAAGGCCAATTTTGACAGTAGTTGATAAGAACTTTTAAAAATTGATTGGGGGCAGGCAGATATTCACAGTTGAAAGTGGGAAGCCTTCAAAATGAGATAATGAGAGTCCAGGGACAATATGCCCCTGTTAGGATGAAGAGCAAGGCAGGCAATGCTAAATGACAAGAGAAACTTAGGGTTCTGGTCAAGAAAAAGAAGGAAGCAAATGCCAGAGACAGAGGGGATACAGTGAATCCGTAGAGGAGTATAAGGAAAGTAGGAGTATACTGAAGAGGGAAATCAGGACAGCAAAAAGAGACATGAGGTAACTTGGGCAAATAGGGCTAAGGAAAATCCAAAGGGTTTCTACAAATACATTAAGGACAAAAGAATAGCTAGGGATAAAATTAGGGCCCTTAAAGATCAGCAAGGCCACCTGTGTGTGGAACCACAGGAGATAGGTGAGATACTAAGTGAGTATCGGTGTTTACTGTGGAGAAGGAGATGGAAGCTAGAGAACTTGGGGAAATGAATAGTGATGTCTTGGAAAGTGTCTAGATTACAGAGGAGGAAATGCCAGGCATCTTAAAATGCACAAAGTTGAGTAAATCCTCAGGGTCCAATCAGGTGTACCCTAGAACTTTGTGAGAAGATAGGGAAGTGACTGTTGGGCCCCTTGCAGAGACATTTGTATCATGGATAGCTACAGGGTGATTATTGGAGGACTGAAGGTTGCCAGCTTGTGTCACTATTTAAGAAAGTAGTAAAGAAAAGCGAGGGAACTATAGACCAGTGAGCCTGATGACAGTGGTACATTGAATATCGAACAATAAAGCACAGCAACGGGCCCTTCAGCCCATGAAGCTGTGCCAAACATGACACCAAACTTGACTAATCCCATCTGCCTACCCTTGGTCCAATCCTTGCATGTGCATCTGCTTATCTAAAGGTCTCTTAAATGCCACAGTGGTGGGCACGTCGTTTGAGGAAATTCTGAGGGACAGGATTTACATGTACTTGGAAAGGCAAGGACTGATTAGGGATGTCAGCATGGCTTTGTGCATGGGAAATAGTGTTTCACTAACTTGATTGAGTTTTTTGAAGAAGTGACAAAGAGGATTGATGAAGGCAGAGTGGTGGACATTTTCATGGACTTCAGTAAGGCGTTTGACAAGGTTCCCCATGGGATTCTGGTTAATAAGTTTAGGTCACATAGAATACAGAGGGAAACTAGCCATTGGGATACAAAATTGTCTAGGCAGTAGGTGATGGACAGTGTTGGTGGAGGGTTGCTTTTTGGACTGGAGGCCTGTGACCAGCGTTGTGCTTCAGGGATTGGTGCTGGGTCCACTGCTTTTCGTTATTTATATAAAAGATTCGGATGTGAGTATAGGAGGTATAGTTAGTAAGTTTGCAAATGACACCAAAATTGGAGATGTAGTGACACTGAAGAAGGTTACCTCAGTGTGCAACAGGATCTTGACCAGAAAGGCCAGTGGGCTGAGGAGTAACAGATGGAGTTTAATCCAGATAAATGCGAGGCACTGCATTTTGGAAAGGCAAATCTTAGCAGTACTTCTACACTTAATGGTAAGGCCCTGGGGAGTATTGCTGAACAAAGAGACCTTGGAGTGCAGATTCATTGCTCCTTGAAAGTAAAGTTGCAGGTAAGCAGGGTGGTGAAGAAGATGTTTGGTATAAAAAATGAGGTCTGCAGATGCTGGAGATCACAGCTGCAAATGTGTTGCTGGTCAAAGCACAGCAGGCCAGGCAGCATCTCAGGAATAGAGAATTCGACGTTTCGAGCATAAGCCCTTCATCAGGAATAAGAGAGAGAGTCAAGCAGGCTAAGATAAAAGGTAGGGAGGAGGGACTAGGGGGAGGGGCGATGGAGGTGGGATAGGTGGAAGGAGGTCAAGGTGAGGGTGATAGGCCAGAGTGGGGTGGGGGCGGAGAGGTCAGGAAGAGGATTGCAGGTTAGGAGGGCGGTGCTGAGTTGAGGGAACCGACTGAGACAAGGTGGGGGGAGGGGAAATGAGGAAACTGGAGAAATCTGAATTCATACCTTGTGGTTGGAGGGTTCCCAGGCGGAAGATGAGGCGCTCCTCCTCCAGCCGTCGTGTTGTTGTGTTCTGCCGGTGGAGGAGTCCAAGGACCTGCATGTCCTCGGTGGAGTGGGAGGGAGAGTTAAAGTGTTGAGCCACGGGGTGATTGGGTTGGTTGGTTCGGGCGGCCCGGAGGTGTTCTCTAAAGCGTTCCGCAAGTAAGCGGCCTGTCTCACCAATATAGAGGAGGCCACATCGGGTGCAGCGGATGCAATAGATGATGTGTGTGGAGGTACAGGTGAACTTGTGGCGGATATGGAAGGATCCCTTGGGGCCTTGGAGGGAAGTGAGTGTGGAGGTGTGGGCGCAAGTTTTACATTTCCTGCGGTTGCAGGGGAAGGTGCCGGGGGTGGAGGTTGGGTTGGTGGGGGGTGTGGATCTGACGAGGGAGTCACGAAGGGAGTGGTCCTTGCGGAACGCTGATAGGGGAGGGGAGGGAAATATATCCTTGGTGGTGGGGTCCGTTTGGAGGTGGTGGAAATGGCGGCGGATGATACGTTGTATGCGGAGGTTGGTGGGGAGGTAGGTGAGAACCAGTGGGGTTCTGTCTAGGTGGCGGTTGGAGGAGCAGGGCTCAAGGGCGGAGGAGCGGGAAGTGGAGGAGATGCGGTGGAGGGCATCGTCGATCATGTCTGGGGGGAATCTGCGGTCCTTGAAGAAGGAGGCCATCTGGGCTGTGCGGTGTTGGAATTGGTCCTCCTGGGAGCAGATGCGGCGGAGACGAAGGAATTGGGAATATGGGATGGCGTTTTTACAGGGGGCAGGGTGGGAGGAGGTGTAGTCCAGGTAGCTGTGGGAGTCAGTCGGTTTATAATAGATGTCTGTGTTGAGTCGGTCGCCTGAGATAGAAATGGAAAGGTCTAGGAAGGGGAGGGAGGAGTCTGAGACAGTCCAGGTGAATTTCAGGTCGGGATGGAAGGTGTTAGTAAAGTTGATGAACTGTTCAACCTCCTCGTGGGAGCACGAGGCAGCGCCGATACAGTCATCGATGTAGCGGAGGAAAAGGTGGGGGGTGGTGCCAGTGTAGTTGCGGAAGATGGACTGTTCCACATATCCTACGAAGAGGCAGGCATAGCTGGGGCCCATGCGGGTGCCCATGGCAACTCCTTTAGTTTGGAGGAAGTGGGAGGATTGAAAAGAGAAGTTATTCAGAGTGAGGACCAGTTCAGTCAGTCGAAGGAGGGTGTCAGTGGAAGGGTACTGGTTGGTGCGGCGGGAAAGGAAGAAGCGGAGGGCTTTGAGTCCTTCGTGATGGGGGATGGAGGTGTACAGGGACTGGATGTCCATAGTGAAAATAAGGCGTTGGGGACCGGGGAAGCGAAAATCCTGGAGGAGGTGGAGGGCGTGGGTGGTGTCCCGAACGTAGGTGGGGAGTTCTTGGACTAAAGGGGACAGGACCGTGTCGAGGTATTGGGAGATGAGTTCGGTGGGGCAGGAGCAGGCTGAGACAATGGGTCGGCCGGGGCAGGCAGGTTTGTGGATTTTGGGCAGGAGGTAGAAACGGGTGGTGCGGGGTTGTGGGACTATGAGGTTGGAGGCGGTGGATGGGAGATCCCCTGAGGTGATGAGGTTATGGATGGTCTGGGAGATGATGGTTTGGTGGTGGGAGGTGGGGTCGTGGTCAAGGGGGCGATAAGAGGAGGCGTCCGCGAGCTGGCGTTTAGCTTCAGCGGTGTACAGGTCAGTGCGCCAAACTACCACCGCGCCTCCCTTGTCTGCGGGTTTGATGGTGAGGTTGGGATTGGAGCGGAGGGAGTGGAGGGCTGCACGTTCTGAGGGTGAGAGGTTGGAGTGGGTGAGAGGGGTGGACAGGTTGAGTCGGTTAATGTCACGGCGGCAGTTGGCTATAAAGAGGTCTAGGGCGGGTAGGAGGCCAGCACGGGGTGTCCAGGTGGATGGGGTGTGTTGGAGGCGGGAGAAGGGGTCGTCAGAGGGTGGGCGGGAGTTTGGTATGCTCAGTCAGTGCATTGAGTATAAGAGTTGGGAGATCATATTGCGGCAGTACAATATTTGTACAGCCATTGATTATGCCATTTTTGGGATACTGTGTTCACTCCTGGTCTCCTTCCTATCAAAAGGGTGTTGTTAAACTTGAAAGGGTTCAGAAAAGATTTACAAGCATGTTGCCAGGGTTGGAGCATTTGAACTGTAGGGAGAGGCTGAATAGGCTGAGGCTGTTTTTCTCTGGAGCATTGGAAGTTGAGGGGGTGATGTTACAGAGGTTTATAAAATCATGAGGGGTGTCGATAGAGTAAATAGCTGAGTCTTTTACCAGGGATGGGGAGGAGTAGTCCAAAACTAGAGAGTGAGGTGAGAGGGGAAAGATTTAAAATGGACCTAAGGGACAACCTTTTTGCTCAGAGGATGGTGTGTGTATAGAATGAGTTGCCGGAGGAAGTGGTGGAGCCTGGTGCAATTATAACATTTTAAAAGCCACCTGGATGGATATATGAGTAGGAAAGGTTTAGAGGGATACGGGCCAAGTGATGGTAAATGGGACTAGTTTAGGTTAGGATATCTGGTCGGCAAGGACTGGTTGTTACCATGCTGTATATCTCTATGATTCCATGAATATCTTTCATTTGCTTGTGATAGCTTGCTAAGTATACACTGGCTGCACTGTTTCCAAATAACAATGTTGATTGCGCTTCATATGAATATAAAAGTTAGGCAACGGAGCAGTAGAGAAGTGTGAGGGAATGCACTTTAGTTGAACAAACATTGAAAGGCAATATAAAATAGGAACAACATTTCTGAAGTGGGTGGAGCAAAGGGACCTGGGTATATATTAATATCATTGAAAATGTCAGTGCAGCAGGAAAGCAGTGAATCAAGTAGACAGTATCCCCACCTTTCTTAATAGGATATTAAGTACAAGAACAAGGAAGTGATACTAAAATCTCATATAAGATGCTTCTTTGACTTCAGCTGGAGCATTGTGTACAGTTCTGGACACCATATAATATAGGAAGGATGTGAACACACCGGAGAGAGGTGCAAAAAGGTTTGCAAGAATGATTCCAAGGTTGAAAAGGTTCAGGATGTATTGGAAAGTTTTGACTGTTCTCCTTGGAGAGAAGAAGGCTAGGAGGAGAATAAAGAGAAATTTTGAAAATCATCAAGGAGTGGATAGGTGGAAACTATTCCTGCTGGTAAAGGAAGAAAAATGAGAGGGCAATGATTTAAAGCGATTTGCAAAAGAAGCAAGGGTGATGTGAGAAAAAAATGACCTTCACACAATGAACAGCTACGCTACGGAATGCACTACCTGGAAATCTAGTGGTGGCAGGTTCAGCTGAGACATTCAGGAGGGCATTGGCTGATTATTTGGATGGAAATAATGTGCAGGGATTTGGGGAGAAAAACAGGAGACTGGCAATAGTTAATGATGCTCATTTAAAGAGCTGCTACAGATATAACTGGCCAAACATTGGTCCAACGATGCCTCTTTCCACATCGTAACACTTCCAAGGTTGCCCCACAAGTCTCCTCCACTATTTGACGAGATCATGGCTGATCTGATTGCAGCCTCAGTCTTGGCTGTCATGTACATATTTCAGAATTGCTTGGTCATGAAGTGCTTTGGAATATAATGGCATCATGAAAAGCACTCCAGATATGCTAGACGTTCTTTTGAAACCTCTCTACTCCTCAATCTTACAGTGTAAGGCTAACTAAGAAAATGTAATGATTAAACAGGTAATAAAGGTGACAGGGCTGGTGCTGCGTTGCAATTGTAGAATGTGGGTGCTGGGGGATGCTAGCGTAATGTTCGGCAAACACATCTGTTGTAAGTGTCAGATGTTTGAGGGGCTGTGATTCAGAGTCACTGAGTTTGAGGCCAAGCTACTGGACTCTATGATGCAACTCTCAGGTGGAAGTCTACTGAGATGCTTTGCTGCAGAAGAAAGTCACACCCTTTAGAATAGGGTCTTCTGATTTGGACAGTGGTCAGGAACATGTACCTGCAAATAAGGAAGATTAAGAGAGCAAGAAGATGGAAGTTGAAGGCCCTCAGTCCTTCCTGTTATTGAGCAGATTCAAGGCTGTGTGTGGATGAGTGTAGGGGCTGCTAGCGAAAATGTCAACTGATCATGGCACCATAGTATAGGAGTCAAGGGTGGGAGTAGAAAGGAAGGTAGTGCTATTGGGGAACAGCTTCCAAAAGATTGTGTTGCTTGCCTGCTATGAGTGTTCAGAATATCTACTCTGGGCTGGAGAGGAAGCTGAAGTAGTAGGGGGATGATTGAGTTGTCATGGTACAAATGGATCCCAAAGACATTAGTTAGGAAGAGGAAAGAGTTTCTGCATTACCTCAAAAATAGTAATCTCAGCCTTATTACTTGAGCCACAGGCAAATTGGCAAAGGATTCATAAGTTTATAGAGATGAATGCAAAAGCTAGTGTGAGAGAAATGGGTTTGGATTCATGAGGCACTGAACACAGCATTGGGGAAATATTGAACCGTGCTGCACCGTCTTCACCCGAAATGGCTTCCGGCAAGAAGACTTGAAACTGTGGCAGAAACATTGAAGACACCTTCCTTTAGAAGACTTAAAAACTTTCCAAGATAATTGAATATCAATATATGAACGAGAGGGAAGAAAATAAAATAGTTACAACAACACGAAAAAAGTATTGGGGTAGCTATTAGACCTGAAGGTTGATAGGTCGCAATGATCTGCTGACTTGCATTTTAAAGTCTTAGATTAAGTGGTTGTAGATTTAGAACATAGAACATAGAAAAGTACAGCACAGAACAGGCCCTTAAGTCCACAATGTTGTGCCGAGACTTAATCCTAATGTAAAATACAGTAACTTAACCTACCGCACCCCTCAACTCACTGCTATCCATGTGCATGTCCAGCAGTCACTTAAATGTCCCCAATGACTTCGCTTCCACCACCTCAAGTGGCAGCGCATTCCATGCATTCGCAACTCTCTGCGTAAAAAAACCTACCTCTGACATCTCCTTTATGTCTTCTTCCTAATATCTTCAAACTACGACTTCTCGTACCAGTCAATCCTACCCTGGGAAAAAGTCTCTGGCTATTGACTCTATCTATTCCTCTTATTATTTTGTATACCTCGATCAGATCTCCTCCCTTCCGCCCTCTCTCCAGAGAGAAAACTCCGAGCCTATTCAACCTTTCTTCATAAGGCAAGCCCTCCAGTCCAGGCAGCATCCTGGTAAACCTTCCTTGCACCCTCTCCAAAGCCTCTGCATCTTTCCTATAGTAGGGTGACCAGAACTGGACACAATATTCCAAGTGTGGTCTCACCAGGGACTTGTAGAGCTGTAGCAAAACCTTGTGGCTCTTAAACTCAATCCCTGTGTTAATGAAAGCCAAAACACCATATGCTTTCATAACAACCCTATCCACTTGGGTGGCAACTTTGAGGGATCTATACACTTGCACACCCAGATCCCTCTGTTCCTCCACTCCGCCAAGAATCCTGTCTTTAATCCTATATTCAGCATTCGAGTTCGACCTTCCAAAATGCATCACTTTGCATTTATCCAGGTTGAACTCCATCTGCCATTCCTCAGCCCAGCTCTGCATCCTATCTATGTCATGCTGCAGCCTGCAGTAGCCGTCTATATTATCAATGACACCTCCAACCTTTGTGAAAATTAACAGAGATATTTGTTATAATCTTACAAAATTCCTTACACACTAGAAAGGTCCAAGCAGATTGGAAAATAGCAGATCTACTTCAGGAAAGGAGAGACACTAAAAAAACCAGGAAACTGTTGGCTATTTAGCTTAATATCTGTCACTAGGAAATTGAGAATTATCATTAAGGAGATTGTCGCAAAATGGTGAGCAAATCATAATGGGATCAGGCAGAGTCAGCGTGGTTTCATGAAAAGGAAATCACGTTTAGTAAATTTATTAAAGTTCTTTGAGGAAGTGGCACAGTGGTTAGCACTGCTGCCTCACAGTGCCAGAGACCTGGGTTCAATTCCCACCTCAGACAACTGACTGTGTGGAGTTTGCACATTCTCCGCGTGTCTGTATGGGTTTCCTCCGGGTACTCCAGTTTCCTCCCACAGTCCAAAAATATGCAGGTTATGTGAATTGGCCACGCTAAATTGCCCGTAGTGTTAGGTGAAGGGGTAAATGTAGGAGTATGGGTCTGAGTGGGTTGCGCTTCGGCGGGTCGGTGTGGGCTTGTTGGGCCGAACGGCCTGTTTCCACACTGTAAGTAATCTAATCTAATAAGCAAAATGGATAAAAAAGAACCCGTAGTGCTGGTGTACTTAGATTTCTAAAAGAGAATAACATATTGAGTGGAATAGAAAAATAGGGAGGTTTTATTGCACCTGTACTTTGTGCACTTGGTGGCACTTCACATGGAGTAATGTGTACAGGTTTGGTCTTCTGGTTTGAAAAAGGATAGGTTACATGAGCAGCAGCTCAAAGAGGTTCACTGGATGAAGGGCTGATCCTATGAAGAAAAGTTGAACGGGTTATGTCTATATCCATTGGAGTTTGGAAGAAAGGAACTTAATCTCACAATAGCTCATAAAATCTTGAAAGGCTTGATAGAGTGGATACCTGAAGGATGTTTAGAACATAGAAAACATAGAAAAATACAGCGCAGTACAGGCCCTTCGGCCCTCGATGTTGCGCCGACCAAAGTCTACATAACCTACACTAGCCCAATAACCTCCATATGCTTATCCAATGCCCGCTTAAATGACCATAAAGAGGAAGAGTTCACCACTGCTACTGGCAGGGCATTCCATGAACTCACAACCCGCTGAGTATAGAATCTACCCCTAACATCTGTCCTATACCTACCACCCCTTAATTTAAAGCTGTGTCCCCTAGTAACAGCTGACTCCATTAACAGAAAAAGGTTCTCAGTGTCTACCCGATCTAAACCCCTAATCATCTTGTACACCTCTATCAAGTCACCCCTAAACCTTCTTTTCTCCAATGAGAACAGCCCCAAGTGCCTCAGCCTTTCCTCATATGATCTTCCTACCATGCCAGGCAACATCCTGGTAAACCTCCTCTGCACTCTTATCTCATGGAAGAGATAAGAGGTAGGGGAATGAAAATGGTAAGTCAAATATGACAATACCCTTTTAAGATGGAAATGAGAAATGTTTTCACTCAGAGCGTTGTTAGTCTGAAGCACATTTGTTATTAATGTTTGAAGGTGCAAAATTTGGTGTAGGTCAGAAGGGTTCCGTATGACACAGACTAACAGTGGGTCACCCTGCTACCTCACCTAGGTGCATTTGATGCAATTTAAGGTAATAGTGTAGGGGTAGTGTTACTGTAATCTAGATTCAAAGGCTAATGTTTGGGTGCCATGTGTTTGAAATCCACGAAGGTAGATGAATTCAATCAAAATCTGAATTAAAAGCTGACCTAATGGTGACCATGTAACAACTGATGATTGTCAGTAAAAAAAATCTGGTTACTTCATGCCCTTTAGGGAAGGAAATCTGCCATCCTTACATGGTCTGACTGACACTCCAGAATCATAACAGTGTAATTGACTCCTAACTGCCCTAAGGGCAATAAATGGTGGATTAGCCAGTGATGCCCACATTCCATGAATATTTTTTTAAAAAGTCAGGCACTTGCTTAGACAGATTCAGGCCTCCTGCAGAACTAAGGTGGTGTGCAGGGATATGGGGAAAAGGCAGGAGACTGATGTTAAGTAACAGAGCTGGTGCAAGCTTAATGGACCCAATGCTGAAAATGTGTTGCTGGAAAAGCGCAGCAGGTCAGGCAGCATCCAGGGAGCAGGAGCATCGACGTTTCGGGCATAAGCCCTTCTTCAGGAACCCAATGGCCTATTTCTGTGTTGTATAATGCAGTGGAGTCTCCAGCAGGATGGAAATCATGTCTTTGCAAGTTGCCAGTCAGTCAGCAGTTAGCACTTTCCCATTTATTGGCGATGGCACTGGGAATGTGGCTGCTGCTGGTGATTTGGTGAAACTGAAGCTAGTTGCTATAGAAGGCTATGTTGTATTTGAGACAGAGGTAAATAGGTTCTTGATTAGTAAGGGGAGAAGCAGGAGAATGGGATTCAGGAACATATCAACCATGATCAAATGGCCTAATTCTGCTCCTACATCTTATGGTCTTATGGAAACCCTCAATGGGGAGAAAGACCATCACTGGATGCAGGGGAGTATGGGCTGGTCCTGGGTCGCAGAGATGGGGCTGGGGCATTTTGGCAAATTTGCTCAAAAGGAGATCTTTCAGCTGATTATATGTTTGTTGGTTTTTTGAATGAGTTAACCAGTTAGCTGTACGCTCCCTGCTATCCCCGTAGCCCTTCAACACATTACTAATTGAAAATCTGTCTATTTCCTCCTCAATTTTGGGCGAAGTGGTAGCTCAGTGGTTAGCACTGCTGCCCCACAGCACCAGGGACCCGGGTTCGATCCCAGCCTCTGGTGACTGTCTGTGTGGAGTTTGCACATCTGCCCCGTGTCTGCGTGGGTTTCCTCCGGGAGCTCCGGTTTCCTCCCACAATCCAAAAGTGTGCAGGTCAGATGAATTGGCCATGCTAAATTGCCCAGAGTGTTCAGGGATGTATAGGTTAGGTGCATGAGCCAGGGGTAAATGTAGGGGAATTGGTCTGGGTGGGATATTCTTCAAACGTTCGGTGTGGACTTGCTGGGCCAAAGGGTCAGTAGGGATTCTAATTCTAATTTGATTCCAGTGCCCTGACTTCTGCTCCTCGGATGCTGCCTGACCTGCTGTGCTTTTCCAGCACCACTCTAGAATATTTTGAGGATATAACTCTGAAGATGGACGAGGGAGATCCGGTAGATGTAGTGTACCTGGACTTTCAGAAAGCTTTTAATAAAGTCCCACATGGGAGTTTAGTGAGCAAAATTAGGGCACATGGTATTGGGGGCAAGGTACTAACTTGGATTGAAAGTTGGTTGGCTGATATCGAACAATTCTTCCGCCGCCTTCGCCTCCGCGCCTACTTCTTCAACCAGGATTCTCGTCCACCCTCTGACGACCCCTTCTCCCACCTCCAACACACCCCATTCACCTGGACACCTCGTGCTGGCCTTTTACCCGCCCTCGATCGCTTCATAGCCAACTGCCGCCGCGACATTAACCGCCTCAACCTCTCCACCCCTCCCACCCACTGCAACCTCTCACCCTCCACTCCCTCCGGTCCAACCCCAACCTCACCATCAAACCGGCAGACAAGGGAGGCGCAGTAGTAGTTTGGCGCACCAACCTTTACACCGCTGAGGCTAAACGCCAGCTCGTGGACCACCTCCTCCTACTGCCCCCTTGACCATGACCCCACCTCCCACCACCAAACCATCATCTCCCAGACCATCCAAACCTCATCACCTCATGGGATTTCCCATTCACCGCCTCCAACCTCATAGTCCCACAACCCCTCACCGCCCATTTCTACCTCCTGCCTAAAATCCACAAACCTGACTGCCCCGGCCGACCCATTGTCTCAGCCTGCTCCTGCCCCACTGAACTCGTCTCTGCATACCTCGACACGGTTCTGTCCCCTTTAGTCCAAGAACTCCCCACCTACGTTCAGGACACCACCCACGCCCTCCATGATTTTTGCTTCCCCGGTCCCCAACGCCTTATCTTCACCATGGACATCCAGTCCCTGTACACCTCCATCCCCCATCACGAAGGACTCAAAGCCCTCCGCTTCTTCCTTTCCCGCCGCACCAACCAGTACCCTTCCACCGACACCCTCCTTCGACTGACTGAACTGGTCCTCACTCTGAACAACTTCTCTTTCCAATCCTCCCACTTCCTCCAAACCAAAGGAGTAGCCATGGATACCCGCATGGGCCCCAGCTATGCCTGACTCTTCGTAGAATATGTGGAACAATCCATCTTCCGCAGCAACACTGGCACCACCCCCACCTTTTCCTCCGCTAGATCGATGACTATATCGACGCTGCCTCGTGTTCCCACGAGGAGGTTGAACAGTTCATCCACTTTACCAACACCTTCCACCCCGACTTCAAATTTACCTGGACCACCTCAGACTCCTCCCTCCCCTTCCTAGACCTCTCCATTTCTACCTCGGGCGACCGAATCAACATGGACATTTATTATAAACCGACGACTCCCACAGCTATCTAGACTACATCTCCTCCCACCCTGTCCCCTGTAAAAACACCATCCCATACTCCCAATTCCTTCATCTCCGCCGCATGCTCCCAGGAGGACCAGTTCCAATACCGAACAACCCAAATGGCCTCCTTCTTCAAAGACCGCAATTTACCCCCAGATGTGATCGACGATGCTCTCCACTGCATCTCCTCCACTTTCCGCTCATCCGCCCTTGAGCCCCGCCCCTCCAATCGCCACCAGGACAGATCCCTACTGGTCCTCACCTACCACCCCACCAACCTCCATATACATCACATCATCGGTCGTCATTGCGGCTATCTCCAAACGGACCCCACCACCAAGGATATATTTCCCTCCCCTCCCCTATCAGCGTTCCAAAAAGACCACTCCCTCCGTGCCTCCCTCGTCAGGTCCACACCCCCCACCAACCCAACCTCCACTCCCGGCACCTTCCCCTGCAACCGCAAGAAATGCAAAACTTGCGCCCACACCTCCCCCCGTACTTCCCTCCAAGGCCCCAAGGGATCCTTCCTTATCCGCCACAAATTCACCTGCACCTCCACACACATCATTTACTGCATCCGCTGCACCCGATGTGGCCTCCTCTATATTGGGGAGACAGGCCGCCTACTTGCGGAATGTTTCAGAGAACACCTCTGGGACACCCGGACCAACCGACCCAAGCATCCGTGGCTCAACACTTCAACTCCCCCTCCCACTCTGCCAAGGACATGCAGGTCCTTGGACTCCTCCATCGCCAGACCATAGCAACACGACGGCTTCTGCCTAGGAACCCTCCAACCACAAGGGATGAACTCAGATTTCTCCAGTTTTCTCATTTCCCATCCCCCCACCTTGTCTCAGTCCCAACCCTCGAACTCAGCACCGCCTTCCTAACCTGCAATCTTCTTCCTGACCTCTCCACCCCCACCCCCACTCCGGCCTATCACCCTCACCTTAATCTCCTTCCACCTATCATATTTCCAACACCCCTCCCCCAAGTCCCTCCTCCCTACCTTTTATCTTAGCCTGCTGGGCACACTCTCCTCATTCCTGAAGAAGGGCTCATGCCCGAAAGGTCGATTCTCCTGCTCCTTGAATTCTGCCTGACCTGCTGCACTTTTCCAGCAACACATTTTCAGCTCTGATCTCCAGTTTCTGCAGTCCTCACTTTCTCCTGGCTGATAGGAAACAAAGAGTCGTGATAAATGGCTCCATTTCGGAATGGCAGGCAGTGACCAGTGGGGTACCGCAGAGTTCATTGCTGGGACCGCAGCCTTTTACAATATATGTTAATGATATAGAAGATGGTATTAGTAATAACATTAGCAAATTTGCTGATGATACTAAGCTGGGTGGCAGGGTGAAATGTGAGGGGGATGTTAGGAGATTACAGGGTGACCTGGACAGGTTAGGTGAGTGGTCAGATGCATTTTAATGTGGATATATGTATGATTATCCATTTTGATGGCAAGAACAGGAAGGCAGATTACTACCTAAATGGAATCAATTTGGGTAAAGGGGCAGTACAAAAAGATCTGGGTGTTCTTGTACACCAGTCAATGAAGGTAAGCATGCAGGTACAGCAGGTAGTGAAGAAGGCTAATAGCATGCTGGCCTTCATAACAAGAGGGATTGAGTATAGAAGCAAAGAAGTTCTTCTGCAGCTGTACAGGGCCCTGGTGAGACCACACCTGGAGTGCTGTGTGCAGTTCTGGTCACCAAATTTGAGGAAAGACATTCTGGCAATTGAGGGAGTGCAGCGTAGGTTCACGAGGCCAATTCCTGGAATAGCGGGATTACCTTACACTGAGTGACCGGAGCGACTGGGCTTGTATATCCTTGAGTTTAGAAGACTGAGAGGGGATCTGATTTGGACATATAAGATTATTAAAGGATTGGACACTCTGGCAGCAGGAAACATGTTTCCGCTGATGGGTGAGTGCCGAACCAGAGGACACAGCTTAAAAATACGGGGTAGACCATTTAGGACAGAGATGAGGAGAAACTTCTTCACCTAGAGAGTGGTGGCTGTGTGGAATGCTCTGCCCCAAAGGGCAGTGGAGGCCCAGTCTCTGGATTCATTTAAGAAAGAGTTGGATGGAGCTCTCAAGGATAGTGGAATCAAGGGCTATGGAGATAAAGCAGGAACAGGATACTGATTAAGGATGATCAGCCATGATCATATTGAATGGTGGTGCAGGCTCGAAGGGCAGAATGGCCTACTCCTACACCTATTGTCTATTGTCACTCTAATCTGGACTTCTTAATGAGCCTAACTAACTTGATGTTTGGTCTCATTCCCATTGACTCATTCATTCAGTTTCTAGGTGGTGGGTAGACAATAGACAATAGGGGCTGGGTAGGGGCTGAATTGCCTCCCTGTGTGAAAATATAGGCCTCCCTAGTCAGTTTGTGTCAGCCAGCATTCTTAACTCCTAGTCAATGATTCAAACAGGGAAGTAACACACAGCTCTTCCATATTTCGCTTCCCAGAGAAAATAAAATGAATTAGCCAGATGCTTCTCCACCATGTCTGGACCCCCTCGAAGAAAAGGGAGTTTTTGTTTTCATATTATTTTGTGATGTCAGTTCAGCTTCACTAGTTAAGGGTGTACAATAGGTCTCCGTGTGAGCCATGCCTTTAAATCACAAGCGTCGTGACCAGGGATGATTTTTTTTTCTAATTAACGCAGCAGGCTGCAATGATTTCATCAAGCAGACAGCCCCAGTCATGGTTCTGGCGAGATATTGCTAAATTAATGGCTTTTTCTTTCTCACTGCCCGTCACGGGTTCGATAACCGACATTGCCCGGTAACAGCAGAACCTAGTGCCTGAAACCAGCAACTCAGCTAAGGCAGAAAAAAACAGAGGCAGATTTAAGAAACTCCCTATCAAATCTTAACTATGGATTTGAATCCCAACCTTACTACCACACTGCAGGCTGCAAAACGTTATTACAAAGCAAACACAGTTGGCAAATGGCACATTCAGCCCAAATTTGGTGCCGGGGTTTAGATATGTTGGAACCAATCTGTTCAGATGTGTTTTTGTGTAGCTCAGGAACGGGTGAAATGTGAACCTGGCCTCCTGGCTCAGAATTAGGGAAACTACTACTTCGCCATTGAACCTGCAATGTTGGAGCCTGTACTGCACATAGGCCTCCCCTCATCCTAATTTATTTTGGCCCATCAATCTCACTTTATATTCCTTATTCAGCTTCTGTAAATGAAAATGAGTCAAAGCATCATATGGCACAGAGGGAGGCCATTTGCCCCACTGCATCTCTGCTTAGATTTGATTGGCTGCTCTTGAGTGAGGTGGAGGGCATTTAAGGAGCAGGAGGAGGAATTTGGACAGTTTCCCCTTCCAATCATAATGGGACCTAATGGGGAGCAGATGGGTGCTTGTGACAAATGAGGGAAGATTCTGGGCTCAGTAATGCTGCTCCACAAGGCCTGATTGCCCCCAGTTGATGCTGTCTGTATCTACCCAGCCAGTCAGTTTTCTGATAAACTAATCCCAGCACGTGTCAGCTGACTGAGAGAACCATGCAGGGACGCCACTTTGCCTGGTTAATTCTCCTAAACAACTCTGCAATACCCCTGGAATGATCCACAACATTCCCTTAGAGACAGCATTTCTTGGAACAAGGAGCATTACTTTATCCATATTATAATATAAATTACGATTATGTTCCTAATGGCATTTGGAACTTGATAAGCTCACTCAAGAAAGGTTTTGTTTGGTACAGACTTTCATAAGTCTCCGAGCAAAGCAGCCAATTTGCTCATTTTTTATGACTCATTCAGTCAGCTGCTCAGCAAGTCAAATGCAACTGTAGAAAAAGATAAACCAAGACTTCACATGAAACTCATTTGGAGCCGAAATGATGTTGCACTTTCGGGAAACTTGGCAAAGGTTGATGGGCATTAGTGACTACTTGCTGGAAATGGTAAATAGAGGATGATTAAATCTGTTCTGTGACACATGGCGAATGCACAGCTAATGTTGATAACATCGGAACCAAACCTTGAGGGTTCTGTCTATGTTGTCCTGCCTCAGATGTTTTACACACTGTAGCATAATTAAGTATGTACAAAACCCAGCAATTGGCCTTTCCTCTACTTGGCTTTCTTACTGTTGGTGTTGGGGCGTGCGTTGGGAGATGTGGATTTTAAGCAGGACAGAAGGCTCTTAATGACTTAATCATGTTTTGAGCTGTGGGCTAGAATGCACATTGTGGAATCTTCTGGATATGTTAATGGATCTTTCTGAAGTTGGTCACGAGTGAAAAGTTTAATTGTTGTTTAATGATCAACGTCATAGAATCATAGAGTCTACAGCACAGAAAAGACCCTTGGGGGCCATCAAGTCTGTGCTGGTGGAAAGAAAGCATTTAACTATTCTAATTGTATTTTCCAACACTTGACCTATGACCTTGTGTGCCTTGACAATCTTGTCAAGTCTGTCATACCTATTTGTATATACATAAACTATAAGTGTTATGCATTTCAGTACCTATGTATAATGTGCATTATGTATATATAATTTGTATTTGTGTATACTGTGCACTTAAACGGTTTGCGTAACTATGTTTCTGCACATCTGTGCCTGGGAGTGTATATATGTATGTATGTATGTGGATGTGCAACTGCAAAATGTGTCTAATGTCTTGAGGAGATCTGAAACAGGTGCCTCTAAAATTCATTCAGGGTCAAGCAAAGCTGCGTGACAGCCCATCCTATTTACAATCGATGTGGCATTGATCATTTACCTGTACACAGATCAACTGCCCTCTGGTGACAACAATAAATAAGATCTATCTGTATTTTCAATTGCATTGGTGCCAAAACTAAACTGCCCATCATAAATAAATGTGATCTAGAGTTTGCAAATGGCTGCAGTGTTGTTTCCTGCTCTGTACCAGTTTATGATCCTAGCTGATAGTAATACTGAAAATGTCAGATTCCATACAAACATACAAATTAGGAGCAGAAGCAGGCCATTTGGTCCTTTAACCTTTGAATAAGTTTATGGCTGCCCTGTTTGTGTTTCAAATTCCACATTTCCATTTATTCCTGATGACCCTTGATTTCACTTCCTTTTAAAGCAGAGAGTTCCAAAGCCGCATAGTCCTCCAAGAGACAAAAAAAAATGGCATCTCGGTCCTAAAAGGGCAAAGCCTAATTTTAAAACACTGTCCCCTAATTCTGTACTTGCCCACAAGAATAAACAATTTGACTACCTCCATCTTGTCAACCCACTCAGGATCTAATAAACTTTAATCAAATCACCTGAGCTCTTCTAAACTCCAGCCCGGTCTAACCTATCCTCAGAAGGCAACGTGTTCGCTCCAGATATCAAGTTAGTAAACATTCTCTGAACTACCTTCAAAACATTCACATCCTTAAATAAGGAGACCAAAACTGCTGATAAGGTTTGAGTTGTGGTGCCATTGTTGCCCTGTACAACTGAAATCTTCTTCCTGACCTCTCCGCCCCCACCCCACTCTGGCCTATCACCCTCACCTTGACCTCTTTCCACCTATCACATCTCCATCGCCCCTCCCCCAAGTCCCTCCTCCCTACCTTTTATCTTAGCCTGCTGGACACACTTGCCTCATTCCTGAAGAAGGGCTTATGCCCGAAACGTCGACTCTCCTGCTCCTTGGATGCTGCCTGACCTGCTGCGCTTTTCCAGTAACACATTTTCAGCTCTGATCTCCAGCATCTGCAGACCTCATTTTCTCCTGTACAACTGGAACACAACAACCTATGTTCAATTTCTCTTGTACAGAAGGTTAGCATTCCATTAGCCTTCTTAGTCTCTTATGTTACCCTGTATAATATTTTTTGTTACTCATGTACTAAAACACCTTGATCTCTCTGAACTTCAGAATTCTGTAGTCATTCACCATTTATATAATACTCTGCTATTTTATTCTTCCTGCCAAAGTGAACATTTTTACATTTTCCCATGTTATTCTTCATTTTCCACACTTTTGTCCACTCACTTAATCTATTTTGTTATGTCTTCATAACATGCTTTCGTAGTGGCTTTGCATCAACTGCACATTTAGCTACCATGCTTTCACCCATGTCATTGATATAAATTGTAATAAGTTGAGGTCGCTGCACAGATCTCTGCAGGCCTACTTATCGCATTGTGTCAAATTGAAAAAGATCCATTTGTGCATTCTCCCTGTTTTCTATTCATGCTTGTATGTTATCTCCTCCTGTTTTGCAGTTACCCCTTATGTGGCATCTTGCCTTCTGGAAATCCAATTTCAGTACATTAACAGCCTCCCCTTTATGACAGAACATGTCATTCCTTCAGACAGTTCTAATAAATTGTTTAATTTTCCCTTTCACAAAACCATGCTAACTTCTCCAATTACCTGAGTTTTTCCAAGGGCCCTGCTGAAGCTTCATTAATGATCAATACGAACACCTTCTCCATGACATGATGGCACAGTGGTTAGCACTGCTGCCTCACAGCACCAGAGACCTGGGTTCAATTCCTGTCTTGGGCAACTGTCTGTGTGGCGTTTGCACATTCTCCCCGTGTCTGCATGGGTTTGCTCTGGTTTCCTCCCGCACTCCAAAGATGTGCAGGTCAGGTGAATTGACCATGCTAAATTGCCTAGTGGTAGGAAATGGGTCTGGGTGGGTTGCTCTTCGGAGGGTCGGTGTGGACTTGTTGGGCCGAAGGACCTGTTTCCACGCTGTAAGTGATCTAATCTAATGGCAGTTGTCAAATTAGCTGGCCAACAGCTTCCTGCTTCTGTCCTTTCTTGAACACATATTTGTTACCTCCCGGTCCAATGGGAACTTTCCAGAACCTAACTTCAGCGAGCTCAGCATTCATAACCACGGATTTGCTATTTTGAAAGTTTAAACTGTTAGTGTTAATCCACTCTTGCCCCTTTCAGCCTGGATGAACAATTCAATTATGATCACTGCTACTTAAGAGGTGGTCTTTATTCTGAGGTTAATCTTGTCCCATTTCCCAGTTCCAAGTCTAGTACAGCCTGTTCTCTGGCTCACTCCAGAATGTGTAGCTTTCTAATGTACCTTGAAAGGATTCAATGAACTTCTCATTGAGGTGACAATTGCCAATCTGATTTTCCAGTACATACCTAGATTAAAATAACCCATAATTATTATTAATGTCCCTTTGCCACAAGCACCAATACTTCTGATCTAAGAATCTTGTTTGTTTCTATAAGGTTGCCCCTCATGCTTCTAAACTCAGAAACAGAAAAATTGGAGTAAGTGTAGGCCACTCAGCCCTTCAAGCCTGTTCTGTCGTTCAATATGATAAAAAGATGTTTAGCATGCTTGCCTTCATTGCTCAGTACTTGGAGTATAGGAGTTGGGAAATCATGTTGAGGTTGTACAGGATATTGGTAAAGCCTCTTCTGTGTCCAGTTCTGGTTGCCCAGTTACAGGATATTATTAAGATGGTGAAGGTTCAGAAGAGATTTACCAGGACGTTGCTGGGTATGAAAGGTTTGAATTATAAAGAAAGGCTGGATGGGCTGGGACGTCTTTTAGTGGAACTTAGGAGATTGAGAGGCAAGCTTAAGGAAGGTTTTAAAAAATGAGGGGTATAGATAGAGTTAATAGTGGTTGTCTGCTACGTAGGATGGGGGGCACATTTTTAAAGTGAGAGGAGAGAAATTTTTAAAAAAGACATAACAGGCAATTTTTTTCCACAGAGGGTGGTTCGTGTGCAGAATGAACTTCCTGAGGAAGTGGTGGATGTGCGAACAATTACAACGTTTAAAAGACATTTGGATGGACACATGAATAGCTGAAAATGTGTTGCTGGTTAAAGCACAGCAGGTTAGGCAGCATCTCAGGAATAGGGGCACATGAATAAGAAAGATCTGGATGGGTATGGGCCTAGAGCAGGCATGTGGAACTAGTTTAGCTTGGGATTATGTTCGACATGGAGCTGCCAGAGGACGTGGTGGAGGCTGGGACAATTGCAACATTTAAGAGGCATTTGGATGGGTACATTAATAGGAAGGGTTTAGAGGGATATGGGTCGGGTGCTGGTAGGTGGGACTAAATTGGGTTAGGATATCTGGTCGGCATGGACGAGTTGGACCGAAGGATCTGCTTCCATGCTGTACATCTCTATGACTCAAAGTCATAGAGTCATAGAGATGTTCAGCATGGAAACAGACCCTTCGGTCCAACTCGTCCATGCTGACCAGATATCTCAATCCAATCTAGTACCACCTGCCAGCACCCAGCCCATATCCCTCTAAACCCTTCCTATTCATGTACCCATCCAAATGCCTCTTAAATGTTGCAATTGTACCAGCCTCCACCACTTCCTCTAGCAGCTCATTCCATACATGTACCACCCTCTGTGTAAAAAAATTGCCTCTTAAATTCTCACTTTAAAAATGTGCCCCCATCCTACATAGCAGACAATCACTATTAACTCTATCTATATCCCTCATTTTTTAGATATTTCCATAAGATTGCCTCTAAATCTCCTAAGTTCCACTGAAAAAGTTGGCCCTTAGGTCTCTTTTATATCTAGTTGAACCAAAGTGTCTGTTTTGGTGCTGTCTGACCCTATGACTCCATGATCATGTCTGATCATCCAACTCATTACCCTGTTTCTGCTTTTCTCCCATACCCATTGTTCCTTTAGCTTTAAGAACTGTCTCTTGCACTGGGAGTCTTTTAGCTCAGTTGACTGAATGGTGATGCGGTGTGACGCCAGAAGTATGAGTTCAATTCCTGTACTGGCTGACATCAATATGAAGGTCCTGCCTTCTCAACCTTGTCTTGTTCTTGAGGTGTGGTGATCCTTAGGTTAAACTCATTACCAATTGTCTCTTTCTCTCAACTGAGAAACCAGCCTCAGGGACGTTAGTGGCTAACCTATTCTCCTTATCTCAATCTTAAATGAGCAACATCTTATTCTGAGATTGTAGTCATACACACTCTGGATATAGGTTTGCTCGCTGAGCTGGAAGGTTTATGTTCAGACGTTTTGTCACCATACTAGATAACATCTTCAGTGAGGCGCAAGACGAAGCTGGTGTATGGTGACGAAACGTCTAAACATGAACCTTCCAGCTCAGCGAGCAAACCTACATCCAGAACCTCAACCTGAGCTACAAATCTTCTCAAAGCTCGCTAGCCACACACACTTTCAAAAGGGGAAACAACCTTTCCACATCTGCCCTGTCAAGTCCCCTAAAAGTATTTTGCTAATCAGTGTTGGGTCGCCAACAAATCAACATCCTCTCTTCTGCAGAATAAATTGTTGTTCACTTTAATATTCTTGTGTCTGACCTGGTGAGTACAGTTTTTTTTCCCAAATGCTATCAAGTTCTGTACTACAAGCAAATATCAATAAGAGATATTGATTAATTGGAATGATCTTTATCAGTGAATCTATAACAGAATCTAATGGAGCATCAAATGCTGGAGAGCTTTGGGAACCATGGGCATAAATCCATATTTTTCCTCTCAAGCACAAGACATTCATCATATGTTCTGTTCCAAATTAGGGGGCTCATTGGTTAGCACTGTTGCCTCACAGCGCCAGGAATCTGGGTTCGATTCCAGCATTGGGCGACTGTCTGTGTGGAGTTTACACATTCTCCCCATGTCTGCATGGTTTACTCTGGTTTCCTCCCACAATCCAAAGATGTGCAGGTCAGGTGAATTGGCCATGCTAAATTGCCCTTAGTGTTCGGTGCATTAGTCAGAGGGAAATGGGTCTGGGTGGGTTACTCTTTGGAGGTTTGGTGTGGACTGATTGGGCCGAAGGGCCTGTTTCCGCACTGTAGGGAATCTAGTCTGGAAATCTAATCCTATTGCCCGTAGTGTTCAGGGATGTGTAGGTGAGGTGCATTAGTCAGGGGTAAACGTAGAGCAATATGGAAGGGGAATGGGTCTGGGTGGGATATTCTTCAGAGGGTTGGTGTGGACTTGTTGGGTCAAATGGCCTGTTTCCATGCTGTAGGGATTCTATGAAGTTCCTCATAAATTACATCCCAAAAAGTTATTTTTCTAAAAGAAGTTTTGTAATTCAATACATCAACACCAATTGCTTCACTATTTCCCTGGAGAACTTATTCCAGAGATTGGCCACTCGCTCATCAAAGTATTGTTTCTACATATCAGTTTTGAATTCATCCGTTTAAGTGCAGTTTGTATCTGTCTGACTTCATGGTTCTGGACAATATGAAATGCTTTGTCCTGATCTAACATGATCTGTTCCTTTTTTGAATCCTTGAAACTGCATTCAAGTAGCCTCTGAAATGCTTTCCTACCAAGCTACTGGTTGCATCCTCATAATCCAACCTGTTCACTGGACCCGAAACATTAACTTTGCTTTCTCTGCACAGTTGCTGCCAGACCTACTGAGTTTTTCCAGTAATTTCAGATTTTGTTTCTGATTTCCAACGTCTGCGGTGCTTTAGGTTTTATTTTGTTTTCTCTTCATACCCTTGACGATTCTGCATCCTTACAGTGACTGCAATATCCTTTATGTACTTTGACAATTCAGTACTGGACAATATCAATACAAGAACAAAAAAAACACTGTAAGTGTGGTTGAATCAATGATTTGTCCTGTAATTCTGTCATTAATATCTCCAATTGCATTGTGACAGTAAATAAATTTGAAGGGTATACTTATTGTTATGTAAACAAGCACATTGATTACATAAAACAGCAATGGGATCAATAACTATTACATTTCAAACTACTTGTTCTGTCATACCATTATACTAATGGACGAACATATGAGTAAGGGCAGGAGGAAGCTACTCAGCCCCTCAAACCTGTTCGTCATTTGGATAAGATTGTGGGTAGTCCGATTGTGGCCTCTGCACTCTTTGACTGCCTTCTCAGTCAATAATCTGTCTAACTCTTCCTTACAAGTATTCAAAGGCCCTGCCTCTGTTTCTCTCCAAAGAAAACAAATTTCACAGGCTCACGAGCCTCTGAGAGAAAATAATTCTCCTCATCTTGTCTTAAACGGGAAACCCGTTATTTTTAATTGTAGACCTAGTCTGTCCGACACAGGAACCATCCTCTCAGCAACTACCCAATGAAGGTAGTAATACGTATTTATCCTGAGTAAAAAAAGGTGTTGTTAAAGATATTTTGCCTTTCATTCATCAGGACAATCACAAAATATACCAAGGTGAGGGAAAATCGTGGGTTCCTCATTTATTTTTGAATTCTTGTGAAGTGTCTGATGAGTGCAAGATGAAAAGGTCCAACAATATGTCTTTTATTTAGCAGTACTCAATTTCTCTACTACAAAATGCAGTTTCCTTGGTCATTGCTTTGGTGTTGGCATAGTACTGAGCCATCGCAGAGTTGAACACTGCCAGAGTTGTTGTCAAGTTGTATTGCATTACCTAGTTTCATCTGGCTTACTACAAATGGCTTCTGTAAACCCAGACCAGAGAGCAGAATAACATCTGCTCAGAAATGTGCTTGAAGACGCCTCTGATGCTGCCTTGCTTGCTGTGTCTTCCAGCCTCCCGCTTGTCTACCTTGGATTCCAGCATCTGCAGTTTTTTTTTGTCTCTAAGGAAATATGCTTTGGCTTTACTGACCATTTATTCCATCTGAAAGTACTGGGGCATATAACTGACAAAGGGCCAATGATCTGAAATCTGAGTCTGTTTCTTCTTTTCATAGAAGTTACCAGAACTTTGGAGTATTTCCTGCGTTTGTTAAAGGTACTTCCATTATTTTAATTACTTAACACTGTTTTAATTTCCCTTTCAGTTGAAACATAATGAACAATATTGATATCAAACCTTGAAATTAAAAGTAATAATGCTCTAAAAAACTGCTGAGTACAAGGCAATGTGTACCCTTCAGTTATGATCTTGCCAGAGGCTTGTGTTTATTTTCAGACATTTTTCGCATCATGCTATTAGTATGGATTTCACGTGAACTGATTTCTTAAAATATAGTATTTCCACCATGTTAATGCCAATATTCTCCCCAGATGTGAATATTGTCTTTTTATGGTCCTAAGATCATTTTTTTTTAACTAGACACTGGGTAAGTAGAAGATGCACTTGAAATGGAATATGAGGTCTTGAGATGTCATGGGACACCAAAGCCTGGAAATTGTAACTCTGAGCTCTGATGCTGTTCTAGGCTGAGGCTAACTATGTAATCCTAAAATTGACTGAACACAGATTTCCTGAATTTGCAACTTTTAAAAAAATAAAATTCCATTTGTGGGATTTGAGCATGGCTGGCTTGCCAACATTTACAGTTGGTTTCACTATAATGCGTGTTTCTTCAACACAAGTTGGCTTTAACGTGATTAAAGAATTCAGACCATTATTTGTAGAATGCGAACTTTCCTTACCTGTATTGGCTATAGCACGACTCCGGCTCCATTAATTTCAATGGCCTGGTGATTTTCTTACAACATGAGATGGCACAAGAACGGAACTGTTGCTTTATATCAGAACTGACTGTATTGCCTGCCCCTGATTGCCTCTTGAGAAGGTGATGGTGAGCTGCCTTCTTAAACAGCTGCAGTCCACCTGCTGGGAGTTGACCCACAACGCCATTAGGAAAGGATTTCTGAAAATTGAACAAAACTGAAGGTTGCTAAAAAGACTGAGGACAATAAGAACAAAAAGAAAGTTTGCATATATCGGTGCTATATATTTGCATTGCTAATGATCGCTCAAGGTAGAATTGTCTTGATATATGATTGCTGTCATCTCCCAACAATTGTTTAATGTCAGCCCACTAGCCCATTCCCCCCGCCCCTTTGTTAGAACCTGTCTGCATCTATACCCATCTTTGTTTTTTCACAATGCCTCTTAAAATCTATTTCTTTGGCCAAGACTTCAGTCAGAATTTCCAGGATCTCTTTGTGTGACTCAAATGTTGCTTGGTATTCATGTCCATGAAGCCATGTAAAAAAAGCTGTTGTCGCATGTAAATCATCGTCTTAAGGAGGATTAGCAGAGCAGTACTGAGCAGTTCTGTGGAAGAGTCATCCCGGACTCAAAACATTAACTCTGCTTCTCTCTCCACAGATGCTGCCAGACCTGCTGAGTTTCTCCAGCATTCTTTGTGTTTGAGCAGAATTGGAGAGCTAGAGAAGAAAGGATCAAATAACTTAAACACTCATGGCCACCTGTTTTTAAAAGGATTTATGCAATCACTGTCAATTACACTCACTGCCTTTTTACTGTGTATTTCTTTCTAGACAATAGGAATTTGTCTATATATTGCATCCTTTAAATTGAGGGAAGTGTTATGGAGAGCTGCCAGTCCTTGCTGCACTTACCATGGCAACACCTTGAGCATTCAGCGTTTACATGCCTGGACTAAATTAAATCAGCTAACGTTGACAGTTAATAATTCCTGCTGAATCTCCATGGTCCAACCAAACAGTACCATCCACCAGTGCTGAAGAAATTTCTGCTCCTTTCCTAAGTTTAATTTCTTGCATTGCTGTCCTGATGAGTGCAAGATAAATAGCTTCAAATTTGTGTCTCATTTTAACAATGTTTATATGTAACTCATTACCTTCACATTACATTCACAGATTGCTACCCTATTAGTTGTCTTGTCAATATTGGTCTCCAGTTATTATGACGTTATAAAGTGTTAATAATGAAATGGGTGTGTTTTATATTTATAATCTTGAGTGTTTCATGCATCAGTCAGGAAGACAGCTTCTTCTAAAGATCTAAGCATTATTCCCTTTCTGTAGCAAAGGGGTACTTTAGTCCAGCAGACCCCAATGAAGTTCATGCCTTTCATCAAAAGGTTAGGATGATCTCTGTCACCTTTGGTCTCACAAGTAAAAAGCTTAAGAGGTGCCAACAGAAAGGTATTTCAAAAAAGACTTGGTTGGGAAAGCACACCTCCGCATAAAAAATGAACAAGTTGCATCTTTATTGTTTCACTATAACTGGGGGAGCATCGGAAACCGACGATCCCTCAATGCTTTCGTGTCAATTTTGCATCAAGTAAGCAGGTTGGCTGCACATTCACACGAAAGAGCTTTCCATTCTTGTGTGGAGGGAAGAGGATGCAAGTGGCTGAAAATTGGGATGTTTTAGAAGACCATGGCAGGCTTTAGCTGTGAAATTCTTTGCATTGTCAGTGTTGGGAACACTTGAAGCATGTAATGGGGTTCATCAACCCAGAGAGGCACAGCCAGGGAAAACTTTAATTATCAATTAGAGCAGCTACTCCTGATCAGCATCTTCTGATGAGATTCCTGGGCCCTGTCTTCAGATTGAGTTAGAAAGGAAGGAGTGAATGTCTGTCCTGAACTGGTGAATGGATGGATGGATGTTAATTGGACAATAGGTATATGTCAATAGCAATGTGTACTTGTTTCGGAATAACAAGGGTGCAATTTTTCTTGAGCACCCGTTGGAGCTGCATTGGGAATCTCCTGACTGATTGTAAGTTTGTGGATAATGGCTTAAATGGTGTTCACGCTATTTCTCAGTAGTTTCCAGATACAGGATGAGGCCATTCAGCCTCTCAAACCTGTTCTGCCATTCAATCTGATCTCCCACCAAAGTAATGGCAACACATTCAGAAAATTCCCATTATAAATTTCCTAGAATTTAACAGAAGTTCTAAGGGAAATGTTACCTTTGTAGGAGATTAATCCTGGAATGTCATTATGACAAAAAAATTTGCTATTTTTGCTGGCTATCGTATTGTTGACTTGAATTCCTTGTAATTGGTAATAGTACACAAAGAATTAATGCAAAGTTCTGTGAACTCATTCTGTGAGTGAGACATTTTCAATTCTATGTGATGAAGGTGGATTTAGTGAACAACTGAGTTTTACTTTCTGTTGTAATCGAAGGAGTTTTTAAGGCGCTATTGCTTTGGGCTAAAACTGTTTTGTTTTTTTGCTGACAGGATGAAGGAATGGGCTGGGTCTATGCTGTAAAATGTATGATGGAGCTAATTTTACTGTTCATCATATACGTGTGAATAACATAGGAGCTACTGCCTCAGAGTAGTTCATTGGTGAAACTCAGTTAACCACAAAATTGCCATCCTTCCACTGTTGGCTTTGTGGAAATGGCATTCCTGTGTCTGTCTCACCATTACTTTCCATTGAATTGTATGAACACAGAAACATAACTACGTGAGAAGGAAGAGTAGGAATAGGCCATTTGGCCCATCAATCCTGCTCCATCCTTTCATAAGATCATGACTAATCTTCTGCCTGTTCTGGTTTGTATGTGGTTAATATGAGCTAAACATACTTCAGAAATTAAAAGGATACATATCCTTCTTGATGATATGGTCAGTGTTTCTGATTATCAATCGATCGACTGATGCAGAAAGTGTGGAGTCTCACTTTGTCACCTTACAAATAACTTTAAGTACTCTTTTTGAAAGAAAGTTAAAAATTACACAACACCAGGTTATAGTCCAACAGGTATATTTGGAAGCAGTCGCTTTCGGAGGTATGTTCCTCCATCAGGTGGTTATTGAGTATAAGATTATTCTCCACAACCACCTGATGAAGGAGCTGAGCTCCGAAAACTAGTGCTTCCATATAAAACTGTTGGACTATAACCTGGTGTTGTGTGCGATTTTTAACTTTGTCCACCCCAGTCCAACACTAGCATCTCCAAATCATTTTTAAAAGAAGTGTATTTGCTCTTGATTTCTGCCCTTTTTTTCTCTTCATTTCTCTTCATTCGGATTTTTAATCCAAAACTATCTTGAATTCATCCTCCTTAATTCACCCTTCTTCCTCTACTCATTTCCCATCCTCAAATCTCATTAATTGAAGAGATACTGTGTTGGTTGCACTGTGTTGGTCAAGTTTCAGATTTCAATAATCTCTCACCCAATGAGTTCGGGGCAGACTAAAAAATGGGAGATGTCGTTAGTTTGTTTTTAACTCACCAAATCATTGGATTCTTGCAGCGCAAAATGAGAATTTTTTAGCTTGTTTTTAATTCACAGAATCATAGAATTGTTACAACGCTGATGGAGGCCATTTGACTCATCATGTCCACCCCTGCTGTCTGAGCATTTCACTTTGTCAATCTCCCATCTGCTCCCCATAATCCTGTACATCCTTCCTTTTCACGTGACCACCCAATCCCCTCTTGAATCGGGGATTGAGTCTGCCTCCATCACACTCTCAGACAGTGTATTCCAGACGCGAACCTTCCTCATGGTAAAAACAGGGACTGCAGATGCTGGAAACCGAATTCTAGATTAGAGTGGTGCTGGAAAAGCACAACAGCTCAGGCAGCATCTGAGGAGCGGGAGAATCGATTTTTTGGGCAGAAGCCCTTCATCAGGAATAGAGGCATAGTGCCTGCAGAGTGGAGAGATACATGAGAGGAAGGTGGGGGTGGGGAGAAAGTAGCATAGGGTACAATAGGTGAATGGGGCGGGGATGAGGGTGATAGGTCAAAGAGGAGGGTGGAGTGGATAGGTGAGAAGGAAGATAGGCAGGTAGGACAAGTTATGGGGACAGTGTGAACCTTCCTCATGTCTCTCTTGGTTCTTTAGCCAAGTACTTCAACTATGTATTCTCTTGTTCTTAATCCTTTCATGAGGGAGAACAGTTTCTCCCCATCAACTTTGGCCAGGCCCCTCATGATTTTGAATGCCTCCATCAAATCTCCTGTCAGTTTTCACCAAACAAAACTTCATCAAACTATTTTTGTAACTGAATCCCAGAATCCCTGTAGTGGGGAACCAGTCCATTCGGTCCATCAATTATGCACCGACCCTCTGAACAGCACTCCACCCAGATCCCACTCCGTATCCTATCCCTGTAACTCTGCATTTCCCATGGCTAATCCAACTAGCCTGCATATCGCTGGACACTATGGGCAATTTAGCATGGCCAATCCACCATTCCTGCACATGTTTGGACTGTGGGAGAAATCTGGAACACCCATAGGCGACCCACACAAACACGGGGAGAATGTGCAAACTCCACACAGACAGTTGCCCAAGGGAGGAATCAAACCTGGGTCCCTGGCATTGTGAGGCAGCAGTGCAAACCACTGAGCCATGTTGCCCTCAAGTTTCTCATTCCTGGAACCTATTTTGTGAATATTTTTTCAGTGTTCTCAAATTCTGTCTCACGATGCATTCACAGGATGTGAACTATGCTGGCAAGGCTATGATTTAATTCCCTTCGAGATGATAGTGACGAGTGCCTTCTTAACATGTTGCAATCTATGTCACTTGTAGTTGCCTTACAATTGAGTAGTTTCCTAACAATTTAAGAGGGCAGATAGAGCACATTGTCTTACCACTACATCCCTACCTCCCCATTTAAATTTAAATTCCCAGACTGCTGTGGTACGATTTGAACACATAAATCTAGATTATTAGTTCAGATCTCTGGGGTACTAGATTCCTGGTGCGACAAAATATTGCCCCATTAGGTTTCAAAAATCAGAGATATTTCAACTGGAGGACAAATAGGGAATACTGTGAACAGTTTTGGGCCCCTCATCGAAGGAAAGATATCCTGGTGTTGGAGACAGTCCAGATACCAAGTACGGAGGAACTTTTTTATAAGGAGAGGTTGAGTAGGTTGGGCCTGTACTTGTTGGAATTTAGAAGAATGAGAGGTGACCTTATCGGCATGGACGGGTTAGACTGAAGGGTCTGTTTCCATGCTGTACATCTCTATGACTCTATGATTCTTAGGGGACTTGACAGCATAAGTGCAGCAAGGTCCTAGACTGTCTCCTTACGGGAGAGTCTGGAAGCAGAGGACAGAGTCTCAGAGTAAGGGGGAACTCAGAGGGTATGTGAATCTGTGGAACTCTTTACCTCAGAGAGCTGCCAAGGCTGTGTTGTTAAGTATGTTCAAGGCAGAGACAGACAGATTTTTGATGAGTGAGGGACTCAAAGCTTATGGGGAAAAGGCAGGAAAGTGTGTTTGAGTCAGTTGGTTGAATGGCCTATTTCTGCACCTATGCCTTATAGTCTAATACCAATTACGTTGGCCCAACAGTAGCCAAACTTTTAATCTCCACGAAAGAAGAAGAAGCAGTGAGTGTAGCTGTGAGTCATTCATGGTGCTGTAAACTCTGAGTCATAAGGTTTGGGTTTAAACCATATTCTTGAGCACCTGGTGACTTGATTCCAATACACACCTGCAAAGCTGCTGATCCAGTTTACTGGTGCTGCCCTTCTAGATAACCCAGTAGCATCTCCAATCTGTGCCCAGTTGGTGGGTGTGATGGGTTTTGGGGGAATGTTCCTGGCATTTAATTTGGCTGAGCGTTCTTTGAGTTGCACTCACAAAGGTCAGTAAAAGTTCCCATTTATTGACCTGTAAGTCTGAATCCACCTTGTTGCCCTATTTGACCCTGAAATGATCATCCAATCCTACACATCTCCAATGCTGACAATGTCTAATCCCATATCCATAACATCCCTTGTCTGCATTCTGCCACAAGCCTTTATCCAATGCTGATGTTCGCTCCAGACTTGACTATTGCAATGGCTGCCTTCGCACCTTGATTCTCGTAGGGTGGTACCATGGCTAACATAGAGTCATAGAGTCATAGAGATGTACAGCATGGAAACAGACCCTTTGGTGTAACCTGTCCATGCCGATCAGATATCCCAACCCAATCTAGTCCCACCTGCCAGCACCCGTCCCCTATCCCTTCAAACCCTTCCTATTCATATACTCATCCAAATGCCTCTTAAATGTTGCAATTGTACCAGCTTCCACCACATCCTCTGGCAGCTCATTCCATACACGTACCACCCTCTGTGTGAACAAGTTGCCCCTTAGGTCTCTTTTATATTTTTCCCCTCTCACCCTAAATCTATGACCTCTAGTTCTGGACTCCCCGACCCCAGGGAAAAGACTTTGCCTATTTATCCTATCCATGCCCCTCATAATTTTGTAAACCTCTATAAGGTCACCCCTCAGCCTCCGACACTCCAGGGAAAACAGCCCCAGCCTGTTCAGCCTCTCCCTATAGCTCAAATCCTCCAACCCTGGCAACATCCTTGTAAATCTTTTCTGAACCCTTTCAAGTTTCACAACATCTTTCCGATAGGAAGGAGACCAGAATTGCACACAATATTCCAACAGTGACCTAACCAATGTTCTGTACAGCTGCAACATGACCTCCCAACTCCTGTACTCAATACTCATTCCAATAACTGCTACCTCACAGCACCAGGAACCCAGGTTTGATTCCAGCCTCAGGCGACTGTCTGTGTGGAGTTTGCACATTCTCCCCGTGTCTGCGTGAGTTTCCTCCCACATTTCAAAGTTGTGCAGGTCAGGTGAATTGACCATGCTAAATTGTCCATACTGTTAGGTGCATTAGTCAGGGGGAAATGGGTCTGGGTGGGTTACTCTTCAGGGGGTTGGTGTGGACTTGTTGGGCCAAATGGCCTTTTCCAGACTGTAGGGAATCTAATCTAAGCATTTGTTTTACCATTAACGTTCCTATCCAAAAGCTTTAATTTAAAATTTTCATTCCTGTTTGTTAATAAACATCTCTACAAAGTGTTTTGGGAGATGTCTATCACATTAGAGTCACTATATGAATCGGCATTGTGCGGGCATTGAATAGCCAATGTTAAACTCTGTGATGAATTCCCAATGACTCCAACCTTGTTGGGTGTTGCGCTGAAGATACAATATTGTAGACTGACATCTCAGATAACCGAGTGTGTATTACACGTGGGAGCAGGATGTGATCATTGATGGAGAAGAGTGGTGTGGCAGATTAAAACTAGAGGTGTAGAGAGGGAGAACGAAAATGAAGCAACAGTATCACATTAGGAAAAATAGGATCGAACAATTTTCAAAACCAGTGACTGTTTATGTCTGCTGTTTTGCTGACCTACACTGTTTTGGATGTGGTGATCTATATGCAATGAGTTATCAAGGTTACCTGCTCTGAACCTGTCAAATCTCTCCTCTTTTCAGCTGATCTGCAACGTGATGATCTTCTCCTGCACCAACATTGTTGGGGTCTGCACCCACTACCCAGCAGAGGTGTCCCAGAGGCAGGCGTTTCAGGAGACGCGAGAGTGTATCCAGGCAAGATTGCACTCTCAGAATGAAAACCAGCAGCAGGTAAGAATCAGGGTGTCAGTGTCAGAGGTGGTTGGCGCTAGTGGTAGGAAACTCGATTGTTTGGAGAATTGACAGGAGATTTTGTGATCAGGACCGGGATCCCCAGAAGGTATGTTGCCTCCCTGGTGCCAGGGTCCAGGACGTCTCCAATCGGGTGTATAAGATTCTGAAAGGGGAGGGCGAACAGCCAGAAATTGTGCTACATATTGGCACCAATGATATAGCCAGGAAAAGGATCGGGGATATAAAAAGTGATTTCAGGGAGTTAGGGTGGAGTACTGTTCTCGGGTTTAGTACCGTTGCCACGAGATAACGAGGGGAGGAACAGGGAGTGGGCGCAGTTTAACATGAGGCTGCGCAGCTGGTGCAAGAGGGAGGGCTTCAGATATGTAGATATTGGGATGCCTTCTGGGGAAAGTGGGATCTGTACATGAAGGACGGGTTGCACCTGAACTGGAGGGGTACCAATGTCCTGGGTGGAAGGTTTGCTCGAGTGGTTCAGGAGGGTTTAAACTAGTATGGCAGGGGGGTGGGAACCTGAGCTGTATCCCAGAGGTGAGAGTTGATGGAGATGAGGCAATAGCAAGAGGTAACGCAGCCAGTGGGAAGGATTTTCCTGGGAAGGAACCAAGGGATCAGTTAAAGTGTGTTTGCTTTAATGCAAGGAGTATCAGGAATAAAAGTGATGAGCTTAGAGCATGGATCAGTACCTGGTGCTATGATGTTGTGGCCATAACAGAGACATGGGTTTCTCAGGGGCAGGAATGGTTGCTGGATGTTCCAGGGTTTAGAGCATTTAAAAAGAATAGGGAGAGGGGAGAAAGAGGAGGGGGTGCAGCACTAATAATCAGAGAGGCTATCACAGCTACAGAAGTTACCATTGTCAAGGAGGGTCTGCCTACTGAATCAGTATGGGTGGAAATTAGGAACACCAAGGGAGCAGTCACCTCGTTAGGGGTTTACTACAGGCCCCCCAGTAGCAGCAGGGAGATGGAAGAAAGCATAGGTGGGCAGATTTTGGAAAAGTGTGGACATAGTAGGGTTGTTGTAATGGGTGACTTTAACTTTCCCAATATTGATTGGAACCTCCTTCGAGCAGAAGATTTGAATGGAGCTGTTTTTGTAAGATGTGTTCAGGAGAGTTTCCTAACTCTGTACGTTAACAGGCCGACGAGGGGAGAGGCCAGTCTAGACTTGGTGCTCGGCAATGAGCCAGGGTAGCTATCAGATCTTGTGGTGAAAGAACATTTTGGTGATAGTGACCACAACTGCCTCACATTCTACATAGCTACGGAGAAGGAGAGAAGCAGGCACAATGGGAGGATATTTAATTGGGGAAAAGGAAACTATGATGCTATATGACGTGAGTTGGGAAGCATGGACTGGGAGCAATTGTTCCATGGAAAGGGCACTATAGACATGTGGAGACTGTTTAAGGAACAGTTGTTGCGAGTGACGCATAAGTGTGTCCCTCTGAGACAGGCAAGAAGGGGTAAGATAAAGGAACCTTGGATGATGAGAGCGCAGGAGCTTCTCACCAAAAGGAAGAAGGGAGCTTACATAAGGTCGAGGAAGCAAGGGTCTTGCTTAGCCCTAGAGGATTACAGGCACGTGAGGAAGGAACTCAAAAATGGCCTGAGGAGAGCCACAAAAAAGGCTTGGCAGGAACGATTAGGGAGAATCCAAAGGCATTTTACACGTATGTGAGGAATAAGAGAATGACCAAAGAAAGAGTAGGGCCGATCAGGAATAGCATATGGAACTTGTGTATAGAGTCTGAGGAGGTAGGGGAAGTCCTAAATGAGTTTTTTGCTTCTGTCTTTACTAAAGAAAAGGACTTGTAGTGAATGAAACCTTTGAAGAGCAGATGTGCATGCTGGAATGGATAGAGATTGAGGAAGCTGATGTGCTGAAAATTTTGACAAACATTAAGATTGACAAGTCGCCAGGGCCAGACCAGATTTGTCCTTGGCTGCTTTGAGAAGCGAGAAATGTGATTGCTTCGCCATTTGAGAAGATCTTTGCATCCTCAGTCTCCACCGGAGTCGTACCTGAGGGCTGGAGGGAGGCAAATGTAATTTCTCGCTTCAAGAAAGGAAATAGGTAAATCCCCGGCAATTACAGACCAGTAAGTCTCACATCTGTCGTCTGCAAGGTGTTAGAAAGGATTCTGAGGGATAGGATTTATGACCATCTGCAAGAGAATGGCTTGATCAAATGCAGTCAGCATGGCTTTGTGAGGGGCAGGTCGTGCCTCACAAATCTTGTTGAGTTCTTTGAGGATTACAACAGGATCTGGACCAGATGGGTCCATGGGCTGAGGAGTAGCAGATGGAGTTTAATTCAGATAAATGTGAGGTGCTGCATTTTGAGAAAGCAAATCTTAGCAGGATGTATACACTTGATGGTAAGGTCCGAGGGAGTGTTGCTGAACAGAGACCTTGGAGTGCAGGTTCATAACTCCTTGAAAGTGGAGTCGCAGGTAGATAGGATGGTGAAGGCGTTTGGTATGCTTTCCTTTATTGGTCAGAGTATTGAGTACAGGAGTTGGGAGGTCATGTTGCGGCTGTACAGGACATTGGTTAGGCTATTGTTGGAATATTGTGTGCAATTCTGGTCTCCTTCCAATCAGAAGCAACTTTTTCATGCAAAGGGTGGTACATGTATGGAATGACCTGCCAGAGGATGTGGTGGAGGCTGGTACAATTGCAACATTTAAGAGACATTTGGATGGGTATATGAATAGGAAGGGTTTGGAGGGATATGGGCCAGGTGCTGGCAGGTGGAACTAGATTGGGTTGGGATATCTGGTTGGCATGGATAGGTTGGATTGAAGGGTCTGTTTCCGTGCTGTACATCTCTATGACTCTATGACTCTATAACAAGTTGATGAGGGTTGAGTGGTGAATGTGGTGTATGTGGACTTCAGCAAGGCATTTGATAAGGTTTCCCATGGTAGGCTCGTCAGAAGGTCAGGAGGAATGGGATACAGGGAAATTTAGTTGTCTGCATTCAGAATTGGCTGGTCGACAGAAGACAGCGAGTGGTAGTGGAAGGTAAGTATTTTGCCTGGAAGTGAGTTGTTTCCACAGGGATCTGTTCTTAGGCCTCTACTCTTTGTAATTTTTATTAATGACTTGGATGAGGAGATTGAAGGATGTGTTAGCAAGTTTGCAGATGACACAAAGGTTGGAGATGTCGTTGACAATATAGAGAACTGTTGTGGGCTGCAGCGGGACAGAGATGGGCTGAGAGGTGGCAGATGGAATTCAACCTGGATAAATGCGAAGTGATGCATTTTGGAAGGTCAAACTTGAAAGTTGAGTACAGGATTAAGGATAGGATTCTTGGCAGCATGGAGGAACAGAGGGATCTTGGTGTGCAGGTACATAAATCCCTTAAAATTGCCACCAAGTGGACAGGGTTGTTAAGAATGCATATGGTGTTTTGGCTTTCATTAACAGGGGGATTGAGTTTAAGAGCCGTGAGATCTTGTTGCAGCTCTATAAAACTTTGGTTAGACCGCACTTGGAATACTGCGTCCAGTTCTGGTCGCCCTATTATAGGAAAGATGTGGATGCTTTGGAGAGGGTTCAGAGGAGGTTTACCAGGATGCTGCCTGGTCTGGAGGGCTTATCTTATGAAGAGAGCTTGACTGAGCTCGGACTTTTATCATTGGAAAAAAGAAGGAAGAAAAGGGATCTAATTGAGGTGCACAAGATAATGAGAGGCGTAGGTAGAGTTGCTAGCCAGAGACTTTTTCCCAGGGCAGAAATTGTTAACACGAGGATTCATAGTTTTAAGCTGTTTGGCGGAAAGTATAGAGGGGATGCCAGAGGCGGTTTCTTTACACAGAGAGTTGTGAGAGCATGGAATGCATTGCCAGCAGCAGTTGTGGAACGAGGTTATTGGGGATATTTAAGAGACTGCTTGACATGAATATGGTCACAGAAATTTGTGGGTTCGTATATTAGGTTTACCTTACATGAGGATCAATGGTCGGCACAACATCGTGGGCTGAAGGGTTTGTTATGTGCTGTACTGTTCGATGTTCTGTATTCTATTACATTTGTGTGCAGACCACAATGACAGCAATAATACCTCGCACCTTGCATTTGTATAGCACCTATCATGATCGCAGGGCATTCCAAAGCACCAGATAGCCAAGTGTCCTAATGCAGGTCCACCAATAGCACGTGGACTGCAGTGGTTCAATAGACAGCCCACCATTACCTCAAGGACAACTAGATACAGGGAATAAATGCTGGCTCAGCAAATGACACCCACATCCGATGAATGAATTTAAAAACATATAATTTCCAGTTTGCTGTACAGCAAGCTTCCTCAAACAGGAATGTCATCAGGGCTACATAATCTTGATACTCAGGCATAATTATTCACCAGGGTACAAAGGAGAACTCGCCACCTTTACTTTGAAATAGTGCCAAGAGTAATTTTTTTGCTAAGAGGCCAGACAGGATTTATGTTTAATAGTTTTCTGAGAAGCTACATCGGTGAAGGGGAAGCACTCCCTCAGTACTGCATTGCAATGTCAGCCCAAACCATGTGCTTAAGTAGAAATGTAGAAAATATGAGCAGGAGGAGGCCATTCAGCCCCTTCCAGCCTGCTCCGCCACTCAATCGATCATGGCTGATCATCCAACTCAGCATCCTGTTCCCTTCTTTCCTATACCCTTTGATCACTTTAGTCCTAAGAACCATATCTAACTCCTTCTTGAAAACATTCAATGTTTTGTCCTCGACTGCTTTCTGTGGCAGAGAATTCCACGGGCTCACCCCTCTCTGGGTGAAGAAATTTCTCCTCAGTCCTCAGTGGCCTTCCTGGATCCTTAAAATATGACTCCTGGTTCTGGTCTCCTTGGTCATCCGAAATATCTTTCCTCTGTTCGCCCTGTCTGGTCCTGTTAGAATTCCCTGGAGTGGGATCTACTCAAGGACGGTGTGGTGGCTCAACAGTTAGCACAGCATCAGGGACCCAGTTTTGATTTGGATAACTGCGTAAAGTTTACACATTCTCCCCCTGTCTGTGTGGGTTTCTCCCATAGTCCAAAGATGTGCAGGTCAGATGGATTGGCCATGCTAAATTGCCCATAGTGTCCGAGGATGTGCAAGCTAGGTGGATTAGCCATGGGAAATGCAGGGTCTGAGTTGGGTGCTTTTCAGAGGGTTGGTGTCGACTCAATGGGCTGAATGATGTGCTTCCACACTGTAGGGATTCTATGTTTCTATGAACCTCTGACTCAGGGTGAGCATGCTCTCAACTGGGAGATGAAACGGCAAAATTGAGGTTGAACTCTTCCATCGAAGTTAGGAAGGATTGAGGAAGGGACATTCGTCAGCAAATAGAGTCAGGTCAGTGAGCTGGCAATGGAGTGTTGCAAGGGCCACAACCACCATAGCTTGCATTTATGTATTGCCCAGAACTGAGTAAAACATTCAGGAGTGTAATCAGTTAAGAACTGACACTGAGCCAAAGAAAGAGATACTAGGACAGGTGAAATAGCTTTTAAGAAGCATCTTTAAAGAGATGCAGTGTTAGAGAGGCTGAGTGGTTGAAAGAGGGAATTCCAGACTCAAGGCATGTTTGCTATTACTGCAGCAGTGGAAGGCAATGATTCAGAAATGACCAGAATTGCAGGAATACAGAGATCTTTGAGATTGTTGAGCAAGCGGAAGTTTTTCCTTTATTCTTTCATGGAATGTGGGACCATAGGCAAGACAAACGTTTGTTTCCCATCCCTAACAGACCTTAACCTGAGTAATTCAACTTGCCAGTGTTATTTGCCAGAGGGCAATTAAGAGTTAACCACACTGGTGTGAGTCTGGAATCATATCTAGGCCAGACCTGCTAAGAATGGCAGATTTCATTCCCAAAGCAGCATTGGTGAACCAGATGCCTTTTTATTGCAATCAGTGGTTGTTTCATGGTCACTAGAGTAAAAAAGTACAAGTACAAGTAATGAGGTGAAAGACTGAATATATCCCCTGGACCTGACGGGATTCATCCGAGGATATTAGAACCATAGAATTTCACAGTACAGAGAGAGGTCATTCGACCCATTGTATCTGTATTGGCTCCTGAAAGAGCGACCATTTGGTCCTATTCTCCAACCCTATTTTCGTAGCATTCTAAATTCATCCCTTGCAAATATATCCAGCTCTCTTTTGAAACTTTGTATGGAATCTGCCTCTACCACTCTCCCAGGCAGCACATTCCAAGTCTTAACAACTCTCTCAGTAAAGAAGTTTCTCTTCATCTCACTCCTAGCTCTTGCTGACAGTCTTGAAGTCATAACCTCTAACTACTGACATACCAACTAGTGGAAACATAATGCCCTTCTTTACCCTGTCAAAATTGTTCATAAGGTCACCTCCTAATCTTCTCGGTTCCAAGGAGAATAAACCCAATTTCTTGAATCTTTCCTTGTATCTAAAATCCATCATTCTGAGTGTGTTTCTAGTAAATCTCTTTTGATCTGTCTCCAGGGCTTTAATATACTTTTTTTAAACAAGGCGCCCAAAACTAACCACAATATTCCAAATGTATTATGAAGAAGGGCTTATGCCCGAAACATCGATTTTCCTGCTCCTTGAATGCTGCCTGACCTGCTGCGCTTTTCCAGCAACACATTTTTCAGCAAATGTATTATGACCAGTGATTTTGTAGAGGCGTAGCATCATTTCCTTGCTTTTATACAGTATGCCTTTATTTATAAACCCATATATATGCCTTCTTAATAATTGTTTCAAATTTCCTGGCCACCTTCAGAGAAGTATTACAAAAGGAAGCTGCAGAGATAATGGATGTACTGGTAGTAATCTTGCAGGAATCCTCAAATACTGAAAAAGTACCAAAGGATTGCGAAACGACCAAAGTGGTATCTTTATTTGAAAATGGTAGGAGATGAGAAATAGGTAACTTCCGGACAGGTAGCTTCATACCTGTAAGGGTAAAAAATGAGGTCTGCAGATGCTGGAGATCACAGTTGAAAATGTGTTGCTGGTTAAAGCACAGCAGGTCAGGTAGCATCCAAGGAATAGGAAATTCGACGTTTCGGGCATAAGCCCTCATTCCTGATGAAGGGCTTATGTCCGAAACGTCGAATTTCCTATTCCTTGGATGCTGCCTGACCTGCTGTGCTTTAACCAGCAACACATTTTCAACCAGCTTCATACCTTTGTCTGTTATTGGGAAAACATTAGATCCTATTATAAAAGATATAGAAACACCATTTAGAAATACATATAATGATCAAGCAGAGACAGCATGGCTTCATCAGGAGGAAATCATGCCTGACAAATTTATTGGAAGTTTGTAGGAGGAAACAGGGAGGTAGATAAGAGGGAAGAAGTGGATGTCATCTCAGAAGGTTTGATAAGGTATCACAAGTTAGGCTACTTGATAAGGTAAGAATCTGTGGTTTTGGAGGTGGTATATTAGCATAGATAGGCGATTAGCTAATCAATAGAAAACTGAGTGTTGGAATAAGCTGGATGACAACCGGTAACTAACAGAAAGATTTAACAGTCTGTGCAGGGACCACAATTAGTCACAATATATTAATGACTTAAAGTTATAGCGGCATAGAGATGTACAGCATGGAAACAGACCCTTTGGTCTAACTCATTCATGCCGACCTAAGCTAGTCCCACCTGCCAGCACCCAGCCCATATCCCTTTAAACCCTTCCTGTTCATATACCTATCCAGATGCCTTTTAAAAGTTGCAATTGTACCACCCTCTTCCACTTCCTCTGGCAGCTCATTCCATACCTGCACCACCCTCTGCGTGAAAAAGTTGCCCCTTTGGTCTCTTTTATATCTTTCCCCCTCACCCTAAACCTGTGCCCTCTAGCTCTGGACTCGCCCATCCCAGAGAAATGACTTTGTCTATTTATCCTATCCATGCCCTTCAGGATTTGGATGAGGAAAGTGCATGTGATGTAGCCAGGTTTGCAGATGATACAAGTGTAAGTGGAAATGCAAGTGCTGAAGTAAGACCATAAGGAATAGGAACAAGTGTAGGCCATTTAGCTCCTTGAACCTGCTCCACCATTCAATAGGATTATGGCTGATCAGACAACATTCCTCACATCCACTTTCCTATCTTTACCCTATAATCCTTGCTTCCCCGAACTGCCCTCTGAAACGGACTGCAGAGCCTAGGCAACAAATGCTGGCCGTGTTAGCAATATCTGCATCCCACAGAAGAATTCAAAAAATGTAGTTTGCTAGGTCATTGAAGAAGGAGGCTAGTAGCTGCAAATTTAGAGGGAAGGAGAATGGTACCTGAGGAGAGGAAACGATGAACCACATCAGCCAACATGGGGACTAAAAAGGGGAGTTAGGTGGTCATCAGTTAGGGAGGACTGGGGCAAACAGAACAGCAGGATTTCATTAACATTGTGAGCCCAGGAAAGAGGACGAGGAGAGTGATGGAGGAAACCTGAGCCCAGTGCAAGGAAGAACGTTAGATACATCTTAATTTGCTGGACTCAGGAAGCGGAGGGATGTGGCAGGGGGTAGATGATTAGATGGTCTCAATCTAAGAAGTCCGTAAGCTCTGGACGCATGATGGTAGAGATAAGGAGAGAGAGAGGTGGGAGATGGTTGATAATGAAGATGTTGCCTTTGCTTCCCATGGTGACCATGCAATAGTTTTGGCAGAGGAGAGCAGGGAGCGAAGTTGGCGCTGAAGATGGATGAGGCTCAGGGTTTTATTGGGGAAAATCGCTACAAAGGTTGGGGGTTGGAGAGCGAGTCAGTGTGGGGACCTGATTGCGTAGTTTGCTAGCTGAGGAACATAAAGATTTGAAGATGCTTAATTAGACAGAATTCGACATTATATTGGCTTTATCTTAAAAAAAAGTCTCCACTTGATCATTTGAAGTTGTTGATTAATTCAGGGTTTCTTTTGAACAACAAGGTTTAATTATCAGGAAACTGTAGTACACAGAGAGAAAAGTGGGTGTTGCTAATTGTGCTAAGTACCTGAATAATTCATAAATTACATGTATGATGAATGAATAATGAATATTCCTTGAAAGCCTCTTCTGGATAAGTTAAATGAGCATACAACGAAAACATTTAACTCTTAAAAAAGGTCAGCCTGCAATTCAGGTGGGAAAGCATTAAATCTGCGAAGATTCACAACTCCTGATCATTGAGTCACGTAGCTTGGAAACTGAGCTTTCAATCCAACTGGTCCATGACAACTGTGTTCCAAAACCAACCTAGTCTCACTCGCCTGCTCGTGGCCCATATCCCTGCAAACCTTTCCTTATCATGTACTTATCCAAATATCTTTTAAATGTTGTAACTATCTGCATCCACTACTTCCTGTGGCAGTTCATTCCACATATGAACCACACTCTGAAAAAACATCGGCCTTCTTAAATGTTTCTCCTCTCACCTTAAAAATATGCCCCCTAGTTTTGAACTCCCCACCTTAGGTGCTATTCACCTTATCTTTGCCCCAAATGATTTTATGAACCTCTATCACGTCACCCCTCAACCTTCCACGCCCCAGTGAAAAACATCCCAGCTGTCTTTATAACTCAAACCCTCCATTCCTGGCAACATCCTGGTAAATCTTTTCTGAACCCTCTCCAAATTAATTATATCCTTCCTATAACAGGGCGATCAGAACTGCGCAAAGTACTCCAGAGAAGGTCTCACCAACATCAGCACAACCTCAGTGTGATTTCTCAATTCCTATGCTCAAAGGTCTGAGCAATGAAGGTCAGCTTGTTAAATTCTTTCTTAACCCTGACTACGTGTGACAAAAATTTCAAAGAACTATGTACCTTAACCTCTAGGTCTCTGTGTTCAACAACACTACCCAGGAGGAGAAAGTGAGGTCTGCAGATGCTGGAGATCAGAGCTGAAAATGTGTTGCTGGAAAAGCGCAGCAGGTCAGGCAGCATCCAAGGAACAGGAAATTCAACATTTCGGGCATAAGCTTATGCCCGAAACGTCGAATTTCCTGTTCCTTGGATGCTGCCTGACCTGCTGCGCTTTTCCAGCAACACATTTTCAACACTACCCAGGACCCTACCGTTAATTGTAAAAGCACTGCCTTTGTTTGTTTCACCATAGTTTAAGAGCTCGCATTTATTCAAATTAAACTCCATTTGCCACTCCTCAGCCCATTAACCCAATTAATCAAGATCTCTTTGCACTCTTAGGTAACCTTCTTCACCCTCAACTATACCACAGATTTTGGTGTCAACTGCAAACTATTAACCATGACTCCTAAATTCTCGGCCAAATCGTTTATATAAACGACAAACAAAAGTGGACCCAATACCGATCCCTGTCGAACACCACTGTCATCAAAGGCCTCCAGTCCGAAAAACAACCCTCCACCACTGCCCTCTATCTCCTACTGTCAAGCTAATTTTGTATGCAATTGGCAAGCTCACCTTGAACTGTATGAACTGCTGATTAGTCAGTATGAATGCCCAAGAAAGACAGGAGGAACAATTCCTCATCAACACCCATTACACCGACAGAAAGGAAAAGATAGCACAGAGAATGCTGCAGGAACTCAACAGCCTAGGCAGCATTAGTGGAGAGAGAAGGAAGTTAACGTTTCAAATCTGGCATGACTCTTCAGAACTGATTGATTTCTTTCTCTCTTCATGGATGTTGCCATGTCTGCTGAGTTTCTCCAGCATTCTGTGTGCTTGTTTCAGATTTCCAGTAATCACAGTGTTTTGCCTTCGTTTAAGAATGAGATAAGAACTTTCATGACCTCAGTGTGTATCCCGAAGCACTTTGCAGCTGATATAGTGTAATAAATAGTGCAATCTTGTTGAGGCCACACTTGGCGTACTGTCCACTGCTTTTACAAAAGAGATAGAGGGGTGTTGGGAGATAATGTGACAGAGGTTTCCAGGACTGATACTAGAACTGGGAGATTATATCGGGAAAAACTGATGAAGTTGAGACAGAGAAAGAGCTGATGGATGACTTGGTAGATCTGATCATACCACTCATTTCAATAGGGAAACCTTGAGGATTTTTTTTAATTGAGAGAGTGGTGAGGATGTGGAACTTGTAATCACAGGTAGTAGTTAAAGCAAATAGAATGGATGTATTTATTCCATTCCCACGTTTATTCTGCCCTGAGAGCTGGTACCTGGCCCATTGTCACTTGATGCTCATCTTGAACCATTTTCCTGGCATGGTTTTGTCGGTGGTGTTTTGCCATTGTCTTCTCGACTTAGGTAGGGCAAGGAGACAGGTCTCAAGTCAAACTGAGCTAGAAGAGGAATCAAACCTGCACTGTCAGCACTAATCTAGACCATGTGCAGACCACCAAAGCTAAGCAGCCCTGCACCCACGCATTTGAGGATATACACAAGAAGGAGAAAGGGCTGGAAGGATATATTAATGGGTTAGGTGAAAGTTAGTGCAAAGAGATTTGTGTGGTGCATATGCATCAACATAGACACACTTAGCAGATTGGCCTATTTCTGTCCAGTAAATGATCAGTAAAAAGTGTTTTTGAAAGATATTAATTTAATGGACAAATGGCAGAGTCCAGCCCAATGTCCTGTCCATTGTCATCTAAATCAAACTATCTGCTCATTATGATTTGGAGATGCCGGTGTTACGTTAAAAGTCACACAACACGAGGTAATTGTCCAACGGGTTTATTTGGAAGCACTAGCTTTCTGAGCGCTGCTCCTTCATCAGGTAGTTGAAGCTAGTGCTTCCAAATAAACCTGTTGGACTATAACCTGGTGTTGTGTGATTTTTAACTCTGCTCATTATTACATACTTGTTTATGGGATCCTGTTGTGTATAAACTGGCTGAAGAGTCATATGAGATGCTGCCAGATGTGTTGAGTTTCTTTCTGTGTTTGTTTCAGAGTTCCAGCATCCACAGTATGTAGCTTTTACATAAAGACTGCAGTGTTTTCTACATATCAGCAGAGACCCACATTACAAAATAAACTTGATTGGCTGTGAAACTCTCTGGGTCCAGCTGAGGTCATGAAACATGCAATATAATATATATTATTTTAAGAGCTGGTCAGTGGGTAGGAATCTTGCAGCAAATAACTCACCTCCTGAAACCCACCCCTTCCTCCCCAAAGCTGGTCCACTGAGTACAAGGCACAAGTCAGTAGTGTGATAGAGTTCTCACTCGCCTCTGGGTGAGGACAGCTCCAACAAGGCTCACAAAGCTCAACACTGAAAATGTGTTGCTGGTTAAAGCGCAGCAGGTCAGGCAGCATCCAAGGAACAGGAAATTCGACGTTTCGGGCTAAAGCCCTTCATCATTCCTGATGAAGGGCTTTAGCCCGAAAGTCGAATTTCCTGTTCCTTGGATGCTGCCTGACCTGCTGCGCTTTAACCAGCAACACATTTTCAGCTCTGATCTCCAGCATCTGCAGACCTCACTTTTTACTCACAAAGCTCAACACCATCCTGGTCAAAGCAGTCACTTGATTGGCACCACATCCACAAATATTTACTCCCTCCACCACTGATGCTCAGTAGCAACAGTATGTAGCATCTACAACATGCACTGCGGAAATTCACCAAAACTCTTCCAAACCCACGATCAAGGACAGCAGGCATGTGGTAACCTCATCACCTGCAAGCCGCACATCATCCTGACTTGGAAATATATCGCAGTTCCTTCAGTATGGCTGAGTCAAAATCCTGGAACTCCTCCCCCACCCCCACCACCAAGTATCATTCTAGGTCTACCTACAGCACATGGAATGAAGCAGGTCAAGAGTACACTTCACCACCACCTTCTCAAAGGCAGTAAATGCTGACCCAAAGAGTGATGCCCACATCCTTTGAAGGAATAGTAAATAAAAATGAACACTTTTCACAGCCAGATACAGCTTAGCTTGATTATAGAGTCATAGAATAGATCCTTTGACTAACTCATCCATGCCAACCGGGTTTCCAAAGCTGAATCATACCATTTGCTTGCACTTGGCCCATATTCCGCGAAAGCTCTCTTATCCATGTACCTGTCAAAATGTCTTTTAAATGTTATAATTGTACTCACCTCTGCCACTTCCTTTGGCAGCTCATTCAGTACACACACCACCCTCTGTGTGAAAAAGGTGCCCCTCAGGATCTTTTTAAATCTTTCCACTCTCATTTTAAACCTATGCCATATAATATTGGACTTCTCTACCTTTGGGAAAAGACCTTGGCTGTTCCCCTTACAATACACTTCAAGATTTTATAAACCTCTATAAGATTACCCTTCAGCCTCTGACACTCCAGGGAAAAATGTCCCAGACTATCCATCCTCTCCTTATAGCTCAAACCCTCAAGTCTTGGTAACGTCCTTTTAAATCTTTTTTGCAGCCTCTCCAGTTTAATTACATCCTTCCTACAACAGGGCAAAAAAAATTGTGACTCATTCGGGCAAAGCCAGGTGTGTTTGCTGTTCTAGATTGTCTCTTTTGACTTTTCTAATTGAGAAGCCTGCATGGATAGAATCGACTTAGGTTAGACACCATTCATAGACTGTGATCCCTGGTGTCTGCAACATGTTTGGGAGCAAAAGTGAGGGCATTTATCTTTTGCGTTCGAGTCTGTCTGACCATTTCAATTACTCCTCCCTATACAGGAACGTCTTCTGTTGTCAGTACTTCCGAGGCATGTTGCCATGGAGATGAAGGCCGATATTAATGCCAAGCAAGAGGATATGATGTTCCACAAGATTTATATACAGAAGCATGACAACGTCAGGTAGGTAATACGTCTCAACTTGGCCTCTATGGCCAGTTCATCAATACCAGTGCACTTTATAGAGGAATCCAAACAGGCAGTGACTGTTTTTTTAGTTCAGAGGGAGGTATACAGTTGTGTCCCCTAAGGGAGTGGTAATTAGGTTACATCTGTTTTCGATGTTTACTTATGCCATGAACCTGGGTGTAATGCTAGGCATATTATCTAAATGGTGCAAGATTGAAGCGTTCACAGATGTGGAGGGATCTGTGCATCTTAGAAATTTAGAAAAATAGGAGCAGGAGTGGGCCATTCTGCCCTTCCAGCCTTCTGTAACTGTTCAATAGGATTGTGGCTGATCATCCAACTCAATATCCTGTTCCCATTTTCACACTGTATCTTTTAGCCCTAAGAGCTATTTCTACATATTTCTTGAAAGTCTCCAATGCTTTGATCTCAACATTTTGGCAGAGAATTGCACAGGCTCATCAATCTCTGAAGAAATCTCTCCTCATTTCTGTCCTGAAAGGTTTGTCCCTTCTCCTTTGACTCTGACACCTGGTTCTGGATTTCCTGGTAATCAAGAGAATCCTTCCTGCATCTATTCTGTCTCACCTTGTTAGAATTATACAGCTTTTATGACGCATGAATTGTAAAAGATGTAGGAAGTAATTAGGAAGTAATGTTATTTATTGCAGGGTGGATTTGAATATAAAATAGGGAGGTTATGCTTTGGTTACACTTCACAATTATAGTTTTGAAGGATAGGATAGATTTAAGATAAAGTACAGAGGTTTAGGGTGAGATGTAAGGAAAATTCTTTTCACTGGGACTGTGGTGAGAATCTTAGACTCATTGCCTGTAAGGACAGTAGAGGCAGAAACTTTCACAATATTTAATGAGTCTTTAGATGGACTTCAACGCTCACTTGCACTGTCAAGATATATCGGCTCAGTGCTGGAAAATGGGATTTGAGTAGTTAGGTGAGTTGCTTTTGACTGGTGCAGACTTGATGGGCTGAAGGGCCTTTGCCTGCGCTGTAGACCCCCATGACCCTATAACATTTAATGTTGCTGCGAGGCTTGTATCTACCGAACGTCAGAAGATCTAACAGATAAGTTGATTGAGACATTGAAGATCATGATTGGCCTTAACGGGATAGATTTGGAGAAGATATTTTCTCTTGTGGATGAATCCAGAATCAGGGATAACCACTTAAGACAGAGATAAGGAAACTTTTTTTTTCTTGCACGTGGTCATGAGTCTTTGGAACTCTGTTCTTCAAAAGACAATGGAGTCCCTGAATATATTTAAGGCAGATTCTTCATAAGCAAGGGGTAAGTGTTATGAAAAATAGATGGGAAGCTGGAGTAATCAGATCAATCACAACCTTATAGACTGGTAGAGCAGGCTTGAGGGGCCAAGCGGCCTACTCTTGCCTCTATTTCAGATGTCCATAAGGCACATCTTCAAACCAACGGACTAGAAGTTCGGTGATATAATAAACAATGAGGAATACAGAAAGTGTAGTGATTGTAACAATCAGCTGGGTGGACCTCATCAAATATAAATTCCCTGATTAGGGCTGTTAGTCTGGTCCCATCAGGGAGCCCTGGCTGACAGATAATAAAATCTGTATTAGATGTTCTGACACTCTGAGAGCTGGCTCTGAGGGAGCTGGACCAGTGTCAAGGACTTTCCATGTGTAAATAAAATGTGACTTGGTGACAGGATACTGGCCTCTGTGGAGGTAATTTAGTGGGGACGAAATGAAAGTAAGTTCCGGAAGAAACTCATTTGCAGTAGTCATCTTTGAGCTGGGGTAAGCATTTCTGGCATCATGCCATTACTTGGGAAGCTTGACTCGTGTGACCCTGCAGCTAAAGACTGGGTCCAGTATGTGGTTAGAATGTGATATTTTTTTCAGGTGAATTACATTGGGGCAGGTGAAAACCAATGAGTAATTCTCCTGACAGCTTGTGGACCTGCAGCTTTTTCAGTTATTAGGAGCCTGACGTTTCTTAAGGGGCCAGATATTAAAATCTTTCTCGAGTTGACAGATTTAGTTAAGGAATATTATGACCCTCAACCACCTCTAATTTTGATACGCTATCGTTTTTATTAAACAATTCGAGAATCAGGGGAATGCAAATCGGGATTTTTGACTAGGTTTAGGTGACTGGCAGAGGCATGTGACTTTGTTTAACTCTTGAAGAGATGCTTAGAGACTGGTTGGTAAGTGGGATGAATAATGTAACCATGCAAAAGCACCTATAAGCGAAGCCCAATTGGACCTCAAATAGGAGAAAGTGAGGACTGCAGAAGCTGGAGGTTAGACAAAAGAGTGTAGCGCTGGAAAAGCACAGCAAGTCAGACACCATCAGGAAAGTTTTATGATGAAGGGCTTATGCCCAAAACGTCAATTCTCCTGCTCCTCGGATTCTGCCTAACCTGCTGTGCTTTTCCAGTACCATACTCTTGACTCTGAACTTCAAATAGGAACTATAATTGGCTTTATCATTGGAAAATGTGGCAAGTGGAACTTATGAGTTGCAGGGAATTTTGATGGAAATGGACCTCCTCGCCAATCTGACTGAGCTTGAAGACAATTGCTTTGCCACACTCAGGATGTATCTGAACAAAGGAGCTCTAAGCTAACCCACAGCAAAACTCCAAAACAAAGCCAAGCCTTGGCCAAATGGTTACAATTTACTTCAGAATCCAGGCAGGGATGTCATTGTAGTTGATGCTGGTATGCAGATTTGAGACAGCAAAAGAGTGTCACTAGGCCTGAATTGAGTGAGAGGCTGGTATCCAGGAGAGTGCACACTCTGGAAAGTCCACCTACGTCTGGTTTAGAACTGTTAAAATGCTTAGTAGCATCCAGGTCAGAAGCAATCAAAATAAATGTCTGGTTAAATGGTCACCCAATTCTAATGGAGATCAATACCGATGCGGCCGATTCAGCGATCTCAGAATCAGTCTTTAACAAAATTCGTTCTGGAATTCAACTCTTCAGCTTGTGTAAGTCCTTGGCTAGCCTGGGGAACTTTTATAGATTAATGGAACCACTTTGATTCCGGTCTCTTATAAGAAGCAGCTGGTTCAGTTCCCAGTGATTGTAGTAAATGGCTCAGGCCCAGGCTTGATGGAGTGAAACTGGTTGAGAACGATTCACCTAGATTAGTTCAATATTTTTCCATTAGAGAATGGCTACCTGAGTGTGGTCAGAATTAAATACACTGAAGTCTTCCACAAAGGCCTGGGGACTATCAAAGAAGACAAGACCACCTTGCATGTTGACCAGGAAGCAATTCCACAACTCTACAAGGCCTGCCCAGTGCCATTTGCCTTACATGCAGAAATAGAGGCAGCAATCAGAAGGCTGGAAAGTGAAGGAACCATCAAAGCAGTCCGGTTTGTGGAATGGGAAGCACCAGTCACACCAATTATGAAGTGGGACAGTCAGTTCACCTTTGTGGGCATTTTTAAAAAAATGATAAACTGCTTTTTACAGCTGGATAAATACCCAATCCTCGATAGATGATTTACACGCAAATCTGGTGGAGGCAGGGGGTGCTGGTCCTTCACGAAGATGGACATGAGCCACACTTAATTGCGGTTGTGGTTAGATGAGGATTCTCAGAAGTATGCCCATATAAGACTATAATTTAGGGTATCATTAGCCCATGCCATTTTTCAGTGGATGATGCAGAACATTTTACAAGCTCTAACCCTGGTCACCATTTATCTAGATGATGTGCTAATAGGGAAGACCAATGAAGAGCACTTAGAGAACTTTGACATAGTCCTTAGACATTTCTCCCTGGTGGACGTATGCCTAAGAAGGGAAAAAAGTATGTTCCAGGCATCACAAGGGACCTACTTGGGCTACAGAGTTAACAAGAGTTAACAAGTGAAGCTTAGGCCTACCCTTGGACAGATGAATTAATATGGAAAGTTCATTCATAACCTGGCCTCTTTTCTAGCACTCCTAAAAATGGGCCAGCTTAGAAATGGTCGCATGGCCAAGCCTTAACTTTCAGGGAAGTGAAGAAATAGCTATCATCCTCCTGAGGCATTGGCACACTGTGATCCCAAGTGAGATCTGGCATTGACACGTGATGCCCCCCCTACATGGCATCAGAGCAGTAGTAGCTCATAGGTGGCCCAATGGAGAGGAATGCCCAATAATGTATGCGTACAAGACTTCGGCTAATGCGGAATGTAAGTACGCCCAAATACCAAAGGAAGGTATGGTGGTCATGTTAGGAGTCAGGAAGTTCCACCAATGCCTTTATGAATGTAAATTTGAAATAATAATGGATCATAAGTCCCTGCTAGGTCCACTTAAAGAGGACAAGGCAGTGCTGCCCATATTTCAGACCGAATTCAATGGTGAGCATGAATACTAAGTGCATATAATTACAAATTGGAACTCTGTCTGGGAGGCCATTTATCTCCTACTGGCAGAAACTGGCATTGGTAATTCTGCCACTGGAAGAGTCCATTGTGGTTTTAAATTTCCTGGATACACTTGCTTTCACCGCTGACATTCTCAGTCTTTGGATGCCGAAAGATTCGGTCCTGGCAAAACTGAATCAGTTGGTGGTGATGGGGAAAACAAAGGGCTTTCACAATCAGTATTGAAACCTTTTTGGATTTGGAGAGACCAGATCACATAGAGGATGACATATTATTATGGGGAGCAAGAATGATTGCCCTGAGCAAGGTTCACTGCCACGTATTGTCCGAACTCCACTAGGGTCATCCAGGGATTTCCAAAAGGGAGATGTACGCAGGAGGTTATGTCTTGTGGCCAGGCTTGAATGCAAACATAGCCATGTGGATAGGGCGGTGCCCAGAGTGCCATCAAGGACAAAAGTTACCACCAGCAGCTCCTCCATATCCAGGGAAATGGCCAGGTAAACCCTGGACTCAGTTACACACTCGACTGTGCAGATCCTTTCATGGGCTGAATGTTCTTAGTCATTGTAGGTGCTCACTCAAGGTGGTTGGACGTGCATAGAGTTCTTTCAACAAACATGGGAACAACGATAGAAAAACTGTGTGCATCTTTTGCATTACACGGACTCCTGGGAGTGCTGGTCAATAATAGGGCATCATTCACCAGCAGGGAATTTGAATATTTCCTGAAGTCGAATCAATTAGGCACAAAAGGACAGGTTCGAACCATCCATCGTCCAATAATCAGGCAGAAAGAGCAGTCCAAACCTTGAAGGCAGGCTTAGAGAAACAGCCTCCAGCTTCAGTAGATAGCAAACTCAACTGGTTCCTATTTGATTATGGGAGCACCCATCAACAACAGGGATCGCTCTAGCATAGCTCTAGCTAATGAGGAGAAGACTCTGCACCAAGTTAAACCTGATCTTCCTGGACCTGGGGTGGGGTCAGAGTGAAATGGCATCAGGAACGCCAGTGCCAGACGCTAGACTCCACCAAGTGAGAGAGACGGTTTACTACTTAGGATGAGGTTTGGTGCAGGAACCACGAAGATGGCCCTGCATGGGTAAGAAGCTTGGTTGATGCAAAGTCAAGACCAATGATGTAAAAGGTTTGGGTCAGAGCGATGGTCCTGAAACAGCACGTGGACCATATAAAAGCCACTAACTCACAAACGGTGTGGGAACAAAATGTGCCCTGCTCCTCAGAACACTTGGAAAGGCTGTGAGAACCTGTGAGTTCTACCTTTCTAGGCAGAAGTGGGTACTGCATTCCAGGATTCGTGATGAAGGGTTTTTGCCCGAAACTTCGATTTTCCTGCTCCTCGGATGCTGCTTGACCTGCTGTGCTTTTCTAGCACCACTCTAATCTTGGTTCCATCTTTCTGTCAAGTGTTGAAGTAACCTCTGAATCTGAGATGGACACGGCAGATCTCGCTGCATCAAAGCCTTTGCTGTCTGAAGAGGAGAGTGAATTTCTTGCTGAGGTGCTCTGGGTGCAAGAGCCAAGCTCCTGTGCATTACACACTGTCCGTATCCGATACAGAGTCAGAGTAACCTGATCGGGTGCAGAAAAAACACCCCAGAAAGTGCCAAAAGGAAAAGGACTGGCATATATCCTCAGACGCTTAAGGGTTAGGATGTAGTGATTATAACAAGGTCAGCCAGGTAAACCTCAGAATATGAGTTCTCTGATTGGGGTTGTACATCTGGTCTGACAGATTACAAGAGGTGTGTCAGACATTCTGACACTGAGAGTTGAATGTGAGGGAGCTGGACCAGTGTTAAGCACTTTCTATATGTAAATAATGGATGACTTGGGGAAGGGGCACCAGCCTCTGTGGAGTTACTTCAGAAAGAAATTTAAGGAGAACATTTACCACTGAAATGGGTAGGACACATATTCATAAAATCTAATGCAGAGGAATACTCAGTGAAGAAAAAGTGTTTTTTCACCATCAACTTCCAGAAAGGGAGCAGTACATGGAATTTGCTAATAACTTCCACCCTGCCCTCAAATTCACTTAGAGTAAAAAGTGAGGTCTGCAGATGCTGGAGATCAGAGCTGAAAATGTGTTGCTGGTTAAAGCGCAGCAGGTCAGGCAGCATTCAAGGAACAGGAAATTCGATGTTTCGGGCTAAAGCCCTTCATCAGGAATGAGAAAAGTGTGTCAGCTCAAATTCACTTGGTCTATATTGGACACCTCCCTCCCCTTTCTTGACCTCTCTGTTTCCATCTCGGGCGACTCAGTGAAGAAAAAGTGTTTGGAAGAATAAGGAAAGGCAATAGAACATAAATGGCACAATTCTGCATGATATGCCCAAACAGAGGGCCCTGTGGAGTGAATGTGCAGTAATCTCTGAAGATGACAGGACAGGTTGATAAATCTGTTCATGGTGCATACGGGAGTGTAAAATCAAATAAGTCATACTAAATCATTACATTGGCCTTGGCTGGAGTATTGTGTCCAATTCTGGGTGTTACATTTTAAGCAGGATGTCACGGCCTTAGAAAATTTAAGACATCTATGAGAATGGTGTTGGGGCAGGGGAGGGGTAAGGAAATGCCAAGGTTCTCTGGATAGACAAGTGGAATTGAATTAAAGGAAGATTTAACAGACAAAATTTTGAAGGATTTTGATTCATTGGGAAAAAAACTATTTCCTTTGGCAAGGAAGGCAATAACAAGGAAACAGAGATTTAAATAAATTGACTAAAGTACAGGAGAGGTAGATGAGGTAAAGGCCTATTCCCCACTGCACTGCTCTAAACATCTGCCCCCGCTAACATAATAAAGATAGGGTCCCCCTTGTCCTCACTTATCAACCCACCAGCTTCCACTCCAATGTATCATCCTGAAATACTCCCGCCAAATTAGACCTCTCCACCCAGAATATCTTGCTTTCCGCAAGGACTGTTCCCTTCGACACTGCCTGGTTTATGCCACACTCTCCACCAACCCCTGGTACCTTCCCCTGTAAGCAAAAAAGATGTAACACCTGCCCATACATACCTTACTTCACCTCCAACCAGGGCCCAAAACAGTCTTTCCAGGTGGGATAGAGGTTCACCTGCATCTCCTCCAACTATTCTATTGTATCTGGTGCTCCCGATGCAGTCTTCTCTATATTGGTGAGGTCCAGTGTAAACTAGGTGTCCTTTTTACAGAGTATCTTTGCTGTGCCTAAAGTGGCCAGCCTGATCTGTCAGTCACCACCCATTTCAATTCCCCCTCCCACTCCCGCTCTGACATGTCCATCCTCAGCCTCCTCCATTACCACAGTGAACCCGACTGCACATCTTCTGCCTGGGCATCTACAGCCCAGAGGACCTAACACTGAGTTCTCAAATTTCAAATAAAGTTTCCACTCTTTATAGCCCTGCCTCCTCCCTTCCATCCCACCTACCGACACTTTCTTCCAGCTACCAATCAGATTCAGCCCTCCCATCGCCAAGCCAGCTCATACCCCTACCTGTGTTCACCTATCACTACCCCAACATTCTGCTACTCTCCCCACCCCACCCACCCTCTCTATTATCTGGAGCTGCCCCTACGCCAACATCTAGTCCTGAAGAAGAGTTATAGCCAAAACGTTGACTTCTCCCCCTCCTGATGCTGCTTGGCTTGTGTGTTCTTCCAGCAACCTGCCAGTTTACTTTGGATTCCAGCATCTGCAGTTTTTTTTAAATCTCCAAACTTCATGCCCAGGTTTGGCAGGACTGCAGAGCTTAAATCTGATCCATTGGTAGTGGGATTGTTTAGTCCTGTAACCGGCTGCTTCTGCAGTTGGGATACAGTAGTCCTGTTTGGTAGCTTCACCAGATTGATACCTCGTTTTTAGGTGGGCCCAGTACTGTCCTGCATTCTTTATTGAACAGGGTTGATTGCCTGGCTTGATGGTAATGGTGGATATGCTGGGCCATGAGATTGCAGATTGTGATTCAGTGTAATTCTTCTTCTGATGTCCACCTCATGGATGCCCAGTCTTGAATTGCTAGATCCATTCAATGTCTATTCCATCTACAACAGTGATAATGCCCAAAGTTTGTGCGAAGATTTGTAGCTCGGGTGCTTGTTGTAGTGGTTCTGTTCGCCGAGCTGGAAGTTTTTGTTGCAAACGTTTCGTCCACTGGCTAGGAGACATCATCAGTGCTCTGGAGCCTCCTGCGAAGCGCTTCTTTGATGTTTCTTCCGGCATTTATAGTGGTCTGTCCTTGCCGTTTCCGGGTGTCAGTTTCAGCTGTCCGCTGTAGTGATTAGACACAAACCAACAGCCACGCTCAGACAACAACTTACTAGAACAAAGGAGCCAATACCCAACATGAGCAAAACTAATGTAGTTTATAAAATACCATGCAAGGACTGCACAAAACACTATATAGGACAAACAGGAAGACAGCTAACAATCCGCATACATGAACACCAACTAGCCACGAAACGACACGACCAGCTATCCCTAGTAGCCACACACTCAGACAACAAGCAACATGAATTCGACTGGGAAAACACTACTATCATAGGGCAAGCCAGACAGAGAACAGCCAGGGAATTCCTAGAGGCATGGCATTCATCCACAAACTCCATCAATAGACACATCGACCTGGACCCAATATACCAATCACTACAGCGGACAGCTGAAACTGACACCCGGAAGCGGCAAGGACAGACCACTATAAATGCCGAAAGAAACATCAAAGAAGCGCTTCGCAGGAGGCTCCAGAGCACTGATGATGTCTCCTAGCCAGGGGACGAAACGTTTGCAACAAAAACTTCCAGCTCGGCGAACAGAACCACTACTACTGTGATAATGCCACATAACACAATGAATAGTATTCTCGGTGTAAAGGCAGGACTTTGTTTCCACAGGAACTGTACAGTGGTTGCTCTTACCGATACTGTCAAGGACAGATATACCTGTGCCAGGCAGATTGGTGAGAATTAGGCCACATATGGCTTTACCTCTTCTTGGTCATTTCATCACCTGCTGCAGATCCAGTCTAGCAGCAATGTCCTTGAAGACCATACCAGCTTGATCAGTAGAGCTGCTACCAAGGTGTTCTTAGTGATGGACATTGAAGTCCCCCATCCAAAGTACATTCTGGCCCTTGCCACCTGCAATGCTTCCTCCAAGTGTTGTTTGACATGGAGGAGTACTGATTCATCAGCCAAAGGAGGACAGTGTGTGGTAATGAGCAGGATGTTTCCTTGCATAATCGACCTGATGCCATAACACTTCATGGAATGTAGAGTCAATGCTGAGCACTCCCAGACAGGTGCCTTCCAACTGGAGGCTACTGCGCTACCATCTCTGCTAGGTCTGTCTTGATAGTGGAGCAGGACATACTCAGGGATAGTGATGGTGGTGTCTGGGGCATTATTTGTAAGGTCTGATTCTATGAGTATGACTATGTCAGACTGTTGCTTGACTACAGTGTGGGACAGCTCCTCCAATTTTGGCACATGTCCAGTAAGAAGGGCATGGCTGTTTGCCGATGTCATTTTTGGTCCCAAGGTTGATGCCTGGTGGACCATCCCCAGCGTTCACCTGCACTAGCCTTCACCACCTGAAGATTAAGTCATCTAGTGACAGTAAGAATGAAAAGATGACTTAAGAGAATAAGAATAATGTCCAGTTGAGCAGTTAAGGGATGGGTGAAGGAGTGTGGGGGAGCCAGCTGGGAATGGGGTGCATGTGTGGCTGTCACTGTCATAGAGTCATGGAGGTCTACAGCATGGAAGCAGGCCCTTTGGCCCAACGTGTCCATGCTGCCCAGTTTTCACAATTTAAACTAATCCCGTTTGCCTGCATTTGGTCTCTATCCCTCCATACCTATCCCATCCATGTACCCTATCTAAATGTTTCTTAAATAATGTAATTCCACTCCCTTCCATCACTACCTCAGGCAGCCCGTTCCAGGCACTCACCATCCTCTGGGTGAGAAAATTGTCCCTCTGGACCCTTTTGTATCTCTCCCCTTTCACCTTAAACCTATGCCCTCGAGTTTCAGACTCCCCTACCATGGGGAAAAGTGATAGGCTATCTGCCTTTTCTCTGTCTCTCATGATTTTCATGGATTTTGATGGGTTCAGACACTACAGAGAAAAATGTCTATGATGTGTTATTCAGCCTGTTCTATTCCTGGTCTCCGTGTGATGGGCTACATTCCCAGCTGGAATGCTATTAGGCATTGAGAACGCCGGACAGAGACAGAGTCACATTGTACAGAAGAATAGAGGAACTAGCCACAGGGATCTTGCATATAGAACATTGACTTCAGTAAGATCTTGGTTTCTTGAAACTTCAAGCAGCTTAGTATTCTGAGCAGTACTCTTGAGTTCTGAAACTCCACAATATAATAAGGTGACCTTCTGTCTTTTGTATTTTTTGGAAGAAAGGGAGGCATTGGCCTAGTGGTGTTATCGATAGACCATTAGTCAAGTGATCCAGGTACTGGTTTGGAATCTGGGGTTTGAATACCATTATGGTGGATGGTAGAATGTGAATTGAATTTTTAAAAATTAAGAGTCTAACGAAGATCATAAAATGATTTTCAGGTGAAAAAAATCCCCATCTGGTTCACACAGTATCCTTTAGGAAACTGCTATGCTTACTGGATCTGACTTATATGTGACTTCAGACCCATAGCAATTTAGTTGACTCTTACCTGTTCTCTGGCAATTAGGGATGGGTGATATATGCTGGTCTGGCAGCAAACCCACATCCTGTGAATAAAAGATAATGTTTGTCCTTGTGAGAATAAAGCTATTGAGCGCTTTTGTGATGACAAGGAATAGGAAGACTTGAATTTATATAGTTAAAAATCACACAACACCAGGTTATAGTCCAACAGGTTTAACTAGCTTTCAGAGTGATGCTCCTTCATCAGGTGGTTGTGAGGATACAATTGTAAGGCACACAATTTATAGCAAAAGTTTACAGTGTGATGTAACTGAAATTATACATTGAAAAATACCTTGATTATCTGTTGAGTCTTTTATCTGTTCGAATACCATGATAGTTTCACTTCTTTCATGTGTAAATCACAAAACGTTTTTTTAAAGTTGCATTCTAAGGTTAACTGTAACAATTGGTGTTAGCCAGACAATATGTTGAAAGTGTTAGCCCCCGTGTTCTCTGTCTATGCCATGATATTTAGACTGATTCTAATCTAAAAAGTGAGATAACAGAGTTTTATATGAATTCATGCAGTTTTTGAGTAAAGTACAATGTAACTCTGCAAGTACAAATTCACCCCACAAACATATATGTGTGTGTGTGTGTGTGTCTATCTGTCTGTCTGGGTTGGGGGGTTGTGAGTGTGAGAGAGAGTGTGTATGTGAGTGTACAGTGTCTTAAGTCTGTGAGGGGGGGTGCATGTGTGAGTGTAGGAGTGTGTGTGTCTGTAAGGGTATGTGTTCATGTCTGTATATGTGTGTCCGTGTGTATGTGTGTGTATAAGAGTGCCTGTGTATGTGTATGTGTGCGTGTGTGTGTGTATATAGTGCAATGGTGGTCACCTGTAATGTCACATGAACCCAAGGTCCCGGTTGAAGCCCTCCCTATAGGTATGGACTTAGCTATCAGCCTCTGCTCGATCACTTTTCTCTGCTGCCTGTCCCGAAGTCCGCCTTGGAGGATGGTCACCCGAAGGTCTGAGGTCAAATGTCCTGGACCACTGAAGTGTTCCCCAACTGAGAGGGAGCCCTCCTGTCTGTTGATTGTTGTGCGGTGCCCATTCATCCGTTACTGTAGCCTTTGCTTGGTTTCCCCAATGTATCATGCCTCAGGGCATCCTTAACTGCAACGTATAAGATAGACTACGTTGGCTGAGTCACATGACTACCTGCCACGTACATGGTGGGAGGTGTCCCACGCATAATGATGGTATCCATATCCACACTCTGACATGTCTTGCAGCGCCGACCGAAACAGGGTTGTATGGAGCATCTTTTGTGGTTAGCGCAGTTGTATGGACATCTAGTTTGTGATGTTTGACACGATCAGTGGATTCAATTCCATTACTGGTTGAGGTCAGTACAAAAGACCTTCTCAACCTCATACTTCACCTGAAGCGTGGTGCCCCTCAGATTAAACCATCACTAGTTGTCTCTGTCCAATGAAGATGATAGGTCAGAGAGGAGGGTGGAGCGGATAGATGGGAAGGAAGATTAGCAGGTAGGACAAGTCATGAGGATGGTGCTGATCTGGCAGTTTGGAACCTGCCAATCCTCCTTCCCACCTATCTGCTCCACCCTATCATCTTCATCCCCACCCCCATCCACCTATTGCACTCTTAGCTACCTTCTTCCCAGCCCCACCCTCTCCCATTTATCTCTCCACCCCGGAGGCTCCCTGCCTTCATTCCTGATGAAGGGCTTTTGCCCTAAACGTTGATTTTCCTGCTCCTCAGAAGCTGGCTGACCTGCTGTGCTTTTCCAGCACCACTCTAATCTAGATACTGAATTCCAACATCTGCAATCCTCACATTCGCCTGGCCGTGGGAAATTGTCCCATAGCATCTAGGGATGTGCAGAGGTTAGGTGGATCAGCCATGGTAAACGCAGGGTTACGGAGCTAGGATGGGGAGTTGGATCTGGGTGAGATGCTCTTTGGAGGACAGTGCAGACTTGGTGGGCTGAATGGTCTGTTTCTGCACTATAGAAATTCTACAAATGCTGCATTTAAATATCACTCCTAACGTAGTAAAATATCCGATTATTCTTTGCAGGGGTATTAATCAGACAATAAAAGAAGGAAATATTGAGGACAGGTTGTCTAAATACTTAGTCAATGTAATGGTTTTTATGGACTGTCTTTGCTGGAGATATATTCATGGAAAAGGGACTAAGGAAGTGTTCTATGGATGAGGTGGCTTGGCGAAGCCATGGTCTGCAAGGTGGGGACAAAGAGAGTAAGAGGCATGCAAAAGGCCAGATTTTGGGTGGTATGGTAGCTCAATGGTTAGTGATGCTGCCTCATAGCGCCAGGGACCCAGGTTCAATTCAAACCTTGGGTGACTGTCTCCCCATGTCTGCCGGGTGCTCTGTTTTTTTTCTCACAGTCCAAAGATGTGCAAGTTAGGTGGATTGGCCAGGCTAAATTGTCCATAGCATCCAGTGATTGGCAGGTTAGCTGCATTAACCATGATAAATGCAGGGTTACAGGAGTAGGTTAGGGGCTGGGTGGGATGCTCTTGGGAGGGATTCTGCAGACTCAGTGTGCTGAATGGCCTCTTTCAGCACTATAGAGATTCTTTGAGAGATCTCAGAGAGTCGTGGAACTGTAGGGGGTAACAGGGTTTGGGAGGGGGAGGGTGGGAGGAGCTGTAAACAGCAACAGAATTAGCAACTACATGAATTTGAATATGTTGCCTCTATATTAAAAACTGAAAATGTGTTGCTGGAAAAGCGCAGCAGGTCAGGCAGCATCCAAGGAGCAGGAGAGTCGATGTTTCGGGCATAAGCTCTCGAAGAAGGACTTATGCCCGAAACATCGAGTCTCCTGTTCCTTGGATGCTGCCTGACCTGCTGCGCTTTTCCAGCAACACATTTTCAGCTCTGATCTCCAGCATCTGCAGTCCTCACTTTCTCCTTCTATATTAAACACACCAGTTTTTGATGGCTTGCTTCACAGCAGGTAGTCAGTTTAGCATTTTGAGCAGACGATGTCTCTGTTTCTACTATTTGCAGCATACAGGTTAAATATATTTGTTTTACTAACATTGTTCAAGTTGAAGTGCTAATTAAAGGCACTTAATAATAGCATCGAAGAATTTTACAACCATTCAGTGGACTGTAGTTTAAACAAATTCAACTGAGTAAGAGCAATCTGCTAGCTTTGTTGTCTAAAACTGAAAATGGAGAAAAACAAGCTAAAATCAAAGCCAGCGCTAAGGACCTAGGAATGGACCTGTACTCATTGGACTTTAGAATAAAGAGAGGTGACCTTACTGAGGCAGACAAGATTCTCAGGAACTTCACAAGATAGATGTGGAAAGATTTTTCCCCTTGTAGTTGAGTCGAGGACCAGAGGGTATAATCTCAGAATAAGGGGTCCCACATATAAGACAGAGATGAGGAGAGATTTCTTCTCTCAGAAAGTAGCGAATCTGTGGAATACTTTACCAGAGAGAATTGTTGAAACTGGATTGTTAAATACATTCAAGGCTGAGATAGACAGGTTTTTTAATCAGTAAGGGAATGAAGGGTTATGGTGAATAAGGCAGGAAATGAGTTACCAAGTGACTTATATGCATAGCTGAAAATGTGTTGCTTGAGTTCTGGTCGCCATATTTCGGGAAGGATGTAGAAGCATTGGAAAAGGTGCAGAGGAGATTTACCAGGATGTTGCCTGGTCTGAAGGGACGGTCTTATAAGGAAAGTCTGAGAGATTTGAGTCTATTCTCATTGGAAAGAAGAAGGCTAAGAGGTGATTTGATAGAGATATACGAGATGATCAGAGGATTAGATAGAGTAGACAGTGAAAGTCTTTTTCCCTAAGATGATGCTGTCAGTATGTACGAGGGGGCAGAGCTACAAATTTAGGGATGATAGATTTAAGACAGACGTCAGAGGCAGGTTCTTTACTCAGAGAGTGGTAAGGGTGTGGAATGTCCTGTCTGCCAATGTAGTTAACTCAGCCACATTGGGGAGATTTAAACAATCTAAAATCTGATTGAAGATTTGTAGCTCGGGTATCCGTTGTTGTGGTTCTGCTCGCCGAGCTGGAAGTTTTTGCTGCAAACGTTTCATTCCCTGGCTAGGGAACATCATCAGTGCTGTTGGAGCCTCGTGTGAAGCGCTGCTTTGATGTTTCTTCCGGTATTTGTATTGGTTTGTTCTTGCCGCTTCCGGGTGTCAGTTTCAGCTGCAGTGATTTATATGTGGGGTCCAGGTCGATGTGTCTGTTGATGGAGTTTGGGGATGAATGCCATGCTTCTAGGAATTCTCTGGCTGTTCTCTGTCTGGCTTGTCCTATGATGGTGGTGTTTTCCCAGTCAAATTCATGTTGCTGGTTGTCTGAGTGTATGGCTACTAGAGATAGCTGGTCGTGTCGTTTTGTGGCTAGCTGATGTTCATGGATGCGGATTGTTAGCTGTCTTCCTGATTGTCCCATAAAGGACAAACAGGAAGACAGCTAACAATCCGCATCCATGAACATCAGCTAGCCACAAAACGACATGACCAGCTATCTCTAGTAGCCATACACTCAGACAACCAGCAACATGAATTTGACTGGGAAAACACCACTATCATAGGACAAGCCAGACAGAGAACAGCCAGAGAATTCCTAGAAGCATGGCATTCATCCCCAAACTCCATCAACAGACACATTGACCTGGACACCATATACAAACCACTACAGCTGAAACTGACACCCGGAAATGGCAAGAACATCCATCAACAGACACATCGACCTGGACCCCACATACAAATCACTGCAGCTGAAACTGACACCCGGAAGCGGCAAGAACAAACCAATATAAATACCGGAAGAAACATCAAAGCAGCGTTTCACACGAGGCTCCAACAGCCCTGATGATGTTCCCTAGCCAGGGAACGAAACGTTTGCAGCAAAAACTTCCAGCTCGGCGAGCAGAACCACAACATTTAAACAATCCTTGGATAAGCACATGGATGATGATGGGGTAGTATAGGGGAATGAGCTGAGAATAGTTCCAGGTCGGTGCAACATCGAGGGCTGAAGGGCCTGTTCTACGCTGTATTGTTCTATGTTCTATGGTGAGACCGCGTCTGGTGTATTGTGTACAGTTTTGGTCTCCATATCCAAGGAACAATGTTCTGGCTATGTAGGAAGTCCGAAAATTACCGAACTGATTCCTGAGATAGCAGAACTGATGTATAAAGAGACATTGGATCATTTAGGATTATATTCACCAGCATTTAGAAGAATGTATCAGAGAATCCCTACACTTCGGATGCAGGCCATTCCGCCCAATAAATCCACACCAACCCTCCAAAGAGCCCAGACCCACCCCATCCTATCCCTGCATTGCCAATGGCTAACCCACCTAACCTACACACACCCCGATCACTCTGGGCAGTTTTATAAGACCAATCTATCTAACCTGAATATCTTTGGACAGTGGGAGGAAGCTCACACAGACAGTTGCCCAAAGGCAGAATTGAACCCAGGTCCCTATGCTGTGAGACAGCAATGCTAACCACTGAGCCACCATGCCATTATGAGGGAGGATCTCATAAAATCCTGTAAAATTCTAATAGGACTGGACATGGTAAATGGTGGAAGGACCTTCCCCACGATTGGGAATCCCCAATTCAAAGAACTAAGGCCCCCATCTAAGGATATGGGATAGGTTATTTAGGACTGAGATGAGGAGAAATTTCTTCATCCAGAGAGGCGGGCGGCATGGTGGCTCAGTGGTTAGCATTGCTGCCTCACAGCACCAGGGACCTGGGTTCAATTCCCAGGCAACTGTCTGTGTGGAATTTGCACATTCCCCCCATGTCTGCATCAGTTTCCTCCCACAGTCCAAAGATGTGCAGGTCAGGTGATTTGGCCATGCTAAACTGTCCGTAGTGTTAGTTGCATTAGTCAGGGTTAAATCTTGGGGGATGGGTCTGGGTGGGTTGCTCTTCTGAGGGTTGGTGTGGACGTGTTGAAGGGCCTGTTTCCACACTGTAGGTAATCTAATCAAGAAAATGATGAGCTGATGGGATTTTATGCCATAAGAAATGTTTAAGGCCAGAAAATTGAGTAATTCCTTCTTGAAAATAGATACAGTTCCCAGGCTAAAGGGATCAAAGGGTATGGAAAGAAAGTAGGAACCAATTGAAGTGAATTGGATGATTAGTCATGATCATGTTGAATGGTGGAGCAGCTAAAGGCCCAGATTGTGCACTCCTACTCCTATTTTCACTATTTCTATGTATAACTATATGCAAATCCTTCCCAGTTGCTTTCCCTCAACTTCAGGATGGATTGTGCCACATTTTCTAGATGATAATGGCAATGATGCACTTTTTCAAGGGAGATTCTAAAGTTCCTTGAAGCACTTCCTCTCTCCTCCTGGGTTTGCTTGTCATGTCACATCTCTGGGAGAGCTTGATTCGGGAGTCTTGTGTTAGGCATGTGGGCAATGTGGCCTGCCCAGCAGAGCTGGTTGAACATGATCAATGCTTCAATGATGGCGATCTTGGCCTTAAGTGAGAAGTTGGCAATTGTGTGTCTATCCTGCCAAAGGACTTGCAGGACCTTGCGGATGTATTGATGGTGCTACCTCTCTCAGATTTTACTGAAGGCTGCATTTGACCAAGTGTGGCACCAAGGGGTCCCCAGCAAAACTGGAATCGGTGGGAATCAGAGGGCGACCTCTCCACTGGTTTGAGTCATACCTGGTAGATAGGAAGATGATTATGATTGTGGAAGGCCAGTCATCTCATCTCTGGTTTAGCTCTGCAGGAGTGGTATTCTGAACCCCTCTATCTTCAGATACTTCATTAAAAACCTTACATCCATCATAGGATCAAAGGTAGGGATGTTTGCCAATGATAATATAGATGACTAGTTGCAATTCGTCAGGTACTGAAGCAGTCCGTGTTCAAATGCAGCAGGAAGCTGACAAGTGGCAAGTAACATTTGTGCCATACAAATGCCAGCCAATCTCTACCTCCAAAAAGAAAGATTCTAACCACTGCCCCTTAATATTCAATGGTGTTGCCATTATTAAATTCCCCCGCTATCAATATCATGTGGGTTACCATTCACCTGTTCACACATAAATACTACGGCTACAAGAGCAGGTCAGAGGCGAGGAATTCTGTAGCAAGTAATGAACCTTCTGACTCCCCAGATTCTGTCTTATCCTCTATAAGGCTCAAGTCAGGAGTACGACGGAATATTCCCCTTTTATTTAGCAGACACATGGATGGGTCCATGAATATGAAGGCTTTATGGATTGGCAAATGGATTAATTTAGAATATCTGGTCGGCTTGGATGAGTTGGACCAAACGGTCTGTTTCCGTACTGTGCAACTCTATGACAGTATATGCTTGGATGGGTGCAGCTTCAACAACATTCAAGAGGCTGGACACCATTCAGGACAAAGCAGCCCACTTGTCTGGCACTACATCCACAACCATCCATTCCTTCACCACTGTCATTCAGTCGTTGCAGTGTGTACTTACTACAAGATGCATTGCAGAAATTCACCAGAGATCCTTCCACAGTACCTTCCATACCATGACCACTCAATCAAGAAGGACAAGGTCTGCAGATGGATGGGAACAGCACCACTTGCAAGTTCCCCTCCAAGCCACTCAACATCCTGACTTTGAAATATATCACTGTTCCTTCACAGTTGTCTGGTCAAATTCCTGGAATTCGCACTCTAAGGACATTCTAGACTTACCCATAGCACATGGACTGCTGCAGTTCAAGTGGCAGCTCACCCCCACCTTCTCAGGGCCAGCTTTGACTCATAATAAATGCTGGTCCAGCCAGCAATGCCCCTATCCCAGACGTGAATGCAATAAAGATCACAGCTGATCTGATTGTAATCTCAACTCTTCCTGTTTGTCCCTGATAACCTTTCATCCCTTGACAAGAATCTATCTATCTCTGCCTTAAAAATATTGTGTTTCACCACCCTTTCAGGAAGAGAGTTCCTCAGACCCATGACCCTCTGACAGATAAAAAAAATTATTATAATGTTTGCCTTAAGTGGGCCGCCCCCTGATTCTTAAAACAGTCATTTGTAGTTCTGGATTCCCTCATAAGATAAAGCATCTTCTCCACATCCACCCTGTCAAGACCTTCCAGGATTTCATATGTTAGAATCACATTGCTTGTTACCATTATAGAGTCATAGAGTCAAACAGCATGGAAACAGTCCCTTTGGTCCAACCATGCCACTCTGACAATAATCCCAATGCTGAGCACATATCCCTCTTAACCCGTCTCAACTCTAGTAGATACAGCGTAGCTTGTCTTCCTTTCCTTATAAGGCAAGCAGTCCATTCTAGACATTGAGTTGAAGAGTGTGCTGCTGGGAAAGTACAGCCAGTCAGGCATCATCTGAGGAGCAGGAGGATCGACGTTTCGACCCCCCAAGGGCTTATACCTGAAACATTGATTCTCTTGCTCTTCAGATGCTGCCTGACTGGCTGTGCTTTTCCAGCACCCCACTCTTCGACTCTGATCTCCAGCACCTGTAGTCCTCACTTTCTCCCATTCCAGATATTGGTCTGGTACACCTTCTCTGAACTGCGTCCTTCCTTAAACAAGGAGACCAGTCCCATGCAAAGTACTGCATCAACTTGATCTTGGACACCATATTTAGCAATATCCTGAAGGAAGATAAAATTATCCTCCTTGGGGATCTCAGTGCCAAGGTTGGAAAGGGTTTTCAACTTTGGAAAGAAGCCATTGGAAAGGAAGGAGTCAGGAATAGCAACTCCAACCCGATTCCCCTGCTGACTAAATGTGCAGAACATCAGCTGGTCATCACCAGCACACTGTTCTTTGAAAAAGACAAGTTCAAGATTTCTTGGAGGCATCTGCAATCAAAGCACCAGCACAGGACCAACTATGTGAGCATTTGATCCCGAGATTGAGAGGATGTCCTCATTCCCAAAGTGATGACCAGTGCAGACAATTGCTGGACACACCACTGGCACATCCATTCCTCTATGTTCATCAAATGCAACCAGCAGCGACTGAAGATGAGGAAACAGTTCAGAAAAATGTTCACTGTTGAGTGGCTTCATGTGCCAAGCAGCCTAGTCAACTTCCAACAATGTCTTCACCAAAATCACCAGAATCCATTTGAATAGAGTGGAGGAAATCTGGAAAGAGGTGAAGACAGACATCATCTCATGCTGTGAAGAAACCATCAACCATAAAACCAGGAAACACCTAAACTGTTTTGAGGAGAATGACCACATCGTCCACGCCCTCATCCAAAAGAATAGGAAAGCTTTCTGTGTCCGACAAAATGACATCATCAACAAGGCAAAGAGAACACATCAAACAGCTTAGGTACAGTTTTGAAGAAGATCTAGGCACATCAAGAAGTAGTGATGGACTGAGAAAGCAAAGGGAATGCAATAAGTACATCACCCAGGGCTTCTTCAACACCACCATGATAATGTATGGAGCCAACACTCTTGGCCTCAAACTGGTGCAGAGTAAGGATGTTTCTCTATAAAAGACAACAAGAACATCAGCCTATGATGGAGCGAACAGATGAAATATCTTCAAAACTGTAATATGATATTGACAAGGATGTGTTTGATGAAATCCCCAACTTCTTATCGACCATGATCTGGGACTCACAACTGGTGTGGCAGAAATTTAAACTGTCATTAGGCACATGAAGAATGAAAAAGCTGCTGGAGTAGATGGGATACCAACGAAGATTTTCAGATTTGGAGGAGAGACTTTCTGTCTGTCCTCTAGACAATGTCCTCACACCACTGGGGAAGGTCGTTCTTCACAAGCTGAAGAATGCTGGTGATGAAGACAGGGAAAAGGTGGACGTGATAACACATCCCTGATTGACCCTGTTTTGACCTCAAAGATTTCTATCATATTACAACTTGTGAGAACCTTTGCCAAAATCTTGTTGTGGAGGAGAAGGAGTATCTTGATGAACTTCACTGTCCTCTTATCTGTCCTCTCCACCATTCAGTGTTCCTGAGGGGATGTTGTCATCGCCACTGTCTTCAAGAAAGAGGACAAAAATGCACTGTAGGAATGTAAAAGGGAATCTCCCTGCTGTCCATTGCCAGGACATCATTGCCAGAATCCTCACTCGATACCTTCTCCCAGTCTCAGAGGAAATCCTTCGTGAAAGCCAGTGTGGCTTCTGACTTAACTGTGGAATTATGGAGATGATTTTCACAGCTTGGCAACTCCAAAAGAAATACCTGGAACAGCACCAACCACTGCACCTGTCCTTTATTGATCTGACCAAGACCTTTGACTCTACCCATCAAGAAATGCAATGGAAGATACTGTCAAAGGGCAGCTATCCAGTGAAATTCATCAAGATACTCCTTCTCTTTCACAACAAGATATTGGCAACGGTCCTCACAAATGGTAATATGATAGAAATCTTTGAGGTCAAGACAGGGGTCAATCAGGGATGTGTTATCACATCCACCTTTTCCCTGTCTTCATCACCAGCATTCTTCAGCTTATGAAGGACAACCTTTCCCAGTGGTGTGATCATTGTCTAGAGGACAGACAGAAAGTCTTTCAACCTCAACAGGTTGAAAACCAAGAAGAAACAACTTAACCTTGAGGAACATCGGTACGTGAGTTACAATGTCATCTCTGCTCTCTTGGAAGAGAATGTCAAGCTTTGCTTAATGCCTTTGCAGAAGCATACTGATGACTTGCTCTCAACCTCAACTTTAAGAAGAATCAAATACGTTACCGACCCATACTGGAGCAAGTTCTGGTCCATCCTTCCTTAAGGTCAATGGAGAAATGAATGAATTTGTTTTATTGTCACATGCACTCAAATGAGTGCAGTGGAAAGTTTGTAACGTCACTGCTTTGGTACCATGTTAGGTACAGGGTACCCAGGTACAGATACTTAAGGATGTGTTACGGACTTGAAAGAATAAAAATAAGAGTTCAGCATAAGAATAAAGAGGTTTTTAAAAAGTACCCGAATTTTAGTCTTTTCACCAAGTCCGTTCCAGCACCTAGACTTCAGACTACCCTGGCCAGGCCTCCAGACCATGCTGGCCTTCAAACTTCAAGGCCTTGCTTCCAATTCCAAAAGGCCTCACCTCCAGTCTGAGACTTGTTTTCCCCACACCAACTTCCGCCTGTCCACACTGGTCTCTGCTCGAGGACACACTTGCCTCGAGCCAGTCTGGTCTAGGACTCACCTGCAGGACTCGTTGGCCTGGTCTGGGAGTTGTCGGCCTGGTCTGGGATTCTCCTCCAGGACTCTCCAGTCTGGTCTGGGACTCACCGGCCTGGTCTAGGATTCTCCTCCGGGACTCACTGGCCTGGTCTGGGACTCTACGGGGACTCATCGGCCTGGTCTAGGATTCTCCTCCGGGACTCACCGGCCTGGTCTGGGACTCTCTACCGGGACTCATCGGCCTGGTCTGGGACTCACCAGCCTGGTCTGGGACTCTCCTCCGGGACTCTCCAGTCTGGTCTGGGACTCACCGGCCTGGTCTAGGATTCTCCTCCGGGACTCACTGGCCTGGTCTGGGACTCTACCGGGACTCATCGGTCTGGTCTGAGACTCACCAGCCTGGTCTGGGACTCTCCTCCGGGACTCTCCAGTCTGGTCTGGGACTCACTGACCTGGTCTAGGATTCTCCTCCGGGACTCACTGGCCTGGTCTGGGGCTTTCTACCGGGACTCACCGGCCTGGTCTGGGACTCTCCTCCGGGACTCACTGACCTGGTCTGGGACTCTCATCCGGGACTCACTGACCTGGTCTGGGACTCTCCTCTGGGACTCACTGACCTGATCTGGGACTCTCCTCCGGGACTCACTGACCTGGTCTGGGATTCTCCTCCGGGACTCACTGGCCTGGTCTGGGACTCTCTACCGGGACTCACCGGCCTGGTCTGGGACTCACCTCCGGGACTCACTGACCTGGTCTGGGACTCTCCTCCGGGACTCACTGACCTGGTCTGGGACTCTCTACCCGGACTCACCGGCCTGGTCTGGGATTCACCAGCCTAGTCTGGGACTCACCGGCCTGGTCTGGGACTCACCGGCCTGGTCTGGGACTCTCCTCCGGGACTCACTGACCTGATCTGGGACTCTCCTCTGGGACTCACTGGCCTGGTCTGGGACTCACCAGCCTAGTCTGGGACTCACCGGCCTGGTCTGGGACTCTCCCCTGGGACTCACTGGCCTGGTCTGGGATTCTCCTCCGGGACTCACCGGCCTGGTCTGGGACTCATCGGCCTGGTCTGGGACTCTCCTCCGGGACTCACTGACCTGGTCTGGGACTCTCCTCTGGGACTCACTGACCTGGTCTGGGATTCTCCTCCGGGACTCACTGGCTGGCTCTGGGACTCACTGGCGTGGTCTGGGACTCGCCTCCAGGACACATTAGCAATGCCCTTGGCTCTTCCATTCCTCTCCAGGTAAATTCAAGTTAAAGGTGAAGAAATTGAAACTGCAGAAAGAGAAAACAAGAACAGTAACGGGTAGAGCAATGGAGCTCTGGCTGGAGCGCCTTACTCTGCCATCTTGATCTTGAATCCTCACAAATGTAGAACATTTCTCCTAACTCTCAAGATACCTCTCATCCAATGCTTACTTGATGCAGAGATTCAACATCATATCTCTGGTGTGAACACTGTCTATGGATGCCTAAAGATGAGAGTTCTCAATGACTGTGACATCTGTGCAGATACTGAGATCATTGTATATAAGGTAGTCACCTTTCTAATTCTCCTCTATGGCTCTGAAACTATAGGGACTACCTGAAGGCCCTTAAGAAATACAATGAATGCTGTTTGAGAAGGAGTCCCTGATCGGCTGGGAGAACAAGTGTGGTAACACCCTTGAATCAACCAATAGTACAAGCATCAAAACCATGATCATCCGTGATCAAGTCCACTGAGCCACACAGGTGCTGAATATGCCTGAGTTCAACTACAAAGCAAATCTTCTTTGCCCAGCTCAAGGAAGGCACTTGAATGAGAAGAGGACAAGGAAACTTTTCAAAGATTCCCTGAGAGCCTCCTCAGAGGTGCTATATTAATGTCAACATATCGTCGTTCTGAAGAAACTGACTTGGAGAAAGCACCTGTATGAAGAGACACAATTCTTTGAGAACACCAAAGCTAAGGTCCAATTCCATCTCCAGAAACACCTGCCAAATCTGCGGTCTGAGATGCGGCACGAGGATTATGTTTATAATAGAGATGTACAGCACAGGAACAGGCTCTTTGGTCCAACTCGTCCATGCCAACCAGATATCCTAAACTAGTCTAGTCCCATTTGCCTGCACTTGGTCCATATCCCTCTAAGTCTTTCTTATTCATATACCCATCCACATGCCTTTTAAAAGCCTCCACCACTTTCTCTGGCAGCTCATTCCATACCTGCACCACCCTCTGTGTGAAAATAGTTGCCCCTTAGCTCCCTTTTAAATTTTACCCCTCTCACCCCAAACCAATGTCCTCTAGTTCTGGACTCCCCCAACCCCAGGGAAAAGACCTTGTCTATTTATCTCATCCATGCCTCTCATGATCTTATAAACCTGTATAAGGTCATCCCTCAGCCTCCGACCCTCCAGGGAAAGCAGCCCCAGCCTATTCAGCCTCTCCCTATAGCTCAAACTCTGCAACCCTGGCAACATCCATGTAAATCTTTTCTGAACCCTTTCAAGTTTCACAACATCTTTCCGATGGGAGGGAGATCGGAATTGGACACAATAATCCAAAAGTGGACCAATGTCCTGTACAGCCACAACATGACCTCCCAACTCCTGTACTTAATGCTTTGACCAATAAAAGAAAGCATACCAAACGCCTTCTCCACTATCCTGTCCACCTGCGACTCCACTTTCTACAATGTAAGATCCCACCGAGCACATGGAATTTCCTGGATGGACAATCGTATTTGTTAATGAGTGATTGCCACTGCCGCTGACCCCCTTAAATAAAAATGAGTAATTTCACACACCATACTCCTGAAAGACTGGAATTTCTGACAGTCTAGCAATTCTTCACTCCTACATTGAGAAATAACTGAGATCGTTTCCTTCAAAATTCAAATCATTGCTCTTATCTCATTAAAGAGAGAGCATCAGGAGGCAAGCTAAACATCAAACAAAAGTCAATAGATGGGGGTTGGGGAAGGGAAGTGATAAGTCATTATATTATCACTGCTCCTCTCCATCGCCTTAACCTACTAATACCAGCAATGAATTTTTGCAACTGCATTGTCCTAAAATAGAATGTATTCTGCAAAAGGCATGGAAAATATTGCTTTTTTTTTCAATGAATGGTGAAAGGCATTACTTTGGCTAGTTGGTATGATAGAAACCAGCTGTTTCCCAGTCAGCTATGCACTTTCTATGATCTGTAGACAGTTCTGCTAATGCGTGGGAAAGGGCCTCAGCAATAAGCGTTCTCTGCGTACAGACGAAAGCAATTAGCAATTATCAAAATCACGGAGCTCGCTGCTGGGAAATCATTGGGTTCTCAGTCTCAGAGGTCCATATTCATGACTCTCACCACAGCTGTTGGATGTTCAACTACTGTTTTAATATATTTTGACCCCCTTGACTTCTCTCTTGTACTACCATATGGCGAGTAATAAAAGACAAAGACTTGCATAGACACAGTGCCTTTCACAACCACAGAACATCGCAAAATGCCAATGGCCAATAAAGTACTGTTCCAAAGTTGTGCTGCACTGTACTGTTGTAAGTCACTGTTACAGACTCATTGAATTAGACAGCACGGAAACAGACCTGTCGGTCCAACCAGCTTATTCCGACCATAATCCCAAAGTAAACTAGCCCCACCTGACTGCATTTGGCCCATATCCCTTCAAACATTTCTTATTCATGTATTTATCTAAATGTCTTCTATACGTTGTAGCTGGACGTGCATCCACCATTTCCTCTGTTCATTCCGCCCATGAACCACTCTCAGTTGCCCCTCATGTCTTCTTTAAAATCTTCCTCCTCTCATCTTTAAAATATGCCCTCTAGTCTTGAAATTCCCACCATAATGAAAGAAAACATCTATCATTCACTTTATCTATACTACATGATTTTACAAACCTCTATAAGGTCGCCCCTTAACCTCTGATGCTCCAGTGAAAACCGTCCCAGCCTATCCAGCCTCTCCTTATAACTCAAGCCCTCCATCGCTGGCAATGTCCTGGTGAATCTTTTCTGAGCCCTCTTCCAGCTTCCTGTAACATGGTGACCTAACTGGACACAGTACTCACTGGCGACCTATACAACCTGAACATTACACCCCCAAAGGTACTAAAACTGCTTCTTAACCACCCTAATAAATACCAAAAGAACTGTGGATGCTGTATATCAGGAAAAAAACAGAAATTTCAGGAAAAGCTCAGCAGGTCTGGCAGTATTTGTGGAGAGAAATCAGAGTGAATATTTCAGGTTCAGTGACCCTTCCTCAGGACTCAAGGGCCATCGGACCTGAAACGTTAACTCTGATTTCTCTCCACAAACTCTGCCAGACCTGCTCAGCTTTACCAGTAATTTCTTTTTGTTGTTTCTTAACCACCCTGTCTAAAATGTGACACAAACTTCAAAGAACTATGGACCTGAACCCCGAGGTCTCACTGTTTGGCAACATTACCCAAGGTCCTACTTTAATTGTATCAGTCATACCCATGTTTATTTTACTAAAATGCCATGCCTTGCATTCATCCAAATAAAACTCCATCAGCCAACTCTCAGCCCATTGACCCAATTGATCAAAATCTCTTCGTAATCTTAGATAACCTTCTTCACTGTCCACTGAATTACCATTTTGGTGTCATCTGCAAATTTACGAACCATACCTCTATATTCTCACCTATGAATGACAAACAAATGTGAACCCACCATCGATTCCTGTGTAACACCACTGGTAACAGTCCTTCAGTCCAACATACAACCCTCTTCCATTCTCTGTGTCTCCTGCCGTTAAGCAATGAATCCCACGTGATCCAACTTTACTAATTAGTGTACCATGCAAAACTTTGTCAGAGGCTTTACTGAACAGCTGTTGTATTGGAGGAAGCAATAGCCACCAAATCGCACATATCAAGATTCCACCAGCACTGATGGCTTAACAAAGCATTCATCTATTCTTTTATCGCAATGTTGATCAAGGAATAGGTTTTGGCCAAAACACACCCAGGACAAACCCCTACTCTTCACCACCACCATCCTCCATGATTCTTGGAAATAGTGGGATATTTTACACCCATCTGCAAAGGAGGATGGGACCCTCAGTTTAATACACGACAGGAAGACTGTGCGTCATGACAGTACAGATAAGTGGCACTGACAGTGTCAGCCTGAGGTTTTGAGCTCATTTGTACAACTGGGACCTGAAACACAAAGCCTCCTGACTCAGGGGCAAATGTGCTACCCACTGAGTCCCTGCTGATGACAATCAGATCATCTGTTTCAGTGACGTTGGTTGGGGAATAAATATTGGCCAAGACACTGGGGAAAATAGTTCTGCTTATGCTCAAAATAGATCTCATTTGTATGTTTGAGAGGATTAGATGATGTCGACCTGGGTTTGTGAAAGCCTGTAGCTGTGGGGAGGCAGAAACTCTAGTGAAACGGGCTGTTCCTGTGTGGATGCCGCAATAGCCTTTGCTTTAAAGCTCCATCTTAAATTGATTCAGTGTGACACTCAGTGCACACATCTTGGCAACAAGGTGGCACACGGTAGCCAGATTCCTTCAGGCCTGGCTTTGTCACAAGTTGCAAGCCCACAAGACAGCATAATCCTCACAATGTACTGGATAAACTGCAATTATTTTTGGAGGCAGCTACGAGATCCTGGTTTGAAAGCTGAAGCAGATGGGACTGTACCTTGTGCTGAGTTGGAGGTGTTCTCTGCTGCCCTTCTTTTGTGAGGGTCACTTTCAATTTGTCCTGACGCCCAAAGGCTTGAGCTCATCTCCCAGCACTCCTACTCTGAGGCTTCACGGCAAGTTGCAGAAAATCCCTACTGCTGCCCTTGCCCTAAGCTCAGGAACACACTTCCCAACCTCACTGCCTTGCTGCCTCACTCCTTCCCCTTGAAGAAGGTCTTTAAAAGCCACCTCTTTGATTGGTCAGTTTTCCCAAAATATTTTACTTTGTTGGGGGGTCACATCTTGTCTAATTGCATTCTTGTCAGGTGCTTTAGGAATTTTGACTATCTTAAAGGCTCCATGTTAATGCAAGTTATGCTTGTAGTATCTTTACAGCCAATGAAGTTATTTACTTACTAAATGTCTCAGTCGCTTTGCACACCATGTGTCCCATCATATCTGCACCAACTCTTCAAAGAAGCATTGCTACCTAATGCCAATCTCCTGCTTTTTCCCCATACCCTTGAACACCATTTCTATCCAAATAATCCTCTAATGCCCACTTCAATGCCACAATTGAGTTTGCATCCACTACATTTCCAGGCAGTGGGCTCCTAACTACTTGCTGTGTGAAACCCATTATTCTTTTCTCTCACATCACCCTAGCTTCATTTGTACATCACCTTAAATCTGTGTCCACTCATTCTCATTCCTTTTACAAACAGCTTCTCCCTATCAATTCTACTCGTGATTTTGAAAACCTCGAACAAATCCCTTTTCTCTTCATGGAGCACAGTTCCAACTTCTTCCACCTATGCTCATAACTGAAGATTCTCATTCCTGGAACCATTTGTGTAAATTGCTTCTGCACTCTCCAATTTATTCACATCTTTCCTATTATGTAGTATCCACAACTGTACACAAATCTCCAGCTGAGGTGTAATGAGTGTCGTACACAAATTCAACATCACCTTTTTGCTCTTATGTTCGATGCTCCTATTAATTAAACCATGGGCAGTATATGCTTCATTAACTGCTCATTCCAACTTACCTGCCCTTTTCAACGATAAAGTCACACAGCAAGTAGTTACGAGCCCACTGCCTGGAAATGTAGTGGATGCAAGGTCAATTGAGGCATTGAAGAGGACATTGGAGGATTATTTGGATAGAAATGGTTTTCAAGGGTATGGGGAAGTTGGTGCAGACATGATGGGACACATGGTCTCCTATGCAACGCAATAATTCTGTGACTCTGTGAAATGAATATGTTACTGCTTGCGAAACTATGTGCAAAGCGACTGAGACATTTAGTAAGCAAACACCTTAATTGGCTGTAAAGGTACTGCTACAACAACATGGAATCATAGAGATGTACAGCACTGAGATAGACCCTTCGGTCCAACTCGTCCGTGCCTACCAGATATCCAAACCTCATCTAGTCCCATTTGCCAGCACTTGGCCCATATCCCTCCAAACCCTTCCGATTCATATACTCATCCAGATGCCTTTTAAATGTTGTAATTGCACCGGCCTCCACCACTTCCTCTGGCAGCTCATTCCATACACGCGCCACCCTCTGCATGAAAATGTTGCCCCTTAGGTCCCTTTTAAATCCTTCTCCTCTCACCCAAACCAATGCCCTCTAGTTCTGCACCTCAGGGAAAATACCTTGTCTGTTTACCCTATCCATGCCCCTCATGATTTTATAAACCTTTATAAGGTCACCCCTCAGCCTCCGACGCTCCAGGGAAAACAGTCCCAGCCTGTTCAGCCTCTCCCTATAGCTCAAATCCTCCAACCCTGGCAACATCCTTATAAATCTTTCCTGAACCCTTTCAAGTTTCACAACATCCTTCCTATAGGGGGGAGACCAGAATTGCACATAATATTCCAAAAGTGGCCTAACCAATGGCCATTTATCAGTTCCATCTGCTCCTGCACCCATTTAGAATTGTGTGCCCTGTTTTGTATTGTCTTTCAGTGTTCTTCCAACCAAGGTGCATCACCTTACACTTTTCTGTATTGAACCTCATCTATCACCTATCACCAATTTGTCAATGTCCTTTTGGAGTTCCACACTGCCCTTCTCACAGCTTTCAATTCTTCCAAGTTGTGAGAGATCTGTCACCTTTGAAATTGTTCCCTGTATACCAAGATTCAACTCATTAATATGCGTGAGGAAAAGCAAGGATCCCATTACCAATCTCTCAGGAACTCTGCAAACCTTCTTCCAGCCTGAAAAATATCCATTAACCAATACTGTCTATTACCTATCAGTTATCGCTTGTATCATGTTGCTAGTGTTCATTTTACCCCGTGACCTACAGCTTTCCTCCTAAGCCTGTTATGTAGCACTCTATTAAACTCCTCCAAATGAAAGCATTATCCTCATTGAGCCTTTCTATTGCCTTTTCAAGAAACTCCTGCAAGTTAGCTAAGCATGATTTCCCTTGAGAAATTCATGCTGACTTTTCCTAATTAACCAACCTTTTTACAAATGACTACTAATTCTTCCCAAAAAATTGTTTGTAGATGCTTCCCCACATCTGAAATGAAACTTGACTGGTCTATAATAGTTAGGATTGTTTTTACAACCTTTTTTGAGCAGGGCAATTCTCCAATTTTCTGGCACCCCCTCTCCCAAGTCCAAAGAAGACTGAAAATTATGATCTGTACCCCTGAAATTTCTGCCTTCAAAATCCTTGGATGCATCTCATCTGGTCTTAGTACTTTGTCAACTTCAAGCACCAATCTCTCTCCAAGATTGTTTTCTCTTTAATCTTGTACCCTTCTAGTGACAGAGTTTCCTCCTCTAACGCCTCCTCTGTCACCATGTACAGTCAGCGACCAATTCTATTGCGATTTTTAATCAGTAAAGAAATCAAGGGTTTTGAGGAAATGGCACGAAGGTGGAGTTGAGCATTATCAGATTGTCTGTGATCTCATTGAATGGCAGAGTAGGTTTGATGTGCCCAATGGCCTCTTTCTCCCCTAGTTTTATGATCTTCTGCTTCAAGCAACAATAAATGAGTTTAGGAATCTATAGTTCTCTACCGTTTTTTCCATGGACATTCAGAGCCAACCCATCAGTACTCTTGCCTAGAATAGTATAAATTGGCATGATTGTTTGAAATTTGACATTATTGCGTTTGTGCAGATAAGTGGCGGATTTAGTAATGGGATATGCAGAAATGGCCGAGACATTGAATGGGTATTTTGTGTCAGTCTTCACAGTGGAGAACGCAAGTAACATGCCAAATACTGACAAGGAAATGAAGATAAGATTGGAAACAATTATTATCATGAAAGAGGTAGTGTTGGGCAAGCTAATGGAGCTAAAGTTAGACAAGTCTCCCAGCCTTAATGAAATGTATCCCAGGGTACTAACAGAGATGGTGGGGGAAATAGCAAATGCACTTGTAGAAATTTTCCAAAATTTGCTGGACTCTGTGACAGTTCCAGCAGATTGGAAAGCAGCAAATGTGATGCCACTATTTGAAAAAGGAGGTAGACAAAGTATGGGGAATTATAGGCTGGTTAGCTTAACATCTGCATTGGGGAAAATGCTTGAATCTATTATCAAGGAAGAAATAGCTAGAAATCTGGATAGAACTTGTCCAGTTGGGCAGAAGCAGCATGGTTTCATGAAAGGCAGTTCATACTTAACTAAGCTACTGGAATTTTATGAAGACACTATGAGCACAGTGGACAATGGGGACCCAGTAGACGTGGTGTATCTAGATTTCCAAAAGACATTTGACAAAGTGCTGCACAAAAAGCTGCTGCATTAGATAAAGATGCTTGACGTTATGGGTAATGTATTAGCATGGATAGAGGATTGGTTAACTCACAGGAAGCAAAGATTGGGAATAAATGAGTGCTTTTCTGGTTGGCAATTGGTGACTAATGGAGTGCCGCAAGGGTCAGTATTGGGACTGCACTTATTCATGATTTACATAAATAATTGGAATGGGGGGAACCACATGTAGTTTGTGGATGACACTAGGATGAGTGATGGGCAAAGTGTGCAGAAGACTGTGAAATTTTGCAAAGGAACATAGATAGTTTAAGTGAGTGAGCAAAGGTCTGGCAGATTGAATACAATGTTAATAAATGTGAAGTCATCTATTTTGGTAAGAATAACAGGAAAAAGGACTAGTACTTGAATGGTTAAAAACAATTACAGCATGCTGCTGTACAGAAGAATCTGTTCGTCCTTGAGTGTGAATCACAGAAGGATGGTCTGTAGTTACAATGGGTAATTAAAATGGCGAATGGAATTTTGTCCTTCGTTGCTAAAGGGATTGAGTTTCAAAGCAGGGAGGTTATGTTGCAGCTGTACAGGGTGCTGGTGAGGCCACGTGTGCAGTGTTGGTCTTCTTACTTGAGAAAGGATGTACTGGCACTAGAGGGTATACAGAGGAGGTTCACTAGGTTGTCTCTAGAGTTGAGGGGATTGATTTATGAGGAGAGACTGAGTAGACTGAGATTATATTCACTGTAATTTAGAATAATGAGGGGGATCTTATAGCAACATATAAAATTATGAAGGGAATAGATAAGATAGTGGTAGAGAGGATGTTTATACTGATGGGTGAAATTAGGTCAAGAGGGCACAGTCTCAAAATTAAGGGGAGCAGATTTAGGACAGAATTGAGAAGGAACTTCTTCACCCAGAGAGTTGTGAATCTGTGGAATTCCCTGCCCAGTGAAGTAGTTGAGGCTTCCTCAGTAAACGTTTTTCAAGCTAAGGTGTTTTTTGAACAGTAAAGGATTTAAGGATAATGTGAGAGGCTGTAAGTGGAGTTGAGGCCATGGAAAAGATCAGCCATGATCTTATTGAATGGCGGAGCGGGCTCGAAGGGTCAGATGGCCTACTCCTGCTCCTAGTTCTTATGTTCTTATGAGTGCAAGAGACAAAGCTTCAGTGACATGCCTCTCTTTTCGGCATGATTCAAAGTCAGTTTTGCTAAGGGAATGTTTTTGATTTTTATAATTCCTCACTAATTCCGTTGGGTTTTATTGTGGGGTAGTTAGTGAACATGGGTGGGTTCGGACTGGTTCCTGGGCTGTGGGGTCTTTGCTCCACCTCGCAATGGTATGCGATATGTAGACAGAAAGGTTTGAGAATGAGCTGAGATACCTGTGTATGAGAGAGGAGCAGTGCTTTAGGAGACTCGCTGTCAGCCAAGAATCACACTTTGGGACATGCTGGTTTATCCTCTCACAGAAAACATCTGTAAAATAGTTGGCTTCACATGCTAAGTTTAAAATTAAACTCCCAAAGGCAAAAATCATTCAGACCATTTTATTCTTACTGTAAAATTTGAAAGTCAGGGCCAGAAACATTAAGGTAATATGACACAGAGACAATAGAAGGAAGGCCAAGACTAGGTGTTATATATTCCTGGAAATAAGCTGTTCAAGAAAAAATAGAAAAGGAAGCATGATAATATCAGTTAAAAGAAGCATCGCAGTGTAAGTAGTCCAGCTTCAGAGTCAGAGGTCCTTGGATTCAAATCCCACTCTTCCATAAGCACAAGGTCTTTGTTTCATCCATTCCTTGGATTTGGGCATCACCGCCTTGGCCAGCATTTGTTACACCGCCCTAATTGGCCTCTGATTTGATGAGCTGCCTTCTTGACCACTGCAGTCCCTAGTGTGTAAGTAACCCAGAATGCTGTGAGGGAAGGGGTTCACTCACACTAAAGGAATAGTGGTGTATTTCCAAGTCAGGATGGCAAATGGCTTGGAGGGGAATTTTGCAAGAGTTAGTGTTACCGTATATTTGCTGCTCTCAGATAGTATTGGTCATTGGTTTAGAAATTGATGTCTAAAAGGAGTCTTGGAGAAATTCTGCATTGTAACTTGTAAATGTTACACACTGTTGCTACTGAGCATCAGTGGTGGAAGGAGTGAATATTTGTGGATGTGGTGCCAATCAAGCTGGCTGCTCTGACCTGGATGATATAAAGCTTCTTGAGTGTAGTTGGAGCTGCGTTCATGCAAGCAAGTGGGGAGTGTTCCATCACACTCTTGACCTATGCCTTTGAGATGGTGGACAGGGTTTGAGAGGTCACAAGCTGCAAAATTTCTAGCTTCCGACCAGCTGTTGCAGCCACTGTATTTATATGGTGAGTCCAATTTAGTTTCCGTTCAATGGTTTCTGGTAACTCCAGGATGTGGATAGTGGGGGATTTAGTGATGGAATTGTCATTTAATCTCAAGGTGAAGGTGGTTAGAATCTCTATTGTTGCGAGTTGGTCGTTGCCTGGTATTTACGTGACATGATTTTTTTGAATGTTGGAAGTGTTAGATGGGGTGCCAAGCTGTTTGTCCTGGCTTGTGTCAAACTTCTTGAATGTCTCTTTGCAGTTCTCAGGGAACATTACACTGTCATAGGTGCTGTCTTTTTGAACAGATCTTAAATCAAGGTTGTATTTTGCCTTCTCAGTTTTAGAGTGGATGTTTGATATCTCTGTCAATATATATTGCTTATCCAGTGTCACTGAGAAGGCAGTATAATATTTGGCCATTATTCCATTATTATTTGTGACACTGTGCAATGCATTGGTTGCCGGCCAGTTTCCTAACAATAAAGCAGCAGCTGCATGTTAAAAGTAGTTAATCGGTTGTAAAACATTTTGGGATATTCCAGGGTTGCAACACAACGTTGTTTTCTTCATGTGATCAGAGTGAATCATGACTGATCAGATTTTCACAGCTAGGGGTGGGTTAATTCAATGTCAAGTTGGACATCATCCTCCGAATCTAGCTCCCTGCAAAACACAGGGAGAGTTCTTCTAAATGGAATGAGTTGTCCTTTTCAGAATCAGCGGAGACAGTAGGATTAGCACTGTGGTTTATCAGTGCTTTCAGGAAGCTTCCATCTGTATTTCATTGGTCCAAATGTGCTTCATGTCCAGTATAGCAGCTGTAAAAATGACTTCAGACAAAATTCGTAACATTTTCCATTCTGTATTTATACGAAGAAAGATATTATCAATTTGGATGTTAACAAGCATGATCAAATTAAATTGAATTCTGTGAGTGTTACAGGATAATTCAGTGTTTTCACTTTTAGTTCAGGAATCTTCTTGTTGAGTTCTGTCCTTGGAAGAATGTGTTTGCTGACTATTCGCTGACTCATGGCAAAAATGTCATGATTCAGAAATGGTCCCTCACTATAGGGAGGGCAATGCAGCGTACCTCAAACCTAGGTCAGTGGGAATGGGGATTAAACAGTGCGCTGTTGACACTAATCTGAGCCACTTTGTCAGAGTTAAACTTTCCCCCCACTATGATTTCAAGTTCATCCCTTGTTCTGAATTTTCCAACAAGAAAAATAAAGAACTTACATTTGAATGGCATCTTCATCACCTCAGGATGTCCTCATGCACATGAATGACCTGTGAAGTGTAGTTACTGTTGTAAAGTGGGAAATGCAGCAATCGATTTGCACTCAGCAAGCTCCCAATAACAGCAATACCACAAAAAGACAAATAATTGTGAGATATAGTCCTTACAGTTGGTAAATCATTACAAGGCACTTCCTGGGAGCAAATTTCACATGGATCCATACGACGAAACGTTAAGAAAAATGGACAGAGATTAATCAAAGAAATTGTTACTAAGGATGAAACATTGTTTAAGACGGAAGGTTGAACAGGTTGGGTCAGTATCCATTAAGTTTAGAAGAATGAGAGATGATCTCATTGAAATGTGTAAAATTCTGAGGGAACTTGAGGTGGACGTTGAGATGATGTTTCCCCTTGTGGGAAAGACTAGAACAGTGGACACAGTTTAAAAATAAGGATTTGAGACAGTAATAAGAATTTGTTCCCCTCAGTTGTCGAACTCTCTATCCCCAAGAGCAATGGAGGCAGAGTTGGCGAATATTTCAAGGCTGAATTGTGTAGTTTCTTGATTGACACAATAGTCAGTGTGTAAGGGCTAGGCGGAGAAGTGGAGTTGAGACCGCAGTCGGATCAGACCTAATCTTATTGAATGACAGAACAGGCTTGAGGTGTCCCTTTTTGAGAGATGCTTTTGTGTTGCTGAAGGTAAGTGGAGAGAATTTCATTGCACTTCTGACTTGAGCTTTGTAGATGGTGAACAGGCTGTGGGGGTTGACTTACTAAAATCCTAGCCTCTAGCCTGCTCTTGTAGCCACAGTGCTCATTTGCTTGCTCCAGTTCAGTTTTTGCGGGTTGCTGTTAGTGGAGTAGTCAGCAACGATGATTTTATTGAAGGTCGAGGAGGTATGGTTAGATTTCTTATTGTTGGAGGTGGCCAATGCCTGGCACTGGTTAGTGGGAGATTGGACTGAATCAGGTATTTGTGAGGAGGACTCTGCATGGTCAGCTGAGCCAGATTTTCTGCTGTTGATTCCCAGTATCAATGTTAGGTGGTCCTTCCAGAAAGCTTTCAGCTTTGCACTGGTGTGTTACAACTGAGTGGTCAACTTGGCTATTTCAGAAGGCATCCCCTTCTTGAATTGTGGAAGTAGTTGGCAAGGCAACATTTGCTCCCTCCCTCATGTGGCTCACATACAACCTCAGGCCATATCAAAGGGCAGATAGAAAATGTTATAACCCCCCACTGGGACAGTGCACCGTAAATCAAGACCTGCCATTCCAGGTAACATATGTTCAAGGTAAGCACAGTATCCTGATTTTCTGGACCTTCAGATTAAAGTTGATAGAAAGCATAAAGTTGAAAGAAAGATATGAAACAAGAATTATTATTTATTATGAGTGACTAGACCACAGCTACAAGTAAGCATTTCTAATTCATTGCCATATAGCACTACTAACTAAAACTCAAACTCTATTTTAAACTCCCCCTTACATATACATGTACATATGCACTTGGACATGCACAGAGACAAATAAATTGGGAAAATCGATTTCACTTTTAAAAATTTGAAATTAAGAATCTACTGATGACCATGAAATCATCATTGATTGTCAGAAAAACCCATTCGATTCACAAATGCCCTTTGGGGATAAAATCAGCCATTCTCATCTGGTCTGGCTCCCAACCCACAGCAATGTGCTTGACTCTCGGAAACTGTCTGAAATGGCATAGCTAGCCATTGTATTCAGAGGCAGCTCGAGATGGACAATAAATGCTGGCCAGCCAATGACACCCATGTCCCACAAGTGAATTAAAAAAAAGGTCACCGCTCATTTTCTGACCTTCTATGGTGTTGCCCATAGCTTGCAGGAATCTTTAACATTATGTGACATAATGGAAATTCTATGAATGCTGAAACATAAAGCAGAAATATATTAAAGGGGGCAATACATTCACAATACAATCCACAAATAAGGTCTGGAATGAATAGACTACAATACATAATTATATGAATGCAAAATACTGCAGATGCTGGAAGTCTGAAATAAAAACACAAAATCCTGGAGAAGTTTTGCAAGTGTAGTAACATCTGTGGAGAGAGGAAGGAGGGTGATATTTTGAGTCCAATATGACTTTTTAGACTATGATGGAGTTCAATCCCCTGCATAATAATGGAGGTCTTGTCATGCAATGGGTAGCATCTCTCCTCCAAGTTGCAGTCCAGGGCTTGGGGTCTAGGTTCATAGTTCTTTGAAGGTGGAGTCACAAGTTGACAGGATAGTGAAGAAGGCATTTGGTACCCTTGCCTCTATTGGTCAGTGCATTGACTGTAGAAGTTGGGATGCCATATTGTTTCTGTACAGGCCATTGGTTAGGTCACTTTTAGAATACTGTGTTCAGTTCTGGTCTCCTTGCTGTAGGAAAGATGTTGTTAAACTTGAAAGGGTGTAGTAAAGATTTACAAGAATGTTGCCAGGACTATACGGTTTTTTATTGGGAGAAGCTGAATAGGCTGGGGCTATTTTCTCTGGAGTGATGGAGGCTGAAGGGTAACTTTGAGAAAGTGAGGACTACAGATGCTGGAGATCAGAGCTGAAAATGTGGTGCTGGAAAAGCACAGCAGGTCAGGCAGCATTCAAGGAATCGACGTTTCGGGCATGAACCCTTCTTCAGGAATGAGGAAAGTGTGCCAAACAGACTAAGATAAAAGGTAGGGCGGAGGGACTTAGGGGAGGGGTGTTGGAAATGCAATAGGTGGAAGGAGGTTAAGGTGAGGGTGATAAGGTGAGGGTGATAGGCCGGAGTGGGGGTGGGGGCGGAGAGGTCAGGAAGAAGATTGCAGGTTAGGAAGGTTGTGCTGAGTTCGAGGGTTGGGACTGAGATAAGGTGGGGGGAGGGGAAAAGAGGAAACTGGAGAAATCTGAGTTCATCTCGCTTGTGGTTGGAGGGTTCCTAGGCGGAAGATGAGGCTCTCTTCCTCCAGCCATTGTGTTGCTATGGTTTGGCGATGGAGGAGTGCAAGGACCTGTATATACTTGGTGGAGTGGTTGGGGAGTTGAAGTGGTGAGCCACGGGACGGTTGGGTTGGTTGGTCCGGATGTCCCAGAGGTGTTCTCTGAAACGTTCCACAAGTAGGCGGCCTGTCTCCCTAATATAGAGGAGGCCACATCGGGTGCAGTGGATGCAGTAAATGATTGTGTGGAGGTGCAGGTGAATTTGTGGTGGATATGGAAGGCTCCTTTGGGGCCTTGGAGGGAAGTAAGGGGGGAGGTGTGGGCATAAGTTTTGCATTTCTTGAGGTTGCAGGGGAAGGTGCCGGGAGTGGAGGTTAACTTTATAGAGATTTATAAAATCATGAGAAGCATGGTTAGGGTTAATAGCCAAGGTCTTTTTCCCAGGGCAGGGGAGTCTAAAACTAGCATTGATTTAAGGTGACAGGGAATGGTTGAAAATAATCTATGGGCTAACATTTACACACAGAGGGTGGTGCGTTTATGGAATGAGCTGCCAGAGGAAGTGATGGAGGCTGGTACAATTACAACATTTGAAAGGCAGCTGGATGGGTATATGAATAGGGAGGGTTTAGAGGGATATCAGCCAAATGCTGGCAAATGGGAGTAGATTAATTCAGGATGCCTGGGTGGCATGCTCGAGTTGGACTGAAGGGTCTGTTTCTGTGCTTGCCTGATTGATTGGCTTATTGTCACACGCACTGAAGTACAGTGAAAATCTTTGTTTATGAACAGTATAGGCCAACGATAGTAAGCATGGATGTACAGATCATACTTTGTGAGCCTATGACCTGATGGATGGCAAAGGTGCCGTGTAGTGCAGCCAGTTTGATTGTTGACCTTTAAATTGTTTCTGTGGCAGAGTACAAGGGTTTCCTGATCAACAAGAAACTGCATTCTTGATTAAGGGCTTTTGCCCGAAACGTCGATTTTCCTGCTCCTAGGATGCTGCCTGACCTGCTGTGCTTTTCCAGCATCACTCTACTCTTGACTCTAATCTCCAGCATCTGCAGTACCCACCTCTGCCCAAGAAACTGCTATCAAAGGAGTGTGACAGCCTACCTGCAACAAAATACTCCAACATGTGCAGGTTTCATCCTCATTCCAAGAAACTACTGCACATGTTTTATCAAAATCATAAACATTATAAACCATAAGATGTAGGACTAGAGCGGGTTTTGAGAAGATTTTTAGCTCAGTTTGAGGTTTTGGATGTAGGTTTGCTCGCTGAGCTGAAAGGTTCATTTCCAGACGTTTCGTTACCTTACTAGGTAACATCTTCATTGGACCTCATGCGAAGCAATGCTGCAAATTCCTGCTTTCTATTTATATGTTTGGGTTTCTTTGGGTTGGTGATGTCATTTCCTGTGGTGATGGTACAAACACATCGAGTTAGACCCAATCCACCACCCCCTGAGAAAAGGAACAGGAAGTGACTTCACCACAGGAAATAGCATCACCACAGGAAATGACATCACCAACCCAAAGAAACCCAAACATATAAATAGAAAGCAGGAATTTTCAGTAGTGCTTTGCATGAGGTCCACTGAAAATGTTACCTAGTAAGGTAACAAAATGTCTGGAAAGGATCCTTCCACCTCAGTGAGCAAACCTACATCCAAAATGTAGGAATAGAAGCAGGCCATTCAACCTACTAAGCATGCTCCACCATTTAGTAAGATCATTGCTGCTCTGATAATCTTTAGCTCCATTTTCTTGCCTTTTCCCCATAACCCTTGATTCCCTTTTTGATTAAATATCTGTCTACTTTGGCATTGATTATACTTCATGACCCAACTTTGACAGCCTTCTGCAGTAAAGAATTCAAGAAATCTCCTTCCCTCTGAGAGAAGAAATTCCTCCTCATCTCTGTTTTAAATGTGTGAGCCTTTATTCTGAAACACACTTTGGTCCTAGACTCTCTTATATTAAAATGATTGGGAACATAATGAACTCAAGATGACAGCATATGCTGTATGGACAGTAATGCAGAGTACAGTAGACCTTTAAGTTTTATTCAATTAGACTTTGCAATTCCTCCATTTCAGTTGGGGAAACCACTGCATTATTTGTGAGGCCTTACTTTGACATTTTGTGTTCTCAATTTCTGCCCTGATGTTAATCGCACTTATTTAATTTCTTTAGTGGAGAGTTTATGTTCCATTAAAGAAACAGAATAATGTCCCCATTGTGTAACTTGCAATTCCAGACATTTTCCTAATACAATAGTTTGGCCATTTTCCATATCCATTTTCATCTGTGGTTTTATTCAGCATTAGCCTACTGAATAACTGGACACTACATCTGTGCTAATAAAGTGATTGATGCTGGTTACCTTACAATGAATAATAACTTCTTTTAAAGATTTTCATGTGTTATCATGCCCAATCCTGAATCTGGTGGAACTCTCAAATTCCTTAATTTTGTTATAGAGTCATAGAGATGTACAGCACGGAAACAGAGCCTTCGGTCCAACCTGTCCATGCCGACCAGTTATTCCAACCCAATTAGTCCCACCTGCCAGCACTTGGCCCATATCCCTTCAAACCCTTCCTATTCATATACCCACCCAAATGCCTCTTAAATGTTGCAATTGTACCAGCCTCCACCATTTCCTCTGGCAGCTCATTCCATACACGTACCACCGTCTGTGTGAAAAAGTTGCCCCTTAGGTCCCTTTTTTATCTTTCCCTTCTCACCCTAAACTTATGCCCTCTAGTTCTGGACTCCCCCACCGCAGGGAAAAGATTTTGTCTATTTACACCATCAGTGCTCCCTCATAATTTTGTAAACCTCTATAAGGTCACCTCTCAGCCTCCGATACTCCAGGGAAAACAGCCCCAGCCTATTCGGCCTCTCCCTATAGCTCAAATCCTCCAACCCTGGCAACATCCTTGTAAATCTTTTCTGCACCCTTTCAAGTTTCACAACATCTTTCGATAGGAAGAAGACCAAAATTGAATGCAATATTCCAACAGTGGCCTAACCAATGTCCTGTACAGCTGAAACATGACCTCCCAACTCCTGTACTCCTGTTCTGAACCTTATTACTTTGACGCTGTACAAATTAAAGATTCTGCCACATTCATCTCTGGTCTAATACAATATGTGTCAATACAATGTCCTCTCTTTGATCCATATTATCATCATTTTCCACTGAACCTTCCATTTTGTGTTTAGTTTTAAATACTCATTTGTAACAAATGGAACAGTATATGGCACAATGGTATTTTAAATCACATTTCAAACAAGCAAAATTGACCACACCCTGGACTATTCTGGGGTACAGTCTTTTTATTGTAAACCACAAATTCTCCTCACTTCTCAAAATTGTTGAAAGCATTTCCTTCCTCATTTCAGTTAGTTAACATTCTTCTTTCATAATGTTGCCTACAACCTGTATCTAGATGGGAGTGTGTTGCTGGAAAAACAGAGCAGGTCAGGCAGCATACAAGGAGCAGGAGAATTCCTGATAAAGGGCTCCGGCCTGAAACGTCGATTTTCCTGCTCCTCGGACGCTGCCTGCCCTGCTGTGCTTTCCTAGCACCACACTCTTGACTCTGATCTCCAGCATCTGCAGTCCTCACTTTCTCCCTGTATCTAGATGGTTCCACTTAATATTGTGCCTCTGTTTTCTCTCATATAGCCAGTTTCCCACTGAACCATGAATGCTGCTGGAAAGGAATGATTTCCGTGGATTTTTTTTTGTCAGTGCTCCTGACATTTTGTTCTAGCAGTGTATAGCATACACTGAAAAAACTTGTTATTCAGTAGGTCAATACTGAATAAAATCACAGGTGAAAGTGGATTTGGAAAATGGAAATTTGCGATTTGACTCTGGACAAAACCAGAGGTCTGTCAAAAGTCCGTACTCTGGCCTAATAACTCAACTGCCAGCACAGTTGAGAATTTCCAGAGGAAATTTGTGCAGTCTTGTATACAATCTACTGAATTCCTTTATGTACTTTTTTAGTGCCCCACAGGCAGTATTTAAGTCTTCTGTCCAATCAGTTTTATCCATGAAAGTCCATGTCAAAAACTTCATCCATGACCAAATCATCAGGTTCTAATTCTGAAAAAGCTTGTTTACTTGCTTTTGTGTGATAGTGGAAGTATCACAACCATTATTTGTTTCTTCTTTACTAACAAAATTACCCAGATCCATGTGACTAGCTTGTTCTTCCATAGGCCATAATGTTCGCGTTCAGAAAACAGGGCTGGCGTAATCACAGCCTGATAGTTTACATTTAGATTCATCTTGCTGAAGTTATCTCCAAATCACTTTTTGGTTGGAATATGACATAATTTTCTCTTTGATCTACAAACAGCTTTAAAATTCTTAATTTATAATATCTTCCGCGACAACTGTTAAATGCCAGAGGTTAATATATGAGCTCGACAAAGTCGAGTCACATACTTTTCCAGTCAAGAGTTTAATTTTCATTCACACAGCACAAAATCAAACTACACCTATTACCTGTTTCACTTACATATTCACCCAGTCACGTGCTCACCAGTTATCCCTTAGTTAACATCATATGTTCACCTGGTTCCATTTGATGTCAGATATTGCTCCCATACACCGCTACATAATAATCCTGAGGCTAATTGTGGGCGGCACGGTGGCATAGTGGTTAGCACTGCTGTCTCACAGCGCCTGAGACCCGGGTTCAATTCCCGACTCAGGCGACTGACTGTGTGGAGTTTGCACGTTCTCCCCGTGTCTGCGTGGGTTTCCTCCGGGTGCTCCGGTTTCCTCCCACAGTCCAAAGATGTGTGGATCAGGTGAATTGGCCATGCTAAATTGTCCGTAGTGTTAGGTAAAGGGGTAAATGTAAGGGTATGGGGGGTTGCGCTTCGGCGGGTCGGTGTGGACTTGTTGGGCCGAAGGGCCTGTTTCCACACTGTAAGTAATCTAATCTAATTCATCAATGCTGTGGGAATACAAGTTCAAATCGTACCATAGCAGCTGGAATTTAAATAAAATTCAAAATTCTGACATATAAGAATCTGTAATGATCACCATGACAACCATCATCAACTGTTGTGAAAACCAACCTGATTTACAGATGTCATTTAGGGAAGGAAATATGGTGTCCATGCTTAGTCTGGCCTACATGTGACTTCAGACCCGCAGTAACATGGTTGAGTCTCAACTGTCCTGTGACATGATCTCACAAGCCACTCAAGTCTTGTCAGTAAGACCCACATTTCATGAAAGAATCAAAACGAATGATTGTGCGTTGACCGAGGCACTTTGGGATGGCATTTCCAGAATGCGCTCTGCTTCTCTTTCCAGTCTGACCATCAGTTTTGTGAAGTAGCAGCACCTTGTTTGAATAAGAGGGCTACCCTTTCCTTTGCTGTGCCTCATCCCCATCTCCACTCTCCTCCCCAGCTCCATTCTCCTCTTTTCAGTGTATGATGATGAGACGTAGAGGGCTGAGAGGGTGCAGAAGAAGTTTACTAGATGCTGTCTGGCCTGGAAAGTTTAAATTATGAAGAGAGATTGGTTAGACTGGGGTTGTTTTCCATGGAACAGGGATGACTGAGGGAGGGCATAATTGAGATGTATAAAATTACGAGAGATATAGAGAGGGTAGATTGAAAGGAACTTTTTGACTTGGAGGGTTGAATGACTGGGGACATAGGCTTAAGGTAAAGGGCAAGAGATATAGGGGAGATGTGAGGAAAACTATTTTCATCCAGAGGATGATGGGAATCTGGGACTTACTGCTTGTAAAGGCAGTGGAGATAGAATCTATGACAACATTTATGAAGCATTTAGGTAAACGAGACAATGGACAACTGCTGGAAAATTGGAATAGAATAATTGGGTGGTTGTTTTTAAACAGCACAGACTCAATGTCCTTTATTTTCTGTGCTGTATCTTCTCTGACTCTATGAAAGTTCGTATCCTGCTGTTATGAGCTGCTGCTTCAGTCACACCCTGAACTCCATCCTGTGGTGTAACTGGAATTCATTCTGCTCTGGTGCAGATAGAGTGAATATCGTGCTGATTCACCTCCTGCATTGGGAGTCTGCCCAGAGATATAATGGGCATGATTACTAAGTGCTTTGGGGGACATCAATCATTTGTGATCACAAGATTCACACATGAAGATGGACCTTCGTCCCACCATCACACATCCATCCAGAAAGCCATTCTTAAATGGTTTCAAAATTTTTGTTTTCACCATTCCTGACCTCACTTATTTTGAAGTGAAGGCTTTCCTGACTTCATTTGCTTTTTCACTGCTGCATCCATTTGTCCTTCTCTCACCATTTTAATGCATTGACAGAAATATTCCTGGTGATTGGTTCTTTCAAGAGGATCATTTAAAGAGACTTTTTTTTTATTCATTCTTGGGATATGGTGTCGTGTGGTGCAAGGCCACTGTTCATTGCTCACCCCTAATTCCCCTGGAGAGAATGGTGGTAAATTCCTGGGTAGAACAAGTCTCTCTTGATAAGAAGACTTACTTTTTGATGAGGAAAGATTGACTTTACAGTGACCGTGAACCTCCTGTAATAACTCAATCAATCTGTTTGGATTCCATTTTTGAATTATATTCATTCATGGGATGTTGATGTGATTAACTAGGCCAGTATTTATTACACATTTATGTGTCAACTACATTGCTGTTGATCTGGGGTCAACAATAAGCCAGACCAGATAAGGGTGGCACTTTTCTTCCTTAAAGGACATTAGTGAACCAGATGGTGTTATCCTGACAATTACCAACAGTTTCACAGTCACCATTAACGCAGAGAGTTGGGACAAAGGGTTCTTTTTCATAATGGCAGCCGGTGACAAGTGGTGCCCCGCAGGGTTCAGTGTCGGGGCTGCAGCTGTTCGCTTTACATATTAATGATCTGGATGAAGGGACTGGGGGCATTCTGGCGAAGTTCGCCGATGATACAAAGTTAGGTGGACAGGCAGATAGTACTGAGGAAGTGGGGAGGCTGCAGAAAGATTTAAGACAGTTTAGGAGAATGGTCCAAGAAATGGCTGATGAAATTCAATGTGAGCAAATGCGAGGTCTTGCACTTTGGAAAAAAGAAAATAGATATGGACTATTTTATAAACGGTGAGAAAATTCATAAAGCCAAAGTACAAAGGTATCTAGGAGTGCTAGTCGAGGATTCTCTAAAGGTTGACTTGCAGGTTGAGTCCGTGGTTAAGAAAGCAAATGTAATATTATCATTTATTTCAAGAGGGTTAAAATGTAAAAGCAGAGATGTGCTACTGAGACTTTAATAAGCTCTGATTAGGCCCCGTTTAGAATACTGTGTCCAGTTTTGGGCCCCACACCTCAGGAAGGACATACTGGCACTGGAACGTGTCCAGCAGAGATTCACACGGATGATCCCTGGAATGATAGGCATAACACATGATGAATGGCCAAGGATCCTGGGATTGTATTTGTTAGAGTTTAGAAGGTTGAGGAGAGATTTAATAGAAGCTTACAAGATAATGCATGGCTTAGAAAGGGTGGATGCAGGGAAATTGTTTCCATCAGGCGGGGATACTAGGACTCGTGGGCACAGCCTTAGAGTTAGAGGGGGTCAATTTAGAACGGAAATGAGAAGCCATTTCTTCAGCCAGAGAGTGGTGGGCCACAGAGTACAGTGGAGGTGGGGACGTTAAATGTCTTCAAGACAGAAATTGATAAATTCTTAATCTAGCAAGTAATTAAGGGAAATGGGGAGAGTGTGTGTAAGTGGCGTTGAAATGCCCATCAGCCACAATGGGCCGAATGGCCTTACTTCCACTCCTATTTCTTATGGTCTTATGATCTTTTTAGATTCCTAATTCCAGATATTTATTAAATTTAAATTCCACCATATTTCCATGGCAGGATTCAAACTCAGTTCCCCAGAACATTGCCAGTATATCTGGATTAATAGCCTTGCAATACCACAAAGCCATCACCTCCCATGAAGAGATTATTGCAAAGTCTCATTCTGGTGAAAGGTTCCACACAGTAAAACCTAACAAAGCAGACTGTTGTGCTCAGAGATTGGAACTGAGATATTTAGGTTTTCGGGAGTGACACAGCATTGTTTCCTAAATCATGAAATTGGCATGGATTACCTCCTCTTATTTCATTTTTGTCCCATCTGTTTTGCCATGTCTTTGGGGAGACATTGCTTTGAGGCAAGGAGCTGAAATAATTAGTTTTATCCTTTGGCAGCAGTCTTTTTTTCCTCTTGAAGTACCACATCCAGCCTTGAACAAGTAATATAGAATAGCCTTCCAACACAGGAAAACCGTAGAATCAGAGGATGTTTAAAGCTTGAAAGGAGACTTTTCAGCCTGTCTTGTCTGTGCTGGCCCTGTGAAGGAACAATCCAATCAAGGTCACTTCCCTTATTTCTCCCTGTAGCTCTGCAAACTTTTCCTTTTCAAATAATGATCTGGTTCCCTTTTGATTGAACCTGCCTCTCACATTCTGAGATAGCACACTCCAGATCCCAACCACCTGAATGAAATAGATTTTCCTCATGGCTCTTATTGCATCTTTTGCCAGTCTCCTTAAGTCTGTGCCATCTCATAGTTGATCTTTCCACCAGAGGAAATAGTATCTCCCTTTCCACTCCATCCACAGCCCTCATAAGCTCCTCAATTAAATTTCCTATTAACTTTCTCTTCTCCATGGAGAACAGTCTTAACTTCTACAATCTATCAATGGAACTGAAATTCCTAATTCCTGGAACCATTCTCATAAGTGGAGATAAGTAAGAGTACAGAACCAAATACAGTACTCCAGCTAAAGCCTAACCAAAGCCTAACCAGTGTTTCATTAATACAGTGTAGTCTGAGTCCATTCAACCCATTACACTCCAGTTGGTTCCACCTCAGTATTCTTCCTGTACACAATGTTTCCTTTCCGAGTAGTTTTGAAAGTGACTATTGAATCTGCTTCAGGCAGTACATTCCAGATCTCATTCCTGATGAAGGGCTCTGGCCCAAAACGTCGATTTTCCTGCTCCTCGGATACTGCCTGACCTGCTGTGCTTTTCCAGCACCACACTCTCAACCACATTCCAGATCATGGCAACTCAATGTGTAAAGGATTACACTGATAGTCAGTTTAGGATTGTCAGTCCAGCTTGAAATGAACTGAAAACTCCATTTATCAATACATCAGGCGCTGTTCTCTATAGGCAGTCACGACATGTATGTGTACCGAACCTGTTTCAATTCCAAAAAATAGATGATAACCATTTGGAGGTTAATTTCTCAGGGCAATAACTTGACCAGTACGAATCAACTGTCTGGTTTGAAATTTAAACAAGGCTTTACAATTAATTGTCACTCATCATTAATTGGTGTATGTTCAATAGCAATGCCCCTACCAATCAGATGAACTTGCTAATCAATCAGCATTAAGTGTTGGTTTTCCCCTTGAAATGATATTCTTGCAAACTGTCCTGATGAATACAAAAGATTTTGACAAAATGTGTTTTGATCCAGTAGTACCCAAATTGATCTTCCGTCAATTGCCATTTATAGAAGAGGTTTCCAGTCTTCTTCAGTGCATTCTATATCTCATTGCACAAAGGTCCTGCCCCACAGCCCCAAAGACAATGCACGTTATTCCTAGACATCCCATCTGGCAGAAATAGTTTCTCTCTGTTTGTACTCTGTTTCCCCTTAATAGTTTGAAAACTAAGCCATCCCTTAACCTTTTAACTAGCAGTATAAAGCTAGTTTGTGTAATCTCTCATTGTAACCTAACACTAAGCGTCGAGACTTCATTCTGGTTAATATACATTCCACTCCCTCCACTTGTTCAGTGCATTGCAACAATGGTCTCGTGCTCAAATAATCTAATCATGCTGATTAGCAGCAGTTCCGATTGCTAGAGTGATGCCAAGAAGGGGTTTGAACACACATTCCAGTATCATAACCACCGAATGACTCTTCTTCATCATTGCTACCGATGCCTGCTCTGTGAATCCAGGTTGATGGCTTCCAACATTAGGTTTTTACTGCTTTCACTTACCTTTGCATTTCAAAACAGGCAGTAGCTAAATAATAGGTGTTTGCATTCAACTTGTTTATCAGTTCCCAAGTGCTGTGAGTCTCTGAGGTGATAATTGTTCAATGCTCTGAAAGTATTGGCTGATGGTGTGAACAAAGTTAAAAATCACACAACACCAGGCTATAGTCCAACAGGTTTATTTGAAAGCACTAGCTTTCGGAGCGCTGCTCCTTCATCAGGTGGTTTACCTCCACCTCCTCCAAGACCAACGTACATTCAGGACACCACCCATGCCCTCCACCTGCTCCAAGACTTCCATTTGCCCAGTTCCAACGCCTCATCTTCACCATGGACATCCAATCCCTCTACACCTCCATCCGCCATGACCAGGGCCTCCAAGCCCTCTGTTTCTTCCCCTCCCAACGTCCCCACCAGTATACTTCCACTGACACTCTCATTCGTTTGGCTGAACTGGTCCTCACCCTCAACAATTTCTCCTTCCAATCCTCCCACTTCCTCCAGATGTAAGGGGTAGCCATGGGCACCCGCATGGGCCCCAGCTATGTCTGTCTCTTTGTCGGCTACGTAGAGCAGTCCGTCGTCCAGAGCTACACAGGCACCACTCCCCACCTTTTCCTCCGCTACATTGATGACTGCAATAGCACCATCTCGTGCTCCCACGAGGAGGTTGAACAGTTCATCAACGTCACCAACTCATTCCACCCCGACCTTAAATTCATCTGGACTATCTCTGACACCTCCCTCCCCTTCCTGGACCTCTCTATCTTCATCAATGAGGACTGACTTAACACTGACATTTTTTACAAACCCACCTCCTCCCACCCTACCTCCTACAAAAATGCTGTCCTGTATTCCCAATTCCTCTGCCTCCGTAGCATCTGCTCCCAGGAGGATCAGTTTCACCACTGAACACACCACATGGCCTCCTTCTTTAGAGACCACAATTTCCCTTTCCCACACAGTTGAAGGTGCCCTCCAACGCATCTCACCCACGTCCCGCACCTCCACCCTCACCCCTCCAACCTCAACAAGGGCAGAACCCCCCCAGTGCTCACCTTCCACCCCACCAACCTCCACATAAACCACATCATCTGCCGACATTTTCGCCACACCGATGATCCCTGGAATGGTAGGTCTAACATACGAGGAATGGCTGAGGATCCTGGGATTGTATTCATTGGAATTTAGAAGATTAAGGAGAGATTTAATAGAAACTTACAAGCTAATACATGGCTTGGAAAGGGTGGATGCTAGGAAATTGTTTCCGTTAGGTGTGGAGACTAGGACCCGTGGACACAGCCTTAGAATTAGAGGGGGTCAATTCAGAACATAAATGCGGAGACATTTTTTCAGCCAGAGGGTGGTGGGCCTGTGGAATTCATTGCCGCAGAGTGCAGTGGAGGCCGGGACGCTAAATGTCTTCAAGGCAGAGATTGATCGACTCTTGTTATCTTGAGGAATTAAGGGCTACGGGGAGAATGCTAGTAAGTGGAGTTGAAATGCCCATCAGCCATGATTGAATAGTGGAGTGGGCTCGATGGGCCGAATGGCCTTACTTCCACTCCTATGTCTTATGGTTGTATGGTCTTAAAAGAGAGACCTAGGGTTTCAGGTACATAGTTCTTTGAAAATTGAGATTTGTAGACAGGGTAGGTAAGAACATGTTTAGCACGCTTGCCTTCATTGCTCAGGCCATTGAGTAAATCAGTTGGGATGTCATGTTGAGGTTCTACAGGACATTGGTGAGGCCACTTTTGGAGTACTGTGTACATTTCTGGTTGCCCTGCTATAGAAGGGATATTATTAAATTGGAAAGGGTTCAGAAAAGATTTACCAGGAAGTTGCCAGGACTGGAGGTTAGATTGCATTGAATCCAGAGGGATCTGACAAATTGGATACACAGTTGGCTTGATGGTGGGAAGCAGAGGGTAATAGTGTAAGGATGCTCGTTGGACTAGAGGCCTGTGACCAGTGAAGTGCCTCAGGGATCGATTGTGCCCATTGCTGTTGTTATCTATATCAATGATTTGGATGAGAGTGTACAAGGCATGATTAATAAGTTTGCAGATGACACTAAAATAGGCGGTATCATGGACAGTGAGTAAGGTTGTCAGAAATTGCAGCAGGACTTTGGAAAGCCAAATCAAGATAGAAGTTTCATGGTGAATGGTAGGAGTGTAGTAGAACAGAGGGATCTTGGAGTTCAGGTTCACAGTTCCCTGAAAGTGGAGTCATAGGTAGACAGGGCAGTCAAAAAGGCTTTTGACACACTGGCCTTTATCAGTCAGGGCACTGAGTATAGAAGTTGAGAAGTTATGTTGCAGGACGTTGGTGAGGTCCCACTTGGAGTATTGTGTTCAGTTTTGGTCACCTTATAGGAAAGATTTTATTAAACTGGAAAGAGTGTAGAAACAATTTACAAGGGCATTGCCAGGCCTTAACAGTTTGACTTTATAGGAATAGGTTGGACAAGCTAGTTCGTTTTTCTTTAGAGCGTAGGAGACTGAAGGGGGATCTTATAGAGGTGTATAAGATCATGAGAGGCATGCATAGGGTGAATGCACTCAGTTTCTTTCCCAGGGTTGGGGAATCGAGGACTAGAGGGCATCAGTTTAAGGTCAGAGCGGAAAGAATAAAAGGGAACCTGAGGGGCAATTTTTTTTACACAGAGGGTGGTACGCATATGAAATGAGCTGCCAGTGGAGGTGACTGAGGCGGATACATTCACAAGATTTAATAGGCATTCGGACAAATATATGGATAGGAGAGGTTTAGAAGGATATGGGCCAAGTGCAGGGAAATGGTTAGTGTGGATGAAGTCTTGATTGGCATGGACCAGTTTGGGCCAAAGGGAGTCTCTCCACGTGTAGGACTCTATGACTCTCTGACTGTATGGTTATAAGTAAAGGCTGGATAGGCTGGGACCTTCTCTCCTGGAGCATAGGAGGATGAGGGGTTTATAAAATCAAGAGGAACATAGATAAGGTGAATAACAAAGATCTTTTCCCTAGGATTGGTGAGTTCAAAATTATGTTTTTAAGACCCTAAGACCATAAGACATAGGAATGGAAGCAAGACCATTCAGCCCATCGAGTCCACTCTGCCATTTAATCATGACTAATGGGCGTTTCAATTCCACGTACCTGCACTCTCCCCGTACCCCTTAATTCCTTGCAAGGTCAAGAATTTATCAATCTCTGCCTTGAAGTCACCCAATGTCCCTGCCTCCACTGTGCTGCATAGCAATTAAATTCTTCGGCCCACCACTGTCCGGATGAAGAAATGTCTTCTCATTTCCGTTCTAAATTGACCGCCTCTAATTTTAAGGTTGTGCCCACGAATCCCAGTATCCCCGCCTGATGGAAACAACTTCCCAGCGTCCACTCTTTCTAAACCATGCATTATCTTGTAAGTTTCTGTTAGATCTCCCCTCTGCCTTTTAAATTCTAATGAGTACAATCCCAGGATCCTCAGCCGATCATCATATGCTAGGCCTACCATTCCAGGGATCATCTGTGTGAATCTCTGCTGGGTACGTTCCAGTGCCAGTATGTCCTTCCTGAGGTATGGGGCCCAAAACTGGACACAATATTCTAAATGGGGCCAAACTAGAGCTTTATAAAGTCTCAGAAGCATGTCGCTGCTTTTATATTCCAACCCTCTTAAGATAAATGAAAACATTATATTTGCTTTCTTAACCACAGACTCAACCTGCAAGTCAACCTTTAGAGAATCATATACTAGCACTCCCAGATCCCTTTGTACTTTGGTTTTATGAAATTTCCCACTGTTTAAAATATAGTCCATGCCTATTTTGTTTTTTCCAAAGTTCAAGACCTCACACTTGCTCACATTGAATTTCAACAGTCATTTCCTGGATCATTCTCCTAAACTGTCTAAATCTTTCTGTAGCCTCCCCACCTCCTCAGTACTACTAACTTGGTACCATCAACGAACTTCACCAGAATGCCCCCAGTCTCCTCATCCAGATCATTAATATGTAAAGTGAACAGCTGCGGCCCTAACACTGAACCCTGCGGGGCACCACTTATCACCAGCTGCCATTCCAAAAAAGAACTTTTTATCCTAATTCTCTGCCTTCTGTCAGACAGCCAATCCTCAATCTATGCCGTGTAGTTCACCTCGAACACCGTGGGCCCTGCTCACCTTACTTAGCAGCCTCCCGTGAGGCACCTTATCAAAGTCTAGTCTTTGGAAGTCTAGATAGATAACAGCAACTGAGTGTCCCTGGTCTAACCTACTTGTTACCTCTTCAAAGAAGCCTAACATGTTTGTCAGGCATGACCTCCCCTTACTAAATCCATGCTGATTTGTTCTAATCCGACCCTGCACTTCCAAGAATTTAAAAGTCTCAAGCTTAATGGTGGATTCCAGAATTTTACCTACAACCTAATCAGCCCATAATTTTCCATCTTTTGTATTGATCCTTTCTTGAACAAAGGGGTTACAACAGCGATTTTCCAATCATCTGGGACTTTCCCTGACTCCAGTGATTTTTGAAAGATCACAGTCAGCACCTCCGCTATTTCCTCAGCCACCTCTCTCAGAACTCTAAGGTGTAGCCCATCTGGGCCAGGAGATATATCAATTAGATTAGATTAGCTTACTTACAGTGTGGAAACAGGACCCCGGCCCAGCAAGCCCACGCCGACCCACCAAAGCGCAACCCACCCAGACCCATTCCCCTACATTTATCCCTGCACCTAACACTACAGGCAATTTAGCCAGGCCAATTCACCTAACCTGCACATCTTTGGACTGTGGGAGGAAACCACGCAGACACGCGGAGAATGTGCAAACTCCACACAGTCAGTCGCCCGAGGCGGGAATTGAACTCAGGAATTGAACTGTGAGGCAGCAGTGCTAACCACTGTGCCACTTTCCATCCGAAGGAGTAACCCACCCAGACCCAATCCCTATGTTTGCCCATGACTAATGCACCTAACACTATGGGCAGTTTAGCACAGCCAATTCACCTAGTCTGCACATCTTTGGATTGTGGAAGGAAACAGGAACACCCAGAGGAAACCCACACCGACACAGGGAGAATGTGCAAACTCCACACAGGCAATTGCCTGAGGTGGGAATCGAACTCAGGTCCCTGGTGCTGTGAGGCAGCAGTGCTAACCACTGTGCCACCATCTTGTCCTTTGACCTTTTAGCTTTTCTAGCAATTTCTCATTTGTTATGGCTACCATACTCAACTCTGCCCCTTGACTCTCCTTAATTGTTGGGATATGACTCCTGTCTTCCACTGTGAAGACTGACACAAAGTACTTATTAAGGTCTTCAGCTATTTCCTTATCTCCCAGCAAAAGCCTCCCAGCATCAATTTGGAGCAGCCCAATTTCTACTTTTGCCTCTCGTTTGTTTCTTATGTATTGAAAGAAACTTTTACTATCATTTCTAATATTACTGGTTAGCATACCTTCATATTTGATCCTCTCCTTCCTTATTTCCCTCTTTGTTATCACTCTGTTTTTGTAGCCTTCCCAACTGACACAGCTGTCTAACCCCTCCCCGGATAATCTTTCTTTTCTTTGGGATGAACCTCTGTACTGTGTCCTCAGTTACACCCAGAAACTCCTGCCATTGTTGCTCAACTGTCTTCTCCACTAGGCTCTGCTTCAAGTTGATTTTCGTCAGTTCCTCTCTCATGTTCCTGTAATTACATTTATTTAACTGTAACACCATTACATCCAATTTTGCTATCTCTCTTTCAAACTGCAGACTGAACTCTACCATATTGTGATCGCTAGGTGTTCCCTTACTTTAAGATCTTTTATAAAGTCTGGCTCATTACATAGAACTTTAAGTCCAGAATAGCCTGCTCCCTTGTGGGCTCCATCACAAGCTGTTCCAAAAAGCCATCCTGTAAGCATTCCATGAATTCCCTTTCTTTGGATCCACCGGCAACATTATTCACCCAGTCCCCTGCATATTGAAGTTCCTCATGATCACCGTGACCTTGCCTTTCTGACATGCCCTGTCTATTTCCTGGTACATCTTGCATCCATGGTCGTGACCACTGCTGGGAGGTCTGTACATAACTCCCATTATGGGTTTTTTTTGCCTTTGTGGTTCCTCAACTCCACCCACCCAGACTCCACATTATCTGACCCTTTGTCATTCAGTGCCATAGATTTAATCTCATTCTTAACCGAAAAGGCAACCCTGCCCCCTCTGCCTGTGTCCCTGTCTTTTCGATAAATTGTAAATCCTTGGATGTTTAACTGCCAGTCCTGAACCCCCTGCAACCACGTCTCTGTGGTGCCTATCACATCATAATCATTCACGATTATTCGTGCCATTAATTCATCTGCTTTGTTATGAATACTACAAGCATTTAGATAAAGCACTTTAATGCAAATTTTCTTACCCTCGTGATTTCCAACATCTCCAGTAATATGTCCTAAGTTATCTTTCGTTTTTGCTTCATTCCTAGTCTGCCTCTAACTTAAACCCTGCACACAGGCCAACCAGCTTTCCATAATCCCTGTTGCGTTCCCTTTCCCTTCCCCCTTTATGATGAGAGGAGAAAGATTTGAAAGGGACCTGAGGGGCAGCTTTTTCACACAGAGGGTGGTTCATACATAGAATGAATTGCTAGAGAAAGCGGTAGATTCGGGTACAGTTGCAACATTTAAAAGATATTAGGTACATGAATAGGAAAGGTTTAGATTGATATGGGTCAAATGCGGGCAAATTAGACTAGTTTGGTTGGGGAAACCTGGTCGGCGCAGATGAGTTGGACCGAAAGGTCTGTTCCGGTGCTCTGTGACTCTATGACTCAGGAGACCAAAACCAGGGACCTCAGTTTAAGGATATAAGTGAAGCCATTTCGGACTGAGGTAAAGGGAAGTTTCTCCATGCATGCAGTAGTAAGCCTGTAGAATTCTCTGCCACGGTAAGCAGTTCAAGCCAAAATATTGAGTGATTTCAAGAAGAGGTTAGATTTAGTTCTTAGGGCTTAAGTGTATAGGGAGAAAATGGGAACAGTGTATTGAATTAGATGGGTAAAACAATGACTGCAGATGCTGGAAACCAGATTCTGGATCAGTGGTGCTGGAAGAGCACAGCAGTTCAGGCAGCATCCAACGAGCAGCGAAATCGATGTTATCCTTTTGCCTGAAACGCCGATTTCGCTGCTCGTTGGATGCAGCCTGAACTGCTGTGCTCTTCCAGCACCACTGATCCAGAATATTGAATCAGATGATCAGCCATGGTGGAGGAGAGAGGGGATGGTTGATCTGGTGGAATAGGTGTACAGCCAGAATACCTCAGTCAGAGTTATGCTGCCTGGAAGCTTGTGACCCCAGACCTTAAGCCTGTGACCTCATTGGGGTTTCAACCCCCCAAATTGTAAAACCCTGGCTTTGAGTCTATGGGAATTAAAGATTCATCTCTTAAACCCAGCCTCCAGGAACCTTCAAGAAAAATGCCATTAGCCGATGAAAATAAATTGTGTTTACTTTAATTTTCTTGTATGTCAGCATGAAAAATGTTGAGGGAGAGGGATAAAGCTGATGAACTCCGAGTGAAGGGGCATCCAGTTGAGTAACCGAAAGTCTGTTTGCTTCCTGATTGGCTGCAGGAAGATAGTGTGCTGTGAGATGGATTTGTTGGGTGACCAATGGTGTGAGTGGATGTCAGGCAGTTGGAGACCAGAGTGTCATGTGACAATGCTTCAATGACCTCAGTTAGTGACCCTACTTTTCACAGCAGGCAAGTCCATCCCACTAGGGACTTCATTATACCAAAGAGTGGGAAAGGATCAATTCCCTCGCATCTATAGCAAGGCTTCAATCTAGCTCATATCCAGTGGGCATTCGCCTCAGATCCTTAAAGGAAAAGAAAGAGTCATGTTTTGTATTGTGTCTTCCACAACATCCCAAAGGCGCTGAATTCCTTTTGAAGCAGAGTTACAGTTGTAACATAGTAGCCAACTTGTACAACAAGCCCTCACAAACAAGCAGCAAGATCATAAAGAACTCTTTTAGGCATTGATGAGATGCTGGGGAAGCCTTAGTAAAACATAAAATCCTGAAAGGACTTGATAGGATGGATGCTGAAAGGATGTTGTTGGAGAGACTCAAACTAGGTCTCAGTTTTAAAAACAAGGGTCCCCAAATTTAGACGGAGATAAGGAAAATTTCTTTCTCATGCAGAGTCGTGACTACTGTACTTTCTTCCCCAGGCAGATGCATTTTTGACTCACAAGGAAGTTCAAACGTTTTGGGGAGGATGGACATGAAAGTGGAGTTGAAGCAATAAGCAGCTCAGTCATGGTCTGATTGGATGGTAGCATGCTGTTATAGAATCACAGAATTGTAATGATGCAGGACACCATTTGGCCTACTGTAGTTGCATCAGTTCTCATATCGATCTGGTACCAGCCTCCAGCCTTTTCACCATATCCTAGCACAACCATTTCTATCCAAATAATCATCCAATGCTCTTTTGAATGCCTTAATTGAAACTGGATCCATCACATTTTCAGGTAGTTTATTCCACAGCCTAACTCCTCACTGTGTGAAACAATTATTTTCTCACATTTGCACACCATTTTAAATCTATGTCATCTCATTCTTTTGTGGGAGCAGTTTCTCTCGGTCTCCTCTTTCCTGTCTGCTCATGATTTTGAAAATCTGTATCAAACCTCCTCTCAGCCTTCTTCTCTCTAAGAAGAACAGCCCGAATTTCTTCAAAATGTTCTCATAATTTAAGTTTCTCATTCCTGGAAATATACTTGTAAGTCACTTCTGTACTCTCTCCCTCTTGGAGAGAGTACAATTCTGTGATTCTATGACAGAACACTACCATCCAATCAGACCATGGCTGATTCGCTTATTGCTTCAACTCCACTTTCATGCCCACCCCCAAAACGTTTTAACTTTCTTGTTAGTCAAGAATGCATCTGTCTGGGGAACAAGGTACAATAGTCACAATTCTCTGTGAGAAAGAAAATTTCCTTATCTCTGTCTAAAATTGGAGACCTTTCTTTTTAAGACTGAGACCCTAGTTCATGTCTCTCCAACACCATCCTTTCAGCATCCATCCTGTCAAGCCCTCTCAGGATTTTATGTTTCGGTAAGACTTCCCCAGCGTCTCATCAATGCCTAAAAGAGTTCTTTATGATCTTGCTGCTTGTTTGTGAAGGCTTGTTGTGCAAGTTGGTTACTATGTTACAACTGTAACTTTGCTTCAAAAGGACTTCAACACTTTTGTGATGTTGTGGAAGACATAATGCAAATATAAGCCTTTCTTTTCCTTTAAGGATCTGAGGCGAATGCCCACTGGATATGAGCTAGATTGAAGCCTTGCTATTGATGCAAGGGAATATCGTTCCTATATTGTGACGCCCACAACTGTACACAATAGATCTGGTGCTGGAAAAGCACAGCCAATCAAGCAGCATTCAAGGAGCAGGAGAGTCGACGTTTCAGGCATAAACCCTTCATTATACTCGAAATGTTAATTCTCCTGCTTCTCGGATGCTGCTTGACCTGCTGCGCTTTTCCAGCACCACACTTGCGACTCTGATCTCCAGTAGTCCTCACTTTCTCCTAACAAGAATCTAGCACAACTTCAAAATCACCTCATACTCCTTGCCCCTATAAATAAACTGAGCACACTATGCTTTAATAACTGCTTTCTCTATCTGCCCTACCATCTTCAATAATCTGTGCACAGATACATCCAAGTGTCACGGAACTGAATGATCTATTCCTGCTCTTAATTCATATGTTTGAAGAATATCACTGATATTTTCACTGTAGTGACATCCTTCTGGGAGGGCAAACTGAGCCTCAGTTTTATACCTGACAGAGAAGACTATATCTCTGATAGTTCAGCACTTCCTCAGCATTCCTCAGTCCCTGTCCAGCAACCTCCCCCAGTGAACAAGTGTGGAATTAACCAGAAAAGAGTTAATTCAGAGTTATTTATTTGTGAACGAGACAGGGAAATGGTGTGGGAATTTATTATCCTGATAGTCCACATAAACTCAGATCTGTCAAAACAGGAAAATCATTATGTGCTTAAAATTGACATTCATATTTGACTATTTTGTTTATTGATGTGAATAGACAATAACAGTGCTGTTCTGTACCTTGGATAAATGTAAAAAGCATTAAGTCTTGGCAATAGGCTGTGTGTTGTCAATACTTGTTTTCATTTTATTACATTTTTGGATGTCTGTGACACCCTTGCTGCTGAACAGTGACAGATTTAGACAACTGATGACACTGTGCAGAAATTATAATGTTCATAGACTTATAGACAGAGTTCTTGTTCTATTCATTCCAAACATGCAATCTCCACTCCTCCCACCCTCTCCCACTTCCCCAGACCTTGCTATGCTTTCTCCCTCACCCTGCTCAGCCCTCTTTACCCTCTCCCAATCCTTCCCCTGCTCTCCCTCACCCGCACGCTGTCTGTCCCATTTCACTCACTGCCCCCATCACCCAATCCACCCCACTCCCCTTGCTCTCCCCCACTCCTCCCCTCTTCTCCCCCATTTGCATGCAGTCTCTCCCATTTGCCCTCCCCACCCATTGTCCCAATCCTCCACAACTCTCTCATGCTCCCACACTCTCCTCCACGCCCCATGATCTGTCCCACTCCCTCCTCTCTCTTCCACTCTCTAACACTCATCCCAAACATCCCTGTTTTTCTCATCTTTCCCTGGTCTCGGTCGTTGCCCCCAGAAGACATCATTTTACCCCTTCCCCACTCTATCACACACTCCTGGTGATTCCCCTCCCTGCACTCTCTCAGCACCCCTTGCTCTTGTCCAACCCCCTTCCTCTTCCCTTCCCTCCCCCAGCTTTCCTTCACCCAGACAACTTTTTTCACTGCCCTTCCACATCCTGTTCCCTTTCTCCACTTTTCTCAACCGCATGAGAAAGATGCAATTTTCCAGAGTAATTTTCTTTGCCTCTTTGAAATTAAGAATTTTTTCTTTCTGTCATTTTGCCTCTTGCAGGAGGTTATTTGGCAGTTTAGCGGCCGGGGGCTGAACGATCAGAGGGCGGGAGAAAGTGTTTAATCTTAGTGCTGTTGCCTTGCCACTGTCATATGATCTGGACAACCATACTTCTTGCAGTGCCAGTTTGACAATAACAATGTGTTTGCATTTCTCTATCACCTTTCAAAGCCAGGATGCCCTCAACCATTTTACAGCTGAATACTGCATCTGACCTAGAATTACTGTTGCAGTGTAGGAAGTGGGGAAGTCAATTTGCTCACAGCAAGCTCACACAACTTGGAATGACCAGATCACCTGTATTTAAGGGTAGTTGGACAGAGAAATAAACATTGATCAGGGTGCAGAGGAAAACCCTCCCATTCTGCTTCAGAATGCTGCTGATGAGTCTTTTACCTATGAGGTCAGTCAGGATCACAGTTTGAAATCTTATCAAAAAGATGGCACCTCTAGCAGTGCAGTATATAACTGCTGAAGAGGATTAGGAATTTTGACTTTGTGTCCACTGTTTACAAATCCAGCAGTACTAAGGACAAACTCAGTCGGTAATTCAAGACTGTCAAATGATTCATAGAAACAGGGACACAAGTAGATCATTTGTCCCTTTGAGCTTGCTCTGCCAAAGGCCTTTGACAAGGTACTGCTTAGGGTGTTCCAAAATAAGAGCATGGAACTTGCATGGACAGAACATTGGCTGACTAGCAGATGGCAGAGAGTGGGGATAAAAGGGTCTTTTCCAGAATGTCAGACGGTGGCCATGGATTCACAACTATTCATATTGTACATTGTGCGATCTGGACAAAGGAATGAGAGCACCGTTGCTAAGTTTGTAGATGATACAAAGGTAGGTGAAGGGACAGGTCATGTTGCAGAAGCAAGGAGGCTGCAGAAAGGAGTTTGACAGGCTCGGAGAGGGTCAAAGAATTGGCAAATGAAATACAATGTGGGAAAATGCGAAGTTATCTACTTAAATGGGAAGAATGGAGACATTGACTATTTTTTAAATGGGGAAAGGGTTTGGAGATCTGAAGGACAAAGGTACTTAGGAGTTCTGCTTCGGGTTCTCTAACAGCTAACGTGTAGGTTCGGTTGGCATTTAGGAAGACAAATGCAATGTTAGCATTCATTTAAAGGGAGCGAGAATACAAGAGCTGGGATGTATAAGGCCCTGGTCAGCCTGCATTTGTCAGAAATTTTGGGATCAGTATTTAGTGGGAAGTTGTATGTGGAATCTGAGGGCATGGGGAAGAGCTTAATGAATACTTTTCATCGGTATTCGCATCGGAAACGGGCAATGTTAGTGAGAATACAGAGATGCAGGCTACAAGATTAGACGGGTTTGCCATTGATAAAGAGGGGGTTTTTGCAATTTTGGAAGATCTGAAAATAGATAAGACCCCTGGGCCGGATGGGATTTATCCTCGGATTCTCTGGGAAGCCAGGGAGGAGATTGCAGAGCCTTTGGCTTTGATCTTTATGTCATCATTGTTGACAGGAGTAGTGCCAGAAGATTGGAGGATAGCAAATGTTGTTCCCTTGTTTAAGGAGGTGAGTGTGGGCAACCCTGGTAATTATAGGCCAGTGAGCCTTACTTTGGTTGTGGATAAGATGTTGTAGGAAGTTATAAGAGATAGGATTTATAATCATCTGGAAATGAATAGTCAACATGATTTTGTGAAGGGTAGGACATGCCTAACTAACCTTATTGAGTTCTTTGAGAAGGTGACAAAACAGGTGGATGAAGGTAAAGTGGTTTATATGGTGTATATGGACTTTAGTAAGGCATTTGATAAGGTTCCACATGGTAGGCTATTGCACAAAATACGGACTTTCAGGATTGAAGGTGATTAAGAAAATTGGATCAGAAATTGGCTAGCTGAAAGAAGACAGAGGGTGGTGGTTGATGTGAAATGTTCATCCTGGAGTACAGTTATTAGTGGTGTGCCGTAAGGATCTGTTTTAGGACCACTACTGTTTGTCATTTTTATAATGATCTGGATGTGGGCATAGAAGGATGGGTTAGTAAATTTGTGGATGACTCTAAGGTAGGCAGAAGGTGGATGGTGCCGAAGGATGTTGTGGGTTACAGAGGGACATAAATAAGATACAGAGCTGGGCGGAAAAGTGGCAAATGGAGTTTAATGTGGAAAAGTGTGAGGTAGTTCACTTCGGAAGAAATAACAGGAATGTAAAGTACTGGCCTAATGGTAAAATTTTTGGCAGTGTAGATGAACAGAGAGATCTCAGTGTCCAGGTGGATAAATCCCAGAAAATTGCCATCCAGGTTGATAGGGTTGTTAAGAAAGCATATGATGTGTTGGCATTTATTGGTAGGGGGATTGAGTTTTGGAGCCACAAAGTCATGCTTCAGCTGTACAAGACACTGGTAAGGCCGCACCTGACATATTGTGTGCAGTTCTGGTCACCGCATTATAGGAAGGGTGTGGAAGCTTTGGAAAGGGTTCAGAGAAGATTTACTCGAATGTTGTCTGGTATGGAGGGAAGGTCTAACGAGGACAGGCTGAGGGAACTGAGGCTGTTTTTGTTGGAGAGAAGAAAGGCTGAGAATAGACAGAATTCAGAGCTGGGCTGAGAAATGGCAGATGGAGTTTAACCTGGATAAATGCGAAGTGATGCATTTTGGAAGGTCAAACTCGAATGCTGAATATAGGATTAAAGACAGGATTCTTGGCAGTGTGGAGGAACAGAGGGACCTGGGTGTGCAAGTACATAGATCCCTCAAAGTTGCCACCCAAGTGGATAGGGTTGTTAAGAAAGCATATGGTGTTTTGACTTTCATTAACGGGGGATCGAGTTTAAGAGCCACTAGGTTTTGCTGCAGTTCTACAAGTCCCTGGTGAGACCACACTCGGAATATTGTGTCCAGTTCTGGTCACCCTACTGTAGGAAAGATGCAGAGGCTTTGGAGAGGGTGCAAAGAAGGTTTACCAGGATGCTGCCTGGACTGGAGGGCTTGCCTTATGAAGAAAGGTTGAATAAGCTCAGACTTTTCTCTCTGGAGAGAAGGAGGAAGAGAGGAGACCTGATCAAGGTGTACAAAATAATGAGAGGAATAGATAGAATCAATAGCCAGAGACTTTTCCCCAGGGCAGGATTGACTGGTACGAGAAGTCATAGTTTGAAGATATTAGGAGGAGGGTATAAAGGAGTTGTCAGAGGTAGGATTTTTACGCAGAGTTGTGAATGCATGGAATGTGTTTCCAGCTGTGATGGTGGAAGCAGAGTAACTGGAGAAGTTTAAGCGACTGCAGGACATGCACAAGGATAGCAATGAGTGGAGGGGTGCATAGGTTGTTACTATATTTTACATTAGGATTAAATCACGGCACAACATCGTGGGCCGAAGGGCCTGTTCTGTGCTGTACTTTTCTATGTTCTAAGGTTGAGAGGTGACTTAATTGAGATGTATAAGATAATCAGAGGGTTAGCTAGGGTGGACAGTGAGAGTCTTTTTCCACAGATAGTGAAGGCTAACATGAGGGGACATAGCTTTAAATTGAGGGGTGATAGATTTAGGACAGATATTAGGGTTAGTTAGGGGATAGTTTCTTTACTCAGAGACTTGTAGAGGCGTGGAATGGCCTGCCTGCAACAGTAGTAGACTCGCCAACGTTAAGGGCATTTAAATGGGCATTGGTCTTACATATAGATAATAATGGAATAGTACAGGTTAGATGGGCATCAGATTAATTTCTCAGGTCGGTGCAACATTGAGGGCTGAAAGATCTGTACTGTGCTGTAACGTCCTATGTTCTATTTAAGGAAGGATATAATGGTATTGGAGGGGGTCTAGAGGGGGGTTTACAAGAACAAGCCCAGGAATTGTCACATGAGCAGCAGTTGAAGATTCTGGGTCTGCACTTGATCGAATTTAGAAGGATGAAGGGGGATTTCACTGAAACTTGCAGAATACTGACAAACCTGTTTAGAGTGTTTGTGGTGAAGAAGTTTCCATTGGTAGGAGAGACTAAGACCAAGGGCACAGACTTGGAGTGAGTGGGACAACCCATTAGAACTGAGAGAGGAGGAATTTCTGGAGTCAGTGCAGTTAATCTGTGGAACTCATTGCTGCAGAAGATTGTGGAGGTCAAGTCAAGACAGAGCTAGATCAGGCTGTTGATTACTAAAGGCGTCAGTGGTGGGAAGGCAGGAAAATGAGGTTGAGAAACATATCAGCTATGGTTGAATGGTGCAGCAGACTCGATGGGGCAAATGGCTTAATTCTGCTCTAATATCCAATGATCTTATAACATGATTGATCATCCAACTTAATACTCTCTTCACCCCTTCTCCCCATACCCTTTGATCCCTTTAGCTCTAAGAATTGTCTTCTGCCTTCTTGCAAACATTTATTATTTCAGTATCAACCACCTTCTGTGTTGAGAATTCCACAGGCTCACCAACTACTGGATGAAGAACTTTTTCCTCTTCTCAAACCTAAATGGCCTGTCTCATACACTTAGATTGATCCCTGATATTACTTTGAAGAAGAACAGAGGATAATCTTGGAGTCCTGTGCAATATTCATCCCTCAATAACATAACTGCAATGGATTATCTGATTGTTAGTTGTTTGAAAGAATCTGTTGTGCAAAACTTGATGCAACATTCCTTACATGGCATCAATGACTGGACTTCTAAAGTCCTTCATTCTGTCAAGTGCTTTGGAAGGTGCTTTAGAAATTCAGTCCTCAGTCACATAAATACAGTGGCGACAAGAGCAGGTCAGAAGCTAGGAATCATGAGTAGGCTATTACCTCCTGACTCCTCAAAGCTGGTCAAGTGTCTGCAAGGGACTAATTAGGAATGTGATAGAATAACCTTCACTTGTCTGGATGGGTACAACTCCATCAACATTCAAGTAGCTTGACACCATCCTCAAGAAGCCTTCAAAAGCCGTCTTCACTACCCTATCTACATGTGACTCTACTTTCAAGGAACTATGAATCTGCATTCCAAGATCTCTTTGTTCAGCAACATTCCCCAGGACCTTAACATTAAGTGTATAAGTCCTGCTTTGATTTGCTTTTCCAAAATGCAGCACCTTGTATTTATCTAAATTAAACTCCATCTGCCACTCCTCAGCCCATTGGCCCATTTGATCAAGATCCTGTTGTGCTCTGAAGTAACCTTCTCCGCTGTCAATAACACCTCCAATTTTGGTGTCATCTGCAAACTTACTAATATCACTTATGCTCTCATCCAAATCATTTATATAAATGATGAAAAGCAGTAGACTGAAGTTCATATTTTCAAGAAGTAACAAAGAGGATTGATGAGGGCAGAGTGGTAGAAGTGACCTACATGGACTTTGGTAAGACGCTCAGCAAGGTCCCTCATGGGACACTGATTAGCAAGGTTAGGTCACATGGAATACAGGGAGAACTAACCATTTGAATACAGAACTGGTTTGAAGGTAGAAGACAGGATGGTGGTGGAGGGTTGCTTTTCAGACTAGAGGCCTGTGACCAGTGGAGTGCCACAAGTTTCAGTGCTGGGTCCACTGATTTTCATTATTGATGTGAACATTGGAGGTATAGTTAGTATGTTTGCAGATGACATCAAAATTGGAGGTTTAGTGGACAGCAAACAAGATTACCACAAAGTACAATGGGACCTTGATCAAATGGGCCAATTGGCTGAGGAATGGCAGATGGAGTTTAATTTATGTAAATGCAAGGTGCTGCATTTTGGAAAAGCAAATCAGAGCAGGACTTATACACTTGATGGTAAGGTCTTGGGGAATGTTGCTGAACAAAGAGACCTTGGAGTGCAGGTTCATAGTTCCTTGAAAGTGGAGCCGCAGGTAGATAGGATAGTGAAGAAGGCGTTTGGTATGCTTTCCTTTATTGGTCAGAGTATTGAGTACAGGAGTTGGGAGGTCATGTTGCGGCTGTACAGGACATTGGTTAGGCCACTTTTGGAATATTGCATGCAATTCTGTCTCCTTCCTATTGGAAGGGTGTTGTGAAAGGGTTTGGAGTATTTGAGCTATAGGGAGAGGCAGAATAGGCTGGGGTTGCTTTCCATGGAGCACTGGAGGCTTAGGGGTGACCTTATAGAGATTTATAAAGTCATGAGGGGCATGGATAGGATAAATTAACAAGATATTTTCCCTAGGGTGGGTCACACAGCAGGTGGTGTGTGTACCGAATGAGCTGTGGTGGAGGCTGGTACAAACAGGTCAATGAGAGTAAACCGGTTGATGTGGTGTATATGGATTTCAGCAAGGCGTTCGATAAGGTTCCCCACAGTAGGACTTTATACAAAATGCGGAGGAATGGGATTGTGGGAGATATAGCAGTTTGGATCAGTAATTGACTTGCTGAAAGAAGACAGAGGGTGGTGGTTGATGGGAAATGTTCATCCTGGAGTCCATTTACTAGTGGTGTATTGCAAGGGTCAGTGTTGGGTCCACTGCTCTTTGTCATTTTTTACAAACGACGTGGATGAGGGCGTAGAAGGGTGGGTTAGTAAATTTGCAGATGACACGAAGGTCGGTGGAGTTGTGGATAGTGACGTAGGATGTTTTAGGTTGCAGAGAGACATAGATAAGCTGCTGAGCTGGGCTGAGAGGTGGCAAATGGAATTTAATATGGACAAGTGTGAGGTGATTCACTTTGGTCGGAGTAACCGGAATGCAAAGTACTGGGCTAATGGTAAGATTCTTGGTAGTGTAGATGAGCAGAGAGATCTCGGTGTTCAGGCACACAGATCCTTGAAAGTTGCCATCCAGGTTGACAGGGTTGTTAAGAAGGCATACAGTGTTTTAGCTTTTATTAATAGAGGGGTCAAGTTCCGGAACCATGAGGTTATGCTACAGCTGTACAAAACTCTGGTGCAGCCACACTTGGAGTATTGTGTACAGTTCTGGTCACCGCATTATAAGAAGGATGTGGAAGCTTTGGAAAGGGTGCAGAGGAGATTTACTAGGATGCTGCCTGGTATGGAGGGAAGGTCTTACGAGGAAAGGCTGGGGGACTTGAGGCTGTTTTTGTTAGAGAGAAGAAGGTTGAGAGATGACTTAATAGGGACATACAAGATAATCAGAGGGTTAGATAGGGTGGACAGGGAGAGCCTTTTTCCAAGTATGGGGATGACGAACACGAGGGGGCATAGCTTTAAATTGAAGGGTGATAGATATAGAACAGATGTCAGAGGTAGTTTCTTTACTCAGAGAGTAGTAAGGGTATGGAATCCTTTGCCTGAAATGGTAGTAGATTCGCCAACTTTAAGTACATTTAATTCGACATTAGACAAGCATATGGACGTACATGGAATAGTGTAGGTTAGATGGGCTTCAGATTGGTATGACAGGGCGGCGCAACATCGAGGGCCGAAGGGCCTGTACAGCGCTGTAATGTTCTATGTTCTATAATTACAACATTTAAACGGCATCTGGATGGGTAAATGAATAGGAAGGGTTTATAAGAATATGGATCAAGTACTGGCAAATAGGACTAGATTAGTATAGGATATCTGGTCGGCATGGATGAGTTGGACTGAAGGGTCTGTTTCATCTCTGTGACTCTCCCACTGATGCACCATCACAAAAGTTATACACAACAATTCACCAAAGCCAGCACTTTTCTAACCCATAACCACCACCATCTGGAGAGACAAAGGCAGCAGATACATGGAAACATATCACCTGCAAGTTCTCTTTCAAATCTCTCACTACCCTGATTTGGAAATATATTTCTTGAATGTCACTGGGTCAGAATCTTGAAAATCCATCCCTAATTGTATACAGAACAGTTATCCAAACGTCAATTAGCCCAATTTCAGATTTTCCGAACAAGATCTCAAGGTCCCATAAGAGCGTTATCCATTATCCAAACAATCAGTTATCCGCACAATCAGTTATCTGAACAAAATACTCCCTTTGAATAATTGAGGTTGTTCTGTAGTGGGTCTCCTTCAAGCTAAAGGACTGTCATGCTTCAAGAAGGCAGCTCACTACCACCTTCTCAAGGCATGTGCAATAAATGGTGGCCCATTCAGTGAAGCCTCGGCTCATTGAATGAAGAAAGAAAATGTTATTTCTTATTTTCCTTTTTAATGATCAGTGTTTGTGACTAGGCTTCTCTTTTGCTGTTTAAATGATTAAAATTGCCTGACATGACCATTAGGAGAGCCCGTTACTGCTGTGCTTCGTTGTTTCAGATCATTTCGCATACTTTAAACCTCTTAATTACCTTTTATAGTCAGGTGTTCTATGATTAAAATCTTTTCCTTTCTTTTCTTCTTTGTCTCCTGTTTGTCTGTTCCAGCATCCTCTTTGCAGATATCGAAGGATTCACCAGTTTAGCCTCGCAGTGCACAGCCCAGGAACTGGTCATGACACTCAACGAGCTCTTCGCCAGATTTGACAAGCTTGCATCGGTAAGTGAGTGCTGATTGCCTTGTCCTATCCAGCTATTGCCTCTTCCGTAGTTACTTCGGTGGCCGCAAGATTCATAGAACATAGGAATTAGGAGCAGGTGTAGGGAATTCTGGCCCTTGAACCTGCTCTGCTGTTCGATAAGATCATGGCTGATCTGATGGTGACCATGGCAACAATTTTCTGACTGTTGCCTCCACCCATTAACCCTGGCTACCCTGTCAAACAAAATCCATTTAACTCAACTTTGAACATCATCAATGACCCAGCCTCGGCTGCTTTTGAGTGAAACCATGTTGTGGAGGTGCCGGTTTTGGACTCGGGTGGACAAAGTTAAAAATCACACAACACCAAGTTATAGTCCGACAGGTTTATTTGAAAGTAGAAGCTTTCGGAGCGCTCTGACAGTTTGTACTTTCAAATAAACCTGCTGGACTATAACCTGGTGTTGTGTGATTTTTAACTTTGAGGGAAGAGAATGCCAAAAACTTTGTGAGAGATTTTTCGTCTTCTCCTTTTCAAAAGGGAGACCTCGTATCTTTAAACTATAGCCCCTGTTTTGAGGCGTCCCCACGAGGAAACATCCTCTCAACACCTGCTCTGTTAACCCCCTAAGAATATAGTGTGTTCCAATAACTTATTTATTCTGGTAAACTCCAATGAGTGGAGGCTTATCCTTTTCTCATGAAACAAATCCCTTAATTCCAGAAATAGCCCAACTTTCTCTGTTTGCTTCCAATACAAGTGTATACCTCCCTAAGTGAGGGGACCACAACTAAGTGAACAAGAATACTAGGTCTTGCAGGCTTGAATTGGTTCCTTCTCCAGCGGTCTTCTGCTTCCTTATTTTGTTTCTCTCTCTCCTGTTACTTTCCCAGGAGAACCACTGTCTGCGAATTAAGATCCTGGGTGATTGCTATTACTGTGTGTCGGGACTACCAGAAGCTCGAGCAGATCATGCGCACTGTTGTGTCGAAATGGGGGTGGATATGATTGAGGCTATTTCGTAAGTATGACAACTGTTCACCTTAACCATATACCACTTTGCTGCGTGGGAGGTGTTCATTCTTTCTCTGTGTCTTACTGAATAACTGCTGGTGTAGGAGGCAAACCAGGAGTTTAGGAGCTGCAGCAAGCAGATGAATGGTGATCTTCTGACAACAGCGCGATACTAACTAGTTGCCCACACACTTTATAACCCCAGATCTAAAGAATACATTTGTCTTCTTTCATGACTATGAGACAATAAGACCATAAGGCGTAGGAGCAGAAGTAGGCCATTCAGCTCATCAAGTCTTCTCTGCCATTCTGATGAACCTCATCTCCACCTTAGTGCCTTTTCCCCATTAGTGCCCTTGGTTTCCTTACTGATTAAAAATCTGCCCATCTTAGCCTTGAATATACTTAACAATGCAGCTTCACTAGCCCTCTGCATTGAAGAATTTCACACATTCATGACCCTCTAACAGCAGAAGTTCTTCCTATTGAAAAAAAGCTCTTCCTCTTCCCCATCTTAAATGTGTGACCGCAATTGTGAAATTATGATCTCTAGTTCTAGACTCTCACACAAGGGGAAAGAACCTTTCCATATCTGCCCTAAGAATGTTCTATGTTTCAATAAAGTTGCCTCTTACTCTTTTATGTTCTGACAGGTACGGGCCCTTTCCACTTAGCCTCTCCTCATAAGACAGTGTGAGTTTTTTTTATTCAATCATGGTACTTGGGGCATGGTGGCTGGGCCAGTATTTATTGCCTGTCCCCTCATCGCCCTTGAGAAGGTAGTGGTGAGCTGCCTTCTTGAAATGCTGCAGGTCATGCTGTGGTAGAGAGACTCACAATGCCACTGGTAATTCCAAGATTTTGACCCAGCAGCAGTGAAGGAACAGCAATACATTTCCGGTGGCTTGACGGGGAACTTGCAAGTAGTGGGGTTCCAAGTACCTATTGCTCTTGTCCTTTGAGGTGGAAGTGGTCATGGTTTGGAATGTACGTCTAATGAGCCTTGGTAAAGTTGTGCAAAGATCTTGTAGATAATACATACTGCTGCTACTGAGCTTCAATGTTGGAGGCACGGGATGCTTGTGGATGTGGTGCCAATCTACTGGGCTGCTTTGCTCTGGATGGTGTCAAGATTATTGAGTGTTGTTCCAGCTACGCCCATCCAGGCAAGTGGGGAATATTCCGTCACAGTCCTGACTTGTCCATTGTACATGCTGGCTTGGCTCTGGGGAGTCAGGAGGTGAGTTACTGACTGCAGTGTGCTTAGCCTTTGACCTTCTCATGTAGCCACTGGCAATGGTGCAGAACATTGTGCAATCATAGCTGAACATTCCCAATTCTGCCCTTAGAATGGGGGAAAAAATCATGTAGTCATAGAGACATACAGCACAGAAACAGACCCTTTCATCCAACTCGTCCATGCTGACCAGATATCCTAAATTAATTGAGTCCCATTTGCCAGCACTTGGCCCATAGCCCTCTCAACCCTTCCTAGTCATGTACCCATCCAGATGCCTTTTAGAGTTCATAGAATCCCTACAGTGTGGAAACAGGTCATTTGACTCAATAAGTCCACACCGACCCTCCGAAGAGTATCCCATCTAAACCCATTCCCTTACACTATTACTCTACATTTACCCCTGTCTAATGCGCCTAACCTACAGATCCATGAACACTATGGGTAATTTAACATGGCCAATTCACCTAACCTGCATATCTTTGGACTGTGGGAGGAAACCGAAGTACCCGGAGGAAACCCACGCAGACACGGGGAGAATGTAATTGTACCAGCCTCCACCTCTTCCTCTGGCAGCTCATTGCATATACTCACCCCCTCTGCATGAAACAATTACACCTTAGGTCCCTTTTAAATCTTTCCCCTCTCACCTTAAACCTATGCCTTCTAATTTTGAACTTCCCTATTTTGAGGAAAAGACCTTGTCTATTTACACTATCCATGCCCCTCATGATTTTATAAACCTTTCAGCCTCCGACGCTCCAGGGAAAACAGCCCCAGCCTGTTCAGCCTCTCCCTGTAGCTCAGATCCTCCAACCCTGGCAACATCCTTGTAAATCTTTTCTGAACCCTTTCAAGTTTCACAACATCTTTCCGATAGGAAGGAGAATTGCACACAATATTCCAGCAGTGGCCTAACCAATGTCCTGTACAGCCACAACATGACCTCCCAACCCCTATACTCAATGCTCTGACCAATAAAGGCAAGCATACCAAACACCTCCTTCACTATGCTATCTACCTGCAACTCCACTTTCATGGAACAATGAACCTGCACTCTGAGGTATCTCTGTTCAACAACACTCCCCAGGACCTTACCATTAAATGTATAAGTCCTGCCCTGATTTGTCCTTCCAAAATGCATCACCTCACATTTATCTGAATTAAATTTCATCTGCCAAATCCTCAGCCCATTGGTCCATCTGATCAAGATCCCATTGTACTCTGAGGAAATCTTTTACATTGTCCACTACACCTCCAATTTTGGAAATGATTGATGAAGCAGCTGAAGATGGTTGGGCCTAGGGCACTATCCTAAGGAACTCCTGCAGAGCTGTCCTGGAGCTGAGATCACTGACCTCCAACAACCATGACCATCTTCTTAAGTGCCAGGTGTTATGTACCAGATCAGACCCCTCAAAATATTTAAGAAGGTAGCCTAGACCCTAACCTTTTCTTATTTTAAAGGTAGATGCAAAGTGGGTGTTCCATTTTTGATGCAACTGGTCAAACCACTCTGTTAAGCAAAGCAATTTAGTTAAGCATTATAGTCAAAATACAAACAAACAAAAGAGGAATTCAGAAAAAGCTTAGCTTTTAGAGTCATAGAGATATACAGCATGGAAACAGACCCTTCACTCCAACTTGTCCAAGCCGATCAGATATCCTAACCTAATCTAGTCCCATTTGCCAGCACTTGGCCCATATCCCTGCAAACCCTTCCTATTCATATACCCATCCAAATGCCTCTTAAATGTTGCAATTGTACCAGCCTCCACTACTTCCCCTGGCAGCTCATTCCATATACACACAGCACTCTGTGTGAAACAGTTACCCCTTAGATCCCTTTTATATCTTTCCCCTCTCACCCTAAACCTATGCCCTCTAGTTCTGGACTCCCCAACCCCAGGGAAAAGACCTTGTCTATTTATCCTATCCATGCCCTTCATGATTTTATAAACCTCTATAAGGTTACCCCTCAGCCTCTGATGGTCCAGGAAAAACAGCCCCAGCCTGCTCAGCGGAATAAAAGATACAGTACCTATCTTTAATTAACTGTTCCATATAGCAGCATCCCATTATCATGCCACTTGGCAAAAAGATAAATTCAGACACAGATTCTTACACGCCGTTCAATATCAAGCGAGATTTCAGAGGAAGTCACAGTTAGGGATCATTTCCTACAGCTCCAACTCTTCTGGGATGCAAATAGCTTCGACTGCTACAGCTAAAAAAAACCTAAAAAGCCTGATCTGGGGGAACTGGCCACTTCCCTTCTGTTGTTACATCTGTTTTAAAAAAACCCTAAAGGTCTCTTAAATTGTTGACTTAGGCTGGTTCCAGTAGACACTTTGGCATATCCGCCTTTACAACCTCTCTTCAAAAAAATCCAGGACAAAATAACCTTTTTTAAAGTGACAGCATTGTCACACAGGCATGACACCAAGCAGCAGAGAGATTGTCCCGATTCCCATTGATTCCATGTTTGCTCAGGTTGCTCAATGCCACACTTGGTCGAATACGGCCTTGATGTCAAGGGATGGCACTCACACCTCACCTTTGAACTTCAGCACTTTTGACCATGTTTGACCAAGGCTGTAATGAGTCAGGAGCTGAGGGGCCCTGGCAGAAACCAAACCGGGAGTACACACTGAGCACGTCATTGCTGAGCAGGTGCTGCTTGACAGCACTGTTGGTTGCACCTTCTGTCACTTTACTGATGATCAAGAGTAGACTTAATGGGGTGGTCACTGGACTGGGCTGAATTTATCCTGCTTTTCGTACAGAGGATACAATTGCCATGAAGTTGCCAATGTTGTAAGTGTACTGGACCAGCTTGGCTAGAGAGCAGCAAGTTATTAGATTAGATTACTTACAGTGTGGAAACAGGCCCTTCGGCCCAACATGTCCACACCGATCCGCTGAAGCGCAATCCACCCATACCCCTACATTACCCCTTCCCTAACACTACGGGCAATTTGGCATGGCCAATTCACCTGACTCGCACATCTTTGGACTGTGGGAGGAAACCGGAGCACCCAGAGGAAACCCACGCAGACACGGGGAGAATGTGCAAACTCCACACAGTCAGTCGCCTGAGTCGGGAATTGAACCCGGGTCTCAGGCGCTGTGAGGCAGCAGTGCTAACCACTGTGCCACCGTGCCGCCCACGGTGTGAAGCACGGTATGAAGCACCAGTCTTCAGTACTATGGCCAGAATGTTGTCAGAGTCCATAACCTTTTCTGTATCCAGCCCTTCCAACTGTTTCTTCATATCATATGGACTAAATCAAATTGGTTGAAGACTGGTATCTTTGATGCTGGGGGCCGCTGGAGGAGGCTAAGATGGTTCATTCACTTGACATATCTGGCTGAAGATCAAGGCAAATGCTTCAGCCTCATCTTTTGCACTGATGCCTGGGGCTCTTCCATCACTGACGTGGTCAGTCACTCCATTCCCTCCTTTGTCATCATCCACTTCAGGTAACTGCTAACTCACCACATAACAAGAAGACTTTTAATGAAGAAGTGCCTTTCATAACATCCAAAGATGCTTCAGTACTTTGGGGAGGAGGTTATGTTCCTGGATTTTATATGTCAATTGACAAATTGTTGAAAACCCCAGGCTAATGCTTTAGCAACATGGGTGTAAATCTCACCATGAGAAATGGTGAAATTTGAGCTCAATAAAAATCTGAAATTGAAAAGCTGGCCCAACAATGACCATATAACAACGGTCTTGTTATAAAAAGCCATCTGATTGACTAACAACCTTTGAGGAAGGTAATCTGCTGTCCGTACCTGGTGAAGCCTACATGTGACACCAGACCCCCAGCAATGTGACTGACACCTAAATGCCCCTGAATTGGCCCTAGCAAGCCACTGAAATCAAGGGCCAGTTCGACATGGGATACAAATGGTGGCTGAGCCCACACCCCATGAACAATTCTAAAAGTTACTTATAACATGTTGGAGAAGTAGCAGCCAGTTTGTCCAAGCAAGCACCCAGATACATCAATGAAAAGTTATAATATAATACAAAGGACTGTGGATGCTGGAAGTCTGAGACAAAAACAGAAATTGCTGGAAAAACTCAGCAGGTCTGGCAGCATCTGTGGAGAGAAAGCAGAATTCATGAATCAGATTCAGTGACCCTTCTTCAGAACAGCAAGTTGGGTTAAAATCGTAGGATCTCTATAGTGTGGAAGCAGGCTATTCGGCCCACCAAGTCCACACCAACCTTCTGAAGAGCATCCCACCCAACCCAATCCCCCTACCCTGTAACTTTGCATTTCGTATGTCTAACCCACCCAGCCTGCACATCCCTGGACACTATGCGCAATTTAGCAAGGCTAATTCACTTAAGATTCTCCAGCAATTCCTCTTTTTGAATTAAATTGAGGCAAAGATTGAAGGATCACTGGCGAAAAATTTCCATGTGCTTTTTCAAAATCATCTGAGATGACAGATAGGGTTTTTGGAACAGAACTGAACTGAAAGCCAGTGTTTCCATCAGGTATTCCCTCAGTACTACATTGGGAGTGTTAGCCTATGTACTTCAAGATTCAAGAAGACAGCCCATGACCATCTTCTCAAATTGTCCTTCTTAAGGGTACCTAGGCATGGGCAATAAATGCGGACACAGCCAGCAACACCCACGTTCCACAAATTTAAAAAAACTTAAATAGAATTTGAATACATGACCTACTGTCTTAGAGGCAGCATGCTACAGAGCAACACCAGATCCCCAGCAATGTGATTGACACTTAACTGACCCCTCAATTGGCCCTAGTAAGCCACTAAAATCAAGGGCCAGTTCAACATGGGAAACAAATGGTGGCTGAGCCCTCATTCTATGAACAATTTAAAAAGGTACTTAAAACGTGTCGGGAGAAGTGGCAGCCAGTCACGATAACCACTGACATAGTCTCAAATGGTGGACATGCACCGTACACTTTGGTAAGTCTTAACGGAAACTGCTGGCTGTGGGCCTCATGACAAAGTTAATTCAGTTTTCACTACATCAGGCTTCTGACAGTACTTTGGGAATCAGACTCCACAGGTCTGCCTGTTCTCATCATAAACTACAAGGACTGTCTAACTCTTTAAGAACGAAAGTCACGATTGCATTAAATAACACCTTTCAAAACTACACAGACATGCCAAAGACACTCTGAGCCAATGAAGTATTTTTGAAATTGAGATTCACTTGTAATTTAGGAAGTACAATGTTCAATTTGTACATAGAAATCTCCGATAAACAGCAGTGCAATATCAACCAGGTTTTGGGATGTTGGTGGGGCGATCGGGGGAGACTTCTCTACCTGTTTGACATATGCTTACCTGAGAGGGCACCTGGCAACTTAGTTTATCATATTATTCAAGTAACAGCATCTCAAACAGTGCAGCAGTCTTTCACTGCTGTACTAGATTGTCATCTTCCATAGAAACGTACAGCACTGAACAGGCTCTTCGGCCCATGATGATACTGGCTTGGTCTGGATTTGTACCCACAACCATTCTGACCCAAAGGCAAGAGCATTGAAAGTACTGAGCCATGTCAACTATTTTGCCAATCGCTACTTTCAGGTCTTTTGGGATCCTTGCATTTTCATCTTGACAGCACATGTCATCTGCCTGAGAAGGCAGCCTTCCAGAAACATTAAAATTAGCCTTCAGCGAGGTTGCAATGGCCCTGAGAGAAGGGACCAGACAGGAGGAAATGTTTCAGAAATACAGACCCATTGTGGTCTGACTTCTCTGGCTTCACACTGAGGAGATGTATTAAAAGCTGTGAAATAGAGATTTAACAAGAGCGCTGACACAGTCCTTGCTGTCCTGTCTTTTCAGATTAAGGTATCATCCAAATTAATTAGCAAATTGTCTGTAATTGTAAAATGTCTTATTTAAAAACCGGATTCCATTGTAGACACTAGCTAATCCCAAGGACGTTCCTTTGATAACGAGACACAGAAATGTTATCCAGTCTTGGTATCACAAACTGCCCTATTTTTACTCATGAGTAAATTGAAATTTTATCATTATTATGGGGCAAAATCAGTGGAAATAAAATAAGAATCATATCTTTGCAAGAACATAAGCTCATGCATTCAAAACAGGAACAGGACTAGGCCCCTTCAGCACATTCTGACATTTAGTAAAATCATGATTAGTCTACATTCCCACATAATTCTGATATGTTTTCAGTCCCAAACTAAATGGAAATGCAACTACCTATGCCTCAAAAACATTCAAAACCTCTGCTTTAACTACTTACTGTGAAAAAAGGTTCTTCTCATCTCTGTCTTAAATGGGCATCCCTTATTAAAGATATAGGAACAGAATTTGAACATTCGGCCCATCGAGTCTGCTCCACCATTTGAACATGGCTGATATGTTTCTCAATCCCATTCTCTCGACTTTTCCCTCTAACCCTTGATGGTCTGACTAATCAAGAAGATATCTTTCTCTCGCTTAAATATTCAATGAGTTGGACTTCAAAGCCTTCTGCAGCAATGAATTCCACAGACTCAACTTTCACTGAAGAAATTCCTTCTCAACTCAGTTCGAAAGTGTTGTCCCTTCACTCTGAAGCTGTGCCCTTGGGTCCTAGTCTCTCCTGCTAGTGGAGACCTTTTCTCCACGCCCACTCTATTCAGGCCTGTCAGTCATATGTAAGTTTCAATGAGAAACCCCCCTCTGCCAATCTGCATCAAGTACAGACCCAGAGTCCTCAATCACTCCTCATATGACAGGCCCTTCATTCCTGGGGCAATTTCAGTAAATTTCCTCTAGACCCCTTCCAACACCAGAGCATGCTTCCTTAGATATTGGGCCCAAAGTTGCTCATAATATTCCAAATGCATGCTGACTAGAGCTGTATACAGCCTTAGCAGTACACTTCTGCTCTTGTATTCTAGTCCTGTCGAGAACAATGCTAATATTGCATTTGCTTCCCTGACTGCCATCTGAACCTGCATGTTAACTTTGAGAGAATCATGAGTGAGGACTCCAAATTCAGTTTTTGCTTCAGATTTCTGAAGCCTTTCCCCATTTAGAAAATAGTCTATGTCTCTATTCTTCCTACCAAAGTGCATGACTTCACATTTTCCCATATTGTATTCCATCTGGACACTTCTTTGCCCACTCTCGAAGCATGTCTCAGTCCTTCTGCAGCCTGTGCTTTTCCTGAACATTTTCTGCTCCTTCACCTTTCTTTGTGCCATCTGCAAACTTAGCAACAATGCCCTCAGTTCCTTCATCCAGATCGTTAATGTGAATAAATGTGGCCTACCAGGGAGAAGGCAATTCTGGATCTGATGTTGTGCAACGAACCTGATTTGATTAGATTAGATTAGATTAGATTACTTACAGTGTGGAAACAGGCCCTTCGGCCCAACAAGTCCACACCGACCCGCCGAAGCGCAACCCACCCATTCCCCTACATTTACCCCTTTACCTAACACTACGGACAATTTAGCATGGCCAATTCACCTGACCTGCACATCTTTGTGACTGTGGGAGGAAACCGGAGAACCCGGAGGAAACCCGCACAGACACGGGGAGAATGTACAAACTCCACACAGTCAGTTGCCTAAGTCGGGTTTTGAACCCGGGTCTCTGGCACTGTGAGGCAGCAGTGCTAACCACTGTGCCACCGTGCCGCCCACAATGCCACCGTGCCGCCCACTAATCAGAGACCTCGAAGTAAAGGTGCCATTAGGAGATAGTGACCAAAATATGATAAGTTTTAATCTGCAATTTGAGAGGGAGAAGGGAGAATCAGAAGTGTCAGTGTTGCAGTTGAACAAAAGGAATTATGGAGCTATGAGGGAGGAGCTGGCCAAAATTCAATGGTTCAATACCCGAGCAGGGATGGCAGTGGAACAACAATGGCAGATATTTTTGGAAATAATGCAGAAGGTGCAGGATCAGTTCATTCCAAAGAGGAAGAAAGATCCTAAGGGGAGGCAGGGGTGGCCGTGGCTGACGAGGGAAGTTAAGGACTGTATAAAGATAATAGAGAAGAAATATAACAAAGCAAAGATGAGCGGGAAGCCGGAGGACTGGGAAACTTTTAAAGAGCAACAGAGGATAACTAAAAAGGCAATACGCAGAGAAAAAAATTAGGTACGAAGGCAAACTGGCCAGAAGTATAAAGGAGGATCGTAAAAGCTTTTTTAAGTACGTGAAAAGAAAAAAGTGGTTAAGACTAAAATTGGGCCCTTGAAGACAGAAACGGGTGAATTTATTATGGGGAACAAGGAAATGGCAGAAGAGTTGAATAGGTACTTTGAATCTGTCTTCACTGGAGAAGACACAAACAATCTCCCAGATGTAATAGTGGCTGAAGGACCGAGGGTAATGGATGAACTGAAGGGAATTTATATTAGGCAGGAAATGGTGTTGGATAGACTGTTAGGTCTGAAGGCCAATAAGCTCCCAGGACCTGATGATCTGCATCCCAGGGTACTGAAGGAGGTGGCTTTAGAAATCGTGGACGCATTGGTAATCATTTTCCAATGTTCTACAGATTCAGGATTACTTCCTGCATATTAGAGGGTGGCTAACGGTGTCCCACTTTTCAATAAAGGAGGGAGAAAGAAAACAGGGAATTGTGGTGCAGTTAGTCTGACATTAATGGTGGGAAAGATGCTGGAGTCAATTATAAAAGATGAAATTACGACTCATTTGGATAGCAGTAACTGGATAGGTCAGAGTCAGCATGGATTTACGAAGGGGAAATCATGCTTTACTGATCTTCTGGAATATTTTGAGGATGTAACTATAAGATAGACAAGGGAGAGCCAGTGGATGTAGTGTACCTGGACTTTCAGAAAGCCTTTGATAAAGTCCCACATAGGAGATTAGTGATCAAAAATGGGCACATGGTATTGGGAGCAAAGTACTGACTTGGACTGAAAATTGGCAGGCTGACAGGAAGCAAAGAGTAACGGATCCCTTTCAGAATGGCAGGCAGTGACCAGTGGGGTACCACAAGATTCGGTGCTGGGACCGTAACTGTTTACAATTTACATTAATAATATCGATGAAGGTATAAAAGTAGTATTAGCAAATTTGCTGATGACACAAAGCTGAGTAGCAGAGTGAAATGTGAGGAAGATGTTATGAGAATACAGGGTGACCTGGACAGGTTAGGTGAGTGGACTGATGCATGCCAGATGCAGTTTAATGTGGATAAATGTGTGGTTATCCACTTTGGTGGCAAGAACAGGAAGGTAGATTACTACCTAAATGGAGTCAAGCTAGGTAAAGGGGAGATCTAGGTGTTCTTGTATACCAGTCAATGAAGGATGCTGGTACAGCAGGTAGTGAAGAAAGTAAATGGCATGCTGGCCTTCATAACAAGAGGAATTGAGTATAGGAGCAAAAAGGTCCTTCTGCAGCTGTACAGGGCCCTGGTGAGACCGCACCTGAAGTATTGTGTGCAGTTTTGGTCTTCAAATTTGAGGAAGGACATTCTGGTTATTGAGGGAGTGCAGTGTGGGTTCACAAGGTCAGTTGCCAGAATGGCAGGACTATCATATGTTGAAAGATTGGAGCAACTGGGCTTGTATACACTTGAATTTTGAAGTATGAGAGGGGATCTGATTGAGATGTATAAGATTATTAAAGGATTGAACACTCTGGAGGCAGGAATGTTTCTGCTGATGGGTGAGTCCAGAACCAGAGGACACAGTTTAAAAATAAGAGGTAGCCATTTAGAACAGAGTTGAGGAGAAACTTCTTCACCCAGAGAGTGGTGGATCTATGGAATGCTCTGCCCCAGAAGGCAGTGGAGGCCAAGTCTCTAGATACTTTCAAGAAAGCAATGGATAGAGCTCTTAAAGATAGTGGATTCAAGGGTTATGGGGATAAGGCAGGAACAGGATACTGATTAAGGATAATCAGCCATGATCATAATGAATGGTGGTGTGGGCTCGAAGGGCCGAATGGCCTACTCCTGAACCAACGTCTATTGTCTATTGATCCCGACACAGACCCCTGCAGAACTCCGCTCGTCACCAGCTGCCATGCTGAAAAAGACCCCTTCATCCTCACTCTCTGTCTTCTGCCAGTCAGCTAATCCTCTATCAGTGCCAGTACCTTGCTCTTAACGTCATGGGCTCTTATCTTATTTAGTAGCTTCCTCATGGCACCTTGTCAAAGGCCTTCTGGGAAATCCAAATTGATCACGTTCACTGGTTCTCCGTTGTCTAATGTGCTTGTTACCTCCTCAAAGAAATCTAACAGATTGGCCAGGCATGACCTCCCCTTAATCAGCTGCACCAACTTAGCCCTATTTTATCATGCACTTCCAAGTACTCTGCAATCTCACCTTTAACAATCTACTCTAACACCTTGTCAATGACCGAGGTCAGACTAACTGGCCTGTAATTTTCCATCTTCTGCCTCCCTCCCTTCTTAAACAGGGGTGTTACATTAGCCACTTTCCAGTCTTCTGGGCACCGCTAACTCCAGTGATTCCTAAAAAATCACCACTCATGCCTCTACAATTTTCTCAGTTATCTCCTTCAGAACTCTTGGGTGTAGTCCATCTGGTTCAGGTGATTTGAACTTTCAGTTTCCCCAGCGCCTCCCCCTTTGTGATGGCCACTATACTAACCTCACCCCTGACTCTTGTCATTCTAGTAGACATCTTAGTCTCTTGGTCATCAAGAACTCCTTCAAATTAATTTGCTACCAAATACTCACCAGAAGCATAATAAATAGCACCAGAGGTAACTAGCATTGACTGCATAAATTTTCCCTGATGGTTTAACTAACCAAGGTATCATCAGCTGTGGTAATGAAATTGGAAGGACAGGCAAGTCCCAGTTTAAGACCTGAGATAGGTTTAGGGTTAGGGTTAAAGTAGAATTTGCTGACTTGAGCCAGCCTGCCACTAGGGTGTGCTGTAGGTTTGCTACTTTGTGGTAGCAAAGAAGCAGTTGAGAGAGGGAATTGTGGATCGGGAGTGGCGGGATGGGAACAGGAGGCTGGAGGTATAGTCATAATCAAGAAGGGAGGAGGTGAGAAGGGATGGGGGTACTGGAGAGATGGAGACAGAATACAGTGGTGGTGGGGAGGGGGCGTGGTGAAGAAAGAGGATGGATGGATACAGAGCGAATTATCAGCTGGTGTTCCTGATAGCTTCCATTGGAGAGAGGCTGGTCAAGTAAGGACAGGATGGGAGCCTTCACAGTCATCCCTATCGACTCAATTCTACAAGAGTGGTCATTCGGATGAGCTGTCAATAGTTGACTACAGACTATCATAATTTGATGCCTTCAAAAGAGGAAAAAGGTCAAATGGACTGCAGTTAAGGAGCTGATCTGTGACAACTTGGCATAGTTGCCAAATCTTCATACATGTAAGGTATTTGATATATGTAGGTTTTCAATATGGCATATCAGACCAAGAAAAAAATGAGACAAATAGATGTCTGGAAGAACACAGTGAGCCAGGCAGCACCAGGAGGTGGAGAAGTTGACATTTTGGGTCAAGACCCTTCTTCAGGACTCAATCTCTCCATTCTCAAAGTCAATCTTTAACTTCTCCATTCCTCGTTTGTAACATATCCTTCTAAATTCATGAGAATTGGGGGTTAATAAATTCGAACAAAGACTCGTGGTGCAGAGGTAGTGTCCCTAACTCAGACCAGGAAGCCCAGGTTCAAATCACAATGGCTGCAGAAGTGTGTAATAACATCTCTGAACAGAATGATCAGAAAAATATCCTAAAATCTGTCTGGATTAAGGTTTGCCCAGAGACTGCTCAGGCTGGATGTAATTAGTCGGATTGCATAATTAATTAGAATGAGGCCAAGAAGCTCAGTCAGCAGAACAATGTGAGGAGCCAGTTTATATTGGCTGACCAAGGTTTTTTCTGTCTAAACAATTACCAGGACCAATGAGGCTCGCTTAGGCCTGGATTTGGTCACTAGCAATAATGAGGCCTGGCTTTCGTAATAAGCCAAGATAATGCTAAAGATAAGTTCCAGCACTGAGTGATGATGCCTGGCTTTGGTAACCATTAGCGTGCGGGAACTCAGTACAAAGACAAGAGAATCCAGAAATGTAGTTACTTAAGGCAGATAAGATTTAGGGGAACTTTAGCAGTGGTGTTCAACATGAAAAGGATTTTAAGTAAATGAGAAGTAAATCTTCAATAGTAACTTTCAAATGAATTAGATAAATATTTGACATAAATACAGCGCATATGGAATGACCTGGGGATGTGGGACTAGTTAAGTATTTCTTTGAAAGGACTGCATAGACACAGCAGACTGAACAGCCTTCTCCATTGCTGAATAATCCTATAAGGAAAAATACCTAAATTTGTGACATTGGTAGATAAAAAGTACTTATTATTGAAGTTTAATTATAAAAGGAAAGCTTGTATTCATGTGACATCTTTCCTGACTTCAGAATATCCCAAAGTGCATTGCAACCGATGAAATATCTTTGAGTTGTGGTTACTGTTATGAAGTAGGAAACTTAGCCAGGCTGATTCCTGAGATGCCAAGACTGACATATGAAGAGAGACTGGATCAGTTAATACTAGATTCACTAGTGTTTAGAATAATGAGGGGGGGGGGGGGGGGAGTTTTCAGAAACCCACAAAATTCCAACATGATTTGACAGGGTAAATACAGGAAAGATGTTCCCAGTAACCAGGGAGTCCAGAACCATCGGTTGCAGTTTAAGGTTCCAGGTTCAGCCATTCAGTACTGAGATGAGGAGATTTTCTTTTCAGCCAGAGAATGGCAAGCCTGTGGATTTCTCTACCACAGAAAGTGGTTAATGGCCAAAACATTGAAGAAAAGTTCTTAAGGCTAAAGGGAATAAGGGGAGTATACAGGAACAGGGTATTAAGTTGGAATGATCAGCGGTGGCCAAATTGAATGATGGATGGAACAAGCTCAAAGGGCTGAATAGCTAACCTTGCTACTGGTTTCTGTTCCTGTTGTCCAGACTAATTTTGCAGAGAAAGTTTCCATCACCAACTTTAGGATAAAGACCAGGCAATCTGCTTTTTTGGTTGAAAATATAGTGGGAGTAAGCCATTTGGACCCTCCAGTCTGCTCGACTTTTCGATGCAATCATGGATGATTAGCTACCTAAATCCACTTTCCCGACATAACCCCACATCCCCTTGATTGCCTTAGTGCGTGAGAATCTGTCAGTCTCTCTCTTGAATGACTGAGCATCCATTGTGCTCAGGGATCAGACTGGGATGTGTTCCAAAGACATTTGGGAGAATTTCCTGTTGTTCAGTCTGAGAGATCTGTGGGCAGCAGAGGGCAATAAATTTTGGGAGTGGTGGTATAATGTAGTAATTGAGAGGCACTGGAGATTTAGTGAAAGAGATGTGGTTGGTGAGGGTAGTAGAGATTGAGGGGTGTGAAGATTCTGGGGACGATATGTAGCTGAGGAGGAGGGTTGTGGAGGTCAAACAGTTTGGAGATTAGGGGACAAGATGTGGCTGGAGAGAAGTTGTGTGGAGATCCGGGGAAATAGAAATGGTGTGGAATGTTTTGGAGGTTGAGGATTGTGGAGATTTGAGGGAAGAAATGTGGCAGGTGGAGTTGGAGATCAAGGGATGTGAAGGGTTAGAGGAAGAGATATAGTTGGGGAGAGGGGATGGAGACTGAGGAGTGTGGAAATTTAAAGAACAGCTGTGGCATGGAAAGGGGGTTGTTGGAGATAGATGGGTTTGGAGATCTAGGGGACAAGATGTGACTGTGGGGGATTGAGAAGAGTGGCTATAAAAGGATATGGAGATTTGAGGAAAGATGTGGTGCTGAGGGGGTGGGCAGTGAAGTCTCCAATTCAGTTTAACATCACATCAGAAAGACAAGCCCCTCCATCGGTGCTGCATTTCTTCAGTGCTGTCACTGCCAATGCTAGCCTGGAGTGGGAATTGAACCCACAATCTCTTGATTTAAATGACACATTACATTTCTTGTCCATTGTTCTCTTGAATGAGTGTTTGATGTCTGCAGCTATCCAAAAAAGAACGATAGTCTATTAACAGCAATTTGATCATGATAAACTTGTCCTGCACTGTTACCTATCAATATTTCAAACAAATAAAAAAGAATTAAAACTGAGTGGAAATGACCCAGCAGGGCCGATGTTATCTTAATTCATGACGACATTAAAATTTCATTCTGGCATTTAACAGAGCAGCGCAGAATGCTTTCAGATGTGGGGGGTGACTTTTGTATGGATTTAATCTGTAACATCTGGAATGGACAAGTTGACTGCCGATTCCAAGCATGAACTCTTCAAAGTAATTCCGACTTCGGTCGCTTTTTATGGAACGACTTTTAAAAAAGGAAGGCTTGCATTTGTACAGGACTGTCCAAAGTCCCCCAAAGAACTTTAGAACCGATGAAGACCTTTTGAAGTGCTCTCACTGTTATAATATAGAAATCACGGCAGCCATTTGCAGAATTTTCCTACAAACTGCTGTGCAATAACAAATATTTCTGTTGCTTTGGTGACGTAGGATAGATATTGACCCAGAAACCTGACAGAACAACCTTGTTCCTTTCTAGATAATGTCATTGGATCCAACGTGTTCACTCGTATGGAAAACATAACATCTCATTTGAAAGAAAGCATTTCTATAGTACAGTGCTTTCTCAGTTATCATTCCAGGATGTTTTGCTCAAGCTTTTGGAATCGACACTCACAATCTCCTGTCCTGATACTGAGCCATAACTGACTTGACAAAGATTTATCTTTTTATTCCCATCCCTCAACGTCATTCCATTGTTTGTATGCTCCCATTTCCTGTTTCTTTTCCCTAAAATATATTACTTTTCACAGTTCACTGGAATAAATGTGTCTGCCATCTGTTTGCCAGTTCCACCAGCCTTCCACTCCCCTTTATCTGCTTTCTCCTTCATTTTGGCATACTCAGAGATTGTGCTTTCTACATCCAAACTCAAATTATCTATAGACGCATCTTCAACCCTGCACTTCCATCCATTCTCCAATCTCAGTGAACATCAGTTTATCCTGACTTATTGCTTTCTGCCCATTATCTAACTCTCTACAGTCTACTCCATGTCCTCTGAGACCTGAATTTCTCTAAGGATTCTGTTGTGGGGCTTTCTAGCAGCAGCCTTGTGAAAAGTTAATCTTTTTTAAAATATTTTTTCGTGGGAAGTGGGCTTTACTGGCAAGGCCAGCATTTGGTATATAGAACAGTGCAGCACAGAAACAGGCCCTTCGACCCATGATGTTGTGCCAATTTAGACTAATCCCTTCTTCCTGCCCTCAGTCGACATCCTCCATTCCTTGCATTTTGTGTGCTGACCTGAAAGTCCTTTAAATGCCACTTTGTTTCCCATCCGTAACTACTAGTGAACTGAGTGGCTTGCTAGGCCATGTCAGAGGGCATCCATATCGGCCTGGAGTCACATGTAGGTTTTCACAACAATTGATGATAGTTTCTTGCCATGTGTGGAAGCATTAACCTGGCTCCTTCTAGGCTGAGGAGCTGGTGCAGGGGAGAAAGGTTCACATTTTTGGATCATTGGAATCTCTTCTGGGGTAGAAGTGACCTGTACAAGAAGGACGGATTGCACCTATGTTGGTAGGTGAGTAATATACTGGCAGGGAGATTTGCTCGAGCTGCTCAGGAGGATTTAAACTAATAAGGTTGGGGGGTGCGGAGGGGAGGTGGGATGGGATTCAGGGAGATAGTAAGTAAAAAGATCAATCTGAGACTGGTACAGTTGGGAAAAGGAGCAAGTCAAACAGTCAGGACAGGCAGGAACAAAGCAGAGAACCAGGTAGGACTGATAAATTAAACTGCATTTACTTCAAAAGGCCTAACAGGGAAGCCAGATGAACTTAGGGCATGGCTAGGAACATGGGGCTGGGATATCATGACAATTACAGAGACATGGCTCAGGGATGGACAGGATTGGCAACTCAGTGTTCCAGATTATAGATGCTATATGAAGGATCGAAAGGGGGATGAGAAGAGGGGGAGTGCCTTTTTTGATTAGGGCTAACATTACGGCTGTACCGAGGAAGGATATTCCTGGGAATATGTCCAGGGAAGTTATTTGGGTGGAACTGAGAATTAAGAAAAGGATGATCACCTTATTTGTATTGTACTATAGATTCCTCCAGTAGTCAGTGGGAAATTGCAAAACAAATTTATAAGGAGATCTTAGTTATCTAAGAATAACAGGGTGGTTATGATAGGGGATTTTAACTTTCCAAACATAGACTGGAATGTTAAGGGCTCGAGTGGAGAAGAATTTGTTAAATGTGTACAAGAAAATTTTCTGATTCAATATGTAGATGTACATACTAGAAAAGGTGCAAAACCTGCCCTACTCTTGGGAAATAAGGCAGGGCAAGTGACTGAGTGGGGGAGCACTTTGGGTCCAGCAACCATAATTCTTTTAGTTTTAAAGCAGTGATGGAAAAGGATAGACTGAATCTAAAAGTTAAAGTTCTAAATCGGAGGAAGGTTAGCTCATTTGGCTGGATGGCTGATTTGTAATGCAGAGTGATACCAACAGTATGGGATCAATTCCTTCACCAACTGAGGTGATCTGGAAGGATTCTCTGTCTCAACCTTTACCCTCACCTGATGTGTAGTGACCCTCAGGTTAAAACAACACCAGTTGTCTCTCTCTAATGAGGGAGCAGCTCTATAGTCTGGTAAAACTATGGCAACTTTACCTTTACATTTTGGTCAGATTTAAAACTTCTGTTTTTCTTAGGATAAGATATGCTTTAACACCAGCTCTCTCATTTGGCCTTCCATTTTTAATTCATTACGTACGAATGCACCTAAGTTTCTGTTCATGTACCTCACTGGAATAGCACATTTCATTGTTTTATTATTTCTCCGTGGTCTTCCTACCAACACTTGTCACGTTATGCTTCTCTGAATTGAAAATTATCTGCCACCTATCAGTCCACTCAACTTAACAATGTCCTTTTAAAGCTTCGATTCAAACATGGACAAAAGCTGAATTGCAGAAGTGATTTGTGAGTGACATTTCTTGACATCAAGGCTGCATTTGACCAAGGATGGCATCAAGCAGCCCCAGCAAAGCTGGAATCATTGCAAATTGGGGGGAAAGCTCTCCATTGATTGGAGTCATACCTGGCACATAGAAAGACAGGTGTGGTGGTTGGAAGTCAGTTATCTTAGCTCCAGACATCTCTGCAAGAGTTCCTCAGGTTAATGTCCAAGGCCCAACAATCTTCAGCTGCTTCATCAATGCCTTTTCCTAATTAGGGTCAGAATGGGGATGTTTGCTGTTTAGATTAGATTAGATTAGATTAGACTTACAGTGTGAAAACAGGCCCTTCGGCCCAACAAGTCCACACCGACCCGCCGAAGCGAAACCCACCCATACTCCTAACCTAACACTACGGGCAATTTAGCATGGCCAATTCACCTGACCCGCACATCTTTGGACTGTGGGAGGAAAGCGGAGCACCCGGAGGAAACCCACGCAGACACGGGGAGAATGTGCAAACTCCACACAATCTGTTGCCTGAGTCAGGAATTGAACCCGGGTCTCAGGCGCTGTGAGGCAGCAGTGCTAACCACTGTGCCACCGTGCCACCCATATATGTTTGCACAATGTTCAGCACCACTCACAATTCCTCAGATATTGATGCAGTCGATGTGCAAATGCAACAAGACTTGGACAATATCCAGGCTTGGGGTGACAAGTGGCAAAAGTAACATTTGGTCCACACAAAAGCCAGGCCATGATCATCTCCAATAAGAAGCAAATCTAACCATTACCCCTTGAGATTAAATGGTGTTACTGTCACTGAATCCCCACTATCAACATTCTGGGGATTACCATTGACCAGAAGCTCAATTGGACTTGCCAATACAATAACTACAAGAGCAAACCATAGACGAGGAATCCTGCAGCTAGGAACTCACCTCCTGACTCCGTCATCTACAAGGCACAAGTCAGGAGAGTGATGGAATACTTCCCACTCGCCTGGATGGGTGCAGCCCCAACAACACTCAACAACCTGGATACATCCAGGACAAAGCAGCCTGCTTGATCGGCACCACATTCACAAGCATTCACTTCCTACGACACCAGCACTCAGTGTGCTATCTACAACATGCACAGGAGGAATTCACCAAAGATTCTTAGACACCAACTTCCAAACATTCAGCCACTTTCATCTGGAAGTACAAGGGCAGCAGATACATGGGAACAACACCACCTGGAGGTTCCCCTCCAAGCCACTCACCATCCTGACTTGGAAATATTTTGCCGTTTCTTCATTGTCGCTGGGTCAAAATCCTGGAATTGTCTCCCAAAGGGCATTGTACGGCAACCCACAACTTGTGGACTTGAGTGGTTCAAGAGGACAGGTCACCATCACCTGCTCAAAAGCAGCTAGGGATGGGCAATAAATGCTGGCTGAGCCAGCAATGCACACGTCCCATGAGTGAATATATAAAGAACAAACTCTGCTCTGAATTGTATACATTGTGGAATTCTAATAGTTCTGGGAAAGATGGGCACAAATTTGAAGAGCGATATTTAGAGAATTGAGAGGAGAAAAGTGGAAATTGAATTGAATTAGCTTTATTGTCACATGTACTTGCCTGAATACAGAGAAAAGTCACCACTTAAGCTGCCATCTTAGGTCTGGGTTCTTGAGTACAAATTCTTAGGGAAAAGAAGTTAGAAAATAGGAAAATAAAAGGTCCAGCACTACAGACCTTCAACAGTAGAAATTCAAAAGTAAAGCGATAAAAAGTTAAGAATAAATCCTTCCACCATAATATAACAAAGAAAAAGAAAACAATGAATTCAAGACAAAGTCCACCTGAGTTCATTTTATGGCTCTGGGCTTGAGCCTCTGACCACCACCCCCTCCACCCCTCCCCCACCCCTAGCCATCGTCAAATTCCCAGGCCAGATCCATCACAATGTCGAAGAAAAAGTCACCTGGAGTCAAATTGGAGATATTTCCAAGGATATTGAGGTCAAGGGTTTTTTTTGATAAGGGACATTGATAGCGCATCTGAAAAGGAGAGTAGGTGAATACCTGAAGAAAGAGAAGCGTGAACAATATTGGCGAAGGTGGAGACCAGAAGTGAATGTTGGGTGGTCAGCCGTTTACTGGGAACGGGATTGAGAAAGCCAGAAGTTGGGCCTCATACATAAGATAAGCTTGAGAAGGTAATGGAGGGAAGATGGCAGAGAAACTAAAGAAAGCTGAGGGTTCAGGTAGGGCAGGGTGTTAGCGTTAAAATTAGTTTTACTGTTTCAGCAAGTGGAAAGGCAGCTAATTCTGAAGGTCTTAATCTTGATGATAAGGAATCCTGTGAGTTCCTTGCAAATGGTGCAGATGGAGGAATTTAAAACCACAGATAGAAAAATCTCTCTAGTACACAGAAGGAAAATGCAACAGATGGCAATTAAAAAATGTGTTTCCTCGACAAACAGACAGTGCTTTGAAATAGATTTCATTCCAACTCTCTAGGACCTCCACAGGAGTTAGAGTATGGTGCTGGAAAAGCATAGCAGGTCAGGCCACATCTGAGGAGCAGGATGCTGCCTGACCTGCTGTGCATTTCCAGCACCACTCTCTCGACTCTGATCTTCAGCATCTGCAATCCTCACTCTCTCCCCAGGAGGTAGGAGAACAAAGAACAAAGAAAATTTACAGCACAGGAACAGGCCCTTCGGCCCTCGAAGCCTGAGCCGATCCTAATCCACTGTCTAAATCTGTTGCCTAATTCCTAAGCATCTATATCCCTCTGCTCCCCACATACTCATGCATCTATCCAGACGCATCTTAAATGAATCTACAGTGCCTACCTCTATTACCTCTGCTGGCAATGCATTCCAGGCACCTATCACCCTCTGTGTAAAGTACATCCCGCGTGTATCCCCCTTAAACTTTTTACCTCTCACTTTGAAAGCATGACCTCTCACCTTGAAAGCGTGAGAAGGACCATTTTTCAGACATGCACCCTTTTCACATTGGAATTCAAGATTTGAAGTATAACAGGAATTCCACACAATAAAATTAATGAGTGGAATTTTCACTGGCACTCAGTGTCAAATTCCTGCATGTGCTTTCATTGCACAAAGACACCTAAACCAAACACTGTCAATCACAGTCTTTTCCAGCCAGAATTGCTACCTGATATACAAATCTGAATGCATTTAATCATGATAAGCCATGTTATGCAGTTGTCAAGCAAGCCGCAAGCCTTACTTCTTAGTCACCACTAACCCAACCCACTTGTCTAATTTCACCTTTTCCACTGACTGAGACCAGGAAATATTCCAACGAACCTTAGGTCTACTCTGCTGCCAGTTGACAAAATATATTGTAATGCAACATAGCGGCTAAAGGCTACAGCATGAACAAAAAATAAGTATCACCATGTTCTGTTGTTGATTGCCGTCCAATGCGTCTTGCAAGTAAATGGATATTATTTTAGGGAATAATCAACACTGACTGTGATCTTGAAATTGCATGCCGGCATTCATTACAAATGTACCAAAAGAAGAAAATGATATTCACTGCATGGATCACGTTTGCTTTTACTTTCTTTTCATCACCAGCTATAAGGAAGAACAATCTTCTGCCCTTTACTGTCTTCAGTCAATTCCTTCTTTCTCAACCCTCGCCTCCTCCACCAACTCCATCTCATACAAAAATATGAATTAACAGCAGGAGTTGGCTACTCAGCCCTCAGACCTGTCCTGGCATGTGTAACATCATGGCTGATCTGATACTTTCATATCTACTCCTGATGTGTTTGATTCCCTTGTCAACATAGAATCTGTCTAATTTAAGCTTAAACATATTTAATTACTTGCCTTTGCTGCCTCTATGGAAGAGAGTTCCAAAGCCTCACAACTTTTTTTTATTATTCATGGGATGTGGATATCACTATATAGGCCAGCATGTACTGCCAATCCCTAATTGTCCAAAGGGCAGTTCAGATCTGTTGTAGTTCTGGAGTTACATATATGCCAATCAGGTATGGCCATACAGATTTCCTTTCCATTGGAAAACCAGATGGGTTTCTATAAACAAGTGACAATGGCTAGACTATATGCTTTTCCTACTCCCAAACTTTTGTTGAATTCAGATTTCTCTATCTGCTAGAGTGGGATTTGAATCCATGTCTCTAGAACATTAGCTGAAAATGTGTTGCTGGTCAAAGCACAGCAGGTCAGGCAGCATCCAAGGAACAGGAAATTCGACGTTTCGGGCCAGAGCCCTTCATCAGGAAAGTGTCTAGAACATTAGCCCCCAGTTTCGGACTACTACACCCATGACATTACCACCATGCCATTATGTTCTCATGTCATCTCACCCTTAAATGGAAGGCCCCTTACTTTTAAACAATCTTGACAACACTGACTGTTTCTTGAACAATAGAAAATCCTATTCTGTGCCCTGTGCCAAACTGGCAGTGGCAACATTATTAACCTAGCTGTCCTCAGAATAAAAACAAACATAAATCAGAGATCTCTGTCTGACCATGATTGACACACAATTCTATTCAGGAACAATCGCCGTTGTACAGTTCTCTCTTCAAATTATTTTATCTTATCATAAGCTTATCTTGTGACTGAGTTTGCAAGTGTTCTGTGAAATTTAATCATAGAGTCCAAGGAGTTCCAGAAAATAGGAGAATAATGTTTTGCAGTTAACGAACAAATTCCAAAAGACATGCAGTATGCAAACAAAGTTAATCTACCTTGTTTCACTTCAGTAACAAAATTGCTTTTGCTCAAACTAGTGGCACATTTCCCACATTACAACAATTACTACCTTTCAGTATTTCATTCACTGCAAAGCATCTTGTGATGTCCTGTGGTTGTGAATGGCACATTGTAAATGCAAATCAAAGTTTTAACTGGAATCCATCATTCTAGACAAAATCAGTGAGCCTTTGGAAATAGTGAGGGGACCCAAGATCCAGATTGGAGGCTGTATGTATTATGATACAAGGAATATCTCAATTGTGTGTGGCAAATTTGTCAGACCAGAAAGTCTTTATCTGTCTATCACTATTTATACAAAGTACTGGACAGAAACAGACCTTTCAGAGCACCAAAAACTGTGCCGACTCATAACACCTTTCTAAACAAAAAAACGTTTGAAGTACATATCCCTTTATTCCTTGCCTATTCAAACATCTGTCAAGATACCTTTTAAACGTTACGATTGTGTCTGCCTCCACCACTTCCTCTGGCAGCACATTCCAGGCACTTACTGCTCTCCGTATAAAGAAAACCTTGCCTCTCACATCTCCTTTAAACTTACCCCGTTTTACCTTAAACCTACATCTATAAGGAAATGTGAGTTGGTGTGCCTTGGGACGAAGCAGGGGAAAATTGGAAAGGAGAAAAATATTGCCCTTAAGTGTGTTTGACTATGCTATCAATGGTCCCTTTAATTGCTATAAGATCATATGATTAGCCGAGAGAAATTAAATTATGTGCCTAAATACCCCATGTTAAGGTGACCTGGGTCAATGATTACCTCTGTTGGAGGTATGGGTCCATTATGTGGTCAAGCTTTTATGAAACTAGTGAAATAACTCATGTTAATAATGATTAAGATTTATGACTCCTAGCATGCAGCTGACTTTCTGTGCAAGGTTGTTGCTGGGACCAGTACTGTTTAATAATGGCTTCTGGTAGCAGTTCCAGAACTAATTCCGATTCTAAGAATGTGCCAAGTGTTAGTTACTGCTAAGTAACCTGTCTGGTGCCAACATTAGCTATTACAAACAAAATCAGCAATTGCTGGAAAACGTCAACAGGCCCTAATAGTATCTGCACAGCGGAAACAGAATTGACATTTCGGGACCAGTGACCCTTCGTCAAACTTGGAGAGGTTCTGAAGAAGGGTCACTGGACCCGAAAGGTTAACTCTGCTTTCTCTGCAGACCTGCTGACTTTTTCCAGCTATTTCTGATTTTGTTTCTGATTTCCTGCATCTGCGGTTCTTTATTTTTTTTTCATTTAGTTATTATAAATCTTATTCTCTCAGCATTTGGAATTTTGGAGGCAGTTTTTAAAGATCAAATTGGAATTGATTTTTCTTTCTAACTTATTCTTTCCATTTTTTTTCTCTCTCTAATTCTCCCTCTGCAGAGAAAGACCGTGGGAGAGTGGTATTGGATAGATAATCTATGGTAATGCTCTGGGGCTTGGATTCATATTCCCCCCACTGAAATCACTGGTAGATTTTAAATTCATTAGTAACACCTGAATTGAAAGCTTGTCACAGTGATGGTCACCGTGAAATGATTATTGTATAAGTCCAACTTGTTCACTATTACCCATTAGGGAAGGAGATCTGCTGTCATTTTTACTCATACCTGGACATCACTGGCTGGGCCAACATTTATTACCTATCCCAAATTGCCAAGAGGGCAGTTAAGAGTCAGCCAGTTTGATGTGAGTCTGGAGTCACTTATAAGTCAGTAGAATTCCTTTAGTGAGCCATATGGGTTTTTAACAACAATTGATAGTCATTAAGCTTGCTTTATAATTCCTTATTTTCCTTGAACTCAAATTTCACCACACAGTGGGAATCAAATCTATGTCCCTAGACTAATGTTCTGGGATTTCTGGATTACGAGTCCAGTGACATTTCCACTATACTGTTACCTCCCGATAGGGCTGGCCTATATATGATTCTGGGTTCACAACTAGTAAGGTGATGGGGAACAAGTGCTAGCCTTTGCCATCCACATGGAGATAGTGAGGACTCCAGATGCTGGGAAAAGCTCAGCAGCTCAAGCAGCACCAGAGGGGCAGGGGAACCGACATTTCAGTTTGGAATCTTTCATCAGGACTTCCCTGCTCCTCTGATGCTGCTTGACCTGCTGTGCCTTTTCCAGCACCACACTTTCTCGATGCTAATTTCCAGCATCTGGAGTCCTCACTATCTCCATGTGGATGGCAAAGGCTAGCACTTGTTCCCCATCACCTTACCAGTTGTGGACCCATCTCGACTCTTTACCATCCATATCCCGTTAAAGAATGTAAACCTGATTTGCCATGAAATTCATTTCTCGTTGCACAATTTATTTTCTAGTTTTTATCTTTGGTGGCTAAGGAGATATCCTGTTGGTTTCCTGTTTACTGTGGTCCCTGTGCCTTCTTTCCCTCACTGGCATTCTCAGTATCTGCACAGCGCAAGGTTGTTAGGCATTAGCAGGTCTATAGCAAGATTAATTAAAGACAGGCAGCTGAGTGAACCCTGGCTCTCTGTTAATTTCTTCCTGGGTTATGCCTCTTTGTGTTTTGCTCAGTAATCAAAGTGCCGATATCTGACCAGCTTGGTGTAGATACGTGGGTTCACACGCAGAGTGGACTCGATGGGCCGAATGGCCTTACTTCCACTCCTATGTCTTATATTTAGATTAAAGCTGTCAGAACTGAGGATGTTTTGCATGTGTTAGAAAGAGTCCTGACCTTACAGGACATGCTAAATATCAGATGCATGAATCTTTCTCTCCCTTGAGGTGAGATCCTTAATCCCTTCCAGCAAACCTTGGTCCCTGAGTCAGCAGATTGGAGGTGCAAGGCCATTCAAAAGATTTGAGCACAAATTTAACATTGGCAATCCCAATGAAGTGCTGAGGGAAGCGCCATCTTTTGGATCAGAGCACGAACCATAAGACCAGAAGTCATAGGAGCAGTTGGTGGGAGGTCATGGAATAGTGGTACTTTTGCTATTAATCCAAAGACTTAGGTCATTTTATGGGGATCCCGGTTTGAATCCTGTCACGGCAGATGGTGGGATTTGAGTGCGTTAAAAAAGAATCTGAAACTAATGATGACCATGAATTGTCAGAAAAACCCATCTGATGCTCCTTTAAGGAAGGAGACTACCATCCTTACCAGGCCTGGTCTGGCCTGGCCTACATGTGACCCAGTAATGTGATTGACCTTTAACTGCCCTGTGGGCAATTATGGATGGGCAATAGTCAGCGACACTTTCACCCTGTGAATGAATAAAGAAATGTATGCCATTGAGCCCATCATTCACTGGGATCATGGCTGTTCGGACAATCCTCAATCCCACTTACTTACCTTTTCTCCATCATCATTGATTTCCTTAAAAATGTGTCTATCTTAGCCTTGAATATAATTAACAGCTCAGCCTCGACTGCTCTCTGCTGGAAATAATTTCGCTGATTCATCAATTTCTAAGAGAAAAATATTCTTCCTCATCTCAGTTTTAAATGTGTGACCCTCTATTCTGACATTATGCCCTCTGGTCCTAATCTCTTCCACAATGGGAAACAACCTGTTTGAATATATCCTGTCAATTCTATATGTTTCAATACAATCACCTCTCAGTTTCCTAAAATTCTGGGCTATGTGTCCTCACAGATGGATTTAAATTATCCCATAGAAGTGAAGTGGTTCTCCCCGAACCTCAGGCAACACCTTTCTCTCGTTCAGGCAGTATCACAACATGGGTTGATAGAGTCATAGAGATTGGATTAGAGTGGTGCTGGAAAAGCACAGCAGGTCAGGCAGCATCCAAGGAGCAGGAAAATTGACGTTTCAGGCAAAAGCCCTTCATCTATTCCTGATGAAGGGCTCTTGCCCGAAATGTCAATTTTCCTGCTCCTTGGATGCTGCCTGACCTTCTGTGCTTTTCCAGCACTACACTAATCCAGACTTGGGTTTCCAGCATCTGTAGTCCTCGTTTTTACCTAACAGAGTCATAGAGATGTACAGCACAGAAACAGACCCTTCAGTCCAACTCGTCCATGGCAACCAGATATCCTAACCTAACCTAGTCGCATTTGTCAGCACTTGGCTCATATCCGTCTAAACCCTTCCTATTCATATACCCATCCAGATGGCATCTTACTGCTGTTTGGTAGAGCTTGTTTTGCACAAATTGGCTGCTGTGTTTCCTAAATTACCACACCGATTTCCAAAATCAAAAGTACTTAAATTGGCCGTGAAAGACCTTTGGGTATTCTGAGGTACTGAGAGGTGCTATACAAATGCAAGGATTTGTTCTCTCTTTAGGTTGGCCCCCACTGTGTTTCTCCTTTAAACTTTCAGAGAAAAGTGTTAAATTTTGTATAATTTTCTCAAAAGAAAACATTTGAATGGTGTTCTTAAACGAAAATGCTGATCATTGAAATGTTAATGCATGCAACATGAACATGCTGCATCATTTGCTATCATTTCTTTTCTTGCCCCGTGTAGGTTGGTCCGAGAGGTGACAGGTGTGAATGTAAACATGCGAGTCGGGATTCACAGCGGACGAGTACACTGTGGAGTCCTCGGACTCCGCAAGTGGCAATTTGACGTGTGGTCAAATGATGTCACCTTGGCTAACCACATGGAAGCAGGAGGCAAGGCTGGGTAAGATTAAGTTGCTGCCCAAAACTGAGCTGCTCGCAACACACCTGGCACTTATCCTCAGCCTCGTAAACCACAAACTGGCACCTCCTGTCTGCCCTCCTCACATGATCATCAATATTAAGTCAACAAAGCTGCCCTTTGGTCATCATTATAGAGTGACATTCACAGTAGCACCACTTAAACTATATTAAGCATGTTGGCTGTTCTGCACATGTTCACACACTGGTTAACGTGTCCCTTTGCCCTGAGCGTATCGTGTGGACATTTACTCCCCGCTTAGCGGATTCATGACTCCCCTCAGCCAGTACGTACTTTAACAGATGTCAGGAACCTAGCTGAGAAGAAATAAAATTTAAAATCACACAATGCCAGGTTATAGTCCAATAGGCTTATTTGGAAGCACTAGCTTTCGGAGCGCTACTCCTTCATCAGGTGGTTGTCAAAACAAGAAATAAAATAAAGATCTAAATATCTATTACAGACTGCATCACAAAGAAAAAAGCTCTCATTGATGTAAGGCCTTTTGAGGAATTATTCCTTTATATTAAAAAAACAAACATTTTTACTTAAAGTCATATATCAAAAAAGCTGATCCTTTAATAACCACTTGGTTGATCAAGCTGTCAATGTATACCACCCATCACTGAAATAATGACAGATTATGGGTGCTATCAACCAGTAATAATTCTAAAATCTTAGCTCCCAGGGTTATGTAATCAAAAAGCTGATCTTTAAAGACATTAAATTTATTTTCACATGAAGTTTTTTTCATCGAAATTTAAAAGGCGAAGGATTTAACTAATTTGAGAGCTTGACAATACCACATACCTAATCCATTTTTATAAGCATTTACATCTGTAGTTAAAAAAAGTCATGCAATACAGTATCAGACCCATGTTCCAAGAAAAATAGGGCTTGTTTGAACTCAGCAGTGAGCAGACAAAGGGTGAAATTGATATTGGTGAATTTCCCTTGAATCCCCATGAAATCAGTGTTGGAGCGAGAACACCAATATGAAACCAAGATTAAGCCTGGGACCCATGGGATCATTGAGTGGGAGAAAGTGTCTGAGGGATAATGTAGGAGAATAGCATAGGCACTGGGGCTATGGAGACCAGAAGGACTTCTTGCTAATGCTAGAAGTTGCAAATAGTAGAGGGATATACAAGAAATTCCAGAGTTTTGACCGAATAAAGTTTTAAAAAATTTTGGGCCTCTTCTGGCTCAGTCCTTGCTCCTGCACATTGTTCTCAAAGCATTGGCAAAGGGCTGTTGAAGGAGTTTAAAATTGAAAGGTATATATGTATGTGGACCAAATTCGCCCTAACGGTGATGTCCCCATGTTAGAATAGTTTACTATCACAGTTGTAACTTGCGTACAAAGATTTTTATAATTTTTTCTTGGAGTTTAAACAACAGTGGCAGAACCATCACTTAAACCCCCATTTCTCATCACTCTGAAGAGATGGTTGTGATGGGCCATCTAATCACTGCAGTCCATGTGTTGTTAGCATTGTGTTCCAGGATAACTCACCTCCTGATTCCTCAAAGCCGATCCACCATTGACAGAGCACAAATCGGGAATACGATGGGCTACGTTCCACTTGCCTGGATGGGTGCAGCTCCAGCAGCACTCAAGAAGCTTGGCACCATGCAGGACAAAACAGCCCACTTCTTTGACACCACCTTCAACATTCACTCCCACAAGACGCAGTGCAGAAACTCACCCAGCTTCCTGCAATAGCACCTCCTAAACCAACCATCACTACCATCTATAATAACAGAAGTCACACCACACTAGGTTATAGTCCAATAGGGTTATTTGAAATCACAAGCATTCACAGCGCTGCTCCTTCATAAGGTGAAATTTTACAAAACACTGAATGGTGAACACTTTCTCCTGACAAAGGGGCAGTGCCCTGAAAGCTTGTGATTTCAAATAAACCTGTTGGATTATAACCTAGTGTGGTGTGACTTCTGTTGGTCACGTAACTTCTGACCTCGTCTACCCCAGTCCAACACCGGCACCTCCACATCATCTATAAAAACAAGGGCAGCAGATGCATGAGATCACCATCACCTGCAAGATCCCATCCAAGTCACTCGCCATCCTGACTTGGAAAAACGTCACTGTTCCTTCAGTGCTGAAACTTTTCCCACATAAACAGTATGGGTAAACCTACACCCAATGGGCTGCAGCAGCAAGAGGTTGGCTCAACCCAACCATCTCAAGCACAATTAATCAATGAACAAAAATGGTGGCTGAATCAGTGACAGCCATATTCCATGATCAAAGAAAAATTGGAAGATTGAGCCAGTGATGATAATACTGGATGTGATAGATCTTAGAGTGAAGCTTGACTTGATAGATAAGTTTTATTTTTGCAGATTTGGACATTAAAATACTAACCTGCAACTCATTCCCAACTGCCCATTATTCTATGTGCTAGTGAGATGGCAAAAGAATCAGCAACCAGAGAATACATATATAAGAAAATTAGCATAAGAAACAATGGCAGCGTAAGAAAAATAATATTTGAATACAGAAAGTTGGAAATCTAGAAAGCACTGCTTGAAAGGCTGGTGCGAACAACTTCGATAGTAACTTTCAGAAGGGAATTGGAGAAATACGTAAAAGGAAATCAAGTTTCTGGACTATGGAGAAAGGTGCAGAGGAAGTGTGTATGGTCGGATAGCTCTCCCAGTGAGCTGGTGCAAGCAAGATAGTCCAAATAATCTCCTCCTGTGATTCATTCATCAGATGTGAGTGTCACTGTTAGACCAATATTTATCGTCCATCCCTAGTTGCCCTTGACAAAGTGATAGTGGGCTGCTTTCTTGAACCGCCTGAGCCCCTGGATGCAGTTATGAGGATTGTTCCAGGATTTTGACCCAATGACAGTAGAGGAACAGCAAAACAGCTCCAAATCAAGATTGTGCATGTCTTGATGGGGAATTTACAAATGGTGTTCTCAAATGATGTTACATTCCATGGTATTAAACACTTGAACCCCTCAATTAGATTCCAGTCTATAACTCTCTCCTGTGCATCCAATTTTATATTTATAAACCTCTTAAATCATCAAATAGATTCCAGTCTGTAAATTATACCCTCATGCCCACTATTCACTAAGTCTCTAAACCCTTGGATTAAATCACATTGGAGACTGAAATCTCCAGGGAAAATGCTGTGTCGGTGATTCTTTTTTGCAATTTGCTCGACCATTCTTAATCCTTTCATTCTCTGATAAGTGTCTCTTCCTGCTTTTAGGCGAATCCACATCACAAAAGCCACGTTGAACTATCTGAACGGGGATTATGAAGTGGAGGCAGGTTTTGGAGGCGAGCGGAACGTTTATTTGAAGGATCATAACATTGAGACATACCTCATTGTGGGATGTAGCCAAAAACGGGTAAATAAAAGAATTCCATAAGAAATTGCAGCAAAAGTCAGCCATTCAGTCTCTGTAACCTGTTGCACTATTCATTAGCATCAGAGATGATTCTGCGTAGGCATACAACACAGAAACAGGCCATTTGGCCCCATCCCTCCAAATCTTTCCTACCCTGTCCAAATGTATTTTGAATGCTGTAATTGTATCTGCTTCTACCACTTTCTCTGACAGCTCATTCCATAAATAGAACACCCTCCGTGAGAAAAGTTTGCTCCTCATCTTTTCCCTCTTAAACTTATGTCCTCTAGTTTGCACTCACCGACTCTGGTGGTAAGACTGTGGCTATTCACCTTATCTATGCCCCTCATGGGTTTACCCTTAATGCCTTTCATGACTTTATACGTATACACTTTACACATTTTATACTTCATTTACACATTCCAGTCATACCCTTAATACCCCCACAATTCTATTGAGCCCTGCCTTGATCATAGTCAACAAATGGGTCAATAGAGATACAGTGGCAATAATGGAAGGGGATATTTCAGAATACACCAAATATGCATTATAATGCAAATTGTTTGAATTAAATATTTTAACATTTTAAGTTTTAGCTTTTTGGGTTTTGAGTTAGCAACCTGAGGATTTTCTGTTGTCTGAAGTTAAAAATTAACTTATAAGTATGTCTAAAAAATGATGATTTATTTTAAAACTATTTTTAATCTTTGGCTTTAGAGTGAATATGTTAATGTGCGCCACTAACTGACTTTTTGTTTGTTTTGCAATGTTTTGCAATACAGCAAGGTAAATAATGGGGCTTTAAGGTTTAGAACTTGTATTTTTTTAATATAAATTAATAGAAACACTCACAGCTTTGAGAGGGAGATTTTTAGTTTCAGTTTTACTTTGGGTTTTGGGCAGTCCTGCGATGTTCTTAGAATGGAATTATTGTGTAGACCAGTGCTTCTGAGAAGGGAAGGATATATTGTCAGTTCAATTGCCTTTAGGGTTACTCCCAGACCTGAAGTGTTGGAATAAAACTCTGAAGAGGTCACTTAAAGCTGAGTTCATTGAAGCTCGGGTGTATAATAGCAGCAGGAAGAAGTTATCTGCAGTTCTAGTCTGTAAGTTGAAGACATAAGTCACTTAAATCTACAAAAGCATTAGATACAGGAACTCTAGTGTGAGTATTGTACAATACACCACCCTCTGGGTTAAGAGGTTTCTCCTGAGTTCTGTTAAATTTAGAAGTAACTAATTTATACTAAATACTAACATACTATTTGTATATTTATAGTCCCTAATATTTTTCCTCACACAAAAATAGAAACGTTTTCTTCATATCTATGCTTATCAGTTCTCTCTAAATTGTAAAGACCTTTGTTATGTCACCTATTATTCTTGTCTATTCTAGAGATGGGTCCCTCACATTAAGAGGCATTATCCTTCAATTCTGCTATTGTCCTTGTAAAGCCTGTCCCTTCCATAATCTAGTATAGAACAGAGCCATTTCATCCATTGTCTCAAAAACTGAATCTCAGTTCTCAAACCACTGAGATTTAAGCTCACATTCCAACTGGATGTTTAGTCTAGATCTGTGGAATTATTGGTCCATTGCTATAACCATTACATTGCTGTGCCTCTCCCCTTCCTTGGTCTTCTTCTCCGGTTTGGTCCAGAATTTCCTTCACTTTCAAGACTAATGCTTTCTATACTTCATCTTCATTGCAGAAGGATGAGAAAGCAATGATTGCAAAGCTCAACAGGACAAGGTCGAATTCAATATCCAACATTGGTTCACCGTGGAATGTGGAGCGCCAATTCTACAAGCACATCTCTAAGGAGATGAAGACCATGGTAAGCAAATAAATCACATATCTCACTGTCAAATCAAGTTTTAAAAGTCATTTCTCAATGCTTGGATGTTACTGACAAGGCCAGAATTTGTCGACCATCCCTAATGATGAGGAATGGATTGCTGAACCACTTCAGAGGGTAGTTAAGAGTCAACCTCATCACTTTATGTCTGGAGTCACCTGTAGGCCAGACTGGGTAAGGATGGCAGATTTCCTTCCCTGAAGGACATCAATGAAAAGATCAGTTTCATGGTCACCATCACTGAGAGTAACCTTACATTCCAAATTTAGTAAGAGAATTTAAGTTCCACCCACTAGAATTGGGAACCCATGAATCCCAAAGATGTAGCCAAGACTCTTGGATTATTTCCAGTCCAGGGGCATTACCATCTTACCACAATCATACTGGGGATACCTCATAGATGTGCCCAGTCAATTCTGTGTTGCTTCTTGCAAGATACTTGGGACTGGTGCTTGTAACATTTGGACTATATAATGTTTTAATGTTCAGAAGCAAATGCAGGGGTTGAATAGGTTCTTCAGTGTCCAGATGATTTTATGTCATTGCAGTAATGGAACAGCTAATAACACATAATGTAGAAGTGTGAGTAATTTATTGTAGGACAAGAAGTTGCAATTGTACGGCATTGTTAATTTGATCAAGGTTCCCAAGAAATTTCACAAGAATGTGATCAGACAACAAAATTAACGAGAAGCCAAATAAGGAGATAATAGGACAAGTATCAAAAACTTGCACAAAGAGGGTTTTCTTGCAACTTTTAAAAGTTTTCTTTTAGGACACTGGCTGTTGGAGTCAGTCTCTTTAACTGAAGAGATTAAAAATCCTTTGTCTAAATATTTTTTTTCCATCCCCACACTAGCAATTGTTATTTTTTCCCCACAACACCGATGTTGTGTGTGTGTGTGTGTGTAAGTGCAGGGACTCAGTGAAGACACCATTGTGTAAAACATTCGATATTTTCACCACCAGGAAAACACCCATGTGGTCAGGGAATCAGTAATAAGCAAAGCCCGATAAGCACAATGTTGACGTGAAAGAAAAGTCAAGGGAGAGGGTAAAAGTGTTTTTTTATTTAATTATGCAAAGTAGCTAGTTTTTATTGTCCATCCCTAAATGCTATTTTGGAAGTGGTAATAAGCAGTATTCTTAAACCATTACAGTCCTAGCATTGTAGGTGCACTCTATGCTGTGTAACAACAGTACTGCTAGGTCTGGGAGTTTGCAAGTCGGATGGTAGAGGGAGACTTGAAAATGGTGGTGTTCCATTCATCTGTTGTCCTTGTCCATCGAGGTGGCAGAGGTCACACATTTGCTGTTGAAGTAACCTTGGTGAGTTACGCAGATAGTATGTACTGCTGCCACTGTGTGTCAGTGGTGAACAAAGTGTGTGTCGAAAATGGTGGACATGGTTATAGCTAGGGTATGGGTTTAAAGTGACAGTTTTGTCTTGGATGGTATTGAGATTCCTGGGTTTATTGGAGATAGATTTACCCAGGCAAGTGGAAAGTATTCTATCATACTCCAAATTTGTGTCTTGTAGATTGTGAACAGGCATTTAGGAGTCAGAAGGTGAGTTACTTGCCACAGAATTCCCAGTCTCTGATCTACCTTTGTAGTTGCTATTTCCGTGACTCTTCCAGTTCTGTTTCTGGTCAACTGCAGGATGTTGATAGTGAGGATTCAGTGATGGTAATACCAATGAATGTAATGGGGAAATGATTGGATTCACCCTTGTTGAAGATGATCATAGCCTGGTACTTATGTGACATGAACGTTACTTGCAACTTATCAGTGTAAGCTTGAATGTTGTCCAGGTCTTGATACATTTGGACACAGGACCTGAGGAGTGATGAATGGCACTGAACATTATACAATCATCAGTGAAAATCCCCATATCTGAACTAATGATGGAAGGAAACGGTGGGTGGCACGGTGGCACAGTGGTTAGCACTGTTGCCTCACAGCGCTAGAGACCCGGGTTCAATTCCCGCCTGAGGCGAGTGACTGTGTGGAATTTGCACGTTCTCCCCATGTCTGCGTGGGTTTCCTCCAGGTGCTCCGGTTTCCTCCCACAGTCCAAAGATGTGCGGGTCAGGTGAATTGGCCATGCTAAATTGCCCGTAGTGTTAGGTAAGAGGTATGGGTGGGTTGCGCTTCGGTGGGTCGGTGTGGACTTGTTGGGCTGAAGGGCCTGTTTCCACACTGAAAGTAATCTAATCTAATCTAAAGAAAATCATTGATGAAAATCTTCAAGAAGACAGAGCATAAGACATAAAGTAGGTCATTCAGCCCATTGAGTCTGTTCTGTCATTCAATGAGATCGTGGCTGATTTGATAAACCTTAATTTCATTTCTCAGCTTTATCCCTACAACCCTTGATTCTCTTGATGATTCAAAATCTGTCTATCTCAGTCTTGAATATATTTAATGACCCAACCTTAACAGCCCATTGAGAGAGTTAACAGATGCATTGAAGGCAGAAAAAAAAGCAGGATCTCCTGAAGGTGAGATGCTTAAAGGGATTACTTAACTACTGACAGAATTATGTGGACAGAGCAGGGAACTGAACTGACTGAGTTTGGTTCATCAAATGTCAGCATGGACTTGATGGGCTGAATGGCTATCCTTCTGTGTTATAATTAACTCCGTGCAAGTAACACTGCATGTGACTCTATTTACTCCATAACTCTATATCCAGAGTTAGATAGAGAGGAGTGGATGAAGGCTTTTGCGTAGCATAGTCTTCAGCCTAGGCATGTTGGTCTGAATGCCCTGTTTCTATGCCCTGAAGTATATATAAACACTTTTCTTACACCAGTGTAAATATTATTAAACTATACTGCTCCACATCCTTGAAAAATAAAATGTCAAAAGTATAGGATTTTCATTTTGCTTGATTTTAGTCTTTCTTCCAAAAAATATCTCAAAAAACATTATCAGAAACGCCAATGGCTCCCATTATTTATAGAGTCATAGAGATGTACAGCATGGAAACAGACCCTTCAGTCTGACCCATCCATGCTGATCAGATATCCCAACCCAATCTAGTCCCACCTGCCAGCACCTGGCCCATATCCCTCCAAACCCTTCCTATTCATATACCCATCCAAATGCCTCTTAAATGTTGCAATTGTACCAGCCTCCACCACTTCCTCTGGCAGCTCAATCCATACATGTACCACCCTCTGTGTGAAAAAGTTGCTCCTTAGGTCTCTTTTATATCTTTCCCCTCTCACCCTAAACCTATGCCCTCTAGTTCTGGACTCCAGGAAAAGACTTTGCCGATTTATCCTATCCGTGCCCCTCATAATTTTGTAAACCTCTATAAGGTCACCCCTCAGCCTCCGACGCTCCAGGGAAAACAGCCCCAGCCTGTTCGGCCTCTCCCTATAGCTCAAATCCTCCAACCCTGGCAACATCCTTGTAAATCTTTTCTGAACCCTTTCAAGTTTCACAACATCTTTCCAATAGGAAGGAGACCAGAATTGCACGCAATATTCCAGCTAAAAACTGGAAGAATAACTGTTTTTTTCTTCTTCTGATATGAGATATGGCCAGTGCTGGAAAATCCATTAAGTATAATCCAGAGTTCCGGACTAATGTTAAGGGGAACAAGGGTTCAAATCTCACCAAAAGGCAAATTGTGAGATTTTAATTTGGTAAAATTCTGGAATTAAAAGTTAGCTTAATGGCAGCCCTGTAACCATCATCAGTTGTTGTAAATACTCATCTGATTCACTGATGTCCTTTCGAGAAGGGAGTCTGCTGTCCTTTCCCAACCTGCTTACATGTGACTCCAGATCCCCAGCAATGTGGTTGAATCTTAACTGCTGTCTGAAATGGCCTAACAAATCACTCAGTTCAAGGACAATGAGAAATAAATGCTTGTCTAGCTATAAACACATACATCCCATGAACAAATTTAAAAAAAAACATGAATCCTGGTCCAGTACTGGGATTCAGTCCAATGTTATGTTCTGTGTCCAGACTATCTCCTAGACTGATTTAAATTCTGGAAAAATGCCAGAAAAACTGTTGTGTGCTTCTCCTTACGACTTGTCTGTCATGTTTCCCGAACTTACTTCAACGTCATGTGGCTCCGAACGGATGTTGGTTATAGCAGAGGTTCAGAAAGATGAATTAAAAGTTCAAAAAGAGGACATAATTTACTTTTAAAATTCATCCTTATCTCCAAGGAAATGATAAATGGAACCAACTGCATGCAATTGAGCACATATCAGTCTCCTTCTACTAATCAGGTTTTCCTGAGAAATGTTAGGTTTGGAACCAAGTTGAGGAGAACTGTTTAACTGGAGAGAGCAGAAGTGAAGAGATAAGTCAGAGTAATTAGGCAAATTCAGGTTTGGCTGAGAGATTCTCAGTTGAATTTATTGCACATCATACAGGCTAATGCTTCCACTAGTGTACAGAGGAAAAGCTGCACTATCAGAAGCTGAACAGATATTAAACCCAAACTGCCCAATCTGTTGGGTGTGATACGTTGCATACTTGCTGTTTTCAGAAGCATTCTCCCTGATAGCCTGGTGAAAATCGCTAATGTAGTAACTGTTCCATTGCTGTTTGTGGGAGCTTGCAATGTGCAACTTGGTGATTCCCACCTATCTTCCCAAAAGCAATGACTTGACAGTCCTTTTCTTTGTTAGTGATTCTTGGTTGAACGATAAATATTGACAAAAGACATGAGGGAGAACTCCCCTGGTCTTTTTGAAAATAGTTCCCTGTGATAATTTACAAGGGCGAATGGGATAATCTATGTCTCATGCGAAAGATGTCACCTTCAACAGCACAGCACTGGAGTGTTATTCTATTTATCTGCTTAAATCTTTGGAGAAGACTTAAACCCAAAATGATCATAACGCAGAGGTGAGAGTACAATCCAATAAGTCCCTGCTGACCTCAATTAGAATTACCATTCCTGATATATTCCATGGCTGTGGATTGTGGGTGATGCAGGTGTATGGCTGTTGGTGATGCCACACATGGTTGACCATCTGTTCACTGACTTTCAAATCTGCTCTGGTTGAGAGACCTTAACGTACTCTGGTACTTATGATGGTGTGCTTTAGCCACAGTCAGCTCATTTAGGAGAGGATTGGGAACAAAACCAAAGGGAATAAGAAAACAAAATAAGGTATTCATTTCATGTTCGAACAACAGACAATGCAGCTTCAGAATCTTATGACAGAAAGCTTGCTGTTAATCTTACTGGTCATTCTCAGTAAGTGATAGATTTATTGTAGTTCATGACATATAAGTTAAACATGGATGTTCTAAAAAAAAACAACTGGAGTAGGCCATTTGGCCCTTCAAGCCTGCTTCTCCATTCAATATTATCATAACATCGCCTAATTCAGTACTGAATACCCTTTGATCCCTGCGGCTCTAAGAATGATATCTAACTCCTTCTTGGAAACATTATTCAAAGATTGAAGCTTTGAAAAATAATTGCAAGAATGAAGATCAACTTACATGTTGAATCTGAAATGAGAACTGCTGGTGTTGATGAAGGCAGTTGCCATTTTGAATGTGTAGGTGTGTCTTAAACACCTGCCCTTTTTCTTGGCAACACATCTTTACAACACCTGCTTGACATATACAAACATAAATCTCTGAGCGGAAAACCTGAAGCCAACATTCACGTAAACAGTAATTCCGCACAAGAATATTGTTGAAGTGGGGAAACACTGAAATGAGGCCAATGTATTAGCCTCGTAAAACAGTGTCCGAGAAACTTTGTAAAACAGCATTTGAACATTTTTGTAAGACAGTGCTCAATAAGCCTCATAAAACAGCGATAGAGCCTGTTGGTTGTACTTGAAGCAATAAAATGTCAACAAGAATCTTACAGGTCAAAAATCATTCAGCCCATCAAGCCTGTGCTATCTCTTTGAAAGAGCTATCCCATTAGCATTTCAATCCTGCCCCTCAGCCACTTCACACTCACATTCACTATGTTTCCATTTCTTTTCAAAGATGTATCCAATCCATTTTGAAAGTTACTACTGAATCTGCTTCTGCTGCCCCTTCGGGCAGTTCATCCAAACTGAGTTGGTTCACTGTGTGATTTTGACCACTGGAAGACTTCCAAACATTTGTACACAATGCTGTCACTAAAATTAATTAAAAGTCAGGATACATCTCGTAGCTTTTGCCTCAATGAACTTCACATGGCACATAAGCAACAGGGGTATTAGCTTTATTGCAAAATCAGTGAGTTCATTACAAAAGTCATATAGGAAGGACTCTGGATCATTCCAAGGGAATAATTGGATCTCATACCCAATACTCTGTGCGTCAAAAGATCATGGATTCACACTGTCCAGCCAGCCATCATACAATTCCTTTAAAGAACAGGAGGATATGGCAGATGAATGCACAACTAAAGAATTGGTGTAGGGGTGAAAATGTGTTGCTGGTTAAAGCACAGCAGGTTAGGCAGCATCCAAGGAACAGGAAATTCGACGTTTCGGGCCAGAGCCCTTCGTCAGGAATGAGGAGAGGGTGCCAGGCAGGCTAAGATAAAGGTAGGGAGGAGAGACTTGGAGGAGGGGCGATGGAGATGTGATAGGTGGAAGGAGGTCAAGGTGAGGGTGATAGGCCAGAGTGGGGTGGGGGCGGAGAGGTCAGGAAGAGGATTGCAGGTTAGGAGGGCGGTGCTGAGTTCAAGGGAATCGACTGAGACAAGGTGGGGGGAGGGGAAATGAGGAAACTGGAGAAATCTGAGTTCATCCCTTGTGGCTGGAGGGTTCCCAGGCGGAAGATAAGGCGCTCTTCCTCCAACCATCGTGTTGTTATGTTCTGGCAATGGAGGAGTCCAAGGACCTGCATGTCTTCGGTGGAGTGGGAAGGAGAGTTAAAGTGTTGAGCCACGGGGTGGTTGTGTTGGTTGGTTCGGGCGTCCCAGAGGTGTTCCCTGAAGCGTTCTGCAAGTAGGTGGCCTGTCTCCCCAATATAGAGGAGGCCACATCGGGTGCAGCGGATGCAATAGATGATATGTGTGGAGGTGCAGGTGAATTTGTGGCGGATATGGAAGGATCCCTTGGGGCCTTGGAGAGAAGTAAGGGAGGAGGTGTGGGCGCAAGTTTTGCATTTCCTGCGGTTGCAGGGGAAGGTGCCGGGAGTGGAGGTTGGGTTGGTGGGGGGTGTGGACCTGACGAGGGAGTCATGAAGGGAGTGGTCTTTGCGGAACCTGATAGGGGAGGGGAGGGAAATATATCCCTGGTGGTGGGATCCGTTTGGAGTTGGCGGAAATGACGGTGGATGATACGTTGTATACGGAGGTTGGTGGGGTGGTAGGTGAGAACCAGTGGGGTTCTGTCTTGGTGGCGGTTGGAGGGGCGGGGCTCAAGGGCGGAGGAGCGGGAAGTGGAGGAGATGCGGTGAAGGGCATCGTCGATCACGTCTGGGGTGAATCTGCGGTCCTTGAAGAAGGAGGCCATCTGGGCTGTACGGTATTGGAACTGGACCTCCTGGGAGCAGATGTGGCAGAGACGAAGGTGTAGGGGGCAGTGATTCAGAGTTTTAGATCATTGGGATATTTTCTGAGGCAGAGGTGACCTGTTCAAGAGCGATGGGAGACTAATATCTTGGCGGGCAGGCTGCAAGGGAGGGTTTAAACTAGATTGGTGGGGCAGTGTGGGGGGGAGGGGTGTGGGATCCTCAACAGCAGGGAGGCAGGTGTAAGGCTCAAAGGAAATACAGTCATCCGAAATAGTAAGTTGAAGATACAGGTCAGGCTGGAACACAACAGGGACCAAAGAATGCCTGTTGGATTAAATTGCATTTATTTCAATGCAAGAGGGTTGACAGGTAAGGCTAATGAACTCAGGGCGTGGATAGTTACATGGGACTGGGATATTATAGCCAACACAGAAACATGGCTAAGAGAGGGACAGGACTGGCAGCTTAATGTGCCAGGGTACAGGTGCTTTAGGCGGCATAGAGGTGGTGGAAGGAGGGGGGAGGGGGTTGCATTTTTGATTAAGGCGAGTATCACAGTAGTGATCAGAGGTAAAATAACTGATGGGTCATCCAGTGAGGCTTTGTGGGGGAAGCTAAGAAATAACAGGGGATGGTGACGTTATTGGGGTTGTACTATAGGCCCCCAAATAGTCAACTGGAATTAGAGGAACAAATGTGCAGGGGGATTGGAGAGACTTGTAGTTATAATAGGGTTCTAATAGTAGGGGATTTTAATTTTCCTAACATAGACCGGGACTGTCAGAGCATTAAGGGCTGATGTGGGGTGGAATTTGTTAAGTCCGTTCAGGAAAGTTTCCTCAAGCAATATATAGAGGGTCCTACTCAGGAAGGGGTAAAATTCAATCTACTTTTGGGAAATAGGTTAGGACAGGTGACTGAGGTGACAGTGAGGGAGCACTTTGGGACCAGTGACCATAGTTCTATTAATTTTAAAATAGTTGTGGAGAGGGACACAGGTTTAAGTTCTAAATTGGGGCAAGGCGAATTTGGATGGAATTCATCAGGAGCTTGCAGGGGTTAATTGGAGTAGATCGTTCGCAGGCAAAGGGGCCTTCGGCAAATGGGAGGCCTTTAAAAGTGAGATAGCTAGAGTTCAAGGTCTATATGTTCCTGTGACAGAAATAGGGAACCCTGGATGGCAAGAGATATTGAGGCTTTGACCAGAAAAATAAGAAGGTATGACTCAGGTACAGGCAACTGAGATCAAGGAAATCCCTGGAGTATATAGAGGATACAGGAGTTTACTAAAGAAGGAAATCCGGAGGACAAAAAGGGGGATGAGATAGCCCTGGCTGAGAAGATTAAGGTGAATCCAAAAAGATTCTTTAAGTATATTAAAGGAAATAGAATAACTAGAGAGAGAATAGGACCCAGGTAAAAACAATGACTGCAGATGCTGGAAATCAGATTCTGGAGTAGAGTGGTGCTGGAAGAGCACAGCAGTTCAGGCAGCATCCGAGGAGCAGGAAAATCGATGTTTCGGGCAAAAGCCCTTCATCAGGAATAAAGGCAGAGAGCCTGAAGGGTGGAGAGATAAGCTAGAGGAGGATGGGGGTGGGGAGAAAGTAGCATAGAGTACAATAGGTGACTGGGGGAGGAGATGAAGGTGATAGGTCAGGGTAGAGGAGGGTCGAGTGGATAGGTGTAAAAGAAGATAGGCAGGTAGGACAAGTCATGGGGACAGTGCTGAGCTGGAAGTTTGGAATTAAGGTGAGGTGGGGGAAGGGGAAACCCTCAGGGACCAAAGTGGACATGTATGTGTAGAACCGCAGGAGATGGGCGAGTTTCTCAATGAAGATTTCTCCTGTGTTTACCATGAAGACTTGAGAACTTGGCAAAGTTAGTGGAGATATCTTGGGGCCAGTCCATTCACAGCAGAGGTAGTATTGGATGTAGTAGAATATTTGTATCACAAGGTTTGTGAAGGTTTGTAGCGAAGCTGTTGTCTCCTGCTTTCTATATATATCTTTCTCCTGGATGGGGTTCCTGGGGTTTGTGGTGATGTCATTTCCTGTTCGTTTTCTGAAGGGTTTATAGCTGGTATCTAGATCTATGTGCTTGTTTATGGCATTGTGGTTGGAATGCCAGGTCTCTAGGAATTCTCTGGCATGTCTTTGCTTAACCTGTCCCAGGATGTGTTGTCCCAGTCGAAATGGTGGTTTTTTTTCATCCGTGTGTGTGTGTTGGGATGGTTGCTGGTGTACACCAGCACCCTATATTTGTATCATCGATAGTCAGAGGTAAGGTGTTGGAAGACTGGAGGTTGGCAAACGTCATGCCACTGTTTAAGAAGGGCGGGAAAGACAAACCAGGGAACTATAGACCGGTGAGCCTGACCTCAGTGGTGGGCAAGTTGTTGGAGAGAATCCTGAGGGACAGGATGTACATGTATTTGGAAAGGCAAGGACTGATTAGGGATAGTCAACATGGCTTTGTGCGTGGGAAATCATATCTCACAAACTTGATTGAGTTTTTTGAAGAAGTAACAAAGCAGATTGATGAGGGCAGAGCAGTAAATGTGATCTATATGGACTTCAGTAAGGCATTCGACAAGGTTCCCCATGGGAGACGGATTAACAAGGTTAGATCTCATGGAATACAGGGGGAAGTATCCATTTGGATACAGAACTGGCTCAAAGGTAGAAGACAGAGGGTGGTGATGGAGGGTTGTTTTTCAGACTGGAGGCCTGTGACCAGTGGAGTGCCACAAGGATCAGTGCTGGGTCCTCTACTTTTTGTCATTTACATAAATAATTTGGATGCGAGCATAAGAGGTACAGTTAGTAAGTTTGCAGATGACACCAAAATTGGAGATGTAGTGGACAGCGAAGAGGGTTACCTCAGATTACAACAGGCTCTGGACCAAATGGGCCAATGGGCTGAGAAGTGGCAGATGGAGTTTAATTCAGATAAATGCGAGATGCTGCATTTTGGGAAAGCAAATCTTAGCAGGAGTTATACTCTTAATGGTAAGGTCCTAGGGAGTGTTGTTGAACAAAGAGACCTTGGAGTGCAGGTTCATAGCTCCTTGAAAGTGGAGTAGCAGGTAGATAGGATAGTGAAGGCGGCGTTTGGTATGCTTTCCTTTATTGGTCAGAGTATGTTGAATACAAGAATTGAGAGGTCATGTTGTGGCTGTACAGTACATTGGTTAGGCCACTGTTTGAATATTGCATGCATTTCTGGTCTGCTTCCTATCGGAAAGATGTGTGAAACTTGAAAGAGTTCAGAAAAGATTTACAAGGATGTTGCCAGGGTTGGAGGATCTGAGCTACAGGGAGAGGCTGAACAGGCTGGGGCTGTTTTCCCTGGGGCTGAGGGGTGACCTTATAGAGGTTTACAAAATTATGAGGGGCATGGATAGGATACATAGACAAAGTCTTGAGGCATAGGTTTAGGGTGAGAGGGGAAAGATATAAAAGAGACCTCGGGGCAACTTTTTCACGCAGAGGGTGGCACGTGTATGGATTGAGCTGCCAGAGGATGTGATGGAAGCTGGTACAATTGCAACATTTAAGAGGCATTTGGATGGGCATATGAATAGGATGGGTTTGGAGGGATATTGGCTGGGTGCTGGCAGGTGGGACTAGATTGGGTTGGGATATCTGGTTGGCATGGACGGGTTGGACCGAAGCGTCTGTTTCCATGCTGTACATCTCTATGACTCTGTGACTCTGTAGGACTGTATGACTCTAAATCAGGTTCTTACTCCCATGTAATATGGAGGGAGTGCTGCATTGTTGGTGGTGCCATTTTTGGAAATTGAGGCTCCACTGCTCACTTAAAACGGCTTTAAAAGCGGCATTGCCTCATTTTGATAAGTGGGAGTGTAACCTGAGAGTAGGATATGAGCGTGTTTAAATGTAAGGCGTGCCAGAAGTAAGAGTAATGAACTTAGAGCATGGATCAGTACTTGGGGCTTTGATATTGTGGCCATAACAGAAACGTGGGTTTCAGGAATGGTTGCGAGATGTTCCAGGGTTTAGAACATTTAAAAAGAACAGGGAGGGTGGAAAAAGAGGAGGGAGTGTAGCATTGCTAATCAGAGAGTGCGTCACAGCTACAGAAACGAAGGTTATTGAGGAAGGTTTCTCTACTGAGTCGGTATGGGTAGAAGATAGGAACAGCAAGGGAACAGCCACCTCATTAGGGGTTTTCTACAGACCACCTAATAGCAGTAGAGAGATTGAAGATCTCATAGGCCGGCAGATTTTGGAAAAATTCAGATGCAGCAGGGTTGTTGTTATGGGTGATTTCAACTTTCCCAATATCGACTGGAACCTCCTTAGTGAAGATTGTTTGGATGGAACCATTTTTGTCAGGTGTGTTCAGGAGAGTTTCCTTACTCAGTATGTAGACAGACTGGGAGAGGCCATTTTGGATTTGGTTCTCAGCAATGAGCCAGGACAGGTGTCAGATCTCGCAGTGGGAGAACACTTTAGTGACAGTGACATCACATTTAGTATAGCCTTGGAGAGGGAAAAGAGCAGTTACCATGGGAAACGTTTAATTGGTGAAAAAGAAATTATGTCGCTATTAGACAGGAGTTGGGAAGTGCAGACTGGGAGCAATTGTTCCAAAGAAAGGACACAGCAGACATATGGAGACTGTTTAAGGAGCAGTTGTGGCGAGTGATGCACAAATTTGTTCCTCTGAGATGGGTAAGAAGGGGTGAGATTAAGGAACCTTGGATGATGAGAACAGAAAAGTTCTCGTCAAAAAGAAGGCAGTTTACACAAGGTGGAGGAAGCAAGGATCTAGCACAACTTTACAGGATTACAGGCTTGCTAGAAAGGAGCTCAGAAATGGACTAAGGAGAGCCAGGAGGGGGCACGAAAAAGGCTTGGCAAGAAGGATTAGGGAGAACCCAAAGGCATCTTATTCATCCGTGAGGAATAAGAGAATGATCAGGGAGAAGGTAGGACTGATCAGGGACAACGTAGGGAACTTGTGTGTGTAGGGTGAAGAGATAGGGGAAGCCCTAATGAGTTTTTTGCTTTGGTTTTCATGAAGGAAAGGGACCTTGTTGTGAATGAGAACTTTGAGGAGCTGGGAAACAGGCTTGAAGAGATCAGGATTGGTGAAGATGGTATGCTGGAGATTTTGGCAAACATTAAGAGTGCTATGTCCCCAGGGCCAGGCCAGATTTATCCTCAGCTGCTCCGGGAAGTAAGAAAGGAGGATACTAAGCCGCTGGCGACGATCTTTGCTTCCTCACTGTCCACGGGAGATGTACCGGAGGATTGGAAGGAGGCGAATGTTGTTCCTCTTTTCAATAAGGGTAATAGGGAAATCTCTGGCAATTACAGACCAGTTAGTCTTACGTCTATGGTCAACAAGGTTTTGGAAAGAATTCTGAGGGATAGGATTTATGACTGTTTGGAAAAGTATAGCCTGATTAAAGGAAGTCAGCATGGCTTTGTGAGGGGCAGGTCATGCCTCACTAACCTTATTGAGTTCTTTGAGGAGGTGACGAGACAGCTTGACGAAGGTCAAGCAGTGGATGAGGTATAGATGGAGTTCAGCAAGGCATTTGATAAGATTCCCCATGGTAGGCTCATTCATAAAGCTAGGAGGTATGGGATACAGGGAGATTTGGCTATCTGGATTCAGAATTGGTTCCCTGACAGAAGGCAGAGAGTGGTTGTAGATGGAAAGTATTCTGTCTGGAGGTCAGTGGTGAGTGGGGTCCCAGAGGGCTCTGTTCTTGGGCCTCTGCTCTTTGTAGTTTTTATAAATGACTTGGATGAGGAGGTTGAGGAGTGGGTTAGTAAATTTGCAGATGACATAAAGGTTGGAGGTGCCGTTGATAGAATCGAGGGCTATTGCAGGGTACAGCGTGACATAGACAGGATGCAGAGCTGGGCTGAAAAATGGCAGATGGAGTTCAACCTGGATAAATGTGAAGTGATGCATTTGGAAGGTCAAACTCGAATGCTGAATATAGGATTAAAGACAGGATTCTTGGCAGTGTGGAGAAACAGAGGGATTTTGGTGTTCAAGTACATAGATCCCTCAAAGTTGCCACCCGAGTGGAGAGGTTTGTTAAGAAAGATATGGCGTTTTGGCTTTCATTAACCAGGGGGATCAAGTTTAAGAGCTGCAAGGTTTTGCGACGGCTCTACAAGTCCCTTGTGAGACCACACTTGGAATATTGTGTCCAGTTTTGGTCGCCCTGCTATAGGAAAGATGCAGAGGCTTTGGAGAGGGTGCAAAGAAGGTTTACCAGCATGCTGCCTGGACTGGAGGGCTTGCCTTATGAAGAACGGTTAACTAAGCTCAGACATTTCTCTCTGGAGAGAGGGAGGAAGAGAGGTAACCTGATCGAGGTATGCAAGCTAATGAGAGGCATGGATAGAGTCAACAGCCAGAGACTTTCCCCAGGACAGGATTGACTGGCACGAGGGGTCATAGTTTTAAGATATTAGGAGAAAGGTATAGAGAGGATGAATGCATGGAATGCGTTGCCAGCGGTGGTGGTGGAAGCAGAGTCATTAGGGACATTTAAGCACCTGCTGGACCTGCACATGAGGGGTGCATAGGTTAAGTTATTTTACATTTGGATTAATGCTTGGCACAACATCGTGGGCTAAAGAGCGTGTTCTGTGCTGTGTATTTCCATGTCTATGTCTATGCCTATATGACCTTCCAACTCAAGAGGCATGGATTTTACCATGCCTGACAGAGTGGTAAAACAAAAGAGAGACCTCCTCTGAATCTATAATTCAGAGAAATATTCACTGCAGCCACATAGTCATGATTAGTTCGATCTACAAACTCATGTGGCACTGTACAATTCAGTGCTTCCTGTCTCCTCTAATCCTGTCCATCTGAAAGACTTGCTGGTTTGTATTGGTAATGTCAGTGGGCTAGTAATCCAAAGCCCCAGGCTAACGTTTTAGAGACATTGATTCCAATTTCACCAAGGCAAATTGTGGTGTTTTGAATTCAATCAAATCTGGAATTTAAAGTTAACCTAATGGCAGCCATATAGCCACTGGTAATTGTTGTTAAAAACCCATCTGGTGCACTAATCCTCTTTCGGGAAAGAAATTTGACATTCCTACCTAGTCTCATTTACATGTAACTCCAGACCCATGACAGTGTGGTTCACTGTTAACCACCTTCTGAAATGACCTGGCAGGCCACTCAGATCAAGGACATTTAGGAATGGAGAATAAATGTGGGCCTAGCTCACATCCCATGAATGAATAATAACAAAGGCACAAGTCAAAGTGTGATGGAAAATCTCCACTTGCCTAGATCAATGCAGCTAAGCAGCCTGCTTCATTGGCATCCCATCCACCACCATCAATATTCACTCCCATTACCATCGATACACAGCAGCATCTACAAAATCCACTGCATTAACCCACCAAGGCTCCTTCAACTGCATCTTTCAAATCCGCACCCTCTACCATCCAGGACATGAGCAGCATGTACATGGGAACACCACAGTCTGCGAGTTCTCCTCCAACCCATATACCATCTGACTTGGAAATATGTTAATATTCCTTGCTGTTACTGGATCAAAATCCTGGAATTCCCTCTTGAACAGCATTGTGGGACAGTGGTTCAAGGAGGCAGCACACCACTACCTTCTCAGAATGAGTGAGGGATGGACAATGAACGTTACCTCATCAGTAATGCCTATGTCCATTAGACCATCAGATATAGGAGCAGAGTTAGACCATTCAGCCCATGCGGTCTGCTCCATATTTAATCATGGCTGATACGTTTCCCAACCCCATTCTCCTGCCTTCTCCCTGTAACCTTTGATCCCCTTACTAATCAACAATCCCATGAACAAATACAAAAATGAACCTGATTATATCTGGACTGGAGAAAATTCAGTACTCTATTTTCTTGGCAGTAGGGTTGAGTATCAAGGGTGAAATTGTAACCAGCAACACAGGATTCACTAACTGGAGCTTGATACAAGTCTTTTAGCCAAGCTTGGTAAAATTTGGCAAGTAGAGTTATTTCTCTGGAGGCTAATCTGGCAGAATCCAGCATGTGGTCTGCTGGGGAATGTGCTTGAGGTCCAGAAGACCCTGACTCAATTCATACTTTATGTTTGGAAAGGGTTTATTGCCTTACACCAACAGCAAGAACTTGTAATGTATCAAACGCTAACTCAGAGAAATATTCCCCAGGTGTTTCAAAAGTATGACGACCAAGCAAAATTGACACCAAAATATTGTCAAAGAGGTAGGGTTTAAGGAGCATCTTGTTAAAGGACAAAAGACAGGTAAGTGAGGCTTATTGTTGGAATTCCAAAACTGTGGAATTGAAGGCACAGACGCCAATGGTAGACAGTGGAAAATGAGCATGAGTAAGAAGCCAGAATTGGAGGCGTGCAGGATCTCAGGGCATTGTGGGACTGATGGAGATTGTTAGTAGCTATTAATGCACAAATCACAAGGTCACTTAGCTGACAGTAATGAGCTGTATTTGTTCTCTCTCCTCTCATTTCTAGGGCATTGTGGACTACATGGGCAAGGACAAGTAAGTGCTGGATCTTTTTTAACAGACTGTGTACATAAACTCTCATGATGAAAGCAAAGTGCTGCAGGTGCTGGAGATCTGAAACAATCATAGAGAATGCTGGAGAAACTCAGCAGATCCAGCAGATTTGTGGAGCGAGGAACAGTTAACATTTTGAGTCTGACGTGACTCTTCTTCAAGCCACTCACCCTATCTTGATTTAAAAATAAATCACCATTTCTTCAGTGTCACAGATTCAGAATCCTGGAACTCCATCCCAAACAGCATTGTGGGTCAACCGACAGCACATGGACTGCAGCAGTTCAAGAAGGTGGTTCATCATTCTCCATCTCAAATAGTGATGGCAATAAATGCTAGTTCAGCCCACATTCCATGCATTGATATCCTTCTATTGCCGATACGGGTGATATGCTGGTCTTGTGCTTATGACAGGGTAAAAACAATGACTCATGGTCCGGGAACCCCGCACTGCCCATTCTACCTCCTTTCCAAGATCGACAAGCCTGACCACCCTGGCCGACCCATTGTCTCAGCATGCTCCTGCCCCACTGAACTCATCTCTACCTACCTCGACACTGTCCTATCCCTCCTAGGCCAGAAACTCCCCACATATGTTCGAGACACCGCCCATGCCCTCCATCTCCTCCAAGATTTCTGTTTCCCCGGCCCCCAACGCCTCATCTTCACCATGGATAGCCAATCCCTCTACACCTCCATCCGCCGTGACCAGGGCTTCCAAGCCCTCCGTTTTTTTCCTCTCCCAACATCCCCAACAGTACCCTTCCACCGACACTCTCATTCGTTAGGCCAAACTGGTCCTCACCCTTAACAATTTCTCCTTCGAATCCTCCCACTTCCTCCAGACCAAAGGGGTAGCCATGGGCACACGTATGGGGCCCAGCTATGCCTGTCTCTTTGTTGGCTACGTAGAACAGTCGATCTTCCGTAATTACACCGGCACCACTCCCCACCTCTTCGTCTGCTACAATGATGACTGCATTGGTGCCACCTCATGCTCCCGTGAGGAGGTTGAGCAATTCATCAACTTGAACAACACATTCCACCCTGACCTTAAATTTACCTGGACCATCTCTGACACCTCCCTCCCCTTCCTGGACCTCTCCATCTCCATTAATGACGACCGACTTGACACTGACATTTTTTTACAAACCCACCAATTCCCACAGCTACCTGGATTACACCTCTTCCCACCCTACCTCTTGCAAAAATGCCATCCCGTATTCCCAATTCCTCCGCTTCCGCCGTATCTGCTCCCAGGAGGACCAGTTCCACCAGAGAACACACCAGATGGCCTCCTTCTTTAGAGACCGCAATTTCCCCTCCCATCTGGTTAAAGATGCCCTCCAACGCATTGCGTCCACATCCCGCACCTCCGCCCTCAGACCACACCCCTCCAACCGTAACAAGGACAGAACGCCCCTGGTGCTCACCTTCCACCCTACCAACCTTCGCATAAACCAAATCATCCGCCAACATTTCCACCACCTCCAAAAAGACCCCACCACCAGGGATATATTTCCCTCCCCACCCCTTTCCGGCTTTTGCAAAGACCGTTCTCTCCGTAACTACCTGGTCAGGTCCATGCCCCCCAACAACCCACCCTCCCATTCTGGCACCTTCCCCTGCCGCCACAGGAACTGCAAAACCTGCGCCCACACCTCCTCCCTCACCTCCATCCAAGGCCCTAAAGAAGCCTTCCACATCCATCAAAGTTTTACCTGCACATCCACCAATATCATTTATTGTATCCGTTGCTCCCGATGACGTCTCCTCTGCATTGGGGAGACTGGACGCCTCCTAGCAGAGCCTCCTGACATCTCCGGGACACCCACACCAATCAACCACACCACTCTGTGGCCCAACATTTCAACTCCCCCTCCCACTCTGCCGAAGACATGGAGGTCCTGGGCCTCCTTCACCACCGCTCCCTCACCACCAGACGCCTGGAGGAAGAACGCCTCATCTTCCACCTCGGACCACTTCAACCCAGGGCATCAATGTGGACTTCAACAGTTTCCTCATTTCTCCTTCCCCCATCGCACCCTAGTTCCAAACTTCCAGCTCAGCAGTGTCCTCATGACTTGTTCTACCTGCCTATCTTCTTTTCCACCTATCCATTCCACCCTCCCCCTGCCCCGACCTATCACCTTCATCCCCTCCCCCACTCACCTATTGCACTCTATGCTACTTTCTCCCCAACCCCACCCTCCTCTAGCTTATCTCTCCACCCTTCAGGCTCTCTGCCTTTATTCCTGATGAAGGGCTTTTGCCCGAAACGTCGATTTTACTGCTCCTGGGATGCTGCCTGAACTGCTGTGCTCTTCCAGCACCACTAATCCAGAATTGTGCTTATGACAAGCTTGCTATGATGTATGTATGTCCTATGATGCATCAGGATTACCAACACCATAGCATTCACATCTAGGTTGAGACGGCGGGCCGATAGCAAATTAACCAAATATGCAGAGCTCTATGTGTATCAGTCTTGTGTTCTCAGCACCCACCTTATAGCATTGAAGCACAGAGAACCCAAACAAGCCAAGGAGAGAGGCTGAAGTGTTATCCCCTCACTGCCTCAAATGAATATGAGATATGACTTGGCTAAAGACGGTGCTGAATGTGGAGGTCCCTTAGAAAGAAGGGATTCCTAGTCAGTTGACCTGTTTGGGTTAGCGGTGAATCTCCTGGCTGGGTCATGTGAACCAGATAGATGACGGTTAGTTATGATGGTTAATCGTCCCTCAATTAACATCACTGAAAAACGGATTGTCTACCTTATCAACGCACAGTTGTTGAAGGAACATTGCTTATTACAAATTGGCTGCATTTTAACAGTGACTGCACTTCATAGAAGCCCTACAGTGTGGAAGCAGGCCATTTGGCCCATCAAGGCCACAGCAACCCTCTGAACAGCATCCCATCCAGATCCATTCCCCCCACGCTATCCTGTAACCCTGCATTTCCCATGGCTAATCTTCTAGCCTACACATCCGTTGACACTATGGGCAATTTAGCATGACCAATCCACCCAACCTGCACATCTTTGGACTGTGGGAGGAAACCAGAGCACCAGGAGGAAACCCATGCAGACACGGGGAGAATGTGCAAACTCCAAACAGATAGTTATTCGAGGGTGGAATCAAATTGAGGTCCCTGTCGCTGTGAGGCAGCGGTGCTAACCACTGAGCCACCGTGCCGCCCAATATCAAAAAAGTACTTGATTGGCATTTGAAGTTTTAAGATAACCTGAGGTTGTGAAAGGCATGACATAAATGTATGTTTTTATTTTTAACATGCCTGATTTCAATTCACAGGGCATATGTCCTGGAATGTTACATAGAGAGAGTTAAATATTCTGCATTATTATGTAGGATTTATATTAAGCGTAGGTTTATGTGATATAGGGTTACATGTAAGTATCGGAGAGTGGTTATTGAAGTTGTCACTGCTGAGAAATAAAAGCAGACCATGCTGGAAATATTCAGCAGGTCAGGCAATATTTGTGCAGAGGGTGAAAGTTTCTGGGGTCATTTTCAAACAGCAGGCAAGAGAAACTTAATTAGGCAAAGAGCTAAGATTGACTTGTTTTAAAAATCGCTGTGGGGTCTGAGCATTGCTACCTGGGCCACCATTTATCGCGCGTCCCTGTTTGCCTTTGAGAATGTAGTGGTCAGATTCCTTCTTGAATCACTGTAGATTTGTGCTGTAGATAGACCCACAATGCTATTCTGGAGAGAGTACCAGAATTTTGGCCTACACAGAGGGAATGGTGATATATTTCTAAATCAGAGTGGTGAGTGGCTTCAAATAATGTATCTGCTGCGTTCCAGAGGGTAGTGGTTGTGGATTTGGAAGGTTCTGTTTAAGAATCTGTGGTGAATTTTTGTAGTTGGTATAGTTTGTGGCTTTATTCTGGATGCTGTTAAGCTTGTTGAGCTGAATTTCTTCGTAGCAGGTTAAGGTTTTGCTATTCTGTTCTTGGAATCCTACAGGTGGGCCAGCTTTCTCAGTCTTCATATTTGGAAACCTATTTTAATTAACATGTCATAAATACTCATTAAGATCCCAGATCACTGGAATTATATCCATAGACAAATGTGGTAGGCAGAAGAAGATAGAGCATGTGTTCACAAAACCAACATATCCATGAGGCGTGTAACCGGTGGGTAGACTTCTTCATCCAAGTTCTGATCAGTACAAATTTCTTCACAAGACTATAAGATATAGCAGCAGAATTAGGCCACCCAGCCCCTTGAGTTTGCTCCACCTTTCAAACATGGCTGATATGGTTTTCAAACCCCATTTTCCTGCTTTCTCCCTGTAACCCTTAATCACTTTCCTAATCAAAAAGCTGTCTATCTGTGTTTTAAATGCGCTCAATGATTTGGCTTCCACAGCCCTCTGCAACAAAGAGTTCCACAGATTAGTCACCCTTTGGCTGAAGAAATTCTTCCTCATCTCAGTTCTAAAGTGTTGTCCCTTCACTCTGAGGCTGTGCCCTCAAGTTCTAGTCTCTCCTGCAAGTGGGAATATCTTCTCCACTTCCACACTGTCCAGGCTTCTCAGTCTTCTGTAAGTTCCAATGAGATTCCTCCCTCACCCTTCCAAACTCTATCGAGTACAGACCCAGAATGCTCAATCGCTCCTATATGACAAGCCCTTCATTCGTACTAACCTCCTCCAACAGCAACACATCCTTCCTTAGACACAGTGCCACAATATTCCAAATCCAGTCTCACCAAACTTTCATGCAGCCTTAGCAATGCACCTCTGCTTTTGTATTCAAGCCCTCTTGAAATGATTGCATTTGCCTTCGTAACTGTCAACTAAATCTGAGCGTTAACCTTAAGAGAATTCTGAACTAGGACTCTTAGGTCCCTTTGTGCTTCAGATTTCCAAAGCCTTTCCCATTTAGAAAATAGTCAAACCTCTTCTTCCTGCCATATTCACACTTTCCCACATTGTATTCCATCTGCCACTTCTTTGCCTGCTCTCCTAGTCTGTCCAAGTCCTTCTGCATCCTCCCTGCTTCCTCAACGCCATCTGTGCTTCCACTTATCAGTTACTTGGCTCCTTTGTAACCAAGCTGCTTCTGTGCAGTTACACTTACAATGTCAACCAGCCCATGAGAAGTCTCAGTCACATGCAGTCTTGCTTGTATTTCTTAATGGCTTATGTTGCATGGGATGAAGCCTCACTGGGCCGACTAACCCTTGAGAGGTCACAGTAATGTGCAGTCTTGTTTGTTGTAGTTAAATGCTTATGGTGTAAGGGGTGGAGCCTCAAGGGGTCACCCAGTTCATGAGAAGTCTCAGTCATATGCAGGCTTGTTTGTAAATGTCAGAGGCTAAGGATACAGCGGTAAGTAACTGACATCCTGTCTCCCCAAAGTCTGTCCATCATCTACAAGGCACAAGTCATGGAATACTCCCCACTTGCCTGGATGAGTGCAGCTCTAACAATACTCAGGAAATTGACCAAGAAAAAGCTGTTCACTTGATTGGCACCACATCCACAAACGACCACACCATCCACCACAGATACCACTGTGTGATATCTATAAGATGCAGTACAGAAATTCACCAAAGACCCTTCCTAACTTATGACCACTTCCATCTAGAAGGACAAGGACAGAAAATATATTGCAAAGACATGAAATGCAAGTTCTCCTCCACCCCAATCACTATTCTGACTTGAAATATGTCGCCATACTTTCACCGTCACTGGGTCAAATTCCTGAAATCCCAACCTAAGGACATTATGGGTCTACCCACAGCACATGGACTGCAGCAGTTCAAAAAGATAGCTCTTCACTAAAGGCAATAGGCATTGGCAATAAGTACTGGCCCAGCCAGTGATTCCCACTCCTTATGAAAAACATTCTTAAAGGCTTAGATTGTAAGAGTGAAGCCTCACCTGATTAACCACCTGATAAGAGGTCTTAGCCATATTCATTTCGCCATATCTGTTGCCTTTTTCAGTGGTATAGTGGAATGCCAAATTATTTGTTCACATGCATGTCCACTGAACTGTCCCAAGGTATGAGAGGGTCAAGCACATACTCTTTATTTGTCTCGTTATGCATTTCCTTTTGCCAACCATGACAATCTTGCTTCTGTGCTGGAAATGGATTTGAATGGTCTAAATCTGCTCCTTTGTCTTATAGTCTTATAGTTCTTTTACTTGTACTGTGTAATTCTCAAATTCCCAAATTGTCTAATAAAGAAACCTAAATACATAATCTAATATCCTGTTACCTTTCATTTCCATTCTGTAAGCACACCACATAATCTATGTTGTACTTTGCACTGTCCTTATTCGCTCTGCAAGTTCAATATGAACTGGCACACTCTCATCCCATAAACTTCAAAACCCAGTTTGATCCCACAGATAATTATTTTTTACCAAATTATTCTCTGAATGAGGACTAACATGGCAGCTTTCTCTTGCTCTCAAGGATAAAAGTAAGGTCACCATTGTCCCAGAGGACTGCTGTCTCAGAGAGAGATAACTCATGGTTTAAGGGTCAGAACACCTTAGGTGAGCAGTGAGGATAAGAATTATGGATCCTTCATAGCGACCTCAGCTGGTATAGGGATTGAACTCACACTATTGACATCGTTCACCAGCCATCTAGCCAACTAAGATAACCAATATCCTGCCTTCAAGAAAATGATGGTGAATGACCTTCTTGAACTGCTGCAGTCCCTATGGTGAAGGTAGCAATTTGTTGGGAGTCACGGGATTTGAATCAGCAGCGATGAAGGAACTCCAGTGTAGCTCTCAAGTTAGGATAGTGTGTGACTTTTTTTACGTTCATGTGTGCAACATAGATGTTGCTGACTGGCCAGTATTTATTGCCCATCCCAAATTGCCCTTCAGAAGGTGATGATGAGATGCTTTCTCGAACCATTGCAATCCATATGCTGTTGGCAGTTCTACAATGCTTTCAGAGAGGGAGTTTCAGGATTTTGACCCGGCAACAGTGAAGGAATAGTGATACGTCTCCACATCAGGATGGTGAGTGTTTTGGAGAGGCAGTTGTAGGTGGTGGTGTTCCATCTGCTGCTCTTGTCCTACTGTGTGGTGGAGGTTGTGGGTTCAGAGGTGCTGTCAAAACAAGTTCCTGCCAGGCAGCAATATGCTGAGAATTACCAGCCAAGACCTGGATGCAGATGAAAAATTTGACAATATACCCTTTGAAAATCTCCAACAAAAACAGAATGCATTGGGACTGCACAGCACATCCGTCAGAATCCTGTGAGATAGATCTTTCGGCCCAAGATTCATTATCAGAACTGGGAAAAAAAGAACATACAAGACTCAGAGGAATTAGGAACCATAATAACCTATTTGGCCCCTCAGGCCTACTCAGCAATTCACTAACGTCATAGTTGATCTGATTGTAGCTCTCAACTCCACTTTCCTGCCTGCCCTGTAACCCTTGACCCTTGCTGATTGAAAATCTGTTCTGACTTGGAATCTTCATGTCAGGAGTCTGTCTAGTGGAATTTTTTTGAACTGATAAAGATGGCAAGATTCAAGAACTCTGGATGACAAGAGTTATTGAAAGTTTAGCCAAAAAGAAAAAGGAGCATATTTTGGGTTTAAGAAACTGAAATCCAAGAAGGCCCTGAAGGAATATGAAGGATATTTCTGTGGGGGAGCATTTAGGGAATGGAGATCACAATTCTGTAAGTTTTAAGATAGTTATGGATAAGGATATGGATGATCCTCAGATTAAAGTGTTAAGTTGTGGGAAGATTGATTACAACTGTATTAGGGAGGAACTGGAAAATTAGATTGGGGGGGTGGCTGTTTAAGAATGAATATACTTCAGACATGTAGGAATCTTTTAAAGGCCACTTGATCAGAGGTTGGGAGCCAGCGTGTTCCTGTCAGAATGAAAGATAAAGATAACAAGGTTTGGGAACCCAGGATGATGAATGATATTGAAAGATTAGTCAAAAAGGAAAAGGAAGCATATTCAAGGCCTTTGTGGAATATAAAGAAAGCAAGAAAGAACTTCAACAAGGAATTCGAAGAGCTTAAAGGGGCCACAAAATGTCCTTGGCCAGTAAGACTATAGAGAATCTCAAGACATTTTGCATGTAAGTTAAGAACAAGAGGGTATCCAAGGAAAGGGTAATTCCACTCAAGGACAAAGGAGGAAATTTATGCATGGAGCCAAGCGGATGAGGTCCTTAATGGGTACTTCACATCGGTATGGAAAAAGGCAGGAGATTGACATTAGATAACATAGATAGTGCCGGCATGATGGGCTAAATGGTCGCCTTCTGCACCATAAACCTTATTGAGTTCTTTGAGAAGGTGACCAAGGAAGTGGATGAGGGTAAAGCAGTAGATGTTGTGTATATGGATTTTAGTAAGGCGTTCGATAAGGTTCCCCATGGTAGGCTAATGCTAAAACTTCGGAGGTATGGCATTGAGGATACATTAGAGGTTTGGATTAGGAATTGGCTGGCTGGAAGGAGACAGAGGGTAGTAGTTGATGGATTATGTTCATCTTGGAGCGCAGTTACTAGCGGTGTACCACAAGGATCTGTTTTGGGACCATTGCTTTTTGTTATCTTTATAAATGATCTAGAGGAAGGACTTGAAAGCTGGGTAAGCAAGTTTGCGGATGACACAAAAGTCGGTGGAGTTGTGGATAGTGAGGAAGGAAGTGGTAGGTTACAGCGGGATATAGATAAGTTGCAGAGCTGGGCGGAAATGTGGCAAATGGAATTCAATGTAGCTAAGTGCGAAGTCGTTCACTTTGGTAGGAATAACAAGATGATGGATTACTGGGCTAATGGTAGGCTACTTGGTAGTGTGGATGAGCAGAGGGATCTTGGTGTCCATGTACACAGATCTCTGAAAGTTGCCACCCAGGTAAATAGTGCTGTGAGGAAGGCATATGGTGTACTGGGCTTTATTGGCAGAGGAATTGAGTTCCGGATGCCTGAGGTCATGTTGCAGTTGTATAAGACTCTGGTGCGGCCTCATCTGGAGTATTGTGTGCAGTTTTGGTCGCCATACTATAGGAAGGATGTGGAAGCTTTAGAACGAGTGCAGAGGAGGTTTACCAGGATGTTGCCTGGAATGGTAGGAAAATCTTATGAGGAAAGGCTGAGGCACTTGGGGCTGTTCTCATTGGAGAAGAGAAGGTTTAGGGGAGATCTGATAGAAGTGTATAAGATGATTAGGGGTTTAGATAGGGTAGATACTAAGAACCTTTTACCGCTAATGGAGTCAGGTGTTACTAGGGGACATAGCTTTAAATTAAGGGGTGGTAGGTATAGGACCGATGTTAGGGGTAGATTCTTCACACAGCGGGTTGTGAGTTCATGGAATGCCCTGCCCGTATCAGTGGTGAACTCTCCTTCTTTATGGTCATTTAAGCGGGCATTGGATAGGCATTTGGAAGTTATTGGGCTAGTATAGGTTAGGTAGGATTCGGTCGGCGCAACATCGAGGGCCGAAGGGCCTGTACTGCGCTGTATCCTTCTATGTTCTATGTTCTATGTTCTATAATGATTTTCTGATGCCGTCCTTTATACTCAATTCTGCTGCCAGTAAATCCCAACATTTACTGCATGCTAACTTTCTGTGATTCATGTACTAAGGTACCCAAATCTGCCAAGTTCTGCAATCTCATGCAATTTAAAAACATACCACCCTTATTCTTATTGCCAGAGTAAACCAGTTCACATTTTCCCACGTTTACTCTATGTGGCAAAGTTTTGCTCACTCACTTAACATATCTAGAGCTCTTTACAACCACTTGACAATTTACTTTCCTACCTATCTTGGTGACATTGGCGAAGTCTCTTCATTAGACTGACCAGAACTAAAGAGAGGAGGAGACAGTAATAAAGGAAGGTTATAAATGCAGTGTAGATAGGTTTGCTTTTTTACTTTTACTCATTCTTGGAATGTGGCTGACGCTGAAAAATCCACCATTTACTATCCATCACCAGCTGTCCTGAGAGGTCTTGGCCATGGAGACAGTGTTCAGTCGGTGTTTGACAAGAACCAGTGACCTTCTTGGCTAATTCACAGGACAGTTAAGAGTCAACTATGACAGTGTAGGATTGAAGCCCATATAGACCAAGTAAGAATAGCAGACCGACTTTCCAAAACACTCATAGACACATTTAATAGAACACAGGATCTGATTAGATGAAGAATATCCTGCTGTTCACTTGGTCTCTTTCAGCCTGAATACCTATTCTACAATCTCCCTGGTTAAGCTCCCAACTATTTCCGAAATCTGTCCAGTTTCCTAACTCTCAGTTCACCTCTCCAGGAGTGCATTTCTGCTATTCAATATATAAAGATGAATAAATGTATTTGTTTCCACTGCTATTTAGCATAAGGACTGTCATCGGTAACTGCTGGCCAAACACCATCCCAACCTGGTAAGTGGTTTTTGATGGGACAGGCCCCAAAGTTTGGGAGGGAAATGGGTTTCTGAAGGCAGGCAGCACTGTTGCCACAATGGGGTTGGCTATTACCATGAGGTCAGCCCTCCTGCTGAATTGGAGTGCCACAGTTGCTGCCACATCTCTTCAGAGGGCTTAGCAGGCTGTCTCACTGTGCAGCGAGGACCTTGATTGGCCACATAAATGGCACACTGTGTAGGAACGTCATCTTCCACCTTCCCCAGTGCTCCACACCAGGGTTGTTGCAGTTCAGTGGTACTATCGCTGCCTCTGAGCTGGGAGAGTCTGCATTCAGGTCCCACTTGCTTCAAAAGTGTATAAGAACGTTGCTAAACAGATTGATTAGAAAATGTCCATTTGGCCTCACAATTTTACAGTCTCTCTCCTGACCTCTCAGCCTGTCCCTCAAGGACTGGTAGAACGTGGCCAATATTGTGCAAACTGTTCTGCTTACCGAAACAGTATCAAACCAGACATGAGCAGCTATTAGGTCAGGTTAATTGAATAAATTTTGTATTAAAGAGTGTCATAAGGGAGGTACAATAAGTTGGAGTATAGAAAGGGACCTCCTTGGGACCAAGCAATTGAAGGCAAGGCAACTAATGTTGGAGCGACTTTTCTTTTATTCATTCAGGAAATATGGGCATCGCTGGCTGGGCCAGCCCCTAGTTGCTCTTGAGATAGTCACTGCATCTCAAATTTCACTTGCCACTTCTCAAGCCAAACCTAGATATTTTCCAGGCCTTGCTATATGTGGGCTGGGTTGCTTCTTGAATTCAAGTGAGCAGTCTTGAATGGTGCTGAACATTGTGCAGTCACCAGTGATCATCACCATTTCTAACCTTTGATAGAGGAAGACAGTCATTGATGAAGCAGGTGAAGATGGTTGGGCTGAGGACACTACCCTCAGGAACTCCTGTGGAGATGTCTTGGCACTGAGATGGCTGACGTCCATTTTCCAATGTACCAGGTGATGACTCCAATCAGTGGAGTGTTTTCTCCCTGATTCCCATAGTCTTCAGTTTTGCTAGGGCTCATTGATGCCACACATGGTCTAATGAGACATTGATGTCAAGGCCAATCACTTTCACCTCACCTCTGGAATTCAGCTCTGTGTCCATGTTTAAACCAAGGCTGAAGTGAGCTGAGTGACCCAGATGGAACCCAAGCTGGGAGTCACTGAACAGTGTTATTGCTGAGCTAGTACTGCTTGACAGCACTGTTGATGACACCTTCCATCACTTTACTTATGAGATTAGATTACCTACAATGTGGAAACAGGCCCTTCGGCCCAACCAGTCCACACCAACCCTCCAAAGAGTGGCCCATCCAAACCCATTTCCCTCTGACTAATGCACCGAACACTATGGGCAATTTAGCATGGCCAATTCACCTGACCTGCACATTTTTGGACTGTGGGAAGAAACCAGAGCACCCAGAGGAAATCCACGCAGACACAGGGAGAATGTGCAAACTCCACACAGATAGTCACCCAAGGCTGGAATCGAACCAGGGACCCTGGTGCTGTGAGGCAGCAGTGCTAACCACTGAGCCACCATGCCGCACCATGCCTCGATCAAGTGATTGAGGGTAGACTGATGGGGTGGTAATTAGCTGAGTTGGATCTTTCGTGCTCTTTCTGTACAGGACATACCTGGGCAATTTTCCACATTGTCGGGTAGATGCTAGTTTTGCAGCTGGAACAGCTTGGTTAAGGGTGCGGCAAGTTCTGGAGCACCCATCTTTAATGCTATTGCTGGAAAGTTGGCAGAGGCCATAGCCTTTGCAACATCCAGTGCCTTCAACCATTTCTTTTCTATCACATAGAATGAATCGAATTGGCTAAAGACTGGCACCTGTGATGCTGGGCATCTCTGGAAGAGGCCAAGATGAATCATCTATTCAGCGCTTCTGGCTGAATATTGTTGTGATTGCTGCAACATTCTGCCAGTGAGACAGAACATGCCCAGAGAGCATAATGCTGGTCTCTTTGAGACATTACCTGTAAGACATAATTTCACGAGTATGATAGTGTCAGGGGCTATTGTTGACTTGTCTGTGAGTTAGCTCTCTGAACTTTGGCACTAGCCCCCAGGTGTCAGTAAGAAGGACTTTGCAGAGTCGGCAGAGCTGTGTTTGCAATTGCCTTTTCCAATGCCTAGCCTGATGCCTGGTGAACCATCCAGTTCAACCTTTTACATTTTGAGACTTCTTAATGTTTCAGTTCAATTGACTGGCTTGCACAGTTGTTTTGCAGGGCCGTTAAGAGGCAACCATGTTGCCATTTAGTTCTGAAAAAAATGTCACAGTGGACATTAACATTAACTCTGTTTTCTTTCTGCACTGATGCTGCCAGACGTGCTGAATTTCTCTGACATTCTGTTTTTATTTCAAATTTTCAGCATCTGTAGTGCTTCGCTGTTATCCTGACCTCAAAGGTCAATTTAGAGATGAGGAATGGCGAGGTGATGAAGAGATTTGATGTCAAGGATGAAAATGTTAAAATCAAGATATCAGTTAACTAGGAGTCACTACAGGTCAACATACAACAGCCAGTGGAGCAGCAAGTTCAGAGTTTTGTGAAGTGAGTTTTGAGAAGATTTGTAGCTCAGGTTGAGGTTCAGGAGGTTCTGGCGAACAAACTTACATCCAGGGTATTATATTTGCAGACAGTAGAATATAGAAGACCAAACAGGATTGTTTTGAAATCTAGAGGTAACTGAGGCATGGATGAGGATTTCAGCAGCTGATAAGCTTACACAGGGATGGAGTCAGGTGATTTTGGAGAGGTTTAGGAACAGGGAGTCTCAGTGACAGCACAACTAGGATGTCAGAAGTTTGTTTTGTGTGATGCCAAAGTTACAAACAGACTGTTTTAATCTTTTCAGATTCAGGGATGAAAGAAGTCGAGAATAATGCCTTACACTTTGCATGTTGGTTATTACCCTTTTAGGAACGGTGCACTCAACAGAAGAACAACTGTTGACAGATCAAGGCCAATAAATAGTTCACCAACATAGGTGTGCCAGCGCAGGGGAATCGGGCAGCATATAGAGCAAAAGAGGTTTAAGGAAAGGGATTGATATTTAAAATATTTTACTGATGAAAGAGCTAACTTACACTTGAAATGAGTTGTTTGCTAATTGCTTTTTGACTTCCTTCCTTCAGCAGAAACACGCAAGAGAACATGAACCCTGAGGATGAAGTGGATGAATTCCTTGGGCGAGCCATCGATGCAAGAAGCATTGATCGCCTACGTTCTGAGCACGTGCGGAAATTCCTACTGACGTTCAGAAAACCTGAGCTAGAGAAGAAGGTAAATCCTGGCAGGAATAAATGGTCCTGTAGGACTGCTTCGCCATTTCAATAAGGGGTGGTCAACCACAACTCCACCTTCATGTCCTCTCTCCTGATGCCCTTGGGTGCATGTCAAGTTCCTCAGTCTCCTTCTTGAATATACTCAACAACTAAGCACCAGCACCTTCTCGGATAGACACTTCTAAAAATCCACCACTGTTAGAATGACAAAATCTTTCATCATTGCAGTCGTACATGGGTCTGACCCCTATTTCTAGAGTTACTGGCTTGGGGATGTCAGCATCTAATCTATCAAACCTACTACAAAGTCTTTATAACTCACTGAGATCACTCCTCAGTCTTTAAAATTTTAGAGAGGACAGACCCATTCTGCTCAAACTATGGTCAGACAACAATAAAATCATTCCAGAAACAAGCCAATTCGATCATCTGACACAGTCCAAGATGATGTAGATGTAATATGAACTACACACGTGGCACAAATTTTCACAGCACTTACCTCCGCACACTTTAATGGAGATGGTGGTGCAGTGAACATCACTGGACCAGTAATCCAGAACCCGAGGTTAATGTTCTGGGGACACGGGTTTCAGTCCTACCATGGCCAATGGCAAAGTTTGAATTCAAGAAAACAATTCTGCAATAACAGTGGGCTCTAAGTGTAACCACGTAACTCCTGGCAGTTGTCATTTACCTGGTTCATTAATGTCCTTTTGGGAAGGAAAGCTGTGATCCTTACTTGGCCTGACCTACACGTGACTCCAGACCAACAGCAATGTGGTTTATTCTTAACTGCCCTCTCTGCAATAAATGCCGGCATATATAATGGTGACCACATAGCAATTTTGTTAAAAGTTTCCACAGGTGACTACAGACCGATTCCCAAAAGGGTTTGTAGTGTAACTGTCGATTGTACCAGCACACATTTGCGGTCAATTGCCTTTGACTGAGAAACAGAAAATGCTGGAAACATTCAGTGGATAGAGAACCAGATGGTTGGCATTTTGTAAAAAACTAAGAAACATTAACTCATTTCTCCTCTTTCCATGGGCCGGCTAATCATTTCCAGCATTGTATAACCAACCAGTTCAGCAATGTTATGATACAGCACTGGAGCAGGTAGGACTTGAAGCCAGGCCTCCTGGTTAATAATAGGACCACCCTACTGCATAATAAGACTCCTCCAGTTCCAGTATTTTAGATATTTTCTAATCCGTCTGTTGAGACATGTTGTAGAGCAGGAAGGACAAATCCAGGCTTCCTAGCTGTGAGGTAGAGTCTTGAATCTTATATGGCCATCCCATATCTGGAGCAGCTGCTAACTGCCCGAGATTGTTTCAGGCCAGCGAACCAGTATTTGTGATTTTGAAGCTTTGTGCAAAGGGAGAACACACCCACGCATCTGTAACACATTCTCCTCTTTGATCAGTGACACCTTTAAAAGGAAGAAAGACAGACAGAGGCATTGAGGACTGAAGCAGGATGGAGCGAGAGAAAGAGAAAGTAACCTACACTGCAAATGGACGCAGTAGTGTATCTGCATATTATATGAAGGGTTTAAAGGGATATGGGCCAATTGCTGGCAAATGAAACTAGATTAGGTTACAATATCTGATCGGCATGGACGAGTTGGACTGACGGGTCTGTTTCCGTGTTGTACATCTCTATCACTATGACTGTATCTCCTCTCTAGCAGCACCAACTCTCTCCACACCCCTCTTCGGTTCTTCCAGATTTGCCACCACAACCAAACCGTCCCTTGAATGTTTCATCTGGAATTGGTCTCCTGAGTATCCAATAAGGCAGACAGCTGCCATTCAGACATTGGTTAGAGACTCTTGACCCTGTAAATTTTGACAGGGGCACAGAGTGAGCTTTCTCTTGGTACCCAAAACTGGCTTCTCATCTAATAACAACAACAATCAATGTTTACGTAGCACCTTAATACATACGAGGATGCTTCACATTGCCAAATGAAATATGACATTGGGCCACATAAGGAGATATTAGGTCGGGTGATCAGTCAAAGAGGTAGGTTTCATGGAGCGTCATAATGGAGGAAGGCCAAAACAGCTTGGTGGAGAGTGTAAGGAGGGAATTCCAACCGTTGGGCTGAGGAATCTGAAGACATAATCACCACTGGTACAGCAATGAAATTCAGAATACAATGATTGAAGATCTCACAGAACACTGTGGGTACTAGCGATTGGCAGTGGAGAGACCATGGAGGAATTTGAAAACAATGATGAGAATTTTGGAATAAAGTTATTGCTTGACCAGATGTCAAAGGTCGTCAATGGGCACAGGGCAGGTAGGGGACTAGGTATGAGTTTGGACAGTAGCAAAGACTAAGATCATTTGGGATGATGGACTTCAGCTCTGAGGAGAAATTAGAACATTTTGGGAAAATTTCTGCACTCCCTGGAACAGTGAATATTAAATGGTCACCTGCTCATGTTTTTCAAGATAATTTGTTTTTTTTTTATGCAGTGTGGGCATTACTGGATTGGCCAATAATTATTACCCATCACCTTTGAGAAAGTGATGATGAGTTACACTCTTGAACTACTGAAGTCCATTTGTTGTAAGTACGCCCCTAGTGCTATTATTGGAGAGAGTTTCAGGATTCTGACCTGGTGACATTGAAGAAATGGTAATATAATTCCAAGTCAGGATGGTGCAGTATTTGAAAGTGTATTTGTAAGTGGTTGTGTTCCATGTATCTGCTGTCCTTGTTCTTTAATAGGTTTTATTGGAGGAAAAAAACCTATTCTAACAGGGCAGCATGGTGGCTCAATGGTTAACACTGGTCTTACAGCACCAGGGTCCCAGGTTTGATTCCAGCCTTGGGCGACTGTGTGGAATTTGCACATTCTCCCCGTGTCTGCGTGGGTTTCCTCCGGTTTCCTCCCACAGTCCAAAGACGTGCGGGTTAGGTGAATTGGCCATGCTAAATTACCCACAGTGTTAGGTGCATTAGTCAGAGGGGAATGGGTCTGGGTGGTTACTCTTCGGAGGGTCAGTATGGACTTGTTGGGCTGAAGGGCCTGTTTCCTCACTGTAGGGAATCTAAACTGGTGAGTAGGTTCATACATTTAAAATCATTAATGAAGGATCTCGAGTAGAGATAAGGAGAACTATTTTCACCCAGTGAGTTATGATCTGGAAAGTTCTCAAATTTGAAAGCTAGTTGAAGCAGATCAATAAACAGTTTTAAAAGGGAGCTAAACATGGCTATATGTTTTAGTTACAAGTAATCACAATCAAAATGCTGGAACTTCATTGAGTGTATAGTTACATTTCGCTATCTGACCAGGACATGACTACAGTGCAGCGGCGAAGTGTGGTCTCCAGGACAAACATTCTCACAATAGTTGGATCCTATTTCTTTCTGAACAATATAACAATGTAACCAACAGATATTGGAAAATGTGGAATTTGCAGGGCTATGAACAAAAACCATGGGGTGAGGGATGTCTAAGCTTGACTACTCTTTCCAAGAGCCAGCTCAGTCACAGTCGACCAAGGGGCCTTCTGCCGCTCTGTAGGTTTCTATGAGTGTATATCCAACTGATTGTCATTGTCTTCTTTATTGCAGTACTCAAAGGAGGTGGATGACCGATTTGGAGCCTATGTAGCCTGTTCCTGTCTTGTCTTCGTCTTTATCTGCTGTATTCAGATAACCATAGTGCCCCAGTAAGTCTGCTTCATTGCCTTTACTTGAAGGAAGTTTCTCATTTAGTCTCAGCCACTATCTCACCATGAATTGGGAGTATATACATGCATATGCACAATGGCAATATTGTCTCCCAGCTCCAGGGACCTGGGTTCGATTCCAGCCTCGAGTGACTGTCTATGTGGAGTTAGCACGTTCTCCATGTGTGTGTGGGTTTCCTGCGGGTGTTCTGGTTTTCTCCCATAAAGATGTGCAGGCTAGGTGGATTGGCCATGCTAAATTGCCCATAGCGTCCAGTGGTGTGCAGGCTAGGTAGATTAGTCACGGGAAAGGCAGGAATACAGGGATGGGGTGAGTCTTCGGAGGGTTGGTTTGGACTTGATGGGCCGAATGGACTGCTTCCACTTTGTAGCACAACTTGTGCAGCATTATTTGGATATTCATGTTTAATCACACCTTTGCCCCTCATCTGAGGTTGCTGTGCCATTTACTCAGAAAAAATGGAGTGCTTTATTGCCTTCACCCTTATTTTGACAGCACACGTCCGCCCAATACTCTAGCCAAGTTCTAACTGGTGTTTTACAAATGTTTGGCATAAATTTGTTGTTTTACACTTGGAGGAGATGCCGCACTATTAACAAAGTCCCAGTTGGGCTCAATAGGTCAAACGCCTGGAACTCCCATTCTAACTTTACTTTGGGAACATCTGCAGCCCAGAGACTGCAATGGTTCTAGGAGGCAACTCACCATCACCTTTTCAAGAGAAATAAATGCAGGCTTAGTCAGCAATAACCACAGACTTTGAAAGAAGATAAAAGAAAGATATCTTTTAAAAAAGCTTCTTCAACTTGTACTGCCATCGTCGAGGGTTCCACCTTCCCAGGTGTCTGTTCCTGCCCCTCCCCTTAAAATTATATCTTTCAGTTGCTTTAGCCTGTTACTAGACATGTCTGTGAGGTAAGGACTCTTGATGCACAGTCTCTCTCTGGGGGTCTCACAATGAATGAAATGTGTTGAACTTACTTGAAGTGTCAAAAAGTATAATTGCACATGATTTGGAGTTGGACTGGGGTGTACAAAGTTCAAAATCACACAACACCAGGTTAAAGTCCAACAGGGTTAATTGGAAGCAAACTTGCTTTCGGAGTGTCGCTCCTTCATCACCTGATGAAGGAGCGTCGCTCCGAAAGCTAATGTGCTTCCAATTAAACCTGTTGGAGTTTAACCTGGTGTTGTGTGATTTTTAACTTTATAATGGCACAGCCTGTGATGTCTGCATCGTGTGAATGATTTTGGAACTAATGTATAAATATATACATATATATCTTTCTTTTCTTCCCCCACTCCCTCACCCTCTGCTTGCAGCTCTATGTTAATGCTCGGTTTTTACCTGTCCTGCCTTTTGGTCCTGGCCAGTGTACTGTTCGTTTCCACCATCTACTGCTGTGTCAAGGTGAGCAACTAAGAATGCCTGAAATTCCCCACCTTGCACTATCTCTTGCCTCTACAGCTCCTGTCCACTAGAGGTAAGTGTTTGACATGAACATGAGAACAGGAGCAAACCATTCAACCTTATCTGAGGGAGGATGTTCTGATGATAGACGCAGCACACCAAAGTTTACAAAACTGATTCCTGGGGATGGCAGGACTGACTTGAGAGAGAGCCTTTCTTTTATGCACTCATGAGTTGTGGGCATCACTGACCGGGCCAGCAGTTATAGCCCATCCCTAATTACCCAGAGGGCAACCACATGCCTGTGGGCCTGAAGTCACATGTAGGCCAGACCGGGTAAAGCTGGCGGTTTCTTTGCCTAAAGGAAACTAGAGGAGGTTTTAAAACAAGAGACTTTTAATTCTAGATATGTATTGAATTCAAATTGCACCATTTGCCGTGATGGGATTCCAACTTGGGCTCACAGACCATTACCTGGGTCTCTGGATTGATAGTTTAGATCAGAGTGGCGCTGGAAAAGCACAGCAGGTCAGGCAGCATCTGAGGAGCAGGAAAATCGATGTTTTAGGCAAGATCCTTCACCAGGAATAGAGGCAGGAAGCCTCCAGAGTTGGGAGATAAATGGGAGGGGGTTGGGGGGAAGGCCCTCACCTCCATCCAAGGCCCCAAAGGAGTCTTCCACATTCTTCAAAGTTTCACCTTCACATCCACCAATGTCATTTATTGTAGCCGTTGCTCCCGATGTGGTCTCCTCTACATTGGGGAGACTGGACACCTGCTCGCAGAGCGCTTTAGGGAACATTTCTGGGACACCCGCACTGATCAACCCCACCGCCTCGTGGCCCAACATTTCAACTCCCCCTCCCACTCTGCAGAGGACATGCAGGTCCTGGGCCTCCTTCACCGTCGTTTCCTTACCACGGTGAAGGAGGCTCAGGAGGAAGAACGCCCATCTTCTGCCTTGGAACACTTCAACCCCAGGGCATCAATGTGGACTTCACCAGTTTCCTCATTTCCCCTCCCCCCACTTTACCCCAGTTCCAACCTTCCAGCTCAGCACTGTCCTCCAGACCTGTCCTACCTGCCAATCTCCCTTCCACTCCACCCTCCTCTCTGATCTATCACCTCCATCCCCACCCCCATTCACCTATTGTACTCTTTGCTACCTTCTCCCCAGCCCCCACCCTCCCATTTATCTCTCCACTCTGGAGGCTTCCTGCCTCTGTTCCTGATTAAAAGCTTTTGCCGAAACATCGATTTTCCTGCTCCTCGGATGCTGCCTGACCTGCTGTAATTTTCCAACACCACTCTGATCTAGACTCTGGTTCCCAGCATCTGCAGTCCTCACTTTTGCCTCTCTGGATTGATAGTCCAGCTTTAAAACTGCAAGTCCATTGCCAACCCTCTTCAGATCAGTTCGGACTATATTCAATATAGTTTAGTAGAATAGGGGAGGATCTCATGAAAACCTATAAAACCGGGGAGTCCAGAAGCAGGGATCGCAGTGTAAGGATGCAGGAGAGGCCATTGAGGAATGAAATTAGAAGAAATTTCTTCTCCTAGACTGATGAGCCTGTGGGATACTCTGCCAAAACTTTATTCTCAACCAGCTACAGTCAAAAGAAATTTATCTAGTCATGATCTCATTGCTGAGGAAAGGGCACTTGACCCGAAACATTAACTTTGATTTCTCTCCACAGATGCTGACAGACCTGTTGAGCTTTTCCAGTAATTTCTATTTTTGTCTCTCTTTGCTGCTTGTGGGAGCTTGCTGTGAATAAATTTAGTTGCTGTGTTTCATGTATTCACCGTGTTCGCCTATTATGAACAGGTGCTATATAAATGCATGTCCTGGCCATATATTCCTGTCAAGCACACTGTTGCCCCAACTTAGACATCATATGCATTTAGGGGGAGGCAACATCCCAGTGGCATTATCACTGGACTGTTATTCCAGAGATCCAGGAAATGTTCCAGGGTCCTGGGTTTGAATCCTGCCATGGCAGATGGTGGAATTTAAATTCAGTAAAAATCTGGAATTAAGAGACTGATGATGGCCATGAATTGATTGTTGGAAAAACTCATCTGGTTCACTAATGTCACTTATGGGAAAAAAACTGTAATCCTCATCTGGTCTCTGGCTGGGGTCTGTAGAGACTTTCCAGGAGATTGCAACATAATAAGGAGGTGGCCTGGTCATGACCACATTATTATTGGCAGCAGGAGACTTTTCCTGCTGTCTTCAGGTGCTTATTCTGCATAATCCTACATTTCATGGCTCCTTTTAGCCCTGATTCCTTGTTAAAATTCTTTACTGCTTCCTTTACATTCCTCAAGTGCCTCATCTGATTTTAGTTTCCCATACCTTCCTTTTCTTTTTGCCCAAATGTTCAGCATCTCTTGCCATCCAAGGTTCCTGAATCTTGCCATCTATCATTCTGACAGCATCATGCTGGTCCTGAACACTGATCAATTGGCCTTTCAAGACTCCACGTCAGACGTGAACACCCTCAAACAGCCGCATTTCTCCAGTTCCTGCCTAATCCTGGTTAAATGAGTCTTCCTTCAATTTAGCACTTTCACCCGAGGACCAATCTTATCCGTTTCCATAAAGTCCCCGTGTCTGCGTGGGTTTCCTCCGGGTGCTCCAGTTTCCTCCCACAGTCCAAAGATGTGCAGGTTAGGATGGATTGACCATGCTAAATTGCCCGTAGTGTTAGGTGCATTAGTCAGGGGTAAATTAGATTACTTACAGTGTGGAAACAGGCCCTTCAGCCCAACAAGTCCACACTGACCCGCCGAAGCGAAACCCACCCATACCTCTACATTTACCCCCTACCTAACACTACGGGCAATTTAGCATGGCCAATTCACCTGACCCGCACATCTTTGGACTGTGGGAGGAAACCGGAGGAAACCCACGCAGATACGGGGAGAACGTGCAAACTCCACACAGTCAGTCACCTGGGGCGGGAATTTAACCCGGGTCTCAGGCGCTGTGAGGCAGCAGTGCTAACCACTGAGCCACCGTGCCGCCCACCGTGTAGGGGAATGGCTCTGGGTGGGTTGTTCTTCAGTAGTCAGTGTGGACTTGTTGGGTCGAAGGGCCTGTTTCCACACTGTAGGGAATCTAATCTAATCTAATCTAATCTAAACAGTCTTAACACTTACAGAATTATGGTCACTGTTCCCAAAATGCTCACCCATTGAAATTTCGATCACTTGGCCAGGCTCATTCCCCAGTACAAGGTTTAATATGGCCTTTTCCCTGGTTGAACTATCTTTGTTTTGTTTCAAGACTCCCTCCAGGATGTACCCAACAAATTCTGTTCCATCTAAGCCCCTGGTAGTAAGGGAGTCCCAGTCAATATTGGGGAAGTTTAAATCACCCACTTTTTTTCAGCTTTCCATGACCTGCCTGTATATCTGTTCCTCTACCTCCCACTGGCTGTTGGGAGGCCTCTGTAGAACCCCATCACAGTAACTGTACCTTTTTTATTCCTGTGTTCTACCCAAATGGCCTTGCTGGATGAACTCTCCAAGCTCTCCTCTCTTACTGCACCTGTCATGTTCTCTTTAATCAGTAATGCAACTCTTCCACCGTTTTTTCATCCTCTCACAACTGAAACATCTAAACCCTGAAACATTAATCTACCAGTCTCTTCTCTCAACCACGTTACTGTAATAGTTACAACTTCGTTGTTCCAAGTACTAATCCAGGCTCTAAGCCCAACTGCCTTACTTATTATACTCCTTGCATTAAAATAAATACACATCAGATGACCGGTTTTGCCATGTTCATTAACCTGGCCCTCCAAGATGTTGATTACACACAATTGAAATAACTGCACAGAGGCAGGAATCCCATCATAAAGTCACCTTTTATCTACTTGTGAGAAAGTGAGGACTGCAAATGCTGAAGATCAGAGTTGAGGGTGTGGTGCTGGAAAAGCACAGCAGGTCAGGCAGCATTTGAGGAGCAGGAGAGTCGACATTTCAGGCGTAAGTCCTTCATCAGGAAAGGATCTCGAATCAGCCATAACAACCCTCTCCATGGCCCTCTGCCTGGACCCGTTTATGGCCAGCCTGGCCAGGCCCAGGAGCAGACCCACAAGGAGATCCTCTGACTCACCCTCCCCCTTCCGCAACAGGTACCCAAAGATCAGGAGTGAGGGAGTGAAGTGCAACCAAAAACAGAGAAGAAGGTTTTTAAGAAAATCAAAAAGGGAGTGCAAGCGCCCACCCCCAATATACACTGGTCCACGGACTCCGCAGCACCACAGAACAAGCAATTGGGCTGGGAGTCCGTGACACACCACAATCTGCAGTCGCAGGGGAGTGCCGCGTGCAGCACCCTCAGCCCCCACCCCCCCCATCCCCGAGAGAAAGGGGGAGAATTCCCACAATCTCCAGGTTGTATTTTGTCAGTGCCCTAAACTGAGGAAACTCTAAATCTCCTGTTTATTTATTTTTCCCCAGCACCCATGTTGTGTGTGTGCAGGTGTGAGACACAGTGAGAGACACAAGGTGTACAAATCTTTATTCAATTCCCACCACCAGGAAGAAAGGAAACACCCGAGTGGCCAGGGACAAGCAGTGCCCTTCACATCAAAGGGCAATGCTGTATGATCAAACAGTGAAGGGGAGGGCAGAGATTAAATCAAAATAAAAGTGGGGAGGGGGGGCAATAATGCACTCCACTCACTGGGGTGCCCACCTCTCCCTGAACAGCTCAAGGGTGTTGGTGGACACCACGTGCTCCTTCTCCAGAGACACCTGGGTTCTAACGTAACCGCGGAAGAGGGGCAGGCAGTCGGCCCTAACGACCCTCTCCACAGCCCATTGCCTGGACCTGTTTATGGCCAGTTTGGCCAGACCCAGCTGCAGACCCATCAGGAGGTCTTCAGACCTGCCCTCCCCCTCCGTAACGGGTGCCCGAAGATCAGGAGCGTGGGACTGAAGTGCAACCAAAAGCAGAGAAGTAAGTTTTTAAGAAAATCAAAAACGGGAGTACAAGCGCCCACCCCCAATATATACATGGTCCCATTATCTCCTGGTTGTATTTGTTTTAAGCAGTGCCCTTACACTTTTTTTTTAACCCCCACACTACCGCCTAACTGCGGTAGTGCTTATTTTTTCCCCAGCACCCATGGTGTGTGTGTGTGCAGGTGTGAGACACAAGGTGCACGAATCTTTATTCAATTTCCACCACCAGGAAAAGTAGGAAAACACCCGAGTGGCCTGTGACGAGCAGTGCCCTTCACATCAAAGGGCAATGCTGTGTGATCAAAACAGTGAAGGGGAGGGCAGGGACTAAATCAAAATAGAGTTGGAGGGGGAAATGATGCACTCCACTCCCTGCGGCGCCCACCTCTCCCTGAACAACTCCAGGGTGTTGGTGGACACCGCGTGCTCCTTCTCCAAGGACACCCGGGCCCTAACGTAACCGCGGAAGAGGGGCAGGCAGTCGGCCCTAACGACCCCCTCAACGGCCCGCTGCCTGGACCTGTTTATGGCCAGTTTGGCCAGGCCCAGGAGCAGACCCACGAGGAGGTCTTCAGACCCGCCCTCCCTCCTCCGCACCGGGTGCCCGAAGATCAGGAGCGTGGGACTGAAGTGCAACCAAAAGCAGAGGAGGAGGTTTTTAAGAAAATCAAAAAGGGAGTATAAATGCCCACCTCCAATATATATATGGTCCCGTTATCTCCTGGTTGTATTGGTCATCTAGGGCTTTCCTGATTGGCCCAGGTAAACAACCCCAAACAAAGATCTTGTACTCAACGTGATCCACCTGGTTCTAATCACTTCAGAAATAAACTAAAGCAAGCTATCCAAATATTAGATTTGATTAGATTAGATTAGATTACTTACAGTGTGGAAACAGGCCCTTTGGCCCAACAAGTCCACACCAACCCGCCGAAGCGTGACCCACCCAGACCCATTCTCCTACATTTACCTCTTCACCTAACACTACGGGCAATTTAGCACAAATATAACACAGTTCAACTCATTTCAGAAAATACGATAAATAAAAGCACCATGAACTCCTGAAATCCCCGTCCTTTATAGTTAATCAAAGTCCAGAGTAATATTCCTCGCCTATGAAATACGTAGGTTTAGCTTAATGGCTTCCTCTCAGTTCCAATCCTGTGACGTGAAGCCCTTTTCCCTTGAAAATTCACGTAAATATAACCTTAGACTTCGTCAGTTTTGAATAACCAATACAGATTTCTATTCAAACACTCGTGGTCTGGAAATTTCACAAACAATACTGTTTCACTGAAGTAACTTATTTCCTTCATTGCTTCAAACAATCTCCTTGTCCTGAGGAGGCAATACTTGTTTCTGACGCAAGTTGACTTGGAACTGCCCAAAGCTTTTAAAATTTTTATCAAAAAATTGCTTATTCTAGATTCTGCTTCACTAGTGGCCTAATATTTGTTGTCTGTACAGTTATGAACCCCTACAGCATAAAGAAGCTTTGATTAACACTCAGGAGGCAAAACTGGTTTAAAATCATGGTTCTACAAAGACAGACCTGATAGATTTTTAAGGACCTTCCCAAAAAGAGACCAAGACCCATTAGTTTAAAACCTAAGCTCTGCAAAAGAGTTATATAATTGTATATAAATCACACACCTTTCACCACATTTGAAAAAGGTCCTTCAATGAAAAACATTTAAGAATCATTGGGTTAATAGAAGCTGTTCAAGCTTTGGACTTCTTGTCACTTAAAAATCAGTTGTGTTTCAATCACCTGATACCATCTAAACACATGGAAGCAATACTTGCTTCATTACTCATCCTCAGTATCGTTGAATCTTGAAAAAAAAGTGACAAATTTAAACAAACGTGTGAGAGGAAATTAGCAGTAACACACTGGAGCCTGAATAACTCAGGGCTCCATAAAAGCATAGTCAGGGGATCAACACCTAGCAAATGTCTCTAGCTTTCTTCCAACATAGCAACACAATTTGTCCCTGTTAATGTTACTAAATCAATACCTCCATATCCAGTCTGTGATTGACGTGTTTCTTCCTAGTCCAGTTTGATTGCTGGTCTATTCTGGTCTCATTGCTTTTTGGTTGTTTACTGTTCTTGCAGTGCAAGCTGGTTTACCATTTGCACCAAATTAACAACTGCTTTCATCATAAAATGCTGGATTGTGTGGAGCACAATCTGATTTCAAAGGTAAAATGTTGTGAATGTTAGAGACCTCGAAGAATGGACAATAAATGCTGGCTTTGCCAATAACATCCCCACCCCCATACACAAATCAGTGAAGAAAGAAAAACATAGTTCATATTTCTGCTCTGTGACCAATCAACGTAAGAATTTTACAAGGTTGAGGAGAAGAATGTCAAATGTTTTCTTGTATGTGCCTGACCTTTAATGAACTGCAAGTTTTTGTTTGTGTGTTTGGTCCTGACTTGATCCTTATTTGCTTTTTCATCTTCCATTGGTTATTTTGTTTTTCACTACTGTGTAACTTACATCCAATTTCTGAAGCTTTAGCATATGTGAGAGTGAAGGTCATCGAAAGTTCTCCAGTGAGTGGCCTTGGAGCCCATGTTGTTGCAAGTGTTTTCTTTCCTTCTTTCATGGAATGTGGGCGTCATTCCTGATGAAGGGCTCTGGCCCGAAACGTCGAATTTCCTGTTCCTTGGATGCTGCCTGACCTGCTGTGCTTTAACCAACAACACATTTTCAGCTCTGATCTCCAGCATCTGCAGATCTCACTTTTTACATGTGGGCGTCATTGGCAAGGCCACCATTTTGTTGTCCACCTCTAATTGCCCTTCAATAATGTGGCTTTCTTGACTATTTCATTAGTTATGTTGATAAAAATGTGGATGCTAGAAATCTGAAACAAAGACAGAAATTGCTGGAGAAACTCAGCAGGTCTGGCAGCATCTCTCCAGAGAGAAACATTTCAAGTCCAGTGACCCTTGTTCAGACTGCATTTCTGTGGATCTGGAATCAAGAGTAGACCAGTACAGCTGAAGTGGACAGACAGACTTTTACAACAAATGCTGAAAGCTTTCAATTCCAGATTTAATTAATTGAAGCTGCCTTGTGGGATTTGAATTTATATCTTTAGAACTGGGCCTGTGGATTATCAAGGAAAAAGTGAGGACTGCAGATGCTGCAGATCAGAGCTGAAAATGTGTTGCTGGAAAAGCGCAGCAGGTCTGGCAGCATCCAAAGAGCAGGAGAATCAACGTTTCGGGCATAAGCCCTTCTTCAGGAACATTCCTGAAGAAGGGCTCATGCCCGAAATGTCGATTCTCCTGCTCTTTGGATGCTGCCTGACCTGCTGCGCTTTTCCAGCAACACATTTTCACCTCTGGATTATCAGTCCACTGCAGTTACCACTGCACCATTGTTCACTGCATCCCCAGTTGATTGTATTACTCTCTCTATGTGATTTTTAAAAGAAAATCCATCACTTTCTCTTGACACCAAGGAGCACATAAGGAGTTATTCGTGCAGAAAACCAATGACTTGGTCGAAGAAGTAGTTTTTGATTATTGTTTTAAAGGAGGAGAGAAAGAGAGAGGAAGAGAGTTCCAAAGCTTGGAGTATAAGCAGCTGAAAAGATGGCCACTAAAGGTGGAATGATTAAAAGAGGAGACGTACAAGAGTCCAGATTTGGAGAGCACAGAGGATAGTGGGGCTGGATGGGATTGTAGAGAAAGGGAGGTTCACCAGTGAACCTATCAGCAGCAAGAGATGTGAGAGGACCAGCCGCTGATTGGAGGGCAGCTGGTGTGACTTTACCTCCAGCAGGGCATTTTACCTGATGCAGTGATGCTTACTTTATCGCCGGTAACACAAGGAACTGGCTGTGGATATCATAGCATTGAAGAATCTGTCAGATATTTACAACAGTTAGCAATTATGTGCAAACATTACATTCCTTAGGTACGAGTGTCCGAGCCAGTATTAAGCAATTAGATTGCAGGACAGCAGTGTGCTCCCGTAGAATATTGTGATTTAAGTATCTCAGATAAAATGAGACTTCTTCCCTCCCCAGATCACACGCTATCATACAGTGATGATATCATGAGCATATCTATTAAAGGCTCACTGACATTCTGACTGTGACATATAACACAACATATCTCACTGTTTCGTTCAGTTCTGTTTATTTCTCCCTGATTGGTCAATCTCATCAGTAAATCCTTCAAAAGATATTGAGGATTTGCAGCCTGCCACCCCTATATATCTTGAGCGTTAAATTTAGACCCAGGCTGTTGCTTAGAATCTGTTGCGCACAGCCAAGAAAAGAAGCATTGAAGTCATGTTTCTCTACAATACAATCCTGTATTCAGCGCTGACGCTTTCTTCAATGATTCTGAACAAGAGTTTGCGACTCTTACTGACCTCCTGTACCAAGCTGTAGCTTAAGACAGAGGTGAAAAACTAGGGGTATCTCAGCTGAAGGCTAATTGTAAACTTGCAAAACACTCCGCCTTTAATTCAGAGGAACTGAGGGTGAATGTAACCTGAACCCTCCTGTGCATTGACAGAGGTATGGCTTTCAGATGGGGCGTTTGACAGAAGTTCTGTCCAGTCTGTCAGGTGGCAAAAAAGATTCCTTGGCATTACTTCAAAAAAAGAAGCAGAACATCTCTCCCAAAAGGATGGACCAGATCTAAAAGTTGAAATTCTAAATTGGAGAAGGGCCAATTTTGACGGTATTAGGCAAGAACTTCAGAAAGCTGATTGGAGGCAGATGTTCGCAGGTAAAGGGAAGGCTGGAAAATGGGAAGCCTTCAGAAATGAGATAACAAGAATCCAGAGAAAGTATATTCCTGTCAGGGTGTAAAGGAATGCTGGTAGGTATAGGGAATGCTGGATGACTAAAGAACCTGAGGGTTTGGTTAAGAAAAAGAAGGAAGCATATGTCAGGTATAGACAGGATAGATCAAGTGAATCCTTAGAAGAGTATAAAGAAAGTAGGAGTATACTTAAGAGGGAAATCAGGAAGCAAAACGGGGACATGAGATAGCTTTGACAAATAGAATTATGGAGAATCCAAAGGGTTTTTACAAATATATTAAGGACAAAAGGGTAACTAGGGAGAGAATAGGGCCCCTCAAAGATCAGCAAGGTGGCCTTTGTGTGGAGTCTCAGAAAATGGGAGAGATACTAAATGAATATTTTGCACCAGTATTTACTGTGGAAAAGGATATGGAAGATATAGACTGTAGGGAAATAGATGGTGACATCTTGCAAAATGTCCTGTTTACAGAGGAGGAAGTGCTGGATATCTTGAAACGGTTAAAGGTGGATAAGTCCCCAGAAACTGATCAGGTGTACCTGAGAACTCTGTTGGAAGCTGGAGAAGTGATTGCTGGGCCCCTTGCTGAGATATTTGTGTCATCGATAGTCACGGGTGAGGTGCCGGAAAACTGGAGGTTGGCAAACGTGGTGCCACTGTTTAAGAAGGGCCTTAAACGGGATCTAAGATGGCGCCGATCTGAGAAGATCACACTGCAGAACTTCGCATCGCAGCAGGTGCAGGACAGTCCTTTAACCCACCCAACCCATGTCATCAGGATTTCTTGGGATGTTGGAAAGATTGTGGAGCCCCAAGAAACATTTAAAAATTGACTTACCTGTATTTTCAGCTGTCCAGAAATGCCTAAAAAGGGAGGAGGAGCATCTGAGGCCAGGCCTGCAGCTCAGCCTGCAGCAGCCTCAGAGCAGATTACTCTCCAGGATCTGGTGAACCAGCTCTCGAAATCTCGTGAGATTTTGGGGAAACGGATTGAAAAGAAGCTGGCTCCAGTCTCTCTCATGTTGCAGAAGCATGAGCAGCAGCTGGGAGACCTGGAGAAGAGGATGGATGAGGTGGAGCACAGGGTCACAGTGGTGGAAGCTGATGCCAGTTCATTCAAGGAAGAGATCCAAGCCCTGAAGACGCAGGTTCGTAATTTGCATGACCAAGTGGATGATCTTGAAAACAGGGGCAGGAGAAAAAACATTTGGATCATCGGTCTGCCTGAGGGTAAGGAAGGTGAGAGGCCTGCGGAATTTGTTGAAGATCGGCTTCCGAAATTCCTTGATTTGGAGACTGGCCTGAGAGGATTGAAGATAGAGAGGGCTCACCGGGTCGCAGCACGGAGGTCGGGTCTGGGTCAACGCCCTTGTCCTTTCCTGGTGCGATTCCATCATTATTGGGATAAGGAGAGAGTAATGGAGGCTTCCAGACTCCAGGGGAAGGAATCAAAGGCCCTAATTTACGAGGGATCGAAGATCATGTTTTTTCAGAACTTTTCAGCGGCGGTGATCCAGAAATGAAAACCATATGATGGTGTCAAGAGAAGATTGAAGGAGCTTGGGATTCAGTACTCCCTGAGATATCCGGCAGTGCTTCAGATCACCTTAGTTGGATCCATGCATCTCTTTGACACATTGGAGAAGGCAAGAGACTTTGTGGACAAACTAACCTAAGTTAAACAATTCTGGTATGTATATATCATTGCTTGGGTATGCGTTTATCATTCTGTAAAAGAATGGAGGAAATCTGGTTGGAGCTTTGTTTTTCCCCTTTTTTTTCCTCAATTGATAATAATTTGGTTCAAACTATGTCTGGCAGTGGTTAAGATCTACATTTTAGATTTCTAAGTTAGGACATACCAAAGGATGGGTGGGGTATTTATTCCCTTTTTTTTAATAAAAGAATTTTTTTTTATTCATATTGAAATTCTATGGGGTGTTTATTCTTTTTAGCTTGTGCTTGCGATGCGGCTCTAGCTGGGAGAAGTGAAGATGGTTGAGATGGTTAGATGCCTATTTATGGGCAGTTTGGAACGGGTAGTTGCCCCCTCCGGGCAGGGGGTCAGTTCCCCTGCTCAGCGCTATTGGCGCTTTATATGTTGGTTTGTTTTCTGGTTTTTGTTGTTTTTTATTTTTAATAATTTTGTATGTTTGTTAAATGTAGTGGTTTTAGTTTATGTAGTTTTATATTTGGTGGATCATGCAACACTAAGGCTCAGCAATTTGTGGTTCGGGTTCCTCCTCTGGAAGTTAAATATAATTGCAGAAGATTATGGCTAATGATTTAATTAAATGGTGTACCTGGAATATCAAGGGAAGTCACTCTCCAATTAAGAGGAAGAAGGTACTCTTGAGTCTTAGAAAGGAGAAGGTGGATATTGCTTTGTTACATTTGGATGACAAGGAGCATCTGAAATTATAGTCGAATGGCTTTGATCGAGTTTGTTTTTCATCATTTAATACCAGAAATAGGGGAGGGGTTATATTGGTTAGGAAAAATCTCTCATTTAAATTGTTGAAACGTGTTAAAGACACAAATGGGAAGTTTGTAATTCTTAAAGACTTGATAAATGGGGAAGAATATGGCATTTTAAATGTTTATTGTCCCCCAGCTCATCCTCTTAAATTCTTGATAGATGCTTTTTCTAAATTGATAAGTCTTCAAGTCTCGGCACATCATTATAGGAGGAGATTTTAGCTGCCTCATGGACCCCACAGTAGACAGGTTGCCTAAAGATCCCTCGATACCCTCGACACAAACTAAACAGTGGGTTTGTGTGGGGAATTAGGATTGGTGGACATCTGGAGGTATCTCCACCCTACAGATCCGATCCGCACAGATGTCACACAAGGATTGATTTTTTTCTGACCTCTGCAGTAACCCTGGATCTGGTGGCATCCTGTACGATTGGTAAGATTGCCATCTCTGATCAGGCTCCAGTGTACCTCATGGTTAAAATTAAAGATGTTACAGTGGATTCAAGGTACTGGCAAATGGACCCCTTTATTCTCATGGACAGCAAGTTTGTGGAGTACTTCTCTAGAGAATTTCGGGCATTCCTAGACATCAACATAGGCTCGGTTGATAGCTCATCTGTTCTCTGGGAAACTGCCAAAGCTTATGCCAGAGGGTTAGTTATTTCATACTCCACCAGTAGGAAGTGGCAGAAGGGTGAGCAGCAACGTCTCCTTGAAGCACAGTTGAAGGCAGCCAAGAAGGCCTATTTTGACAGACCCTCGTTGATCAAACTACAGAGGATTACGGTGCTGCAGTCTACACTAAATTCTGTGCTCACGCAGACGGCAAATAAGGAGCTGGCTTTTGCAAAGCAAAGGCTATACGAGCATGGTGACAAGCCAGGCAATACTTAGCATACCTTGCCAGAAAGAGAAGTGCCCCACAAACCATTACAGCGATTAGAGAAGAGTCTGGAAACCTAACATGTGATTCTAAAAAGATTTATGTGGCGTTCCAGAGATTCTACTCTAAATTATATCAGTCTGAGAATTGTGAAGAGGGGCAGGCCAAAATGGAATTCTTTTTTCGAGATCTGAAGCTCCCGGGTGTGCCTCCTGAACAACAGTCCTTTCTCAATGCCCCATTATCAGAGCAAGGAGTGCAGGAAGCTGTGAGACAGCTTCAGAGTGGAAAAGCACCCGGTCCTGATGGACTTCCCAGTGAATTCTATAAGGAATTTATAAGTATATTGTCAGGCCCGATGCTGAATATGTTTAATGATTCATACATTCATGTTTGTCTCCCACCATCTCTGAGAGAGGCCAATATTTCACTTATCCTTAAAAAAGGGAAGGATCTGGAAGACTGTGCTTCATACAGGCCCATCTCGCTCTTAAATGTGGACTTTCAGATCCTTTCTCAGGCACTTGCGTTAAGGCTGGAGACTGTGTTACCTTCTATTATTAAAGAGGATCAGGTGGGCTTCATAAAGGGTCGCAGATCCTCCAATAACGTTAAGAGGCTGCTTAACGTAATTCAAGCATGCCGACAGCAGTCAATAGAGGGATTGGTGATTTCTTTCGATACAGAGAAGGCATTTGACCGAGTTGAGTGGCCGTACCTTTTCTATACTCTAGACCGGTTTGGTCTGGGTGAAGTTTTCATAAGATGGGTAAAGGTTCTCTACAGTGTACTTCTCGCTGCGATCATTACCAACGGGGTATGATCAAGCAATTTTAATATTTCTAGGGGCAGCCGGCAGGGCTGTCCCCTTTCACCATTACTTTTTATGTTGGTGATTGAAACGTTGGCAGAGGCCATTCGGTGGGGATCTCAATATATCAGCTCCAGAAGTGGGGTCAAAATTACATAAGATCTCGCTGAATGCAGATGATGTTCTAATTTTCTTGACAAATCCAGCAGTTTCAGTGCCTCGTCTGATACAATGCATTCACACGTTTGGCGCTTTTTCAGGGCATAAGATTAATTTTGCTAAATCAGAGCCTATGCCTATGAGTGGTCTTACGAAAGAGTTGGCTCTTGAGAGTGACTATAGATTCCCACTTAGGTGGTCACAGGGCGGTTTTGTGTATTTGGGCATATTCGTTACTCCAGTTCTGGATTGGCTGTTCGAAGCCAATTTTACTCAATTATTTGAAAAAAATTAAACAAGATCTCCAAAGATGGGTGGCACTTCCAGTCTCATGGTTGGGTCGGATAGCACTTATTAAGATGAATATTCTCCCTCGTTTGCTATTCCCTATACGGATGCTCCCCCTGATTTTCAATATACAAACACTCAGGAGACTGAACAGTTGGTTCAGCTCCTTTATCTGGCACCATAAATGGCCCCTCATTAAATTAGCCAAACTGCAGTTACCTCACAGATTGGGGGGAGTAGACCTTCCAGACATTAAAAAATACCAATTAAGCTCGCTTTTGACCTATGTAAGTGATTGGGTTTGTGGGGACCCTCTTTCAATATGGCTAGATATCGAAGTCTTCGAGTAAAATGTGAGGTCTGCAGATGCTGGAGATCGGAGCCGACAATGTGTTGCTGGTTAAAGCGCAGCAGGTCAGGCAGCATCCAAGGAACAGGAAATTCAACGTTTCGGGCACAAGCCCTTCATCAGGAATGAGGAAAGTGTGTCCAGCAGGCTAAGATAAAAGGTAGGGAGGAGGGACTTGGGGGAGGGGCGATGGAGATGTGATAGATGGAAGGAGGTCAAGGTGAGGGTGATAGGTCGGAGTGGGGCGGGGGCGGAGAGGTCAGGAAGAAGATTGCAGGTTAGGAGGGTGGTGCTGAGTTCGAGGGAATCGACTGAGACAAGGTGGGGGGAGGGGAAATGAGGAAACTGGAGAAATCTGAGTTCATCACTCGTGGTTGGAGGGTTCCCAGGTGGAAGATGAGGCGCTCTTCCTCCAACCGTCGTGTTGTTATGTTCTGGTGATGGAGGAGTCCAAGGACCTGCATGTCCTTGGTGGAGTGGGAGGGGGAGGGGGACATGCAGGTCCTTGGACTCCTCCATTGCCAGAACATAACAACACGACGGTTGGAGGAAGAGTGCCTCATCTTCCGCCTGGGAACCCTCCAATCACGAGGGATGAACTCAGATTTCTCCAGTTTCCTCATTTCCCCTCCCCCCACCTTGTCTCAGTCGATTCCCTCGAACTCAGCACCGCCCTCCTAACCTCCTGACCTCTCCGCCCCCACCCCACTCCGGCCTATCACCCTCACCTTGACCTCCTTCCACCTATCACATCTCCATCGCCCCTCCCCCAAGTCCCTCCTCCCTACCTTTTATCTTAGCCTGCTGGACACACTTTCCTCATTCCTGATGAAGGGCTTATGCCCGAAACGTCGAATTTCCTGTTCCTTGGATGCTGCCTGACCTGCTGCGCTTTAACCAGCAACACATTTTCAGCTAGATATCGAAGTCTCCCAGGCACGGTGCCCCCTTACCAGTTTGCTATTTTTGGACAAGGTGAGGATAGTTAGGGAATATTGCCATAACCCAATAGTCATCAATACTGTTAAAGCATGGAGGGCAATTCAGCAGAGGGAAGGTAATATTGGCAAAACATCTTTGTTGACACCTTTAGTGGGTATGCCGAGTTTTCAACCAGGTATGATAGATTCAGGATTTAAACATTGGGCAGCTAGGGGTATATCTTGCATGGATGATTTATATGCGGGAGATTTAATGTCCTTCGATCAGTTAGTACGGAAGTACAAGTTACCTAATAGAGACCTCTTTCGTTTTTTTCAAGTTAGGGATTTTATTCAAAAAAGGACCACGCATTTGACTGATCCCTACAAATCTGACATAGAAAGAGGGGTACTAAGGGTTAAGAGTACACTCTCTGTCAGTACTCTATATCACCAGTTGGGGGGTGCCACCTCAGATGAGTCTGATCGACTCTGCAAGATGTGGGAAAGAGAGCTGGGTGTTGAAGTTTCTTCAGAGGCATGGGAGGATATTTGGGAGAATGCAAGGAAGATATCAATTTGCAATAGGACCCATGCTTTACAGTTGAAGATTCTCCACAGGGTCCACTTAGCCCCAGACCGTTTGTCAAAATTTAAACCAGGGGCATCTTCAGCATGCCCCAAGTGCAAGGTCTGTACGGGTACTCTCACCCATTGTCTTTGGTCTTGTGACAGGCTTCAAACATATTGGAGCGCTGTGGTGGGTGTAATGGAGATGATTTTAGGTGTAGGGGTGGAGAAGGACTCTATTTTGCTCCTTTTGGACCTAGCCATTATATTTCCTGCAAACTCACATAAGGAAAAACTTTTCAATATTCTTACATTTTGTGCAAGGAAGAATATCTTGCTAGGTTGGATATCAGAAAAACCCCCCAGGCCTGTCGGGTTGGCAGAAGATTGTTATGGAGCATATTCCCCTGGATTTTCTCCCAAATATGGTACACCACAAAACTGAGAATTGTTACAAGACATGGCAACCCTTTTTGAAATACCTGGACACAGATTTATCTGCCACACTAACAAGGGCTTTTATATAGCCGTAACGATTGTGTTTCATGAGTCCAATATCCAGGGAGGAGGAACTGTGAATGTATGAGTGTATTATTTGGCTGGGCTGAGTTATTACTATTTATTTGTTTGTTGTTAGGTATTTATTTAGTTAGTTAAATAGCTAGTTTAGGTTTTTTTTAATTTTATACTTCTCTGTATATGTTTATACATTCGTATAGGAGGGTGGGCTGGGGAATTTGTTTTTATTATTTGGGTTTAGTTTTGTACTTTCTTTTACTGTTTCGAATTGCATTGTTTTGTATTTGTTGTAATATTTAAAAATCTATTTTTTCTTAATGAAAATATATTATATAAAAAAGAAGGGCGGTAAGACAAGCCAGGAACTATAGACCAGTGAGCCCGACCTTGGTGGTGGGCAAGTTGTTGGAGGGAATCCTGAGGGACAGAATGTCCATGTATTTGGAAAGGCAAGGACTGATTCGGGATAGTCAACATGGCTTTGTGCATAGAAAATCATGTGTCACAAACTTGGTTGAGATTTTTGAAGAAGTAACAAAGAAGATTGATGAGGGCAGAGTAGTAGATGTGATCTATATGGACTTCAGTAAGGCGTTCGACAAGGTTTCCCGTGGGAGACTGGCAAGGTTAGATCTCATGGAATACAGGGAGAACTAGCCATTTGGACACAGAACTGGCTCAAAGGTAGAAGACAGAGGGTGATGGTGGAGGGTTGTTTTTCAGACTGGAGGCCTGTGACTAGTGGAGTGCCACAAGGATCAGTGCTGAGCCCTCTACTTTTTGTCATTTACATAAATGATTTGGATGCGAGCATAAGAGGTACAGTTAGTAATTTTGCAGATGACACCAAAATTGGAGATGCAGTGGACAGCGAAGAGGGTTACCTCAGATTACAACAGGATCTGGACCAGATGGGCCAGTGGGCTGAGAAGTGGCAGATGGCGTTTAATTCAGATAAATGCGAGATGCTGCATTTCGGGAATGCAAATCTTATCAGGACTTATACACTTAATGGTAAGGTCCTAGGGAGTGTTGCTGAAGAGAGAAAAAGGTTGAGAGGTGACTTAATAGAGACATATCAGATAATCAGAGGGTTAGATAGAGTGGACAGGGAGAGCCTTTTCCCAAGTATGGGAACGGCAAACATGAGGGGACACAATTTTAAAGTGAGGAGAGATAGGTATAGGACAGATGTCAGAGGTAGTTTCTTTACTCAGAGAGTAGTAAGGGTATGGAATGCTTTGCCTGCATCGGTAGTAGATTCGCCAAGTTTAAGTGCATTTAAGTCGTCATTGGACGTACATGGAATAGTGTAGATGGGATGGGCTTCAGATTAGTATGACAGGGCGGCACAACATCGAGGGCCGAAGGGCCTGTACTGTGCTGTAATGTTCTATGTTCTAAAGAGACCTTGGAGTGCACGTTCATAGCTCCTTGAAAGTGGAATCGCAGGTAGATAGGCCACAAGACCATAAGACATAGGAGTGGAAGTAAGGCCATTCGGCCCATCGAGTCCACTCCACCATTCAATCACGGCTGATGGGCATTTCAACTCCACTTACCAGCATTCTCCCCGTAGCCCTTAATTCCTCGTGAAATCAAGAATCTATCAATCTCTGCCTTGAAGACATTTAACGTCCCGGCCTCCACTGCACTCTGCGGCAATGAATTCCACAGGCCCACCACTCTCTGGCTGAAGAAACGTCTCCGCGTTTCTGTTCTGAACTGACCCCCTCTAATTCTAAGGCTGTGTCCAAGGGTCCTAGTCTCCTCGTCTAACGGAAACAATTTCCTAGCATCCACCCTTTCCAAGCCATGTATTATCTTGTAAGTTTCTATTAGATCTCCCCTTAATTTTCTAAACTCCAATGAATACAATCCCAGGATCCTCAGCCGTTCCTCGTATGTTAAGCCAACCATTCCAGGGATCATCCGTGTGAATCTCTACTGGACACGTTCCAGTGCTAGTATGTCCTTCCTGAGGTGTGGGGACCAAAACTGGACACAGTACTCCAAATGGGGCCTAACCAGATCTTTATAAAATCTCAGTAGCACAACGGTGCTTTTATATTCCAACCCTCTTGAGATAAATGACAACATTGCATTCGCTTTCTTAATCACAGACTCAACCTGCATGTTTACCTTTAGAGAATCCTCGACTAGCACTCCCAGATCCCTTTGTATTTTGGCTTTACGAATTTTCTCACCGTTTAGAAAGTAGTCTAAGCTTTTATTCTTTTTTCCAATGTGCAAGACCTTGCATTTGCTCACGTTGAATTCCATCAGCCATTTCCTGGACCACTCTCCCAAACTGTCTAGATCCTTCTGCAGCCTCACCACTTCCTCAGTACTACCTGCCTGTCCACCTAACTTCATATCATCTGCAAACTTCGCTAGAATGCCCCCAGTCCCTTCATCCAGATCATTAATATATAATGTGAACAGCTGCGGCCCCAACACTGAACCCTGCGGGACACCGCTCGTCACCGGCTGCCATTCCGAAAAAGAACCTTTTATCCCAACTCTCTGCCTTCTGTCAGACAGCCAATCCTCAATCTATACCAGTAGCTCACCTCGAACACCATGGGCCCTCACCTTGCTCAGCAGCCCCCCGTGTGGCACCTTATCAAAGGCCTTTTGGAAGTCTAGATAGACCACATTCACTGGGTTTCCCTGGTCTAACCTACTTGTCACCTCTTCAAAGAATTCTAACAGGTTTGTCAGACATGACCTCCCCTTACTAAATCCATGTTGACTTGTTCTAATCAGACTCTGCTCTTCCAAGCATTTAGAAACCTCATCCTTAATGATGGATTCTAGAATTTTACCAACAACTGAGGTTAGGCTAATTGGCCTATAATTTTCCATCTTTTGTCTTGATCCTTTCTTGATCAAGGGGGTTACAACAGTGATCTTCCAATCATCCGGGATTTTCCCTGACTCCAGTGACTTTTGAAAGATCTCAACCAATGCCTCCGCTATTTCCTCAGCCACCTCTCTCAGAACTCTAGGGTGTATCCCATCGGGGCCAGGAGATTTATCAATTTTAAGATAGGATAGTGAAGGCGGCATTTGGTATGCTTTCCTTTACTGGTCAGAGTATTGAGTACAGGAGTTGGGAGGTCATGTTGCTGCTGTACAGAACATTGGTTAGGCCACTGTTGGAATATTGCATGCAATTCTGGTCTCCTTCCTATTGGAAAGATGTTGTGAAACCTGAAAGGGTTCAGAAAAGATTTGCAAAGATGTTGCCAGGGTTGGAGGATCTGAGCTACAGGGAGAGGCTGAACAGGCTGGAGCTGTTTTCCCTGGAGCTTCAGAGGCTGAGGGGTGACCTTATAGATGTTTACAAAATTATGAGGGGCATGGATAGGATAAATAGACAAAGTCTTTTCCCTGGGGTCGGGGAGTCCAGAACTAGAGGGCATAGGTTTAGGGTGAGAGGGGAAAGATATAAAAGAGACCTCAGGAGCAGCTTTTTCATGCAGAGGGTGGTACGTGTATGGAATGAACTGCCAGAGGAAGTGGTGGAGGCTGGTACAATTGCAACTTTTAAGAGGCATCTGGATGGTTATATGAATAAGAAGGGTTGGAGGGATATGTGCCAGGTGCTGACAGGTGGGACTAGATTGGGTTGGGATATCTGGTCGGCACGGACGGGTTGGACCAAAGGGTCTGTTTCCGTGATGTACATCTCTATGACTCTAGTCTTGATTGCATAAATTCCATCTTCAGTCTACCAGATGTGGGGCTTCTCATGGCAAACCATGTTCAAATAAAATAGGAATTGCTGGAGAAACTCAGCAGGTCTGACAGTATCAGTGAAGAGAAAACAGAGTGAACATTTCAAGCTCAATGACCCTAACATTTGCTCTGTTTTCCCTCTGCAGAACCACTGAGTTTCTCCAACAATTTCCATTTTTGTTCCAAATTTCTAGCATCTGTGTTCTTTGTTTTATTACAGTTTGTTCAAGTTAGTCCAGGAATGGCTGTCTTCCATGGTGGGATGTGAACTCTGAACATCCAGTCCAATCATGTAACCTCAGGGTCTTCATAGACACATGTCTGTCACTTTCAGTTTCCAAGTTTAGGGAGGAGAAGAGCGTGTAGAGGTAACATCACTGGATTTCTAATTGAGCACCCCAGGCTTATGATTTGGGGACATGGGTTCCAATTTCACCATGGTCGATGATGTAAAGTGAGTTTAATAAACCTGGAATGAAAATCTAGCCTAATGGTAATATTGGGGGAGAAAGTGAGGACTGCAGATGTTGGAGATCAGAGTCTGAAAATGTGTTGCTGGAAAAGCGCAGCAGGTCAGGCAGCATCCAAGGAGCAGGAGAATCAACATTTCGGGCATGAGCCCTTCTTCAGGAATATTTGTCAATGGTTGTTTAAAAATGATGTCTGCTCACTAATACCCCATTAGGGAAGGAAATCTGCTATTACTATCTAATCTGAACTTGACTCTCAACTGACCTCTGAACTAGCCGCTGAACAGTTCAAGGGAAATTAGAGTGGGCAATACTTGCTGGTCCACACAAAAGAGTAGGGAGATGTACTTTTGGACTCCTAGATATTTTCCAGGTGTTATACTGCATCTCCAGAACAGGTGGGATTTGAATGTTGGCCTCCTGACTCCGGAGTAAGGACACCACAAGAATCTTCTTTTGATTCCTATACAGAAAAACCTCGGTTACTCGATCATCAATTATCTGAATTTCGAATAAACCGGAACAAAATCTCTTGGTCACGATGCTTGGGTAAACTATGTTATCCGGACATTCGATTATCCAAATATTCAATTATCTGAACAAAGCCCATGTCGTTTGGATAATCGAAGTTGCCCTGTATACTGAATTCTATGAATCCTTTTAATCAACGGCAATTTCAAACTATTCTTTGTGCAGTTACCTCCACCTAATCTCTATTTCTCAACCATTAGACAAGACAGAGGAAATAACCTAACATAGCTACACAACATTTCTAATCTAATTCAATAAAATTGCTTTGTAATTAATGGTAATCGATTAGGTACCTTATTTTATGCAACAGTGATTAAAAATATATGATCTGTATCATCATGTTCTGTTACATATTTAGGATCAGTCTGTGTGTTGAAAGAGAATTTACTCTGAATTAGTAATAAAGCTTACATAAGAACTGACTGCAGTATGACTCATCCGATAGACTGGGGCTAAAATGAGAGCAGCAAACAGGGATTTGCTTTTCACAGAGTGAAGGTGGTCTCTGCTTTTTGAAGGTCTGATCAGTAAGTTAGCAGATGACATGAAAATTCATTGAGTTGTGGATAGTAAAAAAGGCTGTCAAAGGATATCGCAGGATATAGATCAATTGAAAAGTTGGGGTGGAGAATAAGTAGGTAGAGTTTAATCCAGACAAGTGTGAGATAATACATTTTGTGAAGTCAGATATAAGAAGAAACAATAGATGAAATGGCAGGACCTTTAGGAACATTGATATACAGAGGGTGCAAGTCCACAGCTCCCTGTAAGTGACAACATAAATGGACAAGGTGGTAAAGAAAGCATATAGTATGCTTGCCTTCATCAGTCAGGGCATTGAGTATAAAAGTTGGCAAGTCATGTTGCAGCTATATAGAATTTTAGTTAGGCTGCATTTGGGGTATTGTGTGGCTGCTGGATCTAATTTAAGGGCATGAAGCTGAGCAAGTGGTAGTGGGGAACATTTTGTGATAGTGACCATAATTAAGTATGATTTAAGCTAATTATGGATAAGGACAAAGATGGACCAAAAATAAAAGCTGAGTTGGGGGAAAGCTGATTTTAATAGGTAAGACAGAATCTGGCCAAAGTGGACTGGGAATAACTACTGAAACTGTGTTGCTGGAAAAGCGCAGCAGGTCAGGCAGCATCCAAGGAGCAGGAGAATCGACGTTTCGGGCATGAGCCCTTCTTCAGGAATGGTTCATTCCTGAAGAAGGGCTCATGCCCGAAACATCGAATCTCCTGCTCCTTGGATGCTGCCTGACCTGCTGCGCTTTTCCAGCAACACAGTTTCAGCTCTGATCTCCAGCATCTGCAGTCCTCACTTTCTCCTGGGAGTAACTACTTGCTGGAACATGTACATCAGAACAGTGGGAGGCATTCAAAGGACTGTATTGAATTTGCAGAGCCAGCATGTTCCCATAAAGCTGAAGAGTTGGACCAACAAGTCTAGAGACCCCTGGATGCTGAGGAATGTTCTGGAAGCTTAAGCTCAATAACCGCCGGTTCAAAACACCAAATAGCCTGGAGAAGTATAGAAGGTGCAGGGGGTTAATTTAAAGAAATTAGGAAAGCAAAGTGGGGACATGAAAAAACTCCTGCAGTTAAAGTAAATAAAAATCCAAAAGCAATTAGAAGAGGCAAAAAAAAACCCAAGGAAAGAATAGAGCCCATTAGCGAGACCTGTGAGTATAGTCAGGAGACATAAAAGGTTTTAAATGAGTACTTTGCATCTGTATTCAGTGGAGAGAAGGATTGGGGCTCATTAGTTCAGTTTGCTGGACAACTTGTTTGCAATGCAGACTGGTACTAACATAGAACATAGAAAAATACAGCGCAGTACAGGCCCTTCGGCCCTCGATGTTGCGCCGACTGAAGCCTACCGAACCTACACTAGCCCAATACCCTCCATATGCTTATCCAATGCCCGCTTAAATGACCATAAAGAGGGAGAGTCCACCACTGCTACTGGCAGGGCATTCCATGAACTCACAACCCGCTGAGTAAAGAATCTACCCCTAACATCTGTCCTATACCTACCACCCCTTAATTTAAAGCTGTGTCCCCTAGTAACAGCTGACTCCATTAGCGGAAAAAGGTTCTCACTGTCAACCCGATCTAAACCCCTAATCATCTTGTACACCTCTATCAAATCTCCCCTAAACCTTCTTTTTTCCAATGAGAACAGCCCCAAGTGCCTCAGCCTTTCCTCATACGATCTTCCTACCAATTAGATTAGATTAGATTACTTACAGTGTGGAAACAGGCCCTTCGGCCCAACAAGTCCACACCGACCCGCTGAAGCGCAACCCACCCATACCCCTACATATACCCCTTACCTAACACTATGGGCAATTTAGCATGGCCAATTCACCTGACTCGCACATCTTTGGACTGTGGGAGGAAACCCACGCAGACACAGGGAGAACGTGCAAACTCCACACAGTCAGTCGTCTGAGTCGGGAATTGAACCCGGGTCTCAAGCGCTGTGAGGCAGCAGTGCTAACCACTGTGCCACCGTGGGCGGCACAGTGGTTAGCACTGCTGCCTCACGGCGCCTGAGACCCGGGTTCAATTCCCGACTCAGGCGACTGACTGTGTGGAATTTGCACGTTCTCCCCGTGTCTGCGTGGGTTTCCTCCAGGTGCTCCGGTTTCCTCCCACAGTCCAAAGATGTGTGGGTCAGGTGAATTGGCCATGCTAAATTGCCCGTAGTGTTAGGTAAGGGGTAAATGTAGGGGTATGGGAGGGTTGCGCTTCGGCAGGTCGGTGTGGACTTGTTGGGCCGAAGGGCCTGTTTCCACACTGTAAGTAATCTAATATCTACCATGCCAGGCAACATCCTGGTAAACCTCCTCTGCACTCGTTCCAATGCCTCCACATCCTTCCTATAATATGGCGACCAAAACTGCACACAACACTCCAGATGAGGCCGCACCAGAGTCTTATACAACTGCAACATGACCTCAGGACTCCGGAACTCAATTCCTCTACCAATATAGCCCAGTACGCCAAATGCCTTCTTCACAGCACTATTTACCTGGGCGGCAACTTTCAGAGATCTGTGTACATGAACACCAAGATCCCTCTGCTCATCCACACTACCAAGTAGCCTACCATTAGCCCAGTAATCCATCTTCTTGTTACTCCTACCAAAGTGAATGACTTCACACTTAGCTACATTGAACTCCATTTGCCACCTTTCTGCCCAGCTCTGCAGCTTATCTATATCCCGCTGTAACCTACCACATCCTTCTTCGCTGTCCACAACTCCACCGACTTTCATGTCATCCGCAAACTTGCTCACCCAGCTTTCAAGCCCCTCCTCTAGGTCATTTATAGAAATGACAAACAGCAATGGTCCCAAAACAGATCCTTGTGGAACACCGCTAGTAACTGCCCTCCAAGTTGAACCTTTACCATCAACTACTACCCTCTGTCTCCTTCCAGCCAGCCAATTCCTAATCCAAACCTCTAATGCACCCTCAATGTCATACCTCCGTAGTTTTTGCATTAGCCTACCATGGGGTACCTTATCGAACGCCTCGCTAAAATCCATATACACCACATCTACTGCTTTACCCTCGTCCACTTCCTTGGTCACCTTCTCAAAGAACTCAATAAGGTTTGTGAGGCACGACCTGCCCTTCACAAAACCATGCTGACTATCCTTGATCACATTATTCCTATCCAGATGTTCATAAATCCTATCCCTTACAATTCTCTCTAAGACTTTGCCCACAACAGAAGTGAGACTCACTGGCCTATAGTTACTAGGGCTATCCCTACTCCCCTTCTTGAACAAGGGGACCACATTCGCTATCCTCCAGTCTTCTGGCACTATTCCCGTAGACAACGACGACATAAAAATCAAGGCCAATGGCTCCGCTATCTCCTCCCTAGCTTCCCAGAGGATCCTAGGATAAATGCCATCAGGCCCAGGGGACTTATCTATTTTCATCCTTTCCAGTATTCTCCAGACCTCTTCCATACATACCTCAAGGCCATCCATTCTAATCACTTGTGACTCAATATTCACATCAGCAACAGTGTCCTGTTCCTGAGTGAATACTGACAAAAAGTATTGATTTAGTGTCTCTCCAATCTCCTCCACCTCCACGCACAACTTCCCACTACTATCCTTGACTGGACCAATACCTACCCTAGTCATCCTTTTATTCCTGACATACCTATAGAAAGCCTTTGGGTTTTCCCTAAGCCTACCAACTAAGGACTTTTCATGTCCCCTTCTCGCTGCTCTTAGCTCTCTCTTTAGATCCTTCCTGGCTACCTTATAACTCTCAATCGCCCCAAATGAACCTTCACACCTCATCTTTACATAGGCCGCCCTCTTCCCTTTCACAAGGGATTCCAATTCCTTATTAAACCACGGCTCCCTCACAAGACCCTTTCCTCCCTGCCTGACTGGTACATACTTATCAAGGACACGCATTAGCTGTTCCTTGAACAATCTCCACATATCATTTGTGTTCTTTCCTTGAAGCCTATTTTTCTAATCCACGCATCCTAAGTCATGCCTCACCGCATCATAATTTCCCTGCCCCCAGCTATAACTCTTGCCCTGCAGTGCACACTTATCCCTCTCCATCACTAAAGTAAAAGTCACCGAGTTGTGGTCACTGTCCCCGAAGTGCTCATCTACCTCCAAGTCTAACAACTGGCCTGGTTCATTACCTAGAACCAAATCCAGTATAGCCTCCCCTCTTGTTGGTCTGTCTACATATTGTGTCAGGAAACCCTCCTGCACACACTGGACAAACACTGACCCATCTAACGAACTCGAGCTATAGCTTTCCCAGTCAATTTCTGGGAAGTTAAAGTCCCCCATAACAACCACCCTGGTACTTTCACTCTTCTCCTGAATCATCCTCGCAATACTTTCCTCTACTTCTCTCGGACTATTAGGAGGCCTGTAGAAAACTCCTAACAGGGTGACCTCACCTCTAACCTCAGCCCAAACTACCTCAGATGGCAAGTCTTCCTCCATCGTCCTTCCCACCGCAGTAATACTATCCTTGACAAGTAATGCCACACCTCCCCCTATTTTACCCCCATCTCTAACCCTGCTAAAACATTTAAACCATGGAACCTGCAACAGCCATTCCTGTCCCTGTTCTACCCATGTCTCTGTAATGGCCACAACATCGAAGTCCCAGGTACCAACCCACGCTGCAAGTTCACCTACCTTATTTCTTATACTTCTGGCATTGAAGTATACACACTTCAAGCCACCTTCCTGTTTACAGGCACCCTCCTTCGAGATCGATGCCATGTTCCTAACCTCCCTACACTCAAGGTCCTGTACCCTAAAGCTACAGTCCAGGTTCCCATGCCCCTGCAGAGTTAGTTTAAACCCTCCCAAAGAGCACTAGCAAACCTCCCCCCAAGGATACTGGTGCCCCTCAGGTTCAGGTGTAGACCATCCTGTTTATAGAGGTCCCACCTTCCCCAGAAAGAACCCCAGTTGTCCAGAAACTGGAATCCCTCCCTCCTGCACCATCCCTGTAGCCACGCATTTAACTGTTCTCTCTCCCTATTCCCTGACTCTCTATCACGTGGCACGGGTAACAAACCAGAGACAACAACTCTGTTCGTTCTAGCTCTGAGCTTCCAACCTAGCTCCCTGAAAGCCTGCCTAACATCCTCACCATTCTTCCTACCTATGTCGTTGGTGCCAACGTGGACCACGATCTGGGGCTGCTCCCCCTCCCCCTTAAGGACCCGGAAAACACGATCAGAGACATCACGTACCCTTGCACCTGGGAGGCAACATACCAATCGTGAGTCTCTGTCACCCCCGCAAAACCGCCCATATTGCCCCTCACTATTGAGTCCCCAGTAACTATCGATCTACCTTTCTCCACCCTTCCCTTCTGAGCAATGGGGACAGGCTCCATGCCAGAGGCCTGAACCTCGTTCCTTACCCCTGGTAAGTCATCCCCCCTACAAGTATCCAAAACGGTATACTTGTTCTTGAGGGGAATGACCGCAGGGGGTCCCTGCACTGGCTTCTTCCTCCCACTCCCCCTCACTGTCACCCATCTCTCTATAACTTTCAGAGTAACTACTTCCCTAAAGCTTTGATCTATGACCACCTCTGCCTCCCGAATGATCCGCAGTTCATCCAACTCCAGCTCCAGTTCCCTAACACGGTCTTGGAGGAGCTGGAGATGGGTGCACTTCTTGCAAGTGTAATCAGCAGGGACGCTAATGGCTTCCCTCACCTCATACATGTTGCAAGAGGAACATTGCACTGCCTTCGCTGCCATCCCTCTAAAAGGTAAACTTTAAAAACTAGATCTAAAGAAACAAACAAGCAAAATGCAGAACTTACCTGCTTACCACAACGGGTCTTATTATTAGGTTAGAGGAGGAGGGCGGGTGGGAGGCTCTACCCCTGTAGTGCCTCGGGTTCCTCGCCTGCGCAGGTTCAACTCTTGCACTGGTTGAGGTTAACATTAAGGTCCTTTCTTGTCAACCTCAACCCTTGCCTGAGGAGTAGTGAACTTTTGGTTAAAGTCACCATCACTCACCTCTGTTTAATGAGTGAGCAGCCATTTTGTCTGCTGTGACTATGGTGATTTTACCTTTTTTGGAAGGATGATGCAGGTATAGAAATCAGAGAGGCAGATATAACTGAAAAACTTATGTGAAGAGAGATAAGATAGGCTGGATTGCTTTCTGTAGAACAGAGAAATCCGAGGGGCACATGATTGAAGTATACAAAATTATTGGGAGTATACATACGGTAGATTGAAAAAAAAATTCTCCTTAGTAGACAGGTCAATAAGCAGGTGGCATTGATTTAAAGTGAAGGGAGAAGTTTAGAGGGGATTTATGGGTACTCAGAGGATGGTAGGCATTTGGTACATACTGTCTGAAAGAAAAGAGTGATAGAAAAAAGAGCTGTCACAAGAACATTTAAGAACTATTTAGGTTAATACTTAAAATGCCGTAACATGCAAAGCTACAAGCCAAGTGCTGAACATGGGTGGAATATGGGTAGATGACCAACATTTATATGGTGGGTCAAATGGCTGCTTCTGTGCTTTACAACTCCATGATTGAGTTTTTTGAAGAGGTAACAAAGAGGATTGATGTGGGCAGAGTGGTGGACGTGATCTATATGGACTTCAGTGAGGTGTTCGACAAGGTTTCCCATGAGAAATGGTTAGCAAGGTTAGATCTCATGGAAGACAGGGAGAACTAGCCATTTGAATACAAAATTAGCTCAAAGGTAGAAGACAGAGGGTGGTGGTGGAGAATTGTTTTTCTGACTGGAGGCCTGTGACCAATGGAGTGCCACAAAGATCAGTGCTGGGTCCACTAATTTTCATCATTTATATAAATGATATGGATGTGAGCATAAGAGTTTGTAAGTTTGAATATGACACCAAAATTGCAGGTGTAGTGGACAGCGAAGAAGGTTACCTCGGATTACAATGGGATCTTGACCAGATGAGCCAATGGGCTGAGAAGTGGCGATGGAGTTTAATTTAGATAAATATGAGGTGCTGCATTTTGGGAAAGCAAATCTTCGCAGGATTTATACACTTAATGGTAAGGTCCTGAGGAATGTTGCTGAACAAAAAGATCTTGGAGTGTAGGTTCATAGCTCCTTGAAAGTAATAGATAGGATAGTGAAGAAGGCATTTGGTATGCTTTCCTTTATTGGTCAGAGTATTGAGTACAGGATTTGGGAGGTCATGTTGAGGCTGTACAGGACATTGGTTAGGTCACTGTTAGAATATTGCGTGCAAGTCTGGTCTCCTTCCTATCAGAAAGATGTTGTGAAACCTGAAAGGGTTCAGAAAAGATTTACAAGGATGTTGCCAGGGTTGGAGGATTTGTGCTATAGGGAGAGGCTGAACAGGTTGGGGCTGTTTTCCCTGGAGCATCAGAAGCTGAGGGGTGACCTTATAGAGGTTTACAAAATTACAAGAGGCATTGATAGGATAAATAGACAAAGTCTCTTCCCTGGGGTGGGGGAGTCCAGAACTAGAGGGCATAGGTTTAGGGTGTTAGGGAAAAGATATAAAAGAGACCTAAGGGGAAACCTTTTCATACAGAGTGTGGTACATGTATGGAATGAGCTGCCAGTGGAAGTGATGAAGGCTAGTACAATTGCAACATTTAATAGGCATTTGGATAGATATATGAATAGGAAGGGTTTGGAAGGATATGGCCGGGTGCTGATAGGTGGGACTAGATTGGGTTGGGATATCAGGTCAGCATGGACGGGTTGGACCGAAGGGTCTGTTTCCGTGCTGTACATCTCTATGACTCTATGACACTATGGAACTCTGCAATTACAAATTAATGTCGGCACAGGGGCATTGAAATTAATTGTGCGTTTTTAAATCATTTCCTTTGAGCATTTTCACTCATTGATAATGTAAAATATTGGATTTGGAAGAGAAAATCCTGTATGAGTGGAGGGTCCGGGTCATGGGGTCATGCAGCAAAAGGTCCAGGAACTGTCAAATTTAAGTTGGCAACCTGAGTTGTAAGTGTTCTTGTTGAGCTTGGCGAATCTTAGTAAATCTTCCAAATGTACACATGATGAATAAATACCTTTGAATTTTTATTAGTGCACTGTTTATAAATAATGCAGAACAGCTTCATGATATCAGTTCTCAATTATGATAAAAAGTAAATTTTCAACCATTTTTCAAACAAGTTTTTGATTATCCCATTGAGCACAGAATTTTTTTTTGACACTTTTTATAATGTGCTGCCAAAAATGATGGAGGAAACAGATGTAATAGTAATCTCCTGGTGGGAATTGAATGAGTACTTGAAGGGGAGAAAATTGCTGGACTGTGTGGAAAGGGAGCATTGGGTAACATGCAGTTTCACCAGGCGAGTGAATTCTTGAACAGTCTACAGTATTACATCCTCTGTAAACTTGCAGATTTTAGATTAGATTCCCTAGCGTAGAAAGAGGCCATTTGGCCCAACAAGTCCACACCAACCTCCAAAGAGTAACCTACCCAGACCCATTCCCGCACATTTACCTTTGACTAATGCACCTAACATCACTGACAATTTAGCATGGCCAATTCACTTGGCCTGCCCACCTTTGGAGGAAAACAGAGCATCTGCAAGAAACCCACGCAGCCAAGGGGAAAATGTGCAAACTCCACACAGACAGTCACCCAAGGCAGGGATTGAACCCAGGATTCTGGTGCTGTGAGGTAGCAGTAGCTAACCACTGAACCACCATGCCAGTCTTTTGAGGCCCTATACTCCGACGTATCCTGGATCGCAATGAAATGATACCACAATTTTAAAAACTCTCAGCTTTGCTTTTAAATCCTTTGATCAACCCATCTCTTCCTATCTCTATTATTTCACAAGAATATAGAAGTAGGAGCAGAAGCAGGCAACGTTGTTCCTTGAGCCTGCTCCACTATTTAATACGGCTTATCAATTAATTAAGGCTTATCTCATCTCAGTTTCAGTTTTATTTTCTGCCTGCTCTCCATAACTTTTTCAACTCATTGCTAATTAGAAACCTGTCTGCCTCCTCCTTAATTTACTTAATGTTGCATCATCCTCCACACAGATTCAGGGAGAAGCAGAAAGCATAAGGGACTGTCAGAGAATATAGGACGATACAGATAGACTGGAGAGTTGAGCGGAAAAGTGGCAGATGGTTTTCAATCCAGACAAATGTGAGGTGATGCATTTAGACAAGAATTATACAACAAACGGAAGAGCCTTGGGAAAAGTTGATGGGCAGAGAGATCTGGGAGTGCAAGTCCATTGTATCCTGAAGTTTGCTGCACAGGTGGATAGAGTGGTCAAGAAGGCATATCGTATGCTTGCCTTCATCAGACGGGGTATTGAGTATAAGAGCTGGCAAGTCATGTTAAAATTGTATGAGACATTGGTTCGGCCGCATTTAGAATATTGTGTACGGTTCTGGTCGCCATATTACCAAAAAGATGTGGATGCTTTGGAGAGGGTGCAGAGAAGGTTTACGAGGATGATGTCTGGTATGGAAGGTGCTAGCTATGAAGAGAGGTTGAGTAGGTTAGGTTTATTTTCATTAGAAAAAAGGAGATTGAGGAGGGACCTGATTGAGGTTTACAAAATCATGACGAGTATAGATTGGGTGGATAGGGGCAAGCTTTTTCCCAGGGTGAAGGATTCAATAACGAGAGGTCACACTTTCAAGGTGAGAGGTGGAAAGTTTAAGGGGAATACACACGGCAAGTATTTCGCACAGAGGGTGGTAGGTGCCTGGAACACGTTGCCAGCAGAGGTGGTAGAGGTAGGCACGGTAGATTCATTTAAGATGCGTCTGAACAGATGCATGAGTAAGGTGGGGAGCAGAGGGATACAGATGCTTAGGAATTGGGCGACAGGTTTAGACAGTTGATTTGGATTGGCTCAGGCTTGAAGGGCCGAAGGGCCTGTTTCTAGGCTATAAATTTTCTTTGTTCTATATATCTCCTCATCTCTGTTTTAAATTGCTACCCTTTATCCTAAAACGGTGACAACTGCTCTAGCTCCCTCTAATATTAGCCTTTTGAATATCCCTGATTTTAATTGCTCCGCCATTGGTAGTCATGCCTTCAAAAGGCATGAAGACCCCAAACTCATGAATTCAATCCTTAGGTCTCTCTCTTATCTCACTATCTTGCTTTGTTCCTCATTTCTTTGGCCAACCTTTGGGTCATTTGCCCTAATATCTCCTCAAGTTGAATTTTTCTCTGTAATTAGATTAGATTACTTACAATGTGGAAACAGGCCCTTCAGCCCAACAAGTCCACACCGACCCGCCGAAGCGCAACCCACCCATACCCCTACATTTACCCCTTCCCTAACACTACGGACAATTTAGCATGGCCAATTCACCGCACATCTTTGGACTGTGGGAGGAAACCGGAGCACTCGGAGGAAACCCACGCAGACACGGGGAGAACGTGCAAACTCCACACAGTCAGTCGCCTGAGTCGGGAATTGAACCCAGGTCTCAGGCGCTGTGAGGCAGCAGTGCTAACCACTGTGCCACCGTGCCGCCCACAAATGTCTTGGGATTTATAATTACACGAACTAGAAGCTATTGTAGTATGAATGATGATTCCAGTCAGCCCTTTGTCCCATAAGGTCTACAAGAATTTTGTAAGCAGGTCTGATTTTTTACCAATGAGTTAAAGAATTGAATCAACCTTTGACTGCTTTTGTGAGAATTTCTTCCAAACCTCCTTCCATCTCCAGTTAACTTTTTTAAACTTTAACTTGTGGTTTAAAAGCTGAAATTGGTTTTGTTTATCTTGTAGGTAGTTCTCCCCATCTGCAGTGAATAACATTAGAGTTGATCCACCGCAGCCCAGTACCAGTCTGTATCTATTATTTTACATAGAGCCTTTTGTGTTGGAATTCTCATTGTGCACAGTTAAATCAGTGACTTGTTTTATTTACACTAATTTTTAAGAATTTTTTTCAAGGCCATAACTGGTTAGGTCAGCATTTTTTTGCTAATCCTTAGTTTTCCTTGACGAGATATTGGTGACAGGAGTAGGCCATTCGGCCCTTCAAGCCAGCACCACCATTCATTATGATCATGGCTGATCATCCACAATCAGTATCCTGTTCCTGCCTTATCTCCATAACCTTTGAGTCCACTATCTTTAAGAGCTCTATCCATCTCTTTCTTGAAAGTATCCAGAGACTTGGCCTCCATAGCGTTCTGGGGCAGAGCATTCCATATATCCACCTCTGAGTAAAAAATGAGGTCTGCAGATGCTGGAGATCACAGCTGCAAATGTGTTGCTGGTCAAAGCACAGCAGGTTAGGCAGCATCTCAGGAATAGAGAATGCTGCCTAACCTGCTGTGCTTTGACCAGCAACACATTTGCAGATATATCCACCTCTCTCTGGGTGAAAAAGTTTTTCCTCAACTCTATTCTAAATGGCCTACCCCTTATTTTTTAATTGTGTCCTCTGGTTCTGGACTCACCCATCAGCAGAAACATACTTGCTTCCTCCAGAGTATCCAATCCTTTAATAATTTTATACATCTCAATCAAATCCCCTCTCATCCTTCTAAACTCAAGTGTATACAAGCCCAGTCACTCCAATCATTCAACATATGATAGTCCCTCCATTCCGGGAATTTACCGTGTGAACCCCACTGCACTCCTTCAATAGCCAGAATGTCCTTCCTCAAAGTAGGAGACCAAAACTGCACACAATACTCCAAATGTGGTCTCACTGGGCCCTGTACAGCTGCAGAAGGACCTCTTTGCTCCTATACTCAATGCCTCTTGTTATGAAGGCCAGCGTGCTATTAGCTTTCTTCACTGCCTGCTGTACCTACATGCTTGCTTTCATTGACTGATGTACAAGAACACCTAGATCACATTGTACTTCCCCTTTACCTAGCTTGCCTCCATTTAGATAGTAATCTGCCTTCGTATTCTTGCCACTAAAGTGGATAATCACACATTTATCCATATTAAACTGCATCTGCCATGCATCTGTCCACTCACCTAACCTGTCCAAGTCACCCTTTATTCTCGTTACATCCTCCTCACCCTGCCACCCAGCTTTGTGTCATTAGCAAATGTGCCAATATTCCTTTTAATGCCTTCATCTATATCCTTAATGTATATTGTAAACAGCTAAGGTTCCAGCACCGAACCTTGTGGTACCCCACTGGTCACCGCCTGCCATTCTGAAAGGGACCTGTTACTCTTTGCTTCCTGTCAGCCTGCCAATTTTTCAATCCAAGTCAGTATTTTGCCCCCAATACCATATGCCCTAATTTTACTCACTAATCTCCTACGTGTGACTTTATCAAAAGCTTTCCGAAAGTCCAGGTACACTACATTCATTGGCTGTTCCTTGCCCATCTTCATAGTTACATCTTCAAAATATTCCAGAAGATTAGTCAAGCATGATTTCCCCTTCATAAATCCATGCTGACTTTGACCTATCCAGTTACGTTATCCAAATGAGTCGTAATTTCATCTTTTATAATTGACTCCAGCATCTTTCCCACCATTAATGTCAGGCTAACAGGTCCACAATTCCTTGTTTTCTTTCTCCCCCCTTTCTTGAAAAGTGGGACACCATTAGCCACCCTCCAATCCGCAGGAAGTGATCCTAAATCTGTAGAACATTGGAAAATGATTACCAATGCGTCTACAATTTCTAGAGCCACCTCCTTAAGTACCCTGGGATGCAGACCATCAGGCCCCGGGGACTTATCAGCCTTCAGACCTAACAGTCCGTCCAACACCATTTCCTGCCTAATATAAATTCCCTTCAGTTCATTCATTACTCGGTCCTTCAGCCACTATTACATCTGGGAGATTGCTTGTGTCTTCTCCAGTGAAGACAGATTCAAAGTACCTATTCAACTCTTCTGCCATTTCCTTGTTCCCCATAATAAATTCACCCGTTTCTGTCTTCAAGGGCCCAGTTTTAGACTTAACCATTTTTTTTCTTTTCACATAACCTAAAAAAAAAGCTTATACTATCCTCTTTTATACTTTTGGCCAGTTTGCCTTCGTATTTTCTCTGCGTATTGCCTTTTTAGTTATCCTCTGTTGCTCTTTAAAGGTTTCCCAGTCCTCCGGCTTCCCGCTCATCTTTGCTGTGTTATACTTCTCTTTTATCTTTATACAGTCCTTAATTTCCCTCGTCAGCCACAGCCATCCCTGCCTCCCCTTAGGATCTTTCTTCCTCTTTGGAATGAACTGATCCTGCACCTTCTGCATTATATCTAGAAATACCTGCCATTGTCATTCCACTGCCATCCCTGCTAGGGTATTGCACCATTGAACTTTGACCAGTTCCTCCCTCATAGCTCCATAGTGCCCTTTGCTCAACTGCAACACTGACACTTCCGATTCTCCCTTCTCCCTCTCAAATTGCAGATTAAAACTTATCATAACATGGTCACTATCTCCTTTACTTCGAGGGCACTGATCAAACCCGGTTCATTGCACAACACCAGATCCAGAATTGCCTTCTCCCTGGTAGGAGTGAAAATGTGTTGCTGGTTAAAGCACAGCAGGTTAGGCAGCATCCAAGGAACAGGAAATTCGACGTTTCGGGCCAGAGCCCTTCATCAGGAATGAGGAGAGGATGCCAGGCAGGCTAAGATAAAAGGTAGGGAGGAGGGACTTGGGGGAGGGGCGATGGAGATGTGATAGGTGGAAGGAGGTCATGGTGAGGGTGATAGGCCGGAGTGGGGTGGGGGCGGAGAGGTCAGGAAGAAGATTGCAGGTTAGGAGGGCGGTGCTGAGTTCGAGGGTTAGGACTGAGACAAGGTGGGGGGAGGGGAAATGAGGAAACTGGAGAAATCTGAGTTCATCCCTTGTGGCTGGAGGGTTCCCAGGTGGAAGATGAGGCGCTCTTCCTCCAACCGTCATGTTGTTATGTTCTGGCGATGGAGGAGTCCAAGGACCTGCATGTCTTTGGTGGAGTGGGAGGGAGAGTTAAAGTGTTGAGCCACAGGGTGGTTGGATTGGTTGGTCCGGGTGTCCCAGAGGTGTTCCCTGAAGCGTTCTGCAAGTAGGCGGCCTGTCTCCCCAATATAGAGGAGGCCACATCGAGTGCAGCGGATGCAATAGATGATGTGTGTGGAGGTGCAGGTGAATTTGTGGCGGATATGAAAGGATCCCTTGGGTCCTTGGAGAGAAGTAAGGGAGGAGGTGTGGGCGCAAGTTTTGCATTTCCTGCGGTTGCAGGGGAAGGTGCCAGGAGTGGAGGTTGGGTTGGTGGGGGGTGTGGACCTGACGAGGGAGTCACGAAGGGAGTGGTCTTTGTGTAACGCTGATAGGGGAGGGGAGGGAAATATATCCCTGGTGGTGGGGTCCGTTTGGAGTTGGCGGAAATGACGGCGGATGATACGCTGTATACGGAGGTTGGTGGGATGGTAGGTGAGAACCAGTGGGGTTCTGTCTTGGTGGCGGTTGGAGGAGCGGGGCTCAAGGGCGGAGGAGCGGGAAGTGGAGGAGATACGGGGGAGGGCATCGTCGATCACGTCTGGGTGGAATCTGCGGTCCTTGAAGAAGGAGGCCATCTGGGCTGTACGGTATTGGAACTGGTCCTCCTTGGAGCAGATGCGGCGGAGATGAAGGAATTGGGAATATTGGATGGAGTTTTTACAGGGGGCAGGGTGGGAGGAGGTGTAGTCCAGGTAGCTGTGGGAGTCAGTCGGTTTATAGTAGATGTCTGTGTTGCGTCGGTCGCCCGAGATAGAAATGGAAAGGTCTAGGAAGGGGAGGGAGGAGTCTGAGACAGTCCAGGTGAATTTGAGGTCGGGATGGAAGGTGTTGGTAAAGTTGATGAACTGTTCAACCTCCTCGTGGGAGCACGAGGCAGCGCCGATACAGTCATCGATGTAGCGGAGGAAAAGATTGGGGGTGGTGCAGTGTAGTTGCGGAAGATGGACTGTTCCATATATCCTACAAAGAGACAGGCATAGCTGGGGCCCATGCGGGTGCCCATGGCAACTCCTTTAGTTTGGAGGAAGTGGGAGGATTGGAAAGAGAAGTTATTCAGGGTGAGGACCAGTTCAGTCAGTCGAAGGAGGGTGTCGGTGGAAGGGTACTGGTTGGTGCGGCGGGAAAGGAAGAAGCAGAGGGCTTTGAGTCCTTCGTGATGGGGGATGGAGGTGTACAGGGACTGGATGTCCATCGTGAAGATAAGGCGTTGGGGACCGGGGAAGCGAAAATCATGGAGGAGATGGAGGGCGTGGGTGGTGTCCCGAACGTAGGTGGGGAGTTCTTGGACTAAAGGGGACAGAACCGTGTCGAGGTACGCGGAGATGAGTTCGGTGGGGCAGGAGCAGGCTGAGACAATGGGTCGGCCGGGGCAGTCAGGTTTATGGATTTTGGGCAGGAGGTAGAAACGGGCGGTGCGGGGTTGTGGGACTATGAGGTTGGAGGCGGTGGATGGGAGATCACCTGAGGTGATGAGGTTATGGATGGTCTGGGAGATGATGGTTTGGTGGTGGGAGGTGGGGTCATGGTCAAGGGGGCAATAGGAGGAGGCGTCCGCGAGCTGGCGTTTGGCCTCAGCGGTATAAAGGTCGGTGCGCCAAACTACTACCGCGCCTCCCTTGTCTGCCGGTTTGATGGTGAGGTTGGGGTTGGAGTGGAGGGCTGCACGTTCTGAGGGTGAGAGGTTGGAGTGGGTGAGAGGGGTGGACAGGTTGAGGCGGTTAATCTCGCGGCGGCAGTTGGCTATAAGTAGATCGAGGGCGGGTAAGAGGCTGGTAGGCTCCAGTACAAGCTGTTCTAAGAATCCATCTTGGAGACACTCCACAAACTCCCTTTCTTGAGTCCCGTATCATGCTGATTCTCCCAGTCTACCTGCATGTTGAAATCCCCCACAATAACTGTAGTAATACCTTTGCGACAGGCCAATTTTAACTCCTTATTCAACTTACACCCTCCATCCACATTACTGTTTGGGGGCCAGTCGATAACTCCCATTAGGGTCTTTCTACCCTTAGAATTTCTAAGCTGCCTTCTTCAGCTGCTGCAGTCCTTGGGGTATCATTGCACCCACAGTTGTTGGAAAGGGATATCAGGATTTGGATTCAGCGATACTGACAAAATGGTGTTATGATCCCAGCTCATGCTCCAACTGGATAAGTGAAATCCCAAAATGAAATCTAGCTTGATAGATCTGTTTCAGTTTACTAACTTGGTCGTCATTCACAGAAACATAGGCACATTATATTCTTTCTCTTTCATTCTCAAACAAAGGTTTATGACATACACCTCTACAAGGAAAATAAAATAAGCAAGCCCATCTAAATATAGAGCACAGTTTGAATGAACTTAAAGCACACAAGAAAAACTCTAATATATTCTCCAATATCATTAATGTGCACCATTTCAGTTCCAGAGAAATTATCCTTCCATACAGTGGGGAGGTGATGGCCTTGTCGTATTAACATTGGACTGTTGATCCAGATAACATTCTGGGGACCCAGGTTCAAATCCCACTGTAGCAGATGGTGGAATTTTAATTCAATAACTATCTGGAATTAAGAATCTGATGATGACTATGAATCAGTTGTTGATTGTCAGGGAAAACCATCTGGCTCACTAATATCCTTTTGGAATAGAAACTGCCACCCTTACCTGGTCTGGCTTACATGTGACTCCAGACCCACAGCAACATAGTTGACTCTTAACTACCCTCTGGGCAATTAGGATGTGGTAATAGATACTGCCTAGCCAGCAACACCAACAGTCTGTGAATGAATACAGAGAGAAAATGACCAAATCTTTAGCTTTGACATCAGTGCCAAACCCAAATTCTGTCCTGTGCACTCTGAAAATGTTTCAATGTATACGTATAATATTGAAAGTTTAAATATTCTCAATCTTTTAATAATTTGCCTATTTATGCCAATCTTTCCTGATCTGGAACTTTCACAAGCTAAACATTTGCAGAATAACTTCAATTATCTGAACATCAATTATCCGAATTTCGGATTATCTGAACAAGATCTCAAGATACCGTAAAAACGCTATCCATTATCTCAACAATTCGTTATCTGAACTCTCAGTTATCTGAACAAAGTACTCCCCACCCATCTCGTTCAGATAATCAAAGTTGTTCTGTACATCAAGGTTACTGAGCCCTCCCTGAAAGGTACAATATTCCTATCTAGCAGAGACACCATATTTGACTCTGAGGGCACAGGTTTAGGGTGAGATGGGAAAAATTTAAAAGGGTTCTAAGGAGCAACTGTTTCACGCAGAGTGTGGTGCAGATATGGAATGAGCTGCCAGAGGAAGTTGTGGAGGCCGGTACAATTACAACATTTAAAATGCATCTGGATGGGTATATGAATATGAAGGGTTTAGAAGGTGGTGGCAAATCTAGATTAGATTAGGTTAGGATATCTGTTCGTCATGGACGAGTTTGACTGAAGAGTCTGTGTCCGTGCTGTGTCTGTGTCAATGACTCTATAACACTCGAGGAGACTTTCAATCATCTGCTATCTGACACATATTGGATTAGGTCATGGATTGGAAGAACTGTCTGACTTTGTTTTTTGTTAGTCCTTTCACCAAAGTAACTACCACCCATATGCCATTGTTTGAAATCTAAACTCTCAAAACGATATTATGAATTTATATAAAACAAATCACACAACTCTCATTACAACGGTACTATATATTGTCTACCGGAATAGTGCCAGAAGTCTGGAGGATAGCAAATGTTGCTCCCTCATTCAAGAAGAGGAGTTGAGACAACCCTGGTTATTATAGATCGTGAGCCTTACTTCAATTGTGGATAAAGTGTTGGAAAGGGTTATAAGAGATCGGATTTATAATCATCTAGAAAGGAATAAGTTGATTAGAAAGTCAGCACGGCTTTGTGAAGGGTAGGTCATGCCTCACAAATCTTACTGAGTTTTTTGAGAAGGTGACCAAACAGGTGTATGAGGGTGAAATGGTAGATGTGGCGTATATGGATCTCAGTAAGGTGTTTGATAAGGTTCCCCATTGTAGACTATTGCACAAAATACAGACGCATGGGATTGAGGGTGATTTAGTTGTTTGGATCAGAAATTGACAAGCTGAAAGAAGACAAAGAGGGTGGTGGTTGATGGGAAATATTCATCCTGGAGTTCAGTTACTAGTGGGGTACCGTAAGAATATGTTTTGGGTCCACTGGTGTTTGTCCTTTTTATAAATGACCTGGATGAGGGCATAGAAAGATGGGTTAATAAATTTGCGGAAGACACTAAGGTTGGTGGAGTCGTGGATAGTGCCAAAGGATTTTGTAGGTTACAGAGGGACATAGATAAGCTGCAGAGCTGGGCTGAGAGGTGGCAAACGGAGTTTGATGCGGCAAAGTGTGAGGTGATTCATTTTGGAAGGAGTAACAGGAATGCAGAGTACTGGGCTAATGGTAAGATTCTTGGTAGTGTAGACCAGCAGAGAGATCTCAGTGTCCATGTACATAAATCCCTGAAAGTTGCCACCCAGGTTGATAGAGTTGTTAAGAAGGCATATGGTGTGTTAGCTTTTATTGGTAGAGGGATTGAGTTTCGGAACCATGAGGTCATGCTACAGCTGTACAAATCTCTGGTGTGGGCACATTTGGAGTATTGCGTACAGCTCTGGTCACCGCATTATAGGAAGGATATGGAAGCTTTGGAAAGGGTTCAGAGGAGATTTGCTAGGATGTTGCTTGGTATAGAGGGAAGTTCTTACGAGGAAAGGCTGAGGTACTTGAGGCAGTTTTCGTTACAGAGAAGAAGGTTGAGAGGTGACTTGAAACATATAATATAATCAGAGGGTTAGATAGGTTGGACAGTGAGAGCCTTTTTCCTTGGATGACAGTGGCTAGCACGAGGGGACATAGCTTTAATTTGACTGGGGCAATACACCTGTCACACTGTACAAAATGTGTGTTAAAGTGAGCTCAAGCTGGACAGATGCTCCTTTTGAATCAAATGGACACATAATTGTAGGGGGAACCAGATAATTCAGTGCCATTTACCTCACCAAGTCTACACTGACCCTCTGAAGACAGCCCAATCAGACTCAGCCCACCCACCCCCACCCCCACCCATGTCCTATCACAAAAGCCCACTCAATCGATGTTTATTATGAATATTCAGTTCAGTGTAAACTTCTCTCACTTTGCTCATTCTACAATCTCAGGCATGATTGGAAACGTCAGGCCGAGAGGAATGGATTAAAAATTATTTACAGGATCATCTTTAAGCCAATTTCTTTAATTAGAATGGAAAAAAAGCATAGGAAGAAAAGGAAGCTGATATGTTGAGACGAGTTCTGTGAAGTTTGAATGTCAACATTCAAGCTTCAAGTCAGAAGAACTCTATTTTGTTTATTCTGCAAGTTGATTGCAAGAGAGAAACGCCGTCCATGCCGTGCCAGACCAGTTCAGACTGGTTCTCTCTCATTGTCTAGCTGCAGCTGTGAAAATGTTCCTTACTGAAATGTGATTTGGAGATGCCGGTGTTGGACTGGGGTGGACAAAGTCAAAAGTCACACAACACCAGGCTATGGTCCAACAAGTTTATTTGGGAGCACTATCTTTCAGAGAGCTGCTCCTTCATTGGGCTGAAGGAACAGCACTCCAAAAGCTAGTGCACCCAAATAAACCTATTGAATATAACTGGGCGTTGTGAGATCTTTAACTTACTGAAACAGTCATTCATTACTTTAATTCCTGGATTTAATATATAATAATGCGTACACCATATAATAGAAGCCATTCAGCCTCTTGAATCTAGCTTGTCATTCAGATGCGGCTGTACAGGATGTTGGTTAGGCCATTTGTGGAATATTGTGTGCTATTCTGGTCTCCTTCCTGTCAGAAGGATGTTGTGAAACTTGAAAGGGTTCAGAAAAAATTTACAAGGATGTTGCCAGGGCTGGAGGATTTGAGCTATAGGGGGAGGATGAAGAGACTGGGGTCGTTTTCCCTGGAGCATCGGAGGCTGAGGGGTGATCTTATAGAGTATTTATAAAATCATGAGGGGCGTGGATAGGATAAATAGACAAGGTCTTTTCCCTGGGATGGGGGAGTCCAGAACTAGAGGGAATGGGTTTACGGTGATAGGGGAAAGATATAAAAGAGACCTAAGGGGCAACTTTTCACGCAGAGGGTGATACATGTGTGGAATGAGCTGCTAGAGAAAGTGTGGAGGCTAGTTCAATTGCCACATTTAAAAGGCATCTGGATAGGTGTATGAATAGGAAGGGTTTACAGGGATGTGGGCCAGTGCTGACAAATGGGACTAGATTAGGTTAGGATTTCTAGTCGGTACAAGATGAATTGGACCGAAAGGTCTGTTCCCGTGCTGTACCTCTCTATAACTCAATGGTAGCTGGTCTATATCTGAACTCCATTTAAACACTGAGTGTTGTGAAAGAAAAAAGGAAATTGCTGGAAAATCTCAGGAGATCTGGCAGCATTTGTTGAGAGAAAATAGAGTTAACATTTTAGGTCCCGTGACCCTTCTACAGAATTGAACGCATTAAGGTGGAATTCCCCGGGGAAGTCACTGATTGTATCAAGAGGCGGGAGAATATTCCACAAGGAGTATGCTGAGAATGTCAGACAAGGTGAAACCCCCCAGGTACTAAGTTGCATGGGTTGGGATTAGACTTTGCTGTTGTGAAATGGATTTCAAATTGTTGATTCTGTCACTGTAACAAACAAGGTTCTGAGTTTTTTTTTTAAAACTTTAAGTAATTGAGATCTTGATCCTTCTTTTGCCCCCAGCTGTTTCCTCACCCTCTGCAACGTTTATCAAGGAAGATCGTCCAGTCGAAATTGAACAGCACCATAGTTGGGGTGTTTACCATCTCCCTGGTATTCCTGTCAGCATTCGTTAATATGGTAGGTGGAGTCTGCATGAGGGGAGCTTATGTTCAACAGCGTTAACATCCCATTACAAATCAGTACAGGAAGATACCCCACCATCAAAACTGGGAAAACACAGTAAGGAATGCATTGGAATCAGGATGACACCGAGTTTGATACGTGTTAGAATCAGGATAACAGAGTCTGAAGTGTGTGTTCAATCCAGGTTAACATAGTCTGCAGTGTAGGTAAAAACAATGACTGCAGATGCTGGAAACCAGATTTTGGATTGGTGGTGCTGGAAGAGCACAGCAGTTCAGGAAGCATCTGAGGAGCAGCAAAATCGACGTTTCAGGCAAAAGTTCTTCATCAGGGGTGTTAGACCCACTACTGAGTCTGCAGTGTGTTAGATCCAAGATAACAGAGTCTGGAATACGTTAGAAACAAAAACAGAGATTGCTGGAAAAGTTCAGCAAATCTGGCAGCATTTGTGGAGAGAAATCAGAGTTAATGTTTTGGGTCCAGTCACCCTTCCTCAGAACGATGGTAGGTAGAGCCAGCAGTGTGTTACACCCACAATAACCTAGAATCTTTTAAACCAAGGGTAACACTGAGTTTTGATTGTATTAGAGTGTGTTTACAAGACTGAAACCTGCCTGACAGGAGTCTTAGCAAAATTGTGTTCGAAGAGAATCAGAGAAAAGATTCCACAAGTTGGAGTCATACCTAACACATAGGAAGATAATTGTTGGAAGTCAGTCATTTCAGCTCCAGGACATCTCTGCAGGAGTTGGTCAGGGTAGTGTCAGCGTGGGGATGTTCACTGATGATTGCATAATATTCAGCACCAATCAAATCTCCTCACATACTGAAGCAGTCCACATCCATTTGCAGCAAGACCTGGGTGACATCCAGGTTTGATCTGATAAGTGGCAACTTGTGTCACTTGAATGCCAAGCAATAACTATCTCCAGTAAGAGAGAATCTAACTCCTGCCCCTCAACATTTGATGGCATTACCATCACTGAATCCTCCACCATCAACATCCTGGGGTTACCATTAACCAGAAACCAAACTTGACAAGCCAAATAAAAAATGTAGTCACAAGAACAGGTCAGAGGCTAGGAATCCTGCAGCAAATAACTTATCTAAATCCCCAGGGCCTGTCCACTATGTACAAAACAAAGGTGAGGAGTGCAATAGAATATTCCTCACTAGCTCCTGGAAGAGGGCAGCTAGAACTGTGCTCAATCCAGGACAAAGCAGCCTACTTAATTGGCATCTATCACCTTCAACATTTACACCCTTCATCACCAATGCACAAACCAGCAGTGTCTAATTAGTTAAAAATCACACAACACCAGGTTATAGTCCCAACAAGTTTATTTGGAAGCACTAGCTTTCAGAGCGCTGCTCCCTCATCAGGTGGTTGTGGAGTATAAGATCATAAGACACAGAATTTGTAGCAAACGTTTACAGTGTGATGTAACAGAAATTATACATTGAAAAAGACCTGGATTGTTTGTTAAGTCTCTCATCTTTTAGAATGAACATGTTGGTTTCAGTTCTTTCATATGCCAACAAAATCTGACCCAACCAATGATGCCTACATCCCTTTAATGAATTTTAAAAACTCACAAATAATGCAAAGTGTGGAGTGTGTCAAACTCAGATATTATTCTTATGAAGTTATAACAGTGACTACACTTCCACAGTACTTTATTGGTTTTAAAGTACTTTTAGGATGTGGTGATGAAAGAAACTGTATAAATATAAATCATTTGCTCATGTATAGTTCATTTCTCCTTTAAAAGAATGAATATCCTCGACAGCTAAGGAAATCAGCCATGAATGAATAATAGCGAATAGAATTAACACACAATAGAAGGTTTACAATTACACAACCCCTTTGGACTTCTGAATCATTGTATTTCAACTATTATTAATTCAGCTCCTCATACCATTGGGATCATTAATTCCTCTCAGTATCCTTCCCCCTTCGCTCTCCCCTCCTCTCCCCTCCCCCTCCATGTTCCTGATTATATTGCAACTGATCTCATTCCAGCTCTCTGCTGCTGGCTAGGTCAATGACCTCTTCTAACATCCTGTGTTAACGAGTTCATCACTTCTGATATTACTGCAGTTCCCTCTTGTCAGGCTCTGTAACTACTCCCGGCCAGAATGCTATGTTATTAATACATGGAAACGTATTGCACAGACGACAGCTATTCAGCCCTTTGGCTTTTTCAAAGAGCTAACCAATTAGCCACACGTGCTCCTGCTATATCCTGCTGTGCTGTTTGGTTTTAAATCCTAAATTCAAACCAACTACTCGTATAAATGCGCACATGGAGTAGGCTTAAACTTTGTGATCCTCCAAGAGCAGGTTTGCAACTTGACCAACCTTCCTTTCCAATCAGACAATGCAAATTAAAATTAACTTCCCAAACCTAAACCACACATGCAAAGGATTCAACACTCACACCCACACAAATCCATAGCACTCGTGCACACACAGGCAAGGACACACATGTATATATAAGCTGACATATAAGTTATGGATGTATCCTCACACACCGACCCAGACTGAAACAATTGTTTGATCAAATGGAAATATTTCCCCAGTTATAAGACCATGAGACGTAGGAACTGAAGCATGCCATTTGGCCCATCAAATCGGGTCTGCCGTTCAATGGGATCATGGCCAATCTAAAAAGCCTTAACTCCACTTTTTTGCCCTGTCTTTACAACATTTACTCCCCTTACTAGTTAGAAATCTGTCTGTCACCCTTGAATGTACTTAATGACCCAGCCTCACCAGCCCTCTGCAATAAAAAATTCCACAGATTCACTATCCTCTGAGAGGAGAAATTCCTCTTCGTCTCTGTCTTAAACGGACAACTCTTTTACTCTAAGCTAATGCCCTCTGGCTCTTCCAAAAGGGGAAACAACATCTCCACATCTACCCTGTCAAGTCCCGTTAAGAATCTTACATGTTTCAGTAAGGCCTCCTATAAACCTGAATGAACCTTAGTTTCTAATAATCTCTGTAACATGCAGAAATCATGTGCATTTATACGCTGTCTCTCATGCTGTCATGACACCCTTCCATGAAATTTAAAGAAAAAAAAGGACTTTTTTTAGGAAATGTGGTTGCATAGTAAGCTCCAACAAACAACGCTGTGATAATGACCTGAAAATTTCTTTCACTGATTTTGGCGGAGAGATATCTGTGGCCCAGGACACTGGGGAGAAGTCCCCTGCTAATTGTCACTTAGTGCCATGGGATCTTTTACACCCAGCTGGAAGAGCAGATGGGCGCTCACTTTGATGTCTCACAAGAGAGACAGCACTTCCAGCAGTACAGCACTTGGAGCTATCTGAAGTATCAGGGTTATGGGGCTGGATTTTAAAGAACATTAGAACATAGAACAGTACAGGCCCTTTGGCCTTCGATGTTGCACTGACCTGTGGAACCAATCTGAAGCCTACCTAATCTACACTATTCCATTTTCATCCATATGTTTATCCAATGACCATTTGGATGCCCTTCAAGTTGACGAGTCTACTACAGTTGCAGGCAAAGCATTCCACACCCTGCTTCTCTCTGAGTAAAGAAACTACCTCTGACATCTGTCCTATATCTATCACCCCTCAGTTTAAAGCTATGCCCCCTTGTGTTCGCCGTCACCATACTTGGAAAAAGGCTCTCCCTGTCCACCCTATCTAACCCTCTGATTATCTTATATGTCTCTATTAAGTCACCTCTCAACCTTCTTCTCTCTGACAAAAACAGCCACAAGTCCCTCAGCCTTCCCTCCATACCGGGCAACATCCTAGTAAATCTCCACTGCACCCTTTCCAAAGCTTCCACATCCTGTAATGCGGTGACCAGAACTATATGCAATACTCCAAGTCCGGCCACACCCGAGTTTTGTACAGCTGGAGTGACCACTGCTAATGTTTTGATGTTTCATTGCTAGCTTCCAAAACATTAGGAGAAAGTGAGGACTGCAGATGCTGGAGATCAGAGTCAAAAAGTATGGCGCTGGAAAAGCACGGCCGATCAGGCTGCATCCGAGAAGCAGGAGAATTGATGCTTTGAGCATGAGCACTTCATCAGAAATGTATGGGGGTGGATCCAAGGGGGCTGAGATATAAATGGGAGGGGTGAGACTGGGGCGAAGATAGCTAGGAATGCAATAGGGAGATGAATTGGGGTGATGGTGATATGTTGGAGAGGAGGGTGGAGTGATTAGGTGGGAAGGAAGATGGACAGGTAGGACAGTTCAAGAAGGTAGTGCTGAGTTGGAAGGTTGGATCTAGGATAAGGTGAGGGGAGGGGAAATGAGGAAACTGGTGAAATCGATGTTGATGCCATGTGGTTGGAGGGTCCAAAGGCAAAAGATGAGGTGTTCTTCCTCCAGTCATCAGGTGGCTAGGATTTGGCAGTGAAGGAGGCCCAGGACTTGCAGGTTCTTGGCAGAGTGGAAGGGGGAGTTGAGGGTGGCCACTTCAACTCCCCCTCCCACTCTGCCAAGGGCATGCAAGTCCTGGACCTCTTCCATTGCCATATCTTAGCCACCCAATGACTGGAGGAAGAACACCTCATCTTCTGCCTTTGGACACTCCAACCACATAAGATCAATGTTGATGACAGTTTTGTCATCTCCCTGACCCCAGATCCAACCTTCCAGCTCAGCACTGCCTTTTTGAACTGTCCTACCTTCCTTTCCACCTATGCATTCCACCCTCTGCTCCGACCTATCATTATCACTCCCCACCTTTATCTATTTATCGCATTCCCAGCTACCCTCCCCCGCCTAACCCCCTTCCTATTTATCTCTCAGCCCCTGCGACACCCCCACCCCACCATTCCTGATGAAGAGCTTATGCTTGCAATGTCGACTCTCCTGCTCCTCAGATGCTGCCTGACCGGCTGTGCTTTTCCAGCGCCACACTTATTGATAACTTCCAAAACATTGTCTAGTTTCATTTTACTTCAAAGAACTTATATCTCTTTCCTGTAAGGGTTATCCCCCTTGACCTCAGGGAGACTTACTAACCAGTAAGAAAGGGAGGTAAAAAGGGTGGATGAATTGTATTACTGGTCAGAGAGGATATCACAGGAGCAGGAAATCGATGTTTCGGGCACAAGCCCGTCATCAGGCTTTTGCCCGAACGTTGATTTTCCTGCTGCTCAGATGCTGCCTGATCTGCTGTGCTTTTCCAGCACCATTCTAATCTTGACTGTAATCTCCAGCATCTGCAGTACCCACATCCGCCTGGAGTTTAAAGAGAGGTTGATTAAAGTGTAGGACAGACGTGTCCCTGTGAAAATGAGGGATAGAAATGGCAAGATTAGGGAACCATGGATCACAGGTGAAACTGTTAAGACTCAGAGGAAAAAGGAAGCAAACATAAGGTCTAGGTGACTGAAAACAGATGAAACTTTGGAAGAATATCAGCAAAGTAGGACTAATCTGAAACGAGGAATTAAGAGGACTAAAAGGGATCATGAAATATCTTTAGCAAATAGGGTTAAGGAAAATCCCAAAGCCTTTCATTCATATCTAAGGAGCAAGAGGGTAACTAGGGAAAGAGTTAGTCCACTCAAGGACAAAGGAGGAAAGTTATGCGTGGAGTCAGACAAAATGGGTGAGATTCTTAATGAGTACTTTGTTTCGGTATTCACTGCGGAGAAGGACATGACAGATGTTGAGGTTATGGATAGATGTTTGATTACTGTAGGTCAAGTCAGCATAAGGAGGGAGAACGTTTTGGGTATTCTAAAAGCAATTAAGGTGGACAAATCCTCATATCCAGATGGGACCTATCCCAGGTTACGGAGGGAAGCAAGGGAGGAAATACATGGGATCTTAACAGATATCTTTGCAACATTGTTGAACACGGGTTGGGTCCCAGAAGACTGGAGAATTGCTAATGTTGTTCACCTGTTTAAGAAGGGTAACAGAGGTAATTTTAGACTGGTGAGAAGCTGCTGGAGAAGATACTGAGGGATAGGATTTTTTGAGGAAGTGACAAAGTTGATTGATGAGGGAATATCTGTAGATGACATATACATGGACTTCAGTAAGATAAGGTTCCCATGGTAGGCTGCTGGAGAAAGTGAAGTCACATGGAGTCCAGGTGTACTAGCTAGATGGATAGAGAAGGTATAGGTGATCTGATTGACAAGTTTGCAGATGACACTAAGATTGGTGGAGTAGCAGATAGTGAAGAGGACTGTAAGAGAGTACAGCAGAACATAGATAGATTGGAGAATTGGGAAGAGAAATGCCAGATGGAGTTCAAACCAGGCAAATGGTGCACCAGGTGATGCATTTTGGAAGATCCAATTCAAGAGCAGAATATATGGGTAAATGGAAAAGCCTTGGGGAAAATTAATGTAGAGAGAGTTCTGGGTATTCAGGTCCATTGTACCCTGAAGGTGGCAATGCAGTTCAACAGAGTGGTCAAGAAGGCATATGGCAAAGTTTCCTTCATCGGATGGGGTATTAAGTACAGGAGTTGGCAGGTCATGTTACACTTGTATAAGACTTTGGTTCAGCCAATTTGGAATACTGCGTACAGTTCTGGTGGCCACATTACTAAAAGAATGTGGATGCTTTGGAGAGAGTGTAGACAAGGTTCACCAGAATGTTGTCTGGTGTGGAGGCCGCTAGCTATGAAGAAAGGTTGAGTAGATTAGGATTATTTTCATTAGAAAGACGGAGGTTGAGGGGGCACCTGATTGAGGTCTACAAAATTATAAGAGGTATAGACAGGGTGGTTAGCAAGAAGCTTTTTCCTAGTGTGGGGGACTCAATTACTAAGGGCCACGAGTTCAAAGTGAGAGGGGAATAGTTTAAGAGAGATACATTTGGAAAGTTCTTTACGCAGAGGGTGATGGGTGCCTGGAGCACGTTGCCAATGGAGGTGGTAGAGATGGGCACGATAGTGTCATTTAAGTTGTACGTGGACAGATACACAAGGCGGGGAGCAGACCCTTAGAAAATAGGTGACAGGTTTAGATAGAGGATCTGGATCAGTGCAGGCTTGGAGGGCCAAAGGGCCTGATGCTGTGCTGTAATGTTCTTTGTTCTTCTTTGTTCTAGAAGGACAATGACTAAGTGATGACTGTCCATGTCCCATGAACAAATACATTTGAAAAATGCACTCAATATTTTAGGCTCACAGATGAAAAACATCCAATAAGTTAATAGCAATCTTAGGGCTGCCATTGTCTGGGAAACTGTATCCCATAGGAGAAAGAGCATTAGACAACCGAGGAGAAAAATAGGGTGAAAACTCGAGGTGAATTGATAAGTAACCTGTGATTCTCTGCTTTGTTTCTTCTTCCAGTTTGTGTGCAACACCCAGGATTTGCACAGCTGTGTGGCTAAAGAGTACAACACAACTCCAAACAATGTCAATGCCTGTCATGTCGCCAATTCCTTTGCCAACCATAGTCTAGACCTAGAGACAGGTCTCTGCGGGGGACTTCAACCCAGCTGTAATTTCCCTGAGGTACCTTATTTCTTAATACAGAGCGAAACGATTCAGCCGAGCACTTCTGTGTCAGCACACTGAAAACGTATCCAGTCAGTTCCACTTTTCACCAATATTTCACGTAAAAACATTTCCGCTTCATGTATTTATGCAGCTCCCTTTTGAAGTTTAATATCGAACCAACTTGTTCCAGACAATGCATTCTAGATCATTATAACTTGCTGTGTAAAACCATTTACTTCCTCGATCTTTTGCCAGTTACCATAAATCTCTTCGAGTTACAACCTTCCTGCCAAATTTGCTCCATATTTACTCTATTTTGAACTCAAATGATTTTTTCTGGGGAAGAACATCCCACTTTCCCCAATCTCTCCAATATTATCCTCAGCGTTGTATTAATCTCGTAACCTTCCTCTGCACTGTCTGTAAAGCCTTCACATCCTTCCTGGAGTCCAGGATGGGATATAACGTTTCAGCTGAAGCTTACCGTCGTTTTGATGTTGGACTGATGTCTAGACCTAACAAAGATCTCAGAAAAGTTATATTTACAGCTGTTTTCTAATCAACCTTTGATAAGGTTTCCCATGGTAGGCTTATGCAGAAAGTCAGGAGGCTTGGGATAGTGGGAAGTTTGGCCAGTTGGATAGAGAACTGGCTAACCGGTCGAAGTCAGAGAGTGGTGGTAGATGGTAAATATTCAGCCTGGAGGTAAAAACAATGACTGCAGATGCTGGAAACCAGATTCTGGATTAGTGGTGCTGGAAGAGCACAGCAGTTCAGGCAGCATCCAACGAGCAGCGAAATGATTCCTAATGAAGGGCTTTTGCCCGAACCGTCGATTTCGCTGCATTTTGGATGCTGCCTGAACTGCTGTGCTCTTCCAGCACCACTAATCCAGAATATTCAGCCTGGAGCCCAGTTACAAGTGGAGTTCCGCAGGGATCAGTTCTGGGTCCTCTGCTGTTTGTAATTTTTATTAATGACTTGGAAGAGGGAGTTGAAGGGTGGGTCAGTAAATTGGCAGACGATACAAAGATTGGTGGAGTTGTGGATCGTGAAGAGGGCAGTTGTCGGCTGCAAAGGGACTTAGATATGATGCAGAGCTGGGCTGAGGAGTGGCAGATGGAGTTCAACCCTGTCAAGTGTGAGGTTGTCCATTTTCGAAGGACAAATAAGAATGCGGAATACAGAGTTAACGGTGGGGTTCTTAGTAAGGTGGAGGAGCAGAGGGATCTTGGGGTCTATGTTCATAGATCTTTGAAAGTTGCCACTCAGGTGGATAGAGCTTGTAAGAAGGCCTATGGTGTATTAGCATTCATTAGCAGAGGGATTGAATTCAAGGGTCGTGGGGTGATGTTGCAGCTGTATAGGACCTTGGTAAGGCCACATTTGGAGTACTGTGTGCAGTTCTGGTCACCTCATTTTAGGAAAGATGTGGAAGCTTTGGAGAGGGTGCAGAGGAGATTTACCAGGATTCAGTAAGATAAATAGAGAGTAACTATTTCCTGTGCAGGTGAAGTCCAGAACATATTAGAGTGAAGCCATTCAGAATGGAAATCTCCATAAACACTCAAGAAGTTCAACAACATTCAGAGTTAAGCAGCCCCCTTGCTTGGTACCATATCCATCAGCTTCCACATTCACTCCCTACACTACTGACGCTCAGTAGCAGCAGTGTGTATCATCTACAAGATACACTGCAGAAATTCACCAAGGCTTTTTCAACAACACCTTCCTAACAGACAATCACTACCATTAAGAAGGAAGGACAAGGGCAGCAGATGCATGGGGACATCACCAGCTTCAAGTTCCCCTCCAGATCACCCCACCTCAATTGGGTAAAAACAGTGACTGCAGATTCTGGAAACCAGATTCTGGATTAGTGGTGCTGGAAAAGCACAGCAGTTCAGGCAGTATCCGAGGAGCAGTAAAATCGACGTTTCGGGCAAAAGCCCTTCATCAGGAATACAGGCAGAGAGTCTGAAGGGTGGAGAGATAAGCTAGAGGAAGGTGGGGTGGGGAGAAAGTAGCATAGAGTACAACAGGTGAGTGGGGGAGGGGATGGAGGTGATAGGTGAGGGAGGAGAGTGGGTAGGAAGGAGTACGATGGGTGGATGGGGTGGGATGAAGGTCATAGGTCAGAGATGAGGGTGGAGTGGATAGGTGAAAAAGAAGATAGGCAAGTAGGACAAGTCATGGGGACAGTGCTGAGCTGGAAGTTTGGAACTGGGGTGAGGTGGGGGAAGGGAAAATGAGGAAACTGTTGAAGTCCACATTGATGCCCTGGGGTTGAAGTGTTCCGAGGCGGAAGATGAGGCGTTCTTCCTCCAGGCGTCGAGTGGTGAGGGAGCGATGATGAAGGAGGCCCAGGATCTCCATGTCCTCGGCAGAGTGGGAGGGGGACTGACTATATCGCTTTTCCTTCACTGTCACTGGATCAAAATCATGGAACTCTCTCCCTAACAGCATTGTGGATGTCCTACACCCCAAACCCAGCAGCGGTTCAAGACATTCACTCATTCCAAAAGATGTGCAGGTCAGGTGAATTGGCCATGCTAAATTGCCCACAGTGTTAGGTGTTTTAGTCAGGGATAAATGTCAGGAAATGAGTCTTTGTTGGTTACTCTTCGGAGGGTTGGTGTGGACTTGTTGGGCTGAAGGGCCTGTTACCACGCTGTAGGGGATCTAATCTAATCTAAAACAACTTTCTCCGGGGTTCTTAGAGATGGGCAGGAGAAGCATCCTCTCAGCATTTACCCTGTCAACTCCTTAAGAACCCTGCATGCTTTAATGAGATCACTTCCATTCTTCTAAACTCTAGTCAGTAGTCAGTAGCCTTCCTTCATGAGACTATCCCTCCATACTGAGGATCATCCTAATGAACTTTCTCTGAACTACCTCTAATGAAATTTTATCTTTCCCTAAATAAGGAATTAGGTAATAATAATATCTCTTACCTAATGTTAACGCAATTGACCAGTACTAAGCTACTTTTAAGCTGTTATCTTGTAAGAGTCTACAGGAGTTGGGGCTGTGCAGGACATTGGTTAGGCCACTGTTGGAATATTGCGTGCAATTCTGGTCTCCTTCCTATCGGAAAGATGTTGTGAAACTTGGAAGGGCTCAGAAAAGATTCACAAGGATATTGCCAGGATTGGAGAGTTTGAGCTATAGGGAGAGGCTGAACAGGATGGGACTGTTTTCCCTGGAGCGTTGGAGGCTGAGGAGAGACCTTATAGAGGTTTACAAAATTATGAGGGGCATGGATAGGATAAATAGACAATGTCTTTTCCCTGGGGTCGGGGAGTCCAGAATTAGAGGGCATACGTTTAGGGTGAGAGGGGAAAGATATAAAAGAGATCTAAGGGGCAACCTTTTCACACAGAGGCTGGTACGTGTATGGAATGAGCTACCAGAGGAAGTGGTGGAGGCTGGTACAATTGCAACATTTAAGAGACATTTGGATGGGTATATGAATAGGAAGGGTTTAGGGGGATATGGGCCGGGTGCTGGTAGGTGGGACTAGATTGGGTTGGGATATCTGGTCGGCATGGACGGGTTGGACCGAAGGGTCTGTTTCCATGCTGTACATCTCTGTGACTCTATGACTCTACTTCTTGTCACTGCCTCTTTTGCTGATGACCTGTTGGTGGTTAATCCTTCACCACTCACTGCTAGTAAACCCTGCAGACTAGTGTCACAAGATGTTTTGTTGGCATCAGATCTGCCCAAAGCAGATCTTTTCACAACCAGGTAACGGCTGCAGGCGGCTCATATGAACACTGTAGATGGAGAAGTTACACGAGTAGGAATGATTCCCTTTGTACAAGGAAACCTATTCTAATGAAGCTGTTTATGTCTGCTTTCCTTTGAACAGTACTTCACCTACTGTGTGCTGCTGAGTTTACTGGCCTGTGCTGTATTCCTCCAGATCAGCAGCATTGGAAAGCTCGTTCTCATGCTGATCATTGAGCTGGTTTACATTGTCATGATGGAGCTGCCTGGCGTCACCCTTTTTGATAATGCAGACCTATTGGTTACTGCCAACAGTCTGTAAGTAGCCATTTACGAACCCACTGCTTTATTTTGCAATTCTAGTATATTTATGATACCATGACAAAATGATGAATTTTAAAAGGAGGCTGATAGCTTGCTAAATACTGGATTAGTGGTGCTGGAAGAGCACAGCAGTTCAGGCAACATCCAAGGTGCAGCGAAATCGACGTTTCGGGCAAAAGCCCTTCATTGGGAATTAAGGGCTTTTGCCCGAAACGTCGATTTCGCTGCTCCTGGGATGCTGCCTGAACTGCTGTGCTCTTCCAGCACCACTAATCCAGAATCTGGTTTCCAACACCTGCAGTCATCGTTTTTACCAGCTTGCTAAATACGGTCATGCAAGCAAAGAGTGTGTAGTAAACCTTTTTGAATCACTGGTTAGGTTGCAGCAAGGTGTCCAATTTTAAGGATTCGACCGTATTAACTCAGGAACCAAAGGAGAGCAAAAGAGACAATGCTAGAAAGTGTCAGCAGGTCTGGCAGCATCTGTAAGGAGAGAAAAGAGCTGATATTTTGAGTCTAACTGACCCTTTGTTAAATCTTTGACAAAGGGTCAGTTAGACTCGAAATGTCAGCTCTTTTCTCTCCTTACAGATGCTGCCAGATCTGCTGACATTTCTAGCATTGTCTCTTTTGGTTTCAGATTCCAGCATCCACAGTAATTTGCTTTTAACCAAAGGAGAGCATTCAGCCCCCTGAGTCAGTTCCATTCAATCAGAAATAAAAGCAGAATGCTACAGATACTGAAGATTTGAAGTAAAATGTAGAAAATGCGAGTGCAATTCAGCAGATCTGGCAGCATCTGTGGAGAGAGAAGCAGAGTCAATGTTTCGAATCAGACTGAAATGTGACTGTGACCCCAAGGACTGCAGTGTTTCAAGGAGAAAGCTCCCCACCATCTTCTCGGGGGCAATAGGGATGGGCAATAAATGCTGGGTGACATCTACATCCTGTGTTCTAACTCAACATGGTGAATGGCTTTGAGAAGAACCTACAGTTGGTAGTGCTCCCACATACCTGCTGCCCTTGCCCTCCTAGGTGGTAGAAGTCTTAGGTTTGGAAGGCGCTTTTGAAGGAATTTTAGTGAGTTGCTGCAGTGCATCTTGTAGATGGTACACACTGCTGCTACTGAGTATTGGTGGTGTAGGGACTCACGCTGGGGCATTTAGGATTCCAATCCAGCAGGCAACTTTGTCCTGCACGTTCTTGAGTTTCTTGAGTGCTCTTGGGACCCCACTCATCCAAGCTGTTTACCATGTGTTTCTTTGATTAACTTCAGAGTCCATCTTCCCCTCCCCACAACCAGAGGGTTTAAAATATGACAAAGATATGGATGAAGAGTGAGTCAGCATGTCAACAAATATGCTGCAATAACAATACAAAAGTAACTGGAGAATCAATGAGTAATTGCAAACCCATCGGTTTTATTTTTAACTCCTGAGAGCTAGATGGTTTCTTATATTCTCAAAGAAAATTACAAACTTAGCATGCAAGCAACAGACACTGAAAATGCAGAGGTGTCAGCATTTCGAATGAGTGAAGACAGTTTAATTTGGCAGGTGTCAATACTTACTGTTGACACGTACCAATAAACCTGCTGCGTGTGGCCAGCATTATTTGTAGCTTCCTTACAGTTTTCTCACTAAGTGGGTGGATTCTTCCCAGACTGAGTCATCTTCTCCACATACTTGTTAAAACCAAGGCCTCTCCTGCTCCCCGATAGATATCAAGGACTCTGAAACTATCAGGTAAAGAGCAAACAATTCTTAAATCATCCGAGCCAGCAGTTTCTCTTAACCAAACAGTACCATACACTTCCAAAAGATCGAAAGTCAAGCATACCTCTGAAAACACCTTGTCCATTAGCAATGTCCCAAGTTCAACACAATGAGATTTCAAAGACAGGTAGAAACTTTCTAAATAAGATGGATTGAAATCCTGGAACTCCCTTCATAACCACACTGTGGCTGTGTTTACATTCCATGGACTGCAGCAGTTCAAGGCAGCAGCTCAGCACCACCTTAAATGGTGGGTGGTAAATGTTGGCCCAGACATCAATGCCCATATACCATGAACGAATGAAAAGAAAGCAGTTTGCATTTATACAGTGTCTTTCACACTTATAGAACCAACATTTACAGCCAATGAAATGCTTTTATGAAACGCAGTTACTGTTGTAAAGAGGGAAATTGTTGCATAAATTTGAACATGTAGCAAGCTGTAACCGACAGCAGTGAAATTAATGATCACATCATTAATTTTAGTGATTAATGTTGAGGAGTAAATATCGATCAAGGTTTCAACTCCCGTGACCATGCCTTGTACCACAGCAGCTGTGTCTTATTATATTTCTCTTGTAGACTCATGTCTTTGTGCTTGGTCCTTCATGGATTTTATCCCACTGTAGCTACATTAGGCATTTCCTCTGGGTGTCTGTACTGCAATGTCCCACTAGACTGCTCATTTCATAGCTTTGTGATACCCTGCAAGCAATATTAGGATGTAAAATCAATTGGAAAATGCATGTGTTAATGTTCAAACGTCAATGAGGATTTCTCGATTCATTTATGGGATGTGGGCACCACTGGCTCGACCAGCATTTATCACAGATCCCTAATTGGTAAGGGTCAACCACATTTCACGTGAGTCTGGAGACACATGTAGGCCGGACAAGGTAAGGATGGCAGATGTCCTCCCCTATACGATATTAGTGATCCATATATTTTTAACAGAGGTTACATGGTCACTATCAGGCTAGCTTTTTAACTTGCATTCCAATAATTTTCCTTACTTAATTCAAATTTCACCATCTCCCATTTTGGAATTCAAGAAAACCTTCACCTAAAGGTCTGGGTTATTAGTCCATTGATGGTTATGAGGATAGGGTGAAGACGTTGGGACAGTTCTCCTTGTAAAGAAGCAGACTAAGAGGAGATCTGATAGAGCTTTTCAAAATCATGAGTGGGCTGAATAGAGTGTTCCCACTCATAAAAGGTACAAGAAAATGTTGATTTAAAGAAATCTGCAATTGAAAGAAGGGTGAAGTGAGGAAAAACCTTTTCCAAAAGAGAGCAGTTAGGATATGGAGTGTTCTGCCTGGAAGTGTAGTGGAGGCATTCAAGAGATTGTTACTTTGAAAAAATAATGTGCAAGAGTATGGGCGTAAATTCAGGAGATTGGCCCTAGATAATGATGGTCTTTTTTACGAACAGGTGCAGGTGTGAAAGGTTGAAGGTCCTCCTGCTGCACTGTAACACTTGATTCTGTGACATTACCACTATGCCTCTGCCTTCTGCTCTGAATCTATTGCATCCCAAGCTTGTCCTTAATTTAGGATACTTTTCTCACTCTCAGTAGGTCTTATGGTCTTCACTTACACAATGGTATATATCATAGAATCCTACAGTTGTAAGGAGGCCGATCAGCCCATTGGATCCACACCGACCTTCCAAAGTGCATCCCACCTGCACCCACCTTCTTACCCTGTCGCCGGTGTTGGACTGGGGTGTACAAAGTTAAAAATCACGCAACACCAGGTTCTAGTCCAATTAGCTTTCGGAGCGCTGCTCCTTTATCAGGTGGTTGTGGAGAATAAGACTATAACGCGCAGAACTGAAACCAACATGGTCACTCTTAAAGATGAGAGACTTAACAAACAATCCAGGTCTTTTTCAATGTATAATTTCAGTTACATCACACTGTAAACTTTTGCTATAAGTTCTGTATCTTACAATCTTATTCTCCACAACCACCTGATGAAGGAGCAGCGTTCCGAAAGTGAATGCTTCCAAATAAACCTGTTGAACTATAACCTGGTGTTGTGTGATTTTAACTTTGTCCACCTTATCTATACATCCCTGACCACTATGAACAATTTGACATGGCCAATCCATTTAACCTGCACCTATTTGACTCTCCATCAGAGAAGGGGCCTCATTTTAACATTTCATTCGCCAAGTGACAAATGTGACAGCGCAGCACTCCCACACTAATGCACTGGGAGTGTCAGCGTAAAGTTCCTGTTTATGTCCTGGAGTTGGAAACTTGATCCCACCATCCCCTGACCCAGAATCAATGTTTATTTCTGTTGAGCCCCAGATGGATTCTGTCCAAGGAGGTGTGAAAGAGAACCATACTTTTGCACTCAAGTTCCATTGACATAATGACCAACATTCAAGTCCCATTTCAAGTTTTATGCACAAAATTCGGGATTGATACTTGCAGTACATTTCAGTACTGAGAGAAACACTGCATTGTCTGAGGTGCTGTCCTTCAGCTGAAGCTTAAAGATACCTACTTGGGAAAATGTAAAAGATCCTAAGTCAATATTTTGAAGTGCAGGGGAGCTGTCTCAGGCTTACTGCTTAATATTTATCCATTAATCAATATCACAATAAAAATATCCCGTAATTATTACATTGTCGTTCGTGGGAGCTAATTGGTAACTGTGTTTTCTACATTACAAAGGCAGCTGGCTTCTAAGAGTATTCCATTGGCTATAAAATGCTTTGAAATGTCTTTCTTTTAGAATTAAAATTAACATTAGATTTATGTAATGCATGTTGCATGTAACTCACATGAGTGCAGTGAAAATTTTACAAAATTGCCACTTACGGTGCCATCTTAGATAGAAAGCTACCTCTGTATAGATTCTTAGGAATTCTTTACAAATTACACTTCTTTTTAGTGATATACGCACATGGTCCATGAAAATTCCTTTCTGCCTTTACAGTTTTTTGTTTCCCATCACTAAGAAAATATTTTGATTTGACTTCCATTCAGTGTTGCGAAATTGCATTATAAAAGCTGGCTGGTACATGGGTAAAGTTCAATGCCATCCCTTCAGCATTGTGCTGTGGTATCTCCCAGTGTCTCTGGCTCACAAGCAGAAGCTTGATGATGCTCCCTTCTCTTTAAATTCAACATTTAAAAATGTTACAGGAGATTTTTAATATTGGAATCGATTATAATCAAAAAAGGACAAAGTAGATTATGATTCTGTTGTGTTTAAATGACTATGAGCTATGGTTATTCAGTCAATGCTATTTCAAGCAGTGCATTTGTCCTAACTCAAACATTTAATTTGCCCATTTTACTGAAATCCTCATTGACATTTGAACACGAACACATGCGTTTTCCAATTGATTTTACATCCTACTATTGCTTGCTGGGTATCATGAAGCTGTGAAATGACTGCTTGATGCAGTGAAATATTAATGCAACAGAAGGGAATGCGAAAACTGTGGCTGATTAATGAGCAGAATCATAATGGGTCTCTGGATTGAAATGTAAATGTGAAATTTGTCAATCTGAATTTACCTCATAATTCATTGACAGTTGTCAAGGGACAGAGTGGTACAATTATTTGTGTCTGTCCCCGTGCTGTTGCTTCAGACTTGCTGATGAACAATAGCATGTGAACAGATACTTATGAGCAGAGATCTTTCGCCTCCTCTCTTCCACCCCCTCCTCAAACCCCATAGCTATATTGGAGCATTCTGTTCCACCCACAGCCTTATGAGGAAAATAAACACAGGAATATTCTGGAACTCTCCAGCAGGAGGCAAGTCAGTCCTCACTGAGGAAAATTGTCTGGGATTTTCCAGAATAAGGGTGTCCTCAAGGAATCATGCAGGGTGTTGCAGGTTTGAGCAATAGAGACCATCTGTCATTAAAAAAAACTTGTATTTCAATGAGAAACGATTAATGAAGTATTTTTAAAGTGTAGTCACCATGTTAGTCTAGAAAACACAGCAGCCAATTTGCAAACAAAGATTTGGTGACATTGTGACCATATCACTGGACTAGTAAACAAGAGGCTTTACTCTGAGGCTCTGGGGACTTGAGTTCAAATCCCACCTCAGCATAGAATCCCTAGTTTGGAAAGAGGCCATGCGCCCATTGAATATGCACTGACCCTCCAAAATGTACCACACCCTGAGGCCCTTACCCTATCCCTGCACTTACCATGGCTGATTTACCTAGCCAAGGCATTCCTGGTCATTACAGACAATTTAGCACGGTCAATCCACTTGACTTACACTTCTTCGGATTGTGTGATAAAGCCAGAACATCCGGCAGAAACCCATGTAGGCACAGGAAGAGTATGCAATCTCCACACAGACAGTTGCCCGAGATTGGGATTGAACCCAGGTTCCTGGCAATATAGGGGTAGCTATCCTAACCACTGAGCCATGAGGCTGCCTGGTAGGTTATTTAAATTGGTGTTATTTAAATTTAGATAATGAATTTGGAATACAAAAGGAATGATGGTGACAATGATCACTGATACTGTGTATACACATGTATAGATCGAATTTTGAAGACTTTTTAAAAATCTTAATCGACTTATACATGAGGTAATGTTTTCGAGGAGATGAGTATTTATCAATAGACTAGATAAAATGGAAAATTTACCAACCTGGCAGCCCCCAGTCCCTGGATCCGGAACATTCCCTATTATTCCCTGTCAGGCCGTGGTAAACCGTGGGTAACTGAAACCAATTCCGGTTGTCCTGTACTATCATACCATTACAGTAATTCTGAAAACCTAGAGTGGAGAGTGACTATTGGTGGACTGGAAGACCCAGAATGGAGCGATGCGGCTAGCAGACTGGAAAGCTGGAGAGGAATGCAGTGGGCAGGCACACTGACTTATAAGTGTTGATCTGTAACTGTGAAGAACTAGGGTCAACTTATACACGAGATAAATGGAAAATACAAGATAACTTGGCCAAAAATAAGGGGCCAATTTATACATGGGATTGACCTATACACGAGTATATATGGTAATTATATTGTTCACTGATGCCATTCTGAAAACAAACTCTGCCATCCTCACCCAGTCTGGCCTCCACATGACTCCAGACTTAGAGTAATGTGGTTGACTCATGACTGTCCTCAGAACCAGTCCGTGTAAACCACACGGTTCAAGGACAGCTCGTGATAGGCGGCAAAGATGCCCACATCTCATGAAAGAGTAAATTTCAGAAAACAGATCTCTGACTCACGGGAAGATCGTCTCAGTGCTCCAAATGTGATGTGATTATAAAACCATGCTTTATACACATGCTTGCACTTTATTGGAAAGTTTCCAACCTGACCCACCAGAATACTTCGAATAATTTTGGAGTAATTTTGAATGTTTTTTAGTGAATTGTTGCTGACTGATTCTTTCTTTTCCTCTCCAGTAGCCCCATCAACGGAACATGGACTTGGTGAGTATTCTCCTGATTATGATACATTTATTATAAAGTAGATCTTCTTTAAACTTGTCCCATTTAACTTGGTTTTTCTTTGTTCATGAGGCCTGTAATTTTATTGAGCATTATGAGATTAGTTTTAACATCAGTTCCTGTACAACTCGATTGGTTTCTCCCCAGCCTCTGAGTTGTGGCCTTTCCCCCCCCCCCCCCCCACATATCACTGACTGCATTTTACCCTCTTGGACTTGCCTTCCTGCTCAAGATCCAGTTTCAATCCAAAACTTGGGCTCTGTGTTATGTAGGTTTGAGTCTGGATGGTTTAGAAATGCTAGGCCTTTTACAATCCGTGCAGTTTTTAAATGACTTTCAAACCCACTGTTACTCTGCTGCCCTTTTCCCAAGTCCTTGCTCACAGTCAGAGGCCAGCAGCTCTGCAGTGCCTCTTGGAGTAGTGGCCACTGCTAGTATTGCATTGGGTGCCAAGCAGAAGATTGGAATCAGGGATGTGAGGTGGAATGGAATTCCTGGAGTAAGTGTGGTGAGACCGCAGTGACAATGCGTGGGGAGGTGAGTCGCTAGTGAGCATCACGGTCTGGCTTTCCACTTGGTCCTCATTTCTCAATGCTGGGTCCCTCAATCAGGCACAGAATACATGAGGGAGAGGAATCCCTCCATACCACCAACCCAATCCCAGAAGACTGCAAACAAATGAGATGATGGCCTACTAATGTAGGGGAGGCGATGGCCTATTGATATTATCACTAGACTATTAATCTAGAAACTCAGCTAATTCTCTGGGGACCTGCATTCGAATCCCACCACAGTGGATGGTGGAATTTGAAGTTTGTTATGCAGTGGCTCCGTGGTTAGCACTGCTGCCTCACAGCACCAGAGCCCCAGGTTCGATTCCAGCCTCGGGTGCCTCTCTGTGTGGAGTTTGCGCATTGTCCCTGAGTCTGTGTGGTTTGCTCCAGTTTCCTCCCACAGCCCAAAGATGTGCAAGTCAGGTAAATTGGCCATGCTAAATTGTCCATAGTGTTAGGTGCATTAGTCAGAGGGAAATGGGTCTGGGCGGGTTGCTCTTCGGAGGGTCAGTGTGGACTGGTTGGGCCGAAGGGCCTGTTTCCATACTGTAGGGAATCTAATCTTTTCAGATGACGAACCTCACCTAATGCTGGAGGTTTTTGCTAGAGTCAGGATGTGCCCCTTTAATTGCCATTTAGGACTTCAATGAGCCCCCAGGTGGGAAGGGCAGTTGAAAGTTTTCTACTCTGTATTTGATTGGAGGAGGCAGCTAATCTCCACCCATACCCTCTGACCAACCACAAGATCCCCTGCCTCTGGGAGAAAGATTATGTGCATTAAATTCAAACCATCCTTTCACTTGGAATCCATGTTTTGAACCCAGAATAAAAATCAAATTTCTTCTTGCACAAGGTCTGAAAGGGTTATATGAGCTTGGTTTTACAGTTGAAGTTTGCTCATGTATGTCAGCAGCAAGATTCATTTCCTCACTTCACTGCTTTGAAGTCAATAGTATTTATTTCTTCAATTTCCTGGTATGATCTAATGATAAATGAAATTAATTTTTTGCAATGCGTGCAAAAAAAAATCAATACAAGTGAAAATTAAAGGCCAGCACCTTTAAAGCACTTGGTATTTGTTCTCTGGTATTGGGGGAATCATTGGATTACTTTGAATTGACAGCACAGAAATAGAATACAAATGCAAAATTGGAATGTTGTGTTCCATTTGTCCAGACCTCTTTCTCCAGCTTGGGTGATGTGTTTGAATCTAGTCCCTGAAAATACTCTTTCTAATCCAGGCATTAATAGAATCGCAATTTCTTTTCAGGAGCAAAAGAAAGAAGGGAAGTGTTATACCAACACAGCCACCAAAACTCACACACATGGGACCCAGCTGTAGAGAAATGCCAATTCTACTTGTGGCATTTCCTGTTCGAATATATTGTGGTCGAGACAAACTGAGAAATTAGGGGATCCAGTCTCTGGAGGATTCAGGACTGGGCTTATCATTCAGGCTCTTGTATTCATGGGAAATTTGTTATCGCACGAAGTTAGACTGGATGCATACAGTGAGGATTGCAGATGCTGAAATCAGAGTTGAGAGTGTGGTGCTGGAATTTAATTTAAACCATTGTCACATTATTTTAACACTTTTATCTTCTCTGTATGATGTAAAATATAAATACATTTTTGTTATTGTCTTAGCCTGCTGACACTACCTGCGTGTTCTTGCTGTTCATAGGGGATAGATGTACCTTGTATGCATCCAGGGTTGAGTGTGGTGCTGGAAAAGCGTAGCAGGTAGGCAGCACCCGAGGAGCAGAAGCGTCGACGTTTCAGGAATTCCTGCTGAAGGGCTCTTGCCCGAAACATTGATTCTCTTTCTCTTCAGGTGCTGCCTACCGGCTACGCTTTTCCAGCACCACACTCAATCCTGGATGCATACAAGGTACATCTATCCCCTATGAAGAGCAAGAACACACAGGTAGTGTCATCAGGCTAAGACAATAACAAAAATGTATTTATATTTTATATCAGTGAAGATAAAAGAGTTAAAATAATGTGATGATGGTTTAAATTGTCCAAAAACATTAGTATATAAAGTTTGAAAGTCATCTAACTCAGACACAGAGCCAGTGTGACTTGGAGAGTGGAGATGTGAGGAAAGAGCATTAGAAACAAATTGAAGCTTGATTGTTAAGCACAGAACTCGGTTGAGTTGCTCAGCTTTTAACTTGCTCGTGTATGTCCCAATCACTTTTTTTTGGCTATAATGTGAGAACTCAGCAAAGACTTCCTTTGGTTACAGCTGTTAGCTCGTATTATTTCCTTCCTGTAACAGCCCCCTGAAGTTCTCGAAGGTCGCCTTGAAGATCATGACTCCTATTGTAATCACAGTGTTTGTTCTGGCACTCTATCTACATGCTCAGCAGGTCGAATCAACTGCCAGGTTGGATTTCCTCTGGAAACTGCAGGTAGGAAGTCAGCCACAACCATTATTCTGCTGCCAAGTTTTCTTCAACACCAAGTGACTCCAATTTGAAAACAATGACATGACATCCCCAGTCAGTTCAACAATGGTGCAAGGTCCAAGTGACACTTTACGTTCGTGCATTGACAAATGAGAAAGTTAACAGAGGACCACAGTGGTTCTTACAGATGTTTCTAAAGGTTTATGTGGTGATGTTGAAAGGAGGCACAATAAAAAGGAAATGGTATAACTGAAATGAATAAGTTAGCTTTGTAGTGTGTTGCAAGTGAATCCCAATGAGTGGCTCAAGTCCCACTTTGGAGATTTGAACATGTAATTATTTATGATATTCCATTGCAGTAATAAGGAAGAGTTAGAGCTTTGACTTTATTATGATCTCCACCAGATAGACTGGTAATACTTAACAAGAAATTTGAACTTCTGGTTAAGAGCTCAACGAATGGCATGTCACGATTTTAAAACTTTTACTGTAATAAATGACGACAATGACTATTGGCAAGACACTATTTTCCCTTTGTAGGCAACTCACACGTTAACCCACAGAGAGAACCATTTCCCTTTTATACATATTGCTCTCTCCATGCAATGGTTCTAGAAAACAGTCCGCTGCTGATCCTGGCTTCCAATGGGTTTTGTATTGTCGCTTCACCAAGGTTTAATTTAAAATGACCAATTTTAGGCATGTTCCTCAATTTTTAGAGAGTTTCTACCATCAGTAGTAAACCCTGTTCCAATGACCGTCCATATCCAAGGGTCACGCCCCCATGCAATACCTTTCTGGGACTTTAGGAAACTTAGAGATTGCTCATCACAAAATGAGGAGTTGCTACCATGGTCTCCCAAGTGTGTGGCTTTGCACTTTCTTCTCAGTGGAATAACCAAAGCATTTCTTTGATCTTTAAGAATCAAACCACCCAAGACTTATGCTCAGCCAGACCTTTTAATAGGTTCTGTGAACCTAATTTTAAAGCAGTGGCTCCAAAATATTAATAAAACCATAAGATACAGGGGCAAAAGTAGGCTACTAAAGCCTATCAGTTCTATTCCACCATTCAGTGAGATCATGACTAATCTGATAATGCTGGGTTGAAGATGTTTTCTTGTTAATGTTGTGTCATTTCATGTTTGAAAACATTTGCAATATAATTTTGAAAAATGTTACCTTCATTTAGGGTGACAGAGTGGCTCAGTGGTTAGCACTGTTGCCTCACAGCACCAGCGACCTGGGTCGATTCCCACCTCAGGCTGTGTCTGTGTGCAGTTTGCACATTCTCCCTGTGTCTGCATCAGGCCTCCCCCCCGCCCATAGTCCAAAGATATGCAGATCAGGTGAATTGGCCATGCTAAATTGCCCGTAGAACTAGATGCATTAGTCAGATGGAAATGGGTCGAGGTGGGTTATTCTTCGGACGGTTGATATGGACTTGTTGGGCTGAAGACCCTGTTTCCACACTTCAGGAATCTAATCTAATCAGCTATAAAATGGAGATAAAACATTAACTATATTGTTTTCTATTGGCTGCAGGCAGGAAGCAACAACTGACATGTATAGAATTGCATTTTGTGTCAGGGCTGGGTATCGAAACTAGTGATAGGATTAGGATAAGATTGAGAGTTAAAGTTATGATGCGGCCTATGGTTACAGTTATTATAGGGATAGGAAAGGTGCTGAGGTTAGTATTGCAAGTAGGATTCAATCTGAACCTGGGTCACTTTTAGGGTTATGGATAGTCCTGTGGTTTTGGGGTCAAAGCTACAGTTAATGCAATGATTAGTATTCGCTCTAGTTTTTGGGTTCGTTTTGTAAAGCATCATTCTGAAGGTTAGGATCAGAAAATAATTAAGGCTCAGGCAACGTTTAGGATGTGATCCAGGACTTCTGTCAGATCTAGCTACAGCCAAGAATGCAGGTAAGTTTGGGTCTGGGGTTTAGGTTTGGTGATTTGACTTGGATAATGATTAGGGTTAGAGATTATCTCTGCCAAAGCATTAGGCTTATATGTTGGGTTTTCCTCTTTGACCATTGCACTGGCTGAGCCACCAGAAAGCACAATAAACATGAACGGGTTCAGAAAGGAATTTCCAAGGATGTTGCCGGAGTCAGAGGATTTGAGCTACAAGGAGAGGCTGAATAGATTGTGGCTATTTTCTCTAGAGCGTCGGAAGCTGAGGGATGTCATAGAGTCATAGAGATGTACAGCATGGAAACAGATCCTTTGGTTCAACCCATCCATGCCGACCAGATATCCCAACCCAATCTGGTCCCACCTGCCAGCACCCGGCCCATATCCCGCCAAACCCTTCCTATCCATATACCCATCCAAATGCCTCTTAAATGTTGTAATTGTACCAGTCTCCACCATTTCCTCTGGCACCACATTCCATACATGTACCACCCTCTGCGTGAAAAAGTTACCCCTTAGGTCCCTTTTATATCTTTCTCCTCTCACCCTAAACCTGTGCCCTCAAGTTCTGGACTCACCCACCCTCGGGAAGAGACTTTGTCTATTTACCCTCCCCATGCCCCTAATTATTTTACAAACCTTTGTAAGGTCACCAGCCTGTTCAGCCTCCCCCATAGCTCAAATCCTCCAACCCTGGCAACATCCTTGTAAATCTTTTCTAAACCCTTTCAAGTTTCACAACATCTTTCCGACAGGAAGGAGACCAGAATTGCACACAATATTCCAACAGTGACTTAACCAGTGTTCTTTACAGTCACAACATGACGTACCAACTCCTGTACTCAATACTCTGACCAATAAAAGAAAGCGTACCAAACGCCTTCTTCACTTTCCTATCTACCTGCGACTCCACTTTCAAGGAGCTATGAACCTGCACTCCAAGGTCTCTTTGTTCAGCAACACTCCCTAGGACCTTACCATCAAGTGTATCAATCCTCCTAAGATTTGCTTTCGGTGACCTTACAGAGGTTTATAAAGTCATGAGGGACGTGGATTGAGTGAATAGCCACAGTCTTTTTACCAGGGTAGTGTCGTCCAAAGCTAGATGACATAGAATTAAGGTGAGGGTGGGATGATTTAAAAGAGACCTAAGGGGTAACGTTTTCATGCAGAGGATATGCATGGAGTGAGCTGCCAGATGAAGTGGTGGAGGCTGGTACAATTCTGGATGGGTCTACGAATAGAAAGAATTTGGAGGGATATGGGCCAAATGCTGGCAAATGAGACCAGATTTATTTAGAATATTTGGTCAGCATGGACAAGTTGGACTGAAGAATCTGTTTCCGTGCTGTACAACTCTATGACTCCATAAAAGGGAAACCTAAATTTTCCCACTGTCTTTATTTTCCCATGAGTGTTTCTGCCAGCATTTCCTAACATTACTCACAACATCTTGATCTTGAGTTCAAAATTCGAGTGCCCAAAGTGTGTGATATTCGTTGACTGGTTGCATTAAATAGAACATTACTGTGTTGAATGGGTCCGTTCAGCATTGCTAAGTAATAAGAGTAAAGATGGATTCAAACCAAGGTCAATAGTGCCTCCAAGTGGTTCAGAATGGGAAGTACATTTATTCAAAGGATTTTTTTTGTTTAGGAAAATCTCTTCAATTTAGTTGCAAGATTTAGAGATGCCAGTGTTGGACTGAGGTGTACAAAGTTAAAAATCACACAAAACCAGGTTATAATTCAATGGGCTTAATTGAAAGGACCGCTGTTCCTTCATCAGGTGGTTGTGGAGTAAAAGGTCGTAAGAGACAGAATTTATAACAAACTTTTACAGTGTGATGTAACTCAAATTATACATTGAAGAAGACCTGGATTATTTGTTAAGTCTCTCATCTTTTGAAAGGAACATGTTAGTTTCAGTTCTTTCATGTGTAATTCGCAGAACTTTTTTAAAGTTACATTCTCAAGTGAACTTTAACAATTTGTATCATAGCTGAAAATGTGTTGCTGGTTAAAGCACAGCAGGTTAGGCAGCATCCAAGGAACAGGAAATTCGACGTTTCGGGCCAGAGCCCTTCATCAATTTGTATCATGTCAACCCAGATAATGCATTGAAGGTGTGAGGTGCCCTGTGTGAGACTGTCTTTGTCACAATGGTCAGACTGTGTTGGGGACGGGGAGTTATTAGTGTCTGTGAGAGAATGTGTGTATGTGTGTGAGTGTGAGTGTAAAAGAGTATAAGTTTGTGAGGGTGCATGTGTGCATGTGAGTGTGGGGAGGGGGTGTGTATGCAAGCATATGTGAGGGAGTGTGTGAATGTCCTGGACCGCTGAAGTGTTCCCCAACTGGGAGGGAATACTCCTGTCTGTTGATTGTTGTGCAGTATCCATTCATCTGTTACCATAGCCTCTGTTCGGTCTGATGAAGGATCCTGATGAAGGCTGATGAACCACCCGATGAACGAACAGCGCTCCGAAAGCTAGTGCTTCCAAATAGACCTGTTGGACTATAGCCTGGTTTTGTGTGATTTTTAAATTTAATTTCAACTCGTTGCAAAGTCAGGAAGCTTTCTGTGAGTCAGCAAGAAATGTTTGAAGAAACTGAAATTAAAAACAGAATATGCTTCAATTTCATGGCAATATATCTGTGTTCTACTAACAAATAGACCTAGCAGATTTTGTAGAGTCTAGACTCCCATAATGAAACTTGAAGCTTGAAAATGAAGTGATAAGGATGTTTTAACAGGGTTGAATAAAATGAAGACAGGTGTATTGTTTTTCCGCAGGGACTGTTCCCTCCGGGACACCCTGGTCCACTCTTCCTTCACTCCCAACAATCCCCCAATAACCCCACAGCACTTTCCCTTGCAACCATCGAAGGTGTAACACCTGCTCATTTACTCCCTTCCTCCTCAGCATCCGAGAGACCAAACATACCTTCCAGGTGAAGCAGGATTTTATCTACACTTCACATAATCTAGTGTACTACATTTGCTCACAATATGGTCTCCTCTACATTGGGGAAACGCAGCAGAGATTGGATGACTCCTTTGCAGAACATTTACATTCTGTCTACAAAAAAAACCCTGAGCTTCAGTTGCCTGCCACTTCAACACACCACCCTGTTCCCTGACCAATGTCTCTGTCTCAGGCTTGATGCAGTGTTCTGGTGAAGCTTAGTGCAAGCTGGAAGAACAACACCTCATTTTCCACTTGGGGACTCTGCAGCCCTCTGGATTCAATATCAACTTCAATAACTTTAGGGCCTGAACACTCCCGTGTCCTCATCACCCACTCCACATACCCAAGCCTTGTTATCATGTAGTCTGCCATTACTTACAGTTAGCCACTAACAGTCTCCACTAACAGCTATTCACCCTCCCAGCCAGATTGTAATCAACTCTTTTCTCTGTCCAACTGTTCTTCTCTCCCTTTGGGCTCTATCTCCACCTATCATTTGCTCCTTAACCCCTCCTCCACCCTATCTTCTGCCTGTAAAGTGACATTTTCTTAACTACCATCAATTCTAAGGAAGGGTCAGTGGTTCCAAATGTTAGCTCTGATTTCTTTTCACAGATGCTACCAGACCAGAACTTTACCAGCAGCATTTGTTTTTGTTTGTGTATTATTTTTCTTTTGTTTCTTTTTAAGGATTTAAATATTCTCGAATCATGTGTTAATATACTGATTTTAAATGCATAGTATTGCCATGTAAGGTGTGTGATTTTTATTTATATATATATATATATTTTATTTATTTTACTGTCATTCATTTTAGAGCTTAGGGTTTGAACTAGTGGCATATGGGTTTTGGTCTGTGTGAATGAGGGTATTTAGTGATTAATTTGTGAGTATTTCTGGAGTCTTTTTAAAATTAATATGAGAGAGAAAGTTTCTGAAGTGTTAATGGGATTTTGTTTGCACAGGGAGAATTTTACAAGCAGACAGAGCAAACAGTAAATAGCATTAATATATTTTATTTATTTTACTGTCATTCATTTTAGAGCTTAGGGTTTGAACTAGTGGCATATGGGTTTTGGTCTGTGTGAATGAGGGTATTTAGTGATTAATTTGTGAGTATTTCTGGAGTCTTTTTAAAATTAATATGAGAGAGAAAGTTTCTGAAGTGTTAATGGGATTTTGTTTGCACAGGGAGAATTTTACAAGCAGACAGAGCAAACAGTAAATAACATTAACCTGCTTTCAGTTAGAAGTATCAAGATTTATTTTCTTTCTTGTTTGAAGTGCCCAAAGCTCTGGAATCTTTTGATTTCAGTTGCAGACATCCTGATTGAAGTTAGATTTAAGAACACAGTTTTCCTGGAGCAAGGAGTTAGTTCAGAAAAATTATAAATAGGTTAACTCAGTGTGAGGGTTCAGTTTGAAAGTTCTACACCAGGTAGTGTTTAGTTATAACTCTAAGCTAAGTTGTGTGAATACTTAAAGAAAGGGCCATCACACCTTCAAGACTAGGAATTGAATGCAATAGTTAACCTAGACAAGTGATAGAGAAGGGAATTTTCTCTAATGTTTGAGTACTGTGAAGGGATGCTGTTGGGATAGATTGAGGATTTTACTTTTACTGTGCATCTCAAAATTTTACAAATTGTGTTTATTCTAAGTAGTGTGGTTTCTTCTACTTTACAGTCGGTTCTGGTATAATGTGGTAGATCCATTCTCATGCAACCCCATGTAATAAGAAAATCATGTAGAAGCAGCATCAAATAGGGCTGGAATCATGTTGTAACCACTATATGCTTTAAAAGTTCGCACTAATTCGTCAATTGTGTTATAGTGAATTTGCATTAACGAAATGGGCATTTTACCAGAACAACGTGTATCTTAATTTCTTAAACTTCAATGTTATTATTAAAACCAGATGTGCAGCAATGGTGTACTCGTGTTTTGGAGAAAGACCACCTTATTAAATAAAATAAATGATTTATCATACCTGAGAGATGTGGTCAGATACTGCACAGTAAATGTGATCTGGCACACTGTAAGCCTGACTTGAGCCGAAAATAAGTGTTGGAGATTGTCAACACAGTAATGACTGTTTGCATTTCCTGGCCCAGGCGACTGAAGAGAAAGAAGAAATGGAGGAACTTCAGGCCTACAACAGACGCCTTCTGCACAACATCCTGCCAAAAGACGTTGCGGCACATTTTCTTGCACGTGAGCGGCGTAATGATGAGCTGTATTACCAGTCCTGTGAATGTGTTGCTGTCATGTTCGCCTCCATCAGTAACTTCTCTGAGTTTTACGTTGAGTTGGAGGCAAACAACGAAGGAGTCGAGTGCCTGCGACTTTTAAATGAGATCATTGCTGACTTTGATGAGGTAAGTGTTGCTGGTGGTACTGACCTTTGCTGAGTGGACACAGGACTTGTAGAAAATACATTCTCTAATGTTTTGAGGGCGTCACTAACAAGTCCTTCATTTGTCGCCCATTACTCATTATCTTTGAACTGAACCGATTGCCGGACCATTTCAGAGTTAACCACATTGCTGTGGGTCTGGAGTTACGTGTAAGCTAGACCGAGAAAGGACGACACATTTCCTTCCCAAAAAGGCCTTAGTGAACCTGAAGGATTTTTATGACAATTAATGACAGCATTAATTCCAGATTTATATTCACTGAATTTAAATTCAATCAGCTTCTATTTTGGGGCTTAAACCCCATGTCCTCAGATAATTAACGTGGGCGTCTGGAGTACAAGTGTATTCATTACTATTTTTTTAGATTAGATTCTCCACAGTGTGGACACAGGCCCTTTGGCCCAGCAAGTCCACTCCAAAGAGTAACCCACCCAGACCCGTTTCCCTCTGACTAATGCACCTAACACTGTGGAGCAATTTAGCATGGCCAATTCACTTGATCCACACATCTTTGGACTGTGGAAGGAAACTAGAGTACCCAGAGGAAACCCATGCAGACACGGGGAGAATGTGCAAACTCCACACAGATAATCACCCAAGGTTGGAATCAAACCCAGGTTCACAGTGCTGTGAGGCAGCAGTGCTAACAACTACACCACTGTGCCATGTCCACTGAACTGTTGTTACAGAGAGAGGATAACGCCCAAAATTTGGACCAAGCAACAGTGCTTCAATTATACAGGGCACTGCTGAAACTGCACCTGAGTGCTGTGCAGTGTCAGTCATCCTTTTGAAGGAACAATGTAAATATGTTGGAAGCAGTTCAGAGATTACCAGACTAATACCTAGAATGGGCTAGCTATGGGGAAAGATTGAACAAACTAGACATATATCCATTGAACTGTAAAAGAGTATGAGGTGCCTTAATTGAAACATTCAGAATCTTGAGGAGGTCTTTACAGTGAGGATGTGGAAGGAAGAATGTGGGAGAATCTAAAATTAGGAGTCCACTGTTTAAAAATAAGGATGCACGCATTTAAAATAGAGAAGAGATGCATTTTTTTATTTCACAGAGTCATGAGTCTTTGGAATTCACATCCTCAGAAGGCAGTGGCAAAGAGCCATTGAATATTTTTAATGCAGATGTGGATAGATTCTTGTAAGCAAGGGGTTGAAAGGTTATCAGAATAGGCAGCTTTGCAGATATGAGATAAAATTGGATCAGGAGGAGAAAGTGAGGTCTGCAGATGCCGGAGATCAGAGCTGAAAATGTGTTGCTGGAAAAGTGCAGCAGGTCAGGCAGCATCCAAGAAACTGGAGATTCGACGTTTCGGGCATAAGCCCTTCTTCAGGAATCTTCAGGAATTCATTCCTGAAGAAGGGCTTATGCCCGAAACGTCGAATCTCCTGTTCCTTAGATGCTGCCTGACCTGCTGCGCTTTTCCAGCAACACATTTTCAGCATCGAATTGGATCAACCATGACATTATTAAATGGTGGAGCGGACTCAAAAGACTGAATGGTCTACTCCCGCTCCTTGTTTGTACCGTTTCAGGTCAGGATGACGTGTAGTTTGGAGGGGATCTTGAAGGTGGTAGTTTTCCCAGTCGACTATTTTCCTGGTCGAATTCCAATCCGATGTTGTTTGGTTCATTGCAGATCATCAGCGAAGAACAATTCCAACAGCTGGAGAAGATTAAAACTATAGGTAGTACATATATGGCAGCATCGGGTCTGAATGATTCCACTTATGACAAAGTTGGGAAGACACACATCAAGGCACTGGCAGACTATGCCATGAGGCTGATGGACCAGATGAAGTACATCAACGAGCACTCGTTCAATAACTTCCAGATGAAAATAGGTAATTTTAGCCAGAAGACAATTACCAAAATGGTGCTCAGGATAAGTTGTTTCAATTCTGTGGGTGCACCTGAGAAACTGAAGATTATTCCTTTAAAATTAGCAAGATATTTTCTAATCAATCTGTTCAGAGACATTACTACATACCTCTGGAGCAGGTGGGACTTGAACCTGGGCCTCCTGGCTCAGAGACAAGTGCATTATAACTGCACCACAAGTGCCTCTCATTAAGTATCACCGGCTAAGAAGGCAAATTAATCCAGGTGATCACGACTAGGAAGACATTTCGTAGAGAAGAATGTTTCAAGTAGCAGTAACCAGATTTATCATCATGGAAAAATAAACAAAGGTAGCATGAGGAAACATTTTATTTTTAATGTGGCAAATTGCAGGTAAGTGGAATTAATTGACCAGCCCAAAGAAAGATAGGTTGAATGGCTTCCTCCTGTGCTGTGCTCTCCTATGATCCAGAGTTGTCGGGTAAAAAATGAGGTCTGCAGATGCTGGAGATCACAGTTGAAAATGTGTTGCTGGTTAAAGCACAGCAGGTCAGGCAGCATCCAAGGAATAGGAAATTCAAGAGAGCTTCTTCAAGGAAGGCATCCTTGCAAGAGGATTCGCAGTAGGTTAAAATCTTCGGGTAAAAAATGAGGTCTGCAGATGCTGGAGATCACAGTTGAAAATGTGTTGCTGGTTAAAGCACAGCAGGTCAGGCAGCATCCAAGGAATAGGAAGGATGCTGCCTGACCTGCTGTGCTTTAACCAGCAACACATTTTCAACTATGATCCAGAGTTGCCAGCCAGTTAGTGTATGGGTTCACTTCTTGCAAAAACATTGTCACAAACTCACATTATTGTTACAATACAGAGGAGGCTATTCAGTCCATCATATTTGCACTGGCTCTCTGAATGAGCCACCCACTTATTACCACGCTCCTGTCTTCCCCTTTAAAACTTGCACATTGTTCCTTTTCAAATTACCATCTACTTCCCTTTTAAAAACTTGGGTCAAACCTGCCTCCACCACACTGAGGAAGAGCATTCCAGGTCTTACCCATTCACTGCATGAAAAAGATTTCCAATCTATAACCTTTTACTTTTATTAATTACTTCAGATCCTTTTTAAAGACAGATGCAAAGATTTAATCAAGGCTTTCAAAGCAGCCAGCCATCTGTTGTGATGTGTAAATCCCCAATTTGGTCCCTGATCAAATTTCTACCTCTTTTGTCATACAGGAAGTTCTGAATTTCATTGCCCTACCTTTCCCTTTCAAGGGAAGATAACTTGACTGCCTGAACAAGTTCTTTTTTGAATGCAGTCCATTGTCCAGCAATCAGTTTTCCTGTCAACGTCAGACTCTGACTCCAGTTTATTTGATCAAGATCCATTTCACCCCATTACCGTCGGCCTCCCTTAATTAATTATTCTTACTTTGAATTGTTCGTAATCCATTTTCATAGTCACCCAAATATTTCAATAAAGCGATTATTATTTACCAAATGTTCTTCCATTGGCACTTGATTTACTTGACCCACTTCATTTCTAAGAAACAGGTTTGAAGTGTTTCCTTTCTCATTGAACTATAAAAAATTCCCCTGAACATTTTGTTGGAATGTTTGCCCTTCTCTTCCCTCTACCTTACAATACCAGTTTATATTTGTCTAGTTAAATCCTCCATTGTGACTACTGTAAGACGTGTATGCCTCTGTAATTACCTTGAAAATTCTCCATGCTTCCCACTATTTGTGGCCTATGAACTACACCAACCAATGTAATTACACCTTTCCTGTTCCTTTGTTGTATCCAATTTGATTCTGTCCATGACATCTATAGGTTATCCACTTTCTCCAGTACTGCCATGCTCTTCTTCATCAATACTGCCACCCTTCCATATGTGTTGTCCTTCCCATTTTTTCCTAAACACCTTGTATCCAGGAATGTTTAATGTCCAGTCCTGCCCTTCTTTGAGTTAAGTCTCTGTTGTAGCAACATCATCGTACTTCCACTTGCCAATCTGGTCTGAAACTCGCTGAAAAATGTGTTGCTGGAAAAGTGCAGCCGGTCAGGCAGCATCGAAGGAGCAGGAGAATCGACGTTTCAGGCATAAGCCCTTCAGGCCTTCATTCCCAAAGAAGGGCTTATGCCCGAAACTTCAATTCTCTTGATGCTGCCTGACCTGCTGCGCTTTTCCAGCAACACATTTTTCAGCTCTGATCTCCAGCATCTGCAGTTCTCACTTTCTCCCGGTCTGAAACTCACCATTCTTATTTGCCATTCTCATTGTATTCACATACATGCATCGTAACTCTGACTTATATTTCATTTTTCTCTTATTCTGTGTAGTGAAAATCTTTCTCATACTTGGATCCTGCAGAAGAGCTGACTGATGTGTTTAATCAGTAAAGTCAAGTTGTGGGTTTCATTGCATTGATGACAGGCAATAGTGAATTCCTCATTTCTATAGTCCAGTAGCTGTTTGAGCTTGGGTGAGCGAGGGTTGAGGCAGAGAAACAACAAGTTGGGATAAAATTATAGAGTCATGACATAACAGAGATCATTGAACTGATTAAGTCCTTGCCAGCTCTCTGCTGAGCAATCTATTCAGTCCTATTCTCCCACTTTAATCCTGTAGCCCTACAATTCTCAATCTCTCAAATCAGCATGAGATGAATCAAAGTGAATGGTTAGCTGATAATAAATGTGAGGTTAGAAAATCTGTGGATCATAGAAGCAACGAATGAGCAGTTCGATATCCTGAGGTTCTGGGAAGAGATTGGAGATTTGTAATAAATGTGAGTGCGCAGGAGTGATAATTCATCTCTCCTTTACTATCTAGGACTCAACATTGGCCCTGTTGTAGCAGGAGTGATTGGAGCCCGCAAGCCTCAGTATGACATCTGGGGAAACACAGTCAATGTGGCAAGTAGAATGGACAGTACAGGAGTCCCTGACAGAATTCAGGTAAATGAAAAAAACCTCTGCCCTATGCCTTAAATTGACTTTGAATTCATGACAAAGTGAAAGCAAATGGCACGCAAAACAAGTTTCTGTTTCTCCCTAAGCCACCGTACTTCCATAGCTTTGAGATGAATATTTTGTTCTTTTCAGGAGCTATTGAATTGTTTTCTTCCTAATTTAATGGCTGTTTACCCCTTACACGTTTGGTCACATATCCAGCATTGCTCCATAGCTGAGAGAAAAACCAATCAAGCATCTACTAATCAATCGATTATCAATTGATCACCATAAAGGTGGGGGAGACGCCTTCAGTCCCACACCAACAGGATTGACTATTAATGGCCCTCTGGGGTTACCTAATAAGTGAGACAGAAAGATGATAAGCGTAGTGAAAATGTCACTGTACCAGCAATCTAGAGACCCAAATTCAAGTTCTGAGAATATGGGGCCGGAGGAGGGGGGGTCCTCAGTAGTATAGTTCTCAATATGGCCACTCTCAAAGCATGATTAGGGATGGCCAGCAAAATGCCCATGAAAACCACTAAACTCTGAGTAACTAGGGATGGGCAACAAATGGTTGCCATGCCAGCGACACACCAACCCTGAATATTAAAAAACTAAATATTGAAACTGCTGAGAGAAATTTTGGAAGTAAACTATCAGACGTTCCGCAAGTAGACAGCCTGTCTCCCCAATGTAGAGGAGACCACTTTAGCTCCCCCTCCCACTCCGCCAATGACATGCAGGTCCTTGGCCTCCTCCATCGCCAGACCCTGGCCACATGACGCCTGGAGAAAGAGCGCCTCATCTTCCACTTAGGAACTCTCCAACCACACGGGATGAATGTAGATTTCTCCAGCTTCCTCATTTCCCCTCCCCCCCACCTTATCTCAGTCCCAACCCTCGGATTCAGCACTGCCCTCTTGACCTGCCATCTTCTTCCCGATCTCTCCGTCCCCACCCCCTCTCTAGCCTATCACCCTCGCCCTCACCTCCTTCCACTTAGCATGTTCCCAGTGCCTCTCCCTCAAATTCCCTCCCCCCTACCTTTTATGTCAGCCCACTTGGCACACCAGCCTTATTTCTGAAGAAGGGCTTATGCCCGAAATGTCGATTCTCCTGCTCCTTGGATGCTGCCTGGCCTGCTGTGTTTTTCCAGCACCACATTTTCCAACTCTAATAAGTTTTTCAACCCCATTCTCCCGCTTTCTCCCCATGACCTTTAATCCCCTTCATACACAAGAACCTATCTCAGTCTTCAATATACTCAATGACCTGGCCTCCACAGCCTTCTGTGGCAATGAATTCCATAGATTCACCACTCTCTGGCTGAAGAGGTTTTTCCTCATCTCCGTTCTAAAAGATCTTCCCTTTATCTAACGCTGTGCCTACTGGCCCTAATCTCTCCTACCAATGGAAACTTCTTCCCAACATGGTAAGGTCCTAGGGAGTGTTGCTGAACCAAGAGACCTTGGAATGCAGGTTCATAGCTCCTTGAAAGTGGAGTTGCAGGTAGATAGGATAGTGAAGAAGGCGTTTGGTATGCTTTCCCTTATTGGTCAGAGTATTGAGTACAGGAGTTGGGAGGTCATGTTGCGGCTGTACAGGACATTGGTTAGGCCACTGTTAGAATATTCCGTGCAATTCTGGTCTCCTTCCTATCAGAAAGATGTTGTGAAACTGGAAAAGGTTCCGAAAAGATTTACAAGGATGTTACCAGGGTTGGAGGATCTTAGCTACAGGGAGAAGCTGAACAGGCTGGGGCTGTTTTCCCTGGAGCGTCGGAGTCTGAGGGGTGACCTTATAGAGGTTTACAAAACTATGAGGGGCATGGATAGGCAAAGTCTTTTCCTTGGGGTCGGGGAGTCCAGAACTAGAGGGCATAGGTTTAGGGTGAGAGGGGAAAGATATAAAAGAGACCTACGGGGCAATTTTTTCACGCAGAGGGTGTATGGAATGAGCTGCCAGAGGAAGTGGTGGAGGCTGGTACAATTGTAAGAGACATTTCGATGGGTATATGAATAGGAAGGGTTTGGAGGGATATGGGCCGGGTGCTGACAGGTAAGACTAGATTGGGTTGGGATATTTGGTCGGCATGGATGGGTTGGAACAAAGGTACCTCTCTCTGACTCTATGGAATTAACCCTTTCCTCCTCATCTGCTTAACCAGCTCTGACATTGCAGTTGATAGTGCTAGAATGGAATGAAGTGATCAAGGTGACACGCTGAGGCTAAAGAGCTGGGTCCTTCCTTACCAGACTATGTTTAACTCCATGCTTATCCAGAGGAGAATGAGGTTTAAGAGGAAACAGTGTCCATTTTGCAGTTCTTAGATGTCTCAATAAAAATTCAAAGTAATTAATGTATAGTTAACAACCTGTTATATATCAACAAACAGGGAGTCCAGAACTAGAGGGCATAGGTTTAGTGTAAGAGGGGAAAGGTATAAAAGAGACTTAAGGGGCAACTTTTCACGCAGAGGGTGGTACGTGTATGGAATGAGCTGCCAGAGGAAGTGATTGAGGCTGGTACAATTGCAACATTTAAGAGGCATTTTGATGGGTATATGAATAGTAAGGGTTGGAGGGATATGGGCTGGGTGTTGGCAGATGGGACGAGATTGGGTTGGGATATCATGTCGGCATGGACGGGTTGAACCGAAGCGTCTTAAAGAACTGTATGAGATCATGAGAGGCATAGAAAGGATGAATGCAATCTGTCTTTTTCCCAGGGTTAGAGAATTGAGGACTAGAGAGCATCAGTTTAAGGTTAAAGGGGAAAGAATAAAAGGGAACCTGAGGGGCAACGTTTTTTAGAGGGTGGTACACGTACGGAATGAGCTGCCAACAGAAGTGGTTGGGGTTGGGCACGTTAGCAACATTTAAAAGACATTTGGACAAACACATGAATAGGAAAGGATTAGAGGGATATGAGCCAAGTGCTGGGAAATGGGGTTAGCATGGATGGACATATTGTTTGGCATGGACCAGTTTGAGTCAAAGGGCCTACCTCTGTACTGTAGGTATTTATGACCCTTTTTGGCCTTTCTAATTCCTTGTTTAAGTTATTTCCTACTTTCCTTATATATTTCAAGGCCTTTGTCAGTTCCCATCCTCCGAGACCTTATGTATGCTTCCCTTTTCTTTAGACCAAGGTCACAATATCCCTGGTCATCCAAGCTTCACATAACCTGCCAGACCGATCCATTGTTCTCGCAGGAATGTGCAGCTCCTGAACTCATATCGACAGCCATTTGAAGTACTCCCACATCTCCAGGTTCTTGCCCAATGTTGTTGTAGTTAGCCTTCTCCCAATTTAACAGCTTCACCCGAGGGCTCTGGTATCCCTATCCATGAGGATCTTATTATGGTCACTACTCCCGAAATGCTCCCCCACTGAAACTTCACTCACCCGGCCAGGCTCATTTCCCAAAACCAGGTCCAGTATAACTTCTTTCCTGATTGGACTGTGTCAAGAAACCCTCCTGAATAGTCCTTATAAATTCTGCCCCCAATTATGCACAAAGTAATAGCTGTTTTTACTTTTCTTTTATTCATATATTTACAGTCATTTGTAATTTCCCTGATTTCTCTAACTGCATTATCTTGTTGTCATCCTTTAATTTGATTGTCCATGATCTCCTCAGGTGACTACAGATATGTACCAGGTCCTGTCAGCTGAAAACTACCACTTGGAGTATCGGGGACTGGTTAAAGTCAAGGGCAAAGGAGAAATGTGTACGTATTTCCTGAACGAGGGACCTGACATCAGTTAGCAACGACAGGCACAGCAAAAAAAAACTACACTTGTCAAAACTCTTGGAAATCCTGTGCCCTACATGTGATTGCGAGGAATGGACTGAGGGTGTACAATGTTAGAATCACAGCTGGGTGATGTTCTTGACTTCAACAGGATAAACAAAAGACAGAGACTTTTCCAAAAGAACACACCCCTCCCCTCTTCCCCAGCAAAAAATACTTAGAAGAAAATGGGAACATACAAACTAGAGGAGGTCATTCAGCATTTTGAGCCTGCTCTGTATTTGTGAGATTGTGGCTGAACTCCATCCACCCATAATGTTATAAAAGTCAAAGGCATAAAGACCATGACGAAGACTCTGGCCAGCAATCTGATTTGATAACTGTTCCCCTCCTATCACTTCTAATGTCACACAACCAAAGAATATATATTAAATAATAGTGTTCTGGAGATTTTAGTGTGTTAATGACAACCACACATACATATACACACATATCATTTACATATACACACAAACACTTGCATAGTACATACATGTATGCATACACAGTTACATAAACGCGTACTTACACAAAAGCATTCACGTAAACACTCAAACATGCAGTCTTACATATACAACACACATACACACTAATATAAACACAGATGCATTCACATGCACGCATACACACCTTACACATGAACTCTAATGCAAGCATATATACATATGCAACATTTAAATACACGCACACTGGTCACTTACATAAATGCATCTTACAAATTACACATGCAAACATACATAAGCAAATATATACATGTAAATACGTTAACACACATACATTTACATATAAATACACAAAGATAAACAAAGACACTAACAGATATAGCCACATTTTTACATAAACACATAATATGCACACCAGCAAACATATGCTCACACAAACACTTAACTATACTCAACTTTCAGGCATACATGCATGTAAACATTTATATACATATATAAAACACACACACACACACATAAAGACTTTCACACAAAGCAAAGCCCCTTTGGGATGAAACACAGGCTCAACAGAATATCAGATTGGTGCCAGTAGCAAGTTACGGACATCCCGGCTACATTTTGACATGTTGGGAATATGCAGGGAACTGCCATCAGTGCCAATGTGACACAGAAGATACCCAGTGTGAATGGGTTAAATTCAGGCCAGGTATCGTTTCCACCAATGGTATACCTGGTGGAAATGAGGATCAGTTGCTGACAATTACTCTCACAGTGTTTTCTTGTTCTTAATGGATTCAACAGACTTCTTGGGGCACTGTCATGAGTCCGACTATGCGTCTACAGCCATGAGAACCTTTGGATATTCTTCTGACTGCGCCTTCCACACCACAGGCTGCAGGGGGCCAAAAATAATTTTGAATTTACCACTTGTTATTTTAGTTTGTAATATTAAACTTCAGACTTAGCAGAGCACTAGAATTCTATATTTTGTAATGATAATAGCAGACGCTATGTACACCAGTGTATATTATTCTGATGTATTCAATGCTATTACAAGGATTAAGTGCAGCGCTCTCTCTGTGTAATTCTCTCTCTCCCATCACACATTATCTTTGATTGTAATATGGCTTTTTTGCATGTGGGTTAAAAGACTTACTGATCTCTGACCAACCCTCACGTATCCACCACTTCTGAACACTAACACTTTACTCCCCATCTTCCTGGTTTTCCTCCCTTCATGTTAAAACACCTGATTCCACTGTTTGAGTAGCCCACAATTAATATTTTGTGAACGGAGAGGGTCATTTATGGGTCTCTGACTGCTGGAATGTAATTGGAAAGATTAAATTTTGTGATTTATAAGAGGGAAATGCACTTTTTTTTAAATCCACATCTTGCAGACATTATGGTAATTTCCCATGGAAATGGAAATGTGTTCAATAATTTATTACAAACTGTATTAAACAAGATATTGCTTCACTGGAAAGGGGTCCTGTGTGTCGTTTGTCGGTGTGTCTAGCTGTAGAATTAGGACTCAATAAGGAAATAATTGTCAATCTTGTTCTGACCCAAAATGTAATCCAAAACACGAACCATGATAACAAACTTTATTTATATAAAACCTTTAATGCAGTAAAACACCATAAATACAATTCACAAAAGCGATAATCAAAGTTTGATACTGAGTCACATAAATAGATAGTAAGAGAAAGGCCAAAAGCTTAGTCGAAGAGGGAGGGATATTAAGGAGTGTGTTAAAGAAGGAAAAGAACAGTGGAGCAGGAAGACAATCACAAAGCTTACAGCCAGGCGCCTGAAGGCATGATCCCAGTGGTGGAATAATTAAAATCAGGTATACACACTAGGCAGAAGTGGACAAACACAAATACCATGGAGATTTGTATGGCTGGAGGACGTTAAATGCAACGGTGGGAATTTTAAAGTCAAGGCATCGGTCAACCAGAGACCAATGTAGATTAGTATCACAGGGGTGACAGATGAACGTAACGTAGTGTAAGTTAAAATATAGCTACCAAAGGTTCATATGAGCTTGATGTTTTGGAGGGTGGGAGATGGCAGTCTGGCCAGGACAACATTGACGAGTCAAATCTAAGGGTAACTCTGCATATTTTCAGAGTTCAGCCCTCTGCCACCACAATTTTCCCTCTCTCTGTCAACCACAGTTATTTTGTTCACTATCCTTCACCGCCACTTCTGCTTCTTTCATTCTTCTATCCATCCTTTTATTCTTCACTCTTTTCTTTCACACTCTCCTCTTCGTGATGCTGAGAGATAAACATTGGCCTGGACATTGGAGCCACCTCTGCTGTCTTTTTCAAAATTCTGCCAATGTAGAATCTTTCGTCTCCACTTGAGGCCAGACAGGGCCTCAGTTTAATATCTTATTCAAGAGACTGCACTCCAGTAGTGCAGTACTCCTTTGGTTCTGCACTGGAGTGTCACCCCCAAAGTGGTGATCGAGTCAACAAATACTGAAAATGCTGAAACTGTACCACATCTAGATGTGTGTCTGACCTCGTAATATTTATACATAACAAAGAATAACTAATTTTAAAATAAAAATCTATTGTTGGTAATAGTCATTTAATCTGTTTTGTCATATTTATTTTCAACGATCTATTTCTGCAAGGCATTATTTGAACAGGAATATTTTGTTCCTCCTATCTGTAACAGTAAAGGCAAGCATCTGGCTGAAATAAAGATAATTTTTAAATTCTCCAAATGGAATATGTCTGGATATTACTGTGACATTGTTATTGTGTATACCAGTCAATGGAGCTGTTTCAAATCGTTCCCAAAATGTGCTCAACTGGCAATGGTTCCTAACCAACCACATCACAAACTGCTCAGTACAACTTCATTTCATTACAGCCTTGGTTCAAAAATGGAGACAAGCTGAATTCCTTCACATCAAGGCTGCATTTCAATTGAGTGTGGCAACAAGGAGCCCTAGCAGAACTGGAAACAATGGGCATTGAGGGAAAACTGTCTGCTGGTTGGAGACAGCACATTGGAAGATGGTGGTGTTTGCCAAGTCAGTGATCTCAGTTCCAGGACAGCTCTGCAGGAGTTCCTCAGGGTAGTGCCCTAGGCCCAACCTGCTTCAGCTGCTTCCTTAATGACCTACCCCTCCATCATAAGGTCAGAAGCGAGGATGTTCACCGATGATTGCACAGTATTCGGCACGATTTGTGACTCCTCAGATACTGAAGTGGTCCACGTTCAGATGCATCAAAATCTGAACAATGTCTACACTTGGGCTGACAAGCCAAGTTTCTTTACTCAGAGAGTAATAGGACGTGGAACGCCCTGCCTGCAACTGTAGTAGATTCACCAACTTTAAGGGCATTTCAATGGTCATTGGATAAACATATGAATGAAAATGAAAAACTTAGATGGGATTCAGAGTGGTGTCACAGGTCAATGCAACATCGAGGGCCGATGGGCCTATACTGCGCTGTAATATCCTATGTTCTAAGTGGTAAATAACATTTGTGCCACACAAATGCCAGGCAATAATCATTTCCAACATGAGAGAATCAAATCACCATTCCTTGACAATTCAATGGCATTATCATAATTGAATCACCCACAATTAACATCCTGAGGGCTATCATTGTCCACATAAACACAGGGGCTACCAGAGTAGATCATTAGCTATGAATATTGCAGCAGCTCACCGCCTGATTCCCCACAGCATGTGCTTCATCTACGAAGTACAAGTCAAGAGTGTGATGGAATACAACAACCCCCAAGAAGCTTGACACCATCCAGGACAAAGCTTGATTGGCACTACATCCATAAGCATCCACATCTTCTATCACCAATGTATAGTAGTAGCTGCATGTAATATCAACAAAATGCACTAAAAATTCACCAAAGATCCTCAGACAGTACATTTCAAACCCACAATCACTTCCATCTGGAAGGAAAAGGGCAGCAGTATGTGTGAACATCACCACCCTCATATTCCCCTCCAAGCCACTCACCATCCCGACTTGGTAATATATATTACTGTTCATTCATTGTTGTTGGGTCAAATTCCTGGCATTCCCTCCCTAATGGCATTGTGGATCAACCCAAAGCAGGTGGACTTCAGTATTTCAAGGTCACCAACAATTTCTCAAGAGTAACTAGGGACAGGCAATAAATGCTGGGCAGCCACATCCCACAAAAGAAAAATCTTTTCCTTACATAGAATCACATGCTATTTACAGCAGACAAGTTAGCCATTATACCCCACACAAGTCTCTTCCCTTCTTTCTCAAACTCACTCTCCAGGGATTTTCTTCAAATCCTTTCTGAGTATCAAACGTTTCCTCAAAGTTATCTCTGCGCCTCAATAGCCCCCTCTTATTGCATATTCTTTGGAACTGAAGAACTGCCATAATGGACTTGAACTGTTAACTCTATTTCTCTCGCTACAGATAATGCCAGACCTACTTCGTTTCTTCAGCACTTTGTCTTTTGAGTTCTCACTGGTGGCCTGGCCAATTTTCTTTTGCATATCCAAAATTACTCTTACACACTAACTAAACATTTTTTATCCCCCTCACCAAATCACCCCAAGTATTTTTTTCATCTAATAACCATCACTAGCATCCATACCGTTACTTAGAAACAGAGTCATAGAGTTGTGCAGCATGGAAACTGACCCTTCGGTCCAACCCATCCATGTCGACCAGATATCGCAACCCAATCTAGTCCCATCTGCCAGCACCTAGCCCATATCCCTCTAAACCCTTTCTATTCATATAACCATCCAGTTGCCTTTTAAATGTTGCAATTGTACCAGCCTCCACCACTTCCTCTGGCAGTTCATTCCATACACATATCACCCTCTGGGGGAAAATATTCCCCTTAGGTCTCTTTTATATCTCTCCCCTCTCACCCTAAACCTATGCCCTCTAGTTCTAGACTTCCCCCACCCCAGGGAAAAGACTTTGTCTATTTATCTGATCCATGCCCCTCATGATTTTATAAATCTCTATAAGGTCACCCCTCAGCCTTCGACACTCCAGGGAAAACAGCCCCAGCCTGTTCAGCCTCTTCCTATAGCTCAAATCCTCCAACCCTGGCAACATCCTTGTAAATCTTTTCTGAACCCTTTCAAGTTTCACAACATCTTTCCAACAGGAAGAAGACCAGAATTGCACGCAATATTCCAACAGTGGCCTAACCAATGTCCTGTACAGCCACAACATGACCTCCCAACTCCTGTACTCAATACTCTGACCAATAAAGGAAAGCATACCAAACACCTTCTTCACTATCCTATCTACCTGCGACTCCACTTTCAAGGAACTATGAACCTGCACTCCAAGGTCTCTTTGTTCAGCAACACTCCCTAGGCTTTGGTCCAACTAATCTATGCCAACCAGATATCCTAAATTAATATAGTCCCATTTACCAGCATTTGCTCCATATCCAATCTAGTCCCACTTGCCAGCACCCGGCCCATATTTCACAAAACCCTTCTTATTCATATACCCATCCAGCTGCCTTTTAAATGTTGTAGTTGTATCAGCCTCCACCACTTCTTCTGGCAGCTCATTCCACACACACACGCGCACACACACCCCAGCTCGAAAAGAATGTTCCTTACAGCCTTTTGAAGTCTTTCCTCTCTCACCTTAAACCTATGCTCTCTAGTTTTGGACTCCTCTCTGCGAAAAAGGTTCTATCCATGCCCCTCATGTTTTTAAAAATCTCAATAAAGTCACAACCCCCCCAGTCACCTGGTCATAATCACATTGCAAGCTGTGGAAACTTGCACTAATTGGCTGTCATGTCTCTTTCATACAATAGTGACTTTCAGTCCTTCATGGGCTATAAAATACTTTGGGATGTGTAGAGGTTGTGGAAGGTGCTACATAAATGCAAGTTTTTTAATGCATATGTCACGTCTATGTTAACCAGAAACCTTATTGTTCTGCTAATGCTGTCCTATAAACCACTACCTGGAAAATGCACAACTGTGATCCCTTCTCCTACTTTACTTGTCTAAATGAATACCCGTGAATCACTAGCCCTATGTGTTGGCACCACGCCACCTATATCACAACAATTTAGTTGAGTGCATTTTACAATTTACCTTATTATTTTGATGTTTTAAGATTTGGCACTCCATCTGCAATTCCTTGAACCACTGTTAGTTAGTTGAACATGAAATTCCAATGTGCATAGCCCTTCTGCTCCGGCAATATTTATTTAATTTGCAATTGGATATACTTGAGAGGTTATATCATGGTTTGAATTTGAATTTTTTATTCTGTTTTATATTCTGAGGCAGCTGTTATGCTTTGTATTTGTAAATACATGAAAGTGTATTCAGCCCCTGCAGGTGTGATCAAATATCTTAAACATTTCAAAATTAATTTGGCATTTTCAGAAATAGGAGATAATTTAGCAACAGGAAGTATCAATAAATGCGATGTTTTGTGAATAAAATTCTTGTTGTGAATCCATTTTAAACAGTACCCCTGTTCTAGATTCTAGTGGAAACATCCATTCTATGTCCACCCTGTCCACACCTGTCAGGATCTTATATTTCACAACAAAGTTATTTCTTGCTCTTATAAACTGCAGCAGATACAGACGAGCTTGCCCAAACATTCCTCATAAAGCAACCAATCCATTCTAGGTATCAGTCCAGTAAACTTTCTCTGAACCATTTACATTATTCCTTAAATAAGGAGACCAACACTGTACACGATATACATGGCATCACCAATGCCCTAGGGAAACACAATTTCCCTGCTTTTTAGTTCAATTCTCTTTGCAATAAGCAAAAACATTGTGTTAGCTTTCCTAATTTCTTGTGCCTGCGTATTAACCTTTTGTGATTCATAGTCAGATCCTTCTGCACCTGAGCTTTATCACTATTTAGAATTTTTTCTTTATACTTCCTGTCAAAATGGATAATTTCACATTGTGCTACATTATAATTGATTGCTCACTCAGATCCGCATAATTTGTATTTCAAATTGAGCCATTTCTAAGGTCTTTCTTCTCGTAAGTAGGATGATCAAAATTAGATGTAACATCAAAATACAATTATTTCTGATGGGAGATAGTTGTTGCAGCAGCAATGAAGTGGAACTGCAGGTTCAGACCATGAATAAATACTCACACTGTGGGAATTATCCAAGGAATTGAAATTGTCTCAAGGGAAATACCCAGGGTCTGAAACCCTCCAAAAATGTACCTTACTCTGAATTAAAGTCAGAGATTTTGGATGTTTCCAACTCATGTAAGTTTAATAGTTACCATGGAAACATTATAGGATTGAAAACCTACCCTAATTCTTCTTAATAGATCAAAAGGTTGGGCAAAATTTGGAAGAAATCCCTGACCTCAGAACTGATAACTATTACAATATACCACCATTGCAATATACAGCTTAAGGATTTTTTTTTAAAAAGTTTCTTATGTGATTTAATTTCCACTTAGAATATCAAGTCACACTAGCAACTCTGCCTCAATTCAAGGATAAGATATTTATTCAATAGATGTATTTTCTCTTGCTTTGCCATATAACTTGGTATCATCCAGAGGCTAAAACAACCTCACTGAAACCATTACTCAGCAGATGATAAATGGTAAGAATCTGTGGGTGGATGCTTACAGTTAGAACTGTTTAACTGTTAACTACAGTATGCTTCAAACTTAGCCAATTTATCATTTAATTTATGATTTCCTCCTTGATCTTTGGAACTTTTACTTTAGCCATAAGTCTTTTGCAAGTGGATTTTTTAAAAAGTTAAGATATAGCAGGTCAGCCACATTACCTCAGAGATTTCCACTGAGTCTATTAGGCATGACCTGCCTTTCACAAACCCACTTTGGCTGAGATATATTGCTTACTCTCTTGCCAAATCTTGTGAATTACTTTCTTTATAACTGGCTAACATTTGTTTCATTATGGATGCTGACCTCATGGACCTATGCTGCATTTTCTCCGACATATCACACCACTGACATATTAAAACATCAGTCACTTCCAGGTTTTTTTGTTTTTTTTCTTATTAGGTTTTGCAAAGTTCCGCCAAAACACTTACCCCTCTTTTAAGGGTCAGTTTCTTCGCTGATTTCTATTTTCTTTTGGATTTGCAAATAACTTACACAATCGTTACATATTTAATTTGCAAACAATACCATAAATTAAAATGAAAGGAATACCATTGATTTGTTAAAGAGAATATCGTTTTAATTATCCAGTTGAAAATAACATTGACTGAACAATGAGATATACATAACCAACTCTTCCACATGCCCAATATAAATCACCTTTTCATTCCTTATGGTTTAAAGTGAATCAGTGTTGGCTTTGTAAGAAATATATCTAAAGTCATCACGAACTAACACAATTTTCAAGTATAAACAAAAAGAAATACAGAATTTGATGAACTGCTACTTTAACTCTTGATGTGCAATTCAATTTTGCTTTAGAAGTTTCACTCTGTACCTTAAGCTGTAGGATTGGGGAAAAAATACAAAATGACATTAATAGCAATATTATCATTTGCATATAGAGATATTAAGTACAAGATTAAATAGAGTATAAACACGATGGTTAATTGTAAGGCAATCAATTGGAATTAGATGCAGATTTTAATGAAAGTGAGACAATTGGGTGTGTGTGCACAAGATTAATGGTAAGGTAATAATGGAAACACAACCAAAGTTTAACATCAATGGCGATAAATTGGATATAAATGTTGTGTTAATTACATTATACTAAATTGGGTAATCAAGTATGAAATTACTAGTCGTGTGATAAAATGTCTATACATGCAGGGTTGGATTGTGCAGTAGAATATGTGCAATTTGCATGCACCAGGTTAATGTGATGATGAGTCACCATCTTGATTCACTGCATGTTATATGGGTATGACCAGAGATGAGATATATTTGGGAGGAAGTTCAGAACTTTTGACCAAAGAAGGTAAAGGAACAACGATATGGTTCCAAGTCGGGAAAGTGTATGGTTTGGAGGGAACGTGCAGATGGTATTTCCATGGATCGGATGTCTCATTGTTCTAAAAGATAGAGGTCATGAGTTCTTTACAGCTCGGCCATACATTTGGAGGACAGGGTTTTGTCCAAACTGTGGATGTAGGGTTCCATTAGAGAGATGGGGATCATTTTAAATTTACTCAACAAGATACAAATGTGCAATTTTGATCTGCCATCCATTGGACATCACCTCCTCATACACCATTCCAACGTCAGGAGAGATAGCATCGGTTTTACGCTACTAGCAAAAGTTAAATTTCCACTCATGCAACTTAGGGTGCTGTTGGAAGTGCCTTGGTGAGTTGCTGCAGTACATTGTGCAGATTGTACATGCTACTGTCATTGTTTGTCAGTGGCAGAGGGTGTGAATGTTTAAATTGATAAATAAAGTGCGAATCATGTAGGTAACTCTGACTTGGTCAAGATTAGAGTGGTGCTGGAAAAGCACAGCATGTCAGGCAGCATCCGAGGAGCAGGAAAAATTGATTTTGGTAAATGTGGTGCTTGCCACCACACTAACACAACCACACTGGGACACAGGAATTGACAACCTGTAGAGTTTAACAGCAGTGCAATAAATTGAGTATAAATACATGGGTGTACGTGGTATAACATTAATGACAGTGGAATAAATTGAATGCAAATGCAGTGCTTAATTTCAGCATAATAAATTATAAATTAATTCATTATCAATGAAGAGTTTAACTGCAGCATATTAAATTTTAAACTAATTAATTATAAATGAAGTGTTTAATTGAAGTATAATAAATTAGATATAAAGGCAGTTCAACTCCAATATAATAAATTATAAACTAATTAATTATAAATGAAGTGTTTAATTCCAATATAATACTTGGTATATATGCAGAGGTTAATAGGAGTACAATAAATTGAGGGCACTTGTTGGAGATTCACACTTAAAATAGTTAAGAGTATGAGAGCTATAGGCATCTATGAAAGTTAGATATTACTTTTGTAAATTACAACATAATACAAACCTTGACAAATAAGTTCCCCAACATGTTCACATAAAATACGTAATTACAAAAGATATATAGTGTAGTGATTTAAATTCAAGAATGTTGTATTGGTTCTAGGAGTATAAACTCTTGGATTTAGTATGAACATTTTTCTATATGAAATCCCTCATTTTGCCAGTGGGGAGCAAACTTTTACCATTTCTGCAATTATGCTCATGGCACAAATCTGAGCAGTAGTAACATTATTCTGGAAATGCTGGTTTCACAGGTCCCAAGTGTCCTAACCACCTACAGGAGACATTCGTTCAACTGTGGGGTACAATCTAATTCTCTACAGCTGAGCTGTACTTTTGGAAAACTCATTTCATGAGCTTTACCCAAACCCATAAGATGTAGGTTTCAACAGCGAGATGGAGATAATTTTAAATTTATTCAACGGTATACAAATCTGCGATACTGATTTTGTGATCCATCAGACATCCCCTCATGATCTGCAATTCCAACTTTGAGGAGAGGTACATTAGGGGCAGCAACTCTGTTATATCATGTGTTTTACACTACTGGCAAAAATTAAGTTTCCACTCAAGCAACTTAGGGTCAATGTGCATGAACACTACCAAATCCCGTTAGTTGAAGTCCTCCTTGGAGTTAAGTCCTAACCCCTTACTCAAAAGTAATTGTCATTTTTGTAAAGGTGTCTAACTACCAAAATACACACATGCCTCTCACTTACAATACCAACTAACAGCAACAATTAAAACGATTACGCAAATGGAAAACTTACAGTGAATCAATAGTTTACATAGGATAACCCAATCATATCATCACTTTTATATGCACTCATCTACAATGGTCATAAAGTAAACTACAAGCACAGATTCCATAATCCACACATCCCATAAATCTACCTTCACAAATATAATTTAATATTCATGGGATTACATTACAAATTATACTTACTTTTTTTAGCTTCAAAGTTTGAGAACATCAATACTTTCTACTTGTATATCTCCAAATACTATAACAGTATCTGGCTTCCAATCTTCTAAACGGTGTGGATAGTCAAGGATATGTCTACCATTCACAGATACCTAAATAGATAATTCATAAATGATAAATTTCAAAACAAAAGCCAACAAATAGTACATCTAACACATTACAGTAAGTAAAAATGTACAACAAATTGCCACTTGACATAACTTGATAGAAAAATAGAAAACATTCAGCCTATTCAGCCTGCTGTGTCATTTAAACAAAGAATGTAAGATAATTTACCTGTACACCACCATTCAAGATACTCCTATCTCTTGGTGCCATTAAAATGCAGAAATCTACCAATTTTGGTCTTGAATGTACTCAATGATTAAGCTCTGCAGCCCAATGGGGTAGCGAATTGCTAAGGTTTACCACCCTCTGATTGAAAATATCCTAGTCTCAGATGGCCACCCCATTTTCAAAGTATATCTCAAATTAAGAAAGATTCCAATGCAACTGCAGTTCTGTCTAATGTGCTGGAGATTTTTGAAGAGGTGACAGAAAGGGTTGATGGTGATGTTGATGTGGTGTACGCATCTAAAAGATATTTGATACAGTGCCCAACAACAGACTTGTGACAAAAATCATGGGATAGTAACAACATGGATACAAAATTGGCTAACAGATGGGAAATAAAACTAATTGGGTAATGAATATTTTAAGGGCTGGAAGAAGGTTTGTAGTGGAGTTCCACAGCAGTCAGTATTGGGTCTCTCGCTTTTGTTGATATAGTAATGATCTAGATCTTGATATGTAGGAGGCAATTTTAAGGTTTGTGGATGACACAAAACTTGGGAGAAATGTAAACTGCAATGAGGTGAGCATGGAACTCCAAAAGAACATAAACAAGTTAGTGGAAGAATAGGGTACAGTTGGAGTCCAATGCAGAAATGTGGGAGATCATGATCTTCAATACAAAGAACATAGAGAGACAGCACAAAATAAAGAGCACAGCACAGCGGTGTGTATGTGCACAAGTCAGGTCAGGTAGTCAGAGCTGTTAATAAAGCATACAGTATTCCAAGCTTCATAAATAGGGGCATAGATTAGGAGGTTATGAAAATCTCTAGTATAACAGTGGCCCCACTACGGGCTGCGCAATTTCTTCCAAAGCTCCAACATTTGTGGGCGGCACGGTGGCACAGTGGTTAGCACTGCTGCCTCACAGCGCCTGAGACCCAGGTTCAATTCCTGACTCAGGCGACTGACTGTGTGGAGTTTGCACATTCTCCCCGTGTCTGCGTGGGTTTCCTCCGGGTGCTCCGGTTTCCTCCCACAGTCCAAAGATGTGTGGGTCAGGTGAATTGGCCGTGCTAAATTGCCCATAGTGTTAGGTAAGGGGTAAATGTAGGGGTATGGGTGGGTTGCGCTTCGGCGGGTCGGTGTGGACTTGTTGGGCTGAAGGGCCTGTTTCCACACTGTAAGTAATCTAATCTGGGATACACTTGATCAAGTCCCAGGGCTTTACCTACCTTTATGCGTTTTATGACCTCAACACCTCTGCTTCTGTAATGTGGACTCATTTCAAGTCATCACTGTTTTCCTCTTCAAGTTCCCTAGTTTCCAAGTCTTTTACCACGGTAAATATTGACGAGAAATATTCATTTAGGATCTCACCCATTTCCTGTGGGTCCCATGTGGACAACCTCATTGATCTTTAAGGGACCCTAATCTCTCCCTAGTTACTCTTTTGCCCTTATACTTGTAGAATCTTTTTAGATTGCCCTTTACCTTATCTGTCAAAGCTACCTCATACTCACTTTTTGCCCTCCTGATTTCCTTCTTACGTGTACTCCTACACCCTTTTTACTCAAGGGATTCACTTGATCCTAGCTACCTTACCTAACATATGCCTCATTCTTTATCTTGATCAGAGCCAATCTCTAGCATCCAGTGTTCCCTACTCCTGGCAGCTTTGTTCTTTACTCTAGCAGGAACATGCAGGCCCAGAACACTCACTATCTCACTTTTGAAAGCCTTCCACTTGTCAGATGCTCCTGTATCTGCAAACAGTCTTCCCTAATCAATGTTTGAAAGTTCCTGTCTACTACCATCAAAAATTGGCCTTTCCATAATTCAGGACTTTAACTTGTGAACCAGACCTATCCTTTTCCATAACTATCTTAAAATATTAGACTTATGGTCAGTCATCCCAAAGTGCTCCCCCACTAACACCTCAGTCACTTGCCCTGCCTTATTTCCCAAGAGGAGGTCAGATTTTGCTCCTTCTCTAGTTGGGCCATCTTCATATTGAAATGAGAATTTTTTTCCTGAACACACTTAACAAATTTCTCCCCATCCCAACCCTTAACACTACGACAATCCCAGTCCATGTTTGAAAAGCTAAAATTTCCTTTTATTACAACCTTATTATTCTTACAGGTATCTGCAATCTCCTACATATTTGGTCCTCAATTTCCCACTGACAATTTCAAAGTGACCACCTTCTTATTTCTCAGTTCCACACATACAGCCTCACTGGACAAACCTTGGGAATATCCTCTCAAAGTACTACTATGTTATTTTCCCTAATCAAAACCACCATTCCCTTCTCTCTTGCCTCCCCTTCTATCCTTTCAGTAGCATCTGCACTCCAGAACACTGAGCTGCTAGTCCTGTCCTCCCTCAGTCAAGCTTTCTGTAATTTCAGTCTCATGTACCCATTCATGCTGAGTTCATCTACTTTATATCAGGCCTCCTGCACTGAAATAAATGCATTTAATTCATCGTCTTCCCTCGTCCCCTGCCATGCCTAATTAACTTGCTCTCTTTAACTTCCGTACTAAGCTCAACCTTCTCTTCTGCCTGGCAATTGTTTAGGGACTCTCCCCAGCCCCCAGACTAGTTTAAACCCTCCTAAGTAGCTCTAGCAAATCACCCTGTTAGAATACTGGTCCCCACCAGTTCAGATGCAACCAGTCTCACTTGCACAGGACACCAGTACACCAGAAGAGATCCCAAAAATCTGAAACCCTGTCCCCTGCATTCATATGCCCTATCCTCCAATTTCTACTCTCATTAGCACATGGAACCAGGAGGAATCCTGAGGTTACTATCCTTAAGGGGATGTTCACATGAATATTACCCAAAAGTACTAGAATAACATTATTGAGCCAGAAGTGCCCTGTAAAAGCATATCACTCTTTCGGCAAGAATCAAGACTCTACCTAGGATGTCCACATGGTGAAATAAGCAGAGATGTAAGAGATAGTTGGCATCAGCCCATATTTTAGAATTCGGAATGTTGGTATTCCACTATGCCATCATGTGTCATTTTTAATAGTAGATATTCTCCTTAAAGATAAGACTGGTAAAACAGTACCTGGAAAGAATTGTTCCACACCATGAACACCAGCTTAAATGGAGAATTTCTGGAAGAAATCTTTTCATACTTCTCACCCTGAAATCCCCAACCATCCGGTCCCCGAGAATTAAATATCACTTTCTCAAGGTCCTCTTTAAAACGGGGATTGAAATGGAATAAAATGTCTGCATCAGGATGGTCACCCTTCTGAAAATTAACATCGAATCTAAAGAAAAGATATTCTTGATAAGAAGTAATCATATTATTGACTTCAAAGCACTTTAATAAACAATTGATATTAGGAACAGGTAGCTACCGTGGTTAGTCACATTACAACTTGGTGGCCTTGCTAACCCTTACGTGGAAATGGGAAATCACAGGATATAGTTCAACAGGTTTATTTGGAGGTATAAACTTTCAGAGCACTGCACCTTAGTCAGGTAGCTAGGAGAAACAGCACTGTTGGACTATAACCTGGCGTTGTGTGATTTTTAACTTTGTTCAGCCCAATCCAACACCAGCACATCCATATCATGGAAATGGAAGACTGAGTAACTTCTTGAAATCAAATATACATTGAAGAGGAGAACCAAATCTTGCACTGATTTTCTCTTTATTGGGACTTGTATCACATATGTAACAGCTCTCATCCTTCCCTCAATTGATCAAACATTGCCTGCGTGATTTTTGTGATAGAAACTTAACTTTATCTAACAAAAGCAGGTGGTTAGTCAGGAATTAAAAAATAGATACAACTTAGCACCTTTAACAAAGTAAAATTAAGACGTCTCAGAAGGGTCAAGAACAGAGTTAATTTGGTTGGAGCTAAGAAAGAAAAAGAATACAATTATATAGCACAATTAGGCTACAGACCAGCAACTAATGGAAAGGATGCAGAGGAATAAATCTGCAACGAAACTACAGAGAAATGCCAACATTAAAGAGTTGTTATTAATAGGATATTTTAATTACTCATATGCAGATTAGGATACAGGCTGTATAAGGGGCAACAAGAGGCAAATGTTCCTAGATTGTGTTCTGGAGGGTTCCTACAGCAGTACATGTCCAATTCAATAAGGAATTGAACCATAAATGTTCAGTCTTGCTCTGGCTCAGGGAACATGTGAGAAGACTGGAGAATTACAAACTTTACAGTCTTGTTCAAGAAAGTTTGTAAGGACAAACACAACAATTACAGACAAGTCAGCTTCGATGGTGGGAAGCATCTAGAAACAATTACTCAAGATAGATTTATTAGTGACATGGAAAGGAGTTGATTAGGCTGAGTCAGTATGGATTTCTAAAGGGGAAATCATGTTTAACTGTCTTGCTGGAGTATTTTTAAGAGATAATAGAAAGGCTTTGTGAGGATAACATGGTTGATGTGGGAGATGTGGATTTCCAGGTGTTGATGCAGTGCCACGCAACAAACTTGTGAGGGAAGGTATAGGTCATGGAATGAAGAGAACAGTAGCAGCATGGATCCAAAATTGGCTGATTGATAGGAAACAGAATAATGGATATTTTTCAGGCTAGAAGAAGTTTTGTCATGGAGTTCCCCAGGGGTTGATATTGGAACCCATGCTTTGTCTAATGATTTGGATTTTAATGCACAGGGGCTAATTTTTGCAGATGACATGGAACTTGGAAGAACTGTAAATTCTGAGGACAATGTGAAATTCCAAAAGGACATTGACAAATTGGAGGAGTGTTGAAAAGTGTGGTGCTGGAAAAGCACAGCAGGTCAGGCAGCATCCTGACAAAGGGCATATGCCTGAAACATCGATTCTCCTGCTCCTCGGATGCTGCCTGACCTGCTGTGCTTTTTCAGCACCACACTTTTCAACTCTTATCTCCAACATTTGCAGTCCTCACTTTCTTCAAGTTGGTGCAGACAAGTGACAGATGAAGTTCAATGCAGAGAAGTGTGAAGTGATGCACATTGGTATGAAGCACATTGAAAGACAACATAAAACAGGGGTTACAATACTAAAGGTATTACAGGAGCAGAGGGAACTGGATGTAAATGTGGATTGCAGATTGCAGGACAGATGGAGAGAACAGTTCAAAAAGCATACAGTGTCCTCATTTGGAGATGTCGGTGTTTGATTGGGGTGTACAAAGTTACCAATCACACAACACCAGGTCATAGTCCAACAGGTTTAATTGGAAGCACACTAGCTTTCGGAGCGCCGCTCCTTCATCAGCTGGTTGTGGAGTGCACAATTGTAAGACCTAGAATTTATAGCAAAAGTTTACGGCGTGATGTAACAAATTATACATTGAAAGATACCTTTGTTAAGTCTCTCATGTGTTAGAATGACCATGATAGTTTCTCTTCTTTCATATGTAAATCACAAAACTTTTTTAATCCACGACCCTTCTAACTTTGTACAGTGTCCTCAGCATTATTAACAAGTACAAGGAGGAGAAAATGAGGACTGTAGATGCTGGAGATCAGAGTCGAAAAATGTGATGCTGGAAAAGCACAGGAGGTTAGACAGCATTCGAGAAGCAGGAGAGCTATGTTTCGGGCATAAGGCCTTCATCAGAAACAAAAGTACAAGTGCAAGGAGCAATTTATATAAGATTTGTAGACCTAGGAGTAAATATCACCAACAATCTATCCTGATCCATGCATGTCAATGCTTCAGTCAAAAAAAGCACACCAATGCCTCTACTTCCTCAGAAGGTTTAGGAAATTCAGCATGTTCACAATGACTCTTACAAATTTTTGTAGATGCACCATAGAAAGCATCACAGCTTGGTATGGCAACTGCTCTGTCCAAGACTGCAAGAAACTAGAGAGTTGCAAACTAAGCCCAGTCCACCATGCAAGCCAGCCTTCGTTCACTGACTCCGTCTACACTTCCCGCTGCCTTGGAAAAGCAGCCAACATAACCAAAGATCCCTCCGCCCACGGTTATACTCTCTTCCATCAAGAAGAAAATTTAAAAAGTTTGAAAACACCCTAAGACCATAAGACACAGGAGTGGAAGTAAGGCCATTCGGCCCATTGAATCTGCTCTGCCATTTAATCATGGCTGATGGGTATTTCAACTCCACTTATCCACACATTCCCCATAGCCCTTAATTCCTTGCAAAATCAAGAATTTATCAATCTCTGCCTTGAAGACAATGTCCCGGCCTCCACTGCGTTCCGTGACAATGAATTCCACAGACCCACCACCCTCTGGCTGAGGAAATGTCTCCTCATTTCTGTTCTAAATTGACCCCCCCTAATTCTAAGGCTGTGCCCACGGGTCCAAGTCTCCCCGTCTAACGGAAACAAATTCCCAGTGTCCACCCTTTCTAAGCCATGCATTATCCTGCAAGTTTCTATTAGATCTCCCCTCAACCTTCTAAACTCTAATGAATACAATTCCAGGTTCCGCAGCCGTTCATCATGTGTTAGGCCTACCATTCCAGGGATCATCTGTGTGAAATGGACACGCTTCAGTGCTAGTATGTCCTTCCAAAATTGGACACAGTATTCTAAATGGGGCCTGACTAGAGCTTTTTAAAGTCTCAGAAGCACATCGTTACTTTTATATTCCAACCCTCGAGATAAGTGACAACATTACATTCGCTTTCTTAATCACGGACTCAACCTGCAAGTCAACCTTTAGAGAATCTTGGACTAGTATTCCCAGATCCCTTTGCATTTTGGCTTTATGAATTTTCTTATCATTTAGAAAATAGTCCATGCCTGTACTCACTTTTCCAAAGTATATGACCTTGCATTTGCTCACGTTGAATTTCAACAGCCATTTCCTAGACCACTCTCCTAAACTGTCTAAATCTTTCTGCAGCTTCCCCACCTCCTCAGTACTACTTGCCTATTCGCATAACTTCACCAGAATGCCCCTGGTCCCTTCATCCAGATCATTAATATATAAAGTGAACAGCTGCAGCCCTAACACTGAACCTCGCGGGGCACCATTTGTCACCAGCTGCCATTCCAAAAAAGAACCTTTTATTCCAACTCTCTGCCTTCTGTCAGACAGCCAATACTTGATCCATGCCAGTAGCTCACCTTGAACACAATGGGCCCTCATCTTATCCCATGAGGCACCTTATCAAAGACCTTTTGGAAGTCTAGATAGATAATATCCACTGTTACCTCTTTAAAGAAACACCTACCAAACAGAATCAAGAACAGCTTTTCCTCTGCTGTTATCAGACAGATTGTTCAGACATTAGAATTGATCTTTCTCTCCACTTTTTCTGTAGCTGTAACACTATATTTTGCATTCTGTTCTATTACCCGATATACATATGCAAGATAGGATTTGTCTGGTTTGCATGCAAAACAATACTTTTCACTGCATCACGGTACATAGTCAATTCCCTACAGATTAGATTCCCTAACATGTGGAAACAAGCCCTTTGGCCCAACAAGTCCACACCGACCCTCCGAAGAGTATCCCACCCAGAGCCATTTCCCTCTGACTGATGCACCTAACACTACGGTCAATTTAGCATGGCCAATTCACCTAACCTGCACATTTTTGGACAGTGGGAGGAAACCGGAGCACCCGGAGGAACCCCACGCAGACACAGGAAGAAAGCGCAAACTCCACACAGACTGTTGCCCAAGGCTGGAATTGAACCTGGGACCCTAGTGCTGTGAGGCAGCAGTGCTAACCACTGAGCCGCCTTGTGACAATAAAAATCAAACCAATATCAAAACTAAATCAAAGACGTTAGGTATACAATTGAGGGTGCTGCATTATAGGAAACGTGAAAACATGGGTGAGAGATCTGAACTGATTTACAAGAATGGCTCCAGGAATGAGAAACTGCAGATATGAGGATAGATGGAAGAAGTTTAGACTTTTCTGTCACCTGGATAGAGCAAAGAGGAGCTGTTCCCAATGCCATGAAGAAACAAAAATGAGAGGTATAGTTGTAAAGTGATGTGAAAAAGAAGCAAGAGTGATGTGAGAAAACAAGCAGATATTAGTCTGGTAAACCTTCTCAGCATTTCTCCAACACATTTACATTCTTGCCTGATCTGCTCTTATATCCATCATAAATGGCACATATGAGAAGACTTTTGGTTTCTCTAACATGAAACATCAAGACTGGTTTGACCAGAAATGTGGTTTGTAAATGTAGTAATTTTACAAGATACTGCCCTTAGGCTGGAGGTTCCAGGTTCAAATCCCACTTTGTGGCCATAGAAGGAATGTCATAACATTGATAAACAGATTATTAATTTGTAAATCCTTCCAATATGCTTATGGCAGGTGGTAAGTTTGGGTCAATTGTCTAGTCAGCTAGAACCATGTAGCAGCTGTAGCACAACAGCTTCCACACATCGAAAGACTCCATGTGCAGATTCCTTACCATGACTAAGTGCCATCCTTATTCTAAGGGACTATCACCTACACACATTGTGAGCTGAAAATGGCTTTGGCTTCTCATTTAGTTGCAGAAAGTTGTGACTCATTGAGGATATTAGACAGAGAGCTAGCCATTCATAATGTCAGTTGGCAACAGGGACAAGAAGGAAATTGAATGATCAAGTCATAGGGACATAGGAATAGGAATAAGCCATTCAGTCAATTGAGCCTACCCTGACAATAAATGAGAGCACAGCTGATCATCTTCCCACGCTATCTCTTCATGCCATTAATCACTAGAAATCTATTAATCTCTTGAATATAATCATTTATGGAGTCACATACTGCTCTGCAGTAAAGAATTCCAAAGATTCATCAACTTCTGAGTTGACCAAAAATCCTCACCTCAGTCTTAAATGCCTTACTCCTTAACCTGAGACTTGTTCTCTGATTCTCAAATCACCAGAGGGGAATCACCCTTCCCATATGCAGCCTGTCACACTCTATAAGAATTTAGTTTCAATTAGATCTGCTTTCCTTCTTCATAAACTGAGGAACATAGACCCAGTTTCCTCAATCACTCCTCATAAAACAAACCTGTCATTCCAGGAATTATTCAGAAGAACCTCTACAAACTCTCTCTCTACGGCAGGAGTATCCTTCCTTAGAAGAGGAGATCAAAACTGTACATGATAATCCAGTGAGGTCTCCTCAAGGCATTTTACTAATGCAGCAAGACATATTTATTTCTGTCCTCAAATCCCCTTGAAATAAAAGTCAACACACTGTTTGTTTTCCTAATTGCTTACTGCATCTACATGCTAGCTTTTAATGACTCATGGAAACAGAGACCTAAGAGGGAACTTTTTCACACAGAGGGTACAGTGTGTGTGAAAGTGGTGGAGGCGAGTACAATTACAACACGTAAAAGGCATCTGGATGGGTATATGAATAGGAAGGCATTGGAGGGATTTGGGCCGGGTGCTGACAGGTGGAACTAGATTGGAGTGAGATAGCTGGTTGGCATGGACGAGTTAGACCGAAGGGTCTGTTTCCATGCTGTACATCATTATGACTCCATGACATAGAGATCCCTTTGGACACCAAAACAAGTTTTTAAGAATGACTTTCTCTCTCTGTGTTTTCTGTCAAAGTGAATAAATTCACACTTAAGGACCTAGCCGTGACCATTGTGATTCCCTTCTAGTAACAGCCTGCCATCCTGAAAGTGATCTGTTTAATCCTACTTTATATTGACTATTAGCTAATTTTCAATCCTTATTCATATACTCGTTTCAACCCATGTGCTCTATTTGGCTCTTCGAGCCTGCTCGAAGGCAAGATTCCCCTCACTCTTCCAAGCAATAGTAAATATAGTCCTAACTCATCCAGTCTTTCTTTAGATGTCAGTTCTGCCATCCCAGGAATAAATTTCATAAATCTTCCCATTCCTGCCTATCAATTTCTTCCTTGTTTGCCTCATTAATCTCATGTAAAAGTTTTCTCATACTCCTTTGCCCTCTTTCATCCATATCAGAAGAATTTACAGTGGAAAACAAGGAAATGATAGAGAAGCTAAGCAGTTACTTTATACCTGTCATTATGGAAGATGGTACAGAAACTCTCCCAAAAGCAGTAGGCAATCAAGGGACTGGTGCATCTGAGGAGCTAAAAGAAATTGGTATTACTTGAATAAAATTAGCTGGATTGAGATGTTATAAACCTCCTGGACTAGATAAGCTTCATCCAAGAATGTTCAAGAAAGTACATCAAAATCTCATTCTCCATGGTAGGTAGGGGCATGAAATCTGTGGATAAGAGGGAACATGGATACAAGCTACCCTGTAACTCTCCCATCTATTACAAAGCACTGTGCAATCAGAACAGACAGATCTGTGAGAAACAAAATGGGGCCTGGGGCTCACCTGGTAAGTACATCGATCCACAGGCAGCGAATCCACAAAAATAAACGAGTGAGAATAGTTATTGGGATAATGGGTGCATTGCTGATTATCTCTTATTATTCTACAGATTATGGAAAGGTTCTTGCTGACTGGAGGGCAGCAAATCTAACCCCATTGTTTAAGAAGGGAGGGGAGTTGATGAACTACAGGCTTGTTAGCTTAATATCAGTACCCTTCCTCAGATAGGGAGACCAAAACTGCATACAATACAGGGCAACCCCCGTATCTGTGGGTCCTGTTACTGTGATTTCAGTTACCCACGGTTTACCGCGGTCCGAACATATTACAGGGAACATTTCAGAACCAGCGAAGCGGGGAGCCGGGAAGGTAAATTTCCCATTTAAATGAATGGGTTCACTCCTATCCATGGTTTTGGGCTTTTGCAGTGGGTCTTTGAATGTATCCCCCGTGGGTATGGAGGGGCTACTGTACTCAAGTTGTGATCTTACCAAGGCCCTGCAAGACGTTCCTGTTCCTGTACTCAAACCTTCTCACTAGGAAGGCCAACATACCATTTGCCTTCTTTATCATCTGCTGCACCTGCATGCTTACTTTCAAAGACTGGTGTACATGGACACCCAAATCTCATGACATCTCCCTTTCCCAAACCATTGCCATCCAGATAATAATATGCTTTCTTGTTTGCGCCTCAAAGTGGTTAACCCCACATTTATCTACCTTATCTTTCACCTGCCATGCATTTACCACATTCACTAGTTCTCATTTACGTGTTACAAGTAACATCCCCAAAAATCTCCAACTAATTTGTCAAACACTATTTCCATTTCACAAATCCATGTTGACTATGCCCAATTCTGCCATTCGTTTCAAAGTGTTTATTATATCCTTTATAACTACTACTGATATTAAGCTAACAAGCCTGTAGTTCATCAACTCCCCTCCCTTCTTAAACAATGGGGTTAGATTTGCTGCCCTCCAGTCAGCAAGAACCTTTCCATAATCTGTAGAATAATAAGAGATAATCAGCAATGCACCCATTATCCCAATAACTATTCTCACTCGTTTATTTTTGTGGATTCGCTGCCTGTGGATCGATGTACTTACCAGGTGAGCCCCAGGCCCCATTTTGTTTCTCACAGATCTGTCTGTTCTGATTGCACAGTGCTTTGTAATAGATGGGAGAGTTACAGGGTAGCTTGTATCCATGTTCGCTCTTATCCACAGATTTCATGCCCCTACCTACCATGGAGAATGAGATTTTGATGTATTTTCTTGAACATTCTTGGATGAAGCTTATCTAGTCCAGGAGGTTTATAACATCTCAATCCAGCTAATTTTATTCAAGTAATACCAATTTCTTTTAGCTCCTCAGATGCACCAGTCCCTTGATTGCCTACTGCTTTTGGGAGAGTTTCTGTACCATCTTCCATAATGACAGGTATAAAGTAACTGCTTAGCTTCTCTATCATTTCCTTGTTTTCCACTGTAAATTCTTCTGATATGGATGAAAGAGGGCAAAGGAGTATGAGAAAACTTTTACATGAGATTAATGAGGCAAACAAGGAAGAAATTGATAGGCAGGAATGGGAAGCATGGCCAATCATGGTGGAGGCAGTTGGATGCATTTTTCCATGTGATATTGGAATTGAATGTCAAGTATCAAGATGCAATAAAAAGGGTTTGAGGAAATGGCTAATCATCAAGAAAAGAAATATAGGCTGTAATATAATAAGTACATTTATGTGCCACATGTTTTACAATTGTGAAATACAAAACTGAAAATCTTAAATTGTTATAAAAGGTGCAGTTAATGATTTATTCTTCATTCTTCCTCCTATATCTGCCTCAATGGATTTCTTAAGATGCTGGTCATTGCACTCCAAAAGCTACCTCAAGAAAACATGTACTTCAGCAAGTAAAAACATATTAATGTATACTTTGTACTTCCATATTCCTCATTAAATATATCTGTGAAATAGCAATATAAGCAGTGCATTTAACCTAAAATGACAATATACCACCTTACTTGTAGTATAATTGAATGTACCAGATTTGTCGAGAATATATTCCAGGTTCACACTCACACAATAAAATAAGATATTTGGGACAAATTTGGTGTTCAGCACCTAAACAACGATTCCTTTAGATACAATATTTATAACCATATTAGCAGCTAATGTTAAACAAAACTTGGATCAAACATTTCTTTGAAAATTAACACATGCATGATAATGAATGTGCAAATTGTATGAATATACAATTTCTTTATTGTCTAAATGCTATCATTGGATTTTAAAATTAACGTTACCTGAGGGGATCATCAGTCAATTTTCCTTTAATAACTACGATTGACTCCTCACGTAATTCTTCATCAAATTTTGCAGTACAAGGAACCTTCTGAAATATGAGGTACAGCATATAAACAATTAATTTAAGCTGTGAGTGAAAACCAAGACCAACTCCTTCTTTATTTTGTCTTTCTGGGAGTCTTTGGACCATAAAATTCCTAACAGGCAATAAAAACACAGAATCATAGAACCTAGGAGCCAACAAAAAACTAAAATGCAGTCCTGGCAGTAGGAGAGACCATAAGTTATTTTAAATGGGAATTAGGTAGCTGCATAGCGTCATACAGCACAAAGACAGACCCTATTGGTCCAACTCACCCAGACATCCCAATCTGATCTTGTCCCATTTGCCAGCATTTGGCCCAGATCCCTCTAAACCATTTGGTCCCTCAAGGCTGTTCACCCTTATGGCTTATTTACTACTTCAACACCATTTACGTACAATATCCCCAATCACTTTAATATCTAGCAATGTCTGCCTTGATGCTGGGTCCACTGCTTTTCTTTATTTATATAAATGATTTGGATGTGAACATATGAGACATAGCTAGTAAGTTTACAGATGACATCAAAATTGGAAGTGTAGTGGACAGCGAAGAAGGTTACATTAGAGTACAACGTGATCTTATCAGATTGGCCGAGGAGTGGCAGATTGAGTGTAATTTAGATAAATGTGAGGTGCTGCATTTTGGAAAGGTAAATCAGAGCAGAGACTATACACTTAATGGTAAGGTCCTGGGAGTATTGCTGAACAAAGAGACCTTGGAATGAAGATTCATTGTTTTTTGAAACTGGAGTCCCAGGTAGACAGGATAGTAAAGAAAGCATTTGGTATGCTTGCCTTTATTGGTCAGTGCATTGTGTATAGGAGTTGGGAGGTCATGTTGCGGCTGTATAGGAAATTGGTTAAGCCACTTTTGGAATACTGTGTGCAATTCCCTCCTATAGGTAGGATGTTGCGAAATTTAAAAGGGCTCAGAAAAGAATGTTGCCAGGCTTGGCAGGTTTGAGCTATAGGGAGAGGCTGAATAGGCTGGGGCTATTTTCCCTGGAATGAGAGAAGCTGCAGGGTGACCTTATAGACATTTGTAAGATTATGAGGGGCATGGATGGCGTGAATAGATAAGGCCTTTCCCCAGTGTGGGGGAATCTAAAGCTAGAGGGCACAGGTTTAAGGTGAGAGGGAAATGTTGAAAAGAGACATAAGAGGCAACTTTTTCACACAAAGGGTAGGGCATTTCTGGCCAGAAGTGATGGAGGCTGACACATAGAACATAGATCAATACAGTGCAGAACAGGCCCTTGTTGCGCCAACCTGTTAACTAATCTAAGCTCATCCCCCTACACTATCCCATCATCATCCATGTGTTTACCCAAGGATTGTTTAAATCTCCCTAATGTGGCAGAGTTAACTACATTGGCAGCAGGACATTCTCTGAGTAAAGAACCTGCCTCTGACATCTGTCTTAAATCTATCACCCCTCAATTTATAGCTAGACACCCTCGTACAAGCTCATGTCATCATCTTAAAAAAAAGACTGTCTACTTTATCTAATCCTCTGATCATCTTGTATGTCTCTATCATAAGGTTTGTATGCCTCTTAACCTTCTTCTTTCCAATGAGAACAGACCCAAGTCTCTCAGCCTGTCCTCATAAGTCCTTCTCTCCAGACCAGGCAACATCCTGGTAAATCTCCTCTGCACCTTTTCCACTGCTTCCAACATCCTTCCTGTAATGGGGTGACCAGAACTGTACACAATATTCCAAGTGCGGCCGTACTAGCATTTTGTATAAATGCAGCATGACATTATGGCTCTGGAACTCAACACCTCTAACCAATAAAACCTAACACATCATATGCCTTCTTAACAGCACTATCAACCTGGGTGGCAACTTTTAGGGATTTATGTACATGTACTCCAAGATCCCTCTGCACACCCACACTACCAAGAATCGGTCCATTGACCCAGTATTCTACCTTCCTATTATTCTTCCCAAAGTGAATCACCTCACATTTATCTGCATTGAACTCCATTTGCCATCTTTCAGCCCAATTTTGCAGCGTTTCCAAGTCCCCCTGCAACCTGCAACATTGTCCACTACTCCACCAATTTTAGTGTCACCTGCAAACTTACTTACCCATCCACCAAAGCCTACATCTAAGTCATTTATAAAAAAATGACAAACAGCAGTGGTCCCAAAACAGATCCTTGTGGCACATCACTAGCAACTGAACTTCAGGTTGAATATTTCCCATCAACCACCACTCATTGCCTTCTGAAAGCCAGTTTCTAATTTCAAACTGCTAAATCACCCTCTATCCCAACCTCCGCATTTTCTCCAACAGGCTACCATGTGGATTCTTATCAAAGGCTATACTGAAGTCCATGTACACCATGTCAACAGACCTACCCTCATCCACATGCTTGATCACCTTCTCAAAAAACTCAATGAGGTTTGTGAGACATGACCTGCCCTTAACAAAACGATGTTGACTATTTGCAATCACATTGTTGCTAGATGATTATAAATCCTATCTCTTTCCAAAACCTTTCCTACAACAGAAGTAAGGCTCACTGGTCTATAATTACCTGGGTCATCTCTACTGCCCTTCTTGAACAAGGGCACATCATTTGCAATCATCCAGTTCTCTGGTACTAAATCTGTAGACAATGACGACTCAAAGATCAAAGCCAAAGGCTCCAACACCTCTTCCTCCCTAGCTTCCCAGAGAATCCTCAGGTAAATCCCATTTGGCCCAGGGGACTTGTCTATTTTCACTCCTCCTAGAATTGGTAACACTCCTTCCTCACTAGGCTCGATCCATTCTAGTCTCGCATCTCATATCTCATTCTTCTCCTCTACAATATTCTCCTTTCTCTGAGTTAAAACTGATGAGAAATATTCGTTTAGCACATCTCCGATTTCCATAGGGTTTACACACAACTTTCCACTTCTGTCTTTAACTGTCCCTGTTCCTACCCTAGTCACCCTTTTAATCCTCACATATCTATAGGAAGCTTTAGGGTTCTCCTTTATTCTACCTGCTAAAGAATGCTCATGTCCTCTCTTTGCTCTTCTTAAGTCTCTCTTTAAATCCTTCCTAGCTAATCTGTAACTTTCCATCACCTCATCTGAACCACCTTGTCTCATCATCACATAACCCTCCTTCTTCCACTTAACAAGAGATGCAATTTCTGTAGTAAATCACAGTTCCCTTAACTTATCACTTCCTCCTTGCCTGAATAGTACATACCTATCAAGGACACGCAATAACTGTTCCTTAAGCCAGCTCCACATTTCCACTGTCTGCATCCCCTGCATTTTGCTACCCCATCCTATGCATCCTAATTCCTGCCTAATCGCATTATAATTGCCCTTGCCCCATCGATAACTCTTGCCCTGTGACATGTACCACTCCCTTTCCATCTCTAAACTAAACATCACTGAATTGTGGCCACTCTCTCCAAAATGCTCACCTACCTCTAAATCAAACACCTGGCCTGGTTCATTACCAAGCACCAGATCCAGTGTGGCCTCCCCCCTTATCGGCCCTTCAACATACTGTGTCAGGAAACCCTCCTGCACACATTGGACAAAAACTGATCCATACGACGTACTACAGTTATAGCATTTCCAGTCAAAGTTAAAGTCCCCCATAATGATCACATGTTCCTTTCACTCCTACCCAGAATTGTTTTGCTCATCATCTACTCCACATCCATATAACTCTGCGGATGCCAATAAAAAAACTCCTAGCAGTGTGACCTCTCCTCTCCTGTTTCTAACATCAACCCATACCACCTCAGTAGACGAGCCCTCGTCAAAAGTTCTTTTAGCCACCGTTATACTGTCCTTGACTAACAAGGCCACACCTTCCCTGTGCTTAATGAAAGATCTAAACCCTGGAACCTGTTACATCCATTCCTCATCCTGCTCTATCCATGTCTCTGAAATGGCCACAACAAATAGCCAGAAGGTCCCAGGTACCTTTCCATGTTGTAAGCGTGCCTTCCTTATTTTGGATACTTCTGGCATTGAAGTAGACACACTTAAAAGCAGCTTGCTGCTTGCCAGCACATTCCTGTGAAGCATGAAATCCAGTCCATGCCCTCCGTACTTTCAACCTCCTGTGCACTAGATCTACACCTCAGGTTCCCATCCCCCTGCTGAACTCGTTTAAACCCACCCGAATAGCATCAGCAAATTTCCCACCCAGGACATTAGTACCCCTCTGGTTCAAGTGAAGACTGTCCTGTTTGTACAAGTCCCACCTTCCCCAGAATGAGCCCCAATTATCCAAGCACCTGAAACCCTCCCTCTCGCACCACCCCTGCAGCCACGTGTTCAGCTGATATCTCTCCCTATTCCTTGCTTCGCTGTCACGTGGCACAAGTAGCAAACAAGAGATATCACGTCTGCTTGTTTTAGCTCTCAACTTCCACCCTAGCTTCCTGAAATCCTGCCTTACATCCCTATCCTTCTTTCTACCTATGTCGTTGGTACCTACATGGACCATGACTTGGCGGTGGTCACCCTCTCCCTTCAGGACTCCAAAGACACGATCCGAGACATCAAGGATACTAGCACCTGGGAGGCAACACATGAACCACGAGTCTTGATCGTTCCCAACAAACCTTCTATCTGACTCTCTAACTATTGACTCCCCAATGACTAACACTCTCCCCTCCTTTTCCTCCTTCCCTTCTGTGCAACAGAGACAGACTCCCAGAGACCTGCAATACTGCTCCCCACCTCCTCCCCCCACTCCACCAAGTGTATCCAAAATGGTATACTTGTTTTCAGGGGAACGACCACAGAGGATCCCTGCACTGACTGTTTATTCCCTCTTTGAACAGTTACCCAGCTTTGTGGGCAATTACAACATTTAGAAGAATGGGTAAATGAATAGGGAAGATTTAGAGGGAAATGGGCCAAATGTCGGCAAATGGGATGAGATCAGATTGGGATGTCTGGATGAGTTGGACCAATAGGGTGTGTTTTTATGGTGCACAACTCTAAGACTCTATATACTGTGACTGAAAGAACACTGCTGGCAAAGATCTGAAAAGGAAGCAAAAGAACAGAAAGTAAACGTCTTTTTGTAGTGAATGCAACAAGGTCAGTCTGAATAGGGTTAACAATGTCCAATCAGGGAGTCCTAGCTGACAGACATAAACAGAAGTGTCAGGAGCTCCATTCAATCTGGGAGGCGGCTCTGAGCTAGCTGGGCTAGTGTCACGTACTACGCACGTGTAAATAAAGGATGACTTGGTAACCGTCCTTTGTGGAATTATTTCACTTTTCTGGTACAAAAAATAGCACAGAAACCATGGAAATGTCACAGCACAGAAAAAGGCCAGTCAGCTCATCATGTCCATTATGGTTGAATTAACTAGCCACTCATTTCACCCCATTTAGCACATTTAGTCTGTAATCTTGTTTCAGGTGCAGATCTAGGAATTGTTTAAAAAGAGTTTAGATTAGATTACTTACAGTGTGGAAACAGGCCCTTCGGCCCAACAAGTCCACACCGACCCGCCAAAGCACAACCCACCCAGACCCCTACATTTACCCCATTACCTTACACTACGGGCAATTTAGCATGGCCAATTCACCTGACCCGCACATCTTTGGACTGTGGGACGAAACCGGAGCACCTGGAGGAAACCCACGCAGACACGGGGAGAATGTGCAAACTCCACACAGACAGTCGCCTGAGGCGGGAATTGAACCCGGGTCCCTGGTGTTGTGAGGCAGCAGTGCTAACCACTGTGCTGCCATGCCGCCATTGAGGGTAGCCATTGCAATCACCAAACTAAGTAGCAAATTCCAGACACTCGCCATTAGCTGGGTGAAAATGGCTTTCAAACTCCCTATAATTCTTCTATCAATCAATCACTTTAAATCTGGTAATCGATCTCTCCTCTGGGGAAAAAAAATAGGTCGTCTCTCTCCACTCTAAGTTTCGCCTTAGTTTGTAAAGTACCCATATTCCTAGAGGACCATAGGGGCTGCTCTCCCATTAGAGAGACACTACTGGTAACTGTTTAATCTGAGGGTCACCATACCTCAAGCAAGGGGAGAAGTTGAGAAGGACAGATCTTCATGGTAACCTTAGCCAGTACAGGAACTGAAACTGCACTGTGGGCATCACATTGCATTGCAAACTAGTCATCCAGCCATCTGAACTAAAAACTACTCTTTCATGCAGTAAGTTGTACACCTCAATAAAGTTATTCCTTAGCCTCCTCTGTTCTAAAGGAAAACAACATCAGACTATCCAACCTTTCCCCAGAGCTGTAAGTTTCAAGCCCGAGAACATTTTCATACTATCTCAAGAATAATTACGTCTTTCCTGTAACCTGTGAGTAGGATCATGCACAAAACCCCAAATGTGTCTGAAACAGAGTCTTATATTGTTCCAATATTACAATCTTGTTCTCATACTCAATACCTTAGCCAATGAAGGAAAGCAGTGTCAGGAGTGTGGTGCTAGAAAAGCATAGCAGGTCAGGCAGCATCCACGAAGCAGGAGAATCAATGTTTCAGGCATAGGCCCTTCATCAGGACTTACAAAAGAGATATTCATGACAACTTCAGCCAATACAGAAAGGGCTTATGCCCAAAACGTCGATTCTGCCTGACCTGTTGTACTTTTCCAGCACCACACTCCTGACTCTGATCTCCAGCATCTGCAGTCCTCACTTTCTCCAAATGAAGGATAGCATTCTATTTACTTTCTTTACTACTTATCTGCCATTTTAAGGGACCTGTGATCATGAACTTCAAGTTCTGTCACTTCCTCTCCCCAATACCCTCTCATTTATGGTTTACTGACTTGTTTCATTTGTTCTCTGCAAATGTATAATCTAGCACTTCTTCGGATTGAACTCCATTTGCTATTTTTTCACCCACTGAACCAGACCATTGATACCTTCCTGCAGTCAATAGCCATCTCCTTCCTTATTAACTACATGGTCATTTTTTGTTTCATCTGCCAATTTTCCAATCTTACCACCTGAATAAACATCTAAACCATTCATGCTTAATACAAATAGCAAGGGACCCGGATCTGGGCCATGTGGAACACCATTGGAAACCGCTTACCTTTTGCAAAATCCACCCTCATCAATTGTCCTTGTTACTTCCTCAAAAAAGTCAATTTAGTCCGTAAGATACAATATTCTCTTCAGAAAACTAGGCTATCTTTGATTAATCCACGCCTCTCCAACAAACAGTTAATCCCATCTGAATATTGATTCCAGTAATTTTTCCACTGCTAAGGTCGAACTGACAGCCTATTATTTAGACTAGCCTAGCCTAGTCTATTATTTAGCTTAACCAAATCAACACAGACATTTACTACAAACCGACCGACTCCCACAGCTACCTAGACTACACCTCCTCCCACCCTGCCCTCCCGTAAAAACGCCATCCCATACTCCCAATTCCTTCATCTCCGCTACATCTGCTCACAGGAGGACCAGTTCCAATACGTACAACCGAAATGGCCTCCTTCTTCAAAGACTGCAATTTTCCCCCCAGACGTGATCGACGATGCCCTCCACCGCATCTCCTCCACTTCCCGCTCCTCCAATTGCCACCAGGACAGAACCCCACTGGTCCTCACCTACCACCCCACCAACCTCCACATACATCGTATCATCCGTCATCATTTCCGCCACCTCCAAACGGACCCCACCACCAGAGATATATTTCCCTCCCCTCTCCAATCAGCATTCCGAAAAGACCACTCTCTCCGTGACTCGCTTGTCAGGTCCACACCCCCCACCAACCCAATCTCCACTCCTGGCACCTTCCCCTGCAACCGCAAGAAATGCAAAACTTGTGCCCACACCTCCCCCCTTACTTCCCTCCAAGGCCCCAAGGGATCCTTCCATATCCGCCACAAATTCACATGCACCTCCACACACATCATTTACTGCATCCGCTGCACTCGATGTGGCCTCCTCTCTATTGGGAAGACAGGCCGCCTACTTGCGGAACGTTTCAGGGAACACCTCTGGGACACCCGGACCAACCAACCCAACCACCCTGTGGTCAACACTTCAACTCCCCCTCCCACTCTGCCAAGGACATGCAGGTCCTTGGACTCCTCCATCGCCAGACCATAGAACACGACGGCTGGAGGAAGAGCGCCTCATCTTCCGCCTAGGAACCCTCCAACCACAAGGAATGAACCTAGATTTCTCCAGTTTCCTCATTTCCCCTCCCCCAACCTTGTCTCAGTCAAATCCCTCGAACTCAGCACCGCCTTCCTAACCTGCAATCTTCTTCCTGGCCTCTCCGCCCCCACCCCCACTCTGGCCTATCACCCTAACCTTGACTTCCTTCCACCTATCGCATTTCCAATGACCCTCCCCCAAGTCCCTCCTCCCTACCTTTTATCTTAGCCTGCTGGACACACTTTCCTCATTGCTGAAGAAGGGCTCATGCCCGAAACATCGACTCTCCTGCTCCTTGGATGCTGCCTGACCTGCTGCGCTTTTCCAGCAACACATTTTCAGCTCTGATCTCCAGCATCTGCAGTCCTCACTTTCTCCTATTATTTAGCCTAGCCCTTGCATCCTTCTTGAATAATGGTATAGCATTTGCAGAACTCCAATTCTCTAATAATCACCTGTATCTAATGAGGATAAGAAAATCATCAGAGCATCCATTTCCCCATGCTCCCTTTAACAGCCTAGGGTATAATTCATCCACTCCTAGTGAGAATTATCCACTTCATAAAGTCATAGAATGACAGAGACCTACAGTACAGAAAAAGACCCTTCAACCCATTTCAGATGCATTCGTCAAAAACAACCATCTAGCTATTCTATTCCCATTTTTTTGCATTTGGCCCATTGTCTTGTATGTCTTTTCATTGCGCTTTTTAAAAAATATTTTGCATTCTTATGTTAACTTTTTTATTCATTTGGAGAATGTGGGCATCACTGGCTAGGCCAGTATTTATTGCTCATCTCTAATTTCCCAGAGGGGACCTAAGAGTCAACCACATTGTTGTGGGCCTGGAGTCACATGTAGGCTAGGCCAGGTAAGCTGAACAGTTTTCCTTCCCTGAAGAATTTTGGTGAACCAAATTGACTGGGTGCTGTTTACAATGCCAAGTTCAACAATCTTTCTCCATACTAAATTTGTATTGTCCAGAATTTGTTCATGACTGAGTAAAAGTAGGACTTCCAGCCAAGAAGTAAGTATACTTTGGCAAAGGAATAAAGGTTCCAGCTGCCAAGACAGATCTGCCAAATGAAATATCATCCATGGCAGAGAGAAAGATTAGCTATGGTCTAAGCAACAAAAATTGTCCCTGGAGGTTCCTAGGTGATGAAATGCTTTTCTAACTCAAAATTATGAACAAGGGAATAAAATCAAGTGATTATGAGATATCTTTAGGTCTGCACAAAAATAGGAAATCACCTTCAGGAAATGTGTATGTATAATGTATTAGAAAATAGCACTTGATCTTTGAGACCTGAGTTTAGCTCAAGACTATCGTCATAGAGAGACAAAAGAAATGGTAATGACTCAACTCGAAATGGCAATTTTAGTCGGTGGTTGTAAAATGACTAATGTGTGAAATAAACAAATCTTGCGCTTCTCTTCAAATGTTCTCTATATGAACAGAAATTAAAAACATAATTATGATTCATGAAGCAACCTCACTCAGCCACCTTTCATCAATCTGTTAAAATATGTTAAAATATGCCATGTCTTGCCCATAATTCAGGCAAAGGATCCAGTTTTCACCACTGAGGTTTTCAATTTTGATGTTTTTGGTCTCATCGCATCAAGCCAACAAAACTGAAATACTGTATGGTCAGCATTATTTAACATATTAATTAAACTGTTCTCAGGGCTCACCCGGGATTCCTCAAAAAAGCACATTCTCATTTCCACTTATGTTATACACAGAAATTACAGCAATGAAACAGAATGCATCTGTCCAACCAATCCATTCTTTTCAGTAGCACCCACTCACTCTCTCACAGCTGCTCTGCTCCAGTTTTATTTTACCATTTGACTAATTTGATTCATAACAAAAAATGGACAACATCTATTGACACCCTATGTTATCCATGACTGGTTCCACACAACATTAATTAGCTAAATTGTTGAAAAAGTTGCTCAAACCAGTCCTAAGCATCTTTTTCACAGACAGAAAAGCCTATACATCAATGAAGAGGCAAACTTGGAAAGACATTTCAGTAGTCTCTGTCTAGGGGAGACTGAACATAAACTTAGGAAATAGTTCGCCAAGCATCACAGCGAGGCATGCAGAGGCCGACCAGACCTCCCAGTCACCACCCATTTTAATTCCCATAACCACTCCCTTTCCAACATGACCATCCTTGGCTTCCTCCATTGTCACAACGAACCACAGTGCAAACTGGAGGAACAACACCTCATCTTGCACCTGGGCAGGCTACAACCCAGAGGACTCAACATTGACTTCTCCAATTTCAAATAACCCTTCCTCCCCATCCCCCTACTCCCTTCCCAGCCACTCCCCATCCCTTCCACTGTTCCCTGCCACCAACCAGATTCATTCCTATCACTTACCAACCGGATGGTACCCTCGACCTGTCTTCAGCTGTCCCCACTTTTACCACTCTGCCCCCACCAACCCCTTTATCTGCAGCTCCCCCACACCTATCCCCAGCCCTGAAAGAAGAGTTACACCTGAAACATCAACCTGCTGATGCTGCCTGGCTTCCTGTGTTCTTCCAGCTTCCTGTCTGTCTATTTTGGATTCCAGTATCTGCAGTTTCTTTGTCTCTCACTGAATAACTAACTATACAACTAATCCCATTCTCCTGGCCATTCTCCATAGCATCAAATGTCCCAAAGCAAATGTTTCTCTTTTCAAATATTAATCCAATTCCCTTCTGGAACAGATTACAATATCTGCCGCCATCCATTCTGGCAGCATGATCCAAATCATAACAACCACAGTATAAAATTGGCCTCACCTCCCTCAGGGAGTTCTTGAGCAATTTATTTTCAGCTGTGCACTTTTCTGCTCATGCAAATGATTTCATGCTATCAAAACAAGCTTGGTGGGGTGCTGTTTTTGGGGTGGGATCTTATGGTGCATGGAACTGGTCACAAGCAAACCACATTGATACCACCAATACTTCAAAACTGACCGCGCCAGCCTGCAATAAAAATTCTTGAACACTTGCAAATGCCATATATTGATCCAACCCCTCTTTGACTGCCTCAAAATGGAGGTCCGGTATGTTCATTTCCAAGTATGGCTGTTTGCTTTCCTCTGGTTTTACCCTTTGGAGGGTGAGAAGCATTAAGGGGAAGCCACAAATCCATTAGCTTACACAAAGGCATTGAATAGAGATGCTAGTAAGGAACTGAGCCTCAACTGAAACCGAAGATGGAATAAAAAACATGAAAAAGTCCCATAACAGTCCCAACCCCAAACAAACGAACAAATTTTGGTTTGAAAAGCTTCAATCAACCTTCCAAAGACTATCTTAGAGTTCTGATTTGGAGATGCCGATGTTGGACTGGGGTGTACAAAGTTAAAAATTACACAACACCAGGTTATAGTCCAACAGGTTTAATTGGAAGCACACTAGCTTTCGGAGCGACGCTCCTTCATCAGGTGATTGTGTCAAAGGAGCGTCCCTCCGAAAGCTAGTGTGCTTCCAATTAAACCTGTTGGACTATAACCTGGTGTTGTGTGATTTTTATCTTAGAGTTGGCATGGACAAGTTGGACCAAAGGGTCTGTTTCCGTGCTGTACATCTCTATGACTCTATGTGAAGAAAAACTTTACGTTTGTTATAAAACGGGTTGCCAAAATGAGAGAAAGGTACCTACCGGGCGGTGAAGCTTTAGTATGTTCATTGTGTTATTTTCTATTTTGTAAAACTGCTGGAGGATTTGAGACAGGCTGGGATCTTGGCAGCTTTGTTTTGTTCTCTTCAGAAAAGGGGGTTTGGTGTGGCGATTGTTGCCTGCACTGGATGCCGAGCTAACCCACCCTGTCCAATTTCAGTGGTCACCAGCTGCAGGGGTTATGAGGGAGTTGATGCCAACTGGCAAATGGAAGGATCCACAATTAGCCGCTCACGTGACTCTGCGGGTGGGTGTCCGCTCCGTCCGTTGTCCTTGCCGCAGGAGGGGGAGGCGGGGCTTCAAGCCATTGCGCCCTTGTGATTGGTGGGTTGCCACAAAACGGCCCCGCTTTCCGCCTTCCCCGCCTTCCGAATTGAACTGACAGCCGTTGGCGGCGCGTGGCTGCTGGGCGCCATTTTGTTTCTCGTGGCTTTTCGTCGAAAGCCCGAGACCCTCCCCCGCCTTGCGCCCTCCTTTTTCCCCAGCCCGCTTGCTAATCTTTACCCTTTTTTCTGTCAATGAATATAATCGACACCCACGTAAAGAAATCAATCTTATAGGAAAACCACGTTTTCTTTTAATTTTTCGTGAACCAGCCCCGAAAGTTTTGTTATGAGTTGTAGTGATATGGAGAAATATTTCTTCATCGTAGAAGGATTAATAACCATGTTTTAAAGTAACAAGCAGGAGAGACAAAAGGGGATTTGAGGAAGTTTTCTTTTAAACCTTGAAGGTAGTGTGGATATGTAACTCATTGACTGAAAGAGTGGTAGAGGCAGGAATCCTCAAGACATTGTGGATGAACAACTGAAACATCGTAGTATACAAGGCTACAGGGCAAGAAATGGAAATAGATTAAAATAGATGCTTGATGGCCATGATTTGTCAAAGGAGTGTAAAAATTCTGACCCTCTTTGCTAATGTTTGCAAGAAAGAAAAAGAGACTTATTCCATCACAACGTTTTTTTTTGCGTTTGATCTTTTAATACAAAACTATAAAGTGCTAGGAAAACTCAGCAGGTTTAGAGAGAAAAACAGAGCTGAAATGGAATTAAACATTGGAGTGAAGTATTAACTCTGTTTTTCTTTCCACAGATGCTACCAGACCTGCTGGCCTTTCATGGCACTCTCTGCATTTATATCATATCTGCAGCCGTTTGCTTTAATTTACTTTATTTAAATTCACAGAAACCTGCTGCAAAGTAGTAATTCACTCAAATCAACCAGCCTGTGCTGCCTCTTTGAAAATGTTATCTAATTAGTCCTAAATTAGGTCAGGAAGCGTTTGCACAGAGAAACAGAGTTAATATTTCAAGTCGACAACCTTTTGTCATATTACAATTAACTTGCTTTCTCTCTTCATAAATGCTTTTTGACCTTCTGGTAATAAAAAATCTAAAGAAGTCATATCAAGTTTGAAATGTTAACTCTGTTTTTCTCTCTCCACAAATGCTGCCAGGCCTACTGAGTTCCTGCAGCATTTTCTATGTTTACTCCCTGGCCTGTTGACTATTTTCTGTATTCTTTGTATCTATTTCAGGTAACATCATGTCATGCCTTGATTTTTGTCTTTGAAGTACCTTGGGGGAGTCTCACCTACACTCTGTGGTGGGAGAAGCCCACATTCATTGAACAGAAATACTCCCATACAATATCGAGTCAATATCCAGACCTGATATTCTGGACTTTGCTCATTGGGATTGCCTAGAGTTGCCCCTGGTAGGTGGAGAATTGGATTTTTAAAAATGGTTTCAGATTGCTTTGCTTTGATTGATTTCTAGGATTTGCACTCATTTCTTATACGTATCTGTTCTGGAATGGGCTAGCGTTTTTCCCTTTCCTAACTCCATCCAAAAAAAGTTACCATTGTGGAGTGTTGAGGCTTAGTCACCTCATGAGACAGATTACACATATAATTTTTCTATGTTCATGTTACTTGCATATTCTATTTCACTCATCCGCATAGATTGCAGTCAAGAAAATCAATTGCATGGTCTTCAAATGTGAAGCTGATTGTACCTGCACTGTCTCAAATGATTACCTTGTGCCAATCTGCTTTTCTTTTCATACCCTTACACATTATTTCTATCCAAATACTCATCCAATGTCCTCTTGAATACCTCCATTGAACCTGCCTCCAACACACTTCCAGGCAAGCCATGCACCGAATAAAGATGTTTTTCTTTACCCTAGCTTCTGTCACAGATCACTTTAAAGCTGTGCTCTGTAGCTCTGGTTTCTTTTATGAATGTGAACAATTTCTCCTTATCCATTTAACCTGCTCATGATTTTGAAAACTTCGATCAGATCTTCTCCTAGCTTTCTCTCCAATGAGCTGGAAAATGTGTTGCTAGAAAAGCGCAGCAGGTCAGGCAGCATCCAAGGAGCAGGAGAATCGAAGTTTCGGGCATAAGCCCTTCTTCAGGAATGAGGAGGGTGTACTGAGCAGGCTAAGATACAAGGTAGGGAGGAGGGACTTGGGGAAGGGGCGCTGGGAATGCAATAGGTGGAAGGAGGTTAAGGTGAGGGTGATAGGCCAGAGAGGGGGTGGGGGTGGAGAGGTCGGGAAGAAGATTGCAGGTCAAAAAGGCGGTGCTGAGTCCGAGGGTTGGGACTGAGAAAATTTGGGGGGAGGGGAAATGAGGAAGCTGGAGAAATCTGCATTCATCCCTTGTAGTTGGAGGGTTCCTAGGCAGAAGATGAGGCGCTGTTCCTCCAGGCGTCGTGTTGTCATGGTCTGGCGATGGAGGAGGCCAAGGACCTGCATGTCCTTGGCGGAGTGGGAGGGGGAGTTGAAGTGTTGAGCCACGGGGCGGTGGGTTGGTTGGTGCAGGTGTCCCAGAGGTGTTCTCTGAAACGTTCTGCAAGTAGGCGGCCTGTCTCTGCAATGTAGAGGAGGCCACATCAGGTGCAGCGGATGCAGTAAATGATGTGTGTGGAGGTGCTGGTGAATCTGTGACGGATATGGAAGGATCCCTTGGGGCCTTGGAGGGAAGCAAAGGGGGAGGTGTGGGCGCAAGTTTTGCATTTCTTGCGGTTGCAGGGGAAGGTGTCGGGAATGGTGGTTGGGTTGGTGGGGGGTGTGGACCTGACAAGGGAGTCGCGGAGGGAGTGATCTTTCTGGAACGCTGATAGGGGAGGGGAGGGAAATATATCCTTGGTGGTGGGGTCTGTTTGGAGGTGGCAGAAATGACAAAGGATGATACGATGTATTTGGAGGTTTGTGTGGTGGTAGGTGAGGACCAGTGGGGATCTGTCCTGGTGGCGATTGGAGGGGCGGGGTTCAAGGGCGGAGGAGCGAGAAGTGAAGGAGATGCGGTGGAGAGCATCGTCAACCAAGTCTGAGGGGAAATTGCGGTATTTGAAGAAGGAGGCCATCTGGATTGTTCGGTATTGGAATTGGTCCTCCTGGGAGCAGATGCAGCGGAGACGAAGGAATTGGGAATATGGGATGGCATTTTTACAGGGGGCAGGGTGGGAGGAGGTGTATTCTAGGTGGCTGTGGGAGTTGGTTGATTGATAGTAAACGTCCGTGTTGAGTCATTCGCCCGAGATGGAAATGGAGAGGTCTGGGAAGGGGAGGGAGGAGTCTGAGACGGTCCAGGTAAATTTGAGGTCGGGGTGGAAAGTGTTAGTAAAGTGGGTGAACTGTTCAACCTCCTTGTGGGAGCTTGAGGTAGCGCTGATACAGTCATCGATGTAGCGGAGGAAAAGGTGGGGGGAGGGTGCCAGTGTACGTAGAACATAGAGAAGTACACCACAGAACAGGCCCTTCAGCCCACAATGTTGTGCCGCTGCGGAAGATGGACTGTTCTACATATCCAACGAAGAGGCAGGCATAGCTGGGGCCCATGCAGGTGCCCATGGCTACTCCTTTGGTTTGGAGGAAGTGGGAGAATTGGAAAGAGAAGTTGTTCAGAGTGAGGACCAGTTTAGTCAGTCGAAGGAGGGTGTCATTGGAAGGGTGCTGGTTGGTTCGGTGGGAAAGGAAGAAGCGGAGGGCTTTGAGGCCTTCGTGATGGGGATGGAGTTGTATAGGGACTGGATGTCCATGGTGAAGATAAGGCGTTGGGGTCCGGGGAAGTGAAAATCATGGAGGGCGTGGGTGGTGTCCTGAACGTAGGTGGGGAGTTCTTGGACTAAGGGGGACAGGACGGTGTCGAGGTCCTGTCTCTCCAACGAGCACAATCCCAATTTCTTCAATCTATCCTCTTAATTGATGTTCCTTGTCCCTGGATTTATTCCTGTAAACCTCAGTCTTCAATTAAGTTCCTCAAATTCTAGAGACTAATTGTATAACTATGATGAAAAGTATTTGGTAAAAAAATGTAAAACCAACAAGGGAAATAGTGTAGATGGAGTTGGGAAAAAATACCATCAACTAGCTTAAGTTGAGTGGAGTAATGTTGTGTATTCCTATATTGGAAGCTGCAAGCCTGCTTCCCACTACACTTTGTGTAATTGCCTCAATTATTTATTTTTACATGATAGACATATCTCTTACTTTCAGAAGGATCTCTTACATACATAAGGATGCCAAATGTCAGCACTTGCAGAACAATCTTTAGTGTGCTGAGAATTACGCTAATTACCAAGTCTATTAATTAGACTCACCATGTACTTTGGTTATGCATGCCAGAAGCTGCGTATATGCAGATACATCTAAAATGCATGCTCCAAGCCACTCACCATCTTACAACGCTCACCATATCACCATGCATTCGGTGTTAAAATCCTGAAACTCATTCCCAAATAGCACTGTGAGTGTTCTTGACTCCCAATGAGTGCAGCAATTCAAGAAGGCAGCTTATCACCATCAACACTTTCTCATGGGCAACTAGGGATGGGCAACAGATGCTGGCCAAGTCTTCAATGCTCACATCCCATAAATGAATGTAAAATATTTTTTCATATCTGTCCTCTGCAGATATAAGAAATCTGTCCAGACTTAACACCTTTTGAATTAAACAAAAAGATGAAGAACAATTGGTGTATTCTCCACATCTACGTTTTAACCAAATAGTTCCGTCTTACTTATTTGACAGGGGGATGGGATCTGGACTTGTAATCCAGCAAGTAGGTTAGCTGTTTTTCAGGATGTCCAAGAATGTAGGGAGGCTGTGGAGAAGGTAGCACTGACAGGGAATACTTGCAGACACAGAGATGGGCTCAAGTGTGTATACTTCAAAGCAAGGAGTATCAGAAGTAAGGTGGGTGAACTTAAGATGTGGATCGGTACTTGGGACTACGATGTTGTGGCCATCACGGAAGCGTGGATAGAAGAAGGACAGGAATGGTTGTTGGAGGTTTGTGGTTACAGATGTTTCAGTAAGATTGGGTGGGGGGGGGCGGTGTGTGGTAAAAAGGAGGGGAGGTGGCGTTGCTAATTAGCAATGGTATAATGGCTGCAGAAAGGCAGTTTGAGGGGGATCTGCCTTGGAGGTAGTATGGGCTGAAGTCAGAAATAGGAAAGGAGCAGTCACCTTGTTGGGTGTTTACTATAGGTCCCCCAAGAGCAGCAGAGAGGGGGAGACACAGATTGGGAAACAGATTTTGGAAAGGTGCAGAAGCACAGGGTAGTAGTCATGGACGATTTCAACCTCCCAAATATTGATTGGAAGCTCTTTAGATCAAGTAGATTGGACGGGGCGGTGTTTGTGCAGTGTGTCCAGGAAGCTTTTCTAACTCAGTATGTAGATTGTCCAACCAGAGGGGAGGCCATATTGGATTTGGTACTTACAAATGAGAGGGACCATATTGTTGAAGAGGAGAGTATGAAACGAATTGGTAAGCTAGAGGAGATACTTGTTAGGAAGGAAGATGTGTTGGGCATTTTGAAAAACTTGAGGATAGACAAGTCCCCCGGGCCTGACGGGATATATCCTAGGATTATGTGGGAAGCAAGAGAGGAAATTGCAGAACCGTTGGCAATGATCTTTTCGTCTTCACTGTCAATGGGGGTGGTGCCAGGGCTCTGGAGAGTGGCGAATGTTGTACCCCTGTTCAAAAAAGGGAATAGGGATAACCCGGGAATTACAGGCCAGTTAGTCTTACTTCGGTGGTAGGCAAAGTAATGGAAAGGGTACTGAGGGATGGGATTTATGAGTATCTGGAAAGACACTGCTTGATTAGGGGCAGCCAGCACGGATTTGTGAGGGGTAGGTCTTGCCTTACAAGTCTTATTGAATTCTTTGAGGAGGTGACCAAGCATGTGGGTGAGAGTACAGCAGTGGATGTAGTGTACATGGATTTTAGTAAGGCATTTGATAAGGTTCCCCATGGTAGAATTATGCAGGAAGTCAGGAAGCATGGGATAGTGGGAAGTTTGGCCAGTTGGATAGAGAACTGGCTAACCGGTCGAAGTCAGAGAGTGATGGTAGATGGTAAATATTCAGCCTGGAGCCCAGTTACAAGTGGAGTTCCGCAGGGATCAGTTCTGGGTCCACTGCTGTTTGTAATTTTTATTAATGACTTGGAAGAGGGAGTCGAAGGGTGGGTCAGTAAATTTGCAGACGATACGAAGATTAGTGGAGTTGTCGATAGTGAGGAGGGCTGTTGTCTGCTGCAAAAGATTTTAGATATGATGCAAAGTTGGGCTGAGGAGTGGCAGATGGAGTTCAACCCTGTCAAGTGTGAGGTTGTCCATTTTCGAAGGACCAATAAGAATGTGGAATACAGAGTTAACAGGGTTCTTAGTAAGATGGAGGAGCAGAGGGATCTTGGGGTCTATGTTCATAGATCTTTGAAAGTTGCCACTCAGGTGAATTGAGCTTGTAAGAAGGCCTGTGGTGTATTAGCGTTCATTAGCAGAGGGATTGAATTCAAGAGTCGTAAGGTGATGTTGCAGCTGTATAGGACCTTGGTAAGGCCACATTTGGAGTACTGTGTGCAGTTCTGGTCGCCTCATTTTAGGAAAGATGTGGAAGCTTTGGAGAGGGTGCAGAGGAGATTTACGGAGAATAGGTCATACGAGGATAGGTTGAGAGTGCTAGGCATTTTCTCATTGGAACGGCGAAGGATGAGGGGTGACTTGATAGAGGTTCATAAGCTGATCAGGGGAATAGATAGAGTAGACAGTCAGAGACTTTTTCCCTGGGTACAACAGAGTGTTACAAGGGGACAAAAATTTAAGGTAAAGGTTGGAAGGTATAGGGGGGATGTCAGAGGTAGGTTCTTTACCCAGAGAGTGATGGGGGCATGGAATGCGCTGCCTGTGGGAGTGGCAGAGTCAGAATCATTGGTGACCTTTAAGCGGCAATTGGATAGGTAAATGGATAGATGCTTAAGCTAGGACAAATGTTCGGCACAACAGCGTGGGCCGAAGGGCCTGTTCTGTGCTGTATTGTTCTATGTTCTATGTTACCAACCAATCAGTACTATTTTCTCATGCAGTAGAAATTGTTGCTCTATTCGAAATTTAACATTTTCTGTCTGACCTGATGAGTGCAAAGTTATCAAAACACCTTTGACATTATGTCTCTTTAACCAGCAAAATTCATATCTGTAAATCACTTCTTGTTGCTTTGAATCCAGCGTCTTGCATCATCATGGCCTCATTTTGTGAGCTGATTGATTCCATGAGCCTGAAGCATTTTCAGGTATTTCAGGTGTGAGATGTTATTAAACGCTTTCTGAAAACCAAAGGAAATTACACCCTCGTCCACTAGTTCAGCTGCTCAAATTTTAAGAAGATTAATGAGCCATGCCGAATTGCTTCTAAATCTAACTCGACTGCAGATGGTATCTGTACTCCTTAGATAAACATTTGTATCATACAATATAAGTCTCTTGAGCATCCTCCCAATTAAAGACTAACTGGTCTATCACTTCTGGATTTATTTTCACACTTTTTATAAATTATGGAATAAGACTTTCTATTCTTTATTCTTCAGGTATAGTTCCAATCATTATCGGGCCATTAAAAATATTTGCAAGAGTATTACCATTTCATGATTTATGTCCTTAGACAGTAAGTCCTGGACAAGTAGACTTCATTTTATTGTGAAGAGAACTCAACAGAGACCAAAGGTTAGTAGTTTATTTGCCTTTTATAATGTAACAGTATAGCAAAAATTGTTTTGACTGTGAAGTTAAGCTGACCTGGTTGCTTCAGTGATGTCTATAATGCAGGTTGGATGACAAGTGAATTGAAAAAGTGGCTGGACTCAGCCCACAGTAAGAAGCCAGATGCAGGCCAAGGCTTGTAGCACATCCTGCCCTGGTGATCAGAGGTCATAATACAAACATAGAAACCATAAGAGTGAAACAGGATATTTGGCACCTTGAGTCTGCTCTGCCATTCTGTGAATCTATGGTTGTGACTATGGCCTGAACTCCACATTCCCACTTCTGCTCCACATGATAACTATTGACCCCCTTATTTATCAAGAATCTATTGACCTCTGCTTTAAGAATATTCAACAACCCTGCCTCCACTGATGCTGGAGAAAGGAATTCCAAAAGTTCAAAAAAGAATCCTCATTTCCATCTTTAATGGAAGACTCCTTATTTTTACACTGTATCCCCTGGTTCTAGTCTCTCCCGCAAGAAACATCTTTTCAATTCCAGTTAAATGCATCTTGTTACATGCTATACGTAATTAGTTTTAATTCACTCGTTGGATGTGGACATTGCTAGCTGGCCAGGACTTTATCATCCGTTCCTAGTTGCCCTTGAGAAGTTGGTGGTGAGCTGACATCTTGAAGCACTGCAGTCCACATGCTGGAGGTTGACCGATAATGCCATAAGGGAGACAATTCCAGGATTTTGACCCAACAACAGTGAAGGAACAGTAGTATATATTTCAAAGTCAGGATGGTGAGTGGATTGGAGGGGAACTTCCAGGTGGTGGTTTCCTGTGTATCTGCTACCCTCCTCTTTCTAGATGGAAGTGGTCATAAGTTTGGAAGGTGCCATCTAAGGACCTTTGAATTTATGCAGTGCATCTTGTAGATAGTGCACACTGCTACTACTGTGCGTTGGTGATCGAGAGAATGGATGCTTGTGGATGTGATGCCAATCAAATGGACTGCCTTGACCTGGATGATGTCAAACTTCTTGAGTGTAGTTGGAACTGCAGTCATCTAAGCAAGTATTCTATTACATTCCTGACTTGTGCCTTATAGATGGTGGTCAGGTTTTGGGGAGTCAAGCGAGTTACTTGCTGCAATATTCCTAGCCTTTGATGTGTTTTTGTAGCCACTATATTTGTATAGTAGGAGAAAGTGAGGACTGCAGATGCTGGAGATCAGAGTCAAAGAGTGTGATGCTGGAAAAGCACAGCCAATCAGGCAGCATCCGGGAAGGAGGAGAATCAACATTTCTGGTGTAAGCCTTCATTAGGAATCCGATGAAGGGCTAATGCCAGAAACATCAATTCTCTTGCTCCTTGGATGCTGCCTGACTGGCTATCTATATAGTAAGTCCAGTTCAGTTACTCATCAATGTTAACTCCCAGGATATCAGTGGGGGATTCAGTGATGGTGACATGTTGATTGTGTCTTATTGGAGATGGTCATTGCTAGCATTTAAGTGGTGCGCATTTTACTTGCTACTTGTTGGCCAAGCCTGGATATTGTTCATGTCTTCTTGTGTTTGAACATAGACTGCTTTAGTAGCTGAGGAGTCACGGATAGTGCTGAAAATTGCACAGTCATTGGTGAACATCCCCACTTCTGACTTTCTGATGGAGGGAAGGTCCAATATGTTGCAATATCATAATATAAACTTAAATTTTCACTTGGTTGTACAAGTAAAATTAAATTCTTTAAAAAGAGGACCTTAGAGTGAATGTTGAGAGTGTTTTGCTCTGGTTATTTGCAAAACGTCTGTTTTGTGAGGTCTGCAGATGCTGGAGATCAGAGCTGAAAATGTGTTGCTAGAAAAGCGCAGCAAGTCAGGCAGCATCCAAGGAGCAGGAGATTCGACGTTTCAGGCATAAGCCCTTCTTCAGGATTCCTGTAGAAGGGCTTATGCCCGAAACGTCAAATCTCCTGCTCCTTGGATGCTGCCTGACCGTCTGTTTTGACTTGACCTGCATTTGCCCAGTTTTGTCAAAAATGAGGAAATACGGAGTTGTTTAGCTACAATTTTCTTGAAAAATTAAAAGTTTCATAGAAAGAAGCTTCATTTGAAATGTCAAAGTCCAAGTTAATGTTTATTTGCCTGTTCACTTAGACCACAATTATTTGCTATATTCCAAAGATTCGATTAATTAAAGTTACCCTCTAACCTGCTATAACTTGAAAACAATGGTTTCTAGTTCTGAGCCTGAATGCATGTTGTGTGGAAAATAGGCTTTCAATCATCATTTCTGTGCTGACATTCAAGAATGTGTTGTCTATTCAAAGACATTTGAAGAAAACAGTGTTATTAGATCCTGAAGCCATATTTTAAATTACTGTAAAATTCCAGCAAAGTGAACCATAATGCATTGAACATACTTGTACAAATGAGATTAGTATCAGCATAGATCAACCTCATAACTATGGCATTAAAAGGATGCTTAAAGGTGATGGCGATGCAGTAGTCGTTATTGGACTAATAATCCAGAGGCTAATTCTTTGGGGACACAAATTCAAACCCCACCACAGCAACTACTGGAAGTTTGAACACAATTAGTAATAAAACTGGACAAAGTTAAAAATCACACAACACCAGGTAATAGTCCAATAGGTTTATTTGGAAGCACTAGCTTTCGGAATGCTGCTCCTCCATCAGTTGGTTCTGAGAGGTGGTAGATAGTCTTAATAATGGTAACCGTCGAGCATGTGGTGTTGGAAAAACATAGTCAGTCAGGCAGCATCCGAGGAGCAGGACAATTCCCAATGAAGAGCTTATGCTTGAAACGTCAATTCTCCTGCTCCTCAGATGCTGCCTGACTGGTTGTGCTTTACCAGCACCACACTCTGGACTCTGATCTCCAGCATCTGCAGTCCTCACTTTGCCCCTGAACAATAGTAACCACTGGTTTACTTGCGCTTTTTAGGGAACGATCTGCCATCCTTAGCCAATTTAGCATACATTGTGACTTGTGGGTTGATTCTTAACCATCCTGTCACATAGCTGAGCAAGCCATTCAGTTCAAAGTCAAAAACTTCCAAAGAAGAGTCATTTTATTGAAGTTTCTCACTCACCAGATGCTGCCAGACCTGCCAAGTTTCTCCAGCATGTGCTATGTTCATCTCAGTTCAAGGCCAATTTGGGATGGGCAATGAATACTGGCCTTATCAATAATGCCAGGAGCTTCTTGGACCATCCATTCAGGTTTGATGGAATATCCATTATCAGTTAGTTAAATAAGAAAAGGCATATTGTCAGCGAAAAGACTTAAGATAGATCTATCTTCAAAGACTTCCAGATTGTGAATAAATTCTGGAATAGTGGTACAATTTCATCTTTTTAATCAATCAAGGAATGAAGGCAATGGTATTTACAGATGTCATCATAAAAACAATATACTTTAGGAAGCATAGGCCAGTTTTGCATTTTCTTTGTTCCACTATGGTATTTTTAAAGTTCATTCATGGGATGTGGGCATCAGTGGCATTGAGAGGGGTGCTGAGCTGCCTTCTTGTACCACTGTAATCTGTTTAGTGCTAGTGTGCTATTAGGGAGAGAATTCTGGGATTTTGACCTGCTGAAGGAATGGCAATACACTTCCAGGCTACAAAGGGGTGGCACGGTGGCTCAGTGGTTAGCACTGCTGCCTTACAGCACCACAGTCTCAGGTTCAATTCCAGCCTCGGGCACATTGTGCAAACTCCATACAGACATTCTCCCTGTGTCTGCGTGGGTTTCCTCTGAGTGCTCTAGTTTCCTCCCACAGTCCAAAGATGTGCAGATTAGGATGGATTGGCCATGCTAAATTGCCCATAGTGATAGGTGCATTAGTCGGAGAGGGATGGGTTACTCTTCGGAGGGTCGATGTGGATTGTTTGGGCCAAAGGGCCTGTTTCCACACTGTAGGAAATCTAATCTAATAGTGAATGGCTTGGGAGGGAAATTTTCAAGTGATGGCGCTCCCATGGATCTTCTGCTCTTTGTCTTCATAGATGGTGGTAGTCTTGTGTGTGACAGGAGCTGTCTAAGGAGTCTTGGTGCAGTGCAACTTGTAGATGGTACATAAATAAAACCAAAAGATCTGCAGATGCTGTAAATCATTAACAAAAACAGAAATTGCTGGAAAGCTCAGCAGATCTGGCAGCATCCGTGGAGAGAAATCAGAGTTACCGTGTCAGATCGAGTGACGCTTCCTAAGAACTGTTCTGAAGAAGGGTCACTTGACCCGAAACATTAACTCTAATTTCTCTCCGAAGATGCTGCCAGACCTGCTGAGCTTTTCCAGCAATTTCTGTTTTTATCGTAGGTAGCACACATCACAGAGTCCTACAGCATTGACACAGGCCCTTTGTCCCAAACTGGCCCATGCTTGCCAAAATGTCCATTCACACTAAACCCATTTCCCTGCACTTGGCTCATATCCTGCTAATCCTTTCCTATCCATGTATTTGTCCAAATGCCAAATAAATATTGTTAATGTATCTGCCTCAACCACTTCAGCTGGCAGCGCATTCCATATGTGTGCCACCTTCTGTGTAGAAAAGTAGCTCACCAGGTTCAATTTTATTCTTTCCCCTCTGCCCTCTCGTCTTCGATTCCCCAACTCTGGGGAAAAAGACTGAGTGCATTCACCCTATCCATGCCTCTAGTGACCTTATATACCTCTGAGATCCCCCTTCAGTTTCCTATGCTCCAAAGAAAAAAGCCCTAGCTTGTCCAACCTCTCCATATAACTCAGACCATTGAGTCTGGGCTACATCCTTGTAAATTTCTTCTGCACTCTTTCTATAATAACATTCTTCCTATAACAAGGTGACCGAAACTGAAATAATACTCCAAGTGCGGCCTCAACAACGTTCTGTATAACTGCACCATAATTTCCCAATGCCCTAACTGATGAAGGCCAGTGTGCTAAAAGCCTCATTCAATATCCTGCCTACCTGTGACTCCACTTTCAGAGAACTGTGAACCTGAACTCCAAGATGCCTCTATTCCACTACACTCCTTAAGGCCCTACCATTCACCATGAAACTCTTACCTTGATTTGACTTTCCAAAATGCAAGACCTCACACTTATCTTTATTAAACTCTATTTGCCATTTCTTAGCTCACTTCCCCAGCTGATCAGGGCCCTGCTGCAATTTCTAAGGACCTTCCTCACAGTCCATGATACTGCCTATTTCAGTGTCATCAGCAAACATTCTAATCATGCCTCATTAATCATCAGTGATGGAGAGAGTGAACGTTGTGGATTAGGTGCCAGTCAAGCTTCTGATTTGTCCAGAGTGATGCTTTCTTTATTTCTTTTTTTAATTAATTCATTCACAGGATGAGGGCATTGTTAGCCTGGTGAGCTGTAATTGCCCATTTCTAATTACCCATTTAGGTCACATTTAGGTCAGACTAGGTAAGGATGGCAGTTTCCTTCCCCAAAAGATATTAGTGACCCAGACGGATTTTTATGACAATCAACAATGGAATCATGCTCATCATTTGACTCTTAATTCCAGGTTTTTTAGACTGAATTCAAATTCACCATCTGCCATGGCAGAATTCAAACCGAGTCAAACCATCATCTGGATCTCTGGATAAACAGTCCTGCAGTAATATTACCAGGTCATTGCCTCTCCTGTCATGTCAAGCTTCTTGTGTATCCACAGGATTATGCAACACTCACTCTTACCAATACTGTCATTGATAAATATACGTATAGCAGGCATATTGGTGAGGATAAGGTTAAGTATGTTTTACCCTTTTATTACTTCTCTCACAACCTGCAGAAGACACAGTCTAGTAGCCTTTTCCTTTAGAAATTGACCAGCTCCCTCAGTAGCCACGCGTGGTGCATTTTGTGCCCTTGCCCCCTCAGTTTATTCTCCAAGTAGTGTTCATCATGGATGCCGAGTGATGCAGTGTGTGGTAATAAGCAGGAGATTTCCTTGCTCATGTTTTATCTGATGCCGCGAGATTTCATGGGGTCCAGAGGCAATGTTGAGGACTCCCAGGGCAACTCCTTCCTGACTGTACACCACTGTACCACCACCTGTGCTGGTTCTGCCCTCCCAATGGGACAGGAAATGCTCAAGGATAGTGATTTTTTTTTCAGAAACATTGCAAAGTATGATTCCATGAGTATGATTATGTCAGGCTGTTGCTTAACTAATTTATGTGAACAGCTATCCCAATTTTAACATTGGCCCCCAGACCTTGGTAGGGACAATTTTAGGTCGGAGTTTGCTGTTGTTATTTCTGGTGCCTATGTCGGTGCCAAATGGTCCATGATGGCACAATAGAAACTGTTGTCCCGTGAGCTTGCAGCATGATAAGCCCATAAGACATAGGAGTGGAAGTAAGGCCATTCGGCCCATCGAGTCCACTCCGCCATTCAATCATGGCTGATGGGCATTTCAACTCCACTTACCTGCATTCTCCCCGTAACCCTTAATTCCTCGAGACATCAAGAATCTATCAATCTCTGCCTTGAAGACATTTAGCGTCCCGGCCTCCACTGCACTCTGCGGCAATGAATTCCACAGGCCCACCACTCTCTGGCTGAAGAAATGTCTCCGCATTTCTGTTCTGAATTGACCCCCTCTAATTTTAAGGCTGTGTCCACGGGTCCTAGTCTCCTCGCCTAATGGAAAAAACTTCCTAGTGTCCACCCTTTCCAAGCCATGTATTATCTTGTAAGTTTCTACTAAGTCTCCCCTTAATCTTCTAAACTCCAATGAATACAATCCCAGGATCCTCAGCCGTTCCTCGCATGTTAGACCAACCATTCCAGGGATCATCCATGTGAATTTCTGCTGACCACGTTCCAGTGCCAGTATGTCCTTCCTGAGGTGTGGGGACCAAAACTGGACACAGTACTCCAAATGGGGCCTAATCAGAGCATTATAAAGTCCCTGTAGCACAACGGTGCTTTTATATTCCAATCGTCTTGAGATAAGTGACAACATTGCATTCGCTTTCTTAATCACGGACTCAATCTGCATGTTTACCTTTAGAGAATCCTCGACTAGCACTCCCAGATCCCTTTGTACTTTGGCTTTACGAATTTTCTCACCATTTAGAAAGTAGTCTATGCTTTTATTCTTTTTTCCAAAGTCCAAGATCTCGCATTTGCTCACGTTGAATTCCATCAGCCATTTCCTGGACCACTCTCCCAAACTGTCTAGATCCTTCTGCAGCCTCACCACTTTCTCAGTACTACCTGCCTGTCCACCTAACTTCATATCATTGGCAAACTTCGCTAGAATGCCCCCAGTCCCTTCATCCAGATCATTAATATATAATGTGAACAGCTGCGGCCCCAACACTGAACCCTGCGGGACACCGCTCGTCACCGGCTGCCATTCCGAAAAAGAACCTTTTATCCCAACTCTCTGCCTTCTGTCAGACAGCCAATCCTCAATCCATACCAGTAGCTCACCTCGAACACCATGGGCCCTCACCTTGCTCAGCAGCCTCCCGTGTGGCACCTTATCAAAGGCCTTTTGGAAGTCTAGATAGACCACATCCACTGGGTTTCCCTGGTCTAACCTACTTGTCACCTCTTCAAAGAATTCTAACAGGTTTGTCAGGCACGACCTCCCCTTACTAAATCCATGTTGACTTGTTCTAATCAGACTCTGCTCTTCCAAGAATTTAGAAACCTCATCCTTAATGATGGATTCTAGAATTTTACCAACAACCGAGATTAGGCTAATTGGCCTACAATTTTCCATCTTCTGTCTTGATCCTTTCTTGAACAAGGGAGTTACAATAGCGATCTTCCAATCATCCGGGACTTTCCCTGACTCCAGTGACTCTTGAAAGATCTCAACCAATGCCTCCACTATTTCCTCAGCCACCTCTCTCAGAACTCTAGGATGTATCCCATCGGGGCCAGGAGATTTATCAATTTTAAGACCTTTTAGCTTTTCTAGCACTTTCTCTTTTGTAATGGCAACCATACTCAACTCAGCCCCTGACTCCCTTTAATTGTTGGGATATTACTCATGTCTTCCACTGTGAAAACTAATGCAAAGTACTTGTTAAGTTCTTCTGCTATTTCCTTATCTCCCATCACTAGGCTTCCAGCATCAGTTTGAAGTGGCCCAATATCTACTTTTGCCTGTCGTTTGTTTCTTGTGTATTGAAAGAAACTTTTACTATCATTTCTAATATTACTGGCTAGCCTACCTTCATATTTGATCCTCTCCTTCCTTATTACTTTCTTTGTTATCCTCTGTTTGTTTGAAGGTTAGAATGGAGCTGAGATTTGTGTTGAAAAGCTGTATAGAAGCATAATTACTAAAACAGGAATGAAAACAGAAATTGCTAAGAAATCTTAGCAGGTCTGGCAGCATCACTGGGGACAAATCAGAATTAAAGTTTCAGGTCCTGTGACACTTCTTCAGGACAGAGGAACCCAAAAAGAGGGACACTGGAATGTTCAGACCTACAGAAAGCTGCTGAAAGTCACATGGAGCCACAAAAAAAAGGAAAGCACAGACCATAGCTGAAAGCACTGGATAAGACACAATGGCTGCATGCTTTCCTCACCTAGCACTAGGTGAGGCAAAACAAGTTATGAAGTAGAACTGGCAGTTTTTCTATTCATTTTAGTAGAATTACAAAATTTGGACAGATTTGGAGAGGGTTCAGAAAAGATTGAGCAGGATATTGTGGGGAATGGAGAGTATGATTATATGGATTGGCAGGAACCTTTTTCATTAGAATGGAGGAAGTTGAAAAGTTACCTTTATGGAAGTTTATAAAATCATGAGGAGCATAGATAAGGTCTTTTCTGCAGGGTGGGAGAGTTCAAAACTGGGGGTGTGTGGAGGGAGCGGGGTGCAGGCATATTTTTAAGGTGAAAGGAGGAAAATTTAAAAAGGATGAGGCAACTTTTTTTACACTGAGACTGGTTCATATGTTGAATGAACTGCCATGGGAAGTGATGGATGCAGGTACTGTTACAATATTGAAAAGACATTTGGATCAGTACATGAATAGGAAAGGTTTGGACGGATATGGGCCAAAGTGGGACTAGTTTGGTTTGGGAAGTGGTGGGCCTATGGAATTCATTGCCACAGAACGCTCTGGAGGCCGGGACGTTAAATGTCTTCAAGGCAGAGACTGATAAATTCTTAATTTTGCAAGGATATAAGGGATAGGGGGAGAGTGCAGGTAAGTGGTGTTGAAATGCTTATCAGTCATGATTGAATGGCAGAGTGGACTTGATGGGCCAAATGGCCTTACTTCTACTCCTATGTCTTATGATCTTATGGGAACATGGTCGACATGGACTGGTTGAACTGAAGGGTCTGTTTCCATGCTGGATGACTCTGTGACCAGAATAGCTTGGTGTCGTTACACTTGTATCACTGTTTGGTGGAAAGAACATACTAGAAAATATGTGAACTTATTTCACTCCAAAAGTCAAAAAGAAAAGGGTAGCTGAAATTTTGAATGCTTGCAAGTATGCTTTGAACCTCAACTGAATGTAGCTTATGAATGATAAGTGTTCAATATTAAGACACATGTTGAAAGAAAGTTAATTGATCAATATATGATCATTATCACAGCTTGCAGGATCCTGTGACACAACAAAAAGGTCATTTAATTAAAGACAGGATTGTATCAAGCATGAGAGATCTGCAATGAGAACATATCTACTGAGAGAAGTACAGAGGTTATATGTCAGCAGCTTCAGCATATTTATGGCAGAACAGACCAAGTCTTGTATAATGCTAATAGACATTCCAGGCTGAAAGGGCAGAAAGATCACAAACACCAATACAAATACTGCAGAATATAAAGGAAAAGAAAGCATGTCTGGGAGAGCCACCAACGAAAGATTCTGATGAATCACTGTACACCAAATAACAGGTTGGTTCAGTCAGGTCAATTGATGATAAATTGTTTATGACTGTTAGAATGATAACTGCAGGATGAGAACATCAGATCGACATAAATGTCAGATAGAGACTGATGTACCATGCATCATCATGACCTTCACAGACATGTGCAAAGTAGCACAAAATGTGAATTAGAAAATGAATTCCTCAAAAGTAGGGTTGACGCTATCTAATTTGAGAGTCAATGCATAAGAGAACAATGATTTAGAGTTCCAGATCATAGGCAGCAAACAAAAGCCACTCATCTGGACTTAGTCTAAAACTTGGACAGGTAACTCTCAATGCTGAAGGAGATTTGCAACTTGGCACAGTCATTAAGCTATTGATCATGGAACATATCCTAGAAAAGTACAAGAACTTTTGAAAGATACAGATGGTTTTGCATGAAGAATATCAATACACACAACATGAGATAGTTAATGCTCTTCCAAGGGTGGAAACTATGGTGAATGAACTGCTAGTTTATGGATGTGGAGAGACAATGGAGGAAGATGTTGCTGACCACAAATAAAATCCATTGTGACTGCTCAATAGAATTCACCAGATAAACCTGAAGCTGAACAAGAAGAAAGTGTAAATTACAATGCCCAAAGTGAAGTGCATAGGTCATGACAGCAAAACTTATTTACCCAGATCACAATATATTGAGAGCTGTAGCAGCAATGTGGTGACCAAGTGCTTAAACAGAAACATCGATTCTCCTGTTCCTTGGATGTTGCCTGACCGACTGTGCTTTTCCAGAACCACACTCTCAACTCTGATCTCCAGCATCTGCAGTCCTCACTTTCTCCTAGATATAAAAGCAATGCATTAATTTATTGGATTCATTAACTATTTAGAAAAATTCTTGAGTGTGAACTATCATGCCATCTCACTGCCAAAGAGGTGCAGTGGTATTGAGCATACAGCAAGAAATAGCATTCACAAAAAGTCAAGCGGCTAGGAGAGGCAGTATCAGTGCTGAAATAATATATCTTAAATAGTGATGTCACCTTGCAGTATGATGCCTACAAAGCAGGACTTGGAGCAGTCTGAGTGCAGCACTGGTTACATTTGTATCCAGGGTATCTAGGGAAGGAGATCAATGCTCTGTTCAGAGAAAGAGGGCTTTGCTTATGAAAATGTTTCATCAGTACCCACTTCGAAGTGACAGTGAGAGGATTCTGACCGCAAGACACTCCAAACCTTTTTTCTCAAGCTGCTGTTATCTTCTCTAAAGTATCCATAAATAATGTTACTTTGATTAAAGAGGTAGCATCTGAATGTGACATACTAGCAAGGAAAGCAGATGTATGTTACTGACAAGTTGTTGAGAGCTGTACTAGCTATGAAAAAAGTAGAGGCTGTTGTGATAGTGTGAGAAATCTTGCAGATCGAATATGCAGCAACATTTATACTCTGTATATCATCACCCCAGCAGAGACACTGAATATAACAGAAAGATACCTTTTTCAAATCAAACAAACTCTCCAACAAGATGCATTGAATCAAGTGTAGCAGGACACAGTAATGAAAGGATGACCAGAAAGCATCAAGACACCGCTGTGTTAACAAGTATATTTTGGGCATACAGAAAATAATTGACAGCCCAAGATGTCATATTGTACAAAGAAAATAGAGTCATCATTCCTAAGGAGTGAAAAGCGAGACATTGAAATGCATCCAAGCAAACAATGAAGGAATTGAGTTGAATCAGAGGAAGCAAAGTGATGTGTTCTACTGGCCAACAATGAGCAATGAAATCAATGTTTTACAAACCCACCAACTCCCACAGCTACCTGGATTACACCTCTTCCCACCCTACCTCCTGCAAAAATGTCATCCCGTATTCCCAGTTCCTCTGCCTCCGCTGTATCTTGCTCCCAGGAGGATCAAGTTCCACCACAGAACACACCAGATGGCCTCCTCCTTTAGAGACCGCAATTTCCCTTCCCACATGGTTGAAGATTCCCTCCAACGCATCTCATCCACATCCTGCACCTCCTGCAAGCCCCACCCCTCCAACCATAACAAGGACAGAATCCCCCTGATCATCTCTTTCCACCCTATCAACCTTCACATAAACTGCATTATCCGCCAACATTTCCGCCACCTCCAAACGGACCCCACCACCAAAGGTATATTTCCATCCCCACCCCTTTCCGCTTTCCACAAAGACCATTCCCTCCGTGACTACCTGGTCAGGTCCATGCCCCCCCCCACCAACAACCCACCCTCCTGTCCTGGCACCCTGCCTTGCCTCTGCAGGAATTGCAAAACCTGCACCCACACCTCCTCCCTCACCTCCATCCAAGGCCCCAAAGGAGAATTCCACACTCTTTAAATTTTCATCTGCACATCCACCAATGTCATTTATTTTATCTGTTGCTCCCAATGCGGTCTTCTCATCAGTGGGGAGCCTCCCCCCAGAGCGCTTTAGGGAACATCTCCGGGACACCTGCATCAATCAACCCCACCGTCCTGTGGCCCAACATTTCAACATTTCAAAATTTAGAGGGCGGCACGGTGGCACAGTAGTTAGCACTGCCGCCTCACAGTGCCTGAGAGCTGGGTTCAATTCCCGACTCAGGCGACTGACTGTGTGGAGTTTGCACGTTCTCCCCGTGTCTGCGTGGGTTTCCTCCGGGTGCTCCGGTTTCCTCCCACAGTCCAAAGATGTGCGGGTCAGGTGAATTGGCCATGCTAAATTGCCCGTAGTGTTAGGTAAGGGGTAAATGTAGGGGTATGGGTGGGTTGCGCTTCGGTGGGTCAGTGTGGACTTGTTGGGCCGAAGGGCCTGTTTCCACACTATAAGTAATCTAATCTAAAAACTCTCCCTCCCACTCTGCAGAGGACATGCAGGTCCTGGGCCTCCTTCACCGTCGCTCCCTCACTACCCAACGCCTGGAGGAAGAATGCCTCATCTTCTGCCTCGGAACACTTCAAACCCAGGGCATCAATGTGGACTTCACCAGTTTCCTCATTTCCCCACCCCCCACCTTACCCCAGTTCCATCCTTCCAGCTCAGCACTGTCCTCATGACCTGTCCTACCTCCCAATCTCCCTTCCCACCTATTCCGCTCTCCACCCTCCCCTCTGGCCTACCACCTCCATCCCCACCCCCATTCACCTATTGTACTCTTTACTACCTTCACCCCTGCCCCCCCCCCCTCCCCCCGCCCACTTATCTCTCCACCCTGGAGGCTCCCTGCCTCCATTCCTGATGAAGGGCTTTTGCCCGAAACATCGATTTTCCTGTTTCTCAGATGCTGCCTGACCTGCTGTGCTTTTCCAGCACCACTCTGATCTAAACAATGAAATCAATGACCACATCAGCTAATGTATTGCTTATAATGAATACCAAGCTAAGCCAGTTAAAGAGCCTCTGACAGCACATGACATCCAAGACGGACCATAGTTAGAGCTGGGATAGATCTCACTTGTAGAATCTGATTGTACTGTTATTATGGGCTACTATTCTAATTACTGGGAGCTGGACTAGCTGACTTCCTGTATTCCACTGAGATGGACTGAAGAAGGGTAGATGGGTATAAGGTTGGAATAATGTTGTATGTTCTGGAATGTGGTGTATGGGATACAGCAAATAGCTTAAGTAACCAGTTTGCTGAGATATATTCATATAAGGAAATAGTGTGTTTCAGGTAGTTTAACTGCACATCCACAAGAGGATCATTTTGCAATTAACTGAAGGAGCAGCTGTTATTTGTGTTGGACAAGGTGGTCGTACTATACGACGCCTAGATCACAGATCATTAGCAACATACAACGTAGCCAGCAGTTACCTAGGGTCCAGAGACCATTATATAGCTAAGATATTCATGCAAGCATTAATTATAGGGGAAGACTTGGATGCTAGGAGCAGATAGTGGGGACAGATAAGCCCCGAAGATAACATTGAAAAGGAAGTCCTGTTGAAATCAGAGGATTCAGCACTTTGCAAGAAACTAAATTGAATCCTGTTTTTGCAATTGATGACAGACATATGGTTTATATTTGCTAATATTGAATGTTACCATTGTGATGCAAAAATGTATAAATATGTTGTTTTGAATTGTAAATGGCCGATGTCTTGGAGCTTGACTGAGGCCTCTCCCACATCACATTGGTACAAGCTTGAATAAAGACCATCTTATTATGACCTAATCAGACTGGATTTGTCTAATTCCCTTCAACATGGTCAGGTGAATTGGCCATGCTAAATTGCCCATAGTGTTAGGTAAGGGGTAAATGTAGGGGTATGGGTGGGTTGCGCTTCGGCGGGTCGGTGTGGACTTGTTGAGCCGAAGGGCCTGTTTCCACACTGTAAGTAATCTAATCTAATCTAATGGTTGAACGCCTACAAGTATACTCAAGCCATTATGGCATTCCTAACATTGTGATGGGCAACAATGGCCCTTAGTTCATGAATGGAGAACTCATTCATTCATAAATGTATGCAAAATTCAATACACCACAGCATCCCCAATCAAATGCAAAGGTAGAAATGGCAGTGAACTCACCAAAGGACTTGTAAGAAAGTCAAGCAAATCACATGCAGATGTATACAGGATAATGTTTGAGTGAAGAAATACACTTACTGAATGGATGAAGAAGTAATCCATTACAATGACTAATGTCTTGCTGGCCCCAAACTGCTCTTTCAAGGGCAATAGTGCTGCTGAAGCCAGATGTAGTAACAGCTGTGAGGGACAAAATCTGGATGAAATGACAGTTTGACTAAACAGTCAAAATCTTGCCAGAGTTGAACACTGGGGAGCCAGTCAGGGTACAAACCTTCAACACTCCATAAAGGTCAGCCCAAGTGTTAATTTCATACTTGTGTGGAGCAGTTGTCACTTCAATCATACATGGTAGGAGTAAACAATGTACCTGTTATAACTGCTGGCACATAAGCACAACTGTAGATTAGATTACTTACAGTGTGGAAACAGGCTCTTCGGCCCAACAAGTCCACACCGACCCGCCGAAGTGCAACCCACCCATACCCCTACATTTACCCCTTACCTAACACTACGGGCAATTTAGCATGGCCAATTCACCTGACCCGCACATCTTTGGACTGTGGGAGGAAACCAGAGCACCCGGAGGAAACCCACGCAGACACGGGGAGAACGTGCAAACTCCACACAGTCAGTCGTCTGAGTCTGGAACTGAACCCAGGTCTCAGGCGCTGTGAGGCAGCAGTACTAACCACTGTGCCACCGTGCCGCCCAAACTGATGGAAATTAAATTTCTTTTTAAAAACTGATTTTCTTCTAGCATTTTCAGCATAATTTGAGAGTTCAAATAACTGTCATTTCCCCAAGCATAAGCAGTCAATCATTGATTATTAGAAATTGTTTATATTAAGTAACTGTGATCCCAAACTCCAAAATTCTGACAATGTAGCTGATTAGGAAGATGTGAACTCACCACCTGCACTGACCACATATCAACCCCCAGTTCCAAGAGATCCATAGCACTTCAACAAAGGAAATAGTGCAACATTTACTACGGCAACAAGAGATGACACAAGAACAGCACTCCCCAAAGAAGTATCATCATTCAGATGAATAACCAATGACAAACTGAGTGTGCCTTGTTAAGAAATTGGCATAATTTAAATATTATTGGCAGAATCTTATAGAGACACAAATGGCATGGGCTGTGAGAGAATGGTGTGAGAATTTGGACAAAGTCTTTCTTGATACTGGGAGTACCTTTTTGCATTTTCAAGCAGAGTTCTGGACATTGAGACAAGATTCTTGCCAGGAAGCAGTGAGATGATTATTAAAAAGGATTATTGTTCATGAACATTAATATCCAGGTGCCTGTTCTATCACTCATTGTGAGTAAATTAGAAGTTAACAATTCTTGATGTGAAAGTCTGTGTAGGTATCTGCCAACTTTAGCTAGTTGGTTGTTCCTCCAGGCCAATATCTTAGATGCCTGGAATCATGGTGTCAGAGCATGCTTCAGGTCACCAGCACATGCATCTCAAATGCATTCATTTGAATTTTAAACTTGTACTTTGAGAGGCATTGGCATCTAGCATTGCAAGGAGAGGCAGCATCCCAGGAGCAGGAAAATCGATGTTTCAGGCTTTTGCCCGAAACGTCGATTTTCCTGCTCCTCGGATGCTGCCTGACCTGCTGTGCTTTTTCAGCACCACTCTAATCTAAACTGGTTTCCAGCATCTGCAGTCCTCACTTTTGTCTAGCATTGCAATGGAACTGCAAAGTTATTTTGTGCACAGGGACAGGCACCCAGCTCATGTTTTGGTCCAAACATCTGCTTATTTGCACTCTAGCTCTCACTCACTCAGCACCTACATGCATGTTCACAGCATCCAGGCTGTGCTGTGCCTTTTAATACATTGGTGCTTCAATCAGAGCCTAAAGGCTCATAGTACCGCTTTATTATATTACTGGTCCATGCACATCCAAAGCCAGGCTGCTTGTCATACTTGTCAGGAGAGATTAATCCAGGGGGTGGATAGCTTGCTGTATAGCACAACAATATGTCAATCCTACATCTGTAACATATGTTAGCTGCCTGTGCAGCGAATACACTGCATTTTCATTCAAGCAATTGAACTGCGTCTCAAATTATGTGGAGCACAGTCCTTTGCCAAGTTAAGGGGCTGCTGTAATTCAGGTTCTCAGTACCTTCCGTCAAATGCAGAGTCCACATGCAGTCCAGGAATTTTGGTCACGGTCAGGCATGCATCTGACTATATCACTGACTATCAAACTGCTAACAGTGGTGTGTACAATTGGTAATTTGAGTGATTTGCAGTGTAAGTGATAATTCTTGCACTTTTTTTGTTTTTGTATGAAAAGGAGGATGTTTGGGATCAAAATTTAATACTCTACAAATGTACCTCCTGGTTTACTGCAGTCATGCCACTTTTATTGAGCTGCTCACTGCAAATATTCATCTTACAGCGAATTCAATAAAATACAATACCATAAAAACTATGGTCCTGTGAGCTTGTAACAGAAGAGGGATGGGAAGGAAGTATATGAATTCTGAGGCATAAGAGTGAACCTGACATATATCTACCCTTTCTTTTCTCATCCTTTCTCTCCCAAAGTGAACCAAAGAAACCAGGTTGAAAGGTAATTCACTTCCAACTCTTCGTATGAGTGGTATCGAGGCCAACTTGCAGAGTGCTCCACCAGAGATGTAACAAGGTCTGTTCTAGTTAAACTCCAACTCCTTCGCGCAGGCCCATTTTCCCTCCCCCTCCTTGCTGATCAGGATTTGAGGTTTAGCCTATGTCTCTTTAGCTCTGCTTTTTAACCTAGAAAGGCAAAGAGACAGTCAATGATCTGCTGCTGGTAATTTTTAAAGGTCATATTTATTAATCATTTATTTATTTTATTTTTTTAAATGATGACTGTTATGTCAAACCTTATCATTCTGAAATTGGCCCACCAGACCTTACTGTCCCAAGTGAGAGAAATAATTGAAGTGTGGGCTCCCATGCGATGCCTGGTATAGGCCCATTTGCCACAGCAACCACACAAATATCAACCAAATCTTATCAAGAGGGAGTAAAACAAAATCTAACGCACTGGATTCATTCAGGATGAAGAAGTGAGAAAGAAAAGTAGAAATTCATTGATTTTCACTGGAGGACATCATTTTCTCACAGTATTTGTTTTAAACCCAATGCATGTTTTGAAGAACATCTCAGCAGCTCTGGGGCATTCCTAACTAATTGTGTTGATTATTGGGAAATGTGTTCAATACACATCTTAGCATGGCAAATGGAAATAAAACTTCAGAGAACCTCAAGGAACTCATTAGGTTTCAGATCTATATATGGGAAATGCATGATGGGATTCAGTTAATTGAAACACAAAGTTTCTGTTTATATTATAACCTTTTAACAGACTAAAACATCCTGAGGCATCTCACAGGACTGTTAATAAAACAAGCTTTGAGAATTACACATAGGGCAATTTTAAGAGAAATTAGCAAAATACTGCATGGTCAAAGAATTACATTTTAGAGTAATAGGTCTGACTTTTTAATGGGGGTTTGGGGGGGTGGTGGAGGGGGTGAATATACTCCTTGCCCTCCTCCCACTTCACTAACCCTCTCCTCTCTAGAAGAATGGCTGTCCAGCAGTTAAGCTGCACTCTGGGTGGCCTTAACAAGCTCAGAATTTGATTTACCCCTCAGTAAAAGGAGCCCCATCATTGAGAGTGATTTTGCAGGCCCAGTAACACCAAACAAGAGTAGTGGACCCTGCTGGGACTGTAAGGAACTCCTACACCTCTTCCAGCCTCTACCCCACCAACCTCCTCACCACTACTAATGGGATTGGATCAGATCAGGGATGGACAGGATAGATGTGAGCTAGTCACCCATCACAGGTACCAAAATGGGTAAGTTCTGAGCTTTTTTGTGGGATCAGGTATCCAATGGAAGAGGGGATCTGGGCTAAGTGGGCCAAGTAGGAGACAGGGAGAGAGGTACAATCTTTATATCAACTTTGGTGAGAAGGAAGTGGCTTGTCAGTCTCCCAACAAACAGTATAGATTGAGTTCCCTACCTGGACAATAATCAGCTTCAATAGGCTAAAGGTCAGGGCATTTAATGGCTGCCTTACCCAACCCTAAAATCAAAAGGAATCAGTTTGGGGGTGAGCAGGAAGGTAGTGTGCTAAGCAGCTGTCATATTTAATTGCCTCCATAATGAAAATACACAGAGGGGGAAAACACAATGTTGAATCAATAGATTTATTAATGATAGGGAAGGCGATCATTCAGCTGATTGAGTACATGCTGTTTATTTCATAGAAATGAACAGTACAGCATGGTACAGGCCCTTTGGCCCTCAATGTTGTGCCTGGATGGTGCATCTCCAAAAACACTCAGGGAGCTCAATGGCATCCAGGATAAAGCAGCCACATCCACCACCTTTAACATTCATTTCCTTTAACACAGTGCCAGCAAACTTGCAACCTCCACCATCTAGAAAGATAAGAGCAGACGATAGAAACACCATCCTGACTTGAAAATATATTGCTGCTGCTTCAGTGTCATTGGATCAAAATTCTGGAACTCCCTAACAGTATGGCAGGTGTCCTTACAGCTCAAGGTCTGCAGTGTTCTGAGGAGGTAACTCACAATCACCTTCTCACAGTGGTTAGGGATGGGGAATAAATGCTGATCTAGCAAGTGATACACACAACCTATGAATGTGTAAGAAACAAAACAGAGACAGAAGCGGGAAGTTGAATGTGGACCCAATGGAGATTGGAGAGGTGCTAAACGAACGTTTCTCATCGGTTTTCACTCAGGAAAAGGAGAATATTGTAGAGGAGAAGAATATAGAACATAGAAAAATACAGCACAGTACAGGCCCTTTGGCCCTCGATGTTGCGCTGATCCAAGCCCACCTAACCTACACTAGCCCACTATCCTCCATATGCCTATCCAATGCCCGTTTAAATGCCCATAAAGAGGGAGAGTCCAACACTGCTACTGGCAGGGCATTCCATGAACTCACGACTCTCTGAGTAAAGAATCTACCCCTAACATCTGTCCTATACCTACCACCCCTTAATTTAAAGCTATTAAAGAATGAGCTATGAGATATTAGATTAGAAAGGATTGAGGTTAGTTACCAACAGGCGTTATCAATTTTAGAGGGAGTGAAAGTAGACAAGTTCCCTGGGTCGGATGCGATTTATCCGAGGATTCTCTGGGAAGCTAGGGAGGAGATAGCAGAGCCTTTGGCTTTGATATTTAAGTCGTCATTGTCTATAGGTTTAGTACCAGAGGGCTGGAGGATTGTAAATGTTGTGCCCTTGTTCAAGAAGGGCAGTAGAGATGACCCAGATAATTATAGACCAGTGAGTCTTACTTTTGTTGTAGGAAAGGTTTTGGAAAGGATTATAAGAGATAAGATTTATAATTATCTAGCAAGCAACAATTTGATTTCAGATAGTCAACATGATTTCATCAAGGGCAGGTCGTGCCTCACAAACATCATTGAGTTTTTTGAGAAGTTGACCGAGCATGTAGATGAGGGTAGCGTAGTTGACATGGTATGCATGGACTTCAGTAAAGCCTTTGATAAGGTTCCACATGGTAGGTTGTTGGAGAAATTGCAGAGGCATGGAATTGAGGGTGATTTAGCAGTTTGGATTAGAAACTAGCTTTCTGAAAGAAGGCAGCAAGTGGTGGTTTATGGAAGATATTCATCCTGGAGTCCGGTTACTAGTGGTATGCCACAAGGATCTGTTTTAGGACCACTGCTGTTTGTCATTTTTATAAATGACTTAGACGGAGGCATAGGCGGATGGATTTGTAAATTTGCAGACGACTCTAAAGTCAGTAGAGTAGTTGACGGTTTGGAAGAATGTTACAGGTTGTAGGGGGACTTGGATAAACTGCAGAATTGGGCTGAGAGGTGGCAAATGGAGTTCAATGCAGCTAACTGTGAGGTGATGCACTTTGGGAAGAATAACAGGAAGGCAGAATACTGGGTCAATGGAAAGATTCTTGGTCATGTGGATGTGCAGAGGGATCTTGGAGTCCATGTACATAGATCCCTGAAAGTTGCCACCCAGGTGGATAGTGCTGTTAAGAAGGTATATGGTGTGTTAGGTTTCATTCGTAGAGGGATTGAGTTCTGGAGCTGCCATATTATGCTGTAACTATACAAAACGCTAGTGTGGCCACACTTGGAATATTGCATACAGTTCTGGTCCTCATATTTTGGGAAGGATGTGGAAGCATTGGAAAAGGTGCAGAGGAGATTTACCAGAATGTTGCCTGGTCTGGAGGGAAGGTCTTATGAGGAAAGGCTGTGAGACTTGGACCTGTTCTGCCTGGAAAGAAGAAGGCTAAGGGGAGATTTTATAGAGACATACAAGATAATCAGAGGATTAGATGGGGTAGACAGTGAAACTCTTTTTCCTAGGATGATGATGTCAGCTTATACGAGGGGATGTAACTACAAATTGAGGGGTGATAGATTTAAGACTGATGTCAAAGGCAGGTTCTTTATGCAGAGAGTGGTAAGGGTGTGGAATGCCCTACCTGCTAATGTAGTCAACTCAGCCACATTAGGGAGATTTAAACAATCCTTAGATAAGCACATGGATGATGATGGGATGACGAGCTGAGAATAGTTCACAGGTCAGCACAACATCAAGGGCTGAAAGGCCTGTTCTGCGCTGTATTGTTCTATTTTCTAAAACAGGGGCCATTACAGGCCAGCATACAAAGTCACGTTCGTTTTTTTAAAACATTAACACCTGGACTACGGATCTAACTGGCAAATCCAACATTTATTACTCATCCTAACTGAGTGGTTTGCTAGATAACTTAAGAGGATGATTAAGAGTTCACCTCATTAATGTCGGTAATTATATCTAGGCTAGACCAAGTAAGGATGGCAGATTCTGGATTAGTGGTGCTGGAAGAGCACAGCAGTTCAGGCAGCATCCAAGGTGCAGCGAAATCGACGTTTCGGGCAAAAGCCCTTCATCAGAATTCCTGCATCTGCAGTCATTGTTTTTACCAAGTAAGGATGGCAGATTTCCTTCCTAAAGAACAATAGTGAATCAGATTTGGGAGGTGATAGCCTCGTGGTGTTATCAGTAGACGGCTATATCAGTAACCCAGGTAATGTTCTTGGGACCTGAGTTCGAATCCTACCATGGCAGCTAGTTGAATTTTAATTCAATAAAAAATCTGGAATGAAGAGTCAAATGATGACCATATTGTTGATTGCTGTTAAAAAAAACTCACCTGGCACACTAATGTCCTTTAGGGAAAGAAACTGTCGTTCTTACAGGTCTGGCCCAATGTGAGTCCAGACCCATGGCAACGTAGTTGACTCTCAACTGCCCTCTGGGCAATTAGGGATGGACAATAAATGCTAGCCCTCATCCTGTGAATGAATTAAAAAATCTGTACAATACTCAGTAATAGTTACCACAGTTACCACTGAGATTAGCTTTCAGTTTCAGGTTGTATTAATTGCATTTAAATTATATCATAAGTCATGGTGGGATTTAAACCATTGCCCCCAGACCAATAGACTGGACTACTGGATTACTAGCCCAGTGACTGCACCATCACCACCTCGTAAAAGGGGTATCAGATTTGGTGGAACCTTGTTTTGGATGAGTTCAGATTCATAGCATCAAGGAAGATTTAAAAAGTCTATCTATGCAGCTAGCTCACAAACCCATCTTGCCTATGTCACACATTTTACCACATTAATAAAATTTCATTTCTTAATGTAACGAAACCAACAAAGACTTACCAACTGCAGAGGATTGCTGTTTTGTAAAGCACCAATAACATGATGTGATTAAACAGCAGCCAAGTTCAGTGCCCCAACAGCTGGCTAATGGGCATTGTATGAAGCCAAAACAATTATAAGAGAAAAGGTTTCAATTTTCTTTTATGCATTAAGTACTGAAAAAGGCTGAACAGGGATAGATTCAGCATATCCTCAGCTGTGTGAGCTTTGTGTGATCCCTATCACAATTAATGCAAATAATTTCTGGTCTTAGATATAATTCAAAAGCAAATTACCAACCTTTAATGCACATCATTTTATCTGCTCAATCCTATCGTACAAATTATTCCTTTTAACATTCCAGTGTTGAGGAAAATTCATTATTCAGGCCATTTTGCTGATTACTAAAATTGGAAATTCACTTCTAACTCGCGGCATTTAAGATGTGATTTTCTTGTTTCTTGAGAGCAAACCTTTGGGACAAATTATCCAAAAACCAGGCAACAAATGTTCAGAGGCAACATTTTTTAATTACTTCAGGAAGCACACACCATTCCAGGCATTCTGCATTGCTGCTCATACAGTCCCTGAGTGAACCACAAAGCAAAGTAATGATTTGGAGATGCCGTGTTGGACTGGGGTGTACAAAGTTAAAAATCACACAACTCCAGGTTATAGTCCAACAGGTTTATTTGGAAGCACTAGCTTTCAAAATGCTGCTCCTTCATCAGGTGGTTCTGTAGTATAAGATCGTAAGACACGGAATTTATAGCAAAAGTTTACAGTGTGGTGCAACTGAAGTTATGTATTGAAAAAGACCTGGATTGTTTGTTAAGTCTCTCACCTTTTCGAATGAATATGTTGGTTTCGGTTCTGTCATATGTAAATCGCAGATCTTTACTTAAAAGTTACATTCTCAAGTGAACTTTACCAATTGGTGTCATGTCAGCCCAGATAATGTATTTAAGGTGTGAGCTGCCCTGTGTGAGACTGTCTGTGTCACAATGGTCAGACTGATTCTAATCTCATAAATGTACTTACATGGATTCACGCAGTTTTTGAGCAAAGTAAAATGTAATTCTGCAAGTACGAATTCACCCCACAAACTTATATGTGTATGTGTGCATGTGGGTATGTGTGTGGCACAGTGGAGGGGAAGAGGTTATGAGTGTCTGTGAGAGAAGGTATGTGTGTGAGTGTGAATGTAAAGCAGTGTACGTCTGTGAGAGGATGCACGTGTGACCGTGGGAGTGTATGTGTGATCGTATGAGAGAGGGTCTGCGTGAGTGTATGGGCTGTAAGAGAGTGCATTTGTCTGTAGTAGTGTGTGTGTGTGTGTGCAAGTGTGTGTGTGTGTGTGTGTAGTCCAATGGGGCTAACTGTAGTCTGACATGAACCCAAGGTCCCGGTTGAGGCCATCCCCATGGGTACCAAACTTGGCTATCAGCCTCTGCTCGGCCACTTTGTGTTGTTGTCTGTCCTGAAGTCCGCTTTGAAGATGGTCACCCAAAACTCTGAGGTCAAATGTCCCGGACCGCTGAAGTGTCCTCTGACTGGGAGGGAATACTCCTGTCTGTTGATTGTTGTGCGGTGTCCATTCATCCATTGCTGTAGCCTCTGCTTGGTCTTGCCAATGTACCATGCCTCAGAGCATCCTTGCCTGCAACGTATGATATAGACAACGTTGGCTGAGTCGCATGAGTCAGGGTACAGTGCTCAACTCATCGACCTCCAGTTCCGATGTACCACAATGAGAAACCGTAATGAAATCCTCAGGAGGCAGACACAAGCTGCAACTGACAGGGTACCCTTCATTGTCCTGTACTTCCCAGGAGCCGAGAAACTATGCCATGTTCTTCACAGCCTGCAACACTTTATCAATGAGGATGAGCACCTCGCCAAGACCTTCCCCACGCCTCCACTTCTCATCTGTAAACAACCAACAAACCTCAAACAGATCATTGTTCGTAGCAAACTGCCCGGCTTTCAGAACAACACCATACAACCTTGCCACGGTAGATGATGCAAGATGTGTTGACATGGACACCACTATTACACGTGGGGATACCACCCACCATGTAGGTGGCAGGTACTCAGTCAATGTTGTCTATCTTGTACGCTGCAGGCAAGGATGCCCTGAGGCATGGTACATTAGTGAAACCAAACAGGGGCTACAGAAACAGATGAATGGACACTGCACAACAATCAACAGACAGGAGTGTTCCCTCCCAGTCGGAGAACACTTCAGCAGTCCGAAACATTTGGCCTCGGACCTTCGGGTGACCGTCCTCCAAGGCGGACTTCGGGACAGGCAACAACGAAAAGTGGGCAAGCAGGGGCAGATCGCCAAGTTCGGTATCCATGGGGATGGCCTCAACCGGGCCCTGGGGTTCATGTCACACTATAGGTGACCCCATTGCACTGTGCGCACAAACAGACAGATGCACAAACATAGACAGATGCACACATGCAGACAACCACAGCCACTCAAACACTCCTACACACACTACTGATCCACATGCTAAAGCTGAAGAAGTTTCTCCTTATCACTTCTAAAAGGTCTTCCATTTATTCTAAGGCTGTGCCCTTGGGTCCTCGTCTGTCCTACCAATGGAAACATTTCCCAACATCTCCTCTGTCCAGGCAATTCAGTATCCTGTAAATTTCAATTAGATTCCCCCCATGTCTTTCTAAACTCCATCGAGTATAAACTCAGAGTCCTCAAACGTTCCGCACACATTAAGCTTTTCAATCCTGGGACCATTCTTGTGAACCTCCTCTGAACACGCTCCAGGGCTAGTACATCCTTCCTGAGATATAAGGTGTAAAAAACAATCATAATACTCCAAATGTGGTCTGACCAGAGCCTTATAGAGCCTCAGAAGTACACCCTGGTTTTATACTCAAGTCCTCTCAAAATAAATGCCATCATTGCATTTTACTTCCTAACTACTGACTCACCTGCAAGTTTACCTTAAGAGAATCTTGGACTAGAACTCCCACATCTCTTTGCACTTCAGTATTCTGAATTTTCTCCCCATTTAGAAAACAGTCCATACTTCTATTCTTCCTACCAAGTGCATGACCTCACACCTTCCCACAATGTATTCCATCTGCCACTTCTTTACCCACTCTCCTAACCAGTCCAAAGTCCTTCTGCAGCCTCCCCTGCCTCCTCAATGCTACCTATCCCTCTGCCTATCTTTGTATTGTCTGAAAACTTAGCCAGAATGCCCTCAGTCCTTCATCTAGATCATTAATGTATAAAGTGAAAATTTGTGGTCCCAACACTGACCCTTGTGGAACACCAATTGTCACCGGCTGCCAACCTGAGAAGGACCCTTTTATACCCACTCTCTGCTTTCTGCCATTTAGCCAAACTTCTATCCATGCTAATATCTTGCCTCTAACACCATGGGCCTTTACCTTACTCAGTAGCCTTTTATGTGGCACCTTGTCAAAGGCCTTTCTGAAGTTCAGGTAGATAACATCCAGTGGTTCTCCTTGGTCTAACCTGCTCATTACTCCCTCAAAGAATTCTAGCAGATTTGTCAGGCATGACCTACCCTTGATGGAAGAATGCTGACTTTGCTTTATTTTACCATACAATCCAAGTATTCAGAAATCTCATCTTTCACAATAGACTGCAGGATCTTAGTGGAAGGCAGAAGGAGTGGGGAGATAAATATATCCCTGGTGGTGGGGTCTGTTTGGAGGTGGCAGAAATTTCAGCGGATGACGCGGTTTATGCGAAGGTTGTAGGGTGGAAGGTGAGCACCAAGGGGGTTCTGTCCTTGTTACAGTTGGAGGGGTGGGGTCTGAGGGCGGAGGTATGGGATGTGGACAAAAAAAACGTCGATTTCACTGCACTTTGGATGCTGCCTGAACTGCTGTGCTCTTCCAGCACCACTAATCCAGAATCTGGTTTCCAGCATCTGCAGTCATTGTTTTTACCCTGCAGGATCTTACCCAAGACCAAGATTAGACTAATTGGTCTGTAATTTTCCGTCTTTTGCCTTGCTCCCTTCTTAAACAAGGGTGTCACATTAACAATTTTCCAGTCCTCTGGGACTCTCCCTGATTCTAGTGATTCCTGAAAGATAACCACTAATGCCTCCACTATCTCTTTGGCTATCTCCCTTAGAATTCTGGGGTATTATCCATCTGGCCCAGGTGATTTATCCACCTCCAGGCCATTCAGATTTTCTAGCACGTTCTCTTTGGTGTTGGCCACCATACTCAACTCTGCCCCTGACTTTCTTGAATTTATGAGATATTACTCTTGTCTTCTACCGTGAAGACTGACACAAAGTAATTATTCAGTTCCTCAGCCATTTCCTTGTTCCCCACTATTATCTCTCCAGCATCATTTTCCAGCAGCCCAATGCCCACTTTTGCTTCTGTTTTGCCTTTTATATGTCTAAAGAAACTCTTCCAGTCTTCCTTGACATTACTGACTAGCTTATCCTCATACTTAATTTCCTCCCTCCTTATTTCTTTTTTGTTGCCTCCTACTGGTCTTTGTAAGCTTCCCAATTGTCTAGTTTCCCATTACCCTTTGCCACATTATATGCTTTCTGTTTTGCTTTTTATGCTATTCCTGACTTCCCTAGTCATCCCTGGTTACCTCATCCTCCCTGTACCATGCTTCTTTTTCCTTGGGATGTATCTCTGTTGGGCCTCCTGAATTACTCCCAGAAACCCCTGCCATTGTTGTTCCACTGTCTCTCTGCTAGGCTCCTCTCCCTGTCAATTCTACCCAGCTCCTCCCTCATATGTCTGAAATTGCCTTTATTCAGGAACTGAATAATTACTTCATGTCAGTCTTCACAGTGGAAGACAAGAATAATCTCTGAAAAATTCAAGAGAGTCAGCGGCAGAGTTGAGTATGGTGGCCAAACAACACAACACTAATATTTTAAATCCAAAACCATTTCTTTTGATTCTATTGCCTCCCTTTCAAAATGCAGTGTTAATTCAATCATATTCTATCACTGCACATAAGAACATAAGGACTGGAAGCAGGAATAAGCAATTCAAACTGAAAGGATTGCAGATGTTTTCTCACAGCAACTGTGGACAGATATCAGAGTCAACATTTCAGGTCGCATGAGGAGGAAGGGAGTGCATGAGGAAAGGTCACTTGACCCAAAACTCTGAAGATGGTGACGATTCTGTAGAACTGCTGTGGACAGCTCTGCCTAACAGCCAAGGCATACTGGTGCTTTTTTGCCATCCCTGGCAAACCTATGTGGTAGAATTATAAGTTTAAAACATTACAGAACACATATTTGTTAATATGTGGGAGTGGGAAGGATGCCAAAGGGAAAAGGAACAAGCAAACAACAGCAGGGAGGACACTCCCCTACAACACCTACCACACCAGAGACTGCAGCAGCAGCAGCCTCTCCTGAAGCCCCCGGGGACCTGACAGACTCACAGGAATTGGCTGCGGTGATGGAGAGACTTACCTTGAAAGTTGGGGCTGCGATTGAGGAAATCCGTGGGGAGATTCGAGCCCAGGTCCAACCTATCGCATCCATGCTGCAGAAGCATGAGCAGGAGATCCAGGGCCTCGGGGAGAGGCTGGAGGAGGTGCAGGGTCGAACTAAGGCCACAGAAACTGCAATGGAGTCCTCATCCAGTCGGATCCAGGTGCTGGAGCGAGAGGTGCGGGCCTTGCGAGACCATATTGACAACCTCGAAAATCGAGGTCGGAGGATAAATCTCCAAATTGTTGGGCTCCCTGAAGGTGAGGAAGGTGAGCAGCCAGTCAGTTTCTTTGAAAACTGGCTGCCGAAGTTTTTTGGGCCTTCACATCGAGTCCAAGAGGCTACAGATTGAAAGGGCTTATCAGGTTACAGTGCACAGGTCAGGGCTAGTGCCGCGCCCCTGCCCGGTCCTAGTGCACTTCCATTCATATAAGGACAAGCAAAAGTCATAGAAGCTTCCAGATCCCTGGGTAAAGATCCACAGGCACTGCTGTACAAGGGGTCAAAAATCATGTTTTTCCAGGATTTCTCTGCAGCTGTAATTTAAAAGGGGAAGTCCTTTGATGAAGTTAAAAAGAGGCTGAGGAACCTGGGCATCCAGTACTCCATGAGATACCCTGCAGTGCTCCATTTCAGCCACGAGGACTCAGTTTATAAATTTGACTCAGCAGATAAAGCTAAAAGCTTTGTATACACTTTAAAATAGACAGATTGGCCTGAAAAATACGGTTAATGTTTGTTCTCTTTTCTATCTTTCCCCATGTTTTCCCTTTTGTTTTAATTCCTTTCTTTCTCCCTAATAATTTCCATTTTGGAAAGGGGGGGGAAGACCTTGGAATAAGTTGTTCCTTTTTTTTTAATAACTGGATTTTCTGATGAGAAATTTTGTGGATGTTCTCTGTTGTCTCTCCCCCTTTTTTTTGTTTGTTCTGCTTCTCTTTTAATCACAAGTAGGGGTGACATGAAGCCAGGGATGGGTGGAGTGCTCATCCTGACTTTGTTTTTTTCTGTTGATTTCAGGATCATCTCCTTGTTTATTTTTCTGGCCTAAGGCTGGGGCACAGTCCGGGTTTGAAGAAGCTATGAAGGAGGGGATGGGTAGGGTGAATGCCCCCTATGGGCAGGGGGAAGAGTCTTCCATTCAAGGTTTTATAGTTGTTTTTTTTATAGTTTTTTGGTAGTAATAGTTGTTTATAGTTATGATAGAGTAGCTTTTGTATATATAGTTCTTCGACTCTATGAGTCTTTATTTACTTGAAATTACAACAGGGGGGTTATGACCGGGTATTCTTTTCATCCTTTACTACTAAAAGTAGGGGAGTGGTGGTACTTATCCAGAAAAATCTTCTGTTCACATTATTAGAGCAAGTGAAAGATGAGCAGGAACGGTTTGTGATACTTAAAGCCCTGATACATGGGGAGGAATATGGCATTTTAAATGTCCACTGTCCTCCGGCGCATCCCCTCAAATGTTTGATTAGTGCTTTCTCTAAATTGACTGCTTTTGGAACACGGCACATTATTATAGTGGGGACTTTAATTGTCTTTTGGATCCGACAGTGGACAAGATGCCTTGTGGGCCCCCAACTATTTCTTCGCAGGCCAAGCAGGTGGTTGACTTATGTGTGGAGTTGGGGCTGGTGGATATTTGGAGCTGTCTTCACCCTACCAGCAGGAACTTCACCTATTTTTCAAACCCACATAAATGTCACATGAGGATTGACCTCTTTCTGGCTCCCTCGGCCCTTCTGGATTCGATTATGAATTGTAAAATTGGGAATATAGCTATCTCTGATCATGCAGCAGTGTACTTGGAGGTTAAGGCCAAGAGTGAGGGGCTAGGTTTGCGGCACTTGCATTTGGACCCTTTTCTCCTTAAGGATTCCAAATTTGTGGAATACCTTTTGAAGGAGTTTCAGGAATTCTTGACTATCAACTCAGGCACGGCTAGTAGTCCATCTCTGCTATGGAAGACTGCTAAGGCCTTTGCTAGGGGATTAGCTACTTCCTATTCGGCTAGCCAGAAACGACAGAAGGAGGAACAGCAGCGTCTACTTGAGATGCGGTTGAAAGCCGCGGAGGCAGCACATTTTGTGCGGCCTTCGGTGACTAAGCTACAGTGGATCACGACCCTCCGGACTGCCTTGAATTCAATACTGACACAAAACACAAAGAAAGAACTTGCTTTTGCTAGACAAAGGCTGTTCGAATATGTGGATAGGCAAGGGAAGTGTTTAGCATACCTGACTAGGAAATAGCATGTTCCCAATCCATTACTGCAATCAGAGACAGCGCTGGGGTCCTTACATATGATGCTAAAATAATTAATGAGGCTTTTCAGAGCTTTTACTCAGAATTGTATCGGTCTGAAGGTTGCGAGGCCAGGAGGACTAAAATGGAGACATTTTTTAAGAACTGGGATCTCCCAGGGGTAACCTTGGAACAGGCCTCTCTCCTTAATGCCCCCTTGCCAGTTCAGGAAATACAGGAGGCAGCTAGGCAACTCCAGAGTGGGAAAGCGCCTGGCCCTGATGGTCTTCTGGATGAGTTTTATAAGGAGTTTATAGTGATTCTGTCAGAGCCGATGTTGGAGATGTACAATCACTCCTATATGCATGAACGCCTACCACCATCTTTGAGAGAAACTAATATTTCCCTAATTCTTAAGCAAGGGAAGGTTCCTGAGGATTGTGCCTCATACAGGCCCATCTCTCTATTAAATTCAGATTTCAAGATTCTGTCCAAGATCCTGGCGCTGCGATTGGAAAGGTCGTTGCCCCATATTATTAAAGAGGACCAGACAGGCTTTATAAGGATCCTCCAATATTATTAGAAGGTTGCTGAATATGATCCAAGCTTGTCAGCAATGATTGCTTCAGGGATTGGTGATTTCCTGAGATGCATAGAAAGCATTTGACCGAGTGGAATGGCCGTATCTTTTCTATGTCTTAGAACAGTTTGAGTTGGGTGGAGTCTTTGTGAGGTGGGTAGACATTTTATATCGCCACTCTCTGACCACGGTCATCACCAATGGGGTGAAGTCTGGGGATTTTAGGATTGGTAGGGGTAGTTGGCAAGGCTGCCCGCTCTCACCATTGTTGTTTATGTTGGTGGTAGAGCCGCTGGCAGAAGCCATTCGTCAGAATGTCCTCATAACCGCTCCGGAGGTGGGATCGAGGGCACACAAGATTACACTGTATGCAGATGATGTCCTTCTGTTTTTATCGAACCCGATGACCTCCGTACCCCATTTGATGCAACGTATCAATCATTTGGGGCTATTTCAGGATATAAGATTAACTTCGCAAAATCGGAGGCGATGCCTTTGGGGAACCTTAAGGATGTACCAGAAGTTGAAGGTGGCTCTCAGTTCCCTTTTAAGTGGTCACGGGCAGGGCTCTGATACCTCGGCATTTTTATTACCCCCAAGTTTGATCTGTTATTTCGGACTAACTTTGCTCACTTGCTCTACAATATTAGGTAAGATCCCCAGAGATGGGAGGATCTTCCAATTTCATGGCTGGGCCGAATATCTCTCTTTAAGATGAATGTTCTTCCTCATTTGCTTTATCCCATGCGTATGCTCCCTATAATGTATCCCAAGTCAATGCTGCGGAAACTTATGGGAAGGTTTGGTTCCTTTGTCTGGCATCGTGGGCCGCCCCTCATCAAACTTACTAAATTGCAGTTGCCTCAAGGAGGAGGAGGAGTTGATTTCCCAGACATCAGGAGGTATCAATTCAGTTCCCTGCTGTCCTTTGTCTGCGACTGGGTAGGTAACGATCCAAACTCAAGATGGCTGGATATTGAGTCCTCCCAGGCAAAGTGCCCTCTTATTAACCTATTGTTCATGGATAAGATGAGGACAGTTATGGACCACTGCCAGAACCCCATTGTCATTAGTACAGTCAAGGCATGGAGGGCGATGCGTCGGAGTGAGGGCTGTTTACCCAAGACTTCGCCACTTACGCCTATAGTTGGCATGCCAGGGTTCCGACCAGGGATGATGGACTCAGGGTTCAAACTATGGGCAGCGAGAGGAGTTTCTAGTTTGGGAGACTTGTTTGAGGGGGAGGTTCTGATGTCTTTTGAGCAACTGAGCTGCAAAAACGGGTTGCCCAGCAGAGACGTTTTCCGTTTTTTTCAGGTTAGGGATTTCATCCAGAAGAAGACCATGCTTCTCACTAAGCCCTATAAGCCCGATACAGAGAGATTGTTACTATGTTCCACGAGCACCCTTTCAGTTAGTGCCCTCTATCGCCTGCTGGGTGGCAGGGCCTGGCAGGATATTAACCGGTTATGTGAGGTCTGGGAGCAAGAGCTGGGAGTGGAGATCTCTTCTGAAACATGGGAGAACATGTGGGAGAATACTTGAAAGATCTCAAGTATTAGGACATGCTACACAGTTAAAAGTTCTTCACAGGGCTCATCTGGCACCAGACCATCTGGGGAAGTTTAAAAAAGGGGCAAGTGTGCCTCAAACATAAAATAAGTGTAAGTAGTCTTACCCATTGCTTCTGGACATGCCACAGGCTCCGTGTTTATTGGAATGCTGTGGCGGGAGAGATAGGGAGGGTATTGAGGACTGAAGTCAAAGTAGACCCGAAATCTCTCCTCTTAGGTCTACCGAATTTACCATCTTTAGACAGGCATGGGAAGAAACTATTTAATATTCTTGAATACTGTGCACGGAAGAATATTCTGATGAATTGGTTGTCTGAGAACCCACTGGGCTTGCTGGGATGGCAGAAATTAATTATGGAGCACATTCACTTGGATTTTTTTACAAACATGGTGCATCACACAACAGACATTTTTATAAGACATGGCAGCCCTACTGAGTTATTTGGATATAGATTTGTCAGTTATCTTAACGAGGGTGTTTGTTTAACCAGAATGGTTAGATTTGTCAAGCCCTGGGCCCTGGAGGGTGTCTCCTGAGTTAATACGGGTATATATACAATGCTCCCGTTCCTTTGTTTGGGAGCTTTGCGCCAAGCATAGCTGTTCTGAATTTTGTGTTTATTTTTGTTTTTTTTGCTTTTCTTTCTTTTTTTCTGGTGTTGCTTTGCACAGTGTTAGGGTTTGCTTTGCATTACAGGGTAGGCCAGTAGTTAATAGATAGTAGATGTATTGTAATTTGTGGATTTTTTTCTTTTTATTATACTAATATTTGTTACTGATTTTTTTTTCAATAAGTTTATATGTTTTTAAAGTTAAAAAATATTTGCTAATAAGTATATTTACAAAAAAAAAGTTAACTCTGATTTCTCTCCACAGATGCTGCCAGACCTGCTGAGTTTTGTAGCAATTTCTATTTTTCGTAAGCAATTCAGCTTCTTGAGCCTGTTCTGGCATTCAAGACGATTATCATTGATCTCTTGTTGGTCTCAACTCCATTTTCCTGCCCACTTTCCATAACCCTTTAACCCATTACTAATTAAAAATCTGTCTTCCGTCTTCTCAAATTTACTCCAGGTCCCAGCATCCACCACATTCTGGGATAAAGTTCCACAGAATCACAACCTTTGAGAGAAGTGATTTCTCCATATCTGTTTTAAATCTTCTACCCTTTACATATATTACAGTAACTTTGACGTCTAGGCTAATATTAAGCTTTTAGTTACAAAAGAAAAGCATCCTTTATCCAACGTGTCATGCTTCAAGTGGACCCAATTCGGATGGAGTCTGTTACCTTTATGTCCTTGATATGGTGAGGGTATCATGAGCTTATCTCTTCAATGTATACTGAATAAAAACTGTGAGACATAACACAACCCTTATGTTTTAAATCTAAATTTCCTGTAATTTGCATTTCAGCGTACGCACTGCCTACCTTCCTATGTCATCCATACCACACAGTCTAAAACAGGGGACAAATCACATTTTTCAGCAGCAACACCAACATTCTGTAAACCATCAGGAGTAGGTAGATAACTAATTAGCTATCATTCACAAGACTCTGTAGAGGCATATCGCTCTAATAGGTACAATTTGAGGGACACCACTCCTTATTAAATATAAAGAGAAGATGAAAGTCCCAAATTTATTTTAGCTGACCAGGATTTGAACCTATGTTGTTAACACCATTCTGAACCACACAGTTGCTATCTGTGCTGACCAAATCTCCACCAGTAGACATGTACACATCAAATCATTGAATATTTGTCAGATCCATCTTCCAAACAGTTCTTTTATGGTTAAGACATGTGACTGCTTTTGAAACAACACAAGTGGATTGATTGTTTTTTTGTCCCCTATTTTTCTTCACTCTTCTTCTCATACCTCTTTATTTTGTCACTCATTCTCTAGGGTCACTCATCTCATTACATTTCCCCTTCCCATTATAACCTCTCCCCTGTTTTAACCCCTTCCTGCAGATCAGTACAGTGGTGTGAGTCAAGATTAGAGTGGTGCTGGAAAAGCACAGCAGGTCAGGCAGCATCCGAGAGGCAGGATAATCGACATTTCATGCAAAAGCCCTTCATCACAATGGTGTGATGTTTACATTAATGATTGAGTAATCCAGATGCCTAAATGTTCTGGCAGAATCTATGGAGATAAAAACAGACTTGACGTCTCTCCATTAATGCTGCCAGAGCTCCTGACTTTCTCCAAGACTTTCTGTTTTTGTTTCAGATCTCCAGCATCCCCAGTTTTTTGTTCATTTTTGTGCCAAAATATTCTACCAAGCAATATGATTCCGGATCCTACCACGACAGCCAATCAAAGAGAATTGAGAGATTGCTATGTGCCCTGTTTTACAGAGATCTGGCTCACTCCTGCTTCATCTGACTGTGCCTTACAACCTGAGGGCTTCTCAATCCACCAGAAAGACCGCATGGCGTCCTTGGGCAAGGTAAAGGGTGGAGGGATCTGCCTTCTGATCAACATCTCTAAGTGTTTGGACTTGATGACCCTGGCAAATTACTGCTGCTCAACCTAGAATATCTAACAGTGAAGTACCATCCCTACTCCTGCCATGGGAGTTTACTTCTGCTATCCTGGCAACAGTTTACATCCCACCCCATTCGGAAGTGAAGAGCACGCTTGATGAAATATATACCATTACAAATAGCCTTGAGTTGGAATATTCCGAGATCTTGTTCATTGTAACCGGTGACTTCAACCAGGCCAATCTCAAGAATGTGCTGCCAAGATAACACCAATACATCTCCTGTCCCACCAGAGGTCCAAACACCCATGACCATTGCTACACAACCATCAAAGATCGCTCAATCCCCTTTTGATTTTGGTAAATCAAACTGTAGCACTGTGTTCTCCTGGTTTACATCAGAAACTGAAGAGTGAGGATCCAGTACAAAAAGTCATATATCGCTGGTCTGAGCTCCTTCATGAGTGTTTGGAGTCAGTGGACAGATATATATTCAAGAACTCAGTGGCCAACCTACATTAGCATATCACTATTATCATAGATTTCATCAGTAAAAATTTAGACAAATTCTAAATGTATGCCAAAGAAGTTAATCCCCAACCAGAAACCATGGATGAACCAGAAGATCCACTCCCTACTGAAGTCCAGGTTTGAGGCATTCAAGTTGGGGGACCTTGACCTATACAGGAAAACTAAGTATGATCTTCCGTCAGGGATGCCAAGAGACAATACCAGACTAAACCAGAGTATGAGACTAACCACACAAACACAAGTCAGCTGTGGCAAGACTGACACAATATAATGCGCTACAAAGCAAAGTTGAGTAGAATCGCTGGCAACAATGCATCCCTCCCCAATGAACTCAATGCTTTCTATGCTTGTTTCAAAAAAGCCAGTGAATTGATGTCACTTTGGGTGCACCTGTACCCACAGTCACGGCTGCAGAAGTCCTATCGGTCTTCTTCAGAGTGAACACATGGAAAGTGACTGGTCTGGATGGAGTCCCCAGCCGTGCACTCAGATCCTGCCTGGACCAGCTGCTGGGAGTATTTGCAGACATCTTTAACCTCTCCCTACAGCAGTGTGAGGTTTCCACCTGGTTCAAGAAGATCATCATTGACTTAGTACCAAAGAAAAAATCAAGGCAATGAGCATAAATGACTACCACCCGGTGGCTCTGATATCTACCATTATGAAGTGTTTTGAGAGGTTGGTATAGTACGTATCAACTCCAGCCTCCCAGATTGTCTTGATTCACTATTATTTGCCTAGCATCACAATAGGTCCATGGCAGATGCCATTTTCCCAGATGTATGGGTGACTGTCAGTGTGGAGTTTGTACATTCTCCCTGTGTCTGCGTGGGTTTACTGCAGGTGCTCCAGTTTCCTCCCACATTCCAAAGATGTGCAGGTGCAGTGAATTGGCCATGCTAAATTGCCCATAGTGTTCAGGGATGTGTAAGTTAGGTGCATTAGTCAGGGGTAAATGTAGAGTAATGTGGAATGGGTTTGGATGGGATACTTGTTGGAGGGTCAGTGTAAACCTATTGGGCCGAAGGGCCTGTTTCCACACTGTAGGGATTCTCTATGATTCTATGACCACAATTGCAACCAAACACACCTCCAAACTCTGAGACCTAGGACTGTGTTCCCACCTCTACAACTTGATTCTCGACTTCCTGACCGCAAACTGCAATCAGTAAGGATAGGCAACAAGACCTCCTCCATGATAATCCTGAAAACCGGTGGCCCCCAACAGTGTGTGCTCAGCCCCTTAATGTGATCCTTATATACACACAACTGTATGGCTCCCACTCTATTTATAAATTTGCTGATGACACCACGATAGTGGGTTGGATTGCAAACAATGACGGGACAGAGTATAGGAAAAAGATAGACAGCTTCGTGGTATGGTATAAAGGCACCAATTTCTCTCTCAATGTCAGCAAAACGAAGAAGCTAGTTATTGACTTCAGGAAGCGGAGTGGAGGACATACCCCTAACTGTGTCAATGGTGCTAAGGTGGAGGTGATCAAAAGCTTCAACTTCATAGGTCATAAATATCACCACCAATCTGTCCTGGTCTAGCTACAGTTAAGAAAGCACGCCAACACCTTTACTTCCTCAGAATGCTAAGGAACTTCGGCATGTCCACAATGACTCTTATCAATTTTTGTCGATACACCATAGAAAGCATCCTATCTGGATGCATCTCAGCTTGGTGTGGCAACTAGCAGTAATTTGAGGGGTGTGTAGGTTAGGTTGACCTTAGATTAAGATAAATGCTCGGGCACAACATCATGTGTCGAAGGGCCTATACTGTTGTACTGTGCTATTCTGTACTATGTTCTATGCTTTTCCCAAGATCACAAGAAATTACAGAGAGTTGTGAATGCAGCTCAGTCCATTATGAAATCCAATCGTCCTTCCAGTAACTCCATCTACACTTCCCACTGCCTCAGGAAAGCAACCAACATAAAGACCCCTCCCACTCCAGTTATGTTGTCTTCCACACTCTTCCATCAGGCAGAAGATAGAAATGTTTGAAAGCATGTACCAACAGATTTTTGAACAGCTTCTTCCCCACTGTTATCACACTTATGAATGGACCTCTCATATATTGGATGTGGTCATTCTCTGCACCATCTCTGTAGCTGTAACAGTATATTTCTGCATTCTGTTCTATTACCCTGAAATATTTATGTAACGTATGATTTGTCTGGTGAGCACACAAAACAATACTTCTTATTGTATCGCAGCATGTGACAATAATAAATTAAATCAAACCAAAAATCAAAATCAAATCAAAATCAAATTCGAGAATTTGAATTCAATTACAAACAAATCTGAAATCATAATCAAAGTTTATGTCAGTTTTGAAAAAAAAAATGTATCATCATTAAAATTTAATAGGTTCACAATTATCCTTTAGGGAAGGAAATATACTTTGCTCATTCATTCCTTGGGTACTTCTGTTAAAAGATACATTTTTTCAAGCTTTTGATCTTGCATTCATTTGGACATTTGCAAGAAATACAAATGGAAAAAGGGAACAACATTTTATACTGAATGAGAAGAGAGTGCTAAATGTACCAGTTATAGGATGACTGACAGATAACTGTCAAGCTTTGTTTAAATTTAAACAATTTTAAAGATTTTTTTACACTGATATCGTTACAAATTTCCTGAGTGCAAGATGAAAACTTCCAACATAATGTATATTTTTTGACAATATTCAATAAATGTACTGTCTGTATCTGATAATGCTCTAGTCCCATAATCTAAGCACAAGCAAATTACAAGGCTCACAAACTTGTGAAATTTTGGTTATAAGCAAATTATCCAGGTACTACAAGTGTCCTTTATTTCTTCTAAAAGTTCCATTAGAATTCATCTCTGTTATCAATTAACTATTTCTTTATGATGATACTGCTCCTTTGACAAGGTTATTCTGTCCTTGTGTTTTTTGAGAGGGGTCATAAATGCATAGGTTCCAATGTGTCTGATTTGTTTGGATTTTAAGGCCAGTTTGATTATCACCAACAGATACTGCCTCAGATGTTCAAGCTTTAAAAAAATCACTTGTACAACGAAAGCAGAGTGGCCACTTTTCCCAGCTCAGCTTTTCTCTGTTTTATTTTGGTTTTAGCAGTCTGCCTGTTCTGAAGCTGTTGGTCAGTTTACACTGCAGAATCAAAAGAAACAGCTCCAGTGGAAGGAGGTTCCATGTTAAATCTCTCTGCAATCTCTCTCCTGTAAGAACCTGTGTTTGAACTTACCTTTTTGCCAAGGGGTTTTTATGGAATGTTGCAAGTATTTGGAACAGCATTAAGTTGCAATACAGTTGATTGGGTTTTCAGATAAGTTATGTTATTCTATATTCTCTTTTGTTCAAGTATGAATAAATTCTGTTTTGGTCAACACGGAATACTTGGGCCAGCTACATCATTCCTGGTACATACACTTTTCACCTGTTCAAAACAACAATGAAAGTTGAGGTCTGGGATACGCTCTGATTGAGGATGATCAGCCATGATCATAATGAATGGTGATACAGGTTCGAAGGGCAGAATGGCCTACTCCTGCACCTATTGTCTATTGTCTATATTGTCTATTCTCAAAACTTTTTAAAGGGGTCATGCCTGGTCCATGACATCTCAATTTTGCTCATTTAAGGGTATCAAATTGGCAGATACAACAGGAAATAAACCTGCTGTTGGAATTTTAATAACAATTTCTTAAGGCCTTTTTTTAAAAACTCCTTCCCACATAAGAATCCACACTGGAGCTATGCTTTGAATTTTTTTGTTCCTTGAATACCATAGCCTGCTCTGCTATTTAAGAGGATCATGGCTGATCAGATATTCCTCACACCCACTTTCCTGTCCTTTCCCTGCAACCCTTGATTCCTGGACTGATCAAGAACCTTAAATATATGTAAGGATTCTGCTGTCACTGTTCTTTGTGGTAAGGACTTCCAAAGACTCTCAACCCTCTGAGAGAAGAAATTCCTCCTCGTCTCAGTCTTAAATTGGTGTCCCTTTGATTCTGAGACTCTGCCCTCCAGCCCAAGACTCTCCTATGAGGGGAAACATCCTCTCAGCATAGACTCTGTCATATTTTTATGATTCGATGAGATCAACTCTCATTCTTCTAAATTCCAACAAATAGACTTCCAACTTGTTTAACCTTTGCTCATAAGACAATCCTTTGTATTGGGAACCATCCTTCTCTGAACTGCTTCTAATTAAATAATGTCTTTCCTTAAATAAGGAGACCAAAACTACTCACAATACTCCAAATGTGGTCTCACCAGCACCTTGTACAGTTACAGTTAGACTTTCCTAATCTTATATTCTAAACCCCTTGAAATAAGGGCTAACATTTCATTCCCGATTACCTGCTACACCTATGTACTAGCTCTCTATATTTCATGCACAATTACCCTCAAAACCTTTTATATGGGAGCTTTCTGCAGTTTATCTCCATTTAAATAAGACTGTTCTTTTGTGCTGCCATCAAAAATGTACAATTTCACATGTTATAGATTAGATTGCTTACAGTGTGGAAACAGGCCCTTCGGCCCAACAAGTCCACACCGACGTGCAACCCACCCATACCCTACATTTACCCCCCACCTAACACTACGGGCAATTTAGCATGACCAATTCACCTGACCTGCACATCTTTGGACTGTGGGAGGAAACCAGAGCACCCGGAGGAAACCCACGCAGACACGGGGAGAACGTGCAAACTCCACACAGTCAGTCGCGAATTGAACCTGGGTCTCAGGCGCTGTGAGACAGCAGTGCTAACCACTGTGCCACCGAGCTGCCCAGTTATAACCTATTTGCCTTCTTTGTACTCACTTACTTAACCTATCAGTCTGTCTGTATAAACTTTGAATGGCTGAAGTCATGGAAGAACTGAAAAGCTTTGTTAATTACAGATTAGCTTCACAAACAATGTTAAATGAATTAAAACTCTAAGTGTAAGATATGGGGAAGGAATACAGTGATTTGAATTTGACATTTTTGAGGGGTAGTGGCCATTGATCATTGAGGTTGAAGGGCTTTTGTGGTACAGCACCCTTCCCTCTGGGCCAGAAGTTCCAGGATCAGATATCCCCACATTGGACCCATTGGTGAACGGGTGAACACAACTCACATTGGGGGAAATTGTAGTGTCATGGTAATGCCATTGGACTAGCAATCCATCAACCCCAGTTAATTCTCTGGGGACATGGGTTCAATCCCTACAGTGACAGTGGTTGGAATTTTACTAGCCCAGTTAGGACAACATGAGATATTTAACCTCGAGGTCCCAGTTTCCAGCCCCATGTTGGGCGAGTCATTTCAGAATGGTGTATTTTTGTAGTGTAGAATTTTATCACATCTGACATGCAAACACTCCCAGTTTGAAACCATACCTAAATATCACTAAAGCTTTAGTATCCCCTCAGGAACACAAGATGTGTTTCTCCCAGCTTTTATTTAAAAATTCGATAGCATTGTGGTACAGTGATTGTGTCCCTACCTCTGGGCCAGAAGAGCTGTTTTCATGTCCCTCCTGTCTCAGAGGTGTGTCATAACATTTCTGAGCAGTATGATTAAAATAACTACTGGTCATTTACACTGATTTTTGTCAATTTTATTTTTGAGCGCACTCCAATGAGCTTAGAAGGATACTTAGGTATAACTTACCATTGATAAAGAGAAAACAATTATGTTTTTAAATCTGAAGTCCGGGCTACACCTGAGAAGGAACTTTCAAAGTTGCAAATGGTTCTACCATTTGGAAGAAAAGTTGTAGATTGCATTTGAATTCCCTAAAGGCATAACTCCACACTTCCGTTTGATGTAGTTCTAATTTACTCTCAAACACAAATACTCTCACTGCAAAACTGATGAAGACTGGGCTGGTGCCTTATAAAAATCAACAGCAAATTAGATGTTCATGTCTTAGTTCAGTATCGATTGCAGCAAATGCTAGGATCAGCTTTTCTGCTATTGTAATTGCTTTAGCTCAGTCTCTATATTGAATTTCATGTGCTAATTTACATAGAAGTAATTAGAATAAAGTCAGCTTTGGTATTTCTTTTGTTGGAGAATGATTAACTGTGGAACACCAACATTTTAATAAACTGGGTACATAGTTTTATTATTTGTTTTGGTTTCAACTTATAAGCAGTAGGGTAGAACAGGCTTCAGAGAGCAAATAATCTGCTCCTGTGCCTAGGTTGGTTGCTATGCCAGAATTCCCTCTTCTTCCCAAGTGCCAGGAGCATCTTTTATGTCTGTGCAGATACATTATTAAGGACAGAATTTCTAAAAATGCTAGTAACACAAGTAGCTGGAATTACAAACTGAAGTCTTGAGTTCAGACTTAAATCCATCCATTTCTAACAAAGGGATAAGCACTAACTAGAAAGGAGTATTATCAGATTATTCCAGAAACTTATGCAGCCAACAATTGATTTTCCTAACATTTTTTGCAAGATTTGTCTTCAGCAATTTACATTCACATTTTCCTAGTCCAACATACTTGGCTTTCCTCAAACCAACACTCAGGGTTCACCTTAACTGTACAGTCTAACCATTTCACCAGTGATTCTGATGATGCCAACTTTGACAAGGGGGCCTTCAAAATGCCCACCTTCTTCCTCAACTGAGGATTCCCCAGCACTGTAGTTGAGAGGGCCTTCAGCAGGGTCCATCCTTCATCCACAGTTCAGCCCTTACACCCTCTCTCCCGCATTAGCCACCATTTCTTCCAACTCCAGTCAAATGCCACCATCAGACACATATTCCCCTCCCCTCTCTTGTCAACCTTCCCCAAGAAGTTTCCTCTGGGACATTCTGGCCCAATCCTCCTCCACTCCCAACATGCCCCCACAGCTCCATGGCAACTTCCCTTGCCATCATAAAAGGTGCCCATTTACTTTTTCCCTCCTCAGTATCCAAGTTCCCAAACACACCTTCCAATGTTTTATCTGCACTTTACTCAATCCAGTCTACTGTCTTCACTGCCCCGATGTGGTCTCCTCTACACTGGAGAAACTAAGCATACACTGGGCGACTGCTTCACAGAACACCTATGTTCTGTCCGCAAAAAAGACCCTGAGCTTCCATTGCCTACAACTTCAGCACACCATGTTGTTCCCTAACAACATCCCTGTCTCAGGCTTGCTGCAGTGCTCCAGTGAAGCTCAGCACAGCTGGAAGAACATTTTCTGCTTGGGAATTCTACTGGACTCAACAACCTTAGGGCTTGTGGCACCTTTTTCTAGGTTCACCCCAACTCTCACACATTAGGTCTTGTTATCACATGCTCTGTTACACACAGCCCATAATTAGCCACTAATACTCCCCATTAGTGGCTATTCATTCTCCCAGGCTGACCATTATCCACTTCTATGTATGTCCACTTCTCTCTCTTTGGGCTCTATCTCCATCTATTGTTTGCTCCTTATCCCTTCCCCCCGCATTATTATCTGCATTAAAAAAATGTTTTCCTAGCAACCATCAGTTCTGAAGAAGGGTCACTGGATCTGAAACATTAACTCTGATTTCTTTCCATCTATTTTTGAGTTGTCTACAAATTTGGCTACAGTACATTGATTTCTTTCCTCCAAGCCAATAATATATGAACCCCACCAGTCACAGGTCACCAACCTGAAAAAGAACTCCTTATCCCTGCTTACTGTATCCTGCCCATGAGCCAAGTCTTTAGCCATGCCAGTATACTAAATGATTTTAGAACATAGAACATAGAACAATACAGCGCAGAACAGGCCCTTCGGCCCTTGATGTTGAGAACTATTCTCAGCTCGTCCCCCTACACTATCCCAAAATCATCCATGTGCTTATCTAAGGATTGTTTAAATCTCCCTAATGTGGCTGAGCTGACTACATTAGCAGGTAGGGCATTTCACACCCTTACCACTCTCTGAGTAAAGAACCTGCCTCTGACCTCTGTCTTAAATCTATCACTCCTCAATTTGTAGCCACGCCCCCTCATATAAGCTGACATCATCCTAGGAAAAAGACTTTCACTGTCAACCCTATCTAATCCTCTGATCATCTTTTATGTCTCTATCAAATCCCCTCTTAGCCTTCTTCTTGCCAATGAGAACAGACCCAAGTCTCTCAGCCTTCCCTCATGAGACCTTTTACTTGTATGAAACTGTAATCTTTTGCTATAAATTCTCATCGTCCTCCTCCACAACCACCTGATGAAGGAGAGGTGCTCCGAACGCTAGTGCTTCCAAATAAATCTGTTGGACTATAACCTGGTGTTGTGTGATTTTTAACTTTGTCCACCCCGTCCAATATCCGCTCCTCCACATCTTGTAAATAGTACACTCTGCTGTTATTGAGCATCGGTGGTGGAGGGAGTGGGTACTTGTGGAAGTAGTGTCAGCTGAGGAGGCTGCTTTGGATGGTATCAAGAGCATAATGTGGAGATGGCGGTGTTGGACTGGGGTAGACAAAGTCAGAAGTCACATGACACAGGGTTATGATCCAACAGGTTTATGTGAAATCACAAGCTTTTGGAATGAGGCTTCTTAATCAGGTGAAGGAGCAGCGCTCCAAAAGCTTGTGATTTCAAATAAACCTGTTAGATTATAACCTGGTGTCATGTGACTTCTGACTTTCTCAAGAGCAATAAATACTGACCAGCCAGAGACACCCATGTCCCATTAGTAAATTTTCATGAAAACCCTCAGGACTAGAGCACTCACCTGCCTTGCAGCCAATTCGTTTGTCTAATACTACTTCTCCAGTGATGGTGACGGTACTTAATGCTTCCTCCATACTTTTTAGTAGTAATGGGATGATCAAAATATTCTCCATCATAATGACTGATGCAAAATATGGTTGAACTGCTCTGCCATTATTTTGTTCTCCAAAACTATTTTTCCAGATTTACTTTTTTAAAGGGCCTGTTCACTTTGACCTGTCTCTTCCTTTTTATATATTTAAAGAAGCTCTTTTTGTCAGTTTTTATATCCCTTGATAGTTTGCCCTCAGTATATTTGGTTAGCCACAATTGGTACATCCCTCCCTTCCAATAGTGTTCAGAGATGTGTAGGTTAGGTGCAGTAGTCAGGGGCAAACGTAGAGAAATAGGTTTGGGGAAGGGTGGGTTACTCTTCAGAGAGTCAGTTTGGAGTTGTTGGGCCAAATGGCCTGTTTCCATACTGTAGGGATTCTATGATAAGTTCTATGATGAAAATCTTTCTTCCTTACTTGAATGCATGTTTTGCTGAGAGCCATTTTCCTTCCGCGATTGTCTGATATTACTTGCTGACTGTCATTCCTACTAATCTGTCCGCCTAGTTCACTTTAGCTAACTCTATCCTGTCATTGTAATTTAATTGCAATTTAAGTTAAATACTATGGTTTCTGACCCAAGTTTCTCACACTTGAACTGAATATTCAATTCTATCATTTCATGTTCACTACTTCCTCAGGGATTTTTACTCTGAAATAATTTATTAAACCTTCCTCAATACCTGTTTTCAGATCCAAGATAGCCTGCTCCCTGGCTGGCTCCATGCTGTATTGCTCTAGGAAACTATTCCTAATTCATGTTATGAATTTGTTGTCAGAGCTATCTTTCCAACTTGCTTAACCCAAACAACATGAAGATTAAAGTTACCCATAATTATTGCTCTATTCTTTTTACATGCTTTTATTATTTGTTGATTTATAGTCTTGCCTACTGAGTAGCTACTCTCTCAGGGTCTCTGCATTATCCCTACCAGTGTCTTTTCTTCGTTTCTGATTATTAACACCCCATCCAAACAGACACTACACCTTTCAAGCCGAGATCATCTCTCACAACTGTCCTCATTTAATCTCTCACAGATAGTGCTATGTCACCACCTTATCCATCCCCTCTGTCTCTCCAAAACGTCAAATATCCCCGAATGTTAAGTTCCCAGTTTTGATTTCCTTGTAACCATGTTCCTGTAATGGTTATGAGATCACATTCATTTAGGTTGATTTACATCATCAGTTCATCTACTTTATTACAAATGCTTTGTGCATAAAGATACAAAACCTTTAAGTTAATTCTATTAAATAATTTTCCAACACTTTCATGGTTCCTTGGTACAATATAATTTCACACATTCTGTCTCATCCTTTAATTTCCTGGTAACAATTGGGGTGGCATAGTGGCTCAGTGGTTAGCACTGCTGTCTCACAGCACCGGGGTCCAGGTGTGATTCCACCCTCAGGTGACTGTCTGTGTGGAGCTTGACAATTCCATCTGTATGGATTTCCTCGGAATGCTCCAGTTTCCTCCCAGAGTCCAGAGATGTGCAGGTTAGGTGGATTGGCCATGGGAAATTTCTTTAAATATATAAAATGAAAAAGAGTGGCTAATGTAAACATTGGACCTTTAGAGGATGAGAAGGGCTGGGGGGGGCGGGAATCCAAGATGGCAGTAGTCTGAACAGTCTGCTGTGTTGGGCTCTATGCCATACCCCATGCAAAGTGGGCTCCTAGTAAAAAATGAGGTCTGCAGATGCTGGAGATCACAGCTGAAAATGTGTTGCTGGTCAAAGCACAGCAGGCCAGGCAGCATCTCAGGAATAGGGAATTCGACGTTTCGAGCATAAGCCCTTCATCAGGAATGGGCTGATTCCTGATGAAGGGCTTATGCTCGAAACGTCGAATTCCCTATTCCTGAGATGCTGCCTGGCCTGCTGTGCTTTGACCAGCAACACAAAGTGGGCTCCTACCATCACCACCACCACCCCAGAAGAAAGTTTGTAATGTAAAGTCGGTAGAATATGTAGAATCCTTTTAAATTAAGATTTGACAGATCTGGAGCTGAAATGAAGACATCCAAGGGAAAGAGAGCAAAGGAAGCGCAGCAGGCAGGACACTCCTCTACTATGTCGGGCACACCCACAGCCGTTACCTTGAGACCGTGGTGATGCCCTTAAGTTCAGTGAAGCAACAGCATTTACTCACGGAGTTCGCAAAACTCTGTGAAAAAAATCAAGGGAGGGCTGGAACCAATTACTGCCACGCTGGCAAAGCATGAGCAGGAGATCTGGGCCTTGGATGAGCACGTGGAAGCAGTGGAACAGAGGACTGCAGCCTCGGAGGCCGTGACAGAGAGCTCCAAGGGGCGGGTCTGAACCTTGGAAGGCCAGGTTCGCGTCCTGTTGGAACAAGTAGATGACCTCGAAAATTGAGGGTTGGACAAAAAGAATCTATGGATCTTGGGCTTACCGGAGCGTGAAGAAAGTGAAAGCCTCACTGATTTTCTTGAGAGGTGGCTTCTGGACTTGCTGGGCCTGGAGAGCGAGTCGGGCCGGATGAGTGTGGAGTGGGCCTACCGGGTTGTCATGTACAGGTTCGAGCTGGCCCGATCCTAGTGCGACTCTGGCCTTACAAGGAAAAGCAATTCATAATAGAAACAGCCAGAAGATTGGGAGGAGATCCACAGGCTTTGGCTTATAAAGGTTTGAAGATCATGTTTTTTCATGACTTTCTGGGGCCATAATTAAGAAAAGGAAGACCTTTGATGATGTAAAGAAAAGAATTAAGAGATTTCAACATTCTATATTCTCTGACGGACCCAGCAATGCTACGTTTCAATTATGGGGGAGCTGTTCACAACTTTAATTTGACAGAAAAAGTAAAAGAGTTTTTGAATGTGCTGAAATGATAGACTTTGGTTGAGGGTGAAGGAGGAAAAGATGCGTGCGGATAATGGCATAATATAACTTTTTTTTTCATCTTCCCTGTCTTTGTTCTTTTCCCTTTTGTGGTCTTGGGCCTTACAGGTTTGGTATTGCTTTTGTGTAAAATCTGGTATGTTTTATATTATATCTGTTTGGTGGTTATGAGTTATTCTATTGTTCCATTTTGCTGGGTGAGGGATGGTTACTCCTTTGATGTAAAGATGTCTGGGGCTGAGATGTGGAGGGGGAGGGGTGGGCGTCCATTGTTAACTTGTAGAAGTGTAAATGATATGTTTTTTTCCCATTGCTTGGGTTTGGGGTGTGGCCTTAACAGGAAGGCGCTAGGATGGTTGTGAGGTTGGGAGCGAAGGCTCTCTATGGGCAAGGTGGGGTGGGGTGTGTGTGGGTGGGGAGATCTCTGCAGATTTGTGGTTTTTTGTGTTTATTTGTTCAAGTTAGGAGTAGAGGTTAGTTTTATCATATTAGTAGTTTTGGTAGTATTCGTAGGAATAGTCTTTAGATTTGATAAAGTTTGCTTCTCCTCCAGGCTGCAGGCTGTGGGTGTGGTCTTGGTATGTACTGTACGATTATAGGAGGAGACTTTGATCATCTCATGGACCCTGGTGTAGTCAGGATGCCAAGATGGCAGTCTAGACAGGTAGTGGACTTGTGTGAGGAGTTGGGGCTAGTGGATGTGTAGAGGTGCCTCCACCCGAATGGGAGGGTCTTTGCTTTTTACTCCAACCCACACAAGTGCTACACAAGAATTGAAATGTTCTTTGTTCCGTCAGTTTGTTTGGATTTGGTGTTGGCCTGCAGGACTGGGCGCATAACTATTTCGGACCATGTGGCAGTATATTTAGATGTTAAGACCAAAGGTAATGGAGTAGGCATGCGGCTGTGGCGCATGGATGCATTTCCTTTGAAGGATGACAACTTTATACAATATATCACAAGGGAGTTCAGGGCCTTTTGGGATATCAATCAGTGCTCTGGGAGACCATTCTTAAGGGGCATGATTATTTCATACTTGACAACAAGAAGGAGACCAAAAAGAGAGCAGCAGTGTATGCTTGAGGCCTGGCTGAAGGTAGGCATATTATACCAGACCACCTGTGATCAAATTGCAACCGGTCACGGCTCTCCGGGCTGCTCTGGACTCAGCGCTCACACAAGTGGCAAAGAGAGGGGTCTCCTTTGCAAAGCAAAGACTGTTTATTATCACAGAAGAGGTAGCATTGGGAAAAATAATGGAGCTAAGGATAGACCAGTCTCCTGGCCCCGATGGAATGTATCCTAAGGTACTAAAAGAGATGACGGGAGAACTAGCAAGTGCATTTGTGCTAATTTTCCAAAATTTGTTGGACTCTGGGTCAGTTCCAACAGATTGTAATTTGTGATGCCATTATTTAAAAACAGTATTTATAGACTGGTTAGCTTATAAACTGGTTATAGACTGGTTAGCTTAACTTCTGTAGTGGGGAAGATGCTTGAGTTATTATCAAGGAAGAAATAGCAAGGCATCTTGATAACATTGTCCCATTAGGCAGATGCAGCATGGATTCATGAAGGGCAGGTCATGCTTAGCTAATTTTTTGGAATGCTATGAAGACATTATGAACACAGTGGAAAACGGGGACCCAGTAGAAGTGGTATATCTGGATTTCCAAAAAGCCTTCGACAAGGTCCCACATAAAAGACAGCTGCATAAGATAACGATGCATGGCATTACAGGTAAAGTATTAACATGGATAGAGGATTAGTTGACTAACAGGAAGCAAAGAGTGGGGATAAATGAGTGCTATTCTGGCTGGTAATCAGTAACTGGTGGTGTGCCTCAGGGATCAATATTGGGACCGCAATTAATCACAATTTACATCGATGATTTGGAATTGGGGACCACGTGTAGTTTGTCAAGGTTTGCCAATGACACTAGGATGACTGGCAGAGCAAAGTTTGCAGAGGATGTGAAACTTTGCAGAAGAACTTGGATACTTTAAGTGAGTGGGCTAAGGTCTGGCAGACGGAATACAATGTTAAAGAATGTATAGTTATCCATTTTGGTAGGACAAAAAGTAAACAGACTATTACTTGAATGGTAAAAAGTTGCAGCGTGCTGTTGTGCAGAAGGTCCTGGGTGTCCTTGCTATTGAGGTCACAGAAGGTTGATTTACAGGTACAACATGTAATTAGGAAGGGAAATGGAATTTTGTCCTTCATTACTAAAGGGATTGAGTTTAAAAGCAGAGAGGTTATGTTGCAGTTGTACAGGGTGCTGGTGAGGCCACACCTGGAGTACTGCGTGCAGTTTTGGTCTCCTTACTCGAGAAATGATGTACTGGCACTAGAGGGGGTGCAGAGGAGGTTCACTAGGTTGTTTCTAGAGTTGAGGCAGTTGGTTTATGAGGAGAGTCTGAGTAGACTGGAATTATATTTGTTGGAATTTAGAAGAATGAGGAGGGATCTTATAAAAACATCTAAAATTATGAAGGGAATAGATAAGATAGACTTAGAGGGGATGCTTTTACTGGTGGGTGAAACTAGGACAATAGGGCATAGCCTCAGGATTAGAGGGAGCAGATTTAGGATTCAATTAAGAAGGAACTTCTCCACCCAGAGGGTTATGAATCTATGGAATTCTCTGCTCAGTGAAGGAGTTGATGCTACTTCAGTAAATGTTTTTAAGGCTCGGTAGATTTTTTTTGAACAATAAAGAAATCAAGGAATACAATGAGAGGCGGGTAAGTGGAGCTGAGTCCACAAAAAGGTCATGATCTTATTGAATGGAGGAGCAGGCTCAAAGGGCCAGAAAGCCTACTCCTGCTCCTAGTTCTGATGTTATGTATGTAAATTGGCACATCTAGGGATGTGCAGGCTGTGTGGATTCGCCACAGGAAATGCAGGGTTACAGGGATAGGGTGGGTCTGGGTGGGATGCTGTTCAGAGGGTTGGTTTGAACTAGATGGGCTGAATGATCTGCTTGAAATTGTGTTGCTGGTTAAAGCACAGCAGGTCAGGCAGCATCCAAGGAATAGGAAATTCGACGTTTCGGGCATAAGCCCTTCATCAGGAATGAGAATGATCTGCTTCCATACTGTAGGCATTCTATGAATCAGCTTCATCACCAACCTGCAATCCGACTTGTGCCTTTACCTTTGACTTTTTTATGTTTGATATGCTTCCCTTTATTGGTCAGAGCACTGAGGATAGGAGTCGGGAGGTCATGTTGTGGCTGAACAGGACATTGGTTAGGCCACTTCTTGGAATATTGTGTGCAATCCTCATCTCCCTGCTATGGGAAGGATGTTGTGAAACTTGAAAGGGTTCAGAAAAGATTCACAAGGATGTTGTCAGGGTTGGAGGATTTGAGCTATAGGGAGAGGCTGAACAGGCTGGGGCTGTTTTCCCTGGAGCTTCAGAGGCTGAGGGGTGACCGTATAGTGGCTTATAAAATCATGAGGCGCATGGATTGGGTAAATAGACAAGATCTTTTTCCTGGGGTGGGGGAGTCCAGAACTAGAGGGCATAGGTTTAGGGTGAGAGGGGAAAGATATAAAAGAGACCTAAGGGCCAACGTTTCCATGCAAAGGGTGGTATGTGCATGGAATGAGCGCCAGAGGAAGAGGTGGAGGCTGGTACAATTATAACATTTAAAGGACATCAGGATAGATCTATGAATATGAAGGGTCTAGAGAGATATGGGCCAAGTGCTGGCAAATGGGACTAGATAAGATTAGGATATCTGGTCAGCATGGACAAGTTGGACCGAAGGGTCTGTTTCTGTGCTGTACATCTCCATGACTCAATGCACCCCTCCAATGTGCTCCATCCAATTCTCAGCCTCCATTATTGAGCTTAAAGCCCTATTCGCAGCCCTAGTTAAGTGATTTTACAGGACACCAGTCCTCGCATGATTCAGGTGGAGCCCATCCCATTGGTACAGCTCCCACTTCCCCAGTACTTGTACCCATGACCAATGAATTCAAACCTGTTTCTCCCACACCAATCTTTGAGCCATGTGGTAACATCTTTAACCTTGTTGACCCTGTGCCAATAAGCTCCTGGCTTAGGTACCAAGCCAAAGATTATTACCTTCTTGGTTTTGCTTTGTAATTTAGCTTCTGGCTACTTGCATTCCTTCAGTAGAACCTCTTTCCTCTATCTACCTATATCATTGGTACCTACATGGACCATGACAACCGGATCTTTCCCGTGTCACTCCAAGTTTCTTAGCAACCCAGAGGATATATCCTGAACCCAAACATCCGGGCAGGCAACATCACCTTTGACCACAGAGAACAGTATCCATTTCCCTGAACATACTTTCCCCGATTACAACTCCATTTCTTTCTCCTCCCTCCTTTTGAATTTCTCCCTGTACCATGGCACTATGGTCACTTTGCTTATCCTCTGTACAATCCCCGCTCTCAAACATTGTGGTGGGATCTCAAACCTGTTAGACAGGCTCAAGGAGTGAGTCTCCTACGTCCCTCTACCTATCTCGCTTGTAGCCACCACAAAGGGTAATTACAGATAATGACTGTCAGACCCAGCAGCAGGAGGAGGCCATTCAGTCCCTCAAGCCTGTTCTGCCATTTGACACGATCATGCCCTGATTGCATCTCAGCTTCAATTCCACCTTCCTGTCCATTCTCCATAAAGCTTAAACTAATTAAAATTCCTTTTAAATATACTCAATATCCCAGCATCCATACACCTCACTTTATGGCAGTGAATCCCACAGATTCACAACCCTTTGAGAGAAGCAGTTTCTCCTCTATTTAATTCTGTTACCCATTATCCTAAAACAATGACCTCTTGTTCTATATTGCCTCACATGGAAATATCCTTTTTACATCTACTTTATCAATTCCCTTTAGCATCTTAAATACCTCAATTCTTATTCTTCTAAACTCCAGTGAGTACAGGCCTAAATTGCTCAATGTCTCCTCATAAGACAAGCCCTTCATCTCTGGAATCAATCTAGTCAACCTCCTCTGAACTGCCTACAATGCAATTACACCCATCTTGAAACAAAGGGACCAAAATTGTCCACAATACCCCATGTGAAATCTCAGTAATGCCCTCATACAGTTGCTGACAACATTTCCTACTTTTATACTCTATTCCTTTAAATGCCAGCATTCCATTTGCCTTCCTTGTTACCTGCTGTCCTTGTATATAGTTTTCTGCAATTCATGCACAAGGACACTCAGATCCCCATGCATCAAAGCACTCTGACGTTTCTACCCATTTAGATAATAAGTTGCCATTCTATTTCACTGACCGATGTAGGTAATGGCTAATGGATTAGGGTTCTTCAATGCATTGATCTCTGTAGATCTAATTTATAAAGGTTTGATGGATTGGCCGTGCTAAATTGCATATAGTGTTCACAGATATGGTCAAAAATCAAATGACACTAGATTATTGTCCAACAGGTTTATTTGAAATTTCAAGCTTTTAGAGCGCAACTCTTTCCTCAGGACTGCAATGATAGAGAGGTATAAGACACAGTATTTACACAGATTTGATGTCTGTGTCTATATATGTGATTTTCTTGGAGATTCTCTCTACTTTGAGCCTCTTATACTTGGATTATAACTTGGTGCCATTTGATTTCTGACTTTGTCCACTCCAACCCAATCTGGCATCTCCACATCATGGCTATGACCAACACCATGAACCGCTGGCTCAAAGTAGAGAGGACCTCCAAAAAAATTGCACAACATCAAATTTGCATAAATACTGTGTCTTATACCTCTCTATCATAACACGCCTGAGGAACAAGCTGAGCTCTGAAAGCTTGCAATTTCAAATGAACCTGCTGGACCATAATCTGGTATTGTTTGATTTTTGACCTTGTTCAGCTCCCAGTCCAACTCTGGCATCTCCACATCACATATGTAGGGATGTGCAGGTTAGGTGGATTAGCTGTGGAAAATGCAAGGTTTCAGGGATGAGGTAAGGGTGTAGGTCTGGGTGGGATGCTCTTTAGAGAGTCAGTGTGGATTTGATGGGCCAGTTGGTCTGCTTCCTCACTATCGAGAGTATATGATTCTAAAAAGCCATACATCCAACATAAATAATTATGAAATAGGAACAGTAGGAGGTCAGTTCTGTCAACCATACCAATCAATAAGATCATGGCTAACCTTCCACCACAATTACTCATCCCTACTTTGTCCTTGCTTGCAAATGTCTGTCTGTCTCAGCCTTAAATATACCAAATGAGTGAACATTCATAGTCCTCTGGTGTAGAGAATTATAAATACACACCACTAGCTTTCTGGAGTGCAATTGATTCTCAGATTGGTGACAACCTGCTGTTTAGAACAAGTCAAAAGGCTGTTGTCAGATAGCTTTCCAACCTAAAGGCACTGATGTCAGCTTGTCTCACAAGAGTTTTAAATCCAGCTTCTTCAGAATTTACACCATCTTCAAGTTGTGAAAACATATACGTTGTACACGTTTTGCAACACAGCAAATGTCAGTTTTTCCCAATTTATATTCCAAAAATATATCCCTTGAATAGTTATAGAAGAAAGTGAGGAGTGCTGATGCTGGAGATCAGAGTCGAGAATGTGGTGCTGGTATAGCACAGCCGGTCAAGCAGCTTCCGAAGGGCAGGAGAATCGACGTTTCAGGCATCGTTCCTGATGAAAGGCTTATATCCGAAATGTCGATTCTCCTGCTCCTCAGATGCTGCCTGACCAGCTGTGCTTTTCCAGCACCACACTCTCGACTTGAACAGTTATAGTCAACCTTCCTGGTGTAATATTTAAACCAAATTTGACAGTTTATTGTCACAAGTCACACAACCTTGGTGATAGTCCAACAGATTTACTTAAAATCACAAACTTTCGGAGCACTGCTGCTTTGTCAGGTGAACTCAATTAATTGTCTGTCATCATTAATTAATGCCTTCTGCATAGGAACACCTCTACCAATCAGCACTCTCCTCTCACACAGTATAATTGTTTCTTTCCCATTACTTTGGTAATTCTTACAAATTTCCACAATGAATGCAAGATAATAAACTTCAACAAAATCTGTTTTTAACAAAATGAAAAGTTCTGTGCTACCAAACCACTATTCCTTTAAAAATGTTTATTTTTATCTTTTAATATCATTTCCAAATTGTTGTGTATTAATTCCGTTCTCGTTTATTGCTTCCTTACTTTGACTTATTATCCTGTGCTTTATCTTAGCATACATGCATGTTCATTGTAGCCATTGTCACAGAATCATTTTAGTGTTTTGGTGCAAGAAGAGGCCATTCGGCCCGTTGTGCCTGCATCCACTCTCCAAATTAGTATCTTTACTAAGTGCCATTCCCTTGCTTTTCCCTTGCACATTACTTCCATTTAAATAACCACCCAATTTCCTCTTCCATAACTCAGTTAAAACCTGCCATGCTTCTATCCAGACATGAGTCAGGCACGTGAAGAAATTACTCGCGTATTGCAGTTGTTTCTGTTGCAGCTTACTTTAAAAACTGTGCGCTCTTGTTCTCAATACTTTTCCCAAGTTCTCCCGACTTAGTCCATCCAATCCCTTCATGATTTTGAAGCCCTCTGTCAGATTTCCTCTTGGCTTTCTTCTGTCCAAGGATAACACCCCTAACCCCTTCGAACTGTCCTCACCACTTTCTCAGAGCCTACCCACCGATCCCTCAAGAAAGTAAAACCTACAATTCTCTTTTGGATGGGAACAGAGTTTTGTGCACTTCCGATATCTTTTCAGTAATTACTTTCATCACTCAAAATATTTCCTTTCTACATGAAATGCTTACTATAATCTTCAAGCCATAGTATGAAACTAGACACTTACGATTAGCCCTGGACATGCTTGAATTGTGATTTTCTGTGCTCATCACTTAATCCTACAAACTGTCGAAAACTAGGAGAGCTCTTTTTGTCACAGTTTTTGATTGTGGAAATTCACCAAGTTTTTTTTTAGCTGGCACTTTACAAACCCATGATTGCTACCATCTAGAAGGACAAGTCACCAGGTTACAGTCCAACAGGTTTATTTGAAATCACAAGCTTTCAAAGTGCTGCTTCTTCATCAGGTCACTAAACCTGTTGGACTATAACCTAGTGTCGTGTGACCTCTGACCTTGTCCACCCCAATCCAACACCGACACCTCCTCATCACAGCAGATATATGGGAACACCACCACCTGCAAGTTCCCCTCCAAGTCTCTCACTATCCTGACTTTGAAGTATATTGCTATTCCTCCAGTATTCCAGATCCAAATCCTGGAACTCTCTCCCATCAGCACTTTGTGTCTAACACAGCAAATAGTGGTTCAAAAAGGCAGGTCAGTACGCTTTCTCAAGAAAACTAAGACTGGGCTATAAATGCTGATTCAGCCAGTGGGAGTTACAACACCTGAAAAAAAAACAAAATGTAAGTTTTATGAGAGAATGTATAATGGTTATGTTTTATGAAATTGTTGCAAGAAAGCAAATTGGAATATATGTCAAAAACGCTCACTAAATCGAGCATCAATTTCAACGAGACCTGAAGGAACTGAAGAGAGAAATTAGTAAGTAAAACAGTGCACAACAGTGGCAAATATTCTACCATGAAATGGTGAAAGTAATAGTATTGCTGTAACTAATATAGCAGAAGTTGAAATTTATAGACTCTTAGAGATGTACACCATGGAAACAGACCCTTCAGTCCAACCCGTCCATGCTGACCAGATATCCCAACCTAATCTAGTCCCACTTGCCAACACACGGCCCATATCCCTCCCAGCCCTTCCTATTCATATACCCATCCAGATGCCTTTTAAATGTTGCAATTGTATCAGCCTCCACCAGTTCCTCTGGCAGCTCATTCCATACACGTACCACCCTCTGCATGAAAAAGTTGCCCCTGAGGTCTCTTTTATATCTTTCCCCTCTCACACTAAACCTATGCCCCTCTAGTTCTGGACACTACCACCCAAGGGAAAAAACCTTGTCTATTTACCCTATCCGTGCCCCTCAGGGAAAACAGTCCCAGCCTATTCAATCTCTCCCTATAGCTCAAACTCTCCAACCCTGGCAACATCCATGTAAGTTTTCTCTGACTCTTTCAAGTTTCACAATATCCATTTAATAGGAAGGAGACCAGAATTGCATGCAATATTCCAAAAGTGGTCTAACCAATGTCTGGTTCTGCCATTTACTGTATAATTTCCATCTGTACTTGACTTTCCGAAGTGCATCACCTCACGTTTGTCCGGATTAAACTCCATCAGCCATTTTACAGCCATATCTCTGAATGATCTATACCCTGGTGTATCCTCTAACAATCCTCCTCACTATCCGCAACTCCACCAATCTTTGTATCGTCCGCAAACTTAATAATTAGACCAGCTATATTTTTTTCCAAATCATTTATGTAGATCAGGAACCGCAGAGGTCCCAGCACTGACACCTGTGAAACACCACTAGTCACAACCCTCCATCCAAGAAGCAGTCTTCCACCACTACCCTCTGTCTCTCATGACTAAGCCAGTTCTATATCCATCTTGCCGGCTCACCCCAATACCATGTGACTTCACCTTTTGCATTAGTTTGCAACAATGGACCTTATCAAAAGCTTTACTGAAGTCCATGCAGACAATATCCCTCATCAATCATCTTCGTCACCTCCTCAAAAAACTCTAACAAGTTAGTGAGGCACGACTTCCCCCGCACAAAACCATGGTATCACTAATAAGTCCATTTGCTTCTAAATGATATAGACCTTGTCCCTGAGAATCTTTTCCAATAATTTCCCTACCACCGATATGAGGCTCACAGACCTGTAATTTCCAGGATTATCCCTGTTACCCTCCTTGGGACAATGGGACAACTTTATCTTTTCTTCAGGCTTCTGGGACCCCACCTGTGGCCCAAGAGGATGCAAAGATGTCTGTCAATACTCCAGTAATTTGTTCTCTTGCCTCCCTCAATATTCTGGGATAGATCCCATCAGGATCTGGGGAATTATCTACCTTAATACATTTTCATGCAGAATATCTCTTCATTTTTAAAAGCATCTTGTTTCAGAAGTTCAACGCTCCATTCTGAGGTTATCCTTCATCAATTCCTTTTCTTTGGTGAATACTGACACAAAGTATTCATTTAGGGCCTCACCAATCTCTTCTGGCTCCACACATACATTCCCTCCTTTGTCCTTGACGGTGCCAACCCTTTCCCTGACTATCCTCTTGCTTTTTATATATATATAATATATAGTTAATGACTTTCATGACCTCTTTTAGCCTTTCTAATTCCTTGTTTAAGTTCTTTCTTACTTTCCCTGTGTACTTCAAGGGCTTTGTCAGTTCACATCCTCCTAAATCTCGGGTCATCCAAAATCCACATAACTTCCCATTCCTATCCTTCACTCTTGCAGGGACGTGCCGTTCCTGAATTCTTATCAAACTGCCACTTGAAATACTTCCACATATCCAAAGTGGATTTACCCTCAAACAGCTGCCTCCAATCAACATTTTCCAGTTCCTGCCTAATATTGTTGTCATTTGCCTTCACCCAATTTAATACATTTACCAGAGGACTGCTGTTATCCCAATCCACGAGTAACTTAAAACTCACGGTGTTATGGTCACTACTCCCAAAATGCTCCCCCATTAAATCTTCACTCACCTGGCTGAGCTTATTTCCCAAAACCAGGTGCAGTATTACCTCTTTCCTGGTTGGACTGTAATATATTGTGTCAAGATACCTTCCTGAATGGCCCTTAGAAATTTTGCCCCATCCAAGCCCCGAGCACATAGTCCCAGTCGATGTAGGTGAAGTTTAAATCACCCACAACAACCCTGCATTTTTACATATTCCCAAAATCTGTCTACATACTCTCTCCTCTATCATCCGATGGCTATGGGGAAGCTGTAGTATACCCCCAACATTGTGATTTCTCCTTTCCTATTCCTGACTTCTACCCATACCGCCTCGCTACATGAGTCCTCTGATGTTATCTCCCTCAGTACGGCTGTGAGATACCCCTTTACCAGTAATGCAACTCCCCCACCCCTTTTACCTCCCTTTCTATCACACCTGAAACATGTAACTTCTGGGACATTCAGCTGTCAGTCCCGACCCTCTTTCACCCAAGTCTCTGTAATCACAATAGTGTCATAGTTCTGCCCCAACCAAGCCCCTAGCATGTAATCAGTCCCAGTTCCTGATGAAGGACTTATCCCAAAACATCGTCTCTCCTGCTCATTGGATGTTGCCCGACTGGCTGTGCTTTTCCAACGCCACATTTTTCAACTGTTCATTATGTTTTCCTCGTTTCTACTCTCCCTCAATTTCTGCATTTCCTGCCTTATCCTCTGATCATCCTTCTGCCACACTAGTTTTAAACCCTCCCCAACCAATCTACTACGTATCCCCCAGTCTCGGTCCTGCCCACGTGTAACCTATCCATTTTGTACAGGTCCTACCTCACCCAGAACCAGTCCCAATGCTCCTCGAATCTGAAACACGTCCCCTCACACGATCTTTTCAGCCCCATGTTCATCCTATATATTCTACTCTGATTAGCTTGTGGCACTGGTAGTAATCCTGGGATAACTACCTTTGAGATTCTATGTTTCAACTTTAGAGCATAGAACATAGAACAGAAAAATACAGCGCAGTACAGGCCCTTTGCCCTCGATGTTGCGCCGATCCAAGCCCACCTAACCTACACTAGCCCACTTTCCTCCATATGCCTATCCAATGCCCGTTTAAATGCCCATAAAGAGGGATGTTACTGGCAGGGCATTCCATGAACTCACGACTCGCTGAGTAAAGAATCTACCCCTAACATCTGTCCTATACCTACCACCCCTTAATTTAAAACTATGCCCCTTCGTAATATCTGACTCCATACGTGGAAAAAGGTTCTCATGGTCAACCCTATCTAAACCCCTAATCATCTTGTACACCTCTATCAAGTCACCCCTAAACCTTCTTTTTTTCCAATGAAAACAGCCCCAAGTGCCTCAGCCTTTCCTCATACGATCTTCCTACCATGCCAGGCAACATCCTGGTAAACCTCCTCTGCACCCGTTACAGTGCCTCCACATCCTTCCTATAGTATGGCGACCAAACTGCACACAATACTCCAGATGCGGCCGCACCAGAGTCTTATACAACTGCAACATGACCTCAGGACTCCGGAACTCAATTCCTCTACCAATAAAAGCCAGTACTCCATATGCCTTCTTCACAGCACTATTTACCTGGGTGGCAACTTTCTTGCTGGTTTTCTATATTCTGCTTTTAGGACCTCAACACTTTTTTAAAAAAATGTGTGTCGATAGTAGCAACGTGTAGCACAACTATTGGCCGTTCACCCTTCTCCTCCAGAAGGTCCGACAACTGCTGCAAGACATCCAGGTCCCTAGCACCGGGGAGGCAACACACCATCCTGGACTCTCATTTGCAGCCACAAAAATGCTTATCTATCCCATTTATGATTGAATTCCCTGTAACTATGCCTATTTTCCCCTCCCTCTGCAGCAGAGCCAACCAAGGTGCCATGAATTTGACTGTTGCTGTTATCCCCTGATGAAGGAGCAGCGCTCCGAAAGCTAGTGCTTCCAAATAAACCTGTTGGACTATAACCTGGCATGTTATTTTTAATTTTGTCCACCCCAGTCCAACGCTGGCACTGCCACATCATACCGAGAGGCCATCCAAAATGGTACATCTGTTTTGCAGGGGAATCACCACAGGAGATTCCTGAACTTCCTGCTTGACTCTCCTACTCCGCATGTGGTCTTTGAATCTGTGATGTGGCCACCTCTCCACACATTCTATCAATGATACTCTCCACCTCGTGAATGCCCCACCGTGTCTCCAGACAGTGCTCCAACTATGAGACTGAAAACTACACCAGGAAGCAGAAAATTATTACATCAGAGATGAGTGATATTGAAGAGTGAGAGGCAGATAAAATGGGAAATAGTGAAGATTTGTAAACCTTGACCAAAAACACATCCGAGCTTTAATATAGATATTTTTATTGGAAATTTAACATTTTGACAAATTTACAAAAATAAGCAGAATTTTCAAGCACAAACATTAATATAAAAATAGATCTTAAATATATAATCATCAAAATTCAACTAATCCACAATCATCCAGAGTGTATAGTTGAGTCGCTTACATCCTTCAAATAAGAGAAAATGTTCTCTAATACACTCATAACAGTATGATAAAAAGGAAGCTATTTCCAAACAATAAGAACAAACAAAAAAAAAATTAAACATGTTTGAATGGAGATCTTCCCCCTTGTTCTCAGGGGGCCTTACTACCTTTCCAACGTTCCAACATATCCTCTCCCAAACAGTGTCCCACCCTCGACCCGGGCGCTCCTTAATAGGATTTAGATATAATACCGAGCTAGAGTTAACAGTGAGCGCCGCACCCCCACCCCTCCCCACCCATACCTGAGTATATCTGATAGCATCAATGCCACGTACAAACACACATAACTATAAAATTACAACTCCAACAGATTACAGTTAAGTATAATAACATAAGATAGCAAGGAAGACAACCCCGCTCCCAGAGGCAAAAGTAAAGTAGAATAAAGTATCCATTTCTCCCCACGGAGTGTGGGAGAGGCAAGCCAACATAAATTGTCTCTTACGATTTATTTAACCGAGTCTAAAAGTTTCTTGGCCTCTTCCGGTGATCTAAAATTATACTCGGATCCTTCGTGGGTAAAGCATAATGTCGTTGGGTAGCGTAAGGTGTATTGAATATCTAAGTCCCTTAAACATTTCTTCACCTCATCAAATGCCTTCCTTCTTCGTGCCAAAGCCGGGGAGAAGTCCTGAAATAACATAATCTTGGATCCTTCATGAATCATAGCTTTAGGATCCTTTCCAAGCTTTCTGGAGGCATCCAGGAGTATCTGCCTCTCCCTATAACTCTGCAGCCAGAACAGGACCGGGCGTGGGCGCTGGTTTGGGCCAGATCCGCGTACTGCGACCCGGTAGGCCCACTCCACCCTTACCCGGTCAGTTTCAGCCCGCAGGTTTAAAAGCTGGGGCAGCCATCGCTCCAGAAATGCTACTAACTGTCCCTTCTCTTCTTGCTCGGGAAGGCCCAGCAACCGAATATTCTTTCTCTGATTTCTGTTGTCAATATCATCCATGTAGATTTCAAAGGCCCTGATTCTATGCTCCAGGGCTCCCACCTGTTCTGCAGCTGTTTGTGCTGCAGCCTCGGAGGTCGTGGCCTTTAGTTCCGCCCCCCTCCACTTGGCCCTGTAATTCCCCGATAGTTTGATTCTGTTTCTGCAGCTTTTCTTCGAATGCATTCCATCTCTGTCGGGATTCTGCGATGAAATTGACGAGTGTCGATTCCAATCTAGCAATCATCTCTATAAGGCCTGTTTTTACATCTTCGAGTAAAAAATGAGGTCTGCAGATGCTGGAGATCACAGCTGCAAATGTGTTGCTGGTCAAAGCACAGCAGGCCAGGCAGCATCTCAGGAATAGAGAATTCGACGTTTCGAGCATAAGCCCTTCACATTCCTGATGAAGGGCTTATGCTCGAAACGTCGAATTCTCTATTCCTGAGATGCTGCCTGGCCTGCTGTGCTTTGACCAGCAACACATTTGCAGCTGTTTTTACATCAGCTGCAGCCGGAGGAGAGGAGGGTGGGGGAGGGGTCTTTGTTTTCTGAGAGCTGCGGGGTCCCTTCGATTTACTCATTATCCACTCAGTATTAGACTATTTAAATATAATATTCAGCAGCTAATTAAGATTAAAGAAATTTTTTGGGTGGTTTGGCAAGTGTGGTGGGGGCAGGAAACCCACTTTTCCCAGGTTTTGGGAAGGGCTCTGTAGACTCAGACTTGCTGAGTCACCGCCATCTTGGATCTCCCATCCGAGCTTTAATAAAGGTCTCAAAGGAGATGAAGTCAGTTCAGAGACAATACTAGAGAACGAGGACTGGATATAAGCATGGTCAACTATGATCAAAAAGACAAGCAAATGAGAAAAGGGTAATACAGAGCGATGAGGAACTTTGAAAGATGATAGGGATGGAGGATGTTTCTGAGGGGAGATGGGTTTAGCAACAGATATGAACATAAAGGTGAACATTTAAAATTGGATACTGTAGGAGCCAATTTAGGACAACAAAGACATGGGTATTGGTGAATAAAACCTTATTAATTCTAGTACATGGCCAGCATAGCTTAGATGGTCCTACATACATGATACACTGGAAGACAAGAAGCCAGTTGAGCAAGGATCTTTGTGATGGAGTGGATAGGCTTGATAGTTCAAGTTGAGGATGAATTGGAAGCTACGTTTGTGAACGGGCCAGTTCAACTTGAGCCAATCACTGAGGAGAAGGCTAGAATTGGAAGCTTGGGTGTGTAATTTAAGCTGCAAGGCAAAGACAATCTCTTCCATCTTCCCAATTTAGAACTAGTGGAAACTCAAGCTCATTAAAGACCGCATGCCTTTACTATAGATGCAGTACAAGAGCTGAAGAGTGGGGATCTAGGGCTGCTGAATCCTTGACTTTAAATTTAATTTAATTTAATTTGAATATAAAAAGAGGTCCTCAAGAGTAGTAATATCTGGATTACTCCCGGTGCTACGAGCTAGTGAGGGCAGGAATAGGAGGATAGACAGGATGAATGCATTACTGAGGAGCTGGGGTATGGGAGAAGGATTCACATTTTTGGATCATTGGAATCTCTTTTGGGATAGAAGTGACCTGTACAAGAAGGACGGATTGCACCTAAATTGGAAGGGGCCTAATATAATGGCAGGGAGATTTGCTGGAGTTGCTTGGGAGGATATAAACTAGTAAGGTGGAGCGGTGGGACCCAGGGAGATAGTGAAGAAAGAGATCAAGCTGAGACTGGGACAGTTGAGAACAGAAGCTAGTCAAACAGTCAGGGACAAGGTAGGACTAATAAATTAAATTGCATTTATTTCAATGCAAGGGGCCTATAAGGGAAGGCAGATGAACTCAGGGCATGGTTGGGAACATGGGACTGGGATATCTGAGCAATTACAGAAGCATGGCTCAGGGATGGGCAGGACTGGCAACTTAATGTTCCAGGATACAAATGCTACAGGAAGGATAGAAAGGGAGGCAAGTGAGGAGAGGGTGTGATGTTTTTGATAAGGGATAGCATTACAGCTGTGCTGAGGGAGAATATTCCCAGAAATACATCCAGGGGAGTTATTTGGGTGGAACTGAGAAATAAGAAAGGGATGATCACCTTATTGGGATTGTATTATAGACCCACTAATAGTCAGAGGGAAATTGAGAATCAAACTTGTAAGGCATTTGATAAGGTTCCCCATGGTAGACTCATTCAGAAGGTCAGGAGAAATGGGATACAGGGGAACTTAGCTGTCTGGATACAGAATTGGCTGGCCAACAGAAGACAGTGAGTGGTAGTAGAAGGAAAATATTCTGCCTGGAAGTCTGTGGTGAATGGTGTTCCACAGGGATCTGTCCTTGGGCCTCTACTGTTTGTAATTTTTATTAATGACTTGGATGAGGGGATTGAAGGATGGGTCAGCAAGTTTGCAGATGACACAAAGGTTGGAGGTGTTGTTGACAGTATAGAGGGCAGTTGTAGGCTACAGCAGGACATTGACAGAATGCAGAGATGGGCTGAGAGGTGGCAGACGGAGTTCAACCTGGATAAATGCGAGGTGATGCATTTTGGAAGGTAGAATTTGAAAGCTGAGTACAGGATTAAGGATAGGATTCTTGGCAGTGTGGAGGAACAGAGGGATCTTGGTGTGCAGGTACATAGATCCCTTAAAATAGCCACCCAAGTGAACAGGGTTATTAAGAAAGCATATGGTGTTTTGGCTTTCATTAACAGGGGGATTGAGTTTAAGAGCCGTGAGATCTTGTTGCAGCTCAATAAAACTTTGGTTAGACCGCACTTGAAATACTGCGTCCAGTTCTGGTCGCTCTATTATAGGAAAGATGTGGATGCTTTGGAAAGGGTTCAGAGGAGGTTTACCAGGATGCTGCCTGGACTGGAGGGCTTATCTTATGAAGAGATGTTGACTGAGCTCGGACTTTTTTCATTGGAGAAAAGGAGGAGAGGGGACCTAATTGAGGTATACAAGATAATGAGAGGCATAGATAGAGTCGATAGCCAGAGACTATTTCCCAGGATAGAAGTGACTAGCACGAGGGGTCATAGTTTTAAGCTGGTTGGAGGCAAGTATAGAGGGGATGTCAGAGGCGGGTTTTTTACACAGAGTTGTGAGAGCATGGAATGCATTGCCAGCAGCAGTTGTGGAAGGAAGGTCATTGGGGACATTTAAGAGACCACTGGACATGCATATGGTCACAGAAATATGAGGGTGCATACATGAGGATCAGTGGTCAGCACAACATCGGGGGCTGAAGGGCCTGTTCTATGCTGCACTGTTCTATGAGATCTCAGCTATCTGTAAGAATAATAGGGTAGTTATGGTAGGGGATTTTAACTTTCCAAACATAGACCGGGACTGCCATAGTGTTAAGGGTTTAGATGGAGAAGAATTTGTTAAGTGTGTACAAGAAAATTTACTGATTCAGTATGTGAATGTACCTTCTGGAGAAGAGGCAAAACTTGACCTACTCTTAGGAAATAAGGCAGGGCAGGTGACTGAGGTGTCAGTGGGGGAGCACTGTGGGGCCAGCAACAATAATTCTATTAGATTTAAAATAGTGATGGAAAAGGATAGACCAGATCTAAAGGTTGAAGTTCTAAATTGGAGAAAGGCCAATTTTGTCGGTATTAGGCAGGAACTTTCAAAAGCTGATTGGGGCAGATGTTCGCAAGTAAAGGGACGGCTGGAAAACAAGAAGCCTTCAGAAATATCAAGAATCCAGAGAAAGTGCATTCCTGTCAGGGTGAAAGGAAAGGCTGGTAGGTGTAGGGAATGCTGGATGACTAAAGAAATTGAGGGTTTGGTTAAGAAAAAGAAGGAAGCATATGTCAAGTATAGACAGGGTAAATTGAGTGAATCCTTAGAAGAGTATAAAGGCTGTAGAGTATACTTAAGAGGGAAATCAGGAGGGCAAAAAGGGGACATGAGATAGCTTTGGCAAATAGAATTAAGGAGAATACAAAGGGTTTTTACAAATATATTAAGGACAAAAGGGTTACTAGGGAGAGAATAGGAACCCTCAAAGATCAGCAAGGCGGCCTTTGTGTGGAGCTGCAGGAGATGGGGGAGATACTAAATGAGTATTTTGCACCAGTATTTACTGTGGAAAAGGATATGGAAGATATAGACTGTGGGAAAATAGATGGTGACACCTTGCAAAATGTCCAGATTACAGAGGAGGAAGTGCTGGATGTCTTGAAAAGCATAAATTCCCAGGACCTGATCAGATGTACCCTAGATGTACTTTGTGGGATGCTAGAGAAGTGGTTGCTGGGCCTCTTGTTGAGATATTTGTATCACTAATAGTCACAGGTGAGGTGCCGGAAGACTGGAAGTTGGCTAACATGGTGCCATTGTTTAAGAAGGGTGGTAAAGACAAGCCAGGGAACTATAGACCAGTGAGCCTGACCTCGGTGGTAGGCAAGTTGTTGGAGGGAATCCTGAGGGACAGGATGTACATGTATTTGGAAAGGCAAGGACTTATTAGGGATAGTCAATATGGTTTTGTATGTGGGAAATCATGTCTCTCAAACTTGATCGAGTTTCTTGAGAAAGTAACAAAGAGGATTGATGAGGGCAGAGCAGCTCACGTGATGTAAATGAACTTCAGTAAAGCGTTCAACAAGTTTCCCCATGGGAGACTGGTTAGCAAGGTTAAATCTCACAGAATACAGAGAGAACTAGCCACTTGGATACAGAACTGGCTCAAAGGTAGAAGACAGAGGGTGGTGGTGGAGGGTTGTTTTTCAGACTGGAGGACTGTGACCAGTGGAGTGCCACAAGGATCGGTGCTGGGTCCTCTACGTTTTGTCATTTATATAAATGATTTGGATACAAGCAGACAGTTAGTAAGTTTGCAGATGACACCAAAATTGGAGGTGTAGTGGACAGCGAAGAGGGCTACCTCAGATTACAACAGGATCTGGACCAGATGGGCCAATGGGCTGAGAAGTGGCAGATGGAGTTTAACTCAGATAAATGCGAGGCGCTGCATTTTGGGAAAGCAAATCTTAGTAGGACTCATACACTTAATGGTAAGGTCCTAGGGAGTGTTGTTGAACAAAGAGAGCTTGGAGTGCAGGTTCATAGCTCCTTGAAAGTGGAGTCGCAGGTAGATAGGATTGTGAAAAAGGCACTTGGTATGATTTCTTTTATTGGTCAGAATGTTGAGTACAGGAGTTGGGAGGTCATGTTGCGGCTGTACAGGACATTGGTTGGGCCACTGTTGGAATATTGTGTGCAATTTTGGTCTCCTTCCTTTTGCAAAGATGTTGCGAAACTTGAAAGGGTTTGGAAAAGATTTACAAGGATGTTGCCAGGGTTGGAGGATTTGAGCTATAGGGAAAGGCTGAACAGGCTGGGGCTGTTTTCCCTGGAGCGTTGGAGGCTGAGGGATGACCTTATAGAGGTTTACACAATTATGAAGGGCATGGATAGGATAAATAGGCAAAGTATTTTCCCTGGGGTCGGGGAGTCCAGAACTAGAGGGCATAGGTTTAGGGTGAGAGGGGAAAGATATAAAAGAGACCTAAGGGGCAACTTTTTCACACAGAGGGTGGTACGTGCATGGAACGAGTTGCCAGAGGACATGGTGGAGGCTGGTACAATTGCAACATTTAAGAGGCATTTGGCTGGGTATATGAATAGGAAGGGTTTGGAGGGATATGGGCTGGGTGCTGGTAGGTGGGACTAGATTGGGTTGGGAAATCTGGTCGGCATGGACGGGCTGAACCGAAGGGTCTGTTTCCATGCTGTACATCTCTGTGACTCTATGTACGAGTCACAAGTGTGCAACATCTCTCTCTTTCTCTCTCCATAGATGCTGCTGGTCTTGAGTATTTCTCAAACATTCAATATTGTTTCAGATTTCCATGATCCACAGTATTTTGCATTTATTTTATTACATTTCAGTACTTTGAGGTTCATTCAACGATTTGGTACTGGTGTTTGGGACAATTTATTTTAAATTATTTGATGTAAAGTTTGTTGTGCTTCTGTTTGCATTCATAACATTTCAGACTTGATTCAAACTAGATGACAAATGAAACCTTGCATGAAAATCTGCTATCTACATCATTTAAATGTGACATTTTAGCCAAGCTGATGTACACAGTGAAACTCCCTTCTCTTCCCAAAGATACTAGGGAGCATGGAGCCAGCTTATAGACGAGCCATGACCTCACTGAAAGACAGAAGAGGTTCAAAAGGCTAAATAGCCTCCTCCTGTTGAATAACTTCAACCAGGATTTCATTTCTTAAAATTGTAATTGTGGAAAGCAGCCTCATTGGCCTCTCTTAATCTTAGGACGGCACTGTGGCAAGCACTGCTGCCTCACAGCGCCAGAGACCTGGGTTCAATTTCCGCCTCAGGCGACTGTGTGGAGTTTGCACGTTCTCCCCGTGTCTGCGTGGGTTTTCTCCGGGTGCTCCGGTTTCCTCCCACAGTCCAAAGATATGCAGGTTCAGGTGAATTGGCTATGCTAAATTGCCCGTAGTGTTAGGTAAGGGGTAAATATAGGGGTATGGGTGGGTTATGCTTCGGCGGGTCAGTGTGGACTTGTTGGGCAAAAGGGCCTGTTTCCACACTGTAATCTAATCTAATCGTCCCTAATTGCCATGATTTGATTGGCCTATCGGGCACTTTAAGAGGTCAGTTAGGAGCTCTGCTTTTTATTCATTCGTGGGGAACGAGCATGGAATATTGCTAAGGCATCTTTCTTCCCTCACTCTCTGTCTTTAACTACCTTCTTCAGGGCTTATGCCCGAAACGTCGAATCCCCTGTTCCTTGGATGCTGCCTGACCTGCTGCGCTTTTCCAGCAACACATTTTCAGCTCTGATCTCCAGCATCTGCAGTCCTCACTTTCTCCTGCTGACAGAAGACCCTCAGTAAGTGACTGCAGTGCATCTCAGAGATGGTGCACTACCATTGTGCACCTTTGGTGAAGGGAGTGAATATTCAACTTGGTGAATGGATTGACAATAAAGTGGGTTGCTATGTCTTGCATGGAGTCAAGCCTTGTGCGTTGTTGCTGCTGCACTTATCCAAGCAAGTGGGGAAGTATTCCATCACACTCCTGACTTGTGCCTTGTAGATGGTAGACAGGCTTTGTGGACTCAGGTACTGAGTTACTCACTGCAGGATTCCCAGTCGCTGATTTCCTTTTGTAGCCACAGAACTTCTATGGCTGGTCCAGTTCAGTTTCTAGTCAATGATAACCCCAGCATATTGGTTGTTTGGGGAACTCAGCAATGGTAATGCCATTGAATGTCAATGGAAGACAATAAACTATATTCTCTTCTATGCTTGTGTTTAAATTGTTTATTTTTAAAATGGATATCATTGCCAGACTCAAAATGGCCACATGATCAAATCAGTGAAGATTCTGACGTCCCTGCATTGTGTAGATAATCCGGCTAAAGTGAGTCAGTGAAGTTGGAGATGAATCATCTGCCTCCAGCCATAGAAAAATATCAAAGGCTATTACACTAAAACCTGTAAAACTTCCATGCGATCATTAGACAATCAGCAATGGTCACTATTAGCTTTTTAATTCCAGATTTCACCGTCTTTCATGACAGCATTCAAACCCATATCTGATAGCATGAGTCTGAGGTTCTGTATTGCTATTCCAGAGACATTTGTTAGAGCCCTCACTTATGTTTTCATTATTTTCTTTTACAAATATTTGGAGTTATGAAGCAGAGTTGATGATGACTTTTGGACTGTGGGTGGCAGCTTGTGTTAACAAAAGGCAAACTTGGGAGGTCAGGCCAGAAAGCTGTTTGCATGTTGATTCTTGATCTAAGTGCTCCATTTAAGTAATCTGGCCAGTTCTGTTATTTTCCTTTTATTTATCCCATAAATGTGTTTGTCTGCATGCCTTTTGAGTGAATGGAGCTGAAAACAATGGTTATTGGGTTCAAATCTTGCTTAATTTTACTTTGCTAAATTTACTGTATTGCTAAGAATTGCTAACTCTTTTGTTCAGCTACAGACCTAATGTCTAGAATTATTTTTAAGAATCCAGGATTTAGTTATACAGGCAAATCAACCTATACCTGTAACCCCATATTTGGTTAATGGTTGACATGGTTAATCCACCTAACCTGCACATCCGTGGACACTATGGGGTAATTTAACTAGGCTAATTCACCTAACCTGCACATCTTTTGAACGGTGGGGGCATCCAGCAGAAACCCACACAGACATCGGGCAGCATGGTGGCTCAGCGGTTTGGTGCTGTGAGGCAGCAATGCTGAGACTAGGGTTTGATTCCAACTTTGGGTGACTGCCCGTTTGGAGCTTGTACATTCCCAGTGTCAGTGTGGGCTCCTTCTGGGTGCCCCAGTTTCCTCCCACAGGCCAAGGATGTGCAGGCTAGGTAGGTTAGTCATGGGAAAATGCAGAGTTACAGGGATAGGCTGGGATACCCTTAACAGGGTTGGTGAGACTTCTTGGGCCCAATGGTCTGCTTCCACATTGTAGGGCTATGATTCTGCAATGGCGGGAACGTGCAAACTCCAACCATATGGCCACAGAGACTGGAATTGAACCTAGGTCCCTGGTTCTGGGAGGTAGTAGTGCTATAACCACTGTGCCATGTTCCCTCTGTAGGAAGACTGAGTGTCACTGTGCCATACACATTACCATTACATCATCGTCTCCCCTACTGCTACGATGTGAACTCTTACTCTCCAAAGGATATTAGTGAATCAGGTGGACTTTTACAACAATCAGGAATAGTTCTCATGGCCATCATTATTGTCTAGTTTTCGATATCAGATTAATCAATTAAATGTAAATTCCACAGAGGCAATGGCCTGGTAATACTATGTCAGGATTGCCAATCCAGAAGCCCAGCTAATGTTCTGGGGAGCTGGTTTCAAATTCCATATGGCAGATGGTAGAATCGGAATTCAAAAAAGAACATGGAATTCAGAATCTACTGATGAACATGAAACCATTGTCAGAAAAACCCATCTGGTTCAGCAGTGTCGTTCAGGGAAGGACATTTGTCGTTCTGACCTGGTCTGGCCTACGTGTGACTCTAGACCCACAGCAATGTGGTTGACTTTTAACTGCCCTCTGCGTAATTAGGGATAGGCAATAAATGCTGGCCTAACCATTAATGCCCACATCCTATGAATGAATTTTAAAAAATAACTTATCTTGCAAGGGTGGGATTTAAACCCAGACCCCTGCATAACTAGTCAAGTGTCATTACCACTACACTATACAGTACTAAATCACTCATTGTCATGGGATGTCCTGATTAATCACTGCTTACTTATGTTAACCAATTTTTTTCTTTACAATTTTATTTACAAGTTACTTCTACCACCAAAGTGGCTGTTGCATCAACACACTGCCTGTTGTAATTTGGGGCTGTGGGGAAATGAGCCATGCCTTCCAACAACACACGGGGGCAAAAAAATTCTAGAAAGAGCACAAATCAATGGGGCCTGAAATTGCATCCAAAGGCTTAGGAAATAACTACTTGTTTCAATCTTTCACTGGCAAGCTCTGACAGTCATTACAAAAGGTTACAGGCCTGAAATGTTAACTCTGTTTCTGACCCCACAACTGCTGAAAACCTGCAGAGTATTTCCAGCAACATTTTAATTTTATTTAGGATACAGATATAGGTGCTGCGTTGTTCTGTTTTTTTGGGCGTATAACAGCTATTTACCATACTGCAGGCTTTATCAAATATACAAGTTGACTTCAGTGTATTTTTTTTGCTGGAGAAACATTTGGGATTACTAGTTTCTCTAAATATATATCTTACATATTTTATTTCTTATCAATTTTCTACAAAAGTTTGGAACATGTTCATGCATTGTATATAGACATTTGCACATATGATACCTTTCCCAATACAGCCCACGTCTCTCCCACTTCTATGAAAAACTGATTGGAAATTTATCTAGAACCCGACAGGTAACAGAGGCACAATGTGCTGGAGTGGGAAGGGACTGTGCTATGGGCTGGGACACAGCAGGTTCATTTCAGCTGATTGCTCACAAATTTAAAACCTTGAACTCAGAAAGGCAAGTCCTGAAACAAAGGCTAGATTCTTCACAAGTGCATGTCAATGCAAATAAAAACTATAAGGTGTAATAAGCACTTGTCTTCAGCCTCCTATACTGGCACAGGCAAGGAGGTCTGACTGTGGGTCCACTTGACTGTGGATATAGGAACATTCAGGAAGGGTCAGAACTAAAGAAAGCAAGTTTAAAAAAAAGGAATGGACTTGATAGTTCACTGGAAGCGGTAGTGAATGAAGGATTAATAGTAGCTGGGAAATGCTAAGATAAGCTTGGGGACCTATTATGAGTGCCCCAGGGAAAAGATACCTCACCAGAGACTCAGCATCCTCAGACGGTTCTGCAGTTTCTCGGTATGTGTTAGCATCTCTGGCCCAGGCCACACCTTCTAACGCAACACTTGCAGGACCTTCTCTCTCTCTCTCTCTCTCTCACACACACACACACAAACAAAATGGCTGCTTAATTAAGGGTGATTAAGGTTAAGGTGGCTAAGGTGCCAGGGCCAACAGAGCCATACCCCTGATAACTATCTTCTGTAGAGAAAAATAGAATCAAAATAAATTTCAGTATAAAAAGGGCAAGGCTCACAGTAGTTCTTTGTTTGGACTGAATTAACATAATATCCACAATTTTCTAGCTTCATGCTGGAACAGGTGATGTTTTATACATGTATTGCAGCAGTGGGACATGAATGGGCTGGCAGCACAGATGCATCCTCAATTTTGATTTGTAGCGCTCAGTTTCAGAATGGCAGCATTTGGTCACAATGCTTTGAAGAACTCTAACACAATTTTCCCCCATTTGGGCTCATTTCTTGTCCTTTTGTTTTGCAAAAAGAAGCTAATTATTTGTTCCACACCATCATGTGCTTCCTGCAGAATTACAAATCTCTCAAAACAGCTGCTTTCCGCAGTCACAGATTGTCACACGTTGTAGTCTGGTGCCTTTCCCTGTGGCTGCCTCATCCGTGTCTGCAGAGTAGCAAATGCAGCAACTGTGACATGAAAGAGAATTTGCCAGGTATTGCGGAGTTCATGCAGGTACAGATTGCACAGGCAGACCAAGCCGAACATCAGAAAAGATTTCAAGTTCCTACGTCCGCTGTAACATGCTAGCAGGTAACACTGAAAACAAGAAATCAAAGATTAAAGAGAATTTCTTTTGAAGATTTAATTCATGGACAATAAGCCTGGAGAAATAGCAGACCTCATCCCTACGACATCAACAGGGCTTTCACCAGTAACAAACAGCACTTCTGTAGCTGAGAGAAAATGACCAACCTATTTAAAACACAACTCTAAACAAGAGTGAAATTATTTCAAAAATTAGACACGTAAGTCACAGTGAGAGACTGAAGTAGCTGAGCATGATTACACTCGAGAAAAGACACTGAGGCTTTATTTAAGCTTTTCAAGACTCTAATGGATTAAGGTAAACAACTGAAAAAATGTTTGATGTAACTGCAAATTCTAAGGAGAGGCAGCGGGTCAGGTTCAGAAGGGGGTACATAAATAGACTTCAGATAGTATAATCTCACAAAGGATCAATCATTTGCAAGATCAGCTGCATGACAACTTTTAGTCAGATTTTCCACATGGGTCAAGTTGGACAGAAGGTGAAACATTAGATTTTTTTCTGCGCATACACATACTTAGTTGAACACAGGTATGTAATCCTGATGCATGTTTCTCTAATGTATGGCTGAATCTCAATATTCAGCACCATTTCCACTATATTATTTAGTGTTATGTTGAGTAAAAAGGTTACAATTCAAAAGAAATCAAACCTTTCTAAAACGCATTTGAATCCTGGCTTAACCAAGTCTTCATCTCTGCCACAGCCTCACATCAATTTAAGACACAGAACATGTCCAACCACCCAATGAAACCATAAGGCCAGAATAAAATCATTAGATATTGGAGCAGAATTTGGCCATTCAGCAGTGGCCAATATGTTTCTGAACCCCATTTTTCTCCCTTCTCTGCATTACCTTTGATCCCCCTTACTAATCAAGAACTTACCCACGGAGAAGGAACGAACTTATCTCTATCTTAAAAAACAATCAATCAGACATGCCAGAGTTTGACAGGAACCTGCCTGGTGTAATTTATTGCAGGAACCAGGAAGTATCACGAGGGAGAGGAAAGAAAATCTGCTTGGAAACTGGCTGCTGTGCTCACCCACCAACAATGGGTGCACCACAGAAGCAGTTCATTGGTTCTTACGAACTCTGGGACACTGAGGATGAGAAAGGCACTGTGCTATGTTCACATATTCCATTTTGCTTCCGAGTTGTACTACGCCTGTGCAACAAAGTTCAATTTAGGTGACAATAGCAAAATCTTGGAAGAAGTGACTAAGTATATTACTGATAGTAGTTGGAAATATACATTCCAGATTACAATAAGTGATCTAATAACATCAACCCTCTGGGCATTTTAATCTTATCATTCCAAAACAAAATCCTTATTCCTTTCTTCATTGTAACATCTGGTTGGTCAGAAAGACCCTACATTATCTATGCTTTTTGACAACATGCCCAATCTCTTGATTGTCCTTTGTGTGAAGAAATACTTTGAAACGACACCTGCCCTCCATTACACTGAACTTAACCTGATGCAGCTGGAATTGATATTTACTTTCTGTAAGACATTGACTCTCTCATTTAACTGTGTCAGGTCCATGCAAAACATATTTTTCATGGCTACAGGCAAGAATGATAACAAGAACTTAATGGTATTTAATAAAACAGACATTCTAGCCAAGGGGATTTCTCAGCAGCTTGGCTCAAAGTCTCAAACATAAGGACACGTTTCCACATGCATTAGACACCTGGCTGCCCTCAAAGAGAAAGCTCGCCTGAAATTGTTCAGTAACCGGGAACCTACCTGATACAAACATGCAGCAGTACCGATGAAAAAGACAGCAATGTTGTTGAATTCCTCCTCATCATCCTGTTTAAAAATAATTGTTATTCAAAGCATGAAGGAACAAACATAAAAAGGCACAAAAGATTATATTCTATGCTAAAAACTGCAGTGTCCACATCACAGATTCTTGCCTTTGCTGAGCAGTCAGGCAGTACAGTCAATATCATTGCTCAGATTAATTAGCTTTCTTTGTTTACATTTTTACATTTCTTTACAAGTCAAACTAAACTAAACAGTGACTTGAGGGACATAGATAACAGTTGTCAAAATTAATTATATATCACAGAGAAATTGTTTAAATTAAAAGAGAAGGTAAATGAAGGGAACGAGACATGTCACTTTACCCAGCACTTCAGTTTGAATCTGGTTACAGAGTCATAGAGACGTACAGCACAGAAACAAACACTTTGGTCCAATTTGTCCATGCCACTTAGATATCCTAAATTAATCTAGTCCCATTTGCCAACATTTGGTCCATATCTCTCTAAACCCTTCCTATTCACATAACCAAACAGGTGCCTTTTAAATGTTGCAATTGTACCAGCCTCCACCACCTCCTCTGGCAGTTCATTCCATACATGCATCACTCTGCATGAAAAAGTGGTCACTTCGATCCCTTTTAAATCTTTTCCCTCTCACTTTAAATCTACGCTTTCTACTTTTGGTTCCCCCCACCCTGGGGAAAAGACCTTAATTATTCAACCTCTCCATGCCCCTCATGATTTCATAAACCTCAAAAAGGTCATGCCTCAACCTCCAATGCTCCAGAGAGGATAGCCCCAGCCTGTTCAGCCTCTCCTTGTGCCTCAAATCCTCCAGCCCTGGCAACATCCTTGCAAATTTTTTTTGAACCCTTTCAAGTTTAACAACATTTTTCCTAACCAGATTGATGGAATGAAAGCAGTCTCTCAATTGATTTCAAGGATCAATGAAGTACTTTGATCTTTCCTACTTGGCATGCACTCCAACACAATTAAATATCCATAGTTTCTAAACAGACTGGAAAGGCTGCAGGCACATTGGTGTGAGAAGCAGGAAAGTCACACTTTTGCGGGGAAAGTGAGGTCTGCAGATGCTGGAGATCAGAGCTGAAAATGTGTTGCTGGAAAAGCGCAGCAGATCAGGCAGCATCCAAGGAACAGGAGATTCGACGTTTCTGGCATAAGCCCTTCTTCAGGAATCTTCAGGATTCCTGAAGAAGGGCTTATGCCCGAAACGTCGAATCTCCTGTTCCTTGGAGGCTGCCTGACCTGCTGCGCTTTTCCAGCAACACATTTTCAAGTCACACTTTTGCGGCAAGTTTCTAAAGCTAGGAGTGGAGCAGAGACTCTCTGAAGCTGCCTTTGTTATAACTTGATTGCACAATGCTTGGGACTGACACTGGGAGTGCTGTTTGCAAAAAACAAAACCCACAAGCAATCAAAAATGGGAACAAACTAAATGGTTCAGTCCGATCTTCATCAATAATCTTTAAATAGTTTTTTTCTGTCATCAGCTATTGCACATGAAGCCACACAGAGGGTCTGGGCTAGATTACTAGCCTCGAGTTTGTGGGAGTGGGTTAACTACAATTGACTTTGATGGCCTTGAGCCACTGAAACAAAGAATTTAGTCAAGATTCCTGCTTCTGATTGACTTTAAGTGATCACTCCTGCCACACATGTACAAACAGGATCAGGCTCCACACTACCTCTTCCCCAATCAGCCCACACTCGATGTTTAGATTCGCACTGGAGAAAGCAGCCACGTGGATGCAGTCACAGGTGCGAGTGAGGTGCCAATGGAACTCTACCTTGGCCAGGAATAAGTGGGTAAAACAAACCATCTGAAGCAAGAAATATTGAGCACATAGCGTGTAATTCCAGTAGAGGGCCATATAAGACTGCAGCCTGCCTCATGTCAAATCACCATTTACCTGCTCAAAAGTCTTGAAATGCAGTAACTGAGTGACTATAACATGACACATTATAGTGAATTAGTCTTAAAGAATTGATCCGGTTTCTAAATAATCCTTTTAAATTCCAACACAGCAGAAAGGATTACTTGCAGCTTCTGAAGACTGCAAATGCGCAAACTATAAGATGATATATTTGCATTAAAATACAAGCGTAAGAACCAACATTAAAGCCTAGCATTTACAAAGACAGAGATCAGTTTATAAAGAAAAGTCCATTGGCTTTTCATAATTTTTCAAAAGCTCTGTAATCCTGAGTAAAGAGGCTACTTTCCTGGAAGCAACGTTAAGTACAGAGGGAAACTAGGTACCAGCATGCTTCAGCTTGAATGGCCTGTGCCAGTAACTGTACACATGGAGAGGTCTGAAGAAGCCCTTTGGGGTTGGCACTGAACCAAGCACTTAGTGAAGAAAGGAAAAACTGGCAGCAGATATTTCCAGTGGAGTTGCCCAGTGGCCAGTTACAAAGGCAAGTCAAGAACTACGTCCTTGGCAACAACCCCAAATAGGGTCTTATACAGTAGCACATGGACATGCGGAAGAAAAATTCTTCCCTTGGCAAAATCCTCACCCAATACATCCCAATCAGCTACTACCACTTTAACGTACCCCTATTTATGTCACTAATGAACAATTAGTCTGGATTACACAAGAAATTTAAGATCAGGAGCGAAAACATAGTGGCACTATTATGGAATTTGCAAACCAGGGACACGGTGGAGACATGGATTCAAATCGCACCATGGCAGTGGAGAATTTGGAAATTAGTGAATTAAACATATAGAGTCATAGAGATGTACAGCATGGAAACAGACCTTTCCGTCCAGCCCGTCCATGCCGACCAGATATCCCAACCCAATCTAGTCCCACCTGCCAGCACCCGGCCCATATCCCTCTAAACCCTTCTTATTCATATACCCATCCAAATGCCTTTTAAATGTTGCAATTGTACCAGCCTCCACCACTTCCTCTGGCGGCTCATTCCATCCATGTACCACCCTCTGTGTGAAAAAGTTGCCCCTTAGGTCTTTTTTATATCATTCCCCTCTCACCCTAAACCCATGCCCTCCAGTTCAGGACTCCCCAACCCCAGGGAAAAGACTTTGCCTTTTTACCCTATCCACTTCCCTCATAATTTTGTCAATCTCTATAAGGTCACCCCTCAGACTCCAACGCTCCAGGGAAAACAGCCTCAGCCTGTTCAGCCTCTCCCTACAGCTCAAATCCTCCAACCCTGGCAACATCCTCGTAAATCTTTTCTGAACCCTTTCAAGTTTCACAACATCTTTGCAAAAGGAAGGAGACCAGAATTGCACGCAATATTCCAACAGTGACCTAACCAATGTACCGTGTAGTCGCAACATGACCTCTCAACTCCTGTACTCAACATTCTGATCAATAAAAGAAAGCATACCAACTGCCTTCTTCACTATCCTATCTACCTGCGACTCCACTTTCAAGGACCTATGAACCTGCACTCCAAGGTCTCTTTGTTCAGCAATACTCCCTAGGACCTTACCATGAATTGTATAAGTCCTACTAAGATTTGCTTTCCCAAAATGCAGCACCTCGCATTTATTTGAATTAAACACCATCTGCCACTTCTCAGCCCATTGGCCCATCTGGTCAAGATCCTGTAGTAATCTGAGGTTACCTTCTTCACTGTCCACTACACCTCCAATTTTGGTTCTGAAATATCTGAAATAAAAGCTAGTGTCAGGAAAGCTGACAATGAAACTACCAGATCGTGGTTAAAAACTCAACTGGTTTGCTAATGTCCTTTAGGGAAGCAATTCCACTGTAGTCTGATTTATTCTCTAATTGTCTTTTGAAATGGTTTAGCAAATAACTAGTGATTCACCATTGCCGTTTCAAAGACAATTAGAAATTGGCAATAAGTTTCGAATTTGGCAGAATCACTCATATCCCTTAAATGAATAAGTAGCAGCCAATGTTTTCTCCACAGAGTAGGAACAGGCTGTTCAGTTCACTGACTCCACACAGGCAATGTAGAATCTATTTAGTCAAGAAATCTATTGCACCCATTCAATCGCAGGAAGGAAACATTCTGCATGAAAATTCCCCAAAACAATTTATGTAAATTTCCAGACAATCTGTGCATTGCCATTAACAAAGAAATAATGATGCCCCAGATCATGTGATCAGTCTAGTTACCCTTACCGCCTTTAGCATAATGCTCAATTAAACCGGAACTGTCACTAAACTTAGTGCCTCACCAACAAAACTCAAACATTAATGAGCCCTGTCGAAATAAAATTTATGGGCACAGATTTTGGATGTAGGTTTGCTTGCTGAGCTGTAAGGTTCATTTTCAGATGTTTCATCACCATACTAGGTAACATCTTCAGTGAACCTCCTGCCAAACCACTGCTGATGATTCCTTCTTTCTATTTATATGTTTGGATTTCTTTGGGTTAGTGATGCCATTTCCTGTTCTTTTTCTTAGGGTGTGGTAAATGGGGTCCAACACAATGTGTTTGTTGATAGAGTTCTGGTTAGGATGCCATGCTTCTTGGAATTCTCGTGTGTGTCTGGATTGTCCTTGGATGGATGTATTGTCCCAGTCGAAGTGGTGTCCTTCCTTATCTGTATATAAGGATACTAGTGAGAGAGGGTCATGTTGTTTTGTGGCTAGTGGATGTTCATGTATCCTGGTGGCTAGGTTTCTGCCTGTTTGTCACAGTTCTTGCACAGTATTTTGTAGATGACATTAGTTTTGCTTGTTGTCTGTAAAGGGTGTTTCAAGTTCATTAGCTACTGTTTTAGTGTGTTGGTGGGTTTGTGGGCTACCATGATGCCAAGGGGTCTGAGTAGTCTGGCAGTCATTTCCAAGATGTCTTTGATGTAGGGGAGAATGGTAGGGTTTCTAGACGTGTTTTGTTTGCTTGTTTGAATTTGTTGTTGAGAAATTGTCGGACTGTGTTCATTGGGTACTCGTTCTTTTTGAATAGACAGTGTAAGTGATTTTCCGCTGCTCTGCATAGTTCCTCTGTGCTGCAGTGTGTTGGCTCATTGAAATAATGTTCTGCCAGACTACTCAGACTAAACAGGGTACAGGGAGGATGAGGCGACCAGGGAAGTCAGGGATAGCATGGAAGCAAAAGAGAAAGCATGTAGTGTGGTGAAGGGCAGAGGGAAACCAGAGGATTGGGAAGTTTACAAAGACCAATAGAGGGCAACAAAAAAAAAAGGAGGGAGAGGATAAAATATGAGGATAAGCTAGTTGGTAATAAAGGGAAGACGGGAAGAGTTTTTTTATTTATCTATAGGGCAAATGCGAGGCAAAAGTGGGCATTAGGCCACTGGAAAATGACGCTGGAGAGACAGAAGCAGGGAACAAGGAAATGGCTGAGGAACGGATTTATTCACTTTGTGTCAGTCTTCATGATGCAATATCCCAAAAATTCAATAGTGAGAGAGGGCTGAGCTGAGTATGTGGCCATCACCAAGGAGAAGGTGCTAGAAAAACTGAATAGCCTAAAGTTGGATAAATCACCTGGACCAGAGGGACAACACCCTTGAGTTTTAAGGGAGATAGCTGAAGAAATAGTGGAGGCATTAGTAGTGATCTTTCAGGAATCGCTAGAATCAGGGAGGGTCCCAGCAGACTGGAAAATCCTTAATGTGACACTCCTGTTTAAAATTGGAGTAAGGCAGAAGTCAAGAAATTACAGACCAATTAGCCTCACCTTAGTAATGGGTAAGAACCTGGAATCCATTGTGAAGGTTGAAATTTCTGCACACTTGTTAAAATAGGGCAAAATCAGCATGGTTCTATCAACGGGAGGTCATGCCTGACAAATCTGCTACAATTCTATAAGTAAGAAGGTTAGACCAAGGAGAACCAATGGACTTTATCTACCTGGACTTCAAGAAGGCCCAGCGCTAGAGGCAAGGTGTTAGCATGGATAGAAACCTGGCTGTCTGGCAGAAAGCAGAGAGTGAGGACAAAAGGTCCTTCTCAGGATGGCAGCTGGTGAACAGTGGTGTTCCACAAGGCTCAGTGTTGGGATTACAACTTTTCATTTTATACATTAAAGATCCAGATGAAGGAACTGAGGGCATTCTGGTTAAGTTTGCAGACAATACAAAGATAGGTAGCATTGAGATGGTGGGCAGGCTGCAAAAGGAATTGGATACATTAGGAGAGTGGGCAAAGTGGCAGATGGAATACGTGGGAAAGTGTGAGGTCATACATCTTGGTAGGGAGAACAGGGGCATGGAATATTTTCTAAATGGGGAGAAAATTCAGAAGACTTGAGAGCTCTGGTCCAGGATTCTCTCAAGTTACACTTGCAGTTTGAATCAGTAGTTAGGAAGTCAAATGCAATGATGGTATTTATTTTGCGTGGACTTGAATATAAAAGCAGGGATGTACTTCTGAGGCTCTGTTCAGACCATATTTGGAGTGTTGTGTGCAGTTGTGGGCCCCATATCTCAGGAAGGGTGTACTGGCCTTGGAGTGTGTTCAGAGGAGGTTCACGAGAATGGTCCCAGGAATAGAACATTTAACATATGAGGAACCTTTGACGACTCTGGGTGTACATTTGATGGAGTCTGGAAGAATGAGGGGGGGATCTAATTGAAACATATAGAATACTGAATGGTGTGGACAGAGCAGATTTTGGGAAGACGTTTCCACTGGTAAGAGAGACTAGATCTGAGGCTCAACCTTTGAGTAGATGGAACACCTTTTAGAATGGAGATAAGGAGACACTTCTTCAGCCAGAGAGTGGTAAATCCTAGGAATTCATTGCCACAGAAGGTTGTGCAGGCCAGGTCATTGAGTATTTTAAGATTGAAATAGATAGGTTCTTGACTGTCAAGGAAATCCAAGACTTATAGGGAGAAAGCGGAAGAATTGGGTGCAGACTCGACGGGCTGAATGGCCTAATTTTTGTTCCTACGTTTTATAGTCTTTTCAAACCCTACCGTAGTTTTACCCCTCTTCTAAATATGAAACCACCTCCTCCTGCCCTGTAATCCTGTAAAATATCTGTGCTCCTCGAATTCTGATCTCTTGAACATTCCCAATTTTGATTCTTCCTTCAATGGTGGCAGTGCCTTCAGTAGCCTCAGCCCTAAATTCTGGAATACCCTCCCTGTAGCTCTTCACCTTACTGCTTTGATTTCCTCCTTTAAACCATCCCTCAAAATATGCTTCTTTGGCGATGGTATTGGCTATCTGGCCTAACACCTTCTATTGTGGCCTAGTGTCATATTTGGGACACTTTAATGCAATACAAGTGCTACATAAGTTGTTGTTGCAGTCCTGAATCTGCAGAATGCATCCCGGACATGTGAAGCAAGCACTTAGTAAGTCTCAGTACCTTCCTTCCTAATGAACCACAAGTCCTGTTCTACACTGACATTCAGAGACAGGGAAGAGAAAATATGTTGAAAAAGAACCACTTCTTTCTTGAAATTTGTTCAGTCTTCCAGTGACCTTTAACAGATATAAGATAAGCAAAGAAAAATATTTAAATCGCAGACTTATCACACCAAAAAAAATCCTGAGATATTTTTAGATTCATCATAACATAACTTTGATCTCAACTGCTGAATTCTCCACAGAATGCCACAGTTGTCAGCCACTGAAGGTAAAGCTAAAATATCACTTCTTGCCCAGAACTGGAAGCAGTTTGCTCTCCCATTTTCCCAAATTTAATCAGAAAATGCTGCAAACAGTCAGGTCAGGCAGCATGTGCAAAGAGAGAATCAAATTCTTTACAGTTCTCACCTGAAATAATGAATTTCGTTATCATTAACCTCTCACCAATGCTGGTCTGAGTCAGATAGCTGATTGTAACCATTAACACAAATATTTGTGACCATTCCAGTAATTTAACTTGGGATCTATTAATTACATCTATAACTCTGAAATGCAGGTCTTGCTTTAGGCTAGTAAACCTTATCCTTTCCTGTTTAAGTTGCATGCTGATACTAGATAGCACCCGTTCTAGCATTTTAAAAACCTTTTGTCAGATTCACTCTCTTCTTTTCTGCACTTTAAACAGATCTTCCTTCAGAATTTGGAATACCGGCCTCGAAATCATCTTTGACAGTCCTCTCTGAAGCCTTTCCAATCCATACTTTTGATGGCAAGATACTCAAAACAATATACCAACCCAGCCATAACCTCATCAATTGTGTGCACCAGGTTAGAACAACTTGCTTTAAATCATAAGCCCTCAATTGATGGAGTGCCACACCCTTTCTTCCAGTTGTGTCAAGTTCGTCCAATTGGCTTCCGGATACTAAAATCTCCTGTAAAACACAGTATGATTTCTGACACCATATCTTACCTGCCTGTTACTGCCGTTACCTCATGTTGATTACAATTGCCAAATATTGCCTTGTTTATTCTAACAAGGCAAGTTTCTACTCATTTCTTCTGACTGCTCTCCTGCTCTGTGTTGTGAACAACTTTGCTATTTCATTATATGGCCATAGAATTGCTTCAGCAGAGGAGGAAGCCGATCAGCCCACTATCCCTACACTGGTTCTCTGCAACTCAGCTCGCCCCACTCCCATGCCCTTTTCCTACAATTCTTATGGTCAGATAATTATTTAGTTTCCTTTGGAAAACCACAGTTGAATCTGTTTCCTATTCAAGGAGTACATTCCAGTCATGTTTCCATGCTATATAAAAAGGTTGCCTTTATGTTATCTTTGCTGCTTCTGCCTTTCATCTGCCCTACAGTCCTGGACTCTGCTGCAAATGGGAACAGTTTTTCCCTCAGGCAAAAATGAGGACCGCAGATGCTGGAAATCAGAGTCTAGATTAGAGTGGCGCACAGCAGGTCAGGCAGCATCCGAGGAGCAGGAGAAAGATGGCCGGCTGTGCTTTTACAACACCACTCTAGTCTAGACACAGTTTTTCCCTAACTATAGATTTTGACTATCTATATCAAATATCCTCTCTTCACTAAAGAAGCAGCCCAGATTCCTCAATCTAACTTTCTGACACCTCATGCGCTCAGAACTATTTTCATACATTATTCTAGTACCTTCTCCAACAACTTCTAATCCTTTCTAAAAGTGTTCAGAATTGGGCACATTATTCGAATTGAGGCTGAAACAGATAACACACTAAGAATGGTATTAGATGGTTTTGGAGAGGGTGCAGAAAAGATTTACGAGAATGGCAGCAGGGATGAAGGATTTCAGTTACACAGGAAAAAGCAGCAGCTTGGGTTGTTGCTGGTAGAGGAAAGAAAATGGAAACTTTTTTGACAAAAATCCCATGTGGGGTGTAGATAGAGTAGATAGTGATAAATTGCTCTCATTGACAGAAGGGTCAACGACTAAAAGACTTTGATTTAAGACAGTTGGCAAACAAATCAACAGCACCATGAGGAAAATTATTTTTATGTAGTAAGGATTGGTGATCTGGAATCCACTGCTTGGAGTGTGACAGACACAGATACAACCGGGATTGTCAAAAGGGGATTATATAAGCACCCGAAGAAAAAAAACATTGCGAGGTACAGAGGAAGGGCAGGGAAGTGGAATTAGTCAAAGTGCTGTTGCAGAGAAATGGCAAGGACACAATGGGGCTGTATGGCATTCTTCAGTATGGGCTGTACAGTGTTATCCCCTTGGGGAGGCAATGGTCTACTGGTACTATCACTGGACTATTAACCTAGAGACTCAGGTAATCCACTCATGGTAGATGGTGGAATTTGAGTTCAATAAAAGGAAATCTGGAACTGAGAATTTTAAATGATCATGAATCCATTGTTGAATGTTGGAAAAGCTCATCTACTTCACTAATGTCCTTTATGAAGGGAAAGTGTCATCCTTACCAGTTTTGACCTACAGGTGATTCTAGACCCACAACAATGTGGTTGACTCTTAACTGCCCCGTGGGCCATTAGGAATGAATGCTGACCTAGCCAGTGACACCCTCATCCTGTGAATACATGTTTTTAAGAAGTACAGCAACCATCCTATGATTGTGTTATTCCCATTGTATATGAGATTGCCAATCCCTGTGGCTGGCATTTTTTAAGCTGGAGCACCTGAGCAAATGAGTCCGTTGTCTCCACCTTCTCAAGGCAACTGGAGATGGACATTAAATGTTATCAAGTCTCTTCACTGGTTTTCAATGAACTAAGTATCATTGCCTTCCATGCAATATAGAGTAAAGTGAGAGCAGCCTGAACTTTAACCTGGAAATATTGCTTCCCTTCTACTTCCAGAATTTGAGATTATGAGAAGATGGATATAATAGGTTAACCTGTTAAAAAGTAGTAAGATCCACAGGCAATTTCACCAGTAACCTCTTTCTAATTGATCCAAATCCCATCTGAGTTCTAAGGGTCACTCGACCAGAAATGTTAACTGATTTCTCTCCACAGATGCTGCCAGACCTGCTGAACTATTCCAACAATTTCTGTTTTTCTTCCTACTGATTGTCAGTCTGTATCCTGAATACTACTTCCCTTTATTCCTCGATGAACCACAACCATTTTCTCAACTATAATCACTCCAAATCCAGACTAAAAGCCTTGTTGTTTTCTAATAGAATAATCATTCTAAATACATGACATTTGCAAGATTTAGTATTGCATGTTCTTACTAAGTGAATCTATTCAACTACTACTAATCCCCTTCGGGCCTACTGTGCAAAGGTTGCATTTAAAGCATTTAAAAAGTCAATACATTTGTTTGTATTGAATTTAATTCAGCCATTAAGTAACATTTCAGCTGCGTGCTCAATCTTTTTGCTTTCCATTAAAGCCAACACATTAATGGGCAACAAATAGTCACTAGAAAAACATGGTGAACATGAAAAAAGGAATAAAGCTCTCAGAAAAAAGTCGTTCGGTGGGGCTTTAATTGGGCCACCACATTCCCTTGGAATATGTTTGCATCATACCTCGTCATGGGTGAGATCCTGGAAGATGTGAGGGTAGTGATGCTGTGCCCTTATTCAAGAAGGGCTGCACAGAAAAACCTGGGAACTATAGATCAGTAAGCCTGACATCTGTGGTAGATGAGATACTTCAGAAAATTTGGAAGGATAAGACATCAGTGCATTTGGGAAGACAGGGTTTGATTAGGAGTAGTTAACATGGTATTGTGCATGAGAGATCATACTTCACAAATTTGTTAGAGTTCTTTGATGAAGTGGCCAGGAAGGCTGAGGATGGCACGGTGGTAGATGTAGTCTGTATGGTGCTTAAAAATGTGTTGCTGGAAAAGCGCAGCAGGTCAGGCAGCATCAAAGGAACTGGAAAATCGATGCTTCGGGCATAAGCCCTTCTTCAGGAATGAGCGTAGAGGAATGAAGGTGAGGCCTCTGCTAAGGACTAATTTTTCATCCTCAGAGAAGGGGAGGTCTGGAGGGATGGTGAAAATATGGCAGGCCTGGGACCTAGGACCTGGTGTGGAATGGAGCTGGGAGTGGGGGCGGGGTTAGGTGTGGGAGTGGAGATTGGCGTGGGGGTGGGGACGCATGCGGCGTGGTTGTTGTGCAGGCGAGTGACGTCACTGGGGGGCAGAAGTAGATGTGGTGACAGCAACTCCGGCGGCGGAACTGGCTGTGGCGAATGCAGAAATGGTGTTGTTCCCGGTGGTGGTGGACCCTGCGGAGGCCGTGAATCTGTCGGCAATGGTCTTCCTGGCGATCGTGGAGGCGGTTGTCTGGGCGGCGATCATGGAGGCTGCATGGTCAGTGGGGGTGGAAGTGACGTCATGGTTCGCGGCGGCAGTTGCTGCAGCGGCCGCATGGTTAACGGCGCCCGAGTGCTTCCGGAGGCCGATGGAAGATTCTGGAACAGTTGAGGAATCCGGAGTGTGGGGGTAAGTACATGAAAGTTTTTGGTACTTACTATCTTTAATTTCCGATATGGCTAGGGAGAACTGTTTGTTTAGTGTATGGATTCTTCTGTGGACGAAGAAGAGTGGAGGTCCTTTACAGGTCTGTGCGAGTGTTGTCCTGAGCTGAGGTAGCGCTGACTGCAGGGAATGTAGGTAGCGGCGCATGGCTGCAAGCATGGAGCGGAGGATCCGGAGGGAGGTCTGTTGTTGGAGGTTTCGGATTCCTGAAGAAGGGCTTATGCCCGAAACGTTGATTCTCCTGTTCTTTGATGCTGTCTGACCTGCTGCGCTTTTCCAGCAACCCATTTTTAAGCTCTGATCTCCAGCATCTGCAGTCCTCACTTTCTCTGTAGTCTGTATGGTCTTTAATAAGGTTCCACATCTAGGCTGCTCTGGAAGGCTGGATTACATAGAATCCAAAGGGAGCCAGCAAATTGGATACGCAATTGGCTTGATGGTCAGAAGCAGAGGGTAATAGTGAAAGGAGGCTTGCGATGAGTGGAGTGCCTCAGGAGTCAGTGCTGGGCTCATTACTGTTTGTTATCTGTTGCAACGATTTGGAGAAGAATATACAAGGCATAATTAGTAAGTTTGCAGATGACACTAAAATAGGCGGCAATGTAAGTAGTGAGGAACATTATCAGAAATTGCAGCAGGACCCTGATCAGCTGGGAAAGTAAGCCAAGAAATGGCAAATGCAGTTTAACATAGGTAAATGTGAGGTCTTACATTTTGGCAAGTCAAATCAAGGTAGGAGTTTTATGGTGAATGGTAAGGTCTTAAGGACAGTTTTGGAACAGAGGGACCTCGGAGTTCAGATGCTCGGTTCTCTGTAAGTGGAGTCACAGGTAGACAGGGCACTTCAGTCAGGGCATTGAGTACAGACATTGGGAAATTATCTTGCATTGTACAGGATATTGGTGAGGCTGCACTTGGGAGTTTTGGTCACCTTGCTATAGGTAGGAAGCTATTAAATTGGTAAGGATGCAGAAGTTTACAAGAATGTTGCCAGGACTCAATGGTCTGAGTTATAGGGAGAGGTGGGACAAGCTAGGACTTTTTTTATTTAGAGCGTAGGAGACTGAGGGGGGATCTTGTACAAGTTTATAAGATCATGAGAGACACAGATAGGGTGAATGCACTCAAGTCTTTTTCTTCCAGAGTTGGGGAAATAGAGGACAAGACATCATCATTTTAAGGTTAGAGGGGAAAGAACAAAAGGGAACCTGAGGGCAACTGTTTTACGAGAGGGTGGTACACATATGGAATGAGCTGCCAGCTTAAGTGGTTGAGACAGGTACATTAACAACATTTGAAAGGCATTTGGACAAATACTTGGATGGGAAAAGTTTAGCAGGATATGGGCCAGGTGATGGAAAATGGGGTTAGTGTGGCTGGACGTTTTGGTTGGCATGCACCAGTTTGGGCCAAAGGACCTATCTCCGTGCTGTAGGAATCTATGAAATTGACTTGGGATCCCATGAATTTTTGGAGGATATGTGGAATGGACTGCCAGACGAAGTGGTAAATGCAGGTACATTTACAACATTTAAATGATGTTTGGACAAGTTGAGAGAAATAGGAACCAAATGGAACTTACTTAGCTTGGGAAATTTGTTCAATATAGGCAAGTTGGACCAAAGAGTCTGTTTCCATTCTGCACGGCTATGACTCTTGATTACTTTACAGTGCCTCACTCAACTGATGAATCAGTACTCCTCCATATTAAACACCCCTTGGAGGCAAGTGTACACAACGTATACTGGGGTTGTGAAATTCCAATGTCTACCACCAAGAGTAACTTGGCAGCAGTATTACTGATGAAGCCGATCCGGCCTTAAAGGACATGGCTGCTAGACAGGGTCTGCAGCAGTGGAGAGGGAACCAACAATTTGGAGAAACGTACTTCACCTCATAGTCGTATGTTGCTGCAGCTGCATCTACCCAAGACCGTGTTAACAGCAGTGACGACAACACAGTCCTTCACATCGAGTATACCCTCCATTAATGCGTGGCACTATCACGGTCCAAAATTGATCAGAATTCAAACAGATCTAGGAAGTCACTGGATGAGTTCAGGAGATGCTGTGGGCCATCGTGAGCATTCGAATTATAGCCTGCCTCAATCTGCAACCTTATGGGACAGCTAATTCCATGTTCCACCATTACTAAAACAGGCAATCAATCCTGGTTCAATGAAAAGTACAGTGGGTACAGAGCAGCAGCTCCAGACATACCTAAAAATGAAGCGTCAACCTGGTGAAGTCATAATGCAGGACTACTTGCATGCCAAACAGCATAAGCAGCATATGATAGTCATGGCTAAATCATTCCACAACCAACAGATCAGATCTAAGCTCTGCAGTCCTGCCACAGCCAGTCATGAATGATGGTAGACAATGGAAGAACTCAATGGAGGAGACTGCTCTACAAACAAAGATGGAGGAGACCAGTTCATCACAGCAAAAGGTAACTCTGAAGCACTTGCAACAACCTCAGCCAAAAGTGCTAAATGGATGATCCATCTCAGCCTGTTCCAAAGAACACCAACAGATGTTGGTGCGAGGTAATTTGATTCACTCAACATGATCTAAAACACTGGGTACTACAAAAGCCCCAAAAACATTCTGGCACCAGAATGTGCTGTGCCCCTGAGTAATGCAATTCCAGAACAGCTACAACACTGGCATGTACCTGCTAATATGGAAAAATGCCCAGGAAAATATAATGTTCACAAAAAGTAGGAAAAATTCAACCTGATTTATTACCGTCCAATTAGTCTATTGTCAATCATCAGTAAATCATGGAAGGGGTCATCTACAGTAGCACTTGCTTCACAATAACATGCTCATTGATGTTCAGTTTGGGTTCTGTCAGTGCCATAAAGCCCCTGACTTCATAGTCTTAGTTCAAACATGTATAGAAGAAATGAACTCCAGATGTCTGCCCTTGACATCAAGGAACCTAACCAAAACTCAAATGGGAATCAGGAGAAAAACACTCCACTGGTCGAAGATGCACCAAACGCAACAGAAGATAGTTGAGGTGCAATTAGTAAGTTTAGAGATGACATGAAAATTGGTGACGTTGTTGACGGCGAGGAGGATGGTCTCAGGCTACAGCCTGAGATTTATCATCTGGCAAACTGGGCAGAACAATGGCATAGGGATTTAATCCTGGTAAGTGCGAGGTAATGCACTTTGGAAGGTCTAATAACAGAAGGATATACACAATAAATGAGAGGACTAAGGAACAAAGGAACCTTGCTGCACAAGTCCATAGACCCTCAAAAGGTGTCAGTACAGATACACAGGGTGGTGGTGGAGGCATATGGGATGCTTCATTAGTTGGGGCACCGAATATAGGAGCAAGGAAGTGTTATGCCAGAGACAGAAAACCATGGACAGTTCTGGTTGCCACACTATCAGAAGGATGTGACTGCACAGGAGAAGGTGCAGAGGTGGTTCCCAGGATGAAAAGACTCAAGAGGAGGCCTAGTGGTATTATCGCTGGACTATTAATCCCAGAGGTCAATAATATTCTGGGGATCCAGCTTCAAATCCCAGCATGGCAGATGTTAGAATTTAAATCCAGTAAAAAATCTGGAATTAAGATTCTACTAACGAGTGTCAGAAAAATCCATCTGGTTCACTAATATCCTTAAGGGAGAATATCTATCGTCTTTACCTGGTCTGTTTACATATGACTCCAGACTCTCATTAATGTAGTTGATTCCTATCCTCCGGGTAATTAAAGTTGGGCAATAAATGTTGGCCCAGCCAGCGACACCACGAATGAATAATAAAGAAATTTGAGGACAGACTGGATAGGTGAAGCTTGTTTTCCTTTGGGCAGATGTGTCTAAGCCCAGAAGGCACAAGCTTAAGGTGAGGAGTAAGTGGTTTAAAGGAGATCAGAGGAAAACATTTTTTTTCCCACCCAGAGTGTGATAGAAAGATGGAATGGATGTAGAAAGTCAGGTAAATGTGATCAGTGTAGTTTAGTGTTTGTTGGTCAGCATGGACATGATAGGCTGAAGGGCCTGTTGCTATGGTGTATGGCTCGATGGTTATTGGGATTTTAGTCATCTCAGCTCCAGAAATTCCTCAGGGTAGTATCCAACACCCAACCATCTTCAGCTGCCTTATCGATGACCTTCCTTCCATTCTACCGTCAGAAGTGGATGTGTTTGTTGATGATTTGGAGATGCCAGTGTTGGACTGGGGTGTACAAAGCTAAAAATCACCAGCTTATAGAACAACAGATTTAATTGGAAGCACTAGCTTTTGGAGCGCCGCTCCTTCATCAGGTGGTTATGGCCACAACCACCTGATGAAAGAACGATGCTCCAAAAGCTAGTGCTTTCAATTAAACCTGTTGGACTATAACTTGGTGTTGTGTGATTTTTAACTATGTTTGTTGATGATTGCATAATATTCAGTACAAAGTGCAACTCACCAGCTGATAATGTCAAAATGCAGCAAGATTTGGACAATATCCAGAGTTTGGCTGACAAACAACAAGTAACATTTGCAGCATACAATTGCCAGGCAATGACCATCTTCAACAAGAAAGACTCCAACCATTATCCAGTCAATGGTATTATCATCGCTAAATTCCCTACTGTTGAAATCCTGGAAGTTACCAGTGATCAGAAACTGAACTAGGCTAGCTTTATAAATACAGTGGTTACACGAGCAGGTTAGAGTTTAAGAAGCTTGGAGGGAGTAACTAATTTCCTGACTCAGTAAATCTTGTCCACCATAAAACACAATGGTATGACGTACATAGATATTTGTGGACAGGTTCTACCAAGGTCCCCACTTGGATAAGTATAGCTCCATTTACATTCAAGAAGGTTGACAACATCCAGGACAAAGCAGCCCAGTTAACTGGTACTGCATCCACAAACATTCATTACCTCCACCACTGATGCTCAGTAGCAGTAGTGGGTATAAGATGCACTGCAGAAATTCATCACAGCTCCTTACACAGCACCTCCCAAATCCTCAACAAGGGCAACAGAAATAAGGAAACACCATCATCTGCAAGTTCCCCTCCAAGTCACTCACCATTCTGAATTGGAACAATACATTATTGTTCCTTCTGGGTTGCTGGTTTAACATCCTGGAAACCCCTCCCTGTCGGCATTACAGTGGAAGCTACAGCAAATAATTCAAGTGGTACATTGGTTCAAGGCAGCAGCTCACCACCACTTTCTAAAGGGCAATTACAGATAGGCAGTGCCACCCACATGCCATGAATGAATTCAAATATAAGGTGGTCAAATAATGACTTCAGTGCTTTCTGTTGCTGTTGTTTTATTGTCCTTCCAGTTCCAACCCCATCAAATGATAGGGTAAAAAATGAGGTCTGCAGATGCTGGAGATCACAGCTGAAAATGTGTTGCTGGTTAAAGCACAGCAGGTTAGGCAGCATCCAAGGAATAGGAAATTCGACGTTTCGGGCATAAGCCCTTCATCAAATGATACCCTTACCCACCCTTTTGCTGGGGCCTGCCAGATTAGCACTGACAAAACCCCCTCACCTACCTGGGTGCTTAGCTCCAGCAATGATGAAGTCTCAGCAATGGCACTCAGTCCCTGTGACATGGCTAGGACAAGAAACCCACTGACGATTCAACTGATCAGCATTTCTGAGAAGCCAGACTTGCTCACAAATGTGGGTGGACATCTTGCAGCCCAACAGCTATAAAGTAAGCTCGAGGCTTACTGGTAACACAAAAGTGACCTCTATAAAATACCATCCAGTAAAACTATGGAATTCACTTGAATGAAGTAAAGCAAATGTAAAGTCACCATAGTCCCTGTGGACCACGAGGCAGATCTCTCATTAGACAGAGAGAGATGGCTCCTGGTGGTGGTTTAACCTGAGGGTCACCATGCCTCAGACAAGGGGACGGGTTGAGAAGGAGTGTCCTTTCTGGTGACCCCAGCTGCGACAGAAATTGAACCCATGATGCTGGGGTTCATTTGTATTGCAAACAAGCCCTCCGGCCAACTGAGCTAAAGACCCTCTTTATTTGAGTATAACACAGTAAACTATATGCCACTATAACTGATCATCTAGTACAGTCTCACTTGGGGATGTTAACACAATTTGATCAAAAGTCAAAACAAAAACAGAAAGCTGTCAAATGATTATATTTGTTGTTCAGTCTGTACATATAACACTACAGCATATACTGATGGCAACAATTCGCCTTGAGGTGTTTTTGATAAACTACTTTTCTGTTGCAGTTTAAGATGTCTGTTCCAAGTGACATTAACAGTTGCACTTTTTATAGTGTGCTATTGTAAGGCACACAACGCTGTGTGTGTGTATGTGTGGGTACATTGAATTTACTCTCATTTGTTTAAAGTTTTTGGCTTGCCTTTGGTTAATAATGAAAGTTGCTGAATCTCATTATGCTTTGCAGTTTGTTCTGTCAGGGACCAATAAAGATAACACTGCAGTTCTGGGGTTTGCTGAAATGACAGGATGATTAAGATTCACGCTGCATTGGGAAGCAGTTAGCCCAGGCAATTCTGTGAACTAAACAATGGAAGAAAAGCCTGAAACTGTTGGAATTTGATTTGAAGAAAGCATATCCTTTCTTGGGTCTTGTTTACAATAACACTTGTCATGCAACAATAACACCTGTCATGGCATGATTCATAATCATTTGACAGTATTCGTGAGAAACCGACTATAAAGATCTCATGCCTTTCTTAACAATTTAATAGATTCAGGATTGGAAGGAAATAATGACAAGTTCATATCTCCACCCAGAAAAAGAGAGCACAATAGGCGGCTTCATTTCTCTCTATGTCTACTGCTTAAAGTCAGTCTGGGTTTGAGTCTTATACAAATAAACAGAAGTTGCCAAAAACCATAATCCAGTATCAGGAATCTTGCAATTTTTTTCCAGTTTCTGGCAGAGTTCCTTCATTTGAACCGATATATGATGATCACTTAATAATCATTGAAGTCAGTGCATTGGAGTTCAACCTTTCCACAACACAAACACATGCAGATATTAATCGTTTGCTTGTGCTTAATGTGATAATTGTTATGAAATTTAAGAATTTTTCTCATATCACTGTTACAATCTTCATGGTCATCCCATTCTGTGTTGGAAGCCATGAACCCAGAAAATGGACACAGAATGTTGCTAAAGCCACAATAACTGCTTATTAACAATGACAGCTGCCCGATTCAATTAGATCTCAGATCTTCCCTCACTTCATCTCAGTAGACCATTGCCTACCACCTTCCAATTGGGATTGGAAACTCTTGTACAGTGAGGAAAAACGAAGAGGATAAATTGCAACAGACTGGTGTTATGGTGTGCTATTTACACTAGTCCTTCTCTATTCTTTAACCATTTTGCATTCAAGATAATTTTATGCAATTAAGCTTAAATCCCATAAAGAAAAGAAACATTTTAACTTTGAGGAACTGTATTTGCAAAAAAAAAATTCACAAATTGCACACCTCACCTGAAATACATTTTCCATTGCATGAAATGCACGGATTAGATTTAAAGCTGCGCACAGTAAACATAGTAAACAAGATATGATTCCCGGTAGCGTTACTGGTTCCAGCCTTTGATTTGGAGCTGTGGGAACACAAATACAAAGTGGTATGAAGTTAGCTGCACACTTCAATTGCTAACATAGATCATGCACTCCCAATAGAACAAACCACCCTGATGGCTTGCCAGATAATTGGATGCAAAACTGAACACAGAGACTAGTTATGATTTTCATTTGGTGCCAGGTTTGCTCATCAATCACACTGCAAAAAATCAAGCTCAATAATTGCAACCTTGAACAGACGACGAATGCACCCAAGATTCCTGTCTTAAGCTCTAGCCACCGACTTCATCATATGTTACATAGGTTTATACTTGACTGTGATGCTTCTGTGATCCATCAGCAGGTCAACTTTTACCATCTATGATGGATGTTTAATGAGGCATAGTACTCAAAAGCTAGGAGATAATGGCTACTTCAGAATAAAAGAAAATTGTTTTAATTTAAAGAAAATATACCAAGTAATTTACCATCTGCGGAGAAAGTGAGGACTGCAGATGCTGGAGTTCAAGTAGAGTATGTGGTGCTGGAAAATCACAGTAGGTCAGGCAACATCCAAGGAGCAGAAGAATCTATGTTTCAGGCATAAGCCCTTCATCAAGAATGAGGCTTGTGGGCTGGGGTGCTGAGAGATAAATGGGAGGGGGTGGGGCTGGGGGGCGAAGTAGCTGAGAATGTGATAGGTAGATGAAGGTAAGGGAGAAAGTGATAGGTCAGAGAGGAGGATGGAGCGGACAGATGGGAAAGGTGATGGACAGGACAGGAAGGCAGTACTGAGTTGGAGGTTTGGGATTGGGATAATGTAGGAGGAGGGGAAATGAGGAAACTGTTGAAATCCACATTGAATCCATGTGATTGCAGGATCCCAAGGCGGAATATAAGGTGTTCTTCCTCCAGGCATTGGATGGTAACAGTTCTGCGATGGAGGCGGCCCAGGACCTGCATGTCCTTGATGAAATGGGAGATAGAGTTGAAGTGTTCAGCAATGGAGTGGTGGGGGTGGGTGTCCCAGAGAGGTTCTCTGAAACGATCTGCAAATACGCATCCTGTCCCCTCGAGGTAGAGGAGACCATAATGGGTGCAACGGATACAGCAGATGACATTGGTGGAGGAACAGGTAAATTTACCATCTGTTACATGTGGTCTGTTAATGTCAGTGACTGGGAACAGAAAACCTAATGACTGCTGAAGATACATTAAGAAGCTGTTGCACCTGCAGAAGATAATTGCAAGATAACTGACAAAGTAGTTTTGAAGGTGGAGGAAAACAGATGAAATTTTTTTTAAAAAGATCAGGCTATGATGATCTGGAATGCACTGAAAGGATGGTGGAAGCAGATCTGCTACATTTCAAAAAGGAATTGGATGTGTATTAACTTGGAAAAAATTACAGGACTACGGGAAATAAAGCACGAGGAGCGTGTTGAATTGGATCAGTCTTTTAAATGTGTACAAAGCTTTCATTCGAGAGCTGCTGTATGCTAATGATACCACACGAACACACAATACTGAGGAATACCTGCAGTGGCAAACAGACAAACTCTTAGAGTAAAAAATGAGGTCTGCAGATGCTGGAGATCACAGCTGCAAATGTGTTGCTGGTCAAAGCACAGCAGGCCAGGCAGCAACTCTTACACCTGGAAAGAAATTGGATTGACCAGAATCAAGCGGCTAAATGTCCAGAATTTTGTTATTCCACTGTCCAATCATTTTCAGCTGTTTCATCAACGACCTTTCCTCCATTATAAAGGTAAGAAGTGGGGACCATTGCTGACAAGCGTACAATGTCCAGTATCATTTGGGATGTCACCTCAGAATACTAAAGCAGTCTGTGCCAGCATGCAAATACACCTGGACAACATTCAGGCTTGTGCTAATGGCAAGTCATACATGTGTCACTTAAGTGCCAGGGAATGACTATCACCACCAAGAGAGAATCTTACCATCAGCGTTTGACATGCAATGGCATTACCATGGCTGAATCCCCCAGCAACAACCATCTTGGGGGTAACTATTGACCAGAAACTAGACTCATCATATAAATAGGAGCTATAAGGCAGGATAATAGAGCCTATAAGGTATGCACTGTTCTCAGCTGTCAAGGTGTCTCTGACAATATCTTCCAAGCCCATCGCTTGAAACTCAACCTGGAACTCCATATGGAGTTGGACTCTGCATACCAATCACCTCAACCAACCAGGATACCTAAATAGCAAGTGGGACAGAACACCAATGCTTCACTGGAGGTGCACTGATGATATTATCTAGTGTCGTGATGAAACATCTGCACATAAACTTAGCAGCTCAGCAAACAAGTCAACTACTTATTTTACACTCCATCAATACCAACATCTGGTGAATAATTCCTCGTCTCTTGCCTTCAGTTTTAAACAGCTTCCTCCTCCCTTCCCCTTTGGTTACTCCACGGGCTGTTCCTCTTTCAGTGCTGCTCCATGTTCATCTTATAAAATGCCATTCCTGACTCCACAGAGAAAGATGTGCTATCCCTCAACCCTTCCTTGAGCCTCAATTACTCAGCTTACTCCTACCTTCTCCCAGTCCACTTTCTCAGTTACTAATTGAGGCCCTTTCCCCAGTGCCAATCTCTTCATTCTCCCAGTTTCAAGGTCCTCTACCCATTGCCAAGACTGAATCATTTCAAACGACCCCTCGTTGAGTGTCAAAATGCACAATTCCTCACTCTCCAGCTGGCTCCTGAATTTTGTGGCCCAGCGCAGACCTGTGGTGGTTACAAGTGAGCCCCTTTTCACTTTTCCAGGGAGTGTGGGACCTGGCATTGGAATCAGCGGCTGCAACATTGGTGACGGAGGCCCAGCGGTGAAAGATGGTGCTTGAGAAGTGACAACTTCACTGTTGGTTGGGTTTGACACGGACTGTGCCAAAGCTGTTGTAGAAGGGCATCATGACGACATTGACAAGGTGGGTTCAGCGGCTAGAGATGTGACTGTAACGGTGGTGGGTCCGCAAAGGTGGTGGCGAGGTGGTAGCTGAGGAGAATCAGCCCAGCAGCAAAAGATGGTGCCTGAAGACTGGTGACTTCAACATTGGTTGGGTTCAGTGTAGGGGGTGGTGGAAGAGGGATAGTGGTGGAGACGTCGTTGATGAGCTGGCTCAGCACTGATGGGCTACATCTTTTTCTTAAAAATATTCAAAATGGTGCCAGACTGTGACAACAGGAGAAATATCTTTTCACTGTATTTTTCAATTTTTCTCACTGTAAAATACATATGATAATAAAATCATTCATTCATTCAACATTCAACTGGAGAATTTGATAGCCACATCCTGGAGCTTAAATTTTTATCAGCTTGAAATAACCCTTAGGGTTTTATTGAAACACTTCTGGTCAGTAACTACTAGGAAATAATGTTTCTAACAAATCTCAATATCTTCTCCTTTTCTCAGGATTAACAGCTTTATACATCCATCTTCAGGCAAGAACTCAGCAGACCTGCCCTGAACTAAACCTGCAACTGAAAGGTTTCACTAAGTCATGGGCGTTCCTTCTAAAAGATGCCCAGCTTCTTCTATCGGAAAACCTAATGCACTAGGCCGTACTCTTCATAAACCCTCTCAATGTAAATACAAACTCAGTAACTCTTGCAGGCGATCTCCCTCAAATTGTTTTAAAGTAAGTCACCATGGCTACAGAAATAATGACATTTAACTCCTTCAAACACATAGAATACCCCACACACTACTAGCTCAGAATTCAAAAATCCAAATTCAAAAAGGTTTTATATATGGAATCTCACACTTCAGAGTGCCTGGAATTGTTTACACCTGGATATCATTCTGACTCCCAAATCAGCCTCAACACGTTTGACCAAGATAATTCTGATCCAACTAATCTATATGCTCATGGTTCAAATGGGGTTTTGATACGCTTGGTGAATCAGAACATCGCACTTATTTTTTGCATGACATAACAAGGAGATGCGGGAAAGAAGAATTTTATAGTTTCAAAGTCCAAAACACTAAAGAAGATAACAGATTCAGCTGAATCTGAAGGTCAATCTTGAATCACTGAACAGTGAGTGTATCTAAAGTTACTGGAGCTTGAAAAAAGTGGTAAAATGATTCATGGAAAGAGGTCAGGGATAATGTAATTGTCTTCAGTCCTAGTTGGGGTCTCTGTCAGACAGGGCTTCATGAAATTTGCTATAGTGTAAGTCCACGCAAAATAAACTTGTTTAAGATACAGCTCTACTTACTCCATTTAAAAATACCTGCAATTGACATGTCAGTTTTATTATTTCTGGCACCTCTGGACTTTCAGGTATATTAGAATGGGTCATCTGTAATGTAATGTTGACTTTAGCATGATGAACACGTACAGGAACATAGCAGGGATAACAAAATATAACAAAGCATATTTCACTCTGCCCCATTCTCTGCGATGGTGGGGTTGGCACATTTGTCTTCTGATCCAAGGGCCCTACTATTCAGGAATACCAGGCAGCAGAGTAGGCCACATCCACGTCATCTCCTACAACTTCATCGTTCAGTGCAATGGCAGCTTCGTTGTTTCTGTGTGGGGGAGTTGTTTGGGGCTGGGCCCTGCACCACCCTAGTCCATGGCTGGCTCTGGCGCTGATGGCGTACCGGCTTCAGTGTCATTGGAGGAGTCCAGAGCCAGGATTACAGCAACAGCGTCTGGAGGAGCGTCAGCAATGACATAGGCGGGCCTGTAATTGAGACCCCATAGTCCGCACCCGAGACCTGGGAGCCTGTTACGGAGACTGCAGCCAATGTCAAACAGCGAACAGAGTAACAGAGGGTAACAAGAGGAAGGATAGATTAAATCTATTACACTAAAATCTTGCATTATATTCAGTATTTCAAGATGGTGCTGGAGAAAGACAACATTTTGCGTGCAACAAAACAGTTTCACTGTATTTTTACATACATGTGACAATAAATCTAAATCTTATCTCCTCTGCTGTTAACATTATCCATCCAAGTTTTCTTGGACCTGTGCAGGCACCAATCAATACAGATTTTCACAATAGCATTGATTCTACTTCAGTTCTCTCTCAATCCCAGTCAAAATGCTCTGCATTAATGCAGGCTCTCACACCGAGGCCCAGCAAAGCTAGAAAACTGCACTCATTAAACAGAATCAAACTCCATTCAAGATTAGGTTACCAACTGTTAGAGAGTGACAGAAATCAAAAACAGCTCAAAATTACAAACCCCTAACACTTGATAACTGAGAGATTGAAGCTGTTCCTCACAGCATTAAACAGTCAGAGCGCAATTCACAGAACATTTCCAGCAACTGTTTTCCCCCACTTAAAGCAGCCAAGTTGGAGTTGCTTTTTCAGTGATTGTACTTAAAATCCAGGTGGCATTCCAGACCAAATAATAGAGGATAGATTTAAACAATTCTTTTTACCCATTCCTCCATTCGAGCAAAGCAAGCAATTTCCACCTACTAGCCATGAGTATTCATCATTTTGAGACTGTGAGCCATCAATTTACTCACAATACTTCAGTTATGGGAGTACAAGTTTAATGCCCAATGCAGGTGATTAACTCTCAATCTATATTTACTGATGGTTATATTTGTTTGCAAAAGCTGAGGGTTAGCTAAGATTTTCCTTTCCAGACAAAACAAAATACATCGGGTCACTGTCCTTACCAGCTGAAGTTATTCTTACAGATATTTAATAGGCACAATTCAAAAGTTAACTTTTTAAACTGGAGAGTATAAAATGCCCTGCAAGTCCTGTTAAAACTCTGCCTAAAATCCTAAAATATAGAGGGAGGGGGCTGGGGGACTGAAATGTTGATTTTCCTGCTCCTCAAATGCTGTCAGACCTGCTGTGTTTTTCCAGCTTCACATCTATTGACCATAGGATCTGACATCTGGATAGGCCCAGAACTTGACATCAAAGTAATTCATACAAAGTCTAGGCCTTCAAACTCATCCATTTCAAGTCAAATGAAACTCAAGTTAAGTTGACATATTTTAAAAGACCTTCAGGTGATCAAACTCTACTTCTTGAATTTCCTCACTAAGTTTCTCAGCCACTAGCTCTCCTTTGTGTCGGCACTTCTCAAAACTTGCCTCTATGGCCAATCTTTTGGTCAATTATTTGAATGCTACTTTATATGATTCAGTGCCAAATTTTGTAATATAACACTCTCATGATAAAATTTGCAATTAAATGCATATGTGATGCAGCAAAACACCCCAAGGCACTTCACAGGCACACTGTTGACAAAATCTGACTCCACACACGAAATAGCAAGTTTTGAGGAGATTTGTAGCTCAGATTGAGGTTCTGGATGTAAGCTTGCACACTGAGTGGAAGGTTCGTTTTCAGACATTTCATCACCATACTAGGTAACATCTTCAGTGAGCCTCTGAACGAAGCATGGTAGTGCCTTTTCTATCTATATGTCTGAGTTTTCTTGAATTGGTGATGTCCTTTCTTGTGGTGACATCATTTCCTATGGTGACGTCATTTCCTGTTTTTTTTCTGGGGGACGGTAAATCGGATTCAATTCAATGTGTTTGTTGAGAGTGTTCTGGTTAGAATGTCATGTTTCTAGGAATTCTCATGCATGTTTCAGTTTGGCTTGTCCTAGGACGGATGTGTTGGCCCAGTCAAAATGGTGTCCTTTCTCATCCGTATGTAAGGACACTAGTGAGAGTGAGTCATATCTTTTTGTGGCTAGTTGATGTTCATGTATCCTGGTAGCTAGTTTTCTGCCTATTTGGTTACAGGTCTTGCAAGGTATTTTGTGGATGCTATTAGTTTTGCTTGTCTGTATAGGGTCTATCAAGTTCATTAGTTGCTGTTTTAGCGTGTTGGTGGGTTTGTGGGCTATGATGCAAAGGGGTTTGAGTAACCTGGCAGTCATTTCTGAGATGTCTTTGATGTAGGGGAGAGTGGCTAGGGTTTCTGGGCACGTTTTGTCTGCCTGTTTGGATCTGTTGCTCAGAAATCGGTGGACTGTGTTCATTGAGTACCTTTGTTTTGGAATATACGGTATTGGTGGTTTTCCCCTGCTTTGCGTAGTTCCTATGTGATGCAGTGTGTGGTGGCTTGTTGAAATAATATTCTGATGCAGCTTTGTTTGTGGATGTTGGGATGATTGCTTATGTGGTACAATATTTAGTCCGTATGTGTTATTTTCCTGTAGATGTTGGTTTGATGTACCCCATTGGCTGTTTGTTCTACTGCGACATCTAGGAATGGCAGTTTGCCAGTAAGGGTATTATTAATTGTCTTGAAGGTTTCCTCTAATTTGTTTTATTTAGTGATGATAAAGGCGTCACAGGAGGCTCCCAAGCACTGAGGATGTCACCTAGAAAGAGGGCGAAACGTTTACAACAAAAACTTCCAGCTCGGCGAACAGAACCACAATAACTCGCAAAGTAAGGAATGTATGAATCTCACTGCTCAACAGTCATTAGCTGCTCTTAGTTGGTACGTTGCAGTGTACAAGCTTGGAGATTGATAGAAATACCGCTCATTTGTAGTTGCCTATTCTTGACAGTGTAAGTTAACATTAGAAATTCAGAAACAAGTACTCAATGTGAAAGAAGTTTGTGGTTCTGTATATTCTCATATATGTTAAATTAACAACTGCATTAAAATAATATTAGAAATGATCATTTAAGGTTTTATGATGAGCTGAGACCAATAACTTCTAAAAGGACATTTGAAATTCCACTTCAAAGCCAAAAGATGACAAGCTAATTTTACCTTCTAAAACTTTCAACGTACAGAAGGCTGAAAACACTATTTAAATAAACACTTGTGGGCAACTTATAGTTTAAATCATTAAACAGAATACTCCTTATCTCTGTTATTGTAACTGAAAACACACTTGACAGATATACTGAATTGTCCTTTAAGTGGACATTCAATTCTTTTGGAATTCATTCAAATGATTCCAAACACACGAAGATTTATTTCTGATCTTCATCATTGTTGGCTCTCTCTCTCTTATTCCTGATGAAGGGCTTATGCTCGAAACGTTGAATTCTCTATTCCTGAGATGCTGCCTGGCCTGCTGTGCTTTGACCAGCAACACATTTGCAGCTGTGATCTCCAGCATCTGCAGACCTCATTTTTTACTCGAAGATTTTAACCTACTGCGAATCCTCTTACAAGGATGCCTTCCTTGAAGAAGCTCTCTTCCTCCCTCTACAAGGATTTCAGTGAGTCCCTCTCTCACTGCACCCCCCAGGTCATCTCCTCTGCACAGAAGCTCTTCAGCCACGTTCTCAAACAGACCCGTTATCACCCTCACCTTGACCTCCTTCCACCTATCCCACCTCCATCGCCCCTCCCCCTAGTCCCTCCTCCCTACCTTTTATCTCAGCCTGCTTGGCTCTCTCTCTCTTATTCCTGATGAAGGGCTTATGCTCGAAACGTTGAATTCTCTATTCCTGAGATGCTGCCTGGCCTGCTGTGCTTTGACCAGCAACACATTTGCAGCTGTGATCTCCAGCATCTGCAGACCTCATTTTTTACTCGAAGATTTTAACCTACTGCGAATCCTCTTACAAGGATGCCTTCCTTGAAGAAGCTCTCTTCCTCCCTCTACAAGGATTTCAGTGAGTCCCTCTCTCACTGCACCCCCCAGGTCATCTCCTCTGCACAGAAGCTCTTCAGCCACGTTCTCAAACAGACCCGTTATCACCCTCACCTTGACCTCCTTCCACCTATCCCACCTCCATCGCCCCTCCCCCTAGTCCCTCCTCCCTACCTTTTATCTCAGCCTGCTTGGCTCTCTCTCTCTTATTCCTGATGAAGGGCTTATGCTCGAAACGTTGAATTCTCTATTCCTGAGATGCTGCCTGGCCTGCTGTGCTTTGACCAGCAACACATTTGCAGCTGTGATCTCCAGCATCTGCAGACCTCATTTTTTACTCGAAGATTTTAACCTACTGCGAATCCTCTTACAAGGATGCCTTCCTTGAAGAAGCTCTCTTCCTCCCTCTACAAGGATTTCAGTGAGTCCCTCTCTCACTGCACCCCCCAGGTCATCTCCTCTGCACAGAAGCTCTTCAGCCACGTTCTCAAACAGACCCGTTATCACCCTCACCTTGACCTCCTTCCACCTATCCCACCTCCATCGCCCCTCCCCCTAGTCCCTCCTCCCTACCTTTTATCTCAGCCTGCTTGGCTCTCTCTCTCTTATTCCTGATGAAGGGCTTATGCTCGAAACGTTGAATTCTCTATTCCTGAGATGCTGCCTGGCCTGCTGTGCTTTGACCAGCAACACATTTGCAGCTGTGATCTCCAGCATCTGCAGACCTCATTTTTTACTCGAAGATTTTAACCTACTGCGAATCCTCTTACAAGGATGCCTTCCTTGAAGAAGCTCTCTTCCTCCCTCTACAAGGATTTCAGTGAGTCCCTCTCTCACTGCACCCCCCAGGTCATCTCCTCTGCACAGAAGCTCTTCAGCCACGTTCTCAAACAGACCCGTTATCACCCTCACCTTGACCTCCTTCCACCTATCCCACCTCCATCGCCCCTCCCCCTAGTCCCTCCTCCCTACCTTTTATCTCAGCCTGCTTGGCTCTCTCTCTCTTATTCCTGATGAAGGGCTTATGCTCGAAACGTTGAATTCTCTATTCCTGAGATGCTGCCTGGCCTGCTGTGCTTTGACCAGCAACACATTTGCAGCTGTGATCTCCAGCATCTGCAGACCTCATTTTTTACTCGAAGATTTTAACCTACTGCGAATCCTCTTACAAGGATGCCTTCCTTGAAGAAGCTCTCTTCCTCCCTCTACAAGGATTTCAGTGAGTCCCTCTCTCACTGCACCCCCCAGGTCATCTCCTCTGCACAGAAGCTCTTCAGCCACGTTCTCAAACAGACCCGTTATCACCCTCACCTTGACCTCCTTCCACCTATCCCACCTCCATCGCCCCTCCCCCTAGTCCCTCCTCCCTACCTTTTATCTCAGCCTGCTTGGCTCTCTCTCTCTTATTCCTGATGAAGGGCTTATGCTCGAAACGTTGAATTCTCTATTCCTGAGATGCTGCCTGGCCTGCTGTGCTTTGACCAGCAACACATTTGCAGCTGTGATCTCCAGCATCTGCAGACCTCATTTTTTACTCGAAGATTTTAACCTACTGCGAATCCTCTTACAAGGATGCCTTCCTTGAAGAAGCTCTCTTCCTCCCTCTACAAGGATTTCAGTGAGTCCCTCTCTCACTGCACCCCCCAGGTCATCTCCTCTGCACAGAAGCTCTTCAGCCACGTTCTCAAACAGACCCGTTATCACCCTCACCTTGACCTCCTTCCACCTATCCCACCTCCATCGCCCCTCCCCCTAGTCCCTCCTCCCTACCTTTTATCTCAGCCTGCTTGGCTCTCTCTCTCTTATTCCTGATGAAGGGCTTATGCTCGAAACGTTGAATTCTCTATTCCTGAGATGCTGCCTGGCCTGCTGTGCTTTGACCAGCAACACATTTGCAGCTGTGATCTCCAGCATCTGCAGACCTCATTTTTTACTCGAAGATTTTAACCTACTGCGAATCCTCTTACAAGGATGCCTTCCTTGAAGAAGCTCTCTTCCTCCCTCTACAAGGATTTCAGTGAGTCCCTCTCTCACTGCACCCCCCAGGTCATCTCCTCTGCACAGAAGCTCTTCAGCCACGTTCTCAAACAGACCCGTTATCACCCTCACCTTGACCTCCTTCCACCTATCCCACCTCCATCGCCCCTCCCCCTAGTCCCTCCTCCCTACCTTTTATCTCAGCCTGCTTGGCTCTCTCTCTCTTATTCCTGATGAAGGGCTTATGCTCGAAACGTTGAATTCTCTATTCCTGAGATGCTGCCTGGCCTGCTGTGCTTTGACCAGCAACACATTTGCAGCTTCATCATTGTTAACCTGGAAACTTTTAATCTAGGACCGTCATTCATTCATTCAGGTTTTTCCCTGGAAAGGCTATTTCTAGCACAGGCTTGGTAAATCTTCCAGCCTCCTTTCAATTCCTGAAATTAGCCTTTTCAATCCGAGTGGCGAACCACAACTTAGTGCGTATAACATTTCTCCTTCACCTGGAACCTGGCAGATGAACCTGCCTAACTCAGGAACATTTCTCTCTCAAAGCCATCTCCATGGCAATGTGGATCCATTAGGCCATGCATGAAAACATCTTTCCTCACTAAGGGGTTTTACCCAAAACACCGATTTTCCTACTCCTCAGATGCTGCCTGAACCATTGTGCATTTCCAGCACCACTCTCATCTTGACTCTAATCTTCAACATCTGCAGTACCCACTTCTGCCTATGAAAACAGAAATGCTGATTGAGATCCTGACTCTTTTTTTTGAATCTTGGAAATAGGTACTCAGTTTAATGCACAACTACTTACAAATCTGATTGAAGATTTGTAGCTCGGGTATCCGTTGTTGTGGTTCTGCTCGCCGAGCTGGAAGTTTTTGCTGCAAACGTTTCGTTCCCTGGCTAGGGAACATCATCAGTGCTATTGGAGCCTCCTGTGAAGCGCTGCTTTGATGTTTCTTCCGGTATTTGTATTGGTTTGTTCTTGCCGCTTCCGGGTGTCAGTTTCAGCTGCAGTGATTTGTATGTGGGGTCCAGGTCGATGTGTCTGTTGATGGATGTTTTTGCCGTTTCCGGGTGTCAGTTTCAGCTGTAGTGGTTTGTATATGGTGTCCAGGTCAATGTGTCTGTTGATGGAGTTTGGGGATGAATGCCATGCTTCTAGGAATTCTCTGGCTATTCTCTGTCTGGCTTGTCCTATGATAGTGGTGTTTTCCCAGTCAAATTCATGTTGCTGGTTGTCTGAGTGTATGGCTACTAGAGATAGCTGGTCGTGTCGTTTTGTGGCTAGCTGATGTTCATGGATGCGGATTGTTAGCTGTCTTCCTGTTTGTCCTATATAGTGTTTTGTGCAGTCCTTGCATGGTATTTTGTAAACTATGTTAGTTTGGCTCATGCTGGGTATTGGGTCCTTTGTTCTAGTGAGTTGTTGTCTGAGCGTGGATGTTGGCTTGTGTGCTGTTATGAGTCCTAAGGGTCGCAGTAGTCTGGCTGTCAGTTCTATGGACTACCCAAAGTACACAAACCAGACATCCCACTCAGACCCATAGTATCACTACCAGGGACACCAGCATACAAACTGGCCAAAGAACTACAACAAAAACTGAAACACCTAGTCAGCGGATCCAAACACTCCATACAATCAACACAGGAATTCTTGGACGTCATCAGGAATACACACATAGACAAAGAAGAAACCATGGTATCATTCGACGTGACGGCACTGTTCACTTCAATTGACAAAACCCTAGCCAGAGAAACAATAGCCAACCTACTGGACATACATAACAGAACACAGGAGGCCGAACCTATCAACAAGGACAGCATACTTAAACTACTGGACCTGTGCCTCACCACACACTTTACATTCAACAATCAGATATACGAACAAATCAACGGAACACCCATGGGATCACCAATCTCGGGACTCATAGCAGAGGCAGTTACGCAAAGGTTAGAACATACAGCCATACCACAAATCCAACCCAAACTCTGGATCAGATATGTTGATGACACCTTTGTAATCATCAAAAACACAGATATAGAAAAAACACACCGAATCATCAACGCCACACTCACAGGAATCCGATTCACACGAGAAGAGGAAAAGGATAGCCAACTCCCATTCCTAGACGTGTTAGTAGAGAGAACACCCAACGGAGAATTCACCACAAGGGTACACAGGAAACCAACACACACAGACCAAGTCTTAAACTATGAAAGTAACCACCCCAACACACACAAACGAAGCTGCATCAGGACACTATTCAAAAGGGCCACAACACACTGCAGTACACCAGAACTGCGAAAAGAGGAAGAGGAACATCTATACAAGGTATTCGCCAAAAACGGATACCCACGCAACTTTATCACCAGATGCCTAAGAGATAGACCGAGGAACGAGGACATGCCACAACCAAAAGGACTAGCCACTCTACCATACGTCAGGAGCGTCTCAGAACTGACAGCCAGACTACTGCGACCCTTAGGACTCATAACAGCACACAAGCCAACATCCACGCTCAGACAACAACTCACTAGAACAAAGGACCCAATACCCAGCATGAGCCAAACTAACATAGTTTACAAAATACCATGCAAGGACTGCACAAAACACTATATAGGACAAACAGGAAGACAGCTAACAATCCGCATCCATGAACATCAGCTAGCCACAAAACGACACGACCAGCTATCTCTAGTAGCCATACACTCAGACAACCAGCAACATGAATTTGACTGGGAAAACACCACTATCATAGGACAAGCCAGACAGAGAACAGCCAGAGAATTCCTAGAAGCATGGCATTCATCCCCAAACTCCATCAACAGACACATTGACCTGGACACCATATACAAACCACTACAGCTGAAACTGACACCCGGAAACGGCAAAAACATCCATCAACAGACACATCGACCTGGATCCCACATACAAATCACTGCAGCTGAAACTGACACCCGGAAGCGGCAAGAACAAACCAATACAAATACCGGAAGAAACATCAAAGCAGCGCTTCACAGGAGGCTCCAATAGCACTGATGATGTTCCCTAGCCAGGGAACGAAACGTTTGCAGCAAAAACTTCCAGCTCGGCGAGCAGAACCACAACTACTTACAATCTAGCATTCGCAACACTGTTCTGGGACTTTGGAGACGATCAGTCTCTCCATTGTTAGCACTTAGGCTGCTGTCATTGCCTCCAAGTGTAAACACCATGAACCTTCTTAGTAAGAACATCTGCACTGCCTTCAATCTCTAACAACCAACCAACCAGATTTGCCATCAGGCAGCTTTCAGAAGAGGCCACATACCCACTTCATCTTACTTTAATAATATAGTTGCAAAACTCATAACTGCAAGTGACACAAATAGGGTTTCAGCTTGCATTATTTCATTATCTAATACAATACCAGTAAAATATTAGTATATCCAAAGGATAGAATTTTGATGCCAATTACATCCAGTCATTAGTGACTGCAAAGGGGCGCAAAGCTGGACAACCAGAACAACAAATCTCTGGAGTTCTTTGTCATGAATATAGACCTACAAAACAAGCTCCAAAAATTAGTCTTACTTTGAAAAATAAAACATTTGCTTCGAGGGCTTATTACTGAAGTTTACAGAATGATAAATGGATTGGTTCTGTATAGTTAGATGTGTTTTTTTAAAATTGATTTGTGGAATGTGGGCATCACTGGCTGGCCAACATTTATTGCCCATACCTAGTTGCCCTTCGATGTGATGGTGGTGGTGAGCTGCCTTTTCGAACTGCTGTATTATACCTGCTGTGGATTGATCCACAATGCCCTTAGGGAGGGAATTCCAGGATTTTGACCCAGCGACAGTGAAGGAATAGCGATATATTTCAAGTCAGGATGGTGAGTGGCTTGGATGGAAACTTGAAGGTGGGGGTGTGTCATGTATTTGTTTTTGTCCTTCTATATGGAAGTGGTTGTGGGTTTGGAAGATGCTGTCTGACGACCTTTGGTGAATTTCTGCAGTGCATCTTGTAAATTGTACACACTGCTGCTACTAAGCATTGGTGGTGGAGGGAGCGGATGCTTCTGAATGTCATGCCAATCAATAGGGGTGCTTTTACTTGGATGGTGTCAAGCTTGAGTGTTGTTGGAGCTGCACCCATCCAGGAAAGCAGGGAGAATTCCATCACTCTCCTTATGGGCCTTATGGGCAGTGGACAGGCTTTGGGGATCAGAAGGTGAGTTACCTGGCACAGGAGTCCGAGTCTCTGATCTGCTTTTGTAACCAGCGTTTATGTGGTGAGTTCAGCTTGGGTTCTGGTCCTATATCTATCACTTCTCAATTTAAAACTATGTCCACTCGCGCTAGCCATCACCATCAGAGGGAAAAGACTCTCACTGTCCAACTTATCTAACTCTCTGATTATCTTGTATGTTTCCATTAAGTCGCCTCTCAACCTTCTCTCTAATGAAAACAGCCTCAAATCCCTCAGCTTTTCCTTGTAAGAACTTCCTTCCATACCAGGCAACATCCGAGTAAATCTCCTCTGAACCCCTTCCTAAGCTTCCACATCCTTCTTTTAATATGGTGACCAGAACTATACGCAACACTCCAAATGTGGCCACACCAGAGTTTTGTATAGCTGCAGCATGATCTCATAGTTCCAAAGCTCAATCCCCCTGCCAATAAAAGCTAACACACCAAATGCCTTCTCAATAAGCTGATCAATCTGGGTGGCAACTTTCAAGGATCTATACACACGGGCACTGAGATCTGTCTGCTCATCCACACTACCAAGAATCTTACCATTAGCCCAGTATTCTGCATCCCTGTTACTCCTTCCAAAACAAATCACCTCATATTTGTCTGTGTTAAACTCCATTTGCCACCTCTCAGCCCAGCTCTGCAGCTTATCTATGTCCCTCTGTAACTTGCAACATCCTTTGTCATTATCCACGACTCTACTAACTGTAGTGTCATCCGCAAATTTACTAACCCATCCTTCTATGCCCTCAGCCAGGTCATTTATACAAATGACAAACAACAGTAGACCCAAAACAGATCCTTACGGTACCCCACTAGTAACTGAACTCCAAGATGAATATTTCCCATCAACCACCACCTTTCTTCTTCCAGCAAGCCAATTTCTGATCCAAACCACTAAATCACCCTCAATTCCATGCCTCCGTATTTTGTGCAATAGTCTATTGCGGGGAACCTTATTAAATGCCTTACTGAGATCCACATACACCCCATCAACCTCTTTTCCGTCATCCATCTGTTTGGTCACCTTCTCAAAGAAGTCAATACGGTTTGTGAGGCATGACCTACCCTTCACAAAACTGCGTTGACTATCCTAATCAACTCATTCATCTCCAGATGATTACAAATCCTCTCTCTTACAACCCTTTCTAACACTTTACCCACAACTGAAGGAAGGCTCACAGGTCTATAATTTCCAAGGTTGTTTCTACTCCCCTTCTTGAACAAGGGAGCAACATTTGCTATCCTTCAATCTTCTGGCACTACTCCAGTAAACAATGATGACAAAGATCAAAGCCAAAGGCTTGGCAATCTCCTCCCTGGCGCCCCAGAGAATCCTAGGATAAATCCCATCCAACCCAGGGGATTTATCTATTTTTACACCTCCTCATGTACGTCAATCCCATCTAGTCTAGCAGCCTGTATTTCAGTATTCTCCTCGACCACGCTGTCTTTTTCGAGTGTGAATACTGATGGTTTCCTAGCCTGAACCACCTTCTTTTCACCACAGACGCCCAATCCATCTGCACTTTCATCCCCAAGAAGATCTGAGTTGTTGCTGCTTCTTTCTCAGATAGAACACTTTCTACCCATTATCATCTAACTTTGCCTGGCTGAAAGATCCTCACATTTAATATATCCTCCTCACCACCTCATTGCTATGGGTTAGGTGGTGGTCCTTTCGCTTTTCTATGCACACTTTTGAATTTATGCAAAAGGAATAATGCACTGGACTTGCAGGGACACATGATGGTGACTTTTTCTTAGGGTGTGGCGATCCTACAATAGTGGACAATAGAGAACCCATACTGAAAGGACCTGAATGGGAAAGGACAGAATAGTTGGGTGAAATGGAGCACACCCAAAACGATTGTCATTGTGAGAATGAACAGAATGTTCACCAATCTAATTTCAGGGTAGTACAAGCAGTAACCCAGCAAGTTCACCTGGACCCTACCAGCTGGACCAAGTCTGGAGAATTCATTATGCCTAATGAATAGTGATTGGCTTATAGATTGCTCTTTGTGAAGCAATCCAGTTTCATTCCTCTACTCAATCCCTTTAGCACTTCCAAGTTTATTTCCTTCAAATGCCCACCTCCCTTACTTTTGAAATCACCGATTGTGTCCACTTCCACCATACCTGAGAGCAGTAAGTTCCAGATCATTACCTCTTGCAATTCCTCTTGAATCTGTTGCTCAAAACCATGTATCTGTTTGTCGTAGTTTCAAGTAACGGGAACAGCTTTTTTACTTCGTCTAGTTTGTCCAAACCTGTCACCTCAATCCTATTTCTTAAAAGGAGGAAAACATCAGCTTCTCCAATCTATCGTTGTAACTAAAATTCCCCTTTCTCTTGAATTATTTGAGTAAATCCCTTCTGCAGCCTCTCAAGGATATTCAAATCCGTTCTGAGGAAGGGTCACTGGACCCAAAACGTTAACTCTGATTTCTCTCCACAACTGCTATCAGACCTGCTGAGCTTTTCCAACAATTTTTGTTTTTGTTTCTGATTTCCATGTTTGGCATTTCTTTTGGTTTTAATTTAAATTCAAGTATTTGAGAGCTTTATAAAGGGAGAGAGATTAAGGCAGAGCCCACAGAAGAGGGACCGAATGAACTCTGGCATTGGAATGGTGAGGCCGGCAGGTTTAAAAGGCATGAGAAAGACCAAATTCTGCGCCAAGGGAGCAACACTGATTTACATTAATATAGCAAATTTATAATAGTAAATAATTCTGAAACATTTTTCAGAAACAAACAAGCAAAAATTAAGCACCAAAAACTACAAAGGGGTCTTGGGGAAGGTAACCAAAAATTTCGGCAAAATGATAGACTTTAAGGAGCACCTGAAAGGTAGTCAATTGTGTTAGTAACCAGGGATCTGGGGAGATTTTTGTCTTATCTTATTTTTATTTAGTATCTTGGGGTGGTTTCCATTCAATACGCCACATGACGATGAATTGTTGTTGTTGAATGATAGCTCAATCATTAGTCATTAAGAGAGGAAACAAAATAAATCGGTAGTTGGTCTCAAGGGACGAGAACCTAATGCTTCTAACATGATGCTGCAGTCCAAATATTAATAAAACTTAGAAGAAATTAAATTTCCTCACCTATTCCCTTGGAAGGGGTGGAATGTGCATGCACATTACCATTCACTGTTCCAACATCTAGCATAGTTAGCTGATGAGACGGCCTCAACTTGATCTCCGTCTGCATGTCAGCAAGATTTATCTTTGTTGACAGAGACCGAGGGTTATTGTATCTCTGCTTGGTCTTCTGGATAAAATTATCTAGAGATTTAAAGTAGACAAAATTAAGACATGAAAATCATTCTCTCTTTTAACTAGTAGAACAGAAGACCTTTACATTCATTCAAAAAAAAAATTATTGGAGTGAAAGAGAATGCTATTCAGCCATTAATTCCACATTGGGCCCACATACAGCAATTCACTTAGTCCACCTTCCCCACTCTATCCTACGTCAGACCATTATTCTCAAGAGTTCATCCAATTTCCTTTGAAACTATTCACTATGTACACTTTCACAATCCGTGCAGAGAATTCAAGGTCATGCAAGAAAGACGATATTTAGTGCATACTGCTTTGTTGCAAGACTAGTAAGTCAGAGACCAAGGTAATGTTCCAGTGGCCTGGGTTCAAATCCCACCACGGCAGATGGGGAATTTGAACTGAATCAAAATCTGAATTGAAAGTTTAATGATGACCGTGAAACCGCTGTCAATAAAATAAAAACTCTGGTTCTCTAACTTCCTTTAGGGAAGGGAACTGCTGCTTGATCCAGGGGTGAGGTGAGAGTTATTGCCCTTGACACCGTTGTTGCACGGACCACAACAGTAGGTCAAATGTTGTCAGTTATCAAAGAAATACAACATGCAAAGTTACCAATTAAAATACTGATGCTGTCAGTCTGAAATGATTGACAAAGCACTTGTTGTAAACAGATCCTAAATAACAGAATGATTAGAATCCTTCAACAGCACATTCCAAACCCACAACCTCTATTACCTAGGACAAAGACAGCAGATGCATGGGAACACCACCACGTGCAAGTTCCCCATCAAGCCACAGAATATCCAACTTGGAAAATGCTCAAAGTTTGTGCGAAGATTTGTAGCTCAGGTGCTTGTTGTAGTGGTTCTGTTCGCCGAGCTGGAAGTTTTTGTTGCAAATGTTTTGTCCCCTGGCTAGGAGACATCATCAGTGCTGTGGAGCCTCCTGCGAAGCGCTTCTTTGATGTTTCTTCCGACATTTATAGTGGTCTGTCCTTGCCGCTTCCGGGTGTCAGTTTCACGGAACGAGGACATGCCACAACCAAAAGGACTAGCCACACTACCATACATCAGGAGCGTTTCAGAACTGACAGCCAGACTACTGCGACCCCTAGGACTCATAACGGCACACGAACCAACAGCCACACTCAGACAACAACTTACTAGAACAAAGGAGCCAATACCCAACATGAGCAAAACTAATGTAGTTTATAAAATACCATGCAAGGACTGCACAAAACACTATATAGGACAAACAGGAAGACAGCTAACAATCCGCATACATGAACACCAACTAGCCACGAAACGACACGACCAGCTATCCCTAGTAGCCACACACTCAGACAACAAGCAACATGAATTCGACTGGGAAAACACTACTATCATAGGGCAAGCCAGACAGAGAACAGCCAGGGAATTCCTAGAGGCATGGCATTCATCCACAAATTCCATCAACAGACACATCGACCTGGACCCAATATACCAATCACTACAGCGGACAGCTGAAACTGACACCCGGAAGCGGCAAGGACAGACCACTATAAATGCCGGAAGAAACATCAAAGAAGCGCTTCGCACGAGGCTCCACAGCACTGATGATGTCTCCTAGCCAGGGGACGAAACGTTTGCAACAAAAACTTCCAGCTTGGAAATATGTCACCATTCCATATATGTCGCTAGATAGAAGTCCTGGAACTTCCTGACTGCATATCGGGTGTACCTATGTCACATGGACTGTAGAAATTCAGGCAGCAAATCATGACCACTTTTACAAGGTTAGTCGCAGAACAGTTAATAAATGGAAGCCTAGCCAGTGCAACCCACAACCCATAAACTAGTTTTTAAAACTCAGCAGCATCTTTGATTTATTGGCAAGATTCAAACCTTGAACATGCTGGATAACGAGTAAAAGGTGAGGTCTGCAGATGCTGGAGATCAGAGCTGACAATGTGTTGCTGGTTAAAGCACAGCAGGTTAGGCAGCATCCAAGGAACAGGAAATTCGATGTTTCGGGCCAGAGCCCTTCATCAGGATTCCTGATGAAGGGCTCTGGCCCAAAACGTCGAATTTCCTGTTCCTTGGATGCTGCCTAACCTGCTGTGCTTTAACCAGCAACACATTTTCATGCTGGATAACACAAACTTTCCTGCTCGTTATTCTAGTTTGACTAATCTATCAAATTGAGGACAATTATACAACTTGGCCCCCTTGTTATAATTTCGTTTGTACCCGAATTGCCATACAAGAGAAAAATGTGACTTATGCATCTGAATTCACAGGACCAAAATGAAAAATTATATTCAATGTAATAAAATTAATAAACAGAATGTTTAAAATATATCTGCTTTTCCCTTCTCAATATGTAATTAACACTTTGCATATTTTCCTCTCTATAAATTTCCACTTTAGAAGACAAACTATCATTGCTTTCATTGTCATATAACCGTTTACAGAAAAGAAATATGCAAGCTCACCAAATTCTATGAAGGAGTATGGCCTGACAGCAATATTTATCCTCATCGTGTCATATAACGTTATAAATTCTCTTTGCAGTTCATCCAAGAAACAGAAAGCGAGGACATTTGGATAATTCTCAGAGCAGATCATCATATACCCGAGTCCCAATGAGCTTATAAAACTAAAGGAGAAGAAAATAAGTTATTAACGTATCATACAAAAAATAACGGAACATTTACTGTAACAAAACAATTACTGGAACAAAATGTTTTATAAACACTAGTGCAGAATGTACATTATTAAAATTAGTCTATTGTACAATTCAAAATATATTAAATGCACTTGCTTCTATTAAATAGAAAAAATTAAAAACAATTTTTAAATCGTACTCCAAATTTGACAGAGTATATAAATTTAGCTACCACTCAGGTTCACAGAATGTGGCAGTATAACAGTAGCAGGATTGCACCAGCATGAACGGTCTCCTGCACAAGTTACAATACTTTGAGGGTTTTCAAAAGAATTCTATGCTCTATTCAGGTGCTTCACTTTTCTAGCCTTTTTTAAATTATTCATTCATTGGATGAGAGGGTCAATGGATCAAAGGTAAAACCACCATTAGTCAGACAAGGGGAGTGATTGAGAAAGAGAATTGGGTAACCTCAGCAGGTGCAGGAATTGAACCCATGCTGTTGGCATTACTTTAAATTGCAAACCAGCTGTCCAGTCAGTTAGCTCAACTAACTGGATAGGCCAGATTTTACAACCCATCTCCAAATGTTCCAGAAAAGGTCATGGTGAGCTGCCTTCTTGAACTGCTGCAGACCGCACAGTAGTGCCACGGTGCTGTTGGGAATAAGTTCTAGGATTTCGAACCAGCAGTATAATTCCAAGTCAGGATTCTTTGAGATAATCATAAAATGTGTGCCTTACTTGCACTGTCTCACCAATGGAAACATGTTTTTAGACATTGATTTCAGTGTATTCTTTTGTATCCTGAAGGCCTATAGCAGGTCATCCTTTCACTTTCCCAGTACCAATGAAAATCCTTGATTTTAAATTTGTCTCTTTCTAAAACAGTAATATCCTCGTGAATCTATGCTAAACCAGTTCCAAAGCTTTTACATCATTCGCCAACTAGGATTTAACTAGATTCTGATATCTTATATTGTGCTAAGAAAGCTGTGTGGAAGCAAACCTCAATATTAAAGTATCATGTAAACGGCAAAACTAATTGTTTAAAGATATTTGGCCAAGTTCTGAGCTACATGGTTGATGGCAAAGGTTCAGGCATCAACAGGTGAACTAAAGGATAGTCTTACAGGGCTGTTGGGTTGAAATATGAAAATTGCTGATTTATTTCCAGCAAAACATATAGTAACAATAGTCTGCTACAGCAATTGAAGCACATTATTGATCACAGACATCAAAAGACACATCAAAAGACAAAATTGGAGAGCAGTGAAAGTGTGGGCAAATAAACACTTGTTTTTTTTAGGAAATACAGCTTCTGCTTTATCCCGGTGTCTCTGTCTTATGGGCATTAAGGAGAGCAGGCAATGTGCTCAGACACTTTCAGCTATTCTGAACCAGCCAGTGGAAGATGCAAAATAGTTGACAAGAAAAGAATTACCGAATGACTCGCTCGCCCAACTTGCAAAAAACAAACATCATCACTTCCACGTCAGTGACATGACTGGGACAGATTAGCAGGCATGAGCCTACTGCTCTGTCACGAGTTGAAATTCCAATGTTTGAGCGATACTGTGGCCCAACATTTAATTTTAAAGGGGAAAAATTAAAACTAAAATTGACTCCCAGATGCTCCTCACTCGATAGTAAATTACATGCTGTCTCAGCCAAAAGCACTGATTCCAAATGTATTATAATGGCATATCGGCAAAGTAATGGAAGGGACTATTACACAGTGCTATTAGACAGTACCTGTAGTTGAACAGCCTGCTCATGGATACCCAGTTTGAGAGCCACTGCAGCCACTCAGTTTCTGACCTCATTACAGTCTTGGTCAAAACTGCGACAAAGGCAGTAGGAATATACTTAATAGAGAAAGCAGGACGGTAAAAAGGGGACATGAGATAGCTTTGGCAAATAGAGTTGAGGGGAATCCAAAATGCTTTTATAAATACATTAAGGACAAAAGGGCCCTAAGGAGAGAATAGGGCCCCTCAAAGTTCAGCAAGGTGGCCTTTGTGTGGAGCCGCAGGAGATGGGGCAGATCCTCGGACAAGCCAAACAAAGATACGCATGAGAATTCCTTGAAACATGGCATTCTAACCGGAACTCTATCAACAAACATATCGAGTTAGACCCCATCTACCACCTCCTGAGAAAAGGAGCAGGAAGTGACTTCACCACATGAAATGACATCACCAACCCAAAGAAACGCAAACATATAAAGAGAAAGCAGGAAATTTTAAGCAAGGGTTCCCTTTGAGGCCTACTGAAGATGTTACTGAGTAGGGTGATGAAACGTCTGGAAATGAACCTTCAAGCTCAGGGAGCAAACCTACATCCAAAATCTCAACCTGAGCTAAAGATCATTTCAAAACTCGCTATTGGGGAGATACTAAACGAGTATTTTGCATCAGTATTTACTGTGGAAAAGGACATGGAAGATAGAGAATGTAAGGAAATAGATGGTGACATCTCGAAAAATGTCCATATTACAGAGGAAGAAGTGCTGGATGTCTTGAAACACATAAAAGTGGATAAATCCCCAGGACCTGATCAGGTCCCATAGAGCTCTGTGGGAAGCCAAGGAAGTGATTGCTGGGCCTCTTGCTGAGATATCTGTATCATCAATAGTCACAGGTGAGGTGCCAGAAGACTGGACGTTGGCTAATATGGTGCCACTGTTTAAGAAAGGTGAAAGGACAAGCCAGGGAACTATAGATCGGTGAGCTTGACGTCGGTGGTGGGCAAGTTGTTGGAGGGAATCCTGAGGGACACGATGTACATGTATTTGGAAAGACAAGGACTGATTAGGGATAGTTAACATGGCTGTGTGTGTGGGAAATCATGTCTCACAAACTTGATTGAGTTTTTTGAAGAGGTAACAAAGAAAATTGATGAGGGCAGAACTATGGATGTGATCTATATGGACTTCAGTAAGACATTCGACAAAGTTCCCCATGGGAAACTGGTTAGCAAGATTAGATCTCATGGAATGTCGGGAGAACTAGCCATTTGGATACAAAACAGGCTCAAAGGTAGAAGACAGAGGGTGGTGGGGGAGGGTTGCTTTTCAGACTGGAGACGTGTGACAAATGGAGTACCACAAGGATCGGTGCTGGGTGCACTACTTATCATTTATATAAATGATTTGGATGTGAGCATAAGAGGTATAAGTTAGTAAGTTTGCAGATGACACCCAAATTGGAGGTGTAGTGGACAGCAAAGAAGGTTAGGATCTTGATCAGATGGGCCAATGCACTGAGAAGTGGCAGATGGAGTTTAATTTAGATATATGCGAGGTGCTGCATTTTGGGAAAGTAACTCTTAGCAGGTCTTATACACTTAATGGTAAGGCCCTCGGGAGTGTTGCTGAACAAAGAGACCTTGGAGTGCAGGTTCATAGCTCTTTGAAAGTGGAGTCGCAGGTAGATAAGATAGTGAAGGCGGCGTTTGGTATGCTTTCCTTTATTGGTCAGAGTATTGACTACAGGAGTTCGGAGGTCATGTTGCAGCTGTATAGGCCACTGTTGGAATATTGCGTGCAATTCTGATCTCCTTCCTATCGGAAAGATATTGTGAAACTTGAAAGGGTTCAGAAAAGATTTACAAGGATGTTGCCAGAAATGGAGGATATGAGCTATAGGGAGAGGTTGAACAGGCTAGGATTGTTTTCCCTGGAGCGTCGGAGGCGGAGAGGTGACTTTATAGAAGTATACAAAATCATGAGGGACATGGATAGGATAAATAGACAAAGTCTTTTCCCTGGGGTTGAGGTGTCCAGGACTAGAGGGCATTGGTTTAGGGTGAGAGGGGAAAGATATGAGAGATCTAAGGGGCAACTTTTTCACGCAGAGGGTGGTACGTGTATGGAATGTGCTGCCAGAGGAACATTTAAAAGGCATCTGGATGTGTATATGAATAGGAAGGGTTTGGAGGGATATGGGCCAAGTGCTAGCGGATGGGACTGGATTGGATTGGGCTCTCTGGTCGGCATGGACGAGTTGGACCGAAGGGTCTATTTCCGTGCTGTAGATCTCTAGGACTTTGTAAATGAGCTGCACTTCAGAATTGAGAGAGTGACTGCCTTTGACATCAAGGCTGCATTTCACCAACAATGGCATCAACAGTCCTTAGTAAATCAGAGGAAAAACTCTGCTGGTTGAAGCCTCGCCAGCACAAAAGACTGTTATGCTTATCTGTAGGTCAATTATCTTGGCCTTTGGACATCTCTGCAGGAGTTCTTCAGGATGATGTCCTCAGTGCAGCCATTTTCAGCTGCTTCATCAATGACTTTCCCTCCAAGATAAACTCAGAAATATGAATTATCACTTATAAATGAACAGTGTATGGAAACATTTACGACTCCTCAGACTTTCTAGAGCATTCTGGATCAGTCTGTGTCCATATACAGCAAGTCCTGGACCATACGTATGCTTGGAGTGATAAGTGTCAAGTGACCACTTAAATGCTAGGCAGTGACTATCACCAAACAAGAGGAATCTGGCCGTTATTCCTCAACGTTGAATGCCAAACAATACAAGGTAGTTCTATTAAAGCAAGGAAGAACAGATGTGCAGAGTAATGAAGTCTTGCTTCAATTGTATAGCAGCTTAGACAGACCACACCTGGAGTATTCTATGCAATTTTGGTCTCCTTATCTCAAAATATAAAGTCATAAAAGCAAAGTTTAAAAATCACACAACGCCAGGTTATAGTCCAACATTATTTGGACCTGTTGGACTTTAGCCTGGTGTTGTAAGAGTTTTAACTTTGTCCACCCCAGTCCAACACTGGCACCTCCAAATCATGTCATAAAAGCAGGTAGTATAACGCAGATTCCCAGAATGGGGGAAACTGATCTCTGGAGACTGCACAAACTGCCTGCATTCAAGAGTTTCAAAGAAAAAGAAGTGATCTCATTGAAATCTGTAAAATATTTAAAGGGATAGATAGGGTTGATGTAGGTAAAATTATTCTCCTGGTAGAGGAGTCTACAACCAGAGGGCACTGTTTCAAACTAAGGACCAAGTGGAGTTTTTTTTACTCAAGAGGGGGTGAAAGTTTGGAATTCTCTACCCTAGAGGACTGTGGAAGGTCAATCTTTTGAGTATAGAGGTTAATCTTTGTTTCATTATCTCCATAACCCTTTATGCCATTGATGATGTGGCTAAAAGGCACTGAAGTCTTTGATCAAACATGATTATATTACACGGCAGAGAAGTTGCGATGGGCTGAATGGTCTGCTCTGCTCCTAATATCAGCACTGAATTACCCATTATCAACATCCTGGGGCTACGACTGAGCAGAAACTGAATTGGACTAGCCATACAAAAACTGTAGCTACTAAACCATGTCAGAGGTTAGAATTCTGTAGTGAGTAACTTGTCTCCTGTCTTCACACTGCCTATGCATTAGCCACAAGGCACAAGTCAGAAGTGTGCTGGAATTCTACCCAGTTGTTTGGATAAGTCAAGGTCAAATACACTAAAGACACAGACACAGGCAGGAGAAAGCAGCCAGCTTGATTTTTTTTTAATTCACTTGTAGGATGTGGGCTTTGCTGGCTGGTAGGCATTATTGCCTGCCCCCGAGCTGCTCTTGAACTGCTAAGCCATTTTAGTGGATAGTTGAGAGTCAACCACATTGTTGTAGGTCTGGAGTCACATAGGTCAGACCAAGTGAGGAGGGCAGATTTCCTTCCCTGAATTGCATTAGTGAGCTAGATGGGATTATTGAGATAATCAGCAATGGTTTCACGGTCTTCATTCCAGATTTGTTTAAACTGAATCCAAATTCCAATATCTGCCATAATGGTGAGAGTCAATCCCAGGTGCCTAGAATTTTAACTGAGTTTCTGGATTAATAGTTTTGTGATAATACCAGGAGGACATCACCTCCTCACTGGCAGCCCATATCACAACATTCACTCCCTACATCCTTAATGCATGATGGAAACAGTATGTGCCATCTACAAGATGGACAATAGTAAAGTTTCTCTGATTGCACCTTCCAAACCTGCAAACTAACACACCTGGAAGGACAAGGGCAGCAGTTTCATGGGAACAACACCAGCTGCAAGATCCCCATCCTGACTTGGAACTATATCGGCATTCCTTCACTGTTTCTGGGTCAATATCTTGCAATTCTCTTCCCAGCCTCACTCTGTGTTCCTCAAATCACCATCTTCTCCAAGGCAATTGGGGCAAGGAATAAATACTGGCCTAACCAGTGATGTCCACATCCCAGAAAGATATAAAAACAGAGGGTCAGGCTGCATAGACAGACAGAAAGAGAAAACAAGCTAATGTTTTGTGTCTAGATGATTCCTCAGAGTTTATCAAACCAACCATGGAAACAGATGTATTTTGTTAAAACAATAATGACAATTATAAGAACTTTAAAAACACAACCCTTACTTTCATTTTGATGTTATCTTAGGATGTTGGAAAAATATTTTATTCATTGCATGCAGGAGTCAGTGTCATGGTCAGCATATATTGACCATCCCTAATCCCTTGAATTGAGTTGCTTCCTCAGCTATTTCAGAGGACAGTTAAGCATCAACAACACTACTGTGGATCTGGAGTGTTCTGTAGGCCAGGTAAGGAATTGCAGATGTCCTTCCTCAAGGGACATCAATTAATTCGATGGATTGATAATGACAATCAACAACGGTTACACGGTCACCATTAGTGTAGCTTTTAATTCCAGATGTTTAAAAATTGGATTTAAATTTCACTATCTGCCACAGTGGGATTCAAATCCATGTCACTCAAAGTATTCTGGGGTTCAGGATTCCTGGGCCAGTGACATAAGAGAAACTGGGAAGCACAGACTACCCTTTCTCCTCTACAGTCCGGTCTCAAATTCAGCCAAACACCGAGTAAAAGCCTTATTTGGCCACATGAAAGGGCGCGACAATCATTTCTAAGTTAGCACAGAGTCACAGCAGAGAAATGGGGTTATAATGAGACACAATTTGGTCACCTCACTTAGAGATGCCATTCCAATGGCTTAGTTGTCGCAAGTAACTTGCTGAAATACGTATACTTTCTCAAGTGAATGCCCAGAATTGAACAATGTTTCAAATGAGGCATGAGCAGTGTCTATGGAGATTTTACTCTTTGCACCCTCTATCTATTAACATAAAGGAATCCATTACCTTATATCTTGAAAAAAAAATGTGAACATACATGTTCATGTCTATCTGCTTCTACACCCACTTTGAAATTGTCTTTGCATTGTCTCTCTCGGTTTTCAGACCAAAATGTAATGTTTCATACTGCTGCCACTGGCTTCCAATTTCACTGGTTTACGTCCCACTAAAATCTGTTATTATTCTCCTCAATGTTGACCAAATTTTTGAGATTTGAGTCAGGTGTGAACTTTAAAATTATAAACAATTAGAGGTATAGAGTGGAACTGTGGAACAATTTGGAAATAGACCCTTCGGTCTAGCCCATCCATGCCGACCAGATATCCCAAACCCAATCTAGTTCCATCTGCCAGCACCCGGCCCATATCCCTCCAAATCCTTCCCATTCATATACCCATCCAAATGCCTCTTAAATGTTGCAATTGTAATAGCCTCCACCACTTCCCCTGGCAGCTCATTCCATACATGTACAACCCTCTGCATGAAAAGGTTGCCCCTTAGGTCTCTTTTATAGCTTTCCCCTCTCACCCTAAACCTATGCCCTCTAGTTCTGGGCTCCCCCACCCTCGGGAAAAGACTTTGCCGATTTACCCTCTCAACGCCCCTCGATTTAATAAACCTCTATAAGGTCACCCCTCAGCCTTTGATGGTTCAGGGAAAACAGCCCCAGCTTATTCAACCTCTCCCTATAACTCAAATCACCCACCCTGGCAACATCCTTGTCAATTTTTTCTGAACTCTTTCAAGTTTCACAACATCCTTCCAATAGGAAGGAGACCAGAACTGCACGCAATATTCCAACAGTGGCCTAAGCAATGTCCTGTACAGCTGCAACATGACCTCCCAACTCCTGGACTCAATACTCTGACCAATAAAGGAAATACCAAATGCTGCCTTCACTATCCTATCCACCTGTGACTCTACTTTCAAGGAGCTATGAACCTGTACTCCAAGGTCTCTTTGTTCAGCAACACTCCCTAGGACACTACCATTAAGTGTGCAAGTCCTGCCCTGATTTGCCTTTCCAAAATGCAGCACCTCGCATTTATCTGAATTAAACTCCATCTGCCACTCCTCAGCCCACTGGCCCATCTGATCAAAATCCCGTTGTAATCTGAGGTAATCCTCTTCACTGTCCACTGCACCTCCAATTTTGGTGTCATCTGCAAACTTAATATCTATACCTCTTACGCTCACATCCAAGTCATTTATATAAATGACAAAAAGTAGCAGACCCAGCATCGATCTTTGAGGACACTCCACTAGTCACAGGCCTCCAGTTTGAAAAGCAAACCATCACCCCCACCCTCTGTCCCCTACCTTTGAGCCAGTTCTGTATCCAAATGACTAGTTCTCCCTGCATTCCAGGAGATCTAACCTTGCTAACCAGTCTCCCATGGGGAACTTTATCGAACGCCTTACTGAAGTCCTTGTAGATCACAACTATTGCTCTGCCCTCATCAATGCTCTTTGTTACTTCTATAAAAAATTCAATCAAGTTGATGAGACATGATTTCCCACACACAAAGCCATGCTGACTATCCCTAATCAGTCCTTGCCTTTCCAAATACACATACATCCTGTCCCTCAGGATTCCCTCCAACAACTTGCCCACCACTGACGTCAGACTCACCGACCTATAGTTCTCTGGCTTGTCCTTACCATCTTTCTTAAATAGCGGTACTATGTTAGCCAACCTGCAGTCTTCCGGCACCTCACGTGTGACTATCGATGATACAAATATCTCAGCAAGAGGCCCAGCAATCACTTCCTTAGCTTCCCACAGAGTTCTAAGGTACACCTGATCAGGTCCTGGGGATTTATCCACTTTATGCGTTTCAAGACATTCAGCACTTCTTCCTCTGTAATATGGACATTTTTCACCACCCGGGAACATCACTTTCGACTTCCCTCCAGTCTGAAAAACCAATCATTTACCATTAGTCACTGTCTTCTCTCTCTTCTATTATGTCAAATGTTTTGTTAAAGTTTATATACCCATCAAGTGTCTCACTTATTTCAAAGAACTCAACTGAGTTAGTCAAATATGGTGTGGTTTTAACAAATCTTGTGCTAATGTTGATTTATTAGCCACATTTTTCCAAATGGGAATTCTTTCTTTTCCTGATTGATTCCAAAGGCCTCTCACTGCAGACATTGAACAAACTAGCTTTTAAACTAGCTCTGGTTGCCACATTACCAAAAGAATGTGGACGCTTTGGAGAGGGTGCAGAGAAGGTTTACGAGGATGTTGCCTGGTATGGAAGGTGCTAGCTATGAAGAGGGGTTGAGTAGGTTAGGTTTGTTTTCATTAGAAAAAAGGAGATTGGGGGGGACCTGACTGAGGTTTACAAACTATTGAAGGGTATAGACAGGGTAGATAGAGATAAGCTTTTTCCCAGGGTGAAGGATTCAATAACGAGGGGTCACACTTTCAAGGTGAGAGGTGAAAAGTTTAAGGGGAATACGCGCAGCAAGTACTTCACACTGAGGGTGGTGGGTGCCTGGAACACGTTCCCAGCAGAGGTGGTAGAGGCAGGCACGGTAGATTCATTTAAGATGCGTCTGGAAAGATGAATGAGTAGGTGGGGAGCAGAGGGACAGATGCTTAGGAGTTGGGCAACAGATTTAGACAGTAGATTTGGATCGGCTCAGGCTTGGAGGGCCGAAGGGCCTGTTCCTGGGCTGTAAATTTTCTTTGTTCTTTGTTCTAAATGTTGAGCTTATTTATTTCCCTAAACATTTTTTTAGAAGGCTGTAATATATGAAAACTACAGCTGGATTCGATGTCACTATTGTGTAATCAGGGCAAATATACTTAGACATCTTCACTGAAGGAAGAGAAGAAAAACAAATTTACTATAAAACCATCAGCTTACAGTAGAGAAGAGGAGAAATTTATGTCGCTGCAGTTTATGTTTTCAACAAGTCCATTAATTTTGAATTAAAGAGCGTCAGTCATCGCCTCTTATCATTTTGTTGAATGACCTCTTTTGCTAGGTTACAGCTCATCAGTGGGGCTGACCTCAGATTGTGGTGGGAACTACAGAAACATGGTGACATTTTAGATAATTAATGAAACAGGCAAATGTGGTCTGGGAGTCAAAGACCTCTGGAATAATAGTAAAGCTAGCTTTTTGCACTTCTTTCATTTTAAGGCAAGTTTCAACCAGTACAATAAACAAAAAGTTTAACATCTTTGTCTTGCACAAGCCCAAGCCAACCACATGCGTACCGCCAATTCTCCACCAACTATTCTTTCGTTCAATGTACACATGGCAGTGACTAATCTATGTGCTACAGAAACAGTTGATCTTTACTCTGACATTGACCTGCTTACAAGTTTGAACAAAAGCGCTTTGAGCAAGACATTATTCTGTATTTAAGTTTCCACGTTTGTTAAACATGCAATAACATCTCTCATACAGGTCTCAATCTGCAAAACTCATGATTACTTTATTTGCATGGAGCCAAACAAATGTTTGAAATAACGCAACCAAGAGTGCAGGCTAGAGAAATAAGAATAATTTCATCGATAGAATGCATATTAGTGCTTCCCAAACCTTTTCTCACTGTGATCCGATTTTGAGGCTTGAAAATTGCCGCACTCTCACAGTAAGCTGGAGGGCGGAATGAGAAAGAGAAGATTTCTAAGCCCAAGGAGCAAGAAGGGCTTGATCATCGTTTACTTAGAGCTTGTGAGCCTATAATTTCAGCTGGCGACTTCCCTTAGGCTCTCGACATTTATAATGAATGACAGCTTTATGCTTGCGTCACTCAAACATATACTCAATTTTGTCCCTCAAACGTTTCCTCTTCATCCCGAGTCACTCATTTTCTATTTTCATTAAGTGTATAGAAACTTCCCTGACAATAATATCTCCCTAAACTGCTAGCTCACATCGTATCCTTACGGCGTACAGTTTTGTGATAAGCGCAAATACGCTCAATGCAGTTACACAGGGAAAGATGCAATGTTCAAAGATACTGCTATTAAGATAAAACATTAAACCTAGTCTTGTTGAGGTGAATGTAAAGAATCCATGTGACATTATGTGAAAAAGAGTACAAAGTTCTGGAGCATCCTGGTCAACATTCTTCACTCAAGTCAGTACTGTCAAAACTAGATATCAAATTTTGATCTCTGAACAAGTGTAATGGGGAGCTTGAAACGGCCCCAGTTTTTAGCAGTACTTGGCATGCCAGGTCCCAGAATTAAATCAGACTTGATGGATCTATACTTTTTTCTAATTTTAGTTAATGCAGTGGTCATGTATTGAAACCGTCACACAAGGTTGCAGACTTTATTTCATGACACAGATTTATTACACAAGAGGGAAAAAAAAAGCCATCTAAATATAGAACACAGTTTGAACACATAATAAAAAGTCTTATCCTGTTTCTCAACACTATCCATTAGATTCAAACCCGAAGGAATGATCCCTCTACGTCTCTCCGAAATTGGTAATGAGACTGAATGAGTAATCCAGAATCCCAAGGTGATGTTCTCAGGATTATGGGCACAAATCTTACCATGGCAGATGGTGAAATTTGAATCCAATAAAAATCTGCAATATAAAAAAAAACCTAGCCTAGTGGCAACAATGTAACCATTGTCAGTTTTTGAAAAAGATAATCCCATCTTGTTCACTCATGTCCTTGAGGGAATGAAACTTTTTAAAAAATTATTCATTCATGGGAAAAGGATATTGCTGACCATACCAGCATTTATTGCCCATCCCTAATTGTCCAGAGGGCAGTTAAGAATCAACCACATTGCTGTGGATTTGGAGTCACATGTAGGACAGACCAGGCAAGGACAGCAGATTCCTTCCCTAAAGTTCATCAGTGAACCAGATGGGTTTTTCTAGCAATCAACAATGGATTCACAGTCATCATTAGAACCTTAATTCCAGATTTTACTGAATTCAAATTCCACCGTCTGCCATGGCAGGATTCGAACCAGAGCCCCGAGGACACTACCTAGGTTTCTGGATTCACAGTCCAGCAATAATACCACTAGGCCACTGCCTACCTACCATCCTTGTCTGGTCTAGTGTGGTGTCTATGTGACACCAAACCAACAAATGATTGATCCTAACTGCTCTCTGGGTAACTAGGGATAGGCAATAAATGCCAGCCTAGTTCATGACACTATATTCCACAAATGAAAAAAAAAGCTTTCAATGCAATTTAACCGATTTCCTGTGAACACATTCTTACACGAATACTATCAAAACTATCAGTTTAGTCTTTCTCAGCTTTTAATCACCTCAGATTTCTAACTCTGCACTCCTTATTTGTAAACATCACAAACTAAACTTTTCTACAGAAGTAACTGTGCTTTTTCCGAATTGTCCTATGCTCCTTTCTATAAAATCTACCACATTTTCTCCTGACTCCATTCAGGTCTCCTATGACTTGCCTTAAAAGTTTTCAATCTTCAGGTTTTCTAAGCTGAGATCAATCCTTGATTATCCAGAATCAAAAAAAAATTAATGGTCTTCAATGTTGACCCCACCTATCATAAACCACAGTAAAAATTATTTTCTATAACACTCCAGGGGTTCCTTGCTCTCTAACTTCTACTGTACTATAGAGCCATTCGGCATGGAAACACAACCTTGGGTCCAACTCGTCCATGTTGACCAGACATCCCAATATGACATAGGTCCATTTGCCAGTATTTGGCCCATATCCCTCTAACCCTTCCTATTCATATACCCATCCAGATGCCTTTTAGATGTGGTAATTGTACCAGCCTCCACCAAATTCCTTTGGTAGCTCATTGCATACATGCATTCCCTTTATGAAAAAGTTACCCCTCAGGTGAGACAGCTAGAGTTCAAGGTCTACATCTTCCTGCAAGTGTGAAAAGCAAGGTTGACAGAAATTGAGAATCCTGGATGACAGGAAATAGTGAGGCTTTGACCAGAAAATAGGAGGTATGGTTCAGGTACAGGCAGCTGGAATCAAGGGAATCCCTGGAGGTACATAGGAATTACAGGAGTTTTCTAATGAAGGAAAACAGGAGGTTGAAAAGCAGGCCTGAGACAGTCTGGACTGAGAAGGTTAGGGTGAATCCAAAGAGGTTCCTTAAGTATTTTAAAAGGAAAAAGAATAACTAGAGTGAGAATAGGACCCCTCAAGGGCCAAACTGGATATATATCTGTAGAACTGCAGGAAATGGGCAAGATCCTCAATGAATATTTCTCCCCTGTTTACTGTGCAGAAAGACACGAAGACTTAGGAACTTGGGGAAGTTAGTGGTCATGTCTTGGGGACAGTTCATATCACAGTAGAGGTGTTTTGGATGATTTAGAATGTTTGAAAGTGGATAAATCTCCTGGTCCTGACCACATACATCCAAGGACACTGCAAGAAGCCAGAGAATAAATTACAGGTGTTCTGGCTGATAGTTTTGTATCACCATTGGCCACGGGTGAGGACCCAAAAGACTGGAGAGTAGCGAATGTTGTGCCCTTATTTAAGGAGGGCTGTAAAGAAAATCCTGGGAACTATAGACCAGTAAGCTTAACATCTGTGGTGGGTAAGTTACTTGAGAAGATTGAGATAAGATATGCAAGCATTTGGAAGGACAGGGTTTGATTAGGAGTAGTCAGCATGGCTTTTTGTGTGGGAGATCATGCCTCACAAATTTGTTAGAGTTCTTTGATGAAGTGATCAGGAAGATTGACAAGGCAGGGCGGTAGACGAAGTCCACATGGATGTCAGTAAGGCCTTTGGTAAGGTTCCACATAGTAGGCTGTTCTGGAAGGTACGATTGCATGGAATCCAGGGGGAGCCAGCAAACTGGAGACACAATTGGCTTGAAGTAAGGAAGCAGAGGAAGGAATAGTGGAAGGATGCTTGTCAGACTCAAGGTCTATGACGAGTGGAGTACCTCAGGGGCCCATTACCATTTGTTATCTATATCCATGATTTAGATGGGAATGTACAAGGCATGATTAGTAAGTTTGTTGATGACACTGAAATAGGTAGTATCATGGGCAGTGAGGAAGGTTATCAGAAATTGCAGCAGGACCTTAATCAGCTTGGGGTGTGGGCCGAGGAATGGTAAATGGAGTTTAATATAGATAATTGTGAGGTCTTGCATTTTGCAAAGTCAAATCAAGGTAGAAGTTTCATGGTGAATGGTACGGCCTTAAAGAGTGTTTTGGAACAGAAGGACCTTGGGGTTCAGGCACATTGTCCTCTTTAAGTGGAGTCACAGGTAGACAGGGCAGTGAAGGCGGCTTTTAGCATACTGCTCTTCATCAGTCAGAGCACTGAACATAGAAGTTGGGAAGTTATATTGTAGTTATACAGGACGTTGGTGAGGCCGCACTTGGGAGTATTGCATTCAGTTTTGGTCATCTTGCTATAGGAAGGATGTTATTAAACTTGAAAGAGTGCAGAAGAAATTTACAGGGATGTTCTCAGGACTCAATGGTCTGAGTTATAGGGGGAGGTTGGACAAGCTAGAGGTTTTTTTTCTTTAGAACATAGAAGACTGAGGGGGGAATCTTACAGAAGTTTATAAGATCATGAGAGGCATGGATAGGGTGAATGCACTCAGTCTTTTTCTCAGGGTTAGGGAATCTAGGATTAGAGGGCATCATTTTAAGGTTAGAGGGGAAGGAATCAAAGGGAACCTGAGGGACAACATTTTTTTTTACACAGAGGGTGGTATGCAGATGGAATGAGTTACCAGCGAAAGCGGTTGAGGTGGGTACATTCACAACATTTGAAAGGCATTTAGACAAATACATGGATAGGAAATATTTAGAAGGAAATGGGTCAAGTGCAGGTAAATGGGGTTAGTGGATGGACATTCTGGTCGGCATGGACCAGTCTGGGCCAAAGGACCCATCTCCATGTGTAGGACTCTATAGTGGAAAGGACGATAGATGAAGACTCGCCATCTGAGGTAGTTTGGGCTGAGGTTAGAAGTAGGAAAGGTGAGTTCACCCTGTTAGGAGTTTTCTACAGGCCTCCTAATAATCCTAGAGACGTAGAAGAAAGGATTGCGAGGATGATTCAGGAGAAGAGTGAAAGTAATAGGGTGGTTGCTATGGGGGACTTTTAACTTTCCAGATATTGACTGGGAAAGCTATAGCTCGAGTACATTAGATGGGTTGGTGTTTGTCCAATGTGTGCAGGAGGGTTTTCGGACACAATATGGAGACAGGCCAACAAGAGGTGAGGCCATACTGGATTTGGTTCTGGGTAACGAATCAGGCCAGGTGTTAGAATTGGAGGTAGGTGAGCACTTTGGGGACAGTGACCACAATTCGGTGACTTTTACTCTAATGATGGAGAGGGATAAGTGCGCACTGCAGGGCAAGAGTTATACCTGGGGGCAGGGAAATTATGATACAGTGAGGCATGACTTAGGATGCGTGGCTTTGAAAAGTAAGCTTCAAGGGAAGGGCGCAATCAATATGTGGAGCTTGTTCAAGGAGCAACTATTGAGTGTCCTTGATAAGTATGTACCTGTCAGGCAGGGAGGAAAAGGTCGTGTGAGGCAGCCGTGGTTTAATAAGGAATTGGAATCCCTTGTTAAAGGGAAGAGGGCGGCCTACGTAAAGATGAGGTGTGAAGGTTCAATTGGAGCGATTGAGAGTTATAAGGTAGCCAAGAAGGATCTAAAGCGAGAGCTAAGAGCAGCAAGGAGGGGACATGAAAAGTCCTTGGTTGGTAGGAATAGGGAAAACCCAAAGGCTTTCTATAGGTATGTCAGGAATAAAAGGATGACTAGGGTAGGAATAGGTCCAGTCAAGGATAGTAGTGGGAAGTTGCGTGTGGAGGCTGAAGAGAGTGGGGAGACACTGAATGAATACTTTTCATCAGTATTCACTCAGGAACAGGACATTGTTGCCGATGTGAATAGTGAGTCACAATTAATTAGAATGGATGGCTTTGAGGTATGTAGGGAAGAGGTGTTGGAAATTCTGGAAAGGGTGAAAATAGATAAGTCCCCTGGGCCTGATGGCATTTATCCTAGGATTCTCTGGGAAGCAAGGGAGGAGATTGCAGAGCCAATGGCCTTGATTTTTATGTCCTCGTTGTCTACAGGAATAGTGCCAGAAGACTGGAAGATAGCAAATGTGGTTCCCTTGTTCAAGAAGGGGAGTAGGGATAACCCTAGTAACTATAGGCCAGTGAGTCTCACTTCTGTTGTGGGCAAAGTCTTCGAGAGAATTGGAAGGGATAGGATTTATGAACATCTGGATAGGAATAATGTGATCAAGGATAGTCAGCATGGTTTTGTGAAGGGCAGATCGTGCCTCACAAACCTTATTGAATTCTTTGAGAAGGTGACTGAGGAGGTGGACGAAGGTAAAGCGCTAGATGTGGTGTATATGGATTTTAGTAAGGCATTTGATAAGGTTTTCCATGGTAGGCTACTGCAAAAAATACGGAGGTATGGCATTGAGGGTGCGTTGGAGGTTTGGATTAGGAATTGACTGGCTGGAAGAAGACAGAGGGTAGTAGTTGATGGTAAAGGGTCATCTTGGAGTGCAGTTACTAGCGATGTTCTGCAAGGATCTGTTTTGGGATCATTGCTGTTTGCCATTTTTATGAATGACCTGGAGGAGGGGCTAGAAGGTTGGGTGAGCAAGTTTGCGGATGATACGGAAGTCGGTGGAGTTGTTGACAGTGAGGAAGGATGTGGCAAGTTACAGCGGGATATAGATAAGCTGCAGAGCTGGGCAGAAAGGTGGCAAATGGAGTTCAATGTAGCTAAGTGTGAAGTGATTCACTTTGGTAAGAGTAACAAGAAGATGGGGTACTGGGCTGATGGTCGGATACTTGGTAGTGTGGATGAGCAGAGGGATCTTGGTGTCCATGTACACAGATCTCTGAAAGTTGCCACCCAGGTAAATAGTGCTGTGAAGAAGGCATATGGCGTACTGGCTTTCATTGGTAGAGGAATTGAGTTCCGGAGTCCTGAGGTCATGTTGCAGTTGTATAAAACTCTGGTGCGGCTGCATCTGGAGTATTGTGTGCAGTTTTGGTCGCCATACTATAGGAAGGATGTGGAGGCACTGCAACGGGTGCAGAGGAGGTTTACCAGGATGTTGCCTGGTATGGTAGGAAGATCGTATGAGGAAAGGCTGAGGCAGCTGGGGCTGTTTTCATTGGAGAAAAGAAGGTTTAGGGGTGACTTGATAGAGGTATACAAGATGATTAGGGGTTTAGATAGGGTTGACCATGAGAACCTTTTTCCACGTATGGAGTCAGCTATTACGAGGGGGCATAGCTTTAAATTAAGGTGTGGTAGGTATAGGACAGATGTTAGGGGTAGATTCTTTACTCAGCGAGTCGTGAGTTCATGGAATGCCCTGCCAGTAACAGTGTTGGACTCTCCCTCTTTATGGGCATTTAAATGGGCATTGGATAGGTATATGGAGGATAGTGGGCTAGTGTAGATTAGATGAGCTTGGATCGGCGCAACATCGAGGGCCAAAGGGCTTGTACTGCGCTGTATGTTTCTATATTCTATGTTCTATGTTCTAGTTCCTAGGCTTTTCCTTACAGCCTTTCTTAAACAATGGTACCACATTAGCAATGTTCTGGAAAAAAAACAGTCTGCCCCATTTTTTTTAAACCATTCAAAAATGTTAGTAATCCCATATGCTGATATTTTGAAGTCCAACTCCAAAACTATATTTATACATAAAAATTAGACATCTTCCATCACATTAACTCTTTTTCTTTCTCTTGGCACGCTGTCAAACCTGCTGCATTTCTGCGACATTTCTTGTATTTATGTCAGATTAACACTTTACTCCGTACCAAATCTAACTTTATTGTAGAGGCACTACATTGGTTCCAAGGTGCTTAAGCACACAAGTCACATGATAAAAATGCAGTTGCTTCCTTTCCTTCAAAAGCAGAAGGGAAACAGTTAGCAAGGACTTACTGTATATTGTACTGTACACTTTTCAGGGTGCATCGGTCAGGCAGATGGTTTAGTTTTTTTGACAGCACTTTAAGATGCTTCTTGACTTCCTGCACTCCTTTATTGTGTTCAAAATCTGTGGAAGCAGAAAGCGGGAGGCCATCTCTGACACGCACAACAGATGCAAACAGGACCATAGACATTTCCGACAAGTCCCCAGAAGGGCTGGAAAACATTTAAGAAAAATGCTTTAACAAGTTGATATATATTAAATATTTTCATAGTTGTAGAAGCTACTTGCAAAGAATATTTAAAATATACAGTAACCACATGCACTGCAATACGACACATTAGTTGTCAAGAATCTAAGTGAAACATTGTACTGGTAGATGCACATTTGAAGAAATATTATTCAATTATTATTGAATATGAAAATAATCTGCATACTCACAAAACTGTGCAGGAGAGGTTTCCAACAACATTTGCTTGCACTAAATATGCAGGCATTAGAATATGCTATGTCTTGAAAGTTCAGAGCTTAAATTGCTAAATATTTTCATTTTACTCTAGTCTCTCTCACATTACTTTGGCATTAGCACCCCATTGCTTGGAGAAGAAAAAAAACATAGACAGAAGTTTCAGCAGCTACTCACAATCTAGTGACCAGAAGCTTATCAGTAGAAATAGTGAACAAATGGAAGTTCAGACATAGCCATGATGGATCTGATATTTGAACTGCCCATCAGATTGGCACTATGGCTTAGACAAAGAGTGGCTAGTTAAGGAAAATATATTTGTCTGTTACTTCAGTGCATCATATCTAGCTGCTTTCAAAACATGAAAATATTTGGGAGGTGATGGAAAGTGGTAGTATCTCTGGATTGGTAATCCAGAACCCCAGGTTAATGTTCTGAGAACAGGGGCTTAAATCCTACCATAACAGATGGTGAGATTTGAATACAATTAATAAAAAACTGAAATAAATAGCCAGTCTAATGGTGATCATTGTCATCTAGTTCACTAATGTCACTAATAAGGTAAAAGCACATGGGATCCAGGGTAACATGGCAAGATAGAGCCAATATTGGTTTAGCTGTTGGAAACAGAGGACAGAGATTGAAGGTTGCCTGTGACTGGAGGCTGCTGTCCAGTGGCATACCACAGGAGTCAGAGTTGGGTCTCTTATTGGTCATTATATATACACAAAACCTTGATTAGGCCACAGCTGCAATATTGCATGCAGTTCTGGTTGGCAACATTATAGAAAGGATGTGATTGCACTGGAGGGGGTACAGAATAGATTCACCGGGATGTTGCATGGGTTAGAACACTTAGCTATGACATGGTGCTGGATAGGCTTGGGTTTTTTTCTTTAGAGCGGAGAAGGCTGAGGGGGTCCTGATTGAGGTGCATAAGATTATGAGAAGTACGGACAAGGTGAACCGGAAGCATCTGTTTCTGTTAGCTGAAGAGTCAGTAATGAGGCGGCATAATTTTAAAGTGAAGGGCAGAAGTTTAGAGGGAATTTGAGGAAAACCTTTTTCATCCAGTGAGTGGTAGGGATCTGTAATGAACTGCCTAGGTGGGTAACAGAGGCAGAAAACCTGATCACCTTTAAAATATACACGGATGAGCACTTGAAACATCACAACATTAAAGGCCATGGGTCTCATCCAGGAAAGTGGGGTTGCATAGATATGTCATTGCAGACTCGAATGGCCTCTTCTGTACTCCTTTAGGGTAGGAAATCTGCCATCATCTGGCTTATATGAGACTCCAAACCTACAACAAAGTGTTTGACTCTCAACTGAAATAAAATTACAGCAAAAATATCTCTTTCCCTCTACTCTAAAAGCACTACAGAAAAATGTAAAACAAGTGCTTTAACCTTAACCAATTAGATATTTAACTGCAATATCTTTTATTACACATATTAGAATTTGATTGATTAAACTGATCATGAAAAATCAGAAGATCAAAAGGTTACAATAAACTTTGAATCTGCATTTCAGCCTTTACCATGTGGGAATCTAAGTACCTCTCTTGATCTCACTACAGTTTTTTTAAAACAAGGCACAAGTGTACTTGGCTTTCAAACTCATTAGTTACCACATTGAACTCTGTACGCTGAGAACAGCAAAACAAGAATAATCCAATAAAAGCTGCATCTATACAGTGCCTTTCACAACCTCAGAACACCCTAATGCACTTCAGAGTCAATGAAATATAACATGAAATGCAGTCTCTGCTGTAATGTAGGAAACACAGCAGTTAATTGTGGATACAATCTACTCCCACAAATGCCAATGCAATAACAACCAGATAAGTTTTTTTTAAAAATGATTTTGATTAAGGGATAAATACTATCACTAGGGATAATCCGTGATCTTCCTTGGAATAGCGCCAGGGGATCTTTAAATCCAAAGTTATCAGACAGCAAACTCTGAAGCAAACTCCTCAAACCGTACAGGGCACCTCCAGTAGCAGCCTGGACTTTTGTGCTCTAGAGTCTGAGTTGAGATTTGAACTCAAAACCTCTGACTCCAATCAGCCAATGTCAGTAAGCCATGGTTAATACACCTGCTTTTCAAGGGCTGAAAATGCACAGCAGGTCAGGCAGCATCCAAGGAGCAGGAGAGTCGGACGTTTTGGGCATGAGCCCTTCTTCAGGGATCCTTTTCAAGTCCAATATCTTAAAAAGGTGTTACAAGCAGCAAACCTGAAGTACCATGTCAAGGTTTAGCTGGTGTCAACATTAGCCTGCAAAATACAGGACTTATCAATGCAGAGACTTTCAACATTTTTGCAAGATCAAACGCTATACAGAGGATGACAGGTGAAATACAGTCATTTGCGTCGTGCAGTTTGCTTGAATATCCAGGTATTCTAAAACTATAAATTTAGCTATTGTAGCTTCTCAGGCTATCGAAATCACCAAGCAAGTTTGCCAATCAATTATTGCTTTCTACAGTATGACATTCTTGGGTAACACTGATAACGAGATCAAGATTACATTGTTCAAGTACTTAAATTCAAATCCTGATGACACTTTCAAGTTCCGTGTTGCCACAAATGTGATTTCACCAAGCAACTGAATTAATCAATGCAATCTCAGCAAGCTTTTTGTCAAGTTCACATGGTTCAATGACAACAACGTGTAGTTATATAAAGCCTTCAACATAATGAAACCACCCAAGATGGTTCAGAGGACTGTGCCCAAGATGGGAGGCTGGACAGACACATGTTGGAATTGAGTGTAAAAGTAACAAAAGTATTGCACCTGTTGCTCATAGTTGATGGGCCAACCTGCCAAGTGCTGCAACAGCACAAATATTTTCAAACATCTTTATTGGCTCTAAAAGTTTTACAAACTCATGAAATCGTGTAAGGCAAAGATATAAAATAAAAGCTATTTCCTCAGCATAGAGTTAGGTGTAAAAGTAAATCAACACGCTTATCATTGAACCATGCATATATGCACTTGGAGTAAGTAAATGAAACTAAACACTCCCAGGCTGATGAGCTATTTATTAAGTATGCTGAACCCACTGACTGACATCAGCAAGTCTGAGGGAAGACATATCTTCACCCATCTGGTGCAAAAAGACTAGCATTAAGCTGCTTGCTAAATCAGAGTTCAAACTCTATTTTCTTTTCTGTGGTAGTGCTTATTTTTTCCCCAGCACCCATGTTGTGTGTGCAGGTGTGAGACACAGTGAAAGATACAAAATGCACAAATCTTTATTCAAATTAGTTCAAACTCTATAAACGAGTCAATAATGATTCTTACGGTAACATTAATTTACATTGCTCTATAAATAAAATGGAGCACCCATAGGAACAGTCGACCATTTATCTCCTCAAGCCTGTGGAAGAGAACTCCAAATATCTACAACCCTTCGTGTATAGAAATGCTTCCTAACATCTCTCTTGAATGGTCTGACCCTAATTCTCAAACTATACTCCCTAGATCTAGAATATCCAATCAGTGGAAATAGTTTATCTTAAGTTAACCTGTCTTCTCCTGTTAGTATCATGAAGAATTTGATATGGTCACCCTTTAACCTTCTAAATTCTAGAGAAACCAGGCCTAATTTATGTAACCGCTTTGCATAACTTAACCCCTGAAGTACAGTATCATTCTTGCAAACATATATTGTATGTCCTCCAAGGCCAAGAAGTCCTTCCTAAGGTGTGGTGGCCAAATCCACTCTCAGTGCTCCCAGTGTTTTGTATCTTATGCATCCTTGTACTCCAGTCCTTTTATATATAAAGGCCAGAATTCCATTAGCTTTCTTGTTTTCTGCATCCATTCATGACATTTTAAAGATCTATGCACCTGCATATGACATTCACTATATTTAACTTCGTACCATCCAGAAGTACACTAATCTATCCTTTTTTTGGATCCAAAATGGATAAATTCACACATGCTTACACTGAACTCCATTTGCCACCATTTTGCCTATTCAGTTAACATAAAATTACAAAGGGATATTGATAAACTATCATCTACATTGTCGACAGTGCTGCCTTTGTGTCAACAGCAAGTTTCAGCAGCTCTGTAAATTATAAATGAAAACCATCTATTTAACAATTGGTAAGCAATGCGTGTGTAAAGATTAGTTTGTTGTAGAAACATTACAGAAGTTGGATTTTGATTTTTGTTTTATTTTTTCATGGAATGTGAGTAAAGTAAGTCTAACGTTTGTTACCCATCCCTAACTGATCTTGAATTGAATGGCTTGCTCAAGCATTTCACAGGATAGTTAAAAGTGAACTAGTTACCTGGGACTCAGCGATGAGCACTGCTGCCTCACAGCTAGGGACTCTGGCTCAATTCCAATCTCAAGCGACTCTCTGGGTGGAGTTTGCACATTCTTCCTGTGTCTGCGTGGGTTTCCTACGGGTGCTCCGATTTCCTCCCACAATCCAAAGATGTGCAAGTTAGATGAATTGGCCATGCTAATTTGCCCATAGTGTTCAGGGATGTGTAGGTTAGGTGCATTAGTCGGGGTAAAAATTGATAATAGGGTGGGGGAATGGTTCTGGACGGGTTATTCTTCCAAGGGTCGGTGTGAACTAGTTAGGCCGAAGGGCCTGTTTCCAAACTGTATCTATTCTATTCAATCAGATAAGGATGGCAGAATTTCTTTTCCAAAGAAATTAGCAAACAAGGTGTGCTCGTATGACCACTGATGACAGCTCTATCCATAATTTTCAATTCCAGACTCCTTCAATTGAACTTAAATTCGTCAACTGCCATGGTGGAATCTGAACCAGTGTCCTCACTGCATTAACCTGCACCTCTGGATTATTAATCCAGTGACATCAGTAAAAAAATTGGCAAGGCCGCAATTATTGCCCATCTCAAATTCTCCTTGAGCTGATTAACCCTTTAGGCCATTTCAGAGGGCAGTCAAGAATCAACCAATTTGCAATGGGTGTGGATTTACGTGTAGATTAGACAGGGTAAGAACAGCAGATTTCCTTCTCTAAAACAAAACAAAAAGTTATTGTCAAGGCCAGAGTCAGAGAACCTAAAGTGGAGAGAACCCGATCATTTGAATTAAACAGTAAGAATAGAATGGAGATGTAATGCCAAAAAAAAATTGATCAAGTAGTGGAGTTAAGACACTGAATGAATCTCATTGCAGCCTGTAGCACAGGTGATGCCCATGAGGCCTATCATGCACATAGGCTCTTTAAAAATAGCACCAGCCCTTTGACCCTACTCTTTGTTCGCAATTTTGTACGTGCCTGAACCCCACTTGTCCATCGGACTGATCTTCAAATTTATTTACAGAATTAATTTCCAACACCGACATAAAAAAAAGTAACATGGACAAGTGAGAATCAGGTATAGTCATAGCTACTGACACAAAGTAAGAACATGGGACTAAGCACCAGCAGCATTTTCAAACAGTCAGTATCAGCAAGATGGGCCATATAGACAAGTTGCAATGATTTTCATCCCTAGTGTCGTCATTCAAACCAGCAAACTTTTCTTCGCCTTAAATTTCCCTCTATTTAACTGTTTATTGGATTATTATTGGATAATTTACTTCTGATTTGAACAGTTTGCATTGGTTTTGCTTTTGTCACTTATGGAAAGTCATGTAAGCAATTAAAGGTATTTATATTACAAACACTAGTTCACTTGTGCAGCCAGCTGCAAGGCAACATTTTGAAATGCCAGAACTCATTAAGACCAGCAGACTGCAGGCTCACTAAACAAGAGCTTGAAACCTTTACTTGAAATCTTCAGAAATCATTAACTCCAAACATCCAAACACATACACTTGAACAGCAGCATATACTGAAACAGAAGTAGGCTATTTAGCCACTTGAGCCTGTTCCCCTATTAAACGCTGATCTGCACCTCAATTCCATTTAATTGCCTTTGATTCATATTTAAAAAATCCATCCCAGTCTTGAACATTTTAATTCATCAACCATCCTCTGGGATGAGATATCCATAGTCGAAAAGGTGCTCCAAAACAATTGATGGCATTAAAACTTAAGTGTTGATAAACAGCATGGTGTCTTGCATTCATTAGGGCTGAAACACAAGAAAGCCAACTTCAGAAAAGGAACAACACTTCAGAGCCAAGGAGTATTACAGTACAGAAAAAAGCCCTTCGACCCACTGTTCCTACATCAGTCAAAAAGCAGCCATCTTCCCTTAGCCTTTTATGCTATTGTGTTTAGTGTTGTGATGGCTCCTGGCTCCTGCCTCTGCCATCCTTTCAGGTATTGGGTCACTGCCTTCTGGGTGAAAGGATTCTTCCTTAATCCACTCTAAACTTCCTGCCTCTTAACTTAAATCTATGCACTCTCGTTATTGACTGGTACACTTTTGGGAAAGCCTCCTATCTATGCTAACAATGTCCCTCAATTTTGTAGATCTCAAGCAGATTTCCTCACACCTCACCCCCTCACACTGTCAGCCTTCTCTGCTCTAAGAAGAACAACTCTATCTACAAAGCTGAAACACTCCAAGGATGGCAACATCCCGGTGAATCTTCTCTGTACCCTCTCTAGTGCAATTACATCCTTCCAATAGGATGGGCAACAGCTGTGCCTTACCAATATCTTATACAATTCCATCGTTACTATTGTATTCAATGCCTTGATGAATAAGGCACATGTCCCATACAGCTTCTTGAGGACCCTATTTTACTGCCTTGCTAGATTCAAGAGTATATGGACATGCACACTAAGGTCCATCTGATCTACAGTACTTCTGGGTCAGGTGAATTGGCCATGCTAAATTGCCCGTAGTGTTAGGTACGGGGCAAATGTAGGGGTGTGAGTGGGTTGAGCGTCGGCGGGTCGGTGTGGACTTGTTGGGCCAAAGGGCCTGTTTCCACACTGTAAGCAATCTAATCTTCTCAGGCGCACTCAGTTATGTGTACTCTGGTTTCATCAGTTCTCCTGCAATGTATCAGTTCACACTTTCTGGGATTAAACTTTATCTACCACTGTTGGTGTCCATCTGACCAGTCCATTTATATCATCCAATAGACTAAGCTTTCCCATTTGCTGTTTACTACACTACAAACTTACTGATCAATCCTACTACATTCATATCTAGACCAAAATGTACAAACAGCAAGGGAACCAGCAGTGACCCATGCAGTAAGCCGATAGACTCAAGTGTCCAGTCACAAAAACAACCTTTCGCTTGTAGCCTCTGCATCCTGCTAACCTGCCAATTGTAGATCCAATTTGTTAAATTGTCCTGGATCCAATGGGTTCTTACCTTCTTGATCAGTCCCCCACATGACCACCTTGTTAAACATTTTAGTGAAGTACACATGGACTATGTCAACTGTACTACCCATATCAACACACTAGTCATTTCCTCGAAAAATTCAATCAAGTCTTTCGACATCGGCTCCTGCTTTACAAAACCATGCTGACTACCTCTGATTAATAGTGGGAAGGTGTGCTTCAGTTATACAGGGCATGGTGAGACCACAAATGCAGTACTATGTGGAATCAAGGGTTATGGGGATAAGGCAGGAACAGGATACCGATTGTGGATGATCAGCCATGATCATAATGAATGGTGGTGCTGGCTTGAAGGGCCGAATGGCCTACTCCTGCACCTATTGTCTATTGTACAGCACTAGTAATCTTATTTAAGGATGGATGTAAATGCACTGCAAAGCAATTTAGAGAAGGTTAACTAGATTAAAACCTAGAATGAAGAGTCAGGCAGCTGTGCTTTTCCAGCACCACAATCTTGGCTCTAATCTCCAGCATCTGCAGTACTCACTTTCACCTAATACCTAGAATGCATGAGTTATTTTATGAGGAGAGCTTATGTAAGCTCAAATTGTGCCTGGAGTTAAGAAAGGTAAGAAATAAACTGATTGCAACACACAAGATCCTATGGGGACCTGACATTGCAGGTGTGGAGAGGATATTTCCCCAATGGGAGAATCTGGAATTGCTCACTTCAAACACTCCTAAGGCAATTCTTTGGAACTCTTCCTGAAAAGGTGGTAGAAGGAGATTGCTCAAATATTTATAAAGCAGGGTCAATAGATTCTTATTAAGCAAAGAGGTGAAAGATAATTAGGTGTACGAGGAAATGCAGATCTGAGGCTACAATCAGATCAACTGTGATCTTACTGAATGTTGAAGGAGACTCAAGACTGAAAAGCCTATTCCTTCTCCTTGTTTCAAATGAAGGGTTCAAACGTTGACCAATGTCAGGATGGAACCACAAACAACAAGACAGTTGCCAATAAACACAACTGCTTAGAAGTGAAGAAAAAACTTGCATTTGCATAATGTTTTTGACGATCTCTGGATATTCCAAAGTACTTGAAGACCTTCCTGCCATCGTAAGATCAGAAGTGGGATGTTCGCCAATGTTCAGCACCAATCACAACTACTCAGCTACAGAAGCAATCCATGTTCAAATGCAACAAGTTCTGGACAATATCCAGAGAAGTAACATTCACGCCACACAAATGCCAGACAATGATAATCTCTAAGAGACAAACTAACCACAGGCCCTAGACATTCAATGGTATTACCATCACCACTCTTGTAAACATAGTACCAACAAGAGCAGGTCAGAGGCTAGGACATACTGTGGTGAGTAACTCACCTAATTCTCCAAAGCCCATCCATCGTCAACAAGGCACAAGACAGGAGCATGATGGAACACTCCCTAGTTGCCTGGATGGGTACAGCGCCAACAACACTCAAGAAGCTTAACACATTCCAGGACAAGGTAATCCACATGACTGGCACGGCATCCACAAGCATCGACTTCCTCCACCACCGACACCCAGTAGCAGCAGTGTGAACAATCCGTAAGATCCACTGCAGAAATTCACCAAATGTCCTTATACAGCACCTTCCAAACCCACAACCACTGCCATCTATAAGGACAAGGATAGCAGATGTATGGGAACACAGTTATCCGCAAGTTCCCCTCCAAGCCATTTACCATCCTGACTTGGAAACACACTGTTGTTCCTTCACTGTCACTGGAACAAAATCCTGGAATTTCCTCCTATTGGCATTGTGGGACAACCCTTGGCATGTGGACTGCAAAGGTTTAAGAAGGCAGCTCACCAGCACCTTCTCAAGGGCAATTAGAGATGGGCAATAAAAAAATGCTAGCGCAGCCAGCAATGGCCAGATCCCACAAGTTGAAGTAGTCTAATCATTGCAGTCTAATCATAATGTCACATAAGATGCAAAGCACCCAAGTGCGCACACAGTATGACCTCGAGGAGAAGTATGAGATAACAAGCTGATGACCTGCTTTAAATGATGCTTCCTGAAGCATAAATACTGGCCAGGGCAGTGGGATGAACTCCTTGGTTCCTCTTCAGTGACTTTTGACAGCCAACTGAATAGGCATTAACAGTACTGACAACATAACCATCTCATAACACAGGTTATACGTGCAGGCAGAGAAACAGGGTCAATAAAGTACCACATTCTAGCATCAGTGCAACATGCCTTCCAACAAGAATCACCCGAGCCCCACATTACTAGATGTCTCTCTGTACTGATACGCAGACATGTAAGTGCCTCATGGGCTGAGCCACAGAATGGGCAGCCCTCTTGGCACAGAAACCCTCCAGTCTGCCCACCACAATGACACTGCCAAGAATGAAGTGCGAGCTTGGATCTGACCCTCAAGACATTGCAGAGTTCCCCATGTAATTACCCAGCGACAATGCGGAGCACCCCGAGTACCGACGTCCCAACAGTACCAAATGCTGACAGCGCTGACCCTCCGACAGTGCGGCGCTCCTCAGGCACTGACCCTCCGACAGCGCGACGTTCCCTCACTGACCCTCCGACAGCGCGACGCTCCCTCACTGACCCTCCGACAGTGCGGCAGCATTCCCTCAGCACTGACCCTCCGACAGTGCGCCGCTCCCCAGGCACCGACCCACCGACAGTGCGGCACCGACCCACCGACAGTGCGGCACCGACCCACCGACAGTGCGGCACCGACCCACCGACAGTGCGGCGCTCCCCCGGCACCGACCCACCGACAGTGCGGCGCTCCCCCGGCACCGACCCACCGATAGTGCCCACTCCCTCAGCACTGACCCTCCGACAGTGCGGCACTCCCCCAGCACTGACACTCCGACAGTGCCCACTCCCTCGGCACCGACCCTCCGACAGTGCGGCGCTCCCTCGGCACCGACCCTCCGACAGTGCGGCGCTCCCTCGGCACCGACCCACCGACAGTGCGGCGCTCCCTCGGCACCGACCCACCGACAGTGCGGCGCTCCCCCGGCACCGACCCACCGACAGTGCGGCGCTCCCCCGGCACCGACCCACCAACAGTGCGGCGCTCCCCCGGCACCGACAGTGCGGCGCTCCCCCGGCACCGACAGTGCCCGCTCCCCCGGCACCGACCCACCGACGGTGCGGCGCTCCCCCGGTACCGACCCACCGACAGTGCCCACTCCCCCGGCACCGACAGTGCCCACTCCCCTGGCACCGACCCACCGACAGTGTGGCACCGACAGTGCGGCGCTCCCCCAGCACGGACCCACCGATAGTGCGGCGCACCCCCGGCACCGACCCACCGACAGTGCCCACTCCCCCGGCACCGACAGTGCCCACTCCCCCGGCACCGACCCTCCGACAGTGCGGCACCGACCCACCGACAGTGCGGCGCTCCCCCGGCACCGACCCACTGACAGTGCGGCGCTCCCCCGGCACCGACAGTGCCCACTCCCCCGGCACCGACCCACCGACAGTGCGGCGCTCCCCCGGCACCGACCCTCCGACAGTGCGGCGCTCCCCCGGCACCGACCCTCCGACACTCCCCCGGCACCGACCCTCCGACAGTGCGGCGCTCCCCCGGCACCGACCCTCCGACAGTGCGGCGCTCCCCCGGCACCGACCCTCCGACAGTGCGGCGCTCCCCCGGCACCGACCCTCCGACAGTGCGGCGCTCCCCCGGCACCGACCCTCCGACAGTGCGGCACTCCCCCGGCACCGACCCTCCGACAGTGCGGCGCTCCCCCGGCACCGACCCTCCGACAGTGCGGCGCTCCCCCGGCACCGACCCTCCGACACTCCCCCGGCACCGACCCTCCGACAGTGCGGCGCTCCCCCGGCACCGACCCTCCGACAGTGCGGCGCTCCCCCGGCACCGACCCTCCGACAGTGCGGCACTCCCCCGGCACCGACCCTCCGACAGTGCGGCACTCCCCCGGCACCGACCCTCCGACAGTGCGGCGCTCCCCCGGCACCGACCCACCGACATTGCGGCGCTCCCCTACCACCGACCCACCGATAGTGCCCACTCCCTCAGCACTGACCCTCCGACAGTGCGGCACTCCCCCAGCACTGACCCTCCGACAGTGCCCACTCCCTCGGCACCGACCCTCCGACAGTGCGGCGCTCCCCCGGCACCGACCCTCCGACAGTGCGGCGCTCCCTCGGCACCGACCCACCGACAGTGCCCACTCCCCCGGCACCGACAGTGCCCACTCCCCTGGCACCGACCCACCGACAGTGTGGCACCGACAGTGCGGCGCTCCCCCAGCACGGACCCACCGACAGTGCGGCGCACCCCCGGCACCGACCCACCGACAGTGCCCACTCCCCCGGCACCGACTGTGCCCACTCCCCCGGCACCGACCCACCGACAGTGCGGCGCTCCCCCGGCACCGACCCAACGATAGTGCGGCGCTCCCCCGGCACCGACCCACCGACAGTGCGGCGCTCCCCCGGCACCGACAGTGCGGCGCTCCCCCGGCACCGACAGTGCCCGCTCCCCCGGCACCGACCCACCGACGGTGCGGCGCTCCCCCGGCACCGAACCACCGACGGTGCGGCGCTCCCTCGGTACCGACCCACCGACAGTGCCCACTCCCCTGGCACCGACCCACCGACAGTGTGGCACCGACAGTGCGGCGCTCCCCCAGCACGGACCCACCGACAGTGCCCACTCCCCCGGCACCGACAGTGCCCACTCCTCCGGCACCGACCCACCGACAGTGCGGCACCGACCCACCGACAGTGCGGCGCTCCCCCGGCACCGACCCACCGACAGTGCGGCGCTCCCCCGGCACCGACCCACCGACAGTGCGGCGCTCCCCCGGCACCGACCCACCGACAGTGCGGCGCTCCCCCGGCACCGACCCACCGATAGTGCCCACTCCCTCAGCACTGACCCTCCGACAGTGCGGCACCCCCCAGCACTGACCCTCCGACAGTGCCCACTCCCTCGGCACCGACCCACCGACAGTGCGGCGCTCCCTCGGCACCGACCCACCGACAGTGCCCACTCCCCCGGCACCGACAGTGCCCACTCCCCTGGCACCGACCCACCGACAGTGTGGCACCGACAGTGCGGCGCTCCCCCAGCACGGTCCCACCGACAGTGCGGCGCACCCCCGGCACCGACCCACCGACAGTGCCCACTCCCCCGGCACCGACAGTGCCCACTCCCCTGGCACCGACCCACCGACAGTGTGGCACCGACAGTGCGGCGCTCCCCCAGCACGGACCCACCGACAGTGCGGCGCACCCCTGGCACCGACCCACCGACAGTGTGGCACCGACAGTGCGGCGCTCCCCCGGCACCGACCCACCGACAGTGCGGCACTCCCTCGGTACCGACCCACCAACAGTGCCCACTCCCCCGGCACCGACAGTGCCCACTCCCCCGGCACCGACCCACCGACAGTGCGGCACCGACCCACCGACAGTGCGGCGCTCCCCCGGCACCGACCCACCGACAGTGCGGCGCTCCCCCGGCACCGACAGTGCCCACTCCCCCGGCACCGACCCACCGACAGTGCGGCACCGACCCACCGACAGTGCGGCGCTCCCCCGGCACCGACCCTCCGACAGTGCGGCGCTCCCCCGGCACCGACCCTCCGACAGTGCGGCGCTCCCCCGGCACCGACCCTCCGACAGTGCGGCGCTCCCCCGGCACCGACCCTCCGACAGTGCGGCGCTCCCCCGGCACCGACCCTCCGACAGTGCGGCTCTCCCCCGGCACCGACCCTCCGACAGTGCGGCGCTCCCCCGGCACCGACCCTCCGACAGTGCGGCGCTCCCCCGGCACCGACCCTCCGACAGTGCGGCGCTCCCCCGGCACCGACCCTCCGACAGTGCGGCGCTCCCCCGGCACCGACCCTCCGACAGTGCGGCGCTCCCCCGGCACCGACCCTCCGACAGTGCGGCGCTCCCCCGGCACCGACCCTCCGACAGTGCGGCGCTCCCCCGGCACCGACCCTCCGACAGTGCGGCGCTCCCCCGGCACCGACCCTCCGACAGTGCGGCGCTCCCCCGGCACCGACCCTCCGACAGTGCGGCACTCCCCCAGCACTGACCCTCCGACAGCGTGGCACTTCCTCAGCACTGACCCTCCGACAGTGCCTACTCCCTCGGCACTGATCCTCCGACAGTGCGGCACTCCCCCGGCACTGACCCTCCGACAGTGCGGCACTCCCCCAGCACTGACCCTCCGACAGTGCGGCACTCCCCCAGCACTGACCCTCCGACACTCCCCCAGCACTGACCCTCCGACACTCCCCCAGCACTGACCCTCCGACAGTGCGGCACTCCCCCGGCACTGACCCTCCGACAGTGCGGCACTCCCCCGGCACTGACCCTCCGACAGTGCGGCACTCCCCCAGCACTGACCCTCCGACAGTGCGGCACTCCCCCGGCACTGACCCTCCGACAGGGCGGCACTCCCCCGGCACCGACCCTCCGACAGTGCGGCACTCCCCCAGCACTGACCCTCCGACAGTGCGGCGCCCCCTCCTTGCTGCACTGGGAGTATTAGTGTGGTTTGTCCCTCTCTAGCCTGGTATTTGAGCCCAGGCCGCTGGTGGCTCGGGGATGAATTACTGCCCAATGCCCCCAGCACAAGCGGGGCCCTCGGTTACCCGCCGTCTACCCGGCAGCGGGCCTCATCCGTTACCTCGGAACCCTGTCGCCCAGAAGACAAGGCCGCAGGCCTTTCCTCCAGCCGCTCGTGCTGTGAACCAGAGCCGGTGCTTTGCCTGTGGTGACCGGTCCGTGTCCCGCTCTCCGGGATGCGGCTGTCGGGTTTGTGAGGGGGAACGAGGTCGCCGACCCGTCTGACAGACACCGAGCGAGCGCAGCGCGCAGGCGCACCCGCCCCTCGCTCCGTTTGCTCCAGACAGCGCATGCGTGTTGACCGGCTCACGGATCAGTCCGCTCCCAAGCGGCAAACGGCGTAGCGCACGCGCACCCTCTTCCACGCCTGGGCGTCGGGGGCGCATGCGCGTTAGTCCTTCCACCCGCTGGATCCAGGCGTGCACGCGCGCCTTGCGGGATGGGGGTAGCCTCGGCTGTCAATCAAAATCCGCAACCCTTATGTTTACGTGGCAAAAGGGGTTTGCAGACTGTGAGCAGTTTGCAGAATCTGAGAAATCACGCTTATTTATCGATGCTTTGAGATGACAGACTCCTTACCAGATACATGTGGCAGTACTTGAAATCATTCAGCATTGAGTTGGATCATCCAAAAGTTTATGTATTTTTAAAAATATTCTCGACTGGAGTACAAGCATTGCTGGTTGGCCAGCATTTATTGCCTGTCCTTAGTTGGAGAGCTGTCTTCTTGAAAAAAACATGTGCAATACGTAAACGCTCAATGCTGTTAGGCAAAAATGGGTACTGTAGATGCTGGAGATTAGAGTCAAGATTAGAGGAGTGCTGGAAAAGTACAGCAGGTCAGACAGCATCTGAGGAGCAGGAAAATCGACTTTTCAGGCAAAAGCCCTTCATCTGGAATGTTGCCCGAAATGTTTATTTTCCTGCTCCTTGTATGCTGCCTGACCTGCTATGCTTTTCCAGCACTGTGGACAACAAAGAAGGTTACCTCAGATTACAACAAGATCTTGATCAGATGGGCCAGTGGCCGAGAAGTGGCAGATGGAGTTTAATTCAGTTAAATGTGAGTTGCTGCATTTTGGGAAAGCAAATCTTAGCAGGACTTAAACACTTAATGGTAAGGTCCTGGAGAGTGTTGCGGAATAAAAAGACCTTGGAGTGCAGGTTCATTGCTCCTTGAAAAGGGAGTCGCAGGTAGATAGGACAGTGAAGGTGGCGTTTGCTATGCTTAGCTTTATTGGTCAGAGTATTGAGTACAGGAGTTGGGAGGTCATGTTGCGGCTGTACAGGACATTGGTTAGGCCACTGTTGAAATATTGCATGTAATTCTGGTCTCCTTCCTATCGGAATGGTGTTGTAAAATTTGAAAGGGTTCAGAAAAGATTTACAAGGATGTTGCCAGGGTTGGAGGATTTGAGCTATAGAGAGAGGCTGAACAGCAGCACGGTGGCTCAGTAGTTAGCATTGTTGTCTCACAGCGCCAAAGACCTGGGTTCAATTCCCGCCTCAGGCAACTGTCTGTGTGGAGTTTGCACTTTCTCGCTGTGTCTGCGTGGGTGTCCTCCAGGTGCTCCGGTTTCCTCACACAGTCCAAAAATGTGCAGGTTAGATGAATTGGCCATGCTGAATTGCCTGTAGTATTAGGTGAAGGGGTAAATGTAGGGGAATGGGTGGGTTGCGCTTAGGCAGGTCAGTGTGGACTTGTTGGGCCGAAGGGCCTGTTTCCACACTGTAAGTAATCTAATCTAAGGCTGGGGCTTAGATCAGAGAAAAGCACAGCAGGTCAGGCAGCATCCAAGGAGCAGGAGAATCGATGTTTCGGGCAAAAGCCCTTCATCAGGAATAGAGCCAGGGAGCCTCCAGGGTGGAGAGATAAATGGGGTGGGGGCTGGGGAGAAGGTAGCAAAGAGTAAAGTAGGTGAATGGGGGTTGGGGATGGAGGTGATAGGTCAGAGAGGAGGTTGGAGCGGATTGGTGGGAAGGGAGATTGGCAGGTCGGACAGGTCATGAGGACAGTGCTGGGCTGGAAGGTTGGAACTGGGGTAAGGTGAGGGAAGAGGAAATGAGAAAACTGGTGAAGTCCACATTGAAGTGTTCCGAGGCAGAAGATGAGGTGTTCTTCCTCACCGTTCCTTGAGTGTCACTGGGTCAAAATCCAAGAACTCTCTCCTTAACAGCATTGTGGGTGTAGCGACAGCACACGGACAGCAGTGATTAAAGAAGACAGTTCAGCACCACCTTCTCAAGGGCAACTAGGGACAGACAATAAATGCTGTCCAGAGTTTAGAAGGACGAGGGGAGAACTATTTGAGGTATACAGATGCTGAAGGAAATTGACAAGGCAGACATGGAGTGGATATTGAGCTGAAAAATGTGTTGCTCGAAAAGCGCAGCAAGTCAGGCAGCATCCAAGGAGCAGGAGCATCCTGCTCCTTGGATGCTGCCTGACCTGCTGCGCTTTTCCAGCAACACATTTTTCAGCTCTGATCTCCAGCATCTGCAGTCCTCACTTTCTCCTCGAGGAGTGGATATTTCTCCTTATCGGACAATCTAGAATGAGAAGTCACTGTTTTAGGCACATTCAATACAGAAATGAGGGGGAATGACTTCTCTCAAAGGGTCATGCATCTATACCCCACTGTGAAGTGGATACTGGAGACACTGAATAAATTTAATGACAGATTTTTAATCAGTAACAGGTTAAAGGATTATGGGGATATGCAGGAAAGTGGAGTTGAGGCTGAAGTGAGATTAGTTGTGATTGTGTTAAATGGTGGAGCAAGTTCTCAGTTCCTGCTCCTAGATCTTATGTTCTAATGCAATAGTCACCATCATTGAGATCAGCTTAGAATTCAACTAACAGAGCAGGCGTAGCAACCTCACCGGTTGTGAATTTCAGATTTTAACTTGTACTTAGTGCACTAAAGTTGCATTTTGGTAAAGGAAACCAGAGCAGGACTTGCAAAGTTAATGGTAGGGCCCTGGAGAGTGTTGCCAAACAGAAAGACCTAAGAGTACAGGTTCACAGATTCTTGAAAGACAGAGTGGTGAAGAAAGCATTTGGCATGCTAGCCTTCATTGGTCAGAGCACTAAGTATAGGAGTTGGGACATCATGTTGCAGCTGTACAAGATAGTGGTGAGGTTACTTTTAGAATACTGCGTACAGTTTTGGTTGTCCTGCTATTGGAACAACATTGTTAAACTAGAAAGGATGCAGAAAATAGTTACAAAGATGCTGCTGGGTCTGGATTGTTTCAGTTATAAGGAGAGTCTGGATAGGCTGAGACTTTTTTCCCCTGGAGCATTGGAAGCTAAGGGTTGACGTTATAGAGTTCTTTAAGATCATGAGGGATATAGATAAGGTCTTTTTCCTAGGGCAGGGGAGTTCAAAACTAGACGGCATAGGTTTAAGGTGAGAGAGGAAAGATTTCAAAAGAAGCTTTAAAGGGCAGCTTTTTTCACATGGAGGGTGGTGGGTATATCAAATGAGCTGCCAGGAGAAGTGGTAGAGGCAAGTACAAAAAAACATTTGAAAGACATTTCGATAGGTACATGAATAGGAAAGTATTAGAGAGGTCAAATGCAGGGAAATAGAGTCATAAAGATGTACAGCATGGAAACAGACCCTTCGGTCCAACCCGTCCATGCCGACCAGATATCCCAACCCAATCTAGTCCCACCTACCAGCACCCGGTCCTTATACCTCCAAACCCTTCCTATTCATATACCCATCCAAATGCCTCTTAAATGTTGCAATTGTACCAGCCTCCACCACTTCCTCTGGCAGCTCATTCCATACACGTACCACACTCTGCGTGAAAATATTGCCCCTTAGGTCTCTTTTATATCTTTTCCCTCTCACCCTAAACCTATGCCCTCTAATTCTGGACTCCCCCACACCAGGGAAAAGACTTTGCCTATTTATCCTATCCATGCCCCTCATAATTTTGTAAACCTCCATAAAGTCACCCCTCAGACGCTCCAAGGAAAACAGCCCAGCCTGTTCAGACTCTCCCTGTAGCTCAAATACTACAACCCTGGCAACACCCTTGTGAATCTGTCTGAACCATTTCAAGTTTCACACCGTCTTTCCAATAGAACGGAGACCAAAATTGCACGCAATTCTGACCAATAAAGGAAAGCATACCAAACACCTTCTTCACTATCCGGACTAGTTCAGTTCAGGATTCCTTGTTGGTATCGATGAGTTGGACCAAAAGCTCTGTTTCTGAGCTGTATTACTCTATTAGCACAATAACGTTACCACTATGTCACCAGCTGCCTCCATTTAATCTCCCAAAATAGGCCGAAAGGCACAGTAGAGGTCATGCAGATTGATTCAGATGGAATCGTGTCATAACTATAAAAGAATGAATGGGGTTTAACTACAAATAATGGTACAGTACTATGCACAAGCAAATTTCAATAGATGAATTTTTGAAATAATCTATTAATGAGTTTTGAGAAGATTTATAGCTCAAGTTGAGGTTCTGAATGTGGTTTTGCTCGCTGAGCAGGAAAGTTCGTTTTCAGACGTTTTGTCACCATATTAGATAACATCTTCAGTGGGCCTCCGAATGAAGCACTGGTGGTGTGGCCCATTTTCCATTTATATATTTGAGTTTCATTGGGCTGGTGATGTCATGTCCTGTGGTGACACCATTTCCTATGGTGATGTAATTTCCTGTTCTTTTTCTCAGGGAGTGTAAATGGGATCCAAGTCAATGGGTTTATTGATAGAGTTCTGGTTGGAATGCCATGCTTCTAGGAATTCTCATGCGTGCCTCTTTTTGGCCTGTCCTAGGATGGATGTGTTGTCCTAGCTGAAGCAGTGTCCTTCCTCATCTGCATGTAAGGATACTAGTGAGAGAGCGTCATGTTGTTTTGTGACTAGTTGATGTTCATGTAGCCTGGTGGCTAGTTTTCTGCCTGTTTGTCCAATGTAGTTATTGTTATAGTTCTTCCACGGTATTTTGTAGATGACATTTGTTTTGCTTGTTGTCTGTATAAGGTCTTTCAAGTTCATTAGCTGCCAGTTTAGTGTGTTGGTGGGTTTGTGGGCTATCATGGTACCATAATCCTACTCAGAGCTCTTGACATTTGACTACTCACAAGCAGGTTATGCGTGTAAATCTGATAAAATAATGTCTATCCTTAGTTGTGATTCTGCGATTGGACATCAATTGCTGAATGATCTCAAATGTGCTAAGAAGTATAGAAACAACTCATTTAAGATTATCAGTCTTGCTTGCAATGTGGCTCACTCACACTTGCTTTAAACTGTGCAGGGCCTGTCCTATACAGAGAGAAGAAACCTCTCCAGGCATTGCAATTTCCTTTGAATTAAACAAAAACACAGGGACAATAACTTCTGGTAAATTCTCCATGGCAACGCCTAGACCGATCAAAGTCAACCTGCTAAACAAACAGCACCCTCTTCCCATGCCATGTAAATCATTATGCCTTTTGAAATTTGGCATTCTTGCATATGCCCTGATGACTGCAAGATGAGAATCTTCAGCAACACATCAGCAATAAATGTCACTTGCAAATTCTAGATTGAATTCTTGGTGAAGATGTTCTGCTGCGGTATCTTGTCACTCTCACTTGTGAGATTTTGCACATCTCACTTAAACACAAATTCATCTGACGCTGTATTCTTACACACACTGTCAGATTTATTTCTCACCACTGAGGTAAAAGTTAGTGCGTAGCTCTGAAAATAATTACTACCATTGCCATATGTTATGCCCTTATGCTGCATTGTAAAAAGCAACTACCAATATATCTCAAATCTCATGACCTCCCTAGTGCCTTTTTCTGTCCCAGCCGGGGTTTTCTGCAGATTCCAAGGACTATATAACTTAATTCTTTACATTTTGTTTCCATTATTGCATCATGAGAATACACCAAGAATACTCAGCAGTTTTATCCAGAATAATTCTTTAAGAGGTTACAATGATGTAATTTTACAATCCCTTGAACAAAACCTCCTCATTGTTCTGTTCACATGGAACTCATGTTGCTTGTCATCTGAGTGTGTGGCTACTAAGGATAGCTGGTCATGTCGTTTCGTGGCTAGTTGATGTTCATGGATGCGGACCGTTAGCTGTCTTCCTGGTTGTCCTATGTAGTGTTTTGTCAGATGACAAGCAACATGAGTTCGACTGGGACAACACTACTATTATAGGTCAAGCCAAACAGAGAACAGCCAGGGAATTCCTAGAGGCATGGCACTCATCCACAGATTCAATCAATAAGCACATCGACCTGGACCCAATATACCAGCCACGGCAGCGGACAGCTGGAACTGACAACCGGAAGCGGCAGGTACAAATCACTATAAATTCCGGAGGAAACATCACAGAAGCGCTTCACAGGAGGCTCTCAAGCACTGAGGATGACACCTAGACAGGGGACGAAACGTCTGCAACACAAATTCCCAGCTTGGCGAACAGAACCACAACAACGAGCATCCGAGCTACAAATCTTCTCCCAAACTTTGAAAACCTCCTCATGGTAGAAGCAACTTAAAATGTGGCTAATTTCTGATTGTTTCTTTTCTTGTTTGCAGAGAAAAGGCCTTTTGGCACAACGTCGCTGTTTTAGCTGTCCAAAAGTATCTGTTTTCCTTGCTCTGTACCTGTGGACTGATGGGTTTTTTTCAATTCCAAGTATTTATCCAATTTCCTTTTGAAAGTTGTCATTGAATTTTCTTTCACCATCATTTTCATGCAGTGTGCTGCAGCTTATAGATTCTTGCAATCTGAAAGTTTCATAGCTACCTCAGGCTTTCTTTGCAAATTACCTTAATTCTGTCTCCTGTGATTACCGACACTCCTGTCAGTGGAAACAATTTCTCTATATTCACTCTATCAAAAGCTATCATGACTATCTTCATCAAATTTCTCTCAAATCATTTAGCTCTGAGAATAATCATGGTTTCTCAAGCTCATTCTGCTGCCTTTCCTCCATAACCCTTGATCCACTTACCAATGAAGAACCAATCTATCTCAGTCTTAAATGCAGTCGTTACTCAGCCTCCACCGCTCTCTGCAGCAATGAGTTCCACAGATTTACCATTCTCTGGATGAAAAAATTTCTCCTCATTTCAATTCTAAAGGGCTGTTGCTTCACTCAGAGGCCGTAGCCTCAGCTCTTAGTCTCTCCTACTACATGGAAACATCTTCTCCACATCTGCTCTATCCAAGCCTCTCAGTATTCTGTATGTTTTGATCAGATTCCCCCCTCAACCTTCTAAACTCCACTGAGTACAGCCCCAGAGTCTTCAACCGCTCCTCATGTAACAAGCCCTTCATCTCTGGGATCTGTAAGCCAAAGGACTAGCTATTTTAGATTGGTTTTATGTAATGAGGAAGGATTGATAAATGGTCTTGTCATTAAGGATTCTCTTGGAATGAGTGACCACAATATGCTAGAATTTCAGCTCAGATTGCTAGAGTAAAGACAGAGTCACATACAAGAATTTTAGTGTTGGGCAAAGGTAATTGTACAGGCCTGAGGAAGAAGTTGGCCCAAGTGCATTGGGCAAAAACATCAAAGGGCAGGACAGTTGAAGAACAATGGCAAATGCTTGGGGAGACACCAAGTATCTCTCAAATAAAGTATATTCCTGAGAGAAAGAGGAATTGCAAAAAGGTGAAAAATCATCTATGACTTACCGAGGAAGTCAAGAATAGCATAAAGGCAAAAACTAGGGGATTATCATCCTTCAAAACTTAATGGCACTCTGGAGGATTGGGAGAAGGGTTAATAAAATTAAAATCAAAAAAACTAAGACGTGTATACTGTGAAATGACAAAAGGGAAAACTACAAAAGGAAACCAGCAGAAAATATGAGGACTGTAAGAAACTATAATAGACAATAGACAATAGGTGCAGGAGTAGGCCATTCGGCCATTTGAGCCAGCACCACCATTCATTATGATCATGGCTGATCATCCACAATCAGTATCCTGTTCCTGCCTTATCCCCATAACCCTTGATTCCACTAACTTTAAAAGCTCTATCCATCTCTTTCTTGAAAGTATCCAGAAACTTGGCCTCTGGGGAAGAGCATTCTATATATATCCACTACTCTCTGGGTGAAGAAGTTTTTTCCTCAACTCTGTTCTAAATGGCCTACCCCTTATTTTTAAACTGTGTCCTCTGGTTCTGGACTCACCTTACAGAAGATTATGAGCACAGCCCAGACCATCACGGGAGCCAACCTTCCGTCCATGGATTCCATTTACACGGTTCGCTGACGCGGAAAGGTTGCCAATATCACCAAAGAGTCATCCCACCTGGCAATGCTCTCCTACAATCTCTTCCATCAGGCAGGAGATACAGAAGCCTTCCTAGCTGTTATTAGACTAATGAATGGACTGTCTAACTTCAGATAAAGCTGATCTTGGTAATGTTCATCTTACCGAGCACATGCCCTGTGCAGTGTAACCTGTATGCCTGTGTCTAAGTATTTTTTTCACCCTGTGATCTGTACACCCATGCTGACTATGATCTACCTGCACTGCTTGTAAACAAAGCTTTTCACTGTACTTAGATACTCGTGACAATAAATCAAATTGAATCATTGGTACCAAAAGCTCTATAAGTATATAAAAAGGAAGAGAATAGTGAAAGTAAATGTTAGTCCTTTAGAGGATGAAAATGATGAGGTAATAAAAGGAAACTCAAAAATAGCAGGGGAACTAAACCAATATTCACAGTGGAAGATAATAAATACTTCCCAAAGACTGCAGTCACCACAGAAGAACTTGGTGAAATTACTATAACTCGGGAGATGGAATTAAGTGGGTCCTCTAGACAGCAAACTATAACCAGTGGGGTGCTGCAGGGTTCAGTTCTTGGACCTCATCTATTTTCAATCTATATGAATGATCTGCAAGCAAGGAGACGTGTAACATAGCAGAATTCGCAGATGAAACTAAAATAGGTGGGGAACCAAGCAGTGATGAGCTAAGGAGATTACAGGTGGATATTGATAGGCCAAGAGAATGGGCCCGAATCTGGCAGATGGAGTATAATGTGGAGAAGTGCAAGGTTACTCTTTTTGGCCAGAGAAAAGAAAGGGAAAATTATTATTTAAATGGGAAGTTGATTTAAAGTGTTATTGGTGTACTGGCATCTGAACATCTTTGTCCATGAAGTGCAGAATGTGAGTATGCAGGTATTATAGGGTCATCATAGGGGAGGCGATGCCTAATGGACTGTTTATTATCATTGGACTATTAATCCAGAGACTCAGGTAATGTTCTGGTTTGAATCCTGCTATGGCAGATGGTGGAATTTGAATTAAAAAAAAACTCTGGAATTAAGAGTCTAATGATGACCATGAAGCCATTGTTGATTGTCAGAAAAGCCCATTTGGTTCACTAATGCCCTCTAGGGAAGGAAACTGCCACCCTTACCTGGTCTGGCCTACATGTGACTCCAGACCCACAGCAATGTGGTTGACTCTTAAGTACCCTCTGGGCAATTAAGGATGGGCAATAAATTCCACACTGGCCAGCGATGCTCTCATCACAGAAATGAATTTTAAAAGTGCAGCATAGAATAAGATGGGCAAATGGAATCTTGGCATTTATTGCAAAAGGACTAGCTAATAAAAATAAAAGAGTTCAGAAGCACGAGGAGGGACCTGATTGCGGTATGCAAAATGCTAAAGGGGATTTACAAGGTAGATGCTGAACACATGATCCACCTTGTGAGACAGTTATGAACAAGAGGGCATAGATATAGAGTGAGATATAGAGGTTCAGAAAGAAACTACTTCTCTCAGAGCATTGTGAATCTGTGGACCTCATTGTTGCCGAGTGCGGTGGAGGCGGAATCAAGACTCAAAACTCAAGAAAGAAATAGATTTATTTCTGATGAAAAGTGAGATAAAGGGCTATGGGGAGCAGGCATGAAACTGGCATTGAGATCAGAATAAGATCAGCCATGATCGTATTAAATGGCGGACGGGGCTCAAAGGGCTGAATTGCCTACTCCCACTCCTAATTCCTAAGTTCCTACGGAAACCTTCTCTGGACCTTCAACATCTGCTTATTTTTACTTCGATATAGGGCTGAACACTGCTCACGATTTGCCAAATGCAGTCTGACCAGAGCCTTATACATCCTCCTAGAACATAGAACATAGAACAAGACAGCACAGAACAGGCCCTTCGGCCCTCGATGTTACGCCAACCTGTGAACTATTGTCAGCTCGTCCCCCTACACTGTCCCATCATCATCCATGTGCTTATCCAAGCATTGCTTAAATCTCCCTAATGTGGCTGAGTTAACTGCATTAGCAGGTAGGGCATTCCATGCCCTCACCACTCTCTGAGTAAAGAACCTGCCTCTGACATCTGTCTTAAATCTATCACCTCTCAATTTGTTGTTGTGTCCCCTCGTATAAGCTGACATCATCATCATAGGAAAAAGATTTTCACTGTCTACCCTATCTAATTCGCTGATCATCTTGTATATTTCTATCAAATCCCCTCTTACCCTTCTTCCAATGAGAATAGACCCAAGTCTCTCAGCCTTTCCTCATAAGACCTTCCTTCCAAACTAGGCAACATCCTGGTAAATCTCTTCTGCACCTTTTCCAATGCTTCCACATCCTTCTTGTAATGGGGCGACTAGGACTGTAGGAGAAAGTGAGGTCTGCAGATGCTGGAGATCAGAGCTGAAAATGTGTTGCTGGAAAAGCACAGCAGGTCAGGCAGCATCCAAGGAACAAGAAATTCGACGTTTCGGGCATAAGCCCTTCATCAGGATCACCTACTGCGAATCCTCTTGCAAGGATGCCTTCCTTGAAGAAGCTCTCTTCCTCCAATTCTTGATGAAGGGCTTATGCCTGAAACGTCGAATTTCCTGTTCCTTGGATGCTGCCTAACCTGCTGTGCTTTTCCAGCAACACATTATCAGCGACTAGAACTGTACACAATATTCTGAGTGCGGCCGCACTAATGTTTTGCATAGGTGCAAAATGACATTACAGCTCCGGAACTCAATCCCTCTTCCAATAAAACCTAACACACCATATGCCTTCTTAACAGTACTCATCAGTACATCATTGTTCTTGTATTCATAGCCATCTTGAAATGAATGCTAACATTACACTAGACTTCCTAACTACGAACAGAACCTGCACGTTAACCTTAAGAGAATTCTGTTTTCGGACTTCCAAGTTCCTTTGTGTTTCAGATTTCTGAAGCCTTTCCCCATTTATAAAATAGTCTATGCCTCTATTCTTTCGACCAAAGTGCGTAACTTCATATTTCCCCACATTGATTTCGATCTGCCACTTCCCTTCCCACAATCCTTGTCTGTCCAAGTCCTTCTACAGCCTCCACAGATCCTCAACACTACCTGTCCCTCCATCTATCTTTGTTTCATCTGCAACTTCACAACAATGTCCTCAGTTCCTTTGTCCAGATCGTTAATGTATAACGCGGATACTTGCGGTCCCAACACTGACCCCTGCGGAACTCCATGAGTCACCGGCTGCCATCCTGAAAATGACTGCTTTATCCATATTTTTTGCTTTCCGCCAGTCAGCCAATCCTCTATCCATCTAACATCATGCCCCTAACATCATGGGCTCTTGTCTTATCTAGCAGCATCCTGTGCAGCACCTTGTCAAAGCCCTTCTGGAAATCCAAATGAATCACGTCCTCGGGCTCTTCTTTGTTTAACTCGCTGATTAACTCCACAAAGAATTCTAATGGATTTGTCAGGCATGACCCTCCTTGATGAAGCCATGGGGACTCAGCCCTATGTTACCATGCACTTCGAAGTACTCCGCGTTCTCACTCTTAATGACGGACTCTAACGTCTTACCAATAACCAAGGTCAGGCTAACTGGCCTATAAGTTTCTGTCTGCCTCCTTTCCTTCTTAGGGGAGAAAGTGAGGTCTGCAGACGCTGGAGATCAGAGCTGAAAATGTGTTGCTGGAAAAGCACAGCAGGTCAGGCAGCATCCAAGGAACAGGAGATTCGACGTTTCGGACATAAGCCTGAGGAAGGGCTTATGCCCGAAACGTCGAATCTCCTGTTCCTCGGATGCTGCCTGACCTGCTGCGCTTTTCCAGCAACACATTTTCAGCTCCTTTCCTTCTTAAACAGGGCTGTCAAGTTACCATTTTCCAGTCCTCTGGCATCCTCCCTGTCTCGTGATTACTGAACGGTCACCACCAATGCCTCGACAAGCGCCTCAGTATCTCCTTCAGAATTCTGAGAGGTAGTTCTGGCAATTTAACCACCTTCATCTTCCCCAGAACTTCTCCTCGTTGATGGCCACTACACTTACCCCTGCCCCCAACTCTCGAATTTCTCGTATGCTGCTATCTTCCACAGTGAAAACTGATACCTATTCAGTTCCTCCACCATTTCTTCGTTGCCCATGACTATATTTCTAGCCTCATTTTTCAGCAGTCCAATCACCACTCTTGCCTCTTTCTTACCTTTTAGATATTTAAAAAAATTATTGCAACATTCATTTATATTTCTAGCTAACTTCCTGTCATCATTCATATTCTCCCTCCTTATTGTTTTTAAGTCGTCATCTGCAGGTTTTTAAAGACTTCCCAGTCCTCTGGCTTCCACTAGTCTTCACCACATTATAGAATCATAGAGATGTACAGCATGGAAACAGACCCTTCGGTCCAACCCGTCCATGCTGGCCAGATATCCCAACCCAATCTAGTCCCACCTGCCAGCACCCGGCCCATATCCCTCCAAACCCTTCCTATTCATATACCCATCCAAATGCCTCTTAAATGTTGCAATTGTACCAGCCTCCACCACTTCCTTTGGCAGCTCATTCCATACATGTACCACCCTCTGAGTGAAAACGTTGCCCCTTAGGCCTCTTTTATATCTTTCCCTTCTCACCCTAAACTTATACCCTCTAGTTCTGGACTCCCCAACCCCAAGGGAAAAGACTTTGTCTATTTATCCTATCCATGCCTCTCATAATTTTGTTACCCTCTATAAGGTCACCCCTCAGCTTCCGACACTCCAGGGAAAACAGCCCAGCCTGTTCAGCCTCTCCCTATAGCTCAAGTCCTCCAACCCTGGCAACATCCTTGTAAATCTTTTTTGAACCCTTTGTTTTTATGCTGTCCTTGACTTTCCCTGTCATCCACGGTCTCCTTGTCCCCTCTTCGTATGCATCTTCTTCCTCGGGATGAATTTCTCTGTGCCACCTGAATTACTCCTAGAAAGTCCTGCCATTGCTGCTCAACTGTCTTCCTTGAAAGACTTCCCTTCCAATCAACTCTGGCCAGTATTTTTCTCATGTCTTTGTACAATTGTAATACCATTACATCTAATTTAAACCCTCCCTCTCAAACTGCAGAGGGAATTCTTTCATATTATGGTCACTGTCCCTAGGGGATCCTTTACCTTGTGTTCCCTAATCACGTCTGCCTCATTTCATATCCAAAAATTCAGAATTGCCTATTCCCTAGTGGGCTCTACCCCAAGCTGCTCTTAAAAAAATCTTTTGACATTCCACAAATTCCTTTTCTTGGGATCCGCTACCAACCTGTTATTTCCTTCCCACCTACATTTTGAATTCCCTCGTGATTATTATAATGGGGCCTTTCTTATATTCTTTTCTATCTCCTGATTTATTTTCTGCTCTGTATCCTGACTACTGCTAGGAGGCCTGTGCATAACTCCCATCAGCTTCTTATTTCTTTGTAGTTCCTCAACCCTACCCACACGGATTCTATGTCTTTCAGTCCTATATCACTTTTTGCTTTCAATTTAATCTCATTTCTTACTCACAAGGCCACCCTGCCCCCTCTGCCCATCTGCCTGCCTGTTGATAGAATGTGTGCCTTGGATATTTAGTTCCCAGCCCTGACCCCCTTGCAGCCATGTGTTGATGATACTCACAACATGGTACCTGTGAAATTCAATCTGCACCACAAGTTTAATTACTTTGTTTTGTATATTGTATGCATTTAAGTACAACACCGTCATAGAGTCATATAGCACAGAAACAGACCCGTTGGTCCAACCAGTCCATGCTGAACATAATTTCAAACTAAACTAGTCCCACCTTTTATTCATATATAAGGAACAAGAGGGTAACTAGAGAAAGGGTTGGCCCACTCAAGGACAAAGGAGCAAAGTTATGTGTGGAGTCAGAAAAATTGGGTGAAATTTGTAATGAGTACTTTGCGTCGGTATTCATCGAGGAGAGGGACATGACGGATCTTGAGGTTAGGGATAGCTGTTTGATTACTCTAGGCAAAGTCGGCACAAGGAGGAAGTGTTGGGTATTCTAAAGTGCGTTAGGGTGGGCAAGTCCCCAATCCGGATGGGATCTACCCCAGATTACTGAGGGAAGTGAGAGGGGAAATAGCTGGGGCTTGAACATATATCTTTACAGCATTCTTGAACATGGGTGAAGTTCCAGAGGACTGGAGAATTGCTATTATTGTCTCCTTGTTTAAAAAGGTTAGCAGGGATAATCCAGGTATTTAGAGACCGGTGAGCCTGATGTCAGTGGTAGAAAAGCTACTGGAGAAGATACTGAGGGATAGGATCTATTCCCATTTGGAAGAAAATGGGCTTATCAGTAATGGGCAGCATGGTTTTGTGTGGGGAAGGTAATGTCTTAGCAACTTAATAGAATTCTTTGAGAAAGTAACAAAGTTGATTGATGAGGGAAGGGTTGTAGATATCATATACATGGACTTCAGTATGGCATTTGATAAGGTTCACCATGGTAGGCTGATGGAGGAAGTGAAATTGCATGGGGTCCAGGGTGTACTAGCTAGATGAATAGAAAACTAGCTGGGCAACAGGAGGCAGAGAGTAGTAGTGGAAGGGAGTTTCTCAAAATGGAGAACTGGGACCAGTGATGTTCCACAGGATCCATGTTGGGACCACTGTTGTTTGTGATATACATAAATGATCTGGAGGAAGATCTTGGTGGTCTGATTACCTACTTTTCAGATGACACAAGGATTGGTGGAGTAGTAGATAGTGGAGGGGACTATCAGAGAATACAGCAGGGGGACCTGATTGAGGTCTACAAAATCATGGCAGGTATAGACAGGGTGGATAGCAAGAAGCTTTTTCTCAAAGTGGGGGACTCAATTACCAGGGGTCATGAGTTCACAGAGAAAGCAGAAAAGTTTAAGGGAGATATGTGTGGAAAGTCTTTATACACAGAGTGGTGGGTGTCTGTAACGCGTCGTCAGCAGAGGTGGTAGAGGCGGGAATGATAGCGTCACTTAAGATGTATCTAGACAGATACATGAACGGGCAGGGAGCAGAGGGATACAGACCCTTAGAAAACAGGCGACAAGTTTAGATAGAGGATCTGGATCGCGCAGGCTTGAGGGCCGAAGGGCTTGTTCTTGTGCTGTAATTTTCTTTATTCAACTGCCTAGTCCTGGCCCATATCCCTCCAAACCTTTCCTATTCATGTATCTATCCAAATATCTTTTAATAGTTGTAATTGTACCCACACCCACCATTTTCCCAGGAAGCACATTTCACACATGAACCACCCAGTGTAAAAAAATGGTCTCTTTATGTCTTTTTTAACTCCCTCTCCTCTCACCTTAAAAATGTGCCCATAATCTTAAATTTCTCCATCCTAGGGAAAAGATGACAGCCATTAACTCGATCTATATCCCTCATTGTTTTATCAACTTCTATCAGGTCGCCTCTCAACTTCCTATGTTCCAGTGAATAAAATCCCAGCTTTTTCTTCATAACTCAAACCTTCAATACCCAAAAACAATCTGGTAAATCTCTGCTGAACCCTCTCCAGCTTGATAATATCCTTCCTGTAACTGGGCAACCAGAACTGGTGTCACAAAGCTCGTTCCTTTTTTTCTAAAAGCTGTTCCTTGGCTCAAGGAGACTCTGTCCTTGATTTTGTTTCAGAGGGGTAATAAACCGGGCCGGGCTCCGATCAGTCTGGTTTGGTACAGAGAGGAAAAGGATTTTGAGAGGCCTTTTGTTTATATGTAAACAGATGAGACTTCAGGCTAAAGTGGTCAGGTCATGTTTTAGAAGTGACCAAGATAGGGAAGGGGTGCGGTCAGCTCTCCAGCTGACTTGAGCTGAGCAGTTTTAGTTCAGTCTTGAACTGGGAAGTTCAACAGGGAACTGTGTGGAAACTCTCTCTTTCTGCTCTTCAACTTCAACCTGTAAGCCTGTGTTTCAATTATACTGGGTTTTTTTATCTTGTTTTTTTTTTCTTTTTTTCTCCCCACACTACCGCTTAACTGCGGTAGTGCTTATTTTTTCCCCATCACCCACGGTGTGTGTGTGTGTTTATACTGGGTTTTAAAGGGAGTTTGCTTATTGGGACTGTTGTATATATTCAGAACAACATAGTTAAGTCTAGTCAGATAGCTCGAGTTCTGTAGGGGTTCGTTATTCTATACTTTGTGTTTCATTGTGTAATTTTGTGAATAAATTTTCCTCTGTTTAAAATCTAGTTGTCAATCTAGCTGTCTTACTCCGGGTAATTTTCATTACACACTTACTGAAACAAATAGCAAAGTTATGGTCTGGGGCTGCCTCCTTAAGAATGTTTAGAGTATTCTGGCCTAGTCCATAACACTGGATACAATATTCCAGAGATGCCTCACCAATGTCCTGTAGAACCTCAACATAACATGCAGTGATTGCTCCCCACATTCTCATAGTTGTCCCCTCATCTGCTGAAGTTAGATTCCTGACCTTTCCATACTCTGTCCTATGGCTTGTACTGGAAACTCCCAGCCTTTAATTTGTTTTTTAAATTTTCCGTACAACTGACACTATTTAGTTTGAAGCTCTAGCCACAGCCCTAGCTTTGCGATTTGCCAGGATTCTAGTCCCAGAATGATTCAGGTAGAGCCCATCCCATTGGAACAGCTCCCTCCTTCCCTACTACTGGTGCATATGTCCCATGAACTTGGACCCACTTCTTGCAAACCAACCGATGAGCTGCATGTTTACCTTTTTAACTTTGCTGTGACTCAGGCAGTCATTCCGAGATTACTATCTTTTTGCACTTGGTTTCTACTTTAACACTTAGCTGCTCAAATCCACCCCCCAGAACCTCTTTCCTCTTTCTACCTATATTGTTGATACCTACGTGGTCCACAACAACTGGATCCTTTCCCTCCCATTCGGGAAAGGCAAGGCCGACTAAATGTTGAAGGAGGAGGCAACTGGCAGCAGCCGACTAGGCTCCACCCCAGCCTGAGATCTCCCAGCTAGTGAGGAGCTGGTCCCAAGCTTAATGCCCTGGTCCAAATTTGGATGCTGAGCCCAGGCTTCTGGCTTGCAGCTAGATGCAGGCGCCTGTCGGTGGAGGCAGTGAGTTTGAACATAAAATGTACAACACAGAACATTACAGCACAGTACAGGCCCTTCGGCCTTTGATGTTGTGCCAACCTGTGGAACCAATCTGAAGCCTATCTAACCTATACTATTCCATTCTCTTCCATATGCCTATCTAATGACCAATTAAATGCCCTTAAATTTGGCGGGTCTACTACTGTTTCAGATAGTGCGTTCTACGTCCCTACTACTCTGACTAAAGAAACTACCTCTGACACATCTGTCCTAAATCTATTACAAGATAAAAACATTTGGTTCCTGTGCAGGTCCTTGAGGCGCAGGCGAGTGTGATTCCGGTGTCAACTCATGGGGTGTTGCTGAGATGATACCGGTGAAAGGTGGCCCTCTGTTCCAGCAGCAGCAGTGCGGTGAAGCACAGTTACAGCAATATTGTCAATTTAGCAACGGGGAACTCAAGGCATTGGGGTGGAGGAGCCCAAATCCAGGCTCATGACTGAGCTAGAAGCAGGAGCTGTTCCAAACATTACCTAACTTTATTGAGATAAAACTGTAAGTTGAACTTGATTTGTTTTATTTTCCTGGCTTTATATTGTGTTTCAGATTAATTTAAGATGGTGCTAGCGAGTGGCAACACCAAACAACAGTTTTTACTGTATTTCTTATAAATACGTGTGACAATAAATAATCAAATTAAATCACTCCATATTCCTCTGCAACACAGATGAAATATCCTGAACATGTGCACCAGGCAGCCAAAACAGCCTTCAGGACTCTACATCCTGGCTGCACAATCCCAGATTATAACTTTTCTCTGGGCGGCACGGTGGCTCAGTTGTTAGCACTGCTGCTTCACAGCACCAGGGCCCCAGGACAGATTCCAGCCTCGGGCAACAGTCTGTGCCGAGTTTGCACATTCTCCACGTGTCCGTGTGGGTTTCCTTCAGGTGCTTCATATCCTCCCACAATCCAAAGTTTGCAGGTTAGGTGAACTGGCTATGCTAAATTGCCCATTGTATTCAGGGATGTGTGGGTTAGGTGCATTAGTCAGGGGTAAATACAGGGAGCAAGTTTCTCAAATGTATTAGACAAGCTCAGGGGCCGAAGCTCCTTCAGCACTACCTTGTGAAGGATAAATATTGCCCAGCAGTCCAGGAACGACATCATCATGAGACTGTTACACCTAACTAAGTGGGCAGATGTGATCTTTGTGTCATGTTTTAGTTGAGCTGCTGAATATCTTATCCATTTCAGATGAAGTAGATGTGATCTATATGGACGGCAGTAATGCGTTCGACAAGGTTCCCCATGGGGGATTGATTAGCAAGGTTAGATCTCATGGAATACAGGGAGAACTTGCCATTTTGATACAGAACTGGCTCAAAGGTAGAAGACAGTGGTGGAGGGTTGTTTTTCAGACTGGAGGCCTGTGACCAGTGGAGTGCCATAAGAATTGGTGCTGGGTCCTCTACTTTTCATCATTTATATAAATGATTTGGATGCGTGCATAAAAGATATACTTAGTAAGTTTGCAGATGCACCAAAATTGGAGGTGTAGTGGAAAGTGAAGAAGGTTACTTCAGATTACAATGGGATCTTGATCAGATGGGTCAATGGGCTGAGAAGTGACAGGTGGAGTTTTAATTCAGCTAAATACAAAGTGTTGTATTTTGGGAAAGCAAATCTTAGCAGAACCTATAGACTTAATAGTAAGGTCATAGGGAGTGTTGCTGAACAGAGACCTTGGAGTGTGGGTACATAGCTCCTTGAAAGTGGAGTCACAGGTAGATAGGATAGTGAAGAAAGCGTTTGGTATGCTTTCCTTTTTTGGTCAGAGTATTGAGTACAGGACTTGGGAGGTCATGTTGTGGCTGTACCGGACATTGGTTAGGCCACTGTAGGAGAACTGCATGCAATTCTGGTCTCCTTCCTATTGGAAAGATGTTGTGAAACTTGAAAGGGTTCAGAAAAGATTTGCAAGGATGTTGCCAGGGTTGGAGGATTTGAGCTACAGGGAGAGGCTGAATAAGCTGGGGCTGTTTTCTCTGGAGCACTGGAGGCTGAGGGGTGACCTCTCCATGAGGGGCATGGAGAGGGTAAATAGACAAGGTCTTTTCCCTGTGATGGGAGAGTCCAGAACTAGAGAGCATAGGTTTAGGGTGAGAGGGGAAAGATATGAAAGAGACCCAAGGGGACACATTTTCATGCAAAGGGTGGTGCATGTGTGGAATGAGCTGCAGAGGAAGTGGTGGAGGTGAGTACAAATTGCAACATTTAAAAGGCATTTGGATGGGTATATGATTAGGAAGGGATATGGGCCAGGTGCTGGCATGTGGGACTAAATTGGGTTGGGACATCTGGTCAGCATGGATAGGTTGGACCGAAGCGTCCATTTCTGTGCTGTACATCTTTATGACTCTAAGTAGTTCTTAACTTGTAATAACAAATCTCAGGTTGAGGATCTGGATGTACTTTTGCTCACTGAGCTAGATGGTTCATTTCCAAATGTTTCATCACCATCTACGGCAACATCATCAGTGAGCCTTCGGTGAAGCACTGGCATTACTGAACCACTTCCTATTTGTGCGTTTAGGTTTCCTTGGGTTGGTGACATCATTTCCTGTGGTGATATCATTTTCTGTTCTTTTTCTCAGAGGGTGGTAAATGGGGTCCAAGTGTTTGTTGATAGAATTCCGGTTGGAATGCAATGCTTCTAGGAATTCTTGTGCATGTCTCTGGTTGGCTTGTCCTAGGATGGATGTGTTATCCAGTCGAAGTGGTGATTCCTCACCTGTATGTAAGGATACTAGTGAGAGAAGTGGTTTGTGATTATTTGACGTTTATTTCGCCTGCTGGCTAGTTTTCTGCCTGTTTGTCCAATGTAGTGTTTGCTACAGTTCTTGCACAGTATTTTGTAGATGACATTAGTTTTGCTTGTTGTCTGTACAGGGTCTTTCAAGTTCATTAGCTGCTGTTTTAGTGTGTTGGTGGGTTTGTGGGCTACCGTGATGCCAAGAGGTCTGAGTAGTCTGGCTGTCATTTCTGAGATGTCTGTGATGTAGGGGAGAGTGACTAGAGTTTCTGGTCACATTTTGTCAGCTTGCTTGGCTTTGTTACTGAGAAACCATCGGACTGTGTTCATTGGGTACCCGTTCTTTTTAAGTACACCGTTTAGGTGATTTTGCTCTGCTCTTTGTAGTGTGTACAGCATTCCAACAAGAACTCTATTAACAAACAGACTTAGACCCCATTTACCATCCTGAGAAAAAGAACAGGAAATGATATCATCAACCCAAGGAAACCTAAACACATAAATAGAAGGCAGGTCAGAACACCAGTGCTTCACCAGCGGCTCACTGATGATGTTACTTAGTATGGAGACAAAGTGTCTAGAAATGAACCTTCTAGCTCAGCGAGCAAACGTACATCCATAACAAATCTATTCTCTCTGTCTCGTGTTCTCAGGAACCCAAGGGTTGATCACTTGACTCATGAGTTCCACCTACAGATAAAAGTGAGCAAAGCACTGGACAAGATTCAATGACCAGACAATTTACGCAGTTTGACGTCATATCCAAAAGCCAGCACTTTCAACAGTGCAGCACTCCCTTTGTATTGCAATGACACTATCAGCCTTGATATTTCTGCTCCAGTCCTTAATTGGGACTTGAAACTACAACTGATTGGCGAGATGGCTGGTGACCGCACTGGGACCTGACCCCTTAGATAAACAAATATTTCTCACAGTTCTGCTCGTGATCAGTTTGAGGGCAACACGGTGAACAGATCAGGGTAAAATACTGCAGAGATGTGAAATAAAATCAAATAATGCTGGAAAGACTCAGCAGGTCAGGGAGCATCCGTGGAGAGGAACAGGGTTTTTGTTTCGGGACTGTGATCTTCGTCAGATAAATGTTAAGAAATGCAGCAGGTTTTAAAGGAGTATAGCACAGGGAAACAAAGTGCAGGGGTGGTGGGGAAAAGAAAAAGGAAGATGTGAGATAAATGGAAAGATAGGAGTAATTAAATGTGGTTGTAGGGTAAAGAGGCCCCCTCTTTACTCTACAACAACATCTAATTACTCCTATTTTAAAGTTGCAGGTGGGAATGTATAAATAAAAAAAAGTCATAACATCACTGCAAACTAGTTTTACAACCATTTCAAAAACAAAATGTTGACAATTTTAAATGCTTTCCTACAGGCAGAAGTAGTTTGCAAATTGGCCATTGCCTGTCTCAGGGGTGATGAGGAAGCTGAGGAGTGCGCTGTATTCTGGAACATGTTGTCCGGAAGGGTGGTGGAACAATATTCAATAGCAACTTTAAAAAATGAAATTGGTTAAGTACTTGTAGGGCTGAGAGTGAAAGAGCACAGGCAAACCAGCACAAGGAAAATGGACCAAATGGTCTCCTTCCCCACCATATCACTGACAATTTTGTGAAGATAGCTGAATGAAAAAAAAATAACTGCACTTAAAATATCTGGAGGGTTATATTTCCCACGATCATTTACCATTGGAAGCAGTGACTGATGTAACCAAAACAGTCACTAACGTCAAGAAAAAAATTCCATGACAATGATGGGCAAAGTGACTTTGGAACATTATTTTGAATGTTGGAAGTACTTTTATAAATTGAACCTTTGCTTAAAAAGCTCGCAAAAGGGGCTAGTGTAATTTGTCACTCATCTTATAAAACAAATCTATACTTATTAAAATGTCTTTGAGATTCATGTGTTCTTAGGTCACATTATAATGGTAGGCCCTTGGGAATTAGATGAGTTCAATGTGGTACATAAATTAGCAAGACAAAAATTATATGCAGAGCAATTTTAAACAACAAGCACAATTCTAAGTGCATTTGTAAACAGGGCATGGCTCTGAAGGAGATACAGACAGCTGCTGCCCTTCAGCTCTGAAGCAATCGCTCCCACGACCCTAATTTGAAGAATTAAATTTAGTCCTTGCTCAAAATAATAATGCAATATGTACTTACTCACAGAAAACAGTTGAGATATTAACTATGCTCCTGCCAGAAATTCCCAGCTGAGAAATTCTGGCACCCAGCTCATCCACTCCACCCACCCTCACTACAGAAATGCTTGACACTGGAATTCTGTGCTCATACTAAGTAATCTAATTTCAAAAACTATTTTGGCTCAGATTTTGCAGTCAACAGCGAATGACCTCAAAGGAAGCTGCCTGCAAAGATCTAGTGGGCTTGGTGGAGTGCAGGTCACCTTGATCACTTCATTCCATTCTAGCACCAGCAACTGCAGTGTCAGAGTTGGTTAACAGATGAGGAGAAAAGGGTTAACTCCATAGAGACAGAGAGAGGTACAGCATGGAAACAGAACCTTCGGTCCAATCAGTCCATGCCGATCAGATATCCCAACCCAATCTAGTCCTACCTGCCAGCACCCGGCCCATATCCCTCCAAACCCTTCCTATTCATTTATCAATCCAAATGCCTCTTACATGTTGCAATTGTACCAGCCTCCACCCACTTCCTCTGGCAGCTCATTCCATACACCATCTGCTTGAAAAAGTTGCCCCTTAGGTCTCTTTTATATCTTTCCCCTCTCACCCTAAACCTATGCCCTCTAGTTCTGGACTCCCTGACCTCTAGGAAAAGACTTTGCCTATCTATCCTCTCCATGCCCCTCATAATTTTGTAAACCTCTATAAGGTCACCCCTCAGCCTCTGACGCTCCAGGGAAAATAGCCCTAGCCTGTTCAGCCTCTCCCTATAGCTCAAATCCTCCAACCCTGGTAATATCCTTATAAATCTTTTCTGAACCCTTTCAAGTTTCACAACATCTTTCTGATAGGAAGGAGACAAGAATTGCACACAATATTTCAACAGTGACCTAACCAACGTCCTGCACAGCTGCAACATGACCTCCCAACTTCTGTACTCAGTACTCTGACCAATAAAGGAAAACATACCAAACGCCTTCTATCTTTGCCTTAAGAGTAGTTACTGAACATGTACATGGGAGGATGTATCAGAATGACATCGGGTGATGAGGATGTGTGACAAGTCTGTAGAATTCCCAGAAAGTCCTCTTTTACCATATACCATATAATGTAGGGATCTTTGGTGACAGGGCTGTAGTCAGAGATGTACAGCACAGAAAGAGACCATTTGGTCCAATTTGTCCATACTGGCCTGATATTCCAAATTAATCTAGTCCCATTTGCTAGCATTTGGCTCATAATGCTCCAAGGAAAAAGTGAGGACTGCAGATGCTGGAGATCAGAGCTGAAAATGTGTTGCTGGAAAAGCGCAGCAGGTCAGGCAGCATCCAAGGAGCAGGAGATTCGACGTTTCGGGCATAAGTCCTTCTTCTTTTGGGCTTATGCCTGAAACGTCGAATCTCCTGTTCCTTGGATGCTGCCTGACCTGCTGCGCTTTTCCAGCAACACATTTTCAGCTCATAATGCTCCAAATCCTTCATATTCATATAAGCATTCAGATGCCTTTTAAATGTTGTCATTGTATCAGCCTCCACTACCTCCCCTAACAGCTCATTCGATACACACACCACCCTCCACATGAAAAAGTTTCCCCTTAGATCCCTTTTAAATTTTTCCTCTCTCACCTTAAACCTATGCCCTCTGGTTCTGGACTCCCCTACCCCAGGGAAAAGATCTTGTCTATTAACCCTATCCATGCCCCTCACGATTTTATAAACCTCTAGGAGGTCACCTCCCAGCCTCGGACACTCCAGGGAAAATAGGTGAAAATGAGGACTGTAGATGCTGAAGATCAGAATCAAGAATAGAGTGGTGCTGGAATAGCACAGCAGGTCAGGCAGCATCCGAGGAGCAGGAAAATCAACGTCTTCGGCAGGAGACCTTCATCAGGAATGTGAATCAGTGAAAGTAGCCTCAGCCTGTTCAGTCTCTCCCTGAAGCTCAAATCCACCAATCCTGGCAACATCCTTGTAAATATTTTCTGAACCCTTTTAAGTTTCACAACATCTTTGCCATAGCAGGGAAACCAGAATTTCAACACAGTATTCCAAAAGTAGGAGAAAGTGAAGACTGCAGATACCAGAGATCAGAGTTGAGTGTGTGGTGCTGGAAAAGCACAGCTGGTCGGGCAGCATAGAATCATAGAGATGTACAGCATAGAAACAGACCCTTCAGTCCAACCCGTCCATGCCGGCCACATATCCCAATCCAATCTAGTCCCACCTGCCAGCACCCAGCCCTTATCTCTCCAAACCCTTCCTATTCATATACCCATCCAAATGCTTTTTAAATGTTGCAATTGTACCAGCCTCCAACACTTCCTCTGGCAGCAACTGAGGAGCAGGAGAATCAACCATTCAGGCATCAGCCCTTCACTCCAAAAGTAGTCTAACCAATGTCCTGTACAACTGCAACATGACCTCCCAACTCCTGTAATCAATGCACTGACCAAGGCAAGCGTACCAAACTCCCTCTTCACTACCCTACCTGCGACGCCACTTTCAAGAAATTATGAATTTGCGCCCCAAGGTCTCTTTGTTCAGCGCGCTCCCTAGGATCTTTCCATTAAGTGTACAGAGGGGGGAGATCCAAGATGGCGGCGACTCAGCAAGTCTGAGTTTACAGAGCTCTTCCCAAAACCTGGGTAAAGTGAGTTACTCACCCCCACCACACTTACCAAACCACCCAAAAAAATTTTCTAACCTTAATTAGCTGTTTACTATTATATTTAAGCAGTTTAATATTAAGTGGATAATGAGTAAACCAAAGGGATCCCGCAGCTCTCAGAAAACAAAGACCCCTCCCCCGCCCTCCTCTCCTCCTCCGGCTGCAGCTGATGTAAAAACAGGCCTTGAAGAGATGATTGCCAGGCTGGAAACGACACTCGTCAATTTCATTGCAGAATCCAGACAGGGATGGAATGCATTCGAAGAAAAGCTGCAGAAACACAGCCAGGCTCTGGAGGAATTACAGGGCCGAGTGGAGGGGGCGGAGCTAAAGGCCACAACCTCCGAGGCTGCAGCACAAACAGCTGCAGAACAGGTGCGAGCTCTGGAGCAGAGAGTCCGGGCCTTTGAAATCTACATGGATGACCTGGATAATAGAAATCGGAGAAAGAATATCCGTCTTCTGGGCCTCCCTGAACAAGAAGAGAAGGGACAGTTAGCAGTATTTCTGGAGCGATGGTTGCCCCAGCTTTTAAACCTGGGGGCTGAAACTGACCGGGTAAGGGTGGAGTGGGCCTACCGGGTCGCAGTACGCGGATCTGGCCCAAACCAGCGCCCACGCCCGGTCCTGTTCCGGCTGCAGAGTTATAGGGAGAGGCAGATACTCCTGGATGCCTCCAGAAAGCTTGGAAAGGATCCTAAAGCTATGATTCATGAAGGATCCAAGATTATGTTATTTCAGGACTTCTCCCCGGCTTTGGCACGAAGGAGGAAGGCGTTTGATGAGGTGAAGAAATGTCTAAGGAACTTAAATATTCAATACACCTTACGCTACCCAGCGACGTTATGCTTTACCCACGAAGGATCCGAGTATAATTTTAGATCACCAGAAGAGGCTAAGGAACTTTTAGACTCGTTTAAATAAATCGTAAGAGACAATTTATGTTGGCTTGCCTCTTCCACACTCCGTGGGGAGAAATGGATACTTTACTCTACTTTACTTTTGCTTCTGGGAGCAGGGTTGTCTTCTCTTGCTATTTTATGTTATTATACTTAACTGTAATTTGTTGGAGTTGTAATTTTATAGTTATGTGTGTTTGTACGTGGCATTGATGCTATCAGATATACTCAGGTATGGGTGGGGAGGGGTGGGGGTGGGGCGCTCACTGTCAACTCTAGCTCGGTATTATATCTAAATCCTATTAAGGAGCGCCCGGGTTAAGGGTGGGACACTGTTTGGGAGAGGATATGGTGGACCTTTAGAAAGGAAGTAAGGCCCCTGAGAACAAGGGGGAGGATCTCCATTCAAACATGTTTTTTTTTGTTCTTATTGTTTGGAAATAGTTTTCTTTTTATTATACTGTTACGAGTGTATTAGAGAACATTTTCTCTTGTTTGAAGGATGTAAGTGACTCAACTATACACTCTGGATAATTGTGGATTAGATTAGTAGTTAACTGAGTTTCATTGTTTTTCTTTCTTCTTTAGTATCATTCCTTTGAATTTTGATGATTATATATTTAAGATCTATTTTTATATTAATGTTTGTGCTTGAAAGTTCTGTTTATTTTTGTAAATCTGTCAAAATATTAAATTTCTAATAAAAATATCTTTAAAAAAAAAGTGTACAGAGGAACTTCAATTATCTGGCACTTGATTAACCAAATTTTGGATACTCTGAACAAGATCGCAAGATCCTGATGCTTGGCTAATTGCGTTATCCGACATTTGATTAACCGAGTGAAATACTCTCCACCCGTGTCCTTCAGATAATCGAGGTTCCTCTGTACAAGTCCTGCCCTGGTTTGCTTTACCAAAATGCAGCATCTCACATCTATCTAAGTTAAACTCCATCTGCCACTGCTCAGCCAATCTGCCTATCTCATCAAGGTGCACTCTGAGGTGACCGTTTTCTCTGTCCACTACACCTCCAATTCTGGCTTTATCTGCAAACTTATTAACCATACTCCCTATATTCACATCTAAACCATTTATATAAATGATAAAAAATTATAGATCCTGAGCCAACCCTTATGGCACACCACTGGTCACAGCCTCCAGTCCAAAAAGTAATCCTCCACCACCACCCTCTGTCTCCTACCTTCCAGTCAATTTTTTTGTATCCAAATGGCTAGCTCTCTCGAATACACGCGATCCAACCTTACTGACTCATGCGGAAACTTGTTGAAAGCCTTTCCGAAGTCCGTATCAACAACATCATCTGCTCTCCTTTCGTCAATTTTCCTTTGTCACTTCAAAAAAACTTAATCAAGTTAGTGAGACACTATCTCCCAAAGTAATGTTGACTATCCCTAATCAGTCCTTGCCTTTCCAAATCATGTAAACCCTGTCCTTCAGAATCCCTTCCAACAACGTATCAACGAACAGTTCGACATTATTAAACTGCAAAAGGTTCAGAAAAGATTTACCAGAACGTTGCTGGGAATGGAGAGTTTGAGATATAAAAACAGGTTGGAAAGACTTGAACTTTTTCCATTGGAGCGTAGGAGGCTGAGGGATGACCTTAAATAGAAGTTTATAAAATCATGAGGAGCATAGATAAGGTGAATGACAAGGATCTTTTCCCTAGGATGGGGGAGTCCAAACCAGGAAGCATATTTTTAAGGTGAAAGGAGAAAGATTTAAAAAGGGCATGAGGGGCAACTTTTTTTTTAACATAGTGGCTTGTGTGGAATCAACTGGCAGAGAAAGTGGTGGATGCAGGTATAGTCACAAAATTTAAAAGACACTTTGATAAGTTCATAAATAGGAACGGTTTGGAAGAATAGGGACCAAGCATAGGCATGTGGGACTAGTTTAGTTTGGGAAGATGATCTGTATGGACCAGTTTGACTGAAGGGTCTGTTTCTGTGCTGTATGACTCTGTAACAACCACATCTGAATTTTTGTTTTGCTTGCTCATGAGATACGTGTATTACAGACTAGGCCAACATTTATTGCTCATCCTTGATTGTCCAGAGAGCAGTTAAGTGTCAACAACATTGCTGTGGGTTTGGAGTCACATGTAGGTCAGACTGGGTAAGGATGGCAAGTGTGAGCATTAGTGAAACAGATGTGTTTTTAAGACAGTCAACAGCAGTTATATGGGTGCCATTGGAATAGCTTTTTATTCCATATTGTTATTGAATTCAAATTTTATTATCTGCTATTTTTAAAGAAACTCATTTAAGGAATGTGGGTGTCACTGGCTGGCCCAGCATTTATTGCTCATTCGTGGCTGGTTTTGAGGGAGTAGTAGTGAGCTGTCTTTGTGAACCACTGCTGTCAGTTTGCTGTCAGTAATCCATAACGCTATTAGCAAGGGAGTTTCAGGAGTTTGGTCCAGTGATACTGAAAGACGGCGACATATTTCCAAGTCAGGGTGGCTAATGGCTTGAGGGAATACTTGCAGGATGTGGTGCACCCATGTATCTGTTGCCCTTGTCCTCATAGGTAGGATTCAAACGCAAGTCCCCAGAACATTACCCTGGAGTTCTGTATTACTAGCCCGGTGATATTACCGTAATGCTACCATGCCCCCTTACTTTAGGATCCAATCAAATTAAAACATTCTCACCAACAGGAAACCAGCAAGTTCTTAAGGGCATCTCGAGATGTGCAATACCTGTTGGCCCAGCCAGACAGCGGGCAAGACTTTGCACCAATGGGCGTGAGTTTGGAATGGGTAGCCCCAAAAGTGAACACCTACTGGGTTTGGAGATGAGAAGGTCAAAAACTTCGGAAGGATTCCCATTGATAATTTAATCAACTTTGTTCTTTTGTGGAAAGCAACACACAATAAACATGTGTTGAGAGTTCCTTACATTTTTATACCAGGAACTATAATTCCTCCTCACATACACTCAAGAGGCCTCAAATACCAGTGGACCATATAAAACTAGTGCAAGTAAAACACAAGAATGTTTAATTAGATTTCTTCAATAAGATCATTCTTCTATATTCATATTCAACATGCAATCCAAAAATAATCAGTTATTACTGGACCAATATGTGAAGGCAAAAATTGTACCCATACCCCTTTCCAATCTTCCTGATTATCTCGCCTACTTAATTTAGCTGCAGTATTCTGAAGCACCCTAAGTAATCACAGAATTCAAAAATAATTATATTTGACTTACTTTTTTTTTGGAACTTACTTGTGCCATCCCTGAGCAATTTGATTAAAATTTTTAAATTGTTTTCTACCCTTCCCGGATTTTTAATACCCACTCATTTCCCCCACCCATCCCTGTGAGAAAAGCCTGGCAATTATAGGCAATCTCAGACCACATTTATGGCCCTTAATATAGAAAACCCGCAATTATAAAACATTTGCATAGAACACGAGCTAGCAATCGATGAATGCAGTCTAGTTCCAATGTTCCTTTGTCAAAATAGGTCCAGTACGAGGTTGATCCATTCTTGTGTAGATAATAAGGCAGATGTTTTAAGCCTTGCTCAAACGTTGGCATGTAATAACACTTCCTCTTCCAAACAGTCTGAAAGAATGGCTTTATCCTGCATTTATTGAAACCCTATCCTTTTCTCTTTCCTCTTTTGGAACCTTAGAACTGGAATATTGCAATCAGCAGGGGCACTGACAATACTGGCACCAGGACACATTTGTACCAGTCGATCACTAGTTACAAGTGTTGTACTTGGACACAATTGTGAGAAAGGCAGCATTTACATTTTAAATATACTTTTCTCATAATAGAGTGCAGCCCTTTAAAAAAAAGAACTGCAAGTGGTCCATTGCGTTACAACAATTAATTGGGTACTCTTCATTTTGGGGAGAAAAACCGTCTCTAACAATGTGAAGTTTCAGTACAGTAGTGATGTAAATAGGGCCCTTTCACAGTGTGCGGTGGCCAGCACGAGGTAGGCAATGTTATAATTCCTCCTTCCGCTTTGAAATCTTCTCATGGTCCTGCCCTCGCATTGCTCGGATGTAGTTAACAAAAGCAGCTTCCTAAGACAAATAAAAATTGCACATAAAAACCAATGATTGTTTTTCGAAAGAAAAGAAAATCAGAAATTGCTGGAGAAATCCAGCAGCTCAGGAAACATCTGTGGAGAGAAAACAGAGTTAATGTTTCGGGTACAGTGACCCTTCCTCAGAACCTACTTGAGCTATTCCTCTACCGGTGGAAGTCTCTCGACAGAACGAGCAACATCTGCATCTCCAAGAAACCTCTATGGGAAAGGCTCAAAGCATTCTGCTGACACCCCAGAGGTCAGCTACAGAGAGCTCGCTCTGATTCTCAGCCACAGTAACACATCGCAGAGATGCAACATTAAGCTCAGCTATCTGAAGCACATTTTTTTGGGGGAGAAAAGTGTTCATCGAGGTGAATGATAATTCTCAGCAAGAAATGAATCAGTTGATCTTTCAAGCACTCTGTGCTCACACTGAAGTACTCAGACCTAGCACAACACTGTTAGCAAAGTAAAGCTCCATCCTGTCTGCATCAGCAACTTGTTTCAGAAGCAGCTTTGGGAAAATTTACTGCTATCTTCATCCATTTCTCACACTATCTGTTCCTCCATGGGTCCCATAAACAGAATGGCCAAATGAGATTAATTCAGCATTAATTAAAGTCAATACAATTGTCGTTCCATGTCTGCTCAGAACTAAATAAAGACTGCCCAAACTTATTGCACGTGAATCTTACAGCCAGTAGAGTTGACTGGACTGGTGCCCGAAATGCCTAATCTATTGCATCACCCAGTCCTTTTGTTTTCTTTAAAAGTAACTGAAAGGGCTGTGATTCAAGTTGTAGAAGCATTTTCTCCACAACATTCTCTCTTAATGATCACATCAGTGTGCAATCTCCCCATTGTGCAATGATTTGATGCAAGGGTTAGTTCAGAATTTCCTCCTCATTAACTTCACTGATTCTGTGCTGGATGACAGTTTCATAAAAACATAAAGTAACATCAGCAGTCAGAGCAGATATCAGCTTTTTGGTCCTTATAGAGTCTGTTCCACCTTTCACTAAGATCATCATTGATGTACTGGGGGCTTAATTCCACTTTCCTGTCTTCCCCACAACAGACACACACCATATAACTCTGGACTCCACTGTTACCCAGAACTCTATCTTTTTAATTTTATTTATAATTTTATGAGGTGTAAATATCATTGACAAGACCAGTATAAGATGTCCATCCCAAATGTCCTTGAATGACTGGGTGGCTTACTAATCCATTTTTAAGATGACAGTTAGGAATCAGTCATATTAGATCAGATTTCCTACAGTGTGGAAACAGGCCCTTCGGCCCAACCAGTCCACACCGACCCTCCGAAGAGTAACCCACCCGGACCCATTTCCTCTGACTAATGCACCTAACACTATGGGCAATTTAGCATGGCCAATTCACCGAACTTGCACATTTTTGGACTGTGGGAGGAAACCGGAGGAACCCCACGCAGACACGGGAGAATGTGCAAACTCCACACAGACAGTCGCCAGAGGCTGGAATCGAACCTGAGACCCTGGTGCTGTGAGGCTGCAGTGCTATCCACTAAGCCACCATGCCACCCTCTTGATGTGATTGATGAGTCTCATGTAGGCCAGACTGGTATGGTCAGCAATTTCATTTCCTAATGGATGTTAGTGAACCAGATTCACATTTACTGCCATGATAGGAACTGAATCCATGTCTCCAAACATGAGCCTAGTCCTCTGGATGACTAGTCCAATGACATTACCACCATGCCCCACTTCCCTTGTATAACTCAGCTTTGAATATATCCAATGACTAGAGAGACTAATTGCTCTTCACGTACTTGAAGGAAGATGGAGGGCACAGAAAAGACGCACAAATACACCACAGATAGAGAACTTACTTACGAGAAGTGTCTTCCTCAAATGGAGTATTTTGTTTTAGTTGAGAGAAAGGTCAGGATGATATTTGATAGAGTTGTTCAAAATTAGGATGAATTTTGATGAGTTAAATAGGGAAAACCTATTTCCATTTGCTAGTAACTAGAAGATGTAAATTAAGACCTATACCAAAAAAATGAAAATAAGTGATTACTTTTCTAAATATGATGTGGAGGAGACAGTCTTGGTTTGAAAACCTGTTGGACTGTAACCTGGTGTTGCGTGATTTTCTTAACTTTTTCTAAATATGACAGACTCAAGGTGGGGGAAGAGGGTATTGGGTAGAATGGAGTTCTGAACATAGATGCCACGGGCAACATGGTGACACAGTGGTTAGCACTGCTGCCTCACAGCGCCAGAGACCTGGGTTCAATTCCCATCTGTGTGGAGTTTGCACATTCTCCCCATGTTTGCGTGGGTTTCCTCTGGGTGGTCTGGTTTCCTCCCAAAGTCCAAAGATGTGTGGGCCAGGTGAATTGGCCATGCTAAATTGTCCGTAGTGTTAGGTGAAGGGGTAAATGTAGGGGAATTGGTCTGGGTGGGTTGCTCTTCGGAGGGTCGGTGTGGACTTGTTGGGCCGAAGGGCCTGTTTCCACATTGTAGGTAATCGAATCAAAATGATGGCACCAAATGCCACAGTAAACTTTTTTTTAAAAAAAGGTGAATTTATATTTGATTTTATTAAATGTGCAACATAGTGTGGAGATTAGACAAAAAAAATACTTTCAGAGACAGATGTTGGCACAAAGAGCTGAATGGCCCAATATTCTGCCAACCATTTTATGATTCCGCTTGTTCAAGTGGCCACTATTTGCTTGTCAGCAGACTGTTGTGACATGCAGTATGGTGTTCAGAGAGGAATGGCGGGCAGTGACCAGTGGGGTACCACAGGGATCAGTACTGGGACCGCAGCTTTTTCCAATATATGTTAATGATAGTGAAGATGGTGTTAGCAATAACATTAGCAAATTTGCTGATGATACTAAGCTGGGTGGTAGGGTGAAATGTGATGAGGATGTTAGGAGATTACAGGGTGACCTGGACAAGTTAGGTGAGTGGTCAGATGCATGGCAGATGCAGTTTAATGTGGATAAATGCATAGTTATCCACTTTGGTGGCAAGAACAGGAAGGCAGATTACTACCTAAATGGAATCAATTTAGGTAAAGGGGCAGTACAGAGAGATCTGGGTGCTCTTGTACACCAGTCAATGAAGGTAAGCATGCAAGTACAGCAGGTAATGAAGGCGGCTAATAGCATGCTGGCCTTCATAACAAGAGGGATTGAGTATAGAAGCAAAGAAGGTCTTCTGCAGCTGTACAGGGCCCTGGTGAGATGACACCTGGAGTACTGTGTGCAGTTCTGGTCTCCAAATTTGAGGAAAGACATTCTGGCTATTGAGGGAGTGTAGCGTAGGTTCACGAGGTCAATACACTGAAAGACTGGAGCAACTGGGCTTGTATACCTTTGCGTTTAGAAGACTGAGAGGGGATCCGATTGAGACATAAGATTATTAAAGGATTGGACACTCTGGCGGCAGGAAACATGTTTCCGCTGACGGGTGAGTGCTGAACCAGAGGACACAGCTTAAAAATACAGAGTGGACCATTTAGGACAGAGATGAGGAGAAACTTCTTCACCCAGAGAGTGGTGGCTGTGTGGAATGCTCTGCCCCAGAGGGCAGTGGAGGCCCAGTCTCTGGATTCATTTAAGAAAGAGTTGGATAGAGCTCTCAAGGTTAACGGAATGAAGGGTTATGGAGATAAGGCAGGAACAGGAGTGTGATTAAGGATGATCAGCCATGATCATATTGAATGGTGGTGCAGGCTCGAAGGGCAGAATGGCCAACTCCTGCATCTATTGTCGATTGCATTTCCAGAGGTGATCACATGTTGAAACCCTAGCTGATTTTTAACTTGTCTATTCTAAAAGCCAATGGTCCCCATAGCACTACTCTATCTGACAGGTATTATTTAAAACAGTCAGTAGTTATTTGACACTGAGTCAAGTTTTTGACCTCTTGAATCCTTTCTACAAACCTCCGGCATCCACTTCCATGATACTGCATGTGCCCACTCTTACCCAAGTCCATGCTTTTGTTCCCCAATTCAACTACTCCCAACATCATTTACCTCCATTGAACTGCCATTTACTGCCATCTGGAAACCAGCTCATCCAACACTGTGTTATCCATTTCCTAATTCAAAAAGAGGTCCTGTTCACCATCACCCTGAGAGACTAGGCCTAAAATGAATTTAAAATTCTAATCCTCCCGTTCAATTTCCTTAGCTCAAATCTCAGAAATCTTTCACTTCACCCAATTCTAAGATCAGATTACTTACAATGTGGAAACAGGCCCTTCGGCCCAACAAATCCACACTGACCCTCCGAAACGCAACCCACCCAGACCCATTCCTCTACGTTTACCCCTTCACCTAACACTACGGGCAATTTAGCATGGCCAATTCACCTACCCAGCACATTTTTTTTTGGATTGTGGGAGGAAACCAGAGCACCTGGAGGAAACCCACACAAACACGGAGAGAATGTACAAATCCCACACAGAGTCGCCTGAGGAGGGAATTGAACTTGGGTCTCTGGCGCTGTTGAACCTGGGTCTCTGGCACTGAGAGGCAAAAGTGCTAGCCACTGTGCCACCCTTCCGCCCATTAAGCCACCGTGCTTCCCACAACTCTGGTCTTCTGCATCCACAACTTCTTACACCATATCATTAACAGCCAAGTCACAGCTACTTAGGCATAAGCTCTGAACTTTTGTGTGTAAAAACCACATCACTTCTTTAAGACACTCACTCAAAGTGTACTTTGACTAAGGTTTTGCGTATATCTCTGAAATAATCTTACACTGGCTTTGGCACAGTGGTAATGTCACTAGACTAGCAGTCCAGAGTTCCAAATTTTGTGGGGAGATGGGTTCAAATCCCACAATGGCAGATGATGAAATCTGAATTCTATATAAAATAATCTGGAATTCAAAGCTAGACTAATGGCAACCACTGTTGATAATCATAAGAATCCATATGGTTCAATAGTGCTCATTATGGATGGAGATTAGATTAGATTAGACTTAGATTAGACTTACAGTGTGGAAACAGGCCCTTCGGCCCAACAAGTCCACACCGACCCGCCGAAGCGAAACCCACCCATACCCCTACATTTACCCCTTACCTAACACTACGGGCAATTTAGCGTGGCCAATTCACCTGACACGCACATCTTTGGACTGTGGGAGGAAACCGGAGCACCCGGAGGAAACCCACGCAGACACGGGGAGAACGTGCAAACTCCACACAGTCAGTCACCTGAGTCGGGAACTGAACCTGGGTCTCAGGTGCTGTGAGGCAGCAGTGCTAACCACTGTGCCACCGTGCCGCCCATCCTTACCTCGTCTGGCCACCATGTGAGTCCAGATCCACCGTGATGTGGTTGACACTTACCTGCCTTTTGAAATGGCAACAACTCAACCTCAGAGCTATAGGCCTCATCGACGCAATCACTTCCTCTACAATTATCCCATCACACAAGAAACAGCTGTATTTACTCTTTATTTCCAGCTTTATGTTGCCCTCCCAATAAATCAGGTATGTCTCTCCCTCAGTAAGGAGACTAGAACTGGACACAATGCTCCATGTGAGGTCTCCCCTCTATAACTGTGTTAATAGTTCTTTGCCCTTATACCTTCTCTGTGACACATCTGCAGTAAGTATTGACACCTCCAGCAGCTTCTGCTCAGAGCTTTATGAGCTGGTGACAAAGTACAATCATTGCGGCATTCAGGGAAGGGGCAAAACTACTGGGGTTTCTCTGGACTAGGAGGCAGGGACATCATTTAGGATTTAAATTCTGATGAAGAGTCACCAGACTAAAAAAGTTAACGCTGCTTTCTTCCCACAGGTGCCACGTGACCTGTTGGGTTTCACCAGCAATTTCTGCTTTTGCCTCATTTAGGATTGGGTCTGATTTACTCAGTGGTCAGAGACAGGAATGTGTGACTGCAAGTGAGGCAGGTAAGGGGATTCAGAAGGTAGCACTGCAGGCATAGAAGGCTCTGCCACTGTCTATCAGGTTTGAGGTTCTTTAAACTTGCGTGGACGAGACTGGAGGCTGCAGAGTGAATGAGCTAGCTAACATGGCACCATGGTACAGGATGCCATTCAAGTGGGGACAGCATCAAGAAATTAGTGGGAGCAAGGGATAGTATAGTGAGGGGTATAGACACTGTCCTATGTAGACCAGAGGATCGGTCCTAGAGAGCCGTGCTGCTTGCCTGGTGCCAGGTCTCAGGAACTTACAATGAGAGGCAGAGGATCCAGTTGTGGCAGTCAGTTAAGCACAAGCTGGAATCTGGAACTTACTATTTGTAAGGGTGGTGCAGGGAAAATCCATCACAACAATTAAGAAGTATTTAACTGTGCACTTGCAATGCTATGGTATGCAAGACTATGGGCCAAGCGCTGGAACATGGGATTAGAATAGTTAAGGTTGGTTCTGACTGGCATTGACTTGAAGGGCCTTTTTCTGTCCTATTGATCTTTCAATAAAGGACGGGCAATAAATGCTGGCCCAGCCAGCGATGTCCACAGATCATGAAAAAAAAATAATTGTAATAAGACTGCGAAGCACTTTGGAACATTCCACAACATTGAAAGTATGTTTAATGTAAGGTGTTGTTTTGACCCTAGCTTGGAATGCTGTCACTGTGTGTGGGCCAAAAACTTGATAATTTCTGAATTATCATCCAAAGCGCTCCACTTGCAGAAAATAGGGCATCAACAGAATTGCGTGCAAAATCTCATCACAAAGCTCTGAGCACTTGAGATTAGAGAGGAAAATGGACAATGAATAAAGGAGAAGACAGAGTTTCACAGCGAGGGAATTACATTCACAAAATCTATTTTCTTTTAACCACTTTAACTAAACCTTTCAATACCAGAACCCATTCATTCTTTGTACTTCCAAAAATAATTTATTTTCTGGAGCACTTTGGAATATTTCAGAGATAAAGCTGCATATATAAAATAAAATACTTTACCATAAAATTCAGATCTCTAAATAACCGAAGTTATTGGGGAAAAAATAATTTCCTTATTGAGCTGAACCATTCAATTTTGTGTGACTATAGGTCATTTGTCTCTTGAAGATGCTGGCAGTTCAGTGGACTGAAAATGCTCTTTTGTGTAGTCCCTGCGCCCAATTAGGATTTTTTTCCCCCCTTTGTTTAGCTGCTTGGCTGTCTTGTCTGAACATCGAGTGCCATATTTAAGGCAAGCTGAGAAATCTCCGCAGGTCGAATGCTTTTGCCAGTTACAAACTGGTAAGTGTTCTCATTTCCTTGTCCCCAGAGATACACTCAGCTTAACAAAATCCAACGTGGTCTTAATCATGCACAAATGGGAGATGGGAGGGATCTATTGAATTACAACCAGATAATCCATGTAGCCTGGCGCTATCGCTGGCCAGTTCTCATACTGGGAGCATTCACCTGTTAGTTATATTTGTACAACCCCAAAATGTCCAAAACATTTCACAATCGATGAATCGATTTTGAAGGGTAGGAAAGGGGACAACTAATTCAAATTCAAAGTCCTACAAGCAACAGCGGTAAATGACCAGACAAGATCTGTTTGTAGCGATGTTAGAGGAGCGAAAACCATTGGTTAGGCACCAAGAAGCATTCAACACAAGAACAGTAAATGCTGAAATTACTCAGCAGGTCTGTGGAGTTTGAGACTTAATGCTTCAGTTCTGTTACCTTTGATCAGGAAATTTCCTTTCTTCTTTCCAAATAGTACCACAGGATCATTTACATCCACTTGATAGCAAAGTTAGGGCCTCATGACTCATGTCTTTGATGACGCATTCGATAAGTGGCACCTCTGACAGTGCAGCACTCCCTTGGTACTGCACTGGATTATCAGCCTAGAGTTTGTACATAGTTGCCAAGAGAGGCTCGAAAACACATCCTGCTGATTCAGAGCTGAGTGTTTTTGCCACAGAGTCACAGTTGATGCCTGTTAGCGCACTGGCTTAAACAGACCTAAAGGCAAAATGATGACCTGTAACCTCCAAAAACTGGTTTACTTATCCAGGTTCATTCAGTAACTGGCCAGTTAGCAATAGAGACCTGAAACCCAATGGACCTGCCTGATTCAGAAATCTGGATCAATGAAGCTGCTACAGAAGATTGACTTAAATTAGTGTCAATCATCAAGAATTTTAGCCTTAAGCTGCACTGACCCATCTTTTGCCCCCTAATTTACCAGAGGACAATCCTTACACAAGTGAGAAAAAGAGAATGCCAAGTTATACTCACCGCTCTTTCTCCACTGTACCTCTCCATAAATTTGCCATAATTGTAATAGCTGATCATGGGGTATCCCTCCACACCTTCCTGTTTGCATAACTCATGATTCTGTCCTTTAGTACAATCGACTGCAGCATAGGCAATCTGCAAATTGAAATTAAAACAAGTGAGATTAAAAAAGACAACATTGCCATTCTGTCTTGATGGGTGAAAAATGAAAAGCTGCAACAGTGTCTTTTTTCGGCATTATTCATGGTCTGTACTGCCAAGTGACTACTAACAGACAATAAGCTTGGGTCTGAACAAAACCAGCATAGGATCAACTGGTGCCACTGGATACCGAAGCGCCATATTGGTGAATTAAAAGTCCTTTTATTGGTCAAGCTCTATGGGATCAATGATCTCTGTGAGCTGTCAACCTCCTGTGATAGTTATGCAGAACATACAGAAGGTAAATGGCAAAGTGGTAGTACCCTTGCCTCTGAACCAGGAGACCTGGGTTCAAGTCCCACCTGCACCAGAGGATATCTGAACAAGCTGATTGGAAAATATGTAGAACATAAAAGAAAAAGCAACAGGTCCATGCAGTTCATGCTCCATTCAAGACCGTTTTCTAACACCGAAAGCCCTCTTCTCTAACCTACTTATCTAATTTCGCCTTAAATGCATCAATGCTACTCGTTGTGGTAGCAGGTTGCACATTTGCACCATATTCGGATGGAAAAAAGTTTCTCCTGAATTCTGGGGGAGAAGGCAGAGGAGAAGCAATGCATAACCTTCGACCCAATGGAAAAAGCAGACTAAATGACCATTTCCTACATTCCTCATCATGCATTCAGAAAACACAACAGCAAATCAAAAGCATTTGTGAAAATCCATGCAACCAAACATTCTAGACGAGAGAAGTCAGCAACCTCTCCCCATGGCTCAGTGATCAATTGAACAATGCAGTGTGGGAATGAGCCATATGGAGTAGGGAAAAACTTCAGAATTGGTCCCTGCCACACATGCTGTTAGTTAACCTCTGGTAGGAGAAATAAGCTGAGAGTCCCTGGTGACATAATTGGTGAGATGTTACCAAATCTGATCACTATCTAGCAACACTTGTTGGAAATTGTTTTAGACCAGTTTCACTGGTACTCAACTGTGAGTGTCATATCTCACATTAAATTTAGTTATTTTGAAAACTTATGCCAAAGTAATACAGTATTCTTGAAAAAATAATTTCTTCAGGAGACTAGGAAAAAAAAGAGGACAAGGTGCAGCAGTGAAGAGAAGAAAAAAAAGAACCTCCTCTGAAACAACCCCTTAAATACTTTGTAACAATATTAACTTCACCCCCACCCCCCCATCTTAAAACTACAGCTTCTAGCAATATTGATGACGGACTATGGGAGAATAGCAGCGTCAATCTTGAATCTGTCCCTTGAATCTCAACAGAGGTTAGTGGATGGTCCCCTTAAGTGGAAACCATGGCTGATTCAGAACCACTTTCTGAGCCCAATGGGAGAGTATATGATCAATGGTCTCAGCACAGACCAAACTGAACCAGTAACCTTACTGTTCAGCTGTTTGACTCCACAGGCATGTGATGAACATGAGATCTATTGGGACCTTGGAAGACAGAATTAATGGGGGCGGGGAGGAGTAAAAATGAGAGAGTGAGAAAAGAAGCGTAACACAAATGATGTAGGATGCAAACTGTCAATGCTGGGCAGCAATGTGGACAATCACCCATTTGCTGATAAGCAGCTTGAGACAACAATAGAGAAAAGGGGTAAATTCACCCTTTTAACCTGCAAACGGTAAAAATTCCAACAAGCTGCGTAATTACTCTGATCATTCTGCTGTCACTACATCTCAAATTTAGCTGACATTTGTTTGCACAGTAAATCACTAAGTGCCCAACTAACATTTTGGAGTGCATTTTTGATGGTACGACCGATTAATAAATATTTCCTGCAGAAAGCACCATATTATTTAGTCTGTATATGTCACCAATGTGCAGCTTTGATGTAATGAAGTTTAAAAAGAATGATTAGCGGTGACTGGAGCCACTGATTTGCATTGGGTAAGCGTCTGCAGAGAAGGCACATTGAGCAGCAGAGTAAATGCAAAGAGATAGATTGCACCATATTAAATTCAAATGCAGTTTGAATGCATTTCACCTCCTTATTTTCTTAAAAAACATTGCCAATCATTTTTCTCCTTGCTTTGTTAAAAAACACAGGTTTTTTGATGGAGAAAGTCAGAACTCCACAACAAAAAGTGCCTCGTTACCTTTCCTATTCTCAGTGTGTGAACTAAGTTGTTTGATCACAGGGTGAAAGTGAAGACTGCAGATGCCGGAGATCAGAGTCAAGATTAGAGTGGTGCTGGAAAAGCACAGCAGGTCAGACAGCATCTGAGGAGCAAGAAAATCGACGTTTCGGGCAAAAACCCTTCATCAGGAATGAGCTCATTCCTGGTGAAGGGCTTTTGTCCGAAACGTCGATTTTCCTGCTTCTTGGATGCTGTCTGAACTGCTATGCTTTTCCAGCACCACTCTAACCTTGTTTGATCACAAGGACTATACCATTGCCCTTACCCAACAACTGGAAGTTCGTATTCCATGAGCAGCCAGACAGGAAGCCTGGGAAGTTTCCCCTTCTTTGGTTCAAAGGTATATCAATATGCACATACATTTAATTAGGAAAAGCAACCAGTTGAGCTTCGTATATACGTGTGGGTGAGAAACTGCAAGAGGAGATGGAATCTGAATTACAGATGATTGAAAGGATGATGAACAAAGTGCAGCAGGCTAACTCCAGGGTGCACAGTGTTAGCTTGGAGGGAATTTACGCAGATCCATCCACTACCTCAGTACATCCTCAATGCTCTGAAGCCAACAAAGTACATTTTAAAGTTTGTTGTAATGTAGGAAATCAATATTGAATGACTGGTGATGCACAACCAACAGTGAAAATTAGGTTGGAAACCAGAATTCACACAGGACGATAACCCAATTAAATTGATAGCGATGTGCATTTACAGAGCAGGAGGGCAGCAACAAAATATTCTGGAAAAGAAAACCATGGGAAAAGCACTGAAGCAATTTCGGGCTGGAGAGGACGGAGTCAGCAATGAGATGGGATGAAAAAGGAATAGAACTATAAAATTGGGAAGGTGTGAGGGGTTGGGTGGGGTAGGGCATTGGCTAAATGGTTAGATGCTTGATTGAAGATCAGACAGGTTAGAAATGGTTGGGTTCAATTACAGCAGGTGCGTGGAGGTAGTCGATACAATCGCGCTGAGGTAGGAAACCTCTCAAGACCTACGGGCACAGATGACAACTGCATTGCCCTGACTACATCTAATTTGAGATCAACTAATTCAGCACAGGTCAGGAAGTGGGGACACCCTGAAACATTTATATTCGGCTATTCACTGCCTTGGTTAGCAGAGAGATCAACGGAGCCTGACAGTGCATTCTAGCCAGATTGAAATGACGTGGATCCTTTATTAGTGCAAGATCCTATTCACATAACTGGTTTGTTGGCAAAGCGAAATGGACCTAATGGAATTGTTATTGACAGTCATTTGGGGAAAAATAGGAAAAGTGAACAAAGCAGCATAAAGTATATTGATTTTTGGCACTGTTTGCAAGATGTGCAGGGATCGGCATTGTTTTGTTCCATTAACACAAGTTGCTGATCAATACATACTGTGCAATGCAAGGTTACGAAGCAGCGTAGGTCAACAGCACATCTCTGACACACCAAATCATTTTCTATTTAGGTGATCCTAGATTTAGCTTCTTAAAATTGCAAGTTCTGTAACCCACTGAGGGAGTTGATATTTGCTAAAAGGGTTACATTATGAGGTCAAGTCACATAGACTCAGCTTACAATCCATGCAGTATGGAAGATCAAGGGGTGATCTCAGTGAGGTGTCGAAGAGGATTACAGGATTTGAAACGGGCTCTAAATGAAGAACTATTTGGTCTAGATGGGGTAGGGTACGTTCTGAACAAGGAGGCAGAACCGTAAAATCGGAGCCAGGTTTCTCATGGATGAAATCAGGAAGAACATCTCCACACAAACAGTAGAAGTCCAGAGCTCTATTTAGCCTTCCACAGCTCTCCCAAACATGCCCAAACTGCTGTGACTAGGTGGTAACTGAAAAGCTGGGATTGCTCAGATTTTTTTGTCGTATTAACAATTACAGAATCAAGTTCCGAAAATGGTGTTAAGATGAGCCCAAGAACGATCCTGTCAAATGGTGGAATAAGATCACCTGGCTACACAGTCCATTCTTGTTCCTATGTTCTACGTTCTGCAATTGATGATGTGGGGTGGTGCAATAGAATCATTAGCCCTGTGCATAGTAAATGAGCTAACCAGCAACGAGCTCCCAACCGTCCTACTTTTCCACCATTTTTCCAACAGAGCTTATGATCTCACCGAGATCATCAGGGTAGGTGAGGGGGAGACATTTGCACATCTTAAGACTCATGGGTTACCAACATGGAAGGAAGTTACATGAATGGGTAAATGTTTGGCAGATAGAGTGTGATGTGGTAAAATGTGAACTTATCCACTTTGGCAAGAATAAACAAGTGGCAATTGTAGAACTCTGAGGTACAAATGAATCTGAGTGCGCTGTTATATAAGTCACAAGAAGTTAGCACACAGGTTCAGCAAGTACTCAAGAAAGAAAATGGAATGTTGTCATTTATTATAGGGGAATTAAATATAAAAGGAAGGATATTTTGCCCCAGTTGCATAGTGTGTTGGTGAGGAGTACTTTGTACAGTTTTGATCTCCTGATTTAAGGAAGGTTGTAAATGTATTCGAATAGTTCAGAGAAGGATCTGACATACCTTGGTCGGCAAGGGTCATATTAGGAGAGGTCAGACAGTCTGGACCTGTATCCATTGGAGTTTAGAATAATGAGAAACAATTGTATTGAAACAAAAGATTCTAAGGGTCCTGACAGGCTGGATACTGGGACATTTTCCCTTGGGGGAGAAAAACAAAAGAGCCTGCAACAAGTGAAAACAGTTTGAAAATAAGAGGCTGTCCATTTGAGATGGTTACGGGGAGGAATATTTTTCTCTCAAAGGATCACATGTCTTTGAACTTTATTCCCCAAACAGCAGTGGAGGCAGTGTTATTGGAATTCTTTTAAGGTGAAGGTAGATACATTCTTGACTAATGAGTGAGTCAAAGATTATCAGGAAATGTGGAGTTGAGGCTATTGTCTTACTGAGAAAAAACAAAGGGGCTGAATGGCCTACTTCTGCTCCTAATTCATATCAAGTGGATAGAGAATGGCTTCACAGTACCCACCGCGGGAGCATAATGAAGCAGGTCACTATTCTTCCCTCCTCTTCCACTAGGCACAAAATACGACTGGCAATCAAGATAAAATAGGAGCTATCATACAGACTTAGAACATCTATCAGAAGAAGTGGGCTGTACCTCATGTGAGTTAGCCATTGAAAGAAATGTACTAATTAATAGAAGAGAATTCGAACAATGCAGGGTCACTGGAATAGAAATGTTGACTGTGTTTCTCTCTACCAATGCTGTGCGACCTACTGAGTTTCTACACCATTTTCTGTTTTTGTTTTAATCAAATATAAATTGCTAAGGTCAAAGTACTTTGCAATTTGAGCTAGTAAATAACATGACCAAATGAGTGCATCAATTAAACCTCAGTCCATGTCTAGGTTTGACAACACTAAGCAGCCTGTATTAAACACAGCATGGAGGCTGTGATTGTCCTGTTGGACAGACCACAGAGTAACTGAAGTTCAGCATGAACAAAAATAACCAGAGAACTGCAGATGTCAGAAACAAAAACAGAAATTGCCAGAAAATCTCAGCAGGTTTAGCAGTGTCTGTAGAGAGAAAGCAGCGTTAACATTTTGAGACCAGTGAACCTACTTTCGAACAAAGAGTTCTGAAGAAGAGTCACTGGACCCAAATTGTTAGCTTTGCTTTCTCTCCACAGATGCTGCTCAACCTGCTGTGTATTTCTAGCAACTGCTGTTTTTGTTGCAAGTTCGATATTACCTGGGATTGTGAATGACTGAAGATCAATATTCAGATTCTTAATTCTGAACAGCTAACTTTAAAGATATAAAGCAATATGTCTTAACACATTCATGGTTGAGAAACACCAGCCAGTCAGTGGATAATTGGGAAATTAAAGAGATAATGCTGAACGTGTTACTGGACACATACAAATCTGAATCAACAAACATGCAGCCAAAACAGATGCCAAATTAATCAGAAGGAATGTAAGCAGCAAAAACATATCCTAAAATATGCGTAGGGAAAAGGCAAAAAGTTTAGTGGAATGAATACAACAACCAAATACATTAAAAGATGGATGCAAAGAGGGAAAAGGATGGGAGCATGGTTGCAGGAACTGAAAGAGTTTCTAACTGATGAGAGGGTTGGGAAACTGAAGTTTGTTTCAAACGATAGGTTGTAATTGGGCTGAATGACCTCCTGTCACCAGTACTTAATTTATACTGGAAGAAAATATTTGCAGTTATATAGCAATTTTCATAACTTCAGGCCAATGACTCATGTTTTGAAGTGCAGTCGCATTCATAATTTAGGAAAATGCAGCAGCATATTGGTGCACAAACTGAAATAACTATTAGCTAGATCTTTTAGTGATATGGATTGAGGGATGAATATTGGCCAGGACACTGCAAAAACTCCACTACTTTTCCTGAATTAGTGCCAGGGAACCTTTTACGTCCACCGGAGAGCAGAAATCTACCAGGAGGCACCTCTCACTGTTCAGTACTCCCTCAGTACAAACACGAGTCGTGTGCCCAGATACCTGGGGTAAGTCTTGAATCCATAAGTGCAAGGCAAGGGTGCAACCCACACAGCCACAGCCAACAATTACGTGGATTGGATCATGATCAGCCATGATCATACTGAATGGTTGATCACATTGGGCTTGCAAACCCAAATGGCCTTCTCCTGCTCCAGTTGCTGTTGTTCTATTATGAGGGAGGATTTATATATCATTTCCTATGGTGGAAAGGTCATGGAACATGGGAAAAGCAGAGAGAAACCTGGATGCCCTTTCTGATTGCAGAACTGAATGGTGTATCCACGAGGGCATTAAGACATAGGTAAGGAGTGATCATAGTGAAGAGTTCATTTGGGATGCCTTCTCTGCATATGGGCAAAAGTTGGATTGTGAGCTCCCCTTGTACTGAGGATCAGGAGTTTGCTTTATAGGACATCATGAGCACAAACTCCTTTTATAGCGGAAGGTGGGGGCATCATGTTGGATGCCCAGTGTACTTTCTCATATTCCAATCTCCAAGCTGGAAGAAAATAGTGTGACAGTGAGGGGGTGAGGAAAAGGAAATAAAATGGAAGAGAAGGGAAAGCAAGTTTCTGGCTGTGCTGACAGCCTCTTTACTCGGCAGGGTAGTTTTTATACTTAGCTTGGTGGCAGACACAAGTACTCTCAAACTAACTGCCAAGTTAACTCCCTTTAACTTTGCAGAATCATAAAAATGTGTAAAAAAAAAAATCGCAGCCACACACAAGTCAGAATTGCGAATTACTACACAACAATCAATTGCTAAAACTGACTCTTTGGTGAAAGTTCCAACAGGATGAGGGTGGTTTCATCCCATCTGAGACAAAGGAGGATTGAGGAGGCTTGTGCTGAATACATCGGTCCTCACTGCAGGTGGTTCCATTCCTCAGGATATAGGCAGCCCACAGGGAATTCTTCTAGCCAAATGACCAAAAATTGTTTAAGAGTAAACAGAGGTTATTCAGTCCTAAACCTTGGCTGTGGTTCTTCAAACTGTAACCCGATTAGTCCCACTCCCCCTCACTTTGGTGTTATAATATTACAACTTCTGTCCAGATAAAAGTGGTGAGAGTTCACTGCCCTGGCCTCATCTGATACACTTTTTCCAGCTTGTATAGATATTGGGAGCAAGAATATTAAAGGGTATGGGGAGAAAGCAGGAACAGGGCACTGTGTTGGGTCATCAGCCATGATAATATTGAGTGGTGGAGCAGCCTCGTGGGGCTGACTGGTCTACTCTTGCTCCTATTTTCTATGTTTCTGCAAATATGCCTTTCACTCTTGTACATCAAGAGTCACAAACAGCGACTGTGGTGTGCACTCACTGTCATCCCCATCAAAATCAGCTTTACAACGTGGGAAAACGCCAGAGCTCGGTGTTCATTTGTATCAAGTTACATATTTGGTCCATTTAACCATTGATGGAGGGGTTGTGGGGAAAGAGTATCTTACACAAGTGCGTGCAAATTCAAAGGTGAATTGTTCTACACCACGTTTAAGAGATGGGACCAATCCCTTAAACCATAAAATTACCTTTCGTTCTTCTTTAAAATGGTCAGCGGCTGTTGTGAAATGTGGGATAGTATTCTTACAGTGAGGGCACCCTAGAACAAAAAAAAATGAAAGAGCAGTTCATAAATCACCCTGGGCACAATTGAAAGCTTGATCTGGAAGGTTTGAAGAAAGAGCAAGAGAGAGAAAAAAAACAAAATGTAGCTTTCTTTACATCTATCCAGGCCAGTGGCATAACAAAGGACTAAGCATAATGCCATATTTGTTTTTGCAAAGACATTGTGATCAGATCTCTTCAAGTGCATTATACGCATGGGAACTACTTATTCTAACATGTTATGCATGAAATAATTCCCATGTGACATTGAGAATAGATTGGTTCCAGTCTCCAGCTTTGTGTGTGGTATTAGCAGAATTAATCGGGATGTAGCCTTCATCCTGCTTACACAGAAGATCTTCACAGTGCTAAGGACAGGCAACAAGGCTTCCTCTGATCAGTCGACAAACAAATATAGATGCCATTGTGTGTGGTTTTGCCATCACCTTGAATTAGTGGCAGAAGGCAGCATCACAAAGAGCCAAGTGTAGGTATGGAGGTCCTTTTCTTATTTTATAAGGCTCCTGAGAAGTGCATTGGGACATTTTATTATGGTAAAGGTGTCAGATAAATGCAAACTATAGTCGACTTATGCTCTGTAGCAAAATATGATTATCACCCCTGAACAATTTATACATTTGTTTCTTTGCTGCACCACTTGCAAGTCCACCCCAATCGGAGATAGGAGCTGCCTGACTGCAGTAATTAACTTTTTACTAGTTTGCACCTCAGCCTCATAATGTACAATCAGGTTGAAAGAGTGCTCAGGGTTGACTTTTCCATTTAACAGAAGATTGGTTGGTTTCTTCTCATGTACCCCCACCCACCCATTCATGGTTAAATAATTCAGATTTTCTTTTAAAAAAGGCTGTTGTTATGGCACGCGAGACCATTGTCAGATATGTTCTCTCTACTGCAATATTACAGTATATTTGAATGCTTCCCAGAGTACCTCTGTGACCTCAAACAAATGCAGCATCTAAGATTCAGCCTAACCCAGATGGCTGAAGCCATTTCCGGCATTTTAGCTCAGCGCTTATTAACTGATGCTATATCATTAGGAGTGGCAGTGGACCACTCAGCTGCTTACCTGGTCTGGCATACAATAAGATTGCGAATTATCTCACTGTGGCCTCAACTCCACTTTCCCACCTGCCCTCTATAATCCTTCACTCACTTGTCGACCAAAGATTGATCTAACGCAGCCTAGAATATATTCAATGATCAAGCATCCGTTGCTCTCTAGGGTGGAAATTAACAAAGATTAACAAACCTCTCAGGAAAGAAACTCGTCTTTACCTCAGTGTTAAATAAATCCTCATTTTTAAACGAAGCCCTAGGAAGTATGTATTAGATTTTCCCCATAAAGGAAAACATCATCCCTGTATCCAAATACCAATACAGCATACAATTTCAGCAAGACCTCCTTACTTATAGACTCTACTCCACTTGCAATAAATAACATTTTATTTGTGTTTCTATTTACTTGCTTATATTGCATGTTAACATTTTTGTTACTTATGTATTGGGACATTAAATCCAAAGCTGGACAAAGTCTAGATGTGAGCTATGATTTGCTTGTCTCCTTCAAACTTGCCCTTAAATGGAACCCAGTAGGTGACTGAGACTGATTTATACGCTCAAAGTAATGCGACTCTCGTTTGAAGCCCAGAAGCAATAGTGAGCTGTTAGATATTCAGATGGGAAATGGATGGTGTAGGGGAAAATAATCCTTTATGTTTGGTACAAGGCACCATGCAAAAGTTAATTTATGCCAAGTCAGTCATATCTAATCGACTTCAACACTGTCCCCAAACAGTTAAATTGGGTTTTTAAGAGGAATTTAAGATCATTCACCAAGGAGGAGGACATGGATGATAGTAAATTGAGAGAGTGGCTTGTTCATACTTTAAGACATGTCAATATTAAGATGGTGGTGGTGTCGGATATCTTGAAAAATATTAAGTTAGATAACTCCCCAGAGCCTGACGACATGTATCCCAGGATGCCGAAGGAGGCAAGGTAGGAGATTACTGAGGCTGTGACAGAGATCTTTGTATCCTCTTGCTATAGGCGAGACCCCAGAAGATTGGAGAATAGCTAATGCTGTTCCTTTGTTAAAGAAAGGCAACATGGATAATCCAGGTAATTATAGGCCAGTGAGCCTTACATCAGCGGTAGAGAAATTATTGGAGAAGATTTTAGGTACAGGATTTACTTACATTGGAGAAGACTAGACCTCTTGGGGTGGCTCAGCATGGTTTTATGCAGGGGAGATCTTGTTTCAGAAACTTGATTGAGTTTTTTGACAAAATGACAAAGATGGTTGATAAGGATAGGGCAGTGTATGGTGTGTAAATGGACTTTACAAAAGCATTTGACAAAGTCCTCGTGGTAGGATGGTCCAGAAGATCAAATCACATGGAATTCGTGGTGAGTTGGCAAGTTGGATACAATGTTAGCTTGGTCGCAGAAGACAGAGAGAAGTTGTGGAGATGTTTTTTTTCTGACTGCGACCAGTGGTGCTCCGCAAGGATCAGTGCTGGGACGACTGTGTTTGTAATACCTATGATTTGGATGAAAATTTCTGTGGTCAGATTAGTAAGTTTGACGATGACATGAAAATTAGTGGAGTTATCGATAGTGTGTAAAACTATCAATGGATACAGCAGGACATAGATCTGCTGGAAATATGGATGGAGAAACACCAGATGGAGATTTATCCTGACAAATGTAAGATGATGCATTTTGGGAGGTCAAATGCAAGAGGATAGAATGCTGTAAAGGTCAGTCTATTAGGGACATTGCTATACAGTGGAATCCTGGGGTTCTAGTGCATAGCTCCCTGAAAGTGGCAACGCAATTGGATAAGGTGAAAAATGTGTTGCTGGAAAAGCGCAGCAGGTCAGGCAGCATCCAAAGAGCTGGAGAATCGACGTTTCGGGCATTAGCCCTTCTTCAGGAATGAGGAAGGTGTGCCAAGCAGGCTAAGATAAAAGGTAGGGAAGAGGGACTTGGGGGAGGGGCATTGGGAATGCGATAGGTGGAAGGATGTTAAGGTGAAGGCGATAGGCCGGAGAAGTCGGGAAGAAGATTGCGGCCTGTCTCCTCTATATTGGGGAGACAGGCCACCTACTTGCGGAACGTTTCAGAGAACACCTCTGGGACACCCGCACCGACCAACCCAACCGCCCCGTGGCTGAACACTTCAACTCCCCCTCCCACTCCGCCAAGGACATGCAGGTCCTTGGCCTCCTCCATCGCCAGACTATGGCAACACGACGCCTGGAGGAAGAGCACCTCATCTTCCAGCTAGGAACCCTCCAACCACAAGGGATGAATGCAGATTTCTCCAGCTTCCTCATTTCCCCTCCCCCCACTTTATCTCAGTCCCAACCCTCGGACTCAGCACCGCTTTCTTGATCTGCAATCTTCTTCCTGACCTCTCCGACCCCACCCCCTCTCCGGCCTATCACCCTCACCTTAACCTCCTTCCACCTATCACATTTCCACCGCCCCTCCCCCAAGTCCTTTCACCCTACTTTTTATCTTAGCCTGCCTGGCACACTCTCCTCATTCCTGAAGAAGGGCTTATGCCCGAAACGTCGATTCTCCTGCTCCTTGGATGCTGCCTGACCTGCTGTGCTTTTCCAGCAACACATTCTTCAACTCTGATCTCCAGCATCTGCAGTCCTCACTTTCTCCTAATTGGATAAGGTGGCAAAGGCGGCACAAACATGCTTGCCTTCATTGGTTAGGGCATTGAATATAAAAGCTGGCATATCATACACTGCACTTGTGTAAGACTTTGGTCAGGACACACTTGAAGTACTGCGCTCAGTTCTGCTCATTACACTATACGAAGGATGTAGAGGGTGCAGAGGAGGTTTACCAGGATTTTGCCTGGATTGAAATGCATTAGCTACAAGTATAGTCTAGACAACTTGGAGTGTCTTTGTGAAAGCGTGAGAGGCTGAGGGTTGATTTGGTAGAAGTACATAAAATTATGAGGGGCATGGATAAGGTGGATAGTCAGGAGGACAGTGAGAGAGGGAAAGTTTAAAGATGAGCAAGTAAAGTCTTTTTTTTTAGACAGACTGTAATAGGTGCCTGGAACAGACTGCTGGGGGAGGTGGCAGAAGCAGATATGAAAGGCATGTTTAAGAGGCATAGAGACAGAAATAATGAACAGGCAGAGAAGAGAGGGATACAGACAATGTGCAGGCAGATGCGATTAGTTTAGAATAGCATCATGGCTGGTACAGACAGTGGACCAAAAGGCCTGTTCTTGTGCTGCACTGTTCTTTGCCCTATTGCTTGGTTGTACAGAAGTTGAGTACTGCTCAAAAAAAAAGATATTTTGGAGAAACTTGTTGCCTTGAATGTATCAGAACAATCCGCATTAATATCAATTCAATAGGAATCCAACATTTGTATTGTATAAGGGGAGAGTGTCGATTGGTGTAAGTGGGTTCAGTTTGGTAGCGGTATTGCCATGGAGATTGTTCCGATTAATGACGAAATGCACTGTGCCAGTTTCAACTCAACTCAGAACAATAAATCTGCCTGGTTTAAAATTTAAACAATGCTTGGCAGTTAAGTGCTAATCATTAATTTCTGCATTCACTATGGCAATCAATCTACAACAGACCGCTTGCCAAACAGCATTTTCCTCTCAGGTAGTATAAATGCCATTTCTGCCCTTGTATTGGTATTCTTGAATTATCCGGATGAGTGCAAGATAACAAATTGACAAAATGCGCCTTTTATCAGTAATGCTCAAATTACTTAAAATCATATATACATATAAAATATATACCAACCAAATATGTCTTCACTTTGAAAGAAAAAAATAAGCATGAGTTGATGAAAACAAAAGAAAAGTCAACATGTTAGAAGGTTTCAAATTTGAAATGTAACTCTAATGTGCTTCAAGGAGGTAATCCATTAGGAAATGCTCAATTTGTATTCCGAAATGGTACCTTTGGGATCATTTTAAGCATTTTCATTATTATGGAAATCACTTGAAAAGTATTTTGTTGAGGACAGCCAGAAATATCAAGATGGGCTCATGCCATTCAGTATTTTCTGGAGTAAGTTTAAGCCCAGCTAAGGCAATTGCTTCTTCAAGATTTACCACAAGCCACTTTTTAAAAAGAAAATCACTGGTGGCATGTGGCCATCGCTGGAATGCCAGCATTTATTGCCCATCCTTAGTTGCCCTGGAGGTGGTGGTGATGAGCTGCTTCTTCGATTAGGTGGGTGGACCGACATTGCCCTCAGAGAGGGAATTCCAGAATTCTGATCCAGTGACAATGAAGAATGCCAATATACTTCCATGTCAGGATGCTGAGTGGCCTGGAGGGGAACTTGCAGGTTCCCCAGTGTTCCCACGTTTCTGCTGCCCTTGTCCTTCTAGATAGAAGTGACTGTGGATTTTGAACGTGCTGTCTAAGGATCTCTGGTGAATTTCTGCAGTACACACTGTTGCTGCAGAGTATCGGTGGTGGGGGAAGTGGACACTTGTGACTGTGGTGCCAATCAAGGAGGCCACTTTGTCTTTGATGGTGCCAAGCTTCTTGAGCGTTGTTGGAGCTGCAACCATCCAGGAATATTCCATCATACTCCTTGCTTGTGCCTTGTAGGTGAAGGACAGGCTTTGGGAGTCTGGAGTTGAGTTAAGGGGTAAATGTAGGGGTCTGGGTGGGTTGCGCTTCGGCGGGTCGGTGTGGACTTGTTGGGCTGAAGGGCCTGTTTCCACACTGTAAGTAATCTAATCTAATCTTAATCACTCTAGTATTCTTAGCCTCTGACTTACTCTTTTAGCCATTATCTTTCTGCGGTGAGTCCAGTTGAGTTTCTGGTCAGTGGTAACTCCAAGGAGTTATGGGGCATTCAGTGATGGTAGCACCACTAAATATCGAAGGGTGGTGATTAGATCACATCTTGCTGGAGATGGTCATTGCCAGACAATTAGGCAAAAATGAGGGTTGCAGATGCTGGAGATTAGAGTGGTGCTGGAAATGCACAGGTCAGGCTCCTGCCTGAAACGTCGATTTTCCTGCTCCTCGGATGCTGCCTGACCTGCTGTGCATTTCCAGCACCACTCTAATCTTGACACTATCGCCTGACAATTATCCAGATTTTGATGCATTTGTTTGAGCATAGACTGTTTCAGTATCTGAGGAGTCACGAATGGTTCAATCATCGGGGACACTTCCACTTCTGACCTTATGGTGGAGGAAATGTCATTGATGAAGCAGCTGAAGATGGTTGGGCTTAGGACACTACCCTGATGAATTTCTGCAGAGATGTTCCAGAGCTGAGATGACTGACCTCCAGCTAACACAACCATCTTCCTATGTGCCAGGTATGAATCCAACAGCAGATGGGTCGCCCCCTAATACCAAGTGATTCGAGTTTGGCTAGGGCTCCTTAATGTCACACTCGGTCGAACGTGACTTTGGTTTCCAATTCCAATCTTATCCTCCTCTATGATTCACCAAGCCATTCTACTTTCTCCCTTTTACCAAAGCTATTGCACCTCATCTAATTCTCCTTCATCCCCTCCCATGACCTCAGTTTCTGCACACTTCCTTATCTTCCCCATTCAATCAATCCAATTCTCTTTTACCATTTTTCAATGCCATTCAAAATACCATTTATCTCCTTTTCTTAACCCAGTTCCAGCTGACATTCCTCTTTTTTACTCCACTCAAAAGGGCGGCATGGTGGCACAGTGGTTAGCACTGCTGCCTCACAGCCCCAGGGACCCGCGTTTAATTCCTGCCTCGGGCAACTGTCTGTGTGGAGCTTGCACATTCTCCCCGTGTCTGCGTGGGTTTCCTCCGGGTGCTCCAGTTTCCTCCCACAGCAAAGATGTGCAGGTTAGGTGAATTGGCCATGCTAAATTGCCTGTAGTGTTAGGTGAAGGGGTAAATATAGGGGAATGAGTCTGGGTGGGTTGCTCTTCGGAGGGTTGGTGTGGACTTGTTGGGCCGAAGGGCCTGTTTCCACACTAAGTAATCTAATCAAGTCATCCCACATCTTGTATTGCAAAAGACAATTCAACTTGGCACCCAGTACAAGCCAACAATTTCTCCTCCTGCTCTCAAACAACGATGATGCATAAATTTTCCTATTCGTATCCCCATTTCTCTCTATTTAATTTCCTGTGCTCCCTTCATTCCTTCTTACCTCATCCTGGTTCTGTTCCACACATATGCCATCCCTGTTACCCGTGCCAGCCTTGTTTCTACCTGAGACCCGATCAGACTTCAGATAATTTTGTCCACAGTATCTTTGCAGGTTGGCATCCTGTCTCAAAGTATGCTGGAGATGGATACATTTCCAACAGGATCTGAATAACAACTGGCTAGTTGAAGGGGGCGAGAGGAGGAAGAGGTTGAAATTTGGCTGCAGTGGATAGTCATGCCTTGAAATGTATGCCATCCCCAGCAAACAATGATATTCAGGCATTAGACTAAATAATGATGATCAATATACAATGACACTTCAGTGATATATCAATTGTCATTTAGTGTATACCCCACTGTTTGGTACAGCAAGTACAGCCAAAGAAAACAAATCCTTTTCTGCTTCAAATAGACCAGAGATTTGGATTAATGCAGATGGAACTATTTGCATCGTCCTGACCAATGTACAAGTGTTTTAGAGTCATAGAGACATACAGCATGGAAACAGAACTTTTGGCTCAACTTGTTCACGTCGCCCAGATTTCCCAGATTAATCTAGTTTCATTTGCACACATCCACTAAATCCTTCCTATTCATATACCAATCCAGATGCCTTTTAAATGTTGTAATTGTACCTGCTTCCACCACTTCCTCTGTCAGCTCATTTCATAATTGTACCACCAAAGAAAGCACATGCAACATGCCTTAATGACTACTGCTCAGTGGCTCTGATGTCCCTAATCATGAAGTACTTCGAGATGCTAGTCATGGCCCACATCAACTCCAGCCTCTCAGTCTGCCTCAATCCCCAGTAATTTGCCTACCAATGAAACAGGTCCACAGTAGATGCCATTTCCCTAGCCCTGCACTCATTCCTAGAACATCAGAACAAAAAAAGACACCTACGTCAGACTCCTACTCATGGACCACAGCTCCACCTTCAATGCCATAAAGATCTCCAGACTAATCTCAAAACTCTGAGGTCTAGGTCTCAGCTTCACCCTCTGCAACTGGATCCTGAGCTTCAAGATCCATAGATCGTGATTAGTAAAGATAGAAAACTGTACCTCCTCTATGATAACCCTCAAAACCGGAGCTCTCCAAGGATGCGTTCTGAGCCCCCTACTGTATTCCCTGTACATCCGTGACCGTGTAGCCAAATTCCGAATGAATACCATCTGCAAGTTTGCTGATGACAATCGTGGTAGGATCTGACATCAAACAATGATGAGTCAAATACATAAAGGAAATAGAGGGCTTGGTGACTTGGTGCAATGATAACAACCACTCTCTCTGTGTCAGCAAAACAAAAGAACTGATCATTGACTTCAGGCAGAAAGGAGGACATGCCCCCATCTACATCAACAGAGCTGATGGGTTGAGAGTGTCAAGTTCCCAGGATTGATAATAAGCGACAGCCTGTCCTAGACTTCCCATGTAGATACGATGGTCAAGGAGGCACAACAATGCCTCTTTTACCTCAGGCGGCTTAGGAAATTTGGCATGTCCATAAGGACTTTCACCAACTTCTAAAGATGCACCACAGATTGCACTCTATTCGGGTGCATAATAGCTTGGTACAGCAACTGCTCAGCTATGGAAAGGCTGCCAACATCAAAGACCCCTCCCACACTGGTAATGCTCTCCTACAACCTCTTCCATCAGGCATAACACACACAAGTTCAAGAACAGCTTCTTCTCTGTCATTATCAGACTGATGAATGGACTCTCTAACTTCAAATAATGTTGATCATACTTTGTGCACCTCCTGTGCAGTGTAACCTACATGCCTCACTCTGTCTAAGCACCTTATGATCTGCCTGAACTGCTCACAAAACAAAACATTTCACTGTAATTAGGTACATGACTTCAATAAATCAAACCAAAGGTTTTCTGCCTGTTAAAAATTTGCCTCTTAGGTCCCTTTTAAATCTTTCCCCTCTGACCTTAAACCTATGCCTTCTAGTTTTGGACCCCCATACCCCAGGGAAACGACCTTGACTATTCACTCTATGCACGACCTTCATGATTTACACGATTCTAGAAGGTCAAACCTCAGTCTCTATTGCTCCAGAAAAAATAGGTAAAAACAATGACTGCAGATGCTGGAAACCAGATTCTGGATTAGTGGTGCCGGAAGAGCACAGCAGTTCAGGCAGCATCCGAGGAGCAGTAAAATCGATGTTTCTGGCAAAAGCCCTTCATCAGGAATACAAGCCCCAGCCTATTCAGCTTCCCTCTATAGCTCAAACCCTCCAACCCTGCCAACATTCTTATAGACATCTTATATGTCAGTGGTTTATAAGACATTTTATATCCACATTATACCTATTCAGACTACAGAATTTAAAAAAGCTGTTCCAATGGATTCTCTCTTCTTCAATCCAATTACACTATGTGCCAGATTCATGCTGTTGTATAACTATTTGAAATACCTCATATATTCTATAAACGCATTGGCTGTTTTGTTGTAACTTGTGATCCAAGATATAAAATGATGCAATTCTCACCTCAGCTCCAACTCACCAATAATTCAATGGGCATATAGCCCACAGTCTCTCAGATGAGGAAGATTCCAGACTACACTCATATTCCGTAACAGAATTGTTGGTCTACCTACAGCAGGTGGACTGCAGTGGTTCAAAAGGGCAGCTTCCCCACCACCTTCTGAAGAGCAACAAAATGCTGAGGTGCCCACGCCGCAAGTGAATTTTTTTAAAAAGTTCTCTACGGCTTGTCCCTGATATAGCATTACACCTGCCCTTCATAAAGAATAATCAGTATGGGATTCCATTTCTGATGGATACTCTGCAACCCTACTTGAAATACAAAGAAGGCACATGCTAACTTGGAATAAAATCAGAGTTTCATTCGGTCATACTTAAACAGGCAGCTAATTCACATATTAAAAAGTAGTCCTCTTAGGAAGGATAAGGCATCAATTATGGAACCATTAAACACCCTACCAACAGATTCCCAAAGGTGATATATGTTGCCTCTCAGTATGTGGATGTACCTACGAGAGAAGGTGCAAAACCTGACCTACTCTTGGGAAATAAGGCAGGGCTGGTGACTGAGGTGTCAGTAGGGGATCACTTTGGACCATCAAGGAGCCCGAGCTATTCGTTTTAAAATTGTGATGGAAAAAGATAGACCAGATCAAAAAGTTTAAGTTTAAATTGGAGAAAGGCCAATTTTGACAGTATTAGGCAAGAACTTTTGAAAGCTGATTGGAGACAGATGTGTTCGCAGGTAAAGGGACGGCTGGATAATGGGAAGCCTTCAGAAATGAGATAACAAGAATCCAGAGAAAGTATATTCCTGTCAGGATGAAAGAGAAGGCTGGTAAGCACAGGGAACGCTGGATGACAAAAGAAATTGAGGGTTTGGTTCAGAAAAAGAGGAAGCATATGTCAGGTATAGACAGGATAGATCGAGTGAATCCTTAGAAGAGTATAAAGGCAGTAGGAGTATACTTAAGAGGGAAATCAGGAGGGCAAAAAGGGGACATGAGATAGCATTGGCAAATAGAATTAAGGAGAATCCAAAGGGTTTTCACAAATATATTAAGGACAACAGGGTAACTAGGGAGACAATAGGGCTCCTCAAAGATCAGCAAGGCGGCCTTTGTGTGGAGCCACAGGAAATGGGGGAGATACTAAATGAATATTTTGCACCAGTATTTACTGTGTAAAAGAATATGGAAGATATAGACTGTAGGGAAATAGATGGTGACATCTTGCAAAATGTCCAGATTACAGAGGAGGAAGTGCTGGATGTCTTGAAACGGTTAAAAGTGGATAAATCCCCAGGACCTGATCAGGTGTACCCGAGAACTCTGTGGGAAACTGGACAAGTGATTGCTGGACCTCTTGCTGAGATACTAGTATCACCGATAGTCACAGGTGAGGTACCGGACGACTGGAGGTTGGCAAACGTGGTGCCACTGTTTAAGAAGGGCGGTAAAGACAAGCCAGGGAACTATAGACCGGTGAGCCTGACCTCAGTGGTGAGCAGGTTGTTGGAGGGAATCTGAGGGACAGGATGTACATGTATTTGGAAAGGCAAGGACTGATTAGGGATAGTCAACATGGCTTTGTGCGTGGGACATCATGTCTCACAAACTTGATGGAGTTTTTTGAAGAAGTAACAAAGAAGATTGATGAGGGCAGAGCAGTAAATGTGATCTATATGGACTTCAGTAAGGTGTTCGACAAGGTTCCCCATGGGAGGCTGATTAGCAAGGTTAGATCTCATGGAATAAAGGGAGAACTAGCCATTTGGATACAGAACTGGCTCAAAGGTAGAAGACAGAAGGTGGTGATGGAGGGTTGTTTTTCAGACTGGAGGCCTGCGACCAGTGGAGTGCCACAAGGATCGGTGCTGGGACCTCTACTTTTTGTCATTTACATAAACGATTTGGGTGCGAGCATAAGAGGTATAGTTACTAAGTTTGCAGATGACACCAAAATTGGAGGTGTAGTGGACAGCGAAGAGGGTTACCTCAGATTACAACAGGATCTTGACTAGTTGGGCCAATGCGCTGAGAAGTAGCAAATGGAGTTTAATTCAGATAAACATGAGGTGCTGCATTTTGGGAAAGCAAATCTTAGCAGGACTTATACACTTAATGGTAAGGTCCTAGGGAGTGTTGCTGAACAAAGAGACCTTGGAGTGCAGTTTCATAGCTCCTTGAAAGTGGAGTCGCAGGTAGATCGGACAGTGAAGGTGGCGTTTGGTATGCTTTCCTTTATTGGTCAGAGTATTGAGTACAAGAGTTGGGAGGTCATGTTACAGCTGTACAGGACATTGGTTAGACCACTGTTGGAATATTGTGTGCAATTCTAGTCTCCTTCCTATCGGAAAGATGTTGTGAAACTTGAAAGGGTTCAGAAAAGATTTACAAGGATGTTGCCAGAGTTGGAGGATTTGAGTGAAAGGAAGAGGCTGTTTTCCCTGGAGTGTCGGAGGCTGAGGGGTGACCTTATAGAGGTTTACAAAATAATGAGGGACATGGATAGGATAAATAGACAAAGTCTTTTCCCTGGGGTCACGGAGTCCAGAACTAGAGGGCATAGGTTTAGGGTGATGGGGAAAGATATAAAAGAGACCTAAGGGGCAACTTTTTCACGCAGAGGGTGGTATATGTATGAAATGAGCTGCCAGAGGATGTGGTGCAGGTTGGTACAATTGCAACATTTAAGAGGCATTTGGATGGATTTATGAATAGGAAGGATTTGGAGGGATATGGGCTGGGTGCTGGCAGGTGGGACCAGATTGGGTTGGGATATCTGGTCGGCATGGACAGGTTGGACCGAAGGATCTGTTTCCATGCTGTACATCGCTATGACTCTATTGAATGAGTTGATATTTCTTTTCTCTTATGTTGCTTTATGCTTTAAAAGCAACATGCACAACACACACATTTTTAAGCATAAAGCAACAAATGGAAAAAGCGACAAAAACTCATTCAATAGATGCTTACTCCATGCTTACTCTCACTTCAAGGCTGCAAAGGAAATGACACCAGTCTTCCACTCAGCCAGTGTTTACTCTCATTTCTCCTAAAGACAATGATTCCTCACATTAAATATGGTTTCACTGTTGCTCAAATGATGACACTTCATGCAATGATTTTGACAAAGATAGTCTGTAATCAATTCTGCAGCAGGGGAACCCTACCATCATACATCACTTAGTGAGGGTCACTGGCTAGTAGTAAGCAGCAGGAAAAACCTTAACGAGAGAAAAAAGTTATTCAAGTGTGTTAGATGAGATTAACCTCCCTCGTGCAGATCGGTAGATTGAAATGGGCATCTGTGAGGCCATTGCTGGGCTGCAAGTCTCAGCTCGGAGGACTCTATTCAATGATTAAATACAGACAAATTGTCACTGTACCACTGTGATAAGAAATAGTGTTGAATTTGTACCAAGGTCAGATTTTCAGGGTAGTGCACCATCTCCTGCAGACAACAAGCCTGAAAGAAGCACCGTGGGAACCCACATTATTGGCTAGTGGAAACTGCATGGGCCAGGTTATGGATAAGAGATAGACTGTAGTCAATTCTGCAGCAAGGGAACTCTACTTTCATACATCACTTAGTGAGGGTCACTGGCTAGTAGTAAGGAGTAGGAAAAACCTTAACGAGAGAAAAAGTAATTCAAGTGTGTTAGACTGTGTGTGCAAGTAGACATTGTTTTGATCTTTGAACAACAGAATCTCCTTGGCAGATTGAATCCAATTTCCACTATGATGCACCTTAAGTGGCCACTGGGAGACATACGGGTGCAACAGCAACTAGCATTTCAAAAAGCATCCTTAATCTAGCAAAATATACCATACCTACACTTAGCTTTTTGCGATGATCCCTCACCCCACGAATTCACAGGAGCACAGTCAAAAATAAAAAAGTGTCACAGATTAACTTAAGGAGATATTAGGTCAAATGGACAATAGCTTGGTGAAACAGGTAAATTTTAAGCAGAGTCTTAGAAAAGCAGAGAGGTTTTTTTTAAGGGAATTCCAGAGTTAGGCTCCAGGTAGTTTAAGGCAAACAAAGATAGAAATTGCTGGAGAAACTCAGAAGGTCTGGCATCATCTATGGGAAAAAAGCAGAGTCAAACATTTTGATCCAGTGACCCTTTTCAAAACCCCACCTTCATGGATGTGAAGGAGGGTAAGGGACTCAACATTAACTCTTCTCTCTCTCCAGAGATGCTTCTAGGCTTGCTGAGTTACTCCAGCAATATCTGTTTTTGTTTCAGATCTCCTGCAGTTTGATTTTAGCTCAGTTAATGATACCTAAATGATGAAGTGATAAAGATTGGTGGGGATGTGTAAGAGGCTGGAATTGAAGTTCTAATGTTATGTTATTGAGGTTTTGGGGAAGGTGACAAAGAAAAGGATGGCAAAGCCGTGGAAGGAATTCCAAGCAAGGATAAGAATTTGAAACTTCAGGCTTTTGCAAGAGCAGAAATGGCTCCTGACATGAAACCCCACCCCCCACCTGGTCTCTATTTAAACTCAGCAGTGAAGGGTCAGAGGTATGAAACTATCCTTCAAAACATGGCTGGGCTCAATCACCCAATGATCCAACTACTGGAAATCCTTCCCATAGAGCTGGCTTTGTGAGCTACATTTCAAAGCACAAATTTTGAAACAAAGCAGGCATGGTGCTCTCCCCAGTGTGAACAGGTATTGATACAAGGTAAATAAGGATGCCATTAATAGGCTAAATGAATACATGTTTGAGCTACGCTCATAGCATTTAATTCAGTATGCTTTAGTGCTTCTTGCTTTCATTAGACATACAACACACATTCCTCAAGAAATTCTTCACTTCTCCTCAGTTGGGCAGTGCAGTAATATCTCCTTCATGGTGCATCTCATTTCACATTGTTTTTCCTGCTCCCTGAAAGTGGGCCTCATTCTATTGCCTAAGTTCAGTCGGGTCACTAGAAAGGCACACACACACGCGCACGACAACTTTCAAGTCTGCTAGCTTGTAACATCTGCCTGTCCTGCTGCAATACACAATTCTCCAACGTAGCTTAAATCACCCAGATTTTGCTGTCAAAGCAAACTACCCTTTTGCTCTAGAGATATGAAATGGATTTCTGATTGTGCGCCTGAGTAAGACGGCAGCTCATTGGGGAGCTAAACCAGGCAGTAATCCCGGTCTGGTAGTGCGAGTCACCCGAGTAGGCATTTGAGCAAACCGAAATTGACCTGACACTGTGTTGGAAGCAAGCCTAAAACTTTCAGATCAGATGAGTACTCACATTATTCTTTTCGTAATCATACGAACTGGCTGCAGATCGAGCTGCCTGGGAGGTCAAACAGTTCAGCATTGTTCTCAACAACAAGCCCCTTTTCAAACAGAGGCTCTGTTGAAAGGCTCTCTGAATTATTGCTGCAGCAGAAATTAACTGATGCATTCAGAATCCAAGAATTTCAGTGGTTTTCAGTGGTCCTGTCGCAACCTCAAGGTAACCTGCAACAGCCCCTGTAGAGTTTACATGCAGCAACACAGTTTCGTAGGTGAGCCACAACATCAGCCCCAGGGGAACACAATGAACCAACCGCAAATTTACTCAGCAGTGGTAGACTTATGAAAAATCAAGAGAGAGTGTACCAGTCACAAGAAATGGCACCAAAAATCCCAGACAAGGTAAATTATTTCTTTTTTTTAAAATCTGTGGAAACTCTGGCAGGAAAGTTAGGACTGTGGTGACATGGCTCAAGGCACTCGAGCTGGGAGTGCTGGCTATTCATGTCAAATGTCCCTCAAGATTCAAAGGTAACGGTGGGTGGGGGGAGGGGAGAGAGAGAGAGAGAGAGAGAGAAGAGAATAAGTTTCGGCCTGCTCCCACAGGTAGCCACAGGCCAACAATGTAACACCATCACTCCCCAGAAAAATATTTACCAAATCCTAGCAGAAAGGAACAGGTCATAAGATATAAACACAAAGTGCTGCAGAAATCCAGCAGATCTAGCAGCATCTGTGCAGAAACAAAGTTAACGTTGAGTCCAATGGGGCTCATTTCATAAGTCATCCTCTGAAGAGGAGTTGCACTGGACTTGAAATATTAACTCTCTCTCCATGCTTGCTCCCAGGCCTTCTGAGTTTCTCCAGCACTTTGTTTCGTTTCAGAATACCTGCACCCATAGTATTTTGCTTTTACTGAGGGCCAGAGGATACATCTCAAACAGAAACAATCTTGTCAATTTCACGGAGTTTCACTTACATTTATACTTTAAAACCAAAGTATTGCAGATGCCAGAGATGTGAAATAAAAACAAGTGGAGAAGCTCAGCATATTTGGCAGCAGAGAGAGGAATAAGCTTTTCCTACACGAGAGAATCTCCTTCTGACATTTATCAGCATTGCCATCACTGAATTCCCCATAAATATCATCTTGGATGCTCCACACACTAGAACTGAACCAGTCAAATAAATAATGCAAAAACAAGAGCAGGTCAGAGGCTTGGACTTCTGACAGGAAACCAATTCCTGATTTCCCCAAAGCCTGTTCATCATCAACAAACTGGAGTCAGGAGAATGATGGAACACTTCTCAATTACCCGATGAATGCATATTCAACAACACTCAAGGAGCTCAACACCGTCCAGGACTGAGCAGCGCACGACATTAGCATCCCATTCATCACTGATGTCACATCTACAAGATACACTGTAGCCGACTGTCAAAGCTTCTTTGACAGCAATTTCTAACCCCATGGCCTTCACAAGCTAGAAGAATAAGTGCAGGAAAAGCAGGAGAATACTACCTCCTACAACTTCCACTATTAGTCACTATTAGTTCGCACTTGGAACTATATTGCCTTTATTGTTTTGTCCTGGTAGTGGTGAACTGCCTTCTTGAAATTGCTACAGTTCCTTGGGGCGCAGAGATGCCACTAGATCAATTTGGAAGAGGGTTCCAGGATTTTGATATAGTGACATAACATGGAGTGGAACAAATAAAGAACAAAGAATATAGGAACAGGCACTTCATCCTATCAAACCTGCGCAGACACTTAGAGTCACAGAGATGTCCAACATGGAAACAGACCCTTCGGTCCAACCAGTTCATGCTGACCAGATATCCCAACCCAATCTAGTCCCACCTGCCAGCACTAGGTCCATATCCCTCCAAACCCTTCCTATTCATATACCTATCCAAATGCCTCTTAAATGTTGCAATTGTACCAGCCTCCACCACTTCCTCTGGTAGCTCATTCCATACACGCACCACCCTCTGCGTGAAAATGTTGCCCCTGAAGTCTCTTTTGTATCTTTCCCATGCCACCCTAAACCTATGCCCTCTAGTTCTGGACTCCCTGACCCCAGGGAAAAGACTTTGCCAATTTACCCTCTCCATGCCACTCATAATTTTGTAAACCTCAACAAGGTCACCCCTCAGCCTCCGACGCTCCAGGGAAAAAAAGCCTCTCCCTATAGCTCAAATCCTCCAACCCTGGTAACACCCTTGCAAATCTTTTCTGAACCCTTTCAAGTTTCACAACATCCTTCTGATTGGAAGGAGACCAGAATTGCATGCAATATTCCAACAGCGGCCTAACCAATGTCCTGTACAGCCGCAACATGACCTCCCAACTCTTGTACTCAATACTCTGACCAATAAAAGAAAGCATACCAAACACCTTCTTCACTATCCTACCTACCTGCGACTCCACTTTCAAGGAGCTATGAAACTGCACTCCAAGGTCTCTTTGTTCAGCAACACTCCCTAGGACCTTATCATTAAGAGTACAGGTTCTGCTAAGATTTGCTTTCCCAAAATGCAGCACCTTGCATTTATCTGAATTAAACTCCATCTGCCACTTCTCAGCCCCTTGGCCCATCTGGTCCAGATCCTGTTGTAATCTGAGGTAACTTCGCTGTCCACTACATCTCCAATTTTGGTGTCATCTGCAAACTTACTAACTATTCCTCTTATGCTCGGATCCAAATTATTTATGTAAATGACAAAAAGTAGAGAACCCAGCACCGACACTTGTAGCACTCCACTGGTCACAGGCCTCCAGTCTTAAAACCTTTTGCCTCTATGCAGTTCATATCTTTCTACTCCCTGCTTATTCATGTACACGTTATAAGTTGCCTTGTAAAAGGAGCTATTCTATCTCCTTTTATAACCTCCTCCAGTAATGCATTCCAGGAACTTACCACTGCTGTATAAACAACATGCCTCTCTCATCTCCTTTAAACATCCCCCATTTACCTTAAACTCATGATCCTGAGTAATTGACATTTCTACCCCAGAAAAAGACTGACTATGCATGCTCTTCAATTTTGTAACCTTCTAGCTGGCTGCCCCTCACCCTCCAATCTTCAAGTGAAAACAAACCAAGTTGTCCTCTCTCCCCTCAGGGCAAATACCCCTCTAAACCAGGCAACATCCTGGTAATCTTTTCTGTACCTTCTCCAACGCCTCTAACCCCCTTTCTGTCACCTGATGAAGGAGCGTCGCTCCGAACGCCAGTGTGCTTCCAATTAAACCTGTTGGACTATAACCTGGTGTTGTGCGATTTTTAACTTTGTACACCCTAGTCCAACACTGGCATCTCCAAATCAAACCCCCTTCTGGTAGCGTCGTCACCAGAACTGTATGCAATATTCAAAATGAAGCCAAAGTGCGATGCAGCTGCAACATGCCTGATCAATTTTTATACTTAACGTCCTGACCAATGAAGGCAAGCATACCATAAGTTGTCTAAACCGACTTGTGATGCCACTTTCAGGGAACTGTGGATGCGTATGTCTAGATCCCTCTATATGCTAATGTTTCTAAGGTTCTGCCATTTACTATACATTTCCCTCCTGTATTAGACCTTCCAAAAATGCAACACCTCACATTTGTCCAGATTAAGTGCCATCTGCCATTTCACCATCCAAGTCTCCAGCGCATCTGTATTCTGCTGTATTCCCTGGTGATTCTCCTCTCTATCCACAGCTCCCCAACCTTTGTCAACCTCAAACTAGCTCATTAGGCCACCTATATTCTTCTCCAAATCATTTACATATGTTACAAACAACATGGGTCCCAGCACTGATCCCTGCAGAACATAACTGGTCATCGATCTCCAGTCAGAAAGACACCCTTCCACTATTTTCCAGTTCTTTGCAACCTCACCTGTGGCTAAAGAACATAGAGATGGCTGGTTCAGGCAGTAGAGCACGAGACTCTTAGTCTCATGGTTGTGGTTCTGCACCCCCACGTTGGATATAGTAGTTTTAAAATTCCACCCAGAAATGGCACAGTGGCTCAGTGGTTAGCACTGCTACCTCACAGCACCAGGGTCCCAGGTTCAATTCCAGCCTCGGGCGATTGCGTGGAGTTTGCACATTCTCCGTGCCTGCATGGGTTTCCTCCGGGTGCTCCGGTTTCCTCCCACAGTCCAAAGGTGAAGGTCAGGTGAATTGGCCATGCTAAATTGCCCATAATGTTCGGTGTATTAGTCAGAGGGAAATGGGTCTGGGTGGGTTACTCTTCGAAGGGTCGGTGTGGACTTGTTGGGCCAAATGGCGTATTTCCACACTGCAGGGAATCTAATCAGAAAGGCAAGGCCAGTAGATAAATAGGAACACCAGCATTTGCAAATTCCCCTCCATGCTACTATATCATTGCCCCTTCACTGTTACTGGGGCAAAATCCTGGAACTTTCTTCTTAACCACAAAGGCTGCAGCTGTTCAAGAAGGCAATTCATAACCACCTTCAAGGGCAACTAGGAATGGGCAATAAATGCTGGCCCAGACAATGATGCACACATTCCATGAATGAGTTAAGAAAAAATCTTACCACACTAAGTCCCGAGATTTAGCCTCAATTTCTTATAGTATTAACCACGTTAATTTTGTGTTTTTGCAAACTTTAGTTTTGCAATCAAGACAAATCAAAACACTTTGATGTCCACCTTTTCGAATTTCTTCAAAATTGTGTAAAAGCATTTTTACTATCTTTAATTTTGGACTGTGGGCTAAAAAAAAAGAAACCTTGCTTCAAACCAAGAAAGCTGTCTAAAGATATATTTGTAGGGTTAAAAATCTCATTTACTGGACATAGGAAGCAGCATAGAGGTAAAGTTGTCATAGTCCCACAAGACCATAGGGCTGATCTCTCATTACAGAGAGACAATTGGTAATGACTTAACCTAAGGATTACCACACTTCAGGAGAGGGGAGAAGCTGAAAAGGAGAGTCCTTCATGGTGACACACGTCATTGACTTCACACTGCATCACAACCCAGCTGTCCAGCCAACTGATCTAACTGACACCCAAGAAGCTGCACATTCAATGCTGCACATGCTTAGAAAAATGTGAGGGAAGTCAGACAGAACAGAGCTGGTGAATTTCTGAATGAAGAGACGGCTGCCTGACAATATTTTGATTAATTCCAGGAAAGGTGACCATAGCCTGCATGCGATCAATAAAACAGAAGCTTCTAGCCTTCAAAGAGAAAACACCTTACATCTATTTCTCACCCTTCTGTGTACAAAGTAACAGAAAATCGCCTCATAGTTGTTCTCACTCACTATTTCCCTGTGAACTGTCCTCTAAGCAAATTTCCTTATTGAAACGAAAAAGGGGAATACACCTTCACCCAGTTAATCAAAAACTGAGAACTGATATATCCACAACCTTGTATCATTGATAAAGAACATGAAAGCGTTGAAACGAACAACCCAGACTGAATGTGATCCGGATTGGTGCCAGAACTGCATGGACTTCTTTTTTCTTCCCTTTCTCGCCCATAATATGTGTTCGTCTCTTTGTGCGCTTGTATGTGCATTGAGTTATAAATTAGCAACTCTGGTTTCTTCCTTTCCAATTAAAAATGTGATTGCAGTAAAGAGCTACTTTCTTGTTAAAGGAAAACCTGTGTACATGTTCTTTTAAACTGAATTAGACAGCAAGGTAGAATTTGGCAGTCTACGGTTTAATCAAATTTAGCAGGAACTAGTTTCCAGTACACCACCCCAATAAGTCACGACAATTTTCAAGATCTCTCTCACTTCATCTCTAAGTCTTCTCCACCGAAAGGAAGAAACTGAAGCTCGATAATTCCAGCATCATAATGAAAACAAATTTAGACATTCTCTAGTACTTCTCCATCAATTTGTAATATGTACATGAGAAGAGTGACAGCACTCAAAGAGGAGCCCAGCTATAATTCTGCATGGTTTTAATATAATTTTGATGATCTGAAACTAGATGCACACCCTAAAATGTGCAACAAACTCTAGGCTGAGACTTTGGTGCAGTAATGAGTCGTGTTATTTGTTGAACGATAAATAACGGGTGGGGCTACTTGCACATATTGAAAACAAATCAAATCATTCCATCTTTTAAGGGGCTAGATGGAACCTTGGTTTAACATCTTTCCCTAAATGGTACCTCCAACTACGCAGCACTCCCTGTGTACTGGTACGACGTGCCAGCCTGAACAGTGAGCTCCAAAACAGCACTTAGTTTAAATAATGGCTAGGTTGCAGATTTATGTCCTTTCTTTGTAAACAAGAAACTGCTCGAATGTTTCCCTCCCTCCCTGGGGAGACTGATATAGAGTCAGCTTTTGTGTTCATAAAACAGCAAACAGATTACTAACACCTGAATGAGAACCTACCCACAGTCCATTAGCACATTAACACATCACCCAAAATTGAGGAGGGGGAGAAATTGTGCATTAGCAAATATAGATTTGCTAGAAATAATATCATCTGCAACCAAAGGTTCCAAATAATGAACAGCATTTGGGAACTTGCCACTTCCTCTTCCAGAAATGAGAATCTGTCATTGTCAAGCTTTTGGAAATAAAGTTCAAAGTAAATTTCAAAACTATAACGCAAATTACATTTCTTTATTACGAAGAGAGATACTGAATTGAAGACAGCGTTAGTAATTCACAAAGAATTCCAGTATTACTTTGAAAAAAATAATTCTAAACAACAGAAAGATATTGAACAGTCATTTGCAGCAGCAAAACAAACAGCCACTGAATGTGTGAACATATGAGAGTATGGTGCACATCAAATTTGTGCAAGTATTGGATTTGTTTTGCAAATGTAACTGGGGTTGCTACACTGGTACTTAAATCCAAAACTAACAGCAACAAATCATATTTATATAGCACCTTCAATGCAATGAAAAGTCCCAAGCCACTTCATCTAAGTATTATAAATCAAAGTTTAACATCAAGCCACGTAAAGGAGATATTGGGCCAGTCAGAGGTTATGTTAAAGGAATGTCTTAAAGAAACAAGATTGGTAAGAAAGGCAGAAAAATTTTAGCTAATTCCATTGGGGCCCAAGTAATTGAAGATGTGGCCACCAATCTTGAGGCAGTTCTAACTGACAGCATAAAGGGAGCCAGAAGTAGAACAGCACATACTTTAGAGTGTGTTGGGTATGGTCAAATGCATCACAGGGAGGGCCAAGGCAATGGAAGGATTTGAGAACAAGGATAAGCATTTTAAGATAATTCCTACTGACTTATCTAGAAGTGACTCTCAGACTTGAGCTATCCTATCTTTCATGCAGTAAAAGTGGAGGACAGCTAGAAACTAGAATAAGGAACAAATATTGCATGACTGGGTAACATTAAAGTAAATCCAAAAGTCTTTTATAATCAATAACTTGGATTCATTAATGCCTTTAAAACAAAGAAATATTCTAGGCAGATGAGAAAAACCATGAGAAAACAATATCCAACACACAGCCACAGAGATATTATAGTAGAAAATGAAGTCTGCAGATGCTGGAGATCACAGCTGCAAATGTGTTGCTGGTCAAAGCACAGCAGGCCAGGCAGCATCTCAGGAATAGAGAATTCGACGTTTCGAGCATAAGCCCTTCATCAGGATGAAGGGCTTATGCTCGAAATGTCGAATTCTCTATTCCTGAGATGCTGCCTGGCCTGCTGTGCTTTGACCAGCAACACATTTGCAGCACAGAGATATTATAGCAGATGACCAAAAACTTGTTCAAAGGGATATATGATCTAGGAAGCTGACTGCTATTGGTGGAGCAATTTCATAGAATCCCTACAGTATGGAAGCAGACCACTGAACTCATCAAATCCACAGTGACCCACTGAAGAGCATCCCACCCAGATAGCCCGCAACTCACCCCACCCCCCACCCCCTCCCACCCCCCAACCCCATTCCCCCTCAAACCCTGCATTTCTATATACCCCTGAATATTAAGGGCAATTTAGCATGGCCAATCCACATTGCCTGCACATTTTTGGACATGGAGGAAACCCACACAGACACAGGAGAACATGCAAATTCCACACAGACAGCTGAGGGTGGAATGAACCCCAGGTCCCTGGTGCTGTGAAGCAGCAATGCTAACCACTGAGCCATCATGCCACCCAATTAAAATTGTTCAAGTGCAAGATGACTATTGGAGGAATGCAAACATAAGGGTTGTAGAGGTTACAAAGATAAGGAATTTGCAAAGAAGGAGAAAGAATTTTAAACACGAGAAGAAATTTCTGGAAAAACTTAGCAGGTCCGGCAGCACCTGAAGTGGGAAAACAAAGTTAAACAAAAAGATATCAGAACAAATGAAGGAGAATCACAATGTTAACTCTGTTGTCTCTCTACAGATGCTGGCAGACTTGCTGAGTGTTTCCAGCAATTTCTGCTTATGTTTCTGCTTTCCAGCATCTGCAGTTCTTTGGTGTTTTTAAAATAAATCTTAAAGTGGAGATGTTGCTTAGCCAGGAAATGACTGTGCATTAGGTGAACTTGGCATAAGTTAGCCTATGAGTAACAGAGTTGCAGGCTGATTCGTCATTAAAAAAGTAGAGATGCAGAGAACATAGCTGAGGTACCAACATGCATTAAGCAGTGTCTTCATGAAAGAGAATTTACCAATTTTGCAGTAATAGAGGAGCTTTTAGTAATATTAGATCGAATAAAAATTGAAAAGGCAATTAAAAGGTTGGCTGTACTGAAAGTAGGAAAGTCATTTGATCCAGATGGGCACATTCTGGATTAATTAACTATGGAAATTCCGATCACATTCTTCCAACTGTTCTTAGATACGTGAATGGTGTTGCTAATAATCAGAGATTCCCAAATATTACACTCTCATTCAAAATAAATGGTAAAGAGCATTAAACCCAGTGTCAGCCAGATTTTAGTCATAGTCATACAGCACAGAAACAGATCCTTTGGTCCTACCTGTCCATGCTGAGCAAGTTTCCCCAGACTAAACCTTTACTCTTTTTAGGATGTGGACATTAGTGACAAGGTCAACAATTGTTACCCATCTCTAACTCTCTCGTGAACTGAATGGCTTGCTTGACTATTTCAGAGGGCAGTCAAAAGTTAATCACATTGCTGTGGGTTGGGAGTCACACATAGGCTAGATGGGGTAAGGGGAGCTGCTTCCTTTCCAGAAGGATAGTAGTGAACCAGATGGATTTTTCACACCAGTTAATAAATGCTGTCAATAAATATACTGAAACATCCTTCAATTCCTTTCTCATTCATGCATTTATATCACTTTCCGTTAACGTATGCTTCCCCTCTCAATTACTTATGGCAGTTCCATATTCTAACCACTTTCTGGCTAAAGACTTCAAGGGAAATATTCCACTGAGGTAAATGGGTTGGCTATCAGTAAATGGCCATGCCTGTTATTGTTTAGTGTAGGTAGGTGTTTTGAGAAATTAGGGGCATTTGAAAACATTTAAACCCAATTTTCTATTTGCCATCCTAGAGCCATATTCTCAACGGATGGTCTTTCCATATTTTATCAGAGAGTACTTTATGCTTAGAACTCTGAAGTGGAGCTAATTAGATTGCTTTTTTGAAAGAGCCAGTATAGACTCAATAGTCTCCTTCTGTATTATGCTACACTACAATTCTAGAACATGACACACTAATTGAGGAGAGAGATCATTGATACAAAATGGCTTTCCCAAAAGAATCTAATTTGCTAAGACAGCCATGTGTTCAGGCCTCACAGCATTGCTCCACCTGCAGTTTAAGAGGACTGCTCTGCTAATGTTAACAGAGGCAGCCTCTAGTTGTGATCATGTTCACCGCTGTAAACAAGCTTCTCAATTTTCCTTTCAAAAAAACTTGCAAAATCAAATACTGGAATTAGAAACAATTGTTTTTGGAGGCGGTACTTTGCAGGTGGATAATAATTCACATTTTAAAAAAACCCAATTGCAGGACAAGGATCTCATTTTCTTGTTTGCTCACCCATCCTCTGCATACATAAAGCTTCAGTTACAGTTGAACTTGTAAATGCATGCACATGTTCAGTTCAAGGAGTGAATTATCTAAAATAACCATTGTTTTTCACAAGTCCAAACAATCAGTGCTTAGTATGACCCCCTCTGAGGCTTTCTGGATATTAGCCCATTCAACTGAATGAAACAAATTTACACCTATCAACAACTCAAATATTTCTTCTGCAACTCATCTACCAACGCATTCCTTTGTGACAGCTATCCAATGTTTTATTAAATTGATTAAGTAACTACTTATATTTTGAGAAATTTGGATCAGCAGCATACAGACTACTAGATATTTATCGAGGAGAAAGTGAGGTCTGCAGATGCTGGAGATCAGAGCTGAAAGTGTGTTGCTGGAAAAGCGCAGCAGGTCAGGCAGCATCCAAACAGGAAATTTGACGTTTCGGGCCTAATCAGGATGAAGGGCTTATGCCCGAAACGTCGAATTTCCTGTTCCTTGGATGCTGCCTGACCTGCTGCGCTTTTCCAGCAACACACTTTCAGCTCTGATCTCCAGCATCTGCAGACCTCACTTTCTCCTCGATAAATATCTAGTAGTCTGTATGCTGCTGATCCAAATTTCTCAAAATATAAGTAGTTACTTAATCAATTTAATAAAACATTGGATAGCTGTCACAAAGGAATGCGTTGGTAGATGAGTTGCAGAAGAAATATTTGAGTTGGATGCTGCCTGACCTGCTGCGCTTTTCCAGCAACACACTTTCCATACTAGATATTTATCATCAGAAAATCAAAACAATGAAAGTTGTTGCGTTGAAGAATCATTAAACATATGCTTTGCATCATAAAGACACACAACCTGATGAAGAATTTGGTTTGAAAAGATCAGTCACCACATTTCAGACTAGCTTACAGCTGACCATCCAGCTCACAGAGATGAACGGGGACCGAACAATTAAGTGTGCAGGTTGTAACTGTGCACGTGCAAGACTCCTAGCTGAGTTGCATTAGCTCTTATATCTACATTTGGCTAGGTCTAACAAGGGAGTTAAAGTTATCAGTCATAAGCAGGAAGGTGGAATTGAGGCCACAATTTGATCATCTTATTGGTATAAAAAATAACTTTCAAGTCAGGATTTGCTAACTTCTAATGAAGTTGTATTTCAGGATGTGTCAAGGCACTTCATACATCCGAAGAAAACTGGAAGATAAATGGCAGCCAATTAAAACACACCAAGTTGCTACAAACAGCAATGTTAGTGGCCAGATATTCTCTTTAATATAATGCAGGTTGAAGAATCATTGAGGAAACACCCTTGGTCGTCTTCAAATCACGGCAGAAGATATTTCATTCCCCATGGTGCAGAAAGGACCACAGACTGACAATTCACCAGAGTGATGGCACCTCTGACAAGAAAACACCTCCTTCAGTACTGCACTGAAGTGTCAATCTAGATTTTGTGCTTCAGTCTCTGGCAATGGGACCAGAAGCCACAACCTTTGGAATCAGAGGCAAGAATTCTACCCACTGAGCCATGGCTGATACAGAAAGAGAATAATTTCCTCTGCGGCAATATGTTCTCAGGTTATTGTTTTGCATGCCACTAAGTAAAATATTAATTTTGAAAGATATAACGCCACTGAGCACCTCAGGGATTTTCCTGGTCATGCTTTCCAATAATGTAACTCCAAATAATTCTTTTACACTTTAATCATATTGCGCAGATTAAGTTCTTCTGCAGGAAGGAACTCTCACCTTTGGATTAGTACTTTGCCACTTCTGCTCAATTCTTTTCTCTTATTGTTCAGCTTTCAAAGTCTGCTGGGTATGACCAGAACATAGGGTCAATTTACATATGAATTGCGACGTGGACAAAGGATGTCACGAGGATCAAATGATATCATTCAGAGAGGAATTTCATTGAATTTTTTAAAAAAGATTAATCTTTTCCAGCATGTGCAGAAAGAAACTGGAGAGTTATGGGCAATATATTAAAATAAATGATTTGGGGGTAAGTGCGTTGCTGTTCACATCTTTCCCCATTCATAACAATGGAAGAATTTGTTACAAAAATCTTCAATATTCTGCCCTATGTTCTGGTTAGGAATGCAAATATTGAAATGGGTTATATGTTAAATTAGGAAACAGGTGGCTCAGAGAATTTGGCTCTGTTTACAAGGTTATTGTAAGGGCAACTTTGCCACATTTTACAAATGCTAGTATTGGCTATTCAACGGTGATTGACTTCCTTTTCAAAAACATATGACTGTTCCAAATTGCGTTCCTCTCAAATTAGCTGACTTGATGCTGTGCACTTTAATAGTCACCACATATCCATATAAAGTACTGCATTAAAATATATATAAATCTGAACAGTTACAGGTAGTGAGACACCTGCCAGAAGTGTTTGCTACATTCAAAGATTTTACAATTTTCTTAGGCTTAAAATAGCCCTATTGTCCAATATTTAAAAAACTGTGTATCTCTAATATTCATGATGCTGGAGGTGATCATTGTTCATTGTTGTGCTGGAGGACCACAGCAAAACTTTCTAACAGACTGCTTTATGTCATGTTTCATAAAATTTACAACCTCTAAGGGGCAACTTGATGTTTCCCTGAATTTTCAAAATGTATTCTATACAAACCTAAGGCAAGAGGGACTGAAGAGTCGTGATAAAGCAATGAATAAGAGAGAAAGAAAAGCTATGGACTTGAAAAATCAAATGAGAATAAAAACGTTCTGAAAATGCAGAGCAGCCTGTCTGTATCCAACAAAAAACAGGTTTCAGTTAATCTCAGTTGATTAAAATGTTTTAAAAGATTTGATGAGGAGTTCTTGGTCTCATTGAGCAAGTTGAGCCATCAACTATAACTAAGCTTTACAAAACCCCATTAAACGGCACAACTTCCCAGGGGATAAAAATCAAAACATCTAAACTCAAAGGTAAAGTTTTAACCTTTTCCAATGAGTTGCTATAGAAGAATAAATTTCAACAAGGACTTGTGAAGAAATAGCAACACGAAGAGAGATACTAGTGGCAAGCATAGAACATAGAACGTAACAGCACAGTACAGGCCCTTCGGCCCTCAATGCTGCGCCAACCTGTGAAATTAATCTGATGCCCATCTAACCTACACTGTTTTAATATTATCCATACGTATGTCCCATGCCAATTTAAATGCCCTTAACGTTGGAGAGTTTACTACTGTTGCAGGCAGGCCATTCGAACCCCTTACTACTCGGAGTAAAGAAACTGCCCCGATATCTGTCCGAAGTCTATCACCACTCAATTTAAAGTTGTGTCCTCTTGTGTTAGCCTTCACCACCTGAGAAAAAAGGCTCTCACTGTCCACCCTATCTAACCCTCTGATTATCTTATACATCTCAATTAAGTCACCTCTCAACCTTCTTCTCTCCAACGAAAACCACCTTAGTTCTCTCAGCCTTTCCTCATAAGACCTTCCTTCCATACCAGGCAACATCCTAGTAAATCTCACCCGAACCCTTTCCAAAGCTTCCACATCCTTCCTATAGTCAGGTGACCAGAACTACGTGCAATACTCCAGTGCGGTCTTACCAGTGTCTTGTACAGCTGATACATGACCTCGTGGCTCCAAAACTCAATCCCCCTACCAATAAATGCCAACACACCATAAGCCTTCTTAACAACCCTATCAACCTGGATGGCAACTTTCAGGGACTTATGCACCTGGACATCGAGATCTCTCTGTTCATCTACACTGCCAAGAATTTTACATTAGCACAGTACTCCGCATTCCTTTTATTTCTTCCAAAGTGAACTACTTCACACTTTTCCACATTAAACTCCATTTGTCACTTCTCAGCCCAGCTCTGCATCTTATCTATGTCCTCTGTAGCTCACAACTCTGCCTACCTTAGCGTCAGCTGCAAATTTACTAACCAATCCTTCGACACAGACATCCAGATCATTTACAAAAATGACAAACAGCAGATCCTTGCGGCACACCACTGGTAAGTGAGCTCCAGGAAGAACATTTCCCATCAGTCACCATCCTCTGTCTTCTTTCAACTAGCCAATTTCTGATCCGAACCTCTAAATCACCTTCAATCCCGAAACACTGTATTCTGTGCAGTAGCCTACCATGTGGAACCTTACCAAATGCCTTAATGAAGTCGACATATATCAATCACTTTACTTTCATCCACTTGTTTTGTCACCTTCTCGAAGAACTCAATAAGATTAGTGTGAGGTACGACCTATCCTTCACAAAACTGCGTTCACTATCCCTAATCAAATTATTCCTTTCTAGATGATTATAAATCCTCTCTCTCATAACCTTTTCCAACATCCCCAACATACCCACAACCAAAGTAAGGCTCACAGGCCTAAAATTACCAGGGTTGTCCCGACTCCTCCCCTTAAACAAGGGAACAACATTTGCTAATTTCCAGTCTTTTGGCACTACTCCTGTCAACAATGATGACATAAAGATTGAAGCCAGAGGCTCTGCAATCTCCTCCCTGGCTTCCCAGAGAATCTAAGGATAAATTCTATTTATCTATTTTCAGATCTGCCAAAATTGCTAAAACCTCCTCTTTGTCAACCTCAGTTCCATCTAATCTAGTAGCCTGTATCTCCGTATTCCCACTGACATTGCCTTTTCCCAATATGAATGATGACGAAAAGTATTCATTAAGTGCTTCTCCTATGTCCTCAGATTCCACACACAACTTTCCACTACTATCTTTGATTGGCCCTAACCTTACTGTAGTCATTCATTTATTCTTGATATGCAGTAGGAGGCTTTTGGGATTTTCCTTGATCTTATCTATCAATAACTTCTCACTTCCCCATCTGGCTCTTCTTAGCCCTCTCTTTAGATCTTTTCTGGCTAACTTTTAACTCTCAAGCCCCCTAACTGAGCCTTCATGCCTCATCCTTACATAAGCCTTCTTCCTCTTGACAAGATCTTGAACTTCTTTAGTAAAAAATGGCTTCCTCTCTCGACAACTACCTCCCTGCCTCAAAGATATACCTATCAAGGACCTGCAGTAGCTGTTCCTTGAATAAGCTCCACATTTCAAGCGTGTCCATCTCCCGCTCTTTCCTTCCCCATCCAAGTAGGTCAACATAGATATTAATAATGTAATTGCACATGAAAGTATTATTTTGAGGGGTGGTGGCATTTAAAACGAAACACCTATTTTCCTTGATAGGGTGCGTCTTGTTTAACATGCTTCTTTTACCTCAAGCCTCAGTTAAAAATTAATTTTATTTCTTCATGCAATTGCAGTAATGAGAAACAAACATTTACAACTGAAGGCTGGTTGGCCTTGTGACTGTCCTGATGAAGGGCTTTTGCCCGAAACGGCGATTTTCCTGCTCCTCAGATGCTGCCTAGCCGACTGTGCTTTTCCAGCACCACTCTAATCTAGATTCTGATTTCCAGCATCTGCAGTCCTCACTTTTGCCTTGTGACTGTGTCTGGTACTTTGAAAAAAAAACACCTGAGGCAAACCTGACTGCTCTCTCACCAAAAGCCCCATCATTCCATGCTTTCTTCATCTCCTGCTGCTTTTTATATACACATTCACTTAGTGACATAGGAAAGAGAATAGGCAATTTAGTCCCTTGAACCGCTAACACCATTCACAGCTGATCTGTGATCTAACTCCATCTTCCCACCTTGACCATATGCTGAATACTATTTGATCAACAAAAAGTTATCCACCTCAGAGTTAAAATTAACATTTGAGCCAGTATCAACTATCTTTTTAAAAGAAGATACTAAAAGTCTACCACCTTTTGTACATAGCAATGTATCCTATCTTTACTTCTGAGATCTAGTGCTAACTTTCAGACGATGTCACTTGGATAGATTTCCCAACCATTTGAACTAAATCTGCATAAAGAATACATCCTAATCTTTCTTTGATTGCTGTACGAATGTTTAAACTGGAGACACCTGGTCACAGACTTATTCCAATCAAATCTAAACACCATTTCTACGAACATACATCTACTTAAGCTTCAAGCACAGTACATAACTGATTCTTCCTGTTTACAGATTTTCATGATGTTGAAATGAAAGATCATTTCTCTCTAAACTTCGGATTATTGCGATTTTTACCAACAGTTCTCCTCCAACCTGCAGCCATTAATGATGAAGCCATCAAATTTTTAATTCCCGGTTTATCTCAACATTCAATTTTGGATTCGTGATGAGATAAAGCAGAAAAAAAACATTATGACTCTTCAGCTTGCTGCTTCCAGAATTTGTTTGACTTCCTCATACAATTAAATTTTTCCACGATGTATCGCTCTCTTCTATGCAACCACCAAACCCATCAACCTCCCACTCACCACCCCAAGAAACTGCATCAATCCTCAAATGTAATGAAAATTAAATTCAATTCCAATATGGTGAGGATAAGAAAGTAATATTACATAGAAGCGAGGGGCAGGAGTAAGCCATTTGACTCCTTGAGCCTGCTCCACTATTCAATATTACAGGGTGACACGGTGGCTCAGTGGTTAGCACTGCTGCCTCACAGCACCAGGGTCCCAGGTTCGATTCCATTTTCGGGTGACTGTCTGTGTGGAGTGTGCACATTCTCTCAGTATCTGCGTGGGTTTCCTTCGGGTGCTCCAGTTTCCTTTCACAGTTCAAAGATGTGCAGGCCAGATGAATTGGCCATGCTGAATTGCCCATTAGTGTTAGTGTTAGGAGGGAAATAGGTTTGGGTGGGTTACTCTTCAGAGGGTCGGTGTGGACTGGTTGGGCCAGTAATCTAATCTAATCTATGATCATGAGAAACATCATTCCTCAGATAGGGTGACCAAAGTGCACACATTATTCCCAGGTGTGGCCTCACCAATGCCCTGTAGAATTACAGCAAATGTCTTTTTTCCTGTCTTCAAATCCTCTATGAAGGCCAACGTCAGCTTGCCTTCTTTACTGCCCGCTGAACCTGTGCACTAACTTTCAGTACCTGTGTACAAGGACACCCAGGTCTCAATGACTGATCATTCTTCTTGACACAGCAATCCAACTCCCTGTTTGAGTCAAATGACTAAATATGACAGGGTGATCATCAGTGATTAAAAAAACAGTACAAAAGTAGAATAAAGTCACCAAACTTTACTGATTCTTGGGAACAGGCCAGAGGACAACTCACAGCATACTCAAGATATGTTCACATAACAAGTTTGTGTTACTTGCTGATGGCAGAGCGCCTTACATTAACAAGTATATCTATTTTAGGTTACTGTGTTTTGTGATGACCTGAGACGCAATGTGATTAGGTGAAATGTAATTTCAGGGAAATGCCCTTTATCTCAAATTAATGTGGAAATAGTACCAGCAAAACAAACCTCCAAATCCATGTTTCAGTAGAGACATGAATTTGCAAACTTGGGCAACTCCATCTAAAAAACAATAGCAGTCCTCCTTGGATGGGGAAACTAGGGCCTAGAAATCTTTCTCAGTAGATTGCTGAGCACATTTTGATTAACTAGTAAAACAGGGAAAAGTCTGGACTTGCTCATCTCCAGTAACATTAGACTACAATGTCCTTTCAAGTGTAATCACTAGGAATGCAGTGATAGCATCTACTTTGAACTGCAATAAAATAAACACTCTTGTACACACAAGCATGTGCCAAATATTCCAAGCTGAAAGAACAGTATCTAATTTCCCACTTGAGGACCCTGTGGCCTTCAGGACTCAGTATTAAGTTCAATAATTTTAGGGCCTGAGCCCCAACTTTGCCAGTGTCTTTAGCCCAACTCCAACTCATCACATGGGCTGCTAACACGAACAAACCATTGACGGCTGCTAACAGCCCCCATTAGCAGCTAAACAATTCTCCAAGGCCAACCTTTACCCATTCCTTTGCCTGTCCATTTGCTGCTGCTGTCACTCTGGGCTTCATCTCCATCTATCATTTACTTCTCCCCTCCCCTCTCCACTCCATCTTCAGCATATGTCCCAATAATTTCTTAGCTACAAACTGTTCTGAAGACGGGTCACTGGATCATAAATCTCAACTGTGCTTTGATTGCACAGATGCTGTCAGACCTGCTGAGTTTTCCCAGCAATTTCTGTTTTTGTTTCTGATTTCCAGCATCTGCAATTCTTTGGGGTTTTTTTTCCCCAAATATTCTTCCTGGGTCAATTAAACATTCATTGTCACTATGAAACCTTTAGTCATACAGAGGCTGTAGACTTGTAGAAATTACTGAAAGAGCTGTGCATGCCTGCTGAGATTTTCCAACAATTTCCATCCTGCTGCAGAAAGTTACCACAGAATTAGTGGGGCACTTTTGGATTTGCTAAATTATTGATCCAGCTGTGTTCCTTTTTGAAAATGAGTTGTACACCACACATGCTTTGAACAGGATGCATGTTTTCACTTAGAGAGCCACCAACTATCAAAACCGTAACTAGAATAGCCATATAAATACTGTAGCTATAGGAGTAGATCAGGAGCTGGACATTCAGCAGTGAGTAACTCACCTCAAAACCAGTCCACCATATCAAAGGCATAAATTAGGAATCTGATCGAATACTCTCCATATTCTTGGGTATACAGTTCCAAAGTCACTTACTCAACATAATCCAAAACCAAGCAGTCTCCTTGTTTGACAATCCACACCAAACATTCATTCTCTCTACCACTGGTGCAGAGTAGCATCATTGTATACTATTTATAAGATGCCCTGCAGAACTTACAAAGGCTTCAAAGCAGCATTTCCCAAGCCTGTGACCACTACCCTCGAGAAGGACAAGGGCAGCCACCCACCTGCAAGTTCCCCTGCAAATTGCTCACCATCCTAATGTTAAACCATATCATTGTTCCCTCAGCCACGGGGTCAGAACAGCACTGTGGGAGCATATACCCTAACTATGTGGACAGCAGTCATTCAGGGACGTTGGCTTACCACCGCAGCAACTGGGGTTGAGGAAAAAATTGTTGCTCTTGCAAGTGGTGCTCACATCCCACAACTGAATATTACAAGAAATAATAAATAAACTCAAAAACTAATTTTAATAACAGTTTTGCCCTAAAACGGAGGCAGAATTAAAAACAGCGGATCACAGCCAAGACAATTTTAGATTTTGGCTCACATTCCTCAATCCCACTCCACTTCAATGGTGCTGGCTGATCATGCACTTTACATGGAATTAGACCAAACCTAAACACAGAAACAGACTATTGGCCCAACTGGTCTGTGATGGTATTTATACTCTGTGTGGGTCTCCTGCCAACCTATTCCTTCACATCTCAATCATTACACCCTGATATTGTTCTCCCTCCCACCATCTATTTATCCTGCATCCTTGAACAGGCAGTAATCCAACTTCTGTTTTGAGAGCTGCACGAACACAGTGAATCTATTCAGCCAAAGTTTTAGCTTGACATTTGGTTGTGGGCATGTTTGGCTCCCTTTCCTCAAACACCAATTTTTCTTCTACAATAGATGATGATACTCAGGATTGAAAATGAACTGCACTGAGTCTCAAAAAAGGTAAGAACGCATGCGCTTGCACCAAGGATGTCTGTACCATGTGTTTGCCTGAGACAGGGTGGAATGGAGTTTTGATTTTTCTTCATACAAGGTAGGAGTAACGGTAACAACTCAGAAACAGACCCTTTGGTCCAACTTGTCCATGCTGACCAGATATCCTAAATTAATCGAGCCCCAATCGCCAGCATTTTGCCTACATTATCTAAACTCTTCCTATTCACGTCCCCACCCACATGCCTTTTAAATGCTATAATTGTACCAGATTCCACCACTTCCTCTGGCAGCTCATTCCATTCAAGCACCACACTGTGTCAGAAACTTGCCACTTAAATCTTTCCCCCCTCACCTTAAACCTATGTCTAGTTTTTGGCACCTCCCACCACCCACCCTGTCAGTCAGTTCCTACCACAAGGAATAGTTTACCTACCCCAGCAAATCCAGTAATCATCTTAAGCAGCTTATGCAATACATAATAACTAATTAGCGAGTTTTGAGAAGATTTGTAGCTCAGGTTGAGGTTCTGGATATAGGCTTGCTCACTGAGCTGGAAGGTTCATTTTCAGAAGTTTCGTCACCATACTAGGTAACATCTTCAGTGCCGGAGGCTCACCAAAGATGTTACCTAGTATGGTGACGAAATGTGTGAAAATGAACCTTCCAGCTCAGCGAGCAAACCTACATCCATTAATAACTAATTTGCGATACTCAAGAGGATATTAACCTCATTAATGCAACCGGTTACTTCCAGCCCATTGTTTAACATGGGAAAAGATGCTTTGTGACAAAGCCATAAAATCAGAACAGCATAAAAAGTTCAACATCACATCTAAAGAGTATATAAATCATAACTTACAAGGTGCATAGAACATGACCAAGGCATGCTTCTTTTTCTTCATGAACTCCTTAAAATCTTCAGCACCGAGGTGGGTGACACTGGTCTGCTGCTCTTCCCAAGACTGTTCAGGTGGTGGAGGAGCTTGAGGACTATGGAGGGGCAGTGAGGACGAGATAGTGGGAAAGGTGAAAGTTAATGAATGTGAATTTCAGGAGAACTACATTTAAGATCTCCAGCCATGGCGTTGAATTCTACCACAGTTTCAGCTCATCCTCTCCACAGATGATCTTTTCCAATGCTGGACTACCTTTCACTGAATACAAGTCACACCTTGTATTCTGGAATGCCCCACTCAATCTTTCTAGGTGCCTGTGCCAAAGTGGAAAGTGTTACAGTGAAACGAGTATAGTCAAATCTAGAATCTTTTCATAAGCCAGGCTCGGCAAGGAAGCTGGTTTTGTTTACAACATAACAAAACAAGAATTAATGTTGTGATGTGCATACACCAGCCCAGGTGCCAGCCAATATTATGCCTTCACCGTCAACTACTTTTCCAGGATGAATTACTGATGGTAGAGGGGTGGTGGATTAGGTGATTATTAAATCTCATTATGCAACATGCTTACAAACAGTCAGGTCAATAGAATGGAGCTCTCCTCAAATGAACAATTACTGTCATCTTCAATAGAGATCCAGGTAATGTTGAGACCAGCTCTGAGAGCAATCGGACTCATTTCAACTCATTAAATGGGTAATTGAGTAACTCAGACATACAATATCGCTGACTTTGAACAAGGTCAAACAGACCATCTTTTTGTTTTTCTAAACCAAACTACTCAGCTGCATATAGAGTAACTGCCTAATACACAAACATCAATTCAAAGGAACACCAATCAGTTTAAAATGAACATGCCCAGTGCAACTGATTCCAGACGACTCTACCCATTTTGTATTGGCACCAACTGTAACGAGATTTCAGTTTTATCCTGTTCGGGATGCTGACTGCATGTGAAGGTCAAACAGTGCGTGCGGACCCTTTGTAAAAGAAATATTTTATTAATCTCCCTTCGCTCTTCCATTTGCTCCAAGCCCTTATTCTGACTGTGCAGTAATTCCATTTTCCATCTCTCCCTAAAGGCAACATTCTATAAATCACCAAAGTGTATTAGCACATCTGACATGGAAATTGCGTGAAATGGCCGTAGCTTCAGTTATTTTAGGTTCAAACTTTGGAATTGTTTGTTCCAAATTCTCCCCAGGTTTTTCTCTTATTCTGATGATCTACTTTAACTTGCCTAGCAAGTGTTTGATCACCTGCGCTAAGACAATAATAATGACCTGTGTTTATATCACACGTTTAACATAGCATTGTGTTCAGTGACCCTTCACAGAGCTTCATGAAACAAATTCAATATTTAGCAGATCGTACAACAGGATGAAGTAGGTTTTAAGCAGCAGCATGGGGCAATTGGGGGAGGGTGGCTAGGAGGGGTGATAGAGACAGATGGAGGGAGGGAGAGAGAGACATTGGGGAAGGGGGGAGAGAGAGAGAGAGAGAGAGAGAGAGAGAGAGAGAGAGAGAGAGAGAGAGAGAGAGAGAGTGGAGAGAGAGGGAGGGGGGAGGGGGAGAAAGAGAGGCTGGAGAGGGGGAGAAAGAGGGGCTGGGGAGGGGGGAGAGAAAGACTTGGGGGGGAGAGAGACGGGGGAGAGATGGCAGGGTGAGAAAGAGTGAGCGGGAGAGAGAGACAGCGAAGATGGAGCGGGATGAAAGATGGGGGGCAGAGAGGGAGAGGGGGGCAGAGAGGGAGAGGGCAGAGGGGGAGAAGGCGGGGCAGAGGGGGAGGGGGGAGAAGGGGGGCAGAGGGGGGGGGCCAGAGGGAGAGAGAGGGGGGCAGAGGGAGAGGGGGGCGGGGGGGGCAGAGGGGGAGGCGAGAGAGAGAGTGGGGCGGCGAGAGAGAGAGTGGGGCGGCGAGAGAGAGGGGGTCGTCGAGAGAGAGGGGCAGCGATGGGGGCAGCGAGAGAGAAGCGGGCAGCGAGAGAGAAGGGGGGGCAGCGAGAGAGAAGGGGGGGCAGCGGGAGAGGGGGGCAGCGGGAGAGGGGGGCAGCGGGAGAGGGGGGCAGCGGGAGAGGGGGGCAGCGGGAGAGGGGGGCAGCGGGAGAGGGGGGGCAGCGGGAGAGGGGGGCAGCGGGAGAGGGGGGCAGCGGGAGAGGGGGGCAGCGGGAGAGGGGGGCAGCGGGAGAGAGGGGGGGGCAGCGGGAGAGGGGGGCAGCGGGAGAGGGGGGCAGCGGGAGAGGGGGGCAGCGGGAGAGGGGGGCAGCGGGAGAGGGGGGCAGCGGGAGAGGGGGGCAGCGGGAGAGGGGGGCAGCGGGAGAGGGGGGCAGCGGGAGAGGGGGGCAGCGGGAGAGGGGGGCAGCGGGAGAGGGGGGCAGCGGGAGAGGGGGGCAGCGGGAGAGGGGGGCAGCGGGAGAGGGGGGCGGCGAGAGAGAGGGGGGCAGCGGGAGAGGGGGGCAGCGGGGAGAGGGGGGCAGCGGGAGAGGGGGGCAGCGGGAGAGGGGGGCAGCGGGAGAGGGGGGCAGCGGGAGAGGGGGGCAGCGGGGAGAGGGGGGCAGCGGGAGAGGGGGGCAGCGGGAGAGGGGGCAGCGGGAGAGGGGGCAGCGGGAGAGGGGGGCAGCGGGAGAGGGGGGCAGCGGGAGAGGGGGGCAGCGGGAGAGGGGGGCAGCGGGAGAGGGGGGCAGCTGGAGGGGGGGGCAGCTGGAGGGGGGGCAGCGGGAGGGGGGCAGCGGGGGGGGGGGCGGCGAGGGGGGGTGGGGGGGGGGCGGCGAGAGAGAGAGGGGGGCGAGGGGGGGCAGCGAGAGGGGGGTCAGCGAGAGAGGGGGGCAGTGAGAGAGGGGGGCAGCGAGAGAGGGGGGCAGCGAGAGAGGAGGGGGCGAGGGGGGGCAGCGAGAGAGAGGGGGGGCAGCAAGGGGCGGGGCAGCGAGAGAGAGGGGGCGGCGAGAGGGGGGGGGGCGGCGAGAGGGGGGGCGGCGAGAGGGGGGGGGCGGCGAGAGAGAGAGGGGGGGGCGGCGAGAGAGAGCGGGGGGCGGCGGCGAGAGAGAGCGGGGGCGGCGAGAGAGAGCGGGGGCGGCGAGAGAGAGCGGGGGGGCGGCGAGAGAGAGCGGGGGGGCGGCGAGAGAGAGCGGGGGGCGGCGAGAGAGAGCGGGGGCGGCGAGAGAGAGCGGGGGCGGCGAGAGAGAGCGGGGGCGGCGAGAGAGAGGGGGGGCGGCGAGAGAGAGGGGGGGCGGCGAGAGAGAGAGAGGGGGGGCGGCGAGAGAGAGAGGGGGGGGCGGCGAGAGAGAGGGGGGGCGGCGAGAGAGAGGGGGGGCGGCGAGAGAGAGGGGGGGCGGCGAGAGAGAGGGGGGGCGGCGAGAGAGAGGGGGGGCGGCGAGAGAGAGAGGGGGGGGCGGCGAGAGAGAGGGGGGGCGGCGAGAGAGAGGGGGGGCGGCGAGAGAGAGAGGGGGGCGGCGAGAGAGGGGGGGGGCGGCGAGAGAGAGGGGGGGCGGCGCGAGAGAGAGGGGGGCGGCGAGAGAGAGGGGGGGCGGCGAGAGAGGGGGGGGCGGCGAGAGAGGGGGGGCGGCGAGATGGAGACACAGACAGAGGGAGACAGAGGGGGGAGAGAGACACAAACAGACAGAGGGAGAGACAGCGAAAGGGAGAGAGACAGAGATGGTGGGGGGATGAGGGGGAGAGGGATAGAGAGAGAGGGGGGGAGGAGAGAAAGAAAGCAAGAGCGTGTGAGAGTGCGAGAGAGAGCAAAAAGAGACAGAGACAAAGTGAGGATCTAGTAGTTGGGGTCTTAGTAGTGAAAGTCTCAGCTACTGCAATTCGAGTCAGGGTCCACAAAAGGGGTATAACGGGAATAGTATAAATGTCTGAGAGTTAGAGAGGGAGAGAGAAAGTTACAAAACCTTCTTTGGCTCAATGTCAACTTATATTATTTCTGTGAAGTGCCTTGACATGCTTGAATTAAGTTCAAGGCACTGTGTAAAGGAAAGCTGATGTTATGTTTCTGCTTACTGGGCAGGGCAGGTGGTCAATGCCTGGTGATCAAGACTGTTTTCAGGTCAAAGTAAAGGGAATTTCCTGTAGTACCTGATCCTATCACACCTGATGGGGGGTTGGTTTGAAAAATATTACAAAGCTCAAAGGTTTTCCAGCACTGTATCTTTTACAATAGCCCCCAGCATCCAAACAAATATATACCTGGGATTCTACTGGCAATAAACATTTTCTCAAGCTTATTCAAGTTCTGCCTTAAATTGCTTTCATTGTATATTCAGTAAGTGCTTCCATAAGCATCAGCTTGATATGATAAAATGCTTCCAACGTTCAGCAGCAGAGGTAGAAAATGTCAAGTGTAGGATTTGGATTTCCTGCCAGAAGCTGCTCGGGGATTTTAATAAAACAGTTCTCTGAGCCAGCTGTACCTCTTGTTATGCTTTTAATAGATCAAAAAAAATACACAGATTTCTGAACAGGGTGAAACAGAGATTGCCTAATACCAAGAGACTGAAATTTCCATACATTTTCCACAAAACTGAATGGATTAGGCTGACTCTCCTTCCTGTCCTGTTACACAATTTAATTAAAGGTTTATAGCATTGAGGATTCACTCCTCACCCTTTGTCATCAAAATGTCAAATTAAAAGTAATTAGTTCCACTGTGGCTCCTGGTGAGTGACATTGCGTCTGACAGTCCCTTGTCTGAAGGCTCACTGGAGCAGTTCAATGGAGTGATTTCATCAGTCAAAAGCATGTCGATACCACCCCATGAACCATCAAGGGCAATGAGTAATTGGGGAAACTTCATATTGAAAGCAGTGTGAAGCTACTTGATGATGAACTAGTTGCTGGCCAGTGTACTGGGGTTAGGGGAATGAAGGGTTGTCAATGACAATTCCAATGCTCTCCATTCACCCAATCTATCAATCTGAGCACTCCCAAAATTCTACTGCCTGTGTAGTTTAACTTGACCAAATTCACCTGTTCACCTCAAGTGTACGACATCAATTATCAGTTCAGCCACAATACTTTAAAATTTTGCACATGTTCTCAAAAGTCACCAAGGTCTTATCCCTCTCCATCTCTAAAACATCTTCTGGCCATACAACCTCTTATACACAATGGTAATCCGAGGGAGTGTTGCTGAACAAAGAGACCTTGGAGTGCAGGTTCATAACTCCTTGAAAGTGGAGTCACAGGTAAATAGGATAGAGAAGAAACAGTTGATCTTCATAATTACACCGGCACCACTCCCCACCTCTTCCTCCGCTACATTGATGACTGCATTGGCGCCACCTCATGCTCCTCATCAACTTCACCAACACATTCCACCCTGACCTTAAATTTACCTGGACCATCTCTGACAACTGCCTCACCTTCCTGGACTTCTCCATCTCCATTTATGACTTGACACTGACATTTTTTACAAACCCACCAACTCCCCAGAGCTACCTGGATTACACCTCTTCCCATTTTACCTCTTGCAAAAATGCCATCCCGTATTCCCAATTCCTCCACCTCCGCCGTATCTGCTCACAGGAGGACCAGTTCCACCACAGAACACACTAGATGGCCTCCTTCATTAGAGACCGCAATTTCCCTTCCCACGTGGTTAAAGATGCCCTCCAACGCATCTCGTCCACATCCAGCACCTCCGCCCTCAGACCTCACCTCTCCAAACGTAACAAGGACAGAACGCCCCGGTGGTCACCTTCCACCCTACCAACCTTCGCATAAACCAAATTATCCACCAACATTTCCGCCACCTCCAAAAAGACCCCTCCACCAGGGATATATTTCCCTCTCCACCCCTTTCCGCCTTCTGCAAAGTGTTCCCTCCGTGACTACCTGGTCAGGTCCACGCCCCCCTACAACCCACCCTCCCATCCTGGCACTTTCCCCTGCCACCGCAGGAACTGTAAAACCTGCGCCCACATCCCCTCCCTCACCTCTATCCAAGGTCTTAAAGGAGCCTTCCACATCACATCCAAAGTTTTACCTGCACATCCACTAATATCATTTATTCTATCTGTTGCTCCCGACGCGGTCTCCTCTACATTGGGGAGACTGGACGCCTCCTAGCAGAGCGCTTTAGGGAACATCTCCGGGACAGCCGCACCAATCAACCACACCGTCCTGTGGCTCAACATTTCAACTCCCCCTCCCACTCTGCCGAGGACATGGAAGACCTGGGCCCCCTTCATCGCCGCTCCCTCACCACCAGACGCCTGGAGGAAGAACGCCTCATATTCTGCCTCGGACCACTTCAACCCCAGGGCATCAATGTGGACTTCAACAATTTCCCCATTTCCCCTTCCCCTACCTCACCCTAGTTCCAAACTTCCAGCTCAGCACTGTTCCCATGACTTGTCCAGACTTGTCCTACCTGCCTATCTCCTTTTCCACCTATCCACTCCCTACTTTCCTCCCTGACCTATCACCTTCATTCCCTCCCCTACTCACGTAGTGTACTCTATGCTACTTTCTCCTCACCCACACCCTCCTCTAGCTTATTTCTCCACGCTTCAGGCTCTCTGCCTTTATTCCCGATGAAGGGCTTTTGCCCGAAATGTCGATTTCGCTGCTCTTTGGATGCTGCCTGAACTGCTGTGCTCTTCCAGCACTAATCCAGAAAATAGTGAAGAAAGCGTTTGGTATGCTTTCCCTTATTGGTCAGAGTATTGAGTACAGGAGTTGGGAGGTCATGTTGCGGCTGTACAGGACATTGGTTAGGCCACTGTTAGAATATTGCATGCAATTCTGGTCTCCTTCCTATCAGAAAGATATCGTGAAACTTGAAAGGGTTCAGAAAAGATTTACAAGGATGTTGCCAGGGTTGGAGGATTTGAGTTATAGGGAGAGGCTGAACAGGCTGGGGCTGTTTTCCCTGGAGTGTCTGAGGGGGGACCTTATAGAGGTTTACAAAATTATGAGGGGCATGGATAGGATAAATAGGCAAAGTCTTTTCCCTGGGGTGGGGGAGTCCAGAACTAGAGGGCATAGGTTTAGGGTGAGAGGGGAAAGATAAAGAAGAGACCAAAGGGGCAACTTTTTCATGCAGAGGGTGGTGCGTGTATGGAATGAGCTGCCAGAGGATGTGGTGGAGGCTGGTACAATTGCAACATTTAAGAGGCATTTGAATGGGTATAAGAACAGGAAGGGTTTGGAGGGATATGGGCCGGATGCTGGCAGGTGGGACTAGATTTGGTTGGGATATCTGGTCGGCATGGACGGGTTGGATGAAGGGTCTGTTTCCATGCTGTACATATCTATGACTCCAGTCCCTCATTTTCATTAAAAACTGAAAAAAACTGCAGACACTGGAAATCAGAAGCAAAAACAGAAATTGTTGGAAAAGCTCAGCAGATCTGGCAGGACCCGTGATGAGAAATCAGAGTTAGTGTTCCGGGTCGAGTGACCAGTTCTGAGGAAGGGCCACACGAGCTGAAATGTTAACTCTGATTTCTCTCCACAGATGATGTCAGAGCTGCTGAGCTTTTCCAGCAACTTCTGTTCTCATTTTCATTACTCCATCACTGGGCCTTTAGCTACTGAATCCCCACCCTAAACAACATCTCTTCTTATAAGACAATCCTTAAAGCCAACCCTTGCTTATGCAACTTCTGTTAACCTGCAATAATAACTCACTTAAGTGGGTCAGTCCCACATTTTGCTTGCATAATTTACCTTATGAAGAACCTTCACATTACTTTACTGAAACAGCAGAAGGTTAAAATGTAAAGAATCGTTTTTGTCAAATGGATTGTCTCTTTAGACCCAACTAGGGCATCTACCTGGGCACGAAATCTTATCTAGAGACAAAAAAAACTGCAGATGCTGGAGTCCAAAGTAGACAGGCAAGAGCCTGGAACAACAGAGCGAGCCAGGCAGTATCAGGTGGTGGAGAAGTCAACGTTTCAGGTGTAACCCTTCTTCAGGGTTGGGGGTGGGTGTGGGGGGAGCTACAGATAAAGGATGTGGCAGAGGCAGGGTGGTAAAGTGGGGATAGGTGAAGCCAGGTAGAGGGTAGGACTTGGTTGGTCAGTGATTGGAATGAATCCAGTCGGTGGCAAGGAGGAGTGGAAGGGAAGGGGACAGGGTGGGAAGGGAGTCAGGGGATGGGAAGGAAGGTTATTTGAAATTGGAGAACTCAACTTTGAGTCGTCCTGGCTCTTATCTAGCACTCTTCAGGCAAGACGTCTGGCCAGAGTGCGTGACTTCAGTGCATCACACATCAAACACAAGCCTGGTACCCACCCGCCAATCATCACATCATCTTCTGTACTACTTGTCTTGCCTTTTGAGATGCCCTGCACCCAAGCCTCGAGTCTTCAGCCTGGATTCGTTAAAAAAAAGCTGCAGAAGCAATGATGCATTTTGTTCGAGATCAACAACATACTTGTGGAGCCACTCGATGATCTTATCCTTGGTCCGCAGATGCGGAAGTGTCCATTTCTCTTCGGTATTTTCAAAGTACTTGAGAGTTGGAAAGCCAGTGATTTGATACTTTTCTCCTAAGTGCTTCTGAGTTGTGACATCAACTGCTGCCAACACACCCGGACTCTAGGATAACAGAGCAAAACCATTAAAGCAAAGGAGCAGGCAGACAGAAGGGAGGAAAGATAAGAAGGTACACTGAAATTTTGCAAATAGGGAGAGACTGGCATCATTCGTTCTTAGGTGCATTATTCTCACTGACCAATAACTCCGGCTAAAACAGCAAAGTTTTAAGAAAGAAAGCACAAACATTTCCTTACATCTCTGTCATTATTCAACACCTCGGCAGCTTCCTCATACTCTGGCTTCATCTTTTTACAGTGACCACACCCTACAAAATTGGAAACAAAAACAGAATTCAGAATGTACCCTATCTCAGAACTAAAGCTCCAGAGAATATCAGCTCAGTCCATTATTTCACCATAAAAACCAGCCCAAGGTTCTTTCTGATAATTTTACAGCAGCCAGAAATCTAACAGGTCAGAAGGTGTTACCAAATGGCCTAGAGGGGGCAAAAAGAAAGACAGTGACAAACCAAGCTTGGAAGAGCAATGCAAGTTGTGGTAAACTGGAGACCAGGATTAAATAGCAAAAGTGCGAAGACTGAAGAATGGTCTGGGATTAATCAGCAGCAATCAGCAAATACATTTGCAGAACATTTCTTGAAGAGATTAAGTTGGTGGGGTAAAGTACACAATTTTTGTGGGTAGGATAGAGTGGCGGCACAGTGGTTAGCACTGCTGCCTCACAGCGCCAGAGACCCGGGTTCAATTCCCGACTCAGGCGACTGACTGTGTGGAGTTTGCACGTTCTCCCCATGTCTGCGTGGGTTTCCTCTGGGTGCTCCGGTTTCCTCCCACAGTCCAAAGATGTGCAGGTTAGGTGAATTGGCCATGCTAAATTGTCTGTAGTGTTAGGGGTAGGGGTATGGGTGGGTTGCGCTTCGGTGGGTCGGTGTGGTCTTGTTGGGCCGAAGGATCTGTTTCTACACTGTAAGTAATCTAATCTAGGAGTATAGAATGAAGTACATACATGGATGGTACATGGATGGCAGAAAGATTGAGGTTGATAGGCAAATTATGATTTTCCCAATCAACAGTTCCTACCATTTATTTTAGAAAAGGCAAAAACAGGTATAAATTCTTCTTTTAATATTGTCAGTTATATTCCCCTCTGAAACAAATCCTGCCTTGAAATTTGTAATTTGAAAACAAAAGTCAGCATAGCAGCATCACTTCTGCTATGAAAAAATAAAATTCTGGCATTTATACAGAATCTTCTGCATCACTGGATGCCTCAAACTACAACAAAGTACCACTGACGGAGGTGCAGTCTCTGATGTTACAGAGGAAACAGCAGCCAATTTGCACTCCGAAAGCACCCACAAGCAACAGTGTAATAAAAAAAAATCCGATTTTTAAAAATTAGGTACTGATTAAGGGATAAACAGTGCATAAGAGATGAACGCAGGGTCTTACATTTATCCGCAACGGGACACTCTGCAACAGTCTCACTGGAGACAGAAGGTTGGGACATTAAGCATAAAATTAAACTGGCTGCTCCATGCAGTCCTGAAGGAATGTTGGGCTTTTACAGAAGCCACCTTTTGGATGAGGCATTAAATTAAGTCCTGAATTCACCTAATAAGTGGTCTCCTTGCACTCATTCAAAAAACTGCAGAACTGTCTCTGGTGTCCCTCAAATATCAATTAAAAAAAGATTATCTAGCCTTTATCATATTTCTTTTGGGGAGCTTGCTACCTGTACATTAAGACCATAAGACATAGGAGTGGAAGTAAGGCTGTTCGGCCCATCGAGTCCTTGTGACATCAAGAATTCATCAATCTCTGCCTTGAAGATATTTAGCATCCCGGCCTCTATTGCCCTCTGCGGCAATGAATTCCACAGGCCCACCACTCTCTGGCTGAAGAAATGTCCCCGCATTTCTATTCTGAATTTACCCTCTCTAATTCTAAGGCTGTGTCCATGGGTCTTAGTCTCCTCGCCTAATGGAAACAATTTCCTAGCGTCCACCCTTTCCAAGCCATGTATTATCTTGTAAGTTTCTATTAGATCTCCCCTTAACCTTCTAAACTCCAATGAATACAATCCCAGGATCCTCAGCTGTTCCTTGTATGTTAGACCTACCATTCCAGGGATCATCCGTGTTAATCTTTGCTGGACACGCTCCAGTGCCAGTATGTCCTTCCTGAGGCGTGGGGACCAAAACTGGACACAGTACTCCAAATGGGGCCAAACCAGAGCTTTATAAAGTCTCAATAGCACAACGGTGCTTTTATATTCCAACCCTCTTGAGATAAATTGGACTGCATTGTTTCTTACATAACAATAAATAATTCAACTTCAAAAATATTTAATTTGCTATAAGGTGCTTTGGGAGGTCTTGTGGTCGTGAAAAGTGCTATATAAATTTGAGTCACTTTTTTTTCTCGAAATGGAGGGACAGGGCCCAATGGAAACTGCTAGAGTGAAACACATTTTGTCAGCTTTGCCGACAAACAAAGTCAGCCACTAAAATACTGCTAATGAACACAATACTGATTATTGAACTTCTATAATTAACAGTCAACGATTTAAGGAATGAATTTAATTGGAAACTAAATAGCAATATAAATTGTTTAATCTCATTTTAGTTAGAATTGGCCAGCTGACTGCCTCAGTGTTAATCAGATAGGTTCAGTGCTCAACAATTATTTCCATGTTTAATAACTTCCTGTCACTGTGACAATTACCAGCTGCCACCTCAGCACTGCAGACAGTCTGACTAACATGCACCTGTCAACTGTTCAAGTACAGTTGAGAGAATCGGGATTTTAAAACTCTATAAAGGACAAAAGTGGAGGTATTTTAGGCTTGTTTTAAAAGACTGAACCACTGTTTCCAAAGTGCTGCATTCATCCAGCTAGCTGGCAAATAAGAAGAAAAAACTATTTTTATATTAAAAATCACACAACAGGAAATGGCCATTTGAATTATTTTGCCTCTGTAAGATCGTGTTAGCGTCCCTATCTCTGGAATAGAAGGTTCAGAGTAAAGGATGTGACAGTCATGGAGACCAGAGTGGCTGGGTCTCCTTTCCTTGGAAGGGGGAACACGGAGGGCTGAGATCTTATAAATCTTCCCTCCATCACAAGGTCTGAAGTGGTGATGTCCACACATGACTGCACAATGTTCGGCATGTTTTGCAACTCCTCAGATACCGAAGAAGTCCATGCTCAATTGCAACAGATCCAGATAATATGCAGGCCTGGGCTGACAAATGGCAGGTGACATCTGAACCACACAAGTGCCAGGCAATAACCATCTCCAACAAAAGAGAATCGAATATTGCCCTTTGCCATTCAATGGTATTAACAACACTGAACCCTGACGATCAATACTCCTGGGGTTCCCATTGATCAAAAAATGAACTGGACTAGTCATACAAGTACTATGGCAATAAAATCAAATCAGAAGCTAGGAATCTTGCAGCAGGTAACTCACCTTCTGATTCCCCAGAGCCTGTCCACAACCTACAAGGTGCAAACCAGGTCTGTGATGGAAAAATCCCCCAATTCAGTAGCTGAGTGCTACTCTAACAACATAAGCAGCTTGATACCATCCAGGTCAAAGTAGCCCACTCAACGTGTTTGCTGAAGTAGTGCCATTCAGTCTCTCCATCATCGATGCTCAGTAGCATCAGCATACTGAATAAACAAGATGCATTGCAGAAATTCATCAAGCTCCCTTAGACAACACCTTTTGAACCTAGAAGGATGAGGGCACAGATACCCAGAAACATCACCGCTGGCAAGTTCCCCTCGGAGCTACTCAGACTTGGGTGTACTTGAAAGTTGTTCTGGGATTTACATATTAATGAATTAAAACCTGCAACCCATTCTGAAAGATGAAAGACTTAATAGCAATCTACGTTCGTTCAATATATTCTATCAGTTGCATGACACAATGATCTTGCGCCTATAAATTCTGTGTCTTATGATCCTGCCCCACTAGCTACCTGACAAAGGAGCAGCGCTCTGGAAGCCAGTAGTTCCAAATAAACCTGTCAGACCATAACCTGGTGTTTGTAATTTTTAAACTTTGAAAATATACCACCATTCCTTCAGTGTCACTGGGTCAAAATCTTGGAACTCTCGCCCTAATGACATTGAGGGTCTACTTACAGCTTATGAACTACAGTGGTTCAAAGAGGCAGCTCATTAGCAACTTCTGAAGGACAATTCAGAATGGTCAGTAAATGCTGGTTCACACAGTGATGTCCACATTGCAAGAGTGAATAAAAAAATGATTACAATTATAAAATGTATCAGCATGATAGATGTAGGGAAAGTTTTTGCAACTGGTAGTTGAGATAAGAAAAAGAAGCTATAAATATAAGATAGTCACTAACAAATGCAATAGAGAATTCAGGAGAATTTTCTTTATTCAGAATATGAAACTCAGTACCAGAAGGAGCTGTTCAGGCAATTGGCACAGGTGAATTTAAGGAACAGTTCCATATTCTGAAATGGTGGTGGAATAGGAACAGTGCAGGCTCATATGAAGCATTAATTATGGCATGAACCCAATGGGTAGAACACTTATTTCAGTGCCGTATGGCCTACGCAATGCCTAACTTTTCTCTTTTCAATTTTTTCCTTGCTATTACCCTCCATAATCTATTTCCTTAATGGATAAAACAGTACCTGAAGCACAGATGGTCAGTGAAAACAGAAGAGTCACATATCGAAATTTATTGTATTATCACTGGCAGGGTTGTGGTGGAGCAAGTGGCTTTGCACAACAGTCCTACATTGACTGGGTGCTATTTTGATAACAACCAAAAACTCATTGCTCTTGGCAACACCAAAGGTCAAAATGTTATAAAACTGAAAATAACAGTCAGTGATAACTAACCCTGTCATGTCTCATCTATTTATGGCTGAGGCGGATTGACTTGGCTGGGTTTGATAGCATTTCCTGTTGAAATGAGGTTAAGCAAATTATGTTGCTGTTCAGTTCCCAAATGTCCCTACCTCATGGAATGCCAATTATAGAAGGTCAATAATGAGCTGTGTTGATTAACAGCATTTTAGGAACTTGTCACAAGATGACTTGATGCTGTGCATCACTATTTTTCAGTCTTTGTTTCTGCTGAATTGTTTTTAAACCACACAATCCCAGGGATACATACAAACCGAGAGACAAAACACATTGATGGTAGCATTCTCAGTGACTGCCTGCATCAGCCCTGATCATTTGCAGAATAAATTCTGAGTTTGTTTTCTTTATATTAGTTGAATGACTTATTCCTTCTTCAGAAAATTTCAAGGTTTAGATGGAGAAAGAGATGGAATCAGATGGGTTAACTATGTGAGTAGAAGGTGATTTCCTGTTCAAAAATAGAATTGACCATCTTCCCTGAAGCTTGAAAAAGCAGAAACTGCTGTAACATTTCTGTCCTTGTAAGAACAGTTTCTGACAACCTGCAAGACCAACCCCAGCTGTATAGCAGTGTTAAAGTAATTAAACAAGCCAAAGCACATCACAGGAGCATCAAATTAAACCTGACACCAAAGCACAGGAGGGGGGTTACTGACGGACCTCCAGCACACAACACTTCCTGCCAACTCATACACCATCTCTCTCAGAACATGGCATCGCTAAAATAGAGTGGCTCTTAATGCAATGCCCCCAACAGCCTGCAATGGAAAAGACTAAGGCTGGGGACAGAGTAAGGGGCTCCCTCCTGAAGAATCTTTGGGGTCAAAACGTTAATTGTGTTTTCCTCCAATCAAGATAATCGACTGTGATTCTTAGTAACATTTCAAAAGAAAAATACTATGGAGGACCCAAGCCAGCTGAAAACTGAAATTCCTGGCATATAACAGATTCAGCAGCCACTCTGTGAACTACACACAGAGACAATGTTAGGGCAGATAAGGAGTATCTTAAATCAAAGTGATTGGTTGAGAGTTTCTGAGTCTGGGAACAGTCAAACTCTCAATAACTACCATTGAAATCCATTGTTTTCTGGTGAGGTATGAGTCCATATGATGTAGTAGGACTGCAGATACATCAGACAAGAAAGATCCAGAGCAACAGTGCAATTTTAAAAGTGGCTAAAACCTGAAGTATCCATAGTTCTTACAGAACAGGCCCATAAGCAGCAAGTAAAGGCTGACTTGCATTTAAACTGCAACTTACATGGCGCATAAAACATCACAAGTACGGATGGGTGTTCCTTCACAAACCCATCAAAGGTATCATCTGTTAAATGAGACACTGCAGATTCCTGCTCTGCCCAGGGGATCTCTGGGGCCTTGGGCTGTGCTTCTTGGGGTCTGGTGGCAAAAGAAATGCAACTGTGTCACACAAAATGAACACATCAGATAAACTAAGGTGCAAACCATCCATCAACTACCAAGCGCGAGTTGATGTCGTTTTCATTCTCCTCCCTGAAAACAAACACATTCCTTTGCAGAGGAGATTAAGAGTGACTCTTCCTGTGGTTGAGTGTATTTAGCTTGGTCACAGTGAAGTTCGTATAGCTAAGAAAGGTTAAAAGCACAACAGAGATAATTTTATTCCAGTCATTAAGCAGCACTTTTTTTTTGTTGGAGGCACTTGACTATATTGCAAAGGAGCCTGTGATACATGATCCTTTAGATCCAGGAACAAAATACTTCCAGATACAATCAGCTATCGCTAAATATTTGTTTAGATGAACGATAAGGACATTAACAATAACTGAGTTATGATGAAAACATGCCCAATAAAATTGAAGTAAGAGCCCGATTTAAGAGGATACATAATCTCAGTGTAGTGAAGCTTTTCTATTCCCCAATGCACTAAAATAGGTTGAAAGGTGAAAACAAAATTGTCCTTTGTGCCATGGTAGTAGAGTCAGCAAGGCACACTTGTAGTTTTCTTTATACATACAACGCTTAATGTTACTTACTTTTTCATCCATTCAACAAAATCTTGGGCAGTAGCTCCATAGTTTTCAAAATTAAATAGAAATTTTCCCTTCCTTTTGAAAGAAATCAGAGAAAAAGAAACAACTCAATTATTGTGTATAACATACAACATTGCACAAAATTCAACCAATTTATAAAGAAGGACAGAGAGCCTGAAACTATGGTATCAAATGGGCTGAAGGGACTTCTTCACACAAAAGTGTCTCGTGATTGTGTCATTATTTCATGTTTCACTTTTTCCATTGAAATATTCAGATCCTTGGATGTAATAGCTACTCAAATCTATATTTTGTTGTCAAAACATCAATGAATAAATGTTGCAGTAGTCAAACCTCAGGGCTCACTTTAAAGGAACAAATGCTGAAATGGCATATGGGCATAAAAACAGACATTCTTAGTCTCCAGGCAAGTCAACTCAGGTTGAGATACAGTTCTAAAGCCTTAATGCATCATCCAAAGGTGATTATTTTTGCAAATGATAATCAATGAAAGTTTTTCAACCTTGAACTTATTTTTGCTCTTTATTGAATGAGTGGTGAAAACTGGGTCAACTAGATAGAGTCTTCCCTGTTCCACGGCAACCAGGAGATGAGGAACAAGACTTGCACTGCCAACCACAGGACAGCTACACAAATGCAGGCAACTCATCACGTAACTGTGATGTAATTGAGACAGTATATTGCTCTGTTATTCCATAGATTCCTATTTACCTTGGAAAAGGTTAGCTCAGTTGGCTGGATGGCTGGTTGGCAATGTAGAGTGTTGCCAACACAGATTCAAGCTGAGGTTACCATGAAGGATGCTCCTCCTCAACCTATCTCCTCACCACCTGGTGGTAAGTCTCAAGTTAAACCACCACTAGTTGTCCCCCTCTAATGAGAAAGCAGCTCTAGTCTGGTAGGACTATGGCGACTCCATTTACTTTTCAAGCCTCTTTAAAATGACATGCCAAATTGAGGTACCATCTACCCCCCTCAGGCGGATACACAAGGTCCCATTGGACCTTGTTGAAGTGGAGCAGGAGGTATTATCCCTGCTATCTTGACCAACTTTCATCCTCCAACCAACAACACCTAATAGATTATCTGGTCATTACCTGATACTGGGATCTTGATTAGCACAAAATTCCTGCCTTGTTTCTTGTATTAAAAGAGCAATTATACTTCTAAAAGTATTCCACTGGCTGTGAAATGTGAGGTCCTCAGATCCACAAAAGTCAGTAAGAACCATCTTTGGACTAAAGCAACCATCAAGATACCTGCCATAACTTCACCATCCATCGCAAAGACTATGGAAGTGGTCATTTACATAACTTTAGAAATCACACCTTAGATAGGACAAATAAGCTATTCATTTATCATAAAGAATAGAAGGAAGTAACACACTCACACGCAATAATTAGAAGCACTATACATGCAAAAATTTGTCAATTTTTAAAAGTTAAGGCTGTTTGACTTTCAATTTTAGAGACAGCAACCAAGATAGTCATGTGTTTAAAAAAACACTTTAAAATTCATAATTTGTCAGTTGCTGTGAAATGACTCTTGGAGCAACTTCTGAGAAGAGAATTTTAAATAGGTCCTCAGGAAGCGATGGTAATTCTAAAACAGCTTTTACAGTGATCAATTTTAAGAAACACTGTTAAGATGATTATATAAATATACTTCAGAAACATTTTCTAATTTGCTCAAATTAACAAATGGCAATCAGTCTGGGCAAAATTCCAATTAAAGTTCATCGACATTCCCAAAGGATCTCAACTGTAATTGCCATGTTTAATGTCGAAAAATTATTTTTTTTTCCCTGTCAAATAGTCCTATGCAAATGATTTATCCCCCCACACAGCCCAGAACTTCAGTATCAAAATTTGGAGTGTGAATTCCATCAAGAAATAGCACAACTGCAAGGCAAATAGCGATCAGTTGAATTAAGCAGATTTTTATTCCATTCATTCCTAGTTACCTTTCAAGTCAAATTCTCATCATCTGAGCACAAAAATACTGCTATCTAGACGACAGAAAAAAAAGTAGGCCATTCTGCCCTTTGAGCCTGCTCCTGTGTTCAACAGGACCATGGATGATCATCCAACTATTACCCTGCTCCCACTTTCTCCCCATACCCTTTGATTCCTTCATAAGAACATGAGAATTAAGACCGTCACTCACTTTCTCTATTTTCTCCCCCCTTTACAAGGCTAATAGGACTCTGGACTTTATAGAAATCAAAGTTCACAAGAAAGAAAGTTAATACTCAACTTTTGTAAACCACTAAGCATTGTGACCAGTTCTGTGCACTGCACTTTAGATAGGATGCTAGGGTCGTAGGAGATTTACTAGAAGGGCACTAGGGATGAAAACTTTAAGTCATGTGGAGACTAAAGACCTTAGGGATGACTTTGCTTACAGAAGAAAAAGTTGAAGTTAGACTTAGGAGAGATAGTCAATGCGTTGAAGGGCACAAATGAAGGAAATGCCATTTCCAATGGCAGGAAGGTTGATGTACAGAAATCACATGCTTAAGACAATTGGGAAAAAACAGAGGGAGATGAGGAATATCTTTGCATGCAGCAAGTTGATGTGATATGGAATGCACTGCCTAATCAAGAATACTGTCGAACTAGGTTCAACAGTAACTTTCAAAAAGGCAATTGAATAAAGGGTTTTTACAGCTCTGGAGAACGAAATAAGGATTTTGGGATTGCTCTTTGAAATCTGTGACAAGAGCTAAATGGTCCCCTTTTGTGCAAAACAGTTTTACAATAAAATATAATTTCCAAACCCATATCACCTTAAACTTGACTTCGATGTGCTACAATTGGCCTGAACATTCCCAGATTTGCAAGCTAATGCTTTCGTGAGAGATTGCAACCCAGTGGAATATCCCAACTGCTCCCATCCACCCGGAAAATGAACGAGAGAAAATGCGGCATGCATAGATCATTGGTAATGCGATTCATGAAATGGCCAACTTAGTGATTCAGCTAACAAGCTGAGATGCACCAAAGGAGTCAAAGCTTGCTGAATTTTACACTAGTGCAAGCTCACAATGGCTTCAGCGGAGAAATGAGATAAAAACGAGGTAGAACAATCAGTACTTTTATCCCCCATACTTCAGCAATTTAATATTTGTACTATCCTTGAATTACAAGTTGGGCCCATTCAGAGATGGCAAACACATCAAGAACCAGAGATACTTCAGAGATCATTAGGAATTGAACCAAATTAAACACTTAGTCGTTTCAAATAGACACCAACCTAGACAGTGATAGATTCTTCACCAGTCATGTACTTCATAATGATCAGGTGGGTTTGGAACAACTGCCAGCCTATTTGAACTTGGGACCATTGCTACATTAAAAACTGAATGATGTACTTATCAGAGTAATCATTAATACGAGGATAAAGACTGGGGCAGAATGCTTCTTTCCCAGCAATAGAAATGTTAATTTTCTAATCTATCTTTTCCTTTCCAAATTCTTAACAGCTCTTACAGACAACTCATCAAGTCTTCAAGCATCCAAACCTGCGACCTTAACCACTGGAAGGCCAAGACAGAAACTGTGTGTGTATTCCCCCAAAAGCCACAGACTATTTGGACTTGGAACTATGTCGCCATTCCTTCACTGTCACAGGGTCAAAATCCAGGTACTCCCTTACAGTACACCAAGTGTTCCTACACCACATGAACTGCAGTGGGTCAAGGTGGCTTGCCACCACCTTAAGGGAAATTAGGGATGGGCAATAAATGCTGGCACAGCCAGCGTTGCCATGCCCACATACCATGAAAGAATAAATTTTAAAAGAAAACAATTCCGGCAGAGAGAATAAACAGAAAGACAGATTTCCACTGACATAAACACCTTATGTTCTCAAATTGTCTGAAACCACATTATAGAAGATTAAACAAAAAGAATTTTTTAAAAAAATCAGACTACAACGACTATTTCTCAGAACACATTATGGCAATGATGTGTTTGCTTCTAACTTATTCCTTTCTGTCTTTAAGATGATATATTTTGTACTCTATTAGGCCACATGTAACATCTCCATTTGGCAATCACTCCAAGTATTCTGAAGGGAAATGATTAGTTAAACCCTTGTAGAGTCCAATTGAGTCTTCTCTTTCTCCCCTCTAATGCACTGTCTCTGGACTCTCCGTGAATCTGTCAGTGGTTTCCTTTCTTCTCCACATGCTACTGCTTTGGCAACACAATTTGCAGACTTGGGGCCCAAATCCATCTGTCCACTCAAAATAACCATTTTTACCTCTCCACCTTGGTGCTGTCAGGCTGCTGCCCAACATGGTGTCCTGGATGAGCTTCAATTCATTCCCGTTAAATATTGGAATGATTGAAGACATCACTTCAAGATCACAAACTGTGTACATTGCTACTAAAGACAGCCACCATCACCAACCACTAACACCTCCCCACCCAACCCAAACTCCACCTCCCCCACTCAGGTTAAACAAGATTCTTCATATTCAATGCCCCCAAGGTATATGACCACTTCCTCCTCCTCACAAAGACTATTGACTCCTTCCTCCTCCTTTTGTGGGGTGTCAGTGGCAAAGTAGTAATTTCATTTGACTGAGACTAATGCTCTGGGGTAAGAGTTTAAATTTCATCATGGCAGCTGATGGAATTTAAGTTCAATTAACCAATCTGGAATATGAAACTGGTCTCAGTGATGGTGGCCATGGAAATAATCACTGATGTTGTAAAAATCCATCTGATTCACTAATGTCCTTTAGGGAAGAAAATAAACATTTTTATCTGGTCTGGTCTGGCTCACATGAGACTTCAGACCTACAGTTACATGGTTGACTCTTAACTGTCCCTCTGAAACAGCCTAGTGAGCCACTCAGTTCAAAGGTTTAAGCATGGGCAACAAATGCTGGATTTGTCTGTGATACCCACATCCGATGAAAGGATAAATAAAAAAAAACTGCCTGCCTCTATCCAAGTGTTATTTAAATCTGCATGTACACTTTCACCAAGGCTAGTTTAATACTTTCTTGACTGCCATGTCATCCTGCACATTCTTTAACGTCCCCTCATCCAAAACCCCACTGACCATACACTTTCCCATACTGTCTCGCCCTCACTGACCTACATTAGTTCCCAATGCTTTAAATGCAAACTCACACCTTCATCTTGGCTTGGTTTTTTCACTTCTTCACCAGCCCCATATTGAGATTGCGAAAGATGCCACATTAACCTAGGTTTGTCTTTTTTTTCCTTTTTAACCAATTTGGTTAAATTGGTTTTTTTGTCCTATCTTCTCTGCCACAGTCCATTTTTGCCCAATTATTCTTCGGTCCAGCACCCTTGGTATCTTTACCTCCACTGAATGCAAGGAGGCAATATTGCCAAATAATAGCCAGTACATTTTTGGGCGCCCTCTTCTTTGAGTAGTGTGGGGGAAGAAAAGCAAGACAAGACAAAAAACCTCAATAAGATGGTCAATCTATATTTGTCACATAACTCAAGCTCTTTCAATTGACATTATTATTGTTAATCTGCCTGCAAGAAGGAAATCACACAAGATTGTTTAGATCTGATTTTCTGAACTCAAAATATACCTTGAAGATTTAGCAACAACTTACTCAAAGTAACAGAAGGTCGGATATCCTTTGATGTTGAATTCCTGTTTGATTTCATCAAATTCAGATGGATGGACATTCATTCCAGCCATTACCTGTTCAGGAAACAGTTAGCATTAGAATTTATAAATCACTTGTAGAAAATTGGTGTTTAATGAATTCAAGATGAATTGATAATCTACAGCTCTTAATTATTTTGAGAATACGTGTTTTTCCGGACATGTTCCAAGAGTTGGAATGCCCAGTTCTGTGACAATGAGGAATCTGCTGAGCAGAAGGTAGTTTACTCTTAGTCCCAGAAACCTGAACTAAAAATAAAATATTTCTGTTCAGTCTAGGTTAAACTAACAATTAAAACTCCCAATTGTTTATTTTGCTTCAATCATTGAACAGACTGGGTGATGCAACAAGACCCAGCTGGGAAAGACCAGATAGTAGGCCACAACAGAGTTAGTAGAGCTGGGTATGGGAAGTTGTGAATAAAACAGTGACAAGGGGCAGCTGTGGGATATGGCAAAGGAAGTTTATAATTAGTGGCTGAGATCTTGTGGTGCTTATTAACAGATTCCTTATGACTGCTGAGAACACTAATTCCAATTCCTAGTTGCTGTCGCTTGGTCAATGAACACAACCCTTATCACGAGGGGACAGGGAAACAACTAACGTTTCAACTTGAAATCCAATTGCAATTAGTCAACTTACAACATAAGGTGGCATAACTGCTCCCTAACTACTTTTAATTTTCCTGCCCTTCATACAAACGCAAAATGTTTGCATTGCCCAATATTAGATACACGCCCATCTTCATGTTGAAAGCGTTGACGGGTGTGTGTGTGTGTGTGTGTGTGTATATGTGTGTGTGTGTGTGTGTGTGTGTGTGTGTGTGTGTGTGTGTGTGTGTGTGTGTATGTGTGTGTGTGTGTGTGGGGGCGGGGGGGGGGGGGGGAGGTGCTGCTCCAATATTAATAGTGTTCAAATCAGAATATTCAAACTTTTGGTTCAGAGAATCAATAGTCAAGATCAGAAAAGTTTTTCAGTTCAGGTTAACCAGTTGCCTGAGCAGAAGTGGTTTCTACTCTATAGAGCTTCTAAGCTTCATGCATTTGGACAGAAATTTTCCAGTGGTTCGAGTTATAAAAGAGCAAGCCATCTGAATTGAGAGGGGGTCATGTAAGTGGACATGGAACAGAATTATAAAAGAAAAATCGGTTCAACCAACCAAGTCAACGAGACTGGAATGTGTCAGTTAAGGAAGGATTTAAAAATCTGAGATTGGAGTATAGCACTCTAGAATTGAGTCTCTAACAAATGTTTTTGGTAAACAGATTTAAATTTTGTTTTCATATTCGTGTTAAGGTCTTTCTTACTATAGTTTACGTGGCCTTATTTGGTTTCTTTTCTTATGTGCAGCAACAGAACATAAGTTTATGAAAGAACAACTGCAGCCTCATCTGAAACCTCAGTAACTGACCACCATGTTAACCAATCACAAAATTTAAATCTATCAAAGTTAAAAATCACACAACACCAGGTTATAGTGCAACAGGTTTAATTGGAAGCCCACTAGCTTTCAGAGTGCCACTTCCAATTAAACCTGTTGGACTATAACCTGGTGTTGTGTGATATTTAACTTTGTACATCCCAGTCCAACACCGGCATCTCCAAATCATAAATCTATCAAGCCAGGGTTCACTCTAGGATCTGCCTTGTCTAGTAATACCATCAACTGGGATCCTAAAGCATGAACAGCTTCTTTATGAGACATTTGATGTTCGGTGTGTGTATTGGGGATGGTGCTGGAAACCACTAGATACCATTTGCTAGTTCATCTAAACTCGGTTCTGTCAGCTTTGAAAATGTGCTTCACCTTGTCAAACTTGGACGAATTTGATGACTGTAACCTTGGTCCCATCCACTGGGAACCCAGACACAGGCATTTTGGAGTAACTAAATGGAATTAAATTCCAGTTAGGTAGCTTCCTGTCTGCCACTGTCAATCCCAGGTCTTGGAAGACAATGATCCAACCACCAAAGACTTACTGACTAATTTCAGGCAGCTCCTCAGTCCTAGCAATGTTACTAGGAGCAAGATCACTGCTAGTACTGTTGAAGTCTTGAGAACAGGAGCATTGCTGGAGGCACAGAGACAGATGAGAGAGTCTGGTTTATGGATCAATCAAGACTTGGCAGTGTGAAGAGGGGTGAGAGATGCTGAGAACGGACTGGAGTACACTTTTAGTGGGGCAGCCTACGCCTGGTAGGTCTCTCTGTGGGGTATACATTGCATAAATCAGCAGATCCAGCTCTTGCAGGTTGAAAGTGTGCGCTACATGGGAATATTAAGGCAGAAGAAATGTTGATGCAATTTAACAGTAACATGAATTCAGGCTTCAAATTAGAGAATCGAGTGAATATGAAATGACATTGTGCAGAATGATGTTAAGTGATGACATCCTGCATGGGATTTTCTTCCTGGGTTACAAAATTTTAAACACAATGAAACAGGATTATGTACTTCATTACTGCTTTAATTCCTGTGCATGCTAACAGAAATCCAACTGGTTGAAAAACCTGATCAGGGTAACCGAGTCACAACGAGACATCCAATTATAACGATCTGTGCACAAAGTAAAAACTGACAAGTCTGCGTGCATGGTGCCTTTTTAATAGACCAATGAAATGTAATACTTACATGGGTGCCCTTTAGCTCTGTGGCAGCTTGTTGAAAGGCTGGCATCATCCGCTTACACACCCCACACCCTGACACATGGGGGAAAGGGCAGGTCAAAGGCAACAGCAGAACAATAAACAGAAAGAGAGATAAACATTGCGCTAAATGAGTCAATGACAGATTTAACAAATCACTTCACCACACTCCAATGCATACATATTATAGCTCAGCAAGTGCCAGTTCTTCAAATGAAACTGTTCAATCCAATCACTTTCTCTCAACCCCTCTTCATCTGCTTTTGTATTTTTTCATGCACCAATTCTATTTTGAAATAGCAAAAAATAAGAGGTGGCGGCTTAATACAGGCAAAAATACACAGGGTCTTTGATTGTAACGGTAGGAATAAATGTTATTTTAAATTAGTTCAAGGCTGACTCGACCAGAATCTTTTGCCTACTCTTAACAATTCACAAGGCACTTAGACTGAACCACATTATTACGGGTCTGCAGTCACAGGTAGGCCAGACCAGATGAGGATGGCTGATTTTCTTCACTAAAGGACAGTTGTGAACCAATTGGACAAGTAGCAGGCAATTGACAGTAGCTGTGAGGTCACCATTACACCAGTTTCTAATTTTAGATTTGATTGAATTAAAGTTTCACCACCTGCCATGATAGGATTCAAACCCATGTTTGTGGGATATTAGCCCTGGATTACAATTCCAGTAGCATTACCACTATGCCTCCATCTCACTCATTTTCCACTGGTAGAGGGGTTTATAACAGGAGAATATATTAGAATAACTGGCAGGAGAGCAAGAGTAGGAATGAAAATGCTGCTTACACCAAGGATTAAGATCCACTGTAAGAGCAATGGAAGCCGATTTCACAAGAACTTTGGGTATTTACTGAAAAAAGCTGTAGATGGATGAAAGCAAAGGATGATTGTGGGACTAAATTAGACTGTTCTTTCAAAGAGCTGGCATAGACATGGTGAGTTGAGTGGCCTCTTTGTGGTTTAAGATTACATGACTCACTCTTCTAGTCCTTGTCCTCAATTTAAACCTACGTTTTCACGATTCCCCAGTCAGTGGAAACTGTTTTACACTATTCACCTTCCATTTTGAACACCTTTAATCAGGTATCTCTACTTTAACCTTCACTAATCCAATGAATAAGGTCCACATTTGTTCTGCCTGGTTTCAAAATTCAGAGATTTGCATTCACACAATTACTTGTCATTCAATATGGTTTAGTTATTTATCTTCCATGGTTGTTAACATTCTTCATTGAGCAGCTCATACAAATCCAGAATTGCATTATATTTTGCCATTCGTAGATAGCTATTTTCCTTTTCAACACAGCTTTCATCTACTTCTCACCTTTGAAAAGCTCCACATAGCTGAGATTACACAGTTTCTCCACTTTCTTGCTATTCAGGACTTTCCTTCGTTCATTATCCCTTTCCCAAAGATGTACCAGTCCTTGATTTGCATCTACACTTACCTGCCCACACTGCTCAGCTGTTTTAGATCTCCCAAAGGACAATTCCTGAAATGTTAATTATGCTTCTCCCTCTCAATGCAGTGTCTGACTTGCCAAACATTTCCAGCATGTTCTTTTTGTTTTTAGGTTTATAGAAATACTGTTCTTTCCTACACTTTCCTACATTTAGCTCCTCAACCAACTTCAATATCATTTCCCTTGTGCTTACATCCAAGCCTTGCCTTGCAATGGAATCGTGAAAAATTAGTGTAAGGGACCCATTACACCTGGTTTCGCAGACATCAAAAGCAAGCCTAAAATGTAGCGCCACTCGGGAACCAAGTACAGAAAACACACAGTTGGTTAATGATCCGGTTGCAACTCATCTCACTAGGCTTGTTCACTATGCAGTTCTAATGAAGGGTTATGCTTGAAACTTTAACCCATCTTTGTCCCAAAGGAGATCTACCAACCATGCAATTCCAGTCTTTTGTACTTGTAAGTTTCTGAAATGCGTTTCCTATCTATTTCTAGTAAGCTGTTCTGTTCATTCGATAAAAGTATGGTTGCCAGAAAAAAAATTGAGCGCGCCTTAAAATCAATGCAGAACAGCATATGCTCACTCAACTGTGAATCATTATGTCTTACATTTCCTTTAAACTTTGCACAGCCCAAGAATACAGATATGGAAGTGCATTGCAGAATTGTCGATACGAATTGATGCTCATGATTTTATTATTAAAAATCTGACAGAAGCATAAAGAATTGTGCTACTAGGAGGTGAAGGTGCAGTGGATGGGAGAGGCATGGGGTTTAAAAAAAAGAGGAAAGCATTTAGGGGCTAAATCAGATTCCGGGAAAACGGCCGGAAAGAAGCAACAATAAAAGAAAACACCAAACAATATTGCAAGCTCTTGCAGCACTCACATTACTCAATAAACACATCAACTATGCAGCTTCTTACAATCTGAAGTTAAAAACACAAAAGCACGAGCAGCTGTTCCAGAATGAAAATAAGTCACAAAGCAACAAAACACTGACTGAGTAACAGAAGGCCGAGAGGAATCTTGCTGTTTCATTACCATCAGGGGTTGCAGCAGTGCAAACAGTGTAAAAAGTATTCTTTGCAAAAATAGCATGCAATGTTTTTCGAAGCAAATTCCCTTCACTCAGTTTCTTTTTCTCTCCTGTACTTCAGTGTGGACTCACAAAATGCAGGAGAGGGGACCTTGAAACAAAAGCAGTCACCCATAATGCACAACTCAAACATAGGAACATGAGGCCATTCAGCCCTTTCTGTCATTTAGTTAGATCCTGGTTGACCTGCATCTCAACTCCATTTGGTCAGCTTTGTTTTGTAAGGTTTAATTTTCTTGGCTAGCAAAATCCAATGATCTTTGTCTTGAAAATTTCAATTGAACCCTAGCCAAGGTGTATGGTGGGGGCGCAAAGAAAACATGCCCACTACCCTGGGTCTGATGGTATGATATTTGGCATTGGGAGACAAGGATGAAACAGTAGTATCCAAAACAATTGCTAGTTCCACTGCATGGCGATCAGGATAAGGAATCGTGGTTGATGCCAACTACACCTATCCCAGACATCTCCCTTTTGTAAAGATCCTTGTACGTGGCTTTTCAGATTTTTTTTTCCTGACTGGTAGCGTACAAAGAGTTTTCTTGTTAGTTCCCACAAACACTGTCCCCCACCACTGCTTTCCACGCAATTGGAACACGCCACCACTCAACACCTGAGTCATGATGGTACAGGCAATGGAATAAATAGATAGTGTTATACCTGACTGGCTCAGAATATGAATGCATGCACAGAGGAAAACTTACATGGTGCATAGAAAATCATGAGAATTGGTCGTTCCTCCTTCTTTATCAGCTTTCTGAATTCCTAAGGAAAAAGCAGTAGGATGACTACAGAAAGTAAGGCAATACATCAGAAGTGTGAGAAAGACAGGAAGCCTGCAGTCTTAAAAGAAATTTAGTACAAAATAATTCGCTTTGGTGCAGTCCTAGGGCATTGCTGAACTGCCACGAGTTGCATATCTTTTTGTTAACTTGATGGTGCCTTACAGCACCAGGGTCCCGGGTTCAATTCCAGCCTCGGGCTACTGTCTGTGTGGAGTTTGCACATTCTCCGCGTGTCTGCGTGGGTTTCCTCCAGGTGCTCTTGTTTCCTCCCACAGTCCAAAGATGTGCAGGGCAGGTGAATTGGCCATGCTAAATTGCCCATTGTGTTAGGTGCATTAGTCAGAGGGAAATGGGTCTGGGTGGGTTACGCTTTGGAGGGTCGGTGTGGACTTGTTTCCACACCGTAGGGAATCTAATCAGATAACAAGATTGCTGGCTGAGGTGAGTCCTGAAAGATCCTATTTTGATCTGCAGAGGAGGAAAGCGCTGGCCATCAACTCTCATACCACATCCTATAGTACTGAAACAGATTCCAAGGTTAGCTATCACATTGCTATTTGTGGGACAAAGCTATGCTCAAATTGGATGTCATCTTTGCCTGTAACAGAGTGATTCAAAACGGTAATTCAATGCCTGTGAGGTGGCTTTGGAATTCCTGAAGTGGTGAAAGGATTCCATTAACATAAAAACAAACTCTTACTTAGAAAAAAAAATTGTATTGCAAGAAAATGTCTCCACATTTTTGGAATGTATTTCTTTACCCTGTAGTTAGAAAATTGGCAATAAAGGGGGAAAGGAATGATGGACATATCACTGGCTGCTGAATGATTCAGCAAGTGCTTCTGTTCAAAATAAGGAACTGCATTGCTCTGGGCTCTCTTATCATGCTTATATGAATATTCAAAATTATTTTAAAAATATTTTAGATTTTTAAAAAAATTCCATTTAAAAATTTCTTACAGAAGATTGCTTTATTTCTGTTGGATCTCAAATCCAACAACTTGGTGAAATTGTCTAAACATTCTGGGCATAATATAAGAACAAAGTTTAATTTCACCTTTATAAATGTGGAAGTGACAACATGCAGCTCTGATGTTTTGGAGATGGGATTTAAATATTTGGACTTGGGTACATTGGAGGAATGGAGAAATATATCCAGGACAACAGCAAGAAGAATAAAAAGTGAGACAACAATGGAGCTGTCCCAGAAGTAGGAAAGCAATGCTTTCTGTCTCTTTTCGGGTCTCTCTGCCACCAGTGAGGCAGTGTGAAAAAGAGAGTAACGATGGTACTAGCTGTATCAGCATTTGGACACCTAGTACAGACAGGAAAGGCTGAATTGCCTCTTTCTGCACTGTAACACTTCTGTTTCAGCAAAACAGACATTTTGATGAGCAGTATGCAATCTCCTGAATAAGTAGGCTGGAAAGTCAAGCCATGTTTATCCTCAATTTGACCAAAAAAATTGCATCTCTAACTCTGCGAAAGATTCAGACTGCAAACAAAGCACCAAACATCTTCTGTGAAACTAGATTTGTTGGAAATTTAAGGTGCAAACACAAATAACTTATTTCAAAATATCTGCAGGCCATTTTTTAACATTTCTCTACCTGTATGTCACTGTGGTTCACATGTCTCCTAAGCTTGTCTTCTACTTTCCACAGACTTTGTAAACACCCCATTAAGTAACGCAACTGAGTTACTCCAATATTGTAAATTTACATACATGAACTCAGGACACCTGGATGCTAACTCCATGCTATTCTTGAATTACAAAGTTAAAAAATCACACAATACCAGGTTATAGTCCAACAGGTTTAATTGGAAGCACACTAGCTTTCGGAGGGACGCTTCTTCATCAGGTGATAGCCCTCCACTATCACCTGATGAATGAGCGTCGCTCCGAAAGATAGTGTGCTTCCGATTAAACCTGTTGGACTATAACCTGGTGTTGTGATTTTTAACTTTGTACACCCCCGTCCAACACCGGCATCTCCAAATCTTGAATTAACAAGGTTAACAGGTTTCACATAGTTTAAATCAAGCACTGCAATCAAGTGATCCAGCATCCACTACCATTTATGGAAGAGAGCTCTAAACATCTACCACCTTTTGTGTGTAGAAGTGCTTCCTTAATGGCAAAATCCTGGGGAGTGTTGCCAAACAAAGAGACTTTGGGTATAGGTTCACATTTTGTTGAAAACAGTCAAAGGTAGCCTGAGTAGTGAAGGTGGAATATAATATGTTTGCCTTCATTAGTCAGTGCATTGAAGATATAGCTGGGAGGTCAAGTTATGGCTGTACAGGATGGTGATTAGGCCACTTTTGGAATACTGCGTTCAATTCTGATTTCTCTGCTACAGGAAAGACGTTGCAAAACTTGAAAGGTTCAGAAAAGATTTACCAGTGTTGCCAGGGTTGGAGGGTTTGAGCTATAGGAAGAGGCTGAATAGACTGGGACTATTTTCCCTGGAGCGTTAGAGGCTGAGGGGTGACCTTTTGAAGTTTATAGATTTATGAAGGGCATTGATATGGTGAATAGTCAAAAGTCTTTTCCTCAGGGTAGGAAAATCCATACCTAAAGGGCATAAGTTTAAATCTTTGCCCTCTCACCCTAAAAAGGACCCACAGAGGGTGGTGTATATGTGGGATGAGCTGCCAGAGGTGGTGGTGGAGGCTTGTATAATTACAACAGTTAAAAAGCATCTGGATAGGTATATGAATAGGAAGGGTTTAGAGGGTGTTGGGCCAAATGGGACTAGAATAATTTAGAATATTTGGTTGACATGGACACGTTGGACCGAAGGGTCTATTTTCATGTTGCACCCCTCCATAACTCTAAGTGGCACAAAGAAACAATCTTAAGGGGGCAAAGAGTCAAATCAGAAGGTAGATCTGGGATAATTTTAAGTAACTATTTATTCATGGGTCAAGAGGATTCTCTGGTCTGATGTTACACGTTGTTATTGTTTGTTTCAGCTATGAAGGCCCACCATTCTCAAATATTACCTGACATGAGTAAAACTAGAAAAAGCTGAACTGTTTTAAAGATGGTTGAATAGAAGACAAAAAGCAGCTTTTCATTTATAAAACATCTCACAAAAACACACCACAGCCCCAAGTGACATGGATTGAATTAACTTTGAAATGCAATTATTACTGCTACATTGGTAAGACAATCAGCCATTTTGCACACTAGATCTCGTTAACAATCAAATGAATTGGTTTTCTTTGATGCTGTTCGTAGTGTAGTCAAAAACATCTCATGAGAAAGGTAAAGATCAAAAGTTGTTTTTTTTAAGACGATGACATCTTCCATCTAATGTGTGGTTTCTCTGTTGGTACAGAACCAGAGAAGGGAGGGGGGGGGGGGGGGGGGGGGGGGGGGGGAAGAAAGATAGCCCACACTTCAGAATTCCAAACTTGAAAAAAGCTAATTAACATACAGGCTGTCAATCCCTTGATCGGGTTTTGGCATCCTTCCTGTTCATCCAGGTCAAAGGTGTGAAATAAATAGAAAAGTACCAAGTGCTAGAAACCTGCCAATAAAAACACAGCCTTACTGAAGGGATGCACTCTAAACATAAATCTTATTCTTTCAACTGCTGAACAGCATGTACAGCACTTTCTATTTTTATTGCAAAGAAAAACTTTGCCTATTTTGCTCTTGGCCATACAACACTTCTCTCACAATGCTGCCTTTGGGACTTTCTCCCCTATACATAGTTTGAATGATGAGAACCTGCACCAACAGGGTGCTACAGCTTACATTGAGCTGTGAGAAAAACGGTCACTTAACCCCATGCCCATTTGACTCCTGTAATTGGAACTCCCAATGACCAGTCAGATTACATCATCAGGGTAACATTCCCCATTATCGATGTCGCTTCTCACACAGTTGGAAAGAAAACAATGGAACTCACCAAGAACTCAGAATATATTGAAAGTGCTTAATGGCCAATGAAGCACTGCTGCAGTATAGTCACTAGTGAGATGCGGCAAACCTGTAAATTCACAGACAGCAACCTACCAGAAACAGCAATGGGATTAACAAAAAAGATAATCTGTTTTCTGTGACGTTGACTGAGGCATAGTATTATCTAGAACAACTGAGATCAGTACCCTGTTCTTCTTAAAAACCAGATAATATCCTTTTAGGTGCAGATCAAAGAATAAATATTATCCATGGCACCAGGGAGAACTCACTTGTTCTTTTTCACTCACCAGAGATGCTAGGCAAGGTCTCAGTTTAATATCCCATCAGAAGGGCAGCATCCCCAACAATGCTCCTTCACTACTGCAAGGGGACTGTCATCCTGGATAGCTGTCTCAAATCTCAGATGTGGATCCTGAACCCAGAACCTTTAGATTTAGAGCAGAGACTACCACCAACCCAACGCTGACACCTAAAACACCCAATTCATTAACAGTTAGAATTTGAGCTTTTAAAGTACTGACTAGGGTTCAAGCACCAGAATTAGTACCCAAGTCCTGGTATTGGCACCCACATAAAGCAGCAGATTTATGGTTTGCATTAGAGAGAGGTGCAGACACATCATAGCTGGATATTTCCAGTTGACTTTCTAAGAGATTCTGAGAAGTATCTTTTATTCTCCACTAATCTGAACTCATACAAAACTGCTATCTGTGCCTAAATCACATCAAGTCACTCATAATCCCATTGCTTGCTGACTTTACTAAATCACCACCTCAAATGTAACTTCTCATCTGTGCATTCAAACACTTGCTTGACTTGCCCCCTCACTAATTTGAATTCCCTACACTCTTCACTGTCGTCTTCCAGTTCAAAACAGCCTCAACATTCCCCTTTTCCTTAACTCCAGCATTGGCTGCCAAAGTTCAGTTTTTTTTTAGATTACTAGGTTAGATTACTTACAGTGTGGAAACAGGCCCTTCGGCCCAACAAGTCCACACCGACCCGCCGAAGCGCAACCCACCCATACCCCTACATTTACCCCTTACCTAACATTACGGGCACGTCTTTGGACTGTGGGAGGAAACCGGAGCACCCGGAGGAAACCCACGCAGACACGGGGAGAACGTGCAAACTCCACACAGTCTGTCGCCTGAGTTGGGAATTGAACCCGGGTCTCAGGCGCTGTGAGGCAACAGTGCTAACCACTGTGCCACCGTGCCGCCCACAAAGTTGTTCAAATCTGAGCTACAGTATTTCATTTGTAACCTCTCTAGCTCTCTACATCTCTTTTTGTTGAAACTTTTGGCCAACAGCACTGATGTCTCTCCTTTAGTTTTGTCCTTGTTTTTGGTCTGATGATACCCTGAAGGGTCATGGGGTGTTTTACTGTGTTAAAATGCAAGTTAAACAAAACTTTCTACCCTTGAAATAATAAGTCTTAGCACTGCATTCATGACAAGCCTTGCTTCCCATCCCAAACAGGAATTCCAGTGAAACTTACTTGAGGAAACAGCTAATCCAATTTCAAAGGGAAGGATTCATTATTGATAAGGAGCTCAAGAATGGTGCAAAGACTGCTCAAATGAAATTGTATAACATGTGGTTTTGAACAGAATTTGTTGTGTTCAGTAGTGTAAAATCTACATCTATTTCTGTAGATTTTGCTCAAGGAGATATTCAGCTTGTCTTCCTGCTTAGCATAATATGTTCTGTGGTTGGGTTTTGAAGAGAGAGCATTTCTTATTGTTTTAGGCATGCAGAACTCAAAGGAAACTTGCTCTTTAATGTCCTTTTGGGAATCACTGAAGTTTTTTTGTTCTCAATAGAATCATACAATCCCTACAGTGTGGAAACAGGCCTTTTGGCCCAACAAGTCTGCACCAACTCTCCAAAGAGTATCCCACCCAAACCCATTCCCCATTACTCTACATTTACCCCTCATTGATGCACCTAACATGTACATCCCTGAACACTATGGGCAATTTAGCATGGCCAATTCACCTATCCTGCACATCTTTGAAGTGTGGGAGGAAACCCACGCAGATGCGGGGAGAACATGCAAGCTCCACATAGACAGTCGCCCGAAGCTGGAATTGAATTTGGGTCCCTGGCACTGTGAGGCAACAATGCTAACTGCTAAGCTACTGTGCCACATAGAACACATCCTTTGAACTGAAAGCTCTGGCAGCTTGTTGATCAGCATGTGAAAGCAGACAATGCCCTGCATAGGTGGGAAGGACCTTGTAGAACTTAAATGCTGACATGAACAGGTTCTGAGAAAAGGACCTGAAACATTAACAGTAGGTAGAGGAAGTGAATGTCTGTGGATGTGGTGCGAATCAAGCAAACTGTTTGATGAAGGTGGTGAAAATTCAGGAATTCGTGGGAGAGAACCCGGTGAGTAAGATTAGCTCTATTATTCTAGTAAGGGCCAGTGTAGCCACAGAGGGTTGAACATCATCTTGCCCTGCAGGAAATCTCTACAGTTCTGAGATCACATTGCAGTAACTTTCCAGGGTTGCTAGACATTGGATTATGACTTCAGATGTTCACCTTTTACACTGTATCATTAAATTGAAATATCAAAATATACAGTGTTTATGAAAATAGAATTCCTTCAACCAGACCACACCAAAAAAAAACTTAAAATAAATAATAAGGTCACATTGTGTTGCATGCACTACATTTTCTTTATGCTATGATCGACAACATTGACAGGACTTGCAGTCCCATGCACACAAACAAAATAAAACAGCATTGTTATCACCAGTGAGTATCCCATTTCCCAGCTAAGTACATTATCACAAATAGTGTCAAACCTTCTCACTGTCAATGTGAACCACATCCTTTGCCTCAGGATTCTCTTCCCATAGTGGAGCGCCCTCTGGATCCCTCATAAATGCCACCATTGACTGCAAACAATCAGAAAGAGTGTAAAGCTCATAAATTTTTAAACTGAGTAGAATCTCAGTTCTGAATACACAAATTATTGATGATGGTGCAGAGGATGAAAGGAAATGAAAAGATGATGTGCATCTAAAACTTCTTAGGTTGGGAGAACCGTATTACCATGAGCCTAATCCCAAAGAGGTTGCTTTCAAGTGGCAGGGACAGGAGGAAATTCCAGCCACTGTTACATGAACTAGAACAGGCCAACAAATGGGAAATGCATGCATCAGATCTTGTTCTATTTCACCACCCTCCTCTTCAATTTCTCACCACTCCCTCCTCCAGTGAAGAGAGAAAATTCTACTTAGGGTTCAGTCCCAAATGTCGAACAACATTTTAAAAATTACCCTCTCTTTTACAAGAAGAGTTGATGATTTGTAGCACGAAAGGAATGCATGGCTTTGGCTGCTGATTTTTAACCAGAGAGTCGCCTTTGTTATAGTTGTCAAGACACCCTACAACCATAATGTGAATATCACCACTCGCCTGTCACCAGATATTAGTGCAGTGACAAGCTACACCACCAGACCTTCACAAACATTCCACAAAACATCCAGAGAGTTGGATCCCCTGAGAGAAATCCGACCACTTAGTTTACATGGAAAGATTTAAAACTGACTCAGGAGACTGTAAACAGCTTGAAAAACCACAACTCTGGTTCACTAAGGAAGGGGGAGGTCAGGAGGGTTAGTGGATGTGAGGACACAGGAACTCCCAAAAGGCCAGTTGAGCACTGATAACAGAAGGTCTTTCATGCAATGAGTGATTGACACAAGAAACTAAATTATGACCTAGACACCTCTGGAAATCATTTAAGGAACTATATAATTTTACAAGCAATCTGATGTTCAGGGGAGTGGGGGCCTGCAGATTTTGAACGAATGGAATGCAAATACTGAAGCTGGATAATCACTCTGATCCATTGTCATTTGAATAGACTTGCTGAAACAAAATAAGCAAATCTGGTTTACCTCAAGTTGCGCTACACAATGACTGCGATGGAAACTCTATGCTTTGTACAACCTCTGTATTAAGCATCTGGTTAACCAAATCACACCCACTTGTATGATCTGTGGCTTTTCTTTAACCACAAAGGGGAACATAATCGCAATATTTCCTGCCTTTACGTCCTTACATTACACATCACATAGTCCATTTAATAGAGTCACTTTATTTTAGAGTCTCTACTGAGGTGTATTAATTCCCATGAAAAGACCTCCGTGTAGTGTTTAAAATATTTCAATTTATACCTACAAAAGGCCAAATAAAGCAAAGTATCTTGTATCAAATTGGCTAATTTCAGGCCAGGTAACATCTGGCTTCATCGTGTCAGGGCTGTGGGGGCATTGGGGTCACGAGGGGTTTTGTTTGGTGGTGGAGGAGAGAGACAACTAGCTCTCTCTTTCTATCTAGGGATTCCTGCTATACAATGAATATGGACATATCAGGGAGGAAAAGGTCAGGCTCAAAAGCAACACACTTCATGGCTGAATCGTTGCCAAGATTTACTGCCCTAGATTCACAACAAGAGTGGCCAAATTGGATATGTTCCTAGAGGACTGTACTTGGAACCTTATCCTGGCAAGGATCCACACTTTCAGGTGAAAGAGTGAGAGCAATGTGACCCCCTTCTGGTATAAGTGGTAACTCAGCGAGTGTGAACCCAAAACTGGGTCTCCCTCAATCCGGTTGGAGGGAGAATGGGAAAGACTGGAGCTTGATTGCACATCCTTTTTTTTGTCCTTGTTTATTAAACAGCTTACAACACTAGCACCACTTAACACTTATGGACTGGACTCAAAATGAAAATTGGCATTTTTCCTCTAGACAGCTGATTGTATGGAGGAATTTATATCTGCTTTGCATAATAGTTAAGATAGACACTTCCACTGTTAGGTGGAATACTTTATTCTTTAACGCAGCTGAAGCAGTTGTATCATTGGAAAGTGAATTGAGAGTCAAACCATAATAGTTTGTAGGAGCCGATTGCAATGTTGAGAAAAGGAAAAGAGAAGGCAGTCAGGATATACAATATTAAAGTGAGAAATGTCAACCAAACCGATTTTTTATTCCTTGCTCTCAACCGAAGATTCTTCAGGGATTAAAAATAAAGGTAGGTTTGATGGACTCTTGCAGCACATTGGGAGACAATGAGATCTGCAGATGTTGGAGATCAGAGTTGAGTGTGTGTTGCTGGAAAAGCCCAGCAGGTCAGGCAGCATCCGAGGAGCAGGAAAATTGATGTTTTGGGGCCAGAGCCCTTCATCAGGACTGCAATGCATTTACTCTTAAGTGCCCTCTGAAATGTCCGAGAACAAGCCATTCGATTCAAAGACAATAATGCTGAGCCAAACAGCAATGCCCATTTCCCATGAGTGAAAAGTAATAACAAACATTGCAAAAACCTATGAACACTTGGCACAGATAATTATTACCTTAAATGTTTCAGGCCGTTCATATTCAACATGGAAAGCTCCATCCCTATACAATCAGAAACACGCAGATATTAGCATTTTTCAGCACAAATATGAACATACGTATCCCCTTTAAAGCCAAAGCATTCTCTCTTGCATTATCCCCTTCAAAACAGAGATTAATTAAAGAGACACAGAAATATACATCTGCCATAAATTCAGAATAGTGAGTGCTAACTCAATAAATTTCTCACAGCACAGCAAGGTGGCCGTGATTCGCTTGAACCTATTGTTTGTTCCAAAATTATGTTAATGCACCATAAATGTGACTATCAGTAGAGATGGCAAGATAACAATTAATGCGGAAGGAGTTCTTGGGCTCAGTGAGGGTCAGAGCAGCTAGTACGCCTTGTTCAGCGAGGGACTATTTTTCAGAAACCCGAACAGCAAGTGTGTGTGGTGATGGCACTTTCATGAGCTTGATCGTGATGCCTGAAGATTACGCCAATATGCATCATCTATGCTTAAGTTTGATGACTTCAGTAGCGACTAACAGAGGAAGCTGCTAGCCCAGCATAATTAAATACTGGAGATACGTGGACAAAGTGACAAAAAAAGCTTTAATAAAGCAATGTTTTTGATTTATTAGCGATAGGCAGCATGGCTTGTGTGGGACAGTGTTGGCTGCACAAAGTTGATTGTTACTTTCCCCAAAAAACCTCAAAGGTGCTTGATGAGGGTAGTGTGGTAGATATTGCCTGTATGCACTTTAATGATACAAAAGGTAAAGTCACATGGGATCGTGGTGAGCTACTAAGATGGATACAAAACTGGCTTGTTCATAGAAGACAGTAATGGTGGAAGTGTATTTTTCTGACTGGAGATCTATGACATGCAGTGATGACATCAGTGCTGGGACCCTTGTTGTTTTTAATATCTGTAAATGTTTTGGAGGAGAACGCCAGTGGCCTAATTGTAGGTTTTCGGATGGCACAAAGGTTGGGAAAGCTAAGGATAATGAGGTAGATTGGCAGAGGATAGGCTGGAAATTTGGGCAGAGAAATGGCCGTTAGAAATTAATCTGAACAAATGAGAAGTGACAATTTGGAAGATCTAATGCAGGAGGGAAGCATACAGTTAATGGCAGAACCCTTAGTGGTATCAACATACAAAAAGATGTAAGTCTATAGGTCCACAGTTCCCTGAAAGTGGCAACACAAGTGGATATGATGGTCAAGGAGGCTTATGGCATGCTTACCTTCATTGGCAGGGGCATAGAGTATAAAAATTGTCAAATCATGTTGCAGCGATATACAACTGTAGTTAGGCCACATTTGGAATACGCTGTACAGATTTGATTGCTCCATTAACAAAGGTTGTGGTGTGTTTGGAGAAGACGCAGAAATAGTTTAGCAGGATGTTGCCTGATTTGGAGGGTGTTAGCTAGGAGGTGAGAGTGGACAACTTGGCTTGTTTTCACTTGAAAGGAAGGTGCGGAGCAACCTGATAGAATTTTACAAAATTACGAGAGGCATGGATAGAGTGCTTAGTCGGAGTCTTTTTCCCAGGGTAGAAATATCAATTACTGGTGGACGCAGGCTAAAGTTGGGGGGGGGGGGGGGGGGGGGCATGGGGGAAAGAGTTCAAAGGAATTGAGAGGCAAGTTTTATTTTGAAACAAAGAGTGGTAAGTGCCTGGAATGTGCTGCCAAAGGTGTTGGTGATGGTGGCGACTCTGCCTACCCGCTTAGGTGGACCTTGCAGCACTGTTCAAAGAAGAAGTGTGACATTCTCTATATTTGATCAATATTTACATCTCAATCAAAACCAATGATCATGTGGTCTGGTGGATCTTGCTGCACACAAATTGGCAGTTGCATTTTTTTACATTACAGTAGTGACTGAACTTGAAACGTACTTCACTGAAAGTAAAGCACTTTGGTCTTGAAGTTGTGAAACGTGTTACATTGATGCAAGTTTTTTTTTTAAAAAACACTTCAAGGCTGTTACCAACCAAGAAGAATACTGTGATTTTAGACAAGGCAGTCAATAAATAAAAAGTAAAAATTTTTCCAAATGAAAACGCAAACAACGGGGGCATGATAGCAGAACCTAAACCCGCTGTTCAGCTTCACCGATATGGGCAAGTGCCAAGCCGGGAAGAGGGGAGAAGAAAAAACAGGAAGGGCAACTGTAGCCCAGCAGCTGCCTTCAGAACAACACTTGCGGAAATCATACAGCAAGGCACCCATCTGCTGCTCTCAGTCAGAGGATGATCCGTGGCTTCAGCAGAAAACAACATGCAACAGTCACCAAAATATCAATAAAAGTAGTCTTGCTAGAAATACTAAACCTCAGCATTTAATGGGCTTAGATTCTGCTCACTTGTAATGCAACAACTCAACGCCATTTTTCTTTGAGGCTGGTTCCACTTTCATCTTCTTGCATAGCTTCCTGCTTTCACTGTTCCTGTAAGAAGACAGCAGCGTGACATGACTGTAAATGGGGAGACAGTCTCTGACTTCAGTCTGTACTGCATCAATACTTGAAATTCTTCCTTTACAAAAAGCCACAGATTCTTATGGTGCAGGTTGTCTGCCAAGCATCCTCATACATTCAGCTGCAACAGTTTAAAATACTATCTGGGCTTCATCCATCTCAAGTTGCCAGTAGGTAGCATTCACAAGCTGCCTCAGCAGAAGATGCTCCACTATTGTGCCTCCAAGACAATTAACATTTTGCTGGTGATCAAGGGCAGGAATCACAAATGAGAAATACTAAAGCATCAGTTAGGTTTCCAACTTGTGGAAACAATTAGGACAAGGCTAACGGTCATCCCACAATGGCGTTCACCTTTGAAGGGCTCTTGTGGCAGTGTTTCCTACCTCTGAACCAGAAGGCAAGGGTTCAGGTCCACCTGCTTCAGAAGTGTGTTATAACATACCTGAGAAGATTAATTAAAAATATCTGTAAAAATGCGAAAAAGGTGCTCATGGCACACAGTGGCAGTGTTCCCAGGCTATAGGCTAGAAGGTCTGGGTTCAAAAGCCACCTGCCCTGAGAAAATTGATTAAAAACATTGAAGTGGTCTTGGGACACAGTGACAGCTATGGCTACCTATAGGCCAGAGGGCTTGAGTTCAAGCCCACCTGTTCTAGTGGTGCATTAATGGTTGATTGAAAATATCTATAAAATGCAGTTACAATTTTACCTGCGTATGTTGCAATTTTTTTTAAATTTCAAGAGGCAGACACAAGCTGCTCTGATGACATAGTTTGAAAGTTCACTGGCTTCAAACAAAATAGGACTGGAGCAGGCTCATGTGGGGCACAAATAAAGGCACACATCAGTTCAGTAGAATGGACTATTTTTGTTTGTAAATTCACTGCAAACAACAAAGGGCATTGGCAAGACAGCAATGAAGGAAGCCGCTCTTCCAAAAACCAGGAGAAAGCAAAGTTATAATCACCACCACTGAAGGTTGGTCGGTCTGAATAGAAAGATACCTGGGCAAGTAAATATATTGCAAAAGGATGAAGGTGGGAATTTAGAGGAAAATGTTGGAATGGCTAACATTCTCAAATGTTTAATGAGCTAAATGGCACTAAATACCCTGACAAAGACATACAGTCATAGGCAGAACCAAGTTGAATCCTTGATCAATGCTGTTAATCAGCTCTGGCCAGAGTGACACCAAAACAGATTTGTTTTATTTGATCTACGGTTACAGGTGTCATCAGTAAGGCCAGTATTTACTGCCTATCTCCAACTGTCCTGGAGAAGGTGATGGTGAAACATTTTCATGAATTGGTGCAGTCCATGTGTTATAGGCACATTGACAATACAGTTAGGGAGGAATTTCCAGGATTTAGACCTCGCGACACTGAAGGAACAGCATTACAGTTCCAAATCAGGACAGTGTGTGGGGCTTCCAGGGAAACTTCCAAATGTTGATGTTCTCATGATCTGCTATCTTTATCATTATAGGTAGTAGATGTTGCAAGTTTGGAAGATGCCTTTGAATAAGTATAAGTGGTGATTTACTGGAGTGCATCTTGAAGATTTTACACATAGTTAATACTATGCTTTGCTGGTAAAGGGAGTGAATGATCAAAGTGGCAGTTGGGCTGACAAGCAAATAGGCTGCTTTGCCTTGCGTGGTCTTGAGCTTTGAAGGAATGACACTCATTCAGAAAAATGGATAATCCTAACGCGTGTCTTGCAGATAATGGGCAGGCATTTGGGAGACAAAAGAGGAGTTGTTCAGCTGAGAAGTCATAACCTCTGACAAAATTTTGTAGTCATATATGGGTGATCCAATTCAATTTCTGATCAATGATAATCCCTCTCCAGGTGGGGAAGGGGGAGGAGTTTGGTGGTGGTAATACAATGGAAGAGGAGCAATGGATTGATGCTCTCTTATTGGAGATAGTCATCAATACCTGGCATTTGTGTGCCACTTGTCAGCTCAAGCCTGAGTTGTGCAGAGGTTTTGCTGCACATAAAAGGTTGCTTCAGTGTTTGAGTGGTGAATGCTACTTAATATTGCACAAACATCCCCACTTCTGGTGGCAGAAAGGTATGATATGTGATGAAGCAGCTGTAGATTGTTGCATCTAGGACACTACCCTAAAGTACTCCTGCAGTGACGTCCTGGGAATGGGAATGATCAACCTACAACAACCTAGATTTCTTAGGTATGACTCCAAACATTGGAGGTACCACACAATTTCCATTGAATCCAGTTTTGCCATGGTTCCTTGACAATTTATTTGGTCAAACATTATCTTAATGTAAAGAGCACTTACTCCCACCTCACTGCTGTAATTGAACTCTTTGGTCCATAGAACACAACATTACAGCGCAGTACAGGCCCTTCGGCCCTCGATGTTGCGCCGCCCTGTCATACTAATCTGAAGCCCATCCCACCTACACTATTCCAAGTATGTCCATATGCCTGTCCAATGACGACTTAAATGCACTTAAAGTTGGCAAATCTACTACTGTTGCAGGCAAAGCATTCCATACCCTTACTACTCTCTGAGTAAAGAAACTACCTCTGATATCTGTCCTATACCTATCTCCCCTCACTTTAAAGTTGTGTCCCCTTGAGTTTGCCGTTCCCATACTTGGAAAAAGGCTCTCCCTGTCCACCCTATCTAACCCTCTGATTATCTTGTATGTCTCTATTAAGTCACCTCTCAACCTTCTTCTCTCTAACGAGAACAGCCTCAAGGCCCTCAGTCTTTTCTCATAAGACATTCCTTCCATACGAAGCACATCCTAGTAAATCTTCTCTGCACCCGTTCTAAAGCTTCCACATCCTTCTTATAATGCGGTGACCAGAACTGTTAACAATACTCCAAGTGTGGCCGTACCAGAGTTTTGTACAGCTGCAGCATAACCTCCTGGTTCCAGAACTCAATCCCTCTTTTAATAAAGGCCAAAACACTGTATGCCTTCTTAACAACCCTGTTAATCTGGGTGGCAACTTTCAGGGATCTGTGTACATGGACACCGAGATCTCTCTGCTCATCTGCACTCCCAAGATTCTTACCATTAGCCCAGTACTTTGCATTCCGATTATTCGGTTAAAAGTGTATCACCTCACACTTAGAACATAGAAAAATACAGCGCAGTACAGGCCCTTCGGCCCTCGATGTTGCGCCGACCAAAGTCTACCTAACCTACACTAGCCCAATAACCTCCATATGCTTATCCAATGCCCGCTTAAATGACCATAAAGAGGGAGAGTTCACCACTGCTACTGGCAGGGCATTCCATGAACTCACAACCCGCTGAGTAAAGAATCTACCTGTAACATCTGTCCTATACCTACCACCCCTTAATTTAAAGCTGTGTTCCCTAGTAACAGCTGACTCCATTAACAGAAAAAGGTTCTCAGTGTCTACCCTATCTAAACCCCTAATCATCCACATTAAACTCCACTTTCCACTTCTCAGCCCAGCTCTGCATCCTAGCTATGTCTTTCTGAAACCTACTACATCCTTCGTCACTATCCACAACTCCACCGGCCTTAGTGTCGTCCGCAAATTTACTAACCCACCCTTCTAGGCCCTCATCCAGGTCATTTATAAAAATGAGGAACAGCAGTGGACCCAACACCGACCCTTGCGGTACATCACTCGTAACTGGACTCCAAGATGAACATGTTCCATCAATTACAACCCTGTTTTCTTTCAGCAAGCCAATTACTGATCCAAACTGCCATGTCTCCTACAATCCCATTCCCCCGCATTTTGTATAATAGCTTACTGTGGGGAACCTTAGCGAACGCCTTGCTGAAATCCATATATACCACATCAACTGGTTTACTCTCATCTACCTGTTCGGTCACTTTGTCAAAAAAGTCAATAAGATTCGTAAGGCACGATTTACCCTTCACAAAACCATGCTGACTGTCCCTGACCAGATTATTCTTTTCTAGATGGTTATAAATTCTCTCTCTCATAACCTTTTCCAACACTTTACCAACAACTGAAGTGAGCCTCACTGGTCTGTAATTACCAGGGTTGTCTCTACTACCCTTTTTGAACAAGAGAACCACATTTGCCATCCTCCAGTCCTCAGGCACTATTCCTGTGGACAATGATGATTTGAAGATCAATGCCAAAGGCTCGGCAATCTCTTCCCTGGCTTCCCAGAGGATCCTAGGATAGATCCCATCCGGCCCAGGGGATTTGTCTATTTTCACACTCTGCAGTATTTCTAATACCTCTTCCTTGTGAACCTCAATCTCTTCTAGTCTAGATGCAAGTATCTCTGTACGTTCCTCACCAACATTTTCATTTTCCATAGTGAACACTGTTGAAAAATATTTATTTAGTGCTTATCTCCTCTGACTCCACACACAACTTCCCACTATTATCCTGGGTAAGCCCTAATTTAACTCTCGTCATTCTTTTATTCCTGACATACCTATGGAAAGCCTTAGGGTTAACCCTGATCCCATCCACCAACAACTTCTCATGTCTCCCCTTGGCTCTTCTGAGCTCTCTTTTTAGATCTTTCCTGACTTGCTTGTAACCCTCAAGCGCCCTGAGTTTTCACGTTTAATCCTAACATAAGCCTTCTTCTTCTTGACCAGGGATTCCACTTCCTTAGTAAATCATGGCTAACGGGTTCTATATCTTCCTCCCTACCTGACAGATACATACTTATCTAGGACACACAGGAACTTTTCCTTGAATAAGCTCCACATTTTTAGTGTGCTCATCCCCTGCAGTTTCCTTCCCCATTCTACGCTTCCTAAGTCTTTCCTAATTGCATCGTAATTTCCCTTCCGCCAGCTGTAACTCTTGCTCGGTGGAGTACACCTATCCTTTTCCATCACTAAAGTAAACCTGACAGAATTGTGATCGCTGTCTCCAAAGTGCTCACCTACTTCCAAATCTAACACCTGGCCAGGCTCATTACCCAGTACCAAATCTGAAGTGGCTTCGTCCCCTGTAGGCCTGTCTACATACTGTGTCAGGAAGCCCTCCTGCACACACTGGACAAAAACTGACCCATCTATAGTACTCGTAGTGATCCCAGTCAATATTTGGATCGTTGAAGTCCCCCATGACAACTACCCTGCCTCTCTCATTCCTATCGAGAATCATCTTTGCTATTCTTTCTTCTACATCTCTGGGACTATTCGGAGGCCTATAGAAAACTCCATGTTTGGAGCAAGGCTGTCATGAGGCCTGAAGTTGAATGGCACTGGTAGAATACAAACTAACTGAGTTAACAGGTTAACACTGAATGTCTTTGATGCATCTCGCCCAAAGAGGTGAAATGACCAGTTGACAATCCAGATCATGGTGCACTGACTTCAGCTGGGCCACATCCACCATGCTCAAATATTCTGCCAACATCCACTCACAAAATGTAAGCATTACTTGGTCAATATTTTAATGACTTTGGTACAAAGATGATGGCTAAACAAAAGAACTGATTCACACAACAAATTAGGCACTATTCCATGCTGGGCTACCTGAGAAAACAAATAAATTAATTCTGTACCAGCTTAAAATGTAACTACTGCACAGTTTTATCCCTACTACCCCACCCACCTCCTAAATCAGCATGGAATCTTTACTGTGATGTGTTTCCACTGACAATGATATTTCACTTGACTTGTTATCTTTCAGTGAATCTGGTGAGTTAATGCTGGCAGATTATCTGACCACCAGAATGTTGAATGTCATCATGGCTTTATTCACTCTTTGCTCCACCCAATGTATACATATGTATTTCCAGAAGAGAGATTACTGATCAGAAGCTGAGACCAGAATTTCCATCCACCAGCCCTCTACATCCACCTCCTTAACACAGACACCCAAGTATAGAATTGCTCTGGGCTAAGGTCAGCAAGCTCAATCTAGCGCTCAGTGCCATGGGGTTCAATTATGCACCAAGTTGCTGATGATAAAAATACCAGCTCCATCTCAACAAGAAGTGGTGTTAGGCATTTTTGCTTTTCAAGCAGGATTAAACTTGGCTTTCCAGTTACTCTGACGAAAGGTCTTGACCTGAAATGTTAACCTGGTTTCTCTCTTCTCAGATACTAGTGGAACTGATGAGTATTTCAAGCATTTTCTGCTTTTCTTGCAGATTTCCAGCATCGACAGTGATTCGCTCTTGTTTTGGCTTCCCTGATTATTCTATCAGAAGCTAAATAATAAATTGAATACAGAAAGGGATTTATAAAACGTGTGAATGCAGGTTATTGTCACCCTTCAGCATTTCATTGCAATTCTTATCTTGTCAATTAAAAACAATTAGTTACTCGGACATAATGCATATACCCTACAAAACTTGAGAAAAACCAGTTACATTGAACATTGAAAATCAGAAATGAAACAGAAAAAGCAAAAAGAGGCATGAGCTCAAACAGTCAAACATTTCTCTCAAGCCAGGAAGTTCTTCTCACAAGAAATGATAACATGGGTATGCAATGAAGACAAACAGCATTTAAAATACATTAGATGCTTTGGTGGGAGAGCTGCAGGTTTGGAGTAGGTGGGTAGAGGATTTAGATAGGTTGATTGACTATTCATCTTGCGATCCAGTGCATAGTGAATCATGATAAATTCTAAACTGTGCAACTCTTCATCTGCCTCATTTTTCCCTTGTTACAATTTAGACTTGTAAAATCTTAGCTTGACATCAGCCACCCACATTGATCTTGTCTTTTCTCCCACTCTCCCAACCCAGTTAATATTCTGGGAGATGAGCCTTGTCCCTTCAGCTAAAGTTGTTTGGGGTAAAATAAATCTAGTGCATAGACTGAAGGCTCATGATTCGCGTCGCAGCAAGCAAAGCACTGACCTCCTCACACCTTCAAATTGTAATCAGAAAACAACTGTATCTATCTTTCATTGACTTCAGGCCAAGATAACTTAAAACTTTGCCACAGACTCATTGGAACTTACACAGTTACAGACACTAATCACAACAGCTCTTTCAAATAAGTAGCACAACAGGCCAAATGGCATCGTTCTGTCATTCAAGTTCCTTGGAATCAATCACAATTCAGTTAATTTTGCCCAAAGTCAACAAAAGGTTGGCGAATCTGGTGATTCTATGTGATTGCGATTAAGGAAGCCTTTTGATAACAATGAAAGAGCTATCCAATTAGTCGTCCTCCTCCACTCTTGCCCCTCAATCCTGAGCACCTTATAGAAATGCATCCAACTCCTGTCTGGATGTTGAGACCATCCTTCCAGGCAGTGCATTCTAGATTCCAATTTCACCCCCTCTCTTTTGCTCATTATCTTACATTTGCACCCTCAGGTTACTGAACTACCTGCGAGCAGGAACTGTATCTTCCAATTTAATCTGCCAACCTCACCTCTCTTCTCTTCTCTTCCCCGTAGCATTTGTCGTTTTATTTTTGGTTATGGGTTGTAATGAAGAGACACTTCAGTAAACATTTCAGCCAGTATACTGTTCCTGGGGACACAGCAAGATTCAAGAGAAGCCAGTATATTTCAATTTACAAAATGAAGTCATTTGGATTTGCTATACACATTTGGCAGTCAAGCCAGGATGCAAGCAGTGCTCAGGAGAGGTTTCTGCACATATACATGTCAAAGCCTGAACTGTGTATCAGCAGCAAGGCCAACAGAATGATTCTGGGCACAGAACTGGAGATATGATAATAACCCAAGAAAATCCCAGGCTGGTTAACAGAATGAAATGATGCAGATGGAGATGTAACATTAACTTGCTACTGATCTGATCGGGATGTTTTTAAAAAGTCAAGAGGATTTAATAGGGAAGATACAGAGAAACTTTCTCCCCCAAAGGAAGTAACCAAGGATGTGGGAATAAGCTGCTCGGTTAAAGGTGCTACTGAAATACCATTTGACATAATCCTCAAATCAGTCTGGGCCATTTATGAGGGAAATCTGAATGCATTCTTCACACACAAAAAAAGTAGAAATCTGTAACTATATTCCATCCTACTAATGGGCCAACTAAATTTTTGAGATGGAGAATGATAGATATTTGTTGGGTGAAGTTATAAAAGCAAATACAGTTAAGGCAGGTAAATGGAGCAACAGCACAGTCCTGACTTAATCTGAATGGCAGAACAGACGCAAGAGGCTGATGGTCAATTCCTGTTCCAATGTTCTGAACAGATGAGCATGCACGCTGGTGGAAATATTTTTAGTGGATCAGGACAGTAAAAACAAAAAGAGGTCTGAAAACTGGTTAAGATGTCAGTCCAAAACTTCAAAAATGAACTGTGTGGAGATCCAAGAGAAATTTATCAGAAATTACGTGAGGCGCAAGAATGAGAGAGACAGGGTTCAATCAAAAAGATTTCTGATAGCATGCCAATTATCAAATTCTCAATCATTGCTGTTAAAAGAGAAACAACTTACCCACAATCTACCCAGGCAATGGTGCCCTGCCCTTTCACTGCCTCTGCCACTTCAGAGAGCAGTTTAAGTGGTCGCTCGGCCGTAGCGGCTATCACACAGCAAGAAAGAAAACATGGGTGTTACTGAACATTGTTTGTCACCATTTGTTACAGCTAGCTGAGCAATTTAAGATTTGAGCTCCGTCAATAGATTACCAAAGTACATTGAGATAATGAACAACTCCTTCAATAACACTGCAGTCACCATATAACCACCAGACCAAAGAAACACATACTGCCAAGAGCTGACTGAATCTGTCAAACATACCTGCATCACTGTAGTCTGGAAAGAGTTGAGCATTGCACTGCACTACGTGGGAAAGGGAATACGGGAACTGACAGGAAAGAATAATTCTCAGGTCACAATAGGCATCTTCCAAACAGCAACATTGGAAACCGGGGAAGCAAGTAACACTGTTTGCTTGAAAAGTCAAGATAGCAAAATGAGGAGGTTGAAGCAATGTTCAGGGCTCCCAAAGCTCTTCATGGTTTTAACAAAAAAAAAGTTCAAAGGCAGCCACAGTTGAGTTATGAGGTCAAAGAAGGCACAGCTAAGGTTTACATGGAGTTAGTTATTCTCAGCTGAGGGAACAACAGTAAGTGAACATGAACTGGTTACAACAACTTTAGGGAGGGAAATGCAAGGTTGGACTTGAGTGCTGGAAGAAAATAAATACCTAGACTAGGTCTCCTGCTTATTAAATATTCACTGATCACTATGTCATGTGCAATGGTGAAAGGGGCAGAGGGAATATAAAGTGATAATTGGGTTCAGTCAGATGGCCCCGTTATGGTCACATTACTCACTGCTGACTGACCACCTTGGGTCTTTCGTGGAGAATTTTGAGATGCTAAAGGACAAACTCTCTCCTCTGCACCACCTTGCAGTTTGAGGAACCGTTTCTGTATTTTCAAAAAGCAGTAACTAACCATGAAGCTGTAGGAATGTTGTGAAATGCCACTTTCCATCTAATTTCTTTTTATAATGCAATGCAATTTCACAGCAGTCAAACCTCTTCACACACCTGGTTTAACAATTTTATCTTTTCAGTATTTGAGTAAGTAGTTTCTTACAAGTAAGAGCACAAAGTGACTCACATCACGCTTGAATTATAATTAGAGTGCTTCTACAGCTGGAAGGCATATTAGCTCAAAATTTGCCATGAAGAGTATTGTTTAAATTTATTCTTCCGATGTGGGAGTCACTTGCAAGACTCTCAATTATTATCCATCTATAGATGCCCTGAAACAATGGTGGTGATTCTGTTCAGACTGCTGCATTTTTGCTTTGCAGAGTTTTAATATAACTGTGTGGCTTGCTGGGCCACTTCAATGTCAGTCACATTGGCATGGAATTACAGTCATATGCAGACCAGGCAGGGTGTTAAGGGCAGGTTTTCTTCCCTGAAGGACTTGAGCGAGCCCGTTAGCTTTTTACAATAATCCAACAGCTTCATGTCATCAACATTGATTTGATGTTTTAAAGTCACTGCATGCTCAAAAGAATGTAACGGTTGATTAAAATACGGTGCATAGCATGGAGAATGGAAATAGGTAAGACAAAATGTGGTGTGAAATATTCGCTTTATCAAGACCAGCGGCAGATCTTGCATTCTCTGTCCAAATCTAAGTTCTGATTGAGTAAGTTTTGAGAACATTACAATGCTGATAGTTACACACCATCACAACAGTACAGAGAGTAGTTTGAGGTAATGATTTAGCTTACTTTTTTTTTTAAAAAGTACTGTAACTAGACAACATACTATGCAGAAACAGAAGGAAAATTTGCTGAAAAAGCTCAAAAGACGGCAGCATCTGTGATGTGAAATCAAAGTTAACTTTTCTGGTCCGATGACCCTTCCTCACTTCTGACGACGGGTCACTGGACCTGAAATGTTACCTTTGATCTCTCTTCACAGATGCTGCCAGACCTGCTGAGCTTTTCCAGCATCTTCTGTTTTTGTTTCTGATTTACAACATCTACAGTTTTTTTTTTAAGTGTTTAGCATACTATAAGGTTGGAAATTTAAAGCTCATCAATTTTTGGAGATCAATTTTCAAAATTAAATTTTGAAAATTGATCAACAAGAATGAAATATAGTGCCTTTGCAGTTGCCAGGAATACTTGATTCACTTTTTCATTTTTGCTTAATCTTCATTTTAGTCTTCCAGCTCTTACCATTCCAGTTCCTTCCCCAAAATAACTTTGGACCAAATGCAACTGAACTTGAATAATGTTTCATTCAACCTGGGATTTTTTAGCATATTACAGCTAGGGATGGGCGTGCAATTATCATGCCCAACAAAAGAAGGAACCTACCACTCATGAACAGGACATTGTTTAGGCCACTGTTGGAATATTGCATGCAATTCTGGTCTCCTTCCTATCGGAAAGATGTTGTGAAACTTGAAAGGGTTCAGAAAAGATTTACAAGGATGTTGCCAGGGTTGGAGGACTTGAGCTATAGGGGGAGGGTGAACAGGCTGGGGCTGTTTTCCCTGGAGCGTCGGAGGCTGAGGGGTGACCTTATAGAGATTTACAAATTTATGAGGGGCATGGATAGGGTAAGTAGGCAAAGTCTTTTCCCTAGGGTCAGGGAGTCCAGAACTAGAGGGCATAGGTTTAGGGTGAGAGGGGAGAGATATAAAAGAGACCTCAGGGGCAACGTTTTCACACAGAGGGTGGTACATGTATGGAATGAGCTGCCAGAGGAATTGGTGGAGGCTGGTACAATTGCAACATTTAAGAGGCATGTGGATGGGTATATGAATAGGAAGGGTTTAGAGGGATATGGGCCGAGTGCTGGCAGGTTGGACTAGATTAGGTTGGGATATCGGGTTGGACCGAAGAGTCTGTTTCCATGTTGGACATCTCTATGACTCCATAACACCCAAAAATAGCCCAAACTTAATACCCAGTGGTATTTGATAACTTTCCTACAGCTTCATGGTTCCTTACTGCTTTTTTTCTTAAATACAGGAACTGTCCCAAGATAATACACTGGGTGAGGCAAGTTATTAGATGGTGTTTTTAACACAGTGAAAGGTGCCCAAGTGATTCACAGGAGCATTAGCAAACCAAATTTGACTTTGAACCACATAAGGATATATTAGGACAGAAAACAAAGCTTAGTCAGAGGTTTTAAACAGCATTATGATGGAGGAGAGAGAAGTGAAGAAGGGAAAGGTTTAGGCCACTTTAAAAGTCAGGTGAAATTCTGTTGGAAATTGGAGTCTGTCCAAAACTATTTTTTCCTGATATTTCCTGAGTAACATGAGATCTTATGCAACTGTTGTTACAGCTGTTACCCATCTTCTCCAGATATAAACAATTTCCGATTAACAATGACAAAAGGGAGGTGACAATAATAGCCAAGGCGTCATTACTCCATTAGCTGGCCTGAAATAATTTTCAATGTATTTTTGATAAAATAAAAATTTTGTTCCCACCAAGGATGAATGTTCACTTTCATCTGAAGGTGAACAAGGGGACAACAGTTATTCTATTGCTGCAAGTAGTCCCAAGCACTTTTGCTGAAATGAATCAGAAGAATGATTTACACAGCACAGATTGCCAATCCCCAAAATACAGTATGCCAGCAGATGCACAGAGTCAGAGGCAGTCCTCTTCAGAGAGCTGTATTCTTTAGGTGGAAGATGGACCAGAAAAGATCCAGGGAAGAAGAGTTCCCTAACACTTTGGCTAGGAAATAGGTTGCTGCCTTCATAACATTAATGAAATTGACGCACACTGTACTAACCTCCTACTTATCGTCTGGCTCCAGTGAACCATCCTTAATTGTCGCCGGCTGCACACTTTTTGTGTAATGAATTAATATATCATATATAAACTGCTGGTTTCTTAAATTTAATCAACTACCTGAAAATTCCTTCGAAATGACTGACAACCGAGATGTGGTCATCAACCCTTTAAATGCAACAATTGAATCACTTTGATATTGAACTGGATTCAATAATTGGCCAGTCTGGGCGCTAAAGACAGCAGGTTTCCTGTCCTGAGAGTACAGTAGCTTAATAGTGGAGTGATCAAAATCAGAGAGGTTCAAAAGGCTGGAAGTGGAATGGAGATATCTCAGAGAATTTTAGGGCGAGAGGAGGTTATAGAGATCGAGAAGGTGAGGTGGATTTGAATCAAAATATAAGTACTTCTAAAATTAGAGTTGTTACTTAGCCAAGGGAGCCAATGCAAGTTAGTCAGTACAGGAGTGATGGATTAATGGGGAGAAAGTGAGGACTGCAGATGCTGGAGATCAGAGCTTAAAAATGTGTTGCTGGAAAAGCGCAGCAGGTCAGACAGCTGCCCGAAATATCGATTCTCCTGTTCCTTTGATGCTGCCTGACTTGCTATGCTTTTCCAGCAACACATTTTTAAGCTCTGATGGATTAACAGGACTTACTGCAACTTAGAATTTGGGAGCAGAGTTCTAGATTATCTTAGAAACCGGCCAGGGCTACCTTATATTTGTCACCTCTGGACTACTCCATGATTGAGTGTTTCAGTAGCATATAAATTGAGCCAGAAGCACAGTTAGGTGATGTCTGAAAGTAGAATTAGCTAAATTTAATAGACAGGTGGCCTGAAGCTCTTGTCAAGGTTAAATACAACATGACAACACAAACAGTCCTGCTCAGCCTCAGACACTTGCATGCAGGGAATGAGCCCATCAATGGGCTATGGAATTTGCAGCAGTATTGAAGTCAATGGATTTGGTCTTCACTGTCTTATCTGAAGCAAGCTTCTGTTTATCCATTGCTGGATGTTGGATGAACGGTCTAAAACAGAGAAAGTCGATGATGAGGCAATGGCAGCATACTGGAATTAATTTTGGATTATATTGCCCATTTGATAAGAGAGGAATGCAACTACGAGACAGGTGAAATGGGGTGAAGGGGCAGCTTACATGTTAAGTGTACTAGGCTATTGGACAAAGATGCAAAACCTGCTCACCTGATTTGGAGTACAGCACCAGTATGTTATTTCTTGTCCGCATGAGTTTCTTTAGTTCCTTTTGGTCATCGACTTTCTCAATCAGTGGAGACACTTTTGCTGCCATGAGGGACGTGGATAGCACCGCCTTGGGGAGGAAAACAGGTAAATCAGGCAGCTGGATAGAAATGTCCTCCAAAAGGATAATGCCTGCAATGCCTCCATTGATTTCTCATAAGGTCTGCAAATCTGCTGGAAGATTTAGGCACTATGATTTCATACGACTTGGCTGTTTTTTGTTCAATACCGTGAATCCTAGTCAAATGGCTAAAGTTCCACAGAGACAGAAACTGTTCAACAGCAGTTAAGAACAGCTCTTGTACATCAAGACTTTTAGTGGTTATGCAAAGTTAACGCATCTTTAGAAGTTAAGGTGAGCCAGTTACCTTCTGGGATTTTTAACCACTAGGTAGTTGACTCTGGTTCAGCGTTAATAGCCACAGATCTTGCATCAACAAACTACATTTCCGTGACATCTTCACCATAATAAAACATCAAGGCATAAAACAGGAGCAACAACAAAATCTGACACCAAGCCAAATAAAGAAGTGTTACGGCAGGCAGCTGAAAGCTTGAGCAAAAACATCAGTTCTCATAGACATGTAAAAGGAAGGAAATGGATGGGGAGTGATTTCCAGAATCTAGGGCCTAGGCATCTGAAGTTATTGCTTCCCATGGTGAAGTGATTAAACCCAGCCACACCTATGCAGCTAGAGTTGGAGCACAAAGAGTTCTGCAAATCTGGAGGAGCTTACAGAACTAAGGAGCACACAGTTACATCAAATTTTGATAATAATGATCAGAATTTGAAAACTGAAGTGGAGCTAGTCTAAAAGCAACATAAGTTAGCCAGCACAGGAACAACTGGTGAAAGAATCTTAGCACAAGGTACAATAGGAGCAGATTTCTGCAAGGTAGGATATGGCAGACTGACACTTGAGCATTCTCAACAGTCCAAGCCAAAGTAAAAAAAGTGTGGATGAGGGTTTCACAGCAAATGAGTTGAGAGAAGAGCAGAATCAAGCAAGGTATCTGATGGAAAATTCATCCACTTTGGCATCCCCATTCAAACCAAAGAGCATCTTTATTTGCCCGCTAGCTGGACAAATGATAGAAAGTTCCAGAGTTAGAACAGTGAGAATCTGAGTGACTGTGTTGCATGATCGTCTAGTCTTCTGTTCATTGGTGAATATATAATACAGACGCATACTCGGTCTACAGAACTGTGTGGCACCAGACAAGCAGTATTTCTTCAAATTGCCAAAACAGGCAAAATGCTTCTCCTGCACTAATTGAAACAAAAATTATATCCTTGAAACACGGCTGCTCATTTCTTTAGATGCCAACATTGAATCATTGATTTGGTTTAGTTTTTCCTAAGGATTCAGACTGTCTGCTGGTTTGCAGAAAAGGCAGAAGTAGTTTGATCGTTCAATGTCTTCCAAAAATATATTTATACGGAATATCAATAATTTCATTCGCTATGTCATCCTGAACAGCTTGTCAGTTATCTAAGATCCTAGCTTTCTGAAGCACCTTTGGCAGTTCGAAAAAGCTTTCAATACATTGTTCAGCCTGCACAGACTGCATTGGACAAACTGAAGTGACTCATCTGCATCAACTGCTGCGAAACACTCACAAGAGTCTTTCAATAACTATTAAACCTCATGGAGCAAATCTATTCCAAAGTGAGTCTTGTCCTGAAACATCAAAATTAGAAACGTTGACATGCATTCCAAGTGGCAGACAGAAATGCAAGATGTAATGTAAACTGACTTTGAGAGTGTCACGCAAGGAGGAAACCGATAAATATATTAACAAGATTACTTAAGTTTCAGTACTGTCCATACTGCGTAGTGTGCGAATCAGAAGCTCTGGCTGATTTTGTGCTCCTACCTTGCCTCAGAGTATTGAAGCTGATTGTTGCAGTCATACTGGAAGCAGTTCAGGTCACCCAGAGATTCAACCTAGGAGCTCCCGGGGTGAGGTTTATAGTTAGGTAGAGGTCTTCTCTATTTGAAGAGCATGAAGCTCAACCAATGCCCAAGATTTAGACCTCATCCGCTACGCACGCAGCTCATCATGTTGTTGCTGTTTGCCTACACAGCAGCAATGATGGCTTTTCAAAACATTTTGATTATGCACTCAGGAATATCCTAAAAGACATGAAAGGTTGCATAAATACCAGGTTTTCTTTTCTTTCGTAGCTGAAATAACAGAACCTCCTCCAGGGATCCCCTGTATTACAGATGCCAATTTGATTCATTTCACTCAACATCAAGTGACAGTTGGAGGCTCTGAAAACTACAAAAGGCTGCGGACTCTGACAACACTCCAGTGATAGTCTTGAACACTAGTACTCCAGAACTTGCTGCACATCCAGTAATGCTGGTTTAGAACAGCTGCAACATGGTAACCACTCAATGCAGAAAATTGCCCAGGTATGCATTGTACATGAAAAGCAGGACAAATCTAACCTGGAAGAAAGTGAGGACTGCAGAAGCTGGAGATCAGAGTCGAGAGTGTGGTGCTGGAAAAGCACAGGTCAGGCAGCATCTGAGGAGCAGGAGAATCGATGTTTAGGGCATAAGCCTTTCATCAGGTTTACCATCTCATCGGTCTACTGTTGATCATCAGGAAAGTGATGGAGCCATCATGAACAGTGTTATCAAAAAGCACTTAATAGTCATAATCCGATCACTGACATCCAGTTTGGGCTCTGTCACACAGTTCCTGACCTCATTACGGCCTCAGTTCAAACACTGACAAAAGAGTTGAGGGTAAGAAGCGAGGGGAGAGTGAATGCCCTGAACATCAAGACCACATTTGACATCAAGGAGTCCCCGCAAAACCAGAGCCAATGGGAAACGGGGGACAACAGTCACAGTTAGAATCCTACCTGTCACAAAGGAAAATGGGTATGGCAGTTGACAATCAGTCATCTCAGCTCCAGGACGCCTCTACAGGAGTTCCTAAGGTAAGATAGCTTCTAATCAACCTGTTCAGATGTTATGGCATGCTGCTGGAGCAGGTTGGACTTGAGCCTGAAGATCAGAGATAGGGATACTACGTCTGGCTACAAAGGTCCTATACAAGTACAGGACCTTTGTAGCAAGAGGGAGTGTGTTCTTGGCCCAAACATCTTCAGCTGCTTCAATGTGCTTCTCTCCATCATGAGGTCAGAAAACGGGGATGTGCACTGATGACTGCACAAATGTTCATTATCATTCATGAAGATTCGGATACTGAAGCAATCTGTGCTCAAATGCAGCACGACCTGGACAATTTCCATTCTTGGGCTGACAAGTGCCAAGTTACAGGTGCGCTAAACAAATGTAACAAGAGAGAATCTAACCATTGCCCAATGGCATTCAAATACATTACCATTACTGAATACCTAACCATCAACACCCTGGATGTACCACTAAACAGAAACTGAACCGTATGAAGAGTAGCTAGAAGAGCAGGTCAGAGGCTAGGAACCTTGCAGCGGGTAATTTAATTCCTGACTGCCCAAAGCCTGATGATCATCTACAAGGCCTGGGCCAAGAGCATGGTGTCATATTCCCTGCTTGCCTGGATGAGTGCAGCTCCAACAACACTCAAGAAGCTTAGCACCATCCAGGAAAAAAGTCCGTTGATTAGCATCACATTCACATTCATCCAGCCTCCTCCTGCACTGATGCACAGAAACAGCAATGAGTACCAGCTATAAGATGCACAGCAGAAAGTCATGACTTTTACAACAGCACCTGCCAAACCCACAATCACTTCCATCCAGAAGAACAAGTGCAGCAGACGCAATGGCAACACTGCTAACCGGAGTTATCCCTCGGAGCCACTCATCACCCTTACTTGAAAGTATATTGCTGTTCATTGAGCGTTGCTGGGTTAATTTCCTGGACCTGCCACCCTTCTGGCACTGTGGGTGCAATTACATAAAACGGACAGGAGCAATTAAGGAGGCAGCTGACACAATTTTCTCAAGGCAACTAAGGATGGGCAATAAATGCTGGCCCAGGCAGAGATACCCAACATCCCACGAGTGAATATAAATGAAAAGGATAACACGCAAGTGTGCAAATTTAAAAGGCAGCACACTTCAGACTGATCGGTTCACTAAAAAAAACCAGAACACCACTTAGATTTATATTTATTATGCTTCTCCAGTAAGTATAATCATAAATAATACATTCATGACAAAAATAATTTTCACACACAAGATCGACAATTAAAACCTTTAGTGAACAACCTATTAGCCATTTTCCTTTCAACTTGCTTGTCAAAAATTCAAAAGGAGTTACTGTTGGGCAGCAAAGGTGGGTGTCAAAATGGTAGGAGGTGCAAAGTTACTCTGATGGAGAAATATCTCAGTTAACAGTTTCTTGAAACACAAATTACAGTTGGCAAATAGAAAGCCAGTATCAACATTTCAAAATCTACCCAATTCAACTGCAGTGATAAAATCATCTGAATTGGAATAAGTCCCAGACTGAAAATATGTGCTGTTAAAAGTAGCCTGAAATTATCTATGTTAAATTCAGGGCTGCAGAACATTAGACATAAAATACATTTTTGGAATATTCGCTGATGAGCCATTAACTGAACTAGAACAGACTGACGTGTAATGTATAAAAACGTGCCTCAGCCTTGGTTCAGTGTTGCATCTCATTTGCTATTTTTGCACTCTATTTTGCATATTCTCCACAAATAGATACTAATATTCATAACCAGAAGAAAGAGATGCAGTAGCAACATTGTCAATTTCAGTGCTCCAACTTTAGGATTGATGAAAAAATGGAAATAGGATAAAAAGTCACTAACATTCTTGATATTGATTACTTTTGGAATGTTTCAGCCACAGAAAACATCGCATCTGATCCTGACCTGCACTCATCCAATGCCCTCACACATACCTTGCAGCTACTCACCGACAAGTTACTGAAGGCGGCAGACCCCTCAAATAACTGGCCCACACGACAGCTCGTGGATATTGAACCAACCCCCACCTTCAATTCATTAGAAGCTTAGCTTTAAGTTCAAACTCAGGACATCAAAATGAGCCCATAATACTATGCTGCATTTCTGCAGTTGCTATCTTTTGACAGTGCAGTTAGAAGAGAATGGATATAGACAATTCAGCCTCTAGAGCTTGTTTTGCCAGTTAGCTCATGACTATTTGTAACAAAACTCCACTCACCCACTTTGACTCCAAAACATTGACATCCTGGCTTAACATAAATCTATCAATCTCAGTTTTGCCTATCCTAAATAACCCCCAGCTTCAAGAGTTTCTTTTTGTTGAGGACAGGGGGCAAAGAACTTTAAAATTGTATTACTATGTGAAGCACTGGCTGAAAGCACCTCTGAATGGCACAGAGCTAGTTTTAAGGCTTAGGCCCCTTGTTGTTAATGCATCTGAATAGAGCCAATAAGTTCAAAGTTTACGTAAAGATTCTAAAGAGCAAATAGTTTACTCCACATACACTGTTAAAAATCACAACACCATGGTATAGTCCAACAGGTTTATTTGAAAGTACAGGTACACAATCATTTATTTGAAATTCCAAAAACCACTTTGTTTCTCGTGGAGTGTGAAGCATCATTTTGGCATGCGAATAGGTGACCCAACTGCACATCCACTCAAACCATGTCACTCACATATGTGGTGGTGGTGTGGCCTAGCACTGGCAGGCGTCAATTGTATCTCAGCGCTCGAACTATTCACACGTGTGTCTGCTGTCAGCTAGTTTTTTTGAAATTTCAATGCGAAAATGTCATTAATTCCGAAATCCAAAAAATTCCAAATTCCGAAAAACAACTGGCCCTAAGGATTTTAGATAAAGCATTGTGTACCTGTCCTAGCTTTTGGAGCACTGCTTCTTCATCAGATACAGCAGGATCATCAGACACAGAATTTATAGCAAAAGATCTCAGTGTCATGCAACTGAAACGATATATTGAACAAACCCAGATTGCTGTTAAGGTTTGTTCAATAAAACAATTGCTTGACACTGAACTCTTTTACTATAAATTATCTGTTTTATGATTCTGCTCCACAGCTACCTGATGAAGGAGTGGCACTCTGAAAGCTAGTACTTCCAAATAACCTGTTGGACTATACCCTGGTGCTGGGTGATTTTTAACTTGGCCCACCCCAGTCCAATACCGGCACCTCCACATCATGGCTTCCATACACACTGGGAGAAAGTGAGGACTGCAGATGCTGGAAATCAGAGCTGAAAAATGTGTTGCTGGAAAAGTGCAGCAGGTCAGGCAGCATCCAAGGAGCAGGAGAATTGACGTTTCGGGCATGAGCCCTTCTTCAGCCCTCCCATACACACTGTCCAGCCACTTTATATCTCAATTTTAATATCTTTTTACATTTTATACTTGAATGAACACAAGTCTATTCATAACGTGCTCATTAGCCCTGGCATCACTTTGCAAATCAAGCCTGCATTCACTTGAAGGCCAATATTTCCTTCCAAGGTTTTAAAATATCATTGCATTATCTTAAAGCAGTAAGGTCCCTCGGTGTCCTGATCAATCTTCCTGTTTCAGCCAAGACCACAAAATGATAAAAGCAAACTACAGTGAATATTGGAAATTCAAAATAAAAATAAAAAATGCTCGAAACACTCAAAAGGTCAGGACATTTTTTGTTGAGAGAGAAATAGAAATAAGGTATGGACGGATCAGCTTTTGTCAGGACTGGCAAATCCTCTGGATTGCATGGTACCTGAAGTAAATAATCCACTTGGCTCAAAAGGTCCATGCCAGTTTTCATGCTCCAAACAAGTCTCTCCTCAGTTCTGATTAAACGCCACTGAACTAGATATTTAACTTTTTCTCCCTTCACAGACCTGATCTGTCCATATCTTTTCTCATATCTTAGCTTTTTTTGCCATGCATAAATCAACTGTCAGAAGATCAGAAATAGTTCTTCAAAAAACAATTCATTGATTGCAGAACATTCAGAGGATCACATTGTAGATATGTAATTCAGCCCAACTGGTCTGTTGGTATGTTAGTAGGGAGACACTGGCTTAGAGGTACTATGGCTAGTGTTAATCCAAAAACTCAGCTAATGTTCTGGGGACCCAGGCTTCAATATCACCATGGCAGAATTTGGATTCAATATTTTAAAAATCTGGAATAAGAATCTACTGATTCATTGCTGTGGGTTTGGAATCACATGTAGGTAGGCAAGGTAAGGATGGCAGATTTTCTTATGGACATTCGTGATGTCAAATGTGTTTTTTCCGACAATTGGCAATGGTTTCATGGTTATTAGTAGATTCTTAACTCCAGATTTTGTTTTAAATTGTTGGATCCCCAGAACATTATACAATTCACTTACATCTGGTGGTTGAGAGGTCCAGGTTCTTCACTCACTCTAGATAAAGATACTTGCTCTGAATTCTCATTGGATTTATTTCTGACTCTCATATTTGTGTTCCCAGTTCTGATCTTGCCCACAGGTTGAAACATCTATGTCTCATTTATGAAAGATATTGCAATTGCGTATAGAGTCCAACAGCTCTCAAAGGTCTCCATCTAGTCACGTTTGACTTTTTCTTTCCTAGAGAGGATGGCACTAGCCTGTTCAATCTTTCCTGATAAGAACAGCCACAAGTTCTACTCTCATTCCAATAAACCAGTTTCTCCCAAGAGCCTCTCAACCTTTTATATCCCTTCCATAAAAATAGAGACTGAAACCATTCACAGTATTCCAAGTGTGGTCTAATCTAGGTTCTACATCAATTTAAAATATTTTCTCTATTTTTCAACTTTATTCCTCCCAAGATGAACCCCAGTGCTTCATTTGATTTTTTAAACTGGCAGCATTTACCTGCCTCACTACTTTTACGATTTGTACCCCCAGATCCTCTGCTACTTCACCCCACGGACACCAATATGGCCTCCTCATTTTTCTCAACAAAATGTACTAGGACATTTGATGCTTCTTCTTAGACAATCTCTTGAAACTTGCTTCTACTCTGGTTTGATGGGCTCTGAGGTAACTGATAAAGCCCAACACATGATCTTCAGGTTCCATCATGTGTGGTTCTTGAAGGGTTGACTAGGTGCTATATTTGGGAGGTTGAGTGGCCCTGCTGACCCCTCAACTCCACCTTGCATATTCCCTGTGAAGTCCTTTGATATCTTCAGTACCTTCCTGAATGAGCCTTACTCAGTTCACTTGGTCATATGCCAGAGTCTTCAATGAATTGACAGGGATGTTTGACCACATCCCCAGCTTCGGCTGCCACTTAGTCGTCTCCTGTTGTGACCAAGTCCATAGCAAAACAATTGGTTTGGGAGTCTCGTGTCAGGCACACAAACTGCAATCTCCACATAGTTTTGAGGGATCATCACTGCAACACTGGGAAAGGTTGGCAGAGATGATTGGTACTGTTTGGTGACCTTCCTTTCCATTGAATTCAGACAATCTTATGAAGGCATCATGATGGGAACTCTCCAGAACTTTGAGGTGCCTACTGCAGATTGCCCAAATCTTTGAAACATATGGGAGGGCTGGATGACTCAGGCCTGGTAAATCATGACTTTAGTTCTAGGCTTGAGATCCTGGTTCTCAAATATACTTTTCATCAGTCTGCTAAAGGCTGAAATGGAACAATGGAAGTATTGTATGAATGACAAAGGGATATTTGAATGCAAGATCTTCCAGCTGAAGTCAGCAACCTGAGTACATGCAATTATACTTAAAAACATAAGCATCCCTTCCACCACTGAACAATGCTGTAGATTTAAAATGCTATTATTGGGACCTTTCCAATCTGCATGACTTTGTATCATAAAGTACACAGCACAGCTAAAGCTTATTTTCTGCAGCATATCTAAATTTCAGTTTCCTATTTATCAGAAAGAATGTTCAAAGCTTCAATATGCTCAATTCTTCCAAAAACATTAGATATCAAAGTGAAGACCTGATGCTTCAATGGTCATAGAAAACAGCATCAATTAAGCCTATGAGTGGTTGACATTTTAACAGAAATCGATGATGTTCTGAGTAACCCAGCATTACAGGCAACTACAAAATGTAGGCTAAACATTGACTATTTTCTATTACTCCAAACAGGTTGAAGTTCACAATTTTCACCCAGGTTGTACATATGTTCTTTATTGGTTCATGGGATATGACATCAATGCCAATGCTAGCCATTACCTCCCATCCCTAACTGTCATTGGTGATGAATCATTTTAAATCACTGCAGTTTATAGTCTGAAGACACATCTACAGTGCTGTTATGGAACAGGATCCAGGACTTTGACCCAGTGATGAAGAAGGATCAATTATATAGCTCCAAGTCAGGATGGTAAGAGATTTCCTATGCAGTAGCTATGCTTGTCCTCCAGCTAATATAAGTCACAAGTTTGAAAGACACTGCTGAAGCAGACTTGGTGAGCTGTTCTAATGCATCTTGCAGATGGTACACACTGCAGCCATGCTATGTCACTGTATTGTTTTGACCTAGATGTTGTCAGAACTGACTCATCCGAACACGTGGACAGTATTTCATTGCACACTTGATATGTATCTTGAGGATGATGGATTGGTGTCGGGAAGTCAGCACATCATCCTTGCTATAGAATACATTTTAGACCTTATTTATTTGGAAAGCTTGATTTTCCTGGATACAACTGAACAGCTTTCCAGGCCAATTTGAGGGCAGTTAAAGAGTCAGCACATTGCTATGGGACCGAAATCATATCATGGTTAGCTCAGGAAGTCCAACACATTTCCTCCCAAAAAGAAATTAATGAACCAACTGGTCATGGCAATCTAAAAGCTCCATGGACACTTTCACAGATACCAGATTATTTTAGTTTCAAGTTTAAATAAATGCTAATAATCATCTCAATGAAGGTTGAATTCATGGTTCCCCATTCATTAGACATTTTAACTGAGATCTATGATTTGCTGAGTAAGAATGTGGACAAAATAGTTACTATTTTCTATCGCTCTAAATTGGCATTAGGTTGAACTCATGATTTCTCATTTATTAGCCTTTAGTGCCAGGGACCCGGGTTTGATTCCATTGTTTGGATGACTGTCTGTTCTCCGTCAGTGCAAAGATGGGCAGGTTAAGTGGATTGGCTGTGGAAAATTGCCCCATAGTGTCTGGGGATTTGTAGGTTAGATAGGGGACTAGCCATGGAAAATTCAGTGTTACAGGGATAGGGTAAGGGGATGGCTCTGGGTGGGATGGTCTTTGGAGTGTGGATTCAATGATACGAATGGCTTGTTTCAACACTGTAGGGATTCTATAATGCTGTGCGACCCTTTCTCACACTTTATAAAATCATTTGTGCAATTTGAAAATTAGACCAATAAAATTGACATTTTCATGGGATTATTCACGATTTGAAGGTTTTCATTCTCAACTGGAATGTAGTCTTGATACAGAGTTTCATTTTTGCAAGACAGATAATCATTCATCCCACTGTATGTATGCTCGCTTCCTGCAAGGGCGACTCAATTTGCCCATTCCCCAGCCATTTATCTAGACCTCCAAATTCTCTGTCTGCAGACAATTACTCAATGCCATTTGAGAGCCTTACTTCAAAAATGAAGCAGCATATTCTCACAAAAGGTAAAATGTAATCATCAATGGTGCACCTAGGACTTCAATGAACTATAACACAAGCACATCAAAAGGACTGTCCAATTTTGGGTTGTATTTAAAGAGATTGTAGTAAACCTCAAAATGCTTCTGGCTATCACTGGTGAAATTGTTGAGAACAGAGAATAATAAAGTAAGAAGTGTGCTGATACTAATACACAAATAAAAAATATTTTCATAATGCATTAATCTAACCACTTCATACACAATTTGATCCATTCCAGATTTTATTTGAACTTGATATAAATTTTCAAAGTTCCAATAAAAGTTGAAGTCAAAGTGATCAAAATCATTAGACAAATATAATAGTCCTGACTCCTTAAATAGAGAAACTTGTATGGCCATTGCAGATTAAAAACAAACAACTTGTGAAAAGCTGGCCCAAACATCTGTTTTGAAAAGACAAACTAAAATGCTAGAAATGATCAGATAGTCTGAGGAGATGCAAAGACAGAGTTGGGTGGTGCGGTGGCTCAGTGGTTAGCATTGCTGCCTCACAGCACCAGTGTCCCAGGTTTGATTCCAGCCTGTCTGTGTGGAGTTTGCATATTCGCCCTGTGTCTGTGTGGGTTTCCTCCCACAGTCCAAAGATGTACAGGCAAGGTGAATTGGCCATGCTAAATTGCCCATAGTGTTAGGTGTATTAGGAAATGGGTCTGGGTGGGTTACTCTTTGGAGGGTTGGTGTGGACTTGTTGGGCCAAAGGCCCTGTTCCACACTGTAGGGAATCTTATCTAAGTCAACATTTCAGCTTGACGACACTTCTCCAACCCACTGGCATTTTAGCATTGTTTTTATTTCAGACTTCCTCTTCTGAATTATTTTGACAACAATAATGTTATAGAGCTGAAGTAGGACTTTTCTTCTATCCACTGATACTTTCCTTCCTGTCATACACTTGTAACATTTTCTGTTTTTGTGCCAGGTAGCCAAACCTTTTTTTGTTGCTTTTTGAGAGCAGGTACACTCAGACACAGAGATAAGCTCGTGGACTTTTGGGCAATGTTTACAGTTACGTTCTCAATGTCACGTCCCACACCCACTCCATATCAGCCATTTGACAACAATCGTGGACCAAGTGGAAAAAAAAGAGTGCAAAGCTTAAAAGTGCTCAGGGCAGAATCAGAAAATTTAAGAGAAACAAGGTGGTCATTTGGCCCAACACTTGTGTCAAGTTGTAAACTTTTCACACATACGGTGGTGCGTGTATGGAATGAGCTGCCAGAGGAAGTGGTGGAGGCTGGCACAATTGCAACATTTAAGAGGCATTTGGATGGATATATGAATAGGAAGGGTTTGGAGGGATAGGGGCCGGGTGCTGGCAGTTGGGGCTAGATTAGGTTGGGATATCTGGTCGGCATGGACGGGTTGGACCGAAGGGTCTGTTTCAATGTTGTACATCTCTATGACTCTATGTAGACATTGGAGAAGGGCTTATGCCCGAAACGTCGAATTTCCTGTTCCTTGGATGCTGCCTGACCTGCTGTGCTTTTCCAGCAACACATTTTCACCTCTGATCCCCAGCATCTGCAGACCTCACTTTCTCCTCTATGTAGACATTCCCAAGTAATTTTTACGTGTTGTGCGTTTCTGGAGTACCATGCCCTTACAAATATTTTCTTTATTTCCTCTCTAACTCTGCCAATTACTTTCAAGGAAGAAAACCCGGATCTTAAAGTACAACTTAATCAATTACTTAAAGTCAAAAGAGCCTCTTTCATTAATTGACGTAAGGTGTGTATGCAAATATTTGCTTATGGCTTGAGTTACGCGGTCGAACTGTTGGGATTTACCACATTAAAACGCAAGCACACTGATTGCGCTAAATATGAACGCACACACGCACGGAAACTAAGCTTTCAACCGCTACAAGACACAAAGCCGCAGTTTTGCGGGCAGCTGAAGTGATTTGTGAAAGTGGGGAGAGCGACACCTGGACAAGCTGCAGGATGACTATGTGCGGGCACCGCAGGAGTTTGGCTGGTTGGTGCCCGGCCCCTTGGCAACCGCCGCCGCTCAGCGCTCCCCACCCCCCGGCCCTCTCTCCCCGCCCCCACCCCAACCACCTCCCACCCCACACACACACACACACACACACACACCAACTGGCATTTCCCTGGCAACTCCGCTATGGATCAACGCAAACCACAATTATGGAATGACACCGCCACCCTCCTTCCTCTTTCTACAATAAATGAGATCGCTTCCGTCCTGACGAGGGAGGACGCGGTCAACTCACCAGCAATAAGAAATAAGCGGTTTGCAAAGTCCCCGCTCCTGGATCCCCGCACTGCCTGCGCGCCGCCATCTTGCCACGGTGGTTCTTTTAGACATGCGCAGTCGCCCATCGAGTCCTATATATAGCGTAGCCGGCCGCCGCGACCGCTAGGAGAGCTGGGGGTTGTAGTTTCCGATTTAGCATTAAATGGCTTGGGTTTTATGGGGAGGGGGACTACAAATCCCGTGAGGCATCGCGCAGCCGGGATGGGGCGCATGCGTACTCCAACTCGCACCGATCCGAGAATCCCGACCAGCTGGCCCCTCTAACCAAGAGGAGAGAAGGGGTAGCAGTTTTAGAAAAAACAAAGAATTTGAGTAACGGACGAGGACGAAAACAAAAATCATTACACAAATAGGTCTTCCTTACTTTAATTTGAAGAGTGTCATGTTATTCTGCAAGAAATGGTGAATATGAATTTATCTGTTATGTGATATTTTTAGTAAGGTTACCCTTTTGGCAGATGGCAATTACAATGTCCCTGTGAATGGTTCAGGCTGCGCTGTCGCTGAGAGAGCCACCAGTTTGCAGATTAGTTCTAGTGGAAACTGTAACCACAGCGGGTAGGAGAACCGCTTCTTAAATACAATCGGGATTAAAGAGAGGCAGAAGGAGGGAAGAAAAACCTTTACTTTTCAGTTTATTTGGACAGCTGTTTTTATGGTGAGCATAACTTTTGCGAAACGCTGTCTTTCAACTTTTATGATTTTTTAAAAAAGTTTGGAAAGTTTCAAAAACTTTTATTGCAACTTCTAATTAAACTTTATGACAAAAATAGCACTGATCGAAATAGTTGGCGTTTACTGCTGATAGGATTGCATTTAATCCTTTTCCGTAAAATAAATATTTTTTTAAAAAAGTAGATGTGGATATCTTTCTGACAATGGGAGCTAGTATCTGCATGAAATAGCTTCGGCGTGTTACTTCAACATTTGCACAGATACTGAGGCACGCAATATTTTGTTGATGGGTTTTTTGAGGTTTGGGAATCTGGAGGTTCGCATTTCTATTCATCAGCCTCGATATGTGTTTGTGTGCTTTGTTAATTTAAGACTGGATTTATTGATTTTATTTAAATTACAAAGCTCTTAAGAGTACCTTGGAGGTTTCGCTGTGGTTGTGAGTTGGTACAGTGGTCTTGGAACAAATGGGCTGGAGTTCTCAACGCAATATCCAAACCTGTTTTTTTATGCACGGTCGATTCAAATAACCCCCCTGAAAGTTGTGGGATTTGCTAGAAAGAGTGGGGGAAGTCGACGTTGGGGGTTATAATCAGAGCGAGTGCAATTCAGTGATCGAAAGAAAAATCCAGCCTGCAGGCGGTGAGATCGGGTGATCATAAGAGATTAAGGAATTGGAATTCTTGTTTGTGTGCGTGTGAAGCGAACACACGCCAGACTTTGAGGGTCGATCTATTATAATTGTACAACATTGGGAGAGTAGTAGATGCTTTGTTGGGGTGGTGGGTATTTTTAAGTTGAAAGTTCCGAGCTGGGAGTTCATCCCTTTCGTATGTGTTGTGTTTTGATGGCGTTGGTGGGGGAAGGTGGGGGGGCGGTGGAATCAGGGGAGGGATAATGTGTCCTGGATCCTCACAGTCTAATCAGTCGATCCTGTGTTTGAGTCACGTTTCTGTGGATTGTGGGGCGCTCCGAATGTTGCGCACAGCGAGATTTTCCACGGAACACAAAGCGGGAGATACAGATGCTTTTGCATTACGTGCACGTGAAGAACATCATCCGTCAAATCGGGAAGTTTACGGGCAATTAAAACTTTTATCCCACACACACACACACACACAGACGCAAAGCTGCAGGTATTTAGACGGAGACGCGAGAGAACCTGATTCTCAGAGCTGAGGTGTGGTTAGAAAGACAGCGTCAAATGAATCCAGTGCCTTATCTTGGCTGCCTCCTGACTACCTGTGTACCTTGGTCATCCTGCAATAAAAGTGGCAATCCAGAGATTGTTCTGAGCAAGAGATTACAGCGCTGCAACACCCTTTTGAATCACCTTAGCTCAGAATCCAAAGTCTCATGGTCTGAATCGGAATTAATCAGCTTTCAAAGACCCAACGTGAGTCGAAACTTGACTGCATCCTGAGCTTGTGTGTTGTACATGTTTGTATAGCTCCGTGATTAGATGTTTGGCGTGCACGCTGTGTTTTAGATATGTGTGTGTGCGCGTGTTTTTGATATAAAGGGTATCGCTGCTGGGGTCCGGGCTCCCAGGAGGTGTGCTGACTTCTGTCCCTAGTGGCTGGGCGAGAAGGAAGTCTTGGAGCATCGATAAAGCTGGATTTGTCCGTGCTCAGGAGCTCTCCACTGCAGGAGATGTGCCTTTGCTTCAGGACCGAGGCAGCAGCTTCGCCTTTCAGCAGGTTGGAAGGGTCGCCTCAAACACCGACTGAACTTTCCCGTTTAACAATCAGCGTTTATTTTCTTTTTATTCCTTTCTGCTGTAGATCCTACAAGCCACTTCCTGCATTTTAACAAGCGACCAGACTTTCAGGCTTGGCTTCAGAGTCTGTCAGATTCTCTCACCTCCTGAGTTGAGAAGGTTGTGTTCCCGGGGAATTGGAGAATATGGTGAAAATTGACTGTTCAGTGTGTTGCTGAGAGAGTGCTGAGGATTCAGGTGAAAACTGAAGACTCTGTTCATTGAAACAGATGGCAAGGGGCATTGGATAAGTAGGTGAATTCAGGGAATTTTTTTGTGTTGTTGCGGAAGAGAAGGATAGAATGGCTCAGTGATAGCACTCTTCTCTTTGGGTTCAAGTCCCACTCCACTTGACCACAATTCAAGGAAGGACCCAAGAGGCAGTGTTGAGTACAGTATTGCACTGTCTTTGACATGATATGTCAAGCTAAAAGCCTGTCCAACCTTTCAAGAGGTTTTTAAAAAATCCATTCATGGCATGTGTGTGACATTGATTGGACCAACATTTATTGCCCATCCCTTGAGAAAGTGATGATGAGCTGCTTACTTGAACCACTGCAGTCTATGTGCTGTAGATTCACTCACATTGTCATTAGGGAGAGAATTATAGGAGTTTGACCCAGCAACACAGAAGCAATGGCAATATATCTCTAAATCAGGATGGTGATTGGGTTAGAAGGGAACTTGTCAGTTGTGGTGTTCCCATGTATTTGCTGCCCTTGTCTTTCTGTATGTGTTTGGAAGGTACTGTTGGATGAACCTTGATGAATTTCTGCAGTGCATCTTGCCGATGGTACACAGTGTTGCCACTATGTGTCACTGGTGGAGGGAATGAACGCTTGTGGATATGGTATCAATGCTTTGTCCTGGATGGTGTCAGGTTTCTTGTTTTGGAGCTGCACCCATCAAAGCAAGTGGGGAAAGTTCCATCAGACCTGTGCCGATCAGATGGTAAATGGACCTTGGAGAGTCAGGAGTTGAGTTATGTCTTGTAGAATTCCAAACCTGCTCTTGTACCCGCTATTTTTATGTGTTAAGTCTAGTTCAGTTTCTGGTCAATAGTGTCCCCCAGGATGTTACTAAGATGTAAAAGATTCCATTACAGTACTTTGAACAAAAGCAAGTGAGTTTTCTCTGGTGTCCTGAATATTTATACCTCAAACAATGTCACAAGAATCAAATTCAACTTGGTCAGTATTGCATTGCCCTGCTGTTGGCGATCACTGTGCACAATTTGCATTTGTGAAGTACCTTCCAAGATGCCAGGGAGTCTGAGAATATCTAGCTCCCACAAATAACAGGATAGTATTACTCAGAAAATCTGATTTTTAGAAAATAAGGTGACGTTTTATTCTTTACAGCAGCGGCTAAATGTCAAAATTATTTAATTTGCTATCGATTCTTTGTGGTGACCGGAGATGAATGGTGCTATGTAAATACAAATTTTCATTGCTTTTAATTGGACAATAGCATGGATGTTTGGCCTGTTTTAATGCTGTGGGAATCTATGAAACTCTAAATGTTCTCATTTTTAACTCCACTACCTTGTTTTGCCAAAATTGACTGTTGTGGCTACCCTTAGGGGAAAGGATTTTAAAAAATTCTATTGATTGTGAGGTGCTGTGAGGCATTCTGGGTTTATGAATGTGTAAGTGCCATTGATGTTTTAACTAGGTTAGATTGGGTCAGTTTAGAGATTCCCGAGGAATTGGTTGAAACAGGCTTTCTATGGTCCTGGCTCTCTTTCTCGTGATTAAGTTTTATATTACCGTCATTTCATATTAATGTTGTTTCTGAAAGGGAGAACACAGTTTGAAATATGTGTAATTATCAAGTTTAACCTTGCCCTGACCTTCACATTTTGACTTTTGTCTGGCTGTGTTGAAACATGTTTTGAGGGGCAAAGTGAAATAACGTGTGTTCTGTTTCTGCAAAGATATCCCATCTGGTCATAACCTCATTATGGGTTAAAGGGAATTTCAAACACATTTTGTACTGTATCTTGAAATCCACATTTTTTATAGATTTGCAGCTGAATTGCTTCAAAGCGCCAGTGTAGACCACAGTAAATAACACATCAAGGTTAAAAAAAATTCCATTTTCTCCTTTGGTGCAAACCTGGATTGTGGAGTCTAGGGCACAAATAAGCTTGTTATAAATTCCTTAATTTCTTTGGCTCCATCGCTTTATTTCTCTCCTGTCTTACTGAAGCATGAAGGTACGAGTTCAATGTATCCCCACTCCTTTACCCTGGGCTAGAAAAAAAACTCAGCTAACACTGCCAGTGCAGTTAGAGAGGGCCATTCAGCCCATCAAGTCCACACCAACCTGCTGAAGAGCATCCTACTCAAATTTACGCAATCACTGTAATCCTGCATTTCCCATGGCTAATTCATCCAGTCTGCATATCCCTGGACACAATGGAGCAATTTCCTATGGCCAACCCAGTTAACCTGCACATCTCTAGACTATGGGAGGAAACCAGAGCACCCAAAAGAAACCCACACAGACATGGGGAGAATGTGCAAACTCCACACAGACAGTTATCCATGACTCTGGTGCTGTGAGACAGCAGTACTAACCATTATGCCACCCAGGATATCCTGCATCACACCTGGTTAGCATCACTTTTAGAAACATAAATCAGGTTTTCAGAATATTTCCCAATGCTGTTTGTGGATTATTGCTGTCGCAGTGCTGGCACTCCCTGACATTGAGGCAGGCACTATATGAATGCAAATTGTTTCTTTTTGCCTTCAGTCAGAATAGTTTTGGTAAATCGGACAGAAACATAGTTACCAAAGTCTTACCTTTTCCAAGATGAGAAATACAAGCCTTTCAGCACTGACTTCAGAATTGTTTGGGTGAGCAATTCAGTCAGGAGCAAACAGCAGCAGTGATTGGCATTAGTGCTATAAGCTGAGTGGGTTTCACTCGCGAGCTTAATAAACTTCTCCATTTATTGTATACTGTTGGAAGTTTCCACTAAATCAGAAGCAGCGTGTTTGTATGGGCGAAAGTGCTGGAACGCAGATAATTAGCATTTTATAGCTGAACATTCATCTCTATAGAAGAGGATTGTCAATATTGAGCAAACAGTGCTTCAGGTGACCCTGTGGTGTTTTGCTGCTAAATAGAGGACGCAATGCTGTGAATGACAAAGGTGTACAATTGCCCTGCATATGGACCTTTTCCAATGCAGACCTTTCCAGTACAACTCTCACACATACAATTTTGCATAAACACCCAATTTTAGAGTGGAACTTTATTTTTTAGTGTTTTAAAGAAAAGAAGAAAATCCGTTCCTTCTCAATTATTTATATTGTAACCTTGAGGGAATCTGGCATCTTCCCAAGGAGCTGCCAGGTCATACACATTTCAACAGCAATCATAATTAGTAACTCATTGGTCCCCATACGTATTGCTAGATCACTACAAGCAGCAGCCGGTTTAAAGGGTCAGACCAGGTGACCAGCTAGACATCACAGCATATTCATAGCCCTCCGATGTGAGCAGTGCCACAATTGTCCACCTTTAAAATTCCACAACTATAACCTGGTTTATTCAAAGTTTAGGAGAAGATTTGTAGCTTGGGTGCTCGTTGTTGTGATTCTGTTCACCGAGCTGGGAATTTGTGTTGCAGACGTTTCGTCCCCTGTCTAGGTGACATCCTCAGTGCTTGGGAGCCTCCTGTGAAGCACTTCTGTGATCTTTCCTCCGGCATTTATAGTGGTTTGTCTCTGCTGCTTCCGGTTGTCAGTTCCAGCTGTCCACTGCAGTGACTGGTATATTGGGTCCAGGTCGATGTGCTTATTGATTGAATCTGTGGATGAGTGCCATGCCTCTAGGAATTCCCTGGCTGTTCTCTGTTTGGCTTGCCCTATAATAGTAGTGTTGTCCCAGTTGAATTCATGTTGCTTGTCATCTGCATGTGAGGCTACTAAGGATAGCTGGTCATGTCGTTTTGTGGCTAGTTGGTGTTTATGGATGCAGATCATTAGCTGTCTTCCTGTTTGTCCAATGTAGTGTTTTGTGCAGTCCTTGCATGCCACAACCCGAAGGACTAGCCACACTACTATACTTCAGGAGCATTTCCAAACTGACAGCCAGACTACTGCGACCACTAAGACTCATAACAGCACACAAACCAACAGGCACTCTCAGACAACAACTCACCAGGACGAAGGACCCGGTACCCAGCATGAGCAAAACCAATGTAGTGTACAAAATCCCATGCAAGGACTGCACAAAACACTACATAGGACAAACAGGAAGACAGCTCACGTTCTGCATCCATGAACACCAACTAGCCATGAAACGACATGACCAGCTATCCTTAGTAGCCACACACGCAGATGAATTTGACTGGGACAACACTACTATTATAAGACAAGCCAAACAGAGAACAGCCAGGGAATTCCTAGAGGCATGGCACTCATCCACAGATTCAATCAATAAGCACATCGACCTGGACCCAATATACTGACCATTGCAGCGGACAGCTGGAACTGACAACCGGAAGCGGCAGATTCAAACCACTACAAATGCCGGATGAAGGATCACAGAAGCGCTTCACAGGAGGCTCCCAAGCACTGAGGATGTCACCTAGACAGGGGACGAAACGTCTGCAACACAAATTCCCAGCTCGGCGAACAGAACCACAATAACCTGATGTGGTAGATTTTTAAATGTGTACATGGGATATGGATGTCACTGCCATTCCTAATTGCCCAGAGTGTAGTTAAGAGTGAATCACATTGCTGTTTCTGGAGTCTTGTGTAAGCCTGACCAGGTAAGGATTTCCTTCCCTCAAGGGCATTAGTGAACCAGATAGGTTTTTGCACCAAGCAACAATAGTCATAATTAGACTCTTAATTCCAGATTTATGTTATTGCATTCAAATACCACCATCTGCCATAGCAGGAATCAAACCCAGATCCCTAAAAACATTACCTCTGGTTCAGGATGAGTAGTCTAACAATTATACCACTGAACCAATGCCTCCCTAAAGTCTATTCAAAGTGACTGCTAGCAAGATTTAAAAGGACAAAACTGCCTTGCAAGAATTACTTGGGCGCTACTTGCATGGGAGCTTGAACCAGTTTTAGCACCTCTGATTTTTAATCAGCTCACCGTTATACACTGCAATTTCTTAACTCTTTATGCCTGTCCAGCTCCCTCTCCTCCCTTAGGATGCACCTTTAAAACCTAGCTATTTGACCTACCCCTTTCTGTCTGATTTGGTATCAAATTTTGTTTGATAAAGCTCCTGTGAAGCAACTTGTATGAGGTTCAAGGTTCTATATAAATGCAAGTTGAGTGTAATCGTAGGCTAGGGCTTTCTTAGGACGTTTGAAGTTGAGAGTTGCCAAGCAAGTCTCTCAATTCCATGATAATTTATTTTACGTTTGGCATGGTGTGTTGTTGCATCTGTTATATTCTATTGGTTCCCTTTTGGTAATTCTGCCCTCTTCATATAGAGTCATAGTCATAGAGATGCACAGCATGGAAACAGACCCTTCAGTCCAATCCGTCCATGCCGACCAGATATCCCAACCCAATCTAGTCCCACCTGCCAGCACCTGCCCATATCCCTCCAAACCCTTCCTATTCATATACCCATCCAGATGCCTCTTAAATGTTGCAATTGTACCAGCCTCCACCACACCCTCCGGCAGCTCATTCCATACACGTAACACCCTCAATGTGAAAAAGTTGCCCCGTAGATCTCTTTTATATCTTTCCCCTCTCATCCTCAACCTATGCCCTCTAGTTCTAGACTCCCCGACACCAGGGAAAAGACTTTGTCTATTTATCCTATCCATGCCCCTCATAATTTTGAAAACCTCTATAAGGTCACCCAATGATTTGGATGTGAGCATAAGAGGTTAGTAAGTTTGCCAATGACACCAAAATTGGAGGGGGAGTGGACAGCAAAGAGGGTTACCTCAGATTACAACAGGATCTGGACCAGATGGGCCAATGGGCTGAGAAGTGGCAGATGGAGTTCAATTCAGATAAATGCAAGGTGCTGCATTTTGGGAAAGCAAATCTTAGGAGGACTTATACACTTAATAGTAAGGTCCTAGGGAGTGTTGCTGAACAAAGAGACCTTGGAGTGTCGGTTCATAGCTCCTTGAAAGTGGAGTCGCAGGTAGATAGGATAGTGAAGAAGGCGTTTGGTATGCTTTCCTTTATCGGTCAGAGTATTGAGTATAGGAGTTGGGAGGTCATGTTGCGGCTGTACAGGACATTGGTTAGGCCACTGTTGGAATATTGCATGCAATTCTGGTCTCATCCTATCGGAAAGATGTTGTGAAACTTGAAAGGGTTCAGAAAAGATTTACAAGGATGTTGCCAGGGCTGGAGGATCTGAGCTACAGGGAGAGGCTGAACATGCTGGAGCTGTTTTCCCTGGAGCGTCGTCTCCCCATAGCATATGCTCCTAACAGGAATTCAGATTGGGACTCATGACAGAATCATTTTTGTAGAATCTATTGCTGCCCCCTTCCTAACTTACACTAAGTCTCATTCACCCATCACCTCGATGCTCGTTATCCTACATTAAATGATCTAGGCCATGAATGTTAAATTGTCATAGAGTCATAGAGCTATACAGTCATACCGCATGGAAACAGACTGTTTAGTCCAACCAAACCATGATGACCACAATCCCAAACTCACCATTTCCACTTGCCTGCTCCTGGCCCATATCCCTCCTTGATGTTGGACTGGGGTGAACCACATCAGCTTATAGCCTAACAGATTTATTTGAAATCAAAAGCTTTTGGAGTATTGCTTCTTCACCACCTGACAGTGCTCTGAAGGCTTGGGATGACAAACAAACCTGTTGGACTATAACCTGGTGACTTCTGACCTTATCCCTCCAAGCCTTTCCTATTCATGAACTTATCCAAATGTCTTTTAAACGTTTGAATTGTTCCCACATCCACACTTCCTTAGGATGTTCATTCCACATGCGAACCACCCCCTGCGCATTGGCCCCTCATGTGTTTTTTAAATCTCTCATCTCATCTTAAAAATGTATCCCACAGTTTTGAAATCCCCCATCATGTGGAAAAGACACCTGTCATTAACTCTATCTATACCTCTCATTACTTTATGAACTTCTAGGAGGTCACCTCTCAACCTACTATGCCTCTCCCACCTTTTATTATAACTCAAACCTTCCATACCCTGCAACATCCTGGAAAATCTCCTCTGAAACCTCTCCAGCTTAATAATATCCTTCCTATAACTGGGTAACCAGAACTGGACACAGTACTCGCCAGGGGCCTCACTCCTCTCAATCTCCATTACCTCCTCTAGCTCCACGGTCCTCTGTGTTCTATCATTTGTTACATCTTGTGCTTCCTCAAATTCCTTTGCCCTCTGGCCATGCCTAGACTCAAGTCACTTGAACTCTCTCTCCTAAACCAGTCCGGTTCTCCTGCTTCTTTCTCCTTTTAAGATGTTCCTTTAAGATTTACTTCTTGGCTCAAGCTTTGTTCTTCTGTTCTAACATCTCTTCATGTGGCTCAGTGTGAAATTTTGTTTGATTACGCTCCTGTGAAGTACCTTGAAATAAAACGCTGCATTGATGGCACTATATATGTGCAAGTACTTGTTGCCTTTTCACAGATTAAATGTGATTTTTACCATCACTGGGAACAATTGACTTGGAAATTATGTGTTTTTTTTATTCATGGGATGAGGGCAGTGCTGACCAGGCCAGTACTTATTGCCCATCCCCAATTGTCCAGAGGACAGTGAAGAGTCAACCACATTGTCATGGGTCTGGAGTCATATGTAGATCAGACCAGATAATGATGGCAGTTTCCTTCCCTAAAGGACATGTGTGACATCAAGAGAAGCGTCTTGAACAGACAAAAGATAATACAAACAATTAGGATTTCTAAAAACCTCTTCCTGGCAGTACCCCGGCCTCAGTGACGTGTAATTTGAGAATATGCCTCTTGTTGCAGAATGTCCTGTTTGCCCCTCTTCCCGCGCCCCTGCACCCCCCCCCCAAACAACTAGATTAATGAGTTTGCTTTTGTTGGGGTGATTGAGTTTGTAGCTTTCGCGTCTGGACTTAATGAGATATTAAACTGAGCTTCTAGCTACCCCCCCCCCCCCTCTCCATTGCTCACAAGAAATCATGATTCATTTCAGTGAAACACCGCGGTCTTTTCCCTGGAGTTCTCACCAATATCTATCCCTCAGCCAATATAAGGCCATAAGACGTGGCAGCAGAAATAGGCCATTCTGCCCATCAAGTCTGCTCCATCAATCAATAAGATCATGGCTGATCTGATCATCCTCAATTCCACTTTGCTGCTTGTTTCCCATGACCTCTGATTCCCTTACTGATTAAAAATCTATGTCAGCTGGAATTATACTTAATGACCGGCCTTGACAACTCCCTGTGGTGAAAAATTCCACAGATTCACTACCCTCTGAGAGAAGAAATTCCTCCACATTTCTGTCTTAAGTGTGTGACCCCTTCTATTGAGATTATGCTGCTTCATCCTAGACTTTCCCAGAATTGGAAACAACCTTTCTGCACCTACTCTTAACATTATTGTATATTTCAATAAGGTTGCTTCTCATTTTATATTCTATCATGTAAAACCTAATCAATTTGAAATAAACACACTACCTGGTTATTATCAGGTTGCTATTTGTGAGAGCTTCCTGTGCATAAAGTCACTGTGGTGTTGCCTATGTTAACAGTGATTTCATTTCCAAATTTGTAATTTGTAAATTACTACAGTACTAATTTGATTATAAACTGCTTTGGGGTGTGCTGAAAGATGCTTGGTAAATTCTTTCTATCTACACTGCTGAATCTTCAAACATCTCAATTAAATTACCCCTTCATCCTGTTTCCCCAAGGGAGTGCCAGCAAATCTCTAAGCAAATAATCCTCCTCATGTGGACCTGGTATCTCTTCCTCACTGGGGAAAGCCTGAGGTTTCCTCTTTCGCTACCTCTCCCACTCTTTCCAACCCCAGGGGGTCTGTGAAGCGGACTGCGGCATACGGTTTGGCTGAAACCGAGTGAAGTAAGTCAGCAGAAGCTGGCAATGTATGGTCTGATTCATTTAACACCTGCTTTGTGTGCCTGGGCAAGCAACAAGCTGCAAGTGTGGACTCAACCGAAAAGTCTTGATGGAAGAATAATACTCGCGTGTACGTTGTCTTTTGCCAAGAGCATCAACGCTTTGTCGACAAGAAGCAACAAACACCTTTGCTAATATTAACGAGGTTCCAGTTAACATTAATTTGAACAGGAGATTTCACGCTGCTGGTACAGCTGCTGGCTTAATCATGACTTCAATTTTTGTAACATTTTCCGACAAGACCTGCAAAATCTGAATGGAGCGTTGTAAATTTAGAGTTTTTCTTTCATTAGGAAGGGTGATTAATTTGCAGGGCATCTGTTTATATCATATCAGGATGGTAACACATCACTTCTAACCCCCATCTCATATCAGAAATTGCTCCCTGTTTCTACAGAGTTTACACAAATCTATTTTTGTCTTCTCTCAGTTGTCTTGATTTTTAAAAAAAAAATCTCCTACGTTTCTCTCTCTCATTCTCTTGATAGCTGAATACAGATGGATATAGGAACGAACAATTCTGAAAGGGTAATTAGCGGGCCTGACTTGATTAAAATTCAGCCCTGTTCCTTCATGAGGGAGGGAAGGGGCAGGATTTCTTGATTTTCGCGTTTGTTTCTTGTGTTTTTTTAATCAAAGAGTAGCTTATCTAAAGATTTCCTCGTGATTAAAGCCTTTCTGCAGCTTGTCAAATTATAGAGGTAAGGAAGGAGGTGTTGATTCTCTCCCCACTTCTATCTTCCTGTTGGATTGTTGAGACTCTGGCAGTGATTACTGTCCTTTGTGTCATCACTGAGCTGTCATCTCTTTGACTGACAGACATGGCAGGATGCAGCCAGACAGCAATAATGCATTCTATTATCCATGTCAAAGGAGAATACGGGGGCCAGGAATGTGAAATAGTATAAATTAAGGGGTGTGATAACAGGGAGAATGATCAGGTTGATACTCAGAGATGTGAACTCCAGAGACTTCTAACACAGTAGCCCTGTCAAGATAACAGCACATTGCATTATAATATTCCAAAGACGCTAATTATGTATGTGTTGCACCGTGGAAGCATAATCGCTCTCATATCTGTATTTAAAAAGCACACTCTTTACATTATACCCTGAGCCCCATCTACATTTTACCCCACAGTAAGCTTTGACAGGCTCAAGCTGTGACTATATTGCTCTGAGCTCATTTATAAATGCGTCTTTCTTGTAATTTTTTTTTGTGTGTTCTTAACTATTCCAGTGGAGGTCTTTTTCTTTAAATAAATGTAAGCTTTTTTTTTCAATTCCGAATCTGCCATGGTTTAATGGGGTTGATGGAAGGTTAGTGCTGGCGTCGTGTGTGAAATACGAACTACATTCTTCGCAGAGTTTCTGAAACATAGTTATCCACTAGCAGCCAGGGACCAGTGCAATATTATAGAATCAGAATTCTGCCTCATTCCAAAGACCATGAAAAAAATTGAGTGGGGTTTTGTTTGGTGAACTAATGTTTACTTTTCAAAGTGGAAACTTCTCCCCAAGAGCGAGTTATTCAATGCAAGGCAGAAATTGGAATTAAATCATCCTTAACTTTTTGTTTAACCCTTTGGTTTCTACTCCAGTCCTGGTGCATATGGACACCTGGCTGTGTCCAGCTTAATGTTGAGTGACCAGTTTCTATCTCTGACAGTCAAGCGGCTATTGCATTGAAGAGTGTGGAATGTTGTGACACAGTTCAGTAGACATTTCTGTTGTTGGGGGTGGGGTAGGGTCAGGAGGTGAGGTAAGATTTGTAACTCTGGCTCGTTTCTACCCACTGCTTCTTTTCCCTTAATGAAGAGACATGGAGGATAATTGTCTTTCCACCACATTAGAGCTGGTTTGAGAGAAACTGAGTACCTACTATTATACTGTATGTATTCCTAATCAAAAAGGGAACCATGAAATGTCATCTTTCTGCCAAACAGTGAAAAAATAGCACAGACGGAGGCAATTTACCTCACTGTACTCACTGTGGTTCTTTCAAAGAGCTATCTTTCAAAGAGAGGAGAGATACAAAAGGTTCCACAGGGGCAATTGTTTCACACAGAGGGTGGTGAGTGTCTGGAATGGGCTGCTGGAGGTAGTAATGGAAGCGAGTACAATTTTGTTCATTTAAGAAATATTTAGACAGGTACATGGATGGAATAGTTATGGAAGGATATGAACCAAACACACATTAGTTTAATTGTGAAAGCTAAGGGGAACGGGCAAGTTGAGCCAAAGGGCCTGTTTCCATACTGTAGACCTCTACGAATCCATGACTGTCTCTAATTGAATAGGATCTCTAGCCTTTTCATTACTTTTCATCATAAATTGTTTGCTGCACTGTATACGTTGGAGGATTTAAGTCCTGATAGGATGGGACAACATACAATTAGAAAATTAATTCATAGTTTCTGCTTTCGATGTTTTTCCATGGTTTAATCTCATGTTCCTCTGATCTGATGTTCCCAATGAGCTAAAAAGAATTTGGGCGCAATGTCTGATTATTGGGGTAAACGTTGGAAAAGGAGCACTCCTGTCATCCTGAACAATTGCCAGCTGTTATCCAATACCATCATAAAATAGACAACTGGTTAAATGCAGTATGCCTGTGAGATCCTGCTGTGCATAAAATAGCTGCAGTGTTAGCTTGTGGAGGTAATGCACTTCCCATCCAGGATGCTTTGATACATTTCAGATAAGGAGTTGCATCAAGGACATTTTTAAAATTTTGAGTTTACAATGGTTAGTTTTTCACTAGTTTCACCAGTCTCAAATCCTTCATACTTTTGTGTCCATGTGGTCCCTGACCAGAAGGTCCAGCTCATAACTTAGTTCCACTTACGCTTTTATGCTGAGCTGTGCTGTTACTGGGTCAGATTCTTCTTCTTGGTGATGAGGTTTCATGATGAGAAGCACCTCTCCGTTTTCTGGATGAATATAGGAGTTCCTCTCCTGGGGTGAGCTGGCTGTCCACATGAATCCTCTCACTCCTGGGCAATTGCTTCACTGTGAGGTGGGGGATAAGGTAGAACCTGGAGCCTTGGGAGCTGAAAGTAATTTCGAGGATGTGTAAGAGGGCAACATTGGAGGAATGCAGATATTGTTGTAGCTTACTGATCTGGAGGAGGGGCGAGGAAGAGGCCTTGGAGTGATTAGAAAATAAAGAGGTGGATTTTAAAATCACGGTGTGGCTTAACTCGAACCAACCGTATGTCCACATGCAAAGTGGTGCTCGGTGAATGAGATTTGACTCAAGTTAGAGTGTGGCAAGCAGTTTTGGATGAGCTTTCATTAATGTTGGGTGGAAGGTTGGAGAGAGGTCAGGTGTGCATTGGAGTAGAGAGGTGGTGAGGGCGTGACTGAGGGTCCGTAGATTTCGGTCGCCGCATTGAACAGATTTAGTATTGGCACAGATATGTGGACAGTCAAAGGGTGGTTTTGGCTAATGTCCAGGTAGGATGCAGTATAATACTCTGGGCACATGGTTTCAAATCACACTGACAGAATTCATTTTAAATCAATGAAAGTAGTCTTTGGAACTAGGCTCAGTAATGTTGACCGTGAAATCATTGTGAATTGTAAAAGTTCAACTGATTCACTAATGTTTTTAGATTGGGAAAGCTACTGACCTTATCTGGTCTGGCTTACACATGACTCCAAAACACTGAGCAAACCATTGAATTTAACCATTATGGATCTGAAGGAGCAGATGGGTATCCTGGCATGGACTGGGGGACCAATAGTAGTGAAGTTCTCATGTGTCGATGCCTCTTCAGCACTGTATGACACCATGATCCCATCTCTGACCCTGAAACGACCTCATTATTAATGTCTGGAAGCTGCCCCACAAGCATCAGCCTGACTTAGTCACATGTACAGAATCATACTCGTGGACCAACACCACTGTCACTATCTCTGGGTGTGCCCTGTTCCAGCAACTGGATATGTCGCACAGTAGTTGCAGTACAGTTGGAAGGGGTGTGCCCTGGTAAATTCGCAACATTTGCTCCAGACCCCGTGAAGTCTCATGGCATCAGGTTCACCATGGGAGAGGAAACGTCCTGCTGATAATCACTACTGTACCCCGCTTCCCTTCCTCAGCTGATGTATCAGGTATCCTCCATGTTGAACACTAATAGGAAGAAGCAAATGCGGGTGACAAGGACACAGAATGTATTCTGGATTGGGGGCAGGGGGGGTGTCTTTAATGTCCCATACCTAAGAGTGACTTGGCCATACTATATCTGACCAAGCCAAGTACGGATGGAACTACTATCAGGATCTACAGCAGATCTTAAGGAAGACAGCAAAAGTTATTCCTAATTGCCATTGCAAAGATGGTATTGAGTTGCCTTATTGAACCGCTGCAGTCCTTGTGGTGTTTATGTGCATATAGTTAATTAGAATTGCTTACAAGCAACCTAGGAGTCTGGTCTGAGCTTGTAGGATGAACCTATGTTGAAACAGGCCATCACCTTCGTTTCCCTCCAAGCTATATCTCATTATGTCTTGGAAATATATCACTGTTCCTTCACTATAGCTGAGTTAGAATCCTGGAATTCCCTCCCTAATGATATTGTTCACATCCATGAACTGAAGCAGTTCAAAAGGCAACTCCCAGTACCTTTCCAGGCAATTTAGGGGTTGACAATAAGAGTTGGCCGAGTCAATAACTTCCAGATCCTGTAAACAAATAAGATAAGACAAAAGATACAGAAGCAGAATTAGGCCATTCAGCCTATCAAGTCTGTTCTACCATTTGACCATGGCTGATATGTTTCTCAATCCCATTCTCCTGCTGTCTCTCCATGATGCTTGATCCCTTTAGTAATCAAGAACCTATCCCTCTCTGTCTTAAATACAATCAGTGACTTGGACTCCACAACCCTCTGTGGCGAAGAGTTACGTAGAGTCACCAACTCTAGCTGAATGGTTCCTCCTCATCTCAGTTCTAAATGGTCGTCCCTTCACTCTGAGGCTGCACCCTCAGGTCTCAGTCTCTCCTGCTAGTGGAAATATCTTTCCCATCTCCATTCTATCCAGGCCTCTTAGTATTCTGTAAGTTTCAATCAAATCCTCATCATCCTTCTAAATTCCATCGAGTACAGACCCAGAGTCCTCAATCACTCCTCATTTGAGAAGACGTCATCGCAGAATCATTCTTATAAATCTCCTTTGGACCCCTTCCAAGCCCAGCACACTCATCCTTAGATACAGGCCCCAAAACTGCTCACAAAATTCAAATGCGATCTGAATCCTGAATTAAGATTCTCAAGCCCCTTTACACTTCAAATTTCTGAAACATTTCTCTGTTTACAGAATAGTCTATGCTTCTATTCTTCCCGCCAAATTATAACCTTACACTTTGCCACATTGCATTCCCGCAGCCACTTCTTTGCCCACTTTCATTGTTTGTCCAAGGCTTCCTGAAGCCCTCCCCGCTTCCTCTACACTACCTGTCCCTTGACCTATCTTTGTGTCATCTGCAATCTTAGAATCAATGCTCTCAGTTCCTTCATCCAGATCATTAGGGTATAACACGAATAGTTGTGGCTCCAACACTGACTTCTGTGGAACTCCATTAGTCATTGGCTGTCATCCTGAAAATGACCTGTTTGTCCCTGCTGTCTACCTTCTGTCAGTCAGCCGATCCTGAATCCATGCCAGTACCTTGTCTCTAAGGCCATGAGTTCTTATCTTTTTAGCAACCCCTGTACAGCACCTTGTCAAAAGCCTTTTGAAAATCCAAATAGATCACGTCCACTGGCTCTCCTTTGTCTGACATGCTCATTACTGCCTCAAAGAATTCTGACTGATTTGTCAGGCATGATGTTCTTTTGATGAAGCCATGCTAACTCCTTATTTTACCATGCACTTTTGCAATCTCATCCTTAATAATGGTCTCTCATTGATGACTAAGGTCAAGCTAACCAGCGTATGGTTTCATGTCTCCTGTCTCCTGCCCTCTTAAACAGGGGTGTTACATTATGCACTTTCCAGTTGTCTGGGACCTTCTTTGACTCCAGTGATTCATGAAAGTCATTACCAATGCCTCTACAGTCTCCTCAGCTACCGCCTTCAGTACTCTGGGGTAAAGTCCATGAAGTCCAAATAAAACATACAAAGATGCAAGTTTTACATTGAAAGGTTTACAAGTATGTTACAGAGACTGGAAGGTTTGAATTATAAGGAAAGACTGGGACTTTTTTACTTGGAGAGTAGGAGGCTGAGGGGTGACCTTATTAGAGGTTTATAAAACCATGAGGGGCATAGATAAGGTGAATAGCCAAAGTCCTTTGCCCAGGTTTGGGGAGTCCAAAGCCAGACAACATGGGTTTAAGATGATAGGGGAAAGATTTAAAAGGGACCTGAGGGGCAACTTTTTCACAGAGGCTGGTGCATGTATGGAACGAGCTGCCATGGGAAGCAATAGAGATGGGTACAATTACAACATATAAGAGGCATTTGGACACGTCGATGGATAGGAAAGGTTTAGAGGGTGATGGATCAAACAAGGCAAATGGGACTAGATCAGTTTAGAAAACATGGACAGCATGAACTGGTTGGACCGAAGGGTCTATTTCCATGCTGTTTGACTCTATGACTAGTAAAAGTAAAGAAGGAAACTAAGGGGTAGGCCATTCAGCCCTTCAGATCTACTCTGCCATTGTCGCTGGCCTGGACTTCAACTCCATTTAATCATTACAGGTGGCATGGTGACACAGTGGTTAGCATTGCTGCCCCAGAGAGCCGGGTTCAATTCCTGCCTCAGGCAACTGTCAGTGTGGAGTTTGCACATTCTCCCCATGTCTGCATGGGTTTCATCTGGGTGCTCCGGTTTCCTCCCACAATCCAAAAATGTGCAGTTTAGGTGAATTGGCCATGCTAAATTGCCCGTAGCGTTAGGTGTAGGGGTATGGGTCTGGGTGAGTTGTGCTTCGGCGGGTCGGTGTGGACCTTGTTGGGCTGAAGGGCCTGTTTCTACACTGTAAGTAATCTAATCTAATCTTTGCTTCATATCCATTGATCTGTTTACCAGCAAAGTATCAATCCCATTCCCACGAAAGCCCCAGTTACCCGAGCCCTCACAGCCCTTTGGTTATGAGAATTTTCTCTGAAAAAGTTCTTGCTTTCACTCTTAAAATGCTGACTTCTGATTTTAAGAGTGTAGCCATTCATTGTTAGAATCCTTGTCAGTGGAAATAGCCTCTCAAGAGTGGAATGAAATCATTTTAATTATTATCTGTACAAAACAGCCCAGTAGATTTGAGAAATGTTCTGAAATCTAGGTCGAGGTCGAAGTTGAGAAGAGAACATTATTACCGATGATAGAATAAGTGTTGGAGAGAAGACAAAAATAAATTCAAGGTATCCTGTCAACGATGTTTCATTTGAGCTTAAACAATTACAGATTCGAGAAGGGAGTAAAGATGGGGGGCATCGAATTTTGGGTATTGGGGCTTGACTTTTTTCCTGTTTTTTTCATTTTATTGTGCGACATGGCAAATGAGCCAGAGGTGACACGTTTACACAATGGACTGTGCAAGCAATAGAAAAGCAACAGTATATAACAACTAACAGTCCTGGGAGCCAAGTAATCAACTTGTAATCCAATCCTGACTACAGCGTGGCCAACAGTCCAAAAGAGCCGTCACTAGGAGCCAAATACCCAGAGAAAACCCTTACAGAAAATGTGTATGAGCTTGGCTATGTGTGCAACTGAAACATTTCGGACCCTGTGGATCTCAGGAAAGTTAGGGAATGTCTATAAATGTTTGCATGATCAAACAGTGTGGAAGAAAAATGTTCCTTAAAAATGACGTGGGTATTTAACAGACAAAGTGACTATATGCTAATCACTAATAAATATGACTTTAGGAGAAACCTGTTTATTCAGCAAAGGAAATATTTTCATTTATATAACGCTTTTCATAATTGTGGTGACTGGAATTGAACGGAAGTGCAGCCTAACTTTTATGAAGTCGCAACATCACTTCCTGACTCTTGTACTCAAAGCCCCAACCAGTAAGGGCAAGCATGACATATGCCTTCTATACCAAACCATCTACTTGTATGGCCATTTTCCGTTTCTTTGCTGTAATCCTGTGTAAATGTTAAGATTAGACAGCGCACTTGCTGCATTGCGGTTTCGCATCTTCTACTATGGCAAGATGAGAAACTGTTAGAGGGAAGTGGGATGTTTCAGTGAGAAAGAGACTCAGAGAAGATGGCCTTCTGTGTTGAGATGGCGGGATGGGTTGGAAATAAATTGGAGAGGGGTGGGAATGCAGAGACAGCAGCCCGTGGAGGTCCAAATAGGAATAAGGTGTATAAAAGGAATGTTTGCATAACCACAAAAGGAAAGATGAAATATTAAATAGAAACATGCTTAAACACAAGTCAAAGAACAGAATTACAATGCAATTAAGAGAACACCAAACATATGGTGAATGATACTGGGAAAAGAGGTTGAAAAGTAAGTGGGATTGACAGCACAATATTGAGTGGCAGAGCTGCCTTGAGGGGCTGAATGGGATTAATCCAAGAATATCACTAGTGATGGCAGACAGTGGCTTTCCACTTGGTGTTACTGAGTAGAGTAAAAGTGAAGGCTTAAGAAGAACAGAAAAATAGTATGTAAAAGGAACAAAAAAATTGTCAAGTCTAAATAATTAATGCATCTCCAACCTACACAGTACAGGAACTGAATAATATAGTGTAGAATGCCAGTATGCTGTTGACAAATGTCTCCTTCAGCCGTGAAGATTTCATAAAATGAATATATTACGCATACCGAGTGCTTTTTAGCAAATGGGGGTTAAAAGGACCACATGGTAAGTATTCTGTTGTGCTTCAATCCAATGCAAATCCATGCTATTTCCAATCCATTGTTGTGAGCATTTCTGTAACAGTTGCAGTGTTCCCAGGGGTCTGGTGATCTCGAGGATTGAGGTCCAAAATCTGTTCCATCAGTCTCCAGACCAACAAAACAAAAGCAAATTTTAACAAACAACTGCTGGCGATGTACACAAAATAAAAGAAAGAATCCGCATTTGTGCAGGACCTTTCTCAATCTCAGGACAACTTTATAGCCAGTAAAGTACTTTTGAAATGTAGCCACTATAGTAATGTAGGAAATGCAACAACCAGTTTGCACACTGCAGGTTGTGAAAAGCATCATAACCATATAATCTGCTTTAGTGGGGCTAACTCACTACTTCTCCTTGCAATCGTGCCATGGGGTACCTCAGAGCGAGGACAGTTCCTGATTTTAATGCTTTTCCAAAAGGCAATGACTTCCACAGCCCAGCACTTCCTCAGTACTGCAGGAGACTTGTCAGCCAAGATTATTATCTCCAGTTCTTGGATCCAAGTGTGACTGTGACTTTCTTCACTTGGAAGCAAGTGTGTTTGTGTTATGAGATCGAGCCTATGGAGGGTAACATTGCATTTCCACCAATGGCTCATTTAGTGACCTGACTATCCCATGCCCTAGAAACAGTAGAACAAAGGTATTGCACCAAGTGGGTTGTATGGTTGGGGAGGGGAAGGGGTACAGGAGATTCTCAATACATCCGTGATTATTTCAGGCAAATGCTAATTGTAGCAGACCCAGTTGCAACAGAAGCAGAGTTTGGTTCCAAACCAGAGATCATTGGTTGAACCAATCATTTTTAAGGTGTGGTATCACAATAATCCAGAGGCTCAGGCTAATACTCTCATTATGCTGGTTCATATTCGGAGGGTGTGGTGGAACTTTAAATTCCTTTCATTAATCTGGAATTGAAAGCTAGCATCTGTAACTGTGGCCTTAAAACTGTTGTCATTTCTGGTAAAAACCTATCTTGTTCACTAATGCCCCTTAAGGAAGGGTAGTCTGCCATTCCAACCTAGTGTGGCCTGCAAGCCAACACCATAGGGTCATAGAATCATACAGCACGGAAACAGACTCTTTGGTCCAACTCGTCCATGCCGACCAGATATCCTAAATTAATCAAGTCCCATTTGTCAGCATTTGGCCCACATCCCTCTATTCATGTACCCATTCAGATACCTTTTAAACAGTAAGGGTGACTTGGAAATGACTGCTCAGCCCACCCAATTCAAAGGCACTTCAGGTCGGGGAATAAATGATCACTTGCCACTGATGCCCACATCTCATGAAAGAATAAAGAAGAAGGTCATTGGTCTTCCTGCCATGTGCACTGGTGTTTTGGAAGGGTTGGTATATGGACACCTTCGGGTGCAGTCAGTGTCGGGGGTTTGGGAGCTGGTCATTAGGTCAGTTCAAGGTTACTAAAGGTGATGCAGCACATTTACGAAGTCAGGCTGTGGTGGCAAAAGTAATTTTTAAAATTTGTTCATGGGGTGATGGCATCACTGGCTAGGCCAATGTTTGTTGCCCACCTCTAATTACCTCAAGGCTATGAGTCTAGAGTTCAGGTAAGAGTAGCAGTTTCCTTTCCAAAAGGACATTAGTGAACTAGATAGGCTTTTCCATCAGTTAAAAATGGATTCACGGTCATCATTAGACTCAATACCAGATATTTTATAAAATGCAAATTCCACCATCTGACATGGCAAGATTCAAACACAGGTCCCTGGAACATTACCTCAGTTTCCGGATAAACAGCGGTAATGCGACTTGGCCATCGCCTCCCTCTCTCCAGCATTAATGATGGAATATGTAATGAAGGAGCGTGAGGGGAAGCTGTCCAGTCTAAGAGTGCTGGCTGGTGGTGATCACAGGACTTGGATGGGAAGGGGCCGTGGGGGTGAGTCCAAGAACTTGCCAAGAGTGGGGCTGGTAGGGAGTAGTTGATTGGAGACTAGCAGCATCAGCACTCACAGAAATGTAAATGGAAGGGAAGAATAAAAGGCTGACATTTATATAGTGTCCTTCACAACCACAGGATATTTCTATAAGGCCATAAGACATCGGAGCAAAAGTAGGCCACTCAGCCCATCGTGTTTGCCCCACCATTCAATGAGATCATAGCTGATCTGATAATCCTCAATTCATGCCTTTTTCCCATAACCCTTGATTTCACACCGCTTTACAGCAAACAATGTATTTTTGGGTAGTTGTTCCTGCTTTAATGATTGAGACGCTGCATTAAATTTATACCCAGCAAGCTCCCACAAACAGCCAAGTGCTAATGACGAGACTACTGCTTTCCTGATGTTGACTGAGGGATAAACGTTAGCTAGAGCACTCCGGAGAACTCTTCAGCTCTTTCACAAACCACTATTTGACATCCATGCTGAAAGACAGCACCTCCAACAGTGCAGCACACCTTCAGTGTCAGCATTCCTGAGGAAGCGCTTATGCCTGAAACGTCGATTCTCCTGCCCTGTGGATGCTGCCTGAACAGCTGTGCTTTTCCAGCACCACACTCTCGACAGCACACCTTCAGTGCTGCACTGGAGTATCAGCCTGGAATTGCCCCCGCTGGAACTGTCCCCCCCTAGGAATTGTCCCCAAAGTTCACCATCTCGTGAAACAGAAGCAAAAAGCATTGCTTTCTGAGGGATAGCTGATATGTTGCCACCCACGTTGACAGGGTTGTTAAGGCAGCATACAATGTTTTAGCTTTTATTAATAGAGGGATCGAGTTCCGGAACCATGAGGTTATGCTGCAGCTGTACAAAGCTCTGGTGCGGCCGTACTTGGAGTATTGTGTACAGTTCTGGTCACCGGATTATAAGAAGAATGTGGAAGCTTTGGAAAGGGTGCAGAGGAGATTTACTAGAATGTTGCCGTATGGAGGGAAGGTCTTACGAGGAAAGGCTGAGGGACTTTTGAGGCAGTTTTCGTTAGAGAGAAGAACGTTGAGAGGTGACTTAATAGAGACAGATAAGATAATCAGAGGGTTAGATAGGGTGGACAGGGAGAGCCTTTTTCCAAGTATGGGGACAGCGAGCATGAGGGGGTATAGCTTTAAATTGAGGGGTGATAGATATAGGACAGATGTCAGAGGTAGTTTCTTTACTCAGAGAGTAGTAAAGGTATGGAATGCTTTGCCTGCAGTAGTAGTAGATTCGCCAACTTTAAGTACATTTAAGTCGTCATTGGACAAGCATATGGACGTACATGGAATAGTGTAGGTTAGATGGGCTTCAGATTGGTATGACAGGTCAGCGCAACATCGAGGGCCGAAGGGCCTGTACTGCACTGTAATGTTTTATATTCTATGTTAATGTGTCAATGACCTTGAATCTGTTTGTCCTCTCAAACAGTGCTACCTGGTGGATAGTCTGCTGGAAGCAGTAAAGAGATGAACAAGACACATAGAAAATAGGAGCAGGCCATTCAGCCCTTCAAGTCTGCCTTGTCATTCAATATGATCATGGCCGGTCATCCTACTCAGTGTCCTGTTCTAATTTTCTCTCCATACCCATTGATCCCTTTAGACTTAGAACTACATGAGGCTCTAACAAATGTGTGGTCGGACATGCGGCTCTAGCATTGGGCTCATTAGCCACAAAAGGACTTGCAGAACCATGACCAGTGACGCAAAATTTCCTCAATGAACAATCATTCTCTCAGTGAGTGATTGAAGACAGTGATCTCTTGAAAACATTCAATACTTTGGCCTGAACCGCTTTCTGTGGCAGAGAATTCCAAGGCTCACCACTCTCTGGATGAAGAACTATCTCCTCATCTCAGTCCTAAATAGCCTACCCTGTTTCCTTAAAGGGTGACCCCTGATTCTGGACTCCCCAGTCATCAGGTAGATCCCGGGGTTGATCCTGTCTAGTCCTGTTAGAATTTTATTTTTCTCCGTGACTCTATCCTCCCCCCACCCCATTCGTCTAAACACTAAAGAATAATATCCTAATTGATTCGGTCTCACTTCCTATGTCAGTCCTGCTCTCCCAGAGATCAGTGTTGTGCAGGCAAGAGGCTAAGATTGGCATGAGGCAGGGAGCTGTCCTGGTAATGAATGCATGCAGTTTGTTGAATTGTTGCTATGGATTGTTGCCAGAGATTTCTTTCTGATAGGTAGGGCTGGAGGCAATGGATGGTTTTTGTAGCATTGACATTTCCTCTTTGGGTTCAACTTTATTGACAATGGGAACGCTGTAAGGCTGTGTTCTTAATGGCAATTATATATAGCCCGAGGTGCAAGGTTAAAAGGACAACATCTGAATCCCAGTGCACTGTAAAGCTCTTCCGTGGTTTACAGAGCAGTGCAGGAGCTGGTAGACAATGGGCAAGACTTTCCCTGTGGATCTTGAGACTTTGCTGCTGGGAGCAGAGTGAGCCGACACTTATTAGCAGCTCTGGGATAGTTCTAGAGGCAGATCCCTAACCCAGTGCCACCTCAGACAGTGGGATGGGCTCCTAGTACTGCTGGCCTAGATTGGAAAAGTGAGATGCCTGTGGAGGCTGAGAATCCTGAAACCCGGATGATAGAAACTGGAAAACTCAACATTGCACAGAGAAACATATTTCAAACCGATGAGTTTTGATCAACTCACAATATAAATTGCCTTGAAAACTCCACTGGGCAAGGTGGGTACTACTGAGGCAAGTTGGATACCATGAGGCACCCTCAAAATGGAGGTGCCCTTAAAGCGGCAGAGCTAAATTATATCTATCCCTAATTACCTGGTGGCACCACATTGCTCTGGGTCTGGAGTCACATGTAGACCAGACTAGGTAAGGATGACAGCTTCCTTTCCTAAAGGAATGAGTGAACCAGATGGATTCTTCCCCCCACCCCCCCAAAACGATTAATTCATGGTCATCGTTAGACTCTTAATTTCAGATATTTATTGAATTCACATTCCATTGTCTGCTGTAGCAGGGTTTGAATCCAGGTCCCCAGAACATTAGCTGGGTGTCAAGAGTAACGGTCCACCAATAATACATGAGGCCATTGCTTCCCCATAATTATGAAAAGGGAAGATAGGGTGAAGTAGGTCCCTGGCATTGGAGAAGGAAACATTTCTGGGTGGATCATTGGAGTTCTGGGATTTAGCTTTCGTACTTGCAACCCCCTTTTTGGGGGAGAAGTCATTAGATTCAGATGCCCCGGGCCTACCACATTGAGCTGGTCAGAGGCTGACTTTGCCAGTGACAAGACAGCACAGACACTGCAAATTGACCCCTAACTAGATCCTTAATTGTCTCAGAATAAAATGTCGTCTATGAGTCTCGTGTAGTGCAGTGCCAGTGTCCCTACTTCTGAACTAAAGCGGCAGAGCTAAATTATATCTATCCCTAATTACCTGGTGGCAACCACATTGCTCTGGGTCTGGAGTCACATGTAGACCAGACCAGGTAAGGATGACAGCTCAGAATAAAATGTCGTCTATGGGTCTCGCTTAGTGCAGTGCCAGTGTCCCCACTTCTGAACTAGTCAGCCCAGATTCAAGTCCCATTTGCTTTAGAGCTGCTGAAGAGCTTATGCTTGAAACATCGACTCTCCTGCTCTTCAGATGCTGTCTGACCTGCTGTGTTTTTCCAGCGCCACACTTTTCGATTCTGAATCTCCAGCATTTGCAGTCCTCACTTTCTCCTAGCTGTGTAGTGACGTCTCTGACCAGGTTGATTAGAAAGTGTTTAAGAAGTCGGCCATACAATTATAGCCATACATATTCATAGCCATACAGCACAGAAACAGACCCTTCAGTCCAACCAGTGACCATTATCTTAAACTGAACTAGTCCCACTTGCCTGCTCCTGGCCCATATCCCTCCAAACCTTTCCTATTCATGTACTATCCAAATGACTTTTAAATGTTGCATTTCTACCCACATCCACCACTTCCTCAGGAAATTCTGGAGGAGTATTTCCCCTTGGAGACATTGGAATCCTCTCTTCCAGAGAGCTATGGATGCTCAGTTATTGAATATATTTAATACTGAGATTAGTACACATTGAAGACATCAAGAGATTTGGAGATGGTCCAGGAAAATTGTGTTTGAATAGATGTTTAGCCACGATTAAATTCGATGACAGAACAGGCTGGAGGGGCCGAATGGTCAACTGTTCTTCCTGTTTTCAATGTTCCTCGAAGTTGGCCAACTACCTTTTGCAATGTGTGCAACTGATTCTCCACTGGTTCTGGGAAATCTCTTTGGCGTCAGGAGTATATTTGGAACCTCTGCGATATGGCTTCCCTTGTATTTTTCCATCTCCTGTACCCTGGTTCTGATCCCCCTGTCACTGCTGTCAAGTAGTTCAGCAGAGGGTTATTCTCGTTGAGAAACTTGTGCTGTGTCCTCTGGCCAAAGAGGGCGCTGTTCAGCTGACAGGACTGTCACATTGCCAAAGTGGATCAAACTTATTTTGGAGATTCGCGACCTGTATTTCCCCTCTCCTTGGGATGTTGAGCAATACATTGGCAATGTTTGTAAAGTGGGAGTGTAGCAGCGTAAACTGAAAACGTGGAAACTGACTCTCACACGAAAGAGAGTCTGTGTTGAATGCTTAAAGCTAGGTGTAAACATGGAGATGCCGGTATTGGACTGGGGTGGACAAAGTTAAAAATCACACAACACCAGGTTATGGTCCAACAGGTTTAATTGGAAGCACTAGCTAGCGCTTCCAAATAAACCTGTTGGACTATAACCTGGTGTTATGTGATTCTTAACTTTATTCTGAGAGGGCATTTAGCTCTGGGTCTTGTCCCTTCTGCAGCACATCGTGCAGACAGGGAGTGGGACCAATTTGGTAGTTCTTTCAAAAGTTTGAAACAATCACAAGAGGCCAAATGTCTTCCACCTATGCCGTATTATTCTGAAGATGTTTGCATTTCTAAATGTAAACTTGCCTTTAAATGAGAAAGACAGGCTTCTGGATCCAGGACTCGAGGGACTCTTCAATGCACAAATATTTATTGTAATTATTTGTAATATCCTTTCCCCTTGAAATAAGAAAGCTGAGGGGAAGTGGTTTGGTAGAGTGGTTGCTCTTTATTAATTATGTCATTCACTGCTGAAAATGTGTTGCTGGTTAAAGCACAGCAGGTCAGGCAGCATCCAAGGAACAGGAAATTCGACGTTTCGGGCCAGAGCCCTACTATGTCATTCACTGGCCAATACTAATTGATCAAGAGCCAACTTCTTGGGCTGCAGGTATATGAAGGCTAGTTTTGGGGCAGGGGGGAGGGGGGAAGAGAGGTTGAGTTAGGTACATACATAATCAACCACATTGCTGTGGATCTGGAGTCACATACAGGCCAGAGCAGGTAAAGGTTACTAAAAGGGCTGTGGTAATAAATCAGCTGGATTTTCACAAGAATCAGTGGTAGTTTTCATAGAGTCATAGAGGTATACAGCATGGAAACAGACCTTTCAGTCCAATTTCTCCATGTCACCCATATATCTCAACCCAATCTAGTCACAACTGCCAGCATTTGGCCCATATCTCTCTAAACCCATCCTATTTATATATTCATCCAGATGTCTTTTAAATGTTACAATTGGGTAAAAACAATGACTGCAGATGCTGGAAACCAGATTCTGGTATTCCTGATGAAGGGCTTTTGCCCGAAATGTCGATTTTCCTGCTCTTCGGATGCTGCCTGAACTGCTGTGCTTTTCCAGCACCACACTAATCCAGAAAATGTTACAATTGTACTAACCTCCACCACTTCCTACGATCTCCATTAGTTTGAAACTTTCAATTCTAGATATATTGACTGGTGGGATTTGAAGCCTTAACATTGGAGTCATAGAATGATTCAGTATCATAGCGATCTTAAAGCATGGAAAGAGACCCTTCGGTCCATTGTATCTGTAACTGTCATCAAATATCCATGCATTCTAATGCCATTTTCCAGGAGTTGCCCTATAACCTTGTAAGCTGTGGTAGACCTATCAGCTCATGTCTCTGGGTTGCCAGTCCAGTGACTCAAGGCTGTGACTCTGACAGAGAGCAGGTTGTCCATTTTGCCTGGAAGCAAAACCAAAATGGGGCATTTGGTCCAGCTGATCCATGAGGTGCTTCTGATCCAAACCAATCACCTTTCACCTAAGTTCATTTAATTACAAATACATAACTTCTACTCCTTGCTGGCTTGTGTGTTTATCTAACTTTCCCTTAAATGAATCTATACTATGCACCTAAACCACGGCAAGTCCCACTCTCTAACCACTCGAAGGAAATCTCTCTTGAATCCCCTATTGAATTAATTATTGGTTATCTTCAATTTATGGGAAGAAAGTGAGGTCTGCAGATGCTGGAGATCAGAGCTGAAAATGTGTTACTGGAAAAGCGCGGCAGGTCAGACAGCATCCAAGGAACACGAAATTCGACATTCGACAGGAATGATGAAGGGCTTATGCCTGAAATGTCGAATTTCCTGTTCCTTGGATGCTGCCTGACCTGCTGCGCTTTTCCAGCAACGCATTTTCAGCTATCTTCAATTTATGGCCTTCCAATTCTATTCTCCTCCATAACTTCTCTCTGTTAAAGACCTCAACTCTATTGCTCCTCACTCATCTCTTTCCAAGAGGAGCCATAAATTGCCTTGGATAGCTGGATCGACTAGTCTATTATTTGTTTTCTGATTTAGATATGCAGTTCTGCAGCACAGAAAGAGGCCGAGGCATTTATCTGGCTCTTTTGTTGGGTCCTACTTCCCCATTCTTTCCTTATGGCACAATGGAAATGAGATTTGTTTACCTCAAGTCAATCCATACAGAGCTTTGCTCAAGTTGCATCCAAAATGCTAATTTATCTTTTTAATTCACAGATGCAGACCGATGTCCACCATTTTAGGTTTTAGATAGAGACTGTTGCCTAGTGGACTGCTATCCAATCTTTTAATGCTATCTGTCAGACATTCTATGATACAGTGATCTGGCATTAAAGATTAAAGCACACCATCATGGTGATAGGGGTTATAGATTAGCATGGAGGAAGGATTGGGAACTCAGCAGGAAGTTGGATTATTGGCCACTTTCTGGTTGGCAAACATTAACTAGTGAAGTGCCTCAGGGATCGGTGCTCAACTATTTTGTATCTATGTTAATAGCTTGGACTGATTGTATTGAGTCATAGAGACAGAGGTTTACAGCACGGAAACAGGCCCTTCGGCCCAACTTGCCCATGCCTCTCAGTTTTCACAATTAAACAAGTCCCATTTACCTGTGCTTAGTCCATATCCCTCCATCCATGTACCTGTCTAAATGTTTCTTAAATTATGAAATTGTACTCACTTCCATCACTACCTCTGGTAGCCCGTTCCAGACACTTGCGCCCTCTGTGTGAAACTATTGTCCCTCTGAATTCTTTTGTCTTTCTCCCCTTTCACCTTAAACCTATGCCCTCTAGTTTTAGACTCCGCTCCCCCCCACCCATAATGGGGAAAAGCTGTTGGCTATCTGCATTACCTCTGCCTCTCATGATTTTATAGACACCCCTCAGTCTTCTACACTTGAGGGAGAAAAGCCTATCTAACCTCCCTTTATAACTCAAACTTTCCAGTCGAGGTAGCGTCCTAGTAAATCTTTTCTACATTCTTTCTAGTTTAATATTATCCTTTCTAATATTCCACCAGGGAAATGCCTGGAAACTACAGACCAGGGAGCCTTATTTTTCCAGCCTAACTGGAAGAATAAGGGTAGTTATTGGAGCCAAATTTGCTGATGATGCAAAGATAGGAAGCAGAGAAACTTGTGAGGAGCAAAGAGTCTGTGAAGGGATATAATTAGGTCAGGTGAGTGGGCAAAAACCTGATGGTGGAGTATAACATAAGGTTGTCAGGAAGAATAGAAAAGCAGAATATTATTTAAATAGTGAAAGATTGCAGAATGCTGTGGCACATATGTATCTGGGTGCCTTGGTACTTGAAACACAAAATGTTAGCTTGCAGGTACAGCAGGTAATTTGGAAAGGAAATTGGATACAGAGGAACCTCGATTATCTGATTGACATGGGTGGGGGGTATTTTGTTCGGATAATCGAATGTTTGGATAATCAAATGCCGGATAACACGGTTTAGCCAAGCATCGGGACCTTGTCTGGATAATCCAAAATTCGGATAATCGGTGTTCAGATAATCGAGGTTCCTCTGTATTGACCTTTATTGTGGGGGATTGAAATATAATAGTAAGAAAGTCGTGCTACAGCTGTTCAGTGCATTGGTGCAACTGCTTCTGGAGAACTGTGGACAGTTTTGCTCTCCCTACTTAAGGAGGGATGTACTTGCATAGGAAGCAGTTCAGTAAGATTACTAGGAAACTTCTTACTTCTTGGAATTAAGTGTTTTATGAGGAAAGATTGAGGAAATTCCAGGATCCTTTGGGGGATTTAACAGTGGAAGTACTGAGAAGATGTTTCCTAAAATGGAGGCATCCGGAACTGAAGAAAAGTTTAAAAACTGGGGGTGGATGCTGGTGATGTCACTGAATTAGTGAGCAACAGGCCCAGGATAATGCTCTCGGGACAGGAGTTCAAACCACACTGTGACTGCTGGTGGAATTTAAATTCAATTCATAAATCCTTTACTGTCATGTGCATTCAATACAAAATACAGTGAAAAGGGTGTACTGTTGCTTGTACATAAGCGCCATTCACAGAGTAAAGTTTAAACAAAACTTAAAAGAGCATCCAACTTTTCCTTTTCCTGAGAAGATTTGTATCTTGGGTTGTGGATGAAATTATGGATTTGTTCACCGAGCTGGTGTGTTTTTTTTTGCAAATGTTTCATCACCTCGCCAGGTGACATCGTCAGTGCATCTTTGGTCAAGTATTGGTGGTCTGTCCGGCCCCTGGTGTTTATATGTCTCTGTTTGTTGGTACTTCCGGCTCGTTATCTGAGTGGTCCAGTTCCACGTGTCTTGATTTGAGTTCTGGTTGGAGTGCCAGGATTTTCCTTCTCCACTACTAGAGCATACCACCGCCAGAGTCCCGCTCCAGGCTTCCTGGCCTACACCATGTGGCCGCCAGAGTCCTGTTCCAGGCTTCCCGGCCTACACCGTGTTGCTGCCAGATGGCAGATTTCCCTTCCCCAAAGACATTGATGAACCAGATGGGTATTTACAACAATGGTTCTATGGACACCATTTACTGAGACAAGCTTTTAATTCCAGGCTCATCAATTGCATTTGAATTCTACCAGTGTGGTATTTGAGCCCATTTCCCTGGAACATGAGACTGGGCCTCTGAATGACCAGTTAGTGAAGATACTACAATCCTACTGCCTCTCTGCATTGTACAGTAATGGCGTAAACAGTATTATGAAATAGGATGTGGGGAATAGCGAACAATTCAGTGATCTCTCACATCACTGAGGTTCCCCATTGTAAATCAGTGTGACCAATTATTTTACCAGTCCCATTAAAATGCTTCAGCGTGTTTTCTGATATTGTCCAGCTATGGAAGGGAGTATAATTGAGAGTGGCCCTGCAGAGAACGTGCTGAAACTCCCATGAATAATCTCCGAGCTTGGCAGTCAACTGAGGGCATCCCCTCTTTATTCACTGAATTAGAAACCAGTTAGTGCTGGAGGCAGTGTACTGGCAGAGGAGAATCACAACATTGAAGCCACAAATCATTACACACACACACTCTGTCACGCACATACTCTTTCTTTCACACACAGACACTCACTCACACTCTCTCTCTCTCTCTCTCTCTCTCTCTCTCTCTCTCTCTCTCACCCACACAAAAAAAAGCACTGGTTGTAACTTACACATTTTATTTCCAAACTGGAAAGCTTACATGTTCTTACTTTCCTGAATGACATTGTAGTGTGAAGAGCAAACTTTGAAATAATAGGCTCTACTGTAGCTTCCCAGATAAGTCAACAGAGTTTGTACTTTGTGGTTTCTGCAGGAGGCTGTTAAAGGACAAACAATCACTAATTTTTTCGCTTGCTCATGAGGAACTGTAAGAGATGGGGAGGAGGAGGAGGAGGCACTGTGAGAATCTGTTACTTCTTGTTCTCCAACTCTTGGATCTACAAATTTACAGCATGAGGACTATGCCATTCAGCCCATCGTACCTGTACCGGCCCTATTATCCAGGGTCAATCTCCTGTCTTTTCTCCCTGCACGCCATTACTACCCAATAAAACATGCAATGCCCACTTGAAAGGTCACAGCTATGGAAGAAGGTCATTCAGCCTGTTATGTCTCTACAAGGTCCTGCTTGTAAAGATTTCAAAAATTCTCATACCCGTTTTACAGTCTTTCCATGACCTCCCCTTCCCCAACTCTGTAACCTCCTCCAGCCCCGCCATAACTGAGATGGCTACACGCCTCCATTTCTTTATTTCTTCATGATGCTGTCTTTATGTTCTGTGGTTTCGTTTATTTTCCTGTGTTTTAAGATGGTGCTGGATATGTATGTAAATTAGCTTGCTGAGCCTGAAGGTTTGTTTTCAGACGTTTCATCACCGTAGGTAACATCATCAGTGAGAGTTTCTGGTGAAGCGCTGGTGGTATGTCCCCCCTCTCTATTTATGGGTCTTGCTTTCTTAAGGTGGGTGATGTCATTTTTCAGTTCTTTTTTTTAAGGGAAGGTAGATAAAGTCTAAATCGATGTGTTTATTGATGGAGTTCTGGTTAGAATGCCTTGCCTCTAAGAATTCTCGTGCATGTCTTTGTTTGGCCTGTCCTAGGATGTGTGTGCTGTCCCAGTCAAAGTGATGGCCTCCTTTGTCTGTGTGTGTAGAAACTAGTGATAGTGGGTTGTGTCTTTTGGTGGCCAGTTGGTGTTCATGTATCCTGGTGGCAAGTTTCCTGCTGGTTTGCCTGTCGTGGTGTTTTTTTACAGTTCTTGCATGGTATCTTGTAAATGATGTTAGTTTTGCTGGTGGTATCTATTGGATCATTTAGGTTCATTAGTCGCTGTTTAAATTGGACACTGGTGATACCAGACAACACTTTTCGCTGTATTTTGCGACAAGATACATGTGACAATAATTAAATTGAATTTCTGGCCTCTTGCGCATCCCCAATTTTAGTCGCTCTCCATTTGGAGAGTTTGCCTCCAGCTATCTGGACTGTAGGCTTCAGAGCTCCCTCTCTAAACCTGTCCTCCTCCAGATGCTGCTCTTCAATCTCTTTTACATGTCTATTCCAGAGCTCTCCTTATGTGGATTGGTGTCAGTTTTGTTTCTGATATTCCACTGTGTGAAGTGTGTCGGGGAGTTCTGCTGCATCGAAGGTGCTATTTGAATGCAAATTGTTCTTCCTTGTTTGCTTTGAGCATTTGCATTTGATCTTCAATCAACAAAATAACAAGTTGCATTGATATAGCATCTTCCATGATCACAGGAAGTGCCAAAGGGCTTTACAGCCAATAATTTTGGAGTGCTGTCACAGTAACCAATTTACACGCAGCAACAGCGCATTGTGATAATGTTCAAATCATCTGCTTATTGCTGATGTTGTTTGAGAGATATACATGGAGAAAGTGAGGTCTGCAGATGCTGGAGATCAGAGCTGAAAATGTGTTGCTGGAAAAGCGCAGCAGGTCAGGCAGCATCCAAGGGGCAGGAGAATCGACGTTTTGGGCATAAGCCCTTCTTCAGGAATGAGGAAAGTGTGTCCAGCAGGCTAAGATAAAAGGTAGGGAGGAGGGACTTGGGGGAGGGGCGTTGGAGATGGGATAGGTGGAAGGAGGTTAAGGTGAGGGTGATAGGCCGGAGTGGGGGTGAGGGCGGAAAGGTCTGGAAGAAGATTAGGAAGGTGGTGCTGAGTTCGAGGGATTTGACTGAGACAAGGTGGGGAGAGGGGAAATGAGGAAACTGGAGAAATCTGAGTTCATCCCTTGTGGTTGGAGGGTTCCCTGGCGGAAAATGAGGCGCTCCTCCTCCAGCCGTCGTGTAGTTATGGTTTGGCGATGGAGGAGTCCCAGGACCTGGAGTGGGAGGGGGAGTTGAAATGTTGATCCACGGGGTGGTTGGGTTGGTTGGTCCGGGTGTCCCAGAGGTGTTCTCTGAAACTTTCCGCAAGTAGGCGGCCTGTCTCCCCAATATAGAGGAGGCCACATCGGGTGCAGCGGATACAGTAAATGATGTGTGTGGAGGTGCAGGTGAATTTGTGGCGGATATGGAAGGATCCCTTGGGGCCTTGGAGAGAAGTAAGGGAGGAGGTGTGGGTGCAAGTTTTGCATTTCTTGCGTTTGCAGGGGAAGGTGCCGGGAGTGGAGGTTGGGTTGGTGGGGGGTGTGGACCTGACAAGGGAGTCACGGAGGGAGTGGTTTTTTCGGAACGCTGATAGGGGAGGGGAGGGAAATATATCTCTGGTGGTGGGGTCCGTTTGGAGTTGGCGGAAATGACGGCGGATGATACGCTGTATATGGAGGTTGGTGGGGTGGTAGGTGAGGACCAGTGGGGTTCTGTCCTGGTGGCGGTTGGAGGGGCGGGGCTCAAGGGCAGAGGAGCGGGAAGTGGAGGAGATGCGGTGGAGAGCATTGTCAATCACGTCTGGGGGAAAATTGTGGTCTTTGAAGAAGGAGGCCATCTGGGTTGTACGGTATTGGAACTGGTCCTCCTGGGAGCAGATGTGGTGGAGACGAAGGAATTCGGAGTATGGCATGGCGTTTTTACAGTGGTCAGGGTGGGAGGAGGTGTAGTCTAGGTAGCTGTGGGAGTCAGTCGGTTTATAGTAAATGTCCGTGTTGATTCGGTTGCCCGAGATAGAAATGGAAAGGTCTAGGAAGGGGAGGGAGGAGTCTGAGATGGTCCAGGTGAATTTGAGGTCAGGGTGGAAGGTGTTGGTGGAAATACGTTGCAAGGACACTGGGGGGTAACTCCCATGCTCCTCTTTGAGATAGTATAGTGAGGCCTTTGATGTGTATCTGAGAGGGAAGACAGATACTGCATAATGGATTGTGGCTCCTTCATCACACTGGACAATGCTTAACATTAGACTAGGCATGAGATTGAAGGCCATCAAGAGAATCCATAGGTCTGAGCTAATGATCCGGTGATGCCAGCTCAAATCCCACCACCGCAGCTCGCAACATATAACATATATGGCCCCTTGAGCATGCTTTGTCACTCAGTAAGATCATGGCTGATCTGCTTGTGTTCCGAATTCCACATTCCCATGAGAAGGTCAATGGCCTAGTAGTATTATCCTGGTAGATGGTGGAATTTGGATTCATATTTAAAAAGAAATCTGGAATGAAGAGTCTAATGATGAACGTGAACCCATTGTCAATTGTTAGAAAAGCCGATCTGGTTCACAGATGTCCTTTAGGGAAGGAAACTGCCATCCTTACCTGGTCTGGCCTACATGGGACTCCAGACCCACAGCAATGTGGTTGACTCTTAACTGGCATTAGGGATGGGCAATAACTGGCCACATCTAATGAGCGAATTAAAAAAAAACTGATCTCCTGATAACCTTTGATTCCCTCTCCTGACAAGAATCAATCTACATCTGCCTTAAAAACTCTCAATGACCTACTTCTACCGACTTCTGAGGCAGAGCATACCAAAGTCGCACAACTCACTCAGAGATTTAAATTCAGTTAATCGATGTTAGAAAATTAATTTGCTAAGTATTAAATAAAAAGCTGACATCAATAATACTTGAAGCGAGCAGGTTGTAATAATTAAACCACGTGGGCTTTTAATATCATTTCATGACTGCAAATGTGTTGCTGGTCAAAGCACAGCAGGTTAGGCAGCATCTCAGGAATAGAGAATTCGACGTTTCGAGCATAAGCCCTTCATCAGGATTTCATTCCTGATGAAGGGCTTATGCTCGAAACGTCGAATTCTCTATTCCTGAGATGCTGCCTAACCTGCTGTGCTTTGACCAGCAACACATTTGCAGCTGTGATCTCCAGCATCTGCAGACCTCATTTTTTACTCCAATATCATTTCATGAATTAACTTTGCCATTGCAACCTGGTCTGGACTACATGTGACTCCAAAGGTTGATTCTCAGTTGCCCTTAAAATGGCCATAGCAAGCCACTTAGTGGTACTAAAATATTCTTGACAGTCTGCAACAGTTAACTCACCATCACCTTCTCATTTGGCATTTAGCGACAGGGAATAAATGCTGGCTTTTCCAGTGATGCCCACATCCTATGAATAAATAGAAAAGAAATTACTGCTGGACATGGTGAAATCTCCTCTGTAATTTGAATCTCTTTCCTCGACCACACAACTTCTCATTTCACTGATCTGTTATAAAGGGGCAGCACGGTGGCACAGTGGTTAGCACTGCTGCCTCACAGCGCCAGGGACCCAGGTTCAGTCCCTGTCTCAGGTGACTGACTGTGTGGAGTTTGCACGTTCTCCCCGTGTCTGCGTGGGTTTCCTCCGGGTGCTCTGGTTTCCTCCCACAGTCCAAAGATGTGCAGGTCAGGTGAATTGGCCATGCTAAATTGCCTGTAGTGTAAGCTGCATTAGTCAGGGGTAAATGTAAGGGAATGGGTCTGTTTGGAGGGTCGGTGTGGACTTGTTGGGCCAAAGGGCCTGTTTCCACACTGTACGGAATCTAATTTGAAAAAAAAATCTAATAATGCTGTGCCTCAATATTGGATTGTGACAATGGGATAACAAAAAAGAGATCTGATTTAGTGATAATGACAAACATTCTTTGATGGATGGATACCTAATTTGTAAGAGGATTGCTCTTGTGAAGTTTGGGAGATTGGCAAAGTGATTTTGTTCCTATCTGATTTTTCTTTACATCTTATAGAGTGTAACTAAGAGCTTCTAAACTAAAGGAAATAGTCGAATTGTTTACCCTTCATGTTTTCTTTAACTGAATCCCATTTATAATATCTTTCTACGTTTTAATCTATAGCATTCAAAAACAATAATATTATCTTGAACAAAGTGTCTCGTCACTTGGATATCCAGTCTCTATAACCTTAATAATGTGGAGACAGCAGGTCTATAAAATCTGTTCCTTTTTTTGAAAGCATGACCTTAAGGTTTAAACTAACAAAATGATACAAATAATTATTCAGTTTTTGGACACCTATATTCTTGCATTACTTTAATTGCGATCAAAGTTAAAAATCACACAGCACCAAGTTACAGTTCCAACAGGTTTATTTGGAAGTACTAGCTTTCAGAGCGCTGCTCCTTCATTGTGATGAGTTACCCATTTACTAATGCCATTCCATTCTAAATACCAGAGTCTAGATCCCTTTAATTGTGAATGTTGTACTGCCTAACCACAATTAGGCAGCTAGATAAAAACAATGACTGCAGATGCTGGAAACCAGATTCTGGATTAGTGGTGCTGGAAGAGCACAGCAGTTCAGGCAGCATCCAAGGAGCAGGAAAATCGATGTTTTGGGCAAAAGCCCTTCATCAGGAATACAGGTAGAGTGCCTGAAGGGTGGAGAGATAAATGAGAGGAGGGTGGGGGTGGGGAGAAAGTAACATAGAGTACAATAGGTGAGTGGGGGAGGGGATGAAGGTGATAGGTCAGGGAGGAGGCTGGAGTGGATAGGTGGAAAAGAAGATAGGCAGGTAGGACAGGTCATGGGGATGGTGCTGAGCTGGAAGTTTATAACTAGGGTGAGGTGGGGGAAGGGGAAATGAGGAAACTGTTGAAGTCCACATTGATACCCTGGGGTTGGAGTGTTCCGAAGCGGTGAGTCTGTTTCAGGACATGGTTGAAGAGCTTCAGGGCAGAGGAAATGACCTGGGAGTTGCAGTGGGAGAGGGACTCCCTGAGATTCTTGTAGAGAGAGGAGGAAAACTTCTTAAAGGCAAGAGGATTTGCAGTAGGGTTAAAATCAACTTGGTAAAAATAATGACTGCAGATGCTGGAAACCAGATTCTGGAGAGCTGCAGATGCTGCCAAAAATAGTCCATTCACTCCAACTACAGATTTGTAAAGTGATCTGCATGCCATATAATTCTTTGCAGGTACAAATAAAACACTCATCATTTTTGAAAAAAGTCTCCCAAAATCCCTCAAGATAGGAGGAGACCATTCATGGCATTGCACCCATGCCAGATGTCTGTGAGAATGATCCAATTATTCTCATTTCTCTATTCTGACTCAATGGCGCTGCATTTCTTTTTCCCCTTGTTTGAGTATTTGTCCACTTCCCTTTTTCAATTTACGACTCAGTCTGCATCCAATGCCCGTCCGAGCAGTGCATTCCAGGTTTTGCTAAATTGCTGCACAAAAAGTCTGTAGTCCTAATCTCACCTTTTTTTTTCCCCCAGTTGGTTTAAATTTTTGCCCTCTGGTTACTGCCCTTTCTGCCAATGGAAGTGATTTCTCTCTGTCTGTTATGTCAGAAAACCCTTCACTCCTTGATTAGCAAAATGTACCGGACGGACAAATGCACAACTGGAAATCCTGCTCCTACATGGTTTCTTTCTCTCTAGTTGTGCTCCTAAAATTGGTCATAGAGTCATACAGGACAGAAACAGACCTTCGATACAGCTAGCCTACACCAACCATAATCCCAAACCTAACTAATCCCACCTGCTTGCTCCTGCCACATATCCATCCAACCCTTTTCTATTCACGAACTTATCTAAATGTCTTTGAAATGTTCTAACTGACCTGCATCTACTACTTCCTCTGATAGTTCATTCAAAATGTTGCCCCTCAGATCTTTCTTAAATCTTTCCTCTCTCACCTTAAAAATATGCCCCCTAGGTTTGAGCTCCCACACCCTAAGGAAACGACCCTTGCTATTCACCTTATCTAAGTCCCTCATAATTTTATAAACCTCAATAAGGTCACCATCAACCTCCTAGGTTCCAGTGAAAAAAACATTTCAGTTTTTCCAATTTATTTTTATATTTCAAAGCCTTCATTCCCAGCAACATCCTGGTAATTTTTTTTCTGTACCCATTCCAGTTTAATTATATGCTACCTGTAACAAGGGTGACCAGAACTGGACACAATACCCCAGCCTCTCTCTTTTGTAACATTACCTTGGGCCCTACCATTAATTGTATAAGCCCTACCCTTGTTTGTTTTACCAAAGTGCTACACCTCACACTTATCCAAACTAAACTGTATCTGTTACTCCTCAGCCTATTGGCACAATTGAACAGGATCTCCTTGTAATCTTAGACAACCTTCAACCTTCTTCACTGTCGAATAGACCACCAATTTTGCTGTCTTCCATTGGCTGGGACACCCATTATTGTGGCAGTCAATGCGTTGAGACCATGGGCTGATCTTAGTGGCATTAAGAGTTGATTCAAGCTTCCCTTGGCTTCCTCCTGTGGTCAACCTGCTCATTGACGCAGTGAGTGGTAGGATATTGAAAGTATGGAGGAGTAGAAGGATCTTAGAGAGCAGGTCTGCAGAGCCCTGAAAACATCAGGACAATGAAGTAACATGGTTATGAAGGCATATGAGATACAACTGTTAACAATTGAGACATAGAATATAAAAGCAGAGAGGTTATGTTTAAAAGCATAGAATCCTTACAGTGTGGAAGTAGGACATTTGGCCTATCAAGTCCACAATGGCCCTCTGAACAGCATCCCAGCCAGACTCACCCCATCCCTGGAATGCTGTATTTCCCATGACTAATCCACCTCACCTGAACATCCCTGGGAGTGAAGCATTGTTGTACGTCTTTGCTCTCTCTCTTGCAGTCTTGTGGCAATACAGAACTTAAACAGTTGGAGCAAGAATAGGCCCATCAGGCCCACTCCACCATCCAACATGATCATGGTTGATCCTCCAGTGAACACAGTCCTCTCTCCCTCTCTCTCTCTCTCTCTCTCTCTCTCTCTCTCTCTCTCTCTCTCTCTCTCTCTCTCTCCCCCCATACCCATTGACACCTTTAGCCCACAGAATGCTATCCATTTCTATTTTAAATATATTCAGTGACTTAGCCTCCGCTATTTTGTGTGTAGAGTATTCCATAGGGCCACCACCTTTTGTGTGAAAAAGAGGTTTTCCTTATCTCAGTCCTGAATAGTCTACCCTTTATCCTGAGTGCCAGTTGTTCTAGACATCTTGGCCAGCGGAGCATTGCTGGACAGACTGGATATAATGACAGTGTCAGAATTTTATACATTTCAATGACCGTCTCTTTCGTTCTTATAAAATCGCAGTGAATATAGTGCCAGTAGGTGCAATCTCTCCTCATTTGATCAGTCTCCCTTCCCAGGAATCAGTCTGTTAAAATTTCGCTACATTCCCCCTATAACAAGTATTTATTTTAGGTAAGGAACCAAAACACGAACCCTCCTGCAAATTTCCCTTTGCTTTCCTGACTGTCTATGGTATCTGCATGCTTACTTTCACTGACCAGTGTACAAGGACACCCAGGTGCCATTGTGCATCAACCTTTCCCAAACTATCACCATTTAAATAATACACTGCCATTCTGTCTTACCAAATTGGACAACTTCACACTTACTTATGCTTATTCTCCTGCTCCTCGGATGCTGCCTGACCGGCTGTGCTTTTCCAGCACCACACTCTTGACTCGATCTCCAGCATCTGCAGTCCTCACTTTCTCCTAATTTCACACTTATTCACATCATATTGCATCTGCCAAGTATTTTCCCAAACACTCTGCTTGCAAAAATTGTCCGGAAGCCTCTTTATTTGCTCCACACTTTCACAATTCTTTCTTTGTGAGAAAACTTGGCAATGTTACATTTAATTTCCTTATCCTAATTGTTGATGTATATTTTGTATATCTGGGACTGAAGCACTGATCCCTGAGCTACCCCACTCCCAACTTTCTACTCCAAGAAAAAAATCTTTTATTCCTACTCTGTTTGCTGTCTGCTAACCAATTCTTCATCCGTGCAAATATAGTGTCCTCAGTCCAATTTATTTTGATGTTTCACGCTAACCTCTAATGCAAGACCATATCAAACGTTCTCTGAGAAACCAAGTACATCACATCCACTGGTTCTCCAATCTATTCTAGTTACATCCTCAAAGCCCTGTGTCAAATGTGATTTCCCTTTCGAATTTTCTAGGTGTCATGTTATCATATCCTTTATAAGAGAGCCCACTGTTGATTGTTAGACTGACTAGTTTGTAATTCCTAGTTCCCCCCCACCTCCTTTTTTAAATTATAGGGTTATATTTGCCACTCACCAACCTGTTGGGATTGTTCCAGAATCTACGAGAATTTTGGAAGATGACAACCGATGTATCCTCTATTTCCATGACAACCTCCTTTAAATACCTGGAGATGTAGATAATCAGGTGTTGGGGATTTATTGGCTTTCAGTTCCAGTCATTCCTTCAACATTAATTCTTAACCAATATTAATTTTCATTCCAATAGCCCTTTTCGTCGGAAGTGTTTTTGGGCAGTCATTTATGTCTTAGACCATAAGATGAAGGGACAGAAGTAGATCCTTCAGCTCATTGCCTCTGCTCTGCAACTCATGCTGATCTGACCATCCTCAACTCCATTCTCCTCCAGTAAAGGATTATGCAGATTCACTCTTCCCTGAGAGAAGAAATGCCCATCAACTTTGTCTTAAATGTGCAACCCCTTATTCTGACGTTGTGCCCCTCTGCTCTGAGACTCTCTCACAAGGAGAAACAACCTTCTTTTGTGTGGTCTTTCAGAAACGTATATGTTTCAATAAGGTTGACTCTCATTCTTCTAAATTCCAGTGAGTACAGGCCCATTGCCCTTTTACAACAATGCCTCCATCTGCTCTAGTAAACTTCTCTGGACTGCCTCTCAGGGCATTGCCAAGGACAGGCCACAAGATTTGGCCATCTCCAGAATCCATTCCTCATTGAAAAAGTTGCTCTTGCCTCCAAACGACAGTCTGTAAATTCATGTCGCTTCTAATGGTAACAGCTACCAAGCAATTATAGAGTCCAGTGGTACGTAAACAGACTCCTGTTCAATTTATCCGCACCAACCAGATATCTCAAATTGATCTAGGTCCCATTTAATAGACAATAGGTGCAGGAGTAGGCCATTCGGCCCTTCGAGCCAGCACCACCATTCATTATGATCATGGCTGATCATCCTCAATCAGTATCCTGTTTCTGCCTTATCCCCATAACCGTTGATTCCACTATCTTTAAGAGCTCTATCCATCTCTTTCTTGAAAATATCCAGAGACTTGGCCTCCACTGCCTTCTGGGGCAGAGCATTCCGTACACCCACCACTCTCTGGGTGAAAAAGTTTCTCCTCAACTCTGTTCTAAATGGCCTACCCCTTACTTTTAAACTGTGTCCTCTGGTTCTGGACTCACCCATCAGCTGAAACATGCTTCCTGTCTCCTGAATGTCCAATCCTTTAATAATCTTATACGTCTCAATCAAATCGCCTCTCATCCTTCTTAACTCAAGTGCATATAAACACAGTTGCTCCAATCTTTCAACATATGATAGTCTCACCATTCTGGGAATTGACCTCATGAATCTACGCTGCACTCCCTCAATAGCTAGAACATCCTTCCTCAAATTTGGAGACCAATACTGCACAATATACTCCAGGTGCGGTATCACTGGGCCCTGTACAGCTGCAGAAGGACCTCTATGCTCCTATACTCAATTCCTCTTGTTATGAAGGCCAGCGTGCTATTAGCTTTCTTCACTGCCTGCTGTACCTGCATGCTTGCTTTCATTAACTGATGTACAAGAACACCTAGATCTTGTTGTACTTACCCTTTACCTACTTGACTCCATTTAGATAGTAATCTAACTTCCTGTTCTTGCCACTAAAGTGGATAACCTCACATTTATCCACATTAAACTGCATCTGCCATGCATCTGTCCACTCACCTAGCCTGTCCAAGTCACTCTGTATTCTCATAACATCCTCCTCACATTTTACCCTGCCTCCCAGCTTTGTGTCATCAACAAATTTGCTAATATTACTTTTAATACCTTCATCTGTATCATTAATGTATTTGTCTGCATATGGGCCATATCCCTCTAAACCCTTTCTATTCACATACCCATGCAGCCCTTTAAATGTTGTAATTGTACCAGCCTCCAGCACTATATCAACAAGTGCTTTGTGACATTAATCTTGACATTACCTTTGCCCAGTCTGGTATCTCTGCTGCTTGTCGCTGCAGTTCGGAGTTTTAACTTGGAGATAAAGACTCAGATTTAGTGCTTCTATTTCAACAGACAATAGACAATAGGTGCAGGAGTAGGCCATTCAGCCCTTCGAGCCTGCACCACCATTCAATATGACCATGGCTGATCATCCTTAATCAGTATCCTGTTCCTGCCTTATCTCCATAACCCTTGATTCCACTATCTTTGAGAGCTCTATCCAACTCTTTCTTAAATGAATCCAGAGACTGGGCCTCCACTGCCCTCTGGGGCAGAGCATTCCACACAGCCACCACTCTCTGGGTGAAGAAGATTCTCCTCATCTCTGTCCTAAATGATCTACCCCGTATTTTTAAGCTGTGTCCTCTGGTTCGACATTCACCCATCAGCGGAAACATGTTTCCTGTTGCCAGAGTGTCCAATCCTTTAATAATCTTATATGTCTCATTCATATCCCCTCTCAGTCTTCTAAACTGAGTCGCTTCAGTCTTTCAGTGTAAGGTAATCCCTCCATTTCATTTTAACTTGTTGTTGGAAGTTATGAGTACAAGCCATTTTTCCAAATTTCTTTGCCATCCCCTATTACTTTGCCTACAATGATTTCTAATCTTCAAAGAGCATCTCTTGAGCATTTCTGTTTTAAATGAAAAGGTGGTTTCAGCTCATTTCTCATCTCACCCCTTCAGCAGAGGCTATTTCTCCATCTTTCAGGAACTTGATGGTTTCCATTCCTCATAGGACAGTACACGGAATGGGATTTATTTGCTGGTTTATGCCTGTCATGTACACTAACAACATTAACCTTTCCACTGACGCCATCTTACACACAAAGGCCAGTGCAGCAGCTGAGGTTGGGTTCCCTCAGGACGGACAGACACCTCCACCTCCATCTCACACTGCATTTTCACCCCTTGCAAGAACTTGCAAGGATTGTTCTGTGTTAAGTGCACATTATTAGCTGTAACAATGTTATCAGCCAGGTGGATTTATCAGCGCAAGCTTGAAAATAAATATTGTCTTAATCCACCTTTTCAGTCATGTTGTGACACACCTCTGGGGCGGGTGGGAATTGAACCTGGACCTGCTGGCTCAGAGGTAGGGACACTACCACTGTGCTAAAGGAGCCCTCAAACTTGGGAATACACTGGCTGGCATCTCTTCACTGCTTCCTTTCGCACACTTTCCCATTGACTGGGACTAGGCAGCATCTTTAAAGGACATTAATTATCCATCCCCGACTTTCCCCGCGCAACACCCGAGAGATTTAACAGCCTTGGTGACCTCTTCGCTGCCGTTCTGTTTACATTCCCAGAGCCCTTCCAGACTGTGTGAAAAGAAAATGGCAAAAGTTGTGTGATGTATTGCCCTATTATTGTAGGTGTTGGTTCAACCAAATCGTACACTTGTACAGTCAGACGGAGAGACGGTTCCAGCTCCACAATTGCCCTGGAGTTTCCAAGAAACAACGGTTAATCTCTAGGACAAACCCAGGAGGGTTAAAAGACACCAAATGGGCATTAAAAATAAACTTTCAATGCAAGCTGTGTAAATATTGATGCTGAGGGGAAAAGCCTATTTGACTGATGATAACTATCATCTACCTCGGAGCCAAAAGGCCTGGGTTCAAATCCCACCTGCTCCAGACATATCGAAGCAGGTTGATTTCAAAGTATCTCTAATGAAAAGGCTGTTTGGTTTCTGATGGATGTGATGGGAGACCCATAAAGGAAGGGAATACAATTCTCTGAGAATACTGCTCTGAGCCAATTCTGGCCACTTGAGCTTTCTGGTAGCCATCGCTGCAGCTGCCTCGGCTATCGGTCCCGGATTTTCCTTCTCAAGTCTCCTCGTCTCTCCCACCGGAACGTTCGTCAAAGATCTTTTGGCTTCCTACCCTAATGTCCCCTTCTCTAACTCAGTGTTTGTAGGGACAGCGATCCTGTGTGATGTCGTGATCAGGCATATGTTACTAACCATGAGAAGCCATCAGAAATAGGGACATGAGTAGGCTCCTTGGTCCTCCAAGCCTGCTCCGACATTCAGTACAATCATTACTGTGCTGCTCGAAACCATCAAAATTCAAGGCATCATTGCCACCAAGTTTTGGGTAAGATTTTTTGTGCTACAAATATTCCCAATTCCAATAGTTCAGCTTTTGTTTCATACCCTACATGGGATGTGGATGTCACTGGTAAGGCAAAAATGTGTTGCCCATCCCTAACTGAGAGGAGTTACAATCTACTCCTGCTGAGAGTCTGGAGTCACGCCAGATCAAGTGAATGGGACCACTGCCTCACAGCGCCAGAGACCTGGGTTCAATTCCACCCTCTGTCAACTGTCTGTGTGGAGTTTGCACATTCTCTCTGTGTCTGTGTGGGTTTCATCTGGTTTCCTCCCACAGTCCAAAGATCTGCAGGTTCGGATGGATTGGCGAACCACTTTGAGTGGGTGTCCACAATGACTAAGAACATTGAGCCCAAGAAAGTGCTGGCAGAGTGAAACCGAGTCCAGTGTTTACCTGGCCATTCCCATGAACGTGGAGGAGCTGCTGGTGATAACTTTTGATTGGGCAGTATCCCACCAATGTGGCTATGTCTGCATCCAGTCCTGGCGACTAGACATAATTTACTGTGAACATCTTCATTTTAGAAATCCCTGATGGAGTTCGGACAGTATGTGACAGTGACCTTTGCTTAGGGCAATTACTCTTGCTCCCCATAATAATATGCTGTCCTCTACTGTGATCTGAATGCAAAAAGGTTTCAATTCTGGTTGTAACAGCGCTTTCGTTTCCCCCATCACCACCAGCTGTTTCAGTTTTGCCAGGACCGAATCTTTTGGCATCCAAAGTCTGATATTGTCAGCTGTGACTGGAAGTATATCCAGGAAAATTAAAACCATTACGGACTCTTCCAGTGGTGGAACCACCGATGGTGTATCTGCCAGTGGGAAGCAGCTCAATGAATCAGCATTTGCTACTTGGTGTTCTAACTTGTAATGATATGTACTTAGTATTAGAGCCCACCGCTGAATTTGTCCTGCAGCTATGGGTGGCTCTGCCTTGTACTCTTTAGTAGACCTAGCAGGAGTTTGTGGTCCATTATTATTCAGGTTCATATCCGTAAAGGTATTGGTGGAACTTCCTGAATCCAAATATGATCGGCAAATCTTCCTTTCCAATCCGGGCAGGTTCGTTCTCTGATTTGCCAATGTTCTGAATGAGTATGTTATTGGACATTCCTCTCCATTGGGCAACCCAGGAGCTAATACTATCCTGATGCTGTATAGGGAAGCATCGCATTGTCTCACCTGTGATCACAGTGAAGCACCGCCTCAGAGGATGTTAGCTGTTTCTTCACTTCCCTCAAAGCTATGAGTTGGCTACACGACCATCTCCAAGGCTGACCCTTGTTTTAAGATACCAGCTGCAAAGATACCAGAATGGAGGCCAGGTTATTATGAACTTTCCATAATAGTTCACCAGCCCGATGAAAAGACCTATCCTCCAGTACTGAGGTGGGAGCCTGGGGCACTTTAATTGCCCTCACTTTATCTCCCAATGGATGTGATCCAGTCTTGTTGATTCTGTAACCCAAGTACGTCACTGGGGGTGCCTGGAACACACCTGTTTCCCTTCTAAAGGTATACACCCACCTGGGAGAAATGTCTAAGGATTATGTCCAAGTTCTCTAAGTGCTCCTTCTTGGTTTTCCCTGTTATTAGCACATCATCCCAATTATTGACAACCTGGGGTAGACCTTGTAAAATGTTCTCCATCATGCACTGAAGAATTGCACAGGCTGATGGTACCCGAAATGGCAATCTCACATATTGGGACAAAGCCTGATGGGGTTTTAATTGTAGCGTACATCTGAGAATCGTCATCTAACTGCAACTGCAAGTATACATGGCTCATGTCCAGCTTTGTGAAGGACAGCGCCCCCACCTGCCAGCTTTGTGTATAAATCCTCTGTGCGAGGGTATGGGTATTTATCCAGCTGTGAAAAGCAGTTTATCGTTTGTTTAAAATCTCCACAAAGGTGAACTGAGCCATGGACCAGTTTGGGCCAAAGGGCCTGACTCTGTGCTGTAGGACTCTTTGACTCTGACCCATCGGGCTTCACAGTCAGTATGACTGGTGCTGCCCATTCCACAAACTGCACTGCTTTGATGATTCCTTAGCTTTCCAGCCTTCTGATTTCTGCCTCTATGTTTGCCCATAAGGCAAATGGCACTTGGCAGGCCTTGCAGAATCACGGAATTGCTTCCTAGTCAACACGCAAAATGGCCTTGACTCCTTTGATAGTCCTTAGACCTTCCTGAAAAACCTCTAGGTATTTACTTAGGACTGTGCTCAGGCAACCATTTTCTGATGGAAAAATATTGAACTAATCTAGGTGAATTGTTCTCAGCCAGTTTCACCCCATCAGGCTTGGGCCCGAGCCATTTACTACAATCACTGGGAACTGAACCAGTTGCTTCCCATAAGAGACCGGAACCGAAGTTGTACCAATAATTAGATTACTTACAGTGTGGAAACAGGCCCTTCGGCCCAACAAGTCCACACCGACCCGCAACCCACCCATACCCCTACATTTACCCCTTACCTAACACTACGGGCAATTTAGCATGGCCAATTCACCTGACCCGCACATCTTTGGACTGTGGGAGGAAACCCATGCAGACACGGGGAGAACGTGCAAACTCCACACAGTCAGTCGCCTGAGTCGGAAATTGAATCCGGGTCTCAGACGCTGTGAGACAGCAGTGCTAACCACTGTGCTAATCTGTAAAGGTTCCCCAGTCTAGGTTCTCAGTCTAGCCAAAGTCTTGCAAAAGCTTTAGAGTTGAATTCCAGGGTGATTTTTGTTAAAGACTGGTTCTGCGATCACTGAAACGGCCACACAGGTACCAACCTCCATTAGAACTAAGTGACCATTTAACCAGACTTTTGATTTTCATTGGTTCTGATTTAGATGTTACTAAGCAACGTAACTGAACCAAACCAGATGTAGGTGGACTTTCTAGGACATGCACTCTTCTGGATACTGACCTATGGGTTCTTTTACTCAATTTATGTCTAGTGTGACTCTTTTGCTGTCTCGAGTATACCAGCAGCAACTGCAATGGCTTCACGACCTGGTCCCTGAAGAAAATTTTAACTATTTGGCCAAGGTTTGGCTTTATTTTGGGGTTTTGCTGTAGGCTGACTTAGAGTTCCTCTGTCCAAAGTGATGCTATGCAATTGCTTTCGCTCAAGTGCTGTTCCCCACGCTCTGTCAGAACGGCAAAGGTGTCCACTTCCATCGGAACACCCTGCAACTCATATTCTCCACTTGCTGTATTTTCCAATGATAAAGCCAGTTCTACTGCCTATTTGAAGTCCAGTTGGGCTTCAGTTAGTAGGTGCTTTTCATGATTACATCGTTAATCCCACATACCACCAAGTCTCACAGCATCTCGTTCAGGGTTAAACCAAAGTCACATACCTCTGCCAGTCATCTTAACCTAATCAAAAATCCCAACATGGACTCCCCATTGCTGAGTAAAACCAATAGTGTATCAGAATTAGAGGAGGCTTGGGGTCCTAATATTCCTTAACTAAATTTGTCAACTCTTGAGAGGTTTTAGTATCTGGTGCCTGAGGAAAAGTTAGGCTCTAATAATTGAAAAAGCTGCGGGTTCACAAGCTGTCAGAAGAATTACTCATTGGTTTTTACCTGCCCCAATGTCATCTGCCTGGAAAAAATGATGTATTCTATACTGGGCCCAGTCTTCGATGGCAAGATTGGCCAAGTGAAGGTCCCCCTAGTAATACATTATGCATTATTACGGTCTGGTAAACTCGAAGATGACATTCGCAAACACTTTTCCTCAGGGGTGTGCTTTTCTCCTGTCGCCACTGAAATAACTCCACAGAAGCCAGTATCCTGTCACCAAGTCACCCTTCATTTACACATGGGGAATCCCTGACACTGCTCCAGCTCCCTCAGAACCAGTTCTCAGAGTGAATGGGATGTCTGACACTCCTGTTCTTATCTGTCAGCCTGGGCTCCCTGATGGGACCAGATTAACAGCCCTAATCAGGGAGCTCACACTCTGTGGCTGACCTTGTTACAATCGCTGCTGAGAACCACCTCCCCCCGCCCCCATCCCTGTGTACAAGTGGAAACTGTGAAAGGGGGTGCAGGACTTGGAGAGGTGGACCTGACATTAATCAGGAGCCTGGGTCTTCATAAACTGTGTTAATGAATGAACAGAGATCTTGCTGTTCGGGGGTGGGTGGAGGAGGGGGAATGGAACTATAAAGGAACACATTTTCTCAAACTTTGATTCCTGGAGTTGACGAAGGACACCCTTCCCAAACCATATCCCCCCCACTTCACTGAGGAGACCAAGATACTTTACAAGCCGAGCACGTCACAGAAAGTACCTTTCCTCTGTGAGCTACCGCACTCAATTAAATGATAAGACTCAGCTCTGCACTGCCAATGTTAAGTACGTTGTTTAAAGGAAAGAAAATGACACCAGGTAAATCTGGAAAGCCCATCAAAAGTCCCCGTTATTTTTGATGGAGACTGACTTTGCTGAATACTGGGCCTAATCTTTCTGACGCTGCCTGAGTTCATTCTCCTGAGTGTCACACGCTCAGCTTCCAAACAAACCAGTTTTAATCCTGCCCTGTGTGAGTTCAGGTTTAGTTGTGAAGTCCTTTGCCTCAGAATCGCAACGTGGTGGTTCAAGTCTCGTGACAGCTTAGGCAATCTTAGTTTTTTTCACGGGGTAAAGGGGTGACATTGTTCATTGCTCACCTGCTAATTGTCACTGAGAAGCGGCCACTTTGTGCTGCTACAGTCCGTGTGGTGTGGGTAGACCAGGTAGGTACATCAGGCTCGATAACTTGGGCCTGGGACTCCAAGCGGTGGGGAGGGGGGGAGGGGGTGGTTTGGGCAGCCTGGACACCTAGGCCCTGTGATTTCTGACCCTTGACCTTGCCACCATCAGTGTCGGCTGAGAAATTAGAAATGTGGCAATCTCAAAGAGCAGTCCACAATAGAATTTGGTTTTATTGTCGTGCATATTCAAGTTACAAAAAGAATGGGAATACAGTAAAAAGGGTACAATGTTGCCAACACATGGCGCCATCTTAGGTACAAAGTACCTAGGTACAGATCTTAAGTACAAAAAGAGAAAATAAAGAAAGAAAGTTACATTACATTACAGATAACATCATTTTTTCAATATTCATTTGTGGGATGAGGTTGTCAATGGCTAGGCCAGCATTCATTGCCCATCCCTAATTGGTCAGAAGGCAGTCACAATTCACCCACTTTGCTGTGGGTTGGAGTCACATGTAGGTCAGACCAGATAAGGATGGCAGTTTCCTTCCCTAAAGGACATCAGTGACCCAGATGGGTTTCATGCCATTTGGCAATGGTTACATGGTCATCATTAGACTAGCTTTTTAGTTTATGGGGTAATTTTCTTTTTTTCAAATTGAATTCATCTGCCATAGTGGGAATTGAACCCATGTCTTGAAAACATTGGTCTGCATTTTTGGATTGTTAGTCAGGTGACATGAAAAACATTTAATATATGAGCTAGTGTAGGCCATTCAGCTGTTCGAGCCTGCTCCACCATACAGCATGATTACAGTTCAGTCCCTGGTTCCTGCTTTCTCCCCATATCCTTTGATCTCTTTAGCACCTAAGAACTTTAACTCATTCTTAAATATATTCAATGTTTTGGCCTCAACCACTTTCTGTGGCAGAGAATTTCACAGGCTCACCACTCTCTGGGTGAAGATATTTCTCCTCATCTCAATCCTAAAGGGTCTCCCCTGCATCGTTAGACCTCTGGCTTTGGACACTCTAGTTATCGAGTACATCCTTCCTGCACATACCCTGTCTGGTCCTGATGAAATTTTACAGATTTTTGTAAGGTTCCCCCTCTCATTCTTCTCAATTCTGGTGGAAGCAGTCCAAACCGATTCAGCCTGTCTTCATACCTCAGTCCCACCATTCCAGGAATCAGTCTGATGAACCTTGATTGCACCCCCTCCATCGCCAAATATCCTTCCTCAGGTAACGAGACCAAAGCTGCACACGACATGCTAGGTGTGGTGCCTGAGGTAGGGCTAAATGTAGAGTAATAGGGGTGGGGTTTGGGTAGGGTACTCTTTGGAGGGTCGGTGTGGACTTGTTGGGCCAAAGGGCCTGTTTCCACACTGTAGGGAATCTATGATTCTGAGAACCTCTCTGGTTAAAGAAGAGGAACTCTGTCCCTATACACAGGGAGCCACACACTAAGCCACTTTTCTACAGTTGGACCAGGTACCATTGACAGAAAGCTAGTGAGGAAGAAACAACTTTGCTCTTTTCACCACCTGGTCTCTTTCCATGCTGTCCACCTCTATGACTCTATGTCAGCTTCTCCCAAAGCCGAGTCACCATTCCCGAACAGCTAAGAACAGAGGAAATAGGAGTTGGTGTAGAGCTGATGACCATCTAAGCCAATTCCACAGTTCACTAAGATCATGGGTGATCGTCTGCTTTAGCTGCATCTTCCTATAAATCTTACTATCCAAGAAGCTATCAATCTGTCTTGAACATACCTGTATCTCAGCATCCACAGCCCTTTAAGGTAGAGAATCTGAAAGATTCACCAGCCTCTGAGAGCAGAAATTCATCCTTATCTAAATACTGTCACTTTACTGTGAAACTATGGCTTCCAATTCTAAACTCTTAAGTCCTATTGAAGCATTCATCTACAGTTAAGAATTGTACATTTCAGTGAGATCTCTGCTTATTTTTCTGAATTTCAGTGAATTTAGACCTAACATACTCGATCTCTTCTCATCCTATAATCCTCTGATTCCAGGAGTCAGTGTGTGAATTGTGATGTCGGGTTGCTGTGAGGTCAGGGAAAGACAGGATTGAAAATGTCTGTGCTTCGTGCGCCGACTGTGATTGGTATTTGTTTCAGTATAAATATTTATGATTCCTAATCAGCTTCTCTGAAGCGTAAGTAAAGGCAATATTCTTGTTGCTGGTGCATTGCTCTCTTGTCTGAAATGTGTCTTTCTCTTTGCAGTGAGTGGGAATGGTTTCTTTCACAGCCTCCACACTGATGCCTTGAAACAAGTGTCCAATTTGAATTCCTCCCCATGCGGCACTATCGAGACCCTCACTAAAACTGAGTGATGGTATCTTCTAAAACTCATCCCAGCACACTTCACTCACTCACAGGCACACTCACACTGACACACTTAGTCTTCATGATGGAAGACATGACTAACATCCCAAACATTCAAGAGTGTGAGAGGGTCGAACTGAGTATGGTGGCCATCACCAAGGAGAAGGTGCTAGAAAAACTGAGTGGCCTGAAGGTGGATAAATCACTTAGACACAGTCGCTTGCACTGACATTCATTCAGAGGCACAATCAGAATGGCACACTGATACTCACTCACACCGGCACACTTGTACAGACTCACTCAGTGACTCACTCACTCTGACATGCACTCGGGCACACTTATACACACTCACACTGGCACACTTGTACAGACTCCCTCAGTGACTCACTCACTCTGACACTACAGGCACACTGATACTCACTCACACCGGCACACTTGTACAGACTCCCTCAGTGACTCACTCACTCTGACACTACAGGCACACTTATACAAACTCACTTACTCTGACTCGCACAGGCACACTTACGCACGCTTACTCACACTGACACACTTGTACAGACTCATTCAAGATGAGACACTCACTCACAGGCATGCTCACACTTATACACACACACTGACACACATATACATTTACTCACAGGCACACTCACACTGAGACACTTATACACTCACTTGCACTGACTCACTCACAAGGAAGTTCAGACTGACTCAGTCACTCACTGATATCCTCATTCACAGGCACACATACTCACTCTCATTCACATTAACAAACTCTCAGTCACACTAAGACAGACACACTTATAATCACTTGCTCACACTCCCATCAACTCACTGACTAACCGACTAACTCACTCACACTTGTAGTCGTACTCTGACACACTTACACTCACTTACTCAGACTTATACTCTCACTGTCACACCGACACACTTGCACACACATTCACTAACACTGACAACACTCACTAACACTGCCACACTCACTAATACTGACACACTCAAACACATTCTCACACTCATTCATGTTGCCACTGATACTCAGTCATACTCCCTTGAACCTGCAGATTCAAACATACTCACGCTTTCACAGGTTTACACTCACCCACAGACACAGTCACAGACACAGCCAGACACATTCCCTCTCTCTCTCACACACACACGCGCGCGCACACACACACACACTTCCCCTCTCTCTGTTTTTGGTGTGCATAGTCATTTGCACACAAACCTTACCCCACATACTTGTGCTTACCACACACACTCACTCAAGTCATGCACACTCCCATTTGCACAAACTTATGCTCACACACTCACAGACCCATTTACCTTTGCACACCCATACAATCACAGGCTCACTCGCATTAGTCACACTCAGACACACCTACTTACAAACACACTCACGTACAGAACTACAGATACACTCTCTCACAAACTCTCACTCACAAGTGCACACAGAAGTTTCCCTTTTCAAAACTGACTGCCAGCCACTGTAACTCCCTTTAGCCAAGGCTGCTACACTGAGTAACAGATTTATTGGGAACATGGAAACACTCACCGGGGAGCAGGATAACCCTGTGCTGTGCTCTGATTGGGAACGTTTAGACTGTCTGGAGTGTGGAACTGATCCCAGTCTGGCTGCAATGAGCTTGTGTGAGAACAGCACATTATTCTTTGGCCAGCTTTTATCTTCCTTTTGGTCCCTGCATGAGAAGCGACGAACAATAGTGCGGCACAATGGAGGAGCTCTGCTGGCTTTCCTAGTGTGACTGATTAACAGACTTGCACCCGGCACTTGCCCTGCAAAGTGGCTGGCTGTAGCTTGGCTCTTTGAAGTTTGCAGAAACACTGCGGTGTAATTTATGCAGGCTGACTAATGCTTCTGTAACTTGCCGTTTAAAGATAACTAACGTTGCATGTCGGGCGAACCTAAAATTGATTGTAACCTTTGCCCATCCATCATTGGGGCATTTCTGTTTTCCTTTTGATTCTCAAAGCCCTGCTTATTTACAGCACTGGCATCACTTGCAAACTGTTCATAAATCACTGTTTTTTGGCTATAGCCCTTGGAAGACTGTGTGTGCCACTCTACAGGCCACATTTTAGGTTGGACACAATGGCCCTGGGAGCGTGTGCAGAGGAGGCATGACAAAGAAACACTGCTAACGGTGCTGAGATTAGGGAACACCGCGGGGACTATTGTAAAATAAAAAGCATGTGGTGATGAGCCAGAGGTGGTGAGACAATGAATGATTCAGAACAAAATGGGATGGTTTCTGAGGATGATCAGAGCAGCCATGATCTCATTGAATTCACGCTTGATGGGCTGAATGGCCGACATCTTGTGAATGGTGATTAACTAGCAATGGTCTATAGGGGAATGTGACTGATTGCATTGCTCCGTAGACAGCCAGATGGGACGTGATGGGGCCCATTCTGTACTACAATGACTCTTAAGGGGATGCAACAGCCTTGTGGTATTATTGCAGGACTGTTAATCCAGGGACAAAAAGTGTGGTGCTGGAAAAGCACAGCCAGTCAGGCAGTATCTGAGGAGCAGGAGAGTCGATGCTTCGAGTATAAGCTCTTCATCAGGAATGTGGACGGGGCCCAAGGGGACTGAGAGATAAATGGGAGGTCGGTGGGGCTGGGGGGAAGTAGCTAGGAATGCGATAGGTAGATGAAGGTGGCCTGCTTCCAGGCACTAAACACACAGTAACAACCCCACTGCCCCATGGCCGACCATTAGCAGGAGAGACTAGAACCCAAGAGCCTCAGAGTGAAGGGATGACCCTTTAGAACTGAATTGATGAGGAATTTCTTCAGCCAGAGGGTGGTGAATCTGTGGAGCTCATTGCTGCAGAGGCCTGTGGAGGACAGTCACTGAGTGTCTTTCAGACAGAGATAGTTAGGTTCTTGATTAGTAAGGGGATCAAAAGTTCTGGGGAGAAGGCAGGAGACTTGGGTTGAGAAACATGTCAGCTATGACCGAATGGTGAGGCAGACGTAATGTGGAGAATGGTCTAATTCTGCTCTCATATCTTATCATCTTACAGATGGAATGGGAAGATGCCATTGCTGCTGTTTTGAAAATGGGCAGGGGAAATTCTCCATGTCGTCCTGGGCATTATTTATGTCTTGACTTAACGTCTCTAAAACCCATTTGGCCATTTCTGTCATTATTGTTTGTGGAACCTTGTTGTGGGAAAACGAGTTGTTGTACTTCTCTGGAGTAAAGCGATTTTTAATGATTTTTTTTCCATCACTTAACAGTTTCTGAATTTCAGTGGTCCTTTACTGTTTGCAGGTGTCAGAAGTTAATGGGTTTTTTTTTAAGCGGTTGCACACGTGTTCACATCAAAGAAACAAAATCTGAAACTTGGGAGAAGAGAGTTGAGGTTGCTGTTTGTGTTAACGTGCCTGGGAGGCGTGGATAACCAGTAAAGAGACTTGAGGTATACCGAATGCATGTGATGTCGATATATATGAGGATGCTCTAGATGGAATGGCTCTAAATAGCTGGAGAAAAGAATAAATTAGTGCAAAAACTCAGAGAAAGATGTAAGATTTTAGCCATTAGAGCAGACAGTGGGCAGGGATCATTATTGGAGGGGAAAGTCAATCGAAAACCTACTAGGGGGAAGGAGAGGACAAAATGGGTGGTGGACCAGATGTAGCTGATCTGTGAGCAATAATAGAATCCCTACAGTCTGGAAGCAGACCATTTGGCCCATCAAGTTCACACTGATCTTCCAGACAGCATCCCATCCCCTGCATTTCCCATGGCCAATTCACCTAACTTGCACAGCTTTGTAATGTGGGAGGAAACCAAAGCAAACCATGGACACAGGGAGAATGTACAAACTCCACACAGACAGTCACGCAAGGTTGGAATCAAACTCAAGTTCCTGCTACTGTGAGGCAACAGTGCTAACTACTGAGCCATGTGCCTTATCAGCTCTGATTCAGCCTTTCTTCTGTCCTGGCCAGCTCTCCATAATATCTTTGTTTACCTACCTCCTTCATATCACCCCCCCCCCCCCCCCCCCATGTCTCTTTCTCTCTCTCTCTCTGTGCTGTATCTCTGTCTATTCACTCACCTCTCTCTACAAATTCCCCCAACTTTGGCTTCAGCATAAGTACCAATTCTTTTCCTAGTTGCTCACAGTTCTGATGAGGTGTCACTGGACTCAAAACGTTAACTCGGCTTTTTCTCCTCAGGGGCCGCCGGCCCTGCTGAGCAGTTTCTGTTTTCGTTTCAGCTCTGCTCTGTTTTGTTTCAATGGCTACGATGGGGTCTGGGTTCCATTCACCTGCTTACTGGAGGCTGGTTCTGTAATAAGAAAAACAACAAAGCAGCAGGCTGTGGCAGCTATGGTGTACTGTGCACAACGAGAATATGCTGGTAAAACAAAACTGGGATCGTTCTTGTTTGTTGTTTGATGAAAAGCTAACTCTCCTAAAAGGTTACAAGAGATAGGAGCAGAAGTAAGCCACTCTATCATAGCCAGCTCCATTAAACATACGTGCCACTCCTTAATGCAGTGTGTCCTGTTTGCCTTGAAGAATAAGGCAGATGTAATGGTCAAGGTTGTTACTTCAAGACTATTTTAATTTTTCTCTTCATTCGTGTGGGCTTAAATATATCAGGCTTTTCTCATTTTAGCAGACCTTCAGTTATAGTCATGTGAACGTTAGATGAATGTGCCTTTAAAGAAAATCTCTGGTGCTGTGGACTGCAACCTTACAGGCATGTCGAGCACTGAGTGAGCAAGATGAAATATAGTGGTCAGTCACCTCTGGTGAATTGATTAGAGCTATGTTTCCTGAAACCAGAGAGTAAGCGACGTACTGTGCATTAATGGAATGCTCGATGTCCCAGAGTTTCAAGAAGGTCGAAAAATGTGTTTCTACTCTTTTAAACTGAAAGCAAAACTCCTTTGATGGTTTTAAGCTAAAAGTAAAACCCTCTCTACACTGTCCCCATCAAACACTCCCAGGATTGGGTCAGCATGGCGTTACATACAGAACAAAGCTCCCTCTACTCTTAAACTGAAAGTAAGGCTCTCTCTACACTATCCCCATTAAACACTCAGAGAGTAGGGATGCATGGCATTTGATACAGGGTAAAGCTTCCTTTACACCGTCCCCCGTAAACTCCCACGACAGGTACATCACAGGGTTAGATTCAGAATGAAGCTCCCACAACTTTTAAACTGAAGGTAAACTCTCTCTACACTGTCCCCATTAAATACTCTGGGATGGGATCAGTATGATGTTGATGCAGAGTAAAGCTCCCTTTACAGTTTCCCCAGTATATTCCCAGGGCAGATACAGCACACTGTTAGGTACAGTGTAAAGCTCCCTTTACAGTGTCCTCATCCAACTTTCAGGGCAGGTACAGCACAGCATTCATTCCTGATGAAGGGCTTTTGCCCGAAACATCGATTTTCCTGCTCTTCAGATGCTGCTTGAACTGCTGTGCTCTTCCAGCACTGCGCTCTTGACTATGATCTCCAGCATCTGCAGTCCTCACTTTCGCCCAGCATGGCATTAGATACAGAGTAAGCCCCCTCCACTCTTTTAAACTGAAATTAAAGTTCTCTCTACAATGCTCCCATTAAACAATCCCAGGGCAGGTACAGCACAGCACGAGACACAGAGTAAAGCCTCTTCAAACCTTTAAAATTGAAAGTAATTTTTTTTTATTTGAAAGCGTAAACAAAATTCAACACTATGGGGAAGAGTAATGATGTGGGACAAGGTGGATAGAATCACCAAGGAAAGGCTACTTGGCCTCACTCTGAGAATACGTGAATCAAATCTTTGCTTTGCTTGTGGAACCAGTACCTCCTCATTCATAGTGCCACTGCCACGGGCGCAGATGGTAACTTTAAGGAGGTGCCATCTCAAAAAAACGACATCTCATCTCAACAGGGATACGTGCATACTCCAACTGCTGGAAAAGTGCCAAAGAAGTCGCTTTGGGAGGCTTGGGACAAACTTAAAAATAAAACCAAGGTGTCTGAATTAATGCACAGCATGTACCCAGGATAGGAAGAGATTCACGTAAGGAAACATGACCTCAATTACACAGTTAGCAAGGAGCAGTTCCAACATTTACACAATCAACTAAAACCAGACTGTGATCCTGACAGATGCGTTTGATGGTTTGGACGTTTTCAGGTTACTTCTATTTGATCTGCAATTGTTTACCGGAACACTGAATTGTAAGAGAATTAAGGTCCTGCACCATGTGTTTATTTTAATTTAAAGTGGATGCTGAGTAGTCTTGTCCCTTGACACAAACTCCGAGCTCCGTGGGAAGAGGGGACAGTCATCAGGATTACTAGGAAGCTCCCGGATAAAGCAACAGGAGCAGGTGTAGCCAATAGGACCATTCAATGTCTGCGTACAGTTCTGGAATCCACATTATGTGATTGTACTGCAGAGGGTGCAGAGGAGATTTAACAGGATATCAACTGGGGCTGGACAGTTTCTGTTATGAAGAGAGATTGGACAGAATTAGGTTGTTTGCCTTAGAGCAGAGGAGATTGAGAGGGAAGATGACTGAGATACACAAGATTATAAGGATAATAAGGTAGATATTTCCCCCTTGTGGGGGAATCAGTGAGCATGGGATATAGATTGAAGGTAAGGGGTAAGAGGTTTAGAGGGGATGTTATGATTTGGAGACACCAGTGTTGGACTGGGGTGTACATGTGTTGTGTGATTTTTAACTAGAGTGCATGTGAAGAACATTCTTTTTCACCTAGAGGCTGGTGGGAATCTGGAACTCACTGCTTGTGAGGGTGATAGGGACAGAAATGTTCATAGCATTGAAGAAGTATTTATATGGGCACTCGCTATGCCAAGGCATTGGCCCAAGTGCTGCAACATGGGATTAGAATAGTTCAGTGGTTCCTTTTGACCAGTACAATAGGTTGAAGAGCCTTTCCCTGTACTGTAGGTCTAAATGAGTCTATAATCCTGTTCTGCCAATCTACATCATCGTGGCCAAGCTGACACCATTTTGCTGCACCCCACCCCCCCACTGTGTTCCATGATGACTTTTTTTGTGTCCCAAGGGCAATGCTTCAACCTAAATGTGGAACAGCCAGCCACTCAAAGCAGCATGCTAGAGACAGGGCTTGGTATTCAGTTGCCATTTCTGTGAAAGATTGAATATGTTGGGAAACTGAAGAAATAAAAGGGACCTAAGGGGTAACTTCTTCACGCAGAGAGTGGAGCGTATATGGAATGAGCTGCCAAAGGAAGTGCTGGAGGCTGGTGCAATTACAACATTTAAAAGGCATCTAGATGGGCATATGAATGGGAAAGGTTTAAAGGGATATGGGCCAAGTGCTGGCAAATGGGACTAGATTAGGTTGGGATATCTGGTTAGCATGGACGAGTTGGACCGAAGGGACTGAATCCGTGCTGTATGACTTTATGACTCTGGTGACCCACTGACAATAAAGTGATTAGACAACTTGGTATTCCTTCAGGGATAGACAACACTTGTTCTATTCAGATGGATACAGAAGGTCAGACCTGCATTTATATCAGTCCTTTTAGAACCATTGGATATCCCTGTGTGGTTTACAGCTATTGAAGTGTTTTTAAGGTATGTTCCATTTTGAGAAATGCGTCTGTGACCAACTTTGTAGTGTTCTTGCCTGTGAAATCCACTGGCTGCAGTTTGGGGTCTCACCTCCAGACCTTCACGGCCACAGAAGGTGAGTTACAAATGTACGAACGAGGAACAGGAGTAGGCCACTCAGCCCGTCAAGCCTGCTATCCCATTCAAGAAAATCACAGCTGATCTGATTTTAACCTCAACTCTACATTCCTGCACATCCCTGATAGTCTTTCATTCCTCTTGGCAATCGGAAATCTATCCACCTCCGCCTTGCAAATATTTAAAGATTTCTGCATCCGTTTCCTATTTGAGGAAGGAAATTCCAAAGACAAATCAACCTTCAGGAAGAATTTTTTTTAAATCCTCATCTCTTAAATGGGCGCCCCCTTATTTTCAAATTGTGACCCCTAATCCGCAACACAGGAAGCAGTTTATGAGCATCTGGCAGATAGTAAGAGTCGGAGAGATTTTATGAATGTCATTTAAGGTAGGATATGTGCGGACCTTACCCGGTCCGGCCTACTGGTATGCTCTCTAGCCCTGGCATAGGCCGCTCAGCTGATCCCATCATCTCAGGGTACCCCGCAGATTGGGGTTCAGGCTGAAACATCGCTTCTTTGCGAGAGGATATTGGATTTTGTTTGTAGGGTTGAAGGGATCAAAGGGTACGAAGATGAAGATGGAACAGGGTGATGAATTGGATGACCAGGTATGATTGTATTGAATGGCAGAGCAGGCAAGAAGGGCTGAATGGCCTACCCTGCTCCTAATTTCTACGTTTCTATGGTTCTAACCAGAACCTTCTGCTCAGCCTCTGACATTTGACCTTCACTGGCCACCCACTGCTTTCAGAACAGCATTGCCTTTGGGTCGTGCTGGTGCCACCTGTTGGGAAATGGATGAGGGGAAAGGGGAGGAGAGGCATTGGTGTGCGAGCTCTATCCTCTTCCACCCCCCCCCTCCCGATTTTGGTGGAAACATTTCAGCACGCGGCTCATCCCTGGGGCTGATGGTTTGGGAATATCCCCGTCCATGGCAGTTCCCCGTGAATCTCCTGCAAGGTGCCACCAAAAGAGCTGACAGAAATGAAAATGGACTGAAGTATATAAAATGTGTTTGCAGGGAGTGGGGGTAGGCTGGTTGATGGATTGTATTGGCACTCTGGGGCGGAGGGAGATGAAGTGATTCCAGTATTTCTTGGCTTGTCCCACTTCTGCAATCTAAGGGAAAGGTGCGAGTCATCTATCAGTGTTTTGGCTGATCGGAATGCCTGAATTCAATGCCAGCGAATGATGCCTTCAGAATCTCTTGCAGCTTTCCCATTTATTGTTTCAGCCTGTTGATGAAGGATGTAATTAAAATAAGAGGCTTGATTCTACTTTCACAAATGAATCTTCTCTGTGATGGTGATAGAGAATCCGCCTGAGAGACTTCCTCCTCCTATGAGTTGAATAATCAGATGTAGCTTTTGTTTAACCCTGTACATTTTCCTGGCTAACTCCTGGACCATTCTCCATCTTGGGTCCTACCAGTAGAGAGAAATTAATTCAGAATTTGGCCACCAATGGGAATTGACAAGTGACAATTGTGAGTGCTTTCCTGCAAGATTTGAACCATTGTTAAGTATCAGTGCCTCCCAAAGTCTATTATGCTTGCCTTTGTTGGTCAGTGCATTGGGTACAGGTGTTCAGAGGTCATGTTGCAGCTGTGCAGGACATTGGTTAGGCCACTTTTGGAGTATTATGTGAAATTCTGGTCACCCCCCTTTAGGAAGGATGTTGTGAAACTGGAAAGGATTCAGAGAAGATTTACAAGGATGTTGCCAGGGTTGGAGGGTTTGAACTACAGGGAGAAGCTGAATAAGCTGGGACTGTTTTTCCTGCAGCATCGGAGGCTGAGGGGTGACCTTACAGAGGTTTATGAAATCATGAGGGGCAGGATAGGTTTAATAGACAAGGTTTTTCCCTGGGGTGGGGAGTCCAGAACTAGACGGCATAGGCTTAATATGAGAGGGGAAAAGATTTAAAAAGGGACCTAAAGGACAACATTTTCACACAGAGCGTGGTGCGTGTATGAAATGAGCTGCCAGAGGAAGTGGTGGAGGCTGGTACGATTGCAACATTTAAAAGGCATTTGGATGGGTATATGAATAGGAAGGGTTTAGAGGGATATGGGCCAAGTGTTGGCAAATAGGACTAGATTTATTTTGGATATCTGGTCAGCATGGACGAGTTGGACCGAAGGGTCTGTTTCCGTGTTGTACATCTCTATGGCTCTCTGACTCCTGCCCCAGGTGCACACCAAATCCCATTTCCCCCTGAGTGCAGAAGCTGCAGTACATCTCTCCCCCTTACTCTCTCCCTAAGAGTCTTCTCTTAATATTTTTCATCCTGGACTAGAGAATTGTCTGTGAGACAATCTATTTTCTGAATTTACCTTTGCCAAGGGTGTGTTTATTGGATGTTACGATATTGAACAGTTATTGTTTAGCAATTAAATAATCCATTATTCTGTTGTTTTCTAGCAAAGTTAAATTATTCCAATTTTTTTCTTTCATTTGTTGTATTGCAGCTATTGTGTATGAATAAAGTGTGTTTTGCTTCAAATCTGGTCGTTTGACCAATTGAATTGCATCCGGTTCACAACGTCGGACACTTGCCTTTAGAATAAGAAAAAGTTAGGGTCTCGGCTATTTTAGACTACAAAACCATAAGACATAGGAGCAGAAATTAGGCCATTTGGCCCATCAAATCTGCTCTGCCATTCAATCATGCTGATAAGTTTTTCTACCCCATTTTCCTGCTTTCTCCCCATACCCTTTGGCCCCCTTGGCAATCAAGACCTTATCCTTCTCAGTTTTAAATATACTCAGTGACCTGGCCTCCACAGCCTTCTGTTGCAGTGAATTCTATAGATTCCCCGCTCTCTGGCTGAAGAAATTTCTCCTTATCTCTGTTATAAAAGGTCTTCACTTTACTCTAAGGCTGTGCAATCAGGTCCTTGTCTCTCCCACCAATGGAAACATCTTCTCCACATCCATTCTGTCCAGGCTGTTGAGTATCCTGTACATTTTAATCATCCTTCTAAACTCAATCGAGGATATTCCCAGAGTCCTCAAACATTCCTCATGTTATCTCCGAATTATATTTTGAGGGGGTTTGATTTGGTCCATAACAGTCACCTCTAACTTTGTTTTCTACTCCATGGACCTCTGAGATAGCAACTTCAGAAACAGGAGTTCGATTGCTGTGTGCTGACTTGGAATTACTGAATGGTCACGCTGCTAGAGAGGGCACTGCCTTCAATGCCACTCTCTCTCTCTCTCCTCCTTTCAGACTCACCTTAGGATGTAGATCTTCATAAAACGTGCTCTGCTGTGGCTCAGGTGTTACATTATTGTCTGAAAATTTCCCTCCGAAGCATTGTGAGATATTCCATTACATGGAAGGCACTAGATCAGCGCAAGTTGTCAATAGTGTTGCTGCTGCAGTTGTTACACATTGATCGGGGGTTTGATGTCAGATGGTCGACACATCCTGTTCATCCTTTCATTCCAAACTGCAGAATTGAGATGGAGCTGACAAGCTCCAACTTTAATGGGGGCTCAGTGTGCTAACTATCATGCCACCTCTGTTTGGGCTCATTCCTTAAGGTCAAAAAGTGCTTTTCCAGCACCACACTTTTTGACTCTGATTTCCTCACTTTTGCCTGATTCCTGAAGGTATTCCACCTTGTTCTTCCAACTCCTCCAAGCCCCAGTCTCCCGAACAGTCATCCTGTGTCTCCAAAACTACCACCTTCAGTCTCCAAATGGAAAGAAAACAGACTCCAGCATCTGCAGTCATTGTTTCTACCTCTTCATTCTCTGTCTAATAAAACATCTACGGTCTGATGTGACTATATGATAGGAGAGCTCATGCTGAATGATACCAAGTGTCCCAATAGCTGAAGTCGCAATTGTTTTAAGGTAAATCAGTTAAGCCCATAATATGGCTGATTTCTGTTTGCGAGAAGAGACATATTTTCACATGTTGGGACATGTTGAATTGAATTTATTGTCCCGTGTACCGAGGCACAGTGAAAAGCTTTGTCTTGTGAGCAAGGTCACAGAGTAAAATAGCATAGATAGTAAATAAAAGGTAAACAGAGGCAAAAACAAAAACACAGGTACAGATGAATGTTAAGAGTTTGTGAGTTCATTCAGTATTCGAACAACAGTGGGGTAGAAACTGTTATGAAACCGGCTGGTGCGTGTGTTCAGGCTTCTGTACCTTCTGCCTGATGGTAGAGGTTGTAGAAAAACATTGCCAGGGTGGGATGGATCTTTGAGAATGCTGGTGGCCTTTCCTTGACAGTGGGCCTGGCAGATGGATTCTATAGATGGGAGGTTGGCCTTTGTGATTGTCTGGGCCAAGTTCACCACTCTCTGTAACCGTCTCCGATCTTGAATGGTACAGTTGCCACACCAGGTAGTGATACATCCAGACAGAATGTTCTCAATGGCGCACCTATAAAAGTTGGCAAGGGTATTCACCGTCATACCAAATTTCCTCAGCTGCCTGAGGAAGAAGAGACATTGTTGGGCCTTTGTAACCAGTGCATCCACATGAAGAGTCCAAGAAAGCTGGTTGTGGATGACCACTCCCAGGAGCTTGACACTCTCCACTCATTCCACCTCTGGGCTGTTAGTGTAGGGGGGTATGAGTAACATTCCGCTGAAAGTTAATAATGAGTTCCTTGGTTTTTTGTCCTGATGAGTGTTCTCAGCAAATGAAAGGAATACTCTGAATAATTGCAATGTTTTTGAATCACCTAGGAGATCAGAGACCCTATCTGAAAGAACTCTACAGAGGCCAATATCCTGTAACCAAGTCACCCTTTATTTGCACATGAATAATCCTTGACTTTAGTACTGTCTCATTGAGAGTCAGGGACCTGAGTGTCAGTATCCCTGACATGCCCCCTTTTATCTGTCAGCCAGAGCTCCCTGATGGGACCAGATTAACAGCCCCAATCAGGGAACCTATACTCTGAAGTCCAGCTGGCTGGCATGTTTACAATCGTTACAATATCATTGGCCATTTCATTCTCCCTGTTAACACATCAGCCAATTAGAGACTACATACCAAGCAGTTAGCACCTTTTTCTCCTCCAGAATACATTATTGTGATTGTTTGAAATTTGGCATTCTTGCATTTTGTCCTGATGAGTGCAAGATTAAAAGCACTGCCAGCGTGTCCCTCTTTTCAGTAATAATCAGGTTTAAGTGTTTTGTTTGACTCTCAATCAAACTGCTTTCACTCCCACTTTGCTCCCCACAAGATCAGTATTTCTACAACTAATAAAGATAAATGTTCACAGCTTTTTGTTTTCAGCAGGCAATTTTTTTCATCGTCTCAATAGTTATTCTACTTTGCTTATAACGGTGTCCCGGAGGTTAGTCTTTAGGACAAGCCTCACTGTAGCCCTGAGCTCACTCATGAAAATTCACCAGTGAAAAGGGTGGGGAACATGGCTTTGAAGTGGTGGCTAATGTTGTTCAACAGGTTAATGATTTGGGCACATAGTTCATGGTGATAAGGCAAGAGAGCAGATTCGAAGACTAAGAGATCAGCCATGACCTCATTGATTGTGAGTGGACTGAATGGGCCGAATGGCCTACTTCTGCACCTATGTCCTATGGTCTTATGGAAACAGGTTCAAAATCCCACCTGGTGGGATGTTTGAGGAATTGAATTGATAATTGTGAAGTAAAAAGCTAATCTCAGCAACGACCGCCCATAAGGATTACCATCAATTGTTGTAAAGCTCCATTTGGGTCACTAGTGTCTAGTGAAGGAAGGAAACCAGCCTTCCTTGCCTGGTCTGGCTAGCAACTGGCTCCATCTCACAGCAATGCACTTCACTCTGAAATGGGCCCAAGCAAGTTGCTTGGTTTGAGGGCATTTGGAATCATAGAATCGCTATAGTGCCTTCCATCGAGTCTCTACCGACCCTCTGAAGAGCATCCCACCCAGACCCAGCCCTATCCCTGTACCCCTGCATTTCCCATAGCTAATTCACTTAACCTATACATCCTTGGACACTATAGCACAGCCAACCCACTTAACATGCACAAATTTGGAGGAAACAGGAACATCCATAGTCACTCAAGGATGAATCCGAACCCAAGTCCCTGGTGCTGTGAGGCAGTATTGCTAACCACTGAGCCACCATGCTGTCCTTTAGGGACAGGACTTGCCCAATAATATATACATCCCATGCAGCAGTTTTAAAATTGGCAACAAACTAAGCTTGTACCTTTTAAGTAAATCGCCGTCTTATTTACAGCAGGAGCGTCCTCACTTCAGCAAGTTACAGCTGGTGTGAAACTGTGTCAGCTTGATAATGGCTGCCCTTAAATTGTAAAAATAGCACCATCATTGCAGCACATTTGAAGGGAATGACATGGTGTAGCAGGTAGTCCTGTCAGTCAAATTAATTTTCTGCTGTAGCTTTGTCTCTGATGCAGATGCATTGACCCATTAATGTCGGATCCTTGAAAGAGCTATCTAACTGTCCCAACATCATTTCCTGATAGCTGTTGTATATTTTGTTATGATAAATACAAAATTCAAGAGTGACAGTCTTAGTGCAGAGTGCTACACCTATGGAGGTACACAATTTCAAGATTGTCAGTAAGACAGCTCCGAGTGAGATGAGGAGAAACATCTTGACTTCGGGAGTGATTAGGATTTGGAATGTGTTGTCTGGGAGAGAGGGAGAGGAGGATTCCATTGGAGGTTTCAAAAGAGAGCTAGTGATATATTTGCGAGGGATGACTTTAGAGGGCTACAGAATAGGATTGGAGAGTGGAACTAACTCAGTAACTCTTTCTGGAACCAGTATAGACTCAAAGGGTCAAATGGCCTCCTTCTATGACTCTATGAAATTCAGTTAGTATGGTAATTAAACCTTTACTACTGGTATCAGTCTGCATTACAAACCAGACGTCCAGCCAAATGAGCTAACAGGCCATCCAAGCCATCTGGTGAGGGCACTAGTTTTTATGTGTACAATGAGTTTTATGCATGGGGCTTTAGAATGTTTACTCCATGCATTTTATTCCTCCTTCCAGCTCTTCCTACAGTTGGATTACTTTGTCCTGAGTCCCACATCCAGGTTCAACCAACCAAGCACAGTGAACATAATTTCTCAATAGAGTTGTGTTATCAAACACAGAGCAACTGATCATTATAATAACCAGTCAACTATTTTTGAAATGAAGCCACCACCAAATCATCTTGTGCCTGAAAGGATACTGGAGGCAGGTTCAATAGTAGCATTCAAGATGGCAGAAGATTGGCACAAGATATGTGAGTCAGACTAGGTTATAGGCAAGATGGACTGAATGGCCTCAATCTGCACCATCATAATTCTGTGATTCTGATTCTACTTCATTCATTCATTCATTGGCAGTCCCTCACAGTTGATGATGACTCTCTCCCACTCTCAGGGTGAGTCTGTCAGTAGCTGTACAGACCAATGCAGCTACCGCAGGCTGTGTTACACGTGGGGCAGGTGGTATTCACAGGAATGGGGCATTGGTGAGGCAGCACACTTCCCTGTTTTCCATTTTTTCCCAATCGTCAGTCTTGAGATGCTTGACACCTTCCCAGATGCTCCTGCTCTACTTGTGACAGTCTTGGGCCAGTAATTCCCAGGTGTCTGTGGGAATGCTGCACTTTCCCAGTGAGGCCTTGTGGGTATTCCTGAAGCACTTCCTCTGTCCACCTGGGGCTCACCTGCCATTTTGGAGCTGGGAGTAGCTCAGGGAGTCTCGTGCCAGTCACATGGACAATGCACCCAGCCCATTGCCATCGATCAAGGGGGCGGGGGGTGGAGGAGGGGGCATCAGTGCCTCAATGCTGGGAATGTTGATCTGGTCGAGGGCACTGAGGTTAGTGTGTCTTCCTTTTCTTTGTCATTAACTGAAATATAGGTTAACAAGCACTGCCCAGGAGCAGTGATCCAATCAACTCTTTCCCCCGACAAATTTTTATCCAATAACCTTTTGAAAGTCACTGTAGAATCTGGTTCCATCATGTTTTGAGGCAGTGAGTTGTGGATGTTGACAACTCTTGTTGTGTAACCCTCCTCACATCAATTGGATTTTTCTCTTCAGAGGTTCTCTCCTCAAGGCATTGGATGTCTCCTTGACTTAATTGCCTCATGGCCGATGTCCACACAATAATCAGGATTTTGACAGGCGGCCAGATAACCAATCAAGGAGAGGACTGACCAATCTCATCCTCCCCCCCCCCCACTACACATCTACACAGAACCTTTATGGGGAAGGGAAGTGGTGAGATCAAGGGTCACCGCCTCAAGAGTTTTGCTGCAAATAAGAAACTCATAGAAAAACCATAATGGGCAGTCAAATACATTGTGGTTTTGAATGAATTGTGTCCTGACCCCCTCATTTACTAGTTATAAAAATTCACGTAATGTAAACTAGGTTTTTCAGAATCATCCAGTCAGAGAACTTAGAGTTAATGCACCTTTTGTGATTGATGTAATTGTGAGAGGGATGATGGAATGGAATGATTTGCATTTCTCCATCACCTTTTATGCTCCCCTGATGTCTCAAAGTACCTTACAGCCAATTTACCATCAGGCCATATGGTGTAGGAGAGAAGGAGGCCATGCAGCCCATTGAACCTGCTCTGGCGTGCAGTAAGATCATGGCTGATCTCTTAATCCTCAACTCCATTTTCCTGCCTTTTCCCCATTTCCCTTGACTTCTTCCCTGTGAATTTGTGACGTTTAGTCACTGTTGGAATGTGGAGCTGATTTTCCACACAGCAGGTTTCCACACTCAGCAATGTAGCAATGATCAGGTTTTGTGATATTGACTGAAGGACAGATGTTAGCCATATATTACTCTGAAAAGATAGTCCACTCCCAATCTTATTTGAAATAATACAATCGGATCTTCCACGTCTATCTGAGTAGGCAGATGGGGTCACAGTTTACAGTCTCATCTGACAGGTGTACCTCCATAGGTATAGCACTCTGCACTAAGACAGTCACTCTTGAATTTTGTATTGAAGACACAGAGTGGGATTTAAACCCAATGGTCTCCTCCTTGAACCACTGTGGACCCTACTGTGTAGGGATTACCACCAGATGACCTGAGAGGAAGGGATTCCAGGATTTTGATCCAGCAACAGGAAGGAAAAGCAATCAATTCCCAGTCAGGAAGGTGAGAGGTTTGGAAGGGAACTTGCAGCTTGTGGTATTGCCATGTATTTGCTGCCCTTCTCTGTTGAGACAAAAGTGGTTGTGGGTTTGGAAGGTGTTGTTGGCGGTGAGTGACTGCGGTGCATTTTATGGATGGTATACACTGCAGCGCCTGTGTGTCGATGCTGGGGGCTGGGAGCAGGCTGAAGGATGGGGTGCCAATCAAGTGGACTGCTTTATCCCTGACTGCTTTATTTGTTGAATTGTCAGAGTATTGAGCTGCGTGTGACTTAACGAGCTGCATTCCAATACTGGTGAAAATGACAGGAGATTAAAGGCAGCACCTTGGAGTGATAAGACTGTTTAAAAAATAACTTTAATGAAATGCTCGGTTTTATCACAAGACGTGTTCAATATAAAAAGCCAAGAAGTATTGATAAGCCTATATATAACCCTGAGAGGACCTCAATTAGAGCTCAGTCTGCTCTATAGCAGGGATATTGCAGCTTTAGGTAGGGTTCAGTGCAGATTATATTGGATGCAGCATGGTTTGTAGAAATGCAGTTCTAAAGACAAACAGGAAATTTGACCTATTATTAGAAAAATATAGATTACAGGGTGATCTGAGCGAATTTAGGTCACTTTTGTGTTCAATTCTGGTCTCCCTGCTATAGAAAAGATGTTGCTAAACTTGAAAGGGTTCAGAGAAGATTTGCAAGGACGTTCCTCAGATTGGAGGGTTTGAGCTGAACAGGCTGAGGCTGTTTTCCCTGGAGCGTTAGAGGCTGAGAAGTGACCTTATAGAGGTTGATAAAATTATGAGGGGCACAGATAGGGTGAATAGCTAACGTCTTTTTTTTGTAGGGTAAGGGAGTCCATAACTAGAGGGCATAGATTTAAGGTGAGAGGGGAAAGATTTAAAATGGACCTAAGGGGCAACATTTTCCTGCAGAGAGTGGTGTGTGTATCGAATGAGGAAGTGGTGGGGGCTGGTACAATGACAACATTTAAAAGGCATCTGGATGGGTATATGAATAAGAAGGGTTTAGAGGAATATGGACGAAATGCTGTCAAATGGGACTAGGTTAATTTGGGATATCTGATCAGCATGGACAAGTCGGACTGAAGGGTCTGCTTCCATGCTGTACATTTCTATGACTCGATGGTCTAGAACATAGAAAAGTGCAGGCCCTTTGGGCCTCAATGTTGTGCTGATCTTTTATCCTACTCTAAGATCAAACTAATCTACATACCCCACATTTTATTCTCATTCATGTGCCTATTGAAGAGTCGCTTAAATGTCCCTAATGTATCTGACTCTACTATTACTGCTGGCAGTGCATTCCACACACCCACCACTCTCTGTGTAAAGAACCTACCTCTGAAATCTTCCCTAAACCCTCCTCCAATCACCTTAAAATTATGCCCGATATGATAACGATTTCCACCCTGGGACAAAGTGATGTGATTCCAGACCCATAGTAATGTGGTTGATTATCAACTGCCCCCTGGGCAATTAAAGACAGGCAGTAAATGCTGGCCGAGACTGTGACACTGATACCTTGCAAATAAAAGGCAATAGCCTTTCCACGTATCCTGCCATCAGTAGCAGGTACCTGTTCTTCCCCCTTTTGGGTAATTGGCCTTGCAGTTTAGTGGTGCTTCACATCGAACCTTTTCCTTTTGGCTCAGTGAGGGGCCAGGCTTACAGCGGTTCCCTCTCACTGTGCCCCTTCCCCAAACTTCCACAAAGCAGATGGTTCTTCCCAGGATCCAACCGTCACCCTCGCATTCCCCCTTTCACGCATCGCTTCCCAACGCAGGGTCGGTGCCTGTGATGATTTGGAAAACAAGGAGGCTGTCAGCCAGCCCAGTTGGCAACACTTCCTGCCAAATGCTGTCGTGTAATTAAACTAAAAAGGAGCTGATTCTGGTCGTTGGCAAACATCTCAGTCAAGGCCTCCAAGTCCTGAAGAGACTTTTTCTTTTGTTTCTTACGTTTTTGTCCCCCGCTCCACCCCACCAACTTCTTGGTCGCTGTGGCAACCATGCGAAGAATTTCAGGCGACCAGAGTCTGTCCTTGAAAAGCTGCAGACAGAACCTTTATTTCTGTGTTACCCCATTTAGCGTTAACCTTCGTGTAAAGGCATTAGGCACGAGGAAGGATTAGGGTAGCCTGCTCACTATAGGCGGGAGCAGTGAAAGATTCAAAGAGACCTTCAATGAGGTTTAGAAAGTATTAAGCAGCAGAGATGAATGAGAATCTGGAATGTTGATTTGAAGGTTAACTAGGCTAGTATGACAAACGATTAGTGAAACGTAAGTCTGTTTGGTTGGTGTTGAGAAACAATAAAGCAGTGATTACAGTGCTTAGTGTACTTTATAACCAACCAAAGAGTGGGACTGGAAAAGAAAAGCATTTACAAGGAGCTGAGAACTGTAAGAATTGATGATATCCGTAATTAAGAAACTTTAACCATCCCAATATTGAGGGACCATTATTGTTTCCAAAGCAGGGAAGGAACTTTCTTGAGCAATCTGTTTTATGTCCAACAAGGCAGGGTTTTCAAAAAGTTCTTTCCTGGGATATGGGCTTCACTGGTAAGTCCACCATTTCAAACACATCTCTAATCCTTATTCAGCCATTTTAGAGTTAGCCACTTTGTGGTGGCTGTGGAGTCACATGTAGGCCAGACCAGGTAAGGATGGCAGATTTTTCTCCCTGAAGGATGAATTGGTGAACCACATGGGTATTTGTTGATAATAGTAGTCATGATCTTTATGACTGAGATTGTATTCCAAATATCTGACTTGAATTTAATTTCCCCCAATTGCTGTGGTGGGTTTTGAACTGTTGTCCCAGAGCATCTTGTGGGGTGAAGGGGTTTATAAGGTGCCATAGATGGAGCGGAGTGTTTAGTTTCTGCAATAACTTATCGAGTAACAATGGCAGACTTCCTCCCCTAAAGGACAGCCGTAAACCAGATGGATTTTTGCCACGATCCAGTAGTTTCATGGTGTGAAATCTTGATGTGGAAGTGGGGGTTGCCAAGCAACCTCATTGATGGCTGAGCATAAGTAGGCCAATCAGCCCATCAAGCCTGAACCATCATTCAATATGATCACTCCTGATCATCCAACTGTCTCCTGTTCCTGCTTTCTCCCCATTTCCTTTGATCCCTTCCGCCCTAAGAACTTTATCTTACTCCCTCCTTGAGAACATTCAATGTTTTGTCTTCAGCCTCTGTCTGTGACAGAGAAGTCCGTAATCTCACCACTCTCCAGGTGAAGAAATTTCTCGTAGTCTCAGCCCCAAACTGTGGCACCTCATTCTGGACTTTCTGGGCGTCAAAAGTATCCTTGCTGTGTTTACCCTGTCTAGTACTTCTAGAATTTTATAGGTCTCTGTGTGATTCCCATCCCCATCATTTTTCTAAACTCCAGTGAATATAATCCTAATCAATCTAGTCTCTCTTCATTCTGCAGTCCTGTCATTCCAGAATTCATTCTCGTAGACCTTTTGTTGCTCTCCCCCAACATCTTCCTCAGAGAGATCAAATAGAAATTTTTTATTTTCTCATGGGTCCTGCCCAACGTTTATTGTCCATCCCTGGTTGCACTTGTGAGAAGATGATGGTGAGCTGCCTTCTTAAACTGCTGCAGTCCACCTGCTGTGGGTTGACCCACAATGCCATTAGGGAGGGAATTCCAGGATTTTGACCCAGCAACAGTGAGGGAATGGTGATATATTTCCAAGTCAGGATGGTGAGAGGCTGGGAGGGGTATTTGCAGGTGGTGGTGTTCCCGTGTATCTGCTGCCCTGGTTCATCTAAATGGAAGCAATTGTAGGTTTGGAAGATGCTGTCTAAGGATGTTTGGTGATTTTCTTTTCCCAGTGCATCCTGTGGATAGAACACACAGCTGCTACTGAGCGTCGGTGGTGAAGGGAGTGGATGTTTGTGAATGTGGTGCCCATCAAATGGGCTGCTTCGCCCTGAATGGTGTCAAGCTTCTTGAATGTTGTTGGAGCTGCACCCATCCAGGCAAGTGAGGAGTATTCCTTACATTGCTGACTTGTGCCTAGTAGATGGTGGACAGGCTCTGGGGAGTCAGCAGATGATTGAAATGCTGTAGATATTCTGAAAGAGACCTATTAAATGACCTAACTGAAACTACCTCATGTCTTTATGAGCAGCCAGTCCCCACCTCTCAGTAAAATATTATTCCTGTAGATTCATTTTGAATTTAACTAAGTCGTCTACTCTCACCATTCTGGGCCAGGCGAAGGAGCTGGTAAAGCTGGGACTTTTCCTGAAATGCCACAATTGTATAGCTCCCAACTTTCTCTCTTCCTATGTCTGCATCTCCTGCTAATGTAACGGCCCATTATAATTCAATCTCTTCCCTTCTTTTGTTCTGTTTTACTGCTTTCAGTCACTGCAATATCTTTCAGGTACCACAACTGTGAGTCGTACTCTAAAAGTGACTTATTGCCGCTATCTCCATCAGTTTGTGGCTATAAGCCTTTAAAATTCAAGCAATAGTTTATATTGTGCAGGAAATAACAGTTGCCATGTCTTTTGGGCTGTAATTTAATCTCCCTTGGTATTCATGAAGTCTTTGAGGCTGCTGGTTATAATTTACACCTGATGCTGGAACCATTGATCTGACTGACAGCTTTAGAATTCCTGTACTCACCATCTCTTAATCTTTACACCAGCAACTGAATTTATTGTTTGTACATTATTGCAGCACATGAAATGTGATGCATGGAGCTGAAAAAGGAGAAAGGCCACCAGGGTGACAAAGACCAGTTGAGGACCTCTTTCAGAGTGGGCAGGATTGTAAGGATTGTCTGGTTTCCCTATAGTATCATGTGATTTGCAAAGCATCAGTGAGCCAACCCTGGCTCAGTCTGTCATTTTGCTCCCTGGGGTCAGAGGCCTGGGTTCAAGTATCCTCTTGGGGCCTGAATGTTAAAACTGAGCCTGATGCCCGGGTGCAGTGCTGAGGGAGCTCCGCAGTGTTGGAGGTGCGTGCTATTCTGATGAGAAGTTAACTGAAGGAGAGATGGTGGTTGCCTAGGGCTCCTGAACTGGGGCTAGTCTACTCCGATTGCTTTTTTTTTCTCTTTTTACTGACCTCTTGTCCTGAGCTTGGACTGTGTTGGTGGTGGTGAGGAACATCAGCACGAATCTGCGTGGGCCCAGTGCAGACCTTGTGGTGAATGAGCCCCTTTCACTTTTCTGGGGTGAACAATGGACCTGGCATCAGAATCAGCTTCTGTAGTATTGGCAGAGGTGACGTTGGCGAGGTAGGCCCAGTGGTGAAAGGTGGTGCCTGAGGATCAGCAACTTCAACGTTAATTGGGTTCAGTGTAGACCACAGGAGGGATGGCAATGTCTGTGTCATCACTGATGAGCTGGCTCAAGACTGATGGACTCTCTATACGCTATATCTTCTTGTGGTTTTCTTATTTTTAAAACTATTCAAAATGGCACTGGATTGTGATGACAGTGGAAGAGCTTTTCACTGTATACTAACTGTTTTTCTCACTGTCAAATAGATGTGACAATAAAATCACTCATTTATTGGCATGTTCGGATCGACGTAAATGATCCCATGGGAAAGTCTCCCTTGTTTCCTGGTCAAAAATCTGACCCATGTTCAGAATTACAACTTATGTGGTCACGATCACATTATTGACCAGATCTGATACTGTTCTGCTATTTGTCCACAGGATGTGGGTGTGACTGGCAAACTCAGTGTTTGTTACACATTCCTAATTGCCACTTGAACTGAGGGCATTTCAGAGTCACCCATATGGTCATGGATCTGGGGTCTCACAAAGGCCAGAGCAGATAAAGAGAACATATTTCCCTTGTGAGTCAGATGGGTTTTGATGACAATGGTTGATTTTTGTTGATTCACCTTCACCCTGATGGAATTTGAACCCATTCCCCCAGCGAGTTAGTTTGGATCTCTGGATTACTAGTCTCGCGACATTACCACTACACCCATCACCGCACCGAGTAATTGCTGTCATTGCAAATGGATGGTCATCTGTGCTGCTGACACAGCAGAAAATCACAACTTTCTTATGTCTGAGTCCCAAGGCCATGACATCAACTCTCACTCCTGACGGTGACGGGAGGAATGCTGAGCTGTGCTTTGGATGTCAATTAAACAGAGACCCTGTCCAGCTTTGCAATTGGAGAGACATCACTTGACAGAGAGGTATGGGAAGTTTCTCCCAGAAGTCTAGGCCAGCATTTATTTCTTAACTTACGAGCCCTATCTAGTGCTCCTCCAGGACTTCAGATGCTCATTTGGAAGTTGATGATCAGAACAGTTTTTGAATGATCAGAACGATTTTTGAGACTGGGAGAATTCTTAATAACTGAGAAACCCAGGATCTATCAGCACCATCTCTACCAATCAGTTGGAACATTTGGAACTGGGTAGCACTTTTCATGACCTCAGGATGGTCCACAGAGCAACTCTACAGCCAATTACTTGTTTTTATGACATTAAGAAACAGGAATGGGAGTGGGCCATTTGGCCTCTTGAGTCTGCTGTTCTTCAATGCATTGCAAGAGATGAAATTAGAACTAAGAGGGAACTAGCCTCAACGTACTGGGGGAGCAAATTTAAGACTGAGTTGAGGAGGAATTTCTTCACCCAAAGGGTTGTGAATCTGGAATTCCCTGCCCAGTGAAGCAATTGAGCCTACCTCATTGTTTTTAGGATAGATCTTTGAACAGTAAAGGAGTTAAGGGTTATGGTGAGCGGGCGGGTAAGTGGAGCTGAATCCGTGAGAAGATCAGCTAGGTGAATGTGAGGACTGCAGATGCTGGAGATTATGGAGGGCTTTCCCGATGAAGGGCTCCTGCCTGAAACGTCGATTCTGCTGCTCCTCGGATGCTGCCTGACCTGCTGTGCTTTTCCAGCACCACTCTAAACTTGTCTCCATGAAAAGATCAGCCATGATCTTATTGAATGGTGGAGCAGGCTCCAGGGACCAGATGGCTGACTCCTACTTCTGTTTTTTATGTTCTTATGTTATGTACGGGATCTTTTTACGAACACCTAAGAGGAGAGACAGGACTTGGGCTGCAAATTTCACCCAAAAGGCAGCATCTCTGACACAAAGTGCCCCCATATGTCTCAACCCTCGCACTGGAATTCCTGACGCAAAGGCAAGAGGGCCATCCTTGACACCTTATTAATCCAGCGTCCATTGTTTGGCATGTCAAACATGATTGTGACGATGTGCTGTGGCTTCACCATTAAGAGGAGATGGTGAAATAAAGAATGAGACTGAATTCAAATGAGACACTTTGCAAGTGAGCCCGTCGCTACTGTTGCTACCATAAGCTGTGTATTTTCTAAGTAATTAATCAACTCATTATTGCTTATTCCGCAGGGAAAATATGCTCAGACTTCGCAGCCTTGAGCTGGTGGAGCTAAATCTTAGACCAGCTGAAGGGTTTTTTTGTTGAGGATTTGATTAGACTGAGATGTACAGTGTTTGGCAAAGCCTCAGCACTGTTCCATCAGTTGCACTCAAATTGAATAATGAACAACTGGCAGTAGTTTATGAGTGTTGCAGATGGCTCAGCTGTATAATCTGAGGAAAGAACTTTAGCAGTAGTTTCTGTCTCAGTGTCTCTCTCTCTCTCTCTCTCTCACTCACACATTCCTCATTGTTGGAGAGTTAAGACTGGACAGTGCCCAAAGTTAAACACCCATTCCGTCGAAAGTTGCCCTGGGTAACCGTGGAATGTCACCGTGCTCGGAAAGGAGACTTGGCCGACCCTAGATGAGGGTGGCACTGATGAGAGGGAGACACTGTGACAGTTCATGTTGTTCTCAAATTGTAGCACTTTTGACTGAGGTCTTTAAGATGGTGAGGGTGTTGATGGTTTGGCATAGAGAAGATATGTCTGCCTATGGGCGAGACCAGGACTTGGGTCACCAGTGCAAGCATGATGACAATGTCAACTGCCCCATCACATCGAACTGAATTAGGCTGAATATTCAAGGCAAAGTTGGACAAACACTTGAGAGAGAACTGAGTACAACTTGGGATTACTATAGGTGGTTCGGTGTTGACTTGATGGGCTGAAGGGCCTTTTCTGTGCCACATGACTCCATGACTCTAGAAGAAGGTTATCTCAGAATACACCAGCCTTGATCAGATAAGCTGATGGGCCGAGGAGTAGCAGATGGAGATTAATTTAGATAAATGCGAGGTGTTGTATTTTGGGTAGGCAAACCAGGGCAGAACTTATAAACTTAATGGTAAAGTCCTGGGGTGTGTTGCTGAATAAAGAGACCTTGGAGTGCAGATTCATTGTTCCTTGAAAGTGGAGTCTCAGGTAGGTAGGATAGTGAAGAAGGTATTTGGTATGCTTTCCTTTATTGGTCAGAGCATTGTGTGTAGGAGTTGGGAGGTCATGCTACGGCTGTAGAGGACATTGGTTAGGCAGAAGTGGGTACTGCAGATGCTGGAGATTAGAGTCAAGATTAGAGTGGTGCTGGAAAAGCACATCAGGTCAGGCAGCATCCGAGGAGCAGAATCCATTCCTGTTGAAGGGTCTTTACAGGACATTGGTTAGGCCAATGGATTATTGTGTGCAATTCTGGTCCCCCTGCTGTTGGGATGATGTTGTGAAACTTGGGAGTGTTCAGCAAATATTTATAAGGATGTTGGCAGGTTTGGAGGGTTTGAGCTGTAGGGAGAGGCTGAATAGGCTGGGGCTGTTTTCCTTGGAATGTTGGTGGCTGAGGGGTGATGTTATTGAGGTTTATAAAATCATGAGGGGCATGGCTAGGGTGAATAGCCGAGGTCTTATCCCCAGGGTAAGTGAGCATCCAAGGAACAGGAGATTCGACATTTCGGAATTCCTGAAGAAGGGCTTATGCCCGAAACATCGAATCTCCTGTTCCTTGGATGCTGCCTGACCTGCTGCGCTTTTCCAGCAACACATTTTCAGCTCTGATCTCCAGCATCTGCAGACCTCACTTTCTCCTCCCAGGGTAAGTGAGTCCAATACAAGAGGGCATAGGTTTAAGGTGAGAGTGGAAATATTCAAAAGGCACCTGAGGGACAAGTTTTTCACACAAAGGGTGAGGGAGTGAGTTACCAGAGGAAGTGGTGGAGGCTAGTACAATTGCAACATCTGGGTGGGTATATGAATAGGAAGGGTTTAGAGAGATTTGGGCCAAATGCTGGTTAATGGGAACTAGGTTAGTTTAGGATATTTGGTTGGCATGGATGAGTTGTACTGAAAAGTCTGTTTCTGTGCTGTGCATCTCTATGACTCTACGAGATAGATTTGTTGATAGGTGAGATGAAGAGGGTTGAGAGGAGGCCAGTGTCAGGCATAAAGACTGGGCCTGTCTCTCTACTGTAAATACAGTCTTTTTTAAAAGAATCCTGACTTGAGGGCATCGCTAGCTGAACCAATGTTTAATACCCATTACTAATTGCCTGAAGAGCATTTTAATATCGATCACATATAGGCTGGGCCAGGCAAAGCTGATAGACTCACAACCTTATCTTTGGAAGTGCCTTCCTTAAAAGACATGGGACACAACATCTTTAAGTATTTCCTCGGCAGACATAGGGGATTGCCATGGGGATAAAGGTCATCGGGAGTACACAGCGATGAAGAATTGAGGTTACTATCAGATCAGCCATGACATTATTGAATGGTGGAGCAGGTTTGAAGGGCTGACTGGCCTACTATGTTTACCCCTAAAGGGGATCCGTGAACCAGGTGGATTTTTTTGCAATAATGAATAATGCTCAGATGGACACCATAGGGATAGCTTTTCACTTTAGGTTTTAAAAAAATCAATGAGCTAGAGTCATTCAAGAGAGCGTTGGATGATTATTTGGAGAGAAATAATGTGTAGGTATATGAGGAATGCAGGAGATTGGTGCTAAGTAATAGAACCAATGCAAACATGATGGGCTGAATGGTCTCCTTCTGTATTTAACAGTTCTGTGAAATTTCACAATCAGCTGATCCAAACCCATGTCATTGGTACATCATCAGAACTCACACGACACCAGGTTATAGTCGAATGGGTATGTTTGAAATCACAAGCTTTCGGAGTCCTGTTCCTTCACCTGACGAAGAAGCAGTGCTCTGAGACCTTGTGATTTCAAATAAACCTGCTGGATTATAACCTGGTGTTATTTGATGTCTGACATTGTCTGCCCCACTCCAGTATGAGGCAGCAGTGCTAATTACTGAGCCACCTTCACATTACTGGAACATCAGTTTGGCCTTTTCAATCAGGGTAGCAAAATGGCTCAGTAATTAGCATTGCTGCCTCATAGCACCAAGGACCCAGGTTTGATTCTAACCTCAGGTGACTGTATGGACTGAATAGAGTCCCTACAGTGTGGAAACTGGCCATTTGGCCCACACCAACCCTCTGAATAGCATCCCAACCCGACTCCCCTCCCCACCCAATCCCTATTTGCACATTCTCCCCAGGTCTGTGTGGGTTTCCCCTCACAGTCCAAAGATGTGCAGGTTAGGTGGATTAACCATGGGAAGTGCAGGGCTACAGTGATGGGATAGGTCTGGGAGGGATGCTGTTTGGAGAGTTGGTGTGGACTTGATGGGCTGATTGGCCTGCTTCCACATAGTAAGGATTCTATGATTACATTTATCATAATGTCACCATCTTTCCTTCTGAAGTGAAGACATCACAATGACCCTTTCTGAATCATTCTCTTCTTCAGTGAAAGGACCTGGCTGTTTCTGGCTGGGCCACCCCTGGTTGCCCTTGAGTAGCGGTTATGGGTTTGAAAGGTGCTGTCTAAGGAATCTGGGTGAGTTGCTACAGTGCATCTTGTAGATGGCTCACACTACTACTACTTAGCATCAATGGTGGGAGGGGTGACTGTTTAAGTTGCTAGATGGGGTACTTATTAAGGAGGCTGCATTGTCCTGGATGGTGTTAGGCTTCTTGATTGTGTCAGAAATGCAGCAATCCAGGCAATTGGGGAGTATTCAAAACTGTGACTGGTAAAGGTTTTGAGGATTCAGAGAGTGAGTTACGTGCAAAAGAATTCCCAGCCTCCCATTCACTTTTGGAAGCACAGTATATATATGTATATATAATATATATATATTTGTGACCAATTTACCTACATTTCTGGTCAGTGGTAATGCCCAGGACATTGATGTGGGATTCCATGATTAATTTAGTGTTTGTTAACCCTCACAAGCTGAATCCCTTTAACTCAGATTATTGAGAAGGATGAGGATGGGAATCTTTAACTACTTGGGAACAGGATTCAAATGGCAGCATGGTAGCTCAGTGGTTAGCACTGTTGCCTCACAGTGCCAGGGACCTGGATTCGATCCCAGCCTTGGGCAATTGCTTGTGTGGATTTTGCATGCTCACCCTGTATCTGTGTGGGTTTCCACTGAGTGCTCTGGTTTCCTCCCACAGTCCAAAGATGTGCAGGTTAGGTGGATTGACCATGCTAAATTACTACCAGGGATGTGTAGGCTCAGTGCATCAGTCAGGGGTAAATGTAGAGAAATGAGTCTGGGTGGGTTACTCTTCAGAGGAACAGTGTGGACTTGTAGGGCCAAAGGGCCTGTTTCTACATTGTAGGGAATCTAGAAAACAAGGAGTATTTTTGCGGAGCTCTTCCTCAGATGATGACATGATTAGAGCAGAATTTATGATTAGATAGATGGGAAGCATAAAGTGGCAAGCTGGAAGGAATGTCATTGACATAAAGCATTCTTGAAGCGTAGATTGCATTGCCACAACGAGCTGTTGAAATCAAATCGATTGTAACATTTAAGAGTGAATTAGATGAATCATTAGACTAGGAAGTAAGAGCAGGTAAAAGTATAGTGGAGAATGATGATGAGACTTTGTGCAGACAGTGCTGATAATCTGGAAGGAGAGTGGAAGCAGATCAGGTAGTAACTTTCAAATGGAAATTTGGATCAGTCCTAACTTTATATGCCCCCCCCCATGGGTGGTACAGTGGTTCAGTGGTTAACACAGTGCTGCCTCACAGTGCTGGGGACCCGGATTCGATTGTAGTCTCGGACCACTGGAGTTTGCACATTCTCCCTGCATGTGCGTGGGTTGCCTCCCACAGTCCAAAGATCTATAGGTTAGGCTGGATTGGCCATGCTAAATTGCCTGTAGTATCCAGCAATGTACAGGCAATGTGGACTGGCCATAGTAAATGCAAGGTTATAGGGATAGAATGGCTCTGTATGGGGTGGTCTTTGGAGAGTTGGCGTGGACTCAGTGGACCAAATAATCCAAGGACTATGGGGCAGAAGAACAGGGGAGTCATACAGTTGGTTAGTTCTATCATGGGGCTGTTTTTTCATACTGAAAGTGAGGTGTCTGGAATGTACTACTGGGCATGCTAGTGGGGACAGATATGATAAGAGCATTTAAAGAGCCTTTGAAGAAGCACATGAATAAGCAAGGAATGGAGGGAAAATGACCAAGGGCAGGCAGAAGTGATTAGTTTAATTTTGCATCATATTCGGCACAGCATTTTGCTGTACTGTTCTATGTTCTGTGATACACGAGGAGCCAAATGGCCTCCTGTGCTACCTGCTGTGTGTTTCCATTAAGTCGAGTTCATCAGACTCTGGTGAAGAGCTGACATCCACGGCTGTGAAATGGATTGAACGAGGTTACAGAGTCCACTATTTGTATTCGGAAAACATCAGGCTTAACTGTCCCCCAGCACTTGTTCTTGATTTGCCCCTCTTTATTCTTGTGGAATTGTCTGAGAGAGTTAGCTGGTATCATGAGATAAGGTAAAAACAACAAAGACTGTAGATGCTGGAAACCAGAGTCTAGATTAGAGTGGTGCTGGAAAAGCACAGCAGCATTCGAGGAGCAGGAAAATCAATGTTTCAGGCAAAAGCCCTTCATCAGGAATAGAGGCAGGGACCCTGCAGAGTGGAGAGATAAATTGGGGGGGGGGGAGAAAGTAGCATAGAGTACAATAGGTGAATGGGGGTGGGGATGGAGGTGATAGGTCAGAGAGGAGGGTGGAATGGATAGGTGGAAAGGAAGATAGGCAGGTAGGACAGGTCGTGAGGATGGTGCTGAGCTGGAAGGTTGGAGCTGCGGTGACGTGGAGGAAGGGGAAATGAGGAAACTGGTGAAATCCACATTGATGCCATGGTGTTCCGAGGCAGAAGATGAGGCGTTCTTCCTCATTTTGGGTAGTGAGGGAGTGGCAGTGGAGGAGGCCCAGGACCTGCATGTCCTTGGCAGAGTGGGAGGGGAAGTTGAAATGTTGGGCCACAGGGCGGTGTGGTTGATTGATGCGGGTGTTCCCAGAGATGTTCCCTAAAGCGCTCTGCTCGGAGGTGTCCAGTCTCCCCAATGTAGAGGAGACCGCATCGGGTGCAGCAGATACAATAAATTATATTGCTGGATGTGCAGGTAAAACTTTGGATGTGGAAGACTCCTTTGAGGCCTTGGATGGAGGTGAGGGAGGAGGTGTGGGCGCAGGTTTTGCAATTCCTGCAGTAGCAGGGGAAGGTGCCAGGACGGGAGGGTTGGTTGTTGGGGGGGTGTGGACCTGACCAGGTAGTCATGAAGGGAACGGTCTTTGCGGAAAGGGGTGAGGAGGGAAATATATCCCTGGTGGTGGGGTCCGTTTGGAGATCATGAGATAAGCTCCACCCATTATAAAGAGTTGTTCTTGGAAGAAATTAACCATATCCTAACTGTTTCCTGAGGTGTTGGTGTTTAACACAACATAGGCAAAGTATTGTTTTCTCTTAAGTAGGGCCTGATGTCTCATAGAGATATGTATTTTAGGTGCAACATAAGTGGCTATTAACCAATACATAATCAACCCCTGATATTCTGTCCATCAGGAGTGAACCTATCTTCAACCTGGATGTTGGGTGGGCCTGATGCCTACATGTTGTCAGCATCATGACAGGAAGGGAAATGGCCCAGTTCATTCCAGCAACCCAAGTAATGTTCTGGAGACCTGGGTTTGAATCCTAACATGTAAAATTTTCATTAAATTAAAAAAAAAATCTGGAATTAAGAGTCCAATGATGACAGTGAAATTGTTCTTCATTGTCAGGGAGGAAAAAAAAGCACTTTAGGGAGGAAACGGCCATCTTTACCTTCCCTGGCCCACACGAGATTCCAGACCCACGGCATTGTGGCCGAGACTTGTCCTGTGGGCAGTTAGGAGTGGTCAATATGCTGGCCTGGCCAGTGACATCCTCATCCCATGAATGAATTGGCAAAAAGGCAGTTTAGATTGATACCAGCAAGGAGAATTTGTGGTGGTGAATCTGCCCAGGGCATGTCAGACGGGTCCAGAGAGAGACCAACATTTACAATAAAGGTGAGCGTTTTGTGATTGAAGGGGAGTGAGGCTGCTTCAGGGAACCTTTTGAGTTTGTCTAATTTCCTGGAGGCAACAACAAGAGCAGGTTCAACAGAGTGGAGAGGATTCCTGTCTGTCATGTTGGTAACCATCATTGGCTCCAAGCTGCAATAGGACAACCTCCCTGACAGTCTGACGAATCGTTATGCTATAATTACACTTCACTTCAAGTGGGAAAAATTGAGACATCCCTGATGCATGCCTGATCAGCTTCAGTTTATTTACATACCCACGAAACTTCCTCTTGTGAAACAATTTACCAGCAACAGCATTCATTTTAATATGTGTTGATAGCAATAATTAAAAAATGATTAAAGTGCTCACTTAATTTAAGTAAAACTGAAGAAAAGAACTTAGGAAAGATTAGTTTTCAGAGTGTATTGGATAGAATTTGGCAGCTCACCCGTTTCCAGTTTATTGAGTAACAAGTCAGATTGCAAAGATTGGCAGTATTACAGAGCAAGAATAAATGGGAAAGAGTGTTTTTTTTCTGTTGGAAATCTATGCAACAGGAACAAATGGAAGTAAAGACTTCACTGAGTCAACAATTTGCATTCACGCAACCCCTTCGACATCATGACATACTTTACAGGGATGTTATCAGAGAAAATTTGACACTAAGCCAAAGGAAGAGACGTTAGGAATTGCAACCTCAAGCAAACATAGAACATAGGAAACAGCATCAGAAGTGGAACATTTTGCTGCTTGACCCTGCTCAGTCATTCACTAAGGTCAGACCATAAGACACAGGAGGCCACTGAGCCCATTGAATCTGCTGTGCCATCGATTGACCGATTAATGACCTCAATGCCATTTTCCTGCACTATCCTCATGTCCCATTATGCCATTGGTGTTTAGAAATCCATCGATTTCTTCTTTGCAACCACTATCAACCCTGAAGGACTGGTGAGGCTTAGCCATTGAGCATTTTCAGTACAGAGATGGGAGAATGATCTTAAAGGACAGGAGAGGGATGGGGATATCGCATTGTGGTTGTATCAATGCGTCATGAACGCAGCGTTTAAGATCTCATCTCACCAATACCTTCACAACATCATTCAGGACACCAGGCAAAGGCTTAATAGCAATGCCCATAAGTGAATTGTACAATTAGATGCTGAGAGGCTATCTCCCCTTGTGAGAGACCAGGACCAGACTGGGATTAGTGTAGACAGGTCAATTAAACTTGATGGGCTGAGGGGCCTCTTCTGATTCTATGAACACAGAATAAGGGATCACACATTTGAGGTAGAGATGAAGAGGATTCTTTTTCTCTCAGAGGGTAGCGTATCTGTAACCGCAGAGGACTGTAGAGGTTAGCTTGTTTATATTCGAGGCAGTGAGAGACAGTAAGGGGATGAAGGGTTATGGGGAAAAGGCAGGAAAGTGAGGATTGTCAGATCAGCCATAATTTTTTTTATTCACTCGGGGGGCGGGGGGGGGGCGGGGGGCGGGGGGGGGGGGGGGGGGTGGGATGTGGCCATCACTGACTGGGCCCATCCTTGGTTGCCCTTGAGAAGGTGATGGGCTGCCTTCTTGAACCGCTGCAGTCCATGTGCTCTAGGTTGACCCACCATGCCCTTAGGGAGGGAATTCCAGTGAAAATGAAGGAATGGCGACATATTTTCAGGTAAGTGTGGTGAGTGGCTCAGAGGTGGTGTTGTTCCTATCTCAGTAGCGGGCAGAGAAAATTCAATGGACCGAATGTCCCACATTTGCTTCGGGTCTAATTCTCTCAACCTCTGCCAACTCGACTGAATTCAAGCAATCGACGCCATCTCAAATATCTTGGCATGGTTTGCCACTCACTGACTTAATCGATTTCAGTAAGGGGGAGGCGCGGGATGGGCACAATCAGTCAGGGGTTCCAATTCCCAGCCCCCATCCAACTGCCAAGCTTGGAAATGAAGGTTGGGCTTGGCTCTGAGGTGCTCAAGGAGGAGTTGCCTTGCTGCCCCTGAAGAAGGGTTACACCCGAAATGTCGACTTCTCCACCTCCTGCTGCTGTCTGACTCGCTCTGTTCTTCCAGCCTCCTGCCTGTCTACTTTGGATTCCAGCACCTGCAGAATTTTTGCCTCTAACCCTGTTTAGCGCTGGAGCCGTCAATGTCCAGGGGAACCACAGCCCGGCAGGTTCAGGAGAGAAGGACGAAGAATCGAACATTAGATTATCCTTTTGAGAAGCAGCTGAGAAATGTGTTGCTGCGAGAGCCCTGGTTCCAGCTGCAGATTGCAATTATGCTGTTCACATTCTGGGTTAATGCCAACTGGAGATAACAATCAGCTCATTATTATTTCAAATTAAACCTTCGAACACTGCAAAACCTCTTTCATCCACGATTTGCCATTCAAACACAGGAATTCTTCAGAGGGACAGGGGGTGAAAGAAAGCTTTAAATAATTGGATGCAAATTACAGGAGTGGGTGAATTCTGAGACATCACTTCTCAGCCACCTATTCCTGAACATAAAACTCTCCGGCCTGCACGTAGCAATTGAGTGATCCGTTGGTCACAAACCTGAGGGCTTTCTCCTAATGGAGACCTGAGGAAGTTTTCCGATTGAGGAATATTGCTCAGTGTGGTTTAACTATTCCCCTGCTGTACTGAAGAGTTGGAAAGATGTTGGTCAGCTGCATTTTTTCATAGAAGGACTTTTCCTCAGTACAGTACAGCACTGAAGGAGTCCATTCAGCCCGTCGACTCTGTGCTAGAATTTTTTTGCAGTTGTGCTCGTTTCCTATTACCTTTCTTCTTTATTTCTCCCAGTATTTACCTAATCCCCTTTTAGAGGTTGCTGTTGGATCTGTTTCCAATGCTTGGTCAGTGCATTCTGAATCCTGCATGCTTGCTGCATAAAAATATTATTTCTCCTGATTTCTCTGATTTGTTTTCCGTCTGGTATGGATCATGGAATCTATTTAGAATCATAGAGACATAGAGATGTACAGCATAACAACAAACCCTTCGGTCCAATCCCTCCATGCTGACCAGATATCCCAATCCGATATAGTCCCACCTGCCAGCACCCGGCCCATATCCCTCCAAACCCTTCCTCTTACATACCCATCTAAAATCCTCTTAAATGTTGCAATTGTACCAGCCTCCACCACTTCCTCTGGTAGCTCATTCCATACACGTACCACCCTCTGTGTGAAAACGTTGCCCCTTAGGTCTCTTTTATATCTTTCCCTTCTCACCCTAAACCTACGCCCTCTAGTTCTGGACTCCCCAACCCCAGGGAAAAGACTTTGCCTATTTACCCTATCTGCGTCGCTCATAATTTTGTAAACCACTATAAGGTCACCCCACAGTCCAGGGAAAACAGCCCCAGACTGTTCAGCCTTTCCCTATAGCTCAAATCCTCCAACCCTGGCAACATCCTTGTAAATCTTTTCTGAACCCTTTCAAGTTTCACAACATCTTTCCGATAGGAAGGAGACCAGAATTGCACGCATTATTCCAACAGTGGCCTAACCAATGTCCTGAACAGCCACAACATGACCTCCCAACTCCTGTACTCAATACTCTGACCCATAAGGAAAGCATACCAAACGCCTCCTTCACTATCCTATTTACCTGTGACTCCACTTTCAAGGAGCTATGAACCTGCACTCCAAGGTCTCTTTGTTCAGCAACACTCCCTAGGACCTTACCATTAAGTGTATAAGTCCTGCTAAGATTTGCTTTCCCAAAATGCAGCACCTCGCATTTATCTACATTAGACTCCATCTGCCACACCTCAGCCTATTGGCCCATCTAAACTTTTTTTCCTCATCTTGAACATCTCTATTATAGCTGCTTCTAGCCTCCTCTGCTCTAAGGAGAACGACTCCATCCTCTCAGTCTGTCATAGAATCCTTACATGTGGAATTTGGCTATTTGGGTTGTTGAGTCCACACCAACTCTCTGAAGAACATCCTACCAGACTTACCTTATCCCTGCATTTCCCACATCCAATTGACCTACCCTGCACATCCTTAGACACTAAGGGGAAATTTAGAATGGCCGATCCACCTAACCTGCACATCTTTTGGACTGTGGGCAAAAACTAGTGCACCCAGAGGAAACACATACAGACACATGGAGAATGTGCAAAGTCCTTCTAGGCAGTCGCCCCGAGGCTGGAATTGAACCCAGGTCTTTGGCGCTGTGAGGCAGTAGTGCTAACCGCTGAATCACTATTGGCTATGATAAACTGGGGAAACCTAATTAAAGGGATGAAGTTTGAAAGGCAATGGAAAACATTTAAAGAGTAACAAATCTTTGTTTGTGTCTGTTGCAATGGGAATGGTGGTCAAACAACAGCATACAATAGTATTAGACCCAATGAAGAGGCATACATGGCAACAAAAAGACAACAGACCTGAGGGAGTGGAAACAGTTTAGAATTCAACAAAGAAGATTGATTAAGAAAGGAAACGAGAGCATAAGAGTAAGCTTGTGGGAAATATAAAAACTGATTGTAAAAGTTTCTATCAGCATGTGAAGAAAAAGGGTTAGTGAAGACAAGCCTAGATCCCTCATTGTCAGAAATAAGACCATTAGATATAGGAGTGGAAGCAAGGCCATTCAGCCCATCGAATCCACTCTGCCATTTAATCATGGCTCATGGGTATTTCAATTCCACTTACCCACACTCTCCCCGTAGCCCTTAAATCCTTGCGAGATCAAGAATTTATCAATCTTTGCCTTGAAGACATTTAATGTCCCGGCCTCCACTGCGCTCTGTGGCAATGAATTCCACAGGCCCACCACTCTTTGGCTGATTTCCATTCTAAATTGACCCCCTCCAATTCTAAGGCTGTGCCCACAGGTCCTAGTCTCCCCACCTAATGGAAACAATTTCCCAGCATCCACCCTTTCTAAGCCAATGCATTATCTTGTAAGTTTCTATTAGATCTCCCCTCAACCTTCTAAACTCTTAACGAATACAATCCCAGGATCCTCAGCCGATTATCATATGTTAGGCCTACCATTCCAGGGATCATCCGTGTGAATCTCCACTGAACACACTCCAGTGCCAATATGTCCTTCCTAAGGTGTGGGACCCAAAATTGGACACAGTATTCTAAATGGGGCCTAACTAGAATTTTATAAAGTCTAGTGGGGGAGTCTATAATGGGGAACAAAGAAATCAATGACAACAAAATACATTCTTTGGTTCTGTTTTCACAAAGAAGGGCGCAGATAATATACCAGAAATGTTGGAGAAAATAGGGTTTAGTGAGAGGGAGGTAAGACAGCACCTTCGAAACCCATGACCACTTCCATCTGGAAAGACAAGGACATCAGATATATGAGAACGCCACCAGCTGCAAGTCCCCCTCCAGCCAATCACCATCCTGATGTGGCAATTGATCATCGTTCCTTCAGTGTCGCTGGGTCAAAATCCTGGAATTCTCTCCCTAAGGGCATCCTGGGTCTACGTTCAGCACATGGACTGCAACCTGTCAGGAAGGCAGCTCACCACAACCTTCTTAAGGGTAACTAGGGATGGGCAATAAATGCTGGCAACATCCTCGTTCCAAGAATAAATAAAATAAAACAAACAGGAGGAAATCAGTATTAGTAAGGAAATGGCTTTGTGGAAATTGATGGGATTGAAGGCCAGTAAACCCCTAGGGCCTAATAATGTACAGTCCAGAGTACTTAAGGAAATGATCCTAGAAATAATGGATGTATCTGTGGTCATCTTCCAAGATTCTTTGACACTGGAACGGCTCCTATCTATTGGATGGTAGCTATTGCAACCCCTCTATTTAAAGAGAAAACAGAGAAGAATAGACCACTTCGCCTGATGTCAATCGTGGGAAAAATGCTTAAATCCATTATAAAATCATTCAGAGCTAAGCACCTGGAAAACATGTTCCCCACATGCTTACTCTAATTCCCTTTTCTTAGTGCAGTACTTTGCCTTTCTTTGCTAAATTCTAAGCTTCCTTTTGTCACATCTCTGTACTTACAAGAGGAAAATCATATTTAAGAAATGTACTGGGATTGTTCAAGGATATAACCCATGGAGTGGATGAAGGGGAGTCGTGGGTGTGGTTTATTTGAACTTTGAGATGACTTTCAACCAAGAGATTAAAATCAAAGCATACAGCGTTGGGGGTAGCATATCCAGATGGATGGAAAATGTTTGGCAGACTGGAAACAAAGGGTAGGAATAAACGGATCTCTTTTCTGAGTGGAAGGCATTGTCTAGTGGGGTACCACAGGGATCAGTGCGAGGATTCCAACTATTTATAACATGTACCAATGGAATGGATGAGGAAACTAAATGCAATGTCTGAAAATTTGCAGAAAACACAAAGCAGGTAGGAGGGCGAGCTCTGAGGAGGATGCAGAGATGCTTCAGTGTGACTTGGATAGGGTGAGTGAGTGGGAAAATGCATTACAGATGGAGTATAATGTGGATAAATGTGAGGTTATCCATTTGCTGGACAAAACAGGAAGCAGATTAGTATCGGAATGGTGATAGATTGGGAAAGTGCTGGTGCAAAGAGATTTGGCTGTCCATGTGCACCAGTCATTGAAAGTGTGTAGGTGCAGCAGACCATGAAGAAGGCAAATGGTGTGTTGGTCTTCATAGTGAGAGGATTCAAGTACAGGAGGAGGGATGTCTTGCTGCAATTGTACAGGGCCTTGGTGAGACCGTACCTGGAGTATTGTGCGTGCAGTTTTGGTCACTTTGTCTGAGGAAGGATATTCTGGTGATGAGAAGGAGTCCAACAAAGATTTACATAAGAACTAGGAGCAGGAGCAGGCCATCTGGCCCTTCGAGCCTGTTCCCCATTCGATAAGATCATGGACCTCAACTCCAGAATCAACCTAGTGAACCTCTTCTGCACCCCCTCCAGTGCCAGTACATCCTTTCTTAAGTAAGTAGAATTCTCTATTAAGGAGACCCAAAACAGCACACACAAATCCAGATGTGGCCTCACCAGCACCCACTACAGCTGCAACATGACCTCCCTGCTTTTAAACTCAATCCCTTTAGCAATGTAGGACAAAATTCCAATTTGCCTTCCTAAATACCTTTCCACCTGCAGACCAATCTGATTTCTTGGAGTGACGTACAAAGAGAGACTGGATTGGTTAGGACTATATTCACTGGAATTTAGATGAATGAGGAGGAAGGAAATAATCTCAGGAACCTTTAAAATTCTAACAGGTCTAGAGAGGAGGAACAGAGGAAAGATGTTCACAACCAGGAGTCACAGTTTAAGGACACTGGTGGGGGGGGAGGGGGGGGTTGGGTGGTGGAGGTGGGGGGGGATGGAGTGCCATGCATTTTAGAACTTTTATTAGATTAGATTACTTACAGTGTGGAAACAGGCCCTTCGGCCCAACAAGTCCACACCGACCCGCCAAAGCGCAACCCACCCATACCCCCACATTTACCCCTTACCTAACACTACGGGCAATTTAGCATGGCCAATTCACCTGATGAGAAATTTCATTACCCAGAGAGTGGAATTCTCTTTCACAGGAAGCAGTTGAGGCCAAAGCACTGAATGTTTTAAAGATGTAGTTAGATATCGTTCTTGGGGCTAGAGAAATCAAAGGGTATGGGGAGAAAGTGGGAACATTTGGATGATCAGCCATGATCCTATTGAATGTGAAGCAGCTGGAAGGGCTGAATAGCCTAATCCTCCTATTTTCCAAGTTTCTATGGTTTTACCAAAGGAATTTTCCCACTTTCTCTTACAGGTCATACGGGAGCTGAAGGACGAGAGTTACCACATACTTGTGATGCAGCTACGGTAAGAGTTTTCAACCCTTTATGTTTTAGCATTTCAGTAAGACCTGTCTTGGTTCCATCAGTCTGTGCTCCATCATTCGTCATCCCAATTTACCATGCCCCATTGTGGCCAAGGCATGGAGAATTAGTTGGCTTTTTCTCTGATCACTTTGCTGCTATTCATTTGTAAAAGAGGGGGCCCCGGCAGCAGAAACTTGGCAAATCAGACATAAGGAGCATTCACAGAAAAGGGAAAAAAGACTTAATGAGGAAGACCCGGAGTTCTGTGGGAAGACTTTGAAAGGTATGATGAGGTAAGTTAAACATCCCACTGTATCTAATGAAATGATTGGTCAGAACCTGAGGTGAAAGAGAAAAATCGCTTTGGGTGAGGGGATTAACAGTTGGAGTTGTGACGTGCTTGTTGTTCAGCTCTTGGTTGTATTTTTGCATCTGTCTCTCTGCTTTCCCTCTCCCACATCTTGTCAAAAATGACAGATTACAGATCTATAGGCTTTGACAGCTTTCATATTTATTTCTGTCCTTCGGAGTGAGTGATATTGGTTGATGAGGGTTCAATCATTGAAGGAGCCATCTCTCAGTTGAGCTTAATCCAATTTTTCTACCTTTGATCCTTGCTGGGAAAAAAGACATGTCACTGAGCAGGACACAATCAACAGGACAAATACAAGGATGCCAAATTTCAAATGATCACAATAATTTTTAGTACAGGGTCCTAATTGGTTGGCAGTTTGACAGAGACACTGCTGTGGACAAAATCATGAGGAGGTCTAAAAATTTAACTTAGTACTGGACATCAACAATAATGACGTGAATTTGTATGTCGCCTTTAGAACATAGAACATAGAAATGTACAGCACAGAACAGGCCCTTTGGCCCACAATGTTGTGCCGAGACTTAATCCTAATGTAAAATATAATAACTTAACCTAAGCACTCCTCAACTCACTGCTATTCATGTGCATGTCCAGGAATCGCTTAAGTGTCCCCAATGACTCTGCTTCCACCACCACCGCTGGCAACGCATTCCATGCATTCACAACTCTCTGCACAAAGAACCTACCTCTGATGTCTCCTTAATACCTTCCTCCTAATATCTTCAAACTATGACTTCTTGTACCAGTCAACCTTGCCCTGGGGAAAAGTCTCTGGCTAGATGTTGTGTTGCCTTTAATGTTGTGTTGTTTTGTGCCTCCATTTAATGTGAGAGAGCACTGACAAGATGGAATTATAGAAATGTACAGCACGGAAACATCCTTCAGTCCAACTTGACCATGCCGACCAGATAGCCTAACCTAGTCTCATCCCATTTGCCAGCATTTGGCCCTATCCCTCTAAACATTTCCTATTTATATACCCTTCCAGATGCCTTTTAAATGCTGTAATTGTACCAGCCTCCACCACTTCCTCTGGCAGCTCATTCCATACACGGATCACCGTCTACATCTAGCCTCTGAATCTCGTTTTCCTTTATCCCTGCCCTCAACCCATCTCATCGCCTCTCAGCTCATCAACAACAAAAACATAAAAGCACTTGTATGGTAATGTCACTGAGCATTCAGCTCAGAAACTCATCTAGTGTTCTAGGTTCCAACCTAACATAGCAGACGGTGAAATTTGAATTCAAGGGAATCTGGAGTAATGGTAGCCATGTTGAGCTCTTTTTAAACAAACCCATCGTGCCCCCTTAAGGAAGGAATTCATCAACCATAGAACCCCTCCAGTGTGGGAACAGGCCATTCATCACAACAAGTTCACACAGACCCTCTGAAGAATAATTCACCCAGACCTATTCTCCCTACCCTATATTTCCCCTGACTAGTGCACCTAACCTACACATCCCTGAACACTGTCGGCAATTTGAACATGGCCAGTTCACCTAACCTGCACATCTTTGGAATGTGGGAGGAAACCCACATTGACACAGGGAGAATGTGCAAACTCCACACGGACAGTCGCTCGAGGCTGGAATCAAACCCAGGTCCCTGGTGCTGTGAGGCAGTAGTGCTAACCACTGAGCCACCGTGCCGCCCATTCTGCAGAACTGATCTGGCCTGCATGTAACTCCAGACTCCCAGCAATATCTTCTTAATTGCTCACTGCACAACTAGAATAGGCATTAAATGCAGACCCATATTCCATGGACAAAGAAGAGATCATAGAATCCCTACAGTGCAGGCAATAGGCCATTCAGTCCACACTGACCCTCTAGCAACCATCACATTCAGACCCACTTCCCTATCCTACACCTGTAATCCTGCCTTTTCCATGACTAGTCTACCTAGCCTGTGTATCCCTGGACACAATAGACACTTTAGCATGGCCCGTTCACCCTAACTTGCACATCTTTGGACTGTGGGAGGAAACTCACACAGAAACAGGGGGAATGTGCAAACTCGACACAGACAGTTGCCTGAGGGTATGAATCGAACCCGGTTGCCTGGCGCTGTGAGGCAGCAAGGCAAGTCCTGTGCTGCCAATATAGGAAACAGAGCAGCCAGTTTCCTGCAAACAAAATAACAGTCTACTTCTGGCCAGGCAATCATTTTTAGTGATGTCGAGACAATCCCCCTCCTCTTCTCCAAAAAAAATCACCATGGGACCTTTTTACATACACCCATGAGGCTCATGGGGCTGTGAGGTAATAGCTCATTTAAGAGATAATGCAACGTCATGTCGTCTTTCTGTAGCTGTCTTTCACAATCTCTGTCACAGCCGATGATGTACTTTTGAAACATGCTTGCAGCGATAATATATGAAGCACAGCAGCCAACTGATGCACATCAAGTTCCCACACACCCAGATGAGGGTAATGGCTGTTTGGTGTTACAGTAAGATTGGTTGAGGGACGCATATTTGGGAGAGTACTGTACATCCACGTGAGACAGAGCCATGGATTCTAATGCCATCTGAAAGGCAGGACCTTCAGTACTGCAGCATTCCTTCTGTACTGCAGTGGGAGCAACCGCTTGGATTAGATATTCTGGCCAATTACTAGGTTCAGTCCAGATTATCCCATATTAGTATGGTGCAGACGCAGGTCATTCAGCCCATTGTGCCTGCACCAGCTTTATTATTGAATGCCAATCTCTTATCTTTGCCCTGCATCCCTGTGTACCGTTACTATCCACAAAGAAGCAATCCAATGTCCTTGAGTGTCACTACCTTTCCAGACAGTGCATTCCTTTTATTCAATTTTTACCCAAGACTCAACCCCCTTGGAGACATGAGGACCAGACATTGTAGCCCATCTGATGGCTTGTTACGTAGCGTGAGGATCTGGAGTCATGCATAAGGTTGGCAGTTTCCTTCCCTAAAGGACATTGATGAACCAGCAGAGATTCTCACGGATGATCCAGGGAATGGGAGGCCAAACATATGATAAATGATTGAGGATCCTGGGATTGTATTCATTAGAGTTTAGAAGATTGAGGGGAGATAGAACATAGAACATAGAAAAGTACAGCACAGAACAGGCCCTTTAGCCCACGATGTTGTGCCGAGATTTAATCCTAATGTAAAATACAGTAATTTAACCTGTGCACCCCTCAACTCACTGCTATCCATGTGCATATCCCGCAGTTGCTTAAATGTCCCCAATGACTCTGCTTCAACTACGTCAGCTGGCAACGCATTCCATGCACTCACAACTCTCTGCATAAAGAACCTACCTCTGATGTCTTCTTTATACCTTCCTCCTAATATCTTCAAACTATGACTTCTCGTACCAGTCAATCCTGCCCTGGGGAAAAGTCTCTGGCTATTGATTCTATCTATTCCTCTCATTATTTGTACACCTTGATCAGGTCTCCTCTCTTCCTCCTTCTCTCCAGAGAGAAACGTCCGAGCTTATTCAACCTTTCTTCATAAGGCAAGCCCTCCAGCCCAGTTAGCATCCTGGTAAACCTTCTTTGCACCCTCTCCAAAGCCACTGTATCTTTCCTCTAGTAGGGTGACCAGAACTGCACACAATTTTACAATTGTGGTCTCACCAGGGACTTGTAGAGTTGCAGCAAAACCTCGTGGCTCTTAAACTCGATCTCCCGATAATGAAAGCCAAAACACCATATGCTTTCTTAACAACCCTATCCAATTGGGTGGCAACTTTGAGGGATCTATGTACTTGCACACACAGATCCCTCTGTTCCTCCACATTGCCAAGAATCCTGTCTTTAATCCTATATTTAGCATTCGAGTTCGACCTTCCAAAATGCATCACTTCACATTTATCCAGGTTGAACTCCATCTGCCATTTCTCAGCCCAGCTCTGCATCCTGTCTATGTCGCGCTGCAGCCTGCAGTAGCCCTCTATACTATCGACGACACCTCCAACCTTTGTGTCATCTGCAAATTTACTAACCCACTCCTCAACCTCCTCATCCAAGTCATTTATTAAAACTACAAGGAGCAGAGGCCCAAGAACAAGAGTCCTCTGGGACCCCACTCACTACTGACCTACTGGCAGAATACATTCCATCTACAACCACTCTCTACCTTCTGCCAGCTAACCAATTCTGAATCCAGACAGCCAAATCTCCCTGTATCCCATACTTCCTGACTTTATGAATGAGCCTACCATGGGGAACCCTATCAAATGCCTTACTGAAGTCTATATACACCACATCCACTGCTCGACTGTCGTTGACCTGTCTTGACACCTCCTCAAAGAACTCAATAAGATTTGTGAGGCATGACCTGCTCCTCACAAAATCATACTGACTGCCTGTAATCAGGCTATGCTTTGCCAAATAGTCATAAATCCGATCCTTCAGAATTCTTTCCAAACTTTTGCTGACCACAGACGTAAGACTGACTGGTCTGTAATCACCAGGATTTTCCTATTACCGTTCTTGAAAAGAGGAACAACATTCACCTCCTTCCAATCCTCTGGTATGACTCCTGTGGAGAGTGAGGAGGCAAAGATCCTCGCCAGCAGCTTAACAACCTCCTTTCTCGCTTCCTGGAGCAGCCTAGGATAAATCTGGTCTGGCCTTGGAGACTTATCAATCTTAATGTTTTCCAAAATTTCCAGCACATCAACTTCATCAATCTTGATCTGATCAAGAGTGTACTCCAACTCCTCAAAGTTTTCATTTGCAATAAATTCCCCTTCCTTAGTGAAAACCGAAGCAAAAAACTCATTTAGGGTTTCCCCTATCTGCTCAGACTCCACGCACAAGTTCCCTACGCTATCCCTGATTGGCCTTACCGTCTCCCTGATCATTCTCTTATTCCTCATTTATGAGTAAAATGCCTTTGGCTTCTCCCTAATCCCTATTGCCAAGCCTCCTGGCTCTCCTCAGTCCATTTCTGAGCTCCTTTCTAGTAAGCCTGTAATCTTCTAAAGCTAAGCTAGATCCTTGCTTCCTCCACCTTACATAAGCTGCCTTCTTCCTTTTGATGAGAAGTTCCTCTGTTCTCGTCATCCAAGGTTCCTTAATCTCCCCCCTTCTGACCTGTCTCAGAGGAACAAATTTGTGCATCACTCACAACAACTGCTCCTTAAACAGTCTCCACATGTCTGCTGTGCCCTTTCTGTGGAGCAATTGCCAACTCCCGTCTGATAACGTCATAATTTCCTTTTCTCCAATTAAATATCTTCCCTCGGTAACCGCTCCTTTCGGTCTCCAAGACTATGCTAAATGTGAGGCAGTTGTGATCACTTTCACCAAAGTGCTCTCCCACCGCGAGTTCTGACACCTGTCCTGACTCGTTGCCGAGCACCAAATCCAAAATGGCCTCTCTCATTGTTGGCCTGTCTACATACTGAGTAAGGGTAAGAACAATGACTGCAGATGCTGGAAACCACATTCTGGATTATTGGTTCTTGAAGAGCACAGCAGTTCAGGCAGCATCCGAGGAGCAGTAACATCGATGTTTCGGGCAAAAGCCCTTCATCAGGAATAAAAGCTTTTATTCCTGATGAAGGGCTTTTGCCTGAAACGTCGATTTTACTGCTCTTTGGATGCTGCCTGAACTGCTGTGCTCTTCAAGCACCACTAATCCAGAATACATACTCAGTAAGGAAACCCTCCTGAACACACCTGACAAAAACGGCTCCATCCAAACTTACACTTAGGAGGTTCCAGTCCATATTGGAAAAGTTGAAATCACCCATAACAACAACCCTGCTACTTTTGCATTTTTCCAGAATCTGCCCGCCTATGAGATATTCAATCTCTCTACTGCTATTAGCTGGTCTGTAGAAAATCCCCAATGCGGTGGCCGTCCCCTTGCTGTTCCTAAATTTCACCCATACTGACTCAGTAGACAAACCTTCCTCAACAACCTTCGTTTCTGTAGCTGTGATGCACTCGCTGATTAGCAATGCCACGCACCTCCTCTTATTCCACCCTCCCTGTTCTTTCTAAACGTTCTAAACCCTGGAACATCAAGCAACCATCCCTGCCCCTGTGAAACCCCCGTCTCTGTTACGGCCACAACATCGTAGCCCCAAGTACTGATCCACGCTCTTAAGTTCGTCCCTCTTATTCCGGACACTCCTTGCATTAAAGCAGACACACTTTAACCGATTCCTCTGTTTCATTGTGTAGGAAACCTTCCTGATAGATTCAATATATCCTGCCACTGTTCCGTCTGCAACTGTCCCCCTCTCAGACATGTGGCTCTGATTCCCACCCAACCCCTGCCAAATTAGTTTAAACCCTCCCGAATCCCACGAGCAAATCTCCCACCCAGGACATTTGTGCCCCTCCAGTTCAGGTGCAACCCGTCCTTCATGTACAGGTCCCACCTTCCCCAGAAGGCATCCCAATGGTCTAGGTATCTGAAGCCCTCCCTCCTGCACCAGCCTTGCAGCCATGTGTTAAGCTGTATTCACTGACTGTTCCTTAACTCACTATCTCGTGGCACCGGTAGCAAACCTGAGATTGCTACTCTACTCGTCCTGGTCTTCGGCTTCCAACCTAACTCTCTGTAGTCACTTTTCAGATCCTCAGTCCTTTTCCTGGCTTTATCATTGGTGCCAATATATATCATGATTAATGGCTGCTCCACCTCCCCCTTAAGAACCTTGTAAACCTGATCGGCGACATCCCGGATCCTGGCACTAGGGAGGCAACGTACCTTCCCGTTCCTGACCACAAAATGTCCTATCAATCCGTCTAACTATTGAGTCCCCTACCACTAGTGCTTTTCTATTTTGTCCCCTTCCCTTCTGAGGCTCAGTGCCTGAGACCTGACAACAATGGCTTTCCCCCGGTAGGCCGTCCCCACCAGCAGTATCCAAAACGGTATACTTATTGCTGAGGGGAACGGCCACAGGGGATCCCTGCTCTGACCGTTGGTTCCTCCCCCTGACAGTAACCCAGTTGTCCTTATCCTGTGTCTGGGGAGTGACCACCTCCCTGTACATCCTCTCAATTTCCCCCTTAGCCTCCCGGATGATCCGTAGTTCATCCAGCTCCAGCTCCAGTTCCCTTACTCGGTTTTCGAGGAGCTGGAGTTGGGTGCACTTCCCGCAGATGTAGTCGACAGAGACATGTGAAGTGTCTCTCACTTGCCACATTCTGCAGGAGGAACATGCAACTGACCTGACATCCATATCCCGCTACTCTGAAAGCCCGCACAGAACTAAACAAGGGAAGAGAAGAAAAAAAAAGCTGAAAAATAACAATACTTTACAAATTCTTAGTAAGGTTAGAGAAGGTGGGTGGGTGGGAGGGAGGCCTTATGGTATAGGGTCTCAGGTTTAGATCTCACCCACTTAAAAACTTCCCAAAATTCCTTTGTTCCTCCCTTGCACCTCTCGGCAAATGGAGGCCCCGACGCCTGAGGTAAGTGTCTTAAACAGTTAGACTCACCTTCCCAGAATCCTTCACTCCTCCCTCGCACTTCTCGGCAAATGGAAGCCCTGAAGCCTGAAGTAAGTGTTTTAAACAGTTAGACTCACCTTCCCAGAATTCCTTTGCTCCTCCCTTACACCTCTCAGCAAATGGAGGCCCCGACGCCTGAGGTAAGTCTTTTAAATGGTTAGACTCACCTTAATAGATCTAATAGAAACTTACAAGATAATGCATGGCTTAGAAAGGGTGGACACTGGGAAATTGTTTCCATCAGGCGGGGATGCTAGGACCCGTGGGCACAGCCTTAGAATTAGAGGGGGTCAATTTAGAATGGAAATGAGGAGACATTTCTTCAGCCAGAGAGTGGTGGGCCTGTGGAATTCATTGCCACAGAGCGCAGTGGAGGCCGGGACGTTAAATGTCTTCAAGGCAGAGATTGATAAATTCTTGATTTCACAAGGAATTAAGGGATACGGAGAGAGTGTGATTAAGTGGAATTGAAACGCCCATCAACCATGTTTGAATGGCGGAGTGGACTGGATGGGCTGAATGGCCTTACTTCCACTCCTATATCTTATTGTCTTATGGGATTCATCACCCTCCCCCACCGATCCCTCACATTTGGCAATGGCTTCACGGTCATCATTAGATTCTGAAGTCCAGATTTTCACTGAAATCAAATTCAACCATCTGCCATCGCAAGGTTTGAATGCAGGTACTTGGGTCACTGGATTAACAGAGCAGCAATAATACCACCAGGCCATCACCCGCCCTTCCTAACCCTAACTACTCGCTGAGTGGAAAAGTCCCATATCACTCTTGCTTTCTTTGCGCGTAATGTAGCAATCCATCAGTGTGCTGTGTAGTTGGAATGTATGTACTCACCATTTCCCAGTCCCAGTTAGTTTTGCCCCTCTACTGCAGTTATTGCATCTTATGGGTAGACTGTTTGTCCTGCTGTTTAGTTTCCCCCAAGTTACTTCTCCTCGCATAAGGTTGGTGCCAATTGGCCGTTTGTCAATGGGCAGTATCCCAGTTGAACCAATCCCGTCATTGCTAGACATTTCCATCTGGCAGAGGAGAACCACTTGGGCAAATAATTGGCAGGTGAAGCACAGAAGTCAGTGAAAGAAGAAGACGTGGGACGAGTTGTAACATGAGCTGCCAAGTTGTTATTGCCCATTTTTTTATGCTATCTCACCGAGTTAGTGATCTATATCCTTTCTGTCACCAAAACCAAAGACTGCAAGATCAAAAAGTGTGATGAAATGTGAGTGGGATTTGAGCACGGATTTTGTGGCAGGCCGCAAGTGTTTTCTTTTCATTGTGCTGGGTCCTGTACAACTTCATTCATTCCAATTATCCTTCCAAAGCTCTTGGCAATTGTGCAGGTTTCGTGCCAGGAAAAATAACTCAATTGGATTTTATTCTGTGTGTGTGTGTGTGTGTGTGTGTGTGTGTGTGTGTGTGGAGTGAGGAGGGGAGGTACGATCAAACAATGTGGATACTTGAAAATTGGCTCACTCTCCAATTTAAACAGGGAGTCCAGACTTGCGCGAGACACAGTAGCTGTGGACAGTTAGTATTGTAATCTGAGATTAACCAGTTCAGCATCGCAGGTGTTCCAGAACATTCTTTAGTTGTGTGGTGATCCTCTGAGGAAACCTCTAAAAGAGGGGCTTGTCTTCCATTTCTGACGCAAAAAAAGAACCGTTTGCACTGAGTGACAAGTCACCAATCTTAGTGACTTCTGGTATTATGTCAACTTTAGGTCACTTGCTGCAGTCTTTTCTTATCTGAGTCGGCGTGAGGTTTTGTTTGATTATCGCTTCAGAGATGTCCCTTGGGTAGTTAAAGGTGCTATATAAATGCAAATTGTTGCTATTTCCAGACGGCACTGAGCTAGACAGTAAGAGAAGGCTAATGAGAACCTGGTATTGATTTTGAGGTCAAAAGCAGCACAAAGTTCCTCCTGTACACTGAAGCATGCTGGGGTAGCCAGAACAGCTGGAAGACTGCCATAACCCTCCTGAAGTAATCATTCAACTTCAATTAACTCAGTCTTTATAACTTGAAGCATTTAGATTAGATTACTTACAGTGTGGAAACAGGCCCTTCAGCCCAACAAGTCCACACCGACCTGCCGAAGTACAACTCACCCACACCCATTCCCCTACATTTACCCCTTTGCCTAACACTACGGACAATTTAGCCTGGCCAATTCACCTGACCTGCACATTTTTGGATTGTGGGAGGAAACCGGAGCACCCGGAGGAAACCCACGCAGACATGGGGAGAACGTGCAAACTCTCCACAGTCGCCTGAGGCAGGAATTGAACCCGGGTCTCTGGCGCTGCGAGGCAGCAGTGCTAACCACTGTGTCACCATGCCGCCCATTTACTCCCGTAAGCCATCAATGGAACAAAAGTAATGATTTAAGCAAACTTTCAAAGTTTTCATTTGCGAACTGTTTGCTGATTCTGTGAACTTTTTTAAGTGTTACGGGACACAGGCTTCACTGGCTGGGCATTTATTGCCCATCAGTGGTTGCCCAGGAGTGGAGTAGCTTTTATTTGTCATTTCTACCATCTACAACCAATCTTGAACTGCTCCAGTCCATTTTCTGGAGGCAGAACCTCAGTGCTATCAGGGAGGAAGCTGCTGGATTATGATATATTTCCAAATCCAAGATAGTAAGCAGCCTGGACGGGAGCGTGCAGGGGTGGTGTTCCTATGTATCTGCTGCCCTTGTCCTTCCAGATGGAAGTGGTCATGAGTTTGGAAGATGCTATTGGAGGAGCCTTGGTGAAATTCTGTAGTGCATCTCGTACATGGTACTCACTGAGCATTGATGGTCATAGAGACATAGAGGTCGACAGCTCAGAAACCGGCCCTTCAAGTCAATGCTGGTCAATAAATACCCACCTACTATTCTAATTACTTTGGCGAAGGTTGATGAGGGTTGAAAGTGATGTACTGTTAGGTGGTTTCTGTTGTTCTGGTTGGTAACTCTTGTTAGAACTGGTCAAGTATGTTTTCCCTTCTTGTTGGCTCCCTCACCCCTTTTATTTCTTCATTCATGGGATATGGGTTCCATTTACTGTGCCAGCATTTGTTCTGCAACTGGGGCTCGGAGGGGAGTTGTAGATTATGGTATAACCATTCATCTAATGTCCTTCTACAGCGGTTGAAGAAAGCAATTCATCATCCCCTTCTCAAAGGTGAATAAACACTGGCCTAGGCTGTGCACGTGTGTGTGCGAGAGAGAGTGTGAGCATGTGTGTAAGAGACAAAGTGTAAGTGTGTGTGTAAGTAAGGCTGTGTGTGTGAGGGAATGTGAGTGTGTCAGTGAATGTGTGTTTGTGTGCATATGAGAGAGTGAGCGAGTGCATAAATGTGAGAGAGTAAATGTGTGTGTGAGAGAGCGTGTGTGTGTTTGAGACAGTGTATGTGTGCCTGACAGAGAGCATGTTTTGTCTGAGAAAGCGAGTGTGTGAGATAGAGAGAGCGAGTGTGTGTGTGAGAGAAAGTGTGCGCGTGTGAGAGAGTGGGTGTATGAGAGAGAGAGTGGGTGTGTGAGACAGAGTGTGTGTATATCACTGAGTGAGTGTGTGAGAGAGCGAGTGCCTGAGTGTGAGAGTGTGTGAAGGCATTGCATTATTTATTAGTAATGATTGGCTGACATTCAGCACATGAGGCAGGACATACCTGGAGAAAGTGAGGACTGCAGATGCTGGAGATTAGAGCTGAAAATGTGTTGCTGGAAAAGTGCAGCAGGTCAGGCAGCATCCAAGGAGCAGGAGAATCGACGTTTCGGGCATGAGCCCTTCTTCAGCAATGTTGTTCCTGAAGAAGGGCTCATGCCCGAAACGTCGATTCTCCTGATCCTTGGATGCTGCCTGACCTGCTGCGCTTTTCCAGCAACACATTTTCCATACATACCTGGAGCCTGGGTGCTCTAGCACTCAGCTCCTGGGTTGGAGATTATTTTACATTCTGCATGCTTTTATGTTTGAATAGGGTAGGAGTTATGTTTGAGCCAAGGATGGAGGGAAAGAGTTTGAAGTTATTTTGCTATTGAGTGAATGCGCAGTTTGGTTGGTGCTAATTTCCCAGGTTTCCTGCTCATGTTTACTGTGTGAGGGGACATAACTACAAATTGAGAGGTGATAGATTTAAGACAGATGTCAGAGGCAGGTTCTTTACGCAGAGAGTGGTAAGGGCGTGGAATGCCCTGCCTGCCAATGTAGTTAACTTAGTCACATTAGGGAGATTTAAACATTAGGGTGGCACAGTGGTTAGCACTGCTGCCTCACAGCTCCAGAGACCTGGGTTCAATTCCTGCCTCAGGCAACTGACTGTGTGGAGTTTGCACGTTCTCCCCGTGTTTGCGTGGGTTTCCTCCGGGTGCTCCGGTTTCCTCCCACAGTCCAAAGATGTGCAGGTCAGGTGAATTGGCCACGCTAAATTGCCCGTAGTGTTAGGTTCAGGGGTGAATGGGTCTGGGTGGGTGCGCTTCGGCGGGTCGGTGTGGACTTGTTGGGCCAAAGGGCCTGTTTCCACACTGTAAGTAAGTAATCTAAACAAATCCTTGGGTAAGCACATGGATGATTTTGGGATTATGTAGGGGAACGAGCTGAGAATAGTTCACAGGTTGGCTCAACATTGAGGGCTGAAGAGCCTGTTCTGCGCTGTATTGTTCTATGTCCTATGATTGTATCAGCCTGCAGCAGCTGTATTTTAAGCACTGATGTGCAAATTTCAAATCTCTCCCTAAAGAAGAGGTGGGGGTTGTGTCCGGGTGCAGAGTTTCTGGACTTCTGTCTTCACAGCCATCTCTCGTTAAATGCAATCCTGGGATTCAGTCCTTCTCGTAGATTTAAGAAATTGCAAGGCAGGCACTTTGTTATATGTGACTCCAATGGGTTCACCGTGTGGCCAATTCCCCTCCCTACCCTCTCCCCCTCCTGCATCTCACCCTAACCCCCTTGACTCCTTGTCCTGGCTCTGAGTTCAGAGAATTCGATGTAGACGTTATGTTTACAGGTCCCCAGTGAACGAGAATTTATTGTTGAAAAATTGCCCTGTTTTTATTACTTTGTGAAAAAAGAAGTGCTAGAAACAGGCTTTTTGCATTACGAGAAAGGCTAATAAATATTTTGAATATTCCTCTTTCAAACATATATTTGGCTGTGAATGCATGCAGCCATTAAGAGAGAAGCAGGTTATAGAACTGATAATGGTTTGAAATTTCTCAAATACCACAGTAAAAGTTTAATGGCCCTTGCTATATGGTGTTTATATTGAATGATTGAGGGGACTGGAGGTAATGTTGGCCTGTAAGTGCTGACTACTAGTTCTGTCTGTTAGTTGTTTCTGCACAATCCTGCACACATCTCAGAGCCCCTGAATGGATGTCAATTTAGTGCCAAACCAAAGCCTATCCACCATCAATAAGACACGTCAGGAATGTGATGGAATTCTCCCCACTTCCCTGGATGGGTGCAGCCCCAACAACACTCAAGAAGCTTGACACCATCCAGGGCAAAGCAGCCAGCTTAATTGGCAATATGTCCACAAGCATCCAATCTCTCCACCACCACATTTAGTAGCAGCAGTGTGTACCATCTACAAGATACACTGCAAAGATTTACCAAAGATCCTTTGACAGCTCCTACTAAACCCATGACTGCTCCATCTAGAAGGGCAAGTGCAACAGATGTGTGAGAACACTACCACCTACAAGTTCCCCTCCAAGTCACTCCCCATCTGACTTGGAATTATATTGCTGTTCCTTCAGTGTCGTTGGGTTGTTTCCTGTAAATCATCTGTAAGAATGTGTTTCACGCAGGGAATTTCATTAATGTGATGATGACTGGTGTTTGTCAGACCAATGTGCTATGTGGCACAGCAAGATCCCATATGCATTGTGACATAGAGATGTACAGCATGGAAACAAATTCCAACTCGTCCATGCTGGCCAGATATCCCAACTTAATCTAGTCCCACCTGCCAGCACTTGGCCCATATCCCTCCAAACCCTTCCTATTCATATGCCCATCCAAATGCCTTTTAAATGCTGTAATTGTACCAGCCTCCACCACTTCCTCTGGCAGCTCATTCCATACACGTACCACCCTCTGTGTGAAAAGGTTGCCCCTTAGGTCCCTTTTAGATCTACCTCCTCACTAAACCTATGTCTGGACTCCCCGACCCCAGGGAAAAGACTTTGTCTATTCACCCTATCCATGCCCCTCATGATTTTATAAACCTCTATAAGCTCAACCCTCAGCCTCTGACATTCCAGGCAAAACAGCCCCAGCCTGTTCAGCCTCTCCCTATAGCTCAAACCTTCCAACTCTGGCAATGTGCTTGTAAATCTTTCCTGAACCATTTCAAGTTTCACAACATCCTTCCGATAGGAAGGAGACCAGAGTTGCACGTAATCTTCCAAAAGTGGCCAAACCGACATCCAGTACAGCCTGTATTTGACCTCCCAACTCCTATATTCGATGTACTGACCAATAAAGTAAAGTGTACCAAATACCTTCTTCACTATCCTATCTATCCGCGACTCCACTTTCAAGGAGCTATGAACCTGCACTCCAAGGTCTCATTGTTCAGCAACATTACCCACGACCTTACCGTTAAGTGTATACATCCTCCTCTGATTTGCTTTTCCAAAATGCAGCACCTCGGATTTATCTACATTAAACTCCATCTGCCACTCCTCAGTCCATTGGCCCATCTATCAAGATCCTGTTGTACTCTGAGACAATGAATGACCAACGAATCTGTTGTTTTTTGTTAAGTTCCTTGGTACAGTGACATGCTGAACACAGAATCTTATAGCACAAGAGAATGCCATTCTGCCCGTGGTACCTGTACTGGCTCTTTGGAAGAGCTATCCGATTAGTCATACTCTCCTCCCTCACTGTCCTTGTGGCTCTCTAACCTTTTCTTTTCTTTGTAAGAATTTCTTTGTTTCATTTTCTGTTTTAGATGACGGCTCTGACATTCCTCCAAGTTCTGTGACCTAAGTAACGTTTGCTTCAGTTCAGCAGTTTTTTTGGGATTAATTCAGCCTGTCTTGAGACCTAGGGCTAGTATTTACATGAATAAATAATATTATGGAGAGACAATGGGAGAGCTGCTAAGCCAAAACTATTCCATGATATGAGACCTGCAGTGATGTAATGGATGATTGATTCCGAGACCTCTTATAATGGAGTATATCCTGCTCACTCCCTTGTTCAAATCCCTGACTAGACCATAGGATAGAGGAGCAGAATTAGGCATTTGGTCCATTGGGTCTGCTTTATCATTTGATCATAGTTGATATTTTTCTCAACCCCATGCTCCTGCCTTCTCCCCATAGCCTTTGATCCCCTTACAAATCAAGAACCTATCTATCTCTGTCTTAAAGATACTCAATGATTTGAATTCCACAGCCTTCTGCAGCAATGAGTTCCACAGATTCACCACCCTCTTCGCAAATCCCTCCTCATCTTAGTTCTAAAGGTTCATCCTTCACTCTGAGGCTCCAGGTTTCTCATAGAATCCCTACAGTGTGGAAACAGGCCCATCGGCCCAACAAGTCCACACCGACCCTCCGAAGAGGCCCATTCCCCAAACCTATTACTCTACATTTACCCCTAACAAATGCATTTAATCTACACATCCCTGAACACTAGGGGAAATTTAGCATGGCCAGTACACCTAATCTGCACATCTTTGGATTGCGGGAAGAAAGCAGAGCACATGGAGGGAGCCCACGCAGACACAGGGAGAATGTGCAAACTCCAGATAGTTGCCTGAGGCTGGGATCGAACCTTGGACCCTGGTACTGTGAGACAGCAGTGCTAACCACTGAGCCACCATGTTGCACTGTTCTCTCCCATTAGTGGAACTATCTCCTCCACAACCACTCTGTGTAGGCCATTCGGTATTCTGCAAGCTTCAATCAGATGCCCCCTCATCCTTCTAAACTCCATCGAGTACAGACCCAGAGTCCTCATCTGCTCCTTATATGCTAAGCCAGGATCATTTTTGTGAAACTCCTCTGGACCTCGTCCAAAGCCAGTGCACCCTTCCTTGGATACATGGCCCATAACTGCCACAATATTCCAAATGTGGTCTGACCAGAGCCTGATACAGCCTCACCAGTACATCTCTGCTTTTGGTTCTAGCCCGCTTAAAATGAATACTCTCTCTAAGTACTTTGTCCAATGGGACAGAAGTGGTAAAATCAAAGGCTCAGTTTCTGACCTGACATAATGTTAAGACAGATTTTTAATCTTTAAAGAGAATTGAGGTTCATGGGGAAAAGGCAGGAGAGTGGAGTTGAGGATGATCAGATCAGCCGTGATCTCATTGAATGGCAGAGCAGACTCGATGGGCTGAATGGCCTACTCCTGCTTAGACATCTTAATGAATATGTTGTTGCAGCTGAATCAAGGCTAATTTCAAAACCCAAACAAACATTCAGTTGCCACAATATCCACCAAAATGAGACTTTGGCTGCCTTTATGTCCGCTTGTTCTTATCAAACTGGTTTTTACACAAAACATTATGATTCAAGTCAAGGTTGCCAGCTCTGATTGCGCATATTCCTGGAGTTACATCTCTCAACTTTTTCCCTTGGCCCCTCCTCAGTGAGAAAACCTACTCATGTTCCTTGTTAATATGCTCCAATAAGCTCAATGTCTGGATGAGGAACATCAATGCTGGAGAATTGAGCTTTATGAATTAGGAGCAAGTACTCCTAGGAGTACAGAAGAGGCCTACAGCCCCATCGGGTCTGTAATACACTTCGACTCATCCCACTTAGAGTCATAGGCTCCCTACAGTGTGGAAGCAGGCCCTTCAGCACATTGTGTTCACACTGACCCTCTAAAGATTTCCCACCCCATCTCTGTTTCCCTGCATTTCCCATGGCTAACCCACCTAGTTCTGCACATCTCTGGATACTATGGGGGCAATTTAGCATGGCCAATGCACCCTAACCTGCGCATCATTGGACTGTGGGAGGAAACCAGAGCACCCGAAGGAAACCCACGCAGACACGGGGAGAATGTGCAAACTCTACATAGACTGTCACCTGAGGCTAGAGTTGAACCTATGCCCCTGGCATTGATACTGCAGTACTAACTATTGCCATCCCACTGCTCATACTAGACCCACAGCCTTGAACGTTAAGGCACTTTTTAATACTTTTTATAGTTGTGAGGTTTCCTGCCTCAGTGTATTCCAGACCCCCACTGCCCTCTGAGTGTAAAAACCCTTCCTCAAATCCCCTCTAAACCTGCGGCCCTTCACTTTGGGACCCCTTATTCTTCTCCCTTCAACTAAGGGGAACAGCTACTTCTGTCCATGTCCCTCAGAATCTTCTACACCTCGAGTTGGTAGCCCTCTCAATGATCATTGTGAGGCAGGAGACTGTGTGTTCACACCCCACTCATTAATGCAGGCTCTAGATGGACACTCCCAGCGCAGCTCTGAGGGAGTGCTGCCTTTCAGGTGAGGCCCCATACATTGATGCTAGACGCCTCACACCAACACTACTGGAAGATTGCCAGAGTTGGCCCTGCTCCACTGACTCATGTCGCTTAACCAACATCGTTGGAATTGACAATCTGGTCCTTGCTCACCTTGCTGTTAGCAGGGTTGGGCATGGTTTGAGCTTTGGTTAACAGCAAGAAAACAGAATGTAGGAATGGATGGGCTGTTCTCGGGTTGGCAGACTGGGACAACTGTGAGGATTGATGCTTGGCCCCAGCTCTTCACCAGCCCATGACAACAACTTGGATGTTGGAACCAAATGTAATATTTCCAAATTTTTGGATGATGGGAAACCTCTTTCTGCAGTGAAGAATTTCACAGATTCACAACTCTCTGAGAGAAGAAATTACTTCACACGTGTCTTAAATGTGTGACCTCGTATGGTCTGAATTTCTCCGAAAAGGGAAAACAATCTATCTGCATCTACCCTGACAAGTCTGAAGAATCTCATATGTTTCGGTAAGGTCTTCTATTTCATGAGTATAGGCTCAATCTACTCAGCGTCTCCTTATAAGACAGTCCCTCCACATCTGGTATCAGCCAAGTGAACCTTCACTGTATTACCTCCAATGCTCGTATATCTTTCCTTGGATAAGTGCCCCAAAACTGTTCACAGTGTCCCGACTCTGGTCTGACTATCACTGTGTTGGTTGATCTTATTTTATAACCAGTTGGCTACATATGTCAAGCGTCTTTTTTAATCGATGTTAGGCGGTTGTCTGAAAGTGGAGGCTTTTCCTGTTGTGTTTGTCTCCCTCCTAGATTGATGGTTTCCTATGAGTGCCCATAGGGTGCTCCAAGTCTGGCAGCAATTACTGGATATGTATCTCTTTCCAGGCAGCTCCGTCACCCTGTGGCATGTCCCAGTTTTATTCTAATGGCTCCATTTATTAATGGAATCTTTGTGTCCTGCAAAGGAAGTTTGCAGCAGACTGCCCAGTTATTGACCCTTGTGCTTGTAATTCTGTGGAGCGAGGTCGTCCGTGGGAAGTGTGCCTATAATTTGTTGGGCTATTCACTGCCCTCTGGGCTGCTGTGTGTTGTTTGGTGGTGTAATTTCATCAGTACTTGGGATGGGGGTGGATAATGGATGGGTAATTAGAAAGGGAATTGCATTTCTTGTTAGAGAAAAAAAAATGAAGCACTCGCAGGCCTGTGAGGAATAAATAGGGACAACTAGAACTAATTGGGTAGCTTTCTCAAAGAGCCAGCAGCAGTCCAGTGGGCCAAATTACCTATTGTTTTGACTTTTATTTCAAAGGGAATGGAGTCTCAGCTGGGTTGTTGTGTACAGTTCTGGGCACCACATGAATAGAAGGATGTGAACGGGTTGGAAAGCAGAAGTGATTGACAAGAATGGTCTCCGGAATGAGAAACTTCAGTTATGGGGATAGATTGAGGTCAAAAGTCACACGCCACCAGGTTTATTTGAAGTCACAAGCTTTCTGAGCGTTGCCCCTTCACCTGTTGGACTATAACCTCGTGTTGTGTGACGTTTGACCTTGTCCACTCCAGTCTAACACCGGCACCTTCACATCAGGGATAGATTGAGGAAGTTAAAGAAAGAAAGAAATAGGTCCAGGATTAGACCATGGCTAATCTACCTAGATTGCACATCTCTGGGCATACAGGCAATTTAGCATGGCCAAACCATCAAACCTGCACATCTTTGGATTGTGGGAGGAAATCGGAGCACCGGGAGGAAACCCACGCAGACACGGGGAGAGTGTGCAAACCCAGAGGTGGGCGGCACGGTGGCACAGTGGTTAGCACTGCTGTCTCACAGCGCCTGAGACCCGGGTTCAATTCCCGCCTCAGGCGACTGACTGTGTGGAGTTTGCACATTCTCCCCGTGTCTGCGTGGGTTTCCTCCGGGTGCTCCGGTTTCCTCCCACAGTCCAAAGATGTGCGGGTCAGGTGAATTGGCCATGCTAAATTGCCCACAGTGATAGGTAAGGGGTAAATGTAGGGGTATGGGTGAATTGCGCTTCAGCGGGTCGGTGTGGACTTGTTGGGCCGAAGGGCCTGTTTCCACACTGTAAGTAATCTAATCTAATCTAATCTAATCAACACAGACAGTCATCCAAGGCTACAATTGAACCAGAGTCCCTGGTGCTATGAGGCAGAAGTGCTCACCACTGAGCCATCATGAGAGGTTGAGAAGTTGTTCAGTTATGTCATGTGTAGAAACTAAAGTAAATAGGGTGCCTGTCGTTGAGCAGAGAAGGCTAAGGTGAGTTTTAATAAGGCTTTCAAATCACAAAAGGTGTCGATAAAGTGAGAAGAGCTTTGCTGCTGTTCAAGAAGGCAACTGAGTTCTGAGGAAGGGTTGCTGGACCTGAAACATTAGCCTTAATCTCGCTTCCCAGATGCTGCCAGACCTGCTGGTTTTCCAGCAACTTCTGTTTTTGCTACTTATAGTCCTGGTAGGCCTTAGGGACTGGGAGTTCATCTAATTTGCTCTGCTGTATCCCATCTTGTCCCCAGTCTCATTTGCCCATTGCCCCATTGCTCTACTTTGATTTTGCACTCGTCATCCCGGGTTCAAAAACCCCCATTGCTTCGCCACTCCCTGAACTGAATTCTTCAAACCTGGTGGGAGCAGGATTGGAGTTTGCCTTGCCCACCTCTGTTTAACATGCTGCTTTGTTTTAATGCCTTTGTTCACAGTCTAGGCCTGCATTTATTGCATATCCCTCACTGCCCAGAGGGCATTTAACAGTCACTGGTCTGGGTCTGGAGTCACATCTGAGCCGGGAGACCAAACTGGGCAGGTTTTTACAATTGAATTCAAGTTCTACCGGCTGCTGTGGTCGGGATTAAACGTGTGTGTGTGTGTGTGTGTGTGTGTGTGTGTGTGTGTGTGTGTGTGTGTGTGTGTGTGTGTGTGTGTGTGTGTGTGATGTAGTGACCAGGACTTTTCTCTGGAGACATGTGTTTAAATTTGAACACGACAGTTGCTGGAATTTAAATGATAAAAATCACTCTTGGTAGTGGTGACCAGAACAACTTTCATTGATGGACGTGAAAACACCAGGTTCCCTCTGAAATGGCCTGGTTCCGTGACAGCTCGGTACAGGCAACAGATGCTGGCTTTGCCAGTAGTGCCCACATGAGGGTGACCTTATAGAGGGGCATAGATAAGGTGAATAGGCGAGGTCTTTTCCCTGGGATGGGGGAGTCTAACACTAGCAGGCATAGGTTTAAGGTGAGGGGGAAAAGATTTAAAGAGACCTAAGGGGCAACCTTTTCATGCAGAGGATGCTGCATGTGCAGAATATGCTGCCAGAGCAAGTAGTGGAGGCTGGTACAATTACAATATTTGAAAGGAATCTGGATGGGTATATGAATAAGAAAGAGTTAGAGGGATAGTGCTGGCAAATGGGACTAGATTAATTTAGGGTATCTGGTCAGCATGGAAATGTTGGACTGAAGGGTCTGTTTCTGTGCTGTACATCTCTATGATTCTATAAAAGCAGTGATCAGATGACAATAGACAACTTGGTTTGGGTTATGGAACAATAACAGAGAGAAAAACTGTGTGCAGAAGAGGTGCAAGTGGCAACACCACAGTCATGAACAGCTCACACCGTCTGAAAAGAAAGGAATGGTGATTTGGGTCTGAAATCGCTGAATTCAGGGTTGAGATTGCGACTGTTTAAATCAGACAGCACTTCTTATATTCCTGTCGAGTTTCATTGGAACAGTGTGACAGACCAAGGCCAGAGCTGTCAGGATGCTCCTTATTAATGTTCTTAAGCAGACAGTGATGACATAGAAATAAAGGCAAAATGTTACAGATGCTGAAAATCTGAAATGAGACTCAAACAGTTTTAGCAGAATCTGTGGAGACTGAAAGTGTTTCGTGGATTTACCTAGAATGCAAAGCACTGCAAAAAATACATGTGATCTAATATTTATATCTATGTATCCTCCATATCGATTAGATCATAAGGCACAGGAGTAGAAGTAGGCCATTCAGCCCATCAAGTTTGCTTTTGCCATGTAATGAGATCCTGCCTGATCTGATAATCCTCAACTCCACTTTCCTACATTTTCCCCTCATTTTCCCCTTGACCCCCTTCCTGATTAAAAATCTGAATATCTCAGCCCTGAATATATTTAATGATCCATGTTCATCAGCCCTCTGTGGTAAATAATCCCGCAGATACACTATCTTCTGAGAAGACATTCCTCCTCTTCTCTGTCTTAAACCTGTGAGCACTTACTCTGAGATGATGCCCTCTGATCTGAGACTCTCCCCCCACGGGGGAAGTAACCTTTCAACATCCACCCTGTCAAAAATCTTGAACATTTCAATAAGATTTCCTGCCATTCTTCGTTAATCCAATGACTACAGGCCCAACCTACTCAACTTCTCCTCGTAATACAGTCTCTCCATGCCTAGGATCAACCTAGTGGATCTTCTCCAGACTGCCTCCAATGCCAGTTATGTCTTCTCTCACATAAAGGGACCGAAAATGTTCTGACTACTTGTATTGTTTTAGCAAAACCTCCTCCATTTGTGTTCTTTCCCTTTGAAATAAAGGGGAACATTCGTTTTTCCTTCCCTACAACCAGCTGAGCTTGGATGCTAGCATTTTTTTGATCCATGGTCAAGGAATCCCATATCCCTATGTTTTGCAGTTCCTTTTAAATACTCTTTGTCCTGCCAAAGGGCATAACCTCACATTTCCCACATTATATTTCATATGCAAAGTTTTTTTTCACTAAGCCCATCTATATCCCTCTGCATTTCTATCACCTTGACCTTCTGATCAATGCATTTTTTTCTAAATCGGGCGGCACGGTGGCACAGTGGTTAGCACTGCTGTCTCACAGCGCCTGAAACCCGGGTTCAATTCCCGACTCAGGCGACTGTGTGGAGTTTGCACATTCTCCCCGTGTCTGCGTGGGTTTTCTCTGGGTGCTGCGGTTTCCTCCCACAGTCCAAAGATGTGCGGGTCAGGTGAATTGGCCATGCTAAATTGCCCGTAGTGTTAGGTAAGAGGTAAATGTAGGGGTATGGGTGGGTTGCGCTTCGGCAGGTCGGTGTGGACTTGTTGGGCCAAAGGGCCTGTTTCCACACTCTAAGTAATCTAATCTAATCTAATCTAAAATTCAGAAGTGTGAAGTGCAAAGTGACTTGAGAGTTTGAACATAGAACATAGAATGTTATAGCGCGGTACAGGCCCTTCGGCCCTTGATGTTGCACTGACCTGTGAAATTAATCTGATGCCCATCTAACCTACACCATTCCATTATTATCCATATGGATGTCCAATGCCCAGTTAAATGCCCTTAATGTCAGCGAGTCTACTACTGTTGCAGGCAGGACATTACACGCCCTTACTATCTCTGAGTAAAGAAATTATCCCTGATATCTGTACTAAATGCATTACCTCGCAATTTAAAGCTATATCCCCTCATATTAGCCTTCACCATCCAAGGAAAAAGGTTCTCACTGTCCACCCTATCTAACCCTCTGATTATCTTATACATCTTGATTAAGTCATCTCTCAACCTTCTTCTCTCCAACGAAAACAGCCTCAGTTCCCTCAGCCTTTTCTTGTAAGACCTTCCTTCCATACCAGGCAACATCCGAGTAAATCTCACCTGAACCCTTTCCAAAGCTTCCTATAACGTGGTGACCAGAACTGTACGCAGTACTCCAGGTGCGGCCTTACCAGTGTCTTGTACAGCTGAAGCATGATCTTGTGGCTCTGAAACTCAATCCCTCTACCAATAAATGCCAACACACCATATGCCTTCTTAACAATCCTATCAACCTGGGTGGCAACTTTCAGGGATTTATGCACCTGGACACCAAGATCTCTGTTCATCCACACTGCCAAGAATTTTACCATGAGCCCAGTACTCTGCATTCCTGTTATTTCTTCTGAAGTGAACTACCTCACACTTTTCCACATTAAACTCCATTTGCCACTTCTCAGCCCAGCTCTGCATCTTATCTATATCCTCTGTAAACCACAACATTTTCTGCACTATCTACAACTCTGCCCACCTTAAGTGTCATCTGCACACTTACTAACCTATCTTCTATGCCCACATCCAGACCATTTATAAAAATGACAAACAGCTATGGCCCCAAAACAGATCCTTGCGGCACACCACTGAGCTCCAGGATGAATATTTCCCAACAACCACCATCCTGTCGTCTTTCAGCTAGCCAGCCAATTTCTGATCTAAACCATTAACCACCTTCAATCCCGAAACTCTGTATTTTGTGCAATAGCCTATGGTGTGTAAACTTATCAAACGCCTTACTGAAATTCGTATACACCACATTCAACAACTTTACCCTCATCCACTGTTTTGTCACCTTCTCGAAGAACTCAATAAGGTTACTGAGGCACAACCTGCCCTTCACAAAACTGTGTTGATTATCCCTAACCAAATTATTCCTTTCCAGATGATTATAAATCCTATCTCTTATAACCTTTTCCAATACCTTAGTGTTCCGCAACTGAAGTAAGGCTCACTGGCCTATAATGACCAGGGTTGCCCTGACTCCCCTCCTTAAACAAGGGAACAGCATTTGCTATCCTCCAGTCTTCTGGCACTATCCCTGTGCACAATGATGACATAAAGATCGAAACCAAAGGCTCTGCAATCTCCTCCCTTTCCAGAGAATCCAAGGATAAATCCCATTCAGCCCAGGGGTCTTATCTATTTGCAGATCTTCCAAAATTGCTAAACTTTCCTCTTTGTCAACCACAATCCCATCTAATCTTGTAGTCTGTATCTCCGTATTCTCACTAACATTGCCCTTTTCCAGTGTGAATACTGACAAAAAGTATTCATTAAATACTTTCTCTATGTCCTCAGATCCACACATAACTTCCCACTTCCAGTTCTAGTCCAGGATTTTCTCGAGGTAAACTTGCAGGTTGAGATGACATTTATTTTGAGAGGATTTGAATATAAAAGTAGGGATGAACTTCTGAGACTCTATAAGGCTCTAGTCAGGCCACATTTGGAGTATTGTGTGCAGTTTTGGGCCCCATATCTCAGGAAGGATGTACTGGCCTCGGAGTATGTTCAGAGGAGGTTCACGAGAACGGTCCCAGTAATGAAAAGCTGAACATATGAGGAACGTTTGGGGACTCTGGTCTATACTCGGTGAAATTTAGAAAGATGAGAGGGGATCTAATTGAAACTTACAGAATGCTGAATGGCCTAGACAAAGTGAATGTTGGGAAGATGTTTCCATTGGTAGGGGAGACTAGGACCCGAGGGCACAGCCTTAGAGTAAGGGGAAGACCTTTTAGTACAGAGATAAGAGCAAAGTTGTTCAGCCAGAGAGTGGTGAATCTATGGAATTCATCTCCACAGAAGGCTGTGAAGGCCAGGTCATTGAGAATCTTTAAGACTGAGATAGATAAGTTCTAGAGTATTAAGGGCATCAATGGTTACGGGGAGAAAGCTGGAGAATGGAGTCGAGAAATTTATCAGCCGTGATTGAATAATGGAGCAGACCGGATGGGCTGAATGTCCTAAGTTATGCTTCTATGTCTTATAGTCTAAGCCTCTCCTGAGCTATATCTGCATTCTTCACTATGGACGCTGCCAAGGGTCACAGGCTTCGCATTCTCACACTCTCTGAGTAAAGATATTGAATGGGTGTATTGTGAACAGATTTTTGGAATCAGGAGATTACCTTGCGAGTAAACCAATCTGTTCCCTTTCAGGCACTCCTCCCAAGTCCCACCACCTTGGTTGCCAAGCCGCTAGGACCGACACCATGGGTGTATCGCAGCTGGTGACCTGCTGTCTTTCCGTCCCATGCTGCCTGCTCATTATCAGGTGCAATTCCATGGCCTCACAGAGTTCAGAACGCCTTCTCGAAAGTGAACTTCAGTGTGACCGGAAGGACCATCCAGTTGTGAATTTTAACGGTAAGAGGACAAGCAGCAAAAGAGGCTGCCAATTATATATTTTGGAAGATGTTGCGATGAGTGGTCACTGTTGCTGGAAACACAGCACAGTTCTTAATGACTTAAATAAGAACAGAAAGTGCTGGAGAAACTCAGAAACTACTTCCAAAGTAGAGTCATATGAGACTCAAAATGCTCGTTGTGTTTCTCTCTCCACAGAAGCTACCAGACCTGTTGAGTTTCTCCAGCATTCTGTTTTTATTTCTGATCTCCAGCATCCACGTTATTTTGCTGTTATTTCCTCGTTTCTACTGAACTCACTCGATATTAATGACTATTGCATATTCACCTAAAGTTCCGCTCGAAACATCTGCTCAAAGTTCAGATAGGGAGCATCTTTAGACAATTCGCTATCTGTCATGCTAGTGAGTGCTTCGGAAATGCAACTGGATTATTCAGACATGATATATCCTTTCTAAATCCACACTGACCCTTTCTGTTCAACTTATACTTGTTCAGTCACTCTGTCTCTGTTGATAAGTACTGGTGTCCCTCTCAAAATTGATGTTTCAATTATATGTTTCTAGTTAACTGTTTTCTCATTTCCCGCAATCCATATTAAATAAACGAGTCACATCTGCAGTTTCCCATTTCGAGTGCACAATTTCTGAATCTAGAGAGGTTTGAAACTTTTTGGCAATGTGCCTGTAATGGTCTTGACTTTTTCTTAAAATATTCTGATGTGGAAACAGTCATGGCCTGGCATTTTAAACAGGATGGAAGGCCAGCACACCATCATGGGCTGAAGGGCTTGCACTGTTCTATATTCTATGTTCTAAATCCCATTATTTTCTCCATTACCATTCTTACTTGTATCATATTATTAGACTTGCTTGTACCAGATTTTTTTTTAATCCCCTTCCTCCATTGTGATCACGAACTGCAGATCTCGAATTCGTCAAGCCTGCCATTTCCTTATTTTCCCACGTTCCCCAGTGATCTCTCCCTTGGAGTGAGAAGATTGTGAGTTCAAGTCTCACTACAGAGATATGGTCATGAATTGGAGGTGTCGGTGTTGGACTGGGGTGTACAAAGTGTAAAAAATCAAAACAACACCAGGTTATAAGTCTAACAGGTTTAATTGGAAGCACAGTAGCTTTCGGAATGGTGCTCCGAAAGCTAGTGTGCTTCCAATTAAACCTGTTTGACTATAACCTGGTGTTGTGTGGTTTTTAACTTTGTACAGAGATATAAATAGATAATCAAGGCTCAAGTTATAGTGCTACACTGTTAGAAATGTTGTCTTTCTAGATGAGGCTTTAACCCAGGTCCTAGCGGCCATCCCTGATAGTACTATTTTGATTTGAGATTAGAATGGTGCTGGAAAAGCACAGCAGGTCACTCAGAGGAAAATCGATGTTTTGGGCAAATGCCCTTCATTAGGATTCATCCATTTTCCTGCTCCTCGGATGCTGCCTGACCTGCTGTGCTTTTCCAGCACCATTCTAATCTTGACTCTAATCTCTAACATCTGCAGTACTCACTTCCTCCCAGTGCTATTTTGGAGTAGAATGGGCAAATTAACCCAGTTGACTCAACAAGTTCCACTAAACTATCTGGTTATATAGTATTGCTGTTGGTGTGAGCTTACTGGGGACAAATTAGCAGCAATGTTTCCAGTTTTCACAACAGTGACTATATATTTCAGAAGTACTGCATTGGCTGTAATACATTAAGGACATCCTGAAATTGGGGAAGACACAATGCAGATTTATCACTATTTTTTCATCTCATCCTGCACACTTGCTCTGATACCATCCCTTGCTAAATTGGTCACCTTTAACGCACTGACTGTGGTGTGAAGCAGTAGGGTTTGAGGAGTGGGAGTTAAAGAGATAAAAAGGAAATAAGCTAGAAGTCGCAAATCCAACCTTTACGAGAAAGGTTGAAATCTTTTAAATCCTTCACAGGCCATAAAGCAGTAACACTTGCTGTCTAACCGGGAACATGAGCATTGACTGTCGTAAATAGTTCAGAACTTATCTTGGGGATTAGTTCCATTCGGAAGAATGTTCTGTAGCTTTGCAGCAGTGTGATGATGTGAGATTGATTTAAGATTATTGATGATAGGTCAAAATATGTTGTCTTTGTGCTTGTTAAAAGCATTCTGTTGCCTTGGTAACGTGCCTTGAAAGACACAGCTAATTTTTTTAAAAGGCAATGTGTTGATTTCTACATCATGAGGATGATTTGACTTTCTCACCAAGTTCTCCCTTCATGTTTCCTGATGGTGTTTGGTGAAAGTTTGCACTGAGAAAATTATTCGCTCATCTTCACATTTGGTACTCGCTGTCAACATGAGGGATAGTGTTGTTTGTGTGTGTGTGTTTTTTCCTATGTGTGTGTGTGTGTGCATGCATATGTGTGTTTCTGTGTATGTATGTTTGTGTGTGCGTGTATGTGTGTTTCTCTATGTGTCTGGATTTGTGTGTATGTGTGTGTTTCTCTGCATCTGTAGTTGTGTGTGTACGTGCGTGTTTGTGTGCATTTCTGTGCATGTGTGTATTGGTGTGTATCTGTGCATGTCCGTATTTGCCTGTGTGTGTGGTTTATGTGTGCGTGTTTGCTTTTGTGACATGTATATATGTGTTTATACATGTCTGTCTTTTGTGTGGTGCGGCTGTGTGCATGCATGTAGCTTTGAGTGTATTTGTCTTTGTACATGAGCACTGAGTGTGTGCGTGCCTGTCTTTTTGTGTTTGTACATGTCTGTTTGTGTGTCTGCGTAGGTGTGCCTGAGAGCATATATCTTTGTCCATTTGAACACGTGTGTGTGTATTTGCATTGTGTGTTGATTTTATTTTCTTAGCCCATCCCTTTATAGTCTAAAACTGGTGTGAACAGAGGAAATGATTTCTCTCTATCCAACTTATCGACCTTATTTAATCATCTTAAAACAGCCCAAGTAGATCACACCATTATTTTCTATTCTCAAAGGACCACATGCCTTGTAGGGGGCAGCCCATTTAACCTCAGTATCATTCTGGTGAAACTGTGTTTGATCTCTTCTGAGACCCAATAGATCCTTCCTGAGGTGTGTCTCAACCGAATATGGTTACTTCTAATATACGACACAACGTGAAAGTCCCCAGCGATGAGCCTGGTGCGAGGTAGGTATTATTTGCTGGGCCCAAGTGAGTTGCGTGCCCCTGCCATTCATGTGATTGATGTTATAAAGGGAGAAGGGAATTTAATGCTGTAAATGTGCTGGCGATTGGCAGCTGATAGGCTGAGACTTTAAGAAGGCATTGTTTCCTTGTGATTGCCCAAAGGTGCTGACTGAGAGTTGGCAGCCTGCTTTCAACCGTTGCCACGGTAACCCGAGAATCCATCAGAATTACAAACCCCTCACCCCCCACGATAAAAGCAGAAAGTTAAGTCTTGGCATTGAGTTTCAATTCGTTTTAATTTAAAACCGTGACATTGACAGATACCAGACTGAGCTTCCCACAGCCGGAGGGTCTCATAAAACTAATGACAGCAAAGGTTAGACTTTGATGGGAAGGGTTTTGGTCTGGTTATAAATTAACTGTGCCATTTGAACTTTCCAGTTCTTTCTCGTCTCATGAAATACTGAGGTAGGGACAGAACCCCTGCGATCTCTTGTTCAGTGGTTCAATTAATACATTTACTACCCTATGTGTAACAATTTATTCCTGGGATGGGCAGGATGGTGGCAAGGGCATATTTATTGTCTTTTCCTGTATTGCCAGGAGAAGGTGATTGACTATTCCAGTGCTCGTTTGGCCCAGCTCCAACCTTATGTTCTCTGTGAACTTCAGCTGATCTACGATTCTGCAGCACAGATTCCAACTCACACCCATTCCCCTGTGTTCACTGACCTACATTGGCTCTTGGTTTAGAAATGTACTGATTTTCCAATCCTCATCTCTGTCTTTAAATCTCTCCGTGGCATCTCCCTATCCTTATTGCTGTGCTCTGTTCCAGCCCTCCCGTATCCTAAAAAATGTCTGTGCCCCTCCAGTTCCGACCTCTTGCACACTCTGGATTTTCCTCACTCCACCAAGCTCAGCAGTTAACTGTCAGTCAGCTTTAACTGGGGCATTAGCCATGGCAATGCCTTGACCAATCAGCATCCATTTGCTAACCAATCAGCATCCGCCTTTCATATGGTATGAATATTGTTTTCCTTCTAAATTTTATATTTCCTGTACAGTTGTCATTAGATTTTTTTTTAGATTACTTACAGTGTGGAAACAGGCCCTCCGGCCCAACAAGTCCACACCGACCTGCCGAAGTGCAACCCACCCATACCCCTACATTTACCCCTTCACCTAACATTACGGGCAATTTAGCATGGCCAATTCACCTAACATGCACATCTTTGTGACTGTGGGAGGAAACCGGAGTACCCGAAGGAAATCCACGCATACACGGGGAGAATGTGCAAACTCCACACAGACAGTCGCCTGAGGCGGGAATTGAACCCGGGTCTCTGGCGCTGTGAGGCAGCAGTGCTAGCCACTGTGCCACCGTGCTGCCCATGCTGTGGTCCATAGATCACGAAGTTTTTGAATAAACCTCACACAGTGTGTGGACTCTCTGGTCATTCACTCCATTAACATCACTTCCTCCATTGACATCTCCTCTTCTCTAGTCTTCAGTGGTTGACCAGTCTGCTCTGATGGGAGTCCCATATGCGGGAAATAGTAACCCCCTTAAGTCTAATTTCTGGCTCTGTACCATTCCTCTCTGAGAGCAAGATTCTGACAATTACGAGAACCTTAGAATTGGTGCTCACAGAATGAAGGGGCATCAATTTAAGACTGAGGTGAGGAGGACTTCCTTCTCTCAGAGGGTCATGAGTCTTTGGAGCTTCATGTTACAGATAGCTGTAGGGGCAGAGTGCTTTAAGGCTGATAGATTTTAGATCAATAGGGAGCTTACAAGGGAAGGGCAGGAATGTGGCCATGAATAATGTCGGATCAGTCATGGTCCTATTGAATGGCACAGCAGGCTTGATGGGCTGAATAGACAACTCCTGTTCCTATTTTTTATGGTCTCAAAGAGCCATAGAAAGTCATAAAGTCATGCAGCATGGAAACAGACCCTTCGGTCCAACAAATCCATGCTGACCATAATCCCAAATTAAGTGCACCTGCCTGCACTTGGCCCCTATCCCTCCAAACATTTCTTATTTGTGTACTCATCCGAATGTCTTTTAGACATTGCAACATCCACTACTTTCTCTTCTGAAAACAAATTACTCTTTAAAAAAGTTGCCCCTTGTGTCTTTTTAAAATGTTTATCATCTTACCTTAAAACTATGTCCCCAAGGTTTGAATTCCCAGACTCTCGGGAAAAGACACCTGCTATTCACCTTCTGCATGTTCCTCATGATTTCATAAACTCCTATGAGGTGAAACTTCAACCTCCCACACTCAAGTGAAAAAAGTCCCAGCCAATTCAGCCTCTCCCTGTAACTCAAACCTCCATTCCTGGCAACATCCTGATAAATCTTTTCTGATCATAGCCTTCCAATAACAGGGACATTGAACTGGACGTAGTGCTCCAGATGAGGCCTCACTAACATCCTATACAACCTCAACATGATGTCCTAACCCCTATACTCAGAGGTCTGAGCAATGAAGGCAAGCATGCTGAACACTTTCTTAACCCTGCATACATAGAGTCATAGAGATGTACAACATGGAAACAGACCTTTCGGTCCAACCCGTCCATGCCGACTAGATATTCCAACCCAATGTAGTCCCACTTGCCATATCCCTCCAAACCCTTCCTATTCATATACCCATCCAAATGCCTATTAAATGTTGCAATTGTACCAGCCTCCACCACATCCTCTGACAGCTCATTCCATACATGTACCACCCTCTGCATGAAAAAGTTGCCCCTTAGGTCTCTTTTATATCTTTCCCCTCTCACCCTAAACCTATGCCCTCTAGTTCTGGCCTCCCCGACCCCAGGGAAAAGACTTTGTCTATTTATCCTATCCATGCCCCTCATAATTTTGTAAACATCTATAAGGGCACCCCTCAGCCTCCGATGGTCCAGGGAAAACAGTCCCAGCCTGTTCAGCCTCTCCTTGTAGCTCAGATCCTCCAACCCTGGCAACATCCTTGTAAATCTTTTCTAAACCCTTTCAAGTTTCACAACATCTTTCCGATAGGATGAGCCCAGAATTGCCTGCAATATTCCAACAGTGGCCTAACCAATGTCCTGTACAGCTGCAACATGACCTCCCATCTCCTGTACTCAATACTCTGACCAATAAAGAAAAGCATACCAAACACCTTCTTCACTATCCTATCTATGTGATGCAAACTCCAGAGACCTATGTACCTGAATCCCTTGGTCTCCCTGTTCTATAACACTACCCAAGGCCCTACTTTTAATTGTATTAGTGCTGCCCTCGTTTGATTTGCCCAAATTAAACTTCACCTGTCACTCCTCAGCCCAGTGACCCAATTGATCAATCTTTGTAATCTTAGATATCCTTTTCCCCCCCATTGACTATACCACCAATTTTGGTATCATCCACAAAATTACTAACCATGCTTCCTATATTCTCATCCAAATCATTCATATAAATGACAAACAAAAATGGACCCAGTACTGATCCCTGTTAAACACCGCTAGCCACAGAACTCCAGTCAAAAAACAACCCTCCACCCACTGTCTCCTGCCTTCAGCCAACTTTGTATCCAATTTGTGAGCTCACCCTGAATCCCATTACATATGAAATTTTTATGAAAGTCTTATTAAATTTTCCTCACAGGCACATGGAGTATTGTAGACTTGAGCTCCTCACAAATCCTTTTAATGGTGTTTCCAATCCAACATCAATCAGGTTATACTGTTCATCAATTAAACTCCGTGTCATGAATCCACACGTTAGTTGACTCCCCATCTATAAAGTGTTTCATTGTCTGAATTTGAATTCAGGGAGGCTTTCTTTAATCTTTCATGCGATGGAAGGATTGCTGATAAGTCCAGCATTTATTTGCCTGACCTTAATAGCCCTTGAACTGTGTACCTTGCTGAGCTACTTCAGAAAGCTGTTAAGTTTCAGTTAAGAGTCAACTACATTGTTGTGGATTTTCAGTCATATGTAGGACATGTGGGTGAGGATGGCTGATTTCCCTCCCAAAGGGACATGAGTGAACCAGGTGCCTTTTCAATGATAGTGAAACTTTCATGACTACTATTACAGAAACTAGTTTATAATTGCAGATTTATTCAATGAATTTAAACACCACAGGAACATATAACATATAACACATCACCACAGGAAATGACATCACCAACTCAAAGAAACCCAAACATATAAACAGAAAGCAGGAATTTTCAGCATTGCTTCACATGAGGTCCACTGAAGATGTTACCTAGTAAGGTAACGAAATGTCTGGAAATGAACCTTTCAGTTCAGCGAGCAAACCTACATCCAAACCTCACCATTTGTCATGGTGGGATTCAGACACGTGCCCTTTAGAGCGTTAGACTGGGTCTATGGATTATTAATCTAGTGACATTACCACTGCAACACCATATAAGACCATAAGACATAGGAGTGGAAGTAAGGCCATTCGGCCCATCGAGTCCACTCCACCATTCAATCATGGCTGATGGGCATTTCAACTCCACTTACCAGCATTCTCCCCGTAGCCCTTAATTCCTTGTGACATCAGGAATTTATCAATCTCTGCCTTGAAGACATTTAGTGTCCCAGCCTCCACTGCACTCTGCGGCAATGAATTCCACAGGCCCACCACTCTCTGGCTGAAGAAATGTCTCCGCATTTCTGTTCTGAATTGACACCCACTAATTCTAAGGCTGTGTCCATGGGTCCTAGTCTCCTCACCTAACGGAAACAATTTCCTAGTGTCCACCCTTTCCAAGCCATGTATTATCTTGTATGTTTCTGTTAAATCTCCCCTTAATCTTCTAAACTCCAATGAATACAATCCCAGGATCCTCAGCCGTTCCTCGTATGTTAGACCTACCATTCCAGGGATCATCCGTATGAATCTCTGCTGGACACGCTCCAGTGTCAGTATGTCCTTCCTGAGGTGTGGGGACCAAAACTGGACACAGTACTCCAAATGGGGCCTAACCAGAACTTTATAAAGTCTCAGTAGCACAACGGTGCTTTTATATTCCAACCCTCTTGAGATAAATGACAACATTATATTCGCTTTCTTAATCACGGACTCAACCTGCATGTTTACCTTTAGAGAATCCTCGACTAGCGCTCCCAGATCCTTTTGTACTTTGGCTTTACGAATTTTCTCACCGTTTAGAAAGTAGTCTATGCTTTTATTATTTTTTCCAAAGTACAAGACCTCGCATTTGCTCACATTGAATTCCATCAGCCATTTCCTGGACCACTCTCCCAAACTGTCTAGATCCTTCTGTAGCCTCCCCACTTCCTCAGTACTACCTGCCTGTCCACCTAACTTCGTATCATCGGCAAACTTCGCTAGAATGCCCCCAGTCCCTTCATCCAAATCATTAATATATAATGTGAACAGCTGCGGCCCCAACACTGAACCCTGCGGGACTCCGCTTGTCACCGGCTGCCATTCCGAAAAAGAACCTTTTATCCCAACTCTCTGCCTTCTGTCAGACAGCCAATCCTCAATCCATACCAGTAGCTCACCTCGAACACCATGGGCCCTCACCTTGCTCAGCAGCCTCCCGTGTGGCACCTAATCAAAGGCCTTTTGGAAGTCTAGATAGACCACACCCACTGGGTTTCCCTGGTCTAACCTACTTGTTACCTTTTCAAAGAATTCCAACAGGTTTGTCAGACATGACCTCCCCTTACTAAATCCATGTTGACTTGTTCTAATCAGACTCTGCTCTTCCAAGAATTTAGAAACCTCATCCTTAATGATGGATTCTAGAATTTTACCAACAACCAAGGTAAATTATCACCCCTTTATCAAATAAAGATATCCATCTGGAGTCACATGTAGGCAGATTTTCTTCCCTAAATTTTTGATCTGATTTGATTTATTATTGTCACATCTACCGAGGTACAGTGAAAGGTTTTGTGTTGGGAGCAGTACAGGCAGATCATACCATACAAAGTGCATTATGGTAATAGAACAGAGCAAGGAATACGATGTTACGATTGTAGAAAATGTGCACAGAGAGCGAGGTCAACATTAAATTTAGAATTTAAGAGGTCCATTTAGAAGTCTAATAACAGCGGGAATATGTTTTTCTTGAACCTGTTGGTACATATATTTAAGCCTTTGTATCTTCTTTCCTGACAGAAGAGATTGGAAGAGATTATAACTGGGATGGGAGGGGTCTTTGATTAAAGGCCGTCAGTGAACTAAATATGCCATTACAAGAATTGATAGTGATCCCATGGTTCACCATTTGGCTAAATTCTTATTGAATTCAAATTCCACTGTGGGATTGTGAACCTACGTTATTAGCCTGGACTCGGGGTAACAGTCCAGTAACAACATCTAGAACACTGTGAGTAGTTTTGGTCTCCTTATTCAGGGAAAGATATCATTTAATTGGAGGCAGTTCAGAGAAATTTCACGAGGATGATCCCTGATGTGGAAGGATTGTCTCATGAGCAAAGAATAGGACTCTACTCATTGGAGTTTAGAATAATGAAAGGTGATCTCATTGAAACATCCAGGATTCTTAAGGGGCTTAACAGGGTAAATTCTGACAGGATGTTTCCCCAGTCTAGGGACAGAGGGCATAGTCTCAGAATAAAGGGACACCAATTTAAGACTGAGACGAGGAGCAATTTCTTCTGTCAGAGAAGAGAGTTGGAGAGTCTTTGGATCTCCTTGCCTCAGAGTGCTGTGGGGACAGAGTCCTAGGGTATATTTGAGGCTGAGAAAGATAGGTTTTTGATCAGTAGAGGAATCAAAGGTTATGTGGAAAACACAGGAAAGGGGATGTGAGGAATGTTGGATCAGCCATGATCCTATTGAAAGGTGGAACAGGCTTGAGGACCCAATTAGCCTACTCTGTTCCTATTTCTTACAGCCTTATTGCCGCCTCCCCAAACTTTATTTTAGTGAATCGAGCAAGAAGAGAAGAAAAACAGTACTTCAGACACAATGACAAAATTGCGAAGGAGTCCTTGGCAGAACAAAACAAGTCGACAGTTAATCTCATTACAATTGATCACATAATTGATTCATAACTGAATGTCGGCAAGATAACTTTTTAAAAGTTCAATGCGGGGTGGCTTAAAATCTGAAACAAAACAATAAAATGAAATTTTAAAATTACAGGAATTGGTAACTGTGGGCCTTTAGTCCACACAAGTGATGTGTTAAACTGAGACCATGTAGTTTGGTGTGTATATTTCAAAAACAAAAGAGCAGCCAATATTTATCCCTCAACTATCACTTAACCAGGCATACTGGTTATTATCTCATTGCAGTTTGTGAGAGCTATCTGTGCACTCATTGGCTGCTGTCTCCCCTACATTACAATGTGAAATGCACTTTATAATTCCAATGCTTCCTTTTCTTTATGTATGAGGTATCAGGCAGAGCTTCCCTGGAGTAGATAGTTCCAAGTGTTTGCTTTAATTAGCTGCCTCCTGTGCTCATTCATTAACCTTGTTAGAAACTCTCATTTGCCCTTATTATCCTAATTAGGCAAGCATTTAAATTTTGGTTCCTTTAGCACACTGTAAATATTATTTTGGAATGCATTTCACTGCTTACAAACTAACTAAAGGAAAACTAGGCTTCTGTTTGGCTGTTATGCCCCTCAATTCTGCTCGGCCATTCGTTAAAATTAGGTCTAATCCTACCTTAGATTCACGGTTCCTTATAGTGTCGACTCTCTATGGTTCAAATATCAGTGTTTCTCAGCTTATATTAAACCTTTGTAAAGTAGTGGTTAGCTCTCACCAGGAAAATGGCATTCAGCTATGGAACACCACACTTTAAGAAGAATGTCAAGGCCTTAGAGAGTCTCAGAACAGTGTGGATAAATGACATAACCAGCTGGTACCATCTTATCATGTCATCCACTGATACCATTGGAGAATCTTCTGGGTAGATTTATTGCCACCCGTCCAGCTCAACTTAAGAATGAGTACACCTCACTGTTACTAACCCAACTGAGCAGCATATTCATTCATTCATTGGCGGTCCCTCACAGATGAGGATCAATTCTCCCACTCTCAGGGTGAGTTTGTAGGTGGCTGTATAGACTGATGGAGCAGGCTGTGTTACATTCGGGGCAGAAGGTGGTCATGGGAAGGGGGTGGGTGGGGCATTGGTGAGGCAGCGCACCATGTTTTCCCTGGCTTCTGCTTTTTCCCAGTGGCAAGTCTTGAGGTGCTCGACGCCTTTCAGGATGCTCCTCCTCCACTTTGTACGATCTCGGCCCAGTGATTCCCAGGTGTTGGTGGGAATGCTGCACATCCCCAGTGAGGCCTTTTGGGTATCCCTGAAGCACTTCCTCTGTCCCCATGTGGGGCTTGCCTGTTGTTTTGGAGCTGGGAGTAGAGCACCTGCTCGGGGACTCTCGTGTCGGTCATGGGGACGATGTGCCCAGCCAGCCGATGAAGCAGGGTTCAGTACCTCGGGATGGTGGCTTGGTTGAGGACACTGGTGTTGGTGTATCTATTTTCCTAGCGAATTCTCAGGATCTTTCACAGGCAACATTTCTGTTACTGCCCCAGCGACTTGAGGTGTCTGCTGTAGATAGTCCACATCTCAGACCCATATAGGAGGGTGGGAACCACCACTGCTCTGTAAACCATGATCTTGGTGTCAGATTTCACGTTGTTGTCCTCAAACACCCTTTTCCTTAGGCAGCCAAAGGCTACGCTAGCACACTAGAGACAATGTTGGATCTCTTCATCAATAGCTGCTTTGGCTGACAGAACACTCCGAGGTATTGAAGTGGTCAATGTTCTCTAAGGTTTCCCGGTGGACCTTGGTGATGGGGGATTTGCTCCACAATACTGGGCCAAGTTGGTGGAGGACTGTCGTCTTGTGGATGTTCAGGGTGAGATCCATGCTCTTATATGCCTCTGCAAAGGTGCCGATGGGCTGCAATACATCCTCTGAGGTTGCACTATGCAACTGAACACCCAGAACTCATTTGGCGTACTGATTTGCTCCTTCCAGGAGTACTCCTTTTGTCCTGATGGCCAAACCTCATCTAATGGAGTCAGTTAACATTCTCAAACTGGTCTTGATGATTCAGTACCACACGGCAACCATTGGCAACCCACAGAATTTCACCAACAGCAGCATCGAAGCCTAAACTGGAAAGAGAAAGGAAATGCCATACTCTCACTGAATGGCTGAGAGTAACTCACACTCTGTGTGAAACGAATTCCATTTAATCCATCAAATTGTCAGCAAGTTCACTGTAATACTTGAGGGCAAGAGCAAGGGATGGGAAATGATGCTGGCCTAAGGCCATAAGATCATAAGACATAACAACTGAAGTAGGCCATTCAGCCCATTGAGTCTGTGCATCCATCCACTGAGATCATGATTGATCTGATAACGCTTAACTCCAGTTTCCTGCCTTTATCCCATCACCCTTGATTATTTTACTGATTAAAAGTCTGACTGCTTCAGCCTTGTGTATACTTAATGACCCAGCCATGTAAGAATTTCACAGCTTCTGAGAGAAGAAAATCCTCCACAGGATTGCCTTAAACATGTGATTCCTTATTCAGAGATGATACCCACTGGCCCCAGCCTCTTCCATAAGGGCAAACATTTTTTTCTGCACCAACGTGTCAAGTTCCCTTATAATCCTGCATTTTTCAATCAGGTCCCCTTCCATTCCTCTAAATTCCAATGAGTACAGGCCCAACCTACTCAACCTCTCCTCATAAGACAGTCTCTCCATCTTTCCTAAGATAACTGTTCACATTATTCCAGCTGGGGTCTGACTAGTATCTTGTATAGTTTTAGCAAAACCTTCCTCCTTTTACATTGTATTTCCTTTGATATGAAGACCAACATTCCATTTGCCTTCCCCATTCCACACTAAACTTGGATGTGAGCTTTTTGTGATTCATTAACAAGGAGTTTCAAATCTCACTGTTCTGTAGCTTCATTCAATCTCATTTCTAGTCCTGAAGGTATCTCAAATTAGTTGTTTCATGCTGCTGCTACATAGTGGCAACACAAATGGTGTTCACCATGAACAGGAATACTGCCATCAAGTCAAAAGCATGTTCTGCCTATCACACAATTAAGTAATGTGGTATATGAATTTCAGTGACAGTGTGATGCCAGATATACAGACTGTGCACCCCCAAAATCAGTGGATCTCATCAAACAAGGCTGCTCATAGCAAGCAACGTAATCTCCAGACCCAACAGGCAAGCTCACAGCACACCACCCAACTTTTGATATGATTGTGCAATTGGACAACACTTGCTGAGTGTGTGACTGACAAACAATTTTGAGTACAATGCACTTGGTGTACTGGAATCTACATGTAGGGCCCTTTCTTTGTAGACAGAGAAGACATAGAATCATAAAGTCATGTAGCATAGAAATAGGACATTTGGTGCACCATGTCTGTGCCAACCAAACAAACACCAAACTACAGTAATCCCAGTTATCTGTCCTCGGCATGCTGCAGTGCTCCAATGAATCACAGCGCAACTTAGAGGCACAACATCACATCTTCAGGCTAGGCACTCTACAACCTTTGGGATTTGATACTGAGTTCATCACCTTCAGATTGTGAACTCACTCCCATTCCTTCCCTTTCTTTCAGCTTTCCTTGTTGTATTCTCTGTCACCATGTCCTCTCTTCCCTTGCCCCCACCCCAGTGGGACCATCTGGTCTTGCCATTTTGGCAGTTGGATACACTATTATTCTGGAGAAAGTGAGGACTGCACATGCTGGAGATCAGAGCTGAAAATGTGTTGCTGGAAAAGCGCAGCAGGTCAGGCAGCATCCAAGGAGCAGCAGAATCTACGTTTCAGGCATGGGCCCTTCTTCGGGAATGAGGAAAGTATGCCAAGCAGGCTAAGATAAAAGGTAGGGAGGAGGGACTTGGGGGAGGGGTGTTGGAAATGCGATAGGTGGAAGGAGGTTAAGGTGAGGGTGATAGGCCAGAGTGGGGATGAGGGTGGAGAGGTCAGGAAGAAGATTGCAGGTTAGGAAGATGGTGCTGAGTTCGAGGGTTGGGACTGAGACAAGGTGGGGGGAGGGGAAATGAGGAAACTGAAGAAATCTGAGTTCATCCCATGTGGTTGGAGGGTTCCTAGGCGGAAGATGAGGCGCTCTTCCTCCAGCCGTCATGTTGCTATGGTCTGGCGATGGAGGAGTCCAAGGACCTGCATGTCCTTGGTGGAGTGGGAGGGGGAGTTGAAGTGTTGAGCCATGGGGTGGTTGGATTGGTTGGTTTGGGTGTCCCAGAGGTGTTCTTTGACCATCTCCAAGCTTCTGGGCTGGTATCAGAGGCTGGTCTTGACTTGCTGTGTGGGGAACCCCGGCTGATGGTTATCTCCTGGACTTGACTGAGGCTTACCAACAACATGGCAAACTTCCTGCCTTTGCATCTGTGCTAAGCGACACGGGGTGAGCCTGACTGAGGGGAAATCACAGAAGGCAAGACAAGACTGCGAATGGCACCCAAGGAGGCTATGGCAGTGAGTGAAAAGCCTGAAAGGCAGTCTGGTCCAGTCCAATGCCTGGAAATGGGTTTTGGAAGCAGAGGTCAATGCCACAATTGGCATGCCCATGCAGATGGCTGTATGCAGAACATCAGAGTACAGCTTAAGGAGAACATTAGCATCTTGGCTGCATCACTGCAATGGGAGATGCCGGTATAACCCAAATGCTGCATTGAAGAGCAGAGGTAAGGAAATTAGATGCATGCCATGTAGGTTCTTAATGTCAGATGCCAATGCCTGTAGATGTGGGGTATGTATGGATGGTGTCTATGAAGAGTGTCCACCATGACGTTGTTATGCCATGTCCAACATGGAGGTCCACTGGTGCAATCAGTGAGATGGAGTCACCCACTCTGATGTCCACCTTGAGAATGCTCAGCATCCTGTCTGTTTGGGCATTTATAGAGTCACAGAGTTATACAGCATGAAACAGACCCTTTGGTCCAACTCATCCGTGTTTAGGATACTGTTCTGAGGACATGGTAGATGGTGGAATCTTCATTCAATACAAATCTGGAATTGGATGATCATGATCAATGGAAAAATCAATGGTTCACTAAGGTCCTTTAGGGAAAGAAATTATCATCCTTACCTGGTCTGGTCTACATGAAACTCCAGATCTATAGGCAATGCGGTTGACTCTTAACTGCCCTCTGGGCAATTAGGGATGGGTAATTAATGCTGGCCTGACCAATGGTGTGCACATCCTATGAATTAAAAAAGAACCTGGCATGCTTCTTCAACGTGCAGCTCAGCACTGTCATTCCCTCAGCTGATGATGAAGAGTCACTTCCTGATTTACCCTCGAAAGGTAAAGTTATCATGTAATAGGCAGCTGGGTCCAAATGGGAGACAATGAGCATCATGTTGTCTTTGGAGAGAGGGAGGGATGGTATGGTGACTCAGTGGATGGCACTGGGACCTGGGATCGATTCCAGCCTCGGGCGACTGTCTGTGTGGAGTTTGTACATCCTCCCAGTGTCTGCGCGGATTTCTTCGGGGTGCTCCAGTTTCCTCCCACAATCCAAAGGTTACGTGGATTGGCCATGCTAAATTGCCCATTTTGTTCACGGATGTGTAGGTTAGGTGCATTAGTCAGGGGTAAATGGAGGATAATAGGATAGGGGACTGGATCTGGGTGGGTTACTCTTCAGAGGGTTGGTGTGGACTTGTTGGGCCGAAGGGCCTGTTTCCACACTGTAGGGAGTCTATGATTCTAGAGAGAGAGAGAGAGAGATAGAGCAGGTGAGATAATTGATTATAGAGGTTAAGGGCATTACTCAACAGCAAGCAGGTGAAGGGGTAAGTATCTAGCCTGCTCCAGCCAGAAAAGGAATTAAATCTGTGTTGTTGGCATTATTCTGAACTATACATGGACCATCAATCGCACTGAGGGAACTAGCTGCCTGTAATCAACTTTCTCGCAAAAATCAAAGCCGATGGGATTGAAGGTAGAGTAGCATTGTGCTCATAAATTTGACTAAGGGGACAGAAATAAGAAAGGTAATGACGAAGCATTATTTATTCGACTGCTGAGAGATATTTCCCTGAAGATTCAATTTGGCTCACTGCTTTTTTTTAATATATATTAATGCCTTGGGTTCATTGGGCATAATTTTAATGTTTTCAAGCATATTTGACTCTGGCAAGATAATGAACTATAGAGCAAATAGCAACAGACTTCAGGAGGACAGGCTGGCAAAATGAGCAGACACTAGGCAGATGAAATTGAAGACTGAGGAGTGAAAAATGTTGCATTCCATTCAGAAAATTTGAGGAGAGATAAGATAATGCAAAGAGCAGGGTGCTGAGGGAGCAGCATCAGAGAGGCAGGTGCTGGGGGAGTATGTGAGTAAATCTTTGAAAGTTTGAAGGACAAATAAGAAAGCGGTGAAAAACACATTTGTAATTAAGTACTCACTTTGTAGAACAGAACTTGAGTGTTATTGACAAAGCACATTTTGTCAAAGATTTTTGACTTGCAAACATCAGGACCAATCACAAGAATACCAATTCAAGGGGAAAACCAACATTTATACTAAAAGAGAGGAAAGTGCTGATTGGATGGCAAGTGGGCTCTGCTTGGTAGAGGTGTTGCTATGGAGAATGCACCAATTAATTATGATTGACAATTAACTGCCAAGTTTTTATTGAATTTAGTTGATTCTAATTGGTGAAGACATTGTCCTGCGATCTCAATCATAGGATGGCTAACATTGACTTTGTTGAGTTGAGACATGTGCAGTATGTGCACTGGTGAGAGTGCAGAGGAGATTTACCAGGATGTTGTCTGGGATGGAAAGGCTCGGTTATGAGGAGAGACTGGATAGGCTAGGTTTGCTTTCATTGGAGGAGGGAAGGCTGATGTGGGGTGGGTGGGGGGGGTGGGGGTGGAATTTGATTGAGATATACAAATTTCCAAGAGGCATAGGTAGGGTAAGTCATGATAATCTTGGGAGAAATTTAGACAGATATGTCTAAGAGGGCAGAGGTTTAAGGTAACGAGAAACTAGTTTAGACGCAATCTGAGAAAGCTATTTTTCACCTAAACTGTGGTAGATATACAGGACACACTGCCTGAGAGAGTGATGGAGGCAGATCCTGTCATGGGCGGCACGGTGGCACAGTGGTTAGCACTGCTGCCTCACAGCGCCAGAGACCCGGGTTCAATTCCTGCCTCAGGCGACTGACTGTGTGGAGTTTGCACATTCTCCCCGTGTCTGCGTGGGTTTCCTCCGGGTGCTCCAGTTTCCTCCCACAGTCCAAAAATGTGCAGGTTAGGTGAATTGGCCATGCTAAATTGCCCGTAGTGTTAGGTAAGGGGTAAATGTAGGGGTATGGGTGGGTTGCGCTTCGGCAGGTCGTTGTGGTCTTGTTGGGCCGAAGGGCCTGTTTCCACACTGTAAGTAATCTAAAACTTTTAAAAAGCACCCTCAGTCCTGGAGGAATGCTGTCTCCTTTTAACTGTATCAGTTGTATTTGGTAGAAATGACAAAGAAAAAGCTTCTCTCTCTCTCTCTCTCTCTCTCTCTCTCTCTCTCTCTCTCACACACACACACTCACTCACTCACTCACACTCACACACACACAGTCTTTCTCTTTCTCTCTGCACACACACACACACACACACGCTGTCTGTCTGTCTGTCTCTCTCTCTCTCTCTCTCTCTCGCTTCCTCTCTCTCTCTCTCTCTCTCTTTAAAAATGCCAGGGCGTAATGGGTTATGGAACCAAGTGCAGGCAAATGGAATTAATGTAGGAGCAAATTACTGCAGATGCTAGAATCTATACTGAAAACAAAAAACACTAGAAATCAAAGCAGGTCAAGCAGCATCAATGAGAGCAAGCCCATGTTTCAAATCTACATTAGATTACCTCCAGTATGGAAATAGGCCCTTTAGCCCAACAGGTCCACACCAACCCTCCAAAGAGTAACCCACACTGACCAATTCGCCTGCCCTATACTTACCCTTGACCAATGTACCTAACACTATAGGCAATTCACCTAACCTGCACATCTTTAGACTGTGGGAGGAAACCAGAGCACCCAAAGGAAATCCACGCAGACATGGGGAGAATGTGCAAACTCCACGCAGACAGTCACCTGAGGCAGGAATCAAACCCAGGTCCCTGGTACTGTGAGACAGCAGTGCTAACCACTGAGTCACCGTGTCACTCTTAAATGATGACTCTTCATCAGAGCTGTTGTGAAGTGTAGGCGGGGCAGTAGTGGGAGATGGTGGAGTGCTGGGACACAAAGGGCACTGATATTGCGGATTAAGTGATGGGACTCTTTCAGCCCTACTGCTTTCTCCCTGGGGTGAGAGAACCCATTTATTAAGGTGGGTGTCCCCATTGGTACTGTTGGTGGAAATGAGGAGGTGTCCAGAGCGAATGAGTACTCAGCTCAGAGGACATGCAGAGGGGTTGAGTGTTATTGGGGTAGGGATGTGGGACAGAGAGTGAGGGAAGATGTAACAGGCAATATTGAGACTGGTAGAGCATGAGTCTTGGTGGGAGGTGGATACAGGAGCACAGAGATAGAGGGAGCTTGGGTTTCAGAGAGAAGATGGTAGAATTTACACAGGTGATGTGGAGGAGATCATTGACCTTCTTCCTACTATGCTGGGCTTTCCTCCAGACAGCTGAGACTGCACCGACCTGGGTGGTAACCTCGGGCCAGGCAGGCATGGCCTGGTGCATGCTGATCCTGAGGGCTGAGGAACTCCACCACAATACCACCTCATCCCAGCAGGACCTCCACGTCTCCACCTGCAAAGCGGGACACCCTTCCCTTGTCTCCCTCATCTGGGGAAAATACCAGGAACTGTGCAGGGCAGCTCCGGACTGACTCTGCTTGTCCAGGTTCAAAAAAGCCATTTGAAGATGTCAGGAATGCCAGTGTCAGGAATGGCAGTGAGTTCCAGGAATGGTACGTGGTGAGACTCAGACGGATGCAACTGGACGAGAGGAGCAACATTGGGGTGGGGTAGTTAATCAATGAGATGCCGTTGTTAAGATATGATGAGAAAGTGTGTTAAGCCTCACTACAAGAAACCCTCCAAAACACTTGACGCAGCTGCCACGTGGCTAAAGGCGCGTAAGGTCAGTGTGTAACAAAGAGAAAGTGGTACATCCTGACCATTATTTCTTCCTATAAAGAGATTATCTGATCATTTGTCTCCTTATTGCTAATGCAATCTGCTATATACAAGAAGGCCACCATTTTCTTTGAATAGTGATGGTGTGCAAGAATATGGGGAATTGGCGCTGGATATTAAAGCCAGTGCAGGCAGGTTTGGCCAAATAATCCCCTTCTGCTTTGTAATAAATCCATGATTCTGTGATCACTGAAGCACAGTGACTGTTTTTATATAAGCAGCACAATTTACTGCATGCAAAGTTTCTTTTTGAGATATACTTGGGAGTCATGGAGTACTGTGTGAGCACAAACCTCTGATTGTAGTTTTCCAAAGTGAAGCTTGAACCTACTTCGGAGTTTATAGTTAACATTTGTATCAGTGTTTTAATGTTCTGGTTTTATGTTTGAAGACATTTACCCACAACAAGATAACGCAGACTGAGGGTCATTGGCTTACATGGAATATCTGACAATACAAATGTTTTGTCCAGAACTAGCATGAGTAAAAAGGAGATGTACGTCTATGTTTCCTTCATTCTGCTTTAGCGGTGCGCATTCATTTTGTGTTATTGCTGCTGTGTTGAATACCACAAGCATCAGCGCCAACCTTGAGGAGATATAGACTGGGTACATTGATTCTGGGGACATACAGTGCTGCATTTCACTGATAACACCATGGTTCATGGTTCAGAATTCTAATGGAGCCAATCCTTCCCTATTAATTCCCATTCTATTGAATTCTGATCGATCAAAATGCTTTCAGATCTCCCCTCCTCTGGAATAAAGACTGTGTGGCAACAAGGATTTCAATAAACTGTCAGGGAGGGTGTGGGAAATTTTCATTTTCTGTCATTCTGAGGAAACATCAGGTTAGACAGCAACAGAGATTGTGTCTTGGATTGTGGCTTATGTTTGGACAGTGAAGAGATGGACTGGTTGTTGCAGCTCAGGGCAGAAGTGCGAGACTTGCATTTACGTAGCACCCTTCACAACCTCAGGACATTCCAAACTGCTTTCCAGTCAATCAAGCCCTGGTCAACTATCATCACTGTAGATCAGCTCCCTGATGGCAAGGCCAGTTTGAGGGTATAATGTGAATAAGAAGGTGCCTCAACTTTCATGGATTTAATCTGATTTGGCCACACTTCTTTCATTATCCAAATGTCGGCCATTAAATTGGGGAAGTAGTGATGTAATGTCAATGGACTTGTAATCCAGAATTTCTGGGGCGCGTGAATCCAGATCCCACCTTGGTGGGCAGTTGATGGAATTTGAATTCAATAAAATCTTGAATAATTGTAACCATTGTTGTAAAAGCCCATCTGACTCACTGATGCCCTTTAGGGAGGGAAATCTGCTCTCCTTACGTGGTCTGGCTGAAGTGTAACTGCAGACCCATAACAAGGTATGCATTAATCCTCTGGTTAATGAGGGATAGGCAAGAAATACTGGCTGAGCAAGCAAAACCCACATCCAATGAATTAAAAAAAATAAATAAGGAATATCTGAAATTCAGCAGTGTGACAAGTTTTTTTGAATGTTATTTTTCCATTCTGTGTTTTTCATGATGAGCAAAACGCATCAGCAAAACATCTGTCTTTCAAACTTTAGAAACGTAGAAAATAGGAGCAGGAATAGGCCATTCGACCCTTTGAGCCTGCTCTGCCATTTACTGTGATCATCCATAAGACTATAAAAAATTGGAGTGGAAGTAAGGCCACTTGGCCCATCCAGTCGACTCCGTCATTCAATCATGGCTGATGGGCATTTCAATGCCACTTACCCGCTCTCTCCCCATAGCCTTTAATTCCTTATGAGATTAAGAATTTATCAATCTCTGCCTTGAAGATCTTTAATGCCCCCCCGCCTCCATTGCGCTTCATGGCAATGAATTCCACAGGCCCACCACTCTCTGGCTGAAGAAATGTTTCCTCATTTCCATTCCAAATTGACCCCCTCTAATTCTAAGGCTGCGCCCATGAGTCCTAGTATCCCCTGTTCCTGCTTTCTCCCCAAATGGTTTGATTCCTTCAGTTCTGAGAGCAAAATCTAATTTGTTCTTGGAAATATTCAATGCTTTGGCCTCAACTGCTTTCTGTGGCAGAGAATTCCACAGGCTCCCCACTCTGTGGATGAAGATATTTCTCCTCATGTCAGTCTGAAATGGCCTAGCCTATATCTGCCACCTCTCATTCCGGACTCACCGCTCATCATTTCTTGTAACCTATACTGCCATTTATTTGTCTCCTATTGCGTTGTCTTCTTTTAATCCATGAACATCCTGGCCTATATCAGTCACTGTGCAATGCGCTGAATTCCCAGTTATGATCACTGGGCTAGGCCCATTGCACCACACAGATGTATTAAGCTGAGGAGATTTCATGACATTGCTTAATTTGGATCAGCGAATGCAGGAGATGAGGGTCTAATAAATTTCTCTGTTGAAGGCTGTAATTAATCAGCTGGGCTGTTTAGTTCTTCAGAAGACTACAGCTCAGCAGCAAGTTGATGGAAGCAGTTCTTGGAAGTTTTGCCGATTAATTCCTCTGGGCTAATTCAAAAACAAAAGGATTGCAGGAGTAACAAAAGGCCCTTTTTCTGACTCTCCTCTTTCTGGAAGGGTTATTACTCCTTATTGTTTTTGCTTTGAGCCTGGCTGTGTGTGCGCTGCATGTTGGCAAGCTCTGCGGCCGTACAGGGGCTGTGACGATGGAGCTGAGTCGCTTCCTGTCCAAAGCCAGCAATACGCCAGGAGTCTGACACTTGGCAAGAGGCAGGATCTTGGACTGAAGCCAATCTCAACAGAGTATCACATTGTCATTGAAGAGTTACGGTGCAAAGGAAGGCCATTCAGCCTATCATGCCTGTACTGGCTCTCCAAACGAAGTGTTACTGAGTCCCAGTCTCTTCTTTTCTCCCTCAAAGACCTTGCCAATCATTTTCATCCAATAACCATCCAATGGTCTCTTGAACGTCTCAAATGAACCTGCATCCTCCGCATTTGCAGGTGGTGCATTCTATACCCTAACTAGAGTTCTCGAGGTTCAGCTACATAATTCTTTGAAGTTTGCGTCACATGTACACAGGGTGGTTAAGAAGGCATTTAGCATGCTTGCCTACATTGCTCAAACCTTTGAGTGTAGGAGTTGGGACACCATTTTGAGGTTGTACAGGACATTGCCTTGGCCTTTTCTGGAGTACCGTGTCAAGTTCCGGTTGCCCTGTCACAGGAAGGATATTATTTCGCTGGAGAGGGTTCAGAAAAGATTTACCAGAATGTTGCCAGGAATGGAGAGTTTGAGTTATAAAGAGAGGCTGGATGGGCTGGGACTTTTTGTCGGGAGTGTGGGAGGTTGAGAAGTGACCTTATAGAGTTTATAAAATCATGAAGATGAGGTGAAAGACAGGTGTCCTTTCCCCGTGATGAGGGATTTCAAGTCTATGGGGCATATTTAAAGGCGAGAGGAGAGAGATTTGAAGACATGAGGGGCAACATTTCTACACAGAAAGTGGTTCGGGCGTGGAATGAACCTCCAGAGGAAGTGGTGGATGCAGGTATAGTTACAACATTTAATAGACACTTGGATAAGTACATGAATAATAAATGTTTGGAGGGAACGTGGAGGTAGGTGGGACTAGTTTAGTTTGGTATTATAGCTGGCATGGGCTGGTTGGATTGAAGGGTTTGTTTCCGTGCTGTATGTCTCAATGACTGTATAACTACTCGCTGAGAGAAAAAAAGTTTTCCTCACTTCATCCTTACTTCAATTGTGAATCACTTTAAAACAGTTCCACTTTATTCTTGATCCTTTGATGAGCTGGTAGTTTTTCTGATCCGCTCATGATTTTGAAATCCTCCATCAGGTCTCCCTTTATTTCACTTTTCTCCAAGGAGGACACTCCTAACTCCTTCAATCTATCCTCATCACTGAAGTTTCTGATCCCTGAAACCATTCTTGTAAATCACTTTTGCACTCCCTCGAATGTGTTCACGTCTTTCCTGTAATGTGGTGCCTGGAACTGTGCACGATACGGGTTGTTCTGCATTTTGTTAATGTGAATTTGCTATAACACGATTGACGAATTTGGTGACACTGTTTCTGTTGCGCGAACCTTTAAAGCGCATATTGATTATAACATGATTCCGCCCTGATTAGTTTAAATGGTGCTGCTATAACGTGATTTTTGTATAACACGGTGTTGCATGAGAGCAAACTACTGTGTTATAACAGAACCGACTGTGCTTCAGCTGAGGCCTAACAGGGATTGCAATCAAGTTCAACATCACCCCCTTCCTCTATGCCCCTGTTAATAAGTTGGAGGACGCTATGTTTGATTTACTATTCACTCTACCTGTCACCTTCAACAATCTGTGCACATATACACCCAGGTCCCTCTGCTCCTGTACTCCCCTTAGAATTGAACCTTCTATTTTATATTTTATTTCAATGTTCTTCCTACCAAAATTCATCACCTCGTACTTTAAGGCTGTGAGGTATAGGAGCAGGAGGCCATTCAGCCCACTGAGTAGAAAGCGAGGAGAAAACAGATGCTGGAGATCAGAGTCAAAAAATGTGGTGCTGGAAAAGCACAGCAGGTCAGGCAGCATCTGCAGAGCAGGAGAGCTGATGTTTCAGGAACATTCCTGATGAAAGGCTTATGCCCAAAATGTTGGTTCTCCTGCTCCTCGAATGCTGCCTGACCTGCTGTGCTTTCCCGTGCCACACTTTTTAATTCAGCCCATTGAGCCTGCTCAGCTATTCAGTGAAATCATGGCTCATCTGATAATCCTCATTTCCACCTTTCTGCCTGTTCTCCACAACCATTGACTCACTTAAAATTAAAAATCTGTCTCAGCCTTAATGACCCAACCTCAACAGCCCTCTGCATTGAAACTCATCTGCCACATTCCTGCCCACTCCACTGACTTGTCAATGTCCTTTCAGAGCTCCACACTGTTATCCTCATAGTTTACAGTTCTCCCAAGTTTTGTGTCCAGGCCGGGGTTCGGAGGTTTGACCAAGGTGTGTCATAACATATCTGTGCAGGTTGATTAAAATTATTTACCATAGAGATTGGCATTGAGGAGAAGCATAATCAATCTACGCTAGAAATTGTTTATTTGATCAGTGATTGCAGAGCTGAAAATGAAGAAAGGCTTATGCCCGAAACATCGAATCTCCTGCTCCTTGGATGCTGCCTGACCTGCTGCGCTTTTCCAGCAACAGATGTTCAGCTCTGATCTCCAGCATCTGCAGACCTCACTTTCTCCACAGTGATTGCAGTCATACAGCACAGAAACAGTTCAACTGGTCCATGCCAACCAAGTTTCCCAAACTAATCTACTCCTACTTCCCTATGTTTGGTCAATATCCCTGTAAATCTTTCCTAATCATATATCTGTCCAAATGTCTTTTCACGTTGTAACTGTATCTGCATTTGCCACTTCCTCTGGCAGTCCATTCCACACACGAAACACCCTCTGTGTGAAAACGTTGCCCCTCAGGTTCCTTTTAAATCTTTCTCCTTTCACCTTAAAAATATGCCCTCTAGTTTTGAAACCCCTCAACACTCTAGAGAAAAGAATTTTGACATTCACCTAATCCATGCCCCTCATGATTTTATAAACCTCTATAAAGTCACCTCACAACCTCCTACGGTCCAGTGAAAAAAGTCCCAACCGATCCATTGTCTCCATACATCTCAAATCCTCCATTCCTGGCAACATCCGGGCACAGAGGAACTTCAGTTATCTGAATATCAATTATCCGGATTTCGAATTATCTGAAGAAGATCTCAAGGTCCCGATAAAAACATTATTGTGCATTAAAGAGGTGTTATCAACACTGATCTTTTACTTACAGTGATTAAAAGAGAATTTGGCTTACTGAAATGTTGCCGAGAACAGTCCTGGACATCGATGGGAGCTCAGGCAACATCTCCAAATGACTGACCTCCCACCATCTCTCTCTCTCCCCACACTTTCCCTGGAGTTCTCCGAAGGGGTGTGCCCTAAACTCCCCCCTTCCTCAGATAATCTCTCCAAGTGGAACTTGTCAAAAATGTGTGTGTGTGTGTGTGTGTGTGTGTGTGTGTGTGTGTGTGTGTGTGAGTGACTCACCCCCAGCAGCAGTCTTGCTGTTGGTGTCGAGGCTGGCTGCCCCGAGGGGAGCGGGGGCAGACGGGGTGGAGGGTGGCCTGGTCAGGGAGGGGTATAGTGCGTGGATGGATAGGGTCGGGGTTGGGGGTGGGTGCAGATTGGGGGGAGTGGGGGCAGCATGGGATCGCGTGCGGTGTCCTGAACAGAGGTCAGACTTAGCAAGTGCTCACTGTGTCAATCCCATTGAACCGATGGGTGGGGGGTGGGTGAGGGAGGGTGGGCAGGAGGCTTCAGCAATGCTGCTGCTCCCTTACACACAAATGTGTGTGTGCTCAGAAACAGACCCTGAGACAGAGAGAGGGAGCAAGGCAGGCAGAGAGAGGAAAAATGAAACTTTTTTTTAAAAGTCCCAGAGGAGAGGCATTGAATCAGTTGTCCAAATAATTAGCCGAACGAAATGCTGCCCTCCCATCTCGTTCAGATAATTGAGGTTCCTGTATAAATCTTTTCTGAACCCTCTCCAGCTTAATAATATCCTTGCTCTAACACAGCGACCAGAACTGGGCACAGTACTCCAAAAAAAGGCTGAAGAAGCTGGGTTTCCCTCCTTAGAACAAAGGAGATCGAGGGGATGTGTAATAGAAGTGTGTGAGATTATGACAGATCTGGATGAAGGAAACGTGAAAGAATGGTTCCCTGTAGCTGATAGCAGAAGGAGAGGGGGGCATATGGATTTAGTTGGAAGGTGGTTGGGTGGGTGGTTGGTCTGTGAAGATCTGTTTGATGGTAACAACTTAACTCCGAAAGGAGCATGGACATGCATTTAACACTGTGCTTCCAGTCAGAGTGGGGCAATGGAGTTAACTTGATTGTGGCATAAAAAGCTAGTATGGACTCAATGGGCTCAATAGACTTGCTTTGTGCCATTACAGTACTGTGACCCTCTGAAGATGAAGTGATGCTCAATTCAAACTGGCCATTTTGTTACTTTTCTGATGAAGCAAATCATGAAAGCTGATTTGGGTGAACCCCCTGATGTAACGATTATTCCTAACAGTGTCAGCAGGACTCTCCTTCAGTGATGATTCCCAGTGGGGAGTACTCCCACGTTCTGAATCTGAAAGACATGCATTCAGGTCCCACGAATGATGTGGTGGTACTGTGGTAGTATCATTGGGCTTGCAATCTAAAAGCTCCAGCTAATGGTTTGGGGAGATGAGTTCAAATCCCATCACTGTGTCTAGTGGAAATTAAGCTCAATTAATAATGTCTGGAATATAAAGCTAATTACATGAATGCTAACAATGCCCTTTACTGATTGTCATCTGGTTAACTTATGTCTCTTTAGAGAGTGGCTGGCACAGTGGTTAGCACTACTGCCTCACAGCGCCAGACACCCGGGTTCAATTCCCACCTCAGGCGACTGACTGTGTGGAGTTTGCACATTCGCTCAGTGTCTGAGTGGGTTTCCTCCGGGTGCTCTGGTTTCCTCCCACAGTCCAAAAATGTGCAGGTTAGGTGAATTGGCCATGTTAAATCACCCATGGTGTTAGGGGCAGGGGTAAATGTAGGGGAATGGGTCTGAGTGGGTTGCGCTTCGGCAAGTTGGTGTGGATTTGTTGGGCCGAAGGGCCCGTTTCCACACTGTAAGTAATCTAATCGTGGTATCTGCTATCTTTACCCAGTCTGACCTGCATATCACTGTAGACAAATTTGGTTGACACTTAGCTTTCCTCTGGGTATTAAATTGTGGTCTAGCCCATAATCTCTACACCCCATGAATGAATAATAATTAAAAACTCTCCTTTCACTTCTGGTAATTTCCTCATAAAAGTGTCTTCACTGTCTCCACATCCTTTTCATAGTAAAGGTAGTGTCACCATAGTCCTACTGTAATGCTCTCTCATTAGAGGTTCAACCTGACAGTCACTGTGCCTCAGGTGAGGGGGAAAGGGGCAAGGTTAAGAAGTTTGGGCCTTTGTGGTGACGTCGGCTGGTGTGGTCTTTTAGGCTTTTTGTCATATGGAAATACTGGAAACTCTTGATCCAGCTATTAACTGCCGTCTGGGGAACTGGGGAGAGTCAATATTGCTGTCCTAGCTAGTGAGGCACACATCCCTTAAAAATAAAAAGGGGGGAAAGAGAAACATTGGAGAACAAAGTCTAATGAGCCTGGTGCTAGATTATGGATGTTTATAGATAGAATAGAATCCCTACTGTGTGGAAACAGGCCCTTTGGCGCAACAAGTCCACCCCAACCCTCCAAAGAATAATGCACTCAGGCTCATTCTCCTACATTAATCCCTGATCTAGACAGGCAATTTAGCATGACCAATTCACCTAACTTGCACATCTTTGGATTGTGGGAGGAAACCCACATAGACATGGGGAGAATGTGCAAACTCCACACAGACAGTTGCCCAAGGCTAGAATTGAACCCAGGTCTCTGGCAGTGTGAAGGAGCAGTGCTAACCACTGAGCCACCGTACCTTTAACAATAATGGGTTTGAATGTGTGGGGAATGAAAGGATATGAGTATTGCATATGAATGTGGATTTGAGGTAGAAAATCAGTCGTGATCCTTTTGAGTCATAGAGTATTGGTCCCAAGGCCCACTCCTATTCAGATATCTTGTGTCCTTAAACTCTCTGGTCTTGTGAAAGAGTGTGACACGGCCAATGGTGTGAAATTTCAGGTGAGGCGTTAAGAACAAGGGCCTGTATAAAGCTGCCATTCATTTTACTTTCAGGGAACTAGCTAGCTGCCATTTCTAGGCTTTGGGCCAATGAGCAATTGCTGTCTCTGCAATAACTGGATGAGCTCTTCACTTTGCTGACTAACACGAGTGGTTTTGCTCATTTTGCTGGCATGATTTATAGCCTCATACTTTACAGCAGGGATCTGAACTACTTTGGGTGGTGTTGGAAACGAACTGGTCCTCTAAGGTTTGCACCATCCCTTCTGGTTTGGAGATGCTGGATTAATAACCCTGAGACTACAATTCACATTCCAACTCTGTGGTCATTTCTGAAGCTAAATTCAGATGTTTACGACAGAAAAGAATGACTCTATGAACATGTGAAAATTGATCACAGGAAGACGCAGAGTTATCCTACACTCGGGATGCCTGGATGTGATTATTAGATCCTCACAATCTCACTCAATAGGCGCACACACACACACACGCACATGCACACAGTCACATACATACACTCACACATATAGACAGACACAATCTCCCTCTCACACCCACACTCACACTCACACACACACTCTCCCTCTCACACACACAGACACACGTGTATGCACACTCACTCACCCATTCACTCACTCACTCTCTCTCTCTCTCACAGAAACTTACCAAACCTCCTTCAAGAGCACTTTCCAAATCCACAACCTCTAAAATCTAGAACGACAAGGGCAACAGATACATGGGAACACCACCCCTTGCAAACTCCCTTCAAGCCACTCACCATTCTGGCATGGAAATACATTGCTGTTCTGGGTCAGAATCCTGGAACTCTATTCAGAACAACATGGTGGGTCTATCTACACACCAAGTGGACCTCAGCAGTTTAGGAGGACTGCTGACTGTCACTTAATTGAAAACAATTAGGGAGGAGCAATAAGAGCTTACCTGATGGATATCGGGGGCAAATTCTCTGAGGCGCTCCTCAGGTTAGTCTCTTAGGCCCAACTATTTTCAGCTGCTTCATCACTGACCTTCCTTCCCTCCATCATAAGGTCAGAAGTGGGGATGTTCACCCATGACTGCGCAATGTTCAGCACCATTCATGACTCCTCAGACACTGAAGCAGTCCATGTCCAAATGTAGCAAGATCTGGACAATATCCAGGCTTCGGCTGACAAATGGCAAGTAACATTCACACGATACAAATGCTCATAAGAGACAATCTAACCACCACCTCTTGACATTCAATGATGTTACTATCACTGAATAACCCACTATCAATATCCTGTGAGTTATCATTGAATTGAAACTTAACTGGACTCACTGCATAAACTCAGTGGCTACAAGAGCAGGTCAGAAGTGAGGAATACTGCAGCAAGTAAATCACCGCCTGACTCCTGAAAGCCTGTCCATTGTTTGTAAGGCACGAGTCAGGAGTGTGATGGAATACTTCCCACTTGCCAGAATGAGTGCAGCTCTAACAACACTCAAGAAGCTTGACAGCAACCAAGACTGAGCAGCCCACTTGATTGGCTCTGCATCCACGAGCATGCACTCCATCCACCAGCGATGCTCAGTAACAGCAGGGTGTATTATCTACAAGATACACTGCATAAATTCACCAAAGATCCTCAGACAGCACCTTTCAAATGCACGATCACTTCCATCACAAGGGCAGCAGACATATGGAAACACCATCACCAATTTCCCCTCTAAGCCACTCACCATCCTGACTTGGAAATATAACACCATTCCTTCACTGTTGCTGAGTCAAAATCCTGGAATTCCCTCCCTAACGGCATTGTGGGTCAACCCACAGCAGTGGTTCAAGAAGGCAGCTCACCACCACCTTCTCAAGAGCAACTAGGAACGAGCAATAAATACTGGGCTCATTCAGTGACACCTACATCTCACTAAAAAATCAATTTAAAAAAAAGTCACAAATGCCCTAAAACCAAAAATGAATAGGGTTGTTTTTCAGACTGGAGGCCTGTGACCAGTGGTGTGCCACAAGGATTGGTGCTGGGTCCACTGTTTTTCATAATTTATATAAATGATTTGGATGTGAACGTATGAGATATAGTTAGTAAGTTTGCAGATGACACCAAAGTTGGAGGTGCCACATGACAGCTGCCACATGACCTCCCAACTCCTATACTCAATGCACTGACCAATAAAGGCAAACATAACTAAACACCTTCTTCACCATCCTATGGTGACCTCAGAGTATAGCAGGATCTTGATCAGTTGGGTTGAGGAGTGGCAGATGGAGTTTGCATGTGAGGTTCTGCATTTTGGAAGACAAATCAGGGCAGGACTTATACACTTAATGGTAAGGTCCTGGGGAGTGTGGCAGAACAGAGATCTTGGAGTGCAGGTTCATAGTTCCTTCAAAGTGGAGTTGCAGATAGATAGGATAGTGAAGAAGGCGTTCGGTATGCTTTCCTTTATTGGTCAGAGTATTGAGTACAGGAGTTGAAACGTCATGTTGTGGCTGTACAGGACATTGGTTAGGCCACTGTTGGAATATTGCATGCAATTCTGGTCTCCTTCCTATAGGAAAGATGTTGTGAAACATGAAAGGGTTCAGAGCAGATTTACAAGGATGTTGCCAGAGTTGAAGGATTTGAGCTGTAGGGAGAGGCTGAACAGGCTGGGGCTGTTTTCCCTGGAGCATCGGAGGCTGAGGGGTGACCTTACAGTGGTTTATAAAATCATGAGGGGCATGTATTGGGTAAATAGACAATGTCTTTTCGCTGGGGTGGGGGAATCCAGAACTAGAGGGCATAAGTTTTGGATGAGAGGGGAAAAATTTAAAAGGAACCTAAGGGGCAACTTTTTCACACAGAGGGTGATGCAGGTATGGAATGAATTGCCAGAGGATGTGATGGAGGCTGAGAAAATTGCAACGTTTAAAAGGCATCTGGATGGGTATATGAATAGGAAGGGCTTAGAGGGATATGGGCCAAATGCTGGCAAATGGGACTAGATTAATTTAAGATATCTGCATGCATGGACCGAAGAGTCTGTTTCTGTGTTGTATATCTCTATGACTTTATAACACTTGCAACACAAATGGGAAAAAGTAGCATCACAGGGCTATTACAGTGTGCACAAGGCCAATTGGCCCATTGGCCCATTATGCCCGCATCAGTTCTATGGTCTAGTGCCTCATATCCCTGCTCACGATTTCTATCCAAATTACCATCCAATGCCTCCTCAAATATCTCAATTGAACTTGCCTCCACTGTACTCCTAGGCAGTGCATCCGCTATGATGGTTGTAGAACATAGAACACAAAACAGTACAGTATAGGAACATGCCCTATTGCCTATAGTCTGGTGCCAAATTAAACTAATCCCTTCTGCCTGCCCTTGGTCCATATCTCTCCATTTCTTGCATATTCATGTGCTTATCTAAAAACCCCTTAAATGCCCCTATCGTATCTGCCTCCACCACCACCCCCGGCATTTTGTTCCAGACCCCTCCTACTCTCTGTGTAAAAAACTTGTCCCTCACATCTCCTTTGAACTTTTTCCCTCTCACTGTAAATGCATGCCTCTAGTACTTGACATTTCAGGAAATGGATTCTGACCGTCAACCCCCATCTACATATCTCCTAATTTTCTGGACCTCTATCTTGCCTCCCCTCAGCTTCCACCGCTCTAGAGGAAACAACCTGAATTTTTGTTTTTGAACATTCTCAAGTGAGAGACTGGCTGTTCAAAGAAGCTGGACCTTTTGATGGTTGAATGGGGCTACATCAGACAGATTTGCGAAGGAGATGGTGGTAAATCAATGAATGGACCACAAACCAGAAATATCCTTCCATTTAATCGCAGGTTGGGAATTGCATGAGGGTGTGATGAGATGCCACAGAGATGCAGTTTTTCCTCGGAAACAAGAGTAGCTCAAGCCCCATTTAATTGTACCATGACTGATTTGCAATACAAGTCCATTTGTCCTATTTGTTTGCTACCCTTAACCAACAAAAATCCCCCCGTCTTGGGCTTGGAAAGTTTCACTTGATGCCCACATCACTTCATCTTTTTGGGGTAACAGGGTTTCAGATTTCCATGTCCTTTGACAAGGTTCCTGCTTTGTTCCTGAAGAAACTCTCTTTGATTTGAAGATTATGCCCACTGACTTTGGTTTCCCTCATCAAAGCAAATGGCTTTGCTCTATTGACCTTTTAATTAAATATTTCAATTAGATCAACATGAAGTAATGATTGAGTTAATAAGAGAGTATAGAGTTGCCGTTTAAACATGATAATGGAGACTGCAAATGATGGTAGACTATAGGCAGTGCATTGTAATAAGGAAAGAGTGTGAATGAGAATTAGGTTTAATTTGTATGTGAGGAAAATATGATAATTAGAATGAAGAATAACGCACAATGTTTAACAATGATCCGTACCTCACCCTAAGACAACCAGGAATAACTAGACATGTTCCTCTCCATTATATTGTTGTAATGCTGAAGGAAGATTGATTAGGTGGGAGATTTAACCATTAAGCTGACCAAGAATATAGCAGTCAAGAGCAGGAGGGCACTGTACAACCTTTCAGCTCTGCTCTGCCATTTAGGATCATGGCTGTTCTTTGTCCTTAACTGCACTTTCATGTCAGATCCTTATATCCTCTGGATTAGTGGTGCTGGAAGATGAAGGGCTTTTGCCCAAAACGTCGATTTCACTGCTCTTTGGATATTCCCTGAACTGCTGTGCTCTTCCAGCACCACTAATCCAGAATCTGGTTTCCAGTATCTGTGGTCATTGTTTTTACCTTATATCATCTGATAACCTCAGAATCCCAAAGTTCCACTTGAAAGGGTACAGAAAAGATTTACAAGGATATTGCCAGGGTTGGACGATTTGAGCTATAGGGAGAGGCTGAATAGGCTGGGGCTGTTTTCCCTGGAGCGTCAGAGGCTGAGGAGTGATATTATAAAGGTTTATAAAATCATGAGGGTCACGGATAGAAAGAACTGTAAAGGTCTTTTCCCAAGGATAGAGGAATCCAAAACAAGATGACGTAGGGGAAAGATTTAAAATGGACCTTTAGGGGCATGTATGGAATGAGCTGCGAGAGGAAGTGGTGGAGGCTTGTACAATTACAACTTTAAAAGGTCCTTTTTGTATTTGCATACCTGCTTTGAAAAGTCAGGAGTGCGGTGGATCTGGATGGGAATATGAATGGGAAGAGTTTAGAGGGGTATGGGCCAAGTGGTAGCAAATGGGACTGGATTAATTTAGGATATCTGGTTGGCATGGATGAGTTGGACTAAAGGGTCTGTTTCTATGTTGTACACCTCTATGACTCTGTGACTGTATAAGTCTATAAATCTCAGTCTTGAATACTCTGAATGACTCAACATCTCCAGTCCTCTGGAGAGTGCTGAAGATTCACGATTCTCTAACTTAAGTTCCTCCTTCTCACAATGACTGTACATAACACCCTCTAGGGTTTGAGAAGGCAGCTCACCGGCACCTTCTGAAGGACAGTTAGGAATGGGTAATATTAGATTAGATTAGATTAGATTAGATTACTTACAGTGTGGAAACAGGCCCTTCGGCCCAAGAAGTCCACACCGACCCGCCGAAGCGCAACCCACCCATACCCCTACACTTACCCCTTACCTAACACTACGGACAATTTAGCATGGCCAATTCACCTGACCCGCACAACTTTGGACTGTGGGAGGAAACCGGAGCACCCGGAGGAAACCCACGCAGACATGGGGAGAATGTGCAAACTCCACACAGTCAGTCGCCTGAGTCGGGAATTGAACCCGGGTCTCTGGCGCTGTGAGGCAGCAGTGCTAACCACTGTGCCATGCTTGATATCCACATGTCAAAAGCAAATAAATACAACAAATGCAATATAATGGGTGGAAGTAGTGAAGAAACGTGGAGACAAAAAGCAAAGGTAGGCCATTCAGCCCCTTGAGCCTGCTCCACAATTCAATAGGATTATGGCTTACCCACTTTCTCAATGCTTTATTCCCCCCTTCTCTCCTTATCAGTCTCTTTCTTGAACCTATTCAGTGATTTGGCCTCCACAGCTTTCTGTGATTGAGAATTCCACAGGCTGATCAGCAGCTTTGATTAGATTAGATTCCCTACATATGGAAACAGGCCATTTTGGCCCGACAAGTCCACACCGGCCCTCTGAAGAGCAACCCACCCAGATCCACTCCCCGACACTGTATTTACCCCTGACTAATTCACCTAACATTATGGACAATTTAGCATGGCCAATCCACCCTAACCAATCCAACACCGGCATCTCCAAATCATGACACCCTAACCAGCACATTTTTGGATTGAAGAACTGGGTGAAGAAATGTTTAGTTTAGCCTGGGATTATGGCTGGCATGGACTGTTTGGAGCGAAGGGTTTGTTTCTGTGCTGTATGACCCCATTGACCCACATGTTGTTGAGATTCTTGAGTGTTTTTACTGTTGCCTCCATCAGTTAGTGAGAAATGTGATCCACCGCACTCCTGACTTTCCAAAGCAGATATGCAAATACAAGAAGGACCTTTTAAAGTTGAGTGAAAGGTGATTATATGGATTTCTTCCCCTCTTGCCTCGTGTCAAATCTCCAGAGAAAGAATTTCAATGCTGACAGAATTTGCTGTATCATATTGCTGTAGTGACAAACCATTTGTTAGATCTGACACATACGATGTGCTAACAACCACTTGTCCAAGACCCTTGCAACTCCCTATCACCATAAACATCTCTAGCCTTAATTTCTGAAATGTCTAAGTTCATCTAAACTTTGTGCGTCCAAGTTTTTTAACCTCTCCACCCACTCACTAGGATCTGAATACTGTCCAATCGTCCCTAAAATTTCAACCTCTCTACCTCTCCCTGCTCCTTAAAACCATGTCCAAGCCTTTGGTCTTTTAAAGTATTTGTAATAGTTTTTTTGTCATATCGATGCAAGTTGTTGTTCAAGGGTCATTCTGAAAACATTCCCACTTCACTCTCTCTCTCTCTCTCTCTGTCTCTCTCCACAGATTTGAGGCCCTGGGTGTTGAATTTTAGCTTTCCAGGAGTGTATGACTACTCTCAGTTGGCAATCGACCTCAGCAGAAAGCAGCTGGTCATTGGAGCCAGGTACTGTACAACAATGTCCATGGTGATTGCAGAGTTGGTATATGCTTTCTTCTAAGTTCCTTTGATATGCTCCTATCCGGGGGTTTGTTTTGTGACAAACTTACAGTTTCATCGTCAACATAACAAACTAACACAATCCCAGATTTAGTTAATGGTCTCTACGTAAATTCCGTGTGTAAATAAACTCACATCTCACAATCTTCCACCACTGGCTGAGGTTACCATGAGAGACTCTCCTTCCAACCTCTTTCCTCGCTTGAGGCGTGGTGACCTTCAGGTTAGGCTCAGCAGTGGTCATTCCTCTCTAATGGGAGAGTAGCCCTATCATTATAGTTATGGAGTCATAGCATGAAAACAGGCCTTTCGGTCCAACTTGCCCATGCTGTCCAGTTTTCACAATGAGCCCCATTTAGAACATAGAACAGTACAGCACAGAACAGGCCCTTCAGCCCATGATGTTGTGCCGACCACTGATCCTCATGTATGCACCCTCAAATTTCTGTGACCATATGCATGTCCAGCAGTCTTTTAAATATCCCCAATGACCTTACTTCCACAACTGCTGCTAGCAATGCATTCCATGCTCTCACAGCTCTCTGTGTAAAGAACCCGCCTCTGACATCCCCTCTATACTTTCCTCCAACCAGCTTAAAAAAAATTACCCCTAGTGTTAACAATTTCTGCCCTGGGAAATAGTCTCTGGCTATCGACTCTATGCCTCTTACTATCTTGTACACCTCAATTAGGTCCCCTCTCCTCCTCCTTTTCTCCAATGAAAAAAGTCAGAGCTCAGTCAACCTCTCTTCATTAGATAAGCCTTCCAGTCCAGGCAGCATCCTGGTAAACCTCTATTGAACCCTCTTCAAAGCATCCACATCTTTCCTATAATAGGGCGACCAGAACTGGACACAGTATTCCAAGTGCGGTCTAACCAAAGTTTTATAGAGCTGCAACAAGATCTCACGACTCTTAAACTCAATCCCCCTGTTAATGAAAGCCAAAACACCATATGCTTTCTTAACAACCCTGTCCACTTGGGTGGCCATTTTAAGGGATCTATGTACCTGCACACCAAGATCCCTCTGTTCCTCCACACTGCCAAGAATCCTATCCTTAATCCTGTAATCAGCTTTCAAATTCGACCTTCCAAAATGCATCACCTCGCATTTATCCAGGTTGAACTCCATCTGCCACCTCTCAGTCCATCTCTGCATCCTGTCAATGTCCCGCTGCAGCCTACAACAGCCCTCTATACTGTCAACGACACCTTCAACCTTTGTGTCGTCTGCAAACGTGCTGACCCATCCTTCAATCCCCTCATCCAAGTCATTAATTAAAAATTACAAACAGTAGAGGCCCAAGGACAGAACCCTGTGGAACACCACCACTCACCACAGAATTCCAGGCAGAATATTTTCCTTCTACTATCACTCACTGTCTTCTGTTGGCCAGCCAATTCTGTATCCAGACAACTAAGTTCCCCTGTAGCCCATTCCTCCTGACCTTCTGAACGAGCCTACCATGGGGAACCTTGTCAAAAGCCTTGCTGAAGTCCATATACCACATCCAAAGCTCGATCCTCATCAACTTTTCTAGTCACATCCTCAAAGAACTGGATAAGGTTTGTGAGACATGACCTGCCCCTCACAAAGCCGTGTTGACTGCATTTAATCAAGCCATGCTCTTCCAGATGGTCATAAATCCTATCCCTCAGAATCCTTTCTAATACCTTGCAGACGACAGATGTGAGACTTACTGGTCTGTAATTGCCGGGGATTTCCCTATTTCCTTTTTTGAAGAGAGGAATTACATTTGCCTCCCTCCAGTCCTCAGGTACGACTCCAGTGGAGAGCGAGGATGCAAAGATCTTCGCAAGTGGCGAAGCAATTGCATTTCTCATTTCCCAAAGCAGCCGAGGACAAATCTGGTCCGGGCCTGGCGACTTGTCAATCTTAATGTTTGACAAAATTTTCAGCACAACAGCTTCCTCAATCTCTATCTGTTCCAGCATGCACACCTGCTCTTCAAAGGTTTTATTCACTGCAAAGTTCGTTTCTTTCGTAAAGACAGAAGCAAAAAACTCATTTAGGGCTTCCCCAACCTCCTCAGTCTCCACACACAAGTTCCATATGCTATCCCTGATCGGCCCTACTCTTTCTTTGACCGTTCTCTTATTCCTCATATAAGTGTAAAATGCCTTTTGTTTTCCCTAATCTGTTCTGGCAAGCCTTTCTTGTGCCCCCACCTGGCTCTCCTCAGACCGTTTTTGAGCTCCTTCCTCACGTGCCTGTAATCCTCTAGAGCTGAGCTTGACCCCTAGCTTCCTCCACCTTATGTAAGCTACCTTCTTCCTTTTGACGAGAAGCTCCACCGCTCTCGTCATCCAAGGTTCCTTTATCTTACCCTTTCTTGCCTGTCTCAGAGGGACATATTTATTCATCCCTCGCAACAACTGTTTCTTAAACAGTCTCCACATTTCTATAGTGCCTTTACCATGGAACAATTGCTCCCAATCCATGCTTCCTAACTCATGTCTATTTGCATCATAGCTTCCTCTTCCCCAATTAAATATCCTCCCATTTTGCCTAATCCTCTCCTTCTCCATATCTATGTAGGATGTGAGGCAGTTGTGGTCACTATCACCAAAATGCTCTCCCACCACAAGATTTGATACCTGCCCCGGCTCGTTTCCGAGCACCAAGTCTAGAATGGCCTCTTCCCTCGTCGGCCTGTCAACGTACTGAGTTAGGAAACCCTCCTGAACACACCTTACAAAAACAGCTCCATTCAAATCTTCTGCTCGAAGGAGGTTCCAATCAATATTTGGAAAGTTAAAGTCATCCATTACAACAACCCAACTACGTCCACACTTTTCCAAAATCTGCTGACCTATGCTTTCTTCCATCTCCCTGCTGCTACTGGGGGGCCTGTAGTGAACCCCTATCAAGGTGACTGCTCCCTTGCTGTTCCTAATTTCCACCCATACTGACTCGGTAGGCAGATCTTCCTCGACAATGGAAGCTTCTGTAGCTGTGATACCCTCTCTGATTATTAGTGCTACACCCCCTCCTCTTTTTCCCCCTCTCCCTATTCTTTTTAAATGCTCTAAACCGTGGAACATCCAGCAACCATTCCTGCCCCTGAGAAACCCATGTCTCTGTTATGGCCACAACAACATAGCACCAGCTACTGATCCATGCTCTAAGCTCATCACTTTTATTCCTGATACTCCTTGCGTTAAAGCAAACACACTTTAACTGATCCCTTGGTTCCTTCCCAGGAAAATCCTTCCCACTGGCTGCGTTACCTCTTGCTATTGCCTCATCTCCATCAACTCTCACCTCCGGGATACAGCTCAGGTTCCCACCCCCCCTGCCATACTAGTTTAAACCCTCCTGAACCACTCGAGCAAACCTTCCACCCAGGACATTGGTCCCCGTCCAGTTGAGATGCAACCCGTCCTTCTTGTACAGGTCCCACCTTCCCCAGAAGGCATCCCAATTATCTACATATCTGAAGTCTGTGTTTAGCCCATTTCTCTCCATACTTATCCCATCCATGTACCTGTCCAAATGTATTTTAAATGACAAAATGTACTTATTTCCACCACTATCTATGGCAGCTTGTTCCAGACACTTACCACCCTCTTTGTGAATTAGTTGCCCCTCTGAACCCTTTTCTATCTCTCCCCTCTCCCTGTAGGAATATGGCAACTTGACCTTTACCTTTATTCCTATCTCTGTATTACTTGCCCAGTACCATAAGCAATATGTCACTATTTCCCATCGTCTTCATCTTTCCATGCTCCTGCAGCCCTGGTTTTCTAGACAGAGGGTGGTGGTGGAGGGTTGTTTTTCAGACTGGAGGCCTGTGACCAGTGGAGTGCCACATGGATCGGTGCTGGGTCCTCTACTTTTTGTCAGGATGCGAGCATAAGAGGTACAGTTGACCAGATGGGCCAATGGGCTGAGAAGTGATAGATGGAGTTTAATTCAGATAAATGTGAGGTGCTGCATTTTGGGAAAACAAATCTTAGCAGGACTTATACACGTAATGGTAAGGTCCTAGGGAGTGTTGCTGAACAAAGAGACATTGGAGTGCAGGTTCATAGCTCCTTGAAAGTGGAGTCGCAGGTAGATAGGATTGTAAAGAAGGTGTTTGGTATTCTTTCTTTTATTGTTCGGAGTATTGAGTACAGGAGTTGGGAGGTCATGTTGCGGCTCTACAGGACATTGGTTAGGCCACTGTTGGAATATTGCGTGCAATTCTGGTCTTCTTCCTGTTGGAAAGATGTTGTGAAACTTGAAAGGGTTCAGAAAAGATTTACAAGAATGTTGCCAGGGTTGGAGGATTTGAGCTATAGGGAGAGGCTGAACAGGCTGGGGCTGTTTTCCCTGGAGCGTCGGAGGCTGAGGGGTGACCTTACAGAGGTTTACAAAATTATGAGAGGCATGGATAGGATAAATAGACAAAGTCTTTTCCCTGGGGTGGGGAAGTCCAGAACTAGAGGGCATAGGTTTAGGGTGAGAGAGGAAAGATATAAAAGAGACCTAAGGGGCAACTTTTTCACACAGAGGGTGGATGTGTATGGAATGAGCTGCCAGAGGAAGTGGTGGAGGCTGGTACAGTTGCAACATTTAAGAGGCATTTGGATGGGTATATGAATAGGAAGGGTTTGGAGGGATGTGGGTCGGGTGCTGGCAAGTGAGACTGGATTGGATTGGGATATCTGGTCGGCATGGACAGGTTGGACCAAAGGGTCTGTTTCCATGCTGTACATCTTTATGACTCTATGACTGTCCTAATAGAACAGAGAACAGCACAGTACAGTCCAGGCCCTTCAGCCCTTGATGATATGCCGACCTTTTATCCTACTCTAAGATCAGACTAACATACATACCCTGCATTTTACTATCATCCATGCGCCTATCCAAGAGTCGCTTAAATGTCCCTAATGTATCTGACTCTACTACCACTGCTGGCAGTGCATTCCACACACCTACCACTCTCGGTGAAAAGAACCGACTTCTGACGTCTGCCCTAAACCTTCCTCCAATCACCTTAAAATTATGCCCCTTCATGATAGCCACTTCTTCCCTAAGAAAAACTCTCTGGCTATCCACTGTATTTATGCCTCTCATCATCTTGTACACCTCTAATCTTTTGCAAACCTCTGGTGTCCTGAAATATATGCTTGCCTCTTCCTGTGTCTAATTTTTAATTTCTTCTTAAAGTCACTCTGTCACCTGAATAGCATTCATAGTTGTGACATTGAACCAAGAATGGGAGGTGATTTTATCTGAGTATATAGGCTACCAGGGGAAATGATAGAGTGTTTATCAAAGGGATGTTTCCCCATATAGGAGAGTCTAATATAGAATACTGTATATAGTTTAAAAATAAAGGGTCTCCCATGTAGCATGGAGGTGAGGAGAAATTACTTCTCCCAGAAGGTTCACAACACCATAAGACATAGGAAAGAAAGTGGACCGTTCAGCCCATTGAGTCTGATCTGTCATTCAATGAGATCATGGCTGAGTTGACAATCCTCAACTCCATATTCCTGCCTTTTCCCATAACCTTCAATTCCATTACTGATTAAAAACCTATCTCAGCCTTGAATATACTAAATGATTCAGCCTGTACAGCCCTCTGTGGTAAAGAATTCCGTAGATTCACAACCCTCTGAGAGAAGAAATTCCTCATCTCCGTTTTAAATAGGCGACCCTTTATTCCAAGATGATGCCCTCTGGTCCGAGATTCTCCCACAATGAGAAATGACCTTTCTGCACTTCATCTGTTAAATCCCGAAGAATTCTGGTCTTGCGTCTTTGGAACACTCTTGCCCAGAATTCAGGTACAGCCATTTTTAGGGTAGAGGTGGACAAGAAGGCAGCTCACCAACACCAGGCTGACTACTGATGGGTAACGAATGTGGGCCCAGCCAGCAAAATCCACATCCCATAAATAATTACAAGTATTGATTGGCAGAGGAGACAAATGTTATCAGGTGTAAGTAGGGAATCCAGAGTTGAGGCCACCAGCAGGCCAACCATGATCATGTTGCACAGCACAGCAGGCTAGAGGGGATGAGTCGAAGAGTGTGGTGCTGGAAAAGCACAGCAGGTCAGGCAGCATCTGAGGAGAATGATTCCTGATGAAGAGCTTGTGCTCGAAATGTTGATTCTCCTGCTCCTTGGATGCTGCTTGACCGGCTGTGGATTTCTAGTACTACACTCTGCGACATCTGCAGTCCTAACTTTCTCCTAGAGGGGATGAGTGGCCTCCTTCTGCTCTTAATAATTGTATGTCAATTCAATTATCTACCTCGTGTGTTTCTAAGAATTGGCTGGCTCCTCATTGGCTTGTCAACTGGCCTAACATTACAGTGAAGCCTTTCAAAATACAATCACCACGTTCGAACTGTACAGACAGGGCAGGTTTTACACACAGTGGTTGTGCATAGAAAGAGTCGAGAGTGTGGTGCTGGAAAAGCACAACAGGTCCGATTGTAAGACCCTACAACAGACAGTGAGGACAGCTGAGAAGATCATCTGGGTCTCTCTTCCCTCCATTACAGACATTAACACCACACGCTAAGAGGTTAGAGGCTAAGAGCATTGTGGAAGTCCCCACACACCCCCCTCACTCAAACTCTTCCCACTCCTGCCATCTGGTAGAAGATACCAAGGCAGTTGGTTTCTCACGGCCAGACTGTGCAACAGTTTCTTCCCCCAAGCCATCAGGCTCCTTAACACAGTATAATTGGACTCTTGCCCATCTGAAATTCTTCCATATTGCTGCTATAAAAATGTCTATTATTTATCATTCTTCAATTACACTGTAACTTGCGTGATTCGCATTTCTTATGCACTTTATGCCATGTACAATTGTGTAGTTTGTGCTGTCCATGTATCACCCCTGATACTGGAGGAACACTGTTTCCTTTTCACTGTATCAGTTGTATATGGTAGAAATGACAAATAAAAGCTACTCTACTCTACTCCAGTGTGTGTGGGTGTCAGTTCCACATTCTAACCGTGCTCTGGGTGAAGAATTTTCCCCTCAATTTCTGATTGGAGTTATTAGAGTCATAGAGATATACAGCATGGAAACAGATCCTTCGGTCCAACCCTTCCATGTCGAATAGATATCCCAACCCAATCTAGTCCCACCTGCCAGAACTCGGCCCGTATCCCTCCAAACCCTTCCTACTCATATACCCATCCAAATTTCTTCTAAATGTTGCAATTGTACCAGCCTCCACCACTTCCTCTGGCAGCTCATTCCATACACGTACCACCCTCTGTGTGAAAAAGTTGCCCCTTAGGTCTCTTTTATATCTTTCCCCTCACACCCTAAACCTATGCCCTTTAGTTCTGGACTCCCCGACCCCAGGGAAAAGACTTTTTCTATTTATCCTATCCATACCTCTCATAATTTTGTAAACCTCTGTAAGGTCACCCCTCAGCCTCCGACGCTCTAGGGAAAACAGCCCCAGCCTGTTCAGCCTCTCCCTATAGCTCAGATCCTCCAACCCTGGCAACATCCTTATAAATCTCTTCTGAACCCTTTCAAGTTTCACAACATCTTTCCGATAGGAAGGAGACCAGAATTGCACGCAATATTCCAAGAGTGGCCTAACCAATGTCCTGTACAGCCGCAACATCACCTCCCAACTCCTGTACTCAATACTCTGACCAATAAAGGAAAGCATACCAAACACCTTCTTCACTATTCTATCGACCTGCGACTCCACTTTCAAGGAGCTATGAACCTCTGCTCCAAGTTCTCTTTGTTCAGCAACACTCCCTAGGACCTTACCAATAAGTGTATAAGTCCTACTAAGATTGTTTTCCCAAAATGCAGCACCTCGCATTTATCTGAATTAAACTCCATCTATCACTTCTCAGTCCATCGGCCCATCTGGTCCAGATCCTGTTGTAATCTGAGGTAACCTTCTTCTCTGTCATCCACACCTCCAATTTTGGTGTCATCTGTAAACTTACTAACCATACCTCTTATGCTAGCATCCAAATTCCTGTATTTTTGATAAATATTGTATACCAAATATTATCACTGAAGTTTTCTATCCAAAATCTAACATGTATTAGTTGATAAAAGTTCCAAGCAAACTTAATCATTTCTGGCCATAACAAAATAGTTATTTTGAAATTTATTGTGAATTATACAGTGACCGTTTTAGTTACAATCGCAAATTGTGGACTCCCCACAAATGAAACATCTTCTTTACATCTACATAATCAAAAGATTGAATAGACTGGAGTTGTTTTCCTGAAAGTAGAGGAGACTGAGGGGACTGTGATCGAGACGTGCAGACTCATGATGGGCATGGATAAGGTAGACAGGAAGAAATGTTTCCCCTTGACAGAGGGATCATTGACCAGGATCAAGAAATCGGAAAGTGTGGCACTGGAAAAGCACGGCAGGTCAGGCAGCATCCGAGGAGCAGGAGAATCGATGCTTTGAGCTTAAGCCTCACATCAGGATAGTGGTGGGGTTAAGTGGGCTGAGAGATAATTAGGAGGGTGGGAGTGTGGCTGGGGGAAAGGTAGCTGTGAAGATGATAGGTGGATGCAGCTGGAGGGGTGATGATGATAGGTCAGCAGAGGTCGTGCAGATAGGTAGGAAGGAAGATGGACAGGTCGGACAGTTTAAGAGGGCGGTGCCGAGTTGGGATCTGGGATGAAGTGGGAGAGGGGAAAGGGAAGAGGGGAGATGAGGAAACTGGTGTGGAAGGTTTACAGTGCCTGCAAGTTCCCCACCAAGCCAGTCACAATTCTGTCCTGGAAACCTACCACCATTTCTTCACCATCACTGAGTCCTGAATTCTCTCCCTAAGGGCTCAGTAGGCCAGCGCACAGCGACTGGACTGTCCAAGTTAAGACTGCAGTTCACCATCAACTTGGCCAGTCAGCTAAAGGGAGGGAGAGATGCATGAATTGTTTCCCATTTGTTAATATGGGAATAAGGTGACATTTTTGTACTTGTTTAAGCCAAGTGCATGTGGATCTAATCATTGGATTGACTATCAATCCAATGTTGCCTCTAGGTTTTAGATTGTGGTATTTTTCTACAGCTGTGTACAAAGATTGAAATTTTTGAGATGCTGATGATCAGATAGCCTAGTTACCATGTGCAGTTTTAACATGGTTGTCTCCATTTTCTGTCGAGAGTGTGGTGCTGGAAAAGCACAGCAGATCAGGCAGCATCCAAGGAGCAGAAAAATCAATGTTTCGGGCAAAAGCCCTTCATCAGGAATGCTCCTCCTGCTCCTTGGATGCTGCCTGACCTGCTGTGCTTTTCCAGCACCACACTCTCGACTCTAATCTCTAGCAGTCCTCACTTTCGCCTGTCTCCATTTTCTGACATAGCTAGTTTAATTTCTCATTTTCATTACCTTCTTTTACCCCTCTCTAATTGCTTTTCTCCTTCCAGTTTCACCTTCCTCATTTCTGACTTCTTTTGTTCTTCTTGTTTGTCATCTTGTCCTTTACTTGACTTTTCTCTCTTCAGTTTTGCCCTCCTTACTTTTCTGCTCCTTTTCTATGCTTCTGCTCTTTCTTTCTCTTTTCATGCTCTAACGTTTACACATTTTCTTCTGTTTATTCCTATCACTTCTCTCTGTCTCTCTCACTAATTGCATTCTTTTTCTCTCACCCTTTTGCTTCCTTGCTATTTTCTTATGTTTTTGTTTGCCTCTCTATTCGATTCCCGTTCTCTCTCTGTCTCTCTTTGCAATCAACAGATCTGGCTTACTCAGTCTCTGCCAAATTTCCCTCTGTGCAATATGCTCTTCGGACTTTGCATTTTCATAATCTGTTTTGCACACTTTCAGATCTTCCCAGAAGTACAAACCAGGGTTACCCATATTGGTTGTGGAATTTCTCTGGTTGAATTCATGGAAACCTTGTAAGAACAGATAATCAGTGAGATTTGTTTCGCTTCTTAATATTAACACATTCATATCTGTGTCTGTTTTTTTACAGAAACTACCTCTTTCGCCTCACTCTGGATAATATCTCTCTTATACAGGTAAGATCTTCTGAAAGAATTACGGATGCTGTAAATCAGAGACAAAAATAGAAATTGCTGGAAAAGCTCAGCAGATCAGGCAGCATTTTTTTTATATAGATTAGATTCCCTACAGTGTGGAAACAGGCCCTTCGGCCCAACTAGTCCACACCCATCCTCTGAAGAGTAACCTACCCTAACTAATGCCCCTAGTTCTACGGGTAATTTAGCATGACCAATTCACTTAACCTGCACATCTTTTGACTGTGGGAGGAGACCGGAGCACACCCACGCAGACACGGGGAGAATGTGTAAACTCCACACAAACTGTCGCCTGAGGCAGGATCGAACCCAGGTCCCTGGCGCTGTGAGGCAGCAGTGCTAACCACTGAGCCACCGTGCCACCCTAGTTATCTGTGGAAAGAAATCAGAGTTAATGTTTCGGGTCAAATGACCCTTCCTCAGAACTCACTCAACCCAAAATGTTAACTCTGGTTTCTCTCCACAGCTAATGCCAGACCTGCTGAGCCTTTCCAGCAATTTCTACGTTTGTCCAAGATCTTCTGAAATACTGGCCTTGATTACAGTACCAGCCCTTTAACATAAAATATGGTACTTATTGTAAATTACTTGAACAAATCAATAAATCACTCCACTTTTATTCAAAAGCAACCCTGCATGAAATAAAGCCAGAAAATGACTGAAATAATCAATAGATCTGTCAGGATCAGTAGACAGAGAAATAGGGTTAATGTTTCAGGTCAATCATCTTTCATTTGAACTGAGGTAAATTATTTGACCCAATTGGTCTCAACTAGCTTAAAACTTGTCCTTCTCCTCGATTAATATATCCTTCTATTTCTTTCTCCGTCGCATGTTTACCATCTTTCCCCTGGGCAAGATGATACATAATGGAAAGTCACTGCATTAGTAATCCATAGGCCCAGGATAATCCAAAGATGTGCAGGTTGGGTCAATTGGCCATGCTAAATTGCCAATAGTGTTCAGGGATGTGTAGCTAGGTGTATTAGTCAGGGGTAAATGTAGTGTAATAGAGTAGGTGGATGGGTCTGGGAGGGTTATTCTTCAGAGGGTTGGTGTGGACTTGTTGGGCCTGTTTCCACACGTAGTGATTCTATTCTCTATAATTCCCTGGGATTGTAGGTGCAAGTCCCACCTCCAAAGCAACCTGTGGAATTTAAACCTAAGTAATAAATCTGGAGCTCATCTGGTTAAATATTTGCCATCTAACTATTCTGCTGCCCTTACCCCAGGTGCTATATGTAACTCCAGACACACAGAAAAGCACATGGCTTCTTATCTACCCTCTGGAATGGCTGAACAAGCCACTAAGATTAAAGGCAGTTAGGAGCAAGTGAAAGGAATGAGGGGGATCTTACAGAAGCATATAAAATAATGAAGAAAATAGGTAAGAAAGAAGCAGGGAGGTTTTTTTGTTTAGTGGGTGAAACCAAACCTAGGCAGCATAACCTCAAAATAAGAGGGAGCAGATTTAGGATTGAGTTGAGGAGGAACTTCTTCACCCAAAGGGTTGTGAAACTGTGGAATTCCCTGCCCAGTGAAGCAGTTGAGCTACCTCATTGAATGTTTTTAAGGCAAAGATAGATTTATGCAGAGTAAAGCAATTAAGGTTTAGGGTAAGCAGACGGGTAAGTGGAGTTGAGTCCACAAAAAGATCCGCCATGATCCTTTTGGATGACAAAGCAGGCTCAAGGGATCAGATGGCCTACCCCTGCTCCTATCTCTTATGTAAATATTGATCTTTCTGGGGATTCCCATATCCCGTGAAAGAATAAACTAAAAAGTGATCACACTATTTCCACTCAATTGCTCCATGTGATAGTACATTTTGGGATTCTAACCAATGTCTGGGTGAGTAGATTTCTTCTGAATTCAATTCTGGCTTCATCAGTGGATTATTTTGTTTATTATGACCTCTAATTTTGGGGACGTCTGTGGGACTGGAACTACTCTGCTGATACCATTCCTAATTTTAGAGATTACTTTCAGGTAACCCCTCGACTTGGAAAAAGGAACTCGCCTTTCCAAACTTTCCTGGTGGTTTCTTGTAAATATATTTTGTACCTTCTCTAGAACTCCTAAGGGAACAGTACAAGGTGAAGTTAGTTGAATGTTAAGTTTTTGTGAGGGCATGGTACATAGTTAAACTGGTCAGTGACTGATTGCTTGTTCAGATGCAGGTCTAATGCCTTTGTCTACCTTATTTATCCACCTCTCGGCTATAAGCCAGACCTTTTAATTCAATGTTAATAAGGTTTTAGTTTCACCAGTGGGAAGAATCTCTCTCTGAATGATTAATGGTATTGTTCCAACAATTTTGCTTGGAGGAGAGAAAATCAAAAACTTTATAGTTTAAAGCTTAGAAACCACACTCAGCTCATAAAATCAGGAGGAGGCAGGAAGCTCATTGGCAGTCTCCCAGCATGCACCTGTTTTAGAGCCGCCAGTTCTGAATGGATGTAATTGTTGAGGTGCTGTGATGTCATTGCCAGCCTCTGACTTGTTTATGCAGGTTTTTGAGTAAAGCCTGGGGAAGGTTGGTTAGCTTAGTCAGCTGGATAGCTGGTCTGTAATGCAGTATACTTCAACAGCACAGGTTCAATTCCCACACCGGCTGAGGTTACCATTGCAAGGTTCCCACCTTCTCAATCTCTCCCCTTGCCTGAGCTGTGGTGGTACGGTGGCTAAGTGGTTAGCAATGCTGCCTCACAGTGCCAGGGACTCTGGTTCAATTCTAGCCTTGGTTGGCTGTCTGTGTAGAGTTCATGCATTCTCCTTGCGTCCATCTGTATGGGTTTCCTCCCACAATCCAAAGATTTGCCAGTTTGGTGGGCTCACCATGGGAAATGCAGGGATGGGGTGGGTCTAGGTAGGCTGCTCTTCGGAGGGTCGGTGTAGACTCAATGGGCAGAAGGACCTGCTTCTACACTGTAGGGAGTCTGTGACTAAACTCTCTCTGATGAGAGAGTGGTCTTCTGTAACAATGATGAGGAGGGCTAGTGCTTCCAAATAGATCTGTTGGACTATAACCTGGTGTTGTGTGATTTTTAACTCTATAATAAGATAACTTTATCTTTACCCAAACCTCCCCACACACACCAACACCTCTTGACAAGGGGATGTGAAATAGATAATTCCTCTTGTTGGACAGTCCAGAACTAGCAGCAGTGTTTAAAAATTAACGGTCATCTTTTCAAGACCAAGATGAAGAGAATTCTTTTCTCTCGGAGAGTCTTGCAACTTGGGACCTTCTCTGTCTCAGAACGCCATGGAAATGGAGTCGTGGAACATTTTCAAGACAGGAATAGGTGCATTCTAGTTAGGTAGGGGACTCAGGGGATAATTGGGATAGATAGGAACTCGAAACTCAAACAGTTCATCCAGGATTTTAGTGAATGCTGGAGCATTCTAGAGGGGCTGACTGGCCTACTGCTGCCCTGTTTCATAAGTTCCTTTGTTTGTGTTTACTTTTATCGCTTTTATGAGTAATAAATAAAAAGAAAGTTTGAAATGCCTGTGGATTTTTCACATGGAACTTCCGTTCAGCAGTTTCTGAGAGGTTGAAGTTGTTTTTATTTATCTGTGGGACGTGGGTGTTGCTGTTTGGCCTTTGGGTACAGCCTGCTCCAGTATCTGTGGAGTCGTGAATGGTGCTAAACATTGTGCAATCATCATTGAGTGTCCCCTTGATCTTATTTGAATGTTGGAGCAGGCTTGAAGGGTCTGCTACTGTTCTGGATCTTATATCCGTGTGGGAGGGAATCCCATATTCGCACAACTTGAACAATTGCTTCTTGATTTACCTCTGAAGTGGCCCAGCTACCTGCTACCTTCATAATGGAGAATAAACAGCCTCTCTGTAAGTCGGGGGCGGGGTGGGGGGGGGGGGGGGGCGTGGAAATGAGGCAGAGACCAGAGAAACATGGTGAAATCGCTGACTCTGCACCAGTGTCTCCCTGTCTTTTCAAAGTAAGTGAAAGCAGGAAGTATTAAACAGCTGTCTGTTATTTACAAGTTGTAATTCAATCAAGTATTTCTGGTGACTGTATATGAAACCACCTGGGCTTTGATCTCTCTGTTCATTCGATTCAGGAATAGCTCAGGATTCAATTACTACCTTTGACCCATGCCAAGTCTTCGTAAAGCACTGTTTCTCTCAGTGAATGGTTCCGAACCCAGTCTAATTGGATGAAGGAGTAATAAACTGGTCGTGAACCAGGAGTGGAGAATGCAGCACCTCCCTGCAGCCAGAATTCCATTGCTCTTTGTTCTGTAACCCCGTCCTGCCCAGATGAGTGCAAGGTGTTAGCTGCACTCAGTTGACAGCACACCAGCCTCTGAGCCAGTAATTTGTGTGTTCAAACCACAGTCATGTCAGGGCTGAAATGAGAGCAAGTCAGGAACAAAGGGCCCGCAAGCTATAAATACACCAATCACGAAAGGTTAGCAAGACCATAAATAAACACACCAAGCAGCAGGCTCTATCTCCATTGGGATAGGATTCAAAAGTAGAGGATTTATGCCAAACCTGGATGGAACATTAGTTAGACTGCACTTTCCTTATTACATGCAGTTCTGGTCTCTTTGTGATGAATAGGATGTGGATGGGCTGTAGAATGGAATCACAAGGACATAACCTGCAAGCTGTGGGTATATGTCACATTACAGACAGGATATCCCAAACTGCTACCCTTCAGGGTACGGAGCAATGAACTTACTCCCCTTCAGCCATCGCTCAGTTGGTTTCAACAAGTTTAATTTTGAAAAAAGATCCTTTATCTTTCTCCTGGACGCAAGTGGACTAAACATTTTCAAAGAAGTAAGTTTGACTCGGCTTTCTTGAATTAACAAGAAGAGTGAATTCAGTCATTACTAAATGGGGAAGAATCAGCAACACAACTCAGAGATTAGAAATAAGAGATGAGTCCTAAAGGGTAAAAATTAATGAGATACAGAAATATGGATGGGTCTCGAACTGTCTGGGAAAATGGAGACTTGAATGTTTGAGCTGTTGCAGTGGAGGTGATAGATAATGTTGACATGGATATTTGAGCTGTCGGTTTCACGGTACTTGGTTTGTAGGTTGATCAAAATTCACTTTTTAATCTGGTTTGTGGCCCTCACACTGTGAGAGGAACTCCCTTTTGCTGTCCTTCTAGCTGACACCTAGCACGCAGTGTGCAAGAGAAAGTGCAGTGCATGGAGGGGAAGCTAGTGGGTAGTTTTCCACTTGTGAACTTCCCAACATGCTAATGCTCAAATGCAGACTAGTATAGAAGTGAATGGCCACTCCCAGGAAATGTTTAACACCAGTTCTAACTCCTGGATAACTATGCAACCACATTTCACCCAATCCTACCCTCTAATGTCCCCATTGTCCATTCCCTGTTTTATGACACATGATGGCCTCATGACCCTGCCACCCTACCTAGCTGGCATCCTATAGACTTCTCCCATTCACACTCATTCACTAACACAATGGAAACCACCTGATGAAGGAGCAGCACTCTGAAAGCTAGTGCTTCCAGATAAACCTGTTGGACTTATAACCTGGTGTTATGCAATTTTAACTTTGTCCACCCTAATCCAACACCGGCACCTCCAAATCACAATGGAAACCTACTTAAATGCTGCAGTTTGTTAATGAATGAAGATTTACCAGAATATGGTAACCGGTGCCATAAAGGGGGGTGTGGTTTGGATTGCTGCTTCCCCCAACACTGACCATCCATTGCCACGATCAACGACAGTTTCAAATGGGGCTGACAATGGAGGTCTGGGCCAGAAATGCAGAGCTGTCCATGGTTAATGGAACTGGGGTGGACTGAGGGCTCATGCCCGAAATGTTGATTCTCCTGCTCTTTGGATGCTGCCTGACCTGCTGTGCTTTTCCAGCAACACATTTTTCAGCTCTGGACTGACAATCCAACAGTCATAGCTGTTACTTCCATTTGTAGGGAAGAGCACCACTAGGAGCCATCAGTGTCAGACAGTCATCAATACATCCAACCCAGGAATTGAGAAGATTTTTTTTCCTCAAAGAGTAGTCAAAATGTGGAACTCTCCACGACAGAGTGAATAGTCTGGGTGCAGTTAAAGGGAAAATTGTCAAGCGCGGAGGGAAACGGAAACGGACAGTATCAATGGGAGATTTAGGTAAAGAAAGATGACGGCCTACTTAAGTGGAGTCAATGAGCTTGTGGGATATTATATCTGTGCTGCAAAATCTATCAAATTCCAGTTATTTTAAATTATTCATGGGAGCCAGGCACAGCTGGTTAGGCCATCTTTTATTGCCCCTCTCTAGGTGCCCCTTGAGAAGGTGGTGATGAGCTGCCTTCTTGAACCATTGCATTCCATGCGTTGAAGGTAAATCCACAAAACTTTTAGGGAGGGAATTCTAGGACTTTGACCCAGCGACATATTTCCAAGTGGCTTAGAGGAGAACTTGTAGGGGGTGGTGTTCTCATGTAGCTGCTGCTCTTGGTCGTTGGTTTGGAAGGTGACGTAAAGAGCCAGGGTGAATCTTCAGTGTTGTATCAATGTAGTATCAGTGCTGTATTATCAGAGGGTCCTGTCCTTTTGGATGAGATACTGAGGTTCTTTCTCATCATTCAGTTTATTGGGGTGTTAAAGAAAATCAGTGTTCTGCTCCTGCCCCATAAAGTAATGAATCTGTGACATTTGGCTAAATGGATCAAATTCCTTGTGCTCTGGGTCTACCTACAGCACATGGACTGCAGCGTCAGCTCACCACCACTGTCTCCAAGGCAAACAGGAATGAACCAGTGATATCCATAACCAGTTAACGTATTGTCCAATCATTGCTTCATTGTAACCATGGAAAAGTGAATGCCTGATTCACCAATGTCGCTCTCTCCCATTTCTCTCGACAACGGTCCAGCTCCCCCCTGTGCATGGATTGCAGTCTTGCTATTTTCTTATTGATTGATGGATTAGGGCAGAACAGCAACTGACACTCTCTGCATCCTTTTGTGTTTGCAGTCAACTTATTTCTGTTTTCATCAAAACCACAGTTATGTTTCTCTAACAGGTTGACATAAATGTATATGTAGTCAATTCAACTGTAACAGGCAGCTTAAGGATGCCAAGATTGTAAGGTGAGGTAATTTACAGGAGAGGTGATGGCCTAGTGGTATTAATGCTGGGCTGTTAATCCAGAGACTCAGGCAATATCCTGGGGACCTGGGTTCGAAACCATGGCAGTTGGTGGAATTTGAATTCAATAAATACCTAGATTTGAAAATCTAACGATGACCGTGAGTCCATTGTCAGGAAAAAAAACCCTACCTGGTTCACTAATGTCCTTTACTGAAGAAAACTGCCATCCTTACCTGGTCTGGACTCCATACTACATCACATCAATGTGACTGACTCTTAACCGATCTCTGGGATGGGCAATAAATGCTGACCTAGTCTTAACACCCTCATCCTGACAATGAATTAAATAAAATGTAGGATATCAATAACAAAAGGGCCTAGTGACCCGTCTTCAGAACCTAGCTTCATTAGAACTGATCTGTTGTTCTTTTGGCCTTTGTTTAGGATATTAATAATGTAAATGTAATTCATAATTTAACAGTGGCAAAAGCAACAGCTTTAGGAGTTGATTTATCCTTTGAGGACTTATTGAGTTATAGTGCAGTACAAATTATTGGTTACTCCATTAATATAAAGTCACAGAGTCATACAATTTAGAGAAAGACCCTCAGGCCAACCAGTCCATGCCATGTTCCCGAACGAAACTAGTCCCACCTGCCTGCTCCTGGCTCATATCCATCCAAACCTTTCCTATTCAAGAACTTATCCAAAGGTCTTTTAAACATTGTAACTGTACCTGCATCCACCACTTCCTCTGGAAGTTTATTCCACAAATTCTGCATGAAAGAATTTGCCCTTGTATCTTTTTAAAACTTTCTCCTCTCACCTTAAAAATGTCACCTAGTTTTGAACTCCTCCACCCTTGGGAAGAGACTTGTGATTCACCTTATCTATGCCCCTCATGATTTTGTAAACCTCTGTAAGGTCACACTTCAACTTCTGAGCTCCAGTGAAAAAAGTCCCAGCTTATCCAGCCTCTCCTTATCACTCAAACCTTCCATTTCTAGCAACATCCTGGTAAATCTTTTCTGAACCTTCACCAGTTTAATAATATCCTTCCTATAGCAGGGCAACCGGAACTGCACACACTACACAAAAAGTGCTCTCACTAATGTCCTGTACAACCTCAACATGACATTCCAACCCCTATACTCAAAGGTCTGAGCAATGAAGACAAGCGTGCAAAACACCTTCTTAACCACCCTGTCTACCTGTGATGCAACTTTAAAACAACTATGCACCTGAACCCCCAGGTCTCTCTGTTTGACAACACTACCCAGGACCCTACTGTTAATAGTATAAGTCTTACCCTCGTTGGTGTTTACCAAAACGCAATACTTCACATTTATCCAAGTTATCTTCATCTGCTGCTCCTCACCCCATTGACTCAATTGCTCAAAATCTCTTTGTAATCTTAGATAACCTCCTTCACTGTCGACTATACTACCAACTTTGGTGTCACCAACAAACTTACAAATCATACCTCCTGTATTTTCACCCAAATCATTTATATAAATGACAAACAAAAGTGGACCCAGCGCTAATCCCTGTCAAACACTGCTGGCCACAGGCCTCCAGTCTGAAAAACAAGCCTCCGCCACCACCCCCTGTCTCCCCCCATCTAGACAATTTTGTATCTAATTGGCAAGCTTTCCTTGAATCCCATATGAATCTTATCAAAGGCTCTTCTAAAGTCCATATAAACAATGTCTACTCTCTTCCCTCATCAATACTTTTGGTTACTTCTTCAAAAAAACATAATCAAGCTTTTGAGAGACAACTTCCCTTGTACAAAACCATGCTGACTATCCCTAATTAGTCCTTGTCTCTCCAAATGCCTGTAAATCCTATCTTTCAAAATCCCCTTCAACAACTTACCCAGCACCGAGGTTAGGCTCACAGGTCTTTAGTTCCCAGGCTTCTCCTTACAGCCTTTCTTAAATAAAGGTTTTAATAAGAAGCTGGGTTGAGGGCTTTTTGGTTTACAGTGAATGGTTGGACAGCCTGTGTCCATTGGAGCTTACGACAGGAGGAGTTACTTGGACTGAAGCTTCACAAACGCACTCTGCAAACACAAACCTTGGGACACTAACGTAGGAAACCAGACGATGAAGGAGGGAGTCAGAGGGAAAACACTTCACAGCACACCATATGCTTGGATCCATTCACGTTAGTGATGAGCGATTTCATGGAGCTACAGTGCCAGATTATTTGATCATTGTCACATTACTATCGGGGCAGGGTATGTCAATTCAGCTTCCGTGCAACCTACATTACATTGAGGAAACTTTTCGTCAACTAAGTCCTTTCAGCCCGTTCTTTGGCCCTGTGTCCGTTCCTTTGTCCAAAAGGCCTGCAACAGGTGCTACATGAATGTGGCTTTTTGTTGGAAGATGTGATTGGGGGAAGGGCTGGTTCTGGATAAGTTTTCACCCTGTTTTGCCAAGGCCTTATCTGAATCTGAGAGCTGCAAGTTTTGAAGAGACTTTCAAAGCCTTTGGGAAAAGGATGCAACAGAGGTATTTCCTGAGAGGATTTGTGACGAAATAGGTCTTGTCCCAGAAATTGACTTTTGACATTGCTCCTACCTCAAGCGAGTGAGACCAGGAGGTCTTGGTGGGTGGGTGGCCAGTATTTCTTTGTGGAAATCAATCATTCGCACCTCACAGCACATCACTCAGTGCTGACACTGTTAGGAAAACAAAGCGGGTTTGACTGGGTGTGGGGGAGGCATACGGAAGAAGGGAAGCTGAACAATAAAAGCCACTTTGCTGTGACCAATGTTCACTCACTTTGAAACAGAACACTGGGCTCTATTCTCGCTCACCCCTCCCCCCGTCTCAGGCAAACTCTGCAGACTCCCAGCAAACAGCAAGAAAGTTGGAGACATAGAACGTAGAAAATAGGAGTGGAGGAGGCCATTTGGCCCATTGAAACTGCTGCACCATTCAGTATGATCATGGCTGGTCATCCAGCTCAGTCCCTGTTCCCACTTTCTCCTCCATGCCCTTTGATCCCTTTAGACCTCAAAATTATATAATTCCTCTGAAAACATTCGATATTTCAGTCTTAGCCACTTGCTGTGGCAAATAAGAAGTATTTATATGTACATTTGTGATGGCAAGGCATACAAGACATTCCTGATGAAAGGCTTTTGCCCAAAACATCGATTTTCCTGCTCCTCAGATGCTGCCTGACTTGCTGTGCTTTTCCAGCACCACTCTAATCTTGACTCTAATCTCCAACATCTGCAGTACCCACTTCTACTATACAAGACTTTGGACCAAGTGTTGGGAAATAGGTGTAGAATGGTTAGGTGATTGTTTTTGACTTGTACTGACATGATGGGTTTAAGAGGCTTTTTCTATGCCGTTAACATGTCGGACTCTCGCCTCTATGACTGGCGAATCTCAGTTAAGTGAGTTCAAGACAGAGATTGATAGATTTTTAGTTACTAGTGATATGAAGGCCATGAGAATGACATGGCGATATGAAAGGGTTCAGAAAAGATTTACAGGTTTGGAGGGTTTGACTACACGGAGGGGCTGAACAGGCTGGAGCTGTTTTCCCTGGAGCATTGGAGGCTGAGGGGGGATCTTGTAAAGGTTTACAAAATCATGAGGGGCGTGGGTAGGATAAATAGACAACGTATTTTCCCTGAGGGGGGAAGTCCACAACTAAAGGGCATAGGTTTAGGGTAAGAGGGGAAAGATATAAAAAGGACCTAAGGGCCAACTATTTTTATGTCGAGGGTGGTGCGTGTATGGAATGAGATGCCAGAGGAAGTGGTGGAGGCTGGTACAATGACAAATGTAAAAGGCACCTGGATGGGTAAATGAATAGGAAGAGTTTAGAGGGATATGGGCCAAGTGCTGGCAAATGACACTAGTTTACTTTAGGATATCTGGTTGGCATGGACAATTTGGACTGAAGGGTCTGTTTTTGTGCTGTACATCTCTATGAATCTATGGCATTGAGGTGGATGATTAACCATGACTTGGATTGGTTAGATAGTCCGTGGCTAAATGGTCTAAACCTCCATTCCCATGCTCCTCCTGATGTTCATTGACCAAGCTGATGGGCTCTGGCTAATGATCGGTTCTTGTAGAACTGTACACTAAAATGAATCAACCCTTTCAAAGCAATAATTGGGAGAGAAATCTATCTTGATGGAAATAATCTTGCTTTACTCCAAACCATTTATGTCATCAGCCTGAGAGATCAATAGTACTGGAGGTAGAGGAAGAAAAGGCCTTGCCAGGGATGACCTTGATTACTAGGCTTTTGTCCACCCTTTTTCTGCTTTACCTACATACCCTTAATCACTCTATGACCATTGATGCTCAATGTGTACCATGCACAAGATGCCCTGCAGGATTGCACCAATGCTCCTCCAATAGCATCTTCCAAGCCCAGGACCACTTCCATTTAGAAGGAAAAGGGCAGCACTTACCTGGGAACATCGCTACCTGCAAGTTCCCCTCCAAGCCACTTGCCATTGTGTCTTGGAAATATATCACCATTCCTTCACTGTCACTGGCCTAAAATCCTGGAATTCCCTACCTCAGGGCATTCTGGGTGTATCCTCCTCATGTGGATTTCAAGAGGGAGCTCTCTACCACCATCTCCAGTGTAGTTAGGGATGGTCAAAAGATGTTGGCCCAGCTAGCTCTGGTTATATCTGATAAAAGAATAAAAAGGAATTAGACATACACTTAGTGTCTCATGAGCTTTAAAGGCATCTCATGTCTGCAGAGTTCTTCCTAGCCATCTCCCTGAGATTTTCAGAAGCTCAGAATAAGGAGGTTTTGAACTCAGTGCCTGACAGGTGCATTGGCCTGGACAATGAGCAGCCCCAATTCCAATCCCAGCATGTTCTCCTGGCTTACTCTCAATTGAGGAATAGAGGGTGTAGCCAGAGACATATACAAGCAGCACAGGAACTTCAAGAGATCACAGCCAGGAGGATCACGAGGAGGGGAGGTGTGAATGAGAGAAGAGAGACTCCAGAGCTGGTCAATTTACTTCCATGTGATCAAGTTTGAATGGGCAGTGCATTCTTTGGCTCTCTATCTTCCTTTCTTGAACAAACTTCTCTCGTTCTGTCAATCCCTCCAAAACCTGCTCCCTCTCTCTCTCATACACTGTCCTCTTTGCCTCTCAGATACTCTCCCTCTCAACCACATTTACATTTATATAGTGCCTTTAACATAGTACAAACAATTGAAGGTGCTTTATCTGAATATTATTAAGCAGGTATACACTTTTTATTCACTCTCACACTTGCATGCTCTTATACACTCACTTTCACACAAAAACACTTTTTGTGTTTTCAAGCAAACATTCCCATATCTCTCTTATTCGCTGTCCCTCTCTCTTACCTTCTCCTGCACGCACACCCACACACAGAAAGGGCTGAATTCCCTCCAGGTGATTGATGAACCCACCTCCACTTGCCCAGCTTTCAATGAAAGGCCATTGAACAGCGCCATAGGAAGCAGTGGTCACTGCTGGGACTGCAGCCAGATCCAACTGGGCTGCGGGTGGCTGGAATCTTCACAACTTGGGATGGGGGTGGGGAAGGGGAGGGGCAACTAGCAAAGAGCGTGAAGAAATTTCTATAGGCCTGTCAGGGTACTTGGTACCAACCTCCCCCACCATGGGTAATATCTGGCAGGGACGGATAAGACTTTTTTAGTGGCTATTCATAGAGTCGCAGAGTCAGACGGTATGGAAACATACCCTTCAGTCTAACCAGTCAATGCCATCATAATCCTAAACTAAACTAGTCCTGCCTGCCTGCCTGCGCTTGGCCCATCTCCCTCCAAACATTTCTCATTCATGTGCTTATCCAAATATCTTTTAAATGTTGTAACTGTACCCACATCCACCACTCTATCTGGGAGATCATTCCACACACGAACCACTTTCTGTGTAAAATAAATTTCCCCCATGTCTTTATTAAATCTTTTTTCTCTCAGCTTAAAAAGATGCCCTCTAGTCTTGTAATTCCCTGTCTTAGGGAAAGGACACCTGCCATCTACCTTATCTATACCCCTCATGACTTTATAAGCCTCTGTAAGGTTATCCCTCAACCTCCTACATTGCAGTGAAAAAACTCCCAGCCTACCCAGTCTAATTTTATAACTCAAACCTTCCATTCCCAGCAACATCCTGGTAAATGTCTTCTAAACCCTCTCCACTTTAATAAAGTCCGTCCTATAACAGGGACACCAGAACTGGACACAGTACTGCAGAAGAGGCCTCACCAACATCTTGTACAACCTCAACGTGATGTCCATTCATTGACTATGAGGGTGTTAATTAGCCTGTCCAACGTCACCCCAATCACTAGGCAGAGCAGTGGACATTGTGTCACTGCCTTGATACCCTTTCCCCTTGCCTGCCATCCTACCCTTGGATCCTGTAAGAGTGCTGCCAAGCTCTGAGTGGACTCTCGTACACACCATCAAATCTCCCTGCTTGCCAATCACATCCTCACACTCAATAATACACCATTGGGAGAGATGATGGAGCAGTGGTCATGGACTAGACAGAGGCCCGGATTGATACTCGTGTGGTAATTACCTGCATTGATAAATCCAGAATTGAAAGTTAATCGCAACACCAATGAGTGTTGTTGTTAAAGAGGCTGTGTTTTTGCTGACACCAGCAGAACATGCTCCTTGCACGTGTTCATACTCTTGGCAATATCTCTGTCAGTCCTGAAACAAAAAAACAGGAATTGCTGGAGAAACTCAACAGTTCTGGCAGCATCTATGGAGAGAGAAACAGAATTAATGCTCTGAGTCTGGTCACCCATCTTCAGAATTAGGATTATGAATGCTGTCCAATCTGTCCACATATTATCTATTGTGTATTTTTTTTTGGTTATTGCCAGTTTTTTTTTGCTGGTGGTGCCTTTCTCTGATGGCACACGCACAGAATTTTGCGCCAACCCCCATCTGGTTCACAGTGCACTGATTTCCTTAACTGAAATGGTGGTACCAGGAGGTGGCAGCAGCAGCAATGTGACCAGAACGAGGCTGATTCGGCGCGGTGGGTTTGGACCCAGGTCGAGAGCCGGCAGCGTCAGTGGGACTCATGGTGTAGTGACAACGTCACTGGTGGCCTGATGTGTATACGTGAAAAGAAATATAAATCTAATGTGCTTTAGAGAAGGAAATCTGCCATCTTTACCTGGTCTGGCCTACACGTGATTCCAGACCCACTGCAATGTGGGTGCCCTCTGGAATTTTGGAGACAGCTTTCCTAGGTCCGAGGGCAATTAGGCTATGTCAGCACCCCCCACCCACCGCGACCCCCTCCCCCCCTCCCAGGGGCCCATGAAGGGAAAAATGAGAAACAACTCATCCATTCAATCAGATCTCCCCTGCTCTTCCCCCACACTCCCATATCTGCCCCCTCCCCCTCTCACATTCTCTCTCTCTCTCTCCCCGCCCCTTTCTGCCTCTCTCATGTATCCCCTAGGGTGCCAGTCTGAGTCCTGTGTGGCTTGTACTGAGACAGGCACTGTTTCTGTCAAAGAACAGACATCAGTGGCTGATTAATGCGGATGTGAATAGGGCAGAGGCTGGTCAACCTGTCTTTCTGGTGACAGGAGAAGCATGTAATTGTTATTTAAGAGTTAATTCCTCTGATGACAGCCTTCACCCTGTCTCTCTGCTGACTGTCTGTTTTAATAGGTTCTTGTCCTCTCTTATACATCATAGACGGGTAATTTATTGATGCTAAGGATCAGTGCAAAGAAGAAACAATATTTTTTGCAAGCATTGCTGTCGTTTGGATAAAATAAAGCATTTTTAGGTCAAGGGAGCATTAAGTGGAGGCCCCTACTGTCACTGTATCTTGCCTATGAAGCAGCTCACCAATGGGAATCAATGGAATATTTGAAGTGTCACAATTTTATTGAGGACTTTATGAACACATAGAACAGATTCACCCCCACCTCGACTTCCAGCATCCATTGATTCCCTGTCTCAGAGTAATTCCAATCCCTTCAGCCCCTCCCCCACACTTCCTCTTCCCCCCCCATCCCTATTCCCACCCCCTCAGTCCCTTCGAATCTGCCCCTACGCAACTCCTACCTCTCCCACTCAGGGGTAGGCATAATGATGCTTTTCGCATCAGAGAGCGGTGGGAGCTGGGCGGAAGTGAAGGCAGAGCGCAAAGCCGGTCGGGAAGGTAAGTGATTGTTATTTGAGTGGGTGCGTTCATGCTGTAAGGTTGAGTGAAATAGGAGTTGATGGGAAGGGTGAGGGCAGTAACAAATTAAAAATACTGTATATGAATGCACGAAGCATTAGAAATAAGATGGATGAGCTTGAGGCTCTTTTGGAAATTGGCAGATACGATATTGTGGGGATAACTGAGACGTGGCTTCAAATGGACAAGGCCTGGGAAATGAATATTCAAGGCTACACGTGCTATCGTAAGGACAGACTGACGGGCAGAGGGGGTGGGGTGGCCATGTTGGTAAGGGATGATATTCAGTCCCTTGCGCGGGGGGACCTAGAATCAGGGGATGTAGAGTCAATGTGGATGGAGCTGAGAAATACTAAGGGTAAAAAGACCCTCTTGGAAGTTATCTACAGGCCCCCAAACAGTAGTCTGGATGTCGGATGTAAGTTAAATCAGGAGCTGAAATTGGCCTGTCGCAAAGATGTTACTACAGTTGTTATGGGGGATTTCAATATGCAGGTAGACTGGCAGAATCAGGATGGTATTGGATCTCAAGAAAGAGGCTTTGTGGAGTGCATCAGAGATGGATTCTTAGAACAACTGGTGCTGGAGCCGACCAGGGAGAAGGCAATTCTGGATCTGGTATTGTGCAACGAACCAGAATTGGTCAGGGACCTCGAAGTGAAGGAGCCATTGGGAAGTAGTGACCATAATACAATAAGCTTCAATCTGCAATTTGAGAGGGAGAGGGTACAATCGGAAGTGACAATTTTTCAGTTAAATAAAGGGAACTATGGAGCTATGAGGGAGGAGCTGGCCAAAGTTCAATGGTGTAATACCTTAGCAGGGATGACAGTGGAGGAACAATGGCGGATATTTCTGTGTATAATGCAGAAGTTGCAGGATCAGTTCATTCCAAAAAGGAAGAAAGATCCATGGGTGACCGTGGCTGACGAGGGAAGTTAAGAAACATATAAAGTTAAGAGAAAAAGTATAACATAGCAAGGATAAGTGGGAAGGCGGAGGACTGGGAAGCTTTTAAAGAACAACAGGGGATTACTAAGAAGGAAATACGCAGAGAAAAAATGAGGTACGAAGGTAAACTGGCCAATAATATAAAGAAGGATAGTAAAAGTTTTTTTAGGTATGTGAAAGGCAAAAAAATGGTTAAGACTAAAATTGAGCCCTCGAAGACAGAAACAGGGGAATATATTACAGGGAACAAAGAAATGGCAGAAGAATTACATTGGTACTTCAGATTTGTGTTCACTGGGGAAGACATAAGCAATGTCCCTGAGGTAACAGTGGCTGAAGGACCTGAACTGAAGGGAATTTATATTTGCAAGGAATTGGTGTTGGAGAGACTGTTAGGTCTGAAGGTTGATAAGTCCCTGGGCCTGATGGTCTACATCCCAGGGTACTGAAGGAGGTGGCTCGAGAAATCGTGGATGTGTTGGTGATTATTTTCCAGAGTTCGATAGATTCAGGATCAGTTCCTGCGGATTGGAGGGTGGCTAATGTTATACCAATTTTTTAAGAAAGGTGGGAGAGAGAAAGCAGGAAATTATAGACCAGTTAGTCTGACCTCAGTGGTGGGATAGGATGCTGGAGTCTATTATAATGGATGAAATTACAATACATCTGGATAGTAGTAACAGGAAAGGTCAGAGTCAGCATGGATTTATGAAGGGGAAACCATGCATGACTAATCTTCTGGAATTTTTTGAGGATGTAACTCTGAAGATGCACGAGGGAAATCCAGTAGATGTAGTGTACCTGGACTTTCAGAAAGCTTTTGATAAAGTCCCACATAGGAGGTTAGTGAGCAAAATTAGGGCGAATGGTATTGGGTGCAAAGTACTAACTTGGATTGAAAGTTGGTTGGCTGATAGGAAACAAAGAGTAGTGATAAATGGCTCCATTTCGGAATGGCAGGCAGTGACCAGTGGGGTACTGCAAGAATCAGTACTGGGACCGCAGCTTTTTACAATATATGTTAATGATATAGAAGATGGTATTAGTAATAACATTAGCAAATTTGCTGATAATACTAAGCTGGGTTGCAGGGTGAAATGTGATGAGGATGTAAGGAGATTACAGGGTGACCTGGACAAGTTAGGTGAGTGGTCAGATGCATGGCAGATGCAGTTTAATGTGGATAAATGTATGGTTATCCACTTTGGTGGCAAGAACAGGAAGGCAGATTACTACCTAAATGGAATTAATTTAGGTAAAGGGGCAGTACAGAGAGATCTGGGTGTTCTTGTACACCAGTCAATGAAGGTAAGCATGCAGGTACAGCAGGTAGTGAAGAAGGCTAATAGCATGCTGGCCTTCATAACAAGAGGGATTGAGTATAGAAGCAAAGAGGTTCTTCTGCAGCTGTACAGGGCCCTGGTGAGACCACACCTGGAGTACTGTGTGAAGTTCTGGTCTCCAAATTTGAGGAAAGACATTCTGGCTATTGAGGGAGTGTAGCGTAGGTTCACGAGGTCAATTCCTGGAATGGTGGGACAACCTTATGCTGAAAGACTGGAGCGACTGGGCTTGTATACCCTTGAGTTTAGAAGACTGAGAGGGGATCTGATGGAAACATATAAGATTATTAAAGGATTGGACACTCTGGAGGCAGGAAACATGTTTCCGTTGATGGGTGATTGCTGAACCAGAGGACACAGCTTAAAAATACGGGGTAGACCATTTAGGACAGAGATGAGGAGAAACTTCTTCACCCAGAGAGTGGTGGCTGTGTGGAATGCTCTGCCCCAGAGGGCAGTGGAGGCCCAGTCTCTGGATTCATTTAAGAAAGAGTTGGATAGAGCTCTCAAGGATTGTGGAATCAAGGGTTATGAAGATAAAGCAGGAACAGGATACTGATTAAGGATGATCAGCCATGCTCATATTGAATGGTGGTGCAGGCTCGAAGGGCAGAATGGCCTACTCCTGCACCTATTGTCTATTGTCTATTGATATTAGGATGCAACAATTAATCCAGAGATTGAGGATAATGATCAGGGCAGCGAGCTTCAAATCCAGCCATCGCAGAATTTAAATTTAATATAAACCTGGAATTAAGGACTCGCCGACATTAAGGGCATTTAAATGGTAAATGGTCATTGGATCAACATATGGAACAGTATAGGTTAGAAGGGCTTTTGGTTGGTTTTACAAGTCAGTGCGACATCGAGGGCCGAAGGGCCTGTACTGTGCTGTAATGTTCTATGTTCTAAGAGTTTAGTGATGACTGTGAGTCAATTGTCACTAAAGTACTCATCTGGATCACTATGGTTTTTCCGGGAAGAAAATCTGCTATCCTTACCTGGTCTGGCCGCCCTGTGACTCCAGACCCCAAGCAATGTGGTTGACTGTTCACTGCCTTCTGGGCAATTAGAAATGACGATGATTACTGGCCTGGCCAGGAATTTCCTGTGAATGAGTTAAAAAAAGGACACTCTGTTGACCTCCTCCTCCATGACGCTCTTGCCCTTAGCAGGTAGATTTTAATTTGGATAACTGCGGGGTATTGCATTTTGCTAAAACACACAAGGGCAGAATTTATACAGTTAATAGTAAGGCCTTAGATAATGTTTTCTAGGAGAAAGTGAGGACTGCAGATGCTGGAGATCAGAGCTGAAAATGTGTTGCTGGAAGAGCGCAGCAGGTCAGGCAGCATCCAAGGAGCAGGAGAATCGACGTTTCGGGCATGAGCCCTTCTTCAGGCTCATGCCCGAAACGTCGATTTTCCTGCTCCTTGGATGCTGCCTGACCTGCTGCGCTTTTCCAGCAACACATTTTCACCTTAGATAGTGTTGTTGAACAGGAGTTCAAGTACATAAGTCTTTGAAGCTTGTGTCACATATAGACAGGGTGGTTAATTAGGTGTTTAGCCTGCTTGCCTTCATTGCTCAGATGATTTGAGTATAGGTGTTGAGGTTGTCCAGGATATTGCTGAGGACTCTTCTGGAGTTCAGTCCTGGTCACTCTGTTATAGGACGGATATTATTAAGCCGGACAGGGTTCAGAAAAACATTTACAAGCATGTTGCCAGGTTTGAGTTATAGGGAGAGGTTGGATAGGCTGGGACTTCTTTCACTGGATTGTAGAAGGTTGAGACATAACGTGAGAGGTGTATAAGATCATGAGGGGGATAGACAAGGTTAAAGACAGGAGTCTTTTCCTGCAAGTGGGGGATTTCAAGACAAGGAGGGCTGTTTTTTAATGTGAGAGGGGAGAAAGATTTAAAAAAGACATGAAGAGCAATTTTTTTACACAGAGTGTGGTTCGTGTGTGGAGAAGCAGTGGATGCAGGTACAGTTATAACATTTATTCTATTAGTTCTATTAGAATCCCTACAATGTGGAAACAGGCCTTTCGACCCAACAAGTCCACACTGAATCTCCAAAGAGCAACCCACCCAGACTCATTCTCCTATCCTATATTTGCCCCTGACTAACGCACCTAACCTACAAATCCCTATGGGGAAATTTAGTATGGCCAATTGACCTAACCTACACATCTTTGGACTGTGGGAGGAAACCGGAGCATCCAGAGGGAACCCACGCAGACACGGGGAGAATGTGCAAACTCCACACAGACATGTAAAAGACATTTGGACAAGCACATGAATAATACAAGTTTGGAGAGATATGGGACAGGTGCAACTAGTTTTCATGAACCCCTGCAGTGCAGAAACAGGTCATTTGACCTAACAAGTCCACACTGACCCTCACCCAAACCCTTTCCCCTCCCCTGTTACTCTACATTTCCCCTAACTAATGCACCTAACCAATACATACCTGAACACTGTGGGCGATTTAGCTTGGCCGATTCACCTAGGCAAAAGTGAGGCCTGCAGATGCTGGAAATCAGAGTCTGGATACGAGTGGTGCTGGAAAAGCACAGCAGGTCAGGCAGCATCTGAGGAGCAGGAAAATTGATGTTTCAGGCAAAAGCCCTTTATCAGGAATTCCCTATCCACCTAACCTGCAAATCTTTTGACTGTGGGAGGAAACTGGAGCACATGAAGGAAATCCATGCAGACGCGGGGAGAACATGCAAACTCCACACAGATAATTGCCTAAGGCTGGAATCGAACCCAGGTCCCTGGTGCTGTGAGGTAGCAGTGCTAACCACTGAGTCACCATTTGGGATTATGGGTGGGCAGGGACTAATTGGACCAAAGGGTTTGTTTCTGGGCCGTATGGCTATCTGACCCATTTCACCACTATCTCACTTGCCCTTATGCCCTTCTCCCATGCCCCTCTTCCCACTCAATTGCCCCCCCCCCACCTCCCTCTCACTTTCACCCATCCTCCACCGTTCCCCTCATGTTTCCTGCAATTGCCTCTAGATTTCGGAGTGTCCAGTGGGGCTGCTGTAATGTACCAGGCGGTGTTTGAAGTGTTTTGTTCTCTTCACGTTTGAATGGGGTCGTCAGGGAAACCAGAGACAAACTTTTTTTTGCCTTTTCTTTCACATTTCAATACCCCTGGCTGCCCATTCACTTAGTGACCTATTCTGAGACCCAGCCCCCACCCCCAGTCAGAGGGCTGGGGTTCCTGCTGCTAATTCATCACATCGGACAGACCTAACCTCTGCTCCCCAGCTCTGTGGGCTTTGTTTATTGATGCCCGCTTTGAATTCCTTTTGCCTGCCCATGTGCTCTGACAATGAGAAGCCAAAATCTCAGCAGATAAATAGTCAGAGAGAATCACCAAATTGCCCGTCACAGGCCGGTCACTTGTCACTCACCCCCGCTGCAACTCTACTGGAGAGGATCGGAATTTAACAGAAACTTCCCAGGAGGGAAATAGCAGAGAAATGTGGATTAGACCTGCCTGTCTTCATTGTGGGAGGTGCTTTGTTTAGTTTCAGGTTAACCTGCTTTAAACATTCAGGAGGGAGAGTGGGAAGTGGAGCCACGGACTCAAAAACCTTCTTCACCTCGTGCTGTTTGACTGATGCTGCCAGTACCCCTATCAAGGAGGCAAGGCCTAAGTCTGCACCCTCCAGCCAGAATGAAGAGTGAACCCTGCTTTTGCTGCAGAGAGCTGTGGGGTTACAGCCCTTGGGTATATTTAAGGCTAAGACAGATATAGTCCTGATAAGTGGGGAAATCGGGGGCTACGCGGAAGGGGCAGGGAAGTGGACGTGAGGAATGTCAGATGAACTATGATCCTACTGAATGAAAGAGCAGGCTCAAAGGGCCAAATGGCTTACCCCCATTCCTCAGCACACACTAGATGAGGTCGACAAGTGTCTTATTCTAGGTCAGCATCACCTCCTTGCTCATGTCCTCTATTCGAGTAAACCCAGAATACTGTATGCTTCATTCATTGCTCTCTCCACTTGTCCTGCTTCTTATAGAACATAGAACAGTACAGCACAGGAACAGGCCCTTCAGCCCACAATGTTGTGCTGAACATGATGCTAAATTAAACGAATCCCTTCTGTCTGCCCTTGGTCCACGTCCCTCTTTTAATGACTTATGTACATATACATCCAATCCTTCTTATTTCTTAAGATCTTAGTCAATTGGCACTTAGCTCCCCCCCCACCACCACACCACCACCCCCCACCTCCTCCTATGTACTCTTGGAATGCTCCCCATTTTTCTGATCAATCATGATCTTATTGAATGGTGTAGCAGACCTGAGGGGCTGAATGGCCTACTCCAGCCCCCAGTTCATATACTCCACCACTTGTGCGTAACAGGATCACTACAAGACGGGGGAATTTCTTTGCAGGTCAGTGCAGGAAGAACAGGGGAATGGGATTATTTGGATAGCTGCTACGAAGAGATAGCAGAGGCTCAATGGGCCAAATGGGTTTCATTCTGTGCTGTACGATTCAATCCCTGGTGATCAGGACAAGCTTCATGAAGTCTTTAGGAAGCAATGTAATGGTTGAATGAAGAGTGTCTTTCGGGAAACTGTTCCTTTCAGTGTCTGAGGGAATGCAGCAACTACCTGGGAGTTCCTGCTCGTGATCACTGTCCAGTGTTCCCAGTTGGAATATGGATATTGTTGGGCTCTGTTCTGAATGATTAATTGATTAATCTGTGGGCCCTCGTGATAGGAACTGTACGGTACACGCTACTTGAGGTCGGATTTCTCGAAGACAATTAAGGTTTACTCTCAAATAAAAATTAGCTGGGAGTGGGTGAGTGGCTAAGTCATTGCTTGGTGATGGAGTGAGCAGTGAGCAGATATCACGTTTATGTTGAAATGATAACCTTTCCCTCTGTTGACTTACTGATTATCAAGTGTTTTCAAAGGATTACTTTACCCATTGCTGTTCATGCAGCAAGTTAGCCAAACATCTTATTCATGGACTCTCCTCAAATGTTGTGCATGAGTGAAGATCTTCAATTAAAATTAAAATGCTAACCTTTGACCCCTTTGCCCTTTCCACCCTTTCATGCCATTTCCCCTCATTTCCTGTCCATTGATTCTTCCTCCCATTCACAATTACCTTTCCCTTTGCCCCACTTCTTTTTTATTCCCTCATCCACCCCTCTTCCTGCCTTTCTCCTCTTTTGCCCCTTTCCACCTTAACAGCCTCCCCTGCCTCTTTCCCCCCCACCTCCTGCCCTCTGACTTAGTCATCTGTCTTCAGGCCCTCATCCCTCTCTTATTCCCACATGCCTTCCTGCTGTTTCTTCTCTCTCTCTGGCCTCTCTCCTCCTCCACTCCCCTCAAGCTCCACACAGTTTCATCCCTTCTCCTATTAACACCGTCTCCACTTCCCTTTCTCTGTCCACCTCCCACCTCTCCCTTCTTTTCCCACCCTGTCCTTCTTCCTATCTCCCTCCCATGACAATCCTTACAACCGAGCTCTTAGCCAGTTGGAGCATGTCATGTGATTTGTATGTTGTCTTTTCTCAGGCAATAGAATGGGGACCAGAAGAAGACACTAGGATAGCTTGTCAGAGCAAAGGAAAGACTGAGGTAAATTTGTAAACTATCGTCGCAACGCAGTTACTGTGTAATTTAATGTTGCCTCAGTGTGCTATTGCTGGATGTGAGCCTTGTTCAGTTTTCTCTCAATATTTGCAACGCCACAACTTAATATGGCGCTTTCCATGGGTTTTCTCTTGAACTGAATTTGAGTCTTTGTGAAGTGCTTTTCATAAAACCATATTTATTTGGTTGTACATTTGGGCACCAATTTGGAGAGTGATCACAGAATGGTTATGGTGCAGAATACGGTGCATTCAGTCTATTGTTCTTGTACCAGTTCTATTCCCTAATGTCAATCACCAGCCTTTTGCCCATATCCATCTCATTATCCGATCCCATTCTCGAATGCCTCTATTCGACCTCCACATTTCCAGGCAATGCATTCCAGACCCAAACAACTCAGGTGATGAAAAAGCTCCTTCCTACATCACCATTGCTTCATTTGCACATCACTTTAAATTTACATGGTCAATAAAGTTTGGGAAATTATAATGTACTTTATCCAATGCGTTTGATAAGTGGGTCCCACTGCACTAATTACAAGCTGGTTGTGCAGCCCATTTAATCTCATCTAAACCCTAACCCTGCAACCTTGCAGTGTCATCTTAAATGTCCTCAGCTAGAACCTGTCTGACCGTATTTGTCATCCCTCATCTCCCTCCACCATGTCAACCAGGAGTCAGAAATTTCTGGGTTTGAGTTCTGCTTTATCCTCTTGAAGGCAAGGTTAAAAATGCACCAGTGTAGAAGAGGGAGAGTGCTGCATTGTCAGTGTTGCTGTCTTTCTGATGAAATATTAATCCAAGGACTTACCTGTCCTGTCAAGGTGGATGTAAAATGTCCCACAGCCACTATTTCAAAGAGGAACTGCCATTAATGAACCGTCCACATTTAAAAACAGACGACATGTCATTATCAAATTGCTTGTACTGGGAGCTTACAGTACACAAATTGACTGTGATGATTCCTGCTTTATAACAACAATCACAATTCAAGTGGGATAAAGACAGAGGGTGCTGAGGAAACTCAGCAGGTCTGGCAGCATCTGTGCAGAGAAAAAACAGAGTTAACATTTCCAAATCTTCCAAACTCCTACATTTCCACTGTATTTGATTAACTGCAGGATCGTCAAGGGTAGCCCAACATGAGGTAAGATGCCTCATTAATGCAAGATTGATGTCAAATACAGCTCTCATATAATTTGTCTCTTGTTCCAGATCGAGTGTCAGAATTATATTCGTGTGCTGCTCATTAACGGGAAGAACATATTTGCGTGTGGAACAAATGCGTTTTCTCCGACCTGCACGTCCCGACAGGTGAAATGCTTTCCTTCATACCACTTGAAACAAAATGCTGCTTTGCTGTTCTAATGACCAATTCAGAAATGCTATTTGCTGATTTTTTTTCTACTTTTCTTTTCCTTTATCTTTATTGGTCGCTGCATTGAGTGTAGAAATTGGGAGGTCATGTTGGGACTGTACAGGACATCGTTTAGGCCATTTTTTGCTCTCCCTGCTATCGGAAGGATGTTGTAAAACTTGAAAAGGTTCAGAAAAGATTTACAAGGATAGAGTCATAGAGATGTACAGCACGGAAACAGACCCTTCGGTCCAACCCGTCCATGCCGACCAGCTATCCCAACCCAATCTAGTCCCACCTGCCAGCACCCGGCCCATATCCCTCCAAACCTTTCCTATTCATATACCCATCCAAATGCCTCTTAAATGTTGCAATTGTACCAGCCTCCACCACTTCCCCTGGCAGCTCAATCCATACCTGTACTACCCTCTGTGTGAAAAAGTTGAACGATGTTGCCAGGGCTGGAGGGTTTGAGCTATAGGAGAGGCTGAACAGGCTAGGTCTGCTTTCTCTGGAGTGTCAGAGGCTGAGGGGTGACCTTATAGAGGTTTATAAAATCATGAGGAGCATGGATAGGATAAATAGACAGCATGTTTTTCCCAAGCATAGGGGAGTCCAAAACTAGAGGGCCTAGGTTCAAGGTGAAAGGGAAAGATTTAAAAGAGACCTAAGAGGCAACTTTTTCACGCAGCGGGTGGTGTGTGTATGGAATGAACTGCCAGAGGAAGCGGTAGAGGCCGGTACAATTACAATATTTGAAAGGCATCAGAATGGGTGCATGAATAGGGAGGGTTGGAGGGATATGGGCCAAATGCTGGCAAATGGAACGATTAGTTTTGAATATCTGGTTGGCATGGGTGAGTTGTACCGAAGGGTATATTTCCATGCTGTACATCTGTACGACTCTATGGCACTATGACTCTGTGAGAACTGACCTCTGACTGGGGCAAATAGTTCCATGGACATCAGTCATTGGCTGTGGCCTGACCAAACAGGGGTATTTAATGTCTCCTGGCCATGCATTTTCTTTCGACATGCCCAACCCCATCTGGGAAGGTACTGCATAAAGTTGCGTGTCAGGATACCCTACAAGGTGGATAGCCTCCCATTTCCCCACTCCATTCCATCTGTTGTATTGTTTGCTCAGTCAGCCTCTCCAAATCATTGTGAAGTATCCTCCTCACAACTTCCACTTCTACCTGGTTTTGTGTCATCTGCAGAATGATAAAGATTACATTTAATTCCCCACACTGAAATCACTGATAAACACTGAACAGCTAGGATTCAAGCCCTGCTTCTGACAGTACCCTTTCTACCCACAGCCTGCCCACCTGAGAATAACACATTTGTTCTCACTCTCTGTCTTCTGCCCATGAATATCAGCCAGGATATCCAGGCCTGTGTGTTCTAATTTTTTTTTATTAATCTCATATATGAATCCTTCTCAATAGCTTTCTGAAATGGTGACATAGCATTAATATCACTGGGCTGGAATCAGAAAGGTCAAGGTGATACATTGGTTCAAATTTCACAATGGTAGCTGTTGGGATCTAAATTCCTAGTACTAGGAACAGGAATAGGCCATTCAGTCCTTTGGTCCTGTTCCATTGATCATGGCTCATCTGTAGCCTAATGCCTCTGGCCCATATTCCTTAATAATACCATGCCATCATTTCCTCTCTTGATCCCTTGAACTGGATATGTATTTCTGGATTACAGAATACCGTGGCTAAAATGGGGATGCAGCTAATCTGTTGGACATCGGCAGAAATGTGAGTTTTGGGCTGGAGTAACAGGGATGTCTTATAGACTGGTTCAGCTTATTTATCGTGAGTTACGGTAACTCTTCAAGATATTGATGGGATAAGACAGAATAGATGAGGATAAACTCTGGTTGGGGATTCCAAAACTAGAGGGCAAAGTCTAAAAATTAGGGATTCGTATGTAATCCAGACTGGGAAAGGAGGTAGATTATAATTCCCACAGGTCGAGAGATGTGTGCAGGATAGGGGCACAGAATGGTGCAGCCCTGACGACTCACTGTGGCTGCATTGAACAAATGGGCCCTTCGGGACAGAGTGGTTCTTTTGTTTAGTATTCCTGTCCCTCTGCTCAATATCATTCCTCTCCACCACGGACACATTTTGCTATAGAATGGAGTACGTATAAGATACATCGATGTGATTCGATTTATTATTGTCACATGTACATAGGTACAGTAAAACGTTTGTTTTTGCATTCAGTACAAGCAGATCATATCATACAAAGTGCACTAGGGCAATAGAACAGACCGAGGAATACCATGTTACGGTTGCAGAGAAGGTGCACAGAGTGTGAGGCCTCATTAAATTTAAAATTTGAGAGATCCATTCAGAAGTCTAGAAAACAGCGGGGAAGAAGCTGTCCTTGAATCTGTCAGTACGTGTGTTTAAGCTTTTGTGTCTTCTGCCCATTGGAAGAGATTCTAACCAGGGTAAGAGGGTCTTTAATGATGTTGGTTGCCTTCCCAAGGCAGTGAGAAGTGTAGCTGGAGTCGGTGGATGGAAGGTTGGCTAACGTGATTCAGCGACTCATTCAGACTAATTCAACAGAACCTTTCTCTGGTTGTGACCTGTACAATCCAGAAAGACATGAAGACACTATCTGGGAGAGCGCCATCAGCTCTAAGTTGTATCCTTGATTCTTTATGGTCATTGAATCATTCACGATTTGATTCTTTAAGGACATTGAATCAATATTACCAAATCCCTTACAATAAGAGGGTCACCATCATTAGACTGAACCAGCTCAAGAGTGTATCACTGTTTCTCTCAGGGAGGCAGCAAGAAATGGATGATAAATGTAATCTTGCCAGCTTTTCCTGCACACTAATGAATTCAGAAGCAGGTGGGGTGATTTTTCTGTTTAGTCTTTCATTTTTCTGATGGGTTTTTACAGACGGAATTAAATGACTCAACCGTGCATGTTCCGCTCGCTTCTCAGACAGTTTATTAAAATGAAAGAAGGACCAAACATCTAGGAATTATCAGCAACACTGGCCAACTTACAACTCACAGCACAGCCCATTTAATCATTCATTCAGTGATTCAATTAGGAGGAAAATCTCAGCACTGCAGAAAATCCTGTCTTCTCTCGTTGACGTGATTAGACTAATGTAGGATGATGCTGTCGCCAGGTGACATTCGGTGATGGGTTGACCATACTTTATGTGCTAATGCTTAAGGAAGAAGAATCTTATATTCTAAGTGCTCTGAGTAGATTAGAAATTCATTGCACCATAGACAAAATTGGAATGAGTTTGTCTGTGTCATAAGAGTCATGCAGCATAGAAACAGGCCCTTCGGCCCAGCATGTCTATGCTGAACAACAGACACCAAACTGCGCTAATCCCATTTACCCACACTTGGCCCAAAGCCTTATATGCTGTGGCATCACAAGTACAGATCTAAAAGTTCATGGTCTGCTCTTCCATCTCTGAGTCAGAAAGTTAAGGGTCCAAGTCTTGATCAAGTTGAACATTTCAGCTGCCACTCCTGTCTGCAGTACTGAGTGAGTGCCTCACTGTCAGAGGTGCTGCCTTTTGTTGATGAAGAGCTGATAGTATCACTGGATTCATAAGGTCACTGGACTCCAGGCTAATGCTCTGGGGAGGCTGGCCTAAATGACAGCTGGTAACATTTAAATTCATTGAATATATTTGGAAATTTAAAAAAGAACAATATCAGTGGTAATTGGTCGGGTTAGATCTGTCCTACTTTTTTATGTACAGGACATACACTGGGCAATTTCCACATTGTTGGGTAGATGCCAGCATTGTAACTGTACTGGAAGAGCTTGGCTAGGGGAGCAGCAAGTTCTGGAGCACAAGTCTTCAGTACTACTGCTGGGATGTTGTCAGGGCCCATAGCCTTTACTTTATCCTTCACATGGTATCTTGTGGAGTGAATCAAATTGGCTGAAGACTGGCATTTATGATACAGAGGATCTCTGGAGGAGTCCAGGATGGATCATCCACTGGATACTTCTGGCTGAAGATTGTCGCGAATGCTTCAGCCTTATCTTTGGTGCTGATTTGCTGGGCTCTTCCATCATTGAGGATCGAGATATTTGTGGAGCCTCCTTCTCTAGTGAGTTGTTTAATTGTCTACCACCATTCATGACTGAATGTGGCAAGACTGTAGACCTTAGGTCTGATCCATTGCGTGTGGGATCACTTAGCTCTGTCTATCACTTGCTGCTTACGCAGTTGGGAATACAGATTATCCTGTGTTGTAGCTTCACCAGGTTGAATCCTAATATCCAGATAGATGTGGTTCTGCTCTTGGCTGCATCTCCATCGAACCAAGGTTGCTCCCCTGCCTTGGGTGGCAGATATGCCAGGCCATGAGGTTACAGATTGTGCTGGAGTACAGATCTGCTGCTAATGGCCCACAGCGCCTCATGAATGCCCAGTTTTGAGTTGCTTGATCTGTTCGAAGTTGGTCCCATTTAGCTCAGTGCAGGTACTAGACAAGATGACGGAGATTATCCTCAAGGTGGCTGTTGGGCTCCACAAGGAACGTGTGATGGTCACTCTCAGTGATATTGTCGCGGACAAATGTGATGGGGTCAATGATGAGGATGTGCAGGGTAACTCCCTCCTGACAGAACCACTGTCTCTGAAGGTGATGGTGATGTCCAGGAGAATTTCTGTAAGTTCTATGAGTATGACAATGTGTGAGACAACTCTCCCAATTTTGAGACTAACCACCAGATGTTAACAATTAGGACTTTGCAAGGTCGACAGGGCTGAATTTGCTGTTGTCCAGTTTCATTCCAATGCGACTGTTCAGCACTTTGCTGCAACTGAGGGCCTTGTTGGGCCATTTCAGATGGCGGTTAAAAATCCACCACACTACTGTTGGCAGATAGATAGGAATGCTACAGAAGGTGCTTGAGACCAAAACATTGAATGTTTTCAAGAAGGAGTCAGATATAATTCTTAGGACTAAAAAGGTCAATGCGTATTAGCTGGTAGTGGGAACAGAGTCTCGAGTTGAGTTGAATGTTGGAGCAGGTTCAAAGGGCCAAATGGCCTACTCCTGCTCCTATTTGCTAATTTTCTTTCTTTAAGGCCATTAGTCAACAAGATGGCCTTCTAGTCGACAATGGTTTCAAGGTCATTAATGGACTTGTATTTCTAGATTTTTTGTTCTTTAAATTCTGCCATCTGGATCTGTGGGATTTGGACCCAGGGCCCTGTAGCACTACCTGGGTCTCTGCTTTACTAAAGCAAGTATAGTACTGGAGAAATTCAGCAGGACTGGCAGCATCTGTGGAGAGAGAGAGAAACAGAGTTAATATTTCCCGTCTGAAATGGCTCTTCTTCAGAACTTCAGTAGATTTGAAATGTTAACCCTGTGTGCCCTGAACTGAATGAGCACAAATTTCTGGAAGTTCACCTGCTTGCTGCATGGTATCGTCCTTAGCACAGTCAGGATTATTTACTAATTGTTGTCCGATTACATAATAGCACCTAATGTTGGTCATGGTGTCCTGAGTTTTGCAAACATGGGCTAAGTTGAGTATAGGCAACACTCTCACGGATAGTCAAAGTGACTCATCATTAGAACTGGTCTTCTCGGTGTTGGGTCATGGGCCAAGTCTGTGACCTAGGCTTTCGAGCAACTAATGGCAATCCTGAGTCAAAGACCTATTTGGGGAGACATCCTTAACTGCCTAGAGCAGTGAGTCACATTGATCATCTGTTCCTTAAATATTTGCCATGAATATTAAAGTGGAGGCGGAGGCTATGTAAAGGATGAATTCAATCACAGATGATTTCATTATTCAAACCCAGTCACTTTATTTCACAGCTGCCAGCAAATGGCGACTAGTGGTGATTGATGATGCCAAACAATGTCACGGTGACATTGCCTCATCACCGGTCCACTTTATATGAAATTTCTCTCTGCGCTGCTTTCTCCTGTGGCATTTGGAAGGGCCTGGGCCTAAGGCGGATGTAAAAATGTCCCATTGTTTCAAAGATGAGCAGAGTTCCTCTTCTGTGGTCTCCCACCCCTCTCCCAACATCCTAAAAAACACAGACAGCCTGCTCAATGCAACAGCAACTTGCACTTACACAGCACCTTTCATGTTGTGGCCTGTCCCAAGGTGTGTCGCAGCAGTGACTATCAAATGCGATCTGACACTGACCTACACAACGAGATACTAGGGTAGACAGCCATAAGCTTCTGCAAAGCAACAGTTTTTAGGATTTCCCTCTCAGGTGGCCTGTGCACCAATCAGCTGCCTTGTGTCCCTGGAAGTAATGCTAGACTCTAAAGTACCTTTTTGGCTACTAACACACTTTGGGACATCATGAGGTCACCATATCAATGTGAATATTTCTTGCACACAGGCTTGAAGGACTATCCCTGTTCCTGTTTTTGAGAATGACCTCCATTTCCCAGGCATAGTGTAAATATTAATTAATCATGATTTAATTTGTAACGTACGCTCATTAGAAATCTACCGTTGCGTGTCACAACCAACATAATGAAGTCAAGAGCACTGGAATGTAATGGGATGCTGTGTACGTGAAAGAAAGAGAAAGGGGAAGTGGAAATACAACAGTGAAACAGAAACCGATCATTTGTAACATGGCGAAATGTCCCAAAGTGTGCTTCTTGCCAATTAAGAAGTGCCAGATAAAGAGTTTTCAGTAGAGATCAGAGAAGGCACCTTGAGGGTGATGGGAAGGGTGGACTAAGGTGGGAAAGTTTTGGGAGGGAATCTTTGTCAAGGCATCAGAAGGCATGGCCAACAACAGTGGGGTGAAGGAAATTGGTGATGCAGATAAAACCGGTCGCACATTGGAGATAAAGATGAGGAGGAATTCCTTCTCTCAGAGGGTGGTAAACCTCTGAAATTCTTCACTGCAGAGGGCTGTTGAGGCTGGATCATTCAAGGCTGGAATAGACAGATGTTTAATTAGTGAGACAAACAAGGATTATGGGAGAAAGGTTGGAAAACAGAGCTGAAGATGATCAGATCATTCTGTGCCACCCCATATTCTGAGATGATGCCCCCTGGTCCTATCCTCTCCCAAAGGGGAAAACACCCTTTCCTTATCTATCCTGTTAAGTCCCCTAAGAATCCTGTATGTTCAAATCCCTCCATAATCTTGTCTTATTCCCATCCTTGTAATCCCCACCCCAACAACCCTCTGAGAGTCCAGCTCCCCTCCAATTCTGGTTTTATCTGCATCACCAATTTCCTGTTGGACGATAACCTGGTGTTGTGTGATTTTTAACTTTGTATACCTCAGTCCAACACTGGCATCTCAAAATCAGATTCGCCATGATCACATGAAATGATAGAGCAGATGGGCTGAATGGCCTTCTCCTGCCCTGCTGTCTTCTGGGCAAAGATGAGAATTTTCAGTTTGAGAAGCAATTGGTCTTTGTGGTTCTGATTGCTGCAATGATATCAATTCATAGCCATGAGGGGAATTACGAAAGGAATGGGAGAGTTGGTGAAGGAGGAATGAAATCCCGCTTTGATGGAGACATAGAGACGGCAGGTTAAGTTTCTGAGTAGAGACAGTTTGTCGGAATGAACTGAATGTGTACAAATTGACTTAAACAAGACCTGTAGCTACCTTTATCAATTTCTTACAAAGAGAGAGCACATTTTTTGGGAGGCATGGTGGCTCAGTGGTTAGCACTACCGCCTCACTGCACCGTGGACCTAGGTTTGATTCCAGGCTCGGTGGACTGTGTGGAGTTATGTTCTCCCCATGTCTGGGTGGGTTTCCTCTTGGTGCTCCGGTTTCCTCCCACAGCCCAAACTTGTTAGGTCAATTGACCATGCCAAATTGTCCATAGTGTTCAGGGATGTGTAGCTTAGATGCATTAGTCAGGGGAAGTGTAGAGTAACAGGTTCGGGGAATGGGTCTGGGTGGGTTACTTTTCAGAGGGTCGGTGTGGATTATTGGACTGAAGGGCCTGTTTCCACACTGTAAGGATTCGATGATGTCTATGAAACATTTACAAAACTGTGGGCAGGAACAGAAAGAACAGCAAAAGCACAAAGAGGAATGTTCTTGGTAAGCTTTTGTGTGGTCGGTGAGGTCTGGAAAAAAGAGCAGGGGGAAAGAGGCCTTGGACAGCTCCGGGGTCAGACAATGAGGGGACACTAGGGAGCAGCCAAACAGGATGGATTAGAGGGAACAAGGAGGGAAGAGTGAATTAATGTTCAAGGACATTGAGATGGAACTCAGTGAGATGAGGTGGGTAAAGCCACAGTACAAAGTAAATGAGGGAATTGTTATGACTGAGGCTAGTCTTACTGCTCCATGGCCACCATATACAATAAAAATATTGTTCAGAACATAGAACATTACAGTTTCTAGTTACCAAGATGACCAACTAAATACCTTATCACTATCAGGGCTGAAACAAAGAAAATTTACAGCCCAGGAACAGTCCCTTCGGCCCTCCAAGGCTGTGCCAATCCAAATCCACTGTTGAAACCTATCACACAATTCCTAAGGATCTGTATCCTTCTGCTGCCCACCTACTCATGCATCTGTCCAGACATATCTTACATGAATCTACCGCGCCTGCGTCTACCACCTCTGCTGGCAACGCGTTCCAGGCGCCTACCAGACTTTCCGCGTGTATCCCCTTAAACTTTTCTCCTCTCACATTGAATGCATGACCTCTCATTATTGAATCCCTCATCCTGGGGAAAAAAGCATATCGCTATCCACCCTGTCTATACTCTTCATGATTTTGTAGACCTCAATCAGGTCTTCCCTCAATCTCCTTTTTTCTAATGAAAACAATACTAACCTACACAACCTCTCTTCATAGCTAGCACTTTCCATACCAGGCAACATCCTCGTAAACCTTCTCTGCGCCCTCTCCAAAGCGTCCACATCATTTTGGTAATGTAGCGACCAGAACTGTACACAGTATTCTAAATGCGGCCGAACCAAAGTCGAACAAACAAAAGATCTATTCATCAGGTTTCTTAAATAAACAATTATTATCAAAACAAAACTTATTCAATAAAGATATAATAATTGTTTAACATAGTTTTTCTTTATTCATGGGATGAGGGCATCATAGCATTTATTGCTCAGAAGGTAGTTAAGAGTCGACCAGACTGGGTAAGGACAGCAGCTTCCTTCCCTTAAGGACATTAGTGATGGGTTTTTCTCCAACAATTGATTCACGGTCAGCATTAGACTCTTACTTCCAAGGTAAGGTAGGATTTGAATGCAGGTCCCCAGAACATTACCTAGGTTTTTGGATTAACATTCATGCGATTGTACCACTAGGCCATTACTCCCCCTAGTTATAGAAGTATAAATGTTTATCCCTCTAAATATCCAAACAAAAAAATACTTTGGCCAAAGGGTTACTTTTGAAAGTGAAAGGATAATATGTAGGATGCACCAGAGTTTGTTCCTCTGATGTTCTGACATGTCTGGTCAAATCACTGTTCAGGCACAGTTGTCTCCGAAGTCTTACAGACTGAGCTTACTCGAGAAATGCAATCTTGAGATTGTCTTTTAATCTCTCTCCCAAAAGAACAACTAAGTTTCAGTCTGAACTGATATGAGGGTTTTCTTTTCAGAAATGAGACAGACCAGCTGGGCAACAAGTCTATAGCAGGCTTTCCTCCAAGTCCTGTTCTTAGGAGGCTTCCATCCCAGAGAACCAGATAAAGCAATAACTAAGACTGTCGCTATTCAAAACTCCTTAATAGGGTTTACAGCAAATCAAGCAGTTTTCACCATTGTTTCTAGGAAGCCTTATTTGAAAAACACTATGATGTGGAGGTGCCAGTGTTGGACTGAGGTAAACAAAGTTAAAAATCACACAACACCAGGTTATAGTCTAACAGGTTGTTTAACTCTGCAAAAACTACAAAGTAATTTAAATGTCTTCTTCTTAAGAAGCCACACCAGGTCTAAAACTTGGAATAAACTCTGTTTTGAACAAACCATTCAATCTTAAGCCATGCAAGTCATATTGTAGCAAGACAAAGAGCTCGCTTTTACACAGAGCTCTTTCAAGACTTCAGGCCATCCTAAATCAATTCACACCAATCAAATTCCTTCCGAAGTGCAGCCACAGTCGTGATGCATGAAAATACAGCACCAAACTCTGACAAAAAAACAATACAACAGTAACCCAGGCGACCTGTATCTCTTTAGTGATGTGGTTTCTGGGGGACATTTTAACCTGGACACAGAAGAGAGTTTCTCCACTCTAAAGGAGCACTTTGTGACTTTTAGCTGACGGTGGTATCTCAGTCCTAGGTTTAATGTTTCACCTGAAAGACAACAACCCTGAGTGTTTAGCACTACTTCAGTGCTGTGGGAGTACAAAAGGGGTTCAGATAAAGGACAGGGGCGGGTGTTCTGAATGTGTTGCGTGTGGATGTAAAAAGACCAGGAAGTTGAGTTGGCAAAACTGAGCTTTGGAAATGTCAGAAACCTAGAAAGCAGTTCAAGAGCTGATGGGATGGGAAGGCGGAGTTCGAGTTGAGCAGAAATTTGCAATCATCTTGATTCAATGAGATGAAACATTGATAAAAGGGTGGTGACAGATGCCAAGCATCCTCATATCTTGCAGCTGATGAGGAAAAGCAGTGAGGATAAAGTAATGTGCACGCTGCAGTGACTGAGACTGTGTGCCCATGTGATTGCTTCCTCCAGCTCGGGGACCTGGGCCAAGTGCTGGACAGGATGAATGGTGTGGCAAGATGTCCTTACGATCCTCGACACAATTCCACTGCCGTGATCACGTCCCGGGGAGAGCTGTACGCGGCCACTGTGATCGACTTCTCAGGTCGCGACCCCGCCATCTACCGAAGCCTGGGAAATAGACCTCCTCTCCGAACTGCGCAGTACAACTCCAAGTGGCTTAACGGTATGTCGTGAACTGCAGGCAGCATCTCTACAGAGGGGAGCGCTGTCAGGGGGGCATGAGTGAGAACTGAATGTAGTGATGATTCATTTTGTTGAAGAAAAGGTGTGATGAATTTGATTAACGTGACTTCGAATTGAAGCTAGAAAAATGCCTATTATTAATCATTCCTCTCTTACACTGTAACTTGCATGATTTGCATTTCTTATGCACTTTATGCCGTGTACGATTGTAGTTTGTGCTGTCAATGTAACGCCCTCAGTCCCGGAGGAACCCTGTCTCAGTTTTACTGTATCAGTTGTATATGGTAGAAATGACAAAGAAAAGCTAATCTATTCCACGCGACTCCAGCCAAGGTGGAGCACATAGGGTCCAGTACCCAACTGCACCTTTGGCACCTTATCGGGCGATGTCACGATTTTAAAAAAATTTGTCTTTCTTTTCAAATTCCTCCATACTCCTCACCCCTTCCTATTTCTATGGCCTCTTCCAGCCCCACACTGGCACCTTCACCCACCCCCTCCCTGAGATCTCTCTCTTCCTGTAATGCTTGCCAGTCCCACCATCCTGCTTCATTGGGCCTTCAGCTGTCTCACAACTGCCTGCTACCCTCCATGTGTAACCTCCCCCTCCACGCATTGACATGCAGTTTCACACCCATTGCCCACTATCCATCCTGCCTGGTAATTGGTATCAATTAGTGATGGGCACTGTCCCCTGGTTAGGAACAGTACCCCCACTGTCCCTCCACTGATCTCTCAATCCACCAGCATCCAGCTACGACCACCCTCTTTGACTGCTGACCTTTAGCTCACCTTGCCAACTGTTTCCTTCGCATCCCTCTGTCACCAACCTGACCCTCCATCGCTTTGATGTATCGTCTACTATTAGTCATTAAACAAAGAGCAGTTAAGTTTGTTTGAGTTCAGTAAATCTGAGATTAAAAGCTGGTCAAGTGGTGACCACTGCTGATTGTCGTTAAAATCCCTTCAAGTTCATGAATGTCCTTCAGGGAAGGAAATCTTATCAGGTCTGGCCTACATGCGACTCCAGACCCACAGCAATGTGGTTGACTCTTAAATGCTCACTGGGCAATTAGGGATGAACAATGCTCACATCCTTTGAATAAATCAAGAGAAAACTCAACAAATTGGGTTTTAATGGTTCCCAATTCTTGATCTGAGCTTTTCTTGAAGGTGCCACGGAAGGTGCCAGTCTGGTTGAATGCAGCAGATGAGCCTCCTGTGACCTTCCTGCCGACCCCTGACCCCACCAGTGGCAAAGCTGGTGTCAAACAGCAAAACCATTAATGAGCCAACTGAGGCTTTTGTGAGATTTTAATGGATTGTCCTTGATTAAATGTCAGCCACTGGGATTGAGATGAGGAGAAATTTGTTCACTGAGAGAGTGAAGAATTCTTTGGAATTCTCTAATCTGGAGAGCTGTGGAAGCTCAATCGTTTTGCACATTGAAGACTGAGAAGAATAGAGTTCTATTTATTAATGACATCAAAGGACATGAATGCTGTTGAGACTTAAAATCGGCCAAGATTTAGAGCAGTGAAGCAGATTTGAAGGGTTTGAGCAGCCTCTTCCTGCTCTTATATTTCTAAGGTTCTCATCCCATTGTCACCAGAATTTAACCAGACTTGACAGAGACCATGTCTTTACAGGCTGACAGGAGTGGGTGTTGGGTCTGACCTTAACAAGCCCTTCTTGGGCCTGCTGGAGGGCTGTCTATAATCTTGCAAATCCCAACTCCATCCCCCCTCTCCCCCATACCCCTCACACCCACGCCTGCCATTTTGGCAACTGATGAGACCCTCAATCCTCCTCCCATAATATCATCCTGCCCCAGTCCCTCAATGGCTGCTGATTGGCTACAGGTCTCTGAGGCGGGACTTCCTGCTCATGGGGTTCTGATGTCTTGCCTCCACTCTGCTAACAGCTAATCACAGGGCAGCTGATGTTCTCAGACTTTCTTTGATGTTTTAGCTGGTGGCTGGGATGGGAAACCTGCAACCCCATCCAATTCTGCCCCTTAAAAATTAGTTATAGAGTCATAGAGATGTACAGCACGTAAACAGACACTTCGGTCCAACATGCTCATGCCGATCAGATATAAACCAATCTAGTCCCATTTGCCAGCATTTGGCCCATACCCTTCTAAACCTTTCCTATTCATGTATCCATTCAGATGCCTTTTAAATGGTGTCATTGTACCAGCTTCCACCACTTCCTCTGGTGGCTCATTCCCAAACATGCACCACCCTCTGCATGAAAAACGTTGCCTCAGGTCAGTCAGATCATCATTCAGGCTCTTCAACCAGTTTCTGCAATCTTTTGATCTGTCCCAGAGCCCCATGTCTGTTCCTGCACAAACAGGCCTGAGCTGAACCATTGGAATGATAACACAGAGAAGGCTGGAGAAGCTCAGCCTGGAGAGAGTTACTGTGTCAACTCTGATGTCGAGGGGTTGGAAATTGTTATGTTTTATTTCTTTGGCAGTTGCAGAGGAGAGGCAAAGGGAACAAATGCTGCAGAGCCCCAAAGGATGGAGAAGAGATAAAGAGATGTAAAATGGTTGTAGATTTTGGGTGAAAATGTGTCCCTCTGTATAATGAACAAGATGAGTCAGGCATGCGTAATGGAGTGAGCAGAGGAAATGTAAGAAGAATGGAAAACGAACAAGATGTGATTAGTTTCTGAAATTGAGGAAATTGTTAAATATGTTCAAGAAAAATTTCTTGATCCATAGGTAACTGTACCTAATAGAGAAGGAGCAAAACCTGACCTTCTCTTGGGAAATAAGGCAGGAAAAATGACAGAAGTATTAGCGGGGGAACACTAGATAATAATTCTAATAGTTTTAAAATAGTTATGGAAAGGGATAAACCTTCAATAAAAGTTCAAGGTCTAAACTGGAGTAAAGCAAATTTTAATGGTATGAGACAAGAACTTTCAAAAGTTGATTGAGTGGACTGTTTACAGGTGCAGGCTGACAAATAGGAAGCTTTCAAAAATGTGATAATGGGATTTTGGAGGCATTATGTTCCTGTTAGAGTGAAGTCTAAGTCTGGTAAGAGTGGGGATCAATGGATGAATAAAGATGTTGAGGATCTAGTCAAGAGTAAGAGAATATCAGATATCAGATATAGACAATTGGGATCAAATGAATCTCTTGAAGAGTGTAAAGAGTGTAGGGGTGTTCTGAAGAGGGAAGTCAGGAAGGCAAAGAGGGAATCGGCAGATAAGGTTATGGATAATCCAAAGTGATTCTACAAGTACATTAAGAGCAAAAGTGCAACTAAAGAGAATATAGGACCCCTTAAAGATCAACACAGTCGTCTATGTGTTGAACCTCAGAAGATGAGAGAGATGCTAAATGAATATTTTGTGTCAGGTTTCACTATGAAGAAAAAAATGAAGACTAGAGAACTCATGGAAATAAATATTGATGTTTTGAAAACAGTTCACTTTACAGAAGAGAGAATGCTGGACATCTTAGAAAACATAAAGGTGAATAAATCTCTGGGATCTGATCAAGTGTATCCCAGAATCTTGTAGGAAGTTAGGGAAGGAATTGCGGAGCTCCTAGGTGAAATATTTGTATAATCTATAACCACAGGTGAAGTGCTGGAAAACTGGAGGGTGGTTAATATTGTGTCTTTATTAAAGAAAGGCTATAAGAAGAAGCCTGGGGAACCATTGGCCTGTGAGTGACGTCACTGGTGGGTAAGTTGTTAGAGGTGATAGGAGAGAACTTACATACTTTTGAAGAGGCAAGGACTGATTAGGGATAGCCAGCATGGCTTTGTGTGAGGGAAATCATGTCTCACAAATGTGATTGAGTATTTTGAGGAAGTAACCAAAAAGACTGAGGAAAGAGCGCAGACGCTATTTACATAGACTTTACTAAAGCCTTTGATAAGGTTCCCCACGGTCGACTAATTAGTAAAGTTAGATCACGTGGGATTCAGGGAGAGCTTACCAATTGGTTACAAGATTGGCTTGATAGTAGGAGACAGAGGGCGGTAGTGGAGGGTTGGCTTTTGGACTGGAGACCTATGACCAGCAATGTTCCACAGAGATTGGTATAGGGTCCTCTTTTGTTCGTCATTTACATAACCATTTAGATGAGAATTTTGGAGACATAGTAAATTTGCAGGTGACAGAGAGACAATGAAGAAGGTTATCTAAGGTTACAAAGGGATCTTGATCGATTGGGTCGATGGCCCGAGGACTGGCAGATGGAGTTTAATTTGGATGAATGTGAGATATTGCATTTTGATAAAACAAACAAGGGCAGAACTGATACAGTTAATGACAGAGCCATGAGTAGTGTTATAGAACAAGAGACCTAGAGGTTTAGATACATATTTCTTTGAGATTTGCATCACAGGTAGACAGAGTGTTTAAGAAGATGTTTGGCACGCATGCCTTCATTGCTCAGACCTTTGAGTAGAGGAGTTGGGAAGCCATGTTGAGGTTGTGGAGGATGTTGGTGAGGCCACTTTTCGAGGACTGTGTATGGTTCTGGTCACCCTGCTGTAGAAAGGATATTATTAAACTGGAGGGGGTTCAGAAAGATTTACTAGGATATTGCCATGAATGGCGGGTTTGAGTTATAAAGAGATGCTGGATAGGCTGGGACTCTTTTCACTGGAGTATAGAAGGTTGAAGGGTGACCTTATAGAGATTTATAAAATCATGAGGGGCATAAATAAGGTGAATAGCAAAGGTCTTTTCCCCAGTGTCCTGAGTTCAGAACTAGTGGGCATATTTTTAAGGAAAGATAAGTAATTTTAAAAAGGACATGTGGGGAAGCCTTTTACACAGAGGGTGGTTCATGTGTGGAATGATTTAGATTTAGATTTGATTTATTGTCATGTGTACCTCAGTACAGTGAAAAGCTTTGTTTACAAGCAGTACAGGCAGATCACAGTAAGCAAGGACATACAGATCACTGGGTGAGAAACCTTGGACAGAGTGAGGCATGCAGGGTAAACAGCAAAGGACGTGCTCTAGGCAGGATCAACATTAACAAAACCAGCATTATATGAAGTTAGACAGTCCATTCATCAATTTAATAACAACTGGGAAGAAGCTGCTCCTGAACCTGCTGGTGCAAGCATTCAGATTTCTGTATCATCTGCCTGATGGAAGAGATTGTAGGAGAGCAATTGTAGGTTGTAGGAGAGAATGAACTTCGAGAGGGAATGGTGGATGCTGGTGTAGTTACAACATTTAAAAGACATTTGGATAAGTACATGAATTGCACATGACTTTTGGGATGAGTTTAGTTTGGGAACATGGTAAGCATGGATGTTTTGGACTGGAGGATCTGTTTCTGTGCTGTATGACTCTGTGACTCCACAATATTGAGTCTTAGAGGTTAGAAAGTGTCTAAGCAGAAAATGAGGTGTTGTTCCTTGAGATTGCAGTATGCTTCGATGGAACATTACAGGAGAATAGACATTTTAACAGGAGAACAAGGTGACTTATTGAAATGGCAAGCAACTGGAAGGTCAGGATCATTCTGAGGGACAGAGCAATCACCCAGTCTGCATTTGGACTTGCTGATCTTATTGTGAGCAACAAATCCAATCGAGTAGGTTGAAAGCAGTACAACTAAAATGTTGCTTCACCAGGAAGGTGTGTTTGAAGCCTCCAATTGTAATATTTGGGGAGGGACAGTGAAGGCCACAGGTTAGGGGTGGGGGGTTTGGGGGGGGGGGGGTGATGGTGGGCTCCCTCCTGGGGCCTTCCCTCATCAGTAATTCCTGTGCCTTCCTCCTTCCTTTCCAGAACCAAACTTCATCTCAGCATATGACATTGGCCTCTTCATCTACTTCTTCTTCCGTGAGAACGCTGTGGAGCATGACTGTGGGAAGACTGTCTATTCCCGCGTTGGGCGTGTCTGCAAGAGCGACATTGGGGGGCGGTTTCTGCTGGAGGACACGTGGACAACCTTCATGAAGGCCCGGCTCAACTGCTCGCGATCGGGGGAGATCCCATTTTACTACAACGAGTTGCAGAGCACATTCTATCTTCCCGAGCAGGACCTCATCTATGGAGTCTTTACAACAAATGTGTAAGTGCTTATTGAATGTCCATTGGTCTCCCACACCTTCCTGTGCGCCAGCCAGTCAAGGTGCTGGTGTCATTTCTCGGTGAAGCTGTGACATCAGGGGCTGAGGACGTCAGTTGTCGAAAAGTGTGATGAAGAACTCATGCTCGAAATGTCGATTCTCATGCTCCTCGGATGCTGTCTGACCGGGGCTGTGCTTTTCCAGCGCCACACTTTTCGACTCTGATCTCCAGCATCTGCAGTCCTCACTTTCTCCTAGCTGAGGATGTCACTCAACTTCCATTTTGAAACCAAAACATTCTGTCTGTTTAGATTCACATTTCTTTCCAATATGAAAAAACAACCTGGAATTAAGAGTGTAGGGATGAGCATGAAATGGTTGATGATTGTTGTAAAAAATTCCATCTGGTTGACTAATGTCCTTTAATGAAGGGAATGTGCTGTCTCACCCAGTCTGGCCCACAGGTTCAGAAAGATTCCAGGGTCAAAGAATTCCAGCTACAAGAGAAGCTGTGATTGTTCTCCTTGAAGCTAAAAGATTGAAGGGAGATTTAATTAAGCAGTGATTTAGTAAGGGAGAGAAAGAAAACTGTATTAGTTTTTGTGTTGTTTAAGAGATGAGTATTTGTTTATTTATTGTCCATCCCTAATTGCCCAGAAGGCAGTTAAGAATCCACCACATTGCTGTGGGTCTGGAGTCACATGAAGACCAGGTCAGGTAAGGATGGCTGATTTCTTTTCCTATAGGACATTGTCACGGCACTCTTAAAGGTATATTACACACTTTCAACTTCATAGCAGCATTAGTGAACCAGATAGGTTTTACAACAATTGATGGTTGCTATTGGTTAGCTTTTTATTCCAGACTGTTTTGAAGTCAAATTTCATCATCTGGCAGATCCCTGTCCCCTAAACATTAATTTGAGGATCTGGATTACTAGTCCAGTGATATTACTACTATGCCTCCCCCAGTCCAATGACTAGTTGACACAGATTTAAGGTCATGGGCGACAGATTCAGGGTGGATGTGAGGAAGAACTTCCTTACCAAATGAATAACAATGAACTGAACCTCAGAGGGGAGACGGTCAATGACATTAAAATGAAATTGGACAAAATAAATGTGTAGGATGGGGGAATGGGAATGGGATTGACTGGACTGCTCAACCATTTGGGATCAATGGTCCTTAAAACACTGTTTGACCCATTAGTGCTTCTTCTAACAGCCTTCTCAGCATGTCCTGTGCCCTTCAAATATTGATCAATTTGTGTGTCTGTCCACAGTTAGGATAAGAACTTGACACACTGCATTTTCTTTTCTTTCATGGGATATCAGCATCATTGGCCAAGCCGGTATTTATTGATCATTCCTAAATTCCCTTGAGCTAAGTAATATGTTCCACCATTTCAGGGAGCCCTCTCATGCCAAGGTGTGGCCCCAAATACTCACCATGGCCCATCATGCCACCATGCCAAGCCACAGTGGTTTAGTGGTCATGTCACTGGACTAGTACCCCAGAGGGACGTGGGTTTGAATCCTATCGTGACAGATATGGCAATTTGAGTTCAATAAACATATGGAAGAAAATGTTGGTTTAACGGCAATCGTATCACTTGTCATAAAAACACATCTGGTTCAGCAAGATCATTCATGGAAGGAAATCTACCATCCTTGTCTGGTCTACACGTGACTCCAGACCCACAGCAACATGCTGACATGTTAACTGACCTCACGGCAATTGAGGATGGATATAAAGGCTCCTTTAGCCAGCAGAGCCCAAATCCCATGAATGAATTTACAGAATGTCCCTTCTTCCGGCCCAATGGCTCCTCATTCCCCCAAGTCTTGACATAGCACTTTCACATAGCACTTTCACATAGCACTTTCATGCCCATTCTACACTGTACAGAAGCCACAACCCCTTAATTGGCAGTTGGATGTGCAACAAAAGACCTTTATTCATAACTCCACGCGTTAAAACCACGCGTTTAAAACAAATGCCATTCACTACATGGGAATTAAAATGTCTGTCATCCAGACTTCCTACACTTTCAATACTTGAAACCACAAGACACTTGATATCGCTTTGGGTTTTGTAAACAAACATTGTGAAATCGTTCCAGATCAGACAGCCTCAGCTGTCAATCAAACAGGGACTCAGGTGTTTCAGCAGGGTCTGAGCTCTTAACCAAGCCTCATTATCCTTCTTCACTGAATAGAATAGAATATTGGGATTAGTTTTGGGTTCAGATTAACAGGTAGGGTGCATGCCAATGGGATTTGTCTGGGTTTATGTGGCGTGTTGGGAAGAGACTGGGATTGTGGGAATAGTTTGCTATAAGATTAGGTTAGATTACTTCCAGTGTGAAAACAGGCCCTTCGGCCCAACAAGTCCACACCGACCCACCGAAGCGCAACTCACCCAGACCCACTCCCCTACATTTACCCCTTCACCTAACTCTACGGGCAATTTAGCATGGCCAATTCACCTAACCTGCACATTTTTGGACTGTGGGAGGAAACTGGAGCACCCGGAGGAAACCCACGCAGACACGGGGAGAATGTGCAAACTCCACACAGTCAGTCGCCTGAAGCAGGAATTGAACCCAGATCTCTGATGCTGTGAGGCAGCAGTGCCACTGTGCCGGCTACAAGACATTAATAGAATAGTCCACTTAATCTGTGATCAATTCAGAAATTTGGGGAGACTGACATGCAGTGGTTACTATTTTAAATCGGTATCAAATTGAGCTATCAGGCTGATGTGATCCATTCTGTACTCTACATATCTATCAAGACGGAAGTTCACCTTTAAGCAAAGCCTGCCAAAAATAAGCTCAAGTTTTATAATCCCAGGTAATGGTAATTGTGGACAAATCAGATTTCAGAGTGAAAACTGACTTGATAGACCATAAATTGTAATTTTGCAGTTTGGATCCTGTGCTGGCCAGTGGCTGCCAGTGTTCTCTGAACAAAATGACACAAGTTTATTATGCAGAAGGGAAAACTAAGTTATTTATTTATGGCAATTTAGAAAGATCACATCATAAGCATCAATACCATTACCAGTCACTCAATCCCATAGAAGTATCACTACTATAATAACTTTACAATTCGTTGCTCAAATGACTCTTTTTAGCCCCTTTCCTTTGACTGCTGAAACAGCTTAAGATTCCTTTTCAGTTCTGATGGTCAGGAGATTTCTTACCAGCTCTGATGGCCTGAATATGTTTTTTCCAACTCTGACAAATATTAGGGTAACATGCTGGCTCAGTGCTGCCTAATAGTATCAGGGACCTGGATTTGATTCCAGCCTCGGGCGACTGTCTGTGTGGAGTTTGCACATTCTCCCCGTGTCTGCATGGGTTTCCTCCGGGTACTCTGGTCTCCTCCCACAGTCCAAAGATGTGCAGGTTAGGTGAATTGGCCATGGGAAATACAGGATTATTGCCAAAAGAGTTGGTTCTGTGTGGGATGCCCTTGGAGGGTCAGTATGGATTTGATGGGCTGAATCACTTGCTTCCAAACTTTAGGGATTCTAGGATTTCTACAATTTCTCAGAAATCTGGAAACTTCTACAAACCTAAAACAAAAAGTCCCCTCTTCCTCTGAACGTAAGCTGCTACTGGCATCAGCCTTTTGTTTCTCTATTTTAAAATCATTGATCTTCTATCTAGCTGATTGCATTATTAATCTTCAGTCATTTAATTTTCTTAATTCATTCACAAGATGAGGCTGTCACTGGCTAAGTCAGTATTTATGACCAATCCCTAATTACCCAAAAGGCAGTTAAGAGTCAACCACATTGCTGTGGGTCTGGAGTCACATGTAGGCCAGACCAGGTAAGGAATACAGATTTCCTTCCCTAAAGGGCATTAGTGAACCACATGGGTTTTGCCCAACAATGGATTCAGGGTCAACGTTAGACTTTCTTATTTCCAGATTTTACTGAGTTTAATTTACACCATCTGCTGTAGCAGGATTTGAACCCGGGTCCCCACAACATTTCCTGGATTTACAGTCTAGCAATAAAATCACTGGTCTATTTCCTCCCCATGCTTGCTTGAAAAAGCTTTCTTCAGTTCGCTGTTCAAAATGACTTTCTGGCCTTTATTAAAAGAAACCAGTCACCTTCACCGAACCGAAAGCTAAAATCTATTTTTGCTCCACTTGCAAATCCCAGTTTCCAAACCTATAAACTGCAAAGCTTCTTCACGCACGGAGTTCTGATTAAATGGAGATTGCAGTATTGAATCTGTGAAAACAGTGAGGAAAGCCTGCATTAATATCCCAATTACACTGAGGTAAGACACTGAAGCTAAGGCTTCTGTGTGTGCGAATGCAAGCAGCAAGAATTCATTTACACCCTCCACCCCTACCAACCCCTCCTCCCACACTCCTTGCCTGTCTTATAAACAGAAAGTCTTAGTTCACGTGTCTCCTTTATCTTGGCGAATGAGACTCTTTGAGGTGAACACCAGCAAAAAGACCAAAGCGCATTCTGTTTTTTTTTACAAAACAATCTGATAGAGCTCAGGCTGTGACTAATCTGTTGTGAGTGGAGATGGAGGGATTGTATTTGTCAGAAAACCAGTAATTGCTTTGGCAGATTGCTTTAATAGCTCTAGCCTATGTCCCCAATTGTTTTTTTGAGGAAGTGTCGCTGCTGTTTTCTTAATACGAGAAGAGCATAAGACAAGGCCCCAAGGTCTGTGTCGCATGAATATTTTACCTCACCTGAACGTTTAGAGCAACCCATTCGGCCTAAGTAGGGGGCAATTTGTGGCATAATGTACTGATTGTTCAAGGACATCACCCAGATCCTGGTAAGATGAGAACTCGCAGAGAGATGTGGAAGCATGATTTGTTTAATTTGTGAACTATTCAGCAAAGTTCTTGCTTAATTTTTGATCAGTATGTGAACCTCTATGCGTGCTCAACGCTGAGGACAACTCGGCATAGAGTAGGATTATCAAGTCATGCGGCACAGAAGCAGGCCCTTCGGCCCACCATGTCTATATCAATCAGCGAAAACCAAGCTACACTAAGCCCATTTATCTGCACTTGGCGCATAGCCTACTTTGCGCTGGCATTTTGAGCACTCACCCAGATGCTTCTTCATGTTGCATGGGTACCTTGCCTCTCCCATCCTCTCAGGCGTTGCGTACCATCAGTATGCAACTGTGGGGTATTCTGACATCAGTGGTCAAGGCACCTTACAGTGTGGGTGCCAACGAGGCAGGACTTGAAGCAACCCTTATGCTTCAAAGATAGCCAGTTGTATTTGCATCCAGGATGTTAACACAGGCTGAACAGCACTATGCTCAGATTGAGCAAAAGTGCCTGGCTATTGTCTTTGCCCGAGAGCATTTTAAACAGTCTCTGTTTTTCAGGGATAAAGTGACCCTGGGGTCCATCCACAAGCCATTTCAAAGCATCCTTATAAAACTGCTTCCATTTGTTCCAAAGAATCTCCAAAAAAAATGTTATATCATTTGCAGGGATACCATTCGGATGTTGGATACAATCAAGGGGAACTGATGTAGATTGTTGATGTGCTGTCAAGAGCAGCACTCCCTGTGGAAAATGTCAAGGGGATGCTAAAATAGAGCATGACATCTGACAGGTTCATGAGAAGCAACACTTCAACCCAGCAGAATCATTGAATCTGAAATACAAGTACCTTGCTTGAGTTAAGGAAACCACGCAAAATGCAACTTTTTGTTAATCATTCATGGGATACAGATGTTGCTAACTAGGTAACAGAATTCATTGCCCATGCCCAGTAGCCCAGAGCCAGTAAAGAATCCACTAAGTTGCTGCAGTCTGGAGGAATGGGTTGGCCAAACTAGATAAGAACGGTAGTTTTCCCTCCCTAGAAACTACTAGTGAACCAAAAAGTGTTTTGCAGCAAGTGGTGGTTACGTGGTCATCATTAGGTTTCGTTTTGTTTAATTGAATGCAAATCTCACCAACTGCTGCGATGGGTTTGAAATCCATGTCCCATTAGTCTGGGGCTGTAATGAATACTAATCCAGTGACGTTATCACAACACCACACATTCCCCACAGGCACTTCAGGAACTATGAACGGATGATCTGAAACGTTAAAGACACACTTGCTGAAGAGTGTTTTGAATATGCGGAAAAGAAGTAATAGCACAAGATGGCAAATAGAGTCACGATCCCTAAGGAGGAGCGAGAGGAGATGGTGAAACAACATGGTGCAGGCCATCAAGGAATTAAGGCTTGATTGGGGAAGGTTTAGTCTAGATAAATGCAAGGAAAATCAAATCAAGTAGAACTTATACGATGAATGCTAAGGTCCTGGAGAGTGTTGCTCAACAAAGAGACCTTGGAGTGCAGGTTCTTAGTTCCTTGAAAGTGGAGTCGCAGGTAGGTAGGATAGTGAAGAAGGTGTTTGGTATGCTTTCCTTTATTGGTCAGAATATTGAGTAAAGGAGTTGGGAGGTCATGTTGCGGCTGTACAGGATACTCGTTAGGCCGCTGTTGCAATAGTGTGTGCAGTTCTCGTCTCCTTCCTATCAGCAGGATACTGTGAAACTTGAAAGGGTTCAGAAAAGATTTACAAGGATGTTGCCAGGGTTGGAGGATTTGAGCTACAGGGAGAAGCTGAACAGGCTGGAGCTGTTTTCCCTGGAGTGTCTGAGGCTGAGGGGTGACCTTATAGAGGTTTGCAAAATCGTAAGGGGCATGGATAGGGGAAATAGACAAGGTCTTTTCCCTGGGGTGGGGGAGTCCAGAACTAGTTCCAGGTCATAGGTTTAGGGTGAGAGGGGAAAGATATAAAAGAGACCTAAGGGGTAACTTTTTCACGCAGAGGGTGGTGCATGTATGGAATGAGCTGCCAGAGGAAGTGGTGGAGGCTGGTACAACTGCACCATTTAAGAGGCATTTGGATGGGTATATGAATAGGAAGAGTTTGGAGGGTCATGGGCCGGGTGCTGGCAGGTGGGACTAGATTGGGTTGGGATATCTGGTCGGCGTGGATGGGTTGGACTGAAGGGTGTGTTTCCATGCTGTACATCTCTATGACTCTATGATAAGAGAAATGCTTCACTGGTCCAACATGAGCAATGAGATTAAGAGTCACATCAGCTAGTGCAGTGCTTACAACAAGTACCAAGCTAAGCCAGCTCGGGATCCTCTCTTGACACACACAACATTTCAGGCACACCATGGATAAAGATGGGAGTAGTTCTCCCCCTCACTCTGTCAGTGTCTTGATTTTGAGCTTTCCTCAGCTTTGCTCTGTGATCTTCAGCATGTTATGAAGTTACTGTGCAGCTAATGTTCTGGCCTTTTACATAGTCATAGTCTGAGAGTCAACAGCATGGAAATAGATCCGTCGGCCCAACCAGTTCCTGCTGAACATAATCCCAAACTAAACTAATCCAACCTGCCTGCTCCAGACCCATATCCCACCAACTGTTTCTATTCATGTATTTACCTAAGTGCCTTTTTGATTAGATTAGATTCCCTACATTGTGGAAACAGGTCCTTCGGCCCCCAATGGCCCTCCAAATAGTAACCCACCCAGGCCCATTTCCCTCTGACTAATGCATCCAACACTATGGGCAATTTAGCATGGCCAATTCACCCGACCTACGCTTTTTTGGACTGTGGGAGGAAACCGGAGCACCCAGAGAAAATCCACGCAGACACGGGGGAGAATGTGCAAACTCCACACAGACAGTCACCCAAGACTGGAATCGAACCTGGGACCCTGGTGCTGTGAGGTAGCAGTGCTAACCACTGAGCCACTGTACCACCTAAATGTAGTAACTGTGCCCAAATCCACCACTTCCTCAGGAAGTTCATTCCACACACAGACCATCCTTTGTGTGAAAAATCTGCCCATCTCTTTTTAAAATCTCACTTTAAAAATGTGCCCCAAGTCTTGAAATCCCTATCTGAGAGAGAAGACACCTATCTATTATCCTCATGATTTTTAAAAACTTTGTAAGATCACCTCTCAACCTCCCATTCTCCAGTGAAAATGTCCCAGCCTATTCAACCTCTTCTTATAACTCAAACCTTCCATACCCTACAATGTCCTCTAAATCTCTTTGGAACCCTCTCTAGCTTAACACTTTGAGCCATAGCTTCATCCAATCCTGCCCCTAGAAAATCAATTATAGAGTCATAGAGAAATCAAGCTGTACAACATGGACATAGTCTATGCCGATCAGACATCCTCAATTAATCTAGTCCTATTTGCCAGCATATGGTCCATATCTCTCTTAACCCTTCCAGTTCATATACCTATCCAGATGCCTTTTAAATGTTGTAATTTTATCAGCCTCCAGCACTTCATCTGGCAGCTCATTCCATACGCGCACTCTGCCTGAAAATGTTCCCCTTAGATCCCTTTTCAATCTTTTCCCTCTCAAATTAAACCTATGCCCCCTAGTTCATATCTAGTAAAGAGGAAGAAGGAGGCTTACATAAGGTTGAGGAAACAGGGTTCAGACAGAGCAGTGGAGGGATACAGGATAGCCAAAAGGGACCTGAATAAAGGGATTAGGAGAGCTAAGAGAGGGCATGAAAAATCCTTGGCGGATAGGATCAAGGATAACCCCAAGGCATTTTATGCGTATGTGAGAAACATGAGAATGACGAGAACGAGGGTAGGTCCGATCAAGGACAGTAGTGGAGATTGTGTATTGAGTCGGAAGAGATAGGAGAGGTCTTGAATGAGTACTTTTCTTCAGTATTTACGAACGAGAGGGACCGTATTGTTGAAGAGGAGAGTGTGAAACAGACTGGTAAGCTAGAAGAGATACTTGTTAGGAAGGAAGATGTGTTGGACATTTTGAACAACTTGAGGATAGACAAGTCCCCCGGGCCTGACGGGATATATCCTAGGATTATGTGGGAAGCAAGAGAGGAAATTGCAGTACCATTGGCAATGATCTTTTCGTCTTCACTGTCAACGGGGTTGGTACCAGGGGACTGGAGAGTAGCGAATGTTGTGCCCCTGTTCAAAAAAGGGAATAGGGATAACCCCGGGAATTACAGGCCAGTTAGTCTTACTTCTGTGGTAGGCAAAGTAATGGAAAGGGTACTGAGGGATAGGATTTATGAGTATCTGGAAAGACACTGCTTGATTAGGGACAGCCAGCACGGATTTGTGAAGGGTAGGTCTTGCCTTAGAAGTCTTATTGAATTCTTTGAGGAGGTGACCAAGCATGTGGATGAGGGTAGAGCAGTGGATGTAGTGTACATGGATTTTAGCTGAAAATGTGTTGCTGGTTAAAGCACAGCAGGTTAGGCAGCATCCAAGGAACAGGAAATTCGATGTTTCGGGCATAAGCCCTTCATCATTCCTGATGAAGGGCTTATGCCCGAAACGTCGAATTTCCTGTTCCTTGGATGCTGCCTAACCTGCTGTGCTTTAACCAGCAACACATTTTCAGCTGTGATCTCCAGCATCTGCAGACCTCATTTTTTACATGGATTTTAGTAAGGCATTTGATAAGGTTCCCCATGGTAGGCTTATGCGGAAAGTCAGCAGGCATGGGATAGAGGGAAATTTGGCCAATTGGATAGAAAACTGGCTAACCGGTCAAAGTCAGAGAGTGGTGGTAAATGGTAAATATTAAGCCTGGAGCCCAGTTACAAGTGGAGTTCCGCAGGGATCAGTTCTGGGTCCTCTGCTGTTTGTAATTTTTATTAATGACTTGGATGAGGGAGTCAAAGGGTGGGTCAGTAAATTTGCAGATGATACGAAGATTGATGGAGTTGTGGACAGTGAGGAGGGCTGTTGTCGGCTGCAAAGGGACTTAGATATGATGCAGAGCTGGGCTGAGGAGTGGCAGATGGAGTTCAACCCTGCCAAGTGTGAGGTTGTCCATTTTGGAAGAACAAATAAGAATGCGGAATACAGGGTTAACGGTAGGGTTCTTAGTCAGGTGGAGGAACAGAGGGATCTTGGGGTCTATGTACATAGATCTTTGAAAGTTGCCACTCAGGTGGATAGAGCTTGTAAGAAGGCCTATGGTGTATTAGCGTTCATTAGCAGAGGGATTGAATTCAAGAGTCGTGAAGTGATGTTGCAGCTGTACAGGACTTTGGTTAGGCCACATTTGGAGTACTGTGTGCAGTTCTGGTCGCCTCACTTTAGGAAAGATGTGGAAGCTTTGGAGAGGGTGCAGAGAAGATTTACCAGGATGTTGCCTGGAATGGAGAATAGGTCGTACGAGGATAGGTTGAGAGTTCTCGGCCTTTTCTCGTTGGAATGGCGAAGGATGAGGGGTGACTTGATAGAGGTTTATAAGATGATCAGAGGAATAGATAGAGTAGACAGTCAGAAACTTTTTCCCCGGGTACAACAGAGTGTTACAAGGGGACATAAATTTAAGGTGAAGGGTGGAAGGTATAGGGGAAATGTCAGGGGTGGGTTCTTTACCCAGAGAGTGGTGGGGGCATGGAATGCGCTGCCCGTGGGAGTGGTAGAGTCAGAATCATTGGCGACCTTTAAGCGGCAATTGGATAGGTACATGGATGGGTGCTTAATCTAGGATAGATGTTCGGCACAACATCGTGGGCCGAAGGGCCTGTTCTGTGCTGTATTGTTCTATGTTCTATGTTCTAGTTCTGGACTCCCCCACCCCAGGGAGTCCATGCCTATCCATGCCCCTCATGATTTTATAAACCTCTATAAGGTCACGCCTCAGCCTCTGACGCTCCAGAGAAACCAGTCCCAGCCTGTTTAGCCTCTCCTTATAGCTCAAACCTGCCATCACTGGCAACATGCTTGTAAATTTTTTCTGCATCTTTTCAAGTTTCAGAACATCCTTCCTACAGGAAGGAGACCAGAATTGCACGCAATATTCCAAAAGTGATTAATCAATGTCCTGTACAGCCACAACATGATCTCCCAGCTCCAGTACTCAGTGCACTGACCAATAAAGGAAAGCATACCAAACAAACACCTTCTTCACTATCCTATCTACCTGCGGCTCTATTTTCAAGGTGCTATGAATCAGCACTCCAGGGTCACTTCGTTCAGCAACTCTCCCCAGCACCTTACCATTAAGTGTGTAAGTCCTGCTCTGATTTGCCTTTCCAAAATGCAGCACCTCACATTTATCTAAATTTAACCTCCAACTGCCTCTCCTCAGCCCATTGGCCCATCTGATCAGGGTCCTGTTGTAATCTGAGGTAACCCTCTTCACTGTCCACTACATCTCCAATTCTATGTCATCTGCAAACTTCCTAACTAAAACTCCTATGTTCACATCCAAATCATTTATATAAGTTGAAAAGCAGTGGACCCAGCACCGATCCTTGTGGCACTGGTCACAGGCCTCCAATCTGAAGCGCAATCCTCCAACACTACCCTCTGTCTACTCCCTTCGAATCTCTTTGAGTTCTATATCCAAATGACTGTCTTTTGATTTCAGATTGATTCACTTACTTCAGATTTCTGTGCTATGGTGAACCTATGGTGAACCTCTGAATTGCTTATCCAGTGACATTATCACAACCTCCCCATATGCAAGTGAAAGAAAACTCACCCAGCTGATTCCTGGGACAAAAGGGTTAATCTAATGAAGAAAGATTCAGCTGATTGAGCCAATGCTGACAGGGTTTTAGAAGAATGAGAACTGATCTTGTTGAAATGTATAAGATTAATAAGGTTTTGACAGGGTTGATGGTAGGGGGATGTTTCCCTCTCTGAGGCAATCTAAACCGAGGGGTTGAGGTGAAACTCAGCACAATCTGCAAGTACAGCACCTCATGTTCTGCTTGGGAACTCTACAGCCTTCTGGAGTCAATATTGGCAGTTTTAGGGTTTGAGGCACCCTCTCTAATGTCCTTACCCCAAGCCCCACACACCAAGCCTTGTTGTGGTTCTGCTCGCCGAGCTGGAAGTTTTTGCTGCAAACGTTTCGTTCCCTGGCTAGGGAACATCATCAGTGCTGTTGGAGCCTCATGTGAAGCGCTGCTTTGATGTTTCTTCCGGTATTTATATTGGTTTGTTCTTGCCGCTTCCGGGTGTCAGTTTCAGCTGCAGTGATTTGTATTACAGCTGAAACTGACACCCGGAAACGGCAAGAACATCCATCAACAGACACATCGACCTGGACCCCACATACAAATCACTGCAGCTGAAACTGACACCCGGAAGCGGCAAGAACAAACCAATATAAATACCGGAAGAAACATCAAAGCAGCGCTTCACACGAGGCTCCAACAGCACTGATGATGTTCCCTAGCCAGGGAACGAAACGTTTGCAGCAAAAACTTCCAGCTCGGCGAGCAGAACCACAACAACGGATACCCGAGCTACAAATCTTCAATCAGATTTTAAACACCAAGCCTTGTTATCACATAGTCTACTATTACACACAGCCCATTGTTAGCCACTAATAGTCCCCATTGGCAGCCATTCATTCTCCTCGGCTGATTGTTACTTAATCCTTTGTTCTTCTCTCTCTTTGCACTCAATAGCCCACTTATTGTTGACTCCCTACCTTGCCCTCCCCCCCCCCCCCCCCCCTACCTTCTGCATAAAAAACAATTTTTTTTCCCCAACTACCATCAGTTCCAAGAAGGGTCGCTTGACCCGAAACATTAAATCTGATTTCTCTCCACAAATGCTGCCAGACTTGCTGAGCTTTTCCAGCAATTTCTGTTGATAGTTTCGACCCTGGAGAGCACTGTTTCAGCAGAAGGTCATCTGATTCTGATCCGAAGTACTATGTTTGTGTCTTCTCAATATTTTCCAAACGTTTTTATCATATACCTCCAAACAAAAGCACCTTTTCTCAGCCTGCTATTCTAACATGGCACAAAGAGTAGGCCATTTGGCCCTTCGAGCCTGCACCACAATATAGTACAATCTTAGCTGTGTTGCTGCTTTTCCCCCATATCCTTTGATCCTATGTGCTCAAGAGCTATATTCAACTCCTTCTTGAAATCATTACAATATTTTGGTCCCATCTGATTTCTATGGCAGTGAATTCCATTGGCTCACCACTCTCTGAATGAAGACATTTCTCCACAGCTAATTTGTCCACAGTCCTAAATGGTTTACCCCATTTCCCCAAACTGCGATCCCTCCTTTCATCATTGGGAACATCCTTTCTGCATTTGCCCTGTCTAGTCTGATCGAATTGTATAGATTTCTATGAAATCTTAACTTCCATTTTACACCCCTTCAATTGGTGTAAAATGCAGTGAGTACAATCCTAATAGATTCAGTCTCTCTTCACATGGGTGGGTTGCGCTTCGGCGGGTCGGTGTGGACTTGTTGGGCCGAAGGGTCTGTTTCCACACTGTAAGTAATGTAATGTCAGCAATCAGAGAAGCCCAGGTGACTGTCTAATTAATACCTGTGATGTGGAGGCGCTGCTGTGAAACTGGGGTGGACAACGTCAGAAGTCACATGACATCAAGTTTTGGTCCAAAGGTTTATTTGAAATCACAAGCTTTTGGAGCACTGTCCCTTCCTCAGGTAAAGTGACTTCACCTGTTGGACTATAACCTGGTTTTGCGTGACTTCTGACTTTGCCGAATTAATACCAGCCACCCCGAATACAAGTAAAACCAAAGTAATGTACAATTAACAATGTAAAGTCACTCCCAGTATATGAGGAATGGGGAAATAACTGTGAGCTTGTCAGCATCTAATGAACAATATTTCATAACTGGCTCTACAGACATGTCAGAACAGGTTAATTTAAAAAAGCTGTTTACAACATGTTCCAACAGGTTGATTAAAATAGCTTGAGGGCTTTTGTGGTTTGGCAGTGTCCCAAACTCTGGGTCAGTAGGTCAGGGCTTAGTCCCACCTTCTCCCAGACATAACATGTCTGAACAGGTCGATGTAAAAATATCGATTCCCAGTTTCCAAATGTAAGCAGCCATGGCCCTCCCACTGGTAGACTCTGTCTGAAAGGCATATCTTCTCACACATAGCCTCTACTGTTTGGAAGGACAAGCACAGCAGATACATGGGGACACCACTGTCCGCAAATTCCAGTCCATTCTGACTTGGAAATGCATTGCTGTTCCTTCAGTGTTGTTGGATCCACGTACAAGTACTCCCTCCCCAATGTGTAATATGTGTAATCCTGTGAAAAAAAAGCATAGAGGAAAACTTTTTAGATGAAGAGACAAAAATCGAAGATGCTGGAAAAGCTGAGCAGGTCTGGCAGCACCTGTGAAGAGAAATCTTAGAGTTAAGGTTTTGGGTTGAGTGTTCCTTCTTCAGAACGGATTTCTCTTCACAGATTTTGCTAGACCTGCTGAACTTTTCTGGCAATTTCAATTTTTGTTTCTGATTTACAACATACGCAGTTCTTTCGGTTTTTATGTTTTCGATGAAACTTTATAATCATTGGTCAGTGCAGTTGATCCGATTTGAGAGCTACATCTTTGAAAAAGAAAGAGCTGTGCAGTTATCTGGCATCTTTCATGAGCTTTATTGGCAGTGAGGAATTGTAGATGTGTACTGCAGATGTTGTTGCAATGTGGGAACTGTGGGAGCTAATTTACACTCAGCAAGCTCCTCCAATTACCATGTGATAATAACAACATGATCTGTGTTAATGATGCTGATTATAGAGTAATCACTGTATCCAGTCACATAGCTCAGTTGGGCTAGTTCACAATGCAGTGTGGCGCTGGAAAAGTACAGCAGGTCAGGCAGAATCCAAGGAACAGGAGAGCCGATGTTTTGGGCATAAGCCCTTCATCAGGAATGTGGAGGGGGATCTGGGCTGAGAGATAAATAGGTGGGGTGGGGCTTGGGGGACAGTAGGTGGGAAGGCGATAGGTGGACGCAGGTGGGGGATAATTGTGATAGTGGGAGGGTGGAATAGATATGTGGGAAGGAAGATGGACAAGTAGGACAGGTCAAGAGGACAATGCCGAGTTGGAGGGTTGGATCTGGGATGAGGCGGGGGTTGGGGAGATGTGGAAACTGGCAAAATCAATATTGATGCCATGTGGTTATAGGGCCCTGAGGCAGAAGATGAGGTGTTCTTCCTCCAGTTGATGAGTGGCTTTGATTTGGCGGTGGAACATAGAACATAGAACATTACAGCGCAGTACAGGCCCTTCAGCCCTCGATGTTGCGCCGCCCTGTCATACTAATCTGAAGTCCATCCCACCTACACTATTCCATGTACGTCCATATGCTTGTCCAATGACGACTTAAATGCACTTAAGGTTGGCGAATTTACTAACGTTGCAAGCAAAGTAGTAAGGATTCCATATCCTTACTACTCTCTGAGGAGGCCCAGGATTTACATCTCCTTGGGGAACTGTGAGGGGGAGTTGAAGTGGTTGGCCGCAGGTCGGTGGGGTTGTTTGGTGCGTGTGTCCCAGAGGTGTTCCCTGAACTGCTCCGTGTATTGGCTAGTTCACAATGCAGAGTGATACCAACAGCATTGGTTCAATTCCTGCAACAATTGAGGTTATGTGACAGTACCACCCTTTCAACCTCATCTGTCCCCTGAGGTGTGGTGACCCTCAGGTTAAACTGAGGGGGATTGTGGTGACTTTTTAATTACTAGCAGTACACTGGGAGCAATCTGCTTCTTTTTTGAAACAGGACCATGGAATTTTGTTTTACTTTAGCCCTGAAAGGGAAGGCTAAACCCGTTCAATTAAGTTCTGAATCAATTGACCCAGGTGACTGATTGATATTGCTCACTCAGCATTCGATAAGCCTGGAAGGTTTCAGAATGCAACACCAGGGATTTTCTTTCAAGAAAATAGTCATCCCGTCGCTTATTACTGAAGGTCTGCAGAAAATCCTTCAACTCAGACAACCAAATGAAGCAAGAGTACAGCGAAGATAATCCTGAAATGACCTCATTCTTCAAGCTGACCTGGAGACATTGTGTCAAGGAGGGGGTCACCTACACTGTCCTACAGGAGTTGACTGTTAGATTAGATTACTTACAGTGTGGAAACAAGTCCACACCGACCCGCCGAAGCGCAACCCACCCATACCCCTACATTTACCTACAGGCAATTTAGCATGGCCAATTCACCTGACCCACACATCTTTGGACTGTGGGAGGAAACCGGAGCACCCGGAGGAAACCCACGCAGACACGGGGAGAGCGTGTCAGTCGCCTGAGTCGGGAATTGAACCCGGTCTCAGGCGCTGTGAGGCAGCAGTGCTAACCACTGTGCCACCGTGCCGCCCACCAATGGTGGAACTGTTTTAGAGAATGAACCTTAGATCTGACGACAAAGAAAGATCCCAGTTTCAGACCTGGCTCACTTTGAGTGCTGTTAGAATTATGTCTAAGACTCCTGACCAGCCTGCTAATATTCTCCGAAATGCAGCAAAAACTCAATGCAATCATCAGAAACTTGAAATTGTTGTGGTGGCAATAAAAAAAGACATTTGAAACAATAGGTTCAAATTTGTACGCAGCTTCCGTGGCTTCCCCAGAATGCACCTTACAGAAATGGGAGCCAGGCCTGGAGTTTTTACCTCCGAGGTTGAGTAGGTATATGACAAGAGCTCCTACCTAGAGCTCCCACCTTTTAAATCACTATGCACTTAGGCCAGAAGGGCAGGAGATGAGGTCAAAAAAACAAAGAACAACTGATGCCGCAAATCTGAAGCAAAGACAGAAATTGCTGGAGAAACTCAGCAGGTCTGGCAGCATCAATGGGAAGAGAAACAGAGTTAACAGATTTCAAGTCTGGTGACTCTTCTCCAGAAGCCTTGTGAAGACAGGTCACCAGACCTGGATCGTTAACTCTGCTTTCTCTCTCCTCAAATGTGGCCAGACCTGCTGAGTTTTTGCAGCAGATTCTGTTTTTGAAGGAGATGAGGTCTCTCTGTTTGAGCTGTGGTGCCCCCTCATTCCCAGTTGTGTTTGACTCTGACGGGTAGAGCAGCAATCCCAGAGCTCTTGCTGAAGCTGCTTACAGTTGTTTCTGCCTGGGGATTGGCTGTCATGGTGCACCACACCCATCTGTTTGGCCCCATCCTCACACATCCCCTGGACCTTACCTGTAACATCCCTAACAGGAACAGGAGTAGGCCATTCAGCCCTTCAAACCTACTTCACATTACAATGTGATATGGCTGATGATCCAACCCAGTACCCTGTTCTCACTTTCTCCCATACCCTTTGATCCTTTTAGCTCTAAGCACTTTAGCTACCTCCTCCTTTAAAACATTTTGAGTTTTGACCTCAACCGCTTTCTGTGGCAGAGAATTCCACAGGCTCACCGCTCTCTGGTTGAAGAAATTTCTCCACATCCTCAGTCCTAAGTAATCTATTCTCTACCCTTAAGCTGAGAGCCCTGGATCTGAACTCCCTGGTCATCAGGAACATCCTTCCTGTGTTTACCCTGTCTAGGCCTGTTGGGTTTTTAACAGATTCATAGATATCATGGCTGTTCTGTTTCTGATCTTCTTCCACCATGTGTTTCCCAGCTCTATCTTGGCTGCTTTATCAGGTTGGCCTCTGGTTTGTTATATGAATAGGAAGGGTTTAGAGAGATATGGATGTAGGTTTGCTTGCAGAGCTGAAAGGTTCATTTCCAGACATTTCATTACACTACTAGGTAACATCTTTAGTGGGCCTCAGGCGAAGCAATGCTGAAAATTCCTGCTTTCTATTTATTTATTTGGGTTGGTGATGTTATTTCCTGTGGTGAAGTCACTTCCTGTTCCTTTTCTTAGGGGGTGACAGATGGGGTCTACCTCGATGTGTTTGTGGATAGAGTTCCAGTTGGAATGCCATGCTTCTGGGAATTCTCACGCGTGTCTTTGTCCTAGGATGGATGTGTTGTCCCAGTCAAAATGGTGTCCTTCCTCATCCAGATACTAGTGAGAGAGGGTCACGTCTTTTTGTGACTAGTTGGTGTTCATGTATCCGGGTGGCTAGTTTTCTGCCTGTATGGGTCAAATGCAGGCAAATGGAACTAGATCAGATTGGGATGTCTGGTCAGTGTGGATGAGTTGGGCCGAAGGATCTGTTTTCGTTCTGTATGACTCAGAAAAAAAATCTATCTTATGTTTAAAATTATGGAATGATTTTGCATCTGCTGATTTTTGGGAACAAGAGTACCACTCTTCCAGCAACCTTCTCATGAGGAAATCTTTTTCTAATTTTTGTTGAATGGCTTTATTTTATTTATTGATTTTACATTAAAGTAGCTTTATGGCGTAAATAACTGTTATTGTTGGACCTGCCCTGGTGTGGGATTGACTGAGTAAGGCATTTACTTTGAAAGGATGGAAACTGAAGTGAGGAAAATGAGTTTCTTGCAGCAAGTTGTTAGAATTCGGAACACGCTGCCTCAGAGTGTGATGGAGGCAGATTTAATTAGTGCTTTCCAAAAGGTACGAGCTTTCAGAGCGCTGCTTAGAGCATTATTGAGAAGAAACAATGTACAGTGAAGTGTTAGGGGGAGAAGGCAGGAAAAGGCAGCCAACAACAAGGTGGCATCACTTTAAAGTGAAAAATAGCAGCTTTAGAGGGGACTTGAGAAAAAAACCTAATCACCCAGAGGGTGGTGGGGATCTGGAATGCATTGCCTGGGAAAGTAGTTGAGACGGAAACCTCACAACCTTTAAAAAGAACTTGGATGAGCACTGGGAGTGCCATATCACAGGTTGAGTAGGTTAGATTTATTTTCACTTGATAAAAGGAGATTGAGGGGGGGACCTGATTGAGGTTTACAAAATCATGGAGGGTATAGACAGGGTGGATAGAGACAAGCTTTTTCCCAGGGTGAAGGCTTCAATAACGAGAGGTCATGCTTTCAAAGTGAGAGGTGGAAAGTTTAAGGGGGATACACGCAGTCAGTACTTCACACAGAGGCTGGTAGGTGCCTGGAACGTGTCGCCAGCAGAGGTGGTAGAGGCAGGCCCGGTAGATTCATTTAAGATGCGTCTGGACAGATGCATAAGTAGGTGGGGAGCAGAGGGATACAGATGCTTAGGAATTGGGCGACAGGTTTAGAAAGTAGATTTGGATTCGCTCAGGCTTGGAGGGCCGAAGGGCCTGTTCCTGGGCTATAAATTTTCTTTTATCTTTCTTTGTTCTTTTATTCAAGGCTATGGGCCTAACTCAGGGAGGTGTGGGTCACTGGTTAGCACTGCTGCCTCATAGCACCAATGACCTGGGTTTGATTCCACCCTCGGGTGACTGCCTGTGTGGAGTTTACACATTCTTCCCATGTCTGCATGGGTTTGCTCCAGTTTTCCTCCTATAGTCCAAAGATGTGCAGGTTAGGTGGATTGGCCATGGGAAATTGCCCATTGCGTGCTGGGTTGTGCCGGCTAAGTGGGTTAGCCATGGAAAATACAGGGATAGGGGAGGTGGATTTGGGTGGAAGGCTCTTCTGGGGTTTGGTGTTGACTCATTAGGCCTCTTCTGTGGGGATTCTACAATTTTTGGTGATACAGACTTGATGGGCCCCTTCTGTGCTGTGTGATTCTATGAAAGCATTTAGCAAAATGGTCATTCAGAGCAGAGACACGATGGGCTAAATGGCCTCTTTCTGCAGTGTAACAATTTTGTGACTTAATGTACCGAGCTAGGAGAGAAATTCTACATCTTCTCATGTTTCCGTTTGCTGTGAGTCACTCGGTGGCCAACGGCCTGAAGCAAGGTGAGTTTCAGCCCTTTGTCATCATTCCTTTCTGTCTCGCTGCTGGAGATTCAAGACGGAAGCTAGCAGCTCCTGGCAGTCAGCCAGAACGCTGTAATAACATCGTACTTGTCACTCAGTAACAAATGAAGCCATCTTTTAAACAGACCCAGAATTCATTTGGGTATTGTGTGGAAGGGTCGAAGTGTACGACTAAACCCCATGTCAAGCCAATTGCTGCTAAATGCTGATTACATTTTTTTTCTTCAGGAAAATTTAGCACAGCTGAGCGAGCAGTAACTTGAGCCTGGTATTTAATCGGAGATGTCACTTCCAGTTTGCTGCAGATTTACGGTTGATACACACCAAACAGCCCCATTTAGGCTTGTTTGCTGTCATCCTTTCTGATTCAAAAACACACATCGCTTGATCCCAGGATTACCGCAGACAGCAACGCAAGTCACAGCAGAATGGTACAAGCGCCTTCCCTGAGTGAAATTGTGGATTCGTGCATTGTCCGAATCCCTAATTCTCTCTCTTTGTTTCTGCAGCTGACTGTCAGGAGTCAGGATTGAGAAACTAAACTCTATATGCCGTCTCAGATGGATAGAAAAATATCCCACGACATTCTTGAAAGGAGAGCATGGGGAGCTATCCCTCATGTCCTGACCAATGCTTAAGCAACAACTTAATTGAAAATCCTGTTATTTATCTCATGTTGTTTTGTGGGAGTTTGCTGTGCACCCAATCAATTTCTGCTTTCCTGGAGGAGGAGGAGGCCTGTGGAACAGGCTTAAAGGGCTGAATGGTCTCCTTCAGTCCCTCAGTTCCTTGTATAACAGCATCTATTGGAGTTTGCTCTGAGTTGCTGTGACACTGTGCACTTTTGCCGGATAAAACCGTTCAGCCAAGCATCAGGATCTTGCGATCTTGTTTGGATAATCCAAAATTTGGATTATCGAGTGCCGAATAATCGAGGTTCCTCTGTATATCTAAACCCATCTCTTCAGCGTCAGATGCTGCGGAAGGTGGAAGAGCTGGTTCTGTCGATAATCCTGATTACATCCTATCAAAGTTTCCAGTACGCAGTGAGCTTTTGATGTTTAGATTTTTTTTCAATCCAAATACACTCAAATGTACTGCATTGTATTTCTTTGAGTATTTCTTATGGAACTGACAGATTCATCTTACCAACGTCTCCCGCTTCCCCATACACGTCGGTTGGGACTTACAGAACACCGTAGCCAGTTTGTACGTTTGTAAGGTTCCATTGACAGTTCTGGTCCCCCTGTTAAAGAAAGATTTATTAAGCTGGAGAGGGATCAGGGTAGATTTACCAGGAAATTGCTGGGATTGGAGGGTTTGAGTTATTAGAAGAGGTTGGGACCTTTGGCACTGGGTGAAGGATGGTGAGGGATGACCTTATAGAGGTTTATAAAATCATGAGGGGTATAAATAAGGTATCTTTTTCCTAGGGTGGGGGATTTCAAGACTGGGGGCATATTTTCAAGGTGAGAGGAGAAAGATTTTAAAAAGTCATGAGGGGGCAACTTTTTCACACAGAGAGTTGTTCATGTGTGCAATGAGCTTCCAGAGGAAGTGATAGATGCAGTTACTGTTATAGTGTTTAAAATACATAAATGAGAAATGTTTGGAGGGATAGGGGCTAAGTGCAAGCAGGAGGGATTTTAGTTTGGGATTAAGGTTGTATGGATTGGTTGGATCAAAAGGCCTGTTTCTGTGCTCTGTGACTTTATGACAGCATCAGATCATCTGCTCATGGCTTTTCTGTGATGACCGCAGAGGGAACCAGTTGGGCAGGACTCTAGGGAGAGCTTTGACAGCCCTTGGCAGGGGAGACCGTTTGTGACTCTCATCCCAGGGAAGAACGAATGTCCACAGGGAGGATACTGCGGATGCTGGAGATCTTAAATAAAAACACCAAGTGCCAGGCAAACTTAGCACATCTGGCAGCATCCACGGAGGGAGAAATAGAGTTGATCTTGCAGCTCAATGACTTTTTATCAGAACATACTGAGTGTAGGGGGGAGTGGGACAGCTGGATGGGATAAATCCTCCAATGAACACATCCAACCCAAGCCAGAAACTCAATTCGAATGGGGTTATTATGTGAAGAGGAAAACATTTGCAGAGCACAGTGGGGTGTGGGTCTAATTGAATGTGGCACACTGGCGTCAGGGACCCAGGTTCAATCCCAGCCTCAAGCGGTTGTCTGTGTGGAGTTTGTACCTTCTCCCCGTGTCTGCACGGGTTTCCTCCGGGTGCTCCTGTTTCCTCCGACAATCCAAAGATGTGCAGGTCGGGTGGATCAACGATGGGAAATGTAGGGTTACAGGGATAGGGTGGGGGCAGTAGGAGGTTTGGGTCTGGGTGGGATGCTCTTCAGATGGTTGGTTTGGACTAGCTGGGCTAAATGGCCTGCCTGCACACTGGAGGGAATCTATGATCCTATGAAGTGGAATGTCTGCCTAAAATAGGAAATCAGGTGGTGGAGGGAAGCAGAACATATACTGGAGCGTGCATTCTGGGCAGTTGGGGGCATTGTGACAACGCCACTGGACTAGTAATCCAGAGCTTTAGGCTCTATCATTCTGGGAAAAATGGGTTCAAATCCCACTGTGGCAAGTGGTAAAATTGGAATTCAGTAAGGCTTTGGAATTAACTGCTGACCTATTGGTGACCATCAAATAAAAATGTCTAATATTGGGGATGGAAATCTGTCATCTTTATGTGGTCTGGCAGGAACTTATTGAAAAGTCTAAGGCGTCTTGGTAGGGTAGATGTAGAAAGGTTGTTTCCCCCTTGTGGATGAGTTGAGGACCAGAGGGCATCATCTCAGAATAATGGGTTTGTTTTGATTTATTGTTGTCATGTGTACCTGAGTACAGTGAAAAGGTTTGTTTTGCGAGCAGTACAGGCAGGTCATAGCAAGCAAGGACATATAGATCATAGGGTGCTCAGATAGAGCGAGACATGCAGGGTTATGACTGCACAGGGGCGGCATAAATGCATGGTCAACATTAGATTTGAAATGAGAGAGGTGCGTTCAGTAGTCTAGTAACATCAGGGAAGAATAGGAATTTATTCTCTCAGAGGGTAATGCATCTGTGGAACTCTTTCCCACAATGGGGTTTTTGAGGCTGGGTCATTAAGTATATTTAAGCCTGAGTTAGACACATTTTTAATCAGTAAGGAAAACAAGTGTTATGGGGAAAAAGCAGGAAAGTGGAGTTGAGGATTATTAGATCAGAAATGATACAATTGAATGGCGGTGCAGGCTTGATGGGCTGAATGGCCTATTTCTGCTCCTACCTTCTGTGATCTCACATGTGACTCCAGACCCACAGCAATGTGGTTGAACCTGAAAGGGCCTATCAAACCAATCAGTAGCTGGGTGACTGGGGCTAGATAATAAATACTGGGCCTAGTAAGCTAATCCTGTGAATAAACAGATACTAATGCAGGTCCTGTCGATGCACACACTCTGTAATCACCTCCCTGTTTTTGTTTTCAACAGGAACAGCATTGCAGCCTCTGCAGTTTGTGCATATAACCTCAGCGCCATCGCTCAGACTTTCAACGGACCGTTCCGCTACCAGGAGAACCCTCGATCCGCCTGGTTGCCGGCCACAAACCCCATTCCCAACTTCCAGGTAGATGGCTTTTCACTCCCAGTCAGCCAGCTCTCCCGTCATCAGCACGGTGGCTCAGTAGTTAGCACTGCTGCCTCACAGCACCAAGGACCCAGGTTTGATTCCAGCCTCAGGCAACTGTCTGGGTGGAGTTTGCACATTCTCCCCGTGTCTGCGTGGTTTTCCTCCAGGTGCTCTGGTTTTGTCCCACAGTCCAAAGATGTGCAGGTTAGGTGAATTGGCCATGCTAAATTGCCCATAGTGTTAGGTGCATTGGTCAGGAGTAAGTGTAAGGAAATGGGTCTGGGTGGGTTACTCTTCAGAGTATTGGTGTAGACTTATTGAGCCAAATGGCCTGTTTCCATGCTGTAGGGAATCCAATCTAATCATAGTCTTCATCTTAAATATCCCCAGTGATTTCTTTCTTGGTTCCTGAGACATTATTCCCAGCATTTCTCACCTATTGTGGTAGCATCGTTACTGTGCACAGAGAGAGAAAGAGAGAGGTCATTTGGCCCATTAGGTCCCTGCTGTCAGTCTCTATAGATTAATCCCTGCATTCCCTACTCCCCCCTAGCTCGGCAAGTTTATCTTCCCCCTCCCCCCACGCCTAGCTATGTCTTCCCTCCCCTTGGCCTCTCATATCCCCTATGCCTGAATACGTTCCCCACCCCAGTGACCCCTCGTGTGCCACCCTGCCAAGCTAATCCTTCCACTTTCTTGCCCACATACTAGTTTTTTTTAAGATTAGATTACAGTGTGGAAACAGGCCCTTTGGCCCAACCAGTCCATACCGCCCCTCCAAAGTGCAACCCACCCAGACCCATTTCCCTCTGACGAATGCACCTAACACTATGGGCAATTTAGCATGGCCAATTCACCTGACCTCCACATCTTTGGACTGTGGGAGGAAACCAGAGCACCCGGAGGAAACCCACGCAGACACGGGGAGAATGTGCAAACTCCACACAGACAGTCACCCAAGGCTAGAATTGAACCTAGGACCCTGGTGCTGTGAGGCAGCAGTGCTAACCACTGAGCCACCGTGCCGCCCCAAGTAAAACATGACAGGTGATGCCATTTCCATTCTCATTTGCCATCTGGACACTGCATAAAGCAATGGATTCTGCAGTGAAAATAGGATCAGTTAAAAATAAGAGGTATTCATTCGTTACGTTACACTTGGCCCTTTAACAAAAAATTCCTCCTTCTGCAAGAACTTGAAACCTCTTAACCTCGCGTAAGTAAACATTGTGGAATTAACAGCTGCAATCCGAGAGCCAGCGCTGTTCATCAAACAGGGGCTCTGTGGTTTCAACAGAGGCATGGCTGCCTCGGCTCTCAGGCAGGATGAGGCCTGGCTTTTGGGTTCAATAGAAGACATGACAAGAAGTTGGAGATATATTACATAGCATAGACACACTACATGGAAACAGACTGTTGGGACTATCTACTAGGCTGTTGATTCTACTGAGCTACAAACCAACATTGGTTCATTCACCGAAACACATGACAGAATGGGTTTCAGATTAAACCTCCAGACAACAAGGGTTCTCCACCAGCCTACTCCTGTCACACAACACCACTCCCTGACCATTAAAATCCACCTGGACAACATGGATAGTGTCCCATACCTCAGGCCCCTCCTCTCTGTGCGAGCAGATGTGGACAGTGAAATCCAGCATTGACTCCCAATGTGTGGGTGTAGCCTTCAGACGTCTGAGAAACATAGTGTTCCAAGACCTCAAACCCAACATCAACCTCATTATCGACAGAGTAGCTGTGGACCTCACCCTCCTGTATGTATCAGAAACATGGACAGATGCCACTCAAATCTCTGGAGAGTAATCACCAGCATTGCCTTAGCAAAATCCTGCAAATCCACTGGCCGGATAGGCATACCAGTGTGTGTGTGAATATCAGGAGTGCGATGGAAAGCTCCCCACTTGCCTGGATGGGTGCAACTCCAGTAACACTCAAGAAGCTTGACATTACCCAGGACAAAGCATCACATCCACAAACGTCCACTTCCTCCACCACTGACGCTTAGTGGTAGCAGTCAGTACTATTTACAAGATGCACTGCAGAAATTCACCAAAGGTCCTTAGATATCATCTTCTAAACCCAAACCCAAGTCTAGAAGGATAAGTAGAGCAGATATGTGGGAACACCAATCACTTGCAAGCTCCCCTCCAATCCACTCACCTTCCAAACTTGAAATTGTATCATCATTCCTTCCTTGTCGCTGGACCAAAATCCCGAAACTCCCTGTACCTGCACAACATGAACTCTGCCATCCCGAGGAGTGTATGTAGGGAGGGGCAGTCATGGCTGGCCCAGTGAGTAACACTCTCATCCCATGAGTGAATTAAAGCAAAGTACTTGTGAGGTGGGGTGTGGGTGAGGTAATGCAGGAAAGGTAGGAACGTTACCTCAGAAGGGGAGCATGAGCTTCCCTCCCTTAGGTTATCTTCCCCTTCACTTCCTGATCCTCCACACCCTTACCCAATCACCAATCCCTCTCTCTCCATTCTATTTGTGGACACCAGAGACAGCCAAAGAATCGGTGCTTATAAAGGACCACACCACTGATAGGTGGCCATTCACTCCATTGAGTGTGTGTTGACTTCGTGGAGAGCAATCTGATTGGTGCCAGGTGTAGACCCACCAAGGTCCTTCATAATCATATTCCAATCCCTTTTCAACAAAACATGAATTATTATCATTATAGTTATTTATTAACATATGTCACACTATCATACAATTGTTATTGTGAAGAGGAGGCCATTCAGTCCATTGTGTCCATACTCTGAATGAGTATGATAATTTCAAATAATTCTTCTGCCTTTTTCCCATAACCCTGCCCCACTGTTTCTATTTACGTAACCAGCCGAAGCTCTCTTGAATAGCTCAATTGAACCTGCCTCCACCACAATTCCAGGTGGTATATTCCAGAGGAGAAAATGAGAACTGCAGATGCTGGAGATCAGAGCTGAAAAAATGTGTTGCTGGAAAAGCGCAGCAGGTCTGGCAGACCATGGCAACACGATGCCTGGAGAAAGAGCGCCTCATCTTCTGCCTAGGAACCACAAGGGATGAATGCAGATTTCTCCAGCTTCCTCATTTTCACCTCCCCCCACCTTTTCTCAGTCCCAACTCTCGGACTCAGCACCACCTTCTTGACCTGCAATCTTCTTTCTGACCTCTCCGACCCCACCCCCTCTCCGGCCTATCCTTCCACCTATCGCATTCCCAACGCCCCTCCCCCAAGTCCCTCCTCCCTACCTTTTATCTTAGCCTGCTTGGCACACCTTCCTCATTCCTGAAGAAAGGTCGACTCTCCTGCTCCTTGGATGCTGCCTGACCTGCTGCGCTTTTCCAACAACACATTTTTCAGGTATGTTCCAGACCCTGACAACTCATTGCGTGAAAAGACTTGTCTCACCCTTGCATGTCCTTCTTTTGCAAATTCCCCTAGATCTCATTCTCGATCCTTTTACGTACAAGAACAGTTTCGCCCTGCCTATTCTATCCAGTGCCCTCACGGTTTTGAACACTGCTATCAGGTCTCCTCTCAGCCTTCTCCTCTTCACAATATGAAACACTTATCCAAAGGAAGGTTTCAGGGCTGTAGGGAAAACGGTGGGATTAGATAAGTTGCACTTGTAGAGGTTCAGCATGGACTTGATGATTTGAATGGCCACCTTCTATCCATCGACAATTGTACCAAAACCATCATGCCACCTGGATGTGCTCAGGGTGGGGTATGTCACGGGTGTTGAGGGGTGTTGGACTGAAACAGTGCTGGATGTTTCCGTTGTGCTTGCTCACTCTGCAGTGTGGTTCCCTCCAAGACCATGGACCCAATGCGAACCTGACAGAGCGTAGCCTCCAGGATGCTCAGCGCTTCTTCCTCATGAACGATGTGGTGCAGCCTGTCACCGTTGACCCCCTTGTGACTCATGACAACATGCGTTTCTCCAAGATCGTTGTGGACATCGTGCAAGGCCGGGACACGCTCTACCATGTGATGTACATTGGCACAGGTAACTCCTTTCCTTCCTCTTCCTCAATACCCAGCCCTGCGTCCCCTTGCCATACATCTCCTGAAAGCAGTGAAGATGGTGCCTGGGCGGTACGATGGCTTACAGAGCCAGGGACCCAGGTTTGATTTTACCCTTGGGGTGACTATCTGTGTGGAGTTTGCACATTCTCCGCGTGTCTGTGTGGGTTTCCTTCGGGTGCTCCGGTTTCCTTCCAGAGTTCAAATTTGTGCAGGCTAGGTGGATTGCCATGCTAAATTGCCTGTGGTGTCCAGAGATGTGGAGGCTAGGTGGATCAGCCATGGGAAATGCAGAGCTACAGGGATTGAGTAGGATGCTGTTGGGAGGGTCAGTTTGGACTCAATGGGCCAAGTAGCCTGTTTCCAGGCTTTGGAATTATGTGATAAATGAGGGACTTCAGATGTCTTTATTCATTCATGGGATGTGGGGATCCTGGACCAGTAATTATTGTCAATATCTAGTTGCCCTTGAGAAGGTGGTGGTGAGCTGCCTTCTTGAGCTGCTTTTCTCCATATCGAAACACACTATTCTATCCAAATTACCATCCAATGCACTCTTGAACTCCTCAATTGAACCTGTCTTCATCGCATATCTAGGCAGTACATTCCAGACCCTCACGACCCACTGTGTGAAAAAGCATTTTCTCATTTCCCCTTTGCTTTTTTAGCAGATCACTTTAAATCTCTGCCCTTTCGTTCTCATTCTTTTCACGAGCAGAGACAGCTTCTCCCTATTTACTCTATCCACCCTGCTGATGATGTTGTAAACCTCCAGCAGATGTTAATGCTGTTTGCTTTCCCATAAATGCTGCCAGATCTGCTGAGTTTCTCCAGCACTTTCTGTGATCATGACTGACCTTGAGTTCCAACTCCATTTCCCTGCTAGTGAATCTCTGTAGCCATCGCATTCGGAACATTTGGTGTAGAGTCCCGAAGTTTTGTTGGGCTTCAGTTCCCTGGGTTTTTCCAGAACACATTCTGTGCTCTTAAGGCAGGTAAATATCTTTCTTCTACTGACCCCTGTTTCAGGTATTTATTTGTGTCTTCTACTGAAAAGACAGACACCAATTATTTGTTTGTAATGATTTGTAATGGCATTCAAAGCAATGGTTTTGGCATTTCCTCGTTCCACGTGGTCATTTCTCTTGTCTCTCCTTCTAAGCAGCCACATTAGCTGCTTTCTTTTCCTCATAGATATTTTAATCACCTGGACAGACATGGTATGACACGCCTCTGAATGAGTTGGCACTTCATGGACTTTAGAAAGACAAGGGGAGCATCTGATTGAAACATACGAAATACTGAGGGGCCTGAATAAAGTGGACATGGAGAAGATGTTTCCACTAGAAGGAAAGACTAGGGCCTGAGGTCACAGCCTCAGAGTGGAGGGATGACCCTTCAGAACTGAGATCAGGAGGAATTTCTTCAGCCAGAGGGTGATGAATCTGTGGAGCTCGTTGCCACAGAGGGCTGTGGAGTCCAACTCATTGAATGTATTTAAGACTGATTTTCAAGGGTATTAAGGCTTGTGGAGAATGGGGTTTGGAAACATATCAACCATGATCAAATGGCAGAACAGATGTGATGGGCCAAAGGGCCTAATTCTGCTCAATGTCTTATGGTTTCATGACTTATAGAATTGAACTTTAGCATCCTGGCTCAGAGATAAGGACTACACTGCATCATAAGGCCCCTTCCTATCTTTTCATACACTTGCAAAAGATCTTCAAGGTGATGTTTATATTCCTGGTCAGTTGACTCTAATATTCGGTATTTTCCTTTTTTATTATCATTTTATTAGCTGTTTGCTGAATTCTAAAATACTCCCAATCCTCAGGCATCCTTTGTTGTATTCAAAGCCAATTCTTTTAATTAAGTCATATTTTTAGCCTCCTTAGTAAGCTTCGGAGCTTTTGTATATCTTAGTATGTCTTCCCTTTGGAAATTTTGTAATTTCAATGTAATGTGTTTCTGTTGAACATTTTGAATTATTTCATTAAATTATTTCTCACTGTTATTTCCCAGTATATCTTTTAGTCGTTTTACTCTTTTAAATTTAGCCTAATACCTACGCAAATTTGTTTTTTAAGTTCAATATTCTTGTTTGTAATGTGGAAGTCAGTTGTATTATGATCACTGTTTCCAAGTGGACATATTAATTAACCTTGCCTTATTGCACAATGCGAGGTTGAAAACAGGTTCCACAATATATTACTGCAGAAGAATGTCCTGAAGATATTCGGCAAATTCTCTTTCCACATCACCTTTGTCAATTTGATTGGTTCAGTCTATTTGATGATTAAATCAGTCCTGTCTGCATTTTCTGACCCTTGCAATTCTTTATTTACATCCATAACGATACACTGTACAATTTTTCAGAGCCAGGATCTTTTCTCACTCAAGTCATGGAGTAATAGAGATATACAGCATGCAAACAGACCCTTCCAAACCATCTATGCCGACCATATATCCTGCATTAATACTGCCCCATTTGCCATCATTTGGCCCATATCCCTCTAAACCCTTCTTATTCATGTACCTGTCCAGATGCATTTTAAATATAATTCATCATGTGATCCTTTATTATCAGGACTATCCCTCCTCCCTTTCCATTTTGCTTTCATCTCAAAATGTTGTGTACCCTGAAATTGTGTTTAGCTCTCAGCTATTCCCCTCCATCTGTGCCACTGGATTTTCTTTTTGAGAGACCATTCATCTATTTTATTCTGAATGCTCTAAACATTCAGAGAAAGTGACTTAACTTGTATTTTCTAACTAATAATCCCTGTAAGGACTTCACGCTGTGATACTCTCTGCCTCTTTCTGTCCAATTCACTTTACCCACCTCATTAGACTTGTCGTTTGCCTCAACTCGTATGTTTGGATTTCTAAGTTTTCCTTTCACCTGAATGCTCCTCCCTCTCTGTTAATTTAAAGACATTTCTCCCTACTCTGACTGTACTTGATTGTACACTTTTATGCTTAAGTTGTATGTCCCTTTCTGTCACATTTCCCATTGCAAATGATCTGTATCACTTTATATTTAATTATTTACCTGGAGCATTAACCAGATTCTGAAGGCTCACCAAAGCTTTAAACAGCAACATCTCCTTCTGCCTTTGAATCAAATTCCCAAGTTGGTATTACTTCCCATCATCCTCATCTTTGGAAATCAAGGATTAAAGAGGAAACAGAGGAAAATGGATATGAGGAATGTTGGTTCAGCCAAGATCCTGCTGAATGGTGGTGCAGTCTTGAGAGGGCCGAATGGCCTACTTCTGTTCCTATTTCTTATGGTTTTATGTGATTGCATAACCTGTAGTGGGCGGCACGGTGGCACAGTGGTTAGCACTGCTGCCTCACAGCGCCTGAGACCCGGGTTCAGTTCCTGACTCAGGCGACTGACTGTGTGGAGTTTGCACGTTCTCCCCGTGTCTGCGTGGGTTTCCTCCGGGTGCTCCAGTTTCCTCCCACAGTCCAAAGATGTGCGGGTCAGGTGAATTGTGCATGCTAAATTGCCCGTAGTGTTAGGTAAGGGGTAAATGTAGGGGTATGGGTGGGTTGCGCTTCGGTGGGTCGGTGTGGACTTGTTGGGCCGAAGGGCCTGTTTCCACACTGTAAGTAATCTAATCTAATCTGTCTGCTTTTATAAAAGGCTGATGACTCACTCCCAAATTAGAACTGCTCAGTCAGTTTGCTGCTGTAGTGATTAACATCTATTTGGGCAACCATTATCAATCTATGGACTAATAACTCCCACTACCAGACAGTTTCTGTTAATATCAGTTTTATATTCAGCACACAGTTTGAAATTTCAAGGCTGGAGTCAGATTGTTGAACTAGAGATGACCTGCACCAAATTCCTAAGGTAGCACATTATATCTCATCACACTCCACGCTCACTGTGATGTGGAAGTCAGTTGTATTATGATCACTGTTTCCAAGTGGACGTATTAATTAACCTTGCCTCATTGCACAATGGGAGGTCAACAACAGGTTTATCTCTCATTGGTTCTACAATACATACTCTGTGCTCAGTGTTCATTGGTTCCTTTGCATTAATGTAAGAATGTAGATTTTTTATTTGATTTTACGAAAATGAAATTCAATTCAGTAATGCAGCTGTCCATCAGGGTTAACTTGCACTGCCTTGATTGTTTCTTTTTAAACTCAGAGCACGGAACTATTCTGAAAACTCTGTCATCGGACAGCAAGGGTTTGCGAGGCTGCTACTTGGAAGAGCTGCAGCTGCTGGCAGCCAGCAAACAGGAGCCCATCCGAAGCCTGCAGATCCTTCACAGTGACCGCTCTCTGTTTGTGGGCTTGAACGGCAAAGTACTGAAGATCCCACTGGAGCGATGCTTCTCCTACAAAACCGAAACGTGAGTCTCCCGAAACAGCGCCACCTTCCTTACGCGGGGTTGAATTTCCATGTATTCCCCCACTAGTCACTCCTTATTGTCTTTATTCCTTGCCCACCTGCTGCTCACTGTCCGTGGATGAATTCCATTGTTTGCAACCTTGATATCCTGTTTGATTTGGAGCTCAACCTCCGACCTCCAACGTCAAAAAACTCCTCTGATCATCCCTTCCCTCCACCTCCAACTGGAATCGTTCCTCCCATTAACCAACCAGGTTGTACCCTCTACCTGTCTACACCTATCCCTACCTCACCAGCAGCTCCCCTCATACCCAATTCCAGTCTTGAAGAAGGGTTACAACTGAACTGTTGACTTCTCCACCTCCTGATGCTGCCTGGCTTGCTGTGTTCTTCCAGCCTCCTGCTTGTCTATCTTGGATTCCTGCGTCTGCAGTTTTTTTTGTCTCTAACTAAGAATGTTCAAATGGCATCATGGCCAGCACAGATGTGGTGGGACAGAGGACCCGTCCCTGTGCTGTACTGGCCAGTGTTCTGTATTCACACCTACTTCCATCTCTGTGACATTACCTATTTCCACCCTAGAGCTGAAAATGTGTTGCTGGAAAAGCGCAGCAGGTCAGGCAGCTTCCAAGGAGCAGGAGAATCGATGTTTCAGTACAGCACAGGGAGCTCCTGAAAATGGGTATGAATGTGTTTGAAGGGTCCAACATCCAAATGAAGGGAGAAACTGGATAATGCTAACCTTGGAGTGTCAAAGTTCGCCAATCAACTGATGAAGTGAAAGAAACACTGGGAAAGGCTGGAGAAACTCAGCAGGTCTGGCTGCAACTGCACAGAGAAGAACAGGTCTTCATGACTCTTCTTCAGAGTTCCTCTGATGGGTTCGAGAAAGAGTCATCCAGGATTTGAGTTGTTAGCTCTCCACAGTTGTGGCCAGTCCTGCTGAATTTCTCAAGCATTTCTCTGTGTTTGTTTCAGATTTCCAGCATCTGCAGTATTTTGCTCTTATTTTGTAAGAGATGTCAGTTTTGTCACCAATTGGAAACTTTCGCAGCATCTGGTTTGGAATCATGAAGACCTCCTTTTATTTATTCGGTATTTATTGCCTATTCCTATGAGGCATTGCATCTTGGAATGGCAAACCAGAGCAGGACTTATATGTTAAATGTATGTTTAGCAACACTAGGGAGTGTTGCTGAACAAAGAGACTTGGAGTGCAGGTTCATAGCTCCTTGAAGAGTAGACAGGATAGTGAAGAAAGCGTTTGGTACACTTGCCTTTATTTGTAATTGTATTGAGTAAAGGAGCTGGGAAATTGTGTTGCAGCTGCACAGAACACTGCTTAGGCCATTTCTGGAAAACAGCCTGTTATAGGAAAGATGTTGTTAAAGTTCAGAAGGGTGCAGAAAAAGTTTAAAAGGATATTGCCTGGTTGGAGAGTTTGGATTATAGGGAGAGGCCAAATAGGCTGGGGCTATTTTCCCTGGAAAATAGATGACCTTATAGAAGTTTATAAGATCATGAGGGACATGGATAGGGTGAGTAGACAAGGTCTTTTCCCAGGGTAGAGGAGTCCAAAACTAAACGGCATAGCATTAAAGTAAGAGGGGAAGGATATAAAAGGGACCTGAGGGGCAACTGTTTCATGCAAAGGGTGTTGCGTGTATGGAATGAGTTGTCAGAGGAAATGGTGGAGGCTGGTACAATTACAGCATTTAAAAGGTATCTGGATGGGTATATGAATAGGAAGGATTTAGAGGGATATGGACCAAATGCTGGCAAATGGGACTAGATTAATTTAGGATATCTGGGTCGGCATGGACAAGTTGGCCTGAAGGGTCTGTTTCCGTGCTATCCAATTCTATGACTTTACTCTGAAGAAGGTGGAGGTAAGTGCCTTCTTGAACAACTGCAGTCCTTGCATTGCAGGTTCACCCACAGTGTTATGAGAGGGTGAGTTCCAGGATTTTGACTCAGTGACACTGAAAGAATGGTGATATATTCCTAGATCAGACACATAAGGCACACAGAGGGAAGATGAATTGCTTGGAGGGGAACTTGCTGCTGGTGACGTTCCCATGTATCTGCTGCCTGTCTTTCTAAATATGGAGCTCATTAGCAACCTCTAAGGGATCGCATCTCATCCCTGGTACATGTTGGGTTAAATGAGATATGGCTGCCTATTACTTCAGTCAAAATTCTAACCAAATATGACCTTGCCAGTCTGTGAAGAGATAATCCGTTTTGTCCTGAGATACTGCGGGACAGCTGGCATTTCGATAATGAAGTGGGGCGAAGGTGTGGGGGAGGGGTGAGTGAAGAGGAGTTAATCAGGAGAACGGTGACCCCATAAAGTCTACCTGGGGCTCGGTGATGTAAGTAAGGATTAACTCGATTACTGACGCCAGTGTGAGTCCTATTCCTAATCATTTTGCCAACAGGGACTGATAAAGACAGCAGATGCCTCTGTGCTTACTTTTCTGACCTGTATCCAATATTCTGTTTCTCCTAGTTTTGACTAGCTAACATGCCATAGCTATTGCACTGAGCAGACACAAAGACGAATCTGTACACGCAGAGGGGAGGTGCTATCTGTAGAAGTGCACAGCATAGATCAGCAGACTGTTTCCACCCGAACATGAGATCCGTTGCCAAAACAATATACATCGTAGAATGGCACAGCAGAGAAGCTGGCCATTCAGCCCATTATGCCCGTGCCAGCACCCATGGGAGATGATCCGAATAGACCTCTGTCTGTTTAACCTTTCCCTGAATTATATAAGGGAAACAAATGAACATGCATTTATATAGCACAATACACACCCTCATCATTTCCAAAACTCCTTTTGAAACTATAGGGGCTATTGGAAACAGAGCAACCAAGTTCCGCTCAGCAAGGCCCCGCAGACATTAATGACCAGATAATATTTGACAGTTGTAACAGTTCTGAGTGGCTTAATTCACCACCTCTCCTTCAACAATGCCTTCCCAAGCTGTGATCTCTACCATCCATACAGGCAAGGGCAACAGAAACTACCTCACATTCCCGTCCACGTCACCCACTTGGAAATACATCGCCATTCCTTCAAAATCCTTGAGCTCCCTTCCAAAAGGCACTGCGGGTGGCCCTAAAACCCAAAATCTGCAACAAGGCAGCTCACCACCACCTTCACCAGGGCAGTTAGGGATGGCAATATATGCTTGCCCAGCCAATGAGGCCCACATCCCCTGGATAAATGCATTAGGAGCAGAAGTAGGCCATTTGGCCTCTCAAACCCACTCCACCATTCAATGGCTGATTAGATCATGTTTCAAAATCCACATCCCTGTCTCTCCACTGTAACTTTGGATTCCATTGCCTAACAAGTATCTATCCACTTAGGCCTCAAGCTAGAAATATTCTATTATTCAGAAAGACCTGGAACCCCTTGTTGTCCAGAGTGCTGCACTTAACTGTTGCACTGTGGTCAGGTTCCAAGCAGAAATATTTACTAATCTCCAGCCACATGGGGAACTCTAAGGAATATACTTGATGAATCCAACATTTTGAGTCTAATTTATGATTATTTCAACTCATGGGAGCCACAAGGTTGTTCAGAGGGTCAGTGTGAACTTGATGGGCTGAATTGTCTGCCCCACACTGTAGGGATTCTATATTCCCTCCTGCCCCCCAAAACCTTTCATCTCCTTGCTACATTAATAACCTGCCTCACTACGTTCCTTTATGCTCCCTACCCTTGACTAGCTTCCTATACCAAGGTTCAGTTGGCTCATTGATCCTGCAGCACACACTATTGTCGAAACAAGCTGAAAGAGCTTCTGATCTGGTGGACCAGGGCAAAAGCTGTCCCCATAGTCTTCTTGGAGGAGAAAGTGAGGTCTGCAGATGCTGGAGATCAGAGCTGAAAATGTGTTCCTGAAGAAGGGCTTATGCCCGAAACGTCGAATTTCCTGTTCCTTGGATGCTGCCTGACCTGCTGCGCTTTTCCAGCAACACATTTTCAGCCCATAGTCTCCTTCCCTCCTTCAGCTGCAGCCACACTCTACTGTTCCTGAGCTCACACTAATCCGATCAGAGGTGCTATTGTAAGAGGTGTGACTACCTCCTGGTACAAAATACCTTGGCAACCTTTTACTTTTTTGACGTGTCAGTGTCTGCAGCTCAGTCTCCAACTTAACATCTGAGCTCCTCAAATCACAAACATTGATTGCGAATGTGTTTACCCTCACCATACTGACAGTGTGGTGCTGGAAATGCACTGCAGGTCAGGCAGCATCTCAGGAGCAATAGAATCAACGTTTCAGGAAGGGCTCCTGATGAAAGGCTTATGTCTGAAACATTGATTCTCCTGCTGCTTGGATGCTGCCTGACCTGCTGTGCTTTTCCAACACAGCACTCTCGACTCTGACCTCCAGCATCTGCAGTCCTAGAAGATTTCAACCTTACTGCGAAGCCTCTTCCAAGGATGCCTACCTTGAAGAAGTTCTCCTCCTCTCTCTCTACAAAGACCTCCATGAGTCCTTCTCTCACTGGAGCCCCCAAGTCCTCTCCTCTGCCCTTAAGCTCTTCAACCACTTCCTCTACCAGACTTGCTACCACAGTCACATCTCCTTCCTCAGTACCTGCCTATGGAACCATCTGATTCCACATGGACTCTGGACCACATTCAGACCAACCCTGTTTGGACCTGAACAGGATACCCAGTACACACTACAAATCCAAACCTTTCAAGGAAGATTCTTCTTCCGGACCCTCCACTTCATGCTCTCAGCCTTGCGCCGCCATCCACTCTACCTGCAGTCAGTCCTGCGCTAGCTTAGAGCCTCACTTTCCCAGACCTGCAGTGGACCTCTGTATTTCTACATCCTCAGAAGGATGTGCTCAACAAACGGTGTTTCTCTACTGCATTGGACATAAAAGGACGTAAGCTGAACAAACTTTCGTGTGCTTCCCTCCATACATGGGTTTCCTCATACCTTCTAGAACATCCCCCCGGCCTCTGGAATTGCCCAGACACCATTAGCCACACGGCTGCTCCTTCCACGACCACTGGGGCAATCGATGACGCCACTTCTGCCCCCCATGCCACCGCACGGCCTGCAGCCATTGCCAACCACACTTCCTCTGAGTTTGCCGTCCATCCAACCACCTCCACCACTGCAGAGAAGGCTACTGCCACAGGATCCACCGGCGCCGCTAGATGCACCAGCACAGTCGCAATACCTACCTTGCACGTCACTTCCGCCCCCGCAGTTACAGCCCTGGTAGCAACCTCCACCCCGCTGGAAGGCTCAATTATTGACATTACTTCCGCGGTCAGTGAAGTCACCAGTGAAGTACCCAACATTGCCCTCGCTACCCATGACACCACATCTGCCCCCCTTAACACAAACATAAGCATCACTTCCGTCCCCTTTCTGAGCATCACTTCCATTGGTGGCATCAGTACTGACTCTATAACCAAGCAACGGTCTCCGCCTCCATCTCGAATTCCAGCCCCGCTCCAGATCCTAGCTCCCATCCCTGCCGTGTCTTAACTATTTCCGCAGACCTCCCCCTCACTAAGGACGAATGTTTAGTCCTCAGTAAAGGCCTCCCCGTTATCCATCTGTGGTCCCAGATTAATGAGTTTGACACACGCTGTGACTTTGAACATTTCTTCGCCACCTTTTTCAACCAAGACACCCATCTACCCACTGTCTCCCGCCTCCAACACACCCCATCCACCTGGACACCCCATGCTGGCCTGTTACCCGCCCTTGACCTCTTCATGTCAAACTGCCAACGTGACATCAACCGCCTCAACCTGTCCACCCCCCTGACCCACTCTCACCTCCCGCCCTCACAACGCGCAGTCCTCCACTCCCCCCACTCCAACCCCAGCCTCACCATCAAACCAGCGGACAAAGGTGGTGCGGTTGTACTGTGGCGCACTGACCTCTACACTGCTGAAGCCTGTCGCCAACTCACAGACACCTACTCGTACTGCCCCCTTGATCGCGACCTCAACTCCCATCATGCCTAATGAAGGGCTGATGCCCGAGACATCGATTCTCCTGCCCCTCGGATGCTGCCTGACTTGCACTGCTTTTCCAGCACTATACTCTTGACTCTAAGCTCCAGCATCCGCAGTCTTCACTTTCTCCTAACCGTACGGACATCCAACAGCACCCACACACTGCAGCTGTGACACATCACCAACCTGCAATCCTTCGTGTCATAGAGTCATAGAGATGTACAACATGAAAACAGACACTTCAGTCCAACCCGTCCATGCCGACCAGATATCCCAACCCAATCTAGTCCCACCTGCCAGCACCCGGCCCATATCCCTCCAAACCCTTCCTATGCCTTTTAAATGTTGCAATTGTACCAGCCTCCACCATTTCCTCTGGCAGCTCATTCCATTCTCGTACCACCTTCTGTGTGAAAACATTGACCCTTAGGTCTGTTTTATGTCTTCCCCTCTTATCCTAAACCTATGCCTTCCAGTTCTAGACTCACCCACCCCAGGAAAAAGATTTTGTCTGTTTTTCCTATCAATGCCCCTCATGATTTTAAAAACCTCTACAGGTCACCCCTCAGCCTCCATCACTCCAGGGAAAACAGTCCTAGCCTGTTCAGCCTCCCCTTATAATTCGATCCTCCAACCCTGGTAACATCCTTGTAATTCTTTTCTGAACCCTTTCAACTTTCACAACATCTTTCCAATAGAAAGGAGAGCAGAATCGCACGCAATATTCCAACAATGGCCTAACCAATGTCCTGTACAGCTGCAACATGACCTCCCAACTCCTGTACTCAATACTCTGACCAATAAAGGACAGAATACCAAATGCCTTCTTCAGTATACTATCTAACTGCAATTCTACTTTCAAGGAGCTATGAACCTGCACTCCAAGGTCTCTTTGTTCAGCAACACTCCCTAGGGCTTATCATTAAGTGTATAAGTCCTGATAAGATTTGCTTTCCCAAAATACAGCACCTTGCATTTATTTGAATTAAACTCCATCTGCCACTTCTCAGCCCATTGGCCCATCTGGTCAAGATCCCGTTATAACCTGAGCTAGCCTTCTTCACTGTCCACTACACCTCCAATTTTGCTGTCATCTGCAAACTTACTAACTGTACCTCTTATGCAAACATCCAAATCATTTATGTAAATGACGAAAAGTAGAGGACCCAGCACCAATCCTTGTGGCACTCCACTGGTCACAGGCCTCCAGTCTGAAAAACAACCCTCTACCAGCACTCTCTGTCTTATAACTTTGAGCCAGTTCTGTATCCAAATAGCTAGTTCTCCCTGTACTCCATGAGGTCTAACCTTGCTAATCAGTCTGCCATGGGGAACCTTGTCGAACGTCTTACTGAAGTCTATATAGATCATGTCCACCGCTCTGCCCTCATCAATCCTCTTTGTTATTTCTTCAAAAAACTCAATCAAGTTTGTGAGACATGATTTCCCTCACACAAAGCCATGTTGACTATCCCTAATCACCCCTTGCCTTTCCAAATACATGTACATCCTGTCCCTCAGGGTTCCCTCCAACAACTTGCCCACCACCAACGTCAGGCTCAAAGATCTCTAGTTGCCTGGCTTGTCCTTACCACCTTTCTTTGTTTTAATTAATTACTTCATCATTTTATTAAATTATTTATTTTGCCTTTTTACACATTATTAACCATATCACCAGTTCCTATGTTATTTTCAATCTTGAGTGTAGGACAGACCATAACCACTAACTAGATACTCATCAAGCAACGAGCATCTTTACCTATTGTAGAGAAAGAGCCAATTCCCACAGGATGAAAAAGATTCGGAAAAACAAATCGAGCCTATCATTCCTCTCTTGCCCAAACTCCCGTACTCCCACAATTCAAAGCACTCTACTCAAAGGGACACTCAGTGCTCAGTTGCACTGTGATAGCTCTATTCATGTGCTCTGAGTTATCTCAGTTCTAGCACAGACAACCCAGTTTAAGCTAGTTCCCTTAAATGACTAAATGCAGCTGCACACAAGTAGACTGCATGGATACCCCTGGGTGAAATTTAGATTTTAAGTACCAAAATATTTGAATGCTATTTGTGAAATGTGAATAAAATTTGATTCTAAGAAGAAGATTTTAATTTCACTTAATTACCAAACTCTAGTCAAAACCGCACTCCGTTTTTAAGATATTGTTTGAGGGATAAGTGTTGAACAGGACACCAGGGAGAAAATTCTTTCTCTTCTTTGAAGTAGTTGATACAAATTGTGTATTCAACATGGGATGTAAGTGTTACTGGCTGGGCCAGCATTATTACCCGTCACTAGTTCTCCTTGAGAAGGTGGTGGTGAGCTGCCGTCTTGAACCATTGCAGTCCATCTTCTGCAGGTGGGTCCACAATATCCTTAGGGAGGGAATTGCAGGATTTTGACCCAGCAACAGTGAAGGAATGTCAGAATGGTCAGTGGATTGGAAGGGGACTTGCAGGTTTCCATGTATCTGCTGCCCTTATCCTTCTAGATGGAAGTGAACCTTTCATATTCAACTATTAGTGGTAGGGAAATTATTGGAGAAGATACTTAGAATCATAATTTACTTGCATTTGGAAAAGAATGGACTTATTCGGGCTGGTCCGCATGGTTTTGTGTGGGAGAGATCTTCTCTCACAAATTTGAGTTTTTTGAGGAAGTGATAAAGTTGATTGATGAGGGTAGGGAAGTGAATGTTGTCTGCATGGACTTTACCAAAACATCTGACAAAGTCCTCATGGGAGGTTGGTCCAGAAGATTAAGGCTTATGGGATCCATGGTGAGTTTGGTAAGTTGGTTATAAACTGACATTGGTCATAGAAGACAGAGGGTAGTTGTGAAGGGTCTGTGACCAGTGATGTTCCACAATGCTAAGTGCTGTTGTTTGCAATATATGATTTAGATGAACACGTACAAAGTCCAATTAGTAAGCTTGCAGGTGACATGAAAATTGGTGGATTGGAATAAGGTTGTCAAACATGCAGCAGGATTTAGATCAGTTGGAAAGTTGGGCAAAGAAATAGCAGGTGGAGTTTAATCTGAACAAGTGTGACATGATGCATCGTGGGAGGTCAAATGCAAGAGGAAAGTATACAGTAAATGGTAGGACCCTTAGGAACATTGATATTCAGAGGGATCTCTGAATAACTCCCTGAAAGTGACAGCACAAGTAGATAAGGTGGTAAAGAAGGTATACAGAGCTGAAAATGTGTTGCTGGTTAAAGCACAGCAGGTTAGGCAGCATCCAAGGAACAGGAAATTCGACGTTTCGGGCCAGAGCCCTTCATCAGGATGAAGGGCTCTGGCCCGAAACGTCGAATTTCCTGTTCCTTGGATGCTGCCTAACCTGCTGTGCTTTAACCAGCAACACATTTTCAGCTCTGATCTCCAGCATCTGCAGATCTCACTTTTTACTCAAAGAAGGTATACAACATGCTTGCCTTCATGTGTCAAGACAATGAGTATAAAAGTTGACAGGTCATTTTGCAGCAGTATAAAACTTCAGTTAGTCTGGATTTGGAATAGAGTGTGCAGTTCTGGTCACCACACTATAGGAAGGATGTGGAGGGATTGGAGAGGGTGCTAAAGAGGTTTACCTGGGTACTGCCTGTATTAGCTATAGGTGAGCTTGGACAAACCTGTATTATTTTTGCTATAGCATTGGAGGCTGAGGGGTGACATGATTGAAGTGTACAAAACTACGTGAGGCATGTATAGAGTGGATAGTTGGAGTCTTTTTTCCAGGGTGGAAATGTTAAATACAAGGGGGTGGAGGTCTAAGGCGAGAGGGAGAGAGTTTAACGGAGATGTGCGAGGCAAGTTATTTTTTACACAGAGGGTGGTAGGTGCCCAGAACACGCTACCAGGGGAGATGGTAGAGGCAAATAAGATAGCAACGCTTAAGAAGCCATTTAGAGAGACCCATGAACAGGCAGGGAATCGAGGGATATGGACTATGTGCAGGCAGATGGGATTAGTTTAGAATGGCATCATGATTGGCAAAGACATGGTGGGCTGAAGGGCCTGTTCCTGTGCCAGACTGCTCTCCTTCTCTAACTTAAGCTGGATGATTAATGGTTGGCCTCAGTATCTCTGTGCTATACAGAGTGTAAGTAAAATCAGAAAGAATTCCCAGTTGGTAAGAGACATGGATGAGTCCTGGGTGGAATATTTGGGAAGGTCAGGTCAAGACGAGATGAGCTGGCAATGTCAATGCTCCTGTCTGGTTGGTCATGCCCTTGGCAATTTGGTAAGTGGCCTTCACCTGTTGGCATACACCCAGCAATACAAGTGGTTAGCACCAACTGAGTGGAGAAATGGTTGATTGAGTTAGGGTGGCATTTAGCAGAGAAACAGTGTAGGAACTTTCCAACATGGGGAGGTACTGCTGTCTTTTGTTTTCCTCACATTTGGGATGTGAGGAAGCAGTGGCTACATCTGGGGATAATTAGGTGTTACCCAACTCTCTGTTTAGTTTGCTAATCTGAGACTCAGCTAAGTACCCATACTGTTCAAACACAAATGTCTAGTGTCTGCTGTACTACCTAATGAATCACAAACACTCAAAATACTGTACTTGGAAAAAAATTACTTCCTTCCCGACCATCCCATGTCCTAAGTAATATGATTATCTTCAATTAACACTCCACTTTTTGACCGTTCATATTAAATTATATTTTCCCTGGAAATTACTTGTCAAAATTTAATACCTCCGTACAGTTAGGCTAATTTGAATTCAGTTTCCCAGTCGCTTAGGAGTCAGTCTGAAATTTAAACATTCTAGAATCACTTCTTTCTTGGCTGTATTACTTGGTTGGTAGTCAGGTCAGGTAGGGACGTGTTTTCTCTTCTCCTAGCTTTCCTTTGGACTCGGAGGTGGAGCTCTCTATCACTAATTATGGGAATGATACCAGGAATGAGGGATTTTAGATACAAGAAATTAGAGAAATTGGGCTTATTCTTGTTGAAGCAGAGAAGATTAAAGAGGTGACCTTACTGATTTATTATGAATTATTATTCATAATTTTGACAGGGTAAAGATGATAGTCTGTTTCCACTGGTTGGATGTCAGTAACTAGAGGGTCACAATTTCAAGATTGTCAGCAAGAGAGCTCGGAGTGAGATGAAGAAAAACCTCTTCACTCAGGGAACTGTTAGGATTTGGAATCCCCTGCCTGGGAGAGCGGTGGAGGCGGATTCCATGGCACATTTCAAGAGAGAGCTGGATGTATATTTGAAAATGATGAGGGTTACAGAGATACTGCAAAGCTTTATTGATTTAAACTACAATATTCATGATTATACATTGCAATTCAACTTTACTATGTTTGTATCTGCATCTGTGTTTGCTGGTGTGTGTGTGTGTGTGTGTGTGCGCGCACCAGGGTCTGTGTATTAGTGCCTGTGTGTTTGTGTGTGTGTGTGTGTGTGTGCGCGCATGCGCACCTGTGCGTGTGTTTGTCGGCATCTTGAGTGTATATGCATCTGTATATATCAATGTCTGTATATGTCCATGTGTGAGTTTGTGTATGTCAATTTTTGTGTGTGTCAGTATCTATGTGTTTAATTGTGTCTCTGTATGTGATTGTGTGTGCCCGCGTGAGTGTTGGTTTCAGAGCCTGTGTGTCTGTGTGTGGTGTGTGCATTGTGTATGTGTGTGATCGAAGGTGACAGTGTCTATATATGTGTCTGCATGTGTGTATCAGAATGTGTGTTGGCATATGTGTGTGTTGGTGTCTGTGTGTCCATGTGTGTCTGTGTCCGCATGTGTGTTGGTGTTGAAGGTGTGTGCGTGCACACGTTTTTCCGTGTGTCTTTGTGTCTCAGTGCGTTGTTGGTGGCATTGTCTGTGTGTCAGTGTCTGTATGTGTCCCCGCGTGTATTAGTCTCTGCGTGTTTGTGCCTATTTGTACTGATGTCTGTGTGTATTCGTGTGTGTCGGCGTCTGTGTGTATACATCAGTATCTGAATGTGTCTGGCTGTGTGTGTTTGCGTGTGTTTATGTGTATGTGTGGGTGTTTGTGTGTGTGTCTATGATTGTGTGAGTGTATTTGTGTTGGTCAGACTGTGTCAATGTGTGTGTGTGCCTGCAAGTGCATACGTGTATATATGTGCGTGCATATGGACTGTGTACGTGTGTGTGTTGTGTGTGTGAGTGTGTGTGTATTTGTGTCTGTGAGTGTCTGTGTGTGTGTGTGTATGTCTGTGAGTGTGTATGTCTGTGATTATGTGTGTGTGTGTGTTGTGTGCATTTGTATATGTCTCTGTGCGTGTTGTGTGTGTGTGCATGTTGTGCATATCTGTCTGTATGTATATGTCTTAGTGTGTGTGTGTGTGTGGATGTGTCTTGTGTATGTATGCGTCTGTGTGTTTGGTCTGTCTGTGTGTATGTGTGAGTGAATGTCTGTGTATCTGTGAGTCTGTGAATGTGTGTGTCTGTGTGTGTTGTACATGCATGTGTATGCCTGTGAGTATATGTGTATGTTGGTGATGTGTATGTGTTGTACATATGGGTGTGTATGTATGGGTGCATTCCTGTGTGAGTGTCTGCGTGTGTGTGTTATGTATGTGTGTTATGCGTGACTGTGTGAGTGTGTGTGTATGTGTGTGTGTGTGTGTGTGCGCGCGCGCGTGTGTGTGTGTGTGTGTGTGTGTTGGGTGGTGTTGCAGTCTCTCTAATCCTACTGTTTTCTGCTGAAGATGGGAACTCATGGAGTGTGTGTGTTGATTCGCTCTGCACTCGGCACAATGGTTCCCACCCTTGCCCTCAGGTGCTGGCACTCTGTCCTTGCCTGCTGCCCACATGCCAGCACTTACAACGTGAGTTAATGATAGAAGCCGAGAGAACAGTCTCAGCTGTCGAGGCTTGCCCTGAAGGAATGCCATTCGGGCAATGTGCCAGAGGTGCCAACAATACCTGTGGGACTGCATCATTTACAGGAGCCAACATCCTCGGGTAGGGGTAGAGCTTTTGTGAATGGAGTCTCGGCGACAAAGCATCTGATGGCTTAAGGGTTATTTTTCCTCATGGTAGTTTTGACAACTGTGAGCAAAGTTGCTGCAAAAGAGAAATGAGACCAATGGAGCGTGATCCCTGAGATTTCACTTAGCAGCAAGGGAGGGTGTGTACAGTTTGCATTATTACTGATGCTGTCCTTCAGATCAGAACTGTGGGAGCAGGTTGTGCTGTGAAATAACTGTCACTGGAGATGGTAGCGGTGGGAAGCATTTGAAGTGATGAACGTGGAGCCTCAGTGCAAGGAGTATGTTGGCACAACATTAAAAGTGTAGTGTCCTACACTTTTTTGTTTGTTCTGTTTTACAGTTGCTTATTGATGCCAACATCTAGAGACACCACGGTAGGAGACACTGTGAAGAAGCTCACTTTGATTTGTGATGCTTTCAAATGTTTCTAGAGAGTTCTTGCATGCTATACAATGGTTTTCAGATTCCTTTGTGAGATATCAGCAGTCAACACTCACTGTCAAAAAAAAACCCAGATTCCTGGTAATTGAAGTGGTTCGAGATGATCTTTATGGCTGGCTAACATTTGGCAGCAGTTATGATAAGCTCATATCAACCCTCTGTGTCTCACGCTTCATTCTTGGCTTGCTATATAGACCCCTTTGGTAAACAGGACTTGCTGTTAACGTTGCCTTGGCTACTAAGCCAGATTGATGCACGCTATGTTTGTGTGTGGCAGTTGATGACTATCGGTTTACCGGTCGGTGCTCAAGTCCGTGCTTAATCATTTAGGATTCTTAAATGAGCGATACTCAGTGTTCACTACATTCCTTCCTCATTTCGATAAGCATGTTACACAGCCTTCCTCTACATAGTTGCGTTTTTGCAACACAGCATGAGGCCCATTTTTTTTTATTCACTTGTGGGACACAGGCTCCCAACATGTGCAACACCACAGTGATCGAATTCGCTTTGGAGAAAATGATCCTTGTTTCTATAAGGCAGTCAAGGAAGAGAGCACGGGTGTCCGAGGTCACAATGATGTCGTGGTTAACTCACTAGCAGCCTTGGCTAATAATCCAGAGAGCATGCGAAAGAAAACATCCCATGGTTGTAGTTGAGCACTGACTGATGCCAAAGGCAGACAGAGGCTGACGAGATGGTCCACCGAGCTCCTTCCAACACACAATAATACATCATGACTTGTCGGTATCCCCAGGCACGAGCAATGCAATGTAATGTCAGACATTTGTTGGAATGGTCCTAAACTGTGGCGTCCTTTACACTGGCTTAGTGCGCCAGTGAGGAGGTAATGGAAGAGGAACCTAAACTCCGTTCCCTCCATGACTACCTAGTCAGGTCCACACCCCTCAACCAACTCACCCTCCCATCCTGGCACCGTCCCCTGCCACCGCAGGAATTGCAAAACCTGCGCCCATACCTCCCCGCTCACCTCCATCCAAGGCCCCAAAAGAGCCTTCCACATCCATCAAAGTTTTACCTGCACATCCACCAATGTAATTTATTGTATCCGTTGCTCTCGATGCGATCTCCTCTACGTTGGGGAGACTGGGCGCCTTCTCGCAGAGAGCTTCAGGGAACATCTCCATGACACCCGCCAATCAACTTCACCGCCCTGTGGCCGAACATTTCAGTTCCCCTTCCCACTCTGCTGAGAACGTGCAGGTCCTGGGCCTCCTCCACTGCCACTCCCTCACCACCCGACGCCTGGAGGAAGAACGCCTCATCTTTAGCCTCAGAACCCTTCAACCCCAGGGCATCAATGTGGACTTCACCAGTTTCCTCATTTCACCTTCCCCCATCTCACCCCAGTTCCAAACTTCCAGCTCAGCACCGTCCTCATGATCTGTCCCACCTGTCAATCTTCCTTCCCATCTATCCGCTCCACCCTCCTCTATCACCTTTACCCCCACCTCCATCCACCTATTGCATTCCCAGCTACCTTCTCCCCAGCCACACCCCCTCCCATTTATCTCTCCACCCCCTGAGGTTTCTGGCCTCATTCCTGATGAAGGGCTTTTACCTGAAACATCAATTGACCTGCTCCTTGGATGCTGCCTGACCTGCTGTGCTTTTCCAGCACCACTCTAATCCTGCTCCACTGATCAAGACTGTGGTGGCTAATCTTGGACTTCAACACTGAAGTGTAAAAAGTGATGATAATCTCAGCAGACCACAGGGTTACCCTCTCATTAGAGGGATATGACTGGTGATGGTTTAACCTGAGGGTCACCAAGCCTCAGATTAAGAAGGTGTGTCCTTCATGGTGACCTCAGCTAGTGCACGGATTGAAGCCACACTGTTGGTATCAATCTGCGTCGCATACCAGCTGTCCAGCCAACTGAGCTAACCAACCCACATCAGTGCCATTTGACTGCTCACTCCTCGTATATACTCAATAAAAGAACATCTACAAGCTTCTGGGATGGAGAATTTTAAAGATTCTCAATCCTTTAAACAATTTCATTTCCCCTGATTTCACTGCTAAATGGGATAAACAGTGGATGAAAAATGGGAGACTTTCAAGAGAGAGATGAATAGGGTGCAAGCTTGGTACACACCCAAGAGCAATAAATATAGGGTGAGAGCCAAAGCTGGAGCACCTTGGATTGCTAAGGATATTGGTGAGGAAGTAAGGAAGAGAAAGGAGGCATGTGATGTGTACAGGAATAATAATAACAATGGACATCATGGAGTGCATCTAAAAGGCGGAAGAAAGGCTAAGGCTGGAACAAGGAAGGCTAAGGGGAAACATGAGGAAAGGATGGCAGGCTGCACACAAGCAATTGGTAAACTATTCTTCAAGCATATTGATAGCAAAAGGTGAGTGAAGGACAGAGTGGGGCCCATAAGGAACAATCAATCGCCTTGCAGCAAAAAGGGACTTTGCTTCTACTTTCACTCAAAATCAAAATGGTGATAAGGCCCAGTTGAAATGGGGCTGTGAGTGAATGAGCAGTGTAGTGACAGGTAGAGAAGAGATGCTGAAAAGGCTGGTAGCAACCCAGGTAGAGAAGTCACCACGCCCAGTGAAAATAAAGACCATAAGATGTAGAAGCAGAACTGGCCATTCAGCCCATTGGGTCTGCTCTACCGTAAAAGGTAGGAAACAGGATAGGTACAGGTCATTCCTCAGTCCAGAGATGAGTTGAAATGGTCTTCCTAGAGATCAGTGTTGGGGCCCTTGCTTTTTCTGGTTTATATAAACGGTGTGGAGATGGTTGTTGAGGGTAAAATCTCTAAATTTGCAAATGATACTAAGCTAGGGAGAATGGTGAAGTGTGAGGGCAAGGCTGAGCAACTTCTTAGGACATTGACAGGTTGGCAAATGGGCAGACAGCTGGCAGACCAACTTTAAAGCAGAGAAACGTGAGGTAATGCATTTTGGAAGAAGAAATATGGAGAGACAATTCAGGCTCAATGGTTCAACGCTCGAGGGAGTACAAGAGGAGTAGAGGAACCTCCGGGTTGGAGGGGGCCAGGCAAGTTGAAACTGTTATTAAGAAGGCTTAGTGGATCCTTGGGTTTAGATATAGATGCATAGAGTATAAAAGCAGGGGAATGATTCCACACCTCTGCAAATCATTGATCAGACCACATTTGGAGAATTGTGCTCAATTCTAGGTATCTCTTTAAGGAAGGATGTTAAAGCCCAGAAGAGAGTGCAACGGATATCTACTAGAATGATATCAGAAAAAGACCCAGGAGGGAGGTTAGATACAAGAAAAGATGGGAGATAGTAGGTTAATGCTCCTTGAAGCAGATGATCTTGTTGAGGTGTTCAAAATTATGAACAATTTTGACAGAATAAAGAGGGATATTCTTTTTCCATGAGTTGATGTGTCAGTAACTAGGGGGTCACAATTTCAAGATCAGCAGCAGGAGATCTAGGAATGAGATATGGAGAAACTTCTTTACTCAGAGAGTTGTTAGGATTTGCAATGGGCTGCCTAGGGGAGTGGTGGAGGCTGATTCTATAGGAGGTTTCAAGAGAGAGCTGGATATATATTTGAAAGTGATGAATTTAGAGAGCTGCAGAGATAGGCTGGAGAATGGGACTAGCTGGGTAGTTCTTTCGGGAGTCAGTACAGACACGGTGGGTTGAATGGTCTCCTTCTGTACTGTAAAACCCTATGTTTCTAAACAATTGCCTTGTAGTCCTGAGGATGTGTCTAGATTCCACAACCAGTGAAAATGAGCTCTCAGTGTCTGTTTCTACAGTATTGCCTCTCATTCTTTGAACACCAAAGTTAGATCAGTTCATATGTTATAGCCTCTCACCTCAGGACAGCACCTCATCCCAAGGAGCAATCCAATGAATTGTATTGTTCTGCCTCCAATGCAAACATATCCTTCTTAAACGTGGCAACTAAAGCTGGACACAGTATTCCAGGTGTGGTCACTGCAAAGACTTGGACACTTGTAGCAAAACGCTTCGCTAGGTTTAATATCTCTTAAGGACAACATGCCCAACACAGTGGCATGCCATTAAGGGATATTTCGGACTTTGTATTAATGTCTCAGTGAGGCATGACCTTTGACCATATAGATTTCTGGGTCAGAGGTGAGAGTGCTACTCACTGAAACACAGCTGGGATGGAAAGAAAGATTTTCATATGAGCAGATCCGAGCTAAACTGAGCACAGATGGTCTGCAATTTTTGCCAGAGATCTTCAGATTTCATCAGGGGCCTGAGAAACAATTCTACACGTTGTTGTTGCTTTCAAATTCTACAAAATCTGGAAGCAAGAACATCAATTATAAAGTGACATTAACACAGTGAAATGTAAGCTCCCAAAAGGTGCCATATCCAGTATCAATTTTCAAGCCTGATTTGATATGGATCCACTTGATGTTCGGACATCAAGCATGCTGGAGATCTGAAATACAGTCAGAAAGCACTGGAGAAACTCAGCAGGTCTGGCAGCATTTGTGGAGAGAGAAACAGCGTTAATGTTTCAAGTAACTTGGATATGAAGACTGATGATTTGGCGACCAAATATTTGATTAGAGAGCTAAATTTTGAGGAGCTTCCTGAAGGAGAAGAAAGAGAGAGAGAAAGAGCAGGAGAAATGGAGAGGAAAGTAAATTTTGAGCTTAGAGCTGACAATTAAAATTGAAGATGCACAAAAGATCAAAATTGGGGGAAGAACAGTTATTGAAGAGTGTTGTAGAGAGGGAAGAAATTGCAAAGATGGGGGTACAAGGAGAAATGAGTTCAAGGAGGGATTTGAAAGGAAGGATGAAAATCTTTGAGATCCAGGCAGTAGTAAACTGGGAGCTGTCAAGCACACAGTGGTGTTGTGTGAGTGGGCCTGCGAGAACGAAAACACAAATTAAACATCTGTCTCAGGCTGGAGTTTCAGGAGCAGATGAGAATGGTGCCAAAAAGAAAGAAGGTGTCAGTGAATAATTGTCATGACAACAAAGGTTTGCGAACCAGGTCATGTTGACCTTACGGCTCCTGCGTTATCTGCCTGTTTCACCTACACTGCTCCTCATGCACTAAAAAGGTAAAGTCAACAAAATTACCAGACTTCACACATTTTTATCCCCGATTTCTCAACCCTTCTTGTGCTGCGCTCCTTGTTACTGACCAATGACCTTCTCTCGTTATGCTGCTGCCCCCTGTGTTGGGTCCTTTGAAACAAACAAATTCGTCTTTACACCATTTGAAGATTTATTTAATAGATCTCTGGATCAGGCAGCAGTGAGGATGACAGATTAGAGTCAAGATTGTGGTGCTGGAAAAGCACAGCGGGTCAGGCAGCATCCGAGGAGCAGGAAAATCGACGTTTCGGGCAAAACTTAATGAAGGGCTTTTGCCCAAAACATTAATCTCCTGCTCTTCGGATGCTGCCTGACCCGCTGTGCTTTTATAGCACCACACTTAGATCTCTGGATCAGACAACACACAGTCCCTGAAAAGTTTGAAAGAAATTTTCTCTGTGATTAGAACATTTAACTTTGGTAATAGATTTTGTGTGGGTTTTTTTTTCTGTTGTTTAATTATTCATGGTGGCATCTGATTGGCAGAAATTGTCTGGGAGTGAGGGATCCTTACTGTGGCTGGGACCTGAGACAGAAGCGATGTACCACCATTGAAGACAGTTCCAACATGAGCCTGTGGAGGCAGAACATCACAGAATGTCCGGTATGAACACGTCTATCTCAAATACTTCCCATCAACGTCACCTTGTTAGAGGAAGGATATCATTAACTTGGAGAGGGTTCAGAAAAGATTTACCAGGATGTTGCCGGGGAATGGAGGGTTAGAGTTCGGAGAGGCTGGGACTTTTCTCACTGGAGTGTAGGAGGTTGAGGGGGGACTTCGTAAAATCATGAGGGGCACAGATAAGGTGAATGGCAGATGTCTTTTCCCTAGGGTGGGGGAATTCAAATCTAGGGTGCATATTTTTAAAGTGAAAGGAGAAAGATAAAAAAAACGCAAGAGGCATCTTTTACATAGAGAGTGGTTCGTGTGTGGAATGAACCTCCAAAGGAAGTGATGGACGTGGGTATAGTTACACCATTTAAACAACACGTGGCTAAATGAATATGAAATGTTTGGGGGGATATGGGCCAAACGCAGGCAGGTGGGACTAGTTTAGATTTGGAGACTAGTTTAGTTTGGGATTATGGTTGGCATGGGTTGCTTGGACTGAAGGGTTGGTTTCTGTGCTGTATGACTCTATGTCCATTTGTTACTGAAAATACAGGGAGACAGTTGTGATAAATACAGTTGGCGAAGAAGGCAAATGACATGTTGGCCTTCATACTGAGAGGATTTGAGTACAGGAGTCAGGATGCCTTGCTGCAATTATGCAGGGCCTTGGTGACGCTACATCTAGATTATTGTGTGCAGTTCTGGTCTCCTAATCTGAGGAAGGATGTTCTTACTATGGAGGGAGTGCAACAAAGGTTTGCCATACTGATTCCTGGGTTGATGGGACTGAGTTGAGGAGAAACTGCATCGGTTAGGATTCATTGGAGTTTAGAAGAATAAGGGGGGATCTCACAGAAACCCACAGAATTCCAACAGGACCAGACAGGGCAAATGCAGGAAGGATGTTCCTGATGCAGAACCAGCGGGTTACTGTCTAAGGATAGATGGTAGGCCATTTAGGACTGAGATCAGGAGAAATTTCTTAGCCCAGAGAGCGGTGAGCCTGTGGAATTCTCTGCCACAGGGAGTGGTTGAAGCTAAAAGAAATGGAATGTTTTCAAGAAGGAATTTGTTATAATTCTTCAGGCTAAAGAGATCAAAGGGTATGGGGAGAAAGCAGGAAGAGGATACTGAGTTGGATGATCAGCTATGATTGTAATAAATGGTGGAGCAGGCTTGAAGGGTTGAGTGGCCTACTCCTCCAGTTCTCTATTGTAAAGAAATAGGCAGGCTCTCAAAGCCTTTTGTCTTACACTCATCAAGACAAATGCACAAGGGGAAACGCTCTGAGAAAAGCATGCTGATTGGTTGGAAAGTCGACTTGTCAGTAGGTATTACCGTGGAGAGTGCACCAGGCCTGTGTTTTTATTTAATTGGAAAACAATATGCAATGCCTGGATACGTTCCTTTGTCCCACACAGGACAGGGCCCTGCTAAATGTACATATATTGATGCATATTTGTTCATGTTGAGAGTTGAGCTCATAATCTTAAATTAATTGTTAGTATAATCCTTAGCACACTGGGGAATTGTTGCGTCACATCTACGTAGACATTTTGTTTCGAGATTTGAAAACACAGCCTGCTTTATGACACTCGGCCTATTGCGAAAACCCAAAGAAATGAGTGCAAGGTGAACAACTTCAAAAGCAAATCTCTTCCCTTCAGCTAAATTCAAGTTCTGTCCAGCCAAGTGGCTAGAATATCCATTCGTTCACTTCTGGCTGTCTTTTCTATCCAAGCATTGTCAGGGGTTTGGAGTTGATTTAGAAGGAATACACTGGTGTGGTGCCCAAGGTGATTTCTTCCCTTACCATGGAGAGACTGAGCACCTTTATAGAACTGTTCCAAACGATGAAGGACTTTTGTGATAATAAATGAGGTGAAGCTGTTACTGTTGAGAGAAGGGTTGGTAATCAAGGGCCAGTGCAGAGATGATGAGGCGTTTTCAGAACGTAGTGGGTTGTTAACATTGGAGTGAAGGGATGGTGGAAGTAGATTCGATTGTGACAATGGCCTTGTCAGAAAAGGCCACCTCCTTTGAATAGACAAAAAAAATTCAGAAGTCACATGGTATCAGGTTATAATCCAACAGGTTTATTTGAAACCACAAACTTTCGGCATGCTGCCCCTCCATCATCTGAAGTGGGGTGATTTCACCCGATGAAGGAACAGCGTTGAAAAGCTTGTGATTTCAAATAAACCTGTTGGACTATAATCTGGTGTTGTGTGACTTCTGACTTTGTCCACCCCAGTCCAACACCGGCACCTCCACCTCATAGATTAAAAAAAACTCGCAAAGGGGTATTTAGTGGATACCTTTGGCGAAATAATGTGCAAAGCTGTGAAGGGAGAGGGATGGTTGGCACTGTTGGGATAACCAACACTGATACAATGGGCTGACTGGCCTCCTTCTTTACAATCAGGTTCTAACTTGTTAATTTTCTGTTGGCCCTGACCTATTTCTTCTTGGGTTTTTCTTGACAGCTGGTCCACGCTGCACATTAAACATAAAGACAACAACTGGAAGAGAAGGGAATCATCTTTCAGGCTATACTTAGATAGCAAATTAAAAATAAACAGAGTCTTTCACAGCCTTGATATCATGACGATGTTTACAGTCAATTAAGCCTGTTTAAAGTGTAATGTTGTCCGGGGAAGGAAATCTGCCATCCTTAGTGCAGCCTACAAGCGAGTCCAGACCCACAGCAATGTGTCTGAACTCTTAGCTAACCTCCAGCAAAGTGCTGACCTTGCCAACAAAAGCCACGTTGCATGAAACAAACTATTTCTAAAAGGTAATGGCAGGAAGTGTTGCAACAACACAGTGCACAGCAAGATCCCAGGATCATCCCTGAGATCAATGAGCAAATCGACTGTTTTACTTCATGGTCGTATTTGAAGGATGAATAATGATGGAGCTCTAGGTTTAATGCCTCATCCAGTGCCTTCCTTCACTGGAGTATTTGCCTAGATTTTGTCATCTAGTCTCCACGATGAACTTGCACTGTCTCGACTCAGAGACAGTTACCCACTGAGTCAAGACTGACACATTAAATAAATTACACAGGAAAGCAGACATTTTGCTATGTGTTATTCATTAATGGCAATGTTTTAAAAAGCTCACACTTGCATGCTAATTTGATCTGTTTGCTGATTTTAAATAATATTCTAATACTCTGGGCTAGCTGTTAATTTTAACAGATGGCAGGGTATTTACCTGTTCCCTCTTTTGATAGAGCTTATAAATTTGCTAACAGACTCATCAAAATGTTAGGTGAAGAAGTTTTTTTGTTAACATCAGAAGCATGAAAGTTCCTGACATTTGACAAAAATGTCTTCCCAATATTAAACTGCCAATGAATGGCATGATTACGTTGAAGTGGTAGCCATGATGTGGAAGTGCCAGTCTTGGACTGGGGTAGACAAAGGCAGAAGTCACATGACACCAGGTTATACCAACAGGTTTATTTGAAATCACAATGTACCTGATGAAGGAGTGGTGCTCCGAAAGCTAGTGGTTTCAAATAAATTCGTTGGGCTATAACCTGGTGTTGTGTGACTTGTGATTAGGTTAAAAAAATTACTGTTTGAGAACGTGACTGAAGAGCTTCTGTAAATTACTGTTTGAGAACGTGGCTGAAGAGCTTCTGTAAAATTGTGACTTGTGATTACATTGAAATGGTTAAGGGTTCATGTGGCGCAGTGGTGGTGTCCCTGCCTCTGAACTCAAGGAGGCTTGAGTCAAAGTCCCAACCTGCTGCAGAAATCTAAATAATATCTTTTAACAGGTTGGTTAGAACATGTCTTCTCACCTTCGGGGTAATTGGAAAGATTTGGGACAATGAAGTTAGTTAACAAAGATAAAAATGTGACTCATTAAGTGATGCAGCGTTGAGGTTGTGATTGGCATTGGTCAGTGACAGATACCAGGGCAACTTGAGTCAATCTTCTGGGCAGTGCGTAGCCTCAGTTTGTACCAATTTCCATTTGTCCATCATCCTTGTCCTCACTCACATTTATAATTCTAATCCGTCTCAGAACTCTTCCAGTCCTAACATCCTTGATGATCTCTCCAATACTCCATCCCCAGATGACCATCTTTGCCTCACAAAGGGCAGCTGTGACTTCAGCTGTTTTTGACCCTAAGCTCAGAGTTCCCTTTTATTAGATTAGATTACTTTTTTTTATTAGATTACTTACAGTGTGGAAACAAGCCCTTCGGCCCAACAAGTCCACACCGACCCGCTGAAGCGCAACCCACCCATACCCCTACATTTACCCCTCTACCTAACACTACGGGCAATTTATCCTGGCCAATTCACCCAACCTGCACATCTTTGGACTGTGGGAGGAAACTGAAGCACCCGGAGGAAACCCACGCAGACACGGGGAGAACGTGCAAACTCCACACAGTCAGTCGCCTGAGTCAGGAATTGAACCCGGGTCTCTGGCACTGTGAGGCAGTAGTGCTAACTCTGTTTCTTAAGGCCCATGTCTTTGACCAACTGTTTGGTACCCTGCCTGAATATCACTTAGAGTCAGTCTTTGCCTAATTATGGAGAAAGTGAGGACTGCAGATGCTGGAGAGTCAGAGTTGATAACTGTGCTGCTGGAAAAGCACAGCAGGTCAGGCAACATCCAAGGAGCAGGTGAATCGACGTTTCGGGCATAGGCCCTTCATTAGGAATGTGGAGGGGAGAAAGAGCTGAGCTCATGCACCAAACAACCACACCACCCTGTGGCTGACCGGTTCAATCCCCCTCCAACTCCCCTAAGAAAATACGAGTCTTCAGCCTCCTCCACAACCAAATCCAAGCAACCCGCCAATTAGAGGAAGAATGCCTCAGCTTCCACCTTGGGACCCTTCAACCACATGGCATCAACATCAGCTTCACTAGTTTCCAAATCTCCCGTCCCCCCACTTCATCCCAGATCCAACTCAACACCACCCTCATGACCTGTCCTACCTAGCCATCCTCCTTCCCACCTATCTGCTCCATCCTCCCCACCGACCTATAACTATCAGCCCCCACCTGCATCCACCTAACATATTCCCAGCTACCTTACCCCAGCCCCACCCCCAACCCCTTATGTATCTCTCAGCCCCCTTCTCCTAACGCGCACCCCCCAATCCCCCACATTCATGGTGAAGGGCTTAGGTCCGAAACATTGACTCTCCTGCTCCTCGGATGCAGTCCGACCTGTGCTTTTCCAGCGCCACACTTTGCGACTTTGCCTAATTATGCCTTGCAATTGTTCACTGTGTTTGAGGTGCTATATAAATCCAAGTTGTTGGGAGGAACATTTCCGAGGTAGTGCTGTGCAACCTTTGGTTTTGGAGAGGCTGGTGGTGTAGTCTTCCCCCATCTCTCTTTTCCAACACCGTTGTTGCATTGCAGGGCAAGGCTAGAGAACTGGTAGAGGTCAGTCTTTAATGGGTGCAGACATTTTTCCACCTTAAGAAACGCAACAGCTCACAATATTGTGCTATGTTTCCGCGACATTTGAAATTATATTCGCTCCACCTGACTGTTGGGATTCTTTGACGCAGGTGAGAAACCTCACTCTGGACGGTGAATTCGGGCCATGGTCTCCGTGGCAACTGTGTGAGCATGCAGACAAAGAGGCCACGGGATCGTGCATGTGCCGCTCCAGATCATGTGACAGCCCTGCCCCGCGGTGCGGAGGTCATGAGTGTGTCGGAGCCCGGATCGAGGTGGCTAATTGCTCGAGGTAAGGGGATGGAAATAGTGACTTCACAGAAGGAAGACCAACATAAGCAATGTGGAGTCAGTGCCAAATATATATTTCTTTAATCCATCACCTTGGTTCTAGCTGATGGCCATTATGCCTCCAGGTCAAAAGGCTGTTGGGATTGGCACCACTCCAACCCTTGACCTATCATAGTAGCACAGTACTGAAGGAGTGCAGCATTGGCACAGGTGCCAGTCTTTAGAAGGAATATAAAAATGTGGGGGTTAGCCCCATGGCATTGTTGAGTGTACCCACCCTGGCCAACTTATCTCTTCCAACCAATTCATCAGAGAAATAAACAAACCCGATCATCACCTGAGATCTAAGTAAGTTTAGATGACATGGGATTTAGGGAGAGTTGCCTATTGGATACATTGGCTTGACGGTAGGAGACAGAGGGTTGTCATGGAGGGTTGTTTTTTAGACTGGAGGCCTGTGATCAGCGGTGTTCCGCAGGGATCGGTGCTGGGTCCACTTTTGTTTGTCATTATATAACCGATTTGGATGAGGATATTAGAGACATGGTCAGTAAATTTGTGGATGACATCAAGATTGGTGGTGGAGTGGACAGTGAAGAAAGTTACCTAAGGTTGCAAAGGGACCTTGGTCATTTGGGCCAATGGGGTGAGGAGTGGCAGATGGAGTTTAATTTGGATAAATGTAAGGTATTTTGCATTTTGGTAAAACAAACAAGTGCAGGACTTATATAGTTAATGGTAGGGCCCTGAACAGAGAGACCGAGGAGTTCAGATACATAGTTCTTTGAAAGTTGTGTCACAGATAAACAGGGTGGTTAAGAAGGCATTTAGCACGCTTGCCTTCATTACTCAGACCTTTGAGTATAGGGGTTGTTACATAATATTGAGGTTGTGCAGGATGTTGGTGTGGGCACTTATTAAATTGGAGGGGACCGAGAAAAGATTTACCAGCATGTTGCTGGAACTGGAAGGTTTAAGTTATAAGGAGAGGCTGGATAGTTGGGACTTCTTTCCCTGGAGCATAGAAGGTGGAGGGGTAACTTTAAACAAGTTTACAAAATCATGAGGCCCATAGGTGGGGAAATAGCAAAGATCCTTTCCTTAGGATGGGCATATTTTTACAGTGACAGGAGAAAGATTTAAAAGGGACCTGAGAGGCAACTTTTTCACACAGAGGGTGGTTCGTATGTGGAATGAACAGCCAATGGAATTGGTAGATGCAGGTACACCATTGCAACGTTAAAAAGCCGTTTGGAGACATACATGAATAGGAAACATTTAGAGGAATATGGGCCAAATGCAGGTCAGTGAGACTAGTTTAATTTGGGAAACTTGGTCAGCACAGATGGATCGGATGAAGGGTCTGTTTCCATGCTGTCTGACTTTGTCACTCTATGACTCTCAGTTTTGAGAACTTGAGATTAATTTTCCAATTCCAAGAAGATTTGATTTCCCACAATGATTAGTTGTTTGAAGGGATTTCAGCAGGGTTATTCAAGGGCTGTGTGCCTCTTTCACAGTTTGGAAGGAGTCTTCATACCTTCAGCCTTAGAGGTTAACATTGCCAATGTTAAACATACCCTAAACATCACCAGTACAGTATGTTGCTGCATGATGGGAGTCACTGTTATCTGAAATAATGGGCAAGGTTGAATGATAGAGTTACAGGCAAAGGAGTCAGCACCTACAGAAGCAAGAGGGATGTAATAAGAGGACAAATGACAGTGTTACAGTTTTACGGAGACTTTTCATGTTTTATATACAGAGCAGAGATGTATTGCTGAGGCTGTTTTAAGGCTCTGGTCAGACTTAATTTTTGGGAATATTGTGGAATATTGTGAGCAGTTTTGGGTCCTGAATCTAAGGAAGGATGTGCTGGTGTTGGAGAGAGTCAAGGGTCCATTTACAAGAGTGATCCTGCAGATGAAGGGTTTGTCACATGAGTGGTTGAGGACTGGGGGTTTGCACTTGACGGAGTTTAGAAGGATGTGGTGTGGAATCTGAGTAAAACATACAGAGTGCTGAGAGGCCTGGATAGAGTGAGCGTGGAGAAGATGTTCCCACTAGTAGGAGAGATTAAGACCCCAGAGCATAGCCTCAGGGTGAAAGGATGGCCCTTTAGAACAGAAATGGTGTGGGTGGTGAATCTGTGGAACTCATTGCTGCAGAGGGCTGTGGAGTCCAAGTCATTGAGTATTCTAAGACAGAGATAGATGGGTTGTTGACTGGTTAGGAGATCAAGGGTTACAGGGAGAAGGCAGGTTGAGAAACATGGTAAAAACATGACTGCAGATGCTGGAAACCAGATACTGGATTAGTGATGCTGGAAGAGCACAGCAGTTAAGGCAGTATCCAAGGAGCAGCGAAATTGACGTATCAGGCAAAACCCCTTCATCAGGAATAAAGGCAGTGAGCCTGAAGTGAGGAGAGATAAGCTAGAGGAGGGTGGGGGTGGGGAGAAAGTAACATAGAGTACAATAGGTGAGTGGGGGAGGGGATGAAGGTGATAGGTCAGGGAGGAGAGGGTGGAGTGGATAGGTGGAAAAGGAGCTAGGCAGGTAGGACAAATCCGGACAAGTCATGGGGACAGCGCTGAGCTGGAAGTTTGGAACTAGGGTGAGGTGGGGGAAGGGGAAATGAGGAAACTGCTGAAGTCCACTTTGATGCCCTGGGGTTGAAGTGTTCCGAGGCGGAAGATGAGGCGTTCTTCCTCCAGGCGTCTGGTGGTGAGGGAGTGGTGGTAAAGGAGGCCCAGAATCTCCATGTCCTCGGTAGAGTGGGAGGGGGAGTTGAAATGTTGGGCCACAGGGCAGTGTGGTTGATTGGTGCGGGTGTCCCGGAGATGTTCCCTAAAGCGCTCTGCTAGGAGGTGCCCAGTCTCCCCAATGTAGAGGACACCGCATCGGGAGCAACGGATACAATAAATGATATTAGTGGATGTGCAGGTAATACTTTGATGTATGTGGAAGGCTCTTTTAGGGCCTTGGATAGAGGTGAGGGAGGAGGTGTGGGTGCAGGTTTTACAGTTCCTACGGTGGCAGGGGAAGGTGCCAGAATGGGAGGGTGGGTTGTGGGAGGGTGGGTTGTAGGGGGCCTGGACCTGACCAGGTAGTCATGGAGGGAATGGTGTTTGCGGAAGGCAGAAAGGGGTCGGGTGGTGGGGTCTTTTTGAAGGTGGTGGAAATGTTGGCGGATGATTTGGTTTATGCGAAGGTTTGTAGGGTGGAAGGTGAGCACCAGGGGCGTTCTATCCTTGTTATGGTTGGAGGGGTTGGTCTGAGGGCAGAGGTGCGGGATGTGAACGAGATGCATTGGAGGGCATCTTTAACCATGTGGGAAGGGAAATTGCGGTCTCTAAAGAAGGAGGCCATCTGGTGTGTTCTGTGGTGGAACTGGTCCTCCTGGGAGCAGATTCGGCAGAGGCGGAGGAATTGGGGTCGGGGATGGCATTTTTGCAAGAGGTAGGATGGGAAGAGGTGCAATCCAGGTAGCTGTGGGAGTCGGTGGGTTTGTAAAAAATGTCAGTGTCAAGTCGGTCGTCATTAATGGAGATGGAGAGGTCCAGGAAGGGGAGGGAGGTGTCAGAGATGGTCCAGGTAAATTTAAGGTCAGGGTGGAATGTGTTGGTGAAGTTGATGAATTGCTGCAAATGTGTTGCTGGTCAAAGCACAGCAGGCCAGGCAGCATCTCAGATGCTGCCTGGCCTGCTGTGCTTTGACCAGCAACACATTTGCAGCTGTGATCTCCAGCATCTGCAGACCTCATTTTTTACAAGTTGATGAATTGCTCAACCTCCTCGCGGGAGCATGAGGTGGCACCAATGCAGTCATCAATGTAGCGGAGGAAGAGGTGGGGAGTGGTGCCGGTGTAATTACGGAAGATCGACTGTTCTATGTAGCCAACAAAGAGACAGGCATAGCTGGGGCCCATACGTGTGCCCAGGGCTACCACTTTGATCTGGAGGAAGTGGGAGGATTCGAAGGAGAAATTGTTAAGGGTGAGGACCAGTTCGGCCTAACAAATGAGAGTGTTGGGGACATCTGGAGAGGCAAACACGGAGGGCTTGGAGGCCCTGGTCATGGCAGATGGAGGTGTAGAGGGATTGGATATCCATGGTGAAGATGAGGCATTGGGGGCTGGGGAAACGGAAGTCTTGGAGGAGGTGGAGGGCGTGGGTGGTGTCTCGAACGTATGTGGGGAGTTCCTGGACTGGGGGTATAGGACAGTGTCAAAGTAGGTAGAGATGAGTTCAGTGGGGCAGGAGCACGCTGAGACAATGGGTCGGCCAGGGTGGTCAGGCTTGTGGATCTTGGGAACAAGGTAGAACCAGCAGTGCGGGGTTCCCGGACTATGAGGTTGGAAGCTGTGGGTGGGAGATCTCCTGAGATGACGAGGTTCTGTATGGTCTGGGAGATGATGGTTTGGTGACGGAGGGTGGAGTCATGGTCGAGGGGGCAGTAGAAAGAGATGTCCTCGAGTTGGCGTTTGGCTTCAGCGGTGTAGAGGTCAGTGTGCCAGACTACCACTGCGCCCCCTTTATCCGCTGGCTTGATGGTGAGGTTGGGATTGGAGCAGAGGGATTTTGAGGACTGCGCGTTGTGAGGGTGAGAGGTTGGAGTGGGGGAGGGGGGTAGACAGGTTGAGGGGGTTAATGTCCCGGCGGCAGTTGGAAATGAAGAGGTCGAGGGCAGGTAATCGGCCAGTGCAGGGTGTCCAGGTGGATACAGTGTGTTGGAGGTGGGTGAAGGGGTCCTCGGAAGGTGGGCGGGAATCCTGATTGTGAAAGCAAGCTCGGAGGCGAAGGCAACGGAAGAATTGTTCGACGTCACGGCGTGTATTAAATTCATTGATGCGTGGATGGAGGGGGATGAAGGTGAGTCCTTAGTTGAGGACTGATCGTTCATCCTCAGTGAGGGGAAGGTCTGGAGGTATGGTGAAAACTCAGCAGGGCTGGGAGCTGGGATCTGGTGTGAGTGTGGAGATGGGAATGGGGGCGGAACCTGTAACTGGAGTGGGTATGGTGGTGGGGATAATGGGGTTGGAGTCATGAGCAGGGGTAGTGATCACTTGGGGTTCTGGGGTGTGGGGATAGTGAAGTGGGGTCTGTGGGGGTGTGTCAGCAGAATGCAGGTGAGTGGCGCTAGTGGGGGTAGAAGCGGTGGCAAACACGACAGTAAGGGATGGCAGAAGTCACTGAGCGTGTGGCATCAGCGATGATGTGAGGGGCGAAAGTGATGTCACGTGTGATGCATGAGGAATTGTGAGGGGTGGAAGTGGTTGTGGGAGTGGCCATGATGGAAGTTACATCATCAATCAGCGTGGGGGTGGCAGCTGCATCAGCCGCATGGCTAATGGGTCTGAGTAGTTTCCGAGACCAGGGGAATCTTCTGGAATGTTTGAGGAGCGCTGGTTATGGAGGTGGGTAGATAGAAGTTTGTTGTACTTACAGTTTTTGATGTTTGAGATGGAGTTGAAATACTGTTTGTTGAAAGTATAAATTCTCCTGAGGATGTAGTACAGAGTGGGATCTTTGCAATTCTGAGAGAGCGTGGCCCTCAGCTGAGGCAGGGCTGACTGTAGAGAGGTTAGGTGCCGGCACATTGCTGCGAGCGTGGCGTGGAGGATCTTGAAGGAGAACCGTTGCTGGTGTTTTTGAATCTGTAGTCTGTACTGTTTGTCCTGTTCGGGTCCGAACTCTGCTGGTTTAAAGGTGGTCCGGAGTCCATGTGGGATGAGTTAGGGCAAGGGCAGATAACGATGGGCCAAATGAACTCCTTCAACTCTTTACCTTTCAATGATGGGAGGTTAAAAGCTTTCAGACAATTTGAAATCCATTAGACTATCACGTATTGGAGTAGAATTAGGACTTTCGGCCCAACAAGTCTGCATTTGATGATGGCTGTTGAGAAATGTGATAGTCTAATGGATTTCAAATTGTCCGAAAGCTTTTTACCTCCCATCATTGAAAGGTAAAGAGTTGAAGGAGTTCATTTGGCCCATCATTATCTGTCCTTGCCCTGTCAGAGAACGATGCGGTTCGGCCAGCTCCATCTTCTTCCAATCCCAGGGCCCGACAGATGTTTCTCCTTCAAGTATTTATTCACTTTCCTGTCGCCAGTCACGACAGACTCCGCTACCACCATCTTTCAAGGCAGTCCATTCCAAACGTGCAGCTGGGAGGAGCAAAGTGCTTTCTGAGCCACAATACGAGAAGCTTGACAGCCAGTTTGTACGCAACAAGATCCCGTAAGCAGTAATTTGACCACCCTGAAACCTCACTCGGTAATTCTGTTTAAAGGGCACATCTCGGAAAGGTAGCATCTCATCCAAAGATGGCATTTGTGACAGTGCTGCACTTCCTCAGCGCTGGCATGGGGTGGGCAGTGCTCAGTTGGGCTTGAACCCACCACCTTTGGAGCAAGGAAGGGTATTTTTGTTGACTTAACCACAGCTGTGTGTGTGGGTGCCCGGGGTGCAGTGTGGTGGTGCTGGGTTTTAGTCTAGCCCGGGCTAATGGAAAGGAAAATCATCACACTCTCCCTCTCACTGCCAGCTGGAAGGATCCATGTGCAATATGTGATTGGCGCAGTGTCAAGTCAGTTCAGACTGCCGACAATTTCACTCTGATTGCTGCTAAATTTAGTTTTCCTCTAAGTCGTAAACCTGGCAGGTGTGAGATCTGGAAATGTCAGCCCTAGTGTCGTGGGGATGGGCTATGCTGTTGTGAGGCCAGGCACAAAAAAGATAAGCTGATCCCAGCATTAACTCCTGGTGTACCTAACCTGGGCAACATGTCATCGACTGTGTCAAAAGGGGACAACTGTTCCATGTGTGAGGATAAACAAACAGAATCCTGTTGATGGATGTACATTGCCAAGAAAATAAGTCACCAGACCCAAATGACTGCATACTTCAAGGTGGTTAGGCCTCTGGCATTTCAGTTTATTGGACACCAGACGTGATATTATTGCATCTGCTTAAATGTACACAATTTATACAAGTGCTTGCACACACAAACAGATGCATACACACTAACACGCACAAACATATACATAAATGTGACTGTCAAGGCAGCATAACAACGCTTCTTCCTCAGGGCAGCTTAGGAAATTTGGAATGTCCATAAGGATCCTCACCAACTTCTACAGATGCACCAGTGAAAGCATACTGTCTGAGTATGTCACAGCCTGGGATGGCAACTGCTCTGCCCAGGACCATAAGAAACCACAGAAGGTGGTGTGCACAACCCAGAGCATCACAGAAACCAACCTTCCATCCATGGACTCCATTTACACGGCTTGCTGCTGTGGAATGGCTGCCAACTTCATCAAAGACCCATCGCATCCCGGTAATAATCTCCTACAACCTCCTCCATAAGGCAGAAGATACAGGAGCCTGAACACATGCACCAGCAGGTTCAGGAACAGCTTCTTTCTGGCTGTTATTAGACTTATGAATGGACTCTCTAACTTCATAATGCTAATTTTACTAACGTTGATCTTGCCTACTACATGCCCTGTGCAATGTAACCTGCATACCTCTGCCTAAGCCTTTTTACATCATAGAACATAGAACAGTACAGCACAGTACAAGCCCTTTGGCTCTTGATGCTGTGCTGACCTTTTATCCTCCTCTAAGATCAAGCTAACCTACATACCCTTCACTTTGCTATCATCCATGTGCCTATCGAAGAGTCGCTTAAATGTCCTTAATGTATCTGACTCTATTACCACTGTTGGCACTGCCTTCCACGCACCCACCACTCCCTGTGAAAAGGACATCTGACATCTCCCCTTAACCTTCCTCCAAAAACCTTAAAATTATGCCCCCTTGTGATAGCCATTTCTGCTCTGGGAAAAAGTCTCTAACTATCCACTCTATCTATGCCTCTCATCATCTTGTACACCTCTATCAAGTCATCTTTCATCCTTCTTCACTCCAATGAGAAAAGCCCTAGCTCCCTCGACCTTTCTTCATAAGACATACCCTCTAGTCCAAGCAGCATCCTGGTAAATCTCCTCTGCACTGTCTCGAAAGCTTCCACATCTTTCCTATAACGAGGTGACCAGAACTGAACACAATATTCCAAGTGTGGTCTAACCAGGGCTTCATAGAGCTGCAGCATAACCTTGTGGCTCTTAAACCCAATCTACATACTAATGAAAGCCAACACACCATATGCCTTCTTAACAACTCAATCAACTTGGGTGGCAACTTTGAGGGATCTATGGACATGGACACCAAGATCCCTCTGTTCCTCCAAATTGCCAAGAATCCTGCCTTTAACCCTGTATTCTGTATTCAAATTCAACCTTCCAAAATGCATTACTTCACACTTTTCCAGGTTGAACTCCATCTGCCACTTATCAGCCCAGCTCTGTATCCTGTCAATGTCCCATTGCAACCTACAACAGCCCTCCACAAAATCCACAGTTCCATCAACCTTTGTGTCATCGGCAAACTTACTAACCCACCCTGCCACTTCCTCATCCAAGGCATTTATAAAAAATCACAAAGAGCAAAGGTCCCCGAACACATCCCTGTAAAACACCACTGATCACAAAGCTCCAGGATGAATAATTTCCATGTATGATCAACTTCTGTCTTCTCTGGGCCAGTCAATTCTGTGTCCAGACAGTCAAATTTCCCTGTATCCCATGCCTCCTTACTTTCTGAATGAGCCTACCATGGGGAAACTTATCAACCGCCTTGCTAAAATCCATGTACATGACATCCACTGCTCTACCTTCATCAATGTATTTTGTCACACCCTCAAAGAATTCAGTAAGGTTTGTGAGGCATGATCTGCCCCTCACAAAGCCATGCTGACTATCTCTAATCAACCTACGGTTTTCCAAGTAATTATAAGTCCTGTCTCTCAGAATCCTTTCCAACCTCTGATCTGTACATCCTTGCTTATTCTGATCTGCCTGTACGGGCCGTAAACAAAGCTGCTCATTGTAGATTAGATTAGATTCTATACAGTGTGGAAACAGGCCCTTCGGTCCAACAGGTCTGCACTGAAACTCTGAAGAGTAACCCACCCAGACCCATTTCCCTCTGACTAATGCACCTAACACTATGGGCAATTTAGCATGGCCAATTCACCTGAGCTGCACATCTTTGGACTGTGGGAGGAAACCGGAGCACCTGGAGGAAACCCACGCAGACACGGGGAGAACATGCAAACTCCACACAGACAGTCGCCCGAGGCTGGAATTGAACCTGGGACCCTGGTGCTGTGGGGCAGTAGTACTAACCACTGAGCCACCGTGCCACCTTCAGTACATGTAACAATAAGCAATCAATCAGTTAAACACACACACACACATACACACAAACACACACACACTTAAATGCATACACAGATAAACACAGAAATACACACACCCCATCTCGCACACAGACACACAGAAATACCACTGAAATACATTTTCTGTGCAGTTTCTCATTGTTTGTTGTGGAATCCTGCAGTACACAGATTATTCTACATCCTATATAACAACAGCGACTACACTTCAATAAAATCATGATTGATTGTAAAAAGCTTTTAGGATGATCTGACATTGTGAACGATGCTATATAATGGAACTGTCTATTCTTTAGTAAACCTCTCTCTGGAAGGTTTTAACCTCTGATGGACTGAAAATTATCCACTGTCTCTCCCTCACTTTCTCTGTGTGAGGGCCAGCAGCTTACGTCATTGTGGAAAAATGTTGCACTCACCTGATAGCCAGATGCATTTTGCAGCAACATCAAAGGGGACTGGATTTATGTAGCACAGTTAACTTGGTAAAATGTCACGAAGAATTGTCAGGAGACAGTTGATAACAAGACACATAGAAGGGAAAATTAATGTTAAGGAACAACTTAAAGAAGGAAAAAATAGCAGAGATCAATGAGGTTCAGGGAGTTTCTGGCTCAGACAACTGGAAATGTGAATGCAAATAGCAGACCAATTAAATTGCTGACAGGCAAGAGGCCATCATTATTCAGATGGAGGAGGCTACAGGAATGGAGAATGGAGGGATCTGAAAACAAGAATGAGAACAATCAGGGTCAGTGTGGTGGATGATGCAAATTTTGGATGATGAATAACTAGAGGATAGGACCACAGGAGATATTCTCTCCAAATTGGTGGTGGTACAGTGTGGAGAAAAGACTGTCCAGTTCTAGTCGCCTTACCCTGAACTTTGGGATCCACAAGTTAGCAAAGCAATTTATGTATCATCTGGCTGTACTTTTAGCCCTTTTGACATGGGGAAGCAAAACATCTCACTATGGATTGGAGATGGAGTCAAGTTACAGCTGCAATTAGAGCCTATTTAAGGCGTGCATGTTGTTTTCAAATTGTGGACAGTCATCCCACTCCCATAATGAATTTCCTGGGTCACAACTGGGAGTGTTTCTGTGCATCCACAGTGTTTGCAATTTGTATCATAAACATTGATTCGGGGTGAAGTTCACATCTGTGATGAAGGCAGATATTGATGGAAATGATGTGTGATCCCACAGTAGCTGTCATAGAATCCCTACAGTGTGGAAACAGACCCTTTGGCCCAACAAGTCTACACCGACCCTCCAAAGAGTATCCTACCCAAACCCATTTCCCTTTACTCTACATTTACTAACACATCTCCGAATACTGTGGGCAATTTAGTATAGCCAATTCAACTAACCTGTGTATCTTTGGATTGTGGAAGGAAACTAGAGCACCTAGAGGAAACCCATGGAGAACGTGCAAAGTCCTCACAGACAGTCACCTGAGGCTGGAGTTAAACCTGGGTCCCTGGTGCTGTGGGGGAGCATTGCTAACCACTGAACCACCATGTCATTCACTCATTACTGCCTCCCTGACATCAGCTGGGTCTCAGGCTGTCTAAGTTGTGAAGCCCCCTTTAAGAACAGTAATGGAAGCCAGTGCTCTGGGTGAGATTCGCAAACTCTCAACATAACTCACTGAATCTCCCTCTTGATTCCCCCTCGCTATATTCTGAACCATGTGGGTGAAAGGGCGGGAGATATTTCTTTAAAAACATTTGTAACTCCTGCAAAGGATTGCAGTTCCCAGGGACATCATTACCGTGACTACTGGCAATGAATCTCATTCAGTGTAATCTGACAAGAGTCAACAGTTGGAACAGGACAAGGTGAGACCTGGAGAATGAATGGAAGTACTTTGCTGGCTGATGACAGATTATTCCTGAGCTCTGCAGCACAGGGTGCAGGGGGAATGCTAAGAGTCAGTTTCAGTCTCTTGTTTATTCGCCGAGTGCTGATCAGGGATAGTGTAGCACCAGTGGACAAGGGGAGGTGCAGGCCTAGTGGTACCTCACTGGGTTAGTAATACCGAGACCCAGGTAATGTTCTGAAGACCTGAGGTTTGAATCCTGATAGTGTGACTGTGAACTCATTAAAAATCCGGAATTGAGAATCTCATGATGACCATGAATCCATTGTCAATTACAGAGTCATAGAGATGTACAGCGTGGAAGCAGACATTTTGGTCCAACTCTTCCACGCTGACCAGATATCCCAATCTGACATAGTCACATTTACCAGCACTTGGCCCATAACCCTCTAAACATTTCCTATTCATATACCCATTCAGATGCCTTTTAAATGCTGTAATTGTACCAGTCTTCAATATTTCCTCTGGCAGCTCGTTCCATACACACACCACCCTCTGGAGTATCCTCTCAGGTCCTTTTTAAATCTTTCCCCTCTCACCTTAAGCCTATGCCCTCTAGTTTTGCAGTCCCCTACACTGGGGAAAGGACCTTGTTCATTCATTCTATCCATGCCCCTCATGATATTATAAACCTCTCATAAGGTCACCCCGCAGCCTTCGCGCTCCAGGGAAAACATTCAGCCTCTCCCTATAGCTCAACCCTCCAATCTGGCAACACCCTCATAAATCTATTCTCCACCCTCTCAACATTATGCCTGTAGAAGTAATGAAAGGACTAATTGGGCAGATGTACAGAACATCTTTTCACTTGTGGTAGGAGTATAAAACAAGTGATTGTAAATATGACAATCAATAATAAATTAGAGGTGGAGGAGAAAGCTTCTTAGCTAGAGGTTGGAATGTGGGACACACTCCCACAGTGAGTGCTGAGTGAATAGCCCACGGATATTTAAGGTGAACCTATGGAGGTGATACAGAAAGCAATAGCAGAATATAAGGTTGGATGAAGAAAGGTGGGAGGTAGTTTATTGTTGGGGCAAAGTCCATTTGTTTCACTAATGTCTTTGTGTGGCCTGGCTTCCATGTGACTCCAGACTCACAGCAATGTGGCTGACTCTCAACAATAAATGCTGCCTTGGCCAGTGATGGTAACATGCTTAGAGTGAATGTTTAATAAAGTCTATAAGCATGGGAGGCTGATGCTGAATGGGTACCAATAATGCCACGTGATATTAAGGGAAGCATCAACCTAATATCCTCCCCTACCCCAGTTATCAGCATCTGTTCTGTGACGTATTGGAATAAAGCCACAAATGATACACTAAGTGACCGTGACAAAGGCCCTTCCTTGTCTGACTTGACCTTTGACATGGTTGACCACAACATCCTCCTCCAACGCCTTGCCTCTGTTTTTCTACTGGCTCGCACAGCTCTTAGCTGGTATCATTCTTGTTCTTCGAACTGTATCCAGAGAAGCACTTTCAATGTTTTCTCTTTCTGATCTCAGATCATTACCCCTCGTATCCTCAAAGATCTGTCCTCAGTGGCCTCCTCATCTACCGGCTTCCCCCAATGATGTTATCTGAAAGCACACGGTTAGTTTTCACATTAAAACCAAATACTGTGGATGTTACAATTCTGAAAGAGAAAGAGGGAAACTCAGCAGGTCTGGCAGCCATCTCTGGAGGGAGAAACCGAGTTAATGTTTCGAGTCCAATATGCCAGACCTGTCGACTTTCTCCAGCACTTTCTGTTTCGGAATTCCAGCATCCGCAGTATTAAATGTGCAAACTAAGGTTGTGCTTTCAGATAATGGATGTGGACTGGTAACTCGCAGCTCTTCCTCTCCAGCTCTCTTTGTCCTGGATGGTGTCAAGCTTCTTGAGTGGTGTTGGAGCTGCAGCCATCCAGGTAAGTCCAGCGTGTTCCATCACACTCCTGAATTCTGCCTTGTAGATGGTGGACAAGTTCTGGGGAGTCAGGAGATGAGTTACTAATTGCAGTATTCCTAACCTCCAACCTGCTCCTGAAGCCACTGTACTTGGTCTAGATCATGATCTAGTCAACAATCATTCCCACAGCATGAATTTCGTTGATCACTTTGCCATTGAATGTCAAGGGGAGATAGTTCAGATACTTTCTTTTCAGAGATGGTCATTGCTGGCAATTGTGTGGTACAGAGATTCCTTGCCATTTATCAGTCCAAGTCTAGATCGTGTCCAGGCCTTGCTGCATTTGGGTACAGACATTTTCAGTATCTGAGGAATCTGAACCTTTCTTGGTCCACGGCAGTAAATGAGGGCCAAGCCAGCAAGACCCACATCCCATGAATGAACAAAGCGAAGATTCAGTTTAAACTCGGCCAGAAGGTAGTGGTTTTAAATGCCACATCAGAAATTGTACAGATTGAAGCAGGCACTCCCAGTGCATTGTCACCTTTGTGGGGGGAGGGGGGGTGTCTTAATCTGAATGAATGAATAATCTTATTGTCACATATAATACAATAGAATATGCTGAGAAGGTTTCATTTGTTGCCATAACCCGGCGCTATATTTATACTTTAAGAATAAGAGAACATGAGGAGCACAGTTTAAAGAGAAGTCCATCTACATTCGAGTTATGCCCACCATGTTGCCAGAACCAACTACTGTTAAAGTCACCAATCCTCAGCCGCCATCTTTTCCTGTTGGGCTGATTCACCTTTGTCACCACTTGTGCCATCGGAGTCTGTTGCTGCGCTCATTGTTGCCATGGTGCCCTCCCACACTGGGCTCATACTCCACCCACACTGGGCTCATACTCCACCCACACTGGGCTCATACTTCACCCACACTGGGCTCACTCTCCCCCACACTAGGCTCACACTCACCCCAACACTGGGCTCACTCTCCCCCACACTAGGCTCACACTCACCCCAACACTGGGCTCACTCTCCCCCACACTAGGCTCACACTCACCCCAACACTGGGCTCACTCTCCCCTCGCATTTGGCTCACTCTCCCCCCCACACTGGGCTCACTCTCCCCCCACACTGGGCTCACTCTCCCCTCGCATTTGGCTCACTCTCCCCCACACTGGGCTCACTCTCCCCCCACACTGGGCTCGCTCTCCCCTACACTGGGCTCACTCTCCCCACACTAGGCTCACACTCACCCTAACACTGGGCTCACTCTCCCCCCCACACTGGGCTCACTCTCCCCCCACACTGGGCTCGCTCTCCCCTACACTGGGCTCACTCTCCCCACACTAGGCTCACACTCACCCTAACACTGGGCTCACTCTCCCCTCACATTGGGCTCATTCTCCCCCACACTGGGCTCACTCTTCCCCAAACTGGGCTCACTCTACCCTTTACAATGGGCTCGCTCTTCCCCACATTGGGCTCACTCTCCCCCACACTAGGCTCACACTCACTCCAACACTTGGCTCACTCTCCCCTCGCATTGGGCTCACTCTTCCATACTGGGCCCACTCTCCCTTTGCATTGGGCTTACTCTCCCCCACACTGGGCTCACTCTCCCCCTGTGCTGGGTTCAGTACTGGGCTCACTCTCCATCATACTGGGCTCACTCTCCTCCCTCCACCTTACTAGGCTCACTCTCCCTCACACTGGGCTCTCTCTTCCCATCCCCCCTCGCTGGGCTTACTCTCCCTCACACTGGGCTCACTCTCCGCCTGCGCAGGGCTCACTCCCCCCACCCCCCCTCCTGCACTGGGTTCACTCTCCCCCACACACTGGGCTCTGTCTCTCCCCCCTGCACTGGACTCACTCTCCCCCTGCACTGGGCTCTCTCTCTCTCTCTCTCTCTCTCTCTCCCCCCCTCCCCCCGCCTCCCCCATGCTAGGCTCACTCTCCCCCGCACTGGGCTCACTCTCCCCCACACTAGGCTCACTCTCCCCTGCATTGGGCTGACTCTCCCTCACACTGGGCTCACTCTCCCCCGCACTGGGCTCACTCTCCCCTGCACTGGGCTGACCCTCCCTCACACTGGGCTCTCTCATACCCCACACTGGGCTCACTTTCCACCCTGCACTGGGCTCACTTTCCCCATGCACTGAGCTCTCTCTTCCCCAACACTGAGCTCACTTTCCCCCTCACACTGGGCTCACTGTTCCCCCGCACAGGTCTCTCTCCCCCCCTCATGCTGGGCTCACTCTCCCTCCACTTTGGGCTCTCCCCTCATGCTGGGTTCTTTCTCCCCCTGCACTGGGTTCTCTCTGCCCCACACTGGGCTAACTCTTCCCCCGCACTGGGCTCACACATCCCCCACACTGGCTCACTCCACCCCTGCACTCTCCCTCGGGACTCTCAATAGCCCTAAGGAGACAGTGAGGTCTGCAGATGCCTGGAGAAAGAATGCCTTATCTTCTACCTCGGAACACTTTAACCCCAGGGCTTCACCAGTTTCATCATTTCCCCTCCCCCAAATTTACCCCAGTTCCAACCTTCCCTCCAACCTTCAGCACTGCCCTCATGACCTGTCCCACCTGTCAATCTTCCTTCCCACCAATCCGCTCCACCCTCCCCTCCAACCTATCACCTTTACCCCCACCTCCATCCACCCCCAGCCCCATTCCCCCTCCCATTTATCTCTCCACCCCCCGAGGCTCCCAGCCTCATTCTTGATGAAGGGCTCTGGCCTGAAACATCGATTCTCCTGCTCCCCGGATGCTGCCTGACCTGCTGTGCTTTTCCAGCAACACACTCTCAGCTCTCTTTAGCCCCTGCATGAGGCTCACTCTCCCCCTCCTTCATACTGGACTCACTCTCCCCATCAATGAGCTCACTCTCCCTGCAACATTGGGCTTAATCTCCACCCCAACACCGTGCTCACTCTCCTCCTCATCTGCTCTTTGACCTGAGCAGGGCATGATTGGAAATTAGGGGAGGTAGTGGTGTAATGGTAATGTTACAGGGCTAGTAGTTAATGTCCTAGGGGCACAGGTTCAAATCCTGAATGGTCAAATATGGATCCGCTAAAACTTTGGAATTAATGAAGGGTGGTCACATAACTGCTGTTGATTGTTGTGGAAAACCAAACCCATCTTCAACACTGTCCTCCAGGAAAAGCAATGTGCTGTCCTTATCCTGTGTGACTCCCCACCCCCAGCAATGCGGTTCACTCTTAGCTCTGCTGTGGGCAATTAGGGATGTGCAATAAATGCACACTGGCCTGGCCAGTGACACCCTCATCCTGTCAATGAATAAAGGAAAATCCCTTTATAGTCTTTTGGTCAGTGTATATAACTGCAATAAAATCGCTAAATCAATTGACCTTGGCATTATGACATTGCTGAGTGTGGGATCTTGTTGCGTGAAACCTGGTTACAATGTTTTGTGCATACTTAGTATTAATTTTATGGTCATTGTTTTTATTATGTATTTGCAATTTATTCAATGATTTGGATGAAGAAACTGAATGTACTGTAACAAAGTTTGCAGTTGACAGATAAATGGATGGGAAAGCAAGTTGTGAGGATGACACCAAAGATGTTTGCTGAGGGATATATAGGTTCAAAAAGTAAGCAAAACTTGGCAGATGGAGCATAATGTCAGGAAAATGTGTGGTTATACACTTAGGCAGGAAGAATATTATTTAAATGGGGAAAGATGGCAAGAATCACAAAAAGCTAACATCCAAGTTCAGTTGTAATAGAAAATGCAAGTGAATGTTAGCTTTTATTTCAAAGGGAATGGATTATAACACCACACAAGGCAGTAATTTGAACACAGCTGGAATTAACCTGCACTGACCCCTGCGGAACTCCATTAGACATTGGCTGCCATCCTGATAAAGGCCCCTTTGTCCCTACTGTCTGCCTTCTGCCAGACCCCCAATCCTCTATCCATGCCAGTACCTTGCCCCTAATGTCAGGGGCTCTTGTATTATTTAGTAGCCTCTTGTATAGCACCTTGTCAAAGGCCTTTTGGAAATCCAAATAGACCACACACAGTGGCTCTCCTTTGAAGAAAGTGAGGACTGCAGATGCTGGAGATCAGAGTCGAGAGTGTGGTGCTGAAAAAGCACAGCAGGTCAGGCAGCATCCGAGGAGCAGGAAAATTGACGCTTCGAGCATAAGCCCTTCATCAGACAAAGGTTCTCTTTTGTCTAACTTGCTAGTTACCTCCTCAAAGAATTCTACAACATTTGTCAGCCATGACCTCCCTTGAAGAAACCAGCCTGGCTCAGCCCTCTTTCGCCTTTTCAAGAAGAGAGTTCCAAAGATTCACAACCTTCCGAGATAATTTTGTTTTGCCTCATCTATTAAACTAGAGAGGGTTCAGAAGAGATTTACCAGGATGTTGCTGGGTATGGAAGGTTTGAGTTATAAAGACAGGCTGGATAGGCCTGGGACTTTTTTCACTGGAGTATTGGAGGTTGAGAGGAGACCTTACAGAGGCTTATAAAATCACGAGGAGCATAGATAAGGTTAACGGTAGGTGTTTTTCCCCTGAGGATAGGGATTTTAAGACTAGGGGGCATATTTTTAAGGTGAGAGGAGAAAAATTTTAAAAAGACATGAGGGACAATTTTTTACACAGAAGATGGTTCACATGTGGAGTGAACTTCCTGAGGAAGTGGTGGATGTGGATGCAGTTACAATGTTTAACAGACACTTAGGTAAGTACATGAATAGGAAAGATTTGGAGGGATGGGGGCCAGGAGCAGGCAGGTGGGACTAGTTTAGTTTGGGATTATGTTCAGCACAGACTGGTTGGACCGAAGGGTCTGTTTCCATGTTGTATGACTCTATGTCTGTTTTAAATGGAGAGCCCCTGCTTCTTAAACAGTGGCGCCCCCAGCCCAGTTCTTGATAGTCACAGAAGAGGAACTGCATTCACCCTGTCTGTACCCCTCAGGATCCCACATGTTTCAATCAAATACCAATTTAGCAATGGAATTCCAGAGCTTAGGGTCTTTACTGAGCCATTGATGGGGAGACCGTGAGGACTGCAGATGTTGGAGCTCAGAGTCGAGAGTGTGGTGCTGGAAAATCACACCATCTGAGGATGCTGCCTGACCTACTGTGCTTTTCCAGCACCACACTCCTGACAACCATTGATGGTTGAGTAATAAAAATGAGGGATACAAGAGAGGAGAGCAGAAAACTCCAAGGATTGGATTGTTCGAGGAGATTTCAGATAGAGACGGAAGAGACTGTGTAGGAATTTGTGATGTGCATGAGAATTTTAAAGTTATGGTGTTGTTTTATCAACAGATCAACAACACAGAGGTGATAGGTTTTAGTGTGAATCAGGTTATGGGGAACAGGGTTTTACAGGAGGTTTGGGTTACAGAGATTGTTGGGAAGGGTGAAGGCAGCAAAAAACAAACAGTGCCCTCATCAGAGGCCAGAGCACTGTATAAATGCCGTGAAAAAATGTCCTTATTGATAACCAACAGGAGGAAGAGAAATACGTGCCATATGGCTTTTCATTCTGAATTGAAATGTTTTCTATTTGCAGTAAGTCAGTCAGAAACACTGTGGTCACCTTTAATTAAGGCTACGCTGTGCATCTGCTGGTGATTACTGTGCTGTGGCTGACACTGATCATGTTACTGTTTTTGAAGCAGTTAAAGAGCTTGACAAAAATGAATTGCCAAGAGAGGAACTTGAAATCTCCTCCAGTCTTTCTTTGCACGAGAGCTCTGTTGTCCCTCTTAGAGATATGCATGAAAACATTCTCAGCCTGTTTCTCTCCTTATCTCCTTGAGATAAGCTTGGCAAAGGTGGAATGGAGCCTTGACTTGGCAGGGAATGACGTCTCACTGGGAAATCTCACCCTCTGAGTTATCCTGGAAGGTGGAACTGAGATTCACTTTTACTGAAGTGATTGATAACCTGTCACAGGTGCAGGTATCAAAGGAGATTACACAGGCGGCTCTCTGCAAGCCGGAGATGGGATGGTTATCTTCTGGCTTGACGTATGGAAGCAGGCTGGAGCCCGTCAACAGAAGATTGACACAGGAGGCACATTTGGCTCAGCCTCACTGCTCTTTAGTCATACGGCACATAAAGAGACCCTTCGGTCCAACCAGTCTGTGCTGAATATAATCCCAAACTCAACTAGTCCCACTTGCCTGCTCCGAGCCCATATCCTTCCAAATTTTTCCTATGATATATTTATCTAAATGTCTTTTAAAAGTCGTAATTGTGTCTGCATCCAGTACTTCCTCAGGAAGTTCATTCCACACACAAACCACCCTCTGTGTAAAGCGTTTGCCTCTCATGTCTTTTTAAAATCTCTGTCCTCTCACCTCAATAATATGCCCCCTTGTCCTCCCCAGCCTGGGGAAAGGACACCTACCATTAACTCTGTCTGCACCACTTTTATAAACCTCTGTAAGGTCACCTCTCAATCTACGACGCTCCTGTGAAAAAAAAAGGTCCCAGCCTTTCTTTATAACTCAAACCTTCCACACCCGGCAACATCCCCGTAAGTCTCCTCTGAACCCTCTCCAGCTGAGTGAAGGCCTGATGAAGGGCTTTTGCCTGAAACATCAATTTTCCTGCTCCTCGGATGCTGCCTGACCTGCTGTGCTTTTCCAGCGCCACTCTAATCTTGCCTCTCCAGCCGAACGATATCCTTTCCTATAACTGAGCGTGTTTTTCCTTTCCAATTTCATGACTACAGAACATCCAACGGTGCTTCATAATCAATGAAGTACCTTTGAAATGCAGTCACCCATGTAATGCAGTCAACTTTACATGGGACAAGCTTCCGAAAACCGTAAGGAGAACCACAGAATTGTTACTGTGCAGAGGGACACCATTTGGCCCATCATGTTCTGCACTGGCTCTCTGAACATTTAAACTCAGCCATCTTGTCTTCTCTCCATAATCCTGCATATGACCAGACCAGATAATGACCAGATTATTCCCTTTCTTTAGTGATCTTGGTCAAGAAGTAACTATTTTCCAGGACATTCAAGCAGCCTCCCCTGACCTCCTACGAGATAGCGTGCGAGGATTGGGGCGGCACAGTGGCTCAATGGTTAGCACTGCTGCCTCTCATTTCCCGGGACCCGGATTCAATTCCAGCCTTGGATGACTGTCTGTGTGGAGTTTGTGCATTCTCCCCATGTCTGTATTGGTTTCCTCCCAACGGTCCAAAAATGTGCTGTTTAGGTGGATTGGCCATGTTAGATTGCCCATAGTGTTCACAGATGTGTAGTTTAGGTGCATTAGTCAGGGGTAAACATAGGATAGGGGAATGAATCTGGGTGGGGTTACTCTTCTGAGGGTTAGTGTGGACTTATTGGGCTGAAGGGCCTGTTTCCACAGGCTAGGAGGGAATCTCATTCTAAAAATGGCACCTCAAATAATGGAAGTAGCAGTCAAGGGATTTTAAAAATCTATCCCTGGGATGTAGGCATCAGTGGCTAGGCTATCATTTGTTGACTATCCCCCAGTTGCCCTGCTGAATATACAGTGAGCAACCTACTTGAACCATTGCAGTTTCTGGGGATGCAGGGACACCCAAAAATCTGTTAGGGAGGGATTCCAGGATTTTGACTTGGTGACAGTGAAGCAACGGTGATGTATTTCTGAGTCAGAATGGTGAGTGGCCTTGGGGGAATCTTGCAGGGATAGTGTTCCCATTTACCTGCTGCCCTTGTCCTAGGTGGTGGGTGATACAGATTTGGAAGGTGCTGTCTAAGGAGGCCTGGTGAATTTCTGCTGCGCATCTTCTACATGGTGCACACTGCTGTCACTGAGCATCAATGGTGGAGGGAGAGTATGCTGAAAATGGCCAGTGGATTGAAACAAATGTTAGGACAGCCTCAGGAAGGTTTAAATAGCTGCTGTGTTATTCGCTTCAAGTTCTGTGCTCACTAAGCAGTCTCATAGAACGTGAGTGTCATCAGGTAACCTCGGTGACCTTGTCAAGCTCATAGTTCCTGATTTAAATCTGAAGATATGCCATTTTAACTCTGGCAAGACCTGATGAGAGCTGCCTTTTACGATTTAGATACACCAGTGTAACACTAAACGCATAGTATTAACACACAACTGTATGGAGTAGGCCATTGTGCCCCTCAAGCTTACTCCCTGTTATTCAATAAGATCGTGATTGATTATAATTCGAGATTCATAGAATCTCTACAGTGTGGAAGCAGGTCATTTGGTCCATCGAATCCACACTTATCATCGCACCCAGACCCACCCCTCTACCATATCCCTGTAACCCTGCATTTTCCATGGCTAACCCACTGAGCCTGCACTTTCCCGGACACTATGGGCAATTTAGCATGGCCCATCCACCTAACCTGTACATCTTTGGACTGTGAGAGGAAACCAGACCAGGTAATATAAATGTGCATTGGTAAAGTTGTTGCAATTTGGTGCCGACTAACCTCTATCCTTACTCTTGGTGTTGTCTGTACTGGGGATCCTAGCATTTCACTGAAGTCCCTCAGTCTTCCTGTACTGGCTGAGGTTACCTTGAAGGTACCACCCTCTCAATCTCACCCTTTGCCTGATACATGATGACCGCCAGGTTAAACTCACCGTCAGTTGTCTCTCCATAAGAGAGAGCAGCCCCATGGTCCTCTGGGACTATGGTCCTCTTTACCTTACCTTTACTGCTAACTCTTTTATTCTGTCTTGTGTCTGTGTTAAGGAATGGAGGTTGGACGGTCTGGGCTTCCTGGGCTCCATGCAGTACGACCTGTGGCATTGGGTTTCAGGTTCGGCAGCGATCCTGCAGTAATCCCACTCCTCGCTATGGAGGAAGAGTGTGCGTCGGCCAGAGCAGGGAGGAGAGGTAAGCTTGGCTCATTTCCATCGCCTCTTCCAAACTCACTGCAAATTTCTGAAGGACGAAGGGTAGTTCAAATACACCAGGGAATTTGGCTCCTGTTTTATTTTCTTTATCTGGTGACGATTCACTGCGGCAGATTCACCGCCGATGATTAGCCACTGCCGGTTCGCCACCAGCGTTTCTCCACTGGGGTCGTTTGACCTCTGGAGAGTATTCACCACCAGAAATATATATATGTACTGATTGTTTTCCCTCCCGCCTGTTCTTTCATACTTCTCAGTCCCCTTTATTTATACAACTACATACTACATATTGATTAAAAAAAAGGTAAAATAAATATCATTTTATTGGTTTATATATAAAAATGTGTTACAAACCTAAACCAGAAAATGGAAATATATTTTAAAAATCTTTATAATGGCAGTAAAATCTCACATTAATATTAAACAATGAAATTTCAGTTCATTTGACAGTTATGCGCTATTCCTCTAAGATATTCCAAACACTCTCTTTCGTCGTATTCAAGAACATTTTTTTTTATTCTATCGTCTGCATCTCGATACTTTTTTAGCTTGATTTGTGGTGGCCCCTTTGTTCACATCGCCAAAACTTAATACTTGAATCACTCTTGGATAGTTTATCAAAAACATATATAAAACCATCATGGTAAAACTTCTTATTTCCACGTTTACTAATAATTTCTGTTTCCAGACTAAAAATTCCTGTTCCAAAAACACAAGCTTAACAAAAAACTCTTCTGTAATGAAAATAAGTTGTTACTGAAACAACGCAAATACTACCTTAACCAATACAACGACAATTTTTTATACCACCAATATTCAAAGTATACGACTTACTTGCGGTGGTGAAGCGTCTTCAGTGGCCAATGGGTGTTGGCCAAGTGTCCTCGGTGGTCAAACGGCAGTGGCTATTCATCGAGATGAATCTGCTGTGGCAAATGGTCCCATCACGGCTGGATCATAGATAAGAACAGGAAATCCTGGTGAATATTCAGTAACTCTTGAAAGAGTTGTAGAAATAACTGGAATCAGTTGACCACTGTTTCTGCTGCACCATTGATGCCAAATGCCACCATTCATTGGGGCTATTTGAGGCAAAGGGTTTTCACCCAGAGAGTGGGGGTAGGGTCTGGAATGCATTGCCTGGGAGGGAACCCTCAAAACCTTTAAAAAAAAGTTAAAAATTCCACAACACCAGGTTACAGTCCAACAGGTTTATTTGGAAGTACTAGTTTTCGTAGCACTGCTCCTTCATCAGCTACCTGTTGATGGAGCAGCGCTCTGAAAGCTAGTGCTTCCAAATAAATCTATTAGATTAGATTACTTACAGTGTGGAAACAGGCCCTTCGGCCCAACAAGTCCATACCAACCTGCCGAAGTGCAACCCACCCAGACCCATTCACTTACATTTCACCTCTTCACCTAACACTTTGGGCAATTTAGCGTGGCCAATTCACCTAACCTGCACATTTTTGGATTGTGGGAGGAGACCGGAGCACCCGGAGGAAACCAACGCAGACACAGGGAGAATGTGCAAACTCCACACAGTCAGTTGCCTGAGGCGGGAATTGAACTCGGGTCTCTGGCGCTGTGAGGCAACAGTGCTAACCACTGTGCCACCGTGCCGCCAAATCTGTTGGACAATAACCTGGTGTTGTTGGAATTTTAACTTTGCCCACCCCAGTCCAACACCAGCCCCTCCACATCATGGCTTGAAACCAAAACAGCATGGATATCTTTTGAAGCATTCAATGCTATCGCATAGGACAGGAAAGCTGAACTAGTATGCATTTAGTATAGATGCCTCATCTGGAGTATTGTGTGCAGTTTTGGTCGCCATACTATAGGAAGGATGTGGAAGCTTTAGAACGAGTGCAGAGGAGGTTTACCAGGATGTTGCCTGGAATGGTAGGAAAATCTTATGAGGAAAGGCTGAGGCACTTGGGGCTGTTCTCATTGGAGAAGAGAAGGTTTAGGGGAGATCTGATAGAAGTGTATAAGATGATTAGGGGTTTAGATAGGGTAGATACTGAGAACCTTTTACCGCTAATGGAGTCAGGTGTTACTAGGGGACATAGCTTTAAATTAAGGGGTGGTAGGTATAGGACAGATGTTAGGGGTAGATTCTTCACACAGCGGGTTGTGAGTTCATGGAATGCCCTGCCCGTATCAGTGGTGAACTCTCCTTCTTTATGGTCATTTAAGCGGGCATTGGATAGGCATTTGGAAGTTATTGGGCTAGTATAGGTTAGGTAGGATTCGGTCGGCACAACATCGAGGGCCGAAGGGCCTGTACTGCGCTGTATCCTTCTATGTTCTATGTTCTATGTGATGGACTGAAGGGCCTCTTGTGCTGTTTATGATTCTATATTTGCTGATCTCCCTCACCAGTGGCACCGACTCACTTCATCTCAAACCAGTCCAGGTCCCTTTATGCTCTTCACCTCATCCAGCAGTTGAGGAGACAACTTTCTTCTCTTGCAAGATTCAACAACCAACGTTAATTGGCATGGAACATTAAGTCCACTTTCCTGTGCGCATATTTCCATTCTTATTCCAGATTCCCAGGCTTCATAACATTATGCATTTCTGTGAATGGAGTTGCACATTCCCAGGATGCCTGCAGTGTGGAAACAGGCCATTCGGCCCCTTGAGTTCACACCGTCCCTCCAAAGAACATCCCACCCCATATCTGTAACCCTGCACTTCCCCTGACTAATCCACCTAGCCTGCACATCCTAGATACTATGGGTAATTTCCCATGGCCAATCCACCTAACCTGCACATCTTTGGATTGTGGGAGTAACCAGAGCACCCAGAGGGTACCCATGCAGACACGGGGAGAGCGTGCAAACTCCACACAAACAGTCACCCGAGACTGGAATCGAACTTGTGTCCCTGGCACTGCAGTGCTGACACTAAGCTACCGTGCCATCCAGGTCAGGTCCTAGGACACTGGGCCTTTTGCTGTCAGTCTGATGAGCTGTGAAAGTACAGACAGACATGGGGGGAATGTCTAAGGTCTGGGATAAACAGCAAATTGCTGCTCTCTGAGACACTGGTGTGCGCTGGTGACTGCACAGTTTCTCTGGGTGGCTGAAAATGCGAACAGAAACAGCAAGTCAAAAGTAAAATACTACGGATGCTGGGAATTGGAAATAAAATCAGAAAATGATGGAAGTGCTCTGTGGAGAGAGATAAAAATGCTTCAATACTTCGGGTCAATGAAGCTCCATTGGAATCGTCCTAGTGGATGATTGTCAACCTGAAACGTTAACTCAGTTTGTCGCCCTCCACAGCTGCTGCCTGACCTGCTGGGCGGTTGCCAGTATTTTCTGTTTTCATTTTACGTTTCCTGCATCCCGTAGTATTTTGCATTTTTGCTGCAGTGTTTGATTTAGAAACATCCAGAATGTTTGGCAAGCTGCCTTACGTTTTATTGTTGGCAGTGAGCAGTGATTTGGTTTTCCGTGCCTGTTAAAAAAAACCCTCCTTTGACTGGATCACATCTAGGGTGTGGTCAAGACAAGGTCACCCTCTGTATCTCAGCTATTCGCCACCTACCCCTGTCACAGAGTCCCTACAGTGTGGAAACAGGCCATCGGGTCCACACTGACTCTCTGAAGAGCATCTCACCCAGAAGTGCCCCCCTCAACTTTCCCTATAAACCTGAAATCCCCATGGCTAACCCACCTGGACTGCACAGTCCTGGACACTATGGGCAATTTAGCATGGCCAATCCACCTAACCTGCACATCTTTAGACTGTGGGAGGAAACCAGACTGCCTCCATGCAGACACGGGGAGAATGTGCAAACTCCACACAGACAGTTGCCTGAGGGTGGAATCGAACCCAGGTCCCTGGCGCTGTGAGGCAGCAGTGCTGACCACTGAGCCACCGTGCCCTGGTCAGGCTGGGGCCCATGTCCTCTGGCTGATGCCACACAAAGACTCATCTTTGTTTTTCTAATTCATCTTTGTGAGATGGGCTTTGCAGGTCAAGCCGGCCTTCATTGCCTGTCCCGAGTTGCTCTGGAGGAAGTGGTGGCAAGCTGTTTTCATGAGCTGCTGCAGTCCACCAGTGGCAGCACGTAGACCCCACCCATTTTTTTTTCCAGGAGGGTGTTCCAGGATTTTCACACAGCGACAGTGAGGGAGCAGTGATATAGTTTGGGGAGGTGTGACTTGGGAGCTGCCCCCTTGTCTTCGTAGATGGTGGAGGTGGCAGATTTAGGGGACACTGTTGCAGAAGCCTTTGCAGAGCTTCTCCACTCTCTGTTGTCCCTATGCCACCTCAACAGCTTGTGTTCCAATGGAAAAGCGTGAAATGTGGACCCAGGCTATTGAGTATACAAATGTACAATTAAAGAGTGGGAGTAGACCACTCCAGCCTTTGACACTGCTCCAATATGCTCTATTCCTGATGAAGGGCTTTTGCCCGAAACATCAATTTTCCTGCTCCTTGGATGCTGCCTGAACTCCTGTGCTTTTCCAGCACCACTTTAATCTAGAATCCAATATTCCATAAGGTCACGCTGTCCTGATTAATCTATATTTCACCTACAATGAACGTTTTTACTAATCAAGAATCTATCTAACCCTAACCCTGTCTTAAAAATATTCAAGGACTCTGCTTCCGCTGCCTTTTGAGGAAAAGCAGTCATGACCTTTCAAGATCGAGTCTTCTTTCCTGACCGGCCGTTGATCTTTATTGAAGCTGTCTTCTTTCCTTTCAGATTTTGCAACGAGAATGCAGCTTGCCCGCTGCCCATGTTGTGGTCAAGCTGGGGCCCGTGGACTAGATGCAGCGCTGATTGTGGTGGAGGCATGCACTCGAGACGGCGAAGCTGTGAAAACGGCAACAACTGCCCAGGCTGTAACGTGGTACGTGTAAATGTCTGAAGACAGTGGAAAGTAACTCATCTGTCAGTGTCCTCAATTACCCCACCCCATCCCAACTCCTCTGATGCCTAAATTCCAACCTGTTGCACCCATAATTACATGGAACATCACAATCCATGGAATGCGTTACCAGCGGTGGTGGTGGTCATTAGGGACATTTAAGCGCCTGCTGGATATGCACATGGACAGCAGTGAATTGAGGGTTGCATAGGGAAGGTTATATTATGTTACATTAGGATTAATCCTTGGCACAACATCGTGGCCGAAGGGCCTGTTCTGTGCTGTACTTTTCTATGTTCTATGTTCTAACCTGACAGATACTTACCAAGGAGATAGACCATGAGACAAAGAAAGAAAGAGAAAAAGCCTCCATTTATACACCTTATGTGACATTACCAAGCTCATTATGGTTAAAGCCGTAATTCGGAAATGTAGTCACACATTGCCAGGAGTGGAGGTGGAGGCAGATATGATCGGGGCATTTAAGGGACTTTGAGATAAGCACATGAATTTGCAAGGAATGGAGAGATATGGACCAAGGACAGGCAGAAGGGATTAGTTTAATTTGGTGTGATGTTCAGCACAACATCTTGGGCCGAAGAACCTGTTCCTGTTCTATGTTCTATGAACTCAGTATATAATCTGGTATGGTCAGGAGTCAGACGACACCAGGTTATAATTCAACAGGTTTATTTGAAAGCACACCCTTTCAGAGCGTTGCTCCTTCGTCCACCGCAGCCCAACTGGGCACCTCCACATCAATGGAGATGGCGAGGACTGCAGATGCTGGAGATTAGAGTCGAAAGGTGTGGTGCTGGAAAAGCACAGTGGGTCAGGCAGCATCTGAAGGTCAGGAGAGCCAATGTTTTGGACTCAAGCCTGATTCTTGATGAAGGGGTTATGCTTGAAAGGTTGACTCTCCTGCTTCTCGGCTGCTGCCTGACCTGCTGTGCTTTTCCAGCACCACACTTTTCAACTTCTGCATCATAATCTGGTACGTATATAGGAATCTAAGAGATTGAAAAGAATTAAGAGACTGTTTTCTCTCTCCCACTCTTCCCCGGGGGCCTCAGATTTAAGTTGGTTGGTAAAATGTTTAGACGGAACATGAAAGCGGTCTTTTTGAGCCAGGCCATTATGGGGATGTTCTTGAATTTTACAGCCCCGTTTGGTGGTGGAAGCAGAAATCCTCACCTCCTTTACAATAAACGTAGATCGACACTTGCAGTGCCAGTGCTGGAAAGTGGGATTAAAATGGACAGCTGGTTCATTCTGCTGCCGCAGACACAATGGGCCGAATGGCCACTTTCTGTGCTGTCACTTGTCTATGGTTCTGCAGTTTTCTCTTTTTTTCCCCTCTCTGTCTTTCCCTTTCTCGTCACTTCATCCACATTCTGCCTTTCTTCCTGCAGACTTCTGGCCATATCCTGGTTTGTGAGCTTTAATGAACCCCCGAGAAATTTGTTCACAGGAGGAAGCAGCACTTCTGTCAACACTTTTGGTTCTTGATTGTTTTCCTTGGATGGGGTTCTGGTTGAGCAGTACTAAGAGTTCTATGTGTTATTGGTCCATTCCCGAATGGATTGTAACGGATATCATGAGCTCAGCCACACTCACTGACTGTCCCTAATGTCCAATGACGTCTTGTGCTAAGCCAAAGTCGAAAGTCTCAGGTTAGAAATCCCTGTCTCTCTCTTCAATGAAAATGACACAAGTCTAGAAGAAAATCAGAGAGAGAGGTCAGGTTGTGAACCCATGGGGGAGATTTCTATATTATATCCACACATCTGCTCTGGGAAAGCTTTACTATATTCTGAAGAAAAAACAGAAGTGAAGTAGGAATCGTGGAAGAATTCCAAATGCATCAATTGTCAAAGTGCTCAGGGTCGGTGAGCAAAGATTTCTGAGTGGAGACAATTTGATTCATAAGGAATTTTTTTAAAGACATTATTGCCATAATCTTTTGTAAATTTGTTTTGACTTTTACTCCTTAAGTAGGCTGGAATGTGTTTGCATACAAATCACCTATAAGCAGACTTAGAAAAAAAATCGTGCTTGTGAATTCATATTTCAAAAGATATACAGTCCAACACAGAACAATTTTAAATTGGACACAAATATGCACTGGGGGCAGGGATGGTAGCGAACCATGAAGTATGTTTTCTTCAATGTCAATTTACGATCCAAATCTTATTAATAAATCTTGTGTCTGCATGCACTTTGTGTCTACACCAGTTAACCTCTAGTTCTCAGAGTTTCTTAAACTTCTGTCAACGTTTTCCCAGAATAATTTCTGTGCCCACATTTACAGGGTTTATCTGAGTAAACCCTTTAGTCCCGGGGTGCTCACAGTTTGCTCAAATTGCTTTAGCATCTTAGAATCATACGACCAAACATTACAGAAATACACTACAACCTACAATGGTCCCACTTTACTGCACTAGGCCCATTGCCGTGAATGTTATCACACTTCAAGTGCACATCCAAGTACTTTTTAAACATGGCAAATGGGATTTGAATTTTAAAAAAAGTCTGGAATGAAGAGTCTAATGATGATCTTGAAACTATTGTTGATTGTTGGAAAAACCCATCTAGTTCACTAATGTCCTTTCGGGCAGGAAACTGCCATCCTGATCTGGTCTGGCCTACATGTGACTCCAGAACCACAGAAATGTGGTTGACTTTTAAATATCCCTTTGGGCAATTAGGTTCAACTGTCCTCTGAACATGTTGCAGTCGCCATCTTGCCTCAGTACTTGAAAAAAGTGAGGACTGCAGATGCTGGAGATCAGAGTCTAGATTAGAGTGATTTGGAGATGCCGGCGTTGGACTGGGGTGTACAAACTTAAAAATCACACAACACCAGGTTATAGTCCAACACGTTTAATTGGAAGCATACTAGCTTTCGGAGCGATACTCCTTCATCAGGTGAGGGCTGAATCCTAACACACAGAATTTATAGCAAACATTTTCGGTGTGAAGTGGTGCTGGAAAAGCACAACAGGTCAGGCAGCATCCGAGGAACAGGGCAAAAGCCCTTCCTGATGAAAGGCTTTTGCCTGAAATGTCAATTTTCCTGCTCCTTGGATGCTGCCTGACCTGCTGTGCTTTTCCAGCACCACTCTAATCTAGACTCAGTACTTGAAAAGTCTAATGCCTCAAGTGAAGATTAAATTAGAATTTAAAATTGACTTATTTCACCATAAGCGCTTATGCTTATCCATTGACTTGTCCTTTGAGATGTTTAATGCCTCTTTATTCATATTTGATGGCCCTTCCAGGGCTTAGAGCTAGTGATTTTTTTTACCAACTTCAGTGAAATAAGTTTTGACAATAGTTACTTGACCTTGTATATTGTTAAAAAAGATGTGCTATCGAAACTGTTTGTCTTACGTTAATCAGGACAGATGCAGGAGTACCATATTTCAAAGGAAGAAACATGCATGAGAAGAGATTGGTTGGCAAGTCAACTGTGATTGAGGTGGTGCCATGGAGAATGCACTAGGGAACTATTGGCTCCTATGCATTTTGAAATAAAAATTATAATGTCTGAATGTGTTCATTTTGTCTGCGGTCAACAGGAGTCTATGTAATTTCTAGCAAGAATAAGTGAGTCACATTAATTTTGATTGTGCAGTTTGTGTCTAATTCCTCTGAAGATATCAATATAATTCAGTCAGCTGTATAGACGAATTGATCTTGTAGTCCCCTCTACATTATTCAGTTGTTTTGTACATTCTGTTATTTCCTGTGTAAACCATTTGTTGGTTTGTTTGACAAAACAGTCTGACAAAGGAAGGGACGATAGAAGATTAACTAGAATGTTACCAGGGAGAAGTAATGTCATGCTGCTGGAGACTAGAGAAGCTGGGATTCTTCATCTTAGATCTGAGAATGTCAAGGGGAGATTTAATAGTGGAGTTCCAAATTCTGAAGGGCTTCACTAGAGTAACGGGGGAGAGCCATTTTTACTGGAGATAGTAACTGGAGGAGACGGATTTAAAGTTAGAAACCCTTACTGAAATAGGCAAGATTATAGCGGAGGTGATGGCCTAGTGGTATTATCGGTGGCATGTTAGTCAAACTGCACGTCCCTGCTTCCCAGGTCCAATGTTCCTATTTAGTGTCCAATCATGAGCTGCTTGTTTTGCTTCCAATCCAAGTGACAGTCTGGGGCAAAGACAAGACTGAGAGGATACTTTATAGACCTCGTTGAAAGTTTTTATAGGGTAGATGTAATGAGGAATTTCTGGTGTGACCAAAACCAACAACCATAAAGATAGTTACTAATAAAATCCATAAATAGGTGTGCCTTTATCTAAAGAATGGCTACAATGTGGAGGTTGATATCACAGGGAGTGGTCGAGCTGATTTTCTTCTTTTCATTCATGGGATATGGGCATCGCTGGCTAGGCCAGCCTTTGTTGGCCATCCCTACTTGCTGTTGAACAGAGGGGCTTGCTAGGCCACTTCAGTAGGCAATTGAGAGTCAACCACATTGCTGTGGGTATAGACCCACGTGGGGGTCAGGCAGACAGATTTCCTCCCCAAAAGGACATGAGTGAACCTGATTGGGTTTGCAGCAATGATCATCATTAGACTTGTTTTTAAATTCCACATTTGTATTGAATTCAAATTCCACCATCTGCCATGGTGGGAGTTGAACTTTCAGTTGCTAGTTCAGTGACAATATGACTCTGTCATTGCCACTCTATGTAGACACAGCTGATGGAAAACCTGGGAGTGACAATGGTACAGTGGTAATGTCACTGGACTAACATCCAGAGACACACGATAGGAACCTGGGTTCAAACAGCTACATGGTAGCTGGTGGGATATGCGGCTGGTCTCAGTTATGGTGTAAAAAGCCAACTCATTCATTTATGCCCTTTTGAAAGGATATCTGGTGACTACAGGTCCACAGCAATGTCGGTGACTTTAAACTGCCCGTTGAAATGGGTGAGCGAGCTGTTTAAGAACATAAGAACTCGGAGGAGGAATAGGTCATCTGGTCCTTCGAGCCTGCTCCGCCATTCAATAAGATCATGGCTGATCTTTTCATGGTCTCAGCTCCACTTATCCATCCTCTCACCGTAACCCTTAATTGCGCTACTGTTCAAAAATCTATCTATGTTTGCCTTGCAAACCTTCAACCAGCTAGCCTCAACTGCCTCACTCGGCAGGGAATCCCACAGATTCAGAACCTTTGGGTGAAAACGTTCCTCCTTAACTCAATCCTAAATCTGCTCCCTCTTATTTTAAGACTATGCCCCCTTAATCTAGTTTCACCCACCAGTGGAAACAACCTCCCTACTTCTATCTTATCTATCGCCTTTCATAATTTTACATGTTTCTAGAAGATTCCCCAACCCCTCGTTCTTCTAAATTTCCGAATCATGGCCAGGCTCCCTGAAAGAAAGACGAAGATGAGGAAAGAGGACTGTGTCAAATAGAGATTGGGTCAGGTAAAGGACAGTGGGAGGAGGATGGTCAAGAAAATTAACGCTTGCCTAAAGGGTTGAATGGTCTATTTCTTTGCTCACTAAATGACTGTGTTCAGTCCTCAAGGAGATTGGAAGGAGGTTCTCAACTGCTGTCTATTATTTCCCAAATCAAATGGTGAGAAGGACAAATGGTGAAATTGGAATTCAATAAAAATCTGGAAGAAAAGGCTATCCAATGATGACCACGTAACCACTGAGAAGTGTTGTAAAAACCCATCTGGTTCACTAATATACTTCAGGGGAAGAAATCTGCTCTTGTTATGTGGTGTGGCCTACATGTGATTCTAGACCCACATTGGCGCGGTTGAATTGGAGAAAGGCCAATTTTGATGGTATTAGGCAACTTTTGAAAGCTGATTGGAGGCAGGTGTTCACAGGTAAAGGGACGGCTGGAAAATGGGAAGCCTTCAGAAATGAGATAACGAGAATCCAGAGAAAGTATATTCCTGTCAGGCTGAAAGGGAAGGCTGGTAGGTATAGGGAATGCTGGATGACTAAAGAAATTGAGGGTTTGGTTAAGAAAAAGAAGGAAGCATATGCAAGGTATAGACAGGATAGATCGAGTGAATCCTTGGAAGAGTATAAAGGAAATAGGAGTATACTTAAGAGGGAAATCAGGAGGGCAAAAAGGGCACATGAGATAGTTTTGGCAAATAGAATTAAGGAGAATCCAAAAGGTGTTTACAAATACATTAAGGACAAAAGGGTAACTAGGGAGAAAATAGGGCCCCTCAAAGATCAGCAAGGCGGCCTTTGTGTGAAGCTGCAGAAAATGGGGGAGATACTAAATGAGTATTTTGCATCAGTATTAGATTAGATTACTTACAGTGTGGAAACAGGCCCTTCGGCCCAACAAGTCCACACCGACCCGCCGAAGCGCAACCCACCCATACCCCTACATTTACCCCTTACCTAACACTACGGACAATTTAGCATGGCCAATTCACCTGACCCGCACATCTTTGGACTGTGGGAGGAAACCGGAGCACCCGGAGGAAACCCACGCAGGCACGGGGAGAATGTGCAAACTCCACACAGTCAGTTGCCTGAGGCAGGAATTGAACCCAGGTCTCTGGCGCTGTGAGGCAACAGTGCTAACCACTGTGCCACCGTGCCGCCCTTGACCGTAGAAAAGAATTTGGAAGATATAGACTGTAGGGAAATAGATGGTGACATCTTGCAAAATATCCAGATTACAGAGGAGGAAGTGCTGGATGTCTTGAAATGCATAAAGTGAATAAATCCCCAGGACCTGATCAGGTGTACTCTGCGGGAAGCTAGAGAAGTGATTGCTGGGATTCTTGCTGAGATATTTGTATCATCAATAGTCACAGGTGAGGTGCCACTGTTTAAGAAGAGTGGTAAGGACAAGCCAGGGAACTATAGACCGGTGAGCCTGACGTTGTTGGTGGGCAAGTTGTTGGAGGGAATCCTGAGGGTCAGGGCGTACATGTATTTGGAAAGGCAAGGACTGATTAGGGATAGTCAACATGGCTTTGTGCGTGGGAAATCATGTCTCACAAACTTGATTGAGTCTTTTGAAGAAATAACAAAGAGGATTGATGAGGGCAGAGCGGTAGATGTGATCTATATGGACTTCAGTAAGGCGTTCGACAAGGTTCCCCATGGGAGACTGATTAGTAAGATTAGGTCTCACAGAATACAGGGAGAACTAGCCAGTTGGATACAGAACTGGCTCAAAGGTAGAAAACAGAGGGTGGTGGTGGAGGGTTGTTTTTCAGACTGCAGGCCTGTGACCATTGGATTGCCACAAGGATCGGTGCTGGGTCCTCTACTTTTTGTCATTTACATAAATGATTTGGATGCGAGCATAAGAGGTACAGTTGGTAAGTTTGCAGATGACACCAAAATTGGAGGTGTAGTGGACAGCGAAGAGGGTTACCTCAGATTACCTCTGGATCTGGACCAGATGGGCCAATGGGCTGAGAAGTGGTAGATGGAGTTTAATTCAGATGAATGTGAGGTGCTGCATTTTGGGAAAACAAATCTTAGCAGGACTTATACACTTAATGGTTAGGTCCTAAGGATTGTTGCTGAACAAAGAGACCTTGGAGTGCAAGTTCATAGCTCCTTGAAAGTGGAATCGTGGGTAGATAGGATAGTGAAGAAAGCATTTGGTATGCTTTCCTTTATTGGTCAGAGTATTGAGTACAGGAGTTGGGAGGTCATGTTGTGGCTGTACAGGCCATTGGTTAGGCCACTGTTGGAATATTGCATGCAATTCTGGTCTCCTTCCTATCGGAAAGATGTTGTGAAACTTGAAAGGGTTCAGAAAAGATTTACAAGGGTGTTGCAAGGGTTGGAGGATTTGAGCTATAGGAAGAGGCTGAACAGGCTGGGACTGTTTTCCCTGGAGCGTCGGTGGCTGAGGAGTGACTTTATAGAGGTTTACAAAATTATGAGGGGCATGGGTAGGATAAATAGGCAAAGTCTTTTCCCTGGGGACGGGGAGTCCAGAACTAGAGGTTTAGGGTGAGAGGGGGAAGATATAAAAGAGATCCCAGGGGCAACTTTTTCACGCAGAGGGTGGTATGTTATGGAATGAGCTGCCAGAGGAAGTGGTGGAGGCTGGTACAATTGCAACATTTCAGAGGCATTTGGATGGGTATATGAATAGGAAAGGTTGGTGAGTTATGGGCTGGGTGCTGGTAGGTGGGACTAGATTGGGTTGGGATATCTGGTCGGCGTTGACGGGTTGGACCGAAGGGTCTGTTTCCATGCTGTACATTTCTATGACTCTATGACTCTTAACTGCCCTCTAGACAATCAGGGATTGGTAATAAATGCTGCCCTACCCAGTGATGCCCACATCCTGTGAACAAACAACATTTTGAATCGTAGAGTCTCACACCACAGAAACTAGTCCATGCCAAACTTAACGCCAAACTGACTAGTCCACCTGCCTGCTCCTGGCCAATATCCATCCAAATGTTTCCTACTCATGTCCTTATCTAAAATGCTGAAACTGTACCCGCATCCATAACTTCCTGAAGGAGTTCATGCATTTGCCTTGGTAAATGTGAGGTTACGAGGATGAAAGCTGGATCTGGCTGGGATGGTCTTCCAAGGGTCAGTACACATTCGATGTGCTGAATGGTCTCTTTCCACACTGTTGGGATTCTGTGATTCCTGTTTGAGTGTGTTCAGACCTGAGGGTCTTTGAGACATAGTCCAATCTCTACACCCAGATAAGGTGAAGCTACTTCTGCTCGAAGAAGGCTAAAAGAATGAGGGAGTAGATTTCGAGTGATGTGCAACCGAAGTAAGGGCACTGTGGGGAAAAAAACATTCTCACTCAGCGAGTAGCTGGGGTGTGGGAGACACTGCCTGGAAATGGGGTGGAGGCAGGTTCAGTTGAGATGTTGGAGAGGGGCATTGGGTGGCTATTTGGATGGAAGCAACTTGCAGGAACATGAGGAAAAGGTGGGAAATTGGCACTGAGCTGATACAGGCACGATGGGCCAAATGGCCTTTTTCTGCACCATAATGATTCTTTTGTTAGCTTTGGGTTCCCAGAAGAACACTTATCATGGATATTTTAAACGTCGCCCAAGGGATTTTGTAGCTTGGAGTCTTGGTTCAAGGAAGGCTGTATCAAGCTGTGGGCTTGGGCCAGCTAAGTGTCAACTCTTCTGAATTCTTCACCAAGGGTCTGTGAAACACATCTGTTCAATATTCACCTCTAATTGAGTTGTTATTTTTTCATAAAATATAACCCGTGTCGAATGTTTCAGTCTCTGACCAGGATACTATGTTTCCAATCTGCTTTATGGGTGTCTCCAAATGCCGCGCTGATTGTAATTGAAAGCACATTTCACACCTTCCAATCAAGTTTACATTTTTGTTTTATCCGTTTCATATGCTCGGGAATGTTGGAATTCTGAGGAGAAGGACTTGCTTTCCCCTCATCATGAAGGGTTTTCAAAAGCGTAATTACAATGAGTGTTTCCTTCCTGAGAAGAAGATGGAACTTAAATCCTCCATGTTTTGGAATTTGCTAGGGACAGCGGAAAGTTCCCTCACACAAAAGGCTAGTGGGAATCTGGAACCTTCTCCCGTGGAGACTCAGGGAAGGTTGCATTTTTCAAGGCTGAGGTTGGTAGGTTTTGGGCTATCAAGGAGTATAGACCTATATGACTGTACGTACATACAAACATACATATAGGAACAGGAGTAGATCATTCAGCCCCTCAAGGCTGGTCCACCATTCAATGAGATCATGGTTACTCTTTATGTTTTGAGTTCCACATTCTCATTGAGCCTACCTTTGATTCCTTTGCCTCTCAAGAAACTATCTTACCTCTGTCTTAAAATATTCAATAGCCTTGCATTCAAGGTCTTCTCAAACAGAGAGTTAATCTGTCTTCCACCATGAGCTTGAACCCATGTGCAACTGCATTGGCCATACCTTAACTCCCATCAATTCACATTCACCCAACACCCTTGTCCTTCATGGCTTACATTGGCTCCAAGATTGGTGTCACCTCAATTTTAAAATTCTCATCCTTGGTTTCAAGACCCTCCATGCCCTCACCTTTATCTCGATCTCCATGACCTCTTCTGGAGCTTCCCAACCCTCCAAAAGCTTTGCACTATAGTGTAGTGACAGCATCACTGGCCTAGTAATCCAGAACCCCAGAATAATGTTCTGAGAACATGCTTTGACTACCACCATGATAGATGGTGAAATCTGGGTTCAGTAAAATTCTGGAATGAAAAGCTAATTCTAACCAAGCTGTCAATTAAGAAAACCCACCCAGTTCTCAAAGTAGTTAACTGTCCTCTGGGTAATACTGCCCACATCCTGTGATCAAATTTGTAAAACCTTAGCCTCTTGTGTAGGTCCAATGTTCATCACCACACTGTTAGCGGCTGCTCTTTTAACTGTCTAAGCCTTAAATCCTGAAATTGCTCCCTCCCACCTCCTGAAAACCTTCCCATTTCTCACTCTCTGTTTAAGGTAGAGGTTAAGATCTACCTTGTCAACAAAACCTATCCTTGACTTCCTTACTGTCTGCTCCCGTGGCTCAGTATTGATGTTGTTGGATTTGGTATCTGCCCACTTCTTTTTCTAGATTGACTTCTGAGATATTATCTTTGAAGTAGTTCCATGGAATGCCAAGGAGAGTTGGAGAAATTCCAGGAAGATTTGGCCATGTGGGCCTTCTAATTCCAACTAACACCCACTTCCCTATCTAAGCTGCCAGAATTCATATCAACATGTCCGTCCTCACTGTGTACCAGCCTCACCAGGCCTGGTGGAAAAGTCAACAAAGAATGTGACCAGATTGGATGACTTTTGGCTCCCAGGCAAACAGACTTTTTCACACATTTATATAACTATTAAGTTAAAAATCACACAACACCAAGTTATATTCCAACAAGTTTATTTGGAAGTACTAGCTTTCAGAGCACTGCTCTTTCGTGAGGTAGGTAGTGGTGCAGGATCATAAGATACAGTGGCTCAGTGGTTAGCACTGCTGCCTCACAGCGTTAGGGACCTAGGTTTGATTTCAGCCTCGGCTGACTGGCTATGTGGAGTTTGCACATTCCCCTCGTGTCTGTGTGGGATTCCCTCTACAGTCCGAAAATGTGCAGATTAGGTGAATTGGCCATGCTAAATTGCCCAGAGTGCTCAGGGATGTGTAGGTTAGGTGCATTGGTCAGGAGTAAATATCGGATAATAGGTTAGGGGAATGGGTCTGGGTGGGCTATTGTTTGGAGGGTCAGTGTGGACTTGTTGGGCCAAAGAGCCTGTTTCCACACTGTAGGGATTCTATGGATTCTACACAATAGTGTCATGCCGCTAATATGATATATTGAACAATACTAGATGACGGTTAAGTCTTTTATCTTTTAGAATGGGTTGCAGGTTTTGATTCATTAATATGTAAGTCTCAGAACTTCTTTCAAGTCACATTCCCAAGATAACTTAAGGTTTTATAAAAAAAGGTGACATCTCAGCTCAGACAAAGGTGCAAAGCAGAACCACCAACTTCTCAAGGGCAACTAGAGACTGGCAATAAAAGCTGGCCCAGTCAGTGACGCCCATGGCCCGTGAGTGACTTAAAATAAAATTGTTGACGTTTCCACAATTGACCCCCTGGATATTTAACCCTTTATTCTTTGAGACACCAGGGCCAATCTGCAGGGCTGGCCGACTCTCACGAAGACTGTGGGTCAATCCATTTCTGAAGATGACACTAGGAGACACTACTGGAGTCAGGTGGCCGCCCTGAGAAGATGGTGGAAGTAAATTCCATTGATACAGAATGGAGGGAAAAAAATATATTTAGAGGGTTAAGGGGGAAGAGTAGGGGGGGGGGAATGCTGCACAGAAGCGAGGCTGGGGCCAAGCTGAAATACTGCGCACAATTTAGGTCACTGCATTAGAGGAAGGATGTGATTTCACTTGAGGGGGTGCAGAGGAGATTCCCCAGGATTTGCCTGGGAGGGTGGGAACATTGGTGAAAAGGGTGATAAAAGGAGGAGAAGGGTCAATTTGGGACTAAAAAGTTGACTTACACATTGAGATGAAAACTTTGCTTCTGTTTTTAATGGGAACACAGATGCTAGCCAGGCTGATGAAGAAGATGTCAACGGGCGGGTTCAAAATTGATTAGAAGGTGGATTTGGATAAGCTGACCATATTTAAAGTTGACAAGAGCTGGGACCAGGCGAAAATGAGGATGGCAGATGCTGGAAATCAGAGTCGAGACCGTGGTGCTGGAAAAGCACAGCCAGTCAGGCAGCATCCGAGGGGCAGGACAATCGACGTTTCCTGATGAAGGGCTTTTGCCAGAAGCGTAGATTCTCCTGCTCCTCGGATGCTGCCTGACCTGCTGTGATTTTCCAGCACAAGAATTGAGACTAGATGAGAAACATCCACCAAAGTTGGAGGAAGTGAGAAGGGAAATTGCAGAAACACTGTCAATGATCTTTTAGACTTGCCAAATCTCACGGAGGTACCAGAGGACTGGAGAATTATATAGAATAGAATATCCATTTGATTATATGATGTGGAGGTGCCAGTGTTGGACTGGGGTGGACAAGGTCAGAAGTCACATGACACCAGGTTATAGTCCGACATGTTTATTTGAATTCACAAGTTTTCGGAGCGCTGCTCCTTCGTCAGGGTGAAGGAGCTTGTGATTTCAAATAAACCTGTTGGACTATAACCTGATGTCTTATTACCTGGAGAATTATAAACTTTTTACCTGAAAGACTATTATAGACTAGGCCAGATTGGGATGTTTGGTCGGTGTGGACGAGTTGGACTTAAGGGTATGTTTCCATGCTGTGTGACTCTATGACCTTTAGTCAATATAATGACATAAGGATAAGTCTAGCAATTACAGGTCAATCAGTTTGATTTCAGAGTGGGGAAGCTTCTCATAACGGTTAATCAGGATAGAATTTATATTCCCATAGTAAAATGTGGGTTGGTTTGGAAAAGCCAACATGGATTTCTCAAGGGAAAATTCTGTTAAACTAACATGCTGGAGTTTTGTTGGATTTTATTGAAATAATGTGCTGGAGTTTTTTGAAGAGATAACAGAGGGGGCTAATGGAAGTAATACTGTTAATGTGTTGCATATGGACTTGCAAAAGGCATTGAATGCAGTTCCACACAACAAACCTGTGAAGAGACTTACAGCTTGTGGATTTCAGGGGACAATAATGATGTGGATACAAAATTGTCAGAGGAACAGGCAACTTGTTAATCGAGAGAAATCAGAATTAACATTTCGGATCCAGTAACCTTCAGAACTGACCTCGAAACGTTAACTCTGATTTCTCTCCACACACACTACCAGACTTACTGAGATTTTCCAACATTCTTTGTTTTCATTTCTGATTTTCATCCACAGTTCTTTTTATTGACATTTTTACAAATTGGAGGGAGATTAGAAGATTTGGAAATCTGTAAGGATTAGTGTCAGGACCTTTGCTTTTCCTGATGTGCGCTATTGATCTAGATTTTGATGTGCAGGCAACAATTTCAAAGTGTGCAGTAGACTGTAAACTGTAAGGCGGACAGTACAGAATTTCAAAAGGAATATAGACAGGCTGGTGGAATGAGCTGATAGGTGGAGGATGAGAGAAGAAATGTAAGGTGTTGCCTTTTGGTAAAAAGCACATGGTGAGTACAAACTAAGGGATACAATTTTAAAGAGTTGCAGGAGCAGAATGACTGGATGTTTATGTCATTAAAAGAGGCAGGACAATTGGAGAGAGCAACGAATAAAACATACAGTATCCTTGGTATAGAGTCGAGAGTGTGGTGCTGGAAAAGCACAGCAGGCCAGGCAGCATCTGAGGAGCAGGAGAATCGACGTTTCATGCATATGCCCTTCATCAGGCATAGAGTACAAGATTCCTCGGATGCTGCCTGAACTGCTGTGCTTTTCCAGCACCACTGATCCAGAATAGAGTACAAGAGCAAGGAGGTGATGCTGACCTTGAACAAGACATTGTTAGACCTCACCTAATCAATGACTCTATGACAATTCTGGGCATCACCCTTTAGATGATGCACTGGGACGACCACACAAGAGGTTGACAAGACTGTTTCAAGGAAGAAACATCAGTTCCAAAGATATCTCTGAGAAGATTGGATTGTTTTCCTCATGGAAGGCTAAGAGGAGATTGGATTGAGATTTTCAAAATCATGAGGAGTCTGGACATATCATATAGGGGGAAACTATTCCTTGTGAAAAATGGGGAAAGAGAGAGACCGAGCACAGCTCAAAAGTGAATTACAAAAGATTCAAATGGAATATGCAAAGGAAGGTTTTATCAGTGAGTTGTTCTGGAGTGTGCTGACTGGAAATCCTGATGGAGATAGTTCAATTAAGGCATTCAGCAGCTGGTTTAATGATCTGTTTGACAAGAAACAATATGCAGGGTTATGGGCAGGGCAGCAGCACAAAGTCATCATGCTCATTTGGAGAGCCGGTGTAGACATGCTGGGCCCGTTGGCCTCCTTCTACACAGTGACAGTTCTTTGATTCTGTAACTGGAGCTGTAACTGTAACCAGCCAGAAACCTGCCACATGCACTGTTCCATGATTGTGATTTGTGTTGCTCGAAATGGAAACAGAATGGTTTCTGTCATGGAATTGGCATCGAAGCAGAAAGTTTGAGTCTTTGATGATTTTTCTCTCTCTGTCTCTCCCCCACACCCCCCTCTCTCTCTCTCTCGCTGTGTCTCTCTCCCCGTCTCCACAGGAGCACAGGGCGTGTAATGTGGACTCCTGCCCAGAGGTACGCAGAAACACACCATGGACACCCTGGATGCCAGTCAACATCAGTCAGAACGGAGCCCGGCATGAACAGCGGTTCCGCTACACCTGCCGGGCACCGCTGGCAGATCCACACGATCTACAACTCGGCAAGAAAAGGGTGGATAGCCGCTTCTGTCCTGCGGATGGCACCTCTGCCTGCACCACTGACAGTAAGTCAAGCGAATGGAAGAGTTACTGAGCTATTAAAGATTAGATTAGATTCCTCTATGATGTGGAAACAGGTCCTTTGGCCCAACAAGTCCACACCGACCCTCCGAAGAGTCACCCACCCAGACCCATTTCCCTCTGACTAATGCACCTAACATTAAAGGCAATTTAGCATGGCCAATCCACCTGACCTGCACATTTTTGGACAGTGGAAGGAAACTGGAGCACCCAGAGGAAACCCACGCAGACACAGGAAGAATGTGCAAACTCCACATAGACAGTCGCCCGAGGCTGGAATCGAACCTGGGTCCCTGGCTGTGCTGTGAGGCAACAGTGCTAACCACTGAGCCACCATGCTGCACCCACAAAACCCTGAGCTAACTTTCCGGGGGTTGGAGTTGGGGGGGGGGTAGAGCGAGTGGGAAGTGGGGGATGGGCATGTGTTCACCATGGCAAATGGTAAAATTTAAGTTCAATAAAAGAGATAAATTGAATGTCTGTTGGGTTCACTGATAACCTTTATGCCATCTTTATTGGACAAGAGGTCACAATGCCCATCTGGAGAGTCAGCAAAGGGCCAAACACCTTCCTTCTGCACTATCCCAGTTCTGTTACTCTGCGATTGGATTGCACTTTTGATGGGCTGGATTTACATGTGACTCCTAACCCACCCCAATGTAATCGACTCTTGACCCCCCCTCTGAAATGACCAAGCACTTGACTCAGTTCAAGGCCGAATAGGGATGGACAGCAGAAACTGGACTTTCCAGTCATGTCCACATTCCCAAGAGCAGATGTTAATATAGTAATTGCTGGTTGAGGAGTTGGTGATGCAGCAAATGATTAATTTCAGTGGTTATTCATAAAAAGTAAAGTCGCCATTGCCCAACCTGGTGATGGGGCTGTTCTGTCATTAGTTAGAGAGAGAGTGAGGACTGGCAGTGGTTTAATCTGAGGGTCACCACGCCTCAGGTGAGGCCTGAGGTTGGGAAGGAGAATTCTTCGTGATAACCACACGTGTGCAGGAATTGAAACCACACTGTTATCAGCGCTCTGAATTACAAACTAACCAACCGAGCTAACCAAGTCCCATTATTTTAAGGGGCATAAAGTACAAGAGCAAGTAACAGCATGGTGGCTCAGTGGCTCGCACTGCTGCCTCACAGTAGCAGGGACCAGAGTTTAACTCCACCCTCTTTGGAGCATTAGAGGCTGAGGGGTGACCTTATAGGGGTTTACAAAATCACGAGGGACATGGGTAGGATAAATAGGCAAAGTCTTTTTCCTGAAGTCAGGGAGTACAGAACTAGAGGGCATAGGTTTAGGGTGAGAGGGGAAAGATATAAAAGAGACCTGAGGGGCAATATTTTCACACAGAGGGTGGTAACGGATATGGAATGAGCTGCCAGAGGAAGTGGTGGAGGCTGGTACAATTGCAACATTTAAGAGGCATTTGGATGGGTATATGAATAGGAAGGATTTGGAGGGATATGGGCAGAGTTCTGGGAGGTGGTACTAGATTGGGTTGGGATATATCTGGTCGGCAAGGACGGGTTGGACCAAAGGGTCGGTTTCCATGCTGTACATCTCTATGACTCTATCTAAATGGGCAAAAACTCAGCAGGTGCAATACAATATGGAAAAACCTATGGTGATACACTTTGGAAGAAAGAACAGAAGCGATGAATAATATTTAAGTTGGGAAAGCTGCAGAACAGAAGGATTTGGGCGTCTTTGTACAGAATCACAATAAACCACTGTACAAGTTCAGCAGACAGTAGGGAAGGGAAATCAACATGTGGCCTTTATGTCAAAGGGAATTGAGTATAAATGTAGGAAGATCTTGATAAAACTATGTAAGATTAGTCAGGCTATGCCTGGAATACTGTGAATAGTTAGTCCCCTTGGCTAAGGAAAGATGCACTGACATTGAAGGCATTCCAGACAAAGGTCTCTCGGCTGATCCCAGGTACAGAGGGACTTTCTTATGAGAAGAAGTTGAGTAGATTGGACCTGTATTAATTGGAGTTTAGAACAAATAAGATTATTAAGGGAGATGACAGGGTGGGTGTAAAGAGATTGTTTCCCCTTGTAGGTGAAAGTGGGTACTGCAGATGCTGGAGATTCGAGTCAAGATTAGAGTGGTGCTGGAAAAGCACAGCAGGTCAGGCAGCATCCGAGGAGCAGGAAAATTGACGTTTTGGGCTCACCTGCTGTGCTTTTCCAACACCACTCTCATCCTGTTTCCCCTTGTAGCAGAGTCTTGGACTCGAGAGTATAATCTCAGAGTCAGGGATTGCACACACAATACAGAATGAGGAGAAACTGTTTTGTCCCTTGGGAGCTGGTGATTCAGTGGAATTCTTTGTCAAAGAGTGCTGTTGAGGTTGGGTCATTAAATACACTCAAGGCTGAGATGGATAGAGTTTTAATCAGTAAGGGATTCAAACATTGTGGGGAAAAGACAGGAAAATAGAGTTGTGGATGATCAGATCAATGATGATCTAATTGAATGGCAGAACAGGCTTAATGGGCCAAATAGTCTACTTCAGCTCTTATGTTTTATGGAGAAGGCAAGAAAATTGCATGAAGTGAAATGCTCATTTGCACACCCAATGCAGATATGATGGACTTCCTGCTGCGTTGTAACAACTCTGTGAATTGTCTCCCTCGGTAACGTGACACACATCCTGTCACATGACCCCTCTCTCTCTCTCTCTCTCTCACCCTCACACAGCCCTCGTCGATGACCTTTTGAAGTTCGGCCGGCAGTCCTTCCATAGGATCGACGGTGGCTGGTCCCCCTGGTTGCCGTGGTCACCCTGTTCCCGTGAGTGTGAAACAGGTTTTCGGACCAGGAGGCGGAGCTGCACCAATCCTGAGCCCAGAAACGGAGGCCTACCCTGCACAGGAGCTGACATTCAGTATGAGGACTGCAATCAGCTGCCTTGCCCAGGTAACTGCTGAAGCACCTCAGAGATTAAGTAGGTGGGCGAAAAGTTGGCAAATGGAGTGCTTTGGGGAGAGGAGGTGTGGGGATGTGAAGTGGTTCATCTCAGAAGGGAGAAAACCAGAATACGATTTAAACAGAAGAGAACTGCAGAAAGCTGCCATACAAAGTGGGAAACCAAAGCAGAAATTGCTGGAAAAGCTCAGCAAGTGTGGCCGCATCTGTGCAGAGAAATCAGAGTTAATGTTTCAGGTTCTGTGACCCTTCCTCAGAACAGTTCTGAAGAAGGGTCACCAGTCCTTAAACGTTAACTCTGATTTCTCTTCACAGATGCTGCCATTCCTGCTGAGTTTTTTCAGTAATTTCTGCTTTAGTTTCTGATTTATACGGCATCCGCAGTTCTTTTGGCACTTAATACAAAGTAATACTTGTGTATGAAACACAGAAAGGTAGTGCACAGGTGCAACAGGTAATCAGGAAGGCTAATAAACAAAGCTTTTCATTTTGCCTCGCTACACATGACAATAAATTCAATTCAATTCAATTCAGTGTTGGCCCTTATTTCATGGGGATTGGAGTATGAATAGGGAAGTCTTACTGCAACTGTACAAGGTGCTGAGGAGACCACATCTGGAGCACTGAGAGCAAATTTGGTCCCTTATTTAAGAAAAGGTGTTATTTCATTGAAGACAGTTCAGAGAAGGTCACTCAGATGATCCACAGTATGGGAGGATTGTCATACGAGGAAAGGCTAAACAGGCTTGGACTCTACTCACTGGAGTTTAGAGGAATGAGAAGTGATCTCATTGAAATATATCGGATTCTAAAGGGGCTTGACAGGGTCAATGCTGAGAGGATGCTTCCCCTCATGAAAGAGTCTAGGACCAGACGGCACAGTCTCAGAGTAAAAGGGCATCAGTTTAAGACTGAGATGAGAATGAATTTCTTCTGTCAGAGGGTTGAGAGCCTTGAGAACTCCTTGCCACAGAGAACTGTGAGAGGAGGAGTCCATGTGTTTATATAAGGCTGAGATAGATAGATTCCTGATTGGTGAGGAATCAAACGTTACGGGGAAAGGACGGGAAAATGGACATGAGGAATGTCAGATCAGCCATGATCCTATTGAATAGTGGAGCAGGCTCGAGGGGCCGAATGGTCTACTCCTGTTCCTATTTCTTTTGACCTTATGGTCTTATTGTCTCAAGGGTCAGAAATATAAGTTTTGCAACTGACACCAAGTGGAAGACTATAATATGTATTGGAGAAGAATGCCAAAAAAATACTGCTTCATAAACTCGAAAAGGGGGCATAAAATTGACAAACTGCTTTCAATGTTAAATGTAAAGTGGTGTAGTGGTTGTGGTCCTCCCTCTGATCCAGGAGGTTCAAGTCCTACCTGCTCTAGCGTGGGTCATACCAGCTTTGAACAGGTTGGTGAGAAACATTTTTGAAGTGTAAAGTGGTGTTTTGATAAGGAGAAAATTTGTGTCTTATTAAAGTGGAGGAATGGAGAGATCTGGGATATAACCATAACACCATCTGGGAGTTACCAAAAGGAGTGGAACAGTAAACAAAACAAATAGGAGGAGATCTCTCGAGGGATAGATTTGAAACCTTGAACTATTGCAGCCATATCTGGTGGGAAAAATGGCAGTCAATTTATGCACAGAAAACTCCCACAAAACAATAAATGATCCAATAATGAATTGTTCTTTGGCAGTATGGTTTGAAAAGTAAATATTAACCAGGCTACCCTCCGGCAGTGTGGCACTCCCTCAGTATTGACCCTCTGACAGCGTGGCACTCCCTTGATACTGACCCTCCAACAATGTGGCTCTCTGACCCTACGATGTTGGGGCATTCCCTCAGCACTGACCCTCCGACAGTGCAGCACTCCCTCAGTAATGACCCTCTGACAGTGTGGCACTCCCTTGGTACTGACCCACCAACAGTGTGGCTCTCTGACCCTCCGACGGTGCGGCGTTCTGTCAGCACTGACCCTCTGACAATGCAGCACTCCCTTAGTATTGACTCTCCAACAATGTGGCTCTCTGACCCTACGATGTTGGGGCATTCCCTCAGTACTGACCTTCCGACAGTGCAGTACTCCCTCAGTACTGACCCTCTGACAGTGTGGCACTCCCTCAGTACTGACCCTCCAACAGTGTGGCTCTCTGATCCTCCGACGGTGCAGCATTCCCTCAACACTGACTCTCCGACAGTGCGGTACTCCCTCAGCACTGACCCTCTGACAGTGTGGCACTCCCTCAGTACTGACTCTCCAACAGTGTGGCACTCCCTTAGTACTGACTTTCCAACAGTGCAGCACTCCCTCGGTACTGACCCTCCAACAGTGCGGCACTCCCTCAGCACTGACCCTCTGTCAATGGGGCATTCCCTCAGCACTGACCTCCGACAGTGTGACACTCCCTCAGTACTGACCCTCCAATAGTGCAGCACTCTCTCGGTACTGATCCTCCAACAATGTGCCACTCCCTCAGCATTGACCCTCCGACAATGCGGTACTCCCTCATCACTGACCCTCTGACTGTGTGGCACTCCCTCAGTACTGACCCTCCAACAGTGTGGCTCTCTGAACCTCTGACGGTGCGGCACTCCCTCAGCACTGACCCTCCCTCAGTACTGACCCTCCAACAGTGCAGCCCTCCCTTGGTACTAACTCTCCAACAGTGTGGCATTCCCTCATCACTGACCCTCCGACAGTGCGGCACTCTCTCAGTACTGACCCTCTGACAGTGTGGCACTCCCTCAATCTCCCTCTAGCTACAACACTTCCTCAACACTGACTCATTGACAGTGCCCCGTCCCTCAGCACTGACCCGGTGATAGTTCAGCACTCCTTCAGTACCACATTGGGAGTGTCAGCTTGGATTTTCATGCTCAACTCTCTGGAGTGGGTCTTGTTGATTACAACTTCCAGGTGAATGAGCTTCAACGGAGCCACAGGGTGTACAGTTTGGCCTACCTTGGCTAAATTATTAACTCTCATTCTTTGATGTGGCCTTGTTTTTCAGTTAAGGGAGCGTGGTCCTGTTGGTCTCCCTGGTCCCCATGCTCAGCGACTTGCGGAGGTGGACATTACCAACGTACACGGACATGCACCAACCCAGTGCCGGCTAATGGTGGGGATATCTGCATTGGACTGCACACTGAGGAGGCACTGTGCAACACTCAGGCCTGTGAAGGTAAGCCGTACATTGGGCCTCATTGAGACAGGAGGTTATCTGGATGCAGTTTTGTCTGGTGACGGGTGTCGTATGTAGATAGGACAGTGAAGAAGGTGTTTGGTATGCTTTCCTTTAGTCAAAACATTGAGTATAGGAGTTGGGAGGTCATGTTGCAGCTGTATAGGACATTGGTTAGGCCATTTTTGGAATATTGCCTGCAATTCTGCTCTCCTTCCTATCAGAAGGATATTGTGAAACTTGAAAGGGTTCAGAAAAGATGCACAAGGATGTTGCCAGAGCTGGAGAGTTTGAACTATAGGGAAAGGCTGAATAGGCTGTGTCTGTTTTTCCTGGAGCCCTGAGGGGTGACCTTATAGAGACTTATAAAATCATGAGGGGCATGAATAGGATAAATCCAGAACTAGAGGGCAAAGGTTTAGGGTGCGAGGGGAAAGATATAAAGGAACCTAAGGGTGATGTATGTATGGAATGAACTGAAGTGGTGGAGGCTGGTACAATTGCAGCATTTGAAAGGCATCTGGATGGGTATATGAATAGGAAGGGTTTAGAGGGATATGGGGCCGAGAGTGTGGTGCTGCAAAACCACAGCAGGTCAGGTAGCATCCAAGGAGCAGGAGAATCAACATTTTGGGCAAAACTCATTCCCGAAAAGTCGATACTCCTGCTCCTCGGATGCTACCCGACCTGCTGTGCTTTTCCAGCACCACACTCTCAACTCTAATCTCCAGCATCTGCAGTCCTCACTTTCACCTGAGAGAGATATGGGCCAAGTGCAAGCAAATGGGACGAGATTAGATTAAGATGTCTGGTCAGCATGGACGAGTTGGACCTGTTGTGGGGAAAATCTCCAGTCTCGGAGTCAGTATCTGGATCCAACGACAGAGTTTATTATACAAAGAAACCGGAGCTCTGGGGAGAGAGAGAGAGAGAGAAAGGTCCAGCAGCATGGCTGTCAGCTGTCAGCCTTCTCTCACCCTCGGAGCACACGTCACGATAGCTTATACATTTCATGGGATAATAGTCCAGATATTGAGTCTTTGTTTGTGCAGCATGGTTTGTTTACAGAAAACATTACAGAGTCATTGTCAGTTTCAGAGGAATGTTACAGAGTCATTGTCAGTTTCAGCAGCTATGCAGAAGTCCATTGCCACAGTAATCAGACTGAGTTAAACGAGGCTGTTCAAATCTTATTTTATCTGTACCAGTGCAGCGGCCTTGTCCTTTACAATTCCATAAAAAGAGCAATGAACAAAAGAGAATCATAGCACAGGAACATACCCTTCGGCCCTCTAAGATAGTGCCGATCATCACGCCATAACTAAACAAAACAACAAACCTTCTGTCTTTATTCGGTCCTTATCCCTCTGTTCATGTGACCATCCAGATGCCTCTTAAATGTTGCCAACGTGCCTGCTTCCCCCACCTCTTCTGGCAGTGCATTCCAGGCTCCTACCTCTCTCTGCGTGCAAAGCTTCCCTTGCACATCTCCTTTAAACTTTCCCCCTCTCACCTAGAGCCTGTGTTCCCTTGTAATTGAAACTGCAATCCTGGGAAGAAGCCTCTAAGTATCCACCCTATCGATGCCTGTCATAATTGTGCAGACCTCTATCAGGCTTCCTCTCAGCCGCCATCTTTTCAGTGAAAACAATCCTTGTCTTTTGAACGTTTCCTCATGGCCAATGCCCCTGAGACCAGACAACATCCTGGTGAACCTTCTCTATGCTCTCTGCAAAGCTTCCACGTCCTTCCAGTAGTGTGGCGACCAAAACTGCAAACTATATTCCAAATGCGACCTGACAAGGGTTTTATATAGCTGCAACATGGTTTCCCAACTCTTGTACTCCATGTCTGGCTGATGAAGGCAAGCATGCCATATGCATATATACATGCCATGCCATATGCCATATGTGGGCGGCACGGTGGCACAGTGGTTAGCACTGCTGCCTGACAGCGCCTGAGACCCAGGTTCATTTCCCACCTCAGGCGACTGACTGTGTGGAGTTTGCACGTTCTGCCCGCGTCTGTGTGGCTTTCCTCTGGACAATGGACCTGTATGCCCAGATCCAACTGAATGTTAATTAGAGTCTCAGCACACAAACCCTGGATTCTTTCTAAATTTATTTTTTTTGTGACAGATCTAAGCATTTTTTTATTCATCCCTAATTTGTCTTGAACGGTAAACCAGGTCATTTCATTAAAGAACGAGAACACAAAGATTTAAAGTGGTCTGTTAAAGAAGCAAAGGTAAAGTGAGGAAAAACTTTTTATTCAGTGAGTAATTAGGATACAGAATACACTGCTTAGAGGTGTGATGGTGCCAGGTTCAATTGGTGCATTCAAGAGAGCATCGAACCATTACTTGGATAAAATTTGGATAAAAATCAAGTTGGTCAGTGCGTTTTCCAGATTGCAACAGCAACCAGGGTTTTCAAAGCATTTAATTGTCTGCAAAATGTTTCGAGACATCCTGTGACCTTGAAGTGTTATACAGATGCAAGAGTGTTGGGAGAAAGGGGGTGATTGACACTATGCTCATTTAATAACACAACAGTGTTTTCAAAAGTCAGCTGAGAGTTAACCTTATGGCTGTGGATCTGTAAGGCAGACCAATCCTTCCATGAATGAGGACAAATGTCTTCACTTGAAGGGCGATGAATCCATGGAATTGTCGACCACAGTAGCTTGGTCTCCATAGCTTTTTTTCATTTTTCATTAATTTTTATGAGCTGGCTGTCCAGTATTTACTGTGCATTGTTACAGCAAAACCTGAACAATATCCAGTTTGGTCTGATAAGTGGCAAGTAACATTTGTACCACATAAGCTATGGCCTCCTGATGAAGGGCTTTTGCCCGAAACGTCGATTTTACTGCTCCTTGAATGCTGCCTGAACTGCTGTGCTCTTCTAGCACCGCTAATCCAGAATCCACCTTCAATAAGAGACAGTCTAACCACCACACCTTGATATTCAGTGATATTACCATCACTGAATCCCCCACTATCAACATCTCAGTGGTTACCATTGATTAGAAACTCAGCTGGTCTCACTACATGACCATAGTGGCTATAACAGCAGGTCAGAGGCTAGGAATACTGCAGCAAGTAACACATCTCCTGACTCTACAAAGCCTGTCCACCATCTACACGGCAGTGTGATGGAATACTCCCCATTGCCTGCATGGATGCAGCTCCAATAACTTCAAGAAGCTTGACACCATCCAGGACAAAGCAGCCCACTTGATTGATACTACATGCACAATTACCCACTCCCTCCAGCACCAACGCTCAGTAGCAGCAGTGTGTACTACCTACAAGACACACTGCAGCAATTCATTAAAGATCATCAGACAGCACCTTCCAAACCCTCAGCCACTTCCATCTAGGACAAGGGCAGCAGATACATGGGAATACCACCCACTGCAAGTTCCCCTCCAAGCCACTCACCACCCTGACTTGGAAATATATCACTGCTCCTTCACTATTGCTGGGTCAAAATCCCAGAATTCTCTCCCTAAAGGCTGAAATGCTGAAGTTCAAGAAAATATTTCACCACCACCTTCTCAAGGGCAGACATAAGCAATCTGCTATTTCAGAGATGAATGAGTGAATTTGCCCATGAGTCTCGGTCCATCTCCACTTGTGATTAGCATCGCAAAGAGGTAATCTGGCTGTTACCAAATTGTGGTCAAATTGGCAGGTGCATTTCCCAGGTTGCAACAGCAACTGGGAGTTTTAAAAGCATTTAATTATCTGCAAAATGTCTCGAGACATCCTGTGACTGTGAAGGGAGCAAAAGATGCTCTTTTCTACTTCCTCAGAGCTTAGGAAACAAGGAGCTGCCATTCAGCCCCTTGAGCACATTCCGGCATTATGGCTGATCTCAGCAACATGACAAGTCCAATGTGAAATCTCAGTTGTCCAATCTAGCTGAAAATTCAGGACTAATGCTGCCCCTCCTCCAATGTGGCAAATGGAATTCAATGTAGCTAAGTGCGAAGTCGTTCACTTTGGTAGGAATAACAAGATGATGGATTACTGGGCTAATGGTAGGCTACTTGGTAGTGTGGATGAGCAGAGGGATCTTGGTGTCTATGTACACAGATCTCTGAAAGTTGCCACTCAGGTAAATAGTGCTGTGAGGAAGGCATATGGTGTACTGGGCTTTATTGGCAGAGGAATTGAGTTCCGGAGTCCTGAGGTCATGTTGCAGTTGTATAAGACTCTGGTGCGGCCTCATCTGGAGTATTGTGTGCAGTTTTGGTCGCCATACTATAGGAAGGATGTGGAAGCTTTAGAACGAGTGCAGAGGAGGTTTACCAGGATGTTGCCTGGAATGGTAGGAAAATCTTATGAGGAAAGGCTGAGGCACTTGGGGCTGTTCTCATTGGAGAAGAGAAGGTTTAGGGGAGATCTGATAGAAGTGTATAAGATGATTAGGGGTTTAGATAGGGTAGATACTAAGAACCTTTTACCGCTAATGGAGTCAGGTGTTACTAGGGGACATAGCTTTAAATTAAGGGGTGGTAGGTATAGGACAGATGTTAGGGGTAGATTCTTCACACAGCGGGTTGTGAGTTCATGGAATGCCCTGCCCGTATCAGTGGTGAACTCTCCTTCTTTATGTTCATTTAAGCGGGCATTGGATAGGCATTTGGAAGTTATTGGGCTAGTATAGGTTAGGTAGGACTCGGTCGGCGCAACATCGAGGGCCGAAGGGCCTGTACTGCGCTGTATCCTTCTATGTTCTATGTTCTATGTTCTATGATGATTCAGCTTACTAACCCCAGCTGGGAGCACGAAAGGGTTAGCACCAAACGACTCCATTGTGTATAGAGCTGCAGCCAGTGACTGAAAACTGAACACTGAGCACAGCAGGGAAACAACTTCAATAAAAAAAAGTATTGAAAAGTTGCAAGTTGACCGCTGTAATACTCCCTTGTCAAAGTGGGTTATTAGAAATAATGAGATGCTTTTTCCAAATTACCCTCATTAATTAAGATTTATGCACAAGAATCTCCCCTCTTGTTCCTGCAGAAAGACGTCAATAATTGGATAAATGAATAGCCACAAGCATTTTCTTCCAGTTCTCAAACTAACCATTCTATAGCCAGCATCACCACTGCTCAAAACATCTCATGATTAACCTTTGTGTCATCAGCACGTTAGACACAGACCAGACTCACTTTGCATCACAGTCAGGTTTCTGCACATTTTCAGGATGGATTTTGCTGTCTGCAGAACGCTGCAGAAGCAATTTTGAAATAATGTGGCTGTATCTGTGTGTTCAGTCCTGCATACAAGGAAGAGAAAAATGGATAAATAGAATATCTTCCTTTCTCTCTTTGTTTTGTTTTTAGTCTCGTCTGTGTTAATCTCTTTCTGTTTGTGTTTGTGTGTCTCATTAGCTGTTGAACCTGTGTTGTTGGTTCTCTCTATCTCTCATTTCTCATTCTGCCTATCTATCCGTCCCTTCCCACCACTTATTTGTCACTTGCCATCTTCAGGATCTCGGCCCGGTTCACTCCGTTTTCCCTTCTCATTTTCATTCTTCCTCTCTTTCCCTGGGGTTCCATATCCCTCAGCAATTGAAATGACTCCACAGGGGCCGGTATCTTGTCACCAAGTCACCCTTTATTTACAAGTGCACAGTACGTGGACTCGCACCAGCCAACTCAGAGCCAGTCTGTAAAGTGAGGAGAATCCCTGAGACTGCTGCTTACATCTGTCATCCAGAACTCCCTGTTTGCCTTAGGTTAATAGTTCGGAGAAAGTGAGGACTGCAGATTCTGGAGATACTGTGCTTTTCCAGCACCACACTTTTTGTCTCAGGCTAACACCCACAATTGGGGAACTCATACTCAGTGAGATCCACCTGGCCAAACTCATTCCAATCACAACAAAAATAAAACAAGGAACTGCAGATGCTGGAGATCTGAAACAAAATCATAAATTGCTGGAGAAATTCAGCAAGACTGGCAGCATCTGTGGGAAGTTAATGTTTCGAGTAAGATCTGTTGTGGGAAAAGGTTTCATAGATAGGGAGGGGTGAGGACATGGAGGACTTTGGATGAGAGTGACAAATACAACACATTCTTATCACCATTTGTCAGTAGGAGAAAATGCGGACTGCAGATGCTGGAGATCAGAGTCACAGAGTGTGGTGCTGGGAAAGCACAGCAGGACAGACAGCATCGGACGAGCAGGAATTCTTCAGAAATGTTGTCTCTCCTGCTCCTCGGATGCTGCCTGACTGATCATTTGTCAGTAATTCATTGTGAATGAAGTTTTTCCAAGACGTTCCTGACAGAACGTTGCTCAATGAAGGCATTTTCTTCATTGAATATGAAGTTATGTTACAGCGGAATCATTCAAAGGTGTTGGAAGTTATAAACATTATTTCCTGATTTTGAAGGTGGCTGGTCGGTGTGGAGTGAGTGGAGCCTCTGCACTGAGGAAGACACACAGTTCCGCACTCGCCGATGTGAGACTCTGAGTCTCGGTGCAATGCAATGTGTGGGGAACAGCACCCAGTTTCGGCCGTGTCTCTATAATGAAATTCCAGGTGAGTGTTGTCATGAGCTGTCCCATGTTGTTCCTTGAAATTGTGGAAACTTAGTGTTAGGGAAAGATTAATTGTTCCATCTTCCTGCATAGAAAATATCTGCATTTCTTCCTGACGTCACGCAATGTACAGGAGGGTAAAATACCCAGCTATTGGTTAGCATCAGCCCTCTGATTGGCTGACTCCCTCTCCTCACCTCTCACCCAACTATCATCCTTCTGAACTAAGGATGATTGGAACGTCCTTAGCATCATCCAAATGGAAATCCACTCTTCATAACTATGATGAGGAGGAGCTGGTGTTAGATTGGGGTGGACAAAGTTAAAAATCGCAAAACACTAAGTTATAGTCCAACAGGTTTATTTGGAAGTCACAATCATAGAGTCATAGATGGAAACAGACCCTTCGGTCCAACCCGTCCATGCCGACCAGATATCCCAACCCAATCTAGTCCCACCTGCCAGCAACCGGCCCATATCCCTCCAAACCCTTCCTATTCATATACCAATCCAAATGCCTTTCAAATGTTGTAATTGTACCAGCCTCCACCACATCCTCTGGCAGCTCATTCCATACACGCACCATCCTCTGTGTGAACAGGTTGCCCCTTAGGTCTCTTTTATATCTTTCCCCTCTCACCCTAGACCTATGCCCTCTCATTCTGCACTTCCCGACCCCAGGGAAAAGACTTTGTCTATTTATCCTCTCCATGTTCCTCATAATTTTATAAACCTCTATAAGGTCACCCCTCAGCCTCCGATGCTTCAGGGAAAACAGCCCCAGCCTGTTCAGCCTCTCCCTATAGCTCAAATCCTCCAACTCTGGCAACATCCTTGTAATTTTTGTTTTAATCCTTTCAAGTTTCACAACTTCTTTCCGATAGGAAGGAGGCCAGAATTGCATGCAATATTCCAACAGTAGCCTAACCAATATGTTAGCTTTCGGAGCGTTGTTCCTTCATCAGGTAGTTGTGGAGCAAGATCTATAATTCTTTGTCTTATGACAAAGGAGCAGCACTCCGAAAGCTAGTGCTTCCAAATAAATCTGTTGGACTATAACCTGGTGTTGTGTGATTTTTAACTCTTCTTAACTGGACATTCTTTTAACAACTTCAGAAAGGCCCTCTGATCATAATCACATCACTGTGGGATCTTACTGTGTGGAAGTTGGCTGCTGGCTTTCGTACATTACAACATTAATTATGCTTCAAAAGTGTTTCATCTGCTGTAACTCGCCTTGCACCATCTGATAGTTGTGAAAGGCGTCATATAAATGCAGGTCTTGAGGTGGCATAATCTATAAGACTAGGTAAAAACAATGACTGCAGATGCTGGAAACCAGATTCTGGAGTAGAGTGGTGCTGGAAAAGCACAGCAGTTCAGGCAGCATCCGAGGAGCAGGAAAATCGACGTTTCGGGCAAAAGCCCTTCATCTGGAATACAGGCAGAGAGCCTGAAGGGTGGAGAGATAAGTAAGAGGAGGGTGGGGGTGGGGAGAAAGAAGCATAGAGTACAATTGGTGAGTGGGGGAGGGGATGAAGGTGATAGGTCAGGGAGGAGGGTGGAGTGGATAGGTGGAAAAGAACTTAGGCCGGTAGGACAGGTCATGGGGACAGTGCTGAGCTGGAAGTTTGGAACTGGGGTGAGATGGGGGAAGGGGAAATGAGGAAACTGGTGAAGTCCACGTTGATGCTCTGGGTTTGAATGTTCCGAGGCGAAAGATGAGGTGTTCTTCCTCCAGGTGTACAGGTGGTGAGGCAGCGGCGGTGAAGGAGGCCCAGGACCTCCATGTCCTCGGCCGAGTGGGAGGGGGAGTTGAAATGTTGGGCCACAGGGTGGTGGGGTCGATTGGTGCGGTTCTCCCAGAGATGTTCCTTAAAGCGCTCTGCTAGGGGGCGTCCAGTCTCCCCAATGTAAAGGAGACCACATCAGGAGCAACAGATACAATAAAAGATATTGCTGGATGTGCAGGTAAAACTTTGATGGATGTGGAAGGCTCCTTTAGGGCCTTGGATGGAGGTGAGGGAGGAGGTGTGGGCGCAGGTTTTGCAATTCCTGTGGTGGCAGGGGAAAGTGCCAGGATGGGAGGATGGGTTGTAAGGGGGGCGTGGACCTGACTAGGTAGTCACGGAGGGAACGGTCTTTGCGGAAGATGGAAAGGGGTGGGGAGGGAAATATATCCCTGATGGTCTGTTTGGAGGTGGCGGAAAAGTCGGCGGATGATTTGGTTTATGCAAAGATTGGCAGGGCGGAAAGTGAGGACCAGGGGTGTTCTGTCCTTGTTATGGTTGGAGGGGTGGGGTCGGAGGGCGGAGGTGCAGGATGTGAACGAGATGTGTTGGAGGGCATCTTTAACCACGTGGGAAGGGAAATTGCGGTCTCTAAAGAAGGAGGCCATCTGGTGTGTTCTGTGGTGGAACTGGTCCTCCTGGGAGCAGATACTGTGGAGGCGGAGGAATTGGGAATACGGGATGGCATTTTTGCAGGTAGGAAGAGGTGTAATCCAGGTGGCTGTGGGAGTCGGGTTTATACAAAATGTCAGTGTCAAGTTGGTTGTCATTAATGGAGATGGAGAGGTCCAGGAAGGGGAGGGAGGTGTCAGAGATGGTCCAGATAAATTTAAGGTCAGGGTGGAATGTGTTGGTGAAGTTGATGAATTGCTCAACCTCCTCGCGGGAGCATGAGGTGGCGCCAATGCAGTCATCAATGTAGCGGAGGAAGAGGTGGGGAGTGGTGTCAGTGTAACTACGGAAGATGGACTGTTCTACGTAGCCAACAAAGAGACAGGCATAGCTGGGGCCCATACGGGTGCCCATGGCTACCCCTTTGGTCTGGAAGAAGTGGGAGGTTTCAAAGGAGAAATTGTTAAGGGTGAGGACCAGTTCAGCCAAATGAATGAGAGTGTCGGTGGAAGGGTACTGTTGGGGACGTCGGGAAAGGAAGAAATGGAGGGCTTGGAGGCCCTGGTCATGGCAGATGGAGGTGTAGAGGGATTGGATATCCATGGTGAAGATGAGACGTTGGGGGCCAGGGAAACGGAAGTCTTGGAGGAGGTGGAGGGCATGGGTGGTCTCTCGAACGTATGTGGGGAGTTCCTGGACTAGGGGGGATAGGACAGCGTCGAGGTAGGTAGAGATGAGTTCAGTGGGGCAGGAGCATGCTGAGACAATGGGTCGGCCAGGGTGGTCAGGCTTGTGGATCTTGGGAAGGAGGTAGCACCGGGCTGTAAGGGGTTCCCGGACTATGAGGTTGGAAGCTGTGGGTGGGAGATCTCCTGAGGTGATGAGGTTCTGTATGGTCTGGGGGATGATGGTTTGGTGATGGGGGGTGGGGTCATGGTCAAGGGGGCAGTAGGAGGAGGTGTCTTCAAGTTGGCTTCTGGCTTCAGCGGTGTAGAGGTCAGTGCGCCAGACTACCACTGCGCCCCCTTTATCTGCTGGCTTGATGGTGAGGTCGGGATTGGAGCAGGGGAGTGGAGGGATGCGCGTTTGAGAGGGTGAGAGGTTGGAGTGGGGGAGGTGGGTAGACAGGTTGAGGCGGTTAATGTCCCGGCTGCAGTTGGAAATGAAGAGGTCGAGGGCAGGTAATAGGCCAGCGCGGGGTGTCCAGGTGGATGGAGTGTGTTGGAGGTGAGTGAAGGGGTCCTTCCCCCCCCCCTCCTCCCTGACCTATCACCTTCATCCCTACCCCCACTCACCTATTGTAATGTATAAGGCTACAGACTTAAAACTAAAAGGCAGTTAGCCCTTCCTTTGGCTGGCACAGTCTCAATGGGCAGAATTACCTGCCTCTGCCTCTGTGAACCTCTCAATGTTTCACGGCAGTCTATTGGATCTTGTTGTGTTCAATTAGCTAATGGGAGGAACTGAAATTCAAAATTAGTTATATTTATTCTGACAGGTTAGTTTTGAGAGACAGGATCGCATATTAAACTGAGACTTTTCCTAAATCAACTGAAACCGGAAGGGAAACTTGATCCTTTGCATTTTTAATTAGTGGCTTCCCTACAGAGCGATGATGGTTGGGATTCTAACATTGGAAACCCATTGTCCTTTTGGACAGAAATTGCTCCGCAGTTTCCGCGAGAAGTTGAGAGCCAAAAATGTTGATAAGGAAGTCATAACCAGAACTATGGTAAATTGGCTGGACTTGTATGACAGTTTGAGAGCTTCATTTTGCTTTATTTTTACTCTCTCATGGGAAGTGGGCATTGGCTGGCAAGGCCAATATTTGTTGCCCTTCCTGAATAGCCCTTTACCTGAGTGGCATGTTCGGGCCGTTTCAGAGGGCAGTTGAGAGTCAGTTGCTTAGCTGTGGGTCTGGAGTCACATGTAGGCCAGACCAGTTCAGGAAGTCCTCCTCCAAAGGCTGTTAGTGGATCAAATGTGTGTTTTCTTATGGCAATCATTGTTGTCATGGCAATCATGACTGAGACTAGCTTCCAATTCCAGAATAATTCACTCAAGTCAACTGCCATTAGTTGCTATTGTGGGATTTGTGTCCATGTCGCTACACCATGAGCCTGGATTATTAGACCAGTAACATTACCCACATTGATAACTGCCTTTTTAGTTCCAGACTTTTTTCTTTGACTGAATTCATTGACTTCAAATCTTCAAATTGTCGTGGTGGTGTTTGAACTTACAATCTCAGGACTTCCAGATTTTTTTGATCACTCAACCAGTCACATAAGCACGACACCAATGTGACTTCTGATTGCAATCTAAGAATCTATTGCTGTTGGGCTTTGAGGTCCCACTGCTCTCAGGTTAAATATTACTTTTGTTTTCTGTTGCAGTGATCCAGTCGGCCATTGGGAGTGACAGCAGCTGTGGAGGTGAGTCCTGACAGAGAACTGCTTCGTAAGTCTTTTGGAGTCATGAGAGATTATAGCATGTTTTACCACCAAATGCTGAGACTGCAGCAGAACTCTCTATGATGAATCATTGCCCAGTTTTATCATTATCTCTCATTCCCAGTAAGATCAATATATTCAGTTCCCAGATTCATCACTATCTTCCATTTGCAGATACATCGCTATCTGCTGTTTCCAGGTTTCTGTCTATCTCCCACTCCCAGTTACATCACTAGCTCTCATTCTCAACTACGTTGGGTTTACTGCTCTAATGCCTGGAATGAATGAATTGCCTTTTGAGAAAAGACTAGCCCTATATCCTCTGGACTTTAGAAAAGTCACAGGTGACTTGATTAAAACGCGTAAGATTCTGAGAGGACTTGACTGTGTGAATGAGTAAAGGATGTTTTCTCTTGTGGGAGAGTAGAACCAGGGGTCATAATTCAAAAAGAAAATGTCACCCATTTCAAGAAATGAGGACAATCTTGTTTCTGTCAAAGGATTGTGAGTCTTTGGAATTCCCTTCCTCAAAAGGCAGTGAATGCAGAATCTCTAAATAAGACCATAAGACATAGGAGCAGAAAGTAGGCCATTTCATGTCTGTTCCACCATTCAGTCATGGCTGATAAGTTTCTCAATCTCATTCTTCCGCTTTCTCCATGTAACCCTTGATCCCTTGACATTCAAGACCTATCTATCTTAGTCTTAAATGTACTCAATGACCTGGCCTTCACAGCCTTCCAAGGCAATGAACTCCATAAATTCACCCTCAGGCTGAAGAAGTTTCTCCTTATCCCCATTCTAAAAGGTCTTCCCTTTATTCTAAGGCTGTGCCCTTGGGTCCTAGTCTCTCCCACCAATGGAAACATCTTCCCAACATCACCTCTGTCCAGGCCATTCAGTATTCTGTAAGTTTCAGTTAGACCCCCTCATCCTTCTAAACTCCATTGAGTTTAGACCAAAGTCCTCAAATGTTTCTCATACGTTAAGGTTTTCATTCCTGGGACCATCCTTGTGAACCTTCTCTGAACACACTGCAAGGTCAGTACATCTTTCCTGAGATATGTGGCCCAAAACTGAGCACCACACTCCAAATGTGGTCTGACCAGAGCCTTATAGACCTTCAGAAGTACATCCCTGCTTTTATATTCAAGTCATCTCAAAATAAATACCATCATTGCATTTGACTTCCTAACTACTGAGTCAACCTGCAAGTTTATCTTAAGAGAGAATCCTGCATTAAAACTCCCAAGTCTCTTTGCACTTCAGACTTTTCTCCCCATTTAGAAAATAGTCCATGCCTCTATTCTTTCTAACAAAGTGCATGACTTCATACTTTCCCATGTTGTACTCCATCTGCCAGTTGGCTCACTCTCTTAACCTATCCAAATCCTTCTGCTACCTCCCCACCTCCTCAACGCTACCTTTTCCTCTATCTATCTTTGTATCATCTGCAAATTTAGCCAGAATGCCTTCAGTTCCTTCATCTAGATTGTTAATGTATAAAGTGAAAAGTTGTGGTCCCAAAACGAAGCCTTACGGACCACTTGTCACCAGCTGCTATCCTGAGAAGGACCCTTTTCTCTGCTTCTATCCACGCTAGCACCTTGCTTCTAACACCATGGTCTCTTACCTTACTCAGTAGCCTCCTGTGCAGCACCTTCTCAAAGGCCTCCTTGAAGTCCAGGTAGATAACATCCATTGGCTCTCTTTGGTCTAACCTGCTCGTTAATTCCTCAAAGAATTCGAGCAAATTTGGCAGGCATGACCTCTCCTTAATGAAACCATACCCTATTTTACCATTCACTTCCAAGTATTCAGAAATTTCATCCTACAAATTGGATTCCAGGATCTTACCCACAACCAAGGTTAGGCTAATTGGTCTGTAATTTTCCATCTTTTGCCTCACACCCTTTTTAAATAGGGGTGTCATGTTAGTGATTCCCTATCCTCTGGGGTCCTCTCAGACTCTAGCAATTAGAGTCATAGAGTCATAGAGATGTACAGCATGGAAACAGACCCTTCAGTCTAACCCGTCCATGCCGACCAGATATCCCAACCCAATCTAGTCCCACCTGCCAGCACCCGGCCCATATCCCTCCAAACCCTTCCTATTCATATGCCCATCCAAATGCCTCTTAAATGTTGTAATTGTATCAGCCTCCAGCTCATTCCATACATGTACCACGCTCTGCGTGAAAAAGTTGCCCCTTAGGTCTCTTTTATATCTTTCCCCTCTCACCCTAAACCTATGCCCCCTAGTTCTGGACTTCCCGACCCCAGGGAAAAGACTGCCTACTTATCCTATTTATCCATGCCCCTCATAATTTTGTAAACCTCTATAGGTCACCCCTCAGCCTCCGTCGCTCCAGGGAAAACAGCCCCAGCCTGTTCAGCTTCTCCCTGTAGCTCAAATCCTCCAACCCTAGCAACATCCTTGTAAATCTTTTCTGAACCCTTTCAAGTTTCACAACATCTTTCCAATAGGAAGGAGACCAGAATTGCATGCAATATTCCAACAGTGGCCTAACCAATGTACAGCCGCAACATGACCTCTCAACTCCTGTACTCAATACTCTGACCAATAAAGGAAAGCATACCAAACGCCTTCTTCACTATCCTATCTACCTGTGACTCCACTTTCAAGGAGCTTTGAACCTGCACTCCAAGGTCTCTTTGTTCAGCAACACTCCCTAGGACCTTACCATTAAGTGTATAAGTCCTGCTAAGATTTGCTTTCCCAAACTGCAACACCTCGCATTTAGCTGAATTAAACTCCATCTGCCCAACTGGTCAAGATCCTGTTGTAATCAGAGGTAACCCATTTCGCTGTCCACTACACCTCCAATTTTGGTGTCATCTGCAAACTTACTAACTGTACCTCTTATGCTTGCATCCAAATCATTTATGTAAATGACAAAAAGTAGAGGACCCAGCATCGATCCTTGTGGCACTCCACTAGTCACAGGCCTCCAGTCTGAAAAACAACCCTCCACCACCACCCTCTGTCTTCTACCTCTGAGCCAGTTATGTATCCAAATGGCTAGTTCTCCCTGTATTCCATGAGATCTAATTCCTGAAAGATCACCACTAACACCTCCCATATCTCTTCAGCTATCTTCCTCAGACCTCTGGGGTATAGTCCATCTGGTCCAGGTGATTTATCCACCTCCAGGCCATTCAGTTTTTCTAGCAACTTCTCTGTGGTGATGACCACCATACTCAGCTCTGCCCCCTCAATCTTTTGAATTTTTGGGATATTACTCGTGTCTTCCACCATGAAGACTGACACAAAGTAATTATTCAGTTCCTCGGCCATTTCCTTATTCCCCACCAGTGTCATTTTCCAGCGGCCCAATATCCTCTTTTGCCTCTCTTTTGCCCTTTATATGTCTAAAGAAACTCTTCCCATCTTCCTTGATGTTAGTAGCTAGCTTACCCTCATATTTAATCTTCTCCCTCCTTATTTCTTTCATTGTTGCCTTTGTAAGCTTCCCAATCCATTGCCCTTCACCACATTATATGTTTTCTCTTTTGCTTTTATGCTATCCCTTCAAATATTTTTAAGGCTGTGGAGGATAGATTCTTGATTATCAAGGGGAGGAAAGATTATTGAGGGACGGGCAGGAATGTAGAATTGAGGTTAAAGCCATAATCTTATTGAAGGGAAGAGCCGGCTCAAGGGGCCGAATGGCCTTCTCTAGTTTCTATGTTTGTTACTTTCTCCCAATGCAAACCTGATAGGATCGTAAAATGATACAGAGCAGAAAGAGGTCAGTCGGCCCATCATATCCCTCCCAGCTCAATCAAAAACAATCAAGTTGAAGCTGCCTCGCTGTTGCCTTTATCTCACATCCCCTGTGTTTCTTTCTGATCTAGCCAATTCCCTATTGAAAGCTGGTATTAAATCTATACTCAGCAGCTTATCATACAGTGCCTTCCCAAACCTATCTACTTGATGCATAAAGAAGATTTTTTTACCCCTACAGTTCTTTCACCAATAACTTCCAGTCTCTTTTACCAGTCACCTCAAGCCTTTGCCCTTTAGTTATCAACCCTTTGCTCACTCGATGAGATTCCTCTGTTTTTATTCTTACTAACCTGAGGAGGCAGTGCTGTGTGCTTAAGGATTGAATTTTAGGGTGTTATAGTGATGCTTCTTCCCCATAGCTTTATGTCTTAAGACTTGGATGAATGGCAACTCATTGTTGAGGGGTATCATGTCCTAGCTGTGTTCCACTATAATACAGTAAATTATGGCTTTTCGTCTGGTATAGCTCTTAAGATCCTAACCATTCATTCACTCAGCCTTTAGTGTGTACCATCTGATTGCCACTGGAGTCTCCTGCTTCCTGGGTGCCACCCTCATCACCCTTCTGATCTACGCGTACTGCCAGCGATGCCACAGACAATCTCAGGAGTCCACTGTCATTCATCCGACCACTCCCAACCACCTGAATTACAAAGGCAGCAGTCAGGGTAACAAGAACGAACTCTACAATCCAATGGAAATCAAGGTAACCGCGTTTTGCATTTGGTTGACTGATTCTAAACTGACAAATCCAGTTCTGCAATTCAGGCTGTGACTATTTTTCTTTCCAATTGCTTTGAAACTGACATTTTGCATTTCCCTCCACCTCTTCTCTCATGTCAAACGGTGGCTCATGGTTGTTCGATGTTAGGCAATGAAAGACCGAGTCATTTTTACTCTGAAACAGGCCATTCAGCTCATCGAATCGATGTTATCTCTCTGTGGAGCAATTCAGTCAGTTCTATTCCCCAACTCTATCTCCATAGCCCTGCAGGTGTACTGTGTTTTCCTCAAGTGTCCATCCAACATCATTTCAAATTGTTCACTGTCTCTGCCCCCATTAGGCATCAAGCTCCAGGCCATTCTGCCCACTTTGGTGGGTCCAGCACAGGCAGCGACAAGGCAGTGGAGGTCTCCCTTGAGGCTACGATTGGGTTGGAAAGACTGATATTGTGAACTTTTTACTTCTTTATCTTTCTAGTTTATTCCTCGGACCTATAGTACCAAGCTTCAAGAATCTGTACCCAGGTACCTTTGTACCTAAGTTGGTGTGTGGAATGTGGCATCTGTAAACTTTTAGATTAGATTAAATTCTCTTCAGTGTGAATACAGGCCCTTCGGCCCAGCAAGTCTACACTGCCCCGTGAAGAGAAACCCACCCAAACCCATTCCCCTACCCTATATTTACCCCTGACTAACGCACCTAACACTGTGGGCAATTTAGCACGGCCAATTCACCTGCACATCTTTTTGGACTGTGGAAGGAAACCAGACCACCCAGTGGAAATCCACACAGACACAGGGAGAATGTGCAAACTCCACACAGACAGGTGGGAATCGAACCCAGTGCCCTGATGCTGTGAGGCAGCAATGCTAACCACTGAGCCACTGTGCTGCCCTCATTCGAGTACAGTTGACAATAAAGCTGATACAATTCAGTTCCATTCATTGCTTGTACTTCCCACCTAAACTCTTAATCTGGTGATCACTAGTCCTCACACCTTCCTCAAATGGGATGGGGTTTCTTTGATGAAGTCAGCCTCAATCCAGTCATTCAAAAAGATTGGACTGGAAAAGGCAGGATGTGCAATAGCGGGAAAATGGAGGGAGTGATTTGCTCGTTTGAAGAGTCGGTGCAGACGAGATGGGCCGAATGGCCTCCTTTTGCAATGCTTCTGTGAAGTTGCTGGAGATCCTTGAAGGTCATCTCTTGAATGATACCCTCCAGAAGGAGGTCATTTGGTTCATCATGCCTGTGCCAAACCTTAAAAGAGCTGTCCAATTAACTGTTCTCCCCCTGGCCAACCCTTGCAGACCTGAAAATGTTTCTATGTTTGAGTATTTATTGGATTCCCTTCTGAAAGTTATGACTCAATCTGCTTCAATGGCAGATCAGATCAACTCACTGCCTTAAAAATAAGCCTTCTTGTCTTCTTTCCTTTACCAACTATCTATTATCCAAATCTTGAGGATTACTGACTCTTTTGTCAGTAGACACAGTTTCACCCATGTATCAAACCCTTTCAGAACTTTGAATATTTCCACTCAGCTTTCTGTGTTCTCAGGAGTGCAATCCCAGCATCTTCTGACTCTCCTCATATCGAAAATTGATTGGGTTGAGGTTAGTTCAAGGCCTGCCCCACCCCCATCTTCCCCATCGTAAACATTTGCAATACTTTGCCATTTTTAGGCAAATGATCACTAGGTAGGCTTCGAAAAGGAAATGGGGTAAAGAGAAGGGGGAGGCAATGGCCCAGGTGGATTATCGCTGGCTTGTTAATCTATTAATGTTCCAGGGACCTGGGCTCACTTCCTCTGGAATTCGGAGACTAATGATGACCATGAATTCACTGTAAATTGTTGGGAAAAGGACAATTGACATTTCGGGCCTAGCCCTTCATCAGGAAAGATAAAGGCTCCTGCCTGAAGCGTCGATTCTCCTGATCCTCAGACGCTGCATGACCTGCTGTGCTTTTCCAGCACTCCACACGGTCGACTCTGATCTCCAGCCATCTGCAGTCCTCACTTTCTCCTAATTGTTGGGAAAAACCCATCTGGTTCACTGATATTCTTTAGGGAAGGAGATTGCCATCCTTACTTAGTCTGGCCTATATGTGACTCCAGACAAATAGAAATATAGTTGACTCTTAACTGCCCTCTAAGGAATTAGGGATGGGCAATAAATGGTGGCTTAGTCAGTGATGTTCTCATCCCATGAGTGAATGTTTTAAAAAGCCAGTAGCAGTGGAATATTCTTTTCCATTCATGTGTCTTGGCATTATTAGCATATCCAGCATTTGTCACCCATCCCCAACTGCCCTTACATTGAATCTTTCTTTCTCAAATCCCAATGGAAGCAGAGTCTTGAATAATTTTAAGGCAGACACCATAAGACCATCACAAATAGGAGTAGGAGCAGGAGTGGGCTGTTTGAGCCCTTCATTGTATTTCTCATGTCCACTTTCCTGCACTTCCTCCTTAATTCTTGATTCCCCAACTGATCAAGAATCTATCTCAACCTTAAATAAATACAAGGACTCTGAGCTCACAGCTCCCTGTGGCCAGGAACTCCAAAGACTCAGAACTCTCTGAGAGAAGAAATTTCTCCTCATCTCAGCCCTAAGTTAGCTCCCTTTTATTCTGAGATGATACCCTCTGATCCTAGACTTTCCCATGAGGGGAAACATCCCTTTAGCTTTTACCCTGTTAACCCCTCTAGGAATCCTCAATATCTCAACAAGACTACCTCTCATTCATCTAAACTCCAATGATTCATGAGGTAGATCAATTCTTGGCAATGATGGGGGTGAAAGGTCACCGTGGGGGTAAGTGGGAATATGGAGTTGAGGGTATGCTCAGATCAGTCACGATCTTACTAACTGGTGGAGCAGGCTTGTCAGGCAGAATGGCCTCCTCCCACACTATCCCATCGACTTCACTCAATCCATTACTGTCTTCAAAGAGCTGACTCAAGCATGCTGGACTGAATGGCCTCATTCTATGCATGTGGGATTCTAAAAAAGAGCTGCAAAGAGCCCAGACTGTTAATGAGTTTGTTTTTTTTTGAGCGGGCAGGAGTGGAATTTGCTTTTGGTAATCCTGTTTATAATCAAGGCATCAAATCTGATTTATGCTTTGTTTAAACTGAAGGTTTATCTTTGTTGGCTAAAAGCCAAGCTTATTATAAAATTCCTGCACTAATCTTGTCTCCAGAGCGATGGCTTTTGTGGATTAATGCACTGTGCATTGTAAATGTATTATAAAGGAGAAAAAATTAGCTGTATGGACTTATTACAGATAAGCAGAGGAACCTGGTAACCTTCAGACAACTGCTGAAGACTATTACACAGCTTAGGTGGGACAGCAAGTTCTCAATGGGGACATCAGTACACACTGCACCCATCACATCATGATCTGTGTCATGCATTCAAGTATCATTCCAGAGACCTGAGTATAAAACGTAGGTTGACAGACCTTTGAGTACCGGGGTTGGGACATGATGTTGAGGTTGTGCAGGACATTGGTGAGACCTCTTCTGGAGTACTGTATTCAGTTTTGGTTGCCCTGTTATAGGATGGAAATTATTAAACTGGACAGGTTTCAGAAAAGATTGACCAGGATGTTACTGGGAATGGAAGGTTTCAGTTATAAAATTAGGCTGGAATCGGCTGTGCCTTTTTTCATTGGAGCGTAGGAGATTGAGAGATGACCTTATCGAGGTTCCTAAAGTAATGAGGGGCATAGCTAAGGTGAATAGCAAAGGTCTTATCCCTAGGGGTGCGGATGGTGGTGTTCAAAATGAGAGAAACTAGAGGGCATAGGTTCAAGGTGAGAGGAGAAAGATTTAAAAAGGACACAAGGGAAATTTTTTTATGCAGAGAGTGGTTAGTGTGTAGAATGAACTTCCAGAGGAAGTGGTGAATGCAGGTACAGTTGCAACATTTAAAAGACATTTGGGTAATTACATAAATAAGAAAGGTTTGGAGGGATATGGGCCAAACCAGGCAAGTGGGGCTAGTTTAGTTTGGGATTATGGTCCTTGTGGACTAACTGGACTGATGGATCAGTTTCCATGCTGTATGCCTCTATGAGAGAGAGAACCTGCACAGTTACTGCCTTTGCAGTTTTTGAATTCATGTGTCGCTGGACATCGGAGTGCATCTGGGAAAATTAACAATCAGTGAATTTCACAACTAATCTTGGAGGGACGGTTGGACAAAGTTAACAACACAGAATCAGATAAATTAATCATTGTTTTAAGTCTGTCCAACAGAAAGGCAGTGGGTTCTTTCTTGATTATATATCTTTGGAGATAAGTCTCTTGATTAAACTTAAAATATAAGCCATAACTATTAATTTAATCTGGTGCAGTGTTTTGTAGAGGAATAGGACAGTGTTATTTTCTGGGTTTGTAGATTGTGAAGAGCGAAAATGGCCTTTGCAGTGATATGTACTTCTTGTCAGATATGGGAGTTTAAAGAGAGTTTAGGGGTTACTGCGGATTATATCTGCCATAAATGCTGTTGGATGCGAACCTGATCAGATCGAATGGATCGGTTGGAGAGACAGTTAGAAGCAATGAGGAATTTGCAACAGCAACAGTATGTGATGGATGGCAGTTATAGGAAGGGGGGAAAGTCTCAGATACAGTCACATAGATGGGTTAACTCCAGAAAATGTAAGAGAGGTAGGCACCTAGACCAGGAGTCTTTTGTGGATATATCCATTTCAAACAGGTATGCTGTTTTGGAAAATGTAGGGGGTGATGGATTCTCAGGTGAATGTGGCATGAACAGCCGTGTTTCTGGTATTGAGATTCTGGCTCTAATGCAACGAGGGGTATGTTGGCTTCCAAGGGATCAATTGTGGTAGGGGATTCTGTAGTCAGAGGTACAGACAGATGTTTCTGTGGCCAGCAGAGAAAAAGCAGAATGGCGTGTTGTTTCCCTGGTGCCAGGATCAAGGATGTCTCAGCGAGGGTGCAGAATGTTCTCATGGGGGAGAGGGGCCAGCAAGAGGTCATTGTCCACATTGGAACCAACGATATAAGAAGAGAAAAGGTTGAGATTCTGAAGGGAGATTACAGAGAGTTAGGAAGAAATTTAAAAAGGAGATCCTCAAGGGTAGTAACTTCTGGATTACTCCCAGTGCTACGAGCTAGTGAGGGCAGGAATAGGAGGATAGAGCAGATGAATGCATGGCTGAGGAGCTGGTGTATGGGAGAAAGATTCACATTTTTGGATCATTGGAATCTCTTTTGGGGTAGAAGTGACCTGTATAAGAAGGACGGATTGCACCCACATTGGAAGGGGACTAATATACTGGCAGGGAAATTTGCTAGAACTGCTCAGGAGGATTTAAATTAGTAAGGTGGGGGGGGTGGGACTCAGGGAGATTGTGAGGGGGGGGAGGGGGGGACCCAGGGAGATTGTGAGGGAAGAGATCAATCTGAGACTGGTACAGTTGAGAATAGAAATGAGTCAAACAGTCAGGGCAGGCAGGGACAAGGTAGGACTAATAAATTAAACTGCATTTATTTCAATGCAAGGGGCCTAACAGGGAAGGCAGATGAACTCAGGGCATGGTTAGGAATATGGGACTGGGATATCTTAGCAATTATAGAAATGTGGGTCAAGGATGGAGAGGACTGGCAGCTTAATGTTCCAAGATAAAAAAACTACAGGAGGTCAGAAAAAGAGGCAAAAGAGGAGGGGGAGTGGCGTTTTTGATAATGGATAGCATTACAGCTGTGCTGAGGGAGGATATTCCCGGAAATACATCCAGGGAAGTTATTTGGGTGGGACTGAGAAATAAGAAAGGGATATAAAGGGATGATCCCTTATTGGGATTGTATTATAGACTCCCTAATAGTCTGAGGGAAATTGAGAAACAAACTTGTAAGGAGATCTCAGTTATCTGTAAGAATAATAGGGTAGTTATGGTAGGGGATTTTAACTTTCCAAACAAAGACTGGGACTGCCATAGTGTTAAAGGTTTAGATGGAGAGGAATTTGTTAAGTGCGGACAAGACAATTTTCTGATTCAGTACGTGGATGTACCTACTAGGGAAGGTGCAAAGCTTGACTTACTCTTGGGAAATAAGGCACAGCAGGTGACTGAGGTGTCAATGGGGAAGCACTTTGGGGCCAGCAACCATAGTTCTATTCGTTTTAAAATAGTGATGGAAAAGGATAGACCAGATCTAAAAGTTGAAGTTCTAATTTGGAGAAAGGTCAATTTTGATGCAACTTGGCAAGAACTTTCAAAAGCTGATTGGAGGCAAATGTTTGTAGGTAAAGGGACGGCTGGAAAATGGGAAACCTTCAGAAAAGAGATAACGAGAATCCAGAGAAAGTATATTCCTGTCAGGATGAAAGGGAAGGCTGGTAGGTATAGGGAATGCTGGATGACTAAAGAAATTGAGGGTTTGGTTAAGGAAGCATATGTCAGTTATAGACAGGATAGATCGAGTGAATCCTGAGAGTATAAAGAAAGTAGGAGTATACTTAAGAGGGAAATTAGGAGGGCAAAAAGGGGACATGAGATAGTTTTGGCAAATAGAATTAAGGAGAATCCAAAGGGTTTTTACAAGTATGTTAAGGACAAAAGGGTAACTAGGGAGAGAATAGGGCCCCTTAAAGATCAGCAAGGTGGCCTTTGTGTGGAGCTGCAGAAAATGGGGGAAATACTAAATGAGTATTTTGCATCAGTATTTATTGTGGAAAAGGGTGTGGAAGATATTGACTGTGGGGAAATCGATGGTGACATCTTGCAAAATGTCCAGATTACAGAGAAGGAAGTGCTGGATGTCTTGAAACGGTTAAAAATGGATAAATCCCCAGGACCTGATCAGGTGTACCCGAGAACTCTGTGGGAAGCTAGAGAAGTGATTGCTAGGCCCCTTGCTGAGATATTTGTATCATCGATAGTCACAGGTGAGGTGCCGGAAGACTGGCTGTTGGCTAACATGGTGCCACTGTTTAAGAAGGGTGGTAAAGACAAGCCAGGGAACTAAAGACCGGTGAGCCTGACCTCGGTGGTGGGCAGGTTGTTGGAGGGAATCCTGAGGGACAGGATGTACATTTGTTGGAAAGGCAAGGACTGATTAGAGATAGTCAACATGGCTTTGTCCGTGAGAATTCATGTCTCACAAACTTGATTGAGTTTTTTGAAGAAGTAACAAAGAGGATTGATGAGGGCAGAGCGGTAGCTGTGATCCAAATGGACTTCAGTAAGGCATTCGACAAGGTTCCCCATGGGAGACTGATTAGCAAGGTTAGATCTAATGGAATACAGGGGGAACTAGCCATTGGATACAGAACTGGCTCAATGGTAGAAGACAGAGGGTGGTGGTGGAAGGTTGTTTTTCAGACTGGAAGCCTGTGACCAGTGGAGTGCCACAAGGATCAGTGCTGGGTTCTCTACTTTTTGTCATTTACATAAATGATTTGGATGTGAGCATAAGAGGTGCAGTTAGTAAGTTTGCAGATGACACCAAAATTGGAGGTGTAGTGGACAGCAAAGAGGGTTACCTCAGATTACAACAGGATCTGGACCAGATGGGCCAATGGGCTGAGAAGTGACAGATAAATGCAAAGTGCTGCATTTTTGGAAAGCAAATCTTAGCAGGACTTACACAATTAATGGTAAGGTCCTAGGGAGTGTTGCTGAACAAAGAAACCTTGGAGTGCAGGTTCATAGCTCCTTGAAAGTGGAGTCGCAGGTAGATAGGATAGTGAAGAAGGCACTTGGTATGCTTTCCTTTATCGGAAAGATGTTGTGAAAGTTGAAAGGGTTCAGAAAGGATTTACAAGGATGTTGCCAGGGTTGGAGGATTTGAGCTATAGGAAGAGGCCAAACAGGCTGGAGCTGTTTTCCCTGGAGCGTCAGAGGCTGAGGGGTAACCTTATAGAGGTTTACAAAATTATGAGGGGCATGGATAGGGTAAATCGGCAAAGTCTTTTCCCTGCGGTCGGGCAGGCCAGAACTAGAGGGCATAGGTTTAGGGTGAGAGGGGAAAGATATCAAAGAGACCTAAGGGGCAACTTTTTCACACAGAGGGTGGTACGTGTCTGGAATGAGCTGCCAGAGGATGTGGAGGAGGCTGTACAATTGCAACATTTAATAGGCATTTGGATGTGTATATGAATAGGAAGGGTTTGGAGGGATATGGGCTAGGTGCTGGTAGGTGGGACTAGATTGGGTTGGGATATCTGTTCGGCATGGACAGGTTGGACCGAAGGGTCTGTTTCCATGCTGTACACCTCTGTGACTCTGATTCTATGACATTCTCAGTGCTAAAGAGAGTCGGAGGACTTTTTTCTCATTGGAGACATGAAATGTTTGCTCTCTCAGTCATACATTCGCCACCTTGGTCACTAATTTGAAGGAGCTTTGAGGGGAGCTCATCCGGCCATATTTAACCTCAAATGACCTTATTAGAACAGATTTCCTTGCCGTTTATCTTGCTTGTGGGATCTTGCTATGTGCAAGCTAACTGGATCACACAGGAGAAGGTGAGCACTGCAGATGCTGGAGATCAGAGCTGAAAATGTGTTGCTGGAAAAGCGCAGCAGGTCAGGCAGCATCCAAGGAGCAGGAGAATCGACGTTTCGGGCATGAGCCCTTCTTCAGGAATGATTCACACAACCGAGGCACTCCTGTGAACGGTGCTGGATAACTGTATTTGTTTTAAGTTCCTTTCATGATTTTCTTTTAAAAATCCAACTATGAAACAGTTTGTTTAAATTGCCTGATGTTGCTGTACACCTAAGCAAACCAAGACACTTATTTGGTTCTTTATTTCACCCTAGACGCTGAACAAAAACAATTTGATTCCTGATGACCGAAGCAACTATTTCTCCTCTCTGCAGCAGACCAATGTGTACACCACGACGTATTATCCCAGCACCCTGAATAAATATGACTATCGACCTGAATCCTCATCTGGAAGAACCTATACCTAAGACGTTCCAAGTGGACTTTTCCTGGAAAGAAACCACAAAAGGACTCTGCTCACCCAGCTCCCCTGGCACGCCGCAAGTGAACCTGTAACCATAGCAACCACCCATAATCGAGTCATAACCAGTCCAAATTTCGTGCAGTCAGTCCTTCATTAAAAAACTTGCACCCTTCAAGGTCCACAGGTCAGCCATCGAGACTTCTTTACGACTTAAAAGAAACATTGTCTGCTACGGATTTTGTGTGTTTTTTCTTCGTTCATGGAACCCCCCCCCCCCAACGATGAGAGAGACTTCTTTTTTTTGCGGGGAGGGGGAATAAAGAAAGACGTTGGCGGAGACAAGATGGCCTCCGCAGTGGCCGAACAAGACAGTTAACTGCCACACAGCAACGTGTCACCTCTTGTGAAACTAGATCGGCCGAGGATTTCTTCACATTGGTACTACAGGTGGCTCTGAAAATGTGACCATAGCATCTAGGTACAGAAATACTCCTGCGCTACTGAGGAATCGTTATTTTTTATTGTCATTTGAAAGTTTATGACTTTCTTCTGTATTCCCCACTTCCCCTCCCCTTTCAGTATTAATTTTCAGATGTGGAACCTAACATTGGCGAAATGTAGCTGTATTTACAGAAACCATCTGTTTGATTTGATAGCTCCATTACCCTATTTTTTGCTACACCCAAACCTCCTCCCACCCTATTTCACTTGCCAACAGTTCAAAAAAGAAACCATTGAAATGTTCTTTATTTTTTTAAACTGATTTTTTATTGTGCTCCTTGCCTGGCTTTCAGGATTGTTTCATTGTTTCTTCTATTTTTGTCCTCACTTGCATTCCCATGATTGGCATTTTGACACTTTTAACCGATTGGTGAAATTTTAATAGTGAATAATCCGCAGATGGTGAACAGAGGGGTGAACAATGGTCCTATTCATGGTTAAAGGGCACCAGGTAAATTTAAGTGCACAATCCAGCAAAATAATTTGAGGGCTGCCCTCCGGTAATTCAGTTCTGTTCATTTAATGCACCCTGGTTTGGATATGCTTCACATTTTTATAATCAGCAGGTTTAAGATGCTATTTCACCACAATTTCATCTGCTTCATTGGAATCTGTAGCTCAAAGGAATTATTCTAACGTGCAAAAGTGATGGAGAAATACAAAGAAGAATCATTGGTTGTACTGGCGGAGAATTCTACAAATGTAGCTAAATGTGAGATTGCCCTGGTAATCCTTCCTATATTCTCTTCAGCTTCTTAACTATCCCATATCTGATCCTTTAGAAAGAGAGGGCTAGGGTGTTCCAAGGTGTTGGCTATATTTAGAGTACGGATTTACCATGGATTCTTTGAAATGATAAGGCCCAGGTACGTTGCTTGCACTGTGAGCTGAAACTTGCCCTCACCCTCCATGGTAGTGGCTCAGAAAACTCAAAAACTTTCCCTTTCCTCCCACACCACTCTTCTCCTGACGAGCTCAGCCTAATAAAACGTTCTGTTGAACGTTTACCGAAGGACATTTCAGGAGCTGGACAGTGTCCTGAGCTCTGACTTAAAGCTCCCCAAGTAAAACGAGAAAGTTTGCTTCTTAACCTGTGGCTAACGGTTTTGCTTATCGGTTACCAATTTGATCTCCTGTGGCAAGTTATTTATGTTTGATGCCCATTGAGATACAGTTGGAAGCTGTGCCAATGTACGCATGCTGTAACAGTGTAACTGAGCAAAACTGAGTTGGAGGAGCCAGCCAATCTTGTATTCCACAGGAATCTCTGCTGCCCCTTATATTTGAGCCCGAATTTCTGTTCACTGATTACAGTGGAAACCAATTCTCACGTACCAAATCAACCAATTGGGTTCTCTTAAAGAGAAGAATTCTTAATTTTCCCACATGATCCATGTACATGGAAAGGCAGCTATGAAGTTACCTGCACCGGGGTATATCTAAATAGCTAAAAGAATCAATCATGATGGTACACTGCCTGAACTTTATACTTTCCATGAATTTTATACTTTCGCTGTCAGATTTCTGTGCTGGATCTTTCTCACGTGGCTATACCAATCTGTGATCTGCTAGTTTAGGTTGGCCGTACTTACACAAGATACAAAAAGATGTATTGAGGTGAGGTTGGTTGGTGAACCTGCCCTAGATTGTACATGATACAAGAACATGTATGCTGTTTTGAAGTTATCTGAACCAAGGAACCATCAATGCGGATGAGAAGCTAAACCTCCCATTGTGGTTTTCAAGACTGCACATTGCCTCAGCCTCACGAGGGCTCTCATCCTATTTCTGTAACTCTCTCTATAGTCCTCTGCAGTCCTCCAGTGCTATTCTCCAGTTGCATCCCCTTTGATAGTCATTCTATCATTGTTGAACATGCCTGCTGTTGCCTGGGCCTTAAGCTCCTCCCCTCTTTTTTGTCTCCTCCCTCACTACCTTTAAGACACTCCTTAAAGGCTACCTCTTTGACCATAACTGCAGTCAACTGTCCTACTGCCTCCTTATGTGACTCAATGTCAAATTTTGTTTAGATAACACTTCCCGTGAATTGGCTTTGGAAGTTTTATTGTTTCGGCAAAGGTGCTATACAAATGTGGGTTGTTGTGTTGAAGTGGAAATATTGTTCCCATCTTTGTCCTACTTTTCCTGGCTTATCAGGAACTGTGAATGCCTGCCTTTAAGTAGAACATGCATTGTGTAAAGTGAATATTAATGCGGTGCAAGACTGTGAAATGTGGTGACAATTCTGGCGTGCCTTAGTTTTGTTGACCTCTGTAAATTGTCCTTGTTTCATCTAATAATTCTATTCGCAGAAGCCTTACTGGGCATTTACTGGCTTCCAGCTCATTTATCTTCCCTTGTAGACAGAGTGGGGGTTGGTGGGCAGTGAAGATAATTGTGTTGGTCTAATGGCCACCAGGAACAGTAATACTTACCAGCTGGTATATCATGAATGTATACGTTTCTGAATCCCTAACTGCGATAAGTAAGTACAGCACTTTGTGGTTGCCATTAATGAACTTGCACTGGGGTTGAACCAATGTGATGTTAGTTAGGCCAAAGTTACAGTGCTGTGTCAGTTCTAGTCACCACACTGTACAAAGGGTGTGACTGCATTAGAGAGGGCGCAGAGGAGATTCACCAGGGTAGACTAGAGGTTCTCACCCATAAAGATCTGGAGACAAATGGAGTTGTTTTCCTTCGAGCAGAGAAGGCTGAGGGATGGGGATCTGATTGAGAGCTACAAAGTTCAAAGGGCACAGATGGGGTACAGGGGGAGAAACTTTCCCTCCTAGTAGAGCGTCTACAACCAAGGGACATGAGGTTTTAAGGTAAGGAGCAGGAGATTTAAAGGGGATTTGAGGAAAGTTTTCTCATCCAGCGGGTTGTGGTTACCTGGAACTCATTGCCTGAAAAGGTGGTAGAGGCTTGAACCCTCAAGGCGCTAAAGAATTATTTAGATGAGCACTTGAAATGCCAGAGCATACAAGGCTATGAGCCAAGTGTTGGGAATTGTGATTAGAGTAAATGGATGCTTGATGACCAGCATAAAACACAGTGGGCTGAATATTCATAAGAACATAAGAAATAGGAAAAGGATTCGGCCATTTGGGTCATCTGTCTTTTCTTGTGCTATAAAAACTCTAGGATTCTGTGACTCTCCATCCAATCAAAACGTAGTTTGGGAAAAGAGTTGCCTCACGGTGGCCAATGGAAATATGTTATGTGCGCTAACCTCAAGAGTTGCTCCAATCATTACTCCCAAACATTGAGTTGAATAGATGTTGAGAAGCTCGAAGTGAGTGTAGTGAATTAAGACATATCCTTAAGTTAGTTGTAAGCCCTGGACTCAATGATCCTTTAGATGAAAGTGAGGATTGCTGATGCTGGAGATTAGAGTCGAGAGTGTGGTGCTGGAAAAGCACAACAGATCAGGCAGCATCCAAGGAGCATGGGGAGCATTCCTGATGAAGGGCTTTTGCCCGAAACATTGATTCTCCTGTTCCTCAGATGCTGCCTGACTTGCTGTGCTTTTCCAGCAACACACTATCGACTGAATGATCCATTGATCTACATATTTCTCTCAACACCATTAGGGTTCTTTGTCAAATAAGCTGTTTTCCCTGGAGCACCGGAGGCTGAGTCATGACCTTATAGAGGTTAATAAAATCATGATAAGGTAAATAAATAAGGTCTTTTCCCTGGGATGGGAGAGACCAGAACTCAAGGGCATAGGTTTAAGGTGAGAGGGGAAAGATTAAAAAGGGACCTAAGGGGCAAAAGTTTCATGCAGAGGGTGGTGTGTGTATGGAATGAGCTGCCAGAGGAAGTGGTGGAGGCTGATACAATTACAGCATTCAAAAGGCTACTGGATGGGTATGAATAGGAAGGGTTCAGAGGGAAAAGGGCCAAGTGCTAGCAAATGGGAGTAGATTAGTTTAGGATATCTGGTCGGCATGGATGGTCTATTTCCATGCTGTACATCTCTATGACTCTATGACTGTAAGTCAGGCCCCTGTTCATTTGTGAGGCTAAAGGATGAATGCTGAGGGAATTGGCAATGTCATGATACTCCTTAAAATTTGGCAGTTGATGGGACGCCGAGACAAAGTAGTTTGTACTTTATCTTGGGCTCTGGCCCAGTGCTTGTGTGCAGACACTGGTTTGAAATGTTGATGAGGCTTGCTGTCACCTAGTTTGAATTTGAGAAGCTGAGGTTGTTCTCCTTAGAGCAGAGAAAGTCAAGGTGAAATTTGATCAAGGCGATCAAAATCATGAGGGAGCCCTGGATGGAGTAGACATAGAGAAACGATTCCCATTGGCCTAAGGGTCATGAACCAGAGGAGACCATTTGAAGATGTGTGGTGGGAGAACAATAGTGACAGAAGAAGGACGTTCTTTTAACTCAGCAAGTGGTTAAGATTCAGAATGCACTTCCTGAGAAGGTGGTGGAGATGGGTTCATTAGGAGCTTTTGAAAGGAGTTTGGACACATAGATGAAGAAAAAGAAATTGTAGCATTGTGAAGAAAGGAAAATGTGGGGTAGCTGGATTGTGCAAGCAGAGACCCAGCAAGGATAGAATGGCCTCTTTTTGTGTTTCGGTCATTCGATGATTCTACAAAAAGAACACCTTTGCCATCTTAATCTGTGAATGCACAATATAATTTGATACTGAAGCTTTATGGGTCAGGAAGCCCCTAAGTGTGACTCCTGACCTGTGCCAAGTCCTTCCAAGAGAGATTATGATTGGTGCTAACAATCTCAACCTTGGCATGGGAAAATTCAACCGTGATGATGCAGTTCTGAATTGTTTGCTGAATGATCTAGATTGTTTTATAGGGTGACTACTCCAATGCCTTACTGACTAATCTCTCACCTTGCACACACCATATATTAGTACTTAATCCATAATCCTACTGACGGTATTCTCATTCACTTCAAATTCTGTTCTCCTATCACTCCTTTGCTTGCTAACCTACCTTGGTTCCCAGGGCAAAAACACCTAAAATTCAACACTTTGCATTCATAATAATTCTTATTGCTGTTTCTGTAATGCCACCAACACTGCAACCCATCAAACACTTAACGTTCTTTGAATTCTGGCGCATCCCTATTTCCTTCCTGATTGGTCATCATGCCTCCAGCTGTCTAGGCCCTGAACTCCTGAATTCCCTCCCTAAACCTGTCCACCGCTCTTTTAAGGTGCTCTTAAGACCTACTTCTTCGACCAACCTTTGGGGCACCCGCCTGAAGATCTCCTCACATTGTGTGCTATCCCACGAAGTGCCTTGCAAGGTTTTCTGAGGAGAAAGGCATTATATAAATGCAAGTTGTTGTCACATGGATGCAGAGGTACTGCCCATGGGGAAAAGGGGGGCAAGCATGGGGAATTGAATGGAACAAATGCAGGCAGTGTCATCTGAAACAAATGCCCCTTGTAGCTCTCCAGCCGAGTTTATCTACAAGAACAAATGCAGCATCTGTTCATGTTGGAATGGGGCAACCATCAGTCAGCAAGAACATTCCCAACAGATGCGTAACTTATAAGCCCCACCTCATGCTCTCGTTCATCAGGACCCAGACCTAGAAATCTGGATGAACAACATGGGCGGCACGGTGGCACAGTGGTTAGCACTGCTGTCTCACAGCGTTTGAGACCCGGGTTCAATTCCCGACTCAGGCGAGTGACTGTGTGGAGTTTGCACGTTCTCCCCGTGTCTGCGTGGGTTTCCTCTGGGTGCTCCGGTTTCCTCCCACAGTCCAAAGATGTGCGGGTCAGGTGAATTGGCCATGCTAAATTGCCTGTAGTGTTAGGTAAGGGGTAAATGTAGGGGTATGGGTGGGTTGCGCTTCGGCGGGTCGGTGTGGACTTGTTGGGCCGAAGGGCCTGTTTCCACACTGTAAGTAATCTAAAAAAAAACAATCTGCAAAATATATCAGGAGAGAATTGACAGATGTAATCACTTAGTGTAAAAAGTGAGGTCTGCAGATGCTGGAGATCAGAGCTGAAAATGTGTTGCTGGTTAAAGCACAGCAGGTTAGGCAGCATCCAAGGAACAGGAAATTCATCCTGATGAAGGGCTCTGGCCCGAAACGTCGAATTTCCTGTTCCTTGGATGCTGCCTAACCTGCTGTGCCTTAACCAGCAACACATTTTCAGATGTAATCACTTAGACAAAGAGTCTCTGATGAAGGCTGGGATATATGTACAGAAACACTATCCTATGCTCTTGTGACTTTAAGCTGACCATGCGGCATAGGAATAGAAGTGGGCCATTCAGCCCATTGAATCTGATGCACCATTCAGTGATAATCCTGAACTCCACTCGCCTGCCTTTTCCCCATCACCCTTGATTCCCTTCGTGATTAAAAATCTGTCTGTCTCAGCTTTCAATGTACTTAATGATCAATCCTCAACAGCTCTCTGCAGTAAAGGATTCCATAGATTCACTACCCTCTGAGAGATGAAATTCTCCTCACCTCTGTCTTAAATGGACGACCCGTTATTCTGAGATTATGTGCCCAGTCCTTGACTCTCCCAAAGGGGAGAACTACCTTCCTGCATCTACCCTATCAAATCCCCTAAGAATATTCTATATTTCAATCAAGTCCCCTTTCACTCTTCTATATTCCAACAAGCTTTTTTTCTTTATTTCTTCACAGCATATAATACAAACCATCACCTCCCTTCAAGTATTTAAGCCACGCTACAAATCTCTGATGTACAGGTCAAAGCCTCTCTGGAGAGGCTCCTTGATCCATTAGGTCTCTGACTCAATCACATCTCAGTCACATCATGGGCTCAGCAGCATTTATTGCCCATCCCCACTTGCCTAGAGGGCAGTTAAGAGTCAGCCATATTGTTGTTGGTCGGGACTCACATATAGGCAAGACCAGGTAAAGATGACAGTTTCCTTCCCTAAAGGACATTACTGAACCAGATGGGTTTTTCCTGACAATTGACTCATGGTCATCATTAGATTCTTAATTCCGGATTTTTATTGAATTCAAATTCTACAATCTGCCTTGGCAGGATCCCAACCCAGGTCCTCAGAGCATTGCCTGAGTCTCTGGATTAACAGTCCTGTGATAATACCATTAGGCCATTGCCACCCCAGTCTAGCATAAGCCCAATCCCTACTCACGGTCTCCTCATAAAATAGTCGCTCCAGACCTGATAACACTAGTGTGAACCTTCTCTGGACTGTCTCCAACGTCTGTATGTAGATGAGCAAAGAGCTAAACTTTGACTCAAATGTGATTGAGACTGAGACCTAATGGATCAGGGACTCTCTCCAGAGAGGCTTTGACCTGTTCATCAGTGACTTGTAGCGTGGCTTAAAACCTTTGAAGGGAGGTGATGATTGGTATCACAGTCTTTGCTTGGAACTATTTGAATGGAATTGCTGGAAAAGCCAGCATTTCCTGCCTGTCTCTAATCACGCTTGGAAGGGGGGGGCAGCTTGCCATTCCAGCAGGCATTAAGAGCCAGTCCCTGGTGAGATTTGGAGTCATGTGGAGATTGTGTGGATAAACAGCAGAGTTCATTAGCACAGCCCCATTAATTAGCCAGATGGTTTTTCCTGACGAGAGCCAATGGTAGATTCACATTGGCTGAGACTAATTTTACAGATTTATTATTTGAACTTAGATTCCACCAGCTGCTGTGATAGGATTTGAACTCATGTCGCAGAGCATTAGGCTAGGCCTCTGGGTTAGTGGCCCAGTGACATTAGCACCATTTCCCTGATGTGCTATGTTGCTTAAAGCTGAGGTAATCGTTAGTGCAGTGAGGCCATTTTCCTGGTGTAACCCACAACTTCATCCACTTCATAAACATTAGTATTTCGGAAGGTTGCTGCTCAGTTTCCTCAGCATCTCAATCCCTGTCGGCTTGTTTTCCAGGAACTCCAAGAGATTTCTCTTTTTCTCCCTTTAGAAAGGGAGGGCCTGATCACAGCTTCAGCTGGATGGGAGACAAAGAAAAGTCAAAACACGTTTCAATTTTTCCAATTTCTTCACACAAAAGACAACATGGGTTCGGATCTCTCTTTTGGAAATGTTCAGTCAGTTATAAGTTTTAAAATGGTATTGGTGGATGTTTGTTAAGAAGCATGCTTTTAGGGATCTGGGACCAAGACAGGTATAGGGATGAAGGTAACAGAGAAGCTATTACCTGATTGAATAGCACAGCAGGTTCAAGGCTTTAAAAACATTCCATCATGGGACAAGGTATGACCACCATTTGTTGTCCATTACTAACTGTGCTTGAGCAGCGTGGACCACACACCCATTTCAGAGGGTATTTAAGAGTTAACTACATTGCTGTGGGTCCAGAGCTATATATAGTCCAGACTGAGTAAGTGCGGCAGAATTCCTTCCCTGAAGGGACTAGATTTATACTTGCAGATGTATTTGAACCCAATGTAAGCCTAGGTCTCTAGATTACTAGTGTATTTTATGAATGCATTTGCCTCTATCTCTCTCATTCTTCCACTCTTACTCACTCCCAACCCTACCCCACCACAGCCCAGTTAGCCTATTCCTGCTCCAGCGTTCCTACAGGATTAATGAATCATTTGAAATTTGTTACATTTCAGCTTTCCCCCTTTGAGCTGATTGAGCTGGCTAGGCCTCCTGAGGCAGCAGCGTATGGGTACTGTAATACTCTCGCCATCATCTCCTCCTCCATCACACAACAGTCATGTTCGTTAACATTGGCTTGTGAAGGTGATAACCGTTTCTCCCTTCATACCTTAACTGGCAAGTGCACAGCTGAGTGGATCAAGAAGAGTCCAGGGCCTCTGTTGAGTTTGCTAATGTTAGCCAGGGGAATATCTACTATGGATTAATTTGTCTTGAAGTAGTAAAATCAACCAGTGCTCCCCCCCCCTTACATTTGTATTGAGCCATACCATTGGAAGGCAGCAGGGTCTGAGGAAGAGGTGATTAATTCACAGAACCGCTACGGTGCAGAAGGAGGCCATTGAGTCTATCACACCAATACTGGCTCTTCAAACAAGCATCATTACTTAGTGACAATCTTCTGTCTTTTCCCCATATCCTTTGTTATGGACCAGAGTGGAGCTGCGTGAAACATTTTAGGAAGGTGACCTAGACCTAACTTTTCCTAATTTGAAAGGCAGGTATGAAGTGGATATTCCAGGTGTGATGCAGCTGGTCAAACCACTCAGCTTTAAACAAAACAGAATTTATTTAAACATTGAAGTTGAACTACAATCAAAAGGAAACAGACTATTGGTGAACTTAACCTGAACTGATATAGTAATCTATTGAAGGAGCTGGTCCAATCCAGTAACATCACATAAGCACACCCCTTGGCAAAAACACAGATTCTTATAGGCACTAGGGAACAAACTTCCAAAGAGGTTTCAAAGAGAAAAGTCAGTCAGGAATCTTCACTGAAGTTTGCAGCCATTCTGGACTGCAGCAGCTTCTTACTGATACAGCTAAACCAAACTAGAAAAAACCTGAACTGAGAGAACTGGCCACTGCCCTGCCATTGGTGTGGCATGGTTCCTCAATGGTTAGCACTACTGCCTCACAAGACCAAGGACCTGGATTCAATTCCACCCTCAGGCAACTGTCTGTGTGGAGTTTGCACATTCTCCCTGTGTTTACGTGGGTTTCCTCCAGGTGCTCTGGTTTCCTCCCACAATCCAAAGATGTGCAGATTTGGTGGAGTGGCCATGCTAAATTGCCCATAGTGCTCAGGGATGTGTCCATTAGTCAGGGGTAAATGTAAGGGAATGGGTGTGGGTGGGTGACTCTTCGGAGGGTCAGGGTGGACTTGATGGGCCAAAGGGCCTGATTCCATATTGTAGGGATTCTATGATTCTGAACACTTTGGCACCTCTGTCTTTATGACCTCTCTTTGAAAAAAAAGCCAAGGACATACGGTGGCTCAGTGGTTAGCACTGCTGCCTCACAGCTGTAGGGTCCCAGATTCGATTCCAGCCTCGGGCAACTGTCTGTGTGGAGTTTGCACATTCTCCCCATGCTGAATTGCCCATAGTGTTAGGTGCATTAGTCAGAGGGAAGTGGGTCTGGGTGGGTTACTCTTCAGAGGGTCAGTGTGGACTGGTTGGGCCGAAGGGCCTGTTTCCACACTGTAGGGAATCTAATCTGAAGGTAACAGCATTGTTGCACCTTGCAGACTATTTCTATCCCAATGATCATCTAATGCCTTCTTGAATGCTTCAAAGGAACCTATTTCCAGTCAGCGAGTTCCATACCCTAACTACCTGCTGTGTGAAAAAACAATTTTCTCACATTACCCTTGCTTCATTTGCACGTCTCTTCAATTTATGCAGTCTCGTTCCTGCTCGTTGTACCAGTGAGAACAGCTTCTCCCTGTCCACTCTTTTCAGCCTGCTCATGATTTTGAAAACCTCCGTCAAGTCTTCTCTTAGCTGCCTTCTGTCCGAGGAACACAGTCCCAACTTCCCTCAGTCGATGCTCATCACTGAACTTCGTCATTCCTAGAACCAATCACTTCCGCACTCTTATCCCCAGTGCATTGATGCCGTTTCTGTAATGTGGCATCCATAACTGTACAGAGTACTCCAACTGAGGTCTAACAAGTTACATCTTACCTCCCCATCCCCCGCCCTGCCGACCCCTGCAGCAACCACCTCTATTATATTGCAAGCTCTTGAAGATTGGAGTCTCCATGAATAAATCTTCAGGATACTGTTGTGTGCAACGCCAAGAGAAAAAAAATCTTTGGGACGTTAATAACAGTTGTTTTTTTTTCAATGTTCTTTCGCTATTTCTCCTTGCCAGATATACAATTATCAAAGATAGGGAAAAAAAAGGCTGTATAGCTGACAGTCAAGCAACCATCCAATTCAGTAATGATCTTTTTGCATTCCAGTTGATCGAGGAAATTTCACGCTCCACAAACATGGATGTGTTTTTTGATTATAATGGCTAGAGTGTGAGGGCAAAGCATAGGGTGGACTCTCCAGGAATAGACTAGTCACAGTTGGCTACCTTACCCTCTTTGAAGGGCAATCAGTGACCTCCTGGGGTCATGATTGAGAACTCACGACCAACAACAGAATAACATAGGGAAGCTAACTTACAAAAGGGTGTTCGGTGCAGAGGAGACCATACAGCCCACTGTGCCTGTACCAGCTCTTCAAAGGAGTATCATTACCTAGAGCCAATCTTCTACCTTTCTCCCCCATACCCTTGCACATTATTTTTGTCCTAATAATTGTCCAGAGCTCCTCGAACACCTTGATTGAACCTGCCTGCACCATATTTGCAGGCAATGCATTGAACACAGCAATGACTCACTGTCTGAAACAGATGTTACGCACATCTGTATTGGGACAGCACGGTGGCTCAGTGGTTAGCACTGTCGCCTCCCAGCATCAGGATCCTGGGTTCGATTCCAACCTTGGGTGACTGTATGGAGTTTGCGCATTCTCCCTGTGTCTGTGTAGGTTTCCTCCCACAGCCCAAAGATGTGCAGGGCAGGTGAATTGGCCATGCTTAAATTGTCAATTAGGTGCATTAGTCAGAGGGAAAAGGGGTTTGGGTAGGTTACTTTTCGGAGGATCGGTATGGGGCTGAAGGGCCTGTTTCCACACTATAGGGAATCAAATCTAATCATCAATTTTGTTTCTCCTACACACCACTTTAAATCTATGCTGTCTCATGCTAAAGCCTTTTACAAATGTGAGCAGTTTCTCCTTATCTACTCGATGTAGCCCGCATATGATTTTGTAAAGGCCTATCAGGTCTCCACTAAGCCTTCTTCTTTCGAAGAGAACTTCTTCAATCTCGCCTCATAATGGAAGATTTCCTGGTGAGCCAATGCCTTTCTGCAAGAGGATTTTAACATGAAAGTAACTTGCATCTATATAGCACTTTTCACGACCAGTGGTGAAACCAACTTCCATCGTGCAATCCCTGTTGCAGGAATTGGTGAAAACACTCACACCTACCACAGACAGGCCTGTCGCAAAGGTGGAAAGGAGTAAAGCAACATAAAAGTGCCTGTTCAGTCTCACACCTCATAGTCACTGTCATTAGAATCCACAGCGCAGTATTTCGATGGGATACATTGATGAATGGAGTCTCTCAGACTGAATGACTTTGAACAATGGATAATACTGTACTGGGCAAAAGCTCCATTGTATATACGCATTAACTGAACAATGAATTTTTAGAGTGATTAAATGTGTACCATGTGTAATTCAGGCTGTTTGGAATAAGCTTATTTTTTTGAATTGGAGATGTATCTGTAAATATAAGATTTGTAATTAGTGCATTACTGGTGGTGATTATTAGTCTGACAGAACTGGTTTATCATTCTGCCTACTCACCGAATAGCGGCCAACAGACTGATGCTTTGTTCGGAGTTCCCTGGCCGCTTTCATGTGATGTTGGCTTGCTCTTCTCCTAATAATGCATATTCCTTCAGCACCCTTGGTCACACAGCACTGAGATTCCAGGCTTTCTGAATCCCTCGAAGTCAAGAGTTGAAAACTGAATGGTGCTGCAAACAAAAACTTGGGTGAGAAATGAAATAACTCCACAGAGGCCAGTACCCTGTCACCAAGTCACCCTTTATTTACACATGCGTAGTCCTTGACACAGGTCCGGCTTGCTCACAGCCAGCTCTCAGAGTGAACAGAACCTCTGACACTCCTGTTTCTTATTTTTCCTTTTCCTTTTTTTCTTTTTTTTCTGTGCAGATGTGAGAACACTCCTGTTTCTGTCTGACCATATTAACAGCCCAATCAGGGCACTCATATTCTGAGGTCCACCTGGCTGACCCCGTTACAATAGAACATAGAACAATACAGTGCAGAACAGGCCCTTTGGCCCTCGATGTTGCGCCGACCTGTGAACTAATCTAAGCCCATTCCCCTACATATCCCATCATCATCCATGTGCTTAATCTAAGGATTTTTTAAATCTCTCTAATGTGGCTGAGTTAACTACATTGGCAGGCAGGGCATTCCACACCCTTACCACTCTCTGAGTAAAGAACCTGCCTCTGACATCTGTCTTAAATCTATTACCCCTCAATTTCTAGTTATGCCCCCTCGTACAAGCTGACATCATCTTCCTAGGAAAAAGACTTTCACTGTTGACCCTATCTAATCCTCTGATCATCTTGTATGTCTCTATCAAATCCCCTCTTAGCCTTCTTCTTTCCAGTCAGAACAGGCCCAAGTCTCTCAGTCTTTCCTCATAAGACCTTCCCTCCAGACCAGGCAACATCCTGGTAAATCTCCTCTACAATTTTTCTAATGCTTCCACATCCCTCCTGTAATGGGGTGACCAGAACTGTACACAATATTCCAAATGCAGCCACACCAGCGTTTTGTATAGTTGCAGCATGAGATTGCGGCTCCGGAACTCAACACCTCTAACCAATAAAACCTAACACACCGTATACTTTCTTAATGGCACTATCAACCTGGGTGGCAACTTTCAGGGATTTATGTACATGGACTCCAAGATCCCTCTGCACATCCACACTACCAAGAATCTTTCCATAGACCCAGTATTCTGCCTTCCTGTTATTCTTCCCAAAGTGAATCACCTCATATTTATCAGCATTGAACTCCATTTGCCAGCTTTCAGCTCAATTCTGCAGTTTATCCAAGTCCCCCTGCAACCTGTAACATTCTTTCACACTGTCCACAACTCCACCAACTTTAGTGTCATCTGCAAACTTACTAACTCATCCACCTATGCCTGCGTCTAAGTCATTTATAAAAATGACAAATAGCAGTGATCCCAAAACAGATCCTTATGGCACACCACTAGTAACCAGACTCCAGGCTGAATATTTTCCATCAACCACTACTCGCTGCCTTCTTTTAGAAAGCTAGTTTCTAATCCAAACTGCTAAATCACACTCAATCCCATGCCTCTACATTTTCTCCAACAGCTTACCACATGGAACCTTATCAAAGGCTTTACTGAAGTCCATGTACACAACATTAACTGACCTACCCTCATCCACATGCTTGATCTCCTTCTCAATAAAATGCAGTGGGGTTTGTGAGACATTACCTGCCCTTGACGAAACCATGTTGACTATCTGAAATCAGATTGTTGCTTGCTAGTTCATCGTAAATCCTATCTCTTATAATCCCTTCCAAAACCTTTCCTACAACAGATGTAAGACTCACTGATCTATAATTACCTGGGTCATCTCTACTGCCCTTCTTGAACAAGGGCACAAAATTTGTAATCCTCCAGTCCTCTGGTACTAAACCTGTAGACAATGACGACTCAAATATCAAAGCCAAAGGCTCCGCCATCTCCTCCATAGCTTCCCAGAGAATTCTCGGATAAATCCCATCTGGCCCAGGAGACTTGTCTATTTTTACTCCTTCTAGAATTGATAACACCTCTTCTTCACTAACCTCGATCCTTTCTAGTCTCATATCTCGTATCTCATTCTTCTCATCTACAATATTCTCCTTTCTCTGAGTGAAGATCAATAAGAAATATTCATTTAGCACCTCTCCGATCTCCACAGGGTCCACACACAACTTCCCACTTCTGTCTTCGACTGGCCCTATTCCTACCCTAGTCACCCTTTTAATCCTCACATACCTATAGAAAGCTTTAGGGTTCTCCTTTATTCTACCTGCTAATGTCTGCTCATGTCCTCTCTTTGCTCTTCTTAACTCTCTCTTTAAATCTTTCCTAGCTAATCTGTAACTCTCCATCGCCTCATCTGAACCATCTTGTCTTATCGTCGCATAACCCTCCTTCTTCTGCTTAACAAGAGATGCAAGTTCTGTCGTAAACAATCATGTCAAAAAATTCACAGGAACATTATAAAGCATTGTGTGCTTTCTTTCGTTTCTTTTGATGACTTTATCTTTGAAGTTCTAAACAAAAACAATTGGCAATGGGAAGGAAAGGCCAATTGATCAAAGTTGGCATTCGACCATGTGGGTACTGAAAGAGACTGCTCTCCTCTGTGCGAAAGGCATTGTTACACAATGACGGCCTGTTGAGTAACTGGAGGTGGTGATGTTGGTTAGAGACTTCAAGATCTGACAAAGCATCTGGGAATGCATCCATCCAGGATTGGCAAACTCAGCAACCACTTGTCACATCAGATCCATTTTTCTGACAGTGAGGCAGGGCACTGGATGTGCAGCCTGGAAATATAGAGGCAGGGTCAAGTGAGACACTCAAGGGCATTGGATGACTATTTGGATGGAAATGGTGTGCAGGGATGTGGGGTAAAGGTAGGAGATCTGCATTCTGGGTGGTACAGTGGCACAGTGGTTAGCACTGCTGCCTCACAGCACCAGAGATCCGGGTTCAATTCCCGCCTCAGGCGACTGACTGACTGGAGTTTTCCTCCCACAGTCCAAAGATGTGCAGGTCAGGTGAATTGGCCATGCTAAAATTGCCTGTAGTGTTAGATAAGGGGTAAATGTAAGGGCGTGGGTGGGTTGCACTTCGGCGGGTCGGTCTGGACTTGTTGGGCCGAAGGGTCTGTTTCCACACTGTAAGTAATCTAATCTAATTCAGTGTTAGGATTGGTGCAGGCATGATAGGCCGAAAGGCCTCCTTTTGCAAAGTGACAGTGCTGTGAATCTGGTACTCCTTGGCTGACCACGTTACCTCTGAGTCATGGGCTCTGCAAGTGCCAGCACAATCCAGTTTCAATCTATCCCTCGCACAAAGTGAATGAGGTAGACTTGGGTTGAAAAGCTCTATTTTTCACGTTTCTTTGCAGTCGGCTGGGAGCATAATTGGGTAGGAGGTAAATCATGCATCCCCTTCCCAAACATATTCCCATTCCAGAAGGAGAAGTTAAAATAGATTCTGAATTGGATAGTTGTTTCACTCTCCAACATTTTGTTGAATGTTGCCAGAGTTGGAGGATTTGAGCTACAGGGAGAGGCTGAATGGGCTGGGGCAATTTCCACTGGAGCATCGGGGGCTGAGGGGTGACCTTATAGAGGTTTATAAATCATGAGGGGCGTGGATAGGGTAAATAGACAAGGTCTTTTTCCCAGGGTAGGGGAGTCCAAAACTAGAGGGCATAGAGTTAAGGTGAGAGGGAAAAGATTTGAAAGGGACTTAAGGGGCAACTTTTTCACGCAGAGGGTAGTGCGTGTATGGAATGAGCTACCAGAGGAAGTGGTGGAGGCTGGTACAATTGCAACATTTAAAAGGCATCTGGATGGGTATATGATTAGGAAGGGTTTGGAGGGATATGGGTCAAGTGCTGGCAAATGGGACTAGATTAGTTGGGATATCTGGTCAGCATTAACGGGTCGGATTGAAGGATCTGTTTCTGTGTTATATGATTCTACCACACTTTGGTTACAGGAAAGTGAAAGAAAATGAAAAGGCCCCTACTCCCAGAGCAGAGTGAATATTATTTTTATTCTTCAACAAACTAATCCTTGGCCAGTAACTTTTCTGACGATGGAGTTGACATTTAACATGCAAACAGAAAAAAATGCTGATGTTACTCGTTTTGAGCCACTGTCATGTAGTTGAAACAAGGTGAGATTTTGCAAGGTTGACAGTACAATGTCCTCATATGCCTCTGCAACAGGAGATTCTGCTGGTAGACCAAGATTATAGTGCTTCATAAAATGACTATTTGTTACTGCAGTGCTAAAGAGGCACATACTTGGCATCAGGTTCCTTGTGAAAGTGGCAAGCTATGAATCATTAATCAATTGGAAGAGGTGTCTCCAGTTCAGGGTGCATTGTAACAAGATGCTGCTGATATTGAGCAATATTGTTTAGGGAATGAAGGCTTACCTCTTGCACTCAGTAAAGCTGTTGGGTTTTGGGTATGTTTTTTTTTAAATAAACATATGTTTTTTGCATTTTTAGGAGTTGTCCCTTTTACAAAAATGATGGGGGCCTCTCTTGACTCCCAGATTTTGTTTTGTTCTGTGGGTCTAGGTGGGTCTTTCAGCAAGGATTCCAGTGTCAGATGTGGCTCAACAGCCCCCTCAGGCAGATCAACCCAGGACCACTCCTTCAAAACGCAGCAGGAGAATGTGTCCTGCTGGCCTGGCCAATATCAATACTTCAACCAGCATTACAATGAAACAAAAACTAAAACAACAACAGAAATTGCAGGAGAAGCTCAGCAACTCTGGCAGTCTGGAGAGAAAGCAGAGTTAACATTTTGGGTCCACTGACCCTTCTTCAGAACTGAGAGTCGCTGGGAAAAGGTGGTATTTATGTTGAAGATGGGGGTAGGGAGGGGAGAAGGAGTGAGCAGATTGGCAGAAATGGAGTCCAGAGATGGAGGATGACAGGGGGACAAAGGGATGGATGATAGCTTTTCATTTTGCCTGGTCTGTTGATACTGGGAACCATAAGTGGGTGTGCGAAAGCAACTCACACCATGACAGGACCTGGGGTGTGAGGGTGAGTAAAGGATGTGGAGGAGGGTGTTCAGGTTCTAAAATTATTGAACTCGATACTGAGTCCTGAACAGTGCAGGGTCCCCAATGGGTAAATGAAATGCTATTCTTCCAGCTTGTGGTGACCCTCACTGGAACACTGCAACAAGCCCAAGACTGGGATGCTGACCAAGGAAACACGGTGATGTGTTGAAGTGACAGGCAACAGGAAGCTGAGCCATCTTTGCAGACAGAACATAGGTGCTGGTCACCATTAAACATGTCATCAGTCACATCGTGCTGTATTACAGCACGGTATAGGCCGTTTGGCCCTTGATGTTGCACCAATCTGTGGAACCAATCTGAAGCCCATCTATCTTACACTATTCCATTTCCAACCATTCATTTATCCAATGACCATTTAAATGCCCTTAATGTTGATGAATCTACTACTGTTGCAGGCAGTGTGTAAAACGCCCCAACTATTCTCTGAATAAATAACCTATCTCTGACATCTGTCCTATATCTATCACCCCTCAGTCTAAAGCTATGTCCCCTCGTGCGAGCCATCACTGTCTGAGGAAAAAAGCTCTCACTGTCCACCCAATCTAACCCTCTCATCATCCTATATGCCTCTATTAAGTCACCTTTTAACCTTCTTCTCTCTAACGAAAACAGCCTCAAGTACCTCATTGTTACCTCATAAGACCTTCCCTCCATACCAGGCAACATCCTGGTAAATCTCTTCAGAACCCTTTCCAATGCTTCCACATTCTTCCTATAGTGCGGCAACTAGAACTGTACACAATACTCCAAGTGTGCCCACACCAGTATTTTGTACAGCTGCAACATGACCTCGTGGCTCCAAAACTCAATCCCTCTACCAAAAACAGCTAACAAACCGTACATCTTCTTAACAACTCCATCAACATTGGTGGCAACTTTCAGGGATCTATGCACATAAATACTGGGATCTCTCTGCTCATCCACACTGCCAAGAACCTTACCATTAGCCCAGTACTCTGCATTCCTGTTACTACTTCCAAAGTGAATCATCTTACTCTTTTCTGCATTAAACTCCATTTGCCACCTCTCAGCCCAGCTCTGCAGCTTATCAATGTCCCTCTGTAAGCTGCAACATCCTTCCACATGGTCCACAACTCCACTGACTTTAGTGTCATCCATAAATTTCCAGACCTACAATTTGATTGACTCTTGAGTGCCCTCTGAAATAATCCAGCAAGACACTGAGCTCAAGGGCAGCAAATTTTGGCCTTACCAGTGATACCCATATCCCAGGGAAGGGAACAATTAGTTAAATAAATACCTTGCCTCTAAATTTTATTCTCTTCTATGCAAATCTCCGGGGAACACACATGCAACGACTTCTGCAACTGGAAGACAAACATGACCTTTGGGAACACTGATGAATACAAGGATAGTGTCAGGAAAAGCTGTGGGAAAATGTATGCCAAAGCACCATCTCAGGCCAACCAACATGACTGCAAGATACTTTCCAATGCCAGATGGGAATATTGTGGCAGGTTTTCTGGTCAATTCATACACCCTAGGGTCAAGTTGGGTTCAACTTTGACCATCAAACAGACTTCACAATGGACGTGACGGGACTAAACTAAGCCTTTAAACCCTGCATAGAACTGTTCAATAATGAGGCTTTTCACAATGGAAATATCATTGGATGAACTTTACTGCAATGAGAAAATGTATGGAAATTCCCAGTGAACGAGTGAGAGGTGGCAAGGGAGAGGGAGCCATGCTCTAGTTGAACCAGATCCTACACTCTTCCACAAGGAAGAAAGTCTTAAAATTGAATGTGCAAATTTCCCACCCCTTTCCTTCTCCCGAGTTTATATTTTCCACCCAGGTTTGTGGGCTGGTCCAAGCCAGCAATGACCAAGTTGTAAAGTTAGGGTTTGTCCAAGTGGCAAGAAAATCACGTTTAGGGCAAAAGCCCCTCGTCACTCATTCCTGATGAAAGGCTTTTGCCTGAAATGTTGATTTTCCTGCTCCTCGGATGCTGCCTGACCTGCTGTGCTTTTCCAGCACCACTCTAATCTTGACTCTAATCTGCAGCATCTGCAGTACCCATCTCCACCTTCATCCAAGTGGCCCCACTGTAACCTCTCAGGGTGCTGTGTGCTCACTTCCCCTGTTCTGAATGTTTGTGAAGCTTCTGTAAAAGTGGCAGAGCAATGGCTGTCTGACATTCGGGGATTAATATCGCCACCTAACCCCTGACAATGCTGTGGTCAGGACTGACAGTGCGGGTGGGAAGGCAGAGTGCAATTTTAACCTGGCCTGGTGTCTGGGAATCAGGCAGGTTTGGGGCTGGTTCCTTTGTGCCCCAAACACACTATACCACCCCCCACCCCCCACCACCTTCCATCTCATTGGAGCTAACCTGTCAATGATATCCAGCAGCTGGAGCACTCTACCTGCCATTCACTCCCCTGCCATTCTGTGGGTTTTCAACTCGATTCAGTTCAAATTGCTCCACCACTCGGTAACCCCTGGCTGGCTCAGAACCCAAAAGGAATTGCGGAGCCGACTCAAGGGGTTGAATGGCCCACTCCTGTATCTGAAGTTTGTTAACAAAACAGGACCTCCGGGCCGCGAGAGTTGTGGCATGTGATGGGCACGTGAAAGGTGTGCCCAGGGACACGTGTCCACTGTGTTATTCCATGGTGTGGCATCCGTCCACGTGACTACAACGCACTGATAAGTGCCAGCTCTTAACTGGCCCACCAGTCTGCCAATTAGAAACCTAATAGCAACAGATCTGTTGCTCTGCTGGTTAAAGAAATTGGCAAGGTTACTCTAATCGTTGGCATCACAGAAGCCCCTTTGAAACAGAGGAATTTGTTTTTGAAGGGTCTCTCATCTTCCTATGCAATTTAAATTATGGTTCTATCGGTAAACTGTGGCATGGAGAGTAATCACTGCCTCTGTAGACACTGTGAATTGTTTCTTTTTGTTATTCTATGTATTTTTTGTATATTGTACATTGCAAAAGATATCATAGAATAAACCATTCCGAGGACATGTAACATTGAGTGTTTTATTATCCCTTGGTGATGAATGATCCCACTTCACTCCATCTCTTCTGCTCTGGTGTGGACTTCTACCGTTCTTTCTTCTGAAGGTGTCAATTTATAGACAGCACTCAGTTTGCAAGACTGTCATCATCTAAAGACAGACACAAGAGGCCTATTGTTAACTTGCACTTCTTGGACAGCCACTTTGTGGGTGAAATAACTCCATAGTGGCTGGTATCCCGTCACCAAGTCACCCTTTATTTACACGTGAGGACTCCTTGACACTGATCCAGCTCCCTCAGAGCCAGCTCTCAGAGTGAACAGAATGTCTGACACTCCTTATCTGTCAGCCAGGATTCCCTGGTTAGAGTCATGGAGCCATGGAGATGTACAGCACGGAAACAGACCCTTCAGTCCAACTCGTCCATGCTGACCAGATATCCTAACCTAATCTAGTCCCATTTTCCAGCACTTGGCCCATATCCCTGTAAACCCTTCCTCTTCATGTACCCAACCAGATACCCTTTAAATGCTATAATTGTACCAGCCTCCACCACTTCCTCTGGCAGCTCATTCCACACATACATCACCCTCTGCATGAAAGAATTGCCCCTTAAGTCCCTTGTACATCTTTCCCCTCTCACCCTAAACCTATGCCCTCTAGTTCTGGACTCCCCTACCCCAGGGATAAGACCTTGTCTATTCATCCTATCCATGACTCTCATGATTTTATAAACCTTTATAAGGTCACCCCTACAACCTCTGACGCTCCAGGGAAAACAGCCCCAGCCTGTTCAGCCTCTCCCTATGGCTCAAACCGTCCAAATTTGGCAACATCCTTGTAAACCTTTTCTGAATCCTTTCAAGTTTCACAATATCCTTCTGGTAGGAAGGAGAGTGGATCAGATTAATAGCTCCAATCCCATGAGGTGGACCTCATTACAATCATTGCAGTGAGTGTCTCCCACCCTAGGTTTGGTTAACTCTTGTTGGACCCAGAAACAGGAGCACAGAAGGCCTTTCAGTCCATCGAGCCTGCTCCACCATTGAACATAATCATGGCTGATTCTCTATTTCAATTCCATACTTTGTCTTCCTCCCCTTACCCATGACCACCTTTAGATATCTATCTCATTCTGTCTCCACAGCTTTCTGTGATAGAGAATAGCACAGATTTGCCACCCTCTGAGTGAAGGAATATTTCCTTCTCTCAGTTCTAACTGGTCTATCCCATATTCTGAGGCTGCGATCTTTTGTCTGGACTGCCTGACCAGGAGGAGCATCATCCCTGCATCTAGTCTGTCTGACAGTGTCAGAATTTTATGCAGTTCAATGTAATCCCTTCTCATTCTTCTCAATCCTAGTAAATGCAGGGCCTATTGTCCCAATCTCTCCTCACATGATAAACCTGTCGCCCCAGGAATCAGCCGAGTGAACCATTGCTGCACTCCCTCTTGAGCAATTATAACGTAGAGTTGGTCCAACTCATCCATGCCAACCAGATATCTTAACCATTTGGCCCATATTCTTTTAAACCCTTCCTATTTGTATACCCATCTACATGTCTTTTAAATGTTGTTATTGTATAGGCACATTATCCTTTATCCAAAATCCTTGGGGCCAGTTGTTTTTCGGAATACGGAATTTTTCAGATTTCAGAATAAATGACATTTTCACAGTGAAATGAAAAAAAAAAACTAGCTAACGGCAGACACACGTGTGAATAGTACGAGGGCTGAGACATAATTGATGCCTGCCAGTGCTGGGTCAAACCACCACATCGCGTCTGAGTGACATGGTTCAAGTGGGTGTGGAGTTGGGTCACCACTTCCTCTGGCAGTTCAATCCATACACACACACAATACTCCAGGTATGTGGCCTCACCAAGGCCCTGTGCAGCTGCAGCAAGATTTCTTTGCTTCTGAACTGATACCCTGTTGTGAGGATGGCAAACAAGTCTTCCACGGGGTCTTGTGGTACAGTGGTACTGTCCCAACTCTGAGCTAGAATGCCTAAGTTCAAGTCTCAATCTGCATGCCTGCTTTCAGTGATCGGACCTCCAGATACCTTTGAATATTAACCTTCTCTGATCAATCACCATTTCAATAATTCTCTGCTTTGATTAAAGTGGACAGCATCACACTATACGACATTTGTCCATTGGCACAACTTGTTTAAACCATCTTGAAACCTCCTCGTCACTCACAGGTCCACCTGGTTTTGTGTTGTCAGCAACTTTGGAAATATTGAATTTGATTCTTTCGTCCAAGTGTTGTGAATGACTAGTGCCTAAGAACTGATTCTTAAGGTTGTCACCTCCTTTCCCTCCAAAAAAATGCTCATTTTCTCCTATTCTCTATTTCTCACGTTAACCAACTCTCAGTCGATTACCACCAATTCAGTAAGCTTTGGTTTCGTACACTAATTTGGGGACCTCATGAAAAGCTTTCTGAAAAATTCAAATGCAATTATAGAATACAATTCAATGCAGCACAAGAACAGGCCCATTGGCCCACCAAGCCTGAACTTTATCGTTCTTTAGTCTTGCTACTTATTGCCCATACGCAGTTTCTATCCATCTGTTCGCCTCCCATTCCTGCGTCTACCAAGATATGCTTTAAATGTTGCTAATGTGCCTGCTTCCACTATCTCCACAGTCAAGTGTGTTCCAGCCACCCGTCACCCTCTGGGTGAAAACGTTTCCTCACAGTTTTCCCCTAAGTGTTCCCCCTCTCACCTTGAACCTGTTCCCCCTTGTAGTTGAAAATACATTGCACTCACTGGTCCTCCCCATTTGTTTTACAAATTATATCCTTAGAGAACTCTAGTGGATTTGTCAAACACTGTTTCTCTTTCATAAATCCACATTGTCAAATCACACTGGCATTTTCTGAGTGACCTTTACATTTTTGCCTACCCATCCTAAAGATTGAATATTCTTAAATGTATTTAGTTCCCAGCCTTAATTTCCCTGCAGCCACATTTTCATAATCACATTTGCATTTTACCTGATGCGTTGCAGAAACTTTCACCACATGGTTGCTAAACATCTCACCACAATACTCCCACCATTAATCACCCAGTACACAATTTCTTGAAATACCCACCTCTGTTGGAAAAAGACCAGATCCTCCATTACCCAATTTCAGTGATTCTTCTCTTGGCTTCTAGACAACCCTTTTCATCCTCCCTCTATTCCCAATATCATTAAAACTAATACCGAGAAGTGCTCACCAGAGTAATTGATAAATTGTTGCCAATGGCAGTAGGCAGTAGTTACAGGAGACAGATTTAAGAGATTTCCAAAAGCATGAAAGGGTAGATAGGAATTTTTTTTCATGCAGCAAATTGTTATGATAAAAGCAAAGTACTGGAGATGCTGAAAATCTGAAAGAAACACAGAGAGTGCTGGAAAAATCTAGCAGGCCTGGCAGCATCAGTGCAGACAGAAACAGAGTTAATGTTTCGAGTCCAGTTGTTCAGAGCTGGACCTGAGCCCATTAAATTTGTTACGAGGTAGGGGATGCTGCCTTAAAGGTGACATTCAAAAGGAAATTGGGGTAATGCTCGAACATTCTGAGAAAATTACATGGCAATGGAGGAAGAGCAGGGGAGTGAGAGTAATTTGATACCAAATACAGGGAATAGGAACAGCAGTGGGTCATCTGGCCCCTTTGGCCTGCTCCATCATTGAAAGTGAAAATGAATAACTTTCCACCTCAACATTTTCTGCATTATTTCATTTCCGTCCATGTCTTTAATATCCAGAAATCAATTGATTTCTGTCTTGAACATACTCAGTATGTGGGCTAGAGAATTTCAAAGACTGACCTCCCTCTGTGTGGTCATCTCAGTCTCGAACAATCTCAGGATAAGGGGTAGATTTTATCTCCTCAAACTAGAGCCCCCTTCCCCACCAGAGGGAATCATCCTTCCTGCAACTGACAAACCCATCAAGGACTTCAGCGTTCATGGAGATCACCTCTTACTCAACTTGACTCACTTTATTCAATCTCTCACTTTATGGGCGGCACGGTGGCACAGTGGTTAGCACTGCTGCCTCACAGCGCCTGTAGACCCGGGTTCAATTCCCGACTCAGGCGACTGACTGTGTGGAGTTTGCACGTTCTCCCCGTGTCTGCGTGGGTTTCCTCCGGGTGCTCCGGTTTCCTCCCACAGTCCAAAGATGTGCGGGTCAGGTGAATTGGCCAAGCTAAATTGCCCGTAGTGTTAGGTAAGGGGTAAATGTAGGGGTATGGGTGGGTTGCGCTTCGGCGGGTCGGTGTGGACTTGTTGGGCCGAAGGGCCTGTTTCCACACTGTGAGTCTAATCTAATCTCTCCATTGAGGGATCCTATGAACAAAAATCCAGTCCAAGTACAGTGGGAAAGTAGATTTGAAAAACATATTTTTAAATGTTACTTTGATTTTACTCATATCTTGGTGACTCAGTGATTAATAATTAATCCCTGAGGGATCATCTGATTATTGATGGTAGAGAATAGACCACTATAACAAGAAGTGGCACACCTGTCTTACATAACATAATTTATTGTCTAATTGCAATGGATATAATAAACATCAAACAGTTTTCCATAATTGCAACTATCAAGAGGTTAACCAGAACTATCAGGAACCATTCTCATCATATTTGCCTCCACAAACAACTATTTCTCTACCCAAAGACCGTCCTTGGGTTGAGCAAATACAACTTCAATGTTAACCCTTTCAAAATCATCTCACTCAACATGTGCCCCAAGTTATTTTTAATCCCCATAGCTAACAATTATTCATAAATGCTTAAAACCACATTTACATTTAACACTATCCTAGCTCCAATTCTGGGGCTTCACAATTGGAGGTTGCATAGGACACATTCCCTTCTGATTTGGAAAATTTGATGCTCTTTGGTGTCAGGACTGTTGACCTTGACTCTGAATCTCAAAATTGCGTTCCTGCTCGAAGATCTTTTATCTTTTGCATTAACTTTGCAGAGGATGCTGAACATTTTGACCCTTGTCTGGAGAATCCGTAATCTGTTGAATTCCTTTCCTCTTCCCTACCACCTCAGGTAAATGCCCCTAATATCATATGGAACCATTTTAGTCTCATTGATGTCCACCATGCGAGATGGCTGTTCTGTAAAAATTTCTAGACCAGGGAATTGTATTTTGGTTTGAACATGTGATCTCTTTATTGCAATCTCCTGGATGTTAAGACCATGCAATTCCCTCTTCTCAATATTCTTCGGAATCTATGGACTTTGCTCTGGCTTCCATGGATTGGATGGAGCTCATTTAGAATTAGAATTAGATTTTATTGCCAGCTGTACTCAAGTACAGTGTTCAGAAGTTTTTTTGCCCCATTTGTGGGATGTGGGTGTTTCTGGCTGCGCCTAGCATTTATTCCAGAATTTTGACCCAGCAACTATGAAGGAACAGCATTTCCAAGTCAGGATGGTGAGTGGCTTGGAGAGGAACTCGCAGATGGTGGTGTTCCCATGCATCTGCTGCCCTTGTCCATCTAAATGGAAGTGGTCATGGACTTTGGAAGGTACTGTCTGAGGATATTTGGTGATTTCTGCAGTGCATCTTGTAGATAGTACACACTGCTGCTACTGAGCGTTGGTGGATGAGGGAATGGATGCATTGATCAAGGATGGTATCAGTTCAATGTCAGGAGTACAGTAAAACATAGAATCATAGAATCCCTACAGTGTGGAAACACACCCTTCGGCCAAACAAGTCCACACCAACCCTCCGAGGAGTAACCCACCCAGACCCATTTCCCTATCCTATTATCCTACATTTATCCCTGACCAGTGCACCTAACCAATACATCCCTGAACACTATGGATAATTTAGCATGGCAAATTCACCGAACCTGCACATCTTTGGACTGCGAGAGGAAACCTGAGCACCCGGGGGGATCTCACGCAGACACGGGGAGAATGTGCAAACTCCACACAGACAGTTGCCAAGGCTGGAATCAAACCCGGGTCCCTGGCACTGTGAGGCAGCAGTGCTAACCACTGAGTCACCCTGAAAAGTGCACAAAGTCACCATTCCCAGCACCATCATAGATACGATGTACCTAGGTACAAAATCTGAGGTACAAAGTAGAAGAATAAAAAAATAAAAGTTGAACATGGCAGTTCCTCTTTAGCATTCAGCCTGAAGATGCTCCAGACTGGGCTTTTCCCAAAAGGGGCCACTCTCTCCACCACACTCCCACCTGCGCTGCCGCCTCAACGCTGACTGCCAACCAGACTCGCCCCTGACCGTTCCGACCTTGGCAATGCTACCAACCGCTGGAATTCAACCCAGCTCACCAGCCGCCTCATCATCCTGTGCCAAAGTCCCGCTCTGGGCCTGCCCAGCCGCTGTGACACTCCAGATGCTGACAGTATCACCTCCAGCCTCTCTCCAGAAGGTAAGGTAAAATAAACAAACTAAAAACTAAAACTAAACAGAGAGAAAAAAATGAGCAAAGAAGAAGAGAAAAAGAAAACAGAATCCCTATAGTGTGGAAACATGCCATTAGACCCAACTAGTCCACACCGACCCTCCGAAGATTAACCTACCCACACCCATTCCCCTACATTTACTTCTGACTAATGCACCTAACTTATATATCCCTAGACACTATGGGCAAATTAGCATGGTCAATTTACCCAACCTAACCAGTTTGGATTGCGGGAGGAAACTCACACAGACACGGGGAGAATGTGCAAACTCCACACAGACTGTCACCCAAGATGGGAATCGAACCTGGGTCCCTGGCGCTGAGAGGCAGCAGTGCTAACCACTGTGACACCATGCCACCCTCAAGGATTGGACAAACTCTAAGCTCAGAGGTTGCTGCCTACCCTGCCATTTGCATTTGGTTCAAACAAATCTCTATTCTCAATCCGCCCAAAGCATTCCAACTCTGAGTTGAAGGAGAGCAGTTCCCGGTTTGAACTTTTTGATTCAGTCTTCATTCACCCTCTGCAGGCTATCCATGAATGAGAGAATTTTCCCATCCTTTGTTGTTTTTCTGGAGAACCACTGCACAGTCAGCACGGGCTCTGACAATCCTGCTTCAAGAGGCAGTGGATTGAAGTGTTTTTCAGTGATGACAGGAATTTGAAATGTTTTCACCAGTCCTGTAAAATCCATATGAAGGTAAAATACTCTGCAGATGTTGGAAATCCGAAACAAACACAGAAAGAGCTGGTGAAACTCAGTTGGCCTCGCACCATTTGTGGAGAGAGAAACAGAGTTAATGCTTTGAGTCTAATATGACAAAAGGGGTTGTTAATGGTGGAGAAAGATGATAAGAGATGAGGTATGAAATTAAGATGTGAAAGGGAGTGCACAGGCTCCCCTATTGTGGGGTAGGGGGAGAGAACGTAAGAAAACTGGAGAGCAGACATAATGCAGTAAGTTTCTGAAGTTTTGAAATTCAGAATTGAGCCAGCAAAGTGCCTAAGTGTATGATGAGATGTTCCTCGGTCTTGTGCTGTGCTTCATTGGAACATTGCTGCAGGACAGAGACGTTAGCATGAGAGTGAGAGTAAAATCTGTAACCACATTCCTGTTGACAGTATGAAACAATTCTCTGATACTAGCATGGGTAATCCTGGGGAGGTGTCAGCATAATGGTATTATCATAGTGTGGACACAAGCCTTCAGATCCACACTGACCCTGTATTTTCCATGACTCACCCACCTAGCCTGTATATCCTTGGACACTACAGGACAATTTAGCATGGGCAATCCACCTAACATGCACATTTATGTATGATAGGAGAAAACCAGAGCACCCGGAGGAAACCCGCACAGACATGGGGACAATGTGCAAACTCCACACTGATACTTGCCCAAGGGTAGGATTGAATCTGGGTCCCCAGTGCTGTGAGACAACAGTGCTAACCACTGTTAATCTAAAGATCCAGCTAATGTTCTGGGGACCCAGGTTCAAATCCCAGTAGATGGTAGAATTTGAATTTTCTAACAAAATTTGGAATTAACAGTCTATTGATGACCATGAATCCATTGCTGGTTTTTGAATAAACTCATCTGGTTCATTATGTCCTTTAAAGAAAAACTGCCATCCTTACCTGGTCTGGCCTACATGTGACCAACAGCGATGTGGTTGAGTCTTAACTGCCCACTGGGCAATTAAGGATGGGCAATAAATGCTAGCCTGGCCAGTGATGTGTCACATTCTATGAATGAAGCAAGAAAAGACTCTCTCTTCTGCTGTGAGTGTAGGAAACTGAAATGTTTTACTGGTTGGTCCATGGCCAATTGGTTGACAAAAGTTCTCTCAAGCAAATAGTTCAACTAATTTTACTAACACAAGGATGTTAATGTTAAGACAGCCATGCAGGCCCAAAAGTGAGACATGTTAATTGTGAATCACGTTCATTATTCCAACGGTCAGACACTGTGCTGCAGTGCCATTTGTAACACACCTAAGGAACAATTAGTCACTAATAAATCCAACTGAGAATTTAACAGTCACATCTTTCCCGGAGCATGGTGAAAATGTGGGATTTGTTTCCACAGGGAGCGGTTGGACGAGCTGAATAAACACAGAAGGAGAGATGAGAATAAGGATCATAATAATGAAGGGGGTGTATTGAAAGTCATATGAAATATAAACCCATAAACCTCATAATCCTGTACACTGTTTGTAATCAATAATCTGTCAATCTCTGACTGAAACAGATTCAAAAAATGTACCTCCATAACGCTCTGTGGGAGAGAATTCGAAACGTCCACAACCCTCTGAGTAAAAACATTTTTTGCTGTGTTTAAAATTTATGTGACATCTCTCTTTTTTAAATTGTGCCCTCTGGTTCTGGACTCCTCAACCTTAAAACATCTTACCTGCATTTACCCCAACTATCTCTTTAAGTAATTTTCTACATTTCAATGTGATCTCTTATTCTTGAAAGCTTCCAGAGAATTCAGGCCCAGTTTGCTCAATCTCTCTTCTTAGCATAATCCCACCATCCTAGGAATAAGTCTGGTGAATCTTTATTAGACTCCCTTTGTGGCAGTATTAATTTTACTGAGATAAGGAGTGTGTAAAACTGCACACAATACTCTAGGTGTGGTTTCATCAAGCTCCTATACAATTAAAGCAAGACTTCACTGCTCTTGTATAATTAAACAAAGATCTGTGGGTGTTAGATATCTGAAACAAAAATCAGAAATTGCCGAAGAAACTCAGCAGGTCTGGAAGCATCAGTGGAGAGAAAGCACGTTAACATTTCAAGTACTTCATTAGATGGAGTGTTCTGATGAAGGGTCACTGTTATGGACCAGACCAAACCCCGCAATCTACACTGAAAATAATAAATGCTGGAGATCATGGCAGGGTAGGTAGCATCCATGGAGACAGAGCAAGCTAATGCTTCAAGTCTAGATGTCTCTGATGAAGAAGAAACTGGAATAACAACTCTATTGGGAAAATTAATAGAATTAAAGTTGACTTAACAACTAAGCAACAACTGTTCCAATATAGCAACATCCCCATAAACAGCCCCTTGGCAAAAGACACATTTAGAAAAGCTGATTGTCTGACATGTAACTCCAGCAACAGGGAGGAACAATCATCAGGAGAAAACGCAGAAACTGTAGCAGGGAGAGATGTACTCCAGCTTCCAAACCTGCAGGGATCCCAACAACAAATGAAAAGTCCTGGTTCTGTGGGAACTTGACCCCACCCAGTCATGCTGCCTCTATCATTTCTAACTTTAGAACAAAAATCCAAGGCCTCATAAGCTGTTCACTCTAGTGGCTCTGAGTAGTCTGCTTGTAACCTCTGCCTTAACACCCCTCTTCAAATCAAGCCAGGACAAAATGTACCTCTTAAAGCCATAGTATCATCATACTCACCAGACAATAGACAATAGACAATAGGTGCAGGAGGAGGCCATTCAGCCCTTCGAGCCTGCACTGCCATTCAATATGATCATGGCTGATCATTCCTAATCAGTATCCGCTCTCTGCCTTATCTCCATAACCCTTGATTCCACTATCTTTGAGAGCTCTATCCAACTCTTTCTTAAATGAATCCAGAGACTGGGCCTCCACTGTCCTCTGGGACAGAGCATTCCACACAGCCACCACTCTCTGGGTGAAGAAGTTTCTCCTCATCTCTGTCCTAAACGGTCTACCCTGTATTTTTAAGCTGTGTCCTCTGGTTCGGCACTCACCCATCAGCAGAAACATGTTTCCTGCTGCCAGAGTGTCCAATCCTTTCACAACCTTATACGTCTCAATCATATCCCCTCTCAGTCTTCTAAACTCAAAAGTATACAAGCCCAGTCGCTTCAGTCTTTCAGTGTAACATTTCAAGATTTGAAACATTAACTCCACTTACTCTCCACAGATGCTGCCAGACCTACTGACTTTCTACATTCATTTCTGCTTTGGTTCCCTACTCCTGTACCCAAATCTTTTTCCAGTAAAGGCTACATTCTATTACCCTTCCTCCTATATGGCTGTATTTGCATGTTAGCCTTCAGCAACTTATCACCCAGGACACCTAAATCCCTTGTATATCTACACTTACCATTTAAGAATTATACTGCACAGTTGTTTTTCTTACCAAAGTGGGCAACATTTCATTTTTATACATTATACTCCACCTGCCATGTTCTTCTTATTAACTAAACCTGCCCAAATCCTTCTGAAGTCAAGTTAATCTTTCTCACCAAATTTGGAAATATTACATTTGGTGCCCACCTGCAAATCGTTGATACATATTATGAACAGTTCGGGCCCCAGTACTGATCCTTGCGATACCCCACTAGCTTGCCAATGTGAGATTGACCCATTCATTCCTACTGCTTTCTGTCAGTTAGCCAAGCATTAATCCACACCAGTAAATTCCCTCCTATCGCATGTGCGTTAATTTTTCTAACTCGCCTCATGTGGAGGCTTTATCAAAAGCCTTCTGATAATCTAAGTGCATGACATCCATCTACTCTCCCTTATCAATTTAGTTTGCAACATCTTCAAAAACGTCCAATAAGTTAGTCAAACACGATTTTCCATTTGCAAACCCATGCTATACCCAGTCAGATCCTTTATAATAGATTCTAATGTTTTACTGATGTAAGCCTGCAGCTCTGTAGTTTCCTGTTTTCTCTCTCTCACTCCTTTATTAAATAACGGGCCAACACTTGCTTTGTCCCATCTCCAGGAGTCATTCCAGAATCTATTGAATTTTGGAAGATAATCTTCGAGTAAAAAATGAGGTCTGCAGATGCTGGAGATCACAGCTGCAAATGTGTTGCTGGTCAAAGCACAGCAGGCCAGGCAGCATCTCAGGAATAGAGAATTCGACGTTTCGAGCATAAGCCCTTCATCAGGAATAAGAGAGAGAGAGAGCCAAGCAGGCTAAGATAAAGGGTAGGGAGGAGGGACTAGGGGGAGGGGCGATGGAGGTGGGATAGGTGGAAGGAGGTCAAGGTGAGGGTGATAGGCCGGAGTGGGGTGGGGGCGGAGAGGTCAGGAAGAGGATTGCAGGTTAGGAGGGCGGTGCTGAGTTGAGGGAACCGACTGAGACAAGGTTGGGGGGAGGGGAAATGAGGAAACTGGAGAAATCTGAATTCATACCTTGTGGTTGAAGGGTTCCCAGGCGGAAGATGAGGCGCTCCTCCTCCAGCCGTCGTGTTGTTGTGTTCTGCCGGTGGAGGAGTCCAAGGACCTGCATGTCCTCGGTGGAGTGGGAGGGAGAGTTAAAGTGTTGAGCCACGGGGTGATTGGGTTGGTTGGTTCGGGCGGCCCGGAGGTGTTCTCTGAAGCGTTCCGCAAGTAAGCGGCCTGTCTCCCCAATATAGAGGAGGCCACATCGGGTGCAGCGGATGCAATAGATGATGTGTGTGGAGGTACAGGTGAACTTGTGGCGGATATGGAAGGATCCCTTGGGGCCTTGGAGGGAAGTGAGTGTGGAGGTGTGGGCGCAAGTTTTACATTTCCTGCGGTTGCAGGGGAAGGTGCCGGGGGTGGAGGTTGGGTTGGTGGGGGGTGTGGATCTGACGAGGGAGTCACGAAGGGAGTGGTCCTTGCGGAACGCTGATAGGGGAGGGGAGGGAAATATATCCTTGGTGGTGGGGTCCGTTTGGAGGTGGCGGAAATGGCGGCGGATGATACGTTGTATGCGGAGGTTGGTGGGGTGGTAGGTGAGAACCAGTGGGGTTCTGTCTTGGTGGCGGTTGGAGGAGCGGGGCTCAAGGGCGGAGGAGCGGGAAGTGGAGGAGATGCGGTGGAGGGCATCGTCGATCACGTCTGGGGGGAATCTGCGGTCCTTGAAGAAGGAGGCCATCTGGGCTGTGCGGTGTTGGAATTGGTCCCCCTGGGAGCAGATGCGGCGGAGACGAAGGAATTGGGAATATGGGATGGCATTTTTACAGGGGGCAGGGTGGGAGGAGGTGTAGTCCAGGTAGCTGTGGGAGTCAGTCGGTTTATAATAGATGTCTGTGTTGAGTCGGTTGCCCGAGATAGAAATGGAGAGGTCTAGGAAGGGGAGGGAGGAGTCTGAGATGGTCCAGGTGAATTTCAGGTCGGGATGGAAGGTGTTAGTAAAGTTGATGAACTGTTCAACCTCCTCGTGGGAGCACGAGGCAGCGCCGATACAGTCATCGATGTAGCGGAGGAAAAGGTGGGGGGTGGTGCCAGTGTAGTTGCGGAAGATGGACTGTTCCACATATCCTACGAAGAGGCATGCCAGTGTAGTTGTGGAAGATAATCACCTATGCTCTTAAGCTGGCAGCTTATTGCGTGAGAAAAGGCAAAGCTGACAAATTCCTGATGAAGGGTTCTTGCCTGAAACATCGATTCTTCTGCACCTCGGATGCTGCCTTACCAGCTGTGCTTTTCCAGCAACACACTTCCAAAGCTGATATTTTCCAAGAAAGGCAGGAGAGGCCTTCCTCAAAGATAAAAGAGGCGCAGTGTAGATCTTGCAACTGTTCCTGGGATTGCAAGCTAAGTTAAAGACTTATTGTAGTTATAAGTGCATGAATAGGAAAGGTTTGGAGGGCTATGAGCCAGGAGCAGGCAGGTTGGACGGGTTTAGTTTGGGGTTATGGTCAGCATGGACTGGTTGGACTGAAGAGTCTGTTTCCGTGCTGTATGACTCTATGACTATCTCTATAGCCACCTCCGTCAGCAAGCTGGGATGTAGTCCAGCTACTAGAGGTGTGATTAGCTCAGTTGGTTGGAAGGTTGTTTTGCAATACTAAGTGATCCAATAGCATAGGTTTGATTCCTGCACCAAGCAGAGGATACCATGAAGATCCCGCCTTCTCAAACTCGCCCCTCATCTGATATTCACAAGTGCAAGTACACTCCTTATACAGAAATGCATGCATACATTCACATTCACTAACATATGAACTTACAAACTCACATTCCTAGACTTCTGCACACACTCACAAACACACACACCATTCTAATAAAAATGCAAACACAACCACATCCATTTGCACACATGGATCTACATATTCACACTCACAAACATAGACACACACAGACGTATGTGCGTGTGTTTGCACATTACACAGACATCCATCAGGGTGACCTTCCGACTGCTCACTTATGTTTCTGTGAAGCTGCTTCGGATGGTGCACTGTTTTAAAGAAGCCATTTAAATGCAATGGGGTGTTTTTGCTTAGTGTGCAATCTGTTAAATCAGCACAGAGCAGTTCACCTCGTATGAAAACCTACAATTTTGATGAAACTTGCAAGAAATTCTCATGTTGTGACCAGGCCTGCAGTTAGTGCTGCTTTAACCCATTTATCTTGTTTCTTTTCCCCAACATATCCAACTTCTAAATGGCTCATTCATGGCTCATTAATCGCTGTTGTTCCTTTTGAAACACTTTATTCAGATTTGTTGAGTACAACCAGATGGCATTTGCTGCAACAGCTGCTCTTCTTATTTACTGTAACTGGCTTCAACGTGAATTAACTCATATTTTTTCGTTAGAGCTGTATCATTAAGAGATCGCCACACACATGGGCAAGCAACTAACCTAACTGTTGTCAGCAGTAATTGCTCTCTGAATTGAAACCACTCTCCCTGTTGAAACTACCTGCAGAACACTGCAATATCTTAATGGATGCCAGCTGCAGCTCAGTACATCTAGCTCGCCAGTGCAAGACACAAGGTTCAACACTCACTAACCCCCAGGGTGGCAGTGCCCCAGTAATATTGCTGCACTGTTGAAAGCTCGTAGAAAACATCCCCCTTTCCCCCCAACCCTGACCAGTATTTGCAGAAAAGTGTGTGGGGGCGGCTCTGTCATGTCCCCTGACCAGCAGTTGTCCCTCAGATGCACCAGGCCATTTACCGCAATGGTCGTTCTGGGATCTTGCTGTGCACTGAATGGTGGGTGGGCATGGCTCCCAGCAGGCACATCACTCCACAAAGAGCTTGAAACCCCCCCCCCCCCCGTGGGTCTTGAACCAGCCGATTCCACAATTTCCTCCCTTCCCAATGTGACCACCTTTCATCAGCTGCAATGGGATTGGCTTCAGGATGTGAAACGTGTATTATTTTGAAGAAGTCTACCGCGATTGACATTAGCTGCAACCCCAATAAACACGGTGGTCCTGATGATTGATAAAATATAAATGGTCAGGGCATTAAAAAGAGAAAAAACAGAGGAAGACCTGCATTCATATAGTACTTTTCACATCCATTGGATTTTTCAAAACACTTTGCAGCCAATAAATATCTTTTTAAACTGGGGTGTAATGTGGGAAACAGCCAATTTGCATTTATAAGCTCCCACAGCTTCTCTGTGACCAGTTAATTTGATTTAGCAATATTGATTGAGGGATAAATAGCAGAACGTTTGAGACAATTCCCCATGTTATTCTCCAGATGTGGCTGTCCCCAGCGAGAGCAGAATTTGTTGTCCATCCCTAATCTCTCTTCAGCTGAGTTTCTGCTTTGCTCAGTTATGTCGGAGGGCAGTTAAAAGTCAAGCAGACTGCTATGAGTGTTGAGTCTCATGTAGGCCAGGGTTGGGTAAGGGCAGTAGATTTCCTCTCCCTAACAGACATTTGTGATTAGCTCAGTGGTTAGCACTGCTATCTCATAGCATCAAGGATGTGGGTTCAATTCTAGCCAGAGGTGACTGTCTGAGTGGCGTTTGCACATTCTCCCCGTGTCATGGTCGGTTTTCTCCCACAATCAAGAGATGTGCATGTTAGGTGGATTGGCTGTGCTAAATTGCCCCATAGGGTTGAGTGATGTGCAGGCTAGATGGATTAGCTGTGAAGGGTGTAGCAGTGGAATGTTCTTTGGAGGGTTGGTATAGGTGTGATGGGCTGAATGGCCTGCTTCCACACTGTAGGGCTATGATTGAACCAGATGGGTATTTCTAATATATGATGAAAGATTCATGATCCCTATCAGTAAAACTAGCTTTCAATTCCTGACCTTTTTTAATGAATTAAATTTAAGTTCCAACAGATGCCACAATGGGGTTTGAACCCTTGTCCCTGAACCAGACCCCTGTATTGCAAGTCATGATTACTGACATTACTATTAAGTCATTATTTCCCTTCATCTGAAAATAAAGGTTCTTTTGCATCCAGTGGAATGTTAAAATGGGTCTTGGTTTAGTATCATATCAAAAAGACAAAATATTGTGAAGGGTTTTGACAGATGGAGAATAAAGGCAAGCTGTTTCTAGTGGTTGAAGGGTCAGTGACCAAAGATTTAAGATCATTGGAAAAAGATGACATGAGGGAGATGTTTATTTTTTATGCAAGGAGTGATGAAGATTTATTGCCTGATTGGATGGTGACGGCGCATTGAAACATGGCCTTCGAAAAGAAATTTAAAATTTGAACAAAACAAATTGTAAGGATATGAGGAAAAGCGAGGAATTGGGCTGTCTGGATTATTCTTTGAAAAAGCCAGCACAGACTTTGTGGGCTGAATGGTTGCATCCAATGCTGTACCATTTTATGAAGTGGTCAGTTTTGACGTCATTGGCAGCACTCACAAGGGTCCAGGTTCAGTTCTCACTTAAGGGACTGAGTATTAAATGTAAGGCTGACTACAGCTCAGTGGGAGTGCTGCGCTGTCTGTGGTCCTGTCCTTCAGATCAGACATTGTGCCAAAGCCCTGTTTGTCCTCCTTTACCGAGGATTCCCAAATCTTTCCTTCTTTATCTTTCACCCTCACAGAAACATGTTGGTCCTGAACTCTGATAACAACCTTTAAAAGATTCCCACATATGGATTTACCCAATCTAATTTTTCCAGTTCCTGCCTAATACTGTTGTAATTAGCTTTTCCCCATTTTAGCAGTCTCCCCCATAAACTCGGCTTATCCTTATCCATAACCATTTTAAAACTTACAGAATTGTGATCACTTTTTCCACTGAAACCTCAGTCACCTGATCCAATACAAGGTCTACTATGGCCCCTTCCCTAGTCGGATGATCTGCATATTCTTTCAAGAAATCCCCCCTGATTGCACCCAACAAATTCTGCTCCATCTAAGCCCCTGTCACTAAGGGAATCTTAGTCAATATTGCATTAGTTATATAGAATGAGCTGCCAGAAGAAGTGGTGGAGGTGGATACAATTACAACATTTAGAAGGTATCTGAATGGGTATATGAAAGGAAAGGTTAAGAGGGATGTGGGCCAAATGCTGGCAAATGAGACTAGGTCAGATGAGGACAAGTTAGACTGAGGGGTCTGTTTCAGTGCTATACAACTCTATGACAATGACAAGTTAAAGTCAATCACTACCACAACTCTGTTGTGTTCATATCTTTCCCTGATCTGTTTACATGTTTCTTCAGTTCCCACTGCTATTGGGAGCCTATAGTATAACACTGTGATAGTGGTAACACCTTTATTAATCCGAAATTCTACCCTTTGGCCTCACTGGATGAGCTCTCCAAGATGTCCTCTCTGTATCATTCCCTTAATCAGTAGTGCACCTTGCCCCACACCGCTTACATCTCTCTCTACCATGCCTGAAACATCTAAGCCTGGAATATTAAGCTGCCAGTCCTGTCCTATGTATAAATTCAGACTCTAAGCTTATCTGCCTTACCAGCCTACCTCCTTATATTACAATATGTACACTTCAGACTGCTAGTCTCGCAGTGTTCATTAACCTGGCCGTATCTGTTCTTCCTACCTTACTTGACTTAGACTCTACCTTCTCCTCAAACACTCCACATGCTGTCCTACCGCTCTGGTTTCCACCTCCCTGCCACATAGTTTAAAACCTCCCAAGTAGCACGAGCTAACCTCCCTGCCAGGATATTTGTACCCAGCCAGTTTGGGTGTAACCTGTCTTTCTTGTACAGGTTCCACCAGCCTTAGTAGAGACCCCAATGATCCAGATATTTAGGCTATCCCTCATACACCATGTCCTGCAGCCATGCATTGAATTGTATTATCTTCCTATTTCTGGCCTCACTAACATGTGGCAGAGGGAGAATTCCAAGATTAGAACCCTAGATGTTTGTCATTTTTCCTGATTTATAGCAGTAGATGAACTTAAATGTACTTTGGGACATCCAATGTTCAACAAAATGTTGGATAAATGCATAATGGATGAAGGATGGCATGGCTAGTGCTGCTACCTTACAGCACCAGGGACCCAGGTTCCATTCCTACTTCAGCTGACTATCTGTGTGGAGTTTGCACATGTTCCCTGTGTCTGTGTGGGCTTCCTCTGGGTGCTCCAGTTTCCTCTCACAATCCAAAGATGTGCAGGCCAGGTGAATTGGCCATGCTCAATTGCCCATAGTGTTAGGTGCATTAGTCACAGGGAAGTGGGTCTGGGTGGGTTACTCTCTAGAGTGTCATTATGGATGCGCAGGGCCAAATGGCCTGTTTACACACTGGAGGGAATCTAATCTTATCACAATTCTTTCTAATCCTACATTTTCCATTCTTGATCTCCGTTTTGCTACCAATGAAAAATTAAAACTTTCTTCCAAAGCAATCAGGAATCGGACAAACTCTTGAAGTCCACTTTCTGAGTTTAAACACTTCAATTCTGGTTGTGTATCCCACAGGAGAAAGTGAGGACTGCAGATGCTGGAGATCAGAGCTGAAAATGTGTTACTGGAAAAGCGCAGCAGATCAGGCAGCATCCAAGGAGCAGGAGAATCGACGTTTCGGGCATGAGCCCTTCTTCAGGAATTCCTGAAGAAGGGCTCATGCCCGAAACGTCGATTCTCCTGCTCCTTGGATGCTGCCTGACCTGCTGCGCTTTTCCAGCAATACATTTTCAGCTGTGTATCCCACAGCATCACAACCCTTTGTGTAATGACAGTTTTGCTCTATATCTCTGCTAAATCTCTACCATTTCAACTTAAAAGCAAATTCTCTTTGAATAGATCTCTCATTCAATAATCTTTCCATCCAAAACAAGAACATGCACATTTATATTTAACATAAAGCAGGCCAAGGCATTCACAAGAGCATTAACAAACAGAATTTGTTTTTGGCACCAAACTAAATCGCAAGATGTAAGGCAGAAAACCAAAGGCTCAGTGAATTACATATAAGAAGTGACTTTTCTTTATTTTTGTCTTGTGGAATCTAGACATCATTGGTTGGGATAGCATTTATTGACACTCCTTCACTGACTTGGAAAAGGTGGTGGTGACCTGCCTTTGTAGACCCACAATGTTATTATGAAGTGGGTTCCGGGACTTTAACCCAACAGCAATGAGGAAACGATATATTTCCAAGTCACAATGGTGTACACTTTGGAGGGGGCTTGGATGGGTATTGCCATGCATGTGCTCCCCTTGCACGTCGATAATCGTAGAATCCTTACAGGGTGGAAAGAGACCATTCAGCCCGTTGAGTCTGTGTCGACCCTCTGAAGAGCATCCCACCCAGTCCCACCACCTGTAATTGTAGCCCCCTCCCCGACCAATTTCCATGGATAGCCTACCTAGCCTGGATACAATGGGTAATTTAGCATGGCTAAACCTGCACGTCCATCTAACCTGCACATCTTTGGATTGTCGGAGAAAACTGGAGTACCCAGAGGAAACCCATACAGACACGGGGAGAGCATGCAAACTTCACACAGACTGTCATCTAATTTAAAGAGTTTAGGGGGGCTTTGGTCAAGTTTGGGGCTCAGGAAGATGTCTGAGAGTCATTAAAATCATTGATACGCATGTGACCACAACTGGTGAAATGCAGGTATCTTTACTGATTGATTTGTTGGTTTGATATTATTGTCACTTGTTGGGTTGGAGGCTGGAAAACCTTTCTAGAGAATAGAAAGGTTGCTAGAGCTATACAGGGGTTTGATAGCAAGAATGGGAATTTTAAAATTGAGTTGTTGATGGATTGGGAGTGAATTGTGGAACTCATTGCCACAGAAGGCTGTGGAGGTCAAGTCATTGAGTGTATTTAAGACAAAGGTAGATAGTTTTTTGATTAGCAAGGGGATCAAAGGTTACAGGGAGAAGGCAGGAGAATTGATTTGAGAACCAATTTTTGCAGTGGCACAGTGGTTAGCACTGCTGCCTCACAGCGCCAGAGACCCGGGTTCAATTCCCGCCTCAGGCAACTGTCTGTGTGGAGTTTACACATTTCTCCCCGTGTCTGCATAGCTGCTCTGGTTTCCTCCCACAGTCCAAAAAATGTACAGGTTAGGTGAATTGGCCATGCTAAATTGCCCGTAATGTTAGGTGAAGGGGTAAATGGTCTGGGTGGGTTGCTCTTCGGAGGATCGCTGTGGACTTGTTGGGCCGAAGGGCCTGTTTCCACACTATAAGTATTCTAATCTAAAAGCATATCAGCCATGACCGAATGGTTAAACAGATTCAATGGGCTGAATGGCCTAATTTTGCTCCTGTAGTTTATGGTGTTATGGGAGCCAGGGTTGGTCAGTGAGTACAGGATTGGTAGATAAACAGGAATTGGTGCAAATTAGGATATTGGCAGCAGAATTTTATATGGAATTTCTATAGGATTTGGAAAGTGGCTGCCTGACTAAGTGCCATTGCGAATGGTCAAGTCCACAATGTTTTGTCCCTACATAATTTTAAAGATGCGCATTAAATCATCTGGCAGTCTCCTCTGCTCTTCTTGATGTTGTGGTGGACGCATGTAAAACAAAGTCACTGAATGAGGCCAAGGTAATGTGATGAAGTAAGGGAGCATTGAGAGCTGATTTATAACATACGGAAATAGAAGCAGTTAGTAGGTCATTAGGCTGATCTGCCCTTCAGTATGGTCAAACTTGTCTGCAGCTTCCTGCTCTCTCTCTCTCTCTCTCTCTCTCTCTTTGTAGCCCTGTATTCCTCAAGATTTCTCTTGGAATATGCTAATGTAGGGCCTGCCATATGTGCTGTTGGGTGGGAGGGCATCACCAACCCACCCACCCCCTGAACTTATCCCCATAATATTGAGTTGTCTTTTGCACAAAGCTGTACTTTGAATTAACTTGTTCAGAGGTATTATTACACACCCCTGGACTAGGTGAGATTTGAACTGGGCCTCCCGCCTTAGGAGTAGGGGCACTAACACTATGCCACACAAAGGTCCCTTCATTATAGTGAGGGTGTCTTTTAACACCCTGTTTAAGATGTATTTAAATTATATTTGTAGTGATTGCAATGAGGTCAGTCAAGTGGACCTCAGAGGATATGAGTTCCCTGATTGGGGCTGTTAATCTGCTCACCTCAGGGAGCCCTGGCTGACAGATAAGAACAGGAGTGTCTGACATCCAATTCACTCTGAAAGCTGGCTCTGAGGGAGCTGGATCAGTGTCATGTACCATGGACATGCAAATAAAGGGTAATCTGGTGGACAGGATACTGTCCTTCACGGTCTTCATATTTAACTATTTTTTCCTAATGAAATGGTTCAGAGATGTCATTACACACCCCTGGAATAGACGGGACTTGAACCTGGGGCTCCCGGTTCAAGGATGGGGATGCTATCACTGTGCCATAAGAGGGCCCCAATGGGGAGGGAAGGCAAGTGTTCAAAACCAGCAACATCTGACACCCTCACCATTTGTAATGAAATCATTAAGGATGAATTGGACTAGCTAAGATCTCAATCAATCCCATGTTAACCTGTGCATGCCATAATTGGTTGGCATTTAAAATAAAACACTCATGAGATGTGGGCATCATTGGCTTTTATTGTCCATTCCTAGTTGATTGGCCTACCCACATTTTCCTTCAGTTTTAAAAACACTAGGAAGGAAGTCCTATCTTTGGAGGCTATCTTTGGTGCATTGGAGGCAATCCTCTCCCCTGAGGAGGTATTTCCTCCCTTCCTTCATAACCCAACCTATGACCCCACTCTTCCAGCTCAATATGCTCCTGATGAAGCTTACTCTGGGATCCATGATTGCATTCCTCTTGGATCTGCCTGCACTACTGACGATGCCCACTATTGTGCTGTGGTGCTGTCAGGATTGCTGGACTGCCAATCAGAATGATCAGCAGCTCAGGAGGGTGGGACCTCCACTCCAGTATGGGGCAGAGGTCCCACTTTCAATGGTGTCCACAGCACGTTATTGGCGTAGAGGTAGAAATTTGTTTCACTGGTCGATCTCAGGGCAGTATGAAGCAGTCCACCCCACATCCCCAAGCCCCTCACCCCAGCACTGAAATCTAAAAATTTCAATCTTGAATATACTTGATGATTCACATTCACAGCTGAGGCAGAGAGTTTAAGAGCAGAAAGGTTATGCTGAAACTGTATAAAGCATTGGTTTGGTCACATCAAGAATCATAGAATTTTGCAGTACAGAGGGACACCCATTCAACTCATCATTTCTGTACTGGCTCCCCAAAGACCCACCCAACTGGTCCCATTCCCCAGTCCTATCTCCATAGCCCTCTAAATTCATCATTTTCAAATACATATCCAGCAAGAGAGCTTGGAGTGAGATGAGGAGAAAGTTCTTTACTCAGAGAGTTGTTGGGATTGGGAATGCATTGCCTGGGAGAGCGGTGGGGGCTGATTCCATACAAGATTTCAAATCAGTCCCCGTCACTCTCCCAGGAAGTGCATTTTCAATCCTAACAAATCTCTGAGTAGAAATGTTTATCCTTGTCTCACTCCAAGTTCTTTTGCTGACATTGTGACCACTGGACTATTGTGTGCAGTTCTGGAATCCACATTATCAGAGGGATGAGATGGCACTGGAGAGGGTGTAGGGGCGATGTTGCTTGGCCTACAGAGTTTCAAGAATGAAGAGAGATTGGATCAATGAGGGTTATTTTCCTTGGAGCAGTGGTGACTGAGGGAAGGGCTTATGCTCGAAACGTCGAATTCCCTATTCCTGAGATGCTGCCTGGCCTGCTGTGCTTTGACCAGCAACACATTTCCAGCTGTGATCTCCAGCATCTGCAGACCTCATTTTTTACGAAAAGGTGATTGAGAATGTGTGAAATTATGAAGATCAATAGATACAATAGACAAGAGGGATCAAATTCGAGAGTGGGGTGCTGGAAAAGCACAGCAGGTCAGGCAGCATCTGAGGAGCAGGAGAATCAATGTTTCAGGCAAAAGCCCTTCATCAGGAATGAGTTGAGGGAGTGGAGAGATAAGTGAGAGGGGATGAGACTGGGGGGAAGTAGCTCAGAGTACAATAGGTAGACGGAGGTGGGGTTGATGATGATAGGTCGGAGAGGAGGGTGGAGTGCATAGGTGGGAAGGAAGATGGACAGGTAGGACAGGTCATGAAGGTGGTGCCGAGTTGGAAGGTTGGAACTGGGATAAGGTGGAGGGAGGGGAAATGAGGAAATCAATAAAATCCACATTGATGCTGTGTGGTTGGAAGGTCCCAAGGCGGAAGATGAGGCGTTCTTCCTCCAGGTGTCAGTGGTTAAGGTGTGGTGATGGAAGAGGCCTAGGACCTGCATATCCTTGGTGGAGTGGGAGGGGGAGTTGAAGTGTTTGGCCATGGGGTGGTGGGGTTATTTGGTGCAGGTGTCCCAGAGACCAAACAACCCCACTGTCATGTGATCGAACAGCACTAACGAACCCCACCACCCTGTGGCCAATCGCTTCAACTGCCCCTCCCACTTGGCCAAGGACATGCAGGTCCTGGGCCTCCTCCATCGCCGCTCCCTTACCACCCGATGCCTGGAGGAAGAACACCTCATCTTCAGCCTTGGGACCCTCCAACCACACAGCATTAATGTGGATTTCACCAATTTCCTCATTTCACCCCCCCCCCACCTTATCTTAGTTCCAACTTTCTAACTCAGCACTGCCCTCATGGTCTATCATACCTGTCCATCTTCCTTCCCACCTACTCACTCCACCCTCCTCGCCGACCTATTACCATTACCCCCATCTCTGATGACCTATCGCACTTCCAGCCACTTTCCCCCCATCCCCAAGCCTCTCCCATTTATCTGTCCACCCACTTGCCTCACAGCCTCATTCCTGATGAAAGGCCCTTCCCGAAATGCCGATTCTCCTGCCCCTCGGATGCTGCCTGTCCTGCTGTGCTTTCCCAGCATCCCACTCTCGACTCCGATCTCCAGCACCTACAGTGCTCACTTCCTCTAAGACGGATCAAATGTCAGAGGGCATAGATTTAAGATAAAGGACAGAAACTTGAGAAATTTTGTTTTCTGTCCGAGGCTGGGGGGGAATCTGAAACTCATTGCCTGTGAGGGAGGTAGTGGAAGAAACCTTAGTAACATTGAAGAAGTATTTAGATGAGCACTTGAAAGCCATATTGGGCTAGGTGCTACAAAATGGGATTAGAATATTTAGGTGGTTATTTTTGACTGGTGCAGGTTTGACAGGCCGAAGGTGCCATGGATCTCTCTGGCTCTATGACAAGCCTTTGAGTGAGGCAATCTCTCCATACCTTGTCTGAAATGGTGGACTCCTCACTCTGAGAGTGGAAGATAGATTAGATTAGATTACTTGCAGTGTGGAAATAGGCCCTTCGGCCCAACAAGTCCACACCAACCCGCCGAAGCGCAACCCACCCATACCCCTACATTTACCCCTTACCTAACAATACGGGCAATTTTAGCATAGCCAATTCACCTGACCCGCACATCTTTGGACTGTGGGAGGAGACCGGAGCACCCGGAGGAAACCCACGCAGACACGGGGAGAACGTGCAAACTCCACACAGTCAGTCGCCTGAGGTGTGTGTGCCTCCCTCTGTCCAGTTCCCTGCGGACAAAGGGAAAGAGCCCGTGGTCCTCTGAAGGTCCCCTGTCAAGCCCTCTCCAAATCCTGCATGTCTAATGAGGAATGGCGGTCCACATTCCCACTGACAGCCTGGGACACTGCAGGAGATACAGCAAGCAAGACACTGAGAAAGAACAACAGGCACTAAACCATACTGAGGAACCTGACAGTTAACTATATCTAAAAAGGGGTTTGTGAAGGTAAGTCAGGAATCTTGTGCCCAAATGACAGGCAATTGGTTTGATTGCAGCCATCAGTGTCAAGAGTCTCCATTGAAGATTAATGCAGTTTGAAATATCGTATTAAATGTACCTTCCTGAGGCTGACAGCCAGACATGTGATTTACTAGCAATTTTAATCTCAGTGCACAAGAGAGTGTATGAAAGATTACCCAGAAATTGGAAACAAAATAAACCATTTTAAAATTAATGGACAAAAACAATCACCAACAGCTGCTTGTGCCTTATATGGAATCCATACAGATGTCCTAGGGTTGACACCAGTTTAGGCACAGCTCATTGACAAGCAATTGTTCTTAGAAATTACTCATTTTTCATGCAATACCTACTTAGTGGCTCACTTTCGAAAATACATTCTCAGTTTGTGCAGTTACTTCCACTGAGAAGTGGTGATGGTATCATGATAACATCATGGGCGGCACGGTGGCACAGTGGTTAGCACTGCTGCCTCACAGCGCCTGTAGACCCGGGTTCAATTCCCGACTCAGGCGACTGACTGTGTGGAGTTTGCACGTTCTCCCCGTGTCTGCGTGGGTTTCCTCCGGGTGCTCCGGTTTCCTCCCACAGTCCAAAGATGTGCGGGTCAGGTGAATTGGCCAAGCTAAATTGCCCGTAGTGTTAGGTAAGGGGTAAATGTAGGGGTATGGGTGGGTTGCGCTTCGGCGGGTCGGTGTGGACTTGTTGGGCCGAAGGGCCTGTTTCCACACTGTAAGTCTAATCTAATCTCTGGACTAGTAAACCAGAAGCCCAGGCTAATGTTCCAGAACCAGGAGACAGGGCGTAAGGATACAGGTAGGCCATTTAGGACTGAGATGGGGAGCAAGTTCTTCATCCACAGAGCGGGGAGCCTGTGGAATTCTCTGCCACAGAAAGCGGTCGAGGCCAAAACATTGAATGTTTTCACGTAGTTGGATACAGTTCTTAGGGCTAAAGGGGTCAAAGGGTATGGGGAGAAAATGGGAACAGGGAGCTGAGTTGGGTGAATTGTGATCATGTTGAAGGGTGGAGCAGGCTCAAAGGGCTGAAAGGCCTAATCCTGCTCCTATTTTCTAAGTCAATGTTTATAAATCCCATTCTCTTTAGCTTCACATTGGCACAAAACCAGAAAGTTAAGTTGATTTGCGAAAAAAGCAATAGTGGCATGAGAAAAAGCCTTTTGGGGAATGAATTGTGTGGTTAGGTACTGGAATTCACTTTCTAGATTAGAGTGGTGCTGGAAAAGCACAGCAGTTCAGGCAGCATCCGAGGAGCAATAAAATCGATGTTTCAGGCAAAAGCCCTTCGTCAGGAATACAGCTGTATTCCTGATGAAGGGCTTTTGCCCGAAACATCGATTTTCCTGCTCCTCGGATGCTGCCTGACCTGCTATGCTTTTCCAGCACCACTCTAATCTAGACTCTGGTTTCCAGCATCTGCAGTCATTGTTTTTACCTCTGGAATTCACTTTGTACACCTCAATCACCTCAACCTTCTCTGTTCTTAGCTCATGTATTCTCTCTTCATAGTTGAATCGCTCTCCAGCCCAGACAATGCTCTGGCGAATCTCCTTTGCATGTTCTCCCGTGCAATCACAGTGTGGCGATCAGAACTGCACACAGTACTACAGCTGTTGGCCAACTAACATTATATACAGGTGCACCATTACCTCTTTGTTCTTGTATTCAATGCTTTGACTAAAAAAGGCAAGTCATAGAGTCATAAATCATGTTTAGATCATTAATGAGTACAACAAATGGCAAGAACCCAGCATTAAATCTGGTGGTATGCCATTGGACACAGGCTTCCAGTCACAAAAATGACCTCAACCATCACCCTCTGCTTCCTGGCTGTAAGCTAAGTTTGGATCCAACTTGCCAAATCGCCTGGGATACCATGGACTCTTAGTTTCCTATGTGACACCTTATCAAAAGACTTACTGAAGACCATATAGAGTACATCAACGGCACCACCGTCATCTGCACCTCTTAAAAAATTCATATGGTCTATTAGAAAAGAATTAGAAACAATTATTTATGCTAGAATTAGTAGGCAGGTGGAAAAAGGTGAGGTTGAGTAAGAAAGAGCATGGATTTCTAAAAAGAAACCATTTTTGACTAGCTGGGTTTTTTTTTGAAAGGTAACAGATTGATATAATGCCTTTGATGTGGTGTATATTGACTTCCAGAAGGTGTTCAATACATTGCCACACAACAGACATTTGAGGAAGTTATTGTTCATGGCAAAAGGTTCAGTAACAATGTAGACACAAAATTGACTGAGTGATGAGAAACAGAGACTGATGGTTAATGGGTCTTTTTCAGGCTGGGGGTGGGGGAGCACAGTTTGTAGAGGCAATCCCCAGGGGTCAGTACTGGCACCCTTGCCTTTCCTGATATATATTAACAATCTGGATTTTGGAGTGCAGGGGACAATTTCAAAGTTTATGAATGACATGAAACTTGAAAGCATTGTAAACTGAGTGGAGGACAGTGTAGAACTCCAAAAGGATGTTAACAGGTTAGTGAAGTGGGCAGATAGGTGGTAGATGGAGTTCAGTGCGGAGAAGTATGAAATGAATTTTGGTCTGAAAAATGTGGGCAGACAATACAACAAGGGGTACAGTTTGAAAGGTGATTCAATTAGTTCAATTGAGGCATTAAATGATTACTGTAGGAAGAGGTTGAATAGGCTGGGGCTGTTTTCCCTGGAAGATTGGAGGCTGAGATGTGGTCTTATAGAAGTTTATAAAATCATGAGGGGCATGGATAGGATAAATAGACAAGGTCATTTTCCCAGGGTAGGAGAGTCCAAAACTAGAGGATATTGGTTTAAAGTGGGCAGGGGAAGATATAAAAAGGGCCTGAGGAGCAGCTTTTACACGCAGAGGGTGGTGCGCATATGGAATGAGCTGCCAGAGGAAGTGGTGGGCGCTGGTACAATTACACCATTTAAAAGACATCTAGATGGGTATATGAGTAGGAAGGGTTGAATGCTGGCAAATGGGACTAGATTTACTTAAGATATCTAGGTAAAAACAATGTCTGCAGATGCTGGAAACCAGATTCTGGATTAGTGGTGCTGGAAGAGCACAGCAGTTCAGGCAGCATCCAAGGAGCAGTAAAATCAACATTTCGGGCAAAAGCCCTTCATCAGGAATAAAGGCAGAGAGCCTGAAGTGTGGAGAGATAAGCTAAAGGAGGGTGGGGGTGGGGAGAAAGTAGCATAGAGTACAATAGGTGAGTGGGGGAGGGGATGAAGGTGATAGGTCGGGGGTGGGGGGAAGGTGGAGTGGATAGGTGGAAAAGAAGATAGGCAGGTAGAACAAGTCATGGGGACGGTGCTGAGCTGGAAGTTTGGAATTAGGGTGAGGAGGGTGTCGGGGAAATGAGGAAACTGTTGAAGTCCACATTGATGTTGAAGTGTTCTGAGGCGGAAGGTGAGGCATTCTTCCTCCAGGCATCTGGTAGTGAGGGAGCGGTGGTGAAGGAGGCCCAGAATCTCCATGTCCTCGGAAGAGTGGGAGGGGGAGTTGAAATGTTGGGCCACAGGGCAGTGGGGTTGATTGATGTGGGTGGCCCAGATACTTAAATATCTGGTCGGTATGGACGGGTTGAACCAAAGGGTCTGTTTCCATGCTGCATACTTTTATGACTCTATGACTTAAATAGATACAACGTGCCAAGATATGGGGAAAGGGCTGGAGAATGGCACAATGCTCATTTGGAAAGCTGGTCTAGGCCCAATGGGCCAAATTGCCTTCTTCTGCACTGTAACTCTTCTGTGATTGTGTGTGGTTCCCATATTCAGGCCTGACTCCCTGCTGGGTGAGCTGATCCCAGCTGAGAACCGTCTCATTGTCTCAGGTCAGCAGCAGCAGCAGCAGGCTGGTTTCCTGTGTTCTAATGACTATCCAGAGGCGAGCACAGGGAAGCAGGATTACTTCTGTCAAGTGAAACCAGGTGGAGTTGTGACGCCCCTCACAGTGTTCCCTGTCTAGACTTGTGTCTGAATTGCACTGGTACTGCCCTGTTAATGAAATTCAGATTAACTTTTCATATTGGAGGTGATCTCTCCCAACATTAATAAAACTGGTCTCTGCACAAGTTCTCACACCTTTTAAAAGGTAACTTCAATTAGAGTTAGAATTGGGTTTTATTGTCATGTGCACTCAAGTGCAGAAGTACATCAATTTAGTGAAAACACTTTACAATGTCACCATTCCTGGCAGCATCTTAGGTACAAAGGTACTTAGGTACAAAATCTTCGATACAGAGTAGAAAAATATAGAAACAAGTTTAAAATGTAAACATTACATTCCTTTTTAGTATGAACTAGAAAAACAAAGAAATAAAACTAAAAGTTCAATAGTCTTTCTTCAGTTCCCATACTCTCTTAAGACAGGATTTTTATGTCGAATAGAAGCCCTACAGTGTGGAAACAGGCCGTTTGGCCCAACAAGCCCACACTAACCCTCTGAAGAGTAACATGCCCAGACCTATTACTAATGCACAGACCCCTGAACACGATGGCAATCCAGCTGACCTGCACATCTTTGGACTGTAGGAGGAAACCAGAGCAAACCCACACACAGACATAGAGAGAGAGTGTGCAAACTCCACACAGACAGTCGCCTGAGGTGGGAATCAAATGCAGGTCCCTGGTGCTGTGAGGCAGCAGTGCTAACCACTGAGCCACCATGCCATCCAAATGCTACACTGCTCTCTCTGAATGCAGTGTAGGTTCTGACACACTACATTCGACCTGTCACTAATGTGAGCTGCGATATGACTAGTCTGAATAAACCAGTAGATTAAATGCAGTAAAATGCAGCAATTTGTTCAATACTGAGGATAATTGCCTTGTATGATGGAGGGAATCTTCCTGTGAATGTGAAGTATCAGGAGACGATCAGCATCACCCACCTCTTCTCCATCATTACCTCTCCAATCAGGAGCTCCAGATCAATTCATTCTGCATAGACATCTCCCTCCACTTTACATTAGATTCTTTACCTGTCATGCTACTGGTTATGAAGAGTTGCAGTTACATGGAGAAGCTGAGATTGTTCCCAAGGGCAGAGAGGGTTAAAGAGAAATTGAATAGAGGAGTTTAAAACCTAGAGGCATTCAGATTGTCAAGGCGAAATTACATTCCATGGCTGCCGAGTCAGTGCACAAGAACATAGATATTAAATATTTGACAAGAAAATATTGGGATGGGTGGTGGGGGGGTGGTTTGGAGAAAAGGAGATTTTATTTTAATTCTGCAGCGTATTACTGTGATGTGGAATGCATTGCCAAAACGATAGAAGCAGTTTCAACAATAACTTTCAAAACAAAATTGTTTAACTACTTGGAACAGAAAAATTTGCAGGTTTGTGGGGAAAGAGTGTGAACAGATAGCTACTTCAGAGACCAGAACAGGCATGATGGGCCAAATAGCCTCCTTCTGTATTATGCTTTTACATGCTGCCAACACAGTGGAAGTATGATGTACTTGAGATCGCCATTAGAACATTGTAAACAAAATATTGCCTTCGCGCTCTTCAGGTAAATAATTTCAAATGGTGGCATCTTACAGTGCCAGACAGGATGGGGTAGGAGACATGAGGACCAATTGATTAGGCAGGGTGACACTATATCTGATCCCAGACACTCTCTCATCTCCATGAAGTTCAAGCTGGGAGGAGTACAACAGACATTATTCCTCCCACCATCAATCATAGGGCCTTAGCCTATTGTTGCCGAGATTCACCCCTCGGCAAGTGGGCCTGTTGAAAATTGACCCCATCTCTACTTTGCTCGTGAATCTTATGCTTCAGGGGTGGCCTTCCACCAACAGCCTGCTCGGTGGCGCCACAGAGCTCTGGCCCTGCCAGGCTCTGATTGGCTTGCAGCTGAAAAGAACATGGAACCTGGGCAGCAGAAGTAGGCCATTCAGTCCTTCATTCAATATCATCATGGCTGATCCTCTATCCCAATGCCAAATTCTTGCTGAATCCCCATATCCAGTGATGCTTTTAAAACCCAAAAATTTATCCCAATCCAGTAAGCTCTTGTCTCGATTGACCCTCGTCCCTCCACTCCCTTTCCTTTGCCCTGACTTCCTAATTCCACAGAAATTCCCAGCCCTGCTCTGACAGCCGTCCAATTGGCAGAAGTTCATGTATTATGAGTTTCAAACCTATCGGCTGAGGAATTTGTATTCATTTTGTGAAAATAATTTGAAGCTAAATGCCGAGAATCTCAAAGGCCCACCTGGTTTGCGAATGTCCTGAGGAAAGTAAATCTGGCACCCTTACTCTTTCTGGTCTCTGTATCACTCAAGACACACAGCAATGTGCTTGATTCTGAACTGCCTGGTCAGCCATTCAGTTGTGCTTAATACCAGCCACCACCATCTTCAAGGGCAATTAGAGAAATGTTAGTGGCTCACATGGATACATGTCCTTTGGAGGTGCATGGTTTGTTGTATTCTGAAAGCTTTTCTTGATTCTTCGGTGTTGCTGGAACAATATGCATTTTGTCAAAGTTCTTTATAGACTCATACAGATGTACAGCATGGAAAGAGACCCTTCGGTCCAACCCGTCCACGTCGACCAGATATCCCAACCCGATCTAGTCCCATTTGCCAGCACTTGGCCCATATCCCTCTGAACCCTTCCTATTCATATACCCATCCAGATGCATTTTAAATGTTGCAATTGTACCAGCCTCCACCACTTCCTCTGGCAGTTCATTCCATACACATGCCACCCTCTGTGTGAAAAAATTGCCCCTTACGTCTCTTTTAAATTTTTCCCTCTCACCCTAAACCTATGCCCCTCTAGTTCTGGACTCCTCCACCCCAGGGAAAAGACCTTGTCTATTTACCCTATCCATGCCCCTCATAATTTTGTAAACCTCTATAAGGTCACCCCTCATCCTCTGACGCTCCAGGGAAACCAGCCCCAGCCTGTTCAGCCTCTCCCTATAGCTCAAACCCTCCAACCCTGGCAACATCCTTGTAAATCCTTTCTGAACCCTTTCAAGTTTCACAACATCTTTCCGATAGGAGGGAGACCAGAATTGCACTTGCATTCATTCAAAAAACATGTATTTTTCCAGCAATATCCAACTCCTGGGATTGAACAAGTTCAGGTCCCTGATATTGTTGAATTATTCCCTGGTCCATGCCTTTTGTTGGTATGAAAATAAGATGGCAGAGTTTCTGATTGGGGGGGAATGACAGCTCTTGGTGCTGACCACAAAGAGAACAATTCACCGAGTTCCAGTGATTTCTTAGAGTGTGGATTTCCATTTCTCTAAATGTTAGTTTGAATCTGGGGAAAATCAAGAGGAACTCCAAGCACCCAGCAATAGTGATGTTATCAACCATAAGAAGTGTTGTCAAGCAAAGAGACCTTCGAGTTCCTTAAAAATGGAGTTGCAGGTAGATAAGATAGTGAAGAAGGCGTTTGGTATACTTGTCTTTATTGATTACTGCATTCAGTATAGGAATTGGGAGGTCTTGTCGCGGCTGTGCAGGACATTGATTAGACCACTTTTGGAGTACTGTGTTCAATCCTGGTCTTCCTGCTGTAAGAAAGATGTTGTTAAACGCGAAAGGATTCAGAAAAGATGTACAAAGATTTTGCTGGGGTTGGAGGGAGAGGCTCAATAGATTTAGACAGTTTTCTCTGAAGCATCAGAGGCTGAGGGGTGACCTTATAGAGGTTTATAAAATCATGAAGATTTGGGGGGGAATAACCAAAATGTTTTTCCATGGTTGGGAGAAAGAATTTAATGTGGACACGTGTGAGGTGATGTATTTTGGGAGGTCAAATGCAATAGGAAAGTACTGTATATAGTGAGCAGCAGAACCCTTCAGAGCATTGATACACAGAAGGATCTTGGTGTCAAAGTCGATGGATTACTGAATTTGGCAAGACAAGTGATAAAGAGGTAAAGAAGGCATAAGGTATGCTTGTTTTTATTGATCTGAGTAAAATAAAAATCACACAACACCAGATTATAGTCCAAAGGTTTATTTGGAAGAACAAGCTTTCAGAGCGCTGCTCCTTCTTCAGGTAGCTAGTGGCCTGGGCATTGAATATAAAATATATATAAATATGCAAGTCACGTTGCAGTTAAATAAGACTTTAGTTAGGTCTTATTTAGAGTTCCAGTTGTCAGGCTATAGAAAGGATGTGGAGGCTCTGGGAAGGGTGCAAAAGAGGTTTACTGGCATATTGCCTGGTTTAGAGAATATTAGCTCTGAGAAGACGTTGGATAAATTTAGATTGTTTTCAGCAGAGCTTTGGAGGCTGAGGGGTGACCCAGTAGATGCACAGAGATGAAAATGTGTTGTTGAAAAGCGCAGCAGGTCAGGCAGCATCCAAGGAACAGGAAATTCGACGTTTCAGGCATAAGCCCTTCTTCAGGAATTCAGGCTTATGCCCGAAACATCGAATTTCCTGTTCCTTGGATGCTGCCTGACCTGCTGCGCTTTTCCAGCAACACATTTTCATCTCTGATCTCCAGCATCTGCAGTCCTCACTTTCTCCTCCAATAGATGCACATCAAACTTTGAGCGGGATGGATATTCTGGATAGTCAAAGTTTTTTCCCTGGATGGAAATGACCAGTATGAAGTTTAAGGTGAGGGGGGTGGAAAGCTTAAAGGAGATGTGTGAGAAAAGTCTTCTACAGTGAGGGTAGTGGGTGCCTGGAATGCACTGCCAGGGGAGCTGGTAGAAGCAGATACATTTGCAAAGTTTAAGAGGCTTTTAGACAGACACATGAGCAGGCGGGGAATAGAGGGATACAGACCATGTGCAGGCAGGTGGGATTAGTTTAGAATGGCATCATGGTCAGCACAGACATGGTGGGCCGAATGACCTGTTCCTGTGCCAGACTGTTCTATTTTCTATGTACCACGTTCTCATATATGACGCCATACTATCGCTTAATACTTCTGGCTAACACAAGTCCATCAATGTTAGATTTTAAAATTACTATTGATTTAACAGCAATGCTGATTGAGGAACAGAGTTTTGAAATTTTACCAGCTGTCAAATGTTAAGGTAATTCCTAATGTTATTCTGAAAGATCTATCTCTCTTTTTTTTCACTGAAACCCCCAGTCATTAACTCCCCAATGGACAGAAATAGTTTCTGTGTATCCTAATTCTTCCCCTGAATATTTGAAATTTTTTATCACTTAATCTTCTAAATTCTAGGAAATATGACCGTAATTTCTTTAGTCTGTCCTCATAGTCACCTCACTTCATCTGACGAAGGAGCAGTGCTCTGAAAACTTGTGATTTCAAATAAACCTGTTGGACTGTAACCTGATGTCATGTGACTTCTGATTCGTATATTAATCCATTGAATTTTTATTTTACTCATTCATGGATTTCAGGTTGGTTCAGTATTTATTGCCCTTGAGAAGATGATGGTTGAAATAACCACAGGAGACCAGTATCCTGTCACCAAGTCACCCTTTGTTTACAGATGGGGAGTCCTTGATACTGATCCAGAGTCAGCTGTCAGAGTGAATTTGTCAGCCAGGGCTCCCTGATGGGGCCAGATTAACAGCCCCAATCAGGAAACTCATATTCTATGGGGTCCACTGAGCTGATAAAGAAAAAAACCATAGGAAATTACAGCACAGGAACAGGCCCTTCGGCCCTCCAAGCCTGTACCGATCCAGATCCTCCACCTAATCCTGTTGCCTATTTTCTAAGGATCTGTATCCCTCTGCTCCATGTCCATTCATGTATCTACCTAGTTATATCTTGAACGACCTTGTTGTAATCACTACAGAGGTGAGCTGCCTTCTTGAATTGTCCTCATGGTATAGGCTTAAGACCCATTGGATGAAGACAATATATTTCCAAAGTTAACAACCACACAACAATAGGTTTATTTGGGAGTACTGGCTTTCTAAAAGCTTCCAAATAACCCTACGGAACTATAAACTGGTGTTGTGTGATTTTTAACTTTGTACACCCCAGTCCAACACCAGTACCTCTACAATATTTTCCAAGTCAGGTTGGTGTGTGGTTGAATGAGTATTTGTTTGGTACCTCCATGTAGTCTATTGTTCCTGTCCTTCCCGATGGCAAAGGTCATAGTTTGAAAGATGCTATCGAAGGAGTCTGGGTGAACTTTTGCCGTACAGCTTGTAGATAGCGCATACTGCTGCTAGCGTTTGTCCGTTCTATTGTGTCCTTACAAAGCATGATCCTCCATAATTTCCACAGTCTAACTTCCTCCTCTCCTGCCATGTCCTTTGGAACAGTCCAAGAGGATCTAGGCAATCTCCACAAACCCCTTCTTGTAGGAATTCTTCCAACATGAGCTGGCATAATATATTTTCCATAATGGGTTACCATTCAATGGGAACTATTAGAACCAATTCTCATCCTGTCTCTAATGAGTGGGAAGCCAGGAATGGGAACCCTTGCTGATTTTTTCCCCTTTTCTCCCGGTTGAACCTATTTCCTATTCTGTCCTCTCGAATGGCAGCAGCTGGGTCAGAGTTGATGAGCAAACAAACCTGGATATGTCCGTGACCTGACCTACTGAATGTCTCCCAGGAGGGAACTTCATAATTAACTCTTATAATCCTTAAAATGAAATAGACAGGATAACAGCAAAATTGATTGATTTAAATATCTTTTTCAAACAATAAGCACTACCTCAAATGATAGAATGGCCCATCCCTGTAAAGTACTTGTGTTTGCTATGTTATTTTTCAAACTCACTCACAGGATATATGTGTCTATGGTTTGGCCTGACCCGAGTTGCCCTTGAGAAGGTGGTGGTGAGCTGCCATCTTGAACCGCTGCAGTCCATTTGCTGTGAGTTGACCTGCAATGCTCTAAGGGAGGGAATTCTGGGATTTTGACTCACAGGCACTGAAAGAATAGCAATATGTTTTCAGGTGGAGCATGGATACGATAAATAGACAAAGTCTCTTCCCTGCGGTGGTGGAGTCCAGAACTAGAGGTTGTAAGTTTAGGGTGAGAGGGGAAAGATATAAAAGAGACCTAAGGGGCAACTTTTTCATGCAGAGGGTGGTACGTGTATGGAATGAGCTGCCAGAGGATGTGGTGGAGGCTGGTACAATTGCAACATTTAAAAGGCATCTGGATGGGTATATGAATAGGAAGGGTTTGGAGGGATGTGGGCCAAGTGCTGGCAGGTGGGACTAGATTGGGTTGGGATATCTGGTTGGTATGGACGGGTTGGACGGAAGGGTCTGTTTCTGTGCTGTACATCTCTATTACTCCATAACTCTAAGTCAGGATGGTGAGTGGTTGGGAGTGGACATTTCAGGTAGTGGTGTTCCCACACATTTGTTCCTCTGTCCTTCTAGATGATTGGGGTCATGGGTTCAGAAGGTGCTGCCTAAAGAGCCTTGTTGAGTTTCTGCATTGCATCTTGTAGATAGTACACTGCTGCTACTGTGCTTCAGTGGTAGAGAGAGTGAATGCTTGTGCTTATAATGCTAATCAAACAGGTTACTTTGTCCCGGATGGTGTCAAACTTCTGGAGTGTTGTTGGAGCTGGACACATCCAGGCAAATAGGGAGTATTCCATCACACTCCTGACTTGTGCCTTGTCAATGGTGGACAGGCTCTGGGGAGTCAGGAGCTGAGTTACACGTTGTAGGATTCATAACCTCTGACATGCTCTTGTAGCCACTCTGTTTTTATGTTGAGTCCATATCAGCTTCTGTTCAATGGTAACCTCCAGGATATTGATAGGGGGTCATTCAGTAATGGTAATGCCATTGAAGGTCAGGGGTCAATGGTTAGATTTTCTCTTGTTGGAGACAATGTAATGTCACACCACAAACCTTGTTATCTCAGATCAACTGTAGATACTCCTGGAGGTGTATACTCCATCAATAACCACTGGGAAGGCTGAAGACAAAACAAGTACAAAGGATGGTCATTGGCAATGAACTACCTCAAACACCCTTTGTCCAGGTGGAAGGTACTGGGAGGTACTGAAACTGGCCATCTGGGAAAATACCACAATAGGAGACAAGAAACATTCGGTTTTCAACACTTTTGTAGTACTTCTAAACTAATGTTACCAATTACGGCATTTCAAAAGACATGACACTGCTGCCTTCACCAGCAGAGCTGCCCTGTCTGAACTGCTCTTTTTTTTGAATGTTCTCAGCTTGTCATTGTGCAGCCAATTTTCTGAACAATTTACCTCTTGACCATAGATCCAACAAGGCTTCACCTTTGCTTTCAGTCTTTTGTGATAGATCTTGTCAACTGTTTTCTGAGAGTCATAATCTACCATTGCCAACCTCATCTCAGTGACGTTCTATCTTAAAAAAATCCAATAACTTGACGGGCAATAATCTCCCAAGACCTGACCTCATGTTGTTCTTTTCTTTATTACTTTCGATCCTTCATAGTTCTAAATTGTTTCTCTGCTAATAAACTTCCAGTATCTTACCCATGGTAATGGCTCGCAATGACCCCAGAGTTCACAGTACACTTGGGTTTTTTCGCCCTGTTTTGAAATTGAAGTCTCGTGAACTGTCTCTTAATCTCCTGATCCCTCTTGGTAAAGAATTGATAAAATCTCAGACAATGTTTCGCCCTCTGCTTTTCCCAGTGCCCCTCTCTACTCGTTAATTATTCTTGGATGCCTTCCATCTGCGATCAGTTATTTTGTGAATTATCGAGGTCTCAGGTTTCTTAATGACCTCAATTTCCATAACCTTCTCTGATGAATCCCTTGTTGATCTGATTATTACTGGAGCCAGGTACTGTAGCAGTAAATGCCTATTTAAACATTCAGTAGGACCATTCTGTTTGGTCACTGAACTCCACTAACTATCTTGAGGGAGCCTGTGACCAGCACTGAATATTGCTAAAAGAATCTTGTCACATGACACTGGGTTATAGTCCAACAGGTTTATTTAAAATCACAAGCTTTTGGAACAGTGAAGGAACAGCGTTCTGAAAGCTTGCGATTTCATATAAACCTGTTGGACTATAACCAGGTGTTGTGTTACTTTTGACCTTGTCCACCCCCGTCCAACACTGGCACCTCGGCAACGTAAAATAACCTTGTTATCACACCCTGGCAGAAAGTAAAAATATATTTACAAATGACTGTTTTGCCTCTGAGTCAGAAGGTTGTGGGTTTGATTAGATTCCCTACAGAGTAGAAACAGGCCCTTCAGCCCAACAAGTCCACACCGACCCTCTGAAGAGTAACCCACCCAGATCCATTTTCCTCTGACTAATGCTATGGGCAATTTCGCATGGCCAAATCACCTGACCTGCACATTTTTGGACTGAGGGAGGAAACTGGGGCACACAGAGGAAACCCACACAGAGAATGTGCAGAGTCCATACACAGCCTGAGGCTGGGATTGAACCTGGGACCCTGGTGCTGTAACGCAGCAGTGCTAGCCACCGTGCCACCTTCTCACGTGAAGTAAATGAAGTTGACACTTGAATGTTGAAGGTACTGCCACTCAGGTGAGTGGTCGACCCTTTGGATGAATGTACATGACTTGCCAGCCTTTATTTCGAAGAAGGGCAGTGTGGTTATTCTCAGGTGTCCTGGCCAGAATATATACATCAGTCCACATTGCCAATGATCTGGTCAATGTTGCCTTGCTGTTTGTTGGATTTTGCTGTGTGAAAATGAGCTATCCTCTTTCGTACATTAGGACGGTTCTGTGTTGAGGTGAGGTGGTGGATGTATTGGTAGATAACTACTCCAAAGCGTGTAGTTTTCACTTTGCGAGAGTGGCTTCAAATCCCACAGTCACAGGTGTTTGAGTTGGTATTTTGTTAAAATATACGGAATTGGACATTGGTCTCAGTGATGGTGACCATAGCAGCGATCTCTAATTGAAAACAAAATCCATCTGGTTCACACAGGACAACTTCATGTTTGCATCTGAATTATCTGAATGGCTTATTTATTGTCGCTGTAATTTACAGTGAATAATGCAGTAAAATACAGTGGAAAGCTTCAACAGTCACTACAATCTGCCGCCATTTTGAATAGTTTAAGAATGAAAAGGATGAAAGATATGACTGAGTCCTCTGCCCTGAGCCGGCTCCCCAATGACACTAGTGTCTCCACCGCCCTCCTCCACCACCTTGCCACACCTGTGCCTGATGCACCAAGGTAGGAGTTGTCAATTTTTAGGTGCCATCTCCTTGGCACCTCACCAAAGCCTCTGACAATGCACCAGGTCCTATGCTGAACCAACACTTGCCCCACAGCCAGGAATCCCAGTGCCACTGCCGCATCAATGAAGCTAGGAATGCCTGCTCTGGGCCTACTCTGACTCGGAGGCCCTGAACCCACTGCCAGACCAGACCGTCTCGCTAAGAGTCTCACTACCGTCCAACCTCCTCTGAGATGTCACCTTGTTGGTGCTGCCATCTTGAAACGTCTGCTGCCACTTCTGGCCACTAGAGGCGCTTTGCCACCACTACCGCCAGCCCCTGAAAGCTGGGAGGATGTTCCTGCTGCTGTTGCCGTCCCTGCGAGCAACCACATCTGCTGCTGTCTGCGATCGCCAGGAGGTGGGGGGAGCCCAGAACTAGAGGGCATAGGTTTAGGGTGAGAGGGGAAAGATATAGAAGGACCTAAGGGGCAACACTTAGGTGAGGGTGGTATGTGTATGGAACGAGCTGCCAGAGGAAGTGGTGGAGGCTGATACAATTACAACATTTAAAAGATATCTGGATGGGTACATTGTGGGCAGCACAGTGGCACAGTGGTTAGCACTGCTGCCTCACAGCGCCTGAGTCCTGGGTTCAATTCCTGCCTCAGGTGACTGACTGTGTGGAGTTTGCACATTCTCCCCGTGTCTGCGTGGGTTTCCTCTGGGTGCTCCGGTTTCCTCCCACAGTTCAAAGATGTGCAGGTCAGGTGAATTGGCCATGCTAAATTGCTCGTAGTGTTAGGTAAGGGGCAAATGTAGGGGTATGGGTGGGTTGCGCTTCGGCAGGTCGATGTGGACTTGTTGGGCTGAAGGGCCTGTTTCCAGATTGTAAGTAATCTAATCTAATTATCAGGAAGGGTTTAGAGGGATATGGACCGGGTGCTGGCAGGTGGGACTAGATTGGGTTGGGATATCTGGTCAGCGTGGATGAGATGGACTGAAGGGTCTGTTTCCATGCTATACATCTCTATGACTCTATGAGCCACCATTCCATTCTGCCACACAGATTTTGCAGAGTAACCCCTCACCAAAGATAAAGTGAAAGACAGAGATTAGAAGTAAAAAGACATCAAAAAACAAGGAAGAAAGCATGTGGGAGAGGATGAGCTCCAGGCAAGAGCCCTCACACAGCTCTGATACTGCACCGCCATCTTGTCACTTCCCAGCAGCCCGGGAGATGGAACGCTGAGTGAGAAGGGACAGAAAACAAGGAGGGAGTCAGCTCTCTGAAACTCATTCAAATACATTTGGAGACATATGAAAGGTAACATTGTAAGGAAAAGGGTAAATAATTAGCTAGTGTGTATTTTGCTCATTCATCTGATTTAAAGACTCTAGCAGAAGGGAATAGAGAAGTCACTGAAATTGCAGGCAAAACGACCATTTTCAAACATTAAACTACATGTGATAGAGGAGGCAATAGCCTAGTGGTATTCTTGCTGGACTGTTAATCCAGAGACCCAGGTAGTGTCCTAGGGACCCAGGTTCAAATCCCACCAAGGCAGATTATGGAATTTGAATTCAATAAAAATCTGGAATTAAGAGTTTAATGTATCCATTGTTGATTGTTGGAAAAGCCAATAAAGTGTGGAGCTGGAAAAAGGACAGCAGGTCAGGCAGCATCAGAGGAGGAGGAAAGTTGACGTTTCGGGCAGGACCCTTCATCAGGACAGAAGACCAGAGGGGAGTCAGCTGACTCTCCTCACTATCTCCTGATTATCAGAAAACCCCATCTAGTTCACTAATGTCCTTTAGGGAAGGAAAATGCCATCCTTACCCAATCTGGCTTACACGTGACTCCAGATCAACAGCAATGTGGGTGACTCTTAACTGTCCTCTGGGCAATTAGGGATGGCAATAAATACTGGCATATGCTGCAATGCACTCATCCTGTGAATAAATAAAACGTTATTAGAAATTATAAGTCATCTTGAATATGGCAAATGTTATAACAGTGCTGCAGCTTATCGGGAGTATTATTAATTAAAATATAAGGCTTATTAATTATAAACTAGCTCATTAAAGGTTATTATTAATTAAGACATAATAGTGATCTTAGGGCAGGAGCCATGATTTCAGGCTGTGGGAGCTCATGGATGCCAGGACTATCCAGGGCTGGGGAGGATGGGAGTGAAGGCTACAGGGTGGATGAGCTAACTGACCAAGGCACAGGAAGCCGGGGGGGAGGAACAACAAGGCATGTGGGGAACAGGACTCCAAGGGAGATTGGTCCTGATTTCTGCAGCAAGGCGCACATGTGTTCTGTCATATTGTTTGTCTGGTGGTTGTGATCGAGATCTCAGGACTGGGCTGGAGAAGAGCTTGCAGTAGGAAGGGGAGAATCCAGTGGTCATGGCCCACATTGGTTCCAATGTTATAAATCACACAACACCAGGTTATAGTCCAAAAGGTTTATTTGTAAGCAATAAGGAGCAACACTCTGAAAGTTAGTGTTTCCAAATAAACCTGTTGGGACTATAACCTAGTGTTGTGTGATTTTTTAACATTGTCCACTCCAGTCCTCCACGTCATTGGTTCCAATGATATGGGTGGAAATGGGAAGGAATGAGTAAGAGAAAGTTAGGTGTTAAATTTTTTTAACATACTCAAAGGTAATAATCTTTAGATTACTAGCTGAGGCAGGTGATAAAAGGAGTTGCTTGAATAAGATTGGAACTATGGTTCAAAGTTTGGTATGGTGGATGAGGATGATGGTGATTTATGAGTTGCACAGGGGAAATTGGGATCTGTATTACTGGGACAGTCAAACCTAAATATGCAGCATTCTTAACAAAGTAAGCGAATTGCTTGTGCATGTTGAGGTAAATTTTTTAGATTAGATTAGATTGTGGGCGGCACGGTGGCACAGTGGTTAGCACTGCTGCCTCACAGCGCCTGAGACCCAGGTTCAATTCCCGACTCAGGTGACTGACTGTGTGGAGTTTGCATGTTCTCCCCGTGTCTGCGTGGGTTTCCTCCGGGTGCTCCGATTTCCTCCCACAGTCCAAAGATGTGCGGGTCAGGTGAATTGGCCATGCTAAATTGCCCGTAGTGTTAGGTAAGGGGTAAATGTAGGGGTATGGGTGGGTTGCGCTTCGGCGGGTCAGTGTGGACTTGTTGGGCCGAAGGGCCTGTTTCCACAAAGTAAGTAATCTAATCTAATCTAAATTAGTATGATCTGACAGCCATTACAGAGAGGTGGCTGTGGCATGACAATGATTGCATCCTGCATACAGAGGAATAAAGTAAACTCACCACAGTCCAGTTCTGTCATTCGAGTAAAACTGACTACTGACGAGTTTAACATGGGAGTCACCAAAGCTCAGGTCAGCAGCAAAGTTGAGAAGGTGGGACTTTCATGGTAACCTCAGCCAGGACAGGAATTGAATCTGTTTTGTTGACATTACTCTGCTTTGCAAGTAGCGAACCAACTCACTCGGCTAACCAACCCCTTCTGTGACATTCCAACGGGGCAAGCAACCTGATAAAGCTCTTTATTGAAGATGGTATTGGCACAACAGTTTGAGATGAGCTTGGTTCAAGGAATCAGGAAGTGGAATCAATCTACATGGAGATGAGGAATAATAGAGTTGTAGCGTGTGGAGATATTCAGCGTTGAAACAGACCCTTCGGTTCGACTTGTCCATTTCAACCAGATATCCTAAATTAATCTAGGCCCATTTGCCAACATTTGGCCCATATTCCTCTAAATCCTTCCTATTCATAAACACATCCAGATGCCTTTTAAATGTTGTAGTTGTACTAGTTTCCATTACTTTGTCCAGCATTTCATTCATTACGTGCACCACCCTCTGCATGAAAAAGTTGCCCCTCAGCTCCCTTTTAAATCATTCCCCCTCTGATCTTAAACCTATGCCCTCTAGTTGTGGACTCTCCCCTACCCTGAGGAAAAGACCTTGACTATTCATCCTATGCACGCCCCTTATGTTTTTAAAAACTTCCAAAAGGCCACCCAACAGCCTCTGATACTCCAGGGAAAATATTCCCAGCCTTATTCAGTCTCTCCCTCCTGGCAACATCCTTGCAAATCATATCTGAACCCTTTCACGTTTTGCAACATCTTTCCTATAGCAGGGAAGCCAGAATTGAATGCAGTGGAAAAACGACACCAGTGGGAGTGGTCTACAGGTCCTCAGCAGTATACACAATGTTGGGTAAAGTACACAAGAAGAAACGTGTGGGCATGTGGTAAAAGGATGGCTAAAATTCTAGGTGGCTTTAAACTATACATATAATGGAAAATCAGTTTGGCGATAATGACCTGGATAAGGCGATCATAGAATGCTTCTGAGAACATTTATCTTTTACATCAGTTTGAAAGGGAGTAGGGTGGGTCTAAGACTTGTATTTTAAATTTAAATAAAGGCGTGGAAGTGAATTAGCTGAAGTGAATAAGTATATTCCAACTATAAATAACAATCCTAAAGGACATGTCATCATCTGGGGTTCATTTAGCAATTTTGGGAAAGCATCAAAGATAAAGAGAAATCATACAACTATGTTAAGACATGTGGCAGGTTAGTTGGTTGGCCAGAATATAAAGAATGTCTGATAATTAGTATAAAGTTCAGCAGGTAAGAGACATCAGAGATAGCTATAAATATAAAAATGTAAAGTGAGTTCCAGAGATGAAAAAGGGGTCACTGGACCTGAAATGTTAACTCTGTTTCTTTCACCACAGATGCTGCCAGACCTGTTCATATTTTCTAGCAGTTTATGTTTTGTTTGTAAAAATTACGATGTTATGCTTCAGTTATACTGGCAGTTGGGGAGAGCACATTGTGAACACTGTGTACAGTTTTGATTTCGCTATGTAAGGAGGAGGGAAATATACCTGAGGTGATTCACAGGAGGCTTACAAGATTGATAGCTGGAATGAGCAGGTTGACTTATGGGAACTTTTGTACAGACTGGCTGATTTTCACTGGAGTGAGAGCTTTTTGATTGAAATTTATGAGATCCCGATTGCTTTCGACAATATGGACGTGGAAAGAATGTTTCCTCTTCCGGATCAGTGCAGAGTTAAGGGTCCCTGTTTTTAGGCATCACCCCATTTGGACCGAGATTGGGAGAATGTTTTTCTCTCAGCGGGTTGTGTGACTTTGGAACTCTCTACCTCAGCAGGCGCTGGAAGCAAGGTTGGTGACTATTTTAAGGTGGAGGTAGCGAGGGGCAATTAGATGAGGGAACCAGATATTATTGGGGATAGATGGGAATGTGAAATTTGTAAAAACCCAGCATTGATCTTACTGAATGGCAAAGCAGCCTCGAGAGATTAAATGGCTGACTTTTGCTTTTAATTCATATCCATATGTTAATCCTTCGTTCTTCCTTCATGGGATCTTACATCCACTGATCATTAAACCATAAGAAATAAGAATGGAGCAGGCAGCCTTCTCCACATTCAATAGGATCGTGGATGATCCAACACTCCTAATTTACCAATTTCCTGTGATACCCTATTGATCAAAAATCCCTCAATCTCAGCTCTAAATATACACAAGGACTCTCATAGAATCCCTGCAGTGTGGATACAGGCCCTTCAGCCCAACAAGTCCACACCAACCCTCCAAAGAGTATTCCACCCAAACCCATTACTCTACATTTACTCCTGACTCACACACCTTAACATTGCATCCTTATATACGGATGAGGAAGGACACCACTTTGACTGGGACGACACATCCATCCTAGGACAAGCCAAACAGAGACACGCACAAGAATTCATAGTAGCATGGCATTCCAAATGGAAGTCTATCAACAAACACATCCATTTGGGTCCCATTTACCACCCTCTGAGAAAAAGAATAGGAAATGACATCACCGTAGGAAATTATGTTACCACATGAAATGACATCATCAACACAAACATATAAATAGAAAGCGGGCTACAAGACCAGTGCCTCATCTGGAGGCTCACTGCAGATGTTACCTAGTATGGTAATGAAATGAACCTTCTAGCTCAGCGAGCAAAGCTACATCCAGAATCTCAACTACAAATCTTCTCAAAACTCGCTCATACCTTAACCTACTCATCCCTGAACACTATGGCCAATCCAACTAACCTGCACATTTTTGGACTGTGGGAGAAAACCCATGCTGACACGGGCAGAACGTGCAAACTCCACCAAGACTTTCACCCAAGGCTGGAATTGAACTCGGGTCTCGTGGCGCTGTGAGGCAGCAATGCTAGCCACTGAGGCACCATGCTCTGCGCCCAGTGTTCTTGGTGCTAAATTCAAAGACTCACAACCTTCTGATAAGAAGTTCTTCCTCAGAGCAGGCAACAGTCCTCGGTGTAACAGGAAGTGCCTGTGACAATGCAGTACTCCTTGTCTCCTACACTGAGGTCTTAGGTTACATGCCCAAGTTTCACGACTGGGACTTGGATCCCATTCTGCTGACTCAGATGTGAGATCGTACCCCGCTAAAGTATGGCCGGCACCTAGAAAAGCCACAATATTCCTGAAAATTAAGCTCGGTTGCAAATTCTTCAGTGTTCTTACAATAAGTACTAAACTCAGGAAAGGGCGGTGAAACATAACAAGTTGAGAGTGTGTGGCTGGAAATGTACAGCAGGTCAGACAGCATCCGAGAAGCAGGAAAATCAATGTTTCGGGCCGGAGCCATGTGAAATATAACAAGTATATTTGCTCTTGGTTGATCTCAATTCTATTTTATCTGTCTCGCTATGCACCTCCTCTCTAGAAATGCAGGAGGTCTTGCTTGTTACAATAACCTGAGACAAATTAATCTGCAACTCTTTGCTTCAAAGAGGGTTGCTTTGACCACAATGTGTTTGAAGTCATCTCGTTTAGGGGTGGCAATGGCTTAGTGGTATAATCATGAGGAGAAAGTGAGGAGTGCAGATCCTGGAGATCAGAGCTGGGAGTGTGGTACTGGAAAAGCACAGCAGGTCAGGCAACATCCAAGGAGCAGGAGGAGAGTCAATGTTTTGTGCATGAGCACTTCAACAGGAGTGTACTATCGCTCGTCTATTCATCCAGAGGCCTAGGTAATGTTGTGCAGTTTTGGATCAGACCATGGCAGATGGCGGAGTATTTAATAAAAATCTTGAATTAAGTGCCTAATGATGGCCATGAAAATTGTTGGGAACGATCCATATCTGGCTCACTAATGTCTCTTAGGGAAGGAAATGCTGCCCTGACCTGCTCTAGCTTATGTGTGACTGCAGACCCACAGCTACGTGTCTGGCTCTTACATGCCCTCTGTGTAATAAATACTGGCCTAACCTATGACGCCCACATCCTATGAACAAATGCACTATAAAATTTCACTTTAAGGACTGCAAGTAAGAAATTGAATTGTTTTTTTTTGAGGGAAGCTTCTTTTGATTTCGAACTGCAGAATGTGAAGTGATAAATGTGGAGAGACATGGCTACAATCCGTGACTGTGTAGCTGGAGGTATATTAAAAACAACTTTTTACAAAAAACAGATTAGCCTTTGGCCAGTAAAGGGCTGGCATTAACAACGAGGCTGAATATAAAATCCAAAATCACGTGAAGAAATTCTTTGATGAAAATTACGATTCGTTTGTAGCTAAAGGTAGCTGGATCCCTTATTAATTTCAAAATATAAATTCTTAATATTTTTCTGTGGGAAAACTATGTAAATTTCTCATAATTATTGTACAAGAGGAAATCTGTAACTAACAACTGTACACACTTAGAGGAGAATACATTTACAAACAGGCTGTTCTCTTAATTCAAATAGACACGTTTCATGAAACCAGCCCTCAAGTATTCCTTAAAATTACAGGGATGTGATTAAGTTCTCTTAAGCAGAACAGATGCTGATGCATAATTATCTTCTTTTAAATCAGACCCATTACCAATTTAATCAGATTCTGTGTGTGGGAGCTGCATTAGGAAGTTGCATTGAAAGAGAAATAAAACCCCTTAAATCACAGACGTTTCAATGGCACTAGTGAGAGAGTAGGAAATAGAGCCAAAGGCTAACATACAGTAATTGTTGCTGTGTAAGGAGCTCAGGGCCATTTCCCTCAAGATAGCAGGAACTTCCTCCCACTTTTCTTACCTCAGGAGATCCTGGGAAGGTCTTGCGAGACAGAGGGTAGTGACCCTGCCTCGAAACCAGACAGCTCACAGTATGAGTTCTGAATTGAAAACATTGACTGTGCTTTCTCTCAGCTGCCAGAGCTGCTGAGTTTCTCCTGCAATTTGTATTTTATTTAGAGTCTGAGTCCCTCTTATTGGCTGTGGAAGGCATTCATAATACAATCAAACAGGTTTATTAACAGATTGAAAATCCATCTGGTGGCACTGACTGTATTCCTTACTTTGAGGAGTTACCAGTACGGAGAGAGAGAGAGACAGAGAGACAGAGAGACAGAGAGAGAAGAGGAGGTCCTAGTGAATGTTGCTGTGAACATGCACGCAGTAAGCGTCCACAACCATGTCCAAATCACTGAATCATTCTAGCATGACAGAACGCCATTCACCTGACTCTCAGAAGGAGTAATTCACCCCGTACCACTCCCCCAGCCTTTTCCCCTCACCTGACTCATTCCTCAATTTCGGAATACAAAACAATTCCCTCTTGAAAGCTTTCAGTGCCTCCACCACACGCTCATGGGCAGTGCATCCCAGACTCTAACAGCTCACTGTGTGGAAAAGGCATTACCTCATGCCGCCATTGCTCCTGTTACCAATGATGTGGGGGTCCCATTGCTAGTCTGGGGTGCACAAAATCAGAAATCACATGACACAAGGTTATAGTTCAGCAGGCTTATTTAAAATCACAAGCTTTTGGAGTGCTGCTCCTTCATCAGGTGACTTCACTTGGGGTCACTGGACAAAGGAGCAGCCCTTTGAAAGCTTGTGATTTTAAATAAATCTAAAAATTACACGACACCAGGTTATAGTCCAACAGGTTTAATTGGATGCACACTAGCTTTTGGAGCGCCGCTCCTTCATCAGGTGATTATGGAGGACACAATTCTAAGACACAGAATTTATAGCAAAAGTTTACAGTGTGATGTAACTGAAATTATATGTTGAAAAATACCTTGATTGTTTGTTAAATCTCTCATCTGTTCGAGTACCATGTTAGTTTCACTTCTTTCACATGTAAATCACGAAACTTTTTTAAAAAGTTACATTCTCAGGTGAACTTTAACAATTGGTGTCAGCCCAGATAATATGTTGCAGGTGTTAGCCCCTTCTGTGCTGCTGTCTGTGCCATAATGTTTAGACCGATTCTAATCTTAAAAAATGAATTAACAGAACCTTACATTGAATCATGCAGTTTTTGAGCAAAGTACTATAGCCTTGTGTTGCATGAGTTCCAATTTTCTTCTTCCAATGATTTTAATTTCAGATTTGTTTTTTTAACCAACGTTGATTACAGAATGAATATTGCCCAGGGGCAGAAGGGGAAAGCCCCTGCTATTCTCTAGAAAAGAGAAGCTTAAGAAATGAATGTTAAAAACTTGGACAGGTTTGGTAGGGTGGGTGATTATCAGAGATGTCACGGTACTGGATAACGTCACTAAACTAATAGCACAGAGGCCCACCAGACAGACATTCAAACCCCATCATGGTGGAACATGACTTGAGTTAATAATTCTAGATGGTGACTGTAAAACTGCAATCCATTGTTGTTGAAACCCATCTGGTTTATATTGTTTAAGGAAGAAAAATCTGCCCTTCTTACCTGATCTGGCCGACATGCGACTCCAGACCCACAACAATGTGGTTGACTCTTAGCTGCCCCCTGAAATGGCCGAACAAGCCAGTGGGCATTTTGGGCAGCACAAGGGCAAGATATTTTGTGTGTGCCCATGTCCTGTAAAAAATTAAAGTTCAAAGATGTTGGAGGAGGCTCCATTGAAACTGATATGAGCTCCCTAGTCGTGCTGTGTGAGTTCAACACAATTCTTCAAAATTGAAGCATTGGAGGCTTGCCATGGCAAATATCGGGCTAAATCGGAGCATGGGACTTTCAAGAAAGAGTAGGCCATTCGGCCCCTTGGGACTGTTGTACCATTCGATTGGAGGATGCTGCTCTGACTGTTGTTTCAGCTCCACATAGTCTCCCCCACCACCCCACAGGACCCTTGACACCCTCATCCAATACAGCCTTGAACAAATCCAGTGGCCCAGCCTTCATGTTTTCTTGGGTAAAAGCAGTTCAGTAAGGCAGCCCACTGAAGGTGTCATGGGGAATTAAGGAAGGCCCAGACAACGGCACCCATAACCCATGAGTGAATAAAAAATTCCACAGTCCATTGGGACTTGGAGAAAAACAAAAAATTGTGCAGGTTAGGTGAATTGGCCAAGCTAAATTGCCCGTAGTGTTAGATGAAGGGGTAAATGTAGGGGAAAGGGTCTGGGTGGGTTGTTCTTCGGAGGGTCAATGTGGACTTGTTGGGCCAAAGGGCCTGTTTCCACACTGTAAGAAATCTAATCTAACCTAATGTAAACTTGTCCTCATCTCAGGTTTGAAAGGGAGTCTTTTTAGTGTTAAACCATTTCCCCTTAATTCTAATCTCCATCCCCCCAAACCTTCTACCTCGCAAAGAAACAATTTCTCAGAATTCACTTTGACAAGTTCCCTCAGGACTTTATATATTTCAATAAGATCACCTCTTATTCTTCTAAACTCCATAGGACCAACCTGCTCAGCTTTCCTTCTTACATTAAGCCCTTTCATTTTTAAAATCCAATTGGAAAGGCAAATCGAGGTTAACCTCTTACCCAGAAGACAGCGCCTGTAACAATGTGGCACTCCATCAGTACGACCCTGAGATAGTCAGCATAGACTGGAAGTATGTGCTATGAAGCAGACTCGTACCCATAAGTGCCTGGCTCGGTGGCACATGCAGTGCTAACTCAGCCACAGCTATGTGAGTTTTGGCTCCAGCAGCTTGTTTTACCTAACGCAGCAATACTCATATTATCTCCTATAGCGTAAGAAATAGGTCATGGATATCATAGTATTGAAGAATCCAACAAACCAGCATTACATTCTTCAGACACATAAGGGTCTGGGCTAATATTAAGCTATTTGTTTACAACAGAAATGGATGCTTCCAGCAGTGTGGCATGCTGCAAGTAATCCCTGGCCTAAGATGGAATGTCAGGTCTTTATATCCTCAGGTCCCGTACTATGATGTAATGATGATATCATGAGAATTCCCTTGAAGGTACATTGATCAAAATTAGACTTCCCTGAGCTATCCTCCAAATGCAAGAAGCCAACCAAACCTCACCAGGATATTACTTTGAATGGTTTGCATTGTTCCCAATTCCCATATCCAGGAACATTGATGAATTTGAAAATTGGAAAAGATGTACAAAGGTTGCCTGCTTTCCATCATGCCTCCCTAAAATCACACCCGTGGTTCCAGCTCAGATGTGAAGAGTAGGTAGGAGGTGGTGTGCACAGCCCGGACCATCACGGAAACTAACCTTCCAACCATGGACTCCATTTACACTTCCCATTGCCACGGAAAGGCTGCCAACATTATCAAAGACCCTTCCCACCCCTACAACCACTTCCGTCAGGCAGAAGATACAGAAGCTTGAACACATGCACCAACAGGTTCAAGAACAGCTTCTTCTCTGCCGTTATTAGACTGATGGATGGATCTCTCTAACTTCAATGTTGATCTTGTTTTTGTTTACCTCCTGTGCAGTGTAACCTACATGCCTCACTCTGTCTAAGCGCCCTCTGATCTGTACGTCCTTGTTTGCAATGATCTGCCCGTACTGCTTGCAAAACAAAACTTTTCACGGTACTTAGGTACGTGACAATAAATCAAATCAAATCAAATCAAATCAAATCAATAATAACAAGACAGAATACAGGAAAGAGATAGAGTGCTTAGTAGCATGGTCTAAACTCAATAATTTCCCCCTCAATGTCAGCAAAACGAAGGAGCGTCACTGAATTCAGGAAGTGGAGTGGAGGACACGACCTGTCTGTGTCAATTGTGCTGAGGTGGAAGTGGTCAAGAACTTCAAGTTCCTTGGAGTAAACATCACCAAGAATCTGTCCCGGTCCATCCACTTCGACGCAATGGTCAAGAAAGCACAATAATGCCTCTACTTCCTCGGGAGGCTAAGGGAATATGGCATCTGGAATACTGTGTGCAATTCTGGTCTCCCTACTACAGGAATGATGTTGTGAAACTTGAAAGGGTTCAGAAAAACATTTACAAGGATGTTGCTGGAGTTGGAGAGTTTGAGCTACAGGGAGAAGCTGAATCGGGTGAACTTACAGAGGTTTTTAAAATCACGAGGAGCATGGATAGGGTGAATAGTCATGGTCATTTCCCCAGGGCAGAGGTGTCCAAAGCTAGAGGACATAGATTTAGGGTGAGAAGGGAAAGATTTAAAAGGGACATAAGGGGTAATTTTTTCACACAGAGGTATGGAATGAGCTGATAGAGGAAGTGTTGGAGGCTGGTACAATTACGGCATTTAAAAGGCATCTGGATGAGTATATAGAACATAGAACAGTACAGCACAGAACAGGCCCTTCAGCCACGATGTTGTGCCGACCACTGATCCTCATGTATGCACCCTCAAATTTCTGTGACCATATGCATGTCCAGCAGTCTCTTAAATGTCCCCAATGACCTTTCTTCCACAACTGCTGCTGGCAACGCATTCCATGCTCTCACAACTCTCTGTGTAAAGAACCCGCCTCTGACATCCCCTCTATACTTTCCTCCAACCAGCTTAAAACTATGACCCGTCATGTTAGTCATTTCTGCCCTGGGAAATAGTCTCTGGCTGTCGACTCTATCTATGCCTCTCATTATCTTGTACACCTCAATTAGGTCCCCTCTCCTCCTCCTTTTCTCCAATGAAAAAAGTCCGAGCTCAGTCAACATCTCTTCATAAGATACGCCCTCCAGTCCAGGCAGCATCCTGGTAAACCTCCTCTGAACCCTCTCCAAAGCATCTACATCTTTCCTATAATAGGGTGACCAGAACTGGACGCAGTATTCCAAGTGCGGTCTAACCAAAGTTTTATAGAGCTGCAACAAGATCTCATGACTCCTAAACTCAATCCCCCTGTTAATGAAAGCCACAACACTTTATGCTTTCTTAACAACCCTGTTCACTTGGGTGGCCATTTTAAGGGATCTATGTACCTGCACACCAAGATCCCTCTGTTCCTCCACACTGCCAAGAATCCTATCCTTAATCCTGTAATCAGCTTTCAAATTCGACCTTCCAAAATGCATCACCTCGCATTTATCCAGGTTGAACTCCATCTGCCACCTCTCAGCCCATCTCTGCATCCTGTCAATGTCCCACTGCAGCCTACAACAGCCCTCTATACAGTCAACGACACCTCCAACCTTTGTGTCATCTGCAAACTTGCTGACTCATCCTTCAATCCCCTCATCCAAGTCATTAATAAAAATTACAAACAGTAGAGGCCCAAGAACAGATCCCTGTGAAGCACCACTCACCACAGACTTCCAGGCAGAATATTTTCCTTCTACGACCACTCGCTGTCTTCTGTTGGCCAGCCAATTCTGTATCCAGACAGCTAAGTTCCCCTGTATCCAATTCCTCCTGACCTTCTGAATGAGCCTACCATAGGGAACCTTATCAAATGCCTTGCTGAAGTCCATATACACCACATCCACAGCTCGACCCTCATCAACGTTTCTAGTCACATCCTCAAAGAACTCGATAAGGTTTGTGAGGCATGACCTGCCCCTCACAAAGCCGTGTTGACTGCATTTAATCAAGCCATGCTCTTCCAGATGGTCATAAATCCTGTCCCTCAGAATCCTTTCTAACACCTTGCAGACGACAGACGTGAGACTTATGTTACGAAGGATTTAGAGGGAAATTGGCCAAATGATGGCAAATGGGACTAGATCAATTCAGGATATCTGGGTCAGCATGGACAGGTTGGACACAAGTTTCCATGCTGCACATCTCTCTGACTGGATGTTCACAAAGACCGTTATCAATTTTTATAAATGCACCATTGAAAGCATCCTATCTGGACGTATCACAGCCTAGTATAGCAAATGGTCTTCCCAAAGCCACAAGAAACTACAGAGAGTCATGAACACAGCCCAGTCCATCAGGCAAATCAACCTTCCATTCATTGACTCCATCTATATTACGCACTTCCTCAGGAAAGCAGCCAACATAATTGAAGTTAAAAATCACACAACACCAGGTTATAGTCCAACAGGTTTAATTGGAAGCACACTAGCTTTCAGAGCACCAGTCCTTCATCAGGTACACAACCACTTGATGAAAGAGCAATGTTCCGAAATCTAGTGTGCTTCCAATTAAACCTGTTGGGCTATAACCTGGTGTTGTGTGATTTTTAACTTTGTACACCCCAGTCCAACACCAGCATCTCCAAATCATAACATAATCGAAGTCCCCTCCCACCCCAGTTATACTCTCCTCCACCCTCTTCCATTGGGCAGAAGATACAAAGGTTTGTATTCACATGTGAACAGGTTCAAGAACAGTTTCTTCCCTGCTGTCATCGGATGTTTGAACGGATTTCTCAAATGTTAATGTTGAGCTCTCTTCTTTGTGGCTGTGACACTATTCTGCACTCTGTTGTGCTACACTGATGCACCTTGTATGGCATGATCTGCCCGTGGAGCATGCAAAACAACACCTTTCACTGTACCTTGATACAGGTGAGAACAATAAATCAAAAAAATCAAATCTGCACCCAGCAAATTGTCAGAAATTGATTTGTACAGGAAGGCAATCATTCCTTATTTTCGTGTAGGCGTCGGGTGTAAAGAATGTCTTTATTCCAAAAAGAATGTTTTCACACAGAATTGAAGGAATCATAAATGAAAGGGGAAACACACACGATTCCATTCCACTCACGTACAATTTAATCTGTGAGTCATCCCTATGATCCAAACATACAGAGCGTCAGTCACCAAGCCTTGCTGCACTATCGCTGCGCTGCTCCTGCTATTGGTCTACTTAGCACATCTCAGACTTCAGCAAATCATTGCTGACCAGCCTGACTGTACACAGCCTTCAGTCTGTATTGGCTGCCGCGCTCTAGTTGGAGAAAGTGTTTTATTAAACATGAAAGCCTTTTCTCACTTCAGTACAAAAATAGCAAGTTGCTTCAGACATCCCCAGATTCACTCAATTCTTACCTCTGTTGCATTAAAGTATTTTAAGAGATGCAGGCAAAGGTGTGTTCTCCAACTAGTTCATTACAAATTTGCCGATATCACTTTCTAAAATCCAGTCAGACCAGTGAAACTCTACACAGTGCTTGGTTTTATTTTGGGACTTGGTCCCTCGGGACTTTCCACTCAGCCGTTTATTAGATACATACTGTTCGTGCATTACATTCACTTGGGGTTTGAAAACATCCCTCCAAGGCTTTCAAAATTTCTGCCATCTGTTTTGCCATTCTTCATAAAGATTCATAGCTTTGACTCCACCCTTGGGTGACTGTCTGTGTGGGGTTTGGACATTATTCCCATATCTGCACGGGTTTCCTCTGGATACTCCAGTTTCCTGCCACAATGCTAAGCTGTATGGGTTAGGGTGGATTGGCCATTCTAAATTGTCCCATAGTGTCCAGAGATGTACAGGCTGGGTATATTGGTTGTGCTAAGTTGCCCAAAGTTTCCAGGCATGTGCAGGCTAGGTGGATTGGCCATTCTAAATTGTTCGAGGAGAAAGTGAGGTCTGCAGATGCTGGAGATCAGAGCTGAAAATGCGTTGCTAGAAAAGCGCAGCAGGTCAGGCAGCATCCAAGGAACAGGAAATTCGACGTTTCCGGCATAAGTTATGCCCGAAACATCGAATTTCCTGTTCCTTGGATGATGCCTGACCTGCTGCGCTTTTCCAGCAACACAATTTCAGCTCATTCTAAATTGTCCCATGGTATCCAGGCATGTGCAGGTTAGGTAGACTAACCATAGTAAAAGCCCCATGCGGGGTTATAGGGATGTGGGTGAGGGAGTGGCTCTGTGCAAATTTGATGGGCCTAATGGCCTCCTTCAACACTGTAGGGATTCTATGTTTTTATGATTTAGAGTGGAACACACTTCCTAAAAGTGTAAACAATATTCCGCTAACAGCGTGGCCAATCCTACCTGCTCTGGCTTATAAAGCAGATGCATTGCAATCTCGTAATTTTGCAATTATACAGGGCACAAAAAGTAACAAATTCTGCTTCATATCATCTTTCATTGTCACAGCTGGAAACCTTCCAGTTACTCACTCTGTCAGCACCTTCACAACACCTATAGGGCGGGCTGGCATCTCTTGGGGTTTAGGAAAATCAGAGGGGGCTTAACTGAAACATATAAGATCCTAAGGGGACTTGACTCAGTTAATGTTGAAAGAATGATTCCTCCAGCAGGAGAATCTCGAACCAGTGGTCAGAGTTTAAAAATAAGAAGGTGCCCGTTTCAAGCACAGATGAAGATTTCTTTTTCTCTCTTTCAGAGGGTTGTGAGTCTTTAAAAATGCTCTCCTCAAACGACAGTGGATGCAGAATTTTAAAATATTTTTAAGACAGAAGTAGATAATTCTTGATTACCAACGGGACGAAAGATTACTGGGAATATGCAGGCATGTAGAGTTAAGGGTTACAATCAGATCATGCTGAATGGTGGATCAAGCTCAAAGGGCAGTGGTGTACACATGCCCCTTACTGGCTGTTTACTCGGAACCCCACTGCTCTCACCATGTGACAATGGTATGGCCTGTGGTTTTATTGAAAATTGGTTGCAAGTTGGATATCCCACGTCACCGATTCACAGTAGATTTTACTCCACTATGGAAAACCATCTGGTGCATTGGTACAGTATTGCTTTTCAGCTCGAAATAGTTAGGGTTTGAGAAGCCGTGACTGCTTTCTCGGCTGAACTCAACTGGTGGGTATGAATTTTCCAGTTCAAATCGTTGACGTTAATCATTGCTCCTTTCCCTCCTGGCTGGGCCAGTTGTTTAATTCTCTCACTTCTCTTTCACTTAACTCATGGGTGAATTATTTCGAGGCTCAGTTGCTGTCAGGTTTGGCACTTCCAACATGGAAGTAAAGGCAGACAAAGAATCAAACAATCTTGATCACTCCTATGTCACCGAGATTTGCCCGGGTGGGAGTGTTGCTGCCTGTGATCACAATCATCCATTGTTGTCCAGTTAAATGGACTCTCTGGGTGCTGGGAGTTAATTAATGGAACCTTATCATTTTGCAATGTCTTGCACTGCTTCCAATAGCTTTCGGGAGACAGAAGGAGGATCCAGTAATCTTCCGACCATTCAGGTAGGATTGACAACTGTACAAAGCCTGGGTGGCACGGTGGCACAGTGGTTAGCACTGCTGCTTAACAGCGCCTGAGACCCGGGTTCAATTCCCGACTCAGGTGACTGACTGTGTGGAGTTTGCACGTTCTCCCCGTGTCTGCGTGGGTTTCCTCCGGGTGCTCCGGTTTCCTCCCACAGTCCAAAGATGTGCGGGTCAGGTGAATTGGCCATGCTAAATTGCCCATAGTGTTAGGTAAGGGGTAAATGTATGGGTATGGGTGGGTTGCGCTTCGGCGGATCGGTGTGGACTTGTTGGGCCGAAGGGCCTGTTTCCACACTGTAAGTAATCTAATCTAACCTAATATAGGATGATACCATAGAAATGTCTGTTTGAAGCCTTCTAGATGAGACATCAAGGCCATTCTTAGATAAATGTAATGCTATTTCAGAGACTTTGGGGAGTTAACCAACATTTATTTCCCGACTAACATCCGTCGTGTAAACTGTGTGATTTATATAAATTTTAAAGTGATTTCTTGTAAATTTGGGTTTTGATTTAATTCCATTTGGGTTTTCTGTGTGTCTGGGTTTAATAATTAACTTGTAAATATTTTGCAGCCATGTGATTTCTTTTGAGACAGTTTTTGAGGCCAGCTTTAGAATTGATGCGTTTAGAATTGTGCACAAATAATGCATTTCATTGTTTTGCAACACAATAAGGTAAATAATGGGGTCTTAAAGTTTGTTAGAGATTTCTGGAACTTTTTTTTAATCTTAAGGGAAATATCCATAGCTTAGCACAAAATTGTTATTTTGTCTTACTTTGAGGTTTGAGCAGTCTACTGCTGAAGATACCGGTATAGACCAGTGCACCCAAGAAGGAAGGATTAGTTTAAAGAGTTGGTGTTAGTCCCAGACCAGAATTGTTGGGATTAAAGCCTGAAGAGATTAGTTAAAGTTGAGTATGTTTAAACTCAGCCGTATAATAGTTCCAGGAAGAAACAATCTGCACCTCCACACTATAAATTAAAGTCTCAAGAACTTGAATACTGAAGTATTCAAGGCAAGGATTCTGATGTGGATACTGTATATGTGGTGTTTTTGTTTTCAATGTATAAAGGATTGTACAAAGTTAAAAATCACTCAACACCAGGTTATAGTCCAACAGGTTTATTTGGAAGCACACTAGCTTTTGGAGCACTGCTCCTTCAAGTGGTTGTCCTGATGAACCACCCAATGAAGGAGCAGCGCTCCAAAAGCTAGTGCTTCCAGATAAACCTGTTGGACTATAATCTGGTGTTTTGTGATTTTTAACTTTGTATACCCCATTCTAACACCAGCATCTGCAAATTATAAAGGATTGTTTTGGCATTAATGGATTTAAACTTTTATTGTGGACTTAAAACTGTTGATTTTGAGTTATAAGAAGATAGTTTAGCTTCTTCATTTTTATCATTATTTCTTCTGTTTTATTGTTAAAACAAAATCTGCAGCACTGCCTGCTTATAGGTCAGCAATAATCCACTTTCTTAATACCAAAATAAGTCACAATGTGATCTATCAAGCCGGATTTCACTCTGGAAACTGACTTGTTTAGTAATAATATCAGTGGGAGTCTTAGCACATTGCTTAAAAAAGAACTCAAACTCTTCAAAGCAAACCTCTTTTTCATCCAATGTCACTGGCTGGGCCAACATTTGTTGCTCATTGCTAAATGGTGTTGAGATGCCTTCTCGAACTGCTGCAGTCTATTTGGTACAGCTGTATCCACAATGCAGTTAGAAAGGGGATTCAGGATTTTGACCCAGTGACACTGAAGGAACAGTATTCTGATTGCAAGTCAAAGGCAATTAGGAATGGATAAATGTTGGATTAACCGACAGTGTCCCCATCCCATGTGCAATGATGCTGTCACTTCAACAAGGTTATTTTGTCCTTAGGTTTTTTTCAAGCGAGGTCGTAAAGGTGGAGGTGCTGAAATGTCTGGAAAGACCCTAGTTTAACAATGGGGGCTTTTGCCTGAAACGTCAATTTCGCTGTTTGTTGGATGCTGCCTGAACTGCTGTGCTCTTCCAGCACCACTGATCCAGAATGGCAGGGGAGTGGCCAGTTCTCCCAGTTCAGGATTTTTCTAATTTGTTTTAGCAGGCCGTGAGAAGCTGCTGCAGGCCAGAAAAAGTTTCCATGCTTCAGCAGATGATTCTTGACTGACTTCTCTCTTTGAAGTCTTTCCTGCCTGTAAGAACCTGAGATTGAATTTACCTTTTGCCAAGGGTTGTGTTTATGGGACATTACAGGAATTGGAATAGCTCCTTAGTTAAGTTGCTGTATCGAGTCGGTTGAGTTTTCAAATAGTTAAGCTATTCTAACTTCTGTTTCCTTTTGTTTGTGTTTTAACTGTAGCATTTAAATAAAATCTGTTTTGCTTAAAGTTGAGTGGTTGACCAGCTACATCATTCCTGGAATATCCACTCCACACCTGCCTTTAAAATAAAAAACGTTAGGGTCTAGGTTACCCTCTTAAAATATTTTGAGAGGGTCTGGCTTGGTTCATAACACGTGAATTAATAAATAATGTCAAAATAGCATGTGGTTTCATGGAGAACTTCTGTTCCCTACCCATACCCTTCACTCATCCCCTAATGTATCTGCTACCCTGTCCTTCATGAGGTTAGAACCCATGGATTTGGTGTGTGCTGTTGGAGGAGACTCTTTATAGTCTCTCAAGAGCCACATCATAGAACAGGAGTGATTGAGTGGAAACATTTATTTTTGAAACTCCAGTGAATAGATTACTGTCTAAGAACCCAGTCCAAACGTGTGCTCTGTTGAAGAAACAGCTCATAAACCGAGGGATATGAGATCCAATCTAATCCAACAGCAGTCCACAGAAATTCATTTTATGTTTGATTAATGATGGTTTGATATTCCTTTTCATAACTGCAGATGTTTTCTGTAGTAGCTTCGGTCCCGAACTCCCCAAAGAATGGGGTTGGTATAATTAGAGGAGAGTAACTGGGCTCCAATCAGATATAACTTTAAGCCTGAAACAAAGGCAGGCGTGGAGTTAACTTGGAAAGCAAGCCAAAGGGGAGACTGGCTTTGCTCAAAGTATTCCCCTTTTCAAAAAAAAAGACAATAAAAGATAAAATGAAGGACTTGCATTTATACAGCACCTTCCACAACCACAGGTTTTCCTAAAGCACTTTATGGATTGACATTGTGATTACTGTAGAAAATGCAGACAGTAAGCCATCTTGCAGACAGTAAGCTCTGACTAACATGTTTCTGTGGTTGGACTGAACTTTCTGAACAATCTGTAGTGTGTCAATAACTACACTAAGAGCCAATTTAAGGCAATCAGTCAGGCTTACAGTTCAGTTATGCTTGCTGGGCATGATGTACATCCTTGCATCTGTTCACTACAAACAAAATGGCTAGGTCATAGCTTAGAGGCTGGTTTTCAATTATTTCGGATCCTGGGGAGCTTAGCATTCTCCATTGCTTTCTCCATGGCAACTACTCAGCCAATCAGCGTCATCTTCCCAATCAATCAACACCCTTTTCTCCTTTGGATATATTACTGCAATTGCTTGAAACTTAAAAATCACACAACACCAGGTTATAGTCCAACAGGTTTATTTGGAAGCACTAGCTTTCAGAGCACTGCTCCTTCATCAGGTAGCTAGTTGGGCGGGATCAGAGAACACAGAATTTATAGTAAAAGATCAAAGTGTCATACAATTGATGCAGTGTTTTGAACAAACCTAGATTGCTGTTAAGTCTTTAATTACTTAGAATGGGGTTTCACATTTTGATTCATTAATACGTAAATCCTAGACTATTTTTCAAGTCACATTCCCGAGATAACTTAAGGTTTTATATAAAAAAAGGTGACATCTCAACTCAGACAATGCATTAAAGGTGTGAGTTTAGAGTCAATCTGTATCCCAACCTAGAGTCAAACTGGTTCTATTTCCAGAGTAGGGATTGATAACATGTCACATGGACTGACTGCCGACAGATTGTGTGCTTTTTGAACAAAATAGAATGAACCTAGCTACTTGACGAAGGAACAGGGCTCTGTAAGCTAGTGCTTCCATATAAACCTGTTGGACCATAACCTGGTGTTGTGTGATTATTAACTTGGTCCACCCCAGTCCAACACCGGCACCTCCACATCATGTTTGAAACTTGGTATTCATGCATTTGTCCTGATGAGTTCAAGGTTAAAAGCTTCAGCAATGCGTCTCTTTTTTCAATGCGAAACACCAATGTGATATTGATATTTTTGTGTTGGTAATACTGAATAGAGACAACAACTCTGCTTGTCTGTGGCAAAGTGCCATGGGATCTTTTGCATCTACTTGGGGCAGCATTTGGTACTTACGCTGAGCATGTTATCCAAAAGACAACACCATTCAAGTGCATCAGACTCCCTGGGGTCAGGGAGTCCAGAACTAGAGGGCATAGGTTTAGGGTGAGAGGGGAAAGATATAAAAGAGACCTCGGGGCAACTTTTTCACGCAGAGGGTGGTACGTGTATGGAATGAGCTGCCAGAGGAAGTGGTGGAGGCTGGTACAATTGCAACATTTAAGAGTCATTTGGATGGGTATATGAATAGGAAGAGTTTGGAGGGATATGGGCCGGGTGCTGGCAGGTGGGACTAGATTGGGTTGGGATATCTGGTCGGCATGGACGGGTTGGACCGAAGGGTCTGTTTACATGCTGTACATTTCTATGACTCTATGACTAAACTTCCTTTCTTTAAGTGGGACTTGAACTCAGAATCTTCAGCCTCATGCTGCCAACTGAGCCACAGTTCATACTCTTTTCCTATAGGATGTGAACTGCAGTAACTGTAATGAGGTTGGGCAAGTGGATCTCATTGTGTTTGAGATCGCTTATTGGTGCTGTTAACTTGGGTCACTCACAGAGTCCTGGCTGACAGATATAAATAGGAGTCTCAGAGAGTCTCCTCACTCTAGGGACTGGCTCTGACATAGCTGGTCAGAGTCCATGTACTGTGCAGTTGTGAATAATGGATTACTTGGTGATGGGATAGCAGCATCAGTGCAGTTATTTCATGGACATCACAGGCAGGGCTACCATTTATTGCCTGTCTCCCGTTGCCCTTGAGAAGATGGTAGTGAACTGCCTACTTGAACTGCTGCAGTCCACGTGCTGAAGGTAGATCCACAATGCTGGCGTAGTGGCATTATTGTTGGACGGTTAATCTAGAAACCCAGATAATGATCTGGGGACCTGAGTTCAAATTCTTACATGGCAGATTGTGGAAATTGGAATCAATAAAAAAAATCTATAATTAAGAGTTTGATGATAAAGATCATGAAAAAATAGACTATTGGAAAAACCCATCTGGGTCACAAATATCCTTTGGGGAAGAAAACTGCCATTCTCACTCGGTCTGGCCTATATGTGACTCCAGACCCATGGCAATGTTGTTGACTGTTAACTGCCCCTAAGGTGGGCAATTAAATGCTGGTCTAGCCAATGATACCTTCATGACCTGAATGAAAATAAAGAACCATTGTGCAAAGATCCTTTCTCAGACAGACAGAGAGTAAATATGGTGGGAACTTGGGAAATACTCACATAATGTTTCTGATATTTTGTTAAGAAAATCAAACTGAATTCTGTGTCTCTTCATCAGCCTCACTGACAGCAGTCGAGCGTGTGTTGCTGGGTGTTTGGGCAAAATATTTTAAATGCATTAACTGGACAAAATGTCCAGACAACATTATGTACTTCCCTGACATTGAGGTGTCTTGATTTCTCGTGGGAAACTCAGTGGGGCCTGGGTGCTAAAAAAAACAGAAGCATGAAGCTTCCAGCTTACTCATACTGATTAACTACCCACCCACCCCCTTGGAATGGATAGGCCACCTGACACAGATCAAATCCAGACGTGGTTGGGTTGGGGTCGGATTTGAGACATATAAAATTTTAAAATCCAACCTGACTCTGACCCACCCCATGGCTAAAATTAACTCCATAGTTGCTGCAGGATATCTATTGCTGAGGAAGTCGACTGATAAAAACTACTTGATAAAATTTGGTTACAAAATTGGTTGACTGATAGGAAACTGAAAGTAAGGGTCAATGGATATTTTATAGGTGACAAGAAGATTTACAGAGGAGGTCCCCATGGGTCAGTATTGGGACACTTGCTTTAGGCAAGTGTATATTAATATATATAGAATCTTGGTCTACATGGGGCAATTTCAGAGTTTCCAAATGACAGGAAACTTAAAAGAATTGTACTAATTGGAATGAGGTCAGCCAGGTGGATCTTACAGAGTATGAGTTCTCTGATTGAGGCTGTTCATCTGGTCCAAGCTGGAGCTCGAGCTGACAGGTATAAACAGAAGGGTTAGGGGTTCTGTTCACTTTGAGAATTGGTGCGATGCTAGCTGGGTCAGTGTCATGTACTTGTAAATAAAGGGCGACTTGGTGAGGGGATACTGGCCTTTATTGAGTTATAAAGGGTAAATAAAGGTTGACTTGGTGTGGGGATACTGGCCTTTATTGAGTTATAAAGGGTAAGTAAAGGGTGACTTGGTGAGGGGATACCTGCCTCTGTGGAGTTACTTCAATTGTAAACTGTGAGGAGAAGAGTAGACCTCCAAAATGACATCAGCAAGTCGGTGGAATCACAGATTCACAGAATCCCCAGAGTGTAGAAACAGGCGATTCGCCCCAACAAGTTCATACTGACCGTCCGAAGACCATCCCAGTCAGAAGCATCTCCCTATCTTTCCTTGTAACCCAACGTTTTCCATGGCTAACACACCTAACCTATACATCCCTGGATGCTAAGGGTAATTTAGCATGGCCAATTTACCTAACCTGCATATCTTTGGACTGTGGGAGGAAACCAGACCACTTGGAGGAAACCCACGCAGACACAAGGAAAATATACACACTGCACACAGACAGTTGCCCGAGGGTGGAATTGAACCTGGATCCCTCACGCTGTGAGACAGCAGTACTAAAGGTGGCAAATAAAATTAATGCAGAGAAATGTGAGGTTATGCACTTTTGTAGGACGAATATTGAAAGATAATAAAGAATAGAGGGGTATAATTCTAAAAGGGGATGCAGGAACAGACAGACCTGGGTATATGTGTTCATAGATCATTAAAGGTAGTAGGACAAGTGGAGAGAGCAAACAATGTTGTTGGCTTTATTAATGGGGTCATAGAGTGCAAGAGCAAGGTGGTGCTGTTGAATTTGTGGACATTAACTGGAACATTCTGAGCATCACATTATAGGAAAGATGTGAATGCTTGGGGGAGCTGAACAGAGCAAATAGGAAGAAGCTAGTCCCACTTGTAAAAGGAACAAGAATGAGAGAGTGTAACAAGCAAGGGTGAGAAAAAGGATTAACTCGGTGGGTAGTTAGGGTGTAGAGGGTACTGCCTGGAAATGAGGTGAACACAGGCTTAATTGAAGCTTTCAAAAGGGTAATTTGGATTGAAATGTTGTGCATTGGTATGGAGACAAGGCAGGAGACCGACCCTAGATGATGATGCATATTTGAAGAGCTGGTCCAGGAACAATGGGGCTGAATGGTCCCCTTCTGTGTCGTAATGATTCTCTGATGGTAAGTTCCTTGTCTCCAATGGGAGCTGCACACATCCGGACTAGTGATATTACTGACTGAAACAGGAGCTAGTGGTGTTCCATGTATAAGGGTTAACAGATTGAAGGGGAAATGATACAAAGCTCCTATTTGGGTCTCTGTGAGGACAAACCCAAAACTTGCTAGGCACTGTAAAATAATACTGTGAGGCAAACTTTGGGTGCTTGTGAAAGGAGATTATTTAAAAGGAAAACATCCAGCTGCAGCTACAAAACATATTATTTTATTTCTCATTTCTTCATAGACTGGCAGCTTAGAAGTAAGCAGCAGGGTAGAAGGAGGAGTCAAGGAGGACTTGCAAAAATAAAAATGTATTAAAATAGAATTCCAAGGCAAATAAATATTAATTTGGTACTGGCCTGGAGTCGGAGGTGGTAAATGGAAGGCAAAATTGCTTTCAGGCACTGTAGCTCACTGAAATCACAAGTGGCAGGCCTCAGTTCGATATAGGAATGATAAGTGACCTTGACAGCACGCAGTAAATGGAAGGCAAGTCACCTCTGATGACAGTGACCACAAGCTGATTAAATTTGATGTGATTTGGGATTCAACACTTCCAACATCCTGTTATATCATTTTAAAAGAATCAGCTATGGGGACATGATGGAAAAGCTACATTTGATAGACTGGTGAAAATTGTTTTTAAGATCTCAGTGAACAACCATTAGAATAAAGAGCGAAGTAAGCCATTCAGCCCATTGAGTCTGCTCTGCTATTCAATGGAGATCATGGCTAATCTGATAAGCGTTAACTCCACTTTCCTGCCTTACCCCATAATTCTCGATTCCCTTCCTAACGATCTATTAAGGCTTTGAATATTTAATTACCTGACCGTGATCGCCCTTTGTTATCAGAGATTTTGTAGATTCATTACCCCTGGGAGAAGAACTCCCTCCTCATCCCGGTGTTAAACGTGTGACACCTTATTCTGAGATTACACCCTCTGGTCTTAGATTCTCTGACAAGGTGAAATATTCACTCCGCATCTTTGCTGTCAAGATCCTTTGAGAGTCTTGAATCTTTCAATAAGGTCGCCTCTCATTCTTCAAAATTCAATGAGTACAATCCGAATCTACTCAACCTCTCCTCATAAAACAATCTCTCCATTTCTAATATCAGACTTTCTTGGGACTGCCTGCAATGTCAGTATAATTTTCCTTTGATAAATGGCCCAATGATGTATGAAACAATGAGCCATGTGAAACGATATCTTCAAAGATATACTAAAGAGCACGGACTGAATTTGCGTAGAACTATACCAAAACAGAGGCAGCTTTATAGGTTTCATCTTTGTGGACTATGTGACTATTCAACTGCTGCAAAAAAATGAGAACTTGAGGTAGATGTGGACAAGAAATTGGTAGAAGCTAAACTTCTCTGAAAAGAGAGAGACAATTCCAACCTTTTCACTTGTTACTCATCGGAACAAAATCGAGAATGACAAATTGGTGGAAAGATTTTCGCTATTTGCTGGTAGGACATGCATGTCCCTAGGTGCCCTTGAGAATATTGATGTTTAATGTCGATCTCTCTCTGCGCCTTCTTGACAGCTATAACATTGTATCCTGCACTCTGTTCTGTTATCCTGATGCACCGTATGACCTGCCTGTAAAACAGGTAAGACAGTACTTTTCACTATATCTCAGTACATGTGACAGTAATAAATCAAACCAAATCAGAAGGTGATGGTGAGCTGGCTTCTTGAACCACTAACATTCTAGTGGGGGGGGGGGGGGGGGGGGGGGGGGTGGATCTTCAATGCCCTTAAGGAGGAAATTCTACAATTTTAACCCAGCAACATGAAGAAATGGTGATACACTTCCAAATCAGGTTGGTGAGTGGCTTGGAGGAGAACTTGCAGAAGGTGGTGTTCCCATGTACTGATGCCTTTGTTCTTCTCAGTGGAAGATACTTGGTTTTTAGTCGAGTGATAGTTGGGTGACTTTGGAGATGGGGAGAACCAACTGAAGGATGGACCCCCAGGGTTTTACAATAAGTGCTCCCAACGTTATATTGTGCATAGGATCATGTAACAGTGCAACACATTTGACCCATTTGTGTTAATGCTGCCTCTTTAGTAGAGAAATCCAACAAAATTCTGCAGCCCTGCTCTCTCCTTGTGGTCCTGTATTTTATTTTGGTTTCATCAAGTACTTATTCCATTTTCTTTTGAATGTTGCTCGTCAATCTGCTCCCACCGTTTCTTTCAGACAGCGCATTCCAGATTACAACTACTTGCTGCATTAAAAAAATAGTTTCCTGTTGCAATCTGGTTCTTTTAGCAATTACCTTAGATCCGTTTATTCTGATATCTCGACCCTTCTGCCACTGTCACTACTGACAATAATAAATGCAATGCAAATTAGTGAAATATGTATCATGGAGTGGATATTAGTGTCTCACATGGCTCGGTTCCAAGGCTTCTTCTGGTCACTGTGTATATCAATGACGTGGATAGAAGTCTAAAGGGAGTAAAAGGAACATTTGCAGGTTCTGAAATAAGATGGAAAGTTAATTCTGCTGGAAGATCAAAGTAAGCTGCAAAGAAATATTAATAAGATGGGGGAATAGGCTACAAAGCTGCAAATGAAATTCAATGTCAGCGAGTGCAAGGTGTTGCATTTTTTGCTAAAAAAAAATTAGACCTATTAATTATACTATGAATTAAAGTAGGCATGCTGTGTGTGTGTGTGTAAAAGAGCAGAAGGATTCAGGGTTCCAAGTTCAGAGGACATTAAAGCCAGTGCCTCAGGTTGATGAGGCTATTAAAAAAAAAGTTAATGGAATTTTAAATTTTATAACAGTAAGCGTAGGCTATCAAAGACAAGTGATAACGATGAACCTATATAAAACCTAAATAAAACATCCAGTTACCATACTATATTGGATTCCACTCTGGAGCAATTTATTGATGCTGTAGGGAAGAGCCAACACAGATCCAGTCAAATGAGACTTGGTTTGAAAAAGTAAAAATATGAAAAGATCAATTGGCTTGACAGCGAGAGATGGAGAGCGATGGTAGAGGGTTGCTTTTTGGATTGGAGGCCTGTTACCGGTGATTAGAGTAAAAAATGAGGTCTGCAGATGCTGGAGATCACAGCTGCAAATGTGTTGCTGGTCAAAGCACAGCAGGTTAGGCAGCATCTCAGGAATAGAGAATTCGACGTTTCGAGCATAAGCCCTTCATCAGGAATAAGAGAGAGAGAGCCAAGCAGGCTAAGATAAAAGGTAGGGAGGAGGGACTAGGGGGAGGGACGATGGAGGTGGAACTACATTCCAACCAACAGACTGATCCCACACGGACTCCGAACTACATTCCAACCAACAAAATTTGGCATCTTCCGCCTGGGAACCCTCCAACAAGGTATGAATTCAGATTTCTCCAGTTTCCTCATTTCCCCTCCCCCCACCTTGTCTCAGTCGGTTCCCTCAACTCAGCACCGCCCTCCTAACCTGCAATCCTCTTCCTGACCTCTCCGCCCCCACCCCACTCTGGCCTATCACCCTCACCTTGACCTCCTTCCACCTATCCCACCTCCATCGCCCCTCCCCCTAGTCCCTCCTCCCTACCTTTTATCTCAGCCTGCTTGGCTCTCTCTCTCTTGTTCCTGATGAAGGGCTTATGCTCGAAACATCGAATTCTCTATTCCTGAGATGCTGCCTAACCTGCTGTGCTTTGACCAGCAACACATTTGTACCGGTGATTAGAGACAAATAAACTGCAGATGCTGGAATCCAAAGTGGACAAACAGGAGGCTTGAAGATCACAATAAGCCATTTCAAGCACTTTTCCTGTAGCCTATGTGTGCTATAAGGTGGTCATCTAAATGGTTCTTAAATGTCTTGAAGGTTGCTGCCTTTACTGCTGTTTCAGTCCCAGATGTTCACAAGCTGCCGGATGAAAAATACTTCCCTCAAATCCCTTCCCAACCTTCTGCTCCTTACGTTGAAACTGTGCCCCTCATACTCACCCTTCTACTGAAGGGAAAGGTTGCTCCCTGTCTGTGCCACTTAATCACCTCAATCAGATTCCCCAGCAGCCTTGTCTTCTATAAGGAGAGCAATCCCAGCCTGGCCAGTCAGTTCGTTGCTGAATCACTCCAGCTCAGGCAACATTATCTTTATCTTTATAAATGATCTAGAGGAAGGACTTGAAAGCTGGGTAAGCAAGTTTGCGGATGACACAAAAGTCGGTGGAGTTGTGGATAGTGAGGAAGGAAGTGGTAGGTTACAGCGGGATATAGATAAGTTGCAGAGCTGGGCGGAAATGTGGCAAATGGAATTCAATGTAGCTAAGTGCGAAGTCGTTCACTTTGGTAGGAATAACAAGAGGATGGATTACTGGGCTAATGGTAGGCTACTTGGTAGTGTGGATGAGCAGAGGGATCTTGGTGTCCATGTACACAGATCTCTGAAAGTTGCCACCCAGGTAAATAGTGCTGTGAGGAAGGCATATGGTGTACTGGGCTTTATTGGCAGAGGAATTGAGTTCCGGAGTCCTGAGGTCATGTTGCAGTTGTATAAGACTCTGGTGCGGCCTCATCTGGAGTATTGTGTGCAGTTTTGGTCGCCATACTATAGGAAGGATGTGGAAGCTTTAGAACGAGTGCAGAGGAGGTTTACCAGGATGTTGCCTGGAATGGTAGGAAAATCTTATGAGGAAAGGCTGAGGCACTTGGGGCTGTTCTCATTGGAGAAGAGAAGGTTTAGGGGAGATCTGATAGAAGTGTATAAGATGATTAGGGGTTTAGATAGGGTAGATACTAAGAACCTTTTACCGCTAATGGAGTCAGGTGTTACTAGGGGACATAGCTTTAAATTAAGGGGTGGTAGGTATAGGACAGATGTTAGGGGTAGATTCTTCACACAGCGGGTTGTGAGTTCATGGAATGCCCTGCCCGTATCAGTGGTGAACTCTCCTTCTTTATGGTCATTTAAGCGGGCATTGGATAGGCATTTGGAAGTTATTGGGCTAGTATAGGTTAGGTAGGATTCGGTCGGCGCAACATCGAGGGCCGAAGGGCCTGTACTGCGCTGTATCCTTCTATGTTCTATGTTCTATATTCTGACTACCTCTTCTGCTTCCTGCCTTGTGCTTCCTACAGGTTCAATCAACATCACAAAAATAATTTGTTTTTATCTTTCAAAGGATATGGGTGTCACTGGCAGGGTCAGCATTTGTTGCCTATCTTATTTACCCTTGAACTAAGTGGCTTGTTCAGTTATTTCAGAGGGAAGTTTGGAATTTACACAGAGGCCAGACCAAGTGAGGATGGCAGATTTATTTAAGACCATTAGTGAAGCAGATGGAGTTTTATCATAAACAGCAACATTTGGGATGCTCACCAACACAGAAGCAAGCTTCCAATTACAGATTTTATTGATTGAATTTCATTTCCAGCATCTGGGGTGTAGTGGGGCTTGAGTAAAAAATGAGGTCTGCAGATGCTGGAGATCACAGCTGCAAATGTGTTGCTGGTCAAAGCACAGCAGGCCAGGCAGCATCTCAGGAATAGAGAATTCGACGTTTCGAGCATGAGCCCTTCATCAGGAATAAGAGAGAGAGAGAGCCAAGCAGGCTAAGATAAAGGGTAGGGAGGAGGGACCAGGGGGAGGGGCGATGGAGGTGGGATAGGTGGAAGGAGGTCAAGGTGAGGGTGATAGGCCGGAGTGGGGTGGGGGCGGAGAGGTCAGGAAGAGGATTGCAGGTTAGGAGGGCGGTGCTGAGTTGAGGGAACCGACTGAGACAAGGTGGGGGGAGGGGAAATGAGGAAACTGGAGAAATCTGAATTCATACCTTGTGGTTGGAGGGTTCCCAGGCGGAAGATGAGGCGCTCCTCCTCCAGCCGTCGTGTTGTTGTGTTCTGCTGGTGGAGGAGTCCAAGGACCTGCATGTCCTCGGTGGAGTCATTTTTGCTGGGGCATGAATCTCTGGATAACTAACCCAGGGCATTACCATCTCACTACCATTGTCCTTGGTCTTTTACCACCTTGCTGTTTGTTGGTGTTTACTACACACAAGATGCTTGCTGTTCTTCCTACATTTCAAAACTGCACACACTTTCAAAGTACGTCACTAGCTTCAAAGCCAATTTGGGATTTTCTGAGGTGGTAAAGGTTGCTATATAAATGCCCATTTTTTCTTCCTTTCTAATGGGAACTCTACAATTTGTTTTTTCCTTTCAGCCTCCCTCCACAATATATTCCAGCAAGGAATTTAATTGAAGCTTATTGTGATTTGTGAGAGATATCACCCACTCTCTTCAAAAACTAACCATTTATGTTGAGGTTGTACTGGATATTGGTGAGGTTTCTTCTGGAAAACTGTGTCCAGTTCCCGTCGCCCTGTTCTAGGAAGAGTACTATTAAGCTGGAGAGGGTTCAGAAATGTACCAGGATGTTGCCAAGTGTGGAAGGTTTGAGTTACAAAGAAAGGCTGGATAGGCTGGGACGTTTTTCACTGGAGGTAGGAGGTTGAGAACTGACCTTATCGAAGTTTATAAAATCATGAGGATTATAGATGGGGTTAATGGTTTTTTTTCTCTATGATGGGAGATTTCAAGACTAAGGGCACATCTTTACAATGAGAGGAGAGAGATTTAAAAAACACACGGGGGCAAATCTTTTACACAGAGGATGGTTCAATTGTAAATGAACTTCCTGAGGAAGTGATGCATGTGGGCACAATCATGACATTTAAAAGACATTTAGATAAAGATGAATAGGAAATGTTTGGGGGGGATATGGGCCAGGAGCAGGCAGGTGGGACTAGTTTAGCTTGGGATTATGGTCAGCATGGACTGGTTGGATTGAAGGGTCTGTTTCCATGCTGTATGACTCCATGACTCTATTACGGTATAACCATCTATGACACGGGAGAGGGGAGAGAGTTCGTAAGTGCTCGTGCATCTTCAGATCCAGACTCTTAAACATTAAATCCCTTTTTTCTTCCATATCCACTGAATTCCTCCAGCATTTTCTTTTTTTTTATTTCTGGTGCTTCACGTGTTCAGGCCAAAATGGTAGGAGCTATTCCCTGTTCTCCACAGCCACCGTAGGAACCTAGAATCAAGTGTCTGTGATATTAGCACATGATACACTGCTGCAATATTCCTCAGTGTCCAATTTGAGCAGAGTGTGTTGTCACAGATGCATTAATCCATTAACACCTGCTGTTAAAATGCCAGTGGAACATTACCCTTGATGTGTTAAGTAAAGACCACAAAGAGTAACTTGGAGGCTGCACCTCTTGATGCTCTGCCAGCAGAATATTAATGACCATTTGTAGCAATGAACTACTTAAACATTTACAATGACACAAAGGCAGAAAACTGTCAGCTGACCCATCCTGCTTAACACCCCCACTTAAAGTGACCAGACCCTTCGTGGCTCCTTCCCTCACTGCTCCTTCCCTTACTGACAGCACCATTTTTTCAAATGTCAAAAATATATTTTATAAAAAATCTTTCTCTATATATTATATATATATATATATACACACACAGCTACAAATGCAGTTTGGTTCTGTACAGTAGCCTGACATGGGAACAATCAATCATTGGAGTTTGACTCTATCCAAACAAAGGAGGAGAAAGTGAGGTCTGCAGATGCTGGCGATCAGAGCTGAAAATGTGTTGCTGGAAAAGCGCAACAGGTCAGGCAGCATCCAAGGAGCAGGAGAGTCGACGTTTCGGGCATCATTCCTGATGAAGGGCTTATGCCCGAAACGTCGAATTTCCTGTTCCTTGGATGCTGCCTGACCTGCTGCGCTTTTCCAACAACACATTTTCAGCTCTATCCAAACAAACCAAAGGCATCTCTTACTTGAACCAGACTATATTTAAATGCATTTGAGGCACTGGGAGGGTCCAATAACTGAACAGCCCCCCATTTACCTTCAGCAAGAAGACCTCAGACGGTGGTATTCCCTACTGCACCTTGGGCAGTTGCTGCCTCACACTTTGGTGCGTCCCTCAGCACATAGCTCTCGACCTTATATTGTGTCAGTCTGCAAAATCTGGCCGGGTTAACTCATTGTTTGGTTTGATTTGATTTCGTTTATTGTTACCTAACTACGGTGAAAAGCTTTGTTTTGTGAGCAGTACAGGCAGATCATAGCAAACATGGACATACAGATCAGAGGGCATTTAGACAGAGTGAGGCATACCCAGTTACAGCTGCACAGGAGGTGTGCAAAGCAAGACTGGCATTATTTGAAGTTAGTGAGATCCATCCATCAGCCTAAAAAACAGCAGAAACCTTGCTCTTGAACCTATTGGTGCGCATGCTCGGGCTTCTGATTCTGCTGCCTGACGGAGGAAGTTGTAGGAGATCATTACCAGGGTGGGAGGGGTCTTTGAAGATGTTGGCAGTCTTTCTGTGGCAGCGAGTCGTTTAAATGGAATCCGTAGATGGAAGGTTGGCTTGCAGGATAATCTGGGCTGTGCACACCATCTTCAGCAGTTTCTTATGCTCCTGGGCAGAGCAGTTGCCATACCAGGCCATTATGCACCCAGACAGAACGCTTTCACTGGTGTATCTGTGAAAGTTGGTGAGGGCTCTTATGCACATGCTGAATTTCCTGAGGAAGAAGAGGCATTGTTGTGCCTTCTTGACCGTTGCATCTACGTTTAAAAATGTATTGCTAGAAAAGCGCAGCAGGTCAGGCAGCACCAAAGGAGCAGGAGAATTGACGTTTCAGGCATAAGCTCTTCTTCAGGAATGAGGAGGGTGTAACAAGCAAGCTAAGATAAAAGGTAGGGAGGAGGGACTTGGGGGAGGAGTGTTGGGAATGCGATAGGTGGAAGGAGGTTAAGGTGAGGGTGATAGGCCGGAGAGGGGGTGGGGGCGGAGAGGTCAGGAAGAAGATTGCAGGTTAGGGAGGTGGTGCTGAGTCCGAGGGTTGGGACTGAGAAAAGGTGGGGGGAGGGGAAATGAGGAAGCTGGAGATATCTGCATTCATCCCTTGTAGTTGGAGGGTTCCTAGGCGGAAGATGAGTCGCTCTTCCTCCAAGCGTCATGTTGCCATGGTCTGACGATGGAGGAGGCAAAGGACCTACATGTCCTTGGCGGAGTGGGAGGGGGAATTAAAGTGTTCAGCCATGGGGGGGTGGGGTTGGGTTGGTTGGTGCGGATGTGATTTTCGCTTTCCCGACAAACACCCACGCCCTCCACCTCCTCCATGATTTTCACTTCCCCAGCAAGCCATGCATTGCATCTATGTGGGAAGTCCAGGGCAGGTTGTCAGTTATCACTTTGAGGAACTTGGTCAGGAATTTGGGGGGAGGGGGGATGTGCAGGGAGCTGAGAGAGAAATAGGAGGTGGATAGAGTTGGGGGGAGGTAGCTGGGAAGGTGATAGGTAGATGCAGGTAGGGGGTGACAGTGATAGGTTGGAGGGGAGGGTGGAGTGGATAGGTGGGAAGGAAGATGGACAGATAGGACAGTTCAAGAGGGCAGTGCCAAGTTGGATCTGAGATAGGGTGGAGGGAGGGAAAATGAGGAAACTGGTGAAATACACATTAATCCCTTGTGGTTGCAATGTTCCAAGGCAGAAGGTGAGGTGTTCTTCCTCCAGGCATTGGGAGGCTAGGATTTGGTGGTGGAGGAGGCCCACGATATGCATGTCCTTGGCGGAGTGTGAGGGGGAGTTGAAGTGCTCAGTCACAGGGCGGTGGGATTGTTTAGTGCGTGTATCCCAGAGATGTTCTTGGAAAGGTTTTGAGAGTTGGCATCCTATCTCCTCAATGTAGAGGAGACCACATCAAGAGCAACAGACACAGTAGATGAGGTGGGTGAATGTGCAAGAAAATCTCTGCTGGATATGGAAGGATTCTCTGGGGCCTTGGATGGAGGTGAGAGGGCAGGTGTGGATGCAGGCTTGAGGGAGGAAGTGTGGGTGCAGGCTTTACACCTCTTGCTGTGATAGGGGAAGGTGCCGGGAGTCGAGTGTGAGTTGGTGGGGGGTGGGCATGGACCTAACGAAGGAGTAGCAGAGGGAATGGTCTCTGTGGATTGCTGAAAGGGGTGGGGAGGGAACTATATCTCTTGTGGTGAGTTCTGACTGTAAGTGGCAGAAATGGTGGAGGATGATGCAGTGTATATGGAAGTTGTTGGGGTGGAAGATGAGGACCAAGGGGGGTTCTGTCTTTGTTGTTGTTGGAGGGGTGGGGTTCAATGGCAGAGGTTCGGGAAGTGGAGGAGATGCGCTGGAGTCTACCTATACCCTTCCCCGCTAGCTTCCCCTAGCCCCACCCTACCTCCCATTTACCTGGCAGCACCCTTCCCCCCACTGAATTCCTGATAAAGAGCTTATGCCTGAAACATCGACTCTCCTGCTCGTTGAATGCTGCCTGACCTGCTGTGCTTTTCCAGGACTACATTTTTCGACTCTGATCTCCAGCATGGCATAGTTAGTAAGTTTGCAGATGATAGCAAAATTGGAGGTGTAGTGGACAGACAATAGATAATAGATAATAGAGAATAGACAATAGGTGCAGGAGTAGGTTATTCTGCCCTTCGAGCCTGCACCACCATTCAATATGATCATGGCTGATCATCCTCAATCAGTATCCTGTTCCTGCCTTATCTCCATAACCCTTGATTCCACTATCCTTGAGAGCTCTATCCAACTCTTTCTTAAACGAATCCAGAGACTGGGCCTCCACTGCCTTCTGGGGCAGAGCATTCCATACACCCATGACTCTCTGAGTGAAGAAGTTTCTCCTCATCTCTGTCCTAAATGTCCTACCCCTTATTTTTAAGCTGTGTCCTCTGGTTCGGCACTCACCAATCAGCGGCAACATGTTTCCTGCCTCCAGAGTGTCCATTCCTTTAATAATCTTAGATGTCTCAATCAGATCCCCTCTTAGTCTTCTAAACCCAAGGGTATACAAGTCCAGTCGCTCCAATCTTACAACATAAGATAGTCCCGCCATTCCAGGAATTGACCTTGTGAACCTACGCTGCACGTCCTCAATAACCAAAATGTCTTTCCTCAAATTTGGAGAACATACAATATTCCAGGTGCAGTCTCACCAGGACCCTGTACAGCTGCAGAAGAACTTCTTTGCTTCTACACAGTGAAGAAGGTTACCTCAGATTACAATATTGATTAGATGGGCTAATGGGCTGAGAAGTGGTGTTTAAACAGATGGAGTTAAATTCAGATAAATGCGAGGTGCTGCATTTTGGGAAAGCAAATCTTACCAGGACTTATTCACTTAATGGGAAGGTCCTAGGGAGTGTTGCTGAACAAAGAGACCTTGAAGTGCAGGTTCATAGCTCCTTGATAGTGGAGTCGCAGGTAGATAGGATAGTGAAGGCGGCGTTTGGTATGCTTTCATTTATTGGTCAGAGTATTGAGTACAGGAGTTCATTCATTAGATATGAACATTGCTGACTCAGCCAGCATTGATGAGCAGTCCCTAGTTGCCCTTGAGAAGATGGTGGGGAGCCCCCTGCTGGTATCCCTGCAATTATTTGGCGTTGGGACTTCCATAATGCCTGTAGGGATGGAATTCCAGGATTTTGACCCAGCGACAGTGAAGGAACAGCGACATATTTCCAAGTCCGGATGGTGAGTGGCTTAGAGGGGAACTTGCAGGTGATTGGTGTTCCCATATAACTGCTGCCCTTGTCCTTCTGAATAGGAGTGGTCATGAGTTTGAAAGATGCTCTCTCAGGAGCATTACAAAATTCTACAGAGCATCTTGTACCTTGTACATGCTGTTGCTGCTGTGTGACGATGTTAAAGAGAATGAATATTTGTGGGTATAGTGCCAATCAAGCGTGTTACTTTGTCCTAATTGTGTCAAGCTTCTTGAGTGTTGTTGGTGCTGCACTCGTCCAGACAAGTGGGGAGTATTCCATCACACTCCTGACTTGTGCCTTGCCGATGGTGGATGGACTTTGGGGAGTCAAGTGTCACTAACTGTGGGATTCCAAGCCTCTAATCTGCTCTTGTAGTCACTGTGTTTATATGGACTGTCCAGTTCAGTTTCTGATCAATGATAACCCCCCAGGATGTTGATAGTAGGAGATCCTGTGCCTCCCTGATGTCAAAGGATAATAGCAGATTGCCTCTTATTGGAGATGGTCATTGCCTGGCATTTGTGTGGCATGAATGTTACTTACCTGGATATTGTCTCGGTCTAGCTGTATTTGATCACAGACTGCTTCAGTACCTGATGAGTTTTGAACGTTGCTGAATATTGTGCAATCATAGGCGAACGTCTCAAATGATGGAGGGAAGGTCATTGATGAAGCGGCTGAGGAAGGTTTGGCCAGGACACTACCCTGAGGAACTCCTGCAGAGATGTCCTGGGCTTTATTCATTGATTTGATTTATTGTTGTCACATGTACCGAGACACAGTGAAAAGTATTTTTTGCATGCTACCAAGGCAAATCATACTATAAATGAGTACATCAGGATAATGGAACAGAATGCAGGATACAGTGTTACAGCTAAAGAGAAGGTGCAGAGAAAGATTAACTCTAATATATGAGAGGTCTGATAACAGCAGGGAAGAAGCTGTTCTTGAATCTGTTGGTACATGTTTTCAAACTTCTGTATCTTCTGTCCAACAGAAAAGGGTGGAAGAGAGTATCACCGGGGTGGGAGGGGTCTTTGATGATGTTGGCTGCTTTCCTGAGGCAGTGGGAACCGTAGACGGAGCCAATGGATGGAAGGCTGGTTTTCATGATGGACTGGGCTGTGTTCAGAACTCTCTGTAATTTCTTGTAGTCTTGAGGAAAGCAGTTGCCACACCAAGCTGAGATACATCCAGATAGGATGCTTTCTATGGTGCATCGACAAAAATTGGTAAGAGTCATTGTGGACGTGCCGAAATTCCTTAGCATTCTGAGGAAGTTGAGGCATTAGTGTGCTTTCTTAACTGTAGCGTTGGTGTGGCAGGACCGGGACAGATTGTTGGTGATATTTACTCCTGTGAAGTTGAAACTCTCGACCACCTCCACCTCAGCACCATTGACAGAGGTAGGGGTATGTCCTCCACTCCACTTCATGAAGTCAATGACCAGCTCCTTTGTTTTGCTGACATTGAGGGAGAGATTGGTGTATTTACACCACGCACTAAGCTGTCTATCTCTTTCCTATACTCTGACTCGTCATTGTTAACGATCCAACCCACTATCGTGGTGTCATCAGCAAATTTATAAATGGAGTAGGAGCCACACAGTTGTGCGTATATAAGGATCACAGTAAGGGCTGAGTGCACACTGTTGGGGGGCACTGGTTTTCAGGATTATCATGGAGGAGGTCTTGTTGCCTATCCTTACTGATTGCAGTCTGCGGGTCAGGAAGTCGAGAATCCAGTTGCAGTGGTGGGAACACAGTCCTAGGTCTCAGAGGTTGGAGATGTGTTTGGTTGCAATTGTGGTGCTGAAGGTGGAGCTGAAGTCAATAAATAGGAGTCTGACATAGTTATCCTTCTTATCCAAATATTCCAGGGATGAGCATAGAGCCAGGGAAATGGCATCTGCCATGGACCTATTGTGATGCTAGGCAAATAATAGTGGATCAAGATAATCTAGGAGACTGGAGTTGATACGTACTAAACCAACCTCTCAAAATACTTCATAATGGTAGATATCAGAGCCACCAGGTGGTAGTCATTTACGCTCATTGCCTTGATTTTTTGCTTTGGTACGAAGTCAATGATGATCTTCTTGAACCAGGTGGAAACCTCACACTGCTGTAGGGAGAGGTTAAAGATATTAGATTAGATTAGATTACTTACAGTGTGGAAACAGGCCCTTCGGCCCAACAAGTCCACACCGACCCGTCGAAGCGCAACCCACCCATACCCCTACATTTACCCCTTACCTAACACTACGGGCAATTTAGCATGGCCAATTCACCTGACCCGCACATCTTTGGACTGTGGGAGGAAACTGGAGCACCCGGAGGAAACCCACGCAGACACGGGGAGAATGTGCAAACTCCACACAGTCAGTCGCCTGAGTCGGGAATTGAACCCGGGTCTCAGGCGCTGAGACAGCAGTGCTAACCACAGTGCCACCGTGCCAAAAATCACACAACACCAGATTATAGTCCAACAGGTTTATTTGGAAGCACTAGCTTTCGAAGTTCTGCTCCTTCATCAGATGGCTGTGGAGTATAAGATCATAAGACACAGAATTTATAGGAAAAGATTACAGGGTAATGCAATTGAAATGACATATTGAACAAACCCAGATTGTTGTTAAGTCTTTCATCTTTTAGAATGGGGTTGCAGGTTTCGGTTCATTTTTATGTAAATCCCAGAACTTCTTTTAAATCAGCTTCTTGAGAAAGCTTAAGGTTTTATAACAAAAGGTGGTATGTCAACTCAGACAATGCATTAAAGGTGTGAGGTCACAGTCTATTTGTATCCTAATCTTGAGTTAGACTGGTTCTATTTCCAAAGTGGAATTTACAAAATATTACATGGATTCACTGCCTGCATTGATTGCTTGCAGATTGTGTATTTTTGAGCAAAATAGAATGTATCTGCAAATATAATTCTGTAAATGCAAATTCATCCCATAGACTTGTGTGTGTGTGCGTGTAAGCAAGAGAGGGAGAGAGAAAGTGAGTGTGAGTGCATGTAAGAGAGTATGTATTTGCATGTGTGCAAGCTTAGTAAAGTATGTGTACGGGTGTGATAGAGTATAAGCCTATGAGAGGGTGTGTGCATGTGAGAGTGTGGGGACGTATGTATGTGTGCACATGAGTGTATGCATGCACGTGTATGCGTGTGCATGTGAGAGAAAGAAAGTGTATAGTGCAACGGGGTCACATGTAATGTGACATGAACCCAAGGGCCTGGTTGAGGCCATCCCCATGGATACTGAACTTGGCTATCAGCCTCTGCTCGGCCACTTTGCATTGTTACCTCTCCCAAAGTCCACCTTGGAGGATGGTCACTCAAAGAATGTCCCTGACCACTGATGCGCTCCCTGACTGGGAGGGAACACCCCTGTCTGGTGATTATTGCGTGGTGTCCATTCACATTAATGAACATATTAATAAACTGAAACCTGCGACCCATTCTAAAAGATGAAAGACTTAACAACAATCCAAGTCTGTTCAATATCATTTCACACTGTAAATCTTTTACTGTAAATTCTGTGTCTTATGGTCTTTTTCTCCACAACCACCTGAAGGAGCGGTGCTCCGAAAGCTAGTGCTTTCAAATAAACCTGGTGGTGTGTGATTTTTAACTGTGCGTGTGGGTACACCGAGGCTGTCAGGGCAGTGACATCTTTTCACTGACCTTCTGTTTGAAACGCGAGTAGAATGCACTGAGCTCATCGGGGAGAGATGCACTGTCACCAGCAAGCCTTACTTTAAAAGCCTCAGTAACTTTAAAAGAGTAGGATGTCTTGAAACAAATCAAGTTAATAAATGCAGCGCGGAAGGAACTAATGAACCGGTGAGAAGCTTCAAACTGAAAGTATTGCAGTGGGAAAGGCAAAGGAGCTATTTTTATCCTGATTAATTAAAACTTAATGTTCACGTTCAAAGGTCAGGCCAATGTTCAGGTGAGCTGGCTTTATTAAACAGGGGCTGGTAAGAGAGGACATTTCTCTAGGAATCTGCAGGATCCACCTCACTGTGATCCGATGATACTACCACATGACTCCGTATGCACATGTGCAGTAGCGATGCTTGTATTGGGAGAAGGCAGCCTCGAAGAGGAGTTTTTACAATGTTCTCAGGGTAGTTTCTTAGAACAGAGTATCTGGAGCCTGCAAGCAGCTGGCTAAGCTCGATGGAAGTGAGGACTGCAGATGCTGGAGACCAGAGTCAACATTAGAGTGGTGCTGGGAAAGCACAGCAGGTCAGGCAGCATCCGAGGAGCAGGAAAATCGACGTTTCAGGCTGGAGGCCTTCATCAGGAATGAGGCTGGGAGCCTCAGGGGTGGAGAGATAAATGGGAAGGGGGTTGGACTGTGGAGAAGGTAGCTGAGAGTGCAATAGGTGGATGGAGGTGGGGGTAAAGGTGATAGGTCGGAGAGGAGGGTGCAGCGGATAGGTGGGAAGGAAGATTGACAGATGGGATGGATCAAGAGGACGGTTGGATCTAGGGTAAGGTTGGGGAGAGGGGAAATGAGGAAACTGGCAAAGTCCACATTGATGCTAAGGGGTTGAAGGGTCACGAGGCGTTCTTCCTCCAGGCATCAGGAGGTGAGGGACTGGCAGTGGAGGAGGGCCCAGACCTGCGTGTCCTCAGGTGGGAGGGGGAGTTGAAATGTTCGGCCATGGGGAGGTGGGGTTTATTGGTGCGGTGTCCCGGAGATGTTCTCTGAAACACTAACAGGCTAAACTAGACCTAGTATTATGCAATGAGTAAGGAGGAATTAATAAGTTCATAGCTAAGGTACCCCTAGAATATAGCAGTTAGAATATCATTGTATTTTACGTTCAGTCTGAGGGAGATAGGAGGCTTTTTAAAATTTAATTCTGGATTAGTGGTGCTGGAAGAGCACAGCAGTTCAGGCAGCATCCAAGGAGCAGCAAAATTGACGTTTCATGCAAAAGCCCTTCATCAGGAATAAAGGCAGTGAGCTTGAAGCGTGGAGAGATTAGCTAGAGGAGGGTGGGGGTGGGGAGAAAGTAGCATAGAGTACAATGGGTGAGTGGGGGAGGGGATGAAGGTGATAGGTCAGGGAGGAGAGGGTGGAGTGGATAGGTGGAAAAGGAGCTAGGCAGGTTGGACATGTCCGGACAAGTCATGGGGACAGTGCTGAGCTGGAAATTTGGAATTAGGGTGAGGTGAGGGAAGGGGAAATGAGGAAACTGTTGAAGGCCACATTGATGTCTGGGGTTGAAGTGTTCCGAGGCAGAAGATGAGGCGTTCTTCCTCCAGGCGTCTGGTGGTGATGGAGCGGCGGTGAAGGAGGCCCAGGACCTCCATGTCCTCGGCAGGGTGGGAGAGGGAGTTGAAATGTTGGGCCACGGGGTGGTGTCCCGGAGATGTTCCCTAAAGCGCTCTGCGAGGAGGTGTCCAGTCTCCCCAATGTAGAGGAGACCGCATCGGGAGCAACGGATACAATAAATGATATTAGTGGATGTGCAGGTAAAACTTTGATGGATATGGAAGGCTCCTTTAGGGCCTTGGATAGAGGTGAGGGAGGAGGTGTGGGCACATGTTTTACAGTTCCTGCGGTGGCAGGGGAAAGTGCCAGGATGGGAGGGTGGGTTGTAGGGGGGCGTGGACCTGACATTGTAGTCACGGAGGGAACGGTCTTTGCGGAAGACGGAAAGGGGTGGGGAGGGAAATATATCCCTGGTGGTGGGGTCTTTTTGGAGGTGGTGGAAATGTCGACAGATGATTTGGTTTATGTGAAGGTTTGTAGGGTGGAAGGTGAGCACCAGGGGCGTTCTATCCTTGTGACAGTTGGAGGGGTGGGGTCTGAGGGCGGAGGTTCGGGATGTGGACGAGATGGGTTGGAGGGCATCTTTAACTACATGGGAAGGGAAATTGCGGTCTCTAAAGAAGGAGGCCATCTGGTGTATTCTATGGTGGAACTGGTCCTCCTGGGAGCGGATACGGTGGAGGCGGAGGAATTGGGAATATGGGATGGCATTTTTGCAAGAGGTTAGGTGGGAAGAGGTGCAATCCAGGTAGCTGTGGGAGTCAGTGGGTTTGTAAAAAATGTCAGTGTCAAGTCGGTTGTCATTATTGGAGATGGAGAGGTCCAGGAAGGGGAGGGAGGCGTCAGAGATGACCCAGGTAAATTTAAGATCAGAGTGGAATGTGTTGGTGAAGTTGATGAATTGCTCAATCTCCTTGCGGGAGCACGAGGTGGCGCCAATGCAGTCATCAATGTAGCGGAGGAAGAGGTGGGGAGTGGTGCCGGTGTAATTACAGAAGATGGACTGTTCTACATAACCAACAAAGAGACAGGCATAGCTGGGGCCCATACGTGTGCCCATGGCTACCGCTTTGGTCTGGGAGAAATGGGAGGCTTCAAAGGAGAAATTGTTAAGGGTGAGGACTAGTTTGGCCAAAAGAATGAGAGGGTCGGTGGAAGGGTACTGTTGGGGACATCTGGAGAGGAAAAAATGGAGGGCTTGGAGGTACTGGTCATGGCGGATGGAGGTGTAGCGGGATTGGATATTCATGGTGAAGATGAGCCGTTGGGGGCTGGGGAAACGGAAGTCTTGGAGGAGGAGGAGGGTGTGGGTGGTGTCTCGAACGTATGTGGGGAGTTCCTGGACTAGGGGGGATAGGACAGTGTCGAGGTAGGTAGAAATGAGTTCAGTGGGGCAGGAGCACGCTGAGACAATGGGTCGGTCAGGGTGGTCAGGCTTGTGGATCTTGGGAAGGAGGTAGAACCGGGCAGTGCGGGGTTCCCGGACTATGAGGTTGGAAGCTGTGGGTGGGAGATCTCCTGAGGTGATGAGGTTCTGTATGGTCTGGGAGATGATGGTTTGGTAATGGGGGGGTGGGGTCATGGTCAAGAGGGCAGGAGGAAGACGTGTCCTTGAGTTGGCGTTTGGCTTCAGCGGTGTAGAGGTCAGTGCGCCAGACTACCACTGCGCCCCCTTTATCCGCTGGCTTGATGGTGAGGTTGGGGTTGGAGCAGAGGGATTGGAGGGCTGCACGTTGTGAGGATGAGAGGTTGGAGTGGAGGAGGGGGGTAGACAGGTTGAGGCTGTTAATGTCCCGGTGGCAGTTGGAAATGAAGAGGTCGAGGGCAGGTTAGAGGCCAGCACGAGTGTCCAGGTGGATGCAGTGTGTTGGAGGTGGGTGAAGGGGCCCTCGGAAGGTGGGCGGGAATCCTGATTGTGAAAGTAAGCTCGGAGGCGGAGGCGATGGAAGAATTGTTCGACGTCACGGCGTGTATTAAATTCATTGATGCGTGGACGGAGGGGGATGAAGGTGAGTCCTTTGCTGAGGACTGATCGCTCGTCCCAGTGAGGGGGAGGTCTGGGGGGATGGTGAAAACTTGGCAGGGCTGGGAGCTGGGATCTGGTGTGGGTGTGGAGCTGGGAGTGGGGTCGGAGCCAGTAGCTGGAGTGGGTGTGATGGTGGGGGGATTGGGGGTGGAGTCATGACCAGGGGTAGTGTTCCCCTCAGGGTTCTGGGGGGGTGGGGATAGTGACAGTGGGGTCTGTGGAGGGGGGGTGGGGAGTGTCAGCAGATTGCGGGTGAGTGGCGCTGGTGGGAGCGGAAGTGGTGGTGACCACAGCAGTAGGGGTGGCGGACGTCATTGAGTGTGTGGCATCAGTGATGATGTGAGGGGCGGACGTGATGTCACGTGTGATGCATGAGGAATGAGGAATCGTGAGGGGCGGAAGTGGTTGTGCGAGTGGCTGTGATGAGGGCGGAAGTGACATCATCAATCAGCGTGGGGGTAGTAGCTGTATCATGGCTAATGGCGTCTGAGTTGTTTCCGAGGCCTGGGGAATTTTCTGGAATGTTTGAGGAGCGCTAGTTATGGAGGTGGGTAGATAAAAGTTTGTTGTAATTACAGTTTTTGATGTTTGAGATGGAATTGAAATACTGTTTGTTGAGAGTATGAATTCTCCTGAGGATGTAGTACAGAGTGGGCCCTTTGCAATTCTGAGAATGTAGCCCTCAGCTGAGGCAGGGCTGATTGTAGAGAGGTTAGGTGCCGGTGCATTGCTGTGAGCATGGAGCAGAGGATCATTCCTCCGCCTCCACCGTATCTGCTCCCAGGAGGACCAGTTCCACCATAGAACACATCAGATGGCCTCCTTCTTTAGAGACCACAATTTCCCTTCCCACGTGGTTAAAGATGCCCTCCAACGCATCTCGTCCACATCCCGAACCTCTGCCCTCAGACCCCACCCCTCCAACTGTCACAAGGACAGAACGCCCCTGGTGCTCACCTTCCACCCTATAAACCTTCACATAAACCAAATCATCTGTCGACATTTCCGCCACCTCCAAAAAGACCCCACCACCAGGGATATATTTCCCTCCCCACCCCTTTCCGTCTTCCGCAAAGACCGTTCCCTCCGTGACTACAATGTCAGGTCCACGCCCCCCTACAACCCACCCTCCCATCCTGGCACTTTCCCCTGCCACCGCAGGAACTGTAAAACATGTGCCCACACCTCCTCCCTCACCTCTATCCAAGGCCCTAAAGGAGCCTTCCACATCCATCAAAGTTTTACCTGCACATCCACTAATATCATTTATTGTATCCGTTGCTCCCGATGCGGTCTCCTCTACATTGGGGAGACTGGGCGCCTCCTAGCAGAGCGCTTTAGGGAACATCTCTGGGACACCCGCACCAATCAACCACACCGTCCCGTGGCCCAACATTTCAACTCCCCCTCCCACTCTGCCGAGGACATGGAGGTCCTGGGCCTCTTTCACCGCCGCTCCCTCACCACCAGACGCCTGGAGGAAGAATGCCTCATCTTCCGCCTCGGAACACTTCAACCCAGGGCATCAATGTGGACTTCAACAGCTTCCTCATTTCCCCTTCCCCCACCTCACCCTAGTTCCAAACTTCCAGCTCAGCACTGTCCCCATGACTTGTCTGGACTTGTCCTACCTGCCTAGCTCCTTTTCCACCTATCCACTCCACCCTCTCCTCCCTGACCTATCACCTTCATCCCCTCCCCCACTCACCCATTGTACTCTATGCTACTTTCTCCCCACCCCCACCCTCTCTCTCCACGCTTCAGGCTCTCTGCCTTTATTCCTGCTGAAGGGCTTTTGCCCGAAACGTCGATTTCGCTGCACTTTGGATGCTGCCTGAACTGCTGTGCTCTTCCAGCACCACTAATCCAGAATCTGGTTTCCAGCATCTGCAGTCATGGTTTTTATCCCTTTTTAAAATTTAAATCAGGCAACTTATGAGGCTATGAAAGCAGAACTGGTTAAAGCAATTGGCAAATTAGGGTAAAGGATAGATAAATAAAGATACAGTAATGGACATGTGAGGAGATATTTCAGAAATCACAAAGGTGTTCTCTCCACTGTTTGGAGTTACATCTGGCACATAAGAGGATGTTTGGAAGTCGCTCACCACAGCTCCAGGCCATCTCTGCAGGAGTTCCAAAGAGGACTATCCTAGGCCCAATCATCTTCAATGACCTTGCATCCATCAAAAGGTCAGAAGTGGGAATGTTTGCCAATGATTGCACACTGTTCAACACTGCTCATGACTCAGATATTGAATGTTCAAATGCGTCAAGATCTCGACAATATCCAGGCTTGGGTTGACAAGTGGCAAGTTACATTGTTGCCACAAAAATGCCAGGTAATGATCATTTCTAGGAACTGACAAACAGTAGTGGCCCCAAACAGGTCCTTGAGGCACACCACTGGTAACTGAGCACCAGGATGAACATTTCCCATCACCCACCACCCTCTGTCTCCTTTCAGCTAGCCAATTTCTAATCGAAACCTCTAAATCACTTTCAATCCCAAAACACTGTGTTTTGAGCAATAGCCTACTGTGTGGAACCTTTTCAAACGCCTTACTGAAGTCCGTATACACCACATCAATTGCTTTACCTTCATCCACCTGTTTTGTCACCTTCTCGAAGAACTCAATAAGGTTAGTTAGGCATGTCCTGCCCTTTCCAAAACTGTGTTGATTATCCCTAATCGAATTATTCCTTTCCAGATGATTATAAATCCCATCTCTTATAACCTTTTCCAATACCTTAGTGTTCCACAACTGAAGTAAGGCTCAATGACCAGCGTTGCCCCGACTCCCCCCCATAAACAAGGGAACAACATTTGCTGTCCTCCAGTCTTCTGGCACTATCCCTGTAGACAACGATGACATAAAGATCAAAGCTCTGCAATCTTTCCCTGGCTTCCCAGAGAATCCGAGGATAAATCCCATTCGGCCCAGGGGTCTTATCTATTTTCAGATCTTCCAAAATTGCTAAAACCTCCTCTTTGTCAACCTCAATCCCATCTAATCTTGTAGCCTGTATTTCCGTATTCCCACTAACTTGCCCCTTTTCCAAAATACTGACGAAAAGTATTCATTAAGCATTTCCCCAATGTCCTGAGGTTCCACACACAACTTCCCACTACTGCCTTTGATTGGCTCTAACCTTATTGTGGTCATTCTTTTATTCCTGATATACCTATAGATGGCTTTAGGGTTCTCCTTGATCCTATCTGCCAACAACTTCTCTTGTCCCCTCCTGGCTCTTCTTAGCCTTTGCTTTCGTTCTTTTCTGGCTAACTCGTAAATCTCAAGCCCCCTAACTGAACCTTCACACCCCATCCTCACATAAGCCTTCTTCTTTCTCTTGACAAGAGCTTCAACTTCTTTTGTAAACCTTGGCTCCCTCTCTCGACAACTATCTCCCTACCTGATAGGTATATACTTATCAATGGGCCTGCAGTAGCTGTTCCTTGAATAAGCTCCACATTTCAAATGTGTCAAGCCCCTGCAGTTTCCTTCCCCATCCTATGCATCCTAGGTATTGCCTAATCGCAGTATAGTTGCCTTTCCCCCAGTTATACCACTTGCCCTGTGGTATATACCTATCCCTGCCCATTGATATTGTAAATATAACCAAATTATGTGGTCACTATCGCCAAAGTGGTCACCTACCTCCAAATCCCTAAATTTCTGCCTTAGATCCCATCTCTCTTCCTCCCTATGTTGTTGGTGCCTATGTGGACCACGACTTGGGCCTGCTCACCCTCCCCCTCCCCCTCCCCCTCAAGGATCCCCAAAATCACGATCACGAACCCTGACACCTGGGAGGCAACACATCAATCGTGAGTCTCTCTCGTTCCCATAAAACCTCCTATCTGTCCCCCTAACAATGGAGTCCCCAATGACTAAAGCTCTGCTCCTCTTCCCCATTCCCCTCTGAGCAAAAGGGACAGACTGTTTGCCAGAGACCTGGGCCCCATTGCTTACCCCGGTAAGTCATCCCCCCCCAACAGTATCCAAAACGGTATACTTGTTGGGGGGCCCACCACAGGCGATCCCTGCACTGTCTGCCGGTGCCCTTTCTTACCCCTGACAGTAACCCATCTATCTTCTTCAGGTGAATGTGGAGTAACTACCTCCCTGTAACTCCCCTCAATAACCCCTCCACCTCCCGAATGATCCAAAGTTCATCCAGCTCCAGTTCCCTAACACGGTTCTCGAGGAGCTGGAGTTGGGTGCACTTATCACAGATGAAGTCAGCAGGGATACTGGAGTTGACCCTTACCTCCCACTTACTGCAGGAGGAACATTCAACTGCCCTATCCTCTAAATTCCCACAATTCCAAATTTCCAAATACACTGCTGAAAAATAAAACATGAAAGAAAACACTTGTCACCTTTTTGGGGGACACACAGAACTTTATGTTTGGTTAGAGGAGGAGGATGGGTGGGAGACGCTACCCAAGTAGTATTTCGGGTAAAGCAACCACCCAAATACGTGACCTTATGACCTCTCCAACTGCCTCTAGGAACTGATCAACACTTGAGCTAAAAGTAAATATTTATACCGTATACTCACTATCCCGACAGACTCTGCTGCTCCCTGGTGACCTCGTGACCTCTCCAACCGACTCCAGGAACTGAGGATGTGAGCATAGAAAGCCGGGTTAGTAAATTTTCGGATGACACTAAGGTCGGTGGAGTTGTGGATAGTGCTGAAGGACGTTGCGGGTTACAGAGGGACATAGGTAAGATGCAGAGCTGAGCTGTGAAGTGGCAAATGGAGTTAAATGGGGAAAAGTGTGAGATAGTGAGGAGTGTTAGTCATTGGGGCCTCAATAGTTAGAGGATCAGATACAAGATTTGTTGGGAACGAATGAGACTCACAGTTGGTGTGTTATCTCCCAGGTGCCAGGGTCTTTGATGTCTCGGATTGTGTCTTTGGGGTCCTGAAGGGAGAGGCTGACCAGATCCAAGTCATGATCCACGTTGGTACCAACAACATAAGTAGAAAGTGGGGTAGGGATGTAAGGCAGGATTTCAGGGAGCTAGGGTGGAAGCTGAAAGCTAGAACAAACAGAATTGTTATCTCTGGATTGTTACCCGTGCCACATAATAGTGAGGCAAAGGATAGAGAGAGATATCAGCTGAACACGTGGCTGCAGGGATGGTGCAAGAGGGAGGGTTTCAGGTTCTTGGATAATTGGGGCTCATTCTGGGGAAGGTGGGACCTGTACAAACAGGACAGTCTTCTCTTGAACTAATATCTTGGATGGGAGATTTGCTGGTGCTATTTGGGTGGGTTTAAACCAGCTCAGCAGGGGGATGGGAACCTGAGGTGTGGTTCTGGTGCACAGGAGGATGAGAGTAGGGAGGGCATGGACAGGATTTCATGGTCGCAGGAATGTGCGGGCAGGCAGCAAGCTGGTTTGAAGTGTGTCTACTTCAATGCCAGAGGTATCCGAAATAAGAAAGGTAAGCTCGCAGCATAGATGGTTACCTGGGACTTCGATGTTGTGGCCATTACTGAGACATGGATAGAGCAGGGTCAGAAATGGATGTTGCAGGTTCCAGGGTTTAGATCTTTCAGTAAGATCAGGCAAGGCAGTAAAAGAGGGGGTGGTATGGACTTGTTAGTCAAGGATAGTATAATGGTGACTGAAAGAACTTTTGATGATGACTTGTCCACTGAGGTGGTATGGGCTGAGGTTAGAAATAGGAGAGGAGAGGTCACACTGCTGGGAATTTTTTATAGGCATCCACATGGTTCCGGGGATGTGGAGTAGATGATCAGCAAAACTAGTCTGGGTAGGAGTGAAAGGAACAGGGTGGTCATTATGGGGGATTTTAACTTCCCCAAATTTGAATGGAAATGCTAAAACTGTAGTATGTCGGATGGATCAGTTTTTGTCCAATGTGTGCAGGAGGGTTTCCTGACACAGTATATCGAAGGGCCGACATGAGGGCCCTGGTGCTTGGTAATGAACCAGGCTGGGTGTTTGATTTAGTTGTAGGTGAGCACTTTGGAGAGAGTGACCATAATTCAGTTACATTTAGTTTAGTGATGGAAAAGGATAGGTACAAGCCACAGGTCTAGAGTTATCAATGGGAAAAGGGCAATTATTAAGCGATTAGGCAAAACTAAGGAAGCATTGAATGGGATAGCAAAATGCGGGGGATGCAGACAATGGAAATGTGGCGCTGGTTTAAGGAACAGTTATTGCGTGTCCTTGATAGGTATGTCACTGTCAAACAGGGATTTAGTGATAAAGTAAAGGAACTGCGATTTACTACAGAATTTGCATCTCTTGTTAAGTGGAAGAAGGCGGGTTATGTGATGATTAGATTAGATTAGATTAGATTACTTACAGTGTGGAAACAGGCCCTTCGGCCCAACAAGTCCACACCGACCCGCCGAAGCGCAACCCACCCATACACCTACATTTACCCCATACCTAACAACTATGGGCAATTTAGCATGGCCAATTCACCTGACCCGCACATCTTTGGACATGATGAGACGAGATGGTTCAGATGAGGCAATGGAGAGTTACAGATTAGCTTGGAAGGTTTTTAAGAGAGAGTTAAGAAGATCAAAGAGAGGACATGAGCAGTCTTTAGCAGGTAGAATAAAGGAGAGCCCTAAAGCTTTCTATAGAAATGTGAGGAATAAAAGGGTGACTAGGGTAGGAACAGGGCCAGTCAAAGATGGAAGTGGAAAGTTGTGTGTGGACCCTATGGAAATCGGAGAGATGCTAAACGAATATTTCTCATCAGTTTTCACTCAGGGAAAGGGGAATATTGTAGAGGAGAAGAATGAAATAAACGATGTCAGATTAGAAAGGATTTAGGTTAGTTACGAACAGGTGTTCTCAATCCTAGAAGGAGTGAAAGTAGAAGTCTCCTGGGCCGGATGGGATTTATCCGATGATTCTCTGGGAGGCAAGGGAGGAGATAGCAGAGCTTTTGGCTTTGATACTTGAATCGTCATTGTCTACAGGTTTCGTACCAGAGGACTGGAGGATTACAAATGTTGTGCTCTTGTTCAAGAAGGGCAGTAGAGATGACCCAGGTAATTATAGACCAGTAAGCCTTACGTCTGTTGTAGGAAAAGTTTTGGAAAGAATTATAAGAGATAGGATTTATAATCATCTAGCAAGCAACAATTGGATTGCAGATAGTCAACATGGTTTCATCAAGGGCAGGTCGTGTCTCTCTAATCTCATTGAGTTTTTTGAGAAGGTGATCAAGCATGTAGATGAGTGTAGCGCAGTTGACATGGTGTACATGGACTTCAGTATAGCCTTTGATAAGGTTTCACATGGTAGGCTGTTGGATAAAATGCAGAGACATGGGATTGAGGGTGATTTAGCAGCTTGGATTAGAAACTGGTTTTCTGTAAGAAGGTAACGAGTTGATGGAAAATATTCAGCCTGGAATCCAGTTACTAGTGATGTGCCACAAGGATCTGTTTTGGGACTACTGCTGTTTGTCATTTTTATAAATGACTTAGACGCAGGCATAGGTGGATGGGTTAGTAAGTTTGCAGATGACACTGAATTTGGTGGAGTAGTGGACAGTGTGGAAGAATGTTACAGGTTGCAGGGGGACTTGGATAAACTACAGAATTGGGCTGAGAGGTGGCAAATGGAGCTCAACGCAGATAAAGGTGATTCACTTTGGGAAGAATAACAGGAAGGCAGAATACTGGGTCAATGGAAAGATTCTTGGTAGTGCAGATGTGCAGAGGGATCTTGGAGTCCATGTACATAGATCCCTGAAAGTTGCCAATCAGGTTGATAGTGCTGTTAAGAAAGCATACGGTGTGTTAGGTTTCATTGGTAGAGGGATTGAGTTCCGGACCCATAACGTCACGCTTCAACTATACAAAACACAAGTGCAGCTGCACTTGGAATATTGTGTACAGTTCTGCTCACCCCATTACAGGGGGGATGTGGAAGCATTGGAAAAGGTGCAGAGGAGATTTACTAGGATATTGCCTGGTTTGGAGGGAAGCTCTGATGAGGAAAGGCTGAGAGACTTTGATCAGTTCTCATTGGAAAGAAGGGGGGATTTGATAGAGACATACAAATTGATCAGAGGATTAAAAAGGGTAGACAGTGAAAATCTTTTTCCTAGGATGATGACATCAACTTGTATGGGGAGGTATAACTACAACTTGAGGGGAAATAGATTTAAGACAGATGCAGGTTCTTTAGTCAGAGAGTGGCAAGGGCGTGGAATGTCCTGCCTGCCAATCTAGTTAACTCAGCCACATTAGGAAGATTTAAACAATCATTGGTAAGCACATGGATGATTATGGGATAGTGTCGGGGGATGAGCTTAGATTAGTTGGTGCAACATTGAGGGCCGAAGGGCCTGTTCTGCGCTATATTGTTCAATGTTCTATTTTCTATGTAGTTCCCTTTGAAAGAAATAACAGGAGTGCAGAGTACTGGGCTAATGGTAAAATTCTTGGCAGTGTCAATGAACAGGGAGATCTCGGTGTCCACATGCATAAATTCCTGAAAGTTGCCACCTAGGGTTGTTAAGATGGCATATGGTGTGTTGGCGTTTATTGGTAGGGGGATTGAATTTTGGAGCCACGAGATCATGCTCCAGCTATACAAAACACTGGTAAGGCTGCATCTGGAATATTGTGTGCAGTTCTGGTCACCATATTATCAGAAGAATATGGAAGCTTTGGAAAGGGTTCAGAGGAGATTTACTAGGATGTTGCCTGTATGGAAGGAAGGTCTTATGAGGAAAGGCTGAGGGAACTGAGGTTGTTTTGATTAAAGAGAAGAAGGTTGAGAGGTGACTTAATCGAGATGCGTAAGATACTTGGAGGGTTAGATAGGGTGGACAGTAAGAGTCTTTTTCCTCAGCTGGTGAAGGCTAACTTGAGGGGACATAGCTTTAAATTTGTAGGGTGATAGATTAAGGACAGATATCAGGATAGTTTCTTTACTCAGAGTAGTAGGGGCGTGGAATGGCCTGCCTGCAACATTAGTAGACTTGCCGATGTTAAAGGCATTTAAATGGGCATTGGACAGACATATGGATAATAATGGAACGGTGCAGGTTAGGTGGGCATCAGAATAATTTCACAGGTTGGCACAACATAGAGGACTGTAGGGCCTGTACTGTGCTGTAATGTTCTATGTTCTATTTCCAACACGAGGGAATCAAACTATCATCTCTTGGCATTCAATGACATAATCACTGAATTGCCTGCTATTAATATCTTGGGGGTTAATATTGACCAGGAACTGCTACAAGAGCAGGTCAAAGGCTTGGAATCCGGTAACAAGTAACTCAGCTCCTAACTCCTCAAAGTCTGTCCACCATTTACAAGGCACGAGTCAGGAGTGTGATGGAATACTCCCCAGTTGCCTGGATGGATGCAGCTCCAAACGCAGTGAAAGAGCTTAACATCACCCAGGACAGAACAGCCAGCTCAATTGTCACCACGGCTATTCCCCTTCACCACCGATATATCAATGTGCACCATCTGCAAGATACATTGAAGAAACTCATCAAAGTTCCTGAGCTGGCACTTTCCAAACCCAAGACTCTTCTATCCAGGAGGACAGTTGTGAGAGATGATCTGGGATTGGATTATGTAGAGTCTACTCCAGCAGAGGTTAAAAAAAAGAAAAGAAGACTTCAGGGCATTTCAATGGTCTAGCGATATTATCACTGGACTCAGGTTCAAATCCCACTACAGCAGATGGTGGAATAGGAATTAAATAAATATCTGGAATTAAGAGTCTAATGATGACCGTGAATCCATTGTCAATTGTTGGAAAAACCCATCTAGTTCACAAATGTCCTTTAGGGAAGAAAACTACCATCCTTACCTGGTCTGGCCTACCTGTGACTCCAGCAATGTGATTGACTCTTAACTGCCCCCTGGCCAATTAGGGATGGGCAATAAATGCTGGCCCAGCCAACAATGTCCTTATCCCATGAACAAATTTGAACCTTGGTAATTGAACCTTGGTAGGTACGATGTAGAGATTCCTAAGCAGTGGTCACCTTGTGGAAAAGGCTATGAATTAACAAATAATAAGAACAATAATAACATTAATAATAAAAATAATATGAAAAAAATAGTGTAATAAGTACAGATGAGTTTAGGCTAAATGTTAATTAAGCAGATTAGAAAAGGTAGCTATGACAACAAATTCATAGAGGGCATTAGGGATAGTTGCCCACAGCAGTACACTGTGGAGCCTGCCTGAGAACATGCTCTCTTGGATCTGGTAATGAGGCAGGTTTAATTAATGACCTCAGAGTAAAAGATTCCCTAGGAAGTAGTGCTCATAACATGATAGAATTTAATATTCAATTCAAGAGTGAGAAAAATGGGTCAGAAACCACAGTGTTTAACTTAAAGAAAGGGAATTATAATGAAATGATGATAGAGTTAGTTAAAGTGAACTGGGTGGATAGATTAGCAGGAATGACAGTCAGCAAGCAACGTCAGACATTAATGAGGTAATTCATGAATCCCAGTAAAAAATATACCCCAATAAAGAGGAACGATGCTAAGAGAAAGATATACCAACCATGGCTAACTAAGGAGGTTAGGTGAGAATTCAGGTGAAAGAAAATACAAATAAGGAGGTTGTAGTCAGTGATAGTCTTGAAAACCCATACATCCAAAACCTAGCAGAGGACTAAAAAGATAATAAAGACACAGAAACTATGAGGACAAATCAGCGAGGAATATAAACACTGACAAAAAGAGGTTCTTTAAATATACAAAAAGGAAGAGAGACATCAAAGTGAATCAGGCCCTTTAAAAAATTAATCTCGGGAGGTGGTTTTGGGGAACAAAGAATTGGTAGAAGAGTTAAACAGATCTTTTGCACCAATCTTTACAGTGCAAGTTACTTCAAACATCCCATTAATACCAGAGAATACAGAGAAAGAATCAAATACCATCACCAGGGAAGTAGCGTTAGACAAATTAATGGTGCTAAAGGCAGATAAGTCCTCTGGCCCTGATGGTTTGCATATTCTTGGATACTAAAAGAGGGAGCTACGGAGATAGTGGATGCATTGATTGTAATTTTCCAAAGAATGATTGAATTATGGAGAAGCACCAGAGGATTGGAAAATTGACAATGTGAGATCACTATTCAAAAGAAAGGGGGAGGTGAAAAGTAGGCAACTATGAGCCAATTAACCTAGCATCCATTGAGGAAGCGATCACAGAACATTTGGAAAATCATAATCTAATTAAACAGAATCAGCATGGCTTCATGAAAGGGAAATTGCCTGACTAATGTACTACTGTTTTTCAAGGAAGTCTCAATCAGAATGGAGCTTAAAAATGTGTTGCTGGAAAAGCGCAGCAGGTCAGGCAGCATCAAAGGAATGGGAGAATCGACGTGGGCTTATGCCCGAAACATCGATTCTCCTGTTCCTTTGATGCTGCCTGACCTGCTGCGCTTTTCCAGCGACACATTTTTAAGCTCTGATCTCCACCATCTGCAGTCCTCACTTTTTCCAACTCAAACAGAATGGATACAGGGAAACAACTAGATATGAACTTCCAGAAGGCGTTCAACAAGGTACCTCATAAAAAGGTGTTGGAGGTAGTTTATTGGCATAGATAGAGAATTGACTGATGGGGAACAAACAGCGAGCAGGGAGAAAGGGTTCTTTTTCAGGTTGGTGACCCATGACCAGTGCAGCTCCACTGGGGTCAATGCTGGGACCAAAGCTGTTTGCAATACATATTAATGACTTGGAGGGAGGAAGTGAATGTACTGTAACCAAATGTTTGGACAACACAAATAGTTGTAAAAGCAGGTTGCAAGATGAAACAGAGAGGTATTGATAGGTCAAATAAGTGGGTAAAGGTTAACAAATGGGGTTTAATGTAGGAAAATGCAAAGTTGTGCATTTTGGACGGGAGATCAAAGGAATAGAGTATTGTAAAAATGGAGAAAAAGTGCAGAAAGCTGCAACACAAAGGGACTTCGGGGAACTTGTATATGAAACACAACTAGCACACAAGTGCAGCAAGTAATCAGAAACTTCATGGATTGTTGGCCCTGGAGGCAAGTTTTACTACAACTGTACAAACTGCTGGTCAAACCACATCTGGAATACTGAGAGTTTGGTCCCCTTATTTAAGGAAAGATATCATTTTATTAGAGGCATTTCAGAGAAGGTTCACTCGAATGATCCCCAACATGGAGGGATTGTCTAATGAGCAAAGGCTAAACAGGTTGGGACTGTACATGTGAATTTAGAATAAAGAGGTGATCTCTAAGAATCTAATATTTCCATATGTTTGAAGATTTTTCCCCCCCGGGAGAGTTTAGGATCAGAGGGCATAGTCTCAGAATAAAAGGGGGCCAGTTTAAGACTGAAATGAGACAGAATTTCTTCTCACAGAGAGTTGAGAGTCTTTGGAACTGCTTGGCAAAGATGGCCATGGGAGACACAAAAACTGCAGATGCTGGAATCCAAGGTAGACGAGCAGGAGGCTGGAAGAACACAGCAAGCCAGGCAGCATCAGGAGGCGGAGAAGTCAACTTTTCTTCAGGACTGGGGGTGTAAGGGGAGTTGCAGATAAAGGGGGGGGGGAAGGGTTTTAGGTGGGGAAAGATGTGGAGTGATGCGGTGGAGGTAAGTGAAGACAAGAAGAGGATATGATCTGCTTGGTCAATGGGAGGAATGGTGGCTGGATGGAAGGGTCAATGAAAGGAACAGAAGGGAGGGGGGAAGGGCTGGAAAGGGAGTTGGGGGATGGGAAGGGAGGTTATTTGAAATTGGGGAACTCAATGTTGAGTCTTCCGGGTGGACAGTGAGACGTTGTTCCTCCAATTTGATTCGCTGTGGCAATGGAGGAGGCGAAGGATGATCATGTCGGAAAGGGAGTGGGGAGGGGAAATAAAATGGGCGGCGACTGGGACCTCAGGTTAGCCCCTGCAGGCCTAGCTGAGATGCTCAGTGAAATGTGCCCTGAGTTTACGTTTGGTCTCCCCAATGCAGAGAAGAACACATCGGGAGCACATGATGCAGTAAACTAGGTTGGAAGAGAGGCAGGTGAACCTCTGTCTCACCTGGAAGGACTATTTGGGGCCCTGGATGGAGGTGAGGGGGGGGGGGGGGCGGGGAGCGTAGTGTGCCAGCAGGTTTAGCATCTTTTCTGGTTGCAGGGGAAGGTACCTCAGGGTTTGGGGGGAGGGGTCGTGGCGCAAACCAAAGACCATAGAAGGGAATGGTCCTTGCGGAAGACAGAGAGGGGTACGGAGGGAAAGAGCTTTTTGATGGTCGTGTCTACTTGCAGTTGGTGGAAGTGTTTAAGGATGATACATTGGAGGTGGAGACTGGTGGGATGGTAAGTGAGGATAAGGGGGATCCTGTCTTTATTGCATTTGGGGGAAGGGGGAGTCATGTAGACCAGTGGAACGGAGAATGGAGGTGGTGCGGTGGAGGGCTGTCTGGATGACAGAGGGGGGAAATGCATGTTGTTCATCTGGTGGACATCTGGGATTCTTGGGAGTGGAATGTCTCCTAGTCCGAGCAGATGCGAGGGGGCAGAGGAATTGGGGAAATGGAATGGAGTTCATGGAAGAGTCTGGGTGGGAGGATGTGTGGTCCAGGTAGTTATGGCAGTCTGTGGGCTTAGTAAAGACAGCCTTGGCGGGGCAGTGTCCATGTGTACATTTAAAGCTGACATAGATAGATTCTTGATCAGTTACAGGGTGTGGGCAAGTGGGAAAACCATCTCTGCAAGTTCCTCTCCAAGCCACTCACCATCCAGCCTTGGAAATATATCACCTTTCCTTTAGTGTCATTGGGTCATGATCCCAGAACTCGCTTCCTAACAGCACTGTGGGCCTTCCTTCAGCACATGGACTATAGCAGTTTCCGATGCTGCTGCTCCTTTAACATTGTTAACAAGTTTGTCCTTGTTTTTCTTTTCCAGAGAGGTCATGAATGCATGGATTCAAATATGTCTGGTTTGGAAGGGTTTTAGGGCCGATTTGATTGTAGCTAACAGATACTGTCTCAGGCAAAAGGCTTTCAAGTTTAAAAAACAAAATACTTGTACGATGAAAAGACAGTAGTCAATTCTCCCATCTCAGCTTTTCTCTGGTTTGGTTTGGTTTGGTTTTAGCAAGCAGTCAGGTTTTTTGAGGCTGCTGGTCAAAAATACAGCTACATGGAAGATGCTCCATACTGAATTTCTCGGCCTCTCTCTTCGGTAACACCCTGTGTTTGGCTTTACCCATTTTGCTAAGAGGCGTTGATGGGGATTGTAGCAAGAATTTGGAAATGCATCATTAAGTTGGGATAGTCTGTTGGGTTTTCAAATAGGTTAAGTTGTTCTATATTCTGTTCTCTTTTATTTGTGTTTCATTTGGTAATTTTGCAAATAAATTCTGTTTTGTTTAAAACTGTGTGGTTGAGCCAGCTGCATCAGTCCTGGAATATCCACTTTACACCTGCTTAAAACAACTAACAAAGTTAGGGTCTGGCCTACTTTCTAGAAATGTTGAGGGGGTCTGGCCTGATCCATAACAGACTGGGGGCTCTCTGCTGGATTTGTTCAGTGGTTCCAATTTGACATAAGGTTGCTAGACTCAAAGGCAATGAGTGGTAAATGATAGTGTCTTTTGTTCTGAGTGTTGAATTTGGTTGGTTTAAACAGTGCTTGGTGTAGTAATGTCTCTTTCAGTCACTAAAAGGTTTCTGGGGGTGGAAGAAGTGACTTTGGGGGTTCTACAAAAGCTGAACAAGGAAAATCTGTTGGAATTTGCAGACAAGCTGGAGTTGAAGCTGCCCTCTTCCATGAGGAGATAATTACAGCAATAATTCAGCATTTAAATTTGCTGGAAATGCCAGACTCTTGAGAGATGGCTAAAGTTCAATTGAAAATGAAGCAGCTTGAGTTAGAGACGAAAGAAAAAGAATGGAAAAAAAGAAGTGAAACTGTTTGAAGAGCAGATGAAAGAGAAAAAGAATGAGTTGCTTTAGCAGAACAAAAAGAAAAGAAGAGAGAGAAGAGAAAGAGAGAGTGAGGAAAGTGAGAGAGAGGAAGTTTGAGCTTCAGAAATTGGAACTTAGACATGAAAGTCAGTTTACAACGATGGAGATGAAGGCAGTAGGTAGGCTTAGTGAGGAAGAGAGTGAGGATGAGCAAACCCATGGGAGCCAAAGGCCTGGTGAGGATCTGTTTAAAAATATTCAAGCATTGCCTAAATTTGAGAGAGAAGGATATGGAAACCTTTTCCATCTCATTTGAAAAACAAATGCCGTGGCCAGTGACCATGTGGGTTTTGTTGATCCAAACAAAACTTGTAGGTACCGTTAGTGAGGTATTTGCATCGCTGGGGTGTATGGGGAGGTGAAGAAAGCCAACTGAAGTGCATATGAACATGTGCCACAAGCCTACGGACAACGTTTCAGGAATCTAAGGAGAGACCTTGAGCTTGAAAGGATCAACCAAAATAATTTTGATAGGTGGATATGGGCATTAAAAATAGAGCAAACCTATGACGCTCTGAGAGAGAGGATTATTTTGGCTCTCAGGTTTATATTTCATCCACTTCAACACTTCCTGGCAGCCCTCTTTTCTCTTCGCCCTCCCTCCTCGCTGCTCTGTTCAAAATGGAGGCCCGACTCTCAAGGTAAGTTCCTTTTTTTTAAGTGGGCAAAGCTGACCTACCTGGTAGCCCTCGTTTCCCTCCGCCCTTTCTCCTCAGCGCTCTGTTCAAAAATGTGCCAGAGTTTAGGGAACAATTAAATAGAGCTGGGGAATTGGCTAGACAGTGCTTAAAAAGCATCACAGCATACAATCAAACAGGAAACGGACAAGGTATCGGAGATAAGGTGCTAGCATTCTTCCAGTGATAGGAGAACCTTTAAAAGCATTGTTTCGTGGACCTTATCAAGTTGAAAGGAATTTGAGTGAGGTGATCTATTTGATAAGAACTCCAGACAGAAAGAAATCAGTGTCATGTGAATATGCTCAAAAGGTATTTTGACAGGGAAGGAAAGCAAAAGGAGACTGTTATTGGTAAACAAAACAGTGAAGAATTGGAATCTGAATTGGACATTCCCCAATTTGAATTGGATGATAATGAGGTTGTCAAAAATTGGGATAAATTATTCAGTTACCCTCCAGATCAAAATCAAAAATGACCTGAAAGAGTTATTGCTATCACATGAAGAGATAGGTGAAAATAAGCTGGGAAACACTAACCTAATTATGCATGATGTAGAGATAGGAGATGCTGCTCCAATTAATCACATCCTTGCAGACATAACCCTCTAAAGTTGGCACAGGTTCAGGAGATTGAGCGCATGCTCCAAGACAACATAATCGAAGTGAGTTACAGTGACTGGAGCTCACCCATAGTAATGATGTCAAAACCAGATGGTACCCAACGGTTACGTGGATAATGCAAAATCAATGCCGCTACAATGTATATCCGATTCCACATTTGGAAGACTGTTGAAAATGTGGGACAAGCAACTTAAATTTCTAAGATGGACCTGCTCAGAGGCTACTAGCAGATACTTGTCTGAAAGAGCGAAGACATTTTCAGCTTTTGTAATGTTAAATGGATTGCATCAATATTAAGTCATGCCATTTAGTATGAAAGATGCGCCAGCCACATTTCAAAGACTAACCAATAAGTTCATTTCCAGATTACCCAACTGTATCGTATATAGATGACCTGGTGAATTTTGGTCACACATGGAAGGAACATTTGCAACATTTATCAGAATTGCTCAATTAACTTCGGGAGGCAGGCTTGGTGATAAACCTGGCTAAAAGTGAATTTGCCAAAGCCCAAATCACCATCCTGGGCCATGTTATTGGACACGGACAAATGGCCCCATGGAATGCAAAAAGAAAGGTTATTGGGGAGTTTGCCATTCCATTGACAAAAAAAGCAATACTAAGATTCCAGGGATTGAGTGGAGTTTATTGAAAATTCATAATAAATTTAAGCTCCACTTACTGAATCGCTAAAGAAACACAAGAACATTCAGTGCACAGTGTACTGTCAAAAGTTAGCTGACAGCCTGAAAACTGTCAACCACTACCCCACTGTTAACCACACCTAATTTCGCAAAGCCATTCAAGATTCAAGTGATATGGGTGTCAGCGCTGGGCTCTTACAGTAAGACGACAAGCTGATTGAAAAGACCTGTCGGGTATTTCTCCAGGAAATTGATCATTCTTTAGCAGAAATATTCGACACTTGAGAAGACGGCTTTGAGCGAGGGGTTGGAGTTACAACATTGGAATGTTTACGTTACCACTTATGTCTGAGACAATCATACTGATCATATCCCATTTACGTTTGCGGAGAAATTTAAGGACAAAGATTCGGGACTGTTTAGGTGGAGAGTTTGTTGTTACAGCCATTCAACCTGAAAATTGCGCATGTGGCAGGACAAGAAAACGTGATTACCGACACATTGTTGAGACTTGGATGAGAAACAGAAGCATTCGGTGGCGAGTGTAAAACAGACTAAAACAGAATGTAGTAATGCATATTTGTGTGTTTATAGTCAATGTAACATGAGTGTTTTTGTGTACTATCTGTAAGGTTAAGGGGTTTTAAAATGAAGCCATCTTAGTTTAGAGTTAGTTTATTTTTTGAAAAAAAAGAGGGCGAGGTGTGATGTTGCTACTCCTTAACAAGGTTAGGTTGTCCTTGATTTGTTTTCTTTCCAGAGAGGACATAAATGCATACATTCCAATATGTCTGGTTTGGATGGGTTCTAGAGCCAAATTCTTTATAGCTACCAGATACTGCCTCAGACAAAAGGCTTGCAAGTTTTAAAATAAAGTGTACAATGAAAGGGGAGTAGCCAGTTCTCCCAGCTCAGCTTTTTCTGGTTTGAATAAAGAAAATGTACAGCTCAGGAACAGGCCCTTTGGCCCTCCAAGCCTGAGTTGATCCAAATCCACTGTCTAAACCTGTTGCCCAATTCTTAAGCACCTATATCCCTCTGCTCCTTCTACTCATGCATTTGTCCAGACACATCTTAAATGAATCTACCGCACCTGCCTCTACTACCTCTGCTGACAATGCATTCAGGCACCTACCACCCTGGTAGATTTGGTTTGGTTTTAGCAAGTAATCAGATTTTTGAGGCTACTGGTCAAAGAAACAGCTACATGGAAGAATGTTTCCATGCTGAATCTCTCCCTCTCTTTGTAAAAGTGTTTGATTTTACTTTTTTTTGCCAAAGGGTGTTTATGGGGATTGTTGCAGGAACTTGGAACAGCATCATTAAGTTGGGGTTATGTATTGGGTTTTCAGATAGGTTATGTATTCTATAGAGTAAAAAGTGAGGTCTGCAGATGCTGGAGATCAGAGCTGAAAATGTGTTGCTGGTTAAAGCACAGCAGGTTAGGCAGCATCCAAGGAACAGGAAATTCGACGTTTCGGGCCAGAGCCCTTCATCAGGAATGAGGAGAGGGTGCCAGGCAGGCTAAGATAAAAGGTAGGGAGGAGGGACTTGGGGGGAGGGGCGATGGAGATGTGATAGGTGGAAGGAGGTCAAGGTGAGGGTGGTAGGCCGGAGTGGGGTGGGCGCAGAGAGGTCAGGAAGAGGATTGCAGGTTAGGAGGGCGGTGCTTAGTTCAAGGGAATCGACTGAGACAAGGTGGGGGGAGGGGAAATGAGGAAACTGGAGAAATGTGAGTTGAACTCCCCACCTTGTCTCAGTCGATTCCCTTGAACTCAGCACCGCCCTCCTAACCTGCAATCCTCTTCCTGACCTCTCCGCCCCCACCCCACTCCGGCCTATGACCCTCACCTCGACCTCCTTCCACCTATCACATCTCCATCGCCCCTCCCCCAAGTCCCTCCTCCCTACCTTTTATCTTAACCTGCCTGGCACCCTCTCCTCATTCCTGATGAAGGGCTCTGGCCCGAAACGTCGAATTTCCTGTTCCTTGGATGCTGCTTTAACCAGCAACACATTTTCAGCTATGTATTCTATACTCTGCTCTCTTTTGCTTGTTTTTCATTTGGTAAACTTGCAAATTTTGTTTTGTTTAAAACTGTGCGGTTGGGCCAGTTGCATCACTCCTAAAATATCCACTTTACACCTGCCTAAAACTAGCAAAGTTAGGGTCTGGGCTACTTCCTTGAAAGGTTTTGAGAGGGCCTGGCTTGGCCCATAAGTTCAAAATACCAGATCATCATTTTCTCAAGGCCAACTAAGGATAGGCAATAAATGTTGGCCCAGCCAGCAACACCCACATTCTGTGAAGGAATTAAAAAAAAGTTACCTGTCACAGGTCCAGTTTGATTCAGAAGTATTGCTGACAGCTTTCAGGCTCAGTATAAAGTTTATTGGCCCAACTCAAAGAGATTAATACTTCTTTTTGAAGACATAAGGAAACCTGCCATTTATCAAAATCCATTTAAATAATTGCTTCAGTGGTAGCACGCATCGGCTCATCTTACCTCCATGTCCACCAAAACCTTAATTCGAAAGTTAACATTTCTTATTAGATTAGATTAGTTACAGTGTGGAAACAGGCCCTACGGCCCAACAAGTTCACAGACCCTCTGAAGAGCAACTCACCCAGACTCATTCCCCTACATTTACCCTTTCGTCTAATGCTACGGGCAATTTAGCATGGCCAATTCACCTAACCTGCACATTTCTGGACTCTGGGAGGAAACCCACGCAGACATAGGGAGAATGTACAAACTCCACACAGACAGTTGCCTAAGGCGGGAATTGAACCTGGGTCTTTGGTGCTGTGAGGCAGCAGTGCTACCCACTGTGCCACCATGCCGCCCATTAGCCTTCTCTCAAAATATGGAACGCTTCATCCCCTTATTAAAAGTTTGCCTCAGCATTGCATTTATCCAATTTTATGTATTTGCACATTGCTCACTCCCTCACTGCTAGAGGCTAAATAGGGCTTTTATTTGCAAATCTCTTTCTCCAACTGTAGCCTATATACATTTTAAGACACTGTTTAAAACCAATCTCTGAACAATGCTTTGGGTACCTGCTTGCCCAAACACCTCAATAACAAGGGGCGTAATTTTAGAGAGAAAAGCAAGAGGTTTAAGAGGGATTGGAGGAAGAACATTTTCACCCAGAGGGTGGTGGGAATCTGGAATGCATTGCCAGGTATTTGAGGCAGGAAACCTCACAGCCTTTAATAAGCACTTAGATGAGGACCTAAGTGTTGTAACATTTGAGGCTATGTATCGAGTCTGGGAAATTGGTCACAGTATATTTTTGAAAAAAGGAGAAAGGGGGGACTGCAGATGCTGGAGACCAGAGTTGAAAAATGTGATGCTGGAAAAACACAGCAGGCCAGGCAGCAGCCGAGGAGCAGGAGAAGTGATGTTTCGGGCATAAGCCTTTCTTGGGAATCATTCCTGAAGAAGGGCTTATGCCCAAAACGTCGATTCTCCTGCTCCTCGGATGCTGCTTGGCCTGCTGCGTTTTTTTAGCACTACATTTTTCAACCGTAGTATATTTTTGGCAGTATAGACTTCATGGGCCAAATGGCCTCTTCGCTACTTAGCAATTTTATGATTTTTTTGGGGTTTTTTTGCCCTGATCTCAGTCTAGTGTGAAGTATCTTTTTTTGGAATTAAAGGTGCTAACTTCTTAAATCAACATACATAACTTTATGATACAAAATTACTTGAATGCAAATTTGACAAACAATAAAGAAGTCATACAATGAAATACTGACCATACTGGCACAAGCCTCATTGATAATATTCTTGTTTCTGATCTAATTTTATACCCAGACACACTGATCCTAATTCTGCTATCATTAAAGCTGAACAAAGTTAAAATTTACCTAAGTTTTCTTGTCAGTGATACTGTCAGTCATTAGCAATGTAAGGAATGATGACCAACAGATTTGAAACTGTTATTCGATAATAGGATTGATTCTCTGAATGGAACTCGAGGGAATACACCAACTATCCAACTGAAAAAAATGAATGACAATGACAAGGGAATTTTACATGAACTATACTTCATTACAGTGAGAAAGTTGTTGTTTAATCTGAAGTAGTGTTATCATGGCTGACAAGATGATGAAAGTAACAAACAACGGCTTCCACAATGTCCACAAGTTTCTTTCCAGACATTTTATTTACATTTCTACAGTTTAAGAATTTAACTAAGATTTGCCTGGCAAAACACATACACAAATTGCATACTGCAATTCACCAAGCTCAACGAACTGTACATAACCTTTGCAATGGATTAAAACCAATGATCTACAAGTCACTTTACAAATATTACAACTTAAATGTATATAAACCTAATCCACAGTTGATCAAAACAGCAAACGTTAGAATTTTTAATGCAACATCATTTTCCAGACAAAGAGCTTAAAAACTTTGCTAAAATTGTAATTTTGTAAACAATTACAAAATAGAACATCCATATAGATGGAAAGGAAAGGCAAAGTCTGTGTTTGATCACTGTTTGTAAATTCTTGAGCATTTAACAGGAAAAGTTAGGATTTTATACATGAAAAAAATCTTTACACCTTACAATGGATTCCCCAAATGCACTTCCCAGATAGCACGGGAGGGGTTGTTATCCCTGGTGTCTATGTTTTGCGCAGAACACAGGACTGCAGTTACCAACAGATTCCTCCAGCCTCCCTCTAAATACCTGGGTTGGATTTAACAGCAAAAGACTGCTGTCCAATGTTTCTGCTCAAATACTAGTTGTAGGGGCTAACCTTCCAGTTTTTCTATAGGTAACCAATAATTAGGGAATATTGTCACCTTGAACTCAAGATATTCACATTACTTGACATTATTTCTTCTGGATTTGCCCTTTTGCAATACACCTTTTAAAACGTGATCAGAAAGTGTTGAAGTCCGCAAACAGTCACCAGTCTAATGTGGCGTCATGCTGGACCATCTTTGATCAGAGAGAACCACATTCTCTCCGGACACTCCCTGAGCTTCAGTGCAAGAAAACACTCCAGGTAAGTTTGCTTCAACCATCCTGGCGCACTTGAGAACTTCTGTGAGAAATGGAAGAGCATGGTTTCTGGGAAGCTGGGAGCAGGAAGGGATATGGATGGAGAAGGGAAAAGCCATCTGCAAGCAAGGGAACAATCATCAAAGCTAGATGAAAACATTAGCTGCAAATATGGATGTTTAAAAAATTGCAGATTCCTAGACTTGGTATCTGTGCTCTGATAGTAGGGATGTTACGTACGAAGCTAGAGGATGTTTCTGGATCACTTCATTAAATGTTCTCCTGACGACAGTAAGCACTCAGTTCTTTGGAGAGAACCCAGAATTCTGACATAAGATGATGTGAGTGAACTGGAGCAGGTGGTGAATCTGATGTATCTTTTGGTATCAGTGCATCTGGGGCACCCTTGTGTTTAGGCAATTCTTTCCATCACAACTGTTTAAAGACATCAATAGCTTGTGATTATTTGTCAGTGATAGCTACACCAGACTGCCAGGAAAAGAACTAATGAACAACAGTTGACTGAGGAAATAAAGATCAACAATAGGTTTGGCAAGACACAACAGCTAGGACTGGCTACATACCGAAATCTCTCAGGAGATAATTATCAGTATAAGCATAGAATATTCTAAACCATTTCCAAGACAAACTGTTAATCTGTATTCAGTCCATTACTAACATCTGCTCTTGGCAGTTTCAGTGCAGTGCAATCTGCAGTAACCACCTGTCTGCACTGCCCATCTAATAGAAAGGTCAAGACAATATAATATTTTAGACTTGAACTTGTTCTGGCAGGTTCCAGTCAGTCGTTACATTCAAGGAGGGAGATTGCACTTGATAGCATCAATGCATATCTGACCACCAACCTTCCTCGCTCAATGTTATTAAATCACAATCCTTCAGTATTAGCCTTTTCAGCTTGGACAGAAGTACTTGTGGCAATGACATCAAGAGGGCGATGGTTCAGCTGTGGTTGCCTCCAGATGTCCTGCTGCCTGGATCTAGTACATAGCTCTTAAACTGCAGCGCAACCTCTCAGATGTCTGCATTGATTGTACTCATTACTAAACAGGAATGCCTTCAAAAAACAGCCCTTCTACTCCGAGAACACACAAATCATCTTATTTTGCTTCACACACACATACAATTTTACAATATTAAATTAACAATTCCAACTTCTGAACACAGTGGGTTTGAAGTTAACAAAAACTCCTTTTGTCGTCATAAAAAAAATTGTGCAATTTCAACCAAGTGTGCATTTGTATTCCAGGAGAAACTTGCAATCTCTTCAGAATTCGGCTGTTCCCTGCATCGCTATATTAGACGGAAACCAACACATCGAGGTAGAGTCTATCGTAAGATTCCTTGAACAGCAGAATAAGGAGAAGGCTGAAAAGACATGATGCAGTCAGGCACCAATTCAACCAGTTAACATCTGAAAAATAAGAACAACAGAATGTTAGTGTGATGAAAAAAAACACTGGCCAATGTGCCTATAAACCAAGTTAAATTTGGCTGGAACCTTTGCTTTTAATCACTAGTTCGGGTTTGGTTAGCTCAGTTGGCTGGACGGTTTATTTGTGATGTACAGTGATGCCAACAGCACAGATTCAGAGAAAACAGAGGAAAGCTAACCCCCTATAATCCATTGCATAGGTGATTAAAGGCCACTAGTTTGCAACGTGAACTCTTACCCTCCCAAGATATTGTCTGACTCGCTGCAAGAATTGGAGTGCCCACTTTAAAGCAGTGAAGGATGCAAGATTCTTTAACAGCTCTCAAACAAAAATGGATAAATATCTGAAACAAAAAGCTAACAAAGTGGGGGGGGAGCAGGAGGGGAAATGGTGGTGGTGGAAAACAAGTGACTAAATAATAGCTCTCTCAGACAGCACAAACACTCAGACCTGGGCAGTCCTTGATACTTTAGTAATATAAATGATTCAATAATATGGTCAATTTTTAATCTTGTAATATTACACATCAACAAAATAATTTCATTGCTGCAAATCTTTAAGCATACATCAGCATTACAACCAAGAGATCATCGAAAGCCAATCCAATTTTAGGGCATAACGGTTCAATATTCTTGTCATAAATGTGGCTTCTCCTATTTCCTAAATACTGCTCAATGTTCTTTTTAGTTTACATATCATCCTAACTGTATAGTGGCAAAAATCATCACGAATGTTCAACTATATGATTTTTACTCTTATAGAAAAGAGTACCTTTTCTACAAGAGCAGCAGCAGGGATTTGCAGAATTGAGTATTCAGTTATGTTGCAAAGATGCACAAGGAGAAAAGCAACCCGAGATAAAAAAATACACTGAACCATTCAGACCAGGTGATTATATGCTAAGAAGTTCAGAGTCTAAATTATTGATGGCTGCAAGAAGGATCAGGATCAAATTTTAAAAATGGAGGCTTCACGTCAAAACAGTACTCAGAACCCTCTGATAACTGTCTGCTCTCTGATTAAAACCGTAATGAAGCTTATCCTGGAACACTTGGTTTCCAATTATAGTCATTTCAGCTCAAGCCATGATAAATGCAATAATTCAGACAAACAGACACAAGAGAAATTGCTCAATTTACCAAGACTGTGATTTGCACGATGACCTGTTCCTTGCAGCATTTAAACTAACAGCTTTCTGCAAAGGTTGTGATGAACCTCAAGATAGAACTCAAAGTGAATTCCTTTTTACAGCCCTTCCCCAACCAAACCGTTAAGAATCTGCAAATCCACCTTTAGGCATACACACAAACAACAGTTGCCCAAGCCGAAGTCACATAGGTTTGTGAGCATGAGTCTGCTTGCTCTTACCACATTTAATATTCCCACCCAAAGCAAGATCAAAGGGTGGCTTTATCACGAATCATTTGTATTATTTAAGCCGTGCACAAACTATACAAATATTCATGCTACTGCTATAGCATGCAGATGGTGCACATGTAGGGTCTAAAACTATTACCAACTGGGAATGCAAGATGAACCACCAGAAAACTGTGAACCTTGATAAACAATGGTACAAATATATCACCTTAACCAAAGAGACTGAAAGATGGGATAATGACTGCAGAAAGGCAGTTCGAGGGGGATCTGCCTTTGCCGGTAGTATGGGCTGAAGTCAGAAATAGGAAAGGAGCAGTCATCTTGTTGGGTGTTTACCATAGGCCCCCCAATAGCAGCAGAGATGTGGAGAAACAGATTTTGGAAAGGTGCAGAAGCCACAGGGTAGTAGTCATGGGCGATTTCAACTTCCTAAATATTGATTGGAAGTTCTTTAGATCAAGTAGATTGGATGGGGCGGTGTTTGTGCAGTGTGTCCAGGAAGCTTTTCTAACTCAGTATGTAGATTGTACGCCCAGAGGGGAGGCCATATTGGGTTTGGTACTTGGTAATGAACCGGGACAAGTGATGGGCTTGTCAGTGGGTGAGCATTTTGGTGATGGTGACCACAATTCTGTGACTTTCACCTTGGTTATGGAGAGAGATAGGTGCGTGCAACATGGCAGGTTTTACAATTGGGGGAAGGGTAAATACGATGCTGCAAGACAGGATCTGAGGAGCATAGGCTGTCAGGGAAGGACGTCGTTGAAATGTGGAACCTTTTCAAGGAACAGATACGATGTGTCCTTGATATGTATGTACCTGTCAGGCAGGAAAGAAATGGTCGTGCGAGGGAACCTTGGTTGATGAGGGAGGTTGAATGTCTTGTAAGGAGGAAGAAAGAGGCTTACATAAGGTTGAGGAAACAAGGTTCAGACAGAGTGTTGAAGGGATACAGGATAGCCAGGAGGGAGCTGAAGAAAGGGATTAGGAGAGCGAAGAGAGGGCATGAAAAATCTTTGGCTGGTAGGATCAAGGATAACCCCAAGGCCTTTTATGCGTATGTGAGAAACATGAGAATGACGAGAACGAGGGGAGGTCCGATCAAGGACAGTAGTGGGAGACTGTGTATTGAGTCGGAAGAGATAGGAGAGGTCTTGAATGAGTACTTTTCTTCAGTATTTATAAATGAAAGGAACCGTATTGTTGAAGAGGAGAGTATGAAATGGACTGGTAAGCTACTGGAGATACTTGTTAGGAAGGAAGATGTGTTGGGTATTTTGAAAAACTTGAGGATAGACAAGTCCCCCGGGCCTGACGGGATATATCCTAGGATTATGTGGGAAGCAAGAGAGGAAATTGCAGAGCCGTTGGCAATGATCTTTTCACCTTCACTATCAATGAGGGTGGTACCAGGGGACTGGAGAGTGGCGAATGTTGTGCCCCTGTTCAAAAAAGGGAATAGGGATAACCCCGGGAATTACAGGCCGGTTAGTCTTACTTTGGTGATAGGCAAAGTAATGGAAAGGGTACTGAGGGATAGGATTTATGAGTATCTGGAAGGACACTGCTTGATTAGGGACAGCCAGCACGGATTTGTGAGGGGTAGGTCTTGCCTTACAAGTCTTACTGAATTCTTTGAGGTGGTGACCAAGCATGTGGATGAGGGTAGAGCAGTGGATGTAGTGTACATGGATTTCAGTAAGGCATTTGATAAAGTTCCCCATGATAGGCTTATGTGGAAAGTCAGGAGACACGGGATAGTGGAAAATTTGGCCAGTTGGATAGAGAACTGGCTAACCGGTCGAAGTCAGAGAGTGGTGGTAGATGGTAAATATTTAGCCTGAGCCCAGTTACAAGTGGAGTTCCCCAGGGATCAGTTCTGGTCCTCTGCTGTTTGTAATTTTTATTAATGACTTGGAAGAGGGAGTTGAAGGGTGGATCAGTAAATCTGCAGATGATACAAAGATTGGTGGAGTTGTGGATAGTGAGGAGGGCTGTTGTCGGCTGCAAAGGGACTTAGATATGATGCAGAGCTGGGCTGAGGAGTGGCAGATGGAGTTCAACCCTATCAAGTGTGAGGTTGTCCATTTTGGAAGGACATATAAGAATGCGGAATACAGGGTTAATGGTAGGATTCTTAGTAAGGTGGAGGAGCAGAGGGATCTTGGGGTCTATGTTCATAGCTCTTTGAAAGTCGCCACTCAGGTGGATAGAGCTTGTAAGAAGGCCTATGGTGTATTAGCATTCATTAGCAGAGGGATTGAATTCAAGAGTCGTGAGGTGACGTTGCAGCTGTATAGGACCTTGGTAAGGTCACATTTGGAGTACTGTGTGCAGTTCTGGTCGCCTCATTTTAGGAAAGATGTGGAAGCTTTGGAGAGGATGCAGAGGAAATTTACCAGGATGTTGCCTGGAATGGAGAATAGGTCGTACGAGGATAGGTTGAGAGTGCTAGGCCTTTTTTCATTGGAACGGCGAAGGATGAAGCGTGACTTGATTGAGGTTTATAAAGATGATCAGGGGAATAGATAGAGTAGACAGTCAGAGACTTTTTCCCTGGGTACAACAGTGCGTTACAACGGGACATAAATCTAAGATGAAGGGTAGAAGGTATGGGGGGATGTCAGGGGTAGGTTCTTTACCCAGAGAGTGATGGGGGCATGGAATGCACTGCCTGTGGGAGTGGCAGAGTCAGCATCATTGGTGACCTTTAAGGGGCAATTGGATAGGTACACGGATAGGTGCTCAAGCTGGGACAAACGTTCAGCACAACATCATGGGCCGAAGGCCTGTTCTGTGCTGTATTGTTCTATGTAGCAATAAACAGATGAGCTGAAGAGGGTGATGGAATGGGACAATTAAACAATGAAACAAGCACAGAAAGAGAGAGGGAGAAAGGAAAAAATTTTAAAAAGTCCAAAATCGAAAATTTTAAAATGCACACATTTAAAATTTGCACATTACACAACCATGCTAGAAAGACAAACAAAATCCCATTTATGTACAAGAATTACAAAGAATGCTTGCTCAATCCTTCCATTTAGCTACCGTGAATAATATAGTCCAAGAACACGTTATTTCATTCAAGCTTTTGAAATCTGGAGCTCTGTTTACTTTAATGCTTTATCTCTGCCATACATTCAGTGAAGGAATCTCAATTTATTCAGTCTTGGACGTGACCTAAGCGAGCATTACTTGTGCATGCTAAATACTTCCTTCATGCCTTAATGATCAGGCAGAAAAGTTTCAATGCTGCCTTGGGGAATCCATAATTCATGAACCCGCAGTCCAAACTTCCAGTCTGCAGTTTGGCAGGGTGAGGGTGCGTGGGGGTGGGGGTTGGGGAAGGGAGGGAAAAAGGTCACAACTAAGGTAGACAACTTGCAAATTAGTCTTGTGGGCTTAACTCTTTCTGCCTACACAGTTAAACAAATCAAATTATCCATTGAAGTAGCTATGAATTACAAAGAGAGATTTCCAAAATGAGCTTAGGGGGAAAATCAAAAATTAATGGGTAATTTTAGAATTTATAGAATCTTATGCCTGCATCCATTGGAGCACTGCCAACCACAGATTTTACTGGAGTTAGAACAAAGTCCAAATTCTGCGTACAGGGATAGGTGATATATTTGAGACAAACTATGAGCTTAGATAGCCTGCGTGCTACAACATGCCAGAATATCTGGCAGTGTGCAGATTAACAGATGCACATGTTATATGGCAAGCTAATTCATCAATATCTCATTAATCTTCATTACAGTAAATCTGGGTACAAGAGTTTCAAATGCACACCAACTCCATTTATATTGCTGAAGGTATTATGTTTCACGAGTATTATGCCAATCAGACCAACCTAAACTTACAGCACATTCGTAAGGACAAAAAATTTGATCCCACCAGCCTCAATGCCCTTTCCTGGTGACGAGTACTAATGAGATTCAGTGGAAAACCAATGGAATTGTGATGCAAGTTGCATTAGGTGACAATATTAAAATAAGAAAAAGCACAAAATTAAAGCCATTGCACTGTGGAGAGGCATAAGAACAACACTTTTAGTTGAAAAATAGTTAATATGCAAGAACAAGGGAATCACTAAACTGCTAGCATTCTTGGCAAGATTGTTCCTCTGAAATGCTTCACGTGATTATTTCAACACAATCGTAATTTAGAATAAGCAGATTTATATTTCAGCATAAACACATCTAAGCTTAGGCTGTTTCCTTTTGACGCAGCACTCTGATGCAGTTAGTGAGACAGTAAAAGGCTTTTGGTTTTTAAATCATTAGGACAGTGTATTGCTACCACTCAACACTATAAAAATCGTGTTGATACCATCAGCAACTGCTATAATAGTTACCAGTGAGCCTGCAGAGCTGTGGAGGGAATGTTTATGGATGGGTTGCTTGTTAATATAGAACTTGAATAGTCCTGAAAAGAGTCAAACTGGAGAAGTGCCTTTTTTTAATCTTACACTCAAGATGGATACAAGAATACCAAATTCCAAAGGGAACAACAATTTATATTGCATGAGAAATACCCGCTTACGAATGGATTCCTACAAGGTCAGATGATGATCGACTTCCAAGTAAAAATAGAAGGAGCTGGCAGCGATATACTTAACATGTCTGGCAGCAGCTATGGTAAGAAAATAAAATAAATGCTTCAAATCTATAATCTTAGGCTGATTTTCTTTTGTTCTACATATACTGTAAGATCTTCTGATTACTTAAAGCATTTCCTGCTTTATTTTCAGCTTTCTGGCATCTCCAGTATTGCAACATTGTGTGTTATCAACTTGAAGTAACAGACACTTTCAAACAAAGTCTATACAGTACTGATTGGAAGAGAGGAAGACAAACATAACAAGTTTTCTAAACTGGGTGTGTTCTTGGTGTTAGAACTACAAGAGAAGGCACATATTTAAAGTATGACCTCAGTTTTCAAAGGCACAAAATTTTTCTTCAAGTTTTCATTGAATGTAGGGGTAGCTGCCCGTCACTAATTGACCTTGAACTAAGTTAAAAATCACAACACCAGGTTATAGTCCAACAGGTTTAATTGGAAGCACACTAGCTTTCGGAGCGCCGCTCCTTCATCAGGTGAAAGTGGAGGACACAATTCTAAGGCACAGAATTTATAGCAAAAATTTACAGTGTGATGTAACTGAAATTATACATTGAAAAATACCTTGATTGTCTGTTGAGTCTTTCAAATACCATGATATAGAGGACACAATTCTAAGGCACAGAATTTATGTGCCTTAGAATTGTGTCCTCCACTATCACTTGATGAAGGAACATCTCTCCGAAAGCAAGTGTGCTTCCAATTAAACCTGGTGTTGTGTGATCTTTTAACTTTGTACACCCCAGCATCTCCAAATCATGACCTTGAACTAAGTGACTTGCTGCAGCCATTTTAGATGTTGAACTAGGAGATCTGGAGGCCAGTTCCATGATATTGAGAGACAAGTTCAAACCCTATCTAGGCAGCTAATAAACTTTGACTGAAAGTAAATTAATTTCTAACTAAATATGAGTCAGCTACATTGCTGTGGGCCTGGAGTCATATAGAAGCCAGAATAGGTAAGGATGGGAATCTCCCTTCCAAAAAGGACATTAATGAATCAGATTGTTTCTTTTTCCAGCAATCGATAACAGTTGTCATGATAGTTGCTGTCATTGAGATGAGCTTTTAAAGCCAGGTTTATTGATGGAATTAAAATTCTAGCAGCTACTGCTCAATCTATGCCCATAGGACATTAGCCCAAGTCTTTAAATTACTAATCCAGTGACACTATCACTATGCCGCCATTCCAGATTACTAGCTGTGAACAAAATCACTGCTTATACTGACATTTTCTTTCTCTATTCAGGCTCAGCACTGCCACCAGTTAAAGTTCACATATCTGAAAGATTAAATATAATTCTCTCACCACAGATCTCCAGTACCTCTTTTATTTTAGGTTTCCTGTACTCAGCTTCTTTGCTTTCATTTTAGAAAACTTCCTTTTTCCTCTGGTCAATGTTACTGAGGATGCAGTTAGTAACGTATCCCCCAAAGGAAAGATGGCTAGTGTCTCAGCAGTGTAGCAGAGTTGAGGAACTGTTAACCTCCAACACTATCCTGTGACAATACCTTTAAGCTCCAAAGTTATATATTAGCTTAATTCCCATTAACGTTAAATATTTGCTAACCACTTGCAAAGATAAACATCAAGCAGCACACAGAATATCAAATATATTGGAACTTAAGAAATCTAAGTAGTGGGCTACATTGCCCTTGTGACTGCTCAGCTATTCTACTGGACAGTAATACCAGAGTGTAGTGTAGTTATAACATGACAGTGTAATAGCGTGCACCAGCCATTTCCACAATCAATTCCAGAGGAAAATGTCCTCTCCCGTGAAGCAACAATCTACCTCAAAACTGCAATATCCACAAGCATGTCAGCTTCTAAATGCTGTATGACTTGCTAGGCAATTTTTAATAGCACACTTTTTACAGAAAAATGCTCAAATTGAAATGCCTGAGGCTATTAAGGATATTTTGCAAAAACTCCAATACAGGAGGGGTTGAAATCACAAGAGGGCTAGTGATCCTTACTTTGCAAACAAACAACCGGATGCAAAGAAAACTTTATGGAATTGTAGCAGATTCCCACTTTCCATGAGCTTTGAAGCAATTGATTATACAATTGCAGATGCCTTGGTGGAGTGGGAGGGGGATTTAAAGTGTTGAGCCGCGGGGTGGTTGGGTTGGTTGGTTGGTCTGGGTGTCCCAGAGGTGAACCACCCCATGGCTCAACACTTTAAATCCCTCTCCCACTCCACCAAGGACATGCAGGTCCTTGGACTCCTCCATTGCCAGACCATAACACAACGGTTGGAGGAAGAGAGCCTCATCTTCTGCCTGGGAACCCTCCAACCACAGGGGATGAACTCAGATTTCTCCAGTTTCCTCATTTCCCTTCCCCCCCCCCCCCCCCCCCCCCCCCCCCCCCCACCTTGTCTCAGTCGAATCCCTCAAACTCAGCACCGCCTTCCTAACCTGCAATCTTCTTCCTGACCTCTCCGCCCCCACCCCACTCCGGCCTATCACCCTCACCTTGACCTCCTTCCACCTATCACATCTCCACTGCCCCTCCCCCAAGTCCCTCCTCCCTACCTTTTATCTTAGCCTGCTGGACACACTTTCCTCATTCCTGATTAAGGGCTTATGCCTGAAATGTCGAATTTCCTGTTCCTTGGATGCTGCCTGACCTGCTGCGCTTTTCCAGCAACAAATGTTCAGCTCTGATACTCCAGCATCTGCAGACCTCACTTTCTCCTCAACTCCATTGGACTTTGAACAGAATCCCTACATTGTAGAGAGGCCTTCTGGTCCATTGAGACTGCACCAACCCTCCAAAGATTATCCCACCTAGATCCACCCTGACCTTCCTTCCCCGCAACCCCACATTTACCATCACTAATCCACCAAGCCTGCATATCCCTGGAACCAAGGGGAAATTTAACATGGCCAATCCACCTAACCAGGCATGGGGAGAATGTGTAAACTCCACCCAGTCACCCAAGGCTGGAATCGAACCTGGTACCCTCGTGCTGTGAGGCAGCAGTGCTAACCACCATGCCACTGTTCCATCCATTTCAGATGCACAATACAGTTGACATTTAAATGTCCTCTGAAATGGCCAAAAGCCACTCAATTGTCAAAAGGGCGGTTCACCACTATCTCGAAGGCATTTAGGGACAGGCAATAAAAGCAGGCTTGCCAGTGATCACATCGCATGGATAGTCAGTATGAGGAAGCAAAAATACTGACTACATCAGTAAATGTCAACTTGCTCTTAAAAACAAGTGCATGCAACCCAGTGCATCATGATTCTTTTCAGGATTCAGCCTACTCAGCTGGAATTTTTTTAAAAAACATTCTTATTGCCTCCCACTCAAACAAATTATTTTCCTGAGACCTCAAACTATGAAATTCTTTAACTTCTTCAGTATTTCCCACAATCTTCAGATACTAAAATACAAGTTTAGTGATAAATTACCATATAATCAGATTTACCAGGATGTTGCCTGGCCTGGAGGGAAGGTCTTATGAGGAAAGGCTGAGACACTTTGGGTCTGTTCTGACGGGAAAGAAGGCGGCTAAGTGGGGATTGGATAGAGACATACAAGACCATCAGAGGAGTAGAAAGGGTAGATTGTCTTTTTCCTAGGATGATGATGTCAGCTTGTATGAGAGGGCATAACTACAAATTGAGGGGTGGTAGATTTAATACTGATGTCAGAGGCAGGTTCTTTATGCAGAGAGTGGTAAGGGCGTGGATTGCCCTACCTGCTAATGTAGTCAACTCAGCCACATTAGGGAGATTTAAACAATCCTTAGATAAGCACATGGAGGATTTTGGGATAATGTATGGGGACGAGATGAGAATAGTTCACAGGTCGGCGCAACATCGAGGGCCGAAGAGCCTGTTCTGTGCTGTACTGTTCTATAACCCTTGCGTTATTCTTCAATTCCAACCTTCATGGAATAGAAATAGGGGAGGAAAGATTCTCATAATGGCAATGCTGCTGCAAGTGGGCCTGAAATTCTTGGCAAAAGTGAGAACTGCAAATGCTGGAGATTAGAATCGAGTGTGGGATGCTGGAAAAGCAAAGCAGGTCAGGCAGCATCTGAGGAGCAGGAGAATCAACATGTGGTGCTTTTCCAGCACCACACTCTTGACTGAAATTCTTGGTTCAAGCCCACCTACCTCATTAATGTGTCACAGCAGGAATATGAATTGTTACAAGGATATCAATCATCTTATTGTGGACAGGCTCAAAGGGCAGAGGACTTATTCCTTTCACTAAATTTTATTTATAAATTATAAGTTGCCAGCATTGGTCACCCTGAAGTCACCACCTTGATGGAAAATTACATCACATCTATTTGTGTTATCAACACACTTACCTTGCTACGAATTCTACGTGTTCAAATACAATGCATTTCCTTTTGTCTTTTTAAACATCGTTCCTTAGTTGGACTCCATTTTATGTTGACATTAGTTTTCACTATTTTCCAATTTTCATTTTCAACTTTTCTGCTTCTCATAACCAGACTTATTTTTGTCCTTTCTGAATTCCCTCCCATTCTCCTAACACACTGGACTGGCAACCTTGAAAGAGTTCTAATTGTGACCTTTTGTCACTATGACAAAATGGAAAAAAAAACACAATTCAACTCGAAAGAAAACTGACAGCTTAAAATCTAATCAGAGGATGTTCATGTCGTCACAAAAAGAGATGCAATTTCCAGTTCTGATGAAAGATCATGGACCCAAAGTGTTGCCTGTTTCTCTCCACAAATGTCATGTAACCCAGTGATATTTTCCAGGAGTTGACCGTACTTATTTTAGATTTTAAACCTTCAAATACTGATAATTTCTCCAATTGCTACAATCAGCACTCTGAACTTGGAATTGTGAATAATTAATCATACACAAAGAATACAATACTGTAGCATTCTAACTATTCCACATATTAAGAACTGAACTTGTTAACACTTGCTGTGCTATTGTTTCATGGGAACCAGCTAACGCAAATAAAGTACCTTTACTTTCTGTGAAAATGTTGGGTGGGGAGGTGCTTTCCAAAACCCAAACAGCCCAGTTTTAATCTCTTTTCTCAGACCATAAGCTATAGTAGCAGAATGAGGCTATTCAGCGCATTGGGCCTGCTCTGCCATTCGATCACGGCTGATATATTTCTCAACACCATTCTTCCGCCTTCTATCCATAACCATCGATTCCCTTCCTAATCCCTCGTGTTTAGTCATGGGCTTGAATTGAGGGGCTGGAAAGGGCTATTCTTAGGATTTGATGGATAACTCAACATCAAAACAAGAACCACTTATGTGAGGAACTTGAGATGAGCAAATACACAACCTGGAATTAAACTTTATACTGAGCCCCTGAGATGCCAAAGAATATGCATATTTGGTCCACAAAGCAAAAGTTTGCAGACAGCAAGGAACACTGATCATTTTATTAAAATTAGGGAAAACAAAAACATTCCAGTGAGTCACTACAAAAAGTTAAATATCTGGAGAGCAGAGCTTATAAAATACAGATTTTTAAGTGTTCTATGAGTGCTTCTCTGTGAAAGGCACTTCATAAAAGCATATCTGTTTTCATTGCCGGGAAAGAATCTCTTTCATGTCTTTGCAGGGGAGCAACAGTAGTGTAGTGGTTATGTTGCTAGACCAGCAATCCAAACACCAGGGATTATGATCCAGAGAGTAGTTCAGATTCCATGAGGAACTCAAATTAAATTAATTTAACCCGGGATAAAAAACAACTAGTAACAGCAACAGGGACCATGGACCAGCTGAATTGTCAGAAGAAAACATTCGGTTCATTCAACTCCTTCAGGGAAGTAAAGCTGGCATCAATACTCTTAACTGCTATCCAAAATGGTTTACCACTACTTTCACAAAGACATACTAGGACAATACAATGAAATAAATGCTGGTTTTGCCAATGACAGCTACATCCCACAAACTAGGAATTAAAATACTCCTGCAACAATCTGCGCTGTAACATAACCTAACTCCAAAGATCTGTCAGTGAGACACGAGAGGGAGCACGGGAATATTTACAGCTGAGAGTTCATTATATGGAATTCAGTACCACAAGTAGTTGATGCAAAAACATTGAATGCATTCAAGAGGCTCAGCAGGCTTGAAGGGCCGAATGGTCTCCAGCTGCTCCTATCTTCTATGTTTCTCCCTCAGAGTCAGTTGCAGCATTTAAAGTCTGCTTAACATTACACAAACCTTGTGACATACCACATCATGGGAACACTGCAATTCATGAAGAAAATAAGTTGAATAGTTTTTAACCTACCCAACATTTGGAGTACACTACGCTCCTCAAAGTCAGTCAATCAGAATTGACATTCACCTTGCATCATCCCATTAAAGTGGATTTTGACACTATTTTTCCCAATACATTGGAGATCTTATGATCAATCATTAATCCTATCAATATACTTGGCTCACAATTGAGTTAGATGCAGAACATTTTAGTAAAATTATGCAAGTTACAGTTCATTTGGAAATATTTACTTTTTTTAGGACAGCACAGAGACACAGTGGTTAGCACTGCTGCCTCATGGGCCAGGGACAGTGGTTCAATTTCACTTTGGACAACCACCTGTGGAGTTTGCGGGTTCTCCCAGTGTCTCCGTACTATAGGGATGCTATGATACTCCAGTACAGAGGATGGGATTCATGAAGACACTCCATTAATGCTCCATGATGATGCAGAGCAACCTTTTGGTTTCTCATTTTGTCTCTAGGACAGATGGATAACAGGGAAAGATTATCACTTCAACAAGGAGGGAAACGTTTATTTCTGTCTCAATGTAAATCAGGTAACCCAAGTGCCCTCTTAGGACATGCAGCATGGGGTCCTAAAACTACATTTAAATTAGGAACAACATTAAATACAGATGACACAGCCTATTTAAGTGCAGAAAATAAGAAAGCTTTTCCAAGGATTAAAAGACACAGAAATCTTAAGTCCTTTGGACCTTGCTCACCCAATTGATCAGGAACTATTTGCAGAGCGAGAAACAAAGCAAACCTTTCATTGGAACTCTGCATCCAAATATTTTATCTTCTTCCTAAATAAACATTGGTTAAAGTCTTTTGGGAAAGCTGACTAACAAACTGGTAGATATACACACGGCTGTAATCCGCACAAAAGCTGGTCTGAAATGGTTGTTCGAAGTATAGAAATAGTTGAATGAAATGGATTTATATGCAATTAAATTTCTAATAACCTAGCACATCAATAACTGAGTTCAACAAATAATGGTCAACTTTACTTTCACACTGCAAGGTCGTCATCTGCACAGCATGCTCACATCATTGTGAAGTTTACTCATCGTGAACATTCTGTCTGGACTTTATTTTAATGCAGAACAGAATTCAGCAACAGCTCCCAGCTTCTCACAGCTACTAAGCACTGTCTTCAGTTCAAAGTCCCTTTAGAGAACTGAAAGTTCAGCCAACATGGAATCAAAAGCAAGGGGTTATGGTCGGGTACTTTTAAGTTTCACAGACAGGTTTAATTGAATTTCTGAATGGCATTCGCAAGATTTTGATTCCAAACTCAACCTGAACTGCATTGTAAATCAGTTGGAATCAGTGACATACAAGATAGATGATCTAATTAGCACTTGTGGATGAGTGTGGAAGGAATTGAAATGGAGGCCTTGGTTCAGTGCAGTTTGATTGTATTGGATTTAAATCCCCTTGCCAGAAACTGCAGCACAATATGGACAGTCACTCCAGTGTAACAGATCACATGGTAAAGAGGTGCCATTTTTAGGTAAGAAATTGAACCAAAGTATTTCCTGCCCATTTCAGTGGATGTACAAGGTCCCATGCAACTGGTTGTTGAAAAAAAAACAGGAAAACTTTGCCACTTTTCAACACTTGCCAGTCAATCAACATTTCTATAAAACAGATTATTGAGACATTTCTTTCACTGTTTTTGGGGTCCTATTGAACGAAGTTGGCTATGAATTCCAATTCCTCAACCTTGTTGACTTTTCAGCAAGGTTATTTTTATTTGCGAACATTCTGCTGCCTTTGGAACATTGAATTCTAAATTCCACTGCTTATTTCCCATTTGTAAGATGTTTTGCAAATGTACTCAAGGTTCGACACAGCACATTTCTTCAGGTTATGCTGGAGACATTTCCACTGATTCACTGAGGCCATTTGTCAAGTCATCAGCTAGAAGAATTTGATGTGGGGAAACTGCTCATCTGACTCATTCATGTGGAGGTGCCAGTGTTGGACTCGGGTGGACAAATTTAGAAATCGCACAACACCAGACAACAGTCCAACAGGTTTATTTGGAAGTACAAACTTTTAGAACACTGCTCCTTCATCAGTTAGCTAGTGGGACAGGATCATAGGACACTGAATTTATAGTAAAAGATCAAGGCTTCATAAACTGATATGGTGTATTGAACAAACCTCGATTGCTGTTAAGTCTTTAATCACAGAATGGGGTTGCAGGTTTCCATTCATTAAGATGTAAATGCCAGAACCTCTTTCAAGTCACATTCTTGAGATAACTTAATGTTTTATAAAAAAGGGTAATATCTCAGCTCAGACTTTTTAAAAATAAAACCTTAAGTTATCTCAGGAATGACTTGAACACAGTTCTGGGATTTACATATTAACAAATCGAAACCTGCATCCCCATTCTAAGTGATTAAAGACTTAACAGCAATCTACATTTGTTCAATCCATGGCATCAGTTGGATGACACTTTGATCCTTTACTATAAATTCTGTGTCCTATGATCCTGCCACACAAGCTACCTGACGAAGGAGCAGCGCTCTGAAAGCTAGTACTTCCAAAGTTGTTACTTTGGGGCGGCACAGTGGTTAGCACTGTTGCCTCACAGCGCCAGAGACCCAGGTTCAATTCCCACCTCAGGCAACTGACTGTGTGGAGTTTGCACACTCTCCCAGTGTCTGCGTGGGTTTCCTCTGGGTGCTCCGGTTTCCTCCCACAATCCAGAAATGTGCAGGTTAGGTGAATTGGCAATGCTAAAAATTGCCCGTAGTGTTAGGTGAAGGGGTAAATGTAGGGGAATGGGTCTGGGTGGGTTGCTCTTCGGAGGGTCAGTGTGGACTTGTTGGGCCGAAGGGCCTGTTTCCACGCTGGAAGTAATCTAATCTAATCAAATAAACCTATAGCCTGGTGTTGTGCACTTTTTGACTCTCGTTCAGTAAGCCTGACCTGGACAACCATGACTTCAATGTAACTGGTTTTACCTACATTACTTTGAGGCCATGCCCACCTTTCATAACTTCTTTTCAGTAGTTCCATATGCCCAATGGGAATGGATTTGTCAACACTCTAAGCGTAGGGAATACAACTGTACGCACATACCAATAACTGATTGACAGCATAGTTGGGAGTAGGCTGCAATGGCCACTGATGCAGACTGATTGCATGCTACCCAAAGCACCTACTGTACTTTGAAATGGAAAAACATTTATGGACAAGTGTGCTGCATTGCTGACTGTTTACAATTTATATACACACAAAGGTTTCAGTCAAGATTCCACTACTTTCATGAGAAGGAACACTATTTAAGTACCTGTAAGCATAAGCACTTATGAATTCTTTAATGGATTCAGCAAGTTGACAAAAAACCTGAAATATTACATGGACACATAATGCAAAAACAAATAACTTATTTACTAATAGCTAAATTCCTTGCATCAACAATACTCTTAACAGAGGCAAAATCTTAAGGGACAAAAACAATTAATATGCATTTACTCATATCACACAGCTGAGATTCATGTCTAAAAAACATCAATACGTTGGCAAATAAATTATCCATCAAATGAAAAGGTTTCAAATTACCTGCATGATAAAATGCCAGGAACATTAATAACAATCCCATGAAGACATTACTCAAGAAGGTCACAAATCCACAGGTTATCCCCTCAGGCACTGGGTACACAGTCTCCACGAGCAGTTCAAAGAAGAATGGAACACTGCTGGTTATAAATACCCCGACTAATATGCAGGATGTATATAATGTTGCTGCAATGACAAATAAAGCCATTTAAAAAAATTCAACAGGCTTCATGTATTGTAGAGCGATACCAACATGCTATCAGAGGGAGACAAGTAGGTTTTTGAGAAGGTAATGGGGTGTCATTAAGGATTTCTTTTCCTCTCCATTATCGCCAATGAAGATTAGATTAGATTACTCTATACATTAGATTAGATTACTCACAGTGTGGAAACAGGCCCTTCGGCCCAACAAGTCCACACCGACCTGCCGAAGCGCAACCCACCCACACCCCCACATCCACCCCCTACCTAACACTATGGGCAATTTAGCATGGCCAATTCACCTGACCCGCACATCTTTGGACTGTGGGAGGAAACCGGAGCACCCGGAGGAAACCCACGCAGACACGGGGAGAATGTGCAAACTCCACACAGTCAGTCGCCTGAGTAGGGAATTGAACCCGGGTCTCAGGCGCTGTGAGGCAGCAGTGCTAACCACTGTGCCACCGTGCCGCCCATAAGAGTAGCAATGCAATTTGGAAAGGGACGAGAACAAAGGAAAACAGCACAAACATACTAGAAGAAAGGCAGTCATACAGAGAAGAAGAAGAAAAAGCAAATAAGGGAAAAAACAAAACTGCACACACTGGTATTCAGAAATAATAAATTATTGGAAAAACACAGCAGGATCTGGGACCACCTGTGGAGAGAAGGCACATTAACTTTTCAGGTCTTAACAGAACTGACTGTTGCTAGGAAAAGATTGGTATGTAAGCTGGAGATGTGAAGAAAGGGTGAAAAGATAAACAATGGAGTTGGAGCCCAGAGAGAGAGAGAGAGAGAGAGAGAGCGCTATGTTGAACAAAGAAATGGGCAAAGGTCAGCTTGGGAGAATCAATAGCTGCTAATGGGGGCCATTAGCAGCTAACAATGGGTAGTTTACGGCAATAGCCCACATAATGTGGGGCTTGGGTTCAGGACATGGGAGGAAGTGATCAGGTATAGAATTATTGAAATTGATATTGAGTCTTTAAGGCCGCAGGATCCCCAAGCAGAAACTGAGGTGCTGTTCTTCCAGCTTGCACTGACCTTTGCTGGAGCACTGTGATAAACCTGTGACAGAGATGTTGGCCAGGGAACGTGGTGGTGTGTTGAAGTAGCAAGCAACAGAAAGCTCGATCATTTTTGGCGACAGGGCGTAGGTGTTCTGCAGATGTGTTGCCCAATTTGCATTTTGTCTCCACAGTGTAGAGGAGACCGGATTGTGAGCAGTGAATACCATTGACTAGATTGAGAGAAGATTCTGGATTAGTGGTGCTGGAAGAGCACAGCAGTTCAGGCAGCATCCAAGGAGCAGTAAAAATCGACGTTTCGGGCAAAAGCCCTTCATCAGGAATAAAGGCAGAGAGTCTGAAGTGTGGAGAGAAGTGCAGGTAAGCCACTGCTTCTTCTGGAAGGTGAGTCAGAGGCTTGGATAGTGAGGAGGGAGGAAGTAAACAGGCAGGTGCTGCACCTTCTGCGAGTGCAGGGGAAAACAAACACCTACTGCAGGTAGTTTAGAATAAAATGGATGTTTCGATGATGATAAAAAATGTGTGTATTTCTCTATGACCCAGCAAGAGAAGTTACTAACAAACTGAAACCATAATCAATGTACTGTTCACATTGAAAAATGTAATATGATTTGGACATGATAAAATGAACAAACAAATCTCTAATTTAAAATAGGCAATATTAAGATCTAGACGCAAGGCACAGCTCTGACAAGCTAATAAAAGCAAGTTTGGTCTCTTAAGAAATGCAAATTGGGATTTATTAAATACCTGGTGTTACAGGCAGGTGAGTGACACTGTTGAAGCAGGTGAGGGCAACCCATGCAGATGACAATGTGGCTCCAGAGAATAGCAAGAGCAGTATGAGCTTTAGCACGCCCCTGAAGAAGTCTGCAAATCTGTAATATTAAACAAAAGATGAGCCTCTCTAGGATTAACCGAATTAAACTGTGCATAAGGGAAATGTTAAAACACAATACTTGCGTTTAGTGAAGAACTTGCTCGAGACAAACAGATGAACGATCAGATACATTCATTATAAGTTTGGAATGCTGGCCACAACATGGAAGAGTTCCAGATATGCAAAGTGAAACAAACTATGATGGGAAAGGGGCAAGTGAATATCAGAAAAACATTGTACAAGTTTGGAAATCTGCCCAAAGTCAGAAATGTCTCATTCCTGTCTTTATAAAGTTCTTTGACTTTGCAATGACATTTGGCCTTTTTGAAAATGTTCAAAAATATTCCAGGCTTGGCAGAGTCATTGACAAATTTTCTAGATTTTCCATGATCTAATTCACTCCCCTTGCATGATTAAGCATGGAAACTGATGGGTATTGACTGAATGTTCTGGATGTAGGGTTTGCTCGGTGAGCTGGAAGGTTCAGTTTTAGACGTTTCATCACTATACTAAGTAACATCTTCAGTGAGTCTCCGGATGAAGCACTGATGGTATAACCCGCTTTCTATTTGTGTTTGGGTATCCTTGGGCTGGTGACGTCATTTCCTCTGGTGATGTTATTTCCTGGTCTTTTTCTCAGGGTGAGGTAAATGGGATTCAAGTCAATATGTATGTTGATACAAGTTTGTTGATAGGAATTCTCGTGTGTGATTTGTTTGGCTTGTCCTAGGTTCAATGTGTTGCCACAAGAGATGTCCTTCCTCATTCGTATTTAAGGATACTAGTGAGAGTGGGTTATGTCTTTTTATGGCTAGTTGATGTTCATGTATCCTGGTGGTTGAGTTTTCTGCCTGTTTGTCCAATGTAGTGTTTGATCCAGTTCTTGCAAGGTATTTTGTAAATGATATTAGTTTTGCTTGTTGTCTGTATGGGGTCAAGTTCATTCTTTGCTGTTTTTGGGCGCTGGTGGGTTTATGGGCTACCATGATGTCAAGGGTCTGAGTAGTTTGGCAGTTATTTCTGAGATGTCTTTGATGTAGGGGAGAGTGGCTAGGGCTTTTGGACGTGTTTTGTCTGCTTGTTTGGGTGTGTTGCAGAGACATCGGCAGACCATGTTCATTGGTACCAATTCTTTTTGAATACACTGTAGAGATGATTTTCCTCTGCTCTTTGTAGTTCTTCTGTGCTGCAGTGTGGGATTGCTCATTGAAATAATGTTCTAATGCAGCTTCATTTGTGGATATTGGGAAGATTGTTTCTGTAGTTCAATATCTGGTCCATGTGTTATTTTCCTGTAGATGCTGGTTTGATTAGATTCCCTACAGTGTGGAAACAAGCCCTTTGGCCCAAGTACTCACCAACCCTCTGAAGAGTAAACCACCGAGACCCACCTCCCTCTGACTAATGCCCCAATACTACAGGCAATTTAGCATGGCCAATTCACTTGATCTGCACATCTTTGGACTGTGGGAGGAAATTGGAGCACCCGGAGGAAACCCATGCAGACTTGGGGAGAATGTACAAACTCCACAGACAATTGCCCGAGACTGGAATCGAACCTGGCATTGTAAGGCAGCAGTGCTAACCACTGAGTCACCATGCCATCCCAGACAGATGAAATGAACAGATGACAAAGGAAATGAACATAGAACATAGAAGGATACAGCGCAGTACAGGCCCTTCGGCCCTCGATGTTGCGCCGACCGAATCCTACCTAACCTAGACTAGCCCAATAACTTCCAAATGCCTATCCAATGCCCGCTTAAATGACCATAAAGAAGGAGAGTTCACCACTGATACGGGCAGGGCATTCCATGAACTCACATCCCGCTGTGTGAAGAATCTACCCCTAACATCTGTCCTATACCTACCACCCCTTAATTTAAAGCTATGTCCCCTAGTAACACCTGACTCCATTAGCGGTAAAAGGTTCTTAGTATCTACCCTATCTAAACCCCTAATCATCTTATACACTTCTATCAGATCTCCCCTAAACCTTCTCTTCTCCAATGAGAACAGCCCCAAGTGCCTCAGCCTTTCCTCATAAGATTTTCCTACCATTCCAGGCAACATCCTGGTAAACCTCCTCTGCACTCGTTCTAAAGCTTCCACATCCTTCCTATAGTATGGCGACCAAAACTGCACACAATACTCCAGATGAGGCCTCACCAGAGTCTTATACAACTGCAACATGACCTCAGGACTCCGGAACTCAATTCCTCTGCCAATAAAGCCCAGTACACCATATGCCTTCCTCACAGCACTATTTACCTGGGTGGCAATGAAGTTCCCCATTGGCTGTTTGCTCTATTGCGACATCTAGGAATGGCAGTTTGTTGTTGTTTTCCTCCTCTTTAGTGAATTTTGTGCCAGTAAGGGTATTATTGATGGTCTTGAAGATTTCCTCCAATTTGTTTCGTTTAGTGATGACAAAGGTGGCAACCACATAATTGACCCAAAGTTTGGGTTGGATTGTTGGGAGAGCTGGTTGTTACTGCCTCTGCTAAGAACCCCACTATTGAGATCCCGTGGATGTTACGTTGCTTTGTCTGTAGGTTTTGTTGTTGAAGGTGAAGTGGGTGGTAAGGCATAGGTCCACTAGCCTGATGATATAGTTCTTGCTGAAGAAGTTAGTGGTGTTTGGTGCATGTGACTTTGGGTCTCCTAATAGTGCAGTGTTTCCTTGGCCAGGTTAATGTTGATGTATGTGAACAGGGCTATTACGTCAAAGGAGACGATTAATACATCCTCTTCTATCTTGGTGTCTTTGATGGTCTTCAGGAATTCATGGGTGGAGTGGTGTGAGTCTTGTACTAAGTGTTTTAGTCTGTGGTCTAGCTCCTTGGCCAATCTGTAAATTGGTGTTCCAGGTAGCGAGACTATGGGTCTGAGGGGGACTCCTGGTTTGTGAATTTTGGGTAACTTGTTGAAGCGTGGTGTGTTGAATCTGTCTGGTTTCATTTTTTGAAAGTCTGTCTTATTTATTTCTTCTGATTTCTGAAGATGTTTGGTTAGGGCTGTGATTCGATTCTCTAGTTGTGGGGATGGGTCTATTGCCCACTTGTTGCTTAGTGTTGTTAAGTGTTCGCTTTCTCAATGTAGTCTCTGATTTAAAATGACTGTCAAGTGTCCTCTGCCTGCAGGCAGGATAACAATTTTTTCTTTAGTTTTCTGGTGTTTTCCTTTCTAGAGCGTGTTTCCTTTCTTTTTCCTGCTTAATGTTAGTGCGACTGTCTGATGTTTTGCTGCATTTCTTCTGTGAGTCAATTGTCTTTCAGTGTTGTTTCTAATACTGCTGAGAAATCTTTCTTGTCCACATCCTTGAAGTTGTAATTTAACCCTCTTACTAAGACAGCTTTTTCAGTGTCTGTTCAGGGTCGGTCAGATAAGTTTTTTGTCCATGCAGCTGTGTTGTCTGTTACTTTGTGTAAGTTTATGTAGTTTTTCCTGCAGGTCTAATTTTTTCATTTTCTGTGTTTGTCACTAACTAATGTCTATCGCTTGTACTGTGTCTATCCATTCATGGTCTGTTGCATTTCTGAATGTTGCTTGGAAAGACCAGTTAACAATATAAAACACTCGCAACATTGCATTAAAATTACATAGAGGTGTGTCTTGCATAAAAGCCACAACCTCTTTATCAGTACTGACAGCTCTAAGCCAGCTGGACTCTCAACAATCCAAAGATATTCAGATACGTGGAAAATATGCATTGGAAGAGAGTATTTAGCCCTTTGGCCTACTCTGCCATTCAATGTGATCACCCTACTCAGCATTCTGTTCCCACTTTTGCCCCATGTGACGCCTTTAGCCCTAAAAACTATATCTAACTCCTTGAAAACATTGAGTTTTGGCTTCAATTGCTTTTTGTGGCAGAGATTTCCACAGGCTCACCACTCTCTGGCTAAGGAAATTCTTCACCTGTCTCTTTACTCCCTTTGTATAAAAATCTCAACTTCCTTGAAGAGTCGACACATATCAAAGAACTGGCTTAGAAAATAGATTTTTAGCAAAAGGATGACTAGCATGTGCCGGAGACCACCTGGTGATGCAGGCTGCTCATTTACTTCAGAGAACTGTTGAAGCTTCCCTGAGAACTTCAGTGGGTAAAGGAGGACTCCCTACTAGAGTCCACTCAACCTTTCCTGATTCTTTCCTGGAGATCGTTCAATTGCCTGGAATAAAATTCTTACAAGCAGTCCATTAAAGGTTTACTAAACATTTACTACAGTATCACAGTTACAGAGTAATGAGACACCAAGCCCTAGTCAAAGTAGAGGTTCTAAAACCTCAGCAGAGTAGCAGTACCGGCAATTGCCAACTTCGTGCTCTCTCAGATTACTCCAAAAATGGCACTCTCAATGTTCAATATTTATACAGCTTTTGCCCACTGAACAGGTCATTCAAACTCCTGATGAGCATGATGTCCTCTCCACATTCCTGCTGTGCTTGTGATTAACTTGTTAGTCTTTTGTTAACTGATCACATTACTAGAATAGCAATAACAAAAGTGTGCTTGTACTGACTCAGGTGATGACATTAAAGTTGGTTGCGTACTCATCACCTCATGTCCTTGTTTAAACCTGATCACTGTCTTTTATGTCTTAAACCCATTCCTCATTGTTTTCCACCTCACATGCTTGGTCAGTAAACTCTTTATTCAAACTCCTATTGTCTTTTCTCGTAGGTACATTCAGTTTGAAGAGATGTGTCAAACACTTTCGTTTCTCCTTAATGACTAATTTTTTTAAGTTTCGCAGCTGCCCAAGCTTGTTCTTGTACAGAGCTGGACCTCCTGCTTTTCCTAGCAAAGCTATCTTACTTAATACTTTTTCCTTTTACTTTACTTCTAACATTCTTTGGTTTCTTTAATTCCACGCTTTCCCTTTGTGTCCTTTCTCAGAACCATACAGCACAGAAGGAAGCCCATCAGCTAAATGCCCCATGCTGACTTTGAAAGAGCTATTCAAATGAGCCCCATTGCACCTTCTCTTTCCAAACTGATCTACAAGTGCATTCCCATCACATATATATTCAATAACTTAAGAGTTAAATTTTGTGAATTTCACGCAGGGATGAACAAGAATAGGCACTCAAGTACTTCCTGACCAGGAGGTGATACAATCTTGACACTGTTCACCCACCTCTTCAGCCTAACAATGAACTCTTCAGAAAGATGCTTTAATTAAAAAAAACAACCTTCTTCCATCTCATCCAAGCAAGCTCCAGGTGACTGTGGCAGCCTATAATGCATTGCAAATTTAATTGGTGCATTTTCAAAGACGAGAAATGTTCTCTTCGTTTAAGTGCTCATACTTATACAATGCAGGAGGATATTCAGTCCAATGTGCTTGTGCTGTCTCTTTGACAGGGACATCCAATAAGACCATTTTCTCATGCTCTTGAACGAAGAAATTCCTCAAGAATATATCCAACGTTTGCTCCTTTGGACAGTCTTCTGTGCTACAACACTTTGTGATTAGCATTTGTAATTATTTGGAGAGAAATAAAGAGCTGAAAGAATATTTCTGCATTTGCATCACAGCTATATAGTGTAATCACTAATTCTTCTAATGCTGTCAGGGTACTTCAGTCTGTATCAAGGCCTAACCTAATGCTAGAGTGAAGCACAGTGAAACACTCTACAGCAGGAAATATCAACATGTCATGCTTTAGACTCAGTTTGGATGTCAATAACAAATTTATATCACACACAAATGTCAGTGGACCTTTTGTGGGAAATTGCACCCTAAATAGGAGTGGGAAACAAACAGCAAATGGGATATTATTATGCACAAGTAGAGAAACACATTGATCTGTCATTGATGAGGCAAATAACCTTCACTTGTGTCATTCAATGATAATAACAGAAATGAAACACATTTCTACCTCTCCGGCACACAGTACAAGTGTTGTACTTATGTAGTAACAGAATGAGGAAAGTTGACCTAAGCCAGATTAAAATTAGAGTTATGAAGCTTTTGAAAGATTAGAAATAGCAAGGGGAAAGATTTAGAGTTGGATGTAACTGGAAAGTTGTTGCTTGTAACTTACATATAACTTAATTTAAAGATTAAAAGCATCCAGTAAAACTGAAAGCTGAGCCAAAGATATTATGGGCGGTTGAATATTAGTCAAACCACAAAATAAACAAACTTTAAGAGCCTGCAGAGAAAAGCAACAAGCTTGATCCCAAGTGTAACAAGGATTAGTTATGAGAACAATTAAGAGAAACTTGAGTTTTTCAGTCAGAAGAGTAAAAACCTCATCAAAATAGAGACAATATTAGTTCAAAAGCAGAAAACTAGGACCAGAGAACATAAATGGAAATTTATTTATCATGAATGGTTAAGGAAAAATAATTATATTTTGGTGATAGTTATCCTCTTGAATATTCTTTGTGAAAATCATCAATAATTACAGCCTTTAATAAAAAAGGCATGTGTTTCTCCCCAACGTACAATGCAATTTAAATGTACATTAACAAACCCTCGACAGTACAATTACTTTTTATCTATTTGGAATGACTTAATACAAATATACCAACTGAAGCAAAAGCCGTTAGAATCAGTTATTCTGCTTTGAACAACTCATCAAGTGCACAAATCCTATTCAGTTTTCACCCTTCGTCTTCAGTGATCCACATGTCAATGGGTCATCTATCAGATTCCAGAGACAGTCATACAGCACAGACACAGACCCTTCGATCCAACCAGTCCATGCCAACCATAATCCCAAATTAAACTAGCCCCACCTTCATGCATTTGGCGCACATCCCACCAAACCTTGCCAATACATGTTGTTATCTGAATGCCTTTTAAATGTTGTAATTGTACCACATCTACCACTTTATCTGAAAGTTCATTTCACTTATGAACCTTTGGGTAAAAAAAAATTACTTCTCATATCTTTTTTTACAATCTTTCTTCTCTCTCACCTTACAAATATCCTCACCAGCCTTGACATCACCCACCCTAGGAAAAAAACACTTGTCATTCACCTTATCTATACCCCCTTGGTTTTCTAAACCTCTGTAACCAGCCTATCCAGCCTCTCCGTATTACTCAAATTCTTTCCTCCCAGCAACATCCTGGTAAATGTCTTCCGAACCTTCTCCAGCTTGATAATATTCTTCCTCTAACAGAAAGACCTGAACTGGACACAGGATTCCAAAAGAGGGCTCACCGGAGTCCAGCACAACCTCAACATAATGTCCTGGCTTCTTTGTTCAAAGGTCTGAGCAATGAAGGCAAGCTTACTAAATGCCTTCTTTACCATCTTTTCTATTTCTAAGACAAACTTCAAAAAGAGTTATGTACCTGAACCACTAGGTCTCTCTGCTCCAAAACACTGCCCAAAGCCCTAATTTTATTTGTAGAAGTCATGCCTTTGTTCGTTTTGCCAAAATGTAATGCCTCGCATTTATCCAAATTAAATTCCATTTGCCACTCTTCAGCCCATTGACTCAACTGATCAAGATCTCTTTGTAATTCCTGATGAAGGGCTTTTGCCCGAAACGTGGGATTTCCTGTTCCTTGGATACTGCCTGACCTGCTGCGCTTTAACCAGCAACACATTTTCAGCTCTTTGTAATCTGTTTGGTAACCTTCTTCACTGTCCTCTGCACCAATAATCTTGGTATCATCTGGAAACCTACTAACCATACTTTCTACATTCGCACCTAAATCATTTTTCATGTGAATGACAAACAAAAGTGGACCCAACATCAATCCTTGTAGAACACTGCTGGTCACAGGTCTCCAGTCCAAAAAGCAATCCTCAACAACAATTTATTTCCTGTTGTTAAGCCAATTTTGTATCTAATTGACAAGCTCACGCTGAATCCCATGTGATCTAACTTTACTAATTAGTCTACCATGTGGAACCTTGTCAAAGGCTTTACTGAAGTCCAAGTAAAGAATGCCTACCGCAATGCCCTTGCCAATCATCTTGATTACTTCCTCCAAAACCCCAAGTCTGAGAGAGACATCTTGCTTTGCACAAAACCATGCTGACTATCCCTGATCATTCCTTGCCTCTCCAAATGCATACAAACCCTATCTTTCAGGATCACTTCCAAGAAAACACCCACCACTGAAGTCAGACTTACAGGACTATAGTTTCCAGGCTTCTCCTTACATCCATTATTAAACAAAAGCACATTAGCCACTCTCCAGTCATTCAACACCTCACCCATGTTTATAGATGATCAAATTTTTCTAGAAGATGTCCTGCAATTTCCCCAGCTGTTGGAAATCTGAAGATTAACTGAGTACGTGTGAGACCACTTGGCTAAGAATACTCGAAAGAAGTGATTTCCAACTGTCACTAGTAATAAAAAGTGGGATAGCTTTCCCACATCAGAACAATGACTGCACCTCAAAAGTGTGCCTCATTGGTTGTAAAATAACTTTGGGAAGCCTGAGAACCTGAAAGGCACAATGCAAAAGTAAGTAAAAAATAGAATCAGTTAGCAGATGAGGCAGAATTGGGGAAGGAGAAAGAAAAAGTTAATAGCAGAGTTTTCCACATGCAAGGCTAGACCAAAAGGTAACAACCCATTGGATATAAGGTATGTTGGCAAACTGGATCCAATAGTCAGCTTACAAACAGGACGTAAATGGCAATAACTGAGCATTTTTTTTATAATTGGAAGCCTGTGGCCAGTGTACCATAAGGTTTTGTGCTGGGACCTTTACTGTTTGTTATGGATACTAACAACTTGGATGTAAACGTTGGAGGCATAATAAGTTTGCAGATGACATGAAAATTGGGGCTATTTTTAATAGTGAGGAGAATGGTCTCAAGCTACAGTCTCATTTTGATCAGCTGTAAAACTGGGCAGAATAATGGAAAATGGAACTTAATCCTGATAATGTGAAGTGATGCATTTTGGAAGGTTTATTAAGGCAAGGATATAGACCAAATATGATAGGTCTTTGGGGAATACTGAGGAGCAAAGCGTAGTTGACGTACGAATCTGGAGATGCCTCAAGGCGTCAGCATAGGTAGGCAAGGTGAAGAAAACATATGGGATGATTGCCTTCATTAGCTGGAAGTCTTGTTTGTAACTTTATAAAACATTGGCTAGGTTACAGATGGATACTATTTGCAGCACTGGTTGCCACACTATCGGAAGGATGTGACTGCATTGGAGAGGATGCAGGGGAGATAAACCAGGATGCTGCCTGGGATGAAAAGTCTCAGTTGTGCAGATAGACTGAATAGGCTGGGTTTGTTTTCCTTGGAACAAAGGATGCTGAGGGGAGGAATCTGACTGAGGTATAGAACATTATGAAGGACATAAACAGGATCTCTTCCCCATAGCTAATGTTTCTAAGACAACAGTGTTCAAGTATAAAGGGGCATAAAATGTTTAGAGGGGACATGAGGAAGCATTTTTCATCCGGAAGGTGATAGAAGTATGGAATTTGCCACCTGAAGGGGTGGTGGAGGCAGGTCCTCTCTCAATATTTAAGCAGCACCTGGATGAGCACTTAAATGTCAGGTCATAGGTGGTGTTTGTTGGTCAGCATAGACATGGTGGGCTGATGGGCCTATTCCTGTGCTGTATGAAACTACAAATCTGTCACCATCTGAACCAGTGATTTCTCACCCCTGAAACTATTTCTTTGACAGGACAAACAAACAGTATAACTAGACCACAGACTGCAGCAGCTGAAGACAGCAGTTCACCAACTTCTCAAGGACAATCAGATAAAACCATTTATTGCCAATTTCTATGAAATTCAAACCCCATGAACAAATTAAAAACAAAAAGTCAAGACTCAAAGGGATTGGATCTGGATTATAAAACATTATAACCAAACTAGTCCATTCATCTGAATGACTCGTCAAATAGTTTTAGTAAACAAATTTCATTCCTTGTTGGACTTGCATTAGATCCTAAGTCTAAAGGGTTTTACTGGCCTCGGAACTACAAAGGGATCTTTTCATCTGGAGGCGCTCCTCAGCAAACTTTCAGAAACATGCATCCATTCCTGAAAACTTTAACAGGAGTGCCTTAATTGTCGTCTTCCTTTGAACTGCGAAACATTTGGAAAATACAATTAAGCATGTTGTCCTTCAAATGTACAGCATCCTTAGAACCAAATTCACACCAACCATCGATAATATAGTTTGAGTGTGAAACTTGCCAGAAAATGTATGCTTGGATGTATGGCTGAACTATGTACATCAAAAATTAGAACTCTTGGATGGGATAAACATAAATTGAACTGACCTTGCAATCAATATTCCAACAGTACAGCCACCAATTGTTGACCAAAAACCAATCCAACCAGCATCAACCTAAAGAGAAACTGAAAAATTAATACACGACGAATGGGTTGCTTTTACCAACTTTTCAAAAAGAAAGCTATACATGCATCTCAAACTTGTTTTAAGGGAGTATTTGTTTTTGAGTCAACAGTTAAATGTTACGGTCTCATTGAAAGGGCACCTGCTGCTTAAATATAAAATCATAAAATAATAAGAGTATAGAGATCATTCATTCATATGTACCGCTTTAGAAAATCTATTCAATTAGACTTTACTCAGAAAATTTTCCCCATCACTTACTAGATAGAAATCAATCTTTAGACCTTCGTGAAATTCTGGCCCCTAAACTATTTGACAGTACACAGCGTGTCATTTTGGTTTCTGGAAATATAGTTCTTCAATCAAATCATTTCGGGTGGACTGACCTTGCTCATTTGGTGTTCTATATACCCATCAGGTTGCAGCCCACAGCCCTAGAGGTTTCTTTTAGACAAGAATCATTCACCTATTTACTGTTTACCTGGGACTTACTACTGAAGGTCTGCAAAAATGAGGTAAAAATCACAACACTAGGTTATAGTCCAACAGGTTTAATTGGAAGCACTAGCTTTCAGAGTGCTGCTCCTTCATCAGGCAACCACCTGCTGAAGGAGCAGCGCTCTGAAAGCTAGTGTGCTTCCAATTAAACCTGCTGGACTATAACCTGGTGTTGTGAGATTTTTAATTTTGTACACCCCAGTCCGACACCGGCATCTCCAAATCATGCAAAAATGAGAAAATCCTTAAATTTGGATGCCTAAATGAAGTGAAAACAATGAAGGTAATCCTTAAGTAACACTGGCACATTCTGCAAGGTGACCTGGGCACATCGTATTAAGGAGTGGTACCTATGTCGTGTAGGAATTGGTTATTCTGGAACAATTTTCAACAACAAACTTTGGATCAAAGAACAAAAAAAAACTCTCTTACCTGGCTCACCTTAAGCGGTGTTAGAATTACATCTAAGACGCCTGACCATCCTGCTAATATTCCCAGAGGCACAGCAAAAGCCAATGCAATCATCAAAAACCTGAAATTGCTATGGTGACAAAAGAACATTAATAACATTACTTTCAAATTAGAGTCGAGGCACTGAATCAACTTGTATACAACAACTGCCTCATAGTGCACAAGGTTGGTTGGGCTTTTATCTTCATGACGATTTAGCAGCTGAGTAAACAAAATCTAATCAGAGGGTCACCACATTTACACAGCATCTTATGCGACTACAAAGTACAGATATGATTCCAAAGAAAGCTACAGACCCTGTGGTTCAACGTGTGAACATATTGCCTAGCACATTACTGAGCCGCACAGACTAAGACACCTCTTGGCTTAATGGCTAGCCTGTGTTCCATCAGCTGGCCTCCACCATGGCAGCAGATGGGACAAGTCGGTGGGGTGAGACTCAAGGTTGGAAATTTTGCTTTGAGAGCACAGGGATGAATTGGAAATGGGACTTGGTGTGCATAAGAACACAGGCAGAGTTTTGGGTGGCCTAAAATTGAAGGACTATATAATGTGGGAGACAATCCAGAGCAAGTAATGGAATTGCGGAATCACGTGTTAGCGAGCAGAGATTATGGCAGAGGCCAAAGAAACTGAAGAAAACTTCTGCTCAGCTAGTACTGAATATCAGAGAAGCAGGCTGAGAAATTTAGCAAAAGTGAAGTGACAGGGGTGATGGTGAGTAACCACTGGGTGTCGTCAGCATACATGAGAAAATAAATGCTATGCTTTCTAGTGCCACCAAGAGGCAACATTCAGAACACAAATAGGAAGGGGCATGTCCTGGACCTCATGTAGATGCAACTGTCAAGACAGGACCACAACACCTCTTCTTCCTCAGGTGACTTGGTATATTTGGCATGTCCATAAGGACCCTTACCAACTTTTACAGATGCACCATACTGTCCAGGTGTGGCACGGCCTGGTATAGCAACTGCTCTATCTAGGACTGTAAGAAACTACAGAAGATGGTCTGCATTGTGCACACAATCACGGAAGCCAACCTTCCTTCCATGGACTCCATGCTGCAAAATCAAAAACCCATTCCATCCCGGTTATGGTCTCCTACAACCTCATCTGTCATGCAGAAGATACAGAAGTTTGAACATGTGCAGCAAAAGGTTCAAGAACAGCTTCTTCCCTGCCATTATTAGACTAATGAATCGACCAACTCCAAATGTTGTTGATCTTGCTTCATGCATGTCCTGTACAGCGTACCCTGTATACCTCACTCTGTCCAAGTTTCTTTCACGCTATGATCTGAATGTCCTTGCTTACTATGACCTGCCTGTACTGCTCACAAACATAGCTTTTCACTGTATTTAGGTACAGTAATAATAAATCAAATCATATCAAGATACAAGAGCAGAAGGAGGACATTTGGCCTCCTGAGCCTGCTCCACCAATTAATTAGATCATGGCTTTATGTCATAATCCTCAACTCCACTTTCCTACCTCTTCCTTATAAGCCTTGATACCCTTGAACATACTTGATGACCCAGCCCCTATGACCCTTTGAGATAAAGAATTCTGCAGTGTGATCCATCACCCTGAGATTCTGCCCTCTGGTCTGAGGGTAGATGCTAAGTGGTAGTCTGAAAGAACCCAAAATTTCCAAGAGAGATTTGCTTTAATTTTGCGCCTTATTTAACTCAACATTTCATACACAAGTTTCTCGAAATGCTAGAAATTGCTGGTGCACAAAACTACTTTTCACTAAGATATCAGATTCCTCAGAGTGGATATTCAAATTTTAAAAACAATTTGTGTATGATCAATCAGGAGTCGATCAATCAGTAGAACACTCTTCTCATGGTATTTTAGTAGTGCAATAGGATCTTAACCTTCTACTTAAAATGCCAGAAAGAACAGAAAAGCACACGTCATCTGAAAGTGAGCATTATTCGCCAAGAATTATACTGGGAGCGATCCGATGAGGAAAGGTTCAGCAGGTTGGGTCTAGACTCAATGAAGTCCAATGAGAAGCAATTTTATTGGAAGATGGAAAGATTCTAAATGGACTTTATGGGCTAGATGCCAAGAGGATGCTTATTCCCATGGGGTAAATCTAGAATTACAAAGTGCAATTTAATGACAAGAGTCTTCTGTTTTCAATGGGGATATGGGAGGATTTTCTTCTCTAAAAATGTTGTTAGTAAATGGAATGCTTTGCCACAGAAAGCTGAGGTATAGGCTGGAATAATGAATACACAGATGGCTGATATTGAAGGAAGCTAAAGGTTTGGGGGACAGGAGACAGGATGAATGACTTAATTCCAGTCCTATTTCTTAAATTTTCAAGTATTAGATTAAATGATGCAATCAAGTCCTGCAGTCATGCTTGAACCTATGATCCCCTAAGAGAAAGGAATTCTTATCAGTAGTCACAAGAGATTACATCAGTAAAGAAACAAAAGGTAGCAAAATCAGCAAGAACATTAAGATGGTTTTTCTGAATGCCACAGGGACATTCACCATCTTCTCGGATCACATTTAATGCATTCAAGTTAAATTCAGGTTAGTCCTTAAAATGTCAAATCAGTAGGAACGTTGGTATTATTGATGATATCTGGTGCTGTATAGGATAAACACAACATATATGTATTGAAAAACAAAGGGGAAATTGCAAACAAACTCTTGTCCAACTCCAACCCTGTGATCCTGGATTCAGCAACTATTACAGAAAGTTTAATTATTTAATAACAATCTTCAAGACAAATTAACAGTGTACTCACAGTAGCAAATTCAGAATCTGACGGGATAGAGATGCTCACAGGTTTGAAAAAGTAACAATTTTCTTCAGGCATTGGTAATGGTTTGTGGATAAAGTTACTCTACACTTCAATAATGACACAAAGCTCGCATAGAGCACTCTGTATTATAAAAGCTTTGCTGAGCAACAAGATGTTCACGAGATCTAGTAACTTCTTTGCAGATAGATTTCTCCGCCAGAACATAAAGTACCCCAAAATTATTCAGGACAAACTCACCCAAGGAGTCTGTAGATACTGTTTCTGTAATTGAGCCTCTGGCTTGCAGCAGCTATACTGGGTGGAAGAGGAGGGTGAGATGGGAAGTAGGCTATCACAACAATCAACAACAAAACAGTCGCACCAAATTCTGGAAGAGGTTAAAAAGAAAGGTCAATGTGGCAAAACAAATACTAACTGCAGAAATTCATCCGCAGAGAATTTAATTAGACCAGAAATCATTACATCATGTTGGGCACTGTTGGCATTATATTGCTTTAGAAAGTATTCTCTTAATTTCTCTTTCTTTTTGTTAAAACAGATCCTTGGTACTTAAGTTATGAAAGTTACTTAACTGCTTAGTCATGAACTACATTAACTGGAATCATAAAATTGATGACCAAAGTACTTTAAACAGGCTGAATTACCCAATCATTGCATTAAATTGGCAGGCAAGATACCCTTGTGGATTTATTTTCTCAAGAATACCAACACTTCGACACACCCTCCATAAATCACTTCTGTCTCCTTTTGCAAAAAGCTGTTACTCGAGAATCAAGTGTTCTCCAACTTTTTGGAACACAGCAGAGACCTCTTCACGAATGGTCAGAAATTGTGTGATGACAAAGATGAAGGTTGTTACAACTTACTTAGGATAATCTAAAAATAAAACTGCCTTAAAAGGATGCCCTTCTCATTGAAGACAAGATGACAAAAGGTAGAACCAGTTATAAAATTGTTGCCCCCATTTCCACACCAACTTGATTATCTGAAGTGTCAGACACGAGCACGAGGGCAGGTATAGTGAGGAACCTGCTGAAATAGAAAGCAAGCTGGATGCCACAACAATCATCTATTTTCAGCTGCTGCAACCCCATGAAATTAGTCTTCACCATAAATGTCATCCTCTAGACTTGCCCCATAAGCATCAGAGTTAGAGTTAGGAATGTAAAGGAGAAAGGCAATCTTTCTAGATTTGTAATAGCTGATTAGAAAGACAACAGTTTAAATGAATGGCATTTCAGCCGTGATCCTCAATCTGCAAAAGCGGACGTTTAAAACCTGCACATTAATCACTTGCTTAATTTCCCATTTAGAATTTCAGCAGGGGTGCAATTCTTGGCATCATGTAAAAGGATAGTAAAGAACTGCTGGATCTTGTTCAAAAGTATTGCAGTTTTATAGAAGCTGTGACATTATAACAGACAACACAAAGAACACTAACGTTTAAAAGAGCATGATGAAATCAGTGCGTACCACAATTGATTCAAAAGAGAAAAGATGCAGTTGCTAAGCTGAATTCAAGATTCTGCCCAGTAAGGCATCACATTCATATAATATCTAAATTATACAAATTTGTATTGAGTAACAACTCTGATGATGATTGAATAAATGGGCCTGGTAAGGGAAAGGGAAACATTTTATCACAGGGCATGGACTAACAAAATCCATTACAAGATTATAAAAGATATCAGCGAGGGGAGATTGAAATAAATTGCAGTTGGAATATATAACAAAGAAACCAAATTTTTCATCAAAAAGGCTGTTTTGTAGACTGTGAGTCAGTAACTGGCAGCAGCAAGCCCAATATTGGCATTAATTTGGAGCACGCATTACTGCCAACCAATGATAGCAGTTGCTTCAAACTGCCTCAATGTGATATAATTGAGGTCTTTAAAATTATACAAAGTTCTGACACAAGTACAAAGAACAGCTGTAGTTTTGGGGGGTAATCACGCAGCTGAATGTCAACGACATGTTCCGACTTATATTTCAATTGTTTGAAGGTGTGGACAGCAACTTTGCATTTACTTATGCACAAACGTGTTTTGTATTTGTTCGTTCTTGGAACATGGGCTTCACAGGTTAGGCTAGACTCATGGCCCACCCATAACTGCCTTTGAGAAGCTGGTGCTGAGTTACCTTCTTGAATTGAAGTCCAAGGGATGTAGGGATGCCCACAGTGCTATTTGGAAGGGAGTTCCAGGTTTTGACATCCTGACAAAGATGGATCAGTGATATAGTTACAAATCATGAGTGTGACTGATTTGGTGGGGAACATGCAGGTGATGGTGATCCCAACCAGGCTGCTGCCCTTGTCCAGCTGGTAAGGTCTGCAGCATTGGAAAGTACTGTCGAAGCAAGCTTTGAGAGTAGCCACAGTGAATCCTGTAGCTGATATATCCTGCTGCCAAAGTGTGCTACTGATGAAGAGGTCAATGTTAAATCTAAGTGGATAGGGTGCCAATCAAGCAGATTGGGGCAGGCTTGAGAGTTGTTGGAGCCGCACCCATCCAGCTAAGTGGAAAGTGTTCCATCAAACTACTTATTTGCGTCTTGTAGATGGTCGACAGGCATTGAAGAAATAGGAAGTGAATTATGCTGCAGAATTCCTAACCTATGACTTGTTCTTGCAGCCCCAAGAGTCCCGGTACAACTAGCTCAGTTTAGTTTCTAGTCAATAGTCCCCAGGTTGTTGTTAATGGGGAACTCAGGAATGGTAATGCCATTGAATGTCAAGTGGAGATGGATGGGTTCTCTTGATGGAGATGGTCTTTTCCTGGAATTCGTCAGTCCAAGTCTCTCTGCTTTGAACATGGATGTTTCTGTATCTGTGAAGTGGTAAATGGTGCTGGCCTTGGTGCTATCAGTGAACATGCTCACTTCTGATTTTATGATAGAGGAAGAGCATTGATAAAGCAAATGAGGTCAGTTTGGCAGAAGAATCTAGCCTTGAGGACTACTTGCAGAGATATCCTTGGACCGAGACGACTGACCTCCAACAACCACAACCATTTTCCTTTCTACTAGATATGACTCCAACGCAAGAGATTTTTGCTAGGGTTCTGTGATGTCACACTCACTCAATTCTGTCCTGATATTAAGTGCACCCAGTCTCACATCACCTCTGGAATCCTGCCTGTTGACATGAAGGACAGGAGCCATGCGGCCTTGGCAGAACCCAAAATGAGTATGAGCAGTTAACCAAATGTTTTCCAACACTTCACCGACGATTGAGAGCAGACTGATGCGGCAGTAATTGGCCAGGTTGGACTTGTCCTACTTCTTGTTGACAGCACATACCCGGGCAATTTCCCATACTGTCAGGTAGTTGGTTTTGGAGCTGCATTCGAACAGCTTGGCTAGGGGTACAGGAGATCCTGAAGCACAAATCTTCAGTACTATTCCCCAAAGTGTTGTCAAGCCCATAGGCAGTATGCAGTAACTCCAACTGTTCCTTGATACAACGTGGAGTGAATCGGTTTGGCTGAAAACTGGCCATCTATACTGGGGACTTCTGGAGGAGGCTAATGTGGATCATTCACTCAGCAGTTCTGGCTGATAACTGTTGTAAATGTTTCAGACTTATGTTTTGCATTGATTTGTCCTGCCTTTTGCAGACAGCTCATGTCTGGCAATTTTCCATACTGTTGGATCAATGTCAGTGTTGCAGGTGTACTGGATCAGCTTAGCTAGGGGTGCACCTAGGTCTTGAGCATGTGCCTTCAGTATTATTGATAAAATGTCATGAAAACCCATGTGTGTGTAGTTTCTTGTCCCTTCAAATCTATTTGACATTGTGTGGAGTGAACTGGCAGAAGATTGTCACCTGTGATGTTGGCCATCACGAAAAGATCAATATTAATCTCCAAACTCAGCACTTCTGAGTGACTGCTGCAAATGCTTGAGCTTTGTTTCTGCACTGATGTGCTGGGCTCCTCATTACTGGGGATTGGGATATTTGTAGAGCCTTCTCCTCCAGTGGGTTGTGTTACTCTTCATCTCCAATCAGGGTTGCGCAGCTTAGATCTCATCTGTATTACTATCTAACTACAGTTAATAAGTTTTATCCAGCAAGTGATACGTCTTGTGATGCAGAAATGTATTCAGTCTGTTGAGTGCATAAACTAATCAATTGGGGCGGCACGGTGGCTCAGTGGTTAACACTGCTGCCTCACAGCGCCGGGGACCCGGGTTTGATCCCAGCCTCGGGAAAATGTCTGTGTGGAGTTTGCACATTCTCCCCATGTCTGCGTGGGTTTCCTTTGGGTGTTCTGGTTTCCTCCCACAATCCAAAGATATGCAAGTTGGGGAAATTGCCCATGCTAAATTGCCCATTAGACCATAAGACACAGGAGTGGAATGAAGGCCATTCAGCCCAAGAAGTCCACTCCGCCATTCAATCATGGCTGATGGGCATTTCAACTCCACTTATCTACACTCTCCCCATAGAACTTAATTCCTCGTGAGATCAATAATTTATCAATCTCTGCCTTGAAGACATCTAACGTCCCAGCCTCCACTGCGCTCCATGACAATGAATTCCAGGGATGCGTTAGTTCGGGGTAACTGTAGAGTAATATGGTAGGGGAATGGGTTTGGGTGTGATACTCTTTGTAGGGTCGGTGTGGTCTTGTTGGGTCGAAGGGCCTGTTTCCACACTGTAGGGATTCTATGACCTATGAACAAGAAACCTGTCAATAAAACAATATGAGCTTATTAGACAGGCAATTAATTTGTTTAAAGTGCCCTTGGTGGCCAATAGATGTCAGCACCTGTTTATATTGCACACTTACATTGATACGTATATGAGCTAAAAATAGGAACTAATTTCAAAAGTACAAGGAGGCAGAAAAATACAGAGGCCAAAAAGCAATACTAAGCACACAAAATCAAAAACCTAAGAAACAGGTTAAGCCCATGCTTCTGTGAACCTGCTCCACAATTTAGTCAGATCATGAGTTATCTTTGACCTTTAGAAGCCCAGTGCAGAAAGATGGGATAAACGGTTTACTCCTACACTTAAACAATTCTAGGATCAACTTCACTTGCCTAGTGGACGGCATGATGGCAACAACGGTTAGCACTGCTGCCTCACAGCACCAGAGACCAGGGTTCAGCTCTCGCCACAGGCAACTGTCTGTGTGGAGTTTGCACATTCTCTCAGTGTCTGCGTGGATTTCCTCCAGGTGCTCTGGTTTCCTCCCACAGTCCAAAAAAATGTGCAGGTTAGGTGAATTGGCCATGTTAAATTTCCCATAGTGTTAGGTGAAGGGGTAAATGTAGGGGAACGGGTCTGGGTGGGTTGCTCTTCGGAGGGTCGGTGCGGACTTGTTGGGCCAAAGGGCCTGTTTCTACACTAAGTAATCTAATCTAATCTAATATCCCCACTTGAACAAATCAGTGTTCACCATATTCTTGGGCAATGTGCTCCAGGTTCTGATAACTCCACGTGGAAAAGTTTTCACTCGTCACCACAGGTTCTTTTGCCAATTGCCTTCTTCCCCACAACTCTTCTACTCAAGAGGTTGATAGCGAGAAAGTGTACCTATCTTTCTGAACTTTCACTCTCAGAAGAGCAACCATAACTTCCCCAATCTGTCTATATAGAACTGAATAATTACAGTAGTTTTAGTTCAAACTTGTACACCTGAATTAACTCTCATGGAGCTCTTCAGCCTAATTTCGAGATAGTTAAAATACAAACAAAAGAAAGAGTAATTTAGAACAATTATTGGAAAACTTAACCAAATAACAGATGTAGTACCAATTACTAATTAACTGTTCCAATATAGCAACATCCCATTAACACCCTCCTTGGTAAAAGGCAAACTCAGATACAGATTCTCACACGCAGTTCTCCTATCCAGGAGGAAAAACAAATTGAGAAAATTTGGAGAAAGTAGCAGCTAGGAGACATCCACTGAAGCTTCCAACTCTTTCAAGACCCCAATGGCTTCTGATGTTACCAAAGAAACCAAAATGCTAGACTAGAAAACAGAACACAATAGAATCCCTAGTGTGGATCTGAGAGAGCTAACCACACCCATTCAGGCTGTTGATTATAAAAAATTGAGGCCTCACAAATTGTTTACTCTCTTACAGAGAGCTCTGCACCTATATTACAACCTCTCTTCAACAAAATAAAGACAAAATTGTCACAAAGTGAGAGCATCATCATAATATATTGCATATATCTCTAGGTATTAGTCAAAGATTAACAAGGAAAGAGATATTTAAAAAAATGATGACATTATTCACCTGCATATAATAGAGCTTGAATACGATCCTTTATAAAATCAGTGTGATGGTTGGAGGCAGTAAACAGTGATGTGGTACTATTAGGTGCTGGAACTATCAAAGGGCCTACCAAAAATGCACAAGCTGAACCAAAGTAATTGAACAACGATGCAACAGCGGTGGCTGTGGCCCTCTGGTCTGGAGGGAACCAGGTTGTTGACAGAAAAGGAGGAGCGTTCATTATGACAGGACCAGCAAATCCATTGAGCAGCTGTCCAGCATGGATCAACCTAAAAGGATAGAATTAAAATTACAACACTGAATAGAGATGCCAACAATCATTCAATATCAATGAAACATGACTCAGAATAACTTTTAAGAATCAGATTTTGAATAAGGTGAAATGAAAGCCATGCAAAGTTTGACCAAAGACTGTTCCAATTGAATGAACCGATCTATGGAGCAAACCTTGAAATCAGGAGAAGTGATGAACAATTCGCGGACTAAAGCCCAAAGGTTTTCCAGTGTAGTCCAGTCAGACTGAGCTATTCGTTAGACAGTTTTAGTGTCTTATGCAGAGTGTTCATGTTTGCAAAAGTGAAGGGCCTTATCGATGAAGACACAGTGCGCTGAAGCCCATTTGCTGATGCTGCCTTTGCCAAATAGTTAATACAGTCTTTCTGGAAACATTTCATGTTGCACAGCGCCAAGAACATAGTCAAAAGGCTTCACAGACGTCCCTAGTCTGCCAGGACAATTGCAGCTTTGTCAGCCCTAACAAAATACTAACTCAATAATGCTTTAAATCCACTGGCAAAACGTTGATAAATCAGTAGATTACTTCAGTAGTGATAAAAAAAAAACCTGACAGAACACAGTATACTACAGTAAGGCATTGCTGAAGAACACACTCAACGCCAGGTACCACTGACATTTCTTTTCAAGCTATTCAAAGAGAAAAGGAACCCTGTTCTTGCAATTAGAACATCTCAATAGATTCATTAACCACTGACATATTATTGTCTCTGAAGAGACAAAATTCTTAGCTTTATTTTTGCAGTGCAATTTGTAATCCGAAATGGATTCATCACAAGGATTGAAAAGTGAACCCAGGAGGTGGCCATTCAATCCTTCAGACCTACGCTCTGAAAGAACTACCAATTAGTTTCAGCCCCCTTGCTATTTCACTGCAGCTGTGCAAATGCTTCTATTAAGTACTGTTCCCAGTCTTCTTTGGAAATTGTTGTTGAATCAACTTCAACCATCTTTTCAGATGGTGCATTCCAGATAATAACTCTGTGTGGGACATTAATCTCCTTGCCAGCAGAAACCGATCTCAGTGACCAATCCCAATCAGCTCCATCCCTCTCTCCCTGGTAACTGTCTTATCCTGAATCATACAGTCTGCAAACTTGGTGTCATATCTGACCTAGAAATGATTCAAATTCACTCAAATAGTCACATCAAATATGTAGAACACATATTTTCACCTCTATATCATTGTTCAACTTCATTCTTAACTCATTTGCTGCTGAAAGCTACACTCATGTTGGTGTCACCCCCAGACTTGACTATTCTGATGCTGATTTTTCATTTTCAATTCTCTATAAATTTCAGTTTACCCAGCACTTTACTGCTCAAAACCTAGCATGCACCTAACTCCTGTTGATCCACTTTCCTTGACTTACACGGGTTTGTGGCTAAGGACTTCAATTTTAAAACTTCAATCTTTGTTTTAAATCTCTCCACAGCCTCACGTTTTTCGCTTCTGTAATCTTCACAGTCTCACAATACTCCCAGACAGACTTATTCCAATTCAAGACTCTTAAGCACTCTCAATTTTAATCAATTTATCCGGAGTGGCTGTGTCTTCAGCAGCCTAGGCCATAAGGCCTGGATTTCCCTCCCTACCCCTCCCTTTTGAATCTCAAAATCTCAAGATTGTGGTCATCTGTCCTAATATCTGGGCAAGGTGTCAACTTCTTGCTTGCTAACACACTTTTATTGAGGTGTTTTATTACATTAAACATGCCATGTAAGTACAAACATGCTGTTGCTGCACTTTTACCAAAGTTTGAACAAAAAAATTGAATTATGCTTCCTTACATTTCCATCAGTTTTTCCCCATACCTTCACATGACAATCCAGCATGCAACAATTATTTCCTAAGTGCCAAGTCTATGGAATTCCTCAAGAAAATAGTAAATGAACAAGGTTTTTGTGAAGATTTGTAGCTCGGGTGCTCGTTATTGTGGTTCTGCTCGCTGAGCTGGAAGATTTTGTTGCAAACGTTTTGTCCCCTGGCTAGGCGACATCATCAGTGCTCTGGAACCTCCTGCGAAGCGCTTCTTTGATGTTTCTTCCGGTATTTATAGTGGTCTGTCCTTGCCGCTTCCGGGTGTCAGTTTCAGCTGTCCGCTGTAGTGGTTGGTATATTGGGTCCAGGTCGATGTGTTTGTTGATGGAGTTTGTGGATGAATGCCATGTCTCTAGGAATTCCCTGGCTGTTCTCTGTCTGGCTTGCCCTATGATAGTAGTGTTTTCCCAGTCGAATTCATGTTGCTTGTTGTCTGAGTGTGTGGCTACTAGGGATAGCTGGTCGTGTCGTTTCGTGGCTAGTTGATGTTCATGTATGCGGATTGACAGAAAGACAGCTAACAATCCGCATACATGAACATCAACTAGCCACGAAACGACACGACCAGCTATCCCTAGTAGCCACACACTCAGACAACAAGCAACATGAATTCGACTGGGAAAACACTACTATCATAGGGCAAGCCAGACAGAGAACAGCCAGGGAATTCCTAGAGACATGGCATTCATCCACAAACTCCATCAACAAACACATCGACCTGGACCCAATATACCAACCACTACAGCGGACAGCTGAAACTGACACCCGGAAGCGGCAAGGACAGACCACTATAAATACCGGAAGAAACATCAAAGAAGCGCTTCGCAGGAGGCTCCAGAGCACTGATGATGTCGCCTAGCCAGGGGACAAAACGTTTGCAACAAAATCTTCCAGCTCAGCGAACAGAACCACAACAGTAAAATGAACAAATGTAAAATGGTACCATCAAACCTTGCCAGTACAATTTGTAGAAGTGTGTTAATTCCTTCATATTTTTGAAATTTTGGTTCACATGTCACAATTGCCAAGATGATTAGAGTTCCTCCATAGGTTCAGACAGCAATTGACAAAATAAGGAAGGATTTTGTGATTGCCAAGTGCCCTGCAAATTTCAAGACGTACCAGTTTCAGAGTAACTGCTGACCACCCCCCCACACACAGCAGCAAAAATGCAGACGTTCAAGTGAATTTGTGCAATAAATGGCCACTTGCCATTGAAAGTTGCTTTCCCTATTAAATTAAGTAGGGGAGAGACAGAGTGAGAGGTAACACACGGGGGGGGGGCATAGAGAGACAGGGAGGCGCACACACAGAGAGGGAGGGGAGTGATTAACATCAGGGATTTTCAAATCTCTAGAGTTAGAGGAATGCCAAAATTGACAGGTGCAATCTGAAGAGTAGAGTACATTAAATGCTGGAAAAATTGGGTATGTAGTGAGCTTCAGAGTGAAAGGAAATCCAAGTTTACACGTTCTCATTCAAAATTCAGTCTCATGCTAATGAGCATAATAGTAGCTCCAAGAGAATTTTGATGGATCTCAGTCTGCGTTCCTTATATTGGAGGCCCATTTGGAAACTTTGTTCTAAAGTGCAGAAAGAATGGATTTCACTTTCCAATTGTAAAGATGCAACGTTTGTTTACAGGAAACAGTCAGACAGAAAGTACTTCCAGAAAATCATGTGATTTTAATTAAATGACTAGCAAACTACCTGGGGAGATAGTGCTGCTGTGAGTTTGCTGAGTTGAGTTTTAACTTGTAAACAGGTTCATTCAGAGGAAGCTGCTAGCTTCAGGATCTGAAACAGTGAGTGCACAGAACTAGGGGGAAATCATAAGAGTCACAGAGTCAGTGATGTGCTGCATGGAAACAGACTCTTCGGTCCAACCCGTCCATGCTGACCAGATATCCCAACCCAATCTAGTCCAACCTGCCAGCACCCAGCCCATATCCCTCCAAAATCCTGTCTATTCATATACCCATCCAAATGCCTCTTAAATGTTGCAATTGTACCAGTCTCCACCACTTCCTCTGGCAGCTCATTCCATAGACATACTACCCTGTGTGAGGAAAAGTTGCCCCTTAGGTCTCTTTTATATCTTTCCCCTCTCACCCTAAACCTATGCCCTCTAGTTCTGGACTCCCCCACCCCAGGGAAAAGACTTTGCCTATTTACCCTATCCATGCCCCTCAATTTTATAAACCTCTATAAGATCACCCCTCAGCCGCAGACGCTCCTGGGAAAACAGCCCCAGCCTGTTCAGCCTCTCCCTACAGTTCAAATCCTCCAACCCTGGCAACATCCTTGTAAATCTTTTCTGAACCCTTTCTAAGTTTCACAACATCTTTCCGATAGGAAGGAGACCAGAATTGCACGCAAAATTCCAACAGTGGCCTAACCAATGTCCTGTATAGCTGCAATATAACCTCCCAACTCCTGTATTCAATATCCTGACCAATAAAAGAAAGCATACCAAACGCCTTTTTCACTATCCTATCTATCTGCGACTCCACTTTTGAGGAACTATGAACCTGCACTTCAAGGTCTCTTTGTTCAGCAACACTCCCTAGGACCTTACCATTAAGTGTATAAGTCCTGCTAAGATTTGCTTTCCCAAAATGCAGCACCCTGCATTTAAATGAATTAAACTCCATCTGCCATTTCTCAGCCCATTGGCCCATCTGGTCAAGATCCTGTTGTAATCTGAGGTAACCCTCTTTGCTGTCCACTACACCTTCAATTTCGGTGTCATCTGCAAACTTACTAACTGTATCTCTTATGCTCACATCAAATCATTTATGTAAATGACAAAAGGTAGATGACCCAGCACCAATCCTTGTGGCACTCCACTGGTCACAGGTCTCCAGTCTGAAAAACAACCCTCCACCACCACCCTCTGTCTTCTACCTTTGAGCCAGTTCTGGATCCAAATGGCTAGTTCTCCCTGTATTCCATGAGATCTAACCTTGTTCAGAAGAACACTCCAGAAGTAGAAGACTGTGGTGAGATCAAAGTATATTAGGAGGAGAATAACCAGGAAAAGTATAGGGTCTGTTAGGAATCAAAGCAACAATGTTGTCAGAGCCAGAAGACAGCTGAGGTTGTTTTTCAAAATGACTATCTGTATTCACTGCAGAGAAGGACTATTTCAGTGTGGAAATCAGGGAGGGAACTGAGATATACTTGAACAAATTGAGGCGGCGATGGTATCAGCAGGCTTAAAACTGGATAAATCGCAGGCCCTGGTGATACACACCCCAGGCAAGACAGGAGGCAATGGAAGAAACTATAGGACTTTGGATATTGATTTTCAAATCCTCTCTGGCCACAGGAAGAGTGTCAAAGGATTGAAGGTCAGCTGATGTGGTACCATTATTCAAGAAGGACACCAAGGATAAACCGGGAAACTACCAGCCAAGGAGTCTAACATCTGTGGTAGGGAAACCAATAGAAAATATTCTGAGCAACAGAATTAATCACCACTTGCAGAGGCAAGGATTAATCAAGGGCAGTCAGCTTGGTGTTTCTGTGGTTGCAGGTAGGACTCCTGGACATATAGGAAAGGGAGGGAGAGGTTGTGGTTCATATTAGAACTAACAATACAGGCAAGAGAGGAGGCGATAGACCGCAAAAGGAATTTAGAGAGTTAGGCAGAAAGTAAAAACCAGTACCTCAGATTATATCCTTGGGATTACACCCCATGTTAGTGAGGTCAGAAATAGGAAGACAGTTCAGCAGAAAATGTGGTCAAGCTGCTGGATGGAGGAAGGGGGCTTCAAACATCAGGATCATTGGGACCTCTTCCAGAGAATGTGGAACCTGTACAAAAAGGACAGGCTGCACCGAAGCTGGAAGGGTACAAACATCCTTGTGGGGAGGTTTGCTGGTGCTACTCGTGAGGATTTCAAACAATCTGGCAGGGGAGTAGGAACCAGAGCAGCAGGTCAGCATGTGAGGAGAAGGTAGATGTTAAGGAGGGTGGAGGGCCAGTTTAATGAACAAGACTGGACTATAAGAAGTGTAGCGAGTAAACAGGGAGGGGAAAAATAATAAGCTGCTGAAAAACAGTATAGTGTCGAGACAAATTAGAGTTCTTTATAGAAATGCAAGGAATAAGTTCAATGAGCTGCAGGCAGAGACAAAGATTGGAAACTATGACATAGCAGCCTTTATGAAGACATGACTGCAGGATGGTCAGGACTGAGAATTAAAGATTGCAGGTTATAAGGTTTCCAGGAGGGATAGAGAAAACGGCAGAGGGGGGGAAAGTAGCATTACAGATGAAAAAAAATCACTTCTATGGAGAGGGAGAGGGAGGATACAATGAGAGCAAAGCACCCAGTGGAGACCTTATGGGTGGAACTGAAAAACTGTCAAGGACCAAAACCATAATAGGTATCATATATAGACCACTTGGCAGCAGCCGGACGTTCTAGATTCTATAAATGTTACAATTAGGCAACTATGTAGCAAAGACAGTAGTATTAAAGGAGGATTTTAATCTGAAACTGGGTGTGATAACCAAACACCTGCTGGAGAGGTTGCGAATTTCTGTTGTGTCCAGGATGGCTTTCTAGGGCAATACGTCCTCAATGGAACAAAGGGACAAGCAATATTAGATTTAATAATGAGCAATGAGCCTAATTTAGTGACCTCGTTATTCGTGAGCATTTGTTGAATCGTGATCACAGCACAATCAAGTTTTGAGTTGTGCCTGTAAGAGACTGAGCTACAGCTGTTACATTAGGTGTTGGCGTTTACCAGATAGTGGAATTTTGGATTGAAGCCAGGCTTTGATGGGATGAAGCAAAGACTGCCCACAGTAAACTGGAAAGCCTTGAGATGAACAAGTATGGAGATGAGCAATTTCTTCAGCTAGAGGGTGGTAAATCTGTGTAACTCATTGCCTCAGATGGTTCTGGAGGCCACGTCATTGAGTGTACTTAAGATAGAGACAGATAGGTTCTCGATTACTAAAGAGATCAAAGGTTATGGGAAGGTGGCAGGAAAATGGGGTTCAGAAATATATCAGACATGATTGAATCGTGGCAAAGACTCAATGGGCCGATTGGCCTAATTCTGCTCCACAACTTATTGCTCCTGCTAATAGATAAAACAACTGAGGAATAAGGAGGGTGTTCAAAGAAAATGTTCACAGTATTCCGAAACAGTTTGCACCCATGAGAAGGAAAAGCTTCACTTCACACAAAAAAAACAGCTATGGATAAAATTAAAAGAGGTTATAAAAATGCAAACAGTGGTACAGATCCCACAGAATGGGATAAATACGAAGACCAACAAAGGGCCACAAAGTAGTGCTAAAAATGATTATGAAAAGAAACTTACAAGGGACATAAAACACAATAAGAGGAGATTTTATAGTTACATAAAGAGAAAGTGGCTGTTTAAGAGTATCATGGTCCACTGAAGGCTGAGAGTACGGATATTAGCAATGAGAGGGGAAATGACAGGCATGCTGAATGAGAATTTTGCTTCAGTATTCACAGCAGTTAAGGAGGATAGTGTGCTGCAAGCCCCAAAAAGAAAATAACAGAAGATCAGGGACAAGATCAGGATAAACTTAGCTTAAGTAAAGCATCAATAATGGGGAAATTAATCAAGGTGAAGAGTGATAAATCACCATGATCTGATGATTTCCATCTATGGGTCATGAAGTTCCCTGGATTCAGGGGTTGTATCTCTGAATTGGAAATTTGTGGAGGTCACTCTGCTCTTCATGAAAGGTAACAGAGGGAAACCAGGGAATATAAGATCTGTTAGCCTAATATCTGTGGTTGGGAAACTGGATGAGTGGTAGGAAGCAGAGTTGAAATAATGGCTAACTATTCAAATTGGCAGTCTAGTAGTGGTGCCCTGCAGGGATCTGTGTTGGGGCCTCAATTATTCTCAATATTCATTAACAACCTGGATAATGGCACAGAATGCACAGAAATTAACTGAACATGATGATTTATCAAAAGATAGTAATGACCCCTCAGAGGCTGGGGTATTAATAAGGTTATTTTGTGGTAACAGCTGAGTTTTGCTGACAAGTATAATGATTTTGTTTGTAAGTAGTTTCTTGCACAGTGTGTAGTGTAACACAGTTCATGTTTTTCTTTTGTGCAATAAACTTTTCATTTTGTTAGACGTATATTGGCAGTCTTTCTTGACTATGTTCAGTGACTGAACTCCAAGGTAAACAAACAGAATAAGTCTAGTACTGCAATGGATCCTCTATCCTGTGACAGAAATTTCCCATTCCTCTATTTCAGCCCTCGATCATCCAGCCTTATTAAATTAGCAGCACAGAAGTCGACAAAATGAGCCAGCTTCCTTCCTTTTCCAATTCAGTACTGCTGACAAGAAGCACCTCCAGAGGGGTGATGACATAAACAAGGCAGCGGCACGAAGACATCAGATGGTGCTGATAGTTTAGGAGGCTATGACCATAGCCACCCACCCCTCTCTTCTGCCCGCAACAGCTTCTAAAGTAGTCGCAACTTACTCAGAGCCATTTACTCCCTTTGTGCTTAAGGAGTGCTTCTGGGTTATTTAACTGATGTTCTAGTGGGTCTTGTAAATGAAGATTACAGCAAAAAGTTATCCCTTGGGTCCCTTTTAAATTTTTCCTCTCTCACCTAAAACCTGTGCCCTCTAATTCTGAACTCCACTACCCTGGGGAAAAGTCCTTACCTATTCACCCTAACCCTGCCCCTCATGATTTTATCAACCTGTGTAAGGTCACTCCTCAGCCTCCAAAGCTCAAGACAAAGTAGCCCCAGCCTCGTCAGCCTCTCCTTATAGATCAAACCCTTCAACATTGGCAATGCCCTTGTTAATCTTTCCTGAACATTTTCAAGTTTCACAACATCTTTCCTACACCTGGGAGTCCAGAACTGAATGCAATATTCCAAAACTGGCCTAACCAATGTCGTGTACAACTGCAACATGACCTCTCAGAGGATGGTGCATATATGGAACGAGCTGCCAGCTCAAGTGGAGGAGGCTGGTACAATTACCACATTTAAAAAGCATCTGGACAAGTACATGAATAGGAAGGTTTGGAGAGATATGGGCGTAATGGGACTAAATTAATTCAGGATTTCTGGGCAGCATGGATGAGTTGGATAGAAGAGTCTTTCCATGCTGTATATCTCTATGATTCTATGAGCATGCTTCCAGACCATGATTTGATATTTGTGGTCTCTTGGAATATATCCATCTTCTGCTTTCTGCCCAACTCATAACACCACTCAGCCCAACTTGAAGTTCCAGTGTGCTTAAGGGGACATCTTAACCTTATTAAGATTTTTCTTGATACTGCAGTAATCCTCCAAACCTGTAAAGTACTAATGCCTTTTAGTTGTTTAACAGATCTTTTTGCCATTATTTTCATATACACTGTAGTCAGCATTTTTCCAATTCTCCCTTGTGATCCTTACAGGAGAAAATGCAAGGTAGTTAACTTCAATTATAAATAAAAAAACCTCTTAAGACAGCAAGGCACATTAGGCAAGTCATAAAATCAATCATGTCTAGGCTGAAGATTACACAAGACATTAAATGGTCAAAATGTAGTACTTAAACTTTAATGATTTTGGTCAAATCAAAGATGTGTCTAACATAATGTACTTTTATCTTATACTACAGATTTGCTTCCATTATATATTTAAGTATCAATAATTCCATAGATTAAATAATGACAGAAACTTTCAACTGCACTCAAGTTTGCACAATTAAAAGGAATATCATTGATGTATTTATGAAAATCAGTCCATCTTAAGTGTTTTCTTCACAAAAGCAAACATGAACCTTTTGCATTTTCTTATGCAAATTTTATAAATTCCTGCTAGTTTATATGTATATAATACATATACTTTAAATTCCATTTATATTAAATCTCAATGTGTAGCACTTAGCTAAAATTTTGCCATTTTAAAATAAAAATTCTTAATTTGTGATTTCTGTTAAGAAAATTTAATTCAATTGCTTAATTCTGCACAACCTGTAATGCCGACAATTATAGCTCAGACTCCTCGAAAGCAAGTATCTGAATATCAGACCACACTCCAACATTTACATGGTACTTTTGATGCTACTTTATTTTGAATCAATTCACTGCAACCTTCCAGGGATTCACTCAAACACTGAACTACACAAAATGCTCAGGCTGCCTTTGAGGTTTACAAGTGTTCTTGCATCAAGTTGGCAATTTAGGAAAAGATATCTCAATGAGACTAGAAGGGATCACTCTGCATCTATTGTGGACAAGGAGCTAAGGACACAATGCAAAAGATCTTGTGTTCAGCCACGTAGACTTCATAGAGACACGCTTCTGTATCAAATTACTGTGCACTTCTGCTTTATACAAATCTTCTAAAAAGACAGTTACAGGACAGCTGCAAATGTGTTGCTGGTCAAAGCACAGCAGGTTAGGCAGCATCTCAGGAATAGAGAATTCGACGTTTCGAGCATAAGCCCTTCATCAGGAATAAGAGAGAGAGAGCCAAGCCGGCTGAGATAAAAGGTAGGGAGGAGGATGCTGCCTAACCTGCTGTGCTTTGACCAGCAACACATTTGCAGCTGTGATCTCCAGCATCTGCAGACCTCATTTTTTACTCGAAGTTACAGGACAGACCAAACAAAAACAACTTGTTGGAAAATCTCAGGAGGTTTGGTAGCATCTGTGCAGAGAACTCAGAGTTAACGTTTCGGATCTCATGACTCTTCTTCAGAACCCTACAGACCCTATTGGTGTATGATCAGAATTATACAATAGCCAATTCCCCATCCTTCTGACCCAACTGTTCCGTCCAATGATACCTACCATTTCTTAACTGTTTGGTTATCTACAGGAAGACATCGCAGCAACGCACCGGTCATCATGAAGAAGGAAGTGAGAACTACAGACAGCCGCAGGCCTGTGAAGACAGCAGTTAATGAAAAGCTAAATTCAATGACATGTGACTTTATAAACAAAATACAGTATGAAGAGCATTTGATTAGTGGGGGTGGGAGAAAGGGGCTTCCAAACTAAAGAATAAATATCTCTTTAAATCTCCACCCCTCCCCCCATCTTCGAAGAGAAAACCGCACAAGCCTTCTCCATTCAAGGCCTGGGAAGATAACAAAACAAATCCCAGAAAAAGTCAACAGCCACATACAGCTCATGAACTATAGCTTGCAAGTGACCTACCCAGTATAGAGTGGCAGGAGACCAGTTTCCCACACATGTTCCAGTGAGAAGCATTTTCATTTATTGTGACTATTCAGTTTTTCACAAAGGTCAAGATAGAAATAAAAAGCTCCATAAATGATAGAGTGGAGATAGTTCAACATTTTCCATCTATATTTTTGTTTAGACGTCAACAAGATCACTGGATGATTTCTTTAATTAGCACAGATTAGAATCATAGAACTTTCTGTACAGCAGTTGGTCAATATAGCTCACTGTGCCAGTACCACATTTATTGGAGCTCAATTTCCCAGCCCTGTTCTGTATACTTGAATATTTTCTGTCTTCATTCTTTTAATTAACTCCTGCTCAAATCCAGCAATTGTCTCAAATCATTACACAGTTACATGGGGCTGTTAACATAGGAAAACATTTAAAACACTTCACAGCAGATGAAAATGAATACTGAACTGGAGGAGGGAACATCTGAATCCAATGACAAAATATTTGAAGAGTAATATGGTTTTTGAGGTGGAGAGAAAAATAGTGAGATACTAGTTTTAGAGTGTTCTAAGAGTGTGAACCCAAAATGGAAAAAAGGCAACCATACCCTTTAGCACCAATATCCAACACAGTCTCAGCTGTGGCTCAACGGGCAACAATCTCATCTCAGGTCAGAAGTTTGAGACTTGAACTTACATATTAGATTAGATTAAAACTGTGGTGCGGTATATAGGGAGTGCTAAACTGTCAGTAATGCCACCTATTGAATGAGATGTTAAACCAAAGGCTCATCTGCCCTCTTTGGTGCAGACAAAGGATCCCATAGTCCTACCTTGAAGGATAGCAGTGTTCCCTCTGGTGGCTTAGCCAATGCTTGTCCATGAGCTTACATCACTGGGAACAGATTTTGTGATGTCTGTGGGGCCTTGCAATGTGCAAACCAATACTGAATTTCTCCATATTACAATAACAAAAGTCAATGGGAATTAGAGGCACAAATATGCAGGGATACTGGGGAGACTTGCAGGGAGTAAGGTTGCCATAGTAGGGGGTTTTAACTTTCCTAACAGACTGGGACAGCCAGAGCACTAAGGGCTTAGATGGTGCAGAATTTGTGAAGTGCATTCAGGAAGGTTTCTTCAAGCAGTATATAGAGGGTCCTATTCAGGAAGGGGAAAAACTCTACCTACTCTTGGAAAAAAAGGGCAGGACAGATGATAGACAGTGGGGGAGCACTTTGGAACTAGTGACCAAAGTTTTAACATTTTAAAATAGTTGTGGAGGGGGACAAAACTGGCCCACAGGTTCAAATTCTAAATTGGGGCAAAGTGAATTTTGATGGAATTAGACAGTAGCTTGCAGGGGTACGCTTCAGGCTCTCTGCCTTTATTCCTGATGAAGGGCTTTTGCCCGAAACGTCGATTTCACTGCTCTTCGGATGCTGCCTGAACTGCTGTGCTCTTCCAGCACCACTAATCCAGAATGGAGTAGATTGTTTGCAGGCAAAGGGACCTTTGGCAACTGGGAGGCATTTGTTCAAGGTTGCTATGTTCCTGTGAGGGTGAAGAGCAAGGTTGGCAGGAACAGGCAATCCTAGATGACAAGAGATATTGAGGTTTTGACCAGAAAAACAAGTAGGTATGATTCAGGTACAGGCAGCTGGGATCAAGGGAATCCCTGGAGGTATACAGGGAATACAGGGAGTTTATTAAAGGAGGAAATCCGGAGGGCAAAAAGGGAGCACGAGATAACCTTGGATGAGAAGATTAGGATGAATTCAAAGAGGTTCTTTAAGTATATTAAAGGAAATAGAATAGCTAGAGAGAAAATCGGGCCCCTCAAGGACCAAAGTGAACATGTATGTGTAGGATTACAGGAGGTGGGTGAGCTTCTCAATGAAGATTTTTCCTGTGTTTACCATGAAGACTTGGGAACTTGGCAAAGTTAGTGGAGATATCTTGAGGACAGTCCATATCACAGCAGATGTGTGGTATATTAGATATATTAGAATGTATGAAGGCAGATAAATCTCCTGGTCTTGACCAGATATATCCAAGAACAATGCACGAGGCTAAAGAAGAAATTGCAGGAGCCCTGACTGATATTTTTGCATCATTAGCCATTGGTGAGGCCCTGGAAGACTGGAGAGTAGCAAATGTTGTGCCATGAGTCAAGAATGGCTGCAAATGACTTAACATCAGTGGAAGATACGTTACTTGAGAAGGTTCGGTGCAAAGATATACATGCATTTGGAAAGACGGGGTTTGATTAGTAGTAGTCAGCATAGCTTTGAGAGTGGGAGATCATGCCTCATAAATTTGTTCGAGCTCTTTGAAGAAGTGATCAGGAAAGTTAACAAGGGCGGTAGACGTAGTCAATATGAGTTTCACTAAGGCCTTTAATTAAATTCCACATAGAATCCCTATGGAAACAGGCCTTTCGGCCCAACAAGTCCACACCGATCCTTGGAAGAGTAGCCCATCCAGAGCCATTTGCCATCATTTAATGCCTGACTAATGCACAGAACCTACACACCTGTGAATATTGTGGACAATTTAGCGTGACCTATTCACCTAGGCTGCACATCTTTGGATTGTGGGAAGAAACTGGAGCACCCAGAGAAAACCCATGCAGACATGGCGGGAACGTGCAAACTCCACATAGAGTCACCCGAGGCTGGAATCAAAACCGGGTCCCTGGCTCTGTGAGGCAGCAGTGCTAACCACTGAGCCACTGTGCTGGGTTGTTCCAGAAGGTCAGATCCCATGGAATCAAGGATGAGCTGGCAAATTGGAAATAAAATTGGCTTGATGGTAGGAAGCAGAGGGTAATAGTGGAAGGATGCTGGTCAGACTGGAGGCCAGTGCTGGGCCCAATACTATTTGTTATCTATATCAATGATTTGGAAGAGAATGTACAAGGCATGTTTAGTAAGTTTGCTGATGACACTAAAATAATCAGTATTGTGGACAGTGAGGAAGGTTATCAGGAATTGCAGCAGGACCTTGATCAGCTGAGAAATGACAAATAGAGTTGAATACAGACAAGTGTGAGGTCTTGCATTTTGGAAAGTCAAATCAAGGTAGGGCCTTAATAAGTGTAGTGGAACGGAGGGATCTTGGAGTTCAAGTTCACAATTCTCTGAAAGTGTAGTCACAGGTAGACAGGGCAGTTAAGAAGGCTATTGGCACACTGGCCTTCAATCAGGGCGTTGAGAATAGATGTGAGGAAGTTATTATACAGTTGTACAAGACGTTGGTGAGCCCCCACAGTATTCTGTTCAGTTTTGGTCACCTTGTTATAGGAAGCATGTTATTAGACTGGAAAGAGTTCAAAAGAAATTTACAAGGATGTTGCCTGCAGTCAATGGTCTGAGTTATAGGGAGAGGTTGGACAAGCTGGGACTTTTTAGAGCATAGGAGACTGAGGGGGGGACCTTATAGAGGTGTATAAGATCGTGAGGGACACTGACAGCACGAATGCACTCAGTCTTTTTCCCAGGGTAAGGGAATTGAGGACCAGAGGGCATCAGTTGAAGGTTAGAGGGGAAAGGATAAAAGGGAACCTGAGGGACAACCTTTTTTTTTAATACAGAGGGTAGTACATGTATGGAACGAGCTGCCAGAAGTGATTGATGCAGGTACACGAACATTTAAAAAGCATTTGGCCAAATACATAGGTAAGGAAAATTAGAAGGATATGGGCCAAGCACAGGGAAATGGGGTTAGCATGGATGGATATTTTGGTCAGCACAGATCAGTTTGGGCAAAAGGGTCTGTCTCCGTGCTGTAGGACTCTGACTCTCTAACAACTGTATTGCTGGAGTGCTTCACCAGCTGCATAGCACTTCAAGGCATCCTGTCATTATGCAACATGCTGTATAAATGCAAGACATAACGTAGCAATGGATGGCAATATTCCACTGCCTGAAACAATATCTCCCACTGTACACTTTAGGGGAGGCAGTGACATAGTGGTAAGTCACTGGAATAGTGACCCAGAACCCCACGTAAATGTTCTGGAGACATGCCTTTGAAATGCACAGTGTCAGATGGCAAACTTGAATTCGATAAAAATCTGTATTTTAAAAAAAACTAGTCTAATAATGACTAAAAAGCTACTGTTGATTACCGTAAACATCCATCTCGTTCACTAATGCCTTTTATGGAAAAAACTGCCATCCTTACCTGGTCTAGCTTACATATGACTCCACACCCACAGCAATGTGGTTGACTCTTAACTGCTCCTGAGACAAATAGGGATGGGCAATAACTACAAGCCTAGCCAATTGAGCCCACATCCCACGAGTGAAAAAAATCATGTGTTCCCTCATCAGTGGACCAGTTTCACCACTCGCCCGAAATCTTAGCACTGCCATTACATCCCTGTCTGCCTCGAATTAGTGATATATATAGTACAAAAGAGTTATTTCTTTTAGTCCCATTGCCTGAGTGAATTGGCGTTGCAATATCAATTAATGACCACTAAAACATCATACTTAGTTAGGGGTTGATTCAGAAAAAAAAATTGGTGAGGAAGTGAAATATTACAAAATAAAGCTTACAGAAATCCAATGAAAGTCATGTGAATATTTTGTTGTTACAAAATTATGCATAAAGCTTGCAGAGATTGGCATGCTACTCCTAAACCTTTGGGAACTCTGTCAGCTTTCCTTTAGGTGCTCTCATGGTTTGCTTATATGGGTAACTGTTTTAAAACAGGAAGGGGAACACAGTTATGCAGTCTCACAAGTGACCATTTGGCAAAAAAAAAAGACAAGTATGGATATTTGAAGGACACACGCGATTTTTAGTATGCAAATTGAGCTGTCACGAACAAAAATTTCTTGTATGCAATTTTAAACAAAATTGCAGAAGTTGAATAAATTTGCTCGCGAACCAAAATTAAAAAAAATAAAAACATAACCCTCAATTTTCAATGGAAAACTCAAAGAACCAAAACTAAGAAATACCTACAAGCCCTTGCCCCAACCCCAAATAAAAGTTAAATTCTGAAAGTTCAATTTACATTTTTAAGAGCAAGAGTTCCTGGAAATGAACAATCCATCTATTGGCAAAAGATATGGGGTATACTCAACACATGAAGGTGTCACTTGGAGACTAATGGTGAAGCTCCTTTTTTTTAAAGAAATTCTTAACCTACCCTCATTAGGGCATTGCAGCAGTGAGGGGGAAATCTCATTGCCTACAAAATTCTAAACAGGACTTGATAGAGTAAATGTACAAAGGTGTTCCACATGGCAGAAGAATCCAGATTTTAAAAAAAAAGTGGAATAAGAGCAGATTGAATCTTGCATGGATCTGTCTGGTTCTATAGTGAGAGATCACAGCAAGAACACAGGGTAAAGTATTTAGGACTGAGATAAGGAGAAATTTCTTCACCCAGAGAGCAGGGAGTGTGTGGAATTCACAGAATGCAAGCGAGGCCAGAATATTGCCCAATTTCAAGAAGGAAGCTCTCGGGTTGCATATAGTATTTTGGGCTCGAGGAAAAAGTAGGGGCTGGCTATTGAGTGGGAGTTGAGCTACGATCGCAACAAATGGTGAAGCAGGCTTGAAAGGCTGAATAGCCTACTCGAGCTCTTATTTTCTGTCTCAATGCAGTATTATTCCTACCTCTGAGCCAGAGGGCAAGTGTTCAAGTCCACCTACACACGAGGTGTGTATGAACATCTCTGAATAGGTTGATTATGAACATGTCAAACCCACCCTCAAATCCATCTCCTCCACCCAAGAAGGAACGCCAGGAAAATATTGTTAATGCGCTTATCGAGCCAGTATGCTTTAAAAACCCTGAAAAGTTCCAGTTTTGGACACAGAGGAATTAATGCAAAGAAGCACCATAAGTCTTTTGTAATCTTGAACAGCAAACTGAAGAGTGCAGTTAAGAGTTTGCTGAGAGTCAGGCGTTTTCCTGCTACCACAAGCCTCTGAAGTACTGATATTGTTCAAAGAGCAGCAAGCTGGAATTGCAGACCAGAGGCAGAGAATATGTAGATTTAGGGCTTCAAACATATCATGCAATTGAAAAAAATGGACTGAACAACATAAATGCTGGATAATTCAATCAGCATGCAAAAAGAAAGAAAGCTAGGTTGAGTATTCTGCCAGTCGGTTTTAAGGAAAAAAGCTCTCAGACTAAATGCCAACCAAACTTGCTCTTCACATTGTACATTGGCCTGGTATACATTGCCCGCATTTGCTCCATTTGAATCAATATCAGAGATTTTTTTCAACCATTCAGGCTGGGCAACATCATGCAACACATTTAAGATTAGATTCTCTACAATGCGGAAACAGGCCCTTCAGCCCAACCCTCCAAAGAGTAACTCACCCAGATCCATTTCCCGCTGACTATTGCACCTAACACTGTGGGCAAGTTAACATGGACAATTCACCTGAATTGGGTTACTCTTTGGAGGGTCGGTGTAGACTGCTTGGGCCGAAGGGCCTGCTTCCACACTGTAGGGAATCTAATCTTAGACGTGTTGCATGGTGTTGCCCAGCCTGAATGGTTTAAAATGGTTTGAATCTGCTCTTGAATCAAATGGAGCAAATGCTGGCAATGGAAGCCAACACATCCATGGATTGTGGGAGAAAACCCAACAGACATGAGGAGAATGTGCAAATTCCATACATACAGTCATTCAAGGCCAGAATCACATCTGGGACCCTGGCACTGAGAGGCAGCAGTGCTAACTACTGTGCCATCATGCTGCCACTCCAAAGTACTACATCACTGTCCCTCACAGATGTATACAATAGCAGTAAATGATTTTCCTCTGTCCTTGTAAATCGAGAATGCAATATGACACGTATCACAGGACATAAACCTTCTACCCCTCAGGAAACTAAAAGATTATTAGCTACAAAGGCAGGATGTACACAGTGGTATTAGTGGTCTGTAAAAAAAAACATAGCTGCTATTGTGGCCCCCTTACAAAAGATCTCCTGGACAATGTTTACCATGCAGTCATCACAAAAAAATACGATCACTGCAATGCTGCGTGTGGGAACCTGGCAGCTCCCTTTCCTGCAGTCCAAAAACTACCCTTCATAAGTCCCTGTGTGAACGCAAAGTACTTTGGGTCATGTGATAGCAATAAATCAATTTACTTTGTTTAGGAAAGGGAGAGTGTACTAATTGGATGGGAACAGTGGTGCCCCACAAGAATCTGTCGTTATGCCACAAGTATTCACATTTAATAACTATGAAGATGGAAAGCCACAGATCTAAAGTTGCCAATGACAAATGGTACTGTAAACAGTGTAGGTGGTGACATTATATTCGGGTATTAGCAAGATGCAAATGGGCAAAGTTCTAGAAAACAGATTTCAATGGAGGGAAGCATGAAGTTGACTTTGAATATTTGAAAAGAGAGAAAAGTGTAATTTCCAAATGGTCTAAGAATAAGGGGCAAGCCATTTATGACTGAGATGAGGAAGAATTTCTTCATACGGACTTGTGAACCTGTGTAATTCTCTCCCACATAAAGCTATTGGGGCCAAGATATATTGAAGAGGGAGCTGGACGTGGCCTTTGTGGCTAAAGATGTCAAGGGGTATTGAGAAAAAGTGGGAACAGGATACTGAAATTGAACATATTGAAGGGTGATGCAGGCTCGAAAGACCGAATGGCCTACCCCTGCACCTATTTTCTATGCACAAGCTGAAAACAATGGACATCTAAAGTGACTTCAGCTCCAGATAGACAAATCATCCAAACATGAACAGGTACAAAACATGGTTATGGTAATAACAGGATACTGTGCTTCACATTTAGTTGAAACAATGCTTCACAAATCCATGGTTAGACCACAACAGGAATTTTGTCTGGTTCCAAGTATGACACCTTAAGTGACACATAATTCAGTGCAGAAGAAAGTGAGGATTGCAGATGCTGGAGCTCAGAGTCGAGAGCGTGGTGCTGGAAAAGCACAGCAGGTCAGGCAGCATCCGAGGAGCAGGAGAATCGATGTTTCGGGCCTAAGCCCTGATGCAGATTCTTGATGAAGGGCTTATGCCCGAAACATCGATTCTCCTGCTTCTCGGATGCTGCCTGACCTACTGTGCTTTTCCAGCGCCACACTCTTTCACCCGATTCAAGTGTAGGTTTACCAGAATGACAAAACCACCAAACATTAAATTACAAGAGCAGATTATAGAAACAGGGATTCATTTCTTAGAAGGTTAAAGGGTGATCCATAGAATGAGGAGCAGGAGTAAAAAAATTCAGCCACTCAAGCCTGCTCTATCATTTCATACGATCATGGCTGATCTCAACTCTGTCCCCCCATCCACTTTCCTGCCAGCACTCATGTTAATATTTCTGTCCTGGGCCCACTGCAACATTCCAATGAAACACAATGCAAGTTCGAGAAACAAGTCCTCATTTTTGTTTAGGAATTTTATAACCTCGAGGCCCCTAACTTTAGAAACTGACTACATTAAATCAGTTCTCCATTTTTCTTACATTCTCTCACTTCTGCTTCCCTCCAAACTCTGGCTTTGTTCGCTTTGATCTTGGTAGTTTTGAGTCCAGTGACCATTCTTCAGACTCTTGTTAATGAAACGTTAACTCTGCTTTCTCTCCACAAATATTGCCAGACCTGATGAGTGTCTCCGACAATTTCTGATTTTGTTTCAGATTTCCAGTATCCACAGTTCTTCGTTTCACAATAGAAAAAGATATCATTCAGCTCCCTGAAACCTTGGGCAGTGATTTCCCCACCTTGGTTATACTAGGCAAACATAAAAACAAAGGGATGCAAGAGTTTGACAACCAGCATCATTTATGCAATTAGAAGGGCAGGCAAATCTCGTCCTCTCTCACAAGCACTGAAAAGCAATCTGGAGCCAGGCTATGTACCAGCCCTCATCTCACTTATAAGGAAAACAAAATTAAGATAAAAGCCTTGAAATCAATTTGAGAAGTTATTTCCAGAATGCTTAATGTAATTTCCTAAAATCAAATTAAATTTTGCTGCGCTATTTTAACACTGTTGGCAAACAGTATAAAATAAACATTGCAAGATAGTTGAGATAGAAACTTGCTAAGAGTTTAAGGGATGCCATGGGTCAGTGCCAAGGTCAAAACTTTAAGATTCTCGCTATTAATTGCAGGCCTCGTCTTTTGGAATGGAGATAGATATAATGGCAATGCATCATGGAAGTGGTGTTTGGTTATGTAACTGTGTTGAAACCAGCAGAAGAGAACTGCTTGCAGTAGATGATGAGACAACTTTCTTTCAGCTTAGTTCAAGTATCAACATGGCACCATTAGTTAGACATTGAAGTGACAAGGTTCTGCATTCAAGTTCCATTTCAGGAGCTGAGCACAGAGCCCATGCAAAACTTTTGGAATTGTGCTGGATGAATGTTGCATTGTGTTTCAGATTAAATGCTAGGTTTAACTTCTTTCCAGGCAGATACAACCAATCAGGAGAAAGTGAGGACTGCAGATGCTGAAGACCAAAGTTGAAAAGTGTGGTGCTGGAAAAGCACAGCAGGCCAGGCAGTGTGTGGTGCTGGAAAAGCGCAGCAGGCCAGGCAGTGTGTGGTGCTGGAAAAGCGCAGCAGGCCAGGCAGCCTGCTGCGCTTTTCCAGCAGATACAATCAATCACCTGACTTGTTCAACAGTCACTTGCATTACTGAGAGTTCCATTAAGGTGTTAAAGCATCACAATGGGCTTCATAAGGGCATTAAGAGCTCAAGAGTACAGGAGCAATGACATCTTACTGCAATTATCTTGAGACTAAAATGGCTTTACTGGGCATCATTTTGGTCTCTTTATACATTATTTAGCACTAAGGGACAACAAAGGCACACCAAACTAATTCCTGGGATGAAGAGATTGCATTCTGAGCAAAGATTAAATTCTCTGGATTTTTGGAAGAACGAGAAACAATCTTATTCAAACAGAATTTTCTTACAGGAATCAATAAGGTAGATGCAGATGGATGTTTCTGCTGGCTGGGAGTGGCTTAAACCAGGGGTGAGGATGTTAAATGGCTTCCTTAATCTAGGACTAAATTTAGGAGTTATTTCTTCAACCAGGAATGGTGAAACTTTGGAACTCTCTACACCAAAGGACTGCTGAAACCGTGTTTAGCATTGAAACTGACATATTTTTCCATTTTAAAAACATCAAGGGATAAAGAGATGGTACACATAAAGATGCTGAAACAGAAGATCAGCCAATGATGGACTCAGCTTCAATAGCTGCATGATGTACTCCTATTCCATACACGTTAATGTGTCTGACAGCTTGGTCAAAGTATTAAGTTTTAAGGATTTTGCTCGAAGAGAACATGGGCAGTAGAGAGGAATAAACTTGGGGAGAAAATTCTAGTACTATAAACATCAGCAGCTAAATTGTAGCCACAACTGGGAGAGCAAATGAAAATTGGGTATGAAGAAGATACCAAAACTGGAAGAGCACCAAAGTCAGAGAGCTTCAGCACTGGAGAAATTGACTGAGACAAAAAGACAAGATCCCTTTGTGTCTTGGCAAACATTCCTTCACAATATACTTGCTAATCATTCAAGTCATTGCATATATTCAACCTTGATTGCATGGTTGTCAATGCTGTGTTGCCATTAGAAAAGCCACTGTCTTTAAGCTAATGTACTATATTTTTCAAGCACATACTTCATGCAATAAAAGCATGTTTGACTGAGTGGAAACTTGAAATGTATGAACACATTGATGCAGAAATGCTAACTTCATTCAGCCACCGTAGTTGTGTTTTATTTTACAAGTGGTTCAAACTCTCAAATGCTTCCATTTACTCTCTCATTAGCAAGAAGAAATTGGCATGTGCTAATCTCAACCTGTGACTTGGCATCAAAACCTTTTACAATAATCTTTCCCATGAAGTTAAAAATCACACAACACCAGTTTATAGTCAACATGTTTATTTGGAAGCACTAGCTTTTGGAGCTCGTGCTTCTAAACAGACCTGTGGGACTATAACCTGGTGTGCGATTTTTAACTTTGTCCACCCCAGTCCATCACCGGCACCTCCAAATCATCTCTCCAATCAAGTGCCTTAGCGCATTTAACTAAGCTAAAGATGCTATATAGCTGTCAGTTGTTAAGTTTACGATAGTGGAAACACAATCCACAAGTAAAAGCCAGCTTTGTAACAGGGGTTTACCAGCCTCAAAAATTGAGGTGCATTGCAGCTCAACAGCACATTTTAACCAGTCTCTGGATGGAGCTTGTCAAATGAAACCAAGGTTCCTGTAATGATAATGTGTGACTACAAACAAACAACTGTGGGATGTCTAATCACATTGTAATGAGTCATGCATGAACTGCTGTGCAGTAATTTTTAATGAATATAAACTTTGTCCTCCAGTTCCTATTCAAACAAAGCAGTTATTTTTTATTTTGCTTGCAATAACATATTTTGTGTTAAGTAAAGCAGAGGTAACAAACTACTCCAAAATGAAGCACCAACTCAATAATGTGTAAAATAGTGAATTTTTTGGGGATGGGGAATATTCATTGAAAAATTTGTATAAAACAAGCATTTACCGCTGCGTTTTTTTTTGAAACAGATTTGTATAAGAAGGGCCATTTGTAAAATCACAAGCCTAGATGTCAGAAGACTGCACTTTCCACAGAGATGCTTCAAACAAACATGCTTTATTGCATAGAAAGTTCTCAACATCGGTGCAAAGGAGCAAAGTTAACGCTTTGGGTAAAGGATCTTTCATCAAAGCTGTAAAAGTTAAGAGACATAAGTAATTACAGAGCTTGATGGTGGTGGCTGGGCAGATGGGTGGGGGGAGTTGATGATAATAGGCCAAAAGTTAATGAACAAAAGGTGGATGCAGATGAGCTGAAAAAGCTAAACAAAGAATAAATCAGATGCCATTCGAATCTCAACCCAGGGTTCAACTCCAATTGCGGGATGCATCCTCCAATTCCTCACATGTGCATTCTTATTCTTTATCCTCTTCCCCAGAATTACAACAAGACTCCCCTTGCAATGGGTAGGTCATTGCTGCGGATCAATGCTGAGGTCTTTGTTTTCTTTTTCCCCATGACGTATAGAAATGACTCAGATGAAGAGACCAAAGATACAGTTGTTACATTTGATGACAGAAAGACAGGTAGCAAAGTAATTATAAAATGGGTATACGGAGGCTACAAAAGGGTTATAAATCGGTTAATCAAAGATCTTCCAAATGGAGGATGTGCAGAAAATGAGAAACTGTTTATTTTGGTAAAAAGAATAAAAACAACTATTTCCTGAACAGTGAGAGATTGCAGAGCTCAGATCCAGAGGGAGCTGACTGTCTTATTGCATCAAAGGTACAGCAAGAATTTAGCAAAGCTAATAGAATGTTATCATTTATCACAAGGAGAAATAAATCCAGGGAGTCCAGTACCAGGAGCCACAGTCTCAGCATACAGGATAGGAGCAGGGTTCTGAGTTGAATGATCAGTCATGATTCGATTGAATGGGACTTGAATGGCTTACTCCTATTTTCTACGTTTCTCTGCCTCAAAATCAGAGATTCTACTTTTATTGCCCCTTGAGGACAAGGGTTCCAATCACTTCTAACTGTCCGTGGAGAGGCAAAATTCTCCTCAGCTCTATCTGAAGGGTGATCCCTTATTTTTAAAACAGTGACCCTTAATTCTAGAACATAGAAATGTACAGCACAGAACAGGCCCTTTCGCCCACGATGTTGTACCATGATTTAATCCTAATGTAAAATACAGTAACTTAAGCTATGCACCCCTCAACTCACTGCTAACTGCAGAAGGAGTAAGCCATTCGAGTCTGCTTCACATTCAATAGGATCATGACTGATCATTCAACTCAGAATCTTCCTCCTGGTTTCTGCCCACACTCTATGATCCCTTCAGCCTGAAGAACTATATCGAACTCCTTCTTGAAGACATTCAATGTTTTGGCCTCAATACCCTTCTGCAGCAGAGAATCCCACAGGCTCACCATTCTCTGGGAGTAGACATTCCTCTTTATCTCAGTCCTATTCAGCCTATCCTGTATGCTTAGACTGTGCCTCCTGGTACTGGACTCCCTAGTCAATGGGAACATCCTTCCTATGTAATCTTCTGTTGACTATATGTAATCCTGTTAAAATTTTCTAAGTTTCAATGAGGTCCCTTCTCATTCTTCTGAACGCCAATGAGTGTAGTCTTAACCAATCCAGTCTCGTTTCACATCAGTCTTGCCATCCCAGGAATTGGCCTGGTAAACCTTTGATGCACTCCCTCCACACCAGAATCTTTCTCAGATAAGGAGACCAGTACTCCAAGATATGGTCTTATCAAAGATATGTACAATTGCAACAAGTTGCTACTGTATTTGAATTTCCTTGCTACAAAAGCCAACATACTATTTGCCTTCTTCACTGCCTGCTGCAATTGCATAGGCAGAAGTGAGTGCTGCAAATGCTGGAGATCAGAGTCAAGATTAGAGTGGTGCTGGAAAAGCACAGGTCAGGCAGCATCCAAGGAGCAGGAAAATCAACGTTTCAGGCAAAAGTCCTTCATCATAACTGCTGCAATTGCATGTTGACTTTCAGGTCATATTGCACTTCCCACTTTCCCAATCTATCATTCAGATGATAATCTGCCTTCCAGTTTTTGCGACCAAAGTGTAGAGGCAAATATACTTAGTAAAGGGGTTAAAAAATATTACAACAGTAAGCAGATCAGTCATGATATTACCGAAAGGCAAAGAAGCTGAAGGAGCCAAGTGGCTTGCTCCTGTTCCCCAATGTCCAGATGTCATTTTTGACAGCAGAAATTCCTATCAGCACAGCATTCATTTCCTCCCGCCCCCGCCATCCCAGTTCCTAGAAACAGATATTTTACTTTTTCAATTTAAGAGCAACTCCTGTTTGTACAGATTGCACCATCTCATACTCACTGTAGTGACTGTAACGAGGTCAGCTAGGTGAACCTCAATATGAATTCCCTGATTGGGGTTGTTAACCGGTCCGAACAGGGAGCCCTGGGCTGTCAGATATAAACAGGAGTGTCAGAAGTTCTGTCGACTCAGAGCTGGCTCTGAGGAAACTAGGTCACTATCAATGACATTCCACACGCAAATAAAGAGTGATTTGCTAATGGGATACCAGCCACTGTAGAGTATTTCACTCACGGTGACATGTAAGAAAGGATTTACACCTGAATCACTCTAGTAGAGAGCTTACAAAAGGAGCAACAATGTGTATTCATTTCCGTGCAATGTACTCAGGAAAGCATGCAGAGACATGTTTCAGGGCTGTTAACAAAACTTGACACTGAGCCACATAACAGGAAATTGAGACAAATGATGAAAAGATTGGTCAAATAGATAAGCTTGAAGAAGCATCTTAAAGAGCCATGATTTGGAGATGCCGGTGTTGCACAGGGGTGTACAAAGTTAAAAAAATCACACAACATCGGCTTATAGTCCACCAGGTCTAATTGGAAGAACTAGGTTTCGGAGTGCTGCTCTTTTGTCAGGTGATGGCAACCACCTGATGAAGGAGCGGCGCTCTGAAAGCTAGTGCTTCCAATTAAACCTGTTGGACAATAACCTGGTGTGGTGTGATTTTCATCTTAAAGAGAGGAGTGTGGTTTTGGTGTGGTATTCCTGAGATTAAGACCAAGGCAGCTAAAAAGCACAGTAACCAGCCGACAATTCAAAATAGCAAGAGACCAGACTTGGAGCAACCCATACCTAAGCATTATTGTGCTTGTGGAATCTATGAACAAGGAGAAGAAATACAAAATCAATAAAAGGGGATCCCAAGCAAGTCAGAACGCCCAGAGCGATGAGCAAAGAGGGCCCGGTGCAAGCTGATGTGGAAAGCAGAGTTTTGGAATAAGCTCATGTTTACAAAGGGTGGAAGATGTTTACCAAAATGAAAATGTTTGCAAACGTGTTAAAGACCCATTCCAAATATACAACACGCATCAGCTGCATGACAACTCCAAGAAGTCACACAAGTCTTCACACACAACATTACACATGAACTGGCAATGCCTGCTGCTTTGGTTTATGAAGCTCCCTCTCTGAACCTTCTGCAAGACAAGCCTGCCACAGTAAGGACCCAGCAACCCAGACTTCTGTAAAGAAATGGCTGACAAAGATAACCTCGCTTTTGCTATCTTATTATGCTCAAAATCCATGAATGCAGCTGGCAGATTTTTTTTGGGGGGGGGTGGTGTTGCAGTTAATTTTCACAATTAATTCACACATTACAAATGCAACAACTGCCACACAACACTATTATAAAAACTATTAATTTCTATAGCACCTATCATGGCCCAAAAACACTCAAACTTTATAGGCATTGAAATACTTTTGAAGCATAGTCACTGTTATGCAATAGGAAAGACAACAGTCAATGTATATACAATAAACTTCCACAAATCACAATGTGGTAAATGTCCAGGTGACCTGTTATAAGTGTTGCTGATTGAGGAGGAAATATTGACCAGAATTCTGTGAAGGCCAAGTGTCCTTCAAATCCATACACAATATCCACCTATTGCTGTCTCACCTCAAGCTCTCAAGCTCCCATTCTCCATCCCTCCAACCAAACATGAACCATAATTCCCCACACAGCCTTACCTCCTGACTGATCATACTAATCCCACCAACACACTCCATGTCTGTCCCAAATTAAGACTCCTTTTTTTGAACCCTTCCCCAGGAATCAACCCCCTTGTGCAAACCCCACTCATTCCACCATACATTTCCTCATTCCCTCCATATGCTAGATTTCTCACTTCTTTCCCCTCACTCCTCCAAACTATCTTCTCTTCCCAAGTTTCTCTCTCCCCACCCTTGGGGAGAGGCAACATGGTGACTCAGTGGTGGGTCTGCTGCCTCACCGCACCAGGGACCTGGGTTTGAGTCCACCCGCGGCCGACTATGTGTGGAGTTTGCCAATTTTCTCCCACGTCTGCATAGGTTTTCACTGGGTGCTCCAGGTTCCTATCAGTCTAAAGATATGAAGTCAGGTGGATGACCATGCTTGAATTGCCCATAATATCCAGGGACGTGCAGGCTAGATGGATTAGCCATGGGAAATGCAGGGTTACAGGATATGGTAGGGAAGTGAGTCTGGGTGGAATGCTCTTTCGTGTGTCAGTGCAGTGCAGACACCATGGGCCAAATGGCTTCTACCGTACTGAAGGGATTCTAAAATTCTAACATTGTCATCACCCATCAGTCCCCTTTCCCACCTCTCTCACTTTCTATTATTCGCCTCTATCTTCCTCTTCCCCACCACTTCTCTCTGTATATCCCCCAGCCACTTTGTATATTCCCTCTATACACTATAGAACATAGAACAATACAGCGCAGAACAGGCCCTTCGGCCCTCAACGTTGCACCGACCTGTGAACTATTCTCAGCTCGTCCCCCTACACTATCCCAAAATCATCCATGTGCTTATCTAAGGATTGTTTAAATCTCCCTAATGTGGCTGAGTTGACTACATTAGCATTTCATGCCCTTACCACTCTCTACGTAAAGAACCTGCCTCTGACATCTGTCTTAAATCAATCACCCCTCAATTTGTAGTTATGCCCCCTCGTACAAGCTGATGTCATCATCCTAGGAAAAGGTCTTTCACTGTCCATGCTACCTAATCCTCTGATCATCTTGTATGTCGCTATCAAAACTCCCCTTAGACTTCTTTCCAATGAGAACAGACCCAAGTCTCTCAGCCTTTCCTCTTAAGACCTTACCAGGCAACATCCTGGTAAATCTCCTCTGCACCTTTCCAAGGCTTCCACATCCTTCCTGTAATGGGGCGACTAGAACGCTACACAATATTCCAAGTGTGGCCATACCAGTGTTTTGTATAGTTGCAGCATGATATTGTGGTTCCGGAACTCAATCCCTCTACCAAGGAAACCTAACACACTGTATGCCTTCTTAACAGCAGTATCCACCTGGGTGCAAACTTTCAGAGATCTATGCACATGGATTTCAAGATCCCTCTGCACATCAACACTACCAAGAATCTTTCTTCCTGTTATTCTTCCCAAAGTGCGTCACCCTACCCCTCTGCACACTCCTGCTGTACATCCCCCGACCCCTCCGCACACACTCCTCCATACATCCCCCGACCCCTCTGGACACTCCATCCCCCTAGCCCTCTGCACACTCCTTCCCTCCATCCCCCTAGCCCTCTGCACACTCCTTCCCTCCATCCCCCTAGCCCTCTGCACACTCCTTCCCTCCATCCCCCTAGCCCTCTGCACACTCCTTCCCTCCATCCCCCTAGCCCTCTGCACACTCCTTCCCTCCATCCCCCTAGCCCCCTGCACACTCCTTCCCTCCATCCCCCTAGCCCCCTGCACACTCCTTCCCTCCATCCAACAGCCCCCTGCACACTCCTTCCCTCCATCCAACAGCCCCCTGCACACTCCTTCCCTCCATCCAACAGCCCCCTGCACACTCCTTCCGTACATCTCCCTACCCCTCTGCACACTCCTGCTGTACATCCCCCATCCCCCTGCACACTCCTGCTGTACATCCCCCTGACCCCTCTGCACACTCCTGCTGTACATCCCCCTGACCCCTCTGCACACTCCTGCTGTACATCCCCCTGACCCCTCTGCACACTCCTGCTGTACATCCCCCTGACCTCTCTGCACTCCTTCTGTACATCTCCCACCCCTATCTATATCCCCCACCTACCTCTCTTACCACACCACCCCTTACCCTCTCTCTCCTACCCCTCTGTATAGACCCAACCTCCTCCCTTCTACCCCCTGTACATCCCGTCTTCTACCACCCGCATATACACGCTGTATATCACCCCTCCTCTTCCCCCAGACCTCTGAATACCCCACCCCACCCTCCCCTCTGAGTAGACCCTCCCTCTTTTCCCCCTCACCTTTCTTGTCCATCAGCCACATGAAGATGAAGCAGGGCAGGAAGCCAATGGGGCCCCACAGCACCAGCAGCGTGATGTCCAGGGTGCTGAATCCCAGAGCCTGCTTGGCTGAGTTCTGGATGGGGCCCCACGAGTTCCACAGGAGGCCCTGCAGGAACCCCAGCGCCGAGAAGGCGGCCAGGATGAGCCAGCGGCGCCGGTACAGGCGGCTTCCAACAGAAGCCGGGCCCAGCAGCGGCTGGCCTTCCTCCTGCTGGGCGGCCCACATCCCCCCCCGGCCCCGGTACGCTGACCGTTCACCGCCGGCCCCGCTCCCAAAATCAAAACAAGGTGCCGGCACAAACCGGACTCCCGCTGCTCCCCACCCCCTCCGACGTCATGACGTCACCCGCGCCCAGACCGCGACGTCCTCGCGTCATCCACGCCCTGATCCCGACGTCGTCTGGCCATCCGCGCTCGAACGCGACGCAAATGGCGTCATCAACGCACGTGCTACCGTCCCTCGACGTCACCCTCGCTCTGTCTCTCACGTGATCGCGTCACTTGCTCGGGTCGGGAGTGCAGAATACTGCGCGTGCGCGCCGATCATCCACCCATTCCCCCTCTAAGACACTTGCTGTAGAGGTGCGCACCTGTCGTCGGAACCCATTGAGGAGTCAGAGGCGCGAGTTCAAAGCACAGCATGGACCCAGGGTTTTTTTAATATTTCAACTCATTAAACCCAGCATCATAGGAGAGTCTGGGACCAGAGAGCATTGTCTCAGAATACTGGAGGGCCAAATTAAGAGTGAGATGAAGAGGAATTAATTGCTCTCTCACAGGGTTGTGAATCTTTAGAACTCACTAGCACAGGTAGTTGTGGGTATGCAGGAGGCTGGAAGAACACAGCAAACCAGGCTGCATCGGGGGTGGAGAAGTCAATGTTTCAGCTGCAATCCTTCTTCAGGACCCATCTCCACCTTCTGATGCAGCCTGGCTTGCTGTGTTCTTCCAACCTCCTCCTTGTCTATCTTGGATTCTTGCATCTGCAGCCTTTTTGGGGTTGTGGGAAAGAGTCTTTGAGTGTATTTCACGCTGAGATAGATGCCTGATCAGTGAGTAAAAAATGAGGTCTGCAGATGCTGGAGATCACAGCTGCAAATGTGTTGCTGGTCAAAGCACAGCAGGTTAGGCAGCATCTCAGGAATAGAGAATTCGACGTTTCGAGCATAAGCCCTTCATCAGGAATAAGAGAGAGAGAGCCAAGCAGGCTGAGATAAAAGGTAGGGAGGAGGGACTAGGGGGAGGGGCGATGGAGGTGGGATAGGTGGAAGGAGGTCAAGGTGAGGGTGATAGGCCGGAGTGGGGTGGGGGCGGAGAGGTCAGGAAGAGGATTGCAGGTTAGGAGGGCGGTGCTGAGTTGAGGGAACCGACTGAGACAAGGTGGGGGGAGGGGAAATGAGGAAGCTGGAGAAATCTGAATTCATACCTTGTGGTTGGAGGGTTCCCAGGCGGAAGATGAGGCGCTCCTCCTCCAGCCGTCGTGTAGTTGTGTTCTGCCGGTGGAGGAGTCCAAGGACCTGCATGTCCTCGGTGGAGTGGGAGGGGGAGTTAAAGTGTTGAGCCACGGGGTGATTGGGTTGGTTGGTTCGGGCGGCCCAGAGGTGTTCTCTGAAGCGTTCCGCAAGTAAGCGGCCTGTCTCACCAATATAGAGGAGGCCACATCGGGTGCAGCGGATGCAATAGATGATGTGTGTGGAGGTACAGGTGAACTTGTGGCGGATATGGAAGGATCCCTTGGGGCCTTGGAGGGAAGTGAGTGTGGAGGTGTGGGCGCAAGTTTTACATTTCCTGCGGTTGCAGGGGAAGGTGCCGGGGGTGGAGGTTGGGTTGGTGGGGGGTGTGGATCTGACAAGGGAGTCACGAAGGGAGTGGTCCTTGCGGAACGCTGATAGGGGAGGGGAGGGAAATATATCCTTGGTGGTGGGGTCCGTTTGGAGGTGGCGGAAATGGCGGCGGATAATACGTTGTATGCGCAGGTTGGTGGGGTGGTAGGTGAGAACCAGTGGGGTTCTGTCTTGGTGGCGGTTGGAGGAGCGGGGCTCAAGGGCGGAGGAGCGGGAAGTGGAGGAGATGCGGTGGAGGGCATCGTCGATCACGTCTGGGGGGAATCTGCGGTCCTTGAAGAAGGAGGCCATCTGGGTTGTGCGGTGTTGGAATTGGTCCTCCTGGGAGCAGATGCGGCGGAGACGAAGGAATTGGGAATATGGGATGGCGTTTTTACAGGGGGCAGGGTGGGAGGAGGTGTAGTCCAGGTAGCTGTGGGAGGCAGTCGGTTTATAATAGATGTCTGTGTTGAGTCGGTCGCCCGAGATAGAAATGGAAAGGTCTAGGAAGGGGAGGGAGGAGTCTGAGACAGTCCAGGTGAATTTCAGGTCGGGATGGAAGGTGTTAGTAAAGTTGATGAACTGTTCAACCTCCTCGTGGGAGCACGAGGCAGCGCCGATACAGTCATCGATGTAGCGGAGGAAAAGGTGGGGGGTGGTGCCAGTGTAGTTGCGGAAGATGGACTGTTCCACATATCCTACGAAGAGGCAGGCATAGCTGGGGCCCATGCGGGTGCCCATGGCAACTCCTTTAGTTTGGAGGAAGTGGGAGGATTGAAAAGAGAAGTTATTCAGGGTGAGGACCAGTTCAGTCAGTCGAAGGAGGGTGTCAGTGGAAGGGTACTGGTTAGTGCGGCGGGAAAGGAAGAAGCGGAGGGCTTTGAGTCCTTCGTGATGGGGGATGGAGGTGTACAGGGACTGGATGTCCATAGTGAAAATAAGGCGTTGGGGACCGGGGAAGCGAAAATCCTGGAGGAGGTGGAGGGCGTGGGTGGTGTCCCGAACGTAGGTGGGGAGTTCTTGGACTAAAGGGGACAGGACCGTGTCGAGGTATTGGGAGATGAGTTCGGTGGGGCAGGAGCAGGCTGAGACAATGGGTCGGCCGGGGCAGGCAGGTTTGTGGATTTTGGGCAGGAGGTAGAAACGGGCGGTGCGGGGTTGTGGGACTATGAGGTTGGAGGCGGTGGATGGGAGATCCCCTGAGGTGATGAGGTCCTGGATGGTCTGGGAGATGATGGTTTGGTGGTGGGAGGTGGGGTCGTGGTCAAGGGGGCGATAAGAGGAGGCGTCCGCGAGCTGGCGTTTGGCTTCAGCGGTGTACAGGTCAGTGCGCCAAACTACCACCGCGCCTCCCTTGTCTGCGGGTTTGATGGTGAGGTTGGGATTGGAGCGGAGGGAGTGGAGGGCTGCACGTTCTGAGGGTGAGAGGTTGGAGTGGGTGAGAGGGGTGGACAGGTTGAGTCGGTTGATGTCACGGCGGCAGTTGGCTATAAAGAGGTCGAGGGCGGGTAGGAGGCCTGCACGGGGTGTCCAGGTGGATGGGGTGTGTTGGAGGCGGGAGAAGGGGTCGTCAGAGGGTGGGCGGGAGTCTTGGTTGTGAAAGTAGGCACGGAGGCGAAGGCGGCGGAAGAATTGTTCAATATCTCGCCGCGTGTTGAACTCATTAATCCGAGGGCGTAGGGGAACGAAGGTGAGGCCCCTGCTGAGGACTGATCTTTCATCCTCAGAGAGGGGGAGATCTGGAGGGATGGTGAAAATCCGGCAAGGCTGGGAGCTAGGACCTGGTGTGGGACTGGAGCTGGAGCTGGAGCTGGGGGCGGGGTTAGGGGCGGGGACAGAGATTTGCGCAGAAAGGGTTGTACAAAGGACATGAGGAATGTCAGATTAGCCATGATCCTACTGAATAGCGGTGAAGGCCCAAGGGTGTGAGAGGTCTCATCCTGTCCATATTTCTTATTGTCTTTGGCCCATTGAGGCTCTCTTGCAATAAGTGTACTATTGTGGCCTTGCATACTATGACATTCAAAGTGTTTATCCAAGAACTTTTTAAAAGGTTGTGAGGGTTACCGACCTTGACTATTCTCCTAACAGTAAAGTCACCATAGTCGCACTATCTCATTAGAGAGAGAGAGAGAGAGTGATGCTCAAAGTGCTTCAGGAGACAGGAGAGTCATAGAGACGTACAGCATGGAAACAGACCCATTGGTCCAACCCGTCCATGCCGACCAGATATCCCAACCCAATCTAGTCCCACCTGCCAGCACCCAGCCCATATCCCTCCAAACCCTTCCTGTTCATATACCCATTCAAATGCCTCTTAAATGTTGCAATTGTACCAGCCTCCACCACTTCCTCTGGCAGCTCATTCCATACACATACCACCTTCTATGTGAAAATGTTGCCCCTTGGGTCTCTTTTATGTCTTTCCCATCTCACCCTAAACCTATGTCCTCTAGTTCTGGACTCCTCCACCCCCGGGAAAATACTTTGTCTATTTATCTTACCCATGCCCTTCATAATTTTGCAAACCTCTATAAGGTCACCCCTCAGCCTCCGACACTCCAGGGAAAACAGCCCCAGCCTGTTCAGCCTCTCCCTATAGCTCAAATCTTCCAATCTTGGCAACATCCTTATAAATCTTTTTTGAACCCTTTCAAGTTTCACAACATCTTTCTGATAGGAAGGAGAACAGAATTGCATGCAATATTCCAATAGTGGGGCTGAGAAGGTAGGATCTTCATGATAACCTCAACTGGTGTGGGAATTGAATCCTGTGTCATTCTGTGTTGTCCAATCAACTGAGCTCATCCCTTGGGTGAAAAAAACATTCAAATTCCCTATATCCCATTGCACAGTGAAATGCAAAGTATGACTCGTTATTATCAAGTCATGGAGATATACAGCATGGAAACAGACCCTTTGGTCCAGCGAACCCATGCTGACCAGATATCCTAACCTAATCTAGTCCCATTTGCCAGCACTTCGCCCATGTCCCTCTAAACCCTTCCTCTTTATATATCTATTTAGATACCTTTTAAATGCTGCAAATGTACCAGCCTCCACCACTTCTTCTGGCAGCTCATTCTTTACACGCACAATCCTTTGTGTGAAAAAGTTGCCCCTTAGGTCCTTTTATATCTTTCCCCTCTCACCCTAAACCTATGCCCTATAGTTCTGAAGTGCCCCATCTCGGATATATCCTATCCTTGCCCCTCATGATTTTATAATCTCTATGAGGTCACCCCTCAGCTTCTAACGCTCCAGGGAAAACAGCCCCAGTCTATTCAGCCTTTCCCTAAAGCTCAATTCAGTTATGACACGAGGTAAAACCCTCTGCTAATTTAAACTAGCAACGCAGGAAAGATTCACACTGTGCTGTAATCTGTTAAAATTCAAGAGGCAAAGAACTATCCAGAGGTAAATACTTAAAGTAAAAATTAGCAACCTTATTCTTCAAGTCCAACAGAGAATATTAAAATTAACAACTATTTACAACTCCTTTCTCTTAAACCCATCTTTTACCTCCCACCCGACAATACTAGTCCGATAAAACAATCCTGATTAAGATTTATAAAAATAAACATGTTTCAAAACCAGTCGGCTTTGCCGAGTTTCCACTGTAGATTTTCCTTTGTAGATTCTTTCCAGGTCAGTTTCAACGTTCTGTGGCGCAGACACCCCACAAACAGGTACCTCTCAGATAGCTCTTGAGCCAACAGCCCGGTCTTTTGGCAGTTCTCTCTCAACAGTTCAAAATGTCTGGTTTTATACCCCAAGACATTGGATTGTTTAATTGGTTTTAATATTATCAAAATACTAAATTCACATTTGATTGGATTTTGGTATCTTGGGGCATAAATTAAATGGATTGGCTGAATTTGAATTGTTTTTGTCTCATGGCAACTTGGCTCCACCATTTGTGTCGACCATGTGTTTTGTAGTTACCTTGTTCAGAGCACTTTGTGCTGTGTCAGGCAGTTTTGCTGGCTTTTCAACTTTCTTACAGGTACAGTACCTCTACACCTTCATAACACCTTCCTTAAGAAAAAAATGAACCACTATAATGAAAAGATAGCTTCATTTTTTTTCTGTAATCCTTAACTACAATATCATGACATACATATAACTGTAATCTAAGTTCATGTTAACTTCTTCCCACATAAATATAGTATTGAATAGATATCAATCTTATCTGTACTTTATCAGTTAAATCTTTAGTTATGCATACGAGATTATATTCTTATGACCAGCAACATGTATGATATGTAAATTAAAACTCTTTAAATAAGACTCTAATAAAATAGTTGCATATTCTTGACTTTAAAGTGTTCTCAGAATGTAAGAGTATTGTGATCTGTGTACACGACCGTCTCTGACATGTTGTTCGTGACATACATGTCAAAATTTTGTAAGGCCAGGATCAAACTCAGTAATTCTTCTTCAATCTTGGAGTATTTCTTCAGGTGGATATTGAGTTTCTTCGAAGAATAACCAACTGACAGTTCAATCCCATCATCATCTTTCCCTAGCAGTACAGCTCCAACAATATTGTCACTAGCATGGGTCGCAATTTTAAAAGGCTTTATAACGTTTGGTGAAGCTAAACCTTATGTGATGGTTAACATTGCTTTCAAATGGTCGAACGCCTCCTGGCATTGTTCTGTCCACCAAAACTTTGTGTTCTTCAGCAAATCAGTTAACGGTGCCACTACACTGTTGAAGTTTAGAACAGACTTCTGATAGAATCTGCTGAGTCCCAAAAATCAAAGCACCTCTTTCTTCAAGCTTGGTCATGGAAATTCCACGATGACCTTCATCTTTATGTTCGTTTGTTAACTCAGCCACAACTCTGTTCATGAGTCTTTGGAATGTGGCAGGTGCATTCTTCATTCCAAAGGGCATCACTTCAGACTGACATAGCCCATTTCGGGTTACAAACACAGAATTTTTTTTTGCCCTGTCTGATAAAGGTACCTGCTAGTAACCATGCAGTAAGTCCAACTTGATGATGTAACTAGCTTGTCCAACTTTCTCAATACAGTCCTCCAATCTAGGAATTGGATATGAGTCCGATTTTGTAATGGCGTTGACCTTCCGATAAGCCACAAAGAATCATTGAGTGCTGTCTGGTTTGGGAACTAAGATGATTGGCAAACTCACTCGCTCTGGTTTGGTTCAATGATGTCCTTGTCGAGCAGGACCTCCACCTCCATCTGGACCTGTCTGGCTTTGAAAGGATTAAGCCGATAGGGGTGCAGTTTTATCAGAGCAATATTCCCTAAATCTACTTCATGTACAATAGCATTCGTCCTCCCCATCTGATTCTTATATATTTTTAGATTACTTACAGTGTGGAAACAGGCCCTTCGGCCCAACAAGTCCACACCAACCCGCCGAAGCGTAACCCACCCAGACCTATTCTCCTACATTTACCCCTGCCCCTAACACTACGGGCAATTTAGCATGGCCAATTCACCTGACCTGCACATTTTTGGACTGCGGGAGGAAACCGGAGCATCCGGAGGATGCTCACGCAGACACGGGGAGAATGTGCAAACTCCACACAGTCAGTCACCTGAGGCGGGAATTGAACCCCGGTCTCTGGCGCTGTGAGGCAGCAGTGCTAACCACTGTGCCACCATGCCAACCTGTGCCATATGTCCGTATACTGCAGTAACAAGCCTTTCAACTGTGTTCTATGCTCCTCAGACAGGTAGTTCACTAACCTATCCCACTCCTCAAGGACTTCTTCATTTTTTAACATACTTTGAAGCACATCAAAATTCACACCATCTGGATTTGATTCCTCACTCTGTGATGCAGTAACTAGCACCTGTCTCTCCAATTCTTTCTCTCTAGTATAATGTGGTTTCAACATGGTCATCTGACTTACCCGATACCGTTTTTTTTTCCTACCTGACATCTTTACCAGATAGTTCACCTGAGTCAACTTTTTCTCAATTTGATAGGGACCATTAAACCTGGCTTTGAAGGGGTCTCCTATCATTGGTGACAGTACTAACACATCATCCTCTCGAGAAAACATCCGAGTCTCAGAGCTTTTATCTGCCACCTGCTTCATTCTGTGCTGTGCCCTCTTTAGGTGCTGTTTAGCTAACTCGTCTACTTGATTTAGTCTCTTTCTTACCTCTAGTAAGTAATGTAAGTGTGAGATCTCCGACTTTAGTCTGTCAGTTTTTCTTTAATTATTTTTAAGGGCCTCTCACTTCATGCCTGAATGTTAACTCGAACGGAGTGATCTAAGTAGATTTGTTTGGGGCATCTTTCATGGCAAGCAATATGAATGGGATACCTTTATCCCAATCATTTGGGTAATCCCAACAGTATGCTCTCAACATGGTCTTCAAAGCCTGATGCCACTTTTCTAAAGCTCTCTGGGATTCAGGATAATACACATTGGATTTAAAGTGCTGTATACCAAAGCCACTCATAAGCTCCTTAAACAGCTGAGCAGTAAAATTTGACTCCTGGTCTGACTGAATCTCTCTGGGTAGCCCATACCGTGTGAAGAAAGCTACTGACTCCTCTACCACCCTTTTTGCCTTGATACTCCATAATGGAATTGCCTCCAGAAATCTGATGGACACATCCATTATGGTTAAAAAGTACTGGTTCCCACTTTTATTTCTCGGGAGGGGACCTACACAATCAATCATAGCCCGTGTGAAAGGTTCTTCAAATGTGGGAAATGGCAACAAAGGGGCTGGTTTTATTACCACCAGTGGCTTACCCACCATTTAGCATGTATGACATGTTTGGCAAAAGTTAACCACATCCTCTTGCATCCCAGGCCAATAAAAATGTCTTTGTACCTTAGCCTGAGTCTTTCGTATCCTTCGGTGCTCTCCTCCAGGTAGTTCATGTGCTACCTATAACATCACCTGTCTGGATGCTACCAGCAACGGCCATTTCGCCTATGCACTAATCTGCCATGTCTCCATTTCCATCTTAAGATTCTATCTTTTCGATAATAACCCTCGGGAATATTCCCTGCCACCTTTTCGGAGTACGCATCCACATATATATGTTTTGTCATCTAGTCTATCTGTTGCAAGTCCCTTAGCCTTTCAGGACCAAACACTTCTGTCTGACCCGACTCCTGTTGAGGCTTTTCCTGCACCATTACGTCCAACAGTGTATCCGTTAACTGAGCCTCAACTCCTTCATCTTTCTCTTTAGTTTTTGCTTTGTGCTGTGACTTATGATAGTGGGATCTGGGTTACTACACAGGGCCTATGAGGTTCAAAAAGAGATTATGCTTCTGGAAGAGTTTAAAAACTCATTTCCGGAGATGGTAAGAATTCTTGTAGAGGAACATAAAAGAAATGGCTCTTAAATTGCTAAAGTTGTTCTGGAATTTGAAGATGATTCTCAAATTTGCCAAGAAAGTTTAAAAAGAAAGAAAAAGGCCATAATTTGAGAATTAGCAAAGAAGTAAGATTTGGGTTTAACCAAGGACAAGAGGAAAGCTGATGTTGTCAGGGAATTACTCAAACACTTGGGGGTGTCAGAGAAACAGACGAGTGTAGTCAAGGTAGAAAAACTTAAATTACAACTGAGGGAAATGGAGTTAGAAGATAAACAAAGGGAGACAAAAGAAAGAGAGAGGGAGAGAGAGGAAAAAGAGAGAAGGTTCTTAGCTGAGCAAAGACAGAGAGAAGAAAGAGAGAGACAAAAAGAGAGAGAATTTGAACTTGAGAAGTTGTGACTTAGTCATAAAGTCAAGTTAACAGGATGGAGATTAAGAGAGAAGGTCGTGATATATACAAATATGCCAAAACTCCGCCACATTTTGAAGCCTTTAAAGGAAAGCATACCAAATGCCTTCTTCACTATCCTATCTAACTGCGGCTCTACTTTCAAAGAATTATGAACCTGCACTCCAAGGTCTCTTTGTTCAGCAACACTCCCTAGGATCTTACCATTAAAGTGTATAAGTCCTGCTAAGACTTGCTTTTCCAAACTGCAGCACCTTACATTTATACAAATTAAACTCCTCTGCCACTTCTCAGCCCATTTGCCCATCTGAATCAAGATCCCGTTGTACTCTGAGGTAACCTTCTTTGCTGTCCACTACACCTCCAATTTTGGTGTCATCTGCAAACATACTAACTATACCTCCTATGTTCACATCCAAATCATGTATATAAATGACAAAAAGTAGTGGACCCAGCACCGATCCTTGTGGCACTCCACTGGTCACAGGCCTCCAGTCTGAAAAGCAACCCTCCACCATCACCCACTGTCATCTATCTGGTTATTGACTATTCAACAAAGAGTAACAGACACCTGTTCTGCTTATCTCTTTGTGGAACATGGTATGCAGAATGTTTCTTGTTCCAATCTTACTTGTGTCCTACCCCACAACTCTTTGTTCATATCTCAACAGCAACATAGATGCTACTTCCTTCTCTTCAATATGTGCCCCATTCTCACCATCCCTTTCCATTCACAACATCTGTTTCCATTTCTCAGGATAGACTGATCACTAATATCTACCACAATCCCAATGACTACTCCAGTTACCTTGACTATACATCCTTACATCCTGCTTCCCATAAGCACTCCATTTTATTTACCCAGTTACTTCATTTCCATCACATCCGTTCTGATGATGCCATCTTCTCACTACCCAAGGCCGCAGACATATCTTCAAGAGGAAGCAGTGATCTACCTGAATTTCTCTCAATCTAGTCTGCTGTGTTCACTGCTCACAATGTGTACATTGGGGAGACAAAACACAGCCTGAGTGACTGCTTTGCTGAATACTTCCTCTCTGTCCATAAAATGATTCTGAGTTTCCTGTTGCCTGCCACATCAATACCACTGTGTTTCCTGGCCAGCCTGCCTGTCTCAAACCTGCTACAGTGCCCCAGTGAAGTTCATCACAGTCTGGAGGAACAACATCTCATCATTGGTTAGGGACCTTAACATACGAGGAACGGCTAAGGATCCTGGGATTATATTCATTGGAGTTTAGAAGATTAAGGGGAGCTTACAATAGAAGCTTACAAGGTAATATGTGGCTTGGAAAGGGTGGACGTTAGGAAATTGTTTCCATTAGGCGAGGAGACTAGGACCCGTGGACACAGCCTTAGAATTAGAGAGGGTCAATTCAGAATAGAAATGCGGAGACATTTCTTCAGCCAGAGAGTGGTGGGCCTGTGGAATTCATTGCTGCAGAGTGCAGTGGAGGCCGGGACACTAAATGTCTTCAAGGCAGAAATTGATAAATTCTTGATGTCACAAGGAATTAAAGGCTACGGGGAGAATGCTGATAAGTGGAATTGAAATGCCCATCCACCATGACTGAATGGCAGAGTGGACTCGATGGGCTGAATGGCCTTACTTCCACTCCTATGTCTTATGGTCTTATCTTACATCAGAACTGAGACGAGTGACGAGGCCTGAAAAGTAAACTTTGTTTTTTCCCTCTCAAATGCTGCTCGACCCAAATATCTTCAACAATATCTAACTTTGTTTCAGATCTCTTTGTTTTATTCCACTAATTCCAAGCTGTTTTCAGTTCTGTTAAAGGGTCACAGGACTTGAGTTAACTCTGTTTTTCTCAGCACAAATGCCGCAAGATCTGCTGACTTCCTCCAGCAATTCCTGTTTTTGATTAAGAATATATCTACCTTTGAATTTAAATTATTTAATAACTTTGCATCCATACCTCTCACGAGAGAATTCTAAAGAATCACGACCTTCTGAGGAAAATATCAATTTCTCATCTCTTAAGTGGGCAACCTTTTATTTTTAAATGATGCTCCTTAGTTCTACAAGTCCTGATTTACCGTAAGGGAAAAAGAGTGGCTTTATTTTCCATTCGATTAATGGGAAGATGGTAGCATAGTGGAAATGTTATTAAGACAGCAATCCGGAGCCTCAGGCCAAGGTTCTGCTGCTCTGGTTTTGAATTTCCCCACAGAAGATGGTGAAAATGGAATTCAGTAAATATCTGAAATAAAGAGAGCCAGTCTAATGACAACCATTGTTGGATTCTCAGAAAAACCCATTTGGTTCAGTCATGTCCTGAAGGAAAGAAATCTGCCCTCTTTCTCCAGTCTGTAGACTGTAGACCCACTGTAATGTGATTTACTTTTAACTGCCTTCTAGCCAATCAGTGCTGGCCTAGCGAGCGACATCCACTAAACATGGAAAAAAGTTTCAAAAAAGAGAAGGCTGAGGGTGGAATCTGATTCATGTGTACAAAGTTCTCAGTGGTAGATAGGGAGAAAGTTTTCTCTTGAGTAGGGGGGTCAATAACCAAGGGACAGAGTTTTAAGTTAAGGAACAGAAAGTAAGGAGAGGATTTGAGGAAAGATTATTTTCATCCAGAGGATGGTCATTATCTGGGACTCACTGCCTGAAAGATGGTAGAGACTGTGACCTACAACATTTTAAGTGTACAATTGAAACACTGACATATAAGACTCTGGGTCAAGTGCGAGAGTAAATTGATGATTGACATGTGTATGACGGGATGAAGGGCCTCTTTCAGTGCTGTAAAACATGTATGACTCAATAACGCTAAAAACTAATACTTGCAAAACTTATTCTTTCATTGAGTGGTTCGGGCAGAAAATACACAGCCTGGAAGTGTGGTGGAGACAGTTTCAATTGAGACACTAAAAAGGGCACTGGATCTTTATTTAAATGGAAATAATGTGCAAGGGTATGCTGAAAAAACAGCAGATTAGCAGTCGGTAATGATGCTCATTTGAAGAGCTAGTGGACTATTGTAGCTGGGCGAAAGTGGGTACTGCAGATGTTTGAGATTAGAGTCGAAATTAGAGTGGTGCTGGAAAGCACAGCAGGTCAGGCAGCATCCGAGGAGCAGGAACATTGACGTTTCGGGCAAAAGCCCTTCGTCAGCCCTGATGAAGGGCTTTTTGCCCGAAACATCGATTTTCCTGCTCCTCGGGTACTGCCTGACCTGCTATGCTTTTCCAGCACCACTCTGATCTTGACTATTGTTGGTGTCCCTACACTGCATGAACTACAATAGTTCAAGACTGCACCACCAGCTTCTTAAGAGCAATGAAGGATGGATAATAAATGTTGGGCACAGCCAGCAATGCCCACATCCATCATGAATAAAAAGTTAGCATCAGTAAACTACCTGAGACCTGCAACATATTTGTTTCCCTAATGCCCTTTAGGGACGGAGATCTGCCATTCTAACCTCATTTGTCTGACATGGGACCGTGGAAGCAGGGCAATGTGATTGATTCTTGATTTCCTTTTGAAATAGATTAGAGTGGTGCTGGAAAAGCACAGCAGTTCAGGCAGCATCCGAGGAGCAGGAAAATCAACGTTTCGGGCAAAAACCCTTCATCAGGAATAGAGCTAAAGCCTGGCAAACAATTCAAACCAAATTCCTGTGGATGCTAGAAATCCGAAATAAACATGGAACGCTGGAGAAAGTCAGCGGGTTCGGCAGCATTGTGGAAAGAGAAACAAAGTTAACACTTTGGGTTCAGTATGACTCTTCTTCAGAATTGAAACAACTCAGTTGTATTGACGATGAAAGCTGACCATCACTTCTCAAGGACAGCTGGGGATGCCCAGTTAATGTTTGCTGGTGATGGCCCTGTCTTGTGACCATCTTGTGTTAAGGGCGGCACGGTGGCACAGTGGTTAGCACTGCTGCCTCACAGCGCCAGAGACCTGGGTTCAATTCCCGCCTCAGGCAACTGACTGTGTGGAGTTTGCACCTTCTCCCCGTGTCTGCGTGGGTTTCCTCCGGGTGCTCCGGTTTCCTCCCACAGTCCAAAGATGTGCGGGTCAGGTGAATTGGCCATGCTAAATTGCCCGTAGTGTTAGGTAAGGGGTAAATGTAGGGGTATGGGTGGGTGGCGGGTCGGTGTGGACTTGTTGGGCCGAAGGGCCTGTTTCCACACTGTAAGTAATCTAATCTAAATACATGTCCTCCAATCCAGGCAGCAGCCTTGACAAAAGCAATTATCTGGGGATTCAAATATTAAGGTGCGCTGAACAATTTTCGCCCCTGCACCCTCTGAATCAAACAGACCCCAAACATGTGTGATGGTGTCTACTGCCTTCAGCTTCTTCTTTCCATTCTTGAAACAGAAAAAATAGGAATAGGATTAGGCGATTTGGCCCTTCAAATTACTCCTCCACTCAATATATTCATGGCTGATCATCCAACTCCTGTTTCTCCTCATGACCTTCAATCCCTTTAGCCCCTCATGGGGCGACACAGTGGCTCAGTGATTAGCTACTGCTGCCTCACAGTGCCAGGAACCCGGGTTCGATTACACCCTCTGATAACTGTGTAGAGTTTGCATATTCTCCCTGTGTCTGCATGGCTGTCCTTCAAGCGCTCCAGTTTCCTCCCACAATCCAAAGCTGTGCAGGGTAGGAGGATTGACCATGCTCAATTGCCTGTAATGTCCAGGGATGTGTAAGTTCGGTAGATTAGCCATGGGACATGCTGCTTTACAGGGATAGGGTCTGGGTGGGTATCTATTCAGAGCATAGCTCTGGAGTCAATGGGCCAAATGGCCTACTTCAATATGCTAGAGATTCTAAGAGCCATATCTACCTGCTTTTTGAAAACATTCAATGGCTTGGCAGAGAATACCACAGGATCAACACTGTCTGGGTGAATAAATTTCTCCTCATCTCAGTCCAAAATGACCTACCCCATTTCCTTGTGGACCCTGGTTCTGGAACAACCCAGCATTCTCATATTCAGGGATCCTCTTAACCTCTCTTGGCTTTCAGTGAGGATTTAATTTGATATAACTTGTCATTGACTGCCCAAGTCGAAAACATTGTCTACTAAAAACTTTGCATAATTACAAAAAAAATCGCAGTTAAATTTCTTCCTTCTCTGCTCCAGTGAAGAGTGTTTTTTTTCTGGTATCAATAGTACTCCCTCCCAACTTAGTTCTTCTCAAGTCAGTAACTTTCCTGCTACACCATTTGTTTCCTAATGTTTTAAAGTCCACAAGTTTTGAGTGTCAGCACCTGAATGACGAGACATAGAATAAAAGAAGAGGAACTAAACCCTGAAAACCAGATACAACTGTCGCGTGGGATGTCTTGCCCCATGTGCCTCCAGATATGTGGTTAAAGAATTGGTCCATCCAGTCACATGGCAGAGAGAACATCATCTTGAAAATGAGGGAGAGCCAATGGTGAATGGCCCCGAGCCTGTTTCTATGCTATGTATTGTTCTTTGTTCTTTGTTCCAAGTACTTTATAAGAATGTTTCTTGGTCTATAACAATACATAATAAGACACATGATGCATCAATTAACCTCATGCTAAAATTAAATCTTTTTCACTTTTCAGACATCAATTAGAAACAATTCCATCGCAATTTATATTAATTGGCTCAAAATTTTGCACAATAAGTAAGTACTTGTTTCTCAGAAATGAAAGCAGAATTCATTGATGTCTCTGTCTTCCACAAGTTTACTGTGAATTCTGCTAGTCACAACAAGACGTGAGCATACATAATTCATGGAGTCCGAGAATGATCACAGCACAGTTAGAGGCTGTGCAGAGGAGATAGTGCTAATGGACTGGTAATCCAGAGTCACAGGTGTTTTTTTTGGGAGCATAGTTTCAAAACCAAGGCAGATGGTTAAAAAAAATCAGGAATAATTCTGGAGTTGAGAGGTTGGCTTTAGCGGAGAGATTGATTAGATTAGATTCGCTAAGGTGTGGAAACAGGCCCTTCGGCCCAAACAGTCCACACCGACCCTTTGAAGAGTAACCCACCCAGTTCTATTTTCCTTTGTCAAATGCACCTAACCCTATGGGCAATTTAGCATGGCCAATTCACCTAACCTGCGCACCTTGGGAGGAAACCAGAGCACCCATAGGAAATCCACACAGACACAGGGAGAATGTGCAAACTCCACACAGACTGTCACCCAAGGCTGGAATCAAACCTGGGACCCTGGTGCTGTGAGGCAGCAGTGCTAACCACTGAGCCACCATGTCACCATAACTTGTAAAGATTGGGACTATACACATTAGAACTTAGAAGAATGAGAGGGGAAATCTTATGGAAACATATCCAGTTATGAAATAAATAGTTATGTTAGAAGCAGGGAGGTTCTTTCCATTGTCGGTTGAAAGGAGAAAGAAGGGGCACAGCCCCAAAATAATAGGGAGCTGATTTAGGATTGAGTTGAGGAGGAACTTCTTCAACCAAAGGGTTGTGAATCTGTGGAATTCCCTGCTGAGTGAAGCAGTTGAGACTATCTCGCTAAATGTTTTTAACATAGATTTTTGAACAGTCAAGGAATGAAGGGTTATGGTGAGCGGAAGTGTAAGTGGAGCTGAGTCCACAAAAAGATCAGCCATGATCTTATTAAATGGCGGAGCAGCCTCGCAGGGCTAGTTGGCCTACTCCTGCTCCTAGTTTTTATGTTCTCTTACGTTCGAAGGCATTCGTCTAATGGTGAGCATTGTTGTAAACACCCATATGGTTTGGAAATCTGCCATTCTTACCTGATCTGGCCTACTCGTGACTCCAGGCCTGCAGCAACATGATTGACTCTTAACTGCCCTCTGGGTAATTAATACTGGCCTAGCCATTGTACCTCCGCTGGCTCTGTAATTGAGCTATTCACCCAATTCCACTAAAACCGCACTACTCCCCAATCCTACGCAAGCAATACTTTTATTTCATTTCCAAGCATTTAACTCATTTTCTTTGAATGATTACGATTACAGTGAACCTTCTTCCACCACCCTTTCAGGCAGTGAGTTCCAGATCACAGGAACTTGCTGTGTATGAAAAACATGCTTCCTCATTTCACCTCCTCTTTTGCATCCATCACTTTAAGTCTGTGTACTTGGTTACTGTCTCAACTGTCAACTGAAGTGCTGTTGACAGTTTCAAAAATATTCCTTGGTTTGAACAGCTCATCACAACCTATTCCTAACATTCTCTGCGTTAAGGAGAGACCACATAGTTTGAGTATGAACTCATGTGACTGCAGATGATCGTGGTTTAGTTGGTGGCATCTTGTCAATATGTGCTGTGCAGTATCAGCGGTGACTTGGGTAATAGTTACTCATGTCTCTGAGTCAGAAGCTGATAGTTCTCCTTCTAAGATTTGAGTAGATGTTAACTTCCCGGTGTCATACTGAGCAAACATTGCATTGTTAGAGGTACTGTTTCCTTAAATAAGGGGACCAAGCTGCTCCCTATATTCTAGATGTGGCCTAGCTCGGGTCCTGTATATTGTTTTAGCAAAACTTCCCTCTTTTTATACTCCATTCCCTTCAAAACAAAGACCAGCATTCTGTTTTCATTCTCCATTAGCTCCTGAAACTGGATGCTAGCTTTTTTGCACTAAGACTCCGAAAACTCCTTTCTTGCAACTTGTGGTGCTGTGGTTTTCCATTTCAACATAGTAATCAATTTCTCTGCTCTTCCTGCCAAAGTGTATAACTTCGTATTTTCCCAAATTATGGTCCATCTGCTATGTTATTTCCCACTTACTGAACCTGTTGATCTCTCTTTGGAGACACTTTGTATCATCCTCGTCACTTGCCTTCCCACTTACTCTTCCCGTCATCTGCAAACTTAGCAATTAATTGACATCCCTCATTCAAGTCATTAATGTATGTTATAAGTAATTGTGGCCCCAGCACCAATTCCTGTGGCATTGCACTAGTTACAGGCATCTTGAAAAGGCACCACTTCTCCCAATTGTCTGTGTCTATTAGTTAGCCAACCCCTTAACTTTGCTAACAAAGTACTCCAACATCATGGACACTTATTTTATGAAGTAATTTTACATATGATGCCTTATCAATGCCTTTTAGAAATCTGAATATATTGCACTTACTAGTTCCCCTTTATCCTGTTGGACTATAACCTGGTGTTGTGTGATTTTTAACTTTATCCATCCTACATGTTATCTCCTCAATGAATTCTGTTACAAGGTTTGTGAAGGTTTGTAGCTCAGGTTGAGTTTTAGGGTATAGTTTTGCTCGCTGACTTGTAGGTTTGATATCCAGACGTTTCATTACCTGGCTAGGTAACATCATCAGTGGCGACCTCCAAGTTAAGTGAAGCTGTTGTCTCCTGCTTTCTATGTTTGTCCTGGATGGGGTTCCTGGGGTTGTGGTGATGTCATTTCCTGTTCGTTTTCTGAGGGGTTGATAGATGGTATCTATCAAAAGACCCAGTACATCCCATGGACAAAACCAACGTCATCGGACTGCCACAAACACTACGTAGGACAAACAGGAAGAAAGTTAGCCACCAGGATACACGAACATCAGCTAGTCACAAAAAGATGCGACCCTCTCTCCCTCCTAGCCCTACACACAGATGAAAAAAACACCAATTCGACTGGGACAACACATCTATCCTGGGACAGGCTAAGCAAAGACATGCCAGAGAATTCCTAGAGGCCTGGCACTCCAACCACAACGCCATAAACAAACACGTAGATCTAGATACCATCTATCAACCCCTCAGAAAATAAACACGAAATGACATCACCACAAATCCCGGGAACCCCATCCAGGAGAAAGATATAAATAGAAAGCAGGAGACAATAGCTTCTCTTCATCTGGAGGTCGCCACTGATGATGTTACCTAGCCAGGTAATGAAATGTCAACCTGAATTCTATTAAGTTTGTCAGGAATGATTTCCCCTTTGTGAAGCCATGCTGGCTCTGGTTAGGTGTATTATGTATGCTCTGTAATCACACTCTTTTTGTTCGACTCTTAACATTTTCCCAATGACAGATGTCTTGGTCATGGCTATCATTATCTGTTTTGAAGTTCCAAAAGACCATAAGATGTAAGAGCAGAAATTAGCTTATTCAGCCCATCCACTCTGCTCCACCATTCAATCATGGTTAGAGACAAAAAAAACTGCAGATGCTGGAATCCAAGGTGGGCAAGCAGGAGGCTGGAAGAACACAGCAAGTCAGGCAGCATCAGGAGGCGGAGAAGTAAAAGTTTCTGGTGCAACCTTTCCTCAGGACTGAATTCTTCATGAAGAGTAACTGCTCATAAAGTTTTAAGATTTTTTTTTGTATGACACAACAAATGTCGCAGAACAAAGAAATGCAAACTACAAGAACGAAAGTAACTTCATGAAGTCATTTGACAAACTGCATAAAACCTATTCCCTTATTCACCGAGATGAGGAGAATTCTTTTACTCACAAAGGGTTATCGTTGATTGAATCCGTCTTCCTCAAAGTAGAAGTCAGGTTCTTGAATATTTTTAAAGGAGAGCTGCATAGATTCTCCATGAGCAAGGGGGTGAGGTGAAAGGTTGTCAGGGAGGGGGCAGATGGGAATGTTGGTTAACCAGATCAGCTATGACCCTACTGAGTGACAGACAAGGCTCGAGGGGCTGAGTAGCCTCCTCCTACTTCTACTGTTTGTTCATAACCTCAAAAATATGGTGAGAATGAGCTGATCATCAATGCTTGAAGGTGATAATCAAGCTGAAAAGTGACATTCACAGCAGGGCAAGGATGTAAGTTTTAACATTGATGGATCCTAGGACAGGAGGAGACAGAGAAACATAGAAGGTAGGAGGAAGAGTAGGCCATCTGGCCCCTCGAGCCTGTTCCGCCATTCAATGTAATCATGGCTGATCATCGAGCTCAATACCCTCACCAGCTCCCTCCACCCTACCAACATCCCTTGATCCCTTTAGCTACAAGAGCTATATCTACCTCCTTCTTGAAAACAGAATGTTTATATCTCACATGGTAGTGAATTCCACAGGTTCACCCCTCTCTGGATGAAGAAAGTTATTCTCATGTCTGTCCTAATAGGTTAGCCACTTATCCTTAAATTATGACCCCTGGTTGTGGATCCCAACCATTGGGAACATCCTTCCTGCATCTACCCTGTCTCATCCTGTTAGAATTTTATAGGTTTGTATGAGATTCCACACACCGCTCTCCCCCACCCAGCTAACTCATTATTTTAATCTCCAGTGAATACAATCCTCACCAACTCAATCTCTCATCAAACGCCATTCCTGCCAGTCCAGGAATCAATTTGATAAACCTTCACTGCACTTTTTATATGAAGAATATCCTTCCTCAGATAAGTAGACCAAAGGACACAAGAGTCCAGGTGTGGCCTCACCAATGCCCTATATAATTGCAGCAAGACATTCTTGTTCCTGTCGTCAAATGCCCTTGCTATGAACGCCAACATACAGTTTGTCTTCTTTACTTCCTGCTGCACCTGAGCACTCACTTTCAGCAACAAGGGCACCCAGGTCTTGTCAAATATTCCCCTCTCTCAATTTATAGCCATTTAAATAATAATCTGCCTTCCTCTTTTGAGTTGATATCCCTACATTTATTACATTATACTACATCTACAGTGAATTTACCCAGTCATTCTAAATGACACTGCAACATCGCTCCATCCTTCTCACAGCTCACGCTTTCACTTCAGCTTTGTGCGTCTATGATGGTCTCTTGGATTCGTCATGGGGCTAGCTAATTCACTAACCCCTAAAATGTTCTGAAGAATGTGGGTTCAAATCCCACCGTAATCAGTGGTGATATACCAATCCAGTAAATATCTAGCCTGAATGCAAACATCAGTGATTGTTATAAATGCTCATCACTGATACCAGCATTTATTGCCAGGCGTTAATTGTCCAGGTGATAGTTAAAAGACTAGTGTATTGTTGTGGGTCTGGAGTCACATATAGGCAGATTACAGATTTCTTTCCCTAAATATTGATCCAGATGGGTTTTTAACAACAGTTACATTGTTAGGTTAGTTATTATTATTAAATTCAAATCTCACCATTTGCCATGATGGCATTAAAACCCACATCCCCAAGACATTAATCTGCATTATTAGTCCAGGAACATTATCACTACATTACCATCTGCCCTTAAATGACTATTGTTGCCTCTAAGAAATCCCAATGTGGAAATTCTACCTTTATGTTTTCTAAATAATTTTCTCATCATCTTTGCTTTGATGACTTCTGAGTGTCCCTTTTATTTTCGTGGGACGTTAGCTCTTTTAGTGTGAATTAAAATTCTGAACTTTGAATTTCATTTTCCCACTTGAGTTGCATTTCCAAAGCTGCCTGCATTGGCTAATGTGGGTAAAGTCATATTACCCATGGGAAAAGTCACCCAAATATGACTAATGCATGAAATTAAAAATAGTGCAAGATTAAAAGATGACACTTATAAAGAGTGGGAATGGGAGAATTCAACAAAAAAGGCTATCATAAACTTCATTAAGGAAGAAACTGGAGAGTAAGAGAGTAAACTGGCAACAAATTAAAAAAATATGAAAAGATTAGCAAGCGCACATCATTTACAGACAGAGGCAAGAGAATTATAATTGGCAATAAGGAAACAGCAAAGATATTAAGCAAATATTTTGTACCTACCTTCATGGTTGAAAACTCAAAGGAAATATCCAGAAACAATGATAAGCCAATGGGATAGTAGAAATGGAGCACTTGGTGGTAATAACTGGAAAAATGTGACTTGTAGTTAATAAATCCATGGGCTTGTATGTTTGGAGTTTAAATGAAAGAGCTGCAGAGAAAGTCAATGCCTAAGTCAAAGCCAGTGTCTAAGGATTGAAAAATAGCAAACACAATGTTACTACTCATGAAAGAAGGGAGAGAGGAAGGAAGTTAAAGGAGAGTTAGCCCGACGTCAGTGCAATATTAAAACCTGATATGGGATAAGCAGTAACTTGGAAAACTATAACATAATTAGGCAGAATTGACATGCGTTCATGGGTGGGAATGGATGTTTGAAAAACATGTTCAGAGCTTTTTAAGGCCATAACTATGACATGGAACCCAATGAATGAACTGTAATATTCTCTCAAAAGAGATTCAATTAAGTGACACATAAGAGGTTAGTTCTGAAGGTTAGATCTCTTGGCTTTGGATGTTTAATATTGCCATGAATTGAGGAGCTAGTAACTCCCTGTAATTCCCTGAACAAGATCTCAAAGGAGTGAGACTTAATACACAGGTCCTTGTCAAAATCTGTTATATCAATGTTAACTGCAAGTCAGAGTGTACAGACAACAGACCCTTCGGTCCAATTCGTCCATACTGACCTGGTTTTCCAAACTAAACTAAATTAGTCCCATTTGCCTGCATTTGGCCTGCATTCCTCTAAATCTTTCCTATTCATGTACCTGTCTAAATGTCTTTTAAATGTTGTATGCTGGATCAGTGGTACTGGAAGAGCACAGCAGTTCAGGCAGCATCCAAAGTGCAGTGAAATCGACGTTTCGGGCAAAAGCCCTTCATCAGGAATAATGGCAGTGAGCCTGAAGCGTGGAGAGATAAGCTAGAGGAGGATGGGGGTGGGGAGAGAGTAGCATAGAGTACAATGAGTGAGTGGGGGAGGGGATGAAGGTGATAGGTCAGGGAGGAGAGGGTGGAGTGGATAGGTGGAAAAGGAGCTAGGCAGGTCGGACAAGTTCAGACAAGTCATGGGGACAGTGCTGAGCTGAAAGTTTGGAACTAGGGTGAGGTGGGGGAAGGGGAAATGAGGAAACTGTTGACGTCCACATTGATGCCCTGGGGTTGAAGTGTTCCGAGGTGGAAGATGAGGTGTTCTTCCTCCAGGCGTCTGGTGGTGAGGGAGCGGCGGTGAAGGAGGACCAGGACCTCCATGTCCTCGGCAGAGTGGGAGGGGGAGTTGAAATGTTGGGCCACGGGCGGTGTGGTTGATTGGTGAGGGTATCTCGGAGATGTTCCCTAAAGTGCTCTGCGAGGAGGCGTCCAGTCTCCCCAAACGTAGAGGAGACCGCATCGGGAGCAACGGATACAATAAATGATATTAGTGGATGTGCAGATAAAACTTTGATGGATGTGGAAGGCTCCTTTAGTGCCTTGGATAGGGGTGAGGGAGGAGGTGTGGGCACAGGTTTTACAGTTCCTGCGGTGGCAGGGGAAAGTGCCAGGATGGGAGGGTGGGTTGTAGGGGGGTGTGGACCTGACCAGGTAGTCACGGAGGGAACAGTCTTTGTGGAAGGCGGAAAGGGGTGGGGAGGAAAATATATCCCTGGTGGTGGGATCCGTTTGGAGGTGGCAGAAATGTCGGCGGATGATTTGGTTTATGCGAAGGTTGGTAGGGTGGAAGGTGAGCACCAGGGGCGTTCTATCCTTGTTCCGGTTGGAGGTGTGGGTCCTGAGGGCGGAGGTGCGGGATGTGGACGAGATACATTGGAGGGCATCTTTAACCACGTGGGAAGGGAAATTGCGGTCTCTAAAGAAGGAGGCCATCTGGTGTGTTCTATGATGGATCTGGGAGCAGATACGGCAGAGGCGGAGGAATTGGGAATACGTGATGGCATTTTTGCAAGAGGTAGGGTGGGAAGAGGTGTAATCCAGGTAGCTGTGGGAGTCGGTGGGTTTGTAAAAAATGTCAGTGTCAAGTCGGTCGTCATTAATGGAGATGGAGAGGTCCAGGAAGGGGAGGGAGGTGTCAGAGATGGTCCAGGTAAATTTAAGGTCAAGGTGGAATGTGTTGGTGAAGTTGATGAATTGCTCAACCTCCTCGTGGGGTTTTGCCCGAAACGTCGATTTCGCTGCACTTTGGATGCTGCCTGAACTGCTGTGCTCTTCCAGCACCACTGATCCAGAATCTGGTTTCCAGCATCTGCAGTCATTGTTTTTACCTTTTAACTGTTGTAACTGTACCTGCATCTCCCACTTTCTCTACCACTAGTCAGTTCAATCCATATACGCATCCACCCCCTGTGTGAAACAATTGCCCCTGAGGTCCCTTTTAAATCTTTCCTCTCTCGCCTTAAATCTAACAAACAGGAAGTGGGAATAAATGATTTGTTTTCAGATTGACAGATTAATGCAGTACTGCAAACATCGGGACTTGTGCCTCTGTTTTTTTTTGTTGGATCTTTGAAATGAAGATTGCTAGATGCACCATCTGAAATGTATAGGGATAGTTAGGTGAATATATATATGTGATTGCTAAGGTTGATTTATATCTGCAAGTTTTTGCTGCTAATTCCATGAACAGCCATATCAAATCCGTGCTGCTAATGGCCATTATGTAATTAGAGTATGCTGTAATAGCTCCTGCTCATAATGAAGGTTTCTGTGACGAGTGAAGACAACGACTAACTCACCAATCTGGAAGAGTCGCCTGTAATTATCAGGATTCAGTTTACAGCATGTTTGCAATTACTTCCCTAGGGTCGGGGAATTCAAAACTTGCGGGCATAGTTTTAAGGTGAGACAGGAAAGATTTAAAAGTGACCTGAGAGGCAACTTTTTTCACACACAGGGTGTTGCGAAGTGGAGATGCAGGTGATCGAGTCATAGAGGTGTACAGCAGGAAAACAGACCCTTCGGTCCAACCCGTCCATGCCAACTAAATATCCCAACCCAATCTAATCGCGCCTGCCAGCACCCGGCGCATATCCCTCCAAACCCTTCCTATTCATATACCCATCCAAATGCCTCTTAAATGTTGCAATGTATTAGCCTCCACCACTTCCTCTGGCAGCACATTCCATACATGGACCACCCTCTGTGTGAAAAAGTTGCCCCATATGTTTCTTTTATATCTTTCCCCTCTCATCCTAAACCTGTGCCCTCTATTCTGGACTGCCCCATCACCGGAAAAAGACTTTGCCTATTTATCCTATCCAGTACAGTTACAACATTTAAAATACCTTTGGTCAGGCACATAACAAGAAAAGTTTAGAGGGATATGCAAGCAAATGGAACTAGTTTAGTTTGGGAAGCCTGGTCAGTATGCACAACTTGGACCAAATAGTCTGTTTCTGTACTCTATGATTCTATGACTTGCAGTTAACTTTGATATGATAGATTTTGAGGATGACCTGGATATTACGTCTCAATCCTATTTAGCATCCAAGTCCACATGACAATAGACAATAGACAATAGGTACAGGAGTAGGCCATTCTGCCCTTCGAGCCTGCACCACCATTCAATATGATCATGGTTGATCATCCTTAATCAATATCCTGTTCCTGCTTTATCTCCATTACCCTTGATTCCACTATCCTTGAGAACTCTATCCAACTCTTTCTTAAATGAATCCAGAGACTGGGCGTCCACTGCCCTCTGGGGCAGAGCATTCCACACAGCCACCACTCTCTGGGTGAAGAAGTTTCTCCTCATCTCTGTCCTAAATGGTCTACCCTGTATTTTTAAGCTGTGTCCTCTGGTTTGGCACTCATCCATCAGTGGAAACATGTTTCCTGCCTCCAGAGTGTCCAATCCTTTAATAATCTTATATGTCTCAATCAGATCCCCTCTTAGTCTTGTAAACTCAATGGGTATACATACCCAGTCGCTTCAGTCTTTCAGTGTAAGGTAGTCCCATCACATTCCAGGAATTGACCTCCTGAACCTACGCTGCACTCCCTCAATAGCCAGAATGTCTTTCCTCAAATTTGGAGACCAGAACTGCATCACAATACTCAAGGTGTGGTCTCACTAGGGCCCTGTACAGCTGCAGAAGAACCTCTTTGCTTCTATACTCAATCCCTCTTGTTATGGGGGCCAGCATGCTATTAGCCTTCTTCACTACCTGCTGTACCTGCATGACATCAATATACTCCCATCCAACAGGAGGCGGTGATAGTCAGGGAGGGCACTGAGCAGGGGAAAGTGAGCAGTTGGGACAGGACCCCCAACAGCAGCTGGTAACAGTGCAGGATGGCAGCTGGAGCAGTTAAACCATCTCTTAAAAAAAAGAGCATCTTTGGAGGAAGGCCACCTCATGGACCAGGAAGTAGACAGACAAAGGATTCCTCAACCCAATGGAGACCACAAACCCAATTTCATGTTAGATACTGTATTTGTTTGGCCTTAATTTCCCTTCATGTTTGTAGCGATCTGATGCCAGTAGAACAATGATTCATGATCTTTGGGCTGTCCATTCGAATCTTGTATTACATCAATATAACCCCTTTCAGAGAGTGGTAGAAAAACAACTACTTAATAACCCAGCCTCAACAGCTTTATGTGGGAAAGAATTCCACAGATTAATGACCTCAGGCAGAAGAAATCTGTCTCAGCTCCACCCTAACTGTGAGATCCCTTATTCTGAGATTGCACACATGATGCTGGACTCTTACAAAGGGGAAAATGTGTTGCTGGTTAAAGCACAGCAGGTTAGGCAGCATCCAAGGAATAGGAAATTCGACGTTTCGGGCATAAGCCCTTCTTACAAAGGGGAACAACCTCTCGACATCTACCCATGATCATGATTCAGCGTGATTGCCTTTCATTCTTCTAAGCTCCAATACATACAGGCACAACCTACTCACCCTCTCCTCATAAGAAAATCTCTCCATATTCAGGATCAACCCAATAAACTTACTCTGGATTGCATCAAATATCAGAATATATTTCTTTAGATAAGGGTCCAAACCATGATCTAACTAATGCCTTGCATAGTTTTCAGCAAAACCTCCTTATTTTTATACACCACTCCTTTGAAATAAAGGCCAACATCCCTTTTGCCTTCCCTATACCTTGCTGAACTTGGAGGCTAGCGTTTTGAGATTTATACATGAGGACTCCCAAATCTTTCTTTGCTGCTGGTTTCTATAAGCAGATGTCCCATGTGTAGAGTGGACAAGTTGCTACTCCGGTGACTTTCAGGTTGGTGGGCAGACTTACTTCTTTTCATTCTCACATGGATGTTTGAAACCTGCTGGAAGTTACATTTGCTTTGGGAATTTGTTCACTTTTTTTTCCATCAGAACCATTTGAGAGAGTTTACAATTGAGATAAATGAACTTACCTATTGCTGAAGACATTCATGGACTATATCTTTGATCTTGATGCTTACAATCTATATCAATGGCTCAGCTGAGGAGAGTAAATATATTGGAACCAATTTGCAAATGATACAAAGTTAGGTGTGAAAGTAAGCTGTGAGATGGACACATAGAGTATTGAGAGCTTGGGTGAGAAGGTGGAATGTAATGTGGGAGGTGTCAAGTTATCCACGTTGAAAGGAAGAATAGAAACACCGGATATTTCTTCAATGCTGAGAGACTGGGGAACACCAGCATTCAGAGAAATCTCAGTGTTCTTAAGCACAAATGAAGGAGTGCCAGCATGCAGAAAATGATTACAAAGCAAAGTATGATATGTTAAACATACCTACACCCATGTTGAATTAAGCAGCAAACAACTTCCAGAGATTATCGAGAGTTTTACACTGCTACCTCGATTATCCGAACATCAATTATCCGCATTTCGAACAAGATCTCAAGGTCCCATAAAAACGGCATTAGGCAACTCAGCATTCATTTATCGGTTAAACTGCATTATGGTTTGCATTGCCAGATAACCTAGAAATTATCAATAATCAGAACTCAAATTGCCGCTTGTTTACGAGAGATGAGTTATCGGTTAAATGGTTGCATTGCTGGATAACCAAGAAATGTTCAGATAACTGGCACTCAAAAATTACTGCTTGTTTATGATCCCTGACTAATGCACCTGACACAATGGGCAATTTAGCATGGCAAACTCACCTCACCCGCAAATCTTCTGGATTGTGGGAGGAAACCCATGCAGATACAGGGAGAATGTGCAAACTCCACACAGACAGTTGCCTGAGGCAGGAATTGTACCCATGCCCCTAGCGCTGTGAGGGGGCAGTTTTAACCATTGAGTCGCCATGGAATGCCGCCCATTCCATCTTTCCCTCTGGGTCTATTCCTGTCCAGGAGCGAAATCCCCAACAACAAAGAACCTAGCTCTTCTTCTTACGGGAAGAAACCACGCCCAATGAGCAGTAGCTGATTTTTATTGACTATGCATCTATTTTAGTTCACCTGCCCATGCCTGGTTGGTTGAGATGGCTAAAGCATGGCATTAATAAGGCCAAGGTCATTCGTTCAGACCCCACACTGGCCAATCCTGCTGGCCTCCAACTGGGGCTTTAATACCTGCCATTTTCTTTAAGGGGTTGGGTGCAATGGTAGTGTCCCTACCCCTGGATCAGGAGGGGTGCATTCAAGTTCCACCTGCTCCAAAGGTGTATTATATCATCTTCCAGCAGGCTGAGTGGAAAGTATCCCAATTTAAGGAAAGATTGCCTTGTCTGACTGACATGGGGCTCCGCATTTACAGCAATGTAGATCCCTCTGAAATGACCCACTCAGTACCAGGTTCACAAAGGACAGGCATGAAATCCTGAACCTGCCAACGTTTCCCCCACTCCACTGAAGAGTAAAGGAAACACGGAACTTCCTATCCTAAAAAGATGACAGTGCCTTGTCAATTAAAATGTTCAATTCTGAGAGCTTGATTAAAGGTTAAAGATATGAAAACCCTTGGAGCACCGGCAGTCAAGTGACAAACAAAGAGCCGCAGATGCTGGGATTCTGGCGTTAAAAACAAAATATTGTGGAAATACTCAGTAAGCAAAACAGCAGCTTTTGAGAAAAAAAACACCTTTAATATTTCAAGTCGATTAACTTTCTTCACCACCAGGAAATATTAACAATATAATAGGTTTCAATTCTCAATAAGCGAAGGGCATGGATAGGGTAGATAGACAAGGTATTTTCCCTGGGGTGGGGGAGTCCAGAACTAGTGGGATAGGTTTAGCGTGAGAGGGGAAAGATATAAAAGAGACTAAAGGGGTACAAGAAATGGTGTGTGTATGGAATCAGCTCCCAGAGGAAGTGGTGGAGGCTGGTACAATCGCAGCATTTAAAAGGCATTTGAATAGGTATATGAATAGGAAGGGTTTGGAGGGATATGGGTCAAGGTGGCAAATGGGACTAAATTATCTCGTCAGCAGGACTCATTTGGTCTGTTTCCCTGCTATATATCTCTATGACTCTATGACTCTAAGTTTCATTAGAAAGAGGATTAAAGAATAAAAAAAGGGTTAAATGGACTTAAGGAACAGATTAACCATGATCAATTGTTGGGGGGATAGGCTTGAAGGCCTCATTGACCTACTCTCCTTTAAATGCTGAGGCCACTCAGAAAGAATTAGTTCATTCAGTTGGCAATTGTGTGATTCAGAATAACATTGACTCCATGAATCTGTAAAACCTGCACCCACACCTCTCACCTCACCCTCATCCAAGGCCCTAAAGGATCCTTCCACATCTGGCAGAGATTTTCCTGCACATCCACCCACCTCATCTACTGTGTCCGTTGCTCTCGATGTGGTCTCCTCTACATTGGGAAGACAGGATGATAACTTGCGGAACATTTCAGAGAACATCTCTGGGACACACACACTAAACAACCCCACCGCCCTGTGGCTGGCCACTTCAACTCCCCCTTCCACTCTGCCAAGGATATGCAAGTCCTGGGCCTCCTTCACTGCCAAATCCAAGCCACCCGATACCTGGAGGAAGAATGCCTCATCTTCCTTCTTGGGGCCCTCCAACCACACAGCATCAAGGTCAATTTCACTAGTTTCCTCACCTCCTCTCCCCCCACCTTATCCCGGCTCCAACCCTCCAACTCGGCACCACCATCCTGAACTACTCCACCTGTCCATCTTCCTTCCCATCTATCCACTCCACCGTCCACTCTGACCTATCACCATCATGCCCCACCTTCATATACTTATAGCATTCCCAGCTACTTCCCAGCAGCCCCACACCTCTCCTGTTTATCTCTCAGCCCCCTTTCCCCCACCAACATTCCTGATGAAGGGCTTATGCCCGAAATGTCAACTCTCCTGCTCCTCGGATGCTGCTTGAGCTGCAGTGTATTTCCAGCACCATACATTTTGACTCTATGGATTTGATTCCCAATCTCGTTTGGGCGGTAATGGTAAATTATCACAGACGTAAACTGTAAAACCACTCTAGATCTGTGCTTGACAACACACTTCACATTCAACAACCAAATATATGAACAGATCAATGGAACACCTATGGGCTCACCCATCTCTGAGCTCATAGCAGAAGCAGTGATGCAAAGATTGGTGATGCCCTCCCACAACTCCAACCCCAACTCTGGATCAGATACATGGACGACAAAAATTAAGAACATACACTGGATCATCAACACCATGCTTACAGGGATCCGATTTACAAGGGGGGAGGAAACCAACAATCAACTCCCATTCCTGGACGTGATGGTACAAAGAACACAGAACGATGAATGCACCACAAAAGTGTACAGAAAAGTCACACACACAACCAGCTTCTGAACTACAACATCAACCACCTGAACACACACTAGAGATGATGCACTGGGACCCTGTTTAAGGGTCTTCCTTGCAACTTCATCTGCAGATACCTAACAGACAAACAATATGAGGAGGACATGCCATGACCTAACTCTCTAGCCACACTACCTTACATAAAAATGTCTCAGAACTGACAGCTAGACTTCTCCACCCACTGGGATTCACGGCAGCCCATAAATCAACAACCACGCTCAACAATTCACCAGAACAAAAGACCCGATACTCTTCATGTGCAAGACTAGTATAATTTACAAGATTCCACGTAAAAACTGCACAAAACACTAGATAGGACACACAGGCAGACAACTAACTATGCATATCCACGAACACCAACTCACCACTAAACACCACAACCAGCTGTCCCTGGTAGCCATATAGACAGATGAAAGGACCATAAATTTGACTAGGACAACTCAACAATAATAGGACAAACCAAACAGAGGACAGCCAGAGAATTTCTAGAAGCATGGCACTCATCCACAGAGTTCATCAACAAGCACATTGACCTAGACCCAATGTTCTGGTCACAATAACGGAACAGGCAATTGGAAGCAGCAGAAATGGAACCAAATAAATTCCAGAAGACACAATACAGGAGAGCTTCGCAGGAGGCTCCAAAGCATTGAAGATGTCACCTAGACAGGGGACAAAACATATACAAATCAACTTCCCAGCACAGCGAACATATCCACAAACATGACAGTTGAGGATGTGGCATGTTATGTTTCATAGCCATTATGAGGAGTCTCATGCTGTCATCGCATATCATACCATGTGACCTGAGTGTAAAGAGTCATAGAGTCATACAGCACAGAACCAGACCCTTTGGTCCAACTCATCCATGCTGACCAAGTTTCCCAAGCTAAACTAATCCCATTTGCCAGCAGTTTTTTCTTGTCCTTTTCAACCTCTCCTATTCATGTACCTATCCAATTGTCTTTTAAATGTTGTAACTGTACTTGTATCCACACTTCCTCTGGCAGCTCGTTCTACATATGATTCCCTTCTGTGTGAAAAAGTTGCCCTCAGGTCCCTGTAAATTTTTCTCCTCCGCCTAAAAAAAAAATCTCCTAAGTTTGGAGTCACCAACCCAGGGAAAAGACCTTTGCAATTGACCTTATCTATTTTAATAAAATTTGTAACTCAGATTGAGGTTCTGAATGTAAGTTTGCTCGCTGAGCTGAAAGGTTCATTTTCAGATGTTTTGTCACCATACTAGGTAACATCTTCAGTGAGCCTCCAGTGAAGCGCTGATGTTATATCCCACTTTCTATTTACGTGTTTAGATTTCCCTGATGTCATTTTCTGTGTTGTTGATGTCATTTCCTGTGGTGGTGATGCCATTTCCTGTTCTTTTTCTTAGGGGGTGTTAGGGTGGTACCTTATCTCTGCCCCTCATAGAGAATAGTCATACAGCACAGAAACAGACTCTTCAGGTTAACACATGCATGCTGACCAGATATCCTAAATTAATCTAGTCCCATTTGCCTGCATTTGGCACATATCCCTCTTAGGGTGGTATGGTGGCTCAGCAGTTAGCACTGCTGCCTCATAGCGCCAGGGACCCAGGTTTGGTTTCAGTCTCAGGCAATTGTCTGCGTGAAGTTTGCACATTCTCCTCGCATCTGCTTGGGTTTCCTTCCATAATCCAAAGATGTGTAGGTTAGGTAACTTGACCATGCTAAAGTGTTCAGGGATGTGTAAGTTGGGGCATTGGTCAGGGGAAATGTAGGGAATGGGTCTGGGTGGGATACTCTTCAGAGAGTCAGTATGGACCTGTTGGGTCAAATGGCTTGTTTCCCCCATTGTAGGGATTCTATAAAACCCTTCCTATTTATGTCCCTATCTAGATGCCTTTAAATGTTGTAATAGTATCAGCCTCCGTCACTTCCTCTGGCAGCTCATTCCATTCATGCCCCTCCCTCTGATGAAAGCGTTGCCTCTTATATCTTTCCCCTCTTACATTAAACCTATACCCTGTGGTTTGGGACTCCCCTACCCTGTGGAAAAGACCATAGCTATTCACCCTATTCAGGCCTCTCATGATTTTATAAACCTCTATAGGCCACTCCTCAGCCTCCGACACTCCAGGCCCATGATCTAACTTTACTAATTAGTCTATCGTGTGGAACCTTGTCAAAGGCTTTATTTAAGTCCATGTAGAAAATGCCTACCAGTCTTCCCTCATCAATCTTTCTGGTTACATGCTCAAAAAATTCAATCAAGTCATGATTTCTACCAGTTTCAGTCTCCACTGTAACTGAAGTCACATGCAGCATGACATCATCCTGGACATGTGCTGCTGATGGTAACTGAGCCGTTTCATATTAGCTCAGATGCTGAAGTGTCTGTGACTATAATACTTGTTTAGATTAGAGTAGTGCTGGAAAAGCACAGCAGGTCAGGCAGCATCCGAGGAGCAGGAAAATCGATTTTAAGGGCAAACGCCCTTTATCAGGAATGGAGGCAGGGAGCCTCTAGGGTGGAGAGATAAGTGTGACTCTAATATGTCTATTCCAGTAGCTGTAATAATTGTAGGCTAAATCTTTCTGTTCTACATTATCTAAAAATCAAGTTTTTTGTGTTATGAGAGCTAACTTATGTATCAGCTCATCAGGCATATGGAGGTAATAGTTGACAACATGATCACAGACTATGATAGCAGATCAGCGTGAAGCATCAACAGATGATAAGTCAAGGACGTAACCTCAGGCAATGCATGCTTAACATACTATTGCACGTTTACATTTTATTTTTAAGCTGCAAGTTTTAACCTTGACAAGCTCACACAAGCTTAAATGACAACATTTGCCACTGTAATAATTTTTTTAAGTGAAAAGATTAGTTGGAAAGAACTGGCAATTATCTATTGCCATTCTCCTCTTCAGAATCTTCCGATGTGTTTCAGTCAATCGTAGAGTCAAGAGCAGTTAAGACAGCCATTAGGTCCATCATACCTGTGCCAGCTCATTGAAAGAGCTCTCCAAATTTTGTTTCACCACTCAGCTCTTACATCTCCTAGTCCGACAAACCTTTCTTTCAAATTACTTTTCAAGTGTAGGCACTGCTGTTTTGTAAGTAAACTAATTTGTTTGCAATAAGCTTTTGCAAACAGTAACAAGATAAATGAGCATTTTCGCTTGCTGTGGTTGAGTGATGAATGTTCACTAAGACGCTGGAAGTGCTCTCTGTATTTTGTCCAGCTGCATAAATGAACATTGATTGTTTAAATATTCTGCCCCTGACATGACTTTGTTGAAATACATGGAACTTAATTTTTCAGTAGCCGTGGCTGTAATAGCACCTTTCTTCCATACGGTTGATGGATTAATTACAATTACAATGGGTACTTATTCATCTATTCGTTTAATTAAATGCACAGTCATGTGAAAAACATTTACTTTTTCCTCTTCTCCCTGACCCTTCTGGGCATGTTTTTGTTTTTCCAATTTAAAATATGACAGTCAGAATCACAGTTCTTGGTCATGTCAGATTAATAGGTTGAGAGTGAAGGAGATTGTAAAAAATTAAAGGTAATAGTGATTCCGTTTTAGAATCTTGCAGATTTTTGACAACAATTTTGATGTCGGAAGCAGAGGAGGGGTCTTTGTTTTGCTTCTGGTTTGGAGCCTTCTGAATTGAAAGAAAGTGTTTCAGGTAGAGTCATACAGCATGGAAAAGGACCGCTTGGTCCATCTCATCAATGCTGACTAAGTTTCCCAAACTAAACTAATCCCACTGGCCTGTGTTTGGCCCATATCCCTCCCTTTCCTATCCACGTACCTGTCCAAAGGGCTTTTAAATATTGTAACTGTACCTGCATCTACCACTCCCTCAGCCAGTTCATTCCATACATGCACTGCCCTCTGTTTGAAAGAGTTGCCCCCGAGGTGCCTTGAAGTCTCCTCTTATTTTAAACTTCTTTCTCTTAATTTCAAACTCTCCAAGCCTGGGGAAAAGGCCTTTGTTGTTCACCTTATTAGATTGAAAATGTGTTGCTGGAAAAGCGCAGCAGGTCAGGCAGCATCCAAGGAACAGGAGATTCGGCGTTTCGGGCATAAGCCCTTCTTCAGGAATTCTCCTGTTCCTTGGATGCTGCCTGACCTGCTGCGCTTTTCCAGCAACACATTTTCAGCTCTGATCTCCAGCATCTGCAGACCTCACTTTCTCCACCTTATTAGATTCCCTACAGTGTGGAAACAGACCCTTCAGCCCAACAGGACCACACCGACCCTCTGAAGAGTAATCCACCCAAACCCCTTTTCCTCTTTAACTAATGCACATAACTGACAATTTAGCATGGCCAATTCACCTGACCTGCACATCTTTGGACCATGGGAGGAAACCGGAGTACCCGGAGGAAACCCACGCAGACACGGGGAGAATGTGCAAACTCCACACAGACAGTCACCCGAAGCTGGGTCGAACCTGGGACTCTGGTACGCCTCTCACAATTTAATAAACCTCCCTAAGGTCACCCCTCAACCTCCAATGCTCCAATGAAAAAGTCACAGCTTGTCCAACCTACCCTTCCAGTCCCAGCAATATCCTATAAATCGGCTGGTTAGACAGGATGTGAAGCAGAAAGGTATGCATTTATAATGAGACGAGATGAAACCTCCTTACCAGAGAGCGATGAGCATGTAGAATTCTCTACCACAGAAAACGGTGAAGACCAAAACATGGCATGTTTTTAAGAAGGAGTTAGATATAGTTCTTTTTTAGTGATAAATGGATCAAGGAATATGGGGAGAAAGTGGGAACAGAATGCTGAGTTGGGTGATCAGCCATGATCATATTGAATGACAGAACAGGCTTGAAGGGCGGAATTGCCAACTCTTGCTCCTATTATCTAAGTTTCCAAATGGTGTGCTTCTTTTTACTTCATTCACAGAATGAGGGCCCCACTGGCTAGGCCATCAGTTTTTGCCCATCTTTACTTGGGAGGGGGGGCACAGTAGATAGCACTGCTGCCTCACACCACCAGGGATCCAGGTTTACTTTCAGCCATTGGGTGACAGTCTGTGTGGATCTCCTCTGGGTACTCCAGTTTCCCCCCACAGTCCAAAGTTCTGCAGGTTAGATTAGATTAGATTAGATTAGATTACTTATAGTGTGGAAACAGGCCCTTCGGCCCAACAAGTCAACACCGACCCGCCGAAGCGCAACCCACCCATACCCCTACATTTACCCCTTACCTAACACTATGGGCAATTTAGCATGGCCAATTCACCTGACCCACACATCTTTGGACTGTGGGAGGAAACCGGAGCACCCGGAGGAAACCCACGCAGACACGAGGAGAACGTGCAAACTCCACACAGTCAGTTGCCTGAGTTGGGAATTGAACCCAGGTCTCAGGCGCTGTGAGGCAGCAGTGCTAACCACTGTGCCACCGTACCGCCCACTAAGGTGGATAGCCATAGTTAAAAATCATGTGCAGGGTTGGATCGGGGGTTGGGTCTGGGTGGGATGGTTCTTTGAAGGATCAGTGCAGATGTGAAGGGCCAAATGGCCTCTTTCTGCTTCATAGGAATTCTATGAAAATTGCACAGAGGGCAGTTAAGAGTCAACCACATTGCTGTGATTCTGGAGTCACATGTAGGCCAGGTCAGGTAAGGTTAGCAGTTTCAGTCCCGAAAAGGACCAGTGAGCCAGATGGGTTTTTCCAAGAAACAGCTCATGATCACCATGATAAGTTTAATTGTCGACTTTTATTGAATTCAGTCTCCATCAGCTGCCATGGTAGGAGTCAAACCCAGGCCTCCAGAACAATGCCTGGCTTCCTGGATTAACAGTTCAGTGGTAATACCAGAAGGCCTTCGCTTTCCCAGGATATCCCAAAGTGCTTCACAGTTTTTGAAGCATTTCTGAAATGCTTTCAATGCATCAAATCTTCTACGATGGAGCAGAAGTTCAGTTCTAGGACTTTCAGTGGCTGGGACAGCTTTTCTTGTGCCATTATGCAGTGGTCAGCTGACAACATCGGTGGGTGGAGGACCTTGTGGTGGAGGCAGGCAGGCTGGAAAGTCTACTCCCCTCCCGTTACCTCCCAGGGTTGAAGGCCTTGGTACCATTCCAGAGGGTACCTGAACTGGCAATCATACCCTGCAAGCAGGGAACACTGTGGAGGCATTGTCTGTCATCTTCTGACTGTACTGCAATATGGTGGTCTGTATTAACAGTGTTTCAGCTATGCTCTGAAAGACCAGGATTGGAATTCCCAGCTGGAAGTGCACAGCTCAGCACTAACGTAGAAAATTATGGGTGAGCAGCAACCTGACTGTGATTGCTACTCTCTGTGACTTGGGGTGACATGGTGGCTCAGTGGTTAGCACTGCTGCCTCACAGCACCAGGGACCTGGCTTCAATTCCAGCCTTGGGTGATTTGTGTGGAGTTTGCACATTCTCCCCGTGTCTGCGTGGGTTTCCTCCGGCTGGTCTGGTTTCATCCCACAGTCCAAAAGATATGCAGGTTAGGTGAATTTCCCATAGTGTTAGGTTCATTAGTCAGGGGTAAATGTGGGGAGATGAGTCTGGGTGGGTTACTGTTCGGAGGGTCAGTATGGACTTATTGGGCCAAAGGGCCTGCTTCCACACTGTAGGGAATCTAAGCTACTCCTCAGGATACCTGGCCAGTATCATTATTTGGGAATTTGAGTTATAAAGTAGTTAGTCTATGGTCTTATCCATCAGTCTTACATGTCCAAGAGGGCAGCTCACCACCTCCTTCTCTAGGACAACTGGGGATGGGCAATAAATGCTGGTACAGTCAGTGATGCTCACATCCCATGAGGAATTAAGAAAAGATGCAGGCAAACTGTGAATGTTGCCATTGTAATGGCTCTTACTGACTCCACCCTTCTGGAAGAAAGGAAGACGCACAACCAGGGAAATAGGGTAAGACAGGGGTCAGCCTGCCCGCACTTTGGGTCCTTGCCACCTTCCAGGAATGAGTTGTTGAGTTGCCAGAGGAGCACAGGGGAGTGGGTCTGTGCACAAGATGAGTTTAGGCGCGTGCAGTAGGCAGACAGTTTCACACAGCTGCACCTCAAGCATCAAACGTTGAGTGCAATCCCCCTCGAAGTGGCAGGGGACCGGGAGGCACCTTGAGGCACTAACGCATGTTTATATTTTTCTCTGCAGCTTCCGGTTCTTAGTTATAGAATCCATAAGACCATAAGATAAGGCGCAGAATTAGGCCATTTGATACATTGAGTCTGTTCTACCAGTCGATCGTGGCCGATACATTTCTCAACTCAGTATTCCTGCCTTTTCCTTGTAACCCTTGATCCCATTAATAATCAAAAACCTATCTACCTCTGTATTAAACACACTCACTGACCTGGTCTCCACAGCCTTCCGTGGCAATGAGCTCCATAGATTCATCACCCTTTGGCTAAAGAAATTCCTTCTCATCTCAGTTCTAAAGGGTTGTTCCTTCTCTTTGAGGTTGTGCCCTTGAGTCCTAGTCTCTCCTTCTGGTGGAAACATCTTCTCCACATCCACTCCATTCAGGCCTCTCTGTATTCTGCAAGTTTCAATGAGCCCTCATATCCTTTTAAACTTCATTGAGTACAGACGCAGAGTCTTCAACAATTCCTCATATGACAAGTTCTTAATCTCTGGGATCATTCTCGGAAAGCTCCTCTGAACTCCCTCTAACACCAGCACATTCTTCACCAATGGGAATTATGGAAGCCAAGGAAAAGCCCCATCCCTCAAACCTGCCCTCATGCAAATGGACTTTGCCTCACATTAGTGTGGCATGAATATTAATCGCCTCTTGAATGCCCAGTTGAAGATTAGATTAGATTACTTACAGTGTGGAAACAGGCCCTTCAGCCCAACAAGTCCACACTGACCCGCCAAAGCGTAACCCACCCATACCCCTACATTTACCCCTTACCTAACACTACGGGCAATTTAGCATGGCCAATTCACCTGACCCGCACATTTTTGGACTGTGGGAAGAAACCGGAGCACCCGGAGGAAACCCACGCAGACACGGGGAGAATGTGCAAACTCCATACAGTCAGTCGCCTGAGTCGGGAATTGAACCTGGGTCTCAGGCGCTGTGAGGCAGCAGTGCTAACCACTGTGCCACCATGCCGCCCACCGTTTGAAAGGAGCCAGTTTTTAGGAAGTTCGATGCTGATATGATTTTCAGCCTCACAGGCTTTGCACCTCCTCCCAAACCAAACTGCTGAGGATCAGAAGGAGAAAGTGAGGACTGCAGATGCTGGAGATCAGAGCTGAAAATGTGTTGCTGGAAAAGCGCAGCAGGTCAGGCAGCATCCAAGGAGCAGGAGAATCGACGTTTCGGGCATGAGCCCTTCTTCAGGAATGAGGAGGGTGTGCCAGGCAGGCTAAGATAAAAGGTAGGGAGGAGGGACTTGGGGGAGGGGTGTTGGAAATGCAATAGGTGGAAGGAGGTCAAGGTGAGGGTGATAGGCCAGAGTGGGGTGGGGGCGGAGAGGTCGGGAAGAAGATTGCAGGTCAAAAAGGTGGTGCTGAGTCCGAGGGTTGGGACTGAGATAAGGTGGGGGGAGGGGAAATGAGGAAACTGGAGAAATCTGAGTTCATCCCTTGTGGTTGGAGAGTTCCTTTGTCTGGTTGGGTCCAAATTTTGTCTCCTTGGCAGAGGCCTCACCTTAGCTCCAGGTCCTAGCTCCCAGCCCTGCGATGTCTTCACCATCCCTCCAGAACTGCCCCTCTCTGAGGATGAAAGATCAGTCCTCGGCAGAGTCCTCACCTTCATTCCCCTACGCTCTCAGATTAACGAGTTCAACACGCGGCGAGACATCGAACAATTCTTCCGCCGCCTTCGCCTCGCGCCTACTTCTTCAACCAGAATTCTCGCCCACCCTCTGACGACCCCTTCTCCCGCCTCCAACACACCCCATCCACCTGGACACCCCGTGCTGGCCTCTTACCTGTCCTCGATCTCTACATAGCCAACTGCTGCCATGACATTAACCGCCTCAACCTCTCCACCCCCCTCACCCACTCCAACCCCCCTCACCCTCGGAACGTGCAGCCCTCCACTCCCTCCATTCCAACCCCAACCTCACTATCAAACCGGCAGACAAGGGAGGCGCAGTAGTAGTTTGGCGCACTGACCTTTACACCGCTGAGGCTAAACGCCAGCTCGCAGACACCTCCTCCTACTGCACCCTTGACCATGACCCCACCTCCCACCACCAAACCATCATCTCTCAGACCATCCATAACCTCATCACCTCAGGGGATCTCCCATCCACCGCCTCCAACCTCATAGTCCCACAACCCCACACCGCCCGTTTCTACCTCCTGCCCAAAATCCACAAACCTGACTGCCCCGGCCAACCCATTGTCTCAGCCTACTCATTCCCCACCGAACTCATATATTCCTCTATATGTGGGAGGCAGGCCGCCTACTTGCGGAACATTTCAGAGAACACCTCTGGGACACCCGGATCAACCAACGCAACCACCCCGTGGCTCAACACTTCAACTCCCCCTCCCACTCCACCAAGGACATGCAGGTCCTTGGACTCCTCCATCGCCAGACCATAGCAACACGATGGCTGCAGGAAGAGTGCCTTGTCTTGCACCTAGGAACCCTCCAACCATAAGGGATGAACTCAGATTTCTCCAGTTTCCTCATTTTCCCTCCCCCCACCTTATCTCAGTCCCAACCCTCGAACTCAGCACCACCTTCCTAACCTGCAATATTCTTCCTGACCTCTCCACCCCCACCCCCACTCCAGTCTATCACCCTCACCTTAACCTCCTTCCATCTATTGCATTTCCATCGCCCCTCCCCCAAGTCCCTCCTCCCTACCTTTTATCTTAGCCTGCTTGGCACACTTTCCTCATTCCTGAAGAAGGGCTCATGCCCGAAACGTCGATTCTCCTGCTCCTTTGATGCTGCCTGACCTACTGCGCTTTTCCAGCAACACATTTTGAGCTGCTGAGGATCAATGGCTAAGTGGATTAGTCTGGGGAAACGTAGAGTAATAGGGGAATGGATATGAGTGGGATACTCTTCGGAGGGTCGGTTTGGACTTGTTGGGCCATTTGGCCTGTTTCCACGCTGTAAGGATTCTATGATCTGCCTGCAGAGGGTGCCAGATGTAGGTTACAGCCTCTCTAGTCTTTAGAGTCATTGACTCATAAGGATGTACAACACAGGAACAGACCCTTCAGTCCAACTCATCCATGCCGACCAGATATCTTAACCTAATTGAGTCCCATTTGCCAGCATTTGGTTCATATCCCTCTAAACCCTTCCTACTCAATTACCCATCCAGCTGCCTTTTTAATGTTGCAATTGTACCAGCCTCCACCACTTCCTCTGGCAGCTCATTCCATACACATACCACCCTCTGTGTGGAAAAGTTACTCCTCAGGTCCCTTTTAAATGTTTTTCCTCTCACTCTAAACCTATGCCCTCCGGTTCTGGATCCCCCACCCCAGGGAAAAGACCGTGTCTATTTATCCTATCCATGCCCCTCATGATTTTGTAAACCTCTATAAGGTCACCCCTCAGCGTCTGACGCTTCAGGGAAAACAGCCCCAGCCTGTTCAGCCTCTCCCTATAGCTCAAACCCTCCAACCCTGGCAACATCCTTGTAAATCTTTTCTGAATCCTTTCACATTTCACAACATCTTTCCTATAGGATTTGATTTGTGAATGTTTTTACTGTCACCATGTACTTAAGTATAGTGAAAAGTTTTGTTTTGTGTGCCGGACAGGAAGACTATACTATACAAAGTGAATGAGGTTATAGAGCAGAGTGAGGAGTATAACGTTACAGCTGCAGAGAAGGTGCCACAAGGAGAAAGATCAACACTTACATTTGAAATTATAGAGGTCTATTCAGAAGTTTAATAACAGTGGGGAAGAAGCTGGTCTTGAATCTGTTGGTATGTATGTTTAAGCCTTTATATCTTCTGCCTGATGGAAGAGGTTGGAAGAAATTATAACTGGGGTGGGAGGGGTCTTTGATGATGTGCACTGTCTTTCTGAGGCACTGAGAAATGTCGTTGGAGTCAATGGATGGAAGGCTGGCTTGTGAGATGGACTCGTTGTGTTCACAACTCTCTGTAGTTTCTTATGTTCTTGGGCAGAACAGCTGCCATATCTTGCTGTGGTGCATATGGATAGAATGTTTTCTATGGTGCATTTATAAAATTTGGTGAGAGTTCTTATGGACATGCTGTATTTTCTTAACCTCGAGAGGAAGTAGAGGCGTTGATGTACTCTCTTGACTGCAGCGTTGATGTGGTTGGACCAGAACAGATTATTGGTGAAGGTGAGGACTGCAGATGCTGGAGATCAGATTTGAAATGGAGGAGAACTTTTTCAAGGTGGGCATCCTTCGAAGAGGCTTCCGTCCTGATGAAGGGCTTGTTGCCTGAAACATTGATACTCCTGCTCCTTGGATGTTGCTTGACCTGCTGCACTTTTCCAGGGCCACACCTTTTGACCCAAGACAGATTGTTCGTGATCGTTACTCCTAGGAACTTGACATCCTCAACCATCTCCGCCTCAGCACCATTGATGTGGATAGAGGTGTGCCCTCCACCTTGCTTCCTGAAGCCTATGACCAGCTCTTTCATTTTGCTCAGAGAAAGATTGTTACCTTTATACCATGTTCCCAATCATTGTATCTCTTTCTATCTTACCATAGTTAAGATTGAGCCCACAGTGGTGGTGTCATCAGCAAACTTGTAGATGAAGTTAGGATGAAATTAGGCTACAAAAGCATGAGGGTTTAGGGAGTAAAGTAAGGGGCTGGGTACGCAACCTCGAGGGGAGCCGGTATTAAGACTACTGTGGAGAAGGTGCTCACTGATTGCGGTCTGTGGGTCAGGAAGTCAAAGATCCAGTTGCAGAGAGTGGAGCAGAGACCAAGATCTTGGAGTTTAGAGATCGGTTTGGTTGAGATTATGGTGTTGAAGGCAGAGCTGTAGTCAATAATTGGAGCCTGAGATAGGGATCGTTAATTTCCAGATGTTCCAGGGGTGAGCGTAGGGCCAGGGAGATGGTGTCTGCCAAGGACCAGTTGCAATGATAGGTGAACTGCAAGGGATCAAGGGAGCAAAGACATCTCCTGCACTCACCTGGAGGTAGCTGGAATGCTTTCTGTAAAACACTTCGTGATCAACTGGGAGAAAGTGAGGACTGCAGATACTGGAGATCAGAGTCAAAAAGCGTGGCACTGGAAAAACATAGCCGGTCAGGCAGCATCTGAGGAGCAGGAGAGTTGACGTTTCGAGCCCACCCACCCCCACATTCCTGATGCAGGACTTAGGCTCAAAACGTCGACTCTCCTGCTCCTTGGATACTGCCTGACCAGCTGTGCTTTTCCAGCACCACATGTTTTGACTCAACACTTTAGAATCTAGTGATTGATAGTACGGAGGACCCTGGTTCCCATCTTCATTTGCTCCATGCACCCCTCCCCCTTCCTGAGCTTCACAGCCCGCTCTTTTTGTTATTCCATTTGGTTCCTCCTTCTCCTTCTCCACCACCTCAGTCTTCTCAATGCTGGGCTCAGTGCCTGCAGCAGCTGGCACAGATGTTCAGATCCGTGTCGACGGAGGTATATGCTTTTCATTTGAGATCTTGAACTGGTAAATGTTCCCTCTCGGCCATTCTCACGCTGTACCTGGGTTGGGTGAAGGGTTGCCTGATAACCACCTTTGTTTGGAGAGGACCATACTCTTTAACCCTTGTCTGACCCTCTTCTTTCCTGATTCTGATGAGTGCTCCATCTCTGTGCTGTTTACACCAGCACGGTATTCCATGTAACTACCTTTCCTGGGCAACATTGCTTGAGTGAGCCAGTGTGGGTGCGTCAGTGTGAGAGCTTAATGGCTTGGTCAGCCTTTAACCCTTCCTCTGCTGCAGGGATTGCAGATGTGGAAGCCTGATCTGCCTGAATCCAGTTTGTGACAACATGGAGTCCTTCTTGATTTAGTTCCAGAATAGATCTGCACCATTGACCAGTTTTGCCACTTGCTTAAAGAATGAGTTTTGTTTAGAATAAATTTTGTGTTCATTAAAGAAACATGATGAAAACTGTTTTTATTCTGGATCCCATTAATCAAGGGAAACAAGTTGTCCATTTTGACGCATTTATATTAATGATGAACTCACTGAGTAAGGTGCCTTGATAATCAGTGAAGTCCTCCCTGCTGTGTTGTAACATTCTGTAGACTTGATGCAAAGTGCAATATAAGTTGACGCACTGCCCGCTGGGAGGGAAGGCAACCAGAACACAGAAGGAACCGCTTAAAATATCAATGAAAAAACATTGTGACCTCAATGTAACCCAAACATCCTCTGACCTGTTTCAGGATGTATTCCCCTTTTCAGTCTACGCTTGTTCCCAAGCTCCATCACTTATAAAACTCCATTTTGCCAGCAATGCATAACCAAGACGGTGATTAATGTGGACTAAAGAAAAAGTTTAACATTAATCAGCAGGAAGGGCAGGCGGCAGACTTCCAAAATATCCATACATTCAATTATTGCAATAACACATCAAGATGTGTACAATTACAAAATAAATTGATGTATCGATTTTACACTGACTTGGGTTTATTTTCAGGACAGGTTGATTTTTTTTTGTTTCCTAATTTCATCTCCTGCTTAATGTGAAGCCTGAAGAGTTAAAGACACAAAAAAAACCAGAATATTGAATTACCCATATCGTGTGCTGTTTTGGTTCCCAGTCTTGAGGAGGGGTTTAATTGCATTGAAGACAGTTCAGAGGAGGTTTATTAGATTAACTCCAGAGATGAGGTGTTTGTCTCGTGAAGAGGGATTGAGCAGTTTAGGCATACACTTGCTGGAGTTCAGAAGAATGCAAGGAAATCTCATTTAGGTGTTTAAGACGCTAAAGGGAATTGACAAAATCGACATAGAGAGGACGTTTCCCTTTATGGGGAAATCTACAATGAGGGTCATAGCTTTAGGCTATGCAGTGACAGATTTAACAGCAAGAAGGAGAAATTACTTCTCCCAATGAGTTGTGAATGTCATAGAATTCACTGCCCCAGAGTATGGTGGAAGCTGGAACATTGAGCATATTTAAGGAGGAGATAGAGAGAGTTTTTAATGGGTTGAAAAGTTATGGAGAGCGGGCAGGAAAGTGGCGTTGAGGCCAAGATGAGTTCAGTCATGATCGTGTGGTGGAGCAGGTTAGAGGGGCTGAATGTCCTGACCTGCTCCTAGCTCTTACGTTCTTACATTTTACTCATGTCACTAACTCTGTTTCTCTCTCCACAGATACCACCAGATCCATTGATTTCCTCCAGCATTTTCTGTTTTATTTCAGATTTCCGCCATGCATAGTATTTCGGCTCTATCCTTTTTTTATTCATTCAGAGGATGAGGGCATTGCTGTCTGGGCCAGCATTTATTGCCCATCCCTATTTGCCCAGAGGGCAGTTAAGAGTCAACCACAGTGCTGTGGCTCTGGAGTCACATGTAGGCTAGACCAGGTAAGGATGGCAATTTCCTTCCCTAAAGGACATTTGTAAACCAGATGGATTTTCCCCCTAACAATCAACAATTATCCCCCTAACAATTATCATCAAACTCTCAATTCCTAGACATCACTTCACGCAACTTATTACCAGAAAGGAGACTCCACCAACTCCTTTTAAAGAAAAGCAAACCCGAACAGTTCTGTCCTCTGCACCTATTTGGTTGTTCGACTTAAGTCAACGCGTACACAAAGTTCTTCACTTTCTCTATTGAGTCGAACAAATGTACGGATCCATTATGATTGATCCGAAGCACCGTTGGATATCTTAAAGAATACTGGATCTTAAGGTCTCTCAATTCCCTTTTGATGTCATCATAGGACTTTCTTTTCTGGACCACTGCCACTGAGAAGCCTTGAAAGAACGTGACCCTGAAGCTGCCACATACCAACGCCGTCGGGTCCCTCCCCTGGGCTCCACAGGCTTCTATGACCCTCTGCTTGACTTTATAATGATGGAACCTGATCAGGACAGGGCTTGTGCACTGATCAGCCCCTTCGATGCTGGCTGACCTGCTGTACTTTTCCGGCACCACTCTAATCTAAACTCTTTCAATTGTTATCCTTCCCTTCTCAACCTCCAAACCAAGGAACTCTAGGAACCACTTCTCGAAGAACTCCATCAGCTGCTCACCTTCCATCCCTCCTGTATACGGACAACACACAGGTTCTTTCTTCTGCCCCTGTTTTCGAGATTGTCAACGAGATCCAACAGACCTCAGACCTGTGTTTCCTGGCTTCAATCTGGCTCTTGGAGGTGTCAGTCTCTGCCTCTACCCCTGCAGCCCTGCCCTCGTGCTCATTGGTCCTCCTTCCCAGGTCTTCCAGCACTACAGATACAGGAGCCAGCCTCTTTTTGATTTTTTCCTGGATCTGTTCAGCAGGACCTCACGAGATTTGGCCGGCTCCTCAACAAGGGCCTTTATCTTACTCAGTAGCCTTTTGTATGGCACCTTGTCAAAGGCCTTCTTGAAGTCTAGGTCGATAACATCCATTGACTCTCCATGAGTTAAATGACGCTGGTTGCATCCCAGAAGAGCAATGTGAATTGAGTTACCCTCACTCACAGACACACTTCTTCAGTGATTTGATATGGTGTGAAAGGCAACAGAAGCAAGGGAAGTGTTAATATTTATCCAGCACCTTCCAAATCTACAGATCATCCAAAACTCTGCATTGCCAATAGATTATTTTTAAAATGCACTAACTGTTGATTGAATGGTTTATTGTTGTTCCATGTACCGAGATACAGTGAAAAGTATTGTTCTGTGTGCTATACAGGCCGATCATACCATGCAAAGTGCATTAGGACAGCAGAACATAACGTTGCAGTTGCAGAGAAAGTGTAAAGAGAGAGAGATATCATAGAATCCCTACATGTGGAAACAAGCTCTTCAGCCCAACATGTCCACACTAACCCTCCAATGAGTATTCCACCAAAATCCATTCCCCAGCCTAATTACTCTATATTTATCCATAACTAACATATCCCTGAACACTATAGCCAATTCACCCAACCTGCACATCTTTGGATTGTGGGAGGAAACTGGAACACCCAGAGAAAACCCACGCAGACACGGGGAGAACGTGCAAACTCTACACAGACAGTCGCCCAAGGCTGGAATCAAACCCAGGTCCCTGACGCTGTGAGGCAGCAGTGCTAACCGCTGAGCCAATGTGCCACTGCATATCACCCTTAACATTTAAGAAGTCCATTTAAAAGTCTGATGACAGCGGGGAATAAGCTGTTCTTGAATCTGTTTCCACCTGCTATATTGTCTGCCCAACAGAAGAGGGTGGAAGAGAGTAAAACCGGGATGGGACAGGTTTTTGATGGGAGCTAGCAATGACTAGTGTCTTGGTTGGAATGCATAGTTTTCAAACAATATATTTCTTTTTTTAAGATTGCTTTCCTGAGGCAGCAGAAGTAAGATGGAGTCAATGGATGGAAGGCTGGTTTGTGTGATGGACTGGGCTGTGTTCATGCCTCTCTGTGGTTTCTTGCAGTCTCAGGAAGAGCAGTTGCTAAACCACACCATGACAGCTTAGTCTCAGAATAAAAAGGCACTAATTTAAGACTGAGGTGAGGAGGAACTTCTTTTCTCAGAAAGTTGTGAGTTTTTGGAACTGCTTGTCAGAGAGAGAGGTGTATTGGTGAAGTTCTTGTGCATTGTTAAAGCTGAGGAAGATAGATTCTTGTTCAGGAGGGGAATCATGGGATATGGGAAAAGAACAGGAAATGGATGCGAGGAATGTCATATCAGCCATGATCTTATTGAACGACACAGCAGGCTCAAGGATCTGAATAACCTACTCCCGTTTCTATTTCTTATGGACTCATGATTTTTAGTCATAGTTTTAAAAGGGCAGAAAGATAATGAGAGAGAGTGCAATAAGTCTCTCAGAGCCCTGGAACAGGACTAGGTCATTCAGCCTCTCAGTGTTGCTTTGCTATTGCAGATCATGGCTGATTATTTATCTCAGTGCTATACTTCTATCACCTTGGTCTTGAATGTATTAATGACTATATTTGCATAGCCATCCGGGAAACATCCTGTTTTGACCTACTCTTTCTATCCATTTAAGATCTGTGCACGTTTCTGTGGGATCACGTCTCATTCTTCTAAAGGCCATAGGATACAGGCTCAGTCTCCTCAATCGCTCCTTCACCATTTTTTTCCACCATCCCAGAAATCAGTCTGGTGAACCTCCAATGCACTGCTTCTCAGGTAAGTATCTCCTTCATTCGGCAAAGGGATCAGAATAGCACACAATACACCATTTTGGATTCAACAGTGTTCTGTACATGGAAGGTTGAGAGGGATATGGGTCAAGTGGTGGCAAATGGGACTAGATTAGTTTAGGATATCTGGTCGGCATGGATAAGTTGGACCAAAGGGTCTGTTTCTGTGCTGTACAGCTCTATGACTGCATAATTGAAGCAAGACATCTTTGCTGCTGTACTGACTCTACAACTTCACTCAAAACCTCTTGAGAGAAAAGCTGTCAAACCATTTGCCTTCTGAGTTACTGGCTGCATTTGAATGCTTGTTTTCAGTGGCTTATGAACAAGGATCCCTTTGGACATCAACACTGTCCAATTTCTCATCACTTAAGAAATAACCTAGATCTTTGTTCATCCTACCAAATAATACCAAAATTACAAAATTTCATATTTGTAATTCTCTGCCTCTAGAAATAGACCCGGAGGCGTCTTTTTCCTTTTTGTCATAACCTTGTTGAGAATGCATCACGATTCATGGTGATTTGATTCATGACGTTCCCTGAGGACTATTTCTCACCACCGCTGCATTTAGTTTCCAAATAGTATTGAAATTATATGAGGTAGTAATATTCTCATACTTACCTACCATAAGTATGAGAATAAACTCACACTTATCCATATTTTATTGCATCTGCCATGCTCTTGCCCTGTTTATTCACATCCACTACACAACTTGCTTCTCACCATGCTTTGCATCAGCTGGAAATTTGCTAATGTTATAATTGTTCCCTACATCTGAATCATAGAGATAGATTGGGACCAAGCATGAATCCTTATGCGACCCCACCGTTCATAGCCTGTCAACCTGAGAAAGGCTATATTGTCAGGCTTAATCAGTCTGTTACACCCTTTGTTTTCTCTCCTTCCTTTCTTACAAATGAAGTTGTATCTACAATCTTGCAAACTGTAGATCTTATTGCAGAATGAATAGACTTTTGAAAGATAATCATTAATGGATCTTTTATCTCAGTCGCCATCTCATTCATCATTCTAGGATAGAAATAATGGCCAACATTCCATTAGCCTTCCTGATTACCTGCTGCACCTCTGGACTAGCTTTCTGTGTTTTGTGGACAGGCATCCCCCCAAGTCTCTTTGTGCTGCAGATTTATGCAAAGTATCCTGGTGCAGTCTAACCAAGGTTCGGTAAATATTCTACAATTTTCATATTTGTAATTCTCTGCCTCTAGAAATAGACCCGGAGGCGTCTTTTGCCTTTTTGTCATAACCTTGTTGAGAATGCATCACGATTCATGGTGATTTGATTCATGACGTTCCCTGAGGACTATTTCTCACCACCGCTGCATTTAGTTTCCAACGTACCAAATAGTATTGAAATCCACATGTTTCTTAAGCAACTTTCATCATGAAAATTATTCCTCATGTTTTAATACATGTTCATCTGTGTTGAAACTCACTTGCAATTGTATACCCATTTTGCAAGTTTATTTGAATTGTTGGAAATATCAAAATGCACATCCAGATTTTTTGTTTTGTCATGACTGATGGGAGTAACTGCCTCGGTCAGCACTTGTTGTCTGTCCTAAATTGCCCTTCACTTGAATGACTTGCTTGGCCATTTCAGAGGGCAGTTAAGTGTTATGGAATTTGAGCTATGCGATGTGCTTGTGGTTTTCTGTATGCCACATAAAGCAGTGCAGGCACTCCAACACTTGGGATATCAGTTGGGTTGATTTAGGGTTGGCGTCAAGAGCAAATACTGTCAGTCATGGCTGTGCTGCCACGTTGGGCTACGAGGGGGGATTTGGAAGGATGATTTTGTAATTTCATCCTCAGCTGGCTGCAGTTTGCAGGGAAATGTCTGATGACAAATCACTGCCCTTGAGCATAATGCAATTCAAAACGAGAAAACCGAAGTCAGCAATGGGGCGAACGGAAAGTGACATTTCCACATTCCAATTCAAGTGAAGATGTGACACTTGTTAAAAGCCACTTGCTGATACTTGTCCACAATAACGTTGTCGCTCTGAATTAAATCAGCTGCACCAGAAATTGGGAGTGCGTCAGAGATTTGAAAGAAATGCATCTGTGTGGAGAACACAAACAAAGAAAATCGACATTGGCTTTCCAAATGTGAAGTCATTCGTAATCAACTGACTGGAATTTGAACTCGTTCTGGCAATTGATGGAGTTGTGAACACATTAGGATCTGGAGTATACTGCAAGCTGTCTGATGGACAATGCTTATGTTATGCTCAGCAACAAAGACCTTGGCAGCTCAAATTGGCCTCTGATCAACATACTTCAAGAAGAATCTGGGTGTGTTCCAAGAAGACATCATGTGAATCATTTGTATTTCAAATGGAGGGAGCCAAGGTAGTGATCGGGTTCAAAAAACTGGGTCTTCTTTCATTGGATCAGAGACAGGCAGAGGTAGGATGGAGAGGCAAGTCTAACCAACATTTTCCAAATGAGGGCATGAAGAGTGAAAGGTTCTTTAATCAGGTTGGCAAATGGGCAGCAAGAAGATGTCAATGCTGAGGACAATCACCAGGAGAGTGCAAGGTTGCATAAGCAGTTCACGTTAAAACCTTGTGAGAAACATGGAATATTTTTCCAGTGGAGAGACTACATAGGCGATGACAACAAGGTGGGGGTGGGGGGGGTAAAGTTGAATCTAAAAGGGCATGAGGAAAGATGGATTCAGTTGAAGAGTTCACCTGGACTCAGCTAAACGGGCTCCTTCTGTGCTGCAATTTCACAGATTCCCAGGCAACAACAGTAACAACTGCATTCATGTGGTGCCTTTAAGGAAACATCCAATGTACTGAGGTTATTTAGCTGCTTCAGCCTGTTTTGTCTTTCTATTAGATTGTGTCTGATCTGTATCTTGTTTCTCTCACTGTTTGTTCCCTTGCCCAACAAAATATCTGTCGATCTCGGTTTCGATCTCAGCCTCAACAGTTTTCTTTGAGAGAGTGAGTTCCAGATTTTTACGATTTTATTGTGTGAAGAGCCACTTCCTGACATCAACCCTGAATGACCTGACTCCCCCATCAGAGGAAATAGATTCTCTCCATCAATTCTGCTCACTCACAAGAAGATCATCCTTCACCTTCCAAACCAAGGAAATACAAAACTCATGCATGAAGCCTGTCCTCACAATATAAGCTTCTTAGTTCTAGTTGCTGGGATGTCTTGGACAACTAACAAAGGCCATGAAGCGAGTCAGTGAGGAAATTGATTCCTCTGATTTTCCTCACACATGTGGAACAATATAACCAGCATGCTGATTTAAACTCTCAGGGCAGTACTGAACGATGGCTTTTTGTGGCTGTGAGCCCACACTGTCCGGAACTATTATTTTTTGTAAGCTGCAAGCTTTCCAGACACTGAAGAATGTTTTGTTTAAAGTGTTGCTGTTGACTTTTGCAGCTGAACTTACTCGGACCGTCTTGTGAAGAAAGGAAGTTGCCTGACTGCTGAGAGGCACCTGAATCCAGCCACCCTCCCACTGCATGACATCCATGCAGACACACACACTCACTCACATACGCACAGACACAGAATCACAAACACATACACACACAGGCACGCACATACACACAACAAACACATACATGCAGACACATATACACACACAGACACGCAGACACATACATAGACACATACATGCAGACACACACACACGCAAACACAGAAACACAGACACATACACACACAGGCATGCACATACACACAACAAACACATACATGCAGACACATACATAGACACATACATGCAGACACACACACACACAGACACAGACACAGAACCACAGACACATACACACACAGGCATGCACATACACACAACAAAAACATACATGCAGACACAGACACGCAGATACATACATAGACACATACATACAGACACAGAAACACAGACACATATAGACACGCACATACACACAACAAACACATACATGCAGAACAGGCACACAGATACATACATAGACACATATATGCAGACACACACAGACACAGAAACACAGAAACACAGACACATACACAGGCACGCACGCACACACACAAACACATACATGCAGACACATACACACATACAGGCACGCAGACACATACATGCAGACACATACACACACACTCTCTCGCACACATACATACATACACACAGATACATATATAGACACACAGAGACATATATGCACAGACACAGGCATACATGCATACACAGGCACTGGCACATATAGGTTTACACAGGCACACTCTGGCACACACACAGGCACAGGCACACACACACATATATAGACATAGACACTGACAGACAGACCTGCACACGCACACAGACACATGCACACACATACAGACACGCATACACAGACACAGACACAAACAAATGCATTCACACAAACACACATATGGACATGGGCACAGGCGCACACACACACACGCAAACACACACAGACATGCATACAAACATACAGATACATTTACACAGACATAAACAAATGTTCTCACACAAACATACATATACAGACACACACTTAAACACAGACATATATATGCAGACACACACACAAACACACATACACATACACACAGCTGTCCTTGTTTGGTGAAAGGATAAGACAAACCTTGTTTAAACTACAAATGGTTTTCACAAGGGATGTAACAGGAGGAGCTGAAAACATCACTCCAAGTATTGGCTAACAATGAAAACAAAGCTTGGAGTCCTTGGGGCTGCTGATTTCAATTGTCAAATGAGTGAGTGAATGACCAAAGACACACTGGCCTACGCCTGTGGGCTTGGGGAGTTACAGGGTGGGTCGCGTCGGTTGTTATTCTCACTTTCCCTGGTCCGTCGGGTTTACTCTGGATATCAGTAACCCAGGGCAATTCTATCAACCGGATATGCAAAATGTTCTTTAATAAAGCAAAGTACACAAAAAATATTGCAAGAGTTTACCCATTTCAATGCTTACAATCACAAATGAGCCCTTCTACATGAACTTGTCGAGGGTCAGCACAAAACAGGTGATCAGCCTCCTCTGTACTAATTTGTTTGTAATGGATACACAGAATGAGGATGTCTCTGGCTGGGCCAGCAGTCACTGTCCATCCCCTAATTACCCAGAGAGCAGTTAAAAGTCAACCACACTGCTGTGGGTCTGGAATTACATACAAGGCAGATCAGGAAAAGACAGCAGATTTCCTTCCTGAAGGACATTATTGAACCAAATGTTCATCAGAAAATTCTTAATTCCAGATTTTTCAGAACTGATAATTTCAAGTCCCACCATCGGTCATGGTGGGATTTGAAGACAAGTCCCCAGAATATTACCTGAGTTGCTGGATTCATAGTTCAGCAACAGTACCACAAGGCCATTGCCTTCCCACTTCCCATTTCTCCTGTCTGGCCTCCATCTCCATCAATCGTTTGCTCCAGAGCCCTCCCTCCATCCCTTCTCCTGCATCTGCAACCTTTTCCAAGCTGTTATCAAATGTAACCAAATGTAATCTTTGGTTTCTCTCCACATTTACCACCAGACTTGCTGAGTTTTTACAGCAATTTCTGGTTTTGTTTCAGCTTTCCCAGAGTTACTACGATGGTCCACTTTATGACTGCTCAGCTAAAAAAACTTTATATAAACACACAAAACACACGGAACTTATTAAAACCAGCGTCATTTCTAATCAGTAGGTCATCACTAGGCTTCATGTATTTGCTTTCCCTCAGTTCATTTCATTTCATTTCAGCTAACCCAACAAACTTTAGGTTAATATCTGTTTGTGGTGAGGGTGGTTAAGCACCCACTCTAATGTAGGTATTGTTGTGCTATCCCAAATGGATAACATTTGGATGCTATTTGTCAGAGTGAATTCCAAGTGATGTCTGTGCCATTATGTACCTTGCTGCGATTTGGAGATTAAGTGAGGAGGATGGAGGTTTCCGAGGGCATCACAGAGTGGAATGAGGATTGTGGGTGATTGGGGACCCAAAGAGAAGGGAGGTCCTCTCTCGAGTTTCTGTCAGGGAGGGTTTCTGTGCCTCCTCAGCTCGAGCAACACATTCCTCACTCAACCTTTTCCTTATGGAGAAGATGCTGAAGGTTTGAAGGTGAATAAATTACCCAGAACAGATGGACTACTAATCAGGGGATAAGCGAGGAGATTGTGACAGCATCGATGGTGATCTTTCAGGAAACATTGCAGTCAGGTAGTTCCACAAGTGCAAAATGGTGAATGTAACACCCTTGTTTATGAAGGGAAGAAGGCATAAGACAGAAAATTATTGGCAGGCTGGTGTGACCTTGGTTGTTGGTAAGATGTTAGAGTCCACTATTAAGGATGAGAGTGTGGAGTATTTGGAAGCACATGGTCAAATAGGACTGAGAAGGTAAGATTTCATTAAGGGGAGGTCATGCCTGACAAATCTGTTAGAATTCTCTGAAGAGGCAATAAGAATTTTAGACAAAGGTGAGCCAGTAGATGTAACCAATTTGGATTTCCAGAAGGCCTTTGAAAAGGTGCTGCATAGGTGGCTGCAAAATAAGATAAAAGCCCATGGTTTTAGGGACGAGGTAGTGGCACAGTTAGAGGATTGGCTGACTGGCAGAGTGGTGATAAAAGGGTCTTTTTCAAGATGGCAGCTGATGACTAGTGAAGTTCTGCAGGGGTCAGTGTTGGGACCACAACTAATTCTACATGAATGATCTGGATGAAGGAACTGAGCTGAAAATGTGTTGCTGGTTAAAGCACAGCAGGTCAGGCAACATCCAAGGAACAGGAAATTCGACGTTTTGGGCCAGAGCCCTTCATCAGGAATGAGGGCATGTTTGCTAAGTTTGTAGATGAAACAAAGATATCTATGATCCTATTCTATTCTAATCTATTCTATTTTATGAAGTGGACAAACAGGTAGTGTTGAAGAAGAAAAGAGGCTGCTGAAAGACTTAAGACAGACTAGGACAGTGGGTAAAGTAGTGGCAAATGGAAATCAATGCGGGAAAGTTATGCCATTGAGTCGGAAGAATAGACACATAGACTACTTTCTGAATGGGGAAAGGCTTCGGCAATCTGAAGCATAAAGGAATTTAAGGATTATAATTTAGGGTTCTCTTCAGGTTAACATGCAGGTTCAGTTGATCAGTAAGGGGTTCAAAGGTTATAGGGAAAAGGCAGGAGAATGGGATTGAGAAACAAGTCGGCCATGATCAATGATGGAACAGACACAAAAGGGCTGAATGACATAATTCTACTCCTTTATCCTAAGTGGGCAGCACGGTGGCAGTGTGGTTAGCACTGCTGCCTCACAGCGCCAGAGACCTGGGTTCAATTCGCGCCTCAGGCAACTGACTGTGGGGAGTTTGCACGTTCTCCCTGTGTCTGCGTGGGTTTCCTCCGGGTGCTCCAGTTTCCTCCCACAGTCCAAAGATGTGCAGGTCAGGTGAATTGGCCATGCTAAATTGCCCATAGTGTTAGGTGAAGGGGGAAATGTAGGGGAATGGGTCTGGGTGGGTTGCGTTTCCGCGGGTCGGTGTGAACTTGTTGGGCCGAAGGGCCTGTTTCCACACTGTAAGTAATCTAATCTTATGGTCTTTTGGTAGATCTTTGATAAGCAAAGGGGTGAGAAATTATTGGTGATGGGCAAGCATATGGAACAATCACAGCAGTCACGGTCACATTGAATGGTTGAGCTGGTTTGAGGGATTCAGTGGTCTGACTCATATATTTGTGTGTAGTGAGTTCCTCATTCTCACTGCTCCTTCAGTAAAGAGATCTGAGTTACCTATTGGATTCATGGGTGACTATCTTATTCTGCCTCCTTACCGCCCGCTCCCTCACCACCAGACGCCTGGAGGAAGAACGCCTCATCTTCCGCCTCCGAACACTTCAACCCCAGGGCATCAATGTGGACTTCAACAGTTTCCTCATTTCCCCCCACCCCCTCACCCTAGTTCCAAACTTCCAGCTCAGCACCGTCCCCATGACTTGTCCAGACTTGTCCTATCTGTCAATCTTCTTTTCCACCTATCCACTCCACCCTCCCTCCCAACCGATCACCTTCATCCCCTCCCCCACTCACCTATTGTACTCTATGCTACTTTCTCCCCACCCCCACTCTCCTCTCACTTATCTCTCCACCCTTCAGGCACTCTGCCTGCATTCCCGATGAAGGGCTTTTGCCCGAAACATCGATTTTGCTGCTCCTCGAACTGTATGCAGTGCTCTACGTGTGGTCTAACCTTGGTGCATTGGGCACAGATTTTGCCACACTTTTTCAATCAGCCAGAGAGTCATAGAGATGTACAGCAAGGAAACAGACCCTTCTGTCCAACTTGTCCATGCTGACCAGATATCCTAAATTAATCTAGTCCCATTTGTCAGTAATTGGCCCATATCCCTCTGAACTCGTTCTATTCATGTACCCATCCAAATGCTATTTAAATGTTGCAATTGTACCAGCCTCCACCACTTCCTCTGGCAGCTCATTCCATACATGTACCACTTTTTGTATGAAAACATTGCCCCTTAGGTCCCTTATAAATCTTTCCCCTCTCACCATAAATGTATGCCCCCTAGTTCTGGATTTCCTCACCCCAGGGAAAAGACCTTGTCTATTTACCCTATCCATGCCCCTCATGATTTTATAAACCTCTATAAAGTCGCCCCTCAGCCTCTGACACTCCAGGGAAGACAGCCCAGCCTATTCAGCCTCTCCCTATAGCTCAAACCATCCAACCCTGGCAACATTCTTGTAAATCTTTAATGAACCCTTTCAAGTTTCACAACAGTCTTCCTATAAGAGAGAGACCAGAATTGCACACAATATTCTAAAAGTGGCCTAACCCATGTCCTGTACAGCTGCAAAATGACCACCCAACTCCTATACTCGATGCTCTGACCAATAAAGGAAAACATACTAACTGCCTTCTTCACTATCCTATCTACCTGAGACTCCACTTTCAAGGAGTCTATGAACCTGCACTCGATAGTCTCAGCAACACTCCCCAGGACCTTACCATTAATGTATAAGTCCTGCTAAGATTTGCCTTCCCAAAGTGCAGCACCTCGCATTTATTTAAATTAAACTTCATCTGCCACTCGTCAGCCCATTGGTCATCTCATCAAGATCCTGCTGTACTCTGAGGTAACCTTCTTCACTGTCCACTACACCTCAAATTTTGGTGTCATCTGCAAACTTACTAACTGTATCTCATGCTCACATCCAAATCATTTATGTAAATGACAAAAAGTAGTGCACCCACCACCGATCCTTGTGGCACTCCACTGATTACAGCCTCCAGTCTGAAAAACAACCCTTCACCACCATCCTCTGTCTTCTACCTTTGAGTCAGTTCTATATCCAAATGACTAGTTCTCCCTGGATTCCTTTGATCTAACCTTGAGGAACCTTGTCAAACGCCTTATTGCAATCCAGATAGATCACATGCACTCGTCACTTTGCCCTCATTGATCCTCTTTGTTACTTCTTCAAAACGTCACTTCTATCTCTCCCAGAAGGAAAGCCTGGTGCTTGGTTTGTTTGCGTTTTCCTGACCTTGCTTTCATTTTCCACATTGGCCAGTCCCAGAGTCTGCAGAAAATTCCAGGCCAATGGTCAATCAAAATCTTTGAGCAAGATTTTAGCAGTTGGAAGGAATTGGAAATACTGGAAATTTTATCAAACCATCAGGAACACTGTTGTTTCCTGTGTCTGCATATTGTTAAGCAACAGTGAATTGGATTCTTCCTCAGTCACATTCATTTTTTGACTTGATTTATTATTGTTGCATGCACCTAGGTACAGCGTTTTGCATGTAGTGCAGGCAGATCATACCATACAAAGATCATCAGTTGGTAGAACAGAACGAGGAAGATGAAGTTATAGCTGCAAGGAAGGTGCACAAGAAGCAACTCCAGATTTAAAAGTAGATTTAAAATTCAAAAGGTCCATTCAGAAGTCTAAGAACAATGGGGAAGAAGCTGTTCTTGAACCTTGGTACATGACTTTACGCTTTTGTATCTTTGTGTATGATCACACATAGGAAATTCTTGTGATTGGTTGTAGCATCCCTACTTCTGGAGCAGAGGTGTCTGGATAGCAGCCTCCCCATGGTAAAAAGCTCTGTCGCAGCATCCTGCCACGAGCAAATGGCATCCTCATTCAGGATGAGCTACCACACACAATGACCGTGCCAATGTCCCACCGCAGAGTCTGACCTCCAATCATCTTAGAACATCCTGGCCACTGGACCAAGACTGTACGCTGCCAAAAGTTGGAGGTCCCCACTTCAAATACAATCAAACCATGCACTGGCATTTTCATCTTGTCAAAATGTTCTTTGGGCCTTGAACTTATTGGACAAGAGTGACAGACCTGGGCATTACATCAATACTGTTGTCAGATTTTGGCCTTTTGAGGTAACAGTTAGCTAATTGTGATTAGAGTGGAGCTGCCTGCTGTGCTTGTCCAGCACCACTCTAATCTAGACTCTGATCTCCAACATCTGCAGTCCTCACTTTCACCTAGTTACCTAACTGAGGCAGAAATCTATTTTCAGAAAATATTTGATAAGATGCCACATCAAAGGTTATTGCATAAATTAAAACCTAATCATAGAATGCCCACAGTTGGGTAGCAGACCTTTTTTCCCACCAAGTCTACACTGACCCTCGAAAGAGCACCCCACCCCTCCCTAATCTTTCACCCTGCATTTCTCATGGCTAATCCTCCTAACCTACATATTCCCTGACATTATGGAGCAATTTCCCATGGCCAATCCATAGAACCTGTACATCTTTGGATTATGGGAGGAAACTAGAGCACCCAGAAGCAACCCATTCAGACATAGGGAGAATGTGCAAACTCCACACAAACAGACACCCAAGGCTGGAATCGAACCCAAGTCCCTGGCACTGTGAGGTACCAGTGCTAACCACTGAATCACTACGCTGCCACTAATAGTAGGGGGTAAGATGTTGGTATAGTTGGAAGATTGGCTGACTGACAGGGTGCAGAGAGTGTGGGAATACATGCCTGGCAGGATGTCACAGGTGTGTGCTACATGGCTTGGAGCTGGAGCTGGAGCCTCAACCTTAATATAAACGATTTAGAAGAACGATATAGTCACTAAATTGGCTTCTGACACAAAGATATGTAGTTATTTTGTAAAGAGGATATTACGACCCTACAACGGGAAATAGATAGTTTAGGGGAATACAAAAACATCTGGAAAATGGAGTATAATGTGGGAAGGTATGTAATTGTTCATTGAGATACTGCGTGATCTGGATGTCTAGTGCACAAATTACGCAAGTTTAGTTTGCAGGTACAGCAAGTAATCAGGAAAACTAATAGAATGCTATGTTTATAGTGAGTGCAACTGAATGCAAGAATAGGGAGCTATGCTTTAGTTATACAGGGCATTGATGAGACTGCATGTGGAGCACTGTGTACCATCCTGGTCATCGAACTTACAGAGGATGCTAATGTGGTGGAAGCTGTTCAAAAAATGTTAACAAGACTAATATCTTGAATGAGCAGATTGTCTTACAAGGACAGGCTAAGCCTATATCCTCTGGAGTTTATCAGAGTCAGAGGTGACTTAATTGAAACGTGCTAGACCCTAAGGAGACTTGTCCAGGTGGATGTTGAAAGAATATTCCCTTTTGAGGAAGAATCTAGAACAAGGGGTCAGAGTTCAAAAATAAGAGAACACCCATTAAAAACAGAGATGAAGAAGCATTTTTTTCTCTGAGAGGGTTGTGAATCTTTGGAATTCCCTTCCTCAAAAGGCAGAGGGTGAAGAACATTTAACAATGTTTAAGGCAAATGTGGATAGAAGTCTGATTATTTTGGGGATGTAAGATTATCAGGGTTAGGCAAGAATGTAGAGTTGAGGTTAAAATCGGATCAGTCATGAGGGTCAGAGCAATCTCAATGGCCTATTCATGTTCCTTGTTCATTTATAGGAATTTTCAGATAGGATTTTATAAGTATGTTCCATTTAGATATAATGCATGAGTTAATTAGACAAACTCATTGACAGTTGAGGTTAGTTTACTGATGTCAAATGACATTCAGGTTGTGAGCACAGAGTGTGTTAATTTTGTGAAAGTGATGGAGGCAGCATCCTGCTCTCCACATGGGGACTCTCCCCTGGTTTTGCTTCCACCTCCTCTTCCAGCTGAAGGAGGCAGCTGCCTAGCATACACTGCCATTCGATTAGAACGGCTTTACAAGGAGAATCATGTACCTCTGAACAATTGTTAATGTATTTTAATTCAAAAGATTGGCAGCTTATGCTGTATCAATCATCCACTTCCAATTTTCTAGCCAATGGACATGGGACAGCATTCATGATGTCAGATGAACTATTGTCCCTGACCCATGTCCATCTGAAAGTTAGTTTTCACTCTTCTCGGGGAAAAAAACACTTTAATTTTCCTAAACGCTGCATTGATAGGAGGGTACATACAGTCCCTGGCTGTTCGTTGTAATCATTTTATGGAACATTGTCTCCTTAGCAAGCTGTATTGTTGTAAACCTGTGTACTTGTTTATTAGAAGTTGGTTATGCTTGGGAAGAGGAAGTAACTGCTGTAACATAGTTGCCTGGTGTCTCATGACTCTCAGGAACTACTAGAAAACTACAGTTTAAAGGGATCCTAACTTCTATCAATGGGGCTCATTAATCTCATTACATTACCCTCCTGAATGAGGCAAGGCACTGGCGACATTGAGAGACCTCTGAGAGAAACTCAGCTGGGCTTGCCACATAAACACAGTAGCTACTAGAACAGGTCAGAGGCTAGGTATACTATTGGGAGTATCTCACCTCCTGACCTCCAAAGCCTGTCTATCATCTACAAGGCACAAATCAGGAGTGTGATGGAATAGTCCCCACTTGTCTGGATAAGTGCAGCTCCAGCAACACTCAAGAAGCTTTACACCATCCAGGACAAAGCAGCCCACTTGATTGGCACCACATCCACAAGCATGCAGTCCCTCCACCACCATGTGTATTATCTACAAGATACACTGTAGAAATTCACCAAAGATCTGAAGACAACATATTCCAAAATCACGAACACTTCCATCTAGAAGGTCAAGGGTAGCAGACACATGGAAACACTACCACTTGCAAGTTAACCTCTAAGCCACTCACTGTCCTAACTTGGAAATATATCACCATTTTTTCAGTGTTATTGAAAATCCTGGAGTTCCCTCCCAAAGAGCATTGTGGGTCAACCAACCGCATATGGGCTGCAGATGTTCATGATGGCAGCTCACCACCATCTTCTTAAGTGCAACGAGGGATAGGAAAGAAAGGCTGGCCCAGTCAGCAATGGCCACATCCCATGAATGAACACACCAAAGAGACCTTGCCAGGAGCATGCAGAGATGAAGTCAAAGCATCAGAGGGAGTGCACAAGCCTCCGATCAATCCATCCGCCTGACCTTTCAAGCACCATGTTTCCAACATATGGCAGAGTTTGCAACAATGCATTAGTCTCGCCAGCCATTTTGGAACCCATTCAAATGGAATGGGAGCAAGTCATCGTCAAACTTAAAGGCAAAAACAGAAATTGCTGGAAAAGCTCAGCATTTCTTGCAACATTGGAGGAGAGAAATCAGAGTTAATATTTCGGGTCGAGTGACCCTTCCTCAGAACAGAGGGTCTCAAGTATCTGCCTAAGAGAAGAAGATTACAGCAATGAAAGAAGGATGGGTGTGGTGGGCCAACCAAAAGGTTGGTTTTAAGCAATAATTTTAAAGGTGAGAGTTTGAGATCAGAAATTTCAGAGCTTTGGTTGTTGAAGAGACAGCTGTTGATGCTGAGGTAAGAAGGAAAGTGAGATGATTCAGAGCAGCTAGGCGATCGGAGAGTCACTTTTGCTCACATCAGTCCATTATCAGATGATACAAAGTTAGGTGGACAGGCAGGTAGTACTGAGGAGACGGGGAGGCTGCAGAAAGATTTAGACAGTTTAGGAGAATGGTCCAAGAAATGGCTGATGAATTTCAATGTGAGCAAATGCGAGGTCTTGCACTTTGGAAAAAGAAATATAGGCATGGCCTGTTTCCTAAATGGTGAGAAAATTCATAAAGCCAAAGTACAAAGGGATCTGGGAATACTAGTCCAGGATTCCCTAAAGATTGACTTGCAGGTTGAGTCCATGGTTAAGAAAGCAAATGTAATGTTCTCATTTATTTCAATAAGGTTGGAATGTAAAAGCAGTAATGTGCTTCTGAGAATTTATAAAGCCCTGGTTAGGCCCCATTTAGAATATTGTGCCCAGTTTTGGACTCAACACCTCAGGAAGGACATACTGGCACTGGAGCGTGTTCAGCAGAGATTCACACGGATAATCCCTGGAATGATAGGCCTAACATATGATGAACGGCTGAGGATCCTGGAATTGTATTTGTTGGAGTTTAGAAAGTTGAAGGGAGATCTAATAGAAACTTACACGATAATGCATAGCTTAGAAAGGGTGGATGCTGGGAATTTGTTCCCATCAGGTGGGGATGCTAGGACCCGCGGGCACAGTCTTAGAATCAGAGGCAGTCAATTTAAAATGGAAATGAGGAGACCATAGACCATTCTCCAGTAAAGGATTGGAGAATAGACTGTTACACTTTGCTCCCTCAGATAGGTGTGAATGAACCTACACCACTTTTCAAATAAATGGTGATGGACTTTCTGGAGTCAAAGCCTGGCATGGACTGGAGGTGAGGAACCGGTGTTTGGGCTGGGTTGAAAGGACCCTTGTTCTGAACATTTTAGTTCATTATTTTCTAATTAATTCTACAATCCTACTTCTTATTTATTTATTTTTCTAATTTTTTCCCCTAAGAACTTGTCCTAAGAAAACTACCTCGATACCTTTGTATTTCAGATGGTGCCATAAGTGTACTTGATTGAGTGTATGTGACAATGAAGCTAATTCAAATTCAAATATTTCATATTTCAAAGAGAAGTATGGAGGTGCTGATGATGTCCTGGTCAATATTCAGCACTTAACCAACATCACCATAGAACTGATTTTTCTCAGTCTTTCATGGGCATCCCTGTCAGGTCCTGAAGAAGGGCTTATGCCCGAAACGTCGAATTTCCTGTTCCTTGGATGCTGCCTGACCTGCTGCGCTTTTCCAGCAACACATTTTCAGCCATCATTTTGTTATCCAGCCTTAATTGCCCTTGAAGTAAATGGCTTGTTCAGCCATTTCAGAGGACTGTTGAACCAATCATATTGTGTGGGTCTGGAGTCACATGCAGGTCAAACATGTGGCAGATTTTCCAGACGAATTCTTATAATAATTAATGAGACTTCATAGCCATTACTACTGAGAATTAGTTTATATTCTAAATTTATTAAGTTAATTTTACAGGAAGAGAGTGGGAGCATGGTGGAGAATCAGCCATGACGATATTGAATGGCAGAGTAGGCTCAATGGGATAAATGGCCTATTCTTGTTCCTGTTTTCGATATTTCCAAGAATTTAAACTCTGTTATGAGATTTGAACATTGTGATATTGCTTCCTGTGTGCAAACTGGTTGTCATATTTCCTGCACTGCAACAGCATCTGTAAAAAATACTTTGGGATGTTCTCAGATTTTGAAAGGCAACATGGCAATGCAAATTAGATGTTTTCTTTGTATCTATCTACCTCTGCACCACATTCTTGCCTTTCCAGAAATGTTTTACATCGCAGCATGATCTCTTAAAATTAGGGGAGGGATGGGTTTTGAGGAGCATGTTCATCTTGTGTTTGCAAGAGAAGTACAGTTTTAGAGAGGAAATTAATGCATTGGGTATCTGAAAGGAAAACTGTGTGCACCTCAGTTCTAGGAGAAAGTAAGGACTGCAGATGCTGGAGATCAGAGCTGAAAATGTGTTGCTGGAAAAGCGCAGCAGGTCAGGCAGCATCCAAGGAACAGGAGAATCACTGTATCTGGCATGAGCCCTTCTTCAGGAATCATGCCCGAAACATCGATTCTCCTGCTCCTTGGATGCTGCCTAACCTGCTGCGCTTTTCCAGCAGCACATTTTCAGCTCTGCACCTCAATTCTCCCAATTATCTTTGCATTTTCATCAAATTCTTGAACACAAATATAAATTCATTGGGATACATTAACAAGGACCACTCTGAAATACAATTAATGGTGACTTATCAAGTTAGGTGTACTCCAGCAATTTATGAGGGTTTGAGTTATCGGGAGAGGCTGAATAGGCTGGGGCTATTTTCTCTGGAGCATCTGAGGCTGCGGGGTGACCTTACACAGGTTCATAAAATCATGAGGGACATGTACAGGGCAAATAGACAAGGTCTTTTCCCTGGGTTGGTGGAGTCTGGAACGAGAGAGTACAGGTTTAGGTTGAGAGGGTAAAGGTTTAAAAGGGATCCAAGGGGCAACTTTTTCACACAAAGGTTGGTGCTTGTGTGGAATAAGCTGCCAGAGGAAGTGGTGGAGGCTGGTATAATTACAACATTTCAAAGCCATCTGAACGGGTATATGAATAGGAAGGGTTTAAGATGGATATGGGCCAAGTGGTGGCAAATGGGACAAGATATATTAGATTACTTACAGTGTGGAAACAGGCCCTTCGGCCCAGCAAGTCCACACCGACGCGCAACCCACCCATACTCCTACATTTACGCCTTACCTAACACTACGGGCAATTTAGCATGGCCAATTCACCTGACCCGCACATCTTTGGAATGTGGGAGGAAACTGGAGCACCCGGAGGAAACCCACGCAGATACGGGGAGAACGTGCAAACTCCACACAGTCAGTCGCCTGAGTCGGAATTGAACCTGGGTCTCAGGCACTCTGAGGCAGCAGTGCTAACCACTGTGCCACCGTGCCGCCCAATAGATTAATTTCGGATATTTGGTTGACATGGACGAGTTGGATCAAAGGGCCTGTTTTGGTGCTGTACATCTGTATGATTCCATGTCTCTGAGTGCTTTGTGCTTTATCCAATGTATATCAGTTTCGAGAGCAGCAGCAGGTCTTCTGAGCTACAGATGTTATTTACACGCGCAATGCTTACTGAAGTATTGAAACCAACTACCACCTGTCGTATGCACATTACAGACAAGCTGTACTTGTTCAGCGCTTGAGAAATGTTGACAGACAAACAGTGCGCTGGGTTTTATTTCACGATCACGGCAGAATTCTCACGAACACAGAAAGATTTATCTCCTCTCCACAGACTTAAAGCTGCAACCAGTGAAGGGGAGAACTGGTTTAGAAAGAGAATGCACACCTGCTGCTTCTCAGAGCAACATGACATTTATGTAAATGGAGGGAATCCTTTATCATCTTTGTCGAATCAACAGTTTATGTAAATTGGGAATTTATTTTCCTGAGTAATATCTTGCCATCCAACTGCGCAATTTCTAATCTCACCAGTTCCTCTCATATGGGGATCATAATGTGGATTAAAATCGAATATCCTTTAATGTCAGGCGTACTCCAGGACAGAGGTACAGTGAAACATTTTTACAATAGCTGCCTCTAAAGGTGCCAGCTTCATTACAAGTCCCCAGGTACAAATCAAGGAGACAAAGAGGAATAACAGGACTAAAAGGAAAAACGTTAGCATTACTTACAGTGTCGAAAACATCACTTAGAAATAGGATAGTTATAACATAGTTTAAGGAATACAGTCCAGTAAAGTGTTTCAAATAGCAGGAGCTCAGCACATTGTCTGACCGTCCACCCCAGGCCCAAGTCCAACAACTCGCATGGCTGAGGAGCTGGTGTGTGGGAGAAGGATTCACATTTTTGGATCATTGGAATCTCTTTTGGGGTAGAAGTGACCTGTACAAGAAGGACGGATTGCAGCTAAATTGGAAGGGACTAATATACTGGCAGGGAAATTTGCTAGAACTGCTTGGGACGATTTAAACTAGTCAGGTGGGGGAGGGGTGGGACCCAGGGAGATAGTGAGGAAAGAGATCAATCTGAGACGGGTACAGCTGAGAACATAAGTGAGTCAAACAGGGCAGGCAGGGACAAGGTGGGACTAATAAATTAAACTGGATTTATTTCAATGCAAGGGGCCTAACAGGGAAGGCAGATGAACTCAGGGCATGGTTAGGAACATGGGATATCATAGCAATTATGGAAACATGGCTCAGGGATGGACCGGACTGGCAACTTAATGTTCCAGGATACAAATGCTACAGGAAGGATAGAAAGGGAGGCAAGAGAGGAGGGGGAGTGGCATTTTTGATAAAGGATAGCATTACAGCTGTGCTGAGGGAGGATATTCCTGGAAATACATCCAGGGATGTTATTTGGGTGGAACTGAGAAATAAAAAAGGGATGATCACATTATTGGGATTGTATTATAGACCCCCCAATAGTCAGAGGGAAATTGAGAAACAAATTTGTAAGGATATCTCAGTTATCTGTAAGAATAATAGGGTAGTTATGGTAGGGGATTTTAACTTTCCAAACATCGACTGGGACTGCCGGTGTTAAAGATTTAGATGGAGAGGAATTTCTTAAGTGTGTACAAGACAATTTTCTGATTCAGTACGTGGAGGTACCTACGAGAGAAGGTGCAAAACTTGACCTACTCTTGGGAAATAACACAGAGCAGGTGACTGAGGTGTCAGTGGGGGAGCACTTTGGGGCCAGCAACCATAATTCTGTTTGTTTTAAAATAGTGATGGAAAAAGATAAACCAGATCTAAAAGTCAAAGTTCTAAATTGGACAAAGACCAATTTTGATGGTATTAGGCAAGAACTTTCGAAAGCTGATTGGAGGCAGATTTTCGCAGGTAAAGGGACGGCTGGGAAATGGGAAGCCTTCAGAAATGAGATAACAAGAATCCAGAGAAAGTATATCCCTGTCAGGGTGAAAGGAAAGGCTGGTAGGTATAGGGAATGCTGGATGACTAAAGAAATTGAGGGTTTAGTTAAAAAAAAGAAGGAAGCATATGTCAGGTATAGACAGGATAGATCGAGTGAATCCTCAGAAGAGTGTAAAGAAAGTAGGAGTATACTTAAGAGGGAAATCGGGAGGGCAAAAAGGGGACATGAGAGACTTTGACAAATAGAATTAAGGAGAATCCAAAGGATTTTTACAAATATATTAAGGACAACAGGGTAACTAGGGAGAGAATAGGGCCCATTAAAAATCAGCAAGGCAGCCTTTGTGTGGAGCCACAAAAAATGGGGAAGATACTAAATGAATATTTTGCATCAGTATTTACTGTGGAAAAGAAAATGGAAGATATAGACTGTGGGGAAATAGATGGTGACACCTTGAAAAATGTCCAGATTACAGAGAAGGAAGTGCTGGATGTCTTGAAATGGTTAAAGGTGGATAAATCCCCAGGACCTGATCAGGTGTACCCTAGAATTCTGTGGGAAGCGAGAGAAGTGATTGCTGGGCCCCTTGCTGAGATATTTGTCTCATCGATAGTCACAGGTGAGGTGCCGGAAGACTGGAGGCTGGCAAACATGGTGCCACTGTTTAAGAAGGGCAGTAAAGACAAGCCAGGGAACCAAAGACCGGTGAGTCTGACCTCGGTGGTGGGCAAGTTGTTGGAGGGAATCCTGAGGGACAGGATGTACATGTATTTGGAAAGGCAAGGACTGATTTGGGATAGTCAACATGGCTTTGTGCGTGGTAAATCATGTCTCACAAACTTGATTGAGTTTTTTGAAGAAGTAACAAAGAAGATTGATGAGGGCAGAGCAGTAGATGTGATCTATATGGACTTCAGTAAAGCGTTCTACAAGGTCCCCCATGGGAGACTGATTAGCACGATTAGATCTCATGGAATACAGGGAGAAATAGCCACTTGGATACAGAACTGGCTCAAAGGTGGAAGACAGACAGTGGTGATGGAGGGTTGTTTTTCAGACTGGAGGCCTGTGACCAGTGGAGTGCACAAGGATTGGTGCTGGGCCCTCTACTTTTTGTCATTTACATAAATTATTTGGATGCGAACATGAGAGGTACAGTTAGTAAGTTTGCAGATGACCCCAAAATTGGAGGTGTAGTGGACAGCGAAGATGGTTACCTCAGATTACAACAGGATCTTGACCAGATGGGCCAATGGGCTGAGAAGTGGCAGATGGAGTTTAATTCAGATAAATGCGAGATGCTGCATTTTGGGAAAGCAAATCTTATCAGGACTTATACACTTAATGGTAAGATCCTAGGGAGTGTTGCTGAACAAAGAAACCTTGGAGTGCAGGTTCATAGCTCCTTGAAAGTGGAGTCGCAGGTAGATAGGATAGTGAAGAAGACGGTTGGTATGCTTTCCTTTATTGGTCAGAGTATTGAGTACAGGAGTTGTGAGGTCATGTTGCGGCTGTACAGGACATTAGTTAGGCCACTGTTAGAATATTGTGTGCAATTCTGGTCTCCTTCCTATTGGAAAGATGTTGTGAAACTTGAAGGAGTTCTGAAAATATTTACAAGGATGTTGCCAGGGTTGGAGGATCTGAGCTACAGGGAGAGGCTGAACAGGCTGGGGCTGTAAGCCCTGGAGCATCGGAGGCTGACGGATGACCTTATAGAGGTTTACAAAATTATGAGGGAGCACTGATAGGGTAAATAGGCAAAGTCTTTTCCCTGGGTCGTGGAGTCCAGAGCTAAAGGGCATAGATTCAGGGTGAGAGGGGAAAGATATAAAAGAGACCTAAGGGGCAACTTTTTCACGCAGAGGGTGGTACGTGTATGGAATGAGCTGCCAGAGGATGTGGTGGAGGCTGGTACAACTGCAACATTTAAGAGACATTTGGATGGGTATATGAATAGGAAGGGTTTGGAGGGATATGGACCAGGTGCTGGCATTTGGGACTAGATTGGGTTGGGATATCTGGTCGGCATGGACGGGTTGGACCGAAGGGTCTGTTTCCATGCTGTACATCTCTATGACATCTCTATGAATCATCTTGCTCCAGGTCTCATTCCCCTCACACCTCTCCAGATCTCATTCCCCTCAGACTGCGCCAGCTCTCATTCCTCTCATCCTGCTCCAGGTCTCATTCCCCTCACATTGCTCCAGGTCTCACTCCCCTCACACTGCTCCAGGTCTCATTCCCTTCACTCTGTTCCAGGTCTCGTTTCCCTCACACTGCTCCAGGTCTCGTTTCCCTCACACTGTTCCAGGTCTCGTTCCCGTCATACTGCTCCAGGTCTCAATCCCCTCACATTGCTCCAGGTCTCGTTCCCCTCATGTTGCTCTAGGTCTCATTCCTTTCATACTGCTCCAGGTCTCGTTTCCCTCACACTGCTCCAGGTTTCATTCCCCTCACACTGCTCCAGGTCTCATTCCCCTCACACTGCTCCAGGTTCACTCCCTTAGCCCTGCTCCAGGTCTCATTTCCCTCACACTGCTCCAGGTGTCATTCCCCTCGCCCTGCTCCAGGTCTCATTCCCCTCAGACTGCTCCAGGTCTCATTCCTCCCACACTGCTCCAGGTCTCATTCCCCTCACACTACTCCAGGTCTCATTTCCCTCACACTGCTCCAAGTTCACTCCCTTCGCCCTACTCCAGGTCTCATTTCCCTCACACTGCTCTAGGTCTCATTCCCCTCACACTACTCTAGGTCTCATTTCCCTCGCCCTGCTCCAGGTCTCATTCCCCTCACACTGCTCTAGGTCTCATTCCCCTCACACTGCTCTAGGTCTCATTCCCCTCACACTGCTCCAGGTTCATTCCCCTCACACTACTCTAGGTCTCATTTCCCTCGCCCTGCTCCAGGTCTCATTCCCCTCACACTGCTCTAGGTCTCATTCCCCTCACACTGCTCCAGGTTCATTCCCCTCACACTGCTCTAGGTCTCATTCCCCTCACACTACTCTAGGTCTCATTTCCCTCACACTGCTCCAGGTCTCATCCCCCTCAGACTGTTCCAGGTCTCATTTCCCTCACACTGCTCCAGGTCTCATTCCCCTCAGACTGTTCCAGGTCTCATTCCCCTCACACTGCTCCAGGTCTCATTTCCCTCACACTACTCTAGGTCTCATTCCTCTCGCCCTGCTCCAGGTCTCATTCCCCTCACACTGCTCTAGGTCTCATTCCCCTCGCCCTGCTCCAGGTCTCATTCCCCTCACACTGCTCTAGGTCTCATTCCCCTCACACTGCTCCAGGTCTCATTCCCTTCACACTACTCTAGGTCTCATTCCCCTCACACTGCTCCAGGTTCATTCCCGTCGTACTGCTAGAAATAAAAAAAATGAAAAGGCAGAAATCAAACAGATGGAGCAGAGGATCTCTGGGTGAAGCATCCTACTCTGCTGCCATCGTTGGTGGCAACCAATAATGTCTGCCATGAGCTCAGCTTGCTGATTTGAATGGAAATGCAAGACAGTATTATTGGCACATTAACTGCAGGCATCCACTTACTGTGAGTTCAACAAAGATACAGTAAAAAAAAACTGTTGTTCTCTTACACCTCATTCGATTCGATTCCCTACAGTATGGAAATAACAAGTCCACGCTGACCCTCCAAAGAGTAACCCACCCAGACCTATTCCCCTACCCTATATTTATCTGTGACTAATGTTCCTAACACTATGGGCAATTTTGCATGGCCAAATCCCCTAATCTGCACATCTTTGGATTGTGGGAGGAAACTGGAGCGCCTGGAGGAAACCCACACAGACACGGGAAGAATGTGCAAACTCCACACAGACAGTTGCCTGAGGCTGGAATTGAACCCAGGTCCCTGGTGCTGTGAGGCAGCAGTTTTAACCACTGAGCCACCATGCCACCCTAAGGGTGGTGCTGAGATTGGATGTTGAAGACAGTACAGAGGTATAGCTGTGAAAAGATGAACACAGGAATGTTCAAAAGCCACAGGAATCCATTACAATAAGTGCTGGGCAAGTCACAATGTCTGCACATTTTCCTCTGCCAGTGACCATCAAAATTAAGGGTGAGGTAAAGCAGATCTGGCAGATTTTCCACCGTGAAATTGTATCAGATTTGGTTATCAATCCAGATCAGTTAATACTTTTATTACTGTTGGGGATAGAATGTTGTAAAGTTATTACATCCCTAATTTCTCCAAAAGAACAAAAATGTTACTGTAGAAATATTGACAGCCTTGAAGGCACACTTTGAACCAAATTGAATATTGTGTGTTCAGTCTGAGAACTTGAGGTGATGACGAACCGAGAGATTGATATGCGACGACATGAATACACCTCATTGAATCCTCTGAATGTGGCCATTTGAAAGCTGATTTCAGCAAATATGGAATTATTTCTAACTAGAGCAATCTTACAACGACAAGAAGAGAAACGGATTCTTAAAGAAGCTATAAACACATGTGAAAAGCCTGAGTTTGTAAATACTATGGAAACATGGGAGAACAGATGGGTTTGTCCACAATGTGGAGAAGCAATGCATTGAAAAGCAGCTGAGACCTTTTAAATGTAACAATGTGGAGAAATATGATAAATATCCACAGGAATTCCAGCACAAAGATCAAGACTGATGACAAGTTGCAAATATTGCGAAGGTCATCGTATGGAGCTAAAGGAAGCAAGCCCGGCATTGGGGATACAGAGTTTTAAGTGCAAAATGAGAAATGACTTTATACACAAATATTTAACTGTGAAGAGCCTCACAGCACCAGGGACCCGGTTTCAATTCCAGCCTCGGGTGGCTCTCTGTGTGGAGTTCGCACATTCTCCCCGTGTCTGCGTGGGTTTCCTCTGGGTGCTCTGGTTTCCTCCCACAATCCAAAGATGTGCAGGTCAGGTGAATTGGACATGCTCAATTGCCCACAGTGTTCAGGGATTTGTAGGTTATGTGCATTAGTTAGGGAAAATGTAGAGTAATAGGTAGGGGAATGGGTCTGAGTGGGGAACTCTTCGGAAGGTCGGTGTGGACTTGTTGGGCCAAATGGCCTATTTCCACAGCGCAGGAATTCTATGATTCTAAAACAAACAAGCCTCTTGAGACAATTGCGACAGAAATGGCGAATAATTTGATGAAATCGAGTGTCGGTCATAAAGAGATTTCAGAGAATTCAACCTGCACCTTAGACAAGGTTGGTAACTTCAAGTCTAGATAACTAATAGTTTGTAACTATTGATCTTAGCACTGAACGAGTGTGATGTGTCAGCTAGTCACTTGTATAGAGTCATAGCTAACACCTATTCTGACAAGTCCTGATGAACCTAATCCAACAGTCACTGCATCAGAGGTCCGATTGGTTTTCCTTTGTGTGAATCAGAGTACCAAGCTGTGAATTCAGAGCATGCGCAGCTCAACTGGCAGAGGTCTTCTCGGACATCTTCAACCTCTCCCTGTCACAGGTCATTGTCCCTGCCTGTTTCAAAGGGCCAACATCATCCCTGTGCCTTAGAAGGCTCATGCAGCATGTCTCAATGACTACTGCCCAGCGACCCTAACTTTGGTGGTCATCAAGTGCTTTGAAAGGCTGGTCATGACTTAATCATCTCCGCCTCCCCACTACTCTTGACCCACTCCAATTTGCCTATCGGACCAACAGATCCATGTCAGATGCCATATCTCTTGACCTTCACTCCTCCCCAGAACATCTTCACACCAACTACATAAGAATCCTACTCATTGATTACAGTTCAGCCTTCAACACTATTATCCCCTTGAAACTGATTAATAAACTTAGTGATCACAGACTAAGCCCCACTCTCTGCAACTGGCTTCTCAGTTTCCTGACCCTCAGGCCACAATCAGTAAAGATTGGGGACAATATTTCATCCTCACTAACACTCAACACTGGAGCCCCCCAGGGCTGTGTACTCAGCCCCCTACTGCACTCACTATATACCCATGACTGCGTTGCCAAGTACCAGATTAATGCCATTTACAAGTTCGCTGATGACACCACTATAATCGGTCGAACCTCAGATGGCAACGAAACAGACTACAGACAGGAGATGGAAGACCTGGAAAAATGGTGCACTGAGAACAACCTAGCTCTCAATACCGGCAAAACCAAGGAACTCATTATTGACTTTCAGCCGGATGTTACTCATACCCCCCCTACACACTAACAGCACAGAGGTGGAATGAGTGGAGAGTGTCAAGCTCCTGGGAGTGGTCATCCACAACAAGCTTTCTTGGACTCTTCATGTGGACGCACTGGTTACAAAGGCCCAACAATGTCTCTTCTTCCTCAGGCAGTTGAGGAAATTTGGCGTGATGGCGAATACCCTTGCCAACTTTTATAGGTACATCATCAAGAGCATTCTGACTGGATGTATCACTACCTGGTATAGCAACTGTACCATTCAAGATCGGACACAGTTACAGAGAGTGATGAACTCAGCCCAGACAATCACAAAGGCCAACCTCCCATCTATAGAATCCATCTACCAGGCCTGCTGTCAAGCAAAACCGCCAGTGTTCTCAAAGATCCATCCCACCCCGGCAATGCTTTTCTGCAACATCTACCATTGGGGAGAAGGTACAGAATCCTAAAAACACACACACATACACACACCAGCCGGTTTCAAAACAGTCTCTATCCTACTGTTGTTAGAGTACTGAATGGACTCACAAACTCATAGCATTCACCTGTACCTGTGTTTATGTTCAACCGCTGTTTACCTATCATTTACTTATCTATGCTATTTAGCTATGTGATTTGCCTGTATTGTTCGCAAGATTAAGCTTTTGAATGTGCCTCAGTACACATGATGATAAATGCAATGCAATTCAATTCATAGAATGCCAACAAGTGCAGTTAGACATCCTTCAGTACTTTGAGTCTGCACTGACCCTCCAAAGAACATCCTAAGCACACCCACTGTGTACCTGTAACCTTGCTTTACCCATGACTAATCCATTCAGCCTGTGTATCCCTATATAGTATAGGGCAACTTAGCATGGCCAATCGATCTAACCTGCACATTTTTGGACTGTGGGAGGAAATTTGAGCACCTGGAGCAAGCCCACGTGGACACAGGGAGACCATGCAGACTACAAATAGCTAGTCACCCAAGGCTGGAATCTAAGCCAGGTCCCTCATGCTGTGAGACAGCAGTGCTAACCGCCGAGCCATTGTTCCACTTTCTGTAACTCTATGATCCTCACAGACCTGTGGAAAGGTACACCAGGTGGTGATCTCATTGTGAAAGCCTTGCAAGTAATTTTGAGACTCTGTGATGGAACGATGCTAACCACATGATGGCAAATCAGCCTGACATCCCAATGCAATTATAAGACTGGAGATCTCAAATTCCAGATATCAAACACAAAGCTAAAGCCAGTTGTCTCAGAAGAAGAAAGTTGAGCGCTCAGAGTAGTAACCTGAAACGTGTCAGAGGAGATTTCCAGCATTTCACATTGACTGAGTGAACAGAGAAACAAACAGCGAGAGACGGAAACTAAAGGAAAGCGGTTTCTGAAGGATGATGGGGTGGTTCAGTAGTTAGCACTGCTCTCTCACAGCACCAGCGACCCAGGTTTGATTCCAGCATTGGGTGACTGTCTGTATGGAATATGCTCATTCTTCGTGTGTCTGCATGGGTTTCCTCCGGACGCTCTGGTTTCCTCCCACAGTCCAAAGATGTGCAGGTTGGGTAGATTGGTCATGGGAAACGCAGGGTAAGAGGAACAGGGTGGGTTTGTGTGGGATGCTCTTTGGAGAGTTGATGCTGAATGACATCTTTCCTCATTGTCGGGTTTCTAGGAAGGTAACAGTATAAATCAGCTGAGAAGATTTCAAAACAAAACCAGCGAGCATCGCATTCCAATCAGCAGATGTTTGAGGAAAAGCCAACAATCAGGATGTGTGTCTTGCATTTAAAGAGAAGGAATAATGAAGTTTTACTAATGCATGAGAAAGGTTACATACTTCGGGCTGATTTGGGTAACTCAGTGTAATTTGGACATGCATTCTGTTATTTGTCTTTTTTTCAGTGAAAAGTAGATGGAATTATTTGGTTGGAAATGCAATACTGCACCAATGTCCTTCCTGGCTTGTTGTAGTTATGATATGCACTCACTACAGTCATCCATTTTAGATCAAATTCAATAAAAGCACAGTGTTGAGTCCTCTTGTGGTGCAGTGGTAGTGCCCCAATGTCTGAACCAAGAGACCGGGGTTCAAGTACCTACCTGTTCCGGAGGTATGTAATAACATCGCTGAACAGGTCAACATGGAAAATAGATTAAATTTTTAAAAAGTACAAACAAGGCTGTCATCCTGTGAGTATAAATCAGAGTGGTGCTGGGAAAGCACAGCAGGTCAGGCAGCATCCGAGGAGCAGGAAAGTTCCTGATGAAAGGCTTTTGCCTAAAACGTTGATTTTCCTGCTCCTCAGATGCTGCCTGACCCGCTGTGCTTTTCCAGCACCACTCTAACCTAAACTCTGATTTCCAGCATCTGCAGTCCTCACTTTTGCCTGTCATCCTGTGAGCTTGTAATAATGGTTTGTTAAAGTTTTTCGATTTTATTTGGGGTAGCAATGTGTTGAAAGTACAAGTTGATTCTGTTACAGTAAGTGACACTAAGTACTCAGAATCCTGATGGAACAGGCTAATCATTGGGTTGGCTCTTTAACCAGACAGACTTCAGGATTGTGAAATAAACAAGGTGCAAAAACAATGAGGTATGAGTTAGAGGGAATGGGTGCAATTTCAAATGAGATGCAGAAAGAGTATCAAAGAAAGGGAAAGAAAGGTTAGATTAAATGAGAGAGAAAAAAGTGGATGTTTTTAAGTACAGTACAAAACAGCACAGGCACAGGCCTTTTGTCCCATGCAGCCTGCGCTGAGTCTTAGACCTTATTTAAATCCTCTGATTGTTGCCAATAGCAGTTTCTATCCCTTGGTTCGCCTCCCATTAATGTGTCTATTGAGATACACCTTAAACATTGCTGCCAAGCCTGCTTCCACCCCTTCCACTGGCAGTACCCTCAAGATTACCCACCACTCATGATTTTGTAGACCTCTCTCAGGTTGTTAAAAGATATTTAAAATCTCCAATAACAAAACGGATTTCAAAACAAATCCAGAAGGGGAAAGAGTCATAGAATAGCATCATAGACTCATAGAAAGGGAAAGAAAGATTAGATTAAATGAAACAGAAAAAAAGATTGATTTTTTTATTTTAAAAAATATTTAAAATCTCCAATAATTAAAAAAAGTTTCAAAACAAAACCAGAGAGCACATGAATCCAATCAACAGATATTTGATGAAAAGCCAACAATCATAGAATCCCGACAGTGTGGAAGCAAGCCCTTCGGCCCAACAAGTCCATACCAACCCAAACCCATTCCCCATTACTCTGCATTTATCCCTGACTAATGCACGTAACCTACACATCCCAGAAAAATGGGCAATTTAGCATGGCCAATTCACCTATCCTGCACATCTTTGGATTTGCATAATGGAAGGAAACTAGAGCACTCACAGGAAGCCCACACAGACACAGGGACAATGTGCAAACTCCACACTGACAGTCGCCTGAGGCTGGAATGGAACATGGGCCCCTGGCACTGTCAGGCAGTAGTACTAACCACTAAACCACTATACCCTACTCTGCCCAGCAAGCTAAGACATAAGTTTTATTCAATTGGGGTGAATAATCAAAACCTGAAAGATTCCACAATTCTGAACATTTATTTCCTGCGTGCTTCTGGTGTCGTTGCAAAACTCTGCTCAGTGCTTCTTCTGATCTTCTTTGCTTTTTTGCAATTGCTGTCTCTTAGTGACTCAATTTTCTTTTAGAATTAGAATTAGAATCAGAATCCCTGCAGTATGGAAACTGGCCCTTCCACCCAACATGTCCACACCAACCCTCCAAAGAGCATCCCACCCAGGCCCAATCCTCCTCCCCTATTACTCCACATTTCCCTGACGAATGGACCTAACCTAGGCATCCCTGAACATTATGAGTAATTTAGCTTTGCTGATTCACCTAACCTGCACATCTTTGGAATGTGGGAAGAAACCAGAGCACCTGGAGGAAACCCACGAAGACACAAGGAGATCGTGCAAACTCCACACAATCACCCAAGGCTGGAATCGAACCCATGTCCCTGGCGCTGTGAGGCAGCAGTGCTGACCACTGAGCATCTTTTCAACTATCTGGCCCTCCTGTGTGTCACTAATCTCTGTCTTTGATAGCATCAACTGTGCACTCAAGCTGAGTTTGACAGTTCATGACCTCCATGTTCTGTGTGACTGTGAGGTGAGCTTCTTACCCATTTCTGGTTTGGATATGGTCAAGACTACATTCTTCTACCTCCTTAGATTTGCACAATATCTCTTGCTATCAGTTTAAAAATCAAATCGAGAATTATTGCCCAAACTCACTCTCATTCAAGATATCACTCTTCATTGAGCTCAGCATAACATTGTTCTGTTACACAGTGACACATGAACCCATTTCAACCTGCCACTTTCCCCATACCCTATCAGATTTTATGACCTCTCCCTGTCATAGCCAATGGAATTCTCATATGTAAAAACAGAAAGTTCCAGAAAAGCACAGCAGGCCTGATAGCAGAAGTATAATCTCAAGGATTCACATCCTGGTCTTCAGCTCTTTTCAGATTTGAGATTAGATTAGATTAGATTTGAGTTGTAGAACAATACAAGAGCAGAAGGAAGTCATTTTGCCTGCTGCAGCTTTAGGGATACAGCAGCTTGAGACAACTTGGGGGACAACCGTCCAATTTCACCCAAGAGCTCAACTTTGTCCCCTTATCTAAGGAAATTTTTACTGTCATTGGAGACAGTCCAGGGAAGGCTGATCCCACGTATGGAAGGACTGTTTTATATGATGAAGGGGAATGTTTTGGGTTTGTACCTTTTGGAATATAGAAGAATAAGAAGTGACTTCATCAATACATACAAGATCCTTAGCAGACTTGACAGGGTAGATTTGGAAAAATTGTCTCCATTTATGGGACAGTCGACAACCAGAGGGCATAATCTCATGATATGTGGTTGCATATTTAAGACAGAGATGAGGAGGAATTTCTTTCCCTCAGACAGCAGTGAGTCTGTGAATTCTGTATCCCAGAGGGCTGTTGAGTATTGTTGCTAAATATATTCAAGACTGAGATAGACAGGTTTCTAATCAGCAAGGTTTGGGGAAAGGCAGGAAAATGAAGTTGAAGATTATCAGATCAACCATGATCGCATTGAACGGCAAAGCTTATTTGAGGGGCTGAATGGCCTACTTCTGCTCTTACGTCCGTGGTCTTCATAGATATATTCAATTCCTCTTCGAAAGGTCCTTCTGGCAGCAGATGACTATCTCTTGATAAGGTGACACGGTGGCTTAGTCGTTAGCATTGTTGCCTCACAGTGCCAGGGACCTAGGTTCGATTCCAGCCTCAGGTGACTGTGTGGAATTTGTACGTTCTCCTGGTTTCTGCTAGGTGCTCTGATTTCCTCCCACAGTCCAAAGATGTGCAGGTTAGGTGGATTAGCCATGCTAAATTGATCATAGTGTGCCGGCTTGGTGAGTTAGCCTTGGGGAATGCAGGAGTGTATCCGGGTGTGATGCTCTTTGGAGGATCCGTATGGACTCAATGAGCCAAATAGTCTGTTTCCACATTGTAGGGATTCTATGATTTGCACAGTTCTGTGTCAAGCATTATCTGATATTCCAAAGGAGCCCCATTCTGCAATAGCAGTCTCTGCTGCTTTTTCCTGCAGTGGAAGACAACGAAGATAAGCTCACCATTAATCCCAGTGGGCAGCTCTCTCATTCAAGACCAACAACTTGTGTTGGGGTGACCTGAGGATCAGCACATTTTTTTTAATTCACTCATGAGACGAAGCCATTGCTGTCTGGCCCAGCATTTATTGTCCTTCCCTAGTTGCCCTCGAGAAGGTGAGAAGGAGCTGCCTTCTTGAACCTCTGCAGTCCACATGTTGTAAGCTGACCCCTCATACTCTGACGGAGGGAGTTCCAGGATTTTGACCCAGCAACACTGAAAGAATGATGATATATTTCCAAATCAGAATGCTGAGTGGCTCAGAGGGGAACTTGCGGGTGGAGGTGCTGCTGCCCACGTCCTTCTGGATGGAAGTTTGGAAGGTGCTGTCTGAGGATCTTTAGTGAATTTCTGCAGTGCACCTTGTAGACAGTACACATTGCTGCTACTGAGCGTTGTTGGTGGAAGGAATAGATGCCAATCAAGCAGGTTGCTTTGTCCTGGGTGGTGTCAAGCTTCTTGCAGGCAAGTGGGGAGTACTCCATCACACTTCTGACATGTACCTTATAGATAGTGGGCAGGTGTTGGCCCCGGGACACTACCCTGACGAATCCCTGCAGAGTTATCCTGGAGCTGAGATAACCGACCTCCTACAATCATGGCCATCTTCGTATATGCCAAGAATGTCTCCAACTAGCTGAGAGTTTGCCCTCGATTCCATCAACACTGGTTTGCTTGATGCCCTGGTGGAACCCAAAGTGGGCATCACTGTAAGCGCTGTTAGAGAGCAGGAAATGTGGGGCAGCCAATTTGGACACAATAAATTCCCACAGGAGGGAGGCAAGATCAAGAAGGTAGACTCTCCATGATAAGCTCAGCCAGTATTAGAACCAAACCTGTGCTGTTGGCATCACGAATCAGCCATCCAGCCAACTGAGCTAACCAATGGTTCACCACTTTTTTTGTTTGAGGACAATTCAGGATGGGTGCTCTGCTGGGCTCACCAATGATGCCCACATCCTGTGAATGAATTTAAAAATGAAAAAAGTAATCTTGAATGGTTTGTCATACTGAACCAATACCATTTGCCCTTAATGTTTTTGGGAATTTCTTAATCATACCCTAAACACACCAGAGGGGAGGTGATGACCTCCCAGGATTATCACTGGACTGTTTAAGGACGGCAGTTCAGACAGCATCCAAGGAGCAGGAAAATCAACATTTCAGATAAAAGGCCTTCATTAGGAATACAGCTGTATTCCTGATGAAGGGCTTTTGCCCGAAACGTCAATTTTCCTGCTCCTCGGATGCTGCCTGAACTGCTGTGCTTTTCCAGCACCACTCTAATTCAGAATCTAGTTTCCAGCATCTGCAGTCATTGTTTTACCCACTGGACTGTTAAACCAGAGACCCAGGCTGAGTTCGAAATCCTGCCAGCATAGATGGTGGAATTTGAATTCAATACATATCTGGAATTAAGAGTTTAATGATGATCAGGAATCCATTGTTGATTGTTGTTCAAGAATCATAGAATTCCTGCAGCGTGGAAACAGGCCATTTGGCCCAACAGGTCCACCCCGACCCTCTGAAGAGTAACCCATCCAGCCCATCCCCCTACCTTATTGCTCAACATTGCCCATGACTAATGCACCTAACAGGGCAGGAAGCTGACATCCTTACCTGGTCTCACGTACATGTGACTCCAGCAATGTGGTTGACTGTTAACAACGGGGGATAGGCAATAAATGTTGGCCGAGCCAGTGATGCCCACATCCTGTGAATGAATTAAAAACACGTACTCATTGTCCCCTACCCCTCCCCATCCACACAAACTGTTCTCTGACATAAACAATCCCACGATGTCTGCCCTTGTGTCAGCTCTTGCTGCAGTAAAGAGACAGGTTTTCAAACGTTTCTCGTGTTAGCAACACTGCGAAGGGCTTTCAAGCGCATGATTTAAACAAATTCTTCACGTATTTTAGTGCTGTTGCTGTGAAAAAAAAAGAAAAAAAATTGCCTGTTGGGAAATTTAACAGGAACTTGAAACCATGACCCAAAGATTCAGAGACGAGATTGCTGTCATCGAGCCAAGGACATCTTGTAAACATTGTCTCCTCTATCGCTGGAACACATCCCCTTTTTTTTTGTGTACTCCAGCTGTTTTCTATCATCCTCTACCCTGGTCACCAGCTGTTTGCTTCCATCAACTACCTCTGATTCCAACTGTTTTCTTGATCTATTACCTTTGTACTTCAGCCATTTTCTTCTAACAAGGGAAAGACTAGCACTTATATAGCGCCTTTCATGACTGCAGGATATCCCAAAGCACTCTACAGACAGTAAAGTACTTTTGGAAGTGGAAGCGCTGTTAGAATGCAGGAGATGTGGCAGGCAATTTGTTCACAGTACATTCCTACATAAAGCTGTGTGATAATTTATTATTTTTAGTTTTGTGATGTGGATAATGAAGGCAAAATCACCAGAGCCCCAGAGCAGCATGTGGGTGCTCTCTTGCTGGAGAGAGACAAGTGGTGGTGAGTTTAACCTCAGGTCTGTCATGCCTCAGGTGAGGAGAGAGTTTGAAAAAGTGGGGCTTCCAGAGTAACCTCAGCCAGTTCAGGAATGGAACCCACACTGGTGGTGTCACTGTCTATCACAAACCAGCTATCCAACCAACTGAGCTTACCATCCCCAAGATATGGGTAAACTATTGACCAGGACATGGTGGATATCTCCCTGCCTCAGTTTAAGGTTTCATGGAAAAGTCAGTGCAGCACACCTTCAGTGCAGCACGAGTACCAGCCTTAGTTTTTACGTTCATAACCTGGTTTGGGACTGGGACCGATAACCTCAGATGCAAAGGTAAAACGACCACAACAGTTGAAATAATACAATGTACTACAACTTGGCCTGGACTTGTTGGGCTCTTTCAGTGCTTCATTTCTTGGTTAAAAACCTTGTAACTTGCACTTATAAAGCACCTTTCATACAAGTGGAACTTAAGAACTTATCAGAACTTATAAGTGGATCTTATAGGAAAGATGTTGTGAAACCTGGAAGAGTTCAGAAAATATTTACAAGGATGTTGCCAGGGTTGGAGGGTTTGAACTACAGGGAGAGTCTGGACAGATGGGCTGTTTTCCCTGGAGTGTTGGAGGCTGAGAGGTGATCTTATAGAAGTTATAGAGGCATGGATAGAGTGAATAGCAAAGATCTTTTCCCCAGGGTAGGCAAGTCCAAAACTAGAGGGCAAAGGTTTCAGGTGAAAGGGGAAAGATTTAAAAGGGACCTAAAGGGCAACTTCTTCCTGCAGAGGTATGAGCTGCCAGAGGAAGTGGTGGGGGCTGGAACAATTACAATATTAAAAAAGCATCTGGATGTGTATGAATAAGAAGGTTTCAGAGGAATATGGGTCAAATGCTGGCAAATAGGACTAGATTAATTTAGGATATCTGGTCAGCATGGACAAATTGGACAGAAGGGGGTCTGTTTCTGTGCTGCACATCTCTCTGGCTCTATAACAACTAGGAGCAGGAGTAGGCCTTTCAGCCTTTTTAGCTTGCTCCACCCTTGGCTCTCCATCACCTTTAACCTTATTCCTAAGTAAAAATCTGTCTGTCTCCTCCTTAAATTTATTCAGTGTTGCAGTCTCCATTGCACTGTGGGACAGTGAATTCCACAGATTCTTTATCCTTCAAGAGAAGTAATTCCTCCTTAGCTCTGTTCAAACCATTACCTTTATCTTAAAACTACAACCTCTCATTCTCATTGGTCCACAAGGGGAAACATCTGTTCTGCACCCGCTTTGTTGAGAATGAGCTTCACAGCAGAGTAATTGGTCAAAGAGATATATCTTAATGAGGGAAATATAGAAAAAAAGACATGTTTATGAGATGATTAATATTAATGTCAAGTACAGTAGAAGCCTGGTGTCCGCAGATTCGGTTTCCACGGTTTCAGTTATCTGCAATTTACCACGGCCCGAAAATATTACATAGAATATTCCAGAATTAATTCTGGGGCTGCCAGGGAGGTAAATTTCCCATTTAAATGACAGGGTTCGCTACTATCCGCGGTAGGTTTGGAATGTATCACCCGCGGATACAGGAGTCACCTGTACTTTGCATTAAAGGATAAACAGATAATAATACTTCATCATCTGCTATGGTGGGATTCAAACCCATATCTCTGAAACATAGTCCAGGGTTCAGGATTACTAGTCTACTAACATTACCAATACACCACTGTATAGTGTGTACCTGGGACATCTTTGCTGACTTTGACCAACTTTGTGAAGCTGTTAAATCCTGCAATAGGTTTAGGATTAACCCTAACCCTAACCTTACCACAGGTCTGTGTGATGTATCTATTTAAGGGGTAATGGATGTGCTCCCTAACTGTGTCATCTGTGCCTGTATTCTGGGGCACTCGACTGGGGGCTTTCTGCTCTGTGTAGGGTTGTTCTGGAGCTCCAGGGTTTAGGAATCTCCTCAACTCTACTTTTAGCTTCCCAGGAGAAAAAGGATATTTAATTAGCCGTGAAGAATTGTCCCTTTTGTAACAATGATGCAGCTTTCTTTCCAATTGGTGCAGGAAATAACACCTCAGAGGCCAGTATACGGTCACCAAGCCACTCTTTATTTACACATGAACAGTCCTTGACATTGGTACTCCCTCTTCAGAGCCAGCTCTCAGTGTGAACATAGAGTCATAGAGTCATAGAGACGTACAGCATGGAAACAGGCCCTTCGGTCCAACTCGTCCATGCCAACCAGATATCCTAACTTAATCTAGTCCCATTTGCCAGCACTTGGCCCATATCCCTCTCAACTCTTCCAATTCGAATACCTATCCAGGTGCCTTTTAAATGTTGCAATTGTACCAGCCTCCACCACTTCCTCTGGCAGCTCATTCTATACACACACCATTCTCTGTGTGAAAAAGTTGCCCATTAGGTCCCTTTTATATCTTTTCCCTCTCACCCTAAATCTATGTCCTTTAGTTCTGGACTCTCCGACCCCAGGGAAAAGACTTTGTCTATCTGTCATATCCATGCCCCTTATGATTTTATAAACCTCTATGAGGTCACCCCTCAGCCTTCGATGCTCCAGAGAAAACAGCCCCAGCTTATGCAGCCTCTCCCTACAGCTCAAATCCTCCAACTCTGGCAACATAATTGTAAATCTTTTCTGAACCCTTTCAAGCTTCACAACATCCTTACAAGACCAGAATTACATTCAATATTCCAAAAGTGGCCTAACCAACCACTGTTACTCATGTTCTTATCTATCAGCCAGGGATTCCTGATTGGACCAGATTAACAGACCCAATCAGGGAACTCATATTCTATAAAGTCCAGTTAGCTGACCTTGTTACAACCACTACAGGTTATGTTTAGCACTGGTCTTCATCTTATAGATCAACATGTTTACCAACTGCTCATATGTATAGGAAATGATCAAAATGGAGCTGGCTGACACTGTACACCGGCTCACTTTCCAAAAAGACCACTCCCTCCGTGACTCCCTCATCAGGTCCACACACCCCATCAACCCAACCTCCACTCCCGGCACCTTCCCCTGCAACCGCAAGAAATGCAAAACGTGCGCCCACACCTCCCCCCTTACTTCCCTCCAAGGCCCCAAGGGATCCTTCCATATCCGCCACAAATTCACCTGCACCTCCACACACATCATTTACTGCATCCGCTGCACCCGATCTGGCCTCCTCTATATTGGGGAGACAGGCCGCCTACTTGCGGAACGTTTCAGAGAACACCTCTGGGACACCCGGACCAACCAACCCAACCACCCTGTGGCTCAACATTTCAACTCCCCCTCCCACTCCACCAAGGACATGCAGGTCCTTGGACTACTCCATTGCCAGACCATAGCAACACGACGACTGGAGGAAGAGCTCCTCATCTTCCACCTAGGTACCCTCCAACCACAAGGGATGAACTCAGATTTCTCCAGTTTCCTCATTCCCCCCCCCCACCTTATCTCAGTCCCAACCCTCGAACTCAGCACCACTTTCCTAACCTGCAATCTTCTTCCTGACCTCTCCGCCCCCACCCCCACTCCAGCCTATCACCTTCACCTTAACCTCCTTTCACCTATCGCATTTCCAATGCCCCTCCCCTAAGTCCCTCTTCCCTACCTTTTATCTAGCCTGCTTGGCACACTTTCCTCATTCCTGAAGAAGGGCTCATGCCCAAAACGTCAATTCTCCTGTTCCTTGGATGGTGCCTGACCTGCTGTGCTTTTCCAGCAACACATTTTCAGCTCTGATCTCCAGTATCTGCAGTCCTCACTTTCTCTTCAGTAATAAACGTTCCCTTTGTTAGAATTTGGGGTAGCCACAGTTACCTAATATTGTCCGTTTGTAAGGCAGTTTCACGTGGTTACTGAATTTGTGAAGAAGCAACAGTTTGGATGTTGTACGTTAATTAATTAAACATAATAAATGTAGACAGCCTGTGACACTTAGAAATGGTTCACTCCTAGCAGGGGACAAACAGGAAATTCCAGACAGTGCGTTGATGTCAATGAATTTATGAAAGTAGCTTCCTGCTCTCGAGGCAAAATGTTAGGAGACTCTTCCCTGGGTCTTCCCTCAATATTTTCTGGTTCATGTTCCATCTGAAAAGGACAACCCTCCTACAAGGACCGCTTTCTACAAGGACTGCTTTCTAGAAGGACCAGATGAAAAGGACTGTTTTCTAACCCTGAGCACTTATTTATATGTCTTACTTCTAAGAATGGAAGTTTATACTGTGACAATCACCCATTTCAATATTTCTAGCTAATGGATGTTGGATAGTTGGAAACAATGGTACAATTATGTTGAGTGGGAAAGGGTATACAAGATTATCTTGATCAAACGAGCCAATGGGCTAGGAGTGGCAAATGGAGTTTAATTTAGATAAATGTGAGATGTTACATTTTAATAAGACGGACAAGGGCAGGACATACACAGTAAATGGGAGGGCCGTGGGGAGTGTTGTAGAACGGAGAGTTCAGCTACACAAATAGCTTGTTTCACAGGTAGATAAAGTGATAAAGAAGGTATTTGGAATGTTTGCCTTTGTTGCTCAGATGGAGTCATTGAGATACACACCACAGAAACAGACCTTTCGGTCCAACTTGCCCATGTCCAACCAGGTATCCTAAATAATTGTAGCTCCACTCCCTTAGGTCACTTTTAAATCTTTCCCCTCTCACCTTAAACAAATGCCCTTCAGTTTTGACTCCCCTACCCTGGAGAAAAACCTTGTCTATTTACCCTATCCATGCCCCTCATGACTTTATATCATTTGAGTACGTCATGTTGCCGTAATACAAGACGTTGATGAGGCCACATTTGCAGTACTATGTATAGTTCTAGTCACCCTGCTATAAAAAAGATATTATTAAATTGGAAAGGGTGCAGAAAAGATTTACACGTTAAATTGTGCCTCTGTCCATGTTTTTCTTCACCCTATGATCTGTATGTCCTGGTTTGCTGTCTGTACTGCTCATAAATAAAGCTTTTCACTGAATGTATGTACATGTGACAATAAATAAATCAAATTAAAGGAGGTTAAGACCATAAGACCATAAGACCTAGGAGTGAAAGTAAGGCCATTCGGCCCATCGAGTCCACTCCGCCATTCAATCATGGCTGATGGGCATTTCAACTCCACTTACCAGCGTTCTCCCCGTAGCCCTTAATTCCTCGAGACAACAAGAATCTTATCAATCTCTGCCTTGAAGACATTTAGCGTCCTGGCCTCCACTGCACTCCGTGGCAATGAATTCCACAGGCCTGCCACCCTCTGGCTGAAGAAATGTCTCCGCATTTTTGTTCTGAATTGACCACCTCTAATCCTAAGGCTGTGTCCACGGGTCCTAGTCTCCTCACCTAATGGAAACAATTTCCTATCATCCACCCTTTCCAAGCCATGTATTATCTTGTACGTCTCTATTAAGTCTCCCCTTAATCTTCTAAACTCCAATGAATACAATCCCAGGATCCTCAGCCGTTCCTTATATGTTAGACCTACCATTCCAGGGATCATCCGTATGAATCTCCGCTGGACACGTTTCAGTGCCAGTATGTCCTTCCTGAGGTGTGGGGACCAAAACTGGACACAGTACTTCAAATGGGGCCTAACCAGAGCTTTATAAAGTCTCAGTAGCACATCTCTGCTTTTATATTCCAACCCTCTTGAGATAAGTGACAACATTGCATTCGCTTTCTTAATCACGGACTCAACCTGCATGTTTACCTTTAGAGAATCCTCGACTAGCACTCCCAGATCCCTTTGTACTTTGGCTTTACTAATTTTCTCACCATTTAGAAAGTAGTATATGCTTTTATTCTTTTTGCCAAAGTGCAAGACCTCGCATTTGCTCACGTTGAATTCCATCAGCCATTTCCTGGACCACTCTCCCAAACTGTCTAGATCCTTCTGTAGCCTCCCTACTTTCTCAGTACTACCTGCCTGTCCACCTAACTTCGTATCATCTGCAAACTTCGCTAGAATGCTCCCAGTCCCTTCATCCAAATCATTAATATATAATGTGAACAGCTGTGGCCCCAACACTGAACCCTGCGGGACACTGCTCGTCACCGGCTGCCATTCCAAAAACGAACCTTTTATCCCAACTCTCTGCCTTCTGTCAGACAGCCAATCCTCAATCCATCTCAGCAGCTCACCTCAAACACCATGGGCCCTCACCTTGCTCAGCAGCCTCCCTTGTGGCACCTTATCAAAGGCCTTTTGAAAGTCTAGATAGACCACATCCACTGGGTTTCCCTGGTCTAACCTACCTGTCACCTCTTCAAAGAATTCCAACAGGTTTGTCAGGCATGACCTCCCCTTACTAAATCCACGTTGACTTGTTCTAATCAGACTCTGCTCTTCTAAGAATTTAGAAACCTATTTCCTCAGCCACCTCTCTCAGAACTCTAGGGTGTATCCAATCGAGGCCAGGAGATTTATCAATTTTAAGACTTTTTAACTTTTCTAGCACTATCTCTCTTGTAATGAGGTTGAGGAGTGACTTTGCAGAGGTTTATAAAATCATGAAGTACTTAGATACGTGAATAGCAAATGTCTTTTCCCAAGGTTGGGGAGTTGAAAACTGCTTTTGCCCGAAACGTTGATTTCGCTGCTCCTTGGATGCTGCCTGAACTGCTGTGCTCTTCCAGCACCACTAATCCAGAGTTTAAAACAGGAGGGCACAATTTTAAGGTCATAGAGTCATAGAGATGTACAGCATGAAAACAGCATTGAGCAGCACGGTGGCACAGTGGTTAGCACTGCTGCCTCACAATGCCAGAGACCTAGGTTCAATTCCTGCCTCAGGTGACTGACTGTGTGGAGTTTGCACGTTCTCCCCGTGTCTGCATGGGTTTCCTCCGGGTGCTCCGGTTTCCCCCCACAAGTCCAAAGATGTGTGGGTTAGGTGAATTGGCCATGCTAAATTGCCTGTAGTGTTAGGTAAGGGGTAAATGTAGGGGTATGGGTGGGTTGCACTTCGGTGGGTCGGTGTGGACTTGTTGGGCCGAAGGGCCTGTTTCCACACTGTAAGTAATCTAATTTGAAAGGTGCCTGAGCGGCAGGGTTTTTACACAAAGAATGATTTGCATGTGGAATGAGCTGCCAGAGGAATTGACACGTGTAAGTACAGTTGCAACATTTAAGAGACAATTGGATGGGCCCATTTATAGAGATGTAGGCCAAATGTAGGCAAATGGGACTAATTTTGTTTGGGAAACTTGGTCAGCATGGACAAGTTGGACTGTAGGACCTGTTTCCATACTGTATGACTCCACCACCCCAATGTAATGTTCAGGAGAACAAAAATAGAAATCGCTGGAGAAACTTGGCAGATCTAGTAGCAGCTGTGGAGAGAAAGCAGAGTAAACTTTTTGAGTCTAGTAGCCCTTCTTCAAGAGAGACTCTTTCCAAACTTTTATTGAATTCAAAATTCATAATGGTCAGGATTTAATGCAGAATTTGACTCCAACATTGTCTTATTTCAAGGGGCCTGAAGTACAGGAGCAGTTCCAGATGCTCTAAATGAGATGTCAAGTCTGGGTCAAAGTTGTTCATTCACAAGATTTTACCAGAACCACGTGATACGGTTGAGGCAGCGCCGTCCCATCACGCATGCGCGTATCTCCTCCCTCCGGCCATCGTCCCGTCGCGACGCATGCGCATGGCGACGGGCCGTCAGTCGGTTGCTAAGGAGGGCCTGCAGGTTCGGGCTGCTGAGTTAGAGGGGAAACCGCTGATCATGAGTGGAGGTGAGCTTCAGCGGAGACCTCGGTCGTTCATGGCCTCAGTGAGCAATCACGTTGTGCCATTGTAAGGTGCAGGTCGGTGATTCCTGATTCGGTGCGTTGCTGGTTCCTGTAACCGAGAAGGGAAGCATGTTTTCAGGGGAAATATGTTTATTCCCGCTCCGTTAGTACCCCCCCCACCCCCCAAAAAATCCCCGGCGCTGTCACTCTTCTCTCCACCCCCCGCACTCCGGTGTGGTAACCACTCCTCCCCCCCCCTCTCTCCCTCCTTCCCTCCCTCCCTCCCCCTCCCTCCCTCCCTCTCCCTCTCCCGCCCCCTCTCCCCCTCTCCCTCTCCCTCCCCCCCTCCCTCCCTCCCTCCCCCTCTCCCTCCCTCCCTCCCAGCCTCCCTCCCTCCCTCCCTCCCTCCCTCTCCCTCCTCCCCCCCCCCTCTCCCTCCTCCCCCCTCTCCCTCCTCCCCCCTCTCCCTCCCTCTCCCTCCCTCCCTCTCCCCTCTCCCCCCTCCCCCTCCCTCCCTCTCCCCCCTCCCCCTCCCTCCCTCTCCCCCCCTCCCCCTCCCTCCCTCTCCCCCTCCCCCTCCCTCCCTCTCCCCCCCTCCCCCCCCTCTCCCCCCTCTCCCCCCTCCCCCTCCCTCCTCTCCCCCCTCCCCCTCCCTCCCTCTCCCCCCTCTCCCCCCTCTCCCCCTCCCCTCCCTCCCCTCTCCCCCCTCCCCCCTCTCCCCCCTCCCCCCCCCCCCTCTCCCCCCTCCCCCTCCCTCCCTCTCCCCCCTCCCCCTCCCTCCCTCTCCCCCCTCCCCCTCCCTCCCTCTCCCCCCTCCCCCTCCCTCCCTCTCCCCCCTCCCCCTCCCTCCCTCTCCCCCCTCCCCCTCCCTCCCCCTCCCCCCTCCCCCTCCCTCCCCCCTCTCCCTCCCCCTCTCCCTCCCTCCCTCTCCCCCCCCCCCCCCCCCTCCCTCTCTCCCCTTCCCCCACCGTTGCCCCCCTTCCCCACCGTTGCCCCCCTTCCCCCACCGTTGCCCCCCTTCCCCCACCGTTGCCCCCCTTCTCCCCCCTCCCCGTCCCCTCTCTCCGCCCCGTCCCCCCTTCTCCCGTTCCCCCCCCCCCGTTCCCCCCCCCGTTCCCCCCCCGTTTTCCCCCCCGTTCCCCCCTTCCCCCACCTTCCCCCCCTTCCCCCACCTTCCCCCACCTTCCCCCCCTTCCCCCACCGTTTCACCGTTCCCCCCTTCCCCCACCGTTCCCCCCTTCTCCCCCCCCGTCCCCTCTCTCCCCCCCCCCCCCGTCCCCTCTCTCTCCCCCCCCCCGTCCCCTCTCTCTCCCCCCCCCCGTCCCCTCTCTCTCCACCCCCCCGTCCCCTCTCTCTCCACCCCCCCGTCCCCTCTCTCTCCACCCCCCCCGTCCCCCCTCTCTCCACCCCCCCCGTCCCCCCTCTCTCCACCCCCCCGTCCCCCCTCTCTCCACCCCCCCGTCCCCCTCTCTCCACCCCCCCGTCCCCTCTCTCTCCACCCCCCCGTCCCCTCTCTCTCCACCCCCCCGTCCCCTCTCTCTCCACCCCCCCGTCCCCTCTCTCTCCACCCCCCCGTCCCCTCTCTCTCCACCCCCCCGTCCCCTCTCTCTCCACCCCCCCGCCCCCTCTCTCTCCACCCCCCCGTCCCCTCTCTCTCCACCCCCCCGTCCCCTCTCTCTCCACCCCCCCGTCCCCTCTCTCTCCACCCCCCCGTCCCCTCTCTCTCACACCCCCCCGTCCCCTCTCTCTCCACCCCCCCGTCCCCTCTCTCTCCACCCCCCCGTCCCCTCTCTCTCCACCCCCCCCGTCCCCTCTCTCTCCACCCCCCCCGTCCCCTCTCTCTCCACCCCCCCGTCCCCTCTCTCTCCACCCCCCCGTCCCCTCTCTCTCCACCCCCCCGTCCCCTCTCTCTCCACCCCCCCGTCCCCTCTCTCTCCACCCCCCCGTCCCCTCTCTCTCCACCCCCCCGTCCCCTCTCTCTCCACCCCCCCGTCCCCTCTCTCTCCACCCCCCCGTCCCCTCTCTCTCCACCCCCCCGTCCCCTCTCTCTCTCACCCCCCCGTCCCCTCTCTCTCCACCCCCCCGTCCCCTCTCTCTCCACCCCCCCGTCCCCTCTCTCTCCACCCCCCCGTCCCCTCTCTCTCCACCCCCCCGTCCCCTCTCTCTCCACCCCCCCCGTCCCCTCTCTCTCCACCCCCCCGTCCCCTCTCTCTCCACCCCCCCGTCCCTCTCTCTCCACCCCCCCGTCCCCTCTCTCTCCACCCCCCTCCCCTCTCTCTCCACCCCCCCGTCCCCTCTCTCTCCACCCCCCCGTCCCCTCTCTCTCCACCCCCCCGTCCCCTCTCTCTCCACCCCCCCGTCCCCTCTCTCTCCACCCCCCCGTCCCCTCTCTCTCCACCCCCCCGTCCCCTCTCTCTCCACCCCCCCGTCCCCTCTCTCTCCACCCCCCCGTCCCCTCTCTCTCCACCCCCCCGTCCCCTCTCTCTCCACCCCCCCGTCCCCTCTCTCTCCACCCCCCCGTCCCCTCTCTCTCCACCCCCCCGTCCCCTCTCTCTCCACCCCCCCGTCCCCTCTCTCTCCACCCCCCCGTCCCCTCTCTCTCCACCCCCCCGTCCCCTCTCTCTCCACCCCCCCGTCCCCTCTCTCTCCACCCCCCCGTCCCCTCTCTCTCCACCCCCCCGTCCCCTCTCTCTCCACCCCCCCGTCCCCTCTCTCTCCACCCCCCCGTCCCCTCTCTCTCCACCCCCCCGTCCCCTCTCTCTCCACCCCCCCCCCCCCTCTCTCTCCACCCCCCCGTCCCCTCTCTCTCCACCCCCCCGTCCCCTCTCTCTCCACCCCCCCGTCCCCTCTCTCTCCACCCCCCCGTCCCCTCTCTCTCCACCCCCCCGTCCCCTCTCTCTCCACCCCCCCCCCCCCCCTCTCTCTCCCACCCCCCCGTCCCCTCTCTCTCCACCCCCCCGTCCCCTCTCTCTCCACCCCCCCGTCCCCTCTCTCTCCACCCCCCCGTCCCCTCTCTCTCCACCCCCCCGTCCCCTCTCTCTCCACCCCCCCGTCCCCTCTCTCTCCACCCCCCCGTCCCCTCTCTCTCCACCCCCCCGTCCCCTCTCTCTCCACCCCCCCGTCCCCTCTCTCTCCACCCCCCCGTCCCCTCTCTCTCCACCCCCCCGTCCCCTCTCTCTCCACCCCCCCGTCCCCTCTCTCTCCACCCCCCCGTCCCCTCTCTCTCCACCCCCCCGTCCCCTCTCTCTCCACCCCCCCGTCCCCTCTCTCTCCACCCCCCCGTCCCCTCTCTCTCCACCCCCCCGTCCCCTCTCTCTCCACCCCCCCCGTCCCTCTCTCTCCACCCCCCCGTCCCCTCTCTCTCCACCCCCCCGTCCCCTCTCTCTCCACCCCCCCGTCCCCTCTCTCTCCACCCCCCCGTCCCCTCTCTCTCCACCCCCCCCGTCCCCTCTCTCTCCACCCCCCCCGTCCCCTCTCTCTCCACCCCCCCGTCCCCTCTCTCTCCACCCCCCCGTCCCCTCTCTCTCCACCCCCCCGTCCCCTCTCTCTCCACCCCCCCGTCCCCTCTCTCTCCACCCCCCCGTCCCCTCTCTCTCCACCCCCCCGTCCCCTCTCTCTCCACCCCCCCGTCCCCTCTCTCTCCCACCCCCCCGTCCCCTCTCTCTCCACCCCCCCGTCCCCTCTCTCTCCACCCCCCCGTCCCCTCTCTCTCCACCCCCCCGTCCCCTCTCTCTCCACCCCCCCGTCCCCTCTCTCTCCACCCCCCCGTCCCCTCTCTCTCCACCCCCCCGTCCCCTCTCTCTCCACCCCCCCGTCCCCTCTCTCTCTCCCCCCCCCCCCGTCCCCTCTCTCTCCACCCCCCCCCCCCCTCTCTCTCCACCCCCCCGTCCCCTCTCTCTCCACCCCCCCGTCCCCTCTCTCTCCACCCCCCCCCCCGTCCCCCTCTCTCTCCCACCCCCCCGTCCCCTCTCTCTCCACCCCCCCGTCCCCTCTCTCTCTCCACCCCCCCCGTCCCCTCTCTCTCCACCCCCCCGTCCCCTCTCTCTCCACCCCCCCGTCCCCTCTCTCTCCACCCCCCCGTCCCCTCTCTCTCCACCCCCCCGTCCCCTCTCTCTCCACCCCCCCGTCCCCTCTCTCTCCACCCCCCCGTCCCCTCTCTCTCCACCCCCCCGTCCCCTCTCTCTCCACCCCCCCGTCCCCTCTCTCTCCACCCCCCCGTCCCCTCTCTCTCCACCCCCCCGTCCCCTCTCTCTCCACCCCCCCGTCCCCTCTCTCTCCACCCCCCCCGTCCCCTCTCTCTCCACCCCCCCGTCCCCTCTCTCTCCACCCCCCCGTCCCCTCTCTCTCCACCCCCCCGTCCCCTCTCTCTCCACCCCCCCGTCCCCTCTCTCTCCACCCCCCCGTCCCCTCTCTCTCCACCCCCCCGTCCCCTCTCTCTCCACCCCCCCCCGTCCCCTCTCTCTCCACCCCCCCCGTCCCCTCTCTCTCCACCCCCCCCGTCCCCTCTCTCTCCACACCCCTTCTCTCCCCCCCCACCCCCCTCCTCCCCCCACCCCCGCGCCCCCCGCACCCCCCCCCCCGCACCCCCCCTCCCGCACCCCCCCTTACCGTCACCCTCGTTGAGTCATTCCCAGCCTCACCCTTTCTGTGTATTATGACTCACTGGGGTAATGCACTCTAAACAGCCCTGCTGTTCACTTTCAGATGCTGCCTGGCTTACTGTGTTCTTCTAGCCTCCTGCCTGTCTACCTGCTATTTCCAGAACTTTTAGCAATATTAGTGTTTTTTTTCTAAAATGTGCACAATACCCCAATTTACTTGTTTTTCAGACCAAGGTGTATAGAAAGCCTAAGCTGAGTTTTTTTTAAACTGCACAAGCATTATGTATTACAAGTCATTAGACTGTAGCTACAAGTAAACAGATGAAAGATGCTGATATGTAACACTGTCAATTAAACTTCTAATTCCTTTATAATCTCCTTGTAATACCCTTAAACACAAATACACACAAACAAGTAGGGAATAGATTATTTGCAGGGGTAGGAAATTCTAAAAGATAGTTCCTGGTTCCAGTGTCGAGATTGTCCTCCTTTGGCTGACCAGGGATCTATTCAGATACCTTTCTCTGGAACCAAACAGAATTGTTGCAATCAAAAAGCAAAATCAGTAACTGGTCATGAGTTCACAGACCAATCAACTCCTTGTTGCCAACCAGCTGCATCTGAATATAGAATCCCTCAGCTCCTCTTCATCTGCAACTCTAATCACTGATTGTTCAAGCAGCCATTTACATTATGCCTGTAGTGGGAATTTGAGTTACTTACTGTTCAAAACATGTAACACCCATTCAAATCACTTATTTTTAAAGCAGTTCTTTCTCATTTCAGTCAAGTTTTTTAAAACTACAGAAGTGAAATGATAGTCCTTACATGATACAGTATCACTGTCACTGAGTCAGTCTCACTCTCTGTGTCAGTGTCACACAGAATCAATGTCACAGTCACCCTCACTGAGTCAGTGTTGCAGTCACCATCTTGTACAGTGTCTGTGTCAAATTTTTGTCGAGTGAGAATCGAGCAATGCAATTTAGTACAGGAGCAGACTGCAAAACAAAACTGTTAGTGGTTTGAGAATGAAAATTGAGGGTTTGAAAGTTCATTTATCAGGATATATAGGCCAGTATGGGTCACTGAGATCAGTGCTGAAAATGTGTTGCTGGAAAAGCGCAGCAGGTCAGGCAGCATCCAAGGAGCAGGAGAATTGACGTTTCGGGCATGAGAGCCCGAAATGTTGATTCTCCTGCTCCTTGGATGCTGCCTGACCTGCGCTTTTCCAGCAACACATTTTCAGCTCTGATCTCCAGCACCTGCAGTCCTCACTTTCTCCACTGAGATCAGTGGTAAACAATGAGTGTGATTTAAGGCTTTATGATCTTTGACCATTTTAATGTAAATGCCATTGAATAAAGAGTAGAACAGTACAGCACAGAAACAGGCCCTTCAACCCACAGTGTCTATGCTTACCATGATACCATCTTATCCCATTCTCAAAATTCGCTATCCCACCTCTTCCATCTTCCTCAATGTATCACTTTATAAAGAACAAAGAAAATTTACACTCCAGGAACAGGCCCTTCGTCCCTCCAAGCCTGATCAAAATGTAATGTCTAAACTTGTTGGTCAATTCCTAAGCATCTGTATCCCTCTAATCCCCACCTACTCGTGCATTTATTCAGATGCATCTTAAATGAATCTACCGTGCCTGCCTCTATCACCTCTGCTGGCAATATGTTCCAAATGCCCACCACCCTCTGTGTGAAGTTATATGTCTGTTAAACTTTCTCCTGAAATTGCGGACATTTTGGATTTGCCTGTTGTACTTGCATCTCTTTCGATATAGAGTCATAGAAATGTGCAGCACAGAAACAGACCCTTTGGTCCAACTTGTCCATGCCAACTAGATATCATAAATTAATCTAGTCCCATTTGCCAACATTTTTCCCATGTTCATCTAAATGCTTCCTTTTCATATACCAATCCAGATGCATTTTAAATATTATGATCGTAGCAGCCTGCGCCATCTCTAGCAGCTCATTCCATAAACGCAGAATCCTCTGCGTGAAAAAGTTGCCCCTTGGGTCCCTTTTAAATCTTCCCCCTCTCATCTTAAACCCATGACCTCTCGTTTTGGACTTCCCTATTCTGGGGAAAAAGACTTTGTTCATCCTATCCCTGCCCCTCATGATTTATAAACCTCTATAAGGTCACCCCTCAGCCTCCGATGCTCCAGGGAAAACAGCCTCAGCTTATTCAGCCCCTCCCTACAGCTCAAACCCTCCAACCTTGGCAACATCCTTGTAAATCTTTTCTGCACCCTTTCAAGTTTCACAACATCTTTCCCATAGGGAGGCCAGAATTGAGCACAGTATTCCAAAAGTGGCCTAATCCAAGTCCCGAACAGCCGCAATTCTTAGATTCAACGCACTGACCAATAAAGGCTGCCTTCACTACCCTGTCTACCTGAGGCTCCACTTTCAAGGACCTATGAACCTGCACTCCAAGGTTCAGCAACACTCCCCAGGACCTGCCCATAAAGTGTATAAGTCCTGCTCTGATTTGCTGTACCTTAATGTCGCACCTTACATTTACCTAAATTAAATTCAATCTGCCACTCCTCGGCCCATCTAATCAACACCCCGTTGTACTCAGGTAACGCTCATCACTCTCCACTATATTATGAAGTTTGGTGTAATCTGCATATTTACTAACCATACTTCCTATAATCATATCCAAATCCTTGATATAAATGACAAAAAGCACGGATCCAGCACCAATCTTTGCAGCACACTGCTGGTCACGGGCCTTCAGTCCGAAAAGCAACTCTCCTCCACCACCCTCTGTCTTCAGCATTCGAGCCAGTTGTGTGTCCAATGGCTAGTTCGCGCTGTATTCCATGTGACCTAACCTTGTTAACCAGTATACCATGCGGAACCTTGTTGAATGCCTTACTGAAGTTCACATATACAACGTCCACCGTTATGCCTGAGAAGAGTGATGATTCCTACATTTGACTTCTGAGATTACTCCTTCTATCCTATTTATTCAAATCTATAGCATTCCTTTAGTGTGGAAGGAGGTCATTTGGCCCATTGAGTTTCACTGACAATCAGAACCGCATTCATAGAGCCATAGAGATGTACAGCATGGAAACGGACCTTTCGGTCCAACTTATCTATGCCGACCAGATATCCCAACCTGATCTAGTCCCACCTGCCGGCACCTGGCCCATATCCCTTGAAATGCCTCCTATTGATATACCCATTCAGATGCCTTTCAAATGTTGCAATTGTACCAGCCTCCACCACTTCCTCTGGCAGCTCGTTCCATACACGTACCACCCTCTGTGTGAAAAGGTTGCCCCTTAGGTCTCTCTTATATCTTCTCTCACCTTCAACCTATGCCCTGTTGTTCTGGACTCCCCCACCCCAGGGAAAAGACTTTGTCTATTTACCCTCTCTATGCCCCTCATGATTTTATAAACCTCTATAAGGTCACCTCTCAGTCTCTAATGCTCCAGGGAAAACAGCCATAGCCTGTTCAGCCGCTCCCGATAGCTCAAATCCTCCAACCCTGGCAACATCCTTGTAAATCTTTTCTGAACCCTTTCAAGTTTCACAACATCTTTCCGAAAGGAAGACCAGAATTGCACGCAATATTCGAACAGTGGTCGAACCAATGCCCTGTACAGCTGCATCATGACTTCCCAACTCCTGTACTCAATACTCTGACCCATTCCACCCAGACCCAGCTCCCAACTCCATCACCTTGTACTTAGCATGGTTACTGGATTTTATTTTTAGCCTTTGTTTCACATTTTGAGTATTTGGAATCTTATTCCGTTGGTTTAAATTAAGTTCTGTTGTTTCTACTTTTCACCCAGCCCTCTGTTCCTGCTGCTATATTTTCTGAACTGTCTGTGAGACAATCTCGTTGGCAGGTTCCCTCTGTCGCACCTAATCAGGCACCTTTCAAAAATTCACTTGCAAATGTACATTGTATTTCCTCAGTCATTAGTCTCTGTTAGCTAAGAATTGTCAGTACATTCTGCCTTTTGAAAATCATGTTGGTTACTCTTAATTAGCCTATGCCATTCAAAATGAGTATTCATTGTCTGTTGTGATACGGCCTGAAGGTGGTTTGCTCACAGCCAGCTTTAGCTTGCTTGTTTTACATGGCTTATTCATTCTTCTCTTCTGGAACAAAGGAATTCTGTAGGCAGTTGTCCAGCTTTTCAGGGTAACTGAATAGGAATGTCATGCAGCTGAGGATTTGGAAGAAAACTGATTGGAGGGATTTATGTAAATAGTTACGGGAGAAGTTAATGCACAACTGGGTGACAACACTGAAGGTTTTGGAAAGGATAGAAAAAGTTGGGTGGAACTGTAGTTTTTTAAATTCATTTATGGGATTTGAGCATTGCTAGCAATGCCAATGTTTATTGCCCATTCCAACAAGTGATTATTTTGCTCAGAACATCTGGAGGGCATTTAAGGGTCAGCAACATTGTTGTGGTTCAGGAGACACGTTGCTCCCCTTCTCTAAAATCATAGGTGAACTCAATCCCATTTTGCAACAATTAGTAACAGCAATTTATTCCAGATTTTATTTAATTAATTGAATTGAAATTTCCCAACTGTTGTACTGAGATTTGAACTTGTGCCTCTCGATCATTGGTCCAGGAATCTGCATTGCAAACCTAAACTCATTTGTTTCAAACCACCAAGATGACTCAAAAGGAATGAAACCAGACAGACCACCTCGCATTGACCTGGGTACTGGAAATGACAACAGCAAACTCAGCCCTGGCAACACTGCAAAGTCTTGTTGATGAATAACTGGGGATTAGTACCAAATTAGGAGAGCCATGTTACAAACTAATCAAGAAACAGCTCAGCATAATCACTTACCATGGAATCATACTATGCATATAACATTTGAGACAATACAGTCACCATCCTAGATCTGTTCTGCTGGTGTAAAAAAATGAGGTCTGCAGATGCTGGAGATCACTGCTGAAAATGTGTTGCTGGTTAACCGCAGGAAATGTAAAACTTGCGCCCACACCTCCTCCCTCACTTCCCTCCAAGGCCCCAAGGGATCCTTCCATATCCGCCACAAGTTCACTTGTACCTCCACACACATCATCTATTGCATCCGCTGCACCCGATGTGGTTCTATAGTGGGGAGACGGGCCGCTTACTTGCGGAATGCTTCAGAGAACACCTCTGGGACGCCCGGACCAACCAACCCAACCACCCCGTGGCTCAACACTTTAACTCTCCCTCCCACTCCACCGAGGACATGCAGGTCCTTGGATTCCTCCACCAGCAGAACATCATAACACGACGGCTGGAGGAGGAGCGCCTCATCTTCCGCCTGGGAACCCTCCAACTACAAGGAATAAACTCAGATTTCTCCAGTTTCCTCATTTCCCCTCCCCCTACCTTGTCTCAGTTGGTTCCCTCAACTCAGCACTGCCCTCCTAACCTGCAATCTTCTTCCTGACCTCTCCGCCCCCACCCCACTCTGGCCTATCACCCTCACCTTGACCTCCTTCCACCTATCACATCTCCATCGTCCCTCCCCCAAGTCCCTCCTCCCTACCTTTTATCTTAGCCTGCCTGGCACACTCTCCCCATTCCTGATGAAGGGCTCTGGCCCAAAATGTCGAATTTCCTGTTCCTTGGATGCTGCCTGACCTGCTGTGCTTTAACCAGCAACACATTTTCAGCTGTGACAAGATAGCAGAGGTGGAACTATCATGGTACGTCGAAGGGTTTTGCCTTGGGAGTCCTTGATGTTGACTGTGGATGTTGTGAAGTCTCTTGGCTTCTGATTTTCATGTACAGCTCACCTCTTGACTGATGAAACATGTCTCCTCCTTATTGAATTCCACTTAGAAGAAGAACTGAGGGTGTCAAGAGCACAAAAAGTACTCTGGGTGAGCATTTCAGTATCCATCAGGAAGTGTGTTCTGGCAGCACCGGAAAGTACATCACTACTAGACTCGGCTTGCAGCAGCTAGTGAGGGAGACAAGGGAAAAACATTCTTGACCTCATGCTTAACAATCTATCTGCCAGATGCATTTGGCTGTGACAGTATTGGCAAGAGAGACCACTGTGCAGTGTTTTTGGAGATGAGGTTCTGTTTTCACATTAAGGTTATCATAGCCTGCATGAGTGGCACTACCTCAATGCTAAATTGTTAAGATCATAAACAGACACAGGAGTAAGCTGTTTAGCTCATTGAGTCTGTTCTGCCATTTCAATAGGATCATCGATGATTCTCATGCTCACCTTCCTTCCCTTTCCCTGTAATCCTTGATTCTGATCAAAAATCTATCTACCTCCACCTCAGACATTCACAATGCCCTCCCTCCCACCCAACACAGGCAGACGCACACGCACACGCACACCCCTTTCAATAACAAGGAGTTCTGAAGATACTTGACCCACAGTGAAGAAATACCTCCCCATCTCAAATCTTAAATTGGCACCCCTTTATTCTGAGACATGCCCTCTGGTCCTAGCCTCTTCCATGAGGGGAAGCATTTAGCTTTTCCACTGTTAAACCTCTTAAGAATTCTGTATGTTTCAATGCGATTAGCTCTCATTCCTCTAAATCCCAATGAGTAGAGTCCCAACCTGTTTGGCCTGATTTTGAATAGATCTAGTAACTCAAGGCTGGGCATACATGAGGTGCTGAGGGCCATCAGCTGTAGCAGAAGCATACTCAAGCACAATCTGGATCCTCACGTCAATGACTCGACCATTACATCAAGCCAGGAATCCAGCCCTGGATCACTGAAGAGCGCAGGAGCAACACTAGGCATATTGCAAAAACAACCAAATGAAGCTCCAACATAGGGCTACTTGTGTTTGACACAGCAAAAGGTAGACAGAGTAATCCATTTCAAAACCAACAGATCAAAGTTACTAAGTGCTGCAATCCTGTCACATCCAGCTATGAATGGTGGTGGACAATTAAACAGCTCAGTGGAGGAGGAATTGTCATGAAAGACAGGAGGGTGTGGGGACTTGCTGAAGCTGATGCTTGGTTCACACATCAGAGTATCTCACTCGTGGTAGTTTGCACTGACTGGTGTGATAACACTTGGAGGGAGGAAACTGTGTTGATTCTACTAAATAACAACAGCTTTAATTTTATATCTACCATTTAATATAGTAAACATCCTAAACTGCTTCAGTGAAATGGTATTCAACAAAACTTGAATTGAACCACATGATAGACATTAGATGGATGGACAAAAATGCAAGCTTTTGGGAACAAATTAGACGAGGTTGAATAAGTGGGGAACTGCAGGGAATGAATTCCAGAGCTTAGGCTAAGGCAGTTAAAATCAGATTCCACCCTTGGTGGAGTGATTGTATTTGAAGGGTGCCAGAATTTAAGGAGTACAGGTAACATGAAGTGTTGTGATAAATACAATAACATTTTGCAAGGGAAGGAAAGATCTTCATTAAGGTGCTTTTTATAAGTTGTGCTGGTCTGATCAAATCTGAAGCTGCAATCGGCCTTTCGTATGCATTCTTCTTCCTGCAGATAGTAAGCCATTTAACCCTGAGGAGGTTAGGGTTATCGTAACATCATTGCAGCAGCCTGCAGTATTTCTTAATATGGTTTCTGACTGGCCAGCACTGAAGTGGAATGTCGAGCATCTTTCACGTCTCCTTAATGGAAAGCCATTAAAGTTTAGGATTGGAGAAAGGAAGGTGACTAAAGGTAAGTGTTTGGTAATGCACCATTTCATTTATTTATGACATACTGAGAAAAAACAAAATAAGATGAATATAAGTATTTAATGTTGGCTTTCTCTCAAGTTTTTGATTGTCCAAATTTATCAAACACATTACTAATATACTAAATGTTCCAATTTAAGTTTAAGTACACAATGTGGGATGTGTCTTATGTTTCGTATGTGGCTTCGTAGTTGCTGTCTTCCCGACTACTGTGTTGACATCTGTCTCATAACCTTTCTCTTCATTGAAACACAACTTTTCTTGCATTTCTTGGAAGCTGCAATATACTGATACTCTTGTCATCCAGCTACCCTGCTACTTGCCATGTTGGAATCAAATCTCCTACCTTTTAGGACATCAAGACTGAAACTCCTTGTCTCCCTCAGTCTTCCACTGCACTCAGTTGTGAGGCGTATATCAATCCTGGTTTTTTTTTTGAAGAGAGATTTTGAGCTATAGTTGCTTTTCTGCAACTTTGTTTTTACATATGAGAATTCCATTGGCTATGGCAGAGGGAGGTCATAAAATCTGATAGGGTATAGGAAAAGTGGCAGGTTGAAATGGGTTAGCATGTCACTGTGCAACAGAGCAATGTTATGCTGAGCTCAACGAAGAGTGATACCTTGAACGAGAGTGAGTTTGGGCAATAATTCTCTCGGTGAAGTTGTCGATTTGATTTTTAAAGTGATAGCAAGAGATATTGTGCAAATCTAAGGAGGTAGAAGAATGTAGTCGTGACCATATCCAAACCAGAAATGGGTAAGAAGCTCACCTCACAGACACACAGAACATGGAGGTCATGAACTATCAAACTCAGCTTGAGTGCACTGTTGATACCATCAAAGACAGAGATTAGTGACACACAGGAGGGCCAAATAGTTGAAAAGAAGCTCAGCGGTTAGCACTACTGCCTCATAGCGCCAGGGACCTGCCTCGGGCGACTGTCTGTGTGGAGTTTGCACGATCTCCCGGTGTCTGCATGGATTTCCTCTCACAAAGATGTGCAGATCAGGTGAATTGGTCGCACTAAATTGTTCATAGTGTTAGATGCAGTAGTCAGAGAGGAATGGATCTGGGTGGGTTACTCTTCGGAGGGTCGGTGTGGACTTGTTGGGCTAAAGGGCCAGTTTCCACACTGAAGGGAATCTACGGTGGCACAGTGGTTAGCACTGCTGCCTCATAGGGCCTGTAGACCCGGGTTCAGTTCCCGACTCAGGCGACTGACTGTGTGGAGTTTGCACGTTCTCCCCGTGTCTGCGTGGGTTTCCTCCGGGTGCTCCAGTTTCTTCCCACAGTCCAAAGATGTGCGGGTCAGGTGAATTGGCCAAGCTAAATTGCCCGTAGTGTTAGGTAAGGGGTAAATGTAGGGGTATGGGTGGGTTGCGCTTCGGCGGGTCGGTGTGGACTTGTTGGGCCGAAGGGCCTGTTTCCACACTGTAAGTCTAATCTAATCTAATCTAATATTATTCTTTTAAGTTTTCCAATTGAGTTAAAGCTATTACAAATTCTTCCTGTTTAGTTTTTAACTAGGGTAAAAATAGAATCTGTTTTGCTTAAAGCCAAGTAATGTGACTAATTGAATTACATCTGGATTGCAGCACCTTACGCTTATCTTTAAATAAGATGAAAATTAGGGTCTAGACTGTCTACTTGATATTTGTAAGAAGTTTGGTCTGGTCGATAACACAATCCTGAAACTTTTAAAAAGACGTTGCCAATTTTCCATTTCTTTAGCTTCTATTCTTTTCAATCTTCTGGATATTTTCACTCTGGCCTTTGAAATCTCAATTGGGTTTCTCATTGCCCTGCACCAAATTATGATGAAAAAGACGGAACAACTGAGCTGCTTAAGTGAGATGTGTTGGCTCATGTTTAGTGGACCTCAATTTTATAACAAATATTATTTAAGTTTATTTATTCATTATATGGGTGTTGGCTTGCTAAACCAGTAACCTGCTCTTGGGAAGTTGGTGGTGCACTGCCTTCTTGAACTTCTGCTCCTCGGAGGCAGTAATGTGGTTTTGACCCAGATATGTTTGAATGGCAGGGATAAATATCCAAGTCAAGGTGGTATATGACTTGGAGGTGGTGATATTCCCACGCTCCTGCTACTCTTATCCTCTTGACAATTTGTTTGGGAATGTTATTAAAAATATGTAGTGCATTCTGTTGATGTTGCATTCTGCTATCAAGATGCACCGATGATGACAGGTGCCAACGCTTCATGTTGTGTTGGGGGCTAATGCTTCATGGTATTGAAGTGGAAAAGTGCTGGAGGGGTTATGAACATCCTCATAAGGCAATTGAGCAAAATAATAAAGGTAAAGAAAGACTGAGGTTTTCATAGCTTTACCAAAAATCATCTTTTAGTTTACAAATGTTGAGTTTGGCATTGACTTGAAATTGCTAGATTGAGTTGATTTCAAAGATGGTTAAAATGGTTGTGTTAGTACATATGTGTTAGGGCTTCAGATTGGTTCCACAGGTCGGCACAGCATCGAGTGCCGAAGGGCCTGTATTGCGCTATAATGTTTTCTGTTCTATATGTCTGAAACTGAGTGGTGACCTTGAAAATGGAAACTAAATTTATCCCTTGGTTGATTTTGTTTTTGGGTAAAAAATGAGGTCTGCAGATGCTGGAGATCACAGCTGAAAATGTGTTGCTGGTTAAAGCACAGCAGGTTAGGCAGCATCCAAGGAACAGGAAATTCGACGTTTCGGGCATAAGCCCTTCATCAGGAATCTGATTTTGTTTTTTGGCACCATGACTTTAATTCTTGTTTTACACAGGGCCCACTTAAAACTGTACTCTATGAATAAGCTGCTTCAGTAGTTTGTACCTTCATAACTTGACTCTTCCAGTCCACATCTAGTGAACTACATTCTACTTTCTATAAGCTTGCAGATGCCCAAATCTCTGTCATCCTCTTTTTAATTTTCACTGTGTTCCATTTCCCTGTGCTTCCTGACCTGTACTGGCACCTTGTCAAACAGTGTCTTGATTTTAAAATCTTAATTCTTGTTTTCAAATCCCTGGCCCTTCCCTAACTCTATTATGTACTCTAGCTCCTCCTTCTTTCTGTAATCTACTCTTATCCTACAGCCCTTTGAGATATCTCTAATTGGAATTAATGTCAATTGTTGGGGTAAGGAAACATTTTTCGCATGGCACCCTTTAACTAGTCGAATGCCAGGGAGGTTAGTGCTAGGGACACAATTATTTACAACATAGTAAAACTTGGATGCCCTCTGTGTATGCTCCTCCAGTCTTTCTCTCATTCAGTAATATTCGGTTCATCTATTCTTTCTGCCAAAGTGCATAATCTCATGTTTTGATTACATTATATTCGATCTGTCCTCGAGACTTGCCTTCCCATGTATGAGGGTGGTGTGTGTATAAAATGAGCTGCCAGAGGAAGTGATGGAGGCTGATACAATTATCACATTTGAAATGCATCTAGGTGGGTATATGAGTAGGACGGGTTGAGAGGGATATTGGCCAAATGCTGGAAAATGGAGCGAGATTAATTTAAGATATCTGGTCGGCATGGATGAGTTGGGTGAAATGATCTGTTTCTATGCTATGCATTTGTGTTGTCTGTAAATTTGGCTAGAGTACATTCACTTTTCACATACAAGTCTAAATGTGTTGTAAATAATTGTGTCCCCAGCTGTCATCCCTGTGGCACTCAACTAGTGACAGGTTGCCATCCTGAAAATGCTTCCCTATCCTAAATCTGTGCCTTTTATCAAGCACTTTCTGAAAATCCAAAGAGCTGACATCCACTGCATCCCTGTTATCCATCTTGCTTGTTTATTGCTCAAAGAATTCTAATAAGTTTGTCAGGTGTGATTTTCCCCTCAGAAACCCAAGCTGACTCTGCTTAATCATATCATGCATTGCCAAATGCCCTACCAATACATCTTTTATAGTAAACTCTACCATTTTCCCAGTAAAAGATATTAAGATACCTGGTTTCAGTGTCAGAGATGTGAAACGCGGAAACAGACCCTTCGGTCCAACCCGTCCACGCTGACCAGATGTCCCAACCCTATCTAGTCCCACCTGCCAGCACCAGGCCCATATCCCTCCAAACCCTTCCTATTCATATCCCCATCCAAATGCCTCTTAAATGTTGCAATTGTATCAGCCTCTGGCAGCTCATTCCACACATGTATCACCCTCTGTGTGAAAAAGTTGTCCCTTAAGTCTCTTTTATATCTTTCCCCTCTCGCCCTAAACCTATGCCCTCTAGTTCTGGACTCCCCAACTCCAGGGAAAAGACTGTGTCTATTTATCCTATCCATGTCCCCCAGGTCACTCCTCAGCCTCCGATGTTCTAGGGAAAACAGCCCCGCCTGTTCAGCCTCTCCTCAAATCCTCCAACCCTGGCAATATCCTTGTAAATCTTTTCCGAGCCCTTTCAAGTTTCACAATATCTTTCCGATAGGAAGGAGACCAGAATTGCATGCAGTATTTCAACAGTGGCCTAACCAATGTCCTGTACAGCCGCAACATGACCTCCCAACTGCTGTACTCCATACTCTGACCGATAAAGGAAAGCATACCAAATGCCGCCTTCACTATCCTATCTACCTGCAACTCCACTTTGAAGGAGTTATGAACCTGCACTCTAGCACCTTGCCACTAAGTGTAGGAGTTCTGCTAAGATTTGCTTTCCCAAAATGCAGCACCTCGCATTTATCCAAATTAAACTCCATCTGCCACTTCTCAGCCTATTGGCCCATCTGATTAAGATCCAGTTGTAATCTGAGGTAATCTTCTTCGCTGTCCACTACACCTCCAGTTTTGGTCATCTGCAAACTTACGAACTGTACCTCTTATGCTCGCATCCAAATCATTTGTATAAATGACGAAAAGTATTGAACCCAGCACCGATCCTTGTGGTATTCCACTGATCACATGCCTCCACTCTGAAAAACAACCCTCCACCACCACCCTGTCTTCTACCTTCAAGTAAAAAATGAGGTCTGCAGATGCTGGAGATCACAGCTGAAAATGTGTTGCTGGTCAAAGCACAGCAGGCCAGGCAGCATCTCAGGAATAGGGAATTCGACGTTTCGAGCATAAGCCCTTCATCAGGAATGCTTCTACCTTCAAGCCAGTTCTGTATCCACATGGCTAGTTCTCCCTGTATTCCGTGAGATCTAACCTTGCTCATGAGTCTCCCATGTCGAAAGCCTTACTGAAGTCCATACAGATCATGTCTACAGCTCTGCCTTCACCAGCCCGCTTTGTTACTTCCTCAAAAAACTCAATCAAGTTTGTTGGACATGACTTCCCACGCACAAAGCCATGTTGACTATCCCAAATCAGTCCTTGCCTTTCCAAATACATGTACATCCTGACCCTCAGGATTCCCTCCAACAACTTGCCCACCACCGAGGTCAGACTCACCGGTCTATATTTCCCTGGCTTGTCTTTACCACCCTTCTTAAACAGTGGCACCACGTTAGTCAACCTTCTGTCTCCCGGCACCTCACCCGTGACTATCGATGATACAAATATCTCAGCAAGGGGCTCAGCAATCACTTCTCTAGCTTCCCACAGAATTCTAGGGTACACCTGATCAGGTCCTGGGGATTTATCCACCTTTGTGCGTTTCAAGACATCCAGCACTTCCTCCTCTGTAATCTGGACATTTTTCAAGGTGTCACCATCTATTTCCCTACAGTCTATATCTTCCATATCCTTTTCCACAATAAATACTGATGCAGAATACTCATTTAGTGTCTCCCCCATTTTCTACTGCTCCATACAAAGGCCACCTTGCTGATCTTTGAGGGGCCCTATTCTCTCCCTAGTTACTCTTTTGTCCTTAATATATTTGTATAAACCCTTTGGATTCTCCTTAACTCTATTTGCCAAAGCTATCTCATGTCCTCTTTTTGCCCTCCTGATTTCCATCCTACTGCCTTTATACTCTTCTAAGGATTCACTCGATCTATCCTGTCTATACCTGCCATATGCTTCCTTCTTTTTCTTAACCAAACCCTCAATTTCTTTAGTCATCCAGCATTCCCTATATCTACCGGCCTTTCCGTTCACTCTAACTGGAATATACTTTCTCTGGATTGTCATTATCTCATTTCTGAAGGCTTCCCATTTACCTGCGAACATTTGCCCCAATCAACTTTTTAAAGTTCTTGCCTAATTTGTTGTTACTTTTTTTGTCTTCCTTTTTCAAATAAAAATGGTACATTAGCAGTTTTTCAGTCCTCTCAGACTTTTCCAGAATTTAAGGATTTCTTGAAGATTTCTATCAGTACATCCGTGTGTCACGTATCAACAGGGTGGTTAAAAGGGCATTTAGTATGCTTGCGTTCATGTGCAGTCCTTTGAGTATACGAGTGGGAAGTCATATTGAGATTTTACACGACTTTGGTGAGGCCTATTCTAGAGTACTATGTCCAGTCCTGGTTGCTCTGTTATAGGAAAGATATAGAGAGTACAGAAAACATTTACTAGGATGTGGCTCGGTGTACAAAGTTTGAGTTATAATGAATGGCTTGATAGGCTAGGATTTCTTTCACTGGAGGTTGAGGGATGACATTATCGACGTTATAAAATTGTAAGGTGTAACGGTAGGTATCTTTTCCCTAGGATGGGGTATTTCAAGACTAGGGGGCATATTTTTAAGGTGAGGGGAGGAAGATTTTAAAAAAGGCATTGTTTTTTACACAGAGGGTGGTTTGTGTGTGAATGATCTCCCTGAGGGGGTGGTGGATGCTGGCACAGTTACAACATTTAAAAGACACTTAAATAAGCATAAAAATAGGAAAGTTTGGAGGGATATGGAACAAAAATAGAAATTACTGAAAAAAAAAGTCTTGGCAGCAACTGTGGAGAGAAGTCAGTTAATGTTTTGGGTTGAGTGAACCTTCCTCAGAAGGGATATGGGCCAAAAGCAGGCAGGTGGGACTAGTCTAATTTAGGGTTCTGTTCGGCATGGACTGGTTGGACCGAAGGGTCAGTTTATATGCTGTATGTTCTATGTCTATAGCTACTTCCTTCAGTATTCTAAGATGCATCCAATCAAGGCCAGGGAAAGGATCATTCTTTAGCCCTACTAGTTTCCCTCATACTGTATCTCTCTGATAGTTATTGTAATTATTTCCTCTCTTCCTTTTGCCTCCTGATTGTTTTACAATTTTGGGATGTTGGTAATGTTTTATATTGTGAAGACTAATTTAAAAGCATTTATTCAGCCCCTATGCCATTTCCTGGTTTCTCATTATCATTTACCCTGATGTGTTCTTTAAGCAGCCTATTTGGCTTCTATCTTCCTTTAATTCTGTTCAAAGAAGCTTTTGCTCTCAGTTCTGATATTATTTGCAAATTTACCCACAAAGTTTATCATGTTCCATTTATTTGATCATCATTTGTTGGTTTTTAAAATTTTCCCAATAATCTGGTTTACTATTAATCTTTGCCACAATGTTTGTTTTTTTTCTTTCACTTTGATGCGATCCTCAACACCGTGGGCGGCACGGTGGCACAGTGGTTAGCACTGCTGCCTCACAGCGCCAGGGACCTGGGTTCAATTCCCGCCTCAGGCGACTGACTGTGTGGAGTTTGCACGTTCTCCCCGTGTCTGCGTGGGTTTCCTCCGGGTGCTCCGGTTTCCTCCCACAGTCCAAAGATGTGCGGGTCAGGTGAATTGGCCATGCTAAATTGCCCGTAGTGTTAGGTAAGGAGTATATGTAGGGGTATGGGTGGGGTTCGCTGCGGCGGGTCGGTGTGGACTTGTTGGGCCGAAGGGCCTGTTTCCACACTGTAAGTAATCTAATCTAATCTCTGGTTAATTTGCATATTGCCTTCCTAGAATTCTCCTTCCTTACTTGGATATAGCTTTCCTGTGAACTATGGCCTATTTTCTTAGTATGTCTGAAATTCTACCTGATTACAAGCTGTTGTTAAAATTAGTCTTTATTATTGTTTTTACATATTGTATTTTGTAACCAGTGCATTTGTTCATTTTCATGGTCGAAAGTGCTGTAATTTCACATTCTTTAATGCACAAGCAACATTATATTGGACAGACTTGCGAATAATAATGTTGCCACATCGCTGATGCTATCAGCATGATTGAATTCCTCTGCAAATTCCTTTGGAAGTCTGGACTACTTTCTACAATAGCATTTCTGCGACTATTTGTGACTTTTGGTCACTTGGAATATCAGTAAAACCGGTTGATGTTAAGCTGCTTATTTTGTCATTGCTCAAGAGCTCTAGCAGTAATGCTTGTAATCAGAGGGTTTTTGATTTTGCCTTAGCTTCAGAATGTCATTTTATCGGTTTTGTGAAATTAGTGAGCCCGAAGTCTGACTTGAAAGTGTAGAATGTGCGGAACAGTTTCATCTAGAGGCATTAATCCTGCATTGAAAATGTTCCTTTAATGCATTGCTGATTGAACACCTGATTTAAGAATGGAATTGAGAGTTAAAAAGTACGTATTGCTGGAAATAATTAAATGCCATGCAAGATCTATTTGTTGAAAATGCGATCACTATTTAATCTGTGCATTTGGTTTGGATGTTTCATTCCATTCTCTGTCCCCATCCCTGCCAGCCCTGCTGATCCTGGGATGGAGAGGGTATAGAAGAATGAGTTATAAAGACCGAATGAGAATCCAGAGTGGCAATTTCCACCTGCCTGACAGCTGCAAACTGGCTTCGGGACCTCATGGGTCTTATCTGCACGAAGCAGATAGATTTCTGTTTGCTGGAGCGGAGAGAAAGAGGAAATAAGTATTTTAAAAATGCAGTAGCCATTTAAAAACAAATGTTGTAACTGAGATTATAGTATATTGGGAGAATGTTCTAATGAAGATTTACTGCCATGTGTGTTGCTTCCCCAGTGCCTGGGCTAAATTGTGCATAAATGTAACCTGGGGTCATTCATGCTTCAGATTGGGTTAGAAGTATTTGGGAGATGGAGAATTGTAACTGGGCTATTTAGAGTTGACTCGTGTATGTGTACGCATTTGACTCTTGCTCCTCTCTGTTCTTGGCCTGATTGAGGGGAGGGGCACGTGTTGGTGGGTTGTGTGTGAGGACAAAGTAGGGAAAATGAGAATGCAGATTATGATTGTGTTCCTCAGATATTGTACTCTCACTTACCTTGTGAGCTTTTACTGGACAAAAGTGAGTGAGTACAATGATTGTGTCCTTTGGATTTTCAGAGGCTATACCATATCCTCGATACCGTGAATAATAAGTAATATTTAATCTAATAATAAGTGATAAAAGCCCTTCTAAACAGCTAAAATTGTCAATAGAGCTTTTTTGGATTTCTTAGGGTCATAGTGGACCATTTGGTCCATCATGCTGATTTGTATCATGACTGTCATCTCTTCCTGATAGTTGTAAGAATGATGTGTCGAATGTGTTTGGCTCAAACCACTGATTTGTTGATCTTCATTAGAGGAGTTGAAAATATGTTTGAATTAATGTTGAAAATAACTGTCCCCATGGTGCAGTAGGGAGTGCACTTTAAGATGTGAGCTGAGACAGGTTGTTAAGGCACATGAAGGAATGTTTAGCAATGCTTATAGTTAACTGAGAAGAGCTCACTGCTGACATGGGGTACCAAAAGTGCTAATGTATTCAGCACAATCTGATTTTCATGACTTTCAGACCAATGAACAGGTGCTTTGTTTTTATTTCGAAAGTGCTGGAGAAGCAATTGGAAATATAGAGCTGGATTATGGATAAAGGTTGATTTCATTGGATGAAGGATAAATATTAACATGCGCAACAAGGAAAATACCATCACATGATCTTTTATGCCCACTGGAGAGGGAAGACTGGTTGATGTGATGTCTCATTCAAAAGACAGCACTTTTGACAGTGCAATATCCCTCACTGCTGGCACATGAAGCACGCGAAGATTTTGTTCTTAGGCCTTTTGAGTGGGACCTGAATCTACAGGTTTCTGACTTGGAGAGCACATCAGACTGACCTACAGCTAACACCATATCTTGTGTTTGTTTTCCATTTCTGTCTGTCTGCGTTGCTGGTTGGCAATATGCATTGCCCATCCATAATTCTTCTGAAGGGCACCAAATGCTAGCCGGTCAGCGATGCCTACATGCCACAAATGATTGGAGCTGCCTGGGACAAGAGCAATTTTTAGCAAAAATCCTGGATGTGAAACAGTAGAATTAGTAAAATAACTGTTGGATTGCAGGAGGCAGTGGTGATAAGGATGGCAATGTGAGATTGTGGAGGGATTTGAAAACAATGAGGATTTTAAAATTGAAACATTGCCAGATGAGAAGAGCCAATATGGTTCAGTGATCTCCGGGGTTAGCGAGTTTTGAGAACCACATCGAGTTCGGCCCCATCTACCACCCCCTGAGAAAAGGAACAGGAAGTGGCTTCACCACAGGAAATGACATCACCAATCCAAAGAAACCCAGATATTTAAATAGAAAGCAGGAATTTTCAGCATTGCTTCACGAAGTCCACTGAAGATGTTACCTAGTACGGTAATGAAAAGTCTGGAAATGAACCTTCCAGCTCAGCGAGCAAACCTACATCCAAGATCTCAGGGATGATTGAAGATAAACTTAGGACGAGAAGAAATTCTTGCGTTTTTTTTTAGGAGAGAAAAGTTCCATGTCCTTCTCCTTTTAACTTTACTTGCTTTTTCTGTGATGAAGATAGATGCCTTCAGTCTGCACTTCCTCCTCGAGGTTTTCAGGTCAGACAGGTTAACAGGCAGTCTGCATATATTCCTCAGCAGCGAGATTGGCTTTAATGGAAGGTAGTACCTTTCCTTTGAGGAGGAAGAGAACTAAATCCTATAGACATGAAAGCTACACTATGGGGAATGGATTGGTTTACATTCCAACTTTGGAGAGATGTAGAACAAAGCAGCTTTTATTCCTCTATCTCCAGTGATTTTTTGGTTCAGTTTTGCTATTTTCTTTGTTAGCCTGATCCTTTGTGGATTGTTGCAGCTCTTTCCTGTTCCACTGACTGGCCATGTTATTTCACCTGCTGTGTACATCACTCCTTTTTTTTCAAGGATTAACATTCCTTCTGATTAAAGTTCAAGTGACTATTTTTGGCAGCCAAATTGTAAGCGGCAAATCTCCTGAACAAATGGCAAGTGATTTATCTTTTAATAATTTTTGCAGCACTATAGAATTTTGATTGTCTATGGTCAGCAGGGAAAGAGAGTTTATTGATGATATCTTTGCTCCAAAACACTCTTTTTAGAAGGAAATCAAGACATTTCCTAGATTGTTTTCTTCTCTCTATGAAGATTAATTTTAGCACTACTGATTACTCCTGCTGATTTAGCACTCCTGCTTGGCTGTTCTATGGTTTCAGTTAGAGGGGGCATCTGAGCATGTCAAATGGGGGACAGGGTGGATGAGGTAGATAGCTTGACTGTTTCAGATCAGTTTATACCTGGCACTCATCAGGGGCGAGACTACAGGTTGGGACCGGTAACTGGGACATCACACAGCATTAAGTATCTGTAATGCTGCTGTTAGAGTGGCCAATAAAGAGAGGAAGAGACTCCACCCAAGTTCTTCAGGTCTGTGCTAAAAATATTTTTCACCCTTGTTAGAGAAAAGTTCAAATATTGAGCTGAAGGGCTACTTTCTTCAATAAAAGTGAGCATAACTTTTGCATAAAATAGTGCCAATCCTTGCTCATCTATTTTAGAAAGTGGAAACCTCTGGCCTTTTTTTTTGATCTTGATGTTTTGTTGGGTACGTGTTCTGTATCCAGCAGAGTTGCCCTGGAGCATATATTTTAGTTCCCTGCTCAGACACCTTACGACGCACCTCTGAAGTTGGAGGAATCTGCATCGAGTCTTTCTAGCCCAGAGGTGGGGAATGCTGCTACTGTGCTGCACGTACCCTTCTGGAACTTTTGTTTGGCTGATTGCTTGCACTTGTTTTGAAATGGCTTTGGTCTCTCTCCTGGTTTATCCTTTCTCTGGAGAACTGTTTGGGGTCAGTATTTAATGTCTTCTCCCAAAGACCTAATTGAGTTGGAAATCTTTGTGTGAAAAGTCACGGTGTGGAGCTACGATTCTGAACCTGTTTGGATGTATTGCTGCATCAATTTACCGCTGCTCCCTTCTCTTGCATTGGTCAGTTGGTCATTAAACATGCCAATGCTTATCATGTCTTACTGTTCCATGGCCAGTTTGTGTATAAACAAAATCTGTTACCTGATTGGATGGCTCTTAACTGTCAGCCAAGTAGCATTCTTAAAAATAATGAACAAAAGTGTTGGAAGTAGATTTTAGTGGCACTATGGCTTTTCTCCTTTGTTGGCCTGTCGAACAGTTTTCAGTTTTTTGGAAATTCTGGAACATTCCTGTAGAATTGGCAACCCTGATGGGAACTTGCCATACTGTTTGTTGGACTGAAGAATAAACTTGGTTGAAGACTCGAGAATTGAGATGAATTGACAGTGCAGGATGCTCCAAGTTAGAAATGACTAGTAGGGCAGTTGAGGTGAACTGGAAAATTACAATTAGTGGATTTCTCTTGTGATTTTGAAAGCTGAAGGCTTTTTGGAGGAAGGATTGATTTGAGGGTGGTTAGGAATTGCTCAGTTATGAAATTTTGCAGTAACATTCTGTGCTCAACAACCTAAGTGAACTTTTCAACTTCGTGCAGCTATGTAAACACTGATGTTGTGTCCAAATGATTAATTCAGCAGCATTAGGAAAGTGATCAGGCCTATTCTGCAGTGAAATGAACTTGAACTTTTCCTGCCCCTCCCCTTCAGTTTAATTTCTGGTTCTCTCGGAATATTGGGCTCCACTTCCTGTGTGACCAGAGTCCATATTTGTCCATATTCTTTGACTGATAAATTGCATTAAAGAAGAAAAGAGACTTGGAATTTTTGTCTTTTTGATCCCAAGGTTTCAAAGCTTTTTACAGCCAATATTATTTATCATGTAATCACTGTGTTCATGTAGAAAATTAAACACTCAATTTGTGCGTAGCAAGATCCTACAAACAGCAATGACCAGATAATCAAAATCAGTAAAATATATTATGTTAACCTGGGAGAGCTCATTGTCTTCGGGATTTTGGTTTAATCAGTTAAATGGCAATTAGGGTGCAGCAGCTTCTCAGTACTACTCTGGAATGTCAGCCTAAATTTTAGGCTTGAGTCTCTGGAGTGGGACTTAAACCCACAACAGTCTGACTTTGAGGCGAGAGTGCTGCCAACTGAGTATTAATAGTTTTAACCGTGTTAATTTGCTATTCTGTAAGAAGCAGTCAGTGTGTGAATCATGCCCAAGCACATTTAATGGCTTTATTGAGGCGGATTTGTTTCTCCAAATCAAATTAGAAATTGTACACTGTGACCTTTTTCATGAAGTTAGTTACATCTCATCAGCAGTAGTCATTAGAACTTGGGTCATTTGTGATATTTTCATTAGCCTTTTATGCTAAATTCTGATGGAACTACTGACCCATTCAGTTTCACTTTTGGCTCAACTATCATTAAACCGTTGTCAAGGTTATGGGGTATGTTATGATACATATAGACCATGTAATCTAATTTAGTTCTGATTACTACATTTAAATTTTCTCACAGATTTTTAATTTTCTAAACAGTCTGGTGAAGCGGAGCAACTCAAGTAGTCAAGGTAATTTTCTCGAAGTGTTCAAGACTGAATTTTTAAAAAAAGTTCATGGGGTGGCACTCTCATTGGCAAGGTCAGCGTTTATGATCTATCCGTAACTGTCTTGGGATAGGCGGTGGTAAATTGCCAGTTCAAATGAAACTGAGTACAATATTAGGATATTTCAGAGGACCGAGTGGATCACATTGTTGAGGGATGTTTTTAAGAAAAAAACTATTTTACCGATGTGAGGATTGCTGGCAAGACCAGCATTTTGTTGCCAATCCCGAATTGCCATTGAGAAGGAGATGAGATGAGAAGTGGACAGAATTCCATAAAATGTCTGACGTCTGCATTGTAACTGGAAGACCGGCTTTGTGGAGTGAGATGGTGAGTTACTCACCTCAGAATTCCTAGCCACAGACCAACTTTTGTAGGCACAGTATTTACATGTCTGGTCCAATTCAGTTTCTATTTAATGGTAACCCTAAGAATGCTGATTGGAAGGGATTCAGAGATAGTGATGGTCTTGAATGTCAAGGCGCAATGATGGGATTCTCCAATTTGTTGGAGCTGATCATTGCCTGGCTGTTGTGTTACTTACTACTTGTCAGCCCAGCTCTGAGAGTTAACCAGGTCTTGTTGCATGGGCTTCCACATGTAAGGAGTTGTGAAATTTGCTGAAGATTTGCAATCATTAGAGAAAATCCCCTTTTAGCTTAGGCTGCAGAGAACATTATTGATGAAGCAGTGATGATGTTTAGGCGAAGCATACTACCCTGAGAAGCATCTCAGCGATGTCCTGGGGCTGAGATGATTGGCCTTCACCAAAACCATTTTCCTTTGTGCTAGGTATTACTCCAACTAATGTTCCTACTAATTCTCTTCTTCTGCGCAGACCTCCAAAGTCTGTGTGCAACAGGGACTTATAGAACCAGAAGTCAATGCTATGAATGGTGTTGGTAAAACATGGTATGCATGGACTCATAAATGTTGAACTAACCTTGTCCTTCAAGAAAATAATGAATTAGGGCGCACAGTTCAGTGCCATGGGAAAGTTTAGCCTTGGTATCAGTTAATATTCTGGAAAGAAAAGGATGATTTGTGTGATGCATTAATTGAAACAGGATTTGTAGGGAAGGTTTAATAAAAACACAATGACCCTTTAGGATAACCGTAGTTGATGAGGCGTACCTCCTTTAGCAAATGGCTATGGTCTGACTAATACAGAAAATGAAACAATATCTCAATGTAGTTTTGTTGCCGTTTGCTCTTCACATGCTATTCTGCCTGAATAGATAATGAAACTGCACAAAGCTGAAAAGTATGAGCTGGGAAGGAATAAGCTTAACTAATGTCTGTACATGTAGATAAATATCAGTTACTTCATCAATATCTTTATAGTATCCAAATTGTCTGACCCATTGAATGGGAAAGCTGGGCTGTAATTTTCTATGGGTTTAATAGAAATCTGGAACAGCACTTAATTAATTTTGGCAAATGGCTTTATTTCATGTGTTTTCTTGTGAATTTTGTGCTTATGAAGGCAAGGGATAATAATACAGAGGAAGTTAACCTTTAATATGTTGAGCACAGGTTAGATTAAGTTTAGCATCAGTCAGGCCAGAATATTCATTTTTCTTCAAAATGCAGAGATGGCATTACACTCTTCAGGAGCAGGTGGAACTTGAAACCAGGTGTCCTGGCTCAAAAGTAGGAAAATGATCACTCTGCCACAAGAACCAGCAGAATGTTAACATAGTACAGGGTTAACCTCAAACACATAAATTGGCTTTAAGGTAGGAAACAGAGGGTGGTGGCGGAAGGTATTTTTTGGACTGGAGGCATGTGACCAATGGTGTGCCGCAAAAATCTGTGCTGCATCCATTGCTTTTTGTCATTTATGTAAAACAAAATTGATGTGAATATAGAAGGAGTGATTGGTAAATTTGTAGATGGCACCAACATTGGTAATGTAGTCAGCAGTGACGGTGATTATCTCAAGAGTACAACTTAATCAGCTGGGCCACTGGGCTGAGGAGTGGCAGATTTAATTTAGCTAAATGTGTTTCATTTGGGGAGGCCAAATCAGGACAGGACTTCCCACACTTAATGTTAGGATCCTGGGGAGTGTTGTCGAGCAAAGAGACCTTGAAGTGCAGGTTCATAGTTCCTTGAAGATGGAGTGGTTGGGGTAGTGAAGAAGGCATTTGGTATACTTGTCTTTATTGGTCAGTCCATTAAGCATAAGAGTTGGGAAGTCATGTTGCAGCTGTAGAGGACGTTAGTTTGGCCACTTTTGAAGTCTGTGTTCATTTCTGGTCACCCTGCTATAGAAAAGATGTTATTAAACTTGAAAGGGTACAGAAAAGATTTTGAGAATGTTCCAGGGTTGAAGGGTTTGAACTATAGGGAGAGACTGAGACTATTTTGCCTGAGGGATGAAGTTACAGAAGTTTATAAAATTATGAGTGACATAGATAGGGTCAATAGCCAAGCTTTTTTCCCCCTAGGATAGGGAAGTCCAAAACTAGAGGATATTGGTTTAAGGTGAGAGGACCAAGATATAAAAGGAACGTAAGAGGCAACGTTTTCACAGAGAGGGTGGTGCATGAACGGAATGAGCTGCCAGAGGAAGTGGTGGAGGCTGATATAATTTCAACACTTGAAATGCAGTTGGATGGGTATTTGAATAGGAAGGGTTTGGGGGGATATGGGTCAAATGCTCATAAATGAGATTAAATGAATCTAGGATATCTCTTTGACATGGATGAGTTGGACTGAAGGATCTGTTTCTATGCTGTACATTTCTCAGACTCTATGGCATGTTCTCTGTTCCATAAGAGTGCCTGTAATGTTTTTTATTCTAAGCCATCCTGTGAACTCTCTGAATGATACTGGCAATTTTATACTCAGTACAGAATTAGAGATGGTTGTGCCTCGATGTTCAGTGGGGACGCCATTGAATTTGCCCAAACTCATTTTAACAGGTGGATATGAACAACCTACCTCCTACCTTTTAAAAGAAACTCAACATCAAATACATTAAATTGGATGCTAATTAAATTCACATTGAAAATTCAGCATATTCTCTATGTTTTAACATTCTCTTGTGTAATTCAGTGGCATGCCAATTTGCTGCAGCGTTATCTGTCAGTTGTTTAACAAGTGTAAAATTTTGTGTGCTATCATAACAAGTGATCTTGAAGTGTCCACTTAGTAAAGACTAATCTATTTAAATCTGTGTGCCTTTGTTGACCTCTCTTTCTGTGACATTCAGTCTGCCTTTTAAATAGTTTCTTGTCAACAGACCCAAGGGTATTTTTTGTAATGTGGCTCTCTATTCTATTTTAATGATGCATAGCACATTTTCACCTACCTCTTTCCAAATGTTAAGTATTCTGCTGTTAATACACAGGCTGACATCTGAGCATTGTCGTTTAATAAGCTCTTGCTCCAGATACTGAAGAACATTAACTGACTTTTTTTTGTGATGCGATGGTTTAAGATGTGCTGCAGGATATAATATATCTGAAAAACATTGGTATTTTGACACTATGAAACTTACTGGTTTGACACTGTTGTGGAGTGTTATTTTGTATTCCAAAACACAATTTGTATTTGTGTGCAAAAACAAGATTTCAATAAGCAAGTCATTAATTGATGGAACAGAAGCTCGAGAGAGAGTAAAAGTAATTAGTAATGAATTCAAATGCAAATTAGATGGATATCTTACAGAAAAATCACACTTTGGGGTGCAGTATGTCAGTAGTTTCTGACATAATCTGTCAGAAATGTCATTCATTTACAGTAATAGATGATTTTGCTTTTACAAATTCCCAATTTTATCTGATAGTGGATGTTTTCTTGCCTTTCTATGTGTATTACAGTGCTTCATAGAGATTTATTGATATGATTAGCCATCAGTTTTATTTTTCATTGTACCATGTGACAACGTAGAAGGAGACCTAACAATGCTCATTTTACGTTGTCTCACAATTCCTACTTCTTCAATTAAAATGGCCATATAACTTGCAAAAACGTAATGCACAGTTCGTTCAGCGAACAATGATAGGGCTGCTTTCCTATACACAACTGGCAACTTAATTGTGTGTCTTTCCTAGTTCCTCAGTTTGAAACACACTGTGAGTACATACAGGCCACACTGCAGGAGTTCTTAGACTGGCTTCACGATGAATCCGACGACTCAGCTGGACAATTCGCTGCTTTCCCTCGTTCTCGCTATTGGGGCTATTGTGATTACAAGTACGTCGCCATGGTCTTCGAAGAAAAGGCTGAGGTCTTCCAGGTAACCAAACAGTTCAGAGTATAAAACAAAACATTGCGCATGCTGAAGATCTGAAACAAAAGCTGAAATTGCTGGGGGGACTCAGCAGGTCTGACAGTGGAGTGTTGGCTAATTATATCAATAATTGAGAGTGTGGGTGCTGGAAAAGCACAGCAGATCAGTCAGCATCTGAGGAGCAGGAGAATTGGTGTTTCGGGCAAAAGCCCTTAATCAGGAATGAGGATTATATCAATAATCATATCTGTGGAGAGAAATCAGAGTTAACATTTCAAGTCCACTGACCCTTCAGAACTGGTCTTGCTGGATATCGAAATGTTCCCTGCAAAATTAGTACCTATTAGTTTTCATGTTTTGTAACTGCTGTTTGCTGTCTCAGTTGGACATATTTCACGACTTTTCAAAAAGGGGGACCTTTCTCTGATGCTTTAACTGATATTCTTTAAACAGTATCAGGCAAAATAGATTATCTGAGGAAGGGTCACTCGACCCACAACATTAACTCTGATTTCTCTCTACAGATGCTGCCAGACCTGCTGACTTTTCTATTTTTGTTTCTGATTCACGGCATCCACTGTTCTTTTGCTTTTTTTTAAACCAATTATCTGGTTAGTATCACATTGCTGCTTGTGGGATCTTGCTTGTGCAAATTGGCTGCTTTGTTTTCCACAATGTTAAGTTACTTCAGATCAGTACTTGGAAGTGGTTTGGGAGTTCCTGAGTTTGTGAAAGACATTATGTAAATGCACTCAATAAAATCTGGAATAGAAAGCTGGTCTAATGGCAACCATTCCTGAACAAAGCAAACTGCTTGATTGGTACTCCATCCACCACCTTCACCATTCATTTAATTTAATGCCGATGCATAGTTGTATCCATGCAACTTGTAATTGTACGTACTGTAGTAACTAACCAAGGCTATTTCGCCAGCACCTTCCAAAACTGAGACCTCCAACGTCTAGAAGGTTAAGGATGTCAGATTAATGGTCAATAATCACCACATTGCAAATTCCCCTTCAAGCCACATGCCTTCCTGACTTGGAAGCAATTCATTGTTCCTTCACTGTCGCTGGGTCAAAATCCAGGAATTCCCTTAAAAGTGTTGCTATATCCCAAGGATTGCAGCAGATCAAGAAGGCAGCTCACCACCATGGTCTCCAGGGGAAATCAGAAAGATCAATGAATGCAAGCCTAGCCCAAGATGTTGCTGTCCCATGAAAGAGTTTAAGGAAATGTCTTTTAAAAAAATCATCTGGTTCACCGATGTCCTTTAAGTCTGACCTACATATGACTCCACATGCATAACAATGTGATTGCTTCTTAACTGTCCTCTGAAATGGCCTAACAAGCCATTCAGTTGTTTCATAAGTGTAACAAAGTTGAAATTGAGAAATAAAACTGGGCAGACCATCCTGCATTGACCGAGGCACCAGAAATGACAACAGCCAAGCAATCCTTGTCAACCTTGCAGTTCTTTCTTGCTAATGGAGAGAGCTGTTCCACAGACTAGTCAAGCAACAGTCTTACTAAGTTATACTCTCAAGAATTATACTTTACATATTTTAGCTAATACCATCACCATCCTTGTGTATGTTCTGTAGCACCAAATGTGACACAATAATGGTACGCAAAAAGGATGGAGTTGCCTTGAGAGTCCTGAACATCGACTCCAGATTCCATAAAGTCTTAAGGCATCAGATCAAACACGGGCAAGGAAACCTCCGGTACTACATGCTTGTCCCTTGGCTGATGAATCGGTCTTCCTCCATATTGAACATTACTTGGAGGCAATACGGAGGGTGGTAAGAGTGCAAAATGACTTCGTGTTGCTCAATAGTGCCACTGCTGACGAATTCCAAAAACACAACTGAGAGACTTACTCTGTGGTCGGTGGTGCGGGAACCAACAAAAGAGAAAAATTCATTGATTTTGTCCTCACCGACTGACTTGTTGCAGACGTCTGTCCATAGCAGTATCTGGCGGAGTGATTTTAGCACAGTCATTGTGGAGACTCAGTCGCATCTTGACACTATCATTGTGCCCAAAGGGACAAACTTAGAACTGACCTAGCAACTCAAAACAGAGAATCCAAGAAATGCTGTGAACCATCAGCGCAGTAATCAACCACAATATAATGCAAGTTAGCTCACTGAGCTTGAAGGTTTGGTTTCAGACATATCGTCACCATGCTAGGTAACATCATCAGTGAGAGTCTCTGGTGAACCGCTGGTGATATATCCTGTCTCTCTATTTATAGATCTTAGTTCCTTCAGGTGGATGATGCCATTTCCGGTTCTTTTTTCGAGGGGAGGTACATGTTACCTAGTATGGTGATGAAATGTCTGAAAACCAACCTTCAAGCTCAGCAAGCTAATCTAAATACTTATCATCAATCTGAGCTCCAAATCCTCTCAAAAATCACTAATCGACCACAATCTCAAGGTCAGGCATATTCCCAGCTCTGTCACCACCATCACAGTGGGAGATGAACATTTGTTCAACCAAGTGGATAGAAGGGCATACCAGGATCTGTACCAGACATAAAATTAAGGAGTCAACTTGTTAAAGCTACTCAAACAGGATTGCCTGCATGCAATAGGTATGAGTAAGGTATGCCACAACTAGTCGGTCAGGCTGAAGCTCTGCAATCCTGCCACAGCCAATCATAAATGGTGATGGACAATTAAACAGGGGAAAGGGCTCCACAATTATCCCCATCCCTGAGGATGGGGCCTTGATACATAATTGTGAAAGACAAGCCTGAAATATTTGGGTCCTCCTTCACCCAAAAATAACATGTAAGTGTTTTGGATCAGCTTCTTCCTGAGGTCTTCAGCCAATTTGATTCACTGGCTGAAAGCATTGGATACTGAAAAGGCTGTAGACCCTGACAGCATTCTGGCAATACTACTGACATCCTGTGCTTCAGAATTAGCTGTGCCCCTCACCAGCTGTTCCAGTACAACTACAACACTAGCTTCTATCCAACAATGCCAAAGATTGCCCAGGTGTGTCCTGGCTATACTAAGCAGTACAAATCCAATTTGGCTAATTACTGCCCTAGGAGAAAGTGAGGACTGCAGATGCTGGAGATCAGAGCTGAAAATGTGTTGCTGGTTAAAGCACAGCAGGTCAGGCAGCATCCAAGGACAGGAGAATTGACGTTTCGGGCATGAGCCCCTCTTCAGGAATGAGGAGAGGGTGCCAAGCAGGCTAAGATAAAAGGTAGGGAGGAGGGACTTGAGGGAGGGATGTTGAAAATGTGATAGGTGGAAGGAGGTTAAGGTGAGGGTGATAGGCCGGAGTGGGGGTGGGGGCGGAGAGGTCAGGAAGAAGATTGCAGGTTAGGAGGGCGGTGCTGAGTTCGAGGGTTGGGACTGAGACAAGGTGGGGGGAGGGGAAATGAGGAAACTGGAGAAATCTGAGTTCATCCCTTGTGGTTGGAGGGTTCCTAGGCGGAAGATGAGGCGCGCTTCCTCCAGCCGTCGTGTTGCTATGGTCTGGCGATGGAGGAGTCCAAGGACTTGCATGTCCTTGGTGGAGTGGGAGGGGGAGTTGAAGTATTGAACCACACGGTGGTTGGGTTGGTTGGTCTGGGTGTCCCATTGACCTAGTGAGCTGTTCTCTGAAACGTTCCGCAAGTTAGGCGGCCTGTGTCCCCAATGTAGAGGAGGCCACATCGTGTGCAGTGGATGCAGTAAATGATGTGTGTGGAGGTGCAGGTGAATTTGTGGCGGATATGGAAGGATCCCTTGGGGCCGTGGAGGGAAGTAAGGGGGGAGGTATGAGTGCAAGTTTTGCATTTCTTGCGGTTGCAGGGGAATGTGCCAGGAGTGGAGGTTGGGTTGGTGGGGGTTGTGGACCTGACAAGGGAGTCACGGAGGGAGTAGTCTTTTCGGAATGCTGATAGGGGAGGGGACACACCCCCCGCCATGTGCACACTGTGACTAGAAGTGAAGATCAGATGCCAAGAATTCTGTGGCATGTAAGTCACCACCTGCACTCCCAAGTGCTTGACCATCACCTGCAAGACGCAAGTCAGGTGTGTGATGGAATATTAGCCAGTTACTGGGTGAATGCAGCCATAATAATACAGAAGAAACTCATCATTGGCCAGGACAAAACATTCATTATTTAATTCATTCACAGGATGATGGCCAGCATTCATTCTCCTTCCCTAATTGGTCAGTGGGCAGTTAAGAGTAAACCACATTGCTGTGTCTCTAAAGTCATATGTAGGCCTGGCGAGGTAAGGATGGCAGTTTCCTTCCCTAAAGGGCATAAGTGAACCAGATGTGCTTTTCCAACAATTGACAATGATTTCATGATCATCATTTGACTCTGAATTCCAGATTTTTATTGCATTCTAATTCCATCACATATCATAGTGGGATTTGAACCTGAGTCTCTGGATTAACTAGGCAAAAGTGAGGACTACAGATGCTGGAGATCAAAGTCTAGATTAGAGTGGTGCTGGAAAAGTGCAGCAGGTCAGGCAGCATCCTGAACTATATTGCTTTTCTTTTCCTAGCTGTAAGTCAAAATTGTGGAACTTGCTCCCTAACAGCATTGTGGATATATCTGAGCTAATCCAACTGTTCCAGATCCTCGAGCAGTTAGGGATAGGCGATAAACATTGACCTAGTGAGTGAAACCTACATTCCCTGAATGATAAAAAGGTCTTTTTTAAAAAAAAACAAATAGAACATCTTTGTCATATATTGGTTGAGATGCTTGTGATCTAAGAAAACAAAAGTTTAATTTTGCTTGTGGTGGATCATGTTCTTAGTTTGTGACCTACTTTTAAAAGTACACACAAGATTAAATTTATTTGCTTAGAGAAAATGTTTTATTCCAGTTATATCTGCATCAGCACAGGCCAGAAACTAATCATGGTGCAGGACGAATATGCAAGTGTTTGGTTGTGTTATTGTTGGATGAGACATGACACATGAATTGTCCAGTGTTTTTGGACAGATTAATCAGTTTCTCTCAGACGTTGTTAAGCCATTCAGTTCCTGTGGAGCTTTTCAAGGTGTATGCACATACATTTTCCTGGCAGCTGTCACTTTGTGTGAGAATCACAATTTTAATAATTTGTCGCAACTCAACATTTAGGACAGGCTTCTACAAAACCACCAGTGTTTGTTTCAGGCAAGGGATGACATTGTGGATTGACTGTTGTGTGTAAGGTTAATCAGAATTCGCATTCTGAAGGCATGACAAATTTACATTATTTTATGCCTCTGAAGGTAATACAGTGAAAAGTGAATGTTTGTGTCTCCTGAACCTGCCCCCCGATGCACTTTTTTGAAATTAAGAAAATGATATAATGTCATTTGATGCAAACTGCAACTGAATGTAGTATTCCTAATAGCGTCAACAAATTGATAACACATATTGAACTGAATAAATATGATCTAAGAACAATGATGGAAAGGTGGCTGCAGGATGTCAAGGATTAGGTCGTGAATATTGAGGAGTTTGTGACATTGTTTTAGAATAAGTGAAGCAAGAGAATATGAAGTTAGGAGGGCCAGCACGGTGAATCAAGGATAGCTTTAATGCAGAAGTTAGAGATGGCTTGGATTCTCTATCTCAATTTCCATAACCAATCGGCAGTAGTAGCAAGTTCATAAAATGAGTGTGTTTCATAGAGCAGCATGTTCTAGAATCAGTTTGCAGGTTGTATTGTGTTTGGCATCCTGTAATCTCGGGATGATTAATGATCTTAATATAAAGGTGCTCCTATCAAGCAGCAAATACAATATGATAGAATTTTACATTCTGTTGAAAGAGGGAAGAGTGGGTGAAAGACTAGTGTTTTAAGCTTAAGTAAGGGTAACTGTATGGGCAGAAAAGCTGAGCTGGCTGAATTGAACTCGGAATCTAGCCAAGGGGCAAGATCAGTTGACAGGCAGTGACAGACATTTCAGAGATATTTTAAAATGCTCAGAAGTAGTTTAATACTACTATATAGAGAATTTTTAAGTGAGAACACATTATCTAAATTAAAGAGCCTCAAACTTGAGGACAAAAGATATAATAGTAGTAAGAATGGCAAGTCAGATGGTTAGACAAAATATAAAGGATGACAGATAATTACAACATTTGTCAGGAGAAAGGGATTAGAGTATGAGAGGAAGCTAACAGAAGATCTAAGAATGGATGGTGAGTGTTTTTACAAAAAAGGTATATTGATCTTCGAGAGAGCGGGAGAATTTGAAGTTAATAGCAAAATGGTGGAGAAAATGAGCAAATATTTTGCTTCTCTCTGTTATATAGGATACAACAAATATTGCAGCAATAGCTGTAAATCAGGAGCTGAAGGTCCTTGGTCAAATTAGAATCACTAGGGGAATGGTACTGATGATAGAGCTACAGATTGATAACTACTCAGGTCCAGGTGGACTTCATCCAAATGGCTTAAAGGCGGTGGTAAATGAAATAGTAGATGCTTTGGTGTACATTTTCCAAAATTTATTAGATTCTGGAAATGGTTCATCAGAAGTTGGTGGGAGCAGAAATCAGGAATCTAAAGGACAGTTAGCTGAAATGGGTAAAGTATTATTGAGGGTCATGACTGGCCAATTAGACTCCAGGTAATCTGGAAGAGTTCGCATGGTTTAATCTTTTTATTAGAGTTTTTTTGAAGGCATTACATACACTGCGGCTAAAGGGAAGCCTATATGTGAACTGCACTTGGATTTCCAGAAGGTATTTCATAAGGTGCCACATGAAAGTTATTGTGTAAAGTAGTAGTGGGTATGGTATTAGTATAGTTGGTTGTTTGCAATGAAATGCAGCATGTAGAAATGGGTCTTTTCTAATTGGTGCTAAGGCACATAAGGTCATTTTTTTTTAAACTGTTTATGTAGCGAAGGTCTTTTCCCCAGGATAGGGGAGTTGGAATCTAGAGGGCATAGGTTTAAGGTAAGAGGGGGAAGATTTAAAAGTAGCCTGAGAGGCAACTTTTTCACACAGAAGGTGGTATGTATTTGGAACGAGCTGCCAGAAGAAGTGGTACAGGTGAGTACAAAAATAATATTTAAAAGATATCCTGACAGACCCGCACCAATCAACCACACCGCCCCGTGGCCCAACATTTCAATTCCCCTCCCACTCTGCCGAGGACATGGAGGTCCTGGGCCTCCTTTACAGCTGCTCCCTCACCACCAGACGCCTGGAGGAAGAACGCGTCATCTTCCGCCTCGGAACACTTCAACCCCAGAGCATCAATGTGGACTTCAACAGTTTCCTCATTTCCCCTTCTCCCACCTCCCCCTAGTTCCAAACTTCCAGCTCAGCACTGTCCCCATAACTTGTCCGGACTTGCCCTACCTGCCTATCTCCTTTTCCACCTATCCACTCCACCCTCTCCTTCCTGACCTACCCATTGTACTCTATGCTACTCTCTCCCCACCCCACCCTCCTCTAGCTTATCTCTCCACGCTTCAGGCTCACTGCCTTTATTCCTGATGAAGGGCTTTTGCCCGAAATGTCGATTTCGCTGCACTTTGGATGCTGCCTGAACTGCTGTGCTCTTCCAGCGCCACTAATCCAGAATCTGGTTTCCTAGCATCTGCAGTCATTGTTTTTACCTCGTTGATTTAACCCTACCAGATACATGAATAGGAATAGTTTAGTGTGTTGTAGGTTAAAAGTAGGCAAATGGGACTACTTCATTATAGGAACTCAGTTGACATGGGCAAGCGGGGTGAAGGGCCTGTTTCTGCACTGTAAGACTCTGTATAAATGACAGTGTGCTGAGCAAAGGCAAAGTATTTGTCAATGACACAAAGATTGGTAGGATAGCATATTGTGAAGAAGCTGCAGGCGGACCTCGATAGGATGAGTGGATTAAAAACCTGGAAAGTGGAGTATAATGTTGGAAAACAAGTTGCTGAATTTAGCAGAAAGAATAGAAGAGCTGAATGCTACTTAAATGGAGAATGACCATGGAGTTCGGAGATGCCTTTGTATCTCTGTTCTATTACTAAGTCACAACATTTTAGATTGCAGGTAATTAAGAAACATAGAAGATAGGAGCAGGAGGAGGCCGTTTGAACTGGCCCAGCCATTCATCACAATCATGGCTGATTTGTTCAACTCAGTAGCCTAATCCTGCTTTCGTCCCCATAACTTTTGATCCCATTCGCCCCAAGTGCTATATCTAGCCGCGTCTTGAGTACATTTAATATTTTAGCATCAATTACATCCTGTGGTAATGAATTCCACAGACTCACCACTCTTTGGGTGAAGAAATATCTTATCCTAAATGGTCCACCCTTAATCATCAGAGTGTGACCCCTGCTTCTGGACGCACCCACTATTGAGAACGTCCTCCCTGCATCTAACCTGTCTAGTCCTGTTAGAATTGGATAAGTCTTTATGAGATGCCCCCTACCTCGTCTAAACTCCTGCGAAAGCAATTCTAACTTAGCCAAACTCTCCCCGTACATCAGCCCCACTATCCCCGCAATGAGCCTGGTAAACATTCGCTGCTTCTCGAAAACTGCGATAGGAACTGGAGCTGGATGAACTTCGGATCAGCTGGATGAACTTCGGATCATTTGGATGACCGAGGGGGTTATTGAGAGGAATTACAGGGAGGTAGTCGCTCCTAAGGTACAAGAGAAAGGTAGATGGGTTACAGTCTGGGGACAGAAAGGGGACCGGCAGGCAGTGCAGGGATCCCCTGTGGCCATTCCCCATAGCAATAAATATACCATTTTGGATACTGTTGGGGGGGACAACTTACCGGAGGAAAGCAGTGGGGCACAGGTATCTGGCACAGAGTCTGTCCCTGCTGCTCAGAAGGGAAGGGGTAAGAGGAGCAGAGCAGTAGTCATTGGGGACTCCATAGTTAGGCGGGCATATAGGTTCTGTGGGGACAAGAGAGACTCACGGTTGGTGTGTTGCCTTCCAGGTGCCAGGGTTCGTGATGTCTCTGATCATGTTTTTGGGATCCTTAAGGTGGAGGGGGAGCAGCCCCAAGTCATGGTCCACATAGGCGCAAATGACATTGGTAGGAAGAGAGATGGGGATGTAAGGCAGAAATTCAGGGAGCTAGGATGGAACTTTAGAGCTAGGACAAACAGAGAGTTGTTGTCTCTGGTTTGTTGCCCGTGCCACGTGCTAGTGAGGCAAGGAATAGGGAGAGAGAAAGGAGTTGAACACGTGGCTGCTGGGATGGTGCAGGAGGGAGGGTTTTGGATTCTTGGATAATTGGGGCTCTTTCTGGGGTAGATGGGACCTCTACAAGTAGAATGGTCTTCATCTGAACCAGAGGGGTACCAATATCCTGGGGGGGAAATTCGCTAAGGCTGTTGGGGTGGGTTTAAACAAATCCAGCAGGGGGATGGGAACCAAAATTGTAGTTCAAGTATAGAAAAGGTTGACAGTTGGGAGATGTGAAATCAAGTTTCAGGGACGCAAGATGGCACCGGCAAGCAAGAAGTTGGTTTGAAGTGTGTCTACTTCAACAGCAGGAGCATCCGGAATAAGGTGGGTGAACTTGCAGCATGGGTTGGTACCTGGGACTTTGATGTTGTGGCCGTTTCAGAGACATGGATACAGCAGGGACAGGAATGGTTGTTGCAGGTTCCAGGATTTAGATGTTTCAGTAAGAACCGAGAAGATGGTAAAAGAGGGAGAGGTGTGGCATTGTTGGTCAAGGACAGTTGCAGAAAGGATGTTTGGGGACTCGTCAACTGAGGTAGTATGGGCTGAAGTTAGAAACAGGAGAGGAGAGATCACCCTGTTGGGAGTTTTCTATAGGCCTCCGAATAGTTTCAGAGATGTAGTGGAAAGGATAGCAAAGATGATTCTCGATAGGAGTGCGAGAGACAAGGTAGTTGTCATGGGGGACTTCAACTATCAAAATATTGACTGGGAACACGATAGTACGAGTACTATAGATGGGTCCGTTTTTGTCCAGTGTGTGCAGAAGGGCTTCCTGAAACAGAATGTAGACAGGCCAACAAGGGGCGAAGCCACATTAGATTTGGTACTGGGTAATGAGCCCGGCCAGGTGTTAGACTTGGAAATAGGTGAGCACTTTGGTGATAGTGATCACAATTCTGTTATGTTTACTTTAGTGATAGAAAGGGATAGGTGTTTACAGCTGGGGGAAAGGCAATTACGATGTGATTTGGCTAGATTTAGGAAGCATAGGATGGGGAAGGAAACTGCAGGGGATGGGCCGTGGAGCTTATTCAAGGAAAAGCTCCTGTGTGTCTTAGATAAGTATGTACCTGTCAGGCAGGGAGGAAGCTGTAGAGCGCGGGAGCCATGGTTTACGAAGAAAGTGGTATCTCTGGTCAAGAGGAAGAAGGCGGCTTATGTTAGGATGAGATATGAAGGCTCAGTTAGGGTGCTTGGGGGTTACAAGGTAGCCAGGAAAGACCAAAATAGAGAGCTCAGAAGAGCCAGGAGGAGACATGAGAAGTTGTTGACAGATAGGATCAGGGTAAACCCTAGGTATTTAAGGAATAAATGAATGACGAGAGTAAGATTTAGGGCCAATCAAGGATAGTAGTGAGAAGTTGTGTGTGGAGTCAGAGGAGATAGGGAATGCACTAAATGAATATTTTTCAGCAGTATTCACTCTAGAAAACGACAATGTTGTCAAGGAGAATACTGAGATATTGGCTAGTAGACTAGGTATGATTGAGGTTCACAAGGAATAGGTAATAGAAATCCTGCAGTGTGAACATAGATAAGTCCCCTGGGCTGGATGGGGTTTATCCTAGGATCCTCTGGGAAGCCAGGGAGGAGATTGCTGAGCCTTTGGCATTGATCTTCAAATTGTCATTGTCTACTGGAATAGTGCCAGAAGACTGGAGGATAGCAACTGTGGTTCCCCTGTTCAAGAAGGGGAGTAGAGACAACCCAGGTATTTATAGACCAGTGAACCTTACTTCAGTTGTTGGTAAAAGTTTTGGAGAAGGTTATAAGAGATAGGATTTATAATCATCTAGAAAAGAATAATTTGATTAGGGATCGTCAGCACAGTTTTGTGAAGGGTAGGTCGTGCCTCACAAACCTTATTGAGTTGTTTGAGAAGGTGACCAAAAAGATAGATGAGAGTAAACCGGTTGATATGGTGTATATGGATTTCGATAAGGTTCCTCACAGTAGGCTGTTGTACAATATGTGGAGGAATGGGATTGTGGGAGATATAGCAGTTTGGATCAGTAATTGGCTTGCTGAAAGAAGATAGAGGGTGGTGGTTGATGGGAAATGTTCATCCTGGAGTCCAGTGACCAGTGGTGTACCGCAAGGGTCGGTGTTTGTTCATCATTTTTATAAGTGACCTGGATGAGGGCGTAGAAGGGTGGGTTAGTAAATTTTCAGACGATACTAAGATCGGTAGAGTTGTGGATAGTGGCGAAGGATGTTGTAGGTTACAGAGGAACATAGATAAGCTGCAGAGCTGGGCTGAGAGATGGCAAATGGAGTTTAATGCGGACAAGTGTGAGGTAATTGACTTTGGTCAGAGTAACCGGAATGCAAAGTATTGGGCTAATGGTAAGATTCTTGGTAGTGTAGATGAGCAGAGAGAGCTCAGTGTCCAGGTACACAGATGCTTGAAAGTTGCCACCCAGGTTGACAGGGTTGTTAAGAAGGCCTATAGTGTTTTAGCTTTTATTAATAGAGGGATCGAGTTCCCGAGCTATGAGGTGATGCTATAGCTGTACAAAACTCTGGTGCGGCCGCACTTGGAGTATTGTGTACAGTTCTGGTCACTGCACTATAAGGAGGATGTGGAAACTTTGGAAAGGGTGCAGAGGAGATTTACTAGGATGTTGACTGGTATGGTGGGAAGGTCTTAAGAGGAAAGGCTGAGGGACTTGAGGCTGCTTTAGTTAGAGAGAAGAAGGTTGAGAGGTGACTTAATAGAGACATAAGATAATCAGAGGGACAGGGAGAGCCTTTTTCCAAATATGGTGGCGGTGAGCGCAAAGGGGCATAGCTTTAAATTGAGGGGTGATAGATATAGGACAGATGTCAGAGGTAGTTTCTTTACTCAGAGAATAGTAAGGGTATGGAATGCTTTGCCTGCAATGATAGTAGACTCGCCAACTTTAAGTACACTTAAGTCATCATTGGACAAGCATATGGACGTACATGGAACAGTGTAGGTTAGGTGGGCTTCAGATTGGTATGATAAGTTGGCGCAATCTCAAGGGCTGAAGGGCCTGTTCTGCGCTGTTATGTTCTGTGTGCACTCCCTTGAGCAAGAGCATCCTTCCTCAGAAAAGGAGATCAAAGCTATGCACAATTTTTGAGGTGTGGCCTCACCTGTGTAACTGCAATAACTCTTCTCTGCTCCTGTACTCTGAACCTCTTGCAATATAGGCCAACATATCATTTGCCACCTTTACCACCTTTAGCGACTAGTGCACAAGGATGCCCAGGTCCCGCTGCACACTCCCCTCTCCAAATTTACAGTCATAAGAAGATTGATGGAATGCTCTCCTTTGTTGCAATAGGAGTTGAACCTAAAGGTGAGGATGTTCTTCAGATATGCATTGATGAGGCCAAATGCTAAGTACAGTTTTATTCTCCTTATTTGAGGAAAAATATAATTGCATTGCGATGAAAGTGTTTCAGAGGTGGTTAACGGATAGATACTTGGATTGAGTTGGTTGTCTTATGTGGAAAGGTGTAAGATTGAGCTTGTTTTTTTCTGGAATTCGAAAGGATCAGAGGTGACTTGATTCAAGTGTATAAAATCCTAAACAATGTTGGCAAGGAAGATGTGGATAGGATATTTCCTTTCTGCGAGTTCAGAATGAGAGAGTACTTTTTTAAACTTGGGGATCACCCTTTTAGTCTAGAGATGAGGTGAATCTTTCTTTTCAGAGGATTATGTGGCCTTGGAACTTTTCCTCAGAAGGCAGTATAGGCATAATTCAAAGTTTATGAGGCAGAACTAGATAGAACGTGGAGCAGACTGATGAACTGTGACCTTGAGGAATGACTTACTTCTGTTCCTAATTTGTATGTTAGCATGTATAGATTTATAGTGGTATACAGCACAGAAAAAAGACTCTTTGGCTCACCAAATCTGTGCTGTCAAAAGCAACCACCTAACCATTCTCATCCCATTTTCAAGCACCTGGCCCATACTGCTGTATGCCTTGGCATTACAAATGCATGTCTGAATGCTTCTGGACTTTTGAGAGTTTCTGTTTGAGATTCCTACCACCTTCTGGGGAAAAGTATTTTCCTCACATTCCATCTAAATCTCGTGCCATTACTTTAAATTGATGCCCCAGGTGATTGATGCCACCACCAAGGAGAATAATTCCTTCCTGTCTGTCTCTCAATTTTATACATTCTCAATCACATTTCCTCCTCCGTCTCCTCTGCTCCAAGTAAAATACCCCTTGTTGATCCAATCTCTTCAGAAACAAAATTCTGCATCCAGGCAGAAGCCGAGTGAATCTAGGAAACCGAAGCACCCGGAGGAAACCCACGCAGACACGGGGAGAACGTGCAAACTCCACAGAGACAGTTGCCCAAGGCTGGAATCGAACCCAGGTCCCTGGCACTGTGAGGCAGCAGTGCTAACCACTGAGCCACCATGCTGTAGGAAACTTCTCTAACACTTCTTTTTACAAGATTTGCATTTAAAGATAGTACCTTATCAGATTATATTGTTTTTAATTACTCTTGTTGTGCAGTGATAGATTTTGCTCTTACTAAGATTTTAGGACCAACAGCACGATTTTTTTCTGATATTGCTGGAATGGTGAGGTGAATACTGTCCAGAAAATGAGAACTCCCTGTTCATTCTTGAAATACTGTTGGGTCGTTAACATCCACCAGGAACCCTTGGTGCAAGCAGACTTGACATCTGCCTCAGTATCCATCTGAGGAATGGTACTTCCAACTACTTGCCCTCTAGCTTTTGTTGGGGTTCCACCTTCACATGTCCTAATGACTTTGAACCTATCTGTTTGGAGATTGCATGTTAAATTTGTGATGCTATTAACGTTTTTTTTTGCTTGTCAGTGAACGATGTAAAATCGAGGGGAGGTATCAGGTATTGCAGCTATAAATGGCAATTGTCTCCTATAAAATCCAAAATTGCTGATATGTCCTGCTATGAAGGATACTTTTTAGTAGGTCATGTAGGTTGCTGATCTTAGCCATTTACTGCCATTTACATTTGCCTTGCAGCTGGCCAAGCATTAATATGCCCTTTGGGATCCTACTGATATGATAGCAAAGTAGGGCACTGCCTGATGGTGCATTGCAGCACTGACCGTGACGACTTGCATTGGCATTTTTTCTCTTCTATTTACAATCATACAGTCAGCAGAGCATCAGCAATGATGTTAGTGATTTGTAGCACTTACACACATGCGCAAATGCATGGAGCCCTGCAGCCAACAATTACCTTCCTTAACTTTAAAAAAAGGTATAGTCAACTCAGTGGGAGGCCTTATAGTGCAAGGCCATGAGGTGGATCTGATAGATTTGAATTATCCCTGGGACACCATATTGATATTAGGCTTCATTTTAGGTCCCTGTTTTGCATAGCTGCTCTGGTTAAAATTCCAGCCTGTTAGATACAATACCAAGAGCTGGCCATGACTTAATGGTCTAAGTTGCCTCTTATGTAAAACACTTATTTTCCCATCCTGACTTTCCTTTCCATCACTTTGGAGGGCAGAGACCCGAGTCAGTATTGTGGTCTGGAATTGTGTGAGGGTCAGGTGTCAGATTTTCTTCTCTTGGGAAAAAAAATGCAGTAAATTTGTACTTTTAAAGGTAGATGTTTTCTAGTGTGAGCCAAAAAATAATTCAAATTCATTATTTGTTTTTGTGGGAATTAAATTCATGACTGCACACCACAGCAGCCTGGTGGAGTTTAATTAGTTCAGCTAATAAAACTCGAATTGAAAGCTAGTCTAATCAGGTAATTATCATTGTTGCCAAACTAATTTCCTCTGTTGAAGGAAATCTGCCACCGTTGTCTAGTTTGACCTACTTGTGACTAGATCCAGAGAAATGTTTTTCTCCCCTTTTAATTTTTTGGTGGGCTTTGTTGGCAAGGTCAGAATTTGTTTCTCATCCTGAATTGCTCTTGAATTGCAGTTCAGAGTCTACTATGTTGTTTGATTTTAAATTCCACAAGCTGCAGTGGTTGGAGTTGAACTGTTGTTCTTTGTCTTAGTGCTGTAGGTGGGTCTGTGGATTACTAGTCCAGTGATGTTGCCACTAAAATACTGCTTTTAATTGATTCAAAACTGTTCTTTGCAATTGCTTTTCAGTCCATTACTTTGAAGTCAGAAAGGATTGGCAACATATGGTGGTCTTGCCATGACTTGCATCCCACATAACAAACTTTCTTTTTAAAATAAGCCAGTCCAGTATCAGATACGATAATTCCCAAAATGCAGTTGGAAGTTAGTAATTTTTATTCCGTAGCTGTTGCAACCTGAATAAGGTCTATGTCCAGCTGCTACAGGGAATTTCATTAGAGACATTGTGCTAGCTTTTGATCAATCCCTTTGCCAAAGTTTTAAGCTCTGATTGCTTTGATGCATGTCTTCCTGGTACATTTAGTCCCGTGTGTCACTTTGAATGAATTGCCAGCAGAAATTAAAAGCAAACTTATGAACAAGAAATCGGTTTTCATTACTGATTGTTAAAAATTTATAAATTAGAATAATTTCATCCTGCTTAATGTTAGAATAGTTAATTTATTGCCAACTATAAACTTGTATTGGGAAACATGGACGGAACTTCTTTTATGTTGCGGGTCATATTTTTGCAGGCGAAGTGCTTTCCGGCTGGATTATTGCTCCCATTACATTGAGTAATTGTCTCAAAACAGTGAGAGGAAGAAGATTGTGTTTTTTTCAAGAAGGATTGCAATCAGTTATCAACTGATGTTTGTCAGATTTAGATTACAGATGAAAGACGGAGAAAATGATGCTGAAGCAGGGCCGTGAAAGTAATTTGCATGTTCAAGCAGTATGTTATCACCTTTGTCAATTCCATTCTATAGTCAGAGCATGTCCCATTGATTGTAGGTGTGATTGAAGGTCCATAAAGCATCCTTTATGAACGTTCTTTGAATAAATATGGTTTTTGAAGTCTGGCCTGTTTTGGTCCTCTCAGAATTTTTTTTCATTCACTTGTGGGATGTGGGCATTGATGGCTGGGCCAGCAGTTACTGTTCATCCCTTGTTGCCCATGAGAAAGCTATGGTGAACTGCCTGGATGAAGGGGTGAGATGGAGTTGAGGGGAAAGGAAAGAACTGCTGACCCATTGTGTTCTGGCCATTTCAACCAAAGCTAAATACTGCAGATGCTGAGAATCTGCAATAAAGCAGAAAATGTCGCAAATACTTATCTAGTCTGGCAGCATCTTTAGAAAGAGAAACAAGAGTTAACGTTCAGGTTAATGAGCTTCATTCACATGGTGAAATGCTCTCCCTTGTCTCTCTCTCTCTCCACAGATGCTGTTAGACTTACTGAACATTGCCAGCACTTTGTGCTGATGGATCAATTAGTTTTTTCCTACCGTTGAATTGTGGATGTAGAACAATCCAGTGCAGGAAAAGCCTGTATAGCACATCATACTTTGGCTGTGTCTTTTCAAAAGCTAACCAATTGATCTGACTTCTGTTCTTTTCTCCAACCCTTTTTCTACTTAAAGTATGTATCTAGTTTCTCATTCAAAGTTGATATTCATAGAATTATAGAATCCTTACAGTTTTGAATCAGGCCATTCAGCCCATCAAGTCCACACCAACCCTCTGAATAGCATCCAAGCCAGGCACACTCCCTCTAAACTTGCATTTCCCATGGCCCATCCACTTAGCCTGCACACTATAGGTAATTTAGCATGGCCAAACCACCTAACCTGCACATATTTGGACTATGGAGGGAGACTGGAGCACCCAGAGGAAACCCATGCAGATAGGGGGAATGTGCAAATTCTGCACATACAGTCACCTGAGGGTGGAATTGAACCCAAGTCCCTGGCACTGTGAGGCAGCAGTGCACCTACTTCCATCATCATTTTAGGACTTCATCCAAATTTGCCATTATTCAGTGCTTTAAAACAAAATTATCCTGCCTCATCTCTGGTTTATTTACCAATTATTGTAAATTCATTTCCTCTTATTTACTGACCTACTTAGCAGAAATTTGACACTTCAGTTTATTAATGGTCTAAGAATAAGAGGTGGAATCTTTCCTTTTGGCGAATGAGTCCAGAGAGAAGGAAGCATTCCATGTGTTTAATGCAAGGAATGGGTTAAGAAAAAGATTTAAAACACTTGAAAACATGCAGCATTTGGCACGAGGTAAGATTATTAACAAGAAGTAACCAATACATGATCTCATGCAGCTGGCAGCATTCAGGTTGCGATCAGTCCTAGATGACATCAACATTATTACACTTAACAAATTGGTTTATGTAATTTCCCTCAAGACTGGCTTGTTAACAGGCAGAAGATTCTAGTTTTTAATTTAAACATGATGTAGGTGACAAAATGAATTTAGATAATGAGATGCTGTGAAACGTGCAGTATTGAAGATGCATCTTCCTTTAGAAAAAGGAAGTAGTGAACAGTAGAATGCAAATAAAGGAGGTGGTAAAATGTCCTGTCAAATATTGTTTGTGTCTTGGAGCACAGGGTGGTGCACCGATTAGTTCACTGTATTTTTACTGAATGCAAATCCAGGCCAGACTGATGGAATAAACATATCGTTTCTCCATCCAGCTGCAAGAGTCTGCTTTAAATCAGGTTAGCATCAATCGTGCCATTGTGAAGTAATAACAGAGTCAATGAACAGGAAGGAAAGTGAATGTTTTGTCCTGTTTCACTTGTTTTTGATTGACTCCTAAAGAGAAACCATTGCATTTTTATAGCTTCTTTCTTAATCTCAGAAACACAAACCATTTTAGTGCTAATGAAGTTCTGTTGTCAAATAAAAAAAACATTCTAGCCAATTTGCACACATCAAGTTCATACAAAGACCATTGTGACTGTGACCAGATAACCTTAGTCTTATTTGGAGTTGTTGGTTGACAGATAAATATTGGAAAGGAAACTAGGAAAGTTCTCTGTTTCTATTATGAAATAGTACTGTAGCATGTTTATTATCCATCCGTGAGAGCATTCAGTTTAACATCTCTTCCTCCTTATGGAGGTCAAATATAGAATAAGATCAATTAAGAGGTTTCACTGAGGAGATTGAGGAGAACAAAGGTTTGACAAATCATTATCAGTATGCTAATATGAACTTTTTTTTAGTAGGACGTAATTTGGTCTGACTTTGGGTTTCCTGGGAGAGACGGACGGGACAGCACACTCTGGATTGGTACTGAAGGGGCAAACACTCCCTGTCACCTTGATTCCTATGGATGCAATCTGGTGTTACAAGTGCAAGGAAGGTACCACTGAATTCACTTGTTGATCATTTTTCCTCATTACATGTTTTTACTCGCGCTCCCCTTTCTCATGCTTGTTGTATTTTGCTGACTAACACGACAGAGAAACAGTTTCCTCTTCCACATTCTCCCCACAACATTGCATGACCTGCAAATAGCAATGAAGAGGTGCATCACATGTTTTACCAGATATTGTAAGTAAATCTAGTCCCATTTGCCAGCCTTTGGCCCATATCCCTCTAAATCCTCCTGATTCATCTACCCATCCACATGCCTTTTACATGTTCTAATTGTACCAGCCTCCACCACTTACTCTGGCAACTCATTTCATGGAAAACATTGCCCTTTGTCCTTTGTATATCTTCCTGCTTTCACCTTAAAACAATGCCCTCTAGTTTTAGATTCCCTCACTCCCATGAAAAGATCTTGTCTATTTACCCATCCATGCTCTTCCTGACTTTCTAAACTTCTATAAGGTTATCCCTCAGCCTCTGACACTGTAACATGATCTCCCAACTCCTATACTCAATGCACTGACCAATAAAGGCAAGCATATCAAGCTGCCTTCACTCTCCTATCCATCTGTGACTCCAATTCCAAGGAACTATGAACCAGCACTCCAAGGTCTCTTTGTTCAGCAACACTCCCCAGGAGCTCACCAGTAAGTTGTGAAGTCTTACCCTTATTTACCTTTGTTAAAAACAATGACTGCAGATGCTGGAAACCAGATTCTGGATTAGAGTAGTGCTGGAAAAGCACAGCAGTTCAGACAGCATCCAAGGAGCAGGAAAATCAACGTTTCGGGCAAAAGCCCTTCATCAGGAATAAATGCAGCACCTCCACATTTATCTAAAATAAACTCCATCTGACACAGTTTGGCTCGTTGGCTCATCTGATCAATTCATTGTTAAAAAAGAAAAAGAAGGACTTGCACTTCTCAAGAGCCCCCCAAAGTACTTTCACCCAGTAAGGTACTTCTGTAATGCCTACTGCACTGTAGAAAACATGAAGTTGGGTAGGCTCCTGACCTTCCTTTGCTCAAGGCGATGATTAAGGGAATGGAAATGGATGATGAAGAGAAGCTAGGTCATGTCTTGGATGTGATACTGCTGTGACTTTGCTGTTCTCATCTTTTTCATTGGCAGTAGTTGTAGAGCAGAGATATCATTGAGTAAAATGTACTGGAGATGCTGAGTAGTTCCAGCATCTGTGGAGAGAGAAATGGAGTTAACATTTGGAGTTAACATTAAGATTATAACTCTTCTTCAGATTTTCAACTAGTTCTTTTTACTTTCTGTTCGCTTTCCTTCTTTTCAGATTTCCTGTATCAGCAGTACTTTGCTTGGAGGTGCTTGTGAAGGACATAGAACATAGGACAGTACACAGCACAGTACAGGCCCTTCAGCCCACGATGTTATGCTGAGCATTTATCCTAATCTACGATCAATTTACTGCCATCCATGTGCTTGTCTAGCAGTTGCTTAAATGTCCCTAATGTCTCTAACTCTACTACCACCGCTGGCAGTGCATTCCTCTGTGTGAAGAACCTACCTCTGATGTCTCTCCTATACCTTCCTCCAATCACCTTAAAATTATGACCCCTCATAGCCATTTCTGCCCTGGGGAAAAGTCTCTGGCTAGCTACTCTATCGATGCCTAGTGCAGTTTGTTTGGTAGACAGTATATATCAGTAGATACTGAATGGCAGGGGCATCCATGAAACAAAAACTTGCCAAATCTTGGTCATGGGCCCTCCTTGCCCATTGATCTATGGTAATGAGAAGGCAGGATCAGCAGCGTCTTGGAAAGCCAATAACTTCAGAGTTTATCTTTGGGTCATATATTGTGATGTGGAACTTTATCATCACTGACATAAACGTAGAGGCTTTGCCCCATCTGTTGAAATGTGGAAAATACGAAACACATGCTTACATCTATTTCGGTAGCTAGTTTTTCTGAGACAACACCTTTTGTCAGAGGCTATAGTTTGAGAGGTGCTGCTCCACATGGCTGACCGAACATACCTGTCAATCTTTACCACTTTCTATAAGTTATTTATTGAAATAAGTAAATTTGAGCCACAAATTACAGTAATAAACTGTCAAAGTGTGGTTCGAATAGTTAATACTCTAACTAAAACTCCTTTTTAAACCTTTACATGCACAAAGATCCAGGCTTACACAGAAATGGATTTATGGGTAGGGAAATAAAACTGTGAAACAAAGTGCAGCAATTCCTTCCACAGTTCTTGTTTTTTTTTAGTTTAGTCTCTAGTCAAAAATACAGAACATAAATGATAGGATTAACCAAAGTCCATCAGTTTTGTAACTTTTCATTGACCCTGATCTCAACAGATTCTTGTGTGATGAAAAGCTTCCTGACATCACTCCTGAGCAGCTAATTTTAAGTGTATTCTGTATTCCTGTACCTGAGGAAATAATTTCTCTCTACTCTGTGAAATCCTTTTCAGCATCTTGATGGTATCTGCCCATCCAGGGAGATGATAGACTGTGCCCGAGGTGTATGTCACTTCCATAATGAACATTTTTGTTTGTGGTTGTAGAAGCTGGTTTGTGAGCAAATCATCTTAAATACCTCAATTTAGATATTCCATTAGTTTTTCCATGCTCAAGGGAATACATATTTCTGAACATTGTTAATTGATCACAATTACTATGTTAGAAATTCATGAAAGTGGATGCTGCAGGAATAGAATTTAGAGGTTTATGACAAATTTTGATGCAAGTTTTTTCTAACTCAGTTGAGGGAACATTTTGCTTTGTTAGGTGAGAAGACTGTGTTCCATTGCAGATTTAACTAAGTTGCATATTTTTTGCATGATTTTTGCAATTTTTATGGTTTCAAAATCTCCTTTTCAAGATTTGGAATCTGTTTCAACTTTAAATGTTTTGAACGAGTAAATGACTGTACCTCTTGAGGAAGCTTTGGCCATATCCATAGGCATGTTGAAGATACATCTGGAGTGCTGTTATTATGCAACATGTCTGTTATTTGCTCTGTTCAAAAGAGATGGTAATTGAGTTCTGGTTAAACAAAAACAGGGCAAACGTTGCAAAGTTGGACTGTGATCTAAAAAAAACGGTCTTCTGTTGTTTGCTTAGAGGACTGGCCCGGTCTAGCTTTGAAAGGTGACTTTGAAGTCAGATAGGGATCATTTGTTAAAGGTTTGAAATCATGTGGTGAATGAAATGAAGCCTTTGCTGCACATCACAGAAACATCTCCACTATCTACTAGACCTATCCCTTGCGCCAAGTCTCAAATGAGGTTTTGGCAGTAATCCACCGGATTTGTTCAGTCCTAGGTCTATGACTGAGTTTCAGTATCACTCCCACAGCAGACATGTTTACTGAACTGCAGTAACTGAGGCAAGAGGAGAAAGTCTGGATATATTTTGAGCTGTAAATATTTATCATTTAGTGTGTTTCCAATTCTTGTTTGCTTCATATTGCCTTCATTTTAAGAGGTTGAAATAATTGGAGTGAAGTATATCTTAAAAATGTATTTTGAACCCCTCTGACAACCTATGAAGCCATCTCTTTCAATCATCCTGTTTCCTCACCAAGATATTTTCTTCCCAGATGCTCTGGTGTTAATGCCATTGCCTAGCTGAATAGTTGGTCATGTGTCTATTGCTACCTCGATCACAACAATGTGCCTTCATTTTAAAAAAAATGTTGATTTACTGAACTCGTGGATCTTGGAATATCAATTCCTTTACTGTAAAGGCAGTTTACTGAAAGTCAACAGCTTTTAGCAATTATCCTTTCAGCCTGTGACAGGATGGTGCACTGGTTTAGAAAGTTGTCGATTCACTGCTGAGACCTGGATTTAACTACAGCCGAGACTAATTTGCTGAATGTTTCATTTATCTAGTTTGCATTAAGTGAAATGTGCTTAGGGCACCCTTAAGTCATAAAATGGGAAGCATGGAACCACAGCACAAGATTACAGTAATTTGACTCTTAGTTTGTCAATCATACTCAATGATAGTAAGGTGTATGAGGTGGCCAGAATATCATTGAAACTGCTGAGGCTTTGGCTTCAGAACAAGAAGCAATAATTTATTCTAAGCAATACCTGAGCTGTAAGTCTTTGCTAACAGTAGATGCTCAAGTATAAAAGCAATGTAAGAACGCAAGTGGGATCTGGAAAAGAGCATATAGCCCCTCCAGCCTGCTCTACCATTCAATATCATTGCAGTTGATCATTTGCCTCAGCTGCACTTCTTGCCTGCTCCCCATCTCCTCCTATTTCCTCCGTGATCAAAAAATATATCAGCCTTGAACATACTGAATGCTGGAGCATCTACAGCTCTCTGACTAGATGACTGTAAAGATTTACAACCATCTCACTAGCCAGAATATATGGCTGAAAATTTATTTTATCTAAACTTGTTTTACTCCTTAAACAAATAGAATAAGACATTTACGTGAATATTTTGTTACAGATATGGGGTAAAATGCTTGAGCAGCTGAAACTTTGTTATTGGAAACAGCAGCCCAAAGATTCCGAGGTATCATTCCTTTTGCCCTACCTCTTAAATTGCCAATATGCTCCTACAGATGGGTGCCAGATAGATATCCGGTGCCTGTAGTGTGAATGGGGACACAATTGGGTAGCTATCCTATTGTCAGTGAGGCACTAGCTTTGGTTGAGTTTGTAACCAGCTGCAGAATATATATGGCTTTGAGAGATAGGATGGTAAGCCTGAAACAAAAAAAATCTTTTAAGTCTTACACACAAATGATTTCTCATTGAAATAATTAAGGAAACTTCTCAACAATACATTTGCAGAAAGAGATGGCATCTTTTCCCCCCAGAAGACACAGCCTCCCTGTATCCCACTCGTATTCCTTATGAGGAGTCTAGTGTATTTAGCAGTGTGAACGTGGTCAATCCTGATTTGGAGCACTTCCCTCGATTTCATGGAGCTAAACCGCATGTTGTGACATTGCATCCAGGAGAGGTAAGATTGTGCATGTTGCCTGGGCATGGGATTAAAGGAATCGGGTGTAAGATATTTGACTTCTTAGATATGCTCTGTTATTCAATTTGTTCATTACTAATCAGTGTTAAATTTCAGGATGTTGGACTATTGAAAGGTGCACTGCAGTGTACATCACTCTCTGCTTTAGTTGACTGGCTCTTTAGAGCTATGCTATAAATAGAACTTTCAATTATATTAAGTATGGGAATGGTACTGCAAAACCCAGTAACTGCTGGAGAAACTCAGCAGGTCTCCCAGGATCAAAGAGTCAGATTGCTCTCAAAATGTTAACTCTGTTTCAGGCTGCCAGAGCTGCTTATTCCCTCTAGCACTTCTGCTTTTAATCATGTTGTACCTTATCACTCAAGCAGAACATCTGTCTGACATTTACAATGGATTTGACTCTGATGTGAGCTTCGAACCACATATCAGTTCCATCATCACAACAACCACTTTTCCCTTATATTAACATCACTTGGCCTCAGTTCCACATCCGATGAAACCAGTCGTTCATATCTTTGTTACTTCTATAGTATTCTGGTGTTCAACCAGCTGCCCTCCTGGCTTATACTCTCCATTAACTCAACCTCATGATGAGCTCTATCCATATCTAACTTGGACCAAATCTGTGTTTCTGGATCAATAGACTTTTGTGAGCAGGTGTGGGTTTTTAAGCCTTTAAAAAAAAGTATCTACTTGACCATTGAAATTAAATAGCCTTGGGTTTAGATCATTTTGATAGGTAAGTGTAAAACATTTTGACACTATATATTAAATGCTGTGCTGTAATGTAGATGTGTTTTTAATACAGTAATTCATCATGAGTTCTGTCATACAAATAAAACACAAAGCTATTTGAAGTGAAATCATGAGTAGGCCATTCAACTCTTCAGCCTGCTTCACTAGGGAAAAAGATCATTGCTGATCTGATGTGGTCATAACTCCCAATTTTCTGCTTGTTCTTCATAACCCTTTGTTTCTCATTTCAATCAAAAATCTGTCTAACTCAGGCTTGTATATATTCATTAATTCAGTCTACACTTCTCAGCAGGATAGAGAATTGCGAGTAATAACAGCCTTTTGAGAGAAGTTTCTCCTGTCCTCAATTTTAACAATAAATGGCTCTTATGTTAACCAATGTTATGTAGGTATTGCACTGTAAAACGTTTTTCGACTGAAGAAAGTGCCATAAAACATAAACATTTTTAAAAGAAAATCTGTCAGTCACAGCCTGACTGCTTAAGCACCTGATTGCTTAAAGAAGACTTACTTTGGAAAGTTAAGAAAATCTTTGCACTTATTCATCTCCATGACAACAATTATGCTGTGGAATAGAAATTGTACACTGTTGAGCTATGTTACTTTCTGGAAATATAGCTGTTAGCTTTTGAATGACAGCTATAGCCATTATGAATCCTGAACTGGGTTTCAAAACTGCTAATAGCATCAGCTAAGCAGATGATCTGTTGATTCAAGAACCATTGACACATTTAAGGGGCTGCAGTAATAAAAATGTACCTTTTAAATGTAATTTCTATTTTGTTTGCTTAAAGGTTAACAGTTTTTGATTTGAATATTTTTCTCCATATTAATAATTTGAATTAAAGGTATTCTAAGATTATTAGAAGCGTTTTTTCCAATTATTCAATGACAATCCCATTGCTATTGCATGGCTCCTGAGCAATGTACATTGTTCCAGTTGGGTGAGTGGTTATCAAGGATATATGAGGGTGCATACAGATGGCATGGGATATCAGAGAGCATTTAGTGGTATGGGAGAATTGTGGAGGATTACAGTAGTATGGGGTTTCTGAGAGGCATGAAATTGCCTTGTATGTGTAAGGAGGCGTGGCAAGGAGTGATATGGAAGATCTGAGGAGGCATAAGAAAATGATAGAATATCCTGAGGGGACAGAAGTTGGATTGAGAGACCAGAGGGTGTATAAGGTCACATGGAGGTTACAAAGGCATCCTGAGGAAATGACGTGTGATTTTGGGGGCCATGAGGTAGAATGGAGCTCATGGGGATGAGGAATATATGGGCTGAAGTTTATGGACTTTGAAGCAATGTTGCCAGTTGAGCCAGTGAGTTAGATAACCAAGCCTTCTGACCTAGAGCCCTTACAAACTTCATCACGATTAGCACAGCAAAACCAATCCCAGGCAATATCAGACTTGTGTTTTAGAAGGTCAAAAAGTGTGCAGATCTGCTTTTCCTCAATGTAAAGGAAAATCAAGTCCTAAATCTTGACGCAATGCTGTGAGTGCGACCAAATTTGGCAACTCCCATCGATATTGCACCACAGTGCCCTTACCCATTGAGCCCAGAATTTATAGTGCAGTTAAATAATCTTGTCACAGTTTTGCCTTGTTGTTCATCTGATGTTGTTTTAAAGACCACAGTAATCTCCAGCATCTTGATTTATTGCAGCTTTGAATGCTGTTGGCTTATTCAGAATTGGGATCAATTACAAATAATAGACAAGATTTTGGTAAAAAAAAATCCATTGTCTACATTTTTTTCATAGTTCTGACATAAGTCAAGACTGGGCCAATGAAAAGCAGAAGTTTAAAGTGGTGTATTTATGGCTGGGTGATTTTTATATGTTTGAATATTCTCGCTTTGTAATGCATTTATCATCGTTTAGACAGAGGCATCTGTGAGCTGTGCTGTGACCTTGGCATGGCAATAAAGACCCTAAATATTTTCTGGTGGAAACAAAACAGCTTAAACATTTGACATGCTGTAAGAGTATGTATACTGCTTCAGCACAAGGCAGTCTTTTTTAAATGCTTATGCTGAAATCAACTGAGAAAAATCAGTTTCCTTGCATGAATCTCATCATGAGCCTTCCCTGTGTCAACTGTTGGAATATGGTGTGTGCAAAACTAATGATAGCTTAGAGTTTTGAACACTGGCATCCAACCAAATAGATGAGAGCTCAAACCTTGGAGTGGAATTATTGAATTTGTTTTATTTAGTTGGCTTTTGTAAATTTCTGAGAGAATTCATTGATACGATTAACAAAGTGATCAGGATTTTAAAAGGATGAAATTATGAGCATTCGTCCTCAATCCTTTGAAACTTACAACAACACCAAGATGCCACATGCGCATAGTTAAACACACAAAGCTAAACTTTTCAATCCTGTACAGGGTGTGCTGTTGAAACATTTGCAGATGAAAATCAATTGGAAATCACTAAATTGACAGAATATTTTTATACTTAGCGAGTTTTGAGAAGATTTGTTGCTCAGACTGATGTTCTGGATGTCGGTTTGTTCACTGAGCTGAAAGGTTAGTTTCCAGACATTCCGTCACCCTCCTTGGTAACATCTTCAGTGGGCCTCTGGGCGAAGCACTGCCGATACTTCCTGCTTTCTATTTATGTGTTTGGGTATCTTTGGATTGGTGATTTCATTTCCTTTTTTTTCTCGGGGTGGTAGACGGGCTCTAACTCGATGAATTTTTTGATACAGTTCCGGTCGGAATGCCATGCTTCTAGGAATTCTCATGCGTTAAACCGGCACCACCCCTCAGCCGTTCCTCCGCGATACCGATGACTCTATCGGTGCCGTCTCATGCTCCCATGAGGAGCTTGAACAGTTTGTCAGCTTTACCAACACCTTCCATTGCAACCTCAAATTCACATGGACCATCTTGGCAATCTCCCTCCCCTTCCTGGACCTTTCCATCACCATCTCTGGCAATTGACTAATCACAGTTTAGATTAGAGTGGTGCTGGAAAAGCATAGAGTTCAGGCAGCATCTGAGGAGCAGTAAAATCGATGTTTCGGGCAAAAGCCCTTCATCAGGAATGCAGGTAGACTGCCTGAAGGGTGGAAAGATAAATGAGAGGAGGGTGGGGGTGGGGAGAAAGTAGCATAGAGTACAGTAGGTGAGTGGGGGAGGGGATGAAGGTGATAGGTCAGGGAGGAGGGTGGAGTGGATAGGTGGAAAGGAAGATCGGCAGGTAAGACAAATCATGGGGACAGTGCTGAGCTGGAAGTTTGGAGCTGGGGTGAGGTGGGGGATGGGGAAATGAGGAAACTGGTGAAGTCCACATTGATGCCCTGGGATTGAAGTGTTCCAAGGCGGAATATGAGGCGTTCTTCCTCCAGGCGTCTGGTGGTGAGGGAGCAGCGGTGAAGGAGGCCCAGGACCTCCATGTCCTCGGCTGAGTGGGAGGGGGGGTTGAAATGTGGGGCCACAGGGCGGTGGGGTTGACTGGTGCGAGTGTCCCAGAGATGTTCCCTAAAGTACTCTGCGAGGAGGCGTCCAGTCTCTCCAGTGTAGAGGAGACCGCACCGGGAGCAATGGATACAATAAATGATATTGGTGGATGTGCAGGTAAAACTTTGGATGTGGAACGTTCCTTTGGGGCCTTGGACAGGTGAGGGAGGAGGTGTGGGCGCAGGTTTTGCAATTCCTGCGGTGGTAGGGGAAGGTGCCACGACGGGAGGGTGGATTGTTGGGGGGCGTGGACCTGATCCAGGTAGTCACGAAGGGAACGGTCTTTGCGGAAGGCAGAAAGGGGTGGGGAGGGAAATATATTCCTGGTGGTGGGGTCCGTTTGGAGGTGGCGGAAATGTCGGCGGATGATTTGGTTTATGTGAAGGTTGGTAGGGTGGAAGGTGGGCATTGGGGTTTTCTGTCCTTGTTACGGTTGGAGGGGTGGGGCTTGCGGGAGATGCGGGACGTGTGGTGAAGTTGATGAATTGCTCAACCTCCTCACGGGAGCACGAGGTGGCGCCAATGCAGTCATCAGTGTAGCGGAGGAAGAGGTGGGGAGTGGTGCTAGTGTAACTACGGAAGATGGATTGTTCTACATAGCCAACCAAGAGACAGGCATAGCTGGGGCCCATACGGGTTCCCATGGCTACCCCTTTGGTCTGGAGGAAGTGGGAGGATTTGAAGGAGAAATTGTTAAGTTTGAGGACCAGTTCGGCCAAACGAATGAGAGTGTTGGTGGAAGGGTACTGTTGGGGACGTCGGGAAAGGAAGAAACAGAGGGCTTGGAGGCCCTGGTCATGGCGCATGGAGGTGTAGAGGAACTGGAGACTGAACCTGGGCCTCCAAGCCCTCCGTTTCTTCCTTTCCCAACGCCCCCAACAGTACCCTTCCACCGACACACTCATTCGTTTGGCCGTATCCTCCCACATTGATGACTGCATTGGCACCACTTCATGCTCCCATGAGGAGGTTGAGCAATTCATCAACTTCACCCATACATTCCACCCTGACCTTAAATTTGCCTGGACCACCTCTGACACCTCCCTCCCCTTCCTCGACCTTTGCATCTCCATTAATGATGACCGACTTGACACTGACATTTTTTACAAACCCACCGACTCCCACAGCTACCTGGATTGCACCTCTTCCCACCCTACGTCATGCAAAAATGCCATCCCGTATTCCCAATTCCTCTGCCTCCGCCGTATCTGCTCCCAAGAGGACCAGTTCCACCATAGAACACACCAGATGGCCTCCTTCTTTAGAGACCACAATTTCCCTTTCCACGTGGTTAAAGGAGCCCTCCAATGCATCTCGTCTACATCCCGCACCTCCCGCAAGCCCCACCCTTCCAACCGAACAAGGACAACCCCCCTGGTGCTCACCTTCCACCCTACCAACTTTCGCATAAACCAAATCATCCGCCAACTCTTCCGCCACATCCAAACGGACCCCACCACCAGAGATATATTTCCCTCCCCACCCATTTCCGCCTTCCGCAAAGACCTTCGTGACTACCTGGTCAGGTCGTGGCACCTTCCCCTACCACTGCAGGAATTGCAAAACCTGCGCCCACACCACCTCCCTCACCTCCATCCAAGGCCCCAAAGGAGCCTTCCACATCCATCAAAGTTTTACCTGCACATCCACCAATATCATTTATTGTATCCGTTGCTCCCGGTGCGGTCTCCTCTACATTGGGAAGACTGGACGCCTCCTCGCAGAGCGCTTTAGGGAACATCTCTGGGACACCCACACCAGTCAATTCCACCGCCCTGTGGCCCCACATTTCAACTCCCCCTCCCACTCAGCCGAGGACATGGAGGTCCTGGACCTCCTTCACTGCCGCTCCCTCACCACCTGACACCTGGAGGAAGAACACTTCATCTTCCGCCTCGGAACACTTCAACCCCAAGGCATCAGTGTGGACTTCACCAGTTTCCTCATTTCCCCTTCCCCCACCTCACCCCAGCTCCAAACTTCCAGCTCAGCATTGTATCCAAGACTTGTCTTACCTGCCTATCTTCCTTTCCGCTTATCCACTTTACCCTCCTCCCTATCACCTTCATCTCTTCCCCACTCATCTATTGTACTCTATGCTACTTTCTTCCCACCCTCACCCTCACACTGCCTGTATTTCTGATGAAGGGCTTTTGCCCGAAATGTCGATTTTACTGCTCCTCAGACGCTGCCTGAACTGCTGTGCTTTTCCAGCACCACTCTAATCTAAACTCTGGTTTGCAGCATCTGCAGTTATTATTTTTACCTGACTGACTAATCACAGACATATACTACAAGCCCACTTGCTCCCACAACTACCTAGACGACAGCTCCTCCCACCCTACCTCCTGTAAAAACTCCATCCTTTATTCCCAATTCCTCCACCTCTGCTGCATCTGTTCCCAGGACGACCAATTCCACCTCAAAGTGAACAATCCTGGTTGCTCTGACTTTCTTGACATTCTAGTCTGAGTTTTTAAATTAATTTTTTTCGTGAAGGGGTGGAAGACACAACCATGTGTTTTCAGAATTTGTACTGTTCATCTCTTAAGCTTTGGCTCTGAAATCAGCTGGATGGTTGATCATGTCAGTACTGAGGACGTACCAACTGTGTGTTGCTAATAAAACGCAAGGTGCAAGAGTTGAGAAAAAATATCACAACACTGGGCCATATCTCAAAATACCCTGGAATTTGTAATAGAATGTGCTGAGATTGTGGAAGGCATCAAAAATGCAAGCCACAAGAACATTCAAGGAATCTATTAAATGCTGCACAAGTTCCTAATATAGCCAAAAGCAGCGATTTTACTGCCAGAGAAGAGTTAAAAATAAATTAATACTCATGGTCCATAAGAGACAACAAACCAGTCTGAATGAGAAACATCAGTTCATCCAATGCTCTGTTGTCCATTTCTCACTGTACATCAAATCCTGTTCAGCTCCAAACTCACTGACCCACACTGATATCCAACAATGGTCTGACTTTTTTTTTAAAAGATATTTTTATTAGAAATTTAACATTTTTCAAGTTTACAAAAATAAACAAAACTCTCAAATACAAACATTGATGTACAATTAAATCAAATATACAATAGTCAAAATTTAACAAAGGAAAAAAAAATTACCAAAATTAAAAAAAACCAAAACACAACTTTCTACTAATGTAACCTATAACTAACCAGAGTGCATACTTAAGTCTCTTACATGCTCGGAATGTAGTAACATCAAATGTAATAAAACCCATATTCGTGCGGGATTCCTCTCCTAAGGGGCCCCGGAGCAGCCAGGTTTGTGATCTTCATTAAATAAAAGCCCTTGTTAGGATGGCCGAAATATCTGCATTTATGTAATTCAAAAAGGGCTGCCATATTTTATAAAATAATTCAGTCTTTCGGTGCACCATATTTGTAAGGAAGTCAAGGGGAATACATTCCATAATTAATCTGTGCCAATTTGAAAGTCCAGGGGGGCCCTCAGCCACCCAGTTCACCAGAATATTTTTCCTTGCACAGAAGAGAGAATAGAAAATAGTCTTTTCCCGTGCATATCCAGGGAGGAAAAGTTCGAAAAGCCCAAAAGGAGAGATACAGGGTCCACTCTAATTTCCGTTCCTAAAATTTCTGTCAGGGTACTTGCTACTTTAATCCAATATCTACGGACCTTATGACAAGTCCATAGGTAATGTACAAGAGTGCCCACCTCTATTTTGCATTTGGGACACATTGGAGATGCTCCTGCCTTAAATTTTGCCAATCGAGCCGGTGCTATATGGGCCCTATGAAGTATCTTCAGCTGGATAGCCTGGGTTCTGTTACAGATAGTAATTCTTCTAGCATTTTCCCAAATATCATTCCACATTTCTATAGAGATTTCTAGTCCCAAATCTTGATCCCATGTTTTAAGCAGATTGTCCATATCTCCCGATACTTCTTCATGTAGTAAATGATAAATAGTACTGACGGAGGATACCCCCACTGGTCGTAGGACATTACATTCTCTATCTGATTTATAAAGACTATCTATTAACGTAGTCGTCTTCTGTATATAATCTCGAATTTGGAAGTATCGAAAGAGGTCCCCATTGGGTAATCCGAATTTCTGATGCAGCTGTTCAAAGGGCATCAAGACCCCATCTTTAAATAGGTCCCCTAAACATGAGATACCCCTGGATCTCCAGAGTTTAAAAGTGGCATCTGTAAACCCTGGTTGGAATCCCCATGCCCCTACTATCGGTGCATAGGGGGATGTTTTATGTAAATTACCCTCATTATGCCGCATTATATTCCAGGCCTTAATTGTGTTTAGTATTATGGGGTTTTTACAGTGATCTGTAATGATTTTCCTCTTGTCTGAAAATAAGAGGTTAATAAGTGGGTATTTTACTTGAGAGGCCTCGATGTCCAGCCAGATTGATTGTGGGTCGGACAAGACCCAATCAGCTATGTAACTTAGTAGGGAACTTAACTGATATTTCCTAAAGTCTGGGAAGTCCAGTCCTCCCCTTGCCTGTGGAAGCCGTAGCTTCTTCAGCTTAATGAGGGGCCATCTATGATTCCAAATAAAGGAACCCAGCCAGCCATATAATTTACGTAGGGCCATCCTTGGCAGCATCACCGGGAGCATTCTCATAGGATATAGGAGACGGGGCAGAACATTCATTTTAATTAGTGCTATTCTACCTAACCAGGAAATTGGAAGGTCTCCCCATCGCTGGAGGTCCTGCCTTATCCTTTCCAGTAATTGCACAAAATTTCGCCTTATACAACTGACCAAATACTGGAGTAATAAAAATACCTAAATATAAGAAACCCTCCAGGGACCAACGAAGGGAAAAAGGGATCCGTCCACTAAGTGGGGTGTCATAACCAGGCCACCCATTGGCATAGCCTCCGATTTTGAAAAATTAATTTTATAGCCTGAGAATGCACTAAATGTATTAATAACTTGAATTAGACGAGGTACGGATATCAGAGGATTATTGAGGAATAAAAGAACATCATCTGCATAAAGGGTAATTTTAAGTTTACCTGTACCAATCCTCGGGGCCGTTATATTAGGATCAGTCCGTATAGCTTCTGCTAGTGGTTCAATTATTAGCGTAAATAACAATGGCGAGAGAGGACATCCTTGACGGCAGCCCCTACCCACACTGAAGCTATCCGAACCTAATCCATTGGTAACCACAACTGCTTTGGGATCACTATACAATGTTGAGACCCATTTGGTAAACACCTGTCCAATGCCAAACCTTTCCAATGTGTAAAACAAATATGACCATTCAACCCTATCGTATGCCTTTTCCGCGTCTAATGAGACTACTACTCCTGGTATCTTTCCCTGATGACAGGCTTGGATCATGTTCAAAACCCTTCTAATATTATTGGATGATCTACGGCCCTTAATAAATCCCGTCTGATCCTCCTTTATAATATATGGCAGTACCCTTTCTAGTCTCAGTGCTAACATTTTAGAGAGGATTTTAAAATCTACATTTAGCAAGGATTTAGATTTAGATTAGATTTACAGTGTGGAAACAGGCCCTTCGGCCCAACAAGTCCACACCGACCCGCCGAAGCGAAACCCACCCATACCCCTACATTTACCCCTTACCTAACACTATGGGCAATTTAGCATGGCCAATTCACCTGACCTGCACATCTTTGGACTGTGGGAGGAAACCGGAGCACCCGGAGGAAACCCACGCAGACACGGGGAGAACGTGCAAACTCCACACAGTCAGTCGCCTGAGTCGGGAATTGAACCCGGGTCTCAGGCGCTGTGAGGCAGCAGTGCTAACCACTGTGCCACCGTGCCGATATGATGTACAGTCTTCTGGATCTTTTCCTTTTTAAGGATAAGAGAGATATTTGCCTCTTTCAGTGAAGGCGGGAGACAGCCCTGACTATATGCATAGTTATACATGTCCATAAGTGGATCAGCCAATATTTCTGTAAATTCTTTACAGAATTCAGCTTGAAAAGCATCTGGGCCCGGTGCCTTTCTGCTCTGGAATTGCCTAATTGCATGAAGTATTTCTTGGACTGTTAGAGGAGCGTTTAGGACCGATACCTGTTCTGGAGTCAAGCCCGGAAAGGTCAAATTTTTAAAAAATGACTGCATCTTCCTAGTCCTATCTTCACAATCCTGCGATTTATATAACTCAGAATAAAATTCTCTAAAGATCGCGTTAATCTTTTTATGATCATGAGTCAGAGTACCTGTACTTTCCTTGATAGACGTAATAGTCTGAGGGGCCTTCTTTTTCTTTGCAAGAAATGCTAAGTATCTACCCGGTTTGTCGCCATATTCATATAACCTTTGTTTTGCAAATAATATTTCCCTCTTAGCCGTTTGAGTAAGCGTAGTGTTTAGAGCTGTCCTAAGAGCCGTAATCCTCTGCAATTTTATAATAGAAGGTCTATCAGCGTATGCTGTTTCAGCTGCTTTTAAGCGTGCTTCGAGCAGGCGCTGTTGCTCTCCCTTCAGTTTTTTCTGGGTCGCTGAGTAGGAGATGATCAAACCTCGTGCATAAGCTTTGATGGTCTCCCATATCATTGATGGGTTGCTAGCCGTACCTGAATTAATTTCTAAAAAAGTTTTAAGTTCTTGGGAGAAGTACTTTACAAATTTACTATCTTTTATCAGGAAGGTGTCCATAAGCCAATGCCGAGCGGATGTCCCATTGTTCCTTGCCTTAGTTTCCATATATACAGCGGCGTGGTCAGAAATTGCTATAGTACCTATTTTACAGGATGATATGGAATTTAAAAAAATCGATGGGGCAAAAAACGTATCAATTCTTGTATGGTATTTATGTGGATTAGAGTAGAAAGAAAAATCTCTACCCTGTGGATGGAGATATCTCCATACATCTACCAATCCTAATTCTTTATTCAGATCCGCCAGTTGTCTAGATCTGGGAGATACTCCAGCAGCACTCTTGGGAATCCTATCTATTTCCGGATCCATAATACAATTAAAGTCTCCCCCTATAATTGTATGACGGGCACCAAAGGCCATCAATTTTGAAAAAGCTTCCGTTGCAAATTTAAAGGGATGTGCCGGGGGACAGTACAAATTTAGAATCCCATATTCCTCTCCATTTACGAGGGCTTTAATCAAAATATATCGTCCAGATTCGTCTTTTATCTGATTTAGAATTTTGAAAGGGAAATTCTTCCGAACAAGAATAACAACTCCCCTGCTTTTTGAGCTAAAAGAAGAAAAAAAGGCCTGATCAAATCCACCCTGCCGTAATTTTAAGTGTTCTTTATCCGACAGGTGTGTCTCCTGTAGGAGAGCTATATCAACTCCTTCTTTCTTAAGATTTGATAATATTTTCTTCCTTTTAACTGGCGAATTACTCCCCCTGACATTCCAGGTGCACCACTTAACCGACTGATCAACCATAATCATCTGGGCAGATCCGAGACCCCTCGGGAGGGGAAACCCTATCTGGAACATCCCGAGCATGGAGCATATAAAATTTACAAAAATAAAGGCTCTCTAATACACTCAAAACAATATAATAAAAAACAATTTCTAAATTAAAAAAATATAAAACGTACCTAAATGGAGATTTTCCCCCTTGTTCCCAGGGAGCGTCACTTCCTCTCCAAAAGTCCATCTTATCCTCTCCCAACCAATGCCCCAACCTTGACCCAGGTGCTCCTCAATAAAATGAGGAGAATTCAAATATAATACAAAGCTAGAGTTAACAGTGAGCACCCCACCCCCGCCCACACTAACACCTGAATATATTTGGGAATGTTAATACCATATATAAATATATAACTATAAAATTACAATCTCAACAAAGTAATAATTAAATATAATAATACAACATAACAGGGGAAAAACAACCCTGCTCCTAAAGACAGAAGTTAAATAAAATAAGGTAACCACCTCCCCCCACCAACATTAACCAAACGCTCCAACATGTATATACATACATACTTTATGTCTATATGTGGGTATGTAATAAAAGAAAACAAACCCACGCCGGGGGGGGGGAGAAATCAAATCCCTCTTCCCGCCCCCATGATAATATTAAACAATAAGGTAAGAAAAAAGAGAAACAAAAAAGGTGGGGGGATGTAAACCAAAGTAGAGGGAAAGGCAAACCAACATCCATTATCTCTTACAGTTTATTTAAGAGAGTCCAAGAATTCCTTAGCCTTCTCTGGTGATCTGAAGTTATATATGGATCCTTCGTGATTAAAGCGTAGCGTCGCTGGATAACGTAAGGAGTACTGAGTATTTAAGTCCCTTAAACGCTTCTTCACCTCATCGAATGCCTTCCTCTTTCGGACCAGAGCTGGGGAAAAGTCCTGGAATAGCATGATCTTGGATCCTTTATAGATCATGGCTTTGGGGATCTTTTCCAAGATTTCTTGAGGCTTCCAGGAGCATCTGCCTCTCCCTATAGCTCTGCAGCTGGAACAGGACCGGGCGTGGGCGCTGGTTTGAGCCGGGCCCACGTACTGCGACCCGGTAGGCCCATTCCACCCTGACCTGGCCTGATCCAGCATGCAGATTTAAAAGCTGTGGCAGTCACTGCTCCAGGAATGCTGTAAGCTGGCCTTCCTCTTGCCGTTCGGGAAGACCCAGCAAACGAATATTTTTTCGACGACCTCGATTATCGAGGTCGTCAATATGATTTTCTAAGGTCCGGACTCGCTGCTCGAGAGCCCGGACCTGATCGGCGGTCGATTGAGCTGCAGTTTCGGAGGTCGCGGCCTTTAACTCCGCCCCTCCGACTCGGCGCTCGAGTTCCTGGATGTCTCGGCCGTGCTTCTGCAGCGCGGCCGAGAGTGATTCCCAGCGATGTCAGGACTCCTCGATAAAGGCATCGATCTTCGCGTCCAGCTTGGTGATCATCTCCACAAGGCTCATTATTGTCGGTAAGTCCCCCGGGGCAGCTGTGGCCGCCTCTGCTGCAGCTGAAGTGGGAGAAGGTCGGGGAGGAGGTCCTGCTTGTTGAGAGCTGCGGGCTCCTTTCCCTTTGGTCATTTTTCACTAAATGTTAGATTATTTAAATGTAATACTAAGCAGCTATTTAAAGTTAACAGCTATTATGAATGATTTGGTGAGTGTGGTGGGGATGGGTGACCCACTTTGCCCAAGTCTTGGGAAGAGCACTATAGACTCAGACTTGCTGGGTCGCCGCCATCTTGGATCCCCATGGTCTGACTTTTAAATGATCACAGCTTTTCAAATCTCTAATATGCTCTGACTGTTCAACCTTTGTAGAACACTACCTTCCTCCAATTCTGGATTTGTCTGCACCCCGAGTTTTAATCTAACCGCAATTAGCAATTGAGTCTTCAGCTGTGGTATTCTGTAATACCTTATGTAGCATGTTTGTGTCCAAATTCACTTGATAACACTCCAGTAAGGCACTTGAAAACATTTTATTATTTTAAAGGCACTACATAAGTACAAATTGTTATTGACCTATTCTTGTTTCATGTAAGGTTTGTCTAGTTTATATGGTAGAAAAAAGATGTTTCAGCAATTCACCAAAATTTCTATTCAGCATGCAGAATTTCTTGTCAGGTTTTATCAAAATTAACTATTCTTTATTAAGATGTTGCCTGAAATTACCATAATTGAGCACTGCCATCCATCATGTTAGCGCACAAAACAAAAACATGATATTTCACAATTGTAACCATCATGGGCTTCTGTGACACAAAGTTTACATGCAGAATGATAGTTTTTTTTTGCCTCTATTTACTAAATTATATGGCAAGCCTTCCAATTTACAACTGCATTTTGGAAAGCAATTCTCCAGACTTTTGCAACATAAGCATAAACGAATGAGTCACTCAATGGATTAAGTCAGCAATTGAACACTGTTGTACTGACGGGAGGGAAAAAAAGATAACTTGTGCAAGTCGATAGCAAAGGGAAGGAGAAAGAAATTCTCAAAATAAAACAGTCCCAATGTCCACTGACAACCAAAGTTGTAAGGCTGAGCAAACAACTGTTAACACAAACATTAAACTACAATACCACCTTAATTAGTATGTTGGATGATAGAATGACAAGAATTAAAACCCTCATATTAAATCATGAAATGCAATTTAGCTATTGGAAGTCTGGGCAAACAATAAAGCCACTCACTTCTGATGTAATACATTGCCCAGCACTCCAAACCTGTGTACAAGATCCCAAAGCCATGAGGTAATGACCAGATTACATGTTTTTATGATGCTAATGAAGGAACAAATGTTAACCAGGGCATTATGGATAGCAAGTATGCTCTTCTTCGAAAGTGTACCATAGGATCATAAACATCCACATAAGAGGCAAGATAAAGCCTTGCTTTAGTCTCTAGGCTGATTGATGACGCCTCTAACAGTGCAGCACTCGCTCAGTATTAGCAGAGGAGTTTTGACTGAGGTTTGGTGCTCAGGTCTTTGGATTGGACTTGAATTCACAAACGTCTGACACCAAGTAAGTGCTCACCAAGATACGTGGGAAGGATTCAAACCCCATGAGGTATATTAAAAACTTTTTTCAATGAAAACTCTATGCTTATCCTATTAAACACTTACACTGTAGTGATTCCTCATGCATGTGTGTTGTGGTTGACATTTTATGGTTGATGTCTTGTATATGTTGCTCTTCCTCTTATTCATGTCTTCCACAGCTTCCATAAACAAATCGGCGGCTTCTGGATTTTGTGTGTCCTTGTGTAAACACTTGGAATGAACATGCTATCAAAGCTCAAGCCTCAGATCGGTCAAAAGAAAAATAACAATTCGAAGTGTAATGCCACTTACTAATTAGTATTTGTGACAATACTGTCACCAGCTATATTTCATTTGCTTCTAAGTAATTACATCTGTTAAAGCAGTAATCAGTTCAGTTGCAGTGCTGGCTAGGAAGCGTGCCCAGAAAACAGTATCTGCTGTTTTAATTGTTGATTGAAAGCAGTAACACATTTTCTGTTGGAATGAATCTCTCTGAGCACAAACATACCTCAACTGAGCATTGTGATAAACAAGTGGATCCGTGAGTGGCATCTGCTCTGCTTCGCTTTTTCGAGTGGAATGCAAGTAGTAGTTGGCCTGTTCTTTGTTGCATAGCTAAAGCAGCAAGGACATGAAATGCCATGAAGATGTCTAAATCTTTTAACCTTGTTCAAAGTGTTTCTGTGACCATGGCCAAATGGACACCATGTCTCTGGAAATGTTATGGCTAAGGGTTTATATAAAGTCAAACTATTTGTTTGGTTGCAATTCGGATTTTTGTTTTGGTTGAGTTATGTTTTTATGATGCTAATGAAGGAACAAATGTTAACCGGAGCGTTGTGGATAGCAAGTGTGCTCTTCTTCGAAAGTGTACCATAGGATCATGAATGTCCACATAAGAGGCAAGATAAAGCCTTGCTTTAGTCTCTAGGCTGATTGATGACACCTCTAACCATGCAGCACTCACTCAGTATTAGCAGAGGAGTTTTGACTGAGGTTTGGTGCTCAGGTCTTTGGAATGGACTTGAATTCACAAACATCTGACACCAAGTAAGTGAAGAATGCAGCCATGGAACAGATGGCACGAGAAAAAGAGAGGACATGGAATTCCCAGCGATTCAGTTTTTTAAAACTGAATGCATCACATTTGGAGGCAGAGGACCCTGTTGATAGCATTACACAGTTTAGAACTTTGGATATTTCTTGAAGGTAAGACAAGAGTTTGGTGCGTTGTTGTGTTAAATATAACACGGCCATTTGCAGTTTCACCCATAGCTTCATGTAAATGCAATTAGCCATAAAGCAGGTACAGCAACTAGTGAAGATGGCAAATGGAATGTTGGCCTTTATTGCAAAGAGAGATGTAGTATAAAAATAAGAATGTCTTGGGAGAATAGTGCAGGGTATAGATGAAGCCACACAGAATCATAGAATCTCTACGGTGTAGAAAGAAACCCTTCAGCTTTTCGAGTCAACACCGACCTTCTGGAGAGCATCCTGCTCAGACCGACCCTGCTATAACTTTGCATTTCTCATGGCTAATCCACCTAGCCTGCACATCCATGGATTATTTAGACTGTGGGAGAAAGCTGGAGCACCTGGAAAAAACCCATGCCAACATGGGGAGAATCTCCCAGTCCAGATGGCGGAGTAGGATGCTCCAACTGGAGCTCCTCTGCTGCTTCTGTTTATTTCCGGTTTTCTTTTTTCTTCTTCCCCTCTTTACTCTCTGTGTTCTCTCCTGACATACAGCTGTTTGAGGCATGGAGTGGAGCAGGTATGGCCAGCGGGTTGGAGGCCTGAGCGGGGCGAGTTTAGCCGGTGGGCCGGAGGCCCAAGGCTGCAGTGCTTAGCACAGAGTATTGTTCGGTATTAATTACTTTACAAAGACATGCTTTGGGAGCAGTTCACTAAATGTTCGCTCAGCTGACTCTTAATGTGAAGGAGCTGATGTCTGAGCTGCAATTGAACAGGTTTGCCCTATACTCCTTTCTTTTCTTTCTGTCATTCATGTATGTTATTACCCATCATTCGTTGCCCTTCAGAAGGCGATGGTGATCTGCTTTCTTGAATCGCTGCAAGCCATTTTGTGAGAATGGTCCCACAATTCTGATTGGGAATTCCAGGATTTTGATCCAGTGGCTTTGAAGAAATAGTGATACATTTTCAAGTCAGGGTGTTGAGTGGCTTGAGGAATTTTCATGTGGTGATCTTCCCATGTATCTGCTACCTTTTCCCACTGCAGGGATGGTGGTCATGAGTTTGAAAGGTGCTGTCTTGGAACCTTAGTGAATTTCTGCAGTGCCTGTTCTTGATGGTACGTGCTGCTGTTACTAAGTGACAATGGTGGAGGGCTGTTTTGCCCTAGATAGTGTCAAGTTTCTTGAGTATTGTTGGAGCAGCACTCACCCAAGATTAGATTGGAACTGGAAAAGAGCAGCAGGTCAGGCAGCATCCAAGGAGCAGGAAAATTGATGTTTCAGGCAAAAGCCTTCATCAGGAATGAAACAGGGAGCCTCCGGGGTGGAGAGATAAATGGGAGGGTGTGGGGCTGGGGAGAAGGTAGCTAAAAGTACAATAGGTGGATGGAGGTGGGGGTAAAGGTGATAGGTCAGGGAGGAGAATGGAGTGGATAGGTGGAAAGGAAGATTTGGCAGGTAGAATGGGTCATGAGAATGGCGCTGAGCTGGCAGGTTGAAGTGTTCCGAGGCAGAAGATGAGGCATTCTTCCTCTAGGCGTTGGGTGGTGAGGGAGTGGCGGTGGAGGAGGCCCAGGATCTGCATGTTCTCGGCAGAGTGGGAGGGGGAGTTGAAATATTCGGCCACAGGGTGGTGGGGTTGATTGGTGTGGGTGTCCTGGAGGTTTCCCTAAAGTGCTCTGCGAGAAGGCGTCCAGTCTCCCCAATGTAAAGGAGACCGCATTCGGAGTAACAGATACAATAAATGACATTGGTGGATGAGCAGGTGAAACTTCGGATATGGAAGGCTCCTTTGGGGAGCGGGGTGATGTGGGCGCAGGTTTTGCAATTCTTGCGGTGCCAGGACCAAGTGCCAGGAGGGGAGGGTGGGTTGTTGGGGTGCGTGTACCTGACCAGGTGGTCATTGGGGGAACGGTCTTTGAGGAAAGCAGAAAGGGGTGGGGTCCGTTGGTAGGTGGCAGAAATGTCAGTGGATAATGTGGTTTATGCGGAGGTTGGTAGGGTGGAAGGTGAGGACCATGGGGGTTCTGTCCTTGTTGCGGTTGGAGGGGAGGGGTTTGAGGGCGGAGGTGCGGGATGTGGATGAGATGTGTTGGAGGGCATCTTCAACCACGTGGGAAGGGAAATTATGGCCTTTAAAGGAGGAGGCCATCTGGTGTGTTCTGTGGTCCTGGGCAGCCTCCACCACCACTCCCTCACCACCCGACGCGTGGAGGAGGAACGCCTCCTCTTCCGCCTTGGAACACTTCAATCCCAGGGCATCAATGTGGACTTCACCAGTTTCCTCATTTCCCCATCTCTCACCTTACCCAAGTTCCAACCTTCCAGTTCAGCACCATCCTCATGACCTGTCCTACCTGCCAATCTTCCTTCTCACCTATCTGCTGCACTCTTCTCTCTGACCTATCACCTTCATCCCCACCTCCATCCACCTCTTGTACTCTTAGCTTCCTTCTCCCCAGCCCCACCCTCACCCCCAGCCCCCTCCAATTTTTCTCTCCACCCCGGAGGCACCCTGCCTCATTCCTGATGAAGGGCTTTTGCCTGAAAGCTGGATTTTCATGCTTCTCGGATACTGTCTGACCTGCTGTGCTTTTCCACATCAATCTTGACTAATCTCCGGCATGTGCAGTCCTCACTTTCGCCTGCACTCACCCAGCCAAGTGTGGATTCCTGGCTTGTGCCTTATCAAACAGTGGACAGGCTTTGGGCAGTCGGGAGGTAAGTTACTTACTGCAAGACTCCTAACTCTTATTGCCACAGTATTTATATGACTAGTCCAGATCAGTTTCTGATCATTGCTAATCCCCAGCATATTGATTGTGGGAGGCTCAGAAATGCTAATACCATTGTATGTCAAGAGGTGATAGTTAGATTCTCTCGTTTAGAAATGGTGATTACCTGTCATTTGTGGCATACAAATGTTACTTACCAGTTGTCAGCACCAACCTAGGTATTGTTCAGATCTTGCTGTGTTTGAGCATGGTTTTCAATATCTGAAGTTGCAAAGAGTGCTGAACAAGGTGCAAAGTCAGCAAACAGACGCATTTCTGACCTTATGATAGAAAGCAGGTAGTTAATGAAGTAGCTGGAGATGGTTGAGTCCAGGACACAGATGTCTTAGAGCTGAGATGACTGCCAATAATTCCAATCATCTTTCATTGTCCAAGGTATTGAACAAAAAGTAGTATAGCATAGGGACAGGGCTTTCAGCCCTCCAAGTCTGTGCTGACGTATTTTGCCCTTCCATACTAAAATTGTCTTCACTTACAGGATCCCTTCCCTTCCTTTTCATCCCTACTCTATTCCCTTCCTTTTCATCTATTCATCCAGGTGCTTCTTGAATGCTGCTTCCATCACTTCCCCTGGCAATGCATTTGAGGCACTCACCACCTTTGTGTGAAAAATGTGCCTTGTACATCTCTTTTAATTTCCCCCCATCCCTGCATCTTGAACCTCTGCCGCCCCCCCCCCCCCCCCCCCCCCCTCCACCTAGTAATTGATCCCTCCACCCTAGGAAAAAGTCTCATCCTTTCCACTCTGTCCATGCCATTCACAATCTTATGGACTTCTATCAGGTTGCCCCTCAACCTCCTGCATTCCAGTGAAAACAAACCCACTTTATCTAACCTTCCTTCATAGCTAAAATTCCCCCATATCAGGCAACATCCTGGTAAACCTTTTCTGTACCCTCTCCAAAGCATCCACATCTTTCTCATACTGTGGCAACAGTATCGCAATATTCCAAGTGTGACCTAACTAAAATTCCATAAAGCTGCAGCACAACTAGTCTATTCTTATACTCTGTGTTCCTTCCAATAAAGGTAAGCATGCCAGAGACCTTTTTTTACTCCCTTATCTACCTATGCTGCCACATTCAGTGATCTGTGGACCTGCACATCCAGGTCCCCCTGCATATCAGTACTCCTAAGGGTTCTGCCATTTACTGTATAATTTCCACCTGTACTTGACCTTCAATATACATCACCTCATACTTGTCCAGATTAAACTCCATCTGCCATTTTTCTGCCCATGCCTCCAATTGATCTATATTCTGCTTTATCCTCTTGACAATCCTCCTCACTATCTGCAACTCCTCCAATCTTTGTATTGACCACCAATTTATTATTTAGACCAGCCATGTTTTCCTCAAAGTCATTTATATAGACCACAAATGGAAGTCCCAGCACTGATCCCTACGGAACACCACTAGTCACAACCTTCCATTCCGAAAACCATCCTTACACCGCTACCCTTTTTCTCCTATGACCAAAGCCAGTTCTCCAACCATCTTCCTAGCTCACCCTGACACCATGTGACTTCACCTTTTGTATAAATCTGCCATGAAGGACCTTATCAAAGGCTTCACTGAAGTCCGCCTATCACTAATAAGTCCATTTGCTTCTGAATGATATAGATCTTGTCCCTTAGAATCTTTTCGAGTAATTTCCTGACCACCAGCATGAAGCTCACGGATTTGTAATTTCCAGGATTATCCCTGTTACCCTTCTTCAATGATGGGACAACATTGGCTTTTCTCCAGACCTCTGGGACCCCACCTGTGGCCATTGAGGATGGAAAAGATGTCTGACACTGCTCCAGCAATTTGTTTTCTTCCTTCCCTCAATATTTTGGGATAGATCCCATCAGGACCCTGCGGCATTTCAACCTTAATACTACTTTAAAAATCACACAATGTCAGGTTACAGTCCAACAAGTTTAATTGGAAGCACTGCTCCTTCATCAGGTTATGATCATTTGATGAAGGAGCAACGCTCCAAAAGCTAGTGCTTCCAATTAAATTTATTGGACTATAACTTAGTGTTGTGTGATTTTTAACTTTGTACATGCCAGTCCAACACTGGCACCTCCAAATCATTAATACTTTTTAAGAGACATAACACCTCTTCCTTTTTAACAGCAATTTGGCTTAGAATTGGACACTCCCTTCTCTGATGTCATCCCCCACCAATTTCTTTTCTTTGGTGAGTATTGACACAAAAGTATTCACTTAGGACCTCACCAACCTCTTCTGGCTCCACCAAAAAGATTGCCTCATTTGTCCTTGTGTGTGCCAACCATTTCCCTGGCTACCCTCTTGCTTAATCCTGTTTGCTAATGTTTTCGTCACTCTTTTTAGCAGTTCTAATTCCTTTTTTAAGTTCTATCCTATTTATATACTTCAAGGACTTCATCAGTTCCCATCCTCCTAGACCTTATGTATGCTTCGTTTTTCTTTTTGATTGAGGTCATAACATCCCTGGTCATCCAAGGTTCATGTAACTTGCCATCCCTATCCTTTCTTCTCACAAGAATGTGCTGCTCCTGAATTCTTATCAACTGCCATTTGAAATACTCCCACATGTTTTTATGAGTGCAATCAGCAGAGGTTTTTGTCCTGATTTCCATTGACTTGGGCTTTTCTAGCGTTCCTTGATGGCACACCCAGTCAAATGTGGATTTGAAGCCAAGGTCATTCATTCTCACTTCACCTTCAGAAGTCAGCTCTTTGGCTCATGTTTCAACCAAGATTGAAAGGAAGTCAGCAGCTGAGTGGCCCTGGTGCAACCTAAACTGAGTTACTGAGCAAGTTATTGTGAAGCAAGTGTTGTTTGATAGTAACAGTGGATGATAATATGTGCCATTGCTTTTACAGATAACTGAGAGTACACTGATGAGCAGTAATTAGCTGGCTTGGATCTGTCCTACTTTTTGCATGTAAGACATACCTGGACAGTTTTCACGTTGTTAGTGTTGTAACTGCACTAAAGCAGTCCAGGGGTGTGGCACATTCTGGAGCAGAAGTCTTCAGTACTATTGCTGGAATGTTGTTAGGGCCCATGGCCTTTGCAATAACCAGTGCCTCCAGCAGGTTTTTGATATAATGTGGAGTCAATTGAATTGGCTAAAAGCTGGTACCTGTGACGTTGGGGACATCTGGGCTTTTCTAACGTTCCTGAGATGAGTCATCCACTTGGCACTTTGGCTCAGGATTGTTGAAAGTATGTTTTGCAGTGAACTGCTGGGTTCTTCCTTTATTGGCGATCGGGGATATTTTGGAGCTGCCTCCTCCAGTAAGTTGTTTAATTGTCCACCATCATTCATGAATAGATGGGGCTATATTGCGGAGCTTAGATATGGTCATCAGATTATGGAATCACTTAGCACCATCCATCACTTGTTGCTGATGCTGTTTAGCATCAACATAATCCTGTTTTGTACCTTTACCACATTGACTCCTTATTTTTAGGTATATCTCAGCTGCTGATGATGTGCCCTCCTGCACTTTTCATTGAACCAGTGTTGCTCTCCTGCTTGGTAGTGATAGAGTAGAGATGGTAGGCCTTGAAGTTACAGATTCAGTTGCAGTGCAGTTTTGCTACTGATGGTCCTCAAAGCATGTATACCCAGTTTTAAGTTGCTAGTGTTATGGACTAGGCCAGACCACTCAAAAAATTCTTAAGCAGGCAACTCCAGACCATAACTTTGCAATTTGTTTCGGCAAGCGTACAGTGAAAATTACCCGGAGTAAGACAGCGAGGTTGATTACTAGATTTTAAAACAGACAAAACTTTATTCACAAAATTACACAATGAAACACAAAGAACAGAATAAAGAACCCATATAGAACTCAACCTATCCAGCTGGATGTAATTATGCTGTTCTAATATATTCAACAATCCCAATAAGCAAACTCCCTTTAAAAACCAGTATAAATGGAACACATGCTTACAGGTTGAAGTTGAAGGGCAGAATGAGAGAGAATTTCCACGCAGCTCCCTGTTGAACTTCCAACCAGCTCAAGACTGAACTAAAACTGCTCAGCTCAGCTAGAGAGCTGATCACTCCCCTTCTTTATACAGGTCACTTCTAGAGCATGATCACTTTGGTCTGAAGTCTCATCTGTTTACAGAGAAACAAAAGGCCTCTCAAAATTCTTTTCATCTCAGACTGATCAAGAGTCTGGCCTGGTTTATTACCTCTCCCTCTGAAAAAAATCAAGGACAGAGTCTCCTTGAGCCAAGAAACAGCTTTTAGAAAAAAAGGGACTAGCTTTATGACACTAGATCTTTCAAAGCCTCTTCCATTTAGTGCAGTGGTAGTGCCACAGAACACGATGGCTTATCCTCAATGTGAAGACAAGGTTTAGTTTCCAGAATGACTGTTTGGTGGTCCTTCTCGCTAATACTGCCACAGACAGATGCATTTATGTGATTAATTCTTTTTTTTTAAACTGACCTGTTCCACACAGGTCATTTTCCCAATATGTTGTGAACATATTGTATGCTAGAAAAATGGACATGGAAGAACAATGGGTTGGGGTTGATTCCTGAGTTGTTCTAGAGGTTATAAGGACTCTGGGAATGGCTGAGGGCAAGGAGGTACTATTGGACGGGGAGATTGAAGAATGAGGTGTAGGGGACCTACATGCCTTGAATAACACTGGGATATAGGTCTAAGGGAGCCAAGGTGGGCCTTCAAATGAGTTTATCGCAGCACTTGGCTACTCCTGTGTCTGCCTATGTTCTGCTTTTGGTTGGCCCAAACCTGTCTCACATCGAATCCCCCAGAGTGAAGGTTATGATGTTCAGATGCCTTTCTGCTGAGACAGCCAAGCAAGTTGAGATATTTCTTGACTCAAACTATCTGTCTTGGTCAATCAAATCCAGCCCTTTTGTTCGTCGTGCACATTAGCCCGGACAGAAAATCAAACTCACTAGCTGTTTATAAAAGAGCCTGTGACGTTACTTCATTCGTCTGAGAGGGCAGAGGGAACCTTGGCTTCACATCTCGTCCAAAAGATGGCACCACTAACAACATTGCAATCATTCAGCGCTGTATTGACAAGTCAGCCCTAATTAATCTTTGGATTGGAGCTCAAATCCATAACCTTCTGACGCAAAGTTGGCAGTGTGGTACCAAGTCATAGCTGGTGCTCAGGTTGCATTGTTAGTAAACCAAATATTAAAACTCAGGCCATGAATCGAACTTTGGCTCTGTGCCCATCTTTCTTTCTCCTTGATTTTGGAGTCAGCAGAAGGTGACAGTTTTCTTGCTGTGATCAGCACTGCATTTTCTTGTGTGCATTTTGCAAAGATTGCCGTGCATGCGGTTGATCCCTGTATGGATCTATAAATTAAAAATAAGCAAACTTTAAACCATGTTTTGTCTTGGTATTCATTTAGAATTGAATTAACCTACAAGGTTTTGTAAGCGATGAAATAATCGTGAGGTAATGCAGATGATGTATCATGTCATGGAGATATATTAATGTATATCATTGTTTTCTCCCTCAAGGTTCTATTTGTTCCCAGACATTGGTGGCACTATGTAGAATCGTTGGATCCTGTAACTGTCAGCATTAACTCCTGGATTGAACTGGTAATATATATATATAAATAAAACTTTACATCTTCCTTCATCCTGTGGGGAGAATAAGAAAGACTCATATTTATGTAATTTCCATCATGAGTGCCAGAGGTCATTAAAGGAAAGGAAATTATGTATCTTTGAATGTAATCATTTGTAAGAAACGCAGCAACCAGCTTATGCACAGCAAGCTTCCCCGAACAGCATGTGTTAATAACAAGGTAACCTGTTGTTTGTAATGAAAGGTGCTACATAAATGCAAACCTTTGCTTATCTTAGGGGGGTGAAGGGAGAAACAGTTTGCTGAGAATATGAAGTAAAAGCTGTTGATAAATTTCCATTTCTGCACTTGGTGCTGACTGTTCAACAAAAAAACTGTGAACTTTTAATTCATTCTACTAGAATTAGAATAAATGATTTAATTTGAGAAATGTTCCAAAATGTCAGCATGTTTGCATTCAGTAGATTAATTAGCCCTATTATATCGATGTATTATCAAGAAAAAGATAACCTTTAAGTCCATTATCATGCAGATGTAAGCTGCATGTGTCCTTCGAGTCACATCATGGTGCATGGTGATGAAGGGCTTTTGCCCGAAACTTTGATTTCACTGCTCGTTGGATGCTGCCTGAACTACTGTGCTCTTCCAGCACCACTGATCCAGAATCTGGTTTCCAGCATCTGCAGTCATTGTTTTTACCTCAAAACAGAACAAAGTGTCTAACTTCATGAGAGACTGGGCTTGAATAAGAAAAAAATCTACAGATGAAAGAAAAATACAAGTAAAGTATCATGCATAGCTAGGGAGAATGAAAGGTGCTTTCAGAGCAGCTCTCAACTTAATGCAGAATATAGCAGTTGAGAATTCTGGTACCTTTAGTCAGTTCCTTTTATGAAACAATGCAGTACATTAAATGAACTGGTTTGAGTTAGGTCCTGCACGGGTCTGTATGAGAACTGTTACTCCTCACTACCGATTGACTTGATGACTTTGTCAGCAGTTTTAAAATGTCGACACAAATGCCTGTTAATAGTGAAATCTGGAATGAGGAAACAAGACACATTCAGAAGGGAAGAATGGGCCAGTATCTGTCAGATGACATAAAAAGTCGACACGTGTCGTGTAATGGAGGCTGATTGCCAGAAATGTATATAGCAGGTCACTGTTCAGATGTCAGAACTGAGACTTGGGTGTTATTGTGCATTAGTCTCGAAGATGCTGCAGTGCAGTCAAAGTGTACTCCGATGTTAAGAGGTGCAATACCATACAAAGATGAGCACTGCAATGCCCCTGTGCAAATCTTTCTTATACCTCATCAAGAGTGCAGTTTTATCCCTTCTATGCAAGGGCTCATCCCACCTTGTGCCCTCAATAAAATTAAGCTCATTCAAAACTCTGCTGCTGGTATTCTAACTCACATCCACACCATTGTGATAGTACAGTGCATACAAAAACAAGCAAGAGTAGGTCACTTAGTGCTTTGAGCCAGCTCCACCTTTTCAATAAGATCACAGCTAAACTGATTTTAATCTCAACTCTACATTCCTGCATTTCCTTGATAATTTTTCATCATCTTGGTAATCAAGAATCTATTTACCACTTCCTTAAGTATTTCAGGATTCTGCAATCACTGCCTTTTTGAGGAAGGGAATTCAAAACATTGCAACCCTCAGACTTTTTCATTATCTCTGCCTTGAATGTCTGCTTGTTATTTTTAAACTATAATCCATAGTTCTAGATTCTCCCACAAGAGGAAACATGCTTTCAACATTCACTCGGTCAAGTCCCCTCAGGGTCTTCTATCGAACTAATTCACCTTTTGACTCTTTTAGACCCCATAAGATATAGGCCTAGTCTGTATAGCCTTTCCTTGTGAAAAAATCCACTCTTGCCCAGTGTTAGTTCAGCTAACCTTCTCTGCACTGCTTCCAATGCGTTGACATCCTTTCCTAAGTATAATCATCAATCCTTTTTGCGGTACTCCAGATGTAATGTTTCTCATGCTTTGTATAACTGAAATGTAACCTCCCTCCTTTTTACATTCAATTCCCATTGCAATAAAACATGGCATTCTATTAGATTTCTTACTTGATACGCCTGCATACTAATCTTCTGCAATTCTTGCTCTAGGACATAAATTCTCACTGTTGAGATACAATGCTTCTTTTCTATTCTTCCTGCCAAGACGGACAATTTCACACTTTTCCATATTATACTGCATTTGCCAGATCTTTGTCCACTCAATTAACCAATCTATGTAGGCTCTATATGTTCTCTTCCCAATTCATTTTCCTACGTACCTTTGTGTCATCAGCAAATGTAGCTGCCATACCTTCAATCCCTTTGTTGCAAATCGTTTATGTAAAGAGTTGAGGTCCCAGAGCCAATTCCTAAGGCACACTATTCATGACACCCTGCCAGCCTGCAAAAGACCCATTTATTCCCCTTCTCTGCTTCCTGTTACCCAGCCAATCTCGATTCATACCAATATGGTACTGCCACCTCTGTGCTTTAATTTTCTGTGATACCCTTTGATGTGGCACCTTATCAAACTCCTGGAACTTAAATGCACCACATCCACTGGTCCACCTATATCAGCAACACAAGTTACTTCAAAGAATTCCAGTAAATGAGTTAACCATGATACCCATTTGACAAAACCATTTTGGTTCTGCCTGATTACCTTAATCATAATCAAGTCAAAACACCTTTAATGATAGCGTCTAATTATCTCCCCTACAGTAGATATATGAGAGAGTTTACACCATGTTTACACAAGAAGAAACCATTTTACACAATAGGCCTGTAGTTCCCTGCTTTCTTTCTCCTTTTTTTGAATACCTTCCCCCAAGTCAAATGAGTTTTGGAAAATTAAAACAAATGCATCAATTATCTCACTAACTACTTTTAAGACTCTAGGATGAAATCAACCAGGACCTGGGGTCTTAAAAACTCAAGAGTTCCAACAGTTTACTCCGTATTACTTCCCTGGTAAATGTAATTTACTTCAGTTCCTTCACTGACTTGTGTGGTTCCAGGCCCAGCGATTCCTTAATTTTAAATTCTCATTCTTGTTTTCTAGTGTCTCAACAGCCTCATCCCTGGAATTTCCTTCTGCCCTAGAATCTCTGGGATACATTAACTCCTATTCTGACCCTTTCAACATTGCCAATTTATATCCTTTTTCATTTGCAGCCGTGTCTTCCACTGATGAGGCTTTCCTAAATATTTGCTTTCTCTCTCCTCCTCCAAGATATTCCTTAAAATGTAACTGTCCTCACAGCTGTCTGATAAACTGGTTTCCAGGTGGATGTGCTACTTGAAATAGGTAAGTAAGGAAGAATCAGGGCACTTCAGTAGAAGATATTAAGCACAGGAGGTCCATCACCAACAGTTGCTTGGTAGTGTCACAGTTGAACAAACTGGCCAAGTTCTAAACTTGTTTAGAAGTAAATGAAATGGCCGTGGTAAGTGATGGCCTAGTGGTATATTGCTGGACTGTTAATCCAGATCATGTTCTGGTGACCTCTGTTCGAACCCTGCCACGGCAGATGGTAGAATTTGAATTCAATAAAAGAAGCTGGAATTAAGAGTCTAATGATAACTCAATCCATTGTTGATTGTCGGAAAAACAAACCCATCTGGTTCCCTCGGGAATGAAACTGCCATCCTTACCTGGTCTGGCCTACATGTGATTCTGGACCCATAGCAAAGTAGCTGACTATTAACTGTTGTCTGGGTAATTAGGGTTGGGCAATAAATGCTGGCCTGGCCTAGCTAGCTACACCCTCATCCTATGAGTGAATTAAAAAAAACTTGATCTTGACATTATATGTCTACCTTTCACAAATACATCTTCCATCCTTTTATGCGTCACTACTACTGTGCTGAAATAAGTTGATTCAAACATGAGACGCTGTCAGTTATCATTTGCAGCAGAGTTATATTTAACTAGTATAAACAATAGTTCAGTGTATCCCCCACTCTATCATTACCATCACGCCAGGTTCCATGGAGAGACAAGGAAGCATGTCAAGAGCAGCACCATGTATTCCTAAAAATGAGGTACTAGCTTAGTGAAGCTACAGTACAGGATAACTTGTTTACTAAACAGCAGAAATAGCATGTGATAGGAAAAGCCAAGCTAAAATTCAACGAACAGATAAAATGGGAGCTCCGTGGTACTGTCATATCCAATCATAAATGGTGACAGGCAATAAAATAACTCACTCGAAGAGAGTACTCCATTCACATGCCCATCGTGTAAAAGTTGTTCTACTTAACGGTAATACCTCTATGAAATACTACCTCTGGCATCCACTTGACAATATGAAAGATGTGTCACCCATCACCAAGCAATGGTCATCGTCAACAAGAGAAAATCTAACCCATTTCCCCTTCACGTTCAACAGCATTGCCACTTATTAATTTCTATGATAAAGTTTATATCCTGTGGCTAGCATTGACCAGAAACCTGATTGGACCAGTCATGTAAATATGGTCACAAGAACAGGTAAGAGTTAGGGAATTCTACTGAGAGTTAGTCACCACCTGAATCCCCAAAACCTTTTCTCCATGTTCAAATCAGGATAGAATACTCCATTCACCAAGATGAACTTAGCTCCAAAAACAGTTGAGAAGCTCAATAATGAGGACAATTTGATCAGCACTGCATCCAGGAAGTTAAACAATCGCTCCCTCACACCCTGCTCACAGTCTTGGATCACACTCATTCCTGGCCATACTAAAAGTAGATTAAGTTGTGAGTTGAATTACTTTGGTCTGCAGAGCTCCCTTTTTAATACTTAGGAGGGAGTGGTCAGAAAAAAATTTCCTCAATCCAGTTTGTTTTATTATTAACTGCTCACAAGGGATCGTATGATAACGGGAGCAACAGGAGAGGTGGTGGTTCATCACACTTACTAGCAACATTGCTATTTAGTTGTATTTAGTTTTTATGAAATGTATAAAAATTATACATACAACCCTAAGCTGCGAATGGGAAGCTAATTGTTTCCAAACTGTCCATTTTTTGGATTTCATTACGAGCAACACGTATCCCTTAACTAGAATCAGTAAAATCAGATGATCTCATTGTTCCATTGTTGTTCATGTGATCTCACTGTGTGCATTTCCTGGATTCCAAAATATTTATTGTATTTAATTATAGGAATGTGGAAAGTGTTAACTGGTGATTCACTTTGTCCCTATAAAAAGGAAAAGATGAGAACTGCTTTTCTGGGTGAGGAGGTGTATGTTTATAATATCTCACACTGTCAATAAATGCTTATGAGAGTGTGTGAAGATCGGCTTCAGTTCTATTATTCACCAGCTAATCTTTCCATAATGTAATAGTGACTACATTTCAGTAAGTACTTTACTGAATGTAAAGCTCTGCAGACCTTTTCTTTTACATTCATACACCTTGTATTTTGCCTTGTATTATAGAACTTCTTCATTTATTCTTCCTTTAATGCTTCATTTACTGTCCTTCACTCCTATGCAGAAGTCAGGAACAACACTTTGCCTTTGTGCTCACAAATCAATTAAATGACAGTGGCAGGATGAATGGAGCAGAGGCACAAAGTGGGTGAATCGTTTACTTATATACAAATTGAATTTCCAAGTAAACAACTTGATCATAAAGAAGCCAAGCAGCATTGCAGATTATGTGGTTTGAGAATTTAGGCAACTTAAGCACATACGTGATATGTATACAAATGTATTACATTGCGTGCCAGTCTATTTATGTATAAGTAAACGTATTTACAAATAAATGAATATTCATGTGCACACTTCAATTTTTCTTGTTGCAGCATTATCTCCTGCAGTGCTGTACATTTAAAGGTCTTGACTTTCATTAGACCTGTGAGCCTCTGGATGGTGCAAATATTAATGTTCGTTGTGCAGAGTAATGTAAATTTATGAATGTGACCTTCTAAATTTCAGACTGATTCAGCATACGTTTAGTTTATTCATATCACATTGTGTAGTCAATTATCATGATGTACTCGCTGTACTTAGAGTCATAGAGACGTACAGCACGGAAACAGACCCTTCGGTCCACCTTGTCCATGTCTACCAGATATCCGAACCTAATCTAGTTCCACCTGCCAGCATCTGGCCCATATCCCTCCAAACCCTTCCTATTCATGTACCGATCCAGATGCCTTTTAAATGTTGCAGTTGTACCAGCCTCCAACACTTCCTTTGGCAGCTCATTCCATACATGTACTACAACTCTGCATGAAAAAGTTGCCCCTAAGGTCCCTTTTATATCTTTCCCCTCTGACCCTAAACCTATGCCCTCTAGTTCTGGACCACCTTCCCCCCCCCAACCCTAAAAGAAATGACCTTATCTATTTATCTTATCCATGCCCATCATGATTTTATAAGCCTCTGTAAAGTCACCCCTCAGCCTCCGACCCTGCAGAAAAAACAGTTCCAGTCTATTCAGACTTGCCTTATGGCTCAAATCCTCCAACCCTGGCAATGTCCTTGTAAATCTTTTCTGAACCCTTTCAAGTTTTACAACATCCTTCTGATAGGAAGGAGACCAGAATTGCATGCAATATTCCAAAAGTAGCCTAACCAATGCCCTGTATAGCCACAATATGACCTCCCAACTCCAATAGTCAAACCATACCAAACATCATCACTGTCCTATCTACCTGCAAGGTATCTATTTACTATAAACCTGCACTCCAAGGTCTTTTTGTTCAGCAACAATCTCCAGGAAGTTACAATTAAGTGTATAAGTCCTGCTCTGATTTGCTTTCCAAAATGCAGCAAATTGCATTTATCTAAATTAAACTCCATCTGCCACTCCTCCACCCGATGGCCCATCTGATCAAGATCCCGTTGCTCTCTAAGGGAACCTTCTTCTCTGTCCATAACACCTCCAATTTTGGTGTATTCTGCAAACTTACTAGCTATATCTCCTATGTTCATATCCAAATCGTTTATATAAATGATGAAAAGCAGTGGGCTAGACACCGATCCATATCGCACATCACTGGTCACAGGCCTCCAGTCTGAAAAACAACCTTAAAAAGAAAAATAATGTTCTCACCAACTGGAATATTTTCAATGCTGAGAGCTAAAGAAGCCAGGAGAGAGTCAGAACTATGTAGAAATAAATCACCTTTATATAATTAACACACTTTTATTTATACAAAGGAAAATTACTATGAATCCAAGGGACAAATACAACTAATGGTGGAAATCTGAAATAAGGACAGAAAATGTTGAAAGTGCGCTTCCGTTACAAAAGATTGAATAGCTGAACATTTCGGAAGCAGTGATAGATTCAGACAGAGTTAGCATGGATTTTTAAAAAGGGAATCTTGTCGACTATTCCAATGGAATTTTCTGAAGATTTAACTAGTATAGTTGATAAAAAGGAACCAGTGGATATGGTATACTTGGACTTTCAGAAGGTTTTTAATAAGGTCCCACCTCAGAGATTAGCATGTACAATTAAAGCACATGATTTTGAAGGTAATGCTATGAAGTTGAAGACATGTACTGTACCTTTGAGAGAGTGCAAGCTGGCAAGCACCTGTCATGTGACTGACTTGCAGACAGTGTGTGCTGGAAAATTCAAAGATGTAACATTTGGCTGTGACCTAGATATCATAGTTGTTTTCGTAACAGTTTGAATTTAACCAATCAGTTTAAAGTATGCCCTAACATACTAAAACCCAATCGAATTTCAATTTACTGTTTCGACAACATCGAACCAATGAGATGATCCGATGTTTGGGGTAAAATAAAAGCAGGCATTTTGGACAGCTGGCCAGAAAGAGTACCAATTGCCACTGAAAGACTGCTATTCACCACACTCTCTGTTAAAGGTACTTTTTTCACACGAAACATCTTTGCAGCAGAAGACTGAAGAGAATCCAAGGCGAACTACAGAGTAGGATAAACAGTGTAGTCAACAACTACTGTCTGGTTTTAAAAGTAAGTTGCTGTAAATTTAAGAGGGGCTTTATTAGGTCAGTATATTATAGAGTGAGAGGTAGATAACAAATCTTCAAGAGAAAGGCTTACAGTTGTAAATACTTGTTATTTAATGATCACTTTTAGAGTTAAAGAATAACTTGATATTTTTTATTAAATAGTGGAATTTGTTTCGTTCTGTCACTCATTCATTAGCAGCTTACGAGGTGAGGTGAGCTTTTCTGTGGGTTTAGCTTAATTAGCAGAAGAATGTGTTCCATACTGAACACAGTGTTCGTAACAATAGTGTACGGACATGGATGGAGAACTGGTTGGCCGATAAAGAAACAAATGGTAGGAATAAAGAGGTCTTTTTTCATGTGGCAGGCAGTGACTAGTAGGGTACTGCAGGGATTAGTGCTTTCCAGGACCTCAGCTATTCACAATATATATCAGTGATTTAGATGAGAAAAGTAAATGTCACCTGTTATGGACCATACCAGATCCCCTCAAGACATTTCTAGAAATGTCTTGATCATCTAGGATGATTCAGGAGAAGAGTGAAAGTAGATTAGATTACATACAGTGTGGAAACAGGCCCTTTGGCCCAACAAGTCCACACCGACCTGCCGAAGCGCAACCCACCCGTACCCCTACATTTACCCCTTACCTAACACTACGGGCAATTTAGCATGGCCAATTCACCTGACTCGCACATCTTTGGACTGTGGGAGGAAACCGGAGCACCCGGAGGAAACCCACGCAGACACGGGGAGAACGTGCAAACTCCACACAGTCAGTCGCCTGAGTCGGGAAATGAACCCAGGTCTCAGGCGCTGAGAGACAGCAGTGCTAACCACTGTGCCACCGTGCCGCCCACAAAGTAATAGGGTGGTTGTTATGGGGGACTTTAACTTTCCAGATATTGACTGGGAAAGCTATAGCTTGAGTACGTTAGATGGATCGGTGTTTGTCCAATGTGTGCAGGAGGGTTTCCTGATACAATATGTAGACAGGCCAACAAGAAGTTAACTAAGAGAAAGTGAAGACTGCAGATGCTGGAGAGTTAGAGTCGAAAAATGTGGTGCTGGAAAAGCTCAGCAGGTCAGACAGCATCCGAAGAGCAGGTGAGTTGATGTTTCGGGCATAAGCCCTTCATTAGGAATATGAGAGAAGGTTGACTAGAATAATACCTGGAAAGGCTAGGCCTGTATCTTCTGAAGTTTATAAGAGCCACTGGTGACTAAATTGAAATACAAACTCCTGAGGGGACTTGATCGGGTGGGTATTGAAAGCATGTTTCCATTTGTAGGAGAATGCAGAACTGGGATCGTTAGTTTAAAAATGAAAGGTTAGCCATTTAAAACTGAGATTAAAAGTAACTTTTTCTGAGCATTGAGTCTTTAGAATTCCCCTCCTGGAAAGGAAGTGGATACAGAATCTTGAAATATTTTTAAGACAGAGGGAGGTAGATTCTTGATTAAAGGGGATGAAGGATTTTTGGGGGTACACAGGAATGCAGAAACAAGAACAGAAATTGCTAGAAAAGCTCAGCAGAACTGGCAGTATTGTGCAGAGAAATCAGAGTTGATGCCTCAGGTCCAGTGACCCTTCGAACCAAGGAAGAACACAGGAGTGCAAAGTTGAGGTTAAAATCAGATCAGTCGTGATCTTATTGAATGGTGGAACAGAATTGAAGAGTCAAGTGGCCTCATCTACTTATTCATACATTCCTTTGTTGGTAATAGGGCAAAAAACCTCACTAGACAAAACAATGTAAAATTCAGATAGTTAACGTTTTGCGTTAATGACTCTGTGAGCCTTGGCTGCCAAATGGGGAGGGAGCAGAAAAATTAAAATGGAGTTACTATAATTTTAGGAAGGACAGAATAGATAAAAGATTAGTGGAGTTGCACTGTACTAGAGATTGTCATTGTGAGAGAGAATTGAAAAAGGAAATGTGTGGGCAGATAGAGATCTGAGCAGCGACAATAAAATTATTTAGGTGGTTTCAATGACCCACTTATTGTCTGGGGTAAGGAGATATCGAGATGTAAAAAGGAAATATGTTAGGATAGACTAATGTCCTCTTTATTAAGCAATGTGTAATGTTTTTCTTCAATGGGAGGGCTATTACTAGACCGAGCAATAAATAATAAAATAGATAAGTGTATAATCATAGATCAGATAGTGAATTAGGCCTAACATGAAAGCTATGAAAAATAAGGGCTTTTTTTCCCTTGGAGTAGAGTTGATGTGTCGATTAGGATAGAGAAAAAAAAATAGAATTTGTAACTGCTGATAAGAAACAGATTGAAATGTAAGTGATTCAGTAGAGAGACCTTATAAAGGTCTGGAAATTTCTACAGTATAGTAGGTGGAGCTTCTTCACTGCTGTTTGAAGCAGTTCTGTGTGGATCAGAGAATGCCTTGCTTTTTAACATCCTGTAACACTGTTCCAAATCGTTAGCGTTGACACTTGTTGACTGAATGATATAATGCATTGAGCTGTGATTGATATATCTCATAGTTGCATCTTATAGAGTAAGAAGGTTCTGAGGCAAATCTCTTGGTCTGCATGGAGATAACTGACCTTCACTAGATAGCAATAAGATCATTACAAAATGTACCTGTGCCTCTGAGGTTTCAGAAGGTAAAATTAGCTGGATAATCCACCTTTTCTGGATTATCGAGTTTGTGGATAGGTTTATTCTCTTGATTGTGATGTCTAACTTCATACTTACTATCCAAGCGCTCTCATTAGGAATGGTGTCTTGTGCAGCTTCTGGAAAGGCAAGAGAACTGTAACTAAGTGCAGAGACATTGGGCAGCCTTTTCATAAGACCATTTTTTCATTAGATTAGATTCCCTACAGTGTGGAAACAGGCCCAACAAGTCCACACCGACCCTCGGAAGAGTAACCCACCCAGACCCATTCCCCTTTGACTAATGCACCTAACACTATGGGCAATTTAGCATGGGCAATTCACTTGCCCTGCACATTTTCGGACTGGTGGAGGAAACCAGAGCACCCAGAGGAAACCCATGCAGACACGGGGAGAATATGCAAATTGCACACAGACAGTCGCCCAAGGTTGGAATTGAACCTGGGACCCTGGTGCTGTGAGGCAGCAGTGCCAACCACTGAGCCACCATGCCACCCATTTTTTTCATAATTCAGATGATGGGATAGAAAATGGGCGGCACGTTGGCACAGTGGTTAGCACTGCTTCCTCACTGCGCCAGAGACCCGGGTTCAATTCCCGCCTCAGGCGACTGACTGTGTGGAGTTTGCACGTTCTCCCCGTGTCTGCGTGGGTTTCCTCCGGGTGCTCCGGTTTCCTCCCACACTCCAAAGATGTGCGGTCAGGTGAATTGGCCATGCTAAATTGCCCGTAGTGTTAGGTAAGGGGTAAATGTAGGGGTATGAGTGGGTTACGCTTTGGCAGGTCAGTGTGGACTTGTTGGGCCGAAGGGCCTGTTTCCACACTGTAATGTAATCTAATCTAAAAATCTCCTATCTTTTTGCCATGAACAAATTTTGGTCATCTCTGGTGGTGCCTTCAATGAAATTGCTATACCAATGCAGTCATTTATTTTACAGCATTATTTTTGTTCAATGTTCAAATGACATCTGTTCCTTGTTTATTGATAAATAGCATCAGATTGTTTTCAATATTATTTAACAATCTCTGCAATTAAATAATAAATACCATCCGATATTCATTACACTGATACAGTTATCATCATTAGTATGGATACTCTGTCTGCCAAATGTGACTGCCAGTTCTGAGGCTCAGAAGCTTCGACTTTCTGTCCCACTAGATTTGGCTACCAGAGTTACCTTTCCATTACCAAAGACACACTAACAGAAACAACCTGAGCTTATAAAGTTGAAAATGTGTTGCTGGAAAAGCGCAGCAGGTCAGGCAGCATCCAAGGAACAGGAAATTCGACGTTTTGGGCATAAGCCCTTCATCAGGATTCCTGATGAAGGGCTTATGCCCGAATCGTCGATTCTCCTGCTCCTTGGATGCTGCCTGACCTGCTGCGCTTTTCCAGCAACACATTTTCAGCTCTGATCTCCAGCATCTGCAGACCTCACTTTCTTCTCTGAGCTTATAAAGTGCCCTGATAATAAAACTCCCAAAGCCTATTACAGGAGTACTTGCCTGGCAAAACATTAACACCAAACCAAAAAGAGAGCAGAAGTAGACCATTCAGTCTGTTGTAGACCGGCCAGAACCCCTCAAAACATTTCAAGACAGTAGCCCAGACCCTAATTCTGCTAGTTGTTTGAAGCAGGTGTGTAGTGGATATCCCAGGAGTGATGCAGCTGGTCAAACCACTTTTTTTTAAAAACAAAACTGAATTTATTTACAGATTACCAAATGAAACACAAACGAAAGAGAACAGAATACCTTAACCTATCCAAAAACTCAACAGATTATCCCAACTTAATGATGTTATTCCAAATACCTGCAACATCCCCAAAAACACCCTCTTGGCAAAAAATGTAAAATCAAACATTTGGTTCTTACAGGAGAGCTGTTAGAGAGATTCAGAGTGAACACCTTCCATAGAGCTGTTTCTTTGATCAGCACCCTCAAAAACTGACTGCTTGGTATGAGCAGCCAGACTGCTCAAACCAAACCAGGGAAAAGCTGAGCTGGGAGAAGTGGTCACTCCCTTTCATTGTTAAATATCTCACAACACCAGGTTATAGTCCAACAGGTTTACTTGGAAGCATTAACTTTTGGAGTGCTGCTTCTCCATCAGGTAGCTGTGGAGCAGGACCGTAAAACACAGAATTTATAGCAAGAGGTTATAGTGTCATGATAGTGAAATAATATGTTGGACAAACCTAGGTTGTTGTTAAGCCTTTTAACTTTTAGAATGGGTTTCAGGTTTCAGTTCATTAATATGTAAATCTCAGAATTTCTTTTAAATCACATTCTCAAGATAACTTAAGGTTTTATGGATAAAGGTGACATCTCAGCTCAGACAAATTGCATTAAAGGTGTGAGGTCAGAGTCTCTCTGTATCCCAAACTTGAGTCAGACCGGTTCTATTTCCAAAGTGGAATTTATAAAATATTAAATGGATTGACTGCAGATTGTGTGCTTTTTGAGCAAAATAGAATATATCTACAAATATAATTCTCCAAATGCAAATTCACCCCATTGTCTTAAATGTGTGTGCGCATGCATGAGAGAGAGAGTATATGTGCGTGCATGAGAGTGTGTGTGTTTGTGTTGCGCATGCTTGGTAAAGTGTGTGTGTGAGATGGAGTATAAGCCTGTGAGAGTGTGGAGGGTGTATGTATGTGTGTATAAGAGGGAGTATGTGTATGAGAGAGTGAGAGAGTATGTGATCAATTGTGTGTGTGTGAGAGAGTGAGTGAGAGAGAGTGATAGAATGTATTGTGTAGTGTAACGTGAACTCAAGGTCCCAGTTGAGGCCATCCTCATGGATACCGAACTTGGCTGTCAGCCTCTGCTTGGCCATTCTGCGTTGTCGAGTATCCAGATGGTCACCTGAAGATCCAAGGCCGAATGTCCCTGACCACTGAAATTGTTTCCCGACTGGGAGAGTGCATTACTGTCTAGCGATTGTTGTGCGGTGTCCATTCATAGCGTCTGCCTAGTCTCGCCAATGTACCATGCCTCTGGGCGACCTTGCCGACAGTGTATGCGGAAGACAACATTGGTCAAGTCACATAAGTCCCTACTGCGTTAATGGTGGGTGGTGCCCCCACATATAATGGTGGTATCCATGCTGACACTCTGACATGTCTTGCAGTGGTTGCCATGACAGAGTTATACGGTGTTGTGGTCGATGTACTGAAGGCTGGGCAGTTTGCTGCGAACAATGGTCTGTTTAAGGTTTGGTGGTTGTTTAAAGGTGAGAAGTGGAGGTGTAGGGAAGGTCTGGACGGGGTGCTCATCCTCATCAACAATGTGTTGCACTGCGAAGAATCTCCGCTCCTGGTATGTACTGGACAACGAAGGGTACCTTATTGGTTGCAAATGGTGTCTGTCTCTTGAGGAGGTCATTATGGTTTCTCACTGTGGCATGTCGAAACTGGCAACTGTGCTGAGCATCGTACCCAGTTCTTATGAGGGCATCCTTGAGCACCTTTGGGTGTTCATCACGTTCCTCCTCATCTGAACAGATCCTATGAATGCATAGAGCTTGTCCGTAGGGATGGCTGTTTTGGTATGTTTAGGGTGGAAGCTAGAGAAGCGTAGCATTGTGAGGTTATCCGTGGGTTTGCAGTAGAGTGAAGTACTGAGGTGCCGGTCCTTGATAGAGGTGCATGTGTCTAAGAATGAGACAGATAATTAAGAGTAGTCCATAATAAGTCTGATGGTGGGATAAAACTTGTTGATATTACTGTGTAGTTGTTTCCCGCTATGGGTCCAGAGGAAGAAAAGGTCATCAATATTTCTTCCACCTGGCAGAAAATACAAGTTTGAAAATATGTACTAACAGAATTAAGAACAGCTTTTCCCCTGCTGTTATCAGACTTTTGAATGGACCTCTATGTATTAGAGTTGATCTTTCTCTGCACCTTCTCTGTAGCTGTAACACTATATACTGCATTCTGTTCTGTTACCCTGATTTACTTAGGTGTGGTATGATTTGTCTGGTTAGCACGCAAAGCAATACTTCTCACTGTATTAGTACATGTGACAATAATAAATCAAATCAAATCCAAACTGGGTAATTGTTTACTCTTGAGATGATAACCCCAAGTCCTAGACTGGCCCACAAAGGGAAACAACCTTTCCATATCTACCCTGTCAAGTCCTCTAAGAATCCTGTATATTTCAAAAAGATGGCCTCTCGTTTTTCCAAACTCCAATCAGTACAAGCCTGCCCCACTTCACCTGAAATCCCCCCATTCCCAGCATCAACCTAGATGTACATGGATTTTAGTAAGGCATTTAGTAAGGTTCCCCATGGTAGGCTTATGCGGAAAGTCAGGAGGCATGGAATAGTGGGAAATTAGGCCAGTTGGATAGAGAACCGGCTAACCGGTCGAAGTCAGAGAGTGGTGGTAGATGGTAAATATTCAGTTACAAGTGGAGTTCCGCAGGGGTCAGTTCTGGGTCCTCTGCTGTTTGTAACTTTTATTAATGACTTGGAAGAGGGAGTCGAAGGATGGGTCAGTAAATTTGCAGACGATAAGAAAATTGGTGGAGTTGTGGATAGTGAGGAGGGCTGTTGTCGGCTGCAAAGGGACTTAGATATGATGCAGAGCTGGGCTGAGGAGTGGCAGATGGAATTCAACCCTGTCAAGTATGAGGTTGTCCGTTTTGACAAATAAGAATGCAGAATACAGGGTTAACGGTAGGGTTCTTAGTAAGGTAGAGGAGCAGAGGGACCTTGGGGTCTATGTTCATAGCTCTTTGAAAGTTGCCACTCAGGTGGATAGAGCTTGTAAGAAGGCCTATGGTGTATTAGCGTTCATTAGCAGAGGGATTGAATTCAAGAGTCGTGAGGTGATGTTGCAGCTGTACAGGATCTTGGTAAGGCCACATTTGTGTGCAGTTCTGGTTGCCTCACTTTAGGAAAGATGTGGAAGCTTTGGAGAGGGTGCAGAGGAGATTTACCAGGATGTTGTCTGGAATGGAGGATAGGTTGAGAGTGCTAGGCCTTTTCTCATTGGAACACAAAGGATGAGGAGTGACTTGATAGAGGTTTATAAGATGATCAGGGGAATAGAGAGAGTAGATAGTCAGAGACTTTTTCCCCGGGTACAACAGAGTGTTGCAAGGGGACATCAATTTAAGGTGAAGGGTGGAAGGTATGGGGGAATGTCAGGGGTAGGTTCTTTACCCAGAGAGTGGTGGGGGCATGGAATGCGCTGCCTGTGGGAGTGGCAAAGTCAGAATCATTGGTGACCTTTAAGCAGCAATTGAACAGGTATATGGATGGACAGGTGCTTAAGCTAGGACAAATGTTCGGCACAACATCGTGGGCTGAAGGGCCTGTTCTGTGCTGTATTGTTCTATGTTCTAGAGAACTTCCTCTGGGCTGTTTCTAAAGCCAGTGCATCTTGTCTGAGATAATGAATGCAAATTATTCACAGTATCCTTGTATAGTTTTAGCACGATTTTCCTATTTTTATACTCCATTCTCTTTGAAATGATAAGCCTTCCATAAAAGTTAAAGTTCTTAATTTGGGTAAGGCAAATTTTAATACTATGAGACAAGAACTTTCAAAAGTTCGTTGGATTAGAAAGGTAAAGCGGCAGCTGCCAACTGGGAAGCTTTCAAAAGTGTGATAACGAGAGTTCAGAGGCATTATGTTCCTGTTAGAGTGAAAGGTACGGCTGATGAGATTAGAGAACAATGGACAAATAAAGATATTGAGATTCTAGTCAAGAATAAAAATGAATCATACTAGATATACATAACTGTGAATAAATGAATCTCTTGACAATTATAAAGAGTGTAGGGGCATTCTTGAGAAGGAAATCAGAAAGGTAAAGCAGGGATATGAGATAACCTTGGCAGATAAGGCTAAGAATAATCCTGAGAGATTCTGTAAGTACATTAAGAGCAAAAGAGCAAATAGGCAGAGAATGGGGTCCCGTAAAGATCGAGGTCTTTGTGTTGAAACTCAGAAGAGGTTTGTGTTAGTTTTCACTGTGGAGATAGAACCGGAGGATAGAGAACTCGGGGAAATAAATATTGATGTTTTTAAAACAGTTCACATCACAGAAGAGGAAGTGTTGGAGGTCTTAGAAACATAAAGGCAATAAAATATCCGGGACCTGATCAAGTGTATCCCAGGGAATTGTGGGGCTCCTAGCCGAACTATTTATATCATTTATAACTACAGGTGAGTTGCTGGAGGACTGGCAAGTGGTTAATGTTGTGCCTTTATTTAAGAATGACTGACTGTGAGGAGAAGCCTGGGAACTATAGACCTGCGAGTCTGATATTACTGGTTGGGTAAGTTGGTGGAGGTGGTTCTGAAAGATAGGATTTACGTGCATTTGGAGAGACATGGCATGATTGGAGAGTATCAGCATGGGTTAAACGAGGGAAATCATGTCTGTCAAACTTGATTGAGTTCTTTGAGGAAGTAAGAATGTTGATATTGCTTACTGGATTTTAGTAAAGCCTTTGGTAAGTTTCTGCATGGTAGACTGATTTGCCAAGTTAATCATATGGGATTCGAGGTGTGCTTGCCAATTGGATACAAAATTGGCTTCAAGGCAGGAGACAGAGTGGTGCTGAAGACTTGTTTTTCTGACTGGAGGCCTGTGACCAACGGTGTTCTACAGGGATCGGTACAGGGCCCACTTTTGTTTGTTATTTATGTAAATGTTTTGGATGAGAACATAGGAGACTCAGTAAGTTTGCGGATGACACAAAGATCGGTGATTATTAGGTTAGATTTCCTACAGTAAAAAGTGAGGTCTGCAGATGCTGGAGATCAGAGCTGAAATTGTGTTGCTGGTTAAAGCGCAGCAGGTCAGGCAGCATCCAAGGAACTGGAAATTCGACGTTTCGGGCAAAAGCCCTTCATTCCTGATGAAGGGCTTTTGCCCGAAACGTCGAATTTCCTGTTCTTTGGATGCTGCCTGACCTGCTGCGCTTTAACCAGCAACACAATTTCAGCTTAGATTTCCTACAGTGTGGAAACAGGCCCTTCGGCCCAACCAGTCCACACCGACCCTCCGAAGAGTAACCCACCCAGACCCATTTCCCTCTGACTAATGCACCTAACACTATGGGCAATTTAATATGGCCGATTCACCTGACCTGCACATCTTTGGATTGTGGGAGGAAACCGGAGCACCTGAAGGAAACCACGCAGACATGGGGAGAATGTACAAACTCCACACAGACAGTCGCCCGAGGCTGGAATCATACCTGGGACCCTGGTGCTGTGAGGCAGCAGTACTAACCACTGTGCCATCATGCCGCCCCTATATTGTGATATATTGGGCAATGCAGAAGGTTGTCTAAGATTACAGAGAGGTCTTGATCAATTGGGTCAAAAGGCTGAGGAGTTTAATTTGGATAAATATGAGGTATTGCATTTTGATAAAACTAACAATGGCAGGACTTACACAATTAATAGTAGGTCCCTGTAGAACAGAGAGACCTGGGTGTTCAGGTACATAATGTTTTGAAATTTGCATCGCAGGTTGACAGTGTGTTGCTGGAAAAGCACAGTAGGTCAGGCAGCGTCCAAGGAGCAGGAACATCGACTTTTCCAGCACCACACACTCGACTCTAATCTCGAGCATCTGCAATCCTCACTTTCTCCTAGTCACAGGTGGATAGGGTAGTTAAGAAGGTGTAAAAAATGAGGTCTGCAGATGCTGGAGATCACAGCTGCAAATGTGTTGCTGGTCAAAGCACAGCAGGCCAGGCAGCATCTCAGGAATAGAGAATTCGACGTTTCGAGCATAAGCCCTTCATCAGGAATAAGGTAAGCAAACTTATCTTCATTGCTCAGACCTTTCAGTATATGAGTTGGGACATTATGTTGAGGTTGTACAGGACTTTGGTGAGGCCTGTTCTGGAGTACTATGTGCAGTTCAGGTCACCCTGTTACAGGAAGGATGTTATTAAACTGGAGAGAGTTCAGAAAAGATTGAATTATTAGGAGAGGCTGGATAAGCTGGGACTTTTTTCATTGGAGCATATGAGGTTGAGAGGTGACCTTATAGAGGTTTACACAATCATGAGTGAATAGTAAAGTTTTTTCCCCTAAGATAGGGTGTTCAAAGCTATGGGACATATATTTTTAAGGTTAGAGGAGAAAGAATTAAAAAGAACATGGTTCATATATAGAATGAACTGCCAGAGGAAGTGGTGGACACAGGTACAGTTACAATGTTTAAAAGACATTTGGATATGTACATGAATATGAAATGTTTGGAATGATATGGGCCAAACATCAGCAGGTGGAACTAATTTAGTTTGGGAACAAGGTTGATATGGACTAGTTGGACCAAAGGGCCTGTTACTGTACTGTATGACTGTATAAATAAAGACTAAAATTCCATTTAGACAATAGGACCGTAAGATACAGGAGCAAAAATCAGTCCATTCAACTCATCACGTCTGCTCCACCACTCAATCATGGCTGATCAGTTTCTCAACCCCATTCTCCTGCTTTCTCCCCATAACCCTTGATTCTCTTGATACTCAAAAACCTATCATTTACCTTCACTATTACTTGCTGAATGTTATGATATTGTGCGATAAATGCAATGATAGCAGCAATACCTTCGGCAAAAAATATATTCAGACGGAAAAAATGACTCCCAGGAGATTACTTAGAAAGGAGAATGGGAAATGCCATCTCTCTATCTTCCTGGCTGAGTGAACATTTGTGCTTTTAGTTTGATCCTGTGGTCAGTGCTGTTTGAGAATGATGAAAGAAGTGAAAATAACCCTCAACATATCATGTGTAGCCCTCAGTACCAAAATATCTTCTGTTTGCAATGTATAAGGAGTGCAAGTAGGACAACAAAGATTGAAGTGTTGAATTTTCTTGACAACTTTGTGAAAGTATGAAAGGATCCTGTGGAGATTCTATAATTAAACATGTCCCATATCATATGTAATTGACTGCATTAGATCACTTTTTGTTTTGTTGTAGGATCTCTAATTACTCAGGGGTACTATCTTCGACAATTCAAGGGATATAGTTACCTCATATGGTATTGTAGTTTATATGATCACTGGAATATGGTGGTAAAGCAGCACACATCTGTATGAGTGTTATTGTGATGTAACAGGCGAGTAAGTTTTAAATTGAACTGTTGTTATGCATTACACATTATTCTTGCTCAAGGGTAGTTTGTTATTGCTGCTTCATGTTGAGTGTCGAATCCTTCCCTCCCTGCAACATGTTGAGGGCTGCGCACTTGATAATGTTCCCCTCACACTTGTTTTGCCTTAAGTAAAAAGATTTGGGTGTTCATAAACCAGTCATGAAAAGCTCGCGAGCAGGTCCAAAATACAATTTAAAAATCTAATGGAACTTTGGCTTTAATCTCAAATGGCTGTTGTACAAAGAGCAGGAAATATGCTTAATTCACACACTTATTCATCAGACTTATGGACACTGCACTTCAGGGAAAGATGCATTGACCTTGGAGAAGTCACAAGAGGTCGGAGCAGAGGCAGGCCATTCAGCCCATCAAGTCTGTTCTGCCAATCATTAAGGTTTTCTGATTGGAGTGCAGGTTCATAGTTCCTTGAAAGTAGAGTCGCAGGTATGTATGATACTGAAGAAGATGATTGGTATGCTTTCCTATATTCGTCAGAGCATTGAGTGTAGAAGTCGGGAGGTAATGTTGCGGCTGTACAGGACACTGGTTAGGCCGCTGTTGGAATATTGTGTGCAATCCTGGCCTCCTTCCTATCAGAAGGATGTTGTAAAACTTGTAAATCTTTGCTGAACCCTTTCAAGGGTGTTGCCAGGATTGGAGGATTTGAGCTGGGAGAGGCTGAACAGACTGGGGCTGTTTTCCCTGGGGCGTCAGAGGCTATGGGCATCAGATGCCAGTGTTGGACTGGCGTTTACAAAATGAAAAATCACACAAAACCAGGTTATAGTTCAACAGGTTTATTTGGAAGCACTAGCTTTCAGAGCGCTGCTCCTTCATCAGGTAGTTGTGGACTGTAAGATCGTAAGACACAATTTATAGCAAAAGTTACTGTGTGACGTAACTGAAATTATATATTGAAAAAGACCTGGACTTTTTAAATCTCTCATCTCTTCGAATGAACATGTTGGTTTCAGTTCTTTCATATGTTAATCGCAGAACTTTTTTAAAGTTACATTCTCAAGTGAACTTTAACAATTGGTGTCATGTCAACCCAGATAATGCATTGAAGGTGTGAGGTGCCCTGTGTGAGACTCTGTGTCACAATGGTCAGACTGATTCTAATCTAAAATCCGTTTTTTAAAAGACTAGAAGTAGTCTGAACATTGTGGCTCAGATGGTCTCACACAGAGCACCTCACACCTTCAACGCATTATCTGGGTCAACATGACACCAATTGTTAAAGTTCACTTGAGAATGTAACTTTTAAAAAGTTTTGTGATTTACATATGAAAGAACTGAAACCAACATGTTAATTCGAAAAGATGAGAATTTAAACAGTCCAGGTCTTTTTCAATATATAATTTCAGTTACATCATACAGTAACTTTTGCTATAAATTCTGTATCTTACGGTCTTACAGTCCACAACCACCTGATGAAGGAGCAGCGCTCCGAAAGCTAGTGCTTCCAAATAAACCTGTTGAACTATAACCTGGTGGTGTGTGATTTTCAACTTTATAAAATCATGAGGGGCGTGAAAAGGTTAAATAGACAAGGACCTTTCCCTGGAGTGGATCAAGAACTAGAGGGCATAAGTTTAGGATGACAGGGGAAAGATGTAAAAGGGATCTAAGGAGCAACTTTTTCACACAGGCTGGTGCGTGTATGGAATGAGCTGCCAGCGGAAATGGTGGAGGCTGGTACAATTGCAGCATTTAAAAGTCATCTGGGTGGCTATGTGAATAGGAGGGGTTTAGAGGGATATGGGCCAACTGGTGGCCGACAGGTCTAGATTAAGTTAGGATATCTGGTCAGCATGGATGAGTTGGACTGAAGGGTCTGTTTCCATGCTGTACTTCTCTATGACTATGATAAAAAAAATTCTGTCTGAGTCTTGAATATACTTAATGACACATTCTCAACAGTTCTCAGTTGAAATGAATTCCATTCGTTCACCACCCTCTGAGAAAATAAATTCTTCCTCCTCTCTGGCTTGTACGAGCACCCTCTTATTGTAAGATTATTCTCTACGGGCCTTGACTTTCCCACAAGGCGAAACGATCCTTTCTCCAGCTACCTTGTCAAGGTCTCTAAGAATCTTGAATGTTTTGATAAAGCCACCTCTCATTCTTCTATATTTCAACAAGTACAGGCCCAATCCATTTCACCTCTTCTCATAAGACAGACCTTCCTTACCTGGTATTAGCCTTCTCTGGACTGTCTCCACTGAAAATATATCTTTGCTTAGATAATAGGCCCAAAACTGTTTTCATATTCTAGCTCTGGTCTAACTAGTACCTGTATATTTTTTAAAAACCTCCCTTTTATACTCTATTTCTTTTGAAATAAAGGCCAGCATTCTGTTGGCCTTCCCTCCTTCCCTTTTACCCACTCAACCTGACTGCTGTTTTTTTTTAGATTTATAGATAGAGACTCCCAAATCCATCTATTCTGTTGCTTCCTGTAGTCTTTCTCCCTTTGAGTAACATTCGCTCCTCTCATCTTTGTGCACAAATGCATAACCTCACATTATATTCCATCTGCCATGTTTTGCCCATTCAGTTAACCTATCTATATACCTGAGTGGTGCTGGAAAAGCACAGCAGGTCAGGCAGCATCCAAGGAGCAGGAAAATCGATGTTTTGGGCAAAAAGCCCTTCATCAGGAATAGAGGCAGGGAGCATCCAGGGTGGAGAGATAAATGGCGGTGGGTCGGGTGGATGTGGGGCTGGGGAGAAGGTAGCAAGGAGTACAGTAGGTGAATGGGGGTGGGGATGGAGGTGATAGGTTAGAGAGGAGGGTGGAGTGGATAGGTGGGAAGGGAGATTGGCAGGTAGGACAGGTCATGAGGACAGTGCTGAGCTGGAAATAGGTGAATGGGGGTGGGGATGGGGGCAGCACGCTGGCACAGTGGTTAGCACTGCTGCCTCACAGTGCCAGAGACCCGGGTTCAATTCCCGACTCAGGCGACTGACTGTGTGGAGTTTGCACGTTCTCCCCGTGTCTGCGTGGGTTTCCTCCGGGTGTTCTGGTTTCCTCCCACAGTCCAAAGATGTGCAGGTTAGGTGAATTGGCCAGGATAAATTGCCCGTAGTGTTAGGTAAAGGGGTAAATGTAGGGGTATGGGTGGGTTACGCTTCGGCGGGTCGGTGTGGACTTGTTGGGCCGAAGGGCCTGTTTCCACACTGTAAATAATCTAATCTAATCTATACTCACCCATTGTACTTTTTGCTACCTTCGCCCCAGCAGCTCCCCCCTCCCCAATTTATCTCCACTCTGGAGGCTCCCTGCCTCTATTCCTGATGAAGTGCTTTTGCCTGAAACGTTGATATTCCTGCTCCTCGGATGCTGCCTGACCTGCTGGGCTTTTCCAGCACCACACTGGTTTCCAGCATCTGCAGTCCTCACTTTTGCCTGTTTATATACATCTCCATCCCTCACCATTTACCTTCCAAATTATATTTGTCTCACCCACAAGCTTGGTTGTTGTATGTTTCTGCCATTCAAATCATTCATATATATTGTAAATAATTGTGGCCCCAGCACTAATCCCTGTGACATACCAGTGTTGAAATGTAGACTCTTTCAAGTGACACCAATGATGAAGGAATAAAATAATGACAGTGCAAATTGTACAGTTGACTTTCATTCTCTTTAAATCTGTCTCATTAAAGGGGAATCCAATTAAGGGACTTGGGAAAATGATTCTCTAGTATAGGTAATGAAAATCTAAGGTGGTGATGATCTTAAAAATTTTGAAGTAAGAGCTTAACCATCAAGAATGAAGTCAGGAAGCATTAATCCAAACAAAGGTGGAGTGGAACTCTGAAAGTCTTTCCCTACCTTCCACTGTCCCCACCCCAGCCGAAAAATAATAGGACACAGGAGAGCTTTCAGACCTGTGACTGATGGGAGTTTTGTTGTTAGGTGTGGAGAAACTGAGAGAGAATGTGGTTAATCTGCCATGGCATAACTGAGAGATGGAGCAAGTGTGAGGCTCTTACTGACCAACTACTGTTCTCAGGTTTCAAAAGTCAATACATTCAGGATTTTCACATTGAAATTCACCTCCATAGCTCAAAGTCTAAGCCAGGGTTGCAACATTGTTCTACCCCGATGCTTAAAAAAATGCTGTAGATGCTGTTTTCAAAATAGGGTTTGGCAGTAGATTTGTGCTGTGAGTTGAGTTAATGAGTGAATAACATGCAGACTTCAACCCTCCAGTCAGTTCTAAAGAAAAACATGAGACAAATTCACGATTGCATATCCAGACTTGCAAAGAAGGAGCAGCCTACTCAGGAGATTAGGCACTGTGGAATGGGTTTTTTGAAAGGTTACTATAATTGTGACCTCAGGTTCTAGCCAGGAGGCTTTGATTACTCTTACAGACCTGAGCCAGGAATGTTGGTGATTCAGATTGCAGTTTAGTTGAGCATGTTACAACTCTTTTTGGATTGCTTCTTATCCCACTGTTGTGTTATTAGGATGATGACGATGAAACCAGAGTTGGGGAAGCATTGGCTCGTACTGTGGTCTGTGCTCTCAAGGCTGCAGATCCTCATGTTCCTACTGCCAGCTGGCTGAATACCACGGAGGTACGTATATCAGTCTTTAGTCTTTGGAGCCTTGGTGAAACCACCCTAGTTTGAATTTAATCCCAGTGGGGCTTGTTGTAAATTAACTGTTAATTTTTGATCTTGTGTGCATGTGAACACAGAAAAATCTGCAAACCTCAACAGGTTTGTCAACTAGTAGCTTCTGCTGAAGAATTGCACCAGAAACGTTCACCTGTTTTTCTGTTTTGGTAGCTGGCTGACTTACTGAACATCTCTATCTAAAATAACTAAGCTTATGGTTTTGCTCATGGTATCTTGTTAATGACTTGGTGAATATCCAAGAGCCAGTGAGTGTTTGATGTTTTAAAGTATTTTTGGTTGGTGCAAACACCCAATGATCTAAACAGGACTAATGGTGTCAAAGTGCTTATTGATACTCGTTATAATTTAAAAGATAAGAGGCAACCTTATTGAAACATAAAAAAATGCTTTGGGGGATTTGACAGGGTAGATGTTGAAAGGCAGTTACCTCTTATAGGAGTCTATGACAAGATGGCACAAGCTCACAGTAAGGGATGAGGGGGGGATTATTTTCCTTGAGGGTAGTGAATCTGTAATATTCTTTACTGCACACAGCTATTGAGGCTGGGTCATTAAGTATATTCAAAGCTCAGGCAGATATTTAGTCCAAGGGAATCAATTATAAACAAAAGTTAGTAGAGTAGAGTTGAAGATTATCAGCCATTTTCACACTGACGGAGCTGATAACTTATGGATTGGTTAGGATGAGTGAAAAGGGAATGTAAACAGTAACAAAGCATTTGATTGGCTGCTGGAAGTCTGGAGAGTGGTGCTGGAAAGGCACAGCAGGTCAGGCAGCATCCGAGGAGCAGGGGAATCGATGTTTTGGGCATAGCTCTTCAGTAATGATTGCTGATGAAGGGCTTGTGCCAGAAACGTCAGTTCTCCTCCTCGGATGCTGCCTGACCTGCTGTGCTTTTCCAGCACCACACTCACGACTCTGACCTCCAGCTTCTGCAGGTCCACACTTTCTCCTCCCTGCTGGAAATCTGGAGCCTATCAAATTGGGTAAGACTTTTGTATAACCAATGCATGTGAAATGTGAATCTGCCAGACATGAACATGTTGAAATAATGAGTATATTTATAAATCAAAGCTTTTCTTTCTCTTCATTTAGGCTGAAGTCACTTCACATGAGACAAACTTGCATTATGTCAATCTTGCAGTTCAGGCCTGTATAGATAAGCGAAAGGTTTGCTCCTCAAAGGGTAGAAACCCATCAGCACGGAGTTTGCCTAGCTTTAAGAGAAGGAAATGTGATTCAGGTGATGGAGCAGGATACTCAGCAGTTGCAGATGCAGATCCTAAACCTGCCCTGACCACCAGCATTCCTTTTGGGCCTAATCTACTTCCGGTGGTCCAAGATACAGGAGCAACAGCCAAGCACAGAGTCCCCAGTGACTCGAGCAAGGTGAATATTTCTCTTAGCAATAACTTGGAAGCTAATAATTGTAGTGGAAAAGTGGGCAGTAATTCCAAAAATACTGGAGTTCACAGCACAACAATATCCACTGATGAGTTGCTGAACTGTTTGGTTCACCCTGACGTGATCAGTTTAATGACTGAAATTCTGCTGGACTGTCACTTCTCTCATTAGTCAGACAAGCTCTTCAATGTCGATTGATTTTATTTTTTTAGTGTGGAAATAAACTATTCCTAAAATAAAGTGTCTGACTCAATTTATCAATATTACACAGTCATAAGAAAGAGTAACTGGCATAAGCCAAAAGGCCCCATGCCACCATTCTGTAACATGGTAGCTCATCTTCTATCTCAGCTCCACTTCCCTTTACAATTAATGACCAAGCATCTGGAATAGAGGTTGCCAAACACACACCATCCTTGAAATGAAGCAATGTCACCATATCTCAGCACTACTGCTTACTGTGTATTCTGTGACTGTGTCCCCTCACTCTAGGCGGACTAGGCCACAGTGACAATGCCTGGTCGTCATTCTCCTTGGTCACACTTATTTGATGGCACTTACTGCTAGAAATGGCTATGTCAACTGTCACAGGGAATCTTCAGTCTCTGGGCAGCCCTGAGAGTCATCTTGGACAAGTAAATGTATGTATTTATCAGCTGATTGTGAATATTCCACCACAATGCTTTAGCAGGAACTGTTCTTTATTCTTTTGTGGAAGATGGATGTCACTGGAATTTGTTGCCTGTCCCTAACTGCCCTTATACAACTTAGTTTAAGTCAGAGGGTAGCTAAGAAGAAAACCACACTAAAACTGGAGTCGCATATAGACCAGAATAGGGAAAATTGTGGGTTTTCTTCCCCACACAACATGAGTGCACTAGACTAGACTTACTTAAAGAAAAATAACAATCGAGATCATTATTGAGATTGGTTTTATAATTTCAGATTTTATCAATTATATTTGGATTCCACAACTTGCTGTGCTGGGATTTGAGCCTGTGTACTCAGAGCTTGGGCCTCCAAGGTTACTAATTCAGTGACATTAGCACAAGCTGCCATCTCCACCTATTTCACTCCTTAGTTTAGGGGAGGAGTATTAAAATGTTTGTCTGGTATCCTGTGAAGGAATAAAGAAGGTTTGAATTTAAAATTTCTGATGTTAGCTGTATTGAAGTATCTTAAACATAAAACAAGTCAAAGCAACACCAATCCTGCAGCAGAAACAACAATTTCAGGACCTTGACATGCAATTTGAAATTCCTATAATTCCAATTATAACAAGTTCAGCATGAATAATTGATCAATTTGTGCTCACTTATCCAAGAGACTTGCATGTTAATCACTCTGAGATGCTCAAAGTGTACCCAAACCTCCTTTGGCAAAAGAGTCAGCAGTCAGAGGTGAGTGTAGTAGGCAACACTAAGGAGGTGGTGTTGGGGGAGCTGAAAGGTCTGAAGTGGGATAAATCGCCCAGACTGGATGGACTACACCCCAGAGTTCTGAAGGAGATAGCTGAGCGATTGTAGAGGTATTGGTGATCTTTAAAGAGTCCATTACCAAGGATGAGTGTGTAGTACTTGGAAATGCATGGTAAGGTAAGACTGAATCAGCATAACTCCAAGGGGAAGTCATGTCTGACACATCTTTTAGAATTCTTTGAGGAGGTAAAGTGCAATTTGGACAAAGAGACAGTGGACGTGACTAGTCTGGATTTCGAGATGGCCTTTGACAATGTGCTGCACAGGGGTCTGCTAAATAAGAGCCCATAGTGTTAGGGGCCTGCATGCAGGATTGGCTGGTATGCAGAGAGTGGAGTTAAAGGGTTCTTCTTCAAAATGGTAGCTAGTGACTAGCTGGCTTCCGCAGAGTTTGATGTTGAAACCACAACTATTCTCGTTATACATTAATGATCTTGATGAAAGAACTAAGGGCTGTTTGCATATGACACCAAGATAGGTGAAGGGGCAGGTAGGACTAAGGAGATAGGGAGGCTGCAGAAGGATTTGGATAGGCTAGGAGACTGAGCAAAGAAGTAGCAGTTGGAATGTATTATGGAAAAGTTGGGTAGGAAAAATAGAAATGTAAACTATTTTCTAACTTGTGTCAAAGTTTGGTAATCTGAAGGGCAAAGGAACTATAGGAGTCCTAGTTCAGAATTCTCTTAAGATTCGGTTGACAGATTGGAAGGCAAATACAATGTTAGTGTTCATTTCAAGAGGGTTTGATTACAAAAGCAGAAATGGACTCTGGTCAGACTGTATTTTGAATATTGTGAGCAGTTTTGAGCCCTGTATCTAAGAAAGGATGTGCTTGCATTTGAGGGGGTCCAGAGGATGCTCACAAGAATGATCCTGGGTATAAAGGGTTTGTTATGTGAAGAGCAGTTGAGGTCTCTGGGTCTGTGTGCAATGGAGTTTAGAAGGACAAAGTGGGGGGAGAACCTCATTGAATCTTACAGAATCCGGAGAGGCCTGGATACAGTGCATGTGAAAAAGATGTTTCCATTAGGAAGATTGACTAGGTCCTGACATCCTCCAGGTGAAAGGATGACCCTTGGGAACTGAGATGAGGAATTTCTTCAGCCAGAGGATGGTGAACCTGTTGAAATCATTGCCGCAGCAGGCTGTGGAGGCCAAATCATTGAATGCATTTTGGACCGAGATAGATAGATTGATGAGTAAGGGGATCAAGGCTTCCAGGAAGAAGGCAGGAGAATGGGATTGAGAAACATATCAGCCATGATCAAAAGGCAGGGTAGACTCAAAACTGCGGGCCCTAAGAGCTACAAGGACAAGCACAGTTGGGAACTCCACCATCAGCAAATTTCTCTCCACAAACAATCTGGACTCTCCTTCACTGTCACGGAATCAATAGCCTGGATCTCCTTCACTAACAGTGTTACAGCTGTCTCTGCAGCAGATCTATGACAGCAGTTTAGGGATTGAATGGCTACTTGGTACACTTTTCATTATACCCCTATATTCCTGAATGTGAGAACATGTGACAATAGAGTTAGAAGTACTAGGTGATGACTATCTCCAAAAAGAGCAAATCTAACATGGCCCCTCTGTTCAATGGCAGTACCTTGCAATCCCCCACAATCAGCATCCTGGGGCTTATCATTGACTAGAAACTGAACCGGACTAACCTTATAAATGCTTTCACAAGAGCAGGTCAGAGGCTATGAATACTGCAGCACAAAACTTGCATCCTGACTCCCACAATCTGCAAGGAATATGTGAAAAGTGTAATGAAATTCACTTGTCTGGATGGGTGCATCTCTGCTCAAGATGCTTTATCCCACCCAGGATAATGCAGCCTACCTGACTGGCAGCACGACTACTACCTTTGCCATTCATTTCCTGCATCATAATACAGTGTGTACAATCTACTAGATGGACTGCAGTAACTCGCCAAAACTCTTTACGAGCAGCACGTGTGAAACCCATGACGTCTATCCCCTCAAAGGAGCACTCCACCTGCAAATTCTACATAATATTCAGACTTGGGAATGATGTCTCCATTCCTTTACTGTTTTTGTGTTAAAATCCAATAACTCTCGGACAGCCCTGCAAATATTGTTCTACCCCAAGGACTCCAGTGGTTCCAAAAGGTAGATCACCAACATCTTCACTGTGGCAATTAGGGATGGGCAATAAACACTGGCCTAGCCACATCCCATGAGTGACTTCAAAACAACGATGTTGCTGAAGACTTGTACAAGTGGCTCTCTTCTGTACGTATATTTATGGAATGGCGTATCTCTGAATTTTCATGTGCCTCTGCTTCATTGAAATTATAGCATCATCACAACATTGAGTAGTACAATTATGATATCAACCTCCAAAAAGGCTGCAGTTTTGCCAAGACTGACTGGCAAATGTGATCATGTAGCGAGGTGTAACATTTCCGTCAAATTCACCACATCACATTAAGAGCAAGCTTGAAAACTTGAATATTTTCATTCTGCAAGATTACAAGTGCAGGAAAAAATAAATTGCAGGTTTACAGTGACATGGCTAATGTGTTTGAAGGATCCCAAGTTAGAGAGAATGAAGCAATAATTTTCAACCAAGACATTTGTTGACAGTCATGTTTATTTCATTGAGTACATTTACAAAAATAAACAATCTTCAGTGTTAAAATATATGTATAGCGCTATGCTGAATTATTCCTTCACTTTTTTCCCCCTGACTGATACTGCATAAATATTCTCAAAAGAACAAGCAATTTTGAATTTCTGTGCAGCATATGCAGCCACGTTCTGAAAGGGAGGTGTTTTGAGAGTTTGTTTCCTTGTTGCTTTGTATTTCACTTAAATTGATCATACAATGTATGAAAATCCACCTCTGGCTGCACTGCTGTTTGAAATCCACAAATATTAAATAACATAGGTGTAATAATTGTATTTCACAAGACTAAATGATTCAGGTCATTAATCTATCTTGCGCCCAGCCTGACTGTTAAAGAATGCTCCACTTTCCCTTCTTCATATTCAACGCTGACTGCTCTAACGGGTACTATAGGCCGTCCCTCTCAACACTTACTTTTGCAGCATTTCATTTTATAGAATTTCATAAAATTTATAGCCCAAAAACAGCTAATGGAACCAACTAATACATTCCAGTGAGCATTTATATGCTTCAGAAATTTCTTCAATCCCTACTTTATCTTTGGGTCCAGCAACTTCAAAACTGCCCGTCTGATTTCAGTCAGTAACCAGACCAAACCAAGCCAGAGAAAAACTGAGCTGGGAGAACGTGCCACTTCCCTTTCATTGTGCAAGCGTTTTTGTTTAAATCTTGAAAGCCTTTTTCCTGAGGAAGTATCTGTTAGCTATAATCAAACTGGCCCGAAAACCCTTCAACTCAGACTTTTCAGAGTCTGTACCTTTTACAACCTCTCTGAAAAAATAACCAAGGACAACATAGCCTTGTTAAAGGAGCAGCATCATCGCAATATCTGAATTTCTCTTGAGTGCATCAAGCATGTCATTCCTATGGCCTGAAACAGCATTGATAATTCTGCACATTCACAGAGTTCATTCCTGGCTTTTGTAAGGATTAGATATTTTCAAGCCACTTAAAGTGATTTGATTTGCTGTTGTCATGTGTTCCTAGATACAGTGAAAAGTTTTGGATATAGGTTTAGTGGCTGAGTTGGAAGGTTCATGATCTACTCTCACTAGTATCCTTACATACAGATGTAGAAGAACACCACTTTGACTGAGACAACACATCCATCCTAGGACAAGCCAGAGACAGGCATGAGAATTCCTAGAAGCATGGCATTCCAATCGGAACTCTATCAACAATCACATTGACTTGGATCCCATTTATCACCCCCTGAGAAAAATAACTGGAAATGATATCACCATAGGAGGTGATGTCACCACAGGAAATTACATCGTCAATCCAAGGAAACCCAAACATATAAATAGAAAGTGGGCTACATCACCAGTGCTTCATCCAGAGGCTCACTGAAGATGTTACCTAGTATGGTGAAAACGAAGCTTCCAGCTCAGCGAGCAAACCTACATCCAGAACCTCAAGCTGAGCTACAAATCTTCTCAAAACTCATTGAAAAGTTTTGTTTTGAGAGCAGTATAGGCATATCATGCCATGCAAAGATCATTGGGTGATAGAACAAAGCAAGGAATACTAAGTTATGGCTCCAAAGAAGGTGCACAAAAAGAAATGGCATGGAGGAGCCGAAGCTGGACTGGGGTGTACAAATTTAAACATCACACAACACCAGGTTAATAATTCAACAGGTTTATTTAGAAGCAATAGTTTTCGGAGTGCTACACCTTCATCAGATGGTTGTAGAGCAGGACCATAAGACAATTTATAGCAAAATATTACAGTGTCATGCAACTGAAATGATGTATTAAACAGACCTGGATTGTTGTGAAGTCTTTCATCTTTTAGAATGGGTTTTGGTTCATTAATGTGTAAATCCCAGAGCTTCTTTTAAGTCACGTTCTCAAGATAACTTAAGGTTTTATATAAAAGAAAGGTGACATCTCAGCTCAGACAATGCATTAAAGGTGTAAGATTAGAGTCTGTCCATATCCCAATCCTGAGTTGGACAGGTTCTATTTCCAAAGTGGAATTTACAAAATATTACATGAATTGACTGCCTGCAGATTGTGCATTTTTTGAACAAAATATAATTCTGCAAATGTATATTCACCCTATAGACTTATATGTGTGTGCGCGTGCATAGAGAGAGACTGTTCATGTGAGTGTGTGAGTGCACGAGTATGTGTTTGTGTGCATGCTTGATAAAGTGTGTGTGATGGACTATAAGGCTGTGAGAGGGTGTGTGCGTGTGTGTGAGTATGAAAGGTGTACATGTGCCTATGAGAGAGATCTCTTCAGGCTCTTGAGAGAATCCACAGAAACTCTTCAGTTGGGTCAATAAAGCTCCACCAAAAATGAAGAGGTTTGATACAATGTGAAGCCATCCACCACCTTAAACACTGACTGCCTTTAACACTGATGTAAGGTGGCAGTAAGAACGTACTGTCTCCAAGATGCCCAGCAGAAGCTTTGCAAGCCTTCAAACAAAAGCCTTCCCACCTCTACCTCTAGAGGCTAGAATTTCAAGGGAAGCAGATCCATGGGGACACCACCACTTTCAAGTTACACACCAGCTGGGTTGCAACTATATTTCGATTATTTCAATGTCACTAAAAATGTTGGAGTGTTCCATCCCAAGAACACTGTAGGTATACCTACTCCACATGGACTCCTGTACTTTGAGAAGGCAACTCGCCATCACCTTCTCCAGGGCATTAAGGGATGGTCAACAATATATAAACATACAAACAAGGAGGAAGAGTAGGCCACTTGGTCCTTATAACCTACTCCATCATTTAATAAGATGATGGCTGAACTGATTTTAACCTCAACTCCACACTCCTGTATAACTGCAAACCTCTTTTGTGAAGAAAATGCCAGTCTGGTCAGAGAAGCTGACATGAAAGATTCAAAGAGGACAGCCAATAAGGTCACCTCAGAGTACAACAGGACCTTGATCTGATGGGCTGATGGGCCGATGGGCCAAGGAGCAGCAGATAGAGTTTAATTTAAATAAATGCAAGTTGCTGAATTTTGGAAAGGCAAATCAGGGCAGGACTTACACACTAATGGTAAGGTCCTGGGGAGCATTGCTGAACAAAGGAGTGCAGGTTCATAGTTCCTTGAAAGTGGAATTCCACATAGATTGGATAGCAAAGAAGGTGTTTGGTATGCTTGCCTTTTTTGGTCAGTGCATTGAATGTGAGAGTTGGGAGGTCAGGGTGCGATTGTACAGGACATCAGGATTTTTGGAATCCTGCGTTCAGTTTTGCTCTCCCTGCTATAGGAAGGATGTTGTAAAACTTGAAAGGGTTCAGAAACAATTTACAAGGGTTTTGCCAGAATTGGAGGTTTTGAGGTAGAGGGAGAGGCTGAAAAGCTAGGGCTGTATTCCCTGGAGTGTAAGAGGCTGAGGGATGACCTTATAGAAGTTTATAAAATCATGAGGGGCATGGATAGGATAAATAGCCAAAGTTTGTTTCTTAGAGTAGTGGAGTTCAAAACTAGAGGGCATAGGTTTAAGTGTACCATTTCAGAGGGTAATCAAGACTCAACCACATTGCTATGAGTGAGTTTTGAGAAGATTTGTAGCTCACATTGAGGTTCTGGATGTAGGTTTGCTCGCTGAGCTGGAAGGTTCCCTCCAAGGTTCGCCTTGGATGATGAGAACAGAGGAGCTTCTCGTCAAAAGGAAGAAGGCAGCTTACGTAAGGTGGAGGAAGCAAGGATCTAGCACAGCTTTAGAGGATTACAGGCTTGCTAGAAAGGAGCTCAGAAATGGACTGAGGAGAGCCAGGAGGGGGCACGATAAAAGCTGGGCAAGAAGGATTAGGGAGAACCCAAAGGCATTTTACTCATACGTGAGGAATAAGAGAATGATCAGGGAGTAGATAGGGCCGATCAAGGATAGCGGAGGGAACTTGTGCGTGGAGTCTGAGCAGATGGGGAAGCCCTAAATGGGTTTTTTTTGCTTCTGTTTTCATCAAAGAAAGGGACCTTGTTGTGAATGAGAACTTTGAGGAGTTGGGAAACAGGCTTGACGAGATCAAGATTGATGAAGATGATGTGCTGGAGATTTTGGAAAACATTAAGATTGATAAGTCCCAAAGGCCAGACCAGATTTATCCTAGGCCGCTCCGTGAAGTGAGAAAGGAGGTTGCTAAGCCGCTGATGAAGATCTTTGCCTCCTCACTCTCCACGGGAGTCGTACCGGAGGATTGGAAGGAGGCGAATGTTGTTCCTCTTTTCAAGAAGGGTAATGGGGAAATCCCTAGCAATTACAGACCAGTCTTACGTCTGTGGTCAGCAAAGTTTTGGAAATAATTCTGAGGGATAGGATTTATGACTATTTGGCAAAGCACAGTGTGATTAAAGGCAGTCAGTATGGCTTTGTGAGGGGCAGGTCATGACTCACAAATCTTATTGAGTTCTTTAAGGAGATGATGAGACAGGTCGATGAAGGTCGAGCAATGGATGTGGTGTATATGGACTTCAGCAAGGCATTTGATAAGGTTTCCCATGGTAGGCTCATTCATAAAGTCAGGAAGTATGGGATACAGGGAGATTTGGCTATCTGGATTCAGAATTGGCTGGCTGACAGAAGGCAGAGAATGGTTGTAGATGGAAAGTATTCTGCCTGGAGGTCAGTGGTAAGTGGGGTCCCAGAGGGCTCTGTTCTTGGGCCTCTGCTCTTTGTAGTTTTTATAAATGACTTGGATGAGGAGGTTGAGGGTGGGTTAGTAAATTTGCAAATGACACAAAGGTTGAAGGTGTCATCGATAGTATAGAGGCCTACTGCAGGCTGCAGCGCGACATAGACGGAATGCAGAGCTGGGCTGAGAAATGGCAGATGGATAAATGCGAAGTGATGCATTTTGGAAGGTCGAACTTGAGTGCTGAATATAGGATTAAAGACAGGATTCTTGGCAGTGTCGAAGAACAGAGGGATCTGGGTGTGCAAGTACTTGGATTCCTCAAAGTTGCCACCCAAGTGGATAGGGTTGTTAAGCCAACCTATGGTGTTTTGGCTTTCATTAACACAGGGATCGAGTTTAAGAGCTGCAAGGTTTTGTGCAGCTCTACAAGTCCCTGGTGAGACCACACTTGGAACATTGTGTCCAGTTCTGGTCGCTCTACTAGAGGCTTTGAAGAGGGTGCAAAGAAGGTTTACCAGGATGCTGCATGGACTGGAGGGCTTGTCTTATGAAGAAAGGTTGAATAAGCTCAGACTTTTCTCTCTGGAGAGAAGGAGGAAGAGAGACCTGATCGAGATATGCAAAATAATAAGTGAAATAGGTAGAGTCAATAGCCAGAGACATTTCCCCAGGGCAGGATTGACTGGTACGAGAAGTCATAGTTTGAAGACATTAGGAGGAAGGTATAAAGAAGACGTCAGAGGTAGCTTCTTTGCGCAGAAAGTTGTGTATGCATGGAATGCATTGCCAGCTGTGGTGGTGGAAGCAGGGTCATTAGGGACATTTAAGCGACTGCTGGACATGCATATTGATAGCAGTAAGTTGAGGGGTGCGTAGGTTAAGTAACTATATTTTACATTAGGATTAAATCTCGGCACAACGTCGTGGGCCAAAGGATCTATTCTGTGCTGTACTTTTCTATGGTCTATGTTCTGTGTTCGTTTTCAGATGTTTTGTCACCATACTAGGTAAGCTTCATTTGAAGGCTCACTGACGATGTTACCTGATATGGTGATGAAACGTCTGAAAATGAACCTTGCAGCTCAGCGAGCAAACCACATTCATATTGCTAAGAGCATGGAGTCTCAGGTAGGCCAGATCAGATAGAAATGGTAGCTTTCTCTTCCTTAGACTACATTCATTTGATTTGATTTGATTGTTGTCACATGTACCGAGATATAGTAAAAATTATTGTTTTCCATGCTATCCAAGCAAATGATACCTTATGTAAATACATCAGGGTAATAGAACAGAATGCAGTATTTAGTGTTACAGCTACAGAGAAGGTGCAGAGAATGATCAATCCTATTATACGAGAGGTCTGTGCATAAGTCTGATAACAGTAGGGAAGAAGCTGTTCTTGAATCTGTTGGTACATGTTTACAAACCTTTGTATCCTCTGCCCGATGGAAGAGAGTATCACCAGGGTGAAGGGGTCTTTGATTATGTCAGCTGCTCTCCCGAGGCAGTAGGATGTGTGGACAGAAGGCTGGTTTGCATGATGGACTGGACTGTGTTCACAGCTCTCTGTAATTTCTTGTGATCTTGGGCAGAGCAGTTCCTATGCTGAGCTGTGATGCATCTGGATAGGATGCTTTCTAAGGTGCATCTATAAAAATTGGTAAGAGTCGTTGTGGAGATTGATGAATCAGATGGGTTATTACAAAAATCAATGACTGATTCATGGTTCCCATTACTGAGACCGAGTCTTCAGTTCTGTATTTTAATTAATTGAGTTTATATTTCTCCAGTAGCAGTAGTGGACTTTGAACGCATATTCCCAGAACATTAGCCCAGATGTCTGGATTATTAGATCAGTAACATTACCACTACATCACCATGTCTCCATTTCAGCTGACAAAAGGGCTGGTTCTCCAATGATACAGTCAGTCTGTGAGAGTCAAGTGTCGGTGAAGGATGGGTTAAAGTTCTCTAGTTACATTTGAGCTTATATACCTGCCTCACACACACTGTTTCAAAGGATGTGCAGTGGGGAAGCAATTGATTTAGTGTCATGGTTCATGAAAGATGCTCAGACGATCAATTCTCCCTTTAATGCCATAAATCCAACATAGGGATTGAATCTAGTTTTCCATAAGCTCACACAGCCCTCTATTGAGTCAACAGTTTCACAGCACCTCAAGATTCAGAGCAGGAAAAGAAGCTGTTGGCCTGAGAATGTTTCACATCACACTCTAGTAGTTGGTTAATCCAGTTTTATCACTCCTGAAGGAACAGAAAGATGAACATTTATGTCTTTCATCGCTTCAGGATATCCCAAAGCGCATTACAGGCAGTGAATTGGTTTTGATTCCTGTCACCACTGCCACTGTAGCAATTAATTTGTGCACAGCTAGCTTCCGCAAACAGTAACCTCACCGTAGTCCTGCTGCACCTATGGGCTGCTTTCTCGTTAGAGACAGCGAGTGATGTTTGGTGGTGGTTTAACCTGAGGCTCACCATGCCTCAAGCGAGGGGAGAGGTTAAAATGGAAAGTCCATCATGGTGCAGGAATTGGACCCAAGCTGTTGGCATCAGTCTGTCCAATCAATTGAGCTTACTGACCCCTTTCCACAAAGTGATATGTAACAATGCTAATCTGTTTAGTCATGTTCATGGAGCAGTAAACACTGGGGAAAACTGTTCCACTCTTCCTTGTGGCAGTACAGTGGGATTCCCTTTATTCATTCATGGAATGTGGGTGATACTGGCGAAGCCAGCATTTAGTGCCCATCCCTAATTGCCCATAGGGCAGATAAGAGTCAACCACTTTGTTATGGGTCTGGACTCACATGTAGACCAGGTAAGGATGGCAGTTTCCTTCCCTAAAGGACATTATTGAACCAGATGGGTTTTCCAATAATTGACAATGGATTTATAGTCATCATTAGACACTTAATTCCAGATTTCTTTTATTCTGTTCAAATTCCACCATCAGAATTTGAACCAAGGAGCCAGAAGGATTTTTGGATTAATAGCTAACGATAATACCAGTAGGCCTGATGTCCAGCTGTGAGGGTAGATGGGGCTTCAGGTCAACATGTAGCATCAGTGACATTAGTGTTTCCTTCACACTGAGTGGGATTGAATATTACAAACGTTCTGACTCCCAGGCGACAGTGCTACATATTGAGTGCCAGCTGGCACACTGTAATGTTCCAGTTGTGTTTAGTATTCCTCTCGGTCGAGGACAGCTAGGATAATTCATATCTCTCACACTTACTGCTCCTTTCCCCAGCTGAGCCATACCTCCTATTGTGGTTGGCGTGTGTCACTGTCCTACGTCAACCTCATGTCAACGTTTTACGAACGAGCACACTTTCAAGTAACAGTGAGACAGATTTGCAGAGAAGGTGTCAGGAATGAATTGTTAATCTTGTCTGGAAATATTTTTACAAGGCTGGGTCCTTTTGAAGAAGAGAAGGGTTTGCAGTGAAGGTCTTCAAAATTATGAAAAGTTTTGGTGGAGTGGATGGAGGGAAAGCGTAGGGAAGTGCATAAACAAAGGACTCCAGTGTAAAAGCCTCACTGAGAAATATGGGCAAAGAGCCTTTTCATGTGACCTAACCATACTATAGTCCAATAACTCTAAATTCAGAAAAATACTTTTTATCCCGAGAGTGGTGAGAATGTGAAGTTTGCTCATCAGGTTGGAGGGCATTGTTTAGCTGCGTATAATGAGAAGCTAGATAAGTGTACGGCAGAGAAGGGAACATAGAACATTACAGCGCAGTACAGGCCCTTCGGCCCTCGATGTTGTGCCGCCCTGTCGTACTAATCTGAAGCCCATCCCATCTACACTATTCCATGTACATCCATATGCCTGTCCAATGACGACTTAAATGCACTTAAACTTGGTGAATCTACTACTGTTGCAGGCAAAGCATTCCATTCCCTTACTACTCTCTGAGTAAAGAAACTACCTCTGACATCTGTCTTATACCTATCTCCCCTCACTTTAAAGTTGTGTCCCCTCGTGTTTGCCGTTCCCATACTTGGAAAAAGACTCTCCCTGTCCACCCTATCTAACCCTCTGATTATCTTGTATGTCTCTATTAAGTCACCTCTCAACCTTCTTCTCTCTAACGAGAACAGCCTCAAGGCCCTCAGCCTTTCCTCATAAGACATTCCTTCCATACCAGGCAACATCCTAGTAAATCTCCTCTGCACCCTTTCCAAAGCTTCCACATCCTTCTTATAATGCAGTGACCAGAACTGTACACAATACTCCAAGTGTGGCCATACCAGAGCTTTGTACAGCTGCAGCATAACCTCCTGGTTCCGGAACTCAGTCCCTCTATTAATAAAGGCCAAAACACTGTAAGCCTTCTTAACAACCCTGTCAATCTGGGTGGCAACTTTCAGGGATCTGTGTACATGGACACCAAGATCTCTCTGCTCATCTGCACTCCCAAGAATCTTATCATTAGCCCAGTACTTTCCATTCCGATTACTCCATCTAAAGGGAGTTGGGAGATATTAGATATAGGTGATGAAGGATGGGGAGAGGCATAGATTAGATGGGTTGAGTGGCCTATTTCCATAAGATGTATTCTACGTAATCCTAAACAATGAAAGTAATGATTGCCCTAATGTAACTCTGAGGAACCAAATTATTGGTTAGTCTGCTCTGACCAGGAGATGAGAATGACCGCCCTTGGTGTTAGGGTCACATTTGACCACATGTAGCATCAGGGAGCCCAAGCAAAACTAGAGTCAATGAGAATGGGGAGAAAATGCACCATTGGTTGGAGTCATGCCCATTATAAAGGAAGATGGTCATGGTTGTTGGATGTCACTCATCTAAGCTACAGGAGTTCCTCAGGAATTCCTCAGGGTCCTGTCGTAGGCCAAACCATCTTCAGCTGATTAATCAAAGACTTTCCCTCCATTATAAGGTCAGAACTGGGGATTTTCACTGATGAATGTATAATGTTCAGCGCCACTTACAACTCCTCAGATACTGAAGCAGCCCTTGTTCAAATGCAGCAAGATCTGGATGATATCCAGGCTTGGGCTGAGAAGTGGCAAGGAACATTTGTGCCACACAATTGCCAGGCAATGACCATTACGAGAGAGAACTCACCTTCATCCTTGACATTTAATGAATCTCCCACTATCAACATCCTAGAGGGTTACCATTGACCACAAAGTGAACTGGACTAGCCATATAAATGCTGTAGGCAAAAGTGAGGACTACAAGATGCTGGAAACCAGAATTTAGATTAGAACGGTGCTAGAAAAGCACAGCAGGTCAGGTAGCATCCAAGGAGCAGGAAAATCGATGTTTCAGGCAAAAGCACCGCCTATAAATGCTGTGACTACAAAAGCAGAGCAAAAGCTATCTATTCTGGAGCAAGTAACTCACTCTCCAAAGCCTGTCCACCATCAACAAGGCAGACGCAGGAGTGCGATGGAGTACTCCCCAACTGATTGGTTGGGTGCAGCTCCAACAACACTCAAGAAGTTTGACACCATCCAGGACAAAGCAACCTCCTTGAGTAGGGTAACATCCACAAACTTCATTCCCTCTATCACTGATGCTCAGTTGCAGCAGGGTGTACCGTTTACAAAATTCCCTGCAGGAATTCACCAAGGGTCCTCAGATAGTGACTTCCAGACCCGCTGCCTTTATCACCTCGAAGGACAAGGGCAGCTGATACCGGGGAACCCCACCACCTACAAACTCCCCTCCAAGTCATTCATCATCCTGACTTGGAAATATATTGCCATTCCTTCAGTATCAAGATCCTATAACTTTGTCCCCAACAGTATTGTAGATCGAATTTCATTAAGTGGGTTTCAGTGGATCAAGTAGGCAGCTCATCACCACCTTCTCAAGGGCAACTAGGACTTAACAATAAACGCTAATTCAACCAATGATGCCCACGTCCCTTGAATGCATTTTTATAAATGTCTGGATCACTTATATCAAGGAGCTTGATGAAAAAGTATCTAATATTCTGATCAAGTCAAACATCTTGAAGAGTGAACGGGAATACATGTAAACAATAGTCAGGGCTAGGGTTTCACAGCTACCCACTAAGAACATCAAAGCCATTGAGTAGATTTTACTTTTGCTGAACAGTTTTGTTTCTTCACACCCCATTCCCATCTGCTTTTGCCACTATCTCATTGGTCCTTTGATTTATCTAGTTTCAGCCTATCACAGCCCTTTTTGACCTGTCCCAATTCTGTTCCCTCTGTAACTCACCAGTATCTGTTACATTGCTTGGATATTTCTTGTACTGAGACAAGAGTCAAACTCTCTCTCTGGGCCTCCTCTTCTGGTCTCCCTGCTATGGGGAAGGTGTTTTGAAACTTCAAAGGGTGCAGAAAGGATCTACAAGGATGTTACCGGGGTTGGAGGTTTGAGCTATAGGTAGAGGCTGAATAGGCTGGGGCTGTTTTCCCTGGAGCGTCAGAGATTGAGGGATGACCTTATAGAGGTTTATAAAATCATGAGGGGCATGGATAGGATAAATAGACAAAGTCTTTGCCTCAGTTAGGGGAGTCTAGAACTAGAGGGCATAGGTTTTGGGTGAGAGAGCAAAGATATAAATGGAACCTAAGGGACGACTTTTTCATGCAAAGGGTGGTGCGAGTATGGAATGAGCTGCCAGAGGAAGTGGTGGAGGCTGGAACATTTAAAAACATCTATATGGTTACATGAATAGGAAGGGTTTAGAGGGATATGGGCCAAGTGCTGGCAAATGGGACTAGATTTATTTAGGATAATTCAGCTTGTATGAAGGGGTATAACTACAAATTGAGGGGTGATAGATTTAAGACAGATGTCAGAGGCAGGTTCTTTACTCAGAGAGTGGTAAGGGCATGGAATGCACCAACTGCTAATGTAGTCAACTCAGCCACATTAGGGAGATTTAAACAATCCTTAGATAAGCACATGGAGGATTTTGGGATAGTGTAGGGGGATGAACTGAGAATAGTTCATATGTCGGCACAAAGGGCCTGTTCTGTGCTGTATTGTTCTATGTTCTATATCTTGTCGGCATGGGCGGCTTGTACCCCAAAGAGTCTGTTTCCGTGCGGTACATCTCTATGATTCTATGACACAGGATATGAGCATAATGGGTTAGGCTTGCAACTGTTGCCTAGAGGGCAGTTATAGGTCAACTGCTGTGGGTCTGGAATCATCCGTCAAACTCCAACACTCCAGAGAAAACAGTCCCAGCCTATTCAACTCTCCCTGTAGCTCAAACTCTCTAATCCTGGCATCATCCTTGTAAATCTTTTCTGCACCATTTCAAGTTTCAAACCATCCTTCCAATAGCAGGGATACCAGAATACAGTATTCCAAAAGTGGCCTAACCAATGTCCTGCATAGTCCAACTCCTTTACTCCACGCACTGATCAATACTGTTGGATGGTTTAAACCGTTTCCTTGTTTGTCAGAAACGAAAACAGAAACTTCTGGAAAAACTCAACAGATCTGGCAACATCTGTGAAGAGAAATCAGAGTTAACATTTCAGGTCCAGTGGCCCTTCCTCAGAATGTACTTGAGAACGGGATAGGAGGAGGAAGGTAACTGAAAAATGGAGCAAAGTCTTCATTCTGGTTTGGAACTGGGTGATGTGCTAATTGAAGGAACGGATGTTAAGATCAACCTTTTGGTTTCCCCACTCACAGCCCACCACACCCCTTGCTGACCCCTCACCTCCCAATGCTGAATTGATCTACTGTTTGCGTTATCCTGCCAATCTCCAGTATTTTTGAGAGGTGAGCAGTTCTGACAAAATTATGCAGCTACCTCTTTGCATTAACAGCTGTGAGTTGTCTACTTACCATTCCTATCACTAGCTACATAATCCAGCTGGTCATGAAGTATGACAGCGATAAATGCTGTTTCAGTTTAGCTTCCATTGCCCTTCAAGATTAAAGAGGCTCAACTGTTTTCACTTCCAGCATATTTTAAGAGCAGTCATTAAATTAATTGAATTTTTACAAGTTATTTGTAATTTTTCAAGTGAAAAGAACCCCTAGTTTTCTCTGTGTTGATGTTAGCTGCACTTATGGTCATGGCTGATTAAACCTATCTAATGTGGAGAGATGTGTGAACTTGCGAAGGGCACAAAGTAAGACTGACATTTTCCATGTTGCTTGCCTTCTAAGGTGGCAGCTGCTGAAGCATTTAACAACGACTGCATCAATGCAGGTTCCTAACGTTTTTGGCATGTGGGAACGTAGCAACCTTATGGAGATTTATAAAATCATGAGAGGCATAGATAGAGTTGAATAGCCAAGGTCTTTTCCCCAGGGTGGATGAGTTGAAAACTAGGAGTGGGGTGGGGGTGGGGGGGGCATATTTTAAAAGTGAGAGGAGAAAGGACATGCGGCACAATTATTTTACACAGAGAGTTGAATGAACTGCCAGAAGAAGTGATGAATGTGAGTACAGTTACAACATTCAAAAGACATTTAGATCAGACATGAATAGGAAAGGTTTGGAAGAATATGGGCCAAACACAGGCAGGTGGGACAAATGTAGTTTGGGAGCTTGGTTGGCATGGACTAATTGGACTGAAGGGTCTGTTTCCATGTTGTGTTACTCTATATAAGATTCTATGTCATGGAGCCTGACCACGAGACTAACATTTCTACATAGCAAGAGTGTGAAGATTTCAGTCTTGTTTATTTGTTTATTTGAATCATTAGGTGTCATGTAATCTCTGATTGCTGCAAACTTCTCCAATTCATTTGCATAATAATAAGTTTTTATGTTCTTTTGTTAAAAGTACATTAGCAGTCTCTTGTATTCAGTGACTGTCCACCATGGTAAACAGAAAGAAAAGTAAAACTGAAATTAAAGCACTGTGGGTGAGGGAAATCAGTAATAACTTTGTTTTTGACTGTTCATACTTAACGACCCTCTGAAATGACCTAACTAGCTGCCTGACCTACCATAGGTTACCCATTCCTAACTGCCCTTGCATGACTAGCTTGGTAATTTCAGAGGGTCGTTAAGTGTGAATCACATTACTGTGTAATTTTTCCTTTTCCCAAAGTACATTTTGATGTGTTTTTAACAGCAGCCAACATTGTAATTTCAGAATTTTAATTAAAGTTTCACAATCTGCTGCTTCTGGGATTTGAGCCTATATTCCCAGAGCATTGGGAATACTAGTCACGTGACATTGCCACTACACCACCATCTCTGACTTGTGAGTAAGTGATCCAGGTGTGACACTAGGGTCTAACATGTCTCTTATTGCCATCAGCTGGGATCATGACAGCCTGAAACATGAACTCCGTTTCCCTCTCCGACTGAGACCCACGATATCACTTTCCTGAATGTTTGGGTTAGCAGCTCCTGCATTAATTACATTTCCATTTGCCGCCAGTGGAAGCTTCGGCAGCCTGGCACCAATTGGCAGGCGGAGAGTTGCAGGTTCAATCCTGCAAAGGAAGGGCAGCGATGACCCTGGGAGCAGGGAGAGGGAGGGAGGTGAAAGTAGCAGTGGCCATGACAGTAATGTCAATCTGGGAATATAGAGGGCATAGATCACAAAGTAACATTGAAACACAAGGGACCTGGTGGGAGGACCATACCTGGTAAACTTTTGATTAATTTAATCACCTACGGAGTGAAGCTATATCCATTGCTTAGCATGAAATCTAAACCAATCTGATCATTTATCATATAATTACATTTGCTTTCCCCTTCCAACACATTTTGTTTTAGCTCCCCCCAGTTCTCCCTCACCTTTGCACTGTACTTAATAGGTTTTGCATGTAAATTGAAAACACGGGTGATTTACTGGTGGTGGTTAATAGATGAAAAGAAATACCAGGGGTGATTTGGTGATGGGGAAAAAAACACATTCAGTTGTGTGTAAGAGCACTTCTGGATATAAAAGAAATTTCATCTGGTATTGATTGGTTCTTGGGAATAAAGCTTAAATTAAATAACAAGAGATAGTAACAATAAAGGATTCTGATAGTTTTTTTTGTAAATTAAAATCTCAGATTTATGCATAATAAATATTAAATGAAAGCATTTAACTTAAGCTCCCTTTTTAATTGAGCAGAATGAACACAAAGGAATCCAGCTGATTCTCAATACTGAGTCTTTTTGTTTGAGTCTTTAATTTATTTCTGTTAAATCAGGCAATAGTCGATCAAATAGAGGCACATCGTATATCTCAGCCCTATGAAAATCACACCTTGTTCATGAGAGGTCCAGGAATGTCAGGGGCTGACACGATAGGTTCAGTGATAATGAGTGGAGTATGGCAATGCATGATCTGCTGTTATAGGAGCGACCAGTACTGCCTGGGGTGGGTGCTTTTGTAGATTGCAGAATAGTCAAGTGTAGGGGGCATTCATCATCCTCCTCTGTGGTTGCCAGGTTTCAGTGAGCAGTGTTCCTTCCTCAATGCCTGCAGGAATGTTTCTCAGGAAACAGCAAGCATATGGACTTGAGAATGATCAGATCAGCCATGATCTCATTAAATAGCAGAACAGATTCAATGGGCAAAGCAGCCTACATTTAGCTCCGATATTTTATGGCCTTAGGGAGTAGGAATATGACCCTCAGAATTGGCTCAATGACTGTCTAATGGCTAGTCCATCTGTCAAAATTCCTGCCCCTGGCAAGGTGGCATTTTTTCCACAATATTTTGCCATCAATCCTCACACTGAACCAAAGGACTGGGAGCATTCTTCCAATATGTTCAATTCTGGAGACTACATTTCAGGAAAAAGCAGACAACATTTGAGAGAATACAGAAAATGCTTACAAGAATGATGCCCTGTTGGAAGATCCCAGTTTGTTTTGTTTATCTTTCTTCTTTGAAGATATGGTCCATATTTGTTTTCCAATCCTAATTATCCATTTTCAGAAGCCAGTTAAGAATCAACCACATTGTTGTGGGTCTGGAATCACACGTAGGCCAGACCCGAGTAAGGGTGGCAGATTTCCTTTACTAGAAACATTAATGAACCAGATGGGTTTTACAACAACCAATTATTGTTCTCATGGTCACTAACTCTGAAACTGGCTTTATATTCCCATATTTAAATTGCATCAGAGGCAATTTTCAAAAAATTCATTTATGGGATGTGGGTGTCACTGGCTGGGCCAGCATTAAATGTCCATCCTTAGTTCCCTTGAGAAGGTGGTGGTGAGCTACCTTCTTTAACCGCTGCAGCCTATTGCAGTCAATTAGCCGTAGGTAAACCCACAATGCCATAAGGCAACAAGAAATAGGAACAGCAGTCGGCCATTCTGTATCTCGAGCCCCTTGAGCCATTCTGCCCCCAGCATTCAATAGGATCATGGCTGAGCCAACATTTCCTCACGTTCACTTTCCTGCCCTTCCCGTATAACTCATGATCCCCCAACTGATGGAGAATCTATTGATCTCAGTCTTTAACATACACAAGGTCTCTCTGTGGCAAGGAGTTCCAAAGACTCACCAGCCTCTGAGACAAGAAATTCCTCCTCACCTCAGTCTTTATTCTGGTCTCTCTAGCCCTTTGTACGTTGCAGTGCGACTTCCCTACTCTTATTCTCTAATCTCCTTGAAATGAGGGCCAATATCCCATAAGCCTTCCTGATCACCTGCTGCACCTGTGTACTAGCTTTCTGAGTTTCCTGCACAAGTACCACTTTGTTGCAGCTTTCTGCAGCTTTTCTCCAATTAAGTAACATTTTGTTCTTTTGTTCTCCTTTGCAAATTAAACAACTTCACGTTTTACCATGTTATACTCCATTGGCCAACTTTTTACCCTATTACTTATCCTATCACTATCTCTATATAAATTGTTTGTATTCCTCTCGCAACCTGCCTCTCCACCTATTTTTGAGTTGTTTGGAGGGAATTCCAGGATTTTGACCCAGTCAGGATAGTGAGTGGCTTGGAGGGGAACTTATAGAACATAGAACAATACAGCACAGTACAGGCCCTTCGACTCTCGATATTGGGCTGACTTTTTATCCTACTCTAAGATCAAACTAATTCATGTATTCTTCATTGTACTATCTTCCATGTGCCTATCCAAGAGTCACTTAAATGTCCCTAATGTATCTGATTCAATACCACACCCAGCACTCTCTGAGTAAAGATCCTACCTCTGACATCTCCCCTAAACCTTCCTCCAATCATCTTAAAATTATGCCCTCATGACAGCCATTTCCACCCTGGGAAAAAGTCTCAGGCTATCCACTCTATCTCTGCCTCTCATCATCTTGTGCACCTCTATCAAGTCACCTCTCATCCTTCTTCACTCCAATGAGAAAAGCCCTAGCTCCCTCAACTTTCCTTCATAAAACATGCCCTCCAGTCCAGGCAGCATCTGGTAAATCTTTTCTGCATCCTCTCTAAAGCTTCCACATTCTTCCTATAATGAGGTGACCAGAACTGAACACAATATTCCACTTGGGTCTAAACCTTTGTCATCAGCACAGTAGGTTGGATCTGTCAATTACTAATCCAGTTGACATTACCACTTTGTCACCATTTCCTCACAGTTACATGGGTAGATTGGTGAATATGTGACTGTTCTCCTGAGCGAAGAGGCACAGTGGCTCGGTGGCTCAGTGGTTAGCACTGCTGCCTCACAGCACCCGGGACCCATGTTTGATTCCAGCCTTGGGTGACATCTGTGTAGAGTTTGCACATTCTTCCCGTCTCTGCATGGGTTTCCTTCGGATGCTCCAGTTTCCTCCCACAATCTAAAGATGTGCAGATTAAATGAATTGGCCATGCTAAATTGCCCATAGTGTTTAGGGAAGTATAGGTTAGGTCTATTGTTCAGGGGTAAATATCGGATAATGAGTCTGAATGGGTTACTCTTCGGAGGGTCGGAGTGGACTTGTTGGGCCGAAGGGCCTGTTTCCACACAGTAGGGATTCTATGAAAGAAAAGGTTGAGAGGAAATTCGATTGAATTCTCCAAATTCATGAAGGGACTGGACAGAGTAGCTAAGGAGAATCTGTTCCCATTGGTGGAAGGAATGAGAACCAGAAAATACCAATTTAAGATGATTGACCAAAGAACTAAAGGTGACATAAGAAAGGGAAAATCTCCTTACACAGTGTGGGCTTGGATCTGGAATTCCTGAGAGCGGGATGAAGACAGATTCAATCCAGTATTTGGAAGCAATTGGATAATTATTTGAAGGGAAAGTAATTGCAGCTCAACAGGGAAAGGTCTGGAGATTGGACATGGCTGCCATGGACAGGAAAGATCAACGTCCAGTGAGAAGTGCAGGAAAATGGCTGAGGCTTGTGGTACAGCACATCATCAAAGATTGGGAGGAATTGGAAAAAATCTGAGCTTGGATGATCAAGTGGTGTTTGAATAGCATTTTGCTTGAGGTTCAAAAGTCTATGGATTGCAGGAGAATGGAGGACTATCATTTTGGCTGTGGGGTGTTGGAGGAGTGTCCAATAAAATGGCAGGAACCTATCAATCTCTGTTTGAATTTAGTTGGTGACTGAGCATCTACACCATTCTATGATGCTCCTAGTAAGTTTATGCTCCTGGTAAGTTTATTTGATATTTTGGTTGCTGAGAGAAGCAAGGGGAAATGGAATATGGGACTCAAGGTCACATTGAATTGGAGGAGCAGCCTTGAGGGACTACATTGCATACTCCTGCTCCTATTTACATAGACCTTAGAACATAGAACATTACAGAGCAGTACAGGCCCTTCGGCCCTCGATGTTGCGCCGTCCTGACATACCAATCTGAAGCCATATGCCTGTCAAATGACGACTTAAATGCACTTAAACTTGGCGAATCTACTATCATTGCAGGCAAAGCATTCCATACCCTTACTGCTCTCTTAGTAAAGAAACTACCTCTGACATCTGTCTTATACCTATCTCCCCTCACTTTAAAGTTGTGTCCCCTCGTGTTTGCTGTTCCCATACTTGAAAAAAGGCTCTCCCTGTCCACCCTATCTAACCCTCTGATTATCTTGTATGTCTCCAATAAGTCACCTCACAACCTTCTTCTCTCTAACGAGAACAGATTCAAGGCCCTCAACCTTTCCTCGTAAGACATTTCTTCCACAACAGGCAACATCCTAGTAAATCTCCTCTGCACCCTTTCCAAAGCTTCCACATCCTTCTTATAATGCGGTGACCAGAACTGTACACAATACTCCAAGTGTGGCCGTACCAGAGCTTTGTACAGCTGCAGCATAACCTCCTGGTTCCAGAACTCAATCCCTCTATTAATAAAGGCCAAAACACTGTATGCCTTCTTAACAATCCTGTCAATCTGGGTGGCAACTTTCAGGGATCTGTGTACATGGACACCAAGATCTCTCTGCTCATCTGCACTCCCAAGAATCTTACCATTAGCCCAGTACTTTGCATTCCGATTAATCCGGCCAAAGTGTATCACCTCACACTTGTCCACATTAAACTCCATCTGCCAACTCTCAGCCCAGCTCTGCATCCTATCTATGTCTCTCTGCAACCTACTACATCCTTCGTCACTATCCACAACTCCACCGACCTTAGTGTCATCTTCAAATATACTAACCCACCCTTCTATGCCCTCATCCAGGTCATTTATTTGTTGTATACTTCCATAGTAATGATTAATGATGTGATCAGCTCTGTCAGACATGCTTTTGTATCAATAAGACCATACATTGGAGGAGTAAAAGAGGCCATTTGGCCCATCAAATTTGTTCCACCATTTAATCTGATCTCCTCTGTGGCTGATCTAATCATCCTCAATTCCGCTTTCCTGGTTTTCCTCATAACCCCTGATTCCCTTATCGAATATCAATCAATGTCAGTCTTGACTATGCTTAACCCAGCATCTACTGCCCTCCATATCAAAGACTTTATAACAGATTCACCACACTCTGAGAGACAAAATTCATCCGTGTCTCTGCCATATATGGTCAATCTCTTACCCTGAGAGTATGGCCCTCCAGTCCTGGACTCTCCCACAAAGAAGAAAGTGAGGACTGCAAGTGCTGGAGATCAGAACTTAAAAACGTGTTGCTGGAAAAGCGCAGGAGGTCAGGCAGCGTCAAAGGAACAGGAGAATCGAAGTTTCGGACATAAGCCCTTCTTCAGGAATGAGGAGGGTGTGCCAAGCAGGCTAAGATAAAAGGTAGGGAGGAGGGACTTGGGGGAAGGGCATTGGTAAAACGATAGGTGGAAGGAGGTTAAGGTGAGGGTGATAGGCTGGAGAGGGGGTGGGGAAGAAGATTGCAGGTCAAGAAGGCGGTGCTGAGTCCGAGGGTTGGGACTGAGAAAAGGTGGGAAATGAGAAAGCTGGAGAAATCTGCATTTAACCCTTGTGGTTGGAGGGTTTCTAGGATGAAGATGAGGCATTCTTCCTCCAGGCGTCGTGTTGCCAGGGTCTGGCGATGGAGGAGGCCAAGGACCTGCATGTCCTTGGTGAAGTGGGAGGGGTGAGTTAAAGTGTTCAGCCACGGGGCGGTTGGGTTGGTTGGTGCGGGTGTCCCAGAGGTGTTCTCTGAAACATTCCGCAAGTAGGCGGCCTGTCTCCCCAATGTAGAGGAGGCCACATCGGGTGCAGCAGATACAGTAAATGACATGCAGGTCCTTGGCCTCCTCCATTGCCAGACCATGGAAACATGACGCTTGGAGGAAGAGCGCCTCATCTTCCACCTAGGAACCCTCCAACTACAAGGGATGAATGCAGATTTCTCCAGCTTTCTCATTTCTCCTCCCCCCACCTTTTCTCAGTCCCAACCCTTGGACTCAGCACCACCTTCTTGTCCTGCAATTTTCTTCCCGACCTCTCCGCCCCTACCCCCTCTCCGGCCTCTCACCCTCATCTTAATCTCCTTCCACCTTCCTCTAGCTTATCTCTCCACGCTTCCAGCTCACTGCCTTTATTCCTGATGAAGGGCTTTTGCCCGAAACGTCGATTTCGCTGCTCGTTGGATGCTGCCTGAACTGCTGTGCTCTTCCAGCACCACTGATCCAGAATCTGGTTTCCAGCATCCACAGTCATTGTTTTTACCTCGTTGATTTTAACCCTGCTGCGAATCCTCTTGCAAGGATGCCTGCCTTGAAGAAGTTTTCCTCCTCTCTCTACAAGAATCTCAGGGAGTCCCTCTCCCACTGCAACTCCCAGGTCATTTCCTCTGCCCTTAATCTCCTTCCACCTATCGTATTCCTAACATCCCTCCCCCAAATCCCTCCTCCCTACCTTTTATCTTAGCCTGCTTGGCACACCCTCCTCATTCCTGAAGAAGGTCTTATGCCCGAAACTTCGATTCTCCTGTTCCTTTGATGCTGCCTGATCTGCTGCGCTTTTCCAGCAACACATTTTTAAGCTCTCCGACAAAGGACAGCATTTCCATGCTTACCCTATCAGATCCTTAAAAAAATCTTCCAGACAAAGCAGAGAAGGCCATCAGCCATTTCAACTAACAAAATGGATTTTCAGAGCCTGATTTAGCAAGGACAGAACTGCTTAATAGTAACTGTGCACCTCACCCATTCTATTCTTCCTGTAACTTAGTGAAAAAACACATACCTCCTACAAACATCTGTCATCAAATGCTACATATTATTCAGTTGGTGTCCGGTTGGCGACTCCAACTGGTGTCATTGTACTTTCTCAGAACTTTCTTTTGAACTTTGACTGTCTACTTATAATTGAAAAGTGTGGTGCTGGAAAAGCACAGCAGGCCAGGCAGCATCCGAGGAGCAGGAGAATCGACGTTTTGGGCATAAGCCTTTCTTCAGGAATGAGGCTTGTGGGCCAAGGAGGTTGAGAGAAAAATATGCTCGAAACGTCGATTCTCCTGCTCCTCGGATGCTGCCTGACCTGCTGCGCCTTTCCAGCACCACACTTTTCACCTCTGGTCTCCAGCATCCGCAGTCCTCACTTTCTCCCTGTCTACTTGTAATACAAGAGTGTGGTACTGGAAAAGCGCTGCTGGTCAGGCAGCACTCAAGGAGCAGGAGACTCGACGTTTTGAGCATAAGCCCTTCATCAGGAATGAGGCTTGTGGGCCAAGGGGGCTGAGAGGTAAATAGGAGGTTGGGGGGTGGGGGGGGGGGGGGGGTTAAGGGGTAGGTAAATGAGAATGCGATAGGTAGATGAAAGTGGGGGTGAAGGTGATAGATCAGAGAAGAGAGTGAAACGGATAAGTAGGAAGGATAATTGACAGGTAGGGTAGGTCAAAAGGGTGGTGCCGAGTTGGAAGGTTGGATCTGGGATAAGGTGGGAGGGGGGGAAATGAGGAAACTGGTGAAGTCCACATTGATCTTGTGTGGTTGCAGGGTCCTAAGGTGGAAGATGAGGCATTCTTCCTCCAGGCATCCGGTGGTAAGCATTTGGCAATGGGGAAGGCCCAGTACCCTCTCCCACTCCCTCAATGACATGTAGGTCCCAGGCATTCTCATCTAACTACCACTTAACATCACACACCCCCTCCCCCCCCCAACCCCCTTCCTATTTATCTCTCAGCCCCCTTGGCCCACAAGCCTCGTTCCTGGTGAAGAGATTATGCTTGAAATGCCGATTGTCCTGCTCCTCGGATGCTACCTGATCTGCTGTGCTTTTCAAGTACCACACTCTCGACTCTGATCTCTAGCATCTGCAGTCCTCACTATCTCCTGCCTCTAGTACGAGGGCTCGCACAAAAGTTGAATATTACCAAAGACCGTGCTGCACGACTCTATAACAAGGGACTTTCACAGTCAGTCCCTCGAGAGTTGCAATGAACACAGCAGCATATTTGTTCCTCATTATGCAACTCACAAACATTTCATTTCATGTGACTTTATAGATTCCACAAGCTGTCACTATGTCTGTAAATCTGTTACGAGGATTCCCGTCTGGTGCTTTTTGAAGATTCAGATACCCAACATGTGCACCTCCCATGGATTCTGCTGCATTTTAAATATTTGCTTCAAAAAATTGGCCAGCTGCTCATAATTTTATACCAGCAATGGATTTATTGCTTTCTCTCTCTTGCTTAGTGCTCTTGAATTACCTCTTTTGTAATAAACTCTATAATATTATCCCCCCCATTACAGATGTCAAACTAACCATCATACAGTATCCAGGATTATGTGCCTGATCTTTTTCTTTTCTGGGTATTAAAATTACATTGACCATCCTTTAATTAATTGAACCTGTGCCCAGCAAACCTTGCAGCATTTTTTAACCGCGTCTTTTCTTTCAATCTTTTCTATGCTCAAACCATTACAGAATGGTTCAGGCCATTCAGCCAGTTGACCCTGTGCCAGTCTCTCAGAAAGCTTTCCAATTAGTCTCACTTCCCCGGTGATTCCCTGAGACACAATGTCCAAACTTTTCTCACTTCCTCACTTTCTAAATGATCAAATAATTGCTAGACATTTTCATTTTACCACTAGATATCATTTAGTGATGGCTTCTTTCCAATGTATTATTTTTTTTTCATCTCCAGGGTATTTAGTTCCTGATTTATATATTCAGTTTCTCGCCTGTAAAATGAACTCTCCTGATATTTGGTCCATTAATTTCAATTCCCTTTCCTTTCAGCCAGCCCTATGAGGCTGAACCTAATGACTGTCTAATTTCTGACCTATCCATCATATTAGTTTTCCTAGATCATATTATAAAATATTAAATGCAGTGTACACACCTCTGCCCATCCTGTCCTGTGTATGCATTTGGGTTTTAAGGGGAATAGATTAGATTAGATTCCCTACAGTGTGGAATCAGGTCCTTCGGCCCAACAAGTCCACACCGACCCTCCAAAGAGTGACCCACCCAGACCCATTTCCTTCTGACTAACGCATCTAACATTATGGCCAATTCACCTGACATGCACATCTTTGGATTGTGGGAGGAAACCAGAGCACCCGGAGGAAACCCACGCAGACACAGGGAGAATGTGCAAACGTCACACAGACAGTCACCCGAGGCTGGAATCAAACCCGGGTCCCTGGTGCTGTGAGGCTGCAGTGCTGACCATTGAGCTACCGTGCCACCCCTATAGTTTAAGTTTGTGTTGAAGTAGTTAATAATCCGTGTTCCAACTGTTCAAGGATGAGCTTGTTCACAATAAATAAGAATCCCTACAGTGTGGAAGCAGGCCGTTTGGCTCATCGAGTCCACACCGACCCTTCAAAGAGCATCCCACCCAGACCCTCCCTATCCCCGTAACCCTCCATTTCCAATGCTTAACTCACCTAGCCTGCACATCCCTGGACTATATGAGCAATTCAGCACGGCCAATATACTTAATCTGCACATCTTTGGACTGTGAGAGGGAACCAATGCACCCAGATGAAACCCACGCAAGGAATGTGCAAAACATGGGTGGCATGGTGGCTCAGTGGTTAGCACTGCTGCCTCACAGCACCAGGAACCCGGGTTCAATTCCTACCTTGGGCGATTGTCTGTGTAGAGTTTGCACATTCTCCCCGTTTGTCTGTGTGGGTTTCTTCCCACAATCCAAAAGATATGCAGGCTAGGTGAATTGCCCATTCTAAATTGGGCCAATATAGGGTAGAGGAATGCGTCTGGGTGGGTTACTCTTCAGAGGGTCAGTGTTGGGCTGAAGGGCCTGTTTCCTTACTGTAGGGAGTGGAATCTAATCTAAAACTCCACACAGGCAGTCATCCAAGGGTGAAATCAAACCCAGGTCCCTGGCACTGTGAGGCAGCAGTCCGAACACTGAGCCACTGTGCTGTCCCATGTTCATTGCTGAAACCCAGTAGGAGTCTCTGTTTTGGGATGAAAGAATGTAGAGTTGAGATCAGCTATGATCTTACAGAGTAGTAGAGCAAACTTGAAGGGCCAAGTAGTCTACTCTTGTTTGTATCTTCAATGAATACTAGTAAAGATAAAACTAGTTAACTATTGTGATAACTAATTGAACTTTCACAAGAGGGACATCTTGTGAGCTAGTATTCAGTGCACTTCTTCCATTGGAATCTTAACAGTGTGGGGCTTGGTATGGGATCCTTGAATATGGCCAGCATGGGATTGTATGTGAGGTAGGAGTAACTTGGTAAAGCATCAAAGGGACAGATGCCCAGGACCTCACACTATTAAAACAAGTTGGTGTCCAGTTGATGAGTCCAACTGGGCTTATTGACTGTACTTTCTCACACTTTCCCCTCTAACCTTAATAACAACCAAAATTACTGTGGATACTCAAAATCAGAGACAAAAAATAGAATGAGAGATGGTTAAAATCATCTTCCAGATACAGAAGGCATCCCTGACAAGTTTACAGGATTTGACTGAGACTTAGGTTATAAACAAGCAAAGCAATTAAACGTGGATTTTGTTGATAATGCTAAGAAGACAGATAATTAAAATATTGATACACCATACACTAAAGAAATTGGGTATTCCAAATGTTGAATCATCAAAGTTAAATACTGTTAGGACGGTTCTACCGTCCCCGTGTTCGTTTCGGAGGAATGAGACACCGGGTCAGATTTTAAGAAACAGACTGCTTTATTCGAGAGAGAATCGAGTTACAGCAAGGTATCAGGCTTGCTGGAGAAGGCGTTCTGACTATTTTTTAAATTTGTCTATCCTTTTGTTCTCTCACATTCCAGACAAATTTAATGGAGTTTTGTTGTTGAGTTGATACATGCAGGAGATGAGGGTAGTGCTGTGGATGTTGTAAACTTGGACCCTCAGAAAGCATTTGATATGGTGGCACATGGCAGATTGATTAGTAAATCAGAAATATTTGGGATTGATGGATCCTTGGCAACATGGATAATAAGTTTGCTAAAGGATAGGAAACAGAAAGTAGATATAGATGGGCATTACTCAGATTGGCGATGAGTTGAGAGTGGGGTTCCCCAGGGATTGGTGTTGGGACGCATGCTTTTTCTAATTTATATAAATGATTTGGAGATGGACGTTCAGGGCAAAATCTCTAAACTTGCAGATGATACAATGTTGGGAGAATAATGAAACGTGAGGATGATACTGAGTGACTTCAGAGAGGCATTGACAAGTTGGTCAAGTGAGCAGGCAGCTGATTGATGAAATTTGATGCAGAGAAATGTGAGGTAATGGATGTTGGTAGAAGAAATATGAAGAGACAATACAGGCTCAATTGTTCAATTTTATGGGGAAGACAGGAGCAGAGGGACCTCAGGGTTCATGTACATGATTCTCTGAAGGTGACCAGGAAAGCTGAAACACTTATTAAAGAAAGCTCATAAAATCCGTGGGTTAATAAATAGAGGCAGAGAATATAAAAGCAAGGAAGTGATGCTGCACGTTTGCAAATCATTAGTCAGACAACATTTGGAGTATTGTGTTTCATTCTGGGCACCTTATTTAAGGAAAATTTTAAAATATTTTGAAGCTCTGCATTCAAAGGAGAATGATACCAGGAATAAAGGATTTTAGATATAAGGAAAGTTCAGAGAAATCAGACTTACTCTCCTTGGAGTGAAGATTAAGAGGTGACCCGATTGAAATGTTCAAAATTCTGAACAATTTTGACAGGGTAAAGAAGGATAGTCTATTTCCACTAGTTGGTAAGTCAGTAACTAGAGGGTCAAAATTTCAAGATTGAGTGAGATGAGGAGAAACGTTCTTCACTCAGAGAGTTGTTAGGATTTGGAATGCCCTGCCTGGGAGAGTGGTGGAGGTAGATTCCGTAGGAGGTTTCAAAAAAGAGCTGGGGATATATTTGAAAGTGATGAACTTTGAGGGCTACAGAGATTGGGCTGGAGATTGGGGCTAGCTGGGTAACTCTTCCAGGAGCCAGTACAGACACAGTGGGTCAAATGGCTTCTTTGTGTACTGCAAATTCTACAATTCTATGATATAGGTTTCTCCTAGAAATACCGTCAGATCAAAGTTCTGACTTCATGCCTAAAACTCTCCACAATTATTAGTAACTGGTGTAAAAAACGGTCCAAGTCCACAGCATATCATCCAGGAAGGTTTAGAGAGACACCAACAGACTGTCGTGACAATGGATGAAATATTTTGTCATGGATACCCTCAGGATTGGGAAATAAGTTTAGATTTTCTGATATTTAGGACTAGAGATTGAATGAACCTATTTGGTTTTGCCAATTCAAATTGATCTATCGTCATAAGATTGATTCGGGAAACATTCAAAGACAGAAAGAAAAATCCCCAACTGCTGATAATCCATGTTTCTGGAGATGCTCAGAGGAGCATGCAAAGTTCATTGAAAACTTCACAATCAAAAATTAAAGACTGGGAAAATGTGATGCCATGAGAAACTTTCAAACAAGAGTCAGAGCGGTAACATTCTTCCCTTTACAAGGTAAAGCTCTGAAAGTGAAATTCGGTGGTCCCTCCAAGATAGTTATATCAATTAGCGATGTGACTTCTCTAGTCAATACTACAGATTGCTCTATGAAGAATTGATTACATTTCATGAAAGCATTATGTGAAGCCCCAGTGGCCTAATGGATGAGGCACTGGCCATCTAAGCCAGGGATTGTGGGTTTGACTCCCATCTGGGGTGTGTTAATTTTGGGCAGCACAGTGGCTCAGTGGTTAGCACTGCTGCCTCACAGCACCAGGGTCCTGGGTTCAATCCTAGCCTCAGGTGACTGTCTGTGTGGAGTTTGCACATTTTCCGATGGGGAGAATGTTTGTGTGGAGTTTGCCATTGGAGAATATGCAAACTCCACACAGACAGTCACCTGAGGCTAGAATTGAACCCAGGACCCTGGTGCTGTGAGGCAGCAGTGTCTGCGTGGGTTTCCTCCCACAGTTCAAAGATGTGCGGGTCAAGTGGATTGGCCATGCTAAATTGCCAATAGTGTTGGGTGCATTAGTCAGAGGGAAATGGGTCTGGGTGGGTTATTCTTTGGAGGGTCGGTGTGGACGTGTTGGGCTGAAGGGCCTGTTTCCACTCTGTAGGGAATCTAATCTGTTACAGCAACATCATAGTAGAGAGGAAGGTGAGAAAGAGCAAGTATGTCAGGTGGTAAGAGGAGTGGAGGGTGACAGAGATGGAAGAAAGGAGAGGTAGACAGTTCACAAGTGAATCTTCTATAATCCAACAAGCCTATACTGAAATACTGGAACAGTTGGACACGCGTAGAGGAAGGGCAATGGAACGTACATTTGGAAGAACCAGAAACTTAATTTCAGCAAGTATAATAACCTGTAATGAATCTTGCTTAGAGTCAGTTTGCAACAGTGAAGGGTAACATTTTGAGGACACATTGTTGGACTTGGGTGAATGTTACCAAGTGAAAGTACAGAGGAACCTCAATTATCCGAACGAGATGGGCAGGCACTATTTCATTTGGATAATTAATTACTTGGTTAATTGATTTCCTCTGGGGCTCAGTGTTTTCTGTGAAGTCTGCTTCCCGTTCAGGAGACTAGGCAACAGCACACTGTGCGCGAGCCCCTGCCTGCCCCCAACCCTGCCTGCCCCCTAACCCTGTACACCCACAACCCTGCCCACCCCCAACCCCATACACCCCCACCCAATGTCCGACCTCCGTTTGTGACCACGCCTCTGGCCGCCCCCCCCCAACTCTGTCCATTCCCCCGCCCGTGCCACAACCCTGTCCAAGCACCCCCAACTCCGTCCACTCCCACCCACCGTCCAATCCCCATCCGCGCCCTGACTCCCAGCTGACCCCACCCAACCCCACCCTGCTGCCCCTCCCCACCCCGGGGCAACCGGGCTACACACCAACAGTAAGACTGCTGCTGTCTTGGGGAAGTCTCCAAATCGTGCACACACGCAGCCACGCACACAACCTTTTACTGCAATGTTTTGATAAGTTCCACCTTTGCCCTGTACAGGACAATGTTGGACAGATTATCTGAGGAAGGTGGGGTTTAGGGTACATCCCTGTGTAGAACTACCGGGAAAGTATGGGGAGAGAGAGAGGGTGGGAGTCATTTGGTGACGGTGCCTGGACTGCCCAGGACTGTTCTCGGCAGCATTTCAATGAGCCGAGTTCATTTTTAATCACTGTTAACAAAAGACACAATCATTGTTGAAACAGCTCTTTGACGTAATTTTTCTATTGGGACCTCAGGATCTCATTTGGTAGATCCGAAATTCGGATAATTGATATTTGGATCATTGATAAGACTTTGACGGGAATCCATGCTCCTAAAACTGATTGAGAAATCATGAGATTTCTGGGGACATGGGGCTTTCATCAGAAATCTGTGCCTAATTCAGCACAATAGCTGCATCTCAAACGATTGTTTTACATAAAGCAGGGAAAGGTAATACAGTTAAAAAAAGTGCCAAACATCTTCTGAGCAGTTGAAGATAACCATAATGAATAAACCATGTTGACCAACCCGGGCTTCACTGAACCATTTCAAATGGCGATTAGTGCTAATGACTTGGGGGGGTTGGTGTGTCTTATTGCAAGGTAATGATTTGTGTATAAAGTAACCTGGGAATACTTTTCCAAGAAGCTCAACTAGCACCAAAAAAACAGTATTCCGTAGGGAGAGGGGGGAAGTGGTTAGTTCAGTTGGCTGGCCAGCTGGTTTGCAATGTGGATGATAGATTTAGGGTGAGAGGGGAAGGATATAAAAGGGCCTTAAGGGGCAACTTTTTCATGCAAAGGGTGGTACGTGTATGGAACGAGCTGCCAGAGGACGTGGTGGAGGCTGGTACAATTACAACATTTAAAAGGCATCTGGATGGGTATACGAACAGGAAGGGTTTAGAGGCTATGGACCAAATGCTTGCAAATGGGACTAGATTAGGTTAGGATATCTGGTCAGCATGGAGGAGTTGGACCGTTGTTTCCGTGCTGTACATCTCTATGACTCTACGATAGCAACATGGTCACTTCAATTCCCTCACCGGTACCCTGTCCCTATTTCCTCCTTTCACCCTAAGAGCTGTATTTAACTCTGAAAACATTCAACATTTTGGTTTCAACTGCAGCACCGAGCCGCACCACTCTCTGGGTGAAGACAATTCTCTTCAATTCAATCCTAAATGTTCTGCCCATATCCTTAAACTGTGACCTATAGCTCTGGAAGTTAAACCGAATCTGGAAACTTTCAAGAGTTTAAAGCATGGTTCCTTTTAACTATCAGATAATTGAAATCATTGATAACTAAAGCCTTGATGCACTCCTCGTTTGTTCCAATCATGTCCTATCAATAGCTTCTGCTGCCTTGGTCAATCATCATCATTGGTGCTGAGTTAAAGGTATGTTTTGGCTCAATGTTCTCCTCTCCAAAACAGTCTGTCTTCAATATTCCATTCAACACCCATTCTTCAAGTAGTCAGTAACAAAGGTGAGTGATTTATTTCAAAGCATTTTCAAATTAAGAATTATTTTTTCTCCTTACAGTGAAAATGACTATCCTTTATTTCATTAGATATGTCTGCGCTACTTAGAGGTCACCCAGCTGACATCCAAGGAAGATAAATCAGTGTGTTTTCTAACTGTTTGTAAGCATAGAGGAGCAATAAGATTTGGGAGTGCAATGATATCGATAGTTTAAACTTGGAGAGTGCAAAGATCAGAGCTGAAAAATGTGTTGCTGGAAAAGCGCAGCAGGTCAGGCAGCATCCAAGAAGCAGGAGAATCTACGTTTCGGGCATGAGCCCTTCTTCAGGAAAGAGGAAGATGTACCAAGCAGGCTCAGATAAAAGGTAGGGAGGAGTGACTTGGGGGAGGGGCGTTGGGAATGCAGTAGGTGGAAGGAGGTTAAGGTGAGGGTGATAGGCCGGAGAGGGGGTGGGGGTGGAGAGGTCAGGAAGAAGATTGCAGGTCAAGAAGGCGGTGCTGAGTCCGAGGGTTGGGACTGAGATAAGGTGGGGGGAGGGGAAATGAGGAAGCTGGAGATATCTGTATTCATCCCTTGTGGTTGGAGGGTTCATAGGTGGAAGATGAGGCGCTCTTCTTCCAGGCATCGTGTTGCCATGGTCTGGCGATGGAAGAGGCCAAGGACCTGCATGTCCTTGGCAGAGTGGGAGGGGGAGTTAAAATGTTCAGCCACGAGACGATTGGGTTAGTTGGTGCGGGTGTCCCAGAGGTGTTCTCTGATATGTTCCGCAAGTAAGCGGCCTGTCTCCCCAATGTAGAGGAGGCCACATTGGGTGCAGCGGATGCAGTAAACGGTGTGTGTGGAGGTGCAGGTGAATTTGTGATGGATATAGCAGGATCCCTTGGGGCCTTGGAGGGCATTGAGGGGGGAAGTGTGGGTGCAAGTTTTGCATTTCTTGCGGTTGCAGGGGAAGGTGCTGGGAGTGGAGGTTGGGTTGGTGGGGAGTGAGGACCTGACAAGGGAATCATAGAGGGAGTGGTCTTTCTGGAATGCTGATAGGGGAGGGGAGGGAAATATATCCTTGGTGATGGGGTCTGTTTGGAGGTGGCAGAAATGACGAAGGATGATATGGTATATCTGGAGGTTGATGGGATGGTAGGTGAGGACCAGTGGGGTTCTGTCCTGGTGGCGATTGGAGGGACGGAGGACAGACTGCCTACTTGCGGAACGTTTCAGAAAACACCTCTGGGACACCCGCACCAACCAACCCAACCGCACCGTGGCGGAACACTTTAACTCCCCCTACCACTCCGCGCCAAGGACATGCAGGTCCTTGGCCTCCTCCATCGCCAGACCATGGCAACACAATGCCTGGAGGAAGAGCACCTCATCTTCTGCTTAGGAACCCTCCAACCACAAGAGTTGAATGCAGATATCTCCAGCTTCCTCATTTCCCCTCCCCCCACCTTTTCTCAGTCCCAACCCTCGGACTCAGCACCTCCTTCTTGACCTGCAATCTTCTTCCCGACCTCTCCGCCCCCACCCCCTCTCCGGCCTATCACCCTCACCTTGATCTCCTTCCACCTATCGCATACCCAACGCCCCTCCCCCAAGTCTCTCCTCCCTACCTTTTATCTGAGCCTGCTTGGCACTCCTTCCTCAGTCCTGAAGAAGGGCTTATGCCCAAAACATAGATTCTCCTGCTCCTTGGATGCTGCCTGACCTGCTGCGCTTTTCCAGCAACACATTTTTCAGCTCTGATCTCCAGCATCTGCAGTCCTCATTTTCTCCAAGTGCAAAGAGCAATTGACAAGGTATCGGAATGTTGGCATTTATCTGAAAAACGATGGAATACAAAGAGAAGGAACTATTGGTCCATTGCCTCATGCTTTTTCCATCAGGAAGGATACATTGACCTTGGAAATGCTGCATTGCACAAGGTATATAATGTGGATATTGTCCATTTTGGCAGGAAGAATATCAAAGGAGCATATTATCCAAATGATGAGAGACTTCCGAACTTTGAGATGCCAGAGATCAGGCCCAGTAACAAGCAACCCACAAACAGCGGGACTGAAAAGGTGAACATGTTGGTTTCTGCAATAATGCAATTGCTGAAGGTGAATGAGAATGTCAAAACCAATCAACAATTTCAAGTAAAGAGTCTACAGAGATCAGCGCGGGTCTATTCGCAGATTGAAAATGACATTATACTCGCACAGATCAAAGCCGCGATGCGTACAACTCAACGGAAGGGGAAAAAAAATGTCCAAACATTCAGGATGCTGTAAACAAGTCAGGTTGCCCTCCATGAAGAAAATTGATGAGGCTAAAGATCTTTCAAATACTACAAAAGAGAAACGGCTGCTTCAGCAGGTGATAATTCTCTGCAAACAAAAGGTCTTCAGTTTAAAGGGACTTTCAGGATTTAAACTGTGAGAAAGAAAATCAAAGTCAGCTGTCCTCAACTAGGATTGGGCTGTCTTCCAAACTGAAAAGATTCCGGGAGAATAGAGAAACCCTCAGGTGTTATGGACTAGGCCAGACCACTCAAAACATCCTTAAACAGGCAGCCCCAGACCATGACTATGCAATTTGTTTCGGTAAGTGCACAGTGAAAATTACCCAGAGTAAGACAGCGAGGTTGACTACTATATTTTAAAACAGACAAAGATTTATTCACAAAGTTACACAATGAAACACAAAGAACAGAGTAAAGAACCCCTACAGAACTCAACCTATCCTACTAGACCTAATTATACTAAACAGTCCCAATAAGCAAACTCCCTTTAAAAAACAGTATAAATGGAATACCTGCTTACAGGTTGAAGTTGAAGGGCAGAAAAGAGAGAGAGAGTTTCCACACAGCTCCCTGTTGAACCTCCCAGTTTGAGACTGGACTAAAACTGCTCATCTCAGCTAGACAGCTGACCACACCGCTTCCCTATGCAGGTCACATCTAAAACATGACCACTTTGACCTGAAGTCTCATCTGATTACATATGAACAAAAGGCCTCTCAAAATCCTTTTCCTCTCTGTACCAAACCAGACTGAGCGGAGCCCGGCCTGGTTTATTACCCCTCCCTGTGAAAAGAAAATCAAGGACTGAGTCTCCTTGAGCCAAAGAGCAGCTTTTTAAAAAAAAAGGACTAGCTTTGTGACACAGGGACAGATATTAGTGATGAATGTACTTATATATTCATACGTGTATCTTTTCTAGTAGCTTGGAAAGCATCACTGGCCAGACCTACATTTACTACCCATTCGTAATTGCCCAGAGGGCGGTTAAAAGTCAACCATATTGCCATGGGTCTGGAGTTACAAGTAGCCCAGCAGTTTCTTTCCCTAAAGGGCATTATGAAGCCAGATGGGTTGTTGCTGACAATGGTTTCATAGTCATCATTAGACTCTTAATTCCAGATTCTTATTAACTTAAATTCCACCATTTGCTGTGTCAGGATTTGAACCCAGGTCCTTAGAACATTACCTGAGCCTAGAAACAATACCGCTAGGCCATCACCTCCACTAAATTAGCTTGAGTTATTTTTCTGATTTGAAGTTTGGCACTCTGGTATTTGTCCTGATGAGTGTACGATAAAAAGCTTCAGCAAAGTGCCCCTTTTCATTGAGATGCCCATACGTAGATACAAGTCTTTCTTTGACTGAGGAGAATGGTGAAGAACATCCATTTTGATAGCGACTAGAACCTCAGTGATGGTATTGAGAAAAAAAGTGAACGTTATCGAATTAAGTTCCCTTTTGAAAATTAACCTGTGGTGGTTCTTAGTTGGTGGCTCCAGCAGAATTGGCAAGAAGCCAACTAGGGTTAACTTTAGCACCTGCCTGACGGGAATCTCCCTGAGTCAGGCCAGACTTCATCTCGAATTTCATAAAGTCAGCCAATGATCTCTGTTGTCTGCAAACAACATGTTATTCTAAGTGGAAGAAATGTTTATTTTCTGTTTGTGCAGGATACCTGATGAATCATCATGATGTGCTGACAGGTTATTTTATCTTCATGTCAGTCACTATTAAGATCTCTAAATTCCAGCTGTGCTCCTGTGCAGATTTCCAATGTGCTCTGCATGTAGCAGCAGCTTTATTTTTGTTTGCCCATACCGCACATTGGCTTCTATGGTTATTAATGATGTCAGAAGGACCCTACCAAGTTTCCTTTGTTGAAACATGTCCTTCAAATTCTAGTACTGCTCCTGTAATTAATCATTAACAAACTTTCGTGGGATTAGTTGGTCATTAATCAGCGGCTTTAACATCTACTGGAGACTATCTCTGCTTCAGCCTGCTTATCCTGCGTACACTCTCACGCACACTCACAAACACACACTCACATTCACTCATAAAAATGCACACAGAAATACACTCAGTCACACAAACACTCACTCTCACTCACTCATACTCGCAAGCACATACAAACACACACGCACTCTCACTCACAAACACATTAACAAACACAGTCACTCACAAACACACAGAGACACACACACACGTACACACTCACTCACATTCAGACACGCACCCACCCACAAATACACATAGACAGATAAACACATGCATACAGCCACACACACATACTCATTCACAAACACATACACACATACACTGACACACTCACACAGACACACATACACTGACACACACTCACACAGACACATAGACAGACAAACACACACAGACACACATACACTGACACACACTCACACAGACACATACACTGACACACACACAGACACACATACACTGACACACACACACACAGAAACACATACACTGACACACACTCACACAGACACATACACTGACACACACACACAGACACACATACACTGACACACACTCACACAGACACATAGACAGACAAATACACACATACACTGACACACACTCACACAGACACATAGACAGACAAACACACACAGACACACATACACTGACACACACTCACACAGACACATAGACAGACAAACACACACATACACACATACACTGACACACACTCACACAGACACATAGACAGACAGACACACATACACTGACACAAACTCACGCAGACACGCATACACTGACACACACTCACACAGACACATAGACAAACACACACATACACACATACACTGACACACACTCACACAGACACATAGACAGACAGACACACATACACTGACACAAACTCACGCAGACACACATACACTGACACACACACACAGACACATAGACAGACAAACACACACATACACACATACACTGACACACACTCACACAGACACACATACACATAGTAGAATAAAGAGAATGGAGCAATGTTGTTTCATAAATTGCCAACCAGAAATGCAAAAAGGTTGCCCTGGAGCTAACATTAAGTTAAAACTTGCCCTCAGAAATGCTGTACAAGGTTTTGAAAAGTATAAAATGCCAGACTGGAGATGATTCTGTGATTGAAGTGTATCAAAAATTCTGCTTTATTCTCTGTCTGTCTGTTCTATGCTATCCTTAACAACATGAAGCTGATGTAACAGAGTGAGAGATAAGTAATCGGAAAAGGCTATTTGGTCCATCGAGGCCAGTCCTTTCACAGACCACATGTGATTTGCCCTATTACAAGTTAGAATTGTTGAGTCATAGACTATACAGTTCAGAGGCAGGCCATTTGACCCATTGTATCCTTGCCAGTCATCAAACATCTATCTTTTCGAATCCCATTTCCCAGCCTTTGCCCAATAACCTTCTTTGCTATGACATTTCAAGTCCTCACCTAATACTACAGTGTGGAAGCAGGCCCACCGAGTTCATACCAAACCTCTGTAGAGCATCCCATCTAGACTCACCCCATGCCCTATTCCTGTAATCCCGCAATTCCCATGGCTAATCCACCTAGCCTGCACATCCCTGGATACTATGGACAGTTTACTATGGCCAATTCATCTAACTTGCACAGCTTTGGCCTGTGGGAGGAAACTGGAGCACCTGGAGGAAACTCACATAGACACAGGGAGAATGTGTAAACTCCACACAGACTGTCACCTGATGCTGGCATCAAACCCGGGTCCTTGGTGCTGTGAGGTAGCAGTGTTAACCACTAAGCTGTTGGTGATGGCTATCACCTCTGCAGTCATTTCAGGAGGTTGTTCCAGATCCCTGTCACCCTCTCGGTGAAAACATTTCTCCTCTAAACCTCCTACTCCTTCCCTTAAATCTATACCCCAGATAATTTCCTGTCCATCAAGGGGAAACGTTCATTCCTATCAACCATAACTATGCCTCTCCTACACTTATATGCCTCAATCAGGCTCCCCTTTCATCTTCTCTGCTGTAATCAAAACAAGACCAGCCTATCCGGTCTCCCCTTCATAGCCGAATCATTTCAACCCAGGCAACCTCTGATGAATCTTCTCTGGACCCTCCCTAGTGCAGCCACATCCTTCCTACAGTGTGGAGACCAGAACTGCACACTGTCCTCCAGCTGTGGCTTCAACTGCATCGTAACCTCCTCGTTTTTGCAATCTTACTCTCCTTCTAAGCACTATTCTGGATTATGCTTATTATTATTACATGCCTTAACTCATTTTTATGTTGCTCATAGACACTTACAGCACAGAAGGAGGCCATTCAACCCATGGCCAACACAGTAATGATCCCATTTCCCAGTGCTTGGCCTATCGCACTGTTGTGCTACTGAGACTTTATAAAGCTCTGGTTAGGCCCCATGTGGAGTACTGTGTCCAGTTTTGGTCCCCACACCTCAGGAAGGACATACTGACACTGGAGCGTGTCCAGCGGAGATTCACACGGATGATCCCTGGAATGATAGGTCTAACATACGAGGAACGGCTGAGGATCCTGGGATTGTATTCATTGGAGTTTAAAGATTAAGGGGAGATTTAATAGAAATTTACAAGGTAATTCATGGCTTGGAAAGGGTGGATGCTAGGAAATTGTTTCCGTTAGGCGAGGAGACTAGGACCCATGGACACAGCCTTAGAATTAGAGGGGGTCAATTCAGAACAGAAATGCGGAGACATTTCTTCAGCCAGAGAGTGGTGGGCCTGTGGAATTCATTGCCGCAGTGGAGGCTGGGACGCTAAATGTCTTCAAGGTAGAGATTGATAAATTCTTGATGTCACAAGGAATTAAGGGCTACGGGGAGAATGCTGGTAAGTGGAGTTGAAATGCCCATCAGCTATGATTGAAAGGCGGAGTGGACTAGATGGGCCGAATGGCCTTATTTCCACTCCTATGTCTTATAGTCTTATGGTCTTATTTACTAGACTTTTTCACCTACCTTCAAGGTCAGGAAAAATGGTCAGGTTTTTAACCATACTTATTTATTTAAAAATGTTTCTCATGGGATGTCTGCAGTGCCACCCCTAAGTGCCATTGAACGGAATGGTTTCCCAGAGCATTTCAAAGGGCCATTATGAGCTGTCCACATTGCTCTGGGTCTGGAGCCACGTATGGGCCAGACCCAGTATGGAAAGCAGATTTCCAACCCTGAAAGAAACGAGTGAACCAGCTAAGTTTTTACAGCAATGAAGAATGATTTCATAGTCACAATTACTGAGACCAGTTTTATATTCCAAATTTAATTGATTGGATTTAAGAAGGGAAAACAGGACGGCATGGGCATAAGGGGATAATAAAGACAGATAGAGAAGTAAAACGTTTTTTTTTGTTTAAAAAGTCTCCAATTATGACTTGAAGCCATAAGACGGCACATTATCGAAATGTGAGTTTCAGATCTGGTGGGTTTGTTTTTCAGTAATAAATAATTATTGCTCTGTTAAAAATATATTTTCACATGAATGGAGAAACGTTAATTTTTCCTGGTGCAATTTTCTATCATGAAAGGGACTTGACTTTAAACCATTTCAAATGTTTTGAATGGAGGTTTCTCAGCCAGAATGGCAGTCAACTGAGGATTCTGAATGAGCAAGGACAACCAAACAGAGACTTCATGGTCTCCATATTTAATTGCGTATGTTTAATTGCTGGAAGTTTCTAAATAAAAACCGAAAGAATTGCGGATGTTGTAAATCAGAGACAAAAATAGACATTCCTGGAAAAGGTCAGCAGGTCTGGCAGCATCAGAACCAGTTCTGAGGAAAGGTCACAGAACCCGAAACATTAACTCTGATCTCTCGCCACAGATGCTGCCAGACCTGCTGAGTTTTTCCAGCAATTTCTGTTCCTGTTGCTGGAATTTTCTGTCTGATTCGTGCTCAGGGCCACTTGCTCAGACTTCCATCAACAGTCTTACACTTCCACTCCTTCTACCACAGTACACGAGATACGCTGACTTGCCAAAGCTCCTTCGAAAGCACTTTCCAAACACACAATGCCCACTGCTTTGGTGGCTCAGGGCAGCAGCAATTCAATTCACCCATCACCATCTCAAGGACAATCAAAGATGGTCAATGATGCTGGCCTCAATGATATGTTCATTCTCTGGATGAATAAAAGAAGTGAATCCTGAAGATCAGTGATTGCAACACAGGGAAAACGAAGCAGCGTTTCATTAATCATCACAAATAACCATGTGTCGAGAGAGTGGTGCTGGAAAAGCCTTATGCCCAAAACATCGATTCTCCTGCTCCTCGGATGCTGCATGACCTGCTGTGCCTTTCCAGCCACCACACTCCCGACTCTGAGCTCCAACATCTGCAGTCCTCACTTTCTCCAAAAAAAGCATGAGTCAATATTTAAATTCATTATTGAAGAATGCGCCTGATATGATGTTTCTCCAGACATGTGAGAAGAAAGTTTGATTGCCCTGGATTGACTGGACAATCTGCAGCGAAGGGCAGGCCTGTGAAACTGAGGTTACCTTCTGCAAGGAAGGGTAATTAAAGGTCACCCTCATAGGGAATATATCAAAAGGAAAACTGGTCAACATGATTTACACTTTACAGTAAAACCGTTTTTTTAATCATTCACAGTGAGTTGGTGTCACTGGCTGGGCCAGTAATTATTGTCCAGAGTGCAGTTAAGAGACAGCCACATTGCTGTGGGTCTGGAGTCACATGGAGGCCAGACCAGGTAAGGATGGTCATTTCTTAAAGGACCTTAACAAACAAGATGGGATTTTCAGCAATCAGCAACAGTTTCATGGTCGTTGTTAGACTAATTTCAGATCTTTCTTTTCAAAAATTGAATTCAATGTGGCAGGATTTGAACCGGCCTCCCCAGAATATTACTTGGGTTTCTGGATTAATAGGTCAAGTGAGAACACCCCTAAGCTACGCACTGTTGATTTGCTGATAAAAGCATAACTTGAACATTAATAGCAGAAGAATGGAGGGTGACTAGAACAAGCTTACCTTATGCAGGAAGTTAGCATGAGTGATGCATTCAAATTCTAAGAAACACAGAAGAACCGCAGATGCTGGAAATCAGAAATAAAAACAGAAACCCCAGGAGTAACTCTGAAGGTCTGGCAGCATCTATGGGAAGAGAAAAAGCATTGGATTCGGATCCAGTGACCCTTCTTCAGAACTCAGTTCTGCCAGACCTGCCAAGTTTTCCCAGCAGTTTCTGTTTTGGCTGCTTCAGAATAGGTGAACGTGGAAGTTTCGAGAATGGCTGTATTAAAGGAGGAATCAGACAGATACTTAAAGGAGTGAAAACATTCTGGCTGAGGGGAAATGGCTGTCACATCGAAGTAGTGGCAGCATGAACACAGTGGGATAAATATATCTCTCTGTGCTGACATTTTCATGTCTCAACAGTGAGAACATTTTACCAGACTTGTCTTTCAATTTTAATTGCCCCGAAAATGTTCAGTCCCTTTCTTACACGTCAGCAGCCCTTCTCTGGTTGGCTAAAGTGGGAAGATCTTTAACAAAGCCCTGACAATCCACATTACTCATTGAAGAGGAATTGCAGATATAAGATATTGGGCTGTACCATCACTTCTCCAGCATGTCATGAGAATGACAGACCTTTTGTCTAGCATATATATATATATGGTGATAGATTCTGGATGATGAATCTCACTGAGGGAACAGCCTCTGGAAACATTAAGCTGAGGTTCAACAGAAAAAGTGTGAGGAACCTGCGAGGCGTGTTTAAAACAAACCTTCCAGGGTGTAGTGGAAATGTGGAACTTATTACCTGAAAGCAGTGCTTAAAAATGTGTTGCTGGAAAAGCGCAGCAGGTCAGGCAGCATCAAAGGAGCAGGAGAATTGACGTTTCGGGCATAGGCATGCCCGAAACGTTGATTCTCCTGCTCCTTTGATGCTGCCTGACCTGCTGCGCTTTTCCAGCAACACATTTTTAAGCTCTAATCTCCAATATCTGTAGTCCTCACTTTCTCCTACCTGAAAGCAGTGGTTGAGTGAGAAAATCTTAAAGCTTTTAAGCAGTGTTTAGATATTTACTTGCATTGCCTTTTTCAGAATTGCTATAATTTCCTCTCTTACACTGCCCCCTGCTGTGATCAAAGTCTGTGTTTTAAAAGCCTTGCATGCTTTAAACTAAAACCAATGAAAGCTCAAATTCCCCAATAAGCTGCTTTTTAAAATAATCTACACAGTCCACAGATTTAGCCCTGAAGTGCATCCTTTACAATTATATCAGTGTCATTGAAAAGACATGGCAGCAGACCTTTCTCAACCAGATGTCATCTCAGAGCCCTTATAATTGGGGGATCATCTCCTTCCAGATGGGTTTGACTCAGACCCACCCATCAGACAGTGCAGCAACCCCTCGGAGTATTGACTGAGATTCTGTTGCTCAGGTCCTGGAGTTAAATTAGTGGAAGAAACATAGGTTTTGTGAACAATTACTTTAAATCAAACTATAAGACTATAAATCAAACTGCTCCATTAACTTTGCTCAGTATTGGAATAATAGAAAAAGAAATAGCCTTATGTTCTTTTATAATTAGTATTAATTGTTCCAGGGCCTTTAATTCTTGGGATGGGGTGATAACGTCATGAAATGAAATGTAGTGAAGCCCCTGGCTCTTAATGATGTTAACTGAGAAATGCCACCTTCATATCACAGGATAACTGGGGGGCATCTGTTGGCAGTGGTTATGGTTCCTGATCGTGAGCAGGGAAACATACTTGTGGGACACGGGTACCACTGGCTGGGACCACACTTATTACCTGTGGATGTGGTGCCTATCTAGTTGCTCTTGAGAAGGCAGTGGTGAGCTGCTTTCTTGAACCACTGCAGTCCACCTGCTGTGGGCTGACCCACAATGCCGTTAGGGAGGGAATTCCAGGATTTTGACCAAGCTACAGTGAAGGAATGGTGTTATATTTCCAAGTCAGGATGGTGAGTGGCTTCGAGAGGAGTTTGTAGAGGATGGAGTTTCCATGTATCTGCTACTGTTGTCCATCAGATGGAAGTGGTTGTGGGTTTGGGAGGTACTGCCTCAGGATCTTTGATGAATTTCTGCAGTGCATCTTGTAGATAGTCCATACTACTGCTACTGAGCATTGGTGGTGGAAGGAGTGGATGTTAACGATGTGGTGTCAGTTGATGTAGGTTGGTTTAACCTGGATGATGTCAAACTTCTTGAGTGTAGCTGGAGCTGCACCCATCCAGGCATCTTCCATCACACTCCTGACTTGTGCCTTGAAGATGATGGACAGGCTTTGTGGAGTCAGGAGGTGAATTACCAGCACAAGATGCTCTAGAGATTAAGTTTAAAAACAGGGAGGTTATGCTGCAACTTTACAGGCTGCTGGTGAGGCCACACCTGACACTTCTGTATACAGTTTTGATCTTATTATTTGAGAAAGGATGTCCTGGCACTGGAGGTTCACTCGCTTGATTCTGGAGTTGAGAGGGTTGGTTTATGAGGGGAAATTGAGTGGACTGGGACTATACTCATCGAAATTTAGAACAAAGAGGGAGGATCTTCTGCAAACATATAAAATAATGGAGGGAATAGATACGATAGAAGGGGGGGGGGGTTGTATCCACTGGCGGGTGAAACTAGAACTTGAAGGCATAGCCTCAAATTAAGCGGGAGCAGATCTTGGACTGAGTTGAAGAGGAACATCTTCACTCAAAGGGTTGAGAATCTGTGGAATTCCCTGCCCAGTGAAGCAGTTAACGCTACCTCGTTGAATGTTTTTAAGGCAAAGATAGATAGATTTTTGAACAGTAAAGGAATTAAGGGTTATGGTGAGAAGGCGGGTAAGTGGAGCTGAGTCCATAAAAAGATCAGCCATGATCTTATTGAATGGCGTAGCAGGCTCGAGGTGCCAGATGGCCTACTCCTGCTCCTAACTCTTATGTTCTTATGTCCTGCATACACATTTTAATACATATGATCTGCAGATTAAATTGTACCTTTTGTGAACATGTTGGCATGGAGGTGGCATGAGAAACACATGTTTTCAGATTCATGATTGAGTTAAGGTAACATGTTGAAAATGTGTTGCTGGTTAAAGCACAGCAGGTTAGGCAGCATCCAAGGAATAGGAAATTCGACATTTCGGGCATAAGCCCTTCATCAGGAATTTTTTACCCTTAAGGTAACATGTTGCTGTTCTACATTTCTCTTTTGGAAACTTCAATACCTGCCAGGCTGGGTAAACTGGATATAGGCCTGGTTACTGTTAATACAGGATTGCCCAGGAGATGCATTCCTTCCTGAAGAAGGGCTTATGTCCGAAATGTCGAATCTCCTGCTCCTTGGATGCTGCCTGACCTGCTGCGCTTTTCCAGCAACACATTTTCAGCTCTGATCTCCAGCATCTGCAGTCCTCACTTTCTCCTTGCCCAGGGGATGGACTTGTTCCTGAAATACAGCAACTGTTGCCATAGGAGAGTATAGTTGCACTCCCACTCCCTACATGCTCCAACTTAGATTATGCACTGCAGCCTGTTTACTCACTCGCTAGCACATGCCCTCTTAAAGTGATATCAAGATGGCCTGAAGCAGCCAAAGAGTGTGCTGCTGGAAAAGCACAGCCCGTCAGGCAGCATCTGAGGAGCAGGGGAATCAGTGTTTCGAACATAAGCTCTTCATCAGGAATGTGTGGGGTGAGGGGGTGCAAAGGGGCCTGAGAGATAAATGGGAGGGGGTGGGGCTGGGGGGAAGGTACTGGGAATGTGATAGGTAGATGAAGGTGAGGGGTAATGATGATAGTTTAGAGCGAAGGGTGGAGTGAATAGGTGGGAAGGAAGATGGACAGGTCGCACAGGTCATGAGAGCGGTGCTGAGTTGGAGGGTTTGATCTGGGATAAGGTGGGGGGAGGGGAGATGAGGAAACTGATGAAATTGATAGCAGGCAAGGTAGCTTTCCTGATGAATGCAGAGGAGTAAGAGATGGTTTTCCTGAATGTGGGAAACCATATAGAATGGGGGGGAGAAGGCTGAGCTGCAGTGGTGAGCTCAGCAGACATCTGCCCAGGGAGCTGGGCGTGTGGTTGTCTTTGGAAGGGAGGATGATATCTGTCTGGGGATCTGTAAGTGGCAGGAGGAAGGGAACTGGCAGCAGTTCCAATCTGAAATCTTCCTGTCAAATGGAGAAACTGGTGGATATGTGCTGAAGTGCTGTTTAAATTTGTCATCTGGATGCCACGTGGTGTAACCAACTCTCTGACTGGAACTGGCTGCACAATTGTCCATACCCCTCAACTGTGCACATCTCACTGGCTGACCCCTGCTTGATTGTGGCCAGCCATTAGCCCCTCCCCTCGAGTGGAAGTGATGGACAGAGCTCGGCAAATCCATAACTGACTCAGGCATAGGCTCTGCAGCCCTGCCACATCCAGTCATGAATAGTGTGGACAATTAAATAACTCACTGCTAAAGGCTGTGTTTACGTGTTCCCATCCTCAATGACAGGAGAGGATGGCATATCAATGTAGAAGGAAAGGCCGAAACACTTTCAACAATATTCAGTCAGAAACAGCCACCTAGATGATCCAGTTCGACCTCCGCCGGAGGTCCCCAGCATCACAGTTACCAGTCTTCAGTCAATTCAATTCACTCAACGTGACATCAAGGTATTGTAAAGTCTATGGGCCTCGACAATATTCCAGCAGTCGTACTGTAGACTTGTGCTCCAATACTTGCTGCATCCCGAGCCAAGTTGTTCCAAGACAGGTACAACACTGACATCTACCTGACAACTTGGAAAATTGCCCAGGGTATGTCTTGTTAGCAAAAAGCAGGCCAAATTCAACCAGGCCAATTTTAAGCCATTAGTCTATTCTCACTCACAGTAAAGTGTTGGAAGGTGTCATTAACTGTGCTATCAAGCAGCACCTGCTTAGCAATAACCTGCTCAGTGACGCCCAGTTTAGGTTCTGCCAGGGCTACTTGGCTCCTGACCTCATTACAGCCTTGGTCCAAACATGGACAAATAGCTGAATTCCAGAGGACTTCCTCAGGGTAGTGTCTGAGGCCCAGTCATCTTCAGCTGCTTCATCAACAACCTTCCCTCCATCATGAGGTCAGAAATGAGGATGTTCAGCACCATTCACAACTCCTCAGATACTGAAGGAGTCCATGTTCAAATGTAACAAGATCTGAGACAATATCCAGGCATGGGTTGAAAGGTGGCAAGTCACATTTGCACCAAACAAATACCAAGCAATGACCATCTGTGACAAGATTGTTCCTTGACATTCAATGGCATTACTGTCACTGAAACACCTACTTTCAACACTCTAGGGGTTACCATTGACCAGAAACTGAACTGGGCCTGCCACCTCGGAACATTTCAACCCCAGGGCATCAATGTGGACTTAAACAGCTTCCTCATTTCCCCTTCCCCCACCTCACCCGAGTTCCAAACTTCCAGCTCAGCATTGTCCCCATGACTTGTCCGGACTTGTCCGACCTGCCTATCTCCTTTTCCACCTATCCACTCCACCCTCTCCTCCCTGACCTATCACCTTCATCCCCTCCCCCACTCACTCATTGTACTCTATGCTACTTTCTTCCCATCCCCACCCTCCCCTAGCTTATCTCTCCACGCTTCAGACTCTCTGCCTTTATTCCTGATGAAGGGCTTTTGCCCAAAACGTTGATTTCGCTGCTCGTTGGATGCTGCCTGAACTGCTGTGCTCTTCCAGCACCACTGATCCAGAATCTGGTTTCCAGCATCTGCAGTCATTGTTTTTACCTGCCATAGAAATACAGTGGCTATAAGAACAGTCAGAGGCTGGGAGTACAGCAGCAAGTAACTCACCACCTGACAGCCAAAAGCTATCCATTACCTACAAGGCACAAGTCAGGAGTGTGATGGAGTACTCCCCACTTGCCTGGATGGGGGCAGCTCCAACAATATTGAAGATGCTCGCTATTTTTCAGGATAAAGCAGCATGCATCATTGGCAAGGCATCTAACATCTTCAACATTCATTCTGTTTTACTTGCGAGATACACCTTAGTGACTCACCTCTATTGACAGCACCTTCCAAATCCACAACCTATCACCTCGAAGGACAAGGAAGACAGATATATGACTACACCACCTCCTGTAGGTTCCCCTAAGCCACGCGAAGCACCCCAACATGGAACTGTATCACATTCCTTTCACCCAATTCCTGGTTCAAAAGTCCATGAGTTGTACCCCCTACCCCACAGCACTGTGGGTGTACACATGCATGGACTGTAGCCTGTACAAGAAATCAACTCAACACCGTCTTCTCAAGGGCAATTAGGGACAAACAGCAAATGCCAGCCCAGCAAGCAACACCCGCGTCCTGTGAAAGAATTCAGAAAAAAATCCTGGAGTGATGTAGATGCTTAGTCAATAGATACATTCAGGACAAAATTTCTTTTTGGGCTTTATATGAAATCTATAGGATAGGATAAGGCAGAATAGTTGAACTAGAAAATGGTGATCCAATCGAATGACAAAGTGCACATAAAGGTTCTTGTGACCTAGAATCCCTGCAGTGCAGAAAGAGGCCATTTGGCCCATTGAATCCACATCTACCCTCTGAAGAGTATCTCATCCAGACCCAGCACCTCCCCCAATACTATCCCCATAACTCCACATTTACCTTGGCTGATTCCACTTGCCTGCACATCTTTGGACTGTGGGAGGAAGCTGGAGCACCCGAAAGAAACCCACACAGACACGGGAGGAACATGGAAACTCTGCACAGCCAGTCACCCGAGGCTGGAATCAACCTGGGTCCCAAGTACTGTGAGGCAGCAGTGCTAACCACTATATCTCTGCACCTACTTCCAAAGCCATTTCTTGGGTCCTTAAGTAAATTGACAGTCATTTGGTGATAGTGAACTTGAATATTGTGGACAAAGCATACATTTTATTAATTGTTTTCGTACAGAGAAACAGAATCATAGAGGTGTACAACACAGAAATGGATTCTTCGGTCCAACTCATCCAGATATCTTAAACTATTTTGGTTCAATTTGCCAGCACTTGGGCCATATCCCTCTAAACCTTCCTATTCATATACCCAGCCAGATGGCCTTTAAATGTTGAAATTGTACCAGCCTCCACCTCTTCCTCTGGCAGCTCATTCCATGTAAGCACCATCCTCTCACTTAAATCTATGCCGAGTTTTGGATTCCCTCACCCTGGGAAAAATACCTTGTCTATTTATCCTATCCATACCTCTCATGATCTGTAAACCTTGAAAAGATCCACCCCCGATGGCCTCTGACACTCCAGGGAAAACAACCCCAGCCTATTCAGTATCTCCCTATAACTCAAACCCTCCAACTCTGGCAACATCCTTGTAAATCTTTCCTAAAACCTTTCAAGTTTCACAAAATCCTTCCTATAGAAGGGAGACCAAAATTGCATATAATATTCCAAAAGAGGCCTCACAAACTCTTATACTCAATGCACTGACCAATAAAGGCAAGTGTACCAAATATCACCTTTACTATCCTGTCTACCTGCAACTCCACTTTCAAGGAGCTATGAACCTGCACTCCAAGGTCTCTTTGTTCAGCAACACTCCCAGGACCTTACCATTAAGTGTATAAGTCCTGCTCTGATTTACCTTTCCAAAATGCAGCACCTCACATTTATCTAAACTAAACTCCATTTGCCACTCCTTGGACCATTGGCCCATCTGATCATGATCCTGTTGTAATCTGAGGTAACCTTCTTCGCTGTCCACTACACCTCCAATTTTGGTGTCATCTGCAAACTTACTAACCATACCTCCTATGCTCACATCCAAGTAATTTATATAAATGTTGCACTTATCAGAACATTTGAAAGAAATACGAAAGGAGAAGGTGGGCCAACGTTTTATTATTGTGTAGGAAGAGAATGCTGGGTAATTGGCAAGTAGACTCTAATTGGCAAAGGTGTTGCTGTGGAGAAAATCCCATTTCAATGTTGACTTTAATGAACTCAGGGAGGCTGCAGAATGTGTTCTGGTACTCCTATCCCACAGGTGTCACTACATTCAGGAGCTGAGAGACAAAGAAATCACTGAAGGGGGTTCAAAATGATTGATCGAGTTGAGGAGATTGCAGGAACTCTGTTAGAGCTCGAGCATTTTGTGCAGCAATTCTGATCGTTTTAAGAAATCAGTGATGTAATGGAAGAAAATACTCTCTTCAAATGTTCGAGGAAATTATTTTGAATAACCTCATACCACACCCTGGGACCATCACTTCAGTATGGATGGAAGACCGCACCCTCTGTCAGTGACAAACATGGCCTTTTACACTTAATGTCTCTGATGAATCACCAAGGAGCCTCATCATACTGCAGGGTGTGGTGGATACAGAACTGTTCAGAAGGAAGGCTGTCATCTCATATTTAACCATGGGTAAAAACAATGACTGCAGATGCTGGAAATCAGATTCTGGGTTAGTGGTGCTGGAAGAGCACAGCAGTTCAGGCAGGATCCGAGGAGCAGTAAAATCGACGTTTCATGCAAAAGCCCTTCATCAGGAATAAAGGCAGAGAGCCTGAAGCGTGGAGAGATAAGCTAGAGGAGGGTGGGGGTGGGGAGAAAGTAGCATAGAGTACAATGGGTGTATTAAACCGTGAAGAGCTGAAAATGTGTTGCTGGTTAAAGCGCAGCAGGTCAGGCAGCATCCAAGGAACAGGAAATTCGACATTTCGGGCATAAGCCCTTCATCAGGAATCTTTTCTATTAAACCGTGAAGGCTGAGATATCAAGAGTTAATAACTGTGAACTATCTTTTTAATTGTCTGCTGACTGTAAGTGATTCCAATCTATTTTATATTCTCAACTCCTGCAGGCCTGTTTCTTTTCCATTGTTAATTGTTTGAAACTTAGACCCCACTCCAAGTTGCCCTTGAGAAGCTGGTGGAGAGCTGCTATCTTGAACTGCAGCAATCTATCTCATGTAGGCACATCCAAAATGCTGTTTGGGAGGGAGTTCCAGAATTCTCACTCAATGATGTTGATGGAATGGTGATTTTATTTTCTGAGTCAGGATGATGAGTTGCTTGGAAGAGGACTCAAAAGTAAGATGAGCCAAGCAGGACTCAAAATGTTAACTCTGTTTCTCTCCACAGATGCTGCCAGACCTGCTGTGTTTCTCCAAAGCTTTCTGCATTTGTTCTGGATTAATAATTAATTGACATTGCCAAGGTGCAATTGCCACTCCACTCTTTGTGGATAACTACACCCCACCCCTCCCAGGAGCCCTCTCCTACCCAGCCACTCCCCGGGAGAATTGGCTCCAACAGAATTTCCAGCCATTTCTTCATACTATTACTGGATGCATCCACTGCCTTGGGACTTTCAAAGAGTTAGGCTTCCTTGTTAACTTCCCCTTATTCCTTATTCCAGTTTGATGCTTTAGCTTGACACTCATCTCCCTTTGGATTGAGGATGACTTGCCACCCCTCTGGTTCTGAGATGGTGTGTAAGTACACTGTGATTTTTAGACTCAGCCACATACAGAGTAGGTGGTACTTGAATGATCATGTGGAGATTTGTGCACTCCCATTGATCATCTCCACGTGTTCCTGACAAAATTCGTTGATGTTTTCCTGAAGGAAGCTTCTTTATTTTGGTCGATCACCACCCGGTGACTGGAATGAGTCTGTGGATACGTTTCACCTCATTTAAGGCACACTCCAAAAACCTGTCTTCTAGGGAATGTCCTGCTGTCACCACAAAATGTGTGATTGGGCCTTTCACTAAATTCCTGGAAAGAGACAATCTCCTTATGACTATTCCAACAGTGCGGTCAGCTCCTTCCAAACAAATATCCAAATGGAATGGTCTAGACTGTGTGCACTTTGGGCTGTTTGACTTGGAGGCCATCATAGTGGAACCCAATCTGTCCTCCCCTGATGCACATGCAGCAAATGCTCTCTTGCGGCACAGTGGTAGTGTCCCTACCCATGGACTAGGCAACCCAGTTTCAAGTCCCACCTAGCTCCAGAGGTGTGCAGTACTATCTCTAAGCAGATTGATTAGAAAAATAAGTTAAACAAAATTTATACACACAAGCACATTCAGTTGGTCAAAGAACAACCAATCCCTTCCCTGGTTCAGCATCACCTGTCAAATATTTAATCTGTATCAAAGCTTGGTATTGTTGTGTGAATGTTTTAAAGGTGTAGAAGCACTGGAGAGGATGTAAACAATAACTTTGAGAGAGAACATAGTCAGGGACCCAATGACAGGTGAAGGAGTGAGTGAGTTTGTAACAAAAATGTCAAAGTAGAGCCAACCTTCAAGATCAGAACGGAGCAGGTAAGTGATTGCCTACCAAGAGCTTCTTCACATCTCTTTCCAAGCTTGTACATAAAATTAAACCAGAGCGAGCTGGAAAATTATTTTAAAATACTGAGTTCATGCAAGGGCTGGAAACTGAGTCAGAGAGGAGATTTAAAAACAGCAGGGACTTAGAATCGTAGAGATATACAGAAACAGACACTTCGTTCCAACTCATCCATGCCAATCAGATATCCTAATCTAATCTAGTCCCATTTTCCAGCACTTGGCCCATATCCCTCTTAATCCTTCCTATTGATACACCCATCCAGATGCCTTTTAAATGTTGTAATTGTACCAACCTCCACCACTTCCTCTGGCAGCTCATTCCATATGCTTACCACCCTTTACATGAAAAGAAAATGCTCCTTATGTCAGTTTTAAATCTTTCCCCTCTCACCGTCAACCTATGCCCTCTAGTTCTGGACTCCCCTACCCCAGGGAAAAGTCCTTGTCTATTTACCCTATCCATGACTTTAGCGTGTAATTACAATCAATGTTCAATTAATCAGATCTACAGGATAAAATTATCATTAATTAACATTGCATGGTAGCATTAAAGTGCTCCGACATTTCAGTATCTGAAAATATAAGGTTTTCAGATTGTATAAATTGAGTGCAACATTTCTGTTAATCTCTCTATAAGGTCACCCCTCAGCTTCCGCACTCCAGGGAAAACAGCTTATTCAGCCTCACCCTCTAGCCCAAATCCTCCAACTCTGGCAACATCCTTGTAAATATTTTCTGAACCCTTTCAAGTTTCACAAATTCATGGAAATGGAAATTTCCATTATGGAAATGGGTGGGGGTTAGGGAGCCAGAGCTGTGGGAGATTGAGATGTCCCAGAATCCAAATGACATCAGAAGACATGGAGTCACATGGGTGCGTTTTCTGACAAGTTTTTATTTGAATCTAAATTAAGTAAACATGAAACTAAATTGATTGGTTAATTAATTGGTACAGATATAAAAATCTGAGGACAAATTTAGACTTTAGCATGCAATTACAAACAATGTTCAATTAATCAGATCTACAGCATAAAATTATCATTAACTAGCATTGCATGGTAGCATTAAAGTGCTCCGAACATTTTGGTATCTTAAAATATAAGGTTTTCAGAGAGTATGAAGTAAGTATAACATTTCTGTTAAAGTCAAAGGCAGCTGGGAAAGGCTACATTTAGTTAGTGACTTTTATTGTCTCATAAATGAAAGCACAGCAAGGCAGATGAAATGTGCATCGTGTTCCATGTGGGAGAAATGAAAAGCTTATGCTCGAAACGTCGACTCTCCTGCTCCTCTGATGCTGCCTGACCGGCTGTGCTTTTCCAGCACCACACTCTCGATCATGTACCATGTGGCAGCTCCAGGTCATTTTCTGTGCTAAGGATCTACATAGTCAACTAGAGCAACTCAAGGTCCAGGTTTCAGAGTCTGAGTTGCAGTTTGTATCACCGCAGTGCATCTGTAATGTTGGGAGCTTCAGAGCTATGGCTTTATTAGGTGTGATCACCCTGGAGTGTCAGGTTATGAATGGGTCACCACTTGGCAGGTAGAGGAGGGCTGGGGAAGTCATACAGGACACCCCTTGCACCCCAATCAGTGGTTAATTTTGAATACTGGTGCGGGTTTATCTGCAGAGTGAAGCCCATGTTGTGACAATACTATAACTTTAAGAGATGTATTTTGCCCTGGTTTGTTTTGGAGTGGTTTTAAAGCAGAGGTGCTGAGCTCTCTATTAAAAATTCATGAACAGTTTGTGAGGGCTTGGGTTGTTTCTTAAAGCTGGAACAACAGAAGCAGCCTGAATGGACGTGGCCAAGCTCCATTAGAACCAGGATTTTTAGTTTTAGTTTTCAGCAATTGCTGCTGCCTTGGAAGAGGGGGAAGCTATTGTTTCCCTCAATTACAGCTAAAAGCCGGTCAAAGCTCTTACTGCTGGTCAAATTGCACATTCTGTTTTCTGAATGAGGCTTTTTGTTTATGGGATGTCACTATATTGAAACAGTTAATTAATAATAGTTACTGCATCTATTATTTTGCTAAACATTTTGCTACAGCCAAGTCAATTGCTTTCTTTGTCCTTTCTTTTGTTGTATTTTAACTATAGTGAATGAATAAAGTCTGTTTTGCTTTAAATCTGCTAGCTTGACCAATCAAATTGCATCAGAATGAAACACCTGATACTTACCTTTTAACATAAGACAAAGTTAGGGTCCAGGCTATCTTCATAATGTATTTTGAGGGGGTCTGGTCCGGTCTACCACAGACGGTTCAGCTGTTCTGAGTGACACGATGGCACAGTGTTTAGCACTGCTGCCTCACAGTGCCAGGGACCTGGGTTCGATTCCAACCTTGGGTGAAAGTCTGTGTGGAGTTTGCATGTTCTCCGCATGTCTACATGGGTTTCTGCCAGGTGATTTCCTCCCACAGTCCAAAGATGGGCAGGCAAGGTGGATTGGCTGTTGCTAAATTGCACATAGTGTCCAGGGATGTGTAGGTTAGTTATCTTGGCCATGGTCCCTGCAGGGTTGGAGGGTTTGTGTGGGTTGCATTTCTAAGGGTTGGTGAGGACTTGTTGGTCTGAATGTCCTATGAATTGGCTGGGAGGAAAGCTATAATGACACCACTAGGAAAGCAAGGCTTTTCTGTGACCACAGAGTGTGAATCCACAATGGTATGGAGTCATAGAGATGTACAGCATGGAAACAGACCCTTTGGTCCAACCCGTCCACGTCGACCAGATGTCCCAACCCAATCTAGTCCCACCTGCCAGCACCCGACCCATATCCCTCCAAACCCTTCTTATTCATATACACATCTCAATGCCTCTAAATGTTGCAATTGTACCAGCCTCCACCACATCCTCTGGCAGCTCATTCCATACATGTACCACCCTCTGCGTGAAAAAGTTGCCCCTTAGGTCTCTCTCATATCTTTCCCATCTCATCCTAAACCTATGCCCTCTATTTTTGGACTCCCCGACCCCAGGGAAAAAGATTTTGCCTATTTATCCTATCCATGCCCCTCCTAATTTTCTAAACCTCTATAAGGTCACCCCTCAGCCTCCGACGCTCCAGGGTAAACAGCCCCACCCTGTTCAGCCTCTCCCTGTAGCTCAAATCCTCCAACCCTGGCAACATCTTTGTAAATTTTTTGTGAACTCCTTCAAGTTTCACAACATCTTTCCGATAGGAAGGAGACCAGAATTCCACGCAATATTCCAACAGTGGCCTAACCAATGTTCTGTACAGCCACAACATGACCTCCCAACTCCTGTACTCAATATTCTGACCAATAAAAGAAAGCATACCTAATGCTACCTTCTTCACTATCCTATCTACCTGCGATTCCACTTTCAAGGAGCTATGAACCTGCACTCCAAGGTCTCTTTGTTCAACAACACTCCCTAGGACCTTACCATTAAGTGTATAGATTTGCTTTCCCAAAATGCAGCATCTTGCATTTATCTGAATTAAACTCCATCTGTCACTTCTCAGTCCATTGGCCCATCTGGTCCAGATCCTGTTGTAATCTGAGGTAACCCTCTTCGCTGTTCACTACACCTCCAGTTTTGGTGTCATCTGCAAACTTACTAACTGTATCTCTTATGCTCACATCCAAATCATTTATGTAAATGACAAAAAGTAGAGGGTCCAGCACCGATCCTTGTGGCACTCCACTGGTCACAGGCCTCCAGTCTGAAAAACAACCCTCCACCACCACCCTCTGTCTTCTACCTTTGAGCCAGTTCTGTATCCAAATGGCTAGTTCTCTCTTTATTCCATGAGATCTAACCTTGCCAACCAGTCTCCCACAGGGAACCTTGTCTTACTGAAGTCCATATAGATCACACCTACCGCTCTGCCCTCATCAATTCTCTTTGTTACTTCTTCAAAAAACTCAATCAAGTTTGTGAGACATGATTTCCCACGCACAAAGCCATGTTGACGATCCCTAATCAGTCCTTGCCTTTCCAAATCCTGTCTCTCAGGATTACCTCCAACAACTTGCCCACCACTGAGGTCAGGCTCACTGGTCTATAGTTCCCTGGCTTGTCCTTACCGCCCTTCTTAAACAGTGGCACCACGTTTGCCAACCTCCAGTCTTCCGGCATCTCACCTGTGACTATCGATCAAAAAGCAAACTGTGGATGTTAGAAATCTGAAACTAAAACAGAAATTGCTGGAGAAACTCAACCAAATCTGGCAGCTAGGAGAGAAAGTAGAGACAACGTTTTGGGTCTAGTGACCCTTTGTCAGAATCCAATAATATGTTGCCTCCCTGGTGACAGGGTCACAAGACAGACACAAAGGCTTCTGAGAGTGTTGTGTGAACTTGTAGTGGTCCATGTCAGTACCAATAACATCAGGAGAAAGCAAAGTGTGGTTTTATGGTCAGAGCTTAGGGAGCTAGGAAGACATTGAATAAGCAAGACACCAAAGGTACCAATCTTTGGATTCACCCCAGCAGTTTGTACAAGTGAATGTGGAAATAAGGGGATAGAGCAGATGAATTTGTGGCTAATGGGAAGGTGCAGTAGTGAGGAATGTAGATTCATGGGGCACAGGGTACACCTCAACAGAATCAGCACAAATTTACTTATGAGGTGTTTTGATAGTGCTATTGGGGAGGGTTTAAACTAACTTGGCAGTGGAATGGACGGCAAGAGAGAATAGCAGAAACTTCAGATTGCTCAGAGATAGACTGCAGTAGAATAGGAAATAGTAGGGTATTTGGTTAGATCTGAGTAAGAGGTAATGGATTAGGGTCTACATTGTTGTGTGTGCAAAAATGTGAGTGTGTGGAGCATGGTAAACAAGATTGGGGAACTGAAGGTGCAGATGGCCAAGTGGAAACACAATGTTGTGGCGATAAGGGAGAACCTTTTCAAAGAAGGATAAAACTAGGAATTCAGTATTCCGAGATACAAGTTCAGAAGTCACATGATACCAGATAATAGTCCAACAGACGTATTTAAAATCACACGTTTTCAGAGCACTGCTCCTTCATCAGGCAAAGTCTAACCAAGGAGCAGAGCTTTGAAAGATTGTGAATTCAAATAAACCAGTTGGACTGTAACCTGATGTTGAGTGACTTCTGACTTTGTCCACCCCAGTCCAACACTGGAGCTCCATGTCATAGATACAAGCCGTTCAGGAAATATAAGGAAGCAATGAAAGGAGGAGAGACATGCTACTGACTGAGGAGCCCATTGCAGTGCTGAAAAGAGTTTCTTAAAGTGTCAAGGTTCAGGTCAAGAAACAATGTGGGTACTATCCCATTGTTGTTGGACATTTATAGAGCATCAATAAACTGGAAAGATGTAAGGGGCAATTATGCAAAGGATTTACAGAGAAATACAAGAACTATAGTTAGAATGGGAGATATTAAATATGTTAATTATCCTAATGGAAGTTGGAGTATCATGTTTCGTTCATTGGAGTATCATGCGTTCAGGTCACCACATCTTCGAAAGGGTTTGAAGGCAATAGGAAAGATTCACAAGCGTGGGCCTAGGGATGAGGAACTTCAATTATATGGAATGATTGGACAAAAGAACGGTGAAAGCAGGTTTGTTAGGGGTGTTCAAAACCGTGAGGGGTCTGGATGGAGAACCGTTCTCAGTGGTGGAGAGATTGAGGCCCATAGACCACAAGTTTAAGGCTTTTGGCAAAAGAAGCAAAGGAGAGGAAGAGAAACTTTTTCATGTAGGGTGTGGCCAGGGTCTGGAGTGAGCGACCTGACAGGCGGATTCAATTGGAATGTTCTAAAGAGATTCGGATCATTATCCGAAGAGGAAATATTTTCACAGCAACAGCAAAAGAATGGGAAGTGAGATGAGGTTCTTGGCTCTTGCAGCTAGCATGGACCTGATGGGCCAAGAGAAGGTGTGCATGTAACCTTATCAGGGTCTTTAACATATTGGAAGGTTTCGATAGAATTTGCTATTATGAGGAAAATGAGCAATGCCAGGAGCTGTCAGAAGATAGTCACCAAGAAGTTCAAAAGGGACTTTTGGAGAAACCTCTTCACCTGAAAATTAATGGAAAGGTGGAACTTGCTACCACAGTGAGTGGTTAACTGAAAAGCACAGATACATTTATTTGGAGGTCAGGGAAGACATTGAGGGATATGGGATCTAGTGTTATGATGGTAGATTTAGATATGGAAAGAGGTTTGAGAGGATTGTAAATGCTGGCTTGGCTGTTGGGACTGAATGGACTGTTTCAGTAATGTATACCCTATGGAATCCCCCAAATGAGCCTTGAAGTTGAAGTTGGGACTTAGTGGGATGGTATGTTGCTATACCGGGCAGGGAATTAATGCACTCTTGTCAGTGGGAGGGAAGTCAATGGAAGGGGGCACAGCTTGCAGTGACTTCCCAATCCATTTCTAACAAGCAGTCAGTCAGTTACAGGAACCATTGAACATCAAGGACAGGGAGAACTCAGCAAGAGCCAGACACACAGTCAATCTAGATACAATTTTAATTCACAATTTTGACACATCGCTAATGCATCAGTCACATTAGTGGATAAAAATTTGCAAAATATACACTGTTCTCATAAATAGTCAGTTATTTAGAAAATGGATTTTAGATTTCTCTCTTGGATATAAATATTCATAAGTAGGAAGCTCAAAAGTTGCTGAGTCTCCTCTTCAATGATTGAACGCAGCTCTGAATGTCAAGACGAACGCTGTCTCTGTGATGATTCCCTGTTGATGGTGTACAAACCAGATTTTCTGAAGTGATTTCTGACCTCCTTCCCTTCCCTGCCTGGCTGGTGTGTGATTCCACAGTGAGTGGGGTGGAAAATCCCTACCATCATTGTAAAGGGCGGCCATAGGCAGCACAAACAGATGTTACACTATTCAGTCCCATTAACACTGCTCCACCATCAAACAAGATCAATGTTCTATGTTAACGTTCCTGTTTGATCTCCCTGTCCTTTAATTCCAGAGAACCAAGAATCAATCATCCTGTCTTGGGTATGCCCAATGAAAAATCTTCTTTGGAGTAGAGAATTTCAATGATCCACACTTTTCCCAGCGAAGAAATGTCTGTCTTAAATTCAGGAGAAATCTCTTTACCTGGAAAATGGTGAGAATGTGGAATCTGCTACAAGGGGAAAGTGAGAAGTATTGATGCATTGAAAGGGAAGGCAGACAAGCACAAGAGGTGAGATGGGAATAGAGGGAACTTTAGCAAGTGATGCAAAGATATCAGCATGGACTGGTTAGGCCAAATGGCCTATTTCACAGCTGTGCATCGTGTGCCATCCTATTTAAAAAGCTTTTTTTTAACCACTTAATCTGAGGTTGTGACCTTATGTTTTAGTTTCCCCAAACATTTTTTCAGCATTGATCCTTTAAGAGCTTTATGGTTCAATAGATTCCTTCAATTTTTCTGAACACCAGAGAACATAAACGTAGTCTATTCAATCACTTCCTCTACAATGATCCCATTACACCAAGAAACAGCCTTATTTACTCTTTATTTACAGCTTTATGTTGCCCTCCCAATAAATCAGGTATGTCTCTCCCTCAGTAAGGAGACTAGAACTGGACACAATGCTCCATGTGAGGTCTCCCCTCTATAACTGTGTTAATAGTTCTTTGCCCTTATACCTCCTCTGTGACACATCTGCAGTAAGTATTGACACCTCCAGCAGCTTCTGCTCAGAGCTTTATGAGCTGGTGACAAACTACAGTCATCGCGGCATTCAGGGAAGGGGCAAAACTACTGGGGTTTCTCTGGACTAGGAGGCAGGGACATCATTTAGGATTTAGATTCTGATGAAGAGTCACCAGACTAGAAAGGTTAATGCTGCTTTCTTCCCACAAACCTGTTGAGTTTCACCAGCAATTTTTGCTTTTGCCTCATTTAGGATTGGGTCTGATTTGCTCAGTGGTCAGAGACAGGAATGTGTGACTGCAAGTGAGGCAGGTAAAGGGATTCAGAAGGTAGCACTGCAGGCGTAGAAGGCTCTGCCACTGTCTATCAGGTTTGAGGTTCTTTAAACTTGCGTGGACGAGACTGGAGGCTGCAGAGTGAATGAGCTAGCTAACATGGCACCATGGTACAGGATGCCATTCAAGTGGGGACAGCATCAAGAAATTAGTGGGAGCAAGGGATAGTATAGTGAGGGGTATAGACACTGTCCTATGTAGACCAGAGGATCGGTCCTAGAGAGCCGTGCTGCTTGCCTGGTGCCAGGTCTCAGGAACTTACAATGGGAGGCAGAGGATCCAGTTGTGGCAGTCAGTTAAGCACAAGCTGGAATCTGGAACTTACTATTTGTAAGGGTGGTGCAGGGAAAATCCATCACAACAATTAAGAAGTACTTAGCTGTGCACTTGCAATGCTATGGTATGCAAGACTATGGGCCAAGTGCTGGAACATGAGATTAGAATAGTTAAATGGTTTCTTTTGACCAGGGCTGAAACAATGGGCTGAATTTGTTGGTGATCTCTCTGACACTAAATGTCAAGGGCAGGACATGAAAATGGATTTGCTTCAAGAATGTGAGGAAATGGACATCAAATTGAAGAACAGAACCTCATTGGTAATGATTATTACCAGAGGGCACTAACATTAGCAAATTGGATAAATAGATCAAAGCCCTTCTGGAGGAGAAGTTGGTTCTGGTTTGTGGGACACGGAAATCAGGCCTGGTGAAAGTGGAGCCTGTACCGTTGGGATGGTCTGTACCTGAACCATGATGCACAATATTCTCTCAAACCATAAGTTGGAAAGTAGAGTTACTTTAAACCGAAAAGGAGTAAGGAGTCTAGTATGGGTAGATGTAGCAGATCAAAGTCAAGATTAGAGTGATGCTGGAAAAGCACAGCAGGTCAGGCAGCATCTGAGGAACTGGAAAATCGACATTTTGGGCATAAGCCCTTCCTCGGATGCTGCCTGACCTGCTGTGCTTTTCCAGCACCACTCTAACCTTGACTCTAATCTCCAGCATCTGCAGTACGCACTTCCACGTAGCAGATCAAGGGTTCAAGTCAAGGAAGCAGTCCAAAATAGTATAGGAAATGAGGATTAGTTAAGAGCAAATGTTATAAAGACAGTTAAAAGACAAAACAAAAGGCCCTGTATCTGAATATGCTTGGCAAACTGATAGCAAGCATTGCAATAAATAACTATGACCTGATAGCCATTATAGAAATGTCACTGACTCATGACAAGAACGGGCCCTGAATACTGAGGGGTGTTTGGCAAGAGGAAGAGGAAATTAGATAAAGGTAGAGGGGTAACACTGTTAATCAAAGATGGCATTGGCACAATACTTAGTGTCCTTGGTTCAGCAGAGCAGGATACCGAATCAGTTTGCGTGGAGATGAGGAATAACAGGGGAACAAAGGCACTAATGGGGTACAGTATACAGGCATCCTAACAGTAATTACAATTTAGAACAAAGTATATGAGAAGAAAGATGTTTGTGATGAAGGAACAAAAATAATCACTGTTCACTTTAATTTATATATCAACTGTTAAACTCAGATTAGCAATGGTGGTCCGAATTAAAAATTCACGGTTTGCTTTTGGGATACTTTCTTAAGCAGCACAACTTGGGACCAACCAGCACACCCTATACAGTCTGTTCTGATATAACGCAATAGTTCTGTTCCATGTGATCCTGCGTTATATGAAATTTGTGTAATAGCAGCAACACTTAAACTAATGGGACCAAAACTGGTTATACCCAACACAGGTAAAGAAGCTCATATTCTACAAATAATGCTTTAAATCCTTCAACTGCGCTATAGCCAATTCACGTGGAAGAAATACACGTTATAGCGGAACTGACTGTAATATGTAAGGAGACAGGATTAATTCCCTCAGAGTAAAAGCACCATTTGATAGCAGCATGATTCAATTTTACATTCAATTTGAAAATGAGAAGTGTGGGGCTAAGACAGCATTTTAAACTTAAAGATGATATAGGCATGAAAGTTCTGCTAGCTGATGTGAAATAGGATTTTATGCTTAGGGTTAGATGAATAAAGAAGCAGCATAGGACATTAATGGGAATATCCCAGAATAACTATATTCCTATTGTATACATAATTTGGCAGTAGGAGGGAGGGGCGCTCATTTCTGTAGTGAATTAATGACATTAAGCAAAGCACCAAACTTAAGCAAAAAGCTAATCATTGCATAAAGAAGAGTGGCAGGTTAGATAATTCAACAGAATATAAACAAAATGTAAATAATGGCTAAAAGATTAATTAGGAAAAAAAATTGAAGCGGAATCTAACTAGAAGTATAAAAATGGATAGGAAGGGTTCCTGCAGATTTACAACAAGTAAAAATATGTGTTGGTCTTCTGGACAGTGAGAGTGGACAGTTAATTGTCGATAATCAGAAAATGGTGATAAAATGAGCACACATTTTTGCTTTTATCTTCACTGTAGAAGATAAAAAGAAAACATTTCAGTGAAAGTTGCTGAAAGTACAATGATGAGGGAAGTAGTACTGACCAAACTGACGGAGCTGTGGTTGTCAAGTCTCCTGGTCCAGTTGGATTTCATCCTAGGGTGTTTAAAGAGGTGGCTAATGAAGTAGTGGATGTGTTGATGTGAATTTTCCAATATTTCAAGAGAGATGGCAAATCTAACTCCCTTCCCGGTTCAAGAGGAGTGTGCAGCAGAAAACAGGAAACTATAGGTCTGTTAGCATGCCATATGTCATCGGGAAGCTGTTAGGAGGTTATAGAAGAGCACATTGCTAAACTGAAGATAGTTGGGAGATGTTGGCATAGTTTTACAAAAGAGAAATCCTGTTTAACCGATGTATTGGAGTTCTTTAAAAGAAAAAAAAAATGCACTGAGAATAAATGGAAACCTTTCTGGGGCTCCCACTAAAAATGGGAGGAGCTCATGGGGTGGGGGCTAACAGAGAAATTATTTCAAAACCCGGAGTCGCCCTTATGGGAACGCTTGTGCATGTTTAGAACTCTCTGCCTCAGAGAGGAAATGGAGGTGGGGCTCACTGAATATTTTAAAGACAGAGGTAGATAGATCCTTATGAGAGAAGATTACCGAGGAGGTAGATCAGAATGTGGAATGTGAAGGAGTCATCATGCATGCCAGTAATTTCCCTGCTGGAGGGAGGAGATACTTGTCTGAATTGCTGATGTCATTCCAGCATCTGGCACAGAATGCCCACTGATTGGAGGGAAGCAAGAACATTGGCAAGATTCATCGGGGAGTGGGGGAGGGGAAAAGTAAGTTCCTTGATTTCTCCTCTACCCCACAATGTTCAAAGTAAGGAAAATAATGTACGCATTATTTTCTGAATCCACTCCTGATTAAAGATCCTGGGGCATATCTACATGGTGAACCATGGTGCCTACAACCCCTCCCTCCCTCAAATGACATTCTAACATCTTCCAGACCTTTTGTACGCATGCAGTATTCGGCAGCGAGTAAAACTCTGAAGTGGGGACCCCAACAGCTACTTGCCCTTCCCTTTTCCTGCTGTTCCTTTGCTGTTATGATATGCATGAACCTTTTAAGAGAGCAATGTTTTAGACTGCTGACCCTTGCCATCCACTACGATTGAAGGTACACGATCTCTTGCTGTCAGTAAGACTGCAGCAATCTTACGGACGAGCTGTGCTTGAAGACCCTCTCAGTTGCCAATTGTCCATCTAAAGTCTAATTTTCCATTAAAGAATGTCAATTATTGTCTGACCAATATCACTGAATGATTGGTACAACTGTACAAAACAAAGGAATGCAAAACGTCCCTATCTTGGACTCTGCTGAAGCTCATCTAGTCTGACATTTACCAATCACTGGGGACAAAAGAAGATCTGAAGGAGAGATGGAGAGAAGTGTTTTTACCTAGTAAGTTGTTGGGAGCTGGAATGCTTTGCCTGAAATGGTGGCAGAAGCTGGTTCCCCGAATAATTTTAAATTGAAGTTGGACAGGAGCAGGTCGTGTCGTGGTAATATCTTTGGGCTAAAAATCCAGAACCCCACACCAAATGCTCTGGTAGTTGGTAATGTTAGCATTCCAATTTTAAATATAAATTGAATTAAAAGAAAGCTGGCTTAATAGTGAATATTTGGTCATTGTCATTTGTCTTAAGAACCATCTGAAATTTTCCATTCTTACCTGGTCTGGCCTATATTTGACTCCAGACCCACAGAAATGTGGTTGACTCTTAAGTGCACTCTTGGAAATTAGGGATGGGAAATAAATATTCGACTAGGCATCGATGCCCATATTATGTGAGTACGTTTGGGCAGCATAGTGAACCGCATAGGCCAGAAAACATTTGTGTAAATTATCTCCCACCTACCCTGCACCCCCCATGGCAGTTTGAGGATTCTGAACTGAAGAATTTGGAATTGGTAAACTTATATCAGTGAAGGTGGCCGTTCTAATCAAACTAGTTTAACTACAAAGGAGAGCTGCTCATGCGCTGGTCTCTATGTGACTCCAGTCACAAAGCAACTCATTGTTAACTCTGACCTACTCTCTGAAGTGCCCTTTAGTCGTATCTGAGGGTTAGAGAGCCCATCAGCAGTATTGGAGGGAAGCAAGAACATTGGGGAGTGGGGGAGGGGAAAAATAAATTCCTTGATTTCCCCTCTACCTCCAGAATGTTCAAAGTAAGAAAAATAATGAATGCATTACTCTGAATCCACATCTGATTAAAGATCCTGGGGCATATCTACATGGAGACAGAATGTATCCTGTAAATAAGACAGGAAACAGCAAGTTAAGAAGATGATCAGCTGTGGAGGGTTGATGGTGTTCTACATCTTTGCCTGCTTGTTAACTGAGCTGAGAGAGATATCCTGATACAGTGGAGGAACCTCCTCTTCCTTCTCCTCCTCTTGCTTGGCCAGTTGCTCTGATGTCACGTAGGTGTAGAAGTAAGCCATGATGGAGAAAATGATGGAGACAGCGAATAGAAGGCAAGCAAACAGCAAAAACTCGGCCCACTGCAGGGAGGAAGACAGGAAACAGGAGAGGTGTTCCAATTACTACCAGAGAATCAAACAGCACAGAAAGCCCAAATGTCTCTTTGGAAGTCTTAATTAAGTTTCTTCTTTAGTCATTCACAGGATATGCATGTCACTGGCTGGTCCAGCATTTATTGTCCATCCCCAATTGACCCTTGATCTGAGTGGCCTGCTATGGCCATTTCAGAGGGCAGCTAGGAGTCAACGGCTGTTGGCTAAGCCAGGTAAGGGTGGCAGATATACCTCCCTGAATGAACATGAGTGAAAGAGATGGGCTGTTAAACATCAGAAACCATTGGAGGAGCTTTTACATCCAGATTTTTACTGAATTCAAATTCCAGCTACCTGCTGTCATCAGATTTGAACCTGAGTGTCCAGAACCTTTATATAGCTGCTGTTGGCTTACTAACCCAGTGATAATGGCACTACATCATCATCTCCCCATACTTCACAAACAGGAAGGAAGATGGTGCCAGAGTGATCGAGTCAAAGGGTTAGTAATCCAGTATTATATTGTGGGTTCAATTCCCAACCTAGAATTGGTGGAATTTTAGACTCTGTTAACTCCGTTACCCTGACCAAGGACTGCAGCAGTTCAAGATGGCCGTTCACCACCACCTTCTCAAGGACGGTCAACAAATGCTGGCCCAGCCTGTGGTACCCAGGTTCTATGAACCAATAGAATAAATATGTCTGGAATTAAATGCCATGGAAGTGTCATCAATTGTCAGAAGAACAATCTGCCATCCTTACCCGTTCTGGGACAATCCCCTCCCCACCACCTACAGCAAAGTGTTGAACAAAGAACAATACAGCACAGGAAGAGGCCTTTTGACCCTCCAAGCCTGTGCCAACACATTCAGCTAAATCCCCTAAGAATCCTGCATGTTGCAATTTGGCCATCTCTTACAGTCTGAGTCCTCAAGATGTACAGCACAGAAACAGGTCCTTTGGTCCGTTCTATATTTCACATCTGACTCTCCTTACCTCGTATCAGCCAAGTGAACCTTCTCTGGCCTGCCTCCAATGACAGTATATCTTCCCTTGGGTGGGAGGACCAATTATTTCATCACATTATTCCATCTGTGGTGTGATTAGTGCTATTTGAGGCTTTAGCAAAGTCCCCCTACATTTATATTCCATTCTCTTTGAAATAAAGGCCAACAGTCCATTTGCCTTCCTTATTACCCACTGACCTTGATTCATATACAGAGAGAGAGAGAGAGAGAGTTATATAGCATAGAGACAGGCCATTTGGCCCACCATGTCTGTGCTGGCCAACACACATCAAATGACACCAACCCCACTTACCTGCTCTTGGTCCACAGCCCACTATGCCCTGTCATTTTAAGCAGATGTTTCTTAAATATTGTGAGAATACCTGCCCCCAGCACTCTCTTAGGCAGCACATTCCACATTTCTACCAATCTCTGGGTGAAAACTCTTTCCTCAGATCCCCTTCTAAACCAGTTACTCCTCACCTTAAACATATGCCCTCTGCTCTTAGACATGTCTGCCATGAGGAAGAGATTCTTCCAATCTACCCCGTTTGTGCCCCTCATAATTCTGACTACTTCAATTAATCCTCCCCTCAGCCTTCTCTGCTCCAATGAAAACAAACCCAGCCTGATCCAGTCTCTTCTCATAACTGAGACGTTCCATCCCAGACAACATCCTGGTGAATCTCCCCTGCACCCTTTCCTTCTGATAGTGTGGTAACCAGAACTGCACACAGTATTCCATCCATGGCCTAGTCAGCATCTTATAAAGTTGCAACAAACTTCCTTGCTTCTAGTTTCTATGTAACAGCTAATGAAGGCCAGCAACCCATTTGCCTTCTTTTCCCACCCTTTACCTATACTAACCTTCAGAGATCTATGGATTTGTACACCAAGATTCCTTTGTTCTTCAGTACTCCCTGGTGACCTAGTATTCATTATGTGTATCCTTCCCTTATCAGACCTCCCAAAATGTATCATCTCATACCTATTGAGATTTCAATACTTATAATCTACAACAAATGCACCTGACACTAAGAGCAATTTAGCATGGCCAATTCACCTGATCTGCACATTTTTGCATTGGAGGAAACCGGAACACACGGAGGAAACTCAAGCAGACACGGGGAGAATGTACAAACTCCACACAGACAGTTGCCTGAGGCTGGAATTGAACCCGGGTTCCTGGTGCTGTGAGACTGTAGCGCTAACCGTTGAGCCACCATGCTGTCCCATCTGCCAATTTTCTGCCCACCCAGCTTATCTTTATTCCTCTGTAGGCTTCTCACCACTTGCCTTCCCACCCAGTTTTGTGTCATCCTCACATTTGGTTATAATACATTCACTGTCCTTATTCAAGTCACTCATTGTTGTGGTCCCAGCACTTACCTCTGCTGCACACCACACATTTCAGGTTGTCATCCCGAAAACACTCCTCTTATTCCCACTCTCTGCCTTCTGTTAATGAGCCAATCTTCTATCAATGCTAATGTCATAGTCCCAAATCCTTGGGCTTCTGAAACCCAAGTATATTGCATCCATTACTTCCCCTTTATTTATCCTGCCTTTGTTACCACCTCAAAGAATTCCTGTATATTTGTCAGGTATAATTTGCTGTCCATGTAGCCATGCTGACTTGGCTTGATCATATTCTGCACTTGTAAACGTTCTGCCTCATAATAGATTCACATTTTCCCAATATAAACATTAAGTCAAGTGACCTGTAGTTACCTGTTTTCAGTCTCCTCTTTTCAAAATAAATGGGTTACATTGGCAGTTTTCCTATCCCCTAAGACTTTTACAGAATCTAGGGGAACCTGGAAGATTACTACCAGCGTATCCAGTATCTCTGTTGATACCTCCTTTTGTATCCCAGAATGCATCCCATCAGGCCGAGGGAAAGTAATGGTCTTCAGCCCCGTTAGTTTCCCTTGCACGTTATTGTATTTACTTCCTCTCCTCCTTTTGCTCTTGGAACATTTCCTAATCTCAGGATGCCGTTAGTGTTTTCTACTGTGAAGACTGATGCAAAGTATTTATTCAACTCCTCTGCCATTTCTGGGTTCCCTACTATTATTTCCCCACCTCCTTCTCTAAGGGGCCTATGTTCACTTTGGCTTCTCCAAAGACGTTCTTGCTGTTCATCTTGATATTGATTAGATGACTTAAAGTGTGGAAACAGGCCCTTTGGCACCACACGGACCCTCCAAACAGCAACCCACCCAGACCCATTCCCCTACATTTACCCCTGATTAATGCACTAACACTATGGGCAATGTAGTCTGGCCAATTCACCTGATCTGCACATCTCTGGATTGTGGGAGGAAACCCATGCAGACACGGGGAGAACATGCAAACTCCACACAGACAGTCAGCCGATACGGGAATTGAACCCAGGTCCCTGGCGCTGTGAGGCAGCAGTGCTAACTACTGACCATCATGCCACCTCATTGCTTGCAAGTTTATCCTCAAAGTTTATTTCCCTCATTTTTTTTTGGTCACCTTTTATTGGTTTTTAAAACTTGCCCAATCCTTGGGCTTACCCCTACTATTTACTACATTGTATATTACATCTTTCAATCTGATGCCATCCTTTACTGCCCTGATTAACCATAGTTGGATTACCACATTCCTAGACTCCTTTCTGTTCAGTGAGACATATCATTGCTGTGAGTCTTGAACTATTTTCTTAATTGTCTGCCATGTTCTCAAGTGTTTTACTGCAAAATGCCTATCCCAGTCCAGTACAGCTAGCTTTGCATTTCTTGTAATTATTCTTACTTTAGCTCTGTGCAATTGTTTCTGTGCCAAATTCCTCCCTCTTAGACTGAAAACTATATTCTAACATGTTTTGGTCACTGCTCCCCAGCAGATCTTTTACTTTAACATCATTTATTAAACCAGCCTCACCTCACATTATCAGATCCAAAACAGCCAGACCTGTGGTTGGATCCACAGCATATTGTACTTGGAAACTGTCCTGATCCACTAAATGTGCTTTTTTACCATAAGATGTACATTCCTAATTTGCAGCAAACACATAGAAACAGCAAACATATATAAATATCTCACACAGAGGCACAGTTAACACACAGACACAGACACATCTAACACACAGACACAGCTATCACACAGATATAGACACATCGAACACACAGACACAGCTATCTCACGACACAGCTATCACACAGATATAGACACATGTAACACACAGACACAGCTATCTCACAGACACAGCTATCTCACAGATATAGACACATGTAACACACAGACACAGCTATCTCACAGACACAGCTATCTCACAGATATAGACACATGTAACACACAGACACAGCTATCTCACAGACACAGCTATCTCACAGATATAGACACATGTAACACACAGACACAGCTATCTCACAGATATAGACACATCGAACACACAGACACAGCTATCTCACAACACAGCTATCACACAGATATAGACACATCTAACACAGATGAAAATGTGTTGCTGGTTAAAGCACAACAAGTCAGGCAGTATCCAAGGAATAGGAAATTCGACGTTTCGGGCATAAGCCCTTCATCAGGAACACAGCTTTCACACAGACACAGCTATCACACAGATATAGACACATCTAACACACAGACACAGCTATCTCACAGATATAGACATATCTAACACTCAGACACAGCTATCTCACAGTCACAGCTAATACACAAACCTTTGGCCTGTGGAATTCATTGCCATGGAGTGCAGTGGAGGCCGGGACACTAAATGTCTACAAGTCAGAAATTGATAAATTCTTGATCTTGCAAGGAGTTAATGTCTACGGGGAGAATGCGATAAGTGGGATTGAAACGCCCATCAGCCATGATTGAATGGCAGAGTGGACTCGATGGGCCGAATGGCCTTACTTCCACTCCTATGTCTTATGGTCTAAGGTGTCATCTTTATTCTGAATAAACTGAAGTTACCTAGGAGCAGGGATATACATATTAATCGATCGAAAACTGTTTTTTAACTGATTAAAGACTTAATAGCCACCTAGGTTTGTTCAATACATTCATGAAAGTTGTATGACCTTTTGATGTTTTACTATAAATTCTGTGTCTGAGAAATGAGCGCGGAATCTGAAAGCTAAGGTTACAAATAAATCTATTGGACTAAAACCTGGTGTTGTGCGATTTTTAACTTTGTGAACTTCAGTCCAACACCAGCACCTCCATGTTATATTTAACACAGACACAGGTATCACACAGACACAGCTAATACATAGACACAGCAATCACACAGACACATCTATCACACAGACACAGGTATCACACAGACACAGCCAGTACACAGACACAGCTATCACACAGACACAGCTATCACACAGACACAGCTATTATACAGACACAGCTATCAAACAGACACAGCTAAAACACAGACACAACTAAGACACAGACACAGCTATCACATAGGCACAGCTATCACACAGACACAGGTATCACACAGACACAACTAATAACAGACACAGGTATCACACAGACACAGCTAATACACAGACACAGCTATTATACAGACACAGCTAATACACAGACACAGCTATTATACAGACACAGCTATCAAACAGACACAGCTAAAACACAGACACAACTAAGACACAGACACAGCTATCACATAGGCACAGCTATCACACAGACACAGGTTTCACACAGACACAACTAATAACAGACACAGGTATCATACAGACACAGCTAATACACTGACACAGCTATCACACGAACACAGCTAAAACACAGACACAACTAATAACAGACGCAGCTATCACACAGGCACAGCTTTCACACAAACACAGCTATCAGAGCTGAAAATGCATTGCTGGAAAAGCGCAGCAGGTCAGGCAGCATCCAAGGAACAGGAAATTCGACGTTTCGGGCATAAGCCAAACACAACTATTACACAGACACAGCTAATACACAGACACAGCTATCACAGAGACACAGCTAAAACACATACACAACTAATACACAAACACAGCTATCACACAGACACAGTTAATACACAGACACAACTATCACACAGACACAACTAATACACGGATACAGCTATCAAACAGACACAGCTATCTCACAGACACAATTAATATACAGACATAGCTATCACACAGACACAGCTAACACACAGACACAGATAATACACTGACACAGCTATCACACAAAAACAGCTATGACACAGACACAGCTAATACGCAGACACAGCTATCACAAAGAGAGAGCTAATACACAGACACAGTTAAAACACAGTCATAGCTAACACACAGACACAACTTACACACAGACACAGCTAATACACAGACACAGCTATCACACAGACACAGCGAATATACAGACGCAGCTAATACACAGACACAGTTAAAACACAGACACAGCTAATAAACCGACACAGCTATCACACTGTCACAGCTAATACACAGGCACAGCTAACACACAGACACAACTAATACAAAGTCACAGCTATCACACAGACACAGTTAATACGCAGACACAACTAAGACACAGACACAACTATCGCACAGACACAGCTAATACACAGACACATTCAATACACAGACACAGCTATCACACAGGCACAGCTATCACACAGACATAATTAATATGCAGCAACAGTGATCACGCAGACACAGCTAATACACAGACACAACTAATACAAAGACACAGCTAATACACAGACACAGTTAAAACAGAGTCACAGCTAACACACAGACACAACTAACACACAGCCACAGCTAATACACAGACACAGCCATCACACAGACACAGCTCATACGCAGGCATAGCTATCACACAGACACAACTAATACAAAGTCACAGCTATCACACAGACACAGGTATCACACAGACATAGCTATCACACAAACACAGCAATCATACAGACACAGCTATCACACAGACACAGCAAACACACAGACATAGCTATCACACAGACACAGCTAATACATAGATACAGCTAATGCACAGCCACAGATAACAGACCGGCACAGCTAATACACAGACAGAAGTAACACACAGACACAGCTAATACGCGGACACAGCTAACACACAGACACAGTTAATACACAGACACAATTAATACAAAGACACAGCTAATACACAGACACAGTTAAAACACAGTCACAGCTAACACACAGACACAACTAACGCACAGACACAGCTAATACACAGACACAGCTATCACACATACACAGCTCATACACAGGCACAGCTAACACGCAGACACAACTAATACAAAGTCACAGCTATCACACAGACACAACTATCACACAGACACAGCTAATACAAACACAGCAATCACACAGACACAGCTATCATACAGACACAGCTAACACACAGATATAGCTATCACACAGACACAGCTAATACACAGTCACTGCTATCACACAGACACAACTATCACACAGACACAGCTAATACAAACACAGCAATCACACAGACACAGCTATCACACAGACACAGCTAATACACAGATACAGCTAATGCACAGCCACAGATAACAGACCGGCACAGCTAATACACAGACAGAAGTCACACACAGACACAGCTATCACACAGACACAGCTAACACACAGACACAGCTATCACACGGACACAGCTATCACACAGTCACAGCTAATACACAGACACAGCTAATACACAGACACAGCTATCACACGGACACAGCTATCACACAGACACAGCAAATACACAGACACAGCTAACACACAGACACAGATATCACACAGACACAGCTAATGCACAGACACAGCTAACACACAGACACAGATATCACACAGACACAGCTATCACACAGACACAGCTAATGCACAGACACAGCTAACACACAGACACAGATATCACACAGACACAGCTATCACACAGACACAGCTAATGCACAGACACAGCTAACACACAGACACAGCTATCACACAGACACAGCTATCACACAGTCACAGCTAATACACAGACACAGCTAATACACAGACACAGCTATCACACAGACACAGCTATCACACGGACACAGCTATCACACAGACACAGCTAATACACAGACACAGCTAACACAGACACTGATATCACACGGACACAGCTATCACACGGACACAGCTATCACACAGACACAGCTAATACACAGACACAGCTAACACAGACACTGATATCACACAGACACAGCTATTACACAAACACAGCTATCACACAGTCACAGCTAATACACAGACACAGATAATGCACAGATACAGCTAATACACAGACACAGCTAATGCACAGACACAGCTATCACACAGAGGCAGAAAAATACACAGACACAGCGAATATACAGATAAAGCTATCACATAAACACAGCTAATTCACAGGCACAGCTAACACACAGATGCAGATAATACAGACACAGTGAATATACCAACGCAGCTAACACACAGACACAGCTAATACACAGACACAGGTAATACGCAGACTCAGCTATCATACAGACACAACTAATATACAGACACAACTATCACACCGACACCGCTATCACACAGACACTGCTATCACACAGACAGCTCATACACAGGCACAGCTAACACACAGACACAACTAATACAAACTCACAGCTATCACACAGACACAAGTATCGCACAGACACAGCTAATACACAGACACATTCAATACACAGACACAGCAATCACACAAAGACACAGCTAAAACACATACACAAGTAATACACAGACACAGCTATCACACAGGCACAGCTATCACACAGACAGAGCTAATACACATACACAACTAATACAAAGACACAGCTAATACACAGACACAGTTAAAACACAGTCACAGCTAACACACAGACACAACGAACACACAGACACAGTAATACACAGACACAGCTATCACATAGACACAACTATGACACAGACAGCTCATACACAGACACAGCTAACACACAGACACAACTAATACAAAGTCACAGCTATCACACAGACACAATTATCACACAGACACAGGTATCACACAGACAAAGCTAACACAGAGACACAGCTAACACACAGACACAGCTAACACACGAACACAGCAATCACACAGACACAGCTATCACACAGACACAGCTAACACACAGACATAGCTATCACACAGACACAGCTAATACACAGATTAAGCTAATACACATATACAGCTAATGCACAGCCACAGGTAATAGACCGGCACAGCTAATACACAGACAGAAGTAACACACAATCACAGCTAATACACAGACACAGCTAATGCACAGACACAGCTAATGCACAGACACACTATCACACAGACACAACTATCACACAGATACAAGTATCAAACACACACAGCTAAGACACAGACAGAGGTATCACATAGATACAATTATCACACAGACACAGCTAATACAAATACACAGCTGACACACAGACACAGATATCACACAGACACAGCTAATACACAGACGCAGCTAATACACAGACACAGCCAATACACAGACACAGCTAATACACAGACGCAGAAAACACACAGAAACAGCGAAAACACTGACCCAACTGTCACAAAGACACAGCGAATACACGATGCAGCTACCACACAGTTACAACTAATACACAGACACAGCTAATATATAGACACAGCTGTCACACAGACACTGCTATCACAGACAGAACTGTCACACAAACACAGCTAACACACAGACACAGCTATCACACAGATACAGTTAATACACAGACACATCTATCACTCGAACAACTGCTATCACAGACAGAACTATCAGACTGACACAGCTAACACACAGACTCAGATAATACAGACACAGATAATAAACAGATACAAATATCACACAGACACAGCTGATACACAGACACAACTATCACACAGACACAGCTAATACACAGACACAGCTAATACACAGACACAGCTATCACACAGACACAGCTAACATGCAGACACAGCTATCATACAGACACAGTTATCACACAGACACAACTATCACACAGACACAGTGATCACACAGACAAAGCTAATACACAGACACAGATAATAGACACAACTATCACACAGACACAGCTAACACACAGACACAGATATCACACAGACACAACTAATACACTGACACAACTAATACACAGACACAGCTAATACACAGACACAGACACAGCTGACACGTAGACACAGCTAACACACAGACACAGCTAATACACAGACATGGCTAAAACACAGACACAGCTATCACACAGACACAGCTATCATGCAGACACAGCTATCACGCAGACACAGCTAATACACAGACACAGCTAATACACTGACACAGCTATCACATAGGCTCAGCTAACATACAGACACAGTTATCACACAGACAGAGCTATCCCACAGACACAGCTATCAAGCAGACACAGCTAATACGCAGACACAGCTAATACACAGACTCAGCTAATACACGGACACAGCTAACACACAGACATAGCTAACACACAGACACAGCTATCACACAGTCACAGCTATCTTACAGACATAGCTAACACACAGACACAGCCAATACACAGGCACAGCTGACACACAGACACAGCCAATACACAGACAGAGCTGGTACGTAGACACAGCTAATACACAGATCCAGCTAACACACAGACACAGCTAATACATAGACACAGCTAATGCACAGACACAGCTAATACACAGACACAGATATCACACAGACACAGCTGACACATAGACACAGCTATCACACAGACACAGCTATCACACAGACACAGATAATACACTGACACAGCTAATACACTGACACAACAATCACACAGACATAGCTTTCACACAGACACAGCTAATACGAAGACGCAGATATCACACAGACACAGTTATCACACAGACAGTTATCACACAGACACGACTAATGTACACACACAGCTACCACACTGACACAGCTAATACACAGACACAGCTATCACACAGACACAGCTAATACACAGACACAACTAATACACAGACACAGCTAATAAACAGATATAGCTAATACACAGACACAGCTAATACACAGACACAGCTAACACACAGACACACCTAATACACAGACTCCACTATGACACAGCCACAACTGTCCTACAGACACATTTAATACACAGACATGGCTAATACACAGGCACAGCTAACACACAGGCACAGCTAATGCACAATACAGCTAATACACAGATACAGCTAATACATAGACACAATTAATACACACACACAGCTAATACACAGACACAGCTAATACACAGACACAGGTAATACGCAGACTCAGCTATCATACAGACACAACTAATATACAGACACAACTATCACACCGACACCGCTATCACACAGACACTGCTATCACACAGACAGCTCATACACAGGCACAGCTAACACACAGACACAACTAATACAAACTCACAGCTATCACACAGACACAAGTATCGCACAGACACAGCTAATACACAGACACATTCAATACACAGACACAGCAATCACACAAACACAGCTAAAACACATACACAAGTAATACACAGACACAGCTATCACACAGGCACAGCTATCACACAGACAGAGCTAATACACAGACACAACTAATACAAAGACACAGCTAATACACAGACACAGGTAATACGCAGACTCAGCTATCATACAGACACAACTAATATACAGACACAACTATCACACCGACACCGCTATCACACAGACACTGCTATCACACAGACAGCTCATACACAGGCACAGCTAACACACAGACACAACTAATACAAACTCACAGCTATCACACAGACACAAGTATCGCACAAACACAGCTAATACACAGACACATTCAATACACAGACACAGCAATCACACAAACACAGCTAAAACACATACACAAGTAATACACAGACACAGCTATCACACAGGCACAGCTATCACACAGACAGAGCTAATACACAGACACAACTAATACAAAGACACAGCTAATACACAGACACAGGTAATACGCAGACTCAGCTATCATACAGACACAACTAATATACAGACACAACTATCACACCGACACCGCTATCACACAGACACTGCTATCACACAGACAGCTCATACACAGGCACAGCTAACACACAGACACAACTAATACAAACTCACAGCTATCACACAGACACAAGTATCGCACAGACACAGCTAATACACAGACACATTCAATACACAGACACAGCAATCACACAAACACAGCTAAAACACATACACAAGTAATACACAGACACAGCTATCACACAGGCACAGCTATCACACAGACAGAGCTAATACACAGACACAACTAATACAAAGACACAGCTAATACACAGACACAGTTAAAACACAGTCACAGCTAACACACAGACACAACGAACACACAGACACAGTAATACACAGACACAGCTATCACATAGACACAACTATGACACAGACAGCTCATACACAGGCACAGCTAACACACAGACACAACTAATACAAAGTCACAGCTATCACACAGACACAATTATCACACAGACACAGGTATCACACAGACAAAGCTAACACAGAGACACAGCTAACACACAGACACAGCTAACACACGAACACAGCAATCACACAGACACAGCTATCACACAGACACAGCTAACACACAGACATAGCTATCACACAGACACAGCTAATACACAGATTAAGCTAATACACAGATACAGCTAATGCACAGCCACAGATAATAGACCGGCACAGCTAATACACAGACAGAAGTAACACACAATCACAGCTAATACACAGACACAGCTAATGCACAGACACAGCTAATGCACAGACACACTATCACACAGACACAACTATCACACAGATACAAGTATCAAACACACACAGCTAAGACACAGACAGAGGTATCACATAGATACAATTATCACACAGACACAGCTAATACAAATACACAGCTGACACACAGACACAGATATCACACAGACACAGCTAATACACAGACGCAGCTAATACACAGACACAGCCAATACACAGACACAGCTAATACACAGACGCAGAAAACACACAGAAACAGCGAAAACACTGACCCAACTGTCACAAAGACACAGCGAATACACGATGCAGCTACCACACAGTTACAACTAATACACAGACACAGCTAATATATAGACACAGCTGTCACACAGACACTGCTATCACAGACAGAACTATCACACAAACACAGCTAACACACAGACACAGCTATCACACAGATACAGTTAATACACAGATACATCTATCACTCGAACAACTGCTATCACAGACAGAACTATCAGACTGACACAGCTAACACACAGACTCAGATAATACAGACACAGATAATAAACAGATACAAATATCACACAGACACAGCTGATACACAGACACAACTATCACACAGACACAGCTAATACACAGACACAGCTATCACACAGACACAGCTAACATGCAGACACAGCTATCATACAGACACAGTTATCACACAGACACAACTATCACACAGACACAGTGATCACACAGACAAAGCTAATACACAGACACAGATAATAGACACAACTATCATACAGACACAACAATCACACAGACACAGCTACTACACAACACAGCTAATACACTGACACAGCTAAAACACAGACACAGCTAATACACAGACACAGCTAACACAGAGAGACAGCTATCACACAGATAAAGCTAATACACAGACACAGCTTTCGCACAGACACATCTAATACACAAACACAGATATCACACAGACACAGCTATAACACAAACACAGTTATCACACAGACACAGCTATGACACAGAGACAGTTATCAGCCAGACACAACTAATACACAGACACAGCTAATACACAGACACAGCTATCACACAGACACAACTAATACACACACAAACGCACAGCTAATACACAGACACAACTAACACAGAGGCACAGCTAATACACAGACACAGCTAACACGCAGACACAGCTATCATACAGACACAATTATCACACAAACACAGCTCTCACACAGACACAGCTAACACACAGACACAGCTAATACACACACAGCTCATACACAGACACAACTATCACACAGACACAGCTATGACACAGAGACAGTTATCAGTCAGACACAACTAATACACAGACACAGCTAATACACAGACACAGCTATCACACAGACACAGCTATCACACAGATACAACTAATACACACACAAACGCACAGCTAATACACAGACACAACTAACACAGAGGCACAGCTAATACACAGACACAGCTAACACGCAGACACAGCTATCATACAGACACAATTATCACACAAACACAGCTCTCACACAGACACAGCTAACACACAGACACAGCTAATACACACACAGCTCATACACAGACACAACTATCACACAGACACAGCTATCACACAGACACAGCTAATACAGAGACACAGCTAACACACAGACACAACTAATACACAGACACAGCTAATAAACAGATATAGCTAATACACAGACACAGCTAATACACAGACACAGCTAATACACAGACACAGCTAATACACAGGTACAGCTATAACACAGACACAGCTAACACACAGACACACCTAATACACAGACTCCACTATGACACAGCCACAACTGTCCTACAGACACATTTAATACACAGACATGGCTAATACACAGGCACAGCTAACACACAGGCACAGCTAATGCACAATACAGCTAATACACAGACACAGCTAATACATAGACACAATTAATACACACACACAGCTAATACACAGACACAGCTAATACACTGACACAGCTAATACACTGACACAGTAACACACAGACACAGCCAATACACAGATATCATAGCGACGTAGCAAACACATTGACACATCTAATACACAAACACAGCTAATACAGATACAGCTAATAGACAGACACGGCTATCACACAGACACAGCTAACACACGGACACAGATATCACACAGACACAACTAATACACAGACACAACTAATACACAGACACAGCTAATACACAGACACAACTGACACGTAGACACAGCTAACACACAGACACAGCTAATACACAGACATGGCTAAAACACAGACACAGCTATCACACAGACACAGCTATCATGCAGACACAGCTATCACGCAGACACAGCTATCACGCAGACACAGCTAATACACAGACACAGCTATCACATAGGCTCAGCTAACATACAGACACAGTTATCACACAGACAGAGCTATCCCACAGACACAGCTATCAAGCAGACACAGCTAATACGCAGACACAGCTAATACACAGACTCAGCTAATACACGGACACAGCTAACACACAGACATAGCTAACACACAGACACAGCTATCACACAGTCACAGCTATCTTAACAGACATAGCTAACACACAGACACAGCCAATACACAGGCACAGCTGACACACAGACACAGCCAATACACAGACAGAGCTGGTACGTAGACACAGCTAATACACAGATCCAGCTAACACACAGACACAGCTAATACATAGACACAGCTAATGCACAGACACAGCTAATACACAGACACAGATATCACACAGACACAGCTGACACATAGACACAGCTATCACACAGACACAGCTATCACACAGACACAGATAATACACTGACACAGCTAATACACTGACACAACAATCACACAGACATAGCTTTCACACAGACACAGCTAATACGAAGACGCAGATATCACACAGACACAGTTATCACACAGACAGTTATCACACAGACACGACTAATGTACACACACAGCTACCACACTGACACAGCTAATACACAGACACAGCTATCACACAGACACAGCTAATACACAGACACAACTAATACACAGACACAGCTAATAAACAGATATAGCTAATACACAGACTCAGCTAATACACAGACACAGCTAATATACAGACACAGCTAATACACAGGTACAGCTATAACACAGACACAGCTAACACACAGACACACCTAATACACAGACTCCACTATGACACAGCCACAACTGTCCTACAGACACATTTAATACACAGACATGGCTAATACACAGGCACAGCTAACACACAGGCACAGCTAATGCACAATACAGCTAATACACAGATACAGCTAATACATAGACACAATTAATACACACACACAGCTAATACACAGACACAGCTAATACACTGACACAGCTAATACACTGACACAGTAACACACAGACACAGCCAATACACAGATATCATAGCGACGTAGCAAACACATTGACACATCTAATACACAAACACAGCTAATACAGATACAGCTAATAGACAGACACAGCTATCACACAGACACAGCTAACACACAGACACAGATATCACACAGACACAACTAATACACAGACACAACTAATACACAGACACAGCTAATACACAGACACAGCTGACACGTAGACACAGCTAACACACAGACACAGCTAATACACAGGCATGGCTAAAACACAGACACAGCTATCACACAGACACAGCTATCACGCAGACACAGCTATCACGCAGACACAGCTAATACACAGACACAGCTAATACACAGACACAGCTATCACATAGGCTCAGCTAACATACAGACACAGTTATCACACAGACAGAGCTATCCCACAGACACAGCTATCAAGCAGACACAGCTAATACGCAGACACAGCTAATACACAGACTCAGCTATCACACAGACACAGCTATCACACAGACACAGCTATCACACAGACACAGCAATTGCACAGACACAGATATCACACGGACACAGCTAATACACAGACACAACTAATACACAGACACAGCTGACACGTAGACACAGCTATCACGCAGACACAGCTAATACACAGACATGGCTAAAACACAGACACAGCTATTACACAGACACAGCTATCACACAGACACAGCAATTACACAGACACAACTAATACACAGACACAACTAATACACAGACACAGCTAATACACAGACACAGCTGACACGTAGACACAGCTAACACACAGACACAGCTAATACACAGTCATGGCTAAAACACAGACATAGCTATCACGTAGACACAGCTATCACGCAGACACAGCTAATACACAGACACAGCTAATACACAGACACAGCTAACACACAGACACAGCTATCAAGCAGACACAGCTATCACGCAGACACAGCTAATACACAGACTCAGCTAATACACAGACACAGCTAACACACAGGCTCAGCTAACACACAGACATAGCTAATACACAGACACAGCTAATACATAGACACAGCTAACACACAGACACAGCTAACACATAGACACAGCTATCACAGTTACACAGCCAGTACACAGGCACAGCTATCACACAGACACAGGCAATACTCAGACACAGCTAATACACAGACTCAGCTAATACACAGACATAGCTAACACACAGACACAGCTATCACACAGTCACAGCTAACATACAGACATAGCTAACACACAGACACAGCTAATACACAGATACAGCTAACACACAGACACAGCTAACACACAGACACAGCTGCTACACAGACATAGCTTTCACACAGACACAGCTAATACGAAGATGCAGATATCACACAGACACAGTTATCACACAGACAGTTATCACACAGACACGACTAATGTACACACACAGCTACCACACTGACACAGCTAATACACAGACACAGCTATCACACAGACACAGCTATCACACAGACACAGCTATCACACAGACACAGCTATCACACAGACACAGCTAATACACAGACACAGCTAATAAACAGATACAGCTAATACACAGACACAGCTAATACACAGACACAGCTAATACACAGGTACAGCTATAACACAGACACAGCTAACACACAGACACACCTAATACACAGACTCCACTATGACACAGCCACAACTGTCCTACAGACACATTTAAAACACAGACATGGCTAATACACAGGCACAGCTAACACACAGGCACAGCTAATGCACAATACAGCTAATACACAATACAGCTAATACATAGACACAATTAATACACACACACAGCTAATACACAGACACAGCTAATACACTGACACAGCTAATACACTGACACAGCTAATACACTGACACAGTAACACACAGACACAGCCAATACACAGATATCATAGCGACGTAGCAAACACATTGACACATCTAATACACAGACACAGCTAATAGACAGACACAGCTATCACACAGACACAGCTAACACACAGACACAGATATCACACAGACACAACTAATACACAGACACAGATAATACACAGACACAGCTGACACGTAGACACAGCTAACACACAGACACAGCTAATACACAGACATGGCTAAAACACAGACACAGCTATCACACAGACACAGCTATCACACAGACACAGCAATTACACAGACACAGATATCACACAGACACAGCTAATACACAGACACAGCTAATACACAGACACAACTAATACACAGACACAGCTAATACACAGACACAGCTGACACGTAGACACAGCTAACACACAGACACAGCTAATACACAGACATGGCTAAAACACAGACATAGCTATCACACAGAAACAGCTATCAAGCAGACACAGCTATCACGCAGACACAGCTAATACACAGACTCAGCTAATACACAGACACAGCTAACACAGGCTCAGCTAACATACAGACATAGCTAACACACAGACACAGCTATCACGCAGACACAGCTAATACACAGACTCAGCTAATACACAGACACAGCTAACACACAGGCTCAGCTAACATACAGACATAGCTAACACACAGACACAGCTATCACACAGACACAGCTATCACGCAGACACAGCTAATACACAGACTCAGCTAATACACAGACACAGCTAACACACAGGCTCAGCTAACACACAGACATAGCTAATACACAGACACAGCTAATACATAGACACAGCTAACACACAGACACAGCTAACACATAGACACAGCTATCACAGTTACACAGCCAGTACACAGGCACAGCTATCACACAGACACAGGCAATACTCAGACACAGCTAATACACAGACTCAGCTAATACACAGACACAGCTAACACACAGGCTCAGCTAACACACAGACATAGCTAACACACAGACACAGCTATCACACAGTCACAGCTAACATACAGACATAGCTAACACACAGACACAGCTAATACACAGATACAGCTAACACACAGACACAGCTAACACACAGACACAGCTAACACATAGACACAGCTATCACAGTTACACACCAATACACAGGCACAGCTATCACACAGACACAGGCAGTACACAGACACAGCTAATACACAGATCCAGCTAACACACAGACCCTGCTCACACACAGACCCAGCTAACACACAGACACAACTAATACACAGATATAACCACCACACATATGCAGCTCTGTCACAGTTAATGGTCAGTAAGCTCAGTTGGCTGGATGCTGATTAGTAATGCCGAGTGATACCTACAGTGTGGATTCAGTTTCGGCACCAGCTGCCATTGGCATGAAAGGCTCCCCTTCCCAACCTATCTCCTCACCTGAGGTATGGTGGCCATCAGGCTGAATCACTCCATCTCATCTCTCTCTCTCTCCAAGACAGTACATTGGTTTCATCTAACATCGAAGTCACTGCTACAACTAACATGTAGACACTACTCACTCACATTTTTAACAAGAGACTGCTGACTCATCATCACAATACACAGGCATACCCAGCACATGTGTACAATAGCTATGAAACATGATCATGATTTTCCAGTTTTCATCATTTATGACATTCTCGTCTATCTTCAAGCAGGGAATGGCAGAATGTTAGAAGCACATACCTGTTCCATGTAAGCAGCTTTGGCCACAATAATCACCACGACATTTCCAAATGCTGTAGTGAGGAGCCAGCCAGACTGGAGAACAGCTTTCATGTTCAAAGGAGCCTGGAATAACAAACACACCAGTGATTGGACACTGTAATAACAACAACGCCAGTGATTGGGCACTGTAATAACAAACATACCAATGATTGGGCACTGTAATAACAAACACACCAGTGATTGGGCACTGTAATAACAACAACACCAGTGATTGGGCACTGTAATAACAAACATACCAGTGATTGGGCACTGTAATAACAAACACACCAATGATTGGGCACTGTAATAACAAACACACCAGTGATTGGGCATTGTAATAACAACAACGCCAATGGTTGGGCACTGTAATAACAACAACGCCAGTGATTGGGCACTGTAATAACAAACATACCAATGATTGGGCACAGTAATAACAACAACGCCAGTGATTGGGCACTGTAATAACAAACACACCAGTGATTGGGCACTGTACTAACAAACACACCAGTGATTGGGCACTGTAATAACAAACATACCAATGATTGGGCACTGTAATAACAACAACGCCAGTGATTGGGCACTGTAATAACAAACACACCAGTGATTGGGCACTGTAATGACAACAACGCCAATGGTTGGGCACTGTAATAACAAACACTCAAGTGGTTGGGCACTGTAATAACAACAACGCCAGTGATTGGGCACTGTAATAACAAACACACCAGTGATTGGGCACTGTAATCACAACAACGGCAGTGGTTGAGCACTGTAATAACAACAATGCCAGTGATTGGGCACTGTAATAACAACAACGCCAGTGATTGGGCACTGTAATGACAAACACACCAGTGACTGGGCACTGTAATAACAACAATGCCAGTGATTGGGCACTCGAATAACAAAAACACACCAGTGATTGGGCACTGTAATAACAACAACACCAGTGATTGGGCACTGTAATAACAAACATACCAATGATTGGGCACTGTAATAACAAACACACCAGTGATCGGGCACTGTAATAACAACAACGCCAGTGATTGGGCACTGTAATAACAAACACACCAATGATTGGGCACTGTAATAACAACAACACCAGTGATTGGGCACTGTAATAACAAACATACCAATGATTGGGCACAGTAATAACAACAACGCCAGTGATTGGGCACTGTAATAACAAACACACCAGTGATTGGGCACTGAAATAACAAACATACCAGTGATTGGGCACTGTAATAACAAACATACCAATGATTGGGCACTGTAATAACAACAACGCCAGTGATTGGGCACTGTAATAACAAACACACCAGTGATTGGGTACTGTAATAACAAACATACCAATGATTGGGCACCGTAATAACAACAACGCCAGTGATTAGGCACTGTAATAACAAACACACCAGTGATTGGGCACTGTAATAACAACAACACCAGTGATTGGGCACTGTAATAACAAACATACCAATGATTGGGCACTGTAATAACAACAACGCCAGTGATTGGGCACTGTAATAACAAACACACCAGTGATTGGGCACTGTAATAACAACAACACCAGTGATTGGGCACTGTAATAACAACAACGCCAATGGTTGGGCACTGTAATAACAAACACTCAAGTGGTTGGGCACTGTAATAACAACAACACCAGTGATTGGGCACTGTAATAACAAACACACCAGTGATTGGGCACTGTAATAACAACAACGCCAGTGATTGGGCACTGTAATGACAAACACACCAGTGACTGGGCACTGTAATAACAACAATGCCAGTGATTAGGCACTCGAATAACAAAAACACACCAGTGATTGGGCTCTGTAATAACAACAACGCCAGTGGTTGGGCACTGTAATAACAACAACACCAGTGATTGGGTACTGTAATAACAACAACGCCAGTGGTTGGGCACTGTAATAACAACAACACCAGCGATTGGGCACTGTAATAACAAACACACCAATGATTGAGCTCTGTAATAACAACAACGCCAGTGGTTGGGCACTGTAATAGCAAAACACACCAGTGATTGGGAACTGTAATAACAACAACGCCAGTGATTGGGCACAGTAATAACAAACACACCAGTGGTTGGGCACTGTAATAACAAACATGCCAGTGTTCGGACACTGTAATAACAAACACACCAGTGATTGGCACTGGAATATCAAAATTGCCAGTGATTGGGCCCTGGAATAACAAACACACCAGTGGTTGGGCCCTGGAAAAACCTTTTCTTCTTACAAATAAATTATTCTTAAAAATTGTTACAGCATTATACAGCACGGTAAGGCCATTCTGCCCCTCATGACATGCTGAAGGAGCTACCAGAGCAATTCTACCTTGCTCTTTCCTCAATTATGTATTTCTCCAACTCCTTTTGAGTATTGCTACTGAAATCGAATTCAACCTTTCTCCACATGGAATGCATTCGATATCATAATTACCCCCAGAATCCTCGAGTTCCTTCATTGTCGGAAGCACGCCATTCAGCCCATCAAGTCCACGCTGATCTTCCGAAGTGCATCCCACCCAGACCCGCACCCTATCCTATCCCATGGCTACATTTCCCATGGCTAATCCAGCTAGCCTGCACATCCCTGGACATTGTGAACAATTTAGCCTGGCCAATCCACCCAACCTGCACATCTCTGCGCTTCTCACTTCAAAGGAATGAAAAATATAACCTTCCAGTTGCTCAGCAATTAACTTCCCACTGGCAGGGAACAAGACACGACAATCGTTCTCCACAGTCTGGGATTGCAAAGTGAGGAATCAGTGACTGTGGCCCAGAAAAGAGAACTCAATCCTGTTTTTAATTTGCTGCAAGGTGGCACGAAGCTGCTGGCTTATTTTTTGCCGGAATGGCTTCCATGCTTACCGCACATGTTTCCACATTTTCAAATTCCAGTTGTGACTATCTGAGGAGGAGGAATGCACAGGGATGCAGGAAAAGGAGGTGGGGGGAGAATGTCAGCAAGAGATTTAGGAGATCCATTACAGACGCGATCGGATGAGTGACCATTTTGGGCCCTCACCATTTTTTGACAAAATTTCATTCAAAGGGTGTGGGTATTGCTGGTCCATCCCGCGTTACCCTGGCGCATGTGGGGGCAGGGGGGTGAGCTGCCATCTTGAATCGCTGCAGTCCACCTGCTGTGGGTTGACGCACAATGCTCTGAGGGAGGGAATTCCAGGATTTTGACCCAGTGACAGTGACGGAACGGCGATATATTTCCGAGTCAGGATGGCGAATAGCTCGGAGGGGAACTTCAAGATGGTGATGTTCCCATGGATCTGCTGCCCTTGTCCTACTAGATGATACCGGTGGTGGTTTTGGATGATGCTGTCATAGGAACCTTGGTAAGTTAGTACAGTGCACCTTATCGGTGGTATTCACATTGTTTCAGAGGTGAAGAGAGTGAAGGCTGAATGTGTTGGATGGGGCGACAATCAAGCTTTGCCCTGGATTGTCATAGAATCATACAAGACAGGAACAGAACCTGCAGTCCATGAAGACCATGATCCCAAAGTAAACTAGCCCCAACTTACCTACTCCTGGCTCATGTCCCTGCAAACCTTTTTCTGTTCATGTGCTCATCCAAATGTCTTTTAAACATAATTGTACCCACATCCACCATTTCCTCTGGAAGTTCATTCCACGCATAAACCACCCTCTGTGTAAAAGATTTGCCCCTCATGTCTTTTTTAAATTTCTCTCCTCTCTCCTGGTTTTGAAATGCCCCTCCCCAGAGAAAACACAACGACCCTTAACTCTATCTATACCCCTCATTATTTTCTAAACTTCTGTCAGGCTCTAGTGCTGCACCCATCCAGGCAAGTGTGGAGTATTCCATCAAACTTCTGTCCTGTGCCTTGTAGATGGTGGACAGGGTTCAGGGAGTCAGGAGGTGAGCTACCGGCTGTAGTATTCTCAGCCTCGGAACTGCTATTGCAGCCACTGCGTTTATGTGGTGAATCCAGTTCGGTTTCTGATCGTTGGTCGTGGGGCGTTCAGCAATAGCAATATTAAGGGGTGATGATTAAATTCTTGATTGTTTGATTGTCTGGTGTGTGCTTGGTACTTGGTTCTGTGAATGATTTTGAGATGTAATGGGGTGAGTGTAGCAGGGCTTGGGATAAATGAGATGAACTTGGAGCCGTGGTTTACAAAGCCCTGCTCCAGTGTGGTTTTCCTCATTTCATATCGCATGACTATCAGGAAATTAGCAAATGAACCAAAAAAGATCTTCATCAGCCCTCATAGAATAATTCCTGCATTCCTTGGATTTTTCAAATCTTGTCTTTTGGCTCCCCCTGATGGTGAGTGAAGGTAGTGCGATTCTTTTCTCTGCCATCAGAGCAAGGGAATAATCTTGGAGCTATTTTCTCATTGTGCTGAATGAGACCCACTGGCAGAACACAAGAAGCGAACTGCACTGTCTCATGTTGTGAAAGGGAGAGGCTAGCACAGCCTGTGTTGGGGAAGGAGGGAGAAGTGAACGCAATTTGATCAAACCTGTCTTGATTCTGAGGGGGAAGTCTGACACAATTAGCCTGAGCAAGATTACATGATAACAATCAAGAAGGAACAGGAATTCCTTCACGCAATTTTAGAAAAAATGCACAAAACAATCCACCAAAGATGAGAGTGGTCCTCAGGGAAGAGTACTGAGCTGGGTCAAAGGCCAATTATGGCTGAAAATGTGTTGCTGAAAAAGCGCAGCAGGTCAGGCAGCATCCAGGGAACAGGAGATTTGACGTTTCGGGCATAAGCCCTTCTTCAGGAAGGTCAATTATATCAAAATTTGACAGCCAGGAGCTGGATTGGGGGCAGCTATTTGAAGGGAAGTCCACATTTGAGATGTGGGAGGCTTTCAAAAATAGGTTGGAGATAGTGCAGGATAGGCATGTCCCTTTGAAAACAAGGGATAAGAAAGACAAGATTCGTGAACTGCGGATGACAGGAGAAATTGTGCAACTAGCCAAGAGGAAAAGGGAAGCGTAGATAAGGTCCAGACAGCTCAGAACAGAATGGACCTTGGAGGAATATCGGGAAAGTAGGACCAGTCTTAAATGAGGAATCAAGCGGGCTAAGGGGAGGGGGGTGGGTCATTAAATAACATTAGTGAGCAGAATTAAGGAGGATTGCAAGGCCTTTTATTCACATATAACAAGCAAGAGGGTAACGAGAGAAAGGGTTGGCCCATTAAAGGATAAGGAAGGAAGGCTGTGTGTCAAACCTGAGAAAATGGGTGAGATTCTCGATGATTACTTTGCATCATTGTTCACTGAGGAGAGGGGCATGATGAATGTTGAGATCAGAGATAGACATTTACTCTGGATCACGTCGACATAAGGAGGGAAGATGTGTTGGGTAGGCTAAAGAATGTTAAGGTGGACAAATCCCCAGGACAGGATTTGGGTCCGCTACGTAGATGACACCTTTGTCATCACAAAACGAAACAAGATAGAAGAGACATTTAACATAATGAACAACACCCTCACAGGCATAAAGTTCATCAAGGAGGAAGAAACCGACAACAAACTCAAATTCCTGGACGTCACAGTCGAAAGAAAGGGCAACGGAGAACTACAAACCAACGTATACAGAAAACCGACAAACACTGACCAAATACTTAACTACACCAGCAACCATCCCAACATACACAAACAAAGCTGTATCAGAACACTATTCCAACGAGCCACCACACACTGCAGCACAGACGAACTTCGGAAAACAGAGGAGAACCATCTATACCAGGTATTCAAGAAGAATGTATACTCAAAAAATACAGTCCGCAGATTCCTCAGGAACAAACCATGACAAGCAGACCCAACACAGCCAGAAACCCTAACCACCTTACCATATATCAAAGAAGTTTCAGAAATGACAGCCAGACTACTAAGACCCCTCGGAATCCTAGTAGCATACAAACCTACCAACACTCTCAAACAAAAACTAACAAACTTAAAAGACCCAGTACAACCCATGGACAAAACCAACGTCATCTACAAAATTCCATGCAAGGACTGCCACAAACACTACGTAGGACAAACAGGAAGAAAGTTAGCCACCAGGATACACGAACACCAGCTAGCCACAAAAAGACACGACACTCTCTCCCTTGTAGCCCTATCACACAGATGAAAAAACCCCACCATTTCGACTGGGACAACTCATCTATCCTGGGGCAGGCTAAGCAAAGACATGCCAGAGAATTCCTAGAGGTCTGGCATTCCAACCACAATGCCATAAACAAACACATGGATCCAGATACCATCTATCAACCCTTCAGAAAACGAACAGGAAATGACATAACCTCAAACCTCAGGAACCCCATCCAGAACAAATATATAAATAGAAAGCAGGAGACAACAGCTTCGCTTCACTTGGAGGTCGCCACTGATGATGTTACCTAGCCAGGTAACGAAACGTCTGGATATCAAACCGACAGCTTAATGAGCAAACCTACAACCCAGATGGGATCTATCCCAAGTTGCTGAGGGAGGTGAAGGAGGAAATAGCTGGGCCCTGACAGATATCTTTGTGGCATCCTTAAACACAGGTGATGTGCCAGAGGACTGGAGGGTTGCTCATGTTGTTGTCCCCCTGTTCAAGAAGGGTAGTAGGGATATTCCGTGTAACTACTGACCAGTCAGACTTGAAACACAGCTTTTTTCTCTCCTTAGAGATGCTGCCAGACCTGCTGAGATTTTCCAGCATTTTCTCTTTTGGTTTTGGATTGGAACAAGCTTGGAGGGCTGAAGGGCCTGTTCCCAACCGGCAAATTGTCTTTGTTCTTTGAAGACCAGAAGGTGTAGGAGAAGAATGAGGCCATTCGGCTCATTGAGTTTGCTGCATCATTCGATCATAGCTGATATGTTTCTCAACTCTTTTCTCCTGCCTTCTCCCATAATCCTTGATCCCTTTATAATCAAGAGCCTATCCATCTCTGAATTAAATACACTCAATGACATGACCTCCACTGCCCTCAGCGGCAATGAGTTCCACAGACTCACCACCCTTGGGCAGAAGAAACTCCTCCTCATCTCAGGACTGCCCCTTCACTCTGAGGATGTGCCCTTGGGTCCTAGTTTCTCCTACTGGTGGCCACATCTTCTCCACATCCACTCTATCCAGGCCTCTCAGTATTCTGTAAATTTCAATGAGATCCCCCCCGCCTCATCCTTCTCAACTCCATCGAGTATAGACCCAGAGTCCTCAACCACTCCTCACGTGACAAGCTTGTAAATCTCCTCTGAACCCCCTTCAACACCATCCCAACCTTCCTTAGGCACTGGGCCTAAAACTACTACAAGAAGGTTTCTGAGTACAAAAGACTTAGTTGTGTGGAGAAAGCTAGGGTTGTCCTCCTTGGAGAAATGATTTGTTCGAGATGCTTAAAGTTGTGAGGGTTCTTGACACAGTGGACAGGGAGAAACGGTTCCCATTGGCAGAAGTTTCAAAAACCAGAGGGCACTGAGTTAAGGTGATTGGTTAAAGTACCACAGGCCACATGAGGAGACAATTCTTTTCAGATAGCGAGTGGTTAGGGTCTGGACTACACTGTTCGAGAGTGTGGGGTAGGCAGAATCAACAGTATCTTCCGAGTGGGAGTTGGATAAGTTCAAAGAGAGAAAAGAAAATCAAGGTGATGGGAAATGGTGGACAAGTGGCTGAGTTGTTCTTGCAGAGAGCTGGCAGGGATTGGATGGGCTGAATGGCCTCTTTTTTCTCCTGTGGCCCTTTCTGTGGTAATTGTGGGTATAGATAGGGTTAATGGCAGGGGTCCTTTCCCCAAGATAGGGGATTTCAAGACCCAGAGGAACATTCTTAAGGTGAGAGGAGAAAGATTGTAAAATAGACACAAGGGGCAATGTTTTTCACACAGACGGTGGTTTGCATGTGGAATGAGCTTCCTGAGGAAGTGGGTAAAATTACAATATTTAAAAGACATTTGGATAAGTGCATGAATTGGAAAGTTTGGAGAGAAATAGGCCAGGTGCAAGCAGGTGGGACTAGTTTAGTTTGGCATGGACTGGTTGGACCGAAAGGTCTGTGCGTCTGTGACTCTAGAATCCCAACAGTTTAGGAAACAGGCCCTTTGGCCCAACGAGTCCACATCGACCCTCCAAAGAGTAACCTACCCAGACCCATTCCCCTATTACTCTACATTTACCCCTAACTAATGCACCTAATCTACACATCCCTGAACACTGTGGATAATTTAGGATGGTCACTTTACCTAACCTGTACATCTTTGCACCATGGGAGGAAGCCAGAGGAAACCCACACAGACACGGGGAGAATGTGCAAACTGCACACAGACAGTCACCCGAGGCTGGAATCGAACCCAGGTCCCTAGTGCTACGAAGCAGCAATGTCATCCTCTGAACCACCCTGCCACCCCAGCATAAAAAGTACTGCGTACTATGGTGCAACCATGAGCTTATAGCAAAATATTCCTGATTAACTGATTAATTTTTTCTTTTTGCTTTCATACAACAACTCATTCCTGAGTTCAGACATTTGTGCATGTTTTGCTGTGACAACTTAATTCATCAGCAGTTGTTTAATTTGGCCAAATATATTCCATGCTGAAAGTGTGTTGCTGGTTAAAGCACAGCAGGTCGGGCAGCATCCAAGGAAATTCGACGTTTCAGGCACAAGCCCTTGACGTTTCGCTTGTGCCCGAAACGTCGAATTTCCTGTTCCTTGGATGCTGCCTGACCTGCTGCGCTTTAACCAGCAACACATTTTCAGCTCTGATCTCCAGCATCTGCAGACCTCAATTTTTACTCAAATATATTCCATGTCACACATAGAACAGATGTCAATTTTCAATGGTTTTACCTTAATTCAATTGTTCTTGGACTTGTTTGGAACCTTTTGAATCAGGGTGAACCTATTTCCGTACAAATCAGTCCTCCTCTCTGGTTTCCTGTAAGTGGTTACTCTTGTCGGAGTAGAATTTCTGAGGGTGCACTCAGTCCCCTGTTACCTAGCCGTTATTGTAAAGCCTTTACAACACACCACCGGAAGCCTCATGCAGTAGTGAATCACTTTACGGTGCACCTCAGTGGGAAGCAGAAGTTGAAGCTGTTTAGATTAGGTTTTGCACTGACTTTGTCTTATTCAGTTCAAAGACAGCTCATGGAACTTGTGGTTGGAATGGGTTAATTAATGGCAATACTGTGGAAAATTTGAAGTCTTTTTATAGTTTGATTATGACTTGCAATCGACAGTTTTGACTCTATGACTGTATAATTCTATGGCTGTATAGTTCTATGGCTGTATAGTTCTATGGCTGTATAATTCTATGGCTGTATAATTCTATGGCTGTATAACTCTATGGCTGTATAACTCTATGACTGTATAACTCTATGGCTGTATAATTCTATGGCTGTATAATTCTAACTGTATAATTCTATGGCTGTATAATTCTATGGCTGTATAACTCTGGCTGTATAATTCTATGACTGTATAATTCTATGCCTGTGTGACTCTACAAATCTATAACTGTAGTGTGGGGACAAATTGCCTCCTTCCAGGTTCAGGAGACACACTTGTTCATGAATGGCTGTACAGGAGGGCTGATAAAGCAAGAGGTTCTGGTAAAGAAACAAGGTCAGGTCACTCACAGCAGCAAATCCCTGATGGTAACCCAGTGGCAGAATAGTAAATCTGTGCAAGGCCCATATTGACACAGGGCTTTGGGCAGGCAGGCAAGCAGGACTCCATCTTAACACCGCCACGTTTAAATTTGCTGTGCAAGACAAAGGGAAACTATTCCCATTAATGGATAGCACAGTAAATCGCAGGACCCTTAGGAACATTGATGTGCAGAGGGATCTTGGGGTACACGATCCCCGAAAGTGGATACGTTGCTAAAGAAGGCATATGACGTGCTTGTAAAAGTTGGCAAGTCATGTTGCAGCTGTATAAAACTTTGGTCAGACCACATTTGGTGTCCTGTGTACAGTTCTGGTTACCATACTTTATGAAGCATGTGGAAACTTTGGATTTATTAGGATGCTGAGAGTTGAAAACTGTGGTGTTGGAAAAACACAGCAGGCCAGGCAGCATCCGAGGAGCAGGAGAATCGATGTTTCGGGCATAAGCCCTTCTTCAGGGACACCAGAGATGAAAAATGTGGTGCTGGAAAAACACAGCTTCTGGCCTGCTGCGCTTTTCCAGCACCACATTTTTCAACTCTGGTCTCCAGCATCTGCAGTCCTCACTTTCTCCTCCTTTATTAGGATGCTGCCGGGAGTGGAGGGTATTAGATATAAGGAGAGTCATAGATATCCTAAATTAATCTAGTCCCATATTCCACCACTTGGCCTATATTCCTCTAAACCCTTCCTATTCATATACCCATCCAGATGCCTTTTAAATGTTGTAATTGTACCAGCCTCCACCACTTCCTCTGGTAGCTCATTCCATACACATACCACCCTCTGTGTGAAAAAAGTTGCTCCTTAGGTCCCTTTTAAGTCTTTCCCCTCTCACCTTAAATGTATGCCCTCTAGTTTTGGACTCCCTCACCCCCACCAAGCCTAGTTATCCTATTCATGACCCTCATGATTTTATAAACCTCTGTCAGGTTACTCTGCAGCCTCTGATACTCCAGAAAAAATAGCCCCAGTCTATTCAGCCTGTCCCTCTGGCTCAAGCCCCCCAAACCTGGCAACATCTTTGTAAATGTTTTCTGAACCCTTTCAAGTTTTACAATATCCTTCCTCTAGCAGGGAGACCAGAATTGCATGCAATGTTCCAACAGTGGCCTAACCAATGTCCTGTACTGCTGTAACATGCCTCAACTCCAATACTCAATGCATTGACTAATAAAGGCAAGTATACCAAACACTTCATTATCCTATCTACCTACAACTCAATTTTCAAGGAATTATGAACCTACACTCCAAGGTCTCTGTGTTCAGCAACATCCCCAAGACCTTACCTTTAAATATATAAGTCCTGTCCTGAATTGTCCTTCCAAAATTTATCTAAATTAAGATTTGGGTGTGCCAGTGTTGAACTGGGGTGTACAAGTTAAAAATCACACAAAACCAGGTTATACTTCAACAGGTTTATTTGGAAGCACTAGCTTTCGGAGCGACGCTCCTTCATCAGGACAACCACCTGATGAAGGAGCAGCGCTCCAAAAGCTAGTGCTTCCAAATAAACCTGTTGGACTATAACCTGGTGTTGTGTGATTTTCAACTATCTAAATTGAACTCCATCTGCCACTCCTTGGCCCATTGGCCCATCTGATTAAGATCCTGTTGTACTCTGAGGTACACCATGGAAACTTTGGAGAGCTTCGCTGTTCACTACTCCTCCAATTTTAGTGTCATCTGCAAACTTATTAGCCAGACCTTCTATATATCTTCTGTCTTCTACCTTCTAACCAGCTCTGTTTCCAAATTCCAAATGCCTCTATTCCATGTGATCTGACCTTACTAACCAGTCTACCATGAGGAACCTTGTCAAACACCTACTGAAGTCCATACAGATCATGTCCACGTTTGGACAAACTTGGATTATTTTCGCTAAGGTATTTGGAAGCCGAGGGGCGACATTCTAGTATATAAAATAATGAAAGGCATGCACTGGGTCAAGAGTCTCTTTTCCAGGGTGGAAATCTCAATTGCTAAGGGTAGACGTATAAGGACAGGGGGAGTGGAGGGGGGAATGGTAGGGGTGGGGGGGGACTTTTACAGGAGATGTCAAGGAAAGATTCTTAGTGAGAAGATGATAGGTGTCTGAAATGCACTGCCAGGGAGGTGGTACAAGCAGATACAACAGTAACGTTTAAAAGGCATTTAGACGAACACGTGTACAGGCATGGAATTGAGGGATATAGAACATGTGCAGGAAGATGGGGTAGTTTAGAATGGCATCATGCTTGACACAGTCATGGTGGGCAGAAGGGCCTGCTCCTGTGCTATACTATGCTATGTTCCAAGAACTACGGCAAGACAGATTTAAGTTTAGTATTAGAGATAGAGAGGAGGATGTCAGGAAGAGAACTTTTCTGCAGTGAGTGGTGATGACTGGGGACCTGCTGCCTATGAGTGGGGCACTAGGGCCTGCAACAGTTTGGGGCAGCACAGTGGCTCAGTTATTAGCACCTTTGCCTCACAGCACCAGAGACCTCGGTTTGATGGAACAGGATTGAGGAGATGAAAGGCCTACTCCTGCTCCTAATTTAGACTTCTAGTTTCCAAACCATTCACTATTGAAAATGTCACCATTTATTCAATCTCTAGGTCTACTAAAGGCTTGATAATCATCCAGCAGTATAAATATCCCTTTCCCTTGATATTTTTGTGAATTATCCTGATGAGTGCAAATCAAAAATATGTCTTTATCAGCAAAGCATCTAGTAGTCACTGTAGAAATATCCTTTCGTTCTTAGTTCAAGCTCAGCAACGTCAGACAGTCTCAGGGACATTACAATACCTGTGAGTAAGAGAACTCCACGCCAGTGATGGAGAACATAATCTCTCCAGCGGACATCAGGACGTATTGAGGAATTTGCCACGCGATATGCATGACGTTTGCTTTGACGTCTTCAGTCTTCCAAATCTTCAAGCTGCTGTCATTAGGCTGAAGGTAAGTGGAACATAACGGGGTGGAGTCAGTACTTCCAAATGCAAGCAATACCGTGTCAACAAACTACAGAAGGTTGCATGCACATCACGGAAGCCAACCTTCCAACATGGACGCCATTTATACCTCCTTTGCTGCAGAAAGACTGCCGACATCATCAAAGACTCCTCCCACCCAGTAATGCTCTCCTACAACCTCTTCCATCAGGCAGAAGGTACAGAGCTTGAACGAACACACACACACACACACACACACACACACACACCTCTCTAACTTCAAATAATGCTGATCTTGTTAAAGTTGATTTTGCCCACCACACATCCTTTGATATGTATCCTGTATGCCTTACTCTGAGTTTATTTCTCCCCCAGTGATCTCTATGTCCTTGTTTACTATGATCTACCTGAACTGCTCACAAACAAAGCTTTTCACTGGATTTAGGTACACGTGACAATAAACCAAATCAATCAATCAGTCAGGCTGCGCTTTTCCAGCAACACATTTTCAGCTCTGATCTCCAGCATCTGCAGACCTCACGTTCTCCTCAATCAATCAGTCAGTCAGTCAGTCAGTCAGAGTACCAGGGAATTGGGTGATATTTAGATATATGACTCACATTTCTATAGCACCTTAAATGAAGCAAAGTGTCATTGCATCGTATAAAATAAAATATTCAGAAAGACAGAGGGCAAAAAGGTTGGTCCAAGAGGTAGGCTTTAATGGGTGTCCTAAAGGAGGGAAGAGGGGTGGCGAGGTGTAGGGAGGGAGGAGGAGGGTTTGGAGTTTTGGCAAATTGAAGGCGTGGCCTCCAATAACAGACTGATTAAACCTGGGAGCAATGAAAGATCTTTGAAAGATCTTTGAAAGATCCATCCCATTAATCCCACTCCCAAGAATTAAGAGCCCTTCAGCCCCTCGAGCCTGCTCTGCCACTCGATAAGATTGTGGCCGATTTGATCGCGGCTTGAACTCCGTGTTTCTGTCCATCCACCACCGCTCCCTGCGCTTTCCCCACCATCTCACAAATTCTCATCCAACAAAACAGACTGCATCGTTCACCTTCACACTCACCTTTTTAGCCAGAATGAGTGTGTAAACTGCTCCAAAGTCGACCAATCCCACATCCATGACCTGCTTTGCTGTTGCATTTTGGCACTCTAGTTTGTAGCTGTGTAAAACAGAGAAATGATCAGTGGAAAGAAAAACCCCGATACTCGTCCCTGGCCACTCTCCAAAAAGTTAACAGCGGGTTTCACTGATGGTTGCATTAGGTCCGTGTCATATCTGTCTAAATCAAGGCTCATGTGGGGTGGGGTGGTGCCACTCATAGAGGTCAAGATGAGAGTGGTGCTGGAAAAGCACAGCAGGTCAGGCAGCATCTGAGGAACAGGAAAATCGACATTTTGGGCAGGTGCCCTTCATCAGGAATGAGACTGGAAGGCTCAGGAGTGGAGGGATATATGGGAGGGGGTGGGGCTGGGGAGAAGGTACCTGAGAGTACAATAGGTGGATAGAGGAAGGGGTAAAGGTGATAGGTCAGAGAGGAAGAGATGCGTTGGAGGGCATCTTCAACCACGTGGGTGGGGAAATTGTGGTCTTTAAAAAAAAGGAGGCCATCTGGTGTGCTCTGTGGTGGAACTGGTCCTCCTGGGAGCAGATACGGCAGAAATGGAGGAGTTGGGAATACAGGATAGCATTTTTGCAGGAGAGAGGGTGAAAGGAGGTGTAATCCAGGGAGCTGTGGGAGCCGGTGGGTTTGTAAAAAATGTGAGTGTTGAGTCGGTCGTCACTGGAGGTCATGTGGAGGTTGGTGGGGCCTTCCACCCCACCGATCTCCACATAAACCGCATCATCTGCCAACATTTCTGCACCTCCAAATGGACCCCACCGCAGCGATTTAGTTCCCTCCCCATCCCTATCCACTTTCCGCAAAGATCATTCCCTCTGCGACTACCTGGTCAGATCCACGTCCCCCCAATCACCCACCGTCCCCTCCTGGCACGTTCCCCTGCCACCCCAGAAACCTGCGCCCACACCTCCTCCCTCACCTCCATCCAAGGCCCTAAAGGAGCCTTCCACATCCATCAAAGTTTCACCTGCACATCCACAAATGTCATTTATTGTATCCGTTGCTCCCGATGTGGTCTCCTTTACATTGGGGAGACTGGACACTCCTAGCAAAGCGCTTCAGGGAACATCTCCGGGACACCCACACCAATCAACCCGACTGCCCCGTGGCCCAACATTTCAACTCCTCCTCCTACTCTGCCGAGGACATGCAGGTCCTGGGCCTCCACTATCTCCATTCCCTCACCACCTGACGCCTGGAGGAAGAACACTTCATCTTCCGCCTCGGAACACTTCAACCCCAGGGCATCAATGTGGACTTCACCAGTTTCCTCATTTCCCCACCCCCCCACCACCCCCACACACACCCCCCGCCCCCCCCACTTATCCCAGTCCCAAACCTCCAGGGCAGCACCATCCTCATGACCTGTCCTACCTGTCGATCTTCCTTCCCACCTATCCGCTCCACCCTCCTCTCTGACCTATCACCTTTACCCTTTCCTCCATTAACCTATTGCATTCCCAACTGCCTTCAACTACCAGAGAGTTGTGAATCAATGGAATGCGTTGCCAGTGGTAGGTGGTGGAAGCAGAGTCATTAGGGACATTTAAGTGACTGCTGGACATGCACATGGATAGCAGTGAATTGAGGGGTGCGTAGGTTAAGATATTTTATTATACATTAGGATTAATGCTTGGCACAACATCATGGGCCAAAGGGCCTATTCTGTGCTGTACCTTTCTATGTTCTATCTTCTCCCCCAGCCAGCCACCCACTAACCCCCCCCTCCAATTTATCTCTCCACCCCCCGAGGCTTCTAGCCTCATTCCAGATGAAGGGTTCCCGCCCAAAATGTCGATTTTCCTGCTCCTTGGATGCTGCCTGACCTGCTGTGCTTTTCCAGAAACACACTCTCAACTCTAATCCCCAGCAGCTGCATTCCTCACTTTCGCCTCACTCATAAAAGTTCCCAAATAAGCAATGCCAGAGATGCAATCCATCAGAACGTTTCACAGAAAAGTAAAGAATAGGAGCAGGAGTAGGCCATTCGGCCCTTCGGCCTGCTCCACCATTCAATACGATCATGGCTGATCATCCAACTCAGTTCCCTGTGCCCGCGTTCTCCCCAAACCCTTTAACCCTAAGAACTATAGCTCCTTCTTGAAAACATTCAATGTTCAAGTCTCAACTGTTTTCCATGCTTCCGCTTTCACAGCCTCACCACTGTCTGGGTGAAGACATTTCTCCTTATCTCAGTCCTAAACGGTCTACCCCGAATCCTTAGCTTGTGCCCCTAGCACTGGTTTCCCCCGGTCTTCAGGAATATCCTTCCAGCGTTTTCCCTATTACAGATTAATATATCCTCGGATGCTGCCTGGCCTGCTGTGTTTTTCCAGCACCACATTTTTCAACTCTGGTACTCCAGCATCTGCAGTCCTTACTTTCTCCCAGATTAATATATACTCTTTTAAACAAATGCAACACTTTGTCCTGGTTAATACACGTAACTCATTTGTCCAAATATATCCACCATCGACACTCAGTAGCAGCAGTGTGTACTATCTACAAGATATACTGCAGAAACTCACCGAATATCCTCAGGCAGCACCTTTCAAACCCATGATTACTTCTATCTAGAAGAACACGGGTTGCAGATACATGGGAATACCAGTCCCTGACTTGGAAATATATCACTGCTCCTACGTTGTCACTGGATCAAAATCCTGGTATTCCCTACCCAAGGGCACTGTGGGTCCAACTACAGCAGGTGGACGGCAGTGGTTCAAGAAGGCAGCTCACTAACACCCTCTCAAGGGGCAACTAGGGATGGGCTATAAATGCTGGGCCCAGCCAGTGATGCTGAATGAACAAAGAAAAAGTGAAAATCTGTTTCTTTTGAGTTCAGAACAGGGAACTGAACAGAACTGGTATGTATTTGTTTCGATATAGTCCCCCTCCCATGACGACATCATCTCACCCTTTCCAGAGACCCTTCTAAGGATAGTAAAAGTAAGGTACTGCTGATGGATCTGTGGAATGGCACTAATAGCTTGAGTAACATGTTCTGAACAGTCATACTGGCCTCAAAAAGTTAACATTGTTCCTCTCTCCACAGACTATAGTTACATATTCACAGGCAGGATATGGGTATCGCTGGCATATTTATTTATGATTTATTGATTTATTTATAATAAATATTTATTTATTGATTTATTGCCCATCCCTAGTTAAGGAGGTGGTGAGCTGCCTTCTTGAACTGCTGGAATGACACTGACAGTCCTGCTGGCTTTTTCAGCACTTGCTGTCTTTTCAATTTTAAAATCCTTTCTATTTCTTTCTCCCTCATGGGTAGATCCAGCATCTCCTTAAATGCTACTCCATCGCCACATCAGTAGGTGATATGATAGTGCAATGGCAATATCACACTGGGCTGGTAATCCAGAGGGACAAAGCGAGGACTGCAGATGCTGGAGATCAGAGTCGAGAGTGTGGTGCTGGAAAGCACAGCTGATCAGGCAGCAGCCGAGGGGCAGGAGAGTCGACGTTTCGAGCATCTGCCCTTTATCAGGAATCATTCCTGATGAAGGACTTATGCTCAAAACATCGATTTTCCTGCTCCTCAGCTGCTGCCTGACCGGATGTGCTTTTCCAGCACCACACTCTTGATTCTGGTAATCCAGAGCCTAATGCTGTGGAAATATAGGTTCAAACCTCACCAAAGACACTGATAGTGTTTGATTAATACAGCTATCATTGATCATTTAAACAACCAATTGTCTTTTTACAGAAGGAAATCTGCTGTGCTTACCTGCTCCAATCTCGACATGACCATAGACCCAAAGCAATACTGTTCCTAACTTCTCTCTGAAATGGTCCAACAACTCGCCCAATTCAAGGGTAAGTGGGAATGGGTCAAAAATGCTTGGCTTGTTAATGAGATCAATAGTTAATGAAAGAATGTTTTAAAAATGTTGCTGTGCTAGTGAATCCCGCAGTCAATCTGAGTCACTCTCCCAAGACTATCTCGTTTCTCATTGTTAATTATCACCTATTGAAGTAGCACTGATTTTGGACTCCCTTATAAATTCAACATTTTATCCACGTCCACCTTATCAATATCTTTCAACACTTCGACACGCCCATAAAGTTTCTTGTCTACTTATGGATGCACCATTGAAAGCATTTTATCCGGATGCATCACAACCTTGGTGCAGTAAGTGCTCTGCTCAGGACTGTAAGAAACTACAGACAGCTGTGAACACAGCCCAGTCCATTACACAAGCCAACCTTCCATCCATGGACTTCATCTACACTTCCCGCTGCCTCAGAAAGGCAGCCAACATCATCAAAGACCCTTCCCACCCCAGTTATAATCTCTTCCACCTCTTCCTTTGCGCAGAAGATACAAAAGCTTATTCACACATACTAACAAGCTCTTCCCCACTGCTCTTAGACTTCTCAAATCTCAAATTTAATGCTGACCTTGCTGTTTGTGCACCTTCTCTGCAGCAGTAGCAGTATATACCTCACTCTGTTCTATTAACTTAATGCATTTTGTATGGTATGATCAGCCTATATTGCACACAAAACAAACCTTTTCACTGTACCTAGGTACATGTGACAATAATAATTCCAATCAAAAATCATCTCTATCAGTTCAACCCTTAGTCTTCCCTTCTCTAGAAAAAGTACCACTTCAGTTGGCACACATTGCTCCCACTGTGCAGCAGTGATGGGTGACTGAATGCTGAAGGTGGTGCCAATTGAATGGGCTGTTTTGCTCCACAGGGTACTGTTGGTGATGCACCCATCCCGGCAAGTGGGGAGTTGTCCATCACAGTCCTGACTTGTGTCTTGTAGATGGTGCAAATCAGGAATGTGCAAGAAAGCAAAAACACAGAGATCTCCCCAGGTTGGGGAAGGATTTATTCATTGTAATTTTACAGCTCACCATAGATGGGATTCAAATGTAATTAGTGGATGGCTCACTCATTATCATGTAGTAGTAAAAAGTGAGGTCTGCAGATGCTGGAGATCAGAGCTGAAAATGTGTTGCTGGTTAAAGCACAGCAGGTTAGGCAGCATCCAAGGAACAGGAAATTCGACGTTTCGGGCCTGATGAAGGGCTCTGGCCCGAAACATCGAATTTCCTGTTCCTTGGATGCTGCCTAACCTGCTGTGCTTTAACCAGCAACACATTTTCAGTTCACTCATTATCATAGCTACAATACTAACATACCTATAATACGAACGGGTGAGGACTTGTCATATAGGGGAATTGGAATCTAGGCACACGGTTATGATAAAATATTTTAGAAAGAAAGCCCCACTTACTATCCTCTATCCACGGTCTTGTACAATGAGCTGCCGAAGTTCGTGTCGACTGTGCCAAAATCCACACCCCCCATGGTCACGTTTAAATCTTCAGTGAAGGCATTTACGATTCTGTAGACAGATCTCAGGGATTGAGCACAGATCAGAAGAAACAGTTTACTTACAAGAAGGAGATGGAGTAATTAAAGAGGACAGTGTCCTACCTCACTGCAGCCTTTCCTTTCTGTGGCTTTGATGTTTGATCTTCCAGCTGAATACAAAATAACACAAATTATTGTGAGTTTGGACACAAATTATTGTGAGTTTGGGAAGGAAAGTTTTTTCTTTTAGAGTTCCAAAAACAAAGCAAAAACTGACGACAGCAGTAATTACTGGCCCAAGAAATTGGGGAATGAATTTCAGCATTGAAAAAAAATTCTCCAAAAAAGGAGCAGCTCTCACATTCACTCCCATCCACCATTTTGGATATTTCCCCACTTCGCATTTCCGTTGTGCAAGACCCAGGATCTCCTCAAGCGCTTTACATCTAATGATGGATTGACAGAAGTGCAATGTAGCAAACACATTGTGCACAGCATAGAATCCCTACAGTGTGGAAACAGGCCATTAGGCCCAACTAGTCCACAATGACCTTCCAAAGAGTATCCCACCCAGACCCATTCCCCTACTGTATTACTCTACATTCCCCCTGACTAATACACCTGACCCACACATCCCTGAACACTATGGGCAATTCAACATGGCCAATCCACCTAACCTGCACATCTTTGGATTGTGGGAGGAAACCCACGTTGATACCACATGTGCAAACTCCACACAGACAGTTGCCCGAGCCGGGAATTGAACCCGGGTCCCTGGCACTGTGAGGCAGCAGTGCTAACCACTGAGCCACCGTGCCGCCAGCAAGATCCTACGAACTGCCATGTGATCACCCGAAGGCTATCTGTTGGAATGGTACTGGGTGAAGAATAAATATTGGCCAGGACATTGGGGAGACCTCTTCCTTGAAATAGTGATATGGGATCTTTTGTGTCCACCTGAGGGACGGTGCCTCAGTTTGACATTCAGAAGCCATCACCTTTGACAATACAGCACTCCCTCAGTACTGCACTAGAGCATCGGGCTAGGTTCAGTGCTCCAGGCTCCGCAGTGGAGCGTGAAGTTGCACCAATTGACACAGCAGGCTGTGATGCTATCGACTGCTACAACATTATTTACTGTGAATTGAGACTGTCAATTCTTTGAGGCTAGATTGTGTAATGTGACACGAATACCGAAGTCTTTTTATTATCTTTCCTGCCTGTTTCTTTGCAGTGGTTTTGGGGGTGTCCCACTGAGTTTGGCAAATGCTACTCTAAACTGAAGACAGTGGAATTTCCTCCGTATAAATTAAACGTTGATCATTGTTGAAATTTGTCCTCTTGACATTCAATGGCATTACCCATAATTGAATCATCTACTACCAACACTCTGGGGGTTAGGACTGAGCAGAAAGTCAACTGGACCAGCCATATAAACACGGTGGCTACAACAGCAGATCGGAAACCTGATTTAATCCTGAGGTGATAGATTCAGGCAGCGACTGTGATTAATAATGTTTACAACTGTGCTGAGGGAATTCCATTCTTGTCTTTTTTTAGATAGGCTGTAACTCACACAGAAACACAATGTTTGTTTGGAATCATTCCCAGGCAGAGTTCCTATTGCAGTTTCACCACCGAAGAGCCTTGTGTGTAAAAACCAGCACCATTGATTCAGACTAGGAACGCTGCAGCAAATAACTCACCTCCTGACTCCCCAGAGCCTGTCCACTATCTACAAGGCACAAGACAGGAGTGTGATGGAATACTCTGACTTGCCTGGATGGGTGCGGCTTCAACAACACTCAAAGGCTTGACGCCATCCAGGACAAAGCAGTCCGCTTGATTGGCATCACATCCACAAGCGTGGCACTGGAAAAGCACAGCCGGTCAGGCAGCATCTGAATTGCTGCAGGATGTGGCTGAAATGCTTCAGGGGTGAAGAGTCAACCTGGGGGAGGGTGGGGGGGTGGGGTGGGGGGTGCAGTGATAGAGAGAGAGAGAGACAGGCTCACTGAGATCCTTGTGGAAGGAGGAGGAGAACTTCTTCAAGGTGGGCATCCTTGGAAGACCAGCTGCGCTTTTCCAACACCACACTTTTTGACTCTGATCCTAGCACCTGCAGTCCTCACATCTACACGCATCCACTCCCTCCACCACCGATGCTCCGTAGCAGCAGTGTGTAATATCTACAAGATACACTGCAGAAATTCACCCAAGATCCTTAGACGGCACCTTCCAAATCCACAGCCACTTCCATCCACAAGCAGCAACTTGTAAACTTTTCACTGTTCCCCTTTGAGTATGTGTGACTATGAAGCTAATTCAATTCAATCTAGAAGGACAACAGCAACAGATAAATGGGAACACCACCATCTGCAAGTTTCCCTCCAAGTCAGTCACCATGCTGACTTGGAAATATATCACCGTTCCTTCAGTATTGCAGGGTCAGAATCCTGGAATTCCTGCCCTTATAGCATTGTTGGTCTACCTACAACACTTGGAGTACAGTGGTTCAAGAAAGCAGCTTCTCAAGAGCAACTAGGGATGGGCAGCTCACCCATGTCTCATGAACAAATAACAAAACATCTTAAAGTCGCACAACGCAAAGCAAGCACATTCAAAACATTATTCGGTGGAAGGATCACCAACGAGAGGGAGACATGATAAACAAAGTCAGCCAGGGTGCAGTGCTTAGGGAACGTCCAGCATGAGGTTTAAAGGCATGAAGACTGTAAAAGGAAAGCAAGGCTGAGGGGGTGCTGCAGATTTCAAGTCCTGGATTGCAATGAGTCAGAGCAGGAGATGGTGTAATGATGCCTCAATTCAACAGGGAACAGGAAAGTAAGGAGGAGAAAGTTCAGAGGAACACGATATATTGCAAATATAATCAAAATTCTGACAGATATTGAAAGCTGGAGCTGAATGAAAAGATTGACTATCAAATGACAACCTGTTATCTTTATGAAACATTGATTTGACCCCAGTGGAACAGAATATTGTGTTCGATTCTGAAGTGTGTTGACTTGGTCTTGGTGAAAAGATTAATTGGTCTAAAAGCAGAGTCAGCAGACTTTACTTATGTGGAGGATCGGGTTTATCTCCCTAGAGAAGAGAGGAAATTCAATGGGAACATTCACAGCCTTGAGAGTTTTGTTAGAGTAAGGAGGATTGGTTGGAGGGCCTGGAACCAGGGGTCAGGGCCTCAGGACACAGGGTAGACCATTCAGGACTGAGCTGAGGAAACGTTTCTTCTCTCAGAGAGTGGTCAATCAGTGGAACATAGACAGCTATGGAAGCCAGGTAACTGAGTACACTCAAGTGTGAGATTGACCTATTTTTTAGACTTTAGAGAAGTGTGGAGGGAAAGCAGTGTTGTGGAGTATAGATTAGATTCCCTACAGTGTGGAAACAGGCCCTTTGGCCCAACAAGTCCACACTGACCCTCCGAAGAGTAACCCACCCATACCTTATACCTACCCCTGACTTAATGTGTCTGACACAATGGGCAACTTAGCATGGCCAATTCACCCGACCTGCACATCTTTTTGAATTGTGGGAAGAAACCGGAGCACCCGGAGGAAACCCACGCAGACACTGGGGGTGAATGTGCAAACTCCACACAGACAGTCGCCCAAGGCAGGAATCACACCTGGGTCCCTGGCACTGTGAGGCAGCTGCGCTAACCACAGAGCCACCGTACCACCCCATATATGTTGAGGATCAGCCATGATCATATCAATGGTGGAGCAGGCTTGAAGGGCTGAAAGGCCTACCCCTGCATACAGTTTTGCACTTCTTCCTGAAGACGGGAGACAGTTGCATTGGAGGCTTTTCAGAGTAGGTTCCTGAGGCTGATTTGTGAGTTTACACAAGCGCAGAAGGCCACTGGAAACTTCCAGAAGCTGACCAGCTGGGGCCTGTCAGAAACAGGGCTGGCAGGTGAAAGGTGTCTTCATTAATCGACAAAGGTTCTGTGCTGCAGTAATTACATTTCCATACCATTGAAATATCTCTACCCTATTCCTGACTTCCAGTTCCCTTTCTGTCCAGGCTGCTCTAAAGATGTAGGTGCTTACATTTATTAAACAAGACCGAGACCATAACGATGGCTGCTGAATTTGGATTTGAATTCACTTTACCTATACCATTTCCTTTTTCACTTGCACCATCTCTTTCGACCCAGACCACCGACTAAGCACTCATTAATCCCCTCAACCCATAAAAACTGGAAGTTTTCTATGCTTCCCTTGGGTGTGCATTTATAACAAACCTGGCCTTAAATCACTTCGCCCCAAAAACTAGTCCCACAAATACTCACTGGTTAGTACTGTTGCCTCACAGCACCAGGGACCTGGGTTTAATTCCAGACTTAGACTCCGTGGAAGTAGGCCACTGAATCCACACTGACCCACCAAGGAGCATCCCATCCAACTCACTCCCACTATCCCATCCCTGTAACCTTGCATTTCCCATGGCTCATCCATCTAGCCTGCTTCTAGACCAATTAATCTTTTCACCAGGACCAAGTCAACGCACTGCAGAATCGAACACAATATTCTGTTCCATTGGGGTCAAATCAATGTTTCATAAAGATAACAGGTTGTCATTTGATAGTCAATCTTTTCATTCAGCTCCAGCTTTCAATATCTGTCAGAATTTTGATTATATTTGCAATATATCATGTTCCTCTGAACTTTCTCCTCCTTACTTTCCTGTTCCCTGTTGAATTGAGGCATCATTACACCATCTCCTGCTCTGACTCATTGCAATCCAGGACTTGAAATCTGCAGCACCCCCTCGGCCTTGCTCTCCTTTACAGTCTTCATGCCTTTAAACCTCATGTGCTTCAACAGATTCAATCAGCAAACACATCGACCTAGACCCAATATACCGGCCTCGGCAGCGGACAGCTGGAACTGACAACCGGAAGCGGCAGATTCAAACCACTACAAATGCCGGAGGAAAGATCACAGAAGCGCTTCACAGGAGGCTCCCTGAGGATGTCACCTAGACAGGGGATGAAACGTTTGCAACACAAATTCCCAGCTCGGCGAACAGAACCACAACAAGAAGTTAGGAAGAGCAGAGCTTCGGGTGACTGCATGTGTGGAGTTTGCACGTTCTCCCTCTGTCTGTGTGTGTGTGTCTCCTCCCATGATCCAAACATGTTAGCTGGATTGGCCGTGTTAAATTGATCCGTAGTGTCCAGGGATGTGCAATGTGGTGGATTAGCCATGAGAAATGTAGGGTTACAGGGCTGGTCTGGGTGGGTTGGCCTTTAGAGGGATGTTGCAGACTCGATGGGCCAAATGGCCTCTATCCACATTGTGGAGATTCTAAGCTAGAGCGAAAAGAGAGATGTTGTGAAATAAGAACTCGAATAATGGAGGTGCAAAGGCTGTTGCTGCAGCGTTCACCCCGTTTTTAATCTAAATGTTAGAAGAGCTGGCTAATGTTATTTACTGACCAGTGTGCAATAGGGTGTATTGACTTCTGTGTACATTAGTATGCTGTATGCACTCCTCTCACTGATGTTTTGATAGCACATCTTGGTGTTGTTTTTATACGTAATATTAAAACTGAAAACTTGATTTGGAGCATCCAGCTGTAACTTGGTGTAATTGTCCGGATCCTGTGAAAGACAAGAAAGGACATTTATTTAATAAGATCTTTCTAAAATTACCAACTTCTATCAACAACTTGAATTCACGTGGTACTAATGAGGACTTGACAGGATAGATGCAAAAAGGTTTCTTTTCCTTTGTGGGACGGTCGAGGGGGTAATGTCAGAATGAGAGGGTTGCACAATTAAAACTGAGATGAGGAGGAATTTCTTGGTGCAGGAAATCTGTGATGCTCTTTACAGCAGAGAGCTATTTTAATTATAATCAAGGCTGAGATAGACAGCCTTTTAATTAGTAAGGGGATAAAAGGTTCATGGGGAACAGGCAGGAAAGTGAAGTTCAGGATTATCAGATCAGCCATCATCTCTCATTAAGTAGTGGAACAGACTTGATGGGCTGAATGGCCTATTTCTGCTCCTGTGTCTAATGGTTGTCTGGTCAACCACACCTTCAAACATCCTGAGATGATTCACAGGAATACAATCAGGCAATCATTTAAAGACAAGGCAGGAAAAGAAACATTAGATGTTCAAAGAGGTGACCTTAGTGAGTGTCTTTAAAAAAGTCTTAAGGGGCAGTCAACTCTAAAGCTTAGCACTGAGGCAGCTGAAGCTGCAGCTACCAATAGCAGAATGATGGAAATCACTGGACCAGAGGTCTGCTCTCTCATTAGAGATATATATTAAAGGAGAAAGAGAGAGAAAGAAAGAGAGAGAGAGAGAGAGAGAGAGAGAGAGAGAGAGAGAGGACTGGTGGTAGTTTAACTTGTGGGTCGCCACATCTCAGGTGAGGAGAGAGATTGAGAAGGAGAGTCCTTCATGGTATGCTGACCCATCTGAGCCATCCCAGTTCCAGGACATCTGCTCAGTGTAGTGTGCTAAGCCCAACGATCTTCAGCTACTTCCTCCCCTCCACCAGAAGGTCAGAAGTGGGGATGTTCACCAATGGCAATGTAATGTTCAGCACCATTCACGACCTGTCAGAGACTGAAGCAGTGCGTATTGAAATATCTGGCTAATATCCAGGCTGACAGGGTCTTACAGTTGGATATCTCCCTCTGTGACCTAGACCCAGGTATCAACTGTCGTACAGTGAGCAGTACTGATGCCACTCAGTCAGAAGGCTGTGGGGTCAAGTTAGCCTTGACAGTTGGGTTGCTTCATTGCAATAAGGGCTGAATGGCCTACTCCTAATTCATATGCTCATATGTTGACGACATCTCCATGAACTCAGTGCCCACAGGGTACCCACACGAGAAGCATCATTTTGAGCTCCACTGTGACTCAAACCCATCACCTGCCATCTCAACAAGCAAGCCAAAGCCATGAGTGACACTCCCAGGACCTCAAATATGAGGGTGCAAACTTTTTAAGAATAAACAATAACATCAGCAATTCGGATCTGGGCAGTAGTAGGCCTTTTGAGCCTGCTCCAACCTTCAGTAACATCTTCTCTGATACCATTGTGGTCTCAGCTCTCTTTACGTTTCTCTCAGCCCACCTCTTTGACTCTGTTATTGATCAAGGATCTATCTAACTCAGTCCTCAGTAAATTCAATGACTCACTGCTCTGCAAGGATAAGACTGCAACAGACTCAAGTCAGATTGTCTTGGTCTTACCAGACCATAGCACTGCTCTCTCATTAGAGACAGACGACTGGTGGTCATAGAGTCATAGAGGTGGACAACACAGAAACAGATCTCTCTGTCCACTAGTCCATGCTGACCAGATAGTCTAATCTAATCTAGTCCCATTTGCCAGCATTTGACCCATATTCCTTCTAATCTTTCCTATTTATATACCCATCCAGATGCCTTATAAATGTTGTAATTATACCAGCCTCCACCACTTCCTCTGACAGTTCATTCTATATACACGCCATCTCTGCCTGATCAAGTTGCCTCTTAGCTCCCTTTTTAAATCTCTCCCCTCTCACCTTAAACCTATACCCTCTACTTTTGGACTCCCCCACCCTGGGGAAAAGATCTTGTCTATTTATCTTATCCATGCCCCTCATGATTTTATAAACCTCTATAAGGTCACCCCTCAGCCTCCGACCCTCCAGGGAAAATAGCCATAACTTCTCTCTATTACTCAAACCCTTCAACTCTGGCAATATCCTTGCAAATATTTCAAGCTTTAACAACATTTTCCCCATAGAATGGAGATCAGAAATAAATGCAGTAATCCAAAAGTGGTCTAACCAATGTCCTGTACAGCCTCAACATGACCTCCCAACTCCTGCACTCAATGCAGTGACCAACAAAGGCAAGAATACCAAACCCCTTCTTCACTATCCTATCTATCTGCTAATCTACTTTCAAGGAGCTATGAACCTGCACTTCAAGGTCTCTTTGCTTATGATTTAACCTGAGGGCTACCAGGTCTCGGGTGAGGAGAGAGGTTGAGAAGGAGAGTCCTTCATGCTAACCTCAGGAACTGAACTCACACTGTTGGCGTCACAAAACTTTGCAAACCAACCATCCAGCCAAGTCAGTTAAACCGACTAACCACCCACTGAGTGAAAAAATATTTTCTTCACTTCCATCTTTAAAGGGAGAACTCTCATTTTTAAACTTTGCCCTGGAGTTCTAGTCTTCCTCACATGAGGAAACATCCTGCTGGTGACCGGCCTCTCAAGTCCCCTCAGATATTATAGGTTTCACTCAGATCACCTCTCATTCCTCCAAGCTCCACGGGGTACAGGCCCAACCTATCCAACTATTCCTCATCCAAAGCAACTCTTCCTTCATGAATAGTCACAGGGCTCAAAACTTTAACTCTGCTTTCTTCCCAATGATACTGCCAGGCCTATTTCTCTAGCCATTTCCGTTCTAGTTTCAGATCTGTAGCATACACAGCATCTTTGTTTTACTCCTCATCCATTTCCTCTTTTCCTCAGAGCTTTACAGCTAGCTGGGACCATCTGCGATATGTTGTCGATGCTTACCTGAAAGGGAGCCATGGTGACTTGAAAGTCATCTTGTCCTTGGACTGTGACGCTGATATTTTCATCTGCCAGGTTTAGGAACTGAATGTAACTTTCTTTGGCTGCAAGTTCAGGCATCACAGTTTTCTGAAAGGTAACAGATTGTCAAAATAGATTAAAATCTTCAATAAAACATCTGGTAGACTTCAGGTGCAGCACTGTGTCCAATTGTAGCTGCCTCATTACAGGAAAAGTGAGAATCCTAGAATGCCTACAATGTGGAAGCAGGCTATTCAGCCCACTGAATCCACACCAACCCACCAAGGAGCATCCCACTCAGATCCACCCCTCAATCCTATCCCTGTCACTCTGCATTCCCCATGGCTAACCAACCTAGTCTGCACATCTTTAGACTGTGGGAGGAACCCCATGCAGACAAAGGGGAGAGCATGCAAACTCTACACAGTCACCCAAGACTGGAACCAAACCCAGGACTCCGGTACAGTGGGGCAGCAGTGTTAGCCACTGTGCTGCCCATGGCATTGGAGAGATTGCAGAAGAAACTTATAGAAATGATTACAGGGATGAGAAACTTCAGGAGGATAGATTGAAGCAAGTCGGGTTATTCTCCTTGGAGAAAGAAGGCTGAGAGGATCTTTCAGAGGCTTTCAAGTCATGAGTGGGTTAGGTAGATGGGGAGAAGCTGCTCCCACTTTTAAAGAGAGGACAGCTTTGAGGTGAAACAAGGAAGACGTGAGGAAACAAAATTCACTCAGTGGGATGTTAGCGTGTGGAATACACTGCCTGGAAATGTGATGGAGGCAAATTTAATTGAGGCAATCAAGCCTTTATTGCTCAGATCATTGAGAATAGGAGTTGGGACATCATGTTGAGGTTGTACAGGATGTTGGTGAGGCTACTTTTGAAGTACTGTGTACAGTTCTGGTCAGTGAGTCTCTACAAGGATTTCAGTGAGTCTCTCTCTCACTGCACCCCCAGGTCATCTCCTCTGCACAGAAGCTCTTCAGCCACGTTCTCAAACATTCCTGATGAAGGGCTTATGCTCCAAACGCCGAATTCTCTATTCCTGAGATGCTGCCTAACCTGCTGTACTTTAACCAGCAACACATTTTCAGCTACAGTTCTGGTCAGCCTGCTATAAGAAGAATTTTATTAAATTAGAAAAGAGATTTACCTGGATGTTGCTGGGAATGGAGGGTTTGAGTGATGAGGAGAGGCTGGATAGGCTGGGACTTTTTTCACTGGAGTGTAGGAAGTTGAGGGGTGGCCTTATAGAGATTTATAAAATCATGAGGAGCATTGGTAAGGTGAATAACAAAGGCCTTTTTGCCTGGGGTATGGGAATTCAAAACTTGGGGGCATATTTTAAAGGCAAGAGGAGAAATATTTAAAAGAGATCTGAGGAGCAACTTTTTCACACAGTATGTGGCAAGGAAGTGGTAGATGCAAGTACAGTTACAACATTTAAGTAACATTGGACAGGTACATGAATAGGAAAGGTGTAGAGAGATATGGGCCAAACACAGGGAAGTGGGACTAGTTTATTTTGGGAAACATGGTCAGCATGGACATGATGAACTGAAGGGTCTATTTCCATGCTGTATGATTCTAGGAAGTTATTGGATGATATTTGGATAGGAATTTTTAAAACTTCATTCATGGGATGAGGACTTCACTGGCTAGGCCACATTTATTGTCCAGAGAACAGTTAAGAGTCAACCACATTGCAATGGGTCTGAAGTCACATGTAGGTTAGATCAGGTAAGAATGGCAATTTCCTTCTCTAAAGGACATTAGTGAACCAGATGGGATTTTCTGACAATTGACTTAAGGTCATCATTAGACTCTTAATTAAGACCTTTGTTGAGTTCAAATTCCACCATCTGCTATGGCAGGATTCAAACCCAGGTCCCCAGAACATTACCTGGGTCCCTGGATTAACAGTCCAGCAACAATACCATTATGCCATTGCCTTCCCTTGCCTAGTGACATGTGCAAAGGTACAGGAAAAAGGCTGGAGATTGGCAGAAGGTGATGATGTTTGAAGAGCCGATGCAGGCATGATGGACTGAATGGTCTCCTTCTGTACCATGACAATTCTGTGATCGGTAAAATGTATCCAGTTCCTCTGGGATGTTGGACAGGCATCCTTTCAATTCTGACTAACTGGTTCATTTTTACAACATAGTGTACAATGTGGGTATGATCATGTGGTACATTCAAACATACAACCTAGTAGAACATGGGTTCAATCTTACCATGGGGTACTAGGAATTTGAATTCAGTTACAAATTCTGGATAGTTAGACAAAACCCAGCCAGTGTACTCATCACCTTTACGGAAAACCTACTGTATTTATCTGGCCTGGTCTCAATGTGATTCTTGTCCTAAATGATGCCTGTCCTAATGTGATGCCTGTCCAACATCCCAGAGGAACTGGATACATTTTACCAATCACAGTGTGCTAAGCGATAAAGCATTATTTCAGGATAGCCAGCAATGGCTGTTCAACTCTGTAAGAGACTAGATTAATGTGACTGCAAGTATCTTATGGGTGTATTAGAGATGTTCGTGAGGGTGAATATTCTTCATCTCCTGCCAAACTGTACACCCACATCAAACATTGTGGGTGTTGGAGAAACAAATCCCACCAGGTATCCGATTGGACACACCAGCAGCATTACCCCAGGATGCCGTGCGATCGGAGTGAGGGGACCGGCAACCTCAGCTTCGCCATGGTAAGATTGAACCCATGTTTCACTGGGTTGTACATTTGACTATACCACACTATCACACCACAATCACCTGATGAAGGTGCAGCGCTTCGAAAGCTAGTGCTTTCAAATAAACCTGTTGGACTATAACCTGGTGTTGTGTGATTTTTAACTTTGTCCACCCCGGTCCAACACCGGCGTCTCCAAATCATGACCCACATTATGAGTTATATTGTTCGCGTGTGAGCTCTGTAAAGGTGAATGAACACATTGCCTTCATGAGTGACATGACAGTGGCTCCTAATGTGCCACACACACTTGCCCTTCTAATCTGTCAAGGATTTTCTTTTGATTTGGTCGCTCAGAGGTTAGCACTGCTGCCTCACAGTGCCAGGGATCCAGGTTCAATTCTAACCTTGGGTGACTGTCTGTGTGGAATTTACATATTCTCCCCGTGCCTGCGTGGGTTTCCTCCAGGTGCTCTGGTTTCCTCCCATAGTCCAAAGATGTGCAGGTTAGGTGGATCAGCCATGTTAAAGTGTCACACAGGGTAGTGTCCAGGGATGTGCAGGTTAAGTAGATAGGCAATAGGAAATGCAGGGTTTCAGGGATAGGGTGGGGGAATGAGACTGGGTGGGATGCTCTTCAGAGGGTTGGACTTTATGGGCTGAATGGCCTGCTTCCACACTGTAGAGCTTCTATGATTCTAGCACTATTGACAGATATTGTGCATATGAGGAAGGGCGGGGGGGAGGGCAGAGTTACATCCCTACGTCACACAATGGACCGAATGGCTTCTTTTTGTGATAGAAGCAAGTTGTTTTAGAAGCAAGTTGGCCAATCTTACAGAAGTGAAAACATGCTGTTTTAATGACTGCGCAAGTATGTACGGTTGTAACGTCATAATGAGGGCACACATGACATCAAACAGTATGAAGAAAGTAGGGATCCATCTTAAGTTGTTCTCAGGGAATTACAGCCAATCAATTTTCATTGTTGAGAAATTAGAGATCAGAGTTTAGCATCATACCGTATAGGAGGCCATTCAGCCCATCATACCGACAATGGGTCTTTGAAAGAGCTAACCAGTTAATCCTATTTCCCTGGCTCTTTCATCAAAGTCACATAAAGTTCATCTTCTCAAGGATTTATCTAATTCCATTTTGAAGGTAGTTGTTGAACTAACTTCCACCACTATTTCTGGCAGTCCATTCCAGATTATAACAAGCAAAAATAGAAATTGCTGGAAAAGCTCTGTAAGTCTGGCAGCATCTGTGGAGAGAAATTAGAGTTAACGTTTCGCATCCAGTGACTGTTTTACAGAAGGGTTCTGAAGGGAAGGGTTCTAAAGGGAAGGATTCTGAAGAAGGGTCACTGGGCCCTAGATGTTAACTCTGCTTTGTCTCCACAGATGTTACCAGACCTGTTGACCTTTTCCAGCAGCTTCTGATTTTGCTTCTGATTTCCAGCATCTGCACTTCTTTCAGTTTGTTATCCAGATTATAACAACTTGCTGCATGAAAGAAGCTCTTGTTGCCAGGTTTTAGACAATGATGGCATGGTGGCACAGTGGTTAGCACTGCTACCTCACGCTGCCAGAGACCCAGGGTTCAACTCCCACCTCAGGCATCTATCTGTGTGGAGTTTGCACATTCTCCCTGTGTCTGCATCAGATTTCTCCGGGTGCTCCGTTTTCCTCCCACAGTCCAAAAATGCGCAGGTTAGGTGAATTGGCCATGCTAAATTGCCCATAGTGTTAGGTGAAGGTGTAAATGTAGGGGAGTGGGTCTGGGTGGGTTGCTCTTTGGAGGGTCGGTGTGGACCTGTTGGGCTGAAGGGCCTGTTTCCACACTGTAAGTAATCTAATCTAATCTTAAATTCGTACACTCTGGTTACTGAAACTCTCGCTCCCACCCTCTGACAGTGATAGAGACTGGGCAGCATTCCACCCGGTGTTGGTACCTGAACTCCGATCTCCACAATGGCCGCTGCCACAAACGCCAGAGCTGCAAAGACAATCCCGACCGTCATCCGTCTGAGGGGCCTGGGCAGGAGTGAAGAAACAGAAGGTTTGCAGTTTTCAGGGACTTGACGTAAGAGCATTAGAAGGTGCAGTGCGGGTGTTTTTTTGTCAATGGAGCTGTTCGGCCGTTTGTATGTGACATTAGCTCAGCTCTATGTTCCTGTTCCCTCCCCTGTCTGAGAGAAATCAGGAATCTGCCCATCTGAACTGAAAGTAGATTCAGTAGGAACAGGCACAGTCCATTCAGCCCATTGAGCCTGCTCCAGCATTCAATGTGAACACTCCAATACCTTTTAACCACCCAATCCCATATGTCATTGGCATTCTGTATATCCTACTGGCTTTCAGTGTATGCCATTGGTAAACAGAGCCTGTCATTAGTAATCAGGCTATGCCATTGGTAATCAGTGTCTGTCATTGATAATCAGGATCTGCTACTGTAATCAGTGTCTGTTATTGGTAATCAGGATATGCTATTGGTAATCAGTATCCGTCATTGATAATCAGCAAATGCTACTGGTAATCAGTGTCTGTCATCAGTAATCAGTATATGCCATTGGTAACCAGAGTCCACCATTGGTAATCGGGATACGCTACTGGTAATCAATGTCCATCATTGGTAATCAGGATATGCCATTGGTAATCAGTGTCTGTCATTGGTAATCAGGATATGCTACTGGTAATCAGTGTCTGTCATTGGTAATCAGGATATGCTACTGGTAATCAGTGTCCGTCATTGGTAACCAGTATATGTCATTGGTAATCAATGTCCGTCATTGGTAATCAGGATATGCTACTGGTAATCAGAGTATATCATTTACAGTCAGTGCATGTCATTAGTAACCAGTGTCCATCATTGGTAATCAGTGTGCACCGCTGGTAATCAGAGCACACCACTGGTAATCGGTGTATACCGTTGCAAATCGGTGTATACTATAGATAATCAGAGTATATGATGGGGAATGTGAATCATAATGGCCCATCTGCAACTCTCTGAGGAAGGGAATTCCAAAGATTCTCACCCCATCTTCAGGTGAAAGAATGTTTCCTCAGCTCAGTCCTAAATCATCAGCCTGTTAACCTGTGACCCTGTCCCTGCATTCAAGATTCCCTGGCCAGGGGTAATAACCTCTCAATGTACCCTGTTACCCTCTGTCAAAATCTCATACAAATTCAACAATGTTGTAAAGCACAGTAGTCTCTTTTGGTTTCAGATCAAGCAATTTCATAAAGGCTGGCTGGGGTCTAAGGTGATGATGGTGGCGTGGGTTTGTGTATCTGATAGCTTTAAACCAAGGTGAGGGGGGGGGGTCTTAGACCAATTACATGTTTGAACCCCTCAGCATGGCCAATAACTATGGGAGTAAGGAAAATTACAGACCAATTAGCCTAACCTCTGTCATGGGTAAGATCTTGGAAACCATTGTGAAGGATAAGACTTCTGAATACTTGCAAGTATATGGTTAAATAGGGCAGAATCAGCATGATTTCATCAAGGGTAGGTCATGCCTGACAAATCTGCTAGAATTCTTTGAGGATGTAACTAGCAGGTTAGACCAAGGAGAGCCAATGGATGTTATCTACCTGGACTTCAAGACCTTTGACAAGGTGCCGCACAGGAGGCTACTGACTAAGATAAGGGCCCATGGTGTTAGAGGCAAGGTGCTAACATGCATAAAAGCTTGGCTGTCTGGCAGAAAGCAGAGAGTGAGGATAAAAAGGCTCCTTCTCAGAATGAAAGTGAGGACTGCAGATGCTGGAGATCTGAGTCAAAAAGTGTGGAGCTCGAAAAGCACAGCAGGTCAGGCAGCATTGGAGGAGCAGGAGAGTCGACGATTCGGCCATAAGCCCTTTATCAGGATTTGCGTTCCCGATAAAGGGCTTATGCCTGAAATGTTGACTCTCCTGCTCCTCTGATGCTGCCTGACCTGCTGTACGTTTGCAGTGCCACAGTCTTTGACTCCTTCTTAGGTTGGCAGTTGGTGACAAGTGGTGTTCCGCAAGGATTAGTGTTGGGACCATAACTTTTCACTTTATATATTAATGATCGAGATGAAGGAACAGAGGGCATTCTGGCGAAGTTTGCAGATGATATAAAGATAGGTAGAGGGACGGGTAGCATTGAGGAGGTGGGGAAGCTGCAGAAGGATTTGGACAGTTTAAGCGAGTGGGCAAAGAAGTGGCAGATAGACTACAACGTGGGAAAGTGTGAGGTCATGCACCTTGGTCAGAAGAATAGATTTATGGACTATTTTCTCAATAGGGAAGAAAATTTAAAAATCTGAACTGCAAAGGGACTTGGGAGTTCTGGTCCAGGATTCTCTCAAGGTAAACTTGCAGTAGTTGGGAAGGCAAATGGAATGAGGCCACATTTGGAGTATTGTATGCAGTTTTGGGCCCCAAATCTCAGGAAGGATGTACTGGCCCTGGAGCATGTTCAGAGGAGGCTCACGAGAATGGTCCCAGGAATGAAAGCTTAACATACGAGGAACGTTTGAGGACTCTGGGTTTATATTTGATGGAGTTTACATGGATGAGGTGTTGGCGGGGGGGCGGGGGGGCGGGGGGGGGGGTATCTGGTTAAAACTTACAGAACACTGAATTGCCTGGATAGAGTAGATGTTAGGAAGATGTTTTTATTGGTAGGAAAGACTAGGACCCAAGGGCACAGCCTTACAGTAAAAGGAAGACTTTTCAGAACGGAGATAAGGAGAAACTTCTTCAGCCAGAGAGTGTTGAATAAGACCATAAGACCATAAGACATAGGAGTGGAAGTAAGGCCATTCGGCCCATCGAGTCCACTCCGCCAGTCAATCATGGCTGATGGGCAGTTCAACTCCACTTACCCGCATTCTCCCCGTAGCCTTTAATTCCTCGAGACATCAAGAATCTATCAATCTCTGTCTTGAAGACATTTAGCGTCCCGGCCTCCACTGCACTCTGCGGCAATGAATTCCACAGGCCCACCACTCTCTGGTTGAAGAAATGTCTCCGCATTTCTGTTCTGAATTGACCCCCTCTAATTTTAAGGCTGTGTCCACGGGTCCTAGTCTCCTCGCCTAACGGAAACAACTTCCGAGCGTCCACCTTTTCCAAGCCATATATTATCTTGTAAGTTTCTATTAAGTCTCCCCTTAATCTTCTAAACTCCAATGAATACAATCCCAGGATCCTCAGCCGCTCCTCGTATGTTAGACCAACCATTCCAGGGATCATCCGTGTGAATCTCCGCTGGAAACGTTCCAGTATGTTCTTCATGAGGTGTGAATTCACTGCCACAGAAGGCTGTGGAGGCCAGATCATTGAGTATATTTAAGATGGAGATAGATAGGTTCTTGATTGTCAAGGGGGTCGAGGGTTATAGAGTGAAAGTGGGACAATGGGGTTGAGAAACTTATCAGCCATGATTGAATGGCAGAGCAGACTCAATGGGCTGAATGGCCTAATTTCTGCTCCTATCTCTTATGGTTTTATGTCTTAAATGAAGGAACTGGTATTTATTTTGCACAACCTCAAGACTATCCCATAACACATTACGGCTACCGAGTTGAAGGCAGAGAATTTTAAATATGAGGTGTGTGTCGATGGGGATAGAGTGCAGCTCAGCAATTGCATGGTTGAAAGAAATTTGGTGTTGGTTAAAATATCGGCAGCAGAGTTCTGGATCAATTCCAAACAAGTGAGTGTGGGACAAACACTAGGAGAAGCAGACAGAATGTGTGATTGTCAGAAGGCAAATCTAATTGAGGAGTTTGGGTGGTTTTCTACATATAAAATCTAAACAGTGTGAAAAGGAGACATGAAGTCAAAGCATTTTGTCTTGCACTCGTCAGGATGGAAAAGCAAGAAAACCAACTTTAGAAAGCGAACACAAATCATGTTGCATAATCTTCTCCTGCTGTATAAATTGCTGTTCCATCCTGACGAGTGCAAGGCAAAAAAACTTTGACTACATTTTAAAACAAACAAATGTTCTGGTTCTGTCCTACTAAGCGATTATTTATGGACAGGCTGGGAGAGTGTTACAGGCTGGAATTTAATCAAAGAATCCAGATGGTTTGTACATAGAATAATGGATACCTGGGAGAGAGCTACAGCTGGAATGCAATGTGACCAGCCCCTAAGGCATGAGTTATAATCCAGCTGAACTGACTGCACTATCTATCATTTATTGTCTTTAACAGGCACAATTTATGCACAGTGGTTTAACTAGGATTTTATGTCAGCTTTTGTGCTGTTTGCTAATGTTCTTTGAGCATGATGCAACTAACAGGAAAAGATTACAGTTGGGATTTCACACTGCAGGTCAACGGAGAAGCAAAATACAGCAAGTCTGCCGAACCACCAAAACTCAAGTGAGTCCCGTGATAAATTGCATTCCCTCCAACTATGAAAAATAAAGCAGAAGCAGACCAATTGGCCCCCGAGTCTTTACTTGACCTCTGTGCATTCCGTCCACACTCAATAGAAATTACAGTGAGCAACAATATGTCTATTAAAGACACTTTTTTCAAAAGGTTTGGTGCCTGCTCCTAGTTCAGGATGTTACTGGGATCCATAAAACGTGTCTATTAATAAATCTTAGAACATAGAATGATACATCTCAGAACAGGCCCTTCGAACCACGATGTTGGGTCGACCTGTGAACTAATCTAAGCCCATCATCCCACACTATCCCATCATCATCCACGTGCTTATCCAAGGACTGCTTCAATGCCCCTAATGTGGCTGAGTTAACTACATTGGCACGTAGGGCATTCCACGCCCTTACCACTCTCTGAGTAAAGAACCTGTCTCTGACATCTGTCTTAAATCTATCACCCCTCAATTTGTAGTTATGCCCCCTCATACAAGCAGACATCATCAGCCTAGGAAATAGACTCTTACTGTCTACCCAATCTAATCCTCTGATCACCTTGTATGTCTCTATCAAATCCCTTCTTAGCCTTCTTCTCTCCACTGAGAACAGACTCAAGTCCATCAGCCTTTCCTCATAATACCTTCCCTCCAGATCAGGCAACATCCTGGTAAATCTCCTCTGCACATTTTCCAGTGCTTCCAAATCCTTCCTGTAATGCGGCGACCAGAACTATACACAATATTCCAAGTGCGGCCGCATTAGCATTTTGTACAGTTGCAGCATTACTTCACAGCTTCGGAACTCTGCCGATGAAACCTAATATACCCGATACTTTCTTATCAGCATTATCAACCTGGGTGGCAACTTTCAGGGAGCTTTGTACATGAACACCAAGATCCCTCTGCACATCCACACTACTACACACATTTCCATTGACCCAGTATTCTGCCTTCCTGCTATTCTTCCCAAAGTGAATCACCTCACATTTCACTGCATTGAACTCCATTTGCCACCTTTCTGCCCAATTCTGCAGGTTGTCCAAGTCACTCCCTGCAGCCTGTAAAATTCTTCGACATTGTCCACCAACTTTAGTGTCATCTGCAAACTTACCAACCCATCCATCTATGCTTATTTTGTCCAAGTCATTTATAAAACTAACAAATAGCAATGGTCCCAAACCAGATCCTTGTGGCACACCACTAGTAACTGGATTCCAGGCTGAATATTTTCCATCAACCACCACTTAGAACATAGAACATAGAAGGATACAGCGCAGTACAGGCCCTTCGGCCCTCGATGTTGCGCCGACCGAATCCTACCTAACCTATACTAGCCCAATAACTTCCAAATGCCTATCCAATGCCCGCTTAAATGACCATAAAGAAGGAGAGTTCACCACTGATACGGGCAGGGCATTCCATGAACTCACAACCCGCTGTGTGAAGAATCTACCCCTAACATCTGTCCTATACCTACCACCCCTTAATTTAAAGCTATGTCCCCTAGTAACACCTGACTCCATTAGCAGGAAAAGGTTCTTAGTATCTACCCTATCTAAACCCCTAATCATCTTATACACTTCTATCAGATCTCCCCTAAACCTTCTCTTCTCCAATGAGAACAGCCCCAAGTGCCTCAGCCTTTCCTCATAAGATTTTCCTACCATTCCAGGCAACATCCTGGTAAACCTCCTCTGCACTCGTTCTAAAGCTTCCACATCCTTCCTATAGTATGGCGACCAAAACTGCACACAATACTCCAGATGAGGCCGCACCAGAGTCTTATACAACTGCAACATGACCTCAGGACTCCGGAACTCAATTCCTCTGCCAATAAAGCCCAGTACACCATATGCCTTCCTCACAGCACTATTTACCTGGGTGGCAACTTTCAGAGATCTGTGTACATGGACACCAAGATCCCTCTGCTCATCCACACTACCAAGTAGCCTACCATTAGCCCAGTAATCCATCATCTTGTTATTCCTACCAAAGTGAACGACTTCGCACTTAGCTACATTGAATTCCATTAGCTACATTGAAGGCTTGTTGCCTTCTTACAGAAAACCAGTTTCTAATCCAAACTACTAAATCACCCTCAATCCCATGCCTCTGCATTTTCTCTAACAGCCTACCATGTGGAACCTTATCAAAGGCTGTACTGAAGTCCATGTATACCACATCAACTGTCCTACCCTCATCCACATGCTTGGCCACCTTCTCAAAAAACTCAATGAGGTTTGTGAGACACGACCTGCCCTTGATGAAACCGTGTTGACTATCTGCAATCAAATTGTTGTTTGCCAGATGATTACAAATCCTATCTCTTATAATCCTTTCCAAAACTTTTCCGACAACAGACATAAGGCTCACTGGCCTATAATTACCTGGGTCACCTCTACTGCCCTTCTTGAACTAGGGCACAACATTTGCAATCCTCCAGTCCTCTGGTACTAAACCTGTAGACAATGATGATTCAAAGATCAAAGCCAAAGGCTCCAACATTTCCTCTCTAGCTTCCCAGAGAATCCTCGGAAAAATCCCATCCGGCCGAGGGGACTTATCTACTTTCACACTTTCTAGAATTGATAACACCTCCTCCTTACTAGCCTCAATTCTTTCTAGTCTAGTAGCCCATTTCTCAGCCTTCTCCTCTACAATATTCTCCCTTTCCTGAGTGAAAACCAATCAGAAATGTTCGTTTAGCACCTCTCTGATCTCCACAGGGTCCACACTCAACTTCCCACTTCTGTCTTTGACTGGCCCTATTCCTACCCTAGTCATCCTTTTATTCCTCACATATCTATCGAAAGCTTTAGGGTTCTCCTTTATTCTATTTGCTAAAAACTGCTCATGTCCTCTCTTTGCTCTTCTTAACTCTCTCTTTAAATCCTTTCTAGCTACTCTGTAACTCTCCATCGCCTCATCTGAATCATCTCACCTCAACGTCACATAAGCCTTCCTCTTCCGCTTAGCAAGAGATTCAATTTCTTTAGTAAACCACAGTTGACTAAATCATCACAGGTTTTGCAGAATTTATGGTCTGAATTCACTAGAACAAGATTACTATGCATCATGTGTCAGTTGGCCATTTGAGTGTTTTGGTTAACCCCAACCCAAAGTCAACCAGAAGTTCCAATATCGATGGACCAAGCCTCATAAGCCATCTCCATATCTATCTCCTTCTAAGGATTGGAGCCAAATTTACCTTGTGACACACCTTAGAATGTTTTATTAAAGGCCGTATATGGATGCAAATTGTTGCAGTGTGGAGCAGGGATGTCTTGCCCCAATTGTACAGGGCTTTGGTGAGGCAACACGGGATTATTGTGTACAGTTTGGTCTCCTTGTCTGAGGAAAGATGTTCTGCCTATGGAGTGAGGGCATCAAAGGCTTACCAGACTGATTCCTGGGCAGGACTGACGTATGAAGACAGACTGTATTGGTTAGGACTATATTCACAGGTGTTCAGGAAAATGAGGGGGGAATTTCATAGAAACCAATGAAATTCTAACATGGCTAGACATGACAAAGGTAGGAAGGATGTTCCCAATGACAAGGGAGTCCAGAATGAGGGGGGTCACAGTCTAAGGATAAGGGGTAGGCCATCTAGGACTGAGAAGGGGAGAAATTTCTTCACCCAGAGAATGGTGAGCTGAAAGAAATTCTCTGCCAGAGAAAGTGTTTGAGGCCAAAGAATCATCCAACTCAGTCCCCTGTTCCCGCTTTCTCCCTGTATCTTTCGATCCCTTTAGCCCAAAGATCTATATCTACCTCCTTCTTGAAAAATGCAATCTTTTGGGCTCGATTGCTTTCCAAGCCAGGGAATTCCACAGGCTCCTCACTGTGGGTGAAGAAATTACTCCTCATCTTGTGAGTAGCTGAAATAGAGATAATTATAATTTTCTTTATTCTCCTGTGGAATGTTGGTAATACTGGCAAGGCTGGCATTTGTTGCCTCTGTCTAATTGCCCTTGAACTGAGTTGCTTGAAAGGGCCCATCTGAGGGCTGTTAATAATCAAGCAGATTGTTGTGGGTCTGGAGTCACATGTAGGGCACGTTAGGTAGGGGTGGCAGATTTCCTTCCCTAAACGATGGGCTTTTATAACAATCGATGACAGTTTCCTGGTCGCTGTTACTGAGGTGAGCTTTCAATTCTATTTGTTCTATTTATTCATTCATTCCAACAGTTTCCATGGTTGGATTTGAAACCATGCTACAGAATTATAGAGGGCTACAGCACAGGAAAAGGTCCTTCGGCCATTGAATTAGTGCCAGTCAAAAACAACCATTCAACTATTCTAATTCTATTTTTCAGCACTTGGCCCACAGCCTTGGATACCTTGGCACCACAAGTGCACATCTAAATACTCCTTCAATGTTCTGGGGGTTTCTGCCTCTCCCATTCTTATGGCAGTCAGTTCCAGATTCCCACCATCCTTTGGGTGAACATATTGATGTCCCCTTATCATTGATCCTTCCACCAAGGGGAAACATTCCTTCCCATCTACCCAATCTAAACACCTCATAATTTTATACATTTCATTCACATCCCCTCTCAGCCTCCTTTGCTCTAAGGAAAACAATCCCAGTCTATTTAATCTCTCTTTTTAAAAAGTTAGTCATTTGTGGGATGTGGGTGTCACTGGCTGGACCACCATTTATTGCCAGTCCCTACTTGCCCTTGAGAAGATGGTGGTGAGCTGCCATCTTGAATCGCTGCAGTCCACCTGCTGTGGGTTGACCCACAATGCCTTTAGGGAGAGAATGCCAGGGCTTTGACCCAGCGACAGTAAAGGGACACTGATATATTTCCAAGCCAGGAGTGATGTGTGGCTTGGAGGGGAACTTGAATGTGGTCGTGCTCCCATGTATCTGCTCCTCTTGTCCATCTAGATGGAAGTGGTCATGAATTGGGAAGGCACTGCCTGAGGGTCTTTGTTGAATTTCTGCAGTGCATCTTGTAGATAGTACAACTGCTGCTACTGAGCATCGGTGGTGAAGGGACTAGACGTGTTTTCAGAACTGAATCAGTGTTCAGTAATGTGTAGGTTAGATGCATAAGTCAGGGCTCAATATAGGCATAATAGGGTAGGGGAATGGATCTGAGTGGCTTACTCTTTGGAGGATCGGTGCGGACTTGTTGGGCTGAAAGGAATCACCCTCACCTTGACCTCCTTCCACCTATCCCACCTCCATCGCCCCTCCCCCTAGTCCCTCCTCCCTACCTTTTATCTCAGCCGGCTTGGCTCTCTCTCTCTTATTCCTGATGAAGGGCTTATGCTCGAAACGTCGAATTCTCTATTCCTGAGATGCTGCCTAACCTGCTGTGCTTTGACCAGCAACACATTTGCAGCTGTGATCTCCAGCATCTGCAGACCTCATTTTTTACTGTTTCCACATTGTTCAGATTCTATTCTATTCTATTCTATTCCCCTAGAGGGTGCAAAAGAGGTAAAAGCAGAAACTCTGTTGGCACATGCAAGTATTGGAAATATACTTGAGCTGCTGACACAGCCACAGGCCCAGGCGTTGGAAGGTAGGATCAGACTGAACAGCTCTTCAATGGCTAACACAGATACAGTCGGCCAAATGACCCTGTTATATGCCACCCATTTTCTAGTTAATCTTTTCCCCATTTGGTGACAGCAAATCATCAAGTAATCATGTAACTGGCAGTGTCACTTAAAGGCTAATGAATACTCACGTGAAGTTGATTTTACATTTCCTAACGAGAGGGTAAATGCCCATATCAAAGATTGGAATAAAAATAACAATCAAAAGGGCGTTAATAGTCTGTGGAGAGAGAGAGAAAACAAAACAAATAAAGCCATAGATAAAGCCAATTAACTGGATTAAATAACAGAGAGACTTGTATTTAAATGACAAATCTTATCAGCACTCTCAGAAATCCTTCACGATAACATCTATTCTAACAGGAAAGCCAAAACCTAAGCCTCATTCACCCTTTGTGGGTACGTTTCTGTAGTCAGTTAAGGGATAGAAACAGTGTCAGGAGGAAGCGAAGGGATTTAGGGACAAAGAAAGTGATAGGTGATCAATTACCAACAGGAGAAGGTTGCATCGGCCACGGGTGATGTTGGAGAAATGTCACTGCATGAGAAATCCAAGGACCCAGGCTAATGCTATAGCCACATGGGTTTAATTCCCAATACAATTTCCAAACTCAGTGATTAAACTGGTATGCCTGAGCGAGTGTCAGTGAGGCCCTGAGGTAAGACCAGTAAAACTTGCAAATGACACGTGCATAATGGTGTGACTTGTTTTGTATTCAGGGAGTCATTGTTTTATTGACGTCTGACTTATGAACCCTGGTACTTACAAATGTGATCCAACGTTGGTGTGTAATTTTAAAAATGTAACGTACAAACATTACCTGGACTTACGAATGGCCCCTCTGTATTGTCCTGCTTTGTGTTCCGGCATCCAAATGAATCAACTGGACTCCAGATCAGAACCCATTCACAACCCAGCACTGCAAGTACCTCAAAATGGAGCTTCAGTAACTCATTTTTAAATACTAAGTTTTTTTCCCTCTTGATAACTGTTGTAAAAACCCATCTGGTTTACTAATTTTTTTTAGGGAAGAAAATCTGCCATCCTCACCTGGTCTGGTCTATGTGTGACTCCAGACCCACAGCAATGTGACTGGCTCTTCACTGCCCTCTGCAATGGCCTAGCAAGTCACTCAATTCAAACGTTACCCTTGCCAGCAGCGCCCACAATCCGTGAATGAATAAAAAAGTCTGGAAGGTGGGGCACAGTTAGCCTGTGCCCACTGATTTGATTGGATGTTAAGTAATATGTTGGATTGCTCGGTTTGATGTAACCCACTTCCAGTCCAGGGCCAGTCGTGGAATAGTTACACCTGGGTTGTAACCTAATTCAGGCCAGGCAGCATCCGAGGAGCAGGAAAATTGACGTTTCAGGGCAAAATCCCTTCATCAATTTTCCTGCTCCTCGGATGCTGCCTGACCTGCTGTGCTTTTCCAGCACCACACTAATCTAAACTCGGGTTTCTAGCATCTGCAGTCCTCACTTTTGTCTGTAACATAACTCACTACTGTTTGACAGAGGGAAGACTGTTACCTGTTCACCCTCCTTGGCACTGCTTAGCATACCTCTATGGCAAGGGAGATTGTGGACAGACTGGGTGCGTTGTCAAGCAAGGCATAGAAGGCAAAGGAGAAGATAAGATCTAATACATTCAATGTGATGAAGCAAATTGACAGAAAGGAGTCAAATTTAGATAAATGGCAAAAGAAGCAGAGGGTAGAGAAAGTATATTCTCTGATGCAAGTTAAGGATATCTGCTGCTTAAGAGGATAGAGGAAGCAGTTTTGATAAGATTTGTTGCTCAGGTTGAGGTTCTGGAAGTAGGTTTGTTCGCTGAGCTGGAAGGTTCATTTTTAAAAGTTTCGTCACTATACTTGGTAACGTCTTCAGTGAGCCTCCGGACTAAGCATGGCATTCCAACCGAAACTCTATCAACAAACACATTGAGTTAGACCCCATTTTCCATTCCCGAGAAAAAGAACAGGAAGCAACTTCATCACAGGAAATGACATCATCACAGGAAATGACATCACAAAGCCAAAGAAATCCAAACATATAAATAGAAAGCAGGACTTATCAGCAGTGCTTCGCCTGAGGCCCACTGAAGACGTTACCTAGTAGGGTGACAAAACATCTTAAAATGAACCTTCCAGCTCAGCGAGCAAACCTACATCCAGAGGAAGCAGATTCAACAGTAGCCTTCAAAACATTAATTAGTTCTTGAGAGGTGTGCCATGTGGGCTCGGCCAACATCTATTGCCCATCCCCAGTTGCCCAGAGGACAGTCAAGAGTTTTCCAAATTACTATGCCTATAGACTCACATGTAGGCCAGACCAGGTAAAGATGGCAGATTTCCTTCCCTAAAAGGATTCATGGGCCAGATGGGTTTTCACAACAATCATCAGTGGTGCTCACTGTACGGCGAAATATTGATTGGATTCAAATGTTACCATCTGCTGTGATGGAATGTGAATTCATATCCCCAGGCTAATGTCTTAGATTATCAAGCCAATGACCTTATCACTGATGGAGGCTTCCTCGCTGAGCTGAAAGGTTCATTTTCAGACGTTTCGTCACCCTACTAGGTAACATCTTCAGTGGGTCTCAGGCGAAGCACTGTTGATAAGTCCTGATAAATCCTCAGGACCTGATCAGGTGTACCCAAAAGCTCTGTGGGAAGCTAGGGAAGTTATTGCTGGGCCACTTGCTGAGATATTTGTATCATCGATAGTCACAGGTGAGGTGCCGGAAGACTGGAGGTTAGCAAACATGGTAAGAAGGGCGGTAAAGACAAGCCAGGGAACTATAGACCGATGAGCCTGACCTCAGTGATGGGCAAGTTATTGGAGGGAATCCTGAGGGACAGGATGTAAATGTATTTGGAAAGGCAAGGGCTGATTCGGGATAGTCAACATGACTTTGTGCGTGGGAAATCATGACTCACAAACTTGATGGAATTTTTTGAAGAAGAAACAAAGAAGATTGATGAGGGCAGCACAGTAGATGTGATCTGCATGGACTTCACTAAGGTGTTTGACAAAGTTCCCCATGGAAGACTGATAAGCAAGATTAGATCTCATGGAATAAAGGGAAAACTAGCCATTTGGATACAGAACTGGCTCAAAAGTAGAAGACAGAGGTTGGTGGTGGAGGGTTGTTTTTCAGACTGGAGGCCTGTGACCACTGGAGTGCCACAAGGATCGGTGCTAGGTCCCCTACTTTTCATCATTTACATAAATGATTTGGATGCGAGCATAAGAGGTACAGTTAGTAAGTTTGCAGATGACACCAAAATTGGAGGTGTAGTGGGCAGCGAAGAGGGTTACCTCAGATTACAACAGGATCTGGACCAGATGGGCCAATGGGCTGAGAAGTGGCAGATGGAATTTAATTCAGAAAAATGCGAGGTGCTGCATTTTGGGAAAGCAAATCTTAGCAGGACTTATACACTTAATGGTAAGGTCCTAGGGAGTGTTGCTGAACAAAGAGACCTTGGAGTGCAGGTTCATAGCTCCTTGAAAGTGGAGTCGCAGGTAGATTGGATAGAAGGCGGTTGGTATACTTTCCTTTATTGGTCAGAGTATTGAGTACAGGAGTTGGGAGGTCATGTTGTGGTTGTACAGGACATTGGTTAGGCCACTGTTGGAATATTGAGTGCAATTCTGGTGTCCTTCCTATCGGAAAGATGTTGTGAAACTTGAAAGGGTTCAGAAAGATTTACAAGGATGTTGCCAGGGTTGGAGGATTTGAGCTGTAGGGAGAGGCTGAATAGACTGATGCTGTTTTCCCTGGAGCGTCGGAGGCTGAGGGGTGACCTTATAGAGGTTTACAAAATTGAGGGGCGTAGATAGGATAAATAGAATAAGTCTTTTCCCTGGGATTGGGGAGTCCAGAACTAGAGGGCATAGGTTTAGGGTGAGAGGGGGAAGATATAAAAGAGACCTACGGGGCAACGTTTTCATGCAGAGGGTGGTACGTGTATGGAATGAGCTGCCAGAGGAAGTGGTGGAGGCTGGTACAATTGCAACATTTAAGAGGCATTTGGATGAGTATATGAATAGGAAGGGTTTGGAGGGATATGGGGTGGGAGCTGGCAGGTGGGATTAAATTGGGTTGGGATATCTGGTCAGCATGGACGGGTTGGACCCAAGGGTCTGTTTCTATGCTGTACATCTCTACGACTCTATGACTCTATAAGTGTATTAAAGGTCATGGAGTAAAATTAGGCATATGGAGTCAATCCCAAGAGCTAGGTTTGTGCACAAAAAAAAAGTACAGGAAATCAACATTTGCCCATCTGTTTTTCTTTTTACATTCTAGCTGAAGGAATAAATATTGATACTGAAATAAATTAGAATGCTATTTTTAAGCAGGAAATGTGGTTGCCAAATTTGATCATAAATGTGACATAAATGGGCGGCATGGTAGCACAGTGGTTAGCACTGCTGCCTCACAGCGCCAGAGACCCAGGTTCAATTCCAGCCTCAGGCGACTGCCTGTGTGGAGTTTGCACATTCTCCCTGTGTCTGCGTGGGTTTCCTCTGGCTGCTCTGGTTTCCTCCCACAGTCAAAAAATGTGCAGGTTAGGTGAATTGGCCATGCTAAATTGCCCGTAGTGTTCGGTGAAGGGGTAAATGCAGGGAAATGGATCTGGGTGGGTTGCGGCTTCGGCGGGTCAGCGTGGACTTGTTAGGCCGAAGGTCCTGTTTCCACACTGTAAGTAATCTCATCTAATCTCTAATGCTCGATAATCAGCTTAATTGATATTGATTAAAGGTTAAATATTGATTGGATCACCAGTGATATTCCTTTTCTCTGAAACAGTGCCATGGGATCTTTCACATTAATCTGACAGCGCACATCACAACATAACCTTTCTCCAAAAGACACAGTTATCTATCAACACCAGTTCCGGTGTGTTAAGCTTAAGTCTCTGGAGTTGGGTTTTGATTTCACAGGCTCTGGACTCAGAGACAAGAATGCAACACAGAAAGCAAATATTGTCACTCACTGTCTGTGTTCAGATGTGGTGAATAGTCAGCAACAGGGGAGAGATGGAAAATGCCGAAGCTGCACCGTAATTTAATTCAGCTACATCAGGCTTGGGAAAGTCAGGAAGGTAAATGATCTTAAATTCCTTATTGAGTTATCTCAATGATATCTTAGTCATAACCCTCTTTTTCAGGGCAATTCAGGTTGGGCAATATATGTTGGCCTATCCGACATCACTCACATCATGTTAAAGAATAAGATTTTAAAAAGCAGAAACATTTCACTCGTGAGTTCCATACAAAAGGTTAATGATTGAGAAGTTAGAACATATTTCATGTTACCTGCATCTGATCTGGTTGGATAACGAACCCACCCTGAAATATGAGCAAAAGTGTTAATGGCTGTGTGTAATGAGGAAGCTTTGGTCAGATCTTTTCTAGTTACTGTGATAACTCCGAGAGAGGTACAGATTCTCATTTAAATTACTTACAAAGTTGGAATTCATTCTGGCAGCCTGCAGAGTCCATCGTGATCCCTGAGTAAACATTAACACAAAGTTCTTGGTTGATTTAAGATGTTAAAACGTTCATTGTTCGCAGAACCTCAGGCCACCCCGAGTTACTGTGGAGCCAACAAACCATTTTGAGGGACAGCAATTGTTACATTGTGGGAAACCTGCACAGCAAGCTCCCACAAACCGAGGTCCCGCACCTGCTGAGTTAAAATGCTGGAGAAACTCAGCAGGTCTGGCAGGGTCTGAGGAGAGGGCAACGGAGTTACCACTCTTACCTGCTTTACTTTATGACACGAAAGACAAGATTGATCTCTGTTTAGTAAACCACTATCCCCGTGAACTGACCACACTTATAGATTTTTGTGAATGGCAAAAAAACAGCAAGACCTCCAAAGGCTATGCTGCTCTGCTTATAAATTGCGGTGTGTGATTATTTATGACCTCCTTATGGAGAGTAAACAAGGTTTTGGTCGAAAAAAAAAAGCCTCATTTGAGAATCAGTGCACCTTGCCCCTGAACTGAACAGTACAGGAGTTGGGAGATCATGTTGAGGCTGTACAGGACATTGGTGAGGCTTCTTCTGGAGTACTGTGTGGAATTCAGGTCGCCCCGCTATAGGAAGGATATTATTAAATTGGAGAGGCTTCAGAAAAGACTTACCAGAATGCTGCCAGGAATGGAGGGTTTGAGTTATAAAAATAGACTGAAATAGACTGGGACTTTTTCAACGGAGAGTAGGAGGTTGAATGGTGACCTTATTGAGGTTTGTAAAATCATGAGGGGCACAGATAAGGTAAATTGCAAGGGTCTTTTCCCTAGGGTGGGAGAGTTCAAAACTAAGGGGCATATTGTTAAGGTGAGAGGAGAAAGGTTTAAAAAGGACATGAGGGGTAATTTCTTTGCACAGCCAGTGTAGAATGAACTGCCAGAGAAAATGATGGATGCATTCAAAAGACATTTGGATAAATTCATGGATAGGAAACGTTTGGAGTGATATGGACCAAGTGCAGGCAGGTGGGACAATTTAGTTTGGGAAAATGGTTGGCATGGACCAATTGGACTGAAGTCTCGATTTCCATGTTGTATGACTCTATGAACAGTTTGTTCTGGCCATTTCAGAAGGCAGCTAAGAGTTAATCACATTGCTGTGGGTCTGGAGTCACACATACGCCTGACCAGCTAAAGGTTGGAAGGTCATCTTCCCTGGAAGACATTAGTAAAGCAGTCAGTTTTTATTACAATTGATCACAGTTTCAAGACTTTAAATTCCAGATTTATTAATTGAATTTAAACTCCACAAACAGCTGTGGCAGGATTTGAACCTGTGCACCCACAGCAATAAGCCAAGTGTTTGGATTATTAAGTCAGGGATATTGCCAATATACCACTGCCTCCCAGGGTAGGCCATCATGGTCTACCATGTACCTTGCTCACATGCTTGGACCCCCATTTACTGCAGTAAATGGCTGCAGGGTGAAGTCCTTAAGAGATCATTCTTTAATCTTTCTGTCCCAGATCTGATCTTTGGTGGGGGGAGGTTGAATTGGGCTGACAATGGGCCTTTCAACCCCAGAAATGATGCACTGGTGAATGGAAATAAAGGGCACTGTTCAAATGTAAGAAAGTCTTACATTTAAGACAGAGATGAGGAAGAATTCTTTCTTCTCTTAAAGGGTCATGGTGTTTTGAACTCTCTTCTCCAGCAAACAGTAGAAGGCCATTGAATATTTTTAAGGCGGAGGTAGATTGATTCTTGACTAATACAGGAGTCAGTTTGTTATAGGGAGTGGATAGGAATGTGGAGTTGAGGCCAGAATCAGATAGACCATGATCTTATAGACTGGAGCAGCAGGCTAGAAGGGCAGAATGGCCTGCTCTTGCTCCACATTCATATGTTTGCAGTTTTCAGTATCCCCTACTCCTCAAACCACTCTAAGGTGTAGTGGGGGCAGGGGGAAGGGAATTAGATCGGAACACAGCCATTTTTGGAATACCGCATGTAATTCTGGTCTTTCTGCTAGAGGAAAGATGTTGTGAAACTTGAAAGGGTGCAGAAAAGAGCTATAAGGATGTTGCCGGGATTGAAGGGTTTGAGCTATCGGGACAGGCTAGATAGGCTGGGGCTGTTTTCCCTGGAGCGTCAGAGGCTGAGGTGTGACCTTATAGAGGTTTACAAAATCGTGAGGGGTGTGGACAGAGTGAGTAGCCGAGGTCTTTTTCCAAGGTTAGGGGAGTCCAAAACTAGTGGGCATAGGTTTAAGGTGAGCAGGGAAATATTTAAAGTGGGCAACGTTTTCACGCAGAGAGTGGTGCGTTTATGGAATGAGCAGCCAGAGGAAGTGGTGGAGGCTGGTACAATTACAACATTTAGAACATAGAACATAGAACAGTACAGCACAGAACAGGCCCTTCAGCCCACGATGTTGTGCCAACCATTGATCCTCATGTATGCACCTTCAAATTATCTGTGACCATATGCATGTCCAGCAGTCTCTTTAGTGTCCCCAATGACCTTGCTTCCACAACTGCTGCTGGCAACGCATTTAAAAGGCATCTGGATGGATATATGAATAGGAAGGTTTTAGAGGATCTGGGCCAAATGTTAGCAAATAGGACTAGATTAATTTCGGATATTTGCTTGACATAGACGAGTTGGACCGAAGGGTCTGTTTCTGTGCTGTACGACTCTTAGTAAACAAAGAAAATACTAAATAAAGGCTCAGCGGAACACTAAAGCAAGTAAAGTATGATATTGACTTCAGGGGCCATTACATGTTTAAAAACGCCACAAAGTCCTGGACTAATAACTTGAACATGATTCAAATGGAATCTTATGACCCTTGGACTCCTTTCAGTTTAATTTAGTCAAGTGTTTAGGGTCTGGCCAATGCCCTGTAATCTTAAATTCTGAATCTACAACTTGGTTGCAAGTTTCATTTGTCACAAAGCTAAGCCCAGCGTTAAAGTAGCACAGCGGTCCTGCATGTCATTTCAGTCAGGAAGTAATATCACCTTATCCCAGTGCAAGTTAAATCCGGACAATGTGGGAGAGGGCGATGCTGGGGCTTTGTCTACTTTACAGTCGCTCTCAAGTGTTACTGGACAGGAAAATCAGAAAAGCTGTAAACTCACTCTTGCCTGCTTTACTCTATCTCACAAAAGTCAGGACTGACCTCTGTTAGGAAGCCACTGTTCCCTGCAAAAAGACCAAACTTAAAGTGTTTTGCAAAAGAAGAAAAAGCGAGGGGAGGAAAGGCTTTCTCACACATCAGTTTGTAGTTAGGGTATGGAACGCACTGCCTGGAAATGTGGTGCAGGCTGGTTCAGTTGAGTCATTTGAGAGGTCATCATTTAATAAGGAACAATGTGCAGGATTAGCAGGCAAGTAGATGGTGATTGGCACTAAATCAGAATGTACAGAAATCGGGGGCAGACACAATGGGTTCTGCACCAGAACATTCTGTGAAATTTTACTGAGTGTATGGCCAGTTTTTCCTCAAAGTGTAGCACTTGCATATTTCTTGCAGTAGCACACAAGTGGTCCTTGAAGTCAGCACAGTATATTCCAGGTTGTTGTGCAGCCATGAACTTCACTAATTAGCAAACACGTTGGTCATCATTCCCAAACCTCATTACAGCAGACTCCGAACAACACAAATGATTTAAAATTGACAGCACATAAGCCAGTGTAGTAGCACAGTGGCTCAGTGGTTAACACTGCTGCCTCACAGCACCAGTGACCCAGGTTTGATTGCAGCCTTGGGTAATCTCACTTCCATCAGAAGGATGTTGTGAAACTTGAAAGGGCTCAGAAAAGGTTTCCAAGGATATTGCCAGAGTTGGAGTGTTTGACCTATAGGAATAGGCTGGAGCATCAAAGGCTGAGGGGTGACCTTATAGAGGTTTATAAAATCATGAAGGGCATGGATAGGGTAAATAGACAAGGTCTTTTCCCTGGGATGGGCGAGTCCATAACTAGAGGGCATACATTCAGGGTGAGAGGAGAAAAATTTAAAGGTGACCTAAGGGGCAACCTTTTCACACAGAGGGTGGTACGTGTATGGAATAAGCTACTCGAGGAAGTGGTGGAGGTTGGTATATTTACAACATTTAAAAGGCATTTGGATGGGTATATGAATAGGAATGGTTTAGAGGGATATGGGCCAAGTACTGGCAAATGGGACTAGATTAGGTTCAGATATCTGGTCAGCATAGACAAGTTGGTCTGAAGAGTCTATTTCCGTGCTGTACATCGCATAGACTCTATGATTATTGGAATTTACACATTCTCCCTGTGTCTGTGTGGGTTTCCTCTGGGTGCTCTGGTTTCCTCCCACAGTGCAAAGCTGTGCAGGTTAGGTGAATTGGCCAGGCTAGTATCCAGGGTGTACAAGCTAGATGGATTAACCATGGGAAATGTAGGGTGATAGGGTAGGGAAGTGGATCTGGGTGAGGTGCTCTTTGGTGTGGCCCTGATGGCAAATGGCCCCCCTCGGCACTACAGGGATTCCATGTCTTATGTTCCAAGCGTTCTCCTACTTTATCATCCCATTCTATTGGAGTGCCCACCTCTTCTTTTCTAACTCATGTACTTCTGTAACTTCTTCTGAAATATTACATCCAGACCCAAGGTGAGGTTTCCCAATTTGTTACCGTTCCAAATGGGATTCCCCAAACCATTAGCTTTCATGTGCGAGGTGATGAACTGGCTTCCCCCTTCTTTTTTAATCTGACCTTCTGCCAACTGGTCACAAGAAGACTAATTTTTTTTTAAACACGCATTACTTCCTTTGGGGATACCATTCTCCCAGAACCAAATGTTTCTATATTTCCTATTTTTTTAAAGAGAAGCCGATTTAATCAGATTTACTTGAATGAGCGAAAGGATTGTGTTCATTGATTATTAAACATGAGAAGAAATACTAACACAACACATGCAAACACAGAACAGAAAAGTAACTGTGGTGAGTCTAAAAAGCGCAGATAGTTGAACATTGTAATGGAAGTTACCAATAGTGTTGGCATTGATAGTTACACAATCAGCCTCACAGTCTTGTTCGAAGAAATTTTTGTATTTCTAATTCTTTTTAGCACTCAGAGCAAGACAGAGTTTTGTTATTCTGTTTCCTTTCTTCTGGTTTATAGCACTTGGAGTGATGGAATGTCCTTACCTGTAACCCAGGGGTGACTAGGGAATATTTCTTCAACTGTGACTTTCACAGCATGCTAACACTCCCTAAGCTGGTATATACAAGAGAATTCAGTCTCACTAATCCCTTCCAGTAGAGATTTTATCTTTTCTTAAGCCCTGTCATTGTGTATTCTTCAAAGGGAAAAGTACAAAATGTGTTTGCAGTTTGTGACAAAATCCACAGGGAGTAATTTGCTGTTGAGAAGGCAGTTGTCAGGATGGGTGTTCTGGCTTCATCTTTTTCAGTTATGAGACCATAGGCCTCTTCTGGAGTACTGTGTGCAGTTCTGTTCACCCTGTTGTAGGAAGGATATTATGAAGGTGGGGACGGTTCAGGAGGAAGTTGCCAGGAATGGAGAGTTTGCGTTATAAGGTGAGGCTGGCTAGACTAGGACTTTTATCACGGGAGCTCAGGAGGTTATTAAGGTTTACAAAATCATGAGGGGTATAGATAAGGTGAGTAGCAGGTTTTTTTTTCCCTCAATAGGGGGTTTCAAGATTAGGTGGCGTATTTTTAAGTTGAGATGAGAAAGATTTAAAAGGGACCTGAGAAGCATCTTTTTCATACAGACTGTGGGTCATATGTGGAATGAACTGCCAGAAGATGCAGCTGCAGATGTTACAACATCTAAAATACATTAGGATAGTTACATGAATAGGAGAAAGTGAGGACTGTAGAAGCTGGAGTACCAGAGTTGAAAAATGTGGTGCTGGAAAAACACAGCAGCCAGGCAGCATCCGAGGAGCAGGAGAATCGATGTTTTGGGCCTGAAGAAGGGCTTATGCCCGAAACGTCGATTCTCCTCCTCCTTGGATGCTGCCTGGCCGCTGTGTTTCTCCAGCACCACATTTTTCAACTCTAGTTACATGAATAGGAAAGGTTCAGAGGGAAATAGGCCAAATGTAGACAAACAGGACCAGTTTAGTTTGGGAAACCTGGTTGGTATGGACAAAGTGACATTTCTATGCTATACAACTCTATGACTCCATAGTTCTGTCTTTTTGACTTGCTACTTCCCCCTTTTGAGGATTGGCATCTAAAATTCCCTCAAGGTGTGACAATCCATGGGTCTCTCTCTCTCTCTCTTTACAGACCACCATTTATGCGCATAGCCATATTTAAATATATTAGCCCACTTTGAAAATCACATTTTAAAATTACAAATTAAAATCAGGACAGGGTTCTGACCTGGAGTCATGACTTTGTATCTCTCTCCACAGATGCCATCAGACCTGTTGGGTTCCTCCAGCATGCTCTGTGTTTATTTCACGACACTGTCAATACCTTAAATAACAAAGGGCTAGGCACAAAGCTGATGGAGTGAAAGTTCCACCAAATAAACAAGGCTCTTCAACTCAAAGAGTGGGCAGTACCTGTAACATTTTATTTGATAAAGGTGGTGGAAACAGTGCATGACAAAATTTAAAAGGGTGTTGGATAGGTTCTTGAAGTTGAGGAACTTATAGGTGACAGACAAGAATTGGGGTTGGAGTGTACCAATGATGGACTGTTTGTTACAGACTTGACAGTCCAACTTGCCTCTTCTCTACTGTATACCTTCCAATGACTCCATTATTACTCATATGGTGCATGTTTTCAAGACATCTGAGATAGAAACGTAATCATGGAAAATAGGAACAGAGCATGGGCCATTCAGCCCGTTAAGCCTGCTCCACTATTCAATACGTTCATGGCTACTCATCCAACTCCATCCCTTGTTAACACTTTGTATCCTTAGATCCCTTTAGCCCTAAGAACTATATGTAACTCCTTCTTGAAAACATCCAAAGTTTGGTCTTAACTGCTTTCTGTAATAGAGAATTTCATAGGTTCAGCACTCTCTGGGTGAAGAAATTTCTCTCCATCTCAATCCTAAATGGCCTACCTCATATCCTTAGAATGTGACTTCTGGATTTGGACTCCCCAGTCATCAAAAATGTCATGCCTATGTTTATGCTGTCCATTCCTGTCATAATTTTATAGGTTTCTATGAGATTCCCCCATCGGTCTTCTAAACCCCAGTGAATATAGAACTAACATCAGCCCACACAGGAACCAATCTGGTAAATCTTTGATGCACTCCCGCCATGGCTGGTACATCCTTCCTCAGATAAGGAAACTAAAACTGCACACAATACTCCAGGTGTGGTCTGACCAAAATATCGCAATTGCAGCAAGACACTCTTGCTCCTGTACTCAAATCCTCTCCCTGTGAAGGTCAACATACCATTTGTTTTCTTCAGGGTTTGATGCACTGCCGTGTTTCTGTCCTATACTTGCCCTTCCTCATTTGGGAAAATGTGTCTCCTTCTTGCTTTGGTTTACCATGTGGGCGGCACAGTGGCACAGTGGTTAGCACTGCTGTCTCACAGCGCCTGAGACCTGGGTTCAATTCCCGACTCAGGCGACTGTGTGGAGTTTGCATGTTCTCCCGTGTCCGTGTGGGTTTCCTCCGGGTGCTCCGGATTCTTCCCACAGTCCAAAGATGTGCGGGTCAGGTGAATTGGCCATGCTAAATTGCCTGTAGTGTTAGATAAGGGGTAAATGTAGGGGTATGGGTGGGTTGCGCTTCGGTGGGTCGGTGTGGACTTGTTGGGCCGAAGGGCCTGTTTCCACACTGTAAGTAATCTAGAAGTCATGCACCGGGTTTATCATCTGTGTTGCCCATTACCTCGTGTTGCACTCTTCACAGTGATCTGTATGGACTTCAGTAAGGCGTTCAACAAGGTTCCCCATGGGAGACTGATTAGCAAGGTCACGGAATACAGGGGGGAACTAGCCATTTGGATACAGAACTGGCTCAAAGGTAGAAGACAGAGGGTGGTGGTGGAGGGTTGTTTTTCAGACTGGAGGCCTATGACCGTGGAGTGCCACAAGGATCAGTGCTGGGTCCTCTATTTTTAGTCATTTACATAAATGATTTGGATGTGAGCATAAGAGGTACAGTTAGTAAGTTTGCAGATGACACCAAAATTGGAGGTGTAGTGGACAGCGAAGAGGGTTGCCTCAGATTACAATAGGATCTTGACCAGATGGGCCAATGGGCTGAGAAGTGGCAGATGGAGTTTAATTCAGATAAATGCGAGGTGCTGCATTTTGGGAAAGCAAATCTTACACACTTAATGGTAAGGATCTAGGGAGTGTTGCTGAACAAAGAGACCTTGGAGTGCAGGTTCATAGCTCCTTGAAAGTGGAATCGCAGGTAGATAGGATAGTGAAGAAGGCATTTGGTATGCTTTCGTTTATTGGTCAGAGTATTGAGTACTGGAGTTGGGAGGTCATGTTGCGGCTGTACAGGACATTGGTTGGGCCAATGTTGGAATATTGCGTGCAATTCTGGTCTCCGTCCTATTGGAAAGATGTTGTGAAACCTGAAAGGGTTCAGAAAAGATTTACAAGGATGTTGCCAGGATTGGAGGATTTGAGCTATAGGGAGAGGCTGAACAGACTGGGGCTGTTTTCCCTGGAGCATCGGAGGCTGAGGGGTGACCTTATAGAGGTTTACAAAATTGTGAGAGGCATGGATAGGGTAAATAGGCAAAGTCTTTTCCGTGGGGTCAGGGAGTCCAGAACTAGAGGGCATAGGTTTAGGGTGAGAGGGGAAGGATATAAAAGAGATGTAATGGGCAATTTTTTCACACAGAGGGTGGTACGTGTATGGAATGAGCTGCCAGAGGAAGTGGTGGAGGCTGGTACAATTGCGACATTTAAGAGGCATTTGGATGGGTATATGAATAAGAAGGGTTTGGAGGGATATGGGCCATGTGCTGGCAGGTGGGTTGGGATATCTGGTCGGTATGGACGGGTTGGACTGAAGGGTCTGTTTCCATGCTGTACATCTCTATGACTCTAAGTTTCTCAAACCCTCATTCATTGTTCAGGCTGGTGGAGCACAATTCCCTTTCCAAATGTGTTAACTCCTCCTAACTGGTCAGAGCAATTGATTATTCAGTGATTACCAACCCAAACCCAAGAAGAATCAGCTCTTTACCTGTTGCTCAAACAGCGCCCAGAACATTGGAAGTGGAAGGTAGAGGAACAGAACCCGGGTAACCATCTTAATATCTTTAATCATATGCTTCTGGAAGAAATGAACATTTAAAAATGAGTTTATCTGTATTTATTAGTAAATTGAATTATTTCAAAAAGATGTTCTGCATTCAAACAATTCAACAAAAGGAGTGAGACGTAACTGGATATTTTTCCCTTGCCCAGTCAAGCCAATGTTCCCGTCTCGGATAGTTTTTGCTGCGGTGTCTCCAGCGATTGGCTATCGAAAACTGGAAGAGAAGACAATTCTTTTTTAAAAGGTGGCCCCAGATTGAACTTTCAGTCTGAAAATGATCAGAGAATTAGGACAAAATACCCATATTGTATAAAAGATGTTAGACTGCATTGGAGTGCCCCATTCCTGATGAAGGGCTTGTGCCCGAAATGTTGGTTCCCCTGCTCCTCGGATGCTGCCTGACCGGCTGTGCTTTTCCAGCACCACACTCTTTGACTCTGATCTCCAGCATCTGCAGTCCTCACTTTCTCCTTGAAGATTGCACTGGGTCTATTTTGAATCCATCTAATGCTACTTGAAACTTGTACATCTGAGGTACAAAGGGTAATTTTATTGAGATGAAAATTTTAAATTTAAGTGTAAATACCCATCAAATTAGGCTGCGTGTAGATCCTGGGAATTTTCTGTCTTCCTGAATCAACCTTGTATCTTAAAAAGAGAATAGTTTTATCATGGTGCTGAGCCAAGAACACAAACATTAAAGAGAAGCAAAGTCCCTGGTAACAATATTCCACTTTTTGGAATTCTTATGCAACCGGTGAACAATACGAGTCATTTTCCTCACTCTGGGAACTGACTGCTTGATTGCATCTCTCTCTCTCTCTCTCTCTCTCCTTTTTGATTAGACCTCTCTGATGGTATTGATGAGCAGTCTTGGTCAGAACTGTTGACTTCTCCACCTCCTGATGCTGCCTGGCTTGCTGTGTTCTTCCAGCCTCCTGCTTGTTCCAACATCTGCAGGTTTATTTTGTCTCTAACACTCATGTAACCAGCAGCTCCCTCACACTCACACATTCCCTGTGTGTGTGTGTGTTGGGTACTCGGGAGTTCACTGTAGGGACTCCAATGTCTGACTCCATCGGTGGAAAGAGAAACAATGTTAACATTTCAAGTCCGCATGACTTAGAAGAATCATATCAGCCACAAAATATTAACTCTGCCTGTCTCTGACCCTGCTGAGTTTCTCCAGCACTCTCGGTTTTTATTTGAGATCTCCAATATCTGCTGTATTAGAACTTAATGGCAAAAAGTAGGAACAGAAGTAGGCCATTTGGCCCCTTCAGTGTCTAATCCAACATTCCTCCTGCCCACTTTCTTACCATTTCCCCATAATCCTCGATTCCCTTACTGATCAAGAATCTATCTCAGTTTTAAATATTCACAAGAACTCTGCCCCACAGCTCTCTCTAGCAAGGAACTCCAAAGACACACAACCCTCTGAGATTAGTAGAAATTCCCCTTCATCTCAATCCTAAATTGGCGCTCCTTAATTCTGAGACTGTGCCCTCTGGTGTCCCGTGAGGGGAAGCTTCCTCTCAGCATTTACTCTGTCAAGCCCCTTAAGTATCATGTTTGTCTTGATTAGATTAGATTAGATTTGATTAGATTACTTACAGTGTGGAAACAGGCCCTTCGGCCCAACAAGTCCACACCGACCCGCCGAAGCGCAACCCACCCATTCCCCTACCCCTACCCCTACATTTACCCCTTACCTAACAATACGGGCAATTTAGCATGGCCAATTCACCTGACCTGCACATTTTTTTTTTGGACTGTGGGAGGAAACCGGAGCACCCAGAGGAAACCCACGCAGACAGGGGGAGAACGTGCAAACTCCACACAGTTAGTCGCCTGAGTCGGGAATTGAACCCGGGTCTCAGGCGCTGTGAGGCAGCAGTGCTAACCACTGTGCCACCGTGCCGCCCACAACCTCTCATTGTTTTAAATTGTGCTTTTATTCAAATCCTTGGACTTTTCAGTATGTCTCCAGAATCTTGCTTCTCCAACTTCCAAATAAATAATCATAGATTTGCAGATTTTTTTTCAGAACTCAGTGTGAGCCTTTGGCCCTCCATGTTGAGCTGACTCTTTGGAAGAGCCATCCAATTTTAATCCCAGACTTGAGCTAAGGCTGATCTCGTTAGGAGCAGAGCAGACTACAGCTCTATCCTTCAATTTGTGCCCAGAGGGATGTCTCAACCATAGATCACATCATCCACCATGGAGTAGGTTCTGAGTTATAATGGGGACCGACCCCATGTGGTCGGTACCAATGGAACTCACACTGCGCATCCTATCAAATGAGCCAAACAATATCCCCCCATAGGGACCTCAGGTTGCTATGGGAATGTAGACTTTTAGATGTATCTTGTAGCCTGGAATTATGGAGTGATGTTTGAAGCTCTACTTTACTTCCCATTATGTGGCTGACAATAGAGTCATAGAGATGTACTGCACGGAAACAGACCCTTCGAACGAACCCGTCCATACCAACAAGATATTCTAACTGCCTTCTTCAACTTGAACTGTTGCAGTCCACTTGCTGTGGGTTGACCCACAATGCAGCTCGGGATGGAATTACAGGAGTTTTACCCAGTGATAGTGAAGGAACATATTTCCAAGTCAGGATGATGAGTGGATTGGAGGGAAACTTGAAGGTGGTGGTGTTCCCATGCATCTGTTGCCCTTGTCCCTCTAGATAGATGTGTTTATGCAATTGGAAGATGCTGTCTGAGGATGTTTGGTGAATCTTTGCTGTGCATTTTGTAGACTGCTGCTACTGAGCTTTGGTAGTGGAGTGAGTGGATGCTTGTGGATGTAGTGCAAATCAAGCGGGCTGCTTTGTCCTGATGCTGTCAAGATTAGAGTGGAGCTGGAAAAGTCCTGACGAAGAGCTTTTGTCTGCAACGTTGATACTCCTGCTCCTTGGATGCTGCCTGACCTGCTGTGCTTTTCCAGCACCACTCTAATCTTGACTCTGGTCTCCAGCAGCTACAGTACCTACTTTTGCCTTGTCCTGGATGGTGTCAAGCTTCAGTGTTGTTGGGGCTGCACTCACTCATATGTCTTCAAAGAGCCAGCACAGAGCAGACAAACTGAATAGCCTTCTCCACAACAGTGGGGTTGGTCGCTGACAAGAGTAAGTATTGGCAGCTCATTTAACCAGGAGCCACCTTGAGGAACAGTAGAAAGGGAGAGGGGGAAGGTTGTTCAGTAAACCGCTCCCGAAATTTAGAAACATATGTTAATATTTTCCAGGAGGCTTTGGTCCAGGATCCGGACCTGGAACTGATAGGAGGAAGTGAAACTACGAAGAGGTGAGAAATCAGAATACAAATGTGACTTTTTAGACAACACTGTGTCACACTGCAGTGCCTCAATGTAATACTTGAACATGAGAATTCTTAGGGATGAGCGAACATTCAAAAGGTTCATCCATTTCCTTCCCTAAATCTTCACAGTCGCATTTTGTCCTTCAACGTTCCCTCTCCTACAAGCATCCCTACAGTGTGGAAACAGGCCCTTCAGCCCAACAAATCCAGACCAACCCTCTGAAGAGTAACCCATCCAGACACATTCCCCAAACAACACATCCCTGGGCACCATAGCATGTCCAATTCACCTAACCTACACCTCTTTAGACTGTGAGAGGAAACCCGCACAGATGGAAAGCAAATGTGCAACTCTACACAGACAGTCACCTGAGGCTGGAATTGAACCCCGATCCCTGGCACTGTGAGGCAGCAATGCTAACCACTGAGCCACCATGTCACCCATACAAATGTGCAAATGCCTCTTGTATTCATTCAAAAATGATCACTTCAATCCTTTCCTGACCTGATGTAGTGAAGTTACATCTTTGAGTAATAGTCCAGGCAGATTTGATTCAGTTGATAGAGTTGACAGCACTCCAGCTTCTGAATCACAATATTATAGGCTCAAAGTTCTTACTAGAAACTGAGTGTAAAAATCTACACTGACAGTCCTCAATTTACAGTGCTGACAAATGGGCTGTCTTTCTCATGAGCTGTTAAACTCAAGACATATCTCCCTCGCAGACAGATCATTAAATTATACAGTGCAGACCAGGCCCTTCAATCCATCAGCTCTGCACCAGCAAAACGAATTTGGGTTTGAGTTACAAGGAGAGGCTGGTTAGGCTGGGACTTTTTTCCCTGGAGCGTAAGAGATTGAGGGTTGATCTTATAGAGGTTTATAAAATCAAGGGGGAACATAGATAAGGTGAATGGCAGGTGTCTTTTCCCTAGAGAGGGGGATTTCAAGATTAGGGGGCATAATTTTAAAGTGAGAGGAGAACGATTTTAAAAAGACATGGGGGCAACTTTTTTAAACTCAGAGAGTGGTTCACGTGTGGAATGAACTGTCAGAGGAAGTGATGGATATGAATAGAGTTACAACATTTAAAAAACATTTACATAAGTACACGAATAAGAAATGTTTGGAGGGATGTGGGCCAAGCGGGATCAATTTCGTTTGGGATTATGGTTGGCATGGACCAAAGGGTCTGTTTCTGTATTGGGTGATGCTATGACTCTATGATACTTTCCAGCACTTTTTAAGACATTTCAAATGCTCATCCAATTACGTTTTAAAGGTTATGAGCTTTCCTGTCTCTACTACTCTCCCAGGCAGTGCATTTCAGATTCCCATCATCCTCTGGATGAAAACAAACATCCTCAAATCCCCCTTAAACTTCCTGCCTTTCACCTTAAACTTATTCCTCCTTGTTGTGGACCCTTTGACTAAGGGGAACAGATGTTTTCTATTTACTGTGTCCATACTTCTCAATACAATGTTCTTCTATAAGGTCCCCTCTCAACTTTTTCTGTTCCAAAAAAAGCAACCTGAGCTTATCTAGCCTCTCTTCCCAACTGAGATGTTCCATCCCAGGCACCATCCTGGTGAATCTCCTTCGCAACCCCTCCAGTGCAATCACATCCTTTCTGTATGCACACCAGCTGAGTCCTAAGCAAGGTCTTGCACAGCTCCAACATAACTTCCCTGCTCTTATAATCAATACCACAAATAATAAAGGCAAGTCTGAAAATGTGTTGCTGGCTAAAGCACAGCAGGTTGGGCAGCATCCAAGGAACAGGAAATTCGACGTTTCGGGCATAAGCCCTTCATCAGGAATGAGGAGAGGGTGCCAGGCAGGCTAAGATAAAAGGTAGGGAGGACGGACTTGGGGGAGGGGCGATGGAGATGTGATAGGTGGAAGGAGGTCAAGGTGAGGGTGATAGGCCGGAGTGGGGTGGGGGCGGAGAGGTCAGGAAGAAGATTGCAGGTTAGGAGGGCAATGCTGAGTTGAGGGAACCGACTGAGACGAGGTGAGGGGAGGGGAAATGAGGAAACTGGAGAAATCTGAGTTCATTCCTTGTGGTTGGAGGGTTCCCAGGCGGAAGATGAGGCGCTCCTCCTCCAGCCGTCGTGTTGTTATGTTCTGCCGGTGGAGGAGTCCAAGGACCTGCATGTCCTCGGTGGAGTGGGAGGGAGAGTTAAAGTGTTGAGCCACGGGGTGGTTGGGTTGGTTGGTCCGGGCGTCCCAGAGGTGTTCTCTGAAGCATTCCGCAAGTAAGCGGCCCATCTCCCCAATATAGAGGAGGCCACATCGGGTGCAGCGTTCTTCAAGTAAGCGGCCTGTCTCCCCAATATAGAGGAGGCCACATCGGGTGCAGCGTTCTTCAAGTAAGCGGCCCGTCTCCCCAATATAGAGGAGGCCACATCGGGTGCAGCGTTCTTCAAGTAAGCGGCCCGTCTCCCCAATATAGAGGAGGCCACATCGGGTGCAGCGTTCTTCAAGTAAGCGGCCCGTCTCCCCAATATAGAGGAGGCCACATCGGGTGCAGCGTTCTTCAAGTAAGCGGCCCGTCTCCCCAATATAGAGGAGGCCACATCGGGTGCAGCGTTTTTTTTACCCTTAATAAAGGCAAGTGCCCTGTATGCCTTCTTAACTACTCTGTTGACCTGTCTTGTCTGCCTTCAGGAATCTGCGGATAAAGCCTGAATATCCCTCTGTTCTTCTGAGCTTCCTAGTGTCCTGCCATTCATTGAGTACTCCTTGAGTTGTTGCACCTTCCAATGTGCATCACCTCATATTTTCCAAGGTTAAATTCCATCTCCCCAGATCTGCCCATCTGACCAATCCATCTATATCCTCCTGTCACCCAAGACCTTCTCTCTCACTTGGCCAATCTTCACGTCATCCATAATCTTACTTATAACCCCACACATTTTCATCTACATTACTTACACATATCACAAACAATAGGAACCCAGCACTATTTCTATGGTATGCCACTGGACACTGGCCTCCAATTATACAAACAGCCATCTACCCTCCGTCTCCTCCCAAGAAGCCAGTTTTGGAACCAATATGCCAAGTTACCCTGGACCCTTTGTGCCTTTACCTTCTTGATCAGTCTTCCACGTAGGATGTGAATTTCTCTATCATCCTTGATTCCCCACAGCAATGCTTTGAAGAGGAGGAGTGGGGTTTCATCCTGGCGTCCATACTTAGAACATAAAACAGTACAGGCCCCTTGGCCCTTGATGTTGTGCAAACATTTTATCTTACTCTAAGATCAAACTAACCTGCCTACCCTTCATTTTGCTATCATCCATGTGCCTATCCAAGAATCGTTAAAACGTCCCTAATGTATCTGACTCTACTACCACTGCTGGTAGTGCATTCCACGCACCCACTACTCCTTGAGTAAAGAACCTGCCTCTGACATCTCCCCTAAACCTTGTTCCAATCACCTGAAAATTATGCCCCCTTGTGATAGCCATCTCTGCCCTGGGAAAAAGTCTCTGGCTATCCACTCTATCTATGCCTTTCATCATCTTGTACACCTCTATCAAGTCATCTTTCACCCTTCTTCGCTCCAATGAGAAAAGTCCTAGCTCCCTCAACCTTTCTTTATAAGAGATGCTCTCCAGTCCAGGCAGCATCCTGGTAAATCTCCTCAGTAACCTCTCTAAAGCTTCCACATCGTTCCTATAATGAGGCAACCAGAACTGAACACAATATTCAGTGGTCTAACAGGGCTCTATAGAGCTGCAGCATAACCTCACAGCTCTTAAACTCTATCCCTCTGACCATGAAAACCAACACACCATTCGCCTTCTTAACAATGCTATCAAATTAGGTGGCAACTTTGAGGGATCTATGGATGTGGACTCCAAGATCCCTCTGTTTCTCCACATGCCAAGAATCCTGTCTTTAAGCCTGTAATCTGCATTCAAATTCAACCTTCCAAAATGAATCACTTCACACTTTTCCAGGTTAAACTCCAACTGCCACTTCTCAGCCCAGCTCTGTATCCTGTCAATGTCCCATTGCAACCTACAACAGCCCTCCACAATATCCACAATTCCACCAACCTTTGTGTCATCGGCAAACCTACTAACCCACCCTTCCACTTCCTCATCTAAGTCATTTATAAAAAATCACAAAGAACAGAGGTCCCAGAACACATCCCTGTGGAACACCATTGGTCACAGATTTCGAGGCTGAATAATTTCCACCTACTATCACCCTCTGTCTTCTCTGAGCCAGCCAATTCTGTATCCAGACAGTCAAATTTCCCTGTACTCCATGCCTCCTTACTTTCTGAATGAGCCTACCATGGGGAAACTTATCAAACGCCTTGCTAAAATCCATGTACACCACATCCACTTCTCTACCTTCATCAATGTGTTTTGTCACACCCTCAAAGAATCCAATAAGGTTTGTGAGACATGACATGCCCCTCACAAAGCCATGCTGACTATCTCAAATCAAAGGAGAAAATGAGGACAGCAGATGCTGGAGGTCAGAGCTGAAAATGTGTTGCTGGAAAAGTGCAGCAGATCAGATAGCATCCAAGGAGCAGGAGAATCGACGTTTCGGGCATGAGCCCTTCTTCAGAAGAAGGGCTCATGCCTGAAACATCGATTTTCCTGCTCCTTGGATGCTGCCTGATCTGCTGTGCTTATCTCAAATCAAACTATGGTTTTCCAAGTAATCATAAATCATGAATCACTTATCCCAAAGACAACACTCACAAATTAAGCTGGGCTAATTTTGAATTGCTCTTTGTGGAAGCTTGGTGCTCAATTTGGCGACCAGGTTTTCTATACCTTATAAGTCTCTCATTGGCTGTAAGGCACTTTGGGAAACCCTAAGGTCATGAAAAGATGCTATACAAATCCAAGTTCCTTTCTATGAGCATGGAGCACAGTCCAGGTTGGTTTTGCAGTTGGGTACAGTTCCTCAGAATATTTGTCTCTCCATCAACCATGCCAGTTCTTCCAGATAGCGCCAACAACAGTGGATTATCAATTCCCCTCTCTGGGCATCAAATTGAGGGAGAACTTGGCTTATACTAGTGTTCAGACAAGTTGATAGCTGTTTATTTCAGGTCTCGTCGAGATGGTCATCTACGTTGCCCAGTATATTGGCACCAGTCCATACCTCAGCACTGCTCACCATGCTGGTCATATGTTTTACCTTGGGCCAACACACTTTCAGTTCTCAGCATGTTGGCAGCAACCCGTTACAATGAGAGTTGCCCTCCAAAGAGAAGAGGTGACAGGAGAAGAGGGGACATCTTTGGTGACCCAGTCGAAAGGGGCAAGTGTTGAAGTGTGGCAATAATGGGTTTACATTTTGAAAGAGACAGTGGCTCAAATGACAATAAGACCTGGATGCAGATGTAGTCCACTCCATCATTCATTAAAATCATGGTTTATCTGACATCCTACCTTACCTCCATCACCCTTGACTCTCTACCCAAAGTGACAAATGCTGGAGATCACAGTGGGTCAGACAGCATCCATGGAGAGAGAGCAAGTTAATGCTCTGTGTCGGGATGATCCTTTACCAGAGCTCGCTGCATCTGCAGTATTTTGCTCCTACCCTTGATTCCCTAACTGATAATTGAAATAGCCTTCAACTGTTGAGCTACTCCATGATTTGAGGAGTTAGTACCCCAAAATCCAGAACTGCTGTACATAAAACAAGCTTCCTAACAATGAAGCTGTATTTAGGAAGGTATGTTAATTATAAGGACAGGATTATCACTAAATTACTCCTGAGGCACTCACCCCAATACAGCTACACACTTCCACCAGTATGTTTCCTTGTGGGGGAAGTTTCTTGTATAGCCCACTTCCAGATATGAACACGACTAAACAAAAGGAAAAGATCATCAAATTATTGTTCATTTTTCTGCTGCAATTTCTCTTCTCGCTCTGCATCAGGGTATTTTCTCTTTCCACTCTCCTGTTTATAAATAGGAATATTTTTTGAACATCTAGAAGGCAGGATTCAATGCCAACTTTCCTAGCTCATGTTGGCTATCAACCAGAACAATGAGACCAGACAATACCTCATGGGAGCACCATCCAGAATCAAAGAGTGCCTCCAGTGTGGAAAGAGGCCATTCAGCCCATCGAACCTGCACCAACTGTCCAGACAGCATCTCACCCAGACCCTGTACCTTATCCCCATAACCCCATATTTCCCATGGATAATCCCCTTAACCTGCACATTCCTACTCATATGAGGAAATTTAGCATGGCCAATGCACCTGCCCTAACACGCCTTTGGACTGTGGAAGGAAACTGGAGCACCCGGTCGAAACCCACACAGAGACGGGAAGAATTTGCAAACTCCACACAGACAGTCACCCCAGGCTGGAATTGAACCCGGGTCCCTAGCAGTGTGTGGCTGAAGTGCTAACCACTGAACTTTTACCTCCTCTCAATGCCCAGTCCATGTTGTAGCACAGCCTAACTTGGCCACATATCAATATTGCTTCATCATTGTTGGGCCAAAATTTGTCACATCTGAGATTACTTTTTTTTTAGATTAGATTAGTTACAGTGTGGAAACAGGCCCTTCGGCCCAACAAGTCCACACCGACCCTCCGGAAAGCAACCCACCCAGACCCATTCCCCTACATTTACCCCTACACCTAACACTATGGGCAATTTAGCATGGCCAATCCACCTAACCTGCACATTTTTTGGATTGTGGGAGGAAACCGGAGCAAACCCACGCAGACACGAGGAGAATGTGCAAACTCCACTCAGACAGTTGAATTGAACCCGGGTCTCTGGTGTTGTGAGGCAGCAGTGCTAACCATTGTGTCACCGTGCCACCCGTAAGGTTGGAACAATTCCTTGGAATGATAAGTCAACAAAAGGACTGCTCTGGTCCATAAAGGTATTCCATCCCCTTCTCAAAAGATGGGCCATAAAAGTGGTCCTAAGTCCACAGCACAAGGTTATCCTAAACTGCATGAAATGCAAATAATTGAGGCCATTGAACTATTGGATTGTCACTTCAGTTCATTGCTGAAGTTGGTGAGAAAGAAGGTTCGTAGCGCAGCACACGGAGTTTTGACTCCACATCCACTTTGTGCTTCAATAGCCACTAAAAGTTCCTAATATTGTCTAAAGAAAAGGGATTGCCAGATTATCCCAGAAGTAGCAAGCACGTGACACAACGATGGCTGACTTGCTGAAAGCAGTGTTACATCTCACCTAATGCAATCACCATTAGTGCAGCAGGAACACCAAAGGCAAGAGCGTAGCAGTCTCCACCAAAGCACTGAACTTCAGCTGGAAAACACAACAAGGCAACGTCAATGAGGATGGATATGCTGCATGGCCTTTACAGCATCTGAAAAGTCTTATTATGTGAGCAGCAAGCCATGAATGAGATCTTCAAACAGAGAACACAAGGATCTGCATCAATTATATTCATTTTATTGCCAGGAATATAAAGGATGTTCCTGGCAAAAGCGTGTGTGTGTGTGTGTGTGTGTGTGTGTGTGTGTGTGTGTGTGTGTGTGTGTGTGTGTGTGTGTGTGTGTGTGTGTGTGTGTGTGTGTGTGCCCCCATCCTTGATTTAAAAAAACACACAATCTCCCCCTCCCCACCTCACTCACTACTCCCTGCATTTCCTACTTCCCTTTCTATAACATATAAACTAAATATTTTATTACTCCATATCAATGAAGAGGTGACTGCATTGATGTGAATCTGGAGTCACCATGTTGGCCAGACCAGGAAAAGGATGGCAGATTTCCTTCCTGGAAGGATGTTAATGAATCAGAAGGGATTTTACAACACTTTATGATGGGTCACTATCAGTGAGGCAAGCTTTACATGCCTGGTTTTTTAGTTTATTAATTGAATTCAAATTCCCGCAGTTGCAACTGTGAGATTATGAACCTGTGTTTCCAGCATATTCACCTGAGCTTCCGGATTACAGGCTCAGTGACAGTATCGCTATGTCACTATTTCCTCCTAATAAGTGGCAAAGGGGCTCCAGCCTCTCTCACCCTGAAGAGATTAGATTCCCTACAGTGTGGAAACAGGCCCTTTGGCCCAACAAGTCCACACCAACCCTCCGAAGAGCAACCCACCCCCCTCTGACTAATGAACCTAACGCCATGGGCAATTTAACATGGCCAATTCACCTAACCTGCACATCTTTGGATTGTGGGATGAAACCGGAGCACCTGGAGGAAACCCAGGCAGGCACGAGGGGAATATGTAAACTTCACACAGACAGTTACCCGAGGATTTGAACCTGGGATCCTGGTGCTGTGAGGCAGCAGTGCTAACCACGGAGCCACCGTGCCACAACAAAACAGTGAAACACAAGCTCAGCTGGGCTACAGAGATCCCGACCTGGCTGATTTCCAGGACTCTGCTGTAAATGCCCATAACAATACCTCAGTGTCTGTCAAAAATAGAAACTGCTCAGAAAACTCAGCAGGTCTGGCCAGCATCTTTGGAGGGAAAGCAGAGTCAATGTTATGAGTTCAGTGACTCATCTTCAGAAGTGACCTTTCTTCCGAACGTTCTGCAGAAGGGTCATCGGACCCGAAACGTTGACTCTGCTTTCTCTCCACGGGTGCTGCCCAGACTTGCTGAGTTTTCCCAGCAGTTTCTGCTTTTGTTTTGTGCTGATTTCCAGCACTTGTAGTTCTTTGATTGTCTTCTCCAGTATCAATCAACCTGACAGCAAAATAGGAAGTGAAACCCGATTTAAGATAGGTCGTGATGAAGGAGCAAATCTGAGTTTGTGTAGATTTGTATTACTCCCAAAAACAGCAACACATCATATTGCACAACCACCAGACACCGAAGAGAAAATGTATCAGAGATCAAATTCTGTATAAAATATTGCACATAACTTATATCAGTACAGCTAGAATTGCAAGTCAGCACTGACCTCTCAATATGGGAGTGATGATGGTTGAGAGTAAACTTCCTGCATTAATGGACAGATAGAAGAAGGAGAAAAACCTACTCCGCTCAGAATCCTGGAATATCGAATGAGAAATTGGGAAGTAATCAATTAATGCAATAAAATCCACACTTAGTCAGTCAGTCCATTCTATTCTATGCTATTGTTCTGATGTACTTATGTAACGTATGATTTGTCTGGTTAGCACACAAAACAATACTTTTCACTGTGACAATAATAAATCAAAACAAATTTCATGCATTCACAGGATGTGGGTCTTGTTGGAGAGGTCAGGGTTTATTGCTCATCCCTAATAGCCCAGAAGGCAGTTCAGAATCAATTACATGTAGGTCAGACCAGGTAAGGATGGCAGACTTCTTCCCTAAAGGGCATTAATGAACCGAATGGGCTTTTACAACAATTGACTCATAGTTGTCATTGGATTTTTAATTGCAGAGTTTTAAAAATCGATTCACATTTCGATTTTTAATGTGAATCCATCACAATGGGATTTAAACCCAGGTCCCCGACAGCTTCAGTCCAGGGTTCTCACTCACTAGTGCTGTGATATTACCATGATGCCACCACCTCCCAGATACAATGCAACATATAGACCACCCCGTGGCTGAACATTTTAACTCCCCTTCCCATTCCACCAAGGGCATGCAGGTCCTGGGCCTCCTCCACCACCTAACTCTTACCACCAGATGCTTGGAGGAAGAACGCCTCATCTTCCACCTTGAGACCCTCCAGCCACATGGGGATCAATGTAGATTTCAACAGTTTCCTCATTTCCCCTTGCCCCACCTTATTTAGAGTCATAGAGATGTACAGCATGGAAACAGACCCTTCGGTCCAACCCGTCCATGCCAACCAGATATCCCAATCCAGTCTAGTCCCACCTGCCAGCACCTGGCCCATATCCCTCCAAACCCTTCTTATTCATATACCCATCCAAATGCCTCTTAAATGTTGCAATTTTACCAGCCTCCACCACTTCATCTGACAGCTCATTCCATACACGTACCACCCTCTCCGTGAAAACGTTGCCCCTTAAGTCTCTTTTATATCTTTCCCCTCTCACCCTAAACCTATGCCCTTTAATTCTAGACGGAAAAGACTTTGCCTATTTACCCTATCCATGCCCCTTATAATTTTGTAAACCTCTATAAGGTCACCCCTCAGCCTCTAATGCTCTAGTGAAAACAGCCCCAGCCTGTTCAGCCTCTCCCTATAGCTCAAATCCTCCAACCCTAGCAACATCCTTGTAAATCTTTTCTGAACCCTTTCAAGTTTCACAACATCTTTCCGATAGGAAGGAGACCACTTGTCACTGTCCTCTTGACCTGTCGTACCTGTCCATCTTCCTTCCCACCTATCTGCTCCACCCTCTTCTTCGACCTATCACCTTCACCCCCAACTTTATCTACCTATTGCATTCCTAGCTACCTTCCCTCCAGCCCCACCCCCTCCCAGTTACCTCTCAGGGCCCTTGGGCGGGCCTCTCATTCTTGATGAAGAGCGTATTATCAAAATGTTAATTTTCCTGCTTCTCAGATGCTGCCTGACCTGTTGTGCTTTTCCAGCACCACCCTCTTCGACTGATCTCCAGCACCTTCAGTCCTCGCTTTCTCCTAACACATATGCCTAGTCTATGCAACATATACAGCCAGCGAGTGTTGGGTATACCAGCCAATGAGTGGAAAGTGTGTACAGTCAATGACTGCAAAGCTGTCCAGTCTATGAATGAGGACAATGTCAAAATGAATCATTGAAGCCTGTTCTCTGTGCTCAGGCTGTGATGCAGGACATAGCTACTTCAATATGGGTTACGTGCAGAATGTTTCCACACAACCGAAGTTCCTCAATTCTTGGTTTCATCCTGTTCTACAAACCTTCTCTATACTTTCTCAAAGTCCTTGAGGTCTTTCTTACCGTGTTGTGTTTACTTTGACGCACAACGCGCACGCTGAGGTCTAAGGATTATCAATAAATATTTCACTTAACTTTTTGCTTTGACCTTCATGGTTCTTCGAGCAACAAGGGAGTCAAGGGCCATGAGAAGCAGAAAGCAAAGTGGAGGAGACAGCACCATCCAATCTGCCATGATCTTATCCACTGAGGAAAGAGGCTCAAGGGGCTGACTGGTCTACCCGCATTCTTCATTTTCCTGCTGTCTATTCACAAAACCCAGGATTGAGTATTCTAAATCTCTAGTGGCAGAATAAATAAGAACAACGCTGTTTCCAACATCTGACATTCTTATAGTGCACTCACTTGCTCCTCTTCAAATTGATCACCGCCAAAAGCTGCAACACAAGGTTTGATGCCACCAGTGCCCAGGGCTATTAAGAAGAGGCCAAGCATTGATAACACTCTGCAAACAAGAGAACCTTCATTACGTTTTGAAGAGACTGGTATAACTCCATTCCCTGAGAAGAATAAATATAAGCCACAGCGATGGGTGTGTTGACAGTTCTTTTGTTGCTTTGACAGTCATTAGGTTCTGCGACCTAGTCTCAGCACAGAGACTTGATGCAAAATCCAAACAATGTGGCTTATTACTGAGGAAGTACTCTCCTGGTGAAGGTGCCACCCATCAGATGAGCTATTCTCGCCTGGATCCCAATCAATAATTATCCCTCAACAAATATCACTAAAACTGAACTCTATCATTATGCCTTTGTTGTTTTTGGAAGCTTGTTGTGTGCCTATTTTGGCTGCTACATTGCCTACACTACAACAGTTTTACAAAAGGATGTCATTGGCTGTAAAGTGTTTTGGCACTTCTGGGCCAATTGGTATTATTATCAGTTAATGTTTCCAAATGAAAGTGTGCTCTATTTAACTGCATCTTTTCTTTAACCTACAGCATCTGTGTGAAGGGATAATCAGATTATAGAAACAGATAACTTACAGCACAGAAAGAGGTCATTCTACCCATCATGGCTGTCCATGGTTAATCCATGACTGAATTAACCAGCACCCATCCAAATCCCACATTTTGAAACTGACTGGTTGGGAATCACTGGCAAAATGTGTGGAAAAGCACAGCAGTCAGGCAGCATCTGAGGAGCAGGACAGTCAATGTTTGGAGCGGAAACTCTTAATCAGGAATGCTTGAAACATCGATTCTCTTGCTCCTCGGATGCTGCATGACCAGCTGTGCTTTTCCAGCACCACACTCTTTGACTCTGATCTCCAGCATCTGCAGTCCTCACTTTCTCCTGGTTGGGAATCACTGCTGGGTTTTATTTATTGTCTTCTCAATATGTTTGTTTCACTGTTGTTTTGTCATTGACCAGGGAGAATAAGGAACAATTCCCCATTAGCTCCCTCCAGCTTCTTGTTAGCCGGTTGGTCATTTATTGGTTAGTGGATCATCCACCTCTTAGTTGTATCTCCCAATATTGCTTTTTCTTTACACTGTTGTTCAAAATTAAAAAGCAGAGTTGTCAAATCTCCCAGAGTGCTAGACTTGCAAAGCAGCTTCCAGAACCTTCTATTCAAGGCTGTACAACAGCCATATATGATAACCTTCAGTCATTACAGCATTGCAACAGATGGACAAACTCTACAGACACCTTTTTTTATTACTAGTGAACACACTTTTGCGAGGACAAATATTTTACAAAATGTTGTAAAAATAATATTAAAAAGTACATGCATGCATATTTGCTAATGTGTGTATTCATTTATCTTTAACACAGAGAGAAATGGGTCTGGGTGGGTTACTCTTTGGAGGGACGGTGTGGACTGGTTGGGCTGAGGGGCCTGTTTCCACACTGTAGAGAATCTAATCTAATCTAATCTTATCTAAAACATTTCCCCTAACCTCAACCACCACAAAGTACACACGCCACAGTTTCTAAATCGCAATTCACTTTGTTTATTCTTTCAAGGGTTAGGCATCGTAGTGAACACACCATTCCCAGTGCATCTTTAATAATTTTGTCTTTATCCAATGACTATGTTTTGATGAAATTTAATTCCACCTCATCAATTATTACAGCAGCAATTTCCATCATGTCCAGTTTTAAGGTAGCGGATTTATGCGTTTCTAATGTGGAGCCTCAGACCCAGGATTTACAAACAAAATGGACTTGAGGATTGATAGAGGACAAAGGTTGTCTTTGGGATTATGAGGAGCCCTGTGAGGGCATTGGGTGGCATGGATGAGGCATGGGAATGTTTGAATGGCTGAGGAGGTGTAAGGCGGTGAGGGCTGCTTTAACGTTCTTTTCTAAAACGTTGATACATTGCCCAGCCAGTTCCCACACCCAGCAGCCTTTCCACCCATTCCAAATTGTAGAGATGAAATCCTAGATAACAAAAATTCCGGAACACTCTTTTCCGGGCTGGATTTGCTGAGCTGGGAACTGTCAACTCTATGTAACTCTGTTACATAGAGTTGACCGCCTTGGATTTCTCGTGGGTAGTGTCGGGTGCTTGGGTCAAACAGCACATCTCCTAAACTAAGCACTAAAGAACCATCGAAAGAGCCTGTAATGATATAGCACTATTCCCAGCCACTGACCATCCCAAAATGATGTACAGTCAGTCTCATGCATCCTACGTGAGAGATCCTAAGCTTCATCCAGAAGACAGCACCTCTGAGAGAGCAACACAACCTCAATACTGTACCGGTGAATCAGAGCATCAAAAATATCATTACTTATACTCACACATGTGCAGTGTGATCACCCACAGTTGGTACTGCACCAACGGACTTCACAACATGACCAATAACATAGACAGTGGAAAGGATGATGATGGTTCTGTATGAAAGCAGAAGAACAACCACCTATAATTAATACATTAAAATAAATATAAACATTAAAGTTTTCACATTTCAATGTTTAAGCAATAAGACGTTTGGGAACCAATTTTAATTTATATGGATGATCAAATGTCTGGATCAATGTCACAGAATTGTTATAGGGCAGAATGAGGCCATTTGGCCCATCCTGCCTGAACCAGTTCTATTACCCTGTGCCAATCTCCTCCCTTTCCCCATGTCCTTACAAACTATTTATATCCCAATAATTATCCAAAGCCCTATTCAACCTACCTTCACCACATTTCCAGATGTCTCAAAGTATCATAACTAAGGGAAAAGGGGTTGGCATGACGGCTCAGTGGTTAGCAATACTGCCTCACAGTGTTAGAGACCTGGGTTCGATTTCACCCTTGGGTGAGTGTCTGTATAGTCTACATATACTCCGTGGGTTTCCTTCAGGTGTTCCAGTCTACTCCCACATTCTGTATATGTACAAGTTAAGTGGATTGGCCATGCTACATTGTGCATAGTATCCAGGGATGTGCAGGCTAGATGGTTAGCAATAGATAATGCAGAGTTACAAGGATGGGATGGGTCTGAATGGGGTAATCTCCAGAGGGTTGGTGTGGCCTGAATGAGTTGAATGGCCTGCTTCCACACTGTAGCGATTCTATGAAAAGTTGAAATAGTAGTGATTTTTCTTTATTATTGCATGGGTTGTGGGCATTTTGTTGCCTGTGCTGAAAGACCCTTGAATTTAGCAGCTTGCTAGGTGACTTCTGAGGGCGGTGAAGACCCAACCTCATTGCTGTAGATCTGGAATCACCTGCAGGTGGATTTTGTTTGATTTGATTTGTTTTATTATTGCTACATGAACACCAGAACACCAACGCTTCACCAGAGGCGCACTAATGATATGACCTGGAATGGTGGCAAAACATCTGTGATTACCAGCTCAGCGAGCAAGGCAATAATCTCATCCATAATCTGAGCTCAAGTTCTCATGGACTTCGATTGTCACATGTACCGAGATACAGCAAAAAGTATTGTTTGACAAATCAAACTTTACTTAAGTACATAGGGTAATAGAACCAAATGCAGAACATAGTGTTACAGCCACAGAATCAGTTCCTGATTTATATGTTTGTGTGCGTATACTGGTCTGAAATGTTCTCTGAATCAAAAACAGGAAAGCTCAACAGGTCTAGCAGCAGCTGTGGAGAGAAATCAGTGTTAGGGTCACATGACCGGAAACATTATAGAGTCAATAGCCAGAGACTTTTCCCCAGGGCAGGGTTGACTGGTACGAGAAGTCATAGTTTGAAGATATTAGGAGGAAGGTATAAAGGAGACACAAGAAGTAGGTTTTTACACAGAGAGTTGAGAATGCACAGAATGTATTACCAACGGTGGTGGTGAAAGCAGGGTCATTGGAGACATTTAAGTGACTGCTGGACATGCAAATGGATAGCAGTGAGTTGAGGGGTGTGTAGATTGTTACTATATTTTACATTAGGATTAAATCTCGGCACAACATCGTGGGCCAAAGGGCCTGTTCTGTGCTGTACTTTTCTATGTTCTATGTTCTATTAACTCTGATTTCTCTCCACAGATGCTGCCAGACCTGCTGAGCTATTCCAGTAACTTCTGTTATTCTTTCTGAATTACAACATCCAAAGTTCTTTTTTTTTAAATTTGTGAGCTCCTGAATGTACTTCAAAACATGCGCTTTCATCCACTTTTTCCATACTGCAACTATACAGGAGAACATAGTGTTACAGCCAGAGAGAAAGTACAGAGAAAGATCAGCTCTAATCTTAGAGAGGTCGGAGCATAATTCTGATAACAGCGGGGAAGCAGCTGGTTTTTGAATCTGTCGGAATGTGTTCTCAAACTTTGCACTTTCTGCCTGATGGAAGACGGTGGAAAAGAGTGTAATGGGGTGGGAGTGGTCTTTGATTATGTTGGCTGATCTCCCGAGGCAGACTCGATCGACGGACTGTATGATGAACTGGGCTGTGCTCAAAACTCTCTGTAATTACTTGTGGTTTTGTGCAGAGCAATTGCCATGCATCCATACATGCCGTGATGCATCTAGTTAGGATACTTTCTATGGCGCATTTATAAAAATTGGCAAGAGTCATTGTGGACATGCTGAATTTGTTAGCCTCCTGAGGAAGTAGAGGCATTATTGTGCTTTCTTGACTGTAGCATCGAAGTGGATGGACCAGGACAGATTGTTGGTGATACTTACTCCTAGGAACTTGAAGCTATTGACCACCGGTACCTCAGCACCATTGACACAGTCAGGGGTGTGTCTGCTACACCTCCTGAAGTCAACGACCAGCTCTTTTGTTTTGCTGACATTGAGGGAGAGATTGGTGCCTTCACACCATGCCACTAAGCTGTCTATCTCTTTCCTATACTCTGTCTCATCGTTGTTTGAGATCTGACCCATAACTTTGTCAGTGGATTTAGAGCCACACAGTTGTGTGTATATAAGGAGCATAGTAAGGGGTTGAGTATGCAGCCTGGTGGGGTACTTGTGTTGAGGATTATTGTGGAAGTGGTGGTGTTGCCTGTCCTTACTGATCTCAGTAAATTGGGGAAGAACAGCAGATTGCCTTCCCTGAAGGATGTTAGTGATCCAGAGGGGTTTATATAACAATTGATAATGGTTTAATGGCCACCAGTAGGATAGCATTTAAGTCCTTTTCTTGACATATCAACGGGCCTTGGTGAGTTATCCACTTTCACAAATACTAATCTTCTTAACATTTTGTCTCTCTTCTTACATTTATAACATCCAATACTTCACAGTAATTCTCCTTAACTAGAATGTCTGCATTTTTCATCTTTTATGAGAACACATGCAAAGTGTTCATTGAGTAGAATATTCCCATCTTCTATCTTCACACGTAGTTTACTTTGTGCTGTTTTGTGTCATACTCTGTGCTTAATTATCCTCTTATTCTTAAATATTGTCAAATATCTTTGCGTTTACCTTGATTTACAATCATTCTTTTGTGTTCTCTCCTCCATAAGTTCATTTTGAATTTAACTCCTACGCTGTGTATACAACTTTCTGTAGCACGAAGTGACCTGCTATCTGACATTAGCTTTCCTTTTCTGCTTTACCTAATCCCGTGTGCTCCTTGAAATGCAGCAGGCTCTAAAGTTAACTTTCTCATCCTCTTCCTTCTGCGGGGACATGTTTACCCTGAGCAATTTGAATATCCCCCAGAAATACCCCCTAAACTCCAATCACACTGAATCATTCCTCAGCCTACTAAAATTGACCATACCTCAATTTAGAACTTTAAAATCCTGCTGTAACCTTTATCTAACATTATAACTAACTGAATTATAATCAGTAACACCAAAATGTTTTGTTCATTGCCACCCCTTCCACTTGCTCAGCTTTATTTCCGACAGGCTATTCCAGAGTTCGCTTGCTGGACTTGCTGGGCTGCTCGTTCCTGATTTATATGTTTGTGTGTGTGTATACTGGTCTGAACATTCTCCTCAATCAAAAATGGAAACACTCTGCAGGTCTGGCAGTGGCTGTGGAAAGAGTCAGACTTATGGTCACTTGACCTGAAATGTTAACTCTGATTTCTCTCCACAGATGCTGCCAGACCTGCTGAGCTTTCCCAGCAATTTCTGTTTTTGTTTCTGATTTTGTTTCAGCATCCAAAGTTCTTTCAGTTTTTAAAAAATGTATGATCTCCTGAATGTATGACAAAAAAACGCTGTTCTCGCTACTCTTTTTATACAGCAACTACCCGAGGTATAAACCCTTACAATTACTGTCCTATTGTTTTTGTACTGGTCAGATAGTTGACTATATATTTGCTCTTAACTGGTGACTGCCCCTTACCTTGTTTCTTATGTTTTTTATTTGATGGTCTTTCAAACATGACATCCTACTTCACTGCTATGAAATGTCAGCAAGCTTCTTTTTTATTCTCTGTTCTCTCTCATCTAAGAATCTGTAAATAGAAACACTGAGCTGCCCTTCATATGACCTCCATATGACCTCGATTCATTAGCTTTATTTCCTGTATACCTTTGATCACAAACGCTTCATTATTTTCTAACATTAGTTCCCTCTGTTTTCCAGACGAATTTACTAGATTCCTTTGTCTTCTGCATCATTCCTGATTTTCACAGAATCATAGAATCCCTAGAGGCCGTTTGGTCCAACAAGTCCCCACCAGCCTTCTAGGTAAAAACAATGACTGCAGATGCTGGAAACCAGATTCTGGATCAGTGGTGCTGGAAGAGTACAGCAGCTTCCAGCTCACTGCCTTTATTCCTGATGGGGGGCTTTTGCCCGAGGCGTCGATTTCGCTGCTCGTTGGATGCTGCCTGGACTGCTGTGCTCTTCCAGCACCACTGATCCAGAACCCACCAACCTTCTGAAGAGTAACCCACCCAGATCCATTCTCCTACCCCATTACTCTACATTTACCCTTGACTAATGCATCTAACCTACTATGGGCAATTTAGCATGGCCAAATCACCTAACCTGCACATCTTTTGACCGTGGGAGGAAACAGGAGCACCCAGAGGAAACCCATGCAGACACGGGGAGAACGTGTAAACTCCACACAGACAATGGTCTGAAACTGGACTCGAAACCAGGTCGGTGCTGCTGTGAGGCAGCAGTGCTAACCACTGAGCCACCGTGCCGCCCCATTTGAAAATATCCTCAGGATCCTATCCCTCTGCCAAACTAGTTTGAATCCTGCCTAACACCACCAGCAATCCTTCTTGCCACAGTATTTATTCTAATGATGGAACCTGATACTGTCTGAGACTGGAAGATATTTTCTACTCAATCTGTTCAGAAATGTTACTACACACCTCTCCAACAGCGGGACTTGAATATGAGGCTCCTGTCTCAGCCACGGCATTTGCAATGGATAATTGTAATGGGTTTCCTCCCTTTACTCATTCATAGAATCATAGAAGTCCTACAGTGTGGAAGTAGGTCATTCAGCCTGTCAAGTCCACATTATCTCTCCAGCATCCCAGTCAAACCTAACCCCTACCCTATCCCAGAATTCCCATGGTTAATCCACCTAGCCTGCACATCCCTGAACACTATGGACAATTTAGCATGGCCAATTCACCTGACCTGCCCATCTTTGGACTGTGGGAGGAATCTGAAGGAAACGCACACAGACATGAGGATAATGTGCAAACTTCATACAGACAGTCACCCAAGGGTGGAATCGAACCTGGGACCCTGGCACTATGAGGCCACTGTGCCACCCCAAAATACTCATTACCATTGAGTAACATTTTAAAGGGATAAATCTTAAGTGCGGGGACTACCCTTATCACGTGAAGGACTTTGCACCACACGAAGTCTCAATAATTGCTTTATGATGGGGACGTTTCTGAGAATAACCTTGGGAAATGGGGCTTCTCAGTTTCAGCTTGGGTCTTTTTGACCAGGATTCAAGAGCAGTCAAACTTTGAGCACAAGGACTGAAAACGATCAGTGCAACACTAATTGCTGGCATACTCTTGGACGCTTGCTCATGATCGAACGGGCATCCGCAGGAGGTCGAGAACAATTTCACCAACACTCCTCTGAAGCTATGCTTGGTGCAGTGGAATCAGGAGCAGACAGTGTGCATTGAGTTAGTGACAGACAGAGGAAAGCATGGCGAGGGGCTTTAGCAGTTAAAGGAGACAGGCGTTCACGTCATCACAAAACAGAAGAAGGAAAGATTTGAACAAAATGCCATCTCACTTAAACTTTCCCAGCCAGGAATCAGCAATGAGAGCTCCGAGGACCGGTGTGAAATAGGCGAATCCGGAAAAGGCATGGTAGATGGCAGTGGATAGATCATCATCCCAACAAAGGAAGGTTGTAAAGTACAAGGTGAGAATCGCTGCAACACAATAGACATGAGAATGTAAAAAAACCGAGCAATGAGAAAGAACATTTTGTCGATCAAACCTACATCTTTTTTACATTCTTTAACACTATGAGGCCATCGCTGGCTAGGCAGCATTTATTGTCCATCCCTAGTTGCCCAGAGGGCACTTGAGAGTCAACCACTTTGTTGTGGGTCTGGAGTTACATGTAGGCCAGATCAGGTGAGCGTGGCAGACTTCCTTCCCTAAAGGACATAACTGAACCAGATGGGTTTTTCCGACAGTTGACAATGGATTCATGATTCTGGATTAATGGTGCTGGAAGAGCACAGCAGTTCAGGCAGCATCCGAGGAGCAGTAAAATCGATGTTTCGGGCAAAAGCCCTTCATCAGGAATAAAGGCAGAGAACCTGAAGTGTGGTGGAACTGGTCCTCCTGGGAGCAGATGCAGCACTCCCTCACCACCAGACACCTGGAGGAAGAACGCCTCGTCTTCCACCTCGGAACACTTCAACCCCAGGGCATCAACGTGTACTTCAACAGTTTCCTCATTTCCCCTTCCCCCACCTCACCCCAGTTCCAAACTTCCAGCTCAGCACTGTCACCATGACTTGTCCTATCTGCCTATCTTCTTTTCCACCTATCCACTCCACCCTCCTCCCTGACCTATCACCTTTATCCCCTCCCCCACTCACCCATTGTACTCTATGCTACTTTCTCCCCACCCCCACCCTCCTCTAGCTTATCTCTCCACCCTTCAGGCTCTCTGCCTTTATTCCAGTACCAGAATCTGGTTTCCAGCACCTGCAGTCATTGTTTTTACCTATGGATTTATGATAGTCATTAGTTTCTTAATTCCAGGTATTTATTGAATTCAAATTCCACCGAACATTACCTGGGTCTCATTAACAGCCAAGTGATAGACCATCGCCTCCTCCGAGAATTCTAGAAAATACAATCCTGGCGACAGTATTGGGGATGCTCAGGAAGCCTGAAACCATATGGGTCAAAGCAGTCTGGTTGACTGGCATCCCAACCACCATCATTTACCATTCATGCCCACCACCACAGACATTTAGTAGCAGCAGTGTGTACCATTTACAATATGACTTGCAGCAACTCACCAAGGCTTAATTTCCAAACTCAACCTTTACCACCTAGAAAGACAAGGGCAGTAGACCCATGGTAGACCACCAAATGCAAGTTCTCCTTTAAGCCACACACCATCCCAACTTCACTGTCATTGGGTCAAATTCCTGTAATATCCTTCCTCCCAGCTGTAGGGGGATACGTACCCCACATGCACTCCAGGGTTCAAGAAGGCACCTTCAAGGGCAGGTAAGGATGGGCAATAAGTGCTGGCCAGCCTGTGATACCCACAGCTCATAAGTGAACAAAGAACACTAATCTGTGCCTCTGGATTACTCGGGACCAGGCCGCCCAAGCTTGTTTCAAACCTATTTTAGAAACTTGGTTATTGCAGGGTAAGAAGAGCTCCCACGGCCATCTTTACAGGATGTGGGTGATATAGTGGCCCAGTGGTTAGCACTGCTGCCTCACAGCACCAGGTACCCAGGTTCAATTCCAGTCTCAGGTGACTGTCTGTGTGGAGTTTGCAGATTCTCCCTCTGTCTATCTGAGTTTCCTCCCACAATCCAGAGATGTGCAGGTTAGGTGGATTATGCTCAATTGCCCTATAGCATCCAAGGATTTGCAGGGTAGGTGGATTAGCTATGGGAAATGGAGTATGGATCCTGGTGGTATGCTTTTTGGAGGGTCAGTGTGGACTCAATGGCCTGTTTCCACACTGCAGGGATTCTGTGACACATAGGGGCAGATTGTAGCCTTTTGGAGCTCGCTCTTCAACCACAAAATAAGGATTTTGTTTGATAAAAGCATGAAGATCAAACGTACCTTTCATGCCATAGTAGGAGAAGCGTTCACAGAATTCATTTACCACGACAAACAGAATGCTCAGTGGGTAATTGGTTCCACACAGTCTCTGCAGAAGACGAAAGACGATAGTTTGCAATGTATGACATGAAACAAATATAGTGGTGAGTCAGCACTCGTTTAGCCTTATTAGGTTTCAGCAGAAGTTCTATTTCTTGCATTTATGTCTCTAAGTCACAACATTCAAGACTCACTCCAGACATACGTGCTTCCAATTCCGAGAGACTTCGAGAGTGTATTTCTTCTTCACCTTTTTAATCTGTACCAGCAGTGTGGCAACATCACCACCTTCCCAGTTTATCACATCTTGTTGAAGTCCATTTACGATTGTCTCCAACTTTCTACATGTGGGTGGCACAGTGGTTAGCACTGCTGCCTCACAGCGCCAGAGACCTGGGTTCAATTCCCGCCTCAGGTGTGGAGTTTGCACATTCTCCCCATGTCTGTGTGGGTTTCCTCCGGGTGCTCCAGTTTCCTCCCACATTCCAAAAAATGTGCAGGTTAGGTGAATTAGCCATGCTAAATTTCCTGTGTGTTAGGTGAAGGGGTAAATGTAGGGGGTTGGGTTGGTGTGGACTTGTTAGGCCGAAGGGCCTGTTTCCACACTGTAACTAATCTAATTCCTTTTTTTTCTCAGGTGTTTTCTGCGTGGAATGCAAATTATCGGACTGTTGGGTTTAAAGCAGAGATATACAATTGCTTATGAAACACCAAAAATCGGTGATTAGTTGAAAATATGTTGAGCCCCTGTAGATCAGTGTCTGTCTGAATGAGTTAACGGATGTCCAATGCTGCTGATGCTCATTAGCAGCAGTGTGTTCTCTCTACATGAATGCACCGCAGCCACTCACCAACATCCCTTAGACAGCACCTTCCACATCCGCAACCTATACCATCCAGGAGGACAAGGCCACCAGATCCATGGGAACAACACCCTCCGCAAGATCCTTCTCATTTGCTTCCCAGCTGCAAGGCTTTCCGAGATCCGTGTATGGCAGCAACTACCAGAGCTGGAAGCCAATGCTGTGTTGTGCATGGAACCTCGGAGCAGATGCACTCACGCAGCTTCGAGGGAACCTCGCCTCCCAAGCCACGCACCAGCCTGACTTGGAAATATACCAGCATCCCTTCATTGTCACTGGGACAAAATTCCAGAATATCTCCCACCAACAGCACCGTGCATGCACCTACACCAAATGAACTACAGTGGTTCAAGAAGGGGGTTTGTCATCACCTTCTAAAGGGAAACCAAGGACGGGCCAGGAATGATGACTCTGCCAGTGATGCCCATGTCCCTTAAATAATTAATCAAACACCAGTGATCAGAACGTTTCAACTGGAGGTTGCAACATTTCAGGGTTGGGTGGCTGGAGGTGGTAATGATTACCATACAGTTCAGACTGATTTCTGACAAAATAATACTTACATGTGGACCGACCTGGAACACATCGCTGGGAGCCTTTTGATTTTAGTTGATGAGATTTTATTTTAAACAGGAGATAGTGAGGATTCAGATGCTAGAAGGTCACAGTTGATAAAGTGGGGTGCTGGAAAAAGCACAGCAGGTCGGGCAGCATCCATGGAGCAGGAGAGTCAACGGTCAGGCATGAGCTCTTCATCAGGAATAAAACAGGCACAGCCCAGCTCTCCACTGCTTTTCAGAATATTGGGTTCTAAAGTACAGTGGGCATGGTGCGGGACCAGCAGGTTTGGCTGAATTCACATGCCATTGTGCACATTATAGGGTGGCTTCCATGAACTCAGAGAAAGGAAACTACAGGCCTATAAAGTAACGGAATGAGGGGGTATTAAATGGCAGCTATTTGAATAATGATAAGCAGGAGGCTGGAAGAACACAGCAAGGAGGTGTAGAGGTCAACGTTTCGGGTGTGACCCTTCTTCAGGACTGGGGGTAGGTGTGGGGGTAGCTGTAGATAAAGGGGGTGGCGGGGGCAGAGTGGTGAAGTGGGGACAGGTGAAGACAGGTAGAGGGTACCACCTGGTTGGTCAATAGGAGGAATGGTGGCAGGAAGCAGTGGAAGGGATGGGGAGGGGCTGGGAAAGGGGTAGGGGGAGGGGGAGGGAGGTTATTTGAAATTGGAGAACTCAATGTTGAGTCCTCTGGGATGTAGGCTGCCCAGGGGGAAGATGAGATGTTAACCTAGGGTGGGTCAGGAAGGGTCAAAATATAGAAAAATTGCAGCAAATAGGATCAAAGGGGATAAGGGGCAAAAAGGCAACATCAATGTCTCTTTACTTGAATGTGTGCAGTACCCTGAACAAAATAAATGAATAAATGCAGGTCAATTGGGATGTTATAGCCAATTGGGATCTTATAGCCATTATAATGACATGGTTTTAAGGAGATCAAAGCTGGAAACTAAATATTCAGGGGTATGTGACTTTTCAAAAGGACAGGCAGTGAGGAGAAGGTGTTGGGGTAGCACTGTTGGTACAGAATGGAATAAGTATGATAGAAAGTAATGATCTTGGATTAGAAGTTTTAAAATCCATACAGATAGAGGGGTGAAATAAAAAGTGGATGAAGATCTATTAGAAATACTTTATTGGGCCCTTAACAATAGCTATAATAGAGATAATGAGAGCATGTAAAAAAAGGCATTACGATAATCATGAGCGATTTAAATCTTCATGATCTGGGATATCAGTTTGGCATAAGCAGCCACAGGGAAGAATTCATAGAGTGCATTCAGGTCATTTCCTAGAACAATGTGTTGTGGATCCAGCCAGGAATTTATTTAACCAGGTTAAATAAATGATGTCAGAGTAAAAGATCCCTTAGGAAACAGTAATCATAACATTGAGCATTCTGTTTGAGAGGGTGAAACATGGGTTAGAAACAACTTTGCTGAGTTTACCCAAGAGTAATTACAAATGAAGGAGGATCGAGTTGGCCCAAGTGGATTGGAGAAATGGAGTTTAGCAGCAAAGATGAGTCGAGGAACAATGGCAGACATTTAAGGAATTGGCTCATTGCTCACATCAAAGATATGTCCCAGGGACAGAAAACCATTCTAGGAAGGGTACAGTACAGTGATGGGTGACCAAGGAAATTGAGGATGGCAAAGCATTGACAGAGAGAAAAAAAAACATACAATATGGCAAAGATAAACCAAATGATTAGGACAGTTTGAAAAACCAAAATAAGACAACTATAAAAAAATCAAAAGAAGATTAACTTTAAGGGTAAACTTCAAAGCAATATCAAGACAGATGGCAAGAGATTCTTTAAATATATGAAAAGGGCGAGAGAAGCAAAATAGGTTGCTTAGAGTATAAGGCTGGAAAAATAATAATAGGAAATAAGAAAATGTCAGAGAACATAGTACATAGAACATTACAGCGCAGTACAGGCCCTTCGGCCCTCGATGTTGTGCCGCCCTGTCATACTAATCTGAAGCCCATCCCACCTACACTATTCCATGTATATCCATATGCCTGTCCATTGACGACTTAAATGCGTTTAAACTTGGCGAATCTACTACCATTGCAGGCAAAGCATTCCATACCATTACTACCCTCTGAATAAAGAAACTACCTCTGAAATCTGAACAATACCTATCTCGCCTCACTTTAAAGTTGTGTCCCCTCGTGTTTGCCGTCACCATACTTAGAAAAAGGCTCTCCCTGTCCACCCTATCTAACCGTCTGATTATCTTATATGTCTCTATTAAGTCATCTCTCAACCTTCTTCTCTCTAACGAGAACAGCCTCAAGGCCCTCAGCCTTTCCTTGTAAGACATTCCTTCCATACCAGGCAACGTCCTAGTAAATCTCCTCTGTACCCTTTCCAAAGCTTCCACATCCTTCTTATAATGTGGTGACCAGAACTGTACACAATACTCCAACTGTGGCCGTACCAGAGCTTTGTACAGCTGCAGCATAACCTCCTGGTTCTGGAACTCAATCCCTCTTTAATAAAGGCCAAAATACTGTATGCCTTCTCAACAACCCTGTCAATCCGGGTGGCAACTTTCAGGGATCTGTGTACATGGACACTGAGATCTCTCTGCTCATCTGCACTCCCAAAAATCCTACCATTAGCCCAGTACTTTGCATTCCGAATACTCCGGCCAAAGTGTATCACCTCACACTTGTCCACATTAAACTCCATTTGCCACCTCTCAGCCCAGCTCTGCACCCTATCTATGTCTCTCTGCAATCTACTACATCCTTCGTCACTATCCATAACTCCACCGACCTTAGTGTCATCCGCCCTTCTAAGCCCTCACCCAGGCCATTTATAAAAATGATGAACAGCAGTGGAACCAATTCCAACCATTGCAGACACCAAGATGAACATGTTCCATGAACTACAACCCTCTGTTTTCTTTCAGCAAGCCAATTACTGATCTAAACTGCTATGTCTCCCACAATCCCATTCCTCCGCATTTTGTACAATAGCCTACTGTGGGGAACCTTATCGAACGCCTTGCTGAAATCCATATACACCACATCAACCGGTTTACTCTCATCTACCTATTTGGTCACTTTGTCAAAAAACTCAATACGATTCATTAGGCACGACCTACCCTTCAGAAAACCATGCTGACTGTCCCTGATCAGATTATTCTTTTCTAGATGGTTATAAATCCTATCTCTTATAACCTTTTCCAACACTTTACCAACAACTGAAGTGAGACTCACTGGTCTGTAATTACCAGGGTTGTCTCTATTGCCCTTTTTGAACAAGGGAACCACATTTACTATCCTCCAGTCCTCAGGCACTATTCCTGTAGACAATGATGATTTGAAGATCAATGCCAAAGGCTCGGCAATCTCTTCCCTTGCTTCCCAGAGCATCCTAGGATAGATCCCATCTGGCCCAGGGGACTTGTCTATTTTCACACTCTGCAGTATTTCTCACACCTCTTCCTTGTAAACCTCAATCTCTTCTAGTCTAGATGCAAGTATCTCTGTATTTTCCTCGCCAACATTTTCATTTTCTAGAGTGAACACTATCACAAAATACTTTGCGTCAGTCTTCACAATGAAAGTCACTCATAGGATCCCAAAATTACTAAATAATCAAGTGGGAAAAGGAGGTAAGGAAGTAAATAAAATTACTATCCTGAGAGAAAAATTGATAGTAAAACAAATGGGGCTAATGACAAGTCCCCTTGACCTGACGGGATGCAAGGACAGAAGTCACATGACATCAGGTTTATTTGAAATCACAAGCTGTTGGTGATGACAGGACAGCTTGAGATTTCAAATAAACCTGATGTCATGTGACTTCTAATCTTGTCCACTCCAGTCCAACACCAGCATCTCCACATGATAGTATGCATCTTAGGAAAGGTGAGGAAGTAGCTACAGATATGCACTGATTTAATCTTCCAGGAATCCTTGAATTCTGGACAATTCCCGGTGGATTAGAAAAATGGCAATACCTTTATTTAAAAAGGGAAGCAGGCATAAAACATGTAACTGTAAAACAGTTAGCTTTTTATTGGTCATGGCAAGACAGAATCTATTATAAAGGGTATAATCGCAGACCATTTAGAAATATTTAATATGGTTAAGCAAAGTCAGCATGGATTCACAATACCTGAGATGTTTATGAGAGTTTTTGTGGGCGGCACAGTGGCACAATGGTTAGCGCTGCTGCCTTACAGTGCCAGAGACCCGCGTTCATTTCCCGCTTGTCAACTGTCTATGTGGAGTTTGCACATTCTCCCTCTGTCTGTGTGGGTTTTCTCTGGGTGCTCGGTTTCCTCCCACAATCCAAAGATGTGCAGGTTAGGTGAATTGGCCATGCTAAATTGCCTGTAGTGTTAGGTGAAGGGGAATGGGTGCGGGTGCGTTGCTCTTTGGAGGGTAGGTTTGGACTTGTTGGGCCAAAGGGCCTGTTTCCACACTGCTAGTAATATAATCTAAAAAAAATTCTTTGAGGGATTAACAATCAGAATAGATAAAGGGGAAGGAATGGATATAACTTATTTGGATTTTCAGGTCTTTTTATAAGGTCAAAGTAAAATCACCACACTCTTACCAGATGATAGGGCTGCTCTCTCATTAGCGAGGAAGAGATGACATGTGATGGCTTAATTTTAGGGTTACCACACTTCAGATAAGGGGAGAGATTGAAAAATAAACCTCAGCCAGTGCAGAAATTAAACCCACACTTTGATGATGTGCTGCATCGCGAACCAACTGTCCAGCCAACTAAATGAACCAACTCTCATTTGATGAGGTATCCACATTAGACTTCTTATAAGAGTCCATCTGTTGGAGTTTGTATGTTCACAAGGATAGAGGATTGACCAATTGATAGAAGGCGGGGAATTGGGATATTGGGGCATTTTCAGGATGGTAACCTGTAACTCATGGACCTTCACAGGGATCAGTGCTAGGATCACAATTACTTACAATAAAAATCAATGACTTGGATGAAGAAAGTGAATGCGGTATAACCAAGTTTGAGAATTTTATAAAAGTATGTGGGAAGGCAAGTGGTAAGGATGGTATAAAGACTCTGCAATGGGAGGCAAGTAAAGGAAATGAGCAAACACTTGGCAGATGGAGTATAATGTGGGAAAACGCAAGGTCTTGCACACTGGCGGTAAGAATTAAGGAGTTGAATATCATTCCAATGGAGAACGACTGCAGAACATTTGGGCACAGAAGAATTTGGGAATCTTTGTGCACAAATCACAGAAAGCTAACACCTAAGTTTGCAAGTAATAGGGAAGACAAACAGATTATGTGTCTTTATTTCAAAGGGACTGAAATAGGGAGGTTTTCTAAAACGATACAAGGTTCTAGTCAGAACACAGCTGGAATACTGTGAAAAGCTTCGATCCCCTTATCTAAGGAAAGAGATACTGGCATTGGCTGGGCACGTACTCATTGCAATTTAGAAGAATGAGAGATGATCTTATTGACCTGACAGGCTGGATGTGGAATGGTTGTTTCTCATTGTAGAGGAGTCTAGGACCAGAGGGCATCATCTCAGAAAAAGTGAATGCCCATTTAGGACAGAGTTGAGGAGGGATTTCTTTTCTCAGAGACACTGAATCTGTAGAATTCTTTACCAGAGAGGGCTGGGCCAGTAAGTATATTTAAGACAGATATAGGCAGATTTTTAATCAGTTAAAGGGCTATGGGGTTAAGTGAATTTGAGGATTATCAAGTCATTCATGATCTCATCGAATGGTGGAGCAGACTCAATGGGCTGAATGGCCTACGTTTGCTGCTAAGATTCAATTGCCCATTCAGTTAGAAAAAAAGGAACCTATGGGGCAGCATCTTCACACAGAGAGGGTGGTGCATGTATGGAATGTGCTGCCAGAGAAAGTGGTGGAGACTGGTACAATTATAACATTTAAAAGGCATCTGGATGGGTACGTGAATAGGAAAGGGTTTAGAGGGATATGGGCCAAGTGCTGGTAAATGGCATTAGTTTAATTTAGGGTATCTGGTTGGCATGGACGAGTTGGACCAGAGGGTTTGTTTCCATGCTGTACACCTCTATGACTCTTAAGTATACACATCAATATACTGCACAAGGAAAGTTACTCACTCACTGCCCAAAGATAAACTGGATCTTGCCAGTAATAGCGAGTCATGGGAATGTACAGCATTGAATCAGACCCTTCAGTCCAACTCGTCCATGCCAACCAGATATTCTGTATCAATCTAGTTTTATTTGCCAACACTTGGCCCATATCCCTCCGAACCCTCTATTTATATACCATCCAGATCCATTTTAAATGTTGTAATTAAATCAGCCTCCACCACTTCCTCTGGCAGCTCATTCCAGACACGCACCACCCTCTGTGTTAAAAGGTTGTTTCTTAGGTCTCCTTTCAATCTTTCCCCGCTTACCTTAAACCTATGCTTTGGACTCCCCCACAGTGGGGAAAACACATTGTTTATTGATACAAAGAGCCAATGCGTGTGTTTCTTTTAGCACCAGTGGTTTTACCATTGCCTTTCACCTGCATGAAAGTATGTCCTCTCCAAGAATCGAACTGTTTCTGCTCTCGTTATTCCGAATCACAAACTGACCATTCAAACTAACCGGTTCCCATGAAGGTACCAACACACGCACACACATTACAGATCAGAAAGGATTTCAAAAAGAAAGTATCTCTCATTTACTCTACGGAAACGCAGGCATTAAAAAAAAACAACTTGCAGAAAGTGATAATCCAGTTAATAACTGAGCTGATACATTTCCGGATAAACTCCTCGGAGTTATAACTGAAGTACAGGTTCATTGCAACTCTGTGTTTTTCTTTTCGCGCTGGCTTAACTTTCTGCACCATTGCCAATACTAACCGGTTTTTGCTTCTCGGGAGGGGAAAGGTCTTTTTGTATCTCGCCATCTGTGAATAGTTGGGGGTGGGCAGAGAAAGAGAGAATAGGGTGAAATAAATTGGTGCTGCAAAAGCAACAAAATCACACTCAAACAAACTGAATGCCAAATGGCAACAATGAATATAAGAAATGCTTATTGAAATAGTCACGTACCTATTTTGTTCTTCCCCATTTTGGAAAAGGCTGTAAGAAAGTTTGCAAACAGAAATTGCTACCTCTCTCTCTGCAATCAATCAGTTCTGAGCCCTGCGCTTTTTATTTTCTGGTCGTTGGTGTTACTTTCTGGTTAATGTTTCACTTCGGGATTAGTAACCGACCGGCTCCGGGGCACTGACGAGCAGATCTCGCAACATGGTTTTGACAGTTCCAAACAAAAACACCCGGGCTGAGGGGTTCCCCCTCAGGGACCTTTGACCACTTTCCAAAATTGCAAGGAACAGCAGAAAAGTTCCTCTGACAATTCCTGTGAGTGTGTGTGTGTGCAGTGCGTGGCATACCGACTAGGGGGTCCCCCCAACCTCTTTCCAATCTACGTAACTTTTCATCCTCCTATAATACTGCCTCTGCTTACAAAGTTGCTGCCTTATGTTAAATTAGACACAGATAGTACCTTCTGACTACGCAGTTGGGGAGCTGAGCACAGTTCTGTTGAAGGGCTTTTGCCCGGTACATCGATTCCCCTGCCGCTCGGATGCTGCCTGACCTGCTGTGCTTTTCCAGCACCACACTCCCCACACTGACTCAGTCTCCACTCAGGAAGAGAAGCTGAATACAGTGACCCTTTTTATTTGGTCAGGTGAGATATTCCGGCCCCCCCCCCCCCCCCCAGTTGACTCCCCAATGTCCTCAGCAACTCCCAGAGCCGTTGGACCAAGAAAACCAATTTTCTAAAGTATCAACGTGGGCAAAAGAGTGGAATATCCAGAGGTGGGGTGAGAGTGACAGCCCTTGGCATCAAAGCTGTATTTGACCTAGTGTGGCCCAGCACAACGGGAACCAATGGGAGTGCGTGGGGAAAGCTCTCCATTGATTAGTTATACCTGGCACAAAGGGAAACAAAACCACCTTAACTGAACGCTGGAGAAACTCAGTAGCATCTGTAGACAGAGTAAATGCTGGAAAATAGTCTTTGTTAAACTTTTAACAAATGTGGAGGACGTGTCTGGGCAGACAGTGTAGATACCAAACGCAAAAGGGTTTTTAATTGTAGAGAGAGATGTAAACAGAATGTAAATTAACTTGTGAAAAGGGAGAGATTAGGGCATCATTAATGTTCATCTGCACCATTAGCCAGGGAGTGCTCAGGAGACCTTTAGAAAATGGTAGTTTGTCATAGAATCCCTACAGTGGGAAAAGAGGCTGTCAAATCTACCCAGAGCATCTCACTCAGACCTAGCCCCCAACATTATCCCCCGGCCAATCCACTGAGCCTGCAAATTCTCGCCATGAGGAACCCTGCAATGTGTGCACATACAGCTGCCCAAAACTGGAATTGAACCTGGTCCCTGGTGCTGTGAGGCAGCAGTGTTAACCACTGAGCTCACTGTGTTGCCAACTCTGACAGATGAGAACTTGTCATTGTGACAACGAAACATTTTCATCCCCTATAGCCTCATCGCTTCCCTATCCCTGCTCCTCCAAATCTGGCGCACTCCCAGATTTTAACCACTCTGCCATTGACAGGCACTGGGGTCCTGTGCACTGATATATCCCTCTCACCTCCCGCCACTCTCTCTCTCTTTCTTTCTACTGACTGAAAGCTACCTTTTGGCTCAAGCGTTTGATTGCCCTGTGCTAATATCTTCTCATGTGGCTCAGGGTCTCATTGTAAATATTTTCCTAATCAATCTATATATATAAAGCAATATAACACACATCTCAGGAGCAGGTGAGACTTGAACCCAGGTCTCTGGGTTAAAAAAAAAGCAGTCAGAACACTGACATTGCATCCCAACATCTGGCTTTGTTTTGACTGATTATGCTCCTGTGAAGCACTATTGGGTTGAAGGTGCTATGTAAATCCAATCTTTTGGTACTCTTAGTCGTAGAATGGCAGAATTTGCTCAGATTCAAAAGAAATCATTCAGCCCTTGTCTCTGCACTGGAACTGGTTCTCCATATAAGTCGTGGGGGATCTCACAGAGACTTATAACATTTGAACAGGACTAGACAGGGTGGATGACAGGAGGATGTTCCTGATGGTGGGAGTATCCAGATCCAGAGTCACAGTCTGAGGATTCAGGGTCGACTATTCAGAACAGAGGCGAGGAGACATTTCTTCCCCCAAACAGTGGTGAGCCTGTGGAATTCATTACCACAGGAAACAATTGATGTCAAAACATTGAATGTTCTCAAGAGACAGCTAGATATAGCACTTGGGGCGAATGGGATCAAAGCTTATAGATTATGGATTAGGCTATTGAGTTGGATTTTCAGCCGTGATCACAATAATTGGTGGAGCAAGCTGGAAGGGCCGAATGGCCTCCTTCTGCTCCTATCTTCTGTGATTCTCTGTGTCTATGATAGTGCATTCTCCCGCTCTGTAACTTGCCACATTGTTTCTATTTAAATAATCATCTCGAATGCCTCGATTGAACTAACCTCCACCACCCTCTCAGACAGTGAATTCCAGACCTGAACACTCACTGCGTGAAAAAAGTATTTTTTCATCTCGCTTCCATTTCTTTTGAAATCACTTTTAAATCTGTGCCCTGCCTTTTTGATCCCTTGAAATGTGAAAAGTATTTGTCTCTGTCTGCTGTGTACAGATGTCTCATGGTTTTGATAACCTCAATCATATTTTCCTCGAAGCCTTCTCCTCCAAGGAAAACAGTCCCAACTTCTGCAATGTATCTTCACAAATAAGATTTATCAGCTCTAGAATCATCCTTCTAAGCCTCTTCTGCACTTTCTCCAATACATTGACACTGTACCTAAAGTGTGGCATCCAGTACTCAGGTGAGGCTTATATAGTATCTTATATAGGTTCAGGACAAACTCCCTGTGCCTGTCATCTATGTCCATGTTAATAAAGTCTATTGACATCAACCCCTAGTGTATTACAATAAATACAAGAGCAAATTTTCAAAGTTAGCACATGCTACCAAATTTGAAGAAGTGTAATATCTGAGGATTAAGCCAATAGACTGCAGCAGGACCTGGATAGCTAACAGAATGGGCAGACAATGTGAAAGAGACAAAAGTGAGATGCTGGAAACCAGATTTTAGATCAGAGTGGTGCTGGAAAGGCACAGCAGGTCAGACAGCATCTGAGGAGCAGGAAAACTGACGTTTCAGGCAAAAGCTCTTCATCAGGAATGATTCCTGATGAAGGACTTTTGCCCGAAACGTTGATTTTCCTGCTCCTCGGATGCTGCCAGACCTGCTGTTGCTTTTCCAGCACCACTCTGATCCAGACAATGTGAAAGATGCAATTTAATACAGGTAACTGTTATCATTTAACACAGTAGAAGCTTATTGGGATGAGGGAATCAGTGTTAGATGGGTCTAGGACAGAGGTGGTTGGTTATCTCAGTTGGCTGGGCAGTTTGTGTTGCAGAGTAATGCCAACAGCATGGGTTCAATTCCTGTAACCATTGAAGTTACCATGATAGGCTCTCCATCTCAATCCAGCCCCTTACCTGAGGTATAGTGACCTTTCAGTTGAACCACCACCAGTCATCATTCATGACTGAGTAGCCCGAATGTGACTTTACCTTTATGTTAATTGGGTGTGAATGAGTTACGACCATAAGACATAGAAGCAGAGATCAGGCCATTTGGCCCATCGAGTCTGCTCTGCCAGTCAATCGCAGCTGATATGGTTTTCTACCCCATCTTCCTGCTTTCCCCCTTGGCAATCAAGAACTTATCGATCTCTGTTTTAAATATATAAAATGAAATGGGTATATGAAATAAGTTATATAAATATGAGGAGTAATCAGTGGTGTGTGAGTTTTATGGAGTGCAGTTAAGTGAAATAAAGTTCCCATTTGAAATGTAAATTCAAACTCAATTTAAATCCTTTTATCTTCTGGTGTGTTACTGAAGAGCAATGTGATGCATTTTGGCAAAAAGGACAGGGAGAGGCCATCTGTGTTAAACAGCACATTCCCACAGTGTGTGCAGAGATAAAGGGAGCTGGAAATCTTGTACATAGATCTCTGAGTGTGGGCTGGTCATAGAGAGCAGAGACTGAGAGAGTAATTAACAATCCTTTGACATTTTGGATCTGTGGAGTACTGACCGAAAAATCAGGAAAGTTCTGCTCAACCTTTATAACACTCTTCCTATTCCACGTATGATATTTAGACCATAATAGATGGGAGTAGGCCATTCAGCCAAGCAAGGTCATTCTGTCAATTAGTAGGATCATAGCTAATCGGCTAGTGGCCGGAACACACGGGAAAGATTCAGTCTGCATGAAAATTGCCCCCACGTTACACGAATCCTAAAGTGGCCACCGAGCCCCAGGGCTCCTGGCACACAGGCTGGAGCACTACTGCCTGAGCCAGATCTGCCACAGAGGAGATTTAGTATAATCATTCCATGGATGAGGAATTTCAGTGGAAAGGATAGGGCTGGAGAAACTGGAGGTGTTCCCGCTGAAGAAAAGAAGATTGAGGGAAGATATATTGGAGATTAACTCAAATATGATAGGGTTAGACAAAGCAGCTAATCTCAGAAGTGTCACGGTGCAGAAGAGGCCATTCAGCCCATTACACCTGCACTGGCTCTCCAAATGGTCATTATAACTTTGTGCAAATCCCCTATATTTTCCCATAACCTTATAGATTTTCTATCTACACATACATTTTATGTCTTATTGAATGTCTCAAATGAACCTGGCTTCACTACACCACCAGACAGTATATTCCAGACCCAAAATTGTTGTGCGAAAAGTGTCTTCTCACCTCACATTTGTTTATGTTACAAATAACTTTCAATCTGTGCACTCTTGTTCTTGATCTTTTAATGAATGGGAACGGTTTCTCTCAAACTACTGCACACAGCCCCTCATGGTCGTGAAAACTTCTATCAGATCTTCTCTCAATAAACCTACTACCCATAGAAAACAGTCCCAATGTCTTCGATCTATTGCAAGATAAAGTTCCTCACCCTTGGCACCAAGCCATGATGCATCTAGATAGAATGCTTTCTATGGTGCATCTATCAAAATCGATAAAAGTCTTTATATGCTGATTTTCCTTCCCCTCCTAAGGAAATAGAGGTGTTGTTGTGCTTGTTTTGTGCAGCAAGTCATGACATGAAAGTTGCTGCCTACCGGATTAATGGAAGCAAAGATGATTCAATGATTTCAACAGAAACTGGGCATTTTAGAGAATTAAACTTGCAGGACTACTGATATAGAAATGAGTGACAGAATAAAATTTGTTGCTCTGCAGAGAACCAACATAAACTGAATGGCCTCTTGTGTTGTAATGACTCTATGATGAAGGATCTTTATGTTAGTGTTTTCACCTTTTATTTCTGATCTCCAATATCTTCCCAATTTTGATTTGGTGCTCTTGAAGGGTAACTGGAGTCCTTGTTGAGCACTCCATCCAAAAGATGGTGCCTACAACAATGCAGCACACCCTCAATAAAAGGCTGGCATATCCACCTAGATCTTGAGGTCAAGTGTCCAGTGGGGGACAAGGGTCCATAATTTCCTAATTCCAGAAAGTGTCATCTGTTGGCTCACCTCGTTGTGGTCTTTGCATCACAGTTTCCCAGCTCATTTGTTCATGTGTGGCATTTACACAGTTCTCCAAGGAGGGAAGGAGACTGAAATTGTAGCTACCTCCACATTTCCCTTACCCTTGCTTCCTGCACACACAGAAATCCATTTCGGACAATGATCATTGATAGACAAGAGGAGGATTATCAGCTTCGTGAGTTAGTACACCTTGCCTCACCAGGATAGGCTAACTCAGCGGTGAATAAGGTTGAAGCCATTCCAAACCATTGGATTCCTGAAGAAGGGCTCATGCCCGAAACGTCGATTCTCCTGCTCCTTGGATGCTGCCTGACCTGCTGCGCTTTTCCATCAACACATTTTCACCACTGGATAAGACTTCCACTTACTTTCCATCTTTGCCAAGACATTTGAGTTATAAGCCAAGTGTGAGGCAGGTTTCGTACCTTTGCTTTAGTTACAAGGATTCTGAGTGGCAGCAATTTATTTTACAGGTCACTTGTGAGAAATCAAGAGAGCAAGGTGACCTCTACAAACAGTGTCCAGCAGTGCTGCTGATTCTCACTGGTTTGCCGTGTACAGTGTGCATTTTCTGAGGGTTGATGGTAAGAGAACAATGGTTGGGCAACCAATTTGTGTGTGCCATGGAACTAGCAAAGTAACTTATGGGGTGGGAGGTGATTATATAGTCATAATGACACTAGGCCAGGACTATTGTTCTGGTGGAATGGGGTTCTTGTCTCAGTGTGCAAATTTAAATTTGATTAATGAATCTGGAATTAACAGCTAGCTTTCATAATGTGATTTGGAAGCTATCAATATTTATCTTAAAAACTGACCTGACTCCAGACCTACAGCAATGGGATTGAATCTTAACTGCCCTCTGAAATGGCCAAGTAAACCATTCAGATCTTGAGCAATTATTGATGAGCAATGAATGTTGTCTTTTCCATCAATACTCTCAAGTATTGAAAACTTCAAGATAAGAAGAGGGGGGGACTTTTGCATCCACTTGAGAGGGTAGGTGAGCCCTTAATTTAACATGTCACCAAAGAGGTAGCACAATGAGGCATTCGCTCAGTACAGCATTAGAGGGTTAGCCTGAATTATAGCACTGAAGTCACTAGCTTGGGACTTGAAATTCCAATTTGCTGATTCAAGGCAAAAGGTCCAGCACTAAGACTTAGCTAACACCAAAGTGCCCTCAGTGCTATTTCTGTCCTTACCACAGCTGTGCTACAGTGTACAGAGATAGGAATGCATTTCAGTAGCATCTTTCATTATTTCAGGTGGCCTCAATGATTTTGCAGTCAATAGACCTCTTTTGAGGTGTAGTCAATGGTATTATGTAGGAAATTTAGCAACCAATTTGCAAACAGCAAGGTCCCACAAGAAGTATCTACTGTTGTAGTGTTGTTCAAGGTTTAATTGTCAGCTTGTAAACTGGGCCTTAAGCAAAGTAACAGATGTCTCACTAAATAAAAATACTAAGATCTCCAGCTAAAAACTGAAGGGGGACAGCCCTACAGTGTGAGGATTAGAAAGGCTCCTTACATAATTTCTCATAGTTTCACACTAAACCTTCAATTCGTAACATCATTCAACAGCACTGTCATTCTGTGACAATTAAATACATCAGTCTTATTCCCAATTAAAGCGTATCACTCTTTAATCACAGTATTTTCTCCTGTGGAAGACAAGATGTCTTTTTAGAGATGGACATTTGCTTTAACTCATTTTGCAACCAATCCCAAGTGAGGCTATACTAAATAGAAAGTGTACAAAACTGTAGAATCCTTAATAATGACGTTCAAATTGATCAGTGAGCAAACAATGTGATTGATTCATGCAAAACCAACTCACTCATGTCTAGTTGAAACTGATACAGTGCACGTTTGGAATTTGAGGTATAATTTAGCTTTTAGTATGATGGAATGTGCAAGTTCATGTTGTTAATATTTATTTATTTGTTAACATTTGTTAGTTTATAAAGATATCATCATTGGCAAAAACAAACACTTGTAATTATATTGTGCTATTCTTTGAAATGCCAGATGCTGGATGATGGAATTGGACCCAATCTTTACACACTTCTCTAAACATTTATTTACAGAATTGTAGGATTCAAACATATACTTCTCCTCCTCCAGGCATTACCTCAGTCTGTTCCTTTTGCAGGAATGCGTGTGAATTTGCTTCTGATTTTATTGTCACGCGTATTTTGCAGTGAGAATACAATAGAAGACAGTGAAAAGCTGCCATTACGCACCACAAAATGGCACCATTTTGAATAATTTAAGAATAAGGAAAGGAAGAGAAAGTTATAGCTTGAAAGGAGTCCATCAGTCCTGAGCAAGCTCATCACCTTCAACGAAGCGTGTGCCATCATTCCTCTGACACAACTTCATGGCCGTCTACACCAGACCCAGCTAACATCGAAGTAATCGATAGGCAGGCACCATTTTTAGCCATTGGGCCTACATTGGGTCTCCTCTGCCAATGTCATAGCCACTGATTCCAGGTCCTGTGTTAGCTCCAGAAAAGTAAGTAGTGGCTGACTCTCCTCCACGCTGGACACAGTCAAGATCCACGCCTTGGGCCCACTTGAATCTCCAATAATAGACCGCAAGTTGCACACAGCTAATCTCCAGGTGACGCCTCTATTGTATTAAAAGAACTCAGTTTGTTTCACAGAAGGGACAATCAACCAAGGGAACACAATGGAATCACTCAACAAAATGAAAAGGATGGGTGGCCGAAAGTTTAGTCAGAAATCAAGAGAGAAAATAAGCTTGCATTTGTGCATCGCTTTTCTTGTTCACCAGATGTCCTAAAGCACTTTTGAAGGAAGATGCGATCTTGAAGTGTTTGCCCTTGCTGTACTGTATGAAATTCAGCAGCTAATTTGCATACGGCCAGCTCCCACAGATAACTGTAGGATAATGATCTGATTAACAATAATCTCTTTTGAGGGACAAATATTGGGAGATAAATCACAAGCTGTTCATTGAAATCTGTGGAATTTTTAAAAATTTCCAACTCTGAGGGCAGATGGACCTTGGTTTAACATCTAAACAAAAATCAGTACCTCTGACAGGGTAGCACTCTCACAGTCCTCCATGGTTAAACGTGAATTTTAGTAAAACTTGAGTCTGTAACCTTTAAAATTTAAAATCCCCCTTTTACTACGACTGACACTGTTGACCCACTTTTCTTTATTCATTGAGGGGATGAAGACATCACTGGCTAGGCGAGCATTAATTACCCATCCCCAATTGTCCAGAGGGCAGTTAAGAGTCAACCACATTTCTGTGGGTTTGGAGTCACATGGGGGCCAAACCAGGTAAGGATGGCAGTTTCCTTCCCAAAGGTTTTAGTGAAGCAGATGGGTTTTTAACACAACAATCACCAATGGACTCATGGTCATCATCAGACTCTTAATTCCAGATCTTAATTGAATTTGAATTCCACCACCTGCTATGACATGATTCAAACCCAGGTCCCCAAAATATTACCTGAATCTTTGGATTAACAGTCCGATGATAACAACGCTGGGCCATCGTCTCCCTTTAAATAAAAGTCAATGGAGATAGTAAGGCTGAATGTATATGGGGCAGAATCTTATGTTTTTTTAGGTCAAGTCGGAGTTATGTTGATTTTTTTTATTGAAGGATTCCCATTGTGAGGCTTGGTGAGCTTTATTCACCATATCTTATGAAACTTGCCTCATTAACCACATACCCCACAACCTACGGAGTCCGTAAAGTCCAATTCCAGTACCATTGTACTCTGCAATCAACCCTGAACAACGTGCCACTCAGCAGATGTCCCAGAAACCACCAGCAACTTTGTGTCAGAGCTGTCCTCAAAGGTCCATTGTGCAGCTGGACAGTCGCCGTGAGCCCGGGGAGGGGTGGCCTGCATATTGCTGGATATGGCAGGCAACAGGGAAATCATCACCAGGCCTTGGGGGCAGGGACCCTGGTGGTCCTGCTGGATGGGCTGGTGCAGAAGTGAGATTTCCTCTTCCCCCATAGGATCAGCAGTGGATGTCATGACACCAGACCATGTCAACCTTGTTCAAGGTTGATACTGGGGTTAAAACCACTCTCGGCCACCTGGACGAATGCCCAGCAAGACAGGAGGAAGCTCAGCATTCCTTCAGAATAAGGACCAACAATGTTTCTCTGATCCCTCACAGTTACCTTATCTCTGCAACTGTACTCGTCTCCCATCAAGGCTCATGCTCTACCACTCTCATTAGCCTGCTACCTTTTCCTCACTCTGTCCAACTCCCAGCACTACTCACCCTGTCCTTTGTGCTAGGAGACAATGGGGCCTGCAGATGCTGGAGATCAGAGTTGAGAGTGTGTTGCTGGAAAAGCACAGCAGGCCAGGCAGCATCTGAGGAGCAGGAGAATCGAAGTTTCAGGCCAGAGCCCTTCATCAGGAATGAGGGTGGGAGCTTTGGGGCGGGGGGGGGGGGGGGGGGGGGGAGTGGAGAGATAAATGGGGAGAAGGTAGCTGAAAGTGCAGTAGGTGGATGGAGGTGGGGGTAAAGGTGATAGGTCAGAGAAGAGGGTGGAATGGATAGATGGGAAGGAAGATTGACAGGTGGGACAGGTCATGAGGGCAGTCTTGAGCTGGAAGGTTGGAACTGGGGTAAGGTGGGGGGAGGGGAAATGAGGAAACTGGTGAAGTTCACATTGATGCCCTGGGGTTGAAGGGTCCTGAGGTGGAAGAAAAGGCGTTCTTCCTCAGGTGTTGGGTGGTGAGGGAGTGATGATGGAGGAGGCCCAGGACCTGCATGTCCTCAGCAGAGTGGGAGTCCTTTGTGCTGTCTACCCACCCTGGACACCTTCCATCTACACCAAAGACAACAGCCACTTTCATCTCCATTAATAGCTGCCTCTCTGTCATTCCAATAGGGTAGAGACAGTCAAGACAGGTGGTGGGCAGCCTGACGTTCAGCTCCTTACCCCTTTGTGTGGTTAAGGCCTTAACATTGATGGCTCCGAATAGCGGATTGACAGTTTTAAAGCCGCAAGTTGTATTAGAGACTGCCCTTGACTTACTGTGTGGCAACTCCCTGAGTGAAGGCTGTACCCTGTTGACTTGACTGAGGGTCATCGACCATGTCAAGCTTCCTGCTTTTGTATCTGTGCTAAATGGCAAGGCAAGGTGGAAGTAAGATGAGCCTGCTATCTCTGACTGAGGGGACAGAGTGCTGAAAGCCAAGGCTGGGCAAGGATACTGTAACCATTCAGAAAGGTGAGAGTGCGCAAAGAGAGAGCAAATAGCAAACCTGGAGTTGTAGCGTGGTCCAGCCCATGAGCTGGATGTGTGTCGCTTCGTGCACAGCGTCTGTGCTGCAGCATTGCAATGATAGTTGCCTAGTGAGAGTGCACTGTAAGTGGATCACAGATGGATCAGGAGGGATCTTGTAGGCTGGCACATGTCAGATACATAATGTCCATGGAGTGTGACCTGCAATGTTGGTGCCTGGTGTCCAACATGGACATCGTTCAGAGCAAATGGCTAGCTGATATTGGCAGGTAGGAGAAAGTGAGGACTGCAGATGCTCGAGTCACCACATTCCTGATGAAGGGCTTATGCTTGAAACATCGACTCTCCTGCTCCTCGGATACTGCCTGACCAGCTGTGCTTTTCCAGTGCCTCACTTTTTTGACTCTGATATCGGCAAGTGCATACTCTGGTCTTCAGGTTGTTTTCCTGATGTTTAGCTTGGTTGGTGAGTTTAGTTAGATAAAATGTTAAATATTAGTAAGGTGTGTCAGGCCAGCACGACTCACAACTGCCCAGTCAGAAACTTGCCATACTACTTGTGAAAACCATGAAATAGTGAGTGAGATGCTCCCGACTTCGAAATGGGCCTCAACAGGCCTCTCATTTAGTTCTACATCAATCACAACATGGCCCACACCATTCAGGCTCCAATAAGATTCCCCAACTCTTTAATTTAAAATATTGCAATGGAAGTGGATTAAGCTCTCAATGAAAGAAAAGAGACATTATAAATAGTTGTCAAAGAATCTATTTTCATCTCAACTCATTCACATGAAGTGTGGGTTGTAGACATTTCTTACCCATTTCTAATTATACTTATATTATTCATTTGTAGAATGTGGATGTCACTGGCGAGGCCAGTGATAATTACTCATCAGGCATCTGAGAGTCAACCACATTGCTGTGGGTCTGGAGTCTCATGTAGGCCCGACCAGGTGAGGATGGCAGTTTCCTTCCCTAAAAGACTTTTATGAACAAGATGTTTTTTTTCTGACAATCAACAATGTTTTCATGGTCATCATTAGACATTTAGTTCCAGATTTAAAAAAAAATTAAACTAAACTCCTACCATGGTGGGATTTGAACTCAGGGTCCCCAAAGAGCTAATTGGTGTAACAATAATACCACTAGGCCACCACCTTCTGATACTACGTGGTGAGCTTTTGTGCTGCAGTATTGTGCACGTGTCTCTGGACCAGGCAGCCAAGTCCTCCCTGCTCGAGAGTTGTCCTGTAAAGTATCTGAACTAGTTGATGCAAACATTTAGAGTGTGGCGATGTTTATGACTCAATGGATTGCAGGGAGTCAGTTAAGAGTTCACTATATTATCGTTACAACAGAAATATTAAACCAGTTGAAAGGGTCAAGTAAAGACAAATAAGCTGTATTTAAAAGTCAGGCAATTGGTCACCTGCTCTGTGCTTTGTTACCATAGCTATTTACAAAGATTATATGACATGTCATAAGTTGTTTGTTTCAAACAACAGCAATGCTTTAGGAGATGGAGTTGGAAATTAAATGGCTCTGCACAATGTAACGTAAACTTCCATTGGTTCAGCTTCAAGTTCACCACACACAATAAATGGCTGCTCACAATGCACAGTTGGAAGTACTCCTATTTATGTTAACCTGCTTCAAATGATCAGATCTTTTAAATTTATTCTTGGAGTTGTAAGAATATTGCCATGGATTGCTTTCTTCATGAACAATGCTTTTACTTATTTAACCAGCATTTGTTTGACTGCATAAACTAATATAGGTGAAAGTGAGGACTGCAGATGCTGGAGATTAGAGTCAAGATTAGAGCAGCACTGGACAAGCCCAGCAGGTCAGGCAGCATCCGAGGAGCAGGAAAATCGACGGTTTGGGCAGGAGCCCTTCATCAGGAATGAAGCCTCAGGGTGTGGAGAGATAAATGGGAGGGGAGTGGGGCTGGGGAAATGGTAGTTGAGAGTGCAATAGGTGGATGGAGGAAGGGATAAAGGTGATAGGTCGGGAGAGAGGGTGGAGCGGATATGTGGGAAGGAAGATTAACAGATGGGACAGGTCATGAGGATGGTACTGAGCTGGAAGTTTGGAACTGGGATAAGGCGGGCGGAGGGGCAATGTGGAAACTAGTGAAGTCCACATTGATGCCCTGGGGTTGAAGTGTACCGAGGTGGAAGACAAGGCGTTCTTCCTCCAGGTGTCGGGTGGTGAGGGAGCGGCGGTAGAGGAGGCCCAGGACCTGCATGTCCTTGGCAGAGTGGGAGGGGGAATTGAAATGTTCAGTCACAGGGCGGTGGGGTTGATTGGTGCGGGTATCCTGGAGATGTTCCCTGAAGTGCTCTGCGAGGAGGCATCCAGCCTCCCCAATGTAGAGGAGACGGCATTGGGAGCAACATCCTTCCCATCTATCCGCTCCACCCTCCTCTCCGACCTATCACCTTTACCCCTTCCTCCATCCACCTATTGCACTCTCAGGTACCTCCTCCCCAGCCCCACCCCCTCCCATTTATCTCTCCACACCCGAGGCTTCCAGCCTCATTCCTGATGAAGGGCTCCTGCCCGAAACGTCGATTTTCCTGTTTTTTGGATGCTGCCTGACCTGCTGTGTTTTACCAGCACCACTCTAATCTTGACTCTGTATACTAATGTGATGACCTCCACTCTTTTAGATGAGGAGCCATTTAAAGGACATTCCTCGAACAGAAACTGCATTTGAGGAGCTCTTGTGGTGAAATGGTAGTGGTCCCTCATTTCTGGACAAGGAAGCCCAGGTTTAAGTTCCAACTGCTATAGAGGTGTGCAATACATTGCTGACAGGCTGTTGAGAAAATATCCATAAAATACATTCAGGCAAATCGTTAAAACTTCATTGCCAAATTACATGTTGATGTTTCACTGTGAAATATTGGAATTCCATGATTGGTTTCATCTTGTGAATTGCATGAACAGGCAACTTCAGTTGTGATGAAATGGTTTTTAAAAATATCTTCCTTGGGATCTTCTGTGTGTCACTGGCAAACCTGTCCTTAATTGCCCTTAAGAGGTTGGTGCTGAAAATGTATTGCTGGAAAAGCGCAGCAGGTCAGGCAGCATCCAAGGAGCAGGAGAGTCGACGTTTCGGGCATGAGCCCTTCTTCAGGAAAGATGTTGGTGGTGACTGCCTTCTTGAATTGCTGCAGTCAAGTACTGCAGGTACCTGCTCAAGTCACTAAGGAGGGAATTTCAGGGTTTTGATCGAGCAACACTGAAGGAACAGTTCTGGGGAAGGGTCACTCAACCCAAAATGTTAACTCTGATTTCTCTCCCCAGATGCTGCCAGACCTGCTGAGCTTTTCCAATCATCTTTATGTTTGCTTCTGAAGGAATGGAGATACATTTCCAAGGCAGGTTGGTGCATGACTTGGAGGGGAACTTGCAGGTGGTAGTGTTCCCATGTATCTGCTGCCTTTGTCCTTCTAGATGGAACAGGTTGCAGGTATCAAAGCTGCTGTGGAAGGAGTGACTTGCTGCAGTGCATCTTGTAGAATGACTGCTGCATTGTTAGCAACAATAAAATGGCCGACTTTCTCCCAGATGGTGTTGAACTTCTCAAGTGTTGTTGGAGCTGCACTTAAGCAGACAAGTAGAGAATATTTTTGACTTGTGCAGTGTACATGGTCACCAGGCTTTGGGGAGTTAGGAAGTGAGTTATTCATTGCAATATTTCCAATGTCTCTGCCTTGCTCTTGTAACCACTGTATTTATTTGGCTAGTCCAGTTCAGCTTCTGTTCAATGATAACTCCCTGGATATTGCTAATGAGGAAATCAGCAAAAGTAATGCCATCGAATGTTAAGAAGACAACATGTTATCTCATTTGGTGGCATTCAGGTGCTGTAAATCATTGTTTAAACATATCTGAGATGGTTGATACAAAAGCTGTACTTTGTTGATCTCTGCTCTGTGACAATAAAAATGAATCAATACATCTACAGGTTTGAATCCCGGAAATTGAATTAATCCGACAGGATGAGAGCAATGTTAGGCCACAGTTTTTATTTCCTATGTTCAATGAACATTAATATTCAACTGCATGGCATGAGACTGAGTAACTTTTCAGTTGGACCATGCAGGTACAGGTGACAGGGTCTTATTACTTAATCAGTTCGGTTTTTAAAATGTCTATCTCATAGCTTCCTTTAACAGCCTTCCTAGATCCAAGCCACAAAAGGCCAGATTTCCCAGATTCAACTTTACAACGTACCCTGGTTAGATTTGGAGTCAGGAATTGCAGTTTGCCAGTTCAGTCATCATAGTCACAAGTTTACCATACTCTTTCTTGTGAAGTGGTGAGAGGTGACCAGCAGTCATTAGTGTAGGGAATACTGTTTCAGATTGATCAAAGATTCCTATTTTTGGGATATAAGACCAACCATTATGCATCAGAGGAGAAAATGAGGACTGCAGATGCTGGAGATCAGAGCTGAAAATGTGTTGCTGGAAAAGCGCAGCAAGTCAGGCAGCATCCAAAGAGCAGGAGAATTGACGTTTCGGGCATGAGCCTGAAGAAGGGCTCATGCCCGAAACGTCAATTCTCCTGCTCTTTGGATGCTGCCTGACATTATGCATCAGAGCCAGCAGTAGAGGTAAGAAATCTATGTTTTACCCCATTGATGTGTGTTAACTCTAATCTTAACTGCAGGATACTTATAATGCACTAATATGAGGGCATCCGGTGTTTACAACAGATTGAGTGAGATTGACAACATGGGCTGGAAACAAGCACACATTAGATTTTGGAGTTGCATAAGTGAATGAGATGGACATGATGATTAAGTGCAGAGTCCTCTTGCTAATCAAAATACCTACGTCTAATGGACTAGAATAGTTAAACAGAGGTGGCCATATGTAATTGTCCTTGTGCACAGTAGCCAAAGAGTCTACCCATCCTCCCAACCTTTTTGACTTCTAACAATTAGCCAATCAGCTCCGAAGTGAAATATGGTCAACAAAGGGGCACTGAGAGAGTAAGTGGAAGTTTTTTCCCAGGGCTGGGGGAGTCCAAACTAGAGGACATAGGTTTAAGGTGAGAGAGAAAAGATTTAAAAGGGACCTAAGGGGCAACTTTTTCCATGCAGAGAGTACTGTGTGTATGGAATGAGCTGCCAGAGGAAGCGGTGGAGGCTGGTACAATTACAACATTTAAAAGGCATCTGGATGGGTATATGAATAGGGTTTAGGGGATATGCGCCAAATGCTGGCAAATGGGACTAGATTGATTTCAGATATCTGGTTGACATGGACGAGTTGGGTTTGTTTTTGTGCTCTATGTCTCTATGACTCTCAAGAAGTTGACAGTCAGCCCTGGGACACATCTGCTGTTCTTCCACTGGGACCCTTATATAGTAACTTCAAGGCTGTGGCATGAACCTCCCTCCTGGTGCCTCCGTTCCCACCTGGCGCTACTCTTTTCTCCTTCAGGAGGACCTGTTCTTGACTGGGCACAGATCACTTCATAGAGAAGGTAGCCATCTTTATCGACAGCACTTGGAGAATGTTATCATCTTCTGGATTCACTTTGATCACCTGAGTTGTGTTAATGAGAAATTTTCCAGCATTATTTTCCTTTATCTGGCCTATCTTTACTTATTTTGCCTCCACAAGAGTCCAAAAAAGTGTCAAGTCGATTGGGAAAGATATAATGAGTGAAAGGTGTTTAGTCATGATGATCTGGCTATCATGCTTTGACTCATAATAGAAGGATGAGCCATCTTGCTCCTGTTTATGACTTATGGATACCTGAATAAGTAACAGGAAGGTTATGACAGTGACATTGGTCCCCACGGTATTCTGTCCTTGGGCTACCTACTCCATGCCTCCTTGGCCCCTATGTGTGCCATCACTAAGAGGGTCTGGTTCTACCTCGGTAACGTCACCTCACTTTGTCCTATCATCGCGTCTTTGCTGCCGAAACATTCTGATGCTTATTTCTTACAATCCAATCTCCAAAATTCTATTCTCCCTGTTTTAATTGGCAGAAAATCCCCTTCATCCATCACTCTTGTGCTCACTGACCTACAAAATAAACTACAGAAACCTACCAGGACTCCTTTAGTACACACTTTCAAATCTGTGACTTCGACACTCCAGGTGGACAAGGGCAGCAGATATATGGGAACACCATCAGCTGAAATTTCCCATTCAAGTCATTCACTCAGCCTGACTTGGAACTACTGAATATCATTGTTCCTATAATGTCGCTGGGTCAAAATCCTGGAAATCCCTCTCTGAGGGTGTTGTGACTGTAACTATGTTAAATGAACTGCAGCAGTTCAAGAAGACAGCAGCTCACCACCACCTTCTCAAGGGCAACTAGGGACAGGCGATAAATGCTGGTCTAGCCAGCAAAACCCATGTCCTATGAGTAACTAAAGACAAAGTTGAGTAGCACTTCATAGCCCTGATGATGACTCCTTCCAAGACTCTGCTAATGAGCGAGAGAGGTCTGTTGGGGTTGTATTTGTCCTACCTTTAGCGGACATGACTTGCTTAGACAATTCCCACCTGGCAAGGCAGGCTCCAAGGATGTGGCTGTACTGGAATGGTTTGACTGAAGGTGTTGCCAATTTCCATCATATAATAAATAAATACATGGTGTTGTTGTTTTTGACCATTGACGATCAGTTGGATCTTTGCCAAGTTATTCTTTGGCAGATTAGATTAGAATAAAGTTAGAAATCACACAACACCCAGGTTGCAGTCCAACAGGTTTATTGGAATCACTAGCTTTCGGAGCGCCGCTACTTCATCAGGTGGTTGGGATGAACTGCCTGATGAAGGAGCGTTGCTCCAAAAGCTAGTGCTTCCAATTAAACCTGTTGGACTGCAACCTGGTGTTGTGTGATTTGTAACTTTGTACACCCCAGTCCAACACCAGTATCTCCAAATCTAGATTAGAAGAGCTTCCCTACAGTGTGGAAACAGGCCATTTGGCCCAACAAGTCCACACCAACCCTCCGAAGAGTAACCCACCCAGACCCGTTCCCTATCCTATATATACCCCCGACTAATGCATCTAACACCATGGACAATTAACATGACCAATTCACCTGACCTGCACAACTTTGGATTGTGAGAGGAAACCGGAGCACCTGGAGGAAACCCACGTAGACACGGGGAGAATGTGCAGCTACAAGATCTTGTCTTTGTAGACATCAGAATTGAATAAAAAAGTAAGGGAGTGAAGTCAAACACTTTACAAACACTGCTGTAGGCCTTAATTGGAGAATTGTGTACAATTCTGATGACTTCAAAAGCAATGGTAAGGCGTCTGAGAGGATTGAGTGGAAGTTCACCAGGATGGGCGGCACGGTGGCACAGTAGTTAGCACTGCTGCCTCACAGCGCCTGTAGACCCGGGTTCAATTCCCGACTCAGGCGACTGACTGTGTGGAGTTTGCATGTTCTCCCCGTGTCTGCGTGGGTTTCCTCCGGGTGCTCCGGTTTCCTCCCACAGTCACAAAGATGTGCGGGTCAGGTGAATTGGCCATGCTAAATTGCCCATAGTGTTAGGTAAGGGGTAAATGTAGGGGTATGGGTGGGTTGCGCTTCGGCGGGTCGGTGTGGACTTGTTGGGCCGAAGGGCCTGTTTCCACACTGTAAGTCTAATCTAATAATGATACCAGGGATGATGGACTTCATTCATGTGGTAAAAATGATGGATGTTATTGGACACCCAATAGAGGGAATCAGAATAATGAGGGATTTTGATGGAACAAGTACAGCACATCGATTCCACCTGTCAAATGGGTCAGTAAGCAGAAGCACAGATTTAAAATTATTAGCAAAACACTCAGTGATGGAGCAGTCGTGGTGTTGCGGTCATGTGTAATGTTGAATCCCAGACTAATGATCTGGGAGAATTAACCAAAACAAAGAACTGCTGGAAATCTAAAGCACTTAGAACCGGAAACTGTTGGAGAAACTCAGCAGGTCTGGTAGCCTTTACGGACAAAAAGGAGGAGAAAGTGAGGACTGCAGATGCTGGAGACCAGAGTTGAAAAATGTGGTGCTGGAAAAACACAGCAGGCCAGGCAGCATCCGAGGAGCAGGAGAATCAGTGTTTTGGGCATAAGCCCTTCTTCATCTATGGACAAAAAGCAGTGTTAACATTTCCAAACACTTCTGAAAAAGAGTCATATCAGATTACTTTGATTTGCTTTCAATTCCAGGTTTTAATTAATTGAAGCAAAAGTTTGCTAGTTGCCATGATGGGATGTGAGAAGGAAGCGAGGACTGCAGATGCTGGAGACCAGAGTCAAGAGTGTGGTGCTGGAAAAGCACAGCAGGGTCAGGCAGCATCCGAGGAACAGGGGATATTTTGACGCAAAAGATTAAGGGTTTTTGCCTGAAACGTTGACTCCCCTGCCTCTCAGATGCTGCCTGACCATGATGGGATATGAGCCAAAGTCTCTATAAAATAAACTAGGATTCCTGGCTTACTTGTCTAGTGGCACCACCATTACACTACTATCACCCCTGAGCTGTATATAACCATTAGAACTTAATTTGTTCCTGCACTTAATTTTAACTGCGATACAAAGGAAGGTAAAGCATTATAATGGTAAGGTTTAGAGTTCAAATTGAGCAATGTAACTTTAATTGAATCATCCTGCATTTATTGAGATGTAAAATGCAAAAAAAAACATAGCCATTCTAACATTTATGACAGGGAGACAAGAAAGCTTGAACAGATGTAACTTATATTGGCTGTAAATGGTGCCAATGCTGCTTTAAAATTTAACTAGACCCTTTCCATAAATGATTTGCAGCAGTAGATACAGCATTTGCTGGTCATGTTAAATGCAAAGCTCTCTGGTTTTTTTTTATTGGCTCTGGTAGGACTTTACACCACACTAAATTCACTGCAGGTGACGTACCTAATTCCATGAGCCAGGTTGATTTTTTTAATATAAAAGTACATTACGATACTTGTGCAAACATCAAGATGAAGATTACATTTTACAGAATGTGCCCAGAACACAAAAGCACATCAGATACCGAGTACAAGAAAAACTCAACTCAATCCGGCATTAAGAAAAATACCCTCAAGCGTGAAAGTTTTCTGAAGAAAAATGTCAGAATACCTTCGGGGAGAGGGTTTTTAATATTCATGCTTTCACCCCATTGTCTGTCTACTCCTTCCCATTCCTCAAATATTTCTCATCAATGATGTCAAGATCTTGATTTTGCGAATGAGTGCAAAACAGATTTGTTTTTCTCTCTTCTGACTTTTTTTCCATTTTAAGTTCAATAATTTCACACGATAACATTTTGTCAGAGCTGGAATATTCTACTTTTTTTCCATTTCCTCTATTTCTGACACAATCTTTTCTAGTTATACCTCATCTACATCCATCTTTACACTATTACACTTCATTTGACCCATTCTTATTCCATTTATACCTCATCTAAACCCATCATTATATTACTTACACCTTATTTAGACCTAAACTTCTACCATTTACATTTCAACTTGATTCATCCTTAGATCATTTACACCTTTTCCACACCCTTCCTTTTACTGTTTAGGTAGTCCCAACCTTTCCAAAAATTCCTCAATGGATTTCTTTAACACAAAGGACTATTGAGGCTGTGTATTTAACATCGAAATAGACAAGTGTTTAATTAGTAAGGAAATCAAGGATTATGGGGGAAAAAACCCAGGCAAGTGGAATTGAGGATGAATGGCACAGCAGTCTCAATGGGCTGAATGGCCTACTTCTGCTATTACAGCTTATGGACTGATGGTTTTATCTAGATCCACAATTTGTTTCTTTAACATTCACATATTTCCTTCCCTCGTTAGCCTTCCAATGCCATTCTTTGATGACTTAATCACCCCCATCCTCCACCCTGTCATGGATCTTTCTGTTCCTTCCTCCCTTTCATTCCCACTCACTCTTCCCCCAATTATTTTTCATCTCTGCAGTTGCATCGTCAACCTGCGAGTCTTGACAAAGGACCATTGACCACTGAGTTTCCAGCATTTTTAATCTTTGATTCGTATTTCCTGGAAAAAGGGGCAATCTCCTTTCAATCACTTGTTAGATGCTATGAGAGAAGATTGGAGAACATAGAACAATACAGCACAGGAATGGCTCTTTGTGCTAAACATATTGCCAAATTACACTAATCCTTGTTAATTGCCCTTGGTCAATATCCCTCCATTCCTTGCATATTCATGTGTTTATCTAAAAGTCCCTTAAATGCCCCTATCATATCTGCCTCTACCACCACACTTGTCAGTGCATTCCAGACTTCTCCTGCTCTCTGTGTAAAACATTTGCCACTTACGTCTCCTTTGAACTTTCCCCCTCTCACCTTAAATGCATGCCCCCTAGTATTCAACATTTCAACTGTGGGAAAAAGATTCTGACTGTCAATCCTAACTGTATGCACTTCATAATTTTACAGACTTCCATCAAGTCTCCCCTCAGCCTCTGCCGCACCAGGGAAAGCAAGCTGAGTTTTTCTAGCCACTCCTTATAGCTCATACCCTCTAATCCCAGCAGCATCCTGGTAAACCTCTTCTGCACTCTCTCCAAAGCCTCTACATCCTTCCTGTAATGTGGTGACTAGGACTGAATACATTACTCTTAAGTGTGGCCTAACTAAAGTCTTATAAAGCTGCAACATGATATCCTGAGAAGAGAAGATTAAACAACAAATTTGATAGTGTCCAAAATCATGAGGAAGTAGATGAGGAGAAACTGCTCCATTGATAGAAGAATCCAGAGCCAAAGGGTAATCAATAAAAGAAGTAATTGCAATATGAAGAGAAAATCTTTTATGTGGTGAGAGGCTAGGATCTGGAATTCACTGCCAGCAAGTATGGTGGAGGTGGATTTAATCAAGACCTTCAACATAAGACGCTGAAGTGAAACTTTTGGAGGGGAATGGATGTGTGACCTCCAGATATGATAGATCGAATGATCTCCTTCTGTGCTGGAACTGTTCAGCTATCTGTTAAGAAAATATGTCCTCATCGGAGGTATGGACTATTAATAGACGGTGAAAACTATTCCATCTAGTGAGTGGGTCACTCAGAAACCATGTAATAGGATCTAGAGAGGAGATGAAAGAAACCCTATCACTTGGAGAATTAATAAGACCAGGGATGCTCCAGCACAGATGATGGCTGTCACTGAGTCCATTGGTAATGAGGAAAAGGAATTGGACAGTCAATTGAAGATGAGGAGTTTAGAGAGTTATGGAAAGAAAAGAAAATGATATGGAGGGTTAAGCTGAACTCCTCTTTCAAAGAGTTAGAATGGGGCGCCATGGGCTGAATGGCCTACTTTGTGCTATCCCATTCCATGACTTAATGCATTTTTCCCAATTGTTAGACTTCTTGAGACTTTCCACTATGAATATAGCATTTTCCTTTAGACGTATTCAAACTAGGCCTGAAATTAAAAGGTTTTATCGAATAAAATAACCAAAAGTGCTTTTCATTACCTTGTCCCAAAGCACTTCACAACCAATCACTTACTTCTCTGAAGTGCAGTAGCTGTTACTAATGAAAGAAGTGCCACAATCGGTTGAACACAGCAATTTGCAAAGAATGGGAATGAGGAGGGAACCTGAGCAATGCACCAGTTTAGGTGAAAGATTACACATATCATATACAAGCACTGGGGGGAAGCAGGTGAACTGAACTGGTGGAGGTCTTTGTGAAGGGCACATATTAAAGGTTTGGTTAAATGGGATCAAGGAATTATGTCGATGATAAACTGAATCTATAAATTGGGAAGCTATCCAGTGGTTTCCCATGATCTTCTGTTCGGTGCAGTTTGCCTGGGTATCCCCATGAGAAGTACAGGACATCACCCACTTTAACCCTCAGTTTATTCACATTCAGGAGCAGGGCTTTTGATCCCTTGACAGGTAAGTGTGATTGGAAGGTTTTCAATTAGATTCCCTACGGTGTGGAAACAGGCCCGTAAGCCCAATCCACATCAACTCTCCGAAGAGTAACACACCCAGACCCATTTCCCTAACACTATGGGCAGTTTAGGATGGCCAATTCACCTGACCTGCACATCTCTGGATTGTGGGAGGAAACCGGAGCACCCGAAGGAAACCCACCCAGACACGGGGAGAATGTGCAAGCTCCACACAGTCAGTCACCCGAGGCTGGAATCGAACCTGGGACCCTGGCACTGTGAGGCAGTAGTGCTAACCACTGAGCCACCGTGCTGCCTCCATTAGATTAGATTACTTACAGTGTGGAAACAGGTCCTTTGGCCCAACAAGTCCATACCGACCCTCAAACAGGGATGGACAAAGTTAAAAATCACATAACACCAGGTTATAATCCAACAGGTTTAAAATGTTGGACTATAATCTGGTGTTGTGTGATTGTTAACTTTGTCTACAGGTAAGTGAACTGACAAAGATACAGTAAGGATGCAATTGCATTGGAAGCAGTTCAAAGAACATTCACCAGATTAATTCCAAAATGAAAGGATGGTCTTATGAGGAGAGATTGGCCGTTTCAACCCATAGTCTCTGGAGTTAGAAGAATGTGAGGGGGTCTAATTGAGATACATAAGATACTAAAGGGGATTGACAAAGTAGACGTAGAGGAGATGTTTCTCCTTGTGAGGCAAACTGGAATGAGAGGACTATCAGTTTAGATTGAGGGATCACATTTAAAACAGAGATGAGGGGGAATTACTTCTCTCCAAGAATCATAAATTCACTACTCCAGAGTACGGTGCATGTCGGCCGCTGAATACATTTAAATAAGAGATTTTTGGAATTTTTAATTAGTAACGGATTGCAAGGTTATGGCGTGCGAGCAGGAAAATGGAGTTAAGGCCAAGTTGAGGTCAGCCATGGTTATATGAAAATGGCAGTGCAGGCTCAAGGGGCTGAATGGTCTTTTTCTGCTCCTAGCTCTTACGTTAAGAAAGGACAACATGAAAGGAAAGGAACATTTATTTTAATGTATGCATTTTTCCACAAATGAGTCTTTCAGCCTGAGATTAACAATAGATCTAGGGCTGGAAACACCTTCCTGATGAAGAGCTTATTCCCAAAACATCCATTCTCCTGCTCCTCAGACACTGCCTGACCGGCTGTGCTTTTCCAGAACCACACTCTCAACTCTGATCTCCAGCATCTGCAGTCCTCGCTTTCTCCTGGAAATACTGTACAATCACAAAATGGGACTAGCGGTAGCCTGTTCCTGTCTCTCTAAACAGTTCTGCAAACCTCCAACATTTCTGCACTCCTCTGATCCTGACCCTCAACTTGACTCTCTCCATTATGGATAACTGTAATGCAATGATGTTATCCTTCAAAACTTCTTCCTTAAAACCTTTCCACCTCTCCCTTAAATCACCTTTAATGTGTTTCTTAAAAACCCATACTAATATCTTGTTGTATGGCTCCAGGTCAAAGTTAGATTTATAATCACTTCTGTGAAGACCCTTGGGATATTTTATTGCATTAAAGACACCATGAAAATGAACCTGACATTAGTGGTGGGCAAGTTGTTGGAGGGAATCCTGAGGGACAGAATGTACCTGTATTTGGAAAGGCAAGAACTGATTAGGAAAAGTCAACATGGCTTTGTGCATGGGAAATCCTGTCTCACAAACTTGACTAAGTTTTTTGAAGAAGTAACAAAGAGGATTGATAAAGGCAGAGTGGAGGATGTGATGTATATGGACTTTGATAAAGTGTGCAACAAGGTTCCTCATGGGAGACTGGTTAGCAAGGTTAGATCTCATGAAATACAGGGAGAACTAGCCGTTTGGATACAGAACTGGCTCAAAGGTGGGTGACAGAGGGTAGTGGTGGAGAGTTGTTTTTTAGACTGGAGGCCTGTGACCAGTGGTGTGCTACAAGGATCGGTGCTGGGTCCTCTACTTTTCATCACTTATATAAATGATTTCGATGTGAGCATAAGAGGTATAGCTAGTAAGTTTGCAGATGTCACCAAAATTGGAGGTGTAGTGGACAGCTAAGAGGGTTACCTCAGATTACAATGGGATCTTGATCAGATGGGCCATTGGGCCGAGGAGTGGCAGATGGAGTTTAATTTAGATTAATATGAGGTGCTGCATTTTGGAAAAGCAAATCAGAGTAGGGCTTATACACTTAATGGTAAGGTCCTAGGGAGTGTTGCTGAACAAAGAGACCTTGGAGTGCAGGTTCATAGCTCCTTGAAAGTGGAGTCGCAGATAGATAGGATAGTGAAGAAGGCGTTTGGTATGTTTTCATTTATTGGTCAGAGCATTGAGTGTAGGAGTTGGGAGGTCATGTTGTGGCTGTACAGGACATTGGTTAGGCCACTTTTGGAATATTGTGTGCAATTCTGGTCTCCTTCCTGTCAGAAAGGTGTTGTGAAACTTGAAAGGATGTTGCCAGGGTTGGTGAGTTTGAGCTATAGGAAGAGGCTGAATAGGCTGGGGCTATTTTCCCTAGAGTGTCGGAAGCTGAGGGGTGACCTTATAGAGGTTTATAAAATGCAAGGTTTGTAGCTCAGGTTGAGGTTTAGGGTGTAGGTTTGCTCGATGAGATGTAGGTTTGATATCCAGATGTTTCATTACTTGGCTAGGTAACATCATCAGTGGTGACCTCCAAGTGAAGAGAAGCTGTTGTCTCCTACTTTCTATTTATATCTTTCTCCTGGATGGGGTTCCTGGGGTTTGTGGTGATGTCATTTCCTGTTCATTTTCTGAGGGGTTGAAAGCAGGAGACAACAGCTTCGTTTCACTTGGAGGTCGCCACTGATGATGTTGCCTAGCCAGATAATGAAACGTCTGGATATCAAACCTACAGCTCAGTGAGCAAACCTACACCCTAGGTGTTTAAGACCATGAGGGGCATGGATAGGACAAATAGACAAAGTCTTTTCCCTGCAGTGGGGGAGTTCAGAACCAGAGGGCATAGGTTTAGGGTGAGAGAGGAAAAATATAAAAGGGACCTAAAGGGCAAATTTTTCACACAGAGGCTAGTGCATGTATGGAATGAGCTGCCAGAGGAAGTGGTGGAGACTGGTATAATTTCATCACTTAAAAGGTATCTGGACGGGTATATGAATAGGAAGGATTTTGAGGGATATGGGACAAGTGCTGGCAAATGGGACTAGATTAGGTTAGGACATCCAGTCAGCATGGACGAGTTGGACCGAAGGGTCTGTTTTTGTCCTGTACATCTCTATGACTCTATAACTTGATGAAATGCAGCTTGTTGTTGACTTGGCCAACCTTTCAATCCGGGTTCGGTGCTGTTGACAGTCAGAGGTGCGAGCAGTGGAGTAATTGGAGTATCGTCACACATCACTCAGATCCAGTTCAGCTGGCATTACCTGGGGAACAGAAATGTAAACCATTTAAAGGTGCGTTCCACAAAATGAAAGTATATTCTTCTTCCGTGGCAGCTCTTTATCAAGAAGGCTTCAGCTGATAGCAAATTCTGTTTTACAGGCTATTACTTAGAATTCCTTGACTACCAATCCTTTACAATATGTTGTTATCTCTGGAATGTCAGCATTGAAAGCCTTGGACACTTTAAAAAACCACTCCAATCCAAGAAGAGACATGATAGTCAAAATACATTCTGGAGCACACTCTCCAATTAAATAATAAATCTCGGAGATATCCGAACATCGATTCATGATTTATTGGACATGTAAACTGATAAAAATCAGGGTTTACAGCTTTTTGATATGTCATCTTGGTTTCCCATGGAAACAAAGCTCAGGGCTTTACAAATGTGTGATGGGTACAAATTCCTGACTAGTACTTGCTTAGACACAGGGCGACTTGTTTCAAACAAGAATGTCTCGATCATCATCTATCCTAATGTTTATGAAACTGAATTTGCAAAACTTCAAGAGTCATATATGTATAAAGATCCACATAAACATAGGAAGCTTTTCAGTTTGATTATTTTGGGTGTGGAACTATAATGTGCAAGCATATTCCAACTCGTAAACCCCGACACGAAAATATAATCAAACTCTCATTATTGCAAACTGTCACTGTTGCAAAGTCAGGTGTCAATTGACAGCATGCCTCTGAGTCAGACAGTCACTGGCTGAAGTTCAACACCAGCAATGTGACCACGAAACCTTGACTGATACTTCTGTACAGTACTGAGGGAGTTCTGCACAGTTAGAAGTGCCGTCATGAACACAAGACATTAAATCAATGCCTTCCCTCCCAGTTGAGGTGGATGTTAAAAAATCACATGGTGACAATTTTGACAATTAGCAAGGAAAGCATTAATGTCAATCCGTTGGCCAACCTTATTAATGTGGATTGTCTGGCCATTTCTTTTTGTGTGAGTGTGTTTTGAAAAAGGTGTTCATGGGATATGAGCATCATTGGTATTTATTGCCCATCCCTACTTGCTTTGGAGAAGATAGTGGGTGAGCTACTGGCAGTGATTGGCTAGCACATTTCCCTTGCATGCAATAATGACTACATTTCAAACAAAAAACTTCATTATCTATAAAGTGCATGAAGAATTTGCTAAATGCTATTATAATTACTAGGTTTGTTAGGTGCTTTAGAAATGCTAAAATGCTAATTTTTGCAGATAGACTCATGCCTTTATCGACCTTAGAGGGATGGAGAAGTTAACCATAACTCAACAATACTATGCAAATGTTCTATCTCAGTAGAATGTTTCACCACATGCATCTTTTTTTAGCAACTTTCCAATGTATTTTACAGTCATTGTCGTACTGTTTGAAGTGTTGACATTATTGCAAAGTTGGATTTGTGGACAACAAATTTGCAAATACCAACCTTTTTTTCAGCAGCAATGTGATAATGATCGATAATCTTTTACCGATGTTGATTGAATGACAGAAATTAATTCATACACTGGTGTAAAATAGTGGCATGATATCAACTCTTTTACAGGCACCTGACCGGACCTTGTTTTAAAGTATCACCCAAATGGTTGCACATCTGACCATGCAGAAGTCCCCCAGCACTGTAGTGACAGTATCAAGAAGCATGGCGGCATAATGGTTAGCACTGCTGCCTCACAGCGCCAGAGACCCAGGTTCAATTCCCACCTCAGGCGACTGTTTGCGCATTCTCCCTGTGTCTGCGTGGGTTTCCTCTGGGTGTTCTGGTTTCCTCCCACAGTCCACGGATGTGCAGGTTAGGTGAATTGGCCATGCTAAATTGCCTGTAGTGTTAGGTGCAGGGGAATGGATCTGGGTGGGTTGTGCTTCGGCGGGTCGGTGTAGACTTGTTGGCCCAAAGGGCCTGTTTCCACACTGTAACTAATCTAATCTAATAAACTATCTGGAGGGAAACACAAACTGAAGCTCATTGTGTTGAATGTGGGCTTGGGCTTTTGTTGAGTATGAGAAGGATCTAACTGAGACCTAGCCTTGCAGCAGTTGTAGTGATGCCCCAGCTGATGTATTGCTGATGGGAAATCTAGGGTGTGTATCTCACCTCTTCCATCAGACAATCATTTGCTGAAAGATGCACTGTGCACTGTTTAAACAAAGAACAAAGAACAATGCAGCACAAGAACAGGGCCTTTGGCCCTCCAAGTCTGCGCTGACACAATTTGCCTTTCCATATCAAAACTGTCTACACTTACAGGATCCGTATCCCTCTATTCCCTTCCTACTCATGTATTCGTCCGGTAGCTTCTTGAATGCTGTTATTGTGTCTGCTTCCACCACCTCCTCTGGCAGTGCGTTCCAGGTACTCATCACCCTATGTGTGAAAAGCATGCCTCACACATCTCTTTTAAATTTCCCACCCTGCACTTTGAACCTCTGTCCCCTAGTAATTAACCCCTCCACCCTGGGAAAAGGCCTCATCCTTTCCACTCTTTCCATGTCATTCACAATCTTATAAGCTTCCATCAGGTCATCCCTCAACCTCCTGTGCTCCAGTGAAAACAAACCCAGTCTATCCAACTTTCATTCATAGCTAAGATCCCATATATCAGGCAACATCCTGGTAAACCTTTTCCATACCCTCTCCAAAGCATTTACATCCTTCTGGTTGTGTGGTGACTAGAACTGTATGCAAAATTCCAAGCGTGACCAAACCAAAGATCTATCAAGCTGCAGCAGAACTTGCCTATCCTTATACTCAATGCCCCTTCCAATGAAGGCAAGCATGCCCTAGGCCTTTTTTTACTACCTTATCTACCTACACTGCCACTGTCAGTGATCTGTTGACCAGCACACCCAGATCCCTCTGCATATCAATACTCCATTCACTGTATAATTACCACTGTACTTGACCTTTCAAAATGTGTCATTTGTCTGGATTAAACTTCATCTGCCAATATCCGCCCATGCCTCTGACTGATCTATATCCTTGTGCATCCTCTAACAATTCTCCTCACTATCCACAACTCCACCAATCTTTGTATCATCTGCAAAATTACTAATTAGACCAATTATGTTTTCCTCCAAATCATTTATATAGATCAGGAACAGCAGAGGTCCCAGGACTGACACCTGTGAAACACCACTAATCACAACCCTCCATTTTAAAAAACATGCTTCTACCACTATCCTCTGTCTGTTGTGACTAAATCAGTTCTGTATCCAGTTCTGATGAAGGGCCTTTGCCCGAAACATCGAGTTTCATGTTCCTCAGATGCTGCCTGACCTGCTGTGTTTTTCCAGCACCACTCTAATCTAGACTCTGGTTTCCAGCATCTTCAGTCCTTGTTTATATCTGTATCCATCTTGCCAGCTCACTCTGATACCATGTGACTTCACCTTTTATACAAGTCTGCCATGAGGGACCTTGTCAAAGGCTTTACTGAAGTCCATGCAGACAATATCAACTGCTTTTCCCTCATCAATCACCTTCGTCACCTCCTCAAAAAACTCAATCAAGTTAGTGAGGCACGACCTCCCCCATACAAAACCATGCTGTCTGTCGCTAATCAGTCCATTTGCTTCTAAATGATATAGATCTTGTCCCTGAGAATCTTTTCCAATAATTTCCCTACCACTGAAATGAGACTCACAGACCTGTAATTTCCAGGATTATTCCTGTTACCCTTCTTAAACAATGGGATATCCATTGGGTATTAGGTAAAAACAATGACTGCAGATGCTGGAAACCAGATTCTGGATCAGTGGTGCTGGAAGAGCACAGCAGTTCAGGCTCGTTGGATGCTGCCTGAACTGCTGTGCTCTTCCAGCACCACTGATCCAGTATCATTGGGTATTCTCCAGTTCTCTGTGGTCAAAGAGAATACAGTGTTGGCTGGCAATGCTCCAGTAATTTGTTTTCTTGCTTCTCTCCATATTCTGGGATAGATCCAATCAGGACCTGGGGAATTATCTACCTTAATATTTTTTTTAAGACACAACCCCTCTTCATTTTTAATAGCAACTTGGCTTATAAATTCAACACTCCCTTCCCTTAGATCAATCTCCACCAATCCCTCCTCTTTGGCGACACAAAATACTTGTTTAGGATCTCACCTACCCTCTTCTGGCTGCACACATACATTCCCTCCTTTGTTGTTGAGCGGGCCAATCCTCTCCCTGGCTATTCTCTTGCTTTTTATATATGTATAAAAAGCCTTGGGATTCTCCTTAATCCTGTTTGCTAACCATGTTTCATGGCCCCTTTTCACCCCTCTCATTCCTTGTTTAAGTTCTTTCCTACTTTCCTTGTATACTTCAAGGGCTTCATCAGTTCCCATCCTCCTGAACCTTAAATATGCTTCCTTTTCCTTTTCATACCATCCCTGGTCACCCAAGCTCCACATCACCTGCTATACCAATCCTTCATTCTCACAGGAACGTGCCCCTCCTGAACTCTAATCAACTGCTGTTTGAAATACTCCCACTTGTCCAGTGTAGATTTGTTCTCAAACAGCCGCCTCCAATCTATCTCCTATTCCTGCCTAATATTATTGTAGTTTGTCTTCCCCAATTTACCACGTGTACCTAAGGGATTAACTACACCTTATTATTAAGGACCCTCACTCAGCAACTAGATGCGCTCAGGCACTTGCCTGACATTTTACTATTGATATGAATGCTGGGAAGAAGCAATCCAAGTGGACCACCAAATTTAACATCACATCCCTGACAGTGAGCACTGGAGTCCCAGTGTGGATCTGTGTTCAGTTCTCAGCAGTGGGCTTGAATCCACAGAGGCACAATGGCTCAGTGGTTAGCATTGCTGCCTCAGAGTGTCAGGGACCTGAGTTCAATTCCTGCCTCGGGCAACTGTCTGTGTGGAGTTTGCACATTCTCCCTGTGTCTGCGTAGGTTTCCTCCCACAGTCCAAAGACTGTGCTCGAGTTCATTAGATGGGTCGGTGTTTGTACAATGTGTGCAGGATGGTTTCCTGACACAATATGTCGACAGGCCAACAAGAGGGGAGGCTATATTGGATTTGGTTCTAGGTAATGAACCAGGCCAGGTGTTAGACTTGGAGGTAGGTGAGCACTTCGGGGACAGTGACCACAACTCGGTGACTTTTACTTTAGTGATGGAGAGGGATAATCGTGCGCCGCAGGGCAAGAGCTATAGCTGGGGGCAGGGAAATTATGATGCAGTGAGGCATGACTTAGGATGTGTGGATTGGAAAAACAGGCTTCAAGAGAAGAACACTAATGAGATGTGGGGAGTTCATTAGATGGGTCGGTGTTTGTACAATGTGTGCAGGATGGTTTCCTGACACAATATGTCGACAGGCCAACAAGAGGGGAGGCTATATTGGATTTGGTTCTAGGTAATGAACCAGGCCAGGTGTTAGACTTGGAGGTAGGTGAGCACTTCGGGGACAGTGACCACAACTCGGTAACTTTTACTTTAGTGATGGAGAGGGATAATCGTGCGCCGCAGGGCAAGAGCTATAGCTGGGGGCAGGGAAATTATGATGCAGTGAGGCATGACTTAGGATGTGTGGATTGGAAAAACAGGCTTCAAGAGAAGAACACTAATGAGATGTGGGGAGTGTTCAAGGAGCAGCTACTGCGTGTCCTCGATAGGTATGTACCAGTCAGGCATGGTGTAAAGGGCCTTGTGAGGCAGCCGTGGTTTAGTAAGGAATTGGAGTCCCTTGTGAAAGGGAAGAAGGCGGCATATGTAAAGATGAGGCGTGAAGGTTCAGTAGGGGCGATTGAGAGTTATAAGGTAGCCAGGAAGGAGCTAAAGAGGGAGCTAAGAGAAGCGAGAAGGGGACATGAAAAGTCTTTAGCTGGTAGGATTAGGGAAAACCCAAAGGCTTTCTATAGGTATGTCAAGAATAAAAGGATGACTAGGGTAGGTATCGGTCCAGTCAAGGATAGTAGTGGGAAGTTGTGTGTGGAGGCGGAGGAGATTGGAGAGACATTAAATCAGTACTTTTCATCAGTATTCACTCAGGAACAGGACACTGTTGCTGATGTGAATATGGAATCACAAATAATTAGAATGGATGCCCTGGAAATATGCAGGGAAGAGGTTTTGGGAATATTGGAAAGGATGAATATAGATAAGTCTCCTGGGCCTGATGGCATTTACCCCAGGATCCTATGGGAAGCTAGGGAGGAGATAGCAGAGCCATTGGCCTGGATTTTTATGTCGTCGTTGTCAACGGGAATAGTACCAGAGGACTGGAGGATAGCGAATGTGGTCCCATTGTTCAAGAAAGGGAGTAGGGATAGCCCTAGTAACTATAGGCCAGTGAGTCTGACTTCAGTGGTGGGCAAAGTCTTAGAGAGAATGGTAAGGGATAAGATTTATGAACATCTGGGTAGGAATAACGTGATCAGGGATAGCCAGCATGGTTTTGTGAAGGGCAGGTCGTGCCTCACAAACCTTATTGAGTTCTTTGAGAAGGTGACCAAGGAAGTGGATGAGGGTAAAGCAGTAGATGTTGTGTATATGGATTTTAGTAAGGCGTTCGATAAGGTTCCCCATGGTAGGCTAATGCTAAAACTTCGGAGGTATGGCATTGAGGATACATTAGAGGTTTGGATTAGGAATTGGCTGGCTGGAAGGAGACAGAGGGTAGTAGTTGATGGATTATGTTCATCTTGGAGCGCAGTTACTAGCGGTGTACCACAAGGATCTGTTTTGGGACCATTGCTTTTTGTTATCTTTATAAATGATCTAGAGGAAGGACTTGAAAGCTGGGTAAGCAAGTTTGCGGATGACACAAAAGTCGGTGGAGTTGTGGATAGTGAGGAAGGAAGTGGTAGGTTACAGCGGGATATAGATAAGTTGCAGAGCTGGGCGGAAATGTGGCAAATGGAATTCAATGTAGCTAAGTGCGAAGTCGTTCACTTTGGTAGGAATAACAAGATGATGGATTACTGGGCTAATGGTAGGCTACTTGGTAGTGTGGATGAGCAGAGGGATCTTGGTGTCCATGTACACAGATCTCTGAAAGTTGCCACCCAGGTAAATAGTGCTGTGAGGAAGGCATATGGTGTACTGGGCTTTATTGGCAGAGGAATTGAGTTCCGGAGTCCTGAGGTCATGTTGCAGTTGTATAAGACTCTGGTGAGGCCTCATCTGGAGTATTGTGTGCAGTTTTGGTCGCCATACTATAGGAAGGATGTGGAAGCTTTAGAACGAGTGCAGAGGAGGTTTACCAGGATGTTGCCTGGAATGGTAGGAAAATCTTATGAGGAAAGGCTGAGGCACTTGGGGCTGTTCTCATTGGAGAAGAGAAGGTTTAGGGGAGATCTGATAGAAGTGTATAAGATGATTAGGGGTTTAGATAGGGTAGATACTAAGAACCTTTTACCGCTAATGGAGTCAGGTGTTACTAGGGGACATAGCTTTAAATTAAGGGGTGGTAGGTATAGGACAGATGTTAGGGGTAGATTCTTCACACAGCGGGTTGTGAGTTCATGGAATGCCCTGCCCGTATCAGTGGTGAACTCTCCTTCTTTATGGTCATTTAAGCGGGCATTGGATAGGCATTTGGAAGTTATTGGGCTAGTATAGGTTAGGTAGGATTCGGTCGGCGCAACATCGAGGGCCGAAGGGCCTGTACTGTGCTGTATCCTTCTATGTTCTATGTTCTATGTTCTAGATGTGCAGGTTAGGTGAATTGGCCATGCTAATTTGCCCAGAGTGTTAGGTGTCTGAGTTAGGGGTAAATATAGGGGAATGGATCTGGGTGGATTGCTTTTCGGAGGATTGGTTTGGGCTGAAGGGTCTGTTTCTAGGCTGTAGGGAATGTAATCTAATCTTCAGGTTCAGAGGTGGTGATGATATATATCCACTGAGCTAAAACTGACAAATATCACCCATAAGTTCAGTTCACATTGTCCTTCCCACCGTGGATTCGATTGTGGGTTACTGTGCCATCTAAAGAGCCTGACCGAACCTGATTGTGAAAACTTGCTGTGTACAAATTGGCTTCTATATCTCGTACATCACAGCAGGGACCATGTGTGAAAAAGTGCCTCACTGGCTGTAAAAGGGTGTCCTGATGGAATGCTTTGCTTTCTTTGGAGGCAATTCGCCAACACGGTTGTGTGCTGGGTCACCTCTGCAGATCGCTTAGCACCCAGGCCCAGACGCATGTTGGCAGAGGCCAAAGAACAGTCTGTTCTACCTCCCGTCTTGTGAGTTGGGAAACTTTGTTTTTAAGTCCACCTGAGATATACAGAAAGATCTGGCAATATTCCAAAACAAGCTGCTGTGAATCTTAGACAAGAGTGGTGAGGAGAATGTGGGGAGTGTATGGGTGGGTGGGAGGGGGAAGGGGAAGTCACAGATATATCAGTGGCTATTCTTGCTGCTCATCGTTGTCTACGCTTCTCTCTTAACATTAGACCTTCACAGTGATGGTCCCGTGCTCACCAACGCTGGCACATGTACCTGAATGTTACCTCCCCACCACCCATCCCCTCGGGGTACTCAGTATGAATGGGGGGGGAAGGTGCCTGGAGTAACCCTGTCTAATGAATTTCCTCAGGTGTTATCTGAACCGTGTTGTTTGCAGGGTTGGTGAATATAGCAGCAAGGAAGCAGAAGGAGGCCCTTCAGCCCCTCGTGTCTGCCCTGTCGTTCAGTTACACCATCGCCGAGCTTCATTTCATCACCATTTACCTGCCCCAGGTTCTGAAACTATTAATATGGTTGTCCAAAAATCTATCAATCTGCATTTTGAAATGTTCAATTGGTCCTTCCTTTTGAAAGACAGAGTTATTTCATCCACCCCTTTGAGTGAAGCAATGTTTCCTGGATTCCCCTACACAAGCCTAACGCGAATTTTATCCTTGTTTTGGGCTCCTACGGCAGAAGAAGCGGTTACTCTTACTGACTTTTAAATATTTTAATTAAAAGTGAAACCTCTTTAATTATCTTACAAACAACCAACCCTTGAAGTCTGTTCTGCCACATCAATGGTTGATCTGAAGTTGAACTACTTGCCTAGGCTATGTAACCCTTCAACTTTGCCTAACTATGAATCTATCAAGCTCAGTTTTGACCCCTGACCCCTGTTGGGTGATGAATCCTTTGTGTGAAGTGCTTTCTTACTTTGTTCTGAAAGACCATTAGTTCTTAGACTTTAGAATCAGCCTCATTGTCACATATTCGCAAAGGAGTACAGTGAAAGGTTTACACATTGCCACTTACAGCGCCATCTTATGAACCTCAGTACAGCTTCTTCAGATACAGGTTAATTACAATACAACAGTGTCACCAACACACAGCACCACCTTAGGTACTATACTTGCAGAATAGAGATATGCAGATGTAAAGTTACATGACAGTGATACACATTATAACCGTAGGTCAGAAAAACAAGATGCAAAGTTGTGGTCACAGTCTCTCTCCAAAGGGTCGACTCAGCAAAGCAGCGCAGGGGGCCTCCACGTGGTCTGACCGCGAACTGCCACCACACCCTGCATCGGTCCGCTGGTCACTGGCATCCCCGTTCCAGGCCGCCAACCACCAACCCCGCTTCGGAGGCCAAGAGTCCGAGTCTGGGGCTGGGAGGCCGTGTCCGAGAGTCCCAGAATACAGCTGAGGAGAAGACAAACAAAGAAGGAGGGAAAAGAGGGAGAAGGAAAGAAAAAGAATGGGATGGAGCAGACGAGCTCGAGCTGGAACTTCCTATTCCGGATGCTGGTTACCGGCTGTGGCGATGCTCCGTGGGTTACCGGCTGCAGCAGTGTTCTGTGGGTTACCGGCTGTGGCAGTGCTGTGTGGGTTACTGGTTGCGGTAGTGCTCTTTGAGTTACCGGCTGCGGCAGTGCTCTGTGGGTTACCGGCTGCAGCAGTGTTCTGTGGGTTACCGGCTGTGGCAGTGCTGTGTGGGTTACTGGTTGCGGTAGTGCTCTATGGGTTACCGGCTGCAGCGGTGCTCCATGGGCTACCGGCTGTGGCAGTGTCTGTGTGGGTTACTGGCTGCGGTAGTGCTCTATGGGTTACCGGCTACGGCAGTGCTCTGTGGGTTACTGGCTGTGGCGGTGCTCCCTGGGCTACCGGCTGTGGCAGTGTCTGTCTGGGTTACCGGCTGCGGTGATGCTCTATGGGTTACCGACTCTGGAGGTGCTCTGTGGGTTACCAGCTGCGGCAGTGATCTGTGGGTTACTGGCTGTGGCAGTGCTCTGTGGATTACCGGCTGTGGCAGTGCTGTGCGGGCTACTGGCTGCGGCAGTGCTGTGTGGGTTACCAGCTGCAGTGATGCTCTGTGGGTTACCGGCTGCGGCCGCGCTGTGTGGGTTACCAGCTGTGGCGGTGCTGTGTGGACTACCGGCTGCGGTGATGCTCTGTGGGTTACTGGTTGCATCAGTGCTCTGTGGGTTACCGGGTGCGGCAGTCCTCTGTGGGTTACCGGCTGCGGTGGTGCTCTGTGGGTTATCAACTGTGGATGTGCTCTGTGGGTTAACAGATGTGGCTGTGCTCCATGGGTTACCGGCTGCGGTGATGCTCTGTGGCGGTACTCTGTGGGTTACTGGGCATCCCAGTGCTCCGTGGGTTACCGGATGTGGCAGTGCTCTGTGGGTTACTGGCTGTGGCAGTGCTCTGGGTGTTACCGGCTGTGGCGGTGCTCTGTGGGTTACCGGCTGTGGCGATGTTCCATGGGCTACCGGCTGCAGCGGTGCTTTGTGGGTTACCGGCTGTGGCGGTGCTCCGTGGGTTACCGGCTGTGGCAGTCCTCTGTGGGTTAATGGCTGCGGCGGTGCTCTGTGGGTTACCGGCTGTGGCGGTGCTCCGTGGGTTACCGGCTGTGGCAGTCCTCTGTGGGTTAACGGCTGCGGCGGTGCTCTGTGGGTTACCGGCTGTGGCGGTGCTCCGTGGGTTACCGGCTGTGGCAGTCCTCTGTGGGTTACCGGCTGCGGTGGTGCTCTGTGGGTTATCAACTGTGGATGTGCTCTGTGGGTTAACAGATGTGGCAGAGCTCCGTGGGTTACCGGCTGCGGTGATGCTCTGTGGGTTACTTGGTGTGGCGGTACTCTGTGGGTTACTGGGAGTCCCAGTTTTCCGTGGGTTACCAGGGGTGGCAGTGCTCTGTGGGTTACCGGCTGTGGCAGTGCTCTGTAGGTTACCGGCTGTGGCGGTGCTCTGTGGGTTACCGGCTGCAGCGGTGCTCTGTGGGTTTCCGGCTGGGGCAGTACTCTGTGGTTTGCCAGCTGCAGCAGTGCTCTGTGGGTTACCGGCTGCAGCAGTGCTGTGTGGGTTTCCGGCTGTGGCGGTGCTGTGTGGGTTACCGGCTGTGGCAGTGCTGTGTGGGTTACCGGCTCTGGCGGTGCTCTATGGGTTACCGGCTGTGGCGGTGCTCTGTGGGTTACCGGCTATGGCAGAGTTCTGTGGGTTACCGGCTGTGGCGGTGCTGTGGTGTACCGGCTGTGGCAGTGCTCTGTGGGTTACCGGCTGCGGCGGTGCTCTGTGGGTTTCCGGCTGGGGCAGTACTCGGTGGGTTACCAGGTGCAGCCGTGCTCTGTGGGTTGCTGGGTTTGTCAGTGCTCTGTGGGTTACCAGGTGTGGCAGTGCTCCGTGGGTTACCGACTATGGCAGTGCTCTGTGGGTTTCTGGCTGCGGTGATGATCTGTGGATTACAGACTGCGGCAGTGCTCTGTGTGTTACCGGCTGTGGCAGTGTTCCATGGGTTACCAGCTGTGGCAGTGGTCTGTGGGTTACCGGCTGTGGCAGTGGTCCGTGGGCTACCGGCTGTGGCAGTGCTGTTAGGGTTACTGGCTGCGGCGGTGCTCTGTGGGTTACCGGCTGTGGTGGCACTCTGTGGGTTACCAGCTGTGGCAGTGCTGTGAGGGTTATAGGCTGTGGTGATGCTCCGTGGGTTACTGGCTGTGGCAGTGCTCTGTGGGTTATTGGCTGTGGCGTTACTCTGTGTGCTGGTGCTCTGTGGGTTATCGACTGTGGCTGTACTCTGTGGGTTACCGGCTGTGACGATGCTCCGTGGGTTACCGGTTGCAGCGGAACTCCATGGGTTACCGGCTGTGGTGGTGTTCAGTGGGTTACCGGTTGCAGCGGAGCTCCATGGGTTACCGGCTGTGGCGATGCTCCGTGGGTTACCGGTTACAGCGGAACTCCATGGGTTACCGGCTGTGGCGATGCTCTGTAGATTGCCGACTGTGGCTGTCCTCTGTGGGTTACCGACTAGGGCAGTGCTCTGTGAGTTACTGGCTGCGGCTGTGCCCTATGGGTTACCGGCTGCGGCAGTGTTCCATGGGTTACCAGCTGTGGCAGTGCTCTGTGGGCTACTGGCTGTGGCAGTGCTCTATGGGTTACCGACTGTGGCTGTACTCTGTGGGTTACCGGCTGTGGCGATGCTCTGTAGGTTACCGGTTGCAGCGGAGCTCCATGTGTTACCGGCTGTGACGGTGTTCTGTGGGTTACTGGTTGCAGCAGAGCTCCATGGGTTACTGACTGTGGCGGTGCTCTGTGGGTTACCGACTGTGGCGGTACTCTGTGGGTTACCGGCTATGGCGGTGCTCTGTAGGTTACCGGCTGTGGCGGCATTCTGTGGGTTACTGGTTGCAGCGGAACTCCATGGGTTACCGGCTGTGGCAGTGCTCTGTAGGTTACCGGCTGTGGCGGTACTCTGTGGATTACCTGTTGCAGTGGAGCTCCATGGATATACCGGCTGTGGCAGTAATCTGTGGGTTACCTGTTGCAGCGGAGCTCCATGGGTATACCGGCTGTTGTGGTACTCTGTGGGTTACCGGTTGCAGCGGAGCTCTGTAGGTTACCAGCTGCATTGTTGTTGGTGGTGCCTGGACAGGGCTCATCCGCCTTTGGTAGGCCTCATGAGTTGTTGAAGTGTGGCCTCAGCGGGTAGTCGGCTCAGCTTGTAGTGGTGCTTGGAACAGGGAATCTTGGTGGTGGCCAGTGAAGGTTCAGTGCGTTTTTTTTCCTTGGTATTATGGCCTCAGGGACAGCCTTGGTGCCTGCAGAATATGGCGACATCCAATAGCCACTTCAGAAATCAAGAAGTCATGGATGGAGCAAGAAACAAATTTGTCCTCACTTTGTAGGACTTATTTCTTATTATATTTTATGGAATTAAAATGGGGAGGGCTTATGGTGACTTATACATATCTTACTGTGTTCATAAATACATACAGTCATAGAGTCATAGAGATGTACAGCATGGAAACAGACCCTTCGGTCCAACCCATCCATGCCGACCAGATATCCCAATCCAATCTAGTCCCACCTGCCTGCACCCGGCCTGTATCCCTCTAAACCCTTCCTATTCATATACCCAGCCAAATGCCTCTTAAATGTTGAACATGTACCAGCCTCCACCACTTCCTCTGGCAGCTCATTCCATACACGTACCACCCTCTGTGTGAAAAGGTTGCCTTTTAGGTCTCTTTTATATCTTTCCCCTCTCGCCCTAAACCTATGCTCTCTAGTTTTGTACTCCCCAACCCCAGGGAAAAGACTTTGCCTATTTACCCTATCCATGCTCCTCATAATTTTGTAAACCTCTATAATATCACCCCTCAGCCTCCGACGCTCCAGGGAAAACAGCCACAGCCTGTTCAGCCTCTCCCTGTAGCTCAAATCCTCCAACCCTGGCAACATCCATGTAAATCTTTTCTGAACACTTCAATGTGAAAATAAATTATTATTAGTATCATTCTGATGGTCAGCCAATGCTCTATCCATGCCAGTACCTTGCCCCTAACTCTATGGACTCATCTTATTTGACAGCCTCCTGTGCAGAGGCTTGCTAAAGGCCTTCTGGAAATCCAGGTAGATCATGTCTACTGGTCCTTCTTTGTCTACCTTGTTCATTACCTCCTCAGAGAATTCAAACAGATTTGTCAGGCATGGCCTCTCCTTGACAAAACCCTATTTTGCCATGGTCTTCCAAGTACTCCATAATCTCAACCTTAATATTGGCCTCTGAACACTCATCAAAGACCGAGGTCAGGCTAATTAGCCTGTAGCTTCCTGTTGTCTGCTTCCCTCCCTTCTTAAACAGGGGTGCTACATCAGCCATTTTCTAGTTTCCATGGGACCCACCCTGACTTGAGTGATTCCAGAAAGAATATCACCAATGCCTCCACAATCTTCTCAGCTGTCTGCTTCAAAACTGTTGTCCATCTGGTCTGGGTGACTTATCCACCTTCAGACCTTTCAGTTTCCCCAGCACCTTCGCCTTAATGATGGCTTCTATACTCACCTCTGCCCCAATTCTCTTGAAGTTCTGATTTGCTACCGGTGTCTTCCACAGCCAAAACTGATGCAAAGTACCTCTTCAGCAACCCTGTCATTTCATCTCTGCCATGTCTCCGGAACATTACCCCGAGGTCCTGAATTGCAGGCTCTTCCTTATTCTGACAACAGGGTCATTTGTAAATGAGGGTCCAGATCTTCTGGTTTCTGAACAGTTAGAGACCAGATGAATTCTAAAAGAAGCAAAAACAGAAATTTCAGGAGAAACTTAGCTGGTCCAGTAGCATTTGTGGAGAGAAAACACAGTTAATGTGAAGTGACCCTTCTTCAGAAATAAGAGTAGCTCAGAAATATTTAGTATAAACCTCAGAGGGAGAGAAAGACAAGTAAATAGACAAAGAAACAGATAATATTAAGCCAGGGAGAATGGAAAGCTGTGAATGGGAACCAGAAGTAGGTGAGAATGAGCTGGATGCACTGAAAGCTGCCAATGTGATAACAGGGCTTGGGGTGTAAGGTTGGGGGTAAAGGATATAGAAGAAAGTGCTCAGGCCCTAAAATTATTGAGCTTGATATTGCCCACTCATTGTCTGAAATGTTTGGACTTCCAAAGGGAAATGCTTCTGCTTCCAGGGTCCTTTCAAACATTGGAACACAGACATTTGTCTCCAATTCGAGGTTAGATTCAGAGATGTCATCAAGTTCCAACTTAATTATGTAGATGGGTATGCAAAAAACATTACATGGAGCAAACCCAGTGTTATGGACTAGGCTAGATGACTCGGGACATTTTTAAGCAGGCAGCCCAGACCGTAACTTCGTAATTTGTTTCGGTAAGTGTACCGTGAACATTACCTGGATTAATTTAGCTATGTTGACTACCATGTTTAAAACAGACAAAAATGTATTCACAAAATCACACAATGAAACACAAAGACCAGAATAAAGAATCCCTACAGAACTCAGTCTATCCAAACTAGACTTATTTATACTGCTCTGAATATACACAACAATCCCAATAAGCAAACTCCCTTTAAAACCCAGTATAAATGGAACACATGCTTACTGAACTAAACTGCTCAGCTCAGCTAGAGAGCTGACCACTCCCCCTTCCCTATGCAGGTCACTTCTAAAACATGACCACTTTGGCCTGAAGTCTCACCTGTTTACAGAGAAACAAAAGGCCTCTCCAAGTCATTTTCCTCTTTGTACCAAGCTGCAAATGTGTTGCTGGTCAAAGCACAGCAGGTTAGGCAGCATCTCAGGAATAGAGAATTCGACGTTTCGAGCATAAGCCCTTCATTCCTGATGAAGGGCTTATGCTCGAAACGTCGAATTCTCTATTCCTGAGATGCTGCCTAACCTGCTGTGCTTTGACCAGCAACACATTTGCAGCTGTGATCTCCAGCATCTGCAGACCTCATTTTTTACCTCTTTGTACCAAACCAGACTGAGCGGAGCCCGGCCTGGTTTATTACCCTTCTGAAAAAAAAATCAAAGACAGAGTCTCCTTCAGCCAAAAAACAGCTTTTAGAAAAAAAGGGACTAACTTTGTGACACTAGCTAATTACAAAACTGGCAGCCCCAGTGAGTTTCCTGAGCCCCACAAAATCCACCCCTAAATTCTCCCTCGATAGTCTAACTCCCACTCCCGCTCTCCTGCCTGATCAGATCAGCCTTGGAATGGATCACTGTTCCTGACCCCACAGCTGATCTCACCCTTTTACCACCTATCAAACTGTCACTGGGCCTCTTAACCATGTACCTCCTCCAACCATTCACTTGCTCTTTAAACATTACAAAGGTTTGTCTGAACACTTACCAGAATACAACAGGACATGCAGTAAACAGGGCGATATGGTTTGTTTTCCCCACTCCCGATACCTAGTGCATCCGGCCTTACAAAGAACGGGCTGATTGGAAGGCTCCTCCGCATTTCGGGATGAGGCTAGCATTGGATGTTCCTGGCTAGAAATTCTGAGCAAAGGACAAAGAAGTAAACTGGGTGTGGAGCAGCGATCCAATAAGGATTGTCAATCCTGGAAGTTTTGGGGCCATTGTGGAACAGGCTGAGGCCCCAGCCCACATTGTGACATGTGTAAGGCTGATGTGAGGGTCTCACAAAGCCCATGGAACCACGTGGATGGGCATCGCATCATCGGCCATGACCTCACACAATGTGCACTTCCTGGACATGGCCTCCAGATAATGATTGGCTATGAGGACTCTGGTTCTGTTCCCTAGGCGCACCCAACCCAACGAAATCTCTTCCAGAATTTTACTGAATTCAAGTTTCACCATCTGCTATGCATTCAAGCTCAGTTCCCTCAGAACATTAACCTGAGACTCTGAATTGCTGGTACTTCCTTATTTTCTCAACAGAGCCATTTATGAATAAAGATATCAAGTCTTTGAACAGTTAAGACCATAAGAAATAGGAGTGGAAGTAAGGCCATTCAGCCCATCGAGTCCACTCCACCCTTCAATCATGGCTGATACGCATTTCAACACCATTTACCGGCACTCTCTCCATTGGATCCCATCAGGCCCCGTTAGAAGTCCTGTGTGGAATTTATATTGTTCACTCATGGGACATGAGAGGGCCAGCACTTATTTTCCCTCCCATTGCTTGGAATGCTTGAAATTCCACGAGACAGTTCCTCTGCTTTGAAAATCCCGAAATGTTTCAGTGTGTTTGTGAAAGAGCATGTGCAGAATGCAGTAGCGAATGCTGTGAAAAGGGTGGGGGGAAGGCATGGTTTGTTCCCCCACGTCCCGACCATCCGGCCTCACAAAGAAGGAGTTCAGTGGAAAAAACGCTCCAAGTTTCAGAGAACGCTAGCATTGGAGATCGCAGCTGGAGCAGAATCAAAGTCCCTGGATAATGATTGGGCTTGGGGATCTCTGGCTCCCTTCCCTCGCCTCAGGTTCCAATTACCCCCTTTATCTGCCTGTCAGCACAGAGCAAGAATAGAATCATGCAGCACGGAAACAGACCCTTCAGTCCACATCATCCATGCCAACCTGGTTTTCCAAACTAAACTAGTCCCACCTCCCTGTGTTTGGCCCAAATCCTTCTAAACCTTTCCCATTCATGAGGTTAAAAACAATGGCTGCAGATGCTGGAAACCAGATTCTGGATCAGTGGTGCTGGAAGAGCACAGCAGTTCAGGCAGCATCCAACGAGCAGCGAAATCGACGTTTCGGGCAAAAGCCCTTATGTACCTATCCAAATGTATTTTAAATGTTGGAACGGTACCCGCATCCACCACTTCCTCTGGCAGGTCATTCCATGTACAAACCACCCTCTGTGTGAAAACGCTGCCCCTCAGGTCCCTTTTAAATCTTTCTCCACTCATCATAAAAATATTCCCAATATTTTGGTATTCCCCTATTCTGGGGAATCATTCTTTCTTATTCACCTTATCTTTGCCCCTGATGATTTTATAAACCTCTATAAGGTCACCCTTCAGCCTCCTACTCTCAAGGGAAAAAGTCCCAGTCTATCCAGCCTCTCCTTCAACTCAAACCCTCCATTTCTGGCAAATCTCTTCTGAACTGTCTCCAGTTTAAGAATATCCTTCCTCTAGCAGGGCTGGCAGAACTCCAAAAGTGGCCTCACCAACACCCTGTACTAACTCAACATGATGTCCCAGCTCCTGTACTCAATAGCAAACCCAGTGAACAGATTAAAAGTAATCGACAAGGTATTTTCCCTGGGTTAGGGGAGTCCAGAACTAGAGGGCATAGATTTAATGTGAAAAGGTAAAGATTTAAAGAAAAGATTTAAAGATTTAAAGAAAAGGGAAAGATTTAAAAGGGACCTAAAGAGCAATTTTATCACACAGATGGTAGTGTGTGTTTGAAATGAGCTGCCAGAGGAAGTGCTGGAGGCTTGTACAATTACAGCATTTAAAGGGCATCTGAATGGGTATACTCGGCACAGTGGCACATGGTGGGCGGCACGGTGGCACAGTGGTTAGCTGCCTCACAGCACCCAAGACCTGGTTCAATTCCCGCCTCAGGCGACTCTCTGTGTGGAGTTTGCACATTCTCCCCGTGTCTGCGTGGGTTTCCTCCGGGTGCTCCGGTTTCCTCCCACAATCCAAAAATATGCAGGTTAGGTGAATTGGCCATGCTAAATTGCCCGTAGTGTTAGGTGAAGGGATAAATGGAGGGGAATGAGTCTGTGTGGACTTGTTGGGCCTAAGGGCCTGTTTCCACACTGTAAGTAATTTAATCTAAAAAAACAGGAAGAGTTTAGAAGGATATGGGCCAACTGCTGTCAAATGGGACTAGATTAGGTTAGGATATCTGTTCGGCATGGACAAGTTGGACTGAAGTGTTTGTTTCTCTGCTGTATATCTCCTTGACTCTATGACTTGTTAGTTTGCAGAGATCAGTTTGACCAAAAGGCAATAATTTCCATCAATAAAACCATGAGGCAGCACAGAGAAGGCCTGGGGAAGGCAGGGTTGGAGGGTTGATTAACTCCTGTGTTCACATTCGATCAGCTTTTGAAATCTCTGCTCCCAGCGTCACCATGTTTGCAATAAGAGGTGAGTTGCTATTCCATTAGATCACTGAAGCACCATAAACAAGCATTTGGCAACTCATGTTTTCAGATTGCCTGCGCCTTTATCTACAAGAGCAATCGATGTCCTATCAAGCAGGGCAGATTATAGCCATAGCTGTAAAACTTTCTCTCCAGTGGGTGTTTGTGAGTTAGGTTTTTATCATTCTTATCTTCAATAACTTGATGGCACTGACCTTTCACCTGACTGAACTTGGCCCACGGTTCCTGATTCCTGTCTGTCCCCACGTCTGGTCCCTCTTCCCATTTTAATGTTGCAGCACGAACCCTTTGGGTGCATCAATATCATTGAGTGACCTGCCTTTCTGCCTCTGGAACTCGTTTTCAAGTCATGTGAGGTGCCAATGTTGTTGCAATGGAGAACTCACTTCTGGGACTTATTGCTTTAAACTGCAGGGAGTGGAATTGTCCCTCTTTTTGGCAAACAGGAAGAAAGATTAAGGTGGAAAGCTCACTAGGTTTTTACAGCACTAGGTGGAGGAAGCAATTTCATCGAACTTCATCAAATCCCTACAGCGTGGAAACAGGCCATTCAGCCCAACAGGTCCACACCCACCTCCGAAGAATATCCCATCCAGACCCATTCTCCTACCCTATTATTCCACATTTCGCATGACTAATGCACCTAACCTAAACAAATCTGAACACTATGAGCAATTCACCTGACCTGCACATCGTGGTGACTGTGGAGGAAACCCAGGCAGACACAGGGAGAATGTGTACTCAGACAGTCGCCCGAGGCTGGAATCAAACCTGGGACCCTGGTACTGTGAGGTAGCAGTGCTAACCACTGAGCCACTGTGCCTCTCTAATTTCTCAAGAAAGAATCAACAAAAGACAAGGAATTCATTTTGTTGTTATTCATTTGTGGGGTATGGAGGTCACTGGCTGGGCCAGCATTTATTGCCCATCCCTAGTTGCCGCTTGAGAAGGTGGTGGTGAGCTGCCTCTTGAACCGCTACAGGACACCTGCAGTGGGTTTGCTAAGACCAGACAGTTTTCTATGCCTTTGTAATAACTTTCTAATCCACAGCTCAGAAAATGTTATTATCCATCTCTGGTGCAGGTGGGACTTAAATGTGGGCCTCCCAGCTCAGAGGAAGGGAGACTACTACTGTGCTGCAAGGAGGCAGCGAGGTCTGCAGATGCTGGAGATCAGAGTTCTGATCTCTGATCCGCACCAACCAATCCCACCACCCCATGGCTGAAAATGTCAACTCCCCCTCCCACTCTGCTGAGGACATGCAGGTCCTGGGCCTCCTCCATCATTCCCTCACCACCCGATGCCTGGAGGAAGAATGTCTCATCTTCCACCTCGGGACCCTTCAACTCCATGGCATCAATGTAGACTTCACCAGTTTCCTCATTTCCTCTCCCTCATCTAACCCCAGTTTCAACCTTCTAGCTCAGCATCATCCTCATGACCTGTCCCACCAGTCAATCTTCCTTCCCACCTATCCGCTCCACCCTCCTCTCTGACCTATCACCTTTACCCCCACCTCCATCCACCTATTGCACACTCAGCTACATTCTCCTCAGCCCCAACTCCCTCTCATTTATCTCTCCACTCCCGAGGCTCCCAGCCCCATTCCTGATGAAGGGCTTTTGCCCGAAACGTCGACTTTCCTGCTCCTCGGATGCTGCCTAACCTGCTGTGCTTTTCAAGCACCACTCTAATCTAGACTCTGATCTCATGCATCTGCAGTCCTCACTTTTTCCCTGCAGATTATATCTTCATAATATAGAGGAAAGGATGAGTAAAGAAAAATGTAGGTCATTTGCAGTCAGAAAGTTATAATGGGGAACAAAGAAATATCTGACCAACTAAATAAATACTTTGGTTCTGTGTTCACAAACGACACAAATAATATTCTAGAAATAATGGGAAACACCATGTTCAGTGAGAAGGAGATACCGAAGGAAATCAATATTGCTACAGAAAAGGTGTTGGATAAATTGAGGTGTTGGCCAATAAGTCCCCATGGCCTGGTAATCTACATCCCAAAATACTAAAGGAAGTGGCCCCAGAAATAAAGGATGAATTAGTGGTCATCTTCCAAGATTGTAAGAGCAGGGAGTTTACGTTAGAACTGCACAGAACTTTGGATAGGCCACATCTGAAGTAATATGCGCAGTTCTGGTCACTAGGTGAAAAATAGGATGTGATTGCACTGGAGGGGTTGCAGAGGAGGTTCCCCAGGATGATGCCTAGGATAGAGCATTTCAGAGATGAAGAGAGGCTGGATAAGCTCAAGTTGTTTTCTTTGGAGCAGAGAAGATTGAGGAAGGGACCTAATAAAGGTGTGTAAGATTATGAAGGGCATGGACAAGGTGGATAGAAAGCAGCTTGCTCCCCTTAATCAAAGGGTCAGTAACAAGGGAGCATTGTTTTAAAGGGAAAGGCAGGAGGTTTGAAGAAAAGCACTTCTCCCCAGAGGGTAGGGGCTGGCAGGGATGTGGAATGCTGTGGAGGGTTGTTGAGACTCACAACCTTTTAAAAGCTACTTGGATGGGCACTTGAAATGTCTTAACTTTCAAGGCTATGAGTCTAGAGTGGGAAAGTTGGATTAATGTAGGGAGAGTCGAGAGTGTGATGCTGGTAAAGCACAGCAGTTCAGGCAGCATCCGAGGAGCAGGGAAATTGTTGGTCGGGCATAAGACCTTCACCAGGAATGAAGTAGTGTATTTTTGGCAGAACAGGCTGCAAGATTCTATGACACGAAGTTTTCATAGATTCTGGAACAATTCCTACAGATTGGAGAATAGCTAACATTTCACGTCTGCAGAGAAACCTCGATTATCCAAAGGCCACGCGCAGGGAGTATTTTGTTCAGTTAATCGAATTCTGGATAATTGGATGGCAGATAACATAGTTTCGCCAAGCATCGGGACCTTGCAATCTTGCCAGACAATCCGAAATTCATATTAACGAAATCGAGATTCCTCTGTATTTAGAACTGGACAGAGTCAGCATGGATTTATGAAAGGAAAGTCATGTTTGACAAGTCTACTGTAATTCTTTGAGACTGTAATTCATTGAGTTGATAAAGGAGAGCTAATGGATATGGTTTATTTGGACCTTCAGAAGGCAGTCAATGAAATCCCACAAAAGAGATTAATCTGTTAAATGGAAGTGGATGGAATTGGAGGCATGTGTTGAGATCGATGGGAAACTGGTTGCAGACAAGAACCAAAGGGTAGGAATCAGTGGGCCTTTTTTCTCCCTGACTGGCAGTCAAGCAGAGATCATTGTTTGGGTTGTAGAATCCCTACAGAACAGAAAGAGGCCACTCAGCCTGTCGAGCCTGCACCGACCCTTCTAAGAGCACCCCACCTAGACCCACCCTATCACCATAACCCCACACTGTGGTTTGACTGTGGCAAACCCGCCTAACCTACACACAATGGACCAACTTTTAGCATGGCCAATCCATCTTGCCTGCACATTCTGGATACTATGGGCAATTCAACATGGCCCGTCCGTCTAACCTTCCCAGCTTCGGACTGTAGGAGGAAACTGGAGCAGCCGGAGGAAACCTACCCAAACACGGGGAGAATGTGCAAACTCCACACGGGCAGACACTCAAGGCTGGAATCAGACCTGGATCCCTGGCACTGTGAAGCAGTAGTGCTAACCACTGAGCCACACCTGGACCCTGGTTATTCACAATATATCTTGGTGATCTGGATAAAGGAACTAAATGGAATATCTCCAAATTTGACCAGACAATGCTGGGTGGGAGGGTGAGCTGTGAGGAGGATAGAGCTGAGTGGACAGGCTGAGTGAGTGGGCAAATATATAACTCATTCAGTATAATGACAGATGTATGACACATGCAGGATTCATGAGAGGTTATCCACTTTGGTAGCAAAAACAGGAAGGCAGATTATTATCTAAATGGCTATAAATCATGAGATGGTAACATGCAATGAAATCTGGATGTCTTTGTTCAATGGTCACTGATGGTAAGCTTGCAGACAGAAAAGAAGAGAAATGGTACCTAGGCCTTCAGAGCAGGAGGATTCGAGTACAGGAATAGAGACTGCAATCATACAGGTCCTTGGTGAGACCATGCCTGGAATATTGTGTGCAGTTCTGCCCTCCTTACTATCAAGGAATGCAGTGAAAGTTTACCAGACTGATTCCTAGGATGAGACTGGATACTGGAAAAGGGCTTGATGAAGGGCTTATGCCTGAAATGTCGATTTTCCTGCTCCTCAGATGCTGCCTGAACTGCTGTGCTTTTCCAGCACCACACTCTCAACTCCAATCTCCAGCACCTGCAGTTCTCACTTTTTCCTAGTTGATTCCTGGGACGATGGGAGTGATGTTTGAGGAGAAGTTGAATTGGTTAGGTTTTACATTCACTGCAATTCAGAAGAATGAAGGCAAAATCCCAGAGAAACCTAAGCAATTCTAACAGGGATTGGACGAGTTAGATACAGAAAGGACTTTCCTGATGATGGGGATGTCCAGATCCAGGGGTCACAGCACTGATGGTATAAGGTAGACCATTTAGGAATGAGATAAGGAGAAATTTCATCACCCAGAGAGTGGTACACCTGTGAAATTCTGTGCCATAGAAAGCAGCTGAGACCAAAATGTCACATGATTTCTAAAGGCTAATGGCTCAATGGATCAAATGATATATTTATACAGAGCAAGGAGTTTCCAAAAACAATACAGCTAGCTCTATCTGATCTTGAACAGTGCGGACAATGAAGCAACCACCAGGAGAAAGGGCTTCCATCTTCCATTAGCCTTGCAAACGACTGCAAAAAACAATCTTCAACATCACAGGAATGCCATGTGGTTGACTCTACTCAGTCTAATGCTGAGGATCCTCCCCTCCCCCACTGCTTCATAAGCTAATCTTCACTTATTTCAATATCATATGAAAAATCTTCAAAGTCACACAACACCAGGATATAGTCCAACAGGTTTATTTGGAAGTACAAGCTTTCGGAGCACGGCTCCTTCATCAGGTAATTATCTGACTTTGTCCACCCCAACCCAACACCAGCACTTCCACATATGAAAAAGTTAGCAGTCCAGAAAACATATTGACTGGGAACAGGAGGCTGTTTAAACCTGCTTCACAATTAGGAGCCATTGGCTGGAACTTCTTTTGCTGGCGCATAGGATGTTGAGGGGTGAGCTCATAGCACGGTTAAGATGAATAGCCAAGGTCTTTTCCCCAGGTGGAGGAATTAGAAACTAGAGGGCAGAGGTTTAAGATAAGAGAAAAGTTTTAAAAGGGACCTGAGGGGCTATTTTTTTCACACAGAAGGTGGTGCGTGGATGGAATGAGTTGCCAAAGTAAGTTGTAGATACAGGTGAAGCTACAATGTTTAAAAGACATTTGCACACGTACATGAATAGGAAAGGTTTAGAGGGATATGGGCCAAATGCAGGTAAATGGGACAAATTTAGTTTGGGAACTGTGGTCAGCATGGTCAAGTTGGACCAGAAGATCTGTTTCCTTGCTGTATGACTTTATGATTCTAAGATCTTGGTTGAACAGTCTGTGTTTTGAATTCCGTATTTGCATCTACCATCGGTATTATTTAATTCTATTGTCTCACAAGAAGATATCAACTTCCACCACAAAAATACTCAATGACATCCCCTCTACTGTCTCCTGAGGCAGTGTTCCAAAGTCACACAACCCTCTGAGATTCAAACAATAAAACCAAGAACTACGGATTTTGAAAATCTGCTTTCTGAATTTGCGTTCTCTCCACAGATTAGATTAGATTACTTACAGTGTGGAGTCAGGCCCTTCGGCCCAACAAGTCCACACTGACCCGCAACCCACCCAGACCCATTCTCCCCTTCACCTAACACTACGGGCAATTTAGCATGGCCATTTCAACTAACCTGCACATTTTTGGATTGTGGGAGGAAACTGGAGCACCCGGAGGAAACCCACCCAATGCTAACCACTGTGCCACTGTGCCACCTACAGACATGCCGATGCCAGACATGCCAAGTTTCAACAGAAATGTCTGTTTCTAACTCTGGGAGAAAATATTTTCTCTTACCTCTGTCCCAAAAGGACATTTTTAATTTTAAAACAGTGGACCCTAGTTCTGGACACAAGAGTAAACATCCTTTCTACATCCACTGTCTCAAGATCATTCAAGGTCTTATACGTTTCAATCAAGTTGTCCCTCATTCTTCTAAATGTAAGCAAAAACAAGCGCACTATGTCCAATATTTCCTCGTGGGTCCTAGCTGTAAGGATATGTTCCAGAAATAGATAATGTCTTTGCCAAGTGCCTCAAGTCCAGTCGAAACAATTTCATCGTACCCAACAATGTAGCAAATGGCCCAGCTATGTCCCGAACAAAAAAGGCAGGACTAATCCAACCCAGCCAACTTACTCCCTATGTTCAGGAAAACAAATTCACAATCAATATCAGAAATTTCTTCATGCAATAAATGGGATGGGACTGGTCGCTCCATGTGGAGAAAACAGTAAGGCTGACTTGACAGGCAATCAGCCAGTTTGAAGAACCGACAATGTACTTTATTTATTTCAGAGGATTGTACCAGATCGAGAGAGCATGAGACCCATGTCCTCTGGGTCAGCACTTTGAAAAGAATGATCCAATTAGTCCTGCTCTTCTGCTTATTCTCCATAAGTCAACAGAATTTGCATTTTCAATTTCCTTTGGAAAGTTATAATTGAGTTTGTCTCCACCAGCCTTTCTAACACTGTGTTCCAGATCAAAGCAATTTGAAGAATTATAAATTGTAATGGAACTTGCAAATGGTGAGGAAATTTTTATCAGTTCTCACTTTTCTTAAAATCAGAAATATCAAATCACTAAGCAAACAATGATCATCAGCTCTTTATATGTGCCACAACAAATCCAAAGTGAGAAGTCAGGCTTGTTAATATTTGGCTTCATCTAGTGTTAATATGGGTAACTACAGCTTCCTGGTATTTCTTGTTTTGATGTTTTAGTGTCACATTGACTTGTTGCTTAAATATGCCAGAGGCTTTACAATCAGCACCTCTGGATACCTGATTGTAGTATTCAATTGCTCTATGTTTGATAATGTGCATCTGTTTGCTATTGAAGCTCACTGTGGTGTTACACCTTTCTCTCAAGCGTCGACACACCCATCACACACAAAGAATGGTAAACATTAATGTGGAATCTTTAGTTGATGATACACAAGAAGGAAATACTATCAAATGCTGTATTGCGGTCCAAATTGTTCTTTTTTCCACACAACAGTGCTCCAATGTGACCAGGCAAATGTGAGGACTGCAGATGCTGGAGATTAGAGTTAAGATTAGAGTGGTGCTGGAAAAGCACAGCAGGTCAGGCAGCATCTGAGGAGCAGGAAAATCAACGTTTCAAGCAAAAGCCCTTCATCTTGACTCCGATGTGACCAGTACATTCATTCCCCAGTATTGGTGTTCTGTTTCATTGATTTACCTCTCTGAGTAGATAATAAAAAGATATTATACACTGGGAGGTAAGTGTGGTATAACTGACTCCTGCTTCAGCAAATCCGAGGACTAATGCATCATATCCTATTGAGGGATTGAATGGCTGATGAATGAATATACACTTAATGGTATATTCATATCATATCACAAGTTGAGCCTGGGTGTAGGCTCAGAGAAAAGTAAACATGTTATAGAAAGAGCTTGAAGCTGGAGCAGACATGTTCGAGTTTCATTTGCAGCTTTGTGATGCATCATGGTGGACCCCAGCCTCCGAGCCAGAAGCCATGGGTTCAAGTCCTACTCTAGGACTCGATGTCCAAACAAGTCCATTATGTGGCCAAGCTGGTGAAGTATCAATTTGTAATTCTCTCTAACATACACCAATTCCAACTGATAAGAGGGATGTAAGAAATAGGAGCAGGAACATACTGCCCCATCATTCTATAGAATCACAGCTGGCCTGCCCCAATCCTCACCTCCTCCTTTGTATCAGCCTGTCATGGACCAGACCAAACCCCCTCAAAATATTCAGAAGATAGTCTTGACCCTAATATGTTCTTATTTTAAAGGTAAGTGTAAGGTGTTGCATTCCGGATGCAATTCGATTGGTCAAACTACTGGATTTAAAGCACTATAACTAAAATACAACAAAAGAAAGAAGGAATTTGAATAACAGTAGGTTTTGTAATATATTGCTGTAAGTAATAATTCCTGATGCACTTGACAAATTAATCTTCCTCATCACCCTTTCCCATTTGATTTTGACAAGTCAATATGCAGATTAAAATTAACCATAACAATTCTACTGCCTGTCTTACATCCCACTATTACTTTCTGATTTATTCTTTGTCCTACAGTGAGGTGACATTTCATGGCCTACAGATGATTACTACCCAGGACTTCTTTCGCTTGCTATTGATTTTTTACACCTAAACTGATTCCACATCACAATCTATTGCACATAAATCCATACTCACCACCACAGTGATATCTCCTTTATCAACACTACTACCATGCCTCAATTTCCTTCTTATCTATTCTCCTGGAATATCAAGTAACCTTCAATAGTGAGTTCGAACATAGAACGTAAACAGTACAGCACAGGAACAGGCCCTTTGGCCCATGATGTTATAGAACATAGAACATAGAACATAGAAAAATACAGCGCAGTACAGGCCCTTTGGCCCTGGCTGTTGCGCTGATCCAAGCCTACCTAACCTACACTAGCCTACTATCCTCCATATGCCTATCCAATGCCCGTTTAAATGCCCATAAAGAGGGAAAGTCCACCACTGTTACTGGCAGGGCATGCCATGAACTCACGACTCGCTGAGTATGCTGAACATGTGGCCTGTCCTTTATCCATATTCCTCCAATCCTTGCATATTCATGTGCTTATCTAAATGTCTCTTAAATGCCCCTATCATCTATACCTCCTCCACCACCCCCAGCAGCATGTTCCAGACTCCTACCACTCACTATGTAAAAGACTTGCCCCTCACATCTTCTTTGAACTTTTCCCCTCTCAACCTAAATGGATGCCCCTAGTTTGAGTCACTTCAACTCAGGGGAAGAGATTCTGATCCAGCCTTGGTCACCCTGCAGCCACATTTTTGTAATAACTATCAAGTCACATTCGTTTATTATATATTTCATCTATTTTGTTACAAATACTGCATGCATTCAGATAAAGAGCCTTAAGTTTTAACTTCTTACAATTTTTACTTACTTTGGTTCTAATATTTTCCTGCTGCTTTTTCTGATATTTTCCTGCTGATGTTTTCTGACCCTTTGATTATCATTCACCTTTTTATCATCTAAAAGGTCGCCCATTTAGATCACATGAAGAACAGAGAACAATATAGCACAGGAACAGGCCCTTTGGCCCACCATGTCTGTGCTGACCATGATGCCATTCTAAACTAATTCCATTTGTCTGCACATGGTCTGTATCTCTCTGTTCCCGACCTGTTCATGTAGCTGCCTAACAGATGAGCAACTTTTTTTTCTCTCAGAGGGCTGAGAGTCTTCCTCAAAAGGAAGAGGCAATGCAGAATCTTTAAACATTTTGAAGACGCTGTTAGATAGATTCTTGATGACTAAGAGTATGAAAGAATATCGAAGAGGGGCTGTTATGCAGGAATGTAGAGATGAGGTTAAAATCAGATCTTACTGAATGGCGGAATAGGCTTAAAGGGCTGAATGGCCTCATGTTGCTCCTTGCTTGTCTGTTAATACACTGCACCTCTGTGTTTTCACTTCTTTTAGATTTTTTTTAAACTTGCCTGTAATTGAACCCTCCCCCACTCATTAGCTTAACGCCATAGAAGAGGGGAAACTGCCATCTGCAGAGGCAGCACATTGCCAAGTGTTTAAAAGGACTCGCTTATTTATCTATGCTTGGCATGGCCGTACCCCTTTATCTCCTAACATCTATGCTTGTAGGTTCATGAAATCACAGTAAATAAAATCTGTAACTTGCATTGAAGTGAGTGTATCAAATGCACAGGACTGATCAATCATAACGATTGGGCTTAGTGGCAGTGTTCAGACACTGAAAAACCTGAGAGGTACCATCTGGTTAAGGCTGTCAACCCTCTGGATTGAAGATTCATCTCCAGGTAATCTTCAATGAGCAAAGCCCTGAACAGAAATCATCAAGACATTAAAAATCATAGTGTTCTTTCAACATCTGTGTTAAGTAGATATATAAAATTTGCTGATGGAAAACATCAAAAGATTAAAAACGAGGAGCTGAAGTAGGCCTTTGACCCAATCTTCAATATGGCAACATCCTCTATCTCAGCATCCTACATTTGCTCTCTCACAGTCCTTTCTGAAAACTTTAGCCTCTAGAAATGTATCTATTTATTTCTTAAATATACACAGTGACTTGGTTTCCACAGGCTTCACTGGTAGAGAATTCCACAGGTCCACCAACCACTGATTGAAACAATTTCACTTTATCTCAGTCCAAAATGGCTGACCCTGTAACCTGAGACTGTGCCTCATTGTTCTGGAGACCTTGAGCCAGGGGGAAACATCTTTCCTGCATCTAGTCCGTCCAGCACCATTGGAATTTTATACATTCCAATTAGATCCTCGCTCATTCTCCTAAACTCCAGCAAATACAGGCCTAGTTGACAATCTTCATGTGAGAAACCTGCCCGCCCGGGAATCAGCCCGCTGAAAATTCACTGCACTCCCTCAATGGCAAGTCTATTTTTTCTTAGGTAAAGTGGCAAAAACTGCATTCAACACTGTAGATATGGTCTCAAAGCTCTGCACAGCTCCAGTAAGACTTCCTTATTCCTCCAAACAAAGCTTCTTGCAATAAAGGCCAACATACCATTTGCCTCCCACTGCTTGCAGCACCTACATGCTTGCTTTCAGTGACCATGCACAAGGGCACCTTATTCATCAACTGTTGTTATCACTATTTTAATAATACTCTGCCTATTTGTCTATTTTACCAAAATGGACAAGTTCACACTTATTCATACCATACTGCACCTGCTGTGTATTTGTTAGCTCACTCAGCTTGTGTAAGTTGTATAAGATTGGGTTGGGATATCCGGTTGACATGGACAAGTTGAACTGAAAGGTCTATTTCTGTGCTGTATATCTCTATGACCCTAAGTAGTTCTGAGACTTTACATCTCTTACACCTCTTTATATCCTCCTCAGCACTCATTATTGCACCTAGCATTGTGTTGCTTGTGAACTGGAAAATTTTACATAATATTCCCTCATCCAAGCCATTGATACATATTGTGAATAACTGGTGCCCAAGCACTGATCCCTGCTGTACCTCACTCTTTATTATTTTCCATTCCTACTCTCTGTTTCCTGTCACCAACCCTCAATCCATGCTGGCATATTGCCATCAATCCCATGTGCTTTCATTTTGTGCATGAACCTTTTATGTGGGATTTCAGCCAAAGAATTTTCCACAAAATTGTTACAGTGCACAAGTAGGCCATTTGTTCCACCTTAGCAAAAGTGAGGACTGCAGATGCCGAAAACCAGAGAATGCATCTGCATTCCTGATGAAGGGCTTTGCCTGAAACATCAATTTTCCTGCTCCTCGGATGCTGCCTGACCTGCTGTGCTTTTCCAGCACCACTCTGATCTAAACATTCATTCCAGCGCCAGAGACCTGGGTTCAATTCCCACCTTGGGCGACTGTCTGTGTAGAGTTTGCACATTTTCCCTGTGTCTGCGTGAGTTTCCTCCGGGTGCTCCGGTTTCCTCCCACAGTCCAAAAAGATGTGCAGGTTAGGTGAATCGGCCATGCTAAATTGCCCATAGTGTTAGGTGTAGGGGAATGGGTCTGGGCGGGTTGCTCTTTGGAGGGTCGGTGTGGACTTGTTGGGCCGAAGGGCCTGTTTCCACATTGTAAGTAATCTAATCTAATCTAATCTAATATTCCCTGCTATGTTACTAGTGCCAATCTCCTGCCTTTCCCCATATCCCTGCACTCCATTTTTTTTCCAAATAACCATCCAATGTCCTCTTGAAGACCTCAATTGAGCATGCCTCCACCACACACTTTAGACCCTAACTACTCCTGTGTAAGAATGTTTTTCTTCACTAATATCACCCTTGTTTCTTTTGGTATAACACTTTACAATGTTTTCTGAAAAGCTTTCTGAAAACCAGTGTATATCACATCCAATAGCTCTTCCTCAACTAGTTTACAAAATACTCTTAGGGATTTGATGAGCATGATTTCACTTTCATAAATCCATGTTGACTTTTTGTAATCTCACTGCTATTTTCTAAGTATCCTGTTATCACAGCCTTTACATAGACTCCAGCATTTTTGCTGCTGCTATTGTTAGGTTAACCGGTCTGTAATGCCCATTCTGATCCCCCCCGCCCTCTCTTTTTTAACTACTGGAGTTATATTTGCCTCTGTTCAATCTGCTGGGATTGTTCCAGAACCTGCAGAATTTAGGAAGATGAAACCAATGCATCCATTATTTCCATGGCCATCTCCTTTAGTATGCTGGATGTAGACGATCAGGACCTGGGGATTTATCAGCATTCAGTCCCTATCATTTTTCTATGTTTTTCTTTACAAATACCAATCTTCTTAAATTCTTCTCTCCAAAAAGACAATGGCTTCTTATCATTTCTGAGAAAGATTTTATTTCTTCTTCTGTCAAGACTGAAATAACTACTAAAGCAACTGTTTAATTGTTCTTGCCATTTCCTTGTTGTCCATGATCAATTCTCCCACTGCAGACTGCAAGGTGCCTAAATAGGAATGTCTGAGTGGTATGGCAAGGTGATGGCCTGGTGGTGTTAGTACTAGAATACTAATCCAGAAACTCAGCTAGTGTTTGCGGCATCTGCTTAGCAGTAACCTGCTCTGTGCCGCCCACTTTGGGTTCTGCCAGCGCTACTGAGCTGATGACCTCATGACAGCGTTGGCTCAATCATGGATAAAAGAGCTGAATTCCAGAGGTGAGGTGAGAGTGAAAGCCCTTGACATCAAGGCCGCATTTGACTGAGTGTGAAGTCAAGGAACCCTGGCAAAACTGGAATCAATGGGAATCAGGGAGCAAGCTCTCTGCTGGTTGTAGTCACGCCTGGCACTTAGGAAGATGTTTGTGGTTGTTGGAGGTTAGTCATCTCGGTTTCAGGACATCTCTGTAGGAGTTCCTCAGAGTAGTGTCCTAGGTCCAATCATCTTCAGCTGCTTCATCAATGACCTTCTCTCCACCATAAGGTCTGCAGTGGGGATGTTTGCTGATGATTGCACAATGTTCAGCCCTTTTCCCGACTCCTCAGATACTGAAGCAGTCCAAGTTCAAATTCAGCGAGACCTGGCCACTATCCAGGCTTGGGCTGACAAGTGGCAAATGACACTTGTACCGCACAAATGCCAGGCTATGACTTTCACCAACAAGAGACAATCTAACCAATGCCCCTTGACATTCAAAGGTTACTAAATTACTAAGTTCCCCAGAACAACATTCTGGGGGTAACCTTTGACCAGAAACTCACCACATAAAAACAATGGCTTTCAGAGCAGTTCAAAGGCCAGGAATGCAGTGAGCAACTCACCTCCTCGCTCACCAAAGCTTGTCCACCATCTACAAGCCACAAGTCAGAGTGCAATGCAATAGTCCCCACTTGCCTGGATGGGTGTAGCTCCGACAGCTCTCAAGAAGGACAAAGCAGCCTGCTCAATTGGCACTATAGCCACAATTTTACCACTGTCTCCACCACCGATGCTCAGTAGCAGCAGTGTGTACTATCTACAAGATGCACAGCAGACATTCACCAAGGCTTCTTCGACAGTACCTTCCAAACCCACAGCCACTTCCACCTCAAATAGCAAAGGCAACAGATACATGGGAACACCACCATCGTCAAGTCCCCCTCCAAGCCACTCACCATCCTGAGTTGGAAATACATTGCTGTTTTTTCACTGTGACTGCATCTAAATCCTAGAATTCATCCTCTAATGCTGAAAAATGTGTTGCTGGAAAAGCGCAGCAGGTCAGGCAGCATCAAAGGAGCAGGAGAATTGACGTTTTGGGCATAAGCCCTTCTTCAGGAACACATTTTTCAGCTCTGATCTCCAGCATCTGCAGTCCTCACTTTCCCCTAATTATTTCCCTAATACCATGTGGACCTACCTCCAACACATGGACTGCAGTAGTTCAAAAAGGCAGCTCACCACCACCTTCTGAAGAATGACTAAGAATGAGCAATTAATGCTGGCCCAGCCAGTGATGCCCCTAAATGAATAAAACAGACTTGTGCCTTGTAGATGGTGGACAGGCACTGAGGCTCAGTAGCTGAGTTACTTGCCACAGTATTCCTCGCTGTTCTTTTGGCCACTGTGTTTAAAAGGTAAGTCCAGTTGAGCTTCTGGTCAATGGTAATGCCCAGGATGTAGATAGTGGGGGATTCAGTGATGGTAGCACCATTGAATGTCAAGAGGAAACAATTACATTCTCTTGTTCGAGATGGCAATTGCCATAAAGTCGTGTGGTGCAAGTGTGGCTTGCCATTTATCAGCCGCTGTCTAGATAGTGCTCAGGTCTTCCTGCATATGAACATTAGCCGCTTCAGTGAGTGAGGAGTCACAAAAGTTGTTGGGACATTGTGTAAAATCATCGGTGAAAACCCTGACTTCTGATGTTAAAATAATGGGAAGGTCATTCTTGAAGCTTCTGATGAGAGCTAGGCCTAGGAAATTTTCTGAAGAATGTCTTTACTATGTCCTGAAACTGAGATGATTGGTCTCCAACAACTTCAGCATCTTCCTTTATGCTTCAGTTGACCCCTACCTTGGAGAGATTTCCTCCTGATTCCCATGCTCTGTTTTGCTAGGGCTCCTTGATGTCATACTTTGACAAATCCTTCCTCAATAGGAAGGGCTGTCATTCTTGCCTTACCTCAGGAATTCAGTTCTTTAGTTCATGCTTGGACCAAGATTACATGATGTCAGGGACTGAATGGCCTTGGTGGAACACAAACTGAGTGTCAGTGAGTAGGTTATTGATGAGTGGATGCTGCTTGATAGCATTATCGACGGCATCTTCCATCACTTTGCTGTTAATGACTCATAGTCTTACGACTGGTAATTGCCAGATTGGATTTGTTCTGCTCTTTGTGGACAGAACTTTCCCCAGCGTCGAGTAGATATGAGTGTTGTAAATATAGATAGAAGCAGGGAGATGGGTTTTCGCTCACGGGTGAAACTAGAACTAGGGGGTATAGTCTCAAAATGTAGGGGAGCAGGTTTAGGACTGAGTTGAGGAGGTATGTCTTTACCCAAAGGGTTGTGAATCTATGGAATTCCCTGACCAGTGAAACAGTATCTCGTTGAATGTTTCTAAGGTAAAGAGATTTTGAACAGTGACGGATTTAAAGCTTATGGTGAGCGGGCAGGTATTGGAGCTGAGTGCATGAAAAATATTAACCATAATTGTATTGAATGGCAAAGCAGGCTTGAGGAGCCAGATGGCCTACTCCTGCTCCTATTTCCTCTGTTCTCATGTTATGTAACTGTACTGGAATGCAATTCTTCAGTACCATTGATGGACTGTTGTCATGGCTCCAAGCCATCACAGTATCTTCAGCCACTTCTTGATAGTCGGCGGTCTGAATTGAACTGGTTGAGGACTGACATCTGTGAAGCTGGGGATCTCAGGAGATGGGTATTTGTACAGCTGATAAATCATCTCTGTTCAAGGAAGGTGGGGGAGACTGATTAGTGTGTTACCTTGTATGTACTGGTCAGATTAATGGCTATCTTGGTCAGTGGAGATGAGAGAGTTGACACTGAGTTCTCCTCCGCAAGGCACGGACTCTTGCTTCAGTGGCTCCCTTGGTGACTTGGCTTCTCCTATGGTGAATCTCTTCAGTAAGAGCTATTAACTCCCATGAAAATAGTGGGCTCTTTGTGTTTGTGGTTCTCTGCTCCCTGCCTCTGCCAAGTTTTGCAGAGAATGACATTGTTTAAAAGTGGCACAGAAAGCCAGTGCAGTTCCCAGACTGTAACATGAATAGCACTTTCCTATTTCCCTCTACTCTCCTTCGAGGAGTATTGTGCGCAGTTCTGGTCTCCGTGTTACAATAGAAAATTGACACGTTGGAGGAAATGCAGAGAAGGATGACTCCTGAATTAATTAGCTGTCAGGAAAGACTGAACAGTTTGAGGGTTCTCATTTTAGGGTGAAACCCTGTGTCTTGCAAATTTTCCAGGGTTTTATTCGGGCAAACGTGGAAAAGCTGATTTTACTCCTGGTGGAGTTCAAATCAAGAGGCCATAAAAGTAAGTTAGTTATGAATAAATCCAGCAGGGAATGCAACAGAACGTCATTAGTCAGAGAGAGTGTTTAGAATGTGGATCCGACTCCCACAAGAGGGAGCTGGTAGTATCAAAGTAAACTGGAGATCCAGTTTAGTGATCTCGTCAAAAGTGGATATGGATTCAAAACCACCAAGGCAAAGGGTGGAATTCTAAATGTTGTCAACAAGTACCAAGTTGATTTATTATTTCTTATGAAACAAACCCTTCTAGTTCACTAATGTGCCTTAGAGAAGGCCCACAGCAATGTGGTAGACTGTCATATCTGATTCAAGGGGTAATTTGAGATAGAACCATAGAAACGTAGAAAATAGGATCTGGTCCTTCAAGCTTGCTTTGCCTTCAAATGCATCATCATCCAACTCAGTCTCCTGCCCCTGCTTTCTCCCCACACCCTTTGATCCCTTTAACTCTAAGAGTTATGTATATTTTCATCTTGAAAACTTTCAATGTTTTGTCCTTAACCACTTTCTATAACAGAGGATTCCTCAGGCTCACTACTCTCTGGGCAAAGAAAGTTCTCCTTGTCTCTGTCCTAACTGGCCTACCCCATGTGTCTTAACTATGACCTCTGGTTCTGGACTCCATATGGTCCTGATGGGTACTGAACGCTGGCCTTGCCTGTGACACTTACATCCCAACCAAGAAGGAAATGTTGCTGAATCAAATGGCATGAGTGCCTTTAAGATGAAGTGACATTCATTCCTGAGGTATAAAGGGGCAGTAACTATGTTGATAGAATAAGATTAGGAAGGTACGCAAGAGAGATCTAGATGCTGGCATGCAGTGGTTGCGCTGAATTGTCGGTTTCTATGCTGCACGTACTTCTGCTTAGAATGCATGAATGTTGCTGGTCAAGCCAACATTACATTGCCCCTGAGAGGAGGGTAGTGAAGTTGTCATGGCCTTTGCATTATTATCTAATTCCTTCAGCCAATTCATGAGATCACATGGAGTGAATCAAACAGGCTGAATATTGGCACGTGTGATGCTGAGGTCTTCAGGAGGAGGCAGAGATGGACCATCCACTCAGCACATCTGAGTATAGATGGCTGTAAATCTGTTGTTCTGATGTGCTAGGCTCCTCCTGTTTTGGGGATGAGAATAATTTATGGAGCTCACTCCTCCAGTGAGTGGTGCAATTGTGTACCACCACTCAGAGCTAGTGGTGGTTGGACCCAGAGCTTAGATCCAATCCGTAGGGTGTGGGATCACAATTAAATTAAATTGAATTAAATTTTAAAATTACTTAGCTCTGATTGGCACTTGCTCCTTATGCAATTTGCCATGTAAGTAGTCCCGTCGTGTAGCATTGCCAAGTTGCAAAAGTTGCCATAAATTTTCTGGACTGCAACGCTAGCATTCATTTTGAGAGGGTTAGAATACAAGAACAGAGATGTACAGGCGGCACAGTGGCTCAGTGGTTAGCCCTGCTGCCTCATAGTACCAGGGACCTGGGTTCAATTCCTGCCTCAGGCAACTGTCTGTGTAGAGTTTGCACATTCTCCCCATGTCTGTGTGGGTTTCCTCGGGTGCTCCGGTTTCCTCCCACAGTCCAAAAATGTGCAGGTTAAGTGAATTGGCCATGCTAAATTGCCCATAGTGTTAGGTGTAGGGGTATGGGTGGGTTGCGCGTTGGTATGGACTTGTTGGGCCAAAGGGTGTGTTTCCACACTGTAAGTAATATAATCTGTGTGAATTTCCTCCAGGTGCTTGGTTTCCTCCCACAATCCAAAGATATGCAGATTAGGTGAATTGGTCATGCTAAATTGCCTGTAGTGTTAGGTGGATTAGTCAGGGGTAAATGTAGGGGAATGACTCTGGGTTGCTCTTCGGACAGTCGATGTGGACTAGTTTGGCTGAAGGGCCTGTTTCCACAATGAAGGGAATCTAATCTAATCTCATGTACTGCTGAGGCTGTGTACAGCCCTGATCAGACCGCATTCAGAATACAGTTTTGGGTCCTGTATCTAAGGAAGGATGGTAAAAACAATGACTGCAGATGCTGGACACCAGAGTCTAGATTAGAGTGATGCTGGAAAAGCACAGCAGGTCAGGCAGCATCCGAGGAACAGGAAAATTGATGTTTCGGGCAAAAGCCCTTCATCAGGGATAGAGGCAGTAAGTCTGCAAGGTGGAGAAATAAATGAGAGGAGGGGGTGGGTGGTGTAGGGAGAATGTAGCATAGAGTACAATAGGTGAATGGGGTGGGGATGGAGGTGATAGTCCAGAGAGGAGGGTGGGGGAAGGTAGCAAAGAGTACAATAGGTGAATGGGGGTGGGGTTGAAGGTGATAGGTAAGAGAGGAGGATGGAGTGGATAGGTGGAAAGGAAGATAGGCAGGTAGGACAGGTCATGAGGGCGGTGCTGAGCTGGAAGGCTGGAGCTGGGGTGAGGTGGGGGAAGGGGAAATGAGGAAACCAGTGAAATCCACATTGATGCCCTGGGGTTGAAGTGTTTTGTGGCGGAAGATGAGACGTTCTTCCTCCAGGCGTCGGGTGGTGAGGGAGCGGCGGTGGAGGAGGCCCAGGACCTGCATGTCCTCGGCAGAGTGGGAGGGGGAGTTGAAATGTTGGGCCACAGGGCGGTGTCCCGGAGATGTTTTTCTAAAGCGCTCTGCTAGGAAGCATCCAGTCTCCCCAAATGTAGAGGAGACCGCACCGGGAGCAACGGATACAATAAATGACATTGGTGGATGTGCAGGTAAAACTTTGATGGATGTGGAAGGTTCCTTTGGGGCCTTGGATGAAGGTGAGGGAGGAGGTGTGGACACAGGTTTTACAATTTCTGTGGTGGCAGGGGAGGGTGCCAGGAAGGGAGGGTGGGCTGTAGGGGGGCGTGGACCTGACCAGGTAGTCACGGAGGGAACGGTCTATGCAGAAGGCGGAAAGGGGTGGGGAGGGAAATATATCCCTAGTGGTGGGGTCCGTTTGGAGGTGGCAGAAATGTCATTGGATGATTTGGTTTATGCAAAGGTTGGTAGGGTGGAAGGTGAGCACCAGGGGTGTTCTGTCCTTGTTACAGTTGGAGGTGTGGGGTCTGAGGGCGGAGGGCCGGGATGTGGATGAGATGCATTGGAGGGCATCTTTAACCACATGGGAAGGGAAACTGCGGTCTCTAAAGAAGGAGGCCATCTGGTGTGTTCTATGGTGGAACTGGTCCTCCTGGGAGCAGATACGGCGGAGGCGGAGGAATTGGGGTCGGGGATGGCATTTTTGCAGGAGGTAGGGTGGGAAGAGCTGTGGGAGTCGGTGGGTTTGTAAGAAATGTCAGTGTCAAGTTGGTCTTCGTTAATGGAGATGGAGAGGTCCAGGAAGGGGAGAGATGGTCCAGGTAAATTTAAGGTCAGGGTGGAATGTGTTGGTGAAGTTGATGAATTGCTGAACCTCCTCGTGGGAGCACGAGGTGGCACCAATGCAGTCATCAATGTAGCGGAGGAAGAGGTGGGGAGTGGTGCCGGTGTAATTACGGAAGATCGACTGTTCTACATAGCCAACAAAGAGACAGGCATAGCTGGGGCCCATACAGGTGCCAATGGCTACCCCTTTGGTCTGGAGGAAGTAGGAGGATTCGAAGGAGAAATTGTTAAGGGTGAGGACCAGTTCGGCCAAACGAATGAGAATGTTGGTGGAAGGGTACTGTTGGGGACGTAGGGAGAGGAAAAAAACGGGCGGCTTCGAGGCCCTGGTCATGGCGGATGGAGGTGTAGAGGGATTGGATATTCAAGGTGAATATTCAAGATGAGGCATTGGGGGCCGGGAAAACGGAAGTCTTGGAGGAGGTGGAGGGCGTGGGTGGTGTCTCGAATGTATATGGGGATTTCCTGGACTAGGGGGGATAGGACAGTTTTGAGGTAGGTAGAAATTAGTTCAGTGGGGCAGGAGCATGCTGAGACAATGGGTCAGCCAGGTTGGTCAGGCTTGTGGATCTTGGGAAGGAGATAGAATCGGGCAGTGCGGGGTTCCGGACTATGAGGTTGGAAGCTGTTGGTGGGAGATCTCCTGAGGTGATGAGGTTCTGTATGGTCTGGGAGATGATGGTTTGGTGATGGGGGTAGGGTCATGGTCGAGGGGGAGTTTTTCTTGGGAAGGAGGTAGAACCACTTTTCTTGGGAAGGAGGTAGAACCTTTTCACTCTGTATTAGCTCGCAAGCCAACTGAGCTAAACTGAACCCCACCCATATTGACACCTCATTCACTGTATCCGCTGCACCCAATGTGGCCTCCTCTATATTGGGGAGACAGGCCGCCTACTTGCGGAACTTTTCAGAGACACCTGGGCCAACCAATCCATCCACCCCGTGGCTCAACACTTCAACTCCTCCTCCCACTCCACCAAGGGCATGCAGGTCCTTGGACTCCTCCATTGCCAGACTATAGCAACACGATAGCTGGAGGAAGAGCGCCTCATCTTCCGCCTAGGAACCCTCCAACCACAAGGGATGAACTCAGATTTCTCCAGTTTCCTCATTTCCCCTCCCCCCACCTTGTCTCAGTCAAATCCCTCGAACTCAGCACTGCCTCCCTAACCTGCAATCTTCTTCCTGACCTCTCCGCCCCCACACCCACTCCGGCCTATCATCCTCACCTTAACCTCCTTCCACCTATTGCATTTCCAACGTCCCTCCCCCAAGTCCCTCCTCCCTACCTTTTATCTTAGCCTGCTGGACACACTTTCCTCATTCCTGAAGAAGGGCTCATGCCTGAAACGCGAATCTCCCGCTCCTTGGATGCTGCCCGACCTGCTGCGCTTTTCCAGCAACACATTTTCGGCTCATGTTTAGGTATGTTTGGTGCTGCTCCTGGCATACCCAGCTGCCCTCTTCATTGAACCAGGACTGATTCTTTGGTGGGAATGGTAAAGTGGGGAATATGCGGAATATGGGGAATACCTGTACCTCTCCCAATGCCATGTACTGCATCCGTTGCATCAGGTATGGTCTCCTCTACATTGTGGAGGCAAGATGCTTTCTTCTGGATCGCTTCGGAGAACATCCTTGGAAGCATTTTCGAAGCTTCAATCAGATCACCTCTCATTCTTTGAAACTCTGGAGAAGGCAGTCCTTGCCTCTACAATCTATCCTCATAAAACAATCCCTCCATATGAACATAAAAACTAAGAGCAGGGGTGAACAATTCAGCCCCTTATTTGCCCCACCATTTAATACCATCCTGGCCGGTCTCATCTCAGCCTCAACTCCACTCTGCTGCCTGCTCCCATTAATAATTGAAAATCTGTCCATCTCCCTTTAAATTTATACATCAGCCCCAGTTTGGGATAGTGAATTCAACAGACACTTGAGAAGCAACCCTTCCTCATCTCTGTTGTAAATCTGTCACCCATCAGTCTTAAATTATGACTCCTCCTTCTAGATTGTTCATAATGGATTATTCTGGTGAACCTCTGTTGCACACCACAGAGGTGTATATCCTTCCTCAGGTACAGAGACCAAAACGGCACACAATACTCTCAGTGAGCTCTTACCACAAAGCACTGTACAACTGCAGCAAAACATTTTCACTCTTGTACTAAAATCGTATAATGTTTGTATTTTGCAATTTCAGCCACTATTATTCAGAGATGCTTATTTTTCTAAACACTTGTGACAATGAAATGATAGCTTGTTTTCACGTTCCATACGTCACAGCATCACAGATCCACAAAAATATTATAGGGCAGAAGAAGTCCTTTCAGCCCATCATTCTTGTACTGGCTTTCCAAATGACCCAGAGTGCTATTCTTCTGTCTTTTCCCCATAAAACTGCACATTTTTCTATTTAAAGAATCATTTAATGCCTTCTTGAATCCCGTAGTTGAATCCATAATTGGTAAGGAAGAGGCTTTTCCTAAATCTCAGTTGTTCCTTCACAAGGAGTCCTTCCATGGATCATGGTGGAATTTCCACAAGGAAGGGGTTCCGTGCTATTCACCATCCTCTCCTGGCCCTGCAGACTGACACTCCCTGTGCAGTATGAGGGAGTGCTCCACAGTGCAAGATCCATTCTTTTGGATAAGATATCAAGCCGAGGCTCTGTTTGTTTTCCGTGGCAGACGTAGAGAGATCTCATGAGTGCTATTCTGAAGAAACAGGGGTTCCTGGCTAATATTTGTCTTGCCTACGACATTACTGAGTTACGTGTTATATTCCTGTTGTTTGTCGGAGCATTTTGTGTGCAAATTGGCTGTTATAAGAACAGAGGCTACACTTTGTTGGTGTAAAGCACTCTGTGTCATTCTAGACTGATGAAAGGTGCTATATAAATGCAAGTCTCCATTAGCACTACTGCCTCACAGCACCAGAGACCTGGGTTCAATTCCCGCCTCAGGCGACTGATTGTGTAGAGTTTTCACATTCTCCCCGTGTCTGCATGGGTTTCCTCCGGGTGCTCCGGTTTCCTCCCACAGTCCAAAGATGCGCAGGTCAGGTGAATTGGCCATGCTAAATTGCCCGTGGTGTTAGGTGAAGGGGTAAGTGTAGGGGTATGGGTGGGTTGCGCTTCGGCGGGTCAGTGTGGACTTGTTGGGCCAAAGGGCCTGTTTCGACTCTGTGGTAATCTAATCTAATTCATCCTCTGGAAGCTCACTGGCACCCCCTCGTGGATGTATATGAAGGGACATACATGGCAGAAATTGAGACTCAAATCTTTCTTTGAACCTGTTCAGTTGTGAGGACCAGGACCCTTTGGGCCGTGACACCGTTTGCAGTAACAGGTCACCTCATGGATAATTTTACAGCTGGGCACATCGTTCAGTATGAGGATGGCGAGAAATTCATAGAGTCATTGAGTCATAGAGACGTACAGCACAGAAACAGACCTTTCAGTCCAACTCGTCCATGCCGACCAGATATCCTAAATTAATCTAGTCCCACCTGCTAGCACCCAGCCCATATCTCTCCAAACCCTTCCTGTTCATACACCTATCTAGGTGCCTTTTAAATGTTGCAATTATATCAGCCTCCACCACTTCCTCTGGCAGCTCATTCCACACACGTACCACCCTCTGTGGGAAAAAGTTGCCCTTTAGGTTCATTTTAAATCTTCCTCCCTCTCACCTTAAACCTTTGCCCTCTAGCTCTGGACTTCTCCACCCAGGGAAAAGACCTTGTCTATTTATCCTATCCATAACCCTCATGATTAGAAGGCAGACACAAAAGTCAACAGGAGAGACTGTGAGGCTGGCTGGTGGTCATTGTTAGGAGAAAGTAAGGACTGCAGATGCTGGAGAGTTCAGCGTTGATAAAGTGTGGTGCTGGAAAAGGCACAGCAGGTCAGGCAGGATCTGAGGAGCAGGAGAGTTGACATTTCAGGCGGGACCCTTCTTCAGGACTCGCTATCCTCATTGATTGTCCCTCGATTTGAGGACAATGTCCACTCAGCATTGGGAAATTCTGCTGAGAATATTGCTGTGATTGTACAGCAGGTTGACTCCTGCTCTGCCATGTGCACAGGGAGATTGCTTGGCTGAACAGAGAGCTGGGAAAATGCAGGAGTGAAAGCCATAGTTGCCCCATCCACATGTGCCAATATTGCCTCTTAACACGTTTTCCAGGAATCATAGAATCCCTGCAGTGCAAAAAAAGGCCATTCAGCCCATCAAGTCTGCACCGGCCCTCTCAAGAGCATCCCATCCTATTCCCGCATTGGATTTTTACCAAGGTCAATCCACCCTGACCTGCACGTCTTTGGACTGTGGGAGTGAACTGGAGCACTCAGAGGAAACCCATGCAGACACGGGGAGAACGTGCAAACTCCACACAGTCAGGTGCCCGAGGCTGGATTTGAACCCTGATGCTTTGAGGCTGCAGTGGTAATCATTGGGCCACCGTGGGAAAGCTTGTGATTTGTATCTTAAATTGGTTAAAGTTAATTTATTTGCCATGAGGCTCTGAGCTTCCACACAGCATTTGGCTTTTGAGAAGCTTCAGGCTGAGCCCAGTTGTTAGATTAGTCACTAATGGTAACAAGATAGCCACCTCCTACTCCATGCTTCTTCCATGATCTCTCTGGGTGCTGAACTGATTTATAGATCCTAACTCAGATATTCTGGTCTGACTGAAAGAGATGACCCTGACTGCGTGTTGCAGACTGGTACATTCCAAGGTCCGGGACTCCATACTGAGGTCCGCACTAAAGCTTGGGGCAGCAGCTGCCAAGGCACAGTCGGTGGGGGGGGGGGGGAATGTTAGGGGGAATGGAGAGATCACTCTCTGAGTGCTTCCTGCTTAAGTATAAAGAGCTCTGTCAAGTTGTCAGACAAAGTTGTTGTCTCTAATGAATCTAAATATTTCTCTATATGAGTAAAAAATCTTTTGTTTTGCAACTTGCAGGGAAGCCTTGAGGAATATCCATTTCCAATGTGCTGTTTAGATTTGATTAGATTACTTACAGTGTGGAAACAGGCCCTTCGGCCCAACAAGTCCACACCGACCCGCCGAAGCGCAACCCACCCATTCCCCTACATTTACCCCTTTACCTAACACTACGGGCAATTTAGCATGGCCAATTCACCTGACCTGCACATCTTTGGACTGTGGGAGGAAACCGGAGCACCCAGAGGAAACCCACGCAGACACAGGGAGAATGTGCAAACTCCACACAGTCAGCCACCTGAGTTGGGAATTGAACCGGGGTCGCTGGCGCTGTGAGGCACCAGTGCTAACCACTGTGCCACCGTGCCACCCTAAATTCCCTACAGAATGGAAACATTACATTCCCTACTGTATGGCCCTTTGGCCCAACAAGTCCACACCAACCCTCTGAGGAATAACTCACCCAGACCCATTCCCCTACATTTACCCCTGACTAATGCACCTAACACTATGGGCAATTTTATTATGGCTAATTCACCTGAGCTGCACATGTTTGGATTGTTGGAGGAAACTGGAGCACCCAGAGGAAACCAACACAGACACAGGGAAAATGTGCAAACTCCACACAGACAGCCACCAGAGGCTGGAATTGAACTTGGGCCCCTGGAACAGTGAGGCAACCACTGAGCCACGGTGCTGCAAAGACTGTACAGAGCTGCCTAATGACCTTTTAATCTGTACTTGCAAATTTTGTAAGAACAAAGTATATTGTTACATTAAATATTAAGTCAGGAATGACCACAGTCGAAGGTATTTCTGACAAAACATAACCTGTTGTGTTTTCAACACATACTATTCGAGAATAGCCAGGAGTACAAGATCCATCAGCGTTTGAAGTAAATGTTTTACTTTCAAGCTCCAACTGAGGAGGATATCTTCCCTCAATGGGAAAAAAATATCTTTTGAGAAGTATTATCTGAGAGTTTCTAATGTTACTGCAATTTCACGTGATATCAAGACACAGTTTGAGACTCTGGATTCTACAAATGCTACAGGCCCTGACAACATTCCGGCAATAATATTGAAGACGTATGCTCCAAAGCTTGCTACTCTCCTAGCCAGGTTCTTCCAATATAGTTACAACACTGAGGTCTCCTGACAATATGAAAAATTGCCCGTGTAAGTCCTGTGCTTAAAAAGCAGGTCAAATCCAACCCAGCCAATTATCGCCCCAAACACTCCACTCACAATCATCAGCAAAGTGGCAGAAGGTGTCATCAACAGTGTTGTTATCAAACAGCACCTGCTCAGCAATAACCTGCTCAGTTTGGATGCTGCCAGGGCCATTCAGCTCCTGGCCTTATTACAGCCTTGGTTAAAACACAGGCAACACAGCTGAATTCCAGAGGTGAGGTGAGACTGACAGCCCGTCACATCAAGGCTGCATTGTGGGATCAAGGAGCCCTAGCAAAAGTGGAATCAATGTGTATTAGGAGGCAAACTCTCCAGTGGTTGTAGTTAAATCTGGCACATAGGAAGATGGTTGTGGTTGTTGGAGGTCAGTCATCTCCGCTTTAGGACGTCTCTGCAGGAGTTCCACAGGGTAGTGTCTCAGGCTGAATCATCTTCAACTGCTTCATTGGTGATGTTGTCTCCATGAAAGATCAGAAGTGGGGATGGTTGGCAATGATAGCACTATTTGTGACTCCTCAGATACTGAAGCAATCCATATTCAAATGCAACAAGATCTGAACAGTATCCAAGTGGCAAGTAACATTTGTGCTATACAAATGCTAGGCTATGACCATCATCAATAAAAGACAATCCAACCATTGCCCCTTGACATTCAATGGTATTACTGAATCCCTCACTATCAACTTCCTGGGGTTTCCCATTGACAAGAAACAGAACTGGATTCGCCAGTGGCTGCAAGAGCAGGTGAGAGGCTAGGAATACTGTGGTGAGTAACTCATCTCCTGATGCCTCAAAGCCTGTCCACCAACAACAAGGCACAATTCCAGTATATATGGGCATACTCCCAACTTGCCCAGATGAGTGCAGCTCCAAAAACACTCAAGAAGCTTGACACCATCTGGGACAAAGCAACCCACTTGGTTGGCACTACATCCACAAGCATCCACTCCCTCCCCCACCGACACTCAGTCATAGCAGTGTGCACGTCTCCAAGATGCACTGCAGAAATTCACCAAAGATTCTTAAACAGCACCTTTCACACTCATGACCACTTCCACCTAGAGGACAAGAGCAGCAGATTTATGGGAACACCACCACCCACAAGTTCCCCTGCAAGGCATTCATCATCCTGACTTGAAAATATTTCACTATTACTTCACTGTTTTTTGGTCAAAATCCTGGAAAGCCCTCCCAAAGGGCATTGTGGGTTTATATAGATCACATGGACTGCAGCGGTACAACAAGGCAGCTCACCACCACCTTCTCAACAGCAACTAGGAATGGGTAATAAAGTCTGGCCTAGCCAGCAACACCCACATCAAATGAATGATTGAAAGAAACCCATACTCTTATAATAATAGATCTATCCTGGAAACATTCGAACCATCCTGTCATCAATACTCTCTGCAGCAATTGGAGAGTCACATCTTTGTTGTTTGTTTAATTTGAACAAGACACTTATCTTTCAGATTGAATGTCACTGCTGGATTGACCATTTCCAGAGGATATCAAATTTTTCATTGAATCTGGAAGATTTCACACTGTCTTAATGTCCTCAATTCCTTTCATAAGGAGTGCTGTTCTCCATCGTTCTTCATGGGTGGCACAGTAGCTCACTGCGACAGGGGCCCAGGTTCAATTCCAGCCTCAGGCGACTGCCTGTGTAAAGTTTGCACATTCTCCCCATGTCTGCGTGGGTTTCCTCTGGGTGCTCTGGTTTCCTCCCACAATCCAAAAATGTGCAGGTTGGGTGAATTGCTCATGCTAAATTGTCCAAAGTGTTAGGTGCAGACTTGTTGGGCCAAAGGGTCAGTTTCCACACTGGAGGGAATCGAAGCAAAAGCAATACATATCTGTTCCCCTTGCACATACTTAACATCTAATTAATATTTCTGCAAATGAAGTAATATCCTTCGCAGAAACTTTGCAGCAAACAGAAGTGGTTTGAGGAAGATGCTTTGATGTGGCTTGTGGTCACTGTGGCTCTTCCAAATAGGAATTAATCAAAATACTCAAAAGCAATGACAACAGTTAATACTACTACAGGGCTTTTGGCAGGAAGTTTGCTTACAGATTACACGCTGATAGCAAATTAGGCAAGACCATTACAAAGTCAGTGTTTTTGGCTCATTGTGCTGCTTCTACCTCTGCAGCTGCGTCTCTGCTACAGCCCACAATGTGTTAGGATCTGGGTGAAGTATTTTCAATGTCAGCAGCTGCCGTATGTACTTAACTTCAGGGAATTTCAAACGCATTCTTTTTTTGTTCAGCTTCAGCTTCATCCTGTGAGCTCTCTCTAGCAGTCACACAAACGGATGTAGGTTTGCTCGATGAGCTGGAAGGCTCGTTTTCAGACATTTCATCACCATACAAGGTAGCATCATCAGTGAGCCTCTGGATGAAGCATTGGTGTTATGTCCCGCTTTCAATTTATGGGTCGTGGTTTCTTAAGGTGGCTGATGTCATTTCCTGTTCTTTTTTTCTCAGGGATTGGTGGGTGGGGTTCAAATTGATGTGTTTACTGATGGAGTTCCAGTTGGAATTCCAGGCCTCTAGGAATTCTCATGCATGTCTCTGTTTAGCTTGTCCTAGGATGTATGTGTTATCCCAGTCTAAGTGGTGTCCTTCCTCGTCTGTATGCTGGAAAACTAGTGAGAGTGGGTCATGTCTTTTGGTGGCAAATTGATATTCATGTATGCTGGCGACTATTTTTCTGCCTGTTTGTCCAATGTAGTATTTGTTACAGTCCTTGCACGATATTTTGTAAATGACATTCATTTCGCTGGATCGTTTAAGATTCATTAGCCGCTGTTTAAGTGTGTTGGTTGGTTTGTGGGCTAGCATGATGCTAAGGGGTCAGAGTAGTCTGGAAGTCAACACACACAGACCAAACACAGAGTAACTGCTATAATCCAAATATCAATTATCTGAATATCGGGTTATCTGAAGGAGATCGCGAGGTCCAGATAGAAACATTACATCAAAGACGTGTTTCCAACACTGATCGCATCTTTTGTTTACAGTGATTAAACACAAACTCGGCTTCCTGAAATGCTGCCAAATACAGTCCTGGACATCGATGGGAACCCAGGCACAGTCTCCAAATGATTGACCTCCCGTCCTCTGTCTGTCTGTCTCTCTCTCTCCCCCCCACACCTCTCCCCCGACACTTCGCTGGAGTTCTACACAGGGGTGTACCCTGAACCCTGCTTCCCCAGATAATCTCTCCAATGTTGTCTTGTACAGAGCAAAAATGGAACTTGTCAAAATGTTGCAGTAAACAATTGTGTGTGTGTGGGCTTGCGTGTTCGTGCTATTTGGAGATTCATGCCCCAAAGGCAGCAGCAGCAGCAGCAGCAGTCTTGTTGTTGGTGTCCAGTCTGGCTGTGCCAGAGAGGGGTTGGGAGCAGACGGGGATGAATGGGGGTGGGCTGGGGGGTGGTGTTGGGCAGTGGGAGGGGTAGATGCGGTGGGCGGGGGGGCGGATGTGGCGCAGTGTTGGACGGGGCTGCTGGACAGGCAGGGGTGGTGTTGGACGGGGTTGGGGCTTGGGGGTGAGGTGGTGTTTGACAGGGTTGGGGAGGCGGTGTTGGATGAGGTTGGATGGTTGGGGGGGCAGTGTTGGATGGAGTTAGTGGATGGGCTGGGGATTGGGCGGGGGATGGGCTTAGTGGACGGGGGATTGGGTGGTATCGGACAGAGTTAGCAGACAGGTGAGTGGGTGGTGTTGGACAGGGTTAGTGGACAGGAGAGCGGTGTTGGAAGGGGTTGAGGGTGGGGCGGTGTTGGACAGGGTTGGGGGGCAGAAGGTGAGGCAGTGTTGGACAGGGTTAGGGGTGTGGTGTTGGATGGCGTTGGGGGGCGGTGTTGGACGGGGTTGAGGGTGGGGCGGTGTTGGAAAGGGTTGGGGAGCGGAGGGTGGGGTGGTGTTGGTCGGGGTTGGGGGGTGGTGTTGAATGGGGTTGGAGGGTGAGGGTGGGGGTGGTGTTGGATGGGGTTGGGGGACAAGCAGGGGCGCAGATGGGGTGTGGGGCTCACGCGTGGTGTGCTGCTGCCTCGTCTCCTGCACAGGGAGCGGACTTAGCAGAGAACTCCCAGCCCCAGAGGAAAGGCATTTAATCAATCAACCAAATAATTAAATATCCGAACAAAATAGTGCCTGCCCATCTTGTTCAGATAATCGAGGTTCCTCTGTACTTAACGACAGAAACGTTCATCCCAACACCCACAATTGGTGTTACATCAGAACATTATTTCAACGAGCCTCAACTCACTGCAGCACCCAGCAACTATGAAGAGCAGAAGAAAAATACTTATACAGCGTATTCAGGAAGAATGGGTATCCAATAAACACAGTCTGCCAATTCCTCAGCAACAGACCCAAACAAGCAGACATAATGCACCCAGGAACTCTAGCCACATTACCATAAATCAAAAACATCTCCGAAATGACTTCTAGACTTCTCAGACTCCTTGCAAAACTTATATCTAGAACCTCAACCTGTGCTAAAATCTTCTCAAAAATTGCCAGTCACACAAATTTCTGATTGTGGTCAGCGATGGTTTCTTCCAGTGAGTCTCCATGTTTATAAACTAGCAGATCATCCTGAATACTTCTACTCCACTGGTGACAGACTATCTTGTGTTGTCAGTTTAAATATTCTTGCAGGGCAGTAGAAATGCCTAATAGCATACACAACCATCTGTATCTCCCAAATGACATCCAGAACATAGTTAAAAACCTAGTGCTTTTATTCAGCTGCATTCACTGGCAACCGTCCTTCACATCAAGTGTAGTAAAGACTTTCGCCTTGACAAACAAATAACTCACAGAGGCTGGTACCCTGTCACCAAGTCACTCCTTATTTACGTGCCCTTCACATTGGTCCAGCTCCCTCAGAATGAACAGGATGTCTCACACTCCTGTTCTTTTCTATGAGCCAGGGCTCCCTGATGACACCAGATTAACAACCCCAATCAGGGAACGCATATGCTAATGGCCACCTGGCTGACCTTGTTACAATCACTATAGTAAAGTTGTCTCAGAATTTCTTCAGCAGTGGCATGAGGTAAAGAGATCATTTCAAAGATGTATTGGGATTCCTTGGATCTACGGATATTCTCTGTTTTGCAAGTGCCGTCGTCCACCACAATATTTACAAGATTGACTTTTCTGCTGACATTTTTGAAAATGCTTCTTCTTATTCACAAATCTGTTGCTCTCATTCAGCCAGAAATGTCTTTCAGTATAACATAAAACCACTCCTGCTCTCCCATTATAATGTTATTACTAATGATTGACAATCTCTTTCATAAGGGCAGATTTTCCTTGTCAATACCGTACATTTTTATTTTTCTGTATTTTTAGTTGTGGATTGAAATGGTAATAGAAGAAGTTTTTTTAGAAAAACAAGGTTTGTTGTAGGATTGCTGCACATTTCAAAGGTAAGCAACTTGACTCTCAGTGCAAGTACTAGTTACACAGCTGTTTGTTCAAGCAGCAGGAACAGCCTAGTTTGTAGATAAATTGGAGCCTAGGTGTCTGTATGAATGGAGCCTTGGCTGACAACAAGAATCACATATTCCCGATGAAGGGCTGAAACTCGACATTCCTGCTCCTCGGATGGTGCCTGACTTTTCCAGCACATACTCTTTGACTCTGATCTCTAGCCTCTGCAGTCCTCACTTTCTCCTGACAATAAGAATCTGATTGATCTATGAACTAGTGACCAGCTCTCGATGACAAAGGCCTTCTGCCTGCCAACACCAATATGATTGGTTCGCAGGTAGCTGAACAACTTGTAGGTGTGAATGTTTTGGCTGATACCTTCAGACCTCTGGAAGAGAAGGAGCAGTGAAAAGCACCTCAATCCTGAGGATAACTACTATATTTTCCAGTTACTGCAAGCTGTGGCTTTTAATTGATAAGTCAAAAGCTTTTTAAGTGGGAACTAGTCACCCTGTGCCTCCTACAAACAAGTGAAAGTACCTGGAGAAGTAGGATCAAGAGGCAGCATTCCGATCAGCAAAAGGATCATCTCGGCAAACCCTTTGGACAAAGACAACTGAATAGCTTCCCAGTCTTTTCTTCTGTTCATAGGGGAAGCGAGGATCTAATGGTATTATCATTGGACTGTTTAGCCAGAGGCCCAGGTAATGGTCTGTGGATGTGGGTTTGAATCCCACCACAGTAGAAGGTAGAATTTGAATTCAGTAAAATCTGGTAATAAGAGTTTAATGATGACCATGAATCCATTGTTGACAGTTGGGAAAACTCATTTGGTTCACTCAAGTCCTTTTGAGGAAGGCAACTACCATCCTTACCTGGTCTGACCTTTGTCCACATCCTCAACAATGTAGTTGACTCTTAATCTCTGTCTGAACAATTAGGGATGGGCAATAAATGCTGTTATAGTCAGTGACACCCACATCCCACAAAGGAATCAAAAATAAATTAAACGGACTGTTTTCCTGACTGTATGTGTGGGAAAAGGGGTAAGTTTATAAGGAGTTTAGAATTTTAACTAGGAGAGTTATATGACAATGATCACTAACTGTTCAGCTGTAGCTAGAATCTATTTATTTTGCCATAAATTGAAAATCGTGCTAAGTACAGGAACTGGGTCAGTGCTTTCTGTCAACCTGGGTTTAAGAGACAGGAAAATCAGGGCATTTTAACATAAAAGTTAAAGATTTTATAAGGAACTCAAATGTCTGTGACAACTCTGGGAAGAATGGGTCTTGAGTTCCAAAGCACCAACCAATGAGGTATAACACTCTGATGGTGATTCCTGTTCTGTCATGATGAAAATCTTCATCTTGACAGTGTAAGATTTAAATCTTCATTCTTCTTCAATAAAGCATTGATTATATAAACTCTTCACTCAGCTTCTCCATTCACTTTGATGGTGGTGGGATAGACATGTGGAATGAGTCCAATTGAATTTAGATGTGAATCTCTTAAGCTGTTCATTTGCAAACTGCGGATCACTGCCTGAGAGAGCAATGTCAATAATGCCATGTATTTTTGTAGATTCTCCTGTGTGATTCTATAGCTGTGTCTGCTAGGATTTTGTCTAAACTGTTGACTTCAATCCACTTAAATAATAGTCAATAGTGATAACAATGAATGTGCCTTTAAATTCAAATAAATCCATTCCCAAGTGCTCCCATAGTTTTGTTGGAATTGCAGTTCTTTCTTCTCTTTGTTGTTCACCATAACTAGAGTGCAATCACTTCCTGAATTGAATGTATAATCTTGCCCAGAATATTCACTGTTGCACCCATAATAACGCTTCATGGTGCTGAAATGGTGCTGCTGAAATCTCAGAAGAATTTCAAGTTTAAGAGCCCTTTCTGTTCGTTGGAGACAAGCAAGTTGTCAATGATATTGAAATGTCTATACAGCTCAAGTGTAGTATGGAAATGTCAGTTAGATAATCTGGTCATCCTTCTAAACTGTATTTTTTTTTAATTTGGATACATTCCTCATCAACTTCCTGATACATATTTTGTAGGTGAGTCATGTCTCATTAGCCTCAATCTGAACTGTGGAATTCTGGATGGCATTTTGCCTGTTTCATTTGTGTTCAGACGAGTGACTGAGTTGGTTTCTATCTTAAAATGTAGGTCTATTACACAATATGAAAATATTTTGCATGCTTATGTTACTGCTGAAGCTTCTTCTTCAGTTATGATATAGCATTATTCCACCTGAGGCACAGGGACACCTCCCTATGCGTTCTGGCTCATACCTTAAATATATACCACTTGGTCATTAATCCTCCATCAAGGGGAAAACTTCCTTCCTGTCTGGCCTATCTATGCCCCTCATAATGTTATACATCTCAATCATGTCCCTCCTCAGTGTCTAGCGTTCCGAGTCTATCCAATCTCTCTTCATGATGTGGAGGTGCCGGTGTTGGACTGGGGTGGACAAAGGTCATAAGTCACATGACACCAGATATTAGTCCAAAAGGTTTATCTGAAATCACAAGCTTTCTGAGCACTGCTCCTTCTTCGGGCAGAATGGCTTCACCTGACAAAGGGGAAGCGCTCACGCTTGCAAATAATCCTGTAAACTGGTGCCGTGGAACGTCTCTTCACAATTAAAACTCACCAGCCCAGGCAACATCCTGGTAAATTTCTTCTGTATTCTCTCCAGTGCAATCACATCCCTCCTCTAACATGGACTCCAGAACTCCATACAATACTGCTGCTCACAATACACTGACCAACATTTTATACCGTTCGAGCATCACACTGTACGCTTTAGCTATTAAAGGCAAGAGTCCCATATGCTTTCTTACCTGTGACACTGCCTTAACGGACCAGGTTAAAAATCACACAACTCCAGGTTATAGTCCAACAGGTTTAATTGGAAGCACACTAGCTTTCGGAGTGACGCTCCTTCATCAGGTGATAGTGGAGGGCTCGATTGTAACACAGAATTTAAGGCAAAAATTCTGTTGGACTATAACCTGGTGTTGTGTGATTTTTAACTTTGTACACCCCAGTCCAACACTGGCATCTCCAAATCTTAATGGACCAGAGGGGACACACACCAAAGTCCTTCTGATCCTCAGTCTTTCCTTGAGTCCTGGCTGAAAATGTGTTGCTGGTTAAAGCACAGCAGGTTAGGCAACATCCAAGGAATAGGAAATTTGACGTTTCGGGCATAAGCCCTTCATCAGGAATGAGGAGAGTGTGCCAAGCAGGCTAAGATAAAAGGTAGGGAGGAGGGACTTGGGGGAGGGGCGATGGAGATGTGATAGGTGGAAGGAGGTCAAGGTGAGGGTGATAGGCCAGAGTATGGTGGGGGCGGAGAGGTCAGGAAGAAGATTGCAGGTTAGGAGGGCGGTGCTGAGTTGAGGGAACCGACTGAGACAAGGTAGGGGGAGGGGAAATGAGGAAACTGGAGAAATCTGAGTTCATTCCTTGTGGTTGGAGGGTTCCCAGGCGGAAGATGAGGTGCTCCTCCTCCAGCCGTCGTGTTGTTATGTTCTGCCGGTGGAGGAGTCCAAGGACCTGCATGTCCTCGGTGGAGTGGGAGGGAGAGTTAAAGTGTTGAGCCACGGGGTGGTTGGGTTGGTTGGTCCGGGCGTCCCAGAGGTGTTCTCTGAAGCGTTCCGCAAGTAAGCGGCCCGTCTCCCCAATATAGAGGAGGCCACATCGGGTGCAGCGGATGCAATAGATAATGTGTGTGGAGGTACAGGTGAGTCCCACCATTCATCAAATATTCCCTTGTATCAGTTTCCTGCCTCAATGCATCACCTCACATTAATCCTGACTGAATTTCATTTGCCACTGATCAGCCCATCTGACCAGCCCGTTTATATCCTCTTTAACCTCAAGCTATCCTTGTCGCGATTTACCAGCAATTATTGTGACAATTATTGTGTCAGCAGTGATCTTACTGATCAACCCTCCAGCAGTTGAGTTTAAATCATTTCTAGAAACCACAGACAGCAAGGGTCTCTGCAGAAACTCACTTGACACAGGCTGCCAATCACAAAAACACCCCTCAATCATCATCCTCTGCTTCCTGCCACTCAGCCAATTCTGGATCCATTTTGCCAAATTTCCTTGGATCCCAGGTGCTCTTTCCTTCCCTATCAGCCTCCCACACAGGACCTTATCAAAAGCTTTGCTGAAGTCCAAGTAGATTATGTGAATGCATTGCCCTCATCCACACACCTGATCGCTTCTTTGAAAACCTCAATCAAATTAATCTGGCATGACCTCTGACAGAGATTTTCCTGCGGATCCACCCACTTCATCTCCTGTGTCTGTTGTCCTTGATGTGATCTCTATATTGGGGATACAAGATGCCATCTTGTGGAAAGTTTCAGAGAACATCTCTGGGATACACACACCAAACAGTCCCACTGCCCCGTGACCAACCATTTCAACTTTCTCTTCCATTCCCCCAAGGACATGCAAATCCTGGGCCTCTTCCACCTCCAGATCAAAGCAACATACCAACTGGATGAAGAACGCCTCATCTTCCGCCTCAGGGCCCTACAATCGCACAGCATCACGATCACCAGTTTCCAAATCTCTCCAACCCTCGCCCCTTCCCAGATCCAACCCTCTAACTCATCACTGGCCTCTTGACCTGTCCTACCTGTTCATTTTCCTTCCCACCTATCCGCTCCACCCTCTCCACCGAACTATCACAATTATATCCCACCTGCATTCCCCTATCACCTTCTTACCTACCTTCCCCCAGCCTCACGCTCACCCCCCTATTTATCTCTCAGCCCCTTCCTCCTCCACATTCCTGATAAAGGGCTTACGCCCAAAATATCAAATCTCCTGTTCCTCGGATGCTGCCTGACCTGCTGTGCTTTTCCAACTCTACTCTTTTTGACTCTAACTCTCCAGCATCTGCAGTCCTCACTTTTCCCATGAGCTTCCATCAATAAAACCACACTCACTGGTCTTAATTGATCCCTGCCTCTCCAAGTGCAGATTAATACTGTGCCTCCGAATTGCTTCCAATATTTTCTCTACTATTGAGATTAGCCAGCCAGGCCTGTGTTTTCCTGCTTTATCCCTTGCTGTGTCTCCCAGTCCTCTGGAACCTCTCCTGAGAAGAATCAAATATTATTGGCAGCACTCCGGCTTTTCCTCTCTTTCTTCACTCAAAAATCTGGGATACAATTTGTCCGGCCTTAGAGATTTAACTACTTCTAAGTCCACTAGACCAGATCAGTGAATTATAGTGTTTGGATTTCTGAAGAGAGGCTTGATTTTGTTGATAGATTTTCCTTGGTCGACATTCTAACAATATGTAGATCTAGGCAGAGGAGCTGTCTTAAAGGCATGTTAAACTTTGCCAACCATTGTCAAATATTTCTCATTTGATTTACACAAGAAGTTTTAGACTTGTAGGATCTTCCTTGGAAATTGTCTAATACCTTTGGTTTTCTGAGGATGTATTGATATTCCTGTAGTTCTCAAAACTTGCTAATTCCTGCATACCATATCCATGATATTTATTCTTGGTTTTGCAAATCCTCATTCCTTATTAATTGTCACTTCTGTTAAACTACATTCTGAATATGTCCATGATCGTTCTAGTGCCATGATAATATTCTTCTTTAGTGGTGCCATATATTGGTATGTTATACATGTTGTTGCAGTCTTACCAAACCATAGGGCTGCTCTCTCATTAGACAGAGAGACAACCAATGGGGATTTAACCTGAGGGCCACTGTATCTCAGGTGAGGGGAAAGATTGAGAAAGAGAGTCCTTCATGGTAACCTTAGTTAGTGATGAGAATTGAACCCAAGCTGTTAGCATCACACTGCTTTAAAATTCAACCATCCAGCCAACTGAGCTAAACCAACATGGGATCTTTAACTCATTAATACATTCTGATACTTTTCATATTGATCTTTGAAAGGTTTCAAGTATGGATGTTATTCTTAATGGTCATCAAAGGGGAAATCATACCGAACAAATTTATTGGAATTCTCCAAGGAGGTAACAAAGTAGAATGGATAATGGGAAAACAGTGGATGCAATATGTTTAGATTTTCTCAAGTACTTAGATAAGTTGCCACATGCTAGGTCTCTTAATAAGACAAGACCTCATGGTTTTAGAAGTATTGTACTGGAGTATATTTGGTAATATTAGATATAATATTAGATACAGGAGTGGCTAACTAATAGAATACAGAGGGTTGGGATGGGAGAGGGTATAATTTTGATATGGATAGCCTGTAACCAATGCTTAGAGGAATTTAGTGCTGGTGCACAATTAGTTACAAGATATAAGAAACTTAGATGAGGAAAGAGAATGTAAAATAGCCACATCTGTTGATGACATAAAAATAGATCGGAAGGCAAGTGGAAATAACTTGGTAGAGGGAATATAATGTTGGAAAATGTAAGGAGGAAGAGAAGAGCTGAATACCATTTGAATGAAGAAAGGCTGCAGAAACCTGCATGGCAGACAGATCTAGGAGGCCTCATACATAAATCACAGAAAGTTAGCATAAAAAGTTCAACAAGTAATGGAGAAGGCAAATTTAATGCTGGTCTTTATTTCAAATGGAATATAATATTAAAATAGGGAAGTCTTACTATAAAATACACACTATGCACTAGTCTGACCACAGATATAGATCCAACCCAGATAACTACTGCCCCATCAGTCTATTCTCGATCACAAGTAAAGTGATGGGCAATGTCATCAACAGTGTGATCAAACAACACCTGCTCAGCATAACCTGTTCAGTGACACAGTTTGGGTTCCACCAGGGCCACTCAGCTCCTGACCTCATTACAGCCTTGGCTCAAATACAGGCAAAAGCTGAATTCCAGAAGAGAGGGGAGAGTGACAGCTCTTGACATCAAGACTGCATTTGACCGAGATAGCATCAAGGAGCCCGAGCAAAACTGGAATCAATGGGTATCAGGGGGGCAACTTTCCTTTGATTAGAGCAATACCTGGCACATAGAATAATAGTTGTGGTTGTTAGAGATCAGTCATCTCAGCTCCAGGACATCTGAGGTCTGCAGATGCTGGAGATCAGAGCTGAAAATGTGTTGCTGGTTGAAGCACAGCAGGTTAGGCAGTATCCAAGGAACAGGAAATTCGACGTTTCGGGCCAGAGCCCTTCATCAGGAAGGGCTCTGGCCCGAAACGTCAAATTTCCTGTTCCTTGGATGCTGCCTAACCTGCTGTGCTTTAACCAGCAACACATTTTCAACACTTCCCATAATTAGGATTATAATTTATCTGGAGCTTGATCTCCTACACACTGTCCCACTGAGTGGCACAGTACTCTGTTGATGTTAATTCAATTGCTCTAAAAATGAAAAGGTTTCATTCACTCAAATCATGGAATGTCCATACATAATCCACTTTGCTTTGTCCTTTTCTGTATCAACTCAATTTCAACGACAAACGCACTTCCTACTTTGTTGACAGTCAATTTGCATCAATTAACTGTAATCGTGGTGAGGGAGTGCTGCAGTATTCCCTTCTTTTGTTATATCCTGCACAGGTAAGTGCAGTCTTACCTACAGTGTCTTCCCAATCACACTGTCCCATTCTCCTCCCTATGGCCATCTTTTCCAGTGTCACCATAAATGGCTGTATTTGTGATTCAAGGCTCTGAATCTGAGGGGAATGTGGGCTCTGAAGCCTATAGTCCCCCCCTTTAGCCTCATTTGAACAAACGGTTAAAATTATGAAGGATAGACTAAGTGAATGGCCAAAACTGTGCAGATGGAATTCACTGTAAGCAAAGTTAAGGTTATCCATTTTGGATTTTTTAGCTGGTACACAATTTAGATTTAGATTTAGATTCAGATTTAATTGTCACGTGTACTTAAGTACAGAAGTATAGGAGCACAATGAAAAGTATATAACATCACTACACATGGTGGAATCTTACGTACAAAGGTACCTGGTACAAAAAACCTACGTACAACATAGTAAAAGAGAGAAACAAAGTTAAAAAGTTAATCATTACAGAATAATCATAGTGTAAGGAGGAAAATAGAGAAATAGGTAAGAGTTAACATTAATGTCTTTCTTAATATAAACTAGAAAAATAAAAAAAAGTTAAATGTTCAACAGTTAAATGTCAAAGTTGAATGTCCAAGGATATGTGGGGTTCGGGTGGATCTTTAAAATACCAGGTACAGAAAAGAATCATGAATGTTGACCTTTACATCTGGAAGCATTTATATCAATGATTTGGATGTGAGCATAAGAGGTATAGTAAGTTTGCACATGACACCAAAATTGGAGGTGTAGTGGAAAATGAAGAAGGTTACCTCAGATTACAACGGGATCTTGATCAGATGGGCAGCTGAGGAATGGCAGATGGAGTTTAAATTGAATAAATGTGAGGTGCTGCATTTTGGGAGAGCAAGTCTTAGCAGGACTCATACACTTAATGGTAAGGTCCTAGAGAGTGTTGCTGAACAAAGAGACCTTGGAGTTCATAGCTCCTTGACAATGGAGTTGCAGATAGATAGAATAGTGGCGATGATGTTTGGTATGCTTTCCTTTCTTGGTTAGAGTTGAGAGGTCATGTTGCGGCTGTACAGGACACTGGTTAGGCCACTTTTGAAATATTGGGTGCAATTCTGGTCTCCATCCTATCGGAAGGATGTTGTGAAATTTGAAAGGGTTTAGAAAAGATTCACAAGGATGTTGCCAGGGTTGGAGGGTTTGAGCTATAGAGAGAGGCTGAATAGGCTGCGGATGTTTTCCCTGGAGCGTCGGAGGCTAAGGGGTGACCGTATAGAGGTTTATGAAATCATGAGAGACATGGATAGGGGAAATAAACAAGGCCTTCTCCCTGGGGTGGGGGGAGTCCAGAACTAGACGACATAGGTTTAGGGAGAGAGATGAAAGATATAAAAGAGACCTAAGAGACAACTTTTTCACGCAGAGGGTTGTATGTATATGGAATGAACTGCCAGAGGAAGTGGTGGAGGCTGGTACAATTGTAACATTTAAAAGGCATCTGGATGGGTATATAAATACGAAGGGTTTGGAGGGAAATGGGCCAGGTGGTGATAGGTGGGACTAGATTGGGTTGGGATATCTGATCGGCATAGACGAGTTGGACTGTAGGGTGTCTGTTTCCATGCTGTACATCTCCATGGCTCTATGACTTTATGACTCTATGATTGGAATAAAAAGATACAGAAGTTATGCTCCAACTGTAGAAAACCCTGGTTAGAGCCCACTTGAAGCACTGTGAGTGGATCTGAGAACAACAATTTCGAAAGGATACACTGGCTTTGGAGCAAGTACAACATTGGTTTACAAGTATGATACCTTGGACTTCAGGGATTAAGAGGAGAGCACGCAAATTAGGTCTGTTTTCACTCAAATATAGAAGATTAAGGAGTGATCTGATTGACATCTTCAAGACATTAACAGGGTGAATAAAGATAATCTATGTTCACTGGTTGAGGTTCTACAACATGGGGGCATAGTTTAAAAACAAGGGTCAGACCATTCAGAAGAGATGTTAGAAAGCACCTCTACAGACAATGGTTGGTAGAGGTTTGGAGATATCTTCCCACAAACATAGCTGAAGCTAGATCAATTGTTAATTTTAAATCTTGGATGGCTTTTCTTTGTTAAGCAAATGTATTCAGGGAAAGGGGCCAAAGACAGGTATATGCAGCTAGGCCACAGATCAACATTATCTCATTGAATGTGTGGAACAGGCTTGAGGGGCTGAATGGCCTTCTCCTGTTCCTATGTTTCTAAACTATCTGGGAGAAGGCACAGAAGCCTGAACATATGCACCAGCCTGATTTGTAACTGTTTCTACCCAACTGTTGTTAGAATATTGAATGCACTCACAAACTCTTAACATTCACCCTGTACCTGTGTTTTTGTTTTTGCCACTGTGTACCTATTTTTTACTATCAATGCTACTTAACTATGCGATCTGCCTGTACTACTCACAAGACAAAGCTTTTCACTGTGTTTTGGTACACGTGACAATAAATTTAATTCAGTTCAATTCTATAACTGCAGCAGTCACAGCAGTGTGACTAATCAACAATCCTTACAGGTACAGTTGCCAACTCATCACCCCATCTCCACCTGCAACCCCACTCCCCACCCCCACCCCCCAACATGCCCTACCATTGGATCTGTCATCCACATGCATTGTCTATCTGTGGCCAATTGGAAAGTGAACAGGCTTTTTGGCCTTCAATGGTTAACACTGAACTTCGGTGAAACTGTCATTTTTTTTACCCCAGGTCTGGCATTGACCTGATGGGCCAAATGGCCCACAGTCATAGAGTCATATAGTCATATACCACAGAAGAGGCCCTTTGTCCATTATGTCTGCACCCACCTACCTATACCAATCCCACTTTCCAGCACTTCGCTCATAGCCTTGGATGTTATGACCGATCAAGTGCTCATCCAAGTACTTTTTGAAGATTATGAGATTTCCCACCTCAACTATCTTCCCCAGCAGTGCATTTTAGACCCTGAACACCCTCTGGTGAAAAAAAATGTTTCCTCAAATCTCCCCAAAACCTCTTGTCTTTCACCTTAAAAGTATGCCCCGATGTTATTGACTCTTCAAGAGCCTGTCCAAGTCTAAATCACATTTCCCCCTCAGACTATTATGCATAGTTTTGGTCCCCTTATTTGAGGAGAGATGTAGTTGCACTGGAGGCAGTTCAGAGACAGTCCACTAGATTGATCCCAGAGATGGTGGGTTTATCATATGAAGGGAGAGAACAGTTTAGGCCGGTACTCTCTGGAATTTAGAAAAATGAGGGGAGATCAAATTGAAGTATTCAAGATGATAAAAGATGTGGATAAAATAGACGTCGAGCGGATGCTTCCAGTTGTGGGGCATTCTAGGACGAGAGGTCATAGTGTTAGGATAAGGGGTAGCAAATTTAAAACAGATTGAGGGTAAACTACTTCTCCCAAAGGATTGTGAATCTGTGGGATTCACTACCCCAAAATGCAGTGGGTACTGGGACAGATTTTGAATTGGTAATGGGTTGAAGGGATATGGAGAGAAGGCAGGAAAATGGAGTTGAGGGGCATATCAGCCGTGATCGAATGGCGGAGCAGACTCAATGGTCCAAATGGCCTAATTCTACTCCTGTATCCTTATGAACGACTTTTCTCTAAAGTAAATAACTTGAGCTTATTCAACCTCTCTTAAAAACTAAACTGCTCCATTCCAGTCAACACCCTGTACTGACTCAATAACTAACGATTCTATAAGTCCAAATTTTTTATTGATGCCTTTATGTTTTGACTCTTCCGTTTTTGTTTGTGAAGGGAGATCAATCTTCAATTCCTGAAAACCTTTCGGAAAGCTTGCCAGATTAGCATCCCCATCTACAAATCATGTATCCCTTTTAATAGGCATTTTTCGGTTCTCAAAGTGGAGAATCAATTCCAAATTTACTAGTGATAAATAATAAGCTAGAATCATTAAAACACACGCAAACATCAGGTTAAACAGAACAGACAATTCGAAGCACCAGATGGCAGGAAATTACTTCAAGGTGATAATCTAATCTGTTGGGTTTGGATAACTGTAGCTATAAAATACTTGAGGCTTGCCTGGCCTACTTCAAACATCACTTATGTCATTTGTTTGGATTATGATTTTGCAACTGCTTGTGAAGAGGAACCTCTTTCGAAGTTTGAGCTGTTTGTGACTGATGTACTGTGGTCATCTCACCAAACTCCCTTATCACCACCTCAAATCTCCTTTAACATGTGTTGTCAGCCGGCATTCAGTTGGCAGCTCTAAACCTCAGGATCAGAATGGGTTGGGATCTCAGTTCCATTCCAAAGACAAGAGCATATCATCAGTATCGACGGCACAGCGCTGGAGGAGTGCTACATCTTTGCTCCTCCGATCAGGTGTCAAACTGCAAACTTTTGAATGTGTCATGACAGAGACAGGAGTTGGAAGCTCAATGTGGAAAGGGAAACCACGTAATGCTGTGGGCTGTTTGAGTCTGCTGGGGGATGCAGTTTCCTCTTGGACAGGAGGAGGTGGACACTGGCATGGCTGAGGAAGTGACAAGGAAGGTAACTGAGGTGGCACAGATAAGCATAAAGCTCCAAATACTACACTCTCACCCTTGTCCCACATTCTCAGAGCATCAGCGATTGCAGACGCACCCACCCTTCCCCAATGACAAATCACCTCACCTCCCCATCTGATCAGCCCCTACAGACCCACGCTGCTATCAGAATGTCATGTCTAGTTTAGGCTGACACTTGGAGAAGAATTGAGAGGGAGAAAGAGAAAGAGAGAGAGAGTGTCAGGTTTGGACTTGACTCAATCAACATCACTGAAACAGATAAATGACAATCACATTTCTTCATGTTTCACATTATAATCCTGAGGGATCCTGACAGGCTATATGTAGGACAAGCTAGAACTGGTTGCCATTATTTAAAAATATGGGGTTGCCCATTTAAATCAGAGATGAGGAAACACTTTTTTGTTGCATACAATGTCAAGAGTCTTTGCAACTGTCTCCTACAAAAGGCAGTGGAGGCAGAGCCATAGAGTCCCCACAGCATGAAAGCAGGCTATTCAGCCTACACCAACCCTCCAAAGAGCATCCCAGGCACACCCCCTCAATCTAGCCCTGTAACTCTGCATTTCTCATTGCCATTTCACCCTAACCTGCAGCGCTTTGGACTGTGGGAGGAAACTAAAACACCCAGAAAAAAACCCCACACAGACACAGGGACAATGTGCAAACTCCACACAGAGAGTCACCTGAGTGTGGAATCAAACCCAGATCCCTCACACTATGAGGCAGCAATGCTAACCACTGAGCTACCATGCTGTCCTGAGTCTTTGCACATGTAAAAGAGTAAAAGCTCATCAGGAGGAGATGGGACAATGCATTTGAAGTTACAATCAAATTAAACATGATCTTATTGATTGGTAGAACAGGCTCAAAGGGCTGAATGGACTACTCCTGCTACTTCTTCATTCATTTGCAATGTATGGGTCGTCAAATTGTACTGCATTGGTTGTAAAGCAACTTGGAATGCTCTGAGGTCCTGGAGGATGCTATATAAATGCAAACATTATTTTTATTTGTTTTCTTCAAGTCTTTTGGAATATCATGCAGCTTCTTCCCTTCCTTTCTAAGCTGATGATTATCCCTTAACTCAAATCATTGAAATCCTGTGTAAGTCTGTCACTGGCACTTATGAAAAACATCTGCTGCAGTCACTGTTGGGTGCTTCAGTGTTTTTACATTCTGCGGAAGATTTGTTTTTATGCTGCTTTTCATATGCAGAAGATTTCAGTGTTGCCTTTGTGTCCATAAATAAACAGATATGTTAGCTTTGTGATGTGGGTAGTGAACACAGTTATTGCCAGTCGATGGAACTAGAAAGGAATGAGTGAAAAGTGCTCAGGCAAAAGAATCTGTGGGTCATGCAAGCAACAGATTACCTCATTGAGACTAATCTGATCCAATGCTTGAGCTGAGGGAGGATTAGACAGCAAACCAACTGAAATCAAAATGGAAAATGCCAGAAAATACTCAGCAGGCCTCTCAGCTTGTGTGGAAAGAGAAACAGAGTTAACCTGTTCGGCCAATGACTTTTTGTCATGTCGCATAAGGTGATGGTTTTGAAAGGTTTAATGTTGGAGATTGCATTAAGCTCTTAGTTTGGAAGAAGGAGGAGTCTAACTCGAGATCCTGATGAAGTCAAATCTGTCAAGCCAGGCTCCTGATTGCCTTACTAAGTATGTTTAACTAGTCAGTGCAACTTGTACCTATATTGTTATCTTGCAATAAATTACATCTTGTTAAGATAAGTGCCTCTACCTATTAAGACTCACTGGTGGTGCTTGCTCTACCATTGTTAACGGAATAAGCCCCTGGACCCAATTCATAAAGGAAGATTGGTGGCAGGATTCTATTCTAACTGTTAGCTCACAATAATTAGGAGAAAGTGAGGACTGCAGATGCTGGGGATCAGAGCTGAAAAATGTGTTGCTGGAAAAGTGCAGCAGGTCAGGCAGCATCCAGGCAGCAGGAGAATTGACGTTTCGGGCATAAGCCCTTCTTCATTCCTGACCTGCTGTGCTTTTCCAGCAACACATTTTTCAGCTGGCAATAGTTACCTCTGCAATGCATGTACCCTGTCAGAACTGAGGAAAGTAAGAAATGTACTTGGTCTTTGAGCAAGCAGAAGATTGGAGGGGGACAAGTGATAACATGGAAAGTGTGGGGTGAGGTGAAGGGCAGGAATAATTAAACAACAAAAGGTGCAAAAGCCAAAGGAAGCAGAAATGTTGTTAAACAATAATGGTGGGGGCAGATCAGTGGTTCAGTGGTTAACACTGCCGCCTCACAGCACCAGGGATCAGGGATCGATTCCATCCTTGAGCAACTGACCGTATAGAGTTTTCACATTCTCCCCACGTGTGCATGGATATCCTCTGGGTGCTTCCGTTTCCTCCCACAGTCCAACATTGTGTCGGTTTGGTAGATTATCAATGCTGAATTGAATTGAATTAATTGTCACGTGTACCGAGGCATAGTGAAAAGATTTGTCTTGCGAGCAATACAGGCAGATCACAGAGTTGAGTAGCACAGGTAAGTAAATAATAAGTAAACAGCGGCAAAAATAAAACACAGGTACAGGCGAATGTTAAGAGGTTGTTGGTCCATTCAGTACTCTAACAACAGTGGGGTAGAAACTGTTTTGAAACCGGCTGGTGCGTGTGTTCAGATTTCTGTACCTTCTCCCCGATGGTAGAGATTGTAGAAAAACATTGCCAGGGTGGGATGGATCTTTGAGAATGCTGGCAGTCTTTCCTTGACAGCGGTTCCTGTAGATGGATTCTATAGACGGGAGGTTGGCCTTTGTGATTGTCTGGGCCGAGTTCACCACTCTCTGTAACCGTGTCCGATCTTGAATGGTATAGTTGCCTTACGAGGTAGTGATACATCCAGACAGAATGTCCTCGATGGTGCACCTATAAAGGTTTGTAAGAGTATTACCATCATGCCAAATTTCCTCAGCTGCCCGAGGAAGAAGAAACGTTATTGGGCCTTTGTAACCAGTGCGTCCACATGAAGAGTCCAAGAAAGCTTGTTGTGGATGACCACTCCCAGGGATCTGACACTCTCCACTCATTCCTGCTGTGAGCTGTTAATGTGTAGGGGGTATGAGTAACATCCTGCCAAATGTCAATAATGGTTCCTTGGTTTTGCTGACATTGAGAGCTAGGTTGTTTTCAGTGCACCATTTTTCCAGGTCTTCCACCTCCCACCTGTAGTCTGTTTCGTCACCATCTGAGATGTGACTGACTATGGTGGTGTTATCTTGTAAATGGCATTAGTTTGGTATTTGGCGACGCTGTCAGGGGTATACAGTGAGTACAGTTGGGGGCTGAGTACGCATCCCTGGGGGGCTCCAGTGTTGAGTGTTAGTGAGGATGAAATATTGTCCCCAATCTTTACTGATTGTGGCCTGTAGATCAGAAACTGAGGATCCAGTTGCAGAGAGTAGGGGTTAGTCCAAGATAATTAAGCATCCAGGGATATGCAGGTTAGGAGAGGTGAGCCACAGAAATGCAGGGTAATGGGAAGGTGGATGTGGGTGGGATGCTCTCAGGAAGTTTGGTGTGGACTCATTGGGCTGAATGGTCTGCTTCCACACTGTAGGAATTGTCTGTGTTAACTAGAAGGTATGTGAATAGCAGGATCACAGATTAATTTGAAGTAAAGAGAAAGCAAGTGAAGAAAACAAACTAGTCAAAAAAACACATGAAGCAAGGTGGAGAAGAGGCTATGATCTGAAACTTTTGAACTCAGTGTTGAGTCCAGAAAGGTGTACAGTGTCAGGTTGATAGATGAGCTGCCATTCCTAGGTTTGTGATGTGACTCTCCAAGAAACCTTTTGGCCGAGTATCATGTTTGCGAATCTTTTGATGGAGTACTTTGCGTTTTAGCTGCTGTGCTCTCTACATTACAACTGTGATGACACTTCCAAACTGTTTAGTTTTTCTGTAAAGCACTTCATAATGTTCTGTAGTTGTGAAACCTTTCAGCATTTCTGAAGGATCTTAAAGAAAGGGGACTTGAGCCAATGTGTGAAATTATGGTGTGGGCGTTTTGCACTATCTAACACTTGTTGTGTAAGATTAAGAGATTTAGTGCCCAGTTCAGTTAGTTTTATAGAACATAGAACAATACAACACAGAACAGGCCCTTCAGCCCTCGATGTTACACTGACCTGTGAACTATTCTCAGCTTGTCCCCCTACACTATTCCAAAATCATCCATGTGCTTATCTAAGGATTGTTTAAATCTCCCTAATGTGGCTGAGTTGACTACATTAGCAGGTAGGACATTCCACGCCCTTACCACTCTCTGTGTAAAGAACCTGCCTCTGACATCTGTCTTAAATTTATCATCCCTCAATTTGTAGTTATGCCTCCTTGTACAAGCTGACGTTATCATCCTAGGAAAAAGACTTTCACTGTCTACCCTATATAATCCTGTGATCATCTTGTATCTCTCTATCAAATCCCCTCTTAGCTTTCTTCTTTCCAATGAGAACAGACCCAAGTCTCTCAGCCTTTCCTCATAAAACCTTCCCTCCAGACCAGGCAACATCCTGGTAAATCTCCTCTGCACCGTTTCCAATGCTTCCACATCCTTCCCGAAATATGGCGACCAGAACTGTACACAATATTCCAAGAGCGGCTGCACTAGTGTTTTGTATAGTTGCAGCATGATATTGCGGCTCCAGAACTCAATCCCTCTACGAATTAAACCTAACACACCGTATGCCTTCTTAACAGCACTATCCACCTGGCTGGCAACTTTCAGGGATCAATGTACATTGACTCCAAGATCCCTCTGCACATCCACACTACCAAGAATCTTTCCATTGACCCAGTATTCTGCCTTCCTGTCATTCTTCCTAAAGTGCATCACCTCACATTTAGCTGCATTGAACTCAATTTGCCACCTTTCAGCCCAATCTACAGTTTATCCAAGTCCCCCTGCCGCCTGTAACATTCTTCCAAACTGTCCACTACTCCACCGACTTTAGTGTCGTCTGCAAATAGACTAATCCATCCACCTATACCTGCATCCAAGTCATTTATAAAAATGACAAATAGTAGTGGATCCTTTTAGCTGAGGATCTGATTCCCAGGTGGCGGGTGACGTCCCAGATTGACTCTGACCAGGGGACCCATTTTACTGGAAAGGTTGTTAAAACCATATGCCAACTGACTGGCAATAAACAAATTTCACATATCCTACCATCCACAAAGTTCTGGCATGGTGGAGCGAATGAACAGAACTCTTAAAACCTCTACTGCTAAGGCCGTGCAGGACTGGACTGAGTCCTGCCTGCTATATTCACGTGACTCTCGTCCACCACAAGCCGGTCGACTGGTTTGACCCCTTACGAGTTGATGACAGGTACGCCAATGCAACTGCCTGAGTCCATTATCAAGGTGGGTTCCAAAGTTGGCCCTCTCTGTGACTGAATGCATCGCTATCTGTTCGAACTGAGTGCCCAGTTGAAGGAGATGCAGCAAACAGTTAGGGAAAAATTGAAGGTGGTGGATGAACATCCACATTTAGAGGATTGTCTGGAGGTCCCATTAGCAGATGGTAAGGTTATGGTTAAGACTCTACCCATTAAACCTGGCTTCGCCCCTAAGTGGAATGGTCCCTATGAGGTTATCATGAGCAGTGACACGTGTGCCTGTATTGACTTGCAAGGAAAGGGGGTCTGGAAACACTGGTCACCAGTGAAGAAAGATAGACACCAGATCATGATCCTCATCCTCTGCTTTTGTTTTCAGACCGAATCCTCACGAGGCCTGCTAATATTGTTGGTGCACACGCAGTTGTTGTGAACACGCCAAGCGTGTGGGCTGTTGTGCGTCGGCTGTATAGCTTTTGGACCATTATATTTATGGGCGGCACAGTGGCAATATGTAGCATGGTGGCACAGTGGTTAGCACTGCTGCCTCATAGCGCCAGAGACCCAGGTTCAATTCCCGCCTCAGGCGACTGACTGTTTGGAGTTTGCACATTCTCCCTGTGTCTGTGTTGGATTCCTCCCACAATCCAAAAAAAATGTCCAGGTTAGGTGAATTGCCTGTGCTAAATTGCCCATAGTGTTAGGTGTAGGGTTGTGGGTCGGTGTGGACTTGTTGGGCCGAAGGGCCTGTTTCCACACCGTAAGTAATCTAATCTCTCTTCAGAAAGCTCTGAGATGTTTCTGTTTATTTTTTGCCCTCACCTTTTGCCTCGCAGCCAATTGTATGTGTGTGTGTGTGTGTGTGTGTGTGTGTGTGTGGTGGGGAGAGCACTGAGGGGAATTGTGCCGACCTAGGTACTGTTCACCAGAGTAGGTGCGGGTTACATGTTAACACTTACTTATACATGCCCTATATGCGCGTGCAGCAAAATAACACCTCTAAATGCTGGGTCTGTACTGGAATCCCTGCACACTCTAGTGTAGGGATTCCCAAGACCCGTTTCATTTAATAAATCAGAAATGGTGGATTGGTGGTTGGATCAGGACCGATCCTCACAATTATCCATTTGGCTGAGAGGGGTGGGGAGTCTGACAGAGAATCTCATGCGAGGCCCTGACTGTCCCATTTATGCTGCTAATGATAAGGTCACCTGAGAGCGCCCACGGGGACTATTTGTATAAATGTAAATCGCACATCAGGCTGGAATGCCGGAACCAGTGAACGTTCCCATTCCCTGCTCCATACCCTGTCAGGCCGCCGATTGTTTCTTTCTGGAAGTATTCTTGGTCTTGAGGTTGTCAACATGACTACAGGTAAAATGTTCAAACCCATTGGGACCACAATTCAGGCTGATTACCTGAGGACTGACAAACGTACTTATTTTCTCTGTGGTCTCAAAGTATATCCTTGGCTCCCTCCAAATTGTCTCAGACTCAAATTCGCCTGGACTGTCTCAGACTCAAATTCACCTGGACTGTCTCAGACTCCTCCCTCCCCTTCCTAGACCTTTCCATTTCTATCTCGGGCGACTGACTCAACACAGACATCTTCTATAAACCGACTGACTCCCACAGCTACCTGGACTACACCTCCTCCCACCCTGCCCTCTGTAAAAACTCCATCCCATTTTCCCAATTCCTTCGTCTCCGCTGCATCTGCTCCCAGGAGGACCAGTTCCAATACTGTACAGCCCAGATGGCGTCCTTCTTCAAGGACTGCAGATTCCCCCCAGACGTGATCGACGATGCCCTCCACCGCATCTCCTCCACTTCCCGCTCCTCCGCCCTTGAGCCCCGCCCCTCCAACCGCCACCAAGACAGAACCCCACTGGTTCTCACCTACCACCCCACCAACCTCCGTATACAGCGTATCATCCGCCGTCATTTCCGCCAACTCCAAACGGACCCCACCACCAGGGATATATTTCCCTCCCCTCCCCTATCAGTGTTCTGCAAAGACCACTCCCTTCGTGACTCCCTCGTCAGGTCCACACCCCTCACCAACCCAACCTCCACTCCCGGCACCTTCCCCTGCAACCGCAGGAAATGCAAAACTTGCGCCCACACCTCCTCCCTTACTTCTCTCCAAGGCCCCAAGGGATCCTTCCATATCCGCCACAAATTCACCTGCACCTCCACATGCATCATCTATTGCATCCGCTGCACCCGATGTGGCCTCCTCTATATTGGGGAGACAGGCCGCCTACTTGCAGAACGCTTCAGGGAACACCTCTGGGACGCCCGAACCAACCAACCCAACCACCCCTTGGCTCAACACTTTAACTCTCCCTCCCACTCCACTGAAGACATGCAGGTCCTTGGACTCCTCCATCGCCAGAACATAACAACATGACGGTTGGAGGAAGAGCGCCTCATCTTCCACCTGGGAACCCTCCAGCCACAAGGGATGAACTCAGATTTTTCCAGTTTCCTCATTTCCCCTCCCCCCCACCTTGTCTCAGTTGACTCCCTTGGACTTAGCACCGCCCTCCTAACCTGCAATCCTCTTCCTGACCTCTCCGCCCCCACCCCCTCTCCGGCCTATCACCCTCACCTTGACCTCCTTCCACCTATCACATCTCCATCGTCCCTCCCCCAAGTCCCTCCCCCTTACCTTTTATCTGAGCCTGCCTGGCACCCTCTCCTCATTCCTGATGAAGGGCTCTGGCCCGAAACGTCGAATTTCCTGTTCCTTGGATGCTGCCTGACCTGCTGTGCTTTAACCAGCAACACATTTTCAGCTCCCTCCAAATTGGTCTGGATCTTGCTACCTTGCCAATGTGGTCCCTTTTGGTTGCCATTACAGTTCCCTCCGCCTTCATCCCAACCTTCACCCACTCGATCCAAACGGTCCATCACTGAGACTGAGCGATTCTTTATAATTGCCTTCCCCACCTATAGGACTGCTAAGGCTGCTAGGGAACTGATCAATGTGGTCTCAACCTTGCAAAAGGCGAGACTGCTGATGGCTTTGCAGCTGTTAGCATGGCCAACTCAGGTGTAGGCTGAGATTATTAGCACCCGTACTGTAGCATTGCAGAACTGTTTGGCCCTTGACTATTTGCTGTCGGTACGAGGTGACACCTGTGCTGTTACAGGCCCCGAGTGCCGCACATACATTCCGGACGCCTCGGACAACATAATTAACCTAGCGAATCCCATCCGTCTGGAGGTTGGTAAAATCCAGCAGGAAGGGAAACAGGGTCATACCTGTAATCCCCTGGGGTAGGCTAGAATGGTTACAAGGTGGATCTTGTGGCTTGTACCTTTTGCATGCCTCTATCATGTTGCATTGTTATTGTCATCACTTGTTGCATTGTTATGGCTGTCCTTAACTCATGTTGGAAACTTTTGACAGTGAGAATTATGCCGGGTGCTAGCCTCCACATTGAGTCACCTTGGAGTCACTCCCTTTCAGGCCCCATCGATGATTACTGGATGTAGGTGGTCTGTTTTGCCAAGCTCCAGCACGTCACGGATCACGGGGGTGGGGGAGGACTGAAAACAGAAACTAACTGAAGAAGTACTTGCAGAACACAATGTCGTGTGTATGCTGTTCCCAGAAACAGCGATCTCTGCATGCGCATATGCAGAACACGAGAAACAGTCTTTCCATGGGCGTTTTGTTGTACATGTCACCCAGACTATGAAAACTGCTGTACCTGTTGTTCGGCGAGAGACGGAGTGGTCAAGTCCCCCAAGTTACCATCAGAATCACACTGCCCTTCCCAAAAGCTTTTGATTTAATACATTGGATTGACTTGCTTCTAAGTTTGATTGACTTGCTCCGAAATGAGGTTTATTAATTTTACAACAACAATGGTTTGGTGATGGAAGGTGAGTATTCCTGATGAAGGGCTTTTGCCCGGAACGTCGATTTTACTGCTCCTCGGATGCTGCCTGAACTGCTGCGCTTTTCCAGCACCACTAATCCAGAATCTGGTTTCCAGCATCTGCAGTCATTGTTTTTACCCTGATGAGAGGTGAGGTTATGGTCAAGGGGTTAGTAGGAAGAGGTGTCCACGAGTTGGTGCCTGGCTTCAGCAGTGTAGAGGTCGTTGCACCAAACTATCACTGCCACCAGCACCCCCCGTCCCCCCTCCCCAACTGCAGGTTTGATGGTGATGTTTCGATTGGAGCACAGGGGATGGAGGGCTGTGCGTTACGAGGGTGAGCAGTTGGAGTAGGTGAGGGGGTTGGACAGGTTGAGGTGGTCCATATCACTGTGGCAGTTGGAAATGAAGAAATCTGTCTTTGTTCCTGCCTATCTGCTCCACCCTCCCCACCTCCCCCACCCCAAATCTATCACCTTCATCTACCTATTACCTTCCCAGCTATCTTCCCCCAACCCCATTCCCCTCCCATTTTGTCTATCTCTCTACTTAATAAGCAACAGTAGCTCACGATGGTTCTAGAGATTTGCCACATTTTAAAAATCTTTATCATTATCACTTGTACCTTCTATCATCTCACAACTCAATCCTTCTACGAAAAAGTCCAATGCTAATTGTGTTTACTCTTACATTTGTCTGGTTAATACTGGATTTGGATGTTTTTACATCACGTGTCAGCAAGCAACAAGAATATTAGGGATCTCCTTTAGAGGTGTATGCAGCTGAAGGTTGTGTTCACTTATCCAGCTGATAACTTCCATTGGTAGTGGGCAAGTTGTTGGAGGGAATCCTGAGGAACTGAATATACATGTATTTGAAAAGGGCAGGACTGATTAGGGATTGTCAACACGGCTTTGTGCGTGGGAAATCATGTCTCACAAACTTGACTGAGTTTTTTGAAGAAGTAACAAAGAAGACTGATGAGTGCAGAATAGTGGACGAAGTCTACATGGACTTCAGTAAAGTTTTCGACAAGTTTCCCCATGGGAGACTGGTTAGCAAGGTTAGATCTCATGGAACAAGGAGAACTAGCCATTTGGATACAGAACTGGTTCAAAGGTAGAAGACAGAGGGTGGTGGGTGGAGGGTTGTTTTTCAGATTGGAGGCCTGTGACCAGTGGAGTGCCACAAGGATCAGAGATGGGTCCACTACTTTTCATCAGTTATCTAAATGATTTGGATGTGAGCATAAGAGGTATAGTTAGTAAGTTTGCAGATGACACCAAAACTGGAGGTGTAATGGACAGTGAAAGTTACCTCAGATTACAACGAGGACTGGTAGATGGAGTTTCCCTGGGTCGGTAAGGAGGTTACAGCTGAAAATGTGTTGCTGGAAAAGCGCAGCAAGTCAGGCAGCATCCAAGGAGCAGGAGAATCGACATGAGCCCTTCTTCAGGAATGAGGAGAGTGTGTCCAACAGGCTAAGATAAAAGGTAGGGAGAAGGGACTTGGGGGAGGGGTGTTGGAAATACGATAGGTGGAAGGAGGTTAAAGTGAGGGTGATAGGCCGGAGTGGGGTGGGGGCGGAGAGGTCAGGAAGAAGATTGCAGGTTAGGAAGGTGGTGCTGAGTTCGAGGGTTGGGACTGAGACAAGGTGGGGGGAGGGGAAATGAGGAAACTGGAGAAATCTGAGTTCATCCCTTGTGGTTGGAGGGTTCCCAGGCGGAAGATGAGGCACTCTTCCTCCAGCCGTTGTGTTGCTATGGTCTGGCGATGGAGGAGTCCAAGGACCTGCATGTCCTTGGTGGAGTGGGAGGGAGAGTTGAAGTGTTGAGCCACGGGGTGGTTGGGTTGGTTGGTCCAGGTGTCCCAGAGGTGCTCTCTGAAACGTTCCGCAAGTAGGCGGCCTGTCTCCCCAAAATAGAGGAGGCCACATTGGGTGCAGCTGATGCAGTAAATGATGTGTGTGGAGGTGCAGGTGAATTTGTGGTGGATATGGAAGGATCCCTTGGGGCCTTGGAGGGAAGTAAGGGGAGAGGTGTGGGCGCAAGCTTTGCATTTCAGAAATACTGGAGTGTTTGCTGAGATTCTTTAACACTTTGTTTTTATTTCAGACATCCAGAACCCACAGAACTTTGCTTTCATTTGAAATGGACTGGAATAGGGTGTAGGTTTGCTCGCTGAGCTGCAGGTTTGATATCCAGACATTTCATTACCTGGCTCGGTAACATCATCAGTGGCAACCTCCAAGTGAAGCGAAGCTGTTGTCTCCTGCTTTCTATTTATATATTTGTCCTGGATGGGGTTCCTGGGGTTTGTGGTGATATCATTTCATGTTTGTTTTCTGAGGGGTTGATAGATGGTATCTGGATCTATGCGTTTGTTTATGGTGTTGTGGTTGGAGTGCCAGGCCTCTAGGAATTCTCTGGCATGTCTTTGCTTAGCCTGTCCCAGGATAGATGTGTTGTCCCAGTGGAAATGGTGGCTTTTTTCATTCGCGTGTAGGGCTACGAGGGAGAGAGGATCGTGCCTTTTTGTGGCTAGCTGGTGTTCATGTATCCTGGTGGCTAACTTTCTTCCTGTTTGTCCTACGTAATTCTATCTACAAAATTCCATGCAAGGACTGCCACAAACACTACTGAGGAAGGTTCAGTTTTCTCCAGATGGGGGCAATATATCAGCATAATTTATCTTTGAGACACAGAGACCAACCTGGCACGTCTCCATTGCATGCTGCCTTCTCCTCCACCCCTTCCTGTAAATAAACTATGTATTGAGACTTATTTCTGATTTAAAACTCAATGACTTCACAATTCTTAATGTAGCAATAAAGTTTCTTAATGGGGACCTTTTAAAATGTCTTTCATAAACACCTCCCATTATGACTAAAATCTATACTAAATCTGATGAAATCATAAGAATAATTTCATATTCGTAATACTGTTAAAATTGTTACAATTGGTGTGGTGCAGTGAGTCAGTACAAACTTGTTTGTGATTCTGTGTGGCAGAACTCCATGGGGTGGCAAAGTGGTTAGCACTGATGCCTCACAGTGCCAGGAACTTGCGTCTGATTCCAGCCTTGGGTGGAGAAATCTGCGTGGAGTTTACATGTTCTCCCTTTGTCTACAAGGGTTTCTGCCAAGAATTCTGGTTTCCTCCCACTGTCCGAAGATGTGAAGGTTCATAGAATCCCTACAGCGTGGAAACAGGCCATTTGGCCCATCAAGTCCACAATGCCCTACTGATGAGCTTCCTATGCTGTATCCTATCCCTGTAATCTTGCATTTCTCATGGGTAACCCACATTGCTTACACAACCCCAGACAAGATCGGTAATTTGTCATGGCCAATGGGAGGAAACTAGAGTGGCAACACAGGGAGGATGTGCAAACTCCACACAGAGAGTCATTGGAGGCTGGAATCAAAGCCAGGATCCTGGCATTGTGAGGCAGCAGTGTTAACCACTGAGCCAATGTGCCGCCCAAAAAAAGGTAGGACTTCATCTCCGTAAGGACTGTTTGGTGGATTGTCCATGTTAAGACTGTCCTGTAGTGTCCAGGGATGTGCAGACCAAATGGATTAGCCATGGGAAATGTGGGACTATGGGGAGGGGGCTTGGTTCTTGGTGGGATGATCTTCAGAGGATTCTTGCAGACTCAATTGTCCAAATATCCTCTCTTTGCACTGTAGTGATTCTAAACTCTCCAGTGTGGACCAGTGTCCATTTATTTGATTGATTTATATCCATTTTCTAACTTGAATGGTGCAGAATTAAATTAGTTTTATTAGGGCTGCTGTGATGTCTAATGTCCCTTTGTCTATGAAGTGTTAACGGATCTTTCAGGTTCCCATAACCAGTTGCAGTGCATCTCCTTGAAAGATATGTATGTTTTTCACTGTCCTCCCTCTGTGGTGCAGTCCCTTTGAACATTGCTCTAGATTCCATTACCCTCTCTCTGGGTGGTATAGACACTTTAAGGACCACCTCAGATTTAAATGCCATTTCCTGGAAGAACAAGCTAACAAAAGCTATCGCATGTTCCTATGCACTTCAACCTGGGGTGTTGAGATCCCTTTTTAAGCGGCGTGGCCTCTTTAAGTGCTCTCCTCCTGTGGGAGGTCCGGCCCCTTTAAATCCCATCCACCATGGGCGGTTCCGTCCAAGTAAACCCCACCCAATATGGGCGGTACCGCCCCTACAAGCCACGCCCTATATGGGCGGTACCGTCCCATTAAATCCCGCCCCCATGTCGGCAGTACCGTCTCACTAGACCCCGCCCACAGCACGGGCAGTCCGAGTAAACCGCATCCCTGTGGGCGGCACTGCACCATTACACCACGCCCACATAAGTGATGCCGTCCCATATGGGCGGTGTCATTTCAATAAAACCCGCCCACCATGGCGACACTGTCTCGTTAAACACCGCCGCGTGTAGGCGGTGTCTTCCCAAAACCCCGCCCCATGGGCGGCACCGTGCCAGTAAACCCCGCCTCCTGTGGGCGCATTGTCCCATTAAACCCCGCCCCCAACCGCCTATAGGGGCGGTGCCGCCCCAGTAAGTCCCGCCTTATGTGGGCGGGGCGGTCCCTTTAAATCCCTTCGAACGGTTGGCCCCGCCCCCCCCCTTCGCCCGGCTCCAGGAGGGAAAATGGCGGAACCAGGGAAAGGAGTGAGCGCCGGCTTCATCGCCAAGAACGTCCAGAAGAAGATTAACCGGGCGCAGGAGAAGGTGAGCCGAGCCGGAGGGGTTGGGTTTGTTCACCTGGGGGTGCGATTCTCTGTGCGTCACCCCAGGGGTGAAGGGGAGCGGGTCTCCCTCGAGCTCTCCCCAGGGGCCTGTGGGGGTGATGGGAGAGAGTGTGAGGGGGGATGTGTTGGGGTCGGACGGGGGACGGGGGTGGTGAATGGATGGAGCCGCCACTGCCGCCCTCCAGCAACCGCGAGGTGGACGGTCTCCTTCAGCATCGCGCTCTCGGCCTGTCTGTCCCCTGCAGTCTGGGGGAGGGAGGGATGGATGGTGACTGGGGGTAGGAGTGCTGCAGGAGGGTTCATCCACCCTCCCCATACCTCTCCCTTTATTGTGGCGGGGGGAGAGGGTCAAAGATGATGGGGTTTAGTGTTTCGTTCTCTTTCCTCTTGCCCCTTTCGTTCTCTTGGCTTCTCACCCCTCACTGTGATGAGTGAGGAGAAGGGCTGCTTTTTCTTGGGTGTGGGGTATGGTTCCTAATCTCCCTTAAAGATGTTGAAGGGGTTGCTTTTTCTTAACCTTCTCTTTCTGGTGGGGGGTACTCTTTAACCACCTTTATTTTCTGGGTGGGCAAAAGGAACAGGATGTTTTTTATTATCTCCTCTCTATTCTCTGCTGATGACTGTGAAGTGTGTGCTTTTATTTTTTTTGTGTGGAAAAGAGGGTCCTTTTAACCACCTTTTTGAGAGGGAAGGTGGTGTGCATTTCTCTCCTGTCATCCTGTATTCCATATGGCTAATCCACCTAACCTGCCTATTCCTAGATGCTGTGAGCAGGGGAAACATGAGGTGTTGCCTTACTTGCCTTGCCTGGGGGATGGAGGAAAGGGAGTTATTCCACTCTAGTGCCTCCTGCCCCCCCCCAAAAAAAATCGTCTACTTTTAATATTGTAGGTCTGAGATAGAGGCGCAATGTTTTTTATTCATAAGCAGGCTGGTCTGTTGTCTGAAGAATAAATCTTGCTTTATCTTTAAGCCTTGTGCATTTCAGCTCTTCTGAATGGCTTTGCATTGCTGTTTTGAGGGTTTTTGCTTTTTTCCCCTGGGTAATGAGTTCCACATCCTCATTCCCCACTTTTGCAATTTATAAGCAATCTGGTTGTTGACCTCTGTGCAAATGGAAATAGGTCCTCCCATCTGCATTGTTTGTGCCCATTTTATGTGCATCAGTTAAACCTCCTTTGCTTCCAGTATTCCACAGAGATGACATGTCGTAATATTAATTGTCCAGTAATCCAGAGGCCCTTGTTAATGCTCTGGGGACGATGGTTCTAATCCATCCACAGCTGCTAGTAGAATTTAAATCTAGTCACTAAATCTGAAACAGAAAGCGAGTTCCTGAAGCCTATCACATGGAGACAAAATCAAATCTTTTCATCTTGCACTTATCAGGTTCAGTATAGTTGGCATACTGCCTGCTGAGACTGGTTGACCAGCCTGTGCTTGGAAGACTCACCACGCCGTGCTCAGTGTTACATGTGGTTCTAATATTAGACAGCATTTACTAAATAATCTGTCCTGTGCTTAGAACTGCAGCAGAAACCAATTTATGATTCAGTTCTGTTTGTGGTTTCATGAGCTTACATACCCTAGAAGCGAAATGTATAGCCTGTTTTAAGTAGGCATACAGAATGGGAGCTGAAGTAGGCCTTTCAGCCTGTACTGCCATTCCCTGTGATATGGTTAATCATCCAACTCAGTGTTTTGTTCTAGCTTTCTCCCTATACCCTTTGTTCTGGTTAGTCTATATATATATATATATATATAGAACTCTAACTCCTTCTTGAAAACATTTACTGTTTTGGCCTCAACTGCTTTCTGTGGTAGAGAATTCCACAAGCTCACCACTCAGTGGGTGAAGAAACTTTTCATCCCCTCAGTCAAATAGCCTACCCTGTAAACTGGTTTTGACGCCCTGGTTATTGGAAACACCCTCTGTGTTTACCCTGTATGGTCCTGTTAGAATTTTATTAGTTTCTGAGATCCAAAGGCATTAGCCAGGATGTTGTCCTTTTCCCAAGCAGTATACACGCCTGGATTGAGAGCCAAGATTGACAGTCAACTATTCCTACATCTCGACACTTGATGGTTAAATAAATGAGTGCACACTCGTGCTGTGTAAATTGGTGTTCCCTTCCTTTTTCCAAGTCTGGTTTCATGTGTCCTTGTCGAGGTTTGGAAAAAACTTTGTTTCCCTTTTTGCCTTTGGACTCTGTCCATCTCACACATTATTTAAGGTTTGTTTCATTGTTTTCATCAATGTAAACTCTCTTCCATTGTGTTGAAAACCAATCTGGTTCACTAACATCTTTTTGGGCAAAGAAATCTGGCAACCTTACTTGGTCTGACCTACATGTAATTCTAGATCCACAGTGATGTAGTTGACTCTTAACTGCCATCTGAATTGGCCTAGCCAGTCACTCAGTTTAGGAGCAGTTAGGATGGATAATAAATGTTTGTACTATAAGTGATGTCCTGAGCTTATGAAATAATTTCTTTTAAAACCCTATTCAATCTTTCCTCGCAAACAAAATTTTCTAGTTCAGATAATCTTCTGTAAACCTTTTCTAGTTGGTCATACAGCACAGAAATAAGCCTTCGATTCCACCAGTCCATGACAACTGTAATCCCAAACTAAACTAGTCCCACCTGCCTGCTCCTGATCCTCATCCCTCCAAACCTTTCCTATTCATGCACTTATACAATGTCTTTTAAATGTTGTATCCACACCCATCACTTTCTCAGGGAGTTCATGCCATACACACACACACACACCACCCTCTAAATAATTTAGCCATCATGTTGTCTTTAAATCTCTCTCCTCTCACCTTAACATTGTGAGCCATAGTCTTGAAATCCCCAATTCTAAGAAAAAGGCAACTAGCATTAACCCTATCTATGCCCATCATTATTTTATGCATTTCTGTAAGATTGTCCCTCAACCTCTCGCTCCAATGGAAAGGTTCTGACCCTTTCTTTATAACTCAAAACCTCCATTCACAGCAACATCCTGGTAAATCTCCTCTGAACCCCCTCCAACTTAATATCCTTCCTATAACTGGGCAACCAGAATTGGCCCCAGTATTCCTGATGTGGCCTCATCCATGTCCTGCATAACCTCAACCTTACTTCCCAACTCCTATACTCAAAGGATTAAGCAATGAAGGCAAGTGTGCTAAATGCAGAATGTGATTTTTATTTTTTGGCCATGGCTGCTTTTTTCCATGTTCCCTGGACTTGGCTCCTCTTTTCTTAACCTGCATAGATAAGATGGAATTTCCAGCATCTTTAAAAGTTTCTGGGTCTTCTAAAAACCTTTCCTATTTACATGTTTTAAATCTCTGTTTTACACTCCTATCCCACCCAGTTCCATTAGGACTGAGCCTGGAAAAGTCTGTCTTTATGGAGTCCCTAGTGTGCTATTTGTGTTAAATACCTGTAGTGTTGTATGGCTGGAGAAATGAGAACAGCTGATGGGAGAATAATTTGTCACCCAGTCTGCTGTATGTGTACTGTGTGTTGGGGATTAAATGAATTATGCAGTGGGTGACTGATTTGTCGCAGTCCAATTTAGGGGAGCAATAAATTGTGCCACACAAACCCTGAGTTATTGACTGTTTATTCGTGAGCTCACGGGGGGGGGGGCAAACAAGTTAGCTTAATGGTCAAAGTCACTCCAAGATACAGAGAGTTGTGTGGTTAATAGGTTACAATCATTTAACAATTAGCAAACTGTTAACTGCAGTATAATGAGTAAGCAGGCAGTTTGTCCAGTCACTAGCCCTAGTCATGTGTCTGGACAAGGTTGGCTAGTAGTTAAGTATCAGTATACAATAGATTCTTGTAAAAGAAGAACACTCCCATGTTGGGAAAGAGTTTCACTATCCTGTGTTGCTACAGCTACAAAGTCAACCACCTCACTGAGCCTGGCAATGTAAAGCTTAACAAGCAGACATGGAAATGAGATTTAAAATGGTTTTCAATCTTTTAATATGTGACAAGATGGCTGCTTTGGTTATAACAAATCTCTCATACTGTGATAGCCATTGCTGTATTTTATGTTCTTGGTTTTATTTGATTCCATATATTTGTAAAAGGTTTTCGTTAGTTTTCATCAAAAAAACATGTAATATCTTTTACAAGACCATTTTACCTTTTTGAGTTGGTTATACAGTGTTGTAAGCTATAAGCCAGATATATATTGTCCATAAACCTGCAGGTGTGGGAGGCTTTCTCTAGTCCATCCCACTTCCCTTGGGTGTAAGTTGAACCTTAAAAATGACGTTTTCTCTTGCCCCTGGCTGAAATGATGACTGCATTGTTGCTTGTCAGTGCCAACAAAAAGAATACTCATTCAAACCCTCAAATCGTGTAATTTGGTATGTTTATGAAATGTGAGCTTGCAGTCTGCAAAAACCCTCGATATTTGCAGATGAGCTTTTCAGAAATTTCTGTAGCTAATATTGAGTAAAAAATGAGGTCTGCAGATGCTGGAGATCACAGCTGCAAATGTGTTGCTGGTCAAAGCACAGCAGGTTAGGCAGCATCTCAGGAATAGAGAATTCGACGTTTCGAGCATAAGCCCTTCATCAGGAATAAGAGAGAGAGAGCCAAGCCGGCTGAGATAAAAGGTAGGGAGGAGGGACTAGGGGGAGGGGCGATGGAGGTGGGATAGGTGGAAGGAGGTCAAGGTGAGGGTGATAGGCCGGAGTGGGGTGGGGGCGGAGAGGTCAGGAAGAGGATTGCAGGTTAGGAGGGCGGTGCTGAGTTGAGGGAACCGACTGAGACAAGGTGGGGGGAGGGGAAATGAGGAAGCTGGAGAAATCTGAATTCATACCTTGTGGTTGGAGGGTTCCCAGGCGGAAGATGAGGCGCTCCTCCTCCAGCCGTCGTGTAGTTGTGTTCTGCCGGTGGAGGCTTTAATCTCTGATAGGGCTAGGAAGAACTGTTTGTTGAGTTTGTGGATTCTTCTGTAGATGAAGAACAGCAGGGGTCCTTTGCAGGTCTGAGACCAGTAATGTCAAGATCAAGACCAAGTAAGAATTTGTACACTGGTCCATTGTGTTCAAATTTGCACCTCCTTGACTATAAAATAGATGGCACCTAGCCTCATTTACAAGTGTTTCTGGTGTGATTTAAGATAAATGTCTCAGGTTTAATTTGAGTTAATTAACCTTGGTTGTGACATGGCATGCTATGATTTTGTAGATTGGGCCTATAGTATGGAGGGTTTATTTTCAGCTGCCTATTGGGAGCAGTGACCATTTGACTGGAGAATTGCCAGGCAATGGGATTGGACTTTGACTCCAAACCCCTGTAGTTGAATTAAAAACTGAAAGCTATGGATTCTAAGTTAGTAACAAAAACAAATTGCTGGAAAAGCTCAGCCGGTTTGGCAGCATCTGTGGAGAGAAGTGAGTTAACATTTTGGGTTCAGTGACCCTTTCTCAGACCCTTCCTGTAGTTGAATTGCCTGTTGAAAGTCTTCCAATCTCACTTGCAAGGAAAATGTTCATTCCCTTTGGGAGGTATCAATCCTGATTTTTGTTTCATTTGGTTGATTTCTTTTATTGACAATAGAATATTCACTGGGGTATCATAGCAAGAGTCCTTGTGGCAGGCGCACTGCCTTTTGGAAAAAAACATGAACTGGAAAGTGCTGAGTTTGGGAGCTGGTAATTATAACTTCCCAAAGGATTGTTGGATATTTTGGGTGGAGGTGATATAACTCTTGCACTAGTTATGAATAATATTGTTGCTATGTACTGTGAATGATCTGATGTGCTCGATTTAAACAAAAGCGAAGTGAATAGTAACAGAGTCAGCCAGTGAATTGGAGACTAGCTGGAATTTGTATTTTTAAATTTAGTGCTAAGCTACAGCAAACACTGTCCTGTGTGTACTATAGGATGTAAGAAAAAGAATATCATTGTGCTAGTGGCTCAGAGAAGGCTCACTACTTCCAGGTGATCAGGGTTGAACATAGCAAGGGTTGGATTTGTTGAGCCTGTACCCATTGCAGTTTGGTAGAATGAAAGATGATCTTGTTGAGACATCAGATGCTAAGATTTGATTGGAAGAATATTTCCACATCTGAAGTAGGCTATAATTGAGGGGTACATTTTTAAGCATAAGAGATCTTTGAAAATCTGAGAATTTTTGTGGTGTTGAGTGGAGTTTGCTTGAAAAATACAGAAGACTGAGTAGGATAATTTTTAATAGTTGAGGATTACAAGACCATAAAATGAGAGCAGTATTGCCCATTCAGTCCATTTGAAACTGCTTTGCTGTTCAATCGTGGCTGATAGGTTTCTCAACCTGCCTTCTCCCTGTAACCCTTGCTCCCCTTACTAAACAAAAACGCATCTGTCTTAAAAAATACTCAATGACTATGCCTCCACAGCCCTCCATAGCGATGAGTTCTGCAGGTTCACCACCCTTTGAAGAAATTCCTCCTTTATCTCAGAAAGGATCATGCCTTCACCCTGAGGCTGTGCCCTTGGGTCCCAGTCTCTCCTATTATTGGAAACATTATCTTCACATCCACTCTCTTCAGGCCTCTCTGTATTCTATAAATTCAGGAATGGACAAGTGAAGTTGAGGTCTTTTCATAATCCTCTTGAATGGCGAACCAGCCTTGAAGGCCGTTATGGCCTACACATGCTCCATGGTCCTGTACTCCAATGTAAACTCTTGCAGACTATCCATTCAAATATTGTCACTCTTGGTATAAACTCAGATTTTTGTTTGCTTGTTTCTGTGCAAATCTCTGCAATCACTGTTCAAATGATTCTGGTTACATATTGTAGTGAAGAAAGGAAGTAAACCCTCCACAGCGTGGTTCCCCACTTGAACTTTGTTTTAATTTTTTGCAGTTTTGCACAAAATGTTAAATACTCTTCATGAAAATGAGACTTGGTGTGTATAATGTTGGTTGTTGTGATACTGTTTGCAGTGGAATTTGACTAATTGCTGGTAGTTTACATGGCTAAATGTTGCTTTGTGTTTCCAAGTATTGTAATACTTGTAATGTGTGCCTCAGTGGCTAGCATTGCTGCCTCACAGCACCAGGGATCCAAGTTCAATTCCAGCTTCAGGTGGGTGACTGTGCAAACTCCAGAGTCGTTCTTCCTGTGTCTGCGTGCGTTTCTTCCGGGTGCCCCGGTTTCCTCCCACAGTCCAAAAATGTGCAGGTTAGGTGAATTCGCCATGTTAAAGTACCCATAATGTTCAGGGATGTGTAGGTTGGGTGCATTAGTCAGGGGTAAATATTAAGTAATACAACAGGGGGATGGGTCTGTGTGGGTTACTCTTTGAGGGATCAGTCTGGAATTATTGGGCCAACTGGCCTATTTCCATACTGTAGGGGTTATATGATAGGCTGTTTCAACTGGATAGACAATCTAGGGTAGACACTGCAAATATTACAATGCGGTACCTAGGTAAAATGCCCTAATGTGAAACAGACAAACATGATTACGATGGGCCTTTTTTGGCCTTGAATTTCTAAAGTGCATAAACAATAATATGAAGCCATCTTGTGTGCAATCCTTATTGGAATGTAGAAAAAATTTGCAGTGGAATGGCAAAATTGAGGTGATGAAATCTGCATAAATCTAAAGTATTAGCCATAGTACTTGTCTTGAGATATTTCATCACCACTTATTAGGCAGGGCAAGAATTAATGTCTTTTCCAGGACTGCCATGGTCTCAGTTCTTATGAAGTATGCGTGATTGTGCTGAAGTATTTAGGAGTAGGAGTTAATCTTATGTTCCTAATGCAGCTGAGATTGTTCCTGGTACTATACAAAGGCTGATTCCTTCATGATGATTTTAATAATTGGTGAATTGAAAGCTGCTTTTTGGAGTGTAAATTGTCAGAGTTGAAATGTAAAACAGCAGTATTATGTTATGTACTCATTATCTTTGTATAATTGGAGTGCAACGCTATCTTTTCAAAGCAGCATGGGTGTTTAACAGTTGTCAGATTCATCGCCTCTAGTCAACATTGAAAATTTGCAACTGCTTCAAGCTTTTCACTCCATATTATAGCTGGCTGAGGTTGATTTCCAGGATAAATATAAGCCAGTGCAAAGTCCTGTGCTGTTGAGCCATAAGACCTTTCCTCCATTTTACAACATCGCATAGTTTCAGGCTTGTGTGAAAGATGTACTTCAGACAGTGCATCACTCTGCTTGGTACCGTAATTGGAGCATCAATGTTATATCTTCAGCCTCTGAGTGGGACTCTGAAACTATTGCTATTCCTTGTATGCCAGGTCAGCCTTCAAAAAAGTAGCCATTTGTCAAAGACCAGTTTGTTAAAAATGCCGCATAGTGCAGAGCAGGTGTCGTCATCACACTCCTATAATGTAGTGAAACCTGAACGCGACTTGCTGACACATGCTAAAGAAATGCCATCAGCAATGCTTGGACTACATTCTTTAAATTCATGAAGAATGCCACTGAACAAATTTTAGCGTTCTTAAAGTCGACTCCTGACCGGCAAAAATCATAGCGAGTTTTGAGAAGATTTGTAGCTCAGGTTGAGGTCCTGGATGCAGGTTTGCTTGCTGAGCTGGAAGGTTCATTTCCAGACGTTTCGTCACCCTATAGGTAATATCTTCAGTGGGTGTCAGGCGAAGCACTATATATGATTCCTGCTTTCTATTTATGTTTGGGTTTTGACTGGAAATGACATAGCCAACCCAAAGAAACCCAAACATATACATAGAAAGCAGAAATCATGTACAGTGCTTCGTCCGGAGGCCCACTGAAGATGTTACCTAGTAGGGTGACGAAATGTCTGGAAATGAACCTTCCAGCTCAGTGAGCAAACCTACATCCAGAGGCAAAAATCAATTTTGGTGGATTAGATTCTGCATGGCTGGAAAGCATATCCCTTGAGTCAGAGATGTACAGCACAAACAGACTTTCGGTCCAGCTCATCCTTGTTCTTCAGATATCCTAAACTGCTCTAGTCCCATTTTCTATCATTTGGCCCAAATCCCTCTAATCCTTCCTATTCATGTACCAATCTAGATGACCTTTAGATTTGGTAATTGTACCAGCCTCCTTCACTTCCTCTGGCAGCTCGTTTCGTGTACACACCATCTTCTGCATGAAGTTGCTCCTCTGGTTCTTTCCAACTCTTTAGCCTTAAACCTATGCCCTCCAGTACTCTGGGAAAAATACTTTGGTTATTCACCCTATCCATGCCCCTCATGATTTTATAAACCTTGCCAAGGTCACCCCTTGCCTCCAGGAGAAAAAAGCTCAAGCTTATTCATCATCTCCTTTAGGTCAAACCCTCCAATCCTGGCAGCATCCTTGTCAATCTCTTTTTTGATGGGTACATGAGTAGGATGGGTTCAGAGGGGTAAGGGCCAAATGTTGGCAACTGGGACTAGATCAGTTTATGATATCTGATAGGTAGTTGGCGCAGACAAGTTGGATCAAGGGGTCTGTTTTTATGCTGTACATTGACTGATTCCTGATGAAGGGCTTATGCTCGAAACGTCGAATTCTCTATTCCTGAGATGCTGCCTGGCCTGTTGTGCTTTGACCAGCAACACATTTTCAGCTGTGATCTCCAGCATCTGCAGACCTCATTTTTTACTCTTCTGAAATTACCCTGTTTGAGTGAAGTTACCAACTTTGCTATCCTTGTAGGTCTTGCCTCATGGTTCTTTGTTTTCTCTGAAGATTGCTGCAGGGTATGCACACTTCTGACATGTTGATTTCAAAGATTTTTCCTGAGAAAATCTTTTGATCTGCTAACTTATCTCAAATGTGTTCAGTTTCGAGAAGCTTCTCTGGCACTTGTCCAATGAATTGACCAAAGCCCGATCACCTTATTTAACCTGAGCCAGTGAAGTTTTACTGTGAACTCCCAAATGCTTCCATCAAGTTGTAAACAGCTGCATTCTATCCTCCATTTAAGGTAATATGGTGCCAGTATGTCTAGAGATACCATTCCACTCCTTTTATTTGGTTAAGTAGGAAACTGCAGGTCATAACAGGTCCGAGCTGCAGGTTTAGCAGAGGTCAGTTTAAACTGGTTCTACCAAATTCCCAGAGTGTTTGATTGTGGCTCTTAGAGACAAAAAAAAGCTGCAGATGCTGGAATTCAAAATAGACGGACAGGAGGCTGGAAGAACACTGTAAGCCAAGCAGCATCAGGAGCTGGTGAAGTCGATGTTTCGGGTGTAACCCTCCTTCGGCCCTGAAAAAGGGCTACACCTGAAACTTTGACTTCTCCGCCTCCTGATGCTATGGGGCTTGCTGTGTTCTTCCAGCCTCCTGACTGATTGTAGCCCTTAACCAGTGTCGTAGCCACTTCTGTTGCTGGCCACCTGGCCATAAACCTCTGCAGCTTCACTGTAGAGCTCTTGAAGTGGGGTAGTATTGACATTTACTGACTGGAAGCAAGCCCCTCCAGTCTCTTCAAAATAGCAACAACTTGTCTATCAAACTATTACTGAGTTCCCAGCACAGTGACAGTGTGTTTTGGATCCCGTTACCTGGTCGATTGGTCCATCCTGTGCTGGAAGATCGGTGGGTTGAGAGCCTACCTTTTCAGTCATAAGAGCACTTGAGTCAGAAGCTTGTGTATCCATTTACTTGAAACACAGTGGGCCTCGCACCTGGCAATCCTTTAAAGGAGCAGAACTAATTTATGCAACTTCATTGCTGGCTTGTAGTGAGCACCAATTGCCAACTTAAACCATTTTTTCCCTACAGTATTTATTTTGCAGTGCAAGTGCTTTACATTATATTGTTATAACTGTCACAAAGTGCCAATCCTTTGAGAGCTAAATTGGTAATCCTTTGAGTACTGGAGACCGGTGTAGTTCAGTTGAGATGTTAAAAACTTTTTTGCCTGGAAAAAGGGAACGTGGTGACATCTCTTCAAGCTAGGCACTTCAGGAGCAGATTCAGGGTAATGAATAGAAATGTAGGAACGTCCTTAATGTGATTGCCAGGAGAGTGAAGGATGGAAAGCAGAAAATGGAATTGAGGTGTAGATCAGTTAGGATCTTGGGCTCACAGAGCTGAAAGGCTGTCTCCTGTTTCAAGCTTCTTTATTAATGCTTAAATTCGTGTGCAATTGGTGCAAGTCTCTGGCGGTTTATATGCAGCGCATCATTTTTACCCACGACAGTGATGCTAATGTCATTTGCCCATCATTTTACAGTCCACGTTGTTTGAAGTCTTGCTCCTAGAGATGTGAGCATAATGTGTTTGGACACTCTCTGGCACTTGTCATTTTCATGATGGGGAAGTGTTCTACTGTTAGAACTACGGATGTGACTAAATTGAACCTGTTTTAAGTGGAAGTGAAAAATCTTTCCTCTTTTAAATAAAGAACAGTTCTTGTATTTCGGTTGACCCCTTGCTTTATTAAACAAAATGTGAACCATTGGTTGTGGATAATTTTATTTGTTATTTTGAGATAGCCAGTGGTAGTACAGATGAGTAGATTTTTTTTAACTTGGTGTTAGGATCTGGAAGATGCTGCCTGAAAGGATGGTGGAAGTAGATTGAACCAACTTTCAGAAGGGAAATGAAGATAAATTTGATTGAAAAAAACAATTATTGCCATTCTGTGAGAACAGGAGAGTTAGGCTGGTAAGGATAGCCAATGACCTCAGTAGTATTGCTAGACTCTTAATCCAGAAACTTTAATGTTCTGTGGATCTGGGTTCAAATCCTGCCATAACTGATTGGAGTCCTATCTAGCATATAAGATTGTTATGGTTGTTGGAGGTTGCTTTGCAGGAATTCCTCAGGGTCATGTTCTACACCCAGTCATCCTCAGTTGCTGCTTCAACCATAATGGACCTTCTCTCCATCATAAGGTCAAAAGTGGGACCATTTGCTGACTGCAATGTTGAGGTCTTCAATGGCTCTTCAGAAGCTAAAGAAGTCCATGTTCAAATGCAACAATATCTGGTCAGTATCCAGACTTGGGCTGACCAATAAATAGCAAGTAACATTTGCACCACTTAAATGCCAGGCAATGACCATCTCCAATACAAGACCGTCTAACCACTGTTGCTTACATCCAATGGTGTTATAATCACTGAATCCCCCACTATTAACATCCTTGGGACTACATTGAGCAGAAACTCAAACTGGCTTCACCTTGTAAGTACAATCTCTACAAGAGGAGATCATAGGCTAGCAATTATGCCGTGAATAACTCACTTGTGGGGAACCCCCTCCCCGTAGGAAAGATGTTAAACTTAAAGATTCAGAAGAGATTTACAAGCTTGTTGCTGTGATTGGAGGGTTTGAGTTGTATGCAGTGCAATCTAGGCTGGGGCTTTTTTCCCTGGAGCATAGGAAGCTGTGGGGTGACCTTATACAGGTTTATAAAATCTTGAGGATAACGTAAATAGCCAAGGTCTTTTTTCCCTGGGGTGGGGAAGTCCAAAATGCGAGGGCAGAGGTTTAAGGTGAGAGGGTAAAAAGGACCTAAGGGACAATTTTTTCACATGCAGGGTGGTGCATGTGTGGAGCAATTTGCCAGTGGAAGTGTTGGAGATTGGTACAACTGCAACATTTAAAAGGAATCTGGATGGGAAAGGTTGAGATGTGGGCCAAATGCTGGCCAATAGGTTTTTGATTGTCAAGGAAATCAAGGGTTATGGGGAGAAAGCAGGGGAATGGGGTTGAGAAACTTTATCAGCCATGACTTGAATAGACTTGAAGGGCCAAATGGCCTAGTTTCTGCCCCGATGTCGTATGGTCTGAATGGAACTGATTAGTTTAAGGTATCTGGTGCAGATGTGTTGGACCCAGATATCTTTGTCCTTGTTGTATCCTTTGACACTCAAACAGGCACAATGGTCCAAATTGATTCCACTTCTGTGTATTATCTGGTCCTCCTACTTTATGGTTTATAGTCACTGTTTTCATGTGTGGATAGTGAGAACTGCAAATACTGGAGAGTCGGTGGATAGAGTGGAGCTGGAAAAAGCGCAGCAGAAAAGGGAAGTCTGTTTCAGGTTAAAGTTTTCATCTGGTTCTGATGAAAGGTTCTGACTTGAAATGTTGACTCCCCTTCACTGCTGCTTGACCTGGATGCTTTTACTGGCTTCAGTTTTTATCCACCCATGTTTTCATGAGTAACAATGTGTAAAAGTGATCATTTATTAAGATGTTTTCTTTGTGAATAGTGTTTCAAATGCAACCTCCCTCTGTCAGCCAATGAGATGATTTCACTCTGAAGTAATGTTTGACCAGATGTCCGTCTTTTGCCTCTGGGCTGCTTGTGCATCTTTTTCCCCCATGGAAACCCATTTGAATCCACTTTCTTTCAGCATCTGAAGTTCTTTAAACCCTCTTGAGTTGATCCTTGCATGGATTTTCTACTGTTTTGGTTACACCATTGAGTTACATCTGGAGAGTAACAACATGTATAATTGCTACTTGGGTGTTTATTGAAACCTTCCAAGCTTTGGAGGCTTTAGCAAAACCTTCTCAATGATCTTGAGGCTGTTCGGATAGATTTCTTTCAGAAAATAAATACACTGCATTGTTCCAATTTACATTATACTTGAGTTATGAGTTCAGTTTTAGCATTCATGAGATGTGTGCCATTGGCTAGGTCAGCTTTAATGACTATTCCATCTTGCTTTTGAAGATTGTGATCTGCCTCTTTGAACTGCTGCAATTGTTTTTGATGTAGGTAGACAGTGTCAATAGGGAGAGAATTCCAGATTGTTGACCCAATAGTGTTGAATGAATTAGTTCCAATTCGGGTGATGAGTGACTTGGAGAGGAACATGCAGGAAGTGATATTCCTATATATTTGCTACCCTTATTCTTAATGATAAGGTTGCAGGTTTGGAAGATGCTGTCTAAGGAGCCTTCGTTAACTTCGGCAGCACGTATTGTAGATTGTGTACACTGCTACTACTACTGAACATAAGACCATAAGAAATAGGAGTGGAAGTAAGCCCATTTGGCCCATCGAGTCCACTCCACCATTTAATCATGGCTGATGGGTGTTTCAATTCCACTTACCCGCACTCTTCCCGTAGCCCTTAAATTCTTAATCTTGCAAGGAATTATCAATCTCTGCCTTGAAGATACCCAATGTCCCTGCCCCCACTGCACTCCATGGCAATGAATTCCACAGGCCCGCCACTCTCTGGCTGAAGAAATGTCTCCTCATTTCCATTCTAAATTGACCCCCTCTAATTTTAAGGATGTGCCCACAGGTCCTAGTCTCCCCGCCTGATCAGTTTCCCAGCAACCACCCTTTCGAAGCCATGCATTATCTTGTAAGTTTCTATGAGATCTCCCCTCAACCTTCTAAACTCTTAACAAGTACAATCCCAGGATCCTCAGCTGTTCATTGGATGCTAGACCGACCATTCCAGGGATCATCTGTGTGAATCTCTGCTGGACATGCTCCAGTGCCAGTATGTCCTTCCTGAGGTGTGGGAACCAAAACAGTATTCTAAATGGGGCCTAACCAGAGCTTTATAAAGTTTCAGTAACACATCATTACTTTTACATTAGAACAGTCTTGAGATAAATGACAACGTTACATTTGCTTTCTTAACCATGGACTCAATCTGCAAGTCACCCTTTAGAGAATCCTGTACTAGCACTTCTAGATCCCTTTGTACTTTGGCTTTATGAATTTTCTCACCGTTTAGAAAACAGTCCATGCCTGTGTTCTTTTTTCCAAAGTGCAAGACCAATTGCTCACATTGGTCCAAAAATGGCTGATGAAATTCATTCTCCTAAACTGTCTAAATCTTTCTGGAGCCTCCCCACCACCACAGAACTACCTGCCTGTCCACATAACTTTGTATCATCGGCGAACTTCTCCAGGATGTCCCCAGTCTCTTTATCCAGGTCGTTATAAAGTGAACAGCTGCGGCCCCAACACTGAACCCTGCGGGACACCACATGTCACCAGCTGCCATTATGAAAAAGAACCTTTGATCCCAAGTCTGTCTTCTGTCAGACAGCCAATCCTCAATCCATGCTAGTAGCTCACCTCAAACACCATGGGCCCTCCTCACCTTACTCTGCAGCCTCCCGTGAGGGACCTTATCAAAGGCCTTTTGGAAGTCGACGTAGATAACAACATCCATTGGGTTTCCCTGGTCTAATCTACTTGTTACCTCTTCAAAGGTTCTAACAGGTTTGTCAGGCATGACCTCCCCTCACTAAATCCATGCTGAGTTGTTCTAATTCGACTCTGCACTTCCAAGAATTTAGAAATCTCATCCATAACATTGGATTCTAGAATTTTACCTACAACAGAGGTTAAGCTAATCGGCCTATAATTTTCCATCTTTTGTCTTGATCCTTTCTTGAACAGGGGGGGTTACAACAGCAATTTTCCAATCACCTGGGACTTTCTCTGACTCGTGATTATTGAAAGATTACAACCAATGCCTCTGCTATTTCTTCAGCCACCTCCCTCAGAACTCTAGGATATAGCTCATCCAAGCCAGGAGATGTATCGAGTTTTAGAACTTTTAGCTTTTCAAGAACTTTCTCTTTTGTAATGGCCACCATACTCAACTCTGTCCCCTGACTCTCCTCATACAGCAGGGCTACATGATTATTTCTGGATGTGGTGCCAATCAGATGCTTTGGGTCCTGGGTCCTCTGAGCTGCTCTTGTAGCCATAGTAGTAATCGCAGAATGTTGCTCGTTTGAGGGCTGATGGGCAGAGGAGATTGTGTAATGTTAATGCCATTTAATGTCAAGATTGTTAAATTCTTTAAAAATGCTTGTTGCCTGCCATTTGTGGCATGAATGTTACTTGCCCCTTGTCAGCCCAATTTTGTTATCCAGGTCCTGCTGCATTTGGGCATGGGTGATGACAGTATCTGAGGAGTTGTGAACATTTGTGCAGCCATCAGTGAGCTTCCCTGCTTCTGGCCTTCATTTAGAGGGAAGGTCTTTGAAAGAAGTGAAATGGTTAGGCCTGGGACTCTACTGAGGCACTTCAGCTGAGATACCTTCAACAAACAAGATCATCATCCTACCACATGTTACTTGATGGCAAGGATTTTCTCCTTCCCTTTGGACTTCAACTTTTTTGAAATCCATGTTTCAGCTAAGGCTGTGATGACACCGGGAACTGAGTGGCTCTAGCAAAACCCAAGTTGACTGTCAGTGAGCAGGTCATTGTTAAACAAGTATTGCTTAATGGCACTATTGATTCTTTCAACGTATTCCTGATAACTGAGGGTAGACTGGGAGCCAGGTTGGATTTGTTCTGCTTTGTGTGCAAGAATGGCGGCACGGTCGCACAGTGGTTAGCACTGCTGCCTCACAGCACCTGAGACCAGGGTTCAATTCCCAACTCAGGCGACTGACTGACTGACTGTGTGGAGTTTGCACGTTCTCCCCGTGTCTGCGCGGGTTTCCTCCGGGTGCTCCGGTTTCCTCCCACAGTCCAAAGATGTGCGGGTCAGGTGAATTGGCCATGCTAAATTGCCCGTAGTGTTAGGTAAGGGGTAAATGTAGGGGTATGGGTGGGTTGCGCTTCGGCGGGTTGGTGTGGACTTGTTGGGCCGAAGGGCCTGTTTCCACACTGAGTAATCTAATCTAATCTTAAAAAAAATGCCTGAGCAATTTTCTATATTGTTAGTTAGATGTCAGTCCTGCAATGGGAACAGCTTAGGGATACAGTAAGTTCTGGAGCACTAATCTTCAGTATTAGCCTTGGAATATAGTCAGGGCTTAGTCTTTGCAATGTCCAGAGCCTTCACCTATCTTGATATTACAAAATGGAATGAATTGAATTGACAGAAAGCTGGTATCTGTGCTGGGAAGCACGAGGGGAGGCTGAGGGGTGTAAATGTTTCAGCCGCCTTATTTTGCACTGATGTGCTGCACTCCCCAGTCACTGAAGGTGATTTTGTTTTGGGGCATCTCCTCTGGAGTTATTTAACTGCCCTCCACTATTTACAATTGGATGTGGCAGGATTGAGTTTACATCTGATCTGTTGGTTTTGGAATTACTTAACCCTGTCCATCATTAGCTGCTTATACTTTGTTTTATAACTTTATTGCTTGACACTTAATGTTTAGGTATGGCTGACGTCGCCCCTGGCTTGCACTCTTCACTGAACCTTGGCTAGATACCCTGAATTGATAGTAATGGTAAAGTGGGAGATATGCTTGGTTTCAGGCTGCAGATTGTGTTGGAGTGGAAATGTTTCAGAGCAATTGCAGTGGATGTTTGGTCTTGAGTTGGTAACTCTGTTTGAAGTCTATCCTATTCACTACTGTGGTAGTGACAAACAGCTTGATGGTTGGGGGTGGGATCATTGTGAAGACAGGACCTTGTCTCTCGGGACTGTGCAGTGATCACTTACTGATACTGTTCTGGACAGTAACAGCTGCAGCAGCAACTTAAGGATGGAGTCAAGTGTGTTTCCTTTTTTTTTGTTGACTCCCTCACACCTCCGTTCCATACTACCAACTTCTTTACTGTCTCAACTTAGTCTAAGTGGTGGTATGTTTAGTCCCCACTCAAGAGTAAGTTCGGCACCATTGGTGTTCAATTTGAAGTATTGATTCATCAGCGAAGGGGGTGGTGGCGGCATGTGGCAGTCAGCAAGTTTCATTCCAAATGTTTAACCTGATACCATGAAATTTCATGGTGTCTGGAATCAATATTGAGGATTCCCCAGGGCAGTCTCTCTGAAGTATTGTTCTCTCACCTGTTCAGGGATGGAGATGGTGATAGTGTTGGTTGAGACATTATCTGTCTCAGGTATAATTCTGACTAGATCAGGCTGTTGTTTGACTAGTCTGAGACTATTTTAGCACTAGCCCCCAAATGTTGGGAAGGAGGACTTTGCGGGGTTCAATAGGACTGAGTTTGTCATTGTTATTTCTGGTGCCTTGGCTGATACTGGGTGGTCTGTCTGTTTCATTTCTCTTTTTTGAGATTTTTAAGCAGCTGGTACTGTTGTGTTGCTTGTCTCATTTCATAGGGCAGTTAAAAGTCAACCACATTGCTGTCACTTGTAGATCAGTCAGGTAAGGACGACAGCTTTAATTTCCCCAAAGGATGCTACTGTACCAGATGTGTTTTTGGTCTACTGAAAATGGTTGGTTTCATGGCAATGAATTCCACAGGTCCACCACTCTGGCTGAAGAAATGTCTTCGCATTTCTGTTCTGAATTGACCCCCTCCAATTTTAAGGATGTGTCCACGGGTCCTAGTCTCCTCGCCTAACGGAAAAATTTTCCTAGCGTCCACCCTTTCCAAGCCATGTATTATCTTGTAAGTTTCCAGAAGTCTCCCCTTAATCTTCTCTACTAAAATGGTTTTGTGGGCTCCTAATTCCAGACTTGTTTTTTTAAATTGATTTTGCACTCCACCGCCTGCCATGGTGTGATTTAAATGCAGGGTGCAGTGGAGGCCGGGACGCTAAATGTCTTCAAGGCAGAGATTGATAGATTCTTGATGTCTTGAGGAATTAAGGGCTACGGGGAGAATGCTGGTAAGTGGAGTTGAAATGCCCATCAGCCATGATTGAATGGCGGAGTGGACTCGATGGGCCGAATGGCCTTACTTCCACTCCTATGTCTTATGGCCATCAGAGTTTCAATTCAAGGTTTCTGTTAAATTAAAACTCACCTGCCGTGGTAGGCTTGCACCATGGTATCCAGGATATACCTTGGTGTCTGGATTACTAGTCCAATGACACAACCATCTCCTCTACGTGGCCTTAGATCTGTGGCTTTTAAAGGACTTTGCCATGATGGGGGAAATCTGTGTGCTGCTGGAGGGTAGTGGTAGGGTGTTAAATGACTTTCACATTGTCTTCTGTTGGGGTAGAGAGGGAAGAGGAGAACATGGGTACAGAGGTTGGGAAGATGAATTGAGGTTCTTGTGCAGATTGACATGGGGAGTAGGGAGGTATGTGGGTTTTGACAGGATTAAAAGTAGGCATATTTTCCTGTCCAGACTGCTGTGGGAAATGAGAAAGTTGTAGGGTATGCAAGTCAAAGTTTTATTTCTTCTCTACCTACAAGGAAGGTGCAAGAGGACAGCAAAGGTAGTTCCATTTTAGGAGACAGGTGGCTGAGATCAACAAGGGAATTGCTGACTAGTGGGTCGCACATTGGTTGAGGGAAATTATTGGAGCAAATTCAGAAGGAGAGTGTCATAGTCAGATGTACAGCATGGAAACAGACCCTTCGGTCCAACCTGTCCATGCCGACCAGATATCCTGTCAGCACCAGGCCCATATCCCTCCAAACCCTTCCTATTCATATACCCCTCCAAATGCATCTTAAATGTTGCAGTTGTACCAGCCTCCCCCACTTCCTCTGGCAGCTCATTTCATACACTTACCACCCTCTGCGTGGAAAAAGTTGCCCCTTAGGACTCTTTTATATCTTTCTCCTCTCACCCTAAACCTATGCCCTCTAGTTCTAGACTCCCCGATCTCAGGGAAAAGACTTTGTCTATGTCCCTCATAATTTTGTAAACATCTATAGGTCACCACTTAGCCTCTGACACTCTAGAGAAAACAGCCCTAGTCTGTTCAGCCTCTCCCTGTAGCTCAGATCCTCCAACTCTGGCAATATCCTTGTAAATCTTTTCTGAACCCTTTCAAGTTTCACAACATCTTTCCGATAGGAAGGAGACCACAATTGCATGCAATATTCCAACAGTGGCCTAACCAATGTCCTGGACAGCCGCAACATGACCTCCCAACTCCTGTACTCAAAACTCTGAACAGTAAAGGAAAACATACCAAACTCCTCCTTCACTATCCTATCTACCTGCGACTCCACTTACAAGGAGCTATGATCCTGCAGTCCAAGGTCTGTTTGTTCAGCAACACTCCCTAGGACCTTACCATTAAGTGTATAAGTCTTGCTAAGATTTGCTTTCCAAAAATGCAGCACCTCGCATTTATCTGAATTAAATTCCATCTGCCACTTCTCAGCCCATTGGCCCATCTGGTCAAGATCCTGTTGGAATCTGAAGTAACCCTCTTCGCTGTCCACTAGATCTCCAATCTTGGTGTCATCTGCAAACTTACTAACTGTACCTCTTATGCTCGCATCCAAATCATTTATGTAAATGACTAAAAGTCAAGGGCCCAGCACTGATCCTTGTGGCACTTCACTGGTCACAGGTCTCCAGTCTGAAAAACAACCCTCCACCACCACTGTCTTCTACCTTTGAGCCAGTTCTGTATCCAAATGGCTAGTTCTCCCTGTATTCCATGAGATCTAACTTTACTAATCAGTCTCCCATGGGAAACCTTGTTGAATGCCTTACTTGAAGTCCATATGGACCACATCTACTGCTTTGCTCTCATCAATCCTCTTTGTTACTTCTTGAAAAAACTCAATCAAGTTTGTGAGGCATGATTTTCCACGGACAAAGCCATGTTGACTATCCCTAATCAGTCCTTGCCTTTCCAAATACATGTACATCCTGTCCCTCAGGATTCCCTCCAACAACTTGCCCACCACTGAGATCAGGCTCAGTGGTCTATAGTTCCCTGGCTTGACTTTACCACCCTTCTTAAACAGTGGCACCACGTTTGCCAGCCTCCAGTCTTCCGGCACCTCACCCGTGACTATTGATGGTACAAATATTTTGGCAAGAGGCCCAGCAATCACTTCTCTAGCTTCACAGAGTTCTCAGGTCCACCTGATCAGGTCCTGGGGATTTATCCACCTTTAACAGTTTCAAGGCATCCAGCACTTCCTCTGTAATCTGGACATTTTGCAAGATGTCACCATCTATTTCCCTACAGTCTATATCTTCCATATCCTTTTCCACAGTAAATACTGATGCAAAATATTCATTGAGTATCTCCCCCATTTTCTGTGGCTCCACACAGAATTTGAATTAAAGTTTCATCTGGGATTCGCAGTAGGTTAAAATCAACCAAGAGGAAGTGAGGACTGCAGATGCTGGAGATCAGAGCTTAATGTGTTGCTGGAAAAGTGCAGCAGGTCAGGAAGCATCAAAGGAACAGGAGAATTGACGTTTCAGGCATAAGCCCTTCAGCTTATGCCCGAAACGTCGATTCTCCTGTTCCTTTGATGCTGTCTGACCTGCTGCGCTTTTCCAGCAACACTTTTTTAAGCTCTTCATCTGGGATAGTCAGCATATGGGTTTGCCAGAGGGAGGTTGTGCCTTCCACACTTTGAATTTTCAAGGTGGTGATGAGGGTTGTGCATTTAATATATTGTAGGCATATTTAAGCAAGGCCTTTGACAAGGTCTCACATGGGAAATAGATAAAATTTGAGCACTTGAGGTCCAAGGTAACTTGGCAACTTGTTGATACCCTTGGGACATGTTCATTTCAAATTTCACTGGAAATGAGATTTTGATTCAGATTTGAGATTCGTCTGTGTGGTGACCATGACAGCAATCATTGTCATTAAAAACCCATTTAATTCACTAATTTTTTTTTGGGAAGGCCATCTGTCCTTGCCAATCTGTCCGAACTGGGATTCATGTACACAGTAGTATGGTTGACTTCTAGCTATTCTGAGTTAACCTTGCAAGCCACTCTCCTCAAGGACACCTGGGCTTAAGCAGTGAATGCTCAGTTCTCATCTTGCTGCTTCCTCGTTGAGCTGCAATAAATATGGAACTCTTCCCTAGTATGTGTCAGGATGACTGGTTATGTTAAGTGTTTGTCACGCAGTCCTAGAACTGGGGATTTGGCTTTTGATTTCCTTAACTGGGATTATTGATTTTTTTCTCTCTCTGCTGAGAGCTGAATGTCAGCATGGCTGGCCAATTGACTGGCTGAACAGACTGGCCTTAACAGATTGTGGGGTCAGGTGTTGAGAGCGCGAGGCATTTAATACTGGGGCTAGAAAAAGAGGGGAAACATGTTGGGAGCAACACTGTATGGAATTTAATTTTGTCCTAATTTGTTCGTTAGAAGTGCACAGTCTATCTGTTAGTGCAGCTTTGGATTGTTAAAATTGTTGTCGTGTTACTCCTGCTATTTGATCTTGGTGTGCATCTGTTGCATTGCTTTCCTCATATGCAGGGGTCATGTATTTATTTTAGTACCATCAGTTTTAATAGGATAGATGTGTTATGGTTGAGAAGTGGTCCAAAATTAAATTAGTTTTTTTTTAATAAAGCTCTAGCTATGTGATGTGTTCAGTTCCTGGGCTCTAATTTGTATGCACTTCTGGTTGTTTTTCTTATTGCATCAATAATACCACACCATGGTTTGTGATCTGTGTCCTACTTGGCAGTGTTACTTGTAGCAAAAAAGTGAGACTTGTGCAAAGGTGCAAAAGATTTGTGTGCAGCTTGTAACAGTCTGGACTGCTGAAACTGCTTTGTAACCAATGGAGTTGCTGTAGTATAGTCATGACTATAGACATTGCATAACAAGTAACCAGAAATAGCACTAACCTGAAGTCCTTTGTTTTTGTGGAGGATCGATATTGCCTGTGGCACTTTTTGAAACTCCCCCACTTTTTTTTTTGCTTTTAATGTTTTGAAATTGTCAAGTAGCCTTTTCTTATCCATTTGAGTGGCTGAATGGCCCTCTGACATTTGACATCAGGGAAGTGACGTTCAAGTGTTTCATTGATAGATGTCTGGATTATAAACCAAGATGAGTTAGGAGGCAAAGCCCCCATCACCCCCACCTTCATAGCAAGAGGAAGATAAATTGGCAAGTTCAGCTGCAAACATTAATTGGCTTTCTAATCCATGGTGTAATCATTGGGCTGCTAGTCATTAGTTGTAACTTGGCCGATAAGTGTTCATGTAAAGGAGTGGGTGTAAGGAGAGCTGCATGTAAAGTGAGTGTTGGGGGCAGGGTAGTGAAGTGGGGATAGGTGATTCCTGAGGAAGGGCTTATGCCCGAAACATCGATTCTTCTTCTCCTTTGCTGCCTGACCTGCTGCGCTTTTCCAGCAACACATTTTTAAGCTGATCCCCAGCATCTGCAGTCCTCACTTTCTCCTGGGGATAGGTGTAGGCAGGTGGCAGGGATGACATGCTTGGTCAGTGGGAGGAATGAATCTGGTAGGTGGCTAGGGGGAGGGGCTGGGAAGGAGGTTATTTGAAATTGGAGAACTCAATGTGGAGTCCTCCAGGCTGTAGGCTGCACAGGTGGAAGATGAGGTGTTGTTCCTCCACTTTGTAGTTTGGTTTATGTGGCAATGGGGGAGGCCAAGGCTGGTCATGTCAGCAAGGGAGTGGGAACGGAAATTAAAATGGACTGTAACTTGGAGGTCCAGTTAGCTCCTGTGGGTCTGGCTGAGATGCTGAGTGAACCATTCCCTAAATTTAAGTTTCTTCTCCTTTATATAGAGAAGACCACAGTGTGGGTAAGTGGAGTTAAAATGCCCATCAGCCATGATTAAATGGCGGAGTGGACTCGATGAACCAAATGACCTGCCTTCCACTGCATGTATTATGGTCTTAAGGGTGGGGCTATTTTCCTCCATTGCCACTCCCTTGCCATCTGTTGCCTGGATGAAGAACGCCTCATTTTCTGCCTCGGGACTCTTCAACCCCATGGCACCAATGTGGATTTCACGAAATTCCTCATTTCTCCTTCCCTCCACCTTGTCCCATTCCAACCTTCCAGTTCAGCACCGCCCTCATGACCTGTTCAACCTACCTATCTTCCTTCCCACCTATCTGCTCCATCCTCCTCCAACCTATCACCATTACCGATACCTCCATCTACCTATTTCAATTTCAGCTACTTCCCCCCCCCCCCCCACCCATCCCTGAGGCCCGAGGCTCCCAGCCTCATTCCTCATGAAGGACTTTTGCCTGAAACTTTGATTTTTTTTTTAGCTGGTTCCTCAGATGCTGCCTGACCTGTGCTTTTCCAGCACCACACTCTCGACTCTAATCTCCAGCATCTGCAGTCCTCACTTTCACCTTTTCTCTGCACCATGATGTTAGGGGGTAACCATTTTATGGCAGTTTATAAAATCGTGTGGCTCAGTGGTTAACACTGTTGCCAGGGACCTTGGTTCGATTCCAGCCTCTGGTGACTGTCTATGTGGAGTTTGCAGGTTCTCTGTGTCTGCGTGGGTTTCCTCCCAAAGATGTACAGGCTAGGTGAACTGGCTAAGCTAAAAGCTAAATTGCTAAGTGTTCAGGGGTGTGTAGATTAGGTGCATTAGTTGGGGATAAATATAGAGCATAAACGAACCTCAATTTTCCAAACGACATGGATAGGGATTATTTTGTTTGGATAATCGAAAGCTGGATAACTGTTTAGCCAAGCAGTAGGACCTTGCAATCTTGTTTGGAAAATCTGAAATTGAGCTAATCAAATGCCGGGTAATCAACCCTCCTCTTGAACAGGGTAGGGGAATGGGTCTGGGTGGGATACCCTTCGGAGGGTTTGTGTGGAAGTTAGGCCAAATAGCCTGTTTCCACAATGTTGGGATTCTATAAAATTCTGTAAGACAGGTGGGTAGTAGTTTTGTCTCTAGATTGAAGAGTTCAAAACTGGAGGGCGTTGGTTTAAGGTGAGAGGATTTGAAAGGGACCTGAGTGACAGCATTTTCAGAGAGTTAGTGCATTTATGGAATTAATTACCAGAGGGAGTAGTAAATGCGGGTACAGTTTCAACATTTTTAAAAGACGTGGACAGGAAAAGGAAAGGTTTAGAGAGCGATGGGCCAAATACAAGAACATAGAACATTACAGTGCAGTACAAGCCCTTCAGCCCTCGATGTTGCACCAACTGTCGTACCAATCTGAAGCCTATCTAACCTACACTATTCTATGTACGTCCATATCCTTGTCCAATGACGACTTAAATGTACTTAAAGTTGGTGAATCTACTACCATTGCAGACAAAGCATTCCATACCCTCCTTACTGAGTAAAGAAACTACCTCTGACATCTGTCCTATATCTATCAACCCTCAACTTCAAGCTATGCCCCCTCATGCTCGCTGTCACCAGACTTGGTAGAAGGCTCTCCCTGTCCACCCTATCTGACCCTCTGATTATCTTAGTTTGGTTTTGGGAAACTTGATGGGCATGGACATGATGGATTGAAAGGTCGGTTTCCAAGCTGTGTGACTATTATAAACCTGGCGAGTAAATCTAACAGGAACAGAATGAATTTCCACATGGAGAGGCAAGATTACTCAGCTTGGCTTTAGGGTGGTGATGATAACTGTCAAATTTAATCTAATATTGAGAAGGTAACTAGGTGTATAGATGAGGGTTATGCAGTTGTATTTCTATATTGCATGGAAATGGATCCTTTGATCCAACCAGCCCATACTCTGTGCACACTCTACGCAGAATGTGATTGCCCAGAAAGGGTACAATGTAGATTCGTCAGGATGTTCAAACTCCAAAACTAATCCCAAACTAAACTTGTGCCATTTGCCTGTGTTTGGCTCATATCCCTCCAAATCTTTCTTATTCCTGTCCAAATAAATGTGGTAACTGTGCCATCATCTACCACTTCTGCTGGAAACTCGTTCGACATGCAAACCACTGTACAAAAAAATGTTGCCCCTGATGACTTATTTGAATCTTTCTCTCTCTCTCCTTAAAAATATGCCTCCTAGTTTTGAAATCTCCTACTACAGGGAAAAGACAGCTACCGTTCACCTTGTCTATGCCCCTCATGGTTTATGGACTTGATAAGGCTTTTGGCAAGGTGTTGCATAGAAAGGTAGTGAAAGAAAGAGCCCAGGGGATCAGGGCAATTTGGCAAATTGGAGCCAAGATTACCTTTGCTGGCAGGAAGCAGAGTGTGATGGTTGAAAGTTGCTTGTAGTTGTAAGCCAATGTCCAACTGTGTACCACAGTTTGGTGCTGGCTCCCTTACAGTATATAGTCTACATTAATGATCTACACTTGACTGTAAGAGGAGTGACCAGTAAATTTGCAGATGGCACAAATTGTTATTGAAATAGCGAACAGGGAAAGCCTGATACTATGTCAGATGGGCATAACAAAAACAAATGGAATTTAATTCTGAAAAGCATGAAGTGTTGCATTTTGGGAAACCTAACCAGACTAGGGAATACATGATAAATGTTAGCATTCTATGAAATAAAGGATCAAAGGAACCTTGGTTGGTATGCCTATAAATGTCTGAAGATGAAGCAATGACGTTAAATGCTTAAAGCAAGAGATACTTGCCTTATTGTTTGATGTATATAATACAAAATCAGCTGCTCGCAGGTAGTGCTGTACATACTGTAGGAAGATAGTGATTGCCCAGACAGGATGTAATGTAGGTATATCTGGATATTTCCTTTGCAGCAGTGTTCCAACTTTGAAGAGAGATCAGAGACTAGAGTTGTATTTCTTGGAGCACAGAAGGCTGAGGTCGACAAAATTGGGGAGCATAGGTGGCACTATCTCATCAGGGGAGACTATAATTAGTTTACATCTTCTATGATGCAGTAACCAGTAAAAAGGATGCATTTTAATCTCCCTGCACAACTGCTTGTGTGCAGGTAGCAACTATCCAAATCAGATCACACTCTTGCTGCAAATCCTTTTTCATGTTCCTTTGGTTTTCATAAGGAAAAATCCTTCTTCCAGAGGGAAGGACCTATTATTTTCTTGAAAGGAATGACTTCTTGAATGATCTAGAAGCTATAACATGGGCCATTTGGCTGAACTGGTAATGCTTCAAGGGACACTTCCCCTGACACCACCACCACACCCCGTCCCCCGTACCACCCATCCCAACAACTCCTTCAAAGAACCCTATCAAAATGCTCTAACAGGAATGTTATTTCTGTCTTGCATTGTATATACAAATAGGTCTTGTGAAACTGGCTTGGAAACCAAACACACGGGATGGCACTGATTTTGTAAATGAGAATCTGTTGTCATGATGCAGCAATAGATGTGTAATTTCCACAACTGGGAGCTTGCCAAGTTTCAATTTTTTAAAATGTATAGTCATCCAGTAGATTGAAAAATGCTTGCAAGATGATTGCCTATTTCACTGTTTCATTCTTGTCTGAGCAAGGTGGTGCTCCAGTCTCTAGTGGAGCTTCAACCCACATTCATCAGGTGTAAGTTGAGTATGCCTCCCACTAAAATTGGTATTGGAATGGATTCTACCTTGCAGTACTGCAAATGTGAAACTCTGCTGCCTGTTCAGTTGTACAAATGATTCACCAGACCTGCCAGAATCATGAGTAAATACTTGTTCTCCCAGCCGTGTTGTAAAACACTCTCATTTTCTGTATTTGAGACTGCGGACTGAAATGGGAAAGATTATTTTAGAAACTAAGGATTGCTCTGTTTTGAAAGCCAATAACCAAGTACTTATTACAAGCACTTTGCAGTTGTGTTAGAGCAGAGGGATGTGTAAAAATGGAGATTCAGCTGGCAGCAAGTAGCTGCTTGAACTAATGAGTGACCAATTAACAATGACACAAGCCTTTTGCCTGCCAACGACTGTGGTTCCCAGGCAGTTGGATGGCTGGCAGTTTGCACAAGACAAGGAGAAGCCATCAGAGGAAGTGAGCTGAAGAAGGGTCACTGGATCTGAAACGTTAACTGACTTCTCTCTACAGACTCTGGCAACAGCAGGGTTTGATTTGTGCCTTAGTGAAGTAGTGTGCTTAATGAAACGTTTCACGATAAAATTTATGCTGCTTTTAAACGAATGTTCAAGAATCTTAATCAAGGAAATTGGTCTGAGTTTGCTTCCACTCTTTACTTTGCCCAGTCTGGTAACGTTTGACCTTCAGGAAATTATCAAAAAACCCAGTTTTTCTTGGCCCTCTGACAGTCTAAAAATCAGATTAAGATTTTTCTTTCTATATTGTCATCTCCCTTTTCACAGTCAGAAGTAGGTCCAGAGAAGCCAGAGGTTTTGCATGACTATCACAGTTGGCAATGCAATACTCCAGCCTTTCTCAACACAACCCCCCACCCATTCTCTAGGATAGAAGCATTGCTTAACATGTATGACAGGTTTAAGATAGTTCAAACACCGGGCTGTCCAACCAAACCTCGTGAAATTCTCCTTGTAATTGAGGAAGATGAGGCAAAATTTGATTTAACCTGAATAATATAACAGGTTTAGAGATGGAAGACCAGAAGAGGTATTTACTTTGGGTGATGGTGCAAGGATTGGGGAATACTGTTTGAGGATGTTGGGCATATTTTTTAATGCAGCGATCTGGAACATTGAAACAGAGAATTTCAAAGAGAAATTGGATGGGTTTTTTGAGAAAATAAACTCGTTTTTTGGATGTTGTCAAGATTTGGAGATGCTGATGTTGGACTGAGATGTACATAGTTAAAAATTGCACAACACTTGGTTATAGTCCGACAGGTTTGTTTGGAAGCACTAGCTCATCTTTTAGGTATGAAAGAACTGAAACCAACATGGTCATTCGAAAAGATGAGAGACTTAACAAACAATCCAGCTCTTTTTCAATATAATTTCAGTTTGTAAATTTTTGCTATAAATTGTCTTGCAATCTTATACTCCAAAACCACCTGATGAAGGAGCAGCACTCCAAAAGCTAGTGCGTCCAAATAAACCTGTTGGACTATAACCTGGTGTTGTGATTTTTAACTTAGTCATTTGGAATAAGTGAAGAATTGGGACTGACTGGATTGCACAAGTGCTCTGAATGTTACATGCTGTACTTGAGTCTGGTGGGTGGTGGAGGGGCACTGAAAGGTCGGTGGACAAGCTACTCTAATTTCCCATGTCTTGATGAATTGTCCAGTTAAACCTAAGGTACTGATTTAAGATCAAGGTGAAAGGATAATTTGTCAGCTTTATGGTGCCCTGCTTAATTGTTAGGATTGCCATTGAAGTGATTAACTGGAAATTTAAATTTCATAAGTTTGGCTGAAAGAGTGACAAATATTTCCTGTTTCAGACTTTGCTATAAACTCAGGCATATTGACTAATTACTTTTGATAGGTTAATTAAACTAGAGCCTAATTCCCCTTTTCACTTTTTAGTGAAACACTTCACGATAAAATTTATGCTGCTTTTAAACAAATGTTCAAGAATCATAACCAACAAAATTGGTCTGAGTTTGCTTCCACACTTTACCTTGCCCAGTCCGGTAACATTTGACCCGAGAACTGTCACAATGCAACTTTGCTTTCCTGGTGATTCTATCTTTAGCTAAAGCTAGATGATCGAGGGTCTTAAAGCATCAGGATTTGAGGTTTCCAGTGGCAGAGCTCCAAGACCAATTTATGTGGTAAACCTTGAGACTTTCTCTCTGTAACTGCTCTTTGTCTTCGTCCTCGCAGGCAACTCGTCTGAGTTTAAAGTGTACCTTTACAATTTGATTCTGGAGACTGCCAATCTCTGCCACTAAACGTAACTTCTAAAGCCAGTGTCCTTAAATGTGTACACATTGTATCTTCAGCAACAGGATCAAAAGGGGAGAAATGATAAATGGGCAAAATAAGTGACTCAGTCTTAAATGCACATAATATTTGGATTTAAAAAAAAGGCATAAATATAGGTTAACTGAAAATCACACTTCCCTAATGGTTTAAAAAATCAAAGCTGGGAACTAAATATTCAGGGTGTGACATTTTGAAAAGAGGCAGGAGTGAAAGGATGGAGGTGTAGCGTTGATCCAGGATGGAATAAATGATAGTAAGAAACAGAATCTGTGTGCTTGGAGGTAAGAAACAAGAAGGGGAAGACAACACTAAGTTGTCTCTTGGTTCCCTGACCATAAATCAGATATTGAGGGCATGCAACAAAGGTGATGCATTAATCACGGTTGGCTTTAATCTTGTAGTTTGGCATAGTTAAATTGGCAGAAGTAGTCATGAGCAAGAATTCATAGTGTGTATTTAGGGCAGTCTCCTATAATTATAGGCTGTGGATCCAACCAGGGATCTGGCTATTTGAATTTGCTGATATGTATTGAAGCGGATTTACCAAATGATGAGTAAAAGATCGCCTAAGGAATAGTGACTGCAATCTAGAATTGTTTAGAAGGAGGAGCATGGGTCAGAAACAACATTGCTCTGCTTCACTAAGGGTAACCACAAAGGAATAGGGACAGAGCTGGCTGGGAAAGAGGTTTAGCAGCAAAAGGAGTTGAATGATGACATGATTAAGAAAATACATCATGTTCACAGCAAGGGTGTCTTCCAGAAAACAAGCATTCTAAGAAGGGACTGGTTAACCAGGGATTTTGAGGATGGCAACAAATTGAAATTGGACTGATAAGTGAGAACAGGTTAAATCAGCTGGGAGTACATTCACTGAAGTTCAGAGAAGTGAGGGAAATGTTGTAGACTTTTACAGGTTTTGACCAAGACCAGACAGGAAAGATGTTCCTGATGGCAAGGGAGGGCAGAACTAGGGGTCACAGTCTGAGGATAGAGGATTGGCCATTTAAGACAGGGATGAGAAGAAATGCCCGTGTGGTGAGCCTGTGGAATTAACTGCGACCAAGTGGTTGAGGCCAAAACATTTCTGAAGTCAAGGAGCAGTTGGATATATAACTTGGAGTAAAAGGGATGAAGGCATATGGGCTTGTAGTGGTGGGGAAAGCAGGAACAGCCTAATGTTTGTGAATGGTAGAACAAGCTCAAACGACCAAATGGCTGAGACTCATGTTTTCTATACAGTATAGCAAAAATTCGTAAGCCAGAGAACTGGGAAAGTTTGTCATTTTGGTTTTTAAAACCAAACGTTAACTTGTAAGTAATATCACAGACAGTAAGACCTTCTTTAAATGAAGAAAAATAAGAGGAAAGCCATAGCGAACTTTGGCCTCTTGATGAAGCTGGGTAAATGATTTGGGGAACTAGGAAATAGAGTTGAATAAACACTTAATATCAGTCTTCATTATAGAATACACTAGTAGCATTTCAAATTGCTACATCAAGGCGCAAAGCTATTTTGTGGGGAGGGTGTGGGAGCAATGAAAAAATACAGTAACTATCATTGCAGATAAAGTGCTGTGGAAACGAGTGGGATGAAAGACCAATAAGTCCTTTCAGTCCTAATGGTGTGCATCTTGGGAAGTTCTTAGAGGTCGTAGTGCACTGGTAGCAATCTTCCAAAAATGTTTAGGTTCTGGAAAAGTCCCAGAGGATTTTCAACTATAGACTAGTTGGCTTGATGGTTGTTCAGAAAATGTTAAAAGATGAAATCGAGCATTTAAAAAATGTTACATGATTAAACAGTCTGTATCACTTCACGGGGACATCACGTCTGACAAATTTATTACAACCTTTTTAAGGTGGTAACAAGCAGGTGAATGTAGCCGGTTTGGATTTTCGGAAGGTGTTTGAGGTACTGTGTTGGGCTATAGGTTTGAGTTCATCGTTTTGGTGCTAGTATGTTAGCATGGATAGAGGATTGACTAATAGTTGAATAAGGTACATTTTCAGGATGGCAGCCTTCAACTAGTGGAGTGCCACATGGATCAGTACTGGAGCCACACATTTAGAATGTTAATATATTAACCTAAATAAGGGAAGTGAAGTTACTATTGACACATTCGTGAAATCTGCAAAATAGGTGATGAAGGGCTTTTACCCGAAATGTCTCTTCCTGCTCTTGTGCTACCTGACCTGTGCTTTACCAGCACCACTCTAATCTTTAATCTCCAGCATCTGCAGTACCCACTTTTGCCAAATAGATAGGTCAAATGACGAGGGTGAGAGCCTGCAGTGAGATATAGATAGGTTAAAAACAAATGGGTAAAATCTTGGCAGATGGAATTTAGTGAGGGAGGAGACAGCAGAAAGCTGCAGCTCCAGTGGACGGTCCTTGTGCTTCAACCATAGGAAATTAGAATACAAATTGATGAGGAACGTAATAGTATGTTGGCCTTTATTTCAAAGGGGATTCAATATACAAAAAGGTGGTCTTGGTAAAACTGGTAATCAGACTACAACTGGAATATTGAACATTTTTGGGCCCCTTTATCTGAAGAAAGGTTACTGGCATTGGTGGCAGTCTAGAGGTGGCTTGTTGGTAAATTCTGGGAATGAAGTTCTAATGAGGAAAGATTGAGTAATTTGAACTCATTGGAACATAGATGAATGAAGTGACTTTATTGAAACATAGAAAATTCTTAGGAGCTTGTCAGTCAGCTGTGAAGAGGTTGTTTCCCTGTGTGGGAAAGTGCAGCACCAGATGGCATAACCTGAGTGAAGGGTCACCCATTTGAGACATGATGAATTTCTTTTTCTCAGCATCAAATCTGAAATTCTTTATTGTGAAGGGTTGGTGAGAATGGATCATTTAGTATATTCAAAACTGACATTTTATTAGTAAAGGAACCAAGGTTGGAAATGGAGTTGAGGACCATCCAATTACTGTCATATTAAATGGTCAAGCAGACTTGATGGACTGAATGGCCTACTTCTGCTCTTGCTCTTATGGTCAAAATAACTGGGCCAGCCTTAATCTTGATGGGTCATGTCAGGCCTAACCTGTTGTCAATTAGGCTTCGCAACAGGTTTTATGACCACCTCCAACTCCCCTTAATAGTTCTAAAGTGTCTTTCAAGCTTCAGTTATAGCAAGCAATGTTACCAATGGCCTGTTGTCAGTTGGCAGGCAATGTTTTATTGTCAGAGTTCATTACTTGTGATGCTGTCATGGATTTAAAGCTGGTGTGCAGGCTGTTGACTCTACAAAAGATGGTTGGGCTAAGGACACCGATTTGTGGGGGTACAAAGAGGGCTGCAATAATTTTATTTTAAGTTTGTTGCTAAATGTAGTCCTGGTGTGCTGTATAGAGCAGTGGTGATTTATTGTTCAGCTATTTTGAGTGAACCTCTTGAGATGACGTGCACAGCTGCTGTTTTTTTCCCTGTAAGTCTTGGTTTATAATTCACTTCATCCAAAAAGATTCCCAAGTGTGCATTTTGTAGCATAATTTTTCTTCCCTGAAAGTTCAGTCTAGTGCAAGAGGTGTGTGTAAGATTTATGGTGAAGCAATAGTAGTGCTGGCCATGTTCCCAGATTTCTTGTGTATTCTGAAGGATATTGGAATTTGCTGACTTTGCTTGTGAAGGAGTTTAATGCATATGAATTGAATACAAACCCAGAATTTCCCTGGCATTCAGTTAAGTCATTCTGGGGAGCTCATGGTGTTAGCTCCCCAATAAATGTTAGCAGGTACGTCTCAACTTGCTGCTTCTTTAAAACAATAAAATGGATAGAACTGTGCACACAGCATAGATGAAAGAATTTTTGAAGTAGGGAAACAAACTTTTAAGGTAGCTTTTGAAGGGTCTTATGGTAGGAAATAGTGGGCACAAAAGGTTGAGGATTTCCAAAGTTTAGGAAAGAAGTAGTGAACCCGATATTAAGATTGCTGAGTATATGGTATCCTGAGGTAGAAATTAAGCAGGATTATGAAAGCATATCCTAGAATTACACATGCAGAATGGCCTTTTGGCTGTAAATATGCATGTCTTTATGCTCCTTAGCTGAGGTCAGGCAGAACATTTCAGTTTATTCTTTATCCTTTGTGGCAGGGTAGGCACAGTAAAATCCGTTATTTGGCTGTTGTACATATTTGGGGATGTTTCTACGTAGAGATTTTGATAATGTTTGGGAGAAGATTTGTAGCTCGGGTTCTCGTTGTGGTTTTGTTCGCCGAACTGGGAGTTTGTGTTGCAAACGTTTTGTCCCCTTTCTAGGTGACATCCTCAGTGCTTGGAAGCCTCCTGTGAAGCACTTCTGTGATGTTTCCTCCAGCATTTATAGTGGCTTGTCTCTGCTTCCGGTTGTCAGTTCTTGCTGTCAGCTGCAGTGGCCCGGTATATTGGGTCCAGGTCGATGTGTTTGTTAGAATCTGTGGATGAGTCAACGAACACATCGACCTGGACCCAATATACCGGCCACTGCAGCAGACAGCAAGAACTGACAACCGGAAGCAGCAAAGACAAGCCACTCTAAATGCCGGAGGAAGCATCACAGAAGTGCTTCGCAGGAGGCTCCCAAGCAGAGGATGTCACCTAGAAAGGGGACAAAACATTTGCAACGAAAACTCCCAGCTCGGTGAACAGAACCACAACAGATTTTGATAATGAAGAGCATTGGTGCCTCCATCTATCCTGTCCCTAATCACTGATCTCAGCTGAAATGTTACTAGACATATTATACCCTTTTCACTATTATTTTGACAGAACAGCCAATGCACACTCTGCTGATAGAATATTGCATCTTTCTGATCTGAGACACAAGCTTCTTTCGAGGCAGCATCATAAAAGAACCCTGTAAATAGCTTAGTTACATAGCATGGCTGTTAGGTTGGGAGTTAGAGGAAAAAACTGAGCTTGAAGTAACCGTGGATTTGTTTCTTTAACTTCACTGGTTATGCCAGCTGCTTGCGAGAGTTCCTTAATTTGGTTTTGTACATATTGAATGGATTCCATGTGGACTCAGCCTTTGACCAGCAACACATTTGCAGCACAAGTGAACATGTACAAAGTTCAGAAGAGAATAGTGTTTTCATTTATCCTAAAATGTATTTTTATAGTCCCTTTCTCCTATTCCCATTTTTAGTTCTGTACTTTTTGTATTTAGCTTGGTTTTTTGAACCCAGACTCTTTAATTATCTATGGAGCTCTGACCCTGGCTGCCCTGTTTTTGTCTTGAGAATATCTAAATAATACTCATACAATATCATCCCATACTAATTATTCATCACATTTTTCTTATGCAAAACGCTATGTACTCTTGGGAAATAAGGCAGGGCAGGTGACTGAGGTGTCAGTGGGGGAGCACTTTGGGGCCAGCAACCATAATTTTATTAGATTTAAAATGGTGATGGAAAAGGATAGACCAGATCTAAAAGTTGAAGTTCTAAATTGGAGAAAGGCCAATTTTGGTATTAGGCAAAACTTTCAAAAGCTGATGGGAGGCAGATGTTGCAGGTAAAGGGCCGGCTGGAAAATGGGAAGCCTTCAGAAATGAGATAATGAGAATCCAGAGAAAGTATTTTCCTGTTAGGGTGAAAGGGAAGGCTGGTAGGTACAGGGAATGTTGGATGACTAAAGAAATTGAGGGTTTGGTTGAGAAAAAGAAGGAAGCATATGTCTGGTTTAGACAGGATAGCTCAAGTCAAGCCTTAGAGTATAAAGGATGTAGGAGTATAATTTAGAGGGAAATCGAGAAGGAAAAAAGAGGACACGAGATTAGTTTGGCAAATAGAATTAAGGAGAATCCAAAGGATTTTTACAAATACTTAAAGGACAAAAGAGTAACTAGGGAGAGAACAGGGCCCCTCAAAGATCCCTTGTGTGGAGCTGCAGAATATGGGGGAGATACTAAATGAGTATTTTGCATCGACTCTATATAGACTGTGGGGAAATAGATGGTGACCCCTTGCAAAATATCCATATTACAGAGGAGGAATGCTGGATGTCTTGAAATGCATAAAGGTGGATAAATCCCTGGACCTGATCAGGTGTACCTGAGAACTCTGAGAAGCTAGAGAAGTGATTGCTGGGCCTCTTGCTGAGATATTTGTGTCATCGACAGTCACAGGTGAGATGCCAGAAGACTGGAGGTTGACTAATGTGGTGCCACTGTTTAAGGGTGATAAGGACAAACCAGGGAACAAGAGACCAGTGAGTCTTACATCGGTGGTGGGCAAGTTATTGGAGGAAATCCTGAGGATCAGGATGTACATGTATTTGGAAAGGCAAGGACTGATTCGGGATAGTCAACATGGCTTTGTGCGTGGGAGTTGTAGTGGACAACGAAGGCGGTTACCTTAGATTACCATAGGATCTTGACCAGATGGGTCAATGGGTTGAGAAGTGACAGATGAAACAAAGAATAAAATATTTACAGCCCAGGAATGGGCCCTTTGGCCCTCCAAGCCTGAGACGATCCAAATGTACTATCTAAACCTGTCAGTCAATTCCTAGGCATCTGTATCCCTCTACTTGCGCACACACACACCACCAAACACCCACCATCCTGTGTGAGAGGTACTTGCCATGTGTATCCCCCTTTAACTTTCCACCTCTCACATTGAAAGCATGACCTCTGTTATTGAATCGTTCACCCTGGGGAAAAAGCTTGTCTCTACAGACCCTGTCTGTACCCTTCATGCTTTTGTAAACCTCAATCAGGTCCCCCCACAATCTCCTTTTTTTCTAATGAAAACAAACCTAACCTACTTACCTTTCTTAATAGCACCTATACCAGGCAACATCCTTGTAAACCTTCTCTGCACCCTCTCCAAAGCGTCCACATCCTTTTGGTAATGTGGCGACCAGAATTGTACACAGCATTCTCATGGCAGCTGAACCAATGCCGTGTACAATTTTAACATGGCTTGCCAGCTCTTATACTCAATACCCCGTCCAATGAAGGCAAACATACTATATACTGCCTTGACCACTCTATCCACCTGTGCATTTACCTTCAGGGTTCAATGGACCTGCGCTCCCAGATTGCTCTGCCCATCAACTTTCCCCAAAGCTCTTCCATTCATTGTATAATTCGCTCTAGAATTAGTCTTGCCAAAATGTATCACCTCAATTTGGCTGGATTGAAAGCCATCTGCCACTTTTCTGCCCAACTCTCCAGTCTATCTATATCCTCCTGTATTCTTGGACAGTCCCTTAAGCTTTCTGCTACTCCACCAATCTTAGTGTCATCTGCAAACTTGCTGATCATACCAACAGTACCCTCTTCCAGATCATTTATGTATATTACAAACAACAGTAGCCGCAACACTGACCTCTGTGGAACACCACTGGTCACCTTTCTCCATTTTGGGAAACTCCCTTCAACTACTCCTGTGTCCTGTTGCTCAACCAGTTCTTTATCCACCTAGCTAGAACACCTTGCACACATTTGACTTCACTTTCTCCAATAGTCTATCATCGTGAACCCTATCAAACACTTTACTAAAGTCCATGTATATGACATCAACAGCCCTTCCTTCATCTATCAACTTGGTCACTTCCTTGAACTCGAAGAAAGTTGGTAAGGCACGATTTCCCCTGCACAAACATGTTACTTATCACTGTTAAGCCCATTCTTTTCTAAATATAAATTGATCCTATCCCTCAGTACCCTCTCCAGCAACTTTCCCACCACTGATGTCAGGCTCACTGGTCTGTAGTTACCCGGAATATCCCTACTATCCTCCTTGTACAGGGAGACATGAGCAATCTTCCAGTCCTCCGGCACCTCACCTGTATTTAAGAATGCCACAAAGATATCTGTCAGGGCCCCAGCTATTTCCTCTCTTACCTACTCAGCAACTTGGGATAGATCCCATCTGGTCCTGGGGATTTGTCCACCTTAACCTCTAGCATACCCAACACATCTTCCCTACTTATGTCAACGTGATCCAGACTAATCAAACTTCTATTTCTAATCTCCACATTCATCATGCTCCTCTCCTCAGTGAACACTGATCCAAAGTAATCATTCAGAATCTCACCCATTCTCTCAGGTTCGACACACAGCCTGCCTTCATTATCCTTTAGTGGACCAATCTTTTCTCTAGTTCCCCACTTGCTGCTTTTATAAGAATAAAATGCTTTGAGATTCTCTTTAATTCTGCTTGCTAAAGTTGTTTCATGGTCCCTTCTAGCCCGCTTGATTCCTTGTTTGACTTGTCCTACTCTTCCGATATTCTTCCAGTTTATTCAGGTAAATGTGAGATGCTGCGTTTTGGGAAAGCAAATATTAGCCGGACTTATACACTTAATGGTAAGGTCCTAGGGAGTGTTGCTGAACAAAGAGACCTCTGAGTACAGGTTCAAGGAGTCACAGGTAGATAGGATAGTGAAGAAGGCATTTGGTATGCTTTCCTTTTATTGGTCAGAGTATTGAGTACAGGAGTTGGGAGGTCATGTTGCAGCTGTATAGGATATTGGTTAGGCCACTGTTGGAATATTGCATGAAATTCTGGTCTCCTTCCTATCGGAAAGATGTTGTGAAACTTGTAAGTCTTTTCTGAACCTTTTCAAGGATGTCGCCAGGGTTAGAGGATTTGAGCTATTGGGAGAGGCCGAACAGGCTGGGGCACTTTTCCCTGGAGCATTGGGGGCTGAGGGGTGACCTTAAAGGTTTACAGAATTGAGGCATGGATAGGATAAATAGACAATAGTTTTTCTGGGGTCAGGAATCCAGAACTAGAGGCATAGGTGTAGAGTGAGGGGGGAAAAGATATAAAAGGGGCCTACGGTGCAACCTTTTCAGACAGAGGGTGGTGCATGTATGGAATGAGCTGCCAGAGCAAGTGGTGGAAGCTGGTACACTTGCAACATTTTAAGAGGTATCCGGATGGGTATCTGAATAGGAAGGGTTTGGAGGGATATGGGCTGGGTGCTGGCCGGTTGGACTGGATTGGGTTGGGATATCTGGTCGGCATGGACGGATTGGTCCGAAGGGTCTGTTTCCATGCTGTACGTCTATGACTCTGAATCCAATCTACTTGAGCGACATTCTCTTCCAAATCTGAAATTATAAGTCAAGTATTTGATTATTTTAATTGAGTATTTTAAGATTAAATTGTTTCTTGAGCCTTCTCATAACTCTACATAATGTGATTGCTATTTTCTAAATGCCTGGATGAGCCTTTTCTTTGGTCTCTCCTTGAGCCAACACCTATCCCTCTTGTCCTAATGTTTTTTTCCCCAAATGGCCTTTGAATGCTATTCTCACTTAACTTGTATGGGGAAAAAAAAGCTTTTGCTCAAAAGTTTGGACCCAAGAGGAGGTGGTGAATTGCAAGTTGGATAAAGGAACTGTGGACACTAGCAAGACGACCTTTTTTGCACTTCTCCAATTGCCTTTGACAAAGTGTTGGTGAGCTTCTACATCCAAACTGAAGTCTTCATGGAGTCATAAAGATGTACAGTGCAGAAACAAACCCTTTTAGTCAAACCTGTCCACACTGACCAGATATCCTCTATAAATCTAGTCCCATTTGCCAGCATTTGGCCCATATCCCTCTAACCCTTCCTATTCATATACTCCTCCAGATGCCTTTTAAATGTTGTACCAGCCTCCATTACTTCCTTTGGAGTTCATTCCATACACACCACTCTCTGTGGAAAAAGTTGCCTCTTAAGTCCCTTCTAAATCTTTCCCCTCTCCTTAAACTTATGTCCCTGAGTTTTCAACACCCCGCACTGAGGAAAAGACCTAGCCTATTTACCCTATTTATCCCCCTCATGATTTTATAGACCTCTAGAAGGTCACCCCTTAGCCTCCGTTCCAGGGAAAATAGCCCCAGCCTATTCAGCCTTTTCCTATAGCTCAAAATCTCCAACTCTGGCAACACCCTCGTAAATTTTTCCTGAACACTTTCAAGTTTCACACCAGGCTCTAGGAGGGAGATCTGAATTGCAAAGTATTCCAATAGTAGTCTAACAATGTCCTGCACAGCTGCACCATGAATTCTCAACTTGTATACTCAATGCTCTGACCAATAAAGGCAAGCGTACCAAATGCCGCCTTCACTATCCTATCTGCAACTCCACTTTCAAGCAACCATGAACCTGCACTCCAAGGTCTCCGTTCAGCAGCCCTCTCCAGACCTTACCATTTAAGTGTATCAGTTCTACTCTGATTTCCACAATGTAGCACCTCACATTAAATTAAACTCTATCTCCAAATTCTTAGCCCATTTGCCTGTCTGATCAAGGCCTTGTTATACTGAGAACCTTCTTTACTGTCCACTCCATACTGGAACGTAAGCTATACACAATCTACATCAATTTCTTGCCATCTCTTCCAATGTAGCGTTACTCAAGGCTTGCTACAACACTTGCTCACAAGTCTGTTACAAAATAGATGTTTTCTAATCAACCCATTCAGAGATGTTATTTACACACCTCTGGAGCAGGTTGGACTTGAAACTTTGCCTCCCAGACTAGAGATAGGGACACTAGCACAGCCATAAGGGTGCCTTAGAAAGAAAAGATTACAATGAGCTGATAAATGTCTGTCTCCTGTTAATTTGCCTTTCTGTAATCAAGTGTGGGTGGGAAGATGTGATGAGGTGCCAGTGTTGGGCTGTGGTAAGCAAAATTAAAAATCACAATGCCAGGTTATAGTCCAATAGGTTTATTTGAAAGAACAAACTTTCAGAGCACTGCTCCAGTTGAGCAAGCTCTGAAACTACTGTCTCAAAGTTCCGATGTAGGTGTCCTGAAGGCCTGATAGTGCTCATTGTGATGAAATGATGCAATGCAGCTTTAGCATGTGAAGATTAGAAACACAAGTGAGAAATTAATTCTCAGTCACTTCAGAGCATTTTCTCCATGTTGTCAAATAGCTTGATCAACAGGTGAATGTTTTTGAGACGTTCAATTAAAGAAGACCATCACTGAAGCAACATGTGGAAATTGAATTTAATTCTTCAGAGAGGCTAATGAGGTGTGGACTTTGCTTGTTCAATTTTCTCATTCTTCTGCCAAGGCCCAAGCTCTGGAATTCCCTCCGCCTTGTAGAACTGACAGCAAAGGACTCCATTTGACCCATTTCATCCAGCTCTCTGGAATGAACAGTTACATATGACTCTACATTCATATGATTCAACAAAATTGGAAAGATTGAGTTGAATATGAAAGTTAATTTTTTTCTCGATGCTATTAAACCTTAGTGTTTGCAGCATTTTGTTTATAGTTAAGATTTTTAGAATCTATAGTATTCTCATTTTTTTTTTTTACATATATAAAAGTTTAAAAAATGTTGCTTCAAAGATAAATCGACATCACAGAAGTTCTGGCAGCTCCTTGTATCTGCATTGGTCAAAAACAACCACTTAACTACTCGAATTCCATTTTTCAGCCCTTGGTCTGTAGTCATGTATGCTTTGGCACCTAAATACTAAAATGTGATGAGGATTTCTGTCATACAGGTAGAGTTCCAGATTCCTACCACCCAATATGGAAATGTTGTTTATTTACCATGTTAAAGATAAAGCTGCCTGCTGGACCATAGGGCCACTGTTTCAATAGAAAAATGATGTGGTGGTTTAACCTGAGGGGAAAGCTAGAGAAAGAGTCCTTCATAATAAACTCAGCTGCTGCAGGACTTGAACTCAGTCTGGAATTAATATGGATGGCAAACCAGCTGCCCAGCTGATGGGGGTTCCCTGTTTCTCTCTCCCCAAAAGAAAACATTGAGTCATTTAATAGCAACTTTCATCTATGTCAAATAGAGACAGAATTTGCAACACAGTAGCATTGTTTATCATCTGTCAGAGTTTCTTTGCAATCCATTTGCTGAATTCTAAACCTTTTGTTAACTTCCAAATTTAGCCATATATTAGGGTGTGGGCAGTGAAAAGGAAATAAAAGTTGACACTTCTGACAAATTGCTTGAACAACTGCAAAAAGGTAAAACGTAAAAGTTGGCTGGATGTTAAATGTACACGTAAGCTAGCAAAACGAGATTTATTCGAGCAGAGTTCCTGCTTTGGTATTTTGTTTCCTGTGGCATTGAAAAAGGGGCATCATATAGCTAAGGAAACATACAAGTTTTTACCTGACTTGGACCTATATGTGGCTCCAGTTCTATGTTAAAGCTCTTGACTCAATTCAGCCAGCTGAATTATGTACTATGTTTTGAATGATAGGATTTAGATTTTTAGATTACTTAGTGTGGAAACAGGCCCTTCGGCCCAACAAGTCCACACCGACCCGCCGAAGCGCAACCCACCCCTACCCCTACATATACCCCTTACCTAACACTATGGGCAATTTAGCATGGCCAATTCACCTGACCCGCACATCTTTGGACTGTGGGAGGAAACCGGAGCACCCGGAGGAAACCCACGCAGACACGGGGAGAATGTGCAAACTCCACACAGTCAGTCGCCTGAGGTGGGAATTGAACCCAGGTCCCTGGTGCTGTGAGGCAGCAGTGCTAACCACTGTGCCACCGTGCCGCCCTCGGAGAAACGTTACCAAATCCTTCCACTTTAGCAAAGAATCTCATTGTACCATTAGTAAAAACAAAGTTGTGTTTTTACCAAACAGTCATTAGCTATGCTATATGTGGAATGATTAGTGTATTATAAGTCAAAATCTGAAACACTTACTGGAAATTGACACTTCAATGTTGTGTAAGTGCAGTTTAATGTTTCCTAAAGCTTCTAATTTCTGACAATTAGAGAAGGCAACAAATTGCAAACCCCTCTCATTTTGTCTACCTATGATAGCATATTGGTGAGGTAGTCCATCCTAACTTGTTTAGATTTCCTTCTCTCTCTTCTCCCCTCCTCTTTCTCCACACACACCCCCCCCCCCCCCCCCCCCTGCCCTCATCTGAGCTGATGAATTTTCAGCAAGCTGATCAAACGTGGATTATGTACATCGATTTGTCATTTAGCCTCGCACTTGTGTTTGGATGCAGAATGTACACACTAGTCACTTGCATTTAAATATCTTCAGCTTGATCAGAAGAAAATACAAAGTCCTTCATGACACTGAGGTTTCATTGTGTATAATAGGATTAGTGTTCAGAACCTGGATTAGTGGTGCTGGAAGTTCAGACTGCATCCAAGGTGCAGCAAAATCGACGTTTCGGGCAAAAGCCCTTCATCAGGAATGTTTTTACCTTTGTGTTCAGAACCAGCAAGAGTAAAGCTTCCTGTAATTTATCAAACCTTTTCTCCATATATTCAAACTATGGTTGTTTCACCTAGCTGTGTTTCCAATCTGAAATGATCAGATTCCCCACAGTGTGGAAACAGGCCCTTCGGCCCAACATGTCCACATTGACCCTCCAAAGAGTAACCCACCCAGACCCATTTCCCTCTGATTAATGCACCTAACCCATAGGCAATTCAGCATGGCCAATTCACCTGACCTGCACATCTTTGGATTATGGGAGGAAACCGGAGCACCCGGAGGAAACCCACGCAGACACGGGGAGAATGTGCAAGCTCCACACACAGTTGCCCAAGGCTGGAATTGAACCTGGGGCCCTGGTGTTATGAGACAGCAGTGCTAACCATTGAAGTGGAGGGAGATCCTATTGTGTGTTGGTCGCTGTTGAAATGAGTTGAAAGTGAATACTTTTCATCAACTGCATAACCATTTATTGATCCTGTCAGTTTTATTATGATCCATTCTTTTGGGGGCAGCAGTGAAATTGAAGAGTAAAGTCTGGGCAATGATGCTATCACCACCAGAAGTTGTATTTTTATAACTAACCCAAAGTGCTGTATAGATAATTTAGCAAATAAAATTACATTTGACAAGTAGGTTAAAGATAAAGGAATTTGGGTTTGAAGGTGCAGGAAACATTCACATAGAGGTAAATGGAGATTTTAGACTAGTAATGTGAAAGGTGACAGAATTGGAGAAAATCTGATCACTGGAAGTTTAGAGTAAGAGGAGCTTTAGATGAGGGTAGAGACAATGGAGAGATTTGAAAATGTAATTTTGGAAAAGATGCTATTGATTTAAAAAATAACTGTGTCCCTTGTATTACTGTCAGTGTACTTTCACATGCTAGTGTAGTTCATTTCTGGAGTGGTCAGTCATTTAAATGATGCAGTTGCTTTTTTTTTAAAAAAAGCCTCTTCTATTTGAGGTTTTGTTCTTGATGTGGTTTAGATGTTCATGTTGGTGCACCCTGGCTAAATGAAACAGCAAACATGTTGCTTCAGCTGCAATTTGAAATTTCTACTCTGAACATTAGCTTTGGTGTTGGAGGATGATGTTTAGTTTGTGGTTTTAACATCAAACTTAGTCATTTTGACTAACTTGCAGAATATAGTAGAGAAAAAAAACGTGCATTTCATCAATGTCTTTTATGATGTCTCGAATCATTTTAGAACCAATGATGTACTTTTGAGAAACAAATCAGAAATTGCTGGAAAAACCTCAGCAGGTTTTTTTTAGATTAGATTACTTAGTGTGGAAACAGGCCCTTCGGCCCAACAAGTCCACACCGACCCACCGAAGCGCAACCCTCCCATTCCCCTACATTTACCCCTACCTAACACTACGGGCAATTTAGCATGGCCAATTCACCTGACCCGCACATCTTTGGACTGTGGGAGGAAACCGGAGCACCCGGAGGAAACCCACGCAGACACGGGGAGAACGTGCAAACTCCACACAGTCAGTCGCCTGAGTCAGGAATTGAATCCGGGTCTCTGGCGCTGTGAGGCAGCAGTGCTAACCACTGTGCCACCGTGCCGCCCAGGTCTGGGAGCATTAGTGGAGAGAAAACGGCATTAATGTTTTCGGAGCCCAGTGACAACTCTTCAGATTGATTGTGACTAGGAAAGAGTTGGTATACAGTATATATTAGAGAAGGGGTGCATGATTAGGAGCAGCAGTCCGTTCAAGCATGCTCTGCTACTCTTATAAGATTATAACTGACTGGACTGTGGCGTAATTCTGTTTATACTGTCCTTAGATTTGTGACTAATAGTGAGTCAATCTGTTTGCCTTAGAGTTAATTGCCCCGTTACTTTAATTGCTTCCTGGGTAGTAAGTTTCACATTGTTGCCACTGTCTGAGTAAACATGTTGCTTCTGAATTAAGTTTTTTGTTTTGCTCATTCCTGCAAGTGGGAACACTGTCCAATTAAGCAGTCTTTTTAATTCAAAGATCTGGATACTGCTACCTCTCCTTTCCCTTTATGGTCAGGAGAGCCAGCCTACTCCCCTTCCCCAGATGGTTGTATCTTTTTATTTTCCTGCTGTTATCCTATATCACTTTTTTGTGCCATCTGTCTTTATACTATGGCTTTCAGAATTGTATCCCGTGCCCCAGTATTCTGTCTGAAACCCTCTTGGTTGATTGGGACATTTTATGGTCCTGTGATAATGAGCTTTACGATATGCTGCTTACTTGAAATAACTTGTTTCCTTCTCATTTTAAATTTAAAAATCAGGAAGTAGGATGCATTTGAAGATTATGGCAACAAAAAATGCCTATTACTGTTACGTGATTTCATGTTAGTGGCTGTTGTTTTGTATCCATCTTTACATGAACTGAATACCATTCGTGAGTCTCAGCTGAAGTGTTGAGAAATTCCCAGCATTGTGCTGTGACCTTTGCAGGCTGTTGCTGAAAAGAAGCTGTTCACAAATAAGATTGGTCATTTTTTAATTTCCTTTCTTCAGTAACTTGCGTGCTCTGCTGTTTTCTCATTGCTGTTTTATTTGAACTGAATTGAATGGTGATTCTTGTCTGTTTGGGGTGGAAATAAAAGATTGCACAGGACACTATTTCAAAGGAGACCTCCTGTTATCCTGTATTTATTCTTCAGCCCGTGTTACTAAAAACCAATTATATCAATGCTTTTGAAAGCTTGCCCTAGGCAAACTTGATGCATCTTTTCCTCTGACTATCCTAGAGTATTTAATTGGCCATAAAGGGCTTTGGAATGCCCTGAGTGCAATATAACATCAATATCTTTGACACTAAGACACAATCTAATCAATGAGTTGCAAGGAAATGTAATTAAGCACATTCCAAACTATTTTCTGAAGTCAGTTTATTTTAGGTGGGAGTAATCTTTCCCTCTGCCAAAATGTAATGTCTTAAGCCACGTTGAGCATTTTAGGATATCGTTGTACATCCCAGCTCTATACTACTGACGAGCTGCTCCCTGGTCTTGATATTGTTGAAAGTTTAGACGCTGAAGAGTCTTTTGGAGGCAAAATTACTGTCTGTCACTGCCCTCCAGTTTTCTCATTTGTTGTTTGGTTTATTTACATAACCATGTCAGCAGTGTTCTGAGGAAGGGTCACTGAACCCTAAATGGTAACTTTGATTTCTCTTTGCAGATGCTGCCTGACCTAAGTTTTTCCAGCAGCCACTTTTTTGTTTCAGTAATGTTGATGTGAAGGGCGTTCTATAAATGTGATAATTGTATAAGAGGGTGGGAGCAGATTGATTCAATATTTCCAATTTTGAATCTTCTAGTTCATCAGATGTTGCAGTAGGACATTTGAAAGCCAGGGTATAGTCTTTTTTTTCAGACAAGAATCAAAGTTGGCTGCCTGCTCACCAAAGCGACTCATTTGGCTGGAGCTCTGATTCTGTTGTCATCTTTGGATATTATATAGATGATGTGATGATCCTATTTTTAGGAATCTAAATACAATTAAGTAATGGGAGGGAATGGCATCTGCAGTGGATGTGGAAGTGGGCCCAATCAAGATTTCCCTTCGGGATGAGCATCTCGTAGTTTTGATTTCAGGCAAGGCTGCAAATGAAAGCTCTTGACCTTGATCTGATGTTTTTCCTGTACACTTTTTTCTCATGTTGCAACAGGATATTGCAGTGTTTTTACAGTGGGATTTTAACCACAGTAATCTGCTTGGTTTTTTTTGTCTATGATAAAGGTAAATGAGAGCCTACTGCTTCTGTAGTCAATGTTGTTAAGAGTAATAGCAGCTGACCACTGAGATACAGAGGAGCATGTAGATAGCTGTGTGCCCTCTTGGTGAATGAATCTGTCATTTTAAAATCTAGAATCCCAGCAAGGACACATGTTGGTATTATGTCACTGGACTAGTAATAGAGGCCCAGGCTGATGCTTTCTAATGTTACGGATTCAGTTTCACCATGGTGATTAGTGAAACTTGCGTACAATGAGTAAGTGTAGTGACTATGCAACCATCATTGTCAAAAATGTTTGATTTTTATGAATATCTTTTTAAGGCAGTAAATCTGGCATCTTTACCTGCTGTGATCTATACCTAACTCTAGATTTCCAACCATGCTCTAAAATGACTTAGGAGTCTCTTCAGTTCAAGGGGCAATGAACACTGACATCAAAAGCTGGCCCTGTCAGTAATGCCCACATCCTGTAAAAGAATAAAGGAACAAAAAAGAACTTTGCAAATGCAGCACAGAAGCCCAGGGTGGAGCGTTCCAAGCTTTATTTTGGCAGAGTGCACCACCTAAACCAGCATCAAATTGCCTTGTATTCAGTTATCCTTCATTCACTTGGTTTAAGGTTTTTGTTATGCACCTTTTTTTAAAAGCGTGTTTTGTCGTGAATCCAGTAACCAGGTTTTGCTCGGGTTGTAGGCACTTGTTTTAAATAGTTTGTCACACACCAATTTTAACTGTGTAGAGCTGTGGAGAAGCTCTTGATTCCTTCCAACACACTCTACCATTTATACTCTAAATGCTGTCTGGCTAATGTCATTTTATGCTGTTTCTACTTCCTGTCATTGCAGGTGTGCTGTGATTTCCCACAAGGTTGGGGAGGTCAGGCTCTGTAGGAAGGAAGGGCATTCTCATGACTAATTGCCATGTTAAATAACTCACTTTATAAATATAATGGTAAATTATTGAGTGACTGAGTAGAATTCTTTTTATTTCAGCCACAGATAAGGTCTACTGTAAAATGAAGATTCAGACTTCAAATCACATCCCAGTGTGACTGAAGTACATTTGCAGTAGTCGGATATGAGGAGCCCAGGATCCAAAGTACCAGTCTGATGTCAGTTGACGGTCCTGTCGATGGCCCCTTCACTTTCTAAATATCTATTTAGATAAGGTAGCTTGTACAATTTTCAAATTTGAGACCAGTGTTTTATTGAAGGATGATCTGGTTTCCTAAACTTGCTGTGTTAGATTGTTTTCTTTAGTGACTGCTTAATCTTGTGGATAATGGGAGAGGCAACCAAATGTTTCTGAGATCAAATAGTTTGTCTTTAAACAATTATATTGCCAGATTGTTTCCAGGTACATGACTACATTTTCAGATGAATTGGAGACTAATTCAAAGTCTCTGCCTCTAGTTTTGAATAGGATTTTCTGCTAACATCAGATTTTTTCTTTAGATCCTCGGCTCCTCATATTCGACTGCTGCAAATGTACTGTCATCCCAATCAGACTGGGATGTGATTTGAAGTCTGAATCTTCATTTTACAATAGACCTTGCCTGTGGCTGAAACTTTTCCTCTTTGCCAAGAAGGGGCACTCAAATAAGACTGTTCTGGCACAAAATGGCTGCTGTTTTCTATAGGTTTTTTAAAGGAAATTTTACTCTTTATTAAGGAAATGATCCAGGTGTTGATAGTCAGCCTCTAAGAATGTCCATTTGACTTTTGATTTTGAAGTCTTGCCAAGTGATTTCAACTGTACCAGTGACTGACAGTGGAGAGCTCCAAGGTCGTAAGTCTGTGACTGCTGTTGTAACTTTTATGTTATAAAAATGTTAGATAATACAAAGAGGCCATGCAAGGCATTGATTTCCACAGTATTTATGTGGCTATTCCAGTGCAGCTTCTGGTTAGATGTGCAAGGAATGCTCTGGTAATTTAACACCTAATTCTCCAAAGCTTACCCACCATCTACACGGCGAAACATAGTTTATACTCCATTGATTTATATTGTTTTCTAGGGAAACTCTAATGTGGTGACAGTAATGAATTGCAGAGCTAGAGCTTGCAAGTTGTTGCTTAGGTGGTAGCATATTTGCCCCTCAGACAAGGATCTGGATTTTTTGTGTCTCTGGCTTTTGCACTGGAGTTTCAAAATTGGTGATACTGTTGTGCTGAAGGATAAATGCACTATTGGAGTTGCCATTTTTTGGATGTCACTAAACAGCCCCCATCTCATAGAACATAGAAGGATACAGCGCAGTACAGGCCCTTCGGCCCTCGATGTTGCGCCGACCGAATCCTACCTAACCTATACTACCTACCTGCCAGAACCTACATCTCCATGGATGTAAAAATCCCATAACACTCCCAAATCATTATCCTGGTCAATATTTACCCCTTTGTCAACATCTCTCAATATGGTTGCCCACCTGCTACCATCAAGGCAAAATGCTCAGACACAATATAGTTTTACGGGCCCTGGAGGGGGAGAATGATCAATCGTGCACAGGGACATGCATTCGTGGTCTTCTCTGGGAATAGCAGTTTCTCAATGAAACAGTCATTTTATAAGAAGGAGCATCCAGGTTAGGCAACATATTAATTGAGTGACTTTTACAATCAGTGAGCATCAACACTAAAGATTAAGCCATCTGCTTTTAGACAATGAAAGTCTTTAACCTTGTTAACTGGCTTCACATAATGAATACTTTTCACCTTGTTAACTGACGTTATGTACTGAATGCTACCTCACTTTCTTAAATGGCTGTACATAATGAATGCTTTTCCACCTCAACCCATTACCTCCAGCACCCTATTGTTAACTACGTTCTTAGCTGATCGGAGTCATGCTCAGCTGATCCTCTTGATCCGTAAAGCTCGGAACTTAACTCTTCCCCTGTCTGCTTCTACCCTAAAATTGAAACCAGAACTCTGCCAAGTATTTGGTCTAGTCACTGTTCTTTTGATAGTGCACTTTGGCATCTATTTTTAGCATTCAGTCTTCCTTCCTCTCTCCTGATCTCTTCATTGCCACCCCTGTTAAGTTTATAACTTATGTCTGCTGTAACTGTCCACACATATTTAAGTGACCAAGCCCTGAGCACAGTGAAGCTATCTCTTTTGGCTTCTATTGTTTTCTCAGTGAGGATTGGGTGATGGTAACAGTGAGACAAGAGGCTGTGACCTTGGAATGTTTTTGAGTTGCTCTAACTTCTGACTCTCTCTGTAGCATCAAGCTCCACGAGAACTCTGAATGTCATGATAGTGTTTTGAAGTGACTGAAATGTAAATATAAATTGCTCTATAGCATGAACACCAAGTTGAGGTAATACAAAAAATTACACTTGTAATTTTCATGACCAAGTTGTCCCAAAACAATTTACTACTAGTAGTCAACTTTTGAACTGAGGTCACTGACATGAAAGGGTCAACTGGTTAATCATTTTCTACTGTTCTTTATAGGTCGGAAGTTAATCAGGAGAGAAAAAAATTAGAGCACGAGAGGAAGTGAACCAGAACTGTAGAAACAGATGGCCAGAGTTCCTACAGGCATTTAAGAAGGAAAGGAGCATATAAAGTGGCTCTCAAGAGCAGGAATGGGAACTGAGTGGGGATGCTCTTTGGACACTCTGCAGACTCAAAGGGCTAAGTGGCCTCTTTCCGCACCGTAGAGATCCTGTGATTTCAGTTGTGAACCAGTTGTCCCTTGCCTTGTACAAACCACTGGAAGTTCATATAGAAGGATGATTGAGAAGCAACAGGACCTGACAGGCCAAAAGGATCATTATAGTGAATTGTGTAGGCAAGGAACTTTGAATTATCTTCATAGCCTTTCCCTTTGCCTATGACATATGTCTTTTCTGTATAGGGGAGTTTAAATGTTAGAATGTAACTTGTGTCAATGGGATTGAAATGTTTATTTGTAGCTAAAATCTATTTGTAATAAATAATCATCAGTACAGAAGCCTGGTCTATAATTTGTCACCTTGGGCCTAAAAGGCTGGTAAACTGAGGAATTTTGTATACTCATATGAAATTGCAAACTACTTTGACAAGGCATGGCTTGATTTCCAGCATGCTACCTCTGAGGCATTACAACAATGTGATCAAGCCCACTTCAAATTACAGGCCATTAGATTTGGCATGCATAAAAATTTGAAACTCCAACCTAACCATATCATTGTTAGAGTAGCTTCATTAGATTGTAGCAGTTCAAGAAGACAGCTCACCACTTTCAAAGGTAAAAAGTGATTGGGGATAGACATTGTGACCCATAAAAGAAAATTGGAAAAGATTATTTCTACTTCTCAACTGTTAGCTGGCAATGGTGAAAAATACATTTAACTCTTTCCTCCCCACCATGCTTAACCCTCCAGTTGGGTCAGAAATCATGAAGGTTCCTGATTTGCTATCTCCCTCTCCTTTGCCTATATCCTTGCAGTAGACAGTACTGTTTGGAAATGAGCAGTCAATGCTCTAAGCTAAATTGTCACTAATTCCAATTCTTACTGAACTTGGTGATCACTTCCAGTATTACTGGAATGGATTAGCTCAGCTGCAGAGATGGTTGGAGGAATCAGACTTTGGGGGTGAAATCATTTTGTACAAATTCCTTAATCCCTTTGACAGTTTGAAGGAATTATTTTGGCCTGGCATTTGGCCTGATGGATCGATGTCTGGCTGCAAAGATGCTGCAACTCTTAAAATACACATTCTTCTAATAATCTCTTAACATTTGGCTAGTAGCTTAGTCATTGCAGAGTGTTTTCCAATTCAGTGCCTTCATTGAACGATACTGAAAATGTGTTGCTGGAAAAGTGCAGCATCCAAGGAGCAGGAGAGTCAACGTTTCAGGCATGAGCCCTTCTTCAGGAAAGATACACAACTATTACTTTGCGTACTCTACCAAATTTGAGATAAGAACAAAGAAAAGAATTTACAACCCAGGAACAGGCCCTTCGGCCCTCCAAGCCTGAGCTGATCCAAATGTACTGTCCATACCTGTCGGTCAATTCCTAAGCATCTGTATCCCTCTGCTCCCCACCTACTCATTCATCTGTCCAGACTCCTTTTAAATGAATCTACTGTGCCTGCCTCTATCACCTCTGGCAATGCGTTCCAGACGCCCACCACCCCCCTGAAGTGCTTGCTGTGTGTATCCCCCTTAACTTTTCACCTCTCGCCTTGAAAGCATGACCTCTCGTTATTGAATCCTTCACCCTGGGGGGAAAAAGCTGATCTCTATCCACCCTGTCGATACCCTTCAATCAGGTCCCCCCACAATCTCCTTTTTTCTAATGAAAACAAACCTAACCTACTCAACCTTTTTTCATAGCTAACACCAGGCAACATCCTCATATACCTTCTCTGCACCCTCTCTAAAGCATCCACATCCTTTTGGTAATATGGCGACCAGAACTGTTCACAGTATTCTAAATGCAGCCGAACCAATATCTTGTACAATTTTAATGTGTCCTGCCAGCTCTTATACTCAATACCTGACCCAATGAAGGCAAGCATAGTAAATGCCGCCTTGACTACTCTATCCACCTGTGCAGCAACCTTCAGGGTCCAATGGACCTGCACTCTCAGATCTCTCTGCCCATCAACTTTTCCCAAGTTCTTCCTTTTACAGTATAATTTGCTCCAGAACTAGACTTGCTGAAATGCATCACCTCACACTTGTCTGGATTGAACTCTATCTGCTACCTTTCACCCAACTCTCCAGTCTATCTATATTCTCCTGTGTTCTTTGATAGTCCCTTATTGCTTTCTGCTACTCCACCAATCTGTCTCATCTACAAACTTGCAGAACATACCAACAGTGCCCTCTTCCAGATTATTTATGTATATCGCAAACAACAATGGCCTCAGCACTGATCCCTGTGGAACACCATTGGTCAACTTTTTCCATTTCAAGAAACTCCCTTCAACAACTACGGTCTCCTGATGCTCAACCAGTTTTTTTAATCCACATAGCTAGAACACCCTGCACACCATGTGACTTCATTTTCTCTATTAGTTTACCATGCAAACCTTATCAAATGCCTGCCTTAGGTCCATGTATATGACATCTACAGCCCTTCCTTCATCAATCAACTTAGTTCTTTGAGGAAGTGACCAAGTTGGTAAGGCACAATCTCCCCTGCACAAACTGTTGTCTGTTACTGATAAGCCCATTCTTTCCTGAATATAAATAGATCCTATCCCTCAGTACCTTCTCCAGCAACTTTCCCACCACTGACATCAGGCTCACTGGTCTGTAGTTACCTGGAATATCCCTACTATCCTTCTTGTACAGGGGGACAACATGAGCAATCTTCCAGTCCTCCTCCACCTCACCTGTATTTAAGGATGTCACAAAGAATTCAGTCAGGGCCCCAGCTATTTCCTCTATCGCCTCCCTCAGCAACTTGGGATAGTTCCCATCTGCTCTTGGGGATTTGTCCACCTTAATAACCTCTAGGTAAAAACCATGACTGCAGATGCTGGAAACCAGATTCTGGATTAATGGTGCCAGAAGAGCACAGCAGTTCAGGCAGCATCCAAAATGCAGCAAAATAGACGTTTCGGGCCAAAGCCCTTCATCAGGAATAAAGGCAGTGAGCCTGAAGTGTGGAGAGATAAGCTCGAGGAGGGTGGGGGTGGGGAGAAAGTAGCATAGAGTACAATAGGTGAGTGGGGGAGGGGATGAAGGTGATAGGTCAGGGAGGAGAGGGTGGAGTGGATAGGTGGAAAAGGTGACAGGCAGGTAGGGCAAGTCCAGACAAGTCATGGGGACAGTGCTGAGTTGGAAGTTAGGAACTAGGATGAGGTGGGGGAAGGGGAAATAAGGAATCTGTTGCCTGACATGGTTGAAGAGTTTCAGGGCAGAGGAAATGACCTGGGAGTTGCAATGGGAGAGGGACTCTGAGATTCTTGTAGAGAGAGGAGGAAAACTTCAAGGCAGGCATCCTTGCAAGAGAATTCGCAGTAGGTTAAAATCAGAGGTAAAAAACAATGACTGCAGATGCTGGAAACCCTAGCTGACCCAACACATCTTCCCTACTTATGTCAATGTGATCCAGATTAATCAAACTTCTATTTCTAATCTCAAGATTCATCATGTTCGTGTCCTCGGTGAACATTGATGCAAAGTAATCATTCAGATTCTCACCCATTCTCTCAGGCTTGACACACAGCCTGCCTTCATTATCCTTTAGTGGACCAATCTTTTTTCTAGTTATCTGCTAGCTGCTTATATAAGAATAAAAAAATGCTTTGAGATTCTCCTTAATTCTGCTTGCTGAAGCTATTTCATGATCCCTTTTAGCCTGCTTGATTCTTCATTTAAGACTGGTCCTACCCTTCAGATATTCCTCCAGGGCCTGTTTTGTTCTTAGCTGCCTCAACCTTATGTATGCTTCCTTTTTCTTCTTGGCTAGTTGTATGATTTCTCCTGTCATCCACCGTTCAAGAATCTTGCCTTTCCTATCCTTTGCCTTCAACGGGACATGCCTATTGCACTATCTTTAACCTATCTTTGAAAGCATCCCACATGTCAAATGTGCACTTGCCTTCAAATAGCTGTGTCCAATCCACATTTCCCAATTCCTGCCTAATTTTGATTATAACTGGCCTTGGCCAAGTTTAGTACTCTTCCGTTGTTGTGGTTCTGCTCGCCGAGCTGGAAGTTTTTGCTGCAAACGTTTCGTTCCCTGGCTAGGGAACATCATCAGTGCTGTTGGAGCCTCGTGTGAAGCGCTGCTTTGATGTTTCTTCCGGTATTTATATTGGTTTGTTCTTGCCGTTTCCGAGTGTCAGTTTCAGCTGTAGTGGTTTGTATATGGTGTCCAGGTCAATGTGTCTGTTGATGGAGTTTGGGGATGAATGCCATGCTTCTAGGAATTCTCTGGCTGTTCTCTGTCTGGCTTGTCCTATGATAGTGGTGTTTTCCCAGTCAAATTCATGTTGCTGGTTGTCTGAGTGTATGAATTTGACTGGGAAAACACCACTATCATAGGACAAGCCAGACAGAGAACAGCCAGAGAATTCCTAGAAGCATGGCATTCATCCCCAAACTCCATCAACAGACACATTGACCTGGACACCATATACAAACCACTACAGCTGAAACTGACACTCGGAAGCGGCAAGAACAAACCAATATAAATACCGGAAGAAATGTATGGGTGGCACGGTGGCACAGTGGTTAGCACTGCTGCTTCACGGCGCCTGAGACCCGGGTTCAATTCCCGTCTCAGGCGACTGACTGTGTGGAGTTTGCACGTTCTCCCCGTGTCTGCGTGGGTTTCCTCCGGGTGCTCCGGTTTCCTCCCACAGTCCAAAGATGTGCGGGTCAGGTGAATTGGCCATGCTAAAATTGCCCGTAGTGTTAGGTAGGGGTAAATGTAGGGGTACGGGTGGTTTGCGCTTCGGCGGGTCAGTGTGGACTTGTTGGGCCGAAGGGCCTGTTTCCACACTGTAAGTCTAATCTAATAAAACATCAAAGCAGCGCTTCACACGAGGCTCCAACAGCACTGATGATGTTCCCTAGCCAGGGAACGAAACGTTTGCAGCAAAAACTTCCAGCTCGGCGAGCAGAACCACAACAACGGATACCCGAGCTACAAATCTTCAATCAGATTTTAGTACTCTTCCCTTAGGACTATTTTCATCTTTGTCTTAGAATACTCTAAGACTTAGAGAACTTTGGTCACTTGCCAAAGGAATCCCCCACAGCAACTTCTACCACCTGGCCTGGCTCATTCCCCAAAACCACGTCCCATATGGCCTCTTCCCTCATCAAACTATTGACACTGTGCTAGAAAACTCTTCTTAGTGTCAGAGGTCTGGATGGGGTAGAATTTCTAAGTGTATCCCAGTGAATGTTGGGAAAATTAAAATCTCCCATCACCACTACCCTGTTGTCTCTACATCTTTTCATAATCTGTTTACATATGTTCTTCTACCCCACCCTCACTGTTGGGAGGCCTGTAATACAGCCTCAACAATATAACTGCCCTTAGTTCTCTGCTCCACCCATAATGCCTCACTACCCATGCCCTCCATAGTGTCTTTCTATAGCACCGCTATACTATCATCCCTGACCAGCAATGCAACTCCATGCCCCCCTCTTTTTTTTTAATTTTACTTCTCTTTCTGTCCTGTCTAAAACATCTGTATCCTGGAACATTCAGTTTCCAATCATGCCCTTCCTTCAACCAAGTGTCTGTGATTGCAATAGTGTCATACTCTCAGGCATCAATCCAAGCTCTAAGTTCATCTACACACTTGCATTAGAGTAGATGCACTTCAGGCCACCAGTTCTTTTGCGTTCATTCGCTCTTTCCTGACTCTTCCCCCTTATTAATGCTATCTTCATGATTCTTACAGTCTCTAGTTTCCACCTCACTGTCTACTTGTCTTCTCTTCTGGTTCCCAGCTCCCTGCTACATTAGTTTAAAACCTCCCCAACAGCAGTAGCAAAAACTCCCCTGAGGACATTGGTTCCAGATTGGTTACGATGTCGACCGTCCAGTTTGTAATAGTCCCACCTTCCCCAGAACCGGTCCCAATGTCCAACAAATCTGAATCCCTCCCTCCTACACCATCTCTCAAGCCATGTGTTCATCCTGCCTATTTTTTTCATTTCTACACTGGCTAGCACAAGGCACTGGTCGGAATTCAGAGATCACCACCTTTGAGGTCCTCCTCTTTAACTTCTCTCCTAGCTCCCTGAATTCTTCTTTCAGGACCTCCTCTCGTTTTTTACTTGTATCGTTGGTGCCTATATGCATCAAGACAACTGGCCGTTCACCCTCCCCTTTTCGAATGCTCTGCAGCCAATCGGTGACATCCCTGACCCGGGCACCTCAGAGGCAACGTACCATCCCGGAGTCCTGTTTTTGACCACAGAACCGCCTATCTCCCCTATGACTATGGCCTTATGAGTCCTTTTCCTGCCCTGAACTGCCATGGTGTCATGATCTTGGCAACTGATGCCCTCCCCTGGTGAGCCTTCTGTTTTGGAGGGAGATGTCTGCAGGGGACACCTGCACTGCCTTCCAACTCTTTCTGACTTTTGGAACCCATTCACACACTTCCTCTGCAATTCTAACCTGTGGTGTGACCAGTTATCCATGACCACCTCAGCATTGCGGATGCTCCGTAGTGAGCCCATCTACAGCTCCAGAGCCCTCGTGGTCAAACAACAGCTGCAGCTGGACACTTCTTGCTAGTGTAAGAGTCAGGAACATCAGACATGTTCCTAAGTTCCCACATCAAGCAAGAGGCACCTGCCACAGGTCTGAGGTCCTCTGCCATTGTAACCTTAGCTTTATATCAACTAACTAATACCAAACAATTCGCGTAAATATGAAAAAAGAAAGAAAAGGGAAAAAAACAAAAGCCCTACCTTAGTCCTTTTTTCCCCCTCTGGTTAGAGGGAGGTACTACATGTATAGTATCTACATACACTAATTCCTTACCTTCCCGGCACACTCCTGGTCTCCAGGTCACCTCCACTATGTCTCCCGCTGCTCCTGGACTGGAAAAAGGCTGTGGGCTTTGGAGGTAACTTTGAAGATAACTTGAAAGGGCTCAAAAACCTTTAGTGAAGTCTTGATATGACTTTACAGGGCATTGGTGAGACCACACCTGCAGTAATGCGTGAGTTTTGGTCACTTTACAACAGGGGAGGATGTACTTATGTTGGACCATCTTCTGGAAAGCTATGCTCACTTGATTCTTGGGGTGAAGCTGAGACCTTGGGGAAAGTTAGCCAGTCAGTCCTATATCTATATTTCTTTGGAATTTAGAGTGAGAAGTGATCTTAATTATAAGATTCTGAGGGGTTCTCCACAGGTAGCTGCAGAAAGAAGTTTCCCCTTAAGCAATCAAGAATTAGCAGGCTCAGTTTAAAGGTGAGGCACTTGACTGGGAGTGGAGATTCTCCTCCCTAACAGCAGTGAGGGTTGGATTCGACAAGTTAGATTCTTTTTCATGGGTGGCGGACAGACAGGGAAGTTGATTTTTTTGATTGCATTATGGAGCAAGTTTTAGGGGCCATATGACCACCTCCTTATGTTTGGTGTTGAGTGGCTCTCCTGATGTAATTGTTTGTATGGGATTTATGCCCTGACCTTTGGGGCTAGAAGATGGTATTAGTTTAGAAGATAGTGCTTTGAGTTGGGGAATAGGAAGTTAAGTTGACTGGGTGATAACTGAACAGTTTAATGTACTGGTATAAGTATTGACTTATAACTTAATTTGTCCAGTCCCTTGTCCTTCTTTCAGATTTCCAGCATCTATACGGTATTTTGCTTCTGACTTTAATATTCTTCCTTGGAATTGTTCTTCAAGCTATGTTAAAAATTGGTGAAATCCAACTTACATTGGGATATAGTTCCTCGCGTTGGACTGAATTTTGTTTTTGATGCTATTAAATTTTTTTTCTTTCTGGTTTGGTCATGTATTTTAAGTTATAAAAGCAAATACATTCAACTGGCCAAGGAAGGAGTAGTTTTTGCCTTCATTTTGTGTGGTTGCCAATCCCTGATCAGGGTATTTGACGAGACCCTGGTTTGAAGAGTGTGATGCGGGAAACGTACAGCCTGTCAGGCAGCATTTGAGGACCAGGAGTATTGATGTTTCGAGCATGAGCCTTTTATCTGGACTGAGGCTTGTGGGCCGAGGGAACTGAGATATTTGGGAGAAGGGGGTGGGGCTGGGAAAAGTCGCTGAGAATGATAGGTAGATGGAGGTGGGGGAGTGATGGTGATAGGCTGGAGTGGATAGCTGGGAAGGAAGCTGGACCGTGTTGAGTTGGTTGCTGGAAATCAAGATTGAGAGCTCGAAGGGGAGGCTGGTATCTAAGGTGGTCCAGGTGAACTTGAGGTGGGGTGGAAGGTTTTAGTGATGTTGATGAATTGTTCAACCACTTTGTATGGCCACCACAATGCGCTCCCAGTCATCGATGTAGTGAAGGATGCCCTGATTTGCTGAATGGGCAATTCAGCCTCTGGGATTGCTGGTTAGTCCAACACTAAGTGTGTCATAGTGGTACTGACACTGGACAAGTAATCTTAAGACTTAAAATCTTACATGCCAGATGATGTTGAATTCCATTACTAAGTTTAATTTAAGCAGTCTTCTAGATGTAGTTTTGCTCACTGAGCTGGAAGGTTCATTTTCAGACATTTCGTCACCATCCGAGGTAACCACTTCAGTGAGCCTCTGACTAAAGTAGTCTTGTCAATCGTGTCTATGAATTGCTGTAAACATTCATCTGGTTCACTAATGTGCTTCAGGAAAGAAGTTCTGCCATTCGTCTAATTTACCTAATCATCTTTGTTAACTCTCGTGCTGTAAGGTTGAGAATGAAAATATTATTTTCAAAAGTTTCATTCTGAGCTAGCTAGTGTTTTTATTAAATCACTAGACCGCGAGATTGTTTACTATCTGAAATGCAACTGGCTCTTGAGTTGTGGGCACAGTTGGGTTCTGTGGCTCAGGCTGCATTCTTAATCCTTTATTTTCATTATTATGTCACTGTATATTTTTGTACAGAGGTGCACTTCTGGAATTCTGAGATCCAAGGGTCATCCCTTGCGACAAGAGAGATCTGACTGAGAAAACAGATTTGCTGCAGAGACCTGAATCCAGCTAGCTGCTGATTTAACAGTCACAAACTAACGTTTAGTAAAGTTTTGAGTGAAACAGATCTCTTTTTAACTGAATCATGTGTATAGTTTGGAGGTCTCCCCTTGAGCCTGTTTTCACTTGTATTTGTGAATGGAGTCACTTCTGTGCTACAATATATAACAACACTAATTGTATTACACAATATCTTTTCAGGCTATGTCTTGAGGTATTAGTGGATTGACTACTGTACTTGAAAGTATTGTTAAATGCCTTTTTTAAGTTGCATGCAGTAAAGCCCTGTAAAACAGGAATTTTATAGTGACCTGAATGTTTGATGCTGGTTGAGGATAAATATTGGAAAGAGAATGGGCGAACATTCCTGTCTTTGAAATAGGGCCAGATAATCTTTTAATCCCCCCGTCCCCCAAATGTGGTCAGGTGCTCTTTCTAATGGCTTGGGTTTTTTGTAATACAGGCTAGGCCAGCATTTATTGACTATCCCTAATTGCCCAGAGGACAGGTAAGACATTGATTTTACTGTTCCTCAGATGCTGCCTGAACTCCTGTGCTCTTCCAGCACCACTAATTCAGAATCTGGTTTCCAGCATCTGCAGTCATTGTTTTTACCTGACAGGTAAGACAGCTGTATTGCTGTGGGCCTAGAGTCAAACCTAGGCCACATCAAGCAAGGATGGCAGTTTCCTTGCCTAAAAGGCAATAATGAAATGCGTGGGTTTTTCCAACAAATGTCAACAGTTTCATGGTTGTCATTAGATCCTTAATATCACATTTAAAAAAAAATTACACTTACGTTCCACCATCTGGCATTTTGCCCTTACCCTGCTCTCTGGATTAATAGTCTAGTGATAACACCATGAGGCCACCACCTTCAACAACACAAGGAACTTTGGAGTGAGTAAAGGTTATGCCATCTATGGTCTGAAAGAAATTGAATTTTAACAAACTCACCACCGCCCTAATTGCTGGTTCAACTGTTTTAATTTTGAACAGTGCTGTTTTTCAGTTTTGCATATTGTACCAGCACAGTCTTAAATCTGGTTTTTATCAATCTGAGCCATGAAGTGAGATCTGTAATGTGTATATACTGGCGATGAGTTTGTGTATTGTATGTATATGGGTCCTAGATTCTAGCGCAAAATGCTAGACCTGTCAAATGTGTGCCAAGTGTTGAATTATTCGCACTCAGCATTTTCCCTATAATTCTTTGAAGTAATCTTCATGTACATATCCAATTGCCTTTTAATTGATGGCAGTAATACTGGGGACTTGTGTTCCAGGGCAATTAAAATGCTCAGGCAAATGTCAATATGAAAAATTGCCCAATTATATCCTTTGCTCAAAAAGCACAACAAATTCAACTGCCAGTTAGCACCTTGTCTGTCTACCCGAACTGTTAGTGATGAGGGGATCATCAACAATATTATCTGTCACACTTAAATGCTGGCTGGCCAGCAATGACTGGATCCTATGAGTGATTTTTTTTTTAAAAAGCATAATCACTAAAGTATTTGGATTCTGTCATAGCCACTTGATTCCTAATATGATTTTGGACTTGGTTCAACCATCCAGAGCTAAAAATCCTGAAGTGAGGTGACTGCTTGACATCAAGTATGCAATTGGGTGAGAATCGCATCCAGGAGCTCCAGTGAAGTTTTATCAATGCAAATTGGTTGGAGGTTGGTGGGGAAGGGGAAGAAAGATGGAGGGGGAAAGAAGCAAGGAATTGTTAGTGCTGTCTCAGCTGCAGAACATCACTGGACGTTTCCTCGGCCTGACTGGCTTTCGCTGCTTCACATACTTGATGGAAGCAAAGTCAACATTCAACAACATTCACGACGACTTGGATGCTGATGGAATCCACGTCCGAATGCAAAACAACAGGAAGGTACTTTGACTTTAGTCTGTGTGGCATGAATCGACCCATTAACTCTTGGCATTCAGTAACACCATCGCTGAGTTCCCCACTATGAACATCCTGAGTTTACCATTTGATCAGAAACTGAACCGGTTTAGTGACACAAATATTGTGAGTAGAAGAACAGGTCATAAGCTAGGAATTCTGTGGCAATTAACGGTCTGCCTGTATTCCTAAAATCTGTCCTCCAATAAGGTGCAAGCCAGTATGTGTGGAATAGTCTATACCTTTCCTGAGGAAAAAGCAACTTGTTTGATTTGAACCACACCACCCACTGGCAGCAGAAGATTTCTTGTGCAGTGGTAGTCTCCCTTTCTCGGAGCCAGAAGACCTGAATTCAAGTTCCACCTGCACAAAAGTAACTTGTCTGAACGGATTGATTTTTTAAAAAAAAGTACTGAGCACAGATTGGAAAAGTGCAAGGTGATTATATATCCTGCTCTGTAAACCACCTACCAGCATTCACATAATCGGTAAGAATCTCAAGTCGTGCCAACCTCCCAAATAAAGCCCATCTCCAAGATACACGACACAGCTCATCAAAATGTCCCGTCACCACACCTTCCAAATTTTCTGAATGCATTATAAATGTGTTCACCCTGCTGACTTGTTTATGAATTTCTGTCCAAATGGACTAACTGCCAGGCCTGTCAGAATTATTACCCAAGGAGGGAAATGTCTGAATTGAAAAGGTTTGGAGATAATTGAATATAAACATAGGGATGTATGCCTGAGATTCTGGTCAGACCACATATGGAGCATTGTGCACAGTTTTGGGCCCCATATCTCAGGAAGGATATACTGCTCCTGGAGTGTGTTCAGAGGAGGTTCACAAGAATGGTCCCAGGAATGAAAAGCTTAATGTATGAGGAAAGTTTGAGGACTCTAAGGTATAAACCTAGAGTTTTGAAAGATGGAGCATGGCGGTTGGGGGTAGGGTGGGGAAGAGGGTGGGAAATCCCCCATGCGCACAAGGACATGAGTTCACGATCCTCTCTGGAACAGCACTTTCTCAATGAACTATATAGTCATTTTACAGAAAGCAGCATCCAGATAAGGCAACATACATATTGATTACATGACTGTTACAATCAGTGAGCATCAACAGTAAAGATTAAGCCATCTGCTGTTTAAAAAATGGATGTTCTTAATCTTGTAAACTGGCTTCACATAATGAATGCTCTTCACCTGGTTAAAAGATGTTACATATTGAATGCTACCTCATCTTGTTAAATGGTTCTACATAATGAATGTTTTTCCACTTTGTTAACCCATTATCCTTGCCTCCAGTACCCTATTGTTAACTGTAAGTTCTTATCTGATCTGAGTCATGCTCAGCTGAACCTGCCTGTTTATACCCCATACACTTTCTCAGCTCTGCCATTGAATCATGGCTGATAAATCTCTTAACGCCAATCTCCTGCTTTCTTCCTGCAACCCTGGATACTCAGGAACCCATTTTCACCTTAAATATACTCATTGACCTGGCTTCCACAGCCTTCTGTGGCAATAAATTCCATAGATTCACCACTCTATGGCTTGAGTTTCTCTTTCTCCTTCTCCCCCATCTTCCCTTTATCCAAGGCTGTGACCTCTCTCCTGCCAATGAAAACATCTTCCCAGAATCCACTCCCCCTCTCCCCCTCTTCTCTCCCCACCCCCCCTTCAAAACAGACTTTCCCTGGAGTTCTCCGCAGGGGTGTACCCTAAACTCCCCCCACCCGCAACCAACCCTTCCCCAGAAAATTTCTCCAACATTGACAGCTTCCATCTTTGCCCTGAACAGGACAAAGTGAAAAGGGTCCGGCTGCATGGGGTGGGGGCTCGCGCGCAGTGTGCTGCTGCCTAGTCTCCTGAACGGGGAGCAGACTTGTTGTGGTTCTGTTCGCCGAGCTGGAAGTTTTTGCTGCAAACATTTCGTTCCCTGGCTAGGGAACATCATCAGTGCTATTGGAGCCTCCTGTGAAGCGCTGCTTTGATGTTTCTTCCGGTATTTATAGTGGTTTGTTCTTGCCGCTTCCGGGTGTCAGTTTCAGCTGTAGTAGTTTGTATGTGGGGTCCAGGTCGATGTGTCTGTTGATGGATGTTCTTGCCGCTTCTGGGTGTCAGTTTCAGCTGTAGTGGTTTGTATATGGGGTCCAGGTCCATGTGTCTGTTAATGGAGTTTGTGGATGAGTGCCATGCCTCTAGGAATTCCCTGGCTGTTCTCTGGACCTGGACCCCACATACAAACTACTACAGCTGAAACTGACACCCGGAAGCGGCAAGAACAAACCACTATAAATACCGGAAGAAACATCAAAGCAGCACTTCACAGGAGGCTCCAATAGCACTGATGATGTTCCCTAGCCAGGGAACGAAACGTTTGCAGCAAAAACTTCCAGCTCGGTGAACAGAATCACAACAACGGACACCCGAGCTACAAATCTTCAGCAGACTTTGCAGAAAACTCCGAGCCCCAGAAACCAATTAACCGAATAATCAATTGTCCAAACAAAATAGTGCCCACCCATCTCGTTCAGATAATCGTGGTTCCTCTGTATATTATCTTTTTGGTCACTTAGGCTTTCCAGCTCCAAGTAGTTATGAAATTATGAAGTAATTGTATGAACATGTATGTTTACACATTCTCCTGTTGCGAACACATTTATAACATATGGCGAATAGTTGAAAAGATTGGGACTATTTTGAAGAATGAGTTGCTCCTGTTGAAGTATAAGACCACAGTTGAGGCACTGAACAATTGTTTTCCTGATCTAAGGAAACATCTATTGGCATTGGAGACAGTCTCGTGAAGATTCACTAGATTGATCCTGGATATGGAGGACTTTTCTAATGAGGTTGTGTAGCTTAGGCTTGTACTCGTTGGAGTTTAGGAGAATGAAAGGCGATTGTATTGAAAGATGCAAGATTCTAAGGAGGCTTGACAGAATAAATGTGGAAAGGCTGTTTCTCCTTGATTGAGTCTAGGACCAGCAGGCATCGTTTGCTTAAGGAGCTGCTCATTTAAGGCCTTTTGGTTAAGGGTGGTGAATCTCAATTTTTTTTTACTGCAGAAGGCTGTTAAGGCTTGGGTAATTAAGTATATTCGTGACTGAGAAGCAGATTTTTAATCAGTAAAGAAGTTAAAAGTTAAACAAAGGGCAGGAAAGTAGTTGGGGATCATCAGGTTATCTAAGATCTAACTGAATGGCAGAGTGAATGTGATGGGTAGATTGGCCAAAGTTCTCATCCTGAGTCTTACAATCTACAATTCTGGGGTGACTTGACATTGTAGATGCTGAGACATATCCTGTCATGGGAAAATGTACAATGAAGGGGCCCAGTTTCAACATCAGGTATCCATTTCAGCTGGTAATGAATTTCTGCTGAAGGTCATTTTAGTCTTGGGAGTTCTCTGCGAGAGTGCAGCGGAGGCCAAGTTGGAGTTAAGTTTCCCGTCACTGTTTAGAACATAGAACATAGAAAAATACAGTGCAGTACAGGCCCTTCGGCCCTCGATGTTGCGCCGATCCAAGCCCACCTAACCTACACTAGCCCACTTTCCTCCATATGCCTATCCAATGCCCGTTTAAATGCCCATAAAGAGGGAGTGTCCACCACTGCTACTGGCAGGGCATTCCATGAACTCACGACTCACTGACTAAAGAATCTACCCCTAACATCTGTCCTGTATCTACCACCCCTTAATTTAAAGCTATGCCCCCTTGTAATATCTGACTCCATACGTGGAAAAAGGTTCTCATGGTCAACCCTATCTAAACCCCTAATCATTTCTATCAAGTCACCCCAAACCACCTTTTCTCCAATGAAAACAGCCCCAAGTGCCTCAGCCTTTCCTCATACGATCTTCCTACCATACCAGGCAACATCCTGGTAAACCTCCTCTGCACCCGTTCCAGTGCCTCCACATCCTTCCTATAGTATGGCGACCAAAACTGCACACAATACTCCAGATGCGGCTGCACCAGAGTCTTATACAACTGCAACATGACCTCAGGACTCCGGAACTCAATTCCTCTACCAATAAAGGCCAGTACACCATATGCCGCCTTCACAGCACTATTTACCTGGGTGGCAACTTTCAGAGATCTGTGTACATGGACACCAAGATCCCTCTGCTCATCCACACTACCAACTATCCGACCATTAGCCCAGTACTCCATCTTCTTGTTACTCTTACCAAAGTGAATCACTTTCACACTTAGCGACATTAACTCCATTTGCCACCTTTCTGCCCAGCTCTGCAGCTTATCTATATCCTGCTGTAACCTGCCACATCCTTCCTCACTGTCAACAACTCCACCGACTTTCGTATCATCCGCAAACTTGCTCACCCAGTCTTCTAGCCCCTCCTCCAGGTCATTTATAAAAATGACAAACAGCAATGGTCCCAAAACAGATCCTTGCAGAATACCGCTGGTAACTGCACTCCAAGAGTGCAGTAGTACCATCAACTACTACCCTCTGTCTTCTTCCAGCCAGCCAATTCGTAATCCAAACCTCCAACTCCCCCTCAATGCCATACCTCCGTATTTTTTGCAGTAGCCTACCATGGGGAACCTTATCAAATGCCTTACTAAAATCCATGTACACCACATCTACCGCTTTACCCTCGTCCACCTCCTTAGTCACCTCCTCAAAGAATTCAATAATGTTTGTGAGGCACCACCGGCCCTTCACAAAAGATTTTTGCTCCGGTTGTGATTCAGAGTTGCTTACCTGATGAAGAGCTGATGTTCAATGTCTATTCTCCTATTGCTTGCATTCTGCCTGACTGGCTGTGCTTTTCCAGCACTACACCCTCGACTTGTAAATTTGCTCACTGAGCTGGAAGATTTGTTCTCATCCCCATGCTCGTAACATCAGTGAGCCTCAGTTGAAGTGCTGGTATACTGTCCTGCTTTCTGTCTGTCTTGGTCTGTTGTGGTCGGTGATGTCACTTCCGGTTCTTCTTCTGAGAGGTTGGTAAATGGGGTCCAAGATTGATGTTTGTTAATGGAGTTCTGGTTTGAATGCCAGGCCTCTAGGGATATCATATACCAAATGCCCTGCAAGGACTGCAACAAACAGTATATCAGACAGACTTTGGATTAGAGTGGTGCTGGAAAAGCACAGCAGGTCAGGCAGCATCTGAGGAGCAGGAAAATCGACATTTTGGGCAAAAGCCCTTCATCAGAAATAGAGTAAAATATGAATTCTCCTGAAAATGTGGTACAGAAGGGGTCCTTTGCAATTCTGTGTGTGTGGGGCCCTCAGCTGAGGCAGGGCTGACTGTAGAGAGGTTAGGTGCCGGCGCGTTGCTGCGAGTGTGGAGTGAAGGATCTTGAAGGAGAACTGTTGCTGGTGTTTTTGAATCTGTCGTCTGTACTGTTTATCCTGTTCAGTTCCAAACTCTGCTAGTTTAAAGAACTCTGGTTTCCAGCATCTGCAGTCCGTTTTTACCATCAGACAGACTGGCAGGAGACTAGCCACCAAGATATACGAGCACCAAAATTCATGACCAATTATCATTAGTATCCTTCGACAACGAGGGACACCAGTTCGACTGGGACAATACATTCATCCTGGAACAGGCTAAACAAAGACACCCATGGAAACTCCTAGAGGCCTGGCATTCAAACTGTAGCTCCAACAGGCCTATCAATTTGGACCCCATTTACCAACCCCTCAGAAAAAGAACCGGAAGTTATCTCACCTACCATAACAGACGAAGATACGCACATAGCAAGTGAGATAGGCCACCAGCGCTTCAACAGAGGCTCCCTGACCATGTTATTTAGCATGGTGACGAAACTTCTGAGAACATATCTTCTAGCTCAGCGAGCAAACTTACAACCTAATATTTGATCACAGCTGTTAAGATTATTGGGGGGGGGGGGCTGACAAGAAAATGGAGTGACTACCACAAATCAATGAACTCTGATGTTATTGAAGGCTCCAAATGGCTTATGCTTCCTGTTTCTTGTGTTCATATTATTCTCTGTTCTGACGTATGTATATCTGTATCTCCAAACATGGATACTCTCCTGTCCAGGTTGTGCTTGCATGTTAGTCATGCTGATTTTTATTTTTCTCATTTGCAGGTCCTTCAGAAACTGGGCAAGGCTGATGAGACAAAAGATGAACAATTTGAGCAGTGTGTACAGAACTTCAACAGACAACTGGTAAGTTTTTTTTTATTGAAATAATTTGGTGCTTTTGAAGACCACTATGTTCCAAAATGCTTTATAGCCGATTTCAAGTACTTTTCATGTGTTGCAGACATTTCGTCCCCTGTCTAGGTGACATCCTCAGTGCTTGGGAGCCTCCTGTGAAGCGCTTCTGTGATCTTTTCTCCGGCATTTGTAGTGGTTTGAATCTGCCGCTTCCGGTTGTCAGTTCCAGCTATCCGCTGCAGTGACTGGTATATTGGGTCCATGTCGATGTGCTTATTGATTGAATCTGTGGATGAGTGCCTTGCCTCTAGGAATTCCATGGCTGTTCTCTGTTTGGCTTGTCCTATAATAGTAGTGTTGTCCCAGTTGAATTCATGTTGCTTGTCATCTGCGTGTGGCTACTATGGATAGCTGGTAGTGTTTCATGGCTAGTTGGTGTTCATGGATGCAGATCATTAGCTGTCTTCCTGTTTGTCCAATGTAGTGTTTTGTGCAGTCCTTGCATGGGATTTTGTACACTACATTGGTTTTGCTCATACTGGGTATCGAGTCCTTCATCCTGTTGGTTTGTGTGCTGTTATGAGTCCTAGTGGTCGCAGTAGTGTGGCTGTCAGTTCGGAAATGCTCTTGATGTATGGCTAGTCTTTTGGATTGTGGCATGTTCTCGTTCTGTTGTCTTTCCCTTAGGCATCTATTGATGAAATTGCGCAGCAATCCGTTTTTGGCGAATACATTGTATAGGAGTTCTTCTTCCTCTTTTTGCAGTTCTGGTGTGCTGCAATGTGTTGTGGTCTTTCTGAATAGTGTCTTGATGCAACTTCTTTTGTGTTGGGGTGGTTGCTTTCATAGTTCAGGACTTGATCCTTAGTAGCCATACACTCATGACAATCAACATGAATTCGACTGGGACAACACTACTATTATAGACAAGCCAAACAGAGAACAGCCAGGGAATTCATAGAGGCATGGCATTCATCCACAGATTCAATCAATAAGCACATCGACCTGGACCCAATATACCAGCCACTGCAGCGGACAGCTGGAACTGGCAACTGGAAGCGGCAGATTCAAACCACTACAAATGCTGGAGGAAACATCACAGAAGCGTTTCACAGGAGGCTTCCAAGCACTGAGGATGTCACCTGGACAGGGGATGAAACGTATGCAACACAAATTCCCAGCTCAGCGAACAGAACGACAACAATGAGCAACCGAGCTACAAATTTTCTCTCAAACTCGGAAGTACTTTTCTGTTATCACTGTAATAAATCTAGCAGCAAACTCTGTCTCAACTGGCATAAAGGTATATTGGCCAGGATACTTGCTACACTTCAAAATAATGCAGTAATATCTTTGCTTCCAGCTGAGAATGGAAGGGGCTCTTTTTAATGCCTCATCTAAAAGGCAACTATGGCAATATTTCATTGGAATGTGAGTCTTAATTTTCATGTTTAAATTGTGGAGTGCCACTTAAGTCACCTTCTGAATTGTTCGTTGAATCATACAATTAAAGCTGTGGAGCAAGGGTTCATGGAACTAAAAGGAACTTTCATTTATGTGGCATCGTTCATAACCCTCATACAGCATGGAAACAGATCCTTCAGCTTAACAAGTCTATGCTGAACATAATCCCAAAGTAAGCTAATCCTACCTTCCTGTGTTTGAGCCGTATCCCTGCAAATGTTTCCTTTTCCTGCACTTATCCTAATGTCTTTTAAACATTGTAATTAGGCTCACATCCACTCTTCTTCAGGAAGTTCATTCCAAATGGAAACCACCCTCTCTTCTTAAAAACAAATTGCACCATATGTCTTTTTTAAAATCTGTCTCCTTTCACTTAAATGTGCCCCCCAGTCTTGAAATCTCCCATCCTAGGGAAAAGGCAACTACCACTAACTCTGCCTATGTCCTCATGATTTTATAAAATTCCTCACCTCTCCACCTCCCACACTCCAGTAAAAAATCTCACTTCCTTTATAACTGAAACCTTTCATACCTGGCAACATCCTGGTAAATCTCAAGTACTTTATAACCAATAGACTACTCACTGTGTACTCAATTTATGAAGAGCCATCTCTCTCAAGCTGGCATCCGTTTCAGTGGTGATTGAGGAATATAATTTTGATCAAGACACTGGAAACAACTCCTTTTTGAATCATGTCAGAGGTTATTTGATGCCTCTGTTGGAGTGTACAATATGTCAGCGTAGCTGGGTATTCCAGACTCACTTGGAACTTGAACCCATAACCTTTTGCTGAGGAAAAAGTGCTGCATGAAGATAACCTCAATTGGTTAATAAAGCTGGTCTGAAGCAGCAGGCTGAAGGGAGGGACTAACTTTTGTTTCCCCATGCCCATCTTTGTGTCACTGTGACATGTGTTCATCTCATTCCTACTGAATGGCTTGACCTTTTTAGTTCTGTGTAGTCTGGAAGTCAGTGCAAAAGACCAGATTTTCTTTTGCATTTATTGCTGCTGAGATTTCTATCCAACAGAGTGGAGGCAGCTGATTTGGATTTTGCTTGTGAAAATTGTCCCTTGCAGTTGATTGGACCCAGTACTAGTTGATTGAAATGTTTACACGCTGTAGTTGCATAAAAGCAATTAGGGTGTGGCCCAGTTTGTATCCATTTGCAGTATTTGAAAGGATTGCGTTTGCTTTGGTGGTGAAATGGGTTTTTTGTTTTTCCAAGGGAATGAGGATGTTGGTCAGTATTTTACCACTGCAGGCAGCAATGTCTATAATTAAAGCCCTATTTGGTGATAATAAGCTTACACAAATGTGAGGGTAGCAACATTAAGTAGATGAACATTTTCCAATCTGGTCCTATGACTGGGTCAATCACCTTGCTTATTCTGCCTCAACAAGCACTTTGGAAGAGATTATTGGGTCTCTTGAAGCCTTTGTATCATTCAGTTAGATCATGTCTTAATGCAGTGCACCCCTGTCAAACCATCTCTTGAAATTTTGAGTTGACCTGATCCCTACACTTGGAGATTTTCACTACCTTTAATTTTGAAGTGCTGCCTGACCTCCCTGAACAGCCTAGCTCTAATTTTAAGTCTGTCCCCTTGATTGAGACTGTCCTATCACACAGGGGAGTGTTGTTTTAGTTGAAGGGTTACTGGACTCAGTGTTTATCCTTGTTTTTGTTCGCACAGACACTGCCAGAACCTGAGTTTCTCCAATACTCCATTTTCTTTTCAAATTGTATTGTTTAGATTTTATTTTTATGTGGCATTGCTTGAGGCAATGCTATGAAATGTGGTGAAAAGGGGAGTCTATCTTTTTCCAAAAGAAAATTAGTATTTTGAATGTTTTGTCAGAGCAACATGTGGAGAATCTTTTTGTGTAGGTGGCAGGGAGACATGTTCGGAATTCCAGAGCTTGACACAGTCAGGGCAGGTTGGTATTAAGGGAGCTGGTGATTCATCTGTTACTGGTACAGAATGGTTAGCTTTCCCATCTGCTACTGCCCCCACACAGATGCTGATCAGTGAATTGACAAGACAGTAGGTTTCATTGTGCACACACACAATTTGGGCATTTTTATTCTGTTGTCAGTGGTGTAAATGATTTAATGATTTTTGTAAAACTATGAGCAAGGTGCTAATTAGAGCCAGCTCAAATGCATGATGAAATTACCTATTGGGTTGATTTACCAGTGCAAGGATTTAAAAAAAAGGCTCCAATACAAGGCCATTTTTTAATCTGGGTCTTTGTTTAGTTTTGCCAGAAATTTTTCATTCCTTTCCAATTTTATCATTTTTCTATAGGAATTTTAGTACTTGCCAAATTTAATACACATGTTGATTACATATCCTACACCTTGGAAAAAAGGCTCATTAGCAATAAAGGGAAGACAGTTGCTTCAGAGTTTCTGATCCAGGAAGCTACTGTGCTGATATCTGACTGGGGACTGATTTCTTCACATTGCACTCGTGAAAATACATACCTAACAGCAGTTCAGTTATTTTTGATGTCTATCATCAAAATTCAGGATAAATAAATTGAAATCTGTTCTCAAATTTAAATTCTGAATTTCATTTCAAAACTTTTTCTAAGGTAACTTGTGTTCTTGTGCTGTTTTTAATGTAGTAAATTGTATTTCAAAGAAGTGCTATCTAACAAACTTTGTTGCTGAGCCAAATAAGATTTTGGGACAGCTGTTTTTTTTTTAACTGGCTTGCCTGAAGTTTTCCTTTTCTGAAGGAGGGCCTTTATATATCGAGGGTCAGGTATGGAAGTTTAATGAGGAAATTCCAATGTATGGGGGCTGCACAGCTGAAGGTACACCTCCACTAATGATCGAATGATGAAAATCTCAATGATATCAACACTGGAATATTGAAATCCCAAATTAGTATTGTGTTAAGGAGTTTTGAGAAGATCTGTAGCTCAGGTTGAGGTTCTGGATGTAGGTTTGCTCACTGAGCTGGAAGGTTCATTTTCGGATGTTTCATCACCCTCACCATACTAGATCACATCTGAGGGGAAATGTCACTAACCCAAGGAAGCCTAAGCACATAGAAAGCGGGTCACTAATACCAGTGTTTCACCGGGGCTTACTGATGTTACCTAGTATGGTGGTGAAACATCAGTAAATTAACCTTGTAGCTCAGTGAGCAAACTTACAACACCAAATACGATATGCAGGTAAACTGAGACGACATCTCTTTATTTTATAGATGTCTATTAGGCCATAACACGTTGCTGTAGTTGTGGGTTTGTTTGAGCTGGGAAGTTGATTTGCAGATGTTTGGTCTCCTGTCTAAGTGATTTCTTCAGGGCTTTGGAGCCTCCTGTGAAGTGCTGCTGTACTATGTCAGTTGGAATTTGCTTGATTCTGTTCCTGCTGGTTCTGCTGGTTTGTTGTAGTACAAACAACTGGAACTGGCAGAAGTTAATAAACTCCAGAAGAGACTGTACAACAGTGCTTTGGAGCTTCCTGTGAAGCAAAGAATGTGACCGAAACACGGAGGAAACGTCTGCAAATCAACTTCCCAGCTCTGAATAATACAAAAATATTTGTTCTTTTTCTCTCAAGTATTCATACAATTCCCTTTTCTTTGTGAAATTACTTGTGATTCCAACTGACAGTTCTACTGGCCTCGGTATTTTTTGTTTAGTTCATGTGACTGTTTCAGTGATGACTATGTTATGAAACTTGAAAGGGTTCAGAAAAGATTTATAAAGTTGTTGCCAGCGTTGGAGGATTTGAGCTATCGGGAGAGGCTGAACAGGCTGGGGCTTTTTTCCCTGGAGCGTCAGAGGCTGAGGGGTGACCTTAGAGGTTTACAAAATTGAGGGGCATGGATAGGATAAATAGACAAAAGTTTTTTTCCCCTGGGGTCGGGGAGTCCAGAACTAGAGGGCATAGGTTTAGGGTGAGGGGAAAGATATAAAAGAGACCTAAGGGGCGACGTTTTCACTCAGATGGTGGTACGTGTATGGAATAGTAGAGGCTGGTAAAATTGCAACACTTAAGAGGCATTTGGATGGATGTATGAATAGGAAGAGTTTGGAGAGATATGGGCTGGGTGCTGGCAGGTGACTCTGATCAAATGAGAACTTAGTTAACACTGGGGTGCTGCAAGCAAGGATAATGGGTTTACAAGGGAGAGGAATGGGACGACATGGTGTAGTCTGCAGGATCCAAATGGATAGTTACAATTGGACAGTGTCAGTGGCCACCCAGAACGTTAGTGTCTTGAGACGGACGGGTCCGCAAGGTAAGATTTTAAACCTTGGTCCCCCTCAATTATTCCTGTGTGCCAGAGATAGCTCCCCCCATTCAATCTCACACTTCTCTACGGGTTCCTCAAATGGTAGTAAGTTCAGTCAAAAACAGTTTTGCAAACATGCTGACAGGCAAAGGTGCTAGTCCTCTGTGCTGCATTGGGGTGAGGAAATGTGATTTAAGGTTCGTGTCCTTTGCGCAGTAGTGTGGTTAGAGTCCCCTGAGATGGGTTTGATTGAAGTTCGAGTCTTCTGTGCAGTACTGGCGTTAGAGTTTATTAGGTGCGTTGATTTGAGGTTCAAGTCCTCCGGACTGTGCTGAGGTTCGAGCTTTCTGGGTTTGAGTGAGCTTTGTGCTGTGTTTAATTGGGATTTGCATCGTCTGCGTTTACATAGCACTCTGGTTTTGTGTTTAATTGATTCTGGAGTCCCCAGAAGAAGTAAAGTGAGAAGGGGGTTAAAGTCCCCTCGTGATGAAATTTTGATGCTTAGTAATTGTTTTGGGGGAAGAGAGTGGCTTGTGTTGTGGTGCCTTGTGGTCTGCTACGAGGGCTTTCTCTTGTTATAAGTGTAATTCCAGTGAGAGGATGCAAAAAAAGAAAATGCTGAAGTTATGGTTGTACTAATACTTGGGTTGAAAAGCAAAAGTTTGTGTAAATTGTGCCATCGCTGAAAATGTGTTGCTGGTTAAAGCACAGCAGGTTAGGCAACATCCAAGGAATAGGAAATTCGATGTTTCGGGCATAAGCCCTTCATCAGTGTGCTTGATGCTTAAACATTTTCGTTTGTTAAAATACTGGTTCAGAAATTCCTTTTTAAGTAACTGTTTTGCCTTTTTTGAATCAGGATCTTCATTCAATGTGTTTTGTTGGCTATGTAGTGGGGCAGATTGTCTTTTACATTTAAATTGTACAATGTTGTCCTTTTTAAAATTCAGACTTATAACCTTAAAACAAATTGAGTGCCTTGATCCCTTGATTTGTTTGAAAAACAAACATTTGGGTCAGTGGTCATGCTTTAGCCAGATGAAAGTATTGTATGACAAGATCTTTGTGTTTTTAATAGAGTTTTCACAAAAAGAAATGCGTGCATCTTCAGTTTGATGTTTTAAGATGTCTAGAGAATATTTGAACTTGAGGCCGACCTTCATACTGCAAATTCAAAGAACGTTGATCTCTACCAATGCTGCCACTGTAATTCCAACAGTTTTATTTGGCAAGTTTCATTTGGAGAACATATTTTAAAATAATCAGCATTTGGTTCCCACTAATGAGATTTAATATGAACTGAAACTACCTCTTCAATTGCTAAAGCAAAGGAAACTTTTTTTTTTGCTGTCCCAGACTTTTGAAATATGTTTTCCGGTCAGCTTTCACGTTAGCCAAGTATCAATTTGTTAAAGGAAAATAATTTTTGAATAACCTAAATGGGGTTCCTCTGAGGGTTTAATTTTAGGACCGTTGATGTTTATTATTGAATTGTTTAGGCAGTACAATTTAGAAGTTTATGGATTGTGTAACACTTGATGTCATAAATATTGAACAGAGTAATAGATTTCAAGAATTCAAAGAATGGCAGACACAATTTAGTGTAGCTTACTGTGTGACTGTCTCCATACTGAGCCACCTTGGCAAGGAAGGAATGAGAGGGAATGCAAAGATACTTCTCTGGAGTTTCTCCATTCACAGGTAAAACACTCCTTCAGATCACTGCCCACTCCTCCACAACCTGATCCAATGGATTCAATCAGCTCCCCAGTCATGAGCAAGAAAAGTGAAAAATTAACAATAGTGAAGAGGAGGTCAGTACGACTTTTGTAAGTGGCCTTTCTACAGACATTAAACTACGTGAGCCTTTGGGATATGACCACGAAACCATTGTCAGTTGTTGGAAAAACTCATTTGGATCACTAATGCCTTTTAATGTCTGTAGGAAGGCCACTGACAAAAGGCGTACCGACCTTCTCATTTATGGGATATGAAGGTTCACTGATTAAGGTAACATCACAACAGCCAGTTAGCTTTGCTACATTTAACAGCAGAATGGAGCAGAAGCAAAGAATGTTGAGTTCACCTAGCCTGCAGCTGCAGCCTCTGCACACTCAGGTGCGCTGGTATCCTCCATCTGAAATATCTCCGGGAGGATGGAAGTCTCCTCGGCTTTAAGTATTTAACTTCTCTGAGAAATCGGATTTCTCTGAGAAGTGATGCAAGAACAGACTGAGTTTTGTTTTTAGGTTGGGCTTTAGTAAAGGAGATTCTGGAGAACTGTCTCATTTCCACTCAACTTGAAGAGGATGGAGTGGTCACTAAGGATTGTGGATTTAAGAACTTTACTGGTGAAACTTTTCCCCACATGGGAGGATTCTTCAAATTCTAATTACTGTAATGGACTAGTAATTTTTATGTATGCTGTGTCAATAACTTAATATCTTCTGTCAAGCGTCATATGAAAGCTGGCAGTGCCATCTGTTATCATGAAATGATAAAAGGAGGGAATGAGAATGTGTGTAGGATATAAGCGGCAGGGAAAGAGTTTAGTTCTGAAGTTTGTGAAATGAGGTTCAGCTGAGCATGACTCGGATCAGATCAGTTGGTAGGAAATGGGACACCAGCCCACACTGCAAAATTGTTTTAACTGGCTTCCTAATATTATACATGAGGCAAGTCCAGATAAATTGCATCTGTTTGAATTCTTTCGGGAACTCCTTAACTGATTACTGTTGGTTTTTTTTCTTTTGTGGGCTTTGGGCACTCAGATTCATCCTTTCCAAAATGTGTTGATACAAACTTTTCACAAGTGAAAACGTAAATTTTGTCTGCTATCAATCCGATTTCTCATCAAATTGGCCTGGCTCAGCTTTCACCAGCTAAACCTTTCTGCAAGGTGATGTGTTCTATGAATCGAGTTGGATCCTTCTCCAAGGATGGAAATTGAAAGTGCTTAATGCACATTAGTATCTTCTGAACTGAATTTAAAAACAAAACTTGATCAATTCTAGATTTTTCTGAACGGAACAAAAAGTCTATGGCTTTGCGTGTTGACTCTACTTGTCATAACCCTAACAGTATAAATAAGTTTCCATTTTATAAATTCATTCACTGGATTGCTGGCTAGGCAAACACATATTATCTATGTCAGAGGTAGTTAATAGTCAACTACATTGTGGAGCTGGAGTTGCATGTAGTCTAAACCAGGTGAGGATGGCAGTTTCCTTCCCTGATGGGCATTAGTGATCCAAATGAGTTTTTCCAACAGCTGTCAATGATTTTGTGGTCATTATTAGTAGCACAGTGATCCACAGACACCTGCGTTCTTACTAAATGTTGGATTTAAATTGTTCTAAAGGTTTTTCTTTTGAGAAACAAAACCCTTCAGAAGCAACCAGCACCCCTCTACATCTTTTTTGAAATTCAAATTTCAAATAATTTATGCACCTTTCATTACTTACTATTAAATCTGGATCAGCTTATGCATTCCAAATATGTTGCATTCATTGTGTTCAAAGTTTATGCTCTTGTCTATAATTCCTTTAACCACTCGTATTATTTTTAAACCAGTGCTTGCTTCTCCTTTTAATTCTTATCTAAACCCTCTAGGTATGGTGCGATACTAAGCAGGTGCTGCACTGTTGTGGATACTGACTTTAAATGTGATGTTGAACTGAAGTCCAATTTTGCTTTGGGTGTAAAAGATTCCATGATCCTATTTTGAAGTGTAGGGAATTATTCCAAGTGTCCCAGCCAATACCCAGGCCTCCATTAACATTTACAGAATATATTATCTCGTTACCACACAGCTGTTTTGGGGATTTGCTCTGGATAATTTGACCACTGATTCTGGCATTCCAAGATTGACTGCACTTTTAAAAACACTGGTTAGGAAAAGTGCTATATAATTTCAAGTCTGTATTTCCATTGTTTCACAGTCTCCATAATATTTTTCTTTCTGGTTGGTTAGGGTTGGGAATTCTTAAACCTTTGTTCTTACCAATGTTATGGACTAGGCCAGACCACTCAAAACATTCTTGAGCAGGCAACCCAGACCCATAACTTTAATTTGTTTCAGTAAGTGGACAGTGAAAATTACCTGGAGTAGGTTAGCTAAGTTGACTACGGGTTTTAAAACAGAAATTTATTCACAAATTTTACGCAATGAAACACAGAACAGAATAAAGAACCCGATAGAACTGTCTATCCCAACTAGATTTAATTATACTGTTCTGAATGTGTGTAACAGTCCCAATAAGCAAATCCCTTTTCTTAAAAAAAAAAAATGAACAGATGCTTACAGTTGAAGTTAGAGTAGAGGGAGCCTGTTTCCACAAAACTGAACTCCTAACTAGTTCTGAACTAAACTGCTCAGCTGGAGAGCTGACCACTCCCCTTTTCATTATACAGGTCACTTCTAAAACATGACCACTTTGACCTGAAGTCTCATCTGTTTGCATATAAACAAAAAAGCCTCTCAATACCCTTTAATCTCTGTACCAAACCAGTCTAGTCAGAGCCAGGAGTGTTTTATTACCCCTGAGTTAAACCAAGGACACCATATCCTTGAAAAGGAACAGCTTTTAGAAAAAAGGGGCCAGATTTGTGACACCAATCTATAACCAATAGGGGACGTTGGTTAAAGTGCTGCTAAAAGGCCACTTGCTGTTTTGCTTTCTGTTGTATAGAAATGTGCAGCATTTGTACAAACAAACAAAACTTCATTTTCCTTTTTGCTGCAGAGTGAAGGAAGCAAACTCCAGAAAGATCTGCGGGCGTACCTGGTTGCAGTAAAAGGTAAGGAGGTCACACGCATGAGAGCTGTGTTTGAGAGCAAATCATAACATTACAGCTGCTATTAAAAAGGATGCAAGGCCATTTTGGCTGCATTGATAGGGAATGTGAAACGTTGGACCACAAATGATTCATTTTGAATGGCTAAACTAACTCTGGGATATAAATGGCATATTCAAGTTTGTGTTTATCTAATGGATTACCTGGCCAAACTCACCATGTTGGCCTTCACAAAGGGTGTGTTGAGGTTAACCTTTGTATGTTTTGGAGCTTTTTGTGGATAAAGATTTCTTTTGATATTAAAAATAAATCAGACCACTGAGTACAAAAACAGCCCCAATTGACCATATCTGCAGTGGACATTGTCATTTTGCCTGTCCTTAGTAATAGAAGCTGTGCTGGCACCTCCTGTTTTATTAGATTGGTGTGTCAGTAGTTCAGTTATTTTTTTAAAAAAATGTAAGTATCGTGTACAAAATATTTGTCATTGTCCATGTATTCTAAAGGTGAATATTTATCACTGGCATAGTTTCCTCTTCATGTGGATATAAGATCCATCAATCTTATGACCTTTATCAAGCTTGACACTGCTGCAGTCATTGCCTGATTTGCATTTTGCACTTGATCTCCAGATAAAGCACTTTGTAATTAGAGAATGGTACAAGATGGGATATGCCCCACATTATTGCTGGCGCAAGCTTTGAAATTTTTAATCCTATTCCCCAGTTATCATTTCCTGTCCTCTCTTCAACCCTTCCCCCTCAGTTCTATTCCTCCTTTCAAGTTTTTATACCATTTTTCTGCCATCCTTTCATGCATTGTAAATCAAACTTGAAATGATAAGAATTCTGTCATTAGTTTAAATTCATATCCTGTCACTTTAGACATCAACACCTTTTCATAATTTTAACCGTTGTTCAATACTCCTTTGACCACCTTGAATCTTCAAACTTGAACATCAAAACTTGACTTCTGTATTTTGGAAGAAAATTATTCAATTGAATTGTTGACCAAGTGGAAATGTAAATATTTGTGCTGCTTAATATTTATCACCATGATACTAAGTTACTTAACACTTGAAAATATTTAATTTTTTTCTTTTGCACTCTCCTTTGCATTGCACCTTTCCATCCAGGGAATAAGAATTAAGTTGTAACTTGCAACATGTACATTGCTTTTGAGAAAGTAAAAACCCATAGGAAATGTCCAACTGTTGCTAAAGAGAAGCCAACAATAATAATAGGTCAAGGGGAGAGCTTTGTTTTGTCAGTGGCAAGTGTTAGGCTTGGGTCATTTGAAGAATTTTGCAAAAGTAGGACAAAGTGGTGATATTGCTGGAGAAACCTTTTTGAGATTCCCATTTCTAGTTTACTGAATGACATGGCAAAAATGTTTTGGGCTTTCAAATTTTCAGTATAACAAATTGCATAAAGAAACTTTCACATTTTTGTATGCTAAGGTAATTCAAACCGCAAAGGAACATTCCTCTCTACCCTTGGCACATGTTCTTTCAATGGAATTGCTTTAAAGGAACAATTGATTAAAATAAAATCAGTCCAATATCCTCCTAACTTTCAATAGATTTCAATATCCACATTTCACCGAAGATTTCCTGGATCATCTGGTCAAATTTACAACCAATCTCCTGGAATCCTTAGGCTGGTGGATGTCTACAACTAGAGGCAGCCTTTTTACTATATTTGGTGGGAATATCTCAAAGCCAAGTAGACTTCCTCTGACCACACACAACCTCTTTTGTTCCGTGGGTATTCCATTGATTTGTAGGGAAGCTGTAACTTGACTACATAATAGGTAGCAAGACACAAAAGCAGAAATTGCTGGAAAAACTCCACTGGTCTGGCAGCATCTGTGGAAACAAACCAGAGTTAACACTTTTCAGAACAGTTTAACTGGACGCAGAGGAGTCACTGCACCCAGAATGTTCATTCTGCTTCGTCTCCGCAGATGCTGTCAAACCTGAGTTTCTCCAGCAATTCCTACTTTTGTTTGATTTTCAGCATCTGTAATTCTTTGGGTTTTCTTTTGGAAAGTAAGACACATGCAGATCAGCTTTCTTTGCTCTCCACTCCCTTTCATTGAAATAAATGGGTAAATTATAGTACAATACCTAAACACCTTTCTGGAGCAGTAAGTCTAATCATGATAAACTAGTGGATAGTTGTCTTTTAGGCATTGCTGCAATGTACTTTGTCTCTAATTTTGCCATTTCTTTCGAGCCAACCAACCCAATTTTTCCTTTAATTTCTTGCAATCAGGCTGACCCTCGGGTGGTGTCTAGAACAAATCATATGATTCATTTCATTTATCTTAAATTTAAAGTTACATATCCAAAATATAGCCTTTTTTAACTACTGCTGTTCATCATTTTTATAAACTATCTGGATGAGGGCGTAGAAGGGTGGGTTAGTAAATTTGCAGATGACACTAAGGTCAGTGGAGTTATGGACAGTGAACGAAGGATGTTGTAGGTTACAGAGACATAGATAAGCTGCAGAGATGGGCTGAGAGGTGGCAAATGGAGTTGAATGCGGACAAGTGTGAGGTAATTCACTTTGGTCAGAGTAACCGGAATGCAAAGTACTGGGCTAATGATAAGACTCTTGGTAGTGTAGATGAGCAGAGAAATCTCGATGTCCAGATACACAGATCTTCGAAAGTTGCCACCCAGGTTGACAGGGTTGTTAAAAAGGCATACAGTGTTTTAGCTTTTATTAATAAAGAAATCGAGTTCCGGAACCATGAGGTTACGCTACAGCTGTACAAAACTCTGGTACGGCCACACTTGGAATATTGTGTACAGTTCTGGTCACCGCATTATAAGAAGGATGTGGAAGCTTTGGAAAGGGTGCAGAGGAGATTCACTAGGATGTTACCTGGTATGAAAGGAATGTCTTCAGAGGAAAGGCTGAGGGACTTGAGGCTGTTTTCGTTAGAGAGAAGGTTGAGAGGTGACTTAGAAACATACAAGATAATCAGAATTAGATAGGGTGGACAGGGAGAGCCTTTTTTCCAAGTATGGTGATGGCGAGCACGGGGGGACATAGCTTTAAATTGAGGGGTGATAGATGTCAGAAGTCATTTCTTTACTCAGAAGTAACGGTATGGAATGCTTTGCCTGCAACAGTAGTAGATTCGCTAACTTTAAGTACATTCAAGTCGTCATTGGACAAGCATATGGACATACATGGAATAGTGTAGGTTAGATGGGCTTCAGATTGGTATGACAGGTCAGCGTAACAGCGAAGGCGGCGCAACGTCAAGGGCTGAAGGGCCTGTAATGTTCTATGTTCTATCAATATTGTGAGCGTGTGTAGAGAACACATCAAACTGATGTAATGCTCTTATGTATTTTTGTACTTAGAAAACCAGAATAAATATTGGTCCATTCAGTGATTAAAGTTGGATAAATTATAATGGGGACTAATTAAATGATAGAATGCTTGGTCTTTCGTAATGAAACCCTGATGAAAGCTAATGATTCCAAATAAACCTGTTGGACTGTAACCTGGTGTGGTGATTTTTAACTTTTGTCCATCCCAGTCAAACCCAGCACCTCCGCATCATGAAAACTGATGCACTTTGTGGGGAACTCCAGTTCCAGCAGGAACTAAGGGCCTGAAGAAATTCAATGGTAAAGAAATAGTACTGGACTAGTTAATGAGATGAATAATCAGTACAATAAATCCCTAAAGCTGGTTCTCCAGTACATCAGAATTCCGTGGATTCTAGAACAATCCCTGTTAGCTGGATGAAGGCAACCCAAATCCTTCTCTTCAAAAGAGGAGGTCAAGCAAAAATGGGAACGTTTGGAGCATTTGGCTTAATAGCTTATCCCTGATTGATTGGCTACTCCTGCTCCTTTGCAGAAAATATACATTCAGTCCCTCAAGCCTGGTCAGCCATTCCATGAAAATAAATCTTTAAAAAGAAATCATATGGAGAGTTGTAACAAATCGAAATAGAATCGAAATTGTATTTTTAGGATACAACTAGCAGGATAAATGAGAGCCAATGGATGCAGCAGATGTGAATTTTCAGTAAGCTTCACTCACTCAGTATACAAAGTTAGAATTGGTGATACTGAAGCTTAACATTAGCATGGGTTGGTTGTTGACAGAAATAAACGGGCCATTTTGATGTTGACTGTCTATGTTGGTTACTACAAGAGCCACTGTCAACAGGAGAACCCAAGCAACCAGTCAAATTCAAGCAAGGGAAGATGATCTCTAGCATTTGGGGAAAAAAATAGCGGTTTCACTTTAATATGAGTTGTAATTAACATTTTGGAAAATTGGAGAAAAGCAAAATAATTTGATCGGAAAGAGGCTTGAGAATGGCATTCAGGGGACTCGTATTTATACACAAATTGCATAAAGGCAATGATGCAAGAGATTTGTTACAAAGGAGTTGAAGCAGGTATGTGAAGTCTTAAAGCTTGGTCAGACCATGTCTGAAGTATTGTGTCCAATTTTGGACTCAACTTGCCTTTGAGGCAATTAAGATTCATGAGACTGATTCCTGAGATTCTTTTAAGAAGGTGAGTAGTTTAAACTTGCATCACCTTGCAGTTCAGAAATAGTGCTATAATTTCCTTAACACTTTTTTTTTAAAGGGATTGGCTGAGTAGATTGAAAATATTTCCACTCATGCAGTCTTGAACATGGTGTCAGAATGAGACATGTGTCACTTAAAACTGAAATTAAATTTCTCCCCTCAACTTTGTCATTCTGAGGAATTCTCTAGCCCAGAAAGATATGGGTACATACATTCAGGACAGTGTCCAGGGTGCTTAAAGGGAATGCTATACTGAGATAAAGTTTCAGCCATGATCTTACTGTGTAATGGAGCAAGATAAGAGTCAATAGGCCGCCTGCAGATTTTAATCTTATGTTTCAACTGCTTGGAACACAACTGACTGTAAATTTAAATTTGTTCTATAGCTATGCATGATGCCACAAAGAAGCTGTCAGAAGTTTTGGAGGAAATTTATGAGCCAGACTGGGTCGGCAGACCAGAAATTCATTCGATTTCAGAGGTTAGACTTCTTTGTTTCACTCCCATTTACTTCCCCACAGGTCAAGGGACTGCCTTGGACTTTGCTGTGGCTATCTTCACCTAGACCATTGGAGGCCCAACCATAGTCGGAATAAATCACAGACTGAGGATCTGCACTGCTTAATGAATAAGCAATGGCTGTTTTAAAGTCATGGCAGCTGGCATGAAAACAAATGATGGCTGCTGATGTTCAGTGTTCTGTAAAATTTCACGTGATGAAGGAGCAGTGCCCCAAAAGTTTGAAATTCCAAAGTCAACCTATTGTACTATAACCTGGTGACTTCTGGTTCTATTAGACTTAATTTTGGGGAGAGTAACTGGTCAAATTATTTTGAAGTTTGAATAATAGAGGCAATCTCGTGGAAGTGCACGATTTTGAGCGTTTTCCAGTGTAGATGCTGAGCTGTTTTGAGGCCGTACTACCAGTGTCACTGGACTTTGTAATGGGGACAAAGGTTCAGATCCCAACACAGCAGATGGTGAAATTCAAATTCAATTAGTAAATCTGCAGTGGAAGGTTAATCTTCGGCCACAATGAATATAATTATGAAAATCCCAATTGGGTGGTTTAATCCCTTTTAGAGAAGAATATCTTCTCTTTACTCCGCCCCGCACAAACTCCATTACTACCCTGTTGCTGTAACTGACCTATATGTGACTCCAAAATGGCTGACACTCTACTGCTTTCTCAAATGGCCACGAAGTTCGAGGACAATTCAGGAAGAGCAATTAATGCTCGCCTTGGGTGTCATGGTGGCTCTGGTTAGCACTGCTGCCTCTCGCTGCCAGGGCCTGGTTTGAATCCAATATCGAGTGACTGTATGGGAGAGAAATTTGCACAATTCTCCTCATGTCTGTGTGGATTTGCTCCAGTTTCCTCCCATGGTTCAAAGGTGTGCAGGTTAGGTTGATTGGCCATGTCAATTTGTCCATTGGATGCGTAGGTTAGGTAGATTATCCATGGGAAGTACAGGGTTGCAAGGATTGGGTTGAGGGAATGGGTCTCAGTGTAATGCTCCTTGGAGTGTCAGTATGCACTTGAAATGCTGAATGCCCTGCTTCCACATAATAGGGATTCTGAGATATTTGATTCTTGTCAGATGTCCCTGCATCTTGTGAAAGACCCAAAATGGCTGACTTCCACTAATGGGGGAATGCAGTGTGTAGGTCATAGTTGTAGAATAAAGGGGTTGGCCATTTGAAAAATCTTGCCATTGTGTTTTGTAAGACTTGGAAGTTTTCCATCCTCTGGACAAGTGCATGCTCATTACAGCATATTCATGCTGAGAGGTTTTTGCAGGTTTGAATGAACCTAGTGAAGAAGTGATAATGTCAATTGAAAAGTAATTCAGAACATTGTTTTGAGCAGACAAACAAATTGCTGGCAACTTCCTTGGGAAGAATGATAACTTTTGAGTCTAGCGACTTTGTCAGAACTGTTAGTAACTACGTAAACTTGGTATTTATGCTGAAGCCAAAATTGGGGGGGAATAATAAGTGGAGACTGACCCCAGAGAATTATGAAAGGGCTAGGTAAGCAAGGAGATAACGGATAGTAGACTAGGACAGAAGAAAAGTTAACTGAGAAGAGTGAGAAAATGGTTTAATTGTGATGGGCATATAATACACGTGAATGGCTGGCTGTGCTAAAAGCAACCCATGTCATAACAGGATTGGGTGTGGAGTGGGTTTAAAAAAAGATGGAAGGATGGAATCAGGCTGTAAAACTATTGAACTTGATGTTGAATCCTAGATGCTGCAGGGTCCCCATGTGGCAAATGTTCCTTGAGCTTGAGCTGAGGCTTGCTGGAGCACTGCAGCAGGCCTGAGATAGAAATGTTGGTGGAAGCTCAGTCATTCTTGCTGTTCACCAGGCAGAGGAGGTCATATGGTGGAGATGAAACAGGCTGTGTGGCAGCTTTGCAGAACACTTGCATCACGTCCACAAAAAATGACACCTCCCAACCCCCTCCCTTCAGCTTTTGGCTTCAACATAAATACTCGTTTTTTTTCTAGTTGTGATGAGTTGACAGACTTAAAATGCTAACTCTGCTTTCTTTCCACAGATGCTGCCACATCTGAGTTTCTCCAGCAATTTCTGCTTTGGTTTCTGATTTCAGTATCCATAGTTCTTTATTGTAATGTTTTGGGGCAGTGCTGGGGCAAAAGTTGAATTCAGTAAAAGCCTGGAATTAAAAGCTAGCCTAATGACATCCATGTGACTGTTTGTTTTATTCTTCTGGGGGTTTAAAAAGAAATCATTCTGTTCGCTATTGCCACAGAAGGAAATCCTTACCTAGACTTATATGTAACTCCAGACCCTTGGCAATGTGGTTGACTATCAATTGAAATGGTTTAGTAAGCCACTCAGTTCAAAGGCATTAAAGAATGGGCAATAAATTCTAGCCAAACCAGCACTGCCCACATCTCATGAATTCAGTAGGTTAGAGAGAAGTTTTCTGTCATGAATTGTGGAATAGGCTTTGGGCGCACTTCCTATTTTTGGTGATCTGTTGTTTCAACTTGAGTTTGATACACAAACATTTCTCATTTGCCTTAATGTCTTTTTGTTTACCTTCAGAATAGTGATCTTCTCTGGACTGACTATCACCAAAAACTGGTGGATCAAGCTCTCCTGACCCTGGATACTTACCTCGGCCAGTTCCCAGATATCAAAGTAGGAGTCTTTTTTTGTGTGCGCGCTATAACCTAGGCAGAATGGATCCTGTTAATTTACTACCTTTTTTAAATGTGATGCTCATTTCCCAAGGTTAGGGTTGTTAGCCACAGTCCAAAGATGTGCATGTTCGGTGGACTGGTGTGCTCAGTTGTACTGATTAGATGGATTAGCCTTAAGAAATGCAGGGTTATAGGAATAGGGTTGGGAATTGATCTGTGTGGGATGCTATTTCAAGTGTCAGTGTAGACTTGATGGGCTGAATGACCTGATTCTGGAATGTTAGATGAGTTTTTTTAATAAGAACAGAAATCGTGACAGGGATTTAGATGTGCGACTAATGTTAATTTAGCGTGTGGATTTCTGTTGCTGATTGACCTTTATGCACATTTTGTACTATTCCCATTTTGAGAAAGTTTCATTTCAATTCCTCCTCTATTTTCTGATTTAAATGTAGCCCAACTTTGTGCATGTGACTAGTTCCTCTTTTTCAAGCTTAGCATTTTTCCTAAATATAACTAAGATGACAATTTCATTGAGAGCTTGCAAGTTAACATTAAAGTCTAAAACTGAACTTCCCTAGGAGCCAAACTTGCTTTTTGATTGATACATATGTTAAATTGTAACCTTCTAAATCATTTGTAAAAGTTTTAAACACAGTACCTGAAACAAAGCCAACATCCCACCGACTGAGCCTGTATGATCTCTTTGAAGAGTCTAATCATTAGTCCCATTAGTGCTCACGTGCTGCAAATTTTTTTTTCAAATAATGGACACATTCCTTTTTTGAACACAGCTGTGGAATTTGCTTCTATCACACACTTATCCCCAAGTACAGCATTGTGTAGTCATAGTTCATTATCTATATCTTGAAGTTGTACTGATGGCTTTGATCACCTTTCGAACTAATTATTCAGACTGTACAACCTTTATTTCTGGAAGGTCAGCACATTTTTTTAGTGTGAGAATCTGCAATTACTTAAAGCACCAGGTGGTTAGAAATTCACATTAGTGACTCATTGAGTAGTGTCATAGTCATAGAGCCATAGAGTCCAACAGCATGGAAACAGACCCTTTGGTCCAACTAGTCCACACTAACCATGTTCCCAAGTTAAACTCATTCCACCTGCCTGAATTTGGTCCATATCCCTAAAACCTTTCATCTATACTTGGGTATAATTACAATGTTTAAATACCTGCATCCACCACTTCCCTTGTAGTTCGTTCCACGCACCAACCAGTGTTTTTTTAAAAAAAAAGTTATCCCTTGTGTCCTTTTTTTTAATCTCTCAAGTCACCTCAAAAAAATAAGCCCCTCCACCAAGTTTTGAACTCCTCCACCTTAAGGAAAATACTTTTGGTATTCCCCTTATCTGTGCTCCTCCACCCATGGTCATAGGTGATACAAATATTTGTTAGGCATCCTGCAATTTCCTCCCTAACTTCCCACAAAGTCCTGGATACACTTCATCGGGTTACTGAAATTTACATGCCTTTTTATGCTTTGAGACCTCGAGCACTTCCTGTTCTTTAGTGTGAACTGATTTTGAAACAAATATATCCGAGTTCTCTAGCCTCTTTTTTTTTCTCTCCACAGTAAAAATTGACGAGAAATATTCATTTAATACCTTTCCAATCTGGGAATTAAGCATTTACCAGCTTTGAAATTTGATCACTTTTGACTTGAGATGCAAAGGAAAAAACGATTTTGTTTAGAGGGCAACATTTTTTGTGAATCTACAGTTTAAACATAATTTATTTTGTAGACTCGTATTGCAAAGCGTGGGAGGAAGCTTGTTGACTACGACAGTGCAAGACATCATTATGAATCTCTCCAAGGTGCAAAAAAGAAAGATGATGTAAAAATAGCAAAGGTAAAAGATATTGCATATTTATGTGACATTTTGCACAAAAGAAGGGCCTTTGGTCCAAAATTTCTGTACTGGCATTTAGAACGATCCAATTTGGCCAACCTGCACCATACAAAAGTTGGATTTTTTCAAAAACATTCCTTTTGAAAGCTACCTTTTCTAAATCTGCTTCCACAGCCTTTCCGATATTCCCGATCTTATCCTGCTGTATTACATTCCTAAGAATGTCTGTTGTAGTTGTTTGCTAATCACATTGGATGTGCTTCCACTGGTTATTGAATTATCCCTGTTAGAAACTGTCATCTTGTATCCAATATCCAATTCTGTGATTTGAGTGATGTGTGCAAGATGTGAAGAACTGGCCATTCAGTTGTTAACTAGAAATACTGTTCTATTGCATGAGGATGGAATCACTTGAAATTTGAATTATGATGGCCAGAAATGAGGTCGGAAAATATTTAATGTTGCTTTTGAGAGCCAGGAGAGCTCTAATAAAATTGCAGTAGCTTGTTTGCCTTTGAATTGCCAAAATATTTACGTTAAATGATGAACCCCTTGGTGATAAATTTGCAATATTTTAAATGGGAGAAACTCTAAGCCTGGCAGTGCCTGTGGAGGGATAGTGTGTCAACCTGGAGTCTGGTATGACTCTTCTTCCGAACTGAAATGTGTTGGGAATTTTGATTTATTCTGTTTGACAGGTAAAGGAAAAGCAATGAATCCATGCCAACTGCCCCCTTGCTCCTCCTTTGCTTCTGACAGAAGTATTTAAACAAAATACCTCCACCTTTCAGTTTTAAAACATTGTACCAGAGCGGTCATTCAGTATCTCTCGCTCACATTGTCTGTCCCCTCTCCAACAACAAATGCTGCCAGACCTGCTGAATTTCTCCACCATTCTGTCTGTTCTAAAGTGGAATAATAGGTTGGGACCTTTTTTTTAATAAGTTAAAAGTCTCTGCCAACTTGATAATGAATTTTTTACCCAGCTAGATTGTTGACACAGCTTGACTAAAAGTACTTTGATATTGGTCTGGTGTTCACTGAAAAGTCTCCCTCCTATTTTGATAAATGCTAATTGACTTTCCTAGGTTTCAGTTTAGCTCCAGGAGCTGCTGTTCCTGAATAACCCTGAGATTGCACATGAATGTGCATTTCCATTCGGTTAATGTAAGAAGTAGACTCTAGTCCTACACTGTGTTGCAAACTATTTGAGGAAAGTGCTGAATCTTGAGCCCCACGACTGTTTCCACACGTTAATAAATTAATCGAAATATGCAATTTATTAGTTTGAAATCCAATTAGCACAAAACATTGACCACATTCCTGTACTTAACTGCTGTTTATTACAGGTATTTTCTCGCCACAGGTAAGCAAAACTGAGCTATCAATATAACTCCACTAGTGAAAAATATATAATCCTGTTTTAAAGCTTCTGCATCAGGCACCGATAAATCAACTCCTCCTCTATATTTCTGCAGCAAAGTTTATGCATATGGCTGTTGGGGTAAGATAGCATTGGACGTGATATCTGCTAACACTGGCAATGGTTGGAAATGTCCAATATTACAAAGCACCGGAGGGAGCATGTGACTTCATCTTCAGGAGGGGAGGAAATTTGAGAGAGAATGAGAGAGAACTAGAATATTTTCAGATTTATTACCATGAGTCAATGGGGATATAGGATTCTGTATCCAGCCTGTGCTGTATCTTGGGAAGTGGCACTAGTTTACAGACCTCTTGAGAAGAAATGGATTATCATCCAAAATTTAATCTGTTTTCCCCATCGTCCAGTCCCCCAAAATGTGAAACTTGATCTATTCCAGTTATGTTTTCATGCTCTTGAACAAAAGGAGAAAACCATATCGAAGTGAATCTTATCCTGACTCACTTTATTTGGGCTCTTGGCTGCATCTTTTCTGTGCGTCTGACTGCCAGCTTTTTCCAAGGTACTTGTCAGTGTAGCATATTCATTGTAGCTACTATACTTGTGGCTGTGGAGAAGAGTGAGAAACCCCCATCTACCAATGGAAGGTTAAAATCTGTGGTGGCAATCTTCAATAGCTGGTCTGTGGTGCTCTTGGAAGATCCTAAGTGGCTTTTAAAAGCTTGTGCAATCTGTTCTCTGAAATGGGAAAATAGCTGAAGTCTGCTCCTCAGGTGTATCTGTCTGGTAACTCCTGCGAAGTTCTTGTGGGGATATTGAGGTAAGGATGGAATTGAGGTTTGTATCTGCTAGTAGTCTTGTTACACTGATTAAAACCATTTTAAATTGCCATGTTCAGGAGGGGAAGATTTTTTTGGGAAAGAATCAGAATATTTTGTTTTATTTGAGTCAGTAGGACATAGATTTCAAACATTGAGGGTCTGTTGTAGTCACCTTTTTAAACTTCCATGTCTTCCCTTTCTGAAGGATTGGGAGTAAGCACAGCATTTCTGCTTTTTTTTTTGTTGAAAATTTTATTTTTGGGAAACTAGGCAACAAGTGGGCTACATCAAGGTAAAAGTGGTGAAACAGCTCCAACTACCAAATAAAGTGGGGTGCTAGTATGTGTCTCAGGAGACTTTTTCTCCTTGCTCAGTTTCCAAAGCATGCAATGCAGAAACCATCCCATTGGAAGCACAATGAGGCTTGCAATTATACATCAAGTCTTTCAGATTTATTTTGGTTTTCAAAGCAAAGTTTTCATTTAAAACTCTTTGTGAAGAGCTGTATTCCTGTAACCTTGCCCATCATGGGATGCTGGGGTTCTGTCAATACTTGGATCTCACTAGTGTTATGAACTAAGCCAGACCATAACTTTGCAATTTGTTTTGGTAAATGTACGGTGAAAATTACCCAGATTAAGGTAACTATGTTGACTACCAGGTTTTAAAACAGACAAAAATTTATTCACAAAGTTACATGATAAAACACAAAATACAGAATAAAGAACCTCAACAGAACCCAACCTACCCAACTAGATTTAATTATGCTGTTCTGAATATACACAACAGTCCCAATAAGCAAACTCCCTTTAAAAACCAGTATAAATGGAACACACAAGTTGAAGCTTAAGGGCAGAAAAGTGTGTTTCCACACAGTTCCCTGTTGAACTTCCCAGTTCAAGACTGAGCAAAAACTGCTCTGTTCAGGTCAGTTAGAGAGCTGACCACTCCCCCCTTCCCTATGCAGGTCACTTTTAAAACTTGACCACTTTGGCCTGAAGTCTCACCTTTACATATAAACAAAAGGCCTCTCAAAATCCTTTTCAACTCTGTACCAAACCAGACTGAGCGGAGCCCGGCCTGGTTTATTGCCCCTTTGAAACAAAATCAAGGTACAGCTTTTAGAAAAGAAGGAGCTAGCTTTGTGACACTAGAATAGATGAGACTGAAGGAGACCTGATGAAAGTCTCCGATTTAGTTGGTTTTAATTTGGATTATTCCAGCATTTGATATTTTGAATATTTGTTGGGCAAATTCTCTTTCAGCTGGTGCACTGTCATTTGTTTGTGTGTATGTCGCTGGCAAGACCTACATTTGCCCTTAAACAAGCCATTTGAGGGAATAGTTGACCATTGATCATTAAACTGTGGTTCTGAGACTGTGGGGAGGTCAGATTGGGTAAGAATTGCAGATTTCCTACTGTTTGAAGGTTGATGATGAACCAGGTTTTTTTAACAATTGAGGATATGGTTGCTATTACTTGATATTAGCTTTCAATTCAAGATTTATTCATTTAATTGATTTTAAATTGTTACAGTAGCCCAGAGTGATATCCAAGGCCTTTGGGTTACTAGTCCTGTGATATTGTCTATGCCACCCTATTTGTTTCCTTGCCTCAGTGGACTTGAACAGGACTTGTGGGCGGCACGGTGGTAGTCGGCGACACGGTAGCACAGTGGTTAGCACTGCTGCCTCACAGCGCCAGAGACCCGGGTTCAATTCCCGCCTCAGGCGACTGACTGTGTGGAGTTTGCACGTTCTCCCCGTGTCTGCGTGGGTTTCCTCCGGGTGCTCCGGTTTCCTCCCACAGTCCAAAGATGTGCGGGTCAGGTGAATTGGCCATGCTAAATTGCCTGTAGTGTTCAGTAAGGGGTAAATGTAGGGGTCTGGGTGGGTTGCGCTTCGGCAGGTCAGTGTGGACTTGTTGGGCCGAAGGGCCTGTTTCCACACTAAGTAATCTAATCTCAGTAATCTAATCTAATCTAAGACTGGGTGAACTGACATAAACTCCAGTGCTGCAGGCTTCTGAACTTGCCTCTTTTCTTAATGAATGGAGCTGCCTCAGTCTTTTGCATGTTGATTGGAGACCTCATGGTCCATATTGGTCTGGTGTGAATGGCTATCTCTGGGTAAGTACAGTGGAAGCTACTGTTAACCTGTATTGTCAGGCTGGGAGATGGTTACAGGAGGAAAAAAACTCATTCCTGATTCAAGTTTGTTGTCTTGGCATTGGGTCACAGGAATTTGGCCTGGGGCTGGAATTTGGCTAGGTTTTGTCCAGCTATCCCAACTTATCTTTCATTACGGAGTGTCGTTTGTAAATGTAGAATGCTACCCTAACCAGGGGTCAGCACTAAGGAAATGTACTAGATTTGCAGTGTTTTGTTTATTTTCTTTGCTGTCCTTTGCCCTGATTGTTCCCCTCAAGTCAGGTTCCTCGAGTTAACTGTCAGGATGTGTAAGAGCATGCCACTGTTTTTACACCCCACCGTCCTCACCTCCCATCCCGAAATCAGCCATTATCCAAAAGTTAAAGATCACAACACTAGGTTATAGTCCAACAGGTTTATTTGGAAACACCAGCTTTTGGAGCGTCATTACTTCGTCAGGTAACAACCACCTGATGAAGGAACGGTGCTCCAAAAGCTAGTGCTTCCAAATAAACATATTGGACTATAACCTAGTGTTGTGATTTTTAATTTTGTCCACGCAAGTCCAACACCAGCACCTCATAGTCATTACCCAAAGGTGCTGTAACTGATGGTTAAATGGCTGTGTTTGTCCTGAATTAGTACTAATCCTGACTAGTTTATACCACCCATGGAGAGGCTTACCTGCGAAACTACTGCGCTCTCCTGTATCCAAGCACACTGCCAGTATAGTTTTCTGGGTCATTTGGGAAATGACTTTGTAATCTTCCTGCTAAAGTGTTTCCATGCATTGCATTGTTGAGGTTGGTAACTTGCTGTGACTAACTGCTATTCTGTCTTATTAACCTATTCTTTGCAGCTGACCTGCTCTTGTTTAACTGTTGCTGGGAAATACTACAAGAAGCTGGTGTATCTGTGGCTCGGTGCTGTTGATTAATAAAATGTTCTTCCTTTTCCCTTGCTGCTTTTACCTCACCTGTCCCACAGCCCTGATTCACCAAGCTGTTGCTCTTGCTGTAATCTTTCTGTGTGCTTTTTTTTGTTTGTGTTTTTTTTCCTCCCTAGCCTGTCTCGTTGCTTGAGAAAGCTGCGCCTCAGTGGTGCCAGGGGAAGCTTGTGGCGCATATCGTTGCCCAATCAAATCTGCTCCGAAATCAGGTGACCAATTACTTGTTTTTGTCTTGGTGTGGTATATCTCTGGCTGTGCTTTACTGTCTATCTGCTTGTGTTGTGGTTGGTGCTTTAAGCCCTCTGTGTCTCTGTTTTGAAAACGTCCAATTACTGCAGCTGATGGCACAGGAGCACTTTTCACCGAAGAATTCAAAGATTATAGTAGGGACAATTTTATTTGTTTAGCTGTTTCATTGCCACTGGCAACCACCGCCCCCTGGGGAATGTTCGATTGCCATGCAGAAGTAAGCAGCCACCCTTGAAGACATCTGAATAGAGCCAATTCCAACTCTTCCACTTTTGGTTTGTAGAGCTCATTGGCATTTGTGCCCAGAGTTTGAGGTTATTTCCAACTGAATATATGTTGAGTTGAGAGCAAAGCTGATTTTTAACACCTTGCTGCTTCAGAAAATTCCGCTCTGACTTCCCTTGAACCACCTATCTGGCTGAAATGTTTTACTTTAATCTGTAAATAAATGTCTGACTCTGGTGTAACCTTATTCCTTTATTTAACATAAATGCTCATTGCAAATAAGTTTTGTGTAGCTGCTGTGTGAGGGAGGAGGGATTGAACGCTGGAAGAGGCATGTTTTAAACAGCCAGTAACTAATTAGAGACTGAAGTGCAGGGAGAGAGATCTTATTATTTTCTGTCCAATAAACTGGTGAGCAAGTTCTCCATTCTCAACTGCAAAGTCCAATTGAAGCAACATGTTGTAGTACAGTAGCTGACTTGGGCCCTCCAACCGAAGTACTTTAAATTCATCTCAGTGTGGCCTTGAAAGGCCACTTCATTGTCCATGTCCAGTTGTCCGAGGGAGGTTGGTGGTTGGTTACTGTGATGATCCATTTGGGCTGATGTAGCTGCCCTTTGTAACGTTCTCTCAACTGACCTCATGGTCTTTTCAGAAGACTGTAAATGGCCAGTGATGCTTGGGGAAAGTCAAGTGCTATGAGAGCTTGAAATCTGAAATAAAAACAGAAGACAGAAAATACTCAGCATTTATTGTTAACCTGTATTGTCAGGATGGGAGAGGGTTAAAGGGGAAGGAAGCTCACTTCCCTGTTTCATGTTTGTCGTCTTGGCAGCGGGTCAATGGAATTTGGTAAGGGGGTGGGATTTGGCTAGGTTCTGTTGTTCACCTATCCCAATGTATCTTTCATTCCTACATTTATTTGTAAATGTGAAATGTCACTAGGGGGCCAACTCTAAGGAAATGTATTAGATTTGCAGTGTTTGTTTGTCTACAAAATCAGAAGATACAGTAAATACTCAGCAGGTCAGGAAATATGCAAAGAAAAGCATTTACACTTTGAAACCAATGGCCTTTTTGCTCAAATCTGAATTTATTTCTCCCTCTTCACAGATACTGCTTCGACCCCTCTTCTGTTTTCTTAAAAATAACCATGCTGTTTGTAGGATCAGAATCTGGTCCAAACCATATTTGAATAGCACAACTCTGAATTTGAAAGATGACAGTTGACCACAATGATTTTGTTTTAGGTGGGACTAGATTGGGTTAGGATATCTGATCAGCATGGATGGGTTGGACCGAAGGGTCTGTTTCCATGCTGTACATCTCTGACTCAAAGTATATTCTGATCCTTTGAATCCTTTGTACTTTTGCACAGGATGTGTGTCATTGTCTAATTCTGTTAATTTCCCCTTTACCCAACAGTGCTACCTCACTTTTTTTGTCTTTGTCCTTCCTAAAAACTGAATACCCCTTCATTTTCTGTCCTCGCCCTACAGTCATGTTTTTCTAATCCCAATTGTATTGTACCTATCTACCTGTTTGTGCATCTAAATCATCCACTTAAATTCACGGACTACTCTGGTTTGAAGTTTTAATCCAGCTCTCTGGAATACAAGTCAACTTCAGTACACTCATTCTAAACTGATTTTGGAATAACTATCTTTCACACGTGTAGTGATTTGGGGATTGCTTCCCACTGTGTCGTATCTTTTAATCACTGGCTTTGAAACCATCTTCACTGCTGAATTGGCATTCCGCTTAGCTGTGAAAGACTTGTGGGTATGGAACTATAACGCAAAATTACTTGTAAAAATCACACAACACCAGGTTATTCAACAGGCTTAGTTGGAAATACGCAATCCTTTATCAGAAATCTGTGGGGCCAGTTTTTTCGAAATCAGAATTTTACAGATTTTGGAATAACTTTAATTTTTGGTGAAATAAAAAAATTAGCTGACAGCAGACGCATGTGAATACTATGAGCACTGAGATGCAACTGACACCTACCATTGCTGGCAACACCACCTCACACATCTGAATGATGTGGTTTGAGTGGGTGTGGAGGTGGGTCACCTGTTCTCATGCCAAAACGATGCTCCACACTCCCCAAAAACAAAGGATCATATATCTGTAGTAGCTTTTGGACTCGGTCGATATGCGTAATCTTCTTGGATATCCTATCTACTTTAAGCTGGCAGTTAATGGTGTCTGGAAGCTAGAACTTCCAATTAAACCTGTTGGACTAAAACCTGGTGTTGTATGATTTGTAACTTTGTGCACCCCACTCCAACACTGGCACCTCCACAACAGAATTACTTATGATAGACAGCATCATCCAGTCGATGACTGTAGGGAAATTGAGGAGAAGTTGGAATTGTCCACGGTTTCTTTAAAGTTTTACTTCACGGAAGTTTATGATCTGTGCTGAAAGTAATTGCCAGCTGAGTGTCTGTTGGTGTGTTCCACTCCTAAATGTGGAAGAGTTGTTTTAAAAAGAACTGAAAACACAAATGATTGATCAGAGCACAAAAACTGCGTAACAAAAAAACCTGAGGGTTGGAATTGCAAATCCATAAGCTTATACGAAGCACTTGGATTGTGAGTAGTTGTTCTGTTTTGGGAAACAAAGTACAATCATAGAATCCCTACAGTGTGGAGTCAGACCATTCGGCCCACAGAGTCCAGACTACCTCACCTGCATATCCCTGGGTACTATGGCCGATTTAGCATGGCCAATCTACTTAACCTGCATACCTTTGGACTGTGGGAGGAAACCCATGTAGACACGGGGTGAATGTGCAACCTCCACACAGTCACCTGAGGCTTGAAGTTGAACTTGAGTCCCTGGCTGTGAAGCAGCACTGTTAACCACTCTGCATTCCAAACATACGTTGAACGTTTTTCCTGTTTTGTAAAAGAAAAGCATCTCCACTTGTGAGGGAATTGAGAGCTGGAAACTGGAAAAAAATTCAAGTCACTAATTTGTTTCCAGTAGAGAAATCGGATGGAATTTCTTTGCCAGAAATGGGGAGAATGCAGAATATATGACAGGGTGTAACTAAGGTACATAGCATAGATATGTTTTAAGGCGAAAGCGAGGTCCTTTTCACACATAAAGGAATAGAATGATATGCAGATATAGTAAAGACAAGGGATGGGAGGAGGCTTGTCTGTTATTATCCAAGCTGTACTGATCCATTTGCTGTAATAGAATTTTTGTGGGTCTAGGATTCTTTGCTACAGTTTGAAATTGTCAGAAATTCCTGACAACAGGAGCAGACAAATGTGAACTTGGCCACAGCCAAGATGACTGTAAATGTCACTACTTTTTAATTTTTGAGACTAGAAATGGGAAGCCAAGATTCAAAAGGAAAGTTTGAGGGAGGCAGGAGCATCGGTAAACTGCTGTTTGGTGGCTGCTTTTATAACCTGTTTGACTGAAATTAGCTGCCTTTTCTGCACATTCAACCTTTTTAGGAGCTCTTAAATTCTATTTTGTTTTAACGTTCATTCAGACAATATGTGCGTCACTGGTTAGGTCAGTGTTTATCATCCTTGGTAGTGGTGAGCTGTTTTCTCCAACCAAAACCATTGGCTTATCTTGTATAAGTACATATGCAGCCCTGGTGGGAAGGGAGTTCCAGACCTTTGACCTTGTGACATGGTAGTTTACACACCAACATAACTTGGAATTAACTTGGAGGGAGGCTTGCAGGTAATGGTATAACTATGCATCTACTGCTTTTGTCCTAAGTGTTTGAAGCAAATTTGTCATCTGTGGGCTACCCGTGCAACCCTCTGTTGGCTAGCTGAGGCTTGTTTGGCAATATCTTTTTCCTTGGAATCCTATGATGATGGCTTCAGCTTTTAAAAAAAAATCCAATTCATCCTCCAGTGAATTGATAAGGGAGCACTGTGCTGTTGGGGATGCTGTTTTTTTGGGTGTAGTTAGTTAGTTCAAATGGTTACAAAAGGTCTCTGATACTATTTTGAAGAGCTTTCAAATTTTCCCTGGCTAGGGTTTAACTTCAATCAACTAATAAGGGTTATTTGCTAATTCTCTCCCATGTGGGAGTTTGCTGTTTGCATGTCAGCTGCCATATTTTTCCCACAATCCAACAATATTGTACATCTGTAAAGTCACTTTAGCTCTAAGGCATGTTGTATCATCAGGTTTGTAAAATGTGCCATATAAGTGAGTCATTATTTTCATTCCTTCCTGTTTTGGTGTATCTTTAGGTTTCCATGGCTACAGAATGGAAGCACATTGAGCTGTTACTTAACTGTGTCTTGATGCCAAGAATTCATTCTTTCAGGAAATGCCAAATCACTTCACAGCAAGTGGAAGCCTTTTTTAAATGCTCTAGTTTTATGAAAGGAGGGGAAAGAGGAGAAATGTTTTTTTCGTCATCTGTGGGATGTGGGTGTTACTGATTAAATTAGCATTTGTTGCCTATCCCTCATTAGCGAGCCAGCCACATTATTGTGGAATGTGGAGTCTGTGTCTAGGCCAGACCAGTTCAGGACAGTAGATTTTCTTCTCAAGGGCTCTGTGAATCAGACATGTTATGATTTCAACAGAATGTGATCACACTTGCATCAGCAATTTTATTAAATTCAGATTTCACCATTTTTCATGGTGGGATTAAAATCCATGTCCACGCACCAATTGCCTGGGTTCTAGATTACTAAACCTGTGACTTTACCACTTTGCCATCATCTGCTCCATATGGCAACCTGTTTGTGCATATCGAGAGCACACAAAATAAATGTGTATCTTCAAAGTTTGTGAGAAGATTTGTAGTTCGGGTGCTCGTTGTTGTGGTTCTGTTCGCCAAACTGGGAATTTATGTTGCAGACGTTTCGTCCCCTGTCTAGGTGACATCCTCAGTGCTTGGGAGCCTCCTATGAAGCGCTTCTGTGATCTTTCCTCCGGCATTTGTAGTGGTTTGAATCTGTCGCTTCCGGTTGTCAGTTCCAGCTGTCCATTACAGTGGCTGGTATATTGGGTCCAGATCGATGTGCTTATTGATTGAATCTGTGGATGAGTGCCATGCCTCTAGGAATTCCCTGGCTATTCTCTGTTTGTCTTCATGTTTGTACTATGTAGTGTTTTGCGCAGTCCTTGCATGGGATTTTGTACACTACATTGATTTTGCTGGGTATCGGGTCTTTCGTCCTGGTGAGTTGTTGTCTGAGAGTGGCTGTTGGTTTGTGTGCTGTTATGAGTCCTAGTGGTCGCAGTAGTCTGGCTGTCAGTTTGGAAATGCTCTTGATGTATGGTAGTGTGGCTAGTCCTTTGGGTTGTGGCATGTCCTCGTTGCATTGTCTTTCCATGCGGCATCTGTTGATGAAATTGAGCGGGTATCCGTTTTTGGCGAATACATTGTATAGGTGTTCTTCTTCATCTTTTTGCAGTTCTGGTATACTGCAGTGTGTTGTGGCCCTTTTGAATAGTGTCTTGATGGAACTTCTTTTGTGTGTTGGGGTGGTTGCTTTCATAGTTCAGGACTTGGTCTGTGTGAGTGGCTTTCCTGTATACCTTTTGTGGTGAATTCTCCATTCGGTGCTCTCTGTACCATCACGTCTAGGAATAGGAGTTGGTTGTCCTTTTTCTTCCTCTCTAGTGAATTGGATTCCTGAGTGTGGCGTTGATGATCCAGTGTGTGTTCTCTTTGTGTTTTATTGATTACAAAGGTGTCATCCACATATCTGACCCAGAGTTTGGGTTGAATTTGCAATAAGATTTTGTTCTAATCTTTCCATAACCACTTCTGCTATGAGTCCAGAGATGGGTGAGCCCATGGGTGTGCTGTTGATTTGTTCATATATTTGGTTGTTGAATGTGAAGTGTGTTGTGAGGCACAGGTCCAGTAGTTTGAGTATGCCGTCTTTATTGATAGGTTCAACGTCCTGTTGTCTATTCTGTATGTCCAGCAGGTTGGCTATTGTTTCTCTGGCTAGGGTTTTGTCGATAGAGGTGAACAGTGCTGTTACATCGAATGAGACCGTGGTTTCTTCCTTGTTTGTGTGTATTTGATGTCCAAGAATTCCTGTGTTGATTGTGTAGTGTCTGGATCCGCTGATCAGGTGTTTCAGTTTCTGCTGTAGTTCTTTAGCCAGTTTGTGTGATGGTGTCCCTGGTTGTGATACTATGGGTCTGAGTCGGATGTCTGGTTTGTGCACTTTAGGTAGTCCACAGAATCTGGGAGTGGTGTTGCTTTTAGGTTTCATTCTCTGTAGGTCAAACCTGGTTACCTGTCTTTTTTTTGTAGGTTCCTCAGTGTGGTGTTTATCCTATTGGTGAGCTGTGGGGTGGGGTCAAACTTCCTCTTTTGGTAGATGTTGGTATCTGCAAGTGGTTGCGCCTTTTGGATGTAGTTTGCTTTGTCCAGGATGACCGTCATTCTGCCCTTGTCTGCTGGTAGTACGATTATGTTCTTATCGTTTCTTAGTGATTTTAGTGCTTCCCTCTCCTTGATGTTGAGGTTAAGTGTTTGTCTTTTCCTTGTTATCAGAGATACGATACTTTGTCTCACTGTTTGTTGTGTCTCTTCTGTCAGTCCATTGTTCCTGAGTGTGCATTCTAGTGCTGCTAGGAAGTCTGCTGTCTTGGCGTTCCTGTGGTTGTATTTGAGTCCCTTGGCCAGTATTGTTCTTTCCATGTCTGTGGGAGAGGTTTCTAACCCAGGTGTGTGTTGTGTCCTCTGTTGTGTGTTAGTTTGGCCATTTTTACTTTTAGTGCCCTTTTTTTGCGGTGTGTGGTCCTGTTCTGTCCTATGGTGACAGCCTGTTCCATTCCTGATTGGTGGTTTTTGAAATTAATAATTTTTGGCGTGCAATTTCTTGTCTGTATTTGTGAAGTCTGTTGTGAGCGTCTGTAATCCTTACCTGGATCATCCTGAATCCGTTCTGTCTGGCTGTATCCTTGGCTTGTGGGTGGTCTGTATCTGACACATGGTGGAAGGATTTAATTCTTTCGGCATTCATGCAGGAACCGGAGTTGTTTGTATGTGGCGCTTAGGTGGTTGGCACAGGATTCCTATTTCCTGGCTTGTCTTAGCATCTCTCGCCCGTAGGTGTTCAAAGTTTGTGAGAAGAAGAGGAACAACGCCTATACAATGTAATCGCCAAAAACGGATACCCGCGCAATTTCATCAACAGATGCCTAAGGGAAAGACAACGGAACGAGGACATGCCACAACCCAAAGGACTAGCCACAATACCATACATCAAGAGCATTTCTGAACTGACAGCCAGACTACTGCGACCACTAGGGCTCATAACAACACACAAACCAAAAGCCACTCGGACAACAACTCACCAGGACGAAGGACCCGATACCCAGCATGGCAAAACCAATGTACTGTACAAAATCCCATGCAAGGACTGCACAAAACACTACATAGGACAAACAGGAAGACCGCTAATGATCCACATCCATGAACACCAACTAGCCACGAAATGACACGACCAGCTATCCTTAGTAGCCACACACGCAGATGACAAGCAACATGAATTTGACTGGGACAACACTACTATTATAGGACAAGCCAAACTGAGAACAGCCAGGGAATTCCTAGAGGCATGGCACTCATCCACAGATTCAATCAATAATCACATTGATCTGGACCCAATATACCACCCACTGCAATGGACAGCTGGAACTGACAACTGGAAACGACAGATTCAAACCACTACAAATGCTGGAGGAAAGATCATAGAAGCACTTCACAGGAGGCTCCCAAGCACTGAGGATGTCACCTAGACAGGGGACGAAACGTCTGCAACACACATTCCCAGCTCTGTGAACAGAACCACAACAAAAATATGTATCTTGCATTGCTGAGAACTGGAGGATTTTCTCCATTGCAGTTGTTCTCCTATTTTGTCTCCTGTTTTTAATTATGTCCTCCAAACAGATGAGCTCTTTGAGGTATAAAACATCAGTCAGCATTCTACTCTGTCGAACATCTTCAGCGTGGCTGCAATGGCTTGTTGGCCCAGACTCTGCAGAAAATATTAACCGAATAGCCAAGGCTTGACCTTGTTGGGGAATTCTGCTGTGGGCTGATCTAGAGTCCCTCTGTTCAAGATAAGTCAGAGTGAGGCTATGCACATACCTTCACCCAAGCGGTATACCCTTAATTCCCATATTTCTCCCACACCCATATCTAAAATTCTGCTGCCTGTGGCTTATCATCCAACTGTCAGTCAGCTTAACTAGCTCAATGTCAAGCAATCACCTGATCCCTGTGTGGTTTCACTCCTTCCCATCTTTGCTTTTCCTTCTAAGCCCAAAACCCTCCAAAATATCTGCTGTCCTCTAAATTCTGGCCACTTATGCATTCTCAAATTTTAATCACTTCACCTTCTGCAACCTTACCTAGACTTTCCACACTCTGGTTTATCCTCCCCTTTTCTAAAGAGTCTTTCCACGTTTAAAATCCTTTTGAAAACTAATGTTTTTTTAACCAAGTGTCCTGTCATCTTACCCAATATCTTGTTCAACTCAGTGCAAACTTCTGTTTCATAATGTTCTGGAGGGCGGGGCGGCGGGTGGGGGCCGCGCTTTGGTACTTTTCATTAAAATACACAAGTTGTTCAAGGTCACAGCAATTGAACATGCTTCCAGCAATAGGAACAACGCTCAGTGAAACCTAGACCCTCATCACTCATACAACTTATTAGTAAAATGAAGTGTCATTTTTAAAATAAACTCAATTGGAAAGGTTGACTAGACCAGGCCTTCTCTTTAGCAGAAATGTAAACACAGCTGATAGAACTCAAAGCTGCAAATGGGTTTCATGGTACAGATGGAATATGAATGTTTCCTGTAATGATTGTAATGAGGTCAGCCAGGTAGAGCTGAGAAAAGGGCTCCATGATTGGGGCTGTTAATCTCACCCAATCAGGGAGCCCTGGCTTACAGAAAACATCAGGAGTTTGAGGTTCTGTGCACTCAACTGACTTGGAGGAACCCAAGTTCACCTGAATGGCAAAATTTGATGTGAGACAGAAATTGAGGTGAGCTTGATTAGTGAATGAGGTTAGAAGTTATCTATGGGTTAAATGCGACAGCTCAGTTTTCAAAGAGTCTGGTGCCATCTCTTATTTTTTTGGGCAAAGGATGGAATCAATTCCTTGGAACTAGAATTTGGAGTGAGGTTGGAAACCGCCTCCATAAATTGGAAACAGTAGGTTAAATATACAAACCGATGTTCCTGTTTGAAAAGTCTTTATCTGGTGTACAGGGCTGTTTTCTTTGAGTGAAGCTGGAATCGATGAACTTGCAAATGTCAAATGTGTCTGATTGTTGTGAACTATTATAAACAGGTTGAGTGGGTAACCAATGCCAAATGAAATGCAGCATGGAGAGTTGGGTTGAAATTGTTGAGTATGGAATTGGCCCTAATTTTAAGTCAAATGGGGAAGTTTTTAAAGGGTATAGCAAAGAATTTAGTTCTGTTGTATTGTCTTCAGTAGGTAGAAAGTTTTGGATGTTCCTGCAAAAGGAAGAGTTATTACAGGGTATAGAAACTTAAGGTGAGATAGAGAGGGATATAAGAGGTGGTGTTACAATGTTGTTTCATCACCTATTGCAATAAGCAATGATGACATCACTGGCTCCTCAATTGAGCACTTCGAAACGAAATGGGGCAGTCACATTATTGAGAATGCATGATAGGATGTCAAAGACACCTACCACCCTCTGTTTTTAAAGAAAAACTTTGTCTCTAACATCTTTAAATTTTTTCTCACTTTAAGCTTATGGCCCCCCATATTTGACGTTTCCACCCCGTGAAACACAACTATCCACTCCATCTGTGGCCCTCATAATTTTTATATTTCTATCTGATCACCCCTCAACCTTTGCTCTAGTGAAAACATTTCCATCACCTTGCAGCAAATGCACTCCAATCTAGGCAACATCCTGCTGAGCTGCTTCTGCACTCTCTCCAAAGCTGGATGTACCTTGGGTATAAAAAATGAGGTCTGCAGGTGCTGGAGATCACAGTTGAAAATGTGTTGCTGGTTAAAGCACAGCAGGTTAGGCAGCATCCAAGGAATAGGAAATTCGACATTTCGGGCATAAGCCCTTGGGCTTATGCCCGAAACGTCAAATTTCCTATTCCTTGGATGCTGCCTAACTTGCTGTGCTTTAACCAGCAACACATTTTCAACTGTACCTTGGGTGTAACCAGATTACAGACTGTTACACGGTAATGTAAAGAATGCTCATCAGTGTGACAATTCGTCTTGACAAATTTGAGTTGAGATCAGGACTCCCTTTGGGCTCTGGTGCAGACCCCAGCTGTGCTGGTGTAACCCTGACCAGCTGAAAGCTGAGGGCTAGTTCGGGATCATTGGGCAGTATGATACGGAGTTATGCAGGCCTAGAGGGATAGCATGGTGACCAGAACTGCATGCAGTACTCCAAATTTGGCCTAACTAATGTTTTGTACACCTGCAACATGACTTGTCAACTTTATACTTGATGCCCTGACCAATTTTGAGGGAAGCGTACTGTATGTTGCCTTTATCACCTTATCCATTAATGTTGCCACAATCAGAGAGCTATTGACACTAGTTTCCTGTGTTATCTCTGTTGCCTTTCAAAGAAACAACACTGGTTATTTTCCAGTCTTCTGGGACTTTACCTGTAGTTCAAGATGATCCAAAGATCTCTATCAATGCCTCAGTGATCGCCTCCCTTTCCTCAGTTTTCTGGAATAGATTCCGTCAGGCCTTGCAGACTTATCTACATCGCCTATTTAATATCAGTATGCCTTAGACTATCTTACCACTGTCAATGTAATTCTTTTTATTGAATACTGATATGAAGCATTCCAAACACACAATTCCTTCCTTCCAGAGGACACAGCTTAAAAAAATGCCATTTAGGACAGTGATGAGGAGAAACTACTTCACCCAGAGAATGGTGGCTGTGATGAATGCTCTGTCCAGAGGGCAGTGGAGGCCCAGTCTCTGGATTCATTTAAGAAAGAGTTGGATAGAGCTCTCAAAGATAGTGGAATCAAGGGTTGTGGAGATAAGGCAGGAACAGGATACTGATTAAGGATGATCAGCCATGATCATATTGGATGGTGGTACAGACTCGAAAGGCAGAATGGCTTACTCCTGCACCTGTTGTCTATTGTCCTTGAATGGTCCTTACCTTTCCCTAGTTACTCTAGGGGTTAATTAAACAAAAATGCTACAAAGGCAGAGGGGCATTAAAAACTTCAAGGTATTTCAAAAATGTATTGTGGGCAAGAGAATATTCAGGAGAAGAGGAGGGTCCATGAGGGACTGATGTGGAAAATTGTGCGTGGAGCTGGAAGACAGGAGAGATTTTAAATTAGTACTTTACATTTCTCTTTATGATAGAGAAAAATGACATGGGTACAGAAGTCAGGGAGGGTGACTGTGAAATTTTTGACCAAATCAACATTGAGGAAATGCATTGGTGGTTTTTATTGTAACTTTAATGGGCTTAAAGTTAGATAAATACCCAGGCACAGATGAGATGTTTCCCAGGCGAGTGTAAAGACAAAGGAGATTATAGGGTCCCTGATATTAATTTTTCAAATCCTCTCTGGCTCCAGGAGAGGTACCAGAGGCTGAGAGGATAGCTAATGTGGTAGTATTATTCAAAGGGGTGGTAGGAATAAACCAGGAAAGTAAGCAAATGGAATCCAAGGTAGTTTGGTAAGTTGTTGCCAAAATTGGCTTAGTAACAGGAAGCTGAGTGTGATGATAAAACTGACTTTGACTCTAAAATTAGGAAGGTTGAGCTTCAGTTGTACAGGCCTTCGGCGTGACCACATTTGACATACTCTGTACATTATTGGCTTGCTTAAGGAAGGATGGAATATATTGGATACGATTTAGAGATAGCTCAGTAGATAGGTTATTTGAGATGAGGTTAGACAGACTTCTATCTGCTATAGTTTAGAAAAATAAGAGGCTGCTTGATTGAAGCATAAGATAGAAAGGACAGACCCCTCAATATGCACCTTGTAATTTCCTCCTGTGATGAATCTAGAGGTAGGGATCTCTCATTTGAGACAGAAGTCTTTGGAATACTTTCCCCTATAGATGGTGGAGATCTTTGTAAAAAGGCAGATCTAATTCATGTATTCAGCATGGAGTCAGTGCACAAATTGAATGCTTTAAATTTCATTGACTTGACCTGCCTCGCCCAAAACCAGCAGTGAGTATTTTTGTGGCCCTTGTTCCTCATTGATCTGGGAAAGCAATGTGAATGGGGATGTTGTCTGTGACAGGATTGACGGTGATGCGTTTGGAACAGCTGATCAACTCCTCATTGACAGAACAAAAAAGGGGGGGTTAGAGAGAGCATTTGGTTGTCAAGGGAGGTATAAGTTGGGTGCATAGTTTGAATTTCTGGAATGCTCAACTGATGGCAACTGCTACCCTGTGTAACCTTTAAATCTGGCAATTGAAATTCAACCTTTAAATTAGCACATGTTTTTACTTGGGTGTTTGGTCTATCGTGATTGTTAAAATGCCTTTTGCTTATTTGGAATGTTTTTGGCATTTCAAGGCAGAAGAAGAATTTTTAAAAGCCCAGAAAGTGTTTGAGGAAATTAATATTGACTTGCAGGAAGAATTGCCATCACTATGGAACAGGTAAGTGGTCAGTTCATTCTTTGAATGCTTTTCCTATTGTACTGAGAAATAACTGATGTTGATTTCACTTGTGAATGGCCAAAGCTCTGATATAAAAAATATATACATTTTGTCTTTTATTACAAGAATATTTTGACATGCTGGCCCTGTTATTTTCAAAGCTCAGTGACTTACAGTTCAGGCAACATCTAGCCTGAATGTGTAAGAATAATGTTGGAAAATTCAGTTGGTGTTTGTGCTAAGAGAAAGCAAGTTGGCTTTTCAGGTCAATGGCTCCTCTTCAGAAGTGAAAAGTTGCAACTGTTACGGATTTTCAATGTACAAGTGGGAGGGTTCAGGCAGGTCAGTAAGTTTGAGAGTGGATGACAGGAGAGATTTAGAGTAAGTGGCAGAAAGGTAATGTTGAAGTTGAGTAGCACAATGAATAATCAAAGATCTCTAGAGGTGCGAGTAGCATTAGAACAAACTTTTGAAAGTAAGAATGATGTGGTCGTAAAGGCCATGCTTTCCTCCCTGCTTTCCAGATTCTGAAAGAGACATTCCTTCTGCCCGAACCTGGTCAGCCCCTTCCCATAGTGCTTTTCTGGCCAAGTGCAGGATATGCAACAACTACCCTTTCTTTAACCCTCCTTGAATGACCATGGTTCGTAGCACTCCTTCCATGTGATAGTGATATTCATTCCTTACAGGTCAGTATAATCACTGCTTATGATGTGGATTGACATGCAGTGGACAACAAATGAAAATTGAGTGGCCACTTTATGCAGCAGTTTTGCTAGGTCCCTAAGTGTGACAATAAACTTGCTATCATTTTAATTCTCCAACTTGTTTCAATCTGACCTCTAACCTTCATCTCCCTCTGGTATTCTGATAAAGCATAACATTATTTTGAGGAACATGACCATCGTTTTAAATTATCTGCTTCTGGACTGAACAATTTCAGGCCCAATGTCTGTTCCCTTATTTTCCTTTTGCTTTGCAAGCTTTGCTTTGTTTTTAATCTTGTTTTTACTTTTGGCTGGGAACTGTCCATCTTTCTGCCGGTAAACCTCTAGGTTCATCAATTTGTTCTGTTCCTTGTCCCATTGCCAATTCATTTTGGCCTTGCACCACGAAATTTGTTATTTGACTACTTGTATCTTGTGGTCTTCTGTTCATCTCACGCTTCCCTTTTTTTGGTTCCAAATTTACAACAGTGCAACTACTACTTGTTAAAATGTAAGCTGGAAAAACTGCACCTCATTTCTCACTTGAGTAATGTTACAGCCTTGTTGACTCTTTCAAGTTAAAGTATTTGAGAGCTTGAGGCACCTTCTTCCCATGCCCTTACCACCACCCCCATGCACCAGGTCCTGTTCTCACATGCCTGCTGTTCCAGACTACCCGTTCTTAGCCTTTAATACTTTGCATTAACAGCCATTCATTCACCTGGGCTAAGGTTATCCATTCCATCACCTAGCTGTTCTTTACTGTTTTTGGACTCTGTCTCCCACTTATTGTTGACTCTTTATCCCCTTCCTGCACCCTATTTTCTGCATAACCAACCAATTTTCCAAGCTTTCAGTTCTGTATCATCTGGTTACTCACACCCTGACCAGTAAGATTGGAGAACCTGACAAAATGCTTCAGTATTTCATTCTATTTGTCTATATGATAAGTTGATCCACCAATGTCATTCATTGTATCCGTTGCTCCCAATGTGGTCTTCTCTACATTGGGGAGACTGGATGCCTCCTTGCAGAGCACTTTAGGAAACCTCTCCGGGACACCCGCACCAGTCAACCCCATTGCTCTGTGGCCGAACACTTCAACTTCCCCTCCCATTCTACTGAGGACATGCAGGTCCTGGGCTGCCTCCACCACTGCTCCCTCACCACCTGATGCCTGGAGGAAAAACGCCTCATCTTCCACCTCGGAACACTTTGACAGAGCATCAATGTGGACTTCACCAGTTTCCTCATTTCCCCTCCTCCCACCTTACTTCAATTCCAACCTTCCAGCTCAGCACTGTCCTCATGACCTGTCCTACCTGCCAATCTCTGTTACCACCTCCAAAAGAGAAAATGCTGGAAAATTTCAGCAGGCCTGGCAGCATCTGTAAGGAGAGAAAAGAGCTGACGTTTCGAGTCTAACTGACCGTTTGTCAAAGCTGGTTTCAGATCCCTTCTCACCTATTCGCACCACCCTCCCCTCTGACCTATCACCTCCATCCCCACCCCCATGCACCTATTGTACTCTGTTACCTTCTCCCCAGCGTCACCCCCTCCCCCCAATTTATCTCTCCACTCTGGAGGCTTCTTGCCTCTATTCTTGATTTTCCTGCTCCTTGGATGCTGCCTGACCTGCTGTGCTTTTCCAGCACCATTCTCATCTAAACTCTGAATAGATCAGAAGGGTTAGCGAGTTTTGAGAACATTTGTATCTCAGATTGAGGTTCTGGATATAGCTGAAAATGAACCTGTCTTGTAGCAAATCTACATCGAGATCAGAAGGCTCTTTCTGTCAGAGATCTGCAGCAAATTAACCATTGTCATCTGGCAAACTGGCAGATTTTTGTTACCAAAGTATGGAACCCAATGCAGAGGATGACCCATAGTCTCATTTCAAATGTGGTGTACTTTTTTTAATCCACGTGCCAGTGATATCAAACACCTCTGGAGTAGGCAGGATTTAAACCCTTACCTCCTGGCTTGGGGGAGGAACAGGACCGTGACAAAACAAGAACTCCCCTTCCCCTCTCTGCCCCCACCCCTGGAGCAGAGAAGGCTGATGGAGGAGCTGAGAAAGGTGTATAAGATTGAAGGATATAGACAGCTTGGATAGAAAGCAGCTGTTCCACTTAATTGAAGTATCAATTACAAGGAGGCACACTTTTAAGGTGAAAGGTAGGAGATTTAGAGGATAGTTGAGGGAAAAAAAATTCTTCACCCAAAAGGGTAGCCAGGGTCTGGATGCACTGAGAGGCTATTTGACTTGAGTAACCAAGTTTTAAAAAGTACTTGGATGAGCGCTTGAAGTGTCACTTAAGCATTTGCTTAACCCTTCTATATTCTGCAGCCTATCATCCTCACGACTTGCCTTCACCTCTTTTTCTCATACAAACTTTTGCCAACCTTGAATGGTCCATCTCAAGCACTTTTATATCCTCGTATCTATACCTACATTTACTGAGATTGTTGGTTAAATTTATACATTCTGCTTTATTCTTAAAGCAGAGGTACAGGAGTAGGCCATTAATACCTCATGCCTATTCTGTCAGTTTAGTGCAACTGTATTTGACGTAGCCCTATGATTTGTTTGGTTTGTCCTTAACTAGTTGCCAAGAATCTAGCAGTCTGGTTTAAAATTAAGTTGGCTGAGCTGCTTTTGAGTTGTGAGATCAGAATCCCAAGCTCTGACCAATCTTACATGAAGGCATATTTCCTAGCTTCACTCCTGAAAGACCAGGCTCATCCAGTATTAGTCCCGAACCCTATGTTCCCTGATGAGTGGAAATAGGATATTTGGCTGAAACTTAATTATTGCCATAATGTTTGCATCAGACTATAATCAACCATTTGAACTCCAAGGAATACAAATTTGTGGGATTGCTTCTCACCTTGTGACATAACTCATGGTGGTCAGGTAATTTGTAGATTTATGCTTAACTTCCTTGAAGGCTAATATACCCATCCTAATATGTGGAGCCAGAACTGCGTACGATTTTCCAGGTGGGGTCTAACCACGGCTTTGAATTAGCAAGTTTTGAGGAGATTTGTAGCTCAGGTTGAGGTTCAGGATGTAGGTTTGCTCGCTGCGCTAGAAGGTTAATTTCCAGATGGTTTCTCTGGAAATGCTGCTAGGTAGCATCTTCAGTGGGTCTCCAGGTGAAGCACTGCTGATGATTCCTGCTTTCTATTTGTATGTCTGGGTTGTTTTGGGTTGGTGATGTCACTTCCTCTGACATTACTTCCTGGTCTTTTTCTCCGGGGGTGGTAGATGGGGTCTAACTCCATGTGTTTGTTGATAGAATTCCGGTTGGAATGCCGTGCTTCTAGGAATTCTTGTGGATGTCTTTGTTTGGCTTGTCCTAGAATGGGTGTATTGTCCCAGTTGAAGTGGTGTCCTTCCTCATCATTTGAGGATACTAGTGAGAGAGGGTCATGTCTTTTTGTGGCTAGTTGGTGTTCATGTATCTGGTGGCTAGTTTTCTGCCTGTTTGTCCAATGTAGTATTTGTTACAGTCCTTGCACGGAACACCAACTTTAGATTGGCCAAGGAGCTACACGAAAAGCTAACACACTTAGAAGGCTTACGCCACTCCATCCACTCCACCCAAGAATTCCTGAAGACCATCAAAGACATTAAAATAGAAGAGGATGAAATAATGGTCTCCTTTGACGTAACATCCCTGTTTATGTCAACCACCATTAACCTGGCCAAGGAAACACTGACTACACTATTGGAAGACTCAAAGAGACACACCAAACACCACTAACTTGATCAAGGAGAATATCATCAGGCTAGTGGACCTATGCCTTAGCACCCACTTCACCTTCAACAACAAAACTTAGGCAAACCATGGAACACCCATGAGATCTCCGATTTCAGGGTTCTTAGTGGAGGCAATAATGCAGAGACTTGAGCAAACAGCTCTACCAATCATCCATCCCAAACTCTGGGTCTGCTACATGGATGACACCTCTGTCATCACTAAGTGAAACAAGTTAGTGGAAACCTTCAAGACCATCAATAATACCCTTACTGGCATAAAATTCACTGAAGAGGAGGAAAACAACAACAAACTGCTATTCCTAGATGTCACAGCAGAGCGTGCAGCCAATGGGGAACTTCAAACCAACGTCTGCAGAAAAAGACCACATATAGACCAAATATTGAACTACAGAAGCAATCATCCCAACACCCACAAATGAAGCTGCATCAGAACGTTATTTCAATGAGCCAACACACATTGCAGCACAGGAATTATGCAGAGCAGAGAAAAATCACCTCTACCATGTATTCAAAAAGAATGGGTACCCAATGAAAACAGTCTGCCGATTTCTCAGCAACAAACCCAAACAAGCAGACAAAACATGCTCAGAAATCCTAGCCATACTCCCCTCCTTCAAAGACATGTCAAAAAAGACTGGCAGACTACTCAGACCCTATGGCATCATGGTAGTCCACAAACCCACCAACGCACTAAAATAGCAGCTAATGAACTTGAAACTATAGACCATGAGCAAACCTAAGTCATATACAAAATACTGTGCAAGGACTGTAGCAAACACTACATTGGACGAACAGGCAGAAAACTGGCCACCAGGCTACATGAACACCAACTAGCCACAAAAAGACATGACCTTCTCTTATTAGTATCCTTACATACGGATGAGGAAGGACACCACTTCGACTGGGACAATACATACATCCTAGGACAAGCCAAACAGAGACACGCACGAGAATTCCTAGAAGCATGGCATTCCAGTCGGAACTCTATCAACAAACCGTATGACGCCATCTGCCACCCCCTGAGAAAAGGAACAGGAAGTGACTTCACAGGAAATGATGTCACCACCCAAAAAACCCAAACATATAAATAGGAAGCAGGAAATTTCAGCATTGCTTTACACGAGATCCACTGAAGATGTTACCAAGTAAGGTAACGAAACGTCTGGAAATGAACCTTTTCAGCTCAGCGAGCAAACTCACATCCAAAACTTTCTATGACATTTAAACTTGCATATTTGGACTTTCTCCACTTCCAACTATTACTATTTTAAGAAGTCATTGCATTCAAACACTTGAATTGTTGTAACAATCAAACTTTGCAATGATCTGTGATATTAATCCTGTTCTTAACTGCTTACTACCTTGCTCTTGTTGAGTGTCTCTTTCTTTGCTTTTCACAGCCGTGTTGGTTTTTATGTGAACACATTCCAAAATATAGCTGGTCTGGAGGAAACGTTTCATAAAGAAATGAGCAAGGTATGTGATGTGTCGGCTTGATGTTTTACTTTTTCTAATGTTTGAAGAGCGTAGGTTCTGTCAACTTGGTGATCTAAAACTCTGGCTGTGTTTTAAAGCGCATGAAGGCTTGTTTCCTCATCCTGTATTGCTGGTCTCAAAATAAGTTTTAAATTCCCATGCTCTCATTCTTCCATGTCATTCCTCCTTGTGTCTCAACTCCATGAGCTCCATGACACCCTGAAGTCTTCACTCAGTAATTCTCTGCTCTTGAGCGTCCCTTTTTAATTGGCAGCTGTGCCTTCAGGTGCCAAGGCCCTGAGCTGAAGAATTCCCACCTTACACTGCATTGACCAGATTCTCCATTTTGAAGTTTTTGTTCAGCTGACCAATATCTCCTCTTGTCTTGATGTTATTTTACTTAAAATTGCCCCAAGGGTCTTCAAGAGCAGTAATTTTTGTTCAATTATGCCATCACGAGAGTAGGATGGACTAGGTGCAGATGAAGTAGTGGCCCGTCAATTTCAAGTGTGCTGATTCAAGGGATGAAAGAATAGTTTGAGATTCATAGAAAAGTTGTGTATGATCAGTTTTTAATAAGAATTGAGTCGATAGCAAAAACATGCAAGGTTAAAGGGAATGGTGGGGGAGTGGGGTGAGTTGGGTTGCACTTTCAAAGAGCTTAGAGGGGTCATGGATAGAATGGACTCCTTCATATGCTATGAATTCTAACATAGCATATCTATTCTGGAGTCTGGCAATATTGAAATCATGCAAATGATTATGCAGTATCAAATTAAAATTGACAAGATGTCACAGTAGAGCGTGCAGCCAAGAATGTGAATTGTATTTTTAATTAGTTATTGCTTTAGATTTTATCAAAATGTGTTTGTTGGGAGAAACTTTGTTTAGGATTGGTCTGGTTGGTTGGCATGAGCGAAATGCTTACACAAAAGCAAATTATCCCAATAGTTGACTTTGTTTTGTTTGATTAAATAGTGTTACCATTGCACAAACTTGACAGTTTGAATGTGACTGACAATCGTTCAATAACTTGTCTGGCCTTAGCATGTGGAATAATATACTTAATTTTCTTGAACGCAATTTCCATTGTGGATCCGAAGCTGTTCAGGTCATTGTAGCCACATTGCTGCAGAGAATTGCAAAACACAATCTGGTATTCTGTGATGCTCTCCTGCTATTGCTCCGATTCTGTGGTTGGTGTGTCCTTGTTTCCCTTCATCACCTCCCCTAGAGGACTGGTTTAAATGTGGTGTTCATTTCTGGCATAGAGATGAGGCATTAAGCTCCATCACTCCATGTCAGTAATAGTAAACGTCAGCATAGTCCCAGAGGACACAGGGCTGCTGTCTCATTTGAGAGAGACAACTGGTTTAACCTTAAAAGTCATAACACTAAAGGTTAGGGGAGCAATTAACAAGGTGGGAACTTCACTGTGACCTCAATCAGTACAGGTATTCAACCATGCCATTGTCTGCATTGGAAACCAGCCACCTGAACTAACTGCCGTGAGTAATTTTTACTGACTTAATCTCTTCCCCCAGCTAAGCCTTTCTCCCTTGTGCTTATCTAGCTTCCCATTTACTCATCCAAGTTGTTTCTGTCAATCACTACAGGTAGCGTAGAGTTGCATATTCCAGTGACACTTGTGGCAAAGAAACACTGCTTCCTTGTTAGCTGTATCATCCCCCATGTGATGTTCTCCATCCTGATGACTCATTCCTTTTTTTCTTTCTTTCCTTCACAGCTGAACCAAAATCTCGGATCCGTGATGAACCAACTGGAACTGCAATACATGGACAGGTTCGTCTAATCAAGGGTGCACTAAGATGTGAAGTTGTTTTTAAGAGTATTTCCTTTATTTGCTTTGAGGACTTCTTTTGAATATTTTTGCTTTGATCTTGTGAAAATATGAACAATATGGTCTCTTGCCTCCATTGCTAAACTTGCCTTTGGATTTGACTTCTGGTCTGCAGAGGTAGCTAACCTCCTCAGAGACTCAAGTGTTCTGCATTAGGAATGGCGTTGTCAATCCTGCTTAGAAAAATAGTAGACTTGTATTTTCATGGTATCTTGCAGGGAACTTTCGGTAAAGTACTCTTGAAATATAGGAAACATGGCACCCAAATTATGTATATTAATCTGCCACACACCATGTAATGATGGCCTGAAGAATGAGGCATAAAGTTTGGCTGGGGCGCCAATGCAAAACTGCCCTGCTCTCTGAAATGGTGCAATGACCACTCTATAGGCAGGGCTGCACTTTGCTATTTTTCACCTGGAAGACTGGCTTTAAACTGTTTTATGAATATTGTAGTAATATAGCACCATGCTGTGTTTGCATTGTAGTTTGCAGATCCTTAAAGCTGTTTGATTGGATATTTGTGTCTGCCAACACTTGGCAATTTTTATTGTCTCTTTGAGGGGCAGTAGGGGAAAATACATTCATAGCTAGCAGCATTGCACTGGAAAACCTGACAGCACGGAGTCCTAGGTAAAAACCAGGACTGCAGATGCTGGAAACCAGAGTCTAGATTAGAGTAGTGCTGGAAAAGCACAGCACGTCAGGCAGCATCTGAGGAGCAGGAAAATCGATGATTCGGGCAAAAGCCCTTCATCAGGAATAGAAGCAGGGTGGAGAGTTAATAAGGGAAGTTGGGGGTGGGGAGAAAGTAGCATAGAGTACAATAGGTGAACGGGGGTGGGGATGGAGGTGATTAGGTCAGAGTAGGGTGGGGATGAAGGTGAGATGACCTGGGGGTTGCAGTGGGGGAGAGATGACAAGTCCACACCGACCTTTTGAAGAGTAACCCACCCAGACCTATTTCCCTCTGGCTAATGCACCTAACCCTATTGGCAATTTAGCACGGCCAATTCACCTTTTTAGATGGTGAGAGGAAACCGGAGCACCCTGGAGGAAATCCACACACACACACGGGGAGAATGTGCAAATTCCATACAAACTCACCCAAGGCAGGAATCAAACCTGGGTCCCTAGTGCTATGAAGCAGCAGTGCTAACCACTGAACCTTAAAGGCCAGCCTTTGTTGTCCATGTCTGATAACCCTTGTAGTTGAAGGTAAGCTACTGCCTTAAATTATTGCTGTTCTTGGTGTGTATGTGAGCGCACATGTTGGGGGGGGGGAGCAAGCTGATAATGAGGACCATAAGGAGGTGAAAATGGATTGGCTGTGCCCCCATTAAGGCCCCACTTCCTCCCCAAAACCCCAGGTCTTTTCCTACCTGATGAAGGGTGTATACCCGAAATGTTGATTCTCCTCCTTGGATGCTGCCTGATCTGTGCTTTTCCAGCGTCACACTCTTGACTCTGATCTCCAGCATCGGCAGTCCTCACTTTCTCCTAGTTGATTCCTCCCTGTTATCAGTTCTGAAGAAAGGTCATTGAATCCGATATGTTAACCCTGCTTTCTTTCCACAGATGCTGCCAGACCTGACTTATTCCAGTAACTTGATTTTGTATCATCTATGCTATATTCGGTGTGGTGCAGATTTGCTTTGCATATTTTAGTTTCCTCTGTACACATAAGCACAATTGTGTTGATTTCATTCATTTGCTTTAAATAATTTGGGCAGCATGGTGGCTCAGTGGCTAGCACTGCCGCCTCACACCACCAGGGAGCTGGGTTCAATTCCTGCCTCAATCAACTGTCTGTGGATAGATAGATTAGATTATTTCGGCCCAACAAGTCCGCACCGACCCGCCGAAGAGCGACCCACCCAGACCCATTCCCCTACATGGGCAGTTTAGCGTGGCCAATTCACCCAACCTGCACATTTTTGGATTGTGGGAGGAAACCAGAGCACCCGGAGGAAATCCATGCAGACACAGGGAGAACGTGCAAACTCCACACGAAGAGTCGCCTGAGGGAATTGAACCCAGGTCTCTGGCGCTGTGAAGCAGTAGTGTTAACCATTCTGACACCGTGCCATCCATAGGTTTTAACATGGAATTTTAACATTCTCCCCATGTCTGCATGGGTTTCCTCCGGGTTCTTTGGTTTCTTCCCACAGTTCAAAGATGCTAAATTGCCCATAGTGTTAGGCGCATCAGTCAGGGGTAAATGTAGGGGAATGGGTCTGGGTGGGTTGCTCTTTGGAGGGTCAGTGTGGACTTGTTGGGCTGAAGGGCCTGTTGCCAGACTGGAGGTAACCTTATCTAACTTGGGTTGTACAGAGGACTCCACTACTAATCAGGAATTGATTCTGGCTTCTCAAAGACCCCTCATAGGCAAATGAAATCATTTGAACCAGTCTGGCTGCTAGTTAACCTGTGCCTTTGCTTTGAACAGTCTGGATGGAAACTTGTGACCACCATGTTTAACCTTTAAAGAACAGAAGCACTTGAGCTGACCCACACTTGCATGATGTGGTTTTATACTCCAGTCCTTGCATGTGTGTTCTATTACTGATTGTATTGTGGGAGATTTACACTTGGTTGAAATTATTTGTGGTCAGTGGCATGCTGTGAACCGATTATGGTGCAGTATGGTGATTGGTAGTTGTTGTAGCACATCAATGTTTGCTATAAGATGTACAGGGTTACTTCAGAATTTCTTCTAAGAGAGATTGTATCATTGCTTTTAATGCTGTAGAGATGTGTGGCTTGTAACCAGTGTTTATAATTTTTGTTAAGCTAAAACCTTTTCGAAAATGTTTCTTTTTCTCTGTGCTGCAAAAATCCAAATTTTACCTATTACCAACCCCTGCAAAGGAAGTTGAGCAGAACGTGTTAGTTGTTGAAAAACTTAGTCACGTTCTTGGTAACTTCGCTGTGCAGTTAGTCGATGCTTGATTGCTTAATAGTTAATTGTGAAGGGAATTATTTTGGTTCCAAAAGCTACTGATTGATGTCTTGGTGAGGCTGGGGTTAACATAGCAATCCAGTGAAAGGAGACAAAAAGGAAACTTGTCCTTGTTACAATTCATTGGGAAGAGTACATTGATAATAGAACCCCACTTTTTCACAAACTGTTCCAAAAAATGTAACAATCCAATTAAACTATGAAGATGGTTAATTTATCTGCCTGACTGCTGTTTGGGACCAAATTCACACTGGGTTTTATGATTACCAGTAAAGTAACTGCTTATTATAAACTCTCTTTTTAACAAATGGCCAACAAGAAATGGTTTGTTCATTGTGTACAAATTAAGTTAATACCTTTTGTAAAACCCTAAATATAGGCTCACATTCACAAATAAAACAGACCAAAGCAGAGCTTGACCCAAGTGTTCTGAACAATGTTCTCTCCAGACTACTTGTGTGTGAGCAGCCACTTGACTATTCCACACATGGCCATCCTGTCATGGCACACCGCTCATGGCATTGATCTCCAGTCCAGAAGCCAGGCACAGGCCTCGGTTGTCCACGAAACCAATCGGAATATTAGAAGGAACTCTGGTTACAGGTGGAAAAATATTCATGATGGGTGACTTAGAGAGCAAATTTTGTAGTTAGAATCCAGACTACAACGTGGGACGAGTTTTTTTTTGTTCTTCAGTTCTCTTGGCTTGTTTCAAGATGATGACCCAGAGCAGATGTTTGATTCAATAGGTGATCAGGCTTTGTTACTTTGTCATGTTTTGGCTTTTTGACTCAGGCGGTGGCAGATGTTTCTTGTTAGTAGTCTTTTAGATGTCTGAGTACGCATCTCAGGTCTCTGATAATTTGTAGCTGGACCAGATCTAAGGCTGTTGTCATGCAATTTTTCCTCAACTCAAAGACTCTTGGTATCAAGCTGTCACAAAAAATAACTTGTTGCTCCAAAATGTAACATGCGCCTAAAGTACACATAACATAGTACCACTTGATCTTCAAGTTTCAAAAACTTTTTTGATGCTTTTAGCAGTATAGCAGTCCAACTTACTTTCTTTCCGATTATGGTACAAAAAGTGAGTGGTCTCTTGAATGCTGAGAATACAGTGAACAGGAAAATCTGAGGGACGTAGTGATCATATGGGAAAGAAGGGCTCATATCTTAGTGTAGCAGTCTGGTTATTTTGGGAGGAGAGGGAAATGCATACCTAACATTATCATAAATCAAGGTATTCTCAACGAGCTGCTATGTTAACATTTGACAGTTAAGTCAACTTCCTTCTGTTCACAGAAGGGGAAACAAGGCACTTAATGATGCTGCACATGGAATCCGCTTCTGTCTAATTCTACAGAGTGGCTTTCTGCCTTGTTCTGTCTTTTAAGGCCTCCAAAGAACACTTTAAAGAAAGTGGACCAAAGAACTGCAGATGCTGAAGATCAGAAACAACAATAGAAATTACTAGAGTGATTTACAGACAGTGTCTGTAGAGAGAAAGCAGAGTGAATGTTTTGGGTCAAGAGATGCTTCTTCAATGTTCTGAAGAAGGGTCATTGGGCTCGATGTCAACTCCACTTTCTCTCAACTGTAAGGAACATAGTATGCAAAAAGGAGAAAAGGTGCATCTCTTCAATAAGATGTTATCTTTTCTGGAATCCATTTTAACAATTGATCATTTCAAAGCTACCTCTGAATTGATCCTTAATCCTCTGAGGAATGTGTTTTAAGTTATCTTTGCATAATATAGTCAATCAATCTTCTATTTATTACCCTATTAACCAATTAAACTGTAATCTTTCATGGCTAATTTCATTATTCTTAGGAGGAGAAGGATGCTCCAGGCAGTGCTATTTGGTTCCCTTTGGGACTTGAAGCCCGAGGACATTGAGAAGGCAGCAGAACGTGACTTGTGGTTATGGCTCAGAAGCCTTGTGAACCTTTTTTTTTAGATCTGTGCACAGATATGCTAGAGTTTGGAAAAAAAACATGATAAATTGGTGAAGCTAATTGGGCATGCAAGGATTAGAATTGTATTTTGGAGGGATCCACTTTCTGGAAAAGAGATTAAACCATTGAGGAAAATATACTGGAGAAACTCAGGATAGCACCATCTGTGAGAAGAGGTGTGAAGAGACACCTTTGAAAGTGTTTGGAGAGGCAGATTAGACTGTTACTTTCACCATGGGTACTGCTAGACCTAAGTTTCTTCACTTTTTGTTTGAGTCATCGGAGAGGTGAACATTAATTAAGGCAATTTGAGTTGGAGCAACCTTTTTAAGGAAATTCAGAAGCCAAATCTTTTGGTAGAAGAATTGCCTAGGGAAAGAAATGGTGTTCATATTAAATGTTGTAACTCATGGATCACTGTTTGGGTCGATTGCTAAGAAATCCGTGGGATCTGTCCTGCTAGCATCTCATTTAATGTGTTGTGTGTTCAACCATGGTTTTCTTAATTCACATTTACTTTGTGAATTCTAAGTCGTAGAAGACAAACGGTGCCGTTTGCTTTACTATTCTGACTAAAGTAACATTTGCTTTTGGTGTTTAAATCCATGGGACATTGTGAACTTGTCTTCTCTCGTTTCACCTAGTTCGAAACAATTTATTGGTTCTGAATTATTTTTAACAAAAAACAGGAGGGCATATCTGGAATTGCTGCAGAAGGTTCTCCAAATATCTGGGATCAGGTGTGGACCTTTTGAACCCATGTTGTCCTCAACATTGGGCAGACCAAACGCAAACAAAGGGAATGTTTCACCAAGCATCTCAGCGAGGCCCGCAGGGGCCGACCAGACCTCCTAGTTACCGCCTATTTGAATTTACCTTCCCACTCCCTTTCCAACGTGACTATCCTTGGACGCCTCCATTGCTGCAATGAATCAGATCATAAATTGGAGGAATAACACCCCATCTCCCACCTTTAGCAGTCTACAGCCTGGAGGAGTAAACATTTAAGTTCTCCAATTTTAAATAACCACCTTTCCCATTCCCTGACTCCCTTCCCAACCCCACCTCTCCCTTCCATTCCTCTCACAACCCTTCCTTCTAGCCACCAACCGAATTCATTCCTTCCATTGACCAACCAGGTCATACCCTCTATCTATCTTCACCTATCCTCACCTCACCACCCTCCCCCCACCCTCAGTCCTGAAGAAGGGTTGCACCCAGAATGTTGACTTTTTCCACCTGATGCTGCTTGGCTTGCTGTGTTCTTCCAGCGTGTTGATTATCTACCTTGGATTCTAGCATCTGCAGTTTTTTTGTCTCTCATTCAGTTTAAATTGTGGCTGATATCTGCTTCCATTTCATTTACCCACTCTTGTATCCACTTTTAAGAAACCTCCTTTGATCACAAGTTTTGAATTTTAATTGTTTCCGCAACCATTGAAGAGCAGAGTTTAATTTCAAAATTCTCTGTGGAAAGTAAACAATTTCATTCCTGAATAAATCCTGCAAAGCAAGGTCAGGAAACTGAGCGAAACTTGAGCATGAATGTAAGTTAGCAAGAAACATCATAGCTTCAATAGGCATGTGGAAAGGAAAATATCAACTAAGGCCAATGTAGGCAGTTTGCAGTCAGACAGGAACATTTATAATGAGTAATTATAAGATGGTAGAGAAACTAAATATACTGTCTTCAAAGAGAATGAAATAGAATTCCTAGAAATGGGAATATCAAGGGACTAAGAATGAGGAATAGATTGTAAAGAAAAATAAAAAAAATTTTAAAAAATAATAAAATCTCAGTACATGAGAGATTGGTGAGATTTAAAGTTTGATTAAATCCCATGGGCCAGTTATGTGGTGTCTCTTTGGATTTTCAGAAGAATTTTGATTAGGCCTTGAGTAAGCAAAGTTAGAATGAACAATGGTCAAATGTTAGCATGGATTGGAAACGGGTTAACAGTGAGAAAACGGTCATTCTTGGGTTGACTGACTGTGACTAATGAGATGCTCCAAGGATCAATGCTTGGGACCCCAGCTGTTTGCAATTTTTAACAATGATTTGGACGTCGGGACTAAAGTTGGTGATGAATTGAGTGGGTGTGAACACTCATTAGATTAGATTCCCTACAGTGTGGAAACAGGCCCTTCGGCCTAGCAAGTCTACACTGACTCTCCGAAGAATAACCCATCCCCTTATATTTACCTTTGACTAATGCACCTAACACTAGGCAATTTAGCGTGAAAAATGTGTTGCTGGAAAAGTGCAGTAGGTCAGGCAGCATCTAAAGAGCAGGAGAATCGATGTTTCGGCTTATGCCCGTAACGTCGATTCTCCTCCTTGGATGCTGCCTGACCTGCGCTTTTCCAGCAACATATTTTTCATCTCTGATCTCCAGCATCTGCAGTCCTCACTTTCTCCTGGGCAATTTAGCATGGCCAATTCACCTAACCTGCACATCTTTGGATTGTGGGAGGAAACCAGAGCACCTGGAGGAAACCCACGCAGACACAGGGAGAATGTGCAGACTCCACACACACTTGCCCCATGTGGGAATCGAACCTGGGTCCCTGGTGCTATGAGGCAGCAGTGCTAGCCACTGCTGCCCCTGTCAGGTGGATTTAGACTTGTTTAATAATTAACTAATAACATAATAGATTAAAGTTTGTGCCAAGATTTGTAGCTCGGGTGCTTGTTGTAGTGGTTCTGTTCGCCGAGCTGGAAGTTTTAGTTGCAAACGTTTCGTCCCCTGGCTAGGAGACATCATCAGTGCTGTGGAGCCTCCTGCGAAGCGCTTCTTTGATGTTTCTTCTGGTATTTATAGTGGTCTGTCCTTGCCGCTTCCGGATGTCAGTTTCAGCTGTCCGCTGTAGTGGTTGGTATATTGGGTCCAGGTCGATGTGTTTGTTGTTGGAGTTTGTGGATGAATGCCATGCCTCTAGGAATTCCCTGGCTGTTCTGTCTGGCTTGCCCTATGATAGTAGTGTTTTCCCAGTCGAATTCATGTTGCTTGTTGTCTGAGTGTGTGGCTACTAGGGATAGCTGGTCGTGTCGTTTCGTGGCTAGTTGGTGGACGACCAGCTATCCCTGGAACCTGCAACAGCCATTCTTGTCCCGGCTCTATCCATGTCTCTGAAATGGCCGTAACTTCAAAGTCCTGGATACCAACCCATGCTGCAACCTCACCCACCTTTTTCCGGATGCTCCTGGCGTTGAAGTAAACACACTTTAAACCAACTTCTTGCTTGTCGGTGCCATCTTGCGTCCCTGAAACTTGATTTTGGACTTCCCTACTCTCAACCTTTTCTATACTTGAACTACAATTTTGGTCCCCATCCCTCTGCTGGATTAGTTTAAACACACCCCAATAGCCTTAATGAATTCCCCCCCCAGGATATTGTTACCCCTCTGGTTCAGATGAAGACCATCCTGCTTGTAGAGGTCCCACCTACCCCAGAAAGAGCCCCAATTATCCAAGAATCCAAAACCCACCCTCCTGCACCATCCCTGTTGCCACGTGTTCAACTCCTCTCGCTCCCTATTTCTTGCCTCACTAGCACATGGCACGGGCAACAAACCAGAGGCAATAACTATGTTTTTCCTAGCTCTCTGAATTTCTGCCTTAAATCCCCATTTCTCTTCCTACCTGTCATTGGTGCCTATGTGGACCACGACTTGGGGCTGCTCCCCCTCCCCCTTAAGGACCCTAAAAGCACGATCAGAGACATCACGAACTCTGGCACCTGGGAGGCAACAACCAACCGTGAGAGTCTCTCGTCCCCACAGAATCTCCTATCTGTCCCCCTATCTGTGGAGTCCCCCATGATGACTCTGCTCCTCTTACCCCTTCCCTTCTGAGCAGCAGGGACAGACTCTGTGCCAGAGCCCTGTACCCCACTGCTTTCCCCTGGTAAGTTATTCCCCCCAACAGTATCCAAAACGGTATGCGTATTGTTGAGGGGAATGGCCACAGGGGATCCCTGCACTGCCAGCCAGTTCCCTTTCCATCCCCTAACTGTAATCCATTTGCCTTTTTTTTTGTACCTTAGGAGTGATGACCTCCCTGTAACTCCCCTCAATAACTCCCTCTGCCTCCCGAATGATCCGAAGTTCATCCAGCTCCAGTTCCCTAAAGCGGTTTTCAAGGAGCTGGAGTTGGGTGCGTTTCCCGCAGATGTAGTCAGCAGGGACACTAGTGGTGACCCTTACCTGGAGAAAGTGAGGTCTGCCGATGCTGGAGATCAGAGCTGAAAATGTGTTGCTGGAAAAGCGCAGCATCCAAGGAACAGGAAATTCGACATTTTGGCTGACCCTTACCTCCCACATTCTGCAGGAGGAGCATTCAACTGCCCTAACCTCCATTCCCACTATTCTAAATTCCCAAAGAGAGTGATGAAAAATAAGGAATAAAAAAAATACTCGTTACCTTATCAATCTGGCACACAGATTGGTTTGCTTTTGTTTTGGTTAGAGGAGGAGGATGGGTGGGAGACACTACCAGAGTAGTGTTTCGGGTAACGCAACACACAGATATGACTTACCAGAAGTCCTTCGCTCTTCCCTCGCACCTCTCAGCAAATGGAGGCTCGACTTCAGAGGTAAGTCCCTTTTAATGCGGGAAAACTTACCCTTCCCGGCAGCCCTCGCTTCGCCTCCTCTTCTCTCCTCTGATAAGGTGGTCAAGGAGGTATATAGCACACTTGCCTTTGTTGGCTAGGGTATCAAATATGAAAGTTGGCAAGTTATATTCAGCTGTACGAAACTTTAGGCCACACTTGAAATTTACATGCTGCCACACTATTGGAAGGATATGGATGTTTTGGAGAGGGTGCAAAGAAGGTTTACCAGGATGTTGCCTGGTCTGGATGGTTTTAGTTATAAGGGGTGATTGGATAAACTGGGTTTATTTTCACTGGGAAAAGAGCCAACCCGATGGAGATCTACAAACTTGAGGCTTTGATAGGGTGGGCAGGATTTTCCCGGAGTGGAAAGGTCAATTACAAGAAAGCCCAGGATCAAGGTGGTATGGGGGTGGAGGTTTTAGGGGGAGAAGTGCGGGGATACTTTTTCAGTGGGGTAGGTGCCTGGCGCACTGCCAGTGGAGATGGTGGAAACAGGCATGTTAGCAATGTATCTTGACAGACACGGGAACTGGGCAGGTGGGGTGGGGGGGGGGATGCGAACAGTAAGATACAAACTTCATTTGGGCAGTAAGTAGCAGATCTATATGAGATTAGGGATTGGTGTTGGCTTTGTGCGCCAAAAGGCCTGTTCCTGCGCTACATTATATTACACAGCAGCTACACGACTTTAGCTGTCAAACAGACTTCTTGTGGCTGTATGGTGGCATGTGACAAATTCTTACTGTGTAATAAGATAACAAATCCGTGATTTATCTCTGTTGTCAAACCGCTTTAATCTACTGAAAATGTTGACCCAAACCAACAGATTTTGTGGTCTGTGTACTGAACCTGCAATGTCCTTGACATTGCATTCACAAATCTTTTAAGTGCATCACGATTTGACTAGTTCTGGTTTCAATCTGGATGTTGCCAGAATTGTTCCTAACTTACCTGGGTGACTATCCACCTGAGCAATGGTGTGTGAACTGTTTTTATTGATTTTCATTTGGGATTTGTGGACAAGTCCCTCTATAGAGACTGCTTCAGAGTAGCGTACTCTTGCACTCTCCTCCTCAACACCGCTAAGCTTGATCCCCCTTTCAATATTTTAGTTTAGCTCATGATCAGTAGGTGAGCAGATCAACACATCCTTTAACGACCATCCTGCTCTATTGTCATTGTAGGAGTTTGTTGTGTGCAATTGCTGTTATTTCTATATTACAGCTGTGAATATCTCCTGAAAGTGTATCGAATAGATATAATATGCCTTGGAGCATTTTGATGTGAGAAGTGCGATTTTAAAAATGTACTTCCTTCTATCTAAGTGCTTCAGGCTACAATTAGAGAAGTGCATGTATCTTAGATTTGTGGGATAGAAATTTATACATATGGAGAGCCCAGACCATGGAGGGATTTGAAAATCACGGTAAGAATTTCTAAATTCAGCGTGCCAGACCGGGAGGCAATACATAATCAATACAGGGATGAGGGGTGAATGGAACTTGGTAAATCAGGTTTTGATATCCTCCAATTTAGAGGCTAGATGGTGAGATTAGTGGAAGTTCTGGATGCCTAATTCTTAGTCAATTTGATTATTTTTTTCCAATATCTGGCAGCTACCCACATTGGCACTTTCCTAGCAGAAGTTCTGTTACATTCATTAGGGATAGTCACTTATGGTGAGTGCTGCTATTCAGAAAAATGTCTCTGATTGGGTTTAGTAACTTCCCGCTGCCTAATTAAGGCACTAAGAATGTCGTCTTAACTCCTGTATAAGAAATAGTTGAACTAGACTTTTAATTTTGGACCTGGTTTTTCAAGAGACTGCATCTTATGTTTGGGCTTTGAAGTGGTCTTGTAATTGTACAATGGCTGTGAAACAGAGTTAGGACTGGTCACATTTACTAAAATAGATCCCTTAAACTGATGATAGAATTGAAGACCCTGTTTTGGTCTTGTCCCTCTTCTGAAGGTTGCCTTTCGCAACCCACCACATCCTCCTTTGCACACCTCCAGCTCTGACCTCTTGCATATTGTCGGTTCTTTGTGCCTTCAAAGTAATCTCGAAGCTCTGAAGTGCTTTCCATTAACCTCCCTACCTTACTATCTCATTTCAAATGTGGATGGTGCTGTTGACGCTGAAGATGTGGCTGTAGGGATTTCAATATAAAATCTGCAATGCCTAAACAGTAATTACTCAGTACTGCACTGCAGCTGAACATGAGATATTAATCCCCCCTCTAAACTCTGAAGTACATTAAAAGGTTCTCCAAACCACATTCTTTGGAGTACATGGGGAATTCTCCTCTGTCCTGGCCAAGAGTTTCCTATCCTACATCACTGAAATAGCTTGTCTGTTGCTATCAAATTGTCATTTGTTGGAGCATGGAATTTGGCTGCTGTTTTTGGCAAAAAAAAATTACTTTGTTGAAGTGCTAGGTGTCTTTACGTTTTTCAAGACTAGACTAAGTGAAGATTTTTGGCAATCAATTGGGCATCCTTTTCCTTGCCTTTATGCCAGTTTTAGTCTTGATGTGCATTCTTAGGAAGTACCTTGGTGAGATTTCTATTAGAAAAGCATGTTGCTGTTTGATTTGGACCCTAGTATTTTCATAGTGTTCGAGGAGAAAGTGAGGTCTGCAGATGCTGGAGTATCAGAGCTGAAAATGTGTTGCTGGAAAAGCACAGCAGGCCAGGCAGCATCCAAGGAACAGGAAATTCGACGTTTCGGGCATAAGCCCTTCATCAGAAGTCCTTTCCTGATGAAGGGCTTATGCCCGAAACGTCAAATTTCCTGTTCCTTGGATACTGCCTGGCCTGCTGCGCTTTTCCAGCAACACATTTTCAGCTCAGTTTTCATAGTGTTGGCAGGAAAGATAAACTGATCATCTCTACCTTAATATCTGTCTTGCAAAATAGCATATTCAACAGTGCAGAACTCTGGTCAGTACTGCACTGGAGCATCAGCTGAGCAACTTCACTCTAAATGTAAGTATGTTGTAATTCTGTTTGAAAATTCTAAACACTTGTGAGTAAGGCATGGCTCTCGTGTGCTTGGTTACTTATTCTAACTACTTGTGACTTGATGTCAGATTGAGATTTCCAAGATCTCAAAAAAAATGAGGTACTGCATTAAAGCTGGTCACTTCCACATAAGTGAGTAAATTAGTGTTTACTACATCTGGAAAATAACATTACAGTCGCCAGTCCTACTGGACCACATGGCCGCACTCTCATTGGGGAGAGAGACACTTGTGGTGGTTTAACCTGAAGGTCACCATGCCTCAGTTAAGAGGAGAGGTTGAACAGCAGAGTCCTTCATAGTAATCTCAGCTGCTGGAGGAATTGAACCCATGCTGGTGTCTCTGATGCAAATCTGCTGTTCAGGCAATTGTGGTAACTGACCCCAACCAATGTGCGCACACTTGAAGATAAGAAATAGAACTCACTGCTACATGGAATAGTTGAAAGAAATAGTCCAAATGTAAGAGAAACTAATGAAGGGAAAGTCACTGGATGGGTATATTGATGTCCTGAAAGCATGAAAATTGTTTTTTTTTAGGAGGAATATCCTATGAAACACTACCGAACACTACATTATGAAGTTTAATCAATTTAATCAATCATTTTCATGAGTTTTGTTATTCCAACAGAGCCTCAGTGAAAGTTGAGAAGTCTGCATCACCACCAGTGGATGAGTCTCCCCCGAGCAGTCCCGTGACAAAGGATGACAATCATGTAGCTTCAACTTCTCCCACACCACAACATGTTCCTTCTATACCAAAGTCACCGTCTCAGGTAATGTAGTTCATCATTTGTTTGTCTGGTAGTAAGCTGCCTTTTGACCTACATTCTTCAATCAAATAATGTTATTTATCCTTTGTGCATTTACATTCTCACCTCCACAGTAGCTATAGTGGTCTATAATTTGGTGGAATATCACAAATGTGAATAACAATCCTATGATGTTGTGAGAACTTTGTTTAAAGTAGTCAGTGTAGTGGTGAATGATGTGAACTTACTGAAGTTGGGATTTTGGGATCGATGGATCAGAAGCATTTGCTGGTGAAGATGAGCTTCCATCTTGTAAATTGCAAATGAGCACCAGTTACACTGGGTGAGGCTCTGGTCATTTTAAATGGGCTTTGAGTCTAAGCTGGCTGCAGTTTTGCACCCTCATATTAGAAGTATAACTAACTGATTAGGTTTTCTTTTCATTAATGGAATGAGAGAATCACAGTCTAGGCCAGTATTTATTGTCCATCTCTAATTACCCAGAGGGCAATTCAGAGTCCACCACATTGCTGATGGTCTGGAGTCACATGTAGGCCAGACCAGGTAAGGATGGCAGTTTCTGTCCCTAAAGGACATTAGAGAATCACGTGGGTTTTTTCTGATAAACAGTGATGGATTCATGGCCAATATTAGACTTTTAATTCCAGATTTTTTATTGAATTCAAATTCCCCATCTGCTGTGGAGAGATTTGAACCCAGGTCCCCAGAAGATTACCTGGGTCTCTAGATTAACAGTCCATTATCTCTAGCTAACAAACCCAATGCTATTGGTATTTGATTTCATAGTAGTACTGCATAGATCAATTTGCTCTGTTCAGTTAAGAATGGCTAGTATTCATTTGACCAAATGAATCAAGTTGTATGTATTTTTCTACCCTACTCTGAGTGCAGAAAAAGGCACTGACGTTGGAAGCAGTCCAGAGAAACTTCACTGTTGAATCTGGGCATCCAGAAACTGTTCGAGACGTTGAGTAGATTGAGTGTGTATTTGGGAATCTTGTTGAAACACTTTGGGGGGCTTTGGGGTAGGTATGGAAAGATTGTTTCCCTTTTTGGGTCAGAGGACATAATCTGAGTCAGAGGTTGCCAAATTGGACAGAGGTGACATGATGCTTTTTCCTTTGGGTAGTGAATCTGTGGAACTCTTTTTGCCACAGAGGACTGTCAAGGTTGGATCATATTTAAGGCTGAGAGAGGCAAATCCCAAAGGGAATGAAGAATTAAAGGTAGAAGACAGTAAAGTGGAGTTAAAGATGATCAGATCTGCTGTCATCAAATGGTGGGGCAGATCGATAGCGTGAAATTTGTTTGCTCCTATATCTTATGATCTCATACGCCATCATATTGTCTAGCTATTCACTTTAAACATTTGATGTTCAGAACTGCTTCGTGGCCTTCCTTGAAGGTTTGTTCCCTCTTATTCTAGACATCCCAGCTACTTGTACCTCCATATGGTATGGACAATACAGAATCCAAATGCCCATAACTACACCTTCACTACAGTAGTGGAAAGCTTATTCCTGGAGTTGAAAATCCGCCCTCCGTTTCCTCAACGTTCAGTCACAGTGCTGACCTTTACAGACCTGTATTGTTTTCTCTGTGAGATCCTTTTGTTGTTTGGAGTTATTGAATGAGGTCAGACAAGCCTTGAGCTTTCAGTCGCAGGCAATAAGTTGATCTGTACAAGTATAATACAATACCAGCCTGTCTCAGGAAAAGGGGATTAGTGAGATTGATGTGTGTATGTATTGGATTAACTCTATTCTGAAAATTAAGTATGCTCCTGCCCCTCCTGGAGTGACTAATCAGTTTATGCTGTCAGTGTCTAGGATATGCATCATATACTCCCTCTGTGACTGAGTGTGATGGGAGTTGGAGTATTGTTTCTTCCTGCCCCAAGTGATTGCCACTTCTGCCTATTAAAACGATTGGAACTTATTTTAATATTTACTGCTAACTAGTGAAATACTCTGTAAATGCGCCATTTTAAAAACAAATGGACTTGATTTTCATGTTTTTATGACCTACCTATAAAAGCGTTTCACATGATTAAACTTGGACAGTTTACAAGATCTGAAAGAACAAATTGTGAACAGTGACTGATGCTTGAAAGGGGATTACTGATTCTTAAGTGCCTTGTTGGTTTGATAACTAGTCATGCCTTAGGTGTGTGAATAAGCCATTGGGTAAAATTATATTACCCGTAAATTCCTGCTCCTACACTGTTGCCTAATACTGTATGACTATGGGACCTATTTCAGTAACATAGCCCAATCTGGCTCCAGTTACTGAATCTCAGGCCAGCTGTTTGGGGTTCCCTCTTACTTAAAAAGTGTTGATGCCATATGATCAATTTTAATCTCAATCCATTCACTGCCTAGAACTTAACCTTGGACAATGGGTGTGTTATCATGTCAGAAGTGAACAATATTCAAATTCAAATTTTGACTGACTAAATATTCTTTGAAATGTTGCTACTGTGCAGAAGGTTCTGAAGTGCGTGCGCTTTCTATTGTCCCTTGTTTAGTCTGAGGCTTCAGTAAGACTGCTTCCTTTTGCAGTTAAATTTTATTGGCAGGGCACAACAATCTCTGTTTAGGTCAGAGTGCACTTGAATAGTACACAGGTACAGGTATAGGACACTTGGGCCTGCACCATCATTCGATACGATCATGGCTGATTATCCAGCTCAGTCCCTCGTTCCTGAGTGAAGACATTTCTTCTCATCAGTCCGAAATGGCCTACCACATTTCCTTAGACTGTGACTCTGGGCTTTGGACTCCACCACCATTAGCAATCTTGCATATAATTCTGTTAAAATTTTATGGGTTTCTCAGATACCCCTCATGTACACCCACTATTTGTTATCTGTTCCTCTTCAGTAAAACTTGCATGTGACACATTCTAGTCCAACATGCTTACTAAACCTCAACAGTGCTCCAGTATAACCAGTACATTCATTTCCAATTCCTACTGGACTGGGTTTTCCCATGGATAAGTACAGTTCCCGACTTTCATGAATTCATTTCTGCCAATCTGATCACCGATAGTGTCCTCAGCCAGTTGGCACATGGCTTAGGTAGTAATTCAGAGATGATTATACCTGAGGTTCTGTTCTACAATTTGGTGATTAGCTCTGTCTAAGCAGAACTTAGAATAGATTACTTAGTGTGGAAACAGGCCCTTTGGCCCAACAAGTCCACACCGACCCGCCACCCACCCAAACCCATTCCCCTACATTTACCCCTTCACCTAACACTACAGGCAATTTAACGTGGCCAATTCACCATACCTGCACATTTTTGGACTGTGGGAGGAAACCAGAGCATCCGGAAGAAACCCACGCAGACACAGGGAGACTGTGCAAACTCCACATAGTTGCCTGAGGCAGGAATTGAACCCGGGTCTCTGGTGCTGTGAGGTAGCAGTGCTAACCACTGTGCCACCGCGCCGTCCACAGAAACCGGCCCTTTGGCCCAACAAGTCCACACTGACCCGCCACCCACCCAGACCCAAGTCCTTTCCGAGTGATACCCATGTTGCTGATAGCCGCATGGACTGTGCCAACTGGATCATCACTTTCCCTGATTAAGGACATACGCCTGAAACTTGGATTCTCTTGCTCCTCAGATGCTGCCTGACATTGCTTTTCCAGCACCACACTCTTGCCTCCGATCTCCAGCATCTGCAGTCCTTATTTTCTCCTGGATCAGCACCTTCCCAATAAGAATAGAGTGTGGGGTGCTAGAAAAGCACAGGTTGGGCAGTCTCATTCCTGATGAATAACTTATGCTCAAATTTTCCTGCTCCTCGGATGCTGCCTGACCTCTGGTTTTCCAGCACCATACACTCTACTCTGATCTCCAGCATCTGCAGTCCTGACTTTTTCCCACATTCCCAATAAGTTCCAGTCAAGCCCTGATGAGATGACCTAAATCCTACCACTGAGTAAAACACACAACCTTGTGCCATCCTCGTGACTGTACAGAAGTCTCTGTCCCACCTTGTTACACATGCCCCTACATTTCCTTATCTAGTCCTCTACCCTCTGTAGCTATGATATGATGAATATTTCTTCATTGTCTGTGCTAAGTGATCCATATTAATGAATAATGTTTAACTAGTTTTGTAAAATTCATCGTTCGTTACCATAACTTTACTGTTGATTAAATACTGATAACATTTAGAAATGAATTATATGTCAGGACTTGGTCAATCAGCCTCGCAGACTCCTACAATGTCCCTTTTGTTTCTTGTATTGTGTTTGAAACTCTGCATGAGCTGGCTCCTAGCAGAAGTGGGGTGCAGCAAAAAGATTGGAAGCACAACAGTAAAGCACCTTCACCCAGTTTTTCAAACTTCCACACTTGGCAAATTCCCAACCGTCCACTCTGCTGCCTGTACACTCCAGTCTCTGTGTTTATACTGCTTGTGTCTTTGATCTGCTATTATACAAGAGCTGGTTTTAGCTAGCTCTCTAACTACACTACAATGGGTTTCATTGGAGAGCTTCCTTGTTTAAAGCCTAAAGAAACTTAAGATTTTATTTTAAACTCAAACAACAAATCATATTAGCACTACTTTTAAAGCATGATTATGCCTTAAAGTTCCCAAACTTATTAAACTCATAAACCTTCCATTCTGTCAGTTGCACTCGTGTGTACAGAGTGATAGGGTTAGAAAAGTCACCTATGTAGAACAAACACCACAGTCCTTCAGGCCAAATAGGCTATTTCTCTGCTGTATAATGTATGTAGCTCTGAATTTGTACGCCCAGCTTAAACCTCAATGTTGCTTTCAGTTTGTTTAGGTTGAAAAGAGCTCACAGAAAATGCAGTTATTGCAGTAAAACCACATTAATTTGAATGATCTGAGGGCTGACTGTAGTGGAGTATTGTTTTTTTTTGGCTTGGTTTGTCACCAATTACTTTCTGAAGTGCTCTTCAGTTGTAATTGGGAGCTTTCTTTTCCTTCCACTCTATCTTTTGTCAATGCACGCAAGAGCCTGAGCACCAGTTTGTGTTTCCGGAACTTGTGGGTTCACAGTCTGACTGAGCTCTGACCCGGTGTTCTTATTTTGCACTGTAGTTGATGATTGGAGGGCTGATTAAGCTGGTTTGTTCTTTTTAACCTTTTCAGGGGAAGTTTACAATGATTTAGATTTTTAATGTAAAATAAAATTATCTTCAGTAGCAAGAGAGCCAATAACCAGATGGCCAATTATAAGGTGACCAGCAAAAGAGTAGAGGCCACGTAATGAAATATCAACTGAGGCACAGTTAACAATTGTGAAATTTATGAAGGCTGTCTCAGCCTTTGGTACACTCGCACAAATTGATGCATAGGACTGTTTATTCTGCAGGTTGGGAAGTAACATGTCTTAAAATTCAGGGTTGGATGCACTGTAAGAGACTTCTGCACCTTATCCAATGCTTTTACCATCTATTTGAAAGGCTGAACTGCATGAAAGTTATTGTAAACTAACATGTTCAGATCAGGGATGCTGAGGGCAATTTACATCAATTATAGTCAATCAAAGGGGACCTTGGTGGTTAAGAAGAACCTATTTCCATTAGCAGACAGGTCAATAACCAGGGAGAGAGATGTTGAGCATTCCGACAGAGGGTTGGGGTGTTGAAGAAAGAGGGTTCCACCTTGGACAGTAGGCCCTTGTTGGCTGAGAGTGAGGTAGTGGCAGAAACTCTCATTGCATTTAGAAAGCACTTTGATGCCACACTTGAAGTGTGGTAACCTTCAAGTCTGTGGATGGTTAGGAAGGCATGTCAGATTGGATAATGTTTTACTAAGTAATGAGCACATGCTAGGTTGAAGATCTCTTTCTCTTATGTTTATCTAAATGGAACTAAATAAATGTGAAAAATAGCAAGATTTTATAAATCTGCCAGCTTGATGCATATGTTCTTTTCTATCTTTCTAGGCCTAGCTTACCCTGCTGTTCTTACTCCTCAATTCACTTGGCCTTTAGAGTGATGTTTGTTGCAGAGTTTACCATTGTCCTATGTTGATCCTTTTTTTCCTGCTTTGTTGCCATTGATGTATTTTTGTGCACATGCAGCAAAGGAAAGGTCCTCCAGTACCCCCTCCACCAAAGGTTACACCATCCAAGGACATCAAGCAAGAAAATATCCTCAATCTGTTTGATGACAGTTTCATCCCTGAGATAAGTGTGACGACACCTTCACAGGTTAGCTATTGCCCCCTCACCCACCCATCACCATGGACTTGTGATCTCCACCACCATCATCTTAACACTCCCCTTCCACCTTCACCACTTGACTAATTTTCATCTATCCATTCTGCATGAAGCATGCTTTGTTTCTATTGGTGGCTTCTCATCTTTGGTGCAACCCTTCAGTTCTCTACCACTTGTCTTGTTTTCCATACAGCTAGATTGGGGCTGTCATTTTTTTACCAAGTCCTAACCAAAATGTGAATTTTGTTTTGACATGTAAATCTCAATGGACAAAATAATTTTTTTGGTGGTTGCGGGGTGGGGGGGAAAGAAACCCAATTTTTGAATGTTTGACTTTATATTTTAGATGCTTGTGATGGCAGCCCAAGTCTAGTACAATCTCTTGCCGGTGCATGCATATGTGGGATTCCCACGGACTGTAAAATCAAACTACTATTTGTTCCTCAGTGCGTGCTGTTGTATATTCAGAGGAAACTGGTGGTCGTCTGCATGCTCCAATCTGAGTAATGGACTTCTGATGACCAGCTTTTGTTTTCACCCTAATCGCGTACACGGTATCAATATTTAAAGCTCTTCAACAATAATGGCTGTCCATCCAGAATGGAAGTTATGGTTTTTAGAAAGTAAAAGTTTTAACTTACTGGGTTTTGCATTTCTGTTTGCTCAAATTTCAATGAATTGTTTGAATGTTTTATAAAGAATTATTTACTTTTCAACCTGTTGACGAGTTAAGCAATTTGAAGTAAAATAGTGCTGACTATTTTGTGAATCTGTTAGGATCAACTCTTAAAATACCAGTGAACACGGACTAATTAGTTTGCCTCCTAGACTATATGCTTCGTTAAAAAAGAATCCATAGACAAAGAGTTGGCTTGAATATAGGAAGAAGTTGTTTTCCAAGTTTATTTGATCTCTGGAATGGATCATTGAGGAGAGGTAGCTTTGTAGTCATTGCAGAAGGGAGGAGGTACCTGGACAAGTGTAAGTATGGAATATAGAAAGAGTGGGAACTTGATTTTATGTGGCACTTGGATGAAAGCCACAGTGACCTGTGAAACTATCTTAGAGTATTTCCTGACCTAATAGCAGATTGTTTGCCACTCCCAGGAGATAATACTGGGAACTGAATGAGTCAGGAATGTTGAGGCAACAATGAAGTTGACAAAATAGAGCAGGCTGTTTCATCATTCATACAGAGGAATGGGCTTAATTTATGAATGATTTGGACGTGAACATTGGAGGGTATAGTTAGAAAGTTTGCAGATGACACCAAAATTGGATGTGTAGTAGACAGTGAAGAAGGTTACCTCAGACTACAAAGGGATCTTTATCAGATATGTTAACAGGCCAAGGAGTGGCAGATGAAGTCTAATTTAGATAAATGAGGTTTGGTTAAGGCAAAGCAGGACAGGAATTGTACAGTTAATGGTTGAGCCCTAGGGATTGTTGCTGAGCAACGTGACCTAGGGGTGCAGGTGTATCATTCCTTAGAAGTGGGGTTACAGGTAGACAGTGAGGTGAAGATGGCATTTGGCATGCTTGCCTTTAGTGGTTAGTGCATTGGGTAGAGAAGTTGGGATGTCATCTTGTAGCTGTACAAGACATTGGTGAGGTTGCTTTGAGATTACTGCATACAAATCTGGTTGCCCTTTTGTCAGTAGGATGTTGTTAAAATTTGAAGCGTGCAGAAAAGATTTACAAGGATGTTGCTGGGACTGGAGGATTTGAGCTATAGGGAGAGGCTGAATTGGCTGGGGCTATTTTCCCTGTAGCTTTGGGGACTGAGGGGTGACTTTACAGAAGTTTATAAAATCATGAGGCACAGATAGTGAAGAGCCAAGGCTTGTTTCCCAGATGAGTGGAACCTAAAATTACAGGTATCAGTTTAAAGTGAGGGGAAAGAAATAAAAGGGACCTGAGGGGTAGCTACTTCACACAGTGTGTCGTGCGTGTATGGAATGAGCTGCCAAAGAAAGTGGTGGAGATGGTACAACTACAATGCTTATAAGGCATCTGGATAGGTACATGAACAGGTTAAGAGGAATGTGGGCTAAATGTTGGCAAATGGGACTAGGTCAGACTGGAATGCCTGGTCAGCACGGACGAGATGAACAGCTGCATCTGTTTCTGGGCTCTAGGGTTGCCAGAGTTTTGGCCAGTCTAAGGGAATGGGAATACAATCGCTGTAGATTGATTGAAAGGTGAGATGTTTCCGACAAAGTCTTTCACTTTCACCTCTAACACTTTTTTATATTTGGTAAATTTCATTTAAAATATAAAACTACTGCTTAGGAGCACCAATTGGGCCATTCGGCCATCTTAAGCCTGTTGGGTCATCTAGTAGGTTTGTAGCTGATCTGACTGTGGCCTTAGTTCAGTCAGACAAGTAAATCAATCTACCTCTATCTAAATGATATTTATTTACCTTATCTCCACTCTATATAGAGAAGAGAATTCCACACAGTTGTGGCCTTCAAATTTTCCTCATCTCAATCGTAAATCAGTGACAATTTTTATATTTAAATTGCCCTCTTCGAACATGAGACATTCTTTCAGCATCTACCCCGTTAAATCCCCTCTGATTACTCAAGTAATTGGTCTCATCAATGTTTTGTTAATGCAGACTAATATGTAATACTTTCCCAAAGGCTGTAATTTAGCGTACTGATCATCTGGTGGGTTTGTTGTTTATGGTAGGGACTGTTAGATGTACTTTTTGATAGTCAGAGTTCCAGTTAAGCCTCTCCCTACATTTCAAACCCTGCCATCTTCAGCAACACCCTTGTAAACCTTTTCTGAACCCTTTCAAATTTAACATATAGCGGAGAGACCAGAATTGAATGCAGTATTCCCAAAGTGGCCGAACCACTATCCTGTTCGGCCACAGTGTGGCATCCCATTTCCTATACCCGATGTACTGACCAATAAAGGCAAGCATACCAAATACCACCACCACTACGCTACCTGTGACACCTCTTTGAAGGAACTATGCACCTGCACCCCTCAGTCCCTCTGTTCAGTAACACTCCCCAGGCCCCTACCTTTAACTGTATAAGTCCTGCCCTGATTCGTACCAAAATGCAACACCACATTTATCTAAACTAAACTTTTTTAAAATTTTTTGTTTAGCATCTTCCATATTCTCTCATAAACTATCTGTGAGGTGCAGATGACATTTTTCCAGTAACAAATCTACATTTCCTAGCCCACTGCCATCTAATGGCCAGAGGAAGATACTGAAGAAACTCCCAGTTTCTATCTATTATATGTGAACTTTGGGTCCTGAGTACCCACTTCAAACAAAGAACAGTATGTTATTCAATAGAGCCCTTCTCCTTTCTCATCTCCTCTGAGAGAGGAAGTGCAAGGGATTACAGTACCTGCATTTTGTTAATTTTTCTCTACTGCATTAATTCATCTGGCTTTTGTTTTTGCACGATTTTCACCATGGTAACATGAAGTGTTGCTCCATAAGGGAACACTTGGGGTCCCTTGTATGATATTTCACCTCTTCCTAGGTACTTCAGAAAATTGTTTCAACCAGATGGTGCAGAGGAGGTAAAGGTGGTGAAAACTTAAACCATGATTGTGACGTGAACACAGATTTGAATGGGAGGGCATCCTTGCAGTGACAGATTCTTCTGATCAACACGTCCTGTAGTTATCTGGTCAGCATTAGAAATCGATCCAAGTAAATGTAAAACTGCAAAAGGATTGCAGTGGTTGTTGTTATGTCAACTCCATGTGTTCAGTCTGTTTCTCAAATCAATGTTTTTTGCTGTGAAATTTTCAAAGGGCTCTTAACTTTTATTTTGCTATGGAATTGTTTCAACTGCCATCTAATCGACTAATTTCAGGCTAATTTAGGATTATGGATAACAGCTGATTTGCAAACTGTCTTGAACCATGTCCCACTCAATAAATAGGATGTCCACAAATGGAATGCTCAATAATCTGTTCTATAGTCTCCTACTTCTCTGTACTATTTTCAGTGGTCAGAGTTAAGTTCCCACCTGTGCTCTGATCTGATCGGTACCCGTAATTGTTCCAAATGAAATGTCTTGCCTTCGATCTACCCTATGCCCCACCCACTCCTATGCTGGGAGCAAACAAAATCAAATAGATCTTCTGTCAATCTTGCTGGAAAGTCGATAGTTGGAACGTTTCTGATCTAAGGCATGAATTTGATTGTCCTTGCCTAATTATTTTTCTTCTCTCTATCCCTATAAAGGCATACAGCAAAATCAGCAGTTTTTATTCATTTACAGGCTATTGTTGCTGCTGGCTGGGCCTGTATTTCTTGCCCATCCCTAATTGCCCTTGAGAAGGTAATAGTGAGCTGCTGCGGCCTGTAGGGATGTTTTGTCTCATCTAGTTGACTGCAGAAGGCATCAGTGTCTGATCACAAACAACTTCAGTCCTTGGCTTCATGAGGATTGTAGATATGGATGAAGGCAAACTTGCTGCAAGTAGCTTTGGTCTGTCAGTCTCTTCATTTGGAGTATAATTCTTTAAAATTGCTGTTGTGAAAGACTATCATTCTTTGGCCTCATTTTGTTTACATACCTCATCTTTTGCTGCTCTGAAGCCTCCATGTGTTTCTGTCATATTTAATTACTCATGCCATACCTGTGTAACAAATGAGTAAACTGCTTTTTCTGTTTCTTCTCTTCCTCTCCCCATGCACACTCCTGCTTAGTTTGAGGCTCCTGGGCCTCTGCAGGATGAAGGAAGCCTATTGGACTTAGACTTTGATCCTCTGAAGCCAGAGTCCAATCCAGTAGTGAGAGCAGCTTCGCCAGTCTCTCAGGTTTGTTTAGCTCAGTCTTTTTTCCAGTTAGTGCCCCAACTATTCAAGATGTAGAAAATTGAACTGACTTGGAGGCAGGGTTGGTTATTGAATCAGACCATCTTGTTTTCCTGAGAGGAACTTGGGCTGTTTGCGATTGTGGGGATGAAGATTCTGACCACATTCTTGGTTTCATGGAGAACAATGCATCTTGAAACTTTACCACCATTACCTTGGGAGGAGAGTCTTTTATTGCCTGCCCCTAGATGCCCTTGGGTGCTAGTTTAGAGCCACTTTAAACAGTGAGGTGATGGTGCTCCCAACATGCTACGGAGCACAAAATGCTAAGGTTTATTTTGATTTACTTATCGTGTTGTGGTGAGGCATTACCCATTCCTGTTTATCTGTCTGGCTTCTTAGGCTATTTCAGAGGAACTTTAAGCATCAATCGTAAAGATAATGCATTTTACGATTTTGAACCTACCAAGCTAGGTTAAGAGACTGAAAGAGCGTTGACTAATATAGCCTGTAGATTTTAGTTGCTTGACGCTTTTAAAAGCCAAGGTATAATGGAAATTAACCCTCACTGATTAACTTCATGCATGGTCTGAATTAGACAGTGTATGTTCACAGTACTAAAAGTTTGGAAAAAATTAACTAATTTTTGAGCAGTAATTGGCATACCAACTCTGCAGATCCCAGTCAAGTTAAGAAAGATGTTTTGAGTTGCCACCCATAGGTCTTCCCTACATCTGCTAATGCCTCCAAAGAAAGATTATTCCTGCTCCTTACCTCCCTCCACCTTAGTTTCCAATGCTCTTAAATATATTGCTTCTGGGTTGCCCCTTCCTGTGGCTGTGTATGAAGTATTTGCAGTATGTTGCCACTGCCCCATGGTTGCTTGCAGGAATGAGGTTGTCACTGTGACACGCGTGGGCTGTTAAACTCCCTTTTGTTCCACAAGCAGGCTATGTCGGTGTGGTGTTGGCAACATGGCCAATATTTAGTCCTTGGGTCTCAAAAACCCACTGGAATGACCTGTGCAGAATACCTTTCACACTGATTCTCCAAAGCTTCCCCTCCACCCACTGAGATTTTTCTATGTTCTGCTTTCTAACCCAGCTTTCCCATTGATTGCACCTAATGGAGAGCACACTGTGTCTTGCTCAGACAGCTGTTTAATTGGCACGAAGCAATTTTTAATTAAAAACTACTGGTCAGACACTTGCAATTCTTGATCTTTCCTCTTTTTCTAACTCAACCTTTTTTTTCAATCAACCTATTCAGAGATGTTGTTATAAACCTCTGGAACAGGTGGGACTTGAACCTAGGCCTCCTGGACTAGAGGGCAGAGACATTACCAGTGCACCATGAGAGCATTTTTAAAGCCTGACTGTATCTGGTATATTCAGGCATTCTCCCATCAAGTCCTAACCAACCCGGAGTCTGCCTAGCTTGAGATCGGGTGTTTTCAGACCAGCATGGCTGTAGCCACAGGCTGCCCTTTCGTCTACTTGTTCTAAACAATTTGAAACATCTTTGGTTTTTTTTTGAAGTGATTGCTGATTGGATCACGCCATTGTGTTATCAAGCTAGAATCATTCAGCATCGAAGAAATCCATAGGCACTTGGGCACAATGGTAGTACCTACCTCTGGGCCAAAAGGTCAAGGTTCAAGTCCCAGCTGCCTCAGTGCCACATCTTAAAATATCTGAACGCTTTCTTTGGAAAAAATAATTAGGAGGAGTTCGCAGGACCCATTGAGTCCCCACTGGTTCTTCAAAGGGCTGTCCAGTTGGACCCAGTCCCCTCAACCTCCATATCCCTGTAAATGTTTTTTTTTTCCCCTTCCACTTATCTTTTTCAACAAATTGAAACAGGAGAAATTTGAGATTTGGGGCCAAAACAGGTGTAATGGTCTCCTTTCTTGTGTAATTCAGTGATCTTTTTCACCAGTAAATAATTTAAAAGAAAATTTAGTTTTGTCAACTAACACCAGATTAGCTAGGTTTAATTTAACTCTAACTTGGGTGTTTACTGATTATCTTTATCTTTAAAATGCACTTCCTCTCCTTGTTGAGGTATAGTATACTCTTACAAGATGATGTAACTAGCACCTGCTCAATTCACCTGTTTTATGTATTTTATTCAACATGCTAGTCTTTACCTTGGGATTTGTGGGAGGTAAGCACCATAGATCATTTACTTTTAAAACACACTTAACTTTTGGCATGTTCACCAATTCTTGCCTGTTGCTGCCCATCCACTTGTGTATATATATAGTCCATGTGCTGTTCTGAACAACTGGCAGAGTCTGAGCTTGAATGAGCAGTAAGGTGCTTTTCCTAATGTTCGCCAGCATGCACTTGTTCATTATTTCTCGTGTTAAATTACTTCTTTCATATACCCAACCTGTGACTCTCTGCACCTTGCTCACAGTTGCTTTGCATTTAAAGCCCAATGTCTTGTACAAATGAATGTTGCCTCCTACATCTGTGCCAGTCTTGTCTTTATCTTTATCAAATGGCTTCTCAAGTTGTAGCGTATCTGTTATGTCCTGTTACTTTTGTCTTTGTACTTTGTGTTTTACAGTCAAAATGGACAAGATTAAGTGAATTTTTTTAACCGGCTGACTAAAGAATCCTGACTTGGGATAGTTTCTTTAATACCTGCACACCCAGTTATTTTCTTTTGCCAATTGTGTTCTGTTGCTGCATTATAAAATTATCACCTGTGGGTAATGTAAAGGCATTTTAAAAAGAAAATCAATAAATTTGACTCTCTGGGGATCAGCCAACCATGTGTAACATGGTTTTATGCACTGCTGGAGTTGTACTATGCTGAGTGATCAAGCTAATTATTGAGGACCTCCAATGTAAGTAAACTTGAATTGGATCCTCAAAGCACAGTTCAGGATGCTGGAAATACTCTGATCTGAATGCATCTGTGGAGAGGAATATTTAATGTTGCAGATAATCAGAATTGTCCCATCAGTCCCATTTTATGGGATGGATAGGTTCTGCTTGCAACCAGGCCAATCAAATTGCAGAAGCAAGATTAGAAATTGCTGGAAAAGCTTAGCAGGCCTGGCAGCATCTGTGGAGAGAAAGCAGAGTTAATGTTTCAAGTCGAGTGACCTTTCCTGAGGAAGGGAAACGTTAACTTTGCTTTCTCTCCACAGATGCTGCCAGGCTTGTCTGAGCTATTACAGCAATTTCTGTTTTTACTTCTAATTTACAGCATCCGCAGTTCTTTTGGTTTTTAATCAGGTTGCAATGTTGCACTTTTTTTTAAGTCTTCTGCAATTATGGGGATTGTATCTTTTTTTCTTTTGTCTTTTGTATAGATCTCGTTAAGTGTATAGATATGTATTTAATATCATGGGTTTCTTTAGCTAATTTGTTTGAATAATAGATTTTCTTACAAGGAGACATGTAGGATCTGTGTACACTGGCACCCCTTGCACTTGTGCTCTCAGATTTGTCAGATTGAAGTCACTTCAACTACTACGCAATTTATTGGTAACTTCTCATGGCCGAAAGGATTTATTGTGTATTTGAAGATAATGCTGGAAATTTATGTTTCAAGTTCTATGCCAACAGTAAAGCACCAGTGGGATTGTGGTTGTGATGTGGTGTTTTAATCACTAAAATAAAAAAAACTCTTTGAAAGATTTTTTTTAGATTAGATTACTTAGTGTGGAAACAGGCCCTTCGGCCCAACAAGTCCACACCGACCTGCCGAAGCGCAACCCACCCACACCCCTACATTTATCCCTTACCTAACACTATGGGCAACTTAGCATGGCCAATTCACCTGACCCGCAAATCTTTGGACTGTGGGAGGAAACAGGAGCACCCGGAGGAAACCCACGCAGACACGGGGAGAACGTGCAAACTCCACACAGTCGCCTGAGGCGGGAATTGAACCCGGGTCTCTGGCGCTGAGAGATAGCAGTGCTAACCACTGTGCCGCCCACAAATGTTAATGTGTTTGAACCTGTTTTACTGTTTTGATGACCCTTGTGTGGATTAAGAGCAGTGGAGATCTTTTAACATTTTGTAGCACCTCCAAATATTAAGGCATCCAGAGTGCCTGATTCAGTGCTGATGTGACTCTCTTGGCATTAATCATTCACATGAACTCAGCCGTTCTCAGTAAAAGTTCCCATCTAACTGACTTCAGTTAACCCCAGCTGAAGAATGAGAAGCAATCCAGTAGGAGTTTCTACTCTTTAATATGCAATGAATCCTTGACACCCCTCCTGAATAATTATTTAGTGAAACAAAGTATTGTGAAAATTAGGCATAATTACTTTTCCCAGTAAAATCCAAACATTTCTGCTCTAATTGTGTTCCATTTAAACTGTTCATCACAAAATCTTGGGAAAACAGTTCAGTTTCATGAAAAATGTTCTCCTTCGATATGTTTGGAATGTGTATGTCAATGGCACGATCAACATTTTATTGCTTGTTCCTATTGTCCTTTAACTGAGTGGCTTACTAGGCCATTTCAGAGAAAATGGGACTGGCGTACTATCGATGCTGGATAAAGATGGCATATGTCCATTGCCAATGGGCATAAGTATACCGTAGAACAATTAAATAGTTTAAGATCTCTAACTGTTGCTAACTTTCATTCCTGATTCATTCAATTAACTGAACTTAAGTTCTACGGTGCGACTCAAACTCATGCCTTGGAACATTAGTTCATGCCTCTGGATTAGTAATCCAGTAATGTAACCACTGCATTATCTTTCCCTAGGTATAAAATAGTTACACTCTGCAGTGAGATGTTGCTAGTTATCTTTGTCTTTGCCATGGCTGGTCGCCTACAACAGTGATGGCAATCAAATGCAAAATTTGCATATACTGAAATCTGCAGACATGAGCAAAAAACTAAATAATCCCAAGGAATTAAACTGAGTTGCAATCTGTGGTAACCTTGGGGTTAAGATTGACTTCACAATTGAGTTATTAATTTATTGGACTGATTATTTTTAAAGTAGGTAAGTAACTGTTTTACTGGGGAGGATGGCAGTAAATTGAAGTCCCTAATCTCTAATTTTTTCTTCAATTCTGCAAAACTTGTAGTGCAGTCTTCATTTAACACTATTAGTAAAAAATGAGGTCTGCAGATGCTGGAGATCACAGCCGCAAATGTGTTGCTGGTCAAAGCACAGCAGGCCAGGCAGCATCCCAGGAACAGAGAATTCGACGTTTCGAGCATAAGCCCTTCATCAGGAATAGATTCCTGATGAAGGGCTTATGCTCGAAACGTCGAATTCTCTGTTCCTGGGATGCTGCCTGGCCTGCTGTGCTTTGACCAGCAACACATTTGCGGATTTAACACTATTAGTCAACTGTGAATTTTCATTGTTCATTTTATTTCCTTCGAACTGGAGTGGGAAGCTATACATGCAGAGGGTGTTCTGCATCATGGTGTTCATGAAGGCCTTGTAAAGTACAATAATCTAACTGTATTTGCCAGAAATATTTTATAATAGTATTGAGCAAAAGTGAAGCTAGAGGCAATGTGATCTGAGCAAAATTTCTTGTACAAGCATTCAGTAGCGTGCGAATTCTCTTGAGAAAAACAAAATTGGTGCTTTAAGATTGATTGGAGTAATGTTTTGACCGACTATAAACTCTGTAGCGTTAAAAGCCATTTTTGTATGCATGCCATTCTTTGTAATGTGGGTCTCTTCACTACAAGCCTGTCTTTCCTTTTTACTATACAACTTTCTTTATCTTTTCTCCCTGAATGGTACAGCCTGAAAAAACTGCATCTAACAGCATGTCCATGGACCAGTCTCCTAGTATGGCCATGGGCGATGGTCTTAATGAGAGCAATTTTGCAGTGGACTGGTCAGCCCAGCCCAGCCTGCCTAGCAAGAATGAAGGTGCCCCTGCTCAAGTAAGTGTAAATAATTACCTGTGTAATTTTAGATGTACATTTCTGAACAATGTGCTGCAAACATATAGTATTTGCACAGTAGGTTGTCTTGCAAAAGTTTGCCTTTATCAGGGCTCTGACTACAATGTTGAGCACAGAATTACCACGTTGCCACTTGTTAAGCTGTTATTTTTATCATAAGTTGCAGATGCTGAAAGTATTATTTACTCATTTATGGGATGTGGGCGTCTCTAGCTGGCCAGCATTTATTGCCCCGTCCCTAGTTGCCCTTGAAAAAGGTGGTGGAGAGCTGCTGCATCCACCTGCTGTGTTGGCCCACAATGCCACTAGAGAGGAGGAAATTCCAGATCAGAAACCAACCAAAACAGAAGTTGCTGGAGTAACTCAGCAGGTTTGGCAACATCTATGGAGTGAAACAAGTGTTTCAAGTCGAGTGACCTTTCAGAACCCAGTTACTTGTCTTTAGTTTTTGGTTGTTCAGCAGCTGCCCTGCTCTGCCACCTGGAGTCTGATTGATTGAAATCAGAACGGTGATTTTAAACACAGTGGCACTTGGTCAGGGAGAGTGTTCGTAGGTCATGTTCTGGCATTTGTACTGGAACTGACCTTTGGCACCATTTCAGAATAAAGGTAGTTCTTCGCATCATGCTTTTGGCAGGCATAACCTTGGGTAATTATTTACACTAGGCGCGATTTTCCCTTTGACAAATGGCCAGGAAAATCATGGGGGAGCTTATACCAAGTAGTGGCATCAGGTAGGTGTTGACTATCTTGACAGTGGAAGTTTTGAGCAGGAAGGCACCGATTAAATCCCTTAACTGATAAATGTACCCGCCACCAGCCTGCCTTATCAGCCTTACTAGCAGACAAAAGAAAGGTGGCCTTTGCTTGGTGAAAGCCTGCTTGGTTTTAGCCCAAGTCAGAGGAAAATTGGAGCACAGGTGAAGTTGGGGGTATGGCCTGCCTTGACTCTGACCGCTGACCCCGCACTCGCAATCGAAGCAGTAATATTTTGCTTAAGAGCTGGTTTTCAGCCAGTAGTCTTGGCTTTGCTCTCCCTGCTGTACACTGCCATAACTGGCCTCTGGCTGACAGCTCCTGGTGGGGTGAGACATCATTGCTGCCAGGTGTGTCTGGTTGAGAAGCCTGCAGCCACCCAGTCACCGTTTAATGCCTAATTTGCTGATGGGCAGTTGGGGTGGAGCATATGCATTGCTCTTAAAACATTTGTGCATGCACATGCACATGCCATCTAACCCGATGTTCAGACTGAATGTTTTAGTAATGTCATTGATTTCCTTTTTGCTATTCCCGTCACCTCCAACTTTGCCATGAATACGATTCTCATTTAGACAGTGCCATCACTGTTGGACATAATACTTTCAATTTAGAATTGAAGCATTGTGCCTCACCTTTTGACCTGTAATCTGAAAGACCATGGCTGTTTGCCCTGTCCATGCCACTTATAATTTTATAAACCTCTAAGGCCACCCCTCAGCCTCCAGTGGAAAAAGCCCCAGCTATTCAGTTCAGACCCTCCAATCCTGGCAGCATCCTTAAATTTTTTAGGCCCTTTCAAGCTTTAACAAAATCTTTCCTTTAGTAGAAGCACCAGAATTGAATGCAGTATTCTAAAGTGCCCTTAACAATTTCCTGTACACCTACAAAATGGCATCTAAACTCCTATGTTCAATGCACTGACTAATACAGGCAAGCATGTCAAATGCCTCCTTCACCATTGTGTCCATCTGTAGCTCCACTTTCAAGGAGCCATGAACCGGCACACCAAGGTCTCTTTGTTCAGCAACATCCCCAGGACCTTACCGTGAAGTATATAAGTCTGCCCTGATTTGCCTTGCCAAAATGCAGCACTTCACACGTCTCTTCATCCACCACTCCATGGCCCATCTGATCAAGGTGTGGTTGTACTCCATACTCATGCCATTCCTTTTGGTGTCATCTGCAAACTTACTAACCATGCCTCTCATAAACAGTTTGAATTTAAATATATGAAGAAAAACCAACACCGATATTTGTGGCACACCACTAGCCACACACCTCCAGTCCCCAAAAAAAAACCTCTACCACCACCTTCTGTATCCTGCCTTCAAGCCAATTTTTTCCCCAGTTGGCTAGCTCCTACTGGATTCCATGTGAACTACCCTTGCTAACCAGTCGACTATGTGGAACCTTGTCGAATGCCTTGCTGAAGTCCACATAGACAACATATCTCGCTCTGCTTTCATCAATGTTTTGTCACCTCTTCCCAAAAAAAAAATTCAAGATAGTGAGACATAATTTCCCATGCATGAAGCCATGCTGACTATCCCTAATCGGTGTTTTCTAAATTCATCTGAAACCTGTACCTCAATCTCCTCCAACAGCTCAGCCACCACTGATATCAGGCTCACCGGTCTATCGTTATTTTTTCTTTCTTCCCACCTTTCTTGAATATTGCCACCACATTAGCCACCCTCCAGTCTTCTGGCACCTCGTTCATAGTTTTTGTGAAGGTGTTCTTCATCTTATTTTTCACAAAACTAAGCTGAAAATTTCTCTGGCTTGAAGAGTTCCATATGATATTTTCAAAAGTATGGATTTAACACTTGATTCAAATGTATTTAAGATGGCAAAGTGTAGAATATGACTACTGATGCTCTTAAATATTAAGATCTCCTGCAGACAGGCAAAGGGAGTGCTGTTCTCAATTAAGGACTTAACGGTACTTGCTGAGGTTGTACCTCTTTCCTCTTTCTTTAAGACACAACTTAAACTGATTTCCTCGACCAAACATTTGGTTATTTAATTGCCTTGCAAGGTTGGTAGCACACTTTGATAGTGTTTCTGGGGTGTTTCCTATTGTTGAAGTTGCCATCTAAGTTGTGCACAGCATTGACCATAAGCGACTCCAGTGCATTTCTGATTTTTCAATTGACGGATTGCTGCTCTGATTTTATATTTTGTTCTGTTGCAGACAGTGGAGCAAGTGAATGCCACCAGTGAAGTTGCAGAGAAGGAAGCTGAAGACAAAGTTACATCTGTTGTAGGAACCAAGATTTTCTATAACTAATACTGTATGAGTGTACTTTGACTTTCATACATCATTTGGCTTTGTGCTTGGTTTTTGCAGCCTCTGAAATCAGATGTTTCATTTTTTTCTTTCATATGAAGATCAAATTGAAACTAATTTAGGGCCAGAAATACAGCTTGTTTCAGTAGCAAAGCATGGAGTTCCTTAGATTGCTTCCCTGATCAACTTCCTTTTGATTGCTGATGAGATGAAAATGAAAGGGGACAGATTTGTTAGTCATAGTGAGTAAGTTGGAAAGTTGATTATTTCTTCCACTGAATGGAGTGCATATTACAAAGGCAGACTTTGAGGGCTGAAGTTCAAAGGAAGTTCCAATTCTGGTCTCTGACTCTTGACTCCCACCAACATAATTGCTCACCCCCATCCAGCAACCATTGCCAAGACTGGAGCTTGAATTTAGAAGTGCAATGTAATTCTTTCCCCTCACGCACTGAAAGTAGCAATCGATATTATCCAGTCAGTACCTGAGTGCAGATTGAGAAGGTGCTAGCAGGCTACTCCGCTCTTCACTGTCACAGGTGAACTCGAGCAATGAATCTTGTCGCATAGATAGAGGCAAGTCTGCCCATCATGCCTGTGCTAGCTCTCTAAGTTTTATTCTCTTCACTTGTCCGCTCCATTTAATGGACAGAGTGGAAGAAAATGTGTTTATATTGGCACCTTTTGGTACATTGGGCTGATATGTTTTTTTGCCTCCAATAACTTATTTCTTGAAGTATAGGCCATGTTTTAAGGATGAGTCATTTTGTACACAGTAAAAGTGAGATGCACGATTGATGTGGTGATTTGTTGACTCATGACACCAGGGTAGTCCACTGATTCACTTAAACGATCATCTCATGATTCTATTATTCCCATCTGCAAACTCATGTGAAAGACAGCACCACTGACTATGCAGCATTCCTCTGTACTGCCCTGGACCATTGATCTTTTTGAACATCTCCCGAAGAGCAGGTAGACCTCAATTTAACAAAGCATCTTTTTTTTTAAATTGTACTGGGCACATGAGCAACAATAGCAAGGCCAGCATTTGTTGGCCTCCCTGATTGTCCTTGATGGGGAGGGGCTGCTACACTGTGTAGGTACATAGTATCATCTGTAGAGGATCAATCCCACGTGTGGTTTGCTGAGTGCTCAAGTGCCAGCCACATAGCTGTGTATGTGAAAGGTTGAAGGAAAACTGGTTCACTCCCCACTCAAGATTCTCAGTGAATTAGTTGGGTTTTTGCATAGTCATAGTCATCAGACTAAGATTTTATTCTATGTTAGTTGAATTTTAATTACCTAGCTGTGATTTGAACTTGTCTCTGAGCATTTGGGCCTCTGGGTTTCTGGACTTTGGCTGTGCTATTATCTTAGTAATCAAAGCATTTTATTTGAATATGTTTTGTAATGTTGGATGCCAGTCTTCCACCTAACAATATTTCCCTGAATTTCAGTTGGAGGCCCAGCCAGAACCAAAGAACGAACTTTTGGAAAATGAAGCTGGTACAGAGCTGGCCATGGTGAGGGGAAATATCGAGAGAAATTTCTACCATAACAATAGAGGCATCTCAGCCCTGCGAGTCTGTTAGATTGTGGTTGATTTGTTATTACAAGTCCATCTACTTAGCTTGGTTCTGTAATATTTCATAATCGTTAATAACCTAGTTGTGTTTTCAGGGAATGTGGAGTAAGGATGTTGGTTAAACTATCTTGTTCATCCCAGAGGGTGTCTTGTCTGTCGTTCTCATATGTAGCTTCCGGTTCCACTCTGCTGCTGTCTTTGGGTTTTCTTCTACCCTGGGACTTGAATAATGTGCGAAAACAGAAAAGCAGAGTGGACCTGTTGACATCTGACTGAACTGAAGCTGTGCAGACCTTTTAGTAGGATCACATGGTGGAAGCCAAGCTTAGAGAGAACAATTCATCCTACACTTAAATTCTTGGTCTCCTAATGTCTCAAATTTGCAAACTGCTTGTATTTCAAACCCTCCAAGTCCCCACTGTTTTGGGTCGGTGCTCTGAAAACCCAAATGGTTCTGAGTCCAGCCATCTCTACACTTGCCATTCTCCTTTTTTTTTTCTTCCCCAGCGTTGGCTGTCTTTTCAGTGATTTAACCCCCGGGCACTGGTATTCCCTTGTTAACTCTTCGTGTACTCTAAGGGCCCACTTGAATTGGGAGACGGAGGGGTGATAAACTTACAAGGACCTTTCACATCGTCCAAAGTCCAAAAACACTTTGCCCCCAAAGTATAGCTTTATACTGCATTTGCTTCTGTTTTGCCAACCATTGAGAGCCATTCTGCACAGAAAACTATCCCACAACTTGTATGCAAGCTGACTTCATCAGATTTGGTGCTGGTTCGATGGTTCAGGGATCAGTGTTGACCAGCATATACAAGGAAAATTCCTCTAGTATCCCTGGATTAGTGATGTGGGATTTCTTCGAGGGGGTTCAGCATCTCACCCAAAGGGTGACAGCAATTGGTGCCTCTACTGAGTTGTCTCAAAGATTCTCAACTAAAGGAGTGGTGAAGGCTACACTTGTTTGAAATGACAAGATGGCAAATAAACTGAGTTTTCGTTCATGCCAAATATTAGTTGTATGTTGGTTTCAATCTCCATTCACCAACACCCCTTTTGCTTGCTGTCTAGATTTGGCTCCAAGTCCAACAATGCCTCAACGTATTAAAAAAAAAAATTTCCTATGAGGTTTAGAATCCTTCACATTGCCTGCTCTCATCTTGTAACCTTCTCCAGTCCCCTACAGTTCTGGGGAGCCATGGTCATAGCACTGATTTTTGAATGTTTCAGACTTTGACTGTATCTTCTGGTATCAGGCACTGAGCTCTGGAGCTCCCACCAAAACTGCTGTATCCTTGGCAGATCTTGAGAAGCTCCTTGATACTTTTAGACAAAGCCTTTGTCCCTTCCAGTTTTTGTCCAAATAATTGTCAAATGTTATTTGATAAAGCACTCCATTGAAGGCTCAGTACAAGTGTAAGGTGGAGTAGGTATGCAGTATGGTTTAGTTTTTCCACGTTACTTCAGTGCTGCTGAAATTTGCATTATGCTAAATGCTGCCCATTTTTCCTAAATTAAGCCCAAGGATGCGTTGCCAGCTGTAGTGACCGAGACTCTTCCAGCAACCACAAATGGAGCTGTGTACGATACAGTCCCTGCTGAGGATATGGAAATGCCCCCTGGATTTCAGTTTAAGGTGGGTGTCGAGTTTAATTTGGTACCAAAATGCATTGAAGTAGCTGCTACTACTTAATATTACTCCTATCTTTATCTTTAGGGGTTAGCACTGCTGCCTCCCAGCGCGAGGGACCCAGGTTCGATTCCAGCCTTGGGTGACTGATTGTGTGGCATTTGCACGTTCTCCCCGTGTCTGCGTGGGCTTCCTCCGGCTGCTCCGGTTTCCTCCCACACACACAGATGTGCAGGTTAGGTGAATTGGCCATGCTAAATTGTCAATAGTGCTAGGTGCATTAGTCAGAGGGAAATGGATTTGGGTGGGTTACTCTTCGGAGAGTCGGTGTGGACCTGTTGAGCCGAAGGGCCTGTTTCCACACGGTAGGGCATCTAATCTAATCAAGTTGGACCAGAAAAATAAAAGGTCCATCAGTTGGTGTATGTTCAGCAGGGCTTTTGCTTTGAATGTGTGGGGATGGGAGAGACTGCAGTTCCATATCCCATCTGTATTCTGCACTAGCCTCATGAACAGAGGTCAGCACAGTGAGAGAGGCTTGTCCACAATTGGAGCTACGACACTACCTTTGTGGGATGTGGAGGGTAACAGTTTACAGGTTGATGAAATTTAAATTGGGAAAAGTACATAGACATTTGTGGTTTTTAAGGACATTAGGACCCTTCAACAAACTTGCAGTACTGTCATGGGGCTGTCCCTCACTGTATAAATACCACTGGCGTTTGTGGTGAAGGCTGTACTACTACACTCTACAAAGAGTTGAGAGCAAATGAACATAAATGCAATGTCATGAATAACCATGCCAAATGTAACTGTGCCTGAGTAGGTATCATTACCACGTGCAGCAGTTTTTGGAATGACTACAATAATCAGGGATACTATGAAGTCTTGACCTGAAATAAAATTACCTAAACTACGCTCCCCTCAATTCACTGCTGTCCACGTGCATGTCCAGCAGTCGCTTAAATATCCCTAATGACTCTGTTTCCACTGCGACCCTGGCAATGCATTCCATATGCTCACAAATCTGTGTAAAGTACCTACTTCTGACATCATCTCTATACCTTCCTCCTAACACCTTTAAACCTGTGACCCCTCATGGCAATCAGTCCTGCCCTGGGGAAAGTCTCTGGCTATCGACTCTATCCATGCCTCTCATTACCCTGTACACCTCGATCAAGTCACTCTCTTCCTCCTCCTGTCCAGTGAGAAAAGTCCGAGCTCAGTCAACCTCTTCGTAAGACCAGCCCTTCAGTCCAGGCAGCATCCTGGTAAATCTCCTTTGCACCCTCTCCAAAGCCTCCACATCTTTGCTAGAATAGGGTGACCAGAACTGGACACAATATTCCAAGGGTGGTCTCACCAGGGTTTTGTAGAGCTGCAGCAAAACCTTGCAACTCTTAAACTTGATTCCCAGTTAATGAAAACCAAAACACCATATGCTTTCTTAACAACCCTATCCACTTGGGTGGCAACTTTGAGGGATCTATGTACTTGAACACCAAGATCACTCTATTCCTCCACACTGTCAAGAATCCTGTCTGTAATCCTCTATTCAACATTCAAGTTCGACCTTTCAAAATACATCACTTGCCAGTTATCCAGGTTGAACTCCGTCTGCCATTTCTCAGCTCAGCTCAGTTCAGTATCCTGTCAATGTCGTGCTGCAGCCTGCAAAAGCCCTCGATACTATCAACAGCTTCTCCAACCTTTGTGTAATCGGCTAATTTATTAACTCACCCCTCAACGTCCTCATCCAAGTCATTTATAAAAACTACAAAGAGTAAAGGCCCAAGAACAGACTCCTGTGGGACACCACTCACCACTGATTTCCAGGCAGAATGCTTTCCATCTACAACCACTTGTCTTCTGTCAGCCAACCAATTCTGAATGCAGACAGCCAAATCTCCCAGTATCCCATACCTCCTGACTTTGTGCATGAGCCCACCATGGGGAACCTTATGAAATGAGTTGCTGGAGTCCATGTACACCACATTCACTGCTTGACCTTCATCGACCTGTCTCGTCACCTCTAAGAACTCACTAAGATTAAAGGCATGACCTCCTAAAAGCCGTGCTGACTGCTCTTACTCTTGCTATACTTTTCCAAACAGTCATAAATCCTATCCCTTGGAATTCTTTCCAAAGCCTTGCCGACCAAAGACATAAGACTGACTGGTCTGTAATTGTTAGGGATTTCCCTATTCCCCTTCTTTAAAAGAGGAACATTTTCCCCTCTCTAATCCTCCTGTCTGATTCCCGTGGAGAGTGAGGAAACATCTTCGCTAGTGGCTTAGCAACCTCCTCTCAATTCCCAGAGCAATCTAGGACAAATCTGGTCTGGCCCTGGGGATTTATCTATCTTTGTTTGCCAAGGTTTCCTGCACATCAACTTCATCAATTTCTATCTGTTCAAGTCAGTTTCCCTGCTCCTCAAAGTTCTCATTCACAACAAGGTCCCTTTCCTGAGTGAAAATTGAAGCAAAAAACTCATTTAGGGCTTCCTCTATCTGCTCAGACTCAATGGCACAAGTTCCCTACGCTATCCCTGACCGTTCCCTACCTTCTCCCTGATCGTTCTCTTATTCCTCACATATGAGTAAAATGCCTTTTGGGTTCTCCCTAATCTTTCCTGCCAAGCCTTTCTCGTGCCCCCTCCTGGTTCCCCTCCGTCCAATTCTGAGCTCCTTTCTGGTAAGCCTGTAATCCTCTAAAGTGGTGCTAGACCCTTGCTTCCTCCACCTTACGTAAGCTGCCTGCTTCTTTTTCACGTGAAGCTCCTCTGTTCTCGTCATCCAAGGCTCCTTAATCGAACCGAGTCTACAAACTCTTAAGGTTAGTGGTGGTGGCTGGGAGGGAGGCTATATGGTTTAGATAGCCGCTACTTAAAACAACAATCACTTACCTTCCCAGCAACCTCCGCTTCTTCTGCTCTCTGCTCCTGCCACTCGAACTCAAAGGGTTTTAAATGCCACTGTCCTTGATTCCCCAGTTGTCTCAGCCCTGCAACTCTGAACTGCTTCAATTCTGGTGGCCCACACCTTTCTATTTGTTAGCAGCTGTGGCTTCAGTTTTTGCCCGAAGCACTGGAATTCCCTCCTTTAAGCCCTTGATGTCAGTGACCACCTTGGATGTTTTGGTTAATGCAGACAACTTGAAGCTGCTGATTCGTGCCAAGGAAATATTGGCGTCAGCGACCCACGAGAATTGACGCTTAAATTTTTGTGGAATAGAACGGAAGCGCATGAATTGTAATGACCTTTGTTGTTGTGGCAGGTTCGGGCTCTCCATGATTACAATGCAACAGACACCGACGAGCTAAACCTTAAAGTAGGCGATGTCATTTTTGTTGTTACTCATGACAATCCAGACGAACAGGTGAGCAGTTCATAAACATTAGCTATGGTCAGAGGAACTTCACAACTTTATTTCAATGTAGAATGTTGTGTGGTAAATTTGGGGTTGAAAAAGGAGGTGGAAAATCTTCCATTTCATATAGTTTGCCTTTTACAACTTCAAGTTGTCCCGAAGTGCTTTTAAAACCAAGACTTACTTTGAAAGTATAGTTGCCATGGTCATATAGGAACCATGACAACCAATTTGCATGCTGCAAGCTTCCATAATCAAGTGGTGATGGACAAAATGAAATAACGATGCTACTCTGAGCTTTGAAAACTTTTGAGTTCTTTGCTTCCAAATTATAAAATTCTCCACGACCAAACAACGTTATGGCATCTATGATGTGACCTCCTTTCTGTTTTCCGCATCAATTGAAAGTGCAGTGGCAAACAATTGATATGGTTTAAGATCAAAGCAAATGTGTTCTCCACACCATAAACAGAAACCATTGGAAGCACTCCTCAATCCTGGCAATAACTGAAGAGAGGAACAGCATTAACATCTCTGGTCAGAGACCTTCCTTCAAGTTTTCTTCATGATCTGTAATATTACCTTTTTGTTTTGTTTTAGCAATGCTGACTGGTCTGCTGAATACTTCCAAAACTTGCTGCTTCACCGATAGAAATCGGAAATAATATTCCTTTACAGTATTGGGATATAAGCATCAGGCGTTTTGCAGCACAAAGCATCAAATGTTATTGGATTACTGAGATATGGGAATGAAGAGGAGGAAATGGGGAATTCTATCTGAAGATGTGTTTAAAGCCTACATTTTGCAATTTGATTTTAAGTTCAGTGTATTCACACAGTTCAGTAAAGGAGCAGTTGGTATTTGGCAGGGAATGTGATTGTAATAATGTGATGGCACTTGAACATGATCTAGGTTGACTTATGGTGACGAAGTGCTGCATTCTCAGATGTCTCATCTGATAGAACTGATTAAATGGATGCTCTGCTTGCCCTCTGATAAGGCTACTATGTTGAAGAAGAGCAATGAAGTCTTCCCTGGTGACCAAAGCCACATCTGACACTATAATTTGACTGAGACAATGAGTTTGTGGGACAATATTGGCTGCCACACTTCTGTATTTTAAGTGACTAGATTTCAAAAGCACTTCACATCCATTTAAAGTCCTGTGGTTGTGAAATGTTCTATAAAAATGCAAGTCTTAAGTGTATTGTTCCTTATAACTTGAGATCTAGACACAAGGCTCCCAAGTAATGTCTTCTCATACTGATACATTCCTGAATTCCATAGCACTCTTGAGTCACCAATTTTATCTTGGCATTCAATGGCATTGGCATTACTGAATTATCCCACTCTCAATATCCTGGGGTTACCATTGATCAGAAATTGAACTGGACCAGTCATATAAAACAGTGACTGAAAAATGGGAGACACTCTAGATGAATAGAGTGCATTCTGCATATATACCATGCAAAATAAATGGTGTAACCAAATGTATGTGTATCTAAATGTTGGCTTTAGCTCACTGTCCCTCACCATTGAAATTCTGCTGAGCATGCGACCTTTACCCGAACCTGGGGAAAGGTACGAAAGGGCAGGTCCCAAATGACCCCTTTACCGTGACTGACTGGCGAGTAGAACATAGAAAAATACAGCGCAGTACAGGCCCTTCGGCCCTCGATGTTGCGTCGATCTAAGCCCACCTAACCTACACTAGCCCACTATCCTCCATATGCCTATCCAATGCCCATTTAAATGCCCATAAAGAGGGAGAGTCCACCACTGTTACTGGCAGGGCATTCCATGAACTCACGACTTGCTGAGTAGAGAATCTGCCCCTAACATCTGTCCTGTACCTACCACCCCTTAATTTAAAGCTATGCCCCCTCGTAATACCTGACTCCATACGTGGAAAAAGGGTTGACCATGAGAACCTATCTAAACCCCTAATCATCTTGTACACCTCTATCAAGTCACCCCTAAATGTTCTTTTCTCCAATGAAAACAGCCCCAAGTGCCTCAGCCTTTCCTCATACCATCTTCCTACCATCCCAGGCAACATCCTGGTAAACCTCCTCTGCACCCGTTCCAGTGCCTCCACATCCTTCCTATAGTATGGCGACCAAAACTGCGCACAATACTCCAGATGCGGCCGCACCAGAGTCTTATACAACTGCAACATGACCTCAGGACTCCGAAACTCAATTCCTCTACCAATAAACGCCAGTACGCCATATGCTGCCTTCACAGCACTATTTACCTGGGTGGCAACTTTCAGAGATCTGTGTACATGGACACCAAGATCCCTCTGCTCGTCCACACTAGCAAGTAGCCTACCATTAGCCCAGTACTCCATCTTCTTGTTACTCTTACCAAAGTGAATCACTTCGCACTTAGCTACATTGAACTCCATTTGCCACCTTTCTGCCCAGCTCTGCAGCTTATCTATATCCCGCTGTAACCTGCCACATAAATTGAACTCCATGCCATCTGAGATGGGAAAGCTGATTCTTGCTAATGTTGCATCACTGTTTATTTGTCATGATCTTTTTCCTCCACAGGATGACGGCTGGCTCATGGGCATAAAGGAGATTGACTGGATTCAGCGCAAAGATCTGAAGACGGCCAGGAGTGTGTTCCCAGCAAACTTTACTGAGCGTGTTCAATAACCAGTCGGAAAGGAAAGAGCAGAGAAGTGGGAGGAGACTCGTGGGATTTCCTCAACTGAAATGCAGAAGTTGCCATTGTAAATGTGAAGCATTCAGCTATGGTTCATGTTTACCAACTCTGGGCTATGGTGCTTTGAATGCTAGTCAAAGGGCAGCTGGTGCTTGGAACAAGCAGTTCTACCATTAAAACAGCAATTTACTCTAGTTTCTCCATTGCATGAAGTTCTGTTGTGACAATTTGAGCATATGGGAAAGTCCAAACATATCTAAGGTATTATGTGATATCCAGATTAGAAGTGGGAGAAGGTTGATTGTGTTTGTTTTTAAAGCTACTGGTGTTGCTTTTTAAGAGGTCTTTAAGCTGACCTTTCAAATGCTTCAGAAGGCAATTATGTAAGTGATGCAGTTAATGTATGATCCTTAAACAGCCAATGTAAAGCTTGATCATTCTTTCAAGTTATGTTCATTGGATGGTCCTAGGGCAGTGACCGAAATGGACAGTTAAGAACTGAATTTACATGAAGCTATTCATACCCTTGAACCACATTTGATTCTACCTTTTTTAATGTAATTTCTGGAAAGAGGTGTCCATTGGTTTATTTTCAATGGTTCATTATTTTCATGAGAACTCTTCTGGAGCGAGAGAAAAATGAATCTCTGAAGCAACTGTTGGGTGATTGCGACAAGAGCCTGTCTACTGTAGAGAATTGAAGGAGAGTCATGATTTTCATTGATATATTATCAAAAGGTAGAAAGTCAGTCTTTTTTTTGTTTTTGCTTTTGGTCTGGGAGTTTATTTTCTCATTGTTCATAGGCTGGAACAGTGGTTAGAGATTAGTCTGCAGTTAATTCTGGATAGAGTTGTATTTGAGATGAAACATCCCAGAATATTTCCAAGACTACCTTCCATCCTATTCCCTTTTACAGCCCTTTCCCATTGGCTCTGCGGCAGTCTGACCAATGAGAAAGTAATGGCTGATTCTTGACAGTCCCTTGAACATTTTTTTCTTTCCCAACTCTCATTTTTAAATAGAAGAGCAGAAATGTTGAAATCCTTTTCCTGTGGTGTCAGAGATGATCTTTCTAAATCCAAGGAAGCCAGGACAAATCTGGAGAGTTGGCAATCCTGGGTGATATCAAATTGGCATCGTTCATTCAGCCTTGGTCGAGGTTAAGTTGTCTTCCATGAATTTGAAACTGATTCTCTCAACCAGGTTGTAAAGTGTTTTATCTGAAGCATTAATGACTCCCAGTCTCAAAACATCACACACTTCCTTCTGCATCGGTCTCAACTTCTTTTTGACAAAGCAAGTGGTTACTGCCAGCCCTGTGGAATTTGGCCATGCGGTGCACTGAACCTTGCTGGAGTCTGTGGGTATTTCAGTCAATTCTGTAGGGATTTGGCTGGTGGGAGCTGATAGATGAGCAGGATGGTGGAACCAATCCTTGATGTCTCTGCATACCTCCAGCCCCCTGCTGGATAATGTGTGTAACAGTCTGGAGCAGAGATTTTTTTTCACTTTTACTCTTACTCCTTCCCCTACCCCAGGGACAACTGATGCCAAATAAACCCATGAGCCCTATTCGAGTTCTTGTAAACCTGTCCAGCTCATTGCAAGCGGTCTGAATTAAGATGTTGATCATCTTTTATTTTTTTTAAATGCTGCTGTAGCCTTGGCAGGTTTGTCTCCAATCCTGAGGGGCCTGACTTACCAGTATTTTAATTATTGTAAGTCCTGCAACCATGTATTTTTTCTCGTGAGTGAGATATTAGTTTACCTTGCAATCAAGGTTTTAAGCTAGCCATCTGTATACTTTATCTTGTGTCTACTATGTTCAATGTGAGTCATTGCCACCTGTATGACTATATGTAAATATAATAGTTTCCCAACAGTGAGATTTTGGAAGTGGTTTGTTTCAGTATTGTCCTATTTAAAAAAAGATTGTCAGTTTTCCAATACTGGAACATTAGTTAAATTGAAAAGTTTTTGTTGGTGAATTATCTCAGTGTCTTCCACAAGCGTTGTGTTCTGATCAGTTTGATTTTTCAGATGCAAGCAGCCTTGATCACTTCTGTGTGGTGTTACAGCCTGTGATGTCGCTCACTCCCAGTGATTTTATGCAATGTAGTTGGAATTGCTCTGTTCATAGCTAATGCACAAAGAAATAAAACTGGTCTTCTGGTTGCATGTGTTTGATACTTATGGAATTTGTTTGTGTTCTTGCCCCTTTCTCTGGACTCAGTAGCACAAAAGTAGAAGGACACTTGGTTGTAGGAGAAATAACCTTTTAGAGAAACTCTTGTCAATCTCATGAAACTACAAGAAAAAAAGTGAGGACTGCAGATGCTGGAGACCAGAGTTGAAAAGTGTGGCGCTGGAAAAGCGCAGCAGGCCAGGCAGCATCCGAGGACCAGGAGCATTGACATTTCTGGCATAAGCCCTTCTTCAAGAATGAGGGTGGAGTGTCAAGCGGGCTGAGATAAAAGGTGTGTGTGTGGCGGGGGGGGAGAGAGGGGGGGGGAGGGGTGCTGGGAAGATGATAGGTGGAAGGAGGTGAGGGGGAGGGTGAAACTACAGAGCAGGATGGCTTGTGTACCAAGCAGGGTAAAAGACAAGTCGTAGAAAGAGCTAATAGATTGGATCCAAGTCCTGCCACATCCACTCATGAATGCTGGGGGATGATTAATACTACTCACTGGAGGTGGAAGAAGTTCCACAGAAACTCCCCTCCTGATCCCAGTGATGGGAGCCCAGCACATCAGTGCAAGATAAGGCTGACACATTCACAACAATCTGCAGCTGGAAGCACTGGGTAGATGTTCCATCTCTGCGGTCTCCCAGGGATCCTCAGCATTACAGATACCAGGCTTCAGCCAATCTGATTCTGCCAATTCCATGTGACATCAAGAAATGGACACTAAGTCTATGAGCATTGACAACATTCCAACAATAATGCTGAAGACTTGTGCTCCAGAACTTGCTGTTCCAATACAGCTACAATACTGCCATCTACCCCACAATGTAGAGAATTTTCCCCAGGCTATGTCCTATACATAAACAGAACAAATCTATCCTGACCAATTACTGTCCCGTCTGTGTGCTGAACAACTGGTTTGTGATGCAGAATGACTCGAATGCCAGGAGTTAGATTTCCACCGTGGCTGATGGTTACTATGTCTTCTCAACCTCTCACCTCACCTAAGATGTGATGTGGCCTTCAGCTTATACTCACCAGCCTTTAGTCTTGAGGATCTAAAAATCTGGATTTAAGCTATTGGCAGGAGCAACAAATCTACGCAAGCTTTTTATTAATAACAATGGATTTTAATATAAACTAGCCTAACAAAATGGTTTCAGCATTAATACTGTGCTAAAATGGTTGAAGGCTGCTTTCCAGCTTTGCTGAGCTGGCTGAATCAAGACAAAGCAGACAATGGAGTCTTCATAAAATGGATTCAAAGGCATTAACTGACGATTCCGACTAACCTTGAACTTGCAAGCACGGGACATAATGTGTGAGAGGCAATACGGTTTCCCAGGAAATATCATTGGACTAACCTGCTGTCCAGTATGTCACCTTATTATATTTGATTGGTTTTCCTTTGTAATTAAGGTTGTACTTAAACACACAAAAATGGCTTATTGTTCAAATTCAATTGTGCAGTTTCATTCGAGGAATACAGAAGCTGTTAACCTCTGTGTTGCTGGACAAACCTGTGCCTGACGTAGTGATTAAACTGGTGAACCTCGCTGAAATAATGATTTATTTGACTGATCTCCGAGCTGAGAGGCCCCTGTTTGGGGGTCTAGATCTTCACTCTTGAATGTGAGAGAGCAGCCAAATGGAATTCTGGGATTATGGTGACTTTATTGTTAATAGCAAATGATTCAATCTATCACCAAGTGCTGTCCAGCAGCACCTACTCAGCAATAACCTGCTCAGTGATACTCAATTAAGGTTCTGCCAGAGCCACTCAACTCCTGACCTCATTAAAGCATTGGTTCAAACATGGACTAAAGAGGTGAATTCCAGAGGTGAATGGACTGCTATCAAAACAGCATTTGACTGAATATGACAGCAAGGAGCCCTATCAAATCTGGGATCATTGGGAATCGGGGAGCAAGCTCCACCGGTTAGAGTCATACCTGGTACATAAGATGATCGTAGTTGGAGATCGGCCATTTCAACTGCAGATCATCACTATAGGAGGTGCCTCAGGGCTTTTTTTGTCCCATTAATCACCACTCGGTAAACCACCCGTGCTTTCAATTGAGTGTTCCTCAGGGTTGTGTTCCAGGCCCAAGTATCTTCAGGCTCTTCATCTCTGCCTCTGTCATAAGGGCAATTATCAGATTTCATTATACAATCAATATTCAGCACCCCTCATGATGACTGTGTTACAACAAGGGGTAAGCCCCTCTGCTAATTTAAACCCGACACACAAGCTCATCTCTCGCCGTAATCTGTTAAATTGAGGCAACAAACTATACCAGAGGTTGTTTATTTAAAGTAAAAAATAACTTTATTCTCTAAGTCCAACAGAGAATATTAAAACCAACTACTTACAACTCCCTTTCTCTTAAACCTATCTTTTACCTCTCGCTCGACAATACTGGTCCGATTCATAACCCTGATTAACATGTTAAAAAACTAATTTAAGTTTTAAAACCAGCTAGCTATTGAATTTTCTCCTTGTATCCTCCTCTGTAGGTTTCCCCCTCTCGTCTTTCATAGGAACAGGTACTTTTCAGAGAGCTACTCATGTAGCAGTCTTTTCTTGGTGGTTCACCCCCAACTGTTCAAAATGTCTGGTTTTATACCCCAAAACATTGGATCATTTCATTGGTTTGATGTCATCAAAAACACTAAATTCAAATTCGATTGAATTTTGTTTTTGGGGGCATAACTTAAATTGGCCGAACTTGACTTTGTTTTTGTTCCATAGCAACTGCAGTTGTTTATTTTGACTAAATGTTACATTTTTACCTTGTTCAGGACACTCTGCTTCCTGTCAGTCATTGCTAGCTTCCCCTCTCGCTTCATGGTACAGTACATCTCTACACCTTCATAACACCTCCCCCCTCCCACCAAGAAAACAAAATGAACCATTATGACGGCTTCATTTTTTTTTCTATTTAATCAGGTTATCATAACATACAGATGAACTTCAATTAAAGTTATCTTGACTTCTCCCATATATATAATGGATAAATAGCAATCTTATCTATATTTCGGAAAGTAACCAACTGGCAGTTCAATCCCATCTTCCTGTAGCAGTGTGGCTCCAACTCCTATGTCACTAGCATCGATGGTGACTTTGAAAGATTTCAAAAGGTTTGGTGTAACTACAGATGGTGTGGTGGTTACTACTGCTTTTAAATGGTCGAATGCCTCCGGGCATTGTTCTGTCCACTAAAACTGTTCTTAAGCTATTCAGTTAACTTTAGCAGTGCAGTGACAAAGTTTGGAACAAATTTCTGATAGAATCCGCTAAATCCCAAGAATCTAAGCACCTCTTTCTTCGAGGTTATAGAGTCATAGAGATGTACAGCACGGAAACAGACCCTTCAGTCCATGCCGACCAAATTTCCCAACCCAATCTAGTCCCAGCTGCCAGCACCCGGCCCATATCCCTCCAAACCCTTCCTATTCATGTACCCATCCAAATGCCTCTTAAATGTTGCAATTGTACCAGCCTCCACCACTTCCTCTGGCAGCTCATTCCACACACGTACCATCTTCTGTGTGAAAAGGTTGCCACGTAGTTTCTTTTATATCTTTCCCCTCTCATCCTTAACCTATGCCCTCTAGTTCTGGACTCACTGATCCCAGGGAAAAGACTTTGCCTACTTACCCTATCCATGCCCCTCAATTTTGTAAACTTCTATAAGGTCACCCCTCAGCCTCCAACACTCCAGGGAAAACAGCCCCAGCCTGTTCAGCCTCTCCATATAGCTCAGAACCTCCAACCCTGGCAACATCCTTGTTAATCTTTTCTGAACCCTTTCAAGTTTCACAATATCTTTCCAATAGGAAGGAGACCAGAATTGCACGCAATATTCCAACTGTGGCTTAACCAATGTCCTGTACAGCTGCAACATGACCTCCCAACTCCTGTACTCAATACTCTGACCAATAAAGGAAAGCATACCACACGCTGCCTTCACTATCTTATCTACCTGCGACTCCACTTTCAAGGAGCTATGAACCTGCACTCCAAGGTCTTTGTTCAGCAACACTCCCTAGGAGCTTACCATTAAGTGTATAAGTCCTGTGAAGATTTGCTTTCCCAAAATGCAGCATCTTGCATTTATCTGAATTAAACTCCATCTCTGCCGCTTCTCGGCCCATCTGGTCCAGATCCTGTTGTAATCTGAGGTAACCCTCTTTGCTGTCCACTCCACCTCCAATTTTGGTGACGTTTGTAAACTTACTAATTGTAACTCTTATGCTCGCATCCAAATCATTTATGTAAATGACAAAAAGTAGAGGACCTAGCACCAATCCTTGTGGCACTCCAGTGGTCACAGGTCTCCAGTCTGAAAAACCAACCCTCCACCACCACTCTCTGTCTTCTACCTTTGAGCCAGTTCTGTATCCAAATGGCTAGTTCTCCCTGTATTCCGTGAGATCTAACCTTTCTAATCAGTTTTCTATGGGGAACCTTGTCGAATGCCTTACTGAAGTCCATATAGATCACATCCACCACTCTGCCCTCATCAATCCTCTTTGTTACTTTCTCAAAAAATTCAATTAAATTTACAAGACATGATTTCCCACGCACAAAGCCATGTTGACTAACCGTAATCCATCCTTGCCTTTCCGAATATATGTATGTCCTGTCCCTCAGGATTCCCTCTAACAACTTGCCAAACACCGATGTCAGGCTCACTGGTCTATAGTTCCCTGGCTTATCCTTACTGCCCTTCTTAAACAGTGGCACCACATTAGCCAACCTCCAGTCTTCCGACACCTCACCTGTGACTATCGATGATACAAATATCTCAGCAAGGTTGGTTGTGGAAAGTCTTTGATTGCCTTCATCTTTGCGTTCCTTGGGGTCAACCTTCCATGACTGATGTTATGTCCCGCTGGTAAAGGTACCTGCCTGCAAACAACTTGGTAATGTAACTGGCTTGTCCAACTTTCTCAATACAGTCCTCCAATTTCTATTGGATATGAGTCCAATTTTGTAACTGTGTTGACTTTTCAATAATCAACACAAAATGGGTCCCATCTGGTTTGGGAATTAAGACGAACAGTGAACTCCACTCTGTCTGGCTCAGTTTGATGATATCTTCATTGAGCATGGCATCCATCTCCTTCCGGACCTGTCTGGCTTTGAAAGGATTAAGCTGATAGAGGTGCTGTTTTATCGGTGCAGTATTCCCTCCGTCTACTTCATGCATAATTACATTAGTCCTCCCCATCTGATCCTTACATATGTCCCCATACTGCAGTAACAAATCTTTCAACTGTGTTCTTTGCTCCTGAGACAGTTTACTAACTGATCCCACTCCTCAAGGACTTCATTTTTTAAACATATTTTTGAGGCACATCAAAATCTCTAACATCTGGATTTGATTCCTCACTTTGTGAGACAATAACTAACATCTGTTTCTCCATTTCTTTCTCTCTAGTGTAATACAATTTCAACATGTTCGTAAGACATATCTGATACCTGTTTTCTATTTGGCATCTTTACTAGATAGTTCACCTGACTCAGCGTTTTCTCAATCTGATCAAGCCTGGCTTTGAAGGGATCTCCTATCATGAGTTACAGTACAAACATGTCATCGCCTCGGGAAAACATCAGAGTCTTAACTTTTTATCTGCCACCTGCTTCATTCAACACTGCCCTCTTCAGGTGCTGTTTAGCTAACTCACCTACTCTCTATAATCTATCCCTCACCTCAGATACATAATCTAAGTGTAAAATCTCTGACTTTGGTCCTATCAATTTCCCTTTTATTAATTCCAAAGGGCGCCTCACTTCATGCCCAAGTATTAACTCAAAGGGTGTAAACTGAATAGATTAATTTGAGGCATCTCTAATGGCAAACAATACGAATGGGATACATTTATCCCAATTATTTGGGTAATCCTGACACCATGTTCTCAACCTTTCTAAAGCTCCCAGAGATTCAGGATGATATGCAGTGAGCTTAAAGTGCTGTGTACCTAAGCTATCTGTGACCACCTCAAACAGCCTAGCTGTAAAATTAGACCCTTGGTCCGACTGAATCTCTCCAGGTAGCTCTTACCACGCAAAGAAAGCTATCACTCCTCTACCACACTTTTTTTTTGCCTTAATCCTCCATGATGGAATTGCCTCTGGAAATCTAGTAGACATATCCATTATGGTTGGCAAGTATTGGTCCCAGTTTTAGTTCTCGGGTGGTGAACCACGCAATCAATTATAACCCACGTGAATGAGGGGATTGGCAACAAAGGGGCAGGTTTTATTACCACCCTGTGGCTTACCTACCATTGTCTGACACATTCAGCAAACGTTAACTACATCCTTGTGCATTCCAGACCAATAAAAATGTTTTTGTACCGGAGTCTTTCGTGTCCCTAGGTGAACACAGATGTGACTTGGAGATGCCGGTGTTGGACTGGGGTGTACAAAGTTAAAAATCATACAACAGCAGGTTACAGTCCAACAGGTTCAATTGGAAACACTAGCTTTCGGAGCACTGCTCCTTCAAGCAGCATTCCAAAAGCTAGTGCTTCCAATTAAATCTGTTGGGACTATAACCTCGTGGTGTGTGATTTTTAATTCTATACACCAAGAGGTAGTCCATGTGCTACCCGTAACAACCCCTGTCTGTGTAGTCCCAGCAACACAATCTGGTGCACTTCGGCCCATTTCTCCTCTGCACTAACCTGCCATGGTCTGCAATTCCATCTTAGGATTCTATCTTTCAGATAATAACCCTCAGGAATATCCTCTGCTTCCCTTTCGGAGTTTGCATCCACATATATATCTTTTATTGTCTTGTCTTGCTGTTGCAAGTCCCTTAGTCTTTCAGGACTAAACATGTCTGTCTGACCGTCTGCCTGTTCAGATTTTTCCTGCACCATTACGTCAAACAGGGTGTCCACTAACTGAACCTCAGCTCTTTCATCTTTCTCTTTACTTTTTGCTTCTTGCTGTGACTTGTGATAGTGGAATCTGGATAGTACACAGTCTGGGGAAATACCAGGATCTTTCTGCTTTAATTCCTGTTTCTTGGTCTTCCTTGGGCTTCTCTACAATAGGGAGCGTCACTCCCACCTTGGATCCTGCTAAATCATTCCCAAGAACAAACTGGATTCCTGGAGCTGACGCTTTGTCAATCACTCCCACTGTTAACTTCCCCAGTCTCGAGTTGGTACTCCAACTTGACCTTACATAGGGGAACGCTACATTTCTGTCTGTCTATCCTACAAATTACCACACTCTTGGGAAACAGATTAGAAAGAGTGCATATTTGCTCATCCCTTACTACCAGTGACTGGTTAGATCCTGTATCTCTTGAAATTATAACTTTTTGCTCCTTCCTCTGTTCTTTCTGAGTAAACCTTACTCACAGAGGCAAATACTTTATAGAGATCAGGAACTAACTCATACCCAGCCCCTGCCTGGGCTGTGCACTGTCCTGTCTTGGCTCTTCTTGAGGTTTCCTTACTATTTCACCAATGCTTAGCTTCTTTTACCACATCTTTTCCCACAGTGCCTTTCTTTAATGACTAGCACTGTGACTTTACGTGTTCCACCTCCTGGCAGTGAAAAAGGCTTTTCCTCGTGCTCTTCTGAAACCGCTGTCATTTTGTATCCCACTCCGTTACAGTGAAAACACCTGAGTCCTTTCACCTGCTTTCCACCCCCTTGGGCTACTCTTTGTTTCGTTGTGTAGGATCTCCCCTTCTCCCAACTTCTAACCCTCACAGGATGAAATTCTGACCAGAAGCTTGTCTTATGCACCAACATGTTTTCATCTGCTAACTCTTCTGCCCTTCTCACTTGCTGAACTTTCTGTTCCTCCACGTAAATTCTTATCTCTGGAAGTGAGTTTTTAACCTCCTACAGTAAAATAATTTCTCTGAGAACCACATAGGTCTTCTCTATCTTTAAGGCCCGCATCCATCTATCAAAATGACTGTTTAATTTGTTTGTACTCACCATAAGTCTGACGTGGTTCCTCTGTTGTTTCTGAACTGCTGTCTAAGTGCTTCTGGTATGAATCCATAAGCACTTAAAAGAGCCTACCAGTTTAGTCTAAACTAGCATTACCCATAAATCCTCAGACCGCACCATCTGCGTAGCTAATTTTTCAAATGAAATAAAGAAGGCTTCAACATCTTTCTCATCAAAATGTGGCAGAATTTTGACATATTTGTATATATCACTACCATCTCTTTTAATCTCCATCCTATTAACTTGACTTTGCTGACTAAGTTGCAACATTTAGATTAGATTAGATTAGATTAATTACAGTGTGGAAACAGGCCCTTCAGCCCAACAAATCCACACCGACCCGCCGAAGTGAAACCCACCCATACCCCTACATTTGGCCCTTACCTAACACTATGGGCAATTTAGCATGGCCAATTCACCTGACCTGCACATCTTTGGATTGTGGGAGGAAACCGGAGCACCCGGAGGAAACCCACGCAGACACGGGGAGAATGTGCAAACTCCACACAGTCAGTCAAGTTGCAACTTCTCAAGTTTAAATTCTCTCTTTTTGCTCAGATAAGAAGCTTCTCTCTTTCTCTATCACTTTCTTTTCTCTTTCTCTCTCTCTTCCTCCTCTCTTTACTCAGCCATGAACCTACTGTTTCTTTCTCTCTCTCCATCTCCCACCCTCTCCCTCTTGTTTCCTCCCTCCCCTCTCGCTCGCGCTCTCCCTCTTGCTCACTCTCTCCCTCTTGCTCAGTCTCTCTCGCTCTCCCTCTCTCTGTTTCCCTCCCCCTTTCTCGCTCTTGTATTCTCACTCTTTCGTATTCTCACGTTCTCTCTCTCTCACATGGTCTCTCTCGCGTTGTTTTTCTCTCTCTCTCACATCTCTCATTATGTCTTGCGTTCTCTCTCATCTCGCTTTTTCGCTCGTTCACTTGCTTCTCTCTCGTTCTCCCTCTCTCTCGTTCTCTCATTCTTGTTCACTCTTCTTATTCTATCTCTCTCAGGTTCTCTCTTGCTCTCACTCTCTCACTCTCTCACTCTATCACTCTCGCATTCTCTCTCTCTTGATCTCGCTCTCATTCTCTCTCATTCGTTTTCTCTTGTTCTTTCTTTCGCTTTCTCTCATTCACTCTCTTGCTGTATCCCCCTCTCGTTCTGCCATTCTCTCACTCTCTCTCATTCTATCATGCTCTCTCTCTCACGTTCTCTCACTCATTCTCTCGCTCTCTCTCTTGCTGTCATTTCTCGTTCTCGTTCTCACTTTCTTGCTCTCTCTCTTGGTCTCTCTCTCTCGGTGTCTCTCTCATTCTCTCATTCTCTCTCTCTCTCGGTCTCAGTCTCTCATTTTTCTCCCTATCTCATTCTCTCGTTCTCCCTCTTTTGTTCTTCCTCTCTCTCTCTCTCTCTCTCTCATTCTCTTGTTCTCGCTGTCTCTCTCGCTATCTTTCTTGTTCTCTCTCATTTTCTCTCTCTCTCTTTTTCTCTCATTTTCTCTCTCTCTTTCTTGCTCTCGCTCTCTCAGTTTCTCATTCTCTTGTCCCTCTCATTCCCGGTCTCTCTCTCAGTCTCTCATTCTCTCTTGCTACCCCTCTCTCGTTCTCTCTCATTTTCTCTCGTTCTCTCACTCACTCCCCCTCTCTCTTGTTCTCCCTCTCTCTCTCGTTCTCTCTCATTCTCTCCCTCTCTTGTTCTCTCTCTCATTCTCTCACTCTCTTGTTCTCTCTCTCTCTCTTTCTCGTTCTCTCTCTCACTCGCTCTCTTTCTTGTTCTCCCTCTCTCTTGATCTCACTCTCTCTCATTCTCTCTCTTGTTCTCTCATGCTCTATCCCTCTTGTGCTCTCTTTCTCTTGTTCTCTCTGTCTCTCTCTCGGCCTCTCTCTCTCTCTCTACCTCTATCTTGTTTTCTTTCATTCTCTCTCTCGTACGTTCTCGCGGTGCGCGCTCTCTCATTCTCTTGGTCTCTCTTTCTCGGTCTCTCTCTCTCGCACTCTCTTGTTCTCTCTCTCATTCTCTCTCTCTCTCGATCTCTCCCTCTCTCACTCGCTCTCCCTCTCTATCTCTTGTTTTCTCATTCTCACTCTCACGTTCTCGTTCTCTTGCTCTCTCATTCTCTTTCTCTCATTCTCTCTCTCTCCTGTTTTCTCTCATTCTCTTACTTTCTCTCTCATTCTTCCTCTCTCTCGTTCTCTCACTGTCTCTCGTTCTCTCACTTTCTCTCATTTTCTCTCATTCTCTCATTTTCTCTTTCTCATTCTCTCTCTCTCTCACTCTGTCTCTCATCCTCTCTCATTCTTGCTTTCTCTTATTCTCTCTCACTCGTTCTCATTCGTTCTCAGACCCTCTCGTTCACCCTCTCTCTCTCATTCAGCATCTCTCGCTCTCCTTCTCTCTCACTCTCCCTGTCTCTCGTTCTCGTTCTCTCTCTCTCACTCGTTCTCCCTCTGGTTCACACTCTCTCTCTCTCTCTCGTTTTCTTTCGTTCTCTCTCTCGTATGTTCTCGCAGCGCATTCTCTCTCATTCTCTCAGTCTCACTTTCTCTGTCTCTCTCTCTCGCACTCTCTCTTGTTCTCCCTCTCGATCCCATTCTCCCACTATCTCTTTCTTGCTCTGTCTCTCGTTCTCTCTCTCTCGTGTTCTCTCTCTATCTCCCTCGTTCACTTGTTCTCTCTCTCTCTTTAGTTCTCTCTATCTCTTGTTTTCTCATTCTCACTCTCGCGCTCTCATTCTCTTGCTTTGTCATTCTCTCTCTCTCTCATTCTCTTTCTCTCTCATTTGCTCTCTCCATCTCGTTTTCTCTCTTTCGTTCTCTCACTCTCTCGTTTTCTCTCATTCTCTCATTTTCTCTCTCTCTCTCTCATATTCTCATTCTGTCTCTCATTCTCTCTCTCTCTCTCTCGTTTTCTCTCTCATTCATTCTCTGTCTCATTCTCGTTCTGTCTCTCATCCTCTCTCTCATTCTCGCTATCTCTAGTTCTCCTCTCTCTCATTCACTCTCTCTCTCTCATTCTCTCTTTCGTTCACCCACTCACTCTCTCTCATTCACCATCTCTCTCGCTCTCTCTCTCGTTCACCCTTTCTCTCATTCTCCCTCTGTCTCTTGTTCTCTCTCTCATTCTCGCTATCTCTCATTCTCTCTCTCTTTCACCATCTCTCTCTCTCTCTCGTTCTCCCTCTCTCTCTTGTTCTTCCCCCCTCTCTCATTCTTGTTCTCTCTCTCATTCTCTTGCTCTCACTGTCTCTCTCTCTTGCTATCTCTCTCGTTCTCTCTCACTTTCTCTCTCGTTTTCTCTCATTCTCTCTATCTTTCTTGCTCTCGCTCTCTCTCTCATTCTCTCATTCTCCCTCTCTCTCTCTCTCTCTCTCATTCTCGTTCTTGCTCTCTCTCTCATTCTCTCTCTTGTTCTCTTGTGCTCTATCCCTCTCTCTCGTGTTCTCTTTCGCTCTCTCTCTCCTCTCTCTCGTACATTCTCGTGGTGCTGTCTCTCTCATTCTCTTGGTCTCTCTCTCTTGCACTCTCTCTCTTGCACTCTCTCCCATTCTCTTTCTCTCGTTCTCTCTCTTGATCTCTTGCTCTCTCGCTCACTCTCCCTCTCTCGCTCTCTCTGTATCTCTTTCTCGTTCTGTCTCTCGTTCTCTCTCTCTCTCTTGTGTTCTCTCTCTATCTCCCTCATTCACTTGTTCTCTCTCTCTCTCATTCTCTCTCTCTCGTTCTCTTTCTCTCTCTTTCTCTCTCGTTTACTCTCTCTATCTCATTTTCGCTCTTTCGTTCTTTCATTCTCTCGTTTTCTCTCCCATTCTCGTACTCTCTCTCATCTTCTCCCATTCTCTCGTTTTCTCTCTCTCATTTTCTCTCTCGTTCACTCTCTCTCTCTCTCTCGTTCTCTCTCTCTCGTTCTCCCTCTCTCATTCTCCCTCCCACTCTCTCGTGTTCTCCCTCCCTCCCTCTTGTGTTCTCCCTCCCTCTTGTGTTCTCTCTCCCTCTCTCTCGTTCACCCTCTTGTTCTCGCTTTCTCTCGTTTATCCTCTCTCTCTCTCTCGTTCACCCTCTCTCTCTCTCTCTCTCTAGTTCACCCTCACTCTCTCTCTGTCTCAGTCTTTCGTTCACCATCTCTCCCTCTCTTGTTCACCCTCCCTCTCTCTCGCATTCACCCTCCCTCTCTCTCGCGTTCACCCTCTCTCTCCCTCTCTCGTTCTCCCTCTCATTCTCCCTCTCTCGTGTTCTCCCTCTCTCCTGTTCTCCCTCTCTCTCGTGTTCTCCCTCCCTCCCTCTCGTGTTCTTCCTCCCTTTTTCTCTTTCACCCGCTCTCTCTCATTCACCCTCTCATTCTCTCTCTCTCATTCACCCTCTCGTTCACTCTCTCTCTCTCTCTCGTTCACCCTCTCTCTCTCGTTCTCCCCCACTCTCTCTCGTTCTCCCTCTCGTTCTCCCTCTCTCATGTTCTCCCTCCCTCTCTCTCGTGTTCTCCCACCCTCTCTCTCGTTCACCCGCGTTCTCTCCCTCTCCCTCGCTCTCCCTCTCCCTCTCTCTCTCTCCCTCGCTCTCTCTCTCTCCCTCCCCCTCCCCCTCCCTCCCCCACCTTCCCACCCCTCCCTCCTTCCCCCTCCCCCTCCCTCCTCCTGCCCCCTCCTCCTCCCTCCTCCCTCCTCCTCCCCCTCCTCCTCCTCCTCCTCCCCTCTCCACCCTCCTCTGCCACTCTTCCTCCCCTCTCCCCCTCCTCCCACCTCCCCACCTCCTGCTCCCCCCACCTCCTTGTCCCCCACTTCCCCCACCTCCCCACCTCCTCCTCCCCCACCCGCACCCCTTCACTCTCCTTCTCCACACCCTCCCTCCCCCTCCCTCTCCTCACCCCCCCTCCCTCTCCCCACTCCCCTCTCCCCAACCACCCCTCCCCACCCCCCAGACCCCCACTCTTCCCCCTCCCCTCGCCCAACCCCCTCCTCCCCCACCACCTCCTCCCCCACCTCCCCACCTTCTCCTCTCCCACCCACACCTCTTCACTCTCCTTCTCCACACCCCTCCCTCCCCCATCTCCACCCTCTCCTCACCCCCTCTCCCTCCCTCTCCCCACCCCCTCCCTCCCCCCTCCCTCTCCCCTCTCCCCACTCCCCTCTCCCCACTCCCCTCTCCCCACACCCCTCTCCTCCCCCTCTCCCTACCCCCCTTCCCCTCCCCTCCTCCTCCACCTCCCCCTCCCCCTCTCCCTCCTCCCCTCTCCCTCCTCCACCTCCCTCTCCACCTCCCCCTCTCCACCTCCCCCTCCCCCTCCTCCCTCACTTCCCCTCCTCTCTCTCTCCCCCACCCTCCATCCTCCACCCTCCCTCTCCCCCTACCCCTACCCCTCCCCCCCTATTGAGCAATCCTGCATTGAGCAGCTCAATTATTGATACTCCAAAGCACGTCCACCATCTACAAGTCATCTACATCTGCCCAGTCTTGATTGGTCAACCAACAAACACTTTTTGGACAAGTCTGTGGGTCTCCAGATAAAGCACTGAGCCTGTACTTCATTCAGTCTGGTCTGCTGCATCCGCTGCTCACAGTGTGACCTCTACATTGGGGAAACGAAGTCCAGACTGGGTGACTGATTTACTGAATGTTTACGTTTTGTCTGCAAAGAAGACCTTCCAAGTGTCTGCCATTTCAATGCACCACCTTATTCCCTGGTTAATGTCTCTGTTTCAGCTTGCTGCAGTACTCCACTGAAGCTCAGAGCAGCTGGAAGTACACAGTTTCATTTTCCACTTGGGGACCCTGCAGTCTTCTGGACTCAATGTTGGCATGGTGGCTCAGTGATTAGCACTACCGCCTCACAGTGCCCTGGACCCGGGTTTGATTCCGGCCTCGGGTCATGGTGCACTGTCCACTTGCCTGGATGTGTCTGGTTCCAACAATTCAAGCTTGGATCATTCATACCTATAGTTTCCTGTTTATCTCATCTGAATGTGGAAGCCTCGGCAACGAATGACTTTTCTTTTGGTGCCATTCAGAGCTTCAAATGTTTTATGTCAATTGAGGTACTTTTATGTGAAAACATTGTTTGAACTAAGATGGACAATGTTCACTCGCTGCCTTGAGAAAGCAACTGAGGTAATCAAAGACCCTTCAGAGCCTGGTTATACTCTCTGCCACCCCGTTCCATCAGGGAGGGGATATAAGAGTTTGAATGAGTCGGGATGTCATGTTGCAGCTTTATCAGACTTCGGTTACGCCACACCGAGAGTATTATGTTTGATTCTGGTCGCTACGTTTCAGGAAGGATGTGAAGGCTTTGGAGAGGGTGCAGAAGAGGATACTGCCTGCATTGGAGGGTAAGCAGTGTAAGGAGAGACTGGAAAACCTTTTGAAGTGATGGAGGCTGAGGGGAGATTTGATAGAAGTCTATAAAACTATGAGATGCGTAGATAGATCAGAATCATTTCCCCAAAGTTTAAGTGTCAAATACTAGGGGACATGTGTTTAAGGTTGCGGAGGGCGGGGGAGTTCAAAGGAGGTGGGAAGGTCTCTCTGCATCAATACAAGGCTTGGGAATGGGCTGGAGTACCTTCAATGTGCTTCCCAATGACTCCTCGCTCCTTCCGCTCGTGAATGGTCACAGGCGACAAACTGCCAAAGACTTTGTCAGGAAAGTGTGAGGAGGAAATGTTCATGGAAAGGAGAGGGATGAGTCTAACAGCATAATGCAACTATAAATCAGATTAACAACTTTAAATTGTCTTTTATTAGTTTCTCTGTGTGATATTTGCCCATCCTTCATGTTCAGCAGGAGACACTGTTACTAGGTGTAATGAACAGATCATTGATTTCTCCCGAGGTGATAACCTGTGCCTAGCAACACTTTCGAATTACGAATGACTAATGAATTAATTGTCCAAAAAGCAACTGAAATATAATCTTTTTGCACTCTGAGGCTGCCAGAGCAGGAGGATGTTGGAGTTAACTTGATTTTCAACAGGGCGCTTGCTCAGGGTTTCATCCTGTGAATGCTGTGCTGTGATAATCTGAAGGAGTAGTTTATCTGAGCACAGTCACCAAAGTGTAAAAGCACTGTGGCCAGTACTCCCAGGGCAGCACTGAGGGAATGCTGCACTGTTGAAGTGCCATCTTTCTGCCCCTATCTGCCACCTCAGGTGGGTCTGAACTATTCCATAATACAATTTTGAAAGATGAGCAAAGACGACTTTGGGCCAGTATTGATCCCCCCGACAAAAATGACCTATTCTCCGGTCAGTATCAGATTATTGTTTGTGTGAGTGTGCTGTGCACAGGATGACTCAATTTTAAAAAACGATCACATTTCATTTGCTGCAAATGCTTCAAAATGATATCTAGTTAGGAATAGTGCTATATAAATAAAAGTCTGTCTTTATTTGTTTAATGGTTCTGCTTCTGGAGTCATAGAGATACACAGAATGGAAACAGACCCTTCGGTCCAACTCATCCATGCTGATCAGTTATCTTGAACTAATCTAGTCCCATTTGCCAACACTTGCCCCATATCCCTCTAAACCATTCCTATTCATATATCCATCTGGACACTTATAGAACATAGAACATAGAACAAAACAGCACAGAACAGGCTCTTCGGCCCACGATGTTGTGCCGAACATTTGTCCTAGCTTAAGCACCCATCCATGTACCTATCCATTTGCTGCTTAAAGGTCACATTCCATGCCCCCACCACTCTCTGGGTAAAGAACATACCCCTGACATCCCCCCCATACCTTCCACCCTTCACCCTAAATTTATGTCCCCTTGTAACACTCTGTTGTACCCAGGGAAAAAGTCTCTGACTGTCTACTCTCTCTATTCCCCTGATCATCTTATGAACCTCTATCAAGTCACCCCTCATCCTTCGCTGTTCTAATGAGAAAAGGCCGAGAACTCTCAACCTATCCTCGTACGACCTATTCTCCATTCCAGGCAACATCCTGGTAAATCTCCTCTGCACCCTCTCCAAAGCTTCCACATCTTTCCTAAAATGAGGCGACCAGAACTGCACACAGTACTCCAAATGTGGCCTTACCAAGGTCCTATACAGCTGCAACATCACCTCCCAACTCTTGAATTCAATCCTCCTGCTAATGAACACTAATACACCGTAGGCCTTCTTACAAGCTCTATCCACCTGAGTGGCAAATTTCAAAGATCTATGAACATAGACCCCAAGATCCCTCTGCTCCTCCACCTTACTAAGAACCCTACTATTAACCCTGTATTCCGCATTCTTATTTGTTCTTCCAAAATGGACAACCTCACACTTGACAGGGTTGAACTCCATCTGCCACTCCTCAGCCCAGCTGTGCATCATATCTAAGCCCCTTTGCAGCCGATAACAGCCCTCCTCACTATCCACAACTCCACCAATCTTCGTATTGTCTGCAAATTTACTGACCCACCCTTCGACTCCCTCTTCCAAGTCATTAATAAAAATGACAAACAGCAGAGGACCCAGAACTGATCCCTGCAGAACTCCACTTGTAACTGGGCTCCAGGCTAAATATTTACCCACTCTCTGACTTTGACCGGTTAGCCAGTTCTCTATCCAACTGGCCAAACTTCCCACTATCAGATGCCTCCTGATTTTTCGCATAAGCCTACCATGGGGAAACTTGTCAAATGCCTTACTAAAATCCATGTACACTACATCCACTGCTCTACCCTCATCCACATGCTTGGTCACCTCCTCAAAGAATTCAATAAGACTTGTAAGGCAAGACCTACCCCTCACAAATCCGTGCTGGCTGTCCCTAATCAAGCAGTGTCTTTCCAGATACTCAAAAATCCTATCCCTCAGTACCCTTTCCATTACATTGCCTATCACCAAAGTAAGACTAACTGGCCTGTAATTCCCGAGGTTATCCCTATTCCCTTTTTTGAACAGGGGCACAACATTCGCCACTCTCCAGTCCCCTGGCACCAGCCCCATTGACTGTGAAGACGAAAAGATCATTGCCAACGGTTCTGCAATTTCCCCTCTTGCTTCCCACATAATCCTAGGATATATCCCGTCAGGCCCGGGGGACTTGTCTATCCTCAAAATACCCAACACGTCTTCCTTCCTAACAAATATCTCCTCTAGCTTACCAGTCCGTTTCATACTCTCCTCTTCAACAATACAGTTCCTCTCATTTGTAAATACTGAAGAAAAGTACTCATTCAAGACCTCTCCTATCTCTTCCAAGTCAATACACAGTCTCCCACTACTGTCCTTGATCGGACCTACCCTCGTTCTCGTCATTCTCATGTTTCTCACATACGCATAAAAGGCCTTGGGGTTATTCTTGATCCTACCCACCAAAGATTTTTCATGCCATCTCTTAGGTCTCCTAATCCCTTTCTTCAGCTCCCTCCTGGCTATCCTGTATCCCTTCAACACTCTGTCTGAACCTTGTTTCCTCAACCTTATGGAAGCCTCCTTCCTCCTCCTTACAAGACATTCAACCTCCCTCGTCAACCAAGGTTCCCTCACACGACCATCTCTTTCCTGTCTGACAGGTACATACATATCATGGACACGTCATATCTGTTCCTTGAAAAAGTTCCACATTTCAACGACTTCCTTCATTGACAGCCTGTGCTCCCAATTTATGCTCCTCAGATCTTGTCTTGCAGCATCATATTTACCCTTTCCCTAATTGTAAAACCTACCCTGTTGCACGCACTTACCTCTCTCCATAATCAAGGTGAACGTCATAGAATTGTGGTCAGCACCACCAAAATGCTCACCCACTAACAAGCCCATCACTTGTCCCGGTTCATTACCAGGTACCAAATCCAATATGGCCTCCCCTCTGGTCGGACAATCTACATACTGAGTTTGAAAAACTTCCTGGATACACTGCACAAACACCGCCCCGTCCAATCTACTTGATCTAAAGAGCTTCCAATCAATATTTCGGATGTTGAAGTCGCCCATGACTACTACCCTGTGGCTTCTGCACCTTTCCAAAATCTGTTTCCCAATCTGTTTCTCCCCCTCTCTGCTTCTATGGGGGGGCCTATAGTAGACACTCAACAAGGTGACTGCTCCTTTCCTATATCTGACTTCAGCCCATGCTACCTCTAAAGGTAGATCCCCCTCGAACTGCCTTTGTGCAGCCGTTATACCCTTTCTAATTAGCAACGTGGCGTCACCCTCCCTCCTTTTTACCACCCTCCCTAATCTTACTGAAACATCTGTAACCAGGAACCTTCAACAACCATTCCTGTCCCTCTTCTATCCACGTTTCCGTGATGGCCACAACATCGTAGTCCCAAGTACCGATCCACGTCTTAAGTTCACCCACCTTATTTCTGATACTCCTTGCGTTGAAGTATACACACTTGAGCCCACCTCTGTGTCCGCAGGTATTCTCTGTCAGTGCTACCTTCTCCACAGCCTCCCTACATTCTTGGACATCCTGAAAAACAGCTAACCTACTTGCTGGATTACAAGTCTGGATCCTATCTCACTGCCAAATTAGTTTAACCCCCCCCCCCCGAAGAGTGCTAGCAAACCTACCTCCCAGGATATTGGTGTCCCTCTGGTTTAGGTGCAACCTGTCCTGCTTGTACAGATCCCACTTTCCCCAGAATGCAGTCCAATTGTCCAAATACCTGAAGCCCTCTCTCCCTCCTACACCATCCTTGCAACCACGTGTTCAACTGCACTCTCTCCCCATTCCTTGCCTCACTGTCAACAACCCAGAGATGACGACTCTGTCCATCCTAGCTTTTAGCTTCCAGCCTAACTCCCTGAGCTCCTGAATGACCTCCCCTCCCCTCTTCCTACCTATGTCGCTGGTGCCAATGTGCACCATGACTTCTGGCTGCACACCATCCCCTTTAAGGATTCTGAAGACACGGTCCGAGATTTCTCGGACCCTGGCACCCGGGAGGCAACAAACCATCCCAGAGTTTCGCCCATGTCCACAGAACCGCCTGTCTGTCCCTTTAACTATAGAGTCTCCTATAACTAGCGCTCTCCTCCTCTCCCCCTTTCCCTTCTGGGCCTCAGAGCCGGACCTCGTGCCAGAGACCCGGTCACTGCAGCTTACACCTGCAAGGCCGTCCCCCCCAACAGTATCCAAAGCGGTATACTTATTGTTGAGGGGAACGACCACAGGGGATCCCTGCACTGCCTGCTTCCTCTCCTTCCCACCTCTAACTGTTACCTAGCTACCTCTGTTCTCTGGCATAACTATATCCCTGTAGCTTCTATCTATCACCTTACAGCCTCTCGAATAATTCTCAGTTCATCCAACTCCAGCTCCAGTTCCCTAACGCGGTCTGTGAGGAGCAGGATCTGGCTGCACTTCCTGCAGGTGAAGTCAGCAGGAGTATCGGTGGTCACCCCTACCTCAAACATCCTGCAGGAGGAACATTCCACTGCCTGCGCTGCCATAACTCTACACTTAGTCTCCAAAACAAGAACACTAAATAGCTTATCTGGTCAGCCGACTGAGTCCTTCTCCAGTCAAACATTTTACCTTCCCAGAAGCCTGTGTTGACGACTTCCGGGTTCCCGCTCCTAGTTGGAAAAAAAAGCATTCACTGTGAAAAGAAAATCGTGAATTTAAACTGGTCTCCGCTTACATTCAGGCTCCCCTCTCTGTGTGCCTGCTGTAGCGCTTATTAAATGTTATAATTGTACCAGCCTCCACCGCTTTCTCTGGCAGCTCATTCCATATACATACCACCCTCTGCATGAAATCATTGTCCTTTAGGTCCCTTTTAAATCTTTCCCCCTCACCTTAAGCCAATGCCCTCCCGTTTTGATTCCCCCACCCTGGGGTAAAGACCTTGACTATTCATCCTAGTCATGCCCCTCCTGATTTTATAAACCTCTGTAAGGTCACCCCTCACCCTCTAGTGCTTCAGGGAAAATAACCACAGTTTATTCAGCCCCTGCCCTAGCTTCAAATCCTCCAAACTTAGCCACGTCCTTGTAAGTCTTGACTGACCCCTTTCAAGTTTCACCACATCTTTCCTGGAGCAGGGTAACCAGAATTGAGCGCAGTATTCCATAAGTGGTCGAACCAATGTCTAGCACGGATACAGAGTTCAAATAACTTCCAGTTCTCTTGGTGGCAGGGGCAAGTTACATTTGGGCTGATGCTTCTTTCTATGTGCCTTCCTTGTGACTCATGTGCCCCCATTAGGCTTGGTCTCTGTAGCTCACTGAGGGCTCTTTCACCTGAGAGAAGGGTTCATGTGGTTTCAGATCACATTCTAGAGGCTTGAGGACAAAGTCCAGCCGTCTATTCCAGCCCAGTACTACATAAGGACCTCGGGCTGAGACTTCCAACAGGCTCTTGCATTTCAACTTCCTGTGGCACTACTTGGAAGAATAGTAGCTGAAGTTTGGATGGATATCCTGGCCAGACTTGATTGGTCAACCAACAAACACTTTCTAAACAAGTCTGAGGGCCTTCCAGATGAAGCAGCACTTAACCTTCATTCAGTCTAGTCTACTGCATTCGCTGATGACAGTGTGACCTCTACATTGGGGAAATGAAGCCCAGACTAGATGACTGATCAGCTGAATGTTTACGTTTTGTCTGCAAAGAAGACCTTCCAAGAGTCTGCCATTTCAATGCACCACCTTGTTCCCTGGTTAATATCTCTGTTTCAGCTTGCTGCAGTACTCCAGTGAAGCTCAGAGCAGCTGGAAGTACACAGTTTCATTTTCCTTTTCGGGACCCTGCAGTCTTCTGGACTCAATGTTGGCATGGTGGCTCAGTGATAAGCACTACCGCCTCACAGCACTCTGGACCTGGGTTCAATTCCAGCCTCGCGTGACTATCTGTGTGGAGTTTACACATTCTCCCCGTGTCTCCATGAGTATCCTCCCAAGATGTGCTGGTTAGGTGAATTGGCCATACTAAATTGCCCATAGTGTTCAGGGATGTGTGGGTTAGGTGCATTAGTCAAGGGTAAATGTAGAGTAATTGTTTAGGGGAATGGGTGTGGGTGGGTTACTCTTCAGAGGGTCTGTTTGACTTGTTGGGTCAACTGGCCTGTTTCTACACTGTAGAAATTCGATAATTCTAGGGATTCTACAATTGAATGTTAAGTTCAACACTTTTAAGGGATAAGAATCTTCTCCCATGCCCTATCCCAAACCCACACATGGTCTTACCATGGTCTGTTACCACATTCAATCCATTGACAGCCATTAATCATCCCCTTGAGCAGCTCTTCATTCTCCCAGGCTGACCATTACTCATTCTTTCTGAGGAAGGGTTACTCAGACTGCTATGTTAATTCTGACGTGTTGAGATTTTCCGGCAATTTTTGCTATTGTTTCTCTCTCATTCTCTCTGTCACTCTCTCTCTTTCTCTCTCTCTCTCTCTCTTGGCTCCATCTCTATCCATAGTTTACTCTCCCGCATCCCCCCTCCCCCCTCACTTCTTCACCCGCAGAAATACCATTCCTTTCCTAGCTATGGGACTCAAAAAGCGAGTTGCTCCAGCAATTTCTAATTTTGGTTCTGATTTTATATCCGTCCTCCCCGATAACCTTTCACCACCGCCTTCCTTCCTCTGCCCTGCAACATCCCAAATTTCTTTCCAGGGAATGGTATATTTTTTCAAGTTCAGTCAATCTTATAAAATGTAGCAGTTAATTTGCTAATATCAAGAATTCGCCGAGAGCAACCTGATAAGGATCGGTAAATCTGTTATTGTTTTTGCTGACTGAGATATCAGAATCAACCAAGGATGTGGAACCTACTCCTTTACAGATATGAAAATACGCTGCATGTGCCACCTAGTGTTTCATGCTGATCCAACCTGGAGAAGCTGATTCTGGCATCCTCAAGGCTATAGGAACAGAAATTAAGCCATCCAGCCGATCGAGTCTGCTCCTCCATTCAATCATGGCTGATAAGTCTCTCAACCCCGTTCTCCTGCTCTTTCATCAGTAAATATAGATTGTAAATAGCTGAGGGTCCCACGCTGATTCCTGCAGGGTTAGCCTTCTAACCTGACATTGCCTTACAGAGGTCGTGCCTGGATTGCAAATGGGTTGCATTCTTGACTCTGTTCACGAGTCGATACATACACAAGGTAGGACGATATAAAATGGCCGTTCATTAGTACACAAACCGTTTGTTTGTCAGAACTTTAAAATTACACCGTCACCATTCATCGGCGGTCCCTCGCAGATGAGGATGACTCTCTCCCTCACTCTCAGGGTAAGTCTGCAGGTGGCTGTACAGACTGATGCAGTTACTGCATGCTGTGTTACACTGGGGACAGAAGGTGGTCATGGGAAGGGAAGGGGTAGGGCGTTGGTGAGGCAGCGCGCTCCTTTCCCTGTTTTCCCCCGGCTTCCACTTTTTTTTCCGGACAGCAAGTCTCGAAGTGCTCAACACTTTCCTGGATGCTCCTCCTTCACTTTAAAAGCTCTCAGGCCAGTGATTCCCAGTTGCCTGTGGGAATGCCACACATCCCCCAGTGAGGCCTTGTGGATATCCCTGAAACACTTCCTCTCTCCCACCTGGGGCTCACCTGCCATTTCAGAGCTGGGAGTGTAGAACCTGCTTGGGGGGGGTCTCGTGTCAGTCAGGGGGATGACATGCCAGTACATCGCAGCCGATCAAGGTCGGGTGGGGGGGCGGTGGGAGAGTGGTGTAGGGGGGTGGGGTGGTGACGTCGATGTGGGGATGTTAGCCAGGTTGAGGACACTGGGTTGGCTGTGTTTTCTCCCCAGTGAATTTGCAGGATATTGGGCAGGCAATGTTGGTGGTTCTGGATTAGTGGTGCTGGAAGGGCATAGCAGTTCAGGCAGCATACGAGGAGCAGTAAAATTGATGTTTCGGGCAAAAGCCCTTCATCAGGAATAAAGGCAGAGATCCTGAAGGGTGGAGAGATAAGTGAGAGAAGGGTGGGGGTGGGGAGAAAGAAGCATAGAGTACAATAAGTGAGTGGGGGAGGGGATGAAGGTGATAGGTCGGGGGGGGGAGGGTGGAGTGGATAGGTGGAATAGAAGATAGGCAGCTTAGACAGGTCATGGGGACAGTGCTGAGCTGGAAGTTTGGAACTGGGGAGAGGTGGGAGGTGGGGAAATGAGGAAACTGTTGAAGTCCACATTGATGCCCTGGGGCTGAAGTGTTCCGAGGCGGAAGATGAGGCGTTCTTCCTCCAGGCGTCTGGTGGTGAGGGAGCTGCGGTGAAGGAGGCCTAGGACCTCCATGTCCTCGGCAGAGTGGGAGGGGGAGTTGAAATGTTGGGCCACAGGGCGGTGTGGTTGATTGGTGCGGGTGTCCCAGAGATGTTCCTGAAAGCGCTCTGCTAGGAGGCGTCCAGTCTCCCCAATGTAGAGGGCACCGCATCGGGAGCAATGGATACAATAAATGATATTTGTGGATGTGCAGGTAAAACTTTGATGGATGTGGAAGGCTCCTTTAGGGCCTTGGATAGAGGTGAGGGAGGAGGTGTGGACGCAGATATTGCAATTCCTGCGGTGGCAGAGGAAGGTGCCAGGATGGAAGGGTGGGTTGTAGGGGGGTGTGGACCTGACCAGGTAGTCACGGAGGGAACGGTCTTTGCAGAAGGTGGAAAGGGGTGGGGAGGGAAATATATCCCTGGTGGTGGGGTCCGTTTGGAGGTGGCGGAAATGTCGGCGGATGATTTGGATCATGTAAAGGTTGTTGGGGTGGAAGGTGAGCACCGGGGCATTCTGTCCTTGTTTTGGATGGAGGGGTGGGGTCTGAGGGCAGAGGTGCGAGATGTGGATGAGATGCGTTGGAGGGCATCTTTAACCACGTGGGAAGGGAAATTGCGGTCTCTAAAGAAGGAGGCTATCTGGTGTATTCTATGGTGGAACTGGTCCTCCTGGGAGCAGATACGGTGGAGGCGGAGGAATTGGGAATACGGGATGGCATTTTTGCAGGAAGTAGGGTGGGAAGAGGTGTAATCCAGGTGGCTGTGAGAGTTGGTGGGTTTGTAAAAAATGTCAGTGTCAAGTCGGTCGTCATTAATGGAGATGGAGAGGTCCAGGAAGGGGAGGGAGGTGTCAGAGATAGTCCAGGTAAATTTATGGTCAGGGTGGAATGTGTTGGTGAAGTTGATGAATTGCTCAACCTCCTCGTGGGAGCACGAGGTGGTGCCAATGTAGTCATCAATGTAGCGGGGGAAGAGGTGGGGAGTGGTGCCTGTGTAATTACGGAAGATCGATTGTTCTACGTAGCCAATAAGGAGACAGGCATAGCTGGGGCCCATACGGGTGCCCATGGCTACCCCTTTGGTCTGGAGGAAGTGGAAGGATTCGAAACAGAAATTGTTAAGGGTGAGGACCAGTTCGGCCAAACAAATGAGAGTGTCGGTGGAAGGGTACTGTTGGGGATGTCTGGAGAGGAAGTAACGGAGGGCTTGGAGGCCCTGGTCATGGTGGATAGAGGTGTAGAGGGATTGGATATCCATGGTGAAGATGAGGCGTTGAGGGCCGGGAAACGGAAGTCTTGAAGGAGGTGGAGGGTGTGGGTGGTGTCTCGAATGTATGTGGGGAGTTCCTGGACTGGGGGGGATAGGACAGTGTCGAGGTAGGTAGAGATGAGTTCAGTGGGCCAACAGTATGCTGAGACAATGGGTCGGCCAGGGTGGTCAGGCTTGTGGATCTTGGGAAGGAGGTAGAACCGGGCAGTGCGGGGTTCCCGGACTATGAGGTTGGAAACTGTGGGTGGGAGATCTCCTGAGGTGATGAGGTTCTGTATGGTCTGGGAGATGATGGCTTGGTGATGGGGGCTGGGGTCATGGTCGAGGGGGTGGTGGAAGAGGTGTCCTCGAGTTGGCGTTTGGCTTCAGCGGTGTAGAGGTCAGAATGCCAGACTACCACTGAGTCCCCTTTATCTGTTGGCTTGATGGTGAGGTCAGGATTGGAGCAGAGGGATTGGAGGGCGGCACATTGTGAGAGTGAGAGGTTGGAGTGGGGGAGGGGGGTAGACAGGTTGAGGCGGTTAATGTCCCGGCGGCAGTTGGAAATGAAGAGGTCAAGGGCGGGTAATAGGCCAGCACGGGGTGTCCACATAGATGCAGTGTGTTGGAGACAGGCGAAGGGGTCCTCGGAAGGGATTTGCAATCATAGCCAAGACGTTCGTAAATTGGGACCCCCTGTATATTTGTTTTCTCATTTCTTTGTCTGTTAACTAATTCTCATCGTTAGCCTATCTCTAACAGACTGCCCTAAATTCCCTGAGCCCTTGCATTGTGCGATCTTCTTTCATGTGGAGATTAGTTGGATGACTTATTGGAAATTCAGATATGCTACATTGACTGGTTCCCTTTCATCTACCCTGTTAGTTCCGCCCCAAAGACAATACTCTACTTGTCAATTTTCCTTCATAAAGCCGCCTTGATTTTGTTTGATTTCGCAGTGATTTTTCAAGTGTCCTGCTGAGATTTCTGTAATAATAGGTTCCTGTTTTTATTTCCACTGATTGATATCAGGCAAACTAGCCTGAGGCTTGCTGTTTTTCCTCAAATTCCTTTCTTCGGTGAATATATTCAAGAAAGAGTGGAATAAATTGTTTGTTTGTTGTAATCCATGTTCAGAGACATTATCTCACACCTCTGGAACAGGCAGGACTTGAACCCGGGCCTCCTGGACCAGAGATAGGGACAATCCCTCGACCATGAAATCTCTTTATTTGTTTGGATTAAAGGTACCAAATATTATAACGTTCAAGGATATGGGACAAGTACAGGAAATTGGGATTAACACACTTTCAATGGTAGTTATGTCGGTGCAGATGTGATGGGCCAAATGGCCTTTGCTGCACTCTGTGAGATATGGGCAGAAAGTAGGGATATGGCATGGAGATGGAGGACCAGCCATGATTGTATTGAATGGCAGAGTGGGCTCGAAGGGCTGAATGGCCTACTATTGTACCAGGTTTCTTGATTAGCGGAGTTACACTTGTTAGATTTGATTTCACAGCTTCCAGTCTTGAATCCGTTGGGTTTTGGGAAATCTCAGTCACTGTATTCCATATTCTCTTCAGTACATTCAGGAAGTTGAAATTACTGCCGGACAACTTCCATATGCCTGGAACTGTATGAAAATCCTTATTGAAATTGGAGACTTTAGAGGAAGAAAAAATAAAAAAAAAACAAACCCAGCATGTTTGGGTTTAAAATAGTGAGAAATGACTGAATATTATTGTCCAGGGGGTGAGGGTTATGATTAGATTAGATTCCCTACAATGTGGAAACAGGCCCTTCGGCCCAACTCACCCAAGCCAACACTTTGAAGAGTAACCCACTCATTTCCCTCTGACTAATGCACCGAAAACAATGGGCAATTTAGCATGGCCGATTCACCTGACCTGCACATCTTTGGACTGTGGGAGGAAACTGGAGCACCGGGCGCAGACACAGGGAGAATGTACAAACTCCACACAGACAGTTACGCGAGGCTGGAATCGAACCTGGATCCGTGAGGCAGCAGTGCTATCCACTGAGCCACCGTGCTGCCCCACAAGCAGTGACAGTGGGAAGTTAACACAATGGTCGAGCCAACAAATAGGAGGACAAATTTGTTCATACGTGGAGTGAGCTGCCAGAGGGAGTGGTCAGTGCAGGTACACTTAAAATGTTTAAAATGTGTTTGGACATTACATGAATAGGAAGGGTTTAGAGGGAAATGGACCAGCCATAGTCAAATGGGACGAGTTTATTTTGGGAAATCTCATCAGAATGGACAAATTGGGCGAAGGATCTTTTTCCATATTGTACGACTTTATGAATCTATGGAACTTTCTTTTTTAGGACTCTATGACATACACTATCAAATTGTAGAACCATCTGTGTCACCCAATGCCCATTTAATACTGAACTCTGACTTTGGCCTAGACTCATTAGAGTTCAGAATAATGGGAGGGTCTGGATTGGCTCCTCCTGCTCTTAAACTTTCTGCTCTGATGCTTTGGCAATGCAAGAAATCAGGTGGCGAACACAGAAGGAACATATGCAAAGTTTAACTGTGATGCGTTTTTTAAAAAAGACACAAGTTTCCATTTTCTCACACATTCAGAACCAGACCACTTTCTCATCCCGATGAAGAGGTTTGATTTGCTTTATCGATAAATCACCATGGCAACAGCTCCTAAATTGTGATAATGATTCCAATAAAACAAGTAATTGTAATTCATGACATAGTTATCACCAACCATTGAATTAAATATAAAGTGTAAAATAATAAGGTTTTATATAATTCTGAGCATCTAAATCATTTTTACTTGCAATATTTTGCAAATTGCAGGTCTGCTGAATCTGCAAAATAAAAATGAAAGTTTTGGACTTAAGTCCATAGATCCTATATGGTCAGGTTAAGTTCATTAAATTCTCCAAGGTTTACATGTTATTCAATTGTGTTTACATATGACAAATAAGCAGATCACCACCAAGGGTTATTGTGCAGGAGTTGTTTTTATCTATCGGGGTTAAAAAATTAAGTATCTTTATTTTAGAAAGCTCCAACTTCTAATAGTATTTGCAATTTTGGAGAAGATTTGTAGTTCAGGTTGTACATTTTGCTCACTGAGTTGGGAGGTTTGTTCTCAGATGTTTCCTCACCATGCTAGGTTACATCATTAGAGAGTCTCCGGTGAAGCACTGGTGTTCTGTCCTGCTTGCTACTTATTTGTCTTGGTCTGTTCTTGTGGGTGATGTCACTTTTAGAAGGTTAGATTCCCTACAGTATGGAAGCAGGTCCTTCAGCCCAACAAGTCCACACCGACCTCCCAAGGAGTAACCCACCCGAACCCATTCCCCTACCCTATATTTACCCCTGGCTAATGCACCTAACACTATGGGCAATTTAGTATGGCCAATTCACCTGACCTGCACATCTTTGGACTGTGGGAGGAAACCCACACAGTCATGGGGAGAATATGCAAGTCCCACACAGACAGTCGTCTGAGGCTGGAATCGAACCCGGTTCCCTGGAGCTGTGAGGCAGCAGTGCTACCCACTGAGCCACCGTGCCATCCCAAAAGAGCTTCTGGTTCTTTTTCTGAGAGCTTGGTAAATGGGGTCAAAATTGATATATTTGTTAATGGAGTTCCAGCCCCTAGGCATCATGGTAGCCCAACAAACCTACCGCCATACTGAAGCAGGTGCTGATGATTTTAAAGGACCCCATACTAACAACCAGCCAAACGAACGTCGTATACAAAATCCCTGCAAGGACTACAGCAAATACTACATCGGAAAGACAAGCAGAAAACTAGCCACCAAGATACATGAGCACCAAGTAGTCACCAAAAGACATGGCCACTATCACTGGTATCCATGCACTCAGACAAAGAGGGACACCAGTACGACTGGGACAATACATCCATCCTGAGATAGGCTGAACAAAGGCACACATGGGGATCCCTAGAGGCCTGGCATTCCAATTGGAACTCCATTAACAAACACATCGATTAGGACCCCATTTACCTACCTCTCAGAAAAAGAACCACAACAAACTGAGACAGGTAAACACCAGTGCTTCACTGGAGGCTCACTGATGATGTTACCTAGCATGGTGAGAAAATGTCTGGAAGCAAATGTACCAGCTCAGCTTCTAATGGTACGGTAAAAGAACAGGGGCAAGAGGGACTAAATCAGTAGAGTTTAGATTAGAGTGGTGCTGGAAAAGCACAGCAGTTCAGGCAGCATCTGAGGAGCAGTAAAATCGACGTTTCGGGCAAAAGCTGTCCATCAGGAATACAGGCAGAGTGCCTGAAGGGTGGAGAGATAAATGAGAGGAGGGTGGAGGTGGGGAGAAAGTAGCATAGAGTACAATAGGTGAGTGGGGGAGGGGATGAAGGTGATAGGTCAGGGTGGAGTGGATAGGTGGAAAAGAAGATAGGCTGCTAAGACAGGTCATGGGGACAGTGCTGAGCTGGAAGTTTGGAACTGGGGTGAGGTGAGGGAAGGGGAAATGAGAAAACTGTTGAAGTCCACATTGATGCCCTGAGGTTGAAGTGTTCCGAGGCAGAAGATGAGGCGTTCTTCCTCCAGGCGTCTGGTGGTGAGGGAGCGGTGGTGAAGGATGCCCAGGACCTCCATGTCCTCAGCTGAGTGGGAGGGGGAGTTGAAATGTTGGGCCACAGGGTTGATTGGTGCGGGTGTCCCAGAGATGTTCCCTAAAGCACTCTGCTAGGAGGCGTCCAGTCTCCCCAGTGTAGAGGAGACCGCATCGGGAGCAACGGAAACAATAAATGATATTGGTGGATGTGCAGGTAAAACTTTGATGGATGTGGAAGGCTCCTTTAGGGCCTTGGACAGAGGTGAGGGAGGAGGTATAGGCGCAGGTTTTGCAATTCCTGCGGTGGCAGGGGAAGGTGCCAGGATGGGAGGGTGGGTTGTAGGGGCGCGTGGACCTGACCAGGTAGTCATGGAGGGAATGGTCTTTGCAGAAGGCAGAAAGGGGTGGGGAGGGAAATATATCCCTGGTGGTGGGGTCTGTTTGGAGGTGGCGGAAATGTCAGCCGATGATTTGGTTTATGCGAAGGTTGGTAGGGTGGAAGGTGCGCACTGGGGGGTCCTGTCCTTGTTACAGTTGGAGGGGTGGGGTCTGAGGGCAGAGGTGCAGGATGTGGACACAGCTTCCTCATAGTCCGGAACCCCGCACTGCCTGGTTCTACCTCCTTCCCAAGATCCACAAGCCTGACCGCCCTGGCCGACCCATCGTCTCAGCATGCTCCTGCCCCACTGAACTCATCTCTACCTACCTCAAAACTGTCCTATCCCCCCTAGTCCAGGAACTCCCCACATATGTTCGAGACAATACCCACGCCCTCCACCTCCTCCAAGACTTCTGTTTCCCTGGCCCCCAACGCCTCATCTTCACCATGGATATCCAATCCCTTACACCTCCATCCACCATGACCTGGGCCTCCAAGCCCTCCGTTACTTCCTCTCCTGATGTCCCCAACAGTACTCTTCCATCGACACTCTCATTCGTTTGGCCGAACTGCTCCTCACCCTTAACAATTTCTCCTCCGAATCCTCCCACTTCCTCCAGACCAAAGGGGTAGCCATGGGCACCCATATGGGCCCCAGCTATGCCTGTCTCTTTGTTGGCTACATATAACAGTCGATCTTCCATAGTTACACAGGCACTACTCCCCACCTCTTCCTCCGCTACATTAATAACTGCATTGGCGCCACCTCGTGCTCCCGCGAGGAGGTTGAGCAATTCATCAACTTCACCAACACATTCCACCCTGACCTTAAATTTACCTGGACCATCTCTGACACCTCCCTCCCCTTCCTGGACCTCTCCATCTCCATTAATGACAACCGACTTGACACTGACATTTTTTACAAACCCACTCTCACAGCTACCAGAATTACACCTCTTCCTACCTACAAAAATGCCATCCCCGACCCCAATTCCTCCGCCTCCGCCGTATCTGCTCCCAGGAGGACCAGTTCCACCATAGAACACACCAGATGGCCTCCTTCTTTAGAGACCGCAATTTCCCTTCCAATGCATCTCATCCACATCCTGCACCTCCACCCTCAGACTTCACCCCTCCAACCGTAACAAGGACAGAACGCCCCTGGTGCTCACCTTCCACCCTACCAACCTTCGCATAAACCAAATCATCCGCCGACATTTCTGCCACCTCCAAATGGACACCATAACCAGAGATATATTTCCCTCCCCACCTCTTTCTGCCTTCCACAAAGACCGTTCCCTTCATGACTACCTAGTCAGGTCTACGCCACCCAACAACCCACCCTCCCATCCTGGCACTTTCCCCTGCCACCACAGGAACTGTAAAACCTGTGCCCACACCTCCTCCCTCACCTCTATCCAAAGCCCCAAAGGAGTCTTCCACATCCATCAAAGTTTTACCTGCATATCCACCAATATCATTTATTGTATCTGTTGAACCCGATGTGGTCTCCTCCACATTGGGGAGACTGGACGCCTCCTAGCAGAGTGCTTTAGGAACATCTCTGGGACACCCGCACCAATCAACTCCACCGCCTTGTGGCCCAACATTTCAACCCCCCCCTCCCACTCAGATGAGGACATGGAGGTCCTGGGCCTCCTTCACCACCGCTCCCTCACCACCTGATGCCTGGAGGAAGAATGCCTCATCTTCCGCCTCGGAACACTTCAAACCCGGGGCATCAATGTGGACTTCACCAGTTTCCTCATTTCCCTTTTCCCCACCTCACCCCAGTTCCAACCTTCCAGCTCAGCACTGTCCCCATGACTTGTCCTACCTGCCTATCGTCTTTTCCACCTATCCACTTCACCCTCATCCTTCATCCCCTCTCCCACTCACCTATTGTACTCTATGCTACTTTCTCCCCACCCCCACCCTCCTCTCATTTATCTCTCCACCCTTCAGGCTCTCTGCCTGTATTCCAGATGAAGGGCTTTTGCCCGAATCATCGATTTTCCTGCTCCTCAGATGCTGCCTGAACTGCTGTGCTTTTCCAGCACGACTCTAATCTAAACTCTGGTTTCCAGCATCTGCAGTCATTATTTTTACCCAGACTAAATCAGTAGCTGTTTCGAAGTTGGAGTACAGACAGAGTGGCCCTGTTTTTTTTTACAGTCTGTGGGCCACACAGCACAGAAACAGACCCTTCAGTCCAACGAGTCCAGGGTGAACATAATCCCAAACTAAACTAATACTTCCTGTCTGGTCCTGGCCTGAATCCCTCTGAACTTTTCCTATTTGTGCACCCATCCAAATCTCTTGGTAATGTTGTAACTGTACCTGCATCCACCACTTCCTCAGGAAGTTCACTTTGTGCTGTATTATTCTGTAATTTAAATGCCGCACAATGGGGCATTTCACATTTTCATCTCCCATATTTAGTTGAAGCTCTGAAAACATGTACACGTAATTGTATGGATTTAAACTCCTTGAGTTAGATTAAATGTCGCACAATAGCAGGTTATAGTCCAACAGGTTTATTTGGTTATGGTGGTTATCAGGTGGTTGTGATGAAGAAGCAGCGCTCCGAAAGCTTGTACTTCCAAATAACCCTGGTGTCGTGTGAATTTTAACTTTGTCTACCCCATTCCAACAGCGCCACCTCCAAATTTTGATTTAGGTGTTTTCCTGAAAAATACTTGTGCCGGCCACTTGATGGTGCTAGATAACTCTCTTCCCCATTAAATCACTGCTTGCACATCAGAGGAATTCCTGTTATTCAAGTCTGATCAATACAATTGTTATAAGGCTTCAGTGGAATGTATGTGCATTAATGCTCCAAAACCTTATTCCCCATTGATGCCATGCCTTCAAATTTCTATGCCCTAAACTATGGTGACACAGTGATTAGCACTGCTGCCTCACAGCGCTTAGGGGTCCCAGGTTTGATTCCAGCCTCGGGAGACTGTCTAATTGGAGTTTGCACATTCTCCCCATGTCTGCGTGGTTTCTTCCCACAGTCCAAAGATGTGCAGGTCAGGTGAATTGGCTATACTAAGTTGCTTGTAGTGCTAGGTGCATTAGTCTAGGTGGGTTACTTTTTGGAGGGTTTGTGTGGACTGGTTGGGCTGAAGGGCCTGTTCCCACACTGTAGGGAATCTAATCTAAACTCTGGTATTTTCTCCAAAACCTCTCTATCACCCCTTTCCCTTGTCTTCCTTAAAGATGCTCTTTAAAACTGACTTCTTCAACAACACATCTTCATCCTTTGATTCGATGTAGCTTGAACCCTTAAGGCCAGCAGAACGCTTACAGGAACAAGTGACTGAAAATTGTATTCAAAAAACACACAAAATGCTGGTAAAATGCTTAGCAGGTCAGTCGGTATCTGTGGAGAAGGATAGAGTTGGCATTTGAGCTGAGCAGATAAGCTGATGTTCGGGTGTGGTGCTGTTCAGAGGGATAGGTGCAGACACGACAGGCCGAATGGCCTCTAACTACGCTGTAGATATGATTCTCTGATTTTCCAAGGATTGGCAATCTCACACAGACAACCACTTGGGGCCTTCCTTTCTAATGAAGGAAGGGAGCTCCCCCTTTCTGAGAGGAGAGTCTACTCAAAACTCCTTGAAAAATGTGGAACTGTCATTTGATTCTGTCGGAGAAGGACAACCCATACCCCCTTTCCCCAGCGGTCGCCTGCTCTTTCTGAAATGTTACGTTCCTGGCTGTCACTTTGACAGCTGCAGTCAGAAGGTCATTGTGAGAGCTCTTGTGGTAGTGTCCCTATTTCTGAGCCAGGAGTTCTAAGTTCTAGTCCCACCTGCTTTAGAGGTTTGTCATAACAAATTATAACAGGTTGATTCAAAAACAATTATCTGTAAGGTCAGTGTGGTCTTGGAGTCCTGAGAGTATTGGTTATCGAATAGATGATGCTGGAAGTGGTAGGGAGCCAGTTAAGTAGGATGCCAAGTGGGCCCAGTCAGAGGGTGCCAGAAGGGTGATGGGGATAGTGTCAGGCTAGTGAGGGAGGGTGAGGGGGTACCAGGACAGGGGTTAGGGTACCAGGTCAGTGAGGGACGGTGAGGGAGCAGAGTGCCAGATCAGTGAGGGAAAGTGAGAGGGTAGGGTAGGATGGCAGGTCAGTGAGGGAGGGTGTTGGAATAGAGTGTCAGGTTAGTGGATGAGTGTTTCAGGGGGAGGTGCTGGTCCCTGTGTCAGGTTGGGAGGGGTCTTGTATCAGGGTTTTCGGATCAGTGCTGAGGGTCAGGTCCTTTCAGTGCAGAATGGATGGAGCCTGCTCTGCGGCTCTCTGGTCGGGGAGGTGTCGAGTGGTGTTATGGGGTCGGGGGATGGTCAGTAATGACCTATTGAGGGGTCAGCAGTGAGTCGGATGTCCAGTTTAATAGTTACCCAACAGTTCGAGACAAAGGTGTAGTGATAATGTCAGTGGACTCATAATCCAGAGATCCAGACTAACATTCTGAGGACATGAGTTTAAATTCCAACTGGTGAAACTTTGAATTTAATTCACAAAAAGTCTGGAATTGAAAGTTAATCTCAATGACAGTGAGTGTGAGATTTCTTATCAATTGTCATAAAAACCTATCTGGTTCACAAATCTGGTTCAGGGCAGGAAATCTGTCACCTTTACCTGGTCTGGCCTACACGTGACTCCAGACACTCAGCAATGTGACTCAGTTGAAACCACTCAGTTGAAAGGTAATTGGAACCTCATCGCCAATGCTCACACCTTCCATCACTTTGGTCAAGAGTAGATTGATTGGGCGGTAATTGGCCGGGTTGGATTTGTCCTGCTTTATGTGTACAGCATGTATCTGGGCAATTTTCCACATTGTCAGGTAGATGCCAGTGTTGTAGCTGTACTGGAGGAGCTTGGCTAGGGGAGTGGCAAGTTCTGGAGCACACGTCATCAGTACTATTGTTGAAATGTTGTCAGGGTCCGTAGTCTTTGCAGTACCCAGTGTCTCCAACCATTTCTTGATATCACATGGAGTGAATCAAATTAGCTGAGACTGTAATAATTGGGGAAGGAGGCTGAGATGGATCATCCACTCAGTACTTCTGGCTGAAGGTTGCTGCAAAAGATTCAGCTTTATCTTTGAACTGATTTGCTGGGCTCTTCTATCATTGAAGATGAGGATATTTGTGGATCCTCCCCCTCCAATGAATTGTTTAATCATCCACCACCATTCACAAATGGATGTGACAGAGCTTAGATCTGATCTGTTGGCTGTGCGATTGCTTAGTTCTATCTATATCTTGCTGCTTATGCCATTTGACATGCAAGTAATCCTGTTTGGTAGCTTCACCGGTCTGACATCTCATCTTCAGGAATGCCTGGTGCTGCTCTTGGTATGCCCTCCATTTATACAGAGTTATTCGCCTGGCTTGATGGTAATAGATATATCAGGCATGAGATTGCAGATAATGCTGGAGTGCATATCTGTTCTGCTTATCACCCAAAGCACCTCATGGATGCCCAGTCTTGAGTTGCTAGATCTGTTCAAAGTCTGTCCCAATTAGCACGGTGTTAGTGCTTAGGGTGTAGGTTTGCTCACTGAGCTGTAGGTTTGATAGCCAGACGTTTCATTACCGGGCTAGGTAACATCATCAGTGGCGAACTCCAAGTGAAGCGAAGCTGTTGTCTCCTGCTTTCTATTTATATATTTGTTCTGGATAGGGTTCCTGGGGTTTGTGGTGATGTCATTTCCTGTTCGTTTTCTGAGGGGTTGATAGATGGTATCTGGATCTATGCGTTTGTTTATGGCGTTGTGGTTGGAGTGCCAGGCCTCTAGGAATTCTCTGGCATGTGTTTGCTTAGCCTGTCCCAGGATAGATGTGTTGCCCCAGTTGAAATGGTGTTTTTTTTTCCCTCCGTGTGTAGGGCTACGAGGGAGTTAGTGCCACACAACATGATGGAGGGTATTCTCAATGTGAAGGTGGGACACAAGGAGTGTGCGGTGGTCACTCTTATCGATACTGTCATGGACAGATACATCTGCAAGCGGCAGATTGGTAACAATGAGGTCAAGTATATTTCTCTCCCTTGTTGGTTACCTCACCACCTGCCTCATGCCCAGTCTGTCCTTTAGGATCTGATCAGCTCGATCAGTAGTGTTGGTGCTACGTTTGGTAGTGAACATTGAAATTCCCCACCCAGAGTACATTTAGTACCCTTGCCAGCCTCAGTGCTTTCTCCAAGGTTCAAGTACCCATGGAGAAGTACCCATTCATCAGCCAAGGGAAGACGGTATGTGATAATCAGCAAGAGATTTCCTTGCTCCTTGTTTGACCTAATGCAGTGGGATGTCATGGGGTCTGGAGTCAAGTTGAGGACCTCTAGGGCAATTCCTTCCTGAGTGTATACCATTGTGCTGCCATCTCTCCAGAGATAGTGCTGCTGGTGTCTGGGACATTGTCTGTCAGGTATGATTCTGTGAGTATGACTATATCAGACTGAACAAAGAACAAAGTACAGAGAAAATTTACAGCCCAGGAACAGGCCCTTTGGCCCTCCAAGCCTGAGCCGATCCAAATGTACTGTCTAAACTTGTCGGTCAATTCCTAAGCATCTGTATCCCTCTGCTCCCCACCTACTCATGCATCTGTCCAAACACATCTTAAATGAATCTACCATGCCTGCTCTACCACCACTGCTGGCAACGTGTTCCAAACGCCCACCACCCTCTGTGTGAGGTACTTGCCGCATCTATCCCCCTTAAACTTTCCACCTCTTGCTTGACTAGTTTGTGAGACAGGTGAAAGTGAGGACAGGAGATGCTGTGTTTTTCCAGCACCACTCTAATCTAGTTTGTGAGACAGCTCTCCCAATTTTGATACTAGTCCCCAGGTATTAGTAAGGAGGACTTTGCTGAGTCGACAGTTGTTATTTCCATTGTCTGCGCTGATGCCAGCTAGACCATGCAGTTTTCTTCCTCTGTATGTGATACTTTTAAAGTGTTTTGCTCTAACTGAGTGGATTGCTAGGCCTTCCTGGAAAGCAGTTAAGAGTCAAACACATTCTTGTGGATGTAGACTCACTGGACCAGGGAACAATAGCAGGTCTCCCCCCAACATCCCCCCCCCCCACCCCTGAAGTGCCTTAGCAATTACTACAGCCTTTTCATTCCAGATTTTGCTGAATTCAGAGATCCCCATGCGCTGTGATGGGATTTATGCCAAGGTGTTTGGAACATTTCCTGGGTTTCTGGAGTACTAGTCCAGCAACAATATTCCAGGAACATGAGAACAGGAGGAGGCCATTCAGCCCTACAAGCCTGTCCCACTATTCAGTGAGGTCGTTGCTGATCCATTGGTCCAGTTCCATATATCTGTCTTTCACCTATATCCCTGCGTCACCTCTGCTTTGCCAAAACAAAATCTATCTCAGATTTAATACCCGTACATCACTGCATCCTTGGAGAGGGACTGGGATTGTTTTGTGAAGAGAAAGCGTTTGCAGGGCACTGGGGATTAACAGCAGATTGGGATGAGTTGTAATGCCCTTGCTGCAAGCTAGTAGGGGCACGATTGGCCAAATGGCCTCATTCTATGTTCCAGTACCTTCAGTCTCAGTCCCACAGTAAAAGAGTCTGTCTTCCCTCTCCTGTAGTAGGCCTAAGTCTAAAGCTGAAAATGTGTTGCTGGAAAAGCACAGCAAGTCAGACAGCATCCAAGGAGCAGGACAATCAACGTTTCAAGCATTAGCCCTTCTTCAGGAATGCCCGAAACGTCGATCCTCCTGCTCCTTGGACGCTGCCTGACCTGCTGCACTTTTCCAGCAACACATTTTCAGCTCTGATCTCCAGCATCTGCAGTCCTCACTTTCTCCCTAAGGCTAAAGCTGTATGGTACAATAAGATGTTCAGCGCAGCAACATAAAGTGCTAGAACAAAATCCTGCGCATTCTGCAAACAAAGACAAAAGAGAAGCTGGTAATAATCTGCCGGCCCTGACAGTGTCAGCAGAGAGAGAGAGAGAGAGAAACAGAGTTAATGTCTCAGAGTTAGAATCAGAGAGGCATATAGCACGGAAACAGACCCTGCAGACCATCTCATCCATGCTGACCAGATATCCTAAATTAATCTAGCCCCATTTGCTAGCACTTGGCCCATACCCCTCTCAGCCCTTCCTATTTATATATCCATCCAGATGACTTTTAAATGTTGTAATTGTACCAGCCTTCACCACTTCCTCTGGCATTTCATTCCAGACACACACTGCCCTCTGTGTGAAAGAGTTGCCCTTTAGAACCCTTTTATATCTTTCCCCTCTCAACTTAAACCTATGCCCTCTAGTTTTGGACTCCCCCACCCTGGGAAAAGACCTTGGCTACCCACCCTATCGCCTTTGACTATGAATGAATAAATGAAGAGACCCGAACTAAACTCCTGAGCAAATACTGTTATTCCCCAGTAGATTATTTAAAAGGTAATTATTGTGCATCCGAGCCACAGGAAATACAAATGAGGATGAGAAAAAGGAATGGCCATTTGCGAGTGTTTCACTCCTTCTCCCCCTGTAGAAATCCGTAAAACTCCTATTAATAATACCTGTTGTTATAATATACAGACTATTTCTGAATGTAATCCCCTTCAGGCGGATAAGAAAATATTTAAGACTCCATAAATTCACTGCAGGTTGCAAAACACATTCATTAGATAACATATTGTGTCTGGGAATAATTATTACTTGATCTCATTTCAGCGTTCAAGCTGCTTCTGCAATTACATTGAATAAACACGAATTATCTCAATTGCTGCCGTTATGAAAGTAGTTGAATTACTAGGAGGAATCGGAGACCCGTTTTCCCATTGTATTAAACTGTTAACTGCTCATTAAAGATAATAATTCAGGCTGGCCACATTATTGAGTTAGTGACTCAACGATTCTGCCTGCATTTTCCACTGCTCTGTAGGGCAGTTATACGGGCAATTAATATCTTCCCAATGGCTTCCTGTCAAGAACAATTTTTGAAATATTGCTTCCAGCTTCATTCTTTCCTGGTCCTATGAACACACCCCTCACTCAATTCGACTCATGCTGAGGTCCAGATAACTGCAGTATTGCTATCATCCTGCGAGTGGCGTTGCTGTACCCTTAAAGGGCCCATGCTTCTCAGTATTGCCATCAGGAGCAGGAGAGTGAAACTGCAGTCCCAACCCATTGCATTTTGCCATAGAGATGTATAGCACAAAAACAGACCCATCGGTTCAAGTGGTCCATGCCGACCAAATATCCTAATTTAATCTACTCCCATTTGCCAGCATTTGGCCCATATCTCTCTAAACCCTTCCTATTCATATACAATGATGTGGAAGTGCCAGAGTTGGACTGGGGTGCACAAACTCAGAAGTCACATGACACCAGGTTACAGTCCAACAGGTTTATTTGAAATCACAAGCTTGCGGAGCGCTGCTCCTTCATCAGGTGAAGTTAGTTGATGAAGGAACAGTGCTCCAAAAACTTGCAATTACAAATAAACCTGTCGGACTATTACCTGGTGTTTTGACTTTTGACTTCTGACTTTTTTCATGTACCTAACCAGATGCCTTTTAAATGTTGTAACTGTACCCACCTCCACCATTTCCTCTGGCGGTTCATTCCATAGATGCACCACCCTCTGTGTGAAAAAGCTGACCCTCGGGTCCCTTTTTAAAATTTTCCTCACTCATCTTAAACCTATGCCATCTAGTTTTGGACTCCCCTACCCCGGGGGAAAAAGCCTTGACTATTTACCCTATCCATGCCCCTCATGATTTCATAAACCTCTATAAGGTCATCCCTCAGCCTCAGACATTCCAGGGAAAACAGCCCCAGCCTGTTCAGCCTCTCCCTATAATGCAAACCCTCCAACCCCTTGTAAATCTTTTCTGAACCCTTTCAAGCTTAACAGCATCTTTCCTAAAACAGGAAGACCAGCATTGAACTTAATATTCCAAAGTGGCCTAACTAATGTCCTGTGCAGTTGAAAAATGACCTCTCAACTCTTACACAATGCACAGATCAATGGGTGCAAGCGTACCAAATGCCTTCTTTACCACCCTGTCTACCTGCGACTCCACTTTCAAGAAACTGTGTACCTGTGTCCATAATTACAAAAAAAACTGAAACATGCATAAAATGTAATGGCACTTGTGTGCCCCTGGCCAGCGTGGTACCTGGAAATACAGCAGCACCCATTATTTTCACAATTGGTTCCACCACTGTTTGAAATGGTAGTTGAGACAGAATTTCATGAACTCAGTTGAAAGATTGACTGATGTCCATCTCGAGCGCTGCACCATGTAGGGCTATGGACCAAATGCAGGAAAGAGGCATTGGCTTGGATGGCTTGTTTCTCAGCTGACACAGACACGATGGGCCAAATGGCCTCTTTCTGAAGAAAGGTCACTGGATCCGAAACATCAACTCTTGTTTCCTGGGATTGTATTCATTGGGGTTTAGAAGATTAAGGGGAGACTTAATAGAAACTTACAAGATAATACATGGCTTGGAAAGGTGGACGCTAGGAAATTGTTTCCATTAGGTGAAGAGACTAGGACCCATGGACACAGCCTTAGAATTAGAGGGGGTCAGTTCAGAACAGAAATGCGGAGATATTTCTTCAGCCAGAGAGTGGTGGGCCTGTGGAATTCATTGCCGCAGAGTGCAGTGGAGGCCGGGACGCTAAGTATCTTCAAGGTAGAGATTGATAGATTCTTGATGTCTCGAGGAATTAAGGGCTACGGGGAGAATGCTGGTAAGTGGAGTTGAAATGCCCGTCAGCCATGATTGACTGGCGGAGTGGACTTGATGGGCCGAATGGCCTTACTTCCACACCTATGTCTTATGGTCTTATGGTCTCCACAGATGCTGCCAGACCTGCTGAGCTTCTCCAGCAATCTCTGGTTTTGTTTCAGAATTCCAACATCCACAGCTTTGTTTTATTATATTGTGGCCTCTTTCTGTGTCAGGAGCTTTGTGTGAACATATGAGTATGACTGCATCCTTATCTAGTTCCAGCAGCAGAGACATCAGTCATCTCCTTCCTGCTCCATGTGACTCTTGAGCGTGTCAGCTGTGGCTCATTCTGTTGAGTTAGAAAGTCACAGGTCAAGTCCCAACTAATGTTATGATGACGGATCATTGGACTTGGAACATTAACTCTGTCTTTCTCCATCTTCAGATGCTGCCTGACCTGCTGAGTATTTCCAAGACTTCCCATTTTTATTTTCATTTTGCTGTTTGTGAGAGCTTGCAATGTGCGAATGATGGCTCAGTGGTTAGCACTGCTGCCTCACAGCGCCAGGGACCCAGTTCAATACCACCCTCAGGCAAGTGTCTGTGTGGAGTTTGCATGACCTCCCCATGTCTGTGTGAGTTTCCTCTGGGTGCTCTGGTTTCCTCCCACTGTCCAGTTCGGTGGAATGGCCATGCTAAATTGTTCATCGTGTCCAGGGATGTGTAGGTTGGGTGGATTAGCCATAAGAAATGCAGGATCACAGGGATAGGGTAGGGGCTGGTTCTGGGTGGGTTGTTCTTTGAGTAGTCATTACAGACCTGATGGGCTGAAAGGCCTTTTTCCAGACTGTAGATGTTCTTTGATTCTAATTCAAATTTGCTGCTGTGTCTACTACATTGCATATGGCTCCACTCCAAAATATGTTCAATAAAAGAAAGGGGCCTTAAATGTGAGGCACTGGGAGCTGTTCATGGTGCTGAAGTTCTGTAAAACTACACATTGTTGACATTGAGTCTTTCCTTGCTTTCCCTGTAAAAGGTTAATAGAGTCATACAGCCATAAAGAAGTACAGCACGGAAACAGACCCTTCAATCCAACCCGTCCATGCCGACCAGATATCCTAAATTAATTTAGCCCTATTTGCCAGCACCTGGCCCATATCTCTCTAAATACTTCCCATTTATATACCCATCCAGATGCCTTTTAAATGCTGCAGTTGTACCAGTTTCCACCACTTCCTCTGGCAGTTCATTCCATACACGCACCACCCTCCACGTCAAAAAGTTGCTCCTTAGGTCCCTTTTATATCTTTCCCTTCTCTCCCTAACACTATGCCCTCTAGTTCTGGACTCCCCCACCCCAGGGAAAAGATCTTGGCTATTTATCCTATCCATGCCCCTCATGGTTTTATACATTTTGATAAGATCACCCCTCAGCCTACAATGTTTCAGGGAAAATAGCCCCAACCTATTTAGCTTCTCCTTATAGCTCAAATCATCCAACCCTGGCAACATCCTTCTAAATCTTTTCTGAACCCTTTCATGTTTCACAATATCTTTCCAATAGGAAGGAGATCAGAATTGCATGCAATATTTCAAATGTGGCCTAACCAATGACCTGTTAAGTCGCAACATGGCCTCCCAACCCCTATATGCAATGCTCTGACCAATAAAGGAAAGCATACCAAATGCCTTCTTCACTATCCTATCTATCTACGACTCCACTTTCAAGAACCTGCACTCCAAGTTCTCTTTGTTCAGCAACACTCCCTAGGACCTTACCATTAAGTGTATAAGTCCAGCTCTGATTTGCTTTTCCAAAATGCAGGACCTCACATTTATCTAAATTAAACTTCATCTGTCACTTCTCAACCCATTGACCCTTCTGATCAAGATTCAGTTTTACTCTGAGGTAACCTTCCATTACACCTCCAATTTTGGTGTCATCTGTAAACTTACTAACTGTACCTCCTATGTTCACATCCAAATCATTTATGTAAATGACAAAAAGTAGAGGACCCAGCACTGAACCTTGTGGCACTCCACTGGTCACAGGCTTCCAGTCTGAAAAATAACCCTCCACCACCACCCTCTGTCTTCTACCTTTGAGCCAGTTCTGTATCCAAATGGCTAATTCTCCCTTTATTCCATGAGATCTAATCTTATTAACCAGTCTCCCATGGGGAACCTTGTTGAATGCCTTACTGAAGTCCATATAGATCACATCCACCACTCTGCCCACAAAAATCCTCTTTGTGACTTCCACAAAAAACTCAATCAAGTTTGTGAGACATGATTTCTCACACAAAAAGCCACGCTGACTATCCCTAAACAGTCCTTGCCTTTCCAAATACATGTACATCCTGTCCCTCAGGATTCCAACAACTTGCCCACAACTGATGTCAGGCTCACTGGCCTGTAGTTCCCTGGCTTGTCTTTACCACCTTTTTAAATAGTGACACCACATTTGCCAACCTCCAGTCTTCTGATACCTCACCTGTGACTATCAATTATACAAATATCTCAGCAAGAGGCCCAACAATCACTTCTCTAGCTTCCCAGAGAGTTCCCAGGTACACCTGATCAGGTCTTGGGGATTTATCCACTTTTATGTGCTTCAAGACATCCAACACCTTCTCCTCTGTAATATGAACATTTTTCAAGATGTCATCAACTTTTCTCCATGTTCCACATTTCCATGTCCTTTTCCACTTTAAAAATTGATGCAAAATACTCAGTTAGTATCTCCCCCTCCTCCTACGTCTCCACACAAAGGCTGCCTTGCTGATCTTTGAGGGGCCCGATTCTCTCCCTAGTTTCCACTTTATCCTTAATGTATTTGTAAAAACCCTTTGGATTCTCCTTAGTTCTATTTGCCAAAGCTATCTCATGTCCCCTTTTTGCCCTCACGATTTCTCTCTTAAGTATACTCCTACTTCCATTATACCCTTCTAAGGATTCTCTTGATCTATCCTGTCTATACCTGACATATGCTTTCTTCTTTTTCTTAACCAAAACCTCTGCTTCTCTAGTCATCCAGCATTCCCTACACCTACCAGCCTTTCCTTTCACCTTGACAGGAATATACAGTCTCTGGATTCTTGTTATCTCATTTCTGAAGGCTTCCCATTTCCCAGCTGTCCCTTTACCTGTGAAAAACTGTCCCCAATTAGTTTTTGAAAGTTTTTGCCCAATACTGTCAAAATTAGCCTTCTCCAATGCAGAACTTCAACTTTTAGATCTGATCTATCCTTTTCCATCATTATTTTAAAACTAATAGAATTATGGTCGCTGGCTCCAAAGTGCTCCCCCACTGACACCTCAGTCACCTGCCCTGCCTTACTTCCCAAGAGCAGGTAAAGTTTTGCACCTTCTCCAGTAGGAAAATCCACATGCTGAATAAAAAAAATCTTTCTTGCACACACTTACAAATTCCTCTCTATCTAAACCCTTAACACTATGGCAGTCTCAGTCTATGGCTAGTATAGGTTAGGTAGGATTCGGTCAGCGCAACATCGAGGGCCGAAGGGCCTGTACTGCGCTGTATCCTTCTATGTTCTATGTTCTATGTTCTATGCTTGGAAAGTTAAAATTCCCTTCCATAACCACCCTATTACTCTTGCAGATAACTGAAATCTCTTTACAAATTTGTTTCTCAATTTCCCATTGACTATTAGGGGGTCTATAATACAATCCTAATAAGGTGATCATCTCTTTCTTATTTCTCAGTTCCACCCAAATAACTTTTTTTTTAAGATTAGATTACTTACAGTGTGGAAACAGGCCCTTCGGCCCAACAAGTCCACACTGACCCGCCGAAGCGCAACCCACCCATACCCCTACATATACCCCTTATCTAACACTACGGGCAAATTAACTTAGCCAATTCACCTGACCTGCACATCTTTGGACTGTGGGAGGAAACCGGAGCACCCGGAGGAAACCCACGCAGACACGGGGAGAACATGCAAACTCCACACAGTCTGTCACCTGAGTCAGGAATTGAACCCGCATCTCTGGTGCTGTGAGGCAGCAGTGCTAACCACTGTGCCACCGTGCCTCCCACATTCTTGGATCCAACGTTCTTGGATGTATTCCCAGAAATACCCCCCCAAGTACAGTTGTAATGCTATCCTCTATCAAAAAAATGCTACTCCCCCTCCTCTCTTGCCTCCCTTTCTATCCTTACTGTAGCATTTGTATCCTGGAACATTAAGCTGTCAGTCCTGCCCATCCCTGAGCCACATTTCTGTAATTGCTATGATATCCAGGGGTAAATGTAGGGGAATGGGTCTGGGTGGGTTGCTCTTCGGAGGGTCGGTGTGGACTTGTTGGGACGAAGGGCCTGTTTCCATACTGTAGGGAATCTAATCTAATCTAATCTAATCCCAACCCCATATTATAACCATGTCCTGAGTTCACCTGCCTTCCCTGTTAAGCCTTTTGTACTGAAGTAAATGCAGTTTATCAGTCCTATCCTGTTCTATGCTTTATTTCTTCCTGCTCTGACAGTTTTTCTGGTTCCTTTTCCCAACTGTACCAGCCTCAGATTGATCGCTTTCCTCACTATCTCCCGAGCAGCTCTAGCAGCATCCCCCCCTCCCCACCTTACTAGTTTAAATCCTCCCAAGCATTTCTAGCAAATTTCCCTGCCAGTACATTAGTCCCCTTCCAATTCAGGTGCAATCTTCCTTCTTGTACAGGTCACTTTTACCCCAAAAGAGATTCCAATGATCCAAAAGTGTGAATCCTTCTTGCATACATCAGCTCCTCAGCCATGCATCCATCTGCTCTGTCCTCCTATTCCTGACCTCACTAGCTCCTAGCACCAGGAATAATCCAGATATTACTACCCTCAAAAACGTCCTTTTTAAATTCCTGCCTAGTTTTCTGAATTCTCCCTTCAGAATCTTATCCTTTTCCCTTCCTATGTCATTGGTAGCAATGTGTACAATGACCTCCTGCTGGTCCCTCTCCCCTTTGAGAACATTCTGCATCCCCTCTGAGACATCCTTGATCCTGGCACCAGGGAGGCAACACACCATTCTGATTTCTCACTGCTGCATCTGTCACAATTGATCGCTTGCAACCCGACATACCCCTCATTACATCGGACCCAATCTCAGTACCAGACACTTGGCTGTTCATGCTACATTCCCCTGAGAGTCCATCACCCCATTTTTTTCCAAGACTTGTTTGAAATGGGGATATGCACAGAAGACTCCTACACTGCCTGCCTACCTCTCCTACCTTACTGGAGTTAACCAATCTGTGTGACTGTATCTGTGATTTTTCTCCCTTCCTATAACTGCCATCCATCGCACCCCCTTGATCTTGTAAACTCCTCATTGCCTCTAACTGTCGCTCCAACCAATCATTTACTCTGATAGGATTCATAACCAAAGGCACTTCCTGCAGACATAATCCTCAGTAACATGTAAACTTTCCCTAAACTCCTACATCCGACAAGGAAAGCATATCCATAGAGGATTTCTGGTTTACTGCTCTAATGACAATATCCATTATGTCACCATCTCCCCTACCAGCTCAATCAGGTTAATGTTTAAGATTTTATAAGCGTAGGCTCTGGAAACCAGCTTCATAATTTAGCTTTTTACACCTGGTAGCAATCAAACAATTTGCACCTAGTGTCATAGAGATGTACAGTACAGATACAGACCGTTCGGGCCAACTGGTCCATGCTGACCAGATATCTTCAACTAATCTAGATCCATTTGCCAGTATTTGTCCCATATCCCTCTAAACCCTTTCTATTCCTACATACATCCAGATGCATTTTAAATGCTGTAATTGTACAATCAATACCCTCTATTTGAAAAAGTTGCCCCTTAGGTCTCTTTTACATCTTTCCCCTCTCACCCTAAACCTATACCCTCTAGATCTGGACTCCCCCACCCCAGGCTATTTATCCTATCCATGCCCCTTATGATTTTGTAAACCTCTGTAAGTTCACCCCTCAGCCTCCGAAGCTCCAGAGAAAACAGCCCCAGCCTATTCAACCTCTCAGTATAGCTCGAATCCTCCGACCCTGGCAACATCCTTGTAAATCTTTTCTGAACTCTTTCAAAGTTTCACAACATCCTTCCAATAGGATGGAGACCAGAATTGCATGCAATATTCCAAAAGTTATATACAAGGTAAACTGCGTCAATGATGTTTTAAAATTGCCACGATAGTTGGATTAGGGGGAGATGAAGGGGTAGAGATAAAGTAGTACAGCAATACTCCAGAGACTCCAGGCTAATGTCTTGGGGATATGGATCTCAAATAGTGAAATTTGAATTCAACAAAATTTGGAATTAAAAAGCCAGCCTAAGGCAACCATGTAACTATTATCAATTGTCGTGAAGTCCCAGCTGATTCCCTAATGTCAGTTAGAGAGGGAAATCTGCCATTTTTATCTGGTCAGGCCTACACATGACTCCAAATTCACAGCAGCTTTTAACCACTCCCTAAAATGGCCTAGAAAGCCAACAGTTCAAGGGTAATTTGGGAGGGACAACAAATGGTGGCCTAGCCAACTATGCCCACATCCCATGGATGAATTAAAAACTAAGATCCTGAAGAGACATACCACAGTGTAGGCCTTGTGCAAAGATTAAGCCTGCCAATAGTTCATTGAAGGTATGATGATCAGTTATCTGAAAAAAGAAACTTGAACCTTAGATTCGGATGATGTGGAGCACCCAATGTTTTCCAAAACTCATCTATAGTGAAAGCTTCTTTGGATCTAGATTGAACCAATAACATGACACTAAAAAGTTAGGAGTACGTTTCTAACCAACGAAAGATGGCAATCTATTGGGTCAATTGACTGATGTTTCTTTTTGCACCATGTTCTGTATCTGTTTACATTTTTGTTGGCAGCCCACATATTTTTTAAACGTTCTTGTCCAGTTAGATTATTGCAATGTGATCTTAGTGCAAGATTTGGGAGAGGATGGGGTGGAGGGGAAAGAGAGGGTGATATTAGATTTAATAAGAAGCTGACACTGTTTTGACCACGTTTACAAAACGGGGCACAGTGAAATTGGAGGCAGACTTCCTTGTCTATCACATGGGGTGGCTCATCTGATAGCACCACTGCTAACTGAGACATTTCTGGGAGAACACAGCAAGCCAGGCAGCATCAGGAGGTGGAAAAGTCGATGCTTCGGGTGCAACCCTTCTTCAGGATTGCTCCTGAAGGTTACACCTGAAATGTCGACTTTTCCACCTCCTGATGCTGCCTGGCTAGCTGTGTTCTGCCAGCCTCCAGCCTGTCTACTTTAGATTCCAGCATCTGTAGTATTTTGTCTCTAACTGCGACTAGCTTTGCAACTCATGGTGAGGGAATTGAATTCAAGGGAAAAATATTACTTACCAGTATAGTTAGCAATGTACGTTTGCAGACACATCTGCCCCTGAGGAGTGAACAGTGCATTGTCCATGTTGGGATAAACCTTACCTTCCCACTCAGTGTATCCTTTATTGGTGACCACCGTTGTGAGAAATGGATGCATTCAGAACAAATCCTGCAGCTCAAAACTGGGCATTCGTGAGGCACTATGAACCATTAGTGCAGAAACAACAGTATTCAATAATATCTTTTAACCTCATGGCTCAGTATTATCCCTCACTGTATCATTACTGTCAAGCCTGTGGATCAAGCTGGGAAGATGTCAGGAGCAGCATCAGGCACAGCTAAAACATACCAGTCTGGTGAACCAACACTCAAGTTGAACAATGGAAACACAGTGTGATAGACAGAGCTAATCAATACCATGGCCAAATGATCAAGTCAAAGATCTACTATAAATATGAAGTACTCAATAATGATAACCCACCAGCACTTTCTGAAGAGCAATGAAAGATGGGCAATAATTGCCCCCCTCCGATGAGTGAAGAAAAAAAATCTCCAATAAGGAATTGAGGAGAACCTTCTTATCCCAGAGACTGGTAGAATGTGGAAGGCAGTACCACAAGGGAATAATTCAGGTGATTAACAGATACATTGAAGGACAAGCTCAGATTAGCATAATTGGAAAAGGCTCAGCATAGGGATTTGGGTCACGCTCCAATAATGGTGGCTTATACCCTGCAGGACTTGGGTCGGGGGCAGGGGTCACTGTGCTCTGATCAGGGGCAGGGGTCACTATGCTTAGGTCAGGCGGAGTCCACTGTACGCAGGTCAGGGAGAGAGATCACTGTGCTTGGGTTGAGGGAGGTGGTGGGGAATAGGATCCATGTGCTCGGGTCAGAGGGGAGAGGTTACTGTACTAAGCTAAAGGGGGGAGTCACTGTTCTTAGGTCAGAGGGAAGGGATCATAATGCTCAGGTTGGGGGGGGGAAGGGTCACCGTGTTCGGGTGGGGGGAGGGGTCACTGTGCTCAGATTGTGGGGAGGGGTCAGTGTGCTCAGGTTGGGGGGGGCAGGGTCACTGTGCTTGTGTCGGGGAGGGGTCATTGTGGTCAGGTTAAGCCATTGTTTGAAGATCTCTTGGAACATTTATATATGACTCTCCAAGGTTCCTCTCCAGACAAGCACTGAATTTACATCTGCAGTCATCTTTTGGCTGTATTTACATAAGAAGGAAACAAGTAATTTACTGTTTAATATGTCCATAATTACCTCAGATTCAGATCCAGCATCGTGACAACCCTTAATTGCTTTGGTGAGAGGTTGAGGCAGCACCTTTGTGCAAAGCAGACAGTGAAAATGAGAAGCACCCATTAAAACATTGGCAACTTAATGACTATCACAGATACGCAGAAATGTTCCAACACAGAAGGAGATCCTTCAGTCCATCACATCTGTACTGTCTCTTCAAATGGGCACCTTTACCTAAAGCCTAGCTCCTGCTCTTTTCCCATTCCCTTGCACACAACTTTTATTCAATCTGTTATCCAAGGGACTCTGAATGCCTCACAGCGAATATAACATTTCTGAACTTGTTGGCCTGCTGTTTTCATCGCCTGCTGAGGTGAGGGAAACATTAAAACATTTACTTAAAAAAACATTTGGCTTCATCTCACCATGAGAATGCTAAGGGGTACAAGATCAACACTTTCTGTATTTGGGTATTCTGTGTCTCATTAGCATATCACACAGTCAGATTCAACATCTTAGATTATAATGAGCACTGTTGAAAACATCTGCAGAAGGGACTGTGAGAATTATTTACTGCAGAGATTTAATTAACTCTGGAAATTAGGAGACTGAATTTTAATTGTATTATAGGAAGGATCAGCAGGCTAAGTTCAATCTGTTTTACTAACAATGGGTATCAGAGAATGATCAAACTTCCATCCTGGATGTGGTCTCCATTAACAGGCAGTTTTGCTCCCAAATTTGTGAATTACACATTGATTGTTCCTTGTCATTTGTTTTAAACTCACTGGGACTGAAGAGAATGCAAAATAGAGAGGAAAATTATCTTGCCCTTCTATGTAAGTGAAACATGTCCATAGAAAAAGAAACTGCGATACCTAGAAATGGTGACCAAAATGAAACAATTAGTAATTCTGTGAATTGAAATTTTGCTATTTGCTCCATGAATGCAAATCACCTGAGCTGAGTGGTAGCCTGCTCATTTGTTGAGTTGTGGATGTCACGGTGGCTCAGTGAATAGCACTGCTGCCTCACAGCACCAGGAATCCGGGTTCAATCCCAGTCTCAAGTAACTGTCTATGTGGAATTTGCATGTTCTCCCTCTGTATTTGGGCATGCTATGTCTCATTAGCATATCACACAGTCAGACCCAACATCTTAGATTATAATGAACACTGTTGAAAACATCTGCAGAAGAGACTGTGAAGGATGCGGAAGCATTGGAAAAGTGCAGAGGAGATCTACCAGGATGTTGCCTGGCCTGGAGGGAAGGTCTTATGAGGAAAGGCTGAGAGACTTGGGTCAGTTCTCATTGGAAAGAAGGTTAAGGGGGGATTTGATAGAGACATACAAGATGGTCAGAGGATTAGATAGGGTAGATAGTGGGATGATGACGTCAGCTTGTACGAGGAAGCATAACTACATATTGAGGGGTGATAGATTTAAGACAGATGTCAGAGACAGGTTCTTTACACAGAGAGTGGTAAGGGCATGGAATGCACCAACTGCTAATGTAGTCAACTCAGCCATATTAGGGAGATTTAAACAATATTTAGATAAGCACATGGATGATTTTGGGATAGTGTAGAGGGACGACCTGAGAATAGTTCACAGGTTGGCGCAACATCGAGGGCCGAAGGGCCTGTTCTGCGCTGTATTGTTCTATGTTCTATGTGTCTGTGTGGGTTTCCTCCCATAGTCCAAAGATGTGCATGTTAGATGGATGAGCCATGCTAAATGAAGGGTTGGGTCTGGATGAGAGGGTCAGTGTGAATTCAATAGTCTGAATGGCCTACTTCCTCTTCTATGATTTTAAGGTAATTTGACTGCAGTCTGTAGAGAGGACATTTCTCAGTAATGTGCAGCATTGTCAATGTTTTCCCTCGAGTGCATAAACGTTTTGTATTGAGACTCCGAGGGTGGAGGTTGGCCGTGTAGAGGAACACCAATCACCTGCAATATCCCCTCCAAGCCTCTCACCATTCTGACTTGGAAATATATCGCTTTTCCTTCAGCGTCACAGGGGCAAAATCTTGGAATTCCCTCCTCATGGTGGACTGCAGCCTTTCAAAAAGGCAGCCCACTACCACCTTCTCAAGGGCAACTAAGGACAGGCAATAAATGCTAGTCCAGACAACAATATTCTCATCCCACAAGTGAATAAAACAACGATAGATCCTTGTTTGGAAAACCTACCTAATTCACTGATACCCTTGAGGGAAGGAAATCAGGCATCCTTACCCAGTCTGGCAGACTTGTGAGTCCAGACCATAGCAATGTAGTTAACTATTAACTGCTTTCTGACATGCCTCAGCAAGCCTTTCAGTTCAAGGGGCATTAGGAATGACAACAAATGCTGGGCTTTCCAACATTAAGTGAAGACAAAGTGTAAATGAATCCAGTAGGAAATTCAGAAATGACAAAGCGCTGTGGTCAGAGAGGAGTGAGCATGTGGAATTTGTTAGCATAAAGAGTCGTTGAGGCTACATGCAGGGAGACATTTAAAGCAACACTTATTGAGTGAATGGTGCCATAGTTCTAACATCTTTGAGCTAGAAATCTCGAAACCAGGACATGAATCCCAGCATGGCTGATGGTGAAACTTGAATTCAACTTTTAAAAAATTGGAATGAAAAATGACTCTTTATTGTTGTAAAATCCCTGTTTAACCATTAATCTGGTTCATTATTGTCCTTTAGAGAAGGAAATCTGCCATCCTTACCTGGTCTGGCCTCCATGTAACTCCAGACCCACAGCAATGTCACTAATTCTTAATTGCCCTCTGGGAAACTAGGGATGGGTCTGCATGGAGGCGAGTTTTGAGAACATTTGTAGCTCTGGTTGAGGTTCTGGATGTAAGCTTGTTCGCTGAGCTGGAAAGTTCAATTTCAGAAGTTTTGTCACCATACTAGGTAACATCTTCAGTGAGCCTCCGGACGAAGAACTGCTGTTGATTCCCGCATTCTATTTATATGTTTGGCTTTCTTTGGGTTGGTGATGTCATTTCCTGTGGTGATATCATTTCCTGTTCTTTTTCTCAGGAGGTGGTAAATGGGGTCCAACACAATGTGTTTGTTGATAGAGTTCCAGTTGGAATGCCATGCTTCTAGGAATTCTCATGCATGTCTCTGTTTGGCTTCTTCTAGGATGGATGTGTTGTCCCAGCCGAAGTGGTATCCTTCCTTATCTGTATATAAGGATACTAATGAGAGAGGCTCATGTCTTTTTGTGGCTAATTGGTGTTCATGTGTCCTGGTGGCTAGTTTTCTGCCTCTTTGTCCAATGTGGTGTTTGTTACAGTCCTTGCACAATATTTTGTAAATGACATTAGTTTTGCTTGTTGTCTGTATAGGGTCTTTCAAGTTCATTAGCTGCTGTTTTAGAGTGTTGGTGGATTTGTGGGCTACCATGATGTCAAGGGGTCTGAGTAGTCTGGCAGTCATTTCCGAGATATCTTTGATGTAGGAGAGAGTGGCTAGGGTTTCTGCACACGTTTTGTCTGCTTGTTTGGGCTCGTTGCTGAGAAATCGGCGGACTGTGTTCATTGCCTATTCTTTTTGAATACATGGTATAGGTGATTTTCCTCTGCTCTGCATAGTTCCTCTGTGCCGTAGTGTGTGGTGGCTTGTTGAAATAATGTTCTGATGCAGCTTCCTTTGTGGATGTTGCATAATAATAGCTGGCCTTGCCAGTTACATCAATATCCTGTCCATGAATAAAGAAAGATAGAGGCTGTACTGTTTAGATGAAATGGGGGTAGGAGCAGACTCACGTGAGGTGTAATGACTAGTTTCTGTTTTGTTAATTGTTTGTGATCCTATTTAATTTTTTGTAAACTATGATAGAAGCACCCTGATCAGTGTTTCTAACATTATAGTAAGTTTGACATAGAGAAAATGTTTCCACTTTCTGAGGAATTCAAAGCTAGGGATCATAAATGATTCGACAAACAAGTCTAAGAAAGAATTCAAGAGATACATTTTCACTCGACAGTGGTTAGAACGTTGAATGTGTGATCACATGGAGTTAAAATAGGAGGGAGGCTCATGTTGAGCATAAATACCAGCTTAGACTAGTTGGGATATTCCTGAAGAAGGGCTTTTGCCCAAAACGTCGATTTTACTGCTCCTCGGATGCTGCCTGAACTGCTGTGCTCTTCCAGCACCACTAATCCAGAATCTGGTTTCCAGCATCTGCAGTCATTGTTTTTACTGGGGTGAATGACCTGTTTGTGTGCCTCAGTACTATGTCTGATAATCTATTTGTGGGATCTGCCGCTGCACAAATAACAGCATGTTTGCCTGTGAAATGGCAGGCTCTGTTCTTCAAAATAGCTAATTGCTGATTATATGATTCTGAGAAACCTGAGAATGTGTTATATAAACTGGAGACTGTCAAATTTACAGGAGCATTAAATTTCAGCACCATCCTTGCCCATCACTCAATCCTGCTCACTGTTAGTCAATACATCTGCTCAAAGGCATGCTACCTCAAATCGAAAGTGAATCCTAAATGTGACATTGGATCATTTGCAATTTGAAGTTTTGGGAGGTTGAAATGAGCCTGACTTGTCTTATAATTGGAAGTCCCCTGGAAGACCCATTTGCACTGATTAACCTTGGGAACAATAACCTGACACAAGGATTTTCAGTAATAAATATGCGTGCTCGCTCATTTTAATTTGCTACTTTGGCCAATGGAACCACTAAGGACTATGCATGCATGCTTCATATGTTCTGTTCCAGTTTGTATTGCTTTATTTTTACTCCAACATTAAGTCTCCATCTGCTCCTATCTTTTCACCTAATATATCAGTCTTGATTTCTTTGAATGTAGCATTTCTCTTATAACCACTCTCCTGTCCTTCTCAGTTGGCATTGCTTGTTGACTGGGCCATGTCCACTTGGTATGAAGACCTGTGGGTATGTGTTGAAAATATACATTCCTCTGGCTAGGCCAGCACTTATTGCCTATCCCTAATTGCCCAGAGGGCAGGTAAGAGTCAACCAGGTTGCTGTGGGTCTGGAGTGACCTGTAGGCCAGACCAGGTAAGGATGGCAGTGTCTCATCCCTATAGAAAGCTTGCACTAATAAACCCGGTGTTTAAACAATAATTGGCAATGGACACACAGTTGCTACAGGCTAGCTTTTTATAACATTCCATATTCTGGGTGGTTAGTGCTGCTACCTCACAACCCCAGGGACCTGGGTTTGATTCCAGCCTCCTGTGACTGTCTGTGTGGAGTTTGCCCATTCTCCCCATGTCTGCGTGGGTTGCGTCCTGGTGCTCTGGTTTCCTCCCACAATCCAAAGATGAACAAGTTAGGTGGACTGGCCATGCTAAATTGTCCATAATGTTCAGGGATGTGTGGGTTAGCTATGGGAAATGCAAGAATAGAGTAGGGGAGTGCTCTTTGGTGGGTCAGAAACATCAGAAACTGGAGGGGCCAAATGGCTTGTTTCTACACTGTAGGGATTCTCTAATTTTATCGAACTCAAATTTCACCACCTGCAGAGGTGGAATTTGAATACATGTCCTCAGAGTAAAAAATGAGGTCTGCAGATGCTGGAGATCACAGCTGCAAATGTGTTGCTGGTCAAAGCACAGCAGGCCAGGCAGCATCTCAGGAATAGAGAATTCGACGTTTCGAGCATAAGCCCTTCATCAGGAATAAGAGAGAGAGAGCCAAGCAGGCTAAGATAAAAGGTAAGGAGGAGGGACTAGGGGGAGGGGCGATGGAGGTGGGATAGGTGGAAGGAGGTCAAGGTGAGGGTGATAGGCCGGAGTGGGGTGGGGGCGGAGAGGTCAGGAAGAGGATTGCAGGTTAGGAGGGCGGTGCTGAGTTGAGGGAACTGACTGAGACAAGGTGGGGGGAGGGGAAATGAGGAAACTGGAGAAATCTGAATTCATACCTTGTGGTTGGAGGGTTCCCAGGCGGAAGATGAGGCGCTCCTCCTCCAGCCGTCGTGTAGTTGTGTTCTGCCGGTGGAGGAGTCCAAGGACCTGCATGTCCTCGGTGGAGTGGGAGGGAGAGTTAAAGTGTTGAGCCATGGGGTGATTGGGTTGGTTGGTTCGGGCGGCCCGGAGGTGTTCTCTCCGGGCCGCCCGAACCAACCAACCCAATCACCCCATGGCTCAACACTTTAACTCTCCCTCCCACTCCACCGAGGACATGCAGGTCCTTGGACTCCTCCACCGGCAGAACACAACTACACGACGGCTGGAGGAGGAGCGCCTCATCTTCCGCCTGGGAACCCTCCAACCACAAGGTATGAATTCAGATTTCTCCAGTTTCCTCATTTCCCCTCCCCCCACCTTGTCTCAGTCGGTTCCCTCAACTCAGCACCGCCCTCCTAACCTGCAATCCTCTTCCTGACCTCTCCGCCCCCACCCCACTCCGGCCTATCACCCTCACCTTGACCTCCTTCCACCTATCCCACCTCCATCGCCCCTCCCCCTAGTCCCTCCTCCCTACCTTTTATCTTAGCCTGCTTGGCTCTCTCTCTCTTATTCCTGATGAAGGGCTTATGCTCGAAACGTCGAATTCTCTATTCCTGAGATGCTGCCTGGCCTGCTGTGCTTTGACCAGCAACACATTTGCAGACATGTCCTCAGAGTCTAGCTTGGGGTTCTGGATTACAAGTCCAGTAATGTCACCACTTCTCCTGAACATGAATGCATGGATAAACTATCCTTTTGTTTTTAATGCTAAAGAGAGTTTGTTGTTGGTGATTTAAAAAATTGGGTTTGACAAACTGAGGGCTTGGGGGAATACCATACAGCTTATGTTAAAAGGACAAGTAAATTTAATAACAAAATAAAATTAAAAATCACCATGGTGACATGTAAAAGGGCAGGAGCATACAATAATTTAGTTCACCTCTGCTTCTAGTCTGTGATAGGAATTGGCGCTCCAGGGGCCAAAACGTCCTATTTTGACCAAATTGTGCACATATCTGACCAGAATCCAAATCAAAGAAACAATAGATAAATAAATACATTTTAGTGTTTATCGGCATCAAGGAACATGGGGACAAAGCAGGAATGAGGCATTGGGTTAGAGGATCAGGTATGATCCTATTGAGGGACAGAGCTGCTCAAAGGGCCAAATGGCCCCATCCTTTTCCTATTTCTAAGTTTTCATGAGTCTGAGTCAGGCTCTTATAATAAAGCAATTGGAATCCTAGTGGGAAAATTCAGAGCCTTGAATTAACTTTGAGACATGATGTGAGATCACCGTAGATTAATGAAGAATTTGAGCAATATGATAAATTGTCTGACAGAGCTGAGTGTACAAAAGATAGAATTAACTGATGGTTACGCTGGCTCTCGAAGCCACAGGACAGTGCAGGTCATAATGAGAAAAATACAACAAAAAGTAACTATTGAGACAAGAAGTGTGGAGTCACTCATCTCTATGACTCTATTTGGAAGCACAGTTCATCGCTGGAATAGGTGGAAAGTCAGAACTTAAAATTGTTGAGTTTAAATTTGATTTATTGTTGTCACATATACTGAGCTACAGTGAGAAGTGTTGCTTTGTGTGCTATACCATAAAGGTGGTAAGGACAAGCCATGGAACTATAGACTAGTGAGCCTGACCTCGGTGGTGGGCAAGTTGTTGGAGGGAATCCTGAGGGACAGGATGTACATGTATTTGAAAAGGCAAGGACCGATTTGGGATAGTCAACATGGCTTTATGCGTGGGAAATCATGTCTCACAAACTTGATTGAGTTTTTTGATGAAGTAACAAAGAAGATTGATGAGGGCAGAGCAGTAGATGTAATCTATATGGACTTCAGTAAGGCGTCCCTCAGGATTCCCTCCAACAACTTGCCCACCGCCGAGGTCAGGCTCACTGGTCTATAGTTCCCTGGCTTGCCCTTACCACCCTTCATACCATACAAAATGCATCAGAATAGCAGAACAGAGCACAAAATAGAGTGTTACAGCTGCAAAGAAGGTGCAGAAAGAGAGATATCTAATGAGGTGAATTACTGTCGTTACTGAATGGCCGACAGAGTCAAAAATAAGGAGGTTAGAGAGAATGCTTCAAGAAAGAGAAAGAGAATGATGGAGGAGGAGAGAAACATAGAGGGGAATAGTGAGGTAGAGAGGAGTGGAGAGAAAGAGACAGGAAGTAGTGAAAGAGAAAGAAAGGGAGGAAGAAAAAGGGGGATAGTGAGGAAGGAGGGAGAAAGAAAGATGGGATAGTGAAACTGAGAGGAGGTAATGAAAGAAGAATCAGATAAAGGTGGATAAAGAAAGAGGGAGTCAAGAAACAGAGGATAGAGAAAGAGAGTGGAGGGAATGAAAGAAAGAGAAACGAAGAGAGAGATGGGGGGGTAGAAAGAAGAGGAGAGAGGTAACATGTTTGCCAGCAATAATTAGAGTTATAGAGTCATAGAGATGTACAGCATGGAAACAAACCCTTCAATCCAACCCGTCCATGCCGACCAGATATCCCAACCCAATCTAGTCTCACCTGCCAGCACCCAGCCCATATCCCACCAAACCCTTCCTATTCATACACACTGTCAAATGCCTCTTAAATGTTGCAGCTGTACCAGCCTCCACCACATCCTCTGACAGCTCATTCCATACACGTACTACCTTCTGCGTGAAAATGTTGCCCGTTAGGTTTCTTTTATATCTTTCCCTCTCACTCTAAACCTATGCCCTCTAGTTCTGGACTCCCCGACCCCAGGGAAAAGACTTTGTCTATTTATTCTATCCATGCCTCTCATAATTTTGTAAACCTCTATAAGGTCACTCCGCAGCCTCCGACGCTCCAGGGAAAACAGCCCCAGCCTGTTCAGCCTCTTCCTGGAGCTCAGATCCTCCAAACCTAGCAACATCCTTGTAAATCTTTTCAGAACCCTTTAAAATTTCACAACGTCTTTCCGATAGGAAGGAGACCAGAATTGCATGCAATATTCCAAAAGTGTCCTAACCAATGTCCTGTGATCTCCTAACTTCTGTACTCAATACTCTGACCAATAAAGGAAAGCATACCAAACGCCTTCTTCACTATCCTATCTACCTGCAACTCCACTTTCAAGGAGCTATGAACCTGCACTCCAAGGTCTCTTTGTTCAGCAACACTCCCTAGGACCTTACCATTAAGTGTATAAGTCCTACTCAGATTTGCTTTCCCAAAATGCAGCACCTCGCATTTATCTGAATTAAACTCCATCTGCCATTTCTCAGCCCATTGATTCATCGGTCCAGATCCTGTTGTAATCGGAGGTAACCCTCTTCGCTGTCCACTACACCTCCAATTTTGGTGTCATCTGCAAACTTACTAATTGTAACTCTTATGCTTGCATCCAAATCATTTATGTAAATGACAAAACGTCAAGGACCCAGCACCAATCCTTGTGGCACTCCACTGGTCACAGGCCTCCAGTCTGAAAAACAACCCTCCACCACCACCCTCTGTCTTCTATCTTTGAGCCAGTTCTGTATCCAAATGGCTAGTTCTCCCTGTATTCCAAGAGATCTAACCTTGCTAATCAGTCACTCATGGGGAACCTTGTTGAACACCTTACTGAGGTCCATATAGATCACATTTACTGCTCTCCCCTCATTAACCTTCTTTGTTACTTTTTTAAAAAATTCAGTCAAGTTTGTGAGACATGATTTCCCATGCTCAAAGCCATGTTGAGTATCCCGAATCAGTCCTTGCCTTTCCAAATACATGTACATCCTATCCCTCCAACAACTTGCCCATCACCGAGGTCAGGCTCACCGGTCTATAGTTCCCTGGTTTTTCTTTACCGCCCTTCTTAATTGTTGGAAATGACATTAAAGCTTGGAATGGGCTGCATAGGACCTGACTTGGGAAGGTCTCCGTCACTAACCCGTGAGACTCCAGAGCCAAGGAGATTTGAAAAACAGAAGGGAACTGGGAAGTTTCCGTTCAACTATTGGGAGTGGAAGAATTCCTCATGTTTCTCGCAGGTATGAAAGCACTTGTAACAGTGGGACAATAGAGAGAGCATCATGAGAGTTTCCGAATGTTCAGTCACAGATTAAAAGGGGTTATAATAGAACCTACTGGAATGAGAAAGGGATCCGCTGAATCCACTGAGCTCAAAAACCTGGACCTATAGATTTCAAAAGAGGTGAATGCAGTAAGGCAGAGATTAAATCAGGAAACATTTTCCTTGATGAATAATACATGGACAGTAGTAGACCCCATGGAGCTGAACTGACGGTGAGGGAGAAATCCATGTTATCCAAAAGACATGTAGAAGAAATAAAAGATTATTACTAAGCTGGAGAGGGCTCAGAAAAGATTTACCGGGATGTTGCTGAGAATAGAAGGTTTGAGTTATAATGAGAGGCTGGATGATCAGTGCTAACTAGACAGCGTTTCCAATCATGCAAAGGGCAACGCAGAGTTGTAGATCCAGAGGATTGAAAACAGACTGCATTTTGGAGTAGGAGAGACTGAAGGAGATGTAGCCAAATTGTTGCTAGTGGAATCTTTCATCCCGAGGTTAAATAAGGGCATAGAAAGTTTCCAGACTCAGGTTAGATGGTTGGGTTTGAGCAAGATGGACCCAATGGACCATTTTCAGCTGTAGATCTTCATGACTCTATGAGCTGGTAAAGTTAGAGAAGCAGAGAAGAGGGGGTCTCTGCTGGACAAACAGGAGGCTATCTTAATGTTTCCTCCAGAGGGAACTTTCAAGGGATTGTTTGTTTCTCCAGTGTTTGTGAAATAAAGACAGAGAATGAAGAAGAGTTAGACCAGACCTGAAGCATTAACTTTTGTTTCTCTCTCCATGGATGCTGTTAGACCTGCTGAGTTTCTCCAACTCTACCAGGGGGCAGTGCAACAGTCAGAGAAGAGAAGAGGGAGGGGGCTAAAAATTATACTAACCTTGGAGGCTCACAGCTCAGAAAGTTGCTGAATCTGATCACCGTGCAGTTCACCTGGACCCAGTCCATGTGCAGTTTATCTGAATCAAGTCTCTGCACCATTTACCTGGATCCAGCCATTGTGCATTTCACTGGGAGCCAGTAACTGTGCAGTTTAGATAAGATTCCCTACAGTATGGAAACAGGCCCTTCAGCCCAACAAGTCCACACTGACCCATTCCCCTACCCTATATTTACCCCTTACTAATGCACCTAACACTATGGGCCTGCACATCTTTGGATTGTGGGAGGAAACCGGTGTACCCAGAGGAAACCCACACAGACATGGGGAAAATGTACGAACTCAACACAGACAAACACCCCGAGGTGGGAGTCGTACCCAGGTCCCTGGTGCTGTGAGACAGCAGTGCTAACCATTGACCCACTGTGCCACCCAGTTTACCTGGATCCAGTCACTGACTGTTTACCTGAATGTTTGATAATGTGTGGTAGCAAAAGTATAAGTTCGTCACTGTGTTCTGGACTGAGGTGAGGCAAGGTTAGACTCCACCCAGCTACATGCAGACAGATATAATATTTTTGTCCTTATGCTGGAGATCTTGTGGCACAGTGGGTAAAATCCTTTCCTCTGAGTTAGAGACTCCAGGATCACACAGCTTTGTGATAAACATGCACATGAAAGATTAGCAATGATAGTCGGGAATATAGAGTAATCTTTCCCAACCAGGTTCCACAATTTCTTCGCTCAGGTTTGAGAAGTTTTGTTGAAGCTTTCTGTCTTGCACTCATCAGGACAGTTTGCAAGAATACCAATTCAAAGGGAAAAGCAACATTTATACTGCATGAGAGAACAGTGCTGATTGATTGGTAAATGGACTCTAATTGGTCTAGGTGTCATGTAGAATGCATCAGTCAATGATGATTGACAGGCAACTGACAGGCTGTTCATGGCAGACAGAAAGAACCTGTACACACACTGCACCTGTTTCACCTTAACAAAATTAGTTTAGATTCCCTACAGTGTGGAAACAGGCCCTTTGGCCCAACCGACCTTCCAAAGAGTAACCCACCCAAACCCATTTCCCTCTGACTAATGCACCTAACACTAAGGGCAATTTAGCATGGTTAATTCACCTGACCAGTATATCTTTGGACTGTAGGAGGAAACCAGAGCAAAGCCACGGAGGGAGAAGTATGGGGAGAATGTGCAAACTCCACATAGACAGACGTCTGAGGCTGGAATCAAACCTGGGACCCTAGCGCTGTGAGGCAACAGTGCTGACCTCTGAGCCACCATGCCACCTGCACTGGGTCATTTTCTCAGGGCAATGCCCTAACCAATGGGAAAGTCAATGGACAGGTAATACTATCGCTGTTTTAAGTTTTAATTCAGTTTTAATCCAGTAACCCAAACTTTTGTTCTGGGGACCTGGTTTTGAATCCCATCATAGCAGATGGGTGAATTTGAATTGGATGAATATCTGGAATGAAGAATGTAATATCTACTATAAAGCTATTGCTAATTGTCAGGAAAAGCCCATCTGTTTCACTAATGTCCTTTAGGAAAGGAAATCTGCCATCCTTACCTGGTCTGGCTTACATGTGACTCCAGTTCCACTGCAATGTGGGTTGACTCTCAACTGTCCCTATGGGCAATTAGGGATGGGCAAACAATTCTGCCTAGCCAATGATGCTCTCATCCCATGAATGAATAAAAAAAGTAAACCTGCCTGATTTAACAATGGTCACTGGTGCAATTTGAAATTCCATAAATTAAAGAAAACCAGGAACATAAAGCTAGTCTCAGTGATGCTGACCATGAAACTATCATCAATTGTAATAAAAGCAGGTTATTGTTCTATAAGGAAAGTAAACCTTCATGTGGTGCTTCATGTGATGCCAGAGCCACAGTAACTAACTCTTCATTGCCTCCTGAAATATTCTAAAGGGAGAGGTACAAATGCAACTCCACATGCCACAAAAGAATAAAAAGAAAGCATCCAACGGGGTCCTCTCTCGTGGTTCTTTGAAGGTAAATGGAAGGTAAAATTCTCTGGAGTTTCAGACTAGGTTGTGGGCAAGCTCCTGTACAAAACAGAAATACATGTTTGGCAGATAAGACTGTATTAGCCCTCCCTTATCACCTTGATTAACTGGTTGTCAGGCAGCTTTCTACTTTCTTGCTGGAGGAGAGCTACTCTTGAGTCCTCTTGGTCTGCAGACTGACTTGCTGCTTGCTGGACAATGAAAATACATGTGAGGTTCAATAACTGACCACATGATCGGTGCTTCCATTATCCACACCCATCAAACAATGTTACTAGGCATTGTCACACAGTGGACAGAAGTATGTTCACCCATAGTGTGATAGTGAGGCCTGGCTGGCCCTAAATATCTGTTGCTGAAAGTAAGCATGCAGGTGCATCAGGCATTGAAGAAGACTAATGGTATGTTGGCCTTCACAATGAGAGGATTCGAGTCAAGGAGCAGGGATGTTTTACTGTAATTTTATAGGACCACCTGGAGCATTGAGTTCTTATCTGAGGAACTATGATTGGTTATAGAGACAGTGTAGGGACACTCACAATGCCATTAGGAAGGGAATTCCAGGATTTTGAACTAGCAATGGTGAAAGAATGGTAATATATTTCCAAGTCAGGATGGTATGTGGCTTGAAGAGAACCTTGCAGTGGGTTCCCATGTAATCTGCTGCCCTTGTCCTTCCGGATGGAAGTGGTCATTCATTTGGAAGGTGGTTTCTAAGAAGCCTTGGTGAATTTCTCCGTACATCTTACACACTGCTGCTCTTCAGCATTGGAGGGAGTGAAAGTTTGTGGATGTGGGGCCAGTCAAGCAGGTTGCTTTGTCCTGGATGGTGTCAAGCTTCTTGAGTTTTGTTGGAACTGCATTCATCCAGGCAAATGGGGAGCATTTTATCATACTCCTGGCTTATGCCTTGTAGATGGGGGCAGGCTTTGGGATGTCAGGAGACATGTCAATTACTGCCAGATTCCGAGCCTCTGACCTCCTCTTGTAGCCATTGCATTTAAATGGCTGGTCCAGTTCAGTTTCTTGTCAGTAGCAGCCCCCAGAATGATGATAATCAGGGATTTAGTCATGGTAGCAGTACTGAGTATCAAGGAGTGATGGTTAGATTGTCTATTCCTGGAGATGGTCATTGCCTGGCATTTATGTAGGGTGAATGTTACTTGTCACTTGCCAGCTCAGTGATAGGTGTTGTCCAGGTCTTGCTGCACTTTGACATGGACAGTTTCTATGTCGGAGGAAATATCCATAAAAGATGTTGCACATTGTGCAATCACCAGAGAACATTCCCACTACTGACCTTATGATGGCAGGAAGGTCATTGATGAATCAGGTGAACATGGTTGGGCCTAGGACACTATCCTGAGGAACTCCTGCAGGGATGTCCTGGAACTGAGATGACTGACCTCCAACAACCACAACCATCTTCCTTTATGGTAGGTATGACACCACAAGTGGAGCGCTCCTCTCAGTTGAATGCAGTCTTGTTTCAAGGGCTGTCACTGATCACCGCACGTCTTGAATTCAACTCTTTTGTCCATGTTATACTGAAGTCAGGAACTGGATAGCCCTGCTAGAACCCAAACTAAGCATCTGTCAGCTGTTTATTAGAGTCATATAGTCATAGAGATGTCTATTCGCCCTATCCATGCCCCTCATAATTGTATAAACCTCTATAAGGTCACCCCTCGACCTCTGATGCCCCAGGCAGAACAGCCCCAGCCTATGTGGGTAGCACGGTAGCACAGTGGTTAGCACTGCTGCCTCACAGTGCCAGAGAACCAGGTTCAATTCCTGCCTCAGGTGACTAATTGTGTGGAGTTTGCACATTCTCCCCGTGTCTGCGTGGGTTTCCTCCGGGTGCTCCGGTTTCCTCTCACTGTCCAAAAATGTGCAGGTTAGGTGAATTGGCCATGCTAAATTGTCCGTAGTGTTAGGTGCAGGGGTAAATGTAGGCAAATGGTGGGTGGGTGCACTTCGGAGGGTCGGTGTGTACTTGTTGGGCCGAAGGGCCTGTTTCCACACTGTAAGTAATCTAATCTATTCAGTCTGTCCCTATAGCTCAATCCCTCCAACCCTGGCAACATCCTTGTAAATCTTTTCTGAACCCTTTCAAGCAGGAGCTGTTTCATAACACTGTTGATGACCCTTTCCATCATTTTACTAACGATCGAGAGTAGATTCATGACGCAGTTTCTGGAATACTTTCAGGGCCCCTAGCTTTTGAAGTATCTAGTGCCTTTAGCTGTTTCTTGATATCATATCAGCCGAAGACTGGCACCTGTGATGCTTGAAATGACTGGAGGAGGCCAAGTTGAATATCCACTGGAGACTTCTGGGGAAAGATTGTGGCAAATAATTCAGTCTTCGTTTTTGCATTGATGTGCTAGACCCGCCACCCCACTATTGAACATGCGGATATTTGTGGAGCCGTCTCTTACCATGATTTGTTTAAATGTTCACCAGTGGATGTGGCAGGATTGCAGAACTTAGATCTGATCCCTTGGCTGTGGAATGACTTAGCTCTGGCCAATACTTACTAATTCTGCTGCCTGCCCTGCCAATGACCTTGTTTTGTATTGTAGCTTCACCATGTTGACATCTCATTTTTAGGTGTGTCTGGTACCTGCTCTGGTTTGCTCTCCTGCACTCTCCGGGTAAAAAATGAGGTCTGCAGATGCTGGAGATCACAGCTGAAAACGTGTTGCTGGTTAAAGCACAGCAGGTTAGGCAGCATCCAAGAAATAGGAAATTCGACGTTTTGGGCATAAGCCCTTCATCAGGATGAAGGGCTTATGCCCGAAACGTCGAATTTCCTATTTCTTGGATGCTGCCTAACCTGCTGTGCTTTAACCAGCAACACATTTTCAGCTCCTGCACTCTCCGTTGACCCAGAGTTGATCCTCTGGTTTGCTAACAATAGTAGAATGAGGATGATGCTGGATCATGAAGTTGTAGAATATATCATAGTACAGTTTTGCTTTTGCTGATGTCCCACAGTGCCTCATGTATGCCCAATCTTAAGTTGCTCGATCGGTTCAAAATATGTTCATTTAGTACGGTGCTAGTGCCACATGACCTAGTGGAGGGTCTTCTTATTGTAAAGTCAGAATTTATCTCACCAAGACCTGTGCAATGGTTACGCTTACTGACACTGTTATTGAATAGATGCATCTGCAGCAGACAGATTGATGAAGAGCAGGCCAAGTCTGTATTTCCCTCTTGTTGGCTCTCTCACTCCCTACCACAGACATAAACCTTGAGACTTGCAGACTCCAGATGTGGTTGCATCACTTTTGAAGTCTAACCTCTCCACTGTTCTGTTCAATTCCCCTTAAATGTACCATAACATTCTATTAGTTTTCCTAATCACTTGCCTTGCCTGCAGATTGACATTTTTAGATTTGTGGATAAGGGCACTCAGATCCTCTGCATCTCAGAAAACTCTCATCATTTATTCTTCCTGCCACAATGAACAATTTTGCCATATTATACTCTATTTGTTTATGGTTTGACCCCACACCTAACTTAGCCTTCTTGTGTTCTTGTCATAACTTTCTTACCTTTTCAAAAAAAAAATTGTTCATGGAGTGCAGGCGTAGTGGGCTAGGCCAGCATTCATTATCTGTCCTCAATTGCCCAGAGGGCAATGATGAGTCTGAAATCACATATAGGTCAGATCTGGTTCAGATGGCTGATTTCCTTTCTGAAAAGACATTGATGAATCAGAGCATTTGCTTGCGCTTCTGGATTGCTAGTCTGGTGTTGCCACCACTAGACTACTGCCTCCCTTGTCTAGATTGGTGTCATCATCAAATCTAGCACCCATACCTTTGGTCCTTACATTCAAGTCATTTAAATAGCTTGTAAACATTTAAGCCTACAATGCTTGCTACATCTACCAAACAGAAAATGACCCATCTCTGCCTCTTCTCTGTTTTCTGTCAGATAGCCAATCTTCTCTCCATGTCTACATATTACCTGTGAAAACCTCTGATATGGGGCAGTGAATGATGGGCAGTTGAACAGAAAGCTTGACTGATAGGTAAGTAGGAGGACAAATATAAAAAGCCTTCAAAAGGAGGGGTTGACTTATTACACCAGAAGGACACACTGTAGGATAGAATGAATTAGAGGCGGCAGATGATAACAATAGAATTGAATGTCAGATGGAGCAAGGGAGGTAATGAGAGGAAACCCAAACAAGTTCAGCGGGGCAATTTTGAAAGTGAAAAATGAAAGGGAGGATGAGGTCATTGTATTTGTAACAAGGAATCAGATTAACACTAAATTTGGGATGTAAATAAATTAATTAAGAGGAAACAATTCCCCCATAAAATTAATTTATCTGCAACAGTCAGCTATTAGGTAGCCACAAGACAAACATATTTAAATGTAATAAATTATTGTTTCACAGTTGGAGAGCAAGGTTACAATTAATGTTCAAGTATTTATTAACTTTGCATCACAGGGGTGAGACTAATTATTCATTGTGTTAACCCAAGCAGGAATCATTTATCCAGTACCTGATAGTTAGGAATACTTAAGAACTAAACCGAAATACACGAGTAAAGCAAGATGAGAGGGAGATGAGATTACTGGAAAGAATCTGGGAAGTGGCTCGGGTATGTTTTAAATGTTATTTCACGAGTATGACAATAGACAATAGACAATAGGTGCAGGAGTAGGCCATTCAGCCCTTCGAGCCTGCACTGCCATTCAATGTGATCATGGCTGATCATTCCTAATCAGTATCCGCTTCCTGCCTTATCTCCGTAACCCTTGATTCCACTCTCTTTGAGAGCTCTATCCAACTCTTTCTTAAATGAATCCAGAGACTGGGCCTCTTCTGCCTTCTGGGGCAGAGCATTCCACACAGCCACCATTCTCTGGGTGAAGAAATTTCTGGGTGAAGAGAATAAACATCTCTTAGAGTTTTATCAGATCAATCACAGGTGGATTGAGGGAGTCTCTTGACAGATAATTTCAAAAGCAGCTTGGTTGCAAATTTATGAAGCTGTATTTAGTAATAAGTTGCCTGGATGACTGTAGTTCCAACGCTCAACAAACTCAGCAGCGCCAAGGACAAAGCAGCCCACTGGATCAGCATCCAATGTACACTCCTTGTATTGACCATTTACTGGATTTGTAGACATTGGTCTGTGTACGTAACTGTCTCCAAAACACTGACATACCCATTAAAATGTTTTAAGGCCAATACCAAACTCAATAGTTTTCCTTGATTGTGGAGTATTTTCTCTGGTGGCTGTTGATCTTCTTCAAAAAGTAATCAGCTGGCAGTTCAATCCCATCCTCATCTTCCTGTAGGAGTACAGCTCCAATTCCTATGTCACAAGCATTGATGGTGACTTTAAAGGTTTGGAAAAGTTTGGTGTCGCTAAAATTGGTTTGGTTGTTAATATTGCTGTCAAATGGTCAACTGCCTCCTGGCATTGTTCTGTTCACCGAAACGTCATGTTCTTCTTCAGCAAATCAGTTAACGGTGCCTCTACACTGCTGCAGTTTGGAACAAACTTCTGATAGAATTTGCTCAGTCCCAAAAATCGAAGCACCTCTTTCCTTGAGGTTGGTCATGGAAATTCCTTGATGACCTTCGTCTTTGTGTTCTGTGAGGTTAACCTTCCATGACTGATATTATGTCCCAAGAACATCACCTCTGCTTTGGCGAATTCAGTTTTATTTAGGTTTATCACCAGTTTTGCTTCTCGTAGTTGTTCAAAGAGCTTTGCCAACTGTACCATGTGATCTTTCCAGGACTTACTAAAGATCATTACATCGTCCAAATAGACTGCACAGTTTGTTAACCCAGCCGCAACTCTGTTCATGAGTCTTTGGAATGTGGCGGGTGCATTCTTCATTCCAAAGGGCTGATATAGCCCATTTGGGGTTACAAATGCAGAAATTTCTTTTGCCATCTTTGATAAAAGGTACCTGCCAATAACCATGCATTCAGCCCAACTTGGTGATGTAACTGGCTTGTCTGACTTTCTTGTGTCAGTCCTTCAATCTAGGAATTGGATATGAGTCCGATTTGTAATAGTGTTGACCTTCCAATAATCCATAAAGAATCGCTGAGTGCTGTCTGGTTTGGGAACTAAGATGATTGGCAAACTCGCTCACTCTGGTTTGGTTGGATGATATCCTCGTCGAGCATGTCCTCCATCTCCATCTGGACCTGTCTGTCTTTGAAAGGATAAAGCCAATAGAGGTGCTGTTTTATTGGAGCAGTATTCCCTATGTCTACTTCATGTACAATAGTATTAGTCCTCCCTGTCTGATTCTTACATATGTCCTTCAACTAGCAACAAATCATCAAAATCCACCCCATCTGGATTTGATTCCTCACTCTGTGGGGCAGTAACTAACACCTGTTTCTGCAGCTCTTTCTCTTTGGTATAACATGTTCACATGACATACCTGATCCCTTTTTTTTCTATCTGGCATTTTTACTCGATAGTTCATCTGACTCAAATTTTTCTCATTTTGATAGGGACCACTCAACCTGGCTTTGGAGGATCTCCTATCACTGCTGACAGTACTAATACATCATCCTCTTGGGAAAACATCCGAGTCTCAGAGCTTTTACCTGCCACCTGCTTCTTTCTACACTGTGCTCTCTTTAGGTGCTGTTTAGCTAACTCACCTACTCTAATTAATTTCTCCCTCACCTTCGATACATAATCTAAGTCTGCAATCTTTGACTTTGGTCCTGTCAATTATTCTTTAATTAACTTCAAAGGGCCACTCACTTAATGACCAAATATTAACTCAAAGGGAGCAAACTGAGTAGATTCATTTTGGGCATCTCTAATGGCAAGCATTGTGAATGGAATACCTTTATCCCAATCATTCAGGTAATCCTGACAGTATGCTCTCAACTTGGTCTTCAGGGTCTGATGCCACCTTTCTAAAGATCCCTTGGATTCAGGGTGATACGCACTGGATTTAAAGTGCTGTATACTCAAACTATCCATAGCCTTCTTAAACAGGCTAGCAGTAAAATTTGATCCTTGGTCCAACTGAATCTCTCTGGGTAGCCTATATTGTGTGAAGAAAGCTACTAACTCCTCGATTACCCTTTTTGCCTTGATACTCCATAACGGAATTGTCTCCGGAAATCTGGTAGACACATCCATTATGGGTAACAAGTACTGGTTCCCACGTTTAGTTCTGGTGAGAGGGCCTACACAATCAATTATAATCCGTGTGAATGGTTCTTCAAATGTGGGAATTAGCAACAAAGGTGTTGGTTTTATTACCGCCTGTGGCTGACCTACCATTTGGCATATATGACACGTGTGACAATAGTTAACCACATCCTTGTGCATTTCAGGCCAATAAAAATGTTTTTGTATCTTAGCCTGAGTCTTTCATACTCATAGGTGACCGATTACAGATAGCACATGTGCTATCCATAACACCGCTAATCCATTTGCTACTGACAACACAATCTGGTGTATTGCAGCCTATTTCTCCTCTGCACTAACCTGCCGTGGTCTCCATTTCTATCTTAGGGTTCTACCTTTCAGATAATAACCCTCAAATTCCCACATTTGAAGAACCATTCACACGGATTATAATTGATTGTGTAGGTCCCCTCCCGAGAACTAAACATGGGAACCGGTACTTGTTACCCATAATGTATGTGTCTACCAGATTTCTGGAGACAATTCCGTTATGGAGTATCAAGGCAAAAAAGGTAGTCGAGGAGTTAGTAGTTTTCTTCACACAATATTGGCTACCCAGAATATTCTCAGCCTCCTTTTCGGAGTTTGCATCCACATATATATCTTTTATCATTTTGTCTTGCTGTTGCAAGTCCCTTAGCCTTTCAGGAATAAACACTTCTGTCTGACCCTCTGCCTGTTCAGGTTTTTCCTGCACCATTGCATCAAACCGGGTGTCCGCTAACTGAACCTCAACTCCTTCATCTTTCTCTTTACTTTTCACTTCATGCTGTGACTGATGATAGTGGGTTCTAGTTACCACACAGTCTGGGAAAATTAGGAGAAAGTGAGGACGGCAAATGCTGGAGACCAGAATTGAAAAATGTGATGCTGGAAAAACACAGCAGGCCAGGCAGCATCCAAGGAGCAGGAGAATCGACGTTTCGGGCATAAGCCCTTCTTCAGGAATCCTGAAGAAGGGATTACGCCTGAAACGTCGATTCACCTGCTCCTCGGATGTTGTCTGGCCTGCTGTGTTTTTCCAGCATCACATTTTTCAAGTCTGGGAAAATACCAGGATATGTTTGTTTAAACTCCTCAGTTTCTTGGTCTTCCTTGGGCTTCTCCACAACAGGGAGTGTCACTCCCACCTTGGATCCTGGTAAATCATTCCCAGAACAAACTAAATTCCTGGAACTGACACTCTGTCAATCACTCCCATTGGAACTTCCCCAGTCTAGAGTTGGCACTCCAACCTGATCTTACATAGGGAAATGCTAAATTTCTGTCCATTTATCCCACAGATGACCACACTCTTGAGTAACAGATCAGAAAGAGTGCATATTCACTCATCCCGTACTATCAGTGATGGGTTAGATCCTGTATCTCTAAAACTTATATCTTCTTGTCCTTCTCCTCCTGTTCTTTCTGACTAAACTTTACCCACAGATGTGAAAACTTAATAGAGATCAGGTACTAACTCCATACCCAGTGTTATGAACATGTGGGTGTACCTTGAAGAGAGTTAAAAGCAGCAGAACTACTGCATCAATTGTTATATAAAAGGGAAGGTAAAAGGTAGGTTAGAGAAAGAAATTGTAAATAATGGTTAGTTAATTATTCTTTCTTATATCTTAAGAAATAAAGTTGTTAATTTTTAATTTAAATAGTTCTTGGCCACTTGAATTTTTACAAATTACTGTACGGGATAAATCTTTTCTGTGTTGGTGGATTTAAATTAAGCAGGAGAGTTTACCATATGCCGTAACATCTAGCCCCTACCTCGGCTGTGCACTCTCCTGCAGCTCCTCGGCTCTTCTTGGGGTCTCCTTTGCTATCTTCACTTTCCCACTGGCTTAGCTTCTTTTACCACATCTTTTCCCACAGTGCCCTTCTTTAACAACCAGCACTGTGAATTTACGTGTCACAGTTTACCACAGTGGAAACACCTGAGGTCCTTCACCTCCTTTCCAACTTCTTGGGCTTCTTTTTTATCCTGTGCTAAATTCTGACCAGTACTCTCTATTCTTGGTTTCGTAGTGTAGGATCTCCCCTTCTCCCAACTTCGATCCCTCGCAAGATAAAATTCTGGACAGAAACTTGTCTTATGCACCAACATGTACTCATCTGCTAATTCCCTGCCCTTTGTACTTCCTGACATTTCTGCTCATCCATCCGAATTCTTACCATCTCAGGAAGTGAGTTTCTACACTCCTCCCGCAGAATAATTTCTCGTAAAGTTCCTATCTATTTTCAAAGCACACACCCATCTATCAAAATGACTATGTTTAATTCTTTCGAACGCAACATAAATCTGAATTGGTTCTTCCTTTAAGTTTCTGAACCACTGTCTAAATGCTTCTGGTTCTGATTCATTTAATCTCTTCACGGCATGGTGGCACAGTGGGGGGTGGTACGGTGGCACAGTGGTTAGCACTGCTGCCTCACAGCGCCAGAGACCCGAGTTCAATTCCTACCTCAGGCGATTGTCTGCGTGGAGTTTGCACATTCTCCCCGTGTCTGCGTGGGTTTCCTCCCACAGTCCAAAAATGTGCAGGTTAGGTGAATTGGCCATGCTAAATTGCCCATAGTGTTAGGTGCAGGGGAATGGGTCTGGGTGGGTTGCTCTTCGGAGGGTCAGTGTGGACTTGCTGGGCCGAAGGGCCTGTTTCCAGACTGTAAGTAATCTAATCTAAAAAGATGGAGTTTTCCTGATTCTTCTCCCAAATCTCACCGTCTAAAACACCAAGCACTTTCTCTGCACATATTTTTGAAAATCAAGTTCTCTTGCTGCGATTTTCCTGCTCAAATCATGGCTTAATTACTGAGCTCCACATTGTTTTAAATCTTTTCCTAACTTTTCTGTTCCAGCTGGATTCTAGTTTCAACAGGTTTTTTTTACAGTTTGCTTGTTTACAGTGTAAATGAATTCTGAGATATACCTGATTCTATAGTCCCAGTTAAAATATCTTTTCTGGCCCTATCATTGATCCTTCAGCTGAACTTCACAGAGTCTAATATCAACAATGACAATGCTCATTATCAGAGTGAGAACTCTCTTTTATACTTGCTTACCTTAGCTTTCTGGTCTTTGTACTTTTTTTTATAACTTGATGCCTTTCCCCCTTGGATTTCTAACAGTACCTTCTGGAGTTACATAATTTTTAAAGTGATACAGACATATTTTCTTTTTCCCATACTCTGCCCCAGTGCTTCTTACCAGCTTCTAAATGAAGTTTAGCCCTGGAGTGCAGAGTTCATTAGTTAACTGATCCCATGGCTGTTGGTTGTCTCGCTCTGTCTTCGTAATCATGTTCTGCAGTTGACTGACTGTCTATGCTTTCTTAAAAACTAAGGCTTTTTAAGCAATACACCAACTTATTTAAAAAGATTACATTCGAACTTGTTTGAATCTTTTCTTTTGGGTCTTCTGGGTTTCATCTCCTCATGGTACTGGATATAAGTTGCATGAGGTAGTTCTCTGCCACGAGTCTTCCTTTGTCTTCACTTTGGCTTGTGTCTAGCTAGTGATTAGTGGGCGACAATATACCAGATCCCCGCAGAAGAGGTACTGTTTTTGGATATTATTATTAAAAATAATAGGGAAATGCCACCGAGATGAGGAGAGATTGTTTTTACTTCGATGATTGCACCTTTAGTATTCTGTACCCCATTTATTAGCCCTCCTGCTCTGTGAGTAAAAAGTAGGTCTGCAGATGCTGGAGATCAGAGCTGAAAATGTGTTGCTGGTTAAAGCGCAGCAGGTCAGGCAGCATCCAGTTCCTTGGATGCTGCCTGACCTGCTGCGCTTTAACCAGCAACACATTTTCAGCTCCTACTCTGTGCCCCCTTTAATAGCCCTCCTATTTTGTACCCCATTTAGTAGCCCTCCTATTCTGTACCCCATTTATTGGCCCTCCTACTCTGTGCCCCATTTATTAGCCCTTCTATTTTGTACCCCATTTATTAGCCTTCCTATTCTGTACCCCCATTTATTAGCCCTCCTATTCTGTACCCCATTTATTATCCCTCATATTTTGTACCCCGTTTATTCGCCCTCCTATTCTGTACCCTGTTTAGTAGCCCTCCTAGCAACCCATTTAGTTTTATTCAAGAAAGTGGCTCACTACCAAATTCTCATGGGTAATAATAGGGGAGGAAATGGTTTTTCTTTTATTCATTCATTCACGGGAGGAGAGTGTCGCTGGCTAGACCCATCCCTAATTGCCCAGAGAGCAGTTAAGAGTCGACCACATTGCTGTGGGTCTGGAGTCACACAGAATCCAGAGCAGGTAAGGATGGCAAATTTCCTTCTCTGAAGGACTTTAGTGAACCAGGTAGGTTTTTCCAACAATTGACAGTGGTTTCATGGTGATCATTACACTCCTAACTCCAGATTTTTTTTTAATTAAATTCAAATTTCTTTACCATTATTCCCCCCACCCTCCATGGCTTTGTGATATTATCACAGGACTGATAATCCAGGGACCCAGGTAATGTCCTGGGGTCCAGGTTCAAATCTTACCATGGTAGATGGTGGAATTTGAATCCAATGAATATCTGGAAATAAGTGTACAGGAATCAATTGTTAGAAAAGCCATCTGGTTCATTATGTCCTTTAGGGAAGGAAACTGCCATTATTACTGGGTCTGGCATCTATGTGACTCCAGACCCATAACAATGTGGTTGACTCTTAACTGCCCTCTGGACAATTAAGGATGGACAATAAATGCTGGCCCAGCCAACGATGCCCTCATCCCACGAATGAATAAAAAATAAATAAATATTAGCTTTGATGAAGACAAATTTTGTGAATGAGTAAGTAAAAAAACAGCAATGTGCCTAACTAATCTTGAATGACGAATAGATATTGGTCATGAGGTAAAATTGCCTCGCTCCTCTTTGTAACAGTGCTCTGGGATGTTTCACACCCACCTGAGAGAGAAGGTTGGGACCTTGGTTTCACATCTCCTTTGTGACATGGTGCCTCAGACAGTGCAGCGGTAAATTCTATGCTTGAATATTTGGAGTGGGTCTGGAATGTAGACATTGAAACATAGAAGTGAAGAACATCGGCCACTGAGCTACAATGCACACTCAGATTAGTTTGGCACCAATCCAAATTGCACAGCATTACTTGAGCAGAACGCACAGCTTTGTCAGGCTGGCTTTCCAACACATCAGCTCAGGGTAACTGATCGGAGATTCAAATTACTCATGCAAATGACTCTATTAGTTGCATTTTCTGTCCAAACCCACATTGATGATGGGTTACATTTATAATTGTAATAGATAACAGCAGCACAATTAAATGGAACAAAAGAAGACAAATTGTTATCACCTTAGCAACAAATAACTCAAATGGATCGCTATAGTCACACTTAATTTAATTATCATGATGATGTTTAAACATCAAAGAGCTAGTTTCAACATGCTTAGTCTTGAGTGCACATTATTTAAGATTCAACTCTTGTCTCCTTTGATTGATTTATGTGACTGTGTGTGTTGTGAAAAATTATGTGTCCTTTCTGCTGAGCTGGGCACCACTTAATGAGATGGTGTCTGGGTGCTTTATGGAAAACTAATTAGTCTGACTTAAGGTTAGTGGGATGTTAAGATTTCTATTTGACGTTACTCCTGGAACGCATGTTATGGACTAGGCCAGACAACTCAAAACATTCTTAAGCAGTCCGTCCAGACCATAACTTTGCTATTTGTTTTGGTGAGTGTACAGTAATAATTACCCAAAGTAAGTTAGCTAGGTGACTATGAGGTTTTAAAACAGGCAAACATCTTTGCAAGGTTTGTGAAGGTTTGTAGCTCAGGTTGAGGTTTAGGGTGTAGGATTGCTCACTGAGCTGTAGTTTGATATCCAGGCGTTTCATTACCTGGCTCGGTAACATCATCAGTGGCGACCTCCAAGTGAAGTGAAGCTGTTGTTTCCTGCTTTCTATTTATATCTTTCTCCTGGCTGGGGTTCCTGGGGTTGGTGGTGATGTCATTTCCTGTTCGTTTTCTGAGTGCACTCTAACCACAACGCCATAAACAAACACATAGATCTAGATGCCATCTATCAACCCCTCAGAAAATGAACAGGAAATGACATCACCCCAGGAACCCCATCCAGGAGAAAGATATAAATAGAAAGCAGGAGACTACAGTTTCGCTTCACTTGGAGGTCACCACTGATGATGTTACCTGGCCAAGTAATGAAACATCCGGATATCAAACCTACAGCTCAGCGAGCAAACCTACACCCTAGACAAAAATTTATTCACAACATTACAGAATGAAACACAAAGACCCGAATATGGAATACTCGCAGTACTCAGTCTACAAACTACTTAATTATGCTGTTCCGAAAAATACATGCAACAGTCCCAATAAACAAACTCCTTAAACACAGAGCAAAAATGAAACAGAGGCCTACAGGTTGAAGTTAGAAGGGCAGAAGGAGAAAGAGTCCAGCAGCCTGTTTCCACACAGCCCACTGCTGAACTGGCTCAAACAAGACCTCAGCTTTTAGGACTGACCACTCCTTTTTCATTGTACAGGTCACTTCTAAGACGTAAAAGATTTGGCCTGAAGTCTTACATGTAAATGAAAAGGCCTCTCAGTAAACCCTTTCACGACTGTACCAAACCCATCGTCTTGGAGCCTGGGCTGTTTTATGACCCCTCTGAAAAAAATCAAGGACACAGTATCCTTGAGAAGAAGGACCAGCTTTGTGACACATGTTTGTCGTTGAATTGCTGACTCTCGGCCTGAGAGAGGAGCTCGTAAGTGAGATAAATCAAACACAAAAATGTGGGCAAATCTTCCACATTCTCCCTCCTTAGGTGGAGTGCAGGAGGGTGCGACCAAACAGAAAATTAACATGAAGGCTCATTAGGAAAGCAAATGCCGTGTTCACCTTCATTGGAGTCAAAAGAACAAGTGCTGAGAGAAGGACTGGGAGGCCAAAGTGTTAAACAGCAGGAGCTTTATTATGAAGGTGTTCACTGTACAGGCAGCAAGGTTAGAGACAACGTTGTTTGTCCACCCATTGTCATCCTTATTACATCACATGATTCGACTCTTAAAGTGCTTTTCCAGCATCACTCTCATCTTGATTCTTAACGTGACAGTCCACCCATATTCACACAAATACATAACTACAAGGAAGTCTTGTTGCAATTATATCAGGTTTGGGTGAAGGTATCTGGGGAACTGTATACAGTTTTAGTGAGAGCACTTCTAATCATTGATGGAGAACCAATTGCTGGATGGCTGTGCTGCCTCATTATACTTGTAGCCCGGATGACAGCAGTATGGGTTTGCATGGCGGCAAACTGGTCTTGTTTCCTGGTAAAACCCAAGCTGTTGGTGGAAGCTGCTGTGTTGCAATGACGCTTGAGTTATTGGCCATTAAATCCTACCGCATCTTTTAGTTAAACATGACTTCACAACTGTGACCATTAAACTAAATAACAACAACATTTCAATAGATAAAGTAGTTTGTTAGTGGTAAAGTGGCTTTGGAATACCTTGAGGCTGAGAAAGGTACTGTTGAAATGCACATTTTTTTGCTTTGTTGGTTCAGCTATCTTCTTCACTGGTTGTAATAGTCCCAGAGATTGGATCATTTGATGAGCAAGCCTGGGGTGTTGCTGTTTTCCCTGGTGCATTGGAGGTGGAGGGGTGACCTTACAGGGGTTTATAACATCATGAGGGGCATGGATAGGATAAATAGTCAAATCTTTTTCCCTCAAATGCTAGTGTCCAGAACTAAAGGGCATAGGTTTAGGGTGGGAGGGGAAAGATTTAAAAGGGGCCTAAGGGGCAACTTTTTCATGCAAAGGTGGTGCATGTATAGAATGAACTGCCAGAGGAAGAGGTGGATGCTGGTACAGTTACAGCATTTAAAAGGCACCTGGATGGGTATATGAATAGGAAGGGTTGATAGAGATATGGGCCAAGTGCTGGCAAATGGGACTAGATTAGGTTAGGATATCTGGTTGGCATGGACGAGTTGGATCGAAGGGTCTGTTTCTGTGCTGTTCATCTCTATGAATCTGTGAATCTAAGACTGTTTTTGTTAATTTATTTCTTCTTGGGATCCAAGCTTCATTGATAAATCTGTCATTCATTGCCCATCTTGAATTGCTCTTGAGAAGGTGGGGCTTGAGTAGGCTGCTTATGGTCCATATGGTGTGAATACATCCACAGTGCTGTTCAGAAGACAACTGATGCTCCTAGATTACAATCATTAACATTGTGATCCCTTAAAAACATGGCTTAGTTCTTGTTCAACACTTCAGAAGATCCACTACTTTAATTAAGAGACATGATATTCTCTGTTACTCAGCACTGAGCTTTAACTATGACCAATATCGCCCGAGACAAACATGATGAGTAACACGGGACTGGGATCATTATCGAAAGAATGAGGCATTTTTTGTAAAAAGTGTAGATTTCCTGTGATCTGTGATAAATCATTTTGCATACATATTGATTTTTAAAGCTCGAAGCTACCTCAGCTAAGTATGTTAGCACGATTGGCTCAATTTATTATTCTGTATAAATTGGCAGAGAGTCCAAAACAGAACTAACAGCTCTGACCAGACCAGCTTTACAGCAAACCAGATATCCTTCACTGCCTTGGCTTTGATGAGTATGACTCAGTGAATTAAAGCTCTGTCCACCCGCAGACACGTTCCTTATATCAACCTGAAGAATCCCTCAGGTACATACTTTACTCTTTCTGAAATAATCCACAATTCTTCCTTCTCTTTTACTAAGGATGCTGATTTATGGTAGAGTGGTCACTGACAGAGAATTGGTGCTCATTGAGTGACCAATCTTTACCCAGGGACACAGACAGTGATTGTTGAATGGCCATGGTAGATACCCCAGATCTGTTAACATGGCTCAGTCACTGTGCTTTTGCCTCTGGGCCAGAAGGTCTCCATTCAAATAAAGAGTGGTTAGTGGGTAAAAAGCAGCAAAACCCCAACATATATTGACTTGCACTCTGCTCAGAAGGATCCTTAGTTCAAGGGTTAGTCAAGTACAAGAAAACCAAAATGATGCCAACAGTAGTGTTGACTTTCAGTTGAGTCATTAAATCCTGTATCAATCATAGAATGATAGACTCATAGACTCATAAATATGCACAACATGGAAACAGGTCCTTCAGTCCAACTCGTCCATGCCCAACCAGGTATCCTAAATTGATCTATTCCCATTTGCCAGCACTTGACCTATATCCCTTTAGACCGTTCCTATTCATGTACCCATCCAGATGCCTGTTAAATGTTGTAATTGTATCAGCCTCCCCCACTTCCTCTGGCAGCTCATTCTTGATAGGCACCATCCTCTAAGCAAAAAAATTGCCTTATCCTTATCTTATCCCCCTCACCCTAAACCAATGCCCTCTAGTTCTGGACTTCCCCACCCCAGGGAAAATACCTCATCTATTTACTCTATCCATGGCCCTCATGATTTTATAAATGTCTATGAGGTCACCCCTCAGACTCCGATGCTCCAGGGAAAAGAGCCCCAGTGTATTCAGCCTCTCCCTGTAGTTCAAACCCTCCACCCCGGCAACATCCCAGTAAAGTCTGTCCGCTCTGATCTTAATGACTAGAAATGTTGTATGATAATGTCCGATCTGCAAATGTGTTGCTGGTCAAAGCACAGCAGGTTAGGCAGCATCTCAGGAATAGAGAATTCTCTATTCCTGAGATGCTGCCTAACCTGCTGTGCTTTGACCAGCAACACATTTGCAGCTGTGATCTCCAGCATCTGCAGACCTCATTTTTTACTTGATAATGTCCGATGTAAATTGTAATTGTAATTAATCTTTTTTGTGTTTACTTTAATCCTCTTTGTCCCACGGTGCTGCTAAAGAATATTTATACAGCCTTTTTGACTCATTTGTGGGATCATTCCAACCTCTAATTGCCCTGGAGAAGGTGATGGTGAGGTGCCACCATGAACTGGTAAGTCCATATTGTGTGGGTACACACTCTACTTTTACAGGGTTTGATGCAGCAATAATGAAGGAAGGGTGATATTGTTCCAGGTCAGGTTGGTGTATGTCTTGGATGACTACTTGCAGGTGGATCTACTTGTGTCTTTCTAGGAGGTAGAGGTTTCAGGTTTGAAAGGTGCTAAGGCGTCATGGTGCATTACTGCGTTGCATCTTGAACTGGTGCACACTGTTGCCTCTGTGTGTCAGTGGTGAAGGGAATAGATGTTGAAGGTAATGGATGTGGTGCCAATCAAGTGAACTACTTTGTCCTGGGTGATGTCAAGCTTCTTGAGTTTTGTTGGAGCTTCATTCACCCAGGCAAGTGTAGAGTATTCAATTACACTCCTGACTCATGCTTTGTGGATGATGGGCAGTCTTTGAAATGTCAAGAGCTAAATTACTTGCTGAAGAATTCCCAGCCAATGATCACCTCCTCTGACCACAGGAATTTGACAACTTGCTTAGTTCATTTCTCAGCAAGGGTAACTCCCTGAATATTGATAATGGGGGATTCAGTGAACTTGAGGCTATTGTCCATCCAGAAGTGTTGGTTAGATTCTTTTTTGTTGAAGATGGCCATAGCTGGCACGCATGGGTAGGTTCTGGATCAGAGTCGTGCTGGAAAAGCACAGCAGTTCAGGCAGCATCCGAGGAGCAGGAAAATCGAGGTTTCGGGCAAAAGCCCTTCATCAAGAATAGAGGCAGAGTGCCCTCAGGGTGGAGAGATAAATGATAGGAGGGTGGGGGTGGGGAGAAAGTAGCATAGAGTACAATAGACATATGGGGGTGGGGATGAAGGTGATAGGTCAGGGAGTAGGGTGGGGGAAGGTAGCAAAGAGTACAATGGGTGAATGGGGGTGGGGATGAAGGTGATAGGTCAGAGAGGAGGGTGGAGTGGATAGGTGGAAAGGAAGATAGGCAGGTAGGACAGGTCATGGGGACAGTGCTGAGCTGGAGGTTTGGAGCTGGGGTGAGTTGGGGAAGGGGAAATTTGGAAACTGGTCACATTGATGCCCTGGGGTTGAAGTGTTCCAAGGCGGAAGATGAGGCATTCTTCCTCCAGGCATCGTGGTGAGGGAGCGGTGTTGAAGGAAGCCCAGGACCTCCATGTCCTCGGCAGAGTGGGAGGGGGAGTTGAAATGTTGGGCCACAGGGCGGAGGAGTTGATTGGTGCAGGTGTCCCCGAGATGTTCCCTAAAGTGCTCTGCTTGGAGGCGTCCAGTCTCCCCAATGTAAAGGAGACCGCGTCGGGAGCAACGGATACAATAAATGATATTGGTGGATGTGCAGGTAAAACTTTGATGGATGTGGAAGGCTCCTTTGTGGCCTTGGATGGAGGTGAGGGAGGAGGTGTGGGCACAGGTTTTGCAATTCCTGTGGTGGCAGGGGAAGGTGCCAGGATGGGAGGGTGGGTTGTAGGGGGGCCTGGACCTGACCAGGTAGTCACGGAGGGAACAGTCTTTGCGGAAGGCAGAAAGGGGTGTGGAGGAAAATAAATCCCTGGTGGTGGGGTCTGTTTGGAGGTAGTGGAAATGTCGGCAGATGCTTTGGTTTATGTGAAGTTTGGTTGGGTGGAAGGTGAGCTCTAGGGGGGATTCTGTCCTTGTTCCGGTTGGAGGGGTGGGGTCTGAGGGCGGAGGTGTGGGATGTGGATGAGATGCGTTGGAGGGCATCTTTAACCACGTGGGAAGGGAAATTGCGGTCTCTAAAGAAGGAGTCCATCTGATGTGTTCTGTGGTGGAACTGGTCCTCCTGGGAGCAGATACGGCGGAGACGGAGGAATTGGGAATATGGGATGGCATTTTTGCAAGAGGTAGGGTGGGAAGAGGTGTAATCCAGGTAGCTGTGGGAGTCAGTGGGTTTGTAAAAAATGTTGGTGTCAAGTCGGTCATCATTAATGGAGATGGAGAGGTCCAGGAAGGGGAGGGAGGTGTCAGAGATGATACAGGTAAATTTAAGGTCAGGGTGGAATGTGTTGGTGGAGTTGATAAATTGCTCAATCTCCTCGCGGGAGCAGGAGGTGGCGCCAATGCAGTCATCAATGTGTAGCGGAGGAAGAGATGGGGAGTGGTGCCGGTGTAATTACAGAAGATGGATTGTTCTACATAGCCAACAAAGAGACAGGCATAGCTGGGCCCATACGGGTGCCCATGGCTACCCTTTGGTCTGGAGGAAGTGGGAGGATTCGTAGGAGAATTTGTTAAGGGTGAGGACCAGTTCAGCCAAACGAATGAGAGTACTGGTGGGAAGGGTACTGTTGGGGTCGACTGGAGAGGAAGAAACAACGGGCTTGGAGGCCCTGGTCATGGTGGATGGCGTGTAGAGGGATTGGATATCCATGGTGAAGATGAGGAATTGGGGGTCGGGGAAATGAAAGTCTTGGAGGAGGTGGAGGGCATGGGTGGTGTCTCGAACGTATGTGGGGAGTTCCTGGACTAGGGGGGATAGGACAGTGTCGAGGTAGGTAGAGATGAGTTGAGTGGGGCAGGAACATGTTGATGCAATGGGTCGGCCAGGTTTGTGGATCTTGGGAAAGAGGTAGAACCGGACAGTGCGGGGTTCCTGGACTATGAAATTGGAAGCAATGGGTGGGAGATCTCCTGAGGTGATGAGGTTCTGTATGGTCTGGGAGATGATGGTTTGGTGATGGGGGTGGAGTCATGGTTGAGGAGTCGGTAGGAGGAGGTGTCCTTGAGTTGGCGTCTGGCTTCAGCGGTGTAGAGGTCAGTGCGCCAGACTACCACTGCACCCCCTTTATCCGCTGGCTTGATGGTGAGGTCAGCATTGAAGCAGAGGGAGTGGAGGGCTGCACATTGTGAGGGTGAGAGGTTGGAGTGGGGGAGGGGAGGTGGTAGACAGGATAAGGTGGTTAATGTCCCAGCGGCAGTTGGAAATGAAGAGGTCGAGGTCGGGTGTAGGTGATGGCCTTATTGTATTATAACAGCACTGTTAACCTGGATGAATCAGAGAGCCCTGGCTGACCAATATAACGAGGAGATTAGAATCTCTTCAGTCAAGGACTGACTCTGAACTGGCTGGCTACAACCAGTGTGTTCCTGCTGCTGTTGGTTTATTTGAGGGGGGGAGGAGGAGATGGGAAAAAAACATGATTTCAGTTTGTTAACTGGTATTCCTTTTTATTGAGGGCTGATTTCTAAACTACCTGATCTCTCCAGTCAATGTGTTTCAGGTGTAATTCAGTTCTCACGAGGGAGCTGTTGCTTCACTGGCTGCTTACGGCCTGTGCATTACCCTTTTCTCTTTTACTTTGAGAAAAAGACAATGTTGATTTTTATGGCAGGGCTTAGCCCTTGTACTCTAGTTTCTTTGTTTTCTGAACATGTCTTTACTGTTTGGTATTTGGACTGAGCCTTTGTGAGAAGATACATGTGGCCAGATGAGCTGTTCCTGTGGGTAGACCTGACCCTTGGCTTGGACTGGGTCTCTGCAGAGACTGAACACCTGTGTGTGTGCTGGGAGGTGAGCATTTGCTGTATCCTGGAGTTTGGGAGTTGACCCTGCCTTTGGGAGTGGACCAAACCCCTGTGAGTTAACTTCACCTTTACAATGTATTGTGCTCCTGTGAGTGGGCCTGGTTCTCTATGGATGGGCCAGGACTCTGTGGAGACTGAAAACCTGTGGGGTGTGCATTTACAGCCTTCAGGAGTGGACTCTGCCCTCGGTTGTGGACTCTGTTCTTAGAAATGGACTCTGCAGTTTGGTGGACTCCATCTCTGACAATGCACTTTGTATACTGGAGTGGGCTCTGATCCTGGGAATGGACTCTACATTTTAAAGAGAACTGTTTATGGTAATGGACTCTGTACCAGAAAGGACTCTGTTTGTTGGGAATTGCCTCTATCTTGTTGCATAGTGCAGGTGATAACCCCAATGTCTTGTGTGTCCCTGTGTCTGGCAGGCCTTACTGTGAGCTGGGAGGCTCATAGGTCATCCTGAAAGCTGTCACCCTGAAAGCTGGAGGGTGGGTAGGTCATCCTGTGAACCTGAAGGTGGGTAGGATGTCCCAAAAGCCAGAGGGTGTTTAGGGCCATCCCGATGTTGGTTGCCCTGAGAGCCGGAGGGTGGGTAATTGTTCTGAGTGCTGTCATTCCGAGAAGGGGTAATTGAGACTGGCTGTCCGAGAAGTGGCCGGAAGGTGTGTCGGAGCGGTTGAGAGCCAGAAGGTGAGCAGGGGTGGGCCGAGATCCGGAAGGATTGTGGGCTGCCTTGCGTGCTTTCATCCTAGGGGAAGGGGTGGGCTGTCCTAGAAGTGGCCAGAAGGTGTATCAGGGCAGTACACAGGCCAGACAGTGCATCAGGATGGGCAAGAGCCCGATGGTGCATAGGGGCAGGCTAAGATCCAGAAGGTGGGTAGGGGCGGATTGCCTTAGAGTGGCTGGAAGGTGGGAGAGACAGGTGGCTTGCTGGGGATCTGTATTGTATGCACTGTCTTTTTATGGAATTAGACTGTCTTATATGTACAAATGTCATTGTTAATGTTTTGTAATGTTTGAAACTGGGATTTGTCCTCATTTTCCTGAAAACTCTTTGAATGGTAGGGTTTGGGGCCTGGCTTTGCTGCTCCTCTACATTGTAAAATTGCTGTTTCTCTGCATACAGCTATTAATGTTAATCGTTTTGTAAACTGTGTAATGTTTAATAAAATGTAAAAAAAAATGAACAGGAAGTGCCTCTGTTCAGGCGACCAATTCTGAGCTGGCTGGCCACAGCCAGTGTACTGTGTGCGAATTACTAAAGGGTGACTTGGTGATGGGATACCTGCTCCTGTGCACTATTTCATTAATCTACTACCAGCATTTAGTAGTTAATAACCTCAGTCTGTTTTGTTAAATCAAGAAAGCTTCGTTAAATTTGTACCTTCTGGATTGTCCACATCCCATGAATGAGCATAAAAGGATCAATGCATATTCTATAGCAGCACAATGAGTAAGAATATTAAAGTACAGATAAAAAGGAATAATTATCAGTGGGCTGCATTTTCCCTGTGCTTAATTTCTTACTACCTGGCCTTGACCAACATGTGAGCAACTTTGCCTCTTCCTTCGACAGTCCCTTAGGTTTGGAAGATGACTCTCTTCCACTGTGGTGAGTGGGTCCTGAGGAGAATGAAGAACGCCACCACAGGTTTGTATCTGGGCCCAGTAGGAGATACTCAAGGCTCTTGACATCTCTAAAGATGCTACTTCTGAATTTTGGAGAGCCTTGATTAAGAGATCCCCTGGGAGTTAGTGAAGATATTATTTTCTTTCGGAGAGGATTCAAGGGCATTTTTGAAGAATTTCCTCTTCCCTCCTGGTAAAGGCTTGTAGTGATGAACCTCAGAGTAGAAGGCTTGATTTGAAAGTCTTGTGTCAGTGATATGGACAATGTTATTGTCAGTAACCCTAGGCCCTTAATTCTGAGCATGTTAGCCTGATGGAAGGTACCGATATGACAATGAATGCTGGCAAATGGGAATAGATTAATTTAAGATATTTGGTGGCATAGATGAGTTGGACCGTGACATCTGTTTCCATACTGTACAACTCTATGACTCTATTCTACAGTGGATTAGCAGGATTTTGCAGAGGCATCACTGATGACATGTCTCAAGGGTTTTCTGGAGTCTGCAGTATATTGCAGATTATACTGGCACCATGGATCCAGCTTTTTTGCTTTCTTATTGGCTTGAGTAAATCAATCTGCAGAGTGATTGGATCAGTTAGGACTATATTGACTGGAGTTTAGAAGTATGAAGAGGATCCCAGAGAAACCTATAAAATTCCAAAAAGGCTAAACAGAATAAATGCAGGAAGGATGGGGGAGTCCAGAGACCAGGGGTGACAGTCCCTGAATACAGGGTCAGCCATTTCGGACTGAGATAAGGAGAAATTTCTTCACCCACAGAGTGGCGAGCCTGTGGAATTCTCTACTACAGAAATTGGCTGAGTCCAAGATATTGGATATTTCAAGAAGGACTTCGATCTCACTCTTATGGCTAAAGAGATCAAAGGATATGGGGAGAAAGTGGGAAGAGGGTACTGAGTTGGATGATTGTTCATGATTACATTGAGCGACACAGCAGGATGGAAGGGCTGAATGGCCTACTCCTGCTCCTATTTTCTATGTTTTCATGTTTTGATTTGTTAACTTTGGGTGTACCAGAGAAATACAAAGTATTCGGAACCAAGGTCTTCTGTAGTTCAGAGTCAAAGGTGCTTATTTGACACTGTATCCCTCTCTTTGGGTGGCACAGTGGTTAGCACTGCTGCCTCACAGCGCCTGAGACCCGCGTTCAATTCCCGACTCAGGCGACAGACTGTGTGGAGTTTGCATGTTCTCCCCGTGTCTGCGTGGGTTTTCTCCGGGTGCTCTGGTTTCCTCCCACAGTCCAAAGATGTGCGGGTCAGGTGAATTGGCCATGCTAAATTGCCTGTAGTATTAGGTAAGGGGTAAATGTAGGGGTATGGGTGGGTGGCGGGTCGGCGTGGACTTGTTGGGCTGAAGGGCCTGTTTCCTCACTGTAAGTAATCTAATCTAATCTCTCAAAGACTGAAAGCAGCTGACAAATGGTGAAGCATTGCAGACAAAAGGTCCAATGACTCATTGTTTTCAATGTGGAGACATTGATAAAACACTGCGCTCCATCATTGAACAGGGAAAGGAAATGTCTCCAATGAAAACACTGTTGCCAAGTTGCCCTTAGGCTCTTCAGCATTTAGTTTCAGACATTCTGTATGATCCACTTGTAAGCCCAGAAAAGCTCTCCTTCCTCCATTTTCACAGCAGAGCTAATTGCACATTTTGCTGAGTATTCAGTTGGTTCACTGAACATATCAAAGTCACCAATTACATGGTACTAACCAGGATTTGGTTGCAGCAAAGAAATTGAAGCAAAAAGGCTCCATGAGGTGGAGATTGGAGCCTATATTCTCAGTTAAAATTATATCTTTCTCCCCAGGTTTCTTGCACTGACATTGACGGAAAGAGTTATGGATGTAGATTTAGTAGTACATTTTTAAAACAATTGGTAAAACACTTAAATTTATTCTTTCATGGGATATGTGTGTTGCAAACAAGGACAGTGTTATGGATCAAACCATTCCCCCTCAAAATATTTTAAGAAGGTAGCCTAGACTCTACCATTTTCTTATTTTAAAGGTAGATATGAAGTGATGTGTTTCAGATGTGATGTGACTGGCCAAACTACTCGACGTTAAGCAAAACACAATTTATTTAAACATTATAGTTAAAATACAAACAAAAGGAAGAGGAAATTAGAGTAACCTAACACCTGTATTGGAAAACTTAACTGAATAATAGATCTTACTAATTAACTGTTCCAATTTAGTAACATGCCATAAACATACCCCTTGGCAAAAAGACAAACTCAGACACAGATTCTCGCAAGCAGTTCTCCCATCCAGGACCAAAAAATCATCAAGAGAATTCAGAGAAATCAGCAGCCAGGAGACATTCACTAAATCTTCCGACTCTTTTGAAACTCAAATAACTTCTGCTTAAAACTAAACCTAAAATCTGAATTAAAAAGCTAGAAAGGTTGGTCTGTGGGAGCGGGTCCCAGCCAGGCTACTTCTACTGTTCCAACTTTTTAAAAAAAAAATTCCAAGGCCTCATAAGCTGTTTACTTCCTTAGAGACAGCTAGGGGCCTCTGCTTTACAACTTCTCTTCTCTTCAAAGAAAACTAGGGCATAGTAACCTCTTAAATTTACAGCATCATCACAACAGCATTTATTGCCCATCTCTAAATGCCCTTGAGGAGATGCTGGTGAGCTGATCTCTTGAACTAGTGCAATACAGAGGAACCTTGATTATCCGAATGCCTCAGATGGGAGTATTTTGTTCGGATAATCAAATGTGCAGATAATTGAATGCTGGATAACACAGTTTAGCCAAGCATCAGGAACTTGTGATCTTGTCAGTATCATTAGAGATTCAGATAAATGCGAGGTGTTGCATTCTAGTAAGACGAACAAGGGCAGGACTCCTACAGTTAATTGTAGGACCCTGGCTATTGCTGTCAAACACAGGCTGAGGGGGTTCAGCTACATTGTTCTTTGAACGTTGTGTCACAGATAGACATGGTGATGAAGAAGGCAGCCCGCCTGCCTTCATCGCTCAGACCACTGAGTACAGGCGTTGGGATGTAATGTTGCGGTCATACAGGGTATTGGTGAGGCCCTGTTTAGAATACTGTTTACCCTAGAATAAGAAGGACATTATTAAATTGGAGAAGGTTCAGAAAAGATTTATGATGATGTTGCTGGGAATGGAGGATTTGCGTCATATGGAGAAACTGGATGATAGGGTTGAGGGGTGACCCTATAGACCATTTTAAAATCATGAGGGGCATAGATGAGGTGAATAGAAAAGATCTTTTCCCAAGAGCAGAGGAATTCAAAACTTGGCGGCATATTTTTAAGGTGAGAGGAGAACGATTTAAAAAAAGATTTGAGGATGTTATGAATTTGAAGGTGTGTACTATACCTTTAAGAGAGAGTGAATATTGTTTTGCACTGAGAGCTTACAAGCACCTATCATATGACTAACTAGCAGTCTCAGAGTGTATTGTAAGATTGAAAATGTGTAACATTTGGCAGTGAAATAGATACCTGAGTTGGTTGCTGTTTTGACAACCATTTTAATTTAGCCAATCAGTTTAAATTATGCCCCAGTATACAAAAACCTAATTAAGTTTGAATTAATTGTTTTTGCCAACATCGAACCAATAAAGTTGGGATATAAAAAGGCATGCAGTTTGAAAGACAGAGTAATTGTCATCGAAAAATTAACTGCCATGGAGAGACAGAGAGAGAGAGAGACAGAGAGACCCAAAAGATTGGATCACTCTCTAACAAAGGTGTCTTTTCATATGATACATCTTCACAGTAAAAAGATTGAAGTCGACCCAGGGAGATCTATAGCTGGAAGAAGAAAGACACCGCAACAATAGCTGCTATATAGTTTTGAAATCAAGTTGATGTAATTTTAATGTGTTTTACTGAAACATTATATTTTTATAGAGTTGAAGGTGGATACTAAGCAGTTAAGAGAAAGGGGGGTGCTTAGAGTTGTGAATAGTTATTGTTTAATGTTCACTTTTAGAGTGAAAGAATAAATTGATATTATTTTTTCTTTGCATAGTGGAATTTGGGAGTTCTCTGCCATTCATACATTTCAACAGATTATGAGGTGAGGTGAGCTTTTCTGTGGTGTTTAGTTTAATTATCAGAGGGATTCACTGTCATTTCGTAACAAGGGGTAATGATTAGATTACTTACAGTGTGGAAACAGGCCCTACGGCCCAACAATGCAACACCGACCTGCCGAAGTGCAACCCACCCATACCCCTACCTAACACTACGGGCAATTTAGCATGGCCAATTCACCTAACCCGCACATCTTTGGACTGTGGGAGGAAACCGGAGCACCCGGAGGAAACCCACGCAGACACGGGGAGAACGTGCAAACTCCACACAGTCAGTCGCCTGAGAAACATTTTTACTTGGAGGGTTGTTCATATGTGGAATGAACTGCTCGAGGAAGTAGATTCAGGTACAGTTACAACATTTAAAAGACATTTGAGAAGGTAAATAGATAGATTAGATTAGATTCCATACAGCATGGAAACAGGCCCTTCAGCCCAATAAATCCACACTGACCCTCCAAAGAATAACCCATCCTGTCCCATTTCCCACTGACTAATGCACCAAACATTATGGGCAATTTAGCATGGCCAATTCACCTGACCATCTTTGGACTGTAGGAGGAAACCCATATAGACACAGGGAGAATGTGCAAACTCTACACAGACAGTTGCCCAAGGCTGGAATCAAGCCTGGGACCCTAGTGCTATGAGGCAGCAGTGCTAACCACTGAGCCACTGTGCCACACATCGAGCATAGAACATTACAGCGCAGTAACAGGCCCTTCGGTCCTCGATGTTGCGCCACCCTCTGAAACCAATCTGAAGCTCATCTAACCTACACGATTCCATTCTCGTCCATATGCCTGTCCAATGACCATTTAAATGCCTGTAATTTTGGTGAGTCTACAACAGTTGTAGGCAGTGCATAAACTCTGAGTAAAGAAATTACCTCTGACATCTGTCTTATATCTATCACCCCTTCATTTGTAGGATTTCCCCCTGTGCTAACCATCACCATCTGAGGAAAAAGGCTCTCACTATCCACCTGATCTAACCCTCTGATTATCTTTCTGCCTCATTCACGTCACCTCTCAACCTTCTTCTATCTTAAAGAAAAAACAGCCGAAAGTCCCTAAGCCTTTCCTCGTAAGACTTTTCTTCCATACCAGGCAGCATCCTTGTAAATCTCCTCTGAATCCTTTCCAAAGCTTCCACATCCTTCCTGTAATACAGTGACCAGAACTGCATATAATACTCCAAATGTGGTTGCTCTAGAGTTATGTACAGCTGCAGCATGACCTCATGGCTTCGAAACCCAATCCCTCTATCAATAAAAGCTAACACATTGTATGCCTTCTTAACAACCTATCAACCTGGATGGCAACTTTGAGGGCTCTATGTACATAGACACTGAGGTCTCTCTACACTACTAGGAATCTTACCATTACACCAGTACTCTGTATTCCTGTTACTGCTTCCAAAGTGAATCACCTCACACTTTTCCATATGAATCCCCATTTGCCACATCTCATCCCAGCTCTGCAGTTTATCTATGTCTCTCTGTAACTTGCAACATCCTTTTGCACTGTCCACAACTGTATTGACCTTTGTGTCATTCACAAGTGAAACGAGTTGAGTTTGGGAAACTTGGTCAGCATGGATGGAATTTTCCAAAGGATCTATTTCCATGCTGTCTGATGGAGAACGTGGCGTCACCAGCTGGGCCAGCATGTATTGCCCATCCCTAGTTGCCCTTGAGAAGGTGGTGGTGAGCTATCTTCTTAAAGCGCTGCAGTCCGTGCGCTATGGGTTGACCCACAATGAACTTAATGAGGGAATGCCAGGATTTTGAACCAATGATACTGAAATAACAGTGACATATTTCCAAGTCAGATGACTATTAGTAGAAATTGCAGTCAGGAATGTTCCCAAGGATCTGCTGCTTTTGACCTTCAAGATGGTGGGAGTGATGGGTTTGGAAGGTGCTGTTGAGGAAGACCCTGGTATCATTCTGGCACATTTCTGCTGCACGCCCTCCATGACTAATATGCCCTTCCTAAGGTGTAGTGTTTAAAGCTGCTGACAGTAACTTTAGGCATGGTCTAACTAGGGCTTTATTGAGGTGAATGCTGCCTATACTCTCTTATGTTATCCTTTTGATCATTCTTTCCTACCACACGTTGGGAGTGCATTGAAATAAAAGCCACATCAAATGAACCCCCACCTCAACTGGCACCACACTCCCCCCACCTTCACCCATCCCAGTCCTGACCGCCTGGATGGATTCAGCTCCAATATCACTCAAGAAACTTGCAAACATCCAGGATGAAGACACCTGCTTGATTGACATCCTGGTGACGTTCATTGCCTTCACCACTGACACAGAGTAGCAGTGGTATGTATCTGCTACAGGATGTGCTGCAACAACTCATCAGGCTTCAACTTCGAGACCCATAACCCTCTCCCACCTAGAAGGACAAGGGCAGCAGATATTTGGGAATATCACCAAGCCCCTCTCCCAATCAGCATCCTAAACTGGAAATACATCGCTCTCTCTTCAGTGTCGCAAGATCAAATTCCTTGGCCTCTCTACCTAGCACTGCTGTGGGTATACTTACATTAAATTAATAGAATGCACCACTTTTTCAGTTAAGGTTGGTCAGTAAATACTGGTCCTGCCAGAGATGCCCACTGCCCATGAACAAATACAAAATAAACTGATCATGATCTTTTAATGATCTGTCTACCTCAACCCTCATTCCAATCTCTGAATCTCCACTGTTTCTAGCTTTTCACTGTTTAGAAGTCCCCTGTTCCCTCCTAAACCCCAAAAGGTAATGATGTTACATTTTCCCATCTTAAAATCTATTCGAGTCAGTTTTGCCCATTCAAAGCCCATAAATATTATTTTATGTAAAATGTAGAACGTAGAACATAGAACATTTTAGCACAGTAGAGGCCTTTCGGCCCTCCATGTTGGGCCGGCCTTTTATCCTACTCTAAGATCAGACTAACAATCATAGTATTATCTTCTATACGCCTATCCAAGAGTTGCTTAAATGTTCCTAATGTATCTGACTCTACTACTATTGCTGGCACTGCATTCCACACACCCATCACTCCTTGAGTAACGAACCTTCCTCTGATATCTTCTCAAACCTTCCTCCAATCACCTTAAAATTATAACCCCTCATGATAGACATTTCTATCATGGGATAAAGTCTCTGGCTATCCACTCTATCTGCCTCTCAACAGCTTGTATACCTCTAACAAGTCACCTCTCATCCTTCTTCAGTTTAATGAGAAAAGTCCTAGTTTCCTCAACCTTTCTTCATAAGACATTCCCGCCAGTCCAGACAACTTCCTGGTAAATCTCCTCTGCACTCTCTCTAAAGCTTCCATATCTTTGCTATAATGAGGTGACCAGAACTGAATACAATATTTCAAGTGTGGTCTAACCAGGGCTTTATAGAGCTGCAGCATAACCTCGCGGCTCTTAAACCCAATCCCCTTGCTAATGAAAGCTAACACACCATATGCCTTCTTATGGTTGGCAACTTTGAGGGATCAATGTACATGGACCCCAAGATCCTTCTGTTCCTCCACACTGTCAAGAAACTTGCCTTTAACCCTGAATTCTGTATTCAAATTCAATCTTCCAAAGTGAATGATCCACTCTTTTCCAAGTTGGAGTCAGAAGAAGTAGGAAAGGTCCTAAATGAATAGTTTGCTTCAGTATTCGCAGTTCTGCATCCTGTCAATGTCCTGTTGCAATGTTCAACAGCCTTCCACAGTATCCACAGCTTCACCAACCTTTGTGTTATTGGCAAACTTACTAACCCACTCTTCCACTTCCTCACCCAAGTCATTTATATTAATCTCAAAGACCCAGAACAGATCCCTGTGGAACACCACTGGTCATCAAGCTTCAGGCTGAATACTTTCCATCTGCTACCACCCTCTGTCTTCTCTGAGCCAGCCAATTCTGTATCCAGACAGACAGATTTCCCTGTATCTCACACCTCCTTACTTTCTGCATGAGTCTACCATGGAGAACCTTAGCAAATGCCTTGCTAAAATCCATGTGTACCACATTCACTACTCTATCTCGTCAATGTGTTTTGTCATAGACAAAGAATTCAATAAGGTTTATGAGGCATGACCTGCACCTCACAAAGCTATGCTGGCTATCTCTAATCGAACTATATTTTTCCAAGTAATCATAAATCCTGTCTCTTAGAATACTCTCCAATACTTTGCCCACCACTGACGTAAGAATGACTGGTCTGTAATTCCCAGGCTTATCCTTATTCCCTTTCTTGAACAAGGGAATAACATTTGCCACCCTCCCATCATCTGGTACAACTCCAGTGGACAGTGAGGATGCAAAGATCATTGTCAAAGGTGCAACAATCTCTTCCCTCGCTTCCTGTAGTAATCTAAGTTAAATCCTGTGTGGCCCAGGATTTTTCAAAATTTTCAACACATCCTCCTTCCTAACATCAACCTGTTCTAGCATGTCCTCAGAAATGTCAAGGTCCCTCTTAGTTGCGACTACTGAAGCAAACTATTCATTAAGGACCTATCCTACTTCTTCTGACTCCAAGCGCAAGTTCCCTTCTCTATGCCTGATCGACCCTACCCTCACTCTGGCCATCCTCTTGTTCCTCACATAAGTGTAGAATGTCTTAATTCTACCTGCTAAAGCTTTTTCATGCCCCCTTCTAGCTTACCTATGTCCATTCTTCAGTTCCTTCCTGGCTATCTTGTTAACCTCTAGAACTGTCTGATTCTTGCCTCCTCAACCTTAAGTAAGCTTCCTTCTTCCTCTTGACTAGATGTTCCATATTCCTTGTCACCCCAAGGTTCTTTCAACTTACCATCCCTTCCTTGCCTCAGCAGGACAAACCTGTCCAGCACTATCAGCAAGTGCTTCCTAAACAACCTCCACATTTCTGTTGTGCACTCCCCTGAGAACATCTGCTCCCAATTTAAGTGCCCCAGTTCCTGTCTAATAGTATTATAATTCCCCCTCCCACAATTAAATACTTTCCCATAAAATCTGCTCCTATCTCTCTCAGTGAATATAGCAAAGGTCATTGAGTTGTGATCACTATCACCAAAATGCTCTCCCACTGAGAGATCTGACACCTGGCATAGTTCATTGCCAAGCACCAAAGCCAATATGACATCCCGTCTAGTTGGCCTATCTATACATTGCATCAGGAACCCTTCCTGGACACACCTTACAAAACTGCTCAATCCAAACAATTTGAACTAAGGAAGTTCCAATCAATATTAGTGAAGTTAAAGTCACCCATGACAACAACCCTGTTACTTCTGCACATTTCCAAACTCTGCCTCCCAATTTGTTACTCCGTGTTTCAATTGCAATTGGGGGACCTGTAGAAAACTCCCAATAAAATGACTGCGCTTTTCCTGTTTCTGATATCCATCCATACGGACTCTGTAGACAAACCATCCTCAACGATCTCCCTTTCTGCAGCTGTTGTACTATCCCTGATTAACATTACCACTCCTCCACCTCTTTTACCTTTCCTGCTATTCCTTTTGAAATATTCAAACCCTGGAACATCCGACAACCATTCTTGCGTCTGTGATATCCAAGTCTCTGTAATGGCTACAGCATTTTATACTTCCATTTATAGTGCTCCAATGCTGCCTAATTTAGTGACATTGGCAAATGGGAACATAGAAACAGAGGTAAGCCATTCAGCCTGTTGAACCTGTTCCAACAATCCATTATGATCATGGCTTCACACTTCAGTGTTAGATTCCTACAATATCACTGATTCCCCTGGTGCCATTAGTATCTCAAAATCTTATCAATTTCTGTTTTGAACAGGCTCAATGATTGAACTCCTTGGTGTAGGGAATTGCAAAGACTCATTACCTTCTCTTTAAAGAAATTCCTTCTTGCCTCATTCTTAAATGGCCTATCAGATTATTCCCCTGATTTTAGACTCATTAGGCGAGAAGAACATCTTATCAACATGCCTTGTAAGAAATTTGAATTTCAATGAGGTTATTCCTCATTCTGTGAAATTCCAGGGAATTTGGAATTGCAGTTTTCTATATCCAAGTTGTTATTGAATACTATGAACAGTTGAGGACCCAAAATTGATTCTTGTGGGATAGCACTTGCCACATCCTTCTAAATGGAGTGTGCATCCTATCATTTTAAATTGTGCTGCTCAGCTAATTTCACAACCAGGACAATCACCTACACTCTAATTCTTTAGCTTTGCTTTTTGTCGACTGTCTTTTAAACTGCATCATCAAAAAAAAACCCCTCCTAAGGCTGCAAAATTGATTTGTGTGGATGAATGAGGAAATGTGGAGCTGATTATCTTAAAGTCAGTGACCAGAAATGAGCTGTGAATGCCAGCCTTGTCCATGAGCCCCACGTCTTGTAAAAATGTGAAGAAATGCTCGTTGCTTTCTTTGAAGTGAGTGACAGCTTCTTTGCAGAATTTCCCACATCAAGGCAGCACTATCCCAGCAGACAGGCAAGCATGTTATTAATTAAATTTCCCTTTTGGATTCAGAGAGTGTGAAGCAAAGTTTCTCAATTCTCTGTTTCTTTCTGATACCTGAGTGACATATCAAATGAGAACTAACCTAGGGTGCACAACAGGTATCTGCCAAACTTTGGCATGCGTTTGAAAGTTCTGAGACATGAGTGAATTTGTGATGCAGCTTATTCAGTGATGCTTGTAATGATGTTTCTTTGAGGAGCTCGATAGTTCTCTTGGAAACTACTAGCTACCTTGGGACAGATTTGTATATTGCCTTGTTTCAGTGCGCACAAACAAAGGAACTTCTTTTTATGAGGATGCGGTTTCAAAGATCATTCAGAATATTTTAGTCTGACTTCAATATTCTAGGAAGTAGGATATGTTGATTTGGCAAACTCAAATTTCCACAGTGAAATTCTGTGTCCTGAAGGGAGAACATCAAAGCAAGAATCCTTTAGTTTGTTACATGTTGCCCCAAAGCTCCATTTTTCCCAGTTTAAATTTTTATACATTTTTCATATAATTGCATATTCCCCAATTTCTAGGAAGTAGGATATGTTGATTTGGCAAACTCAAATTTCCACAGTGAAATTCTGTGTCCTGCTGTGCTTTTCCAGCACACCACACTCTCGACTCTGATCTCCAGCATCTGCAGTCCTCACTTTCCCTCTGAATTCTATTATAGGACTAGCCCTTTCCTTACACACAAATTGACCCATTGGTCCATTAGACCAACACTGTGGTGTTGATTTTTACACTGAATGAGAGCCAATAACATTCAAAGCGATCAGTTTGGTTTGCCACATTCCCCTTTGGAAAGCCCTGTAACTCCTTCACCAAATGATTTTGTTGTTCCCTTTATTCGGAGGATCATGGTAGCTGAATCTTAATTAGCCTAATCAACACAGGAGGTCATGATGATCATTTTGATGTATCCCACTCCATCACACGTGCACGCACGCATGCACACACACGTACACACGCGCACACACACACCACTGGAACTGAAATATTAACTTTGCTTTCTCTCAACAGATTAAAGGGCGGCACGGTGGCACAGTGGTTAGCACTGCTGCCTCACAGCGCCAGGGACCTGGGTTCAATTCCCGCCTCAGGCGACTGACTGTGTGGAGTTTGCACGTTCTCCCCGTGTCTGCGTGGGTTTCCTCCGGGTGCTCCAGTTTCCTCCCACAGTCACAAAGATGTGCGGGTCAGGTGAATTGGCCATGCTAAATTGCCCGTAGTGTTAGGTAAGGGGTATATGTAGGGGTATGGGTGGGTTGTCGGGTCGGTGTGGACTTGTTGGGCCGAAGGGCCTGTTTCCACACTGTAAGTAATCTAATTCTGCTGGACCTGTTGAGTTTTTCCAGCAATTTCTGTTTGTGTTTCTGATTCCCACCATCCATAGCTCTTTTACCTGGTTTTGTATAAGAAGAAATTATAAATATGGAGTCACCTTCTTCAGTAGGATAGGGAGCTAAATCTTCAGCTTCCTGGTAGTCAGTGACTCTCATAGTAATAGACCACCCAAGAGCACAGTGGAATAGTAATTTAGCAATGCTATATAAATTCGGAACGTTTCTTCAAAAGGAATGTGTCTTTCTGGGGACCACACTTGGCTTCTCTATTTGAATGTTGGTACCTCAGTAAACATGTGCCACGTTCCAGTCCAGAACTTATGAGGCGATAGCTTCGTGGTGTTATTGCTCGACTACTAATCCAGAGACCTAGATAATGTTCTGGGAATCTGGGTTTGAACCCCACCAGGGCAGATGGTGGAATTTGAATCCAAGAACAAATCTGCAATTAAGAGTCTAATGAAGACTATAAAATTGTTGTCGATTGTTGAAAAAAACCCCATCTGGAGACCCACCGTGGCGAAGTGCCATTGACATTCTGTGAATGAATTTAAAAAGAACTGGCAGCGAACTAGCTGGAGCAATCGTGCAGTGGACTGACACCCATCACAACCATTTTAGAAATGCCGTGCACTGCAAATATTTCTTGCAAGATCCTGATAACTATGTCCATAGTGGGGGCCTGAGGCCTTTTGGCCTCTATCCAATGTGAAAAGTAGCTGATGGCAATTAGATAATGAATGGGTCTGTACCAACCCATTCCACAGTTTGATGGGGAAAGTGGTGGGTATTAGCTAATCACACTACTCTAGTGTGTGAATAGCACACAATCACTGCCAGATATGAGATCCTCAGTATATTTTGACACACTGCAGACTGAGTCCTGGTTCTGTACTTGGTAATCCCCAAAAGTACAAATAAAAAGATCAAAGAACTGCTGATGCTGGAGGTCTGAAGCAGAAATATCTGGAGAGACTCACCAGGTCTGGCAACATCTGTAGAGAGAAAGCAGGGAAAGTACTTTCCATCCGCAGATGCTGCCAGACCTGCTGAGTTTTTCCAGCTACTTCTGTTTTATCTCCTCAGCGTCCCTCGTCTGTCTGTGGTGAGACTGGGTTGACAAGCCTTGCATTGTATATCAGTAAATCGATCATGGTCTGAATCACTGTCGATAATCAAAACAGATTTTCATGGCCAACTCACTGAGCTTTTGGTCTGGCCAAACTTTGACACAATGTCAGCAAATGGTGACACATTATCTGTCCCTCCACAGCTCCTGTTGGATCTGGCTAATCCTGGTGTGGCTTGCTGGCCGTCGTCCACTGAGTATGTGATTCAGTTTCATGAACCAGCTCAGCCTCACTCAGACCAGCCTGCAGATTCCCTCACAAATGCACTGTTTCATGCATTAACCTAATAAAGTGGAGTTCAAATTTATGCATCCTGTTTATCATACAGTAGGGTGAGCAATGGTTTGTTACAAATGCTGTCAGGTCAAGGTTTCTTCTGAAATTTTCATGCAAGCCCATGGTGATAGAAAAGGTCTCCTTCTGTTGATGTGTCTGACAATGACCATGTAGACAAACAAGGCAAGGGAATACATGATGAATGGTCAGATCCTGGGAAGCACTGTGGATCAGACTGACCTTGGTGTGCACGTATACCGGTCCCTTAAGCTATCAGGGCAGGTGGATAAAGTGGTTATGAAGTCATATGGTATACTTATCTTTACTAGTTGGGGCAAAGGGTTTAAGAGTTTAGGGAGGTTATGCTGGAACTGGACAAAATGTTGATTAGGCCATAGCTATTGTGTGCAGTTCTGGAATCCACAATACAGGAAGAATGTGATTATACTGGAGAGGGTGCAGAGGAGATTTACCAGGATGTGGCCTGGAATGGAAACGTTTCAGTTATGAAGACAAATTGGATTTACTGGGGTTGGTTTACTGGAGCAGAGGAGATTAAGATGGGACATTGAGATGTATAAAATTACAAGGGGCACTCTGCCTGTATTCCTGATGAAGGGCTTTTGCCCTAAACGTCGATTTTACTGCTCCTCGGATGCTTCCTGAACTGCTGTGCTCTTCCAGCACCACTAATCCAGAATCTTGTTTCCAGCAACTGTAGTCATCGTTTTTACCTACCTTTACTGCACAGATAGGGTAGTCAGGAAGGACCTTTACCCTTTGGTCGAGGGATCAATGGCTAGGGGCATAGATTTAAGTTTGGGGGTAGGAGGTTTAGAGGGAATGTGAGGATATACTTTTTCACCCAGAGGGTGATGGGAATCTGGAGCTCACGACCTGTGGCAGAAACCCTCATCACATTTAAGAAGTATTGAGATGTGCACTTGCGATGCCAAGATATACAAGACAATGGGCGTAGTGCTAGAAAGTGGGATTAGAATAGGTGCTTGTTTTTGACTGACTTGAATGAGATGAGTGGGAGGGCCTTTTTCTGTGCTAGAGACCTCAGTGACTCTATGACTCTAATAGTACACTGGGTTATGACTCCTATCTGGGTGCCTTTGGGGAGTCCTTATGCTAAAATTGGAGTGGATACATCAGCAGCTATAACGGTTGGAAAGGGTAGATGTGGTGGACTAGGACTCACATGGACATCAACATATACTTGATGTTTTGAAAAGCATCCGTTTCATGCAGATTCCGACTCTACCCTTCAGGTTCTTGAGGAGTCATCCACAGGGTTTTGTTGTAGTTGCCAAATGAGACAAACATTTCACCAGTTGGTTTACCATCCCTAAATACCTTTGCAGGTTATGACTAGTTTTGGAATGGGAAACTCCTTTAATATGTTCTGTGGATCTGCCATTATATAGATTCCTTAGAGAATTCACAACTGTTGCTAAGGGTGGATGTTGGTTCTATAAGCATTTAAAACTGCATGCAGTCTCTGACCATGCTTGTCAGCCATTTCACTGTGTATCAGCCTAACATCCATGTAGCTGCAAATGTGTTGCTGGTCAAAGCACAGCAGGCCAGGCAGCATCTCAGGAATAGAGAATTCGACGTTTCGAGCATAAGCCCTTCATCAGGAATAAGAGAGAGAGCCAAGCAGGCTAAGATAAAAGGTAGGGAGGAGGGACTAGGGGGAGGGGCGATGGAGGTGGGATAGGTGGAAGGAGGTCAAGGTGAGGGTGATAGGCTGGAGTGGGGTGGGGGCGGAGAGGTCAGGAAGAGGATTGCAGGTTAGGAGGGCGGTGCTGAGTTGAGGGAACCGACTGAGACAAGGTGGGGGGAGGGGAAATGAGGAAACTGGAGAAATCTGAATTCATACCTTGTGGTTGGAGGGTTCCCAGGCGGAAGATGAGGCGCTCCTCCTCCAGCCGTCGTGTTGTTGTGTTCTGCCGGTGGAGGAGTCCAAGGGCCTGCATGTCCTCGGTGGAGTGGGAGGGAGAGTTAAAGTGTTGAGCCACGGGGTGATTGGGTTGGTTGGTTCGGGCGGCCCGGAGGTGTTCTCTGAAGCGTTCCGCAAGTAAGCGGCCTGTCTCCCCAATATAGAGGACGCCACATCGGGTGCAGCGGATGCAATAGATGATGTGTGTGGAGGTACAGGTGAACTTGTGGCGGATATGGAAGGATCCCTTGGGGCCTTGGAGGGAAGTGAGTGTGGAGGTGTGGGCGCAAGTTTTACATTTCCTCCGGTTGCAGGGGAAGGTGCCGGGGGTGGAGGTTGGGTTGGTGGGTGGTGTGGATCTGACGAGGGAGTCACGAAGGGAGTGGTCTTTGCGGAACGCTGATAGGGGAGGGGAGGGAAATATATCCTTGGTGGTGGGGTCCATTTGGAGGTGGCGGAAATGGCGGCGGATGATACGTTGTATGCGGAGGTTGGTGGGGTGGTAGGTGAGAACCAGTGGGGTTCTGTCTTGGTGGCGTTTGGAGGAGCGGGGCTCAAGGGCGGAGGAGCGGGAAGTGGAGGAGATGCGGTGGAGGGCATCGTCGATCACGTCTGGAGGGAATCTGCGGTCCTTGAAGAAGGAGGCCATCTGGGCTGTGCGGTGTTGGAATTGGTCCTCCTGGGAGCAGATGCGGCGGAGACGAAGGAATTGGGAATATGGGATGGCGTTTTTACAGGGGGCAGGGTGGGAGGAGGTGTAGTCCAGGTAGCTGTGGGAGTCAGTCGGTTTGTAATAGATGTCTGTGTTGAGTCGGTCGCCCGAGATAGAAATGGAAAGGTCTAGGAAGGGGAGGGAGGAGTCTGAGACAGTCCAGGTGAATTTCAGGTCGGGATGGAAGGTGTTAGTAAAGTTGATGAACTGTTCAACCTCCTCGTGGGAGCACGAGGCGGCGCCGATACAGTCATCGATGTAGCGGAGGAAAAGGTGGGGGGTGGTGCCAGTGTAGTTGCGGAAGATGGACTGTTCCACATATCCTACGAAGAGGCAGGCATAGCTGGGGCCCATGCGGGTGCCCATGGCAACTCCTTTAGTTTGGAGGAAGTGGGAGGATTGAAAAGAGAAGTTATTCAGGGTGAGGACCAGTTCAGTCAGTCGAAGGAGGGTGTCAGTGGAAGGGTACTGGTTGGTGCGGCGGGAAATCAGTGGAAGGGTACTGGTTGGTGCGGCGGGAAACATCCATGTAACATCCATGTAGCCCATGAGACTTTAAATACCTTGTCAACTATTGGACATACTCACTTGAGAAATCTCTGGAGTTGAGGCAATCTAAATGGCAGTCTGTAGAAGCAAAACAACTGAAACAGAGAAATAAAAGCAGTAAACAAATAGATTGTGTGTCTGATAACACCCCACAGACCCAATGTTTGCATCACGTTTGTGAAACCTCTACCTTTGTGGAATTTAGATAAACTCTCATCAGCCATAAATATAGAATAGATTTCTCTGGGCTCTGTTTTGGTGAGATCAACACCGATTTGAATGGATCCATTAGATTTGGAAACAGTACCGGGCCCAAACATTACAAGGTTGTGTTGTGGACCAAACCAGACCAGGTCCCCTCAAAATATTTTAAGAAGGTATCCCAGACTCCAACTTTTTCTGATATTAAAGGCAAATATAAAGTGCCATGCCCCAGATGTGATACACCTGTTCAAACTACTCAATGTTAAGCAAAACACAAGTCACTTAAACACTATACAGAACAACCTCAGTTATCTTAACATCCAATAATCTGAAATTCGGATAATTGAACAAGATTCAAGATCCCGTAAAAACATTATCTTTTATCCGAACAATCCGTTATCTGAACAATCAATCATCCGAACAATCAGTTTTCTGAACAAAATATTCCCCACCCATCTCATTTGAATAATCGAGGTTGTTCTATAATTAAAATATAGTATAATAATCGATGTTTCCTTTCTTTGCTACAAAATAGAACTTTGATTAACTTAACTGTATGGGAAAACAATAAAATAACTGATACAGTAACCATTACTAATTAGCACTGTCAATTGGGTAACATCCTGTAAACAAGCCCTTTGGCAAAAGCTAAAATCTGAAAAATAGATTTGTCGTACAGGTAACCCAGCAGCAGAGAGATACCCCAGCTTCCAGCTGTAACTAAGAAAGGGAAATGATAGCTCCTACTTCAAAATTCCAATAGCTTTTGCCCTGTTGACATTCCAACAGCAACTGCTTAAAGCTAAACAAAAAAAACTAAAAAAAACTGGCTGCACCCATCCATGCTGCTTCTATTGTTCCAACTTTAAAAATAAACTTAAGGCCTCACAAGTTGTCTATTTTACTGGCTTGTCAACTAGACAGCTCCCACTTCTGCCTTAAAACGTCTCCTTGAAAACATCCAGGACAAAATGACATTTTAAAGCTGCAGCATCATCACAGTTGGCTTTGTCATGAGGAAAATTGCACCCATTCTGGTCATTTTCACAAGTTATTTCTCAAGTTGTTGCATTAAAAGGATGTGGAATGTTCCCAGGTGTGTTGATGTATAATGGTTTAATGTTATTCTTTAGTGTGATCAGTATTGAGCTTCCCTATCCATTTAATAACTTAGGATAATCCTGCGAAGCTCATTAGCCTTTTCTATTTAACCTATTTGACCTTTTGAAGAAAGTTAAAGTCACAACATGTATTACAGCAAAAGAGTGAGAATTCTGCATTGCAATGTATGTTTATATTCAGTACTATCTGATCTCCCTTGCGTCGGAGAGTTGCTTGTAGCAAATCTTTCACCTTAAGTACTATAACTCCTGGAGCTTGATGTTGCACTGCAGCTAACCGTAGACTATATTTCTTTAACAGACTAATGAAAATGTTGGAGCACTCTCCCCATTGTCAAGGTTGATATTAATGAGCTGTTCATTGGTATAAATATCATTGTGACAAAAGACTAATTCTGGTTCAATTATTTCCCCTAGGAATATCTTTGCCTTTTGATCTATTGTAATCTGTTCTCCCTCAGGAACTTCTTTGTATGAATAGCTATTTGGTTTCTTGCTGTTCTGTGACTGTCCTACTTCAGCATGTTTGCTGAAAATGACCCACAGCATTACAGATAAACACTTTTTTTTCATTAGCTAGGCACAGTATTTGACTGTGAAGTTTCCATGCTCCATGGTGCTGGCATTGACAACGAATGCCTCATTTCTGTCCTACTTGCTGTTCAGGTTTCCAATGTTTTTCAGGGATTTGTACTGTTCCTATGTTTCTGCAGTTAGAAACATTGAAAATAGGAGTAAGCCATTTAACCCTTTGAGCTTGTTCTGCCATTTGATGCAATCATCCAACTTAGTATCCTGTTCCAGCTTTCTCCATATTACCTTTGATCCCTTCAGATTAGATTAGACTAGATTCCCTACATGTGGAAACAGGCTCTTCTGCCCAACTAGTCCACATCAACCCTCCGAAGAGTAACCCACCCAGACCCATTCCCCATATTAACCCCTGACTAATGCACCGAACTCTATGGGCAATTTACTTTGACCAATTCACCTGACCTGCACATCTTTGGACTGTGGGAGGAAACCAGAGCACCTGGAGGAAACCCTTGCAGACATGGGGAGAATGTTCAAACTCCACACAGACAGTCGCTCGAGGCTGGAATTGAACCCTGGTCCCTGGCACTGTGAGGCAGCAGTACTTTAGCTCTGAGAACTATTTCCAGTTACTTCTTGAAAACATCCATTGAGTGGATTTGGCCCCATCCACTTCCTGTAGCAGAGAATCCCAAGGGCTACACTCTCGGCATGAATAAATTTCTTCCCAACTCAGACCTGCCCTGCATTCTTAGACTATAACCCCTGGTTCCGGACTCCTCGGTTATTGCGAATATCCTTCCTGCATTTAACATGTCTGGTCCAGTTCAAATTTTATAGCTTTCTACGAGGTCCCCCTCAATTTTCTAAACTCCAGTGAATATAATCCAAACTTATCCACTCTGTCTTCATACATCAATTGTACCACCCCAGGAATCAGGGTCGAGAGTGTGGCGCTGGAAAAGCACAGCAGGTCAGGCAGCATCCAAGTAGCCGATCCCAGGATCCCAGAAATCAGGCTGGTATGACAATTCTTGCCTTCAATGGGTGTATTAGAGGATCCCAACTTTTTTTAAGCAAAACACAGGATTGATGTCATTTTGTGATAATTCTGGATCAATCGGCCAATCACTATCTTGATATATGAATCTCATTTCCCTGATGGGTTCCGTGAATGAATCCCTCTGCCAGTAGCTGTAATAAATGATTCCTATTCTAATCATAGTTTTAGTCAATAACTTCAGCTATTAACCACTATACAGGGTGAAACCTGTATCATTTCCACACGATTCATGCCATCTTTGATTGAATGAATGATTCTCACCTTCACTCTGCCTTTTCTGCATCTTAATGACTCAAAACGTTAATCTTCTATCAAACCTTAGGCCTCAAATTTGTCCTTTTTTGTGTTAATTCTTGCTTCACAATGGTCTGGGGTCTGTGATCTAATTTTTTTATTTTTACTTGGAGTCCTTAATTCCTTTTACTGTAGCGTACCTTGCTTGCTATGGTAGTAACACTTTATATAGGCAGTAAGAACTTCTCTTATTTTCTTAGCTTCTAAAACTCTGCCATTTAAAAAGAAAATCCCCTTGCCCACCAGGAATTAATTTCCCTTATGGAGCATCCCATTTTCATTCGTTCTTCCCAACCCAGGACCATTTCTACCTCATCAATGGCACCAGTGCAATTTGTTAACTGCCTTGGAGTGACTAATACTCCAGTCTTTTGTTGCTACACCCCTCCAACCATGTCTGAGCTGTCTTTTCTCAATGACTGTAGATTCGGACTTGTTGAATTTTGCCATGAATTCTTCTGGTGGATTCATGAATGTTCAGCTCTTGCAGCTGCTACTATCTGAAAAGAAAGTTTGTTTAAAGCTGCATCTAAAGAAATGTTAAGACCTCCAACATTGCCAATATTGTCGGAAGCATCTGAATGGAATGGTCTGTATTTAGAATTAGAATCCCTACTGCATGGAAACAGGCCTTTCGGCCTAACAGGCCCACACCGACCTTCTACTGAAAATGTGTTGCTGGTTAAAGCACAGCAGGTTAGGCAGCATCCAAGGAACAGGAAATTCGACGTTTCGGGCCAGGAGGGCTCTGGCCCGAAACATCGAATTTCCTGTTCCTTGGATGCTGCCTAACCTGCTGTGCTTTAACCAGCAACACATTTTCAGCTCTGATTTCCAGCATCTGCAGACCTCACTTTTTACACACCGACCCTCTGAAGAGTATCCCACTCAAACCCATTGTCCTACATTTATCCTTGAATAATACACCTAACTTACACATCCCTGAACACTATGGGCAATTCCACTAACTTACACATCTTTGCATTGCAGGGGGAAGCCAGAGAATGAAGAAAGCCCACACAGACACAGGGAGAATGTGAAAACTCTACATAGACAGTCACTGTGGCTGGAATCGAACCCAGGTGCCTGGTGCTGTAAGGCAGCAGTGCTGACCACTGAGCCACTTTGCTGCCCCTTTGCTATCAGGTACTATATACCATCCACACCACTGCTCATACACTGTTGAGCTCTGTACTATTGCTCACAGTAAGATTTAATTCCACCATCCTTTTGCATCGTATGGTCTTTAGCATTATAGAGGGAAAAAAAGAACTTGCATGAGAGCAACTAAATGCAAATTATACTGTGATAGATGAAATTATACAGGAAGATCCAGCTATAGTGGGTAGTGGATAAGACATCCTCAGTGTTAACCCATTCAGATCCTCATGCCTTTACGTTACAGAGTTCTCGACACAACCATTTTCAATGAACATCCTTCCATCATTAGGTCAGAAGTCGGGATGTTCACTGATGATTGTACAATGTTCAATACCATTCGCGACTCCTCAGATACTGGAGAAGTCTATGATCACATGCAGCAAACTGCAGACAATATTCCGGTTTGGGCAGCAAGCAGGTAACACTTACACAGTACAAGTGCCAGGCATTTAAAGGTACAATTTAGATAGAAGTTGTAGCTATTGTTATTCTTGATTCCCTGAAAAAAAAATGTATTCCTTGATCCACCGATTCTGTGATTCAGATAAAAGTTTGAGACAAATAGTTTGCCTGGATGAAGATTAGCAGTGGTCTTCTTGCTGTTAAGAATAAAGCCACATCAAAGATTTTAGTTTATCCAAGATACTCCCATTTCATTTTCTTCATGACTTAATTTGCTAATGTGATGATGCTGCTCCTTTCACAAGGTTAGGTGGTCCTTGGTTTTTTTTTTACAGGGAATTTGTAAACACAGAGATTCGGATGTGTCTGGTTTGGATGGGTTTTAGGGCCAATTTGATCATCGCTAACAGATACTGCCTCAGGCAAAAGGCTTTCAAGTTTTACAAACAAACACTTGTACAATGAAAGGGGAGTGGCCAGTTCTCCCAGTTCAGCTTTTCTCTGGTTTGGTTTTAGCAAGCAGTCAGGTTTTTTGAGGCTGTTGATCAAACAAACAGCTCCCATGCTGATCCTCTCTTTCTCTTTCTCTGACATCTCGCCTGTGAGAACCTATTTGGTTTTACCGTTTTTACCAAGGGGGTGTTTATGGGGAAGTTTCGAATATTTGGAATAATATCATTAAATTTGAGAGAGTCAATTGGGTTTTTCAATAGTTATGCTATTCTAAATTCGGTTTCCTTTTGTTCATGTGTAAATAAATAATGTTTTGTTTGAAACAGAGTGTTTGGACCAGCTCTATTGCTCCTGGAATATCCACTTACATCTGCTTAAAACTACTAGAAAAGTTAGGGTCTGGGCTACCTTCTTGAAATAATTTGAGGCATCTGGCCTGGTCCACAGAGTTAATTAGACTCTAATTAGAGTCGTACAAACTTAGAACAAGGGAAGATGTCATTCAGCTCATTGTGTCTTCCACCAGACAAAAAGGCCAATCCCACTTGCAAGTTGCCATTTATGATGCTTCAAGTGTGTGCCCAAATACTCTTTCAGTTTTACAAGGTTTCTGTCACTACTGTCCTTTTGATGAGTGTTGTTGACAATGTCAGCATTTATTGCACATCCCTTAATGCCCTTGAGCAGAATGGCTTGAGAGACCATTTCAGAGGGCAACGAAGAAACAATCAGAGGCCACTTGGCCCTTTAAGTCTGCTCTGCTATTGAGTAAGATCCTGGCTAACCTCAACTCTACATTCTTACGTATCCCTGATAATCTCATCGGCCTTAAAAATAGTTAAAGATTCTGCATCCCCTGCTTTGTGAGGAAGGGAATTCCAAAAACTCACAATTACTCTGGGAGAACACTTTTATCCCCTCATCTCTCTCAAATGGTGTTCCCGGCAAGGAATCATAGAGCCCCTACGATACAGAAAAGGTCACTCGGTCCATCACATTCACACCGACCCTCTGACGAGCATCCCACCCAGAGCCATGCTTTTCCTGGAACCCTGCATCCGCCATGGCCAATCCACCCAACCTGCACATCTTTGGACTGTGGCGGAAACTCATGTAAACATAGGGGGAACATTCAAACTTCGCACTGGGAGACACCTGAGGGTGAAATCAAACCCTGGTCTCTGGTGTTGTGAGGCAGCAGTGCTAACCACTGAGCCACTATTCCTTCCTTTTAAATAAAAAATTAAGAATTTCCTTCCCTGAATGACAATAATGAACCTGATGACCTTTCACAAGAATCAATTATTGTGTCATAGTCATGAGTACTGAATCTACTTTTTAATGCCAGTTCGTTTGTTTTAGATGTTCAGTTTCTGCATTTCCCACAGTGGGATTTGATATCCTGACCTTACAGCAGGAGTTCACTGAGTTTCCCAGTTGCTGGCTTGATGGCATTACTGTGATGCTACCATCCAAACGGTTTTTACAAGTATATTAAGGACAAAAGGGTAACAAGGGAGAGAACAGGGCCCCTCAAAGAACAGCAAAGCTGCCTTTGTGTGGAGCTGCAGAAAATTGGGGAGATACTAAGCAAGTATTTTGCATCAGTATTTACTGTGGAAAAGGATATGGAAGAATATAGACTGTAGGGAAATAGATGGTGACATCTTGCAATATGTCCAGACTACAGAGGAGGAAGTGCTGGATGTCTTGAAATGGCAAAAGGTGCATAAATTCCCAGGACCTGATCACATGTACCCTAGAACTCTGTGGGAAGCTGAAGAAGTGATTGCTGGGCCTCTTGCTGAAGTATTGGTACCATCGATAGTCACAGGTGAGGTGCCAGAAGACTGGAGGTTGGCAAACATGGTGCCACTGTTTAAGAAGGGCAGTAAAGACAAGCCAGGGAACTATAGACTGGTGAGCCTGACCTCTGTGGTGGGCAAGTTGTTGGAGGGACTCCTGAGGGACAGCATGTACATGTATTTGGAAAGGCAAGGACTGATGAGGAATAGTCGACTTGGCTTTGTGTGTGGGAAATCATGTCTCACAAACTTGATTGAGTTTTTTGAAGAAGTAACAAAGAGAATTGATGAGGGCAGAGCAGTAGATGTGATCTATATGGACCTCAGTAAGGCTTTCGACAAGGTCCCCCATTGGAGACTGATTAGCAAGGTTAGATCTCATGGAATACTGGGAGAACTAGCCATTTGGATACAGAACTGGCTCAAAGATAGAAGACAGATGGTGGTGGTGGAGGATTGTTTCTCAGACTGGAGTCCTATGACCAGTGAAGTGCCACAAGGATCGGTGCTGGGTCCTCTACTTTTTGTCATTTACATAAATGATTTGGATGCGAGCATAAGAGATACAGTTAGTACGTTTGCAGATGACACCAAAATTGGAAGTGTAGTGGACAGTGACTTGACAGCAATCTAGGTTTGTTCAACATATCGTATCAGTTGCATGCATGGCACTGTGATCTTTTGCTATAAATTCTGTGTCCTGCTCCACAGCTACCTGATGAAGTAGCAGCATTCCGAAAGCTAATGCTTTCAAATAAACCTGTTGGACTGAAATCTGGAGTTGAGTGATTTTTAACTTTTGGTGAAATACATTCAATTTGAATTCACCTGTAAACCTTTTACCCCTCACCCTAATTCCATGCCCCTGAGTTATGAAACCCTCAGCCAAGGAGAATATACTGTTCTTGTTGACTAGTTTAGCACCCTCATATTTTAGTCAATAATGTTTGCCAGGTCAGGACATTAACTTGATTCCTGGAGTTAGGCTGAATTTGCCAGAGAAATTGCCAGTGAAATACCATCACATTCTTGCAGTGATGGTAGTGAGGGAGAGGGGAAGACCTCATCACCTTCCAGCACAGTGAAGAGAGAGTTCAACACAATGGCTACATGGTTGAGGTCCAGTGAACACATTTTACAATTGCAGAGATTTGAATTTACCTTGTCTGAGATCAGCAGAATTGAAGAATGGAACAGATGCAATTCCAGGGTATCCCTGCTTGGCTAACTATGCAGAAAATTAAGAGGTAAGTGGAACATGGAGAAATTTGCGATAAGTTAATCACAATAAGTTAATCAACTGTATAATGATCTGCAATGTCGGCAATTCTTTGTTCTTCATCAGCAGCTGCACAGAGACAATAAATCCTCTGTTGAATTTTGAAGGGATATAAAACTGAATGATTATATCATGGTTCATAGTTTGAGAAAAGGTGTATTTATAACTAAGCGTTGGTTAAACATTTTGCAAAATGTTTCATTTTTTCGCTCAAAATGGAAGAATTTATATTAACGGCATAAAGAAAATTTACCATTAAAAATAACACATTCTTTTATTATCTTCTCTTGAAGTAATGCTGCCTCAACTGGTGGTTTACATCTAAATCTTTGCATCTAGATTGAACACCCACCTGAGAGATCTCAACTATGCTGGGTACTCAGCCTTGCATCTATCAATCATTGACATTTCCTGATAGTCAGCAGTCAGACTCCAAGTAGAATGTTCAGTGTTGCACGCACCCTTAATTCATTTTCACAGTTTAAAGACTTCTTCCTTCCTTTGAAATAATTGGATATATGAAGCCCAGAAAGACAATGACAGTAAAAAAAATGAACATACTGTTCCTGCTGGAACTCTATTTCAAAGTATACAGGACAAATCAGGCCAGTATGTTTCATTAGCCAGTTTTACTGATTGTTCCCCATTCAATTCAGTTGGAACTGTGTGTCTGTGTCATCTCTATTGCCTTCTATGTTGTGATTCACTGATCATCTTTGGAGCTAGCCTATTACAATATACTGTTGTTAGGTTAAACTCCCTTCCTAACAGCACTGTGGGAGTACCTGACCTCACATAACCCCTTAGGCAGCAGGGGTGGAGGGGCTTTACCATTGGCCAGAAACTTAAATGGACTTGTAATAAGCACAGTGGCTACAAGGGCAGGTTAGAGGCTTAGGGATACTGTAGTGAGTGACTCGCCTCCTGACTCCCTGAAGCCTGTCCACCATTGGAAAGGCATAAGTCAGAAGTGTGATGGAATATTCCGCAGTCTCCTGGATGAAAGCACTTAGAAAACAATGACAGATTGGACAGAATGAGCATGGATTGATGAAAGGGAAATCAGACTTGACAAATCTGTTGGAATTTTTCAAGAAAATAACCCGTAGGGTTGACCAAAGGAAACCCCCAGTGGATGTGGTTTACTTGGATTTTCAAATGGCTTTCGATAAGATCCCACATATGAGGGGTATAAAATTAAAGCGTATGAGATTGAAGGTCGTGTGCTGACATAGATAGAGAACTGGCTGGCAGACAGGAAACAAGGAATAGGCATAAACAGGTCTGAGTGACAGCTAATGAGCAGTGAGTACCTGGACAAGGATTAGTACCTGGACATGGGCTATTGATAATGCATATTAATGATCTGGATAAGGGAACTAATCATGGAATCCTGACAATGTGGAAACAGGTCCTTCAGCTCAACAAGTCTACACCAACCCTCCAAAGAGTAACCCACCCAGACCCATTCCCCTACATTTAACCCCTGACTAATGCACTCAATCAACATATTGCTGAAAACTGTGGACAACCAATTCACCTGACCTGAACACGTTTGGATTGGGGGAAGGAACCTGGACGAAACCCACACAGAAACAGAGAGAATGTGCAAACTCCACACAGACAGTTGCCCGAGGCTGGAATCGAACTTGGTGCTGTGAGGCAGCAGTGCTAACCACTGAGCCACTGTGCCAGGCTGCTCTAGAAGGTTAGATCACATGCAATCCAGGGTGAGCTGGCAAACTGGATGCAACATTGGCTTGATGGTAGGATGGTAGCCCTGGTGAAGGGCTTTTGCCTGAAACATCGATTTTACTGCTCCTCGGATGCTGCCTGAACTGCTGTGCTCTTCCAGCACCACTAATCCAGAAGATTGACGGTAGGAAGCAGAGGGTAATAGTGGAAGGATGCTTGTCACTGGAGACCTGTGACTCTTGGAATGGATAGTGTTGTTAAGAAAGCATATGGTGTTTTGGCTTTCATTAACAGAGGGATCGAGTTTAAGAGATGTGAGGTTTTGCTGCAGTTCTACAAGTCCCTGGTGAGACCACACTTGGAATATTGTGCCCAGTTCTGGTCACCCTACTATAGGAAAGATGCAGAGGCTTTGGAGAGGGTGCAAAGAAGGTTTACCAGGATGCTGCCTGGACTGGAGGGCTTGCCTTATGAAGAAAGGTTGAATAGGCTCGGACTTTTCTCTCTGGGGAGAAGGAGGAAGACAGGAGACCTGATCGAGGTGTACAAATAATGAGAGGAATTAATAGAGTCAAAAGCCAGAGACTTTTCCTCAGGGCAGGACTGACTGGTACGAGAAGTCATAGTTTGAAGATATTAGGAGGAAGGTATAAAGGAGGCATCAGAGGTAGATTCTTTACGCAGAAAGTTATGAATGTGTAGAATGCATTGCTAGCTGTGGTGGTGGAAGCGAAGTCATTGGGGCATTTAAGCAACTGCTGGGCATGCACATGGATAGCAATGAGTTGAGGGGTGCATAGGTTAAGTTACTATACTTTACATTCGGATTAAATCTTGGCACAACATCGTGGGCCAAAGGATCTGTTCTGTGCTGTACTTTTCTATGTTCTATGCTCTATGTTGAGTGCCTCGGGCCGGTGCTGGGTCCATTACTGTTTGTTATTTATGATTTGGATGAGAATGTACAAGGCATAATTAGTAAGTTTGCTGATGACACTGAAACAGTTGGTATCGTGGACAGTGAGGAATTATGCAATATCTCCAAGTTGCAGCTGGGTGGGAGGGTGAAGATACAGAGATGAACAAATGGACTGAGTTGGCAAATGCAAGTGGATGAAGCATAATGTGGATTATTGTGAGGGCATTGAACATAGCAGAAAACAGTAGGGCAGAATGTTATCTGAATGATGTTAGAAGGGGGAAGTGCAGTGAGAGTGTCTTTGTCCACCCCTCACTGTAAGTATGCATGCAAGTGCAGAAGACAGTGAATAATGCAAATGGTATGTTGGCCTGCATAGCAAGAGAATTAGGGTTAAGCAACAGGAATGCCTTACTACAATTGTACAGGGTTTAGTGAGATCACAGCTGAAGTGTTGGTCTCATTCTTTGAATGAAAAACAAAAAAAAAAGGAAAAGGGAAAAAAAAGCAAGAGATTGAGAGAGCCTACAGATTGGCTTTGAGCTGGCTGATCAGAGCCTATGTACAGTGTGCATATAAATAAAGGGTGACTTAGTGACAGGATACTGGCCTCTGTGCAGTTATTTCAGTTGTCCACCCCACATTTCTCTTGAACTAAATGGCTTGCTAGGCTGTTTCAGAGGGTTTGAGAATCAGTTAGATTGCTGTGAATCTACAGTCACATGGAGGCCAGACCAGGTAAGGAAGACAGACCCCCTTCCCTGAAGGCCAATAGTGAACCGATGAGCTTTTACAACAATTGATAGTAGTTTTGTAGCCACCATTCCAAAGATGAGCTTTTGAACTCACATTTTGGAGTTGTTGTGGTTTGGATAATTGAAACTTTTAAGATGTACAGATTTTAGTGGGTTAGTCAGCTAACTGGAGTTAAAGTGCAGATTAGCCATGATGTATGAAATGACGAAACAAAGCTGAAGGATTGAATAACCCAGTACAGTTCCCGATGTTCAGACTTCAGTAATGGCCAAATGTTTCTCAACCTCCCGAGGTTAAAGAGCCAGTTCATCTTGAGTGTCATTTTTTATTCCTGGACATGATTGTTTTCTACTGCCTTTCTCCCCGTTATCATTCCTCTCCCCCCTCCTACCCGTCCCAATTTCCCATGTGATTTCCATTTTACTTTATTCACATCTCACAGTTAATAGTTTGGCCTGTCATCTTAGATCTTCTTTGACAGATTACAATCGGCCTTTCTCACTTTCTTTGCTAAACCATTTATCACGAGGCTCCCAGAAAGAGCATTGCACTTAGGTAACAATGCCTCATAAAAGATTCTGCTTTCATATGAAGTTCTCTTCTCTTTTATCTAATTTTTTTTACGACGTGGTTGATTTGCAGAAGTTTCCGTTTCATTTTCTGTAGCATCCCCTTGATAGCATGTTATCACAAGGCTTTCATGATTCTTTTTATATCTAAGACATTAATTTAATGCGTTAGTTTCCACACCAGGTGACACATAAATTCAACACTTTTGTGCCAATTGTGTTTCTACGAGCTATGTATCACTGCCAAAAAGATGTCCCTTTTGAATATAATTTTACGTTCTTCTAGATCCAGCTTCAGTTTGAGATTGTGTAATTAAAGATATTGATTTAGTTTAATTCAATGCAAAGCATTTGAATATATCATCCTGTCCTATAGAACTGAAAGGGGTTATTCAGGCAATCATGCCTTTGACAGCTCTTTGAGAGAGTTGTCTAATTAGAGTTTCCTCTTGTTTCCCCATAGCTCCACGAGCTTTTACAAATGTTTATCTGATTTCCATTTGAAAAATTTACTTCCAACACTGTTTTAATCCAGGGTATTCCAGACCATAACAGCAAACTACATAACAAAGAAATTCCCCTCTGGTCCTTTGACCAATTGTTACCTCCATCTCTAACTGTGGGTGTTGGTAATGTGTTTGCCTCCAGTTAAGCCATTGTCAGTAAACAGTAAATATCAAGACAGAATAGACTGATTTCAACAAAATATGGTACACAGTGTTTGCACAGGAGTGGGTGCAAAGGATATTCACCAGGATGTTGCCTGGGATAGACTCATAAAGGTCTACACATTGAGTCAGAACCTTTGGCCCAACTTGTTCATGCCAACCACAATTGGAGCATTTCAACTATGAAGAGAGGCTGGATAAGCTCAGGTTGTTTTCTTTGGAGCTGAGATTGTTGAGACAACCTTGATAGAGGTGTAAAGACTATGAAGGGCATGGACAGGATGGACATAGAGGTGCCAGTGTTGGACTGGGTTGGACAAAGTTTAAAAAAGAATCACACAATGCCAGGTTATAATCCAATAGGCTTATTTGGAAACATTAGCTTTTGGAGCGGTGCTCCTTCATCAGATGGTTCATCACCACCTGACAAAAGAGCAGCGCTACAAAGCTAGTGCTTCCAAATAAACCTGTTGGACTATAACCTGGTGTTGTGATTTTTAATGGACAGGATGAATAGAAAGCAGCAGTTCCCCTCAGTTGAAGGGTCAATAACATAGGACCATCATTTAAAAGTGAATGGCAGGAAGTGGTGAGGGTCCAGAATGTATTGCTTGGGAGGGTAGTTGAGGCGGGAAACCTCATAACCTTTAAAACGTACTTGGATGAGCACTTGAAGTGTCCTAACATTTAAGGCTATTGGCCTGTTGCGATGAGTGGGGCCAGTGTAGATAGTTGTATTTTTGGTGGTACAGACTTGTTAGGCGTAATGGCTTTTTCTGTCCTAAGATTCTACCTTGCGAAATTGGGTGTTTGCCCAAGGATGAACTGATTCATTCTTGGTGCAGTTCTGGATCCAGGTTCAGATCCTGGACTTTTTAAAGGATCCTTTCACGGTGGGAGACAAGCTGAATTCAAGAATACTGAGGTTTATCATGCCGTCAATTTTTTCCGTATGACATGATTGTGTCAACTGCTGTCTAGATTAGAGTGGTGCTGGAAAAGCACAGCAGTTCAGGCAGCATCCAAGGAGCAAAAAAATCAACATTTCAAGCAAAAGCCCTTCATCAGTAATGAAGGCAGGGAGATGCTGGGGTGGAGAGATAAATCAACTGTGTCTACTCAGCTTCTCCCTATAGCTCAAACCTTCCCTCCCTCCAAACCTGGCAACAACCTTGTAAATCTTACCTGAACCCTTTCAAGTTAGGAGAAAGTGAGGACTGCAGATGCTGGAGATCCGAGCTGAAAATGTGTTGCTGGAAAAGTGCAGCAGGTCAGGCAGCATCCAAGGAGCAGGAAAATTGACATTTCGGGCATGAGCCCTTCTTCAGGAATGAGGAGGGTGTGCCAAGCAGGCTGAGATAAAAGGTAGGGAGGAGGGACTTGGGGGAGGGGCGTTGGAAATGCGATAGGTGGAAGGAGATTAAGGTGAGGGTGATAGGCCGGAGTGGGGGTGGGGGCGGAGAGGTCAGGAAGAAGATTGCAGGTTAGGAGGGCGGTGCTGAGTTCGAGGGAATCGACTGAGACAAGGTGGGGGGGAGGGGAAATGAGGAAACTGGAGAAATCTGAGTTCATCCCTTGTGGTTGGAGGGTTCCCAGGCGGCAGATGGACTCCTCCAGCCGGCGTGTTGCTACGCTCTGGCGATGGAGAAGTGGGAGGGGGAGTTAGAAGTGTTGAGCCGCAGGGTGGTTTTGTTGGTTGGCGTGGGTGTCCCAGTGGTGTTCTCTGAAATGTTCCGCAAGTAGGCAGCCTGTCTCCCCAATATAGAGGAGGCCACATCGGGTGCAGTGGATGCAGTAAATGATGTGTGTGGAGGTGTAGGTGAATTTTTTGCTGATATGGAAGGATCCCTTGAGGCCTTGGAGGGAAGTAAGGGGGGAGGTGTGGGCACAAGTTTTGCATTTCTTGCAGTTGCAGGGGAAGGTGCCGGGAGTGGAGGTTGGGTTGGTCGGGGTGTGTGGACCTGACGAGAGAGTCACAGAGGGAGTGGTCTTTTCGGAATGCTGATAGGGGAGGGGAGGGAAATATATCCCTGCTGGTGAGGTCCGTTTGGAGGTGGCGGAAATGACGACGGATGATGCAATGTATATGGAGTTTGGTGGGGTGGTAGGTGAGGACCAGTGGGGTTCTGTCCTGGTGGCAATTGGAGGGGCGGGGCTCAAGGGCAGAGGAATGGGAAGTGGAGGAGATGTGGTGGAGGGCATCGTTGATAACGTCTGGGGGAAATTGCGGTCTTTGAAGAAGGAGACCATCTGGGTTGTACGGTATTGGAACTGGTCCTCCTGGGAGACGAAGGAATTGGAAATATGGGATGGCATTTTTACAGGGGGCAGGGTGGGAGGAGGTGTTGTCTAGGTAGCTGTGGGAGTCGATGGGTTTATAGTAAATGTCCGTGTTGATTCGATTGCCCGAGATAGAAATGGAGAGGTCTAGGAAGGGAGGGAGGTGTCTGAGATGGTCCAGGTAAATTTGAGGTCGAGGTGGAAGGCGTTGGTAAAGTGGATGAACTGTTCAACCTCCTCGTGAGAGCACGAGGCAGCGCCGATACAGTCATCGATGTAGCAGAGGAAAAGGTGGGGGTGGTGGTGCTAATGTAGCTGCGGAAGATGGACTGTTCCACATATCTGACAAAGAGACAGGCATAGCTGGGGCCCATGCGGGTGCCCACGGCTACTCCTTTGGTTTGGAGGAAGTGGGAGGATTGGAAAGAGAACAACTCTTTCCTCTGATCAACTTCTCTTTCCTATAATTACCTGGATCATCTCTACTGCCCTTCTTGACAAGGGCACAACATTTACAATCCTCCAGTCCTCTGGTACTAAACCTGTAGACAATGACAACTCAAATATCAAAGTCAAAGGCTCTGCTATCTCCTCCCTAGCTTCCCAGAGAATCCTCGGATAAATCCCATCTGGCCCAGAGGACTTATCTACTTTCACCCCTTCTAGAATTGAGAACACCTGTTCGTAACTAACTTCAATTCTTTCAAGTCTAATATCTCATACCTCATTCTTTTCCTCTACAATGTTCTCCTTTTCCTGAGTGAAAACCAATGAGAAATGTTTGTTTATCTCTGATCTCCACAGGGTCCACACTCAACTTCTCACTTCTGTCTTTGATTGGCTCTATTCCTACCCTAATTATTCTTTTATTCCTCACATACCTATAGAAAGCTTTAGGGTTCTCCTTTATTCTATTTACTAAAGACTGCTCGGATTCTTCTCTTTGCTCTTCTTAACTCTCTCTTTAAATCCTTCCGAGCTGATCTGTAACTCTCCATAGCCTCAAATGAGCCATCTTGCCTCATCAACACATAAGCCTCCTTCTTCTGCTTAACAAGAGATGTAATTTCTGTAGTACACCACAGTTCCCTTACATTATCACTTCCTCCCTGCTTCCACCCTAGCTCCCTGAAATCCTGCCTTACATCCCTATCCCTCTTTCTACAATGTCGTTGGTACCTACATGGACAACGACTTGAGACTGGTCACCCTCTCCCTTCAGGACCCCAAAGATATGATCCGAGATATCACAGACCCTGGCACCAGGGAGGCAACACAGCAACCGTGGGTCTTGTTCATTTCCAACAAACCTTCTATCTGAACCTCTAACTATTGAGTCCCCAATGACTAACACTCTCCTCCTTCCCTTCCCTGTGCCAGAGAACTGGACCCCACTGCATACCCCAGGTAAGTCATTCCCCTCAACAGTATCCAAAATGGTATACATGTTTTTCAGGGGAACGACCACAGGAGATCCCTCCACTGACTGTTTTTCCCCCCTTGAACAGTCACCCAGCTTTCTTCGTGCCTAGGAGAAACTACTTCCCTGTAACTCTTATCTATCACAGCCTTTGTCTCCTGAATGATCCGGAGTTCATCCCGCTCCCACTCCAGTTCCCTAACACAGTCTTGGAGGAGAGAGAGTTGGGTGCACTTCCTGCAGATGTACTTGGATGGGACACTAATGGCATCCCTCACCTCAAACATCCTGCAGGAGGAACATTACTCTCCCTGCACTGCCATTCCTGCTTGTCCCCTAGTCACAAAGTAGAAAAAGGAGAGACGCATAGCTTATGTGTCCCTAGTCTTTAAGGTTAGAGGAGGTTGTTGGGTGGGAGGTCCTACAATGGTAGGGTCTCGGGTTTATAAAACACTGGCTTATATAGCTGGACGGAAATAAAAATAATAAGTCCCTCTTTTCCCAGAAACCTCTGCTCTCTGACTTCAAATATAAAAGCTCAAACCAGTGTCTCACTGCTCCTGGTAGGCCCCTGGTGCAAGCTCCCGCCCTTTGAGTTGCTGCTGCTGCTGAAAAACAGAAATGGAAGATTCCCGCTCTCGTGATAAGATTATAAGGGTTCAAATGAGAGACTCACTGCTCCTGGCAGGCCTTGGTCCAAGCTCCTGCCCTTCAAATTGCTGCCGCTGAAAAATAGTTCCAACAATTCAATATTCCAGTCATATAAGCACTATACCTTCACAGAGAGCATTAGAATTGGCCGCAATCTGCAAATTGAATGACACTGTCACCATCTCCACATCTCTGCTGTGAACCCTCCAAGGCCAGCTTCCCTCGCTCACTGATGCTGGGCTCAAAAAGTTGGAAGCCAAGTTTTGGTCTCCTTACTTGCGAAAGGATGTACTGGCACTAGAGGAAGTGCAGAGGAGGTTCATTCAATTGATTCCGGAGTTGAGGGGGGTTGGCTAATGAGGAAAGATTGAATAGGCTGAGATGATACTCATTAGAATTCAGAAGAACAAGGGGGGGATCTTACAGAAACATATAAAATTATGAAGGGAATAGATAAGATAGAATAAGGGAAGTTGTTTCCACTGGTGGGTGAACTAGAATTAGGGATCATAGCCTCAAATTAAGAGGGAGCAGATCTCGGACTGAGTTGAGGAGGAACATCTTCACCCAAAGGGCTGTGAATCTGTGGAATGCCCTGCTCAGTAAAGCAGTTGAGGCCACTTTATCGAATGTTTTTAAGACAAAGATAGCTGGATTATTGAACAGGACAGGAATGAAAGGTTATGGTGAGCAGGCGGGTAAGTGGAGCTGAGGCCATGTTAAGAGCAGCCATGATCATATTGAATGGCAGAACAGGGGATCGAGAAACCAGCCTGCCTTCTTTTGCCACTATTTCTTATGTTCTTACGTTACTCAGCAACACAGCACCACGTGTGTACCAATAGCACATGGACTGTAGCGGTTCAAGAAGGCAGCTCACCATCAACTTCTCAAGGGCAATCAGTGCACACAAAAACTGCCTGCTCTACTAATGATGTCAACTATGTATAAATAAAAACAAATCCTTGAGGTTGGTGTCATAAAACCAATGCTGTACCCCAGGCGGGTTCTGATCAAAGCTCCTGTACACTGAAGCATAACTTCCGCTCATTTGTATTCATCTCCCTCGAGGTAAAGGCTAACATTTCATTAGCTTTTTTGATTGCTTTCTGTACCTGTCTACTGGCTTTTAATGATTTGTGTAGTTGAAATCCCAGAGTTACTGAGCAAAATAACTTCAGGCCTGTGAAACAGAGACTTGCAAATAGTCTATTTTGCATTTGATGTTTATAAAATTCCTGAGCTGAGCATGACATTAATTGCCAAATGAGATATTCATTTAATCCGAATCTTCAGATCAAAATGCACCAGTTTCACTGGAATCACAACTTATGAAACAAGAACAACTTGCAATTAGTTATCTTTTTACAGCATCCTTAATCTATCGAAAATGACCTCAGGCCAGAGCAACAAAATATGACACTCATTCACATGATGAGATAGTAAAGCAGAAGATCAAAATGTAGGTCAAAATAGTACATTTTTAGGTTTTGAAGGAGGAAAGCGAGCTGGAGAGATGCGGCAAAGTCTTTCCAGGCCTGTGGCAAGGCATCTCATTGGAACTTGTGTAGGCCATTCCACACCTCCATTCAAATTCATCATAACCATTCACAAGGTCAGACTTGTACGTGATTGCACAATTTTCAGCACCATTTGAATCTCCTCAGATACTGAAGCAGTTAATGTCCAAAAGGAACAAGACCCAGGCAATATCCAGGATTGGGTCCTGATGAAGAGATCATGCTCGAAATGATGACTCTCCTGCTCCTCCAATGCTGCCTGAACGGCTGTGCCTTTCCAGCACCACACTCTTCGACTTAGGTTAGAAAGCAGCAAGTAACATCTGGTAGGTGCCAGGCAATGACCACCACCAATTAGAGTCAACTTAACCACTGCTCCTTGATATTCAGTGGTGTTACCATAAAGAATCCCCCACAATCAAAGTACTTGGGGTAACCATTGAGCAGAAACTGAACTGGACTGGTCACATTAGCAAAGTAGATGCAAGAGTAGATCAAAAGCTCCTGTCTCCTCAAAGCCTGTCCATCATCTACAAGGCACAAGTCAGGAGTGTGATGGAATGCTCCCCATTTGCCCAGTTGAATACAGCTCCAAAAACACGCAAGACGTTTGACACCATCGAGGACAAATCAGCTTGCTTGATTGGCACCACATTCACTCCCTCCATTCAGAAGCAGCAGTGTGTACTACCTACAAGACGCAGTACAGAAATTCGCCAAAGATCCTTAGACAGCACCATTCAAACCCACTGGCACTTCCATCTACAAGGACAAGGGCAGCAGATCCATGAGAAACACCATAGCTTACAAGTTCCTGACTTGGAAATATATCAGCATTCCTTCATTGTTATTGGGTCAAAATCCTTAAACTCCCTCTCTAGGGGCATTGTGGGTCTACCTATACCACATGGACTCCAGAGATTTGTGAAGGCAGCTCACCACCACATTCTCAAAGGCAACTAGGGACGACTAATAAATGCTGGCCCAGCTAGCAAGACCCATGTCTCACAAAAATGATTTTTTTAAAGAAGTCACTGAGTTAGTAAACCACTTAGTTCAAGTGCAGCTAAACATGGGAAACAAATGCTGACCTTGCTAGTAGCACCCATATCACATAAAAGAATAATTATTTTAAAAGATGACTTGTTAGTCTCCTCCAAATACGCTAACTCACATTTGTATGGATTGACATCCACTTGTTACTGTTCTGTCCATCTGGCTACAGGGGAACCTCAATTATTTGTACGAGATGGGGCAGGCACTATTTTGTTCAGATAATTGATTATTTGATTACTCGATTAAATGCCTTTCCTCTGGGGTTCGGAGTTTTTAAAATCTGCTCCCCATTCAGGAGACTGCAGCAGCACACTGCGCGAGCGCCCACCTACCCTGGCTGACACCGCTCCCTGCCCCCTGGCACCGCCTCCACGCCCTCTCCAACCATCCAACACCTTCCCCTGCCCCCAACCCTGTCCAACACCACTCCCCAAACACCCAACCCCGCCCACAACCCTGTCCACACCTCCAACAGCGTCCCTCCAACACCGTGCAGAACCTCCCTTTTCCCGCCCATGTCCAACACTGACCCCTGCCCGCACCCCCACCCCCATCCAGCACTGCCCCACCTCTGGGGCAACTGAACTGGACACCAATAACAAGACTGCTACTGCTGCCTTTGTGGGGTAAGTCTCCAAATAGCACTCGTGAGTGCACGCAAACACACAACTTTTAATTGTAACTGTTTGACAGTTTCCACCTCTGTCCTCTACAGGACAATGTTGGAGAAATTATCTGTGGAAGAGGGGGTGGGGTACACTCCTCTGTAGAACTCCAGGGAAAGTGTGGGAGACAGAGCGTGGGCAGTCAGTCATTTGGAGATGGTGCCTGTTTAATCATTATAAACAAAAGATGCAATCACTATTGAAAATACGTCTATGATGTAATGTTTCTAGCGGGACCTTGAGATCTCCTTCAGATAACCTGATTTTTGGATAATTGGTATTTGGATAATCGAGGTTCCTCTGTCATCCATTGGTTATCTTGTTGCAATCTATTGCTTTCTTATTCATTGCCAAACATTTGGCCAATTTTTATTTGACTGCAAACTTTTGTATCATCAGCAAACTGAGAAAGCTGGTGAGCTCAGAGTGACAATTGGATGTGGGATACCTCTCATCTTTGCTGACCTGGTGAGGTCAGTCAGCTTCTTCCAGTACTCTACCCAAAAAGACACAGTCCTCCTGCTTTGACTTCTGTCCATGTGTTCTTAGCTTTCACGAGTCGAAATCTTTCTCCTTATCTGACCAGCAACGTGACCTTAAGACGATCTTGGTTCATTGCATTGAGACTCCTTCAGCAACGTTGCTGTTGCTACCTTGACAACTGTGGAATGGATTTTTCCCGACTGCTGCTGTGCTCTGTTTTAGCCACATATGGATTCTGATCAGTCTGCACTTGATCAGGAACTCCTAATGGAGATTGCTTCTTCTGTGGCCAAGCAACAAAGGCACCTTTTAGTGGAAGTCCATTATTTGTAATAAAATTGAAAATTGCTGACCTTGAAAGGCTTAAATAAAAGACAGGAAGTCTTAGAGAAGCTCAGTGGGACTGTCAGCAAATTTGGAGAGAGAAACAGTGTTAAGGTTTTAAGTCTGTTGTGACCCTTCTAATGATAACATTGAGGAAAACAGCACAGAAACAGGCCTCTCAGTCCAACCGGTCCACACTGAAAGTAATCCCACCTGCCTGCTCCTGGCCCACATCTTTATTATTTTTCTTTATTTTGTATTGTGGACCAAAAATGGGAAAAGGAATACTGTCCATAAAAAAAAAGCTGAAGCAATTGCAGCACCTTTAAAACAAGTTACTGGAATTCATTGTGAGTTTTGCTTAGACCCTGCATTGTTCAGATGTGTAAGGCACCACATGGGAGTGTCAGCAGAACAATGATGTGAAAATAAAGTCTAGTTTTGCTTCAAGCCTGATTGTTTGACCAATCAAATTGCATTGGAACATAAGGCCTTACACTTGCTTTTAAAAATAAGAAAAAGTTAGGGTCTACGCTCTCTTTCTTAATATAGATTGAGGGTGTTTAGTCTGGTTCATAACACTAGCCCTCCCAAAATGAATGCCAACCTTGCATTTGCCTTTCTAACTGCCAACTGAATCTGCGTGTTAATCTTCAGAGAATCCTGAACTAAGTCTCCAAATTCCACCGGTGCTTCAGATTTCCAAAGCGTTCCCCCAGTTAGAAAATAGCCTCTGCCTCTATTCTTCCTACCAAAGTGCATAACCTCACACTTACCCACATCGTATTCCATCTGTGACCTTTTCACCCACTTTCCTAGCATGTCCATGTCTTTCTGCAGCCTCCCTGTGTCCTCAACGCTACCTGTCCCTCCATCTATCTTTGTGCCATCTGCAAACTTAGCGACAATGCCCTCAGTTCCGTCATCTAATTGTTAGATGTTAATGTATAACACGAATAGATGTGGTCCCAACATGGACCCATACAGAACTCCTTTAGTCACCAGCTGCCTCCTGAAAATGATTCCCTTTCCCCTACTCTCTGCCTTCTGCCAGTCAGCCAATCCTCTATCCATGCCAGTATCTTGCACAAAACACCATGGGCTCTTACCTTATGGTACCTTGTCAAAGGCCTTCTGGAAATCCAAATCGATTATGTCCACTGCCTCTTCTTTGTTGAACTTGGTTGTTACTTCCTCAGAAAATTCCAACAGATTTGTCAGGCATGACCTTCACTTGACAAAACCATACTGATTCAGCCTTATTTTACTATGTACTTCCAAGTACTCTGCAATCTCATTCTTAATAATGGACTCTAAAATCTTACTAATGACTCGAGATAACCGCCCTTTAATTTCCCATCTTCTGCCTCCCTCACTTCTTAAACAGGGGTGTTCCATTAGCCATTTTCCAGTCCCTTCCTGACACCATTGATTCCTGAAAGATCACCACCAATGCCTCTACAATCTCCTCAGCCAATTTCTTCAGAACCCTGGAGTGTAGCCCATCTGTCCAAGTGATTTATCCACCTTCAGACTTTCCACTTGCCCAGCACCACCTCCTTACTGATGGCTCATGCACTCACCTCTGCCTCCTGACTCTCTTATGTTCTGGTACACTGCTGGTGTCTTCCATTGTGAGGATTGGTGCAAAGTCCAAAATGTCCAGTAGGTAAATAAGGATAATGAATGATATCAGACAACAGATGTAGTAACCTGGAACACTTTCACAGAATAAAGGGTGATCAGTTTCTCCAGCAGCTTTTAAAATGCAGATGAACATGAGGGATTGAATCAAGACTGTCTCCAAGGGATGGAACCGATCCCATGGTAATTGTTTGAAGAATGCAGCAAGTTCTCACTTGTCTCTTAGTTAATAATTACACAATAGACATCAAAGAAATGGATTACCTTGTCATTGTCGTACTGTAGAACCACTTTGTGGACAAATTGTTGGGTCTCACATTTGAACTAGGAACAGGAGTAGGCCATCTGGCCCCTCGATCTTCTTGTGGCCTCAGCTCTACTTACCTGCCCTCTCACAAGAACCCTTAATGTCTTAACTGTTCAAAGAAGTATTTATCTTAGCTTTAAAAACATTTCCTGAGGAAGACTTAATCACTTAAACCTTATTGAGTTCTTTGAGAAAATGACCAAACAGGTGGATGAGGGGAAAGTGGTTGATGTGGTGTATTTGGATTTCAGTCAGGCATTTGATAAGGCTCCCCCCGATAGGTTATTGCACAAAATACGGAGGAATGGGATTGAGGATGATTTAATGGTTTAGATCAGAAATTGGCTTGCTGAAAGAAGACAGAGGGTGGTGGTTGATGGGAAATGTTCATCCTGGAGTTCAGTTACTAGTGGTCTACCACAAAGATCTGTTTTGGGGCCACCGCTGTTTGTCATTTTTATAAGTAACTTGGATGAGGACATAGAAGGAGGGTTAGTAAATTTGGGGATGACACTAAGGTCGGTGGAGTTGTGGACATGCGGAAGGATGTTGTAGGTTACAGAGGGGCATTGATAAGCTGCAGAGCTGGGCTGAGAAGTGGCAAACGAGTTTAATGCAGACAAAGATGAGGTGATTCACTTTGGAAGGAGCAATAGGTGTAAAGAGTACTGGGAACGGTAAGATTTTTGATAGTATAGATGAGCAGAGAGAACTTGGTGTCTATGCACGTAGATCCCCGAAAGTTGCCACCCAGGTTGATAGGATCATTAAGAAGGCATATGGTGTGTTCGCTTTTATTGATAGAGGGATTGGGTTTCAGAGCCACAAGGTCATGTTGCAGCTGCACAAAACTCCGGTGCAGCCGCACTTAGATTTTTGCATACACTTCTGGTCACTGCATTATAGGAAGGATGTGGAAGCTTTGGAAAGGGTTCAGAGGAGATTTACCAGGATGTTGCCTGGTATGGAGGGAAGTTTCTTATGAGAACAGGCTGAGGGATTTGAGGCTGTTTTCGTTCGAGAGAAGAAGGTTGAGAGGTGACTTAATTGAGACATATAAGGTAGTCAGAGGGTTAGATAAGGTGTGCAGTGAGAGCATTTTTCCTTGGATGGTCATGGCTAGCAAAAGGGGACATAGCTTTAAATTGAGGGTGATAGATATAGGACAGATGTCAGTGGTAATTTCTTGACTCAGAGGGTAGTACGGGCATGGAACGCCCTGCCTGCAACTGTAGTAGACTCACCAAGTTTAAGGGCATAGGATAAACATATGGATGAAAATGGAATAGCATCAGATAGATTGGCTTCAGATTGGTTCCACAGGTTGGCGCAACATTGAGGGCGGAAGGACTTGTACAGTGATGTGATGTTCTATGTTCCATGTACTTCACTGGACAGGGAGTTTTATGAATTCACAACTCTCTGGGTGAAGACGTTCCTTCTCAATTCAGTCCTAAATCTGCTCTCCCTAATTTTGAGACTATATCCTCTGTCCTAGTTTCACCCACCAGTGGAAACATCCTCTCTATTGTTATCTTATCTACTCCCTTCAAAATTTTCTATGTTTCTATAAGAATCCCCCCACATTCCTCTAAATTCCAATGAATATATTCCCAGTCTACTCACTCTCTCCTCATAAGCCAATCCTCTCAATTCCAGAATCAACCCAGTAAATATCACATATTACAACATTGACTGCAGTTTCATTGGTGCCCTTTGGAAAAGTCTGTTGGTCGCTATAAAAATGCACATCTTGCTTGCTTCTTTTTCTCTAAGTGGTTCCCTGCAAGTCTTGGTCAGGTGACTAGCCACTGGAAAAGTGCCAGAGTTGAAAGTAATCTGTGGTTGAGCCAATGACTCCCAGAAGGCATTTGCTTTGCTCATTTAAGCCCATAATGCAGTTCTTCCCTCAGCTGGAGCCAAAGTGATTTAAGGAGATCAAACTGAATGAATTGCCTCCTCTTTGGATTTTACTGCTTTTGCAATTGCTCTGGTTTTAGGTTAAAATAGCATGAGGGCTTAAAAAATCACAGAGACAAGTTAGAGGAGAAAAATTGAGAAGGACCACCCTAATTTTTCAATAGATGGTGTTACATGTGTTTATTGCAGACCTTGCCTTGAAGGGAATTTGAGCTCTTGTTGGGAAAGTGCAGATAATTTGTTGGCAGCAAGGGATACACAAAACACCATCAGACATTAGCAGTGTGTGGTCTATTGACATTGTAAGAAATAGCATTTAACCCCCAGCTGACATTTTTACATCATCCCCACAGCAATGTTATGTCTGGTGCAATTTGGAATCTCTCTCCTTGGCGATACTTCCGCTAACTCTCAGATGAGTCTATTTCGCTGGGAGAGTGTCAACCACTCACAGACTGTCTTCAGCATTTTCAATGTAGGAGGGCCCTAACAAGTCAGGAAGGAATACAAGGACAAATAGTCAGAGTTAAGTAAAGTCAGCAAACTTGAGAAATGCCATCTCAAGCACTACTCTCCGTTCTAAGTTTGTGTAAAGATTTGCAGCTTGGGTGCTGGTTGAAGTTGTTGTGGGTATGTTCACCGAGCTAAGAACTTGGTTTACAGACATTTTGTCCCCTTTCTAAGTGACGCCCTCAGTGCTGTGGAGCCTCCTGTCATCCGCTGCTGCACTGTGTTTTCTGGAATTTATTTGGGAGTTCTGTTCCCGCTGCTTCCGTTTGCCAGTTCCGGTTGTTCGTTGCAGGGGTTGGAACATTGGGTCTAGGTCAATGGATTTATTGATGGAGTCCGTGCATGAGTGTCATGCTTCTAGAAATTCTCTGGCTGATTCATGACAGCCCACAAACCGACAGCCATGCTCAGACAACAACTCACCTGAATGAAAGACCCATCTCGTGCAGGACAAATGTGGCATACAAGACTCCATGCAGAGACTGCACGAACATTATATAGGACAAATAGGTAGACAACTAGTGATCCGCATTCATGAACAGCAACTAGCCACTAGACACAACCCTAGTATCTACACACACAGATGACAAGGACCACAAATTCGACTGGGACAACACAACAATAATAGGACAAGCCAAACAGGGCACAGTCTGAGAATTCCTTCATCCATGGAGTCCATCAACAAACACACAGACCTAGACCCAATATACCAGCCATAGCAATGAACAATCGGAAATGGTAACCAGAAACAATGGGAAATAAACCAAATAAATTCCACCCAACAAATACAGTAATGCTTCACAGGAGGCTCCACAGCACTGGGGATGTCATCTAGAAATGTCTGCAAACCAACTTCCCAGCTCGGCGAACATACCCACATCTAATGCAACTAGTCTCTGTTTTTGGGCCAATAAGTTTGAGATGTATTTAATATTGGGAGTGTCATGAGGAAGCAACGCTCATGGAATACTTAAAGAGACTTAACAAGAGAAATAATTTATCACTTTAATCTTATACCACTTCAGCATTTGGCTGACTGACATTGGCTCTCAATGTTTTAAATTCTCACCTGGGTGTTCAAATCACTCCTCGGTATCACCACCCTTATCTTTGTAACCTCCTTGAGCCCCACGAAAGTTCTGTGGTCCATTGTCCTGTCCTTTTGAACGCTTGCTATTTTTGTTGTTCCATCATTAGCAGACTTATCGAAGTTTATAAAATCATGAGGGGTATAGATAGGGTTAATGGGTGACGTCTCTTCCCTAGTATGGGGGAACTTCAAGACTAGGGGGCATATTTTTGAAGTGAGAGGACAGAGATTTAAAAAATACATGGGGGCAATCTTTTTTACACAGAGAGTCATTCACATTTGGAATGAACTTCCTGAGGAAGTTGTGGAAGTGGACACAATTACAATATTTGGAAGACATTTTGATAAGTACATGAATTGGAAAGTTTGGAGGGATATGGGTCAGGAGCAGGCAGGTGGAACTAGTTTAGCTTGAGATTATGTTAGGCATGGAATGGTTGGACCAAAGGTTCTGTTTTGGGCTGACCGAATCTGACTCTATGACTCTTCCTCCTCTTTTAATTAAAACAAAATTTTTGAATAAGGTCTGCATAATTCAGGAGAAAATTGTTTGTTTAACATGGAACCATATTAGGAAATATGGAAATATAGGAAAGATGAATAGTAATAGGCCTGTCAGCTCCTTAAACCTGCTTCTCCATTTTACAAAGTAATGACTATCTTCCACCTCCACCTATTTCCCCATATGATCTCTATATGGCCTGATGTCTTCAATTCTATCATAGAGTCACAGAGATGTACAGCATGGAAACAAGCCCTTCGGTCCAACCCATCCATGTCGACCAGATATCCCAACCCAATCTAGTCCCATCTGCCAGCACACAGACCATATCTCTCTAAACCCTTCCTATTCATATACCCATCCAAATCCCTCTTAAATGTTGTAATTGTACCAGCCTCCACCACTTCCTCTGGCAGCTCATTCCATACACGTACCACCCTCTATGTGAAAACGTTGCCCCGTAGGTATCTTTTATATCTTTCCCCTCTCACCCTAAACCTATACCATCTAGTTCTGGACTCCTCAACCCCAGGGAAAAGACTTTGTCTATTAATCAATGACAAGACCTCCTCAGGATTCTGGGATACAGAATTCCAAAGATTGACCAAAATTTGCATGAAGAATTTCTTCCTCATTTTATCCCTAAATGCTTGCCCCTTTCCTGATAATATTCTCCCTTAGTTCTCAACCCACCCCAATATCAGGGACAACACCCAATGTCCCTCTCAAATAAACAAAACTATTGATCATTGAAAGTCTTAGAATTAGGTTAAAAACTCAACATTTTTATTACAATCTGGTTTTCAGATAGACAGATGCAACATTTGAAGTATTTACATTTTAATGACACTGTGAGAAAGCTTTTCTAAGAAAAATTGAAAAGTTTTTAAAAGATTGCAGACTGAAAAGAAAGCCTTGCATATTATTTATAAATCTGAAATCTATAAACAAGTGGATTTGACTTCATCTTATGTCAATACATTCCCTTCCTCCTGATTGTTATGCCTTCCTTGCGATGTAGCTGTTAATCGCATCATTCTGCATGGCAACAATCAGATTGAAAAGCCATGCTTCACTGGTCACTGCACGGCTGCTAATTTCAGTCCGCATTCTATGAAATCAATGGTGCCCATATATTTTGCAATACGGTGCAACAACTTGGATAGACAATCTGTCTGGCAAATGATGCAGGATGGGAGAGAGCTACAATAGTCATACATCAACAAGAATAAGGCTGGTAGCCTTATTTATGAGGGATAATGGAATGTGGGTACAAATATCAAGGAAAACTGGACTGACTGGACTGACTGGGTCTACTTTCTCTGAAAACGAGAAGGCTGACGGAGTGACCTCATATAACTGTAAGACATAGGAGCAGAAATTAGGCCATTCAACCCATCAAGTCTACTCTGCCATTCAATCATGGCTGATAAATTTCTCAACCCCATTCTCCCACCTTCTCCCCATAACCCTTGATCCCCTTAATACTCACAAACCTATCTATCTCAGTCTTAAATATACTCAATGATCTGGCCTCCACAGTTTTCTCTGGCAATGAATTCCACAGATTCCTCACTCTCCAGCTGAAGAAGTTTCTCCTTGGCTTCATTCAAAAGGTCTTCCCATTATTCTAAGGCTGTGCCCTTGGGTCCTAGTCTCTCCTACCAGTGGAAACATCTTTTCAAATCCACTCTGTCCAGGTCATTCAGCATTCTGTAAGTTTCAATTATATCCCAACCCCCATCTTTCTAAACTCCATTGAGTATAAACCTCAAACATTCCTCATATGTTAAGCTTTCATTCCTAGGACCATTTTCGTGAGCCTTCTCTGAATGCACTCCAGGGCCAATACATCCTTCCTGAGAAATGGGGCCCAAAACTGTACACAATACTCCAAATGTTTTCTGACCAGAGCTTTACAGAGCCTCAGAATTACATCTCTGCTTTTATATTCAGTCCTCTTGAAATAAATGCCATAATTGCATTTACCTTCTTAACTACTGACTCAACCTGCATGCCTACCTTGAAAGAATCCTGGACTAAAACTCCCAAGTCTCTTTGCACTTCAGACTTCTGAATTTTCTCCCCATTTGGAAAACAGTCTATGCCTCTATTCTTCCTACCAAAGTGCACGACCTCACACTTTCCCATGTTGTATTCCGTCTGCCACTTCTTTGCCCACTCTCTTAACCTGCCCAAACCCTTCAGCAGCCTCCCCGCCTCCTCAACGATTTCTCCGCATGAGAAAAGGGTGCTGAGTATAGTTGGCATGGTGGTCCACTGAAACTGTTGACTTTCTTTTCTCTTAAAATAAGCTATTATACTATCACCAATTAAACTCTAATAATTCACAAGCACTAGCCCATTAGGAGCAATGCAACAGGAACAAAAATAGGAGAGGGTTGGACGAGAGGGAAGCGATTAAATTGAAATGGTGATGGAGGGGAAGATATAATGCTCTCTATCACCAGTGCTGCCCACCTATCTCTAAAGGCATCGAGACGGTTGGTGGACAATGAATACTCCCTCTCTAAGGACACCCCCGTTCACTTCCTTAGTTAACTGATTAAATTAAATCAGAGAAGTAGATTTTGATTGTTTAGGCTGTTACCAGAGGGTGCACCAGGATTATCTGTCTTTATATCTCTTCCCTCAGTGGAAACAAGTGCAATTTGTGGGATCATTTATCTTGCCTACAAAGAACAGGGCTCTAGGTGTGAATTACCTAAACGTAATTGGCTGAAAAATTCCAAGATTCAAAGGGATCATGATGTTCTAGTGAATGCGTCAGAAAACATTTGTACAAAGGAACAACAAGTCAACAGATGACAAAGGAGCAGCGCTCCGAAAGTTTGTGATTTCAAATAAACCTGTTGGACTACAGCCGTGTGACTTCTGACTTTGTCCACCCCAGTCCAACTCTGGCACCTCCACATATCGTCCTTATTAGGTGGTAAAAGTCATGCATGGGTTTGAAAAATTGGAGGAGCCATGGTATGTTACTGCAATATACCTTAACAAATTCTGCTAAAGCATATATTCCCTACTCTTACAAACTGTGACTGGGTTTGAATGGACTAGTCAAATCTATATTCAAATAAAATCATTTTTGGTACAGGTAATTTCAGAAATTGTCACCAGGTCAGTGATAAATTATGGTTGATCAGAATAAAGAACATTCTGCATTTTCTTTTAGTTGATTTTCGACGATTACCTTCATGCTTGTGTTGGTTCAAGTTTTTTAAGGTTTTGCAGCAAAGGGATAATTAGATCTTAAAGTTGGGATTGCAATCATTTTGTCAAGCATAATGTAGCTACACTGTCATTATCGTTAACACTCTTCAATGAACAGAATCGTCCCACTGCCAAAAATGAATCAGCAACAACTTGCATTCATATAGCACTGCTAACATAGTTATGCTTCCCAAGGTGCTTCACAACAGTGTAGTTAAATAAAATTTGACAACGGGCCTCAGAAGGAGATATTAAGACAAGTGAATAAAATAATTAGTCAAATCACTGCTTTTAAAAAATGTTTAAAGGAGAAGGGAAAGACAGAAAAAGAGATTTAGCTCAAAGTCTAATCAGTAAAGCATCAGCGAACCCCACACTCCATGAGGGTGTTGACTTGCTCACTGAGCTGGTAAGTTTGTTTGCAGACATTTCATCACCATTCTCGGTAACATCATCAATGAGCCTTTGATGAAGCGTTGGTGTTCTATTCCACTTGCTACGTATGTTTCTGGGGCAAACAGGAAGAAAATTAGCCACCATGACTAGACAGCTAGAAAGAATGCATTTGAATTGGAGGAGAAGTCATTAGGTTTTGATATTCTCTCTGTGCATCACCAGCACACATCATAATAGTGTGTACACCATCTACAGGATGCAACACATAAATTCACACAGCATCTTCAATAGCAATTTGCAGACCCGTGGTGGCATGGTGGCTCAGTGGTTAGCACTTCTGCCTCACAGCATCAGGGTCCCAGGTTTGATTCCAGCCTCGGGCAACTGTCTGTGTGGAGTTTGCACATTCTCCCCGTGTCTGCATGGGTTTCTTCCAGGTGCTCTGGTTTCCTCCCACAGTCCAAAGATGTGCAGGTCAGGTGAATTGTCCATGCTAAATTGCCCGTAGTGCTAGGTACGTTAGTCAGGGTAAATGTAAGGGAATGGGACTGGGTGGGTTGTTGTTTGGAGGGTCGGTGTGGACGTGTTGAGCTGAAGGGCCTGTTTCCACACTGTAGGGAATCTAATCTAATCATGACATCGAAGAGGACAAAGGCAGCAAATACATGGGAATATCAAGACACCACATGTCTTGCTTTGGAATAGTATGGTCATTTTTCTCATTACTGGGTCAAAATTCTGCTCCTCCTGTTTGTTTAGGAATGGCGATACACATTGGCCTTGCCAAGTGACATCCCACAGACCATGAACGTATATAGCAAAAAGCTTCAAAGCTGTAGAATACGTTATAGTCCATGTATGAAATGCCAACTCAATCAGAGTATTCAGATCCCAAAACACTACAGATTCTGAATTAATTCTTTGGCTTCCTCACTATTGTAACTGGGGAGAACAAAGAGATTAAGAAAGAAGCTGGGAGGTGTTTCCACTGGAGGGTGAAACTAGAACTAGGGGGCACAGCCTCAAAATAAAGGGGAGCAGGTTTAGGACTGAGTTGAGGAGGAACTTCTTCACCCAAAGGGTTGTGAATCTGTGGAATTCCCCGCCCTGTGAAGCAGTTGATGTTACCTCTTTGAACATTTTTAAGGTAAAGGCAGATAGAAGTTTGAACAGTGAGGGAATTAAGGGTAATGGTGAGGGGGGCGGGTCATTGGGGCTGAGGCCACAAAAAGATCAGCTGTGGTCCTATTGAATGGCAGAGCAGGCTCGAGGAGCCAATGGCCTACTCCAGCTCCTAATTCTTATGTTCTCATTATCTGATCATTCCCACCTTGCTGTACGCAGATTGGTTGCCAATTATGGGATAGGCTGTAAATTGTGACCTAGCCACTGACCACCCTCATTCCATGAATGAGTAAAATAAATTATACAGTTATTACAGTTCACAAGTACCTTGAATGGCCCTTTCAATTCCTATTTCACTCTGATCTCCCTGCCCTTACCCTTCTATACTGGCCTTTCCTTCTATTCTTTATCTATATTTTGCATCCAGCCAATAAATTTAATTGGTATATCACTAACACCTAGCTTTGCAGCTCAACACCAATATGAATTCCAATCCAATAATACCACAATCACCAACTCCTAAACCTCAAAGGAAGCTGTGCGATTCCTATTTCCATTAAGGACAGTAATTCAGTGAACATTATTAAGGAAAGGATTGCATTTTTAAAAACAAAATACTGCATACATGACTACATCACGTTCCAAAACGTTTCACGGTCAATAAAGTGCTTTTAAAGAGGTGTCACTGATTCAACGTAGGAGATTTAGCAATCAATTTTTGCACAGCATAATTCCACAACTAGATAATAAGCAGTAAATCTGCTTTTGGTGATGTTGACTGAGGAATAAATCATAGAATCAGAATCGAACAGTATAAAGGAAACTCTTCACCCCATTGAATATGTATGACCAAAAAAACTCTATTACCTATACTAGTCCCACTTTCCTCCATTAGGCCCACAACCCTGAATATTATGACACTTCAAGTGCTCATCCAAGGTTATGAGATTCCTACCTCAACTACCCTTCCAAGGCAGAGCATTCCAGACTCCCACCCACCCTCTGGGCAAAAAATATCTTTGTTTCAAATCCTCTCTAATCCTCCTGCCTTCCACTTTATAGCAATGCCCCCTTGTTCTTGACACTTTGACTAAGGGGAACAGCTGTTTTCTATTCATCCTGTCCATGTCCATTATAATCTTACAACCTCAATCAGGGCCCCCTAACCCTTGTCTGCTCCAAACAAACCAACCTGAGCTTATCTAGCCTCTCTCCGTCGCTGAAATGTTCCATCCCAGGCAACTTTCTGGGGAATCTCCTCTGCACCCCCTCCAGTGCAATCACATCCTTCTTATAGTGGACTTCACACAGTACTCCAGCTGTGGTCTGATCAAAGCTGTGTACAGCTCCAATGGGATCTTTTTCTCTTATAATCTCTTCCTTGATTGATAAAGACAAGAGTCCTGCATGTCTTCCTAACCAGCCTATCTTCTTGCCTGTCACCTTCAGCAATCTGTGGACAATAACCCCAAGATCCCCCCCGTTCTTTTGAGCTTGAGTGTATTCATTGAGTATGTATTGACTTGCAAGGAGACCTCCCTGGCTGTTTCAAACATCACATAGAGTCGTCAAGTCATAGATAGAAACAGATTCTTGGGTCCAATCAGTCCATGGCGACCATAATTCCAAACTTAACCCATCTCACCTGCCTACTTCTGGCCCATATCTCTCTAAATTTCTCCTATCAAAGTGTCTTTAAATATTGTAACTGTGTCCGCATCCACTAGTTCCTCAGAAAGTTCATTCCATGCATAAACCACTCTCGGTGTAAACAAAATGCCCCTCATACCTTCTTAAAATCTCTCTCTTCTCACCTTAAAAATATGCCCCCTAGTCTTGAAATCACCAAAACCCAAGGAAAACTCACCGGCCATCAACCTTATCTATACCCCTCATGATTTTATGAACATTTATAGAGTCATCTCTCAATGTCTTACACTCCAAGGAAAAAAATCCCAGTCTTCCTTTATAATTTACCCCTTCCACACCCGGCACCATCCTAGCAAATCTCTTCTGGAACTTCTCCAACTTAATAATATCCTTCGTATATTAGGACGACCATAACTGGACACAGTATTTCAGAAGAAGCCTCATAAAATTTATTCATGAATTTTAGATTAGCATCTCAACAGAACAACAGCACCTCTGAAAGTGCAGCGTTCTGCTGGCATATCAGCCTTGATGTTTGTCTTTAAGTTCTAAATCCTTCGGATTTCTGAGTCGAGAGAATGGTTAACTAAGCCATAGCCAACACTAGTCTAACAACAGCACAGTTATCAGTTTAAATATTCTGATTAAGAAGATGCTACTTTTTAAAATTTTACTTCCAGTTTCATCTAAGCCACAAAATAAAACAAACTACTCATTAAAGGTTTACAATAAAAACCTGATCTCCTCCCGAGATTTGATTCTATTTCACTAGTTTTATAGTAGAGGCAGGCTCCACCGTGATGCCTACAAGTAATGATGATTCCTCAATAGCCCCCAACCACCAGTAAATTAAATTAAATGTACACTTTATTTCTCGTCAATGATTTTCTATAAGTATCAAATGGCAGTAAAATTGCTTTGCCTATTACTTTAGCTTCCTCGTGTGTTGCTTGGTGCAGGAATCATATTAATAGTTTCCATTTTTGTGCAGCAAAATATCTTTGAGGAAATTGGATAGTTTGGAAAAGATGTCTGCAGATGTTAGGGATGAATGGAGAAAAAAACTTCAATGGAGATCTGCATTCAGTGTCTTATTTCATTGCACACGAGAGGAACAGGCTGCTGCAGCGAATTAAGTGCCACGGAGTTTATTGCTTCAGATAAAAAGGACAAGTATTCTTTCAAATGGGATTAGGTCAACATCTTGATCAGGGAAAATAATTAAGGATGTGGTAGCATAATGGGAATGTCACTGCTCCTAACCATAGAATCATAGAGTTATATAGCATGGAAACAGACTCTTTGGTCCATCTCGTCCATGCAGACCAGATATCCCAATACCCCACACGTCCAGGCTAATAGAACGTAGAACATAAAACATTACAGTGCAGTACAGGCCCTTCTGCCCTTGATGCTGTGATGACCTGTGAAACCAATCTGAAGCCCACCTGACCTACACTATTCCATTCTCTTCCGTATGTCTATCCAATGACCATTTAAATGCCTTTAAAGTTGGCAAGTCTACTACTGTTGCAGGCAAGATGTTTCATGCCCCTTTTACTTTCTGAGTAAAGAAACTACCCCTGACATCTGTACTGTATCTATCACTCCTCAATTTAAAGCCATGCCCCCTCATGATGACCATCGCTCTCTGAGGAAAAAGGCTCTCTAATACTTAGAGACAGGGAAATGAGTTCAAATCTCACTGTGGTGAAAGTTGAAAGTTCAATTCAGAAATGTTTGGAATTAGGTGCTAGTTTCCCTGATTGTGATTGTAAAATTATCGAGGAGAAAGTGAGGACTGCAGATGCTGGAGATCAGAGCTGAAAATGTGTTGCTGGAAAAGCGCAGCAGGTCAGGCAGCATCCAAGGAACAGGAGAATCGATGTTTTGGGCATACCCGAAACGTCGATTCTCCTGTTCCTTGATTGTAAAATTATCAACAATTTGAAAACCCACCTAGCTCAATAATGTCCTTTATGGAGGAAATCTGCCATCATTATCCAGACTGGCCTACTTGTGACTCCAGATCCTCAGCTAATATGGTTGACTTTTCAATGTCCTCTGAGATGGTCATAGCTAGCTCTGTAGATCAAGGGCAATTTGTGACAGGAAACAAACAAAGGCATGAAGTTTAAGGTAAAGAGCAAATAGTTTAGAATTGATCTGAGGAAACATCCAGACAGTGATAGAAGTATAGAACGTGCTGGCTGCGAGGGTGGTGGAGGCAGGTATTCAAGCAACGTTCAAGAAGCATCTGGATGAGCAGCTAAAATGGAGTTGTGAAGCGGGTAAGTAAAGCTGAGTCCACAAAAAAGATCAGCTATGATATTATTGAATGGCGGACCAGGCTTGAAGGGCCCTACTCCTGCTCCTAGGTCTTATGTTCTTATGTTCTCAAATGCCAGGGCATAGTAAACTGTGGACCAAGTGCAGGTAAATGGGATTAGTGTAGTTTGGTGTTGTTGGTCGGCCTAGACGTGGTGGGCTGAAGAGCCTGTTTCTATGCTGTATGACTCTATGAAGTGCTGGTCTTACTGGTGAAAGTTTCCCAGTTTAAAAAATAAGATATCAAGATTACAGCTGGGCCATGCAAAAAGCAAATTTCCACACAACGGAGGGTTCAGGAATTTTCTCCCCTGTACGTTTGAAGATGGTTGGGAAGGTGGAAACAGGTAGAGTTTTGTAGAGTGAGAATATAAAGTGACATGGAGCTAAGCTAGGTGCATGGAATTTGACTGCAGATCAGTTGTAGCCATAATGCCATTATAGAACAGACAGCAGAGATTCTGATCATCACATCCATGTCGGCTCTTTATGGAGCAAGCCAATTGGATGCATTCTCCTATCCTACCATGACAGCAAAGCTTATTTCTGTCAAATGCCATCCAAGCTGCTTTTGAAATCATCTGAAACAGTCTATGCCCAAATACAGCAAGATCTGGACAATATCCAGGTTTATGCCCACACGTGGCAAGCAACATTTGCACCACTCAAGTGTCAGGGAATGACAAGCTCCGAACAGAGAGAATCTAACTATCATCCCATGACATTCAATTACATTACCATCTCTGAAATCCCCACTATCAACATCCTAGGTGGGGTAGCATGATGACTCAGTTATTAGCACTGCTGCCTCACATCGCCAATTCCAACTTTGGGCGACTGTCTGTGGACATTCTCCCTATGTCTGCGTGGGTTTCCTCCGGGTGCTCTGGTTTCCTCCCACAGTTTTAAGATGTGCAGGTTAGGTGGATTGGCCGTGCTAAATTACCTATGGTGTCCAGGGATGTCCAGGCTAGGTGGGTTAGCCATGCTAAATTACCTATAGTGTCCAGGGATGTGCAGGCCAGGTGGGTTAGCCATGCTAAATTACCTATGGTGTCCAGGGATGTCCAGGCTAGGTGGATTGGCCATGCTAAATTACCTATAGTGTCCAGGGATGTGCAGGCCAGGTGAGTTAGCTACAGTAAATGCAAAGTTAGAGGGATAGGGTGGGGATCTGGGTCTGATGAGATGCTCTTCGGAGGGTTGATGCAGACTCAATGGGCCTAATGACCTCTTTCACACTCTCGTGATCCCACAATCTACAAGGTAAAAGTCAGGAGTTTGGTGGAATACTCTCCAGTTTCCTGGTTGGATACATATAACTTTACTGATCACTGGCACTTCCAAAAATTATGAAGTAGGAATTCCTTCCTCCACTGGCATCAGTTCATCACAGAATTGAAAAGAAATTTAAGTTAAACAAGGAGAGATTTACAATATTGTACATGGGAAGCAATCTCTGGTTTACAGTGGGTTGAGCAATCATTCGCTGGCTCTTATTAGCCCTCCTTCCCCCCAAAAAACACCCCTTTTTTTAACAGGGAACATCCATTTACCCACTCCAGTTGTCCTCCCTCACCACCGCCATCTACTGATGGATGTCTCAGCACAACTCCTAGAGTACCCTCTCTGACTGTAGCCACCGTAGGAGCATTAGATGTTGGAATAGAAGCAGGCCATTCAGCCCATCAACTCTGCTCCATCATTCACTGAGATCATGGCTGATCTGGTAATCCTCAAGTCCAGTTTCCTCACAGCCCTTGATCGCTAACTGATTAGAGTTATAGAGTCATGGATTACAGACACAGCATGGAGACAGGCCCTTTGGTCCAAACTAGTCCATGCCGACTAAAATGTCCATCTATGCTAACCCCATTTCTCTGCACTTTCAAACCTTTTTTATCCATGTAGTTGTCCAAATACCTTTTAAATGTTCTTAATGTACCTGTCTCAAACACTTCCGCTGGCAGCTCATTCCACATGCGTGTCACCCTCTGTGTAAAAAAGTTGCCCCTCAGGCTCCCTTTTATTCATTCCCTCGAACCTTAAACTGATACCCTCTAATTCTCGATTCCCCAACCCTCGGAAAAAGATTGAGTGCACTCATCCTCTCCATGCCCCTCACGGTTTTACACACTTCTATAAGGTCCCCCCATAGTCTTCTACATGCTAAAGAAAAATGTTCCAGCTTGTCCAACCTGTCCTTGAAACTCAGTCCCTTGAGTCCTGGCAACATCCTTCTGCACTCCTTTCTGTTTAATAACATCCTTTCTATAAGGTGACAAAAACTGAACACAATACTCAAAGTGCGGCCTCACCAACATAACTTAAAAATCTATCCACCTCAGCTTTGAATTTACTTAACAACCCATCCTCTATAGCCTTCTGCAGCAAAGAACTCCAACCTCTGAGAGACAAAATTCCTCCTCATTCCTCCTAAAAGTGTGACTCCTGACTCTGAGAGTTGTGAGACTTTGGAATTCTGCCTCTGATGATGGTGAAGGTGGAATCATTGAATATTCTTAAGGCCCAATCCTGTTAGGGCCAAGTGATCAAAGGTTAGTTGGGTGGTTGGGAACGTGGAATTTGAGACATAATCAAAGCAGTCATTATCTGATTGAATGGTGGGGTAATGCTCAATAGGCTGAATGGCCTAATTCAACTTTTGCATATGTTTGCACACGTGTGGCAATGACCAAAGGAAGGTTAAAAATGAAGTTGTTAAAGCAGACAGTATCCTAAGCTTTATGAATGGGAAGTTTTGAAAACATTAGATGGTCAAAGGTGGCCTGGAAGCAGAGTTAATAAAAGGTTTTTCAGAGAATTTCTTAGAAAAGTGCATTCAGGAGATGACTAAAGGGAAGGCCATTCTAGATTTAGTCATGTACAATGAGTTGGGATTAATTATTGAACTCAAAAGTGGGTTCAAATGAGGTTTACCAGATTTTACCTGGACTGAAGCGGAATTGCTACAAGGAGAAATCGGCTTGCTTTTTCCAGAGAGTCTGAGGCTGAGGGGTGACCTGACAAAACTGTACACAATTATGTGAGAATGGATTGGGTAAATAGGGGGAGTCTTTCTCCCAGGTTGGAAAAGACAAGAACTGGAGTGCATAGGTTTAAGGTAAGAGGGTGAAAGTTTAAAGGAGATGTGCAAGGAAAGTTCATTTACACAGAATGTGGTAGGTGCCTGGAATGCACTGCCAGAGGAGGTGGTGGAAGTAATGTTCAAGAGACATTTAGACAAACACATGAACATTCAGGGGAACAGTGGTATGTGGACCATGTGCAGGTAGACGGGATAAGTTTAGAATAACATCATGGTTGGCACAGACATGATGGGCTGAAGGGCCTATTCCTGTGCTGTACTGTTCCATGCTCTAAGACACCCACAGGGAGCAGCAATCATAATATCTTTAAATTTTGCACTCAACTTGAGGGAGTGAGGAATGACTCCAGGACTAGCATTTTAAGCTTAGATAATGGAATGAAAACCGACCAACTAAAGTGAATTGGCAAACTAGATAAAGGGATTGATCAATAGTGATTAAATATAATGGGATGTTTCAATCCAAAATCGATATAATCGAAGGAGAAAGAAAAATACCAAAGGGAGGTCCTAGTGTTCAAGAGTAGGTGGATGGATAGATAGATAGATAGATAGATAGATAGATAGATAGATAGGTGGATCGATAACTGTTAAAAATGACTGTGGTAGAATTTAAAATAGTCATAATAAGTAGCATTATTTTTAATGTAATGATTATCAATAATTAAGCATAAATTCATAACAGGATTACAAACATGAAGATTTCAGTATACAAATGATTATAAAATTCCTCCTTAATTCAAAGAATATAAACAGGAGACCTACTGCATGTCATTGTATTAAAATGCATAGATGATAGAATCACATTATAGAAGAGGCCTTTAGTCCCAAGGTGACTGCATCGCGTTAAGTTCATTGAATTCTGAAACATTTTCAGTACAATTTATGCATTTCATGTTTTGGATTGGGCTGCCTCGTGTTATAATCCGTTAGTCCTCTGAGACCCACCTCAAGTATAGGGTCGACTATTTTCCATAACATCCAGTGGCTGAGTGAGAAATTGAAGTTGCTGTCCCTATATCACACATCTGGGTCATATTGCACACCTTAAAGCCTCCAAGCAGGAGTCAAATTTGTGAAGATCCAAAATTGTCTTGCACCATCTCAGTTTCTCCATTTTATTCTTTATTGTCAGCTGGGTTGGAAAACAACTGTGTATATTATTCCTGCTTTGTTATCTTTACTTGAGCATGAAAAGATGTAATTGCTTTCCTGATTTCTTATCTGGAAGTTTAATATGCTATTGGCTAAGATCTGAAATGAGATTGGTTGGCAAATTAACATCTTGATAGGAGGTTTAGATCTGAAAATTAGCCAGTGGTTGCCATTAGCTGGCTATAATTAAAACTCTGTCAGAGCTCAAACTGCGTGCATAGAATAATTTCACATTCATTTGACATGAAGTCGGTGGTCCTTTCTGTTTTACAAAATACAACACCCTTGGAAAAGTACATTTATCTTGGACAGCAATTGCAAAATGTCAAAGATCTTTCAAATGACTAGGGACATGTCATTTCTGCTCATGCTGTTCTTTAAGTCGTGCATCAGAAAATCATGCCTTCACCTCTGAACCTGACTATTCTCATTGTGTGTTATTGTTCACCTTTTACAGACTTGAGCTCAACCAAATCTCTGCTGCGTATAGACTGACTCATCCCAACCTACTGAAAGATGAGGCTCCGCGTATCTCCATCCTCAATGATGGACGAGCGCAGCATATCAGTGTAAAAAGATAAGGCTGAAGCATTCACAGCAATCTTCAGCAAGAAGTGCAGAGTGGATGATCTATTTCACTCTCCTCCTCCAGTGGTTCCCAGTATTACAGATATCTGTCTTCAGCAAGTTTGATTCACTCCATGTGATATCAAGAAATTGTTAGATTCACTGGATATTACAAAGGCTATGGGTCCTGACAGCATTCTGGTAATAGTTTTGAAGACTTGTGCTCCAGAACTTGCCACTCCTCTAGCTGAGTTCTTCCAGTGCAGTTACAACGCTGGCACCTACCCAACAATGTGGCAAATTGTCCAAATTGTGGCAATTACACAAAAAGCAGGACAAATTCAACCCAGCCAATTATTCCCCATCAGTCCGTTCTCAATCATTAGTAAAGTGATGGAAGGTGTCTTTGACAGTGCTATCAAGCGCCACCTACTCAGCAACAACCTGCTCAGTGTTGTCCAGTTTGGGTTCTGCCAGGGCCACCCAGCTCCTGAATTTATCACAGTCTTGGTTTGAAATGGATGAAAGAGCTGAATTCCAGAGGTGAGGTGAGAGTGACAGCCCTTGACATCAAGACGAGATTTGATCAAGTGTGGCATCAAGGACCCATAGCAAAACTGGAATCAGTGGGTATCAGGGAGCACTCCAGTGGTTAGAGTCATACCTGGCACATAGGAAAATGGTTGTGGTCATTGGAGGTCAGTCATCTCAGCTCCAGGATATATCTGCAGGAGATCGTCAGGATAGTGTCCTTGGCTCAACCATCTTCAGCTGCTTCATCAATGAACTTCCCTCCCTCATAAGGCCAGAAGTGGGATGTTTGCCAATGATTGCACAACGTACAGCACCATTCACGACTCCTTAGATTCTGAAGTGTTCCATGTCAAAAGCATAAAGATCTGGACAACATGCAGGCTTGGGCTCATAAGCAGCTAGTAACATTTGCAACACACAAATGCCAGGCAATGACCATCTCCAGTAAGAGATCATCTAACCAACACTGTTTAACATTCAATAGTGATACAATCAATGAATCCCCCACTACCAACATCCTTGGGGCTATTATTGACCAGAAACTCAACTGAACTCATCACATAAACACAATGGCTAAAAGAGCAGGTTAGAGGCTATGAAAACTGTGGTGAGAAGCTCACCACCTGACTCTCGAAAGCCTGTTCACCATCTACAAGGCATAAGTCAGGAGTGAGTTGGAATACTCCCCACTTGCCTGCATAGATGCAGCTCCAATAGCAATCAAGAAGCTGGACACCATCCAGGGCAAAGCAGCCATATGATTGGCACTATAACCACAAGTATCCACCGACACTCAGGAGCAGCAGTGTGTGCTATCTTCAAAATGCATTACAGAAATTCACCAAAGATCTTCAGACAGCACCTTCCAAACCTGTGACCACTTCTATCTTGAAGCACAAGGACAGCAGATATAAGGGAACACCACCACCTTCAAATTCCCTGCTAAGCCACTCACCATCCTGACTTGGAAATATATTGCCGTTCCTTCCCAGTTGCTGGGTCAAAATCCTGGAACTCCCTCCCTAAGAACATTGTGGGTCAACTCACAGCAGGTGGAATGCAACGGTTCAAGAAGGCAGCTCACCTTCACCTTCTCAAGGGCAACTAGGGATGGATGATAAATGACCTCACCTCTGTAAGTATTTGAACCAAACACAGCCTCTGCCTCCAATTCTGACCTCTTTTATATTCTCAGTTTGAGTTACTCTACTGTGGTGACCAGGCTTTTGTTGTATAGCCCTAAAGCTCTGGAATTCCTTTGCTAAATCTCTCCACCTATCTACCTCTTGATCTTCCATTGAGCTCCTAAAAATCTACCTCTTTGGCTGAGCCTTTTATTTGATTGTCATTTTGTCATTGTCAAACAGCAGCTTGTTTTGCAAAAATTAGCTGCTGTGACTTCTACTTCAATGCTCTTTGTTGGCTCTAACACACTTTCAGGCATCCTGTTGTCAGGAAGCATGCTCGATAATTGAAAACCTTTGTTTCCACTGTGTCATGGAGTCTGATTTTGTTTGATGGTATTCTGTAAGGTGTCATGGGATGTGGTCTTCTCTTGAGGCTGTTATTGATAAATGCTGTGCTATGAGTCAAATAAAGTGATGCTGTTAAAGCACAGCAAGTCAGCCAGCCACTGAGGGGCAGGAGAATCGATGTTTCGGGCATAAGCCATTCATCAGAAATGAGAGTGCCTGACCTGTGCTTTTCTAGCACCACACTATTGACTCTTATTGGGAAGGTGATGATCCAGGAGAAAGTGGGGATTGCAAATGCTGGAGATCAGAGTCATGAATGTGGTCTGGAAAAGCACAGCAGCTCAGGCAGCATCCAAGGAGGAGGAGAATCGATGTTTCTGGCATACATCCTTCATCAGGAATGAAGAGCTTATGCCCAGATGCTGCCTGACCTGCTATGCTTTTCCAGCACCACACTCATTGAGTCTGATCTCCAGAATGTGCAGTCTTCACTTTCTCCTTGACGTTGTGCCATGCAATGTCAATGGTTTCTCAATCTTGACTGTGTTTGATGCTCTTCCTTTAAGTAGGAATCTGATATTGGAAAAGTTACTCATATCGTTTATTTCCTGCGTATAAATTCTAGCAGACATCATTACAAATTTGTGTACAGACACTCTGTCTGGCTTAGAGTTTTCGAAGAGACATTCTAAGTTATAACACAGTTCAGATAACATGGCGAGAAAGTATTTAACATTAAAGGGAGACCTGAACTGGGAGAAATGATGTTGTGGCATTTATTTTATGTTCTCTGCCAAAACCTCAGTTTAATGCCTTAACCAAAAGATAACAGTCTGAAAATGAACCCTTTCCCTCGACCTGCACAGCAATCTCAGCCTAAACCCTTGGGCTCCAGAATCTGTACCAGAATTTTAATTCATCTAAATCAGAGATGAGAGTGTTTTTCACTTGCAGCAACATCACCTAAAAACAGAAGGTGTTGGAGAAACTGGACTGATCTGACAGCATCCACAGAGAGAGAAAAACACAGTTAATGTTTTCAGTCCAATGAGATTCAGCTTTTGAATCAATACGCCTCCACTTCTTATCAAGTAGGTTTGAAGTAATTTGTAGTTTTTAATTCACAGTTAAAACTAATTTACATCAGGTGTGTTTCCCTGATAATTTCTGTCCACTGAGTTCAAACCAGCCAATCTCACCAAAGTGTAGTCTGGGATCAATAGGATTAATGTAACTACCCTATATGGGAATAAATTACCACAGGCTGCTATTTTCCTCAAAACAGAACGTTCATTTTTAATAATTCTTGGTTGTTATATCCTGTCTAGATATTTTAAGTGTTTACATTTTAATAGAAAAGCTTAAATGAGATGATTAATTAATTTTAACAATTTTATTAATATGTTCAGCAAGCAATACATTTTAAATGGTTAACTAATTGCTATGTCAAAAAATCTATCGAAGGAGCTAATGCTAATTCTAATGGATCGTAATTTGATATTCTTTATCGTAATTCAAGAATATCTAACAATACCCTTGAAAATCACAGAATAGAACATCCATCATCATTTCAAGTTTTACCTTAAAGTGCCACATGATGAAAATACATCCAGACCTCCACCACCACCCTCTGCCTCCTACCACCAAGCCAATTTTGTATTCAATTGACAAGCTCACTCTGAAACCCAAGTGATCTAACTTTACTAACTATTCTACTATGTGGAACCTTGTCATTGGCTTTACTAAATATGATTTGGAGATGTCGGTGTTGGACTGAGGTGTACAAAGTTAAAAATCACACAACACCAGGTTATAGTCCAACAGGTTTACTTGGAAGCACACTAGCTTTCGGAGCACCTCTCCTTCATCAGGTGAATTCCTTTTCCCTAGGTTAGGGGAATTCAAAATTAGGGGGCATATTTTTGAGGTGAGAGGAAATAATTTTAAAAAGGACATGAGGGTGGTTCATGTGTGGAATGAACTGCCAGAGGAAGTGGTGGATGCAGAACAGTTCCAACATTTAAAAGAAAGGTTTAGAGAGGTATGGGCCAAACGCAAGCAGGTGGGACTCGTTTTGTTTAGATTAGATTACCTACAGTGTGGAAACAGGCCCGTCCGCCCAACAAGTCCACACCGACCCGCCGAAGCACAACCCACCCAGACCCATTCCCTTACATTTACCCCTGCACCTAACACTACGGGCAATTTAGCATGGCCAATTCACCTAACCTGCACATTTTTGGACTGTGGGAGGAAACCAGAGCACCCGGAGGAAACCCACGCAGACATGGGGAGAATTTGCAAACTCCACACAGTCAGTCGCCTGAGGTGGGAATTGAACCCGGATCTCTGGCGCTGTGAGGCAACAGTGCCACCGTGCCGCCCACAATGGATTAATTGGATCGAAGGGTCTGTTTCTGTGCTGTATGACTCTATGACCTTCTTCCACTGGAGAAAGTAGAATCTTTCAAGAACCATTATCTGAGGGTTTCTATTACCTCTGAAACCTTTAGTTAAAGGGACTTATTTTTATATGGTTTTGATCCCCTGTGGTGAGAAATATGGATGTAATCTCTGCATTTACATCTCTCCCACTTCCACATGCTACAGCATCACTTAACATTATTCCTTAATTATTCAGTGAAATTTTCTTTGTCATGTCGTGGGTTTTTATCTTGTCAATTCAGTTATGATGTTTTATAACTATAATATGATGATTACTTTCAGCATTGCTTTATCTTTTTCCATCTTAAAAGAGTAAACCTTTGTTAAAGATTTATCAGTGAAATGATACTTCAATTCTCTGTCCTTAGGTTAACTCATATTTCTGTCTTTGACTTGAGTGTTGTTTGTTCCTGATGCCTAATTGCATTGTGATAAGGATATTTCAAACCCTGTCTCTTATCAGTTGAATGCTTTATAGTTCTAGTATCGCTCCTTTAGTGAACATTTTATTTTCTAGATATGGCAGTGGCATGTCTCTTTCTGGGATCCTTTGGTGTGATTAAGCAATTGTTTATGCTTTTTTTGATTTGTCCATGCTGAATTCTGTGCAGTAAGTTCAACATGGTTTTATGGATTACTTTGGTAGTTCATCAGTGGGATAGTATGAGCACTTATTACAGATGCACCGTAGAAATCACACTCTCTGGGTACACAATGGCCCGGTGCGGCAATGTTTCTGCTGTGGATTGTAAGAAAGTACAGAGGGTGGTGCGTACAGCCCAGACCATCATGGAAACCAACCTCCCATCCATGGAGTCCATTTATACTTCTCATTGCCAACATTGTCAAAGACCCCTCTCACCCTGGAAATGCTCTCCTCTAACCACTTCCGCCAGGCAGAAGATACAGAAGCTTGAACACACGCACCAACAATTTCAAGAACAGCTTCTTCCCTGTCCTTATTAGACTGATGAATAGACTCTCTAACTTCAAATAATGTTGATCTTATTAATATTGATCTTGGGCAAAAGTGAGGACTGCAGATGTTGGAGATCAGAGTCGAAGAGTGTGGTGCTGGAAAAACACAGCATTTGAGGAGCAGGACAGCCGACCTTTCAAGCATAATCCCTGCACCAGGAATGAGGGGGTGGCCCAAGGGGGCTCAGAGATAAATGTTGATTAATATTCATCTTACCTGGCACATGTCCTGTGTGGTGTAACCTGTATGCCTTACTCTGTCCAGGTTTCTTTGCCCACCATAAACTATATGTCCTTGCTTACTATGGTCTGTCTGTACTGCTCATAAACAAAGCTTTTCACTGTACTTAGGTTCACTTGACAATAAATCAAATCAAATTCAAATCTGCTAATTTAATTAATGACTCACCCAGAAGGTTATAATCACTTCTCCATCAAATCTATATTTCCATTTCAATATTGTTTCAGTGTTGAAAAACATGTGGGGTCTACCCTTAAAGCCCAACTTTGAAGGCTTTAGTTGTATATCATTGATCAACGTGGAAATTGGTTGCAATCTTTTGCGCTTTTTTGATCATAAGACCCTTCACAGCATCATGCTGTATACCCTTCCATACTATCCCACTGATGTCCCACCAAAGTATTACATAGAATCTTTTTGAATATATTGCACAAAACTGGCCATTCAGCCCAACTGGTCTATTCTATTGCTTATACTTCATATTATAGACTTTTGCCATCCCTCTTCATTTCAACCAATCATGATATCCTTCTTCAGAGAAAAACACAGAAAATGCTCACTATAATCTTCAGGTCAGACAGCGACAATGGAAATAGAAACAGTGATAAAATTTCAAATGTGTTATCTTTCATCAGAACAGAAGAAAGATAGAAATGTAAAAGGACTCAAGCCAGTGACAGAGAGACGAAGGCAAGAAGTCCTTGGAGTTTGGAGCCTGAGGGGTGACCTTCTAAAGGTTTATAACATCATGAGGGGCACGGATAGGGTGAATAGACAAGGTCATAGAGTCATAGGGATGTACAGATCCTTCAGTCCAACCCAGCCATGTCGACCAGATACCCCAACCCAATCCAGTCCCACCTGCCAGCACCTGGCCCATATCCCTCCAAATCCTTCCTATTCATATATCCATCCAAATGCCTCTTAAATGTTGAAATTGTACTAGCCTCCACCACTTCCTCTGGCAGCTCATTCCATACATGTACCACCCTCTTTGTGAAAAAGTTGCTCCTTAGGTCTCTTTTATATCTTTCCCCTCTCACCCTAAACCTATGCCCTCTAGTTCTGGACTCACCAACCCCAGGGAAACAACTTTGTCTATTTATGCCCCTCATAATTTTGTAAACCTCAATAAGGTCACCCCTCAGCCTCTGACCTCCAGGGAAAACAGCCCCAGCCTGTTCAGCCTCTCCCAATAGCTCAAATCCTCCAACACTGGCAAAATCCTTGTTAATCTTTTCTGAACCCTTTCAAGTTTCACAACATCTCTCCGATAGGAAGGAGACCAGAATTGCATGCAATATTCCTACAATGGCCTAACTAATGTCCTGTACAGCTGCAACATGACCTCCCAACTCTTGTACTCAATACTCTGACCAATAAAGGAAAGCGTACCAAATGCCTTCTTCACTATTCTATCTACCTGCAACTCCACTTTCAAGGAGCTATGAACCTGCACTCCAAGGTCTTTTTGTTCAGCAACACTCCTTCTTAGGACCTTACCATTAAGTGTATAAGTCCTGCTAAAATTTACTTTCCCAAAATGCAGCACCTCACATTTATCTGAATTAAATTCCATCTGCCACTTCTCAGCCCATTTGCCCATCTGGTCCTGTTGTAATCTGAGGTAACCCTTTTCGCTGTCCACTACACCTCCAATTTTGGTGTCATCTGCAAACTTATTAACTATACCTTTTATGCTCGCATCCAAATCATTTATGTAAATGACAAAAAGTAGAGGACCCAGCACCGATCCATGTGGCATTCCATTGGTTACAGGTCTCCAATCTGAAAAACAACCCTCCACCACCACCCTCTGTCTTCTACCTTTCAGCCAGTTCTGTATCAAAATGGTTAGTTCTCCCTGTATTCCATGAGATCTAACCTTGCTAATCAGTCTTCAATGGGGAACCTTGTCATAGGCCTTACTGAAGTCCATATAGATGACATCTACGGCTCTGCCCTCATCAATCCTCTTGGTCTTCTCACAGTTTGGAAGAGACCAAATGTCACACCAGTGCGTGTATGGAATGATTTACCAGAGGAAGTGACAGAAGCTGATACAACATGTAAAAGGCATCTGGATGGGTATATAATAGGAAAGGTTTAGAGGGATATGGGCCAAGTGCTGGCAAATGAGTCTAGATTAATTTAGGATATCTGGTTGGACCGAAGGGCCTGTTTCCACACTGTATGACTCTATGAATCTAAGAACCAAAGGGACTGTCTGTGTTAGCTTTGGAGGAAGTGGAGGAGGATATGAACATTGGCGCATGAGTTGACCATTCAGCTCATTAAGTCTACTCAATCATTCAATACAATCATGGCTGATCATCCACTACAATGCATTTTCCCCACACTCTCCTCAAATCACCTTATTGATGAAGAAATCAGATCCTATTGTAGATCTACACTTGCTATTCTCTTACCATTTAAGAAAAAAATATTGACCTCTGAGCTTCCTATCAAAATGGATATCCTTACGTTACACCCTGGACTATTATGACACGGCAGTAGTGTCCCTACTTTTGAGTCAGGAGGTCTGTGTTCAAGTCCAACTTGCTTGAAAGGTGCACAACAACCTTCTCAAAAGGTTCTTAATGACTCATCAAGTCCATTCAACTCCTCTTGAAGTTGATTTGCGTATTCCTCCCCAGAACATTGTTCTACCTATCTTTATTCCACCAATTTGGAATTGTTACACTTGGTGGGAGAGACAATCTGGTCAGAGCTTTTATGGGACAAAAGTCAAAGGGAGCAGTAATCAACTAGCTAATGAAATAAAAGATACACACAGTTTGAGCCGTAATAATGGGATGGTTCTCTTCTGAATACGAAGTAAAATCACTCTAGTCCCACTGGACCACAGGGTTGTTCTCTCATTAGACTGATGGTGAGTTTAATCTGAGGGTCGCCACGCCTCAGGTGAGGGTCAAAGTTGAGAGGACAGGACCTTCATTGTGACCTCAACTGGTGTGGGAATTGAACCTGGGCTGTTGGTTTCACTCTGTATCTCAAATTGACGATCCAGCCACCAGAATAAAAGGATTGGGAAAGGAATGAAGAAAAAACTATCCATCAATTCTTTTCTCCCTCGAGTGGTTATTCTTCTGAATTTACCAATCGGATTTATTAGTGGCCAACTGATAATCGTCTCCCTGGTTTTGGTGTCACCTGCAAGTGGAAACAATTCACTTTCGACTCTTATCAAATTACTCCACATAAAGAGCTCCATTAGACCTAGTCTTAATGTTCTCTCCAGGACCACAGCCTATACAGCCTTTCCTGAGAAAAATGAGGATTGTGTTGCCTGATTTTAATTTAGCTGTAGACTGCTATGTAGGATAATTATTTCAGTGATCCTGTTAAATGCTGGTGTGCCTGAGATTGAAGTTAGCAAATGAGATCAACAGCAGGTGGCAGTGAAGAGTGCTGTGGGTTTGTCTGTGTCTCCACCAATCCTTTCCACAATATAACCTTGCCCGAATCCAGATTTTTCACATTGAGATATGGGGCTAATTAAATTGTTAGACATGGGTCGGCTTGAGTGGGATTCCCAGTGGATTTACCCTCTCCCAAGTCCATGAGCAAAAGAGGTCAATTGCTGTGCTCCAGCTGCCAACCCGAGTCCCATCAGAGGGGGAACCGAACACTTGACCTATTGGCTGGTCTCTTTAATTACTGAATTGGCTTCATCTCCAGCCCTGACACTGGGAATTCCCAGGGAACCAGAAATCCAAGTTCTGAATTGCTCGAGAACTACTTGAAGTGAAACGATGAATTATATGGGAGAGCAGCGATCTTGACTGTGATGGAAATGTGCTGTGCAGGTCGGAGTTTGCTACAGGATCAGGATGAGGGTTGGGAAAATGGGGTAAGTCTTGGTGTTGTTAGAAGTAGGATTGGGTCTGGTGTTGGGAGGAGAGGAATGGGTTCGGGATAGCTGTTGGGAGCAAGATAAAGACTGGTGTGAGGAGCGGATTCAGGAGTAGTGTTGGGAGGAGAATGAAGGGTGGTCATGGAAAAATAAGTGTCAGGAGCAGATACTGGCTGAAACCTCAAATAGAATTACTCATCAGACAAACTGATAACTTGCAGTTGCAGAGCAACTTAGTTATACATTCCTCATGGAAATATACCAAATAAGAGCACGTGTAGGCCAGTCTGCCCTACTCCTGCCTACTCCGACATTCATTATAATCATAGCTGAACATGCAACTCAGTTCTCTATTGAGGATTTCATCCCATACCCTATGATCCCTAATCTAGTCAGTTGCTGGTTAGACTCTCCTTGGCTACTGGTTATCCTGGTCCTTTGTTCAACAGCATACTCAGCTCCAAAAGCCATGTCCGTCATTGTGTCTTCATGTGAATTCACCTCCACATTGAGGTTCTCTCTGTAGTCAGGTTAGATTTTCTTTTCTCTGACAGTCAGTACCAAGCCAATAGGAGTTGGCAATGAGAAAGGTGCATACCCAATTGTAAAAGCAGAGCCCCCTGCATAGCCTATGCTGCTTGATGGGTGTCCTCCACAGACCTGGAGAGGATATTAAGGAAGAGAGTCCATCCCAGGAACCCAGTTTATTGCCTAATGCCAACCCCTCACCACTAGGTAAGGGTTGCCGGGCTTGGTGGGGGAGGGTGACCATGAGTTGGGTTAATTAAGCTGCCCACCTCTGATTGGTGGATGGCTGCCGCCGTTGAGCTGGAAGGAACCTGGCTCCTCTCCTCATGCCATTTCACCAGATATCCTTCCTCCGAACCTGTCTCGAGAGGCCTGGTAAAATCCAGACCATTGTGTCCAGTCAGTATGGTCTAGTCAGTGTTTCACACGTTGTTTTTATGCACCTTTTATGCACAGTTTTCTTTCACCCTCATCAAATCACCCTGTGTTTCTAATTAAGCAAGAATTTCACAAGCACTGCCCATCAGGACAAGTGGCATTGGATTTTATTAAGGAATGCTGAATGAATTACGATTGAGTACCTTTCACGAAGGGACTAATGGTGAACAGGATATGTTAATGGAACGTGCAAATCAAAATTAGTCCAGGAAAACACACCAATTTTCCGTCAAAAGAAGCTCTATGTGTCACTTTTCCTCACTCGACTGGGCGTGATGATGTGACTAAGTTGTTCAAAAGCTCCACTGTTAGCATTCGCGGTGGAAGTAAATTGTGTTTTTTTTATTGGGAGACATTGCTGATGTTTTTGTTATGAGTTTTGTACCTTGTATTTTAGTGATCCTCCATCTCATAGACTGACATGATAGTTCCAATATCCATCCTGTAACATAAGTACTTCGCAAATATATTGTACGGCCAAATGCCTAGATAAAGCCCAATATCGCATTGAATCATATGGTGATGAATGGCTCTATAACTGAGGTGTCAGATCCTGATATTGTAGTTTGGTTGCATTCAGCCCAAACAAGGTGACACTGCTTCTTATACCAGACAAAGGATGCTGTAATATAGTTCCAGTCTGTTGTGAAAGTTAAATGTTTTAAAGTCTTATATAGATATTTATAACTAATTGAGATAGAATCATAGAATTCCTACAGTATGGAAGTAGGTCATTTGGCTCGTGAAGTCTACACCAGACACTCTGAACAACACCTTACCCAGATCCATCCTACTACCTTATCCCTGTAACCCTGCATTTCTCAAGGCTAATACGCCTAACCTGCACATCTTTCGACTGTGAGAGGAAACCAGAGCACCCGGAGGAAACCCACGCAGACACGAGGAGAATGTGCAAATTCCACACAGACAGCCGCCCAAGGCTGGAGTTGAACCTGGGTCCCTGACACAATCTGCAGATGCTTGGTAGCTTGGCAGTTCTCCTCCAAACTGTTCAATCTTCCCTGATCTTATACTCCCAAAGCATTGGATTGTGTCATTGGCTTTTAAGATTGTCAATATACACAATTCAAACTTTATTGGTGTTTTGATATTTTTTGGGGTATAATTTAAACTGATTGGCCTAACTCAAATTTGGTCTGTCGTCTCGAGGCAACCAGCTAATCAAGTTTGTTCGACCAAATGTTGCATTACCTACCTGCTAATGTAGTCACCTCAGTCACATTAGGGAGATTTAAACAATCCTTAGATAAGCACATGGATGATTTTAGGATAGTGTAGGGAGATGAGCTGAGAATAGTTCACAGGTCGGTGCAACATTGAGGGCCGAAGGGCCTGTTCTGCACTGTATTGTTCTATGTTCTATGTCTTGTTCAGAACACTTGGTGCTGTCAGATAGTTCCGCTAGCTTTTAACTCTCTTAAAGGTACAGTACACCCACATCTTCACAACAATATAGAGTTAAGTTACTCTCAGTTCTACTTTCTTTTGTTTGTATTTTAACAACAGTGTTCAACTAAATTGTGCTTTTGTTTAACAGTAAGCAGTTTGCCTTTGGAACAGGGCTGTTTATATTTACTTTAAAAATAAGAATAAGTTAGGGTCCAGGCAACCTTTGAGGAGGTCTGGTCAGGACAATAAGAATTGGAGAGAGTGCCGAAGCAACTTACAAACAAACTTAGTCCCAGGTTTGAGAAACTCCAGCGATGATGATAGATTGCAGAAGTTGGGTCTGTTCTCTTGGGGATAAGAAGGCCGAGAAGAGGTCTGATTGGAGGTTTTCAAAATCGTGAGCAGGCTGGAAAGAGCAGGTATGCCGAATCTGTTTCTACTTGTAAAAGAGACAAGAATGAGAGGACAGAGATTTGAAGTGATGTGCAAACAAAACTACACCGATATGAGAGAAAATAAAATTCACACACCGAGTACTGGAGTATGGATTGCATTGCCTGGAAATGTGGTGGATCATAGCAGCATGGTGGTTCATTGGTTAACACTGCTGCCTCATAGTGCCAGGGACCCAGGTTATATTCCACCCTTGGGCGACTGCCTGTGTGGAGTTTGCACATCCTCCCTGAGTCTGCATGGTGCTCCAGTTTCCTCCCGCAGTCCAAAAATGTGGAGGTTAGGTGGATTGGCCATGCTAAATTGCCCATAGTGTCCAGGGATGTGTAGGCTAGCCAGATTAGCCATGGAAAATGTGGGGTTATAGGGATGAGTGGGGAAGTGCGTTTGGGTGGGATGCTCTTTGGAAGGTCGGTGTGGACTCGATGGTCTGAATAGCCTGTTTCTGCACTGCAGGGATTCTATGATTTGGACATCAATGGTATGCAGGGATTTAGAATAGAGACAGAAGAATGACACCAAATAATGGCACAGTCATAAAGGGCTGAATGACTTCCTTCTGTGACTTGACAGTTCTGATCCTGTAAATCACTAGTCCAGTGATGTTACCACTACACCACCATATCCCACTGCAGTCCATGTGATGCTGTCAGGGGATGAGGTTGGTGGTTGCAAGATTTTGAGTTGAAATTGACCAATAGGCTGCTGGCATTACAACAGTGACTATCCGTCAACAGTATTTTATTGGCAAAGGAGGCACATTAGGACGTCATCAGGCCATGACATGAAATAAAACTTCTTCATTCTTTTTTCAATTCCAAGAAAACAAACTAACCTGAATATAGAGGAAGGATCACCGCAGGAACTCGGTTCATTGTGGAAATGACATTGTGACTCTCAAAACTGGCTGAGATTAAAATTGTAATCAAAACAATCAGCTGAACAAGATTGGAAATTGCAGCCTTGACTACATAACAATTGGCAAAAGTAATCTTTTAGGGTCAGGTTTGTGAGTCAAATGCCTTGGTTGTCCCTCAGGGTTCAATCCATTTATTGTTTATTTAACAAGCATTTAAGCTTATTTGTATTTCACTTCCAATAAAAAGCTTTGGGGCTTCTTGAGGTCACTGAGGATGTAATATGAAATACAAGCCTTTCTTTCTCTAAGTAATTGATTTCAATTTCTTATTAAAATTCCAATAGCTTTGGTCAGGAATTTTCACAGAGTCACTATGAGATGTGGCTCAGCCATTTTGACATCATAAAACAGAGCAGATTGAGCACTTTTTTGAGCAGTAGTGAAAGGGATTTAATTTTCCCCGTCTAACCTTGAGTCCCTTTGTGTATAGACATCGAGGGGTCTTTTGATTGAGGCGGTCAAAATGTTAAATTAATGCAAAAGGATAAAGAAATGGCTTGAATTTAATTGGCATCTTTCAGAACCTCAGGACGTGGCATGGCACCTGACTTGTTTTGCTGATTCTTTTCAGTGCAGCAGCTTTGTGATTGACAGAATGCTGCTATCAGTCCTGAAAGAATTCCATCCAAAACACAAAGGAGTAACAAAACCAGCCAGTAACGTTGCCGGGATTGAAACAGACTAGACAGGGAGAAACTCTCCTGCATGTAAAAAGACCAAGAACCCATATAAAATGCCAACATAAAGATATGAAGCCCTAGATATACAAGCGATTGGTAAATAAAATAACAAATGTGTGTCATGAGGGAAAGGCTCCTTTACACAGCAAATAGGAGTTGCAAGGCACTGCCTGGTAATGAGTCGGAGGACGATTCAATTGAGGCAATCGAGATTATGTTGCATGATGACTTGCAAAGAAATGATGTGCAAGGTTAAGGGGAAAAGGCAGGAGATTGACACAAAGGAGGATTCCTGTGGTGCAGTGGTAGAGTCCCTAGTTCTGAATCAGGAGGCCTGAGTTCAAGTTCCTTCTGTAATAACACTCTGAGCAGGTTGGTGAGGAAACTATCTAGAATGGCACTAAGTCATGATGCTCACTTGGAGAGCCAGTGCAAACACAACGGACCAAATGGCTTCCTCCTGTGCTGTAACACTTTTCTTGTTCATTCATGGGATGACGATGTCACTGGCTCGGCCAGCGTTTATTGCCCATCCTCCGTAATTGCCCTGGGGCCAGTTAAGAGTCAACCACATTGCTGTGGGTCTGGAGGCACATGTAGGCCACATCGGGTAGGGATGGCTTATTCTCTCCCTGAAGGGCATTAGTGAACCAGATGGGATTTTTGAACAATTGACTGGATCCAAGGTCATCATTAGACATGATATGGAGGTGAGGGTGTTGGACAATGTTAATAATCACACACTCCAGGTTTATTTGAAAACTTGTATTTTCAAATCAACTTGTTATACTATAACCCGGTGCCATGTGATTTACAACATCGCTACACATGCCATTCCAGATTTTTATCAATTCACATCCCACAATCTGCCATGACGGCATTTGAACCTGGGTCTCGAGGATATCACCTGGGTCTCTAGATTGACAGCCTTGTGGTAATACTGCTAGGCCATCACCTCCCCCACTTCTGTGATTATCTCATTGCTGGGAGTGTGCCATGTGGGCAGTGGACAAATCTGTCCTCAGATAACCCTGGAAAATTTCCTCCTGGGGTGGCATGTCGAAGGTTTAATCTGGGTGAGTTCTTAAAGCAAGACGGAATTTGAATTTGAACCTTCACCATCTGAAATGTGAAGGAAACAGTTGAACCTGTCATATCAATCTGAAGCCCATCTAATCCATGTACCAGAACAATTGAACCAGCCTTCCTCCCCAGCACCTCACCCTCACAAACTCTCAACCCCATCCCCAAACTTTCTTTACCTATTGCAGCCTCCATGTCATAGAATGATAGAGATTAACAACATAGAAACTGGTCCTTCAGTCCAACTTGACCATGATAACCCAACCTAATGTAGTCACATTTGCCAGCACTTTTCTCCATATCTCTCTAAACCCTTCCTATTCATATACCCATCCAGATGCCTTTTAAATACTGTAATTGTACTAGCCTCCACCACTCCTCTGGTAGATCATTCCACACATGCACCACCCTCTGTGTGAAAAAGATGCCCTCAAGGACGCTTGTAACTCTTTCCCCTCTCACCCTAAACCTATGCCATCTGGTCTGCCCCACCTGAGGGAAAAGACCTTGTCTATTTACCTATCCATGCCCTCCTGGGCATTGCATGGCTCCCACACCAGGCCAGGATGGGTCTGGCAGACAAATCCCACGTCTGGCCAGCACTTAATCTGAGTGAGGTGGGAGTTGGGTAGCTGGAGTGTGATGGTGATGCGGAAGTGAGTAATAGGGAGAGTAAGGGCTGGGTTCTGTGGCTATTTGGGTCAAGGAGGGTGTGGAAGCGTGGTGTAAAAGCATGTAGGATGTGGGTGGAGAGGGCTGGGGGGAGGTGGGTGGGCTGGAAGGGAGTATGAGGTGGAGGGGGGTGGGGAGACGAACAAGTTCTTTAGGCTTCATTCATCATTTACCATTGGACAGCATGCTGGCTTAGTGGTTAGCTCTGCTGCCTCACAGCACCAGGGACCTGGGGTCGATTCCAGTCTTGGGTGACTGTGTGGAGTTTGCACATTCTCCATGTGTCTGTGCAGGTTTCCTCCCACAGTCCAAAGAGGTGAATTGGCCATGCTAAATTGCCCATAGTGCTCAGGGATGTGTTGGTTAGGTGCATTTGTCAGGGGTAAATGTATGATATTAGGGTAAGGCAATGGGTCTGGATGGGATACTCTTCAGAGGGTCAGTGTGGACTTGTTAGGCCAATGGGCCTGTTCCACACTGTAGGAATTCTAATTCCAAAATCACTTAACTATCCAGTCTTCCATTTTCTTAATGCCTCTGTTGTTGTGGTCATAGTCATGGAGGATGTTATGTGATTACATCAGCACCTAAAAGGTGTTTTGAAGATAACCATTGAACACTCTATGAGCCAGTTACATTGCTAGACACAAGGTTTGTGTTGTTGTATCATATGACCTCATGCACCTTTCCTGACAGATTTTTCTATTTGCAACGTCAAGTATTGAATCGCTAATCGACATTATTTTCTTGCATTGGTTGCAAACTTCCTCACAGACAGCCAGTCTCTACCGGTGTTCCTTCACCAGCTTTCGGTCAAAATCCTACAATTCTCCCCCTCAGGGCACTGTGCGTCAACCTACAGCACATGGACTGCAGTGGTTCAAGAAGGCAGCTCACCACAACCTTCTCAAGGGGCAACTAGGGATGGGCAATATGTTCTGGCCGAGCAAGTGACGTCCATGTTCCACAAATTAAGACAAAAGAGCAACTCAGTTTCTACCTTTGTAATCAGATGGAATGCAAAAGCCGGTTGCATTTTGACAGGTGAAATACAAGTTGCCACCAGGAGTTAAATGAATGCATTAAGGGGATCTCTTTTTAAAAAAATGAACCAATGTAGGTTAATGGAACTAGGCTGAGAGAACAGTAAAACAGTAAGAAACATGGCACGATTGATGGCTAGTCTTTATCTATAAAGACTTTTAAAAGATTTAAAAAGCTGTCAGAAGCTTTGTAATTTTTCATTCAAAAATTCAACCATTAGATCTGCTGCAACGTAGCCATCATGATGTTCCTTTTTGCATTTCGGTGATAGGAATAAAGAAAATCTCTGCAGGATATTGTTGAAAGACTGTGAGACATCAGTGTGTCGCCCTTGCTGACTCAACTCCACGACACGCACATTTCACATCAGTGAACATTTGTTTAATGCTCAACACCTTCAGCACAAGTTTGATGAGGCAAATCATCATGACAGCAAATGCAGCTCAGTGAAGCTCAATGTCTTAAGTGATGATGGATGGCTGAAACCAAGACAAGGCGAAAGTGAGGACTGCAAATGCTGGAGATCAGAGTATAGATTCGAGTGGTGCTGGAAAAGCACAGCAGGTCAGGAAGCATTCGAGGAGGGGGAAAATCGACGTTACGGGCAAAAGCCCTTAATCTGGGATCCTTTTGCCCGAAACATCGATTTTCCTGCTCCTCGAATGCTGCCTGACCTGCTGTGCTTTTTCAACACCACTCTAATCTAGACTCTGATCTTCAGCATTTGCAGTCCTCACTTTCGCCTGGTTGATTTTAACCTTACTGTGAATCCTCTTGCAAGGATGCCCAGCTTGAAGAAAGTTAAAAATCACACAACACCAGCATCTCCACCGCATCTCGTCCACTTCCCGCTCCTCCGTCCTTGAGCCCCGCCCCTCCAACCGCCACCAAGACAGAACCCCACTGGTTCTCACCAACCACCCCACCAACCTCCGTATACAGTGTATCATCCGCCGTCATTTCCGCCACCTCCACACAGACCCCACCACCAGGGATATATTTCTCTCCCCTCCCCTATCAGCGTTCCGCAAAGACCACTCCCTTCGTGACTCCCTTGTCAGGTCCACACCCCCCATCAACCCAACCTCCACTCCCGGCACCTTCCCCTGCAACCGCAGGAAATGCAAAACATGCGCCCACACCTCCTCCCTTACTTCTCTCCAAGGCCCCAAGGGATCCTTCCATATCCGCCACAAATTCACCTGCACCTCCACACACATCATCTATTGCATCCGCTGCACCCAATGTGGCCTCCTCTATATTGGGGAGACAGGCCGCCTACTTGCAGAACGCTTCAGGGAACACCTCTGGGACGCCCGAACCAACCAACCCAACCACCCCGTGGCTCAACACTTTAACTCTCCCTCCCACTCCACCAAAGACATGCAGGTCCTTGGGCTCCTCCATCGCCAGAACATAACAACACGACGGTTGGAGGAAGAGCGCCTCATCTTCTGCCTGGGAACCCTCCAGCCACAAGGGATGAACTCGGATTTCTCCAGTTTCCTCATTTCCCCTCCCCCCCACCTTGTCTCAGTCCATTCCCTTGAACTCAGCACTGCCCTCCTAACCTGCAATCTTCTTCCTGACCTCTCCGCCCCTACCCCACTCCGGTCTATCACCCTCACCTTGACCTCCTTCCACCTATCACATCTCCATCGCCCCTCCCCCAAGTCCCTCCCCCCACCTTTTATCTTAGCCTGCCTGGCACCCTCTCCTCGTTCCTGATGAAGGGCTCTGGCCCGAAACGTCGAATTTCCTGTTCCTTGGATGCTGCCTAACCTGCTGTGCTTTAACCAGCAACACATTTTCAGCTATAACCTGGTGTTGTGTGATTTTTAATTTTGTACACCCCAGTCCAACACCAGCATCTCCAAATCATGACAGCTTGAAGAAGTTCTCCTCCTCTCTCCACAAGATTTCAGTGATTCTCTCTCTCACTGCAACCCCCAGGTCATCTCCTCTGCCCTGAAGCTCTTCAACCATGTCTTGAAACAGACTCGCTACCACAGCCACATCTGCTTTCTCAGTGCCTGCCTCCGCAACAAACTGATCCCACATGGACTCCAGGCTAGATTCAACCCAGCACAGTTTGGATCCAAACAGGATAATCAGTACAGACTACAAATACAAAACCACCAGCAACGCTTCTCCTTCAGGATCCTCTGCTCCACACTCACAGCCATGCACCAGCACCTAACCTCTCTACAGTCAGCTATGCCTCAACTGAGCGCCACACTCTCTCAGATCTCCAAAGGACCCCTTCTGTACTATATCCTGAGAAGAATTCATTCCTGATGAAGAGGTTGTGCCCGCCATGTCGATTTTCCTGTTCCTCGGATGCTGCCTGACCTGCTGTGCTTTTCCAGCACCACTCTAATCTAGACTCTGATGCCAAGACAAAACAACCATATCTCCAGCACAGCCCCTCAACCGCAGATAACCCCAATCTGGCTGAAGTAGGAAAAGCAAATTGAGCCATAGTGTCATACAGCACAGAAACAGACCCTTCCATCCAACTAAACCATGTCAGACAGTCATAGAGTCATAGAGGTTTATAGCATTGAAACAGACCCTTTGGTCCAACCCATCCATGCCGACCAGATATCCCAACCCAATCTAACTCCACCTGCCAGCACCTGGCCCATATCCCTCTAAATCCTTCCTATTCATATACCCATCCAAATGCCCCTTAAATGTTGCACATGTACCAGCCTCCACCACTTCCTCTGGCAGCTCATTCCATACATGTACCACCCTCTGTGTGAAAAAGTTGCCCCTTAGGTCTCCTCTATATCTTTCCCCTCTCACCCTAAACCTATGCCCTCTAGTACTGGACTCCCTGACCCTAGGGAAAAGACTTTGCCTATTTACACTATCCATGCCCCTCATAATTTTGTAAACCTCTATAAAGTCACCCCTCAGCCTCCTACCCAAACTAAACTAGTCCCACTTGCCTGTGTTTAACCCATATCCCTCCATACCCTTAGGGGTGGCACGGTGGCTCAGTGATTAGCACTGCTGCCTCACAGCGCCAGGGTCCCAGTTTCGATTCTAGCCTCGAGTGACTGTCTGTGTGGCGCATCCACATTCTCCTGAGTGCTCCAGTTTCCTCCCACCATCCAAAGATGTGTAAGTCAAGTGAATTAGCCATGCGAAGTTACCCATAGTGTTAAGTGCATTAGTCAGCGGGAAATGGATCTGGGTGGGTTACACTTTGGAGAGTCGGTTTGGGCTGAAGGGCCTGTTTCCACACTGTAGGGAATCTAATCAAACCTCTCTTCTTCATGTACTTATCACAATGTCTTTTGAACATTGTGATTGTATCCACTTTCTCTGGAAGTTCATTCCACACATGAACCACTCTCTATATAAAAAAGTTGCTCCTCATGTCTGTTTTAAATCTTTCTCCTCTCATCTTAACAATATGCCCCCAGCCTTGAAATCCTACATCCAGGGAAGCAAAAAACACTGCTGTTCACCTTATCTATACCTCTCATGATTTTATATCCTCTGTAAGGTCACCCTTCAATCTCCTATGCTCCAGTGAAAAAGTCCCAGCCTATCCAGCCTCTCCTTATAACTCAAACCCTCAATTCCTGGCAACATCCTGGTAAATCTTTTCTGAACCCTCTCCAGTTTAATAATATCCTTCCTGTAACAGGGTGACCTTAATTCCACACAGTACTCCAGAAGAGACTTTACCAATGTCCTCCAACTAAGCCTCCAGCAAAGCAATGCAAACATTTTGGAAGGTTTGGAAGTAGAGAAGGTCTCATAAAAAGGGGTGTCCACCTTCTTATCTGCCACCAACAGCCCCATATTCTCCACTCCACTCTAACATGTCCGCAATTTCTTTTCTCTGTGTGGTGCTGGTAAGGTCTCAGGGCTAACTGAGTTCCTTAATTATTGTTCATTCATGTGCCACTTTCTACCCACTTTTGGGTTTTGGTAGAGTTTGGGGGTGGGTTGATGGAAGAAACCTAGCACACTATCCTGCTAATGGTTCTGGGACAGGGAAAGCATCCCATTTTCACACTAACCATTCAGCCCCAAGATCTGATTGCCATGGAGCCTCTCCCTCAGGACCCCCACTGCCACTACCATTTCAATACTCCCTCCCTATCCCCTCATCTCCAATCTGTGGCAAGACCTTCCTGCTCTGAGATTCAGAATCTGAGGACTGCCTGTAGTTCCACTCCTGGCCTTTGCTGCTGGTGGCGCTGCTAAGAGGCCAGTGGGTAGCTGAAGTGGCTTTCCATTCAAGTGAGGGGCACACATGTGCTCAAAATAAAAGAGAAGGACTTCACCATGCGTGGCACCTTTCAGACTCAGATGGCACAGAGACTGCGCAGGAGCCCGAGCTGGATTGAGTTGACTGAGGATCAGTTGGCCATTGTCCATCTCCAGTCCATTGACATGAGAAATCCCAATTTCAGTCAGTTTATGTGGTAGTGGAACCCCTGCCTAGTAGAGCCCATGCATTTATATATCGCCTGTCATGATCTCAGAATGTCTCAATCCACTTTACAGAAGAGCTCTACAATTAGAGCTATTATTGTAACATAGAAAGTAGAGCAAACACTTTGCGCACGGAAAGCTCCCAAAAACAATAACGAGATAGTGACTAGACAGTCTGTTCATTTTTTTGTGATGTTGATTGAAGGAGAAATAGTTGCCAGGACATCGGTACATTTGTGAGGGACAGAATTAATCTGCACTTGGAGAGACAGGGATTAATCAGATGACACAAGAAGTGCCCAAGTCTTAAATCAAATCAGATGGAGTCAGTTTGACATGCTATTGAAAGCTGGAACTCTATCAGCATATCATTCCTTCACACCCTTGAGTTTTGTGCTCAAATGATACACTGGAACCAGATCATTGTGAATCAGAAACTAGAGTTCTATCAAATGAGCTAGCATCATCGACTTTTTAACAGACGGAAAGTGACCCTTCAACCCATCCTGTCTATGCTAGCCATGAATTATCTATCTATTCTTATCCCTTTTCCAGTGCTTGGTCCATAGTCTTTTATACAATGGTGTTTCAAGAGCTCATCTAAATAGTTTTTCAATGTCTTGAGGGTTCAAGCCCCTACCATCCTTTCAGGCAGTGAATTCCAGATACCCACAACCCTCTGGGTGAAAAACAAGCTCCTCAAATTGCCTTTAAACCTCCTATGCCTTACGTTAAATTGGTGCGCCTGGTTATTAATCCCTCGGCATGTGGGAAAGGGTTTTACCTATATATCCTGTCTATGACCCTCAGGCCTTTGCACATCTCAGATTCCCTGCTCAGCCTTCTCTATAGTAAAGAAAACAACTCCCAGCCTATCCAGTCTCTCTTCATAGCTGAATTGCTCCAATCCAAGTAACATCCTGTTGAAACACTTCAGTACCTTCTTGGGTGCAATCACATCCTTCCTGTAGTGTGGCGATCAGAACTGCACACAGTACTCCAGCTGTGAGCAACATGATGTCATGTACAGCTACATCATGACTTCTTTGTGGGTGGCACGGTGACACAGTGGTTAGCACTGCTGCCTCGCAGCGCCAGGGACCCGAGTTCAATTCCCACCTCAGGTGACTCTCTGTGTGTCTGCATGGGTTTCCTCCGGTTTCCTCCTACAATCCAAAAATGTGCAGGTTCGGTGAATTGGCCATGCTAAATTGCCCATAGTGTTAGGTGAAGGGGTAAATGTAGGAGAATGGGTCTGGGTGGGTTGCTGGTCGGTGTGGACTTGTTGGGCTGAAGGGCCTGTTTCCACACTGTAAGTAATCTAATGTTTGTTCCTCATTCAATTCCTTGACAAATGAAAACAAGCATTCCATAAGCCTTCTTCACCAGCTGTCCTGTTGTCTTCAAGGATTCATGGATATAACAAAGTTAACATCAATTCAAGAAGTGCAATATTCAATAGATCAATCAAAGATTAAAATTAATTTGGGTTAACGTATTTTACTTATAGAAGCCGACATATTAAGGTATGTAAAGTTTGGGAGAAGATTTGTAGCTCGGGTGCTTGTTGATGTGGTTCTGTTCGCAGAGCTGGGAATTTGTGTTGCAGATGTTTTGTCCCCTGTCTAGGTGACATCCTCAGTGCTTGGAAACCTCTTGTGAAGCACTTCTGTGACATTTCCTCCAGCATTTATAGTGGTTTGTCTCTGCCACTTCCGGTTGTCAGTTCCAGCTGTCCGTTGCAGTGGCCAATATATTGGGTCCAGGTCGATGAGTTTGTTGATAGAATCTGTGGATGAGTGCCAGACCTCTAGGAATTCCCTGGCTGTTCTCTGTTTGGCTTATCCTATAATAGTAGTGTTGTCTCAGTCGAATTCATGCCGCTTGTCATCTGCATGTGTGGCTACTAAGGATAGCTGGTCGTGTCATTTCGTGGCTAGTTGGTGTTCATGGATATGGATCGTTAGCTGTCTTCCTGTTTGTCCAATGTAGTGTTTTGTGCAGTCCTTGCATGGGATTTTGAACACTACGTTGATTTTGCTCATGCTGGGTATCGGGTCCTTTGTCCTGGTGAGTTGTCATCTGAGAGTGGCTGTTGGTTTGTGTGCTGTTATGAGTCCTAGTGGTTCTAGCAGTCTGGCTATCAGTTCATAAATGTTCTTGATGTATGGTAAAGTGGCTAGTCCTTTGGGTTGCGGCATGTCCTCATTCCGTTGGCTTTCCCTAAGGCATCTGTTCATGAAATTGTGGGTTATCCGTTTTTGGCGAATACATTGTAGAGGTGTTCTTCTTCCTCTTATTGCAGTTTAGGTGTGCTGCAGTGTGTTGTGGCCCTTTCGAACAGTGTCTTGATGCAACTTCTTTTGTGAGTGTTAGGGTGGTTGCTTTTGTAGTTAGGACTTGGTCTGTGTGTGTGGCTTTCCTGTCTACCTTTGTGTTGAATTCTCCATTCGGTGTTCTCTGTACCATCACGTCTAGGAATGGGAGTTGGTTGTCCATTTCTCCCTCTCTAGTGAATCGGATTCCTGTGAGTGTGGCGTTGATGATCTGGTGTGTGTTTTCTATTTCTGTGTTTTTAATGATTACAAAGGTGTCATCTACATATCTGACCCAGAGTTTGGTTTGAATTTGCGGTAAGACTGTTTGTTTTAATCTTTGCATTACAGCTTCTGGTATGAGTCCAGAGATGTGTGAGTCCATGGGTGTGCCGTTGATTTGTTCATATATTTGGTTGTTGAATGTGAAGTGTGTTGTGAGGCACAGGTCCAGTAGTTTGAGTATGCAGTCTTTGTTGATAGGTTCCCTGTCTTGTTGTCTGTTCTGAATTCCTAGAGAACTCCTAGAGGCATGGCACTCATCCACAGATTCTATCAACAAACACATCGACCTGGATCCAATATACTGGCCACTGCAGCGGACAGCTGGAACTGACAACCGGAAGTGGCAGAGACAAACTACTATAAATGCCGGAGGAAACATCATAGAAGCGCTTCACAGGAGGCTCCCAAGCACTGAGGATGTCACCTAGACAGGGGATGAAACTTCTGCAACACAAATTCCCAACTCGGCGAACAGAACCATATTGAGGTATGATTTAAAACTGCTTTGTTGCTCACCATTCTAAATATTTGCCTTTCTTTCAAATCATTCCGGAGCAACCAACAGACTTTAATTTCTTGCCAGTATCAGAATGTATCTTATTACATGTGATAGAAAAATGAGCAATGGCAATGCTAAGATGAAGAATGGGCCAGAAATAGGAATGACAGCTGGAGGAGTGAAACGGAGTCTTTATAAAATTCATTTTCTGAATAGATTCCATGAGACAAGGTTACTGGTCTATTTTTGATTGGAGCATAAAGACATTGGAACAGATGCAGACCTTTCAGTACCTCAAGCCTTCTACACCATTCAATAGAATCATGGCTGATCTGTAGCCTCACTCCCTATGCCTGCCTTAGGCCCATATATAATAAATCAACGTCTGGATAGTCTTTGAGAAAATGGGGTAGTATAAGGCTTTTGATTTTCCACCTATCAGACAGTAATTTTCTAACCAAGTTCTGCTGTAGTTTATGTAGGTATACAACATTTTACGTGTGAGGAATTTCCTGTTACTACAGCTCCACTCCTTCATAGCTTAGCATTCTGAAGGTGCTGAATGCGTGGGGATTAGCCTGCAACTCAGGAAGGGGAGAAGGTCAAGAGTCTATACAATGGAAGTAGCTACACAAGGTTATGGAGAGATGCCTTTCAATGAGATAATTTGATGAAGGTCAATTAGATTATGAACAATCTGACCAAACTTTGCTACATTGGAGATGCATTTTGAGGTAGAGAATGTGATCAACTGTGGGAAGCTAAAAAAGAAAAGGGAAGGATAAATGCACTACAGTGATTGGTGGCATTTTTGAAGATGGAGATGATAATAAGGGATAGGTGATGGGGCACTGAATATTCCCTCTGGTAATATACAATAGTCAAACTGCCAGAGAGGTGGTTGTCACCTGGGGAAAGTGGTAATATTAGGGAGAATTGAAAGGAGCAAGAAGTGGAAGATATGTCAAGGTGGAGATGCTTTGGCAAGGGGAAAGGGATCACTAACGATGAAACAAATTTCAATCAAAGCCAAGATATCAGCCCAATCACTCACAGTCTAAATGGATACCTTGTTGATACCATGTGGAGGGAAATATGGAATGGGGCCAATGAATCCAATCTTCCTACTCCAAATTATTGTGTAGATATTGTGTGCACAAACTGTGGCAAACAGACATGGAACTAGTTGCGACGCTAAGCACATTCTGATGCCTGCCGACTCACAGATTAAGTCTCGGGGATGAAAGACGGCCACTTTTATGAGATAATACAGGCTCACAGTCACTTGTGAGAATGTATCCAATTAGATATCATCGGGACAGGATAGAAAGAATTAGGAAGAGAAAAATATAGACTGGCAGATCGCATCAAGATGGAATATAACTTCATATCACAGTTCTCCCAAATCAGAATGGGAACAGGTGACACAAGACGAAAGACAGGAGCTGAGCAGAACTTAAGGACTTGACAACTATAGGTCAATCAATCTCATCTCAGTGGTAAGGAAACTGTTAGAAGCAACTGTGAGGGACAGAATTAATCTGTGTTGGGAGAGACAGGGATTAGTCAAGAACAGTCATCATGGCTTTGTTAAAGTGACCAATGCCTGACCAATTTCATTGAATTTTTTGAAGAAGTGACCAGGTGTTTAGATCATTGCAATGCTTTTGATGTAGCTGCAAATGTGTTGCTGGTCAAAGCACAGCAGGCCAGGCAGCATGTCAGGAACAGAGAATTCGACGTTTCGAGCATGAGCCCTTCATCAGGAATAAGAGAGAGAGAGAGCCAAGCAGGCTAAGATAAAGGGTAGGGAGGAGGGACCAGGGGGAGGGGCGATGGAGGTGGGATAGGTGGAAGGAGGTCAAGGTGAGGGTGATAGGCTGGAGTGGGGTGGGGGCGGAGAGGTCAGGAAGAGGATTGCAGGTTAGGAGGGCGGTGCTGAGTTGAGGGAACCGACTGAGACAAGGTGGGGGGAGGGGAAATGAGGAAACTGGAGAAATCTGAATTCATACCTTGTGGTTGGAGGGTTCCCAGGCGGAAGATGAGGCGCTCCTCCTCCAGCCGTCGTGTTGTTGTGTTCTGCCGGTGGAGGAGTCCAAGGACCTGCATGTCCTCGGTGGAGTGGGAGGGAGAGTTAAAGTGTTGAGCCACGGGGTGATTGGGTTGGTTGGTTCGGGCGGCCCGGAGGTGTTCTCTGAAGCGTTCCGCAAGTAAGCGGCCTGTTTCACCAATATAGAGGAGGCCACATCGGGTGCAGCGGATGCAATAGATGATGTGTGTGGAGGTACAGGTGAACTTGTGGTGGATATGGAAGGATCCCTTGGGGCCTTGGAGGGAAGTGAGTGTGGAGGTGTGGGCGCAAGTTTTACATTTCCTGCGGTTGCAGGGGAAGGTGCCGGGGGTGGAGGTTGGGTTGGTGTGGATCTGACGAGGGAGTCACGAAGGGAGTGGTCCTTGCGGAACGCTGATAGGGGAGGGGAGGGAAATATATCCTTGGTGGTGGGGTCCGTTTGGAGGTGGCGGAAATGGCGGCGGATGATACGTTGTATGCGGAGGTTGGTGGGGTGGTAGGTGAGAACCTACCACCCCACCAACACCCCACTGGTTCTCACCTACCACCCCACCAACACCCCACTGGTTCTCACCTACCACCCCACCAACCTCCGCATACAACGTATCATCCGCCGCCATTTCCGCCACCTCCAAACGGACCCCACCACCAAGGATATATTTCCCTCCCCTATCAGCGTTCCGCAAGGACCACTCCCTTCGTGACTCCCTCGTCAGATCCACACCAACCCACCAACCCAACCTCCACCCCCGGCACCTTCCCCTGCAACCGCAGGAAATGTAAAACTTGCGCCCACACCTCCACACTCACTTCCCTCCAAGGCCCCAAGGGATCCTTCCATATCCGCCACAAGTTCACCTGTACCTCCACACACATCATCTATTGCATCCGCTGCACCCGATGTGGCCTCCTCTATATTGGTGAAACAGGCCGCTTACTTGCGGAACGCTTCAGAGAACACCTCCGGGCCGCCCGAACCAACCAACCCAATCACCCCGTGGCTCAACACTTTAACTCTCCCTCCCACTCCACCGAGGACATGCAGGCCCTTGGACTCCTCCACCGGCAGAACACAACAACACGACGGCTGGAGGAGGAGCGCCTCATCTTCCGCCTGGGAACCCTCCAACCACAAGGTATGAATTCAGATTTCTCCAGTTTCCTCATTTCCCCTCCCCCCACCTTGTCTCAGTCGGTTCCCTCAACTCAGCACTGCCCTCCTAACCTGCAATCCTCTTCCTGACCTCTCCGCCCCCACCCCACTCCGGCCTATCACCCTCACCTTGACCTCCTTCCACCTATCCCACCTCCATCGCCCCTCCCCCTGGTCCCTCCTCCCTACCCTTTATCTTAGCCTGCTTGGCTCTTTCTCTGTCTTATTCCTGATGAAGGGCTCATGCTCGAAACGTCGAATTCTCTGTTCCTGAGATGCTGCCTGGCCTGCTGTGCTTTGACCAGCAACACATTTGCAGCTGTGATCTCCAGCATCTGCAGACCTCATTTTTTACTCGATGCTTTTGATGTAGTCTATTTGGACTTCGAGTCATAGAGTCATAGAGATATACAGCATGGAAACAGATGCTTTGGACCAACCTGTCCATGCCGACCAGATATTCCAACTCAATCTAGTCACACTTGCCAGCACTCGGCCTATATTCCCCTAAACCCTTCCTATTCATATACCCATCCAAATGCCTCTTAAATGTTGCAATTGTACCAGCCTCCACCACATCCTCTGGCAGCTCGTTCCATTCACCTACCACCCTCTGCATGAAAAAGTTTCCCATTACATCTCTTTTATATCTTTCCCCTCTCACCCTAAGCCTATGCCCTCTAGTTCTGGACTCCCCGACACCAGGGAAAAGACTTTGTCTATTTATCCTATCCATGTCCCTCACAATTTTGTAAACCTCTATAAGGTCACCCCTCAGCCTCCGACGCTCCAGGGAATACAGCTCCAGCCTGTTCAGCCTCTCCCTATAGCTCAAATCGTCAAACCCTGGCAACATCCTTGTAAACCTTTTCTGAACCCTTTCAAGTTTCACAACATCTTTCCGATAGGAAGGAGATCAGAATTGCACACAATATTCCAACAGTGGCCTAACCAATGTCAAAACTTTTGATAAGGTCTCATATAGAAGATTGATAGCAAAGGTCATGGGATTTGAGGAAATTGAGCAAAATGGATCCAAAGTTGACAGAGTGGCAGGAAACAGACAGTGATGGTTAAGGGGTGTTTTTGTGAGTGTCTAATGGGGTTCTGCAAAGATCGGTGTTGGGGCTTTTGTTGATTGTGGTAAAAGTCGATAATTTTGACTTGAATGCAGGAGGGTGGATCCATGAGTTCATGGATGTTATGAAAATTGGAGGATGGTAAATGTGAGGAGACAACCTTAGAAAACTGGAGGATGTAGGTGAGTTGGCCAGATAGACTGATCACTGTTAAACAGAATTCAGTCTGAATAAAAGTCATGCACTTGGACAAGGTGAACAAGGCAAGGGAATATGTGATAAATGGTGGGATTCTGGGATGACTGAGCAACAGAACAACCTTGATGCACTTTTCCAACAGTCCCTTGAGGGACAGGTGAGTAAGATGGTTAAGAAGGAATGTGAGACACTTGCCTTTATTATTCTGGATCAGTGGTGCTGGAAGAGCACAGCGGTTCAGGCAGCATCCAACGAGCAGCGAAATTGACGTTTTGGGCAAAAGCCCTTCATCAGGAATAAAGGCAGTGAGCTGGAAGCATGGAGAGATAAGCTAGGGAAGGGTGGGGATGGGGAGAGAGTAGCACAGAGTACAATGGGTGAGTGGGGGAGGAGATGAAGGTGATCGGTTAGGGAGGAAAGGGTGGAGTGGTTAGGTGGAAAAGAAGATAGGCAGGTCAGACAAGTCCGGACAAGTCATGGGAACAGTGCTGAGCTGGAAGTTTGAAACTAGGATGAGGTGGGGGGAGGGAAAATGAGGAAGCTGTTGAAGTCCACATTGATGCCCTGGGGTTGAGGTGTTCTGAGGCGGAAGATAAGGCATTCTTCCTCCAGGCGTCTGGTGGTGAGGGAGCGGTAGTGAAGGAGGCCCAGGACCTCCATGTCCTCAGCAGAGTGGGAGGGGGAGTTGAAATGTTGGGCCACGGGGCGGTGTGGTTGATTGGTGCGGGTGTCTTGGAGATGTACCCTAAAGCGCTCTGCTAGGAGGCGCCCAGTCTCCCCAATGTAGAGGAGACCGCATCGGGAGCAACGGATACAATAAATGATATTAGTGGATGTGCAGGTAAAACTTCGATGGATGTGGAAGGCTCCTTTAGGGCCTTGGATAGAGGTGAGGGAGGAGGTGTGGGCATAGGTTTTACAGTTCCTGCGGTGGCAGGGGAAAGTGCCAGGATGGGACGGTGTGTCGTAGGTGGGCGTGGACCTGACCAGGTAGTCACGGAGGGAACAGTCTTTGCGGAAGGTGGAAAGGGGTGGGGAGGGAAATATATCCCTGGTGGTGCTGAGCCACAGAATGTGCCAGTATAGTTCCCCTGGGACTGTAGAAACAGTTGGTTTGGCCACAGTATTGTGTGCAATTCTGGAATCACAGCATAGGAGAGGGGCGACAGCACAAGAGAGGGGGCAGGGAGATTTACCAGGATGTTGCCTAGGCTGGAGAGTTTTAGTTATGAAGAGAGACTGGATTCACTGAGGTTGTTCTCCTTAGACCAGATTATGGGGGGGATCTTAATTGAGATGTATAAAATGATGAGTGGGTATAATCAGGGTAGACAGGCAGGAACTTATCCTCTTGGTGGAGGGATCAATTACCTGGGCCACAGTTTTCAAGATAAAGTGGGGATGTGAGGTGGCAATCTGAAACTCATTGGCTGTAAGTGGTAGAGGCAAAAATCCTTATAACATTTCAAAGGTATATAGCTGTGCACTTGCGGTGACAGAACTATGGGCCGAGTGCTAGAAAATGGGATCAAACTGGTTATGTGCTTGTTTTTAATCAGTGCAGACTCAATGGGCTAAAAAGCCATTTTCTGTGCTGTAGAACTCTAACTATGATTTGTGGGGACAACCTAGAGAAATATGAACAAGGAGAGTGCCAACAGACATCAATTGTGGCAACAACGCTGGAGTATATGCTACAGGAATTTAGATAATGACACAGCAGATATAATACAGCCCTGGGTGGTGTGTTGAATTTCCCAATCATTTAAGTAGTAACTGAATTCTTCATTCATGAACAGAGGGCTATTTTTGCCCATGACGATGTCAGAAATGCCATAATGGCTGAAGAATGCCTTTAGGCATTTGACCATCGCAGTGGAAGGTATTGAAGTCAGCTAGTCCAAATCCCAGTAGTCAGAATAATAGACCAGACTGATAATATAATCAGATCCTGCAAGTGAGGAGAGATTTATCCCAGCTTTATCTATGGTCTGTCTGGGATCTCATGTGCCATTAGTGGCTCTTTAGCTGGCCTGAATTGGTATTCATTATAAGCACTTCACTGACTGATGTGGTCATTGATTTCATTGCTCCCTGTTGGCCGGTAGAACATATCACTCCTCTGACTCAGCTCAATTCCTGGGTGGCTTACATGGATGTACGTTACCATCTCTCTTCCCACACCTGGGAGACAATGACCTATTTCCTCTGCACAATGTGGAATATTAATTCATCTATTTATGCCCAATGTGCTCTTATAGCAGCAGGTATGCCCTTGATGCTTTCAGATTAGCTCTCCATCACATTTACAATGTTTGGAGTTACGTTATATTAGGTGGTTCATTTTATTTGAACTAGGTGCATTTTTGATATATTCAATGTCTTTCCTGGATTGATGATTTCCAGGGAAAAGTGAGGACTGTAGATGCTGGAGATCAAAATCGAGAGTGTGGTGCTGGAAAAGCACAGCAGGTCAGGCAGCATCCGAGGACAGGAGAATCAACGTTTTCGGGCATAAGCCATTCATCAGGAATGAGTTCCTGGATGATTTCCAGGGCATGATGAATCTGCTTCATATTGGATGAAGAAGATTTCACACTCTGTCATAACAACTTCGACTTCCATCATTGAGTGGGCTGCTCTTGACAGTGTGCCTGCAATCTACATCTGCTTCCCTTACTTGGACATCACATAGCATCTCTGTAACTGAAGACATCTTAAAGCAAAGGGTAGCGACTTGAGAAAGATGCTTTGAGGCGGCTTATGATTGGACTCATCTGCCACATTGACTCTTCCAGGTAGGTATTGATGAAACTGTTTATAAGCAAAGACAATGTTGAGGCACTCAGTCTCAAAATGGACACAGCATCTTTCTGTTCATGTTGCAAGTGCAATGGCTTGTCGTCGCAACATTTTTTTAAGATTAGATTCCCTACAGTATGGAAATAGGCTCTTCAGCCCAACAAATCTACACTGACCCTCCAAAGAGTAACCCACCCAGACCAATTCCTCTACCCTGGACTAATGCACCTAACACTATGGGCAATTTAGCAGGACCGAGTTGCTCCAAGCCCTACCTCAATGTCAAAACACTACATTAAATGTCTTCATCATTTATTTCCGTGTTTCACCCAGGCCTTGCCACCACTAGTTGCTTGATGTAGTGAGTGTTGCTTCTTGCTGTATGGCCAATACCACTGCATATCCTTCACAGTGAATTAGTATAATAGTTCACACCCTGAGCGACAAATTGGAGAAGAGTTTTACAAAATGTTTGTTGAATCCAACAAATCATTGTTCTGGTTTTACAACGGTTGCTCTTGAGAACCAAGCAAAGACTCTTTGCTGTCAGTATGGGACCTATGAACCTGACTTTTGACATTTTTGATGGTAGTTTTGTCTTGTTCAGCTTCAGGTTCTCCCAGCGAGTGTTCACACTAGATTCTCATTGTGGTCAGTAATTGCTTCTTCGAGCATGTCTCCATATCCATAAACTAACAGATCATTCAAGACTGCTTCCATCCTGGGAAAATCACTCACTTTTTCATTTGTCTGTGTCGATTTTCTTCTGGAGCAGTAGAAATGCCAAACAGCATATTTAACCATATATACTCTGGGAAGAGTGTCCAGAATATGGTTGGAATAGTATTGCTTTCACTTTCCCATATTCACCCTTCACATTTAGAGTGGTAAAGATTTGTGCATTTGCAAGTTGTGGCATAATTCCTTTGTAGAATTGCAAGGTGGTGACATCTCTTTAGGAGTTTATTTTGATTTCGGTCAATGGATTCTCTCAGTTTTCCAGGTTGTTGCGTTGCTGCCGTGATTAATCCAATCTGTAGGAGCTGCCACTTTCTTGACTACTCCCTTCTCTTCCACCTTTTGTATCTCACCTTTCAGGCTGGACTTGAGTGCAGTAGAGTAAGAACATTTCTCCTGCAGATGTTGAGTTGGTTTTACGCTGTATTCAACATCCATTTAATATTTTCCTGGAAAATATTCTAACCCTGTAAACTGATCATTGTGGATCTATTCCACAGCCAATAGTTTAGTGTGTGGTGGCACATTGCAATTCCCTTTGGCACATTGAGGGTTACCTACCCAAACGTGCTCTGGTTGAAATGAATGGCACTTGCTTGCTGTTCATGATCCGGAATGCCCAGATCCTCATTTGTGCTGTTGCAATGGCCTTACAGAGTAATCTGTCCCCTCATCACATGTGTGGGGCATTTGATAGCCTTAACTTTACTATAGAGGGCTTAATTTATGAATCGTTATGTTGAGCTAATTCATACAGAGTGAAGGTCGCGCTGTTGCATGATGCGTTGGTGTCTACTTGACATTTTGAGTAACCTGATGTTTGACTTTTACTGTCCTCATTCTAACAGTCATAAACCACTGCTCACTAATTGATATGACTGAATCAACCTGGTCTGCAGTTTATTTCTCACAACCTTCAGCCGATATCTTCACCAGTAGTCATCTTTGATATGCTTGATATACTTTCTTTCATCCAGACACTTTCTGTAAAATGATTGCACATCTTGCAGTAAGAACACTGCTTTTCTCATTCTGCACATGCCCTCTTCATTCTTGTGCGTTGAGTTTTTGTTGTTCGCTCGTTGGGATGTGGGCATTGCCATTTGTCCTAAGTTGCCCTTGAGAAGGTAGTGGTGAGCTGCCTTCTTGAACCACCACAGTCCATGTGCTGGAGGCAGACCCACAATGTCTTTCGGGAGGGAATTACAGGATTTTGACCCAACAACAGTGAAGAGACAGTGATATATTTCCAAGTCAGAATGGTGTGTGACTCAGAGGGGAACGTCCAGGGGATGTTGTTTCTATGTATTTGCTGCCTTTGTCCTTCTAGATGGAAGTGGCTGTGGGTTTGAAAGATTGACACTAAAGCTTTTGAGATTTATTCCATGTGCTTTTTTTTTGGCTCTTCTGAGAGAATTCGAGTGAAATATATTTTGAAATCAACTCTTCCCAACCAAGATTAATTTGATGTGGAGGTGCCAGTGTTGGGCTGGGGTGGACAAAGTTAAAAATCACACATCATCAGCTTATAGTCCAACAGGTTTATTTGGAAGTGCAAGTTTACACAGTGCTGCTCCTTCATCAGGTAGATAGTGGGGCAGGATCATAGGACACAGATAAAAGCAAATTACTGCAGATGCTGGAATCTGAAGCCAAAAGAGAAAATGCTGTAAAATCTCACCATGTCTGGCAGCATCTGTTAGGAGAGAAAAGAGCTGACGTTTCGAGTCTAACTGACCCTTTGTCAGCTGCCAGACCTGCTGAGATTTCCCAGCATTTTCTGTTGTGGTTTCATAGGACACAGAGTTTATAGTAAAAGATCAAAGTGTCAGACAACTGATGAGATGCATTGAACAAACTCAGTTTACTGTTAAGTCTTTAATCACTGAGGATGGAGGGTGCGGGTTTGGATTCATTAATATGTACATCCCAGAACTTCTTTTAAGTCATATTCTTGAGATAACTTAAGCGTTTATAAAGAAAGGTGACATCTCAGCTCAGACAGTGTATTAAAGGTGTGAGGTCTGAGTCTATCTGTCTTCCAACCTTGAGTCTGACCGGTTCTATTTCCAAAGTAGGAATTTATAAAATGTCACATGGACTGACTGCCTACAGATTGTGTGCTTTTGAACAAAATAAACTGATCTGCAAATACAAATTTGCAAATGCAAATTCACCCCATAATCATATACTCCACTTTTCCTGGAGTTAAGCAGAGTGAGAAATCATTTGATTAAAGTACACATGATCCTGAATGCTTGTGACAATGTGAATGTGGAAAGGGTGCTTCCCTCTTGTGGGTGAGTTCAGAATGATGTAGCAATGTTTTAAAATTATGCATTGTCCTTAGAATCATGGAAATGTACAGCACGGAAACAGACCCTTGTCCATGCCAACGTGGTAGCCTAGCCTAGTCTAGCCCCATTTGTCAGCACTTGGCCCATATCCCTCTAAACCTTTTCTATTCATATACTCATCCAGATGCCTTTTATATGTTGTAAATGTACCAGCCTCCAACACTTCCTCTGGCAGTTCATTTCATACCTGCACCACCCTCTGCGTGAAAAAGTTGCCCCTCAGGTCCCTTTTAAATCTTTCACCTCTCACCTTAAACCTATGTCCTCTAGTTCTACACTCCCCCACCCCAGGGAAAATACCTTGTCTCTTTTTACCCTGTCCATACCCCTCATGATTTTATAAACCTTTATAAGGTGAACAGAGATGAGGAGAACTTTTATTCTCTCAGCGTTGTGCAACTTTGAAATTCTCTCGACTTCAGTATTTTTAGGGAAGTGGTCAATAGATTTTTGTTGGATGAGGGAATCAAATGTCATCTTGGTCGGTGTGAATGTAGAATTTGAAACACAAACAGATCAGGGGTGGTAGTGGAGGCAGATATGATTGGGGCATTTAAGGGACTTTTAGATAAGCACATGAATGTACAAGTGATAGTGAGTTATAGACCAAGGGCAGGCAGAAGGGGTTAGTTTAATTGGCATTATGTTCTACACAACACTGTGGGCCAAAGGGCCTGGTCCTGTACTGTTCTATCATTTTATATAATGACAGAGAAAGCTCAAGAGGCTATACACTATTTCCTCTCCTATTTTGAATGCTTGTAAATCATAATCTGGAAAATTTCTCTTCTGTTAGGTTTTGCAGCAACTATAGGAAGTCTATGTTAATTACAGTTCAAGTGGTAATTCACCTTAAACAAATACCTGCAGCCTTTCAATAATCTGACTGATGGTCCCTTTGCATTCCCATAGTTACCCCTGATGCTGGAATGCTCTGGGGGCAAGGAGAGATTTTCCAAACTCCGTGTACATCCTGTTTCATTACATATTTCCATTTGTATTCTAACTTGTAGTGATGAATGTTAAATGCAGTTGCAAAACGCTACCAAGGCAAGTACATTACCGAGAGGATAAGACTATAAATTTAAACTTCTTGTTGACAGCACTATAAAGCAGCATTGAGGTTAAGTCATTTGCTACCACAGTTAATAAGGTACTGATTCAAATATGCTTTATAATAAATCATTAGACTGTTCAACACCTTCTGGAAATGGTATGTATTCATTCTTTGAATATTTATTACAGAATATGCTGAATTCATTTGGTAGTGACAAAATTTCAAAACAATCATTGTTATAATCCCTCAGGCAAGACAACATGAACAGTAACCAGTACAGAAGTTTCATCCAGAAGGTGTTGTCTCAAAACCTCTCACTGCCCCCTCCAACAGTAATGGATTTTTATTTGTCTTGTGAGGACTTTTTAAATATGCTAATTCATCTGTTTCTCTTATGACCTCTGGCATTTTCACAGAATCACAGGATTGTTGCGAAAAGAAGCCATTCGACCTATTGTGCCTGCACCATCTCACTAAATGAGCATTTCATTTAGTCCCACTCTCTTGTTTGCTCCCTACAACTCTGCATATATTTTCTCTTCAGATTAAAGTGTTAAATTCCCTTTTCAACTGAAGCTGCCTTTATCAGTCTCAGACTGTGCACTCCAGACCTTGAAAGAATTATTCCTTGCATCGTTTTTGCTTCTCTTGAATATAAACCCACTTGTTCCTGATCTGTTCACCCGAGTGGGAACAGTTTTTATCTCCTCTGTTCTTACCCCTCGTGATTTTGAATCTCCATCAACGCACCTCTTAACCTTTCTTTTCTCCAAGAAAAACAGTCCTAACTTTTCCAATTAGTCTTGCTGACTGAACTTTCCCATCTGTGGAATTATTCTCATGAATTGTTTTCTGCTTTCACATCCTTCCTAATATGCAGTGCCCAGGACTCTATTCAATATTCCAATTGAGCCTGAACTGGTGTCTTATGCAGAAGCAACAGAAACTCTTTGCTCTTGTATTCTATGTCTGTCTTAGGACAGGCCAGAATACAAGCTGCTCTCTAACTGCTCTGTAAACCTGCCATGCCATTTTCAATGACCAATGCACATATACAGAGAAAAGGTGTGGACTGCAGATGCTGGAGATCAGAGTCTAAAAGTGTGGAAAAACTTAACAGGTTAGGCAGCATCCAAGAAGCAGGAGAGTCGATGTTTCAGGCATAAACCTTTCATCAGGACATTCCTGATGAAGGGCTTATGCCTGAAACATCGATTCTCCTGCTCCTTAGATGCTGCCTGACCTGCTGTGTATTTCCAGCACCACACTTTTAAACTCTAATGCACAGGGAGGGTGGAAAAAGAAGAGGGTTTGTAGCATTGCTAATCAGAGAGTGAATCACAGCTACAAAAACAAAGGTTGTCGAGGAAGGTTTGCCTACTGAGTCAGTATGGGTGGAATTTAGGAACAGCAAGGGAGCAGCCACCTCATTGGGGGTTTTCTACAGACCCCCTAATAGCAGTAGAGAGATTGAAGAACACATAGGCTGGCAGATTTTGGAAAAATGCAGATGTAGCAGGGTTGTTGTTATGGTGACTTCAACTTTCCTATTATTGACAGAAACCTCCTTAGTGCAGATGGTTTGGATGGAGCCATTTTTGTCAGGTGTGTTCAGGAGGGTTTCCTGACTCAGTATGTAGACAGGTCGACAAGGGAAGAGGCCATTTTGGATTTGGTGCTCGGCAACGAGCCAGGACAGGTGTCAGATCTCGCGGTGGGATAACACTTTAGTGACAGTGACCACAACTGCCTCCTAGTTACTGTAGACATGGAGAGAGAAAGGAGTAGTTACCAAGGGAAGATATTTAATTGGGAAAAAGGTAATTATGACGCTATCAGACAGGAGTTGGGAATCAGACAGATTGGGAGCAATTGTTCCACAGAAAGGGCACAGCAGACATGTGGAGACTGTTTAAGGAGCGGTTGTTGTGAGTGATGCATAAATTTGTTCCTCTGAGACAGGTAAGAAGGGGTAAGATTAAGGAATCTTGGATGACGAGAACAGAGGAGACTCTCGTCAAAAGGTAGAAGGCAGCTTACGTAAGGTGGAGGAAGCAAGGATCTAGCACAGCTTTAGAAGATTACAGGCTTGCTAGAAAGGAGCTCAGGAATACACTAAGGAGAGCCGGGGGGGGGGGCATGAAAAAGGCTTGGCAAGAAGGATTAGGGAGAACCCAAAGGCATTTTACTCATATGTGAGGAATAAGAGAATGATCAGGGAGAAGGTGTGGCCAGTCAGGGATAGCAAAAGGAACTTGTGCGTGGAATCTGAGCAGACAGGGGGAGCCCTATATAAATTTTTGCTTTGGTTTTCATTTACAACAAGGAAAGGGACCTTGTTGTAAATGAGAACTTTGAGGAGCTGGGAAACAGGCTTGAACAGATCGAGATTGATGAAATTGATATGCTAGAAATTTTGGAAAACATTAAGATTGATAACTCCCCAGGGCCAGGCCAGATTTATTCCAGCTTTCTCAGTGAAGTGAGACAGGAGGTTGCTAAGCCATTGGCAAACATATTTGCCTCCTCACTCTCCACAGGAGTTGTACCGGAGGATTGGAGAGAGGCAAATGTTGTTCTTCTTTTCAAGAAGGGGAATAGGGAAATCCCTGGCAATTACAGACCAGTCAGTCTTATGTCTGTGGTCAGCAAGGTTTTGGAAAGAGTTCTGAGGGATAGGATTTATGACTATTTGGAAAAGCATAGCATGATTAAAGGCAGTCAGCATGGCTTTGTGAGGGGCAGGTCAAATCTTATTGAGTTCTTTGAGGAGGTGACGAGACAGGTCAATGAAGGTTGAGCAGTGGATGTGGCTTATGCGGACTTCAGCAAGGCAGTTGATAAGGTTCCCCATGGTAGGCTCATTCATAAAGTCAGGAGGTATAGGATACAGGGAGATTTGGTTGTCTGGATTCAGAATTGGTTGGCAGAGAGTGGTTGTAGATGGAAAGTATTCTCGATGTCAGTAGTGAGTGGTGTCCTGCAGGACTCTGTTCTTGGGCCTCTGCTCTTTGTAGTTTTTATAAATAACTTAGATGAGGAGGTTGAGGGGTGGGTTAGTAAATTTGCCAATGACACAAAGGTTGGAGGTGCCGTTGATAGTATCGAGGGCTATTGTAGACTGCAGCGTGACATAGACAAGATGCAGAGCTGGGCTGAGAAACGGCAGGTGAAGTTCAATTTGGATAAATGCGAAGTGATGCATTTTGGAAGGTCAAACTGGAATGCTGAATATAGGATTACAGACAGGATTGTTGGCAGTGTGGAGAACAGAGGGATCTTGATGTTCAAGTGCATAGATCCCTCCAAGTTGCCACCTGAGTGGATAGGGTTGTTAAGAAAGCGTATGGTGTTTTGGCTTTAAGGGGAATTGGGTTTAAGAGCCGCAAGGTTTTGCTGTAGCTCTACAAGACCCTGGTGAGACCACACTTTGAATATTGTGTCCAGTTCTGGTCACCCTATTATAGGAACAATATGCACGCTTTGGAAAGTTTGCAAAGAAGGTTTACTAAGATGCTGTCTGGACTGGAGAGATTGTCTTATGAAGAGAGGTTGACTAAGCTCGGACTTTTCTCTCTGAAGAGAAGGAGGGTGAGAGGTGACCTGATCAAGGTATACAAGGTAATGAGAGGCATAGATTGATTCAATAGCCAGAGACTTTTCTCTAGGAGAGGATGACTGGCACGAGGGATCATAGTTTTAAGATATTAGGAGGAAGGTATAGAGGAGATGTCAGAGGTAGGTTCTTTACGCAGACAGTTGTGAATGATGGAATGCGTTGCCAGCGGTGGTGGTGGAAGCAGAGTCATTAGGGACATTTAAGCAACTGCTGGACATGCACATGGATAGCAGTGAATTGAGGGGTGCGTAAGTTCGATTATTTTGTTTTAGATTACAAATAATCCTTGGCATAACAACATGGACCGAAGGGCCTATTCTGTGCTGTATTTTGTCTATGTTCTATATGCACCCAGGTATCTCTGCTCCTGGACACCTTTTTGAATGTTTCTGTTATTTTCTACTGTATCACTGGATTCTTCCCAGCAAAATGAATCACAATTCCATGTTTCTCCACATTGAATTTCATCTGTACTTGTCCACCCACTCCACCAACTTGAGCATGTTCAAGAGTTATGAAAAAAAACACAGGAAAATGAATTTGAGGAATATTGGATCAGCCAGGATCCTGTTGAATGGCAGAGCAGGCATGAAGTGCCAAATGACCTTCTTGTCCATTGGCTGTTCTTGAATGCTTGGGTGAGCAGTGCTGGTTTGATATATTCCTAGAGATGTCATAACTTGACTACTCCAATAATCCTGCTCAAGCTCTCCCATTATTTCTTACCCAATACCTCTCTTCTTATAGTAGCCACCTTCTTACCCTCAATTGTAGATTTAGAAAGGAAGACTTGAGTCTGTATGTAGCTCTCTTCAGGAATTCTCAAATTGCTTTGCACTCATCGCAAGGAAAAAGTGTGAAGTGTAGTCACTGTTGTAATTTAGGAATTGTAGCAGCTATTTGCACCCTGAAATCTACAACAAACTGCATTTTCTGAACTAAATAATCTGTCTTATGGATGTTAATCAAGAGATAAATATTGGCCAGGATGAAATAACTCTACAGAGGCTGATATCCTGTCGACAAGTCAATGTTTATTTCCGCACAAATACTCCTTGACGATAGAACTGTTTCACTCAGAGTCAGGCACCAGAGTGTCAGTATTCCTGACACTCAATTGTTTTATGTTGAGAGTGTGATGCTGGAAAAGCGCAGCAGGTCAGGCAGCATCCGAGGAGCAGGAGAATCGACGTATTTGGGCATAAGCCCTTCATCAGGAAGCCAGGGTCCCTGATTGGACCAGATTTACAGCCCCCACTCGGAGAACTCATATTCCATCAGGTTCATCTGGCTGACCTCAATACAATCAATACACAGGATCCTGGAAACTATTACTCTAGTTTTCAAGATATAACCATTACATTTTTTACATCCACCCAAGCAGGCAGATTGAGCCTCACTTTAGAATTTCATCACAAACGCAGCATCACTGCACTGCAGTGTCACCATAGTTTCAATTTCCACTCAAACCCTGCAGTGGGATTGAAACTGGAGCCTTACAATTCAGGCACATAGACGTCAATGGTACACGGCCGACATGTAACAGGTAGGAGAAGAGTCTTAATTACACCATCGGTTGATTCTTCACATCCAGTCAGCTAGCCTTTATTCCCATACCTATTTTCTAAAATGAAGTTTAGAAAATCATGAGGGGCATGGATTGGATAAGTAGCCAAGGTGTTTTTCCAAGGGTCGGGGAGTCCAAAACTAGAGTTCAATGGTTTAACGTGAGAGGGGAAAGATTTAAAAGAGACCTAATGGGCAGCATTTTCATGCAAAGGGTGGTGCCTGTATAGAATGAGCTGCCAGAGACAGTGGTGGAGGATGGTGCAATTACAACATTTAAAAGGTGTGCGTATACGAATGGAAGGGTTGAGAGGGATATGGGTCAAGTTTAGGATATCTGGTCAGCATGGACAGATGGGACTGAAGGGTCTGCTTCTGTGCTGTATATCTCTATGATTCTATCGAGTAAATAATGTGAAGCAAGAGATGTCCAACAGATATTTGTTGAAAATTGAAGTCCCAGCACTTAGTAGTACACCAGTCATTGCATTTTGTCAGCCAGAAAAATATCCATTTATTTCTGTTTTCTATTTTCCCTGTCTTCAATTCCTGTCACTATATTAATCCCCCTACCCAAGGCCACAAGCGTTCATTTCTGCAGTAAGATTGGATATGCCACCGTATTAATTGTCTTTGGGAAATTTAAGTACAGTGCATCCACTTTATCTATGGCATGGCACTTTCTCAAAGAACTCCAATAGATTGGTTAAACATGACTTCCCTTTCACAAAAGCATATTAAGTCTGCCTGATTACTTTGAATTATTTTTTCTAATTTACCTGGTGGCTTGTAGTTTCCTCCTTTCTGTTTCCCTCCCTCTTTACATAATGGAATTATATTGTTTTCCAATTTAATGGAATCTAGAGAATTTTGGAAACTCAACCACAATGCATCAAGTATTGCACTAGCCACTTGGTTTAAGGCAATCGAATGAAATCCATCAGCATCCAGTAACGTGTTGATTTTGTCGGTAATCACTACCACCAAACAACGAAGGCAGAGTTTCAATGAGCAACTAAGGAAATCAAGAACCAGTGGTGAACAGAGAAAGCTAAGGAGCTGTAAGTCCTTGCTGGCAAGTACAACACCCAGGACTCTTTCAGTGCCACCAAGTTAATACACAAACCCAACAGCCATGGAAATTAAACCATTGTGGACTAAAGGTGGAAATCTTTGGAGAGGCAGAGAAAACTTCAGACAACACTTCAAAGGCCACCTGTGCTGTAATTGTCAATGACTATGTATCTGAGGAAATCACCCAGCTCCCCATCAAAGATGATCTTGGACTGTCACCTAGTGCGGCAGAAGTTAGATTTAGATTTATTGTCATATGTATAAGGGTGCAGTGAAAAGTGTTTAGTGCTGCCATTCTCTGGCGCCATTTTGAAATCCAAATGCAACACAAGTTGAAGCCTTCATTAGACATTTGAAGAATGGAATAGCTGCAGGAGAAGGCTCAGTAACACCTCCACGGTGATTGTCATTTTTGAGGTCCTCTCATTTTCATTGGAAAAGGGGAGGGTATTGGGGTATTAAATTGAGCTGCATAGAATTATCAGGTACCTAGACAGATGTCAAGGACCCATTTCCCTCAATAACCAGGGAACAGAAATATAAAGTAATTGAGGGAAGGAGTAGAGAGGAGTTGTAGAATAAATTTATTTCACCCAGAGGGTATTGAGGGGCTACACCTCACTATTTGAAAGGCTGGTCAAGGAAGAAACATGCTGTTATGTGTTTGAGGAACCTACAAGGTCAAAGTCTAAAACCTGGAAGAGGAAAGTAACCTGGAATGTATCTATCCTGTGTACACTGAACTATCCCATTAAAGATCTGCCACTCTCTCTCTATTGACCTATCTGTTAACCTAATTTGCCAGTTCACTTTGCTTAACTAATTGCCATAGAGTGGACGTAACACATTCCCCAGACTGACTCCATTGGAATATTGTGTGCAATTCTGATCTCCCTCCTATAGGAAGGGTGTCATGAATCTTGAAAGGGTTCAGAAAAGATTTACAAGGATGTTGTCAGGGTTGGGGGATTTGAGCTACAGGGAGAGGCTGAATAGGCTGGGGCTGTTTTCCCTGATTGTCAGAGGCTGAGGGTGACATTATAGAGGTAATAAAATCATGAGGGGCATGGATAGAGTGAATAGACAAGGTCTTATTCCTGGGTTCGGAGAGTCCAGTACTAGAGGGCATAGGTTTAGGGTGAGAGGGGAAAGATATAAAAGGGACCTAAGGGGTAATCTTTTCAAGCAAAGGGTGGTACATGTATGGAATGAGTTGCCAGAGGAAGTGGTGGAGGCTGGTACAATTACAGCATTTAAAAGGCATCTGGGTGGGTATATGAATAGGAAGGCTTTCAAGGGATATGGGCTAAGTGCTGCAAATGGGACTAGATTAGGTTAAGATATTTGGTTGGCATGGACAAGTTGGACGGAAAGTTTGTTTCCTTGCTGTACATTTCTATGACTCTATGACAGGGTACCAAGTCACTGGCTCGTCATTATAAGCACAACAGTGCAGAATATCCTGTGGCATTGCTCATTGCATTTGCTATTTAATCACATAACAACAATATAACAGTCCATACTGGTAACATTTGTATATCTCTATGACTCTATGAGGGAATGATTCTATCAGGAGGGATTGTGTAGAGCAAGTCTATAGTGTCTAGTTGAATGAATGGTAACTTCACTGAAATGTTTGACAAGCGCTTGACTGAATAGATGCTCAGGGTTTGGATGAGAGTGGTGCTGGAAAAGCACAGTAGGTCAGGCAGCATTCAAGGAGCAGCAAAATCGATGTTTCGGGCAAAAGCCCTTCATCAGGAATAGAGGCAGGGAGCCTCCAGGGTGGAGAGATAAAATCACTCCATCCTCCACCCTGGAGGCTTCCTCCCTCTATACCTGATGAAGGGCTTTTACCCGAAACATCGATTTTCCTGCTCCTTGGATGCTGCCTGACCTGCTGTGTTTTCCAGCACCACTCTGATCTAAAAAAATTGGTAATCCCCACTACCAGACTCTCAGCTGCCACTGCTATTCAGGATTGCACTGCTGGAGGTACCATTTTATTGATTAGAATGACTAGATACTGAAGCATCTTGTTCATTGAAAATCATTAGGCAGTTCAAGTAGCTAGGTGTGTAATTTTACAAATATTGCAGATACCCTCAAAGACAAACTTGCTTTGCAAAACATGTCTCCCCACCCCTCTAATTTAATTGTTTAATTTTCTTCTTCCTCATGATGTTGAGTTAGAGTTTTAAAGGTTTGTTTTCATTCTATTTAATACCTTTGAGTTTTACTTGCACAAATGCAGTCACAAAATGCAGACCTAATGCAGGTCTGAGGCAGTGCTTCTCTGTCAGAACTGACATTGTATTGGGTGACGTAGTAACATGAAACCCCCTCTGATCTCTCAGGCTGTAAAAAACGCTTTGATAATATTTCAAAGAACAGCAGGAGAGTTCTCCAGCGTGTCCTGGCCCAGATTTAACCCTTAATCAATGCCACTAAAAAAAGAATATCTGGACATTGGTATTTGTGGGATCTTGCTATGCACAAATTGGGTGCTGCATTCCAAACATTGCAATGTTGGTTACAAAAAAAATCTTAATTAGCTGCTAATGACTTTGGGACATCAGGTGGCTGTGAAAGGTGCTATGTAAATGCTGTTTGCATGTCCTCAGCACCTGAACACCATGTTGAAAGGATAGAGAATGGAGAAAGGAGTAATTGAGATCAGGGCACCAGGGGGACGACAGCAACATTTGTATACTGTTGTTCCATGTATGTTGTAAAATCCGATAAGGTTTGGAGTGGATGGGGGTCTAATGTTACTGATTGCTACTTGGCATGATAATTAGCTTAGACTCCTATTATAGTGTAAAAAGTGAGGTCTGCAGATGCTGGAGATCAGAGCTGAAAATGTGTTGCTGGTTCAAGCACAGCAGGTTAGGCAGCATCCATGGAACAGGAAATTCGACGTTTCGGGCCAGAGCCCTTCATCAGGAATCCATTCCTGATGAAGGGCTCTGGCCCGAAACGTCGAATTTCCTGTTTCTTGGATGCTGCCTAACCTGCTGTGCTTGAACCAGCAACACATTTTCAGCTCTAGACTCCTATTATAGCAAACATTGATGGTACCTGATCTGCTTTGGTACCTAATACTGAGAAATTTGAGTCGAATTTGGAATAAAAGAAAACTCAGTCCCATAGTGTCATACATGAACATTTATCTAAAAGCTATCAAAGATAGTTGTGATTAGATTACCTTCAGCCCAACAAGTCCACACCAACCTTCCAAAGAGTAACCCACCCAGACCCATTTCCCTACATCTACCCCTGGCTAATACACCTAACATTATGGGCAGTAATGGTCAATTCACCTAACCTACGCAACTTCGGATAGGAACCCACACAGACACAGGGAGAACATAAGAGCTTCATGCAGACAGTTGCCCGAGGCTGGAATTGAACCTGGGCCCCTGGTGTTGTAAGGCAGTAGTGTGAACCACTGAGCTGCCCAACTATTAAATTGCTTAATCCTGAATTAACACCATTGGCCTATGCACGATATCACCACAATAGATGTCACATTTGTATTCTGAACCACATCAAGATTTCGGGTCTAATGGTGGAAAATGGGATGCTTACTGACTGTTATTTGGGAATAAGCCAAACCATAAATCATCTGCCCCATTATTAGCAATGCATTCATGCATCATCTAACCAGTAGACATTCAGCTGAAGCAATGCTATTAGGGAAGGTCACCACATTCTGTGTGATTCATCATTTTTGTCAGCACCATGTTTTTTTCGTCAATGCAAAGCCGTTTGCTTTAAGCACCGCTGCCCTATAGGAAGGTGGTAGCGAGGTAATATCACGTTTTGATGCCACTTCATATACTGCCAGTAGGTTTTTGTGCTAATGGGTTTTAGTTGCTGATGCTAAATCATTTTCCACTCCTGTGACAGTAGATACCTGTCTGCAGTGCTGAACATGCTTGTATGATGAATAGGTCCAACACAACTACCTTACTCTGCAGTGTAAGGTTAGAGTAAATTAACAGAACTTTTAAGTGTGATCTGTATTTGAGACTGATGACATTATTTAACCAATGGATAATTTGGAAGAAATATGCAATACTTGTTGCTTTCATCTCTGGTGTAGAAAGTTTACTAAAATACGAGTGTGGGTTGGTTGATTTGATTTATTATTGTCACATGTGCTTAAGCACAGAGAAATGTTTTGTCTTGTATGCAGTACGGCCAGATCATACCATACAAAGGCCCTTAGGTGACAGAGCAAGGTGAGGAATACAATGTTGAGAAGGTGCACAAAGAGCTCGATCAATATTAGATTTGAAATTAATAATAGCGGCGAAGGAGCTGTTCTTGAACCAGTTGGTTGGCTCATTGGGCAAGACTGTGATACCTGGGTGTTCCATCTAGGAGGCCTTATTGATTGGTAGACCAGTTGTCTTTCTCTATTGGAGAAAGATACTTACAGTCCTTTGTCTTCAGTCTGTTTTGGTCTGATCCTCACACAAGTCCTTGTCAACTGGTTCCCTTTTGAATAGCATTGATAAGAACTTTTGTAGTATTTTTTGTCGTACATTTTGCATTAGTAAGAAATGGTTAAAACAATGACTGCAGATGCTGGAAACCAGATTCTGGATTAGTGGTGCTGGAAAAGCACAGCAGTTCAGGCAGCATCCGAGGAGCAGTAAAATCAACATTTCGGGCAAAAGCCCTTCATTAGGAATCCAGGCAGAGTGCCTGAAGCATGGAGAGATAAATGAGGGGGGGGGGGGAGGTGGGAAGAAAGTAGCATACAGTACAATAGGTGAGTGGGGGTGGTCAGAGAGAAGGGTGGGGGAAGGTAACAAAGAGTACAATGGGTGGATGGGGGTGGGATGAAGATGATAGGTCAGAGAGGAGGGTGGAGTGGATGGGTGGAAAAGAAGATAGGCCGGTAGGACAGGTCATGGGGACAGTGCTGAGCTGGAAGTTTGGAACTGGGGTGAGGTGGGGGAAGGGGAAATGAGGAAACTGTTGAAGTCCACATTGATACCCTGGGGTTGAAATGTTCCGAGGTGGAAGATGAGGCGTTCTTCCTCCAGGTGTCGGGTGGTGATGGAGTGGCGATGAAAGAGGCCCAGGACCTGCATGTCCTCGGCTGAGTGGGAGGGAAAGTAGAAATGTAGGGCCACGGGGCGGTGTGGTTGATTGGTGCGGGTGTCCCAGAGATGTTCCCTAAAGCACTCTGCTAGGAGGCGTCCAGTCTCTCCAATGTAGAAGAGACCGCATCGGGAGCAACGGTTACAATAAATAATATTTGTGGATGTGCAAGTAAAACTTTGATGGATGTGGAAGGCTCCTTTGGGGCCTTGGATGGGGTGGGTGTGGGGGGGGTGGTGGGTGCAGGTTTTGCAATTTCTGCGGTGGCAGGGGAAGGTGCCAGGATGGGAGGGTGGGTTGTTGGGGAGCGTGGACCTGACCAGTTAGTCACGCCAGTGACTCACCCAGTTCCAACCTTCCAGCTCAGCACTGTCCCCTTGACTTGTCCTACCTGCCTATCTTCTTTTCCACCTATCCACTCCGACCTCCCCCCGACTATCACCTCCATCCCCTCCCTCACTCATCTATTGTACTCTATGTTACTTTCTCCCCACCCCCACCCTCCTCTCATTTATCTCTCCACCCTTCAGGCTTTCTGCCTGTATTCCAGATGAAGGGCTTTTGCCCGAAACGTTGATTTTCCTGCTTCTCAGATGCTGTCTGAACTGCTGTGCTTTTCCAGCACCACTCTAGCTCAGAGCCCCATTAGTAAAGAACGTTGGGTATGTCCCAACTGCTTAGGGTTCTTCAGAGTGAACCCGATCAGCTAGAGAAAGTAGGGTCAAAAATCTACATGGCAACATTATTTATAGAACAACGGAAGAACACAGCAGTAGCTTCTCACCAAGTGAGTCTCAGGCTCAACCTCTTATCCTTGGTGAACACCCAAATGCACACAGTCCCTCCAATGGTAGCCCTTCTCAGAGGTTTTGAACCTTCCAACATTCCCATGCAGTCAGTCGATCTAAGCCTTCATCTCCCCACTATATCCTCAAGCCCTAGGTATCTGGAATCAACATGCCACCTCAGCCCTGGACATTAGAGTATTTCTGACTGTCGATGGTCGCCTCTCCTGCAATACCTTGTTATGTTTAAGGTTCTGTCATCTCCCCTCCTTAAATATTGAATTACTCTCTTTTACAACTGTAATACCCTCTGCATCCCAGCATACTGCCTTGGAGAGGCAATGGCCAAGTGGAGTTACTGTTGTTCTGTTAATCCAGACACCCAGATAATGTTTTGGGGTCCTAGGTTTGAATCCCGCTGTGGCAGAGGGTGGAATTTGAATTCAGTAAATATCTGGAATTAAGAGTTGAATGATGACCATGAATCTGTTGTTGATTGTCAGAAAGACCAATCTAGCTCAGTTATCCCCTCTAGGGGAGGAAACTGCCATCCTTACTTTCTCTGGTCTATATGTGACTCCAAGCCCACAGCAATGTGGTTGACTCTCATCTGCCCTCTAGGCAATTAAGGATGGACAATAAGTGCTGGCCTAGGCAGCAGTGCCCTCATCCTGTGAATGAATTTAAAATAATGACCACAAGTATGTTTCCCAGCTTCCCGCCCATAACAGTGGCCCCTGATAACATCTCATTTTAATGGACAGACCTCAGAATTGACCTTGGCTCATTGCCTTGAGCAACTTAGATGGGTATCCCCAAATGATGAGTGTGCAGACATCTGACTGATATCTGCCTAGCCCAACAGATTTGATTTGATTTGATGTATTATTGTCACATGCACCTAAGTACAGCAAAAAGCTTTTTTTTTGCATTCAATACGTTCATACTATGCAAGGATGTACAGATCATAGGGTGATTAAATAGAATGAGACATACAAGGTAACAGTTGCACAAGAGGTGCGCAAAAGCAAGATCAATGTTAAATTTGAAAAAAGAAACAGCAGGGAAGAAGCTGTTCTTGAGCCTGTTGCAATGTATTTTTCAGCTTCTGTATCTTCTGCCTGATGGAAGAGGTTGGAAGAGATTATAACTGGGGTGGGAGGAGTCTCTGATAATGTTGGCTGCCTTTCCATGGCAATGAGAAATGTAGGTGGAGTCAATGGATGGAAGGTTGCATGATGGTCTGGGCTGTGTTTACAACTCTGTAGTTTCTTACTGTCGGGGGCAGAGTTGTTGCCGTTCCAGGCCGTGGTGCACCCGATAGAATGCTTTCTATGGTGTATCTGTAAAGGTTGGTGAGGGACTTTATGGCTGAATTTCCCTAGCCTCCTGAGGAAGAAGAGGCTTTGTTGTGCCTTTTTGACCGCCACATCTACATGGGAAGTCGAGGACAGATTGTTGGTTCTCGTCATTCTGAGGAACTTGACGTTCTCCACCCTTTCCACTTCAGCTGTGTTGATGTAGATAGAGGTGTGTCCTCCTCCTTTCTTCCTGGATATTGATGATCAGCTCTTTAGTTTTACTGACATTGAGGGAGAGATTGTTTTTTTTTTGCATCACCACAACAACCATTTTATGTCCTTCCTGAATTCTGTCTTGTCCTTGTTTGATATCCAGCCCACAATGGTGGTGTCATCAGCAATTTTGTAGATGGAGTTCGGATGAAATTTGGCCGCACAGTCATGAGTGCACAGGGAGTACAATAGAGGGCTGAGTATGCATCCTTGTGGGATGCCAGTGTTGAACATTATTGTGGTAGAGGTGCTGTTCCTATTCTCAGTGATTACATTCTATTAGTCAGGGAGTTGAGGATCCAGTTGCAGAGGGTGGAGTTGAAGTTTAGGTCATGGAGTTTAAGATTAGTTTAATTGGGATTATGGTGTTGAAGGAGGAGCTGTAGTCGATAAGTAGAAGCCTGACATACTTACCTTTATTATCCAGTTGTTCCAGGGATGAGTCTAGGGTTGGGGAAATGATGTTTGCTGTGGACCTGTTGTGCTGGTAGGCATATTGCAAGGGATAGCAGCAGGCTGGGAGGCTAGTGTTGATGTGAGCCATGACTAACCTCTCAAAGCACAATGGAGGTCAGAGCCACTTCCCATAAGTCCCAACACTAGAGCCACAGGGGTGAGTGTGGCCTGCTCCCCAGAGAGTTGTGATATGGGCCTCCTGACTGACCATCACAAGCTATTGGTTGACCTACCAAAGCCTCTGGAACGATATTGGATGTGCTGCCCTGAGCTTAATGTGACTCCGCCTGAAAAGTATCTCCCTTGACTTAACTGAGGAACCCCCCCCACCCCAGACTTGAAGCCATGGCTATCTGCCTGAAGCAATGTACGCCACAGGCACTTGTTATAGGTATGACATTGATGCAGCACGATTGTTTACAGCAACATATCCACCCCCTCAACTGGACTGTTGGTGGTCATGACAAGCTGCCTAGCTTTGTGATTGCACCGAATGGCAAGTCAGTAGAAGCACTCTGAGTCTTTAAACTCTGGCAGAGTGTGAGCAGGCAGGGCAAAGCAAAACAATGATGCTGTGAGCATCAAAGTCAGCAAAACATGGCTGAGCTAAGAGAGCGGGCGAGGAACCCTGAGATGGATGCTCCATCCAATCCATGCGTTGGGTACTTGTCCCTGTAGCAGCATTCCAATGAAAGACAGCAGTGCACTACAAAGTGCTTGAGCCTGAGAATTATAAGAATAATAGAGCACTTAAACACCTGAGATGGATATTAAAATGTATTAGGTTATCCACACATCAAAACGATATATAGTACAATGGATGCCAAGCAGGTTTTAAGCATTTACAATAAAACAATTGAAATATGGAACAAGAAATAAGGTGGAGAACATTTGTAAGTTGTCACCTCCTGTTAATTTATTCTCTTCAGTGAGAGACTGGGTCACTCTTCCCTTTGAATGAGGTTCCTTTTGCAATCACTCGTTTGACATTTTATCAATAGCATCCAGCACATTACAGCGATGAATACAAATGTTTCTTGATGTAAATTATCCAATGAAGCTTTGTTTTGCTTTTGTTGTTGAGTTACAAAGCTAAAGCTTAGCCTTTGATGTTCTCCAACAGTGAAGAGAATCCATTCAACTCAGGGAAGAAATAATTATGGAAGACAAGTGAGTTGAAGGATTGAAGTGGCTCACAGGTATGCCATGATAATGTGACAAGGCTGGTACATGTCAATGCAGTGACTCCCTGGACCTTGCCCTGAGATGTTGGTGCCTAGTTGTCCATGTTGGAGGTCTAGAGGGACAAGCAGAGAATTGGAGATATTAGATAACTGCTCAAGTGATCTTGTCAGGAATTGTTGCTGTCTAGTTTCTGTCTGGAGGGTGGCTAAGTGGGAAACTGCATGCCAATGAGTATTCCACTTGTTGTAAAACGACACTTTTTGCTAGTGACGGTCGGAAATCTTTCATTGGACATGACACACAATCCTCCCAAATTTCTCACCATTGCCAAAGGCCTGGATAGATTCCACCACACATTTCAGCTGCTGACTGACACTCTTGGTCTCCTTAATGCAGTCATTCTTTTCTTCTTCATTCATTCACAGGATGACAGTGTCATTGGCTAGGTAGCATTTATTGATTATTCCTAATTGTCAACCACAGTGCTGTGAGTCTGGAGTCACATGTAGGCCACACCAGGTAAGGATGGCAGTTTCCTTCCCTAAAGGTCATTAGTGAACCAGGTGGGCTTTTCCAACAATCGACAATGGATTCATGGTTATCATTCAACACTTAATTCCAGGTTTTGTTTTTAATCACATTCACATTTCACGATCTGCCATGGCAGGATTCGAACCCATGTCCCTGAGACATTACCTGAGCCTCTGGAATAACAGTCCAGCGATAATGCCACTAGGCCACCACCTCCCCTCTTGAACTGGTAAACCTGCTAGTTTTCTGTAATTATTTCTTCTCTGTATTGAATAACTTCTCTCCACTGCTGGAGAGCATCAAAGGCTGAGCTTTAGCTTCCTGGCTCAACAACAAAAGCAAAATACTGCTCAAAAACTGCTCGGCAGCCATAGTATGACATATTCTTTGGATGTGTGGGCAACATAATAAATGTTAACATCTAACTCACTAAGTGTGCTATATTATTCTAACAATTCTCAGGTTCAAACACAAATGATTCAAATCTTGTAGGGGAGAAATGAAAATGAAAGGTATTTTCATACATAGCCCTTTCAGAGAGAATAACCTTCATACTATCTTCAGCCACCAGCCAGGGTTTTGACCCAGCAACAGTGAAGGAATGACGAAATATTTCCAAGTCAGGACGGTGAATGACTTGGAGGGGAACTTGCAGGGTCTTATCTTCCCAAGTACTTGCTGCCTTTGTCCTTCCAGGTGGAAGTGGTTGTCTAAGGGCTTTTGTTGAATTTCTGCAGTGTTTCCTGTAGGTAGTACACCCTGTTGCTACTGACCAACATGGTGGAGGGAGTGGATGCTTGTGGATGTGATGCCAGTTAAGTGGACTGCTTTGACCTTGACGGTGTCAAGCTTCTTGCGTGTTGTTGGAGCTGCACTCATCCAGGCAAGTGGGAAGTATTTCATCACACTCCTGATCTGCGCCTTGTAGATGTTGGAAAGGGTTTTGTGAAATCAGGAAGCGAGTTACTTGCTACAGTTATTCCTCCCTGTTGATTTGCTCCTGGAGCCACTGTATTTATATGGCCAGTCCAGTTGAGTTTCAGATGAATGGAAACCCCCGAGATGATGATGGTGTGGGATTCAGTGATGGTAGCACCTCTTAATGTCAAGGGGAGTTGGTTTGATTGTCTCTCATTAGGTATGGCAATTACATGATGACACTTGTCAGCCAAGCCTGGATATTGACCAGGTCTTGTTGTGTTCGGACACAGACTGCTTCAGTATCTGAGGCATCACAAATGATGCCAAACATTGTGCAATGATTGGTGAACACCACCACCTCTGACCTTATGATGGACAGCAGGTCATTGATGAAGCAGCTGAAGATAGTTAGGCCTAGGACACTACCCTGAAGAACTCCTGCAGAGATGTCCTGGAGCTGAAATGATTGATCACCAATAACCACAACCATTTTCCTGTGTGCCAGGTATGACTCCAATCATTGGTGAGTTTGCGCCCTAATACCCATTGATTCCAGTCTTGCTAGGGTCCGTGATGCCACACTCAAATGCAGCCTTGATATCAAGGGCTATTACTGTCAACTCTCCTCTAGAATTCAGCTCTTTTGTCCATATTTGAACCAAGGCTGTATTGAGGTCAGGGGCTGTGTGGCCCTGGGTGGAACATAAACTACAGAGGAACCTCGATTATCCGGCATTTGATTATCTGAATTTCAGATTATCCGAACAAAGTCCCGATGCTTGGCTAAACTGTGTTGGCTTCTCCTGCTCCTTGGATGCTGCCTGACCTGCTGCGCTTTTCCAGCAACACATTTTCAGCTCTGATCTCCAGCATCTGCAGTCCTCACTTTCTCCTAAACTACATTATCCAAGCATTCGATTATCCGAACAAAATACTCCCTGCTCGTGTCACTCGGATAATCAATACCTGTCACTGAGCTGTTTTATTACTGAGCAGATGTTGTTTGATAGCATATCACCTTCCATCACTTTATCGATGATCGAGGTTAGATGATGGGGTGGTAATTGGCTAGATTGGATTTGCCCTACTTCTTTTGTACAGGACATACCCTAGGTAATTTTTCACATTGTTGGGTACATGGCAGTGTTGTAACTGTACTGGAAGAGCTGGACTGGGTAAGCAGCAAGTTCTGAAGCATTATTCTTCAGTACTATTGCTGGAATGTTGTCAGGGAACACAGGCTTTGCAGTGTATCCAACAGTTTCTTGAGGTCACATGGTGTGAATCACATTGGCTAAGGACCGGCATCTGTCTTGCTTGAGACCATCGGAGTAGGTTGAGATTTATCATCCACTCAGCATTTCAGCCTAATCGTTTGCATTGACATGCTAAGCTCTTCCATCCTTGAGGATGGGGATATTAGTGGAATCTCCTCCTTCAGTGAGTTGTTTAATTGTCCACCACCATTCACAACTGGATATAACAGAACTGCAGAGCTTAGATCTGATCCACAGGTTAGGGCATCACTTAGTTCTGTCTATCACTTGTTGTTTTTGCTGTTTAGCATGAAAACAGTCCTGCTTGGTAGTTTTATTTTTGTTTATGGGATTGATGACAACCATAGGACCGTTGCCTTTGGAGTAAGGCAATCAAGAGGGTTGGTGAGACTGAATACTGGGCCACAACAAGGGGATGGGGAGACAGCATTACTGGATTCCCCATTGTGATGCAGTTGCTTCTTTAACAAGGTTTGATTAGCCTTACAGTGTGGAAACAGGCCCTCCGGCCCAACAAGTCCACACCGACCCGCCGAAGCGCAACCCACCCATACCCCTACATTTACCCCTTACCTAACACTACGGGCAATTTAGCATGGCCAATTCACCTGAGCCGCACATCTTTGGACTGTGGGAGGAAACCGGAGCACCCGGAGGAAACCCACGCAGACACGGGGAGAACGTGCAAACTCCACACAGTCAGTCGCCTGAGTCGGGAATTGAACCCGGGTCTACAGGCGCTGTGAGGCAGCAGTGCTAACCACTGTGCCACCGTGCCGCCCACATTATGTTATCCTTAGTTTCTTTTTCAGAGAGGTTGTAAAAGACACAGACTCCGAAATGTTAAGTTGAAGGGTTTTTAGGGCCAGTTTGATTATAGCTAACAGATACTGCCTCAGGCAACAGGCTTTCAAGGTTTTAAGAACACTTGTACAATGAAAGAGGAGTGGCCAGTTCTGCCAGCTCAGCTTTTCAGTGGTTTGGTTTGGTTTTAGCACGGTAGAGTGGAAAGAAGCAGCTGGACCCAAAGAAACAGGTCCAGGCTGGTACTCTCCCTTTGACTTCTCTTCTGTATGAGCCTGTGTTTGACTTTACCATTTGCTCCAAGAGGTGTTTATGGGGATTGTTGCAAGTATTGGAACAGCATCATTAAATTGGGATAATCTGTTGGGTTTTCAGATAGGTTACGTTATTCTGTATTCTGTTCTCTTTTGTTTGTATTTCATTCAGTAATCTTGTAAATAAACTCTGATTTGTTTAAAACTAAGTGTTTTGACAGCATCTGTGAAGAGAAATCAGAGTTAACATTTCAGGTCCAGTGATCCTTCCTCAGGGATTTGAGGGTCACTTGACCCGAAACATTAATTCTGATTTCTCTCCACAGATGCTGCCAGATCTGCTGAGCTTTTCCAGCAATTTTTTTTTATGATTCAAGACATTAACTTTGTTTCTCTCTCCACAAATGCTGCCGGACCTGCTGAGTTTCTCCAGCATTCTCTATATTGATTTCAGGTTTCCAATGTCTGTAGTATTTTGCTTCAATTTTGCAAGGACTTTGCCAGGAATAGAGAAATTTAGTTTGGAGGAAAGGGAGGGGCTGAGCTTATTTTTTTTGGAACAGGGGAGGCTGATGAAATATTAAATTGAACAGCATGAAATTATATGGCAGCTTGACAGAGAGAATAGGAAGGACCCTTTTCCCTTAATAACCAAGGAACAGAAATTGAAAATAATTCAGGGAAGCAATAAAGGGGAGTTGTGGAATAGATTTATTTTGGCAAGGGTACTAGAGCTCACTGTTTGAAAGACTGTTAGAGGCAGAAACATTTTGTGACATGTTTGAGGAGCTTACAAGGTCACAGCCCAAAACCTGGAAGATGGAAATAATCTTGAAGGTGGTTAATTAGTGCTTTGTCAGCAGGAATGGACCATACAGTCTCTTTCCATGTTGCAAAATTTCTGTATTTCGACATAAGTACTTTATTAGACAGAGGCTGCAAAAGTTCAAATAGGCTCTCAAATGTTTAGCTGATCTGTCTAGTCTTTGATCACCACGCTCACCAGGAAAGATGCTTGATAATTTGTAGTTAAAAGCAACACAGTCACCTTATATCCAAGGTGGATCCTAGACAGTGTAGATGAGTTAGGGTCATAATCCTGACAACAAAAAATGCTGGAGATCACAGCGGGTCAGGCAGCATCCATGGAGAGAGAGCAAGTTAATGTTTCAAGTTTAGATGATCAGAGCTCTGATAACGAGTCATCTCGACTCAAAAAATTAGCTTGCTGTCTCTCCACAGCTGCTTGATCCTCTACTTGTGTTCACCTATCACTACTCACCAACCTGCCCCTCTCCCCACCCAAAACCCTTCCCCACCCCCCACCCCTTTTATCTGCAGCTCCCCTTAAACCCACCCTCAGTCCTGAAGAAGGGTTACACCCGCAACGTTGACTTTCCCACTTCCTCTTGCTGCCTGGTTTGTTGTGTTCCTCCAGCCTCCAGCCTGTCTAACTGTCATCTCCAGCATTCTTTTGTTATCAGCACAGGTTCCAGCATCTGCAGTAATTTGCTCCTGCCTGGGTCCATCATTCTGCCTGTTTCCTCGCTCAGTATAGTCATGGGTGGGATTGCAGATATACCACACCTGTTTCTAATGTACAGGTCAGTCAGTGTCCCAGCAGTCACCATGAAAACGTGCCAATACAGGAAATATTTCTCCAGAGCAGCCTCACTTGAAGTGTCCAAATCTCATGCAAAACAGTGCAATCTAAGTGTCTGATTGCTCTGGAGCATGAATTCAGACCTTTTTAGTTTCTGAATTGATCTGCAATTATTTTCAAGGACTCTAGATTGCTAGACCAGTGATGAAATAGTGTGGTAAGTTGTTTCTTTTTGTTCAGCAGTGTTGTAAGTGGGGACCTCCTGTCGCTAGGATAATAGCGTCACTTTGTTTAATTCACTTTGTGCCAGATAAAATGCTATAGTGCCTTGGACACCCATTTGAATACTGCTAACAGCATAAGGAATTAAGGGGAACTGCCTTCATGGCTTTGTTAATCCTGTTCCCTTAAAGGGACTGTAATAAAATTTGAATTATTAAAGATATTCCATTGAAAGTTTTCACTTGTCTATGTAACTCAAAGTGCCATACCAAATATTGCCGACAGATGCAGAGACTGCATGCCAGCTTATATATCTGCAAGAACTTTACTTACAGTCATAGAGTCATAGAGATGTACAGCATGGAAACAGACCCATCCATGCCGATCAGATATCCCAACCCAATCTAGTCCCATCTGCCAGCACTCAGCCTATATCCCTCAAAACCCTTCCTATTCATATAACCATCCAAATGCCTATTAAATGTTGCAATTGTACCAGCCTCCACCACTTCCTCTGGCAGCTCATTCCATACACATACCATCATCTGTGTGAAAAAGTTGCTCCTTAGGTCCCTTTTATATCTTTCTCCTCTCACCCTAAATCTATTCCTTTTAGTTCTGGACTCCCCCACTCCAGGGAAAATACTTTGCCTATTTACCCCATCCATGCCCCTCATAATTTTGTAAACCTCTATAAGGTCGCCCCTCAGCCTCCAATGCTCCAGGGAAAACAGCGCCAGTCTGTTCAGCCTCTCCCTATAGCTCAGATCCTCCAACCCTGGCAACATCCTTGTAAATCTTTTCTGAACCCTTTCAAGTTTCACAACGTCTTTCCGATAGGAAGAAGACCAGAATTACATGCAGTATTCCATCTGTGGCCTAACCAATATCCTGTACACATGCAACATGACCTCCCAGCCCCTGTACTCAATACTCATACCAAACGCCTTCTTCACTATCCTATCTACCTGCGACTTCACTTTCAAGGACCTATGAACCTGCATTCCAAGGTCTCTTTGTTCAGCAACACTACCTAGGACCTTACCATTAAGTGTATAAGTCCTGATAAGATTTGCTTTCCCAAAATGCAGCACCCCACATTTATCTGAATTAAACTCCATCTGCCACTTCTAAGCCCATTGGCCCATCTGGTCCAGATCCAGCTGTAATCTGAGGTAACCCTCTTCACTGTCCACTACACCTCCAATTTTGGTGTCACCTGCAAACTTACTAACTGTACCTCATATGCTCGCATCCAAATCATTTATGTAAATGATAGAACATAGAACATAGAACATAGAAGGATACAGCGCAGTACAGGCCCTTCGGCCCTCGATGTTGCGCCGACCGAATCCTACCTAACCTATACTAGCCCAATAACTTCCAAATGCCTATCCAATGCCCGCTTAAATGACCATAAAGAAGGAGAGTTCACCACTGATACGGGCAGGGCATTCCATGAACTCACAACCCGCTGTGTGAAGAATCTACCCCTAACATCTGTCCTATACCTACCACCCCTTAATTTAAAGCTATGTCCCCTAGTAACACCTGACTCCATTAGCGGTAAAAGGTTCTTAGTATCTACCCTATCTAAACCCCTAATCATCTTATACACTTCTATCAGATCTCCCCTAAACCTTCTCTTCTCCAATGAGAACAGCCCCAAGTGCCTCAGCCTTTCCTCATAAGATTTTCCTACCATTCCAGGCAACATCCTGGTAAACCTCCTCTGCACTCGTTCTAAAGCTTCCACATCCTTCCTATAGTATGGCGACCAAAACTGCACACAATACTCCAGATGAGGCCGCACCAGAGTCTTATACAACTGCAACATGACCTCAGGACTCCGGAACTCAATTCCTCTGCCAATAAAGCCCAGTACACCATATGCCTTCCTCACAGCACTATTTACCTGGGTGGCAACTTTCAGAGATCTGTGTACATGGACACCAAGATCCCTCTGCTCATCCACACTACCAAGTAGCCTACCATTAGCCCAGTAATCCATCATCTTGTTATTCCTACCAAAGTGAACGACTTCGCACTTAGCTACATTGAATTCCATTTGCCACATTTCCGCCCAGCTCTGCAACTTATCTATATCCCGCTGTAACCTACCACTTCCTTCCTCACTATCCACAACTCCACCGACTTTTGTGTCATCCGCAAACTTGCTTACCCAGCTTTCAAGTCCTTCCTCTAGATCATTTATAAAGATAACAAAAAGCAATGGTCCCAAAACAGATCCTTGTGGTACACCGCTAGTAACTGCGCTCCAAGATGAACATAATCCATCAACTACTACCCTCTGTCTCCTTCCAGCCAGCCAATTCCTAATCCAAACCTCTAATGTATCCTCAATGCCATACCTCCGAAGTTTTAGCATTAGCCTACCATGGGGAACCTTATCGAACGCCTTACTAAAATCCATATACACAACATCTACTGCTTTACCCTCATCCACTTCCTTGGTCACCTTCTCAAAGAACTCAATAAGGTTTGTGAGGCACGACCTGCCCTTCACAAAACCATGCTGGCTATCCCTGATCACGTTATTCCTACCCAGATGTTCATAAATCTTATCCCTTACCATTCTCTCTAAGACTTTGCCCACCACTGAAGTCAGACTCACTGGCCTATAGTTGCTAGGGCTATCCCTACTCCCTTTCTTGAACAATGGGACCACATTCGCTATCCTCCAGTCCTCTGGTACTATTCCTGTTGACAACGACGACATAAAAATCCAGGCCAATGGCTCTGCTATCTCCTCCCTAGCTTCCCATAGGATCCTGGGGTAAATGCCATCAGGCCCAGGAGACTTATCTATATTCATCCTTTCCAATATTCCCAAAACCTCTTCCCTGCATATTTCCAGGGCATCCATTCTAATTATTTGTGATTCCATATTCACATCAGCAACAGTGTCCTGTTCCTGAGTGAATACTGAGGAAAAGTACTGATTTAATGTCTCTCCAATCTCCTCCGCCTCCACACACAACTTCCCACTACTATCCTTGACTGGACCGATACCTACCCTAGTCATCCTTTTATTCTTGACATACCTATAGAAAGCCTTTGGGTTTTCCCTAATCCTACCAGCTAAAGACTTTTCATGTCCCCTTCTCGCTTCTCTTAGCTCCCTCTTTAGCTCCTTCCTGGCTACCTTATAACACTCAATCGCCCCTACTGAACCTTCACGCCTCATCTTTACATATGCCGCCTTCTTCCCTTTCACAAGGGACTCCAATTCCTTACTAAACCACGGCTGCCTCACAAGGCCCTTTACACCATGCCTGACTGGTACATACCTATCGAGGACACGCAGTAGCTGCTCCTTGAACACTCCCCACATCTCATTAGTGTTCTTCTCTTGAAGCCTGTTTTTCCAATCCACACATCCTAAGTCATGCCTCACTGCATCATAATTTCCCTGCCCCCAGCTATAGCTCTTGCCCTGCGGCACACGATTATCCCTCTCCATCACTAAAGTAAAAGTCACCGAGTTGTGGTCACTGTCCCCGAAGTGCTCACCTACCTCCAAGTCTAACACCTGGCCTGGTTCATTACCTAGAACCAAATCCAATATAGCCTCCCCTCTTGTTGGCCTGTCGACATAATGTGAAGGCCCAGCACCGATCCTTGTGACACTCCACTGGTCACAGGTCTCCAGTCTAAAAAAAACCCTCCACCACCATCCTTTGTCTTCTACCTTTGAGCCAGTTCTGTATCCAAATCATTAGTTCTCCCTGTATTCCGTGAGATCTAACCTTGTTAATCAGTCTCCCATGAGGAACCTTGTCGAACGCCCTACTGAAGTCCATATCGATCACATCTGCTGCTCTGCCTTCATCAATCCTCTTTGTTACTTCTTCAAAAAACTCAATCAAGTTTGTGAGACATGATTTCCCATGCACAAAGCCATGTTGACTATCCCTAATCTGTCCATACCTTTCCAAATACATGTACATCCTGTCCCTCAGGATTCCCTCCAACTACTTGCCCACCACCGACATCAGGCTCACTGGTCTATAGTTCCCTGGCTTGTCCTTACTACCCTTCTTAAACAGTGACACACGTTAGCCACCCTCCTGTCTTCCGGCACCTCACCTGTGACTATCAATGATACAAATATCTCAGCAAGAGGCCCTGCAATCACATCTCTCACTTCTCACAGAATTCTCAGGTACGCCTGATCAGGTCCTGGGGATTTATCCCCTTTTATGTGTTTCAAGACATCCAGTACTTCCTCCTCTGTAATCTGGACATTTTGCAAGATGTCACCATCTATTTCCCTACAGTCTATATCTTCCATATCCTTTTCCACAGTAAATACTGATGCAAAATACTTGTTTAGTATCTCCCCCTATTTTCTATGGCTCAACACAAAGGCCGCCTTGCTGGTCTTTGAGGGACCCTATTCTCTCCCTATTATCCTTTTGTCCTTAATGTATTTGTAACAACCCTTTGGATTCTCCTTAATTCTATTTGCCAAAGGTATTTCATGTCAGATTTTTGCCCTCCTGATTTCCCTCTTACGTATACTCCTACTGCCTTTATACTCTTCTAAGGATTCACTTGATCTATCCTGTCTATACTTGACATATGCTTCCTTCTTTTTCTTAACCAAACCCTCAATTTCTTTCGTCATCCAGCCTTCCCTATACCTGCTAGCTTTTCTTTCACCCTGACAGGAATATACTTCCTCTGGATTCTCGTTATCTCATTTCTGAAGACCTCCCATTTTCCAGCCGTCCCTTTACCTCCGAATATCAGTCTCCAATCAGCTTTCAAAATTTCTTGTCTAATACCGTCAAAATTGGCCTTTCTCCAATTTAAAACTTCAACTTTTGAACCTGGACTATCCTTTTCCATCACTACTTTAAATCTAATAAAATTATGGTCGCTGGCCCCAAAGTGCTCTCCCATTGACACCTCAGTCACTTGCCCTGCCTTATTTCCCAAGAGTGGCTCAAGTTTTGCATTTTCTCTGGTAGGTACATCCACATACTGAATCAGAAAATTGTCTTGTATATACTGAACAAATTTCTCTCCATTTAAACCCTTAACTCTATGGCAGTCCCAGTCTATGTTTGGAAAATTAAAATCCCTTACCATAACTACTCCATTATTCTTACAGGTAGCTGAGACCTCCTTACAAGTTTGTTTCTCAATTTCCCTTTCACTATTAGGGGATCTATAATACAATCCCAATAAAGTGATAATCCCTTTTTTATTTCTCAGTTCCACCCAAATAACTTCCCTGGATGTATTTCCGGGAATATCCTCCCTCAGCACAGCTGTAATGCTATCCCTTATCAAAAACTTCACTCCCCCTCCTCTCTTGCCTCCCTTTCTTTCCTTCCTGTAGCATTTGTATCCTGGAACATTAAGTTGGCAGTCCTGTCCATCCCTGAGCCATGTTTCTGTAATTGCTATGATATCCCAGTCCCATGTTCCTAACCATGCCCTGAGTTCATCTGCCTTCCCTGTTAGGCCCCTTGCATTGAAATAAATGCAGTTTAATTTATTAGTCCTACCTTGTTCCTGTCTGCCTTGACTGTTTGACTCGCATCTGTTTCTCAACTGCACCAGTTTCAGATTGATCTCTTTCCTCACTACCTCTCCTCATTGCATTAGAGCCAGTCTCAATACCAGAAACTTGGCTGTTCGTGCTACGTTCCCCTGAGAATCCATCACACTCTGCTTTTTCCAAAACAGCATACTTTTTTGAAATGGGGATAGCCACAGAAGGCTCCTGCACTAACTGCCTACCTCTGTTACCTTTCCTGGAGTTAACCCATCTATGTGACTGTATCTGAGACTTGCCCCCTTTCCTCTGTCATTCATCACATACAGTTGTTGTTGCAAATTCCTCATTGCTTCTAACTGTCTCTCCAACTAATCCATTTGATCTGATAAGATTCGCAACCAACAGCATTTATTGCAGATATAATCCACAGTAACCCTTAAACTCTCTTTTAACTCCCATTTCCTTTAAAATGTTTGCTCCATGCTAAAGTTCATGCTTCCAGTAATGTTTTTACCGTTTTAATAAAGGCAAATGCTGGAAATCTGAAGCAAGCACCGAGAAAACTGGAAAACGTCGGTAGGTCTAGCAGCATCTGTGGAGAGAGAAACACAGTTGACATTTTGAGCCTATTATGACTCTTCAATAATATAAATCAAAACAAAAGACTGTGGATGCTGGAAATCTGAAACAAAATTCTCCAGAAACTACTGGAGAAACTCAATAGGTCTGACATCATCTGTGGAGAGAAAGCAGAAGTCAACGTTTAAAGTTCAGTGACTCCTCTTCACACCCATACTGCCAGAGCTCATTGGAGTGATTCTACACCTGAAACATTAACTCTGTTTCTCTCTCCAGAGATGCTACCAGACCTGTTGAGTTTCGCCCGCATTTTCCATGATTGTTTCTTTTTACAACATTTCTCTGAGTCCATAGCCATGCAATGACACAGTAAAGATATCATGAGATTATCATGAGCTGTGAGACATAAGACAGCATTTTACATTTCAGCAAACTGAGGGCAGCTGAACTGATAAGTATGATTAAACTTCAAATTGAGCATTTGGAGGTCCCTCACATATACTGTTGTTGTATAATTATTTGCAATAAGTCTTTACTTCCATATGCCATTTGAAATCTCTATTTTCATTTGTTCGACCACTGATGGCTGTGTTGTCACCTCCTTTGGTCCTAAGCTTTGAAATTCCTTCTCAAAACTTCTCCATCACTCTTTCATCATCTGGAATGCTCCCTAAAGTCTTTGTTTTTGGCCATGGGTATTTGTCCTAATATCTCGCCATTTGGCTCAGTGTCACATTATGTTTGATTGTGCTTCCATGAAGGTGTCTAACCTGGTTAAATGGATTATAAAAGAGCAACTTGTTATTGTCTATCACTTATTTGGAAATAAGTGTACCTAATAATTTTGACGTTTGTGAAATGGGTCTCAGCACCTATATGCTCCCCACCTCTCTGGAACCATCTTGATGCCTAGCAGATATGAGAATACTCATTGCAATCTATAGTCCAGTGTTATGACAAAGAGACCAATCATTAGTTTTAAATTAAGAAAGACAATTTTCTGATCTGTTGCTGTCAGTGCATTGTTTTTCAAAGTGCTTGAGCAAGGATTTACCAAGTAATTATTCATTTAGAGTCATACAGTCACACAGCACAGAAATAGACCCCTTGGTCCAACCAGTCCATCCTGACTATGTTCCCAAACTAAACTAGTCCCACCTGTCTTTGCTTGGCCCATGTCCCTCCAAACCTTTCCTATTTGTATACTGATCCCAATGTCATTCAAATGTTGCAACTGTACCTGCAGCCACCACTTCCTGTGGAAGTTCATTCCACACACTAAGCACTCTCTGTGTTAAAAAGTTGCCCCTCATGTCCTTGTTAAATCTTTCTCCTCTCACTTAGAGCTGTGTTTGTTCTGAAATGCTGTAACAGCTGTCTCAATGTTATCGCAGTTGCAAAATATTCACAATATCACATGATATTTAAGGATGTAGAAACAGACCATTTGGCCCAACAGTGTTAATTATTGCCACTTAACTTCCATTTTGCTTCATTCCATCCTTTCAACATATTTTGCTATTTTTCTCTCCCTGATTAAGCTAATAGACATATTGCTAAACACATCCTTGCTAATTGCCTCAACTATTCCATTTCCCGCAATAGTTTTGCATTTAGTGTCCTTTGAAATCTGAACCTGGCTTCATGCCCATATTTATCGACCCTTTCCTGGATTATTTTCAGTGTCAGGTGAACAACAGGTCACGTTCCTTATAAATGATAGCAGGACAAAGCGAAAAGCAAATGAAATACATTTAAGCATTTTGTTTTGCTGCTGGGAGTGGACGGAACAGAAATTGCTGTCAAATTAGTTTCTATTCATCATTTTCTCTGCAAGAGATTCCACATTAGGAGGCTATTTCAGAGCTACATGGCAATTTTCACTCTGTGATTTCAAATGATTACCTGAGGTGGGGGCTGGAAATTGGGGTGAGGGGTGGGGTGGATTCCAATGAGAGATAGACAATAGACAATAGGTACAGGAGTAAGCCATTGTGCCCTTCGAGCCAGTACCACCATTCATTATGATCATGGCTGATCATCCTCAATCAGTATCCTGTTCCTGCCTTATCCCCATAACCCTTGATTCCACGATCCTTAAGAGCTCTATCCAACTCTTTCTTGAAAGTATCCAGAGACTTGACCTCCACAGCCTTCTGGGGTAGAGCATTCCATACACCCACCACTCTCTGGGTGAAGAAGTTTCTCCTCAACTCTGTTCTAAATGGCCTACCTCTTATTTTTAAACTGTGTCCTCTGGTTTGGGACTCACCCATCAGCAGAAACATGCTTCCTGCCTCCAGAGTGTCCAATCCTTTAATAATCTTACGTGTTTCAATCAGATCCCCTCTCAGTCTTCTAACTCTAGGGTATACAAGCCCAGTCGCTCCAATCTATCAACGTAAGATAGTCCCGCCATTCCAGGAATTGACCTCGTGAACCTACGCTGCACTCCCTCAATAGCCAGAATGTTTTTCCTCAAATTTGGAGACCCAAACTGCACACAATATTCCAGGTGTAGTCTCAGCGGGGCCCTGTGCAGCTGCAGAAGAACCTCTTTGCTTCTATACTCAATTCCCCTTGTTATGAAGGCCAGCATGCTATTAGCTTTCTTCACTACCTGCTGATCTCCATGAAGAACTCTTCCTCTCAACCTCACCCCTCGCCTGAGGCGTGGTGACCCTCAGAAACTCACCACCAGTCATTGCCCCTTCTCTAAAGAGAGAGAGTTGCCCGACAGTCCTCTTGGCAACTTTACATTGATGAAAATGTGTTGCTGGAAAAGCACAGCAGGTCAGGCAGCATTCAAGGAACAGGGAATTCGACGTTTCAGGCATAAGCCCTTTATCAGGAATGAGGAAAGTCTGTCCAGCAGGCTAAGATAAAAGGTAGGGAGGAGGGACTTGGGGGAGGGGTGATGGAGCTGTGATAGGTGGAAGGAGGTCAAGGTGAGGGTGATGGGCCGGAGTGGGGTGGGGGCGGAGAGGTCAGGAAGAAGATTGCAGGTTAGGAAGGTGGTGCTGAGTTCGAGGGATTCGACTGAGATGAGGTGGGGGGAGGGTAAATGAGGAAACTGGAGAAATCTGAGTTCATTCCTTGTGGTTGGATGGTTCCCAGGCGGAAGATGAGGCACTCTTCCTCCAACCGTCGTGTTGTTATGGTCTGGCGATGGAGGAGTCCAAGGACCTGCATGTCCTTGGTGGAGTGGGAGGGGGAGTTAAAGTGTTGAGCCACAGGGGAGTTGGGTTGGTTGGTCCGGGTGTCCCAGAGGTGTTCTCTGAAACGTTCCGCAAGTAGGCAGACTGTCTCCCCAATAAAGAGGAGGCCACATCATGTACAGCGGATGCAATAGATGATGTGTGTGGAAGTGCAGGTGAATTTGTGGTGGATATGGTAGGATCCCTTGGGGCCTTGGAGAGAAGTAAAGGAGGAGGTGTGGCGCAAGTTTTGCTTTTCTTGCGGTTGCAGGGGAAGTGCCGGGAGTGGAGGTTGGGTTGGTGGGGGGTGTGGACCTGACGAGGGAGTCACGGAGGGAGTGGTCTTTTCGGAACGCTGATAGGGGAGGGGAGGGAAATATATCTCTGGTGGTGGGGTCCGTTTGGAGGTGGCGGAAATGACGGTGGATGATACGCTGTATATGGAGGTTGGTGGGGTGGGAGGTGAGAACCAGTGGGGTTCTGTCCTGGTGGCGATTGGAGGGGCGGGTCTCAAGGGCGGAGGAGCGGGAAGTGGAGGAGATGCGGTGGAGGGCATCGTCGATCACGTCTGGGGGGAATCTGTGGTCCTTGAAGAAGGAGGCCATCTGGGCTGTACAGTATTGGAACTGGTCCTCCTGGGAGCAGATGCGGCGGAGACGAAGGAATTGGGAATATGGGATGGCGTTTTTACAGAGGGCAGGGTGGGAGGAGGTGTAGTCTAGGTAGCTGTGGGAGTCAGTCGGTTTATAGTAGATGTCCGTGTTGATTCGGTCGCCCGAGATAGAAATGGAAAGGTCTAGGAAGGGGAGGGAGGAGTCTGAGATGGTCCAGGTGAATTTAAGGTTGGGGTGGAAGGTGTTGGTAAAGTGGATGAACTGTTCAACCTCCTCGTGGGAGCACGAGGCAGCGCCGATACAGTCATCGATGTAGCGGAGGAAAAGGTGGGGGTTGGTGCCAGTGTAGTTGCGGAAGATGGACTGGTCCACATATCCTACGAAGAGACAGGCATGGCTGGGGCCCATGCGGGTGCCCATGGCAACTCCTTTAGTTTGGAGGAAGTGGGAGGATTGGAAAGAGAAGTTGTTCAGGGTGAGGACCAGTTCAGTCAGTCGAAGGAGGGTGTCAGTGGAAGTGTACAACTTTACGTTGTCTCTCGTAATGAATCGACTAACTCGAGAATTAGTTGGTGGAGCTCCTGTTGCTCTGTAACCATGTGAAGCAGATAATCTTGTCCCTAAGAGTTTTTTTTATTTTATTTCAAAAATATACTTCATTCATAAAATTATCTTTGTACATATACGTCTTTATATGCATATAAGTAGTCATGAAAGCAGTTCTGTTCAGTACAGTAGTATACAAAGAAAGAAATAATCATTAAAGTTTGACTCTATCCAACAAAAAAACCCAAGGCATTTGCTACATGTACAAGATATTTACATATATTTGAGGTGACGGAAGAGTCCAATAACTGAACGGACCCCCATTTTACTTCAACAGGAAGACCTTAGATGGCAGTCTTTCCCCACTGTGTCTTGACAGCAGCTTCCTCAAGTTTTAGTGTGTCCCTCATCACATATTCCTGGACCTTGGAATGTGCCAGTCAACTCCTTGTTCTGGAAGAGCAATAAATTGTGGGCATACCAAAGAGTGTCTTTCACTGCACCAAGGCATCGCTTGGTGTGGGTGGTATTACCTGTGAGGACCTTCCAGTCACTCTGCATTAACATAGAAAATGGCTGTGGGGGGGAGGTTTAGAGACTGTCACACATCTCCTGCTGAAAAGTACCTTTGCAAAGGGAGATCGGAGAGAGCTGCAGTGAGTTTTGTCGAGGTTCATCCCGAGCAGCTCCGTGACGCAGGACTCTGTGCTCTACGGCCTGTTCCCTGGGAGGTATACCAAGACAAACATCAACTGTACCTTGTGCCCCAGAGGACAGGGGAATTCTGCTTTCCTTATAGCTTCTCACACAGGGATGATGATCAGGCAGTCCGACTCAGACTCCACCTACGAACTCCATAGCTCCACTGTGATTTCCCATGGCCTTATCCAGTTTGGAATATGGGATTCTGAAATCAAGTTTAACATTAATTGTAAGACTCACAATCTGACTAAGTGTGTAACCACTCCAGGAACGAGTGTACTTGGACAAGATTTACAATTTTTTAAAAGTAATTAGAACAAGTACAATAGAAGTGACGGTTAACAAGGCGAAAGTCAAAACCACAGTTTAAATTGATGGAAAAAAACTGAGTCAACATTTCATATCCGGTGACCCTTCATTAGAACCGGTGCTTGGTTGGATAGGGTTCTGTCCCTTCCAATATTTTTCTGCTGCTTTTGCCTTGTTTCTGCACACTGTGCCATTGAGTCATAGACCCTTTATTAACCTTTTGCACGTCACAACTGCAGCCTGACCAATGGTAGCCCTGAACTCTTGGTTCAGACAATGCATGCTTGAATTCTGATTGGCTGGATGAGATACCTCCCTCTTGCTGTATGACCACAATCTGATGCCCATAGGAAGCATGACAAGTGTGTTGCCTTAGAGTTTCCTTATTTATTGCGATTCCCAGTTAAATCCGATGTTTATAATGTCTCTATGCATTGTTGATTTGATCAGATACTTTTCAAAGACTGGCTGCCTTTTTTTTGTAAACAAAAACAGAAATTGCTGGAGAAACTCAGCAAGTCTCTCACCACCCCCTCGGCTCACAGCCTCATTCTTGGTGAAGGGCTTTTGCCTGAAGCATCGATTCTCCCACTCCTCAGATGCTGCCTGACCTCCTGTGCTTTTCTAGCACCACTCTCTTGACTCTAATCTCCAGCATCTGCAGTCCACACTTTTGCCTGGCAGCATCTGTGGAGAGAAAGCAGAGTTAGCATTTTGGATCCGGTAACCCTTCTTCAGAACTGCCACAACCAGCCCACTGTCAGCTCCTAATGGTCCCCATTAGCAGCTATTGATTTTCCCAGGCTGACCTGCATCCATTCTTTTACCTGCCCAGCTGGGGTGGGGGGAGATAAATGGGAGGGGGGTTGGGTCTAGGGGGGGAAGGTGGCTGGGAATGCAATGGGTAGATGACAGTGAGAGGAGATGGCGATAGGTCGGAGCAGAGGGTGGGAAGGAAGATGGATAGTTACGACAGGACAAGGGTGCGATGCCGAGTTGGAGGGTTGGATCTGGGATAAGGTGGGGAGAGGGGAGATGAGGAAACTGGTAAAAATAGTTGCTCTCGATGTCGTTTCCTCTACATTGGGGAGACAGGGTGCCAACTTGCGGAAACAGACCCTTAGGTACATCTCATCCATGCCGACCAGATTTCCCAACCCAATCTAGTCCTACCTGCCAGCACCTGGGCCCATATCCCTCCAAACCCTTCCTTTTCATATACCCATCCAAATGCTTTTTAAATGTTGCAATTGTACCAGCTTCCACCACTTCCTCTGGCAGCTCATTCCATGCATCTCTGTGTGAAAAAGTTGCCCCTGAGGTCTCTTTTATATCTTTCCCCTCTCACCCTAAACCTATGCCCTCTAGTTCTGGACTCCCCCACCCCAGGGAAAAGACTTTGTCTATTTATCCTATCCATGCCCCTCATGATTTTATACACCTTTATAAGGTCACCCCTCAGCATCCAAAGTTCCAAGGAAAACAGTCCTAGCTTATTCAACCTCTCCCTATAGCTCGAATCCTCCAACCCTGGCAATTCTGTGTCTTACAATTATGCACTCCACAACCACCTGATGAAGGAACAGCGCTCTGAAAGCTAGTGCTTCAATTAAACCTGTTGGACTATAACCTGGTGTTGTGTGATTTTTAACTCCTAACTCCTGTACTTGTTAAATTGCATCTCACAAGGTTTGGATTCTTGCTGCTTGTTGCTTTTTCCTTAGATTCTTCTGGAAATTGAATTGTTAAATCTCGATGTTTTAAGAATTCTGATTGTTTTTAAGCTAATGTTAGTTGCAATAGAAAAAACATTTCTACACTTTTATAAGCTCCAACAAGAGACAGTCTAACTGCCACCCTTTGATGTTTAATGGGGTTAGGAGAAAGTGAGGGCTGCAAGGTGCTGGAGAGTCAGAGTCAAAAAGGGTGATGATGGAAAAGGACAGTAGGTCGGGCAACATCCGAGAGCAGGAGAGTTGATGATTCAGGCACAAGCCCTTTATCAGGAATGTGTATTACCATCACGGCATCCTCACAATCATTATCCTGGGGGTTACCATTGATCACAAACTCAATTGGACTCGTCACGTAAACACAGTGGCTACAAGAACAGGTCAGAGGCTAGGAATACTACAGCGAGTAACACGCCCTTCCCGGGAGAGTCAGAGGCTGAGGGAGACCTTATAGAGGTTTATTAAATCATGAGGGGCATGGACAGGGTAAATAGACAAGGTTTTTTTTCCCTAGAGTTGGGGAGTCCAGAACTAGAGGGCATAGGTTTAGGGTGAGAGGGGAAACATATAAAAGAGACCTTAGGGGCAACTTTTTTTCACACAGAGGGCTGTGCCTGAGTGGAATGAGCTGCCAGAGGAAGTGGTGCAGGCTCGTGCAATTCCAACATTTAGAAGGCATCTGGATGGGTATATGAAAAGGAAGGGAGATGGGCTGGGTGCTGGCAATTGGGATTAGATTGGGTTGGGATATCTGGTTGGCATGGACGAGATGGATCGAAGTGTCTGTTTCTGTGCTGTATATCTCTATGATTCCATGACTTTGACTCCGAGGAGAAAGTGAGGTCTGCAGATGCTGGAGATCAGAGCTGAAAATGTGTTGCTGGAAAAGCGCAGCAGGTCAGGCGGCATCCAAGGAACAGGAGATTCGACATTTCGGGCATAAGCCCTTCTTCAGGAATGAGGAAAGTGTGTCCAGCAGGCTAAGATAAAAGGTAGGGAGGAGGGACTTGGGGTAGGGGTGATGGAGATGTGATAGGTGGAAGGAGATCAAGATGAGGGTGATAGGCCAGAGTGGGGTGGGGGCGGAGAGGTCAGGAAGAAGATTGCAGGTTAGGAAGGTGGTGCTGAGTTCAAGGGTTGGTACTGAGACAAGGTGGGGGGAGGGGAAATGAGGAAACTGGAGAAATTTGAGTTCATCCCTTGTGGTTGAAGGGTTCCCAGGCGGAAGATTAGGCGCTCTTCCTCCAACCGTCATGTTGTTATGGTCTGGTAATGGAGGAGTCCAAGGACCTGCATGTCCTTGGTGGAGTGGGAAGGGGAGTTAAAGTGTTGAGCCACGGGGTGGTTGGGTTGGTTGGTCCGGGTGTCCCAGAGGTGTTCTCTGAAACGTTCCGCAAGTACTTCACAACCACTTCCATCTAGAATGATAAGAGCAGCAGATACATTGGAACACCACCACTTGCAAATTCCCTTCTAAGCCATTCCCCATCCTGACTTGGAAATATACCACTGTCACTTGTTCAAAATCCTGGCATTCCCTCCCTAAAGGCATTGTGGATCAACCTACAGCACGTGGACTGCAGAGGTTCAGGGAGACAGCTCTCCCCACCTTCTCAAGGGCAATCAAGGGCAGTAAATGCTGGGCCTGCCAGTGACACTGTGGCCCATGACAGAATGAATTTTAAAAAATGATGTCATCAAATGTGTCTGCATCTTCTTTTATTTTCTTGTAACGTATAACATTGTGAGTCATTGGATGAGCTGAATATAGTAGTGGATTAACTTGTTATTTTTAAATATGGTATTTAACTTTGAAGTAATTCCACACTTCATAAATTGTTTCCACCATGATATCCATAATTGTTCTCTATCTGGAGTGCTTCTGATCACAAATCTGGATATGCATTTTTCTATTTCTTATTAACATATTGATTAATCTAATTAAGACAGTTATATCGAGTTCTATAGAGATCTATAATATAGAAAATATCCCTTCTGATTATTGTGTTTGTGCTGGTCAAAAACAAGCACCTAACTTTCAAATCCCATTTTTCAACACTTGGTCCACAGCCTTGTAGATCTTGGCATTGCATATTTTAAAATTTGTTTCAAATCTTGCTGCATACTTGACAAAAAGGAAGATGGGATTGTGGTTGATATGTTCAGTCATCTCAGCTCAAGATCATCTCTGCAGGAGATCCTCAGAGTAGTATCCTAAACCCAAACATCTTCAGCTGCTTCATCAATGACCTTCCTTCCAACATAAGGTCAGAAATGGGGATGTTTACTGATGAATGCCAATATTTAGCATAATTTCCAATTCCTCAGATAATGAAGCAGCCCATATTGAAATGAAACAATAGCTGGGCCATCACTAAGTTGGACCAGAGGTAGAATTCAAATTCGAATTAGAATTCCTACAGTGTGGAAACAGGCCCTTTGGCCCAACAAGTCCACACTGACTCTCCGAAGAGTAACCCACCCAGACCCTACATTTCCCCTGGTAGTTTAAAGATTTAATGCTTCTTCTGTTTTTTATACTTAAAGAATTAATACATTTTTCATAGTATTTGGACATTATTCAAAGAATTGATTCTTCTATTCTCTACTTAATAAAGGTTTAAATCTTGTTTCTCCTTTGAATATTTCAATTGAATTTCTGCTCAATTCCTTCCTGAAAGCTTTTCACCTCAATAAAATATTGACTTCTTCAGTCAACTTTCTAACTTTTGTTTCAAGGACTTTCAATGTGAAGTTCCAGGATTTCCAAACAACACAAAGATTTGGGTTTCCACCAAGAAATATAGGTGTTACACCTATCTCCCTTTGTCTTGGGAATTTTAAAATTTTGCCCCTCAGAAAATGGCATGCCAATGCCTTGGTATTAAAATATCTTCTGATTTTTTTTAAAGTAAACCTTCTATTTTGCCTCCAAATTGATTTTTTAAAATTTCCATTCTTCTTCAGCCATCAACACATTGCCTTTAATTTTGGTCCTGAAATTGCCGGCCTCTTTATTAATTAAAGGCTGACTCCTCTTCAAATTTGGCAGCTGCATTCAGGATGCCTGCTCATATTTGTAGCCATGTTCATTTCTCTCGTAAAAACTCTTATTTTCTCGGTTCCCCAGGCTTAGTATTTGTGCCAATGGATAGTGTAAGTGATGGGAGGTGTCATCCACAGCGCTATCAAGCAGCACCTGCTCCTCAATAACCTCCTTAGTGACACCCAGTTGGGGTTCCACTAGGACCGCTCAGCATCTGACCTCATTACAGCCTCGGTTCAATCATAGACAAAAGAACTGAATTCCAGAGATGAGATGAGAGTGTCTGCACTTGACGTCAAGGTCATATTTGATCGAATGTGGCATCAAGGATTTCTTGCAAAATTAAGTTAATGAGAACGAGAGGGAAAACTCCCAGTGCTTACAGTCATCAGTCATGCAGTCATTTCCTGATGGACAGCGCATACTCGAAGTGTCAACTCTCCTGCTCCTTGGATGCTGCTTGACCAGCTGTGCTTTTCCAGCATCAGACTTTTTGCCTCTGATTTCCAGCATCTGCAGTCCTCACTTTCTCCTGCTTACAGTCATACCTGACACATAGGAAGTTGATTGTGGTTGTTGGAGATCAGTCATCTCAGCTTCAGATCATCTCTGCAGGAGTTTCTCAGGGTAGTATCCCAGGCACAACCATCTTCAGCTGCTTCAGCAATAACCTTCCCCCCCATCATAAGGTCAGTGGTGGGGATGTTCATTGACGAGTGACATATGAGGCAAAAGCTGGACCATAACCAGGTTTGGGCTGACACATAGTAACATTCATGCCAAATATGTGCCAGGCAATGACCATTTCCAATAAGAGAGAGAATCTAACCATTGTTCCTTGACATTCAATGCTGTTACTATCACTGAATCGTCAACATCCTGGGGGTTACCACTGACCAGAATCTAAATGTCATAGAATCTCTACAGTGTAGAAACAAGCCATTTGGCCCAACAAGTCTATATTGACCCTCCAAAGACCATCCCAACCAGACCATTCTCCTAAATTATTTCTCTACATTTCCCCTGACCAATGCACCTAACCTACACATCCCTAAATACTATGGGCAATTTAGCCAATTTGGCCAATCCACTTAACCTGCACAATTTTTTGGACTGTCGGAGGAAACCAGAGCACCCAGACATGGGGAGAATGTGCAAACTCCATACAGACAGATGCCCAAGGCTGAAATCAAACCCGGGTCCCTGGCGCTATGAGGCAGCAGTGCTAACCACTCAGCCACTGTGCCACCATACAAGTATTATGGCTACCAGAGCAGGTCAGAGGTCTGAGATATTGTGTTTAGGCTATCTTTATCAACTCACTCTACAGCTCACTATATTAGAGTCAAGGTTAGAGTGGTGCTGGAAAAGTGCAGCAGAATAGGTAGCATCCAAGGGATGGGAAAAATTGACGTTTTTGGCAAAAGCCCTTCATCAGGGAACTTCTGCATAGCTCACTATATTAATTAATACCAGATTCCTGTTCATTCATTCATAAACCGTTACTAACATAAATAAAACTGTGGTTTTGTAGTCTATAAGACAGACCAAATTCAAATAACCCTTTCTAATTAAAAAAAACCTTTCAAGCCAGAACTGCATTTTCATTCCTTATCAACCTTTGCCCCAAGCAGTGGTTAGGCCTAGCTACCTCTGAATATATAAACAATATCATCGTCATCAAGTCTCCAGAGGTGCCAGTGTTGGACTGGGGTGGACAAAGTTATCAACCATCTCCTGGACCTGAATAGATTCCCCAATTAGTAAATAACCTCTCAAATACTTTTTGACTGGGCCATTATTCTTAGTTATAAGAAACTAACTGACAAAACAGCACTTCCACAAAATCCATGAATGAATCTCACACCGGCAAATAGTAAATAAATCTCACAACTTGGCTGCAGTAATCAGTTTAATATCCTTTGTTCTTTTATTAAGTACTGTATAGATACAATTTATAACTTGCTTAGAGCATATAGGTCCAACATTTTTACTAACGTTTACTAACCTAAAAGACAAAAGGACTAACACCTCTTAATCATGCCAAGTTAAAAATCACACAACACCAGGTTATAGTACAGCAGTTTTATTTGAAAGTACTAGTTTTTGGAGCGATGCTCCTTCACCAGGTAGCTATGGAGCAGTATCATAAGAGACATAAATTATAGCAAAAGAGTCTGTGTCTAGTACCTGTAGTAAAAGCTAGCACCTGTACTTCCAAATAAACATAGAACATAGAAAGGTACAGCACAGAACAGGCCCTTCGGCCCACGTTATTGTGCTGAGCATTACTCCTAATCTAAAATAAAATAACCTTACCCTCGCACCCCTCAATTCACTGCTGTCCAAGTGCATGTCCAGCAGCTGCTAAAAGGTACCTAATGATGCTGCTTCCAACCTGTCGGACTATAATCTGGTGTTGTGTGATTTCTAACTTTGTCCACCCCAGCTCAACACTAGCACCTCCGCATTTTAATTATACAAACAGACCAGAGAGACATCCTCAATCCCATTAGAAGTAGCAGCCAGCATTTAGCATGTTTTTAACCCATCTCCTGTCTCCCAGGACAGAAGTCCTTCATACCTTTGTGTACTAGAGATAAAACAATGTAACATCATAGTAATGGAATTTTAAGAGATATAAGAACTGTGTATTAAAAGGCTCTTGTAAGAACTATATTTTGGGATTCTATTGCTGCCTCAAACTTGTGCTCTGATTGCTGAATAAAACAGTCTATTTTTGCCACTCACCGAGTCTCGTCGTTATTTGTACACGATCCCACAGAGACGAGGAAAGCTGCAGCGAGTAACTTACTCCTGACTCCCCAAAGCCTTTTCACCATCTGGAAGCAACAAGCCAGCCATGTGATGGAATACTCTCCACGGGTCTGGATTAATGCAGCTCCAACAACATTGAACGTAGAACAGTACAGCCCAGGAATAGGTCCTTCAGCCCATCTTGTCTGCATTGACTATGATGCCATTGTAAACTAATCCCCTCTCACTGCTCATGGTCCATATCCCTTTATTACCTACCTGCCAAAATGTTCCTTAAACATTCTTATCATATATGCTTCTACTACCTACTCTGACAGCATGTTCCAGGTTCTTACTATCCCCTGTGTAAAAAACGTGCCCCATGCATCTCCTTTAAACCGTCCCCTCTCATCTTAAGCCTTTGCCCCCTTGTATTTGACATTTCCACCTTGGGGAAAAGACTCCCATTATTAACCCTATCCATGCCTCTCATAAATTTATTTACTTCTATCAGGTAGCCCCTCAGCCTCTGATACACTGGAAAAACAATCCAAGTCAGGCCATTCAGCCCATTGAGTCCACACCGACCTTCCAAACAGCATCCCACCCAGTCCCACCTCCCATATCCTATCCCTGTAAGTCTGCATTTCCCATGGCTAACCCATCTAGCCAGCACATCCCAAGATACTATGGGTAATTTAGCATGTCAATCCATCTAAACAGCACATCTTTGAACCATGGAGGAAACCAGAGCACCTCCATGCAGACATGATGAGAATGCATAACTCCACACAGACAGTTGCCAGAAGGTGGAAACCAGCCTAGGTCGCTGGTGCTGTGATGCAGCAGTGCTAACCATTGAGCCACAGTGCTGCTTAAAGGTTTAGATGGAGAGGAATTTCTTAAGTGCGTACAAGACAATTTTCTGATTTAGTATGTGGATGTATCTACTAAAGAAGGTGCAAAACGTGACCTACTCTTGGGAAATAAGGCAGGGCAGGTGACTGAGGTGTCAATGGGGGAGCACTTTGGGGCCAGCGACCATAATTCTATTTGTTTTAAAATCGTGATGGAAATGGATAGACCAGATCTAAAAGTTGAAGTTCTAAATTGGAGAAAGGCCAATATGACAGTATTAGGCAAGACCTTTTGAAAGCTGATTGGAGGCAGATGTTCGCATGTAAAGAGATGACTAGAAAATGGGAAGCGTTCAGAAATAAGAGAACAGGAATCCAGAGAAAGTATATTCCTGTCAGAGTGAAAGGAAAGGCTTGTAGGTATAGGGAATGCTGGATGACTAAAAAAATTGAGGGTTTGGTTAAGAAAAAGGAAGCATGTGTCAGGTATAGACAGGATAGATCGAGTGAATCCTTAGAAGAGTATAAAGGAAGTAGGAGTACACTGAAAAGGGAAATCGGGAGGGCAAAAAGGGGACATGAGATAGCGTTGGCAAATAGAATTAACGAGAATCCAAAGGGTTTTTACAAATATATTAAGGACAAAAGGGCAACTAGGGAGAGAAATGGGCCCCTCACAGATCAGCAAGGCGGCCTTTGAGTGGAGCCACAAAAAATGGGGGAGATACTAAATGGATATTTTGCATCAGTGTTTACTGTGGAAAAGGATATGGAAGATATAGACTGCAGGGAAATAGATGGCGGCATTTTGCAAAATGTCCAGATTACAGAAGAGGAAGTGCTGGATGTCTTAGAACAGGTAAAGGTGGATAAATCCCAGGACCTGATCAGGTCATAGAGTCATAGAGATGTACAGCATGGAAACAGACCCTTCGGTCCAACCTGTCCATGCCGACCAGATTTCCCAACCCAATCTAGTCCCACCTGCCAGCACCTAGCCCATATCCCTCCAAACCCTTCCTATTCATATACCCATCCAAATGCCTCTTAAATGTTGCAATTGTACCAGCCTCAACCACATCCTCTGGCAGCTCATTCCATACACGTTCCACCCTCTGCGTGAAAACGTTGCCCCTTAGGTCTCTTTTATATCTTTCCCCTCTCACCCTAAACCTATGCCCTCTAGTTCTGGACTCCCTGACCCCAGGGAAACGACTTTGTCTATTTATCCTATCCACGCCTCTCATAACTTTTTAAACCTCTATAAGGTCACTCCTCAGCCTCCGATGCTCCTGGGAAAACAGCCCCAGCCTGTTCAGCCTTTCCCTTTCACTCAAATCCTCCAACCCTGGAAACATCCTTGTAAATCTTTTCTGAACTCTTTGAAGTTTCACAATATCTTTCCGATAGGAAGGAGACCAGAATTGCATGCAATGTTCCAACAGTGGCCTAACCAATGTCCTGTACAACTGCAACATGACCTCCCAACTCCTGTAGTCAATACTCTGACCAATAAAGGAAAGCAGAACAAACGCCTCCTTCACTATCCTATCTACCTGCGACTCCACTTTCAAGGAGCTATGAACCTGCACTCCAAGGTCTCTTTGTTCAGCAACACTCCCTAGGACCTTACCATTAAGTGTATAGGTCCTGCTAAGATTTGCTTTCCCAAAATGCAGCACCTCACATTTATCTGAATTAAACTCCATCTGCCACTTCTAAGCCCATTGGCCCATCTGGTTCAGATCCTGTTGTAATATGAGGTAGCCCTCTTCACTGTCCACGACACTTCCAATTTTGATGTCATCTGCAAACTTACTAACTGTACCTCTTATGCTCACATCCAAATCATTTATGTGAATGACAAAAAATAGAGAAACCAGCACCGATCCTTGTAGCACTCCACTGGTCACAGGCCTCCAGTCTGAAAAACAACCCTCCACCACCACTCTCTGTCTTCTACTTTTGAGCCAGTTCTGTATTCAAATGGCTAGTTCTCCCTGTATTCCAAGAGATCTAACCTTCCTAAACAGTCTCCCATGGGGAACCTTGTCGAACGCCTTACTGAAGTCCATATGGATCACATCGACTGCTCTACCCTCATCAATCTTCTTTGTTACTTCTTCAAAAAACTCAATCAAGTTTGTGAGACATGATTTCCCACCCACAAAACCATGTTGACTATCCCTAGTCAGTCCTTGCCTTTCCAAGTACATGTAAATCGTGTCCCTCAGGATTCCCTCCAACAACTTGCCCACCACGGAGGTCAGGCTCACCAGTCTATAGTTCTCTGGCTCGTCTTTACCGCCCTTCTTAAACAATGGCACCACGTTAGCCAACCTCCAGCCTTCCGGCATCTCACATGTGACCATCGATGATACAAATATCTCAGCAAGAGCCCCTGCAATTACTTCTCTAGCTTCCCACAGAGTTCTTGGGTACACCTGATCAGGTCCTGGAGATTTATCCACCTTTAACCGTTTCAAGACATCCAGCATTTCTTCGTCTGTAATATGGACATTTTCCAAGGTGTCACCATTTATTTTGCTACTTTCTATATCTTCCATATCCTTTTCCACAGTAAACACTGATGCAAAATACTCGTTTACCATCTCCCCCATTTTCTGTAGCTCCACACAAAGGCCGCCTTACTGATCTTTGATGGGCCCTTTTCTCTCCCTAGTTACACTTTTGCTTTTAATATATTTGTAAAAACCCTTTGGATTCTCGTTAATTCTATTGGTCAACATTATCTCATGTCCCCTTTTTGCCCTCCTGATTTCCCTCTTAAGTGTACTCTTACTTCCTTTATACTCTTCTAAGGATTCACTCGATCTATCCTGTCTATACCTGACATATGCTTCCTTCTTTTTCTTAACCAAGCCCTCAATTTCTTTAGTCATTCAGCATTCCCTATATCTATCAGCCTTCCCTTTCACCCTGATGGCAATATACTTTCTTTGGATTCTTGTTATCTCATTTTTGAACACTTCCCATTTTCTAGCTGTCTCTTTACCTGCGAACATCTGCCTCCAATCAGCTTTCGAAAGTTTTTGCCTAATGCTGTCAAAATTGGCCTTTCTCCAATCTCGAACTTCGACTTTTAGATCTGGTCTATCCTTTTCCATCACAACTTTAAAACGAATAAAATTATGGTCGCTGGCCCCAAAGTGCTCACCCACTGTCACCTCAGACACCTGCCCTGCCTTATTTCCCAAGAATAGGTCAAGCTTTGCACCTTGCCTAGTAGGTACATGCACGGTGTACCCGAGAACTCTGTGGAAAGCTAGAGAAGTGATTGCTGGGCCTCTTGCTGAGATGTTTGTATCATCGATGGTCACAGGTGAGGTGCCGGAAAACTGGAGGTTGGCTAACATGGTGTCACTGTTTAAGAAGGGCGGTAAAGACGAGCCAGAGAACTATAGACCAGTGAGCCTGACCTCAGTGGTGGGCAAGTTGTTGGAGGGAATCCTGAGGGACACGATGTACATGTATTTGGAAAGGCAAGGACTGACTAGGGATACTGGTTAAAGCACAGCAGGTTAGGCAGCATCCAAGGAATAGGAAATTCGACGTTTCGGGCATAAGCCCTTCATCAGGAATGAGGAGAGTGTGCCAAGCAGGCTAAGATAAAAGGTAGGGAGGAGGGACTTCGGGGAGGGGCGATGGAGATGTGATAGGTGGAAGGAGGTCAAGGTGAGGGTGATAGGCCAGAGTGGGGTGGGGGCGGAGAGGTCAGGAAGAAGATTGCAGGTTAGGAGGGCGGTGCTGAGTTGAGGGAACCGACTGAGACAAGGTGGGGGGAGGGGAAATGAGGAAACTGGAGAAATCTGAATTCATCCCTTGTGGTTGGAGGGTTCCCAGGCGGAAGATGAGGCGCTCCTCCTCCAGCCGTCATGTTGTTATGTTCTGCCGGTGGAGGAGTCCAAGGACCTGCATGTCCTCGGTGGAGTGGGAGGGAGAGTTAAAGTGTTGAGCCACGGGGTGGTTGGGTTGGTTGGTCCTTCCATATCCGCCACAAGTTCACCTGTACCTCCACACACATCATCTATTGCATCCGCTGCACCCGATGTGGCCTCCTCTATATTGGGGAGACGGGCCGCTTACTTGCGGAACGCTTCAGAGAACACCTCAGGGACGCCCGGACCAACCAACCCAACCACCCCGTGGCTCAACACTTTAACTCTCCCTCCCACTCCACCGAGGACATGCAGGTCCTTGGACTCCTCCACCGGCAGAACATAACAACACGACGGCTGGAGGAGGAGCGCCTCATCTTCCGCCTGGGAACCCTCCAACCACAAGGGATGAACTCAGATTTCTCCAGTTTCCTCATTTCCCCTCCCCCCACCTTGTCTCAGTCGGTTCCCTCAACTCAGTACCACCCTCCTAACCTGCAATCTTCTTCCTAACCTCTCCGCCCCCACCCCACTCCGGCCTATCACCCTCACCTTGACCTCCTTCCACCTATCCCATCTCCATCGCCCCTCCCCCAAGTCCCTCCTCCTTACCTTTTATCTTAGCCTGCTTGGCACCCTCTCCTCATTCCTGATGAAGGGCTTATGCCCGAAACGTCGAATTTCCTATTCCTTGGATGCTGCCTAACCTGCTGTGCTTTAACCAGCAACACATTTTCAACTGTGATCTCCAGCATCTGCAGACCTCATTTTTTACCCTGACTAGGGATAGTCAACATGGCTGTGTGGGTGGGAAATCATGTCTCACAACTTGATTGAGTTTTTTGAAGAAGTAACAAAGACGATTGATGAGGGTAGAGCAGTTGATGTGATCTATATGGACTTCAGTAAGGCGTTCGACAAGGTTCCCCATGGGAGATTGGTTAGCAAGGTTAGATCTCACAGAATACAAGGAGAACTAGCCATTTGGATACATAACTTGCTCAAAGGTAGAAGATAGAGAGTGCTGGTGGAGGGTTGTTTTTCAGACTGGAGGCCTGTGACCAGTGGAGTGCCACAAGGATCGGTGCTGGGTCCTCTACGTTTTGTCATTTATATAAATGATTTGGATGCGAGCATAAGAGGTACAGTGAGTAAGTTTGCAGATGACATCAAAATTGGAGGTGTAGTGGACAGTGAAGAGGGTTACCTCCAATTACAACAGGACTTGATCAGATGGGCCAATGGGCTGAGAAGTGGCAGTTGGAGTTTAATTCAGATAAATGTGAGGTGCTGCATTTTGGGAAAGCAAATCTTAGCAAAACTTATACAGTTAATGGTAAGGTCCTAGAGAGTGTTGCTGAATAAAGAGACCTTGGAGTGCAGGTTCATAGCTCCTTGAAAGTGGAGTCGCAGGTAGATAGGATAGTGAAGAAGGCGTTTGGTATATTTTCCTTTATTGGTCAGAGTTTTGAGTACAGGAGTTGGGAGGACATGTTGCAGCTGTACAGGACATTGGTTAGGCCACTGTTGGAATATTGTGTGCGATTCTGGTCTCCTTTCTATCGGAAAGATGTTGTGAAACTTGAAAGAGTTCAGAAAAGATTTACAAGGATGTTGCCAAGGTTGGCGGATTTGAGCTATTGGGAGAGGTTGAACAGGTTGGGGCTGTTTTCCCTGGAGTGTTGGAGGCCAAGGTGTGACCTTATAGAGGTTTACAAAATTATGAGAGGCATGAATAGGATAAATAGGCAAAATCTTTTACCTGGGGTCAGGGAGTCCAGAACTAGAGGGCATAGGTTTAGGGTGAGAGGGGAAAGATATAAAAGAGACCTAAGGGGCGACGTTTTCACACAGAGGGTGGAATGTGTATGGAAGCGCTGCCAGAGGAAATGGTGGAGGCTGGTACAATTGCAACATTTAAGAGTCATTTGGATGGGTATATGAATAGGAAGGGCTTGAACATAGAACAGTACAGCACAGAACAGGCCCTTCAGCCCACGATGTTGTGCCGGCCACTGATCCTCATGTATGCACCCTCAAATTTCTGTGACCGTACGCATGTCCAGCAGTCTCTTAAATGTCCCCAATGACCTTACTTCCACAACTGCTGCTGACAACGCATTCCATGCTCTCACAACTCTCTGTGTAAAGAACCCACCTCTGACATCCCCTCTATACTCTCCTCCAACCAGCTTAAAACTATGACCCCTCATACTAGGGGACATAGCTTTAAATTAAGGGGTGGTAGGTATAGGACAGATGTTAGGGGTAGGTTCTTCACACAGCGGGTTGTGAGTTCATGGAATGCCCTGCCCGTATCAGTGGTGAACTCTCCTTCTTTATGGTCATTTAAGCGGGCATTGGATAGGCATTTGGAAGTTATTGGGCTAGTATAGGTTAGGTAGGATTCGGTCGGCGCAACATCGAGGGCCGAAGGGCCTGTACTGCGCTGTATCCTTCTATGTTCTATGTTCTATGTTCTATGTTAGTCATTTCTGCCATGGGAATAGTCTCTGGCTATCGTCTCTATCTATGCCTCTCATTATCTTGTATTCCTCAATTAGGTTCCCTCTCCTCCTCCTTTTCTCCAATGAAAAAAGTCTGAGCTCAGTCAACCTCTCCTCATAAGATAAGCTCTCCAGTCCAGGCAGCATCCTGGTAAACCTCCTCTGAACCCCCTCCAAACCATCCACATCTTTCCTATAATAGGGCGACCAGAACTGGACACAGTATTCCAAGTAGGGTCTAACCAAAGTTTTATAGAGCTGCAACAAGATCTCACAACTCTTAAACCCCTGTTTATGAAAGCCAAAACACCATATGCTTTCTTAACAACCCTGTCCACTTGGGTGGCCATTTTAAGGGATCTATGTACCTGCACACCAAGATCCCTCTGTTCCTCCACACTGCCAAGAATTCTATCCTTAATCCAGTACTCAGCTTTCAAATTCAACCTTCCAAAATGCATCACCTCGCATTTATCCAGGTTGAACTCCATCTGCCACCTCTCAGCCCATCTCTGCATCCTGTCAATGTCCCGCTGCAGCCTACAACAGCCTCTATACTGTCAACGACACCTCCAACCTTTGTGTTGTCTGCAAACTTGCTGACTCATCCTTCAATCCCTTCATCCAAGTCAGTAATAAAAATTACAAACAGTAGAGGCCCAAGGACAGAGCCCTGTGGAACACCATTCACCACAGACTTCCAGGCAGAATATTTTCCTTCTACTACCACTCGCTGTCTTCTGTTGGCCAGCCAATTCTGTATCCAAACAGCTAAGTTCCCCTGTATCCCATTCCTCCTGACCTTCTGAATGAGCCTACCATGGGGAACCTTATCAAATGCCTTGCTGAAGTCCATATACACCACAGCTCAATCCTCATCAATTTTTCTAGTCACATTCTCAAAGAACTTGATAAGGTTTGTGAGGCATAACCTGCCCCTCACAAAGCCGTGTTGACTGCATTTAATCAAGCCATGCTCTTCCAGATGGTCATAAATCCTATCTCTCAGAATCCTTTCTAACACCTTGCAGATGACAGACGTGAGACTTACTGGTCTGTAATTGCCGGGGATTTCCCTATTTCCTTTCTTGAAGAGAGGAATTACATTTGCCTCTCTCTTGTCCTCAGGTGTGACTCCAGTGGAGAGTGAGGATGCAAAGATCTTTGCAAGTGGTGAAGCAATTGCATTTCTTGTTTCCCAAAGCAGCCGAAATCAAATCTGGTCCTGGCCTGGCGAGTTGTCAATCTTAATGTTTGACAAAATTTTCAGCATATCAGCTTCCTCTACCTCTGTCATTCCAGATGCACACCTGCTCTTCAAAGGTTTCATTCACTACAAAGTTCATTTCTTTCGTAAAGGCAGAAGCAAAAACTCATTTAGGGCTTCCCCTACCTTCTCAGTCTCCACACACAAGTTTCCTATGCTATCCCTGATCGGCCCTATTCTTTCTTTGACCATTCTCTTATTCCTCACATAAGTGTAAAATGCCTTTGTGTTCTCCCCAATCCGTTCTGCCAAGCCTTTCTCGTACCACGTCCTGGCTTTCCTCAGACCATTTTTGAGCTCCTTCCTCACCTGCCTGTAATCCTGTAGAGCTGAGCTTGATTCTAGCTTCCTCCACCTTATGTAAGCTACTTTCTTCCTTTTGATGAGAAGCTCCACTGCTCTCGTCATCCAAGGTTCCTTTATCTTACCCCTTCTTGCCTGAATCAGAGGGACATATTTATACATCACTCGCAACAGAAGGCTTATACTATCAACCAATCTTATCCTTAATCATAACTACGTTAAAACTTACTGAATTATGATCACTGTTACCAAAATACTCCCCCCACTGAAACCCCAACGCCAGCCAGTTTCAATCTCCAATACAAGGTCCAGTATGGGCTTTTCACTTGATGAACTGTGTACATGTTGCTTCAAGAAACCCTTCTGGATGCAGCTAACAAACTCTGTCCTATCTAGTCCCTGGCACTAAAAGAGTCTCAATCAATATGGGGATAGTTAAAAGTCTCCCATTACAACAGCCCTGTTATTTTTTATATCTTTCAATGATCTATGTATGTCCCTTTTCCTCTACCTCCCTCTGGCTATTGGGAGGCTTATAGTATAACCCCATCATAGTGACTGCACCTATCTTATTCCTTAGTTCTATCTGTTTGGCCTTGCTGGATGAGCCCTCCAAGATGGTTTTTTCTTAGTACAGCTGCTACATTCTCCTGAATCAGTAATGCAATTCTCCAACCCCTTTTACATCCCTCTTTATCGCACTTGGAAATGTATCACCATTCCTTCAGTGCCATTGGGTCAAAATTCTGGAGCTCTTTCCTTAATGGCATTGTGGGTAAAAGTGCACCAAATGAACTCCAGCAGTTCAACATGGCAGCTCACCACCACCTTCCCCTACGGCACTTAGCAATGGACAACAAATGCTGGCCCAGCCAGTGTATCCACACCAAGAATGAATAAAGAAAATCCCTTTTATATCCATTCCGCTGTGTGCCAGTAACACCTGAATATTGATATTGGGAAATGTTGTAATGTAATGTCGAGGGGAGATAATTAAATTCTCTCCTCTATTGGATGTCAGCCTAGGTTATTTGTTGAAGTCTATGGAGTATGACTTGGATCCACAGAGATTAAGAGTACAGCACACAAAGTCATGATTGATGCAACACATGTGGTAGTGGGTACTTTATTTATAATTGTGCATATAAGAAGTTGCAGCAAGAATAAATGAAGTCAGATACGCATTTCTTTTCAAAATAAATTTACCAAATCCTTGATTCATGGAAAATATATTAAAAATGTATTGACTTTATTCTGATTCCAATGGACACTGTAGCATATATTTTAACCTCAGTCAACTTTGCCAAACTGCAGAGTCAGTACATTGAAAATTACAGGCTCCATATGTAAGATTTCAGATGAGTGTTGAATCACACTGCTAAGTGTGACATTTATGCAAGAGACAGTCTGAAGTAACTTGTTCAATGGTTTTGACACACTGCATATTGTCTATATTACGGGAAGAAAGACAAAGCGACTGCATTTTGTGCACACTTTTTACATCCTCAGCATATCTCAAAATGCTTTATGGATGGTTCACTGTATACCATAAAATACTTTGAAATATAATCATTATCGTAATGAATGAGAACCAGGCAGCTAGTGTACTGATCAATTCAAATCATCTATTTAACAGTGTTGGATAAAGCTTAACAACGGCATTGAGGATGGGAGAGCTGCTGTCAGAAGGCACACCTACTCTTCAAAATAATGGCTGTGGGACTTTTTTTTTATGACTGAGCAGACAAAATCTCTAAAATCTCCACTGAATGACAGCACTTTTGACAGTGCAATTCTCCCTCAGTACTGCACTGAATTGTCAGCCTGGATAATGTGTTCAAGTTTCCCAGTGTTGTTTTATGAACCTATAGCCTTCTTGCAACTAACCGAAGCATTGCTATTTTTGTCTGGATCCAGTGAACTTGCCTCCTGGTCCCCGGGGAATCTTTATTGCGACATCAGACAATGATAAGGGGAAGGCATTTCGCTGATGCTGCGGGACTTAAATAAAGAGGTTATACACGATCTAATTTCTGGTATAATTTCAAATCTTTTCTTTTTCTAGCCACTTTATCAACTGCGCCACAAACGGTTTTGCCATAAATGCAAATATTTGAATTATTGGCATTTGTGTATAAAAGAAAGGAAACAGCTTCATCACTGATAATCATAGTAACAGTCTTCAGTATGAAGTACAAAATATGGCAAAGTAATTCTTTGGAAGGGAGAATGAGGGCAGTAAAATCACACATGATGTGAGTGTCAGCTTTGCTGCTGTAGCCATTAGTTTTCATTTATTTTGATAACACTGTGAGGATGTAGGGCTGTTTACAATTTCTACACCCCAATGTACTTTCCTGATGTACGTTCTACAATGGGAAATTAATTGTGGTCTCGTCTGAATCTTAAAGCATTGTCACCCAGGATTTACAGATTAGATTTGGAGTTATGAGGCTGAGCTGGTTTTATTTTAACTGTGAAAATGATTGGCAATAACGGCAGCTTGAATATTTTTCACTTACACATTGACATAATTAAATAAATGGCCTGTCTGTTCTACTTAAAAAGAACTGAGCTTGATACAAATAATTGAACATTTATTGCGCATTTCAAGACTTCTTCTGTACTTTTTATCCTAAGATGGCTCACTAATTGGTTTTCCTTGCAACCTGTCAGAATGGTTTTGTTTTATTAGTCTGAGTTTAGTTCAGTTATTCATTAATCATCAAATCTTGATTTAGAATAATTAATTATGTGAAATAATTCTCAACGTAGCAAACATCAGACTAACTGATGTGAATGAAAGCCTCGCTTGCTTATGGTTCAGTATTATTCATGAATTTGTATTTAATGGCAAAGAGAAGAAAGAACATGATTTACCGAAAGATTTTTATACCCTTCCAAAGTGCTCTGCAGTCAACAAAATGAAGTCACCATTGTTATTTAGTTAAACGCGTCTGCCAATTTCATTCACAGCAAATTCCCACTGAACAGAACTGCTCAGCTTTCTCTGCTTTTGGCAGAGTTAGCTGAAGAAGAATTGTTCACCCAAGAAAAATGCCCTGCTCAAACTTTGAATAGTGCCTTGGGACGTTTCACATCATTTAAATCTACTGAAATTATGGGTGGACTGTTATATAAGGTAATGGCTCAGAAAGAGTAAATGCTGAAATTGCATAAGGTCCACTCCGCCAGATAATGCCACACTGCCTTTGGATGGGGAATCATGCAGGCTAGTTGGAGGCCCTGATGGAGGCAAATGTGTCATCTCTGTTTCTTGACAGTTGTCATTGTGCCTGACCAGTTCATATCAATTGCACTTATAGATACTGTTTCATATACTATGCCTTGTTATGTAAGGTGAATATCTCTTCTTGTTAAGAATTTCTAGTATTTAATAATCTACCACTTGTAATTTAAAAAGTCTCTTAGGCTCAGTATAGAAAGGAGGACTAGTGACAGTGAACTACCCCAGTCATAGTCCACCAATGGCATGTACTCCGAGCCTAATATGACATGGTGATTAGCGATGGGCACTTGTGTTGAAACAGTAGAGAGGACCCATTTAACCGTGTGTTTGCTACCGCAAGAACATTGCCATGTTAAGATCATTTCCACTTTAAGGAGACACAGACAGTCAGTCAACAATTGAAATGTGATGACCAACAGTCACCAGCCATTGTGGGAACATCGACAGGGCCGAAGCAGCAGTCCTTGAGGAAACCTTCACCCCGGGCTGGTGAGAGGCACAAGGAAACTGTGTAAAGACTAAAAGCTAGCCACACCTGAAAGATACATAGGCCTTCTAGAAAAAGCCTCTGTGGGAGCAATTTTTTAAATTCATTTGTGGGACTTGGATATCACTGGCTGGCCAGCTTTGATAGGCCATTCCTGTTTGCCCTACAGAAGGTGGTGGCTAGCTGCTTTCTTGAATCGCTGCTGTCCACTTGCAGTGGGTTGTCCCAGTAGAGAGGGAATTCCAGGATTTTGACCCAAAGACTGTGAAGGAAAGGCGGTATATTTCCAAGTCAGGGTGGTGAGTGGTTGGAGAGGAACTTGCAGGTGGTGGTATTCCCAAGTATCTGCTACCCTTCTTCTAGGTAGAAGTGGTCATGGGTTTGGAAGGTGCTGTCTCAGGATCTTTGGTGAATTTCTGCAGTGCATCTTGTAGATAGTACATACTGCTGCTACTGAGCACCAGTGATGAGGGGATTGAATGTTTGTGGATGTGGTGCCAATCAAGTGGGTTGCTTTGTTCTGAATGGTGTCAAGCTTCTTGAGTGTTGGTGGAATGGCAAGTGGGGAGTAATCATCAGCACCGCCCTCCTAACCTGCAATCTCCTTCCTGACCTCTCCGCCCCCACCCCACTCCGGCCTATCACCCTCACCTTGACTTCCTTCCACCTATCCCACCTCCATCGCCCCTCCCCCAAGTCCCTCCTCCCTACCTTTTATCTTAGCCTGCTTGGCTACTCTCTCTCATTCCTGAGGAAGGGCTTATGCTTGAAACGTCGAATTCCCTATTCCTGAGATGCTACCTGGCCTGCTGTGCTTTGACCAGCAACACATTTTCAGCTGTGATCTCCAGCATCTGCAAACCTAATTTTTTACTCGAAGTAATCATCACACTCCTGCCTTGTGCCTTGTAGATGGTGGATAGACTTTGGGGTATCAAGAGATGAGTTACTCGCCACAGTATCCCTAGTCTCTCACCTGCTCTTGTAGCCACTGTGTTTATGTGATAAGCCCAGTTGAGTTTCTGGTCAACCCCAAGGATGTTGACAGGGGGGGATTCAGTGATGGTAATACTGTTGAATGCCAATGGGCGGTGGTTAGAGTTCCTCTTATTGGTGATGGTCATTGTCTGATATTTGTGTGGCGTGAATGTTACTTGCCTTTGTCGGTCCAAGCCTGGATATTGTCCAGATCTTATGACATTTGAACACGGACTGCTTCAGTATCAGAGGAGTCGCGAATGGTGCTGAACACTGTGCAATCATCAGCGAACATCCCCACTTCTGACCTTATGACAGAGGGAAGGTCATTGATGAAGCAGCTGAAGATTGTTGGGCCCAGGACACTACTCTGAGGGACTCCTGCAGTGATGTCCTGGAGCTGAGGTAACTGACCCTCCACAACCACAACCATCTTCCTTTGTGCCAGGTATGACTTTAACCAGTGTTTGTCCCCTAATAGCCATTGATTCCAGTTTTGCCAGGGCTCCTTGATGCCATACACAGTCAAAAGTGTCTTTGATGTCAAGGGCTGTCACTCTCACCTCACCTCTGGAATTTGGAGGTGGAGACACAAAGAACATTGAAGCACAGAATCAGGTCCTTTGGTCCACCAGAACTGTGCTGACACATGATGCTTTTCTGAACTAAAAATCTTCTGCCTCTATACGGTCCATATCTCTCTATTCCCTGCCTATTCATTTATCTTTCAAGATGCCTCTTCACTATTGCTACTGTATCCGCCTCCACCACCTCCTCAGGCAGCACATTCCAGGCACTTACCGTCCTCTGTGTAAACATTTGCCTGTCACATCTCCTTTATACTTACCCTTTGTAACTTAATGCTAATTGTCCAAGTAATTGACTTTGCTACCCTGGGATAAAAACTCCGGCTATCCATTTTATACATGCCCTTTTATAACTTTGTAAACGTCTGTCAGGTCATCCCTCGTCCTTTGATGTTCAAGTAAAACAAATTAATCTTGTCCAATTGCTCCTCACAGCTCATACCCTCCAAACCAGGTGAAATCCTGATAAACTGTTTCTGTATCCTCCCCAAAGTTTTCACATCCTTCTGGTCATTTGGCGACCAGAACTACACACAACATTCCAAATGTGGGCTAACTAAAATTCTGTACAGTTGCAACATGCCAATATTTATACTCTGTGCCCAACTGATGAATGGGTAAAAAAATGAGATCTGCAGATGCTGGAGATCACAGTTGAAAATGTGTTGCTGGTTAAAGCACAGCAGGCCTATTCCTTGGATGCTGCCTAACCTGCTGTGCTTTAACCAGCAACACATTTTCAGCCCAACTGATGAAGGCAAGCATGCTATATAACTTCTTGGTTTGGAGATACTGGTGTTGGACTGTGGCGTACAAAGTTAAAAATCACACAGCACCAGGTTATAGTCCAACAGGTTTAATTGAAAGCTTCAAATTATATCTTCTTGATCACCTTATCCACTTGTGTTGCCACTTTTGCGGAACTATGGATATATGCCTAGATTTCTCTTTATGTTCATACTTTTAAGGGTTCCATCATTCATTGTAAAATATATATTGTATATTTACCTCAGTGAAAGGTGAAAAAAAATACAGTAAAGGCACAAAAGATTGAGTAAGCAATGAAATTAAACAGAGTCCTAACCTTCCAAAACAAGTATCACTGCTATCATGAATAGGTTTCACAAAGCACAGATAGAGTGAACATAGAACATAGAACATTACAGTGCTGTACAGGCCTTTCGGCCCTCAATGTTGCTCCGCCCTGTCATACTAATCTGAAGCCCATCCAACCTACTTACATGTACGTCCATATGTCTGTCCAATGATGACTTAAATGCACTTAAACTTGGCGAATCTAGTTTGTGAGACATGATTTCCCATGCACAAAGCCATGTTGACTGTCCCTAATCAGTCCTTGCCTTTGCAAATACATATACATCCTGTCCCTCAGGATTCTCTCCAACAATATGCCCACCACTGAGGTCAGGCTCACCAGTCTATAGTTCCCTGGCTTGTCTTTACCGCCCTTCTTAAACAGTGGCACCACATTTGCCAACCTCCAGTCTTCCGGCACCTCACATGTGACTATCGATGATTCAAATATCTCAGCAAGAGGCCCAGCAATCACTTCTCTGGCTTCCCACAGAGTTCTCGGGTACACCTGATCAGGTCCTGGGAATTTATCCACCTTTAACCGTTTCAAGACATCCAGCACTTCCTCCTCTGTAATCTGGAAATTTTGCAAGATGTCACCATCTATTTACCTACAGTCTATATCTTCCATATCCCTTTCCACAGTAAATACTGATGCAACATACTCGTTTAGTATCTCCTCCATTTTCTGTGGCTCCACACAAAGGCCGCCTTGCTGGTCTTTGAGGGGCCCAATCTCTCCCTAGTTACCCTTTTGTCCTTAATATACTTGTAAAAACCCTTTGGATTCTCCTTAATTCTATTTGTCAAAGCTATCTCAAGCCCCTATTTTTCCCTCCTGACTTCCCTCTTAAATATACTCCTACTTCCTTTATACTCTTCTAAGGATTCACTCGATCTATCCTGTCTATACCTGACATATGCTTCCTTCTTTCTCTAAACCTAACCCTTAATTTCTTGAGTCATCCAGCATTCCCTATACCAACCAGTCTCTCCTTTCATCCTGACAGGAATATACTTTCTCTGGATTCTTGTTATCTCATTTCTGAACGCGTCCCATTTTCCAACCGTCCCTTTACCAATGAACATCTGCCTCCAATCAGCTTTCGAAAGTTCTTGCCTAATACCGTCAAAATTGACCTTTCTCCAATTTAGAACTTCATCTATTAGATCTGGTCTATTCTTTTCCATCACTATTTTAAAACAAATAGAATTATGTTGTTGGCCTCAAAGTGCTCCCCCACTGACACCTCAGTCACCTGCCCTGCCTTATTTCCCATGAGTAGGTAAAGTTTTGCACTTTCTCTGGTAGGTACATCCATATAATGATCAGAAAATTGTCTTGTACACACTTAATAAATTCCTCTCCATCTAAACCTTTAACTTTATGGCAGTCCCAGTCGATGTTTGGAAAGTTAAAATCCCCTACCACAACCACCCTATTATTCTTACAGATAGCTGCGACCTCCTTACAAGTTTTTTTCTCAATTTCCCTCTGACTATTGGGGGGGGGGTCTATAATACAATCCCAAGAAGGTGATCATCCTTTTCTTATTTCTCAGTTCCACCCAAATAACGTCCCTGCATGTATTTCCGGGAATATCCTCCCTCAGCACAGCTGTAATGCTATCCCTTATCAAAAATGCCACTCCCCCTCCTCTCTTGCCTCCCTTTCTATCCTTCCTGTAGCATTTGTATCCTGGAACATTAAGCTGCCAGTCCTGCCCATCCCTGAGCCATGTTTCTGTAATTGCTATGATATCCCAGTCCCATGTTCCTAACCATGCCCTGAGTTCATCTGCCTTCCCTGTTAGGCCCCTTGCATTGAAATAAACGCAGTTTAATTCATTAGTCATACCTTGTCCTGCCTGCCCTGACTGGTTGACTCACTTCTGTTCTCAACTGTACCCATCTCAGATTGATCTCTTTCCTCACTATCTCCCTGGGTCCCACCCCCTCACCTTACTAGTTTAAATCCCCCCCGAACAGCTCGAGCAAATTTCCCTGTCAGTATATTAGTCCCCTTCTAATTTAGGTACAATCCGTCCTTCTTGTACAGGTCATTTCTACCCCAAATGAGATTCCAATCATCCAAAAATGTGAATCTTTCTCCCATACACCAGCTTCTCAGCCATGCATTCATCTGCTCTATCCTCCTATTCCTGCCCTCACTAGCTTGTAGCACCGGGAGTAATCCAGATATTACTACCCTTGAGGACCTCCTTTTTAAGTTTCTGCCTAACTCTCTGTAGTCTCCCTTCAGAATCTCAACCTTTTCCCTTCTTATATCATTGGTTCCAATGTGGACAATGACCTCTTGCTGGTCCCTCTCCCTCGTGAGAACATTCTGCACCCTCTCTGAGAAATTTTAGATTAGATTAGACTTAGATTAGACTTACAGTGTGGAAACAGGCCCTTCGGCCCAACAAGTCCACACCGACCCGCCGAAGCGAAACCCACCCATACCCCTACATTACCCCTTACCTAACACTACGGGCAATTTAGCATGGCCAATTCACCTGACCCGCACATCTTTGGACTGTGGGAGGAAACCGGAGCACCCGGAGGAAACCCACGCAGACACGGGGAGAACGTGCAAACTCCACACAGTCAGTCGCCTGAGTCGGGAATTGAACCCGGGTCTTCAGGCGCTGTGAGGCAGCAGTGCTAACCACTGTGCCACCGTGCCGCCCACATGTGCCACCGTGCCGCCCACTATGCCACCGTGCCGCCCACATGCCACCGTGCCGCCCACGGTGATCCTTGATCCTAGCACCAGGGAAACAACACACCATTCTGCTTTTTCTCTGCTGGCCACAGAAACCTCTGTCTGTTCCTTGGACTACAGATTCTCCAACCACAATTGATCTCCTGGAAGCCGACTTATCCCTAGTTGCATTTGAGCCAGTCTCAATACCAGAAACTTGTCTGTTCGTGCTACGTTCCCCTGAAAATCCATCACCCCCTACATTTTCCAAAACAGCATTCCTGTTTGAAATGGGTATATCCACAAAAGACTCCTGCTCTAGGTGCCTATCTCTCTTACCCTTCCTGGAGTTAACCCATCTATGAGACTGTATCTGAGACATCCCCCCTTCCTATAACTACCATCATCATATACTGTTGCTATTGCAAATTCCTCATCGCTTCTATCTGTCATGAGTGTGTAAGGAGTATTGTAGGGGACTGAGTATACAGCCTTGCAGGGCACTGGTGTTGAGGATTATTGTGGAAGAAGTGGTGTCATTTGTACTTACGGATTGCGGTCCATGGGTCAGGACAATCTAGTAACAGATGGGGGAGCCGACACTCAGGTCTCCGAATTTAGCGAAGTTTGGAATTATCATGTTGAAAGTGGAAATGTAGTCAATAAGTAGAAGCCTGACATAAGCATCTTTGATGTCCAGATATTCCAGGGATGAGTGTAGGGCTAGGGAGATGACATCAGTTGTGGACCTGTTGCATTGGTAGATGATGTGGAGATGCAATATAGTAATTTATTAGAATTTAAAACCTGAAAGAAATAATGGTACAAAGTTGCACTTGAAAGGCTGCCACTGAGAGTATGCCAAACAGCAGATTTTAAGAGGCAGTTCAGCCATATGAAATAAAAAATAAGCCTCAGAGGCCAAAGCAATGCCCAGCAGGCAAAAGAATGTTATAACACAGTCGGTGTCTTCCCAAAGATGTAGAGGTACACAGCTTCTGAGCAGCAGACGTGAAGCACAGTGATGAATAGTAGTGATTGAATGACAAAAAGAATGGTATATTCTGTATTTGTTGAATTGTACCAGGAGTATTGAAATTATGTTCAGCTAACCTGTTTTCACAATGATGCTTGAGAGGTAAATATTGAGCAACCCATCAGAGAGAACTCTTATTCTCTATTTCAAAATAGTGCCAAGGTATCTTTAATGTCCACCAAGTAGAGAAGAAATACCTCAATTTAACATCCACAAATATAAGAATAGTCAATAATACATCAAGTAGGGGATGCAGGAGAACTTTTGTCCAAACAGAGGGTAGAATTTGGAACTTGCTCCCACAGAATAGCTGTGACAATTAACGTAGAAGGACTCAAGGGGAAGTAAGATGAGAAAGAATAGAAAATAAAAATGTGTTAATGGGATGAGATGAGGAGCATTGGGAAAAATTGAGTCTGAAGCATGGAGGACTGATTGGATAAGTTAAATCAACTGTTCTGTGATTATTTTGTAATTACTAAAGCTATGTTTCTGCTGTTAATGGAAAAAAGAAAGGCTTACATGCATATTTTCATGGCCAGTTTCAAAGTGATTGACAATTGGTGGAGTAATTTTGAAATGTAGTCATTGTTGTAACACAAGAGAAGAAAGGAGGGACAATGGGATCACGTGATTCAGCTCAGAAAGAGTCCACACTGCTCATTATGTCTGCATGGTGTAGAAATGAGACAGGTCAGGCAGCATCCAAGGAACAGGAAATTCGACGTTTCGGGCATAAGCCCTTCATCAGGATTCCTTGGATTTCCTGTTCCTTGGATTCTGCCTGACCTGCTGCGCTTTTCCAGCAACACATTTTCAGCTCTGATCTGCAGACCTCACTTTCTCCCCTTAGAAATGAGACAGCCAGCCTAATCCCATTTTCCAGCATTTGGTCTATAGCTCTTCAGGTTATGACACTTGAAGAACTTTTTCTAAATGTGTAACAAGGGTTTTCTACCTCGAATGCGCTTTCACGTAGACTCCTGCCAACCTCTGGTGAAGAAAACCATTGTCGATCTCTCTAAACCACTTCTCATTCACTATTAATAATCAGCTTAACAATGTTGTTTTGGTTTTAAGGAATTGAAACTTCAACAATGGGAGCTTGAACCGATGTGTGGAACATTCTTGCCTGGTGATGAATAGGTAACCTTTGCAAAGGGTGGTATCCTGGAACAAGGTCAGCCCAGAGGTGAAGAATGCACAGAGTTAACTGAGATATTTTAGTAGCTGTTGGGATTTAGAGTAGAGTTCCATTTTAAGATTAGTGGAAGATTTAAATTCAGTTCCCTTCTACAGGTCACTCAGTTGAAAGGCATCTCTATATTCCCAGGACGAAAAATAAATTGACTTGTGTCCTATTTCTCTCTTTTTTTAAATCCTCCAAATTATTGAAGTGAAGGAATGGGAGCTCTCACTCCCTGAGCTGTCTGATGCAGATTACTGATTGGATTCTACTGGCCTAGGTTATCACTGTAAAATAGAGGAAAAGTAAAGCATTTTCTATGTATAACAGATGACATCTGCATTATTCGCCCATAGAGATTCATTTGTTTCAGTGTCAAGCAATGTCATGGGGATGTGGAAATGAAGAAATTGCTTTTGCTTGGACTTTTCATCATATTTTTGTTACTACTGAAGAGAGAGAACATTGGAATGAATCCGAAAATAATGTTTTCGAAATTATGTAATAATTATGCACAATAACAAGAATTTGACTGTTTTAATCAGGTGAGTGATGTGGTAATCCTGAAAAGTGTGTTGCTGGAAAAGCACAACAGATTAGGGCTGCATCCGAGCAGCAAGAGAGTTAACGTTTCGGGCATAAGCCCTTCATCAGGAATGACATTACTGATGAAGGGCTTATGCCCAAAATTTCGACTCACCTGCTCCTCGGATGCTATCTGAACTGCTGTGCTTTTCTAGCAACACTTTAAATGAGAAGTATATGACTCTTCCTCACCTGGTTGTAACACTAAGGCATAGTTGCAGTAGCATGTACCGTATACATGTTGCACTTCAGCAACTCACAATGTTGCTTCAGCAGCATCTGCTAACTCAACTATTGAGAAGGATAAAGATGGAAGTTGCATGGGAACACCACAAGCTAGAAGTTCCCTTCCAACCATACGCCATCTAGACTGGCAGCTGTATTGCTTTTCCTTCACTGTTGCTATGTCAAGATCCTACAACTCCCACATTTTGGCTGTGCTTATACTCCAAGAATCTCACGTGGTTGAAGAAGGAGGCTCACCAACCTCTGTACAAGGCCAATGAGGGATGGGTATTCAATGCCACCATAGCTAGTGATGCCTAACCCTGTGAAATTATAAATAAAACTAATTCGCCAATAAGCGAAGAAATATTTTTGTTGAGAATTATAAAAACATTGTTAAATGGCTGCCACTATATCTCTTCCATCTTGTCTTTTAAGCCATTTTCCCATGCCACCATAGCCAACTCTGTCTTCATGTAAATGTCTTTATTTCAGTTTAATGTATGCGTTTCAGATGCGAATTACACAGCTTAAAACAGACTGTGATTTTTAAAAAAACTTTATGATCACTCTTACCTAGAAGCCCTTTAAAAACATTATTCCATTTCTAAATGTAAGTTTTGTACAACTGAGTGGCTGGCCATTTCAGAGCACAATTAAGGGTCAACCACATCTAGTGGACCTGCATATCACAAGTCGGCCAGACCAGGAAAGGAAGGCTCCCATTACTGACACTAGATTTTAATTAATTAAATGTAAATTCCACTTTGGGATTTGAATCTTAGTCTCTTGAGAATTTGTCTGTTGTCACTAAGCAGTGGCATTATTACATCTAGGAGAAAATGAGGACTGCAGATGCTGGAGATCAGAGTCAAAAAGTGTGGCGCTGGAAAATCATAGCAAGGTACGTAGTATCAGAGGAGAATTCTTCAGGAATGATGAAGGGCTCCGGTCTGAAATGTTGATTCTCCTGCTCCTTGGATGCTGTTGACCTTTTCCAGCAACACACTCTCGACTCTGATCTCCAACATCTGCAGACCTCACTCTCTCCTCATTTAAATGCTTGGCACTGTATATGTGTTGTTGTGGTTCTGTTCGCCGAGCTGGAAGTTTTTGTTGCAAACGTTTCGTCCCCTGGCTAGGCGACATCATCAGTGCTCTGGAGCCTCCTGCGAAGCGCTTCTTTGATGTTTCTTCCGGTATTTATAGTGGTCTGTCCTTGCCGCTTCCGGGTGTCAGTTTCAGCTGTCCGCTGTAGTGGTTGGTATATTGGGTCCAGGTCGATGTGTTTGTTGATGGAGTTTGTGGATGAATGCCATGCCTCTAGGAATTCCCTGGCTGTTCTCTGTCTGGCTTGCCCTATGATAGTAGTGTTTTCCCAGGCGAATTCATGTTGCTTATTGTCTGCGTGTGTGGCTACTAGGGATAGCTGGTCGTGTCGTTACTACATTAGTTTACTAATGTAGTTTACAAAATACCATGCAAGGACTGCACAAAACACTATATAGGACAAACAGGAAGACAGCTAACAATCCGCATACATGAACATCAACTAGCCACGAAACGACACGACCAGCTATCCCTAGTAGCCACACACGCAGACAATAAGCAACATGAATTCGCCTGGGAAAACACTACTATCATAGGGCAAGCCAGACAGAGAACAGCCAGGGAATTCCTAGAGGCATGGCATTCATCCACAAACTCCATCAACAAACACATCGACCTGGAACCAATATACCAACCACTACAGCGGACAGCTGAAACTGACACCCGGAAGCGGCAAGGACAGACCACTATAAATACCGGAAGAAACATCAAAGAAGCGCTTCGCAGGAGGCTCCAGAGCACTGACGATGTCGCCTAGCCAGGGGCCGAAACGTTTGCAACAAGAACTTCCAGCTCGGCGAACAGAACCACAACAACGAGCACCCGAGCTACAAATCTTCGCACAAACCTTGAACTGTATATGTGTGTAAAACAGCCCATTTTGCTGCCTCATATTCTGTGCTATGTTCCTCAGATAAGGGGAATTAATGTGATCAGCTTTTCCCCGTCAGTTTGTTATGAAGATCTGAGTGTACTGTACCTTTAGACAATAGACAATAGACAATAGGTGCAGGAGTAGGCCATTCTGCCCTTCGAGCCTGAACCACCATTCAATATGATCATGGCTGATCATCCTCAATCAGTATCCTGCTCCTGCCTTATCTCCATAACCCTTGATTCCACAATCCTTGAGGGCTCTATCCAACTCTTTCTTAAATGAATCCAGAAACTGGGCCTCCAATGCCCTCTGGGGCAGAGCATTCCACACAGCCACCACTCTCTGGGTGAAGAAGTTTCTCCTCATCTTTGTCCTGAATGGTCTACCTCTTATTTTTAAGCTGTGTCCTCTGGTTCGGCACTCACCCATCAGTGGAAACATGTTTCCTGCCTCCAGAGTGTCCAATCCTTTAATAATCCTATAAATCTCAATCATATCCCCTCTCAGTCTTCTAAACTCAAAGGTATACAAGCCTGGTCACTCCAATCTTTCAACATAAGATAGTCCTGCCATTCCTCGTGAACCTACGCTGCACTCCCTCAATAGCCAGAATGCCTTTCCTCAAATTTGGAGACCAGAACTGCACACAATATTCCAGGTGCAGTCTCACCATGGCCCTGTACAGCTGCAGAAGAACCACTTTGCTCAATCCCTCTTGTTATGAAGGCCAGCATGCTATTAGCTGTCTTCACTACCTGCTGTACCTGCATGCTTGCCTTCATTGACTGGTGTACAAGAACACCCAGATCTCTTTGTACTGTCCCTTTATCTAACTTGACTCCATTTAGGTAGTAATCTGCCTTCCTGTTCTTGCCAGCAAAGTGGATAACCATACATTTATCCACATTAAACTGCATCTGCCATGCATCTGACCACTCACCTCACCTGTCCAGGTCACCCTGTAATCTCCTAACATCCTCCTCACATTTCACCCTGCCACCCAGCTTTGTATCATCAGCACATTTGCTAATGTTACTATTAATACCATCTTCTATATCATTAATATATATTGTAAAAAGCTGCAGTCCCAGCACTGATCCCTGTGGTACCCCACTGGTCACAGCCTGCCATTCCAAAAGGGAGCCATTTATCACTACTCTTTGTTTCCTGTCAGCCAATCAATTTTCAATCCATGTCAGTACTTAGCCCCCAATGCCATGCACCCTAATTTTGCTCAATATCCTCCTATGTGAGACTTTATCAAAGGCTTTCTGAAAGTCCAGGTGCACTACATCCACTGGATCTCCCTTGTCCGTCTTCAGAGTTACATCCTCAAAAAACTCCGGAAGATTAGTCAAGCATGATTTCCCCTTCATAAATCCATGCTGACTCTGACCTATCCTGTTACTGCTATCCAGATGTGTCGTAATTTCATCCTTTATAATTGACTCCAGCATCTTTCCCACCACTGAGGTCAGACTAACTGGTCTATAATTTCCTGCTTTCTCTCTCGCTCCTTTCTTAAACAGTGGTACAACATTAGTCACCCTCCAATCCGCAGGAACTGATCCTGAATCTATCGAACTCTGGAAAATAATCAACAACGCATCCAGGATTTCTAGAGCCACCTCCTTCAGTACCCTGGGATTTAGACCATCAGGCCCCGGGGACTTATCAACATTCAGACCTAACAGTCTCTCCAACACCAATTCCTGGCAAATATAAATTCCCTTCAGAGAGTTAAAAACAAACAGTGACAGCACCAAGTGTTCTGAATAGGATACCATATAACATGTGGTCCAGCAACTGGGGTAGCTAGCGTAGTTATTTGCCTGGAGACAAAAAAACAGATTTGAATTAGGCCAATCAGTTGAAATATACCACAAAAATAAATAACAAGCTCCAAGCACATTTGAATTCAATATATTGACAATCTTAGAAGTCAATGACACAATCCGATGGTTGGGGTATAAGACCAGGGAAAATTGAACAGTTGGGAGGAGAACTTGCAACATCTTCAAGCTGCCCAGAGAATAGTTCCGTCAAAGGTATCTTTATCGATCAGTAACCTGTGAAGCAATATCCCCAAGAAGAAAAGAAGACAGGAATACAGAGAAGAACCGAAAGCTGCCTGGTTTGGAAGTAAGAAGCTTTGCTTTGTAAATCTTAATCAGGAGTTTTAACAGCCTAGTGTTATAGAAGGAAAGGTAAATATAGGTTAGAGGAAGGAGCTATAGATAGTTGTTAGTTAATTATTGTCTGTTATACTTCAAGAAATAAAATTGTTACATTTTTTACTTTCCATTGTTCTTGGCCTCTCAAAATTTCACAGATTACTGCGGGGGATAAATCTTTTCCGCGTTGCCATTTTAAATTAAGCAGGAGGGTTTATCCCGTGTCATAATAATTTGGGGGCTCATCCAGACTTTGAACTGTTTTAGACAGATTTGAATAGATTTGGGGGTACAAAACATCCTAACATATTTAAACAATTGCAAGTTAGTATCTTTGATCTTTAAATAAAACATAAGTAACACAATTTGTTTAATTTTGGTGACATGTGGTTGATTAAACTAGAACTGAGAGGAATGGCTCTGAAATTCTAGGATTTGAAGATGATTCTCAAGTTTGCCAAGAAAGTTTAGAGGGAAAGAAAAAGGCCATACTTTTAGAATTAGCAAATAAGTTAGATTTGGGTTCAAGCAAGGACAAAAGTAAAACTGAAATTGCAAGGGAGTTACTCAAACACTTAGGTGTGTCAGCAAAAAGTGCAGTGAAGGTAGAACTTAAATTACAATTGGGGAAAATAGAGTTAGAAGATAAGCAAAGAGAGAGAGAGAAAGAGAAAGAGAGAGAGAGAGGCAAGAGAAAGCGAGAGAGAAGAGAGAGATAGAAAGAGAGAAGAGAGAGGAAAGGCAGAGAGAGAGAGAGAGAGATGGAGGAAAAAGAGAGAGAGTGCAAGGAAAAAGAGAGAGAGAGAAGGTTCTTAGTTGAGCAAAGAGAGAGCGAAGAAAGGATGAGACCAAAAGAGAGAGAATTTGTGGCACAGTGGTTAGCACTGCTGCCTCACAGCGCCAGGGACCTGGGTTCAATTCCCGCCTTAGGCGACTGACTGTGTGGAGTTTGCACATTCTCCCTGTGTCTGCGTGGGTTTCCTCCGGGTGCTCCGGTTTCCTCCCACAGTCCAAAGATGTGCGGGTCAGGTGAATTGGCCATGCTAAATTGCCCGTAGTGTAAGGTAAGGGGTATGGGTGGGTTGCGCTTCGGCGGGTCGGTGTGGACTTGTTGGGCTGAAGGGCCTGTTTCCACACTGTAAGTAATCTAATCTAATTTTAAAAAAAAGTTGCGATTTAATCAGCAAAGTCAGATTAACAGGATGGAGATTAAAAGAGAAGGTTGTGAGATATACAAATATGTCAAAACTCTGCCACATTTTCATGAGAAAGGTGTTGAAACCTTCTTTATATCATTTGAAAAATTGACTAGGCAGATGGAATGGTCCAAGGATTTATGGGTAATGCTGGTTCAGACTAAACTGGTAGGCAGAGCTAGTGAGGTATTTGGTACACTATCAGATGATAGGTCAAGGAATTATGAAGAGGTTAAACAGACTATTTTAAATGCTTATGAATTGGTACCAGAAACACATAGACTGCGGTTCAGAAACACAAAGAAAGAACCAGGTCAGACTTATGCTGAGTTTGAAAGAATTAAACATAGTTATTTTGATAGATGGGTAACATGCTTTGAAAATAGATAAGACCTTTGAGGCTGTAGGAGAGATTATTCTGCTGGAGGAGTTTAAAAACTCACTTCCAGAGATGGTAAGAATTTACATGGAGGAACAGAAAGTTCAGGAAGTGAGAAGGGCAGCAAAATTAGCAGATGAGTGCATTTGGTGCATAAGACAAGCATCTGGCCAGAATTTTGTCCTGTGGGATATAAAAGTTGCGAGAAGGGGAGATCCTATACTATGAAAACAAGAATAGAGAGCACTAGTAAGAATTTACCACAGGATAAAAAAGAAGCCCAGGAGGATGGAAAGGAGGTGAAAGTCTCCTGTGGTAAAGTGGGACACATAAAGTCACAGTGCTGGTCATTCAAGAAAAGCACTATGGGAAAAGATGTGGTAAAAGAAGCTAAGCCTTTGACATTAGTGAAGATAGTAAAGGAGACCCCAAGAAGTGCCAAGGAGCTGCAGGACAGTACACGGCCTAGGCAGGGGCTGGATATGAGTTAGTTCCTGATCTCTACAAAGAATTTGCCTCTATGGGTAAGGTTTACTCAGAAAGAACAGGGGGAGAAGGACACAAAGTTATAATTTTGAGACATACAGGATCTAACCAGTCACTGATAGTAAGAGATGAGTGAATATGCACTCCTTCTGATCTGTTACCGGAGTGTGTGGTAATTTATGGGATAAATGGACAGAAATTTTGCGTACCCCTATGTAAGGTCAGGTTGGCGTGCCAACTTAAAACTGGGGAAGTTCCAATGGAGTGATTGACAGTGTGTCAGTTCCAGGAATTCAGTTTGTTCTTGGGAATGATTTGGCAGGATCCAAGGTGGGAGTGACACGCCTTGTTGTGGAGAAGCCCAAGGAAGACCAAGAAACTGTGAAGTTAGAATAGAAATATCCTGGTATTTTCCCAGACTGTATGGTAACCAGATTCCACTATCACAAGTGACAGCACGAAGTGAAAAGTAAAGAGAAAGATGAAGGAGTTGAGGTTCAGTTAGCAGATACCCTGTTTAACGTAATGGTGTAAGAAAAACCTGAACAGGCAGACGGTCAGACAGAAGTGTTTACTCCTGAAAGAGTAAGAGACTTGCAACAGCAAGACAAGATGATAAAAGATATATATGTGGATGTATACTCCAAAAAGGAGGCTGAGAATATTCTGGAAAGATAGCATCCAAAGTGGAAATGGAGACCATGGCAGGTAAGTTCAGAGGAGAAATGGGCCATAGGGCACCAGATTGTACTACCGGTAGCATACAGACAGGAGGTGTTATGGTAGCATTTGTGCTATCTCTAGAAGGTCATCAAGGAATATGAAAGGCACAGGCTAAGGTACAAAAACATTTTTGTTGGCCTGGAATGCACAAGGATGCGGTTAATTTTGCCGTGCATGTCATACATGCAAAATGGTAGCTGAAAAGGGGTTGCTGGAAAAGCGCAGCAGGTCAGGCAGCATCCAAGGAGCCGGAGAGTCGATGTTTCGGGAATAAGCCCTTCTTCAGGAAGGGCCTGAAGAAGGGCTTATGCCCAAAACATCGATTCTCCTGCTCCTTGGATGCTGCCTGACCTGCTGCGCTTTTCCAGCAACACATTTTCAGCTCTGATCTCCAGCATCTGCAGTCCTCACTTTCTCCATGCAAAATGGTAGGTAAACCACAGGCAGTAATAAACCCAGTTGCTTTGGTGCCAATTCCCACATTTGAAGAACCTTTCACACGGGTTATAAATGATTTCATAGGTTCCCTCCTGAGAACTAAAGTGGGAACCAGTACTTGTTACCTATAATGGATGTGTCTACCAGATTTCCGGAGGCACTTCCATTATGGAGTATCCAGGCAAAAAGGGTGGTAGAGGAGTTAATAGCTTTCTTCACATAGTATGGGCTACCCAGATTCAGTCAGACCAAGGGTCCCATTTTACTGCTAGGCTATGTAAGATAGCTTAGGTATACAGCACTTTAAATCCAGTGCGTATCATCCTGAATCCCAGGGAGCTTTAGAAAGGTGGCATCAGACCTTGAAGACCATGTTGAGAGCATACTGTCAGGATTACCCGAAAGATTGGGATAAAGGTATCCCATTCATATTGTTTGCCATTAGAGATGACCAAATTAATCTATTCAGTTCATCCCTTCCAGTTACTATTCAGTCATGAAGTGAGAAGTCCTTTGAAATTAATTAAAGAAAAAATTGACAGGACCAAAGTCAGAGATCTCGCACTTAGCTTATGTATTGGAGGTGAAGGGGAGATTAAACAGAGTAGGTGAGTTAGCTACACAGCATCTAAAGAGGGCACAGTGTAGATTGAAGCAGGTGGCAAATAAAAACTGAGACTCAGAAATTTTCCCTACAGGACGATGTATTAGTACTGTCACCAGTGATTGGAGATCCTTCAAAGCAAGGTTTAGTGGTCCCTATCAAATTGAGAAAAAGTTAAGTCAGGCGATCAATCTAATAAAGATGCCAGATAGGAAAAAAAAGTATCGAGTATGTCATGTGAACATGTTGATACCATATTATACGAGAGACAAAGAACTGCAGAAACAAGTGTTAATTACTGCCCTGCAGAGTGAGGAATCAAATCCAGATGATGTGGATTTTGAGGTGCCTCAAAACAGATTAAAGAATGAAGAAGTCCTTGAGGAGTGGGATAGATTAGTGAGCTATCTGTCTCAGGAACATAGAATGCAGTTGAAAGATTTGTTACTGCAGTATACGGATATATGTAAGAATCAGATGGGAGGACTAATGCTACTGTACATGAAGGGAATACTGCTCTGATACAACAACACCCCTATTGGTTTAATCCTTTCAAAGCCAGACAGGTCCAGATGGAGGTGGAGACGATCTTGACGAGGACATCATTGAATCAAGCCAGAATGAGTGGAGTTGCCAGTATTCTTATTTCTCAAATCGGGTGGGCCTCAACGATTCTGCATGGATTATCGGAAGGCCATTACAAAATCGGAGGACTGTATCGAGAAAGTCGAACAAGCCAGTTACATCACCAGGTTGGACTTAATGCATGGTTACTGGCAGATACCTTTACCAGAGATGGCAAAGGAAATTTCTGTATTTGTAACCCCAAATGGACTATATCAGTTTCCCTTTGGAATGAAGAACACACCTGCCACATTCCAAAGACTCATGAACAGAGTTGTGGCTGCCTTAACAAACTGTGCAGTCTATTTGGACGACGTAGTGATCTTTAGTGAGTCCTGGAAAGATCACATGGTACAGTTGACAGAGCTCTTTGAACAACTACAAGAACCAAAACTAGCGATAAACTAAAATAAACCTGAGTTGGCGAAAGCAGAGGTCACGCTCTTGGGACATAACATTGGTCATGGAAGGTTGACTCCACAGAACGCAAACCCGAAGGCCATAGAGGAATTTCCACAACCAACCTCGAAGAAAGAAGTGTTTTAATTCTTTGGACTCAGTGAATCTATTGGAAGTTTGTTTCAAACTTCAGCAGTGTAATGGCACTGTTAACAGATTTGCTGAAGAAGAACACAATGTTTCGGTGGACAGGACAATGCCAGGAGGCATTTGACCATTTGAAATAATATGAACCACCAAACCAGTTTTAGCTGCACCAAATGTTTCAAAACCTTTTAAAGTTGCCATCGATGCTAGTGGCATTGGAGTTGGAGCTGTACTCCTATGGGAAGATGAGGATGGGATTGAACTGCCAGTTGGTTACTTTTTGAAGAAGATCAATATCCATCAAAGGAATACTCCACAACCAAGAAAGAACTATTGAGTTTGGTACTGGCTTTACAACATTGTAATGTGAATGTGACGAACAATGTATAGGAAACAGTTATGTACATGGATCACAATTTGCTTATATTCTTAGAAAGCTTTAAAGACAAGAAGATGAGACTATTTCATTGGAGTCTTATGTTACAGATTTTTAATTTTAAAATCATACAGGTCATAAGAATGTAATCACAGATGCATTATCACTGATTTAACTGATAAAGTTCAGATAAGATTTGTTTTTATTTAATGTTTTTATATCTATACATATACACACACACAGGTTGATGGGAAGCGGTTAAGGTGAATATACATTAAAGTTATCCGTACGTTAGAGTAATGTATTTAAAAAAAAAGAAAAAAAATGAAGCCATCTTTTCATAATGAGGTTTACTTTCTTTTAAGGGGAGAGGTGTTACGAAGGTCTGAATTTACTGTACCTTAAAGAGAGTTAAAAGCTAGCAGTGACAGCGCCAAGTGTTCTGAATAGGAAACAATGTAATATGTGCTCCAGCTACTGGGATAGCTGGGGTAGCTGGTTCCCTGGAGACAAAAACATATTTGAATAAGGCCAATCAGTTTAAATATACTCCCAAAAATTACCAAACTCCAATCACGTTTGCATTTAGTATCTTGACAATCTTAAAAGCCAATGACACAAATCAGTGCTTTGGGGGTATAAGACCAGGGGAAATTGAACATTTGGGAGGAGAACTGCTAAGCCAATGACATCTGCAAACTACACAGAGAATAGCTCTCTTAAAGGTACCTTTATCGATCAGTAACCTGTGAAGCTGAATCCCCAAGAAGAAGAGAAGAAGACAGGAATATAGAGAAAAACTGAAAGCTACCTGGTTTCGAGATAAGAAGTTTTGTTTTGTAAATCTTAAGTGGGAGTTTTATCAGACTAGTATTATAGAAGGGAAAGTAAAAGCTTGATTAGAGGACAGAGTTGTAAGTAGTTGTTAGTTAATTATTCTGCTTTACTTTAAGGAATGTATGTGTTAACTTTTACTTTAAATAGTTCTTGGCCTCTTGAATTTTCATAGATTATTGCACGGGATAAATCTTTTTTGTATTACTGCTTTAAAATAAGCAGGGGGGTTTACCCCGTGTCATAATAAGCCTCCTCTGCAGTAGCGATGAATGTTGCCACTTTATCTGCTGTGCTAACCTTTGAAAAGAAATAAAGAAAGTCATATACCTCATCCTCATCAAATTTAGAGATTTAATTTCTAAACTTGAATGCTTCAAGCCCTTAAGTCTGAGTTAAGTACAATCCCTCAGCAGGGCTGTTCCCCATTCACAGCCCAAGCTGTCTCAGTTGCAACTTTCTTTCTTGGAATTATTTTCTTTCTTTTATTTCCTGCCTCTTTGTTTTCTCCTCTTTCTGATCCTGAAATTCTCTTTCCTCTTTTTTTCTGTTGGAATTCTAATTCTAATTTCATCTTCTCCAGGTTCATTTGATCTCTTTCAATGATCTCAGTTTCCAGCTCTAGATATTGAATCACCACTTTGGTAACTTCAACAGCATTCGGTGGAACTCTAGGTCAAGGTATTGAGAATCTCTTTTGATTCTTCCAACTGGAAGGATCTTAGTTTCTCATAAGTGATTTCATCCTGCCCTAAGAAGGCATTAATATCAAACATTTGAATGTCTTTAATCTTTGAGATTCAGGAAAATCTCTGCAGTTGCTTGCTTATATTGAGAAAACAACTTCTGAAAAATTAGTATTTCTCCTTCTCCAATACTGTAATTCACTTGTGGGAAGGTCATGGCTGAACCTCCAAATTTGTTACAAAGGGGAATTCAGACTTGCTTTTGATACTGCCCTACAAGAGCAAATATCTTTATTTATTTTCAGCATACGGCTGTCACACTTCAGTTAGAAATATAGTTAAAAAGAACAAAAACAATTACCGAAGTTTCATTGAGTGAAAGAAAGAGGAATTTTGTTACCTAATAACCCTAAGAAAAAAATACAATTAAGCACACACACACACACACACACACACACACACACACACACACACACACACACACACACACACACACACGTAATAAGTTCAAAAGAGAGTATCCAACACAGACTAGGATCTTTTTATGAATGATTTTATTGTCACATGTATTTTAGAGTAAGAAATACAATATAATAAGGTGAAAAGTATTCATACATTGCCAAGATAGGGTGTTATTGTGAGTTTAAGAAAAACAGAAAATCTAAAAGATATAGCTTTCGAATCCATCTATGTTCAAGTTCTGAGACGCTCAGAACCCCAGAGGGTGTTGCTGCTGTTTATACCAGGCCCAACTAACATTGGAGTTGCCAATCCTTAGATGCCATCTTCTCGGGCTGGGCTCATTCACCTCTGCAATTACAGATGACAGTAAAATAAGTGGTATCGTGAACAGTGAGGAAAGTTATCAGAATTTACAGCAGGACCATGATCAACTGGGGAAGTGGACTGAAAAATGGCAAATGGAGTTTAATATAGATAAGTGAGAGGTCTTGCATTTTGGAAAGTTAAATCAAGGTGAATGATCGGGTTTGTGAATTAAGAGATGTAACGGGACAGAGGGATCTTGGAGTACAGGTTCACAGTTCTCTGAAAGTAGAGTCACAGGTAGACAGGGCAGTGAAGAAGGTTTTTCGCACACTTGCCTTCATCTGATGATCCTGCTTCATAGCCACCTGATGAAGGAGCATCACGCTGAAAACTGGAGCTTCCAAATAAACCTTTTGGACTATAACTTGGTGTCGTGGGATTTTTAACTTTGTCCACCCCAGTCCAACACTGGCACTTCCACTTCATTAGTTAGACTACTGAGTATAGAAGTTGGGAAGTTATGTTGCAGTCATACAGGACATTGGTGAGGCAAGATTTGGAGTATTGTGTTCAGTTTTGGTCACCTTGTTATAGAAAGGATGTTATTAAACTGGAAAGAGTGCAGAAAAAACATACAAGGATGTTGCCTGGACTCAAGGGTCTGAGATCTAGGGAGAGGTTGGACAAGTTAGGACCTTTTTCTTTAGAATGTAAGACACTGAGTGGGGACCACATAGAGGTGGATAAGATCATGAGAGGCATAGATAGGGTGAATGCACTTAGTCTTTTTCCCAGGTTTGTGGAGTCAAGGACTAGAGGGGTTTAAAGTTTAAGGTTTCGGGGAAAGAATAAAAACGAATCTGAACGGCAACTTTTTTATACAGAGGGTGGCATGCATATGGAATGAATGGCCAGCAGAAGTGGTTGAGCCAGACTTATTAACAATACTTTAAAGGTATTTGGATAAATACATGGATAGGAAAGGTTTCGAAGAATATGGTCCAAGTGCAGGGAAATGGGGTTAGTGTGGATGGACATTTTGCTTGGCATGGACCAGTTTGGGCCAAAGGCCTGTCTCTGTGCTGGAAGACTGTATAACTATAACTGCTTGCGCTGGGCACACCAATATTGGAGATTCTGACTGTGGCTCACCTTTAGATACTACATTAACTGTTGCTTAGAAATCCTCAGCAGTGGCAAAGTGTGACTTTTATTTTATTAAACAAATTACAAAACAGTTTACAATTAACATTTACAGCTGTATACAAGAGACAGCAATTTTACAAGGGAGAGGATCAGCAAAGCTCGGCCCCAAACCCTACCATTCGACCATTTTACAGGGAGATGAGGACACACCTCAATTCCCAGTTCTACATATGACAAGATGGTGACAATGACATTTGTACATTAGACAATACTGCTACATACAGACGTGCAGACAATACAGGCCCAGCAAGCCCCCCACCCCTCCCACCTTCCGACCACTCTAAGGCAGCCGCCCCAACCCGCAAAGTGTGACTTAAGCTGTTTGTCCAATTTGCTTAATTATTGATTACTCTCTACCATATAGATACTGGATTAGTGGTGCTGGAAGAGCACAGCAGTTCAGGCAGCATCCGAGGAGCAGTAAAATCAACGTTTCGGGCAAAAGCCTGATGAAGGGCTTTTGCCCAAAACATCGATTTTCCTGCTCCTCGGATGCTGCCTGAACTGCTGTGCTCTTCCAGCACCACGAATCCAGAATCTGGTTTCCAACATCTGCAGTCATTGTTTTTACCTACCATTTAGATACATAGAGAGAAAGATGTCCTGTCCACGTTGCTTCTAATCCATGTTTGATTTCTTTGCTCTGCTACTCCAAAAGTATTTACTATTGTTTGATTTATGTTACTTGTCAGCCATCAGCTGAAACTGATTGCTGCCCAGGTCCAGGTGTGGATGGACCATAGGCTTCTGCTGAAAAGTCACAAATGAACATTGTGCAAGCATTGGCAATCATCCCACTTCTGATCTTATAAAGGTGAGGAGGGGGTCATTGAGAAACCAGCTGAAGCTTTAATTGGTTTGCACCTTGGTAGCAAATAAAATGGCAAACATATGTAAGTGAATAATTGAAAACCATGAAACATGATCAATACTACAGATGCTGGAAATCTGACATTTTAAAAAAATGATGAAAATCTTTCGATGTCAGGCAACACCTGAGAAACCAAGTTAGTGATTTCAGTCATGTTACAGAGTCACCGAGTCCTACAGCACAGAGACAGGCCTTCGGGCCCAAACTGGTCCATGCCGACTGTTATGAACTAGGCCAGACCACTCAAAACATTCTTAAGCAGGCAGCCGAGTCCATAACTTTGCAATTTGTTTCAGTAAGTGTACAGTGAAAATTAGCCGGAGTAAGTTAGCTAGGGTGACTATTAGATTTTAAATCAGAGTGGTGCTGGAAATATTTCATCTGTTTTAAAATCTAATGGGCAAAAGTGAGGATTGCAGATGCTAGAAACCAGAGTTTAGATCAGAATGGTGCTGGAAAAGCACAGCAGGGCAGGCAGCATCCAAGGAGCAGAAAAATCGACGTTTCGGGCAAAAGCCCTTCGTCAGGAATAGGCCCTATTCACTTTGGTCGGAGTAACCGGAATGCAAAGTACTGGGCTAATGGTAAGATTCTTGGTAGTATAGATGAGCAGAGAGAGCTCAGTGTCCAGGCACACAGATCCTTGAAAGTTGCCACCCAAGTTGACAGGGTTGTTAAGAAGGCATGCAGTGTTTTAGCTTTTATTAATAGAGGAATTGAGTTCCGGAACCATGAGATTATGTGCAGCTGTACAAAACTCTGGTGCGGCTGCACTTGGAGTATTGTGTACAGTTCTGGTCACTGCATTGTACGAAGGATATGGAAGCTTTGGAAAGAGTGCAGAGGAGATTTACTAGGATGTTGCCTGGTATGGAGGGAAGGTCTTACGAGGAAAGGCTGAGCGAACTGAGGCTGTTTTTGTTAGAGAGAAGAAGGTTGAGAGGTGACTTAATAGAGACATATAAGATAATCAGAGGGTTAGATAGAGTGAACAGGGAGAGCCGTTTTCCAAGTATGGTGACGGCGAGCACGAGAGAGCATAGCTTTAAATTGAGGGGTGATAGATATAGGACAAATGTCAGAGGTAGTTTCTTTACTCAGTAAGGGTATGGAATGCTTTGCCTGCAACAGTAGTAGATTCGCCAACTTTAACTACATTTAAGTCATCATTGGACAAGCATTTGGACGTACATGGAATAGTGTAGGTTAGATGGGCTTCAGATTGGTATGACAGGTCGGCGCAACATCGAGGGCCGAAGGGCCTGTACTGCGCTGTAATGTTCTATAGTCCAGGTAAAAACAATGACTGCAGATGCTGGAAACCAGATTCTGGGATTAGAGGTGCTGGAAAAGCACAGCAGTTCAAGCAGTATCCGAGGAGCAGTTCTATAGTCTATGTTCTATGTTCTATCCTCCAGTCTTCTGGGACCTCACCTGTGGCTAACTATGATGCAAAAATATCAGATAGGGCCTCACAATTTCTTGTCTAGCTTCTTGCAGTGTTCTTGGATATATCTAGTCAGGCTCAGGAGATGTATCCACCTTCATATATTCTAATACACCAAACACCTCCTCTACTGTGATATGGACATTATGACTTTTCAGAATTGTACTGTCCAACTCAAAATGTTAACTCTGCTCTCCTCTCCACGAATGTTACCAGTCCTGCTAAATCTAGAGAAGGCAATGGCCTAATGGCACTATTGCTAGACTGGAGACCCAGGTAATGTTCCAGGGACAGGGGTTTGAATCCCACCATGGCGGATGGTACAATTCAAACTCAGTAAAATCTGGAAGAAAGCATCTAATATTGACTGTGAATCCATTGTCGATTGTTGGAAAAATCCATCTTGTTCACTAATGCCTTTTATGGAAGGAAGCTGCCATCCTTACCTGGTCGGGCCTACATGTGACTCCAGACCCACAGCAATGTGGTTGACTCTTAATTGCACTCTGGGTAATTAGGGGTGGACAATGAATGCTGGCATTGCCTGCGATGTCTTCATCCCATGAATGAATAAAACAAAACTTCTCTAGTTCTTTCTGTTATAATGTAAGGAAGTAACACTTCCATACTTGTTGGTGCTATTCCACTTAAAGTGGTACAGGACACCTTGTCATCAGTATTGACTACAGTTCAAATAAGCAACAGGTCCGAGAAATTGCATCATTACACCGAAGGATCATTCTTATTATTCAACAGTACATTGCAATCGCATTAAGTGGTTTTACCAGCCATTGGGTCCAATTTACCCTTGCATGCATGGTCAGCTGTAACCAGTATGAACCCTTGTGTTTTTGTTACATATGATTAAATAGCAAACGCAATGTGCAATGCAACAGGATATTCTCTAATCTTGTGCCTATCATGACAAGCCAGTGAGTTGGAGCTCAGGTGTGACTAACTCAAATCTAGGCAACAAAAGACACTTTAACATGTATATGTAGAGTTCAGGAGTGTGATACAATACTCCCCACTTTGCCTGGTTGACTGCAGTTCCAACAACACTCAAAAAAACTCAACACCATCCAGGACAAACCATCCATCCCTTTGTTCAGCTCATGATCTACTGCCTCAGTCCTTCCTCAGTACAATAATGGGTACCTTTTACAACTCGCCAAGGCTTCTTTGACAATATCTTTCCAACCTGCCCGCTCTGATGTCTAGAGGCAGCAGCCACAAGGGATCATTAATAACAGCAAGCTTCCCTTAGCCACACATAGTTCTGACTTAAAACTATATTACTCGTCTGTTGTCGAGTCAAAATCAGGAACTTCCCGAAGTGTTCAGTGGAAACCTGTTTGTATTTGGTTATACTGCAACTTCTGTTAGTGTCAAGATATTTTAAAGTTCTGTTAAGTGTTTGTAAGTAGAACCAGATTCATGTCTGCTTTAGATAAATAAATTATACAGCAACCCAGCAAACACACAGCTCTGAAATAGAATTATAATCAGGTAATTGTCACATATACTCAATTACAGGAGTACAGTGAAAAGTGTATAAAGTCACCATTCTTAGGCACAAGTAGAAGTGAAGCTGTGCAGATGCTGGAAATCTGAAAGAAAATGGAAACAGCAAGAGGAACTTAGCAGGTTTGGCAGCATCTGTGGAGAGAGAAACAGAATTAATACTTTGAGTCCAGTATTTTTTTTTCAGAATACACAACATTCCCTTTCTTCCAACACTGTGGATCTACCTGTGCTCAATAGACTCAGCACTTTGTGAAGAGAGTTCACTTTCTCAAGGGTAAGTAAGGAAGGGCAACTCATTCTGGCCTTGACCAGGATGACTGCATCTTATGATTGGATAAAAATAAAATTGGCAAATGCCCGTCCATCAGGCTTTGGAGACATATTTTGAAAGGCTAGGGGCAGAAGGTGAGTCAAGGGAATAGTGAACGGAATAAATTGCTGCTATATAGTACAACCTCGGTTATCCAAACATCAATTATCCGAATTTCGGATTATCTGAACAAGATCTCAAGGTCCTGATGCTTGGGTTAAATGTTACCTGAACATTTGATGATCTGAATATTTGATTATCCGAACAAAATATTTGTTTATCCGTGTTCGGATAATCAAGGTTGCTCTGTATACAGAGCTGGGCCAGGGTTCATCTGGTGCAGTGGTGGGTTTTGTTTGTATTCATTTACAGAATGAGGGCATTATTGTTTAAACCAAACAATTTCTCAAGTATTTGCGATTAAAGAAAGACGTAGCTGAGTTAAAGAAGAAATTAGGAATGACTCCACTACGTTAAGCAGAATGTGCCAAAAAGCTGGTAAGATGTACAGTCTTCCACAATGTTTATGAAGACTGCTGGGTTTCCTAGTCACGTCTCCCCAAGGCCAAGTGCCAGAAGTTTACAAGCAATTACAATTAACCTCTAGCTGACCCCAGGAATTGACAAGGTGCTGTAATTAGCTGGTTGCATCTACTCAGATGATTAGCTTGAAGGGAAAACACATGCAATGATCTGAAAAGGGCTAGTCTGATTGAACAGTACATGCCTGACCTCAGTCTACAGAAGCCAAGAGGTCCTACAGATGAATGGAAGCACTTCTACAGGAAGAAGTGTCAAGTCAAACAAAACATTTCTCATTTATTGCCGAGAGGGCAGTTAAGAGTCAGCCACAGTGCTGTGAGTCTGGAGTCACATAGAGGTCAGACCAGGTAAGGATGGCAGTTTCCTTCCCTAAAGGATATTAGTGAACCAGTTTGGTACAATCAACAATGGATTTATAGTCATCATTGGGTTCTTAATTCCAGATCTTTTAAAATTTAATTTAATTCCAACATCTGGTTTGAGAGGATTTGAACCCAGGTCCCAGGACATTACTTGGGTCTTCAGATTAATAGTCCAATAATAATGGCACTAGGGCATTGTCACTTCTATGCCTGAGCCCAGAGACCCTAGGTTCAAGTCCCACTGCTCCAGAGGTGTGTAATAGCATCAGTAAACAGGGGTTTGATTAGTAAATATATATACTGCTGGCTTTACAAGTCACATCTCCCCAAAGCGAGGAACCAGAAATTTACAAGCAATTACAATTAACCTCGAGACGGCCCCAGGAATTGACAAGGTGCTGTAATAAGGAGAAAGTGAGGATTGCAGATGTTGGAGATCAGAGTCGAAGAGTGTGGTGCTGGAAAAGCACAGCTGGTCAGGCAGCATCCTAGGGGGAGGATAGTCGATGTTTTGGATATAAGCTCTCCTCCTCCCTCTACAACCTCATTCCTGATGAAGGGCTTATGCCCAAAACATCAACTCTCCTGGTCCTTGGATGCTGCCTGACCAGCTGTGCTTTTCCGCACTCTTCGATGAAGGTGCTGTAATTAGCTGGTTGTATCTTTTCAGATGCCTTACCTCAAGGGGAAACACAAGCAATGCTTTGAAAGGGGCTCATCTGATACAACATTGGTTGATTCCGGCAGATGCCAGAACCTCAACCTACAGAGGCCCAGATGTCTTACAGGTAAATTGAAGCTGAAAGCACTTCCACAGGAAAAAGCATCAAGTCAAACAGAATATATCTCATAAGCACCTAATAGCAATCTCTTTTGTAATGTTTTAAATGAATTGCCTGGCTAATGGCAATGTTCCCACCATCCAAAGACAACAGTGATAGCCGTCTGGGGGGCAGTCAAAATGACTGCCTTAACCTCCCCTGATATATCATTCATCAGATGCATCATTCAATAGCTAGATCCTATAACCACTGAAACCAGTTGACAAAAGTAAGTTATTTATGGGAATAATTAGCCGACAAACGTGCTAATTACAAATCTAGTCAGGCAATCTCGGAATATTTAATTAAGTCTTAAGGAAGAAATTCAATCCAATCTGTCACTATGTTAATGAGAATGAATATACCATGTGGCTAATCCCAATTAATCTTTAAACCTCCTCCTGGTACACAAGGGTCTTATTAATTAGCAACACAAACGAAGAAGAAAAGTTATAAAATTCTTAACTGATCAAATATGGAGCCAGTCGTTTGTTCAGGGAGAGGCATGTAGTGCACAAAACCATTCTGTTATTAGTTGGAAGTAGATTCTTTGGTTAACCAACAGTGATGCTTTGCAAGCTTTTTAATGATCCCAGATTGTATGTCATAGAGACCCTGGAATATTGGAACTTGAGTGAAAGGGAACATGACCAATTTTTAAAAATGCAATTCATTGAGGTCTATAAGAACAGACTGAATTGTAAGGCAGATGTGGGATAGCCAATTTTAGTTTTGTCTTGGGCTTTCCAACAGATGTCTAATGAAGACATCTCTGTTATGTCCACATATGGAACGAGCTGCCAGAGGAAGTGGTGGAGGCTGGTACAATTACAACATTTGAGAGGCATTTGGATGGGTATATGAATAGGAAGGTTTGGAGGGATATGGGCCGGGTGCTGGTAGGTGGGACTAGTTTGGGTTGGGATATCTGGTCGGCATGGATGGGTTGGACCGAAGTGTCTCTTTCCATGCTGTGCATTTCTGTGACTCTATGACTGTATGTACCAGCTTTAGCAGAAAACATCTATACGCGTGTCAATTAACAGAGTAGAAGCTGTGGGATGCAAAAAGTGTTTGGGTTCCAACTGCAGAAAGCATTAAGCTAGTGAATAGGGACAAAATGTAATGAAAAAGACTTCTGGGATAAAAACAGAAAATGCTGGAGAAACTCAGCAGGTTTCGCACCATCTTTGCAGAGAGAAACAGAGTTAATGTTTCAAGTCTGGTGTGACTCAAAAGTTCTCTTGAAGAACTGAGAAATAAGAAAGGGATGATCACCTTATTGGGATTGTATTATAGACCCCCTAATAGTCAGAGGGAAATTGAGAAACAAATTTGAAAGGAGATCTCAGCTATCTGTAAGAATAATAGGATGGTTATGGTAGGGGATTTTATCTTTCCAAACACACACTGCTATAGTGTTAAGGGTTTAGATGGAGAAGAATTTGTTAAGTGTGCACAAGAAAATTGTCTGATTCAGTATATGGATGTAACTACTAGAGAAGGTACGAAACTTGACCTACTCTTGGGAAATAAGGCCGAGCAGGTGACTGAGGTATCAATGGGGGAGCACTTTGGGGTCAGCGACCATAATTCTATTAGATTTAAAAGAGTAATGGAAAAGGAGAGACCAGATCTAAATGTTAAAGTTCTAATCAGGAGAAAGGCCAATTTTGACGGTATTAGGCAAGAACTTTCAAAAGCTGATTGGGGGCAGATGTCCGCAAGTAAAGGAACGGCTGGAAAATGGGAAGCGTTCAGAAATGAGATCATGAGAATCCAGAGAAAGTATATTGTCGGGGTGAAAGAAAAGGCTGGTAGGTTTAGGGAATGCTGGGTGACTCAAGAATTTAAAGGTTTGGTTAAGAAAAAGAAGGAAGCATATGTAAGATATAGACAGGATAGATCATGTGAATAATTAGCACAGTATAAAGAAACTAGGAGTATACTTAAGAGGGAAATCAGGAGGGAAAAAAGGCAAATAGAATTAAGGAGAATCCAAAGGGTTTTTACAAATACATTAAGGACAAAAGGGTAACTAGGGAGAGAATAGGGCCCCTCAAAGATCAGCAAGGCAGCCTTTGTGTGGAGCCGCAGAAAATGGGGGAGGTATTAAACAAGTATTTTGCATCAGTACTTACTGTGGCAAAGGATATGGAAGATATAGACTTTAGGGAAATAGATGGTGACATCTTGCAAAATGTCCATATTACAGAGGAGGAAGTGCTGGATGTCTTGAAATGCATAAAAGTGGATACATCCCCAGGACTTGCTCAGGTGTATGCTAGAACTCTGTGGGAAGCTATGGAAATGATTGCTGGGCCTCTTGCCAAGATATTTATATAATCGATAGTCACAGGTGATGTGCCGGAAGACTGGAGGTTGGCTAACATGGTGCCAGTGTTTAAGAAGGTGGTAAAGACAAGCCAGGGAACTATAGACCAGTGAGCCTGACATCAGTGGTGGGCAAGTTGTTGGAGGGAATCCTGAGGGACAGGATGTACATGTATTTGGAAAGGCAAGGACTGATTAGGGATAGTCAGCATGGCTTTGTGCATGGGAAATCATACTTCACAAACTTGATTGAGTTTTTTGAATAAGTAACAAAGAGAATTGATGAGGGCAGAGCAGTAGATGTAATCTATATGGTCTTCAGTAAGACATTCGACAAGGTTCCCCATGGGAGACTGGTTAGCAAGGTTAGATCTCTTGGAATACAGGGAGAACTAGCCATTTGAATACAGAACTGGCTCAAAAGTAGAAGACAGAGGGTGGTGGTGGAGGGTTGTTTTTCAGACTGGAGGCCTGTGACCAGTGGAGTGCTACAAGGATCGGTGCTGGTTTCTCTATTTTTTGTCATTCACATAAATGATTTGGATGCGAGCATAAGAGGTACAGTTAGTAAGTTTGCAGATGACATCAAAATTGGAAGTGTCGTGGACAGTGAAGAGGGCTACCTCAGATTACAACAGGATCTGAACCAGATGGGCCAATGGGCTGAGATGTGGCAGATGGAGTTTAATTCAGATAAATGTGAGGTGCTGCATTTTGGGAAAGCAAATCTTAGCAAGACTTATACACTTAATGGTAAGGTCCGAGGGAGTGTTGCTGAACAAAGAGACCTTGGAATGCAGGTTCATAGGTCCTTGAAAGTGGAGTTGTAGGTAGATAGGATAGCGAAGAAGGTGTTTGGTGTGCTTTCCTTTATTGATCAGAGTATTGAGTACAGGAGTAGGAGTCTGAGAGTGGTGATAGAAGATTGCTTTTCAGACTGGAGGCCTGTGACCAGCAGTGCATCACAATGGTCTGTGCTTGGTCCCCTGCTCATCACCATTTCTGTCCCCTTCTCACACCATTATTTGGGTGTGAACATGGAGGTATGGTTAGTAAGTTTACAGAGGATACCAAAATAGGTGGTGTAGTGGACAGTGAAAATGATTATCAACTGGGCAAATGGGCAAAGGGGTGGAAGATGGAAGATAAGTTGAGGTGTTCCATTTTGGTCAGGCAAATCAGGGCAGGACTTGTACAATTAATAATAGGGACCTGCGGAGTGCTGACAAACAAAGAGACCTAGGGGTGCAGGGCTCAGTTCCCTGAAAGTGGAGTCACAGTTAGACAGGGTGGTGAAGAAGGCATTTGGCACATTGACCTTCATTGGTCAGAGCATTGAGTAGAGTTGGGAGGTCATGTTGTGGCCGTACAGGACATCGGTTAGGCCACTACTGGAATACTACATGCAATGTTGGTCTCTCTACTATAGGAAGGATGTTGTGAAACTTGAAAAGGTTCAGACAGGTGAAGACAGGTAGACCTGGTTGGTCAATGAGACGAATGAATCCAATAGGTGGCTGGGAGGAATGGAAGGGACGGGGAGGGGCTGGGAAGGAAGTCGGGGATGGGAAGGAAGGTTATTTGAAATGTTGAGTCCTCCAGGCTGAGGGCTACCCAGGCGGACGATGAGCTGTTATTCCTCCAACTTTCATTTTGGCTCATTGTGGCAATGGAGGAAGCCAAGGATGGTCGTTGTGGCTGTCTTCACCTAGCCCCACTTCATTACTCAGTCCCCACCACCCCCTTTATCTGCAGCTTCCCTTACACTCACCCCTTGTCCGGAAGAAGGGTTACACCCGAAACGTCAACTTCTCCTGATGCTATCTGGCTTGCTATGTTGTTCCAGACTCCTGCTTGTCTATCTTGGAATCCACCATCTGCACTTGGAATCCAACACCTTTAACCAAACATGATACCGAGGCCTATAAGACAATGGGTCAAGTGCAGGACTGAATGGCTAGGTTTTTGTTTTTGACTGACATGGACACAATGGGGCGAAGATTCTTTTCTCTGGGCTGTAGATCTATATGACCCTATGATTTATGACATTGTTAAACACATTGCAAACAGTAAGAACAAGAGAGATTCTTAGTCAGTCATGTAATGTAAAGGGAGATATAACCATTCCCTTCACTGTCCATGGCTCTAGACTACATGGGCATGAAAAGTGTGTGTGATCACAATGTGGACTCTTTGGCAGGATGGGTGCTCAAGCTGGACAGCTGATTGGATCATTGGCTGCAGTGGACCAGGAAGGCCAAATGTGGCTGGGGAGGATTTGGGAGCTGCCTCCTTGTCTAATCTGTGGTAGATGTTGCATAGAAAATAAAGACCAACATCCCATTAGCCTGAAGTAAAAGTGAAATACTGCAGGTGATGAAAATCTATGAGAAAAAGAGAAAGTGCTAGAGAAATGCAGCGGGTCTTAAAATATAGAGTCATAGAGATGTACAGGACTTAAACAGACCCTTTGGTCCAACCCGTCCATGCCGACCAGATATCCCAACCCAATCTAGTCCCACCTACCAGCACCTGGCCCATATCCCTCAAAACTCTTTCTATTCGTATACGCATCCAAATGCCTTTTAAATTTTGCAATTGTACCAGCCTCCACCATTTCCTCTGGCAGCTCATTCCATACACATATCACCCTCTGTGTGAAAACGTTGGCACTCAGGTCTCTTTTACATCTTTTCCCTCTCACCCTAAACCTATGCCCTCTAGTTCTGGACTCCCTGACCCCAGGGAAAAGACTTTGTCTATTTATCCTATCCATGCCCCTCATTGTTTTGTAAACCTCTGTAAGGTCACCCCTCAGTTTCCGACACTCCAGGGAAAACAGCCCCAGCCTGTACAACCTCTCCCTGTAGCTCAAATCCTCCAACCCTGGCAATACCCTTGTGAATCTTTTATGAATCCTTTCAAGTTCCACAACATCTTTCCAATAGGAAAGAGAACAGAATCACACACAATATTCCAACTGTGGCTGAACCAATGTTCTGTACAGCTGCAAAATGACCTCCCATGTTGCCTACTTTCAAGCCAGTTTATATCCAGTTGGCTAGCTCCCCATGGATCCCATATGATCCTACCTTACTAACCAGTCTACCAAGTGGAACCTTGTCAAATGCCTCACTGAAGTCCATGTAGACAACGTCCACAACTCTGCTTTCTTCAATCTTGTTTGTCACCTCTTCAAAAAGCTCAGTCAAGTTAGTGAGACATGATTTCCCACATGCAAAGCTGTATTGACTATTCTAATCAGTCCTTGCTTTTCCAAATGCATGTAAATCCTCAGAATTCCCTCTAACAATTTACCCACCGCTGATGTAAGGTTCACTGGCCAATAGTTCCCTTGCTATTCTTTACATGTTCATAGTGAGTAATGTCAAAAATGTACAAGTAAAGAGGTGATTAGGAGTAATATCTAAACATTTGATGAATTCTGGTCAACCATGAACCACTCCTTCGCCTTCAGGAACTCTGATGCATAAGCTCTGATGAATTTACCATTCAGCTGCTAAGTGTGTGTGCATTTATTATCAGGTGTTATTATCATGGCATGTCTATGTCAACCAAGTGTGTTTAGGATGTGACATTTTCAACTATAATAAGTTAGTGAGGGCAATAGCATTAACTCAACGAAAGCTAGATAAGTACCTGTGCAAATATATAAATAGTTAGATATGTTCATTGGGTTTTGATGAAGTGGCAATGAAGGTGGCATGAAGCTGAATTGCTGACATATGAATGAGCAGTAGACCACTCTGCCCATTCATCAAGTTCTAGCACTGATTAAGATCATGGCTCTTTGGAGTTTTCCACATTCCTATCCACCCATGCCTACCTCTCATGCATTGCTTATCAATAGCCTGTGCCTTAAAATGTTCCAAAGACCCTGCTTCTATTGCATTTCAGGGATGAGTGTTCCTGGGACCCAAGACCCTCTGAGAAAACATTTTGCATCATGTCTGTCTTAAAAGGGTGCCATCTTAGTTTTAAACAGTGACCTATAATTTGAGAATCTCCCAGAAAAGAAAACATCCTCTCCATATCCAGACTGACAGGTCACTTGAGGATCTTAAACATTTCAATGAAGTTTCTGAGTATTCTCCGAAACACCAATGAGTACAAGCCTAACCTGAGGAACCTTTCTGCATAGAATTTTCTGCATCAACCTGTACAGAGATATTAATGGGGTAGATGATGGCCTCGTGATATCACCTTTAGACTATTAACTCAAAGACTGAGGTAATGGTCTGGGGACCAGGGTTTGCCAGGGCAGATGGTGAAATTTGAATTCAACAAAAGAAAATCTGGAATTAAGAGTTGAATGATGAGCCCACATCCAGTGCAGATCATAGAGAAACCCAATTGGTTCACTGACATCCTTTAGAGAAGGAAACTGCCACCTTTACGTGGTCTGGTCTCCATGGGACATTAGACAGGGGGCAGTGACAGGGTAAATAGACAAGGTCTTTTCCCTGGAGTGGGGGAGTTCAGAACTAGAGGGCTTATGTTTAGGGTGAGAGGGGAAAGATTTAAAAGAGACCTAAAAGGCAACTTTTTCACACAGAGGATGGTGTGCGTATGGAATAAACTGCCAGAGGAAATGATGGAGGCTTGTGCAATTACAACATTTAAAAGGCATCTGGATGGGTATATGAATAGGAAGGGTTAGGAGGAATATGGGCCGGGTACAGGCAAGTGGTACTAGATTAGGTTAGGATACCTGGTCAGCATGGACGAGTTGGACCAAAAGGTCTGTTTCCATGCTGTCCATCTCTATGACTCTATGACTCTTAACTATCCTCGGGGATATTAGGGATGGGCAATGAATGGTGACCCAGACAGCAACACTGGGTCACATTTCTGGAACTGACAGGATTTGAACCCTGATGAACGGCTTATGCTCGAAACGTCGAATTCTCTATTCCTGAGATGCTGCCTAACTGCTGTGCTTTGACCAGCAACACATTTGCGGATTTGAACCCAGGCCTCGTAACTCAAATGACTCAGTCACCCATTCCAGTATTGAATAAAAGCAAATTACTGCGGATCTGGAATCTGAAACCAAAAGAGAAAATGCTGGAAAATCTCAGCAGGTCTGGCAGCATCTGTAAGGAGAGAAAAGAGTTGACGTTTTGAGTCTAACTGACCCTTTGTCAAAGCTGAAAAAAGGGAGAAATAGGGAGGTATTTATACCAGGCTGAGAGAAGGTGAGTCATGGCTCCAGAAGCAAGGGTAGCAATAAAGAGGTGATAATGACAGTGCATGGAGAGATTATAGGGAGATTAGGAGCTGTGAATGAACAAGGCTGAAGCTAGTGCTATGTGACAAAATACCTGGGGGATGGAGGGGATGGACGAAGCAGAGGCAAAATAGAAAACAGGGGAGAAAGAGAGTAAAGGGAGAAGAGGAGAGGAAAAAGGTGATGAGAGAGTGGGGAGCGAGAGAAAGAGAGACAATCAAGAAATAAGAGGTACAGAACAGTGGAAAAATAAAATAAATGAAATAAAATTACAGAGCAGAATGAAAATAGAGGGGTCGAGATGGGATAATCATCCGAAGTTGTTGAATTCAATGTTAAGACCGGCAAGCTGTTTGCGTTGAGCTTCACTGGAACGTTGCAGCAGGCCAAGGACAGACATGTGGGCATGGGAGCAGGACTGTGTGTTGAAGTGGCAAGCCACAGGAAGGTCTGGGACCTGATTGCATACAGACTGAAGGTGCTCAGCAAAATGATCACTCAGTTGGCGTTTATAGAGGAGACCACATTGGGAGCAACGAATGCAATAGACCAAATTGAAAGAGGTACAAGTGAAATGCTGCTTAATCTGAAATGAGTGTTTGCGACCTTGGATGGTGAGCATGGAAGAGGTAAAAGGGCAGGTGTTGCACCTTCTGTGATTGCATGGGAAGGTGCTGTGTGTGATGGGAGAGGTGTTAGGTGTGATGGGAAGGTGCCGTGTGTGATGGGAGTGGTGTTAGGTGTGACGGGAAGGTGCCGTGTGTGATGGGAGAGGTGTTAGGTGTGATGGGAAGGTGCCGTGTGTGATGGGAGTGGTGTTAGGTGTGATGGGAAGGTGACGTGTGTGATGGAGGAGTGGACGAGGTTGTCCTGGAGGGAATGATCTCTGCGGAATTGATACAGCTGGATCCAATAGTCTATTCATTGTTATAGATTCTACATGTTTATGATGATATTTTGTGTTCCTGCCTTGAATTGCATTGAGACAGCTGATGCTGGAGACACAGAGTCAAAAACAGTGACCTGGAAAAGCACAGCTGTTTGGGCAGCATCTGAGGAGCAGGACAGTTGACATTTCAGACATAAGTCCTTCATCAGGAATGTGTTGAGGTAAGGAGGGGTTGAGAGACAAATAGGATGGGGCCAGGAGCAGGTAGCTGGGAAGGCAATAGGCGGATACCGGTTGGAGGGCGAGTGTGATAAATCAGTAGGGAGAGTGGAACTGATAGGTGGGAAGGAAGATGGACAGGTAAGGACAGGTCAAGAGGGAGTGCCAAGTTGGAGGGTTGGATCTGGAATGAGGTGGGGGAGGGAAGATTTGGAAACCAGCGAAGTCGACATTGGTGCCATGTGATTGCAGGTTCCCAAGTGTCTCTGACAACTGACACAACACGGATATCCATTTCAAACCCACCAACTCCCACAGCTACCTGGATTACACCTCCTCCCACCTACCCTCCCATAAAAATGCTATCCCTTACTCAGAATTCCTCCACCTCCACCATATCTGCCTCCAGGAGGAGCATTTCTACTCCAGGAGACCCCAGATGGACTCCTATTTCAAGGACCACAATTTCCCCTCTCACATGATCATCAATGCCCTCCAGTGCATCTCCTCCACTTTCCGCATCTCTGTCCTTGAACATGACTCCCCCAAACACAACAAGGATAGCACCCCCTGGGCCTCACCATCCACCACACTAATATCTGCCATTTCAGCCACCTACAGTCTGACTCCACCACCAAAGATATATTTCCCTCCCCACCTCTATCAGAATTCCGCAGAGACCATTCCATTCACATCTCCCTTGTTAGGTCCACGCCCCCCACCAATCCACCCTCCACTCCTGGCACCTTCCCTTGCTGCTGCATGCAGTGTAAAACCTGCGCCCACACCTCCCCCCTCACCTCCGTCCAAGGTCTCCCTTCCCCCCACCTCATCCCAGATCCAACCCTTCAACATGGCACTCCCTCTTGACCTGTCCTACCTGTCCATCTTCCTTCCCACCTATTTGTTCCACACTCCCTACTAACTTACCACAATCACCCCCCACCTGTATCCACCTATTGCTTTCCCAGCTACTTGCCTCCCAGCCTCACCCCCATCCTCCTATTTATTTCTCAGTCCCCTTTGCCCCCACATAATCCTCCAATTCAGCATTGCCCTCTTGAACTGTTCCACCTGTCATCTTCCTTCTCACCTATCCGCTCCACCCTCCCCTCCAACCTATCACCATCACCCCCTCACACCTGTATCTACCTATTGCCTTCCCACCTACCTTCCCCCAGCCCCACCTCCACTCTCCTATTTATCTCTCAACACCCTTCCCTAGCCCCCCACCACCCACATTCCTGATGAAGGGCTTATGTCAGAAATGTCAACTCACCTGCTCCTCGGATGTTGCTTGACCTTCAGTGCTTTTCCAGTGCCATACTTTTTGACTTTGAATTGCATTATTTGACAAATTCCTGTAACTTAAAAACTAATAAAAATACACGCTCTTTAACATTATGATTTTTCGAACAGGTGCACAAAAAAGCACAAAAAGTGAGTGATTTGTATTCTTTGTGAGGGTGGGCCTTAGCAAGACAGAGAAAATCTTTATGCTAAAGGAAGAATTTAGTGTTAACCAGTGAAAAACAGTGTTAAATCTCCAAGGATAAATCTGAATCTCATACAATAATTTATATCGCATACGGCACACCATTCAGTTTTCAAGTTAGAAACATTTCTTAGGGCTAAAGGGATCAAAGGGTAATGGGAGAAAATGGGAACAGGGGACTGAGTTGGATGATCAGCCAGGATCAGACTGAATGACAGAGCAAGCTCAAAGGGCTGAATGGCCTATTCCTATTCCTGTTTTCTATGTTTTTTTTGTTCCATCTTGCCTTTGAAAGAACCTATCCAATTCAACCCCACTCCATCGCTCTCTCCCCACAGACTTGAAAATTGTCCCCTTTCAAGCAATTCCCTTTTGAAAGTTATCACTGAATTCAATTCCACTGCTGTTTCCAAGCGATGTATTTCAAATCATGACAACCCAACTGCAAAAATGAAACCCTCCTGCTCTCCACCGCCGGTCCTTTTGCCACCTACTTTAAATCTGATGACTTTAAATCTGCCACCACAAACAGCTTTCCCTTATTGACTCTGTCATAACCCCTCAAGATTGTTCTCAAAGCTGAAATTGTGATTCATTACTATGAAGCAACAGAATAATAATTGAATGCATCAAAGAAATAAGATAAAGTTCAAAAAGCTGGTAACCTCAGGTATTCCTTCCCTGCTCCAATAGATCCCATAGACTCAGAAACTTCAGTTTACTGAAGCGCTGTAGTCGGACAAAATGCATTATTATCTGAACTAGCCAGAGAATTAACATTCAAAGTAGTGGATTTCATGTTTACACACCCTTGAGAGATTATTAATACATAATTAAAATAATTTGACTTGCTAACACAGAAGCCTTCAGGCTTTTCTGTGCAAAAATAATTAAAGAGGCACATAGCCTGTGTGGAAAAGATTGCACTTAGCCAAACTTTTGCATTTGTCGATAAATGGATGTGACAACTCGTGACAAAATACATTGTAATGTCACTTGGTATGATGTTATCATGACAGGTATTAGACAAGAATCTTCTTGGCCCCCAAATAGAAAGAGATTTGCCTAAAGGGCACTTTCAAAAAGATGGCAGCCCTGTAAGATTACCTTACTATTGCATGAACACCTTCAGGGATACTCACCCCCATGTGTGAATTGGCACCTGCAGTAGATCTGAACGAAGGAAGGAATGTTTACCCTGTTTAGCCTGATGAATTCATAAACCTTCTGCTAACCAGTACAGAAGCAAAATTCTGCAGATGCTGAAAATCTTATTAAAAAACTTGAGCTCCTTAACTTTTGTGAGGAACAGAAATAGTTATTTTATCAAAAACAGTGGCTGCGGTGAAGGATGTGTGGTCAAGATGGTTTCAAGTTAGTGTTGCTGGAGAGAGAGAGGGGTCTAGTTACACATGGTACTGAGTGCAATTCCTAAGATACAGTTAGAACTGCAGCTCAGGTACTGGTTGCAGTTACTGTGGGTATATTCACCGAGCTGGGAAGTTGGTTTGCAGACATTTCGACCCGTCTAGGTGACATCCTTAGTGCTGTGGAGCCTCCTGTGAAGTGCTGCTGTATTGGGTCGGTTGGAATTTATTTGGTTTTGTTTCCATTGCTCCCAGTTCCGGTAGTTCATTGCAGTGGTCGGTATATTGGGTCTAGGTCAATGTATTTATTGATGGAGTACATGGATAAGTGCCATGTTTCTAGAAATTCTCTGGTTGTCCTCTGTTTAGGTTATCCTATGATTGTTGTGTTGTCCCAGTTGAATTTGTGATCCTTGTTGTCTGTGTGTATAGCCACTAGGTACTGGTGTTTAGTGGTTAGTTGCTGTTCATGAATGCGGATCACTAGTTGTTTGCCTGTTTTGTGCAGTCTCTGCATGGAATTTTGTACACCACGTTTGTCCTGCACATGATGGGTCTTTTGTCCTGGCGAGTTGTTGCCTGAGTTTGGCTGTTGGTTTCTGGGCTGTCATGAATCCCAGTGGTCGGAGGAGTCTGGCTGTTAGTTCTGACATGTTTTTTATATCGGGTAGCATGGCTAGTGTGTTGGGTCATGGCATGTCCTCGTCACGTTGTTTGACCGCCAGTCATTTGCAGATTAAGTTGAGGGGATATCTGTTCTTGATAAAGGTTGCAAATTTGACTGGGACAACACAACAATAATAGGACAAGCCAAACAGAGGAGAGCCAGAGAATTCCAAGAAGCATGGCACTCATCCACGGACTCCATCAACAAGCACATTGACCTGGACCTAATATACCGAACATTGCACAAACAACTGGTACTGGTAATCGGAAGGAGTGGGAATGAAACCAAGTAAATTCTAACCAACGCTGAGCTTCATAGGAGGCTCCACAGCACTGTGGATGTCACCTAGATAGGGGACAAAACGTCTGCAAACCAACTTCCCAGCTCAGCGAACATACTCACAACTACAGTTAGGATAGCGGTTTGAGGAATGTTGTTTCTCAGAGATATTTATACATTTGGATGCATTAGTAAATGACAATGGATTTTCTCTTGGAATGAGTCAGAACAGATGTTAATGTTTCATTCATTAATTGTTGAGTTTGTTAATACCTTTACTTAAGCTTAAGAATTAAAAGGTGGATGTCATTAGTTATCTTAGCATATATGTATAATAAAATTAAACAATAATATGAAACAAAGATCTAAAGATGCTGGAAAATCTGAAACAAAACATACATTTCTTACATACATATAAATTTATAATTGCTTCTTATCCTGCCTTTACTCCAATTTGAAAATTGTCACAATCTCTGTGAAACTGGGGATGTTGACAGCTGAAAGAATAGGAGTTGTGAGACTGGAGCCCTGTTTGAGAGGGATCGTAGCTCTTATAGTTCAGTCAGAGCTTCACGTGGTCACAGTTATTTCGGCACTCACAACATCAAAATATTGAGGTCCCAACAACACTTCTGAAGAAGAATTATATCAGATTTGAAACATTAACCCTGTTCTGTTTCCTCAGATGCTGCCAGACCCACCAAGTTCCTTCAGCATTTGACCTTTTTACTTTAGATTTTCAACTTTCACAGTAGTTTGCTTTTATTCTCACCTTGGAAAGCCCTGATGTAAAGACCACCTGTAACATTGCTGCGCAGAAGGAGTGTGAAGTTGAGTAGTCAATTAAATACAAAGGGCGGAGGCACGTGGTGCATTTACCTTTTTTGGTCAGTGCATTAAGTTAGGGGTTGGGAGGTTATGTTGCAGCTAATCAGGACACTGGCTAGGCCACTTTTGGAATACTGTTTTCAATTCTGGTCTCCCTGCTATAGGAAAGATGTTGTGAAACTTGAAAGGGTTCAGAAAGGTTTACAAGGATGTTGCCAGAGTTTAGATTACAGTGGTGCTGGAAAAGCATAGCTGGTCAGGCAGCATCAGAGGAGAAGGACAATCGATGTTTCGGGTAAAAGCCCTTCATCAGGAATAGAGGCCAGGATTTCCAGGGTTTTTTTAATTGATATTTTTATTGAAAATTTAACTTGTTTTACAAGCTTACAAATAAAATAAAACAAGAACAAGCACTAATATACAATTAAATCTTAAATAAATAATGGACAAAATCTGTCAAACAAAAAGAAGAGATACAGAGAAAAAAAAGGAAAAAGACAAAATTCAACTAACTACTAATCTAACCTATAACTAACCAGAGCGTATGATCAAATATCTTACATTACTCAAGAGAAAAAGAAGCATAACATAGTAATTAAATAATGAAGTACATGCTTGGAATGAATTAACATCAAATCGTAATAAAACCTGTGTTCATGCGGGATTCCTCCCCCAAGGGGCCCCGGACCAGCCAGAACCGTTACCTCAACTAGATGAAAGCCCTTGACAAAATGGCCGAAATAGCTGTATCTATGTAATTCAAGAAGGGCTGCCATGTTTTATAGAATAATTCTGTTTTTTGGCACACCATATTTGTAAGGAAGTCAAGGAGAATACAGTTCATGATTAATCTGGGCCAATTCGGAAGTCCTTGGAGGGCCCTCAGCCACCCAGTTTACTAAGATATTTTTCCTTGCTCAAAAGGAGAGAATGGAAAAGCATTTCCTCCCGTGCACACCCAGAGAAGGTAAGCTCGAGAAGCCCAGGAGAAGAGATACTGGATCTACTCTAATTTCCATTCCCAAGATTTCTGTCAAGACATTTGCTACTTTGGTCCAGTATTTGCAGATCATATAGCATGTCCATAAGCAGGGTGTGAGAGTGCCCACCTCTGTTTTACAGTTGGGACACTTTGGAGATGCTCCTGCCCTAAATTTTGCCAATCGTTCTGCTGCTATATGAGTCCTATGGAGTATCTTTAATTGAATGCCCTGGGTTCTGTTACAAATGGAGATTTTTCTGGCATTTTCCCAGATGTCATCCCACATTTCTGTGGAAATTTCCAGCCCCAATTCCTGATCCCATGTTCTAAGCAGACGGTCCATATCTTCCGACACTTCATTATGTAATAAATGATTGAGTGATGACCGAGGGTACACCCATTGGCCACAACACTCTACGTTCTCTATCTGATTTATAAAGGCTATCTAATAGCGTAGTCTTCTTCTGTATGTAATCTCGAATTTGGAAGTATCGAAAGAGGTCTCCATTAGGTAGTCCAAATTTCTGATGCATCTGTTCAAAAGACAACAGGACCCCCTCCTCAAACAGATCCCCTAAACAGGTGATAGCCCTGGACCTCCAGGATTTGAATGTGGGAACTGAGATGCCCGGTTGAAAACTCCATGCCCCCACTATAGGAGTATAGGGGGATGTTTTATGTGAATTACTCTCATTTTGCCACATTCTATTCCAGGCTTTAATTGTGTTTAATACTATGGGGTTTTTACAATGGTCCATAATGATTTTCATCTTATCTAAAAATAAGAGGTTAATAAGAGGGTGCTTTACTTGAGAAGCCTCGATGTCCGGCCAGATTGATAACAGGTCAGACGAGACCCAATTGGCTAAGTAGTTTAACAGCGAACTCATCTGATACTTCCTAAAGTTTGGAAAATCCAGTCCTCCCCTTGCCTGTGGAAGCTGTAGCTTCTTTAACTTAATGAGGGGCCATCAATGATTCCAGATGAAGGAACCCAGCCAACCATACAATTTGCACAGTGCCGACCTCAGCAGCATCACCGGGAGCATTCTCATAGGGTATAGGAAACGAGGCAAGACAATCATTTTAATTAGAGCTATTCTACCTAGCCAGGAAACTGGAAGATCCCCCCAACATTGAAGGTCCTGCCTTATCCTTTCCAGTAGTTGCACAAAATTGACTAGTATAGCTGGCCAAATATTGGGGTGATAAAATACCTAAATACAAGAAACCCTCCAGAGACCACCGAAAGGGAAAGTGAAATCTGTCCAATAAGTGGGATATACTAGCGAGGCCACCCATTAGCATGGCCTCTGATTTTGAGAAATTAATTTTGTAGTCTGAGAATGCACTAAATATGTTAATAACTTGGATTAAGCGAGGCATGGACATCAGAGGATTACTGAGAAAACGGAGAACATCATCTGCATATAGGGTAATTTTATGTTTACCTGTACTAATCCTCAGGGCTGTCATATTAGAGTCAGCCTGTATAGCTTCCGCTAGTGGCTCAGTTATTAGCGTGAATAGTAACGGTGAGAGAGGACATCCCTGACGGCAGCCCCTACCGACACTGAAGCTAACTGAGCCTAATCCATTGGTGATCACAACTGCTTTGGGATCATTATACAGTGTTCAGATCCATTTAGCAAATACCTTTCCAACGCCAAACCTTTGCAATGTATAGAACAAGTATGACCATTCAAACCTGTCGAATGCCTTCTCCAACTCCATTGAGATTACTATTCCCAGTATTTTTTCCTGATGACAGACTTGAATCACATTCAAAACCCTTCTAATATTATTAGATGATTCACGGCCCTTGATAAACCCCGTCTGATCCTCTTTTATTAAACATGGCAGTACCCCCTCTAGCCTCAATGCTAATATTTTAGAAAGAATTTTAAAATCTACATTTAGCAAGGATATTGGTCTGTACGATGCACAATCTTCTGGGTCCTTTCCTTTTTGAGAATGAGGGAGATATTCGCCTCTTTCAGTGAAGGCGGGAGGCAACGCTGACTGTATGAGCAGTTGTACATGTCCATAAGTGGACCAGCTAATACTCCTGTAAACTCTTTGTAGAATTCTGCCTGGAATCCATCTGGGCCAGGGGCCTTACCACTCTGAAACTGTCTGATTGAGTCAAGTACTCCCTGGGTTATTAGGGGAGCATTCAGGACCGATACCTGTTCCGGGGTTAAGTCCGGAAAGGTCAAGCTTTTAAAAAAGGACTGCATCCTCCTGGCTCTATCTTCACAATCCTGCGATTTATACAAATCAGAGTAAAACTTTCTGAAGATTGTGTTGATCCTTTTATGATCGTGAGTCAGAGGACCAGCACTTTCCCTGATGGATGTGATAGCTTGAGAGGCCTTTTTTTACCTTGCTAAGTATCTACCAGGTTTATCGCCAAATTCATGTAACCTTTGCTTTGCAAATAATATTTCCCTTTTTGCCGTTTGGGTAAGCGTGGTATTCAGGGCTGTCCTAAGACCGTAATCCTTTGTAATTTAGCAATAGAAGGTTTATCAACGTATGCTGTTTCAGCTGCCTTGAAGTGAGCCTCGAGTAGACCCTGTTGTTCTCCCTTTAGTTTTTTCTGGGTCGCCGTATATGAAATGATCAGACCTCACGCATAAGCCTTTATGGTCTCCCACATCACCAAAAGAACTGTTGAGCATGGGCTTTAACTGAAATTGTCAAGATTACAGATGTTTATTCCACATTTACAGCAGAAAATGGAACAAATGTAGTTGGAGGGAAGAGATCAGCTGTGGCCTACACAAAATGAAAAGACTTGAGGAGACAAATGACCAATCACTGTACCTTGTAGTTGCTCACAAGCTCAAATTAATAAATAATTTGACAAGTTAGTTATTCTTAAATGGAGAGCATGGCAATATAGGGACCTGCAAGAGAGGTATCATTTTGGATTCATTCAGATGAAATAAATAAAGTATTAATCATGTGCATTGCAGTGAATTCATAGATTGATGTCATCTTCAATAATGCCTTAAAAAACATTCAGAAACTGGTGCTGGAAAAGCATAGTCAGTCAGGCAGCATCCGAGGAGTAGGAAAATCAATGTTTCAAGCATGAGCTTTTCATCAGGACTTCCTGATGAAGGGCTTATGCCCAAAACAGCGATTCTCCTGCTCCTCAGATGCTGCTTGACAGGCTGTGCTTTTCCAGCAAATTACTCTTCAACACTGGTCTCCAGCCTCTGCAGTGCTCACTTTCTCCCAACATTCAGAAACTCTTGATCTAAGTTTGCAGTTCACTCCAGTTGTCCCAAAATTGATACCTAGTTGAGCAACCGAAGCTTCTATGGTCAGAAAGGAATCAACAGTGTTAAGTTTTTCCTAAAATTTCTTTTGGGTTGACTAAGTAACTTTAATGTCACTACAGTCTGACGCAAATTGAATTGGCACAAGCAGGAATCTTGCATATTCTCTGATGTTGCTGTGCCATAAGTTAGCAGGCCAGTAACTTATGGAAGTTATGTTTAAAGTCTGGTTGAAGATTTGTAGCTTGGGTGTCCGTTGTTGTGGTTCTGTTCGCCGAGCTGGAAGTTTTTGCTGCAAACGTTTCGTTCCCTGGCTAGGGAACATCATCAGTGCTATTGGAGCCTCCTGAGAAGCGCTGCTTTGATGTTTCTTCCGGTATTTATAGTGGTTTGTTCTTGCTGCTTCCGGGTGTCAGTTTCAGCTGTAGTAGTTTGTATGTGGGGTCCAGGTTGATGTGTCTCGCCCGTAAGTGTTTAAAGTCTGGTTGAAGATTTGTAGCTCGGGTGTCTGTTGTTGTGGTTCTGTTCGCCGAGCTGGAAGTTTTTGCTGCACATCAACCTGGACCCCACATACAAACTACTACAGCTGAAACTGACACCCGGAAGCAGCAAGAACAAACCACTATAAATACCGGAAGAAACATCAAAGCAGCGCTTCTCAGGAGGCTCCAATAGCACTGATGATGTTCCCTAGTCAGGGAACGAAATGTTTGCAGCAAAAACTTCCAGCTCGGCGAACGGAAGTTATGTGGAATATTATCAACAGAATTGAGTGGTCAATGAATGGTTTCAAACCCACTGTTGAGAGAGATTTGTGTCAATGTAAATTTATTATACTTCATCCAATTGCACTGAAATTCAAAAAGTATCATGCTTTTCTTTCACTTATGTCAGTTGAGCGGTGAAGATTTAAAGTGGTAGATTGTGAGCTTCTTTCTCCTGGATTCTTGAGTGTTGTTGGTGCTGCACCCATCCAGCCAAGTGAGGGGTATTCCATCACACTCCTGATGTGTGTCTTGTTGATGGTGGACAGGCAATGAGATGAGGCACTCACTGCAGGATACAAGCCTCTAACCTACTCTTATAGCCAAAGTATCTACATGGCTACTCGAGTTAAGTGACTGGTCAATGGCAACCCTCAGAATGTTGATAATGGGAGATTCAATGAAAGTAAAGGCATTGAATGGTAAAAGATAATGGTTGGAATCTCTGCTGCTGGAGATGATCAATGCTTAGTGCTTATATAGTGTGAGTGTTATGTGCTTTGAGAGGTAAATCTGAACACAGGGCCAGGAAAGAATAATTTACCTTCACTCAAGCATTCACTCAGATTGATGGGTTGAATGTTATCCTTATCAGGCTTTGGACTTGGAGGGATAGAAGCATGAGACCATGTGGGTGTTGGTGTGTAGCACAAACTCTCTATCATCCACACTAATTGGCAATGAGTCAATCAGCACAGAGAAAAGCTCAAACGTGGACAATGTTGGATACTGAGAATCCTGCATCAGTGAGTGCACCATTCTGTTCTAAGAGTTTGATTGAAAGACAAGCAGAATGAGGGTTTGGGTTATGAGCAGTGATTGTTAACTTGGCCACATTTAAACTACAAAGGAGAAGGTGAGTTTTGCCATTTAGGTCATTCTGCTATATTGAGCACTTTGTTAATGCAAATTCACTGTAACGCGATTGAAGAATTGGGGCCGCTGTTTCTGAAGTATGAACTTTTCGAACATGCGTTGGCTGTAACGGGAATTACATCACCAACACTTTAAGCGCGGCTTCTAAAGCGTGATTTTTCTATAATGTGCGGTTGCAAAAGAATAAAACCATTGCGTTATAGAAGAACAACCTGTAATCGTGATTATCAGGATTTTGTTGGGATCATCGTTCCACCTTGTCTGCAGCTGAAAGATATGAGCCATCTTTAATGCGAGGCATATGTCCTGAATGAATGCAAAAGAGTTTGGCCTCCTTAATGTGTCTTTTGTAGACTAATTAATTGAGGTTGATTGCTAAAATAAATCAACAGCTCCATTAGCATCATATGATGGAGAATAGTACAGATGTAGATAGAATTTAATCTTCTTTCATTCAGTATTCTCTAGATGCTTATGAATGGTTTTGGGTGTAGACAGAGAAAACTGATTTTTCTTTCTATGTTCACTCCATTTGATTGATATAAAGAGGAAAGTATATATAGGTAGGAAAGAATACGTTTCTATAACTCAATGGGGAAAAGATTTCAGTATCCTTAATTCACTATGTGAGCTCATGGAATTGGAAGTGACATTTTAAAGTCTTTGTGAGGCAAAATTATTTTTGAGTTGAGCCCAAAATCTAATAATGCTTCTTTTGCAGTGTTAGTATGAAATTGCTCAATGCATTTTCCACTTAATCAAGTTTTAGTAAACAGTTCATCTTTCTGAAGGAATATTGTAAAAAGGCATAAAGAAATCCTTTACTCCTGTCACTAACACTCTAGAATAATGCATTTCAAACAGGGAATAGCTCAGAAATGTAGCCCTGTAGTCTTTGGAGATGTGAGTGTTGGATGAAAACACGGAGAAGAAAAATAATAAACCCAATCGAAATGGTAAATATTAAAAATATGAATGATATGCAGAAACATGAATAGAAAGAGAATTTGTCTTTGTTATCTGAAAATGAAAAACGTGCAGGGCTATAGGGAAAAGCAGGGAATGCCATTGGGTGATTTGCTCACTCATGGAGCTGATGGGCTGAATTGCCTCCTTTTGTGCTGTCATAAGTCTGTGTTTCTCTGATTGGTAACTTTGGCTTACACTAGTTTTTTTCAACTCATCACCTCTGTGTTCACAGGCATAAATTGGTTCAGGAACTCAAGTTTAAATTTCTCATCCTTGTTTCAAAATCATCACTGACCTCACTTCTATCTCCGTAACTTCTTCCTTCAGACTTATCTCTCTAACCAAGTGTCTGTTCACCTGGCCACCTTATACAGCCAGTGTCAGGTTTTGTTTGGTAATGGTCCTGTGAAATACCCTGTGGCATGTTACAATGTTAAAGGTGCTATACAAATACAAGTTGTTGTAGAGTGGTAGCGTTATAGTGGGCCACAAGACCCTGCAGCTGCGTGAAAGGTCTGTAACTCAATTCTACTCTTAAAAGATCTCTCTCAGAAAGAGAAGAGTGAGACGTATTTCTATAGTGGCTTGTAGGACCTCAGATAGTTCCAGCATCTTACAGCCACCAAAGTACTTCTGAAAATAGTCCCCACTGTAAGGCAAGAAAAAAGGCAGGAAATTTGTGCACAGCAAGGTTCTGCAACCTGTAATGCCATCACGAACAGAAGAGTTCGGAGTTGGGGTAGACCATTCAGCCCCTCATGTCTGATGTGCCTTTCAACCCAATTATCGCGGAATCTCATCTCAGCTTCAATTCCACATTTCTGTCAGCTCTGCATAACCATAGAACCACAGAAATGATACGGCACAGAAGGGGCCATTTGGCCCATCTGGTCTATGCTAACCCAAAGAGACCCAGATGCCCTTTCTAATCCTGTCTTCCTGCACACAGTCCATGTAGACAACATCCACTGCACTATCCTCATAGACCTCTTTATCACTTCCTCAATGAAGTCGATCAAATTTGTAAGACATGATGATCCCGTAACAAAGACATGGTGGCTATCCTTGACTTAGTCCATGCCTTTCTAAGTGACCGTTTCTCCCATCTCTCAGGATTGATTTTAACAATTTGCTCACCACTGAAATAAGACTAACTTAACTATAATTGGTTGGCATTTCCTTTGTACCCTTTTCAATCACATTTGCCTATTCCTCCAGTCCTTACCTGTGTCTAGTGAAGAAAATAATCCTCAGAGCATCTTCTCCTTCCTCCCTGACCTCTTTCAGTGTTCTTTGGAACAACCCTTCAGCCCTGGAGACATATCCACTTTCAAGGATTCCAACTCCTCTGACACATCCTCTCTTATTGTGACTATTTCATCCAACATTTCACACTACTCCTGTTGGATTACAACATTCACATCACCCTTTTCCTATGAAGATTAGCAGATACAAAAAAAAGTTAAATTCTTCCCTTATCCTCCGCATCTTCAAACAAGTTCCCTTCTTCACCTTTGGTAGATCCCATTTTTTCTCTTAACTATTGTTTTGCTCTTTATAAACTGGTAAAACATCTTTGGGTTTTCCTTTCACATTCCTACTAATATTTTTTCATGCCGTTTCTTTAATTTCCTTATTTCTTTTTTAACTTGAATCCTGCACTTCTTACACTCCCCTAGGCTGTCTACAACGTTGAGATTTTGAGACTATCATTAGCCCTCTTTCTGTGTTTAATCTTCCCCTGTATTTTCTAGACAACCATGGGCGTCTAGATTTGTCAGTGCCATTTTTGTTTTTGGAGGGGACATGTCTGCTTTGTGCCCTCAAACACCTGTCAACCCATCGCTAGTTAAATATCTGTCGATCCCCTCCTTAAATTTACTCAAGGTCCCAGCACTCACCGCACTCTTGGATAACGAATTCCACAGATTCACGACTCTTTGAGAGATGTAATTTTGCCTCACCTTATCCTAAAACAGTGACCTCTCATTCTGGATTGTCCCACTTGAGGAACTGTCCTCACTACGTCTACTTTATCAATCCCTTTTAACATCATACATGCCTCAATTACATCTTCTTGCATTCTCCTGAACTCCAGAGACCTAAACTACTCAGTCTCTTTTCATAAGACAAACCCTTCATCTCTAGAACTAATCTAGTGAACCTACGTAGCCAGGTATTGGATGAAGAATAACCTTTGATCAGGACAGGATGGTGAAGAAAGCACTTGGCATGCTTGCCTTCATTGGTGGAACATTGAGTGCAGGAATTGGGACATCATGATGCAGCTATACAGGACATTGGTGAGGCCATTTTTAGAATACTGTATACAATTGTCATTGCCCTTCTGTAGGAAGGATGTTGTTAAACTTGAGAGGATTCAGAAAATATTTACAAAACTGTTGCCAGGTTCAGAGTGTTTGCGCTCCAGGGAGACGCTGAATAGGCTGGGGTTGATTTACCTGGAGTATCGGAGGTTGAGGGTGACTTTATGGAGGTTTATAAAATCATGAGGGGCGTGAATAAAGTGAATTGGCAAGGTCTTTTCCTCAGGGTGGGGGAGTTCAAAATGAGAGGGCACAGCTTTAAGATGACAGGGGAAAGATTTAAAAGGGACCCGAGTGGTGAATTTCTCACGCAGAGGATGGTGTGTGTATGGAACGAGCCGCCACAGGAAGTGATGGAGGCTAGTACAATTATAACATTTAAAAGGCACCTGGATAGGAAGGGTATAGAGGGTTGTGGATCAAACGCTGCTAAATGGGAGTAGGTCAGATTGGGATGTCTGGTCAGTTTGGACAAGTTGGACCGAAGGGTCTTTTTCTGTGCTGTATGACTCTGTGACTCTCCGACGTTAGAAGTAAATCCCTTGTTCTCTTTAACTCTAGTGTCACAGAATCATCTTGTACCCCGAAGGGTAAAAAGTGAGGTCTGCAGATGCTGGAGATCACAGTTGAAAATGTGTTGCTGGTTAAAGCACAGCAGGTTAGGCAGCATCCAAGGAACAGGAAATTCGACGTTTCGGGCCAGAGCCCTTCATCAGGAATGAGGTGACCTGATGAAGGGCTCTGGCCCGAAACGTCGAATTTCCTGTTCCTTGGATGCTGCCTAACCTGCTGTGCTTTAACCAGCAACACATTTTCAACTTGTACCCCGAAGGGCCAGGTTGAGATACACAGGGAAAGAATCCTGACTCATTGAAGTTTCAAGAATCCCGACTTATTGAAGTTTAAAATTTGACAACAATTTACTAAATGCCAAGGAATAATGAGAATGAAAAGCAAATAATAATGTCCCACAATAATAAACTCTTCAGGAACAACTGGTTCTATTTCATATCTTGTGTATTTGGATTGCAAAATCTCTACCTATTTGAGTAATGATATTACACATTCCATCTTATTATTAATCAACACATTCTGAGCTGTCAACATCAAGGGAATATTAACTCTGGTTGGGAAAATCAAATTCATTAAAAAGATAGAAATTTGTTTATTTTTCAAAGTGAGAGGCATCTGTAAATGACACTTCAAAACCAAAAGAAATGATTCATTGCAAATGAGTGACATTTATTAAGGATGCACTTGTCTCAATTTAAGTTTGCTTTTCATGTTGTGGAGTTCAGCTAACTTGAAGAACACAATTCTTCCTCTGTTGAGGCGATGATCTGCCGAACGATTACAGCACTGTCAGAGTTATAGTGTCATAGAGTCATAGAGATGTACAGCATGGAAGCAGACTCTTTGGTCCAATCCGTCCATGTGTGAAAACTTGCCCCTTAGGTCTCTTTTATATCTTTCCCCTCTCACCCTAAACCTATGCCCTCTAGTTCTGGACTCCCTGACCCCAGGGAAAAGATTTTGTCTATTTATCCTATCCATGCCCCTCATAATTGTGTAAATCTCTATAAGGTCACCCCTCAACCTCAGACACTCCAGGGAAAACAGCCCCAGCCTGTTCAGCCTCTCCCTGTAGCTCAAATCCTCCAACCCTGGCAATATCCTTGTAAATATTTTCTGAACCCTTTCAAGTTTCACATCTTTCCAATTGGAAGGAGACCAGCTGGTGCACGCAATATTGGGTGCAGTCTTTCTGCAGAACAGTTAAACTGAAGAACTGCCAACTGTTTCAGGTGGAAATTAAAGATGCTGTGGCTACTTGACAAAAAAGAGCAGGGAGTCTTCTATGGTGCTTTTATTCCTTATTAATGACCTTCATCAAATCAAATCCACATGTTTGTGGACTCTTGCTGTGCACAAAATGGTTGCCAGATTTTCTCATATTGCAACAATGCCTTCAGTTCAAAAGTACTGCATTGGCGGTAAAGCACTTTGGCAAGGCCTGAAACCAAGAGGTAGTGATGGTTGAGTGACAGTACCACTGTACTGTTAACCCAGGGACTCACATTGTGTTCTGAGGACCTGGGTTTAAATCCTGCCATGATAAGTCTTAAATTCAACAGGGGGAAAACAAAATTTGGAATTAAGGACCATTGTTGGAAAAGCCCATCTGGCTCACTAATGCCCTTTAGGGAAGGAAACTGTTATCCTTACCTGGTCTGGTCTACATGTGACTCTAGACCCACAGCAATTTATAGAATCCCTACAGTATGGAAACATGACCTTCGACCCAAAAGTCCACACAGACTCTCCAAAGAGTATCCCACCCAAACCATTCCCGTACCCCTGACTAATGCACCTCACACTATGGGCAATTTAGCATAGCCAATTCACCTAACATGCACGTCTTTAGGTTCTGGGAGAAAACCAGAGCAAACTCACACAGACACAGGGAGAATGTTCAAACTCCACACAGACAATTGTCTGAGGCTGGTATAAAATCCAGGTTCCTGGCACTGTGAGACAATAGTGCTAACTACTAAGCCACCATGCTGCCCAATGTGGTTGACTTTTAATGACCCTCTGTGCAGTTTGGAATAGAAAATAAATGCTGGCAAAACCAATGATGCCTGCATCCATTGAATGAATTAAAAATTGGGTAATATTGAAGATACTATATAAATGTAAGTTCATTCCTTCCATAATAATGTGTTAGTTACATTGCACTAAAATATCTAACATATGAAACATACAAAACTCTCACAAAGCTGGATAGACACGATGCAGGAAACATTCCACCTGGTTTGATGAACCAGACCAGAAGTGGTGGCAAAAGGTCCCAACATTACACTGTTAAGGAAGCCAGATGGATCAGCAAAAATTTGATTGAATGAGACATTAGGTTTGAGGGCCTAAATGATCTACTCCCAAACTGAGACCCACATCACAGTCTGGATATAACCATACATATTATCTGTGCATATATTCGACTTCAGCATGGTTAGAGCTCTGTGGGCACGGCATGTGAAGAATGACGTAAAGAGTAAGAGATTGAGGCAGAGCGTTGCACTTCTCTGACTGCAGTGTATTTCTACACACAGAGATCTGTGCTGTGGTTTGTGAAAATCGATGCTCTCCAGTGTGTTAAGACGGGCTAAAGAAGTCAATAATCTTCCTCAGAAGCCTTTTAATCTGATCATTACATGTCAATGGGAAGTCTAGGAAAATTGTGAGCCACTTGGTAACACGGATCTCCTGGTGTGTTTAATCATTAGTGGAAATAACAAAGATGCTGAAGTATTGTAGGATGTGGATTTGAAGCAAGAGGAGGCAGGAGAAAAAGGATAGAATAATCCTGATCACTATCCCACAAATAAGCTTTTACATTGTCAATTACATGCATGGCTAAATCTGCCTTCACATTGCATTTAAAATATAGGCCATTCAGCCCTTTGAGCCTGCTCTAGTATTAAACATGATTACGGCTGATCCTCTATCTCAATGTCACATTCCCTCTTTCTCTCCATCGACCCAAATGGCTTTAAATCTAACGATTTGAAAGTTTGCTAAAATGAGCCAACATATAGTGCAGCTGTCAGGTCATGGGAAAGTGAGGACTTGCAGATGCTGGAGATCAGAGTCGAGAATGTGGTGCTGGAAAAGCGCAGCTGGTCAGGCAGCATCCGAGGAACAGGAAAATCGACGCTTTGGGCATAAGCTCTTCATCAGTCTCTTGGAAGACTTCGCGACGACTGGTGGGTAAGTTTGGTCGCTTATTTAATAGTTGTAAATTTAAAGTTTTCCTTTTTAAAAAAAAGCGGTAGCAGACCCGGAAGGCGCGCTAGGTTACCTGGGTAAGGTTTTTTCTCTCTCTCCCCTTATTTAAAGGCGCAGGCGAGTCACCCGGGGCACTACACGAGTAGTGCCTCCCACCCTTCCACCTCCTCTAACCTAATAATAAGACCAATTGTGACTAGCGGGTAAGTGCTGCATTTTCCTTGTTTGTTTCTTTAGATTTAGTTGGTTTTTGTTGTGTTTTTTTTTAAGGAAAGCTTACTTTTAGAGGGATGGCAGTGCAGAGAGGGCAATGTTCCTCTTGCAACATGTATGAGGTGAGGGAAGCCATTAGCGTCCCTGCTGAGTACACTTGCAAGAAGTGCACCCATCTCCAGCTCCTCCAAACCCGTGTTAGGGAACTGGAGCTGGAGTTGGATGAACTGCGGATCATTCGGGAGGCAGAGGAGGTCATAGATCGGAGCTTTAGGCAAGTAGTTACTCCGAAAGTTCAAGATAGATGGGTGACAGTCAGGGGGAGTGGGAGGAGGATGCCAGTGCAGGGACCCCCTGCGGTCATTCCCCTCAAGAACAAGTATACCGTTTTGGATACTTGTGGGGGGGATGACTTACCAGGGGCAAGCAACAAGGTTCAGGCCTCTGGCACGGAGCCTGGCCCCGTTGCTCAGAAGGGTAGGGTGGAGAAAGGTAGAGCAATAGTTCTTGGGGACTTGATAGTGAGGGGTACAGACAGACGGTTTTGTGGGGGCGACAGGAACTCACGTTTGGTATGTTGCCTCCCAGGTGCAAGGGTACGTGATGTCGCTGATCGTGTTTTCCGGGTCCTTAAGGGGGAGGGGGAGCAGCCCCAGATCGTGGTCCACGTTGGCACCAACGATATAGGTAGGAAGAAGGGTGAGGATGTCAGACAGGCTTACAGGGAGCTAGGTTGGAAGCTCAGAGTTAGAACAAACAGAGTTGTAGTCTCTGGTTTGTTACCCGTGCCACGTGATAGAGAGTCAAGGAATAGGGAGAGAGAGCAGTTAAATGCGTGGCTACAGGGATGGTGCAGGAGGGAGGGATTCCGGTTTCTGGACAACTGGGGTCCTTTCTGGGGAAGGTGGGACCTCTATAAAAAGGATGGGCTACACCTGAACCTGAGGGGCACCAGTGTCCTTGGGGGGAGGTTTGCTAGTGCTCTTTGGGAGGGTTTAAACTAACTCCGCGGGGGCATGGGAACCAGGACTGTAGCTTTAGGGTACAGGACCTTGAGTGTAGGGAGGTTAGGAATAATGCAGCGATCTCTAAGGAGGGTGCCTGTAACCAGAAAGGAGGATTGAAGTGTGTATACTTCAATGCCAGAAGTATAAGGAATAAGGTAGGTGAACTTGCAGCGTGGGTTGGTACCTGGGACTTCGATGTTGTGGCCATTACAGAGACGTGGGTAGAACAGGGACAAGAATGGCTGTTGCACGTTCCAGGGTTCAAATGTTTTAGTAGGATCAGACATGGGGGTAAAAAAGGGGGAGGCGTGGCATTACTTGTCAAAGACAGTATCACAGCAGTGGAATGGACGATGGAAGAGGACTTGCCATCTGAGGTAGTTTGGGCTGAGGTTAGAAATAGGAAAGGTGAGGTCACCCTGTTAGGTGTTTTCTACAGGCCTCCTAATAGTCCTAGAGAAGTAGAGGATAATATTGCGAGGATGATTCAGGAAAAGAGTGAAGGTAGCAGGGTGGTTGTTATGGGGGACTTTAACTTCCCAGATATTGACTGGGAGAGCTATAGCTCGAGTTCATTAGATGGGTCGGTGTTTGTACAATGTGTGCAGGAGGGTTTCCTGACACAATATGTCGACAGGCCAACAAGAGGGGAGGCTATATTGGATTTGGTTCTAGGTAATGAACCAGGCCAGGTGTTAGACTTGGAGGTAGGTGAGCACTTCGGGGACAGTGACCACAACTCGGTGACTTTTACTTTAGTGATGGAGAGGGATAATCGTGCGCCGCAGGGCAAGAGCTATAGCTGGGGGCAGGGAAATTATGATGCAGTGAGGCATGACTTAGGTTGTGTGGATTGGAAAAACAGGCTTCAAGAGAAGAACACTAATGAGATGTGGGGATTGTTCAAGGAGCAGCTACTGCGTGTCCTCGATAGGTATGTACCAGTCAGGCATGGTGTAAAGGGCCTTGTGAGGCAGCCGTGGTTTAGTAAGGAATTGGAGTCCCTTGTGAAAGGGAAGAAGGCGGCATATGTAAAGATGAGGCGTGAAGGTTCAGTAGGGGCGATTGAGAGTTATAAGGTAGCCAGGAAGGAGCTAAAGAGGGAGCTAAGAAAAGCGAGAAGGGGACATGAAAAGTCTTTAGCTGGTAGGATTAGGGAAAACCCAAAGGCTTTCTATAGGTATGTCAAGAATAAAAGGATGACTAGGGTAGGTATCGGTCCAGTCAAGGATAGTAGTGGGAAGTTGTGTGTGGAGGCAGAGGAGATTGGAGAGACATTAAATCAGTACTTTTCATCAGTATTCACTCAGGAACAGGACACTGTTGCTGATGTGAATATGGAATCACAAATAATTAGAATGGATGCCCTGGAAATATGCAGGGAAGAGGTTTTGGGAATATTGGAAAGGATGAATATAGATAAGTCTCCTGGGCCTGATGGCATTTACCCCAGGATCCTATGGGAAGCTAGGGAGGAGATAGCAGAGCCATTGGCCTGGATTTTTATGTCGTCATTGTCAACGGGAATAGTACCAGAGGACTGGAGGATAGCGAATGTGGTCCCATTGTTCAAGAAAGGGAGTAGGGATAGCCCTAGTAACTATAGGCCAGTGAGTCTGACTTCAGTGGTGGGCAAAGTCTTAGAGAGAATGGTAAGGGATAAGATTTATGAACATCTGGGTAGGAATAACGTGATCAGGGATAGCCAGCATGGTTTTGTGAAGGGCAGGTCGTGCCTCACAAACCTTATTGAGTTCTTTGAGAAGGTGACTAAGGAAGTGGATGAGGGTAAAGCAGTAGATGTTGTGTATATGGATTTTAGTAAGGCGTTCGATAAGGTTCCCCATGGTAGGCTAATGCTAAAACTACGGAGGTATGGCATTGAGGATACATTAGAGGTTTGGATTAGGAATTGGCTGGCTGGAAGGAGACAGAGGGTAGTAGTTGATGGATTATGTTCATCTTGGAGCGCAGTTACTAGCGGTGTACCACAAGGATCTGTTTTGGGACCATTGCTTTTTGTTATCTTTATAAATGATCTAGAGGAAGGACTTGAAAGCTGGGTAAGCAAGTTTGCGGATGACACGAAAGTCGGTGGAGTTGTGGATAGTGAGGAAGGAAGTGGTAGGTTACAGCGGGATATAGATAAGTTGCAGAGCTGGGCGGAAATGTGGCAAATGGAATTCAATGTAGCTAAGTGCGAAGTCGTTCACTTTGGTAGGAATAACAAGATGATGGATTACTGGGCTAATGGTAGGCTACTTGGTAGTGTGGATGAGCAGAGGGATCTTGGTGTCTATGTACACAGATCTCTGAAAGTTGCCACCCAGGTAAATAGTGCTGTGAGGAAGGCATATGGTGTACTGGGCTTTATTGGCAGAGGAATTGAGTTCCGGAGTCCTGAGGTCATGTTGCAGTTGTATAAGACTCTGGTGAGGCCTCATCTGGAGTATTGTGTGCAGTTTTGGTCGCCATACTATAGGAAGGATGTGGAAGCTTTAGAACGAGTGCAGAGGAGGTTTACCAGGATGTTGCCTGGAATGGTAGGAAGATCGTATGAGGAAAGGCTGAGGCACTTGGGGCTGTTCTCATTGGAGAAGAGAAGGTTTAGGGGAGATCTGATAGAAGTGTATAAGATGATTAGGGGTTTAGATAGGGTAGATACTAAGAACCTTTTACCGCTAATGGAGTCAGGTGTTACTAGGGGACATAGCTTTAAATTAAGGGGTGGTAGGTATAGGACAGATGTTAGGGGTAGATTCTTCACACAGCGGGTTGTGAGTTCATGGAATGCCCTGCCCGTATCAGTGGTGAACTCTCCTTCTTTATGTTCATTTAAGCGGGCATTGGATAGGCATTTGGAAGTTATTGGGCTAGTATAGGTTAGGTAGGACTCGGTCGGCGCAACATCGAGGGCCGAAGGGCCTGTACTGCGCTGTATCCTTCTATGTTCTATGTTCTATCAGGAATGATGCTTGTCCTTGCAGAGACAGGAGAACTTCTTCAAGGTAGGCATCCTTTAGGAAGCTTCTCAGTAGGGTTGAAATCAATGAGCAGACCATATCATATAGGCTGTGATGTTTGATCCAAGGAGTTGCATCCTGGAGGATTGCCACATGTATTAAGAAAATAAATCATTTGCAGGATATTGAGGGGAAAGCTGAGATGTGGGATTAAATTGTACAGTTCCTTCCAAAAGCAGAATGGGCCAAATGGCTTATTTCTGTACTGTATGATTCTATGGCTATATCATCCAGTAGGAGGAGTGGATATTGTAGAGTAAGGAAGTATCAGTAAAATGTATAATGATGATTCATAATGTTGTAATAATGTTGTTAGTGTCTAATGATTCTATTAGGAGAATTGGAAGGGATTAGAATCTCTACCATGGTCTTAAGACAATGTATATATCTACCAAGCTGTGAATACTGAGCTCTTATAGAGAGCACTGAAGTTGGAAGGGAACATTTTTTTTCTTTATTCATTCACAGGATGAGGACCTCGCTGGCTGGTCAATGTTTATTGTCTATCCCTAAATTTCCCAGAGGGCAGTTTAGAGTCAACCGCATTGCTGATGGAGTCACATGTAGGCCAGACCAGATAAGGATGGCAGTTTCCTTCCCTAAAGGACATTAATGAACTAAACAAAGACAGGAATTGCTGGAAAATCTCATCCCAGACCTGCTAAGCTTTTCCAACAATTTCTGATCTTGTGTCTGATTTGCAGCATTCAGAGTTCTTTTGGTTTTTATTTCGACATTTGTGAACATGCAGATACAGTGTGGAAACAGGCCCTTCAGCCCAACAAGTCCACACCGACCCTCTGGAGAGTAACCCACACGGACCAATTCCCCTAACTAATACACCATGGGCAACTTAGCATGGCCGATTCAGGTAAACTGCACATCTTTTGGAATGTGGGAGGAAACCCATGCAGACAATGTGCAAATTCCACACAGACAGTCACCTGAGGTGGGAATTGAACCCAAGTCCCTGGCACATTCAGGCAGCAGTGCTAACCACTAAGCCACTGTGCCACCCTCATTAGGCCAAGTGGCTTGTTTCCACACTGTAGGGATTCTATGATAGATTTTATAAAAGTTTGCTCAATACTCCTAGTTCCCTGACTATAGAGCCAGGTTGTCAGGGAGCACGGGTAAGGTTTCTGTGCTTAACAAGGTTTACTATTGACTACAAATGAATACTATTTTTGTTTTATTTGTTCGTGCAATGAGGGCACCACTGGCTCAGCCAGCATTTATTGCCCATGAGGGCAATAAAGAGTCAAGTCACATTGCTGTGGGTCTGCAGTCACATGTAGGTCAGACCAGGTAAGGATGGCAGTTTCCTTCCTTAAAGGACAATAGTGAACCAGGTGGGCTTTTCTAACATTGGACAATGGGTTCACGTTCATCATTAGACTCTTAATTCCAGATTCAATTTCTGCCATGGCAGGATTCAAGCCTGTGTCCCTAGAACATTACCTGACTTCCTGAAGTAATAGGCCAGTGATAATACCACTAGGCCGCCACCTCCACCTAGCTAGATAAAAATAATGACGAACTGTTGACATATAACACTATTAATCAAAATCTAACACCCCTTATAAAACTCCCCCAACACATATATACAGATCAGATACAAAGAAAATTGATGTTATGCATGAAGGAAAAACAGGGAAGGTAATTCAATGGTGCCTGACTGAGATGATCTTTTCAAGTCAACAGGACTTCCTGTTTAATAACCTCTCTCTTCTCCATGTGCCTCCAGGGGGCATAGTGTGATTGGTTCACAATCCATAAAGTCTCTGACATATTGGTTAAAAGTAACAACTTACAGCAACCAGCGAGGGAAAATAAACAGGCGTTTTTCATGTTTTAGGTGTGTTTTACTGCAGAATGAAAACCCTTCATTTGGTGATCCAAAGGCTTCTAACTAGTCTACCTGGGAGCCAATCACATGATTGTTGGCAGGCAGAAAGCCTTTCTCGTCAACAACAGAACACAACTGCACACACCAAACTCCCCAAACCACTACTGTCCTTTCAGATGATAGAACTATCATGATGTTCTTGGAAACCCACAAACTTTGAGCCAGCAGACGTGAGGGAATGATCATGCAATTATTGAAGAGGATCTTGTAGGTGATGAAGCAAGGAAGAAGGATGTTTGATAGACCTGAATTCACTTTTAGAGAACATATATTTAAGGTATCAGAAGATTAGGTTAACTCCTAAAATGCCAGAGAGTATTCTTACTTAATTTAACATAAGCCCCTGGGGGTTACTTTATCTGTGTTTCATGAGCCTACCAGTCTCAAACTTCAATGACATATGCATGAATCAGATAATTGCAGGTTATTTTGTAGGTGGATCTAGTACATGTACATGTGACTTTTTCAGATGTTAACGTTGTCTGGTTCAGCCAAGTGATTTATTACAGTTGAACATTAAGGAGACTGTTGTCGGTGAAATAGATTCTTATGCTCCATGACCAAACCTGACGGGGTGTTTGAACATGTGTAATGCAAGGGCTACCTTGAGCTTTCTTCAGTATTACCCAAACTGATTCACATAATATTGCAAATTATCCATGGATTCCATAATTTATAAGTGGTTGGATTCTTTCTTCACATTTCTAACTTCTAAGGTACTGACTAAGGAGTTTATTATCTGTTTTGTCTTTTGTGTGGGAGGTCAAACTCTATTTTGTCTTGAAAACGACTGCTACTCAAGTCAACTGTCGCTGGCCCTGGCCCCAGGTGAGGTACTGAGATGATCAAATTAGACATGTGAAGAACCAGCACATACAACAGATCCACAAACAAAAACTTACTCTACCACTGAGGTTCAGCAGCACCCGTGTGGACCATCGCCAATAAATTCACAAAGGCTTCTCCAAAAACCACAACCACTACTGTTTAGAAAACAAGGCCAGTCAATACATGGGAACAACGTTATAGCAGGGTTTCAATTTCAGCGCATTACTCCAGTGAGGTAATAGGGTGGTTGTTATGGGGGTCTTTAACTTTCCAGATATTGACTGGGAAAGCCATAGTTAGATGGGTCGGTGTTTGTCCAATGTGTGCAGGAGGGTTTCCTGACACAATATGTAGACAGGCCAACAAGAGGTGAGGCTATACTGGATTTGGTTCTGGGTAACGAACCAGGTCAGGTGTTAGAATTGGAGGTAGGTGAGCACTTTGGGGACAGTGACCACAATTCGGTGACTTTTACTCTAGTGATGGAGAGGGATAAGTGTGAACTACAGGGCAAGAGTTATAGCTGGGGGCAGGGAAATTATGATGCGGTGAGGCATGACTTAGGATGCGTGGCTTGGAAAATTAGGCTTCAAGGGAATGGTGCAATCGATATGTGGAGCTTGTTCAAGGAGCAACTATTGAGTGTCCTTGATAAGTATGTACCTGTCAGGCAGGGAGGAAAGGGTCGTGTGAGGGAGCCGTGGTTAATAAGGAATTGGAATCCCTTGTTAAAGGGAAGAGTGCGGCCTATGTAAAGATGAAGCGTGAAGGTTCAATTGGGGCGATTGAGAGTTATAAGGTAGCCAGGAAGGATCTAAAGAGAGAGCTAAGAGCAGCAAGGAGGGGACATGAAAAGTCCTTGGTTGGTAGGATTAGGGAAAACCCAAAGGCTTTCTATAGGTATGTCAGGAATAAAAGAATGACTAGGGTAGGAATAGGTCCAGTCAAGGATAGTAGTGGGAAGTTGCATGTGGAGGCTGAAGAAATTGGGGAGACGCTGAATAAATACTTTTTGTCAGTATTCACTCAGGAACAGGACATTGTTGCCGATGTGAATATTGAGTCACAATTAATTAGAATGGATGGCTTTGAGGTATGTAGGGAAGAGGTGTTGGAAATTCTGGAAAGGGTGAAAATAGATAAGTCCCCTGGGCCTGATGGCATTTATCCTAGGATTCTCTGGGAAGCAAGGGAGGAGATTACAGAGCCATTGGCCTTGATTTTTATATCCTCGTTGTCTACAGGAATAGTGCCAGAAGACTGGAGGATAGCAAATGTGGTTCCCTTGTTCAAGAAGGGGAGTAGGGATAACCCTAGTAACTATAGGCAGGTGAGTCTTACCTCTGTTGTGGGCAAAGTCTTAGAGAGAATTGTAAGAGATAGGATTCATGAACATCTGGATAAGAATAATGTGATCAAGGATAGTCAGCATGGTTTTGTGAAGGGCAGGTTGTGCCTCACAAACCTTATTGAATTCTTTGAGAAGGTGACTAAGGAGGTGGACGAGGGTAAAGCGGTAGATGTGGTGTATATGGATTTTAGTAAGGCGTTTGATAAGGTTCCCCATGGTAGGCTACTGCAAAAAATACGGAGGTATGGCATTGAGGGTGAGTTGGAGGTTTGGATTAGGAATTGGCTGGCTGGAAGAAGACAGAGGGTAATAGTTGATGGTAAAGGTTCATCTTGGAGTGCAGTTACCAGCGGTGTTCCGCAAGGATCTGTTTTGGGACCATTGCTGTTTGTCATTTTTATAAATGACCTGGAGAAGGGGCTAGAAGTTTGGGTGAGCAAGTTTGCGGATGATACGAAAGTCGGTGGAGTTGTTGACAGTGAGGAAGGATGTGGCAGGTTACAGCGGGATATAGATAAGCTGCAGAGCTGGGCAGAAAGGTGGCAAATGCAGTTCAATGTAGCTAAGTGTGAAGTCATTCACTTTGGTAAAAGTGACAAGAAGATGGGGTACTGGGCTAACAGTCGGATACTTGGTAGTGTGGATGAGCAGAGGGATCTTGGTGTCCATGTACACAGATCTCTGAAAGTTGCCACCCAGGTAAATAATGCTGTGAAGAAGGCATATGGCGTACTGGCTTTTATTGATAGAGGAATTGAGTTCCGGAGTCCTGAGATCATGTTGCAGTTGTATAAGACTCTGGTGCAGCCGCATCTGGAGTATTGTATGCAGTTTTGGTCGCCATACTATAGGAAGGATGTGGAGGCACTGGAACGGGTGCAGAGGAGGTTTACCAGGATGTTGCCTGGTATGGTGGGAAGGTCGTATGAGGAAAGGCTGAGGCACTTGGGGCTGTTTTCATTGGAGAAAAGAAGGTTTAGGGGTGACTTGATAGAGGTGTACAAGATGATTAGGGGTTTAGATAGGGTTGACCATGAGAACCTCTTTCCACGTATGGAGTCAGCTATTACGAGGGGGCATAGCTTTAAATTAAGGGGTGGTAGGTATAGGACAGATGTTAGGGGTAGATTCTTTACTCAACGAGTCGCGAGTTCATGGAATGCCCTGCCAGTAACAGTGGTGGACTCTCCCTCTTTATGGGCATTTAAACGGGTATTGTAAAGGCATATGGAGGATAGTGGGCTAGTGTAGGCTAGGTGGGCTTGGATTGGTGCAACATCGAGGGCCGAAGGGCCTGTACTGTGCTGTATTTTTCTATGTTCTATGATCTAACACAGAGAGGAGGAAGTGAGGGTCACCACTCCTGGCAATGAGGCCTGACACAACAATTACAATTTGCATTAATATGGCACCTTACACAACATTGCAAAATACTTCACAATCAACTACTTACTGGCTCTTTGAAGCAGTATGAACATATTAATTGAGAGCAGAAGTAGTCTTTTGGACTTTTGAGCCAGATTCAATATTCAATAAGATCATTTGTTTGCATTTCAAATTCGACATTCCCATCTACACTCTCTAAGCTTTGGTTCTCCTCCCCAACAAGAATCTCTTTACCTCTGTCTTAAAAACATTCAATGGCTCTGCCTGCGCTGCTTTCTGGAGCAAAGAGTTCCAAACTCTCACAATCCCCTAAGAAAGAAAAAAAATTCCCTTAATTTCTGTGCCGAAAGGGTGACACCTAATTTTAAAAAACTTGCCCTCTCTTTCTGGCCTCAGCCACAAACAGAGTCATTGCTGTGATGGAGGGAAGCCAGCAGGCAGTTTGAGCACTGCAAGGTCTCACTCCCAGATAAATGAACATGTCTTATGTTTAAGGCAATTGTTGAACCATTCCTATACTGGACTGCCAGTCTGAATTAGGAAGTAATTTTTCATTTTTACCTGAACTGGGGCTGCCTTGTATTCAGGATCAGCTGAGCCGAAAGCCCAGATCTTTTAATGATCGGAAAGTCCATCTGAAGTGTGCAAGATGCAAAATCAATATTAATTGGCAAAGTATTTGTCAATGCACGTGAAGAAGCAATGTATCTGCTGAATATCTGCTTCACTTTTACTCTTTGCCTCCCACTCCACATGAGCAATCTGCTACAAAGTTATGCATTTTTGGAAGAGACAAGAAAAGGGACTAATTGAACATCATCACATTTGAGGTGGAAGATCAAAATCAGGAGATGGTGAAGTTTGTTTGTTTGTGCTTTTGATTTGATTTAATTTATTACTATCACGTGTACCAAGGTGCAGAGAAAAGTGTTGTCTTAACGTGGTTTACAGGCAGACTTCACAAGTGCATCAGGGTAACAGCAGGAGAGAATGTTTCAGCTGCTGAGAAGGAACAGAAAGAGATCAACATGAACATTAATGATGCCCATTGAAAAGTCTGATAACAGCGGGGAAGAAGCAGTTCTTGAAACTGTTCATATGTGTATACAAACTTTTATATCTTCTGCCTGATGTAAGAAGGTGGAAGAGAGTATAACCAGGATGGGAGGGGTCTTTGATTATGTTGGTTGCTTTCCCGATGCAGCGGGAAGTATAGATGGAATCAATGGATGGGTGGCTGGGCTGTAGTCATGACCCTCCATAGTTTTGTTTTGTCTTGGGAGGAGCAATTGCCATACCACACTGTGATGCATCCAAAATAGGTTGCTTCCTAACGTGCATCATAAACATTGGTAGCAGTCCTTGTGGATGTGCTGAATTTCCTTAGCCTCCTGAGGAAGTAGAGGCATTGCTGTGTTTTCTTGACTTAAAGAGTCAATGTGGGTGGACCAGAACAGATTGCCCATGATCAGTACTCCTAGGAACTTGATGCTCTCAACCATCTCCACCTCAGCTGAATTGACGCAGACAGGGGCATGCCCTCCACGCCACTTCCTGCAATCCCCAGAACCCTCGATTCCCTTACAGATTTCAAATCTGACTGTCTCAGACTTGAATATGCTTAATGACTCAGCCTCAATGGCAGTGTGCGCTAAAGGCTTCCACAGATTCACTACCCACTGAGAGAAGAAATTCTTCCGCTACTCAGTCTTAAATGGTGGTCCCTTATAGTGAGTTAATGCCGTTTGGTTCGAGACACTCCCACAACGGGGGTAACAATCTTTCCACATCTACCTTGTCAGATTCCCTAAGAATATTGTATAGTTCGACAAAGTTGCTTCTTGTTCTTCCAAATTCCAACAAGTACAAGCCCAACCTACTCAAGCACTCTTCACAAGACAGGACAGTCAATAGACAATAGACTATAGGTGCAGGAGTAGGCTATTCTGCCCTTCGAGCCAGTACCACCATTCAATATGATCATGGCTGATCATTGTTAATCAGTATCCTGTTCCTGCCTTATCTCCATAACCCTTGATTCCACAATCCTTGAGAGCTCTATCCAACTCTTTCTTAAATGAATCCGGAGACGGGGCCTCCACTGCCCTCTGGGGCAGAGCATTCCACACAGCCACCACTCTCTGGGTGAAGAAGTTTCTCCTCATCTATGTCCTAAATGGTCTAACCCGTATTTTTAAGCTGTGTCCTCTGGTTCGGCACTCACCCATCAGCAGAAACATGTTTCCTGCCTCCAGAGTGTCCAATCCTTTAATAATCTTATATGTCTCATTCATATCCCCTCTCAGTCTTCTAAACTCAAGGGTATACAAGCCCAGTTGCTCCAGTCTTTCAGTGTAAGGTAATCCCTCCATTCCAGGAAATGACCTTGTGAACCTTCGCTGCACTCCCTCAATAGCCAGAATGTCTTTCCTCAAATCTGGAGACCAGAACTGCACACAGTACTCCAGGTGTAGTCTCACCAGTGCCCTGTATAGCTGCAGAAGATCCTCTTTGCTTCTATACTCAATCCCTCTTGTTATGAAGGCCAGCATGCTATTAGCCTTCTTCATTGCCTGCTGTACCTGCATGCTTACCTTCATTGACTGGTGTACAAGAACACCCAGATCTCTCTGTACTGCCTAAATTGATTCCATTTAGGTAGTAATCTGCCTTCCTGTTCTTGCCAGCAAAGTGGATAACCATACACTTATCCACATTACACTGCATCTGCCATGCATCTGATCATTCACCTAACCTGTCCAGGTCACCCTGTAATCCCCGAACATCCTCATCACATTTCACCCTGCCACCCAGCTTAGTATCATCAGCAAATTTGCTAATGTTATTACTAATACCATCTTCTATATCATTAACATATATTGTAAAAAGCTGCGGTCCAAGTACTGATCCCTGCGGTACCCCACTGGTCACTGCCTGCCATTCCGAAATGGAGCCGTTTATCACTACTCTTTGTTTCCTATCAGCCAACCAACTTTCAATCCGAGTTAGTACTTTGTCCCCAATACCATGCGCCCTAATTTTGCTCACTAACCTCCTATATGGGACTTTATCAAAAGCTTTCTGAAAGTCCAGGTACACTACATCTACTGGATCTCCCTCATCCATCTTCAGAGATATATTCGCAAAAAATTCCAGAAGATTAGTCAAGCATGATTTCCTCTTCATAAATCCATGCTAACTCTGACCTATCCTGTTAATACTATCCAGATGTGTCCTAATTTCATCCTTTATAATAGACTCCAACATCTTTCCCAACACTGAGGTCAGACTAGCTGGTCTATAATCTCCTGCTTTCTCTCTTCCACCTTTCTTAAAAAGTGGTATAACATTAGCCGCCCTCCAATCCGCAGGAACTGATCCCGAATCTATCGAACTCTGGAAAATAATCACCAACGCATCCACGATTTCTCGAGCCACCTCCTTCAGTACCCTGGGATATAGGTCATCAGGCCCCGGGGACTTATCAACCTTCAGACCTAACAGTCTCTCCAACACCAATTCCTGGCAAATAACTGACCCTTCAGTTCAGGTCCTTCAGTCACTGTTACCTCAGGGAGATTGCTTGTGTCTTCCCCAGTGAACACAGATCTGAAGTACCAATTTAATTCTTCTGCCATTTCTTTGTTCCCTGTAATATATTGCCCTGTTTCTGTCTTCAAGGGCCCAATTTTAGTCTTAACCATTTTTTTGCCTTTCACATACCTAAAAAATCTTTTACTATCCTCCTTTATATTATTGGCCAGTTTACCTTTGTACCTCATTTTTTCTCTGCGTATTTCCTTCTTAGTAATCCTCTGTTGTTCTTTAAAAGCTTCCCAGTCCTCCGCTTTCCCACTTATCTTTGCTATGTTATATTTTTTCTCTTTTAACTTTATATGTTTCTTAACTTCCCTCGTCAGCCACGGCCACCCATGCCTCCTCCTGGGATCTTTCTTCCTTTTTGGAATGAACTGATCCTGCAATTTCTGCATTATATACAGAAATATACACCATTGTTCCTCCACTGTCATCCCTGTTAAGGTATTGCACCATTGAACTTTGGCCAGCTCTTCCCTCATAGCTCCAAGTTCCCTTTATTCAACTGAAAAATTGTCACTTCTGACTGTACCCTCTCCCTCTCAAATTGCAGATTGAAGCTTATTGTATTATGGTCACTACTTCCCAATGGCTCCTTTACTTCGAGGTCCTTGACTAATTCTGGTTCATTCCACATAATACCAGATCCAGAATTGCCTTCTCCCTGGTCGGCCCCAGCACCAGTTGTTCTAAGAATCCATCTCTGAGGCACTCCACAAAGTCTCTTTTTTGAGGTACAATACCATCTTGATTCTCCCAGTCTACCTGCATGTTGAAATCCCCCATAACAACTGTAGTAACATCTTTGCGACAGGCCAATTTCAGCTCCTGATTTAACTTACATCCGACATCCAGACTACTGTTTGGGGGCCTGTAGATAACTCCCAAGAGGGTCTTTTTACCCTTAGTATTTCTCAGCTCTATCCACACTGACTCTACATCCCCTGATTCTAGGTCCCCCTGCGCAAGGGACTGAATATCATCCCTAACCAACATGGCCAACCTACCCCCTCTGCCAGTCAGTCTGTCCTTAGTATAGCACGTGTAGCCTTGAATATTCATTTCCCAGGCCCTGTCCATTTGAAGCCACGGCTCAGTTATCCCCACAATATCGTATCTGCCAATTTCCAAAAGAGCCTCAAGCTCATCCATCTTATTTCTAATACTTCGTGCATTCATGTATAGTATTTTTAATTTGTTATTGCCCTCACCCTTCCCATCAACTCCTATTTCACTCAACCTTACAGCATGATCCCTTTCTGAGTTTTCTGCCTCATTGATACAGTTGTCTTTCTTGACTTCCCTTGTTCTAACTTTCCCTCCAATTTCCTTCTTAAACATCCAGTTTGTCCCCCCCCCCAGCTACTTAGTTTAAACGTAGCTGTGTTGCAGTAGCAAACAGAATGCTGGTCCCTCACCTATTAAGGTGCAAACTGTCTCTCTTGTAGAATTTTTGCTTACCACAAAACATACCCCAGTGATCCAAGAATTTAAATCCTTGGTTCCTGCACCAGTTCCCCAGCCACACATTCAAGTCCATTATCACCCTGTTTCTGGCCTCACCAGCCCAAGGAACTGGAAGCAAACCAGAGATAACCACCTTGGACGTCCTGCTTTTCAGCCTTCTTCCTAGTTCTCCGAAGTCCCGCTGTAGTATGTTCCTCCTCTTCTTCCTGACATCATTTATGACAACATGTACCACCACCTCTGGCTCTTCACCTTCGTCCTTGAAGATTTCCTGCACTCTGTCTGAGATGTCTTTAACCCTGGCACCAGGAAGGCAACACACCATCCTTAAATCCCGTGTGCTGCCTCATAAACCCCAGTCAGTTCCTCTCACGATGGAGTCCCCTATCATCACGGCTTTGTGTGATGTCCGACTCTTCCGCTCTGTCTCCATGCCAACTTTTGATTGACAGACCTGGTCTCCTCACGGATGGCAGTGTCATCTGTCTCTACTGCTTCCAAAAGATTCAACTTGTTCCTGACAGGTACTTCCCCCTGTCTCCTCTCTGCCTTCCTCATCGTCTGCTCTCTTCTGCTCTTCTGCATAAGACATAGTATACATTCCATGGCGATGAAAGAATATCAAAAGCTGGGAATTCTACAGAGAATATCCCACCATCTGGGAGACACATGTCAGGAGTGTGATTGAATACTGTCCACTTGCCTGGATGGGTGCACTCCATAAATATGAAAGAACGTTGACATCATCTTGACATCCCATTCACCAACTTCAGCATCCACTTCCTCCCACTGATGATGTACAGTGGCAACATCTACAAGGTATATTGCAGTCATCTTCCAAATCTTGTTAGACAACACCTTTCAAATCTATGTTCTCCACCACCTGGAGAGACAAAGGTATAAGAAAAAAAAAACAAAGAGCTGGCTATCAGAAACAAAATCAGAAAATGCTGGAAAAACTCAGCAGGTCTGTGTGAGCAGAAAGCAGAGTTAATGTTTAGGGTCCAGTGAATCTTCTTCGGTCCATTGAGTCCACACTGACCTTCTAAAGAGCATCCCATCCAAACCGCCCCCCCCCCCCCCATCCTATTACTCTGCATATCCCATGGTCAAAACAATGACTGCAGATGCTGGAAACCAGATACTGGATCAGTGGTGCTGGAAGAGCACAGCAGTTCAGGCAGCATCCAACGAGCAGCGAAATCGACGTTTCGGGCAAAAGCCCTTTATCAGGAATAAAGGCAATGAGCCTGAAGCGTGGAGTGATAAGCTGGAGAAGGGTGGGGGTGGGGAGGAAGTAGCATCCACTTAACCTACACATCTTTGGACTGTGGGAGGAAACCCATACAGACACAGGGAGAATGTTCAAGCTCCAAATAAACAGCCCACTCCTAGTTCCATAGGTGCCCGTTAATAAAAAGTTTTCTATACTTGCGTGAGCACTTGAAGTGTCATAACATTTAAGGCTAGAGAGCTGATGTGGGAAAGTGGGACCAAAGCCATAAGAGTCTTGGAGTCATAGAGCATAGAAACAGACCATCCAGTCCATACCGAACATAATCCCAAACTACACTAGACCCACTTGCCTGTTGGTTGGTCCATATCCCTCTCGTGCAGATTTAGTGCATTTTTGGTGGTACAGACTTGATGAGCTTATGGGTCTTTTCAGTACTGTGTGATTCTATGACTCTAGAAACATCACAGACTAAGTTGATTAGAAAATATCAAGAATATTTTTTGTAAGAATCAACCATAACTCTCCCTATCTCCGAGTAGTTCTGTATGTTTTCACCAGGGAATGTATAGTATTTTACTGTTAGTTCTTAGTATGAACAGCTTGCAGCTATCGGAATAATGTATACTTACTCTTCATTTGAGCCTAATAATCCCACAAGACGCAATTGTGAATCTCAGATACATCGTAATCAGCTACTAAATAAAACCTGTTTCCTGGTATCATCAAGATTGAACTAGGATTCTGTCAAATAGTTTGTGCGAGTATTCTTCCGCACAAAATGTCAATAACTTAGATTGCTACAATCAAGGAGGATTGGTGGCAGTGAATGTACCCAAGACATACAAATGGTTCCAATAGAAATCAACCTATATAAGAATTGTCACCCACCATTTTCTCATACTTCACTATGTTTAGGGCCTGGAAATTGGTTTAGCTCAGTTGGCTGAATTGCCGGTTTTATAGAGCAATATTATATTAGCAGCATGGGTTCAATTCCCCTCACCACTCTGAGGTTACCATGAAGGACCCTCCTACTGAGCCTCTTCCCTCACCTCTAGGTCTGGTGGCCCTCAGGTTAAATCACCACCAGTTGCTTCTCTCTAATGAGAGAGCAGCCCCTATGGTCTGGCAACACAACAATTATTTTTAACAACAGTTTGTCAATATGTGGCACTTATTATAAAGCATAGAAATCTGACAACATGGAAACAGGCCCTTTGGCTCAACATGTCCATGCTGAATTTCCGAAGAGGAACCCCATCCAGACCCATTTTTACCTCTGACCAATGCAGCTAACCTACATATCCCTGAACATTATGGACAATTTAGCACAGCCAGTTTACCTAAACTGCACATCTTTGGATTGTGGGAGGACATCAGAGCACTCGAAGGAAACCCACACAGACACAGGGAGAATGTGAAAACTCCACACGGTTGCCCATGGTTGGCGTTGAACCCAGGTCCCTAGTGCTGTGAGGTGGCACTGCTAACCACTGAGCCACCATGCCACCCAAATCATCTCAATAACCTTGTGCACAATCAGTGTACATAATAGCACAGACTTTGACATTTTAACATATTGAGAAAGCTTGGTCAAAGTGATAGGTTTTGGGGTCGAACAGTGTGGCACTGGAAAAGCACAGCAGGTCAGGCAACATCCGAGGAGCAGGAGGGTCAATGTTTTGGGCGTAAGCCTTTCATCAGGAATAGGCTTTGGGCGACATGTTTGACAGAAGGATAGAGAGCTCAAGAAGCAGAGAGCTTAGTCTGGGAATTCCACAGTTTGGAACCTTAACAGTTGAAGGCAGAACCACCAAAGCTGGAGCAATTGCAATCAGGATATTCTCAAGGCCAGAATGAGAGAAGTGTAGATAGTTTGGAGGCTAGAGAAGATTATAGAGAAAGGGAGAGACCATGTCTTCTGCAGGGAAGTGATAAACAGGAAGGAAATGTTCAACTTCAGAATGAAATTTAAAACTGTAGATCAGCAAGCAGAGCAGTTAGTCTAAATGGGGCACAGCTATAGATTAGATTACTAACAGTGTGGAAACAGGCCCTTCAGCCCAACAAGTCCACACCGACCCTCCAAAGAGCAACCCACCCAGACCCATTTCCCTACACCTAACACTATGGGCAATTCTAGCATGGCCAATTCACCTAACCTGCACATCTTTGCACTGTGGGAGGAAAACCAGAATAATTGCTGTTCTCATTGGAGAAGAGAAGGTTTAGGGGAGATTTGATAGAGGTGTATAAGATGATTAGGGGTTTAGATAGGGTCGACACTGAGAACCTTTTACCGCTAATGGAGTCAGGTGTTACTAGGGGACACAGCTTTAAATTAAGGGGTGGTAGGTATAGGACAGATGTTAGGGGTAGATTCTTTACACAGCGGGTTGTGAGTTCATGGAATGCCCTGCCAGTAGCAGTGGTGAACTCTCCTTCTTTATGGTCATTTAAGCGGGCATTGGATAGGCGTTTGGAAGTTATTGGGCTAGTGTAGGTTAGGTAGGATTCGGTCGGCGCAACATCGAGGGCCGAAGGGCCTGTACTGCGCTGTATCTTTCTATGTTCTATGTTCTAGAACACCCGGAGGAAACCCACACAGACACGGGGAGAATGTGCAAACTCCACACAGACAGTTGCCCAAGGTGGGAATTGAACCCAGGTCTCTGACACTGTGAGGTAGCAGTGCTAACCACTGTGCCACCATGCCACCCATTTTTGATGGCTTTACCTTTACACTTCCCTACTTTTAGTAACAATTTGCAGTTATATGGCATTTTCTAATGCAGTAAAACGTCTCAATACACATTCAAGGAGACTTACGAAACAATAAGAAACAGGGGATGCTGGAAAAACTCAGCAAGGTTTGTGAGCATCTCTGGAGAGAAATAGAACTAATGATTTGAGTGCAAGATGACTCTTTCTCAGAACTCTTTTTTTTATGCTTTTATTATAAAGCAATGATTTGCGACAGAGGGTGAAATGTGGGAGGCCAGCCCAGTGAGCATTGGCATAGCTGAGGTAACAAGGCAGCAAGCCAGACTTCCCAATGACTGATATAAAAGATTTAATAGCATGCACCTGGAAAGAATCTTTTCTGCTGAAGGCTGGCGCATATTCATTTGTGATGTGCAATGATACGTTTATAATACCTCTATAATAAGATAGTGCTTCAAGGTCCTAATGAACTTAGCTTGATTAAAAAATGCAAAATAAAACAAATAACGTTTGCAACTTGATTGTGTCCTGTGAAAGCAATCCTCTTAACTGAGCCACTTGCTTTAAAAGCAGGCGCTCAGGGGTTCAAGCTCCAAACCAGAGGCTTGGGCACATAATACAGGATGATACTTGATCCATTGTACATTCATTACAGGACTGAATACATATCCTACACCGTGGTGAGACTGTTTCCTCTAACAACATGCTTTACCTCATGTAGCAAAATGTAATAGAGGAATACCACAATATCCACTCCCAAATAAATGCCAACAGGCATTTATTACAGGTGATTGCAAATATTCTATTTAAGTGTCTGGGTTAACAATTACAACAGAGCAGTATGCTTCCATTAGATTGTCATAGAATCCCCACAATGTGCAAATAGGCCTTTCAGCCCATTGAGCCCACACTGACCCTCTGAACAACATCCCACACAGATCTGCCGGTCTACCCCTGTAACCCTACAGTTCCCGTTACTAACCCACCTAGCCTGCACATTCCTGGACACTATGGGGTATATTAGCATGGCCAATCCTCCTAACCCACGCAAGGTTGGACTGTGGAAGGAACCAAAGCACCCAGAGGAAGCCCCATGTCGACACGGGGAGTATGTGTAAACACCACACAAACAATCATCTGAGGCTGGAGCTGTGGGGCAGCTGTGCTAACCACTGAGCCACCATGCCACCCTAAGACTTTAAGTTATCTAAGTAAGAATGAGTATGAGCCATTTATACCCTTGCAACACATTCTGTGACATATTGATATTATCTTGGATGTGCCTTTTAAGCATGCACCAACATAATGACTGTAAAACACAAGACAATGCACGCTGGACATTCTGTCTTTTGAATGAGGTATAAACCAAAGCATTACTTCCACTCTCAGGTTAAAGATTCCCATGGCACTATTCTGACAAAGGCTTGGAGAGACTCCCTCTCATTCCTGATGAAGGGCATAGGCCTGAAACATTGATTCTAATGCTCCTCGGATGCTGCCTGACCTGCTGTGCTTTTCCAGCACCACACTCTCAACTCTGATCTCCAGCATCTGCAGACCTCACTTTCTCCGAGTTTCCCTCTCAACCTGGTCAACAGCTATCCCTTAAAACTGAGCACTGAAAGATTGTCAGACTATTCTCTGTGTGAGAGAGTGAGGACTGTAGATGCTGGCGATTAGAGCTGAAAATGTGTTGCTGGAAAAGCGCAGCAGGTCAGGCAGCATCCAAGGAGCAGGAGAATCGACGTTTCGGGCATGAGCCCTTCTTCTGTGTGATATTGCTGTGTACAAATTGGCTGTTACATTTCCTACGTTGCAACATGACCTATTTCAAAAGCAGTTCATTGGGCTATAAAGCACTTTAGGATGTTCTGAGGTATTATATAAAGGCAAGTTAATTCTTTGTTATTTTTGAATAGATTGTTAACTGGTGAATTGAGCATTTCTTTCTCCTCTATATTTTTAATTCCTCTTGCAATGGGAGATTCTGGTTCAATAAATTCACTGCTCATATCTGTAAACTACTGGGTAAAGGAGGTGAAATTACTTTTAATGTACAGGAAGTGCATTAAACAGCAGTTAAAATTGATTCAATAAAAATTTTATTCGGTGTTTTAATGTATTCACAAGAATGTCTAACATTTATGTGTTCATTCCTGAAAGCTCAAAGGTGCTAAAATTATTGCACACGTTAATGGTCATTATCCAGTTAGTTGTCCTGCAGAATTCCACCTATTTCTCAGATGATTGGAAGCTTTTAAGGACTACTAGGTTGAGGTATAGTCTGTGCTCCTCACTTCCTAACTAGATTCAAATCCATTGTCATGATGATGGTTCTCTTTCCTCAAAGTCAGAGGTGCAGGGAACAGAACAATTTCTCTTCTGGTAGGGTAAGGCATAATGTAGTGGAAATGCCAATCCAGAGAGTCCTGCTTAATGCGCTGGGGATTTGGCAACTGCTGAAATCTAAATTTGCCTATTAATATCTGGAATTGAAAGCTTGCCTCAATGATAGTGACAGTGTCAGTGGGGTCATAGAGTCTTAGAGCCATACAGCGCAGAAATAGATCTTTCACTTCAATCAGTCCATGCCAAACATGTGAGAGGCGCTTGCAAATGTTGTTTCTGCAAAAATCGCAAGGCGGAATCATAGGGTGTATACCAAGAAATAACTAACCATAAAGGGAGATGGTCGACTGGTAGAAACAGATGTATTGATATGACAGTTGCAATTGTCACGCACATAGGGAGTTAGACAAGATAACCAAATAAGACCCAGTGTTGCGTCAGCAAAAGTGATAAGACCCAGCTATCAAGTGGGGTGGGGGGGTGGGGGGAGTTGCACGCTAACAACAGGCCACAGACAGATGTGGTAAACTGATTAGATTAACAGCTACACAGAGCAATACAACTGTCACATATGACGCAAAAGGGGAGGTACAGAGAGGCTCACAGAAAACTGGATAAATGTGCAATAAAATTATTCAGAAGTGTGCCTACTCTGTAGTCACCCGGGCTTGCAAGAACATATGAATAAAGACTGCTTCAGAATTTGACTCGGACTGAAATTATTGAACAGTGAGCTTCGTTTCTCACAAAACATAATCCCAAACTAAACTGGTCCCACCTGCCTGCTCCTTGCCCATATCCCTCCAAACTCATCTACTTAGCCAAATGTGTTTTAAACATTGTAACTGTGCCCACACCTACCACTTCCTCAGGAAGATCATTCCACACGTGAATCATCCTCTGTGTAAAAAAAATTGCCCCTCATGTCTTTTTAAAATTTCTCTCCCCTCACATTAAAAATGTGCCCCCTTGGTCTTGAAAACCCCTGTCCTAGGGAAAAGACAACAACCATTAACTCTTTTATACTCCTCATTATTTTATAAACTTCTGTAAAGTCACCTCGCCACCCTTTACACTTCAGTGAAAAAGGTTCCAGCCTATCCAGCCTTTTTTTTTATAATTCAAGCCTCCCACACCTGACAACATCCTGGTAAATGTTTTCTGAACTCTCTCCAGCTTAATAAAATCTTTTCTAAAGCAGAACAGCCAGACCTGGACACAATATCTACAAACATAGAAAACAGGAATTGGCGATTCTGCCTTTCAAGCCCTTGGAAAAAGAAATCTCCCTTTGTTTCAGTCCTAAATGGCTGACATAGGAACATGTCAGAACATAGGGTCAGGAGTAGGCCCTTCAGCCCCTTGAGCCTGTTCTGCCATTCAACATGATCATGGCTGATTATCCAGCTCAGTCCCCTGTTTCTGTTTTCTCCCCATACCTTTGGTTCCTTTCAGCCCTACAAGCTATATTTAACTGTAGGGGTGGTACAGTGACTCAGTGGTTAGCATTGCTACCTCACAGTGTCAGGGATCTGGGTTCGATTTCACCTAGGGTGGTTGTGTGGGGTTTACACATTCTCCCTGTGACTGTGAGGATTTCCTCCGAGTGCTCCGATTTCCTCCCACAGTCTAAAGATGCGCAGCTCAGGTGGATTGGTCATGTTAAATTGCCCATAGTGTCCAGGGATGCACAGATTATGTTGGTTAGCCATGCAAAATGCACAGTTATGAGGATAGGATAGGATAGGATAGGATAGGAGGGTGAGTCTGGGTGTGATGCTTTTTGGAGAGTCAAAGTGGACTTGTTGAGCTGAACGGCCTGTTTCCTACACTGTAAAGATTCTGTGCATTCTTCTAGGATCTCCTCCTTGAAAAGCTTACTAAGAGAATCTATCTGCCAGTCTTGATTGGTCTGGTGACTCCCAAATCAGTACTGCCAGCAGAGATGACCTAGTAAGCCTCTCAGTTAAGGGTCAGTTAGAGTTGTCAATGATCCACTTCCTGTTTATGAGGTAACTTTAAAAATTGTTCAAGGTCTTCTTTCCTCTCTGTGTGGGTTTTTCTCAACAGTGAAGAGGGAATGAGGGGTAAGTCCCATGAAGTCTCAGTTATGCACAAGAAGTTTCATTCAATTTGCAAAATTGCCGATAAAGTGTTGTCAGGCTTATCACTAAGTATTGTCTGGGTCCATCAAAGAAAGGCTACTTCTGAATCTGATAACTTTATTTATAAGTAGATGAGAAATCAATGAAGACTGAGCCATCCCAACCCTCAAGCTTGCTTCACTATTCATTAAAATGCTGACTGATCTTAACTTCATACCCACTTACTCATTAACTAGCCTATACCAGCTAATTCCTTCTTTGTCCAAAAACCTATAAGAGTCATAGAGATGTACAGCATGGAAACAGACCCTTCGGTCCAACCCGTCCATGCCAACCAGATATCCCAACCCAATCTAGTCCCACCTGCCCCGCCCATATCCCTCCAAACCCTTCCTATTCACATACCCATCCAAATGCCTCTTAAATGTTGCAATTGTACCAGCCTCCACCACATCCTCTGGCAGCTGATTCCGCACACATACCACCCTCTGTGTGAAAAAGTTGCCCCGTAGGTCTCTTTAATATCTTTCCCCTCTCATCCTATACCTATGCCCTCTAGTTCTGGACTCCCTGACCCCAGGGAAAAGACTTTGTCTATTTACCCTATCCATGCCCCTCATAATTTTGTAAACCTCCATAGGAAAGATGTTTCACACCTTTCCGATAGGAAGGAGACCAGAATTGCACGCAATATTCCAACAGTGGCCTAACCAATGTCCTGGACAGCCGCAACATGACCTCCCAACTCCTGTACTCAATACTCTGACCAATAAAGGAAAGCAAAACAAATACCTTCTTCACTGCGACTCCACTTTCAAGGAGCTATGAACCTGCACTCCAAGGTCTCTTTGTTCATCAACACTCCCTAGGACCTTACCATTAAGTGTATAAGTCCTGCTAAGATTTGCTTTCCCAAAATGCAGCACCTTGCATTTATCTGAATTAAATTCTATCTGCTACTTCTCAGCCCATTGGCCCATCTGGTCAAGATCCTGTCGTAATCTGAGGTAACCCTCTTCGCTGTCCTCTCCACCTCCAATTTGGTGTCATCTGCAAACTTACTAACTGTACCTCTTATGCTCGCATCCAAATCATTTACGTAAATGACAAAAAGTAGATGACTCAGCACCAATCCTTGTGGCACTCCACTGGTCACAGGCCTCCAGTCTGAAAAACAACCCTCACCACCGCCCTCTGTCTTCTACCTTTGATCAAGTTCTGTATTCAAATGGCTAGTTCTCCCTGTATTCCGTGAGATCTAACCTTGCTAACCAGTCTCCCATCGGGAATCTTATCGAACGCCTTACTGAGGTCCATATAGATCACATCTACCACTCTGCCCTCATCAATCCTCTTTGTTACTTCCTCAAAAAACTCAATCAAGTTTGTGAGACATGATTTCCCACGCACAAAGTCATGTTGACTATCCCGAATCAGTACTTAAAAATGTGTTCCTGAAAAAGCGCAGCAGGTCAGGCAGCATCAAAGGAGCAGGAGAATCGACATTTCGGGCATAAGCCCTTCTTCAATCCCGAATCAGTCCTTGCCTCAGTCTGGAGTAAAATCCATCAGCGAGATCCATAGTCTTGATGGTGGAAAACTACAACAATTCCCAACCCTCTGAAAAAAATGGTTGATCTCAAATTTAAAATTAACAACTACCCAGCATCAGCTGCTACTTGTTCCAAACACCTACCACCATTTGCGTGTCGAGGTGTTTTCTAGGGGAGAGATCATGCTTGACAAATCTGTCGGAATTCTATGGCGATCATCACTGAGTGAAGAAGTTTAATCTCATCTCAGTCTTAAATATCTTGGTTTTTACTATGAATGTGCTACCTGATTCTCGACTTAACAGGTCAGGCAAATATCCTCCCTGCATCTACCGTGTCACAGCTTGAGACATTGCAAAAATCCTCCTTGATCATCTTTTCCCAGTGGCTGATGTACTCCATAGGACTCACAATGTAGATTCTGTTCAGCAAGAAGTACAGTGGACATGATCCTACCTTGAATTTCACCAACAGATCACCACAGACGCAATATATATCGAAACTAGGTCGAGCAAAGCTGAATATCACACCACCTTTTTTCTCTCTCTCTTCCTTGTTACAACACATCACTCCATATCCATGACCCACTAGAATGGAGAAGTGGAAAGCTGTTCAACATGTTCAGAATCAAGGCCACCAAGAATTGCAGTACTAGACAATGAGTGTACGTGCATGTTCGTAGATTAAGGTCCAAACCATCATCAAAGTATTCATGGAGGTGTGTGAGAGAATAAATCTGAGGCTAAACTATTGCAAGACTATTCTGTACCAACTTGCTCCTGAGAGATCCAATCCCTTGACTATCAAGTTCCACAACAAGCTACTGGACAACGTAGATCAATTTTCATATTTTGGAAGCTTCCTTTTCAACAACAGGCTACTTCAATGATCAAATTCAACATTGCTACCAGTATGCCTGCATAGTCTTTATCAGTATGTGAGAGAGTGTTTGACAAGCTAGTGGTCTGCAGGACAGTAGTGCTACCTGCCCAGCAGTATCATTGGAGACTTGGAAAATGTACAGCAGACATCGAAATCCCTGCAAAATATAACCATGATGCTTTTGCAAATCCAATGGCAGGGTAGGTGCTCCAATATCAGCAACCTCACTCAGGCTGATATCGCCAGTATTGAGGCTTACTGTTGACCAGCTAGACGAGGCTTCCAAAACAAGCTCGCTCCTCAAAGGTGCATTATGGCAAGCGATTGCCAAGAGGGTGGAGGAAATGTTTCAAGGATATCCTCAAAATCTCCCTGAATACATACAACATGTCCAATCCTTGTCCAAGACACCCAGACAGAAGAAGAAACATCCATGAAGCTGCCAACCACCTCGAACATCTCTGATAGACCCAGTCAAAAGCCAAGTGTTTACTGTGAAAGGAGTATGCAATCTCTGAGTCCCATTCACCAACCCACCTGTGGTAGGGTGTAAAAATCCAAAATTGGATTGTTTAGTTACTTTAGGACCCATATCCCCTGGAGTGGATTTAAATCATCTTTGTTTTGAGCAACTTTCCAAGGAAAACTTCCTTAGTTTCAATCAGATCATCTCTCATTCTTGGAAGCTCTCTACAGAATACACACCCAATTCTTCAACCTCTAAGGCAGTCCTGCCATTCCAGGGTTAACCTCGTCATTTCACTCCTATGGCAAGTGTATCCTTTCTTAAGTAAGAAAACCAAAGCTCCAGGCTGCAGGCATGGTCTCACCAGACTCTATAGAGATACATCAAGACCTCTTGTGCTGTAGTCCCTTGTAATGAAGGCCATCATATCATTAGCCATCCTAGTTACTTGCTGACTTACAGGTAGCTTTTAGGACCCCAGTTACTTCATACCTTTTTGATGAATAAGGACACCCAGCTCCCTTTGGACATCAAGTCAATGAGGGAGCACTTTGGGGCCAGCGACCATAATTCTGTTAGCTTTAAAATAGTGATGGGAAAGGATAGACCAGACCTAAAAGTTCAAGTTCTAAATTGGAAGAAGGCTAATTTTGATGGTGTTGGGCAAGAACTTTCAAAAGTTGATTGGGGGCAGATGTTCACTGGGAATGGGGCGGCTGGAAAATGGGAAGCCTTCAGAAATAAGAAAACGAGAGTCCAGAGACAGTACATTCCTGTTAGAGTGAAAGGAAAAGCTGGTAGGTGTAAGGAATGCTGGATGACGAGAGAAATTGGGAGAAGGAAGCACATGTCAGGTATCGATAAGAGAGATCCACATAATCCGTAGAAGAATAGAAAGACAGTAGGAACATACTTAAGAGGGAAATCAGGAGGGCAAAAATAGGGCATGAGATAGCTTTGGCAAATGGGGGTTAAGGGGCAATGTTTTCACTCAGAGGGTGGTACGTGTATGGAATGAGCTACCAGAGGAAGTGGTGGAGGCTGGTACAATTACAGCATTTAATAGAAAGGGTTGCGAGGGAGATGAGCCAAATGCTGGTAAATAGGACTAGATTGGGTTAGGGTATCTGGTTGGCATGGATAAGTTGGACCGAATGGTCTGTTTCCATACTGTACATCTCTATGAGTCTATGGCTGTATGCAACTAGTAAAGTTGACAAGGGGAGCCAATCAATGTGGTACATTTGGACTTTTAGAATATGTCTGACAAATTCCTGCAAAAGAGGTTATTGTGTAAGATTTAAGTGCATGCAATTGTGGGGAAAGTGGATTGAGATGGTTAGAAAACTGGTTGGCAGAGAGGAAACAAAGAATCAGAAATAATGGATCCTTTTCAAATTGGCAGGCAGTAACTAGTGGGGTGCCACAGGAATCAATGCTGGGACCCCAGCTATTCACAATGTATATTAATGATTTTGATGAGGGAACATGTAACATCTTAAAATTAGCAGATGATAACAAGTTTGATGGGAGGGTGAACTTTGACAAGGATGCAAAGATCCTTCAGCATGATCTGGACAGGTTGGGTGAGTGTGCAAATCAATGTCTGATAGAGTATAATATGGATAAATGTGAGGTTATTCACTTTGGAAGCAAAAACAAGGAGGCAGATTACTGCCTGAATGGTGTAGATTGGGAGAGGGGAGTGTGCAGTGGGACCTGGGTGTCCTGGTGCACCAGTCGCTGACAGTAAGCATGCAGGTGCAGCAGGTGATAAAGGAGGCAAATGGGATGTTGGTCTTCACTGTGAAAGGTTACAAGTACAGGAGCAGGTGTGTGTCATTGCAGTTATACAGGACCTTGGTGAGGCCACACCTGGAGTTTTGTGTGCAGTTTTGGTCTCCTTTTCTGAGGAAGGATGCTGTTGCTCTTGATGGAGTGCAACAAAGGTTTCCCAGGCTGATTTTGGGGATGGTAGGACTGACACATGAGGAGAGATTGACTTGGCTAGGATTGTTTTCACTGGAGTTCACGCAGTGAGGGGAGAGCTCATAACGTCTCATACAACGCTAACAGGGCTAAACATGGTAGATGCAGGGAGGATGTTCCAAATGGTGGGTGCATCCAGAAGCAGGGTTCAACTTTACTGAGCAATTATCACACCGATTGCTTTTTTTAATCAACAGGATGAGAAACAAAGAAAATAATTAATGATTTGTGACAGACAAGGAAAACCTTTGACTGCTAGGCCTGAAAGCCCTCTTCAACATACAAGGAGTAATATTAGATCCACATGCTTTGTAGACGATAACTCTTGGGAGTGAAAGTGGGTACTGCAGATGCTGGAGATTAGAGTCAAGATTAGAATTCCTGATGAAGGACTTTTGCCTGAAACATCGATTCTCCTGCTTCTCGGATGCTGCCTGACCTGTTGTGTTATTCCAGCACCATTCTAATCTTAGCTACAGCTCTTGGGAAATTGTTCAAAGACTTTGCTGTGTAACTTCAATCAATGAGTCTGGAAAGGGTGGGGGTGGGGTGGTGGTGGTGGGGAGGCGGAAGAGTTGGAAGAGGAGGTGGAGATTGAGTGCCAATGAGTTGCTTAGAGGATTTAATTACCTAACTAACTTTAATTATATCATTGACTGCCAAAATCTATGAGCAGTTGTTTTTGAGAAGATGAATACTTAGATCTGAGGAGAAATTATGGGAAAACACAGGAAGCTACAGTCAAGAGTGATGCTGGCTGACCACTTAACACAGAGGTAATGTACTTTGAAAAGCACGACTGAGCTCTTTCCATTGAGACCTTTGTCAAAACTGGTGCAGAAGGTAAAGTGTGGATGGCTCCATTTGCACAATGACCAGTTAGCTTTATGATCAGTAATGAGGAAGAAATGTAGAATGATGGATTGGAGTTTAAATACCAGGTCTCAGTTGTAGCAATGTCGAATGAAACGAAATTAACAATTTATAACACAACTGTGAACATTTACAGTTTGAGCAGTTAGTTTTCAATTCTTTTCCTTTTCAATCAATAACTGCTGCATCGTATTGATTGATAGCTTGGCTCAGTCTCCCCTTTCAACCCTGCCATCCAAAGATCAGCTTTTAACAGCTCAGAGTTATAAAATGATGTTTTTTTGGCATTAACACAATAAACTGACTTGCTTAAGAACTCCATTACGATGGCACAGGAATATGAACATGTGAAATATTTATATCCTTTACTTAAATGAATTTTGAAGCTTTTTGTACTTTTAAAATACTAATCTTTCTTACCCTGGTTCTCTCTCTCTCTCCTTACCTTAAAAACTTATAGTATTCATAATTTTCAGGAGTGTCAATAATCTTGAGGGAAAAGATGTTCAGTGGGTTCCATTCAGGCTAAATGGCACATTGGTTAGCACTGCTGCCTCACAGTGGCAGAGACCTGGGTTTAATTCCCGCCTCAGGCACCTGTCTGTGTGGAGTTTGTTCATTCTCCCTGTGTCTGCATGGGTTTCCTCCGGGTGCTCTGGTTTCCTCCCACAGTCCAAAAATGTGAAGGCAGGTTTGGTGAATTGGCCATGCTAAATTGCCCATAGTGTTAGGTGAAGGGGTAAATGTAGGGGAATGGGTCTGGGTGGGTTGCTCTTTGGAGAGTTGGTGTGGACTTGTTGGGCCGAATGGCCTGTTTCCACACTGTAAGTAATCTAATCTAAATCTCTAGTGCAGTACTGAAGGAGTGTTGCACTGCACTGTTGTGGGGTTAAACCAATATTCCAGTCGGCTCTCTCAGGTAAGCCTGAAAGATCTCATGCCATTTCGAAGAAAAAGCAACAGAACTCTCTCATGTCCTGATCAATATTTATCCATCTACCAACATTAGAAAAACAGATTTTCTTGGCTTTGTCACATTTCAGCTCATGGGAGTTGCTGTTATAGAGTCATAGAGATGTACAGCACGGAAACAGATCCTTCGATCCAAATTGTCCATGCCGACCAGATATCCTAAATTAATGTCGTCCCATTTGCCAGTAATTGGCCCATATCCCTCGAAACCCCTCCTATTCATATATCCATCCAGATGCCTTTTAAATGTTGTAATTGTACCAGCCTTCATCAATTCCTCTGGCAGCTTATTCCACACACACACCATCCTCTATGTCAAAATGTTGCCCTTTAGTCCCTTTTAAAGTTTCCCCCCCTCATCCTAGACCTATGCCCTCTAGTTCCGGTTCCTCATCCCAGGGAAAAGACCTTGTCTATTTATCCTATCCATGCCCCTGATGAGTTTATAAACCTCTATAAGGTTAGGAAATTAGTTTAAAAAAAAATCACAGTAATTGGAGCAGCATTTATTATTATATGTATTCCTGTGCTGCATTAGTAAATACACTTCAAAAGTACTTCATTGGCTTTTAGATAGAGATTGATAAAATCACGAGGGGCATGGATAGAGTAAATAGACAAGGTATTTTCCCTGGGGTGGGGGAGTCCAGAACTAGAGGGCATAGTTTAGGATGAGGGGGAAAGGTTAAAAAGAGACCTTATAGGCAACTTTCTCACGCAGAGGGTGGTGCGTGTGCCGAATGACCTGCCAGAGGATGTGGTGGAGGCTGGTACAACTATAACATTTAAAAGGCATCTGGATGGGTATATGAATAGGAAGGGTTAGAGGTATATGGGCTGGGTGCTGGCAAGTGGGATTACGTTAGGTTAGGATATCTGGTCGGCATGGATGAATTGGACCGAAGGGTCTGTTTCTGTGCTGTACATCTCTATGACTCTATGACTCTACACAGTTCTTAGCGATAAAGTGATCAAGGGAAGAAAGCAGGAAGCTAATTGGATCATCGGCCATGATCGCACTGAGTGGTACTCAGGAATGGTACCATTCTAGATTCTATACTTAGATATCTTAATACCTAAGATGGCACCAAAAGTGACGATTTGTAAAATTTTCACTGTACACAATTCTAAGAATGGTCGGGAAGGCTTGAAGGGCCAAATGGCCTACTATTTTCCATGATTCTGTGAAATTCCATTAAGTCATGAAAGGTGCTATATCAATACATTTTTTTAAATCTTGCATATATTTCTTTGAATCCAACCAAGACTGTACCACAGTCTCAGCACTCCAATCACAGGGCTGGCCTCCCTGTATCAAGGTCCCTTCAGAGTCTGTGTTTCACACAGGACTGATTTGAGACATTTCTCCACTCAGAGGGTTGTGAACCTTTAGAATTTTTTAACCCCTGAGGGCCACAAAGCTCAGCTGGTAATTGTGTTGAAGACGGAGATGGATAGGCTCTTTGGTCAGTGGGTGAATGTAGTTTCAGGTGGAAAATGGAGCTGGTATGAGTAGATCAGCCATCACCTTACTGAATGACAGACAGCAGGCCCGAGGGCGAGAAGACCTATTTCTGGTCTTATGCCTTATTTTCTTATTATATCGTGTGTAAATTAACAACATGCTGCTCTGAGACTCAGCCCTTGCAGAAAATAATGGGATTTAAAAATAGTGGCTGAAAGACTAAAGTGGGAGCTCTCAGAATATTGAGCTCTGACATTGGAGAAAAGTAATCTCAGTGAAAGAGGGCTTGTAGCTCATCGACTTTGGATGTGATGATGCAAAGACAACGCCATTCATTTAGGGAGTGCTATTAACTGGAGCTGCTATGTTTCTCAGGAGAACTAGCAAATAAGATTCAAAGCCAACAAACCCCTATTACCCCATTGGGATATTTGATCAAAAACGTATGCAAAATGGTCTGCTTTTGGGAGTGTCTCAAAAGATGAGAGAGAAAGAGAGAGAGAGAGATAGACAGGCTTAGAGAGATGGAGAAGTTGAGGGAAAAAAATGTGAGGCCCTTTGGTCCATCAAGTCCATGCTGGCCATTGAGAATCTATCTATTCTAATCCTATTTTCCAGCACTTAGTAGTGGCATTGTATATGACAGTGTAACAAGTACACTACTAAATAATGTTTAAATGTTGTGATAGTTGCTGCCTCTACTACACTTTCAGCAGTGAGTTCCAGGTCCCCTGTTCCCCAACACCAGTGAAAACATTCTTCCTTAAATCCCCATTAAACCTCTAGCCCTTAACTTTAAAACTATGAATACTGCTTAAAGGAAAAGTCTCTTCCTATGTACCTGGTCTATGCCCATCACACCCTTGTATAGCTCAATCATATTCCCCTGCCTCCCCACCTCAGCCATCGCTGCTCTACAGAGAACAATCCCAGACTATCACTCTGTTTTCATAATTGAAACACTCCATTCCAGGCAATGTGCTATGGAATTTTCTCTCTCATGCGATCACTTCCTTCCTGTGGAGTGGTGGCCTGAACTCTTACAGTACTCCAGCAGTACTCATGCTCATTCCTGATGAAGGACTTACATCCGAAATGTCGATTCTCCTGCTCCTTGGATGCTGCCTGACCTGCTGTGCTTATTCCAGCACCACACTCTCAACTCAGTACTCCAGCTATGGTCAACTTATGTTATATCCAGTTCCATCATAAACCCATATAATTGTAATCAATACATCGCCACATACAGGCAATTTCAGAACTGGGGACATTGACAGCTAAAGACTCAGTTACCAGTAATGGAGTGATAGGCCCATATGATTTGGGTTGGTTCTCAGTACTGTCACACAAGTATGTACCTGAAGATAAGAAAGGAATGTGGATTCACAGATGAAGACCTGAGGATATCCTGGGGTAAGTGCAGCTGAGGAGGACATCAATGTTGTCCTTAACTGATAAGAGCATAAGGCCATAAATATAGCAATAAAAATAGACCATTCAGCCCATTCACTCCGATCCACCATTAAATGAGATCATGGCTGATGATCTAATCCTCAACTCCACTCTCCTGCCTTTTCCTCATCAGCCTTGATTCCCTTACTGATTAAATCTGTCTACCTCAGCCTCAAATGTACTTAATGACCCAGCCTCAACAGCTCTGTCTGGTAAAGAACTCCACCAATTCATTACACTTTTAGAGAAAAAATTCCTCCTCATCTCTGTCTTAAATGGGTAAACTCTTATTCTGTCACAATGCCCTTTAACCCTGGAGTGTACGAAATGATGAATCAAATTTTCCACATCTACCCTGTCAAATCACCTAACAATCTTTTGTGTTTCCATAAGGTTGCCTCAGATTATTCTTATTCCAATGATTACATGCTCAATCTAAAAGTCACAGAACACCAGGTTATAGTCCAACAGGTTTATTTGGAAGCACTAGCTGTTGAAGCGCCACTCTTTCATCATGATGAAGAAGCAGTGTTCCGAAAGCTAGTGCTTCCAAATAAACCTGTTGGACTGTAACCTGGTGTTGTGTGGTTTTTAACTCTGTCCACGCCAGTCCAACACCAGCTCCTTTACATCTTGTTCAATCTACTCATAAATAGCCCCTGACATCAGGTATCAGTTGAGTGAACTTTCTCTGGACTGCCGCCAATGCTAGTACATCTTTGCCTAGATGAGGGGACCAAAACTGTTCAGAGTATTCCAGCTGTGATCTCACTAGTGCCTTGAATTTTTTTGAGGAAAATCTCAGTATTTTCAGACTCCATTCTCTTTGGAGTAAATAAGTGAATTTCTTTGGAGGTGACAACCTTTCGTTTGGGTACCAGCGCTCCTGCAATTGTTGCTGTTCTATTTATTCTTGGGAATGAGCCTTGCTGGGAAGACCAGAATTTGTTGTCCATTGCCTATTGTCCTTCAGTAAGTGGTGAACTGCCATCTTGAAACATATAGCCCTCACAATACACGTACACCTGCAATACTTTCTACTGAAGAGGTTTGATCCAACTCAGAGGCTTCCTTGGTCATCTCAGAGGGCAGTTAAGGTTCAACTATATTGATATGCATCTGTTTTTCTTCATTTAAAGGCTGAAGGTGTTGCAGACAAGGCCAACATTGCTGTGGGTCTGGAGTCACATGTAGACCAGACCAAGTAAGGATGGCAGTTTCCTTCCATAAATAACATTAGTGAACCAGGTGGGCATTTCAGACATTTCATTACCATACGAAGTAATGTCTTCAGTCAGCTTCCGGACGAAGCACGGGTGGCATGGCCTGCTTTCTATTTATATGTTTAGGTTTCCCTGGGTTGGTGATGTCATTTCCTGTGGTGATACCATTTCCTATGGTGATGTCATTTCCTGTTATTTTTCTCAGGGGGTGGTAAATGGGATCCAAGCCAATGTGTTTATTGACAGGGTTCTGGTTGGAATGCCACGCTTCTAGGAATTCTCGTGTGTGTCTCTGTTTGGCTTGTCCTGGGATGAATGTGTTGTCCCAGTCGAAGTGGTGTTCTTCCTCATCCATGTGTAAGGATACTAGTGAGAGAGAGTCGTGTCTTTTTGTGGTTAGTTGATGTTCATGTATCGTTTTCTGCCTGTTTGTCCAATGTAGTGTTTGTTACATTTATAAATGACATTAATTTTGCTTGTTGTCTGAATAGGGTCTTTCAAGTTCATTAGCTACTGTTTTAGTGCGTTGTTGGGTTTGTAGGCTACCATGATGCCAAGGGGTTTGAGTAGCCTGGCCGTCATTTCCGAGATGTCTTTGATGTAGGGGAGAGTGGCTAGGGTTTCTGGACACGTTTTGTCTGTTTGTTTGGGTTTGTTGCTGAGAAATTGGCAGACTGTGTTCATTGGGTATCTGTTCTTTTGAATACACTGTATAGGTGATTTTCCACCACTCTGCATAGTTTCTCTGTACTGCAATGTGTGGTGGCTCATTGAAATAATGTTCTAATGCAGCTTCCTTTGTGGATGTTGGGATGATTGCTTCTGTAGTTGAACATTTGGTCCGTGTGTGCTGTTTTCTGTTAAGTTACCATCTCCAAATGCTATGATCCATGAAAGGTCCTACCATATGTAGCTTTGTATACGATTTCCCCTGCTCTCAGTCACACCTCATAAATTGTATTGTATTATAGTCAAGATTAGAGTGGTGCTGGAAAAGCATAGCAGGTCAGGCAGCATTCGAGGAACAGGAAAATCGACATTTCGGGCAAAAGCCCTTCATCAAGAAGCTAACTGTACTTTCACCTGTACTGTATTATAGCTGGGCCTGCACCCTTTTCCTGTGCTGCCCATTCGGTGGAAGTCCCTCCCGTGTTTGGGAACCCAATCCTATGGACCTCCACCACCGTTCCCTCTTCTCCAAGTTTGATAACTGAGAAAAGAAAGTCAACACACAAACGAAAGGAGAAACCTCCCTCGAATAGCTGAGCAGTTGGATATATCGCCCTATTCCCTGAATATCAGATGGCCCTTACGACAGCAAAGATGGCAGCCACAATGTCACGGCAATGAAAGGGCAGAATCTGCTCACTTACAATGATTCAGAAGTTTCTAAATGCTGGATATTTCAATGGAATTCTGGAGGACAAATGACGGGGACAATGGTTGCATTTTTAATTGGCCACTCAGTCGTGCCTTACTTTGAGGAGCCTTGAGCTCTCAGAGATGAACACAGTACAGTTAGTCATCCTTGTGAATATATTAAAAAACTGAGTAAAATTTTTATTCAATCAATTTTTTTAACTGCTATTTAATGTACTTCCTACGCACTAAAAGTAATTTCACCTCCTTTAATGTGCAGTTTACTGAAATGGACACAGAATTTATTGAAACTGCATCTCCCAATGTATCAGAAAATTAGGAACTTTATGGGAAAAAAAGGCTAAATTCACTTGTTAATTTATTGCCAACATAACAATTTGATATTAATATTGGTGCTGGAAAGGGACAGCTTCTGCACAGAACCCTGATACCTGCTACAATTCATTTATTTAGGTAATGTTTTCAACCAGGGTAAGTTCATTTGGTTTGACAAGGAAATACTTTCCTGTCAAGAACATGAAGCAATAACAGATATTTCACAAACACACCAGCACGAACAATGCCTTGCATTTATATAGCGCCTTTAATATAATAACATATATTCCCGCAATTTCACAGGAAGATTACAAAACAAATTAGGATACTGAACCTGAAAGGAGATGTTGTAATAAAACAAGAAATGGCAGATGCTGGAGATCTGAAACAGAAACTGAAATTACTGGGAAAACTCAGCAGCTCTGGGCACCATCTGGGGAGGGAAAGCAGAGCTTATGTTTCAAACTCAGTTATCTTTCTTCAGAATGGGACTCAGAAAATTCACTGTGTTCCTCTCTTGACAGATTTAACCAGTCCTGTTGAATTTCTTCTGCATTTGCTATCTGTGTTTCAGGTTTCCAGCTTCTGCAGTATTTTGCTTTCATTCTCCTTCAAGCTTATTGTGATCCTGGCTGATTGTCCAACTGAGTATTCTGTTCCCCAAACCCTTGCACATTACTTCAATCCAAATAATCATAAGACATAGATTAGATTCCCTATAGTGTAGAAATAGGCCGTTCGGCCCAACAAGCCCACACCGCCCCTCCGAAGAGTAACCCATCCAGACCCATTTTCCTCTGACTAACACACCTAACCTATGGGCAGTTTAGCATAGCCAATTCACCTGACCTGCACATCTTTAGACTGTGGGAGGAAACCCACGCAGACATGGGGAGAATGTACAAACTCCACAGAGACAGTCACCCGAGGATGGAAGCGAACCTGAGACCCTGGTGCTGTGAGGCAGCAGTGCTAACCACTAAGCCACCATGCTGCCCCCTAAAAGAGCAGAAATTAGGCCATTCAGCCCATTGAATCTCCCTCACCATTCAATCATGGCTAACATGTTTCTCAACCCCATTCACCCACTTTCTTGGCACAGTGGTTAGCACTGCTGCTTCACAGCGCCAGGGACCTAGGTTCAATTCCCGCCTCAGGTGACTGACTGTGTGGAGTTTGTACGTTCTCCCCGTGTCTGCGTGGGTTTCCTCCCACAGTCCAAAGATGTGCGGGTCAGGTGAATTGGCCATGCTAAATTGCCCGTAGTGTTAGGTAAGGGGTATATGTAGGGGTATGGGTGGGTTGCGCGTCTGTGTGGACTTGTTGGGCCGAAGGGCCTGTTTCCACACTGTAAGTAATCTAATCTAATATCCCCTTGATACTCAAGAATCTATTTATCTCAGTCTTAAATATGCTCAATGTCCTACCTTCTGGGACCATTCTCATGAACCTCCTCTGAACCCACTCCTGGGCCAATGCATCTTTCCTGAGATATGGGGACCAAAACTGCTCACAATACTCCAAATGTGGTCTGACCAGAGCCTTATAGACCCTCAGAAGTACATCCCTGTTTTTATATTCAAGTCATCTCAAAATAAATACCATCATTGCATTTGCCTTCCTAACTACTGAGTCAACCTGCAAGTTTGCCTTAAGAGAATCCTGGACTAGAACTTCCAAGTCTCTTTGCACATCAGACTTGTGGATTTTCTCCCCATTTAGAAAATAGTCCATGCCTCTATAGTCCATGCCTCTATATTTCTTACCAAAGTGCATGGCCTCACACTTTCCCATATTATACTCCATCTGCCACTTCTTTGCCCACTTTTCTAAACTATCCAAATCCTTCTGTAGTCTCCCCACCATCTCAATGCTGCCTGTCCCTCTACCTATCTTTGTATCATCTGTAAACGTAGTCAGAATGCCCTCAGTTCCATCTTTAAGATTGTTAATGTATAAAATGAAAAGTTGTGAACCAAGCACTGACCTCTGCGGAACACCACTTGTCACCAGCTGCCATCCTTTTATCCTTTGCCTCCACTTTGCCTCCAATATCCAACATCCTCTCAAAATCCTCAATTGAACTGACCTCCATCAAAGAAGGGCATTCCAGACCCTAACTCCTAGCTGAGTGAAGGAGTTTTTTTCTCATATTCATTTGCAAACAGGGATGGACAAGTGGAGGTCTGGCCAAACTCATACTCCTCATACAGACTGAGGAAGAAGTGACAGTGACAACACAGAAGGAGGAGGTGGGATCCTATCCCTGTGCCTTGCAGATGGTGCACAGGATATGGAGAGGTAAGAGGTGCATTATTCACTAAAGGTTTCCTAGTCTCTGATATGTTCTTGTAGCCACAGTATATACATAGTAGTCCAGTTCAGTTGTTGATCAATGGCAACTCCCAGGATGTTGATAGTGGGGGCACAGCGATAGTAATGCCATTAAATGCCAAGGGGCAATGGTTACATTCTCTTTTGTTGGATATCCTCATTTCTTGGTATGTGTTTAGTATGAATGCAATTTTCCACTCGCCCACAGAAAACTGGATATTGTTCAGGTCTTGGTACATTTGGATAAGGACTGATTAAGTATGTGAGGGGTTGTGAATGTGCTGAACATTATGCAATCATCCATGAACATCTTCACTTACATAGAACATAGAAGGATACAGCGCAGTACAGGCCCTTCGGCCCTCGATGTTGCGCCGACCGAATCCTACCTAACCTATACTAGCCCAATAACTTCCAAATGCCTATCCAATGCCCGCTTAAATGACCATAAAGAAGGAGAGTTCACCACTGATACGGGCAGGGCATTCCATGAACTCACAACCCGCTGTGTGAAGAATCTACCCCTAACATCTGTCCTATACCTACCACCCCTTAATTTAAAGCTATGTCCCCTAGTAACACCTAACTCCATTAGCGGTAAAAGGTTCTTAGTATCTACCCTATCTAAACCCCTAATCATCTTATACACTTCTATCAGATCTCCCCTAAATCTTCTCTTCTCCAATGAGAACAGCCCCAAGCGCCTCAGCCTTTCCTCATAAGATTTTCCTACCATTCCAGGCAACATCCTGGTAAACCTCCTCTGCACTCGTTCTAAAGCTTCCACATCCTTCCTATAGTATGGCGACCAAAACTGCACACAATACTCCAGATGAGGCCTCACCAGAGTCTTATACAACTGCAACATGACCTCAGGACTCCGGAACTCAATTCCTCTGCCAATAAAGCCCAGTACACCATATGCCTTCCTCACAGCACTATTTACCTGGGTGGCAACTTTCAGAGATCTGTGTACATAGACACCAAGATCCCTCTGCTCATCCACACTACCAAGTAGCCTACCATTAGCCCAGTAATCCATCATCTTGTTATTCCTACCAAAGTGAACGACTTCGCACTTAGCTACATTGAATTCCATTTGCCACATTTCCGCCCAGCTCTGCAACTTATCTATATCCCGCTGTAACCTACCACTTCCTTCCTCACTATCCACTTCTGACTCTATGGTGAAGGGAAAGTCATTGATGAAGCAGCTGAAGGTGATTGGCCCTAGGACACAATTAAGAGTGAACCACATTGCTATGGGTTTAGTGTCACATGTAGGTCAGTCTAGGCAAAGATAGTAGTTTATCTTCCCCTAAAGAATAATAGTGAACCAGATGGCAATTATTTCATGGTAATTCCAGATTTTTATAAAACTGAATGCATCTTCATCATCAACCACGGTGTGATTCAAGCCTGAGCATTACCTGAGCTTCTGGATTGCTAATCAATTAATAATATCACCATACCATTACTTCTCTGTGATGGGCTGTCATAATCTAGTGCTCTTTCAGCACAGAGTCCAAGTGGATATCTTGTCTAATGAAAATATCCTTCATTTTCCCCTTTAGGTTTTGCACCTCTATCTTTCAAAGGAGTGAAATCAAAATTATTCACTTACAAAGTAACTGTGTTAAATGTTGTGGCTGTTTCATTGTTTGCTTTTGATTTAAATCCATTATAGACTCATCACTATGTTTCAACCCACCTTTTCCTAATGAAAGACTTTTGCCTGAAATATCGATTCTCCTGCTCCTCGGATGCTGCCTGACCTACAGGACTATTCCAGCACCACACTCTCAACTCTAATCTACAACATCTGTAGTCCTCACTTTTGTCTATTATGTTTGCAATCCCCATCACCAGGACAGTGTCTTGATCCAGTACTTGTCCCAGCTCCTGTTCAAACAGATGCCTTGTACTTTGACCACAATCTATTGATCCCATACCATTCTACTCAACACTGGGTAAAAGCAAATTACTGCGGATGCTGGAATCTGAAACCAAAAGAGAAGATGCTGGAAAGTCTCAGCTTGTCTGGCAGCATCTATAAGGAGAGAAAAGAGCTGACGTTTCGAGTCTAACTGACCCTTTGTCAAAGTCGGGTGTAGGTTAGCTCAACATACACAGAAATCACTAGTAAAGCTCAGCCAGACCATCAGCATCTATGAAGAGGAATCAGAGTTAACATTTCAGGTTCAACGACGCTTCCACAGAAACGTTTGGTTAGCTCAATTGGCTGGACGGTGGTCCACCAATGTAGAGTGACACCAACAGTATAGGTTTACGTTTTGCACGAGCTGAGGTTACCTTGAAGGACTCTCCTTCTTACCCTCTCCTCTGACCCTGTGACATGGTGACCCTCAAGCTAAACCACCAGCAGTTTCCTCTCTCTAATGAGTGAGCAGCCCAATGCTTCTGTAGGTTTCTGGTGACTTCATTTGCTTTGTATCTTCCATGGTAAATCATGAGTCAGCATTTTATCAGCGGGTGTTAACACCAACCATTCATTGGGCCAGGCAAGTGTTTGGGGCATTCCATTGCCTGTCTCTCCGAACCTCTCCTGTCCATTGAGGGGCAGCAATGGCCTATAGGCATTAACACTAGATTATTAATCCAGTAATGATCTGGGACATGGTTTTGAGACTTGTTATGGCAGTTGGTAGTATTTGGATTCAATAAATATCTGGAATCAACCGTCTAATGATGACCATGAAACAATTGTCAATTGTCGGAAAAAAAACACCTGGGTCACTCATGCTCTTTAGGGCAGGAAACTGCCATCCTTACCTGGTCTGGCCTACATGTAACTCCAGGTACACAGCAATATCATTGACCCTGAACTGCCCTCTGGGCAATTAGGGTTGGGCAATAAATGCTGGCCTAGCCAGTGATGTTCACATTACTACCAACCACTCCAATATAAGCAGCAATCTCTGAAGACTTTTTTTGTTTATTCACAGGATGAGGGCATTGCAGGCTTCGTTGGCACTGCCACTCTTATAGCCTCCAAACACCCTTTGTACTTTCAGTGTGGCCTTTGCTCTTGACTCATTATAATTCTTCATCACACTTTTCCCCTATAGCCTGCGAGTTTGGTGGGATTTTCTAAGCTTCTATTCATAGGTTATCTCACTTAATAACATTAAAATAACATTATGTAGGGACCTAAAAGATCCTCCAGCTCTCCCTACTGCAATGCTCATCCGGTGAATAATTCTTACAAAGTTTGCTCGAGCTTATTCTTAGCTGAAATGTTCCACACTTTCAATGAAACTTACATCAATTTCAAACTCATATATTTAAGTAAACCACATTTAAGGGGACTTACCTCTCATTCTTACTGTGGTATCGTATTAACTACCATTTTATTTCATGCAGATCTAGAGGAAACGCAGTGAGTGTAGAGGTGCTGCAGTGGCTCAGTAGTTAGCACTGCTGCTTCACAGCTCAAGAGCCCTGTGTTCAATTCTAGCCATTGGTGACTGTGTGGATTTTGCATGTTCTCTCTGTGTCTGTGTGGGTTTCCTTCAGGTGCTCTACTTTTCATCCACAGTCCAAAGATGTGAAGGCTAGGTGGATTGGCCATGCTAAATTGCCTGTAGTTTTGAAGGGCTAAACTAGCCACGTTAATTTGTGGGATTACAGGCTCAGCATGTGAGATTAGGGCTGGGTGGGATGCTCTTTGGAGGGTTGGATTGGGGTTAAATGGCCCCTTCCCACACTGTAGGGATTCTATGTTTTAAAAAAAACCAAAATCATTTTCATAACGTCTTCAAACAGAAAACCAAACATTCCCATGTGGTTCTAGTCATTAGCACATTTTTTTTCATTTTCGTTTTCTCAAATATAACTTGCCTAATTATTCAAATAACAGTTATTGCATTGACAGGTCTTGTTTCTATCCAATTTTGTTTTCTTCAAAAGGAACATTATTTTTTAAAATTTCCATATCCACTGAAACCATCAAGCTGTGCATCTATTGCTTGTTCTGATAACATTTCTTCAAATGTTATCAATTTCTTTAAATGCTGGAGGAAGCATCACAGAAGCGCTTCACAGGAGGCTCCCAAGCACTGAGGATGTCACCTAGACAGTGGAAGAAACGTCTGCAACACAAATTCCCAGCTCGGCGAACAGAACCATAACAACGAGCACCCGAGCTACAAATCTTCTCACAAACTTTGAATTTCTTCAAAGCCAAACAAGTTTTATTTGGTTAAATATCACATGTACTTGGATTGTAAGTTTGCTCGCTGAGCTGGTAGATTTGTTCTCAGATGTATCTTCACCGTGCTAGGTAACATCATCAGTGAGCCTCCTGTGAAACACTGGTATTCTATTCCATTTGCTATTTATCTGTCTTGGTCTGTTGTGGTCGGTGATATCACTTCTGGTTCTGTTTTTGAGAGGTTGGTAAATGGGGTCCAAATTGATGTATTTGTTAATGGAGTTCTGGTTTGAATGGCAGGCCTTTAGGAATTCCTGAGTCTGTCTTTGTTTAGCTTGTACCAGGATAGATGTATTGTCCCAGTCGAAATGGTGTCTCTTTGTCTGTGAGTAAGGATACTAGTAATAGTTGGTCATAGTTTGGGTGGTATGGTGGCTAGCACTGCTGCCTCACAGCGCCAGAGACCCTGGTTCAATTCCCACCTCAGCTGACTGACTGTGTGGAGTTTGCCCATTCTCCCCGTGTCTGCGTGGGTTTCCTCCAAGTTCTCTGGTTTCCTCCCACAGTCCAAAAATGTGCAGGTTAGGTGAATTGGCCATGCTAAATTGCCCATAGTGTTAGGTGAAGGGGTAAATGTAGAGGAATGGGTCTGTGTGGGTTGTGCTTCGGCGGGTCGGTGTGAACTTGTTGGGCCGAAGGGCCTGTTTCCACACTGTAAGTGCTCATGTAAACTGGTGGCTAGTTTCCTACCCTTCTGTCCAATGACAAGCAGGAAAATGGCCACCAGAATACATGAGCACCAATTCGCTACTAAAAGACATGACCACTATCACTGGTATCCATACACACAGACGAAGATGGACACCAGTTTGGCTGGGATAATATATCCATCCTGGGACAGGCTGAACACAGACACACACGGGAATTCCTGGAAGTGATATCACCCACCACAACAGGCCAAGACAGATAAACAGCAAGCGGGACAGAACATCAGTGCTTCACCAGAGGCTCACTGATAATGTTACTTAGTGTGGTGACGAAATGTCTGAGAACAAATCTTTCAGCTCAGTGAGCAAACTTACAACTTGATCCACAATCTAAGCTACAAATCCTCTCCAAAATCACAATCTCATGTATTCCTCAGAGTTGCTGGGAATCTTTTTCAAAAATAATTAAAGGTCATTTCTGTTTGTGGTAGAATGAGTCAAACCAATGGCTCAAATTCTGAGCCTGTTGGCAGGTAGAGTTAACCTTTTGCTATTTGTTTCTTCAGAAAAGCAGAATGAATCATTTTCCAGTTGAAGAGTTTATGTCTTTTTACATATTATAGAGTCATAGAGATTTACAGCATGGAAATAGGTCACTTGGACTAACTTGTCCATGTTGCCTAGCTTTCACAATGAACCTAGTCCCATTTGCCTGCATTTGGTTCCTATCCTGCCATACCTAACCCATCCATCTACCTGTCCAAATGTTTCTTAAATGGCAACATTGTGCTCATCTCCACTACCACCAATTTGATATTCTTATCAAACAAATGTTTCCAGAACAATAGTGAGCAAGCTTCTCTTTCAAACTCTTTTTTTGTTAAAAAAAATCTTTTTCCTGAACAAGTGTGGGAATTAAGTGATAGCTTTCACAGCTTTATTTATTATTTTCCTCAAGAAAGGTCCTCAGTATTTTAGGTCAATGTCAATTGCCTTCAATTTGTTTAGCTGCTTTCACAAACCTATCATTGTTGAATTCTCTTTATTTTAATAATTTGCAACACGCAAACTCAGACCATTTATTCTTGTGAAATTCCCAGTTAGTGTTATCCAAAATTAAAATTCATTTTCCTTTTGGAGGATTTGTGAATCACAGAGTCATTGAGGTCTACAGCGTGGAAACAGGCCCTTTGGCCCAATGTGCCCGTGTTGTCCAGCTTTCACAATTAAACTAGTCCCATTTGCCTGCATTTGATCCATATCCTTCCATAACTATCCCATCCATGTGCCTGCCTAATTGTTTCTTAAATGACAAAATTGTGGTCACCTCCACCATTACCTCTGGCAGCTTCGCTCCTGACACTCACTACCGTCTGTGTGAAAAAAATTCTTTCCTGAACCCTTTGTATCTCTCCCCTCTCACCTTAAACCCATGCCTTCTAGTTTTGGACTCCCCAAACATGAGCAAAAACTGTTGGCTATCTACCATACCTATGCCTCTCATTATTTTATAGACATCTACAAAATTAGAGTGGTATCTCTAAACTGGCATGATTAACCAAAATTATAAAAGCAGATATGAGGTTTGCTATAATGAAAATTAAATGTTTTCTGTGCTTTCTGAAGGGTCTGTCGGTGAACTGAGCTGATGATGCTGTCCATCTGGATGCAATTCTGATTTAAAACAAATGCAGTGAAAGAGAGGGGATGGGTTACCTTTTGTCACCACAGTGGTGTGCTGTGTAAAAGACATATATTTGATGGGATGATACAAAACCTGCAAGGGAATAGGTTTTTTTGAGCAGCTTCAGCAAATTGGCCTGAGGTCAAGGTTCATTCAAACTGAGAGCTAAGCTTCTTTGCAGAGAAAACAAACATTTGTCATAATGAGTGGAAGTTTAACTGTAAATTGTACACTGCTGATGTTTGCAAGTTGTCAAAACTCAATCATTGAAAACTCGATTGTGTCAAGGTTGGACCACATAAGCCACTCACATGGAAAAGACATACAAGAGAAAGCATGCCTCTGAGCAATAATTAGCAGTGCAGGAAGAGGAGGTATCTTATCAGTGACTGGAGATTGAGATAGAATGAGATGATCCCCTGTTTCAGTCCGATCCTTGAACAAGTCCATTTAAACCAGGCAATTTGAGATGGTAAGCATTGTTGGGTCAGTTTGAGGTGTCATAGTCATAGAGTCATACAGCATGGAAACAGACCCTACAGTCCAACTCATCCATGCCAACCAAGTTAATCATGCCAATTTACAGATACCACTCTAATTTTGTGGATGTCTATAAAATCATGAGAGGCATAGGTAAGGTAGATAGCCAACAGTTTTTACCCATGGTAAAACTGGTCTTATTTGGCCCATATCCCTCTAAACCTTTCCTACCCATGGTTAAAAATCATACAAAATCAGTTTATAGAACAACAAGTTTATTTGGAAGCACTAGCTTTTGGAGCACTGCTCCTTCATCAGGTGCACATCAGGATCACAACCACCTGATGTGGGCGGCACGGTGGCACAGTGGTTAGCACTGCTGTCTTACAGCACCTGAGACCTGGGTTCAATTCCTGACTCAGGCGACTGACTGTGTGGAGTTTGCACGTTCTCCCCGTGTCTGCGTGGGTTTACTTCGGGTGCTCCGGTTTCCTCCCACAGTCCAAAGATGTGCGGGTCAGGTGAATCGGCCATGCTAAATTGCCCGTAGTGTTAGGTAAGGGGTATGGGTGGGTTGCGGGTCGGTGTGGACTTGTTGGGCCGAAGGGCCTGTTTCCACACTGTAAGTAATCTAATCTAAAAAGCCTGTTGGACTATAACCTGGTGTTGTTTGATTTTTCCTATCCATGTTTCTGTCCAAATGTCTTTTAAATGTTGTAATTGTACCAGCCTCTACCACTTCCTCCAGCAGTTCATTCCATATACGCACCACCCTCTGCGTGAAAAAGTTGCCTCTCAGGTCCTTTTAAATCTTTCTCCTCTCATTTTAAACTGATGCTGATGAATTGTGGACTCCCCTACCCTGGGGAAAAGACCTTGGCTTTCACCTTATCTCTGCCTCTCATGATTTTCTAAACCACTATGAGATCATTCCTCAACCTCCTACACTCCAGGGAAAAAAAATCCCAGCCTCTCCCTGTGTTATGCATTTTACTTCAATGAAGAACAATTGTTCATGATTAGATTACTTACAGTGTGGAAACAGGTCCTTCGGCCCAACAAGTCCACACCGACCCGCCATCCACCCATACCCCTACATTTACCCCTTACCTAACACTACGGGCAATTTAGCATGGCCAATTCACCTGACCCGTACATCTTTGGACTGTGGGAGGAAACCGGAGCACCCGGAGGAAACCCACGCAGACACGGGGAGAACGTGCAAACTCCACATAGGAATTGAACCCGAGTCTCAGGCGCTGTGAGGCAGCAGTGCTAACCACTGTGCCACCATGCCGCCCACCTGTTGCTGGGAATGCCTTGGAAAATTTGGCATCCAGCAGACAGTCAACAGACCAGAGAAAGTAGGAATAACAGCCTAAACATTGTATCAGGGACAAAATCCTCAAATATTTCATCCTTGCAAGGTTTCTAACCCAAGGTCATTTCAACTCAGAATTATTCATAATCACTCCAAACATCCCAATTCCCACTATCAAACATTAAAAGAGAAAACGTTCTGAAAATGTGTGTATCCAAATTAAAAATTCCCACATACTTCTTCAGATCTCTTAGAATCATACTTCTAGCCAGTACACTTAATTCCAGGGCTTGTTCTTTTAACAATTTACTTTATTACCCTTGCAACATGTTTCATTGTTTGTCATCGCTTCTCGAAACTCCTGAAATGTATTACATTTAATTCCGAGTAGAAGCTTCGCCTATTTAGCCCAAATAAAAAGATGCGATTTTCCACAAAAAGTCTAGCAGATCAGCGATTTAATCTTCCACATCTTTAAACTGCCTTAGGTGTGCTTAATCACAACCATATATCAGTGCTTGAAGCTTCCTTGCACTTACACACAATCTCTGCACCACTCATTCAATTTAGCAACATTTTTGCTTCAAAGAAATATGTTTCCAACTGCTAACTTTTACACATACAAGGAGGGAAAAAGAATCTTCAACTTCTCTTTGAAGGAGTTTTCACTTTTCTGCCTCTTGAACACTGGGTTTTATGAGCTCAATCCCAAAGGAATCCTATGAGCAATTCAGTTCCCATTGAGCTGAAACAATTGCTTTTGAACAACGGAACATGCATATTTTTTTCATGAATTATTCTACGACCAATCTTTCAACACTTTGGTGCTGAGATGTAACACACACATTAAGCACTCAACAGAATTTAAACCGACAGCCAGAGAAGGTTAATGACTGACTCTAACAGACTGACAGACAAAGAGCACAGTGCAAAGAGATGAGATTCGTACCTCAATATTTTTCCCTGTCTTATATTTTTCCAAAGTGACCGAGATCACTGTGGTGCTCCTGATTTAAATCCTGCAATCTCTGACTGCTAGTTTAATTTCTTCCTAGTCCTTATTGGGACTAATTTACAACCACATCCCTCCATTGTAGTTCCATTTCAGTTATAGAGTCATACAGCATAGAAACAGGTCCTTCAGCCCGACTTGTCCATGCTGATCAGGTTTCCCAAACTAAGCTAGTCCCATTTTCCTGAGTTTGGCTCATATCCCTCTGAACCTTTCCTATCTGTGTACCTGTCCAAATGTCTTTTAATTATTGTAATTCAAACCACCTCTACCACTTCCTCTGGCAGCTTGTTCCATACTCTTACCCTCCTCTGTGAGATTGTAGGGCCTCAATACCCCAGAGGATGAGAGCTGTTTTTTTCCCTTCCCTGAGCGTGGCTATGCAACCATTTCCGAGGTTGATCTTGGTTTTAACAGTTGATGCAAAGGTGCCAGAATGGAGACCAGGTTAGGTATGAACTCTCCATAATAGTTCAGCAGCTCAATGAAAGGGCCTAAGCTCCAGCACAGATGAGGAAGCTGGGGCATTCTTGATTGCCCTCATGTTACCTTCCAATGAGTGTAACCCAGCCTTGTTGATTCTGTAGCCCAAGTAGGTCGCCGGGGATCCGAGAATATATATTTTCCCCTTCTAAGGGGACTTCACTCAGGCAGCCATTTGCTGGTTGGCATGGACAAGTTGGACCAAAGGGTCTGTTTCTGTGCTGTACATCTCTATGACTCTAATCGAAAAATGTTCAGCCATTCTAGGTGAATCTGTCTCGACCAATTTTGTTCCATCAAGTTGGGCCCATGCCTTTTACTACAATCAGTGGGAACTGAACCAACTGCTTCTCGTAAGAGACAATAATCGAAGTTGCCCCCTTAACCTGTGAAGCTTTCCCCCAAAATAGAATTTCAGTCTGGCTGAGGCCTTACACAAACGTAGAGTGAGTCCAGAGTGAATTTTCGTAAAGAGTAGTTCCATGATCATTGAAACAGCTGCACAGGTATCGACCTCCATTAGAACTAGGTAACTATTTAACCAGATGTTTATTCTGATTGGTTCTGATTTGGATGTTATTAAACATTTTAACAGTTCCATCAGATGGAGGTGGACTCTCCTGGGTGTGCAGTCTCCTGGATACCAGCCTGTGAGTTCTCTTATTCAATCTATTGGGATGCTTTTTGCTGCTGCATACTAGTAGCAACTACATTGGTTTGCTGACCCAGATCCTGGGGAAAATGTTAACCATTTGGTTAAGGCATGGCTTTTTTTTTGGAGTTTTACTCTGTGCTAACCAAGAGTTCATCTGTTCATGTGCCTTCACTAAAGTGGTGTTCCCTAAACTCAGTCAGACTAGCAAGGCTTCTGCTTCCATCAGAATACCGTGCAACTCACATACCAGTTGCAGTGCCTGTTTGAAGTCCAAGTTGAAACGTGTGGCACTGGAAAAGCACAGCAAGTCAGGCAGCATCCGAGGAGCAGGAGAATCGACATTTCAGGCATAAGCCGTTCCTCAGGAATATGGGGGTGCTAGGTGGTAGGGAAGGGGGTCTCAAAGATAAATAGGAGGTTTGGGGTGGGTTTTGGGGGAGGGTAGCTTGGAAGGCGATAGGTAGATGGAGGTGGGGTTCATGGTGACAGGGAGGTGGAGAGGGTGGAGCAGATGGGTGGAAAGGAAGATGGACAGGTAGGATAGTTCAAAGGTGGTGCTGAATTGGAGGGTTGGATCTGGGATGAGACACGGCCCTCTTGACCTGTCCTACCTGTCCATCCTCCTTCCCATTTACCTGCTCCGCCCTCTTCAATCACAATTACCCTGCACTTGCATCTACCTATCGCCATTCAACTACCTTCCCTCCAGCCCACACCACCTTTCTATTTATCTCTCAGCCCCCATTCCCCCCAACCCATTTTCCTGATTAAACGTTGATTCTCCTGCTCATTGGTTGCTGCCTGACCCAGTGTGCTTTACCAGTGCCACACTTTTCAACTCTGACTCTCCAGCATCTGCAGTCCTCACTTTCTCCTGTTTCAAGTCCAGTTGGGCTTCAGCAATAGGTGCTCTTGCATAGCTATGTCATTAGTCCCATAGACTAAACAGTCTCTCAGCATCTCATTAAGGTTTAACCCTAACCCAGGTGCCTTTGCCCCTCATCTTACTCCTGTCAAAAACCCCACTATGGATTCCCCTGTTTCTTGAATTGCTGAATAAAACTGACAGCATCTCAACATTAGGGGAGGCTTGGGGTAATAATATTCCTTAACTAAATTCGTCAAATTCTGAAAAGACTTAGTACCTCATGCCTTTGGGAAAGTTTGGCTCCTAATAACCAAAAAGGTTGGAGGTAAACAAGATTTTAAGGTAATTACTCGTTACTTTTCATCTGCCCAATGTCAATTGCCCAGAAAAAAATAACATATTCTTTCCACATACTGGGTCCAGTCTTCAATGGTAGGATTGGATGAATCAAACCTCCCAATGACTTGATACCAGAAACGCTTACCTCAAATCAAAAATGACTTTTGTGAGTGAATTTCTTTATGAACGTGTTTTTCTCTCATTGCCACTGAAATAACTTCACAGGGGCGGTATCCCCTGACCAAGTCACCTTTTATTTAGATGTGGACAGTTGTTGTCACTGACTACAATCCTCGGAGCCAGTTCTCAGAGTGAACAGAACCTCTGACACTCCTGCTTATATCTATCATCAAAAGGTGTGGCGCTGGAAAAGCACAGCCGTCAGGCAGCATCCGAGGGGCAGGAGGGTTGTTGTTTCGAGCATAAGCTCTTCCAGGGCGCCCTGATGGAACCCAGATTAACAGCCCCAATCAGGGAACTCATGGTCTATGAGGTCCACTTGGCTATCCCTGTTATAGTCACTATGCTCACTCATATGTCTCTAGGATAACTGTTCCCTCAGGTTTGTCTCCTCCAGAAGAACCTGAACTCACCTCTGCTGAAAAGATTACTTCCCAGCCACATGCTTTGCCACTAATCCATTCTAATCATATATGGTGTCACTTCTTCACATTTCAGACCTTCTGGGTGGCTCGCTGCTATGTTAAATGAAAACTCTTGTTCGGACTTGAGGCTCTGGCACCGATTACAAGCCCTGGAGGGAAAGGGGATAAACTTTACAATAGCTTTGTAAAAGTATACAGAAAAAAATGAAAGTGAGCACTTACCTATTGAAATTGGCATCAGCTGCTATTTGGGTTTAGGTTTCATGACAGGAGACAGACAGGGGCTGAAATTTAGTTTGTACTCTTTGAGGAAGAGCCTTTTCACCCAGAGGATGTGGGCAGTCTGGAATGTTCTGCCTGAAAGGGTATTTGAGGAAGGAAGCAGCATAACCCTTAAAAGGTACTTGTAGAGCACTGAAAGTGTCTTAATGTGCAAGGCATTGGGGCCTGGTGCTGGAATGTGGATATATGTTTGGTATTACAGACTGAATGGGCTGAATGGCCTCTTCTGCACTGAATGCTTCTTTGATTCTAAGGGTGCAGTGCCAGATAAAACAGCAACTTTAAGAGATTTGAAGGAAGAGACTAAGAGAAGAAGAAAATGAGAAGAATTTTAACCATGTTATGCACTTGCATCACTCATAACATAAACTCTGCTTTCAGTGGGAAGAGTTATCAAGGCTGCAGCTAAAGAACTTTATTGAGAGATTGAATTGTATTTGGACATGTATTGGGTTTTATGTTTTGAGAATTGGGAAAATGTAAATTTTACTCGGAAAGAAACAAGAAAATTTCCATCTTGTCTTCAGAAGATGACAACCACAATTTTGAACACTAAAACAGATAAGAAAACTACAGCAGACAGTACAGAAATACAATATTGCTATGTTGCATTGTTTAAAACTTGCAAGAGAAACAACACAATATAATATTGCAAGTTTACACAATTTCAAGTTTTATTGGAAGCTATCATATAATTTTTGCTATAGTACAGTCTGTACAGACCCTCAAATCTAAAGACTTGAAGGCAATAAAAGGTACACTCCCCTTAGGAGGCAGTGATCAAAATATGATTGAATTTATTCTCTAATTTGAGAGAGAGAGAGAGAAGATAGGATCAGAGGTAATGATATTATAGCTGAATAAAGACAACTACAGAGGCATGAGGGAGGAGCTGTGTAGAATTGACTGAGAGGAGAGCCTAGCAGGAAAGACAGTGAAAGAGCTATGGCAGGAGTTTCTGGGAGTAAATTAGGAGACACAGCAGAGATTCATCCTGAGGAAAAAGAAACAGTACAGGGAGAATGAGGCAACCATAGCTGACTAGGGAAGTCAGGGATAGCATAAGAGCAAGAGAGAAAGCACATAATGTGGCAAAGGGCAGTGGGAAACCAGAAGATTGGGAAACTTACAAAGACCAACAGAGGGCAACAAAAAAAGCGGGAAGATTAACTATGAGCGTAAGCTAGCCAATAATGTAAAGGAAGACTGTAAGAGTTTTTTTTAGATACATAAAGGGCAAAAGAGGCAAAAGTGGGCATTGGCCCACTGGAAAATGACACTGGAGAGATAGTGTTGGGGAGCTAGGAAAAGGCTGAGGAACTGAATAATTACTTTGTGTCAGTGTTCACAGTGGAAGACACAAGTAATATCCCCAAAATGCAAGACAGTGAGGAGCAGAGCTGAGTATAGTGGCCATCACCAAGGAGAAGATGCTAGAAAATCTCAATGGCCTGAAGATGGATAAATCATCTGGACCAGATGGACTACACCCCAGAGTTCCACAGGAGATTGTTGAAGAGATAGTGGCGGCGGTAGTGGTGATCTTTCAGGAATTGCTACAATCAGGGAGGGTCCCAGAGAATTGGAAAATTGCTAATGTAACACCACTTTTTATAAAGGTGTAAGGCAAAGATGGAAAATTACAGCCCAATTAGCTTAACCACATTAGGGTCAGTTCCTGGAATCCATTGTGAAGGATGAGGTTTCTGAATATTTGGATGTGTATAGTAAAATAGGGCAAAGTCAGCATAGTTTCATCAAGGGGAGGTCATGTCTGACAAATGTGCTGGAATTCTGTGAGGAAATAACAGGGGCAGGTTAGACCAAGGAGAACTAATTGATGTTATCTACCTGGACTTGAAGAAGGCTTTTGACAAGGTGTTGTACAGGAGGCTACTGAGAAAGATAAAGGCCCATGGTGTCAGAGGCAAGGTTCTAGCATGGATAGAAGCTTGGCTGTCTGGCAGAAAGCAGAGATTGGGGATAAAAGGGTCCTTCTCAGGTTGGCAGCTGGTGACAAGCGGTACTCTACAAGGCTCAGTGTTGGCACCACAACTTTTCACGTTATACATTAACGATCTAGATGAAGGAACTGGGTGCATTCTGGCTAGGTTGCCGATGATACTAAGATAGGTAGAGGGACAGGTAGAATTGAGGAGGCTGGGAGGCTGAAAAAGGATTTGGACAGCTTAGGAGAGTAGGTAAAGACATGGCAGATGAAGGACAATGTGGAAAAGTGTAAGGTCATGCATTTTGGTAGGAAGAATAGAGGCATGGGTTGTTTTTGAAATGGGGAGAAAATTCAGAATACTGAAGTGCAAAGAGACTTGGGAGTTCTAGTCCAGGATTCTCTCAAGGTAAACTTGCAGGTTGAGTCAGGAAGTTAGGAAAGTAAATGCAATGACGGCATTTATTTTGAGATGACTTGAATACAAATGCAGGGATGTACTTCTGAGGCACTATGAGGCTCTGGTCAGACCACATTTGGAGTGCTGTGCTTAGTTTTGTTCCCCATTACTCAGGAAGGGTTTACTCGCCCTGGAGCATATTCAGGAGAGGTTGACGAGAATGGAAATACTCAACATACGAGGAATGTTTGAGGACTCTGGATCAATACTCGATGGAGTTTAGAAGCATGAATGGGGATCTAATTGAAACTTACCAAATACTGGATGGCCTGAAGAGAGTGGATTTGGGAAGATGTTTTGATTGAATAGTCTACGACCCGAGGGCACAGCCTGAGAGTGAGGAAGACCTTTTAGAACGGAGATAAGGAGAAACTTCTTCAGTCAGAAAGTGGTGCATCTATGGAATTCATTGTTACAGAAGGCTGTGAAGTCCAGGTCATTGAGTATATTTAAGACTGAGATAGATAGGTTCTTGATTGTCAATGGGGATGAAAATTTTATCAGCCATGATTGCATGGTGGAGCAGACTTGATGGGCTGAATGGCCTAATGTCTGACCCTATGTCTTGTGGATTTATGGTCTCAAACAGATTGTTTTAGTGCAACGATACAAGCTTAAAAATAACCAAATCCAACTTGTATTGAGATGATGTAGAAATGAAACAGCTTTAAACAAAATTTGATTGAAATGTGTCAAAGTTTGAGGCACACAGACAGTATAGATAGGGAAATTCCTTTCCCCTTGTTAGGTATCAACAACTAGGGGACACAATTTTAAAGTAAGCAGCTGGTGGTTTAAAGAGAATTTGAGGAAAGGAATTCACCCAGAGAATTGTGGGAAATTGGATCTCACTGCCTGAAAGGTTGGGAGAGATGGAACTGTCAACACGTTTAAGAACTATTTGGATGAATACTTAAAACACCATAACATTCAAAGCTGTAGGGGAATGCTGGAAAAATGGAATGAGAAGAGATGGGTGTTTATGACCAACACAGATAGATGGGATGAAGGGCCTGTTCTGTGCTGTAAAAACTCTGTGACTCCACAATTAGAGGCAATGGAGGCAGAAACAGAAATTACTGTCTACGAGGATAAACCTATATGATCTAGAAGGAGCAACTCTCTATAAAACTGCTAAATTGACAGTGCATAGACTTTAAAATACACATATAATTTACAATGAACACTCCACACTATTGAGCTTTGGCCACAATATCCTTGGAAAAGGAGCTAAAGGAATTTGGCTCATTCACCAAGAAGAATTGATTCGATTGATTTATTGCAGTCACAGTGAAAAGCTTTGTATTGTGAGCAGTACAGGCAGCTCATAGCAAACAAGAACATAGAGATCACAGGGTACTAAGATAGAGCGAGACATGTGAGGTTACACTGCAAAGATGCACAAAATAAGATCGACATTATTTGAAGTTGGATAGATCCATTAAGCAGCCTAATAACGGCAGGGAAGAAACTGTTCTTGAACCTGCTGGTGCGTGTGTTCAAGCTTCTGTATCTTCTGCCTGATGGAAGATGTTGTAGGAGAGCATTACTGGGGTGGGAGGGGTCTTTGATGATGTTGGCAGCCTTTCTGTGGCAATGAGAAGCGTAAATTAAATCCATGGATGGGAGGTTGGCTTCCGTGATGGTCTGGGTTCAAAATCATCGTCAACCATCAGTCAAGGGTCAACAGGTCAAAAATGCTGTTGGATTTGTTAGACACATGGCAGAACCAAAAGAAGAAAGAGCCTACTGGAATTCTGCGTGTTTACACCAGAGATGTCATCCTTCCTTACAGCTGTAAGAGTTTCCCTGATCAAGATTGAGACACCCTCTCCATTTTTGCCTCCTTATATCTCACCTGAAGGTACTGTACCCTGTAATATTGAGCTGTCAATTCTGCTCCTCTCTCAACCATGACTCAGCTTTACTCTTTTTCAGAACTGGTCTTTCTTTTTCCCGTCCTTTTACAGTGAGTTGGGATCACAGTCTTTTTCCCTTGAGGAATTCACTTTAAATTGAGGAGTGAAAATTAGTTGGCATCATCATTCTTCAATGCTTTCATTGACTACACTGCATTGTCAACTTCATTGTTGGGCTTGAGTGTGTGTTGGTGAACTGGTACCTTGGACTAATCTATTTGATGCCGTAAATTCTTTATTAGCAATCTGAGATCCATTTTAAGAGATCATATGGTTTGGGATTCCATTTGTTGCATCTCCCTCAGCAATATCGTTGATGCTTCAGAAGAGTAAATCTTCAGTTGCTTGACTTATACATTTGGCATATGATCTATTATGATCAAGAGCATCTTCCCTGGCTTCCAAGAGATTTGTCCCAACATTTTCCCATTCTCATGATGCAAAGGAGAATAACAAATGTCAGTCATATTTCCTACATGACAAAATTCAAAAATATTTTGCTGGCCTTAGGATATCACCTGAGGTTGTAAATGACACAATATAAATGGTTGATAATTATTTTTGAGGTAAATTTTAGTTCAATTATTGGGTAGATTGCTTTCACTCAGTCTATTTTCAGTGTACACTATAGTGATGTGTTCAAATCAAGGACATTATTGACGCAAGTTTAAAATGTCGGCCCACAGGGTGAGTAACTCATAGTAGAGGTTGCATGACTGGCATTTATATGTGGTTCAGACACTTGTATGTGGTACAGATACTTGCTACGTGATTGCATTTTAATCCAAAGACAGTCCTTTGAATCCAATCCATTACTACCTTTGCTCCCAAAACACAGGATAAAACAAATTATTATTAGAATGAGTTTGTGTTCGATCTTTCTGACTCTCATATTGCAAGTTTGCTCAAAATTCAGACATAATTGGAACTCAATCTGCAATGAATAATCTTGGAATTTCCGAATGAGCAAACACTTTCAAGATTTATTTTTTTCTCTGCATTGTTCACTTTTCAGGTATTTGCACGGAGTGTGTGATTGTAAGATCACACTGTTTAGATCTCATTCTTGAAACTCACTTTTCTCATTATCAATGATGGGATTTCTTTGAAAACCCACACATTAGTCTGTCTCCCTTTCCAGCCCAGACCGTACAGATTAATGTTCCCTGCCGCCCAGACTAACAGGTGTGAGGATTCTGCAAGGCAGTCAATTGTTTTGGATAAATCATCAGCCACACAAAGGTGGACTTCAAACAGTCTTCCATGATTCGTTGGCACCATATTGAGCAATGTATAAGCATGGCCAGCTGTTCAAACCCTCTGCCATCTGGATGCAGCTTCTTTTGAACAAATGCCAGCCATTCTGTGGTAGCAATGGCACTGCAGGCATTCAATTGGCATTGTTCATAACAACTTAGAATCAGGCCATTTTTCGCCCAACAAGTTCATACCTACCCTCTGAAGGGTAACCCACACAGACCCATTCCCCTACCCTATATTTACCCTTGACTAATGCACCTAACTTACACATCCCTGAACACTACGTGTGATTTAGCATAGCCAATTCACCTAACCTGCACATCCTTGGACTGTGGGAGGAAACCCAAGCAGGCATGGGGCAAATATGCAAACTCTACACAGACTCAGCTGGAATTGAACCTGGGTCCCTGGCACTGTGAGACAGCAGTGCTAACCACTGAGCCAACATTCACCTCTCATGGCCTTGGCTTTCTCTCTGTTTCTTTCTATCTTATCCAATACTTCACAAACTTATTTTTCACAACTGCACTTTGTGTCCAGTTCAATTAACTGGCTTTGTCTGATAAATGGTTGTCAAGGGGTGATTTTGTGACTGGAAGACTGTGTTTAGATTAGATTCCGTACAGTGTGGAAACAGGCCCTTCTGTGCAACAAATTCACACCGACCCTCCAAAGAGTAATCCATCCAGACTCATTTCCCTCTGACTAATGCACCTAACACTATGGTCAATTCACCTGAGCTGCACACCTTTGGACTGTGGGAGGAAACTGGAGCACCCGGAGGAAATCCACGCAGACATGGGGACAATGTGCAAACTTACACAGACAGTCACTCAAGGCCAGAATCGAACCTGGGACTCTGGTGCTGTGAGGCAGCAGTGCTAACCACTTAACCGCTGTTCAATAAGGTTCTTTAGGGTTCAGTGTTGGGGCTATTGCTGTTAATGGTGTGTGAAGGAGCATTGATTGTAAACTTGCAGATGATATGATAATTGGTGGAATGGTAAATAGTGAAAAGGATAACTTTAGATTGCAGGAGAATATATACAAGCTGATCAGACGGGCAGATCAGTGGCAAAAGGAATTCAATTTAGATAAATTTGAGGTTATGCACTGGTTAGGATAAGATAAATAAGGCAAGGGAATACATGATGTAGGGTATGACCCTGCGATGCACCGAGATCAGATGGACTTTGGTGCATATGTCCGCTAGTCCCTTAAGGTAGAGAGACAGGTCAAAATGGCATGTAAGACCATAAGACAGAGGAGTGGAAGCAAGGCCATTCATCCCATCGAGTCCACTCCGCCATTTAATCATGGCTGATGGGCGTTTTAATTCCACTTATCCACACTCTCTCCATAGCCCTCAATTCCTTGCGAGATCAAGAATTTATCAATCTCTGCCTTGATGACACCAGTGTCCTGGCCTTCACTGGACTGCATGGCAATGAGTTCACACTTGCCATTATTAGGGCAGCCATTGGCTTTTAAGACCAGGGAGGATATGCTGGAACTGTATGAAAATTTGTTTAGACTACAGCTAGAGTATCGCGTGCAGTCCTGGAATCCACATTATAGGAGGGATGTGATAGAATTAGAGAGGATGCAGAGGTGATTGACCAGGATGGTGGCTGGCCTGGAGAGTTCAGTTATGAAAAGAGATGGGACAGACTGGGGTTGTTATCCTTGGAGTAGAGGACACTGAGGGGGGAAGGTGATTGAGATGTACAAAATTATGAGGAGATGTGAGGATTTTGTTTTCACCCAAAGATTGGTGGGAATCTGAAACTCACTGCCTGTAAGGATGATGGAGGGAGGTGCCCTCATAATGTTTAAGGAGTATTTATCTGTGCACTTGCGGTGCCGAGGTATGTGAGGCTATGGGCCAAGTGTTTGAAAATGAGATTTGAATAGGTGGTTGCTTTTGATTGACACAGACTTGATAACCAGAAATGTTTGCTTGCCTTTATTGGTGAGAGCATCGAGTATAGGCATTGGGAGGTCATGTTGCGGTTGTGCAGAATATTGGTTAGGCCACTTTTGGAATACTGCATGTAATTCTGATCTCTCTGCTTAGGGTAAGATGTTGCGAGGCTTGAAAGGGTGCAGAAAAGATGTATATAGATGTTGCCAGGGTTGGAGGGTTTGAGCTATGGAGAGAGGCTGAACAGGCCGGGGTTGTTTTCCCTGGAGCATTAGAGGCTGAGGGGTGATCTTATTGAGGTTTATAAAATCATGAGGGCCATGGATAGGATAAATAGACAAGGTCTTTTCCCTGGGTAGGGGAGTCCAGAAGTAGAGAGCGTCGGTATAAAGTGAGAGGGCAAATTTCTTAAAGCACCCTAAGGGGCAACTATTTTACGCAAAGGGTGGTGTATGTATGGAATGAGCTGCCAGAAGAGTGGAGACTGATGCAATTACAACATATAAAAGGCATCCGGATGGGGATATGAATAAGAAGGGTTTGGAGGGATGTGGACTAAATGCAGGCAAATGGGACTAGATTAATTTAGGATATCTGGTTGGCATGGATGAGTTGGACAGAAAGGTCTTTTTCTGTGCTGTACATTTCTGTGACTCTGTGATTCTGTCTGAGCTGTGAAAACTTATGACTCTGTATCAATAGTCTGGTGACAAAAGCAGGTCAGAACATGGGAATTTTGAGATAAGCAACTCACCTTCTGTTTCCCCAAAACCTATCCACCACCTGGAAACACGTTAAAGTATGTGTCGCGTGGATGAGTTCAGCCCCAACAACTGTCAGCAAACTCGACACCATCCAGGACTAAACAGCCCGATTTCTCATTATCTTCAATCAAAATTATTCACATTTTTCAGCATGTGTATTATCTCCCTGCTTTAAGAGAAAAAAGTCACAGTTTCCCTACCGTCTCCATATTACTGAAGCCTTTCATGTCTGCTATCATCTTGGTGAATCTCCTCTGCACCTTTCTTAAAACCTTGCCATTCTTCCAAAAGCTTTGTGCCCAGATTCGGGAACATTTGAGGTCGAACCAATGATTTCTCAATCAACTAATCAGTTCATTTTATATGGTTATTTAGATAATAATTCAGTGGTTGTAGTTAAGATATTGATCACATTGAATGGCAGAACAAGATCGTGGGTTGTTCTCCCACGTTTATGCTATTGTGGCATGACCAACAAATCATGGCACATGCATCGGTACAGGTCTTTATTCTGGAAGTTGAGCTGTGCAAATGACTAATTTTGTTTACCATCAGAACATTGTTTTACATTGCAAGGGATCCCAAAGAGCACAGTTAAAACACATCTGCCAATAACCTGAGAAAGGACATAGAACATAGAACATAGAACAATACAGCACAGAACAGGCCCTCCGGCCCACGATGTTGTGCCGAACATCTATCCTAGATTAAGCACCCATCCATGTACCTATCCAATTGCCGCTTAAAGGTCGCCAATGATTCTGACTCTACCACTCCCACGGGCAGCGCATTCCATGCCCCCACCACTCTCTGGGTAAAGAACCCACCCCTGACATCTCCCCTATACCTTCCACCCTTCACCTTAAATTTATTTCCCCTTGTAACACTCTGTTGTACCCGGGAAAATGTTTCTGACTGTCTACTCTATCTATTCCTCTGATCATCTTATAAACCTCTATCAAGTCACCCCTCATCCTTCGCCGTTCCAACGAGAAAAGGCCGAGAACTCTCAACCTGTCCTCGTATGAGCTATTCTCCATTCCAGGCAACATCCTGGTAAATCTTCTCTGCACCCTCTCCAAAGCTTCCACATCTTTCCTAAAGTGAGGCGACCAGAACTGCACACAGTACTCCAAATGTGGCCTAACCAAAGTCCTGTACAGCTGCAACATCACTTCACGACTCTTGAATTCAATCCCTCTGCAAATGAACACTAATACACCATAGGCCTTCTTACAAGCTCTATCCACCTGAGTGGCAACTTTCAAAGATCTATGTACATAGACCCCAAGATCCCTCTGTTCCTCCACCTGACTAAGAACCCTACCGTTAACCCTGTATTCTGCATTCTTATTTGTTCTTCCAAAATGGACAACCTCACACTTGGCAGGGTTGAACTCCATCTGCCACTCCTCAGCCCAGCTCTGCATCATATCTAAGTCCCTTTGCAGCCGACAACAGCCCTCCTCACTGTCCACAACTCCACCAATCTTCGTATCATCTGCAAATTTACTGACCCACCCTTCGACTCCCTCATCCAAGTCATTAATAAAAATTACAAACAGCAGAGGACCCAGAACTGATTCCTGCGGAACTCCACTTGTAACTGGGCTCCAGGCTGAATATTTACCATCTACCACCACTCTCTGACTTCGACCGGTTAGCCAGTTTTCTATCCAATTGGCCAAATTTCCCTTTATCCCATGCCTCCTGACTTTCTGCATAAGCCTACCATGGGGAACCTTATCAAATTCCTTACTGAAATCCATGTACACTACATCCACTGCTCTACCCTCATCCACATGCTTGGTCACCTCCTCAAAGAATTCAATAAGACTTGTAAGGCAAGACCTACCCTTCACAAATCCGTGCTGGGTGTCCCTAATCAAGCAGTGTCTTCCCAGATACTCATAAATCCTATCCCTCAGTACCCTTTCCATTACTTTGCCTACCACAGAAGTAAGACTAACTGGCCTGTAATTCCCGGGGTTATCCCTATTCCCTTTTTTGAACAGGGGCACAACATTCGCTACTCTCCAGTCCCCTGGTACCACCCCCGTTGACAGTGAAGACGAAAAGGTCATTGCCAACGGTACTGCAATTTCCTCTCTTGCTTCCCACATAATCCTAGGATATATCCCGTCAGGCCCGGGGGACTTGTCTATCCTCAAGTTGTTCAAAATGTCCAACACATCTTCCTTCCTAACAAGTATCTCTTCTAGCTTACCAGTCCGTTTCACACTCTCCTCTTCAACAATACGGTCCCTCTCGTTCGTAAATACTGAAGAAAAGTACTCATTCAAGACCTCTCCTATCTCTTCCGACTCAATACACAATCTCCCACTACTGTCCTTGATCGGACCTACCCTCATTCTCGTCATTCTCATGTTTCTCGCATACGCATAAAATGCCTTGGGGTTATCCTTGATCTTATCCGCCAAGGATTTTTCATGCCCTCCCTTAGCTCTCCTAATCCCTTTCTTCAGGTCCCTTCTGGCTATCCTGTATTCCTCCACTGCTCTGTCTGAACCCTGTTTCCTCAACCTTATGTAAGTCTCCTTCTTCCTCTTTACTTGACATTCAACCTCCCTCGTCAACCAAGGCTCCCTCACACGACCTTTTCTTTCCTGCCTGATAGGTACATACATATCAAGGACACGTCGTATCTGTTCCTTGAAAAGTTCCACATTTCCACCACATCCTTCCCTGACAACCTATGCTCCCAACTTATGCTCCTCAAATCCTGTCTTACAGTATCGTAATTTCCCTTCCCCCAATTGTAAAATCTACCCTGTTGTGCGCACCGATCTCTCTCCATAAACAAGGTGAAAGTCACAGAATTGTGGTCACCATCACCAAAGTGTTCACCCACTAACAAGCCCATCACTTGTCCCGGTTCATTACCGAGTACCAAATCCAATATGGCCTCCCCTCTGGTTGGACAATCTACATACTGAGTTAGAGAAGCTTCCTGGACACACTGCACAAACACCACCCCATCCAATCTACTTGATCTAAAGAGCTTCCAATCAATATTTGGGAAGTTGAAGTCGCCCATGACTACGACCCTGTGGCTTCTGCACCTTTCCAAAATCTGTTTCCCAATCTGTTTCTCCACATCTCTGCTGCTATTGGGAGGCCTATAGTAAACACCCAACAAGGTGACTGCACCTTTCCTATTTCTGACTTCAGCCCATACTACCTCCAAAGGCAGATCCCCCTCAAACTTCCTTTCTGCAGCCGTTATACCATTTCTAATTAGCAATGCCACCCCCCTCCTTTTTTACCACCCTCCCTAATCTTACTGAAACATCTGTAACCAGGAATCTCCAACAACCATTCCTGTCCCTCATCTATCCACGTTTCCGTGATGGCCACAACATCGTAGTCCCAGGTACCGATCCATGCCTTAAGTTCACCCACCTTATTTCTGATACTCCTTGCGTTGAAGTATACGCACTTGAGCCCATCTCTGTGTCCACAAGTATTCCCTGTCAGTGCTACCTTCTCCACAGCCTCCCTACATTCTTGGACATCCTGACAAACAGCTAGCTTACTTGCTGGACTACAAGTCCGGATCCCATCCCCCTGCCAAATTAGTTTAATCCCCCCCGAAGAGTGCTAACAAACCTACCCCCCAGGATATTGGTGCCTTTCTGGTTCAGGTGCAACCTGTCCTGTTTGTACAGGTCCCACCTTCCCCAGAATGCAGTCCAATTGTCCAAATACCTGAAGCCCTCCCTCCTACACCATCCTTGCAGCCATGTGTTCAACTGCACTCTCTCCCTATTCCTTGCCTCACTGTCACGTGGCACCGGCAACAACCCAGAGATGACGACTCTGTCTGTCCTAGCTTTTAGCTTCCAGCCTAACTCCCTGAGCTCTTGAATGACCTCCCCACCTCTCTTCCTACCTATGTAGTTGGTGCCAATGTGTACCACGACTTCTGGCTGAACACCCTCCCCCTTAAGGATTCTGAAGACACGGTCCGAGATGTCTCGGACCCTGGCACCCAGGAGGCAACAAACCATCCGAGAGTCTCACCCATGTCCACAGAACCGCCTGTCCGTCCCTCTAACTAGAGAGTCTCCTATAACTAGCGCTCTCCTCCTCTCCCCCTTTCCCTTCTGAGTCTCAGAGCCAGACCTCATGCCACAGACCCCGTCACTGCAGCTTACACCTGCAAGGCTGTTCCCCCAAACAGTTTCCAAAGCTGTATACTTATTGTTTAGGGGAACGACCACAGGGGATCCCTGCACTGCCTGCTTCTTCCCCTTCCCACCTCTAACTGTTACCCAGCTACCTCTGTTCTCCGGCGTAACTATATCCCTGTAGCTTCTATCAATCATCCTCTCAGCCTCTCGAATAATCCTCAGTTCATCTAACTCCAGTTCCAGTTCCCTAACTCGTTCGGTGAGGAGCAGGATCTGACTGCATTTCCTGCAGACGAAGTCGGCAGGAGTATCGGTGGTCACCCCTACCTCAAACATCCTGCAGGAGGAACATTCCACTGCCTGCGCTGCCATGACTGTACACTTTGTCTCCAAAACAAGAACACTGAGTCAATAACACTGAGTCACTTACCTGTGGACTTTAAAGTTAGGTTAGAGGAGGAGGATGGGAGGGAGGCCCTAGGGCCTGGGGTCTAGAACACACCCACTCAAATACCAATCACTTACCTTCCCGACCAGCTCTGCGCTCCAACCTCACTTCCGCCCAGCTCGCGCCGCTCTCTGCGGTGAAAATAATTTACACAGTAAATGAGCTTGAGGAATTAATCATTTGTCGGTTGATTAATATCACTGTGAGGTGAAGAAAGCAATTCTCAAGTAGTACTTGGTTAGCAGGAAACCAGTAATGTTGGATAACAGGAAACCAGTAATTTTGGATATTAGAGATGTTGGACATACGCAATAACCCTGAAAGAGAAATGAGATAAAGTCAGGTCAAGTTCATTCGTCAAGAATGTCTCTTGAATCTTTAAAGGAGAGGAGGGTGAAGAAAAAACATAAACACTGCAGATGGCATGGTTGCTCAGTGGTTTGCACTGCTATTTCCCAATAGAAGGGATGCAGGTTCAATTCCAGCCTCAGGTGACTGTTTGTGTGGAGTTTGCATGTTCTCCCTGTGTCTATGTGGGTCCCCTCTAGATGATCTGGTTTCTTCCCATAGTCCAAAGATGCACAGCTTAAGTGGATTGGCCAGGGTAAACGCAGAGTTACAGGGCTGGGGTGTTGTGCTCTTCAGAGGTTCTTTGTGGGCTGAATGGCCTGCTTCCATAGCGTAGGAATTCAATGGTAAATACAAGGAGCTGACGTAGGCCATTCAGACCTGCTTTACTACGGCTGATAAATAGTGGTCTTCAACTCCACGTTTCTGCTAGCTCCCTATAACTCTTCACTCCTCTGTCATTCAAACATCTGTTTTATTCAGCCTTTGATATATTCAATGGCCCAGCATCCACTGCTGTCTGTAGATGAGAATTCCAAACGCAGCTGGAGAAATGCAGCTAAGGATTCTCCAGTCAGCCATGATCTCATTGAATGGTGAAGATGACTTGATGGGCCAAATGGCCTACTTCTGCTCCTAATGGAATTACGGTCAAATGGGACTTACCCTTTGACAAAAGACATTTCTTTTTATCTCTGCCTTAAATTGGAGTGCCTTTATTTTGAAACTGTTCACACCAGAACATAGAACGGTACAGCATAGCTACAGGCTCTTCGGCCCAGCAGGTCTGGGCTGACCATGATGCCATTATAAACTGACTGCGTCTGCTTGCACATGCTCCATGTCCCTCTGTTCTCTTTCTGTTGAAATGCGAGTTGTTGCATTTTGGAAGGGCAAATCTTAACAGGACTTATACACTTAATGGTAAGATCCTAGGAAGTGTTGCTGAACAAAGAGACCTTGGAGTGCAGTTTCATAGCTTCTTGAAAGTGGAGTCACAGGTAGATAGGATTGTGAAGAAGGCATTTGGTATGCTTTCCTTTATTGGTCAGAGTATCGAGTACAGGAGTTGGGAGGTCACATTGCAGCTGTACAGGACTTTGGTTAGGCCAGTGTTGGAATATTGCGTGCAATTCTGGTCTTCTTCCTATTGGAAAGATAGAACATAGAACATAGAACAATACAGCACAGAACAGGCCCTTCGGCCCACGATGTTGTGCCGAACATCTATCCTAGATTAAGCACCCATCCATGTACCTATCCAATTGCCGCTTAAAGGTCGCCAATGATTCTGACTCTACCACTCCCACGGTTGTGAAACTTGACAAGGTTCATAAAAGATTCACAAGGATGTTGCCAGGGTTGGAGGATATGAGGTATAGGGAGAGGCCAAATAGGCTGGGGCTGTTTTCTCTGGAGCTGGTGACCTTATAGAGGTTTACAAAATCACGAGGGGCATGTATAGGGTAAATAGGCAAAGACTTTACCGTGAGGTCTGGGAGTCCAGAACTAGAGGGCATAGGTTTAGGGTGAGAGGAGAAAGATATAAAAGAGACCTCAGGGCAACTTTTTCACGCAGAGAGTGGTAAATGCATGGAATGAGCTGCCAGAGGAAGTGGTGGAGGCTGGTACAATTGCAACATTTAAGAGGCATTTGGATGGGTATATGAATAGAAAGGGTTCGGAGGGATATGGGCCAGGTGCTGGCAGGTGGGACTAGATTGGGTTGGGATATCTGGTTGGCATGGATGGGTTGGACCGAAGGGTCAGTTTCCATATAGTACATCTCTATAACGGTGGCACAGTGGTTAGCACTGCTGCCTCACAGCGCCAGGGACCTGGGTTCAATTCCCGCCTCAGGCGACTGACTGTGTGGAGTTTGCACGTTCTCCCTGTGTCTGCGTGAGTTTCCTCCGGGTGCTCCGGTTTCCTCCCACAGTCCAAAGATGTGCGGGTCAGGTGAATTGGCCATGCTAAATTGCCCGTAGTATTTGGTAAGGGGTAAACGTAGGGGTATGGGCGGGTGGCGGGTCGGTGTGGACTTGTTGGGCCGAAGGGCCTGTTTCCACACTGTAAGTAATCTAATCTAATCTAAACTCTGTGTCTCTTAAATTTTTTTAAACTTAGTTTTAGATTTCCCACTAAAGGAAACATTCTGTCAGTTTTCAATTTGTCTAACCTCCCTCACATTTTTGTATGTTTCAGTCAGACCTCTCTCAATGAACATTGGCCAAATCTGTACAACTCTTCCTCATAAGACCAAGCTCAGGTCCCATGGAATCTACAGAGTGAACCTTTCCGAATTACTTCCCATGTTAGTATTTCCCTCCATAAGCAAGGTGGCAAAAAAAAATATACAATTCTCTCAATGCTAAATGGATGCAGCGCTAATTAAGACAGTGCTTGACAGCTGAGATTGGTGAGCATGGTTACATAATGGGTATGTTACTGGAGCAATGATTCTGCACTCTTTCTTGAAATGTGAACATCATTGGAAAAGCAGAATGCTTTGCCAATCCATAATTCATCTTCAATTGGGTTTGCAAAGGATGTTTAAGACAGTTAGAACATTGCTGTGGGTCAGGAGTCACAAATAGGCCAGACTGGTTAAGTATGGCAAATCCTCCACTGTGAAGCCCAGGCACAAATCCCACTACAGCAGCTGGAAAATTCAACTTCAGCTCATCGAATAAATATCCTCCCTAACAATGAAGGTTGACATTTGTTATCATTCATTTGTTAATTCATTGGCAGCCCCTCACGAGAATGACTCTCTCCCATACTCCTAGGCTGAGTCTGTAGATGCTGTATACTCTGTTGCAGCTACCACAGGCTGTGTTATACTTGGGGCAAAAGGTGGTCATGGGAAGGGGTGGGTGGGGCATTGATGAGGCAGTGCACTCCTTACACTGCTTACACTTGGCTTTTTCCCAACGGCAAGTCTCAAGATTCTCAACGCCTTCTCAGATGCTCCTCCTCCACTTTGGACGGTCTCAGGCCAGTAATTCCCAGGAATGCCGCAATTCGCTAGTGAGGCCTTGGGATATCCCTGAAGTGCTTCCTCAGTCCACTGTTAATCTAGATGACCATGCGTCTACAAGCTTGCCATCTGATACAATTGTCTAAATGGTAACTACCTCTTTAAATGGTGAATGTAGCTTTGAATATTTGAAATCAACAACAGCATTGTGTTTTCTCTCGAACAGCTGCTTGCTGGAAGGAGGGGATGTTATTTGCTAAAGCAGCCACCAAAATACAACTTCCTTAATGAGTGCTCGCAGGCATTTTCAGTGGGAACATGGTGTTTTAACAAGCTGCCAAGAGGCTCTTCCTAACTCCAGCTTCAACACTTTTCACAAACATAGGCTACACCAGGCTCATCCATCTATTTCTGCCACCTCTTTACCACATAGGTTGTTGAGATATACAGTAAGAAGCAACCCCTCACACGGCTTCTCTTTCTGTTGCTAGTTGAGGATGCCCTACATTTTTGCCACTTGATTAATAGTGATTGACTGCTGGAGGCTCACAGTGCAAGCCTTTCTGCAAGAGCAAGTAGAATATATAAAACTTCTCGCTTTGTGTGAGATATCGAAATAAAACCCTTCAGGGTCACTCACATTTGGGATCCTTAGCCCCCAGAAATGAATGTTGACGATTGTACAGTTACTCAAAGTTTCTCTTTGTTTTATGAGATGCTTTCATTAATGCTTTTGACTGTCAAAATAAAAAAAATAGAATTGAGATCCCCAGGAAACTACATCGTACACAGGAAAATACAATAGCCTGACACCAGGTACCTGAAATCTGGTCAGGTCATTGTGAAACATTGAGAAAACTGAGTGTCTGAGATGCGTTACATTAAACCCAGGAGGCTCATTTATCAGAAGTGAATCACAGAAAAACAGCTATCGACAAAGAGATACCAAGATTGGATGCCTCACATGTGGATCAAAGATTTCCACCTCAATTTAATCTCCTGGTTTTATTCGAAGCATTCTTGCTATACTGACATATGTAAGATGTTCATTCACTTTTCCATTTATTGAGAACATGATTTTAAAAAAACAAGTCACGGAACATGGACATCGCTGGCTGGGCCAGCATTTATTGCCCATTCCTAGTTGCCCTGAGAAGGTAATAATAAGGTGTTCAAAATTTGTGTGAAAATTTGTAGCTCGGGTGCTCGTTGTTGTGGTTCTGTTCGCCGAGCTGGGAATTTGTGTTGCAGACGTTTCGTCCCCTGTCTAGGTGACATCCTCAGTGCTTGGGAGCCTCCTGTGAAGCGCTTCTGTGATGTTTCCTCCGGCAAACTACTATAAATGCCGGAGGAAAGATCACAGAAGCGCTTCACAGGAGGCTCCCAAGCACTGAGGATGTCACCTAGACAGGGGACGAAATGTCTGCAACACAAATTCCCAGCTCAACGAACAGAACCACAACAATAATAAGGTGTCTTCCTGAACTGCTGCAGTCCATGTGCTGCAGGTAGCCTCAAATTACCATCAGGGAGGGACTTCCGAGAGTTTGACTCAGCAACACAAGTGATATATTTCCAAGTCAGGATGGTGAGTGACTTGGAGGGGAGCTTGCAGATAGTGTTGCTCCCATATATCTACTGCCCCTGTCCTTCTAGATGAAAGTGGTTTGTTGTCTACGGAGTCTTGGTGAACATCTGCAGTGAATCTTGTAGGTAGTCCATACTGCTGCTGCTGGAGGGAGTGGATGCTTGTGGATGTGATGTCAATCATGTAGGCTGCTTTGTCCTGGATGACATCAAGCTTTTTGAGTGTTATTGGAGCTGCACTCAGGTAAGAGGGGAGTATTTATGTCATACCTACCTTGTGCTTTGTCAATGGTGAACAGGCTTTGGGGAGTCAGGTCTTAGGTTACTCACTGTAAAATTCCTAGCTTCTAACCTGTTCTTGTAGCCACAATATTTCTATGACTAATCAAGTTTGGCTCCTGGTCAATGGTTACCCCCAGGATGTTGATAGTGGGGCAATCGATGAAGTTAACACCATTGAATGCTAAGGGCCAATGATTAGTTTGTGCCTTGTTGAAGATGGTCATTGCTCAGATGACCAATTGCCAATCACAATGGGAATCATCAGCATTGAAATATGATTAGATTACCTACAGTGTGGAAATAGGCCCTTCGGCCCAACAAGTCCACACCGACCCTCCAAAGAGTAACCCACCCATACCCAGATCCATTTCCCCCTGACTAATGCACCTAACACAATGGGCAATTTAGGGCAATTTAGCATGGCCAATTCACCTGACCTGCACATCTTTGGATTGTGGGAAGAAACGAGAGCACCCAGAGGAAACCCACACAGTCACCCGAGGCTGGGATCGAACTTGGGTCCCTGGCGCTGTGAGGCAGCAGTGCTAACCACTGAGCCACCATGCCACCTCACAACAATTAGAGGATTTGAAAGATGTTTTTGAAAAGCCAGATACTACAGGGAATCTGAACAGAAGAAAACAGAAAATCTAGAATACTGGGTAAGAGAAACAGATTTTCATCTCTAAAAGACGTTAGGGAACTAGATTGTCTTTTGACTACAATGAACAAAGGTATCATGGCCACTGTTACTGGTGAATGTTTTTATATTCCAGATTTTTAATTGATTGAATTTAAATTTAATTGATGATTACAGTGAGATTTGGACTCATGTCCCCAGAGCACCAGTAATGACCTTTGGATATCTCTTCCTGTGATATATCTGCTGATGTTATTGTCTTCCCACAACTTTCTACAAACAGCAAAGTGATAATGTCCAGATTATATATTCAGTAATGTTTTTTGAAGGGTAAACATTGACGATCAAGTAAGAATATAAGGCCATAAGAAATAGGAACAGCATTCAGCCCCTCAAACCTGCTCCAACATTTTGTATTAGATTTGATTACTTACAGTGTGGAAACAGGCCCTTTGGCCCAACAAATCCACACCGACGCACAACCCATCCATTCCCCTACATGTACCCCTTTACCTAACACTACGGGCAATTTAGCACTGCCAATTCACCTGACCTGCACATCTTTGGACTGTGGGAGGAAACCGGAGCACTCGGAGGAAACCCACACAGACACGGGGAGAATGTGCAAACTCCATACAGTCAGTCGCCTGAGTCGGGAATTGAACCCGGGTCTCTGGCGCTGTGAGGCAGCAGTGCTAACCACTGTGCCACTGTGCCACCCACAGTGGCACATAGGATCATGGCTGGTCTGACATCCATCATGTCCATTTTCCTGCCCCTTTTGTCTGAACCCTTGATTCCCCCTAATGATCAATAATCTATCTATCTCAGCCTTAAATGTATACAAACATTCTGCTCTCACAGCTCTCTGTGACAAGGCGTTCCAAAGACTGGCAAACTTCTGAGAGAAGAAACACCTCCTCATCTCAGTCTTAAATGTGGTGCCCCTTTCTTCTGGGATATGGGATATTACTACTTTGCTCTTCTTCAAGATCATGCCCATGGGATTTTTACATCCACAGGGTCTTGGTCAAATGTCTCAGGCAGAGCAGGACCTCCTCCAAACTCCACTGTCCACCTTTTCGTGAGCTTAAGGCTCTAGGTTGAGATTTGCTCCACAATGTTCCTGTCCCAGAAGCTGCAGGTTTGCTCACTGAGCCTTTCTGATATAGGCTGGGGGAGGAGCATTGGGCAGGGCAACAGCAGGGAGGGAGGGGTGGGGACAGACTGCATTCTCTATTTCTAAGTGGGTGATGGGATCATTGTCATCTTGGTTCAAGGTTTCATGTAAATACCAGAGATGTTTATTTTGCAAATACTTGATGGTAACTCAGGTTCTTAACACATAATTGGTCAGATTTGGAGTGAAATCTAATTCTACAAGCATCTCATATCATTTAGATAGGAATGTAGATATAGGAATCAACCATAAGGCCATAAGACTGGACAATATAGGAGCAGAATTAGGACATTTGGCCCATTGAGACTGTTCCTCCATTGGATCATAGCAGATATGTTTCTCAACACCATTCTCCTGCCTTGAGCCCATAACCCCTGATTTCCTGGCCAATCCAGAGCCTATCCATCTCTTTCTTAAGTCCACTCAATTACTTAACCTCCGCAGCTTTCTGTGGCATGAGTTTTACAGAGTTTCCCTCTCATTTCAGCTCTAACAGATCGTGCATTCACTCTGAGGCTGGTCCCTTGGGTCCTGGTCTCTCCTACTACTGGGAACATCTAATTCACATCCACTCTATCCAGGCCTCTCAGTATTCTTTAAGTTTCAATCAGATCCCCCCATTAATCTTTCTAAACTCCATTGAGTACAACTGCTCTTCATATGACAAGCTCTTCACTGGATCATTCTTGTAAACTCCTCTGGACCCCTTCTCAGTATTGCATATCTGCCTGATGTACAATTTGATCATGGCTGATCTGTATCATAACTATATCTACCCACCTTGGTTCTGTCGCCCTTAGTAGTCTCTCCAAACCAAAATATTTTAATCTCAATTCTGAAACTTTGAATTGAATCTGAAGGACAGATTTTACAGTGGGTAACACAAACATATCTTCTTAGAAGAAAGTGAGGACTGCAGATGCTGGAGATTCCTGATGAAGAGCTTATGCTTGAAACGTCAATTCCCTGTTCCTCGGATGCTGCATGAACAGCTGTGCCTTTCCAGCACCATATATAACTTGTTGGAAGTCAGCATTGACTTGATGGACCAAATGGCCTACTCGTGCTCCTACTGCTAAACTTCCAACCAGAGCTCTATCAACTAACACATTGACTTGGATCCCATTTACCACCCCCTGAGAAAAAGAACAGGAAATGACATCACCACAGGAAATGCTATCACCAACCCAAGGAAACCTAAACACATCAATAGAAAGTGGGGCATACCACCAGTGCTTCATCTGGAGGCTCACTGATGATGCTACCTAGTATGGTGATGAAACGTCTGAAAATGAACCTTCCAGCTCAGTGAGCAAATCTACATCCTAATTTTCTATTGTTATGTAAATGTAGTTTGAAATGTTGGGATGGGCGAGGCAATATTATCATCGCAACTGGTCTGACAGGTATGTCTGAGATCAAAAGCAAGAGGGACCAGGTGATGGTTATTTAAAATGCAGGAAGAAACTTACATAGGTTGGAAAGCGAAGAAAGTTACCTCAGATTACAACAGGATCTCGACCAGATGGGCAAATGAGCTGAGAAGTGGCAGATAGAGTTTAATTCAGATAAATGTGATGTGCTGAATTTTGGGAAAGCAAATCTTAGCAGGACTTATACACTTAATGGTAAGGCCCTAGGGAATGTTGCTGAACAAAGAGACCTTGGAGTGCAGGTTCATAGCTCCTTAAAAGTGGAGTCACAGGTAGATAGGATAGTGAAGAAGGCATTTGGTATGCTTTCTTTTATTGGTCAGAGTATTGAGTACAGGAGTTGGGAGGTCATGTTGCAACTGTACAGGACATTGGTTAGGCCACTGTTAGAATATTGTGTACAATTCTGGTCTCCTTCCTATTGGAAAGATGTTGTGAAACTTGAAGAGTTCAGAAAAGATTTACAAGGAGGTTGCCAGAGTTGGAGAATTTGAGCTATAGGGAGAGGCTGAACAGGCTGGGGCTGTTTTCCCTGGAGCGTCGGAGTTTGACGGGTGACCTTATAGAGGTTTACAAAATTATGAGGGACATGGATAGGGTAAATAGACAAAGTCTTTTCCCTGGGTTCAAGGAGTCCAGAACTAGAGGTCATAGGTTTAGGGTGAGAGGGGAAAGATATAAAAGAGACCTCGGGGTAACTTTTTCATGCAGAGAGTGGTAAATGCATGGAATGAGCTGCCAGAGGAAGTGGTGGAGGCTGGTACAATTGCAACATTTAAAAGGCATCTGGATGGGTATATGAATAGGAAGAGTTTGGAGGGATATGGGCCGGGTGCCGCCAGGTGGGACTAGATTGGGTTGGGATATCTGGTCCGCATGGATGAGTTGGACCGAAGGGTCTATTTCTATGCTGTACTTCTCTACAACTCTAACCTGTAGTTGGGTGAGTTGGGACTGAAGATCCGATGGTCCCTAATCCAATCTGAGGTTTTGGATATCTGCAATGAAGTGGTAGTGTCCCTACCTATGAGGCTGAGTTCAGGTACCATTTGTGAAAAGGTTGGCTAGGAAACTATCCATATGTACATAGGGGACCAAGTGATCTGTTGTTGGAGTTTGTGGAGTTTGACTATAAACAAAACTTGAACTGAATTCTATCCAACCACCTTTAACCCTCTTGGATCTGGCATTAGAAATGGCCTGCTGTTTGTTGATCAAAGATTGCTGACCAAGCATTATTCTAACCAAAGAGTGATTTGGAGATAACTTCAGAAACATAGTTGAATCTAAGCTTAAGTAATAATTTTAAAGTTCAAAAGCTTTCTTTCATGTCCTTTACCTACCCAACACCTCAGTCCTGTCATGACATTGGGTATTAAAACACAGCGAACCCATTTTCATCCACTCATAGCCCCCATTATCACCCACTCATACCCCCCATTAACACCCACTCATAGCCCCCATTTTCACCCACTCATAGTCCCCATTATCAGCTTTTCTTCTTCCCTGACTTACTATCAACAGTGGAGAAAGTGAGGACTGCAGATACTGGAGATCAGAGCTGAAAATGTGTTGCTGGAAAAGCGCAGCAGGTCAGGCAGCATCCAAGGAGCAGGAGAATCGACGTTTCGGGCATGAGCCCTTCTTCAGGCCTCATCAGTCCCTTTATCAACAGTCCCTTTATCTGCCTAACTTTCATTTTCTCTCTTTGGGCTCTGCCTCCACCTGTTCTTTCACTCCTTTCCATCTCACACTTTTTTTCATAGCTACTATTAACTTTGAGGGAGGGTCAGTGGACTTGAAATGTTTTCTGCTTTCTCTGCTTAGATACCGCCAGACCTACTGAGTTTAATCCAGCACTCTCTGTTTGTACTCAAAATATGAGGTGTAATGACCTTTGTGTGAAATGTGAACTATATGACCTGTGGATGAATGAAGTCACTATTTGGATGGATCCAGATTTTATCAAAGAAGAATGACTTTGACATTTCACTGCTGCAAAACGTCAAGGTAATTGGCAAAATTTTTTTCAGAACTGAAGTCTGATGATATGAACATGAATAGAGGTTTGGCAAATGATTAACTTTCGTGGAGAAAACGTAACAAATAGGTGGTTTAATAACTGCGTACTGTATGAGCTGACAATTTCTGAAAGAGTAATGTTAGTTCCCTGGAAGAGTACCTCATGGATCTCAAGAGATTGTATGGAAGACTAGAGAAGTTTCATTGAGAAGTTCTCTACTCTGTGGTGACATTTTAAATTATTAGACTGTGCTATTGTATCATCCCCATGTAGATTTTTAGTTTTGACAGGAGACATGTTTGCAGAAAATCACACAGTGGGAGAACAAAATTCCAGAAGCACTGAAAAAAATCTTTGGAGAATATTATCACAATGGCCAATCCATCATACACAAAAAGTGGAGGGCACAATTGGCCAGAGGTTTCTTCTACCACTTTACATGAGTAAAGAGCTTTGCATTTCTGGCAGGAGCTTCTGATCAAGGGTCCTTCAGAAATGCAGAGAGTACCTTAAATCTAAATTCATCTCTCATTAGTATGGGGGAGTCAAACTAGCCCATGGTTGCTATATTTCGTGACTGAACTGTCCAGCAGTACAGACAGGCACTCCGACAGCTCTGTGAAAGGGGGAACATGCAAACTAATGGTAAGGTTTGGGTGGCAGGCTGCTGTTGAATGGAGTATCAGGTTAATAGGATGTAAGGATGCAAAATGGGAAAGGTGTCAGGTACAGGTTTTTCTTCTGTATAATGCGCATTTTCTCAGCGCAAATTGGCTATAATATGATTGTCAAATTGTGGATGTTGTTTGGATAACGCAGACTTTCTACTGAATGGTTATAGCGATTTGCTGTTAGCGATCTTCCACGGCATAATTTTCTATAGTGTGAGGTTGCAGAAGAGCACAATTGTTGTGTTATAGAACATAGAACATAGAACAGTACAGTGCAGAACAGGCCCTTCAGCCCTCGATGTTGCACTGACCTGTGAACTATTCTCAGCTCGTCTCCTTACACTATCCCAAAGTCATCCATGTCCTTATCTAAGGATTGTTTAAATCTCCCTAATGTAGCTGAGTTGACTACATTAACAGGCAGGGCATTCCACACCCTTACCACTCTCTGTATAAAGAACCTGCCTCTGACATCTGTCTTAAATCTATCATTCCTCAATTTGTAGTTATGCCCCCTCGTACACGCTGACATCATCAACCTAGGAAAAAGACTTTCACTGTCTACCCTATCTAATGTTCTAATCATCTTGTATGTCGCTATTAAATCCCCTCTTAGCCTTCTTCTTGCCAATGAGAACAGGTTCAAGTATCTCAGTCTTTCCTCATAAGACCTTCCCTCCAGACTAGGCAATATCCTGGTAGATCTCCCCTGCACCTTTTCCAATGCTTTCACATCCTTCCTGAAATATGGGGACCAGAACTGTACACAATATTCCAAGTGTGGCTGCACCAGTGTTTTGTGTAGTTGCAGCATGATACTGCAGCTCCCGAACTCAATCCCTCTAAGGATGAAACCTAACAAACCATATATGCCTTCTTAACAGCACTATCCACCTGGGTGGCAACTTTCAGGGATTTATGTACATGGATTCCAAGATCCCTCTGCACATCCACACTGCCAAGAATCTTTCCATTGACCCAATACTCTGCCTTCCTGTTATTCTTCCATAGTGCATCACCTCACATTTAGCTGCATTGAACTCCATTTGCCACCTCTGAGCCCAATTCGGCAGTTTATTCAAGTCCCCCTGCAACCTGTAACATTCTTCCACACTGTTTACTACTCCACGCCTTTAGTGTCGTCTGCAAATTTACTAACCCATCCACCTATGCCTGTGTCTAAGTCATTTATAAAAATGACAAACAGCAGTGGTCCCAAAACAGATCCTTGTGGCACACCACTAGTAACCGGACTCCAGGCTGAATATTTTTCATCAACCACCACTCGCTGCCTTCTTTCAGAAAGCCAGTTTCTAATCCAAACTGCTCAATCACCCTCAAACCCATGCCTCTGCATTTTTTCCAACAGCCCACCATGTGGAACCTTATCAAAGGTTTTACTGAAGTCCATGTCTACCACGTCAACTGCTCCACCCTCATCCACATGCTTCATTACCTTCCCAAAAAACTCAATGCCCTTGACGAAACCATGTTGACTATCTGAAATCAAATTGTTGCTTGCCAGATGAGTATAAATCTTATCTCTTATAATCCTTTCCAAAACCTTCCCTACAACAGAAGTAAGGCTCACTGGTCTATAATTACCTGATTCTGGATTAGTGGTGCTGAAAGAGCACAGCAGTTCAGGCAGCATCCAAAGTGCAGCAAAATCGACGTTTCGGGCAAAAGCCCTTCATCAGGAATAAAGGCAGTCATCTCTACTGCCCTTCTGGAACAAGGGCACATTTGCAATCCTCCAGTCCTCTGGTACTAAACCTGTAGACAATGACGACTCAAATATCAAAGCCAAAGGCTCCAACACCTCCTCCTCCCTAGCTTCCCAGAGAATCCTCGGGTAAATCCCATCTGGCCCAGGGGACTTGTCTACTTTCACTCATTCTACAATTGATAACACCTGTTCTTAACTAACCTCGATTTGTGGGCGGCACGGTGGCACAGTGGTTAGCACTGCTGCCTCCGAGCGCCTGAGACCCGGGTTCAATTCCCGACTCAGACGACTGACTGTGTGGAGTTTGCACGTTCTCCCCATATCTGCGTGGGTTTCCTCCGGGTGCTCCGGTTTCCTCCCACAGTCCAAGATGTGCAGGTCAGGTGAATTGGCCACGCTAAATTGCCCGTAGTGTTAGGTGCAGGGGTAAATGTAGGGGTATGGGTGGGTTGCGGGTCAGTGTGGACTTGTTGGGCCGAAGGGCCGGTTTCCACACTGTAAGTAATCTAATCTAATCCCTTCCAGTCTAAAAGCTCGTACCTCATTCTTCTTCTTTACAATATTCTCCTTTTCCTGAGTGAAAAATGATGAGAAATGTTTGTTTAGCACCTCTCTGATCTCCACAGGGTCCACACTCAACTTTTCACTTCGTCTTTGATTGGCCCTATTCCTACCCTAATCATTCTTTTATTCCTCCCATACCTATAGAAAGCTTTAGGGTTCTCCTTTATTCTATTTGCTAAAGACTGCTCATGTCCTCTCTTTGCTCTACTGAATTCTCTCTTTGAATTCTTCTGAGCTGATCTGTAACTTTCCATTGCCTCATCTGAACTACCTTGCCTCATCAACACATAAGCCTCCTTCTTCTGCTTAACAAGAGATGCAATGTTTTTGTAAACCACGGTTGTCTTACCTTATCAATCCCTCCCTGCCTGACAGGGACATACCTATCAAGGACACGCAATATCTGTTCCTTAAATCAGCTCCACATTTCCATTGACTGCATCTCCTGCATTTTGTTGCCCCATTCTATGCACCCTAATTCTTGCCTAATTGCATTAAAATTGCCCTTGTCCCATCGATAAATCTTGACCTGTGGCATGTACCTATCCCTTTCCATCGCTAAATTAAACGTAACTGAATTACGATCACTCTCTCCAAAGTGCTCACCTACAACTGAATCAAACACCTGGCCTGGTTCATTACCAAGCCCCAGACCCAGTGTGGCCTCCCTCTTATCAGCCCTTCGACATACTGTGTCAGGAAACCCTCCTGTACACATTGGACAACCTGTAAGTCATGACAGGGTTGCATGATCTTTAAATAGTTTTAGGGCAGAGGGAGACCGATTCCTGCTGACCAAGATGATAAAAGATTATTGGGAATATACAAGAGTGTACAGTTGAGATTAAAATCAGATCACTTTGGTCAGCATGAACCAGTTTGGGCTGAAGGGCCTGAATCTGTGCTGTAGGATTCTATGACTCTATCAGCCTTGGCTGTATTAAACGATGGAACGGCTCAAAGGGCTGAATGGCCTATTCTTACTCCTTGATCATATACTGCTCTGGCCAGAACACATCCCAGGAATTAATTTTTTTAAAAAAGTAATGGTCCTTTCCTTGAAACCTATTGGTAAGATATTTTTCATTCCACCTTGGCAATATAAGGACATTTTGCTTTGGTGGGGATGGGGAGAGGTTGCAGAAAATGAGTACGTTGGTTATTCATGAAATGTTAACAAATGGAAGATAATTTATTTTCATTTGATATGGAGCTTTTACCTTTAATTTTGAATGATTTGCATAGTGCCAACATGAAAGAGCAGTGGTGCCGTTGTTTGGAAGGATATTAATGGACTAACATGTTGAGAGAGCTGCTAAAGTTCAGCTTGAGCCCACATTTAAGTAAATGCAGCAAAAAATTAGACAGATGACTCAACTGATATTAACAAGCCAAATCCCACCACCCCCCAACCCCCACCCCAGCTGCAGGCAATTTTGATATTGTGGGAATTTCTGTTCAGTGCATGGAAAAATGCAAACTCCTTCCAGCATTGCAATTTCATAAGTGCTATCGTTTCAATGCTCCTAGGTTAAAAGTGGAGGTCATGAGATAGGGTTCCCTAGTCTGAGTCCCAGGCCAACTAGTTCAAATCGCACCAATACCACAGCAACTGGTACACATCACACCACCACCACAACGACTGGTTAAAATCCCACCACCACCATCACAGCAACTGGTTAAAATCCCTCTACCTCCGCAGCAACTGGTTAAAATCCCTCTACCTCCACAGCAACTGGTTCAAATTCCACCTCCACCACCACCATCACAGCAACTGGTTCAAATCTCACCAGCACAACCGCAGCAACTGGTTTAAATTCCACCACCCCCGCAGCAACTGGTTCAAATCCCATCATCGCCACAACAGCTGGTTCAAATCCCATCATCACCACAGAAACTGGTTCAAATCCCAGCACCACCACAACAACTTGTAGAATATAAATTCCATAAATAAATACGGACTAAAAAACAATTCTGAAACCATCCAGAGGGGATAACAAATCCAGATAAACTTGGAAATGAGCCGTTGGGAGCTCCATTTTTAACTACGCAAGGTTAGTCAGAGAACTATGTCACATTTGGAAATTTTACTGGTTTCTCTTTTTGATTGCTGTTTAAAAGCCCATCTGGTACACTAATTTCTAACTGTCATCTGTTCCTGACCTGACCTACACTTGACTCTAGACTCAGTAATTTGGTTGACTTACACAGCCAAGCAAGTCACGCAGTCATATAAAACTACCTCAAAGTCAAAGAATGAAACCAGATCGATCACCCACTATTGACCGGGAATAAAAATGGCATGTCCACCCCTTTATACCCTGGAAAGTTCTCCTTCCAAAATCTAAGGCTCTGCTCCAAAATTGGGAGAGTTTTCCTAGAGACTAGACAAGCAACAGCATGGTCATACTCATGGAATTATAACTTACAGTCACTGTCCCAACCAGCACTGGGTGTTCCCACCAGTCATAGATTGACCATCACAGAGTCATAGAGATATACAGCACGGAAACAGACCCTTTAATCCAACTCATCCATGCTGACCAGATATCCTTACCTAATCCTGTCTCATTTTCCACCACTTGGCCCACATCCCTCTAAACCCTTCCTATTCATATACCTATCCAGATGTTTTTTAAATGCTACAGTTGTACCACCCTCCTTTACTTCCTCTGGCAGCTCATTCCATACACGTACCACCCTTTGTGTGAAATGGTTGCATCTTAGGTCTCTTTTATGTCTTTCACCTCTCAACCTAAACCTATGCCCTCTAGTTCTGGACTCCCCCAACCCAGGGAAAAGACTTTGTATATTCACCCTATCCATGACCCTCATGATTTTATAATTGTCAATAAGGTCAACCCCTAGATTCCAACACTCCAGGGAAAACAGACCCACCCTATTCAGCCTCTCTTTATAGCTCAAATCCTCAACCTGGCAACATCTTTCTGAATTTTTTTGAATCTTTTCTGAACCCTTTCAAGTTTCACAACATCCTTCTGATAGGAAGGATACTAGAATTGCACACAATATTCCAACAGTGGCCTAACCAATGTCCTGTACAGCCACAACATGACCTCCCAACTCTTGTACTCAATAGTCTGACCAATAAAGGAAAGCATACCAAACGCCTTCTTCACTATCCTATCTACCTGCGACTCCACTTTCATGGAGCTATGAACCTGCACTCCAAGGTCTCTTTGCTCAGCAACACTCCCTAGGACTTTACCATTAAGTGTATAAGCCCTGCTAAGATTTACTTTCCCAAAATGTAACACTTCACATTTATCTAAATTAAGCTCCATTTTCCACTCCTCAGTCTATTGGCCTATCTGTTCAAGATCCCATTCTACTCTGAGGTAACCTTCTTCACTGTCCACTACACCTCCAATTTTGGTTTCATCTGCAAACTTATTAACTATACCTCTTACGTTCACATCAAATCATTTATATAAATGACGAAATGTAGTGGACCCAGCGCCAATCCTTGAGGCACTTCACTGGTTACAGGTCTCCAGGCTGAAAAGCTCCCTCTGCCTTCTACCTTTGAGTTCTGTATCCCAATGGCTATTTCTCCCTGTATTCCACGAGATCTAACCTTACTAATCAATCTCCTATGGGGATCCTTGTTGAATGACTTACCAAAGCCCATATAGATCACGGCCACTGCTCTGCCCTCATCAATCCTCTTTGTTACTTCTTCAAAAAACTCAATCAAGTTCTTGAGACATGATTTCCCACGCACAAAGCATCTGACTACCCCTAATCAGTTCTAGCCTTTCCAAATACATGTAAATTTTGCCCCTCAGGATTCCCTCCAACAACTTGCCCACCACCAATGTCAGGCTCACCGGTCTATAATTCCTGGGCTTTTCTTCACCACTTTTCTGAAATAATGTTACTACATTAGCCATCCTCCTGTCTTCCGGCACCTCACCTGTGACTATCGATGATACAAATATCTCAGCAAAAGGCCCAGCAATCACTTCTCTAGCTTCCCACAGAGTTCAAGAGTACACCTGATCAAGTCCTGGGGATGTATCCACTTTTATGTGTTTCAAGACATCCAGCATCTCATCCTCTGTAATCTGGACATTTTTCAAGATGTCACCATCTATTTCCCTACATTCTACATCTTGCATGTCCTTTTCCACTGATGCAGAGTACTAGATTAGTATCTGCCCCATTTTCTGTGGCTCCACACTAAGGCTACCTTGCCGATCCTTGAGGGGCCTTATTGTCTCCTATTGTCCTTTTGTCCTTAATTATTTATAAAAACCCTTTGGATTCTCCTTAACCCTATTTCCAAAGCTACCTCATGTCCCCTTTTTGCCCTCCTGATTTTCTTACTGCCTTTATGCTCTTCTAAGGATTCACTCGATCTCTCCTGTCCAAACCTGACATATGTTTCCTTCTTTTTCTTAACCAAAACCTCAATTTCTCTAGTCATCCAGCATTCCCTACACCTACCAACCTTGCCTTTCAACCTAGCAGGAACATACTGTCTCTGAACTCCAAGTATCTCATTTTTGAAGGCTTCCCATTTTCTAGCTATCCCTTTACCTGTGAACATCTGCCCCCAATAAGCTTTTATAATCATCCAGCAGGCAACAATTTGATTTCAGATAGTCAACATGGTTTCGTCAAGGGCCGGTCATGTCTCACAAAACTCATTGAGTTTTTTGAGAAGGTGACCAAGCATGTAGATGAGGGTAGGGCAGTTGACGTGGTATACATGGACTTCAGTAAAGCCTTTGATAAGGTTCCACATGGTCGGCTGTTAGAAAAAATGCACAGGCATGGGATTGAGGGTGATTTAGCAGTTTGAATTAGAAACTGGCTTTCTGTAAGAAGGCAGCGAGTGGTGGTTGATGGAAAATATTCAGCCTGGAGTCCGGTAACGAGTGGTGTGCCACAAGGATCTGTTTTGGGACCACTACTGTTTGTCATTTTTATAAATGACTTAGACACAGGCATAGGTGGATGGATTAGTCACTTTGCAGATGACATTAAAGTTGGTAGAGCAGTGGACAGTGGAAGAATGTTACAGGTTGCAGGGGGACTTGGATAAACTGTAGAATTGGGCTGAGAGGTGGCAAATGGAGTTCAATGCAGCTAAATGTGAGGTGATTCACTTTGGGAAGGAAAAGAGGAAGGCAGAATACTGGGTCAATGGAAAGATTCTTGATAATGTGGATGTGCAGAGGGATCTTGGAGTCCATGTACATAAATCCCTGAAAGTTGTTCACCAGGTTGATATTTCACACTTGGAATATTGTGTACATTTCTAGTTGCCCGAATACAGGAAGGATGTGGAAGCATTGGAAAGGTGCAGAGGAGATTCACTAGGATGTTGCCCGGTCTGGAGGGAAGGTTTTATGAGGAAAGGCTGAGGGACTTGGGTCTGTTCTCATTGGAAAAAAGAAGGCTAAGAGGGGATTTGATAGAGACATACAAGATGATCAGAGGATTAGATAGGGTCAACAGTGAAAGGCTTTTTCCGAGAATAACGATATCAGCTTGTACGAGGGGGCATAATTACATATTGAGCAGTGATTGTTTTAAGACAGATGTCAGAGGCAGGTTCTTTACTCAGAGAATGGTAAGGGCATGGAATCAGTGCAGACTATTAGAGGTGATGGAGAGGTAGGGAGAGAGGAAGAGTCTAAATAAAATATGCTGTTGGAGGCGAAGATAAAGCAATCTACCCCTGCCGTGCTCAACTCTCTCTAAAGGCATTGAGAGTCTTGTGCTCCTGCTTCAATGGCTTATTGCCCAGACCTGGTGATAGCCAACTTGGCAAGGCCCAGGAGCAGAAATTGGCTTGCTGAATGGATTACTTTTGCTCCCACATCTTATGAAATCAGTAGGAGTGTCCACGGGACATACTTTGTGGAAATTAATCCTAGGTACTCATTGAGGATCTCCTCCTTTTGTAGGTATGGCATGACCACTGTGCGGAATGGGATAGATTTCAAAAGGAGTTGGCCACTCATGACCAGGCACTGTTGGCCATTAGCAGCAGCAGGATTGAACTCTGACATGGCCAGCAATCTCACTACTGGTGTCTACCACACTCTATCATTACTGTCAAACCAGGGCAAACCAAAAATTGCTGGAGAAACTCAGCAGGGTCTGGAAGTATCTGTGGAGAGAAAAACAGAGATAACATGTTGCGTTCAATGACTCTTCATCAAAACTGACAAAAGTTGGAAAAGGCTGGTGTTTATGCTGATAATAGGGTGGGGAAGGGTATGTGGTGGAGAGTGGATGGAGTACATGGCGTTGGAGCTGCGAGAGAGTTTCAACAGATGCTGCCAGATCTGATGTGTTTCTCCAGTACTTTCTGGTTTTGTTTCAGAACACATCAGGCTTGGATCAGGTACTGTGGGTAATGGAATGACCCTTTAAAATAAAATAACAGCTCTTTTGGGACTCTGAAAGCAATATTGGGGGAAAATGAGGACTGCAAATGCTGGAGATCAGAGTCAAAAAGTGTGGTGCTAGAAAAGCACAGCCGGTCAGGCAGCATCCGAGGAGCAGGAGAATGATGTTTTGAGCATAAGCTCTTCATCAAGAATGAAGACATTCCTGATGAAGAGCTTGTGCCTGAAACATTGACTCTCCTGCTCCTCAGTTGCTGCCTGACCAGCTGTGCTTTTCCAACACCATACTTTTTAACTCAGAAAGCAATATTGGCCAACTGAATGGCATGCTGGGAAAACTGCCCAACTGAATGGCATGCTGGGACTTGGACCAGGCCAGACGGACAGCTATGCAAACCGGTTACCTTGATTAATTGTCTTGCATAGGTGCTAATGAGAGAGTGGAACTGAGAAATTAAGCCAGGAAACTTGCAGCATTCACTGTCAAATTAAATCAAGTCAGACAGATCTGCAAGATATTCAATTGACTATTGAATAGGTTGTTGATGAGAAATGCTGCAAGGTTTCAGTGGAACAATAGATTGGAGTTTTAGTAGAACAGCTTTTGAGAGAGCTTGGCTCCAAAGGTCAGCTCAATCAATAGGAGAAATTACAATATCCAATACTGTCTTTTGTAGCACCATTCCCGAGATAGAAACTCAATTCAAATCATGCTAATCACATTGTTACATCAAACTACTGCTAAGCCACCCTACTGGGAAATGACTGGGATAACTAGTTCAAAGAAGTTAAAAGTCACACAGGTGTACTGTAACCTAGTGTTGTTGATTTTTAATGTTATCCATCACAGTCCAACAATGGCACCTCCACATCATAGTTAAAAGAAACCACTCCAACCCCAGAGGGGCTCGCACACACTCCAGTTTACACCAGGACCGAAGAATCTTGGGAGCAGGAAGAACAGCCTCAAATCCAGATTAATCAGCTGAAATCAAGGTAGGGTACACGTTTTAGCATCCTGCACTCCGAAGCAGATTTTAAACTAGTGTGTGGGTATAGACATTTAAGAACTGTAAGGTTACTCAGGATGTTAGAGGGAAAGACTGGTTTTGTTAAGTTGTACATTTATCTACCTTGCGTTTCAACAATAATAGCAATGTCTCATTATTAGTGTAAAACCAATGTAAAACTAAGCAGCAAATAGGTCAGAGCATGCAAAAATAAAGGTTACCATACTTTCCATAGTTGAACCATATACCAATACTTTGAGAGTTTTGTGCGTTCGACATGACTGACTGTAGCTGCTTCACTGATGACCTTCTATTCATTGCAAGGTCAGAAGTGGGTGTGTTTGTTGGTGATTGCACATCTTTTAGTTCCATTTGCACCTCCTCAGGCAGTCTTTACCCACAGATATCAAGAACTGGACAACGTCCAGTCTTCCGCTGATGACTGGCAAGAGATACCCTCGCCATTACAAGTGCCAGGCAATAAGCATCTCCAACAAAAAGCAGTTCAGGGATTAAGCTACAAAACAAATCTTTCCAAATTAATGATTGCAGTGGAAGTTGAGTAAATGCATGGTTATGAAATGCGACATACAGTAATAAAGACTGTACTTGGATTTTAGAATGCGGCATGGAACATTTCTTTAGTTGGCATGTATTGAAGATGGATCAAATGATCCAGGATATTTTGTGTCATAGGACAATGCTTTCCAGCTGTCCAACAGGACAATTGCTGTAATTTGCATTAACGTTACTGTGTGTTTGCCAAACCAGCATTTTATTCACATAATTTGCCCATCTGATGAAAGCCTTGCTGTGTTCATCATTATCTAATTGTTTATGCTCACTGCCTGGTTCCAGCTTATATTCAGTAATTCATGAGACAGTAAAATCTGGGGTCTTCAGCACAAGAGAAAATGGCCACTTAATAGTATTCTGGTTATTTGAGTCACCAAGTCTACAGCCCCATTCATTTCCATCTTGACTGATCTGTGTCTTTACTCTGTTGGTCCATCTTCGACCCTTAATATCCTCGTCTAACAGGACAAAAACTCATCAATCTCAAATTTCAAATTTTCAACAATTTCGGGGACGGGGGGAGGTGGCGGGGTGCGTAGTGGGGGAAGAGATTTCCCAGATCTCCACTGCTTTTGTAGGCAGGGGAAAATGTCACCCGGCAGTATGGGCATGGTGGCTCGGTGGTTAGGACTGCTGCCTTATAATATCAAGGACCACAGGTTCAATTCCAGCTTTGGGTGACTGTCTGTATGGAGTTTGCACATCCTGTGTGTGTGGAATCCCTCTGGATATTTTGGTTTTGTCCACAAAGATGTGCATGTTCGGTGGATTGTCCAGGGATGTGTAGGTGAGGTGGATTAGTTATGGAAGTTACAGGAATAGGGGAAGGGGATGAGTCTGTTTGGGATACTCTTTGGAGTGTTGGTGTGAACTTGTTGGGCTGAATAGTGTGTTTCAACACTGTAAGGATTCTATGATCAAGGACCTAGTTCCAATTTTAGTCATACCCCACTTTTTCGGGACTCTGTACCAGAGGAAATAGTTTGCATTTACCTACTCCAGCAAACCCTTTAGTCATCTTGAGCACTTCCATTAGATTGCCTTCGATAGTAGAAACTGCCTGAGTGAGTCTGTGCAACTGGGAATGATGGAGGGCACATTTGAGGATGAGGAGTGGACACAGAGCAAAAACACCAATTTGAAGAAAAGATGAGAAATGTAATGAGAGAGAGAATGTTCTAATTATAACAGATTCACTCTCCTAGCTGCATCTGAGGGATATCAAAGAATTAATACATTTTGCTACATTAAAATAATCTTTTGGGGTGGAATTTGTTGGTGGTGAAGGGCATATCCGCCTCCTTCCTGCCAGCTTGGGTATTACATTCTAGATAGGAAGTCCATGGCTGCCTTCACAATCACAACACCATCTAATGCTCTTGAGTGGTCAATTAACCTCCACTTGAGAGCTCAATTGACCACCAGCATGAATTTTTGCCTCCTCGCCAGGCAACAGAATTGGTGGCTTTGCCCATGGAGAAAATCTGATGGCCCATCAGCCAAACTGACATGGGTCCATTTGCTCCAATTGGGGTCACAAATGGTAGGCAAGAGATTGGCAATTGAACACTACCCCATGTCTTCGTCTCTGACCCTTTGACCCATTCTTTCAATGACACCACCCCACCCAACCTTACCCTCTGCAGTTGTGGATCTCCAGCAATGATCTCCAGCTCCCTGTGTCTGTTGGACTCAGGTCAGCAGCTTCTGGTGGTGTGGCACTTTGGTATTGAGGCATATGATAGAGCAAGAAGCCTCCCAGTCTGCTCTTAAATGGCTGATTGGAGTTTGATCTGGTGGGAGCTCCCCCCTGGTGATAGTTAAATCACTCCTGAAGTTGCACAGCGAGTGCAGGGAGCACAAAATCTCAGCCTGCAACAAGTCATATTAGGCCGAGTGAGCCATCACGTGGTTGAGGCAGGCACTACATAAATGCAAGATTTTCTTTCTTTCATTTATTGCCTTATAAACTTAGAAAGAGGAAAGTGTGCAAAAGCCTTCAGACATTTTGAAACCTTTTACAGCTTTTATTTATTCTGGAAGTGGGTGTAAAGAGTCGGACAATACAGAAGAGGCCCTCTGGACCATAAAGTCCATGCTGACCCATCCAAATAAATCCCATTTCCCAGCAGTTGGCCCTTGGCCTAGAATACTATGACATTTTGAGTTCTCATTCAAGTACTTTGTAGAGGTTGGGAGATTTCCTTCCACAATGTTTCCTTCTATCATCCCTGGATCAAAATCATTCAATTTGCCATCCTAGCACCCTGGGAGCACACTCACTACATGGAGGAAGAAGGGGGCATTCACCATCAGCCCCTTCTGGGGATGAATTGCAACATCCCTGAGAATTTAAAAGTGACGACCACAAAACCGGTAGCTCTCGAGAATGACAGGGCTTTGATTTCTTGACGGTGAAGTTAGCCCCTGACAATGTAAATTGCCTTGATGGGCTGAGAGCTCAATCCAGCTGGTATCCAAACATTGAATGGTGCCTCTCTATGTTCACCAACACTATGCCTCCTTCACTGGGGAATGTAAAACTCGCAGGCAGTCATCAGGACCTGCTGAGACATTGGCATCACCTTATCTCTGCTGTAACACTGCCAGGGTTCCCAATTAATGGGCCACTATAATACAGATCCAGCATTCAGAGTAGTAAATATAGTCACTGAGCGTCTTCGATGGAGACAGCCATTATTCATTCTTTATAATGCCACAATCCAAGTAAAAACTCTTTACTGTGTCAAGACATTTTATAAAGTGTAGGATATTAACAGCCTTGCCCCTGAAGAATTGCAGTATAAAGAACATCTGTGGCAAGTTAAGCCACTACCAATCCTATGGTGCCAAGTAACAAGAGAGACAGTGTTGCTTTTGTTAACGTGCAATTCCATTTAAACATTTGCACAAAGATGATGTTGAAAGGAAGACTGACTAAGTCGGTACTGAAGCTGCTGAAGACATGATAATCCTGAGTGCTTCAAACTGACTCATAATTTGAGAGGCAAACTTTGTCAAAAAGAAGTTTGATGTAGTTCTTAGGGCTTTAGAGAATGGGGAGAAAACAGGGCACTGAGTTGGATGATCAGCCAGGATCATGTTGAATGGGGAAGCAGACTCAAAGGGCCGAATGGCCTATTTTCTATATGTCCATTGTTCCTATTAATAGGACAGGAAATCATGTCAATGCTGTCAGATTATGTTTGGAAGGTACTTTATTCATTTTTTTAACAAGTTGAGACAGAGGAGCATAGGGCACGTGGTGAACGTATATCTGCATTGAACTCTCTCCTCCATCAAATATGTTTTGGGCACAGTGCGAGGGTCTCACTCCATGCAGACTAGGCCTCCATTAGAGCGTGTATATTAGATACTGCACTGCTGTTCAAAGTCTGATGTCATTGTAACTGCTGGATGCTTGGCTCATGCCCAGGGAAGCTTGAACAAGATACAGAGAGTTCCAGATATATTCCTGAAGGTTTCCCCATGAGTCATGAAGAGCAAGAGTGCCAAAAGAATCTTTGGTTCTCCTCTTCCCCGTTCATCTTCCCCAGCCACATCCAATGATAGTCAGTGTGACAGACTCCTGTTGGGCACAGGTGGACTGCAGTGGTTCAAGAAGACAGCTCACCACCACCTTCTCAAGGGCAACTAGGGACTGGCAATAAATGTTGGCCCAGCCAGTGACACCCACATTCCACAAATGAATAAATAAATAAATAAATAAATCCCCTCTCTGGATGGCAGCTCCATCACTTTTAAATCAGAAGATTGTGAGTTCAGGTCCTGCTACAGAAGCACAGCACTGTGGATGATTCTTATCTGCCTTAAGGCATGGCCCAGCAACACACTCAGTCCAAAGGCGATTTGAGATGCACAACACATTCTGGCTTTGTCAGAAACTCCCACAGCTGGGGGCTCCAGACACTCTAGACAGGAAGCATCAAAAAGAACAGTATTAGTTAAATGCAGAAGGACTGCAGAACTCAGAGGTGTGAAAACATTGATTTGTAGAATCCATACAGTGTGAAAACAGGCCATTAAACCTAACATGTCCACACTGACCCTCTGAAGAGTATCCCTCCCCCTAATACTTTACATTACTCATGACTAATGCACATAACCTACACATCCCTGGACACTGCGGGCAATTTAGCGTGGCCAATTCACCCAACCTGCACATGTTTGGACTGTGGGAGGAAATCAGAACACCCCCATGCAGATTTGGGGAGAATGTGCAAACTCCACACAGTCACCCAAGGCTGGAATTGAACCCAGGCAGCAATGCTAACCACTGAGCCACCATGCTGCCCCAAAGAAGAAGCTATGTATTCTTCCCAAAGAGTCACAAAAGGTTTGCATGTTGGTACAGCCCATAATCAGCAAGGCTCATGGGATACGAGTTTTTATTAACAGAGGAACTGAACATGAAAGTAAGAAATTATATTTCAATTGTAAAGGACACTGGTGAGACTACACTGTGCAGTTGTAGTTTGGAGTTATAGTTTCCTTATTTAAAGAAGGATCTAACTGCATTAAAGGCAGTTCAGAAGGAGTTTATTAGATTGAATACCTGGAATGAACTTGTTGTCTTATGATTAAAAATTGGATTACTGGTTTTATTTACACGAGAGGTCAAAAGAGCGAGGGTGATTAGATTGAATTTTAGAAGATTCTTGAATGTTGGCGACACAGTGAACATAGATGTGATATTCACTATTGTTGATAAGTCCAGAACTAGGCATTGCCTCTTCAGGATGAGATGAGGCAAGGTTTTCTTTCTAAGAGGGTTTTGTGACTTTGATGTCTCTGCCTCAGAAGGTCAGAGGGGTGGGATCCCTAAATATTTTTAAAGGAAAAATAGATTCTCGTTAGGCAGGGTTCTAAGGTTATCGAAGTAGATGAGAATATAGAATTTGGAACACAGACAGATCCAGTATAATCTTATTGAATGGAGGAGCAGGATTAAAAGGCTGAATGGCCTTCTTCAACTCTTAGTTTTATGTTCATATGTTTGCAGAATGGAGATTTGCCCAATAGGTGTTAACTTTAATGGTTTCATATAACCCCTACAGTGTGAAAACAGGCCCTTTTGTCCAACTGCTCCACACTGACCTTCTGAAGAGTATCCCACCCAGACCCATTCCCTTATTACTCTACATTTACCCCTGACTAATGTACCTAACCTACACATCCCTGAACACTATGGACAATTTAGCATGGCCAGTTCACCTGACCTGCATATCTTTGGACTGTGGGAGGAAACCAGAGCACCTGGGAGAAACCTACCCAGGCACAGGGAGAATGTGCAAACTCCACACAGTCGCCTGAGGGTAGAATCAAAATCATAGAGTTCAGGCTGTAATTGTTGAAAGAGAGATGGCAAAATTGGATGTAATGGTGTTACAGTTAAATAAAGATAATTGCAGGGACATGAGAGAGGAACTGACGAAAATCGACTGGAAGCAGAGCCTAGTGGGGAAGACAGTAGAGCAACAATGGCAGGAGTTTCTGGGTGTAATTTGAGGAGACAGTACAGAGGTTCATCCATAGAAAAGAAGGTTTATCCGGGGGCAGGGGAGGATTAGACAGCCATGGCTGACAAAGGAAGTTAGGAAATGTATCATAGAAGAAGAGAGAGCCTGTAAAACGGCCAAGAGCACTGGGAAATCAGAAAATTGGAAAGACTACAAAAACAAACAGAGGATAACAAAGAGAAAAATAAGGAAGGAGAGGATCAAATATGAAGGTAAGCTAGCCAGTAATATTAGAAATGATAGTAAAAGTTTCTTTCAATATATAAGAAATAAACGACAGGCAAAAATAGAAATTGGGCTGTTCCAAATTGATGCAGGAAGGATAGTGTTGGGAGTTAAGGAAATAGCCAAAGAACTTAATAAATGCTTTGTATCAATCTTCACAGTGGAAGACATGACTAATATCCGAACAATTATGGAGTGTCAGGGGACAGAGTTGAGTATGGTATCCATAACAAAAGAGAAAGTGCTAGGAAAGCTAAAAGGTCGAAAAAAATTGATAAATATCCTGGCCCAGATGGGCTACATCCTAGAGTTCTGAGGGAAGTCACTGAAGAAATAGCAGAGGCATTGGGTGTAATCTTTCAAAAGTCACTGGAGTCAGGGAAAGTCCCAGGTGATTGGAAAATTGCCCTTGTTCAAAGAAAGGTCAAAATAAAAGATGGGAAATTATGGGCCGATTAACCTAACCTTGTTTGTAGGTAAAATTCTAGAATCCATCATAAAGGATGAGATTTCTAAATTCTTGGAAGAGCAGGGTCAGATTAGAACAAGTCAGCATGGATTTAGTAAGGGGAGGTCATGCCTGACAAACCTGTTAAAATTCTTTGAAGAGGTAACAAGTAGCTTAGACCAGAGAAATCCAGTGAATGCTTGCTACCTAGATTTCCAATAAGCATTTGATAAGGTGCCTCATGAGAGGCTGCTTAGTAAGATGAGGGCCCATGGTGTTAGAAGTGAGCTACTGGCATGGATTGAGGATTGGCTATCTGACTGAAGGCAGAGAGTTGGGATAAAAGGTTCTTTTTCAGAATGGCAGCTAGTGACAAGTGGTGTCCTGCAGGGTTCAGTGTTGGGGCTGCAGCTGTTACCTTTATATATTACTATCTAACTGTGACTCTACTTTCAAGGAGCTATGAACCTGCACTGCAAGGTCTCTTTGTTCAGCAACAATCCCTCGGACCTTACCATTACATGTATAAGTCCTATTCTGATTTGCTTTCCCAAATGCAGCACTGCACCTCAAATTAAAATCCATCTGCCACTTCTCAGCCCATCTGACATTAGAATGTAGATCTCACTACTACTGTACACGGTGTATTTATTTTTAGCATTAGAATCCCTACAGTGTGGAAACAGGTCACTTGGCTCAACAAGTGCACACCAATCCTCCGAAGAGTATCCCACCCAAATCCATTACCTTACACAGATTAATCTACATTTCTCCCAGCTAATGCACCTAGCCTACACATTCCTTGACGCTACGGGCAATTTTGCATGGCCAATTCACCTAGCCTGTGCATCTTTAGACTGTGACTGGAAACTGGAGTAGCCAGATGAAACTCATACAGACATGGGGAGAATATGCAAACTCCACACAGACAGTCCTCTGCGGCTGGAATCAAACCAGGGTCCCCAGCGCTCTGAGGTAGTAGTTCCAACCACTTGAGCCACCGTACCTAGTAGTTGAGGTGAATAGCATAGATATATTTGATAAGGTGGATATGTATATGAGGGAGAAAGGATAAAGGGATCCATTGACAAGATGAGATGGAATAGGGTGAGAGAAGACCCACAAAATATAAACTTGAATATAAACTGAAAAGTCTCTTTGTATGCTGCAAATTCCATGCAATTCAATCGAATAGAGAAACTAAAGTGCTGGACATCTCGGTGAATATATGGCTACGGGCCAACAATGAATTGAATAGAGAAAACCTGAAGCTACTGAATGTTGAAGATGAGGGTGTAATGGTCTGGTGATATTGTCAACAGTTTAATAATCTAATTTAGGAGTTAAAAACTAGTCCCAGTAATTGTGACTATGAAGCTATCAATGGTTCATGTAAAAGCCCAGGTAGTGAACTAATGTCCTTTAAGAAAGGATATTGCCCGGCTTACCTGCGTCTCCAGAGTCATAGCAATGTGGTTGACTGTTAACTAAAGCTGACCAATTCAAGGACAAACTAAGGATGGTAATAATTGCTGATCTTGACAGCAGTATTTGTGTCTCATAAGAGACATTTCTTTAAAGATTCCTTCTGGGATGTTATGGGGCAGTGATCATGTCCCTACCATTTGAGCCACAGGATCCAGTTTCACACAGGGGGTGGTACATGTATGGAATGCGCTGCCAGAGGAAGTGGTGGAGGCTGGTACAATTGCAACATTAAGAGGCATTTGGATGGGTATATGAATAGGAAGGGTTTGGAGGGATATGGGCCGGGTGCTGGCAGGTGGGACTAAATTGTGTTGGGATATCTGGTTGGCATGGATGGGTTGGACCGAAGGGTCTGTTTCCATGCTGTACATCTCTATGACTCTATGACTCTAAGTCCTTCCTACTTCAGAGGTATTTGGCTGACCTGTATTTTTTGGGTGACCTGTATCTGTCCTTGGGTTACAAGTCATAGAGTCATAGAGATGTGCAGCATGGAAACAGACCCTTCGGTCCTTCCTGTCCATGCCGACTAGATATCCCAACCCAATCTAGTCCCACCTGCCAGCACCCAGCTCATATCCCCCCAAATCCTTCCTATTCATATACCCATCCAAATGCCTCTTGAATGTTGCAATTGTACCAGCCCCCACCACTTCCTCTGGCAGCTCATTCCATATGCGTACCAACCTCTGCGTGAAAACGTTGCCCCTTAGGTCTCTTTTATATCTTTCCCCTCTCACTGTAAACCTATGCGCTCCAGTAATAGACTCCCCAACCCCAGGGAAAAGACTTTGCCTATTTATCCTATCCATGCCCCTTGTAATTTTTTAAACCTCTATAAGGTCACCCCTCAGCCTCCGACGCTCCAGGGAAAACAGCCCCAGCCTGTTCAGCCTCTTCCTGAAGATCAGATCCTCCAACCCTGGCAACATACTGGTAAATCTTTTCTGACCCCTTTCAAGTTTCACAACATCTTTCCAATAGGAAGGAGACCAGAATTGCATGCAATATTCCAGGAAGATAGAGAAGTGATTGCTGGGCCTCTTGCTGAGATATTTGTATCATTGATAGTCACAGGTGAGGTGCCAGAAAACTGGAGGTTGGCAAACGTGGTGCCACTGTTTAAGAAGGGCGATAAAGACAAGCCAGGGAACTATAGACCAGTGAGCCTGACCTCGGTGGTGGGCAAGTTGTTGGAGGGAATCTTGAGGGACAGGATGTACATGTATTTGGAAAGGCAAGGACTGATTCAGGATAGTCAGCATGGCTTTGTGGTTAGGAAATCATGTCTCACAAACTTGATTGAGCTTTTTGAAGAAGTAACAAAGAAGATTGATGAGGGCAGAGCAGTAGATGTGATCCAAATGGACTTCGGTAAGGCATTCGACAAGGTTCCCCATGGGAGACTGATTAGCAAGGTTAGATCTCATGGAATACAGGGGGAACTAGCCATTTGGATACAGAACTGGCTCAAAGGTAGAAGACAGAGGGTGGTGGTGGAGGGTTGTTTTTCAGACTGGAGGCCTGTGACCAGTGAAGTGCCACAAGGATTGGTGCTGGGCCCTCTACTTTTTGTCATTTACATAAAAGATTTGGATGCAAGCATAAGAGGTACAGTTAGTAAGTTTGCAGATGACACCAAAATTGGAGGTGTAGTGGACAGCGAAAAGGGTTACCTCAGATTACAAAAATAAGATTTTTTTGCACCATAGCGAACATCAATTCCAAACCCTACCTGTGCTGCCATTGTTAACAGGTGGTTTTCTGCACTTCAGTTCTCCATTGCTGTACGTTCAATTCCATTCTTGTTGCCACTGAGTGCCTTTCATTGTCTGCAAGGTTTGCATTCCATTGGAGGTACCAGTGGTGTGGTCAATTAGTGCTGACTGCCAGTTAATCTCTTGTGGCCTTCATGGCGCATCACTGCATGACGATGCTTCTAATCATGAATCCATCCTGGGAGATTAACTAGACAATAGACAATAGGTGCAGGAGTAGGCCATTCTGCCCTTCAAGCCAGCACCACCATTCATTATGATCGTGACTGATCATCCTCAATCAGTATCCTGTTCCTGCCTTATCCCCATACCCCTTGATTCCACTATCCTGAAGAGCTCTATCCAACTCTTTCTTAAAAGTATCCAGAGACTTGGCCTCCACTGCCTTCTGGGGCAGAGCATTCCACACAGCCACCACTCTCTGGGTGAAGAAGTTTCTCCTCAACTCTGTTCTAACTATCCCAATGGCATGGGCTTGGCTTCCAGCAGGGTATTTGTAACTGATGCAACAAAGCTTATGTAAGCTCCCACAGCGTAAGAACTAGCTGTAGTACTGAAAACTTCAAGAGACATTTACTACAGCTCCTGGTATGTGCATTTTAAAAATTCATTCACAAGATAAGCATTCACAAGGCCAACATTCATTGGCCATCCTTAATTGCTCAGGGGACAGTAAGAATCAAACACAATTCTGTCAGTCTGGAGTCACATGTAGAGTCAAAGAGTGTTGTGCTGGAAAAGCGCAGCAGATCAGGCAGCATCCGAGGAGCAGGAGAATCGATGTTTCGGGCATCAGACCTTCATCAGTCACAAATGGGCCATCCTGGGCAAGGATGGTGGTTTCCTTCACTGAAGAACATTACTGAATCAGATGAGATTCTCCCCTAAGAATTGGCAACTGGTTCATGGTTGTCATTAAACTCTTAATTCCAGATTTTTATCACATTCAAATTCCATCATCTGCTATGACAGGATTCAAAACTGAGTCCCCAGAACATTAACAGTCCAGTAATAATATGACTATGCTATCACACTTCAATGTGTGGGCTAATATTAAATGATTCAGTGTGGCATCCTTCAAGTAACCTCAGAGAAAGATGGAGTACGAGACCTTTATATCCTCAGGTCACTTGCTGATAAGGTGATGATATTATGAGCATATCTCTTAAAGGTACTCCATAGACGAACTGCAAGGCATAACACAACAAACACAATATTTTCACATTTCTGATTAGTCTTCAGCTCAGCTCTAAAGCTGACATGTCCTCAGGAAAGATTGAACAGGCTGAGTTTGTTTTCTCAATGAAAACCTGATGGTTCTCATTAAGGGTATAAAAGAGTTGAAGAGGTTAGATGTGGCGATTTTGTCACTTGTGTGTGAAACAAGAACTGAGGACCATATGTGAAGACAGCACTAATAGGAACTTCAGCAGAATGTGTCTATAGACAGAAAATGCTTGGAGGAGTTTGCTCCCTCAGAGAGTTGTGAGCCTTTGGAGCTCCTTGCCACAGGGAGCAGTGAGGGCAGAGTCCTTGTGTATATACACATCAGGGAATCAAGGATTATGGGAAAGGATGGGAAAGAGACTCAATCCTTATTTAACAGCAGAGCAGGCTTGAGGGGCCGAACAGCCTTCTCCTGCTTTAATTTCTAATTTTATTTTAGATTAGATTACTTACAGTGTGGAAACAGGCCCTTCGGCCCAACAAGTCCATACCGACCCTCCAAAGAGCAACCCACCCAACCCATTCCCCTACACCTAAAACTACGGGCAATTTAGCACGGCCAATTCACCTAACCTGCACATCTTTGGACTGTGGGATGAAACCGGAGCACCCAGAGGAAACCCACAGAGACACGGGGAGAATGTGCAAACTCCACACAGACAGTTGCCTGAGGTGGGAATTGAACCGGGGTCTTTGGCAGCAGTGCTAACTACTGTGCCACAGTGCCACCCATAGTCTTATCTAACCACTAGAGGTAATTGAACTGAATGGCACTAATGCATTTAAAGAAGGATTAAAGGAACACATGAAGTTGAAAGGAACATAAATATATATTGATGGGTTAGAGGAAGAAGTGTGAGAGGAAGCTCATTTGGAATGTAAACATCAGCATAAATTTGATGGGCTTAAAGGCCTTCAAGCAGCAACTACCTTCGGAGAAGGAGTTAAGCTCGTCAAATCCATTCCTCGCATCAAGCGATTCCCTACCTGAAGTAGAACCAGGTATAAAGGGTTTGTGCAAACAGTAAGGATAATTTATAAGGAAATCACTGGACACCATTGACCAGAAAATCATCAGCCCTTTCTCTGCCTAATTAAGTTATATGACCAAGCCATCTGCTGTATGCTTCTGAACTTTAATAAGAATTTCTCGCTCAGAAAGGTTAAAAAGGTCACAAAGGCTGAGAAACTATCATTTCCAATGTTGTTGCAAGAAAGGATTAGAGTTCATTAATAAAATCTTTCTTTGGTGAAAGTAACATCTGACAGTAATTTTGGAAAATCAGCTGATGAACAGAGTTACACTGTTTGTCTTTAGCCTTCGGGGTTGTGAATCTTTTCTGTTTCATAAAGTGAGAGATGTTAATGGCAGGTGGTAAAAGTACTCAATACTAACTGTTAGCCAGGAGAAGAGGATGGAGAAAGGCAATGGTTGTGACCATTTATGGTTGGTATGGTGGCTCAGTAGTCAGCACTGCTGCCTGACAATGCTAAGGTCCTGGACTTTGTGACTGTCTGTGTGAAGTGTACACATTCTACCTGTGTCTGTGTGGGTTTCCTCTTGGTGCTCTGTTTTCCTCCAGAGATGTGCAGCTGTGTAGAATAGCCATGAGAAATGCAGGATGATAGGGTGGTTCTGAGTGGGATGCTCTTCAAAGAGTTGGTGTGGACTCATTGGGCCAAATAGGCTGCTTCCACACTGTAGGCATTCTGTCGCATTTGCTTCGTATTTGATTAGCCTCACAGCAAGGCAGAGACAACACAAGCTTCTACACATGTAACAGATATTATTCACAGTACGTTTAAAATGTCATGCCTTAGACACAGTTTCCAGCTCTTTCTAGTAACATCTATTGTTTGGTTACTTATTGCGAAACGAACTGGCAGACTTAAACAATCAATCACAGTGAGCATCAATAGTAGAAAGATGCACAATATCAAACACTAACCATTGAACACCACACAAGCAATTCTGTAACAGGGGGTTTGAGCAGAGGAATTCATGACCCTCAATGTTTTTAGTTACCTGCCAGGCTGTTATCTGCCAGTCCTGGGAGCCTCTCACTGCTATCAGAAACCCACTCTCAAAAGATTCCTTTAAATTGGCCTAATTGGCTACTTACCACTGCTATTCTGTTAACTCTGTCTCCAACAAGAAAGCCCAGGGGTGGGAATCTGGTGGGGTATCAATCCTGATGTGCCGTTTTTCAATTTTTTTCTCCTGGTTCACCCCCCAGCCTGTCTGCCTGGGACTTGATAAGATTCTGCTCTGAGTCAATTGTAGGTTCTCCAGCCAAATGAAAAAAAACCTTTCAATATATGGTTTTCAAGCCCTCTCAGAAGGTTATATTTCAATGAGATCATCTCTCATTCTGCTAAATGCCACAGAATTCCCAGGAAGCTCCTGCAGTGTGAGCTGGTTCAGTTCTTGAGTCTGTTCGCAAGTCGATGTGTACGCAAGTTGGAACACAAATTCAGACAATATAAAGGAGCGGTTCATTAGTACAGGAAATGTTTGTATGTTGGATCTTTAAACCTACACCCCTATATGAGGTCGCATTCGTAAGTAGGAACATACATAAGTTGGATATTTGTAAATCAAGAACCCTCTGTTAGCTCATTCTGTTCTCAGGAAAGTCCTGTCATACCAGATATCAAGGAGCAGGAGAATCGACGTTTCGGGCATAAGCCCTTCTTCAGGAGTCATTCCTGAAACGTCGATTCTCCTGCTCCTTGGATGCTGCCTGACCTGCTGCGCTTTTCCAGCAACACATTTTCAGCTCTGATCTCCAGCATATGCAGTCCTCACTTTCTCCATACCAGATATCAACCAAGTTAACGTTCACTGTCCCACCCAGAAAACAAACATTACAATCAAGTGATAAATTGTCAAATGACTCTCTTCTTTCTCTCTGTTTGATTGCATCAGGACTTTTGATTTGATTTATTACTGTCACATGTACTGAGGTTCAGTAAAAAGTGTTGTCTTATGTGCTTTACAGGCAGATCGTACCATACAATTGCATCAGGGTAACAGAACAGAGTGAAGGATGCAGTTCTGGATGTAGGTTTGCTCGCTGAGCTGGAAGGTTCATTTTCAGAAGTTTCATCACCCATAGTAGGTAACGTCATCAGTGAGGTAAAAACAATGACTGCAGATGCTGGAAACCAGATTCTGGATTAGTGGTGCTGGAAGAGCACAGCAGTTCAGGCAGCATCCAAGGAGCAGCGAAATCGACGTTTCGGGCAATAGCCCTTCATCAGGAATAAAGAGGGCTTTTGCCCGAAACGTCGATTTCACCGCACCTTGGATGCTGCCTGAACTGCTGTGCTCTTCCAGCACCACTAATCCAACATCATCAGTGAGCTCCAGATGAAGCTCATTTTGTCCGAAGGCTCACTGAAGGTGTTACCCAGTATGGCGAAGAAACATCTTAAAATGAACCTTCTAGCTCAACGAGCAAACTCACATCCAGAACCTCAACCTGAGCTACAAATCTTCTCAAAACTCGCTTCAGGATACAGTGTTGCAGCTGTCAAGAAGGTGTGGAGAGAGAGATCAACATTAACATTAAAGAGGTCCGCTCATAAGTCTGATAACAGCAGGGAAGAAGCTGTTCTTGAGTCTGTTTGTACATGTTTACAAAATGTTATTTTCTGCCCAAATTAAGAGGGTGGAAGAGAGTGTAACTGGGGTGGGAGTGGCCTTTGATTCTGTCGGTTGCTTTCCTGAGGCCGCAGGAAGTATTGGTGGAGTCAATGGATGGAAGGCTGGTTTGCGTGATGGACTGGACTGTACTCATGAATCTCCCCAGTTTCTTTCATTCTTGGGAAGAGCAGTTGCTGAACTACACGGCGATGCATCCAAATAGGATAATTTCTATGGTATATCTGTAAAAATTTGTAAGAGTGTTTATGGGCATGCTGAATTTCCTTTGCCTCCTGTGGAAACAGTCAGGGTGTTGCTATGCTTTCTTGACTGTAGTGTCAATGAGAGTGCACCAGGTCAGATTGTTGGTGATCGTCACTCCCAGGAACTTGAGGGCCTCGAGCTTCTCCACATCAGCTCCATTAATGCAGACAGGGGTGTGACCTCCATTTGGCTTCCTAAAGTCAATGACCAGCTCCTTCACTTTGCTGTCATTAAAAAAAGGTGCCAATTTATGGTTAGCTAACTGTTTATGTGGTGATGAAAGAACCAATTGTGTGGACTCCCTTGAGATTAACAGAGAAAGAAGTAAAATAATCTCTGGTACACTCTCACGTGCACAGATTTTGTTGGTCTTGCAACTTTCCTGTGATCCTGATTTGAAATTGGAAGGGGTAGATGGCTGATTTGAATGTTTTTATGGTGTTGATTGTGTCTGTCTGCAATAAGGGAGCTCTGAGAGATCACAATTACCAACAGGGTTGGAAGGCTATATGGCTTGAAGAGAGAGGAAGAAGGAGGCATCATATTTGTGTCTTCTCTCTCATCATTACAGCTGTTTGTTCTTGATCTGCTGAGAACACATTCTTAGATTTGGTTTGACTTGAAACATGACCTTTGCTCTCCAACGGTTCAGGTAAATAAGGTTGTTACCAGTGTAATCAAAAGGGATCTTGATGAGATCATGACTGTGAAAGTCTCTTCATCACAAACCCATTGTTGAGGTGAATAGGTTTCAATAGTTCTTCTCCAAAAGTTGAATTGCTCAGGTGATTGTTTTGATGTCTTGTAATCTATCATATTCCAGAAATCATTCTCTTTGGGCTTTGCAGATAAGCTATCTCCATTCCTGTGATCTGAAATGTTCAGTCATGCCAAATTGCGTAATGCTCAGAGTCTTTGAGTTCCTAGTGAGAGGATTTGAGTACAGGAACAAGGATGGCTTGATGCACTTTTCTAATGTGTTGAGACTGCGCCTTCTTTTTTTCATTTCCTTGGCAATTTGGCTCAGTGCTTAGCACTGCTGCCTCACACAGGTTCGATTCTAGCCTTGGGCGACTGTCTGTGTGGAGTTTGCACATTATCCCCGTGACTGCATGAGTTTCCTCCTGGTGCTCCGGTTTCTTTCCACATTCCAAAGATGTGCAGGTCAGGTGGACTGGCCTTGGAAAATTGTCCCATCGTGTTCAGGGATGTGTAGGTTAGGCACCTTATTCAGGGGTAAAGTTAGGGGAATGGGTCTGGGTAATTACTCTTCAGAGGGTTAATGTGGACTTGTTAGGCTGAAGGGCCTGTTTCCACACTGTAGGGATTCTATGATTCTATGTTTCACCTGGCTGGGCCAACTGTCCTTAGCTCCCCTTGAGAAAGTGGTGGTGAGCTGCCTTCTTGTACTGCTGCAGTCCCTATGCTGTGGGTTGACCCACAATATCCTTAGCAAGGAAATTCCAGAATTTTGACCCAGTGACACAGATAAAACAGCAATATGTTTCCAGGTCAGGATGAGGAGTGGCTTGGAGGGAAACTTGCAATGGTGGTGTTCCCATGTATCTGTTGCATTGTCCTTCTAGATGGAAATGGTTGAGTTTGAAGGCATTGTCTAAGGATCTTTGGTGAATTTCTGCAGTGCATCGTGTAGATAGTACACTCTGCTGCTACTGAGCATTAGTGTTGGTGGGAATGGGTGCTTGTGGATGTGGTACCAATCAAGCGGGCTGCTTTGTCCTGGATAGTGTCAAGCTTTTTGAGTTTTGATGGAGCTGTATCCATCCTGGCAAGTGGTGAGTATTCCATCATGCCCCTGTTTTGTGCCTTAAGGATGGTGGACAGGCTTTGGGGAGTCAGGAGGTGAATTATTTACCACAGTATTCCTAGCTTTTGACCTATATTTATAGCCACTGTGTTAATGTGGCAAGTCAATTAGTTTCTAGATAATGATAAGGGTTTTGGTGATGGTTAGATTATGCCATAAAGGAGATGGTCATTGCCTGGCATTTGTGTTTTCAAACATTATTACCACTCATCAGCTCAAGCCTGGATATTATCCAAATTTTGTTCTTCTTAAACTTGGACTGCTTCAGCATCTGAGGAGTCGCAAATGGTGCTGAACATTGTACTATCATGGTTCTGGATTAATGGTGCTGGAAGAGCACAGCAGCTCAGACAGCATCCAAGGAGCAGTAAAATCGACGTTTCGGGAAAAAGCCCATGAAGGGCTTTTACTGCTCCTCAGATGCTGCCTGAACTGCTGTGCTCTTCCAGTACCACTAATCCAGAATCTGTTTCCAGCATCTGCAGTCATTGTTTTTACCTAATTGTACTATCATCACTGAACATTCCCAAGTCTGATCTTATGATAGAGGGAAGGTCATTGATGATACAGATGAAGATGGTTGAGCCTAGGACACTACTCTGAGGAACTCCTGTAGAGATGACTTGGACCTGAGATGACTGACCTCCAACAACCACAACCATCATCCAGATACGACTCCAGTCAGCAGAAAGTTTGCCCCCAATAGCCATTAGGTTATTTGAGGCTCAGTTATAGAGTCATAGAGTCAGTACAGAGCCCTGTTGAGACCACATCTGGAGTATTGTGTGCAGATTTGATCTCCTTACCTAAGGAAGGATCTCTTACTATGGAGGGAGTGCAATGAAAATTTACCAGACTAATTTCTGGGATAGCAGAACAGACATATGAAGAGAAATTGGATCCATTAAAACTATATTCATTGGAGTTTTGAACAATGTGGAAGGTTTTCATAGAAACTTCCAAAATTCTGACAGGACTACACATCATAAACACAGGAGGGATGTTCCCAGTGATTGGAGAATTCAGTACCAGGGTCGCATTTTAAGTCACATTTTATGTGGCTGACAATTTAGAGCTGAGATGAGGACAAATGACTTCATCCAGAGAGTGGTGACCCAATGGAATTCTCTGCCACAGAAAGTGGATCAATCCAATACGTTGAATATTTTCAAATATTAGTTTCCCTGGAGCATTGAAGGCTGAGGAGTGACCTTACAGGGGTTTACAAAACGATGAGGGGCATGGCTAGAATGAACAGCAAAGATCTTTTTCCCAGGATTGGGGAATCCAAAACCAGCAGGCGTAGGTTTAGGGTGAGAGGGGAAAGATTTAAAAGGGACCTGAGGGGCAACTTCTTTACACAGAGGATGGTGTGTGTATGCAATGAGCTGCCAGAGGTAATGGTGGTGGATGGTACAATTGCAACATTTAAATGGCATCTGGATGGATATATGAATAGGAAAGGTTTAGAGGACCAAGTGCTGGTAACAGGAACTTGATCAGTATCGGATATCTAGTTGACATGGATGAGCTAGACTGAAGGATCTGTTTCTGTGTTGTAAAACACTATGACTGTACCTTCTAAGTTAAATATAGTTATGACGCTAAAGGGTTTAAACTGATATCGGGAGAAAGTGAGACCTGGATCCCGACTGATCGGCCATGATGATATTGAATGTTAGTATAGGCTCAAAGGGCCTACTCCTGCTCCATTTCTTTTATGTTTCATGTTTCCTCTTTACACTCTGAGTTCAAAGGGACTCCGTTGACAAAGGTTCAATTCAGGCACTTATCAAATCTTCATGACACAGAAATATTCTTCCTTTAGCATGAAGATCAAAATAATATGCAATATTCCTGGTTGGAGGTATGTTACAAATGCAGGACTCCTGCAATTATTTACAGCAGACCCCATGAAATAAAGACTTGGTGGGCTGAGCTGACAGTCAGAGTCAGGTTTGTTCCCAAGCACTCTCTCATAAGTGTTCAAGCTAGAATAGTACTCATGACGAACAGTCAGAATATTTACCATGCATTGTGCAGCTGTGCAGTGTTAAACAGTTAACTTCAAATGTAGCCCAACATAAACTTGATGAAAATGCAAAATATCTAATAGAATCAAAGGATCATAGAAACTCACAGCTACTGAATTTATTTTTTTTTTGTCTGTAAGTGCCAAACACTTCAAGCTTTTTTTTGAAGGTATATCAGTATTGAGACCAAGTAAGGTTTTGCACCAAGTGTTACTAAACCCACTTAATTAACTACCTTCTTTACTGCTAGAGCAGCCCTCTCAGTCAATTCTAGCCACAACATATCACGTGGCATTCACCAGCACATGTTATTTTGAACAAACATTGGCACCACTTGTGCCCTCGCCATGGTCATTGGATAAATATACAGGTGATAAAGTAATAGTGTTGGTTAGATGGGCTTTGGATTGGTTTCATAATTGGTGCAACATCGAGGGCTGAAGGGCTTTTACCGCTCTATGTTCTATGTTCCATGTTCTATCTTTAAAGAGCTGCTGTGCACCCAGACAAGCACTGGTAATCTGCCCCTCACCAGGAATGGAATAAAACATAAAAACTGGAGTCCTTTGAATCTACTCCACCATTCAATATTCTCACGGTTGATCCTCTATTTCCATGCTACATTCCTGCTTTTCCCTGATATCCCTTGATGCACTTGAAATCTAGAAACATACCTGTCTCTTCCATTAATATATTCAGTGACTTGGCCTCCAGAGTCTGCTGTGGTGGAGAATTCCACAGATTCATTATCCTTGGAGTGAAGAAATATTTCCTTATTGTGGTGTGGCACGGTGGTTCAGTGGTTAGCACTGCTGCCTCACAGGACCAGGATCCCAGGTTTGATTCCTGCCTTGGGTGACTGTCTGTGTGGGTTTCTGTGTGGGTGACTGTCTCCCTGTATCTGTGTGGGTTTCCTCCGGGTGCTCTGGTTTTCTTCTGCAAGCCAGGTGAATTGGCCATGCTAATTTGCCCATAGTATTAGGTGCATTAGTCAGACGGAAATGGGTCTGGGTGTGTTACTCTGCGGAGGGTCAGTGTGGACTGGTTGGGCCGAAGGGCCTGTTTCCACACTGTAGGGGATCTAAGCTAAATGGAGTACCCATGTTGTGAGACTGTACCTTCTGATTCTAGACTCTATAACCAGGGAAAATATCCTCCCTGTATCCCAACAGTCCAGCTCTGTTGGAATTGGATACATTTTAATCAGGTGCTCTTTTGAGCTTTAATTATAGGCTTAACTGAACCAATCTCTCCTCATAGGACAGTGCCACCATTCCCACCAACTGAATGCAAACTCTCTGTACTCCCTCTGTAGCAAATGCATCCTTTTTTAACAGCACAGTAACCACAAAGCTGCATTACTCATGGCATATTACAGGCATGGCTGATAGTCTCTCACGTGTACAATCCTCCCCTTTCACTCGAGTTGCAGTTTAACCACCAGCTAACACTGTTTATCTGCCCATAGCTATATCCCATTTAAACTCCCTCTCTAGGTCACTATTACACTATTTCCAATGTCCATTTGAGACCTGGAACTTTTCATGGTCCAATTGGGATGACATGGTGGCTCAGTGGCTAGCAATGTTACCTCACAGCACCAGGGACCTGGGTTCAATTCCAACCTGGGGTAACTGTCTGTGTGGTGTTTGCACATTCTCCCTGTATTGATGTGAGTTTGCTCCGGGTTCCTTCCATACTCCAAGGGTGTATGGGTTAGGTGAATTGGCCATGCTAAGTTAGCCAGAATGTGCAGGCTAAGTGTGTCAGCCATGGGAAGTAGAGGGCGTGGGTCTGGGTGGATTGTTTTTCACAAGGCCAGTGTGGACTTGATGGGCTAAATGGCCTGCTTCTACACTATAGGGGTTCTATGATTCATTTGGGGAAGACCACAGACAAGCAGAGATGAGCTTTTATTTACAGCTGCCAAAGGTGAACACAAAAATGAAACCAGTAAAGGCTGCAGTTCGCCAACACAGTGCAAATCAAATGTTGGCATCATGATCAATGACAGTTCTCCAGTTTGTGGCACCCAACATCCATCTACTGGGTGTCATTTAGGGAAGGGCCTTTGGCCGAAACACGATTTTCCTGCTACTTGGATGCTGCCTGATTTGCTGTGCTTTTCCACCATCACTCTAACCCCGCCCCCCCCCCCCCCCCCCCCCCCCCCCCCCAGGTCATTTAGGTCCTGTCTGGCTTATATCACTCATCGTGGTTGAATGATGCAGAGGGAGTCCTTTCTCCAATCCCGTGACCCATACCCTCCACCCACCCCACACTCCACCCCCTCTCCCACTCCCCCAACGTCCTCATCATTGTCCTCGATTTATGCACTTGTAATGTTAAGACGCTCAAGGCCCGGGGCCAAATGCAGGAAAATGGGATTAGTAATTAAGAGCTTGCTTTTGATCGGTGCAGACTTGATGGGCCAAAGGGCCATCTTTTTGAGATGTAGACCTCTATGACACTACGTAAACCCGCTAGAACCATCCACTTTTCCTAGATTCAGTGAGCAGAATAATATGTTAAACTCCAGCTGTGACCTAACAGTAATTTTATGCACTCCAGCATGACCTCTTAACTCTTATAGTCAAAGTTCAAAATCACGCAACACCAGGTGATACTCCAGTAGGTTTATTTGAAAGTTCAAGCTTTCGGAGCGCTGTTCCTTCATCAGTCAACTCTTGGCTAAAAAGTCCAGCATCATTAATGCCTGCTTGCCTTCCTGATCTAGGCCCCAGCCACCACCTGGGATCTCTAGACATATACTTCAAGCACCCTTGATACCTTGACTTTCTCAGTATTCAGTTAGAACTTTCTTGGCTGTTAGACTTTCCATAATCATTCTTTCCCTTACCAAACTGTCCGTTGGCTCTTTACTCCTAACTAGGTGATGTCTAATGCTACCGGAATGAAACTCTGCGCTCCACATTGTGAAACTTGCAATTCTAGTTGGGTAGGTTTTTCAAGTTTGATTAGACCCTATTAGCATTTGTAGAGAAAAAAACAATGAGGTGCTCCCCTCAGATGTAAAGTACAGATGTATTAAATCATTCTCGATTAAAAACTGATTGGACATTTCCTTCCTGAGATGTGCTAAGTAATTTGGAGCGTAATCAGTTCAACTGTGCACAAAGTCAAATAAATAAACATGAAAAGGCACACTGTTTGCAACGAATGGTGATAAAAATATAGTTTTCAGCTCAGATATAGGATGCAGTGCTCTCCGCAGTTTTCCCACACTGAGCAAAAGTGTTCGCCAGAGGCTGTGAAGCACATAACTAATGGCTCCAGTTCAGCAGCAGAAACCGCCATGGTGTTATTATAACCCCAGGCTCCATTGGAACGTAAATGAGTTTGGGATCCACAGGATATAACAGGACAGTGTGTGAGAGATGATTCCAGAAGCTGTTGGCCAGCTGTGTCCTGACTGATGCAGCCAAGAACAAGTGCCGAGTGAAAATGTGACTGAAAGCCCATTTAGTGTCAGCTGGCCTTGGACTGAGAGCAGACTTCCTCTTGGGCAGAAATTTCTATCTTTGCACCTGCACTCCAGTCTTCAGCACAATGACTGAAGGAGTGTTGCACTTTTCACGGCTCTTATTTATCTACTCTTGCAGATATTCAAGATCTCAGACCACTATTAAATGCATAGTGAATTCTATTTGTGATCTTGACTAACACCCTTGCATGTAAATCCCTCTGTGACCTCTCTTATCAGTAGCCTGCTCCAGCTATTACATTTCACTCCTGAACTCTGTGCTCCTCAAACACTGGCTCATTGTCAATTTACCTTCTATTCTTCTCAACATTAGTGACTATATACCTAACTATCTATCTTCCATGAATTCTAGACCCATTCTCACCAGATTGTTGAAGAATGAGAGCAGATCAAATTGAGGTATATGCGATGTTAAATAGGATTGACAAAATATGGTGGATTAAGGATTTTCAAAGTGGCTGGTGGCTCAGTGGTTAGCACTGTTACCTCACAGCACTAGGGACCTGTGTTCGATTCCAACCTCGGACGATTGTCTGTGTGAAGTTTGCACGTTCTCCCCATGTCTGTGTGGGTTTCCTCCCACAATCCAAGGATGTGCGGGTTAGGTGAATTGGCCATGCTAAATTGCCCAGAGTGTTCGGGGATGTATAGGTTAGGTGCATTAGTCAGGGGTAAACCTCGAGTAATAGGATAGGTGAATGGGTCTGGGAGGGCTACTCTTCAGAGGGTTGGTGTGGACTTGCTGGGCCAAATGGCCTGTTTCTGCACTGTTGGGATTCTATGAAGTCTACATAGGAAGGGTACCCCCTCAAGTGGAGCAAACTTGAATGAGAGGTTATATTTTTAAGCTGAGGGGCGGCGGGTATAAAATAGAGGGGAGGAGGAATTAATTTTCTCAAAGGGTTGTGAATCTGGAATTTATTACCCGAGAGTATGATGGATACTGGAACACTGAATGAATTCAAGAATGAGATAGACAGATTTTTAATTAGTGCTGTGTGGAAGGGTAATGGATATCAGGCAGGAACATGGAATTGAAGTGAAAATAAGATCTGCCGTGATCATATTAAGTGGCACAGCAGGCTCGAGAGGCCGAATGGCCTACTCCTGTTCCTAGTTCATATGTTAGTAACTTGTCTGGAATGCACCACCTCTGCCTTTCCAACCCTTTTTCTGCTTCTCAAGACTCCATTTTGTTTAACTCTTTGAAAAGGGAATGTGGTAAGTCTTCCTAAAAATTTTTTCTTTGGCTCCATTCTAATTTTTCAAAATATGTTTTGAATATTTTTTACACCAAAAAAAATCTTATCTCAGCATGTATCTTGAGAGCCAATTAGCTGGATTTTCCCCACATTCAAGTTGGTGAGTTCCTGCTATCTGTAAAATGGCTTCCGCACCTCCAACAGAACAGCAGTCACAATATTTCAAAGAAAAATAATTAAATTTTGAGAGCTGAATGAAGTTTTTGAATAGTTCAATTAGGTATTTGTTCAATTCTTCTCATTCCAATACCCATTTCCTGGTCATTTCTCTCTCATAGAATCCCTACAGTGTAGAAGCAGGCTATTCAGCCCATTACGTCCACATCACCCACCCTGCACATCTTTGGACTGTGGGAGGAAACTGGAGCATTCAGAGAAAACCCACACAGACACAGGGAGAATGTGCAAACTCCAGACAGACAGTCACCCAAGGCTGGAACTGAACTTGGGTCCCTGGCACTGTGAGGCAGCAGTGTGAAGAAAGGGAGGGTCACATGTAAACATAACATAACAATGAGGCCATTCAACCCCTGACATCTGCTTTACCATCCAGTAAGAGTGCAGCTGATCCTCATTCTCACCAAACTACACCCCACCCCACCCCCACCCCCGCCATTTATCTTTAACCCTCTGGTTCTTAAGAATTTACCTACCTCTGTCTTGAATGGATTTCAATACCCTATTCCCACAGCTCTCTGAGGCATACAGTTCCTCTAGTGGTTGTAATGAGCTGGACCTCATTGAATAATGTTAAACTGATCCAATCAGAGAGCCCTGGCTGACACAAAGGATGAATATCAGAGACCGTGGGACTCTGAATGCCTGACTCTGGAGGTGTTATTGTTAAAGGCTGGGCATTTGTAAATAAAGGGTCATTGGTGATGGAATGTCCATCTCTGAGGAGCTATTTCAGTTCCAAAAGCATGTAACCCTCAGACAGAAAAAGAGAATTTTCCTCATCTCCATCTTTTTTTAAAACTTTGTCCTTTCATTCTATTAGCTTGATTGATGGTGATGGAAGTGTTTTACAGATGGAGAAAAAGAAAGATTCATGAGAATGGGTTTAGGGATGAGAGGATTTACTTTTGAAGATAGATTGGGAAAGCTGGAGTAGTTTTTCCTGAAGAAGAGAAGACTGAGAGGACATCAAAATCATGAGAGGACTGGACAGCATAGATAGACAGAAATTATTACTACTCATGAATGGATCAGTAATGAAGAGGGCACCTGTTTAAGGTAATTGGCAGAAGGAGCAGAAGTAACATGATAAAAAAGTGTTTCCATCTACCACAAGTTTAAGATGTAGGAGGGCCGGGAATGTGGTGAAGGCAGATTCACTCGGAGTGCTGCAAAAGAAATGTGACAATGATTTTAAAGGGAACAGTATGACTGTTATGGAAAGGAACGGGCAGGTGAATAACATCAAGTAAAATCCGTTTAGAGAACTGAGTACGGGACTGTTAATCCAGATAATGTTCTAAATGACCTTCGTTCAAATCCCACGGCAGCACATGATGGAATTTGAATTTTAAAATATTGGAATTAAGAGTCTAATCGTAACCATTGTTGGAAAAACCCATCTGGTTCACTAACGCCCTTTAGCAAAAGAAAATGCCTTCCTTACTTGCATGTGGCTCTAGACCTAGAACAATGTGATTGACTCTGACTTGCCCTCTGGGAAATTAGTGAGAGGAGATGAATGCTGACCTATCCAATGACACTGTCATCCTGTGAATGAATTTTTAAAAAGCCTCCTTCTGCATTGTAGCAATTCTGTAATTCTAAAGCCATTTGCAAGGATACTAACACCAAAGGAGAATAAGTATCAGCTGGTCACTAATAATTCCAGGCGGGAATTCAGCAGAAATGTCTTTTCCCCCAGAGTGGTTTGAATGTGGAACCTGTTATCACCAGGAATAGTTGAGGCAGACATCACTGGAGCTTTAAAGAGGAAACTAGTTCAATACATGAGAGAGATCATTAAAAGGAAAAGCAGAATTAAGATGGATAGGATGTTGCTCGTGTGAAGCATAAACAATGGTATGGACCTACTGGTCTTAAAGGTCAGTTTCTTTGCACAGTAATGGAATGTAATTTTAATAATGCACATTGCTCTGTATTTGCCATTTGTCTGCTCAATTCCAAAGAGATTGAATTCTACTGCAAATCCCTTAGAGAAAGTATAAATGGAACATTATCTTGTGCCATAAGATTTTAGACTTGGGATACTTTTTGTTTCTGCCAGCATGGTGGCTCAGTGGTTAGCACTGCTGCTTCACAGCACCAGGGACCTAGGTTCGGTTTCAGCCTCGGGTGATTGTCTGCATGGAGGTTGCACATTCTCTGCGTATCTGTGTGGGTTTCCTCCCACAGTCCAAAGTCCTGCAGGTTAGGTGAATTGGCCATGCTAAGTTGCCCGTAGTGTTCAGGGATGTGTAGGTTAGCTGCATTAATCAGGGGAAATGTACAGTAAGGGGAATAGGTCTGGTTGGATACTCTTCGGAGAGTTGGTGTGGACTTGTTGGGTCCAATGTCCTATTTCCACACTGGGATTCTATGATTCTAAGAAATGATGGATAGGATGTTGCTCGTGTGAAGCATAAACAGGAACCAGGTTTATTGAACACAGACCCCACCAACCTGACTTTGTACTGAAGATGGATACAGTCATGATATTCAAATGCTGCACAGACACAGAAAAGCCAGGCAGCAGGATTCAGTGATTACTAAACAAAAGAAAACCCAAGAACCACCTTTGCTGAAACAAAAGCAGAAATTGCTGGAGAAACACAGCAGGTCATTGAGTGAAACAGCATAGAAATGGACCCTTCGGTCCAACTAGTCTGTGCCAATCATATTCCCAAACTAAACTAGTCCCATTTTGTCCACTTTTGGCTCATATGCCTCTAAACCTTTCCTATTAATGTACACGTTGTTACTGTATCTGCATCCACCACATTCTCTGGCAGTTCATTCCACAAACAAACCAATCTCTGCGTAAAAAGTTTCCCCTTTTGTCCTTTTTAAATGATTCCCCTCTCACCTTAAAAATATGACCCTTAGTTTTGAACTCGCCCAACCCAGGGAAAGGACCCTTGCTATCCACCACATCTTTACCCCTCATGATGTTATAAATCTCTAAAAGGTCACCCCTCGATCTTCCACACTCCAGTGAAAAAAGTACCAGCCTATTTTTATAACTCAAACCCTCTATACCCAGTAACGTCTTTTTTGAATACTCTCCAGTTTAATAGTATCTTTCCTACAGCAGGGTGATCAGAACTGCACACAGTTCTCCAGAAGAGGTCTCATCAACATTCTATACAACCTCAACATGACCTGTCGACCCCTATGCTCAAAGGACTGAACAATGAAGGCAAGCCTTCTTAACCACCCTGTGTACCTGTGACACAAATTTCAAAGAACGATATACCTGAACCCCTGTTATACAACACAACTCATGACCCTACCATTAGCTGTATAAATTCTAACTTTGTTTGTTTTATTAAAATGCCTCATTTTATCCAAACAGAACTTCGTCTGCCACTCAGCCCATTGGCCCAATTGATGCCTTTGTAATTTCACCCCCACCTTCGTCTACCTATAGTATTCCCAGCTACCTTCCCCCACCAGTCCCACCCCCCTACCATTTATCTCTTAGCCCCCCTTGGGCCACCCCCTCATTCATGATGAAGAGCTTATACTCAAAAAGTCAACTCTCCTGCTCCTCAGATGCTGCCTAGCCGGCTGTGATTTTTCTAGCACCACACTCTTCGAAAACCTTCTTCACTGTCATCTATACCATCAATTTTGGTATCGTCTGTAACCGTACATCCTAAATTCTCATTCAAATTGCTTATACTAATGACAAATAACAGTGGACCAGCACTGATCCTGTACACTAGACAACAACAACACCACCCTAGTCAGTAGGCTTAATTACAGCATCAGCGTTAGATCTCAGGGTGTGGAGTGCAGTCACTTCAGAGGTAGATAGGTTCAAATGGATGGGGATGGGGTGGAAGAGAAATTTGGGCAACCAATGTCATATCGACAGACCTCGATGAACAGGTTGAGAGCAGGTAAAAAACCAGAAGGAGGAACCTAGGTGGAGGGAGAGTGTCGGATGTGGGTGAAGGAGTCTTTGGGATGGGGAGAATACTCTTGCTCAAGGAAATTGGCAAAGAGGTGAAGGCGACAGAAAAAGAGTTTAACGTCACACTGTGTCTGAAATTCATTGAAGTGTGGGCACAGGGGGATAGAATTAAAATCTTTACTGAGTACTGAATGGTCAACATCAGAGAGTGGAAGGTCAGACAGGAGAGTAATACACAACAGGAGATAGGGTTGGGAAAAGGGATGGAATCATAGTGAAAAGGAGGAAGGCTCTAGAAGGCTGTGGGTATCTCTAAAGTGTTTCATTTTGTGTTCCTTAATGCCTGAAAAGGAAAAGAAAATGTTTCTTGTTAGAACGTTGAAGGAGCTGGAGGATGAAGTGGAACTGGAGGTTCAGGGCAGATCTCAGCCCTTGTGAGACTGTACTGATGGAGAGAGAGAGAGAGAGAGAGAGGTCCAGCATGTGAATATGGTGACACGCGGCTTTGAATGTGGTGACTGAGGATTAGGTGCATTGTGGTTTCATGGGACCAGAACAGACAAAATGAGCTGAATGGGCTTCCTTCTATGCTGTAACCATTGATATGATTCCACAGCATTATGGTCTGAATATTGGCCTTTAATACATATAGATCTTAGATCATCTTCTAATTTCTCCCCAATATAAAAACGCAATTTTCTTTAATTCATTTTGCATGCTGTTGTCAACTCTTGACTCTCTCTACAGTCTTCCAACAATGAGCTTGTGGTAGAAGAACAAATAGGTAAACCGATTATGGAAAGATGTAAAGGATAGATGGAAGATTTTAATTTTCCCGACATTGACTAGGATACACTTAGTGTCAGAGGTCTGGATGGGGCAGAATTTGTAAAATTCAATAGTCCAACGAGGGAAGGTGCCATATTGGACCTGGTGTTGGGGAATGAGCCAGGTCAGATGGTAGAAGTTGCAATGGGGGATTTCTTTGGGAACAGTAACCACAATTCTGTAAGTTTTAGAATACTCATAGACAAAGATGAGAGTGATCCTCAGGGAAGAGTACTAAGCTGGGTCAAGGCCAATTATATCAAAATTAGGCATGAGCTGGGAAATGTGGATTGGATACAGCTATTTGAAGGGCAGTACCCATTTGCTATGTGGGAGGCTTTCATAGATAGGTTGAAGATAGTGCAGGATAGGCATGTCCCTTTGAAAGCAAAAGATAGGAAAGGCAAGATTTGTGAACTGTGGATGACAGGAGAAACCTTATGATTAGCTGAGAGGAAAAGGAACGCGTACATAAGGTTTAGGCAGCTAAGAACAGAATGGGCCCTGGAGGAATGTTGGAAGAGTAGGATCAGTCTTAAGCAAGGAATCAAGCGGGCTAAAGGGGGTCATGAAGTAACTTTAGTGAGCAGAATTAAGGAGAATCCCAGAGCCTTTTATTCTTATATAAGAAGCAAACGGGCAACTAGAGAAAGGATTGATCCACTAAAGGACAAGGAAGGAAGGCTGTGTGTTGAACCAGAGAAAATGGGTGAGATTCTGAATGATTACTTTGCATCAGTGTTCACTGAGGAGAGGAACATGATGAATGTTGAGATTAGAGATAGAAGTTTGATTAGTCTGGATCATGTTGAGATAATTGGGAAGATGTGTTGGGTAGGCTTGAGGTCATTAAGGTGGACAAATCCCCAAGACTGGATGGGATCTATCCCAGGTTGCTGAGGGAGGGGAGAGAGGAAATAGCTGAGACCCTGACAGATATCTTTGTGGCATCCTTAAATACAGGTGAGGTGCTGTAGGATGAAGAATTGCTCATGTTGTCTCCCTGTAGTAGGGAGGTAGTAGGGATATTCCGGGTAACTACAGACCAGTGAGCCTGACATCAGTGGTGGGAAAATTGTTGGAGAAGGTACTGAGGGATAAAATCTATTTTTATTTGGAAAAGAATGGGCTGATCAGTGATAGGCAACATGATTTTATGTGGGGGAGATAGTGCCTTACCATCTTAATACGGTTCATTGAGGAAGTGACCAAGTTGGTAGATGAAGGAAGGGCTGTTGATCCATATACATGGACTTTAGTAAGGTGTTTGACAAGGTTCTCCATGGTAAACTAATGGAGAAAGTGAAGTCACATGGTGTACAGGGTGTTCTAGCTCGGTGGATAAAGAACTGGTTGTGTAACAGGAGACAGAGGGTAGTAGTGGAAGGGAGTTTCTTGAAATTGAGAAAGGTGACCAGTGGTGTTCCACAGAGATCAGCGCTGGGGCCACGGTTGTTTGTGATATACATAAATGATCTGGAAGAGGGCACTGTTGACATGATCAGCAAGTTTGCAGATGACACAAAGATTGGTGGAGTAGCTGAAAGCATAAGGGAATGTCGAAGAATACAGGAGAATATAGATAGACTAGAGAGTTGGGTGGAGAAGTGGCAGATGGAGCTTAATCCAGGCAAATGTGAGGTGATGCATTTTGGAAAATCTAATTCTTGAGCTAATTATACAGTAAATGGAAGAGCCTTGGGAAACGTTATGAGCACAGAGATCAGGGAGTGCAGGTCCATTGTACCCTGAAGGTTGCTGCACAGATGGATAGAGTGGTCAAGAAGGTATGTAGTATGCTTGCCTTCAGTGAATGGGGTATGGAGTATAAGAGCTGGCAGGCCATGTTAAGATTTTACAAGACATTGGTTTGGCCACATTTAGAATACTGTGTACAGTTCTGGTCGCCACATTACCAAAAGGATGTGGACGCTTTGAAGACGGTGCAGGGAAGGTTTACGAGGATGTTGCCTGGCATGGAAGGTGCTAGCTATGAAGAGAGTTGAGTAGGTTAGGTTTGTTTTCATTAGAAAAAAGGAGATGGGGGGGTGGGGAACCTGACTGAGGTCTACAAAATCATGAAGGGTATAGACAGGGTCGATAGAGATAAGCTTTATCCCAGGGTGAAGGATTCAATAACAAGAGGTTACATTTTCAAGGTGAGAGGTGAAAAGTTTAAGGGGGATACATTCAGCAATTACTTTACACAGAGGTGGTAAGTGCCTGGAACGTGTTGCCAGCAGAGGTAGTAGAGGCAGGCACGGTAGATTCATTTAAGATACGTCTGGACAGATGCATGAGTAGAGGGGAGCAGAGGGACAGATGCTTAGGAATTGGGTGACAGGTTTGGACAGTGGATTTGGAACAGGGTCTGTTCCTGGGCTGTAAATTTTCTTTGTTCTTTCATTGTTCTTTGTAGGCAGATTTGTCCTTATCGAGGCAATCAGGATGCCACTTAGCTAATTGTAAATATTCTGGATTAGAGGTGCTGGAAAATCACAGCAGTTCAGGCAGCATCCGAGGAGCAGTAAAATCGATGTTTCGGGCAAAAGCCCTTCATCAGGAATACAGGCAAAGTGCCTGAAGGGTGGAGAGATAAATGAGAGGAGGATGGAGGTGGGGAGAAAGTAGCATAGAGTACAATAAGTGAGTGGGGAAGGGAATGAAGGTGATAGGTCAGGGAGGAGGGTGGAGTGGATAGGTGAAAATGAAGATAGGCCAGTAGCTCAAGTCATGGGGACAGTGCTGAGCTGGAAGTTTGGAACTGGGGTGAGGTGTGGGAAGGGGAAATGATGAAACTGTTGAAGTCCACATTGATGCCATGGGGTTGAAGTGTTCCAGGGCAGAAGATGAGGCGTTCTTCCTCCAGGCGTCTGGTGGTGAGGGATCGGCAGTGAAGCCCAGGATCTCCATGTCCTCGGCTGAGTGGGAGGGGGAGTTGAAATGTTGGGCCATAGGGCGGTGGGGTTGATTGGTGCAGGTGTCCGAGAGATGTTCCCTAAAGCACTCCGCGAAGAGGTGTCCAGTCTCCCCAGTGTAGAGGAGACTGCTTCAGGAGCAACGGATACAATAAATGGCATTGTTGGATGTGCAGGTAAAACTTTGATGGATGTGGAAGGCTCCTTTAGGGCCTTGGATGGAGGTGAGGGAGGAAGTGTGGGCGCAGGTTTTGCAATTCCTGCGGTGGCAGGGGAAGGTGACAGGATGGGAAGGTGGGTTGTAGGGGGGGGTGGACCTGACCAATAGTCACGGACGGAACAGTCTTTGCAGAAAGCGGAAAGGGATGGGGAGGGAAATATATCCATGGTGGTGGGGTCCGTTTGGAGGTAGCGGAAATGTCGGCGGATGATTTGGTTTATGCGAAGTTTGGTAGGGTGGAAGGTGAGCACCAGGGACGTTCTGTCCTTGTTACAGTTGGAGGGGTGTGGTTTGAGGGCGGAGGTGCGGGATGTGAACAAGATGCATTGGAGGGCATCTTTAACCACGTGGGAAGGGAAATTGTGGTCTCTTTGGTAGAACTGGTCCTGGAGGGATACAGGGCAGGTCCTGGCAAAAGGGACTAGATTAGGTTGGGATATCTGTTTGGCATGGATGAGATGGACCAATGGGTCTGTTTCTGTGCTGTACATCTCTCTGACTCTATGACTCTAATTACTATATCCTCAGTTATTAATTTATATTCCCTCTTTGATAAGTAATGAATCATACTGCCCTATTAACTAATGTACATTCATAGAAATCCTGCAGTGTGGAAAGGGACCATTTGGCCCATCAGGTCTGCGCAAACCTTCCAAAGAGCATCCTACTCAGATCCAGCCTCCTTTTCTATCCATGTAACCTTGCAAACCTTCCCTAATAGCTAGTCTACACATCCCTGGACACTCCAACAGTTTCCCATGGCCAATCCATCTAACCTGCATATCTTTGAGAAGATACCAGAGCATCCAATAGAAACCCACGCAGACGCGTGGAGAACCTGCAAAATCCACACAGACAGTCAACGAGGTGTGGAATTGAACCCGGGCCCCTGGCACTTTGAGGTAACAGTGCTAACTACTGTGTCAGCCAATTATGTGGCAGCTTTGGTCTTGGTAACCGCTATGGGCCATCTCCACCTCCACTAATAATGCATTGACTCTCCTCAACAAGCAATGATGGTCTTTGTACCTTGAAAACCTAACTGACCACATTTCATGTTGGGGATAGTATTCCAAATCTTGAGAGATTTGATGAGCCTAGTGCCAACCTGTGTGGGTAAGTGGTTGTACATTGTGAACAGTTGTAATGACTAGTCATCGGCTAGTGTCTCTGGCTCATCCTTTACATAACTGGGAAGTGCTAAGCATAATTATGTGAACAGAAAGTGATCTGTGGCTTCCTTATTGCCTTTTGTGGTGCAGTGGTAGTGTGCCTGCTGCTGAACCAGGAAGCGTGGGTTCAAAGCCCATCCATTCTAGAAGCATGTAGTAGCATCTCTGAACAGGCTGATTAAAAGGAGTTCCTTGGTACCCATTTATACACTTCTTAATGAATATAACTCCACCATTCTCAGCATATCATGCCCTACAAAGAAACGTGAAACATACTCAAATAATTCCGTAAAGGTGGACATTAATTCCTTACAACTTTTGCTTTCACATATGAACTCCAAACTTCAGGATGTGAGACATAAATCCCAAAGCGATCGACAGACTTTAATAGTCGGTGCAGCTGCTTAATGTCAGTTTTTGAATTAATTAGGAGATAGAATTAAAGTTTGAGCAAATGTATTCTCCAACTAGGCATATCATTATTGTCTTATGTCAGTTGGCTAATTAACTGTGGGACTCTCAGACAATTAGTATGAATTCATTGATAATGGGATGTGTTCATTTGCATAGTGATTATGTTGAGATTAATTGGTAAACTGTCCTTTAATGTTCAGGAAGAAACAATTTGGTCGTTGTCAAAGATGATCAACCTGCCAGATCTCAAAACATCTGCTGTTGTTTTGAAGGCTATCAGTCTAATTAGAGTCCACAGCCCAGAAAAAGGCCCTTCGGCCCATTACAACCAAAACCAACCATTCTAATCCCATCTTTGAGCACATGGCCTTGTAAACCTGGGAATTGCAAGTGCATATTTAAATATTTAGAACATAGAACACCACAGCACAGTACAGGCTCTTCAGTCCTCGATGTTGTGCCATTCTTCTATCCTATTCTAAGATCAGACTAACTTTCATACTAACTTGTACTAACTTCCGACTGTCTATCCATGAGTCGCTGAAATACCCCGACTGTACCTGATTCTACTACCACTGCTGACAATACATTCCACGCACCCATCGCTCTGAGTAAAGAACCTACCTCTGACATCTCCTCTAAACCTTCCACCAACTACCTTAAAATTATGGCCCCTTGTGATAGACATTTCCATCATGGGAAAAAGTCTCTGGCTATCCATTTTGTGTATGCCTCTCATCATCGTGTATATCTCTATCAAGTCACCTCTCAACCTTCTTCGCTCCAATGAGAAAAATCCTAGCTCCCTCAACCTTTCTTCAGAAGACATGCCCTCCAGCCCAGGCAGCATTCTGCTAAACTTCATCTGCAGCCTCTCTGAAGCTTCAACATCCTTCCTATAATGAGGTGACTAGAACCGAACATAATATTTGAAGTGTGGTCGAACCAGGACTCTATTGAGCTGCAGCATAATCTCTCGGCTCTTAAACTCAATACCCCTGCTAATGAAAGCTAACACACCATATGCTTTCTTAATAACCCTATCACTCTGTTCCTCACACTGCTAAGAATCCTGCCTTTAACCCTGTATTCTGCATTCAAATTTGAGCTTCCAAAGTGAATGATTCACACTTTTCTAGGTTGAATTCCATCTGCCACTTATCAGCCCAGTTCTTCATCCTGTCAATGTCCATTGCAACCGCCAACAGCCCTACACAGTATCCACAACTCTACCAACCTTCGTGTCATCGGCAAACTTACTAACCCACCCTTCCACTTCCTCATCCAAGTCATTTATAAAAATCACAAACAGCAGAGGTCTCAGAATAGATCCCTGCAGAACACCACTAGTCACCAAGCTCCAGGCTGAATACTTTCCAACTACCAACACCCACTGTCTTCTATGGGCCAGCCAATTCTGTATCCAGACAGCCTGTATCCCATGACTACTTACTTTCTGAATAAGTCTACCATGGGGAACCTTATCAAATGCCTTGCTAAAATCCATGTACACCATATCCACTGCTCTACTTTCATCAATGTGTTTTGTCACATCCTCAAAGAGCTCAATAACATTTGTGAGGCATGACCTGCCCCTCACAAAACCATGCTGACTATCTCTAATCAAAGTATGGTTTTCCAAGTAATCATAAATCCTGTCACTCAGAATCCTCTCCAATACTTTGCACATCACAGATGTAAGACTGACATGTTGGTAAATTCCAGGATTATCACTATTTCCTTTCTTTAATAAAGAAATAACATTTTCCGCTCATATTTCTTAAACATTGTGATGGTTTCCATCTCTACTACCCTTTACAGCAGTGAGCTCCAGGATGCCACCAACCTGGGTTACCAACTTTGCCCAGACACCTTTCTGGAGATTTCACCACACGAATGTTGTGTCCTATTCGAAGAAACCACCCTTTTTGCTATTGCCAAAATAGTTTAGAGCTACGATGAAAGTGGTCAAAGGAATTGAAACCAGAACTCAGTCCTTTGTTAACCTTTTTGATGATTTTACTCCTGCCTTTCTCCCGGCTGTGTACAAAGAGATTTTCTCGAGACTCAGGGCAATGCTGGAGTGTTTGAAACCCTGGTTTTCATACACATAACTGGAACAAAACATTTACTTCACTATCACAGAACAGTGATGGCACAGAGAGTGACCAAGGATGCCATTGTGTCGACACTGGGTTTTCAAGCAATGAGCAATGTATCTAGTGATATCCCCCAGCTTCTCCTTGTAACTCTGCACTTTCTTTCTTTTCAGGTAAGAATCCAATTCCCTCTTGAATGTCTTGATTGACTCCAATTCAATCACACTCTCAGGAAGAACATTGCATCTTTGACTTCTCACTTCTCTTTCTTGACACCTGTGTTTCCATTTCTGAGGATAGACTGGCCACCAGTATCCACTTTTAACCCACCAATTCCCATAGTTACCTTGACTCTTCATCCTTGCACCCTACTTCCTGTAAAGACTCCATCCATTCTCCCAGTTCCGACATCTCCATCACATATGTTCCAATGATGCCAACTTCAACCAGGGAGCCTCCGATATAGCCACCTTCTTCTTCAACCTAGGATTCTCCAGCACCATTGTTGGCAGGGCTCTGCCCTATCTCCCAAACTTCAAACCCTCGCCCTGTCTCTTCACTCCCGCTACAGTGATAGGGCTCCCCTTGTCCTTGGGGAAAGTGAGGACTGCAGATGCTGGAGATCAGAGCTGAAAATGTGTTGCTGGAAAAGCTCAGCAGGTCAGGCAGCATCCAAGGAGCCGGAGAAGGGAGGAAGAGAGCTTCTTCAAGGAAGGCATCCTTGCAATAGGATTCGCAGTAGGTTAAAATCTTCGAGGAGAAAGTGAGGACTTCAGATGCTGGAGATCAGAGCTGAAAATGTGTTGCTGGAAAAGCGCAGCAAGTCAGGCAGCATCCAAGGAGCAGGAGACCTGCTCCTTGGATGCTGCCTGACCTGCTGTGCTTTTCCAGCAACAAATTTTCAGCTCCCCTTGTCCTTCCCTACCATCTCACCAGCATCCACATCCTGAAGATCATCAGCCACCATTTCCATCACCTCCAGTCGGATGCCATCACCAGACACATATTCCCGTCCTCTCCTTTGTCTGTCTTCCTCAGGGACTGTTCCCTCCATGACACCCTGGTCCACTCTTCCTTCACTTCTAATACCACCACCCCTCAACAGTCCTATGGCACCTTCCCCTGTAACACTTGTCTATTTACCTCCTTCCTCCTCTGCATCAAAGGTCCCAAACATTCCTTCCAGATGAAGCAATACTTTACACAATCTACTTTACTGGATTTGCTGCTCACAATGTAGTTTCCTCAACATTGGGGAAACAAAGCATAGACTGGGAGACCACTTCAAAGAACGCCTATGTTCTGCCCGCAAAAATAACCCTGAGCTTCCAGCTGCCAAGCACTTCAACACACCACCTTTTTCTCTGGCCAACACCTCCCTCTTGAGCTTGCTGCAGTACTCCAGTGAGGCTCAGAGCAACAATTCTGCTTGGAAACCCTGCAGCCTCCTGGATTCAATTATGGGTTCAATAAGTTTAGAGCTGAAAATGTGTTGCTGGAAAAGCGCAGCAGGTCAGGCAGCATCCAAAGAGCAGGAGAATCGATGTTTCGGGCATAAGGCCTAGAAGGGCTTATGCCCGAAACATCGATTTTTTTGCTCTTTGGATGCTGCCTGACCTGCTGCGCTTTTCCAGCAACACATTTTCAGCTCTGATCTCCAGCATCTGCAATCCTCACTTTCTCCTCAATAAGTTTAGAGCTTGAACTCTCCCATGTCCTTGCTTCTAACCCCATGCATCAGCCTTGTTATCACATAGTCTGCTGTTACCCACAACCTATTGTTAACCACTAATCGTCCCCATTAGTAGCTATTCACTCTCCTAGCTAGATCGTTATCCACTCCTTTGTCTGGCCAACTGTTCTTCTCTCTCTTTGGGTTCTATCTCCATTGCATATTTACTCCTTAACCTCTCCCCCTCCCTAACCTCAACATATAAACCAACACGGGCAGCACGGTGGCACAGTGGGGGCCGCACGGTGGCACAGTGGGGGCAGCACAGTGGCACAGTGTTGGGCAGCACGGTGGCACAGTGGTTAGCACTGCTGCCTCACAGCACCAGAGACCCGGGTTCAATTCCCGCCTCAGGCGACTGACTGTGTGGAGTTTGCACGTTCTCCCCGTGTCTGCGTGGGTTTCCTCCGGGTGCTCCGGTTTCCTCCCACAGTCCAAAGATGTGCGGGTCAGGTGAATTGGCCATACTAAATTGCCCGTAGTGTTAGGTAAGGGGTAAATGTAGGGGTATGGGTTGGTTGCGCTTTGGCGGGTCGGTGTGGACTTGTTGGGCCGAAGGGCCTGTTTCCACACTGTAAGTAATCTAATCTAATTTTCCTAACTACCAGCAGTTCTGAGGAAGGGTCACTGGACCTGAGATGTTAACTCTGATTTCTCTTCACAGATTTGGCGGACCTGCTGAATTTTTCCAGCAACCTCTGTTTTTGTTTAAGAACTTAACTGGTCCCTGTACGGAGATGTTTCTCATGTCACCAATTCTTCTTTTGACAATTATCTGAGAATTGGGACCTCTTGCTATCCATCCTTCCATCACTGGGGACAACTTTTCCTTATCTATTCTGTCCAGAATTTACAATTAAAATTAGAATTACAATTAGAGTTAGGGTTATTGTCACATGCACTCACCTTACATAAGGACAGGAGTACAGTGAAAAGTGTACAACACATGTCACTGTCTCAAGTATGAAGTACCTAGGTACAAATTCCAGGTGCAAAAAATAGAGGAAATAAAGAAAAAAAAATACATGACATTTTATACATAGCATAAGTTAGAAAAATAAGAAATAAAGCCAGAAAGATGGACACTACAATGTTTCTATAAGCACCTCCACATGGTCTGATGGGTCACCAACATTTCCCAACCAGTAGCTATCTTCACTCCAGGCCTTTGGCTGTAAAACTGTCATCACAGATGCTTCTGAGATTGAGAAGTTGTGTTCATACATTTGTTGCAATAATCCAATCCAGTGCTTTGGCCCAAATACCATTAGACCTTAAGATGGAGGAACAGAAGTAGGATACTCAGCTCATTGAGCCTCCTCCATCATTCAAAGCGATTGTGGCTGATCTGATCACTCAAATCCACTTTCCTGCATTATCCTTGATTTCCTTACTAATTAACAATCTTCGAATGAAAAATCCCTACAGTGTGGAAACAGGCTTTTTGGTTCAACAAATCCATACCGACCCTCCGAAGAGTAAACCACCCAGACCCACCCCCCTATATTTCTTCCTAACTAATGCATTTAACCTACACATCCCTGAACATTATGGGACAATTTAGCATGGCCTATTCACCTAACCTGCACATCTTTTGGATTGTGGGAGGAAACCTAAGCAGACACAGGGAGAATGTACAAACTCCACACAGACAGTTGCCTGAGGCAGGAATTGAACCCAGGTTACCTGCGCTGTGAGGCAGCAGTGCTAACCACTGTGCCAGTCATTAAAGTACATTTACAAGCACAACGCCAATCTATCTCAGCCTTGAATGTATTTTAATGACCTCTACAGCACTTTGCGTGAAGGAATTCCACAGATTCACTGACTTCTGAGGGAAAATATTCCGTATCTCTCTGCATGGAGTTTCCTTGTGGGTGCGTCCAGCTCATTAAATTTATGCCATCTCCAAAGAAGAGACAAAAATACAGCAGATGCGGGAATCCAAAGTAGACAAGCAGGAGACTGGAACAGCACAGCAAGCAAGCCATGAAAGTTTGACTTCTCCACCTCCTGATGCTGCCTGACTTGCTGTGTTCTTCTAGCCTCCTGCCTGTCTACCTCCAAATCAGGGATACATGCTTTATGTTAGCCTTGATTAAATGGTATTATTCTTGTCATAGAGTCCTTGAGCCAGAACATTCAGCTACACATCAGACAGCTACGCACCAAATCTAGGCCAAGACTTTGGTGAGGGGCTGTCAGAGGTGTCACCTGTTCGAGATGTGAAGCTGATTTACCACTTGCCCTGCCAAGTAAACATTAAAAATCCCGCAGTATGATGCTGAAGGAGATCTAGAGTGTTCTTCCCAGTTTTCAGGCCAATAGGTATCTCTCAACCAATGCCAACAACCAATTAAATGATCATTCTCGAACTGCTGTTTGTGGGATTGCTGTTCACAAATTAGCCGCTAATTTCTCCTTGTGTTACAATGGTGACTATACCTGACAGGTAGTTGGTTAGCCAAAAAACACTTGGAGGATCACAAGGTCAATATGGACCATGCTGTAGCAGCCAGTTTGCTGGCTGGCCTGCCTTGAGTTTTAATTTCTGGATTAGTGGTGCTGGAAGAGCACAGCAGTTCAGGAGCAGGATGGTTTTACTGCTCCTCGGATGCTGCCTGAACTGCTGTGCTCTTCCAGCACCACTAATCCAGAATCTGGTTGCCACCATCTGCAGTCATTGTTTTCACCTAGTTGAGTTTTAATTTGCTCACAATCTGTTTTGTGTGGGGGTTTCGATGGCAAATAACTGGAAGTGCCGCTCATCATGCTTCCCATTGTTTAGCACCCCATCTTTATTTGTTTCCTTGGAATGAACATTGTTCTCTCAAATGGCCTTTTGTGGGGTTAATTTACTGGTCATCATTGAGCCATTTCACACCAATCAGTGAAGTTCAGGGTGTTGCATGAAACACCAGTCTCTGCCCAACAATTCTCAATTCACTTGATGACATCTCCCAGATACAACAGTCACAAGTTAGTTATCTTTTAGACTTGATGATGTTTGAGGAGGAAGTGAGGTCTGTAGATGCTGGAGATCAGAGCTGAAAATGTGTTGCTGGAAAAGCGCAGCAGGTCAGGCAGCATCCAAGGAACAGGAAATTCAGGAATCATTCCTGAAGAAGGGTTTATGCCTGAAACGTCGAATTCTCTATTCCTGAGATGCTGCCTGGCCTGCTGTGCTTTGACCAGCAACACATTTGCAGCTTATGCCTGAAACGTCGAATTTCCTGTTCCTTGGATGCTGCCTGACCTGCTGCACTTTTCCAGCAACACATTTTCAGACTTGATGATGTTGCCAATCATTGATACAGAGTATATCATCAGAACCGTCATCTTTACCACAGCTGTCTTTATCAGCTGGCTTTGCTTTTTTTCTATCTGGACACTTGCATGTCAAGTGATTTATATTCTTGCATTACTTTACTTTTCCCATGGGGGTTTAGATCAGAGTGGTGCTGGAAAAGCACAGCAAGTCAGGCAGCACCCAAGGAGCAGGAAAATCGCTGTAAGGTTATAGGCAACTAGGCAGAAGTGAGGACTGTAGATGCTGGAAACCAGAGTTTAGATCAGAGGGATGCTGCTGCTGTGCTTTTTCAGCACCACTCTAATCTAAACTCTGGTTTTCAGCATCTGCAGTCCTCACTTCTTCCTAGTCTATTACTTTTCCCACACTGAGTATGTGTTCTTTCCTTTTATATGGCATCCTGCATACATCCTGCACTCTGACATTGACCTTTCTGCTGCTCTTTCTGAAAATATTTCTTCCTTGCTTCCCACTCATATTGTTGAATACCTACTGTTCGTAAGTAATGTTAGCTAAGGGTTCGAAATCAGCCTGCAGCCTTTCTATGGTCTGGGTATTATGCTCCTCGGTTAAATCTAAGCTGTAACAGTATGTACCACTCTTTACCAGCTTTGCTACTCTCACTCGTAGACAGCTTTTTAAAAAAAAAATCATTCCATAGCTTCTTCATAACTTTGCTAGTGAGACTGGAAGAAATTTCAATTCTGCCCCCCGTTGCCTTTCATTTTCAAGCACTGGAGATTTCAGAACTATTCTGACTCCCCCAATAAATCCAATTTGTAGACGGTTGCTAACAAAAACTGAACGTGCTGGAGAAACTCAGCAACCTCTAGCAGCGCCTGTGGAAAGGTATGAATTGTCGTCGCTCAGATCTCCAGCATCCAAAGGACTTTGCGTTTATTTGACCTCCAAGCCTGTTTTTCTAGTTCTTCCTTGCTGTTTCTTCCAGTAACTGGCTCGCGTGACAGCCTTGAGATTCCACGTAAGTTCAGCTACTTCTGACACCACGTTTCGTGCAGAGGGATGGATGTGAAACTGCGGAGTCCTCTTTCTTCTGAAAGATCGAGGCTCTCATCTTCACAAGCTACAGCAAACAGAGTCTCTCAGCTACAGCAGCATTATTGCGTCAACAATTGTGTCAGACTTTTGGAATGAGTTGAATAAAAAAAAAGCAGTGAGCTCTCTGGTCAAACACACAGAATGCTGGAAAAACTCAGCAGGTCTGGCAGTATGTGCAGAGAGAGTTAATGTTTTGAGTCCAATATGACTCTTCTTCAGAACTGGTCTCTGGGAACGATTGGCAGGACAGTTACTCCAATGCCATAATTTTCAGAATTTTTTTTATTCATTCAAGGAATTAGGAGATTGCTGGCTAGGACAACATTTAATGTCTATCTCTAATTGCCCAGAGGGCAGTTAAGAGACACCAACATTGCTGGATTCATCTGTAGGCCAGGTCAGGTAAGGATGGCAGTTTCCTTCGCTAAAGGACATTAGTGAACCAGAAACCAAAAAGAGAAAATGCTGGAAAATCTCAGCAGGTCTGGCAGCATCTGTAAGGAGAGAAAAGAGCTGACATTTCGAGTCTAACTGACCCTTTGTCAAAGCTTAGAGAACCAGATGTGTTTTTTCAACAATCAATTCATAGATATTGCTGTTTTTCTTAATTCCAGACTTTTACTGGATTAAATTTCACTGTTTGTTGTAGGAGGGATTCCAACCCCTCCCAGAACGATACCTGGGTCTCTGGATTATTTGCCCAGTGATAATCGCACCAAGCATTCCCAAATGTAGCATGGACCTAAATCTTCAAGAATGAAAAATTAACATTGCCATAACAACTATGGTATGCTAAACAACTACACTTTAGGGGAGCAGCAATCAGTGAGCTATTATTCTGAGGGAGCATAGTCATCAGCTACAACAGACTGGGGCTGGAGACTGTTTTGAAGTGCCATGCTCTTCAAGGGCAGCACAATGGCTCAGCAGTTAGCACTGCTGCCTCACAGCACCAGGGACCCAGGTTCCATTCCAGCCTTGGGTGACTGTGTGGAGGTTGCACGTTCTCCCCGTGTCTGCGTGGGTTTCCTCTGGGTGCTCCGGTTTCCTCCCACAGTCCAAAGGTGTGCGGGTCAGGTGATTTGGCCATGTTAAATTGCCCATAGTGTTGTGTGCATTAGTCAGAGGGAAATGGGTCTGGTGGGTTACTCTTCGGAGGGTCGGTGTGGACTTGTTGGGCCCAAGGGCCTGTTTACACACTGTAGGGAATCTAATCAATTCCGGTTCTGTCATTTGAATTGCCAATTGACAATTGCGGATCATGGATGTGAAGATAACCACCCCATGAAAGGCCTTGGATGATATCTACTGTTATGATGCTGGCTGAGTTCATTCCTGGAATAAAGTCTTTGCAATCCCCAGTGGTTTGTCAGGTGGGAGAATGATTTCTAAGCACTCTTCAAAGAAACACTGCAGAATGCACTGTTTGACCCTTTCACAGACATCAGGTTTCATTTCTTCCTTGTGAAAACTTCTGCCTGTCCTTCTGAATGTATATAGGCAGGAAACAAACACCTGACTCTGCGCTGCTCGGTGGATCTAATGTAAGGACAGAAGCGAGACTGGTTCTATTCTCCCTTGAGACCAATGTACTGCCTGCAAAAAAAAAACACAATTGGTACCAAACAAGGTAACAATCTAACCCCTCAATACAGTTTTAGGGGGCAAAATATGTATTGTATTCAGAAAATACAAGTCCTTCCATTCTGTTTGGGAACTGTGTGTCATTACTTCAATGCTTTTGGTGTCAATTCTATACCTACTGTCACTGGAGAAACCAGGTCAGTGGTGATCAAAGGTGCTCCTGGTGTGTCAGTGATTACACAGGGAATAGCACTTACCAGACCAACAAATGAAGTAGCTGTATGCTGTATCTTCTGCTAAGCAGCAGGTGAATCACAAGACCATCCGTCCCAGCACTTCATTCCAGTACAGTAATTTGCATTTATATAGCACCTCTTCTAGGAACAAAACCTCCTGTAGGTGGTTTGCAAGGTGATATCAGACTAAATATTAAAAGAGATGGGTAAAAGCACAAGTCAAAGTCTGAGATTTAAAAGAGTCTCTTAAACAGTGAAAAATAACAAATCATCACCAATCACTTCCACACATTAACTGGTGTTCATGAAGCAACAAATTTATAAAATGTATTGTTACAATTGAAGTCAAGAGAGTGCACTGCCTCTGTCTCTCTCACTCTTTCTTTCTCTTTCTCTCTGTCTCTGTCTCTCTCTCTCTCTCTCTCTGTCTCCACTGCTAACAATAGAAATTTAAGTGTTTTTCCCTAATTACAGATATAACCGATTTTAATAGATATTTCTAACCTTTTTGTTCAGATGTGTTATGGTAGACATCCGGAGCAGTTGGGACTTGAACCTCAGTTCACTACAAGGCCAACTACATTCATAAAAGGTCCAGTAGATTCATTCTAGAAATGACAGGCCTTATGAGGAGAGAATGAACAGTTTAGGTCAAGTTTAGAAGGATGAGAGGAGACCTAATTGACGTCTATAAGATGCTGAAGGAGGATTGACAAAGTGGACATAGAGAGATGTTTCCCCTTGTCCTGTCAGAGGTCATATTTTTAGGCTAAAGGTGGCAGATTTAAAACAGAGATGAGGAGGAATTACTTCTCTCAAAGGGTCATGAGTCTGTGGAATTCACTGCCCCAGGGCAAGGTGGACATTGGGACAGTGAATAAATTCGAGGAGGATATAGACAGATTTTTAATTAGTATTGGAGGTTGGAGGATTATGGAGAGTGGGAGGAAAATAGAGTCAAGGTCGAGATGAGATCAACCAACATCGTGTTAAATGGCAGAGCAGGCTTGAGGGGCTGAAGGGCCTCATTCTGCTCCTTGTTCATACGTTATCTACCTCAGGTTCAGAATGAAAAGATCTACCAATCAAGGTTCATTTGTGAAAAGCAAAGTTATTTATGTTATAAAAAGACATTGGCAATGATGCAAATATTGAAAGGGCTTTTGCCTGAAACATCGATTCTCCTGCTCCTTAGATGCTGCCTGACCTGCTGTGCTTTTCCAACACCACACTCTCGACTCTGATCTCCAGCATCTGCAGTCCTCATGTTCTGTCAATGATGCAAATATGAGTAGCACATAATTTTAAATATGGAAGTACAATTTAAAAGGAATACAACTATTATGATCTCAGGAGATGTCAGCATCAAGATTAGAGTGGTGCTGGAAAAGCACAGCAGGTCAGGCAGCCTCTGAGGAGCAGGAAAATCGACATTTCAGGCAAAACCCCTTCATCAGGAATGCCAGCATCAGACAAAGCAGAACTCAGTCAAGAACATAGCTTGATAGATCTTAACTTTCTTTGTTTTTGATTTATTTTGATTCAATTTATTGTTGTCACATGTACCTAGGTATAGAGGAAAGTATTGTTTTGCATATAGTACAGGCAGATCATACCATACAAAGATCGTAGTGTGATAAAACAGAGCAAGGAGTACAAAGCTACACAAAATTGCACAAAAAGATCATCAAGATTTGAAATATGAGCAGTCCAATCAGAAATCTAACAACAGCAGATCAGAAGCTGTTCTTGAATCTGTTGGTCCATGTGTTTAAGCCTTTGTATCTTCCACCTGACAGAAGAGGTTGGGAGAGATTATAACCAGGGTGGGATGTGAGTCTTTGATGATGTTAGCTGCCTTTCCGTGCCAGCGAGGAGTATAGATGGAGTCCATGGAGGTTTTGGTTTTTAATAAAGAGGTCATTTGCTGAAGCATGAGCATGCAATGCTGCAGATTTTATTTTAACAACAAAACAGATATTTATTATAAAAGGATCAAAGGTAACATGTAATAATTCAAACCGCCTACTGATGAAAAATTTTCAAAGATTTTAAATGCAGTAAAGGTATAATCGGATTAATTACAAAACACTAAAATAAAACAAAAATACAGCAAAGAAGTGTGGATGCTGGAAATCTGAAACCAAAACAAACATAGCTGGAGAAACTCAGCAGGTCTGGCAGCATCTGTGGATAGAAAACAGAGATAATGTTTCAACCAAGTGACCCTCCTTCAGAATCCTAAAACATTCCTTTATAAGAACACAGAACATAACGTGCTGAAGAGCCTGTTCCTGTACTGTACTATATCTGTACTGACCTATTTTAAACTAATCTGCCTGCACACTATCTATATCCTTCTTTGCCCTGCCTGTTCATGTGTCTCTCTCAATGCTTTTTAAACATTGCTATTGCATCTGCTTCTACCAACTCCCCACACAATGCTTTCCACGCACCCACCACCCTCTGTGCAAAAGGCTTTCCTCACACATCTCCATTAAACTTTTCCCTCTCACCATTTACCTCTAGTATTTGACATTTCCACCGTGGACAAAAGACACTGACTATCCATAATTTTATACATTTCTATCAAATCACCATTCAGCCTCTGATGCTAGTGAAAGCAACCTAAGTTTGTCCAACCACGGTGGCACAGTGGTTAGCACTGCTGCCTCACAGCACCAGAGACCCTGGTTCAATTCCCGACTCAGGTGACTGACTGTGTGGAGTTTGCACGTTCTCCCCGTGTCTGCGTGGGTTTCCTCCGGGTGCTCCGGTTTCCTCCCACAGTCACAAAGATGTGCGGGTCAGGTGAATTGGCCATGCTAAATTGCCCGTAGTGTTAGGTAAGGGGTAAATGTAGGGGTATGGGTGGGTGGCGGGTCGGTGTGGACTTGTTGGGCCGAAGGGCCTGTTTCCACACTGTAAGTAATCTAATCTAATCTCTCCTTCCAGCTAATATTCTCCCAAACAGGCGACATCCTGGTAAACCTTTTCTGCACCTTCTTGAAAGCTTCCATATCATTGTTATAGTGTGGTGATGTGAATCTCACACCATACTCCAAATGCAACTTAACTAAAGTCTTAGCTGCAACATGACTTCTCAATTTCTATACTTAATACCCAGCCCAATGAAGGCAAGTATGCCATATGCCCTCTTTAGCATCTTATTCACTTGTGTTGCCATTTTCAGGGAGGTAGGGACTTGCACCCCAAGATCCCTGCATTTTGGAAAGATAAATCAAGGCAGGACTTATACACTTACTGGTAAGGTCCTGGGGAGTGTTGCTGAACAAAGAAACCATGGAGTGCAGGTTCATAGCTCCTTGAAAATAGAGTCTCAGATACGTGAGAACGTAAGAACTAAGAGTAGGAGTAGGCCATCTGGCCCTTTGAGACTCCTCCACAATTCAATAAGATCATGGCTGATCTTTTTGTGGACTCAGATCTACTTACCTGCCCATATCCCATAATTCCTTCATTGTTAAAAAAAATCGATCTTAGCTTTATAAGTGCTTACTGAAGTAGCATTAACTACTGGGGTGGTGCGGTGGCTCTGTGGTTAGCACTGCTGCCTCACAGTGCCAGGGACCTGGGTTCAATTCCCACTTCAGTTGACCCTCTGTGCGGAGCTTATACATTCTCCTCTGTTTGTGTGGGTTTCTTCCCACCATCCAAAGATGTGCAGGTTAGGTGAATTGACCATGCTAAATTGCCCATTGTGTTAGTCAGGGATAAATATAAGGTAGGGGGACAAGTCTGGGTTGGCTATGCTGAGGAGGGTTGGTGTGGACTTGTTGGGCCAAAGGGCCAGTTTCCACACTGTAGGGAATCTAATCTACTTCACTGGGCAGGGAAAGCCATAGATTTACAACCCTTTGGGTGAAGAAGTTCCTTCTCAAGTCAGTCCTAACTCTGCTCCTTCTAACTTTGAGGCTATGCCCTCTTGTCCTAATTTTACCCGCCAGTGGAATAAATCTGTGTGGAGTTTACACATTCTCCCCGTGTCTGCATGGGTTTCCTCTGGGTGCTCCCGTTTCCTCCCACAATCCAAAGATGTGCAGCCAGGTGAATTGGCCATGCTAACTTGCCCATAGTATTAGGTGCATTAGTCAGAGGGAAATGGGTTTGGGTGGGTTACTCTTCGGAGGGTCGGTGTGGACTTGTTGGGCCAAAGGGCCTGTTTCCACACTGTAGGGAATCTAATCTAATCTGAAAGCACCCTCTCTACTAACATCTCATGTATTCCTTTCATAACTTTATATCTTTCCATCAGATCCCCCTCATTCTTCTGCATTCCAATGAATATTTAAGATTACATTAGATTCCCTAGATTCCCCACAGTGTGGAAACAGACCATTTGGCCCAACAAGCCCATACCGACCCTTCAAAGAGTAACCCACCAGACCCATTATCCTCTGACTAATGCACCTAACACGATGGGCAATTTCTCATGGCCAATTCACCCGACCTGCACATCTTTGGATTGTGGGAGGAAACCGGAGCACCCAGTATAATCCCAGTCTACTCAGTCTCTCCTCGTAGGCCAACTCCCTCAACTCTGAAATCAACCTAGTGAACCTCCTCTGCACACCCCCTCATACCACTACATCCTTTCTCAAGGAAGGAGACCAAAACTGCACATTACTCCAGGTGTGGCCTCACCAATACCCTGTATAGCTGCAAAATAATGTGTCTGCTTTTAAACTCAATCCCTTTAGCAATGAAGGATAAAATTCCATTTGCCTTCCAAATTACCTGTTGTACCTGCAGATCAACCTCCTGTGATTCATGCACAAACACACCTAGGTCCCTCTGCACAGCAGCTTACTGCAACTTTTCACCATTCAAGCAATAATTGTTTTTACTGTTACTCTTACTGAAATGGATGATTTCACATTTATTAGTATTTGCCCACGCACTCAATGTATCTATGTTCCTCTGCAAAGTTTCACAATCCTCTGCACACTTTGCTCTGCACTCATCTTAGTATCATCGTCAATCTTTGACACCATACACATGGTCCCCAATTCCAAAGCATCAATATAAATCGTAAATAATTGTGATCCCAACACTGATCCCTGAGGCACACCACTAGTCACTGATTGCCAGCAAGAATAGCACTCATTTATCCCCACTCTTTGCTTCCTGGTAGTCAAATAATCCTCTATCCACGCTAATACTCTACCCCTAACACCATGCATCCTTATCTTATGCAGCAGCTTCTTGTATGGCACCTTGTCGAAGGCCGATTGGAAATATAGGTACACCACATCTACTGAGTCCCCATTTTCCACCTTGCTCATTATGTCTTCATAGAATTCCAAAAGATTTGTTCAGCATTACCTGCCCTTCATGAACCCATGCTGTGTCTGCCCAATGGGACAATTGTTATCGATATGCCTTGCTATTTCTTCCTTGATAGTAGACTCAAGAGCAGCAGGTGAGGCAGCATCCAAGGAACAGGAGATTCGACGTTTCGGGCATAAGCCCTTCTTCAGGAATGAGGAAAGTGTGTCCAGCAGGCTAAGATAAAAGGTAGGGAGGAGGGACTTGGGGGGAGGAGCGATGGAGATGCGATAGGTGGAAGGAGGTCAAGGTGAGGGTGATAGGCCGGAGTGGGGTAGGGGCGGAGAGGTCAGGAAGAAGATTGCAGGTTAGGAAGGTGGTGCTGAGTTCGAGGGATTTGACTGAGACAAGATGGGGGGAGGGGAAATTAGAAAACTGGAGAAATCTGTGTTCATCCCTTGTGGTTGGAGGGTTCCCAGGCGGAAGATGAGGTGCTCTTCCTCCAACCGTCGTGTTGTTATGGTCTGGCAATGGAGGAGTCCAAGGACCTGCATGTCCTTGGTGGAGTGAAGGGGGGGGTTAAAGTGTTGAGCCACGGAGTGGTTGGGTTGGTTGGTCCGGGTGTCCCAGAGGTGTTCTCTGAAACGTTCCGCAAGTAGGCGACCTGTCTCCCCAATATAGAGGAGGCCACATCGGGTGCAGCGGATGCAATAGATGATATGAGTGGCGGTGCAGGTGAATTTGTGGCGGATATGGAAGGATCCCTTGGGGCCTTGGAGAGAAGTAAGGGAAGAGGTGTGGGCGCAAGTTTTGCATTTCTTGCGGTTGCAGGGGAAGGTCCCGGGAGTGGAGGTTGGGTTGGTGGGGGGTATGAACCTGATGAGGGAGTCATGGAGGGAATGGTCTTTTTGGAATGATGATAGGGGAGGGGAGGGAAATATATCCCTGGTGGTGGGGTCCGTTTGGAGGTGGCGGAAATGACGGCGGATGGATTTATTCTGCACCCGATGTGGCCTCCTCTATATTGGGGAGACAGGCCACCTACTTGCGGAACATTTCAGAGAACACCTCTGGGACACCCGGACCAACCAAACCAACCACCCCGTGGCTCAACACTTTAACTCCCCTTCCCACCCCACCAAGGACATGCAGGTCCTTGGACTCCTCCATCGCCAGAACATAACAACACGACGGTTGGAGGAAGAGCGCCTCATCTTCCGCCTAGGAACCCTCCAACCACAAGAGAGGAACTCAGATTTCTCCAGATTCCTCATTTCCCCTCCCCCCACCTTGTCTCAGTCAAATCCCTCGAACTCAGCACCGCCTTCCTAACCTGCAATCTTCTTCCTGACCTCTCCGCCCCTACCCCACTCCGGCCTATCACCCTCACCTTGACCTCCTTCCACCTACCGCATCTCCATCGCCCCTCCCTCAAGTTCCTCCTCCCTACCTTTTACCTTAGCCTGCTGGACACACTTTCCTCATTCCTGAAGAATGGCTTATGCCCGAAACGTCGAATCTCCTGTTCCTTGGATGCTGCCTCACCTGCTGCGCTTTTCCAGCAACACATTTTAAGATCTGATCTCCAGCATCTGCAGACCTCACTTTCTCCTAGTAGACTCAAGCATCTTCCTCACTACAGAGGTTTCCCCATCTTTCGTCTACCTCCCTTTTTAAACATGATGTCACATTTGCTATTTTCCAGTCTCCTGGAACTTCTCCAGAGTCCAGCGAATTTTGGAAAATGATCACCACTGCATTTGCTATTTCTCCCTCCATCTCTTTTACTACCCTGGGATGCATTCCATCTATCCTTAGCTCCATGAGCTTGCCCAGCACTACCTCTTCTGTAATAATGATTGTTTCCAGGTCCTCACCTAACTTTATCTCTTTTGTCAATTACTGGCATGTTATTACTGTGAAGACCAATACAAAATATCTATTCAATGCCTCAGCTATTTCATCATATCCAGAACTAAATGCCCCTTCTCATCCTCTAAAGGACCAATGTTTACTTTTGCCACTCTTTTCATTTTATTTATAGAAACTTTTACTATCTGTCTTTATATTCTGTGCTAATTTTTTCTCGAGTTCTATCTTTTTTTTTAATAGCTCTGTTTGTGGCTTTCCGTTGACCATTAAAGTTTTCCCAATCTTCTACATTCCAGCTGATCTTGGCTACTTTTTATGCCTTCTCTTTCAATTTGATATCCTTCCCTATTTCCTTAGACACCCATGGCAGATCACCCCTTTTCCTACAGTCATTCCTTTTCACTAGAATATGCTTTTGCTAAGCACTTTGAAAAATTGCTTTGAAAGTCTTCCACTGCTTGTTAACTCTCCCACCATAAAATCTTTATTTCCAGTCTACTTTAGCCAAGTCCTCCCTCATTCTATTGTAGTCTCACTTGTCCAAGCACAGGACCCTGGGTATTGGATTTTATCTTCACACCCTCCATCTGTGTTCTAAATTCAACCAGACTGTGATCACTCCTTCCAAGTGGATCCCTAACTTTGAGTTCATTAATTATTCCTGTCTCATTACGCAGGACCAGATCTAGGATAGCTTGCTCCCTTGTCGGCGCCATTGCATACTGTTCGAGAAAACTATCACGTGTACACTCAATAAACTCCTCCTCAAGGTTACCCTGACCGAGCTGGTTTGACCAATCGACATGTAGATTAAAATCCCCCATGATAATTGCCACACCATTTTTACAGACATTAGTTATTTCTTTGTATATTGCCCACCCCATTGTGATGTTATTATTTGATGGCCTGTAGACTACACCTGTCAGTGACTTTTTCTTCTTAGAAGTTCTAATTTACACCCAAATGGATTCAACTTTATTCTTCATAAAACTTGTATCATCTCTCAGCACTGCCTTGATGTTGTCCTTGAATATAGGGACTATACTACATCCCTTAATTTCCTGTCTGTCCTTCTGAATAATCTGATACCCCTGGTTATTTAATTCCTAGTCATGACCATCCTGTAACCATGTCTCCACAATGGTTAGTAAATCATATTCAGTCACGATGATTTGTGCCATTAATTCATTGACCTTGTTACGAATGCTATGAGCATTCAGGTAAAGTGCCCATATGCCAGCTTTCTTACCCTCATGATTTCCAACATCCCTCATAATATCTCCTCAGTTATCCTTCCTTTTCTCACAGACTGCCTTGAACTCAAACCCATCATGCCATTTTTATTTACCATCATACTTCCTGTCAGTTTCCCTTTCCCTTCCCCCTGACTCGCAAGATTAAGTCCTAGTGACCACCTTATTTATCCTTTTCAGTGGAACACTAGTTCTAGATCGGTTCAGGTAGAGACTGTCCCATCGGTACAGATCACCCCAGTACCAAAACTGATGCCAATGCCCCATGAAATGGAACCCCTCTTTCCCACACAACTCCTTTAGCCACATGTTTACTTCCCTAATTTTCTTATCCCTAAGCCAATTTGCACATGGTTGGGGCAGTAGTCCAGAGATTATGACCCCCAAGGAACTGTTTCTTAACTTCATTCCTAGTGTTTGCTAATCCCCAGACAGGTCCTCCATCCTACTCTTGCCTATGTTGTTAGTCCCAACATGGACCACAACAACTGAATCCTCCCCCTCCTGCTCCAATACCCTTTCAAGCTGGTCAGAGATGTCTTCCACCTGGCACTTGGCAGGCAACAGACCATATGGGACTCCTAATCCGGCTCACAAAGGATACCATCTATCCTCATAATTATAGAATCTCCTATAACAACCATTTGTCTTTTTGTGCCCCCCCCCCCACTCTTGAATGGCCTCCTGCACCATGGTGCTGTGGTCAGCTGGCTCATCCTCACCACAGCCCTTCCTCATCCACACAGGGAGCAAGCACCTCATACCTGTTGGACAAGGTGAAAAGCTGAGGCTCCTCTGTTCCCAAACTCAGAATCCCCCTATCTGCCTCACTTGCAATTACACCCCACTGTCTCTGATCACTAACTGAATTTGAACTATTGAATCTACCAGGTGTGTGTCCTGAAATAAAATGTCCGGCTAACTCTTGCACTCCCGGATGTACTCCAGTGTTTGAAGCTCAGATTCCAGGTCATCAACTCTGAGCCGGAGTTCCACCAGCAACCAACACTTGCTGCAGATGTGGTCACTGCCATTCACAATGGGGTCAGCTAGCCCTTACATCACACAACTACAAGTGAAGAAGGCATTTAGTATGCTTGCCTTTATTGGTCAGTGCATTGAGTAGAGGAGTTGCAGTAGGCCACTATTGGAATATTATGTTCAGTTCTGGTCTCCATGTTGTAGGAAGAGTGTTGTGAAACATGATAGGCTTCAGAAAAGATTTGCAAGGATGATACTAGGGTTGGAGGGTTTGAGCTATAGGGGGAGGCTGAATGGACTGAGGTTATTTCACCCTGGAATGCCGGAGACTGAGCAGCGACTTTATGGAAGTTTAAAAAATCATGAAGGGCATGGATAGCATAAACAGTCAAAGTATTTTCCCAGGGGAAGGGAGTTTACAACCAGAGAGCATAGGTTAAAGGTGAGAGTGGAAAGATTTGGAAGGGCTATGAGCCAAATGCTGTTAAACGGGACTAGATTAGGTTAAGATATCTGGTTAGCATGGACAGCGTGGATGAAAGTGTTGCCTCCATGCTGTACAGCTCTATGACTCTATCATGGTGTGTTTCATTGCTTCCAAGGATTAACCTTTACAATGTGAATTCCAGCTGGCATTTCTCGGCCATCTTTCCAAATGATCAACATCCTGCTTTATCTCATTTAATCATCTTCTGTACTCTCCACAACTCACCCTATTTTCATGTCATTTGCAAACATACTAATTGACCCATTTTCATTCAAATCATTTATATATATATTGCAGAGAAGAGTCCCAGCACTGATCCTTACAGAACACCCACTGGTTACAGACTTTCTGTTAGAAATGCCCCTGTCTTCTATGACCAAGTTAAAAATCACACAACACCAGGTTATAGTCCAACAGGTTTATTTGGAGCACTAGCTTTCAGAGAACTGCTCCTTCAGCAGGTGGTTGTGGAGCATAGGATAATAAGACAAAGAATGTATCGCAAAAGATTACAGTGTCCTGCAACTGAAATGATACATTGAACAAACTTGGATTATTGTTAAGTCTTTCATCTTTAGAATGGGTTGCAGGTTTCAGTTCATTAATATGTAAATCCCCGTACATCTTTTAAGTTGCGTTCTCGAGGTAACTTAAGGTTTTATAACAAAAGGTGACATCTCAGCTCAGACAATGCAGTAGAGGTGTGAAGTCTGTCTGTATCCCGGTCTTGAGTCAGACCGGTTCTATTTGCAAAGTGGAATTTACAAAATATTACATGGATTGTCTGCCTGCAGATTGTGCATATTTTTGAACAAAATAGAATGTATCTGCAAATATAATTCTGCAAATGTAAATTCACCCCATTGACTTATATGTGTATGTGTGCATGCATGAGAGAGAAAGAGAGAGAGGGTGTGAGTGAATGTGTTCATGTGAGTGTCTGCGTGTGAGTTGAGTGCACATGAGAGAGTGTGTGTTTGTGTGTATAAATGCTTGGTAAAGTGTGTGTGAAGGTGATGGAATATAAGCCTGTGAGAGGGTGTTTGTGTGGATGTGACCATGGGGGGTGTATGCGTGTGTGCATGTGAGAAAGAATGTGTGTATGAGAGAGAGGGTTTGCGTGAGTGTGTGAGTATGGAAGAGTGTGTGTATGTAAGAGTGTGTGTGAGTGAAAATGAATGTATAGTGTAGTGGGGTCACCTGTAATGTGACATAAACCCAAGGTCCCTGTTGAGGCCATCCCCATGGGTACCGAAATTGGCTCTCACCCTCTGCTCGACCACTTTGTGTTGTTACCGATCCTGAAGTCCACCTTGGAGGATGGTCACCCGAAGATCAGAGGCTGAATGCCCCTGACTGCTGAAGTGTCCCCCAACTGGGAGGGAACACCCCTGTCTGGTGTTTGTTGCGCAGTGTCCATTCATCCGTTGTTGTAAGGTCTGCTTGCCCTCACCAATTTACTTTGCATCAGGGCATCCTTGCCTACATACACATGCACACAGACATAGACACACACACACACACACACACACTCTTACATAGTCACACACTCACGCAGACCCTCTCTCATACACACACTCTATATCATATACACACATTTACCCTATACTCACACCCATGCAAACACCCTCCCACAGGCTTATACTCCATCACATACACTTTACCAAGCTTGCGCATATTCAACTTCACACTCTCTCACATACACTCACACAAACACACACTCATTCTCTTTCTCTCTCTCTGTCTCTCACATGCACACACACACACACACACACACACACACACATATATATAACTCTATGGGGTGAATTTGTATTCGTAGAATTATATTTGCAGATACATTCCATTTTGCTCAAAAAATTCCCAATTTGCAGGCAGTCAATGCAGGCAATCAATCTGTGTAATATTTTCTAAATTCTACTTTGGAAATAGAACCAGTCTGACTCAAGATTAGGATACAGTCAGACTCTGACCTCACACCTTTAATACATTGTTTGAGCTGACATGTCACCTTTTGTTATAAAACCTGAAGTTATCTCAAGAAGGTGACTTAAAGAAAGTTCTGGAGTTTACATATTAATGAACCAAAACCTGCAACCCATTCTAAAAGATGAAAAACTTAACAGCAATCCAGTTTTTTCAATATATCATTTCAATTGCAGGACCCTGTAATATTTTGCTATAAATTCTGAGTCTTACGATCTTATACTCCACAACCACCTGATGAATGAGCAACATTCTGAAAGCTAGTGCTTCCAAATAAACCTGTTAGACTATAACCTGGTGTTGTGAGATTTTTAACTTTGTCCACCCCAGTCCAACACCAGCATCTCCACTTCTTGACAAAGTCAATTTTGTATCTAACTTACCAGCTCATTGTGGTACTCATGTGATTTAATCTTCTGGATCAACTGATCGTGAGATTCCTTGTCAAATGTTTTAGTTAAGACCATATAGTCAACATCCACAGCCCTACCCTCATCAATCATCTTCATCACTTCCTCAAAAACTCAATCAAATTTGTGAGGCAAGACTTCCCACACAAAACAAACTCTGCTGACTGTCCCTAATAAGCCTATTCTTTTCCAAACTGTCAATAAATTCTGTCCTTAAGAATCATCTCTATATCACTAATGTATGGCTTATTAGCCTATATTTTCCTGGATTATCCCTGTTGCCCTTATTAAATAAAGGAACAACTTTGGCTATTCTATAGTTTTGCAACTTTGCCTTTGGATAAAGATGATACAAAGATCTCTGTCAAGGCCCCAACAATCTCCTTCCTTACCTCCCTCAGTATCCTGGGAGAACTTGCAAATAAACAATGCAGCTTTGTTATAGTATCCAAAACACTTTCGGTACAGTACCCAAAACACGACTAATGTAACGTTTACACCATTATCTAACATCTCAGTAGGTTTAAGTCACTGGGACTTAAGTTATTATACTGGAACTGCGATAGCTTCTTCCTCGAGCTATCATACACTTGTTCTTCAATACACTCAACTTAATCATCCACTTTCCAGTCTTTATCTGGTTGAGAACCAACTCAAAGCCTTCAGTCTAACAGTCTAATTGATGATGTCCTTCTTTTCTCAAGAACACTGCTCTGCACAGTTGTCCCATTCCAAGATCTTCACAGGAATAAAACACTATCAAAAGAGGAGAAATAAACTAAAAATTTCTAAAAGTTATGGGCATTTCCCTCAAGCTTGAAAAAAAAACAAATTGCAGAACAGTCTAGGACCCCCAGCCTAATAAATAACCTAAGATAAACAAAACTCCATTAGTGCACAAACACATTTAATCTACAGCAAGGTGTCAAAAGCTGTTTTCAAAATAAATTGCCACAGTTACAGAAGCACTTTCAAGTTAACTATCTTAAGACACACACGAAAAATATCTACTAGTTAGGAACTCAAAACACAAAACCAAATTCACCTCAAATATTGTTAAAATGAGACATGCAAATGTCAAATTACACATCAGACAAACACATCAGTTAAAGAAAAAAGCATAAATAAATTTTCTCTGCAGAGATTAACTTTGGAAAAACACTTTAGCCGATTTGTTTTATTTCTCAGAATAAGGGGATACAAGATGGACATGTCTTAGAACTTCCAAAAGGCATTTGATAAATTACTGTACATAAGGCTACTTAGAAAGATCTGAGCCCATGGTGTTGGATATGGTAAATTTGCATTGTGAAGTTCGACTAACTTATAGAAGACAGACAGTTGGGATTTTTGTTTTAATTCAATCGTGGAATGTGGGTGTTCATGATTGGCAAGAATGGATTGCATATCTCTAGTGTCCTTGAACTGAGTGATTTGCTAAAGTATTTCAAAGGGCAGTTGAGAGTCAACCACTTTGGATAAACGGGCATTTTCCAGATTGTAAGCTGTAGCTAGTAGAGTGCCACAGGGATCAATGTGGGGACCACAATAATTTACAATATGTAGAATACTGACTTCGAATACAGAAGTAAATGTACAATCATCAAATTTGTGTTGATTAGTGAGGATGATGTAAGGTCCATTCAGCTGACTCTGGGTATGGAGGGACTGTCTTACGAGGAGAATTTGAGTAGATTAGGCCTGTACTCTTGGAACATAAAAGAGTGAGAGGCGACATTATTGAATGATACAAGATTCTGAGGTGACATGACAGGATGGATGCAGAAAGGTTGTTTGCCCTTATACAAGAGTCTAGAACAAGGGGGCATAATCCCAAATTTAGGAGTCACACATATAAGACTGAAATGAGGAAGATATTTTTCTCTGAGGGGAGTGAATCTGTTGAGGCAGAGTCATTAAATATATTTAAAACTGAAATAGATGGATTTTGAATCAGTAAGTGAATTGAGAGTTTTGGGGGAAAGGAAGCAAAGTGGAGTTGAGGATTATCAGATCAGGCATCGAATGGTGGTGCAAACTCAATGAGCCGAATGACCCATTTCTGCTTCTACTTCTTCTGGTCTAATGTACTGAATTGACAATAACTTTCAATGGAACTGAATTGGGAAAAGCCATCGTTCATTGATGGAAAATGTGCTAAAGCTGGAAAGGCAAGGAGACTGTACGCATTTCCGAAGACAAATGTAAAGTATTGTATGTTCTATTTTTTAGCTTTTTCTGTTTTGCAACAAAAGTTAATAACTGTGAGGGTGATTCACAACATCTCAGGCTCCCCTTCAAATAGGGAAAGATGTCATGCTCTGAAGGATATTGTAATCATTCAGATGAAGTTCAAGTTTCTCACGGTGCCTAAGGGGGTTCGGCAGTCTCTCTAACTTCACTCTCATAGCTGCAGCTAAAATGGCAGCCAATCCAAGAGGTGACAATCTAAATTAAACATGCATTTGAAAATGTGAGATTTTACTGACAAAGAGGTATCACCCTTGCCATCTCTTTCTGAACTTTCTCTTCCACTACGTACGGATGGAGTACCAGGGGGTACAGCTGGGATGGAGGGAGCTGCCTGTAGGGGAGGTTGTTAGCTATGAATCTTTAGGTGGCTACCTATGGGGCATTTATGGTTAGAAGACCCAGAGAAGCTGAGATTGTCCTGGCCAGATACTGGCTTACCCTCCTTAGCCTGAGAACCCACAGAGTTGAGGTTTACAGACAGAGTGAGGTCGAGGGCCAGGGCATCTCTGGAGTATGTTGAGAGGAGATTTTGGTGGGGGGTAGGAGATGTGAGTTTTGTTTGTATGTGGTTCCTGTTCTACGTGGATGCCAACTTGGTGCCACTCTGTCTCCTTGTGAGGAAGGGGCACGTGGAATAATGTCAAGGGCCCTCTATAGCCCTCCCATTGAGGCAGACCACCAACAGTTCCAGAGTTGGAATGCAGGCATCTCCTGACATCCATGCATTTTCTGCTGTACCTGGCTCCTCCTGGCAGCATCCAACATGTCCATGTAGACAACCCAATGCACAAATTCCAGATAAGAGACGAACTCCTGAAACCGGCAATAGGTTTCCCCAAGTGTGCCTGATAAATCTGCTTGCTGCTCCTGTGCCTGTTGGTGCAATGTTATTAATGTTATTATTGGCAGACACCACAGAACCCTCTCCTGCACAGCTCCGAATAAATGACCATTCTCTGAGTGCTAACAACCTCAGGAATTTCTTTCTCCAGCAGCTCATATAATCCCTATATTATAGAGGCAGGCCCATCACGTCCACACCAACCCTCCAAATATCATCCCACCGAGCATGCCCCCCTCCGCCATAACCCTACATTTACCGAGGCTAATTCACTGAACCTGCACATCCCTAGTCCCAATGGATAATTTTGCATAGTCAACCTACCAAAACTGCATATCTTTGGACCGTGGGCAGAAACGGGACCATGCAGACACGGGGAGAATGTGCATGCTCCACTCATACACATGCCTGATGGTGGAATCGAACCTGGGTCCCTTGCACTGTGAGGCAACAGTGCTCATCACTGAGCCACCATGTTACCCTGTGGATTCCTGGCAGTGACGTGTGCTCTCCAGAATGCGAGCGCCAGTCTAATCGAGAGAAATGACCCACTGAGTTGTCAGCATCTTATTGGTGCAGTGCACTTACTGTGAGGTATCTGCAGATGCTATCTTAGAGGTGTAAAAGGAGCTGGGGGCTGGAGGGGTCAGTCTCTTCTGAGAAGTTGTTTCTTGGATGTCACTGGTGCCTGCCAAACACAAGAGAGAGAACGCATTGCACAAAAGGGTAAGAAGTCTTTCGCAGTTTTAATAATAAGAGCGCGGTGCAACAGGTCACAATTAATCTGACTTGGTGGTCAATACATGAATGGCTCATTCTCAATACTAAGGAGCATGGTCAGTGTGGACTTCAACTGAGTGAGAAAAACGCCAATCCAGGAATTCCCTCCCTAATGGTATTGTGGGTCAAACCACAGCACATGGACTGCAACGGTTCAAGAAGGCAGCTCACGTTCGCTTTCTCAAGGGCAACTAGGAACAGGTAATAACTGCTGGCCATTCAGCGACACCCACATCCCGCAACTGAGTAAATCCAGGAATTTAGTTTCAAAGTGGGAACTCAACTCATACATCTTTTCTAAATAATGCTGGGAATCTAAAACAAAATTAGAAATTGTGCATCTGTGGAGAGAGAGCACAGCTTACATTTGGAGTGCAGTGGTCTTTCTTCACAGATGCTGCCAGATCGGTTGAATTTCTTTAGCGATTTCTATTTTGGGATCATTTTTAAGTTCAATTTTAAAGTCAGAATCAGATAAAAATGGTTAAGTTAAAGTAGAGTAATTCAAAAGGCAGCTGCAAAACAGTAGCAGACATCATTCAAGCACCTGACATACCTTATGTAAATGAGGTACTAATTAACTAAAGAGTGACATTTCTGTATAATATAGGGATCTTAACATTGCTGTGAACAGGCTTTGCATGGAAGCTAATCCTTTGGAAAAAGGGTGACTTACTGGTTACTAGGGAAGAACTGGCACAGGTGAGTTGGTCAAAGTGAGGGCTGTAGATGCTGGAGATCAGAATCAAGACTGTGGTGCTGGAAAAGCACAGAAGATCAGGCAGCATCCGAGGAGCAGGAGAATCAACATTTCGAGCATAAACCCTTCATCAGTAAAGGTGAAGGTCTTATGCCTGAAACATTGACTCTCCTACTCCTCAGATGCTGCCTGACCTGCTGGACTTTACCAGCACCACACTCTTGACGCAGGTGAGTTGGTGATGGGAAAGGCTGTTCAGTTGTGTGTGATTGCATTTCTGGATGTAAAGAAAGATAAAACAAGGGATGTTTTTTGCACCACGTGATCAGAATAAGCAGATGAACAGTGTGAGTGGAGTCTTTCCCCGAGTGAGACAGTGGCTGAGTCAGTATATTTGGGAATTTGGTTCAATGTGGGAATTTGGAGCAATGGAGCAAAGAGGTTTACTGCAAGATATAAAGTGAGGGGTGAGTGTAAAAAGATAAAAAGCAGGGACTGAGCTGCAGTGAGTATTGGAGTGAAATCATGAATCACTACTTTTTAATTTTAAAAATATACTTTATTCACAAAATATATCATTATACATATACTAGTCACAAACACAGTTTGGTTTTGCATAGTAGCATTTGTTGAAATAAACAAACATTGGAATTTGACCCAGGCATCTCCTACTTGATCCAGCCTGTGTTTACATCCATTTAAGGTACTGGGAGGGTCCGATAACTGAACGGACCCCCATTTAACTTCGGCAGGAAGACCTGACTGTGGTCTTTGCCTTCTCTTATGTTCAAAAATATAAGTTCATAAGATACAGGAGCTGAATTAAGCCATTCAGCCCATCGAGTTTGCTCCACCATTTGATCATGGCTGATGTACTCCTCACCCCCATTTTCCTGCCTTCTCACTGTATCCTTTCAACCGATTACTAATTAAAAATTTGTCTGACTCCCCCTTAAATTTACTCACTGTCCCAGCATCCACTGCACTTTGGGTTAGAGAATTCCAAACATTCATAATATTTTGTGAGAAGTAGTTTACCCTCACTCTGTTTTAAATTTGCTACCCCTTCTCCTAAGACTATGACCTCTCGTCCAAGAATGCCCCACACCAGGAAGCATCCACTCCACGCCTATTTTATCCACACCTTTTAACATCTTGAATACCTCAATTTGATAGAACATAGAACATTACAATGTAGTACAGTCCCTTCAGCCCTCAATGTTGCATCGACTTGTGGAAACAATCTGAAGCCCATCTAACCTGCACTATTACGTTCTTGTACATATGCCTATCCAATGACCAATTAAATGTCCTTACATTTGGTAAGTCTATTACTGTTGCAGGCAGTGTATTCCATGCCCCTACGACTCTCTGAGTAAAGAAACTACCTCTGACATCTATCCTATATCTATAAACCCTCAATTTAAAGCTATGTTCCCTCGTGCTAGCCATTACCATCTGAGGAAAAAGGCTCTCACTGTCCAACCAGCTAATGCTCTGATCATCTTATATGTCTCAATTAAGTCATCTCTCAAACCCTCTTGTCTCTAATGAAAACAGTCTCAAGTCCTTCAGACTTTCCTCGTAATACCTTCGTTCCATACCAGGCAACATCCTAGTAAATCTCCTCTGCATCCTTTCCAAAGCTTCCACATCCTTCCTATAATACAATGACCAGAACTGTATGCAATACTCCAAGTGTGGCCACACCAGAGTTTTGTACAGCTGCCGCGTGATCTCATGGCTGCAAAACTCAGTCCCTCTACCAACAAAAGCTAACACACTGTATGCCTTCATAACAAATCTCTCAACCTGGTTGGCAACTTTCAAAGTTCTATGTACATGGACACCGAGATCTCTCTGCTGATCTACACTACCAAGAATCTTACCGATAGCCCAGTACTCTGCATTCCTGTTACTCCTTCCAAAGTGAACCACCTCACACTTTTCCACATTAAACTCCATTTGCCACCTCTCAGCCCAGGCCTGCATCTTATCTATGTCTCTCTCTCTCTGTAATCTACAACATCATTCGTCACTATCTATGACCTTAGTGTCGTCTGCAAATTTACTAACCCATCCTTCTATGCCCTCATCCAGGTCATTTATAAAAAATGACGAACAGCAGTAGCCCCCAAAACAGATCCTTGAGGTACCCCACTAGCAATTGAACTTCAGGATGAACATTTCCCAACACCACCCTCTGTCTTCTTTCAGCTAGCCAATTTCTGATCTAAACCGCTAAATCACCCTCAATCCCATTCCTCTGTATTTTGTGCAATAGCCTACCGTGGGGAACTTTATCAGATGCCTTACTGAAATCCATATACACCACACCAACCACTTTACCTTCATCCACCTGTTTAGTCACCTTCTCAAAGAACTCAATAAGGTTTGTGAGGCACAACCTACCCTTCACAAATCTGTGTTGACTATCGCTAATCAACTTATTCCTCTCTAGATGATTATAAATCTCTTATAACCCTTTCTAACACTTTGTCCACAACTGAAGTAAGGCTCACAGGTCTATAATTTCCAGGGTAGTCTCTACTCCCCTTCATGAACTAGGGAATAACATTTGCTATCCTCCAGTCTTCTGGCATTATTCCTGTAGACAATGATGACATAAAGATCAAAGTCATAGTCTCTACAACCTCCTCTTTGGCTTCCCAAAGGATCCTCAGATAAATCCCAGCTGGCCCGGATTACTTATCTATTTTTACATTGTCCAGAATTGCTAACACCTCCTCCTTATGCACCTCAATCCAATCTGGTTGAGTAGCCTGTATCTTCATATTCTCCTCCACATTGTCTTTATACTGACAAAAAGTATTCATTTAGCACTTTCTGTATCTCCTCTGACTCCATGCACAACTTCCCACTACTATGCTTGATTGGCCCTAATATTACTTGAGTCATTCTTTTATTCTTGATATACCTATAGAAAGCCTTAGAGTTTTCCTTCATCTATCCGCCAATGACTTCTCATGTCCCCTCCTGGCTACTCTTTCTCTCTTTAGGTTTTTCCTGGCTAACTTGAAACTCTCAAGCACCCTAATGAGCCATCACACCTTATCCAAACATAAGCCTTCTTCTTCCTCCTGACAAGAGATTTAACTTCCTTAGTAAACCATGGATCCCACACTTGACAACTTTCTCCCTGCCTGATAGGTACATACTTATCAAAGACATGCACTAGTTGATACTTGAATAAGCTCCACATTTCAATTGTGCCCACCCCCTTCAGTTTCCTTCTCCATCCAATCCATCCTAAATCTTGTCTAATTGCATCGTAATTGCCCTTCCCCCAACGATAACTCTTGCCCTGTGTTATATATCTATCCCTTTCCATCATTAATGCAAACATAATCCCTCTTTTTCGAAATTCCTGAGAGTTTCATATAAAAATATACCTACAAGTTTACTAAGGTGGTTCAGCTCTGTATGGTAGCATTTGAAGAAAAAAAAATATTGAGTCAATGCAACAAAAAATCCAAAGGCACCTCTAATTTGATATGAGTGCAATGAAAATAGCTGATGAATGAAAATGAGCTGTGATTATTTTGAGTAATAAAGACAAAAGTAAGGCTTTCAGTTTGTGTTTGGATCATCTTCTTCTGTCTCCTTTAAAAAAATACATAATTGTGTTTAAAACTGTCTCTTAACTTTTATTTCGTATTTTTAATTGTGGATTGAAATGAGAAAAGATAGGCTTGAAGAGCTAAGAATGGCTGGGAGATTTATAATTTTTTTGAAAGTTAGTAACCTAATGCATACTGTACGCATTGTTACATAGCCGCTTGTCCAATGGTTAAACTGAGTGTCGATGACTGCATTGGCACCACCTCGTGCTCCTGCGAGGAGGTTGACCAGTTCATCAACTTCACCAACACATTCCGCCCCTACCTTAAATTCACCTGGACCATCTCTGACACCTCTCTCCCATTCCTGGACTTCTCCATCTCTATTAATGATGACCAACTTGACACTGACATTTTTTACAAACCCACTGACTCCCACAGCTACCTGGATTACACCTCTTCTCACCCCACATCCTGCAAAAATGCCATCCCGTATTCCCAATTCCTCTGCCTCCGCCATATCTGCTCCCAGGAGGACCAGTTCTACCACAGAACACACTAGATGGCCTCCTTCTTTAGAGATCGCAATTTCCCTTCTCACATGGTTGAAGATTCCATCCAACACATCTTGTCCACATCCTGCCCCTCTGCCCTCAAACCACACCCATCTAACCGTAACAAGAACAGAACCCCCGGTCCTCACTTTCCACCCTACCAACCTTCGCATTAACCACATCATCCACCGATATTTCCACCACATCCAAACAGACCCCACCACCAGGGATATATTTCCCTCCCCACCCCTTTCCGCTTTCTGCAAAGACCGTTCCCTCCGTGACTACCTGGTCAGGTCCACGCCCCCCAACAACCCACCCGCCCTTCCTGGCACCCTCCCCTGTCACCGCAGAAACTGCAAAACCTGCGCCCATACCTCCTCCCTCACCTCCATCCAAGGCCCCAAAAGAGCCTTCCACATCCATCAAAGTTTTACCTGCACATCCACCAATGTAATTTATTACATCTGTTGCTCCTGATGCGGTCTCCTCTAGATTGGGGAGACTGGACACCTCCTAGCAGAGCACTTCAGGGAACACCAATCAACCCCACTGCCCTGTGGTCCATCACCACCCAATGCCTGGAGGAAGAATGAGTAAAAAGTGAGGTTTGCAGATGCTGGAGATCAGAGCTGAAAATGTGTTGCTGGTTAAAGCACAGCAGGTCAGGCAGCATCCAAGGAACAGGGAACGCTTCAACCCCAGGGCATCAATGTGGACTTCACCAGTTTCCTCATTTCCCCTCCTCTCACTTTACCCCAGTTCCAACCTTCCAGCTCAGCACTGTCCTCATGACCTGTCCTACCTCCCAATCTCCCTTCCCACTTATCCGCTCTACCCTCCTCTCTGACCTATCACCTTCATCCCCACCCCCATTCACCTACTGTACTCTTTGCTACCTTCTCCCCAGCCCCACACCCCACCCCCACACCCCTCTCACTTATCTCTCCACTCTGGAGGCTTCCTGCCTCCATTTCTGATGAAGGGCTTTTGCCCGAAACGTCAATTTTCCTGCTCCTCGGATGCTGCCTGATCGGCTGTGCTTTTCCAGCACCACTCTGATCTAAACCCCATGCAACTGAGTGTTTTTCAGATGGTCAGCACTGCTGCCTCACAGCACCAGGGACCCAGGTTTAATTCCACCTTCGGGAATTTGCACATTCTCCCCGTGTCTGCTAGGGTTTCCTCTGGGTGCTCCGGTTTCCCCCCACATTCTAAAGATTTGTAGGTTGGGTGACTTGACCATGGGAATTGCAGGGATAAGACAAGAGGTTGGGTCTGGATGGGAGGAACGATGTGGAAGGATGTTGTGAAACTTGAAAGGGTTCAGAAAAGATTTACAAGGACGTTGCCAGGGTTGGAGGATTTGAGTTATAGGGAGAGGCTGAACAGGCTGGGGCTGTTTTCCCTGGAGCATTGGAGGCTGAGGGGTGACTTTATAGAGGTTTACGAAATTATGAGGGGCATAGATAGGATAAATAGACAAAGTCTTTTCCCTGGGGTTGGGGAATCCAGAACTAGATTTAGGGTGAGAGGGGATAGATATAAAAGGGACCTAAGGGGCAACTTTTTCACGCAGAGGGTGGTACATGTATGAAATGAGCTGCCAGAGGAGGTGGTGGAGGCTGGTACAATTGCAAATTTAAGAGGCATTTGGATGGGTATATGAATAGGAAGGGTTTGGAGGCATATGGACTGGGTGCTGGCAGGTGGGACTAGATTGGGATATCTGGTCAGCATGGATGGGTTGGACTGAAGGGTCTGTTTCCATGCTGTATGTCTCTATGACTCTAATGGGCCAAATGGTCTGTTTGTACACTGTAGGGATTCTATTTTATGATTGTGCAAATAGACCTCTGTTTGGTACAAGTAGCTGATTGATCTATATCCTAGTGACCACTTAATGATGACAGAAGCCTTCTGCCTACCAGCTAGAGTGACTTGTTCCCAGGAACAGCTTGATGTTGGGAAAAGCATTCCTGATGAAGGGCTTATGCTCGAAACGTCGAATTCCCTATTCCTGAGATGCTGCCTAACCTGCTGTGCTTTAACCAGCAACACATTTTCAGCAAGATACAAAAAGCCATCAGCTCAGGAGCTCTGTTTCTCTGTCATAAACAGAGGGTTTCTTTCCTTCTATTGTGGCTCTTTAAACTGATATGTCAAAGACATTTTTATAACTGATCCTGACACCCTACGCCACTTGCAAACTAATGGAAATTCCTATAGAAAAATGATTAAGAAGCAGCAATCTAACAAATCCTGTGAACAGGAATCACTGAACTGCTTTTCATCTATAACTCTCACGTTTTGCTTTGTCTGTGTAAAGGGAAATTAAAAGGGGATTACAGTTTTAATTAGTAAAATGGTATATGCTGAGGATATTGAGGCGTGAACTTATAGGGGTTTACACTTCATGAGGGGCATCGATAACATCAATAGCAAAGGACTTTTCCTTCGGGTAGGGAGTTCAAAACTAGGGAGTATACTTTTAAGTTGACAGGAGAAAGATTTAAAAGAGACTCGAGAGGTAACATTTTCATAAAAAGGGTAATTCATATGTGGAATGAACTGCCAGAGGAAATGTTGGGTGCAGGTACCGTTTAAATTGAAAAGATATTTGAATAAGTACATGAACAGGAAAGGGTTTAGAGGGAACTGGGCCAAACTCAGGGAAGTGGGACTAGTTTAGTTTGGGTAACTTGGTCAGCATGAATAAGTTGGACCGAAGGGTCTGTTTCCATGCTGTATGACTCTATGACCCTATGACAGACTTATTGTCTACCTATAGCTTGAAAGCTGGTACCTAATTACTTGTAATAAATAGTAATTCTTAACTACTGGAACCTGGTCTGCACTTTCTGTCAATCTAGGTCTGCAAGTCAGGTAATTTAGGGAATTCTGTGCATTGTACGTCTTTAACTTTTGTGATGACTCTAAGAATAGTGAGGCTTGATTTCCAGTGTGCTTCCTCAGTGAGATGTGACAATTGATGACTTTTAAATTGAATTACAATAAAGTGTAGAGAAGTTGGATTCTATCACGTTTAATAAATTAAGTAAAGTAAAATAATGATGTCAGGACAGGGGACGTGCAGAATGTGGGAGCTGCTGGACACCAGTGTGACCATTGACAAACACATCTGTAGCAGCCACTTGCAGAACTGGAAGGTAAATCTGTAAAAGCATAGCAGATGGGGGATAAGATGTGGATAAGTGATGGTAGAAGGAATAAAGATGCAGAATATTTCTTAAATAGTGAGGGTTTGAAAGTGTTTCATGGTCTCTTCTATCTGCCTCTTTACCCTCTTAAATCAAATCCTAGCATCTGCAGTCCTTACTGTTTCCTCTTTACTTTTTCTTTATTCTTGTTTCCACATGTGGTTTCTCTCATCCTTCTCTTGTATTCTTCACTCAATCTTTAAATCTCACTAGTCAAGGACACAAGTTATCATTCACCAAAATCCTCAGCTTTCCAATTTGTGGTGCAAGATTAACTGGATCTGAGGAATATGGGAAGTAATCCAGCTCCCCATGCCCACAAGGTGTTTGTTCAACATGGTTTTGTATTTTTTTTATTCACTCATGAGATGTGAGCATCACTAACTGGGCTAACATTTATTGTCAAGATTATGGTGGTGCTGGAAAAGCACAGCAGATCAGGCAGCATCCGCGGAGCAGGAACATCGACGTTTCGGGCATAAGCCCTTAATCAGGAATCAGTTGCCCAACCCTAGTTGCCCTCAAGAAAGTATTGGCATGCTGCTGCCTTGAACTGCTATGGTCCATGTGTCATAAGTAGACCCACAATGCCATATGGGAAGAAGCTTCAGCATTTTGACCCACCAATAGTGAAGGAATGACTATATTTCCAAGTGTGAGTAGCTTAGAAGGGAACTTGCAGATGGTGATATATCCAAACATCCAGGTCCTTCTAGATGTGCTGTCCAAAATGTTGTGGTGATTTTAAGTTTGTATTGCGCTTTGTGGATAATGCTCACTGCTGCTACTGAGTTTCAGTGGGGGAGGGAGTAGTTTATTTCATCTGTCATCAAGAATTTTTTTTTAAACAGGATGAATCCTATATTATGAAAGAAAACCATTATCTCTTTGAAACATTCATCATGTGTTCCAGACACTGGAATATTGGAACTAACAATTTTAGAGCAAACTATTAGCTCGTTATTCAGATAAAACTGTAATATCTACTGAGGAATTGGAATTATTCACTGAGTAATTTAAATGGCTTCCATGATTTGTAGCGATGTTTGATCGTAAATAGTTACCTCAATGTTAATGCATTTCTGGAATTATGAAATTAGATCATTTAAACACTCATGAATAAAATTCAACATCTTTTTAAAAAATCTTTATTGTGATATACATGGGATAAAATGAGCATCATATCCATCTGAAATTGTCTTGATGGGAAATCTGGGTGTGTGATGTGTGCTATGGGACACAACCAAGGTTAAAAATTAGGGGAAAGTCGGTAATTGATACATCACTTGGGTTTAAGAAGTCTAAAGTGTGTACATGAGACAGAAAATGCATTAAAGTTTGGACAATAACCCTTCCATTGGAACTTCCAAATGTTAAACAGAACTGAGTAAAGGTCCCTGGATTGAAATGTTAAACTCTACTTTCTCTTCACGGATTCTGCCAGTTCTGCAGAGGATCCTACTTTACACGCCCCAGGCAACAATGTCATCACTCGTAGTATGTCGGGTCCCACCAGCCCCACAGTCCCTGCCCAGGTCGCTGCACAGTGGTATACAGTCAGGAGGGTGTTGCCCAGGATGTCCTCAACAGAGACTCTAGAACCACGTGACTAATGGCATCAGCCAAAGCATGGACAAGGAAACTTCCTGCTGATTATCATGACACATATTCCCCTCCACTGATGAATCAGTGCTCCTTCAGGTTGCTCAGCAATTGAAGGGAAGCACTGAGGGTGACAAGAGTGAAGAACTTACTCTGGGTTGGGTGATATCTATCACTAACTGCCTCAATAGCACCACGACTGAACAAACTGGTTTTGTCTGAAAAGAAATTGATCCCAAATCTGTGGCAGACAATGTGGGAACCACCAACAGGGAAAAACATACTTGACCTCATCCTCATGAATGTACCTGTGACAGTTACATTTGTCCATGAGTCAACACTGCAATCATCATGGAATCCAAGTCTGGTCTTTGCATTGTGTGGCACTATTCCTCAATGTATAGTGTTTCACGTTATTAGAGACATAGAGTCATGGAGTGATTTGGCCCAAACTGGTCCATGCTGACCAAAATGTCCATACACGCTAACCCCATTTCCCAGCACTTGGCCCATATCCTTCTAAACGTTTCCTATCCATGTATTTGTCCAAATGCCTTTTAAATGTTGTTAGTGTATCTGCCTCAACCACCTCTGCTGGCAGCTCATTCCATATGCGTACTACCCTCTGTGTCAAAAAGGTGCCCCTCAAATTCCCTTTTATTCTTTTCCTCTCTAACCTTAAACTGATGCCCTCTTGTCCTTCCCCAACTCTGGGAAAATGACTAAATGCATTCACCCTCTCCATGCCTCTCATGATCTTATACGCCTCTATAAGGTCCCCCCTCCCCCCTCAGTCTCCTTTGCTCTAAAGAAAAAAGTCCTAGCTTGTCCAACCTCTTCTTATAACTCAGTTCATTGTGTCCAGGCAACATCCTTGTCAATTTCTTCTGCACCATTTCCAGTTGAATAACATCCTTCTTACAGCAAGGTTACCAAAATTGAACACAATACTCCAAGTGCGTCCTGTAAATCTGCAACATAACTTCCCAACATTGAGACTCAGTGTCCTGACTGATGAAGGCCAGGGTGCCAAAAACCTACTTCACTGCCCTGTCTACCTGGGATTCTACTTTCTGAGAATCAACATTTCAGGCATATGCCCTTCATCAGGAATGAGGCTTGTGGATTGGGGCTGAGAGATAAATTGTAAGGGGGTGGGGTTGGGGTGAGGTAGTTGGGAAAGTGATAGGTGGATGAAGGTGAGGGAGAAGGTGATAGGTCAGAGGTGACAGTGATGGACGGGTCCAGAGGGTGGTGGTGCGTTGGAGGCTTGGGATTGGGATAATGTGAGTGGAAGGCCCAGGACCTTCTCCATCACCAGGTCGTAACCACCCAATGCCTGAAGAAGGAACATCTCATATATCGCCTTGGGACCCTGTGAACCACATGGGATTAATGTGGATTTCAACAGCTTCCTCATTTCCTCTCCCCCCCACCACTCCCCTCCCCACCCACCCCCTACCCACACCACCCCCCCCCCTCCACATTATCCCAGTCTCAAGCCTCTGACTTGGCACCACAGTCTGGAACTGTCCATCACTACCCCCTCTGACTTATCACCTTCTCCCACACCTTCAGCCACCCAGCGGCCTTTCCCAGTGACCTTCCTCCAACCCCAACCCCCTCCCATTTATCTCTTAGCCCCGACCCACAAGCCTCATTCCTGATGAAGGGTTTATGCCCGTAATGTTGATTCTCATGCTCTTCGGATGCTGCCAGACCTGCTGTGCTTTTCCAGCACCACATTCTCGACTCTGATCTCCAGCATCTGCAGTCCTCATTTTCTCCCATTTTCAGAAAACCATGCACCTTAACTCCAAGGTCGTTCTGTTTCATTACACTTGTTAAGGCCCTATCATTCACCATTAAACTCCTACTTTGATTTGACTTTCCAAAATACAAGACCTCACACTTATCTATATTAAACTCCATTTGCCATTTCTCAGCCCACCTCCCAGCTGATCAAGATCACAGAATCCTTAGAGTGTAGAAACAGGTCAGTTGGCCCAACAAGTCCACAATGACCCACCAAAATGTATCTCACCCAGACCCCTACTCTATTAATCTATCTAATACCCATAACCTACACATCCCTGATTACTATGGGCAATTTAGCATGGCCAGTTCACCTAACCTGCACAATTTTGGACTGTGAGAGGAAACTGGGGCACCCAGAGGAAACCCACGTAGTCACTGGGAGAATTTGACACATGGCTAGAATTGAACCCAGGTCCCTGATGCTATCCATTGACCCACTTGCTACCCACAGCCACAGATCCTGCTGCAATTTCTGATAACCTTCCTCACTGTCCATGATACTGCCTACTTTAGTGTCATCAGCAAACTTACTAATTAAGGGTGTTAAATGAGACAGATTTAGAACAGATCAAGAAACACAATATTGAGCCAATAATAGCAGAAGAATTGTACTCCAATACAATCTGTAACCTCCTTTTTAGCATAATCCCCAGTCTATCATTATCATTAGGCCAAGCGAGCATCAGGCATACTTAAAAAAGGAGTTGTCAACCTGGTGAAGCTACATAGTGGGATTACTTGTGTGCTAATCACAACCAACAGTAAGTGATGGACAGATTTAAGTAATTCCACAGCTGATGGATCAGATCCAGCGCTGCAGTTCTGCCACATACCATTATAAATGGTGGTAGACAATTAAAAATTTTGCTAGAAAAGGAGGCTGCGTAAATATCCCTATCCTCAATGATGGAAGAGTCAATCACTTCAGTGCAAAACATGAGGCTGAAGAATTTGCAAAAATCTTCACCCAGAAGTACCGTGTGGATGGTGCATTTCAGTATCCTCCAGATTTCTCTTGCATCAGAGATGCCAGTCTTCAGCCAATCCAATTCACTGCATATGACATCCAGAAACAACTGGAGGCATTGGATATTGCAAAGACTATCAGCCTTGATGACATTCTGGCAACAGAACTGAAGGCTTGTGCTCCAGAACTTGCTGCTTCTCTGACCAAGCTGTTCCAGTACATTGTTGTGGTTCTGTTCGCCGAGCTGGAAGTTTTTGCTGCAAACGTTTCGTTCCCTGGCTAGAGAACATCATCAGTGCTATTGGAGCCTCCTGTGAAGCACTGCTTTGATGTTTCTTCCGGTATTTATAGTGGTAAATAAATATAAATACCGGAAGAAACATCAAAGCAGCGCTTCACAGGAGGCTCCAATAGCACTGATGATGTTCCCTAGCCAGGGAACGAAACGTTTGCAGCAAAAACTTCCAGCTCGGCGAACAGAACCACAACAACGGACACCCGAGCTACAAATCTTCAACCAGACTTTTGTTCCAGTACAGCTACAATGCTGGCATCTACCTGACAAAGTGGAAAATTGCACAGGTGTCATGTTTACAAAGCAAGACAAAACCAGTCTACCCTTTGATTGTTAACAAAGTGGTGGAAGGTGTTATCAACAGTGCTGTCAAGCAGCATTTTCTTCTCAATACCTTTGTCAATAACATCAGTTTGTGTTCTGCCAGGGTTACTTAGCTTCTGACCTCAGTTCAGCTTTGGTTCTGAAATGGACAAGAGCTCAGTTCCAGGTGTGAGGTGACTGAGTGCCCTTAACATGAAGCCAACATTTGACAGTGCAGTATTGAGGAATCTGAGCAAAATCCAAATCATGTCTCCACTGATTGGTGTCACACCTGGCATATAGGAAGATGGTTGTGGTTATTGGTGGTCTTCGAGTAAAAAATGAGGTCTGCAGATGCTGGAGATCACAGCTGCAAATGTGTTGCTGGTCAAAGCACAGCAGGTTAGGCAGCATCTCAGGAATAGAGAATTCGACGTTTCGAGCATAAGCCCTTCATCAGGAATAAGAGAGAGAGAGCCAAGCAGGCTGAGATAAAAGGTAGGGAGGAGGGACTAGGGGGAGGGGCGATGGAGGTGGGATAGGTGGAAGGAGGTCAAGGTGAGGGTGATAGGCCGGAGTGGGGTGGGGGCGGAGAGGTCAGGAAGAGGATTGCAGGTTAGGAGGGCGGAGATGTGGCTGTGGTAACGGGTCTGTTTGAGAACGTGGCTGAAGAGCTTCTGTGCAGAGGAGATGACCTGGGGGGTGCAGTGAGAGAGGGACTCACTGAAATCCTTGTAGAGGGAGGAAGAGAGCTTCTTCAAGGAAGGCATCCTTGTAAGAGGATTCGCAGTAGGTTAAAATCTTCGAGTAAAAAATGAGGTCTGCAGATGCTGGAGATCACAGCTGCAAATGTGTTGCTGGTCAAAGCACAGCAGGCCAGGCAGCATCTCAGTCATCTCAGCTCCAGGACACCTCAGGGTAGTGTCCTAGGCCCAACCATCTTCAGCTGCTTCATTAATGATTGACTTTACCTCCAAATTCTGAAAGGATATTTGTGTTATCAGAACCATTTACAATTCTTCAGGTATTGAGGTCCATGTCTAAAAGCAACAAGATCTGGAAAATATCCAGACTTGGGCTGACAAGTAGCAAGTAACATTTGTGCCACACAAGTGCCAGGCAATGACGGTCCCCAGTAAGAGAATGCAACCATCACCCCTTGTCATTCAACGGTGTTACCAGTACTGAATCACCCACTATCAACATCCTGAGAGTTATCATTGACCAGCAACTGAACTGGACTAGTCATAAACACAGTGGCTACAAGAGGCTAGGATTCCTGCAGTGAAAAACAGACCACATGATTCCCCACAATCTGTCCACAATTCACAAGGTCTCTGTCTATCTTGCAGGATCCTGAGACAGTGTGAGAGGGAGGCAGTAGTGTGGTCTACCGATGTCTTTAACTAAATCCCATTCCTATCATACCTGTGTTCAGACCAGACACTTGCTCCCAGTTCAATGATATCTTGATTTTAAAATTCTCATCATCATTTTCAAATATATTTATGAATTTCTCCCTGCAAACCTCCATCTCCTCCAAATCCTCCCTCACCTCCATTTTTTCCAAGTGACTGTGATATCTGAAATTTGATAGGGTTCAGAAAAAATTTACAAGGAAGTTGCCAGGATTGGAGAATTTGAGCTATAGGGAGAGGCTGAACAGGCTAGGGGTGTTTTCCCTCGATCGTCGGAGGCTGAGGGGTGACCTTATAGAGGTTTACAAAATCATGAAGGGCATGGATAGGGTAAATAGGCAAAGCCTTTTCTCTGAGGTGGGGGAGTCCAGAACTAGAGGGCATAGGTTTAGTGTGAGAGGGGAAAGATATAAAAGGGGCATAAGGGGCAACTTTTTCACACAGAGGGTGGTACGTGTATGGAATGAGCTGCCAGAGGAAGTGGTGGAGGCAGGTACAATTGCAACATTTAAAAGGCATCTGGATGGATATATGAATAGGAAGGGTTTGGAGGGATATGGACTGGGTGCCGGCAGGTGGGACTAGATTGGGTTGGGATATCTGGTCAGCATGGACGGTTAGGACCAAAAGGTCTGTTTCCATGCTGTACATCTCTATGACTCTATGACTCTATGATCTGTACTCCTTCGAATTTTGACTGACCGTGCATTGCCTAATATTCCAATGTGATTTATTAAAAGCTTTGCATAGTTTTGGCCATAATGTTGTAATTCACTCATCGCCTCTCTGTCTTTCCTCCTCAAGACACGTTTGATATCTTGCCTCTACGACCAAACCTCGGGCCATCTAGTGTGTCATTAGCATATTTGAAATAGGAGCAGAAGGAAACCATTTTGACATTTTTTTGAACCATTGCTGTCTGCTTATATAAATCCCACCCGATTTACTCCCTGATCCCCTGATCTGATAAGAATCTATTCATAGGATGTGGAACATAGAACATTAGAGCGCACTATAGGCCCTTCAGCCCTCGATGTTGTGCCGACTTATAGAAACAATCTGAAGCCCTTCTAATCTACACTATTCCATTCTTTGTCCATATGCTTATCCAATGACCATTTAAATACCCCTAAAACTGGCGAGTCTATGACTGTTGCAGGCAGTGTGTTCCATGCTCCTACCACTCTGAGTAAAGAAACTACCTCTGACATCTGGCCTCTATCTATAACCCCTCAATTTAAAGCTATATCCTCTCATGCTAGCCAGTGCCATTTGAGGAAAAAGGCTCTCACTGTCCAACCTATCTAACCCTCTGATTATCTGATATGTCTCAAATAAGTCATCTCTCAACCTTCTTCTCTCTAATGAAAACAGCCTCAAGTCCCTCAGCCTTTCCTCATAAGACCTTCCCTCCATACCAGGCAACATCCTAGTAAATCTCCTCTGAACCCTTTCCAGAGCTTCCACATCTTCCTATAATGCGGTGACCAGAACTGTACACAATACTTCAAGTCAGTTGCACCAGAGTTTTGTACAGCTGCAACATGAAACCTCTGAGACACCCTTCCTCAGAAGATGGCTCACCTAAAGTCATATAGCACTCAGAGAAAAATATTCTTCTCATCTTGATACTGAAAGGGCAATCATGACTTTTAAAATAGCACCCTCTCATACTGGGCTGATTCATGAGATGGTACACACTAGCAACGTCAAAGGGAAGCTTTGTGCCTTTATTTCTAATTCCCCTGTAAACTAGGATCCAGTTAACAACACATACTCATTTCAGGGGTGGAATTGAACCAGGGACGTGAAATCGACAAAAAAAAATTAAAGACCAAAGGGCAGTGCAAAACACTAAAATGTTTCTCAATTGCAGTCAGATTTCACCTGTTCCCCTAAAGCCACATTGTTTCTAGTGTTTTATGAGGAAGATATTAGATTACTTACAGTGTGGAAACAGGCCCTTTGGCCCAACAAGTCCACACCGACCCGCCACCCATCCATACCCCTACCCCTATATTTACGCCACACTACAGGCAATTTAGCATGGCCAATTCACCTGACCTGCACATCTTTGGGCTGTGGGAGGAAACCGGAGCATCCAGAGGAAACCCACGCAGACACGGGGAGAATGTGCAAACTCCACACAGTCAGTCAAGAATTGAACCCAGGTCTCTAGCACTGTGAGGCAGCAGTGCTAACCACTGTGCCACCAGATGAGGGTAAAATTGAAAGGAAAGAAAAGAGTTTGTATGGAGAAGGTAACGAGTGTTAATAATGGGCGGGGGGGGGGGGTGGAATGAGGTCATACATAATAACTATTGCAAAATAGAACTTGCAATGAACAGGAAATTTTCCAAGGGGAGATAGACAATGGAAAATTTAAATAAAGTTAGGGATAAAGACAAAGAGATGGACAAGTTGAACTCACCAAAGCTCTTCAATAGCACCTCTCAAACCTCTAGCTACTGCTACCCAGAAGGACAACAGCAACAGATGCATGTGAGCACCACCATTGTAAATTCACCAAGTCTCACCTTCCTCACTTGGAAATATTTTCAGTGATGCTGGCTCAAAATCTTTGAACTCTATTCCTCAGCACTGGTGGGTGTTCCCACGCTCCAAAGACCACAAACAGAGTCATTGACGTATACAGCACGGAAACCGGCCTTTCGGCCCAACTCGTCCATGCTGACCTGGATTCCTAAACTGAACTAGTCCCATTTGCCTGAATTTGGCCCATATCCTTCTCAACATTTCTGACCCACATACCTGTTAAAATGTCTCGTAAATGTCGCAATTGTATCCACCTCCGCCACTTCCTCTGACAGCTTGTTCCATATGCACGCCACCCTCTGAAAAGGTTGCCCCTCAGATCCCTTTTAAATGTTTTCCCTCTTACTTTAAATGTATGCCCTCCAGTTTCAGACTCTCCTATCCTGGGGAAAAGACCTTGGCTATTGACCTTGTCCATGTCCCCTGTGATTTTAAGAACCTCTATAAAGTTGCCCCTCAACCTCCTTTGCTCCAGGGGAAAAAGTCTGATTCTATCCTGACTCAATCTTGTAACTGCATTCAACTCTGTTCCTCCTGATGTGGAAACAATGTTGTTACATTTGAAATGGTTCAGAAAATACTTACAAGGGTGTTGCCAGGGTTGGAAAGTTTGAGCTGTAAAAAGAGGTTGAACAGACTGGAGCCATTTTCCCTGGAGCATTGAAGACTGAGTGGTCACCTTACAAAAGTTTTAAAAGTCATGAGGAACATGGTTAGAGTGAATAGTCAAGGTCTTTTTCCCAGGTTAGGGAATTTCGAAACTAGAGGGCATAGGTTTAAGGTGAGAGAGGAAAGATTTTAAAGGGATCTAAGGGACAATTTGATCATGCAGAGAGTGGTACGTGTATGGAATGAGTTGCCAGAGGAAGTGGTGGAGGCTGGTACAATTGCAACGCTTAAAAGGCATCTGGATGGGTATATGAATAGGAAGGGTTGAGAGAGATGTGCATCTCTATGACTATGAATTCAAACAAAATGATTCAAGGCAGTAGATCACCCACCCATTTTGGGGAGCATAAATAGTAGATGTAGGTTTGCCCATTGAGCTGGAAGGTTTATTTTCAGACGTTTCATCACCATGCTAGGTAACACTTTCAGTAAGCCGCCGGATGAAGCTTCACTGGAAATTCATTGAAGATGTTACCCAGTATGGTGATGAAACATCTGAAAATGAACTTTCCAGCTCAGTGTGCAAACCTATATCCAGAACCTCAACCTGAGCTACAAATCTTCTCAAAACTCACTAACACTATAAATAGTGGCCTAGACTGTAACGCCCACATCCCATGGTCAAATAAAAATGCCATGATAAAAATAGTGCATTTTTTTTTGTCTCTGATCTTACCAGGGAAGACAAGACTTTAAAAACTGGGGCAATGACTGAAAGTCGTCTAACCCAGAGCTGGTAAAACCCCCTTATACTGCAAGCACTCACATTAAACGAAGTTAGAGTAACGATGGCCAAGGTTCTGAGATTAGTATAATATATCATTAGAAATGGTGTATTTCTGGAGTACGAACAAATATCTAATGTTATTCTTATACTTACAAAGAGATGGAATAAGTCCAGGAATCTAAAGACAAATTAGCTTTACATCCACGCAAAGAAAGATGATGAAACCTTTAATCAAAGGTGTCACAGAACAAACATCTAGAAACTGAAAATATAATAAAGAATAGCCAGCAAAGGATTGCAAAAGGGAAGGTCATGCTTGACAAACTTTATTGAATTTTTTGACAAAGTAACAGAAAGAATAGACTGCAGATTTAATACATTTGGCTTTTCAGTTTAGTGAACACATGAATAAAATCACAGCATGTGCATAGTTTGCAGAATAATAAGCTGGCTACAAAACAGAAAGCCGAATGAGAGTTGAGGGTAAGCGCTCAGGATGCAGAAATTTACAATGTCTGTTCCACAGTGATGAATACCTGGGACGACGACTTCATTTACGTGAAGGATTCTGATTCTAGGGTAGGATGTGGAATTTTAAAACTTGCAGATAATACTGAATTGAGAGGTGCCGTTAATAAAGTAATACAAGAGAAAACATTAATAAAACTACAGAATGAACATGTAGTGAAATTAAAATTAATTTGTCAGCTGCTGTGTTGGATATCTTTTCCCTTTCTAAAAATTAACTCATGATATGGGTATCACTGGTTGCCTTTGAAAAGTGAGCTACCTTTTGAACTGCTGCAGTCCGCATGCTGTAGGTACATATTCCTGCTGTAAGACACTCGCGGTCTGTTTGATTTAATTCCCTTTTTATGTTGTTGAGAGGCTCTAACAGTTTTTTAAATCCCTCCAAGGGATGTGGGCATTATTGACCAGCATTTATTGATGATAATTCTTGTGGTTTCCGATATTAAGACCATTTGGGCATTTCTTTATTTCTTCCTTTTGCTGCCTTTGTGTTCTATATTTTGGCTTGCCTTCTTGTGTTTTAAGACTGTACAGTACTTTTCACCATATTTTGTAACAAGATACACATGACAATACATAGGTCAATCAAATCATTTCATGTACCCCGTTTAGCACATAGAACATAGAAAAGTACAGCACAGAACAGGCCCTTTGGCCCACGACATTGTGCCGAGATTTAATCCTAATGTAAAATATAGTAACAACCTACGCATCCCTCAACCCACTGCTATCCATGTGCATGTCCAGCAGTCGCTTAAATGTCCCCAATGACTCTGCTTCCACCATCACCGCTGGTAATGCATTCCATGCACTCACAACTCTTTGTGTAAAAAACCTACCTCTGACGTCACCTTTATACCTTCCTCCTAATATCTTCAAACTATGACTTCTCGTGTTAGTCAATCCTGCCCTGGGGAAATGTCTCTGGCTATTGACTCTGTCTGTTTCTCTCATTATTTTGTATACCTCTATCAGGTCTCCTCTCTTCCTCCTTCCCTCCAGAGAGAAAAGTCCAAGCCTATTCAACCTTTCTTCATAAGGCAAGCCCTCCAGTCCAGACAACATCCTGGTAAACCTTCTTTGCACCCTCTCGAAAGCCTCTGTATCTTTCCTATAGTAGGGTGATCAAAACTGGACACAGTGTGGCCTCACCCCATTTGTAGAGACTTGTAGAGGTGCAGCAAAACCTCACGGCTCTTAAACTCAATCCCCCTGTTAATAAAAGCCAAAAGACCATACGCTTTCTTAACAACCCTATCCACTTGGGTGGCAACTTTGAGGGATCTATGTACTTGCACACACAGATCCCTCTGTTCCTCCACACTGCCAAGAATCCTGTCCTTAATCCTATTTTCAGCATTCGAGTTCGACCTTCCAAAATGCATCACTTCGCATTTATCCAGGTTGAACTCCATCTGCCACTTCTCAGCCCAGCTCTGCATTCTGTCTATGTCGCGCTGCAGCTCGTAGTAGCCCTCTATACTATCAACAACACCTCCAACCTTTGTGTCATCTGCAAATTTACTAACCCATCCCTCAACCTCCTCATCCAAGTCACTCATAAAAACTACAAACAGCAGAAGCCCAAGTACAGAGCCCTGTACTCAACACTGTCCTCCATGCAGAATACTTTCCATCTACTACCACTCTCTGCCTTCTGTCAGCCAGTCAATTCTGAATCCAGATAGTCAAATCTCCCTGTATCCCATACTTCCTGACTTTATGAATAAGCCTACCATGGGGAACCCTATCAAATGCCTTGCTGAAATCTATATGCACCACATTCACTGCTCGACCGTCATCGACTTGTCTTGACTCCTCCTCAAGAACTCAATAAGCTTTGTGAGTCATGACCTGCCCCTCACAAAGTCATGCTCCTTTAATCACACTATGCTTTGCCAAATAGTCATAAATCCTATCCCTCAGAATTCTTTCCAAAGCTTTGCTAACCACAGACGTAAGACTGACTGGTCTGTAATTGCCAGCGATTTCCCTATTACCCTTCTTGAAAAGAGGAGCAACATTCGCCTCCCTCCAATCCTCCGGTATGACTCCTGTGGAGAGTGAGGAGGCAAATATCCTCGCCAGCAGCTTAGCAACCTCCTTTCTCGCTTCCCAGCACATCCTAGGATAAATCTGGTCTGGCCCTGGGGACTTAGTGGGTGGCACGGTGGCACAGTGGTTAGCACTGCTGCCTCACAGCGCCTGAGACCCGGGTTCAATTCCCGACTCAGGCGACTGACTGTGTGGAGTTTGCACGTTCTCCCCGTGTCTGCGTGGGTTTCGTCCGGGTGCTCCGGTTTCCTCCCACAGTCCAAAGATGTGCAGGTCAGGTGAATTGGCCTTGCTAAATTGCCCGTAGTGTTAGGTAAGGGGTAAATGTAGGGGTATGGGTGGGTTGCGCTTTGGCGGGTTGGTGTGGACTTGTTGGGCCGAAGGGCCTGTTTCTACACTGTAAGTCTAATCTAATCTTAATGTTTTCCAAAATTTCGAGCACATCATCTTCACCAATCTTGATTTGGTCAAGACTGTATCCCAGATACTCTAAGTTTTCATTTATAACAAGTTCCCTTTCCTTGGTGAAAACTGAAGCAAAAAACTCAATTAGGGTTTCCCCTACCTACTCAGACTCCACACATAAGTTCCCTACGCTATTCCTGATCTGCCCTACCGTCTCCCTGATCATTTTCTTATTCCTCACGTATGAGTAAAACACCTTTGGGTTATCCCTAATCCTTCTTGCCAAAACTTTTTCGTGCCCCCTCCTGGCTCTCCTCTGTCCATTTCTGAGCTCCTTTCTAGCAAGCCTGTAATCCTCTTAAGCTATGCTAGATCCTTGCTTCCTCCACCTTACGTAAGCTGCCTTCTTCCTTTTGATGAGACGTTCCTCTGTTCTCATCATCCAAGGTTCCTTAATCTTACCTCTTCTCGTTATGGTTCTGTTCGCCGAGCTGGGATTTGTGTTGCAGACGTTTCGTCCCCTATCTAGGTGACATCCTCAGTGCTTGGGAGCCTCCTGTGAAGCGCTTCTGTGATCTTTCCTTCGGCATTTGTAGTGGTTTGAATCTGCCGCTTCCGGTTGTCAGTTCCAGCTGTCCAATATACGGTTGGTATATTGGGTCTAGGTCGATGTGCTTATTGATTGAATCTGTGGATGAGTGCCATGCCTCTAGGAATTCCCTGACTGTTCTCTGTTTGGCTTGTCCTATAATAGTAGTGTTGTCCCAGTCGAATTCATGTTGCTTGTCATGAGGATGTCACCTAGACAGGGGATGAAACGACTGCAACACAAATTCCCAGCTCGGCGAACAGAACCACAACAACGAGCACCCGAGCTACAAATCTTCTCATAAACTTACCTCTTCCTACCTGTCTCAGGAACAAATTCGTGCATCACTCGCAACAACTGTTCCTTAAACAGTCTCCACATGTCTGCTGTACCCTTTCTGTGGAACAATTGCTCCCAGTCTATCCTTTCCAGCTCCTGTCTGATAGCATCATAATTTGCTTTTCCCCAATTAAATATTTTCCCATGGTAATTGCTCCTTTCCCTCTCCATGGCTATGGTAAATGTGAGGCAGTTGTGGTCACTGTCACCAAAGTGTTCTCCCACCACGAGATCTGACACCTATCCTGGCTCATTGCCGAGCACCAAATCCACGGCCTCCCTCCTCGTCGGTGTGTCTACATACTGATTAAGGAAACCCTCCTGAACACACTTGACAAAATTGACTCCATCCAAACCATCCGCACTTAGGAGGTTCCAGTCAATATTGGGAAAGTAGAAATCACCCATAACAACAACCATGCTACTTTTGCAGTTTTACAGAATCTGCCCGCCTATGAGATCTTCAATCTCTCTACTGCTATTAGGTGGTCTGTAGAAAACCCCCAATGTGGTGGCTGTTCCTTGCTGTTCCTAACTTCCACCCATAATGACTCAGTGGATAAACTTTCCTCAACAACCTTCGTTTCTGTAGCTGTGACGCACTCTCTGATTAGCAATGCTACACCCCCTCCTCTTTTTCCACCCTCCCTGTTCTTTTTAAACGTTCTAAACCCTGGAACATCTAGCAATCATCTCTGCCCCTGTGAAACCCACATCTCCTTTAAGGCCACAACATCATAGTCCCAAGTACTGATCCATGCTCTAAGTTCATCACTCTTATTTCGGACACTCCTTGTGTTAAAGCAGACAACTTTAACCAATCCCTTTGTTTCATTGATCCTTTTAGATTCAATATATCCTGTCACTATCATGTCTGCAACTGTCCCCCTCTCAGATATGTGGCTCTGATTCTCACGCCATTCCCAACAAATTAGTTTAACCCCTCCCGAATCACACGAGCAAATCTCCCACCCAGGACATTTGTGCCCCTCTAATTTAGGTGCAACCCGTCCTTCATGTACAGGTCCCACCTTCCCCAGAAGGTATCCCAATTATCTAGGTATCTGAAGCCCTCCCTCCTGCACCAGCCTTGCAGCAACGTGTTAAGCTGTATTCGCTGACTGTTCCTTAACTCACTGTCTCATGGCACCGGTAGCAAACCTGAGATCACTACACTATTGGTCCTGCTCTTCAGCTTCCAACCTAACAGTCTATAGTCACTTTTCAGATCCTCAATCCCTTTCCTGGTTATATCATTGGTGCCAATATGTACCATGATTTCTGACTGCACCCCGTCCCCCTTCAGAACCTTGTAAACCTGATATGCAACGTCCTGGACCCTGGCACTAGGGAGGCAACATACCTTCTGGGAGTCTCGTTTCTGACCACAAGATCTCCTGTCAATCCGTCGAACTATTGAGTCCCGTACCACTAGCGCTTGTCTATTTAGTCATTAATCTCCAGCAGAGGCTGTGATGGGATTATGAACCCAGTACCTTAGACACCAGCCTGGGTCGCTGGATAACAAGTCACATTAGCACCACACCACACCACAAAACCCCCTCATGGTCAGAGGGATAAAGAAACCACATTGTTTGGATTGGGAATTTCTAAATAGCCTCAACCAATGGGATTTAGGGGTAATCACAAAGGAGTGAATCAGGTAAGTAAGGTCAGGAAGAAACAGCAGCAACGTTACTTTCAACTTGTATCAAATCTTGCTCAAACCACGCTTGGAGCTTTTTGGTTTATTCATGGGAGCTGGATAATGCTGACATCCCTATGTATCCTGTGGTGCCAATCAAGCTGGCTGCTTTGTCCTGGACGGTGTCAAACTTCTTGGGTGTTGTTGGAGCTGCACTCATTCAGGCGAGTGTGGAGTATTCCACCACATCTGACCTTTGCCTGGTCGATGGTGGACAGGCTTTGGGGAGTCAGGAAGGATTATGTGCCATAGGATTCCTAGGCCCTGACCTGTTGTTATAGACACTGTGTTTACACAGCTAGCCTAGTTCAATTTCTGATTGATGATAACCTCCCAGGATGTAGACAGTGGAACATTCAGCCATGATAATGCCATTGAATGTCAAAGGGTAACAGTTAACTCTCTCTTGCACTGTGAATTGTTCTGGTCTCAATGTAATGTAAACAAATAGAGTCATTGTAGAATGCCCATAACATTCATTGGAAATCCAAGTATCAAAGACGGTGAACACTCCATTTAATGGCATGTCACCATCCAATACTCGATAGAACCAGCTATTGACATGCTGAGGACACTTGTGGCAACTGGACAAATCTGGAAATGTCCTTCAATATGAACAGACCAGGGCTTGCTGTTCTGTGTTCAAAATTTAGCATGCATGAGAATCAATGTGATCAGCTCAGATTCTTTTCCATCAGAGGAGGTTGTGTGTATTGGTTGCTGACTGAGAAGTAGGAAGTTGGTGAGAAAAGAAAGGGGTCAGTGTTCCTAAGACCCCTACCGTCATCATCATCATCACAGTCATGCACTGCCATTGAGCAGGAGATCACTTTGCTGACTCTGTTGCATTTCAGGTCAACATTCACCTGTTGCCAATTGATTAAAGATAGAAGATATACTGATATCCAAAGTTTCTGTTGTTAAACTGTGCTGGGACCTTTGTTTGGAATGTTCAGTGGTCCATGGGACTGGGAACACTATTTGTGGGTGATAGCATGGATTCATAGGTGGCTGTATTGAGAAGGCCTGTCCGTTTATCATTGTCTGCTTCTGCTCAATGATACTTCTCATCATGGACACAATACAGTATTTGTTTTCAGTTGAATAGAGTACAGAGGGCAGTGTTCCCCCATGATGGAGTTTCCACCTGCGTCTTGCTCACTGTGAATGCCTTTCTTTGACAGCACCTTCCAAATCAATGACCTCTATCTCTAAAAGGACCAGGGCAGCAAATGCCAGTGAACACCACCATGCCTGCTGCCTCCTGAGAAGAGATTTCTGAGTGATCTGTATGTTTCCTCACCCTGGTATGTGTATACTGACACCATACTGTCTCCTTTGAGGAAGAGATACCTAGAGAGAGGTCACTGTCCCTCATCCCTTTGTTTCTTTCATGAGCATCAATCTCAAGGAAGAAAGAAGACAAAGAACAAAGAAAATTACAGCGCAGGAACAGGTCTTTCGGCCCTCCAAGCCTGCGCCAATCCAGATCCTCTATCTAAACCTGCTGCCAATTTTCTAAGGGTCTGTATCCCTCTGCTCCCTGCCCATTCACGTATCTATCTAGATATATCTTAAATGACACTATCATTCCCACCTCTACCACCTTTGCTGGCAACGAATTCCAGGCACCACCACCCTCTGCATAAAGAACCTTCCATGTATATCTCCACTAAGCCTTTCCCCTCTCACCTTGAACTCATGACCCCTAGTAATTGAGTTCCTCAGTCTGGGAAAAGACTTCTTGCTATCCACCCTGTCTACACCTCTCATGATTTTGTAGACCTCAATCGGGTCCCAGCTCAATGTCTGTCTTTCTAATGAAAATAATCCTGATGTATTCAAACTCTATTCATTGCTTGTGCCCTCCATACCGTACAACATCCTGGTGAACCTCCTCTGCACCCTCTCCAAAGCATCCACATTCTTTTGGTAATGTGGCAACCAGAAAGTCCGCAGTATTCCAAATGCAGCTGAATCAAAGTCCTATAAAACTGTAACATGACCTGCCAACTCTTGTACTCAATACCCTATCCAGTGAAGGAAAGCATGGTGTATGTCTTCTTGACCACTCTATCAACCTGCATTGCCACCTTCAGGAAAAATTGACTTGAACAGTCAGACCTCTCTGTAAATCAATTTTTCCCAGGATGTTTCCACTTACTGTATAGTTCACTCTTGAATTAGATCTTCCAAAATGCATCACCTCACATTTGCTGGATTGATCACCATCTGCCATGTCTCTGCCCATCTTTCCAATCTGTCTATATTCTACTATATTTTCTGACAATCCCCTTCACTATTTGCTACTCCACCAATCTTGGTGTCATCTGCAAACTTGCTAATCCAGCAACCGATACCTTCCTCCAAATCATTTAGATATATCACAAACAACAGCAGTCCCAAGACGGATCCCTGTGGCACACCATTGGTCACAGGCCTCCACTTTGAGAAACTCCCTTCCACTCTTACTCTCTGTCTCCAGTTGCCCAGTTAGTTCTCTATCCATCTGGTTAGAACACCCTGGACCTCATGCAACTTCACTTTCTCCATCATAAGCCCATTTTATTCCAAATGGGAATAGATCCTATCCCTCAGTACCTTCTCCAGCAGCCTCCCTACCACTGATGTCAGGCTCACCGGTCTATAATTACCTGGAGTATCCCTGCTATCCTTAACAAGGGGAAAGCATTAGCAATTCTTCAGTCCTCTGGGACCTCACCCGTGTTTAAGGATGCTGCAAAGGTATCTGTTAAAGCCCGAGCTATTTCCTCTCTCACTTCCCTCAGTAACCTGTAATAGATTCCATCCAGACCTGGGGACTTGTTTACCTTAATGTCTTTTAAAATACACAGCATTTCCTCCATCATTATGCTGACTTGACCTAGACTAGTCAAAGATCTATCCCTAACCTCAACATCAATTTTGTCTTTCTTCTCGGTGAATACCAACTCAAAGTACTCATTAAGAATCTCATCCATTTTCTCTGAGTTTACGCATAACTTTCCTCCTTTGTGCTTGAGTGGGCCAACCCTTTGGTCTAGTTATCCTCTTGCTCCTTATGTATGAATAAAAGGCTTTGGGATTTTCCTGTTTGCTAAAGATATATCATGATCCCTTTTTAGCTCTCTTCATTCCTCATTTCAGATTGACCCTACATTCTCGATATTCTTCCAAAGCTTTGTCTGTCTTCAGTCTCCTAGAGCTTGTGTATGCATCATTTTTTTCTCTTAGCTAGTCTCACAATTACCCCTGTCATCAATAGTTCCCTCACCTTACCATTTCTATCCCTCATTTTCACAGGAACATATCTCTCCTGAACTCTAATCAACCTCTCTCTAAAAGCCTCCCACATATTGAATGTGGATTTCCCTTCAAACAGCTGCTCCCAATCTACATTCCCCAGCTCCTGCTGAATGTTGGTATAGTTGGCCTTCCCCCAATTTAGCACTCTTCCTTTAGGACCACTCTTGTCTTTGTCAATGAGTGTTCTAAAACTTATGGAATTGTGATCACTATTCCCAAAGTAATCCCCTACTGAAACATCAAACACCTGGCCGGGCTCATTTCCCAACACCACGTCCAGTATGGCCCCTTCCTGATTTGGACTATTTACATACTGCTCTAGAAAATGCTCCAAGATGCTCCTTACAAATTCTGCTCCAAGTAGACCTCTAACACGAAGTGGATCCAGTCAATGTTGTGAAAATTAAAATCTCCTATCACCACCACCCTACTGCTCCTATATCTTTCCATGACCATATACCTCTATCTCAGGTTTGCTGTTGGGAGGCCTGTAGTACATCCCAACATTGTTACCACATTCTTCCTATTTCTGAGCTGTGTCCATATTGCCTCACTGCTCGAGTCCTCTGTAGTGGCCTCCTTCAGCACAGCTGTGATATCCTCCCTGACTAGTAATGCAACTCCTCCATCCCTTTTACCTCCCTCTCTAACCCACCTGAAGCATTGATATCCTGTGATGTTTAGCTGCCAACCAAGCACTTCCCTCAACCAAGTCTCAGTAATAGCAATAACATCATACTCCCAGATACTAATCCAAGTCCTAAGTCTATCTGCCTTACCTACTATACGTCTTACATGAAAATAAATGCACATCACACCACCAGTCCCTTGGCATGATCCTCTTCCCCTTAGTCATGCTTCATTATCTAGTTCCGTACAGGCTTTAATTACTGATTCATTACTGTCCTCTAACCTCATTTGGTTCCTATCTCCCTGCCACATTAGTTTAAACCCTCCCCAACAGCATTAGCAAAAGCACCCCAAGAGCATTGGTTCCAGTCCGGCCCAGGTGGAGACCATCCAATTTGTAATAGTCCCACCTCCCCAGAACTGCTCCCAATATCCCAAAAAGTCTGAACCCCTCTCTCCTGCACCATCGCTCAAGCCACACATTCATCCTGCTTATTCTATCATTCTGAATCTGACTAGTGCATGGCAATGATAGCAATCCTGAGATTACTACCTCTGAGGTCTTACTTTTTAACCTGCCTCCTGACTCCCCAAATTCTGCTTGTTGGACCTCATCCCTTTTTTTACCTATATCGTTTGTGCCTGTATGCACCACGACAACTGGCTGTTCACCCTCCCCCTTGACAATGTCCTGCAGCTGATCCGGGACATCCCTGACCCGTGCACCGGGGAAGCAATATATCATTTCAGAGCCTTGTTTTCGACCACAGAACCACCTATCTACTCCCCTTACAATTGAATCCCCCATGACTATAACCCTTCCACTCTTTTCCCGCCCTTCTGAACAGCAGAGCCAGTCATGGTGTCATGAACCTGGCTACTGCTGCCTTCCTCTGGTGAGCCATTTCCCCCAATACCCAAAACGGTATACCTGTTTTGGAGCAAGATGACCGCAGGGGCCACCTACACAGCCTTCCTGCTCTTTCTCTGCCTTTTGGTCACCCATTCTCTTTCTCCATCAGCATTTTTCTCCCATCTTGAGAATGATGGAGTGCACTTCTCTATGCCCATGCCTGTGGTTCTCTGTCTGAAGTTACATGGGACTGGTGGTGTGGAGCATGGGATCTTCTCCTTCCTGGGGCTGAGTAGGTATTTACTCTTTAGCAATCAGCTGAGGACCAGGGTGTTTTTCCCTCATCCAGCTCTAGAGTACTGATGTCGTTGCTGGGCCCATTCCTGTTTGTTATCTATATCAATGAGTTGGATGAGAATGTACAGGGCGTGATTAGTATGTTTGCAGGTGACACTAAAATAGGCGGTATCGTGGACAGTGAGAAAGGTTGTCATAAATTACAGCAGGATCTTGATCAGCTGGGGGAGTGGGCTGAGAAATGGTAAATGGAGTTTAATATAGATAAGTGTGAGGTCTTGCAACTTAGAAAGTCAAATCAAGATAGTAGTTTCATGGTGAATGATAGGGCCTTAAAGAGTGTAGTGGAACAGAGGAACCTTGGAGTTCAGGTTCACAGTTCTCTGAAAGTGGAGTCACAGATAGACAGCCCAGCGACAAAGGCTTTTGGTACATTGACCTTCACCAGTCAGGGCATTGAGTATAGAAGTTGGGAAGTTATGTTGCAGTTGTATAGAACCTTGGTAAGGCCGCACTTGGAGTAATTTGTTCAGTTTTGGTCACCTTGCTATAGGAAGGATGTTATTAAACTGGAAGGGGTGCAGAAGAATCTTTCAAAGCTGGTAGAAGGACTTAAGGGTCTGACCTATAGGGAGAGATTGGTTAAGGTAGGACCTTTTTCTTTAGAGCATAAGAGACTGAGAGGTAAATCTTACAGAAGTGTATAAGATCATGAGAGGCATAAATAGGGTGAATGCACTTAGTTTTTTTCCCCAGGGTTGGGGAATCGAGGACTAGAGGGCATCTGTTTAAGGTGAGAGGGGAAAGAATAAAAGGGAACCTGAGGGGGCAACTTTTTTACACAGAGGGTAATGGAATGAGTTGCTAGTGGAAGTGGTTGAGGCGGATACCTTAACAACATTTAAAAGGCATTTGGACAAATACATGGAAAGGAAAAGTTTAGAAGGATGTGGGTCAAGTGCAGGGAAATCAGGTTAGCGTGGGTCAACATTTTGATCGGCACGGATCAGTTTGGACCAAAGGGCCTGTTGCTATGTTGTAGCACTCTATAACTCTGTGACTGTATGTAACTCATCAAAATGTGGTCTGAGCTTAAATCTTGCTCACGTATCTGGCAAGGTCTCGTTATCTGAGTGGGTAATGTGAGCAGGAGACAGCCTTGTTGGTGTTTCTTCCAGAGGGGTCTGATTCCTCAGATGGAAGATGGTGGTGGTGTGAATCTCAGAAGGTACTAGTCACAGTGAATAATTCTAAAAGATAGTGAGAACGGCACTGTAGAGGTGTGCACATATAGTGAGGTGAGTAACCAGAATTAAATTAAACTCACTCAAGCTCACAAAGAGAAGCCCTCCTCCAAACTCCCTGACATTGACTCTTAATTTTTGGGAACACTTAACCTGTAAGATCCATCTCTGCTATCCCTCTGACAAGTAAAGCACAGTGGCCAGTACTTAATTTGACACGGCAAAACAGCAGATCCAAATTCATCAGTACTTCTTCGGAATGCCTTGATTCTGGTGTTCAATTCTGGGGCAGAACTTGAACCTTGAACTTTGACTCAGCATGAAGAACGTGACAAACTGAGACACAGCTTTTAATGTCTGCTTTTCTCTGGGAGATTACTGTGAAGAAATTGGTTACTGTATTTGTCTCCACTGCATTCCAAGCCATACCCTTTGGGACATCCTAAAGATCTGAAGGACTCTATAGGAAATCAGCATATTTTCCTTTTCAACATCTCACTGTACGATGGATGATTTCATGAAATGAAAATGTCACTTATTTTTTGCACAAGGAAAACAGAGCTTTGAGTCTTGTTTTATTTGAAAATGGCAGGTTTGATTCAAGCATTGACAAAAGTAACAGAATTTTGATAGCCATGCAAAGAAGCTTAAAATCCAGAACTACCAATCAGTGAAGGAAAGCTTTTATATGATAAAATTCTGAGCTTAATTTAAAACTCGACTTGGGACGCCACCATCTCTTCAAGTTGACATCCTTCACATAAAATGGGAGGTTAGGACTAAAGTTGCCTAGGATTGGTAAATCAGCCACAATAGGAGCGTAATTAGGGAATTATTAATCATTCATAAACCGCTAAAACCTCTTCCATTTCTCAATGTGTGAAATGAGATATGGGGCAAGAACTGAGATTCCCAAATGTGGGTGAACACTTCTGTGGTTATTGGATTCAGTCGACCAGAACATAATCCCTTCATACTAAAAACTCACGATAACACACAATGTCTAATTTATTAATGGATTTTTCTCTTCCTAATGGAAATGAGGTGTGAACCGCTTTCGCCTGTGATAGTGCCATATTGGTTTATAGATTGAAGCCTCCAGTAATCAAATTGCTGATCTGAATGCCTTAACTTCCACATTTTCCCTCTTTCCTTTTGCCATTAATATTTTCAGTGTGCATTTAGCTCCTGCCACCATCTATCATAGTGTGGAATGTTGAACTAGTCAGATATTATTGCACAAAAATGTTTATAATCATCTGGAATCTCACACTGGAAATATATACTAGACAGAGGTTCACGTTTTGTACCTTTTCTTCAATGCAGACTGCATAGACCTTACATTTGACAAAGGACTGAGTACTCAGACAGCTGGGTGTACCAGAGCATCCCAGGCATGTGGGTTGAGACATCTGTGAATTCTGTATCACTCCCAAGTGATTGAACTGTAATTGGACTAATACCAAAAATTTCAGTGGTAGAGATACAAACATTCATTACTCCTATGAATGAAAGAAGCAGCAGAAAGAAGCCCTGTGGGCAGCATGGTGGCTCAGTGGTTAGCACTGCTGCTTCATAGCACCAGGGTCCCAGGTTCGATTCCAGCCTCAGGCGACTGTCTGTGTGGAGTTTGCACATTTTCCCCGTGTCTGTGTGGGTTTCCTCCAGGTGATCCGGTTTCCTCCCACAGTCTAAAAATGTGCGGATTAGGTGAATTGGCCATGCTAAATTGCGAGTAGATATAGGTGAAGGGATAAATGTAGGAGAATGGGTCTGTGTGGGCAGCTCTTTGGAGGGTCGTTGTGGATTTGTTGGGCCGAAGGGCTTGTTTCCACACTGTAGGGAATCTATTCTAGTCATATAATGGGGGCACGGTGGCTTAGTGGTTCGCACTGCTGCCTCATAGCACCAGGGACCTGGGATTGATTCCACCATCAGGTGACTGTCCTTGTGAAGTTTGAGCATTTACCTCCTGTGTCTGCATGGGTTTCTTTCAGGTGCTGTAGTCCAAAGATGTACACATTAGTTGGATCGGCCATGTTGAAATGCCTATAGTGTCCAGGGATGTGCAGGCTAGGTGAGTTAACCATGGGAAATGTCAAGGTTACAGGGAGAGGGCAGGGCATGGGTCTGGGTGGGATGCTCTTCGGCGAGAGGGTTGGGTCAGTGTGGACTCCTTGGGCCAAATGGCCTGTTTTCTCATTGTAGGGATTTTATGATTCCATAAGCCCCCACTCCATATGTATTGAATAAACACTTGTATTGCAGGTGAGTTTTGTCTTCAGATTGAGGAAGTAATAATATCAGAATAAAAAGTAATATTTACACATCATATTCATTAACTTAGGACATTCCAATGGCTTTGAAATCAATGAAGTACAACAAGCTTTGTTTTAACTGACACTTCATTATGCGGCACTCTTGATAAACCAGCATAAAACTTCTAATGAAGCAATATCAGAGTATTTATGATGTAAATTATAAGTGATGTGTTTACCCTAGCCTTTATGTTACTATTAATCCCTGTGTGTTTTTTCATTGCTTTTAGGAAGTGTGTTGAGGTTTTACATCGATTGTTCAAGGAATGTTGGTCACGATGCTTTGCTCTGTCAGGGTTTACTGCGGTTATATGTACCTCGCGATTAAGCGGAATATTAGGTGAGCTGGTGCACCTGTGGTTCCATTGGTGCTGGTTAATAAAGGTTTTGGAAGTACAGTCACAGTGTTGTACAAACAGAAGCATTGTTTAGAAGATGTGACACCATGTAATGTGCCCATCCCATCCTGAGGGGCAGCTTGAACCAGCCCTTTCTAAATCAGAGTTGGAGACACGTAGAACATAGAACAAAGAACAGCACAGCACAGTACAGGCTCTTCACCCCTCGATATTATGCCAACCTTTTATCCTTTTCTAAAATCAAACTAACTTACATGTTACTATATCCATGCGCCTATTTAGGAGTCTATTAAATGCCCCTACTGTATCTGACTCTATAACTACTGCTGGCAGTGCATTCCACCACTCTCTGCATAAAGAACTTACCTCTGATGTCTCCCCGATACCTTCCTCCAATCACCCCTCAGGATAGCCATTTCTGCTTTGGGAAAAAAGTCTCTGCTTGTTCACTCTATGTATGCATCCTGTTCCTGCCTTATCCCCATAACCCTTGATTCCACTATCTTTAAGAGCTCTATCCATCTCTTTCTTGAAAGTGTCCAGAGACGTGGTCTCCACTACCCTCTGGGCAGAACATTCCATATATCCACCACTCTCTGGGTGAAGAAGTTTCTCCTCAACTCTGTTCTAAATGGCCTCCCCCTTATTTTTAAACTGTGTCCTCTGGTTCTTGAGTGTCGAAACAATAATGAACTGTTAATGCATGGGCACTGTTGCGAGTATGGTGGGTAACTCAACATGTTAAGAATAATGCAATTCCCATTCTTTTATGTTGTATGGAAAGGGGGATGTTTGGGTTAGATATGCACTAATGCACCAAGTGTCTTGCCATAGACATGTGACCTCTGCTATGGAGACCTCACTGGAGGCAACCATCTTGCAGCCAGTACAATGAAAGACACAAACTGGCCTAACATCCTCAGAACTCCAAACAGCTTTTCCACCTCACGTACACAGGAGCCCCACGTTTGTATCACCTTTGTATTTAAGAAAAGTTCTAAAAATATTAGGTCAACATAGAGTCACAGAGTCATAGAGACATACAGCATGGAAACAGACCCTTCGGTCCAACTCTTCCATGTGGACTGTTGGGGAAAAGTTAACATTATTTGCCTGGAAGCCATTTTCCTGATTCGGCTGAGAATTCCATTTTGTGTCCCCAGCCAGAACTTTGCTGGTTATGCATTCCTTACTGTGAGGTAATGTGAAAGGTTGTACTTGTCTTCCTTCTCAAGATCGTGTCTCCTCCCTTTGTTGAATGATCAGCGCAGGCTGTAGAACCAGTCAAGCTGACATTGACTTTCCAATTAGTCCCCCTTCCTCCTCTAGTTATTGCATCTTCACGGTCATTCAAGTAAAAAGTGAGGTCTGCAGATGCTGGAGATCAGAGCTGAAAATGTGTTGCTGGTTAAAGCGCAGCAGGTCAGGCAGCATCCAAGGAACAGGAAATTCGACCTTTCCGGCATAAGCCCTGGTGAAGGGCTTATGCCCGAAATGTCGAATTTCCTGTTCCTTGGATGCTTCACGGTCATTCAGCCAGTTACAGATATCTCTGCTTATCTCTCCCTTAGCAATCTGTGTAACTAGAGCAGGTGGTGATACCATTTGATCTGTCCACTTGTAGAATGCATAATAATGCTTTAGTTTTGAACTTAATGACTAACCTCTAATTTAGTGCCAACGTGTAAACATGCCAAACTGTGTAATTAATGTCAGCTCCTAGCTGTTTTCTCTCTATAATCCTGTTGTATCCTGATGCACTTTGGAAAAACACTGAGTTAAGATGGTGAATTCCCCATGATATATCGTGTCATAAAATAATCAGTTCGCAAGGTCTGAGTCTCAAAAGCTTTCTTCAACATGGACATATTCAAAGTTAATCTAGTCCCATTTGCCAGCATTTGGTCCATATCCCTCTATACCCTTCCCATTCATATACCCATCCAGGTGCCTTTTAAATGTTGTAATTGTACCAGCCTCCACCACTTCCTCTGGCAGCTCATTCCATACAAACACCACCCTCTATGTGAATAAGCTGCCCCTTAGGTCTCTTTTATATCTTTCCCCTCTCAACCTAAACCTATGCCCTCTAGTTTTGGACTTTCCCACCCTGGGGAAAAGACCTTGTCTATTTACCCTATCCATGTCCCTCATGATTTTATAAACTTCTATAAGGTCACCCCCTCAGCCTCTGACCCTATAGGGAAAATAGCTCCAGCCTATTCAGCCTTATCTCAATGTCCATTTCATTCCTGCTTTCAATAATAATGTAGAACATAGGTTTTACTGTATTTTTTAAGACAGCAAGACATGTCTGAGAAAAGACACATTTAGGCACCTTGCAATCATCGAAACAACTTGTAAGAAATGTCAATATAAGGTGAAAACCACATTTATACTGTATGAGAAGGGAATGCTGATTGTTACTGAGTGATGTGTGATCATTGACAAGTGGACTATGATCAGTTGACACTTTGCCATGGAGAATGAATGATCCAGATGATGACTGACAGTTAACTGACAAGCTCTGTTTAAATTTTAAATCAGGCATCTTGATTCTGATTTGTCAAGACATTGCTCTGAGAAATGAATCAATTTAGTTGTAGAACAGAATCTGTTGTTAGAACTAAAATGTGAACATAATGGATGAAATCTTACATTTTCCTGGCAGCGTGTCAGTTTCATCAGTTTCCCTGATGGATTTCTTTTTGTGAAGCCTACCTAGTTGTCTTGCCATATCTCACCTCATTAACAGTTTGTCCTTCTTGCCCTATTCTAGTTTCATTCTACTACTCATTGCACTCAGAATAAATCACTTCTGTCACATACCTCAGAATGGATCAGCATTCCTAGTGTAAGTACCATCTTTAGAAGGCCACTATCCATTTGAGCAAGCACTGTCAGCCCAGAGCTACAAGTACACTCCCTGATATTTACACTGACCATGGCTGAGAAAGGCTCAGTTTGAGCTTCAGTTTCTGGGCAATGACCTGGATGTCCTGGTGGATTGGGTGGAACAGAGGGGGAACGTCCTCTTCCCCCAGGAGCAGCAGAGGAGGTATGACCTGGTCATGTCAGCTGGGTGCCACCTGGATCAGTGCAGCCTCTGCCATTTCGATGAATGTACAGCAATGTAGGATAAAGGTCAAAGACCTTCTTCATGCTGCCAACAAAGGTGCCATTTATCTTCTCCCTGATAACCTTCACATTCACTCCATTTTGCCTATCTTATGCACCTTCACCAAGGTTCACATTCTACCATTGCAATATCTCCCCCTATTTGCTTTCAGCCACCCCAAACTGCAGACACACCCCCACTAACCCTGCAAGCCCTCTGCATTAGCTACTCATTCCCTCGGGGCGTCCTCTTACCTGCATCCATGGAAACAACGGTGCCACCCACTTCATCTCCCTCAAGAAAGCACTTCTACACACAAAGGGTGGTAGATGCTTGCAACTCTCTTCCACAAACAGCAGTGAATGTGAGATGAGTTGTTAACTTTAAACCTGAGATGGATGCATTTTTGTTGAGCAAAGCTATTAAAGGATATGGGCCCAAAGGCAAATTTATAGGGTTACACCACAGATCAAACATGATCCCATTGAATAGCAAAAGAGGCTCAAGGGACTGAATGGCCTACACATGTTCCTTTGCTCTGAATACTTGTCTCTTATATCTGGAAGAAAACAACCACAACAACACAGGGAACTTCAAGGTGGGTAGTTGTTTTTCCAAATTGTACTCCTCACCTTTTTGAGGAGGGCTTCCTGATTCTGACTAACCATGTCCAATCCCCAAATTGAGTGAGGTCTGATAGGTCTAAGCTCTGAATTTCTTCTCGAAACCTTGCCATCTCTATCGCTCTCTCCATCTCTCTCTCTCTCACACACACAAAGCAGAGAGAGAAACTTCAATAGCCTGTCTCTCTTTACAGCAAAGAAGTACTTTGTTTTGAGAAACCAGTTCTTAAAAGTTGACTGTGGGAACATGTGGGGTGACAGTGGAGACAGAGATCCAGGGAGGGGAGGGAGGTGTCTGAGATCGTCCAGGTGAACTTGAGGTCAGGTTGGAAGGTGTTCGTGAAGTTGATGAACTCTTCAACCTCCTCATGGGAGGTGGCACCGATACAGGCATCAATATAATGGAAAAAAAGGGGGGAATGGAGTCAGTGAACATGTGAGTGTCTCTACCAAGAGCAAAGTTCTAGCCATCCTGGTCTGCACTTTAGGAAATATTGGTGAATTTTTAAAAAATCCCTTCATAGTGAATATAATGGCACAGTACTTGTGACCATATTACTGTAACAATACTCAGATCGTGTTACAGTAATCAAAGACATCTCCCACCCCAGTTTTACCCTCTTCCAACTGGCAGGAGATATAAATGTTTGTATACAAGTACGAATAGATTCAAAAATAGCTTGATTGCCGCTGTTACTAAATTTCTGAATGGACTTCTCAATTTTCAAATTTAATGTTGATCTCGCTCTCTGTGCACTTTCTCTGTAGCTGTAACATTGTATTCCTCGCTCTGTTCTATTACCCTGATGCACTTTGTACGATGTGATCTGCCTGTATTGGATGCAAAACAAAGCTTTTCACTGTATCTAGGTACATGTGGCAATAATAAATCAAATCAAAGTATCATCATCTTGAAAGTACTAGGATTTTGACCCAGTGATGGTGAAGGGGTCAGTGATAGATGTGCAATTTGGTGTGGTGTGTTACCTGCAGGGAAATCCACAGGTGCTGCTGTTTCTATGCTTGACACCCTTGTTGTTGTAGGTGTTTCCACTCTTGTGGATGAGAGGCACTATCACTGCAAAGGTCATGGCTTTTGGAAAGTGTGAGAGAAACTGATGTTGAAACATGACGATGATATTTGTATCACTGCTCATGCACTGCTCAAATTGAAAGGATGAGAAATTATTTTTAAAAGGGTGTTATCTCCCTGAACCTTTCAATTTGCCAGCCCCTCATGTCAGTAAATTTTTTACAGCCTTTTCATAAAAATATAATCGGAAATGGAAGAAAAGTGTCCATAAATAATCGCACATAACAGGCAAGCTGCAGAATAACCCTCAGGCACACTCAAGGACATCATTTAATGAAGGAGTTTATCTCAATTATTGGAACTGGATTTAAAAATTCTTGTATTATATTTTTCTATTATTTGTTAAAAAAAAGCAGGAGATGGTTGTTCTGTGAATGCACATCTGGGGTGCCGCATTTTAATGTTGCTCTGCAATCAATCGCTGAGCAGAAATGTATCAGGCGAACAACCTGCTGTACACTCAACAAAGCTTCAGAACATTAAGGCTAATTAATTCCAAATTATGGGGATCAGAAGATTTAACATGATGGCAGTTGGTGTCTGTGAGTTAAAAACCCAATCATTTAAAATGGGGTTTAATGCTGAATGAGATTGAAGAGTCGATCCTAATTCAGTGCCGTGGATTTGATGTCGCTGACTTCTCTGGTCAGCTCTTGCTGCCCCTTCCTTCACTTTTTCTTCTGTCTTGGGATGAATTTCTGCTGTGCTTCCTGTGTTAGCCCCAGAAACTCCTGCCATTGCTGCTCCACTGTCTTCCCTGAAGGGCTCCTGTTCCAATGATCTCTGGCCAGCTCCTCTCTCATGACCTTGTGGTTACCTTTACTCAATTGTAATAGCACCACATCTGATTCCAACTTCTCCCACTCAAACTTCAGGGTGAATTCTATCACATTATGGTCACTACCACCTAGGGGTTCCTTCACCTTAAGCTGAAGATTAACAAGTCGCCAGGCCCGGACCAGATTTGTCCTCGGCTGCTTTGGGAAACGAGAAATGTAATTGCTTCGCCACTTGCGAAGATCTTTTCATCCTCGCTCTCCACTGGAGTCGTACCTGAGGACTGGAGAGAGGCAAAAGTAATTCCTCTCTTCAAGAAAGGAAATAGGGAAATCCCCGGCAATTACAGACCAGTAAGTCTCACGTCTGTCATCTGCAAGGTGTTAGAAAGGATTCTGAGGGATAGGATTTATGACCATCTGGGAGAGCATGGCTTGATTAAATGCAGTCAGCATGGCTTTGTGAGGGGCAGGTCATGCCTCACAAACCTTATCGAGTTCTTTGAGGATGTGACTAGAAAAGTTGATGAGGGTTGAGCTGTGGATGTGGTGTATATGGACTTCAGCAAAGCATTTGATAAGGTTCCCCATGGTAGGCTCATTCAGAATGTCAGGAGGAATGGAATTCAGGGGAACATAGCTGTCTGGATACCGAATTGGCTGGCCAACAGAAGACAGCGAGCGGTAGTAGAAGGAAAATATTCTGCCTGGAAGTCTGTGGTGACTGGTGCTTCACAGGGCTCTGTCCTTGGGCCTCTATTGTTTGTAATTTTTATTAATGACTTGGATAAGGGGATTGAAGGATGAGTCGGCAAGTTTGCAGATGACACAAAGGTTGGAGGTGTCGTTGACAGTATAGAGGGCTGTTGTAGGCTGCAGCGGGACATTGACAGGATGCAGAGATGGGCTGAGAGGTGACAGATGGAGTTCAACCTGGATCTGGTCGCCCTATTATAGGAAAGATGTGGATGCTTTGGAGAGGGTTCAGAGGAGGTTTACCAGAACGCTGCCTGGACTGGAGGGCTTATCTTATGAGGAGAGGTTGACTGAGCTCGGACCTTTTTCATTGGAGAAAAGGAGGAGAAGAGGGGACCTAATTGAGGTGTATAAGATAATGAGAGGCATAGATAGAGTCGACAGCCAGAGACCATTTCCCAGGGCAGAAATGACCAACACGAGGGGTCATAGTTTTAAGCTGGTTGGAGGAAAGTATAGAGGGGATGTCAGAGGTGGGTTCTTTCCACAGAGAGTTGTGAGAGCATGGAATGCGTTGCCAGCAGCAATTGTGGAGCAGAGTCATTGGGGACATTTAAGAGACTCCTGGACATGCATATGGTCACAGAAATTTGAGGGTGCATACATGAGGATCAGTGGTCGGCACAACATCGTGGGCTGAAGGGCCTGTTCTGTGCTGTACTGTTCTATGTTCTTAAGATCTCTAATCAAGTCCACCTCATTACACATCACCAAATCCAGAATTGCCTATTTCTGAGTGGATTCTACAACAAAGTAGTCTTAATAAAACATTGTGTAAATATTCTATGGATTTGTTTTCTTGGGACCCACAAACAAGCTGAATGTTCCAGTCCATCTGCATATTGAAGTTCCCCATGATTATTGTAATAGTGCCTTTCCATCTTTTCTCTCCTGATATATTTTCTTCCCACAACAATCGTGTGCCATAGTGCTAAGGGTTTAGATGGAGAAGAATTTGTTAAGTGTACAAGAACATTTTCTGATTTAGTATGTGGATGTCCTGCTAGAGAAGGTGCAAAACCTGAAGGAAGTGAGGACTGCAGATGCTGAAGTACCAGAGTTGGAAAATGTGGTGCAGGAAAAACACAGCAGGCCAGGCAGCATCCAAGGAGCAGGAGAATCAACATTTCGGGCATAAGCCCTTCTTCAGGAATGAGGCTGGTGTGCCAAGCGGGCTGAGATAAAAGGTGGGAGGGAGGGAAATAGGGGAAGGAGTGCTGGGAATATGATAGGTGGAAGGAGGTGAGGGGAAGGGTGATAGGCCGGAGAGGGGGTGGGGGCGGAGAGGTCGGGAAGAAGATTGCAGGTCAAGAGGGCAGTGCTGAATCCAAGGGTTGGGACTGAGATAAGGTGTGGGGAGAGGAAATGAGGAAGCTGGAGAAATCTACATTCATCCCATGTTGTTGGAGAGTTCCTAAGTGGAAGATGAGGTACTCTTCCTCCAGGTGTCATGTGGCCAGGGTCTGGCGATGGAGGAGGCCAAGGACCTGCATGTCCAACCTCCACTCCCGGCACCTTCCCCTGCAACCGCAAGAAGTGCAAAACCTATGCCCACACCTCCCCCCTCACCTCCCTCCAAGGCCCCAATGGTTCCTTCTATATCCGTCGCAAATTCACCTGCACCTCCACACACATCATTTAGTGTATCTGCTGCACCCGATGTAGTCTCCTCTACATTGGGGAGACAGGCCGCATACTTGCGGAACGTTTCAGGGAACACCTCTGGGACACCTGCACCAACCAACCTAACCGCCCAATGGCTGAACAGTTTAGCTCCCCTCCCACTCCGCCAGTGACATGCAGGTCCTTGGCCTCCTCCATCGCCAGACCCTGGCCACACGACGCCTGGAGGAAGAGTGCCTCATCTTCTGCCTCGGAGCCCTCCAACCACATGGGGTGAATGTAGATTTCTCCAGCTTCCTCATTTCTCCTCCCCACACCTTATCTCAGTCCCAACCCTTGGATTCAGCACCACCCTCTTGACCTGCAATATTCTTCCTGACCTCTCCGCCCCCCACCCCCTTTCCAGCCTATCATCCTCACCCTCACCTTCTTCCACCTATCATATTCCCAGCGACCCTCCCCCAAATTCCCTCCCCCTTACCTTTTATCTCAGCCTGCTTGGCACACCAGCCTCATTCCTGAAGAAGGGCTTATGCCCAAAATGTCAATTTTCCTGCTCCTCGGATGCTGCCTGGCCTAAGGTGCAAAACTTGACCTACTCTTGTGACATAAGGCAGGACAGGTGACTGAGGTGTTAATCGGGGAACACTTTGGGGCCAACAACCATAATTCTACTAGTTTTAGCATAGTGATGGTAAAGGATAGACTGGATCTAAAAGTTGAAGTTCTAAATTGGAGAAAGGCCAATTTTGACGGTATTAGGCAAGAACATTCAAAAGCTGACTGGGGGCAGATGTTCGCAGGTAAAGGGACGGCTGAAAAATGGGAAACCTTCAGAAATGAGATAACAAGAATCCAGAGAAAGTATATTCCTGTCAGGGTGAAAGGAAAAGCTGGTAGGTGTAGAGAATGCTGGATAACTAGAGAAATTGAGGGTTTGGTTAAGAAAAAGAAGGAAGCATATATCAGGGATAGACAGGAAAAATCAAATGAATCCTTAAAAGAGTATTAAGGCAGTAGGAGTATACTTAAGAGAGAAATCAGGGAGGGCAAAAAAGGGACATGAGATAGCTTTGGCAAATAGGATTAAGGAGAATCCAAATGGATTCTATAAATGTATTAAGGACAAAAGGGTAATTAGAGAGAGAATAGGGCCCCTGAAAGATCAGCAAGGCAGCCTATGTGTGAGACGGCAGGAGGTGGGGGAGATACTAAATGAGTATTTTGTATCAGTATTTACAATGAAGAAGGACATGGAAGATATAAAATGGGGGAAATAGATGGTGACACTTTGAAAAGATGTCCATATTACAGAGGAGGTGGTGCTGGATGTCTTAAAACACATAAAGGTGGATAAATCCCCAGGACCTGATTAAGTGTACCCTAGAAATCTGTGCGAAGCTAAGGAAGTGATTCCTGGGCCCCTTGCTGAGATATTTGTATCATCGATAGTCACAGGTGAGGTGCCAGAAGACTAGAGGTTGGCTAGCCTGGTGCCACTATTTAAGAAAGATGGTAGGGACAATCCAGGGCACTATAGACTAGTGAGCCTTACATCTGTGGAAGTACAGGAAGTACATGTATTTGGAAAGGCAAGGACTGATTAGGGATAGTCAGCATGGTTTTGTTCGTGGGAGATCATGTCTCACAAACTTGATTGAGTTTTTTGTACCACAAGTACCGCCAGAACATTACCTGCCCCACTAGGATCCGAACATTTTAGACCACTGCTACACCACTGTGAAAGATGCCTCCCGCTCCATCCCCTGCCCTAATTTCGGGAACTCCGATCATAATGCCTTGTATCTTCTTCCGGCTTACAGGCAAAAGCTCAAGCAGCAGACCCCCTCCTGGATACAGGTCCAGCGCTGGTCAAAGAAGGCAGAGGATCAACTCCAGAGCTGTCTGGAATTGGCTGATTGGACCATGTTCAGACAGGCCGCAGGTACCTTGGACAGTACACCACCATCGTCACAGACTTTATCAACAAGTGTGTGGAGGACTGCATAGCAAGGAAGTCAATCCGGGTGTTCCCCAACAGGAAACCCTGGATGAATCAGGACATACAGAACCTGCTAAAAACTAAGTGTGAGGCCTTCAGATCAGGAGCTGAAAATGTGCTGCTGGTTAAAGCACAGCAGGTTAGGCAGCATCCAAAGAACAGGAAATTCGACGTTTCGGGCCAGAGCCCTTCATCAAGAAGCACTCTTCAGATCAGGAGACCCACTCAGATAAAAGGAATCCAAGTATGACCTTCACAGAATCATTAAGACAGCCAAGGACCAATACCGATCCAAACTAGAGACCCAGACAGACACCCGGCAACAATTGCAAGCACTAACTGGCATCACAGATTCTAAAAGGAGATAATGCAAGATAGCAGACGATGATGTACCCTCCCAGATCGTCTCAAAGCCTTCTATGCTCGCTTTGAGCAGAATTTCATTGGAGAGAAAACACCTATTCTGACAAGTCCTGACAAACCTTTCCCAACAGACACTGCATCAGAGGTCAGATCAGTTTTCCTTCGTGTGAATCCAAGGAAAGCGATGGGACCAGATGGAGTACTAGGCCGTGCACTCAGAGCAGAGGTCTTCTCAGATATCTTCAACCTCTCCCTGTCACAGGTCATTGTCCCTGCCTGTTTAAAGAGGGCCAACATCATCCCTGCGCATAAGAAGGTTCATGCAGCATGTTTCAATGACTACCGCCCAGTGGCCCTAACTTCGATGGTCATCAAGTGCCTTGAAAGGCTGGTCATGGCAATTAATCAACTCCAGCCTCTCCATTACTCTTGACCTGCTCCAATTTGCCTACTGGACCAACAGATCCACATTAGATGCTAAAACACTTGCCCTTCACTCCTCCCGAGAACATCTTGACACCAAGAACAGCTATGTAAGGATCCTACTCATTGATTACAGTTCAGCCTTCAACACTATTATCCACTTGCGACTGATTAATAAACTTAGTGATCTCGGACTAAGCCCCACTCTCTGCAACTGGATGCTTAGTTTCCTGACCTACGTGGAGGCCACAATCAGTGAAGACTGGGGACAATATTTCATCCTCACTAACACTCAAAAACTGGAGCCCCTCAGGGTTGTGTACTCAGCCCCCTACTGTACTCACTATATACCCATGACTGTGTCGCCAAATACCAGATTAATGCCATTTACAAGTTCGCTGATGACACTACCATAGTCGGTCGAACCTCAGATGGCAACAAAACAGACGGGTCGGGAGGTGGAAGACCTGGAAAAATGGTGCACTGAGAACAACCTAGCTCTCAATGCCGGCAAAACCAAGGAACTCATTACTGACTTTCGGCGGGATGTTACTCATGCTCCCCTACACATTAACAGCACAGAGGTGGAACGAGTGGAGAGTGTCAAGTTCGTGGGAGTGGTCATCCACAACAAGCTTTTTTGGACTCTCCATGAGGATGCGCTCATCACAAAGACCCAACAATGTCCTGTCTTGCTCAGGCAGCTGAGAACATTTGGCAGAACAGCGAATACACTTGCCAACTTTTATAGGTGTGCCATCGAGTGCATTCTCTCTGGATGTATCACTACCTGGTACAGCAACTATACCATTCAAGATCAGAGACAGTTACAGAGAGTGGTGAACTTGGCCCAGACAACCACAGAGGCCAACCTCCCATCTATGGAATCCATCTACCAAGCCCGCTGTCAAGGAAAGGCCGCCAGCATTCTCAAAGATCCATCCCACACTGATAATGCTTTTCTACAACCTATACCATAAGGGAGAAGGTATAGAAGCCTGAACACACGCACCAGCCAGTTTCAAAACAGTTTCTACTCCACTGTTGTTAGAATACTGAATGGACTCACAAACTCTTAGCATTCTGGATTAGTGGTGCTGGAAGAGCACCACTTTCTCCCCACCCCCACCCTCCTCTACCTTACTTCTCCACACTTCAAGCTCACTGCCTTTATTCCTGATGAAGGGCTTTTGCCCGAAATGTCGATTTCGCTGCACTTTGGATGCTGCCTGAACTGCTGTGCTCTTCCAGCATCATTAATCCAGAATCTGGTTTCCAGCATCTGCAGTCATTGTTTTTAACTCTTAGCATTCGCCTATAACTGTGTTTTTGTTTTTGTCACTGTTTATCTTTTATTTACCATCTATGCTATTTAATTCTGTGATCTGCCTGTATTGCTCACAAGACAAAGCCTTTCACTGTACCTGGGTACACGTGACAATAAATTCATTTCAATACAATTCAATTGAAGAAGTAACAAAAAGGATTGATGAGGCTGAGCCATGGGCATGATCTATATGGACTTCAGTAAGACATTTGACAAGGTTCTTCATTTTAACTGGTTAGCAAGGTTATATCTCATGGCATATAGGGAGACAAGCCATTTGGATACAGAACTAGCTCCTAGGTAGAAGACAGAGGGTGGTAGTGGAGGGTTGCTTTTCAGTCTGGAGGCCTGAGACCAGCAGTGTGCCACAAGGATTGGTGCTGGGTCCACTACCTTTTGTCATTTATGTAAATTATTTGCATCTGAACATAGAAGTTATAGTTAGTAACTTTGCAGATGGGACCAAAATTGGAGATGTAGTGGACAATGAAGAAGGTTACCTCAGAATACAACAGGATCTTGATCAGATGGGCCAATGGGTTGAAGGCTGGCAGATGGAGTTTAATTTCGATAAATGTGAGGTGCTGCATTTTCGAAAAACAAATCAGAGCAGGACTAATACACTTAATGGTAAGATCCTAGGGAGTGTTGCTGAACAAAGAGACCTTAGAGTACAGGCTCACAGTTCCTTGAAAGTAGAGTCACAGGTTGATAGGATAGTGAAGAAGGCATTTGGTATGCTTTCTTTTATTGGGCAGAGCACTGAGTACAAGGATTGGGAGGTCATGTAGTAACTGTACAGGACATCAGTTGGGCCACTTTTGGAATATTGTGTGCAATTCTGGTCTCTTTCCTATCAGAAGGATGTCATGAAGTTTGAAAGGGTTAAGAAAAGATTTAGAAAGATGTTGCCATGGTTGGAGGATTTGAGCTATAGGGAGAGGCTGAACAGGCTGGGGCTGTTTTCACTGGAGTGTCGGAGGTTGAAGAGTGACCTTGTAGAGATATATAAAATCATGAGGGACATGGATAGGTTAAATAGACAAGGACTTTTCTCTGGGGTGGGGGAGTCCAGAACTAGAGGGCATAGGTTTGAGGTGAGAGGAGAAAGATTTAAAAGGGAATTAAGGTGCAACTTTTTCACACAGAGGATGGTATAATGAGCTTCCAGAGGATGTGGTGGAAGCTGGTACAATTATAACATTCAAAAGGCATCTGAATGGGTACATAAGTAGAAAGGGTTTAGAGGGATACGGACCAAGTGCAGGCAAATGGGACTAAATTAGGTTAGGATATCTGTTTGGCATAGATGAGTTGGACTGCAGGGTCTGTTTCTGTGCTGTACATCATTATGAATCTAATCTGACTCCTGTTCAGAGACCTGTAAACAATTACTATTCCGGTCTTTTTTCCCTTTGTGATTCCTCAACTCTACCCACACAGATTGTACAGCCTCTGACACTATATCACTTCTTGTCTTTGACTTGATTTAATTTCATTTCATACTAAACAGGCAACCCTGTTCCCTCTGCTCATCTGCCTGCCCTGTTGGATATTTCTTTCTTAACCCTGATCCCCTTACAGCCGTGTCTCTGTGATGCCCATAACATGTTACCCAAGAATTTCAATCTGCGCCACAAGCCCAGCAACAGAAGTGAAAAGAACAGTAATGTTTGGGGGTGAACCTATTGGTCATGTTGGGGCACCGTTTTGAAGTGTACATAAGGGCTGTGAGCTGGAGCAGGTAATTCAGCTCCTTAAGCCTACTCCACCACTTCATTTGCTCATGGCTGCTTTCATTGCAGGCTCAACTCTACTTTTCTGCTTCCTACAACCCTTTCAACCCTAACTAATGGAAAATCTGTCCATCTCCCCCTTAAATTTACATAATGTCCCAGCATCCAACATGTTCTGTGGTAGAGTATTACACAGATTCATGGCCCCTTGAGAGAAGCAATTCCTCCTCATCTCGAAAATAGAAAATAAATCTGCTACCTTTTAGCATAAAACAATGACTAGACAAGATGGACTGGTGTACATCATTTGCCAGTTTGATTGATTTCCTTTTTGCTCTTTTGGGATTGGGTCTTATTTGGGGCTCTCCACACACTGAAGTAGAAAAAGAATTGTTTGGAGATGAACCGTCACAGTAGCTCAGGCCGTACGCACTGAGAGACCATGTAAAACCCTGAGTTGATAACAAAAGCAAAGGCATGGGGGCTATATTTATCAATGGCTTAGGACATTAAGGGAAAGCATATAGAGGTTTAGAAAATCATGAAGGCCATAGATAAAGTGGCTAGCCAATGTCTTTTCCCTCGGGTAGGGGAATTCAAAACTAGAGGGCGCAATTTTAGGTTGAGAGGAGAAACATTTAAAAGGGACCTAAGGGGCATCATTTTCGCACAAAGAGTGGTTCACGTGTGGAATGAACTGCCAGAGGAAGAGGTGGATGCAGCTACAGTTGCAACATTTAAAAGATGTTTGGACAGGTACATGAATAGGAAAGGTTTAGAGGGATATGGGCCAAATGTAGGCAAATGGGACTGGTCTCGGTTGGGTGGCATGGATGTGTTGGATGAAAGGATCTGTTTCCGTGCTGCATGACTCATTGACAGACAGAATGGTAGGACAATGTGTTATGAAGAGAACATAAGAAGGATGCAGGTGGTTATAGGTAGACTGAGTGAGTGAACGAAATTCTGGCAAATGAATATAATGTGGGAAAATGTGAAGTTGTTCACTTTGACTTAAAGAATAAAGAAAGATTGCTATCTAAATGTTGCACAACTTCAGAATTCATAGTTGCAGATGGATCTCGATGTTCCAGTCCATAAGTTACAGAAGTTCAATGTACAGGTAAAGTATGTTATCAGGAAAGATAATGTGATGTTATCCTTTAGTAAAAGAAGAATTGAACATAAAAGTAAGAATAAAACAAAGACCAGTGAATGTTGGAGATATGAAATAAAACAGAAACTGCTAGCAACATTCAGCATTAGTGGAGAGAAAGTACAGCTAAGATTTCAAAATTGGAGTCACCAGACATGGAAAGTTAAGTCTGCTTACTTCCCACAAATGCCGTCAGACCTGCTGAGTTTTGCCAGTAATCTCTTTTTTTGTGTGATAAAAGTAAGAATGTTATGTTTAAGTTACAGAGGGCATTGGTGAGACCACATCTTCAATATTGCATGAAGTTTTGATCTCTTAAGAAAGAGTGCAGACGCAGTAGAGATGATCCAGAAGATGTTTACCACACTGATACTGAGAATAAGGGGATTGCCTTGTGAGGAAAGGATGGATAGGCTGAGCTTCTTTCCACTGCGGTTTACAAGAGTAGAATTGGCTTGACTGAAGTGTGTAAGATCCAGAACAATCTTGGCAAGATGAATGAGGAAAAGATGCTTCCTTTAGCCTTGACTCCAGCACTAGGAGGCATTGTTTTAAATTATGGGTTGCGCTTTTCTGGTATCGATGGGGAGAAATTATTTTCTGAGGGTTGTGTGAATGTGGAAGTCTCTGCCTCAGAAGGTAATGGCGCCGGGGTAATTAAATATTTTTAAAATGAAGGTAAATAGGTTCGGCAGGGGAACCAGAGGTTATGGTTATGGTTATGGGGAAGTGGATGAGATTGTGGGATTCGAAACACAAACCAAAAACCATGAAAGTATTGAAGGGCTGAAAGTGCTTGAGGGGCTGAATGGCCTACTGCTCCTCCCAATTCATGTGTTTGTGTGAGTAAAGAGACTAAGATGCTGACTTCCCAAAGCTTTCAGTTCAGTGAAGGGAAATGCAACAGACTTGACGCAGCCCAACAACTGTAAAGAAGTGTTGAGTAATAAAGAGCAGTCACTGCTTGACTCGAAAACTATAAGCTAACAGACTAGCACTGGCAAGAGTGAAAGCTTTCAGCAGGTTTGATGTCAGAAATGACTATTGGGAAACTAGGCTTGAGGAATCGTTACTGCTGATAACAATCTATGCATTTTGGCCTGCACAAGTTCATGTGTCTAGGTCTTGGCTTAAAGTGAGCCGAGATGTGCTCCTCCAGGGAATAGACAACATTGTACCACAAATGTACAGGAACAGCTGTATATTTGTTGAGGGTATCAAAACTGATGGTGTAGAGGGAGAAGATCATGATCACCATCTGTCCATCTCACTGGGTGAGCACACTGCTATTCCTGGAGTCATCACATTAGTTAAAAAATAAATGCACAATATTCCCCAAAATGCACCTGATTGTCAAACTCAGGTTGATAGAAAACATGGACCTAGTTTCTGTGCACATCCAGTACTACTGGTTGTATACTACTGTTATATCATACTACTAATTAAAATGCCCATCCCTTAGGAAATCCTCTTTATTCACGCACTGGCAGACACATATACAGACATGTAAAGGGGATTTCATAAGGGATGAACAGTAGTGAGAATTCATTTTGCAACAAGTGGAGCAGACTTCATTTAGCTGCTGGCAGAAGTGGATGCCTGAAGATTTCTTCAGACAGTGTTTTAAGAAATCTGCTCATGCACATTGTCAGCACCTGGAAGAGCTCAACATTCAGGAATACTACACAACAAGGCTGAATCTCCAGTTAATGGTTAACAAAAGAATCAGACCTGGTAAGAGAGTGCATTGGTTACAACTTCCATGGAGCTGAAGCACTAGTCACTCCAAGGTAGTTATGCATTTCAATGGGTGCTGATTATCTGTAGAAACCGTACCGAGCCAAGGTTCAGCTGAAGAGCGAACTAATACCAGAGACCCTGTGAGCAAAGTTGAAAATTGAGGTGATCAAGGGGCGTATTTTACACAAATGAAACACTGCTTACAGTTGGAAAAGCTGGGAGGAAGTGAAGTATTTACAAGTGATGTAGAATGCCACCACCACAACAGTCAGACATCATGAGCCATGGTTACAGATAGGGAAATATTACTTCTGGTTTTGCAACATGCCCAACCCTGCAACCTCATTTTAAAATGAGAAATGAGCAATTTAGAAGCCTAAGCAAAGATTCGAATGAAAAACTAAAGTTTGGAGACTATTGAACCACAGGAGATCAATTACTTTCACCACATTAAACACAGGAAGTGGTTATTGAAACTATACACAATGAAGTTCATCTGGGAAAAAAAACCCCGAAAACAATGAAGATTTTTAGTTAGAACCAAAGACATTGAGAATCATCTTGGAAAAATCCTTAAAGGAATGGAAATCACCTTGTAGGGTTGTAGTCAGCAGGATTTATTCAGTAAAATTGTTAAGAGAATGAGAATCATTGCTAAAGCTTCAGGCAGTGGGTTTCATTCAGTTAACTTATTAATACACGACAATCATTTATTAAACTTTCAATTAACAAGATTCATCCAGACAGAGCTAGAAAAGATGGGGACATCATCTATCTTATTCACAAAAAGCAGAAATCCATTTATGGAAAAAAAACAGGGGCAATGTTTCTAATATAGCCTTCCACATTAGCAACATTGCAAAATTGCAGAAATAAAAAACCCTTTGAAACAAGGAAAATGAATAATCATGTCAGGGAGACATGACAGCAGAAATAGTACTACAAGGAAGATTTAATTTCAGAGATGGACCAAATTGAACAAAGATTTGGACGTCTTGGAGAAAACAATTCTTTAGATATATACAACTTATGTATTCCTTCTTTTTCTTTTTGTTTAAGAATTTCTCTTGTCATCCAAAGTTCCCAAATCTTATCATCCTTGTCCTTCATTTTCAAAGAACATGCTGGTTCTGAGCTCTAATCAACTAGCCTTCAAAAGATTCCAACATGCCAAATGTGGATTTACTCTTCATAAACAAAGGAACAATGTTGGCTCTTCTTCAATCCTCTGGGACCTCTCCTATAAGTGAAAAAGAACACAAATATTTTGTGCAAATGCCCAGCAAGTTACCTATCTACTTCCCTCAGCATCTGGGAATATCCCACCAGGTACGATAAACTTAGTTAACTTAATGCATTCAAAACATTCAACACCTCCTCTTTTATCTTGACATGTTCGAATCTTGTTTGCCAAAGACAATCCATGGCTCATTTCAGCCTTCTTAATTTCTTGATTGAGTTCTTTCCTGCTATCTTTGTATTCTGTGAGGGCTCTGTCTGTCTTTAGTTTCTTGCACCTTATGTATGCCTTCTTTTTCTTTTTGTTTAAGTATTTTTCTTGTTATCCAATGTTCCCAAATCTTACCATCCTTATCCTTCATTTCCACAAGAACATGCTGATTCTGCACTTTAATCAACTAGTTACAGAGTCACAGAGATATCAGCATGGAAACAGACCCTTTGGTCCAACTCATCCATGCCGACCAGATATCCCAACCCAATCTACTCCCACCTGCCAGCACCTGGGCCTTATCCCTCCGAACCCTTCCTATTCATTTACCCATCCAGATGCCTTCTAAATGTTGCTATTGTACCAGCCTCCACCACTTCCTCTGGCAGCTCATTCCATACACATACCACCCTCTGCATGAAAAAGTTGTCCCTTAGGTCTCTTTTATATCTTTCCCCTCTCACTCTAATCCTATGCTCTCTAGTTCTGGACTCCCCACCCCCTCCTTCCAGGGAAGAAACTTTGTCATTTTATCCTATCCATGATCCTCATGATTTTATAAACCTCTATAAGGTCACCCATCAGTCTCCGATGCTCCAGGGAAAACAGTCCCAGCCTATTCAACCTCTCCCTGTAGCTCAAATACTCCAGCCCTGGGAACATCCTTGTAAATCTTTTCTGAACCCTTTCAAGTTTCAGAACATCATTCTGATAGGAAGGAGACCAGATTCCCATATGCCAGATATGGATTTACCCTCAAACAGCAGCCTCTGAATGATTTAAGAACAGAACATAAGTTTACTACAATAAAAAAAAACTGTTACATATACACAGAAAGATCTTAATACTAACAGCAAAAACAAATTTTCAACCCCTTTCCTAACACTGTCCTTTTATAGATACTCAATTCTCAATGATAAAATCAACACTCCCATCACAAACCTTTAACTTTTATTTACCTGACACTTCCCAGTTTATTTTCCATGGGTTGGTGAGATGGATTTGTGACTCATTTCTGAATTTGCTAGCATAGACCTTTCTTTCAATTCAGATAGCCGAAACCTTTTCAGTTCTAACTATGTGAAGACTTCTATAAAAACTATCCCGCTTGGAAGCTTCACAAACTCAAGATATTTCAACCAGGTGCTTGATCATTCTTTATTGAAAACATGATTTCCCCCTGCTAGGTTAACACTGTTCACCCTTCTGAATTGAACTGCTGATTCTTCTGAATGGAAATTGAAAGCCGGATTCATATCTCTGATCTGTTGTAAACTCAGCAGTGTAAGTATTCCATCCATTAACATAACAGTGCTTGGGAGCCTCCTGTGAAGTGCTTCTGTGCTGATTCCTCCGGCATTTATACTGGTTTGAATCTGCCGCTTCCGGTTGTCAGTTGCTGTCCGTTGCAGTGGCCGGTATATAGGGTCTAGGTCGATGTGTCTGTTGATAGAATTCGTGGATGAGTGCCATGCTTCTAGGAATTCCCTGGCTGTTCTCTGTTTGGCCTACCCTATAATAGTGATGTTGTCCCAATTGAATTCATGTTGTTTGTCATCTGAGTGTATGGCTACTAGGGATAGCTGGTCGTGTCATTTCGTGGCTAGTTGATGTTCGTGGATGCGGGTTGTTAGCTGTCTTCCTGTTTGTCCTATGTAGTGTTTTGTGCAGTCCTTGCATGGGATTTTGTACACTACATTGGTTTTGCTCATGCTGGGTATCGGGTCCTTTGTCCTGGTGAGTTGTTGTCTGAGGGTGGCTGTTCGTTTGTGTGCTGTTATGAATCCTAGTGGTCGCAGCAGTCTGGCTGTCAGTTCAGAAATGCTCCTGATGTATGGGAGTGTGGCCAGTCCTTTGGGCTGTGGCATGTCCTTGTTCCGTTGTCTTTCCCTGCGACATCTGTTGATGAAATTGCGCGGGTATCCGTTTTTGTTGAATACCTTGTATAGGTGTTCTTCTTCCTCTTTTTGTAGTTCAGGTGTGCTGCAGTGTGTTGTGGCCCTTTTGAATAATGTCCTGATGCAACTTCGTTTGTGTGTGTTGGGGTGGTTGCTTTCATAGTTCAGGACTTGGTCTGTGTGTGTGGCTTTTCTGTATACCTTCGTGGTGAATTCTCCGTTTGGTGTTCTTTGTACCATGCAAATTTACTAACCCACCCCTCAACCTCCTCATCCAAGTCATTTATAAAAACTACAAACAGCAGAGGCCAAGAACAGAGCCCTGCGGGACCCCACTCAACACTGACTTCCAGGCAGAATACTTTCCATCGACAACCACTCCCTGCCTTCTGTCAGCCAGCCAATTCTGAATCCAGATAGCCACATCTCCCTGTATCCCATACTTCCTGACTTTATGAATGAGGTAAAAACAATGACTGCAGATGTTGGAAACTAGATTCTGGATTAGTGGTGCTGGAAGTGCACAGCAGTTCAGGCAGTATCCAAGGAGCAACGAAATCGATGTTTCGGGCAAAAGCCCTTCATCAGGAATAAAGGCAGAAAGCCTGAAGCGTGGAGAGATAAGCTAGAGGAGGGTGGGGGTGGGGAGAAAGTAGCATAGAGTACAATAGGTGAGTGGGGGAGGGGATGAAGGTGATAGGTCAGGGAGGAGAGGGTGGAGTGGATAGGTGGAAAAGAAGATAGGCATTTAGGACGAGTCCGGACAAGTCGTGGGGACAGTGCTGAGCTGGAAGTTTGGAACTAGGGTGAGGTGGGGGAAGGAGAAATGAGGAAATTGTTGAAGTTCACATCTATGACCCCTGGGTTGAAGTGTTCCGAGGTGGAAGATGAGGCATTCTTCCTCCAGGCGTCTGGTGGTGAGTGAGCGGCGGTGAAGGAGGCCCAGGACTTCCATGTCCTCGGCAGAGTGGGAGGGGGAATTGAAATGTTGGGCCGTGGGGCGGTGTGGTTGATTGGTGTGGGTGTCCCAGAGATGTTCCCAGAGATGCTCTGCTAGGAGGCGCCCAGTCTCCCCAATATAGAGGAGACCGCATCGGGAGCAATGGATACAATAAATGATATTAATGAATGTGCAGGTAAAACTTTGATGGATGTGGAAGGCTCATTTAGGGCCTTGGATGGAGGTGAGGGAGGAGGTGTGGGCGTCGGTTTTACAGTTCCTGCAGTGGCAGAGGAAGGTGCCAGGATAGGAGGGTGGGTTGTAGGGGGGGCGGCATGGACCTGACCAGGTAGTCATGGAGGGAACGGTCTTTGCGGAAGGCGGAGAGGGGTAGGGAGGGAAATATATCCCTTTTTGGAGGTGGCGGAAATGTCGACGGATGATTTGGTTTATGCGAAGGTTGGTAGGGTGGAAGGTGAGCACCAGGGGCGTTCTGTACTTGTTACGGTTGGAGGGGTGGAGTCTGAGGGCGGAGGTGCAGAATGTAGACTTGATGTGTTGGAGGGCATCTTTAACCATGTGGGAAGAGAAATTGAGCCTATCATAAGGATCCTTATCAAATGCCTTGCTGAAATCCACTGCTAGACCATCGTCGACTTGTCTTGACACCTCCTCAAAGAACTCAATAAGATTTGTGGGGCATAACCTGTCTCTCACAAAGCCATGCTGACTGCCTGTAATCACGCTATGTTTTTCTGAATATTCATAAATCCTATCCCTCAGAATTCTTTCCACAATTTGACGTGAGACTGACTGGTCTGTAATTGCCAGCGATTTCCCTATTACCCTACTTGAAAAGTGGAACAATATTCGCCTCCCTCCAATCCTCTGGTATGACTCCTGTGGAGAGTGAGGAGGCAAAGATCCTCGCCAACAGCTTAGCAACCTCCTTTCTCGCTTCCTGGAGCAGCCCAGGGTAAATCTGGTCTGGCCCTGGAGACTTATCAATCTTAATGTTTTCCAAAATTTCTAGCACATCATCTTCATCAATCTTGATCTGTTCAAGACTGTATCCCAGCTACTCCAAGTTTTCATTTACATCGAGTTCCCTTTCCTTGGTGAAAACCGAAGCAAAAATCTCATTTAGGGCTTCCCCTATCTGCTCAGACTCCACGCTCAAGTTCTCTCCACTATCCCTGATCGACCTTACCTTCTTCCAGATCATTCTCTTATTCCTCACGCATGAGTAAAACGCCTTGGGGTTCTCCCTAATCCTTCCTGCCAAGCCTTTTCAGCCCCCTCCTGGCTCTCCTCAGTCCATTCCTGAGCTCCATTCTAGCAAGCCTGTAATCCTCTAAAGCTTGCTTCCTCAACCATACGTAAGCTGCGTTCTCCCTTTTGACGAGAAGCTCCTCTGTTCTTGTCATCCAAGGCTCCTTAATCTTACCCCTTCTTACCTGTCTCAGAGGAACAAATTCATGCATCACTTGCAACAACTGCTCCTTAAACAGTCTCCACATGTCTGCTGTGCCCTTTCTGTGGAACAATTGCTCCCACTCTGTACTTCCCAACTCCTGTCTGATAGTGTCATAATTTCCTTTTCCTCAATTAAATATCTTCCCCCGGAAACTGCTCCTTTCCCTCTCCAAGGCTATGGTAAATGTGAGGCAGTTGTGATCACTTTCACCAAAGTGCTCTCCCACCACGAGATCTGACACCTGTCCTGGCTCGTTGCCAAGTACCAAACCCAAAATGGCCTCTCCCCTCGTTGGCCTGTCTACATACTGAGTAAGGAAACCCTCCTGAACACACCTGACAAAAACGGCTCCATCCAAACCATCTGTACTTAGAAGGTTCCAGTCCATATTGGAAAAGTTGAAATCACCCATAACAACAACCCTGCTACTTTTGCATTTTTACAGAATCTGCCCGCCTATGAGTTCTTCAATCTCTCTACTGCTATTAGGTGGTCTGTAGAAAATCCCCAATGCGGTGGCCATTCCCTTGCTGTTCCTAATTTCCTCTCATACTGACTCAGTAGACAAACCTTCCTCAACAACCTTTGCTTTTGTAGTTGTTATGCACTCGCTGATTAGCAATGCTACACCTCTTCCTCTTTTTCCACTCTCACTGTTCTTTTTAAATGTTCTAAACCCTGGAACATCTAGCAACCATCCCTGCCCCGGGGAAACCCACATCTCCGTTATGGCCACAACATCGTAGTCCCAAGTACTGATCCATGCTCTAAGTTCATCACTCTTATTCCGGACAGTCCTTGTGCTAAAGCAGACATACTTTAACTGATCCCTTTGTTTCATCACGTGAGAAACCTTCCTGATAGATTCAATTTATCTTGTCACTGCCCTGACTGCAACGGACCCCCTCTCAGACATGTGGCTCCGATTCCCAACCCCCTGCCAAATTAGTTTAAACCCTCTCGAATCGCAGAGCAAAGTGGAGAGCACCCAGGACATTTGTCCCCCTCCAGTTCAGGTGCAACCTGTCCTTCATGTACAGGTCCCACCTTCCCCAGAAGGTATCCCAATGGTCTAGGTATCTGAACCCTCTCTCCTGCACCAGCCTCGCAGCCAGGTGTTAAGCTGCACTCGCTGACTGTTCCTCATTGCACTATCTCGTGGCACTTGTAGCAAACCTGAGATCACTACTCTACTCGTCCTGCTCTTCAGCTTCCAACCTAACTCTCTGTAGTCACTTTTCAGATCCTCAATCCTTTTCCTGGCTATATCATTGGTGCCAACATGTACCACGATTTCTGGCTGCTCACCCTCCCCCTTCAGAATCAGATCGGCAACATCCTGGACCCTGGCACCAGGGAGGCAACATACCTTCTGGGAGTCCCGTTCCTGACCACAAAATCTCCTGTCTATCCGTCTAACATCTGAGTCCCGTATCACTAGCGCTTTTCTATTTCGCCCCCCCTTCCCTTCTGTGCTTCAGTGCCTGAGACCTGTCAACTATGGCTTTCCCCTGGTAGGCCGTCCCCACCAGCAGTATCCAAAACGGTATACTTATTGCTGAGGGGAATGGCCACAGGCGATCCCTCCTCTATCTGTTTGTTTCCTTTCCTCCCTCTGATTGTAACCCAGCCGCCCTTATCCTGTGTCTGAGGAGTGACCACCTCCCTGTACATCCTCTCAATTTCCCCCTCAATCTCCCGGATGATCCGTAGCTCATCCAGGTCCAGCTCCAGTTCCCTAACTCAGTTTCCTAGGAGTTGGAGTTGGGAGCACTTCCCACAGATGTAGTTGACAGAGACATGTGAAGTGTCTCTCACCTGCCACATTCTGCAGAAGGAATATGCAACTGCCCTGACATCCATTTCCCGTTACTCTGAAAGCCCGCACAGAACTAAACAGGGGAAGAGAAGAAAAGTAAGAAAAACCTGAAAACTTAACTAGTTTACAAACTCTTAGTCAGGTTAGAGGAGGTGGGTGGGGGTAGAGTATAGGGTCTCGGGCTTAGATCTCACCCACTTAAAAACTTCCCAGAATTCCTTCGCTCCTCCCTCTCGGCAAATGGAGGCCCCGATACCTGAACGAAGGTTTTTAAACCGTTAGATTCACCTTCCCAGAATTCCTTTGCTCCTTCCTGATTGTTGTGCCAATCAAGCAATGCTACTTTGGCCTGGTTGGTGTCAAGCTTCTTAAGTGTTGCTGGAGCTGCCCCAATCCAGGCAAGTGGGGAGCATTCCATCGTGCTCCAGATTTGTGCCTTGCAGATGATGGACAGGCTTTAGGTAGTCAGGGGGTGAGTTACTTACCGCAGTATCCCCAGACTCTTACCTGCTCTTGTAGCCCCTGTGTTAATGTGGCGAGTCCAGTTGAGTTTCTCCAATGATAACCCCAGGATGTTGATAATGAAGTTGCAGTCCAAGGTTGCTTGAGCCCAGACCTTGAGAATGCTGCATTGGAGGAAATACTGTCTTTTGGATGAGACATGAATCCCTTATTTTATCTAGGAAGAGTCCAAAGCTAGAGGGCATAGGTTTAAGGTGAGATGGAAAATATTTAAGTGGGACCTAAGGGGCAACTTTTTCATGCAGAGAGTGGTGTGTGCATGGAATGAGCTGCCAGAAGAAGTGGTACAATTACAACATTTAAAAGGCATCTGGATGGGTATATGAATAGGAAGGGTTTAGAGGGATATGGACCAAATGCTGGCAAAAGGGACTAGATTAATTTAGGGTATCTGGTTGGCACGGATAAATTGGGCTGAAGGGTCTGTTTCCATAATGTACATCTCTATGATTTGAGAAGGTGAGCTGGCAAAACAGATCAATCCACCAGCACTTCACGGAATCGCTACAGTGCGGAAACAGCTCATTACGTCCACACCAATTCTTCAAACAGCACCCCTCCCCACCCTATTCCTGCATTTCCCATAACTAATTTCCCAACACGTTCCTAGACACTATGGGCAATTGAGCATGACTCATCCAGCCAACCTGCACATCTTTGGATTGTGGGTGTAAACCAGAAAACCCACACACCCGTCGGGAGAACATGCAAACTCAACGCAGACAGTCACCCAAAGCTGAGATCGAACCCACGTCCCTGCACTGTGAGTCAACAGTGCTAACCACTGAGCCATCATGCTGCCCCACTGAGCCACTGTGCCACTATTGTTAATAATTGTAAAAAACACAATTTTTTGAATATGTTAATACAGGAGTAAGTTTTCCAAAACTATTGAAAGCTCAAAGGCAGACAAGTATTTCAGAAAATAGTCAGCTCAATGCTACTGCTCTTCCACCTGCTGAGGTATGGAACATGAGGGACCCCTCATGGTGAATGCCATCTGTGTGTAAGACCCTGTCTGTAATACAGGGATCTCAGCAAAATCCATCCCCCCAAAAGGGTCACAAAAGGGTCCAGGTACAAGGGAAGTGATAGCTAGTATTTTGGAAACATAATAATATTGACTCTGCCATATCAATGGGATTTATTAAGTGAGCTGATAGCAAACAGAGTCTATGTAAACAGAGGATGAGATTGTGATTTGTGTTGCATGCTGCAGATTAACACTGGCTCCCTGGGAGCAGGTACCTGTGTGAGGTTCCTACCTGCACAGTCTTTCTGGGTTGCTATCAAAGCAATCAAAGCAAGGCATGCACCCATACATTGTAACACCATCGATAGAATGAATAGAGCTTCATTGTCTCATAATGCCAGTAGGTAGGTTCAGATGAAAATAACTCTGTGAGGCTGAATGGCTAGTTACGAGTTGCGAAGAATTCTTATTCAATCAGAGGGAATTGTTGGTCCTTTTGCAACACTAAGAGCTTTACCAATGCAAACACATTCATATCAGATTTGATAGTCTATTTCAAGTCAATAATATTGCACACTACAGATCTATTGCATTGAGTAAAGTTTAGTTTTTGAAGCTTACAGCTATGAACATCAACTAAAACTTTAACGGTATAAGATTTGACCCAGAAAATTACATTAAAGTTAACTGCAGGAGAAGAAAAAGGGGAAGAGATTTCAAAGTGGATTAGGGTGCTTTGAAAATAGGCCTTGGGACATTCTTCTTTATACAAAGTGTCGATTGCTTGAAATGACCTTTTAGATAGAATAGTGGAAGCACAAGTCCTAAAATCTCTTAAGAATCAATGAAATGATGTTGTAATTGCTGTAGACGGATGAATCAGGTTAGATCAAATGGACATTCTTGTGACATTTGATCTTTAAAAGATTTGTAGTCATGTCAGTCAGTCTTAACACTTTGAGGTACACATTAAAGAATTCAAGTCCTACTTCAGACACTTGTGCTCTTAATCTTCGAGCCTGCCACTCTAGCGAAGCATTAATGCAGTGATGCACTGGTGGAAACATGGGGGAGGTAATGGCTTATTGGTATTATCACGAGATTATTTATCCCAAACCTCAGGTAATGTACAAGGACCTGGGTTTGAATCTCACAGATGGTGGAATTTGGACTCAATTTGAATTCAATAATTTAAAAAAAAAGAAAAATCTGGAATTAAAAGTCTATAGATGACAATTGTCGAATAAACCCATCTGTTGAAGAATGTGGTGCTGGAAAAGCACAGCAGGTCAGGCAGCATCTGAGGAGCAGGAGAGTAAACGTTTTGAGTATAAGCTCTTAATCAAATGTCGATTCTCCTGCTCTTCAGATGCTGCCTGACCGTCTGTACTTTTCCAGCACCACACTCTTCTGCTTTGACCTCCAGCACCTGCAGTACTCACTTTGTCCCAAATAAACCCATCTAGCTCACTAATGTCCTGGAAGGAAGAAAATCTGCCGTCCTCACCTGGTCTGGTCTACCTGTGACTCCAGAGCCACAGCAATGTGATTGACTCTCGACTGCCCTTTGAAATGGCCTAGCAATTGTATCTCAATTGAACCAATCGCTTTGAAGTCTCAACAAAGAAACTGACCCAGACAGATCACCTGGCATCTACCTAGGCATCAAAAAAGACAACAGCAGGAACAGTCCTGTCAACATTGCAAAGTCCTCCTTACCAACACCTGGGGACTAGCGCCAAAATTGGCTTTCCAGACAAGTCAAGCAACAGTCTGACAGAGTTATACTCACAGAACCATACCTTACAGACAATGTTCCAGACACCACCATTACCATCCCTGGATATGTCCCGTCCCACCCAGCAGGACAGACTCAGCAGTGGTGGCGGCATATATACAGTTGGGATGGAGTTGCCCTGCAAGACCTCAAAGTTGACTCTGGACCCCATGAAGTCTTAGAGCAGCAGATAAAGCATGGACGAGGTAATCTCCTTCAGATTACTATGCAATGACCTCCCTTAGCTGATGCATCAGTACTCCTCCATGTGGAACAACACTTGGTACGAGGGTGCAAAATGTACTCTGGATTGGGGATTTCAGTGTCCATCATAATGAGTGGCTTAGCAGCAGTACTACAGAATGAGCTGGTCAGGTCCTAAAAGACATTGTTGCTAAGCTGGGTCTGCAGCAGGTGGTGAGGGAATCAACAGAGGGAAAAAACTTACTTGACATCATCCTTACCAAACTGCCAGCTGCAGATGTATCAGTAAGGGTCCTTGAGGAGACAACATCCCGCTTTCACATTGAGAATACCCTCTGACATGTCGTAAGGGACTACCAATGTGCTAAATGGGACAGACCACAAACAGATTTAGCAACCAAAACCTGGGCATCTATGGGCTGCTGTGGGCCATCAACAGCAGCAGAACTGTACTCTAGCGCAATCTGTAACCTCATGGCCCAGCATATCCTCCAGTCAACCATTACCATGAAGCCAGGGGATTAACCCTGGCTCAATGGAAAGTCAGGAGCAGACTGAGGCATAACAACAAAATAAGATTTCAACCTGGTGAAGCTACCAAACAGTATAAGCAGATAATCACAAATATCCCCATCCTCAATGACGGAAGAGGCCAGCACCTAAAGGCAGAAGATAATCATGAAATATTGACAGGAATCTTCAGCCAGAAGTGCCGAGTGGATGAACACTATCATGTCACCTGCCCAATACAGGAACAAGAAGTGACTTCACCACAGGAAATGATATCGCCAACCCAAAGAAACCCAAAACATATAAATAGAAAGCAGAAAGTTTTAGCATTGCTTTGCCTGAGGCCCACAGAAGATGTTACCTAGTAGGGTAATGAAACATCTAGAAATGAACCTTCCAGCTCAGTGAGCAAACCTACATCCAAAATCTCAACCTGAGCTACAAATCTTCTCAAAACTCACTAAGTCAAATACTTTTCCAGGCCTCTTTGGAATCACTGAGTCACGTTATAGGGTGCACCGGCCTCCAGCATTGAGAAAGTTGTAGCAGGGACCACTTTGTCCACACGGTCAGGGCACCCAACTCATGGATTGGACCAATCATGCCAGATACGTGCCTTGGGCAGCATACCTTTGCAACTGCTGTGCCATGACATTTCCAGTGCGGGGCAATACCAGAGTGCAAGCGTTCATCAAGAGATGGCATGTGCGGAAGGGATGCCGATCTTTTAGTAGATATTTGCTGAGTGGTGAGTTGTTCTGATAACAGCCTATGGTATGATGAGGTCCAGAATCATACTCGATAGATGCCTTAGGTAGTTAGGGTAGGTAGTTATTTGTAACTTTGTAAGTTTTGGTGAGAAAACTCATTAAATTTCGCAGCAGAAAGCAGTCCAAAAACTCGATGTAACACTGATTTAAACAACAAAAAAAAAGTAGTAACATAATGTTCATTTTATACTACATAAATTACACTGGTAACTTATTTTTGCAATTGCTTTGCTAGATATTTATATGCAAAATAAGGATTAATACCATTACTCAACTGCTAAACATGGCTGTGCAGTAATTGGTCATGATCTTTCCGTATTCTGTAATCTATCCTTTTACAATATATCCTGAGGCTGTGGCCTAGTTACTCTTAAAAGGACACAAAATGTAATGTTTCCATTATTTTCTACTGTCACTTTTAATACTGATGTGATCATGGCTAACAATTTATTATACCGATATGACTTTTTTCCCCTGAAAAATAACAAGAACTTCACTCCAATCATAAATAATGAAAACAGAAGTTTGGACTGAATATCAAGCTGCCCATTCCAGATTGACTCAAAGCCAGGGACAGAAGCGAAATGACAAGTTACAGTAAACAGCCTTTTAAGAATGATAGGACTAAACTTGGCTTTGGATAATAATTTAAAATGAGTGTCACATTAGCCACTCATTATACATCTCTCTCAATTCCATTTCCATTAAAGTCTCATTCCAGTGATTTCTGTTCTCTTTTTTTTTCTGGAAGTTTCAAAAGCCTCACAATACAGGGAAAGATGGTTGGGAAGTATTAATGTCAATGGATAGGCAGGCTACTGTTCTAGGGACATAGTCTTAAATAACACCACAGTAGTTCCTCTATTCAAATCAGTGGCAAGTGGACAATCCTACAAGAGCAGGTGGTTTGGAATGTCAAATAAGTAACTGCAACAGAAACCTGGCTTAGCTTGTCCTGCTCCTAGTTGCCCTTGAGAAAACAGTTGTGAGTTGACTTCTTGAACCACTGGAGGCCATTGGGTGTAAATAGCTCCACAGTTCTATGAGGAAGGGAACTCCAGGACTTTGACCAGTGACGTTGAAGGACCAGCAATGTAGTTCCAAGACAGGAATGAGAGTGGAGTTTGTACATGGTGGTGTTCCTATGTTTACACTGCCCTTATCCTTCCAGGTGAATGAGGTCATACGTTGGAAGGTGTTGTTGATGGACCTTTGGTGAGTTGCTGAAGTACATCTTGTAAATAATGCACATTGTGATGACTTAGCATCACTGGAGAAGGAAGTGAATGTTGATGGTGGTAGATGAGATGCCAATCAGCAATGTTTTCACGCAGACAGTGGTGCTTGCATGGAACAAACTGCCAAAGGAAGTGGCGGTGGCTGGTACAATTGCAACACTTAAAAAGCATCTGTAATGAATATATGAATAAGAGTTTAGAGGGATATAAGCCAAGTGCTGTCAAATGGGACTAGATTAATTCAGGATTGATGTAGGAGATCTAGTTGGTATGGATGAGTTGGAGCAAAGGGTCTATTTCTGTGCTGTATATCTCTATAAATCAATGACTGCTTTATCCTGGATGGTGTTGAGTTTCTTGAGTGTTATGAGAGCTCATTTAGGCAATTGGATATTCCATCACAGTCCTCATTTGTTTCTTGTAAATGGTGAAGAGGCACGAGGGAGTCTTGCCTCTTGATGAAATCTCCGAACATTTTGCATAAAAATATGAACAGACAGCAACTGACACTAACCCAAAGAAGGTAAAGTTTGGATTAAGTGGGCAAGAACTCAGTCACCGAGGGCGGTTGTAGAGGAGCATCTCAAAGAGAGAGAAGGTGGAGTGGTAATGATGTTTGTGGGAAAATCACAGGCTGCAAGCAAGTGCAAAAACTGCCGTAAATAGTCAGATGGATACAGCAAAGGGTACACAAGAGGACAGAATTGGAGGATTGCAGGATCCTCGGAATGCTGTTGGACTCAGTGAGATTATAGAGATAGAATGCGGAGACCATCGAGAGATTTGGAATATGACGGTGTGAATGTTTGAAGTATCATCAAGACCAGTTTAGTCTTTTTCAAAAAGAAGTGAGAGATCTCAAAAGGGTGAGAGTAGAATTTAGGTTCATCAGAAATTCTTACATTATTAATTATTACTCAAAATCAAATGTTAAAATAATCAAAATCACTGATTATCATCATTACCGAGATGTTTCTAGTTCAAGCAATCATCTTGTCAAGGTCCAAAAGCAGAGTTTCTCGAGCTGAGGCCTAGTACCTCAGAATATTGCTGTCCATGTGAGCTCTCCAAATTTGAAAAATGATACTTGCATGGCATGTTGGCACCATGGGCCAATATTTGTTGCCCGTCCCTTATTTCCGTTGACCTGAGTGGTTTGTTAAACCATTTCAGGGGTAATTAAGAATCAATCCCATTGTCTTATGTTTGGAATTACATGTATCCCAGACCTGGTAAGAGGGATGATTTCCGTCTCTGAAGGATGTGAGTGAACCAGTGTGAGTTTTTTTTTACAATAATTGTATTGTGGAAACTTGCTTTAACTCCAGACTTTTCTGAAGGAAATGTAAATGTCACTGGCTGCTGTGGATGGGGTTAAGCTGGTGTGTGCTGACCTTAGCCTGGGTCTGTTGATTGTTAGTGCACTGATGTGCCATTGATCCCTAAGCATCAAAAATAGGAAAGGTTGATGATTATCTTCATTATTGGACTGCAATTCAAAATGAATTCTATCAGGTAACAATAATGGGGAAAGTTGCGCCTGGTTATGAGAAGGAGTGAGTTTAATTTGTGGACTGGCATCACTTTATCCACTGTGACTGACAGAGCAGTGATCCAGGTGCTCAGTGACAAAACAAAAACTTTGGCTGATCATCCTTCCCGCATGCTGTTCTATCAGACGGGTGGTGAAGTCCATCTTATGACTTTAAAAGGCCTTCGAGGACTATTTTCAAACAGAGTAGGGGAGTTCTCTCTCTAATATCCTGACTGATATATATCCTTTAACCACTGCCATTAAAGTAGCTGCTCTGTCTATTATTAAATCAGTGTTTGTGTGCAAATTGGTTGCTGCACTTCCTACATTAATGTACTTCAAAATTGCTTTCTTGGCTACAAAGTGCTTTGGGTTGGAGTGGGGTCGGTAAGCTGCGATATAAATAGAAGGGTTACTTTGCATAGCATTATACTGGAATTAAAAGCTGTCCATCAGCAGAGCCACGATTTGATGCTAGTTTCAAGTTCTGATACTGGCCACAAGATTGGCCTCCAGTTTGTCCATTGAACATCAGTCAATAAGAACATCCTTTCTAATCAGTGACCGTAACTGAGCCAACTCACAGATCAATGTTCGAAAGGTACTTAGCATCGGGCTCGGATTATTCTTGAATGTTTGCCAAATGCTCAAGAAGGTAAAATGAACAACTGCCCATGTTGTTACAAGATCCAACCAACTTCCTCCAGACAACAAGGCTTATGTAAAGCCCATGCAAATGTGAGAAACAGATCAAAATGTCGTCCATTCTGCTCTCCAGCCTGCTCTGCCATTAAGATCATGGCTGATCGATTTGAGTTTTTAATTCCACGTTCCCATCCATACCACTCTGCTCTCCTAATAAACTTTGATTCACCTGTCTAACAATAATCTGCTTTAGAAAGTAGTTTAGTTTTGTTTTGATTTAGTTATTTATTGAATTTTAATTTGTGTAGCATTTTATTTTTCTCCTAAATTTTGTGATGTAGGAGCGGGGGGGGTGACCTGATGGAAGGATATCAAATTATGAGAAACATGGATAAGGTTCAGAGTTGAGAATCTTTTTCCAAGTTTGAACATGTAAAATCTCAGGGGGGCATAGGTTTCAGATGAGAGGTGGAAATTTTAAGGGAGATGTGCAAAGTAAGTTTTTTTTTGAACTAGAAGGTATTAGGTGACTGGAGTGTACTGCTGGAGAGATGTTCAAGCAGATATGATAGAACAGTTTAAGAGGCATTTAGACAGATACCTGAACAGTCAGGGAATAGAGTGATTCAGACCATATGCAGCCAGATATGATGATTTGGAATGGTATCATAGTCAGCACAGACATGGTGGACTGAAGGGCCTGTTTTCTGTGCTGTATCCTGTTCTATGTTTTTAAAATCTCTAATTTCAAATAACCTCCCTCCCCCTCCCTCCCTACTCCTTTCCCAGCCCCTCCCCATCCTTTCCACTGCTTCCAACCACCAATCAGATTCATTCCTATCACTGACCGACCAACTCATATCCTCTACCTGTCTTCACCTATCCCCACATCACCACCCTGCCCCCACCACTCCCTTTATCTGCAGCTCCCTCACACCCACCCCCACTCCCAAAATGTCGACTTCTGCATCTCCTGATGCTGCCTGGCTTGCTGTGTTCTTCCAGCCTCCTGCCTGTCTACTTTGGATTACAGCATCTGCAGATTTTTTTTGTTGTCTCTAACTATGTAATTGGAAAACATTGGAAATCACTGAAACAAAACTAAATATGGATTCTAGTGAGAAGGAGCATGAGAAGAATGGATTTGAGCATGTTTTCTTATTCCCTTTTACTGGTTCTCTCAGCTGTGGTTCACGCACCTTTGAATTATGCATTCCTGGGTTTAAATTCCAGAGCGACGCTGAAGTGCAAAAGTAAACCCAATTCTGGCACTCCAGCGCAGTACTGAGGGACTGCAGCAATGATAGAGGTGCTGTCTTTCAGATGATATGTTAAATCAAGGCCTTGTTTGTGTGAATTTTAAGGGAGGCGGCCACATCTGCAGGAGACACCTCTAATCAGAGAGTGGAGAAAGAGAGAACAAGGCTTGTGACCTTCATTCACCTACGCGGAGCAAGTGGGGGAAATAGTCCAGTGGTATTATCACTAGACACAGGGAGGAATGGCCTGATGGTATTATTGCTGGGTTATTAATCCAGTGACCCAACTAATGTCCTGGGGACCTAGGATCAAATCCTGCCATAGCAGATGGTGGAGTTTGAATTTAATTTTTAAAAAAATCTGGAATTAGGATTCTCATGATGACTGTGAATCCATTGTTGATTGCTAGGATAAACCCATCTGGTTTACTAATGTCCTTTTGGAAAGGAAGCTACCATCCCAACCTGGTCTGGCTGACATGTGACTCCAGACCCACAGCAATGTGGTTGACTCTTAACTGGCCTCTGGGCAATTAATACTGGCCTGACCAGCGATTCCCACATCCCATGAATGAATGAGACGTGGGAGACATCTTGGAGTTACTCAGCAGATGGCTGGTGAAGAGCTAATGCCCGAAACACCGATTCTTCTGCTCCTCGGATGTTGCCTGACCGGCTGTGCTTTTCCAGCACCACACTTCTCAACTCAGCAGGTGGACTGTCTGTTACCAAAAATCCAAGAGTGGTGTCGTAAGAAAACTGTAAGTGCATTGATTGGTGAGAAACTGCAGTTAGAGAGTGAGTTTAAATAACTTAAAACTAGAAAAATGCTTTTTTTAATAAAGAAATAAGAGCCACTTGGATTTCAGTAAGGAGCACAAACAATAAATCAAAGTCAATGTTAAATAAGATAATTAAATAAATCACAAGAAAACAAAGTTAATATGAGCGTGGTAAAGTTACTATTGGGCTTTTGGTAGTAACTCAGTATTTAAGGGTAACAAGTAGCCTTTGGTCAGCTGAGTTGAATGGAATGTACTGCAGATTTATGAGAAATCATGAGAGGGCCGTGAGTCTGGAAAAACACTTCTGCATGGAGCGTCAGCTGTGGAATAAGTTTGAGCTCCTTCTTTTTAGAAGGCCTACTGCACCTGAAATCACTGCAAAACAAAGAAATATCATAGGGACAAGGGTCAGACCATACAGCCTGGGATGGGACAGGAGGCTATCAGGCAATCAGAAACAAAATGGGGACAGGTATTGTGCACGAATTGCTCGAGTCCATTGTGCTCAGTATTCCATTTGGGAAACTGGGTGAGGGCAATGCTTCCACGGGGGTGTAGTACAGCTACAGCCAAGCCCCCACTGGCACCATGGGCAACTCCGCTGTGTGGGTGGGAGAGAGGGAGTCAAAGAAGAATGGATGGGCATTAGTGATAGCAATTCCACAGTCAGAGAAACAGGGTTTCTACGCTACTAAATGTGACCCTGGGTTGGGATATTGCCTTCCTGGTGCAGAGTTAAGGATGTCATGGAATGACTGCAGGATATCTCGCTGGGTGAGGGGGAACAAGACAGTGGTCACAGTCCACACTGGAGCAACGTGGGGCAGTTATAAGTGTTAGAGACACAGCATTACAAAAACAAACCATTTGGTCAATTCCATGTTGCTGTTGTTTGTGAGCATGCTGTGCACAAATTCTGACAACTGTCACATTGCTTCAGATGTACTTCACTGGTTGTAAAGTTTTGTGAGACATCCTGGAACTGTGAAAAGTGTAATGTAAATGCAATTTTTCTTTATATATATTCCTCCCAACCCCAATCAGTGTTCCGGAGAGACCATTCCCTGTGCAACTCCCTCATCAGGTCCACACCACCCCCACATCCACCCCCACCAGCCCACACCCCACTCCTGGCACCTTTCCCTCCCACTGCAGGAAGTGCAAAGCCTGCGTCCACATCGCTCCCCTCATGTCCGCCCAAGGCCCAGAGTAACCTTCCACATCCGGCAGAAATTTACCTGCACCTCCACCAATGTCATCAACTGTATCCTTTGCACCCGATGTGGTCTCCTTTACACTGGGGAGACGGGACACCAACTTGCAGATCATTTCAGAGAACATCCCTGGGACATCCACACTAACCAACCCCACCACCCATGGCTGAACACTTCAACTCCCCCTCCCATTCCTTCAAGGGCATGCAGATCCTGAGCCTACTCCATCACCAAACAGCTACCACCCAACACCTGGAGGAAGAAACCCTCATATTCTGCTTTGGGACCCTGCAACCACACAGGATCAATGTGGATTTCAACTGTTTCCAAATTTACCCTCCCCCAATATTATCCCAGTCCCAAGCCTTCAACTTGGCACTGCCCTCCTGACCTGTCCATCACCCTTCCCATCTATCCGCTCAATCCTCCTCTCCGAAGTATCATCTTCTCCCTCAATATCATCTACCTATCGCATTCTCAGCTACTTGCCCCCAACCGCACACCCCCTCCCATTTATTTCTCAGCTCCCCGGCCCTCAAGCATCATTCCTGTTGAAGGGCTTATGCCCAAAATGTCGATTCACCTGCTCCTCGGATGCTGCCTGACCTGCTGTGCTTTTCCAACACCACACTCTCAACCCACATTCCTCCAAACCTTTCCAATTCATGTACTTATCCAAACATCTTTTAAAGGTTGTAACCGTACTGCATTTATCACTTCCTCTGGCAGTTCATTCCAACACAAACCACCTCTGTGTAAAACATTTGCTTCTCATGTCTTTTTTAAATCTTTCTGCTCTCACCTTAAAAATATGCCCCTTAGTTTTGAAAGCCCCAACCTTAGCGATAAGACTCTTGTCTACTACCTTATCCATGCCCCTCATGATTTTATGAAGCTCTAGAAGGTCACTTCTCAACCTTCTACACTCCAGTGAAAAACATTCCATCCTTTGCAGCCGAGTGATGTAATTTAAACCCTCCATTCTCAGCAACATTCAGGTCAATCTTTTCTGAACTCTCTCCAGTTTAATAATATCCTTCCTACAACAGGACGACCAGAGCTGGGCACAGTACTCCAGAAGAGACCTCACCAATGTCCTGTACAACCTTAAAATGATGTCTCAATTAACTCTCATCTCTGCCTTAAATGGAATATCCCCTATTTTGAAGCAGTAACCCATCATTTCAGAACTTTGCATGAGAGGAAACAGCCTTTTAACATCTGCTCAGGATCTGATATGTTTTGTTCTGTTAATTAGCAACAAAGGATCTCTGAGAACTTCTGAAAATGAGTGCAGCATTTGGTGGAAATTGGAGGAAAGTGCAAACCTAAGTAGGAATATTTTGTATCCCTGATTGGCACTGTGCTACATTGTTTCACTGCAAATCTTCAGGAACAAAGGAGTTTTGGAACATCAGGTCAGGAGTTTTTTCAAGAATGGAAACATTTTGGATGGTCATAACAGGCAGGGGCCATTCAGTCCTTCACACTTGCCCTACCATTCAATTAAGTAAAAAATGAGGTCTGCAGATGCTGGAGATCACGGAGGAAGAGAGCTTCTTCAAGGAAGGCATCCTTGTAAGAGGATTCGCAGTAGGTTAAAATCCTGATGAAGGGCTTATGCTCGAAACGTCGAATTCTCTATTCCTGAGATGCTGCCTGGCCTGCTGTGCTTTGACCAGCAACACATTTGCAGCTACCATTCAATTAGCCCAATGTCGATCTGCGTCTTGATTCTGGTTTAATGTATTCCTTACTTCCCTCGCCTCTCACAAATCCTCAAATCAGAAGACTTGAGAAGACATCTATTGGTTTTTTTGTTGGGAAAGTGAATCCACAGAGAAGCTTCTCTTCTGCCAAGTAATGGAAGGTTTTCACGTTTCATTTCAATAACAAAGGAAGCCAGGAGTACATCTCCAAGGAAACCAAGAGTTCAAACTCTGACTCCAGGAATGGTTCTGTAGCAGAGGAGAAAATAGTTTGCTGGTGAGAAGGGTCAATTTATACTTGTCTGTTCCTGAAAGATAGATTTGACATAAAAAGTCTACATCCTTCCCAAGCTCTTGTTGTCTGCAAAATCCTGCAGCCATAGGAGCAGTAATGATTATTTTGTGTCCTATGAGTTGACCTTGTAGAGTGCAAACTACAGTGCTCAGTTTTACCATTGCTTTGCTATAACCTAGATAGAGAAAATAAATTATAAATAAATGACTTTATGTCAGCTTGAAAGAAGTTCAGCTTTCCTCTTGCTTTTTGAACTTTCAAGTTGCTTGAGATCCTAATGGAAGTCATGGAGTTTCCTAACCTCCAATACTTTTGTCACTCAGATCAGTGAAGAGGGTCAGCAGGATACACTGTCAGTCTGCAGAAACACTTTCCGATTCATCTACACAATGGAATATAGGGACAAGAGGTTCACATCCAGAAAAAAACCCATATCAGTCATGGCATCGTAAGGAAAATTCCAAAAGGCAATATCTCTCAGTTGTGGTAAAGAACTGGGGGGTGGGGGTGGGGGTGGGGTGGCGGGGTGCGGGGGAGTGTGGTGGAGTGGCTCAGTGGTTAGCACATCTGCCTCCCAACACCGTGGACCCAGGTTCGATTCTAATATCAGGCGATTGTCTGTGTGGGGTTTGCACATTCTTCCCGTGTCTGCATAGGTTTCCCCCAGGTGCTCTGGCTTTCCCCCACAGTCCAAAGATATGCAGGTTAGGTGAATTGGCCGTACAAAATTGTCCATAGTGTTTAGGGATGTGTAGGTTAAGTGCGTTAGTCGGGGGTAAATATAGAGTAATAGGGTGGGCAAATGGGTCTGGGTGGGTTAATTTTATTTAGATTACTTACAGTGTGGAAACAGGCCCTTCGGCCCAACAAGTCCACACCGACCCGCCGAAGCGCAACCCACCCATACCCCTACATATACCCCTTACCTAACACTACAGGCAATTTAGCATGGCCAATTCACCTGACCCACACATCTTTGGACTGTGGGAGGAAACCGGAGAACCCGGAGGAAACCCACGCAGACACGGGGAGAACGTGCAAACTCCACACAGTCAGTCGCCTGAGGCGGGAATTGAACCCAGGTCCCTGGCGCTGTGAGGCAGCAGTGCTAACCACTGTGCCACCGTGCCGCCGTGGGTGTTGTGGACTAGTTGGGCCAAAAGACCTGTTTCCACACTGTAGGAATTCTATGATTTAAATTGTCCAGTGAAATGTAGGTTGGCTAGTTAGCCATTAAATATGCAGGGTTAAAGTGATAGGGTGGGTCTGGTTGGGATGCCCTTCAGGGGTCAAATGGCCTCCTTTCAAACTGTAGGGATTTGATGAAGAACTTCATGCACAGACTAATCTGCTAATTCCCCTCAACACCATTGCACATTATGGCTGCATGTTGCAATAACAACTGGCATTCATATTGTGCCTTGAATTTAGTAAAACATCACAGGAATATTATCAAGCAAGACTTGACACTAAGGTTCATAATAACATATTAGGAAAAATAACCTGAATCATGGTGAAAGAAGTTGGATGTGATTAGTATTGGGTTAAGAGGCTTTGATGACATAAGCCTGGATTTTGACCATGATGTTGAGCCTTTTAATTTTTGGAAAAATAGCCAACACGGCCAAAAATTGGAAGAAATTCCTCTGGAACACGGTACTGACCATCGGCAACAGTATCTGCTTCTCACACGTGTTTTGCAGAGGCAGCTGTTCATAGAAATCAGCATTGCTTCCTATCTTATATCACATGATGACTTATATCCATAAAATGCGTCCATAAAATCTTTTGATTTTGTCCAACCCAGTTCAGCACCTCCACATCAGATCGAACCTGGCAAGTGTAGTTCTTATCATTGTGGGTTTGTTTGGATAGCCGGCTTACACATTTTTGTGTAAATCAGAGAGGTTAGCTGCCCTTTGAGATTGATAAAAGTAAGCGTCAGTGTGCGTTAAAACTGCACACACTTGTGGAACTGTGCAGCTCATTGCACAATCAAAAGCTACTGTCAAAAAAGTGTCAAGCTGAACTGTCAGATTTTGTATTTCAATAAAGTGAAGTCAGCAATGGCACTTAGAATGAATTTTATTTAAGGTGGAACCTGTGGTATGCCAGTGGTGGATATTGGATTGGGTGGAATGGTAGATGCAAGTGTGGTGGTGGGCGCACGTCTATTTGCTTACATAGGCACTAAGTTGGCAAAGGAGCGATGAACGATGCATAGGGTAGAGGTGTTTAAGTTGGCTTAATGGTGATAAAGAGCCATGGGTGCTGGATGAAATACCATAAGTTCGCATGGAGGCAATGAGTCATTATGAAGTGGGCATAGAAGCATGGGTTGGCATAAAGCATCAGTGGGACTATGTTGGTGCATACTGAGACAAAATATTAGCATGGACGATATAATGGAATCCTACAGAGGTCAGCACTGGGACAACAACTTTATACATTAATTATTTCGATGAAGGAACTGAGGGCATTATTGCTAAGTTTGCCGATGACACAGAGGTAGGTGGAGGGACAGGGTGTGTTGAGGAAGTGGGCAGGCTTCAGAGGACTTGGATATGCTAGGTGAGTGGACAAAGAAGTGGCAGATGTCATACAACTGTGAAGTTGTGCACTTGAGAGGAAGAATAGAGTCACAGTCTATTTGTAAATGGGGAAAGGCCTCCGAAGTCTGAAGCACAAAGAGACTTGGAGTCCTAACTCAGCATTCCTTTGAGGTTAACGATAGACAACAGACAATAGGTGCAGGAGTAGGCCATTCGGCCCTTTGAGCCAGAACCACCATTCATTATGATCATGGCTGATCATGCACAATCAATATCCTGTTCCTGCCTTATCCCCATAACCCTTGATTCCACTATCTTGAAGAGCTCTATCCATCACTTTCTTGAAAGTATCCAGAGATTTGGTCTCCATTGCCCTCTGGGGCAGACCATTCCAAATATCCACCACTCTCTGGGTGAAGACGTTTCCCTCAACTCTGTCTAAATGGCCTACCCCTTATTTTTAAACTGTGTCCTCTGGCTCAGAACTCACCCATCAGTGGAAACATGCTTCCTGCCTCCAGAGTGTCTAATCATAGTCATAGAGTCATTGAGACGTACAGCATGGAAACAGACCCTTCGGTCCAACCTGTCCACACCGACCAGATATCCCAATCCAATCTAGTCCGACTTGCCAGCACCCGACCCATATCCCTCCAAATCCTTCTTATTCATATACCCATCCAAATACCTTTTAAATATTGCAATTGTACCAGCCTCTGCTACTTCCTCTGACAGCTCATTCCATACACGTACCACCCTCTGCGTAAAAAAGTTGCCCCCTAGATCTCTTTTATATCTTTCCCCTCTCACCCTAAACCTATTTCCTCTAGTTCTGGACTCCCCGACCCCAGGGAAAAGACTTTGTCTATTTATCCTATCTATGCCCCTCATAATTTTTTAAACATCTATCAGGTCACCTCTCAGCCTATGATGCTCCAGGGAAAACAGCCCTAGCCTGTTCAGCCTCTCCCTATAGCTCAAATCCTCCAACCCTGACAACATTCATGTAAATCTTTTCTGAACTCTTTCAAGTTTCACAACATCTTTCCGATAGGAAGGAGACCAGAATTGCACGCAATATTCCAACAGTGGCCTAACCAATGTCCTGTACAAACACAACATGACCTCCCAACTCCTGTACTCAATACTCTGACCAATAAAGGAAAGCATACCAAACATTTTCTTCACTATCCTATCTACCTGCAACTCCACTTTCAAGGAGCTATGAACTTGCATGCCAATGTCTCTTTGTTCGGCAATACACTCTAGGGTGGCACAGTGGTTAGCACTACTGCCTCACATCACCAGAGGCCCAGGTTCAATTCCCACCTCAGGCGACTCTCTGTGGGGCGTTTGCACATTCTCCCTGCATCTGCGTGGGTCCCCTCCGGGTGCTCTGGTTTCCTTCCACAATCCAAAAATGTGCAGGTTTGGTGAATTGACCATGCTAAATTGCCCATAGTGTTAGGTGAAGGGATAAATGTAGGGGAATTGGCGTGGGTGGGTTGCGCTTCGCCAGGTCAGTGTGGACTTGTTGGGCCGAATGGCCTGTTTCTACGCTGTAAGTAATCTAATCTCTAGTACCTTACCATTAAGTGTATAAGTCCTGCTAATGCAGCACCTCGCATTTATCTGAATTAAACTCCATCTGCCACTTCTCAGCCCATTGGCCCATCTGGTCCAGATCCTGTTGTAATCTGAGGTAACCCTCTTCCCTGTCCACTACACCTCCAATTTTGGTGTCATCTGCAAAATTACTAACTGTACCTCTTATGCTCGCATCCAAATCATTTATGTAAATGACAAAAAGTAGAGGACCCAGCACTGATCCTTGTGGCACTCTAGTGGTCACAGGCCTCCAGTCTGAAAAACAAACCTCCACCGCCACACTCTGTATTCTACCTTTGAGTCAGTTCTGTATCCAAATGGCTAGTTCTCCCTTTATTCCATGAGACCTAACCTTGCTAACCAGTCTCACATGGGGAACCTTGTTGACTGTCTTACTGAAGTCCATATAGATCACATCTACCGCTCTGCCCTCATCAATCCTCTTTGTTACTTCTTCAAAAAACTCAATCAAGTTTGTGAGACATGATTTCCCACACACAAAGTCATGTTGACTATCCCTAATCAATCCTAGTCTTTACAAATGCATGTATCAGGATTCCCTCCAACAACCTGCCCACCACCGACATCAGGCTCACTGGTCTATAGTTCCCTCATTTGTCCTTACTATCCTTCTTAAACAGTGGCACCATGTTAGCCAACCTCCAGTCTTCTGGCACCTCACCTGTGACTATCGATGATACAAATATCTCAGCAAGGGTACACCTAAATCATGGGGATTTATCCACCTTTATGCATTTCAAGACATCCAGCACTTCCTCCTCTGTTATATGGACATTTTGCAAGGTGTCACCGTCTATTTTGCTACTTTCTATCCTTTTCCACAATAAATACTGATGCAAAATACTCGTTTAGTATCTCTCCCATTTTCTGTGATCCTTTAATAATCTTATGTCTCAATCAGATCCCTTCTCATCCTTCTAAACTAAAGAGCATACAAGCTCAGTCGCTCCAGTCTTTCAATATATGATCGTCCCACCATTCTGGGAATTGATCTCGTGAACCTACGTTGCTTGCCCTTTATAGCCAGAATGTCCTTCCTCAAATTTGGAGACCAAAACTGCACACAATACTCCAGATGCAGTCTCAGCAGGGCCCTGTACATCTGCAGAAGGACCTCTTTGCTCCTATACTCAATTTATCTTGTTATGAAGGCCAGCATGCTATTCTTCACTACCTTCTGTACCTATATGCTTGCTTTCATTGACTGATGTACAAGAACACCTAGATCTCATTGTACTTCCCCTTTTCCTAACTTGACTCCATTTAGATAGTAATCTGCCTTCCTGTTCTTGCCACCAAAGCGGATAACCACACATTTATCCACATTAAACTGCATCTGCCATGCATCCGTCCAGTCATCTAGCCTGTCCAAATCACACTGTATTCTCATGATTTCCTCCTCACATTTCACCCTGCCACCCAGCTTTGTGTCATCAGAAAATTTTCTAATATTACTTGTAATGCCTTCATCTATATCATTACTGTGTATTGTAAACAGTTGCGGTCCCAGCACCGAACCTTGTGGAACCCCACTGGTCAATGCCTGCCATTCCGAAATGGACCTGTTTCTCACTACTCTTTGCTTCCTGTCAGCCAGCCAATTTTCAATCCAAGTCAGTATTTTGCCCCCAGAACCATGTGCCCTAATTTTGCTCACTAATCTCCTTTGTGGGACTTTATCAAAGGCTTTCTGAAAGTCCAAGTACATTACATTCACTGGCTCTCCCTTGTCCATCTTCTTAGTTACATCCTCAAAATAATTCAGAAGATTAGTCAAGCATGATTTCCCCTTTGTAAATCCGTGTTGACCTATCCTGTTACTGCTATCCAAATGAGCCGTAATTTCATCTTTTATAATTGACTCCATCATCTTTCCTACCACTGATGTCAGGCTAATTGGTCTATAATTCCCAGTTTTCTCTCTCCCTCTTTTCTTGACAAGTGGGACAACATTATCCACCCTCCAATCCACAGGAACTGATCCTGAATCTATAGAAGATTGGAAAATGATTACCAATGTGTCTAGAGCCACCTCCTTAAGTACCCTGGGATGTAGACCCTTGAGTCCCAGGGGCTTATCAGCCTTCCGACCTAACAGTCTATCCAACACCATTTCCTGCCTAATATAAATTCCCTTCTGTTCACCCATTACCCTCTGTTCTTCAGCCACTATTACATCTGGGAGACTGCTTGTGTCTTCCTCAGTGAAGACAAATCCAAAGTACCTATTCAACTCGTCTGCCATATCCTTGCCCCCATAATAAATATACCTGTTTCCATCTTCAAGGGCTCAATTTTAGTCTTAACATTTATTTTTTCTTTTCGCATATCTAAAAAAGCTTTTACTATCCTCCTTAATATGTTTGGCCAGTTTGCCTTCGTATCTCATCCTTTTCTCCATGTATTGTTTTTTTAGTTATCCTCTGTTGCTCTTTAAAGGTTTCCCAGCCCTTCGGCTTCTCGCTCATCTTTGCTATGTTACACGTCTTCTCTTTTACCTTTATACAGTCTTTAACTTTCCTCGTCAGCTACGGCCGCCCCTGCCTCCCCTTAGGATCCTTCTTCCTCTTTGGAATGAACAGATCCTGCACCTTCTGCATTATATCCAGAAATACCTGCCATTGTCGTTCCACTGCTGTCCCTGCTGGGGTACATTGAACATTGGCCAGCTCTCCCTCATAGCTCCATAGTTCGCCTTTTCAACTGCAACACTGACACTTAGAATCTCCCTTCTCCCTTTCAAATTGCAGATTAAAACTTATCATATTATGGTCACTACCTCCTAACGGCACCTTTACTTCCACGTCCCTGTCAAATCAGGTTCGCTGCACAACACCAGATCCAGAATTGCCTTCTCCCTGGTAGGCTCCAGTATGAACTGTTCTAAGAATCCATCTTGTAGGCACTCCACAAACTCCATTTCTTTGGGTCCAATACCATCCTGATTCTCCCACTCTACCTGCACATTGAAATTCCCCATAACAACTGTAGTAATATCTTTACGACAGACCAATTTTAGCTCCTTATTCAACTTACACCCTACATCCAGACTACTGTTTGGGGGCATGTAGGTAACTCCCATTATGGTCTTTCTAACCTTAGAACTTCTCAGCTCTATCCATACTGACTCTACATCTCCTGATTCTATGTCCACCCTCACAAGGGACTGAATATCATTCCTCACCAACAAAGCCACCCCAACCCCTCTGCCAGTCAGTCTGTCCTTTCGATAGCACGTATAGCCTTGAATATTCATTTCCCTGGCCCTGTCCACTTGAAGCCACATCTCAGATATCCCCACAACATTGTACCTGCCAATTTCAAACTGAGCCTCAAGCTTCTCCACCTTATTTGTTACGTTTTGTGCATTCATAAATAATATTTTAATTTGTTACTCCCCTCACCCTTCCTGTCAATCTCTATTTCACTTGACTGTATTATATGATCCCTTCTTGAGTTTTCTGCTCCATTGATTCTGTTGTCTTTCTTAAATTCTCTTATTCTCACTTTCCCTTTAACTTGCTTCTTAAATTTCCATTTTGTTCCCCCCCCCCCCACCCCACCACTACATAGTTTAAATGCACCTGTTGCAGTGGCAAACCTCACTGCCAAAATGCTGGTCCCCTACCTATTAAGGTGCAAACTGTCTCTCTTGTATAATTTATCCTTACAGCAAAACATGCCCCAGTGATCCAAGAATTTAAATCCTTGCTTCCTGCACCAGTTCCTCAGCCACACATTCAAGTCCATTATCTCCCTGTTCCTGCCTTCTCCAGTCTGAGGAACTGGAAGTAAATCAAAGATAGCCACCCGGGAAGTCTTGCTTCTTCCAAGTTCTCTGAAGTCCCGCTGTAGAATGTCCCTCCTCTTCTTTCCGACATCATTTGTGCCAACATGCACCACCACCTCTGGCTCTTCACCTTCACCCTTGAGGATTTCCTGCACTCTGCCGGTGACATCCTGGATCCTGGCTCCAGGAAGGCAACACACCATCCTCAAATCCCGCCTGTTGCTGCAGAAACCCCTCTTACTATGGATTCCCCTATTACCACAGCTCTGACTCCTCAGTTCTGCCTCCATGCCAATTTTCAATTGACAGACCTGTCAAGAGAGTCAACCTGTTCACAAGAGGTACTTCCCCCAGAGTCTCTTGTACTTGAATCATCTCTTCCTTCCTCATCGTCATCTCCCTTCTCTCTTCTGGTATGCTCGGTGTAATGACCTCACTGAAGGTCCTGTCCAGAAAATTCTCGTTCTCTTGGATGAGCCTGAAGTCATCTCATCCTTTCTTCAGTGCTGCGACATACTCCTTCAGAGGCTGAGTGTATACATACTTTCCCCAGCTATAGCAACCAGAGACATATCAGTGTTCCTGACCTCCCACAGTTCTGGTCGCCACATTACCAAAAGGATGTGGATGCTTTGGGAAGGGTGCAAAGAAGGTTTACGAGGATGTTGCCTGGTATGGAAGGTGCTAGCTTTGAAGAGAGGTTGAGTAGGTTAGGTTTGTTTTCATTAGGCGAAAGGAGATTGAGGTTTACAAAATCATCAAAGGTATATACAGAGTGGATAGAGACAAGCTTTTTCTTAGGGTGAAGGATTCAATAATGAGAGGTCATGCTTTCAAGGTGAGAGGTAGAAAGTTTAACGGGGATACGCGCGGAAATTATTTCACTCAGAGGGTGGTGGGCGTTTGGAATGCATTGCCAGCAGAGGTGGTAGAGGCAGGCATGGTAGATTCAATTAAGATGTGTCTGGACCGATGAATGAGTAGGTGGGGAGCAGAAGGATACAGATGCTTAGGAATTGACCAACAGGTTTAGACAGTAGATTTGGATCGGCTCAGGCTTGGAGGGCCAAAGGGCCTGTTCCTGGGCTGTAAATTTTCTTTGTTCTTTGTATCATGCACACAACACACTGAATCAGATTGGCAGTCATGTCTTCACCCTCTTCAACCTGTGGTGTAATCTCCTGAGTCTGTGGCGTAAACGAAAGACTCACACTTCTCTCACCAGACACTTCCCTCGAACCCCTTTTTATTGCAGCGAGTCTGTGGACTCTTAATTAGGTTAGAGGAAGAGGGTGGGGGAGGCAGCCCTACTATGTAGGACCCGGGGCCTAGAACACACCTAACGTTCAGGTCCAGTTGGCAGTTAGGAAGACAATTGCAATGTTAGCATTCAATTCAAGAGGGCTAGAATACCAGAGCACAAATGTACTGCTGAGACTTATAAGGCTCTGGCCGGACTGCATTTGGAGTATTGTGAGCAGATATTGGTCCTGTATCTAAGGGAGGGAGACTGTATTATGGTTGGACGGTGTACAACAATACAAGAATGATCCCCGGGATGAAGGGCTTATCATAAGAGGAACAGTTGAGGACTCGGGGTCTGTAGTTGATGGAGTTTAGAAAAATGATGTTCTGATTGAAAATTACAGAAAGGAAATATCATAATCATGGGTGATTTCAATCTATATATGAACTGAAAAAATTCAGATTAGGTTGTAGCCTTGTTGAGGAATTTATAGAATGTTTCTGAGAGTTTTTCAGAGGAACAGGTTCTGAAATTGACCAGTGGCAGGATGTATTGGATTTGATATTGTATAGCCTGGTTGGGTTAATTGGCTACCTGAAGGTAAAGGCGCCAGACTGGGGTTGACAAACATAGATTAAATTTTTTTAGATTAGATTCCCTACAGTGTGGAAACAGGCCCTTCAGCCCAACCAGTCCACACTGACCCTCTGAAAAGTAATCCACCCAGACCCATTTCCCTCTGAGTAATGCACCTAACACTATGGGCAATTTAGCATGGCCAATCCACCTGACTGAATGATTGAATGGCAAATTGGACTTGATGGGCCGAATAGGCTAATTCTGTTCCTTGTATCTATGATCTTGTAAGAATTTATGGAAGAGCTTTCCCCTAGGTGTGGGTGTGGATGAGGACACCTGAAGGATGAGTGTTGAAAGTCAGTTTCATTCTGCTATATTGGACCTCCGATACATAGCTTGAATGCCAAGGCCAATTACCTGGCCAGAATTTCTCTGCACCCAGCATCCTCCTCTATCCTTCAGGAATCCCAGGGAACTCTGCCAGACCAAAATGAAAATCCCAACTTCCAGCCACATCTTCTCAAGGCAGGCTTGTAGACCAGGGAAATATCCCAACTCTATATTCCTGAAGCAAGACTAACAATCCAGGTCATTTGTAAAATCAAGGAAAGAAAGAACTTGTAATTAATCACACCTTTCTTGTCCTCTGACAATTGCGGAGTGTTTTACACATACTCATCCAGTCAAATAAGTGATGGATGTGGAGACTCCTGCTCACCGACTACAGCTCTGCCTTCAACACTGTTGTCCTCTGCAGACAAATCTCAAATCTCCAAGACCTTGGCCTCTGCAACTAGATCCTCAGCTTCCCGACCTACAAACTGTAATCAGTGAAGGTAGACAACTGCATCTCCTTCACAATAGCCCTCAACACTGGTGTTATGGACCAGGCCAGACCCCCTCAAAACATTTCAAGAAGGTAGCCCAGACCCCAACCTTTCCAGTTGGTTTAAGCAGGTGTACAGCAGATATTCCAGTAATCACACAACTGACCTAACCACTTAGTTTTAAACAAAACAATTTATTTGCAGAATGAAACACAAACAAGTGAACGGGGCAGCACGGTGGCTCAGTGGTTAGCATTGCTGCCTCACAGCACCAGGGACCCAGGTTCGATTCCAGCCTTGGGTGACTATCTATGTGGAGTCTGCACATTCTCCCCGTGTCTGTGCGGGTTTCCTCCGGGTGCTCCGGTTTCCTCCCACAGTCCAAAGATGGGCAGGTCAGGTGAATTGGCCTTGCTAAATTGCCTGTGGTATTAGGTGCATTAGTCATGGGGGGGTTGTAGGTTACTCTTTGGAGGGTCAGTGTGGACTTGTTGGGCCGAAGGGCCTGTTTCCACACTGTAGGGAATCTAATCTAAAAAAAAAGAATAACTTAACCTATCTGAAAATGCAATTAGCTCTATCACAACTTAATGATGCTGTTCCAAATACTTGCAACATTCCCACAAACACCCCCCCCTTGGCTAAAAAGATAAAATCAAACGCCGTTTCTTACAGGAGAGATGTCAGAGAGAGGAAGGATCAGCATGGAACTATTTCTTTGGATCCCCAGCTAAAACCTAACAAGCAGCTGAAAACAAAACAGCTTGCTAAAACCAAACCAAATCAAACCAAAACCCTGAACTGGCTGCACTGCCACGCTCCTTTCATTGTACAAGTGTTTTTATTTTAAAAAAGACAGCTTTTCCAAGTTGATAATTCCAGCCACAATAGAACCTCTGCCTTTACAACCCCTCTGAGAAAAAAATACCAGGACAGAGTAACGTTGGCACAGCGGTTAGCACTGCTGTCTCACAGCGCCTGAGACCCGGGTTCAATTCCCGACTCAGGCGACTGACTGTGTGGAGTTTGCACGTTCTCCCCGTGTCTGCGTGGGTTTCCTCCGGGTGCTCCGGTTTCCTCCCATAGTCCAAAGATGTGCGGGTCAGGTGAATTGGCCATGCTAAATTGCCCGTAGTGTTAGGTAGGGGGTAAATGTAGGGGTATGGGTGGGTTGCTCTTCGGCGGGTCGGTGTGGACTTGTTGGGCCGAAGGGCCTGTTTCCACACTGTAAGTAATCTAATCTAATCCGAGAGTAACCTTGTTAAAGGAATAGCAGCACGACACTGTAACCCCTCCCCACCCCTCTCCCAAGGATGCATCCTCAGTCCCCTATTGTACTCCCTGTACCCCCATGACTGTGTAGCCAAATTCCAAATGAACGCCATCTACAAGTTTGCTGATGACACCACTGTAGTGGGACGGATATCTAACAATGACCAGCCAGAATACAGAAAGGACATAGAAGGCTTGGTGAGGTGGTGTAATGAGAACAACATTTCTCTCTCAACGTTGGCAAAACTAAAGACCAGATCATTGACTTCAGAAAGAAAGGAGCAGAACACGCCCCCATCTACATCAATGGAGCTGAGGTGGAGAGGGTAGAGAGCTTCAAGTTGCTTGGAGTGACGATAATCAACAACTTGTTCTGGACTTCCCACGTAGATGCGACAATCAAGAAGGCACAACAATGCCTGTTCTTCCTCAGGCAACTTAGGAAATTTGGCATGCCCATAAGGACCCTCACCAACTTTTATAGATGCACCACTGAAAGTATACTATCCAGATATGCAATCATAAGAAACTGCAGAAGATGGTGCGCACAGCCCAGACCATTTCACAAGCCAGCCTTCCATCTATGGACTCCATTTACATGGCTTGCTGCCACGGAATGGCTGCCAACATCATCAAAGAACCTCCCATCCTGGTAATGATCTCCTACAACCTCTTCTGTCAGACAGTAGATACAGAAACCTGAATATGTGCACTAGCAGGTTCAGGAGCAGTTTCTTCCTGGCTGTTATTAGACTGATGAATGGACTGTCTAACTTCAAATAATGCTGACCTTGGTAATGTTGACCTTGCCTAGTGTGCGCCCTGTATGTTGTAAGCTGTATGCCTCTGTATAACATTTTTTTCACCCTGTGATCTGTGTCCTTGTTTACTCTGATCTGCCTGCTCTGCTCACAAACAAAGCTCTTCACTGTATGGAGGGTAAACATGACAATAAATCAAATCAATTCAAATCAAATGCAAGCAAATGGGACTAGTTTAATTGTGAAAACTGGGTAGCATGGATAAGCTGGGCCAAAGCGCCTGTTTCTCTGACTGTAATTGGGCAGTGTTCCATCATACTCCTTGAACCTTGTAAGTGGAGGACAGAGTTTAGGGAGTCAGCTGGTGAATTATTTATTGCAGGATTCCCAGCCTTTGACCTGCTCTTATGGCCACAATGACATTTATGTGACCAGTCCAGTTTCAGTCAATGTTAATGACTCCCAGTGCTGATTGTGGGGATTCAGTATATGTAACGCCATTGAATGTCAAAGGGTGGTGGTCAGATTTTCCCTTGACATTGCAACTGTGGCAATGTGGATAACATTCTCAACCCAACATTAAAATATTGTGCATTCAAGAACACCTGCACCCCTCCATCCCACCTCATAAGGATTGAGCCCAAGGTCTCAGCTGATCCCTTGGATTCTGGATGAGGCCCTAACTTGAGAAGACTCTGTCTTCCCTTTGCCAAAGATTCCGTAGTAATGTCTTAAAAAAAAACTAGACAAGGAATTCTCTCTGATGACTTCTCCATATTCAGCAGTCTACTTACAGCTGTTAAAGAAAAGATCTGTACATTGTCACAATGCTGATGATGGGATCTTGCTGTGAACAAACTGTTTGCTGTTTTATCATGTCATTTAAGTTCAAACAGACTAGTTAAGGAAAAGTTGGATCAAAATCTGACTTCAGACTTAGGTTTCAAAATAACAGGGTTTATTACGCATTAGTACAAAATACTGAGGCACATAGACATATTCTGACATATTTTTACATTAATCTATCTTCTTTGTGTGTTCATATCAACATGCTCATACAAGGTCTTCTAGGGTATCTGTGTTCTAATTTTATCTGTTCCAACTCCATCCACACTGTACTATTTATATACAGTGATGCAGATCGCTGTGACATTATTGTGAGGTTGCTCCTGGGTCCTGAAGCCCTTACACAACAGTAACCACCTTTCCTATTTTCCAACAATGACTATATTTCAAAAGTATTGTTTGAAGTGCTTTGAGATGCCCTAAGGTGATGATAGCTGTAATACGAATATAACTTCTTTCTCATTTGAAAGTGGAAGCGATTTTTCATGGATAACAGATCACTGCAGTTCAATGTAATTATTAATAGACGATATTTCTGAGAACCATGATAGCGTCCTGTACAAATCTTTCTTCTGATTTATGGTCCACTGCACCTTTGCCATTGTTGATGTTTGGTTACTTTGATAACTCATCCCTGTCCCTGTTCGGTCATGCTCAAATCCAAAATCAAATCAAATCAAGAAACAGAGTTGTTGAAAAGGAGCCATCTGTACACAATTCCCTTTTAGATAGTCATTCATGCTAAATTGTCCAGGTTAACAAAACTGTTTACTTCCAACAGCGAGAAGCTATCTTCATACTCCCATGAGGCCACTCTTTGCTGATTTCAAGGGACGTTATGTCACAGGCAGTAGTTCCAGTGAACTCACAGTATACTCCTGCCAACAATATAGGTAGATCACTTACAAATATTCACCTGGGTGTCACACCACAAACCAGCAGAGTGGAAATAGCAGACTGTTGGCAGAGCAGAGAATCTGATAGTCTGAACCTGAAGAATGTGGAAATTTGATTTGTTTGCAGTTTGTTGTACTGTACAATAATCACACATGATAAAAGCATCTTCGAAAATAGGCTATTTCATGTGTGAATGGTTGAGTGGCTGTTGGAAAATAATATCTGTTTTCAAAAAAGCAGCATATGAAACTAAGGAAAGAATGGTAAATATTAGAACATATCAAGGATAGATTTTATTATAAAAATGAGGTTTTATCTGCAGCATAATAAAGACCCACATAATGTTCAGTTTTAAACTATCTGCTGCTATTTCACCTTTGACTCTCTGCCAAGTGATAAATTCAATTCTGTTCTGAATTGCTATTTTTCAGCCCATTTCCTTCCAAGTTGCAACTTAAAGCCACAATCACTTATCTCCACGCTGATCTGTATACTATGTGAATTGCCCATAGTCTTACCAGACCATAGGCTGCTTTCTCATTAAAGAGAAATGACTGGTGTTGATTTAACTTGAGGGCCACCACACATCAGGTGAGGGAAGGGGTTGAGAAGGACAGCCCTTCATGGTAACTTCAGCCAGTGTGAGGATTGAACCCACGCTATGAGCATTACACTACTTGGCAAGCCAACTGAGCTAAACTGAGCCTTAAGATTGATGCAAATAGGCAAGCACAGGTCATACAAAGCTGAGACAGTCTCTTAAATTATAGAATTCTGACAGTGTGGAAACAGGCCATTTGGCCCAACAAGTCCACACTGACCCACCAAAAAGTAACTCACTCCCCTACATTTACCCCTGACTAATGCACCTAACTAACACATCCCTGAACACTATGGGCAATTTAGCATGGCCAATTCACCTAATCTTTGGATTGTGGGAGAACGCCCACACAGGGAGAATATGCAAACGCCACAGTGGCAGTTGCCAAAGACTGGAATTGAACCCAGGTCCCTGGTACTGCATGGTAGCAGTGCTAACCATTGAGCCACCATGCCATTCCTGCATTAGCCATGATTCAATTTTGCCCTCATGGCAAAATGTGTTAACAGATTTTAGCATTGAACAGACTGCTCAAATCAGAGATTTCCTACACTGCAGAAAGAAGCCATTTGGCCCATTGAGTTTACTGGATTAGTGGTGCTGGAAGAGCACAGCAGTTCAGGCAGCATCCAAGGAGCAGTGAAATCGACGGTTAGGGCAAAAGCCCTTCATCAGGAATAAAGGCAGAGATCCTGAAGCGTGGAGAGATAAGCTAGAGGAGGGTGGGGGTGGGAAGAAAGTAGCATAGAGTACAATAGGTGAGTGGGGGAGGGGATGAAGGTGATAGGTCAGGGAGGAGAGGGTGGAGTGGATAGGTGGAAAAGGAGATAGGCAGGTAGAACAAGTCCGGACAAGTCATGGGGACAGTGCTGAGCTGGAAGTTTGGAACTAGGGTGAGGTAGGGGAAGGGGAAATGAGGAAACTGTTGAAGTCCACATTGATGCCCTGGGGTTGAAGTGTTCCGAGGCGGAAAATGAGGCATTCTCCCTAGTTCAAAACTTCCAGCTCAGCACTCTCCCCATGACTTGTCCGGACTTGTCCGACCTGCCTATCTCCTTTTCCACCTATCCACTCCGCCCTCTCCTCCCTGACCTATCACCTTCATCCCCTCCCCACACTCACCCATTGTACTCTATGCCACTTTCTCCTCACCCCCACCCTCCTCTAGCTTATCTATCCACGCTTCAGGCTCTCTGCCTTTATTCCTGATGAAAGGCTTTTGCCTGAAACGTCGATTTTGCTGCACTTTGGATGCTGCCTGAACTGCTGTGCTCTTCCAGACCACTGATCCAGAATCTGGTTTCCAGCATCTGCAGTCATTGTTTTTACCCCACTGAGTTTACACAAAGTGATTCACCCTGTTCCAATTTGCCATGTTTCTCTGTTTCAATAGCACAAACTTTAAACATTATGTCATTCATTAGTGAAAACAACTTCCTTTCTCTACTTACTTTCCTGTTGTTCTGAGTCTTCTCCACATTTCTCCTCGCCAACACTTTGACTTTAACTGGCATTGAAAAACTGCCTAGATGTCTGACAAAGTTGCTCAAAAATAAGGAGAAGTTTCTTCAAGTGACATTACAATTACACACCTCAGAACACTGCCGAAGCATCGGAAGCTGGAGCGGGAGTAGGACTGGGCCATTTGAGTCTACAAGTGGAAAATGTGGAACCCACTGTGTGTAGCATCAAAATATCCCATGGCTGGGATTGGAGTGAGGTTTTGGGGTTCTCATCCCATTTCAGAATCCAAATTCCAAGTTATTTTTCTCTTTGGTTCTTTTTACTTAATTCTAAACTTTCTTATAAGAATTGCAAATCTCATCAGCTGGTTGAAATAAACGTAGAACATAGAATGCTACAGAGTAGTACAGGCCCTTCAGCCCTTGATGTTGCGCTAACCTGTGAACATAATCTGATGCCCATTTAACCTACACCATTCCATTATAATCTATATGTATGTCCAATGCCCATTTAAATGCCCTTAATGTTGGCAAGTCTACTATTTTTGTTGACAGGCCATTCCAGGCCCCTACCAGTCTCTGAGTGAAGAAACTACTCCTATCTGTCTTAAATCTATCACCCCTCTATTTAAAGCAATGTCCCCTCATGTTAGCCTTCACCATCTGAGGAAAAAGGCTCTCACTGTCCACCCTACCCAACCCTCTGATTATCTTATACGTCACGATTAAGTCACCTCTCAACCTTCTTCTCTCCAACAAAAACAGCCTCAGTTCCCTTAGTCTTTTCTCATAATACTTTCCTTCCATTTCAGGCAACATCCTAGTAAATCTCTTCTGAACCCTTTCCAAAGCTTCCATATCCTTTCTGTAATGCGGTGACCACAACTGCACAAAAAACTCCAGGTGCAGCCTTACCAGTGTCTAGTACAGCTGAAGCATAACCTCATGCCTCCGAAATTCAATCCCTCTACCATTAAACGGTAACACTCCAAATGCCTCCTTAACAACCCTATCAACCTGGGTGGCAACATTCAGGGGTTTATGCACCAGGCCTCCAAGATCTCTCTGTTCATCTACACTGCCAAGAATTTTACCATTGGCCCAGTACTCTGCATTTCTGTTACTCCCTCCAAAGTGAACTACCTCACACTTTTCCGCATTAAACTCTATTTGCCACTTCTCAGCCAGCTCTGCATCTTATCTATGTTCATCCATAACCCACAACATCCTTCAGCACTATCCACATCGCTAATCAAATCAATTTAACTACTTGTTCCTTTTGATCTGACCTTCAATAATATCGTCCTATTTCAGTTCAAGCAGCATCCGAGGAGCAGGCTCCCGAAGAAGGGCTTATGCCCAAAATGTCAATTGTCTTGCTCCTCAGATCCTGCCTGGCCTGCTGCGCTTTTCCAGCACCACACTTTTCTACTCTGGTCTCCAGCATCTGCAGTCCTCACTTTCTCCTGTTTCTGTTCAAGGTCACTTAGAAACATTGTCTATATACAGCATTAGCCTGCATGTTGCATCTTTAAATAGGTGGCAAATGTGCTTCACAGAAGTCATTTCAAACAAAGTTGGCATCAATTTGCCTAAAGAGATGAAAGGACAATAAGCAAAAGCTTAGTCAAAGAGATAGGTTTTAAGAAGACCCCTTCAAGGTAGTTCTTAATGAATTCAACTAGGCAAAAGTGAGGACTGCAGATGCTGGAAACCAGAGTTTAGATCAGACTGGTGCTGGAAAAGCACAGCAGGTCAGGCAGCATCCGAGGAGCAGGAAAATCAACGTTTCGGGCAAAAGCCCTTCATCAGGCTTTTGTCCGAAGCGTTGATTTTCCGGTTCCTCGGAATTTGCCGGACCTGCTGTGCTTTTCCAGCACCAGTCTGATCTAAACTCTTAATGAAATTTGGGTGAGTCTGGCTGGTATAACTTGTCTGAAAGTTGCCGTCTGACGGAACTTCCTCATCAATGGGAAGTAGAACTTTTGCCGGTCATGTGACCTGTTATGACATATTGGAGCTATAAATTTTTTCAGGCTTGCTTCTTCTTGTGAATGATTAGATTAGATTAGATTTGACTTACAGTGTGGAAACAGGCCCTTCGGCCCAACAAGTCCACACCGACCCGCAACCCACCCATACCCCTACATTTACCCCTTACCTAACACTACGGGCAATTTAGCTTGGCCAATTCACCTGACCCGCACATCTTTGGACTGTGGGAGGAAACCGGAGCACCCGGAGGAAACCCACGCAGACACGGGGAGAACGTGCAAACTCCACATAGTCAGTCGCCTGAGTCGGGAATTGTCACTCGTGCTATACAATGAACAACACAGTAAAGTTCAGTGAAAAGCTTCAGCTGTTGCTCCAATCCAGTGCCATTTGAATATTTTAAAAATGAAAAGATTAAGCTCCATCTTCAATCCACTGTCTCCACCATGAGTCCTGACCTGGCTGACTGGTGACACCTGTGACTCCACCCCTCTCCCGCCAACATGGAATCACTGCTCTTCGGGTAACATCTCTTCATCTCTGAGCCCACTCCACCCGCGGGCCGCTGATGCCAGGTCCCATGCTGAATCCACACTCACCCTGCAGCCAAGAATCCCCAGCTCCACTGTCACCCTGTCAACAAGGGGACGCTGCTCTGGGCCTACCACAGCCAGGAGTACCCACTCTGGGCCTACCACAACCAGGAATCTGTGCTCTGGGCCTACCACACCCAGGAGTCCCTGCTCCGAGCCTACCACAACCAGGTGTCTCCACTCCAGGCCTACAAAAACTAGGAGTCTCTACTCCATCCCTACCACAACCAGGAGTCTCCATTCCAGGCCTACCACAACCAGGAGTCTCCATTCCAGGCCTACCACAACCAGGAGTCTCCGTTCTGGGCCTACCACATCTAAGAGTCCCTGCTCTGTGTCTACCATATCCAGGAATCCCTGCTCCAGGCTTACCACAATGAGCAGTCCCACCTCCGGCCCCTCCACAACCAGGAGTCCCCGCTCTGGGTCTACTACAATCAGGAGCTGCTGCCAACTCCACGCCGATATCCAGGAGTCCCTGCTCCCAGCCTACCACAATTGGAGCTGCTGCCATCGCCATGCTAATAGCTAGGAGTCTCTGGTCCAGGCTTCCCACAACCAGGAGTCCCTGTCTTGGCCTATCACAACCAGGAACTGCTGCCATAGCCTCGCCAATAACCGGGAGTCCGCAGTCCGGGCCTACCGCAACCTGGAGTCCCCACTTCGGGTCTATCACAATCAGGAGTCTCTACTCCTGACCTACTACAATACGGAGTCCCCGCTCCTGGGCCTACCACAACCTGGAGTCTCTGGCTTCACCACCAAGCCAGGTCACTGCCTCTCCAACTCCAGCTGTTCTCTTGTGCAACGTCACTTACTCACTTGCTGCCAACACGATGAAGAAAAGATAAAGAAAGGACAATAATAAAGGTAAGGAGAGAAAGGAGAAAGCGGCCATCTGGAGTGGACAGGCCCAGGATTTCAAACGCCGTCTACCTTGTTGGTGATGCCATCTTGGAGTTTGAGGACAGGAAAAGAGAGAATCTGGTCCATATCCGGGACTTGTGGTTAACAAAAAATGTTTCGGAAGCCACTTTGTCCATCGGTTTCTCTGACCTGCCTCATTCTCACTGATTGTGGATCCCAGAAACACTGTCAATGGTGGCCTGGAGGAAGATCAAGAACCTTAATCTAGAAGTATTAATGGTTGGTTGAATATTGCCCATTGTATCCACGGGGAGAAAAAAGAGCAGAAATAGCAACAATGAAATAGCACTGAGGTGGAAAGATATCTTTGAATTTAATTGACTGTCTGTTTACAATCACAGTGTCGGACAGCAAATCTCTTCATAATAGCATGACATTCACAGGGAAACTTGTAAAGGGCAGACGCAAAGGAAAGTGATTAAACTCAAAGCCCTCGGTTCTTATCTGCACGCTTTAGCATAAATGCAAGAGGAAAATTATTTTTATCAATGCAACAGTCAGCAAACAATGCAATAGGACATGAATACAGAAGTCAAATTTTAACAGCCGAGTGTATCAGAGCTCAATGGATTGTGTCTAAGAAATGGAAAACAGGCTGAGTAACAGGTTATCGCATTCTCCTGCTCATTCAATGCAGATCTACAGTGGAAGAGGAAAAATACATATTTACACATTCCTTTTCAGCTGTAACATCATTTGCTTAAAAAGATTCTCAAATCCAGTTTGAAAGAAAACAAGGTCTCATTAGATTTTACATGGAGACATATTAGTTCATTTGACTAAGTTAGAGTTTTTTGTTTTAGCTAAAATGAGCCATTCATTACTGTTACAGTCAGCCCTCAGGGGAGCATAATTTCATGCTTATACATTAAATCTCACATGAAGAATCTTCACTTAAAGAGTACACTATATAGAGAGTTGTTTTTATTGTAATGAGATAACCTTCAATCCAACTCGTCCATGCCGACCAGATATCCTAATCTAATCTAGTCCCATTTGCCAGCACTTGGCCCATATCCCACTAAACCTTTCCTATTCATGTCCCCATTCAGATGTCTTTTAAATGTTATAATTGTACAAGCCTCCACCACTTCCTCTGGCAGCTCATTCCATACACACACCACCCTTTCAATGAAAGCGTTGTCCCTTGTGTCCCTTTTAATCTTTCTGCTCTCACCCTAAACTTATGCCGTCTAGTTCTGGACTCCACGAACCTAAGGAAAAGACGTTGTCTATTTATCCAATCCATGCCCCTCATGATTTTGTAAACCTCTGTAAGGTCACCCCTCAACCTCCAACTTTCCAGGGAAAACAGCCCCAGCCTGTCCAGCCTCTCCCTACAGCTCATACTCTCCAACCATGGCAACATCCTTGTAAATCTTTTCTGAACCCTTTCAAGTTTCACAATATCCTTCCTCTAGGAGGGAGACCAGAATTGCGCACAAAATTCCAAAAGTGGCCTAACCAATGTCCTGTACAGCTGCAACATGACCTCCCAACTCCTATACTTAATGCTCTGACCAATAAAGGAAAGCATACCAAATGTCTTCTACATTATCCTATCTACTTGAACTCCACTTTCAATCAACTATAAATCTGCACTCCAAGGTCTCTTTGTTCAGCAACATTCCCCAGGACTTTGCCTGCCCTGATATGCCTTTCCAAAATGCAGGGTGAAATACCAGAGAGAAGTGAAGAATATTATCAACCTTCTTCCTAAATTGCTGAGCATTTCTCCAGATGATTGAGACTGTACTGACCCAAGGAGCAATCTCAGACCAGGCTGGCATTGTTTGGTGTCATTACCTTCTCTGTTAGTCCTGGAGGAAAAGGAAGTCTCTGTGACACACTATTCAGCAGGATCTCCAGATCCCTGCCCATATAGCAGGGCACCAATTTCCCCTTGATACTGTTTCTGGGACAAACAGTCAGAAACTTTGCACTTCCGGACTGACAGTGCTTGTCTGGATGCACAATGGGCATGGGCGGAAGAGGTGTTGGTGAATTCAGGCTATCCATTGAGTGGTGAGTTGTTCAGGTAATGCTGCATGGTAAGATGGGACTGGGATCGCACATGGCAGAGGTCACACTGACAGACTCAATTGCTAACAAGACACATTTGGGAAGGTGTGGTGAGAAATCTTGCTAGGTCTTACAGCGGATATTCCTCCAAAAAACAGAGCACAAAAAAATCAAACATGCAGCCTTCCAACTTAAGAAAGAATAAATTAGGATGCTGACCAAAAGCTTGGGTTAAGAGGTGGATTTTAAGAATGCAGTTTAAGAAATGTCTATAATTGGAGTGGCTTGGAGATTTAAGAAGCAATTCCAAGCAGCAAGACTCAGCATCCTCAATTTCTGGCTGCCTACACAGTTCAAAGGAGGAAAGGTGGAGACATAAGATTAGTTCACAATGATGGAGAGTTCACAAAGAGGCTACAGAGATATTGAAGAGAGACAATGAAGACACTTTAACAGGAGCTTGTAAGCTTTAATATTGGCAGCACAGAGGGATCAGGAACTAGTTTAATGAATGAACCCTCAGTGTAGAATAGATACAGACAGCAGAATTTAGAAGCACAGACGATGGTGGACAGGAGCCTAGTAGTTGTTGTGGAGCATGGTAATGAGGATAGTGACTCTTCTGGGCTAACTAGAAGAGTCCTGTTTATAAACAACAATACATTTACTGAAATACTGTGAATATTGTCCACATTATTACATAGACTCAAACAAACCATCCCAACAACATCCCATTTGATCGTGCACTATGCGCTCATTCATGTATTACATCTTTTAGATTCCTGCACAGCATCTTTTATGCCTCCATAAGTATTTGTTTCATAAGACTAATATTGTTACTTCATTTTGAATATCTATATTTATCATTACTCCATCTCCCCCAAATCTTTAGTCTTACAAGTGCAGACAATCCTTATTAAAACAGCTCCACAGAGGCGGGTATCCCATCACCAAGTCACCCTTTATTTACGCATGGGAAGTCCCTGACACTGATCCAGTTCCCTCAGAGCCAGCTCTCGGAGTGAACAACATGTCTGGCACAACTGTTCTTATCTATCAGCCAGGGTTCGCTGAGTGGGCACAATTAATAGCCCCAATCAGGGAACTCATATTCTGAGGTCCACTTGGCTGACCTTGCTACATTTCTGGTTCAAAATTTAGTTTCCTTCAGAAACCAGATGCTTACAGTATAATTTCACCTTTCATTTTCACAATATGGCAAAAAATCCTCTGTTAATTAACTTGACGGCTAGATAAATCACAGCAGGTTAAATTATGCATAAAATAGAGTTATTCAGTTTATGAATACTAATTTCCCCAACTCAATTTCCCAGCCAACGATTGTAATTACCTGCACAGCGTTGCGATGTGGATGTATCTGTGTTCATTTGTACCATGGGCAACTTCACTTCATCATCAAAGTGAAGAAGCATTTAGTGGAATGTCACTCAATAGGATTGACTCTTTGGCTTTATATGTCACTCTCCCGGATTAAATGCACAAGGAGACCATTCAGCCCATTGTGTCTACATAGGCTATCTAATGAGCTAGTTGATTGAGTGTCATTCTCCCGCCTTTCCCCATACTTAGGCGTATTGCTTCTAGTGAAACAATCATCTCATTCATCCATTGGCGGCCCCTCATAGATGAGGATGACTCTCTCCCACCCTCTCAGGGTGATACTGTAGGTGGCTGTATAGACCAATGTGGCTACTGCAGGCTGTGTTACACTTGGAGCAGGTGTTGATCACGGGAGGGGGAGGGTGAGGCATTGGTGAGGCAATGTGCTTCCTTCCCTGTTTCCCCTGACTTCCACTTTTTCCCAATGGCAAATCTCGAGATGCTCAAAGCTTTCCTGGATGCTCCTCCTCCACTTTGGATAGTCTCCTGCCAGTGATTCCCAAGGGTCTGTGGGAATGCTACACTTCCCCAATGAGGCCTTGAGGGTATTGCTGAAGTGCTTCCTCTGTCCACCTGGGTCTCGCCATTTCAAAGCTGAGAAACTGGGAGCTGGGAATAATCACCTCATTCCCTCTTGAATGCATCAATCGAACCTGCCTCCACTATACTTCCAGGTAGAGCTTTCCAGAGCTGAAACTCTCAGTCAGGAATGCAAGCTGGATAGTAATTTCTTCCTGAGACAAAATCTGATCTCTTGACACGGCTGTTCTCAAAGTTATTAGTGGGGCTTTGCAAAGTGTCTATCATTGCATGCCTCAGTTTGCAAACACATCTATAGTAGTCAGAAGTTCCGCATCAGACAACTTGAGCACAGTTTCCATGTTGAATATTCAGGGCAGTGCTGAGAGAGGTCTGAACAGCCAGAGGTACTATCAGCTTGTGTGGGATACAAATCAAGACTCTCAGATTGATATTAGATATCCCATGGAACTACACAAATGAAGCCCAGATATCCTGCAAACAGCATCTGGTTGGCACAGTGGCTCAGTGGTTAGCACTACCACCTCACAGTGCCAGGGAACCAGGTTTAATTCCACCCTCGGGTGACTTTTGGTACATTCTGTCCATGTCTGTGTCAGTTTTCTCTCACAGTCCAAAGATGTGCAGGTTAGGTGGATTGGCCATGCTAAATTGTTCATAGTGCCCAGGGATGTGCAGGCAAGACAAAATGTTTTATTCACATGATGGGAGTGTCACTGGCCAGGCCAGCATTTATTGCTGTTCCCTAATTGCCCAGAGGACAGTTAAGAGTCAACAACAGTCTGGAGACACTTTTAGACCAGACCAGGTAAGGATGGCAGTTTCCTTCCCTCAAGGGACTTTGGTGAACCAGATGGGTTTTTCTATCAATGAATTCATGGTCTTCATTAATTCCAGATAGTGATTAAATTCAAATTCCACCATCTGCTGTGGTGGGATTCGAACCCGAACTGACACAGAGCAGTTCTTTTCCTGATGTCACCTATCTCAATTCTCTTCAGCTCCAAGTTAAAGTTGCAAATCATTTCTTTGCCTTCCTGCATTTCCATAGTGCCTGATGAAAACTTAGTGAACTATATATACAAACAACCAAACTGGCAGCAGAAGGAGACTATTCAGTCCCTCTGGCCCAATTCACTATTCAAAAGGAACGTGGCTGATTGACTTGCATTTCGAGAATTCCACATTCTCATCAGCTCCCTGATACTTGTTGCTCCTTTTTTTGCAAGATTCAACCTTAAAAATATTTAGTTGTATTGCCTCAGCACCTTCAGTGGCATAGAATTTTTAAAAGTCACACAATCAAACATTCCCTATTCAAATGCATCATGCAAATGTTCTGAAACAATTGGTAAGAAACAATCAACAACTTAGTGGACGTCACAGTGGCACAGTGGTTAGCACTGCTGCCTCACAGCGCCAGAAGACCTGGGTTCAATTCCCACCTCAGGGGACTCTCTGTGTGGAGTTTGCACATTCTCCCTGTGTCTGTGTGGGTTTGCTCTGGTTTCCTCCCACAATCCAAAAAAATGTGCAGGTTAGGTGAATTGGCCATGCTAAATTGCCTGTAGTGTTAGGTGAATGGGGTAAATGTAGGAGTATGGGTCTGGGTGGTATACGCTTCGGCGGGTTGGTGTGGACTTCTTGGGCTGAAGGGCCTGTTTCCACACAGTAAGTAATCTAATCTAAAGCTTCAAATAAGCTGACAGGTCAGAAATTGAACTGAGTATGAGTCCATGATATATAAAACTGAATAATTACCACTGAAAATGCAATTGGATATGGGTTTGTAGCTTAAAATGTTAAATCTGCTTTCATTAGTATTGGAGGAGGAGAAAACACAAACAGTTGATGGTCTAAAAATGTTGACAGCACAAAATGGGGGAATTGACAGTTATAAAGTGCCAATCATGAGGACACAAAAACAGACATGTTTTGTGATAGTGCTGAAATAGCTAAAGATGAGGCGGAAAGTAATTTAGGGCAGAACGGGACAGATTTGATGCAAATTAAAAACCAATAGAAGTGTGGATGCTGTAAATCAGAGACAAAAACAGAAATCGGCAGCCTCCGTGGAGAGAAATCAGAGTTAACATTTTGGGTCGAGTGACCCTTCCTCAGAACCCTCAGACTTGGTGCAAAACCTCTACAATGAATTCAAACCTGCACTCTATCAAAAAGGTTGGGTTTATTAGTGAAAACAGAAGAACAATGATCACACAGTGCAGTGTTCTGGTCATCTTGATGACTCTTCTTGCCACTGTACATCAACACTGTACAATTACTGTGCACCAAAGGACATAGAGTCAAGGGTAAAGATTAGAAGATAATACAGGCTTGTCAGTACAGGAAGGCAGCATTAGTGAGGTAACAATCGCAGAACAAGTTAGAATGGCAATGGCAATTTGCATTTAAACAGCACTTTTCACAATCTCAGGCTAGCTTGAAGAATTTTATGGCCAAAATATCATCAGGTATGTAATATGGCCAATTCATGCACAGCAAGCTACCACAAACATCAATGTGATAATGATGAAATAACCTAAAGTTTGGGAGAAGATTTGTAGCTCGGGTGCTCATTGTTGTGGTTCTGTTCGCCGAGCTAGGAGTTTTTGTTGCAAATGTTTCGTCCCCTTTCTAGGTGACATCCTCAGTGCTTGGGAGGCTCCTGTGAAGCACTTCTGTCATGTTTCCTTCGTTTATAGTCACTATAAATGCCGAATGGGGTAAATGTAGGAGTATGAGTCTGCAACAAAAACTCCCAGCTCGGCGAACAGAACCACAACGATGAAATAATCTGTTTTTGTTGTATTGGATGTGGAATAATATTGATCAGGAAATTGGAGAGAGAGCTTGCCTGCTTAACTATGAGATGCTAAAGATAAGGTCATTCAGAATATTACTTTAAAGTAAACTCTGGAAGTTCAACTATAGAACTTAAGGATTTAAACAAATAATGACGGGCAGTGATTGGGAGATTCAACTTCACACAAAGCATTATGGAGGACGAGTTATCCAGAAACAGGCCATTCAGCCCCACCAGTCCATACTGCAATTTATGCTCCACTTCAGTCTTATCCAACTCTCAGTTTAATCTTCTGTCCACATCACTGTTCGCATTGTTGTGGTTAACCTCCTGCACAGAAAGACCTCAGGTAGACTTGTTAATCGTGTGCTCACTCAATCGACCTCAGAGAGATAGTCTGTCTCAGATCGGTCATATAGAATTCTGACTGATCCTCTGTATGGCTTTGTCCCATGCTGTCAAAACTCTGTCTGTTCGCTGTCTCATATGTTAACCTTTATTCCCCTACAGTCTCATATTTATACATAGTTGACAGATCATCCTGTACAATAAATATAAATCTGCTGTTCTAAGTCTTTCTCTTATCCTGTCTACAGAAATGTCTTTTACCACCATCCCCCACACCCCTCCCCCCGCCCCCCCCCCCCCACCTAGTCTGCTCACAAGGCTGGTACAGGTCCCTCTCCAATTACTTTTGCTGACCTGAACCCATAGGGGTGTTTAATGTTCATCCATCTATAATGTGCCTTACAGTACTGGCATGTATGGTGTTGTCTACTGCTATCATAATCTCCTTCATAGAATCATATTTCATTCCCATTACTCTGGAGATAGTAAGGACTGCAGATGCTGGAAGCCAGCATCAGTAGATGTGAAGCTGGAAAGGCACAGCAGGTCAGGCAGCATCCAAGGAGCCGGAAAGTCAACGTTTTTGGGTGAAATCCTTCATCAGGGCAGAAGCGTTGACATTTCTGCTCCTCAGATGCTGTCTGACCTGCTGTGCTTTTCCAGTTTCACATCTGTTGATTCTGATAGCCTATATTCTGTACCCCTTCAATAATTTCGTTAAGTTTCTATGAGATTATTTTTCATTCTAAACTCCAGACGATACAGGTCCAGTTTCCTCAAACTTTGTCTCAGTATTCCATAACTCAGTCAGGTGAACCTCTACCACAACTCAGCTGTGATAAGTGAAACCTTTCTGAGGCAAAGGTTCTGGTTCTGCCCATCATACAACAGGTGCAGTCTCGCCAGTCTTCTGTATAATTGAGGTAAAAACAATGACTGCAGATGCTGGAAACCAGATTCTGGATTAATGGTGCTGGAAGAGCACAGCAGTTCAGGCAGCATCCAAAGTGCAGTGAAATCGACGTTTCGGGCAAAAGCCCTTCATCAGGAATGGGGCTTTTGCCTGAAATGTCGATTTCACTGCACTTTGGATGCTGCCTGAACTGCTGTGCACTTCCAGCACCACTAATCCAGAATTCTGTATAATTGAAGCAACTCTGTTTAGCCCCTCTATTCAAATCATCTCGCAGTAAAAGCTGACATACCATTTGCTTTCCAAATTGCAGGTTGCTCCTTCATATTAGTTTTCAGTAACTTGTGAACAAGGACTTCTAGATCCCTTTGGACTGTCAATATTTTCCAATTTAACACCATTCAAGACAATCTCTGCACCCACATTTTTTTCATCAACGCTCGCATAATTCCGTCTGCTATGCTCGTGCCCACTCATCCTGTTTAAATCACTCTGGACCCTTTTTTGTGCATTCATAACTCACATCCCCACCAGGTTTTGTACCATCAGCAAACTAGTTCTTATATCAATTGGTTCCCACTTCCAATACATTAAGATAGATTGTAAAAGAATGGCAGCCAAGCACTGATGTTTGAAGCTGTTTACAGCCTGCTAGTCTAAGAATGATCTGCTCTCTGTGTTGGTAATCTCTAGTTTTGCTCTTAATCAAACTTTAAAACATTTGTCCAAAAATTCTGATGCTATTCCAACATACTTCAGACCATTCAGGAATCAAATGTTCTGAGAAACTATTCCCCGACATCTGGAACCCTCTGAAAAAGCCCCTTAATGTCACAGATTTCAGACACTTTCAACTCACTTAAGCATGATACCCAGGGAAAGTTAGAGAATAATAAACTGGCTCCAGCTCCTGGGTAAATACTAAACTGAACCCTTAATTCACAACTGACTCCAGACACTCCCAGCCACTACAAACTGAACCTGATTCCCCCGACTTTCCAAACGAGCACAATCACAGTCCAACCCAGCATACCCTGACCCTTCACCCCATCACCAACCACTTCCCCCACAATTGTCCCTTTCAGACCTGAGCCTTCCCTTGACACCACACGCTGATGTCGTGGCCTACCCTAAACATTTCCTTACTGTCCTGGCAGTACCTTTCATCACCCACTTAGAATCCTCACCTGTCAGCCACCTGGCACCCTAACTTCCATCCAAGCATTCTCTCCATTACCCACCTGGCACCTTTACCAACTGTCCATGCACCCGGCACTCTCACCATTACCCCTCCCATCTACCCTGCACGCTTACCAAACGTCCATGCACCTGGCACTCTCACCATTGAAACACTGGAGCCATTGGGGGTACAATACATGCAGAAAGGTGTAGACTAGGATCTCTCTGAATGAGCAAATTAACATGATCTTCCAGCTCCATAATTAATTTATGATCTGTGGAACGTTAACAGTGTTGATAAAACTGAGTTCTTTCAGTTCATGCAGGTGAGGTCAGCATTAGCAGCAGGATTAGGGAAAAGATCCTGTTAAACTCCATCATCGACTGCCTTCTGCAGCTAATTATGTAAAATGAGCCCTTTACTTTGCCAGCTCAGCCTGCGTTATCTTGAGGAGCTGAGAGATTATATTAAAACAGAAAATGCTGCTGTTTAAAAGCAGGTTGGCATTATGCAAATACAGCAAGCAGATAATAGCTTGTGTTTTCAATCGTTTTTATAAATTTTGACTTTTTGAAGCTGCATTAAAAACTAACAAAAATTCACTGAATAGAGAGAGAAAATGATTAAGAGTTGAGCGACTGGAAATCTCGAAGAAGAGACAGAGAGAAAGAGAGAGAGAGGGAGAGAGAGAGAGAGAGAGAGAAGACAAATCACCAAAAGGAGAGTGAGTGAAAATTACTGAGATTATGGGAAATAAATTAAAGCTGAGGGGAATGTACTGACATGGGTTATGATTGGTTGACAGACAGGAAGCGGAAATTGGGATTAAAGTTTCTTTTTCTGGATTGGTGACCCATGATTGGTGGAATCCTGCAATCATCGATGGTTACATCTCAGCTTTCCACAATATTTATATATATAAATGACCTGAATGAGGGTACCAAATGAAATCCTTCCAAAGCTCGATGGGAGTCTGTGTTGTCAGGAGGATGCAAAGAGTCTTGAGGGCAATTTGAAGAAGTTGAATGAATGGGCACATACACACAGCAGATGTAGGACAATGTGGATAAACGTAGATGGTGTGAAAAAACAGAAGGGCAGAGTATTACTTAGCTGGTGATGTATTGAGGAATGCGGATGTTGAAAGTGATCAGGGTATCATTGTACGCTGGTCAATGAAATTAGTGCAGATGCAGCGAGCAATTAGGAAGGCAAATAGCATGTTATCCTTCAATATGAGAGGATTTGAATTCAGAAATAGGGATATCTTACTACAGATATATCAGGCCTTGGTAAGACCACATCTGATCTATCTGTGTGCACATTTGGTCTCTCTACTTAAAGCAGCATATACTTGCCATAGAGAGAGAGTCCCCCAGATGTTCACTAGGCTCATGCCAGGGATGACAAGACTGTCCCATTTGGAGAGATTAGTTTTAGTTTAATGCAGATAAATATGAAATATTATAGTTTAGTAAGACAAACCAGGGCAGGACTTACACAGTTAATGGTAGGGCCCTAGGGAGCATTGTCAAACAGACAGAACTAGGGGTGCAGGTTCCTTGAAATTGGTATTACAGGTAGACGGTGAGGTGAAGGAGATATTTGGTGTGCTTGCTTTCTTTGGTCAGTGCAGTGAGTACAGAAATTGTGATATCATATTCCAGGTGGACAACACACTTGTAAGGCCACTTTTGGAGTACTGCATGCACCCTGGTCACCCTGCTATAGGAAGGATGGTATTAAACTAGACAGGGTGCAAAAAAGGTTGACAAGGATGTTACTGAGATTGCAAGATTTGAGTTAAAAGGAGAGGCTGGATAGATTGGGGCTTTTTTCCCTGGAGCACCGGAGGCCGAGGGGTGACCTTATAAAATCATGAGGGGCAGAGATAAGGTGATAACCAAGTCTTTTCCACAGGATAGGGGAGACCAAAATAGGGTTGAAGATGAGAGGGGAAAGATTTAAAAGAGATCTGAGAGGCAACTTTTTTCACACAAAGAATGGTGCATGCATGGAGTGAGCTGCCAGAGGAAGTGGTAGAGGCGAGTAGAATCGCAACATTTAAAAGACATTTGGAAAGATATATGAATAGGAAATGTTTGGAGGGATATGAGCCAAATGAAGCCAGATGAGACTAGTTTACTTTAGGAAACCTGTTTGGCATGGATGCGTTGGTCCGAAGGGTCTGTTTCTGTGCTGTGTGACTTTGTGACTCTATGACTGGGACTGCCTTCACTAGCGTTTAGAAGGATGAAGGGGGATCTAATTGAAACATATAAAATTCAAAGGACTAGATAGACTAAACACAAAGGAGATACTTCCGTTGGTTTGGGAGCATAGAACCAGGGGTCACACCCTTAAGATATGGTGGAGGACATTTAGGACTGAGATAAGAAATATTTTTCATTCAGATGGTGGTGCAATCCACTCCCATGGAAGGCTGGAGTATGGGTCACTGAGTGTATCCAATAAAGAGATTCCAGCCAATAGAACTGAGAGAAAAGTATTGGCCAGATGAACTTTCTGCTGTGCTTTTCTATCATCATTGCCATCTGCCAAATGATACCCTGGTTTAACCTCTCTCTGAAATATATCACGCCCAACTCAGAAGGAAGAAGTGAGGACTTCAGAAGCTGGAGATCAGAGCTGAAAATGTGTTGCTGGGAAAGCACAGCAGGTCAAGCAGCATCCATGAGTTCCTGAAGAAGGGCTCATGCCCGAAACATCGATTCTCCTGCTACTTGGATGCTGCCTGACCTGCTGTGCTTTTCCAGCAACACATTTTCAACTCAGAAGGAAACAACATTGATCTGTTGGGAGAAAATTGTGTCTAACCAAAATGCTAGAGATTTTTTTGAAATGTTTACAGAGAGGGTTGATGAAGGAAGATTGTTCATACGGTGTACTTGGACTTCCAGAAGGTGTTTGATACAGTATCACACAACAGACTTATAAGGAGTTATAGGTCATGGAATAAAAGGCAACATTGGCTGAGGAAGAGGGAACAGAGGGTAATGGTTAATAGGTATTTTCAGATTGGAGAAAATTTGAAGTGAATTTCCACAGGAGTTTATATTGGGACACTTGCATTTCCTGACATTTATAGTCTAGAGATCTCTAGCACAAAAAAAAGGCTCTTCAGCCCACTATGTCTGTGCCAGGCAAAAGCAACCTCCCAACTCTTCTAATCTGATTTTCCAGCAAATGCCTTGGCATCGCAAGTGCGCATGATATAGATTCTGGTGAGCAGGGGACAATTTTAAATTGTGCAGGCTCTTCAAAATGTGGGAAGATTCTAACCTGTGAGGACCAGATTGTAGAACTTCAAAAAGACTTGACAAGTTGGTGGAGTGGGCGGATAGTTGGCAGATGAACTTCAATGTGGAGAAGTGTGAGGTCATGCACTTCCATTCACTGGAGAAAAAGTGTAAACTAATGAAGACAATTGTTAAAGGGTCTGTGGAAGCAGAGAGACCTGGGTGTATATGTACATAATTCATTTAACATGCCAGGATAGGTGGACACAACTGCTAATAAAAGGTATAAGTATGCTAAGCTTCATTAATTTAATACAAAAGCAGGAATGTCATGATAAATTAATGTAGGATGTTGATTGTGTACAATGCTACATTACAGGAAGGATGTGAAAATATTGGAGAGAGCACACCTGAAACATTGTCTTCTCCACCTCCTGATACTGCCTGGCTTGCTGTGTTTTTCCAACATCCTGCTTGTCTACTTATGATTCATCCTGGCTTCTTAGACAGAGCTTTTGAATCCCACAGACAACACCAGCTAGAACAATAAAGTCAGCATGAGGTTGTTCGATAAAGGACTAGAATTAGGCCATTTGGCCCATTGAGTCTGCTCCACCATTCAATCACGGCTGATAAGTTCCTCAACCCCATTCACCTCCCTTCTCTCCATAACCCTTGATCCTCTCACAAATCAAGAACCTATCTCTGTCTTAAATACACTCAGTGACTTGACCCAACAGTGCATTCAAAGAACAAAGAACAAAGAAAGTTTACAGTCCTGGAACAGGTCCTTCAGCCCTCCAAGCCTGAGCCGATCCAAATCCACTGTCTAAACCTGTCGCCCAATTCCTAAGCATCTGTATCCCTGTGCTCCCCACCTACTCATGCATCTGTCCAGACACACCTTTAATTAATCTACTGTGCCCGCCTCGACTACGTCTGCGGGCAATGCTTTTCAGGCACCTACCACTCTCTGTGCGAAGTACTTGCTGCATGTGTCCCCCTTGAACTTTCCACCTGTCATGTTGAAAACGTGATCTCTCGTTATTGAATCCTTCACCCTGAGAAAAAGCTTATCTCTATCTAACCTGTCTATATTCTTTATGATTTTGTAGACCTCAATCAGGTCCACCTCAAACTCCTTTTTTCTAATGAAAACAATCCTAACCTACTCAACCTCTCCTCATAGCTAGCACCTTCCATACCAGGCAATATCCTCGTAAACCTTCTCTGCTCCATCTCCAAAGCGTCCACGTCCTTTTGGTAATGTGGTGACCAGAATTGTACACAGTATTCTAAATGCGGTCGAACCAATGTCATGTACAATTTTAACATGACCTGCCAATACCCCGTCCAATGAAGGCCAGCATACCATATGCCTTCTTGACTGCTCTATCCACCTGTGCAGCAACCTACAGGGTACAATGAACCTGAACTCCCAGATCTCTCTGCTCATCAACTCTTCCCAAGGCTCTTCCGTTCACTGTATAATTCGTTCTAGAATTAGACTTCCCAAAATACATCACCTCACATTTGTCTGGATTGAAATCCATCTGCCACTTCTCTGTTCAACTCTCAAGTCTATCTATATTCTCCTGTATTCTTTGACAGTCTCCTTTACTTTCTGCTACTCTACCAATCTTCCTGTCATCTGCAAACTTACCGTACAGTCCAACAATGTCCTCTTCCAGTTCATTTATGTATATCACAAACAACAGTGGCCCCAGCACTGATCCCTGTGGAATATCACTGGTCATCTTTCTCCATTTCGAGAAACTCCCTTTAACTACTACTCTCTGTCTCCTGTTGCTCAGCCAGTTCTTTATCCACCGAGCTAGAACACCCTGCACGCCATGTAACTTCACTTTCTCCATTGGTTTACCATGCAAAACCTTATCAAACGCCTTACTAAAGTCCATGTATATGACATCTACAGCCCTTCCTTCATCTACCAACTTGGTCACTTCCTCAAAGAACTCTATTAAGTTGGTAAGACACAATTTCCCCTGCACAAAACCATGTTGTCTATCACTGATAAGCCTATTCTTTTCCAAATATAAGTAGATCTTATCTCTCAGTACCTTCTCTAGCAACTTTCCCATCACTGAGGTCAGACTCACTGGTCTGTAGTTACCCAGAAAATCCCTACTGCCCTTCTTGTACAGGGAGACAACATGAGCAACCCTCCAGTCCTCTGGCACCTCAACTGTGTTTAAAGATGCTACAAAATCCCTGCTCTTGTATTCTAGCCCTCTTGAAATGAATGCTAACATTGCATTTACCTTCCTAACCCCTGACTGGGAATCTGCATATTAACTGTCAGGGAATCGTGAACAAGGATTCCCAAACACCTTTGTGCTTCAGATTTATGAAACCTTTCCCCATTTAGAAAATAATCTATACCTCTATACTGTTTCTGGAGATGAACTGAAACATTACCAACTACAAGCTTATTTCCCAGACACTCGCCAAATTGACTTGGAAATATATTGCTTTTTTGTTACTATCCTTAGGTCAAAATCCTGGAACAGTCTTTTTAATATCATTCTGCTTGTCCCTGCACCAAATGGACTTCAACCATTCAAAATCAACTCACCAAGACCTTCTCAAGTTCAATGAGAAGTGGGCTGTCCTAGCTGGTTAAGTCTTATTCCTGGAATGAACACAAATACTCAGTTAATTTTGGAAAATGTAAAATTCTAAACTAGTACAGGGAAGATAAGAATTGTTTGGCACTGGAGAGTGAGCTGATTTGCATGCAAGGGTGCAAAGTTTCTACTTTCTCCTAATCTCCAATTTATTGTGAGTAGCTCAAATTTAAAGCTAAAATAAATGCAAGTAATTGAAGTTAAAATCAGTAATTTAACTCAAAAGTAGCACAGCTCGGCCAAGCAGAATGACACTCCTGTGGCATGTGGAGTGTCATACGTTTCTTATGACCTCGGTGAGCAACGTGCAGGAAAGTATATGCAGGCTTGATCTCTGGGTTTCAGAGCTCCACCACGAGCTCTTGTCTATCACTTGCCACTCTCGAGATGTGAAATGCAACTGAAAAATGGCTCAGACATTCCTAAGATGGATAGTGCAGTGTCAATTTGATGAGTGAACAATAGCCTTTTAAAGATGGCGCAGGCATCAAGGGAATCTGGTCTTTCAGTGGATAGCCACAGAATGGCGAATTGTTCCAGTAATGACAATTGTTAAGAAAGCGATAGATTTAGACAAGAGCTACTCCATACAGGTGAGGTATGTAGTTTGGTAACATATGGCAAGAAATCTTACTCTACCTTGTGGAGAAAAATCCTGCAATAAACTTGGTACAACTAGCATTTAGTAGAGTAAAACGTGAGGTCTGCAGATGCTGGAGATCAGAGCTGAAAATGTGTTGCTGGTTAAAGCACAGCAGGTCAGGCAGCATCCAAGGAACAGGAAATTCGACGTTTCGGGCCAGAGCCCTTCATCAGGAATCTGATGAAGGGCTCTGGCCCGAAATGTCGAATTTCCTGTTCCTTGGATGCTGCCTGACCTGCTGTGCTTTAACCAGCAACACATTTTCAGCTCACAACTAGCATTTAATCAAAAATATGTAACTTCTAGCCCATTTCACCTTCAACAGTGACATATGTCCCATTCAAGGGAAGGAATCAAGCTCATTTCTACAGTCACTGGGACATACACATTTGAACCAAGATGAGTCCTTTTGGCATCTCTCACTTGCTGTGCAATACAATAACATCCCAGCTCACCTGATTGTGGCTTCAACTCCACATTTCGTGATGTGGCAAAAATCCCAAAGGTGATTTATCTGAAGCTTTCAGATGCCCTCCAGCCAGCTTTTTGGAAGTTAATGATTGATGGTCACCGTTGGATTGAAGCTTGCTCTTGTTTTCACTGGCATAGGGTTACTCGGACATGAATATGAACTCCACCCATTCGCAACAGATACTAGACTTTACCAGGTCTCTCAATCTGTGCCTGAATGACAGTATCATTTGTTGTGATGCTGTTATTTTGGCAACTGATTAACCTTTTGACATAATCAGCACATATTTTATCTTATTCCTTTGAATTGAACTGGGCTGCAATGGAACTCATAGAAACAGATCCTTCGGTCCAACTCATCCATGCCAACCAGATACCCTAACCTAATCTAGTCCTATTTGACAGCACTTGGCCCATCTCCCTCAGAACCCTTCCTATTCGAGATACCTTTTAAATGTTGTGATTATACCCACCTCCACCACTTCCTCTGGCAGCTCATTCCATACACGCACAACTTCTGCATGAAAATGTTGCCCCATAGGTCCCTTTTATATCTTTTCCCTCTCACCCTAAACCTGTACCCTCTAGTTCTGGACTCCTCAACCCCAGGGAAAGTACCTTGTCTATTTGTCCTATCCATGCCCTTCATGATTTTATAAACCTCTATAAGGTCATCTCCCAGCTTCCGACGGTCCAGGGAAAAGAGTCCCAGCCTATTAAGCCTTTCCTTATTGTTCAAACCTTTCAACCCTGGCAACATCCTTATAGATCTTTTCTGAACTCTTTCAAATTTCACAACATCCTTCTGATAGGATAGAGATCAGAATTGCATGCCATAGTCCATACGTAGCCTAACCAATGTCCTGTACAGCTGCAACATGACCTCCCAACTCCTGTCCTCAATACGCTGACCAATACAGGAAAGCATACCAAACGCCTTCTTCACTATCCTATCTACCTGTGACTCAACTTATAAGGAACTATGAACCTGCACTCCAAGGTCTCTTTGTTCAGCAACATTCCCCAGGACCTTACCATTAAGTGTGTAAATCCTGCTGTGATTTGGTTTTCCAAAATGCAGCACCTCGCATTTATCTAAATTAAACTCCATCTGCCACTTCTCAGCCCATTGCCACATCTGATCAAGATCCCGCTGTAATTTAAAATAACTTTCTTCGTTGTGCACTACATGTCAGGGGGTGGGGTGGTGACACGATGGCTCAGTAGTTAGTACTGCTGCCTCTCAGCACCAGGGGCCCAGGTTCAATTCCAGCCCTGGGCAACTCTGCGTGGAGTTTACGCATTCTCCCTGTGTCAGCATGGGTTTCCTCACCCCATCCAAAGATGTGCACACCAGGTGAATTGTCCATTGTGTCAGGTGCATTAGTCAGAGGGAAATGGGTCTGGGTGGGTTACTCTTTAGATGGTCGGTGTGGACTTGTTGGGCCGACGGGCCTGTTTTCACACTGTAGGCAATCTAATCTAATCATGTCCAATTTTAGTGTCATCTGCAAACTTAATAACTGTACCTCCTATGTTCACATCCAAATCATTTGTATAAATGACAAAAGACGGTGGACCCAGCACTGATCCTTGTGACAAAATAGATACAACCACAAAATAGCAATTCGCCAGGAATCACAGAGAGGAAACTGACCAAAATAAATCAAGCTGTATTCTTTTTATGAACTCAAAATGCATTTTAAATAAGGTTCTAATACTTTAGATTAATGATGAGTCACAAAACTAATCCATGTTCTGCTTGATATGAAACTGTGATGATTTATAGAATTGTTGAAACTTATTAATATATAGTATGATGGAGACACAGAGGAATATTTGACCTTCAAAGCAATGTACATCTTTCAAAAATAGCCTATACTGATGATGTTAGAATATGAGTTTCCTTAAAGGAACAGCAATAAATATGAATTTTAAACAAGAAGCAGTCAGTAAGGTTTTACAAGAGGAAGATTATGTTTGACAATTCTCTTGGAGTTCTTTCAGGAGCTGAACAGGGTTATTGGACAATGAATAAAGGCAAAATACTGCAGGTGCTACAAATCTGAAAACAGGACAATGAATCTAAAGTGAATTTGATGAACTCAGGGCTGATCGGAGCTTTTGATGCAGAATCCAAGAGATTGGCTCACCAAATAGAAGGTGAGAGTTAGGGAAAGGTTGTGGTGGATCAGTGGTTGACTGAATGAAGGGTAATTATGAGGAGATGTGATAATTCTTTGACAGGATGGATGTAACTAACTAGGTGTCTCAGGAATCTGTGCTCGGACCTGGAATGACTATAGTTTGTGATGATAGTTTGTCATTCCTGAAGAAGGGCTTATGCCTGAAATGTCGAATTTCCTGTTCTTTGGATGCTACCTGACCTGCTGTGCTTTTCCAGCAACGCATTTTCAGCTCTGATCTCCAGCATCTGCAGACCTCACTTTCACCTTATAGTTTGTGATGTTCATGAATATTTTAGATTTACTGGTAGGATGAGGAAAAATTCCCATTCTGTGACCCTCATCTCACTGAGGATTTTAACAAGAGGATTTCCTCCCTTCATAGTCCCAGGAGAGTATGGGAAGATGCTAATGCTTCTTAAAGTGCATCCTAGGACATGGGAAGTAAAAGTGACAGAAGGTAATTTGACTCTTCTCATCTGTTTTTCATTTAGCATCATCTGCTGGAGTGGATGTCAGCCCCACTTTCCTGTCTAAATCCTTTAATCTTCACAGTGGCTCAGTGGTTAGCACAGCTGCCTCCCAGCACCAGGAACCCATGTTCAATTCCAGTCTTGGGTGACTGTCGGTTGGAGTTTGCACATTCTCCCCGTGTCTGCGTGGGTTTCCTCCAGCGTTCTCTGGTTTCCTCCCATAATGCAATGATGAATAGGTTAGGTGGATTGGCTGTGGAAAAGTCAAGATTACAGGGATGGAGTGAATCTGGGTGGGATGCTCTTAGGAGGGTTGGTGTAGACTCGATGGGCTGAATGGCCTGCTTCTGCACTATAGAGATTCTATGATTCTACTCACTTATCTATCAAAAAATCTATCCAGCTCAGTTTGAGTGAATTCCATAATCTAGCCGTCCTCGGATGAGAACACCACATTTTGAATTCCAATTCAAAGAAAACAAAATTCACCTCATCTCTGTTTTAAAAGAGGGACCTAGCTGAGGTCTCCCTCATAAAAGGAAGCAGCCTTCAGGTCTCCACCCTATCAATTACCCTCAGGATCATATTTGTATCTGTAAGGCCATGTCTCACTCTGTTAAACTCCAATGGATAAAAACTCAAGATACTTAACCTTTCATCATTAGATGAGGCCTTTGTCATAGGAATGGGTCAAGCAAACTTGCTCTAAATTCCTTCGAAAGCAATCAGTTTTCTTCTCAGATTAGTGTATAAAACTGTGCAGAGTACTCCAGATGTGGTCCCACCAGTGCCCTTTCCAGATGTGGTAAAAGCTGGCTGGTCTTGCTGGTCTGGAGTCATGTAAACAATCCATGTCTTTTGCTTGGGTAACCAACCCAACCACGTTGGAACGTTTTTCATATTCATTCACAGGATGAGGGCATTACTGGCTCGGGCAGCATTTATTGCCCATCCCTAATAGCCCAGACAGCAGTTAAGAATCAACCACAATGTTGTGGGTCTGGAATCACGTGTAGGTCATGTAAGGACAGCAGATTTCCTTCCCGAACGGACATTAGTGAACCAGATGGGTTTTTTCAACAACTGACAATAGATTCATAGTTAGCATTAGACTCTTAATTCCAGATTTATGTTGAATTCAAATTTCACCATGCTCAGGTTGGATTTGAACACAGATCCCGGAACATTATGTGGGTCTCTGGACTAACTATCAATACAATGATAGTACCATTAGGCTATTGCCTCCACAATACATTTAACAGTGGACTATTGTTATGACGTTATCACCAACCCTCTCAGACAGAAAAATCCAAACAGTCACAAACTTTTGAGTGAATTAAGTTCTCTTTTTTGGATCTAAATTCCAGGGCCCCTTTTCCCAAAATTATATCCATTTGTTTTAGATTCCCTGACCAATGAAATCTTCTCTCAGGGTTTACACTGACTAGCCCCTTAAGAATGGTACATGTTATTCTAAATTCCTGGGAATGTAGGCCAAATTTATTCAACCACTCATTGCAGGACAACCTCCTCATTCCAAGAGCTAATTCACTGTACTCTCAGTAATACCTTACTCACTGATGCTCAGTTTGGGTTCTGCCAGGGTCACTTGTCTGCTGGCCTCATTGTAGCCTTGATCCAAATGTGGACAGAAGAGGTGAGGTGAGGTGCTATTGACCGCCCTTGACATTGAGGCTGTTTTCGACAGAATGTGGCATCAAGGAGCCTGAGCAAAACTGGAATCAATGGGAATCAGTAGGAAAAATCTCCACTGGTTGAGTCATGTATTGCCTAAAGGAAGATGGTTATGGGTGGTCAATTATCTCAATTCAAGAACATTTCTGCAGAAGTTCCTCAGAGTAGTGTCCTATACCCAATGATCTTCAGCTGTTTCATCAATGGCCTTCCCTCCATCATAAGCATTCATCAGTATGTTCACTGATGATTGCATAATGTTCCACATCATTCCGCACCACTCTCCTCAGATACAGTAACAGTCTGTGTCCAAAGGCTGCAAACCTGGACAGTATCCAGAAGTGAGCTGATAAACAGCAAATAATATTTACACCTCATAAGTGCTCAGCAATGACCATCTGCAGCAAGAAAGAATTTAAATAGTATGCCTTGACATTCAATGGCGCTCTCAAAACTGAAGCCCGCAGTATCAACTTCCCGAGGGTTACCATTGAACAGAAACTGATCTGAACTAACTATATAACTACTATGGCTACAAATTAGCTCAGAGGCTATGAACCCTGCAGTCAGTAACTCTCGTTCTGTCACCCCAAGCATGCCCACCATCATGAAGATTGGGAAAGTCAAATGTGGGGCAGCATGGTGGCTCCTAGTTAACATTGGAGCCTCACAGCTTCAGGGACCCATGTTTAATTCCACCCTCAGGTGATTGTCTGTGTGAATTTTGCACATTCACCTCCAGGTGCTCTGGTTTCCTCTCATAGTCCAAAGATGTGCAGGTTACGTGGATTGGCCATGCTAAATTGCCCAATGTGTCCATGGAGGTCTAGGCTGGGAAGATTAGCCATGAGAAATGCAGGGTTTCATAGTTTCATAGCAATAGAGCAGGAGTAGGCCATTTGGCCCATTGAGCCTGCCCTGTCATTCATTAAGATCATGGCTGTTCTATCCATCAACTCAGCTCCTCCTATTTGTATTATCCCAATAACCCTTAGTTCCCCGACATGCAAAAACCCATCCAACTGTGTCTTGAATATATTTAATGAAGCTCCTCTACTGCTTCCTTTGGCAGAGAATTCCATAGATTCACTATTCTCTGGGAAGAACAGTTCCTCCTCATCCCTGTCCTAAATCTACTCCCCCTAATCTTGAGGCCATGTCCCCTTAGTCCCAGTCTCACCCACAACTTGGCTGTCTCTTTCTTATCTATCCCTTTCATAATTTTATCTGTTTCTATAAGATCCCCTCTCATTCTTCTGAATTCTAATGAGTACAATCTCAGGCGGCTCAACCACTCCTCACAGGGTAACGCTCTCATCTCCAGAATCAACCTGGTGAACCTCCTCTGCATCACCTCCAAAGCCAGTATATCCTTCCTCAGATAAGGAGACCAGGGCTGCGCACAATACTCCAGATGTGGCGTCACCAACACCTTGTACAACTGCAGCAGAATCTCCCTGCTCTTCAATTCAATCCCTCTAGCAGTGAAAGCCAATATTCCGTTTACCTTCCTGATGACCTATTGCACCTGCAAATCAATTTTTAGTGATGCGTGTATGAATATTCCTCAGTGCCTCCGCACATCAACATGCTGTTGTGAAAACAATCTTTCACTATTTAAATAATACCCTGACCTAGTATCTTTACTTCCAAAGGTGCTTCCTGATGAAGGGCTTATGCTCGAAACGTCGAATTCTCTATTCCTGAGATGCTGCCTGGCCTGCTGTGCTTTGACCAGCAACACATTTTCAGTTCCAAAGGGGATAACCTCACATTTACCAACATTGTGCTCCATCTTGCCCACTCACTTAACCTACCTAAATCTCTCTGCAGACCCTCCATGTCCCCTGCTCAATTTGCCTTTCCACTCAATTTAGTGTCATTAACAAACTTGGATATGTTACACTCGGTGTCCTCGTCCAAATCATTTATATATATCATGAACAGTTGTGGGTCCAACACTGACCACTGCACCACCCCAATCTCCCAGAGAAACACCCATTTAACCCAACTCTCTGCTTTCTATTGGTTAAGCAGTCCTCTAATCATGCAACTCCATACATTCTCATCTTATGGATGAGTCTTTTATGTGACATCTTATCAAATGCCTTCTGGAAATCCAAATATACAACATCCAACTGTTCCCCTCCATCCATTGTGCTTGTTACATCCTGTTACAGGGTTACAAGGATAGGTGGGTCTAAGTGAGATGCTTTTTGGAGGGGCATTCAGATTAAATGGGCTGAATGGCCTGCTTCCACACTGTAGTGATATTTTAAAAATTGGCAGCGTTAGCCATGAGGATGAATTCATAGAGTATTCTGAACAGTCTCCAAGACAATTTGCTGTGCATCCAACCAGTAATCAGAGTTGAGAGTGTGTTGCTGGACAAGCAGGCTGCATCGGAGGAGCAGGAATTCATTCCTGATGAAGGGCTTCAGCCCAAAACATCGATTCTCCAGCTCCCCAGATGCTGCCTGACCTGCTGTGCTTTTCCAGCAACACACTCTCAACCCTGACCTCCAGCACCTGCACACCTCACTGTCTCCAACCAGTAGTCAGACTGCTTTGGATCTGGTGATGTTCATGAAGCAGGTTTAATAAATAATCTCAGAGGAAAAGATCTCATAGAAAATGTGATAGAAGTTAACATTCAGTTTGAGAGGGAGAAAGTTGGGTTGGAAACAGCTGTGTTGAAGTTAAGTAAGGGTAATTACAAAAGAGTGAGGTCAGAGTTGGTTGGAATGGACTTGGAAAGATGCTTAGCAGCAAAGACAGTTGATGACAATGTCACATATTTAGAGAATTATTTCTTGGCCCACAGCAAAGACATATTAGGAAATAAATAAACCAACAGTAGCGAACCAAGGAAGTTAAGGATGGCATTAAATTGAAAACAAAATGACACACTGAGGCAAACATTAGCAGTAAGCCAGAAGATTTGGAAAGTTTAAAATTAACAAATGATGACCAAAAATAATAAAAATAAGGAGTCAGTATGCTTTATGAGTCAACTTGCAAGCACTATCAAGACAGGCAGCAAGAAGTTTTTCTTTAATTTTATGAAAAGGAAGAGAGAAATCAAAGGGAACACAAGTCCCTCAGGGGACAAGGCTGGAGAAATAGTGATGGGGAAAATCAAGAAATGGTAACAGAGCTAAGTAAATACTTTGCAACAGTCTTCACAGTAGAAGAAGCAAATAGCATTCCAAAATTACCAAATAACTAAGAGGGAGAAGAAATAAATACAATAGCTATCATGAAAGTAAATGTTCTAGGGAAAGTGATATTGTTAAAGATTAATATGTCCCCTGCATTCGGATGGGTATCAAAGCAAGTAGCTCCAGAGATAATGGATGCTCTTGGAGTAGACTTCTGAGAATCCTTAGGTTCTAAATAAGTGCTGAGTGTGTGTGTATGTGTGTGTGTGTGTGTGGTGGTGGAAATCTGTCAATGTAATGCAGTTATTCACCATGGCTTCACAAGGGGGAAATCATGCCTGACAAATTTAATAGAATAATTTTAGGCTGTAACAAGCAGGATTAATAAGGAGAAGCGTTCGATATAAAATATTTGGATATTGAGAAGGCATTTGATAAGGTACCACACATTAGGCTACTTACATAAGGTACCACACATTAGGTAAGAGTCCATATTGGAGTAAGCATATCAGCATGGATAGAAGAGTTGTGAACAAATAGAAGGCAGAGACTTGGCATGATGAGGTCATTTTCAAGTTTGCAATCTCTAACTAATGGAGTACTCTATATTAATGACTTGGGTGAGGCAAGTGAATGAATTATAGCTGGGTTTGTGGAGGACACAAAAGGACGTGGGAAGGCACGTGATGAGGGTGGCACAAAGAGTCTTCAAAGGAATGTAATCAGGTTACATGTGTGGACAAAAAAACTTGACAGATGGTGTATAATGTGAGGAAATGTGCGGTTGTGTCCTTTGGTGGAGGAATAAAAGTGTTCTAGATTTAAATGGAGAAAGATGGCTGAAAGCTATAGCACTGAGGGATTTGGAACCTTTGTGCATTAACCATAAGTAACTTTGGATTGTTGGCATTTATTTCAAAAGGAATAGAGTATAAAAGCAAGGATGGTTCTGCCAAAGTTACATAAGGCACTTGCCAGACTACACCTGGAATCCTGTAAACTGTGTAAGTGGAAAGATATAGTAGCATTGGAGGCAGTCCCGAGAATTTTATTAGGTTCATACCAGTTATGGAGGGACTTCCTTATAAGGAGAAGTTGAGAAGTTTCAGCCTGTACTCATCGGAACATAGATAAATTAGAAGCAATCTTACTGAAATATACAAGATTCTTAGGGGACCTAACAGGGTGAATGTGGAAAGATTGTTTCGCCTTGAAGCAGAGTCTAGCATCAGGGGACATAATCTCAGGTTAAGAGATTACCCATTTAAAACAGAGATGAGGAAGAACTTTTTTTCTCATAGGGTAGTGAATCTATGTAATTATTTACTGCACAAGACTATAAGGTCTGGGTTGTTAAAATCAACTAGGCAAAAGTAGGTAATATTCCTGATGAAGGGCTTTTGCGCAAAACATCGATTTTCCTGCTCCTCAGATGCTGCCTGACCTGCTGTGCTTTTCCAGCAGCACACACTTGACCATGGGTTGCTAAGTATATTCAAAGCTGAGATAGACTGACTTTTAACAATCGGGGAATCACGGATTATTGGATTAAGGCAGGGAGGTGGAGTTGAGGATTATCCCATCATCCACGGTTTCACTGAATGGCAGGGCAGCATCAATGGGCCAAATGGGCTCCTTCTGCTCCCACCTCTTGTGGTCTAAGTTATGAGTGCGATGGTATACACCCCACTTACTTGGATGAGTGCAGCTACGACAACACTTAAGAATCCTGACACTTTTCAGGACAAAGCAGCCTCCTTGATTGACAGCCGTTCCACCACCGTCAACATTCACTCTCCTCGCCTGTAATGCACAGAGGAGCTAATCTACAAGATGCAATGCAGCAACTCGCCAACATTCCTTCAATAAAAACTTCAAAACCTTCCACCTCTACCATCTGCAAGGGCAAGATACAAATGGATGCCACCACCTGCAAGAAAATGCTGAAGACCTGAAATGAAAACAGAAATTTGTCGGAGAAAGTCAGCAGGTCTGGCAGCACCTATGGAGAGAAAGTAGAGTTAACATTTCGAGCCCACTGACCCTTCTTAGAACTTCTAAAGGACTCTGGACATAAAGCATGAATTCTGCTTTACCAACAGCTGCAAGTTCCCCTCCAAACCACTCCCCATCCTGACTCGGAATTATATTGTGGTTCAGTCGGTGTTGCTGAGTCAAAATCGTGGAACTCCCTCTCTAAGGGTATTATGATTGCCCCAAACTCAAGGACCGTGATAGTTCAAGAATGCAGCCCACCCCACCCTCTCAGGCCTATTAGGGATGGTCAATAAATGCTTGCCAAGGCAGCAAAACCAAGGCAGCAAAGCTTGGTGGCCCAGTGGTTAGCACTGCTGCCTCACACAGCCAAGGACCTGGGTTTGATTCCAGCCTCGGACGACTGACTGTGTGGAGCTTTCACATTCTCCCTATGCCTGCGTGGGTTTCCTCCAGGCGCTCTTGTTCCCTCCCACAATCCATAAGATGTGTAGGTCAGGTGGGTTGGCCATGCTAAATTGCCTATAGCGTTAGGTGTGTTAGTTAGGAGTAAATAGCGGGTGGGGAAATGGATCTGGGTGAGTTACTCTTCAGAGGGTGGGTGTGGACTTGTTGGGGATAAGGGCCTGTTTTCATCCTATCGGGAATCTAATCTAATCATACTGAATGAATGAGCAAACAATATGCAAATCATTTCTCAATGCCAAATGCAAATTTGCACTCAATATTCCAGCTGTGGTCTTCATTGTAGCAAAATTTCCTTTTCTTGAATTCCAATTCCATTGTAATAAAAACCAAAACTCCATTGGCCTGGTGCTGCTCCTAGCATGCCTTCCTGGAATCTTTGCTGAAAGTGGTTTGATCCCTGAGAGTAAAGGGAAGACCTTTCAGAATGGAGATAAGGAGAAATTTCTTCAGTCAGAGAGTGGTAAATCTATGGAATTCATTATCACAGAAGGCTGTGGAGGCCACGTCATTGAGCATATTTAAGACAGAGCTAGATACTTTCTTGAGTATCAAGGGGATCAAGGGTTACAGGGAGAAGGTGGGTGAGTGGGGTTGAGAAACTTAGCAGCCATGATTAAATGGCGGAGCAGGCTCAATGGGCTGAATGGCCTAATTTCTGCTCCTATATCCTATGTCTGATGGTCTTAGCTAAATGGCAGAGTGAAGGATATGCTGGTTATGAGGTGACTGATTATGTTTGAATAGATTTCTGCTGTTGCTGCTGATGGCCCACAGCACCTCTTGAATTCCCAGCTTTAGGTTGCTTCCTTTATTCTGAGTATATCCCATCTGTCCCAGTGGTAGTGCCACACAGCATGATGGATGGTATCCTCAGACTGAAGACTAATCACATTACTGAGGAGCTGCTTTGTTTCTGATATTCTCTATACAGGCTCAGAGGAATTGTCAACAAGGGATCCTGGTATTGAAACTGTTGTTGTCTCTGTATGCACTGCACTGCAAGCATTGACTGAAATCCACAAGGAGCCCATGTTTGGAAATTCAGGACTAACATCAATCTGCAGCATTGTGAAAACTCTTCATATACTGTTTCGAGTCATAGATGACTCATTATATAAAGAAAGCTTGGGAGACTCATAGTTATTCATCTTCGATTCAAGGTGTAAGGGGCAGTGGTGCTGCTGAAAGAGGATATCCTGAGACGCCATGATAATGCTGTGTCATCTACTTTAACACAGGTGCCGGGGGCTATTCTCTGCACAGCGGTAAAGGTCAGAACACTATGTTGTGAGATGTATATGTTCCCTCAACATAAAGTACACGTGCTCGCTCAGTTCTGGAGGATTGTTACTTTGCTGTAGATACAGAAGTGACTGCATAATCCTTGCAAGCTTTGCTATGGACACCTAGAAGATACAATGAGGGGACATGATGGAAGATGAAGGTCTGTGAGAACTGCAGCATTGCACTGAGCAGAAACATAAGGATGCTAACCCAAAGGAACATCACCTTCACCAACATACAGAGCAATATAGTCAACTGAGGCATCTCAGATAATAACTCTTCATCAATCACTTCCAATGGAACTGAGTTTTTTTAACCTATCACTTACTGCTACAGAGACAAGCATCCCCAATTTAATATCAACTACCAATATAGTAGTTTATTGTTTTTATTTTCTTTCCATGCTTCTCCTCTTGTTTAATAAATGTTAATATTATATTCATAAGATCTGAAACTCCTCCATTCAGTAATTTTATCAATGAGGTTAGCCATGGCTCTTATCAACTGTAGCCTCTTAGCCTGTCTCTATCCTTTGTCTACTGGTGCACAGGTCCACAGCTATGCCATCTCCCTAGCCCTATGCTCATCCCTGGAACATCTGGATAAAAAGGATACCCATGTCAGGTTTCCACTGACTGTCTATAGTTCCACCTTCAACACTATAATTCCAATCAAACTAATCTCCAAACTCCGAGACCTAGGTCTCTGCTCTGTCCTCTGCAACTGCTGTGATATTCGGATCATTGATAGTCACAGATGAGGTGCCAGAAGAGTGGACGTTGACTAACATGATGTTACTATTTAAGAAAGGTGGCAGGGAAAAGCCAGGGAACCAAATACCAGTGAGTCTGACATCAGTGGTGGGCAATCCAGAGGGACAGGACTTACATGTATTTGGAAAGGCAAGAGCTTATGCTCGAAACGTCGAATTCCCTATTCCTGAGATGCTGCCTAACCTGCTGTGCTTTAACCAGCAACACATTTTCAGCTGTGATCTCCAGCATCTGCAGACCTCATTTTTTACAGGAAAGGCAAGATAGTCAACTTGGGGATAGTCAACATGGCTTTGTGCATGGAAAATAGTGTCTCACAAACTTAATTGAGTTTTTTGAAGAAGTAACAAAGAGGATTGATGAGGGCAGAACAGTGGACATGATCTATATGGACTTCAGTAAGGCATTCAATGAAGTAGACTGGTTAGCAAGGTTGGATCACATGGAATACGGTGAGGACTAGGCATTTGGATGCAGAAACAGCTCAAAAGTAGGAGACAGAGGGTGGCGGTGGAGGGTTGCTTTTCAGACAAGAGGCCTGTGACCAGAGGTGTACCAGCAGGATCGGTGCTGGGTCTGCTGCTTTCCGTCATTTATATCAATGATTTGGATGTGAACATAAGAGATATAGTTAGTAAGTTTGCAGATGACACCAAAATTTGAAGTGTAGTTGACAGTGAAGAAGATTACCTCAGACTACAATGGAACTTTGACTAGATGGGCCAATGGGCTGAGGAGTGGCAGATGGAGTTTAATTTAGATAAATGTGAGGTGCAGCATTTTGGAAAGGCAAATGAGGGCACTTAATTTTAGGTCCTGGTAAATGTCGCTGAACAAAGAGACCTTGGAGTGCAGGTTCACTGTTCTTTGAAAGTGGAATTGCAGGTCTACAGGATAGTGAAGAAGGCATTTAGTATGCATTCCTTTATTGGTCAGAGCATTAAGTATAGGAGTTGGGAGGTCATGTTGCAGCTGTACAGGACATTGGTTAGGGCACTTTTTGGATTATTGTGTGCAATTCTGGTCTCCCTCCTATAGGAAGGAAGTTGTGAAACTTGGAAGGGTTCAGAAAAAATTTACAAGGATATTGTCAGGGTTGGAGGGTTTGAGCTATAGGGAGAGGTTGAACAGGCTGGGGCTGTTTTCCCTGGAGCGTCAGAGGCTGAGGGGTGATCTTCTAGTGATTTATAAAATCATGAGGGGCACAGATAGTCTAAATAGATGTGGTATTTTCCTTGGGTTGAGGGATCTAGAACTAAAGGGTAGAGGTATAGGGTAAAACGGGAAAAATTTAAAAGGGACCTAAGGGGCAGCTTTATCATGCAGAGAGTGGTGCATGTATGGAATGAGCTGCCAAAGGAAGTGGTGGAGGTTGATGCAATTAGAACATTTAAAAAGCATCTGGATGGGTATATGAATAAGAAGGATCCGGGCCAAGTGCTGGCAAATGGGACAAGGTTGATTTAGGATATCTATTTGGCATGGATGGGTTGGACCGAAGGGTCTTGACTCCATGATTTTTACTGGATCCTCGATCTCCTGATCCACAGACAGTAATCATTGAGAATAGGCGACAGCGTCTCCTCCACTAAAGTCCTCAACACTGGTGCTCCACAAGGCTGCATAATCAGTCCTTTAATGTACTCACTACATACTCACGACTGTGCGGCCAAATTTTGTCAGAACGTTATCTACAAGTTCGCTGAAAACACCACCTTGTAGGTCAAATATCATACGTTGATGAGACAGGCAAGTTTTAGAGTGCCTGATGACTTGGTGTAAAGATAACAATCTCTCCCTCAATATTGGAAAAAGTTATAGATTCGATCATCAACTTCAGGAAGCAAGAGGAGGGCACATTCATGTCTGCATCAATGGTGCTGAGGTGGAGATGGTTGAGGGCATCAAGTTCCTCAGAACGATGATCACCGACATTCTGTCCTAGACCATCCATGTTGATGCAACAGACAAGAAAGTACAACAATGCCTCTTCTTCCTCAGGAGGCTAAGGAAATTCAGCATCTCCATGAGGACCCTCACCAACCTTCACAGATGCATCATAGAAAGAATTCTATCCAGATGCATCATGACTTGGTATGGAAAGTGTTTTGCCCAGGACCATAACAAACTACAGAGAGCTGTGAACACAGCCCAGTCCATCACGCAAGCCAACCTTCCATCCATGGACTTCATCTACACTTCCCGCTGCCTCAGGAAGGCAACCAACATCATCAAAGACTCCTCCCATATGGGTTATAACCTCTTCCACCTCTTCTGTCGGACACAAATGATGTGATTTGATAGATTCTTTTTGAAGCATTTTGTCTTTTAAAGTGCAATAAGTGCACTATGATGACAGGAGTTTAAAGGGATTCATTACAAGTGAATGGGGAGGGCTGGGACAGTCTGTCTCACCTTTGATGAGTCCCAGCTTAAACTCACTGTTTGACCCACTTTTCTGAAGAAGGATCACTGGACTTGAAGTGTTAACTGTACTTTCTCTCCAGAGATGCTGCCAGACCTGTTGAGTTACTCCAGCAATTCCCACTGTCGATTTTGACCATGCTGTTGGTCACCTTTCCTAACATCTCCTCATGTGACTTAATGTCAGTATTTTATTCTAATGCGTATGTGAGACATTCGGGAGTATTTTCCTTCATTAAGGTGCCAGGTAAATGAAAGCTGTTAATGCTAAGATTCAGTGGCAAGTGATGAAGGGCTTATGCCTGAAACATCGACTGTCCTGCTCCTTGGATGCTGCCTGACCTGCTGTGCTTTTCCAACACTACGCTCTTCAACTCTGATCTCCAGCATCTGCAGTCCTCACTTTTTCTAAGATTCTGTGGTAAGCACTATTGAATGACGCTGCACGAAACCATACGCATGGTGCATTGCAATGATAGTTAAATATAACCTTCATTGTAATTTCTCAAAACCAACTGAATGCTTACCTCTGTCAATTCCGAGCATGCAGTACTGGGACACATCAAAGGCGAGACAGACTGTCCCAGCACCGCCCCCCCCCCCCCCCTTTTCACATGTAACAAATCCCTTTAAACTACTGTAATCAGAGTGCACTTATTGCACTTTAAAATACAAAGTGCTTCAAAAAGAATCTATCAAATCACATCATTTATGCTAAAGGTATGTTTTCTCTTCAAAAATGAAATGTCTGATCAATACTGGAACGATTGCACTGCTGTGATAAGAGTGTTGCTGCATGCTGGTCATTTGGAATTCAAATCCTTTTATTTTGCCTACTGCGAGGGACTTTTAATTTTCACTTCTGTGTGTTCAGGGTCATTTCTTGAGGGCAGAGGAATGTAAGATGTGGCCTTCAAGTACCTGCCATCCCCAGGCAAGGGCTTTTCTCAGCATCCCTCTGAAAATAAGCACTTTCACATTGTAACAGCCACGATAACAAGGCTTCAGTAAATGGCATTATCAAAGGCAGCCATGGTTCAGTGGAGAGGCACCTTTAACTTGGAGTCATGGTTTAAGACCCTCTCCAGTTACTTTGTCACCTACTCTAAGGCTGCCAGTTCAATGCAACATTTTGAGGGCAGTAACATCTTGAAGGTGAAATATTAAACTAATGCCTTCTCGCTCTAGAGTGGATTTAAAAGATCTCAAGGCTACTATCCAACTTGGTCACCACATTACAGGAAGGATGTGGAGACTTTGGAGAGATGCAGGAGAGCTTTACCAAGATGCTGCCTGGATTTGAGGGTAGTCATGATTTGGAGATGCCGATGTTGGACTGGGGAGTACAAAGTTAAAAATTACACAACACCAGGTTGTTGTCCAACAGGTTTAATTAGACGCACTAGCTTTCAGAGCGCTGCTCCTTCATCAGGTGGTGTAAGCAATAAAGAAAGGCTGGACAGATTAAAGTTGTTTTGTATAGAGCAGCAGAGGCTGAGTGGAGACTTGATAGAAGTCTATAAATTGTGAGACGCATAGATACAGTTGATGGTCAGAAACCTTTTCCCAGAGTTGAAATGTCTAAAACGAGGGCGTGTGTATTTAAGGTGAGAGGGGGGAATGGTCAAAGGCAATGTGGGTGGCAAATTGTTTACACAGAGAGAGTGATAGGAGTCTGGAACGTCCTGCTGAAGTTGCTGGTGGGGGCAGATATGAAAGGGGCATTTGAGGCACTTTTAATGTGCACATGAATATGCAAGGAATGGAGGGATATGGACCAAAGGTGGGCAGCACGGTGGCACAGTGGTTAGGTGGGCAGCACGGTGGCACAGTGGTTAGCACTGCTGCCTCACAGCGCCTGTAGACCCGGGTTCAATTCCCGACTCAGGCGACTGACTGTGCGGAGTTTGCACGTTCTCCCCGTGTCTGCGTGGGTTTCCTCCGGGTGCTCCGGTTTCCTCCCACAGTCACAAAGATGTGTGGGTCAGGTGAATTGGCCAAGCTAAATTGCCCGTAGTGTTAGGTAAGGGGTAAATGTAGGGGTATGGGTGGGTTGCGCTTCGGCGGGTCGGTGTGGACTTGTTGGGCCGAAGGGCCTGTTTCCACACTGTAAGTCTAGTCTAATCTAAAAAAAAATAGAAGGGATTGGTTTAATTTGGCGTCATGATCAGCACACCATTGTGGGCTGAAGGGCCTATTCCAAGCTGTACGTTCTATGTTCCAAAAAGCACAAGGGAAGTTCTTCCTGATGCCTGCACAATATTTATCCCTTAATCGACATTGCTAATGCTTATTATCTGGTCATTAGAGTCTTGATTATCTCAATGGGCTGAAGGAGCTCCTTCTGTTGCCTAACTATTACTTGCTACATTGTGATTGGTGGAAGGTTGCTGTGTACAAATTAGTGACAAACCTGGCTACCACAGTGCAACTTCAAAAATTGGTTTATAATTTTATAATTGGTTATAAAATGATTTGGACACTCTGATATGCAGGCTTCACAAGTTCCTTCCTTCTTATGTTGAAAGAATTTAATATGTAGTGAGTATTTTAAACATGTCTCAAAAAACTATGTAATCAATTAGGTGCCTCTGAAGTGGCACTGTGATAGAAAACATCGCAGCCAATTTGTCCACAGCAAGGTTCCATTAGTGGAATTGAAATAACCATGCAGTTAAAGAACTATAGGATGGCTGCAGTATAGAAATTCACATTCAAACATTTAGTCCTGGGATTATATTTCTCCCTGTTTCATATTTCTGCCAGGTGCTTACTTGTCTTAATCTGAGCACATAATGTGCGGTGACCCTTAAGATCAGCAATTAGAAGCAACATTTTTTTTTCTCCACATAATAGCCAATGAGAAAGACAGAAGTAAATACAGAAGCCATAAGTAACTCCAGTCAAAGCAGAGCGGGAAGACAAATATCCGACACCACTCAAGCTGATGATAGATATTGTCAGGAAAGGCCTGCATTTATAGGCCATCTTTTGCAATCTCAGGATGTCTCAGGGGGTCTCACAGATGGTGAAGAGGTTTTTTTAAAGTGCAGGGAATCTGGTAAATATGTTCAGCACAGCAAGATCCCACAGACAGCAAAGTGATAATAGAAAGATATTGTGTTGTTAGTTTGAAGACGGGCTTCTGGACCCAAAATGTTAACTGCTTTCTCGTGACAGATATCGGCAGATTCACTTTCTTCTTGTTCTTGTGTCTGTTTTTAGTGATGTCAATTGAGAAATACTTAATGACCAGGACACCGGGGACATTAGCACCGATTCTGGGGAAGGTGAGACCAGGACAAGGAGAATGGGTTGTACCTGGGCAGGACTGGGACCAACGCTCTGGGGTGTTTGCTGGACCTGTTGATGATGGCTTAAACTGGAATGGCATGCAAAACTGAGCAGGGAAATGGAGGAGGGGGAAGCAAGCGGATTAACAACAGACGTAAGAGTAGGAAGGCAGAGAAACATAGCAGAAAAACAAGTGGGTCCATGGCGCAAAATGAAGCCAAGAAGATCAACAAGGATAAAAAGACAAGTTGAAAGACTTTGTCTATTAATGCATGGAGCATTTGCAATAAATGCTGTCCGAACCAGTGCCACCCAAGTTTAATGAGTGAATTAAAGAAAACATGAACCATGAATTCATCTATCCGTATCAAAACTTAAGTAACAACAAAGTCCAACATCCGCCGGCAAAATTCACATTTTAACCTAATTTTAAATGAGCTTCACACTTTTGAAGTTCACCATTCACCAGGGTTCTCGGGAATGGAATCTTCACAGATACAGAGGAATGACTGTATCGTTGCTAACTCACTCAGAATCCCGACAGTGTGGAAGCAGAGTATTCAGCCCATCAAGTCCACACCGAACGTCCGAAGTGCATCCCACCCAGACCCACTCCTATCCTGTCCCTGTAGCCCTGTATTTCCCACGGCTAACCTACATAACCTTCACATCTTTGGACTGTGGGAGGGAACCGGAGAACCCAGAGGAAATCCATGGAGACACAGGGAGAATGTGCAACCTCCACACAGACAGTTTCCTGGGGGTGAAATCAAACTCGGGTCCCTCGTGTTGTGAGGCAATACTGCTAACCACTAGCCACCATGTTGCCCTCAAGTATCTTTTTATGCAAAAATAGAAGTTGCTGGAAAAGCACAGCAAGTCTGGCAGCATCTGTGAAGAGAAATCAGAGTTAATGTTTCGGGGTCTGGTGACTCTTCCTCAGACTCTTCTGAAACATTAATTCTGATTTCTCTGCACAAGATGCTGCCAGATCTACTGAGATTTTCCAACAACTTCTGTTTTTATTTCTGATTTACAGCATCTGCAGTTCTTTCAGTTTTTATTTAATATGTATCTCTTTATAGCCTCCTTATGTCCTCTTCGCAATTTACTTCCTTACATCGTGTCATCGGTTAATTCAGTAAATGTATCTGACATGTTTTCATCCACGCCATTGATAGGAACTGTAAAAGAAATGTTGCTCCAGTGCTGATTCCTTCAGCTAACCATTCATTATGCCATTAAACCAGAAAATTATTCATTTATGTATAGTCTCTGTTTCCTGTTAGCTAGCTGACCTACTACCCATGCCAATTTATTGCACCTTCACACTATAGTTTCCACAATGATTTTTAATGAGCACATAATCAAATGCTTCCTGGAAATCAAAGTGCATTACATCTGCTGGTTCACCGTTATGTACAACGCATGTTACTTCTTCAAAGATTTTCAGCAAATTGGATAAACATGCTTTCCCTTTGGAAAAAAAACATGAATTCTCACTGATTACTTTGCCTTTTTTTCTGAAATGCCATGCTGTAATGTTATAAATAATAGCATTATTTTCCCAATGATAAACTGGCATGTTCTTCCCTGGTTTCTGTCTCCCTTCTGTTTTGAATAAAAGAGTTGCATCTTTCAGTTTCCAGTCTAATGGCCCCTTCCCTACATCAGGAGAATTTTAGACACTCATGAACAACTTGTTTGAGGACTTGAGAATGATGTGCATCAGAGTTTTAAAAACTTGTTAACTCAAAGCTCCAACAATTTATTCAACTTTCTTTTGCTCTACAGTCAACATTTTCTTTCTGCCTGATGGGGTTTCTGATTTCACAGCATCTAGCACTCAAGGGACCTCTTCCCTTATGCTCTTAAAGTGAGGACGCGTGTTAAGTGATTTTCATAAACTGTGTTCACTCTTTTAATGGAATGCATGGAACTATGGCGCAGAGACTGGTCATTCCACCCCAATCACGACTCCTCCTAAATGCTCATTAGTTAGAAAGTAAGCTTCAGCATTTTCACCCTCCTTATGTCTCGATTAATCAGTGGTATATAGGCCTGGAGGTTATAGGACTGGTAATCCTCTATTATTGATGGGGAGATTTGAGTTCAAATCCGACCATAGCAACTGTGGGATTTAAATTAAGTTACTTAAGTAAATCTGGAGTGCTATCAGTGACCATGACCCTATAACTACTGGATTGTGATTAAAACCCCATACAGTTTACTAATGCCCATTTAGTGAAGGAAATCTTCTAATCTTATCCAATATCTCCAGAAGGCATTCCACAAAATGCCTCATAAAAGGTTATTGCACACCATGCAGGAGCTCAGAGCATTGGATTCAGGATTACCATGGATTGAGGATTGGTTAGTATAGAGGACATAGACATTTGGGATGAATACACCTTTATCAGATTGGACAAGTTGAACAGGTGGAATACCACAAGGATCAGTCTGAGTACCTCAATTATGTGCAATCTATATTAAAGACTTAGTGTAATGAATTCTGCAAGAGGATTCTAGATAGTGAAAACAAAAAGTGCTGGAGATCACAGAGGGTCAGGCAGCATCCATGGAGAGAGAGCGTAAGCTAATGTTTTGATTCTAGATTACTCTTCATCAGAGCTGAAGTAAAGTGTGGAGGGGGCAGCATTTATGCAATAGTGAAGGGTTGGGGTGCAGGATTTGATTGCCAGAGGAGTAAGGGTGTTGATAATTCAGATGTAAAAACCTCGCAGATAGAGTTTAACGGAGGAAAGTTTTAAGATCATGGGGTTTGGATTGAAAAATCAAAAGACAGACTCATATTTAAATTGAGAGATATTCCAAAAAGGTAAAGCACAGAGGGTTCTGGCTGTTCTTTTGAATGGATCACAAAAGCATGCAGGTATGACATGAAATTAAGAAGGCAGAATAGAATGTTGACCTTTTGGTTAGGGAGTTGGAGTTTAAAGGCAGGGAAATTAGAGAGATTAAGCTTGTTTTCCATGGATCAGAAAAGGCTGAGGGGCGACATGATTGAAGTATGCAAAGTTGTGAGGGGTACAGATAGAATAATCAGGCAGAACCTGTTTCCTATGGCAGAGAGTTCAAAAACCAAGGGTCATAGACTCAAGCAAAGTCACAGAAGGATTAGAGGGGACATGAGAAAAAGTTTTTTTACACAGAGGGTGATGGGTGTCTGGAATTCACTGCCTGATTGATAGTGGAAACAGAGATCCTAAACTCTTTCCAAAAAAAGTACCATCTTACATGCTGCAGGCTGCAGGGTTAAGGGCCATGTGCAGGAAGATAGGATTAGAAAGGACATCTGGGTGTCTTTGAGTTGGGATGGACAAGATGGGCCAAATGGCCCCCTTTTCTGCTGTATAATTTCTCTGGTTCTATGGAAGTCCTGTCACAATAATACAGGGTGTAGGTGAGACAGCACCTGGAATTCAGTGTACAGTTCTGGCCCTGTGATTAAGAAAGAATATACTGACATTGGAGACAGTTCAAAAGACATTCACTTATCAGATTCCTGGGACTAATGGGTTGACTTTTCAAAGATAGCTAAACACACATTTATTCATTAGAATTTAGAAACTGAGGGTTCATTTTATTGAAACATATGAGAACCTGAGGGTAGCTGTCGTGAAGATGTTTTCACATAGTTGGACAAGGCAATGGCCCAGTGATATTATCGTGGCCTAACCGGTGATGCCCATATCCTGTGAATGAATATTTTAAAAAACATAGAATAAGAGGACACTCATTTAAATGCGAGATGCAAAGGAATTTCTTCTCTCAGAGGGTGGCACATGCCTGGAATTCTCCACTTCAAAGCATTGTGGAGGCTAGATCACTGAACGTACTTAAAGAGGAGGTGGATAGATTTTAGAAACATCAAGGCATTGAGAGCTTTGAGGAGCTCGCAGAAAACAGGAAGTTGAGGCCTGAGGCAAATCAGTCAGGAATGTGTCAAATCTCAAAGCAGGCTTGAGGGGTAAATAGAGTACTCGAACTAGGTACTCAAAAAGTCTGAGTCTGTGGAACTCTCTTCTTCAGAAAGCAGTAAAGGAAGATCCATGCAAGATTTTTAAGATAGATGCTTCACTAACAGCATATCAATAGTAGACAGGAAAGTGGAATTGAGACCACAACCAGATCAACCATTCCTCTTGTGGGAGAATCTGGAAGTAGGGGTCACTTTTTAAGCAGTCATCCATTCAATGCAGAGATAAGGAAAAGTACTTGTTCATAGAGGTTGTGAATATTTGTAACTCTTCCACTACAGGTCATGACAGGAATGTCCTTGATTATTTTGAGGGTGGCAGTAAACTGTTTTTTATTGATTCATGGAATGAGAGTGTCACCAGCCTGGCCAGCATTTATTGTCCATCCCTAATTGCCCAGAGGGCAGTTGAGAGTCAAATACATTGCCTTGGGTCTTCAGTCACATGTAGGCCAGACCAGGTTAAGATGGCAACTTTGTTCCCTCAAGGATGTTAATGAACCAAGTGTTTTTTTTTCCCTGACAATCAACAATGGCTTCATGGTTGTCATTAGATCTTAATTCCAGATCTTTATTGACTTCAGACTCCACCATCTGCTGTGGCAGAATTTGAATCTGGTACTCAGAACATTAAGAATCTGATTAAGAGTCTAGCGATAATGTCAATAGGCAAACACTTTCCATTCGTCCGCTCCACCTAGATTCGTGATAAAGAAGGAGTGGAAGGTCAACAGAGGTAGGCAGGAATGCGGAATAATTGGAGCAGTCTTGACCTATAGCAGAGCTGGCTTGAGGGCCTAATTGCCTCCTCCTGTACCTAATTCAGCTGTCAATATGATGAAAAGGTGGTGTCATTGAAAAGCCACCGATAGCAAGTTCCCTCCAAACTGTTCACTATCCTGACTTGGAAATATATTATGTTCATTAGGTTCAAATCCTGGAGTTCCTTCTCTCAGATTATTATGGGTCTACCTGTCCCAAATGGACTATAATAATTCAAGATGGCAGCTTACAATCACCTTCTTAAGGGCAACTAAGAACAGGTAATAAAATGCTGGCCCAGCCAATGATGCCCATATCCCTTGAGTGAATTAAACAGAAGCTGCAGCCAAAGTGTTGTCTGACCTTATTGAATGATGAGCAGGTTGAGAGGGTTAAGTGGCCTTTCTTTGCTCCTCGTTCATGTGCTTGTATGTATGTGTACACGGTGGCTCAGTGATAAACAATAGTGAGCTGAAACTGTTAACTTGGTTTCTCTCTCCACAGATACTGCTAGACCTGTTGAGTTTCTCCAGCATTTTGTCTTTATTTATCTCAGATTTGCAGCATCTTGCTGCAATTCTTATCCTTCATGATGGGGAACTCAGCAATGTTGCACAAGAGATGAGCTTGTTGTATGGGAACCACCTTCAGCTGAAATGATCAAGTGGATCATCACTCTTAGCCACCCCCTGCTGTATTCACTGACCTCATGGTACTATCACTGGGCTGTTAATCCAGAGACCTAGGTAATGTTTTAGGGAGTTAGGTTTGAATCCTGCCACGGCAGATTGTAGATTTTGATTTTAATAAAAATCTGGAATTAAGAGTCTCATGAAGATCATGGAAACAGTGTTAATTGCTAGAAAACCCATAAAGGACATGGTGAATCAGATGGTTTTTTTTCTGAGACTCAACAATGGCTTCATGGTCATCATTAGATCACTGATCCCTTTGGGAAAAGATATCTGCCATCCTTATCTGGTCTGGTGTACATGTGATTCCAGACCAATGGCAACGTGGTTAATCCTCAACAATTAGGGATGGAGAATGAACACCCACGTCTCCGTGAATGATTAAAGAAAAGAAAAGAGACAGGGGATTCACTCAATGTGACATAAAGAAATAACTGAGTACAGTACATTGGATATTGTGCAGGTTATGTATCAGGTGAAAATCTTAGTAGTACTCCTGATGACTTGTGCCAAGCTGTTCCAGTCCATCTATGACACTATCATCTATCCAACTGATGGAAAATTGCCCATTTATGCCCTGTCCACAAAAAGCTGGCCAATTCCCATCCCATGAAACTACTTTCGATTATCCATAAGATCAAGATGTCACCAACCGTGATAATAAGTGGCACTTATTAGCGAACAGCTCACCGTTTCTGGTATGGGCTCTGTCAGGACCATTGGGCTCCAGACATTATTACAGCCCAAAGGTGATTAAAGAACTGAAGTCCAGGGGTTCAAGTTAGGGTAGCAACTTGACTCAGTGTGGCAGTTTAGAAGCCTGGTAAAGTTAACGTTAATGGGAATCAGGGTAAATCTCTTCACTGGCTGGAGTCATGATTATGAAGGATGATGGTTTTGGGTGTTAGAGGGCAATCGTCGCAACTCCAAGATATCATTTCAGAGCTTTTCGGGAGATATGTCCTGCCCTGGGGCCAAGGATTTTCAACTGCTTCACCAATTACTGATTAAGGATGATCAGCCATGATCATAATGAATGGTGGTCCAGGCTTGAAGGGCAGAATGGCCTACTCCTGCACCTATTGTCTATTGTCTAATTACCTTATCCCTTCATTCCCAACATAATAGTGAAAGTGGGGATCTTGATGGTGCATAAATGCCAGGAAATGATGCTCTTCAATGAGAGACAAGTTAACCACTTCCTTTTGACATCAACTATTACTGTGATCAGGCCCCACCAGCAGCGTCCTGGGAGCATGGAGAATGGTCACCATTCACTAAACTCTTAACTGGAAGGAACAGGCATACCAATACTGCAGAGATTTCTATGGTTTGTGGGAAGTAGGGGAGATAATGGCTGAGTGGCATTATTACTAGACTATTACTCCAGAAACTCAGTTAATACTCTGGTGACCTGGGTTTGAATCCTGCCACAGCACATAATGGAAATTGAATTTGATGATGATCTGGAATTACAAATCTACTGATGACCGTGAGGCCATTTTTAATTGTCAGGAAAATCCCATCTGATTCACTAATGCCCTTTCGGGAAGGGAACTGTCATCCTTACCTGGTCTGGATGACATGTAACTTGGGACTCACAGCAATGTGGTTAACTTTCAGCTGCCCTTTGAAAGGGCTGAGCAAGACACTCTGTTTAGAGGCAACTAGAGATGGGTAATACATGGTGGCTAGCCAGTGATGCCCATATCCTATGACCATCCCATATCTCTTGATGTCATTAACAACTAGAAATTTATCAGCCCCTGTCCTGTTCTAACTTAATGACTGAGCTTCCAAAGCCCTCTGGGCTACAGAATTCCGAAGATACTCTATGCTTAGAATAAAGAAATTTATCTTTCTTGGCAGCACAATGGAAGAGGTAATGTGACTGGTTTGTTATTGTATCATAGGGAGGCACGAACAGTGATATTGGGGTGGGAGAATAAGGGAGACTATTTAAAGGTATCTAACCGTCAGGCTTTTCGTGTTGATAAGTAGAGAGTGAAACATCAACACATCCTGGCAACGAATTAGTTAAGCAACCACTTCCTTGAAACTTTTTAAAAGGTTAATATGCTTGCGATTACCATGATTAACTCTGTCCCAAAGGGAACATCGTTACTGGAAACCACATTGTAATCCACTTAGAAGCATTCATCTTGAGAGTTACTGAAATTAATAGGACAAAGGTTAAAGGGTTCAGCATCTCAGGTTAACTCAACATGAGCTTTGTCTTACAGCCTGTTATGTTCTGAAAAACCTCTGCATTCATTTTTCAATGTGCATTTTGGAAGGATGCTGTTACTGCATGTAATACTCTAAAATGATAAAGCTATGCGGAGCATCAGACGTTAAATAATGTTATGACCAATGTTGGAGGTGTCATAGTTACCTTTATTATTCCTCTTTCTCCACAGCTCACAATAAACTTTATTGGAGAAATGGCCAATTATGTGTGTTTCAGACAGATTCAGTGCTAAGAACAATTCAGCCAAGTTTCATTAGTTAACAAAATATGCATTAAAATATGCATTTTTTTAACAGTTTGAATTTGCAAATGTATATGTCTCTTCCTTTAAAATAAAAGACAAATCTGAGGAGAAATAAGAATATAAAAACTCTGCAGTTGTTAAATTTAAAGTACTATGTTGAAGTATTAGTGAAACTCATGAAAAATGGAGAAGCCATCGATTGTCCCAAATGACTTTTTCCAGACACAAGCTAAAAGCGGAAGGGTATCTTCTTGGAACAGCTGTAGTGGTTTACTTCCATTTCAGATGGTGCAGTAGATTGCTTCAGGAACCATGGCCGAGTGGTGAAGGTGATTTTCAAAGCATTTTTGGTTCACACACTTTGCCAAGAGGATCTACGAAGAGAGGGTGAAAGCAGTGGGCTGTTACTTCTCAATTAGGTCTTAAATTGTCTCTTACTATACTAAAAAAAAATTACAATAATCTTATGCCCTTCACACTCCTACTGAGCAGAAATGTTGTTACCTGAGGGTGATAGAAATACGGAACATGCTGCCTGAGAGGGTGGCACATTCAAGAAGCATCTGCTCAAAGACTTAAATGCCAGGACACAGTTGGCTATTAACTATTGGCAGAAAAATGGGATTAGTGTAGTATGGTGTTTGTTGGTCAACATAGGCAAGATGGGCCAAAAGGACTGCTTCTATGCTTTATGATTCTATGACAAACTGGAGATGACTTTCTTAAAGTTCTCCAGACTATACAACTCCATTCGAGGATTCTGATCCATTGTTGCCGTTGTGCATTTTTCTTAACACAGAGTCACTTGTTCAAACATTCAAGATATATTTGTAAGGGTCCATATAATTCTTAATAAAGTTAATATCTGGATCACATTTCTTCATAGCATCAAGGAAATTAAAGTTCCTCATATGATTCACATTACTGGCATGTTCCCAAGTACAATCCTACGACAATCAGTGTGGGCCTTAATTCTGGGGGTCTCACCTCAAGTGGAAGATGATCGTATCAAGTCCCATTCCTAGGATTTAAGCACAAAATATCGGCTGATACTCCCAGTTCAGTGCTGAGAGAGTGCTGCTCTGCCCGAGGGGGTTATCATTTGTACAAGTGATGAATCCAAGACCCCAGCTTTGTTCATGGACATGAAAGATCCTGTGGCTTTATTTAAATAGGGCAGTCAAGTTACCTCCAGTGTCCTGCCTAATCTTTATCTCTCAACTCACCTCACAAAGACTGGTTCTGATCCCTCTGCTGTTCATGGAGTATGCTGAGTGCGAGTGACTGACACGGGTCCTACTTTACAATAGTGGCTACACTTCAAAATAGTTTATTGACTCCACGGGACTCTGGGGTATCCTAAGTTTGTAAATGCAAGTTCTTTTCACATTATGGAGCCTAGCTCAAGTAATCTCTGAGCTTGTACATTGTTTTATCAGCTGACTGAGGTCAGTACGCTGAGAGTTGATGGCACTGGCCAGCAATGTTTCAAATTATGCCTGGCTATGATGCCGAGGAAGCAATTTAGATACTTCATCATGTGTCAGAGTCCTAAAGATCAGAAGTGTAAGATAGCCACTCATTATTTCTTAATGCAGAGGTTTAAATGTTTGGAGTACAGTATCAAATGGAATTGTCAAAGTAAGCAGTACATTTAGGGTTAGGTTGGATAAGTACTTGAGTGAGAATGGGTTAATGCAGGGAGGCAATGGCATGGTGGCATTATTGCTGGACTGTTAATCCACTGACACAGGTAATGTTCTGAGGACCTCAGTTCAACCCCTGTCATGGCAGGTGGTGGAATGTGAATTGAATAAATGGCTGGAGTTAAAAGCCTAATGATGATGATGAATTCATTGCTGATTGTTAGGAAAAACATATCTGGTTCACTAATGTCCTTTAGGGAAGGAAGCTACCATCCTTATCCGCTCTGGCCTACATGTGACTCCAGACCCACGGCAATGTGGATGACTCTTAACTGCCCACTGGGTAATTAGGGATAGGTAATAAATGCTGGCGTAGGCAGCGATATCCTCATCTTGTGAATGAATAAAATAAAGGGATATATTGTTTGGGTTAGATGGAGTAAACAGAATGGGCAGAGGTTTGTATGATCTGGCCTGTTGCTGTGCCTGCAAAATTCTCAAAGATTAAAAAGACTTTGTTTTTCCTGTTTGATACTTTTTATGGTCTCAGGCGAGCTAACTGCAGATGCAGGATGGGAGAAGGGCTGAGGATTGGGATTGGATCCAGGTGGAGACAATGATGATCCTTTAAACAGAAACTATGTGCTGGGCGATGGAGGGAGACTGGAAGTAGTTTAAAATGTTTAGGTACCAGTGCAATGGGCAGGAGAGTCCCCTTCTGCCCTAAAACAATTCTGTTACCCCGTCATTCTGTGATATTTTTATTCACTCATGGAATGCGGGCATTGCTGGCTGGGACAGCATTTATTTCCCACAGTTTAATGCCCTTGAGAAGGTGGTATTGAGCTTCCTGGTCAAACTGCTACAGTCTATGTGTTGCCAGTAAAACCCCAATGCCCTTAGGGAAGGAATTCCAGGATATTGACCCAGTGACACTGAAGGAACAGTGATATATTTCCAGGTCAGGATGGCAAGTTGCTAGGAAGGGATTTAAAATTTGAATGATTGATCATTGAGATTATAGCTTATGTTTGTGGTTTTACTTCGACTCTGATCAAAATGTATTAAAAACCTTACCAGGCTCCAATGACTGTTGCTTCCAAATCATGGGCACCAGAAGAGTATAAGAACAAACTAGAGGTCTATTATTCAAAATGAGAAATCAGCTTCAACATTTCTTCTTCAGTTCTGTGCCCAAGGGCAAGTCCGACTCACAGTGCAACAATTTCTACCACAAATAAGGCAAGGGGATAGAGTCATAGAGTCATAGAGATATACAGCATGAAAATAAACCCTTTGGTCCAACTCGTCCATGCCAACCACATATCCCAACCCAATCTAGTCCCACTTGCCAGCACCCTCCAAACCCTTCCTATTCATATATCCATCCAGATGCCTTTTAAATGTTTCAATTGTACCAGCCTCCACTACTTCCTCTGGCAGCTCATTCCATACCCACACCACTCTCTGTGTGAAAACATTGTCCCTTAGGTCTCTTTTATATCTTTCCCCTCTCATCCTAAAACTATACCCTCTAGTTCTGGACTCCACCAACCCAGGGAAAAGACTGTTTATTTATCCTATCCATGCAGTTTACACCATTTTGTAAACTTTTGGGGGAGATGACTTGCCAGGGGAAATAATTGGGGTGCAGGTCTCTGGCATAGAGCCTGTGCTGTTACACAGAAGCGAAGGGGGGAAAGGAGGTGAGTGTTCGTCATTGGGGACTCAATAGTTAGAGGGTCAGATAGAAGGTTTGTTGGGAACGAAAGAGATTCTCGATTTGTGTGATGACTCCCAGGTGCCAGGGACCGTGATGTCTCGGATTGTGTCTTTGGGGTCCTGAAGGGAGAGGGTGACCAGCTTCAAGTCGTGGTCTACACAAGTACCAACAACATTGGTAGAAAGAGGGATAGGGGTGTAAAGCAGGATTTCAGGGAGCTTGGGTGGAAGCTGAGAGCTGGCAAGTGGGACTAGATAAGGCTGGGATAAGTGGTCGGCATGGACGAGTTGGACCAAAGGGTTTGTTTCCATGCTGTACATCCCTATGACTCTATGACTCTACCCCCTTGCCTTATTTGTGGTGGAAATTGTTAACTGTGCCACATGATACTGATGCGAAGAACAGGGTAAGCTATCAGCTAAACACATGGCTGAGGAATGGTGCAGGAGGGGGGGTTTCAGGTATATGGATAATTAGGGCTCAGTCTGGGGAGGGTGGGACTGCTACAAACAGGCCAGTCGTCACTTGAATCAGAGGGGTACTAATATCCTGGGTGTGAAAATTTGCTGGTGCTACTCGGTTTGGATAACTAGCTCAGCAGCGGGATGGGAACCTGTGGTGTAGTTGCAACGCACAGGAGGCTGAGAATAGGAAGGACATGGACAGGATTTCATGGTCACAGGAATGTGCTGGCAGACAGCAAGCTGGTTTTAAGTGTGTTTACTTCAACGCCAGAAGTATCCGGAGTAAGGGAGGTGAGCTTGCAGCATGGATAGGTACCTGGGACTTTGATGTTGTTGCCATTACTGAGACATGGATAGAGCCGGGTCAGGAATGGATGTTGCAGATTCCGTGGTTTTGATCTTCCAGTAAGAACAGGCAAGGCAATAAAAGAGGGGGAGGTGTGGCTTTGCTAGTCAAGGACAGTATAATGTGGCTGAAAGAACTTTTGACAAGGCCTCGTTTACTGAGGTCATATGGGCTGAGGTTAGAAACAGGAGAGGAGAGGTCACACTGCTGGGAGTATTTTATAGGCCTCTGCAAAGTTCCAGGAGGTAGGTGTGAAAAGAACAGGGTAGTCATTATGGAATCTTTAACTTCTCCAAAATTGACTGGAAAAGCAATAACTAGTACATCGAATGGATCAGTTTTTGTCCAATGTGTGCAAGAGGGTTTCCTGACACAGTACGTCGAAGGGCCGACAAGAGGGAAAGCCACACTGGGTCTGGTGCTTGGTAATGAACCAGGCAAGGTGTTTGATTTAGTTGTGAGTGAGTACTTTGGAGAGAGTGACCATAATTCAATTACGTTTTGTTTATAGATGGAAAGGGGTAGGTAATGCCACAGGGTAAGAGCTATAGCTGGGAGAAGGGCAATTATAATTTGATTAGGCAAGACTTAGGATACATACAATGTGGCAGAAAAATGCAGGGGTTGGGGACAATCGAAATGTGGAGCTGGATTAAGGAACAGATATTGCATGTCCTTGGTAGGTATGTCCCTGACAGGCAGGGAGGAAGTGATAAGGTAAGGGAACTGTAGTTTACTAAATAAATTGTATCTCTTGTTAAGCAGAAGAAGAAGGCTTATGTGAATTGAGATGAGATGGTTCAGATGAGATGATGGAGAGTTACAGATCAGCTAGGAAGGATTTAAAGAGAGAGTTAAGAAGAGCAAAGAGAGGACATGAGCAGTCTTTAGCAAATAGAATAAAGGAGAACCCTAAAGCTTTTGATAGGTTTGTGAGGAATAAAAGGATGATGAGGGTAGGAATAGGACTAGTCAAAGACAGAAGTGGGAAGTTATGTGTGGACCCTGTGAAGATCGGAGAGGTGCTAAGTGAATATTTCTTATCTGTTTTCACTCAGGTAAAGGAGAATATTGTAGAGGAAAAGACTGAGATACCGGCTATAAGACTTGAAATGATCAAGGTTAGTAAAGAGGAGGTGTTATCAATTCTAGAAGGTGTGGAAGTAGATAAGTCCCCTAGGCTGATGGGATTTGTCTGAGGATTCTCTGGGAAGCTAGGATGGAGATGGCAGAGCCTTTGGCCTCGATCTTTGAGTTGTCAATGTCTACAGGTTTAGTACCAGAGGACTGGAGGATTGAAAATGTTTTATGCTTGTTCAAGAAGAGCAGGAGAAATGACCCGGGTAATTATAGACCAGTGAGCCTTACTTCTGTTGTAGGAAAGGTTTGGAAAGGATTATAAGAGGTAGGATTTATAATCATCTAGCAAGCAACAATTTGATTGGAGACTGTCAACATGGTTTCATCAAGGGCAGGTCATGTCTCACAAACCTCATTGAGTTTTTTGATGATTAGGGTAGGGTGTTTGACATGATGTACATGGACTTCAATAAAACCTTTCATAAGGTTCCACATGGTAGGTTTTTGGAGAAAATGTGAAGCCATGGGATTGAGGGTGATTGAGCAGTTTGGATTAGAGACTAGCTTTCTGTAAGAAGGCAGCGAGTGGTGGTTGATGGAAAATATTCAGCCTGGAGTCCGGTTACTAGTGGTGTGCTACAATGATCTGTTTTGGGGCCACTGCTGTTTGTCATTTTTATAAATGACCTAGACGCAGATGACTTTAAAGTCGGTGGAGTGGTGGACAGTGTGGAAGAACATTGCAGGTTGCAGGGGGACTTGGATAAACTGCAGAATTGGGCTGAAAGGTGGCAAATGGAGTTCAATGCAGATAAATGTGAGGTGATTCACTTTGGGAAGAATAACAGGAAGGCAGAGTATTGGGTCAATGGAAAGATTCTTGGCAGTGTGGATGTGCAGAGGGATCTTGGAGTCCATGTACATAGATCTCTGAAAGTTGACACCCAGGTTGATGGTGCTGTTAAGAAGGCATATGGTGTGTTAGGTTTTGAGTTCTGGAAACGTAATGTCATGCTGCAACTATGCAAAACACGAGTGCAGCTTCATTCGGAATATTGTGTACATTTCTGGTCGCCCCATTACAGGAAGGTTGTGGAAGCATTGGAAAAGGTCTAGAGGAGATTTACCAGGATGTTGCCTGGTCTTATGAGGGAAGGTCTTATGAGGAAAGGCTGAGGGACTTGTTTTGAGCTGTATCGTTCTATATTCTATGTTCTATGTCCCTCAGGATTCTATAAACCTCTATGAGGTCACCCTTCAGCCTCCGACGCTCCAGGAAAACAGCCCCAGCCCATTCAGCATCTCCCTATAGCTCAAATCCTCCAACCTTGGCAACATCCTTGTAAATCTTTTCTGAACCCTTTCAAGTTTCACGACATCCAGTGGCAGTTTCCAAATTGACCCCAGCCCAAATTGGAGCTCAAACGTTGTACTGTGGGCACCAATCTGATCCATAACAACCATTCTTGCCTGCAGAACCCTGAAGGAATCTGCATTTCTGTGGATAGACAGACTTTGTCATGCATTCTGTGGCCTCGAACTATAAATGGTAATGCTGGAGCTCCAATTTTCTCTTCATTACCAGCAAACTCTGCCATTCTCTTCATCCTGGCCATTAACATGTGGCAAGAAGATTCACAAGTTGATAGTCAACTTGTTTGTGTGTGCTGTGAACACACCTTCTTGGCCAGCAAGTCTGCTTCTGGGACTTGAACCTGGAACAAGAAACAGAAAATACTGGAGCAGTTCAACAGCGATGGGGAGAGAAACAGAGTTAATGTTTTGAGTCCAATATGACTCCACAGAACTGAGAGGGGCTGATGATGGTGCTTTTCTTTAATGATGATCACAGAGGGAGAGAGGGAGGTATGGATGAGAGAGTGAAGCAGATTATGAGGTTGCCAGAGCAGAAGACAAAGATGGTGGTAAAAGAGAAAAGAAATGTAAAAGAGATGTGAGGTGTGAACAGGAGAAATTGCATTTGATCTGCTGAAAGCAATGCTTACAGGACACAAAAAAATGGAGGTCACAGATAATTCTCTGAAGTTGTGGAACCTAAAGGCTGTAAAGTTCCTGTATGGAAAACGAGGCATTGTTCTTCCAATGTACACTGAGCTTCTCCTGGCTTACAGACAAAAGTTCAAGCAGGAGACCCCCTCGTGGATACAGGTCCAGAGGAGGCAGAGGATCCACTCCGGTGCTGTCTGGAATTGGCTGATTGGGCCATGTTCAGACAGGCCGCAGGTACCTTGGACAGTATGCCTCCGCCGTCACAGACTTTATCAGCAAGTGTGTGGAGGACCCCAACAGGAAACCCTGGCTGAATCAGGACATACAGACCTGCTAAAAACCAGGCGTGAGGCCTTCAGATCAGGAGACCCACTCAAATATACAGAATCCAAGTATAACCTTTGCAGAGTCATTAAGACAGCCAAGGACCAATACCAATCCAAACTAGAGACCCAGACAGACACCTGGCAACTATGGCAAGGAGTGGATGACATCACAGGTTCTAAAAAGAGACAGTGCAAGATAGCAGATGATGACACATCCCTCCCAGATCATCTCAACACCTTGCTCACTTTGAGCAGAATTTCAGCGGAGAGGTAACACCTATCCCGACAAGTCCTGACGAACCTTTCCCAACAGTCACTGCATCAGTTTTCCTTTGTGTGAATCCAAGGAAAATGATGGGGCCAGATAGAGTACCAGGCCGTGCACTCAAAGCTTGCGCAGATCAACTGGCAGAGGTCTTCTCAGACATCTTCAACCCCTCCCTGCAGCAGGTCATTGTCCCTGCCTGATTCAAGAGGGCCAACATCATCCCTGTGCTTAAGAACGCTCATGCAGTGTGTCTCAATGACTACATCCCAGTGGCCCTAACTTCGCTGGTCAGGAAGTGCTTTGAAAGGCTGGACATGGGATTAATCAACTCCAGCCACCCCACTACTCTTGACCCACTCCAATTTGCCTATCAGACCAACAGATCCACGTCAGATGCCATATCACTTGCCCTTCACTCCTTTCTTGAACAACTTGACACCAAGAACAGCTACACAAGAATCCTACTCATTGATAGAGTTCCGCCTTCAACACTATTATTCCCTCGAGACTGATTACTAAACTTAATGATCTCTTTCTAAGTCCCACTCTTTGCAACTGGATCCTCAGTTTCCTGACCCTCAGGCCACAATCAGTGAAGATTGGAGACAATATTTCATCCTCACTAACACTCAGCACTGGAGCCCGCAGGGCTGAATACTCAGCCCCCTACTATACTCATTGTATACTCGTGACTGCGTTGCCAAGTACCAGACTAATGTCATTTACAAGTTCGCTGATGACACCACCATAGTCGGTCAAATCTCAGATGGCAATGAAACAGACTACAGTCGGGAGGTGGAAGACCTGGAAAAATGGTGCACTGAGAACAACCTAGCTCTCAATGCTGGCAAAACCCAGGAACTTTGGGTGGGATGTTACTCATGTGCTCCTTCACATTAACAACACGGAGGTGGAATGAGTGGAGAGTGTCAAGCTCCTGGGAGTGGTCATCCACAACAAGCTTTCTTGGACTCTTCATGTGGACACACTGGTTACAAAGGCCCAACAACATCTCTTTTTCCTCAGGCAGCTGAGGAAATTTGGTATGATGGCGAATACCCTTGCTAACTTTTATATGTGCGCTATCGAGAGCATTCTGTCTGGATGTATCACTACCTGGTATGGCAACTGTACCTTTCCAGATCGGAGATGGTTACAGAGAGTGGTGAACTCTGCTTGGACAATCACAAAGGCTAATTTCCCATTTATAGAATCCCCCTACCAGGTCTGTTGTCAAGAAAAGGCCGCCAGCATTCTTAAAGATACACCCCAACCTGGCAATGTTTTTGTACAACCTCTACCATTGGGGAGAAGGTACAGACTCCTGAACACACGCACCGGCTGGTTTCACAAGAGTTTCTACCCTACTGAATACTGAATGGACTCACAAACTCTTAACATTCACCTGCACCTGCTGTTTTGTTTTCGCCACTGTTTATCTGTTATTTACTATCGATGCGACTTACCGATGTGATCTGCCTGTATTGCTCGAAAGACAAAGCTTTTCACTATGCCTCGATACACGTGACAATAAATTCAATTCAATTCAGTGGAACAACTGTAAATGACCCAGGTTAGCGTGGGAACAAGGTGGCTTATTGCAATGGCAGGCAACTGGAAGGTCAGAGTCATTCCTGTGGTCAGAATGGAGATGATCCAGAAAGAAGCCAGTGTTAAGTTTCTCCAGCATTCTTTGTCTTCATTTCAGATTTCCAGCATCGACAGCACTTTGCTTCTGATAGCTCAGCGGTTAGGGCGGTATGGTGGCTCAGTGGTAAGTACTGCTGTCTCACAGCACCAGGGACCCGGGTTTGATTCCAGCATTGGGCGACTGTCTGTGTGGAGTTTGCACATTCTCCCTGTGTCTGCATGGGTTTCCTACCACAGTCCAAAGATGTGTAGGTGAGGTGAATTGGCCATAGTGTTCAAGGTTGTGTAGGTTCAGTGCATTAGTCAGGGGTAAATGTACAGTAATAGAGTCTGGGTGGGTTACTCCAGAGGGTCTGTGTGGATTTGTTGGGCCTGTTTTCACACTGTAGGGATTCTATGATTCTAAATTACCCAGAGTGCATTTGGTTACCAAAACAAAACAACACCAATGTGAACCTGGAACCACTAGCAGGAACACTACACTCTGTGCTGCCAGATATCCACGAGCATCATTAACACTTTGGAAGATTTTGTCTGATCTGCTGAAGAAGTGGACTTCAATCTAGTTGTACAGTCTGAAACAGGCCAAATAAAATAATGAACAAGGGCACAATTGTGAGAGGTCAGAGGAACGGCCAGCTCAATGCCTTAAAACATCTTCAAATCCTCTTGAACTGAAAAGCTAATGAGTCTATCTTCAGAGAACACGAAGGGTATTATCATTAGGCCATTAGGGATAACATGTTAATAATTTATGCTAATTACAGATTAAGCTAATTTCTACATATTATGCAAAAGCCACTTAATTAAAAGTGAATTTCCATCACTTCCAAAAGAAACACAAAGTCTTTGGTTTATGAAAGTTTGCTAGAACATTCATTATGCAATCAGGGCTGACATATTAATGAAATATGTTAATTGGATCTTATGCAAATTAAGTTAATTGAAAAGTTGGCTCCCTCTGATAATTTTAAACTATTATGTATCATCTTTACAAATGCAAAGATTATAATCACACCCTTTGAACTGGCGTTAAATTTAGTTAATTTTATATGGAAATTATATTAATTGCTAGGTTTAATTTTCCTTATAACCAAGCAGCTGTAGGTCCTATCTGGACTAAGTAGATAAGATACAAGCTGCATTAAGCTAACCTTGGGGGATGACATCATGTTAAGCACTGAGATAAACAATATAAATGACATCTCAATAGAGGGTCAGGGATAAGTCTGAGGACAACAAAGGAGAAATTTAACTTCAGAGTTCAGAAGTTATATGTTCATGTCCCACTCCAGAGACTGCAACACTTCTACATTAGGATTCAAAGGTACTTTGATGCAAAAGCTTTTGCAATATCATGAGGTTATATAAGAGGCAATATAATACAAGTCATTCTTAAGCATTCAGTAACCCACATTGGAACCCTGGTCCAATCTACAGTCACTGAGGATTCCCCAGTGACAAGGTGATTGACAAGGTCTTTTTCTGTGTCTGACACACCTGCTGCACTTCTGCCTTTCCTTCCGCAACAGCGATAGAGTCCCTCTGCTCCTCACTTACTATCCCAGCATTCCCTGCATCCAAAGAATGGTAAGCCGCCATTTCGGTCACCCCCAGTGGGATGTCATGACCAGCCAAATATTCCCCTCCCGTGTGGGCCTTCTGCAGGGATCCTTCCCTCTGAAACACCTTGGTCAATTCCTCTTTCACTCCCAACATCCCCCTCCTCCCACCCATGTCCACAATGATTCTTACCAATTTTTATAGATGTGCCATAGAAAGCAGGAAATTGCAGAGAATAGTGAACAGAGCCCACTCCATCATGTAAGCCGACCTTCCTTTCATCGACTCAGAATACACTTCCTACTGCCTCGGGAAAGCAGCCAATGTAATCAAAGACCCCTCCCACCCTGGTTATACTCTCACCCACCCTCTTCTATCAAGTAGAAGATACAAAAGTTTGAAAACATGCACCAACAGATTCAAGAATAGCTTCTTCCCCGCTGTTAACAGACTTATGAAAGGTCCTCTCATATGTTAGAGTTTCTCTGCACCTTCTCTGTAGCTATAACACTAAACACAGCATCCTCTCATAGTACCCTGATATACTTACGGAATTTGTCTGGCTAGCATGTAAACTGTACTTTTCACTGCATCTCGGCTCATGACAATCATAAATCAAATCAGGTCAAATCAAAACTGTATTCGCTGTTCACAATGTGGTCTCCTCTACACTGGGGAGATGAAATGTAGGCTGGGTGACCACTTTGCATAACACTGTCTGCAAAATAATATCAGGCTTCCAGTTGCCTGCCCCTTCAGCTCACCACCATGTTCCCATGCCAACGTTTCTGTCTCAGGCCTGCTGCAGTATTCCAGCGAGCCTCAGTGCAAGCTCAAAAAACAACATCTCATTATCCACTTGTGGACTTTGTAAGCCTTGAGGACCCAACTCTGGGACACAACCCCCGATCCATCCCTCCATGGTTTTAACTCACTGGGCCTGTCACGACATGGTTTGCTTTCCACACAGCTACCCATTCTCTCAAACTCCCTGCTCTCATTGTCACTTATTATGGGTGGCACGGTGGCACAGTGGCTAGCACTGCTGCCTCACACCGCCAGAGATCTGGGTTCAATTCCTGCCTCCGGTTTCCTCCCACAGTCCAAAAATGTGCCGGTTAGGTGAATTGGCCGGGCTAAATTGCCCATAGTGTTAGGTGAAAGGGTAAATGTAGGGGAATGGGTTTGGGTGGGTTGCTCTTCGGAGGGTCAGTGTGGACTTGTTGGGCCGAAGGGCCTGTTTCCACACTGTAAGTAATCTAATCTATTCAGCTTCGCTTCTTTCCTGGTGATCTATTAATCATCTCCCCATCTGACTATCCCTTTCATCTCTCTCTCTCTCGCTCTGAGCTCCATCCCAGGCTATCTGCTCACCTACCTGCAACCACCTCCAAATACATCTTCAGCATAAATACCATGTATTCCTATTTTCTCCCACTGGACTTGAAACGTTAACTCTGCTTCTTCCCAGAGATGCTGCCAGTCTCTCCAGCAATTTCAGTTTTCTTTCGCCCTTCTCACTCTAACTTCGTACAGGATTATGAAATGGGACACGTGCCTTTTACCATCTCCTTCCCATCATCCAGAAATCCAGGCACTCCTGTTGGTTGAAGGTTGATTTACTTGCCTTTTGATTTATACACTGCTTGTACATTTTACTCATGGTTCATGATGCAGTCGCTTATGCACTGGGGAGGTCAAATGCACGTTGGGCCATAGTTTTGTGGAACATCTCCATTCTGTCTGCAAATCAAACTTCAAGTTGCCTTTAATTTTAATGCTTTGCCTCCCTGGATTCTCTCTTGCAATGAAGCGCTCAATAGATATTTCGTAGAATTACAGAATCACGCAGTATATAGGAGCCCCGTTGGCGCATCAGGATGGTAACATAGACAAAATCTACATTCCTCAAGACCCCTCTGATCTGCCTTTCACTGGAAAAGTAAGGACCCTTATTGTTCACCCTTCAACTCAGGATTTTTAACCAACCTGTCCAGTTAGGTTCAGACATATGTCTGGAGTTGTTAGGCTTTGATTGTAAATCTTTTGGCCCAGAGGTGGGGACAGTTTCTCCATGCCACAAGTGCCCTTTCAGCTCACAGTAAACTTGAAGACCAGCACCTCATCTCTTGATTAAATGCTTTACAGGCTTTTAGACTGAATACTGAGTTCAACAATTACAGATCGTAAGTACATGATGGGCTGAATGGCCTCTTTTCCGGCCATACTTTTTCTATGGTTCTAACCATTGAAGCAATTTCTTTAGACAGCAGCTGCTTGTGTAGACTTCATGATTGCCATGTACACCTCCTTTACCCTTCAGACCTCTTCTCCCATTTACCATGACTGAAGGATCCATTTGATCCCTCTTGGCACTCCAATGTCAATGACCAACCCTCCTCAGACATCTTGGCTGATATGACAGGTCGCCATTAATGCCTTTCATGTATATCCTGGGGAGGAGAGGGCAGAGTTAATGTTGGCTTGGGGGATCAGGGACTGCTTCCAATCAACTGTGAAGTCCTGAGGTTGAGAGGATGGGGTGCTATGGGGGTGAGGATCCTGCTCCTCTCATCTGACTCCTGAACAAACTTATCGCTTGATAATCAAATTGAAAAGCAATTTGATTGGCTTTTGAAGTGACCAATTTATGAAAGGGGTCCTTTGGTAGGCATTAGGACCCCTCAATTTATGTTTTTAAAAAGGCCTAGTACTTACCTGCATGGCTAGCCAAAAAACAGATCACACAAATATGGCAGGCTGCAAGGCAAGAAGGTATAGATTTTCTCTTCTGCTAAATTGATACATATTGCGCTATGATGATACTATGGCTTTAAGAGGTGTATTTTGTCCATTAGCTTCTTTAAAGAGACATTTTAAGGCTGAGGCACCAACCTGTCTATGAAAACCAATGAATTAAAAAACTTGTGAGGCCTTAGTTGTTTTTTTAAGTTGGAATACTTAGCATGTTTTTAAAAATGTGTTGCTGGAAAAGTGCAGCAAGTTAGGCAGCATCCAAGGAACAGGAGAATCGACGTTTCGAGCACAAGCCCTTCTTCAGGAATGAGGAGGGTGTGCCAAGCAGGCTAAGATAAAAGGTAGGGAGGTTGCCTCCCTTTCGAAGCTGTAGTTCATCTCTCCCTGCTACTCTCTCCCTCACAGTTTTCCCTTGACGTTTTTCATCCCGGACTGCTGGACACGCATATGATACAATCTACTTTATTGACTTTGCCTTTCCCAAGAGTATGTCAGGCAGCATCCGAGGAGCAGGATTCCTGATCCGGGCTTTTTGGGCTTTTGCCCGAAATGTCGATTCGCCTGCTACTCGGATGCTGCCTGGCCTGCTGTACTTTTCCAGCACCACTCTAATCTAGACTCTGGTTTCCAGCATCTGCAGTCCTTGTTTTTACCCTTTGCCAAGAGTATGCTTATGGGATGTTACTATATTGGAACAGTTACTGTTTAGCAGTTAGATAATCTATTATTTTGTTAAGTTTTCTAATAGAAATAATTTATTCTAATTTTTTCTTTCTTTTGTTGTATTTTACTGTGTGCATTAATAAAGTGTGTTTTGCTTCAAATCTGATAGTGTGACTAATTGAATTGTATCTGGAAAGCAATACTTTATGCTTACCTTTGAAATAATAGAAAGTTAGGGACGAGACCATTTTCCAAATATATTTTGAAGGGGTTTGGTCTGAATTTATTTTGAGGGGGACTGTACCTGTTTGAAAGTGTTCAAACAATAGATATATTGCTTAACAATTCTTTTGTCCCATTTGTTCCAAATCAACAAAGGGGGAGGAAATCTCATTTCAGAAATACAAGTGATTACATTGATTCCAATTACTGTTTCACATTTTATTAGAATTTATCACAAGCCATAATTAGAGCTGGGTGAAATATTTCCAACAATGATCTGGGGAGTAATTGTCTCATTTGAGTTAAGAAGAGGAAAGCACCGGAGGTATTTGCATCTTGCAGACAGTTTCTCACCTTCCTGTCGAGGTGGGTTGACACAAACTCAGAAATATCATAAGTTTGTCCAACAAAATGAAGACAAATGCTGATATTTCGAATATCAGAGCTGCAGTGAAGGCATCTCAGGAGACTGTAATAATGGCATTGCAAAATACGTAGGGGACATTTATGCAGACAAATATCAGTCTGCCAGTGTTTGTGTGTCAAAAGACATTGCAGAAAATTCAAGGAGATACTGTGAATGAGACTAGGTCCGTTACAAACTGGAAGAAGGATTAAGAGGAGTAGACAGATGGGTCACAAAATTATCTGAGCTGAAGCCAATAAAAGAATAAAATACTCGTACAGCCATAGAGTCACAGAGTTGTACAGCACCCATATGTCCAACTGGTCCATACGGACCAGATAACTTAAGTAAATTTGTGTCCCATTTGCCAGCATATGGCACATATCCCTCTAAACCATTTCTATTTACATACCCACCCAGATGCCTTTTAAATTTTGTAATTGTACCAGCTTCCACCACTTCCTCTGGCAGCTCATTCCATACACGCACTACACTCTGTGTGAAAATGTTGTCCCTTAAGTGCCTTTTAAATCTTTTCTCTCTCACCTTAAATCTATGCCCTCCAGTTCTGGACTCTCCCACCCCAGGAAAAAGATCTTGGCTGCTCACCCTACCCATGCCCATCATGATTTTATAAACCTCTATAAGGTCACCTCTCAGCATCTGATTCTCCAGGGAAAGTTGCCCCAGCCTGTTCAGCCTCTCCCTATAGCTTAAAAACCCCAACCCTGGCAACATCATTGTAAATCTTTTTTGAATCCTTTCAAACTTAACAACACCTATCCTGTAGCAGGAGACCAGAACTGAATGCAGTATCCAAACCAATGTCCTATACAGCAACATTCCTCCCAACTCCTATACTGATAAACGCAAGCAGACCACATGCCTTCTTCACTATCCTGTCTACCTGGGACTCCACTTTCAAGAAAAAAAATCTAAAGGCAAAATACTGCAGATGCTGGAAATCTGAAACAAACCCAGCAAATGCTGGAGAAACTCAGCAGGCAGTTTTTGTGGAGAGAGAAACAGAGTTAATGCTTCAAGTCCAATACGACTCTTCTTTGTTTTGAAGAGTCATGCTAAACTCAGACATTAATGCTGTTTCTCCCTCCCCGCACACTGCTGTGTTTCTCCAGTATTCTCTGCGTTTGTTAAAGAATAAAGCATTGCATGCCACATAAGCATCAGGGCATAAATTGGTCCTGTTGCACGATGTGAACAGGCGGGAGTACACTACTACAGTCACGGTGGCACGGTGGCACAGTGGTTAGCACTGTTGCCTCACAGTGGTTCAATTCCCGCCTCAGACAACTCTCTGTGTGGAGTTTGCACATTCTCTCCATGTCTGCATGGGTTTCCTCCCACTGTCACAAAAAGATGTGCAGGTCAGGTGAATTGGCCATGCTAAATTGCCTGTCATGTTAGGTGCAGGCGAATGGGTCTGGGTGGGTTGCTCTTCAGAGGGTTGATGTGGACTTGTTGGACCTGTTTCCACACTGTAAGTAATCTAATCGTCAATGCAAGTTGGTGTTGAAAGCAGAGTCAAAATCAAGGGGGTAACATCTCTGTCACTCTAGCACTTTGTCTCTCTTCCTTGGATCATCAAGCTATATTGAAACTATTTTCAATAAAGAAGCTGCTGTCTTGCCCTCTTAAACTCCAATGGTGACATTCCAATCATTCTTCCCTCTCCCTGAATTGTCATTTGCCAAAATCAAGATTGATTGCACAGATTTGTACTCTAACTGAATGACTCTCAACAACATAACACTGTTAAACTTCTTGCTTTCTAAAGACCTTCCTATTTTCCCTGTATATTTATGAAATGAGGCACTACTGGATTGAACATTTCTTTCCCAGATGACTATCCCTACTCCCAGCTTAATTTTCTTTCTAGGTCTTGGTATCAGTTGGTAACCCATTAGCTGCTGTGTTGGATGGTCATAGATTCAAGTCCCCTGTTCCACCAGGAACCCTGAAATCTGAGCTGGCCCTCTTGTGCAGGACTGAGGAAGTGCAGCGGTTTTGCAGATGCAGTGTTTTTTTTAAATGAGATGCTACATCAGCTGCATTTTCGAGGAAGAACAGGTGGTGTTATCCTCAGGATCCTGGCAAATATTGATTTTGCAATCAATGTCACAGAAACAGATTATTATCATATCACAGAGTTAACATTTTGAGTCCAATATGACTTTTCAAACATAGACTCAAAACATTAACTCTGTTTCTCTTTCCAGAGATGCTGCCAGTTTCTCCGGCATTCTCTGTGCTCTTTCTTTCAGATTTCTAGCAGTATTTGCCTTCATTCAAGTGTTTTATTCTTTTGTTGGTCATTATTCTATTGCTGTTTGTGGAGTCTTGCTGTGTGCAATTACCTGCCTTGTTTCCCACAGTGACGACATTTCAAAGGGATCCTTAACTAGCACACAGCACAATAGGACACCCAGTGGTCATGAAAGGGACTATATAACTGCAAGCCTTTTTCTTCTCAACCATCATGACATTTGGTCCATGGTATCTCAGTCAGTTTCTCGTCATCGAGAAAATTCCACAGCGCATCATGTGGCCCAAACATTGATCTAATTGTTCTGTAGCCTTTGCAGAGATGTCCCACACCCTGGCAAAGAGATCACAGGTAAAGCAACTTCATTTTTCAAGTTACCAACAGGCAGGGGCCACTCTCTCAGCATTACATCCAATAGGCTGACGTATAAGACAAAATCTTCCAGTCACGCACTCTTGGTAATGGGCATCTCCCACTAGGAACACACCTGCGGGCATCACGTGGGGGGCTCGTGGCCAGGTATTTCCATGGCAAAGAGTGGAGCTCTCATGCGTGACTTCCCAGAATGCACCTGCTGGCAGCCAAGGACCTACATCAAGAGTGTGCAAGAAAGGACATAACTCCTGTATTGAATTACTAGGCAAGGCTACTGAATCACTAAGAATAAATGTTATCAAGACATGTTTATGAGCGATTGGCAAGGAGAGAAAAGGAAGGTCGACATCAATCAAATCTACCAAAAGAAAAATCCTTTTTGACAACATTTGCAAACCATTCGGGATTCATTCTCCTAACTGTTGATGTGCTCCGATCCCCCTTAATTAAATTATAGCTCTGAAATTACTTCCAGGCATCTATTAGTTATTTATCTATCAGTCTTTTGAAATCTAGCAGCTGCTTTCACTCACTAAGCCTGCTATTTGTGCACAGCGAAGGAAGTTCTGTGTTTCAGCTGACATGGATGGTCTCACACCTCCGTTAACTCTTGTTGTAAATCTAATTCATCACAGTCTACTCTCTCATAATAAGTCTATTTATCATTCTTACCATCTTCCTGATGTCACAACTGACCTCATGTGACCAGGCAATGCCACTGAGAGATAGAATATTCAGATTGAGCGAAGATAAAGTCAGTTACAAGTTAAAGGGCACAATTGTAAAGAGAGATCTCGGAACACAAATCATTGAAGGGTGCAAAACAAACAACTGTGGATGCTGGAGGTCTGAAACAAGAACAGGAAATACTGAAGAAACTCAGCAGGTCTGGTGGTATTTGTGGAGAGAAAACATTTGTGGGTCAAAGTCCTGGAATTCCACCCCTCAAGAGTATTGATTTTGATTTGATTTGATTTATTATTGTGAGTCTACCTGCAGCAGGTGGACTGCAGTTGTTCAAGAAGGCAGCTCACCACCACCTTCTCAAGGTAAAAACAAGGACTGCAGATGCTGGAAACCAGAGTCTAGATTAGATTGGTACTGGAAAAGCACAACAGTTCAGGCAGCATCCGAGGAGCAGGAAAATCGACGTTTCAGGCAAAAGCCCTTCATCAGGAATATCCCTGATGAAGGGCTTTTGCCCGAAACGTCGATTTTCCTGCTCCTCGGTTGCTCTCTGACCTGCAGTGTTTTTCCAGCACCACTCTAATCTAGACACCTCCTTCTCAAGGGCAACTAAGGACAGGCAATAAATGTTGGCCCATCCAGTGACGCCCACATCCCACGGTGGAATAAAAGGAAATAGACTTGACGTTTTCGGTTCAGTGCCCATTCTTCGGCGTTCTCATTTCTTACAGTCGTAGAGATATACAGCACGGAAACAGACCTTTCGGTCCAACTCATCCATGTTGACCAGATATCTTAAATTAGTCTAGTCCCATTTGCCAGCATTTGGCCCATATCCCTCTAAACTCTTCCTATTCACATGCCCATCCAGATGCCTTTTAAATGTTGTAATTTTCCAACTTCCACCACTTCCTCTGGCGGCTCATTCCAAACTTGCACCACCCTCTACATAATAAATGTCCCCCTTAGGTCCCTTTTAAATCTTTTCCCTCTCACCTTAAACCTATACCCTCTAATTTTGGACTCCCCTACCCTGGGAAAAATACTTTGGCAATTCAGCCTATCCATGCCCCTCATGATTTTATGAACCTCCAATGCTCCAGGTAAAACAGCCCCAGCCTGTTCAGCCTCTCCCTGTAGCTCAAACCCTCCAACCCTAGCAACATCCTTGTAAATCATTTCTGAATCCTTTCAAGTTTCACAACATCCTTCCTTTAGGAGGGAGACCAGAATTGCACACAATAATACAGAAGTGGCCTAACCAATGTCTTATTTTTACTTCTTCTTTTTGCTCTCTCTATTTCCATTGGGTCAGGTGAAGGTTTATAATGACCCTCCTCCACTTTCCTGACACTCATGGGTTCTTTCACCAGAGCCTCTTTTCCTCCAGATATTTTCAACACATGTTCATCCATCTCCTTCCTGGCCTTCTTCCCTTTCTCTTTCCAGGTATAGCTCGCTCCAGCGTCCTTCAGGAATCGGATCTTCTAGCCTTCATTGGATGTGCCTGCACTATACCCGTCTCTTGTCCTCAGCCTTACTGGACATTTCAATCACCTGGACCTTCTTCTAGTTGCTATTATTCTTGCTAGGAGAGCGGGCAAAGAATTGGCAGATGGAATACAATGTGGCAAAGTGTGAGGTTACACATTCTGGTAGGACAAATGGAGGGTACAGACTATTTTATAAACAGTGAAAAGCTTTGGAATTCAGAAACATGAAAGGGACTTGGAGTGTAGATCAGGATTCTCTTACATTCTCTTACATTTAACATGCAAGTTCAGATGGCAGTTAAGAAGGAAAATGCTAATGTTGCCATTCAGTTCAAGACTTCTCGAAGATAAGAGCAAAGGTGCACTGCTGAAGGTCCTGGTCAGACACATTGAAATGCTGTGAGCAGGTTTGGACCCCATATCTAAGGAAGGAAGCCCTGGCATTGGAGGAAATTCAGAGGAGTTTTGCAAGAATGATCCCTGGGATGAAGGACTTGTCATATGAGGAGCAGATGATGACTATGGGTCTGTACTCTATGGAGCTTACGTGGATGAGGAGGGTGGGAGTGGTGGAGTTTTTGATTGAAGCTTGCAGAGTACTGAAAGGAGAGAGTGGATGTGGAGAAAATGTTTGCACTAGTAGGAGAAACTAGGACACAAACTCAGGGGTGAAAGGATGACCTGCTAAAATTCAGATAAGGAGGACTTTCTCCAGCCAGTGGGAAGCGACTCTGTCACTCGTTGAGAGCTTTGGGGGTTAAGTCACTGGCTGCATTTATAGCAGAGATAGACAGGTTCTTGACTAGTAAGGGGATCAAGGGTTACAGGGAGAAAGCAGGAGAATGAGTTGAGAAACAAATTAGTCATGATCAAATGATAGAGCAGAATTGATGAGCTGAATGGCCTAATCCAATCTTATATATTATGGATCTATTATGTTTCTTCAGTGAGAGTTGAGCACTTATTCTAACACTTTGACACTGTTGGACATTGGAATCATCCTGCAGCAGTTTCCATACCCTTGACTATGTCCCTTCTGTGTGGAAACCTGTACTTGAGTATTTCCTCTTCATTCAGCTGGTAATCTCGATTTGGACGTGTCACTTTGAACAGATGACACAGAATGCCGAGCCTCAGCTACAGAATCTCACCTGTTTCCTGAATCTCAAATCATCAGCATCATAACTCTCGCTCATACTTCTTTTTCTCATTATAGCTTTAGGCTTTTAAAAAGACAAAGTGACAACCAATCACTATTTGCTGACTTTGCTCCTGTCAACCTTTACAGTGAACATAGGAATTAGGAGGAGGAGTAGACCATTTGGCCCCTCAGGTCCGATCTAGTATTCAACTATGTCATGGTTGATTTTTGATCTTGATACCATTGTCCTGCAATATCTCCATGTCCTCAAATCCTTACAGGACCTACCAGTCTCTGCTTTAACATGACTGAGCCTGCAGAGCCCTCAGGGGTAAAGATTCATCACCTACTGTGTCAAGAAATTCCTCTTTATATCAGTCCAAAATGATTGACCTCTTATTCTGAGAGTAAATTCTAAACATCTCACCAAGGGTTTCTTGCAGTGTTTAACACTTTGATCCTTGACCTTCAACCTCAGTCCCCTTTTTGTTATTGCAGTTGAGTAGACCAATTAAGATATTGAATTCAGCCACATAAGGACAATAATACGCGGTTGCACATTGAGATACACGCAATATCTGTATTCTTAATTCATTGTAAAGTCTTTGCCTCTGTAAGTAAGAATAGAAGGTGATGTAAAGATCATCAGGAGACATAAGAGCTCTTCAGAAATGGAGTCTGAAAGCAATTAGGATTAACAAGCAGTGTATCAGATGTCGTCTATAGTGTAAGTGCTATTACTGTAAAATGTAATGTATATTCACTAAGACAGTCTGTTTATGCTGTAAATCAGTTGAAGGAGCCACTAACACAGTGTAGCGGCTGAGTATTGAAGGATGCTGGGGTAACTCTGTAACTTCAGGTCCCCAGTGGAGAATTCATTCTCACAATGAGTGATGGCCCTCTTGAATCATGATACAGCTCCTGGTCACACATCAGATTCACCCCAATAGAAAACTATAGCTTCAGAACAGGGGCCCTGTGAGAGCAGAGCACCATCAGGGCTGAAGAGAGGAAGGCACAAATATGATGGTGCCATTCAAATTGAATGCACGCAATGGTTTCTTTACTGGAGCTGGATGTGGAACAGTGGTTAACACTGCTCTTCTACAGTGCCAGGGACTCAGGTTCAATCCCAGCCTCAGGTGACTGCCTATGTAGAGTTGCATGTTTTCCCCATGTCTGTGTGGGCTTCCTCCCCCAGTTCAAAGGTGTGCAGGTTAAGTGGATTGGCCATGCTAAATTGCCCATTGTGCCCAAGTCGGGTTAGCTAGAAGATATACAGGGTTAGGGTCTGGGTTAACAATATAGGGAACTGGCCTGCACAAATACACTTTGCCCTTTGTTACTAAAACCATCTCCACTTATAGGATCCATATCCCTCTATTCCCCTCCTACTCATGTATTTGTCCAGGTGCTTCTTGAATGCTGTTTTGTGTCTGCTGCCAGCACCTCCTCCGGCACTGCATTCCAGGCACTCACCACCCTTTATGTGAAAAACTTGCCTCACACATCTCTTTAAAACTACTCCCCAGCATCTTGAATCCGTGTCTCCTAGTAATTGACCCCTCCATCCTGGGAAAAAAGAGCCTCGTCCTTTCCATTCTAGCCAGGCCATTCACAATCTTTATAAACGTCTATCAGTTTGCTCCTCAACCTCCTGCATTCCAGTGAGGACAAATTCCCCCATACTCTGTGTCAGTATTAAAAATACAGGGTAGACCATTTGGGACAGAGATGAGGAGAAACTTCTTCACCCAGAGAGTGGTGTCTGTGTGGAATGCTATGCCCCAGAGGGCAATGGAGGCCCAGTCTCTGGATTCATTTAAGAAAGAATTGGATAGAGCTCTCAAAGATAGTGGAATCAAGGATTATGGAGATAAGGCAGGAAGCGGAATGATCAGCCATGATCATATTGAATGGTCGTGCAGGTTCGAAGGGCAGAATGGCCTACTCCTGCACCTATTGTCTATTCTCTATTGACTATTCACCAAGGACATGGAATGGGTGGATGATGATCTCAGGGAAGGGAGTGTTGAGTTTCTAAGCCAAGTTGCTGTTAAAATTGAAGAGGTGTTGTGCTTCTTAAAAAGTATTAAGGTAGATAAGTCCCCAGGTCCTGATGGGATATATTTCAGAATATTGAGAGAGGCAGGCGAATAAAGTGTTGGAGCATTGACAGACATTATCATATCGTCTTTGGCCACAGGTGAGGTCCCAGAGGACAGGTGTGGGAGGGGCCTCTTTCCTTTACTCCACCCTCAGGCTGGAGTCGGGTTCGCTGATTATTGTGGTGGTCTCTCTCCAGCAGGCTCTGAAACTTCAAAGACCTGAAATGCCGTACTAGGGCAACTCCCCCGGAGAGAGAGAGCGCTGAAATGAACTCACTGTTTATAGCCTGACCAGTGAGTAGGGACTTATCTCCATACAGTAATCGCAACCACTACCAATGCCTGGGTGATTCCCTTTCCTGTTGGTGGCCACCTGGTACCTAAGTCACTCGGGCAGTACGCCAATGAGAGAGGAAAAAGAGAGACCACACTGCTTATCCTGGCCAGAAGTCCCCCTTGAGTAGGTGGTTTGAATCTCCGGGATCACCCTTCAGTCCTTGACACTGGGATTATCGTCTGGGATCTTCTGTGAACTCAGGCAGAATTAGTGTACCTAGAAGGTACACAGACAGACTCAAATATGAGTTCAACATTTCTAGTGAACTTTATTACAGAAAAAATTCAACTTGCCCAATCCGTACAATACTTTAATGAAACTTATACTCTATACTATGATAAAAATATAAGAAAACTGGAGTGGACACAACATAAATCTTTAATCTTACACAATTTAAAGGGTACTTATACTTTAAGAATTACCCAACCACGCTCCCCCATATGCCTAACCAACTACCCCAGAGTACGAGTGTCCCAGGCCTGAAAAGGGTTCTTACAGTCTCAGAGGGACTTGTTGTTTGGCCGTGGGGTTCCCTATCTGCCTCGGGTGTTATTGCTGACTTCCGATGTACGAGATCGCAGACAGGGTCACTGTCTTCAGCCCCAAAGGGTTGGTGTTCAGAGACGCAGCGAGCTCAGAGTGAGGAGGGTGAAAAGGAAAAGAGTACCGATAGCTGACCCTGCTGCCATTTTACCCTTGCGATTCCAAAGGGCCAGCTGGCTCTGCCCTCAGGTAACTCTGTTTCACAAAGCAAGCACGAGCGTCCCTGGATAAGCTCGAAGCCCCAACCCTCCAATCAACAGTTGAACACGCTAACTGATTGCGCCACAAACACTGATGGTGGCATAGTGGTGAGCATAGTTGCCTTCCAAGCAGTTGCATCTGGGTTCGATTCCCGGCCATCACAGTGTTATGCTTTCCAAACTGCCTTTAATGGGTGGCATGGTGGCACAGTGGTTAGCACTGCTGCCTCACAGCGCCAGAGACCTGGGTTCAATTCCCACCTCAGGCAAATCTTTGTGTGGAGTTTGCACATTCTCCCCTTTCATGGGTTTCCTCTGGGTGCTCCGGTTCCCTCCCACAATCCAAAAATGTGCAGGTTAGGTGAATTGACCATGCTAAATTACCCGTAGTGTTAGGTGAAGGGGTAAATGTAGGGGAATGGGCCTGGGTGGGTTGCGCTTTGGCAGGTCGGTATGCTCTTGTTGGGCCGAAGGGCCTGTTTCCACACTGTAAGTAATCTAATCTAATCTAAAGCATTGCTGGGTCTGGTTTAATCTCTTCATTCCTGGAAGCAAAAAAGGTCGATACCATCCCAAATTTACTTAACTGAAATTTTGATGGCTTCATGGAACCTCCCAAACTGTTTTCAGATCAGAGTAAATCACTATACCATGAACTAGATAGGCTTCATTGTTCACAGATTCAGGGTTCATTACCATTTCTGTGCCTGTCCCTTGATGGTGGATGCCATTTTGTTGGTTGAGTTGTCTCATACCTCTGAGGATCTCAGTCCTTAGAAGAAGGTGTATTCTTATTCTGACAGGCCTGCTGGGGAATCCTGCCTGCACAGATGCCAGGATGGCCAGTTTTTCACAAAAGGCAATTTTCTTTCAGTCTTTCCTTTTAATACTGGGGATTACCCTGAAAATGCTTAACTGGAGAATAGCTAATGTTGTCCCATTATTTAAGAAGGGTAACAGGGATAATCCTGGAAATTACAGGCTTGAGAGCTTCATGTTGTTTGTCGGGAAATCATTGAAAAAGATTCACAAGGATAAGACTTATACGGGATATCCATGGAATGCTTTTTGGAGGGTTAGTATGGGCTTGATGGGCCAACTGGCCTACTTCCACGCTGTAAGGATTCTATGATAATTACATGAGGGAGGCAAAATTGAAAGGATATGACAATAAGGTGAGATGATGAGAGATGAGTGGAGGCTCATATGGAGCACAACACTAGCATGGGCTGAATGGCCTGTTTCATGGAATTCCCAGTGGGTATTCATTCATAACAACTTGGTGTGTTCGGAGAGTGTCATCAGCTGTCCAATGGTTCTTTGGACTTTGCTCAATGACGCTCATGAAAGGAACATAAACGTCTCCCTGGAACATGAGCCATACACCACAAGAAGGAAGTTGAAGAGAAGGTGGACAAGGATATTTCAGAAGCTGGATACCTTTCCATAGTCAAATGCCCTGTCCAGGTTTTAAATGAACAGCTCCCACTTTCTGGAAGGCGTTGTGTGTTTCATTAGATTCCAGCTAAGCAAAACCAGCATCCTTTGGTGGTGAATAGCTCACTCATAATTTCGAAAATCTCCTCACAGATCTCCTCTCAGCCTTCTTCTCTCCAAAGAGACCAGTCTCAACTTCTTCAATCTGTCCTCCAAATGGCACCCTGTCTCAAACACATCAAAAGATCACAAGCTTTATCAGGTGTTAGATTTGGATCATCAGATTTACAGATCACATTGCTATCTTTCTTCTAAGACTCTTTAAACAAGGTCCATTTGAAAACTGGTAACACTGGATTCCTATTGTCTGTGTGGGTTTCCTCCAAGTATTCTGGTTTCCTTCCACAGTCCAAAGATGTGCAAGTTAGGTAGATTGGCCATGCTAAATTACCCATAGCACCCAGGTATGTGTAGGTGAGGTGGATTAGCCATGGGAAATGCGGGGTTACAGGGATAGGATAGTGATTGGGCGTCTGTGTGGGATACACTTTGGAAGGTCAGCGTGGATTCGATTGGCTGAATGGTCTGTGGGGGTTCTATGATTCTATAATTGAGCAGTTACTTTGTAATAAAAAGGTCACAAGCAGCCATTTTGAACAAAGGAGGTGGTCACTAAAACCTCAATGGGTCACCTTCCCCATTACTTTGCAGTGCATGGTGGAAATTGAAAGTTAAAATCAAATTAAACTCACGACAGAAAACGAGGGCTCCTACCTAACAGTATTAAGTACCTGCTTCAATAATGTGATAATGATTAATGACATGCCAATCAACCTTTCCAGTTCAGAAAGGAAATAAGTCAAACAATGGAGACTTATTCTGCAGCTAATAAATTCCTCTTGACGACTTTTTAAAAACTTTTGATTTCAAGTTCTTTATTTTAAATTAATTGTTCCTTTCTGTTCCTCTACGTCTCTAATCTAATCCAATTTTTGTTTCTGCTTCCTGGGCAGAATTTAATGCTTCCAATGCCAATTTTGGAGGCAGGGTGTAAGACTGGGATCTTGCATCTCTACTCGATTAAGCATGGGATGAGAAGACGCCTGCATTGCATTTTTTCTATTCAATCTATTTTCCTAAACAACCTGCTCAGAGATGTTTTTACACACCTCTGGAGCAAGTGGGATTTGAACCTGGGATTGCCAGTCGAGGAGTAGGCATGCTACAACTGTGCCACAAGAGGGCACCCTCTGGTTCATATCATTTCTGTTTTCACATAATTAATGACCACTTCAGGTTCTTGTCCCTCTTCCTCTGCCACTGATATCCAGCCAATGGCAGATGGGAGATTCCAGTCCCCAGTATGTCCCTCATTCCCCGTCATTGCCTGACAGTGGGGAATGGACTTGGGAAGGTGAGCAGACAGACAGTGAATGCTCTTTCTTCTGACCAGTGCCCACCCTCCCTCTCCCCAAGCTACCTCTCCCCTTCCCCCTCACTGCCAGCATCATCTACTCTCACTCACCTTTGGCCTGGGCTCCCATGGCTATCTTCAACCTCTGATTGGCCAGCAGCACTCGGTGGGTGGTATTCTTATGCTGCGGGAGGGGCCCTTAACCCGGGTTAATCCTGGCATTGCACATTTGAGTGTTTGATAGGGATGTGAAACCATCTCGCCCCTTCCACCACCAAGAAATATTACACAGGGCTCCTGCCACTTTTCCAACCCCAACCCAGAGTTGAACCCGACCTTTAATTCTTGAGCTTACTTTAATTAACCTATTTTCTTCTTCATTATTTCTCTCTTTTGGTCATTGAAGCTCATTAAGGAGATGGGTTTGTTGTCCTGTTCCTCAAGGTATCCTGTTGATTCCAGCAAATTAGAGATTAAAGCACCATTGAACTGTGAGGTGTAACTAGCAATGCCACAAGATGCTTTAATCCAGCAAGATATTGCTTTTATTTGCATTCCCAGAGATTGCTTTCTCTGAATCAGCTTTCCAGACTGTCTTACTGTCTCTTTTCTCTTCAGCTGTAAAATATTGTGCTGCATCTCTTCTCCCTGGTCTTCAGACCTGACATTTCTTCACCATCTCTCACAACTACACAAGCTCGAGAGGTTGCCAATGTAGGGCTAAAGAAAAAAAAACGCCAAAGCACTGTAGATGCTGGAAATCAGAAACGAAAACAGAAGTTGCTGGAAAGGCTCAGCAGGTCTCGCAGTTCTAACAAAGGGTCACTGGACCTGAAATGTTAACTCTCTCTCTACAGATACTACAAGACCTGCTGTGTTTTGTGAGCAATTTCTGTTTTTGGTGGTAATGAAACAATTCACTGAAGAATTGTTATCTTGGCTTCAGCGTCAACTGGTAACAGATGATCTGATCAGATATTTCACTGTTGTTTCATGGGAGCTTGCTGTCTCTAATACAGCTGTTCTTCAACTGAGGCATTCAAAAGAGCATTGGATGGTCATATCGTCATAGAGATGTACAGCATGTAAACAGACCCTTCAGTCCAAATTATCTATACGGACCAGATAACTGAAATAAATCTACGTCCTATTTTCCAGCATATGGCACGTATCCCTTTAAACCCTTCCTATTCGTATACCCATCCAGATGCCTTTTGAACGTTGTAAGTGTACCAGCCTCCACCACTTCCTCAGACAGCTAATTCTATACATGCACCTCCCTCTGCGTGAAAAAGTCGCCCCTTAGGTCCCTTTTAAACCTTTTCCCTCTCACCTTAAACCTATGCCCTCTAGTTCTGGACTCCCCCACCCCAGGGAAAAGACCTTGGCTGCTCACCCTATCCATGGCCCTCATGATTTTATAAACCTCTATAAGGTCACCCTTCAGCATCCGATGTTCCAGGGAAAGTAGCCCCAACCTACTCAGCCTCTCCCTGTAGTTCAGACCCTCCAACCCCTGGCAACATCCTTGTAAATCTTTTCTGAATCCTTTCAAACTTAACAACATCTTTTCTGCAGCAGGGAGACCAGAATTGAATGCAGTACTTCAATACTTCCCTAACCAATGTCCTGTACAACCGCAAGAAGACCGCTCAACTCCTGTACTCAATGCACTGCCCAATAAAGGCAAGTATATGAAACGCCTTCATCATCACCCTGTTTATCTGTGACTTCGCTTTCAAGAAACGATGAACCTGCACTCCAAGGTCTCTTTTTTCCAGCAGCACTCCCCAGACCTTAGCATTAACTGTATAAGTCCTGCCCTGATCTGCCTTTCCAAAATGCAACACCTCACATTTATCTAAATTAAACTCCATCTGCCATTCTTTGGCCCATCTGAGCAAGGTCACCATCCACTACACCATTATTTGGATAAAAATAAGGGGCAAGCAATTGACAATGGTTACTGATATTTACTAAAAGAGCTGGGGTAGGCAAGCTGGGCCAAATGACATCCTTCTGTGTCATAACACTCTGTGATCTTGTGTTTCCTACATTACAATTATAAATGTGCTTCAACAGAAGAAATATGGTTGTCAATTTGCGCGTAGCAAATCCAAACATCTGTATGGCCGATGTCGGTTGGGCATAATTATTGGTTGGACACTGGGAAGAATGTACTTACAATTTGTTAAACCTTCCAGCTCAGCGAGCAAACCTACATCCAGAACCTCAACCTGGGTTATACATCTTCTCAAAGCTTTGTTAAAATCAAGCAATGGGAAGTTACAGACCTCCTCATTTCAGCTGAAGCAGTGCAGCAGTCCTTCAGGAAGCGACAAAATGGTTATTTTTTTCTGAATAATTCTCTGGAATTCAACTTAAACCCTGCACAACTTTGTGACTTCAAGGTGAGAATGCTGTAACTCAGCAAATTTGGTATGATGACTGGGTGGGGAGAGGATAGTTGTGGCAAGGAGATTAAAGAGAGTTAAGAAACCGCTCGATGCTGAAAAGCGCGCGATGATTCGTGTTATAGAAGGTCAATTATAAGAAATTATTTTGTACCTTTTTTTGATGTGGTATGATGTAATGTGGCATGATATACTGATGATCTGCCACTATCACGCAGTGATAATTGTTGTTAGCTCCAGTAACATAAGAATGAGTCATGGGCCAGTTAGTTCTGAAAAATGCAGCAAGATTTTATTTCAGAATCCAGCATTGACACACATATAACACAGGAAGAGACACTTGCAAGTCACCTTAAGGAATTTGGATGTACTATACTACTCTTCCCTCTGCATAACATGTTTCAAGCAAACATAGCTCAGTAAGATGGAGACTGAGAGCTTCATAACTTAGGTCACATACTGGAGCTGGAGCTGGATGAACTGCGGATCATCCGGGAGGCTGAGGGGGAAATTGAGAGGGTGTACGGGGTGGGGGGGGGGTGGGGTGTGGTCACTCCTCAGACACAGGATAAGGACGGCTGGGTTACAGTCAGGGGATGGAAGGGAACTGACAGACAGAGCAGGGATCCCCTGTGGCCGTTCCCCTCAGCAATAAGTTTATCATTTTAGTTACTGCTGAAGGGGACAGCCTACCAGGGGAAAGCCATAGTTGTCAGGCCTCTGACACTGACCCTCAGAAAGGAAGTGGGGAAGTAGAAAAGCACTAGGGGCAGAAGACTCAATAGTTAGACAGATTGACAGGAGATTTAGTGCTCAGGAACGGGAGTCCCGGAAGGTAAGTTACCTCCCTGATGCCAGCGTCTGGGATGTCGCCAATTGAGTTTATAAGATTCTGGATGGGGAGGGTGAGCAGCCAGAAATCGTGGTACATATTGGCACCAATGATATAGCCAGAAAAGGGATTGAGGATCTGAAAAGTGACTACAGAGAGTTAGGTTGGAAGCTGAAGAGCAGGACGAGTAGAGTAGTGATCTCAGGTTTGCTATCGGTGCCATGAGATAGTGGTGAGGAGAGGAACAGTCAGCGAGTGAGGCTTAACACAAGGTTGCGAGGCTGGTGCAGGAGGGACGGCCACAGATACTTCGACCATTGGGATGCCTACTGGGGAAGGTGGGACCTGTACATGAAGGATGGGTTGCACCTGAACTGGAGGGGCACAAAGGTCCTGGGTGGGAGATTTGCTCATGTGATTCGGGAGGGTTTAAACTAGTTTGGCAGGGTGGGGTGGGAATCAAAGTCACATGTATGAGAGGGGGATAGTTGTAGGTGGGCCAGTGACAGGATGTAGCAAATCTATCAGGAAGGTTTTTCATGTGATGAAACAATTAAAATGTGTCTGCTTTGTCGCAAGGAGTCTCAGAAATAAGAGTGATGAACTTAGAGCATGGATCAGTACTTGGGACTATGATGTTGTGGCCATTGTGGAGATGTAGGTTTCACAGGAGCAGGAATGGTTACTTGATGTTGCAGGGTTTAGAACATTTAAAAAGAACAGGGAGGGGTAAAACGTGGAGGGGGTGTAGCATTGCTAATCAGAGAGTGCATCAGTGCGACAGAAATGAAGGTTGTCGAGGAAGGTTTGTCTACTGAGTCAGTATGGGTAGAAGTTAGGAACAGCAAGGGAACAGCCACCTCATTGGGGGTTTTCTACAGACCCCTTAATAACAGTAGAGAGATTGAAGAACTCATAGACTGGCAAATTTTGGAAAAGTCCAGACGTAGCAGGGTCATTGTTATGGGTGACTTCAACTTTCCTAATATTGGCTGGAACCTCCTTAGTGCAGATGGTTTGGATGGAGCCATTTTTGTCAGGTGTGTTCAGAGGGTTTCCTTACTCAGTATGCAGACAGGCCGACAAGGAGAGAGGCCATTTTGGATTTGGTGCTTGGCAATGAGCCAGGACCAGTGTCAGATCTCATGGTAGGAGAACACTTTGGTGACAGTGACCACAACTGTCTCACATTTACCATAGTCATGGAGAGGGAAAGGAGCAGTTTCCATGGGAAAACATTTAATTGGTGAAAAGGAAATTATGATGCAATCATACAGGAGTTGGAAAGTACAGATTGGGAGCAATTGTTCCACAGAAAGGCATAACAGACGTGGAGACTCTGAGACAGGCAAGAAGGGGTAAGAGTAAGAAGCCTTGGATGAGGGGAACAGAGGAGCTTCTAATCAAAAGGAAGAAGGCAGCCTACGTAAGGTGGAAGAAGCAAGGCTCTAGCACAGCTTTAGAGGATTACAGGCTTGGCAGGAAGGATTGAGGAGAACCCAAGGCATGTTACTCATACATGAGGAATAAGAGAATGATCAGGGAGAAGGTAGGGCCAGTTAGGGATAGTGTGGGGAACTTGTGCCGTGGAGTCTGAACATATAGGAGAAGCCCTAAATGAGTTTTTTGCTTTGGTTTTCACTAAGGAAAGGGACCTTGGGTTGTGAATGGGAATTTTGAGGAGCTGGGAAACAGGCTTGAGCAGATCAAGATTGATGAAGTCGATGTGCTGGAAATTTTGGCAAACGTTAAGATTGATAAGTCCCCAGGGCCAGGCCAGACTTATCTTAAATTGCTTCCAGAAACGAGAAAGGAGGTTGCTAAGCCATTGGCGAACATATTTGCCTCCTTACTCTCCACAGGAGTCGTACCGGAGGATTGGAGGGAAGCGGATGTTGTTCCTCTTTTCAAAAAGGGGAATAGGGAAATCCCTGACAATTACAGACCAGTCAGTCTCACGTCTGTTGTCGCAAGATTTTGGAAAGGATTTTGAGGGATAGGATTTATGTCTATTTGGAAAAGCATAGCGTGGTTAAAGGCAGTGGTCATGGCTTTGTGAGGGGCAGGTCATGCCTCACAAATCTTATTGAGTTCTTTGAGAAGGTGACGAGACAGGTTGATGAAGGTCGGGCAGTGGATGTGGTGTATGTGGACTTCAGCAAGGCATTTGATAAGGTTCCCCATGGTAGGCTTATTCATAAATTCAGGAGGTATGGGATGCAGCAATATTTGGCTGTCTGGATTCAGAATTGGTTGGCTGACAGAAGGCAGAGAGTGGTTGTAGATGGAAAGTATTCTGCCTGGAGGTCGGTTTTGAGTGGAGACCCTCAGGGCTCTGTTCTTGGGCCTCTGCTCTTTATAGTTTTGAGAAATGACTTGGATGAGGAGGTTGAGGGATGGGTTAGTAAATTTGCAGATGACACAAAGGTTGGAGGTGTCGTCGATAGTATAGAGGTCTACTGCAGGCTGCAGCTTGATATAGACAGGATACTATGTCATGCTGAGAAATGGCATATGGAGTTCAACCTGGATAAATGCAAAGTGATGCATTTTGGAAGGTCAAACTTGAATGCTGAATATAGAATTAAAGACAGGATTCTTGGCAGTGTGGAGGAACAGTGAGATCTTGGTGTTCATGTGCATAGATCCCTCAAAGTTGCCACCGAGTTTAAGAGTCATGAGGTTTTGCTGCAGCTCTACAAAACCTTGGTGAGACGACACTTGGACGATTGTGTCCAGTTCTGCTTGCCCTCTTATAGGAAAGATGTGGAGGCTTTGGAGAGGGTGCAAAGGAGGTTTACCAGAATGCTGCCTGGACTGGAGAGCTCGTCTTACAAGGAGAGTTTGACTGAGCTCAGACTTTTCTCTCTGGAGAGAAAGAGGAAGACAGGTGACCTGATCGAGGTGTACAAGGTATTGAGAGGCATGGAGAGTCAATAGCCAGAGACTTTTCCCCAGGGCAGGATTAACTGCCACAAGGGGCCATAGTTTTAAGATGTTAGGAGGAAGGTATAGAGGAGATGTCAGAGGTAGGTTCTTTATGCAGAGAGTTGAGAGCGCATGGAATGCATTGCCAGCATTAACCATAGAAACAGAATCATTAGGAGAATTTAAGCAACTGCTGGACAGGCATATGAATTAAGGGATGAATATCTTAGGTTATTTTATTTTAGATTAGGATTAATCCTTGGCATAACATCGTGGGCTGAAGGGCCTGTACTGTGCTAAAATATTTCTATGTTCTATCTTCTATGCCATGATTACAGTGAAAAAAATCATCAGCATATAATTAAAGACATATTGTATACCAACTTTGTGGTGCAACTTTCTATGGATAAGCTATTGAGTATGAATGTTCATTCTGGTTGCAATTTCAAAATAGCAGATGACAGGATGTGATGAGTCAGAGTCATATATTCATACAGCACAGAAACAGACGCCTCTGTCGAACACGTCCATGCTGACCAGGTTTCCTGAGATGTCTGAATTTCACCCATATCCCTGTAAACCTTTTCTATTCAGGTACCTATCCAAATACGTTTCAAATAATGTAACTGTACCTGCCTCTACCATTTCCTCTGGCATAAATGCACCACCCTCTGGATGAAAAGGTTGCCCCTCAGGTCCCTTTTAAATCTTTCCCCTCTCACTTTAAAACTATGCCTTATAGTTTTGAACTCCCCCCTCCCCCCACCTAAACCACACCACCCCCACCCCGCCCTCACCATCTCCATCACCCCTGTCCAGGAGCATAAGGTTAACTGCTCTGCCTTCATCTGTCCTCTTGGTTATGTCCTCAAAATACTCAATCAACTCAGTACGACGTGATTTCCCATGCACAAAGCCATGTTGACTATCCTTAATTCATCCTTGTCTTTCCAAATGCATGTAAATCCTGTCCCTCAGAATCACCTCCAACAACTTCCTCACCACCAACATTAGATTTACTGGTCTGTAGTTCCCTGGCTTTTCCTTATTGCTCAAAGTTTGGGAGAAGATTTGTAGCTCGGGTGCTCGTTGTTGTGGTTCTGTTCGCCGAGCTGGGAGTTTGTGTTGCAAACGTTTCATCCCCTGTCTAGGTGACATCCTCAGTGCTTGGGAGCCTCCTGTGAAGCGCTTTTGTGATGTTTCCTCCGGCATTTATAGTGGTTTGTCTCTGCCGCTTCCGGTTGTCAGTTCTTGCTGTCCACTGCAGTGACTGGTATATGGGGTCCAGGTCGATGTGTTTGTTGATAGAATCTGTGGATGAGTGCCATACCTCTAGGAATTCCCTGGCTGTTCTCTGTTTGGCTTGCTCTATAATAGTAGTGTCATCCCAGTCGAATTCATTTTGCTTTTCCTTATTGCCTTTATTAAATAGTGGTACAACATTAGCCACCCTCCAGTCTTCTGTGGATATTAATATCTCTGCTAGGGGGTGCTACAATTTCTTCCTTAGCTTCCCACAATGTCCTGGGATATATATCTACCGCTACACATTTCAAAAGTGAGATAACGAGCGTTCAGAGACAGTATGCTCCTGGTCGGGTGAAGAGCAAGTCAGGTCGGAGTACAGAACCCAGGATAATGAGAGATATTCAGAAAAAAGATGGAAGCATATGTCAGGTATGGACTGCTGGGATCAAGTAAATCTGTTGAGGTAAAATTCTAGAATCCATCATTAAAGATGAGATTTCTAAATTCTTGGAAGTGCAGGGTTGGATTAGAACAAGTCAGCATGGATTTAGTAAGGATAGGTCGTGTCTGACAAACCTGTTAGAATTCTTTGAAGAGGTAACAAGTAGGTTAGACCAGGGAAACCCAATGGATGTTATCCACCTAGACTTCAAAAAGGCCTTTGATATAGTGCCTCGCGGAAGGCTGCTGAGTAAGGTGAGGGCCCATGGTGTAGAGGTGAGCTATTGGCATGGATTGAGGATTGGCTGTCTGACAGAAGGCAGAGAGTTGGGATAAAAGGTTCTTTTTTGGAATAGCAGCTAATGACAAGTGGGGTCCCACAGGGTTCAGTTTTGGGGCCACAGTTGTTCACTTTATATATTAATGATCTGGATGAAAGGTCTGGAGGCATTCTGGTGAAGTTCACCGATGATGTGAAGTGAGGTGGACAGGCAGGTAGTTCTGAGTACTGCAGAAAGATTTAGACAGTTTAGGAGAGTGGTCCAGGAAATGGTTGATGAAATTCAATGTGAACAAATGTGAGGTATTGCACTTTAGAAAAAAGAATACAGGCATGGACTATTTTCAAAATGGTGAGAAAATTCTTAAAGCCAAAGTACAAAGGGATCTGGGAGTGCTAGTACAAGATTCTCTAAAGGCTGACTTGCAGGTTGACTCTGTGGTTAAGAAAGCGAATGTAATGTTGTCATTTATCTCAAGAGGGTTGGAATGTAAAAGCAGCGATGTACTTCTGAGACTTTATAAAGCCCTGGTTAGGCTCCATTTAGAATACTGTGTCCAATTTTGGGCCCCACACCTCAGGAAGGACATACTGGCACTGGAGCATGTCCAGCGGAGATTCACATGGATGATCCCTGGAATGGTAGGCCTAACATATGATGAACCTGAGGATATGAGGATCCTGAGATTGTATTCATTAGAGTTTAGAAGGTTGAGGGGAGATCTAACAGAAACTTACAAGATAATGCATGGTTTTGAAAGGGCAGATGCTGGGAAATTGTTTCCATCAGGTGGGAAGACTGGGACTTGTGGACATAGCTTTAGAATTAGAGGGAGTTCATTTAAAATGGAAATGAGGAGACATTTCTTCAGCCAGAGAGTGGATGGCCTATGGAATTCATTGCCACAGAGTGCAGTGAAGGCTGGAACATTAAATGTCTTCAAGGCAGAGATTGACAAATTCTTAATCTTGCAAGGAATCAAGAGATACGGGGAGAGTGCAAGTAAGTGGCATTGAAATGCCCATCAGCCATGATGGAATGGCATAGTGGACTCAATGGGCCGAATAGCCTTACTTCCACTCCTGTGTCTTATGGTCTTATGGTCTTAAGGCCTTCTGCATCTCCTCTTCTGTGATGTGATCTGTTTTCACGGCCTCGCTTCTTAGTTCCCTCAGTTCCCAAGCTTCCATGTCTTTCTTCATGGTAATTAGTAACACAAAATATTCATTTAGTATCTCACCCATCTCCTGTGGTTCCACACATAGACAACCTCATTGATCTGTAAGGGGCCTCATTCTATCCCCATAATGTACTCATACAATTTCTTTCGATTCTCCATAACCTTATTTGCCAAAGCTATCTCATATCTTTTCTTTTTCCCTCTTGATTTCTCTCCTAAGTATGCTCACACTCCCCCTTATATTTCTCAACAGGTTCACTTCATCCCAGGAGTCCATACCTGACATATGCTTCCATCTTTTTCTGGACCAGAGCCTCAATATCTCTCATAATCCTGTATTCCTACTTGCCTTGTTCTTCATCCTTATAGAAAAATACTGTCTCTGAATGCACCTTATCTCACTTTTGAAACCCTCCCACTTGCCAGTTGTCCCAGTACCTGTGAACAGCCTGTCCCAATCAACTTTTTGAAAGCTCCTGTCCAATAACGTCAAAATTGGCCTTGCTTCAATTAAGAACTTTAGCTTTTACTCAAGGCTTGTTCTTTTCCATAATGACTTCAAACCAATAGAATTACAGTCACTGGTCCCAAAGTGCCCCTCCACTGACACCTCAGTCATTTGCCCTGCCTTATTTCCGAAGAGAAAATAGAATTTTGCTCCTCTTCTAATTGTTACATCTACATATTGTTAATGAATATTTTCTTGAACGTACTGAACAAATTTCTCCCCATTCAAGCCCTTAAAATTATGGTAGTTCTAATCTATGGAAATTTAAAATCCCCTTCTATTCCAACCCTATTATTTTTACAGCTATCTGAGATTTCCTGACATATTTGTTCTTCACTTTTTCCTGACAACTGGGGGGGCCTGCTGTACAATCCCATCAAGGCGATCATGCCTTTTCTATTTCTCAGTCTCATCTACACAGTTGCACTGGATGATCCCTCAGGAATATCCGGTCTAAGTACTGCTGTGATGTTTTCTGTAATAAAAAACAACACTCCACCCCCACCCCTGCTCTTGCCTCCCTTTCTATCCTTCCTATAACATCTATACTGCATAACACTGAGCTGCCAGTCCTGTCCGTCCCTCAGTCATGTTACTGTGATTGCTATGGTATCCCAATCCCATGTTCCCATTCATGCCCTGAGTTAATCTGCCTTACCTGTTAGGCCTCTTGCATTGAAATAAATACAGTTTAATTCATCAGTCCTATCTCTTTCTCTGCCATACCTTGTCCATTTAACTTGCTCCTTTTAACTTATGATCCAATCTCAACCTTGCGTCTTTTCTCAGTATTGAGTCAGAGAGTCAGACAGCTTAAGATACCTCAATTCTATCCACCTGCCAGATTAATTTAAATCCTCCCAGGTGGCTTTGGCAAATCTAACCGCCAGATGATTGATCTCCCTCCAGTTCAGGTGCAACCCATCCCACTTCGGCCCCAGAAGAGATCCCAATGATCCAAAAATCTGAATCCCCTGCACCATCTCCTCAACCATGCATTAATCTACTCTATCCTTGTACTCCTACTCTCACTAGCACGTGGCACCAGAAGTAATCCAGCGATTACTATCCTTGAGGTCCTGCTTTTTAACCTCCAGCCTAACTCCCTAAATTCCCTCTGCCGAACCACATTCTTTTCTCTATCTATGTCGTTGGTGCCAATGTGTTCAATGATATTGGGTTTGAGAATTTGAGAATTTGCAACTGCTCCAAAATGTCCTTAATCTTGGTGTCAGGGAAGCAGCGTCCCATCCTGAAGTCTCTTGCACAGCCGCAGAATCACATCTACATCATCAGCTGATTATTATGATTTCTGCGCAGGAAGCCCACAATTAATGGACATCTCCTACTCTGAGTCAAAAAGTGTGGTGCTGGAAAAGTACAACCGGTCAGGCAACGTCTGATGAGCAGGAGAGTCGATGTTTCGAGCATAAGCTCTTTATCTGCAATGTTCTGCTGCTCTGATACCGGCAATGATAATGAGTCATCTCCACCAAAAGTTGAACGGGCAGCAAATATCTCTGTTTATTAAATATGTGATGAAAACACTAACGCTTTCCTGTAAAATTCCTCGCTTGCCTGAAGCCCTTCTTTGTACAAAGATCAAATAAATTGTCATTGGATGTGTTGCTTGTGGTGGTTTGTAGCATCACCATTTAAAGTCCTGCGTACTTTTAGAAATGGGCAGATGTTCTGTAGACACGAATTAAAATTGTTAAACTAGAATTGGGGACTGTGAATTTCATGCTGTGAATTTGGCATAAGTTCCCCTCAAGGGCATTGAAACAACTGTAAAATATGACCACTTACATCACAGAACTGCAACCTAGTGGAAATATTAATGCTGCTTAAATGATCAATCATAAGTTACACTCAATCTGACTGGAATAATAATCTTGGCGCAGCTCGAAATAACCTCGGTCAGGCTAAATGCAGACTTGAGATGAACTGCAACCAACTTCAGCCAAATTGACCAAGCGCCCATGAAATTAAAATATGTTCCAAGGTATAGAAAATGCAGCCACTCTGCTGACTGTGGGCTGCTCGATGCCACAGCCTGACTGTCAGTATTTCTGTCCACCTCTGATGTGTGAGCTTCAGTGTCACTGCTAACACTGGGTCAGGTTTCCACTAAGGAACTCAGTGATTGAAGACAGCGTCAACTGTCGAGACAACGTGGCAGACATGGAGCCGCAGGTTAAGAGGAGAGCAGAGGGTTGACAGCAGCAGATACATGTTTAAATTCTGATGCATTCCACAAAAGCGTCAGACTCCAGAGAAAGTTACAGGTCCACCCATTATGGCACTAAGGGCTATTTCATCTCTCAGGCTCAGCAATGGGAAAGTATTTTAAAGGGATAACAGTAAACTTTACTGAATCTGCCCAGATACCCGCATACCCAAGGGAAAGAAAGCACAATTTAAAAGAAGATGAGGGAACATATAAAGTACTTCACAAAATCTCTACAATGCTATTCGGCCCATCAAGTCCACCCCAACCCTCTCCCTGTAACCCTGCCTTTCCCATGGCTAATCCAACTAATCTGCACATCCCTGGCCTCCCCCAGTCTGAAGATGTGCATATCAGGGTGGATTGGCCGTGCTCAATTGCCCCTAGTGTATAGGGATATGCAGGCTGAGTAGATTAGCCATGGGAAGTGCTGTGTGTTAGGGGAGGGTATTGGGTCTGGGTGAGATGCTCTTCAGTGCAGACTCTGTGGACCATAAATGGCCTGTTTCTGCACTGTGGGAATTCTATGGTGGGGGAGATGGTGGTGGTCTTGGGTGGAGTTTGTGAGTGACAAGGGGAGGAAACAAGAAAGAGAGAGAGAGAGATGAAGGGAAAGATAATTCCTAATCATTTCGAAGTTGCATGTGAATTGTTACTGAGGCTCAGTGGCAGCACAATTGCTTTATTCTTTCACAGGGTGTGGGGATTTGCTATAACACCGATTCTGCATTGCCCTTGCAACATTCTTGAATGGTTGTAGTCTATTTGCTTTCTCCTCAGTTGCCTGAAATTCAAAGTCATGGGCTGAAGTTGCACTGTGAGATTGGAGCTCACAGTTTTGAGCTGTGTGACTGAAGGCATGCTGTCTTATGAAGCTTTAACTCTGAGTGAGAACTGCATTGCCAGAGGTGGGACCTTCTTAAACATGACATTAACTCAAGAGCCTTGTCTACCAGTCCACATGAATGTGAAACATTACTTCATTAATATTAATCCCTCAGTTAATCATCAGCAGAATATCAGACAAACAGACCATTTATATAATTTGCTGTTCGACAAGTTTTCTGCCATATTTACACAAAACCATAGCTGACTGTACATCAAGAGTAGATCATTGTGTTTAACACACTGGGTATCCATCCATTGAATGAGGCAGTGAAATGCTCTCAGTGTAAAAGATAAAGCTGAAGCATTCTCAAGAATTTTCATCTTGAACTGCCAAACGGATTCTCTTTCTCTGCATGCAACGTGATAAAAGCCAGCCTTCAGCCAATGTGGTTCACTCCACGTGGTATCAAGAAACAATTGGAGGAGTGGATGCTGCAAAGTTATGGGCTTTGGCAATTTTCCAGCAATAGTATTGAAGATGTGCAATGCATGAGTGAATAGACAGGCAGTGGTTGGACATCCTACAGAGCACAACAGTTAGCAGATCAGATAGGACAGTTCCCATTTCTGTGATTTCTCACCAATGTCCGTACCCCTGTGGGTCACCAAATCTCACTAAAACATTGCCTTCTTCACAAAGAATTCTAATTGTTCACTTTTGACAATCTCAGCCTTAACATCCCCCCCCCCCCCCCCCCCCCCCCCACCACCCTCACAAAACTCAAACTGCCTCAATGGGTACACACTTCCTGGTAGCTCAATCTCTTCTTCTGAGACCCCATTCCACAGAATACCATGCATTGCTAAGTGCTACCATTGGTAGTGGCACCCATAGATTACAAGCAGATCGAGCAGGTCAAACTGCACATCCAGAAGGTACTGTTGGCTATTAGAAGCAATGGAATGGTCTCTAACTAGAATTTGGCATATCCCCATGATACCATAACCATCAAGCTGGGCTATCAAACTAGGTTCAATGAAGAGAGCAGGAGGGCATGCAAACAGCAGCAGGCACACATAAAAATAGAGGTGTCCACTTGGGGAAACTACAATACTGGCCTACTTGCATGTCAGATAACATTATCAACAAATAATAGACAGGGCTAATGGAACAGCCAATGGAACAAAATTGAGCTCTGCAGGCCAACCACAACCAGTCAAGAATGGACAAGTAAACATGTTATAGGTGAAGGAAGTTCCTCAACTATACTCATCCTCAATGAGTGGTGAGCCAAGCACATCAATGCAAAGAATAAGGCTGATTCATTTGTATCTATCTTAAGCCAGAAGTTGCTGAAGTGGGTGCTCTGTCTCAGACTCCTCCAGAATTCCGCTCTTTCTCCTCCTGATGGTCAATATAATACCATTTGAAGACCTCATCCTGAAATCACTGCTTTAGTCCAGCTGTAGGATAGTCTATCGCCATATTCTTAGCAGGTCAAACCGTGCATAACACTTGGAGGGAGGTTGTCTCTCTCAAGCAAGCAATGTCCAAAGAGAGCTGAAAATGTGTTGCTGGTTAAAGCACAGCAGGTTAGGCAGCATCCAAGGAACAGGGAATTCGACGTTTCGGGCCAGAGCCCTTCATCAGGAATGAGGAGAGGGTGCCAGGCAGGCTAAGATAAAAGGTAGGGAGGGGTCCAAAGAGATCCCACTGCCTTTACACCCAACCACCCTTCCTCCTTTCTTCATGATCCACAAACCAGGAACACTCTTGTACTTATCCACACCTTCCACAGCCCCTGCCCCACCATCACTTACCTCTCTTAGCTGAGACATCTCAAGCCAATGAGATGCTTTGTTGAAATGCAGTCATTGTTTTAATCCAGGAAACGCAACAACTAATTTTCACTTAAGATACCCACAAACAACAATGCGATATTGATAATTTTTTTTAATGTTGATTGAGGAAAAAATATTGGTTCGTACATCAGAGAGAAACCACTTGTTCTTTTCCTCAAAATCACAGGATCTTCTCAATCCACTAACCAGCCAGATGGGATCTTGGTTTGATGGCTCAGTTGAAAGATGGGATCAGCTACTATGCAGAACTCCCTCCGTACTGCCCTGAAGTCTTGGTCCTGATTTTTGTGCTCAAGTTCTCAAGCGAGACTTAAGCAGGGGCTATCTGATTCAGAGACAAGTGCACAAACCAACTAAGTCGAAACGGACTAGTGCACACCATCATGATGCCCCAGAACATTCAAACTATCAAAGCAATGTGTGACAAAGCAGCGAGAGGAGCCATTCAGCCCACGAAAGCTACTCTACCTCAATCATCTACCTCAATGGCACTTTCCAACACTGTCTCCATATCCCTTGAAGTCAACAGTGTCTAGAAATCTATCTTGAACTTTATGACTGAGCCACTGGTGTAGAGAATTCCAAAGATATCCCATCCTCTGAGCAAAAACATTCCTTCTCATCTCAGTCCTCAATAAACTGCTTCGAATCCCAAGGCCTGTATTGTTGCTCTTGATAGCCCAGCCAAAGGAAACATCCTTTCTGCACCCAACCTGTCCAGCCCCATTCGCATTTTTAATGACGGGAGAAAGCAGAGTAACTACTAAGGTCTTATTAGAGGTGCAACAATGCAGCATGCTCTCAGTGAAGGTAAATTCTTCAATGTTCCACTGTCTCATTAGAAACAGAATCACAGCTGGTGGTGCATTAACTTGAGAGTCAGCACACCTCAGGTGAGGGGCAAGGTTAAGGAGATAGAGACCTTTGTGGTGACTTCAGCCAGTACCTGTTGGACTATAACCTGGTGTTGTGTGATTTTTAAGTTTGTACACCCCAGTCCAACACCAACATCTCCAAATCAGCCAGTCCAGGAATTGGAACCTGCTCTGTTGGCGTAGCTACAAGCCATCCGGCTAACTGAGCGATCCGAACCAGTAGAGCAGCCTGAATGTCATGATGTTTGGTCGAGTGGAAATTAAACATAGCTTTCTGACTTAAAGGTGAGAGTGTTACCTACTGAGCCACATATAACAGCAACTGAGAATGTCAGGATCAGATTTGGCCAACAATTTATACAGCATTACGACTGTAGACGAAGCAATCAAAACAGGGCAAGATCTATACAGGAGATGGAAACATGATTTCAAAACGCAATGGATAGTCCATCAAAGTGTTTTTCTAAACTAAGCGATCAGCTGGCAAACATGCCAGTGCCGTTTTCTCAGCGTGTCGTAATGCCACGCTCTGAAATACCAAGCAGAGATCAAAGGATGGATTGTGAAGGCTGAATTTTTTATTTATTCACAGGATAAGGCTGTCACAGTAAAGGTTGGCATTTATTGACTATCCTTAATCATTCTAGCAAAGATTCTGGTGAGCTGACTTCTTGGATCACTGCAGTTCTTTTGGTGATTATAATTTTCTGTTGCAAGTTGGCACTTGCTGAAATAGAACCACTTCTGCCAGGTGCTGTCTGAGACGTTTCATTTTTTCGTTAAAGGCATTTTATATAAAGTAATGAATTGAGCTGACACTTCACATGATGAAGCGGAAACTGTCTGCCCAACTGCACTTATGTTGAATAGAGTGCCACACTGTTAATTGGATGTTTAGGAATAGACAATGAATGGTGGTTGAGAGAAAGACAATCTGTTTATGTAGGTGGTATCACTTTTTTCACAAATGAGCCTTTCATTATGGGTAACTCACAGCACACACCACTCACTGTATAACCTGCCACCACAAATCAACAGATTCCCAGAACAGATATCCTTCATATTGTGGACACAGTACAGAAGGAGGCCATTCTATCCATTGTGCCAATGCCAACTGTTTGCAAGAGCCACTCAGCTATTCTCACACTCCTGCCTTTCCTCCGTAGACTCGGAAACATTTTTCTCTCCAGATAATTATCCCAATTCTCTCTTGAAAGCCTCAATTTGCATTTAGCAGATGCTCAGGCAATGCTCATTCCAGATCCCAACTACACACTGTGCAAGAAAGTTTTCATGCTACTTTGCTTCGACAATCACCTTCAACCAATATCCTCTGGCCCATCCCACCACGACATCACTCTCTACCACTGCTGTCCAAACTGTGAAGTCCAAGCTGTTTCAATTTTTGTGTTTTTAAATGCGGATTGAAATGAGTGGAAAAAAATATGTTTTGAAACCAAAGATGACTGCAAGTACAAGTAACTCAATGGATAGATTCTTAATGAGTGGGGAGACCATGCATTAAGGAGAAAAGGCAGGAAAATGGATATGAGGAGTGTCAGATCAGCCATGATCCTATCGAATGGTAGGGCATGCTCAAGGGGCTGAATGGCCTATTTGTGTTCCATTTACTTACGATCTTATGATGCTCATTGTGAACATTGTTTGCATAGCTGCTGATTCAAGCAGTAATAAGAGAATGTGCTGATGACCTGGAGGGAGGGAGCATGTACAACTGGGGATTCAGCTGGCAATGAGTAGCTGTTTGGTTTGTGAGCTAGTGACCAAATATCGATGACAAAAGTGTCCTCAGCATCAATAACATGTAGCTGAACAGCTGGGGTTGTGAGCAAGACACGGTGAAGGTGTCAAATCAGGAACTATGTTAGTAGCAAATTCCACTTTAACTCTGAAGAAAACCCACTTATTATTCCTTTAGGAATTAGTGTAAGCTGTGACCTTTGATTAGATTAGATTAGATTTCCTACAGTATGGAAACAGGACCTTCGGCCCAACAAGTCCACACTGACCCTCCGAAGAGTAACCCACTCAGCCCATTTTGAGGAGAAAGTGAGGACTGCAGATGCTGGAGATCAGAGCTGAAAATGTGTTGCTGGAAAAGCGCAGCAGGTCAGGCAGCATCCAAAGAGCAGGAGAATCAACATTTCGGGCATGAGCCCGTCTTCAGGAATGCTGCCTGACCTGCTGCGCTTTTCCAGCAACACATTTTCAGCATTCCTGAAGAAGGGCTCATGCCCGAAACATCGATTCTCCTGCTCTTTGGATGCTGCCTGACCTGCTGTGCTTTTCCAGCAACACATTTTCCACTCAGACCATTTCCCTTACCCTATATTTACCCCTGACTATGGGCAATTTAGAATGGCCAATCCACCTGATCTGCACATCTTTGGACTGTGAGAGGAAGCCGGAGCACCCAGAGGAAACCCACACAGACACAGGGAGAATGTGCAAACTCCACACAGAGTCATCCAAGGTGGGAATTGAACCTGGGTGCCTGGTGCTGTGAGGCAGCAATGCTAACCACTGGGCCACCGTGCCACCCCCAATTAATTAAAGAGTCGAGAGACTTTTTTATAAGTGTGACCCAGACATGCAGTGCCGCCCACAAACCAGTGAAAACATCTGGAGAAGGATCACAGGGAAGTAGCACAGGAGATGGAGGCTTGGGAGCTGGACCATCAGGAGTTGGAAGGTCAGGAGGTGAAAGGTCAGTAGATGGAGGTGGAAGGTCAGTAGATGGAGGGTCGGGGGTGGAGTGTCAATAAGTAGGAGTGTCAAGAGGTGGAATGCTAAGAGATGGGGAGTCAGTGAGCTGAAGAATCAGCAGGTGGAGGGTCAGGAGGTAAAAGGTCATTGAGTAGGAAGTTTGAGTGGAGGAGAGTCAGTTTGTAAGATGATTGCAAGGTGGAGAGTCAGTGAGTAGGAGGGTTGGGAGGTGGAAGGTCATGAAGTGGAGGATTGGAAATGGAGGATTGAGAGGTAGAGGGCCAGGAGATGGAAGGTTGGGAGGTGGAGAGTCAGGAGGTGGATACTTGGAAGGTGCAGGGTCGCTAAGTGGAGGGTTGGGAGGTGGAGAATCCAGAGGTGGAGGGTTGGGAGGTGGAGAATCAGGATGTGGAGAGTCAGGAGATGGAGAGTCAGAAGGTGGATGGTTGGAAGGTGAAGGGTCAGAAGGTGGAGGGTTGGGAGGTGGAGAGTCAGGAGTTGGAGGGTTGAGAGGTAGAGGGCCATGAAGCTAGAAGACAGAGGGTGACGGTGAGCATTGCTTTTCAGACAGGAGGCCTGTGACCAGTGGACTGCACAAGGATCGGTGCTGGGTCCTCTACTTTTTGTCATTTACATAAATGATTTGGATGCGAGCATAAAAGGTACAGTTAGTAAATTTGCAGATGACACCAAAATTGGAGGTGTAGTGGACAGTGAAGAGGGTACTTCAATTTACAACAGGATCTGGACCAGATGGGCCAATGGGCCGAGAAGTGGCAGATGGAGTTTAATTCAGATAAATGCAAGGTGCTGCATTTTGGGAAAGCAAATCTTAGCAGGACTTATACACTTAATGGTAAGGTCCTCCAGAGTATTGCTGAATAAAGAGACCTTGGAGTGCAGGTTCATAGCTCCTTGAAAGTGGAGTCACAGGTAGATAGGATAGTGAAGAAAGCGTTTGGTATGCTTTCCCTTATTGGTCAGAGTATTGAGTACAGGAGTTGGGAGGTCACGTTGTACAGGACATTGGTTAGGCCACTGTTGGAATATTGCATGCAATTCTGGTCTCTTCCTATCAGAAAAATGTTGTGAAACTTGAAAGGGTTCAGAAAAGATTTACAAGGATGTTGCCAGGGTTGGAGGATTTGAGCTATAAGGAAAGGCTGAACAGGCTGGGGCTGTTTTCCCTGGAGCATTGGAGGCTGAGTGGTGACCTTACAGAGGTTTACAAAATGATGAGGGGCATGGATAGGATAAATAGGTAAAGTCTTTTCCCTGGGTTTGGGGAGTCCAGAACTAGAGGGCATAGGTTCAGGGTGAGAGAGAAAAGATATAAAAGAGACCTACGGGGCAACTTTTTCACACAGAGGATGGTACATGTATGGAATGAGCTGCCAGAGGAAGTGATGGAGGCTGGTACAATTGCAACATTTAAGAGGCAGTTGGATGGGTATATGAATAGGAAGGGTTTGGAGGGATATGGGCTGGGGGCTGGCAGGTGGCTCTAGATTGGGTTGGGATATCTGGCCAGCATGAATGGGTTGGACTGAAGGGTTTGTTTCCATGCTGTACATCTCTATGACTCTATGACTCTAAGTGGATGGTTGTGAGATGGAGAGTCGGGGGTTGGAGGGTTGGGAGGTGGAGGGTTGGGAGGCGGAGAGTCAGGAAGTGGAGGGTTGGGAGGTGGAGAGTCAGGAGGTGGAGGGTTGGGAGAACATAGAATGTTACAGTATAGTATGGGTCCATCGGCCCATATTTTGCCGACCTGTGGAACTAATGTAAAGCCCATCTAACCTACACTGTTCCATTCTTGTTCATATAGGTAAAAACAATGACTGCAGATGCTGGAAACCAGATTCTGGACTAGTGGTGCTGGGAGAACACGGCAGTTCAGGCAGCATCCAAGGAGCAATAAAATCGACGTTTCGGGCAAAAGCCCTTCATCAGGAATACAGGCAGAGAGCCTGAAGGGTGGAGAGATAAGTGAGAGGAGGGTGTGGGTGGGGAGAAAGTAGCATAGAGTTGCAGTGGGAGAGGGACTCCCTGAGGTTCTTGTAGAGAGAGGAGGAAAACTTCTTTAAGGCAGCCATCCTTGCAAGAGGATTCAGTTATTCATGTCCATATGCCTATCCAATGACCATTTAAATACTTCTAAAACTGGCGAGTCTATTACTGTTGCCGGCAGTGTGTTCCACAACCCTATGACTCTCTGAGTAAAGAAACTACCTCTGACATCTGTCTGATTCCTGATGAAGGGCTTATGCTCGAAACGTCGAATTCTCTATTCCTGAGATGCTGCCTAACCTGCTGTGCTTTGACCAGCAACACATTTGCAGCTCTATCTACAACTCCTCAATTTAAAGCTGTCACCTCATGCTTGCCATCGCCATTCGAGGTAAAAGGCTCTCACTGTCCAAACTGTCTAAACCTCTCATTATCTGATATGTCTCAATTAAGTCATCTCTCAATCCTTCTTCTCTCTAATGAAAATAGTCTCAAGTCCCTCAGCCTTTCCTCATAAGACCTTCCCTCCATATAGGGCAACATCCTAGTAAATCTCCTCTGAACCCTTTCTAAAGCTTCCACGACCTTCCTATAATGCGGTGACCAGAACTGTACGCAATACTCCAAACGTGGCCACACCAGAGCTTTGTACAGCTGCAGCATGACCTCATGGTTCTGAAACTCAATCCTTCTACTAATAAAAGCATTGTATGCCTTTTTAACAACCCTATCAACCTGTGTGGCAACTTTAAAGGATCTATGTACCTGGACACCGAGATCTCTCTGCTCATCTTACCATTAGCCCAGTACTCTGCATTCCTGTTACTCCTTCCAAAGTGAATCACTTCACACTTTTCCACATTAAATTCTATTTGCCACCTCTCAGCCCAGCTCTGCTACTTATCTATGTCCCTCTGTCACCTCCAACATCCTCTGTCACTATCCACAACTTTACCGACCTTAGTGTCATCCGCAAATTTACTAACCCATCCTTTTAGCCCTCATCAAGGTCATTTATAAAAATGACAATCAACAGTAGACACAAAACAGATCCTTGTGGTACCCCACAAGTAACTGAACTCCAGGATGAACATTTCCCAACAATCATCATCCTCTGTCTTCTTCCAGCTAGCCAATTTCTGGTCCAAGTAGCTAAATCATCCTCAATCCCATGCCTCCATATTTTGGGCAATAGCCTACTGTGGGGAACCTTATCAGATGCTTTACTGAAATGCATATACACCACATCAACCACTTTACCCTCATCCACCTGTTTGGTCATCTTCTCAAGGAACTCAATAAGGTTTGTGAGACATGACCTACCCTTCACAAAACCGTGTTGACTATCCCTAACCAACTCAATCCTTTCTAGTTGATTATAAATCCTATCTGTTATAACCTTTCCCAATACTTTACCCACAACCGAAGTAAGGCCTGCAGGTCTGTAATTTCCAGCATTGTCCCTACTTCCCTTCTTGAACAAGGCAACAACATTTGCTATCCTCCAGTCCTCTGGCACTATTCCTGTAGACAATGATGACATAAAGATCAAGGCCAAAGGCTTAGCAACCTCCTCGCTGGCTTCCCAGAGATTCCGAGGATAAGTCCCATTTGGCCCAGGGGACTTATCTATTTTTACACTTTCCAGAATTGCTAACACCTCCTCCTTATGCACCTCAATCCCATCTAGTCTAGTTGCCTATATCTCAGTATTCTCCTCGACCACATTGTCTTTTTCTCGTGTGAATACTGACAAAAAGTATTCATGTAGCAATTCCCCTATCCCCTCTGACTCTACACACAACTTCCTACTACTATGCTTGATTGGCCCTAGTCTTACTTTTGTCTTTCTTTTATTCCTGATATACCTATAGAAAACATTAGGATTTTCCTTGATCCTACTGGCCAATGACTTCTCATGTCCCCTCCTGGCTCTTCTTAGCTCTTTAGGTTTTTCCTGGCTAACCTGTAACTCTCAAATTCCCTAACTGAGCCTTCACATCTCATCCTAACATAAGCCTTCTTGTTCCTTTTGACAAGAGATTCAACTTCCTTAGTAGATCACTGCTCCCGCACTCGACCACTTCATTCCTCTCTGACAGGTACATACTTATCAAGGACCCGTAGTAGCTGTTCCTTGAATAAGCTCCACATTTCATTTGTGCCCATCTCCTGCCATTTCCTTCCCCATCCTGTGCATCCCAAATCTTGCCTACTCGCATCGTAATTGCCTTTCCCCCAGCTATAAATTTTGCCCTGCATTATTACCTATCCTTTTCAATCACTAAAGTAAACATAACCAAATTGTGGTCACTATCACCAAAGCGATCACCTCTCTCCAAGTCTAACTCCTGGCTGGATTCATTACCCAGTACTAAATCAAATGTGGCTTTGTCCCTTGTTGGCCTATCTACATATTGTTTCAGGAAGCCCTCCTGCACACATTGGACAAAAACTGACTCATCTAAAGTACTTGAATTATAGTATTCCCTGTCAATATTTGGAAAGTTAAAGTTCCCCATTGCAACTATTCTGTCACTCTGACTCCTATAGAACATCATCTTTGCTATGCTATCTTCTACATCTCTGGAACTATTTGGAGGTCTATAGAAAATTCCCAACACAGTAATCCCCTCCTCCCCTGTTTCTAATCTCAGCCCATACTACGTCAGTAGATGAGTATTCAAAAGTCCTTTTTGCAAACGTAACACTGTCCTTGACTAACAGTGCCACATCACCCCCTCTTTTACCATTTTCTCTGTTCTTACTGAAACATTTAAATCCTGGAACTTGTAATAACCATTCCTAGCCCTGCTCGACCCATATCTCTGAAATGGCCACAGCATTAAAATCCTGGATACCATAACATGCTGCAAGTTCACCCACCTTATTCCTGATGCTCCTGGCGTTGAAGCAGACACACTTCAAACCAACTTCTTGCTTATCGGTGCCTTCTTGCAATCTTGAAATCTTAGTTTTGACTTCACTACTCTCAACCTCTTCTATACTGGAACTGTAATTTTGGTTCCCATCTCCCTGCTGAATTAATTTTAAGTTGGAGAGTCAAGAGGTGGAGATTGAGGAGGTGGAGAGTCAGAAGGTGGAGAGTCAAGAGGTGGAGATTGAGGAGGTGGAGGGTCAGGAGGTGGAGAGTCAGGAGGTGGAGAGTCGGGAGGTGGAGAGTCAGGAGGTGGAGAGGCAGGAGGTGGAGGGTCGGGAGGTGGAGAGTCAGGAGGTGGAGAGTCAGGAAGTGGAGAGGCAGGAGGTGGAGAGGCAGGAGGTAGAGGGTTGGGAGGTGGAGGGTCGGGAGGTGGAGAGTCAGGAGACGGAGGGTCAGGAGTTGGAGAGCCAGGAGGTGAAGGGTTGGGAAGTGGAGAGTCAGGAGCTGGAGAGTTAGGAGGTGGAGAGTCAGGAGATGGAGGGCCAGGAGGTGGAGAGTCAGGAGGTGGAGAGTCAGAAGATGGAGGGCGAGTGACTGGGTGGACTTTAGATGCAGTAGAATCTAGCATTCCCAGCAGGAAGCTGGGAGAAGCTTCTCAAAAACAGTGTTAATCTGATGTGACCCTCCATCCCACCTGGTGTGTAAGAATATCATTGCGATTGGTATTCCTATGATAAAGGTGATATTTAATTGAATCAATTTAAGATTCAGCAGCTAAACTGAGGATTTGCTGTTTCAGTTGTGTGATAAATGTGGCTCGTGTAATGAAATGGTTAATTTGACTGCTCTGAGCCTGCTTTTATTCTGTTATTGATCTGTCTTTATAATGTAGTAACAGTTACCTTTAGGCTTTGTTGGTTAAGCAGGGAAGTTTAAATCAATTTGAAGTATTTTCAACTATTGAGCCAGAACTGAAATAAGAGCAATAGTCAGTATAGTCACTTCAGTGAACTTAATTAAAAGTCAAGCCATCTCATGTGAATTTAGATATTTCAGAGAACCTTAATCAGTTGATTCAGGAGAGGGAAAGCAAATATTTCAGTAACTCTGCTACAAGGAGAACTCTTGTGTTTTACTTTGCAGAATACCATGGGATTTTCTACATCCAACCTGAACAGCCACAGATTAAAACCTCATTGGAAAGAAACTGCCTTCTGTCCATGGGTTGTGAAAGTGTCAACCTAGATTTAGTGACATTTTTGGAACTACAGCTTTGGATACAGAGGCAAGGAAACACCCATTAAAGTGCAATGCCATTTATAAATGATTGTGTGATTTTCTGCCCATACCTAAGAGTTTGGATTCAAGTCAAGGAGAAGTCAAGCTTCAGGATTTGGCTTCTTTAGAACTTGGTTTACTCTATGTTTAAAATGCATACAGTTATACATGCTCAACGGAGACAGACCAAACTCCAATCTATTGTTTCATTAATGAAGACTATTATCTATCTACCTGTGTTTCTCTCTTCAAATCAAATCAGCGCTTCCCACACTGTCCTATTTATGGCCTGTGGGGAGCAGCTCTGAAACATCATCATCTGGTTGGTCCAGGATCCGAAGCCATTGCACATAATTTGCTGCAGGTTCACATGGAGGTGAAGTCTGTAATGGGTTTCCAGTTAAGTCAGTGCTCCATGGAAAGAGCGATGCACTTAGTCTCTTGCAATGCACTCTGCGCAATCACTGGTTTCCATTGGGAAAGCCAGATCACGGAATCATACTAAAATCCAATTAAAGAAAAATAAGTAAAAGGGAAATCCATTAAAAGGAAATATGTAAAGAAAGACTGTGAAACAAAATTGGGAGTTTCCTGGAGATGGAGACAGGAAAAAACAGCTCTAAACCAATGAGTTGGGCAACTATATTCCTCCAGTCTGCAGTTACTCATTATCAACTTCTCTTACCCCATTATCCTGTAGTTTTATCCTCGTTATCTTTTATTTTTGCTATTGACAGCTGTGGTTCAGTTGGTTGCAAGTTTGCCTCTGCATTTAAGATTGATGTAAACACAAGGATCATTGCTACCATCTTGGTCATGCTGCATTGATAGCTTTTTGGCCAGATTGTAAACCAATGCACTCAATGTCCTCTGAGGTGAATGCAAATGTTTCCATTGCACTTGATAAAAGTGGAAGATAGCCTTGATGTAGGGTGATGTGGTGGCCCAGTGGTTAGCACTGCTGCCTCACAATGCTAGGGACTTGGGTTTGATTCCAGCCAAGAGTGGAGATAGTGGCACTATGGTAATGTCAATAGGCTAATAATCTAAAGGCCTAGGCTGTTGCTCAGGGGAAATTGTTTCAAATCTGACCATGGCAGAATTTTAAAATTAGTCGCTAATGGTGACCATGATAATTATTAGAGACATATAAGATAATCAGAGGGTTAGATAGGGAGAGCCTTTTTCCAAGCACGAGGGGGCAGAGCTGTAAATTGAGGGGTGATAGATATAGGACAGATGTCAGAGTCGTTTCTTTACTCAGAGACTAGTAACGGTATGGAATGCTTTGCCTGCAACGGTAGTAGATTCGCCAACCTTAAGTACATTTAAGTCGTCATTGGACAAGCATATGGACGTACATGGAATAGTGTTGGTTAGATGGGCTTCAGAGTGGTATGACAGGTCGGTGCAACATCAAGGGCCGAAGAGCCTGTACTGCGCTGTAATGTTCTATATATGTTCTATATAAGGGTTACTGTTTGCATGGAATTTGCACATTCTCCCCTGTGTCTGTGTGGGTTTCCTCCCACAATCCAAAGAGGTGCTGGTTAGGTGGATTGGCTATGCTAAATTGCCTATAGTGTTCAGGGATGTGCAGGTTAGGTGCATTAGTCAAGGTTACTGGGTCTGGGTGGGATACTCTTCAGATAGGCAGTGTGGACTTGTTGGGCTGAAGGGCCTGTTTCCACACTGTAGGAATTCTAATTCTTATCCCTCAGTCTTATGTGAGTCTCCCTGCAACAAGGTATCTTTCCTGGTCCAGCAAAGCTTGCTTTATCACTCATAGAGTGGATATCATGATATTGGAAAATCTAACAGTCATTCATTATAGCTAGCTATTTATACCAGCATTACATTCCTCAGGCACGTAAGTGTCAGAGCTAACATTTACCTATTAAGTTACACAGCTTCCAGTAGTGTGTCATGTTTCAAGAGGAAACTGGTGGCATGGTGGGTCAGTGGTTAGCACTGCTGCCATGCTGCACCAAAGACCCAGGTTTGATTCCAACTTTGGGCCACTGTCTGTGTATGGAGTTTGCACGTTGTCCCCATGTCTGCGTGCATTTCTTCTGAGTGCTCCGGTTTCCTCCCACAGACCAAAACTGTGCAGGTTAATTGGATTGGCCATGCTAAATTACCCATATTATCTATGGCTACGCCAGTGGGTCATTCATGGTGGATGTAGGGATAGCACAGGAGTCTGGCTGTTTGGAGGGCTAGTGCAGATTTGTTGGGCCAAATGGCCTTTCCAAAATCTAGGGATGATATGACCCTAAAGTAAGAAATGGTAAAGTGGAGTATGAGAATTTTATGGTCGCGAGTAAAATGTGACATGTCACGAGCATGACCATAAGGCCATAAACCATAGGAGCAGAAATTAGGCCATTCAGCCCATCGAGTCTGCTCTGCTATTCAATCATGGCTGATAAGTTTCTCAACCTCATTCTCCCGCTTTCTCCCCATAACCTTTGATCCCCTTTATACTCAAGAACCTAACTCAGTCTCAAATATACTCAATGACCTGGCATCCACAGCTTTCTGTGGCAATGAATTCTATAGATTGCCCACTCGCTGGCTGAAGATGTTTCTCCTTATCTCCGTTCTAAATAATCTTCCCTTTACTCTTGGGTCCTCGTCTCTCCGACCAATGGAAGCCCTTAAAGACATACTAACCATGAGACTTGGCAGAGTATCCCCTCTTTTCCAAAGATAAAAAAATTGGCAAAAGGCATACATGAGCAGAGGCATGAGTTGTCAATTGAATAATTAAGCAAATAAGGAAAACCGAGTTTACAAGGCCAACATTTCAAATTTCAAGGCAATGCTTTGGAGGTTTGAAAGCTGACCCTAATCTGGTGATCTATACCCATCTGGAGGGAAATACATTATGTTTGGCTGCACTCGCGTGACAACTATGTTGCTTTGCCTGCTGTCATTCCACATCACTACACAGTCATTGTCACAGGCAGGTTCATCCTCACTCTCTTTGTGCACAGTTAGTGTGTTGGACATGGGTCTCAGCTGACATCTGTTCCTTTCCAATGCAGGGCCATGATCAGCAGTAACTGCTTGATGATGTGGGCCGGTCATATATTTGAGAAATATTTACTTCCATCCACCTGTTTGTATTTGCATTTCTGTATATTTGATCATTTCCTATTGGCTGGCTGATGGTGCACCTTTCTTTTATTCTCCTAGAAAGGAGGATATCATTGATCGTAGAATCTCTACAGTGTGGAAACAGACCATTTGGCACAACAAGCCCACACAGACCCTCCGAAGAGTAACTCACCCCCACCCATTCCCCCTACATTTGCTCCTGACTGATGAACTTAATCTACACATCCCTGGACACTCTGGACAATTTAGCATGGCCAATTCACCTAACCTGCAGATCTTTGGACTGTGGGAGGAAACCACACAGACACACGGAGAAAGTGCAAACACCAAACAGACAGACATCCGAGGCTAGAATTGAACCTGGAACCCTGCTGCTGTGAGGCAGCAGTGCTAACCACTGAGCCACTGTCTCAGAATAGTTAAGAGAAAACTGGCTACTGGTCAAGGTTGCTCACACTTGCCTTCCGAGCGCAAGTGCCGCTGGGGATGATAACCCCTTCTCCATTTGTCTTGCGTGGAAGTGCAACAATGCAATGTGAAAACTTTGTTTTCACACTCAAGACTGAATTATCATTGATTTGATTGTATGCATCATTTTGATGGACATATTAGCCTGGAAGGGAGCACAAAGTAGACAAGCAGGAGGCTGGAAGAATACAGCAAGCCAGGCAGATCTGGAGGTGAAGGCAAAGTTTCGGATGTAACCCTTCTTCAGGACAGGGAGTGGATGTGAGGGGAGCTGCAGATACAGGGAATAGGGGGTGGGTCATGGTGGTGAAGTGGGGATAGGTGAAAACAGGTAAAGGGTACGACCTGGTTGGTCAATAGGAAGAATGAATGCGGTAGGTGGATGGAAAGAGTGAAAGGAAGGGAGAGGGAATGGGGAGGGAGTGAGGGGATGGGGAGGGACGTTATTTGAAATTGGAGAGCTCAATGTTGAATCCTCCAGGCTGTAGACTGCCCAGGTGGAAAGTGAGTTGCTGTTCCTCCAATTTGTGGTTTGGTTCATTGTGGCAATGGACAAGACCAAGATGGTCATGTTGGAAAGGGAGTGGGAAGAGGAATTGAAATAGGCGGTGACTGGGAGATCTAATCAACCCCTGTGGGCCCGGCTGAGATGTGTGGTGAGCTATTTTAGATAAGTTTACTTTTGGTCTCCCCTATGTTGAGAAGATTATATCAGGAGCACCTGATACAGTAAAGTAGGTTAGGAGAGAGGTAGGTGAACCTCTATCTCACGTGGAAGGATTGTTTGGGGCCCTAGATGGAGGTGAGAAGGTGGTGTGCCGGCACGTTTTGCATCTTTTCCAGTTGCCTGGGGATTTGGTGGTGGGGGGTCAGTGGGGAGAATGGTGCAAACCAAGGACTGGCAAAGGGAACGGTTCTTGTGGAAGGCAGGGAGGGGGCGGGGGGAACAGCATAGGTATACGACAATGATACCTGGATCTCAGAGATTAAGTTATGAGGAGAGGTTATACAAATTTATCCTGCTCTTTGATAGAAGTTAGAAAGTTAAGAAGTGATTTGATCGCTGTCTTCAAGACTTTTTTAACATTGTTTTGTGGGCTGTAGGGGTCACTGGCTCGGCCAGTATTTATCATCCATCCGGAGTTGCCCTTGAGAAAGTGGTGATAAGCCACCATCTTGAACTGATGCAGTCCACCTGCTGTGGGTTGTCCCACAATGCCATTAGAGAGGGATTTTGACCCTGTGACTGTGAAGGAATGGTGATATATTTTCAAGTCAGGATGGCGAGTGGTTTGAATGGGACATTGCCTGTGGTAGTGTTCTCATGCATCTGCTGCCCTGGTCCTTCTAGATGGAAGTGGTCATGGGTTTGGAAGGTGCTGTCTGAGGATCTTTGGTGAATTTTTGCAGTGCATTGTGTAGATATTACACACCGCTTCTACTGGGCGTCAGTGGTGTTAACATATTAAGATATTATTATTATTGACAAGTTAAGATATTAACTAGAAAAGAAAAGGTAGATAAAGATAAACTATTTCCACTCAATTGAAGGTTCTATAACTCAGGGGCATAGTCTGAGAGTTAGGGCTCAATATTCAGGGGATATGTTAGAAAGCACTTCAAAAAGGACGATAGAGGTTTGGAATTCACTTCCACAAACTGATCTGATCTGATTTGGTTTCCTCGATCACTGTCATACATACATTGAAAAGTATTGTTTTGTGTGCTAACCAGCCAAATTATACCTTACATAAGTACACCAGGACAATAGAACAGAATGCAGTATTCAGTGTTATAGCAACTGAAAAGGTGGAGAGAAAGGTCAACTCTAATATATGAGAGGTCTGTTAAAAAAATCTGATAACAGCAGGGAAGAAGCTGTTCTTAAATCTATTGGTAGGTGTTTTCAAATGTTTGCAGCTTCTGCCCAATGGAAGAGGGTGGAAGGGGGTGAGAGGGGTCTTTGATTATGTTGCTGCTTTCCCGGGGGAGTGGAAAGTGCAGACTGAATCAATGGATGGAAGGCTGGTTTTTGTGATGCACTGGGCTCTGTTCACAACTGTCAGCTTTCTTGCCAGCTTTGGCAGAGCAGTGCCCGTGGCAAGCTGTGATGCATCTGGATAGGATGCTTTCTGTGGTGCATCTATAAAAATTGGTAAGAGTCATTGTGGACATGGCGAAATTCCTTAGCCTCCTGAGGAAATGGAGGCATTGGTGTGCTTTCTTGGCCTAAGCATTGATGTGAATGGACCAGAACAGATTGTTGGTGATATTTACTCCTAGGAACAAGAAACACTTGACCACCTTGTGGGCGGCATGGTGGCACTAGTGGGCGGCACGGTGGCACAGTGGTTAGCACTGCTGCCTCACAGCGCTTGAAGACCCGGGTTCAATTCCCGACTCAGGCGACTGACTGTGTGGAGTTTGCACGTTCTCCCCGTGTCGGCGTGGGTTTCCTCCGGGTGCTCCGGTTTCCTCCCACAGTCACAAAGATGTGTGGGTCAGGTGAATTGGCCATGCTAAATTGCCCGTAGTGTTAGGTAAGGGGTAAATGTAGGGGTATGGGTGGGTTTCGCTTCGGCGGGTCGGTGTGGACTTGTTGGGCCGAAGGGCCTGTTTCCACACTGTAAGTAATCTAAAAAAACCTTAGCACCATTGATGCAGACATGAGTGTGTCCACTACTCTCCTTCTGAAGTCAATGAAAAGCTCCTTCATTTTGCTGACATTGAGGTAGAGATTGCTGTCTTTACACCATGCCACTAAGCTGCCCATCTCCTTCCTCTACTCTGTCTCATTGTTGTTTGAGATCAACTTCAGTTGATGCTGGTTTTAAACCTGAGTTAATTTTTTTTTGGCTAAGCAATGAGGTAATAAAGGAAGTTGGCCAGACATATGGAGTTAGGCCATAGGTCAGCTATTATCCCATCGAATGGTGGAACAGGCTTAAAGGACTGAATGGCTGACTGTTCCTCTGTTTGTATATCTTTGGCTGAGTTTGTGAAGTGTGGATGGTGGGTTGATGATATGACATGGTTTACTCCCCATGGTTCATATATCTTCAAATTATTTGATAATGTACTGATAACCATTGTGCCAAACCATCTCATCTGGGACACTGAATGAACTAGAAAAATGTATGCGTTTGTTCTGTTGTTAAGTTAATAGATGATGGGAAATTTAGAGATGTAGATCATAACAAGGATATAATCTTCCCTGCAAACTAGGAAAAACCTGTAGCTACTTTCATCACAGCAGTGGATGGAACCTTGTGTAGATGTACATTTAGCATGCCCCACATTTATTCATGAGTCATTGAATATCATGATTCACTCCTTGCCAGTACACAGAACTATTTTGTCCATCCAATACCCATGTGTTCTGAGTGTAGAATCAATATGTTAGCTAGACATAATCCTTCTGGTATTACAATGAGTTTGACCTTCAATTTCACATGTTGTAATATACCTAGTTTGTGTCTGTATGGCCAAAGGTAATGAATATTTTCAGTTATGCCTTTAGTATGAACAAGCCATCCTTGGATAATGATGTTCTGCAAATCTTGCAGTTGCTCATCTTTGGCAACTACTGATTGTAAATATTCATACAGGCTGCAAACAAAATGGAACAGATCAACCTTGAGAGTGATTTCAAACTTGTAGTTGTTATCAGACATCTCCACAAATTGATGAGAAGGCTCTGGGAAATCAGATCAAACAAATGTTTATTTTCATGGAAGCCAGCCTTCTCAAAGTGAACTGTAAATCTAACTCTTTATAGAAAACACTGGAGTCCAGATGTACAGCACAGAAACAGACCTTTTGGTCCAACTCATCCATGCCAACCAGATATCCTAAATTAATCTAGCCCCATTTGTCAAAATTTAGCCCATAACCCTCTATATCCTTCCTGTTCACATACCCATCCAGATGCCTTTAAAATGGTAACCACTTCCACCACTTCCTCTGGTGCTCATTCAATACATGCACCACTCTCTGTGTTAAAAAGTTGCCCCTTAGGTCCCTTTCAAATCCTCCCCCTTTCACTTTAAACCTATGCCCTCTAGTTTTGGACTCACCCAATCTGTGGAAAGGGCCTTGGCTGTTCACCCTATCCTTGCCCCTCATGATTTTATAAACCTCTATAAGATCACCCCTCAGCCTCTGGCACTCCATGGAAAATAGCCCCAGCCTAATCATACAGTTCAAACACTCCAACCCTGGCAACACCCTTGTAAATCTTTGTGAAGCTTTTTAAGTTTCACAACATCTTTCCTACAGCTGGGACACCAGAATAAAATGCAGTATTCCAAAAATGGCTTCACCAATGTCCTATACAGCTGCAACAGTATCTCCAAACTCCTATAACTCAATGCAGTGACCAATAAAGGCAAGGTATCAAATGTCTTTTTCACAATCCCATCTATAGATGACTATATTTTCAAGGAACAATGAACCTGCACTCCAAAGTCCCTTTGTTTGGCAACGCTCCCCAGGACCTTACTATTAAGTGTATCAGGTCCTGCCCTGATTTGCTTTTCCAAAATGCATCACCTCACATTTATACAATACACATATTGCGTGATCCACTATATTCACAGGCAAAGTCTGTATTGGCCACAAGGCTGTCTCTATCTTGCCATTCCTACACTCCCTGCCTACCTTTGCACATCTGTAGTTCCCATATGTTTTTAAAATATGACTGAAAATTTACTACTTAATGAACTGAAAATGATTCAACTTCCTCAATAGTCAACAGCTTCAATCTGTAGTTTAAGATGGTCATCTTGGTCATTGTGTAATCTGCTCAGCATGCCAGATGTGATCATCCTGATATATATGTCCTTCCCTGATATGCAAATCTGGTCTATCATGTCTGTACTGGCTCCCAAAGGAGCTACCCAGCTCATCCCATTCTCAGTAACTCTCTCACTTCATCACTTTTAAATATATATCCAGATCTCATTTGAAGCCTCTGATGGAATTAGCCTCCACCCCTCTCCCAGGCAGCACATTCCAAATCCTAATAAATCCCTGAGGAAAGAGGTTTCATTTCATCTCATTCCTAATACTTTGACAGTCTTGAAACTGTGACTCTTAGTGAAACTCTAACTGCCCTAATTAGATTACTTACAGTGTGGAAACAGGCCCTTCAGCCCAACAAGTCCACACCGACCCGCCGAAGTGCAACCCACCCATACCCCTACATTTACCCCTTACGCCATACTACAGACAATTTAGCATGGCCAATTCACCTGACCCGCACATCTTTGGACTGTGGGAGGAAACCGGAGCACCCAAAGGAAACCCACGCAGACACGGGAAGAACATGCAAATTCCACACAGTCAGTCGCCTGAGTCGGGAATTGAACCCGGGTCTCTGGCGCTGTGAGGCAGCAGTGCTAACCACTGCTAATGTAGGTCATCAATGAAGTGTCTTATGATTCTTCTTCCCTCCTTTTCACGACAATGCCAGATGGAAGAGTTTAACACCACACAGCTCCATTATGCAAGCAGACAGCTAACATGTCCAAGGACATCAGATATAAGCAAATGGTAGGATCATCCTGTTACTTTAGGTGTGTAGTTGTTGGTAACGACAGTTCATTCTAAGTATATCACTATATCTAAGCAAAAGTGAGGACTGCAGATGCTTGAGATTAGAGTCGAGAGTGTGGTGCTGGTCAGGCACAGCAGGTCAGACAGCATCTGAGGTGCAAGAAAATTGACGTTTCAGGCAAAAGATGAAGGGCTTTTGCCCGAAGCATCAATTTTCCTGCTCCTCGGATGCTGCCTCACCCTGATACCTGACTAGTACCTTACTCTAAGTCATGTCCTTGTACCTTGATAAGAATCTGCTATGAACATGGTTGCACACTCATTAGTGGTTTGCCACAGTTTGTTTCTAACAGCTTTATGAACTGTTTTAGCAAGGCATTTCTTGCCAAATAAATATGTGTGAAACTGCATGATGCCAAATACTAATATCTCACACACTGTATTGGGATAATTAGCTTGTGCAGGTGGCAACATTTCCATTATAAAAGCAATTATTTCTTGGTTCTGCAAAATGTATGCACCCAGGCCCTTTCTTGAAGGACATCCACTTTGAGAATCGTGTTTTTCCTGGGGGATATTGTGTGACAGTTGGCAAGATGTTGTTGGCAGATACTAAGGGACATAGATTTAAGGTTAGAGGGGGCAAGTTGAAAGGGGATGTGCGAGGAAAGGTTTCTACACAGATGGTAGTGAGTGTCTGGAGAGTGTTGCCAGGGTAGGTGGTGGAAGCAGATCCAACAGCGAGGTTGAACAGGCATTCAGGCAGACACTTAAACAGGCAGGGAATAGAGGAATATGGACCCTATGCAGGCAGATAGAATTGGATAACAATGGCTGCATGGTTGGTACAGATATGGTGGGTTGAAGGGTCGTGAGTGTGGTGCTGGAAAAGCACAGCAGGTCAGGTAGCATTGGAGGAGCAGGAGAATTGACATTTCAAGCAAAAACCCTTCATCAAGAGGGCTTTTGCCCAAAACATGGACTCTCCTGCTACACAGATGCTGCCTGACCTGCTGTGCTTTTCCAGCACCACGCTCTCAACTCGAATCTCACTTTAGCCGATGGTACGTTGAAGGGCCGATTCCTTTGCTGTAACTATTCTATATTTTCTAATCTGGATGAGAGAATCAAAGACAGTGGTTATCCAACAAAGAAGATATTCTTCCTGAGTAAATCCCTCTGCAGCGAGACATTTGCACAAAGTTGGGGAATATCCAGCAAGGGGGAATCCGGAGTACAGGAGCGGGCAGAGGGGATTCCCAAGTACAGGAGTGGGGAGAGAGGTAATCCCGAGAACAGGAGAGGGGAGAGGGGGAATCCCGAGTACAGGAGTGGGGAGGAGGGGAATCCTGAGTACCGGAGCGGGAGAGGGGGAATCCTGAGTACAGGAGCGGGGAGAAGGGTAATCAAATGTATAGGAGCGGGGAGAGAGGGAATCCCAAGTACAGGAGCAGGGAGAGGGAGAGTCCGGGGTACAGGAGTGGGGAGAGGGGTAATCCCAAATACAGGAGTGGGGAGAGGGGAATCCCGAGTACAGGAGCAGGGAGAGGGGGAGTCCCGACTACAGGAGCGGGTAGGGGGGGAATCCCGGGTACAGGAGCTCGGGGGGGCGGAGCGGAATCCCGAGTACAGGAGCGGGGTTGGGGGGGAGCGGAATCCCGAGTACAGGAGCAGGGAGAGGGGGAATTCTGAGTACAGGAGCGGGGGTGGGGGGGAGCGGAATCCCGAGTACAGGAGCGGGGAGAGGGGGAATCCCGAGTACAGGAGCGGGGTTGGGGGGGGAGCAGAATCCCGAGTACAGGAGCGGGGAGAGGAGGAATCCCGGGTACAGGAACGGGGGTGGGGGGGAACGGAATCCCGAGTACAGGAGCGGGGAGGGGGGGAATCCCGAGTACAGGAGCGGGGAGAGGGGGAATTCCGCGTACAGGTGTGGGGAGAGGGGGAATTCCGAGTACAGGAGCGGGTAGGGGGGGAATCCCGAGTACAGGAGCAGGGAGAGGAGGAATCCCGAGTACAGGAGCGGGGAGAGGGGGGAATCCCGGGTACAGGAGTTGGAGGGGGGGGAACGGAATCCTGAGTATAAGAGCAGGGAGTGGAGGAATCCCGAGTACAGGAGCGGGGAGAGGGGGAATCCCGAGTACAGGAGCGGGGAGAGGGGTAAACCTGAGGTCAGGAGAGGTGAATGGGAAGTGAGTCCCAGAGCAATGTGACTGTGTTTGTTAAAACTGAGTGTTGGTGAGGAGTGTGCTGGAGCCTGGATAGGAATGGGTCAGTTGTTGGACCAGGTCCTAGCACAGGCAGGCTCTGTGCTGAGCTGCTGCTATTTGAGACTCTGAACCAGATTGCAACGTTAATCCTTTAACTCTGTTATAACCATCTTATTTCTAACTTATATTTTAGACACTATAAGTAGTGCTATTACTTTTCCTTTTAATCCTTTTCTCTGTTCAAGACTTGTACCAAGTTACTTGTACTTAAGATGGCGACATTAAAGGCAGCCATTGCAAAAAATATTTCACCGTCCTCAAGTTGCCTGAGGAAGAAGAGGCATTGTTGTGTCTTCTTGACCGTTGCATCTACATGGACAGTCCAGGACAGATTGTTGGTTATCGTTACTCTGAGGAACATAATGCTCTCTACCTCAGCTGTTAATGGGGGCGCATTCTCCTCTTTTCATTCTGAAGACAATGATCAGTTGTTTCCTTCTGCTGACTTTGAGAGAGAGGTTGTTAACATTGCACCATGACAGCAAGCTCTCGATCGCCTTTCTGTATTCTGACTCCTCATTGTTTGATGCTTTGTTTCTTCAATAACTCTGTCTTTTAAGACATTTGAATGAAGTCTATCAGAGCCCATCGACCTATCAAACTGCAGTTCCATTCGCTAGATCAGTATATGATAATATCGATGTTAATTTCACCAAGTTCCTCTTTTCTCCATCTCTTGGTTTATTGGTATTACTGTGTTATAGACCAGTGTTATAGAGCTTCAAAATACATCAAGAACATAGCCTGGATCCCAGCTTTTTCTTATTCTGAAAGGTAAATGTAAGGCAGTGAGTTCTGGATACAATTTGATTGGTCAAACTACCAGGCTTGAAGCAAAACACACTTTATTCCTACACTATTGTTCAACTACAAATGAAAGAAAGAAGAGTTAAAATCACAACTCTACTGGAAAACTTCACAGATTAATATACCAATGAACTACTAAACTGCAACAGTTCCAATATAGGAACATTCCATAAACACACCCTAAGGCAAATTTAGTAAAATAGACTGTTTCACATGCACGTCTTCACTCCAGGAGGAGAGAACATCAAGAGAAAACTCTGAGACAGTGATAGAAAAACTCAGGCATTTTGCTGTAGCAGGGACAGATGTATAACAGCTTCCACATCCCTACTTGAAAGTTAAACTAAAATCCCAGTTCCCTGGAAGTGTGACCCCACCCATTCAGACTGCTTCTATTGTTCCAACTTAAAACAAAACCCCAAAGCCTCATATACTGTTTACGTTATTGATTTGAAACAGACTGCTCAGTAACTCTGTCTCAACTTCTTTTCAAAGAAAAGGACAACTCTTAAAGCTATAGCCTTATCACAACTAGGATGTTTCTCTCATCCTCTGTTGCGAAGATAAAAGGAAAATTTGTTTCATTGCATCCACCAATTCTTTATTGTCTACTATTAACTCCCTGTTCTCGTTTTTCAACTCTTGCATTATTTCCCATTCATCTTTGCGCAATTATGTGTCTTTTCCCTCAGTTTGAAGTTTTTATTAACTTTTCGGATTTTAACTTAACTATCCAAAGATGGTGGATCCTCCCTTCACAGTAGGAATTTATACATTCTGAGTATTCTGAAATATCCCTTTGAATGTCTGTCATTGCTTCTTTACTGATTTATCTCTGATTCGAATATTGTAGCTCACTTCAATAGTTCACTTCTTGAAGAAGGGCTCATGCCCGAAACGTCGATTCTCCTGCTCCTTGGATGCTGCCTGACTTGCTGCGCTTTTCCAGCAACACATTTTCAGTTCACTTCAGTTATCTCAACTTTCGTGCGCATATTGTTCAAAATTTGAAACTTAAAATGTTAGTCTAAGACACACTCTTCCCCTTTTCAAACTAAATGTTAAAATTAAACCATATTATGATCATTGTTACCTAGGGGTGCCTTTTCTCTGGGGTAGCTAATTAACCCTACCACGCTGAACAATACCAAATCCAGTACATCCTCCTCTCTGGTCAATTTTAGAACCAGCTCCTCTAAGAAACTCTCAGAAGCATTTCATAAATTCCTCATCAAGGTTACAACTCCAGTCTGATTTTCTTTTCAGTTCATATATAGATTAATATGATTATTGCATTTCTTTTCTGTAAGTTTCAGCCAGAAACCCCTTATCCTTCTAAACTCCAGAGAATACAGACCCAGAGTCCTCAACTGCTCTTCATATGACAAGCCCTTCATCCTTGGGATCATGCTTCTCTGGGCGTCCTCCAACACTAATGCAGCCTTCCTTAGATACGGGACCCAGAGCTGCTCACATTATTCCAAATGCAGTCTGGTCAGAGCCTTATAAGCCTTAGTAGTACATCTCTGCTCTTGTATTCTAGCCCTTTTGAAATGGATGTTCACATTGTGTTTGCGTTTCTAACCATTAATTGAACCTGCATGTTAACCTAAAGCGAATATTGAGCTTGGACTCTCAAATCCCTCTGTGCTTCAGATTTCTGAAGTATTTCCCAGTTTAGACAGTAACCTCACACTTTGCCACATTGTATTCCATCTGCCACAACTTTGCCCACCCGCCTGTTTAGATCTTTTAGCAGCGTCCTCAACTCTACTTGTCCCTCCACCTAGCTTTGTGTCATCAGTGGAATGAGTAACAACGCCCTCAGTTCCTTCCAGTTGGTCAAGGTATACTCCAGCAGCACATGGATAGGCTTATTGAGATTGGATCTGGCTGGATTTGCATGCCAGATAATAGCAATCATGATGAGCTAAATGGCCGCTTCCTTCGCTGTAACACATCCGTGTTTCTGTGATTGCAGTCATGGGTAAGGCAAAGGGAAAGCATGGCTAAAACCTTCACTCGGCAGCAACACAATCACGAGCAGTAGTGCTTAACAGGACAAAAAGACCGGGGCAGATAACAAAAACAGAAATAACTCATTGCTGCAGAAAGGCTGCCGACATCATCAAAGACCCATCCCACCCCAGTAATGCTGTCCTCCAACCTCTTCCGTCAGGCAGAAGGTACAGAAGCTTGAACACATGCACCAATAGGTTCAGGAACATCTTCTTTGTTATTATCAGACTGATGAATGGACCCTCCAACTTCAAATAATGTTGCTCTTGCCTAGAGCACCTCCTGTGCACTGTAACCCAGTATGCCTCACTCTGTCGAAGCACTCTATGATCTGCATGTCCTTGTTTCCAAAGATCTGCCTGTACTGCTCGCAAGACAGAGCCTTTCACTGTACCTAGGTAAATGTGACTAAAATAATTTAAAAGAAATTGAAGTATCAGATATGTTGGTATTGATTTCCAAAACGTCATTGGATTCTGGAAAGGTTCCATTGGATTCAAAAGCAACAGACATAACCCTTTCATTGAAGAAGGGAGGGAGGCCGACAGAGGAAACTATAGAACAGTTAGCTTGATGTCTTCTATGGGGAAACTGTAAGAATCAATTATTAGTGAGGCTACAATCAGGCACTTGGAAAAGCCCTCGCTAATTGGGAAGCGCCAGCATGGAATTTTGAAAGGAAGATCTTGTTTAACCAATATAATGGAATTCTTTGAAGGAAATCCATGCACTGTGGAGAAAGGGAGTCGGTCATGTACTGCAATTCAATTTCCAGAAAGCATTGGCAAGGCGCCAAATGAAACATTATTCTGTAAAGTAAGGAGTTCATGGTCGAGGGGGTAACATGCTAGCATGGAGAGCAGATTGACTGGCTGACACTAAACATGAACGATCATGAAGGAGCTTGTTTCAAAATGTCAGCATGTGACAAGTGGAAACTCACAAGGAGCTGCTGGGAGCTCAATTAATATCAACTGTTTTGATGAGGAGATTGGAGCCATGGTGACTAAATTTGCAGATTACACAAAATTAAGTAAGAAATATTTTGTAAAGACAACCTTACCTCTGTCAAAAGGTGATGTTGTTCATTAATGATTGCACAATGCTCAGCACCATTTGTGAGTGCACAGATATTGAAGCAGTCCAGGTCCAAATTCAACAAGATCAAGACAATATCCATAGTTGGGCAGATAATTAGCAAGTAATGGTCATACCATGTGAGTGGCAAAGAAATGACCACCTCCAACAAGAGAGAATCCAAACATCACCTCTTGACTCTCAGTGGCATTGCCATCTCTGCATCTTCCAGTATCAATATCCTGGAGGCTACCAATAATAAAAATGATACTGAACTGGATTAGTCACTTAGATACTGTAGCTACAAAAGCAGGTCAGAGATGTGGAATCCTGGAAAGAGTTACTCAACTCAGACCTCCCTAAAACATGTTCACCTTCTGCAAAATACTGCACAGGAGTGTGATGGAATACTCCCCACTTGCCTGGATTTGTGCAGCTCCAACAACTCAGCCTCCAAATTATAGAACGTAGAACAATACAGTGCAGAACAGGCCCTTCGGCCCTCGATGTTGCGCCAACCTGTGAACTATTCTCAGCTCGTCTCCCTATACTATCCCAAAATCATCCATGTGCTTATCTAAGGATTGTTTAAATCTCCCTAATGTGGTTGAGATGACTACATTAGCAGGTAGGACATTCCATGCCCTTACTACTCTCTGTGTAAAGAAACTGCCTCTGACATCTGCCTTAAATCTATCACCCCTCAATTTGTAGTTATGCCCTCTCATACAAGCTGACGTCATCATCTTAGGAAAAAAGTATTTCACTGTCTACCCTATCTAATCTTCTGATCATCTTGTACGTCTCGATCAAATCCTCCCTTAGCCTTCTTCTTTCCAATGAGAACAGACCCAAGTCTCTCAGCCTTTCCTCATAAAACTTTCCCTCCAGACCAGGCAACATCCTGGTAAATCTCCTCTGCACCTTTTCCAATGCTTCCACATCCTTCCTGTAGTGGGGCGAATCCTTCTAAGGCAGCTCCTTCTCAAGCAGCTTGACACCATCCAGGATAAAGGAGCCAGCTTCATAGACAGCACATCCACAAATGTTCAGTCAGTAAGAATGCTTTGCTTCAATCATACACATGTTGAGACCACATCTTAAATGCTTTCTATTGCCTTTTTCTCCTTATTTATGGAAGACTATAAGGGCATTGGAGGTGGTTTAGAGGATATTTACTGAATTACACAGAACATAGAACATAGAAAAGAATAGCACAGAACAGGCCCTTTGGCCCACGATGTTGTACCGAAGATTAATCCGAATCTAAATTAAAATCACCTAACCTATGCTCCCCTCAATTCACTGCTATCCATGTGCATGTCCAGCAGTCGCTTAAATGTCCCTAATGACTCTGCTTCCACCACCATCACTGGCAACGCATTTCATGCATTCACAACTCTCTGCATAAAGAACCTACCTCTGGTGTCCCCTCTATACCTTTCTCCTAATATCTTAAAACTATGATCCCTCGTGTAGTCAATCCTGCCCTGGGGAAAAGCCTCTATTGACTCTTTCCATTCCTCTCATTATTTTGGATACCTTGATCAGGTCACCTCTCTTCCTCCTTCTCTCCAGAGAAAAAAGTCCAAGTTCAGTCAACCTCTTTTCTTAAGGCAAGCCCTCCAATCCAGGCAACATCCTGGTAAACCTTCTTTGCACCCTCTCCTAAGCCTCTGCATCTTTCCTAAAAGTAGGGTGACCAGAACTGGACATAATATTCCAAATGTGGCCTCACCAGAGTCTTGTAGATCTGCAGCAAAACCTTGTGGCTCTGAAACTTGATCCCCCTGTTAATAAAAGCCAAAACACCATATGCTTTCTTAACAACCCAATCCACTTGGGTGGCAACTTTGAGGGACTATGTACTTGAACACCAAAATCCCTCTGAGCCTCCACACTGCCAAGAATCCTGTCTTTAATCCTATATTCAGCATTCGAGCTCAAACTTCCAAAATGCATCACTTCGCATTTATCCAGGTTAAACTCCATCTGCTATTTCTCAGCCCAGCACTGCATCCCATCTACATCGCGCTGCAGCCTGCAATAGCCCTCGATACTTTCAATGGCACATCCAACCCTTGTGTCATCTGCAAATTTACTAACCCAACCCTCAACCTCCTCATCCAAATCATTTGAAAAAGCTACAAAGAGCAGAGGCCCAAGAACAGAGCCCTGTGGGACACCACTCACCACTGACCTCCAGGCAGAATACTTTCCATCTACAAACACTCTCTGCCTTCTGTCAGCCAACCAATTCTGAATCCAGACAGCCAAATCTCCCAGTATCCCATACCTCCTGACTTTATGAATGAGTCTACCAAGGGGAACCTTATCAAATGCCTTGCTGAAGTCCACATACACCACATCCACTGCTTGACCTGTCTTGTCACCTCCTCAAAGAACTCAATAAGATTTGTGAGGCATGACCTGCCCCTGTCAAAGCCAGGCTGACTGCCTTTAGTCTCACTATGCTTTTCCAAATAGTCATAAATCCTATCACTCAGAACTCTTTCTTAAACTTTGATGACCACAGATACCTGGAATAAATTGATACCTGGGATGAAAGGGTTGTCTTATGCAGTTGCGAAGACTGGTATTGTTTGCATCAGAGTTAAAAACAGCAGGAGGTAATTTGATTAAAGTTTAGAAGAGCCTGAATGGTCTTGATATGATGGATGTAGAAAGGACAGTTTCTCTATTGGCTAGTGCAGAAATGGAGGCCACTGTTTAAAAAATTAGAGATTACTCTGCTAGCATGGAGCTGAAGGGAAATTTTTTTATCTCAGAGTATTGTGCATCTTTGAGACTTAGAAGGATTTTGAGGCAGGGTCATTAAATATTTCACTGGTAGAGGTCAGCAGATACTTGCAAAGAGGGAGAGTCAGAGATGAGAACGTGGATTTGGACCATAAACAGATAAGCCAAGATCTTATTGAATAGCAGGATCAAATGACAGACTTCTGCTCCTGACTTCTATGTTTGCATTTTATGTGGATACCTTTTAAGTGAAGGTATCCACATAAAATACAAATGTACAAGTAGTCTTGTATCCATGCACTTTCTTATGGTGCCATCCTTTTTAAGATGGATGTTATCAAGCTACACCAATCTGTTCCAAATCATATATTTCACTCTACCTCGTCCAGTTTGGCGTCTCCTGAATGTGCTTCCTCTGCTTCCTTGGGTGATAAATACATTTGGGCTTGTATCATCTTTAAGATGCAATACTGCATTACCCTTAAAGTTGATGAGCACATTGAATTGGACTGGCTGCAGGCATTTGAGATCCTTGACTGATTCAATAGTGTCTTGTGTCACCTCAGTGAGTGCAGCTTGAATCTTGTGATTTGTGACAAAAGTGAGACCTGTGCAAGTTAGTGGTCCAGCCAATGTTGGATCACTGTTATACATGAGGCAGATGTTGGGAAGCCTAGATGAGTGTGATTGTTCCATTGCACAGAACGGATGGCCCATTATATGCTGTGAGCTGGTTTGTTCCAGGCTGTATCATAGAGTGTATCCTAATGTGGTACGTCTTTCAGGAACTTACGCTAACATGTTGGCACCTCATTCCTGGCTGTTTCACCAATTACCTTAAATCTGTGTCCTCTAATTATTCACCCTTCTCCTGTTGGAAACAGCTTTTCCTATTTACTGTATTATAATCTTTCAAGATTTTGAATAGATCTATTAAACATTCCCTGATTTTTCTCTGTTCTAAGGTGGATAACCCATTTCTCCGATTTTGTCTCATAACTGAAGTCCTTAATCACTGCTACAGTTCTATAAATCTCCTCAGCACTGTCTCCAAGGTATAGGCATTCTCCTTCAAGTATGATACTCTGATTCAAAACTAAAATCCCAACTGAGGACAAACCAGTCCTTGATGACGGGACAACAAATTGACTTAGACTTGGTCCTCTGTGTACAGGTTCATAACCTGGCTCAGGGGTGGCATGGTGGCTCAGTGGTTAGCACTGCTGCCTCACAGTGCCAGGGACCCGGGTTCAATTCCCGCCTCAGGAAACTGTTTGTGTGGAGTTTGCATATTCTCCCTGTGTCTGTGTGGGTTTCCTCCCATAGTCCAAAGATGTGCAGGTTAGGTGAATTGGCCATGCCAAATTGCCCGTAGTGTTAGGTGGATTTGACAGAGGGAAATCGGTCTGGTGGGTTACTCTTTGGAGGGTTGATGTGGACTTGTTGGGCTGAAGGGTCTGTTTCCACACTGTAGGGAATCTAGTCATAACTCTTTGAAGTTTGTGTCACAAGTGGTTAAGAAAGCATTTAACGTGCTTGTCTTCATTTCTCAGACCTTTGAGTGTAGGAGTTTGGATGTCATGTTGAGATTGAACAGGACGTTGGTGAGCTATCGTTCTGGAGTATCATGTGCAGTTCTGGTTGCCCTACTATTGGAAGGTTATTATTAAACTAGAGAGAGTTCAGAAAAGATTTACCAGGATGCTGCCAGGAATGGAAGGTTTGAGTCATAAGGAGAGGCTGGAAAGACTGGGATCTTTTTCACTGGAGTGTAGTAGATTGAAGGGTGACCTCATAAACATTTATAAAATCATATGGGTCATAGATAAGTTTTTTTTCCCCTCCCTAAGGTTGGGGGATTTCATTCTAGGAGGCATATTTTTAAAATGAATAGAGAAAAGTTTTAAAAAGACATGTGTGGCAACTTTTTTACACAAAAAAGTGGTTTGCATGTGGAATAAACGTTCGGAGGAAGTGGTGGATGCTGGTACAGTTACAACTTTTAAAAGACATTTGGATAAGTTCTTGAATAAGAAGTGTTGGGAGGGATATGGACCAAACACAGGCAGGTGGGACTAGTTTAGTTTGGGATTCTGGTTGGCATGGACTAGTTGGACCGAAGGGTCTGTTTTTGTGCTGTATTACTCTATGGCTCTATTGCAAAAAACAATAATGATGTGTGCTTTTGAGTAGCAATCCCAACCCTGGCCTGTCATACATTTCCCTAAGGTAATCCCCAGGCCTCTGTTCTAGCAATCAGTTTAAAATTGTGCTATTTAATTTACAGTATCTTACTTTGTTCTCTGCTCCAAATTGCATTGGTAACATTTCCCTATAACAATTTCCCTCACCAATTCTGTGCTCATTTCAGTTTAAATCCTCCTAAAGTCTTTTTTTAAAATGTATTCTTTCATATGATGAGAGACATTCATTGCCCATTTCCTACTGCTGTTGTGAAGAGCCAGTTTTTGAGGCTGACGTATTAAGTATATCCAAGGCTGAGGTAGACAGACTTTTAATAATGAAGGGATTTAAGGGTTATGGGATAAGGGCAGAAAGTGGAGTCAAGGATTGGCATATCAACTGTATCTGATTGAATAGTGGAGCAGACTCAATGGACCAAATGGACTACTTTGGGTTCTACATCTTGTGGTCTTATTCTGTTCTTTGCCCTTTATGACATTTTCAAGGATCTGGCAAGTCCTCTACAAACCATTGAAACTACGCTTATTTTTAGCTAAGCAAGTAGGTTATTAAGATATATGAAAAAGAACAATGAGCGAAATACTATTTCCTGACTGCACCACTGAATATCTACCCTCCAGTCACAAAATAACATTAACCATTACCCTTTGCTTTCTGTCACGAAGCCAATTTTGAATCCAAAGTGGCAGCAAAATTAGAAGGAAGGCACCTCAATTAGTTGCTAATTACCTATTAGTGATCAGATAGTGGCAGGTTGCTAATAGCTTGTGACTTGCTCACTTGACCGTTTGATGGGGTAGAACCTACAGGAAGGATTAACATATATTTTGGATGAAAGAAACAAAAAGGCTTAATTTTTCAGTGCTAACTTCTTGTTATGTTTGGGATTTCCATTTGATTGCTTTTCAATTAGACAGTGTTTCTCCAAGATAAATTATGCTTGAGTGGTGTGCTTGATTGTCGGTGTTCAAAGTGACAGCAGGGTGTTAGGATTCAGATGTAAATTCAGAATCCTCTGCTGCGTTGAATTTTGGAAAATAATCCTTGATATGGAGTATGCTGATAACTTCGTGAATTCAAGGCGATTTCATTCCACCTGGAGAAAAATGGGGCTGCTGTATTTTAAAGTTATGAAGACAATAAAACAGTTATAGAACTTCCCTGCACATAAACTGAGCGTTAAAGCCTGGTTGTCATTTCCGGGTTGGTTCAGTGTGAAAATAAAGCAAATGAGAATTCAAAATGCCTTTTGACTTGAACTACAGCCAAAGTAACCATCTAATTATTTAAGAAAGTGATTGCTCTGGAGAGGGTGCAGAGGAGATTCACCAGGATATTCTCTGGGATGAAGCAATTCAGTGATGAAGAGAGGCTGGATAAGCTCAGGTTGTTTTCTTTGGAACCGTGAAGGCTGAGGAAGGACCATGCAGAGTTTTGATTTGATTTGATTGGATTATGCATACATTATGTTTTGCATGCAGTATAGGCAGATCATAACATACAAGGACATACAAATCATAGAGTGATTGAATAGAGCGAAGCATACAGAGTCACAGTTTCACAGGAGGAGTACAAAAACAAGATCAACATTAGAATTGAAACTTGAGAGGTCCACTCAGTAGTGTAATAACAGCAGAGAAGAAGCTGGTCTTGAACCTGTTGGTTTGTGTGTTTAAGCTCTTGCATCTTTTGCTTGACTGAAGAGGTTGGAAGAGATTTTACCTTGAGAGGTGTATAAGATTATGAGGGGCATGCGCAGGGTGAATAGAAACCAGCTATTCCCCTTAGTCAAAGGGTCAATTACAAGGGGGCATAATTGTAAAGTGAAAGGCAGGAGTTTAGAGAGGATTTGAAGGAAATATTTTTCACCCAGAGGTTGGTGGGGGTCTGGAAGGCATTAGCTGGGAAGGTAGTTGAAGTGAGTAACCGCACAATCTTTAAAGAGTACTTGAATGATCATTTGAAATGTCATAAGATTCAAGGCAATGTGTGAAAATGTAACTAATGTAGGTAGCAATATATGCTTGGCAATATAGACGCGATGGGTCAAAGAACCTCGATTGAAATGCATGATGCTATGATTCACTTCTGCACTAACCTCAAAATTGCAACCTTGTTCTTGATGGGGATTTGGCATCTTTCAGACAGTTCAGCACTGCCCCCATGACTTGTCCTAATTGCCTATCTTAATTTCACCGTATCCACTCCACAACCCCCCCCCCCCCACCACCCCCGACCTATCACCTTCATCCCCTACCCCACTCACCTATTGTACTCTATGCTACTCTCTCCCCACCCCCACCCTCCTCTAGCTTATCTCTCCACCCTTCAGGCTCTCTGCCTGTTTTCCTGATGAAGGTCTTCTGCCCGAAACATTGATTTTACTGCTCCTCGGATGCAGCCTGAACTGCTGTGCTCTTCCAGCACCACTCCAATCTAGACATCTTTCGGTCCAGTAAGAATCACAGAGTCACAGAATTATTACAGTGCCATTCAGCCCAATAAGGCTCTATTACCTTGAAACAATTTCCTGCCTATTCCCCATACTGCTGCACACCATTACTATTAAAATACACCATCCAATGCCCTCTTGAATGCCTCAATTGAACCTGGCTCCAACACATTTCCAGGCAGTGCATTCCAAACACTAACTACTCACTGGGTGAAAACATTTTTTGAAAGTCTGCTGAAGGACCAAGCATACAGAAACCATGAAAAGCCAAGCTCCTTACAGCCTTGGGATTGACAGATACGATCATAAAATTGATTTTCAAAATCAGGATTGATTCAAGTACCTATTTCTTTCTTCATTGGGAGCTTGAATGGCTTGGAATTAGTGGGGAGGCAGTGAGGTCCGTGGTACAAAGAACATCAAAAATAGAAAATGTCAGAGAAAAGTTCAATGGAAACAAATGGAAAGACTTGAATTTTCGTGGCACCGTTTAAAAAGTCAGGACATCCCAAATGCGTTGCAGCCAATAAAATACCATTGAAATGTAGTCACTACTGTAATTCAGGACACTGAATAGTCAATGGGAAGTTCAGCAAATAGTAATGAAATATTGACAAAGTGGTCTACTTTTAGTGTTGTGTTGTGAGAGATAAATATTAACCAGAACACTTTGTACAATATTTTCTTCCAATAACACAATAGGATTTTTAAAGGGCTAGCTTTTGTTTGCACACACAGGCTTATTACATTATATATAGTGCATTAAATCAAGAGGTAACCAAAGCAACAGCATCTCAGAAGGAATTTGATTAACAGCTGAAGAAACAGAAGATTAAAGAAAAAGAAGGGAAATAGGATAACTCAGGCAAAGATCGGTCTGGTGGGTTCAATGATTCGTGATGCTGATCATTTTGGTGAAATTGTTGTCTTTTTTTTAAGATTAGATTCCCTACCGTGTGGAAACAGGTTATTTGGCCCAACGAGTCTACACCGACCCTTCAAAGAGAATCCCACTCAAGCCCATTCACCTACATTTACTCCCGACTAATACACCTAACACTAGGGGCAATTTAGCATGGCCAATTCACCTGTTCTGCACATCTTTGGATTGTGGGAGGGAACTGGAGCACCCATGCAGACACAGGGAGAATGTCAAAACTCCACACAGACATTGGTCCAGGTGAACCCAGGTCCCTAGTACTGTGAGGCAGCGGTGCTAACCACTGGGCCACTGTGCTACCCTGTCTTGAAGTCATACAGCACAGAAGCAGACCCTTCAGTCCAACTCCTCCATGCTGACCTATCCCATTTACCTAGGTTTTGCCTATATCCCTCTAAACTTTTTCTATTCATGTCCCTGTCCAAATGTCTTTCAAATGTTGTGATTGCACCCACCTCCATCAATTCCTCTGGCAGCACATTCCATACACAGATCACCCACTGTGTGAAAATTTTAATCCACGGGTCCCTCCTAAAACCTTTCCCATTTCATCAAAACCCTCTAGTTTTGGACTCCCCTATCCTTGGGAAAAAAAACCTTGACTATTCGCCTTATTGATGCCCTTCGTGATTTTATAAATCTGCATAAGACCACCCCTCAGCCTCCGACACTCCAGGGAAAAAGTCCCAGCTTATCCAGCCTGTCCTTATAACTCAAACCCTTTAACCCCAGCAGGGTAATGGGGAAAAGAGCAGGAGAATCCAGGTCCCTAGTACTGTGAGGCAGCAGTGCTAACCACTGGGCCTGAGACGTGGCATGAGACAGAAGAACCAGTGCAGACATAATGGGCCAAATGGCCTCATTCTGCACATAAATATTTCTGCGTTTCTGTCTTTGGTAAGTCGTTTAAGTCTTTTGCGATACTTAAATTTTAATACAGTGTATACATTAGAAGTAAAGTTAATAACATATTGTGGTGTTACTATGGCTTTCAGATGTGTATTTTATCTTGTTTTTTTATGAAGACAGCTTGACTAGGATTCTGGGTAATCCAAGATGGAGGACAGGAAAAATTTCTGGCTGTAACAGCTGCTCCTTTTTTGAGGTATTTTAGGTGCTGGAGGTGATTTCCTCAATTTCCAGGAGCAGCAATTACTGTATTATATGCTGTTGCATTGTTTTGCAACTTTGGAAAAAAAAGTCAAAACAACAGCAGTATTAAAAGGGAGAAGAGCAGACACAGGAAGCACATGGTGAGGTAATTGCAGAGAGAGTGAGAGTGAGACTGAGAGAGAGATAATCAATCAATCACTAGGCATTGGAGTGCATCTGGGAAACATAACAAACAGTGAAATTCACAACAAATCTGGAGGAAGTTCACAACACAGAATCTAATAAGTTAATCGTTGTTTTAAGTGTGGCCTACAGGGAATCTGCAGTAGTAAGTAGAGTGGGTTCTTTCTTGATTATATATTTTTGGAGATATGTCTCTTGATTAAACCTAAAATATAAGCCAAAGCTAATAATTTAATCTTGGACAGTGTTTGTAGAGGAATAAGACGGTGTTATTTTCTGTGTCTGTAGATTGTGAAGGAGCAAAAATGGCCTTTAATAGAGTGATATGTACTTCTTGTTAGATGTGGGAGTTCAAAGAGAGTTTAAGGGTTACTGCAGATTATATCTGCCATAAATGCTGTTGGATGCGAATCTTATCAGATCAAATGGATCAGTTGGAGAGACAGTTAGAAGCAATGAGGAATTTGCAACAGCAACAGTATGTGATGGATGGCAGTTATAGGAAGGGGGGGAAGTCTCAGATACAGTCACATAGATGGGGTAACTCCAGGAAAGGTAAGAGAGATAGGCACCTAGGGCAGGAGTCTTTTGTGGTTATATCCATTTCAAACAGGTATGCTGTTTTGGAACATATAGGGGGTGATGGATTCTCAGGGAACGTAGCACAAGAAGCCAAGTTTCTGGTATTGAGACTAGCTCTAATGCAATGATGAGTACGTCAGGTTCCAAGAGATCAATTGTGTTAAGGGACTCTCTAGTCTGAGGTATAGACAGATGTTTCTGTGGCCAGCAGCAAAAAATCAGAATGATGTGTTACTTCCCTGGTGCCAGGATCAAGGATGTCTCAGAGAGGGTGCAGAATGTTCTCAAGGGGGAGAGGGACCAGCAAGAGGTCATTGTCCACATTGGAACTAACGACATAGGAAGGGAAAAGATTGAGATCCTGAAGGGAGATTACAGACAGTTAGGCAGAAATCTAAAAGGAGGTCCTTAAGGGTAGCAATATCTGGATTACTCCCAGTGCCAAGGGCTAGTGAGGGCAGGAATAGGAGAATAGAGCAGATGAATGCATGGCTGAGGAGCTGGTGTATGGGAGAAGGATTCACATTTTTGGATCAGTGGAATCTCTTTTGGGGTAGAAGTGACCTGTACAAGAAGGACAGATTGCATCTAAATTGGAAGGGGACTAATATACTGACAGGGAAATTTGCTTGAGCTGCCTGGGAGGATTTAAACTAGTAAGATGGGGGGTGGGACCCAGGGAGATAGTGAGGAAAGAGATCAATCTGAGACTGGTACAGTTGAGAACAGAAGTGAGTCAGTCAGGGCAGGCAGTGACAAGGTATGACTAATAAATTAACCTGTATTTATTTCAATGTAAGGGGCCTAACAGGGAAGGCAGGTGAACTCAAGGCATGGTTAGAAACATGGGACTGTGAGATCATCGCAATTACAGAAACATGGCTCAGGGATGGGCAGCACTGGCAGCTTAATGTTCCAGGATACAAATGCTACAGGAAGGATAGAAAGGGAGGCAAGAGAGGAGGGGGAGTGGCATTTTTGATAAGGGATAGCATTACAGCTGTGCTGAGGGAGGATATTTCCGGAAATACATCCAGAGAAGTTATTTGGATGGAACTGAGAAATAACAAAGGCTGGGACGGCCATAGTGTTAAGGACTTAGATGGAGAGGAATTTGTTAAGTGTGTACAAGACAATTTTCTGATTCAGTATGTGGATATACCTACTAGAGAAAGTCCAAAACCTGACCTACTCTTGGGAAATAAGGCAGGGCAGGTGACTGAGGTATCAGTCGGGGAGCACTTTGAGGCCAGCAGCAATAATTCTATTAGATTTAAAATAATGATGGAAAAGGATAGACCAGATCTAATAGATGAAGTTCTAAATTGGAGAATGGCCAATTTTGACGGTATTAGGCAAGAACTTTCAAAAGCTGATTGGGGGCAGGTGTTTCAAGTAAAGGGACGGCTGGAAAACGCCTTCAGAAATGAGATAACAAGAATCCAGAGAAGTATATTCCTGTCAGGGTGAAAGGGAAGGCTGGTAGGTATAGGGAATTCTGGATGATTAAAGAAATTGAGGGTTTGGTTAAGAAAAAGAAAGAAGCATATGTCAGGTATAGACAGGATAGATCGAGTGAATCCTTAGAAGAGTATAAAGGAATATACTTAAGAGGGAAATCAGGAGGGCAAAACAGGGACATGAGATAGCTTTGGCAAATAGAAATAAGGAGAATCAAAAGAGTTTTTACAAAAGGGTAAGTAGGGAGAGAATAGAGCTCAAAATGTGTTGCTGGTTAAAGCACAGCAGGTCAGGCAGCATCCAAGGAACAGGAAATTCGATGTTTCGGGCCAGAGCCTTTCATCAGGAAAAAGGGCACTGGCCTGAAACGTTGAATTTCCTGTTCCTTGGATGCTGCCTGACCTGCTGTGCTTTAACCAGCTACACATTTTCAGCTCTGATCTCCAGCATCTGCAGACCTCACTTTTTACCCAGAGAATAGAGCTCCTCAAAGATCAGCAAGGTAGCCTTTGTGTGGAGCCGCAGAAAATGGGGGAGATACTAAATGAGTAACTTGCATCAGTTTTTACTGTGGAAAAAGATATGGAAGATATAGACTGTAGGAAATAGATGGTGACATCTTGCAAAATGTCCAGATTACAGAGGAGGAAGTGCCGAATGTCTTGAAATGGGTAAAGGTGGATAAATCCCCAGGACCTGATCAGGTGTACCCTCGAACTCTGTGGGGAGCTAAAGAAGTGATTGCTGAGCCTCTTGCTGAGATATTTGTATCATTAATAGTCACAGTGAGGTTTGGGAAGACTGGAGGTTGGCAAATATGGTGACACTGTTTAAGAAGTGTGGTAAGAACAAGCCAGGGAATTATAGACGAGTGAGCCTGACGTCGGTGGTGGGCAGGTTGTTGGAGGGAATCCTCTCAACCCGTGGTATCATTAAGCCTGTTTCTCTCCAAAGATAAAAGAAAGAACTGAAGATTTAAAAATCAGAAACAAAGAAACAGAAATCGCTGGAGAAACTCAACAGGTCCTGCTGCATCTGTGGAAGGAAGCAGAGTTAACTTTTTGAGGCTGGTTTTGATGAAAGGTGTCTGGACTCAAAGCATTGTCTCTGTTTTCTTCTGACAAATGCTGCCAAACCTGCTGAATTTCCCCAACAGTTTCCATTTTTGATTCTCTCCAAAGCTGCTGGCTAACCTACTGAATATTTGCAGGTGAGGTGCCGGAAGACTGGAGGTTGGCTAATGTGGTGCCACTTTTTAAGAAGGATGGTAAGGACAAGCCAGGGAACAACAGACCAGTGAGCTTGATGTCAGTGGGGGGCAAGCTGTTGGAGGGAATCCTGAGGGACAGGATGTACATGCATTTGGAAAGCATGGACTGATTAGGGATAGTCAACATGGCTTTGTGCGTGGAAAATCATGTCTCACAAACTTGATTGAGTTTTTTAAAGAAGTAAAAAGAGGACTGATAGGGGCAGAGCAGTAGATGTGATCTATATGGGCTTCAGTAAGGCATTCGACAAGGTTCCCCATGGGAGACTGATTAGCAAGGTTAGATCTTATGGAATACAGGGAGAACTAGCCACTTGGATACAGAACTGGCTCAAAGGTGGAAGACAGAAGGTTGTGGTGGAGGGTTGTTTTTCAGACTGGAGGGTTGTTTTTCAAACTGGAGACCTGTGACCAGTGGAGTGCCACAAGGATCAGTGCTGGGTCCTCTACTTTTTGTCATTTACATAAATGATTTGGATGTGAGCATAAAAGGTACAGTTAGTAAGTTTGCAGATGACACCAAAATTTGAGGTGTAGTGGACAGCGAAGAAGGTTACCTCAGATTACAACATGATCTGGACCAGATGGGTCAATGGGCTAAGAAGTGGCAGATGGAGTTTAATTCAAATAAATTTTGGGAAAGCAAATCTTGGCAGGATTTACACACTAAATGGTGAGGTCCGAGGGAGAGTTGCTGAACAAAGAGATCTTGGAGTGCAGGTTCATAGCTCCTTGAAAGTGGAGTCACAGCTAGATAGGATAGTGAAGAAGGCATTTGGTATGCTTTCCTTTATTGGTCAGAGTATTGAGTACAGGATTTGGTGGGGGGGGGGGGTCATATTGCGGCTGTACAGGACATTGGTTAGGCCACTGTTGGAATATTGCATGCAATTCCGGTCTCCTTCCTATTGGAAAGATGTTGTGAAACTTGAAAGGATTCAGAAAAGATTTACAAGGATGTTGGAGGTTTAAGCTATAAGGAGAGGCTGGACCAGCTGGGGCTGTTTTCCCTGGAGCATCAGAGGCTGAGGGGTGACCTTATTGAGGTTTACAATATTATGAGGGGCATGGATAGGGTAAATAGGCAAAGTCTTTTCCCTGGGGTCAGGGAGTCCAGAACTAGAGGCATAGGTTTAGGGTGAGAGGGGAAAGATATAAAAGAGACCTAAGGGGCAACTTTTTCCACACAGAGAGTGTAATGTGTATGGAATGAGCTGCCAGAGGAAGTGGTGGAGGCTGGTACAATTGCAACATGTAAGATGCATTTGGATGGGTATATGAATAGGAAGGGTTTGGAGGGATATGGGCTGGGTGCTGAAGGTGGGACTAGATTGGGTTGGGATCTCTGGTTGGCATGGACGGGTTGGACCGAAGGGTCTGTTTCCATGCTGTACATCTCTATGACTCTATTGAGACAGAGATGCCAAGTGGCCTGTTCCAGGATAATAAAGTCAGGATGGTACAGTGGCTCGGTAGTTAGCAGTACTGCCTCACTGCGCTGGGGCCCCAGTTCAATTCCAGCCTTGGGTGACTGTCAGTGTGGAGTTTGCACATTCTCCCCTTCAGGTGCTTTGGTTTCCTCCCACAGTCCAAAGACGTGTACATTAGGTAAATTAGCCAAGCTAAATTGCCCATTGTTTTAGATACATATGTTGGAGAGAAATGGGTCTGGGTGGGTTACTCTTCAGTGGGTGGACATGGCTGTGTTGGGCCAAAGGGCCTGTTTTCACCCTGTAGGGAGTCTCACCTGAACACCTTGTGAGACCTTTGTTTTCTTTAAACATTAAAAGTAGCTCAGATGGGTAGTGTCAGGGTGCATAGCTTTGTTGAAAGAAAAAGTGGGGTGTTGTATGAAGTGTTCTGGCTAACATTTACCTCTCAACTCACAACACTAAAAGTAGAGCACCTAGTCAATCTTTCCTTACTATTTGCTGAACCTCCCATTGACTATTCAGCATCCTGAATTACAACAGTGACTATACTTCAATAGCTTTCAGCAGATAGGTAAAAACAATGACTGCAGATGCTGCAAATTCTGGATCAGTGGTGCTGGAAGAGCACAGCAGTTCAGGCAGCATCCAACGAGCAGCGAAATCGACGTTTCGGGCAGCCCGAAACGTCGATTTCGCTGCTCGTTGGACGCTGCCTGTACTGCTGTGCTCTTCCAGCACCACTGATCCAGCTTTCAGCAGATGTTGGGGTTTGGAAGCTGCAAGACACCTCTCCCAGCCACAGCAAGATGCTTGAGTTCTGCCTCACTCAGTTTTGTCTTGATGTTCTATCCTCCTGGACTGGAGAAACATTGCATATGAAACAACCTATTTGCCAAGGAGATGCTTATGTATTACTATCTTGGAACAGCTAATCAGTTGCAGTTATCAATATTATCTGTTCATATTTCAATAGAGTTATAATAAAGCTAATTTTTAAAATTCTTATATTGTTTGGAATTTAAGTGGAGCATAAGAATAAAGAATATTTTTCTTCAAGCCTGGTGGTTTGGCCAATCAAATTGCATCTGGAACATAGCTCCTTCACTTACCTTTTAAATTAAGAAAAAAGCCGGGATCCTGGTTATCTTCTAAATACATTTTGAGGCAGTTTGGTTTGGTCCATGACACAAATATAAAAGGCAACATAAATAAGTGTATTTTTATATCCACTTGTGCGGCGTCAGTGTCCCTGGCTGCGCCAGTATTCGTTGCCTGTCCATCTTTGCCCTGAGAAGGTGGGAGTGAGCTGCTTTCTTGAACAGCTATAGTCCATATTCTAGGAATACCATCGAGGATGGAATTTCGGAATTTGACCCAATAATAGTGAAGGAACGGCGATATATTTCCAAGTCAGAATGGTGACTTGGAGGGGAACTTGCAGGTGAATTTGTTGCCATGTATCTGCTGCCCTCATCCTTCTGGATGGAAGTGGCTATGGGTTTGGAAGGTGCTGTCTAAAGGCCTTTGATGAATTTTTGCAGTGCACCTTGTGGATGGCGCACACTGCTACTACTAAGCGTCTTTGATGGAGAGAGTGGATACTGGTGGATACAATGATAATGGAGTAGGTGCTTGTGGATACAATGACAATCAAGTGGGTTGCTTTGTCCTGGAGAGTGTCAAGCTTCTTGAGTGTTGTTGGAGCTGCACTCATTTAGACAAGTGCGGACTATTCCATCACACTCCTGACTTGTGTCTTGTCCTCCTCTCCCCTATCAGCATTCCGGAGAGACCATTCTCTCCACAACTCCCTCATCAGGTCCACACCCCCCATCAACCCAACCTCCACGCCCGGCACCTTCCCCTGCAATCGCAAGAAATGCAAAACCTGCACCCACACCTCCCCCTCTCACTTCCCTCCAAGGCCCCAAGGGATCCTTCCATATCCATCACAAATTCGCCTGCACCTCCACACACATCATTTACTGCATCTGCTGCACCCGATGTGGCCTCCTCTACATTGGTGAGACAGGCCGCCTACTTGCGGAACGTTTCAGAGAACACCTCTGGGACACCCGCACCAACCAACCCAACCACCCCGTGGCTGAACATTTTAACTCCCCCTCCCACTCTGCCAAGGACATGCAGGTCCTTGGCCTCCTCCATCGCCAGACCATGGCAACCTGACGCCTGGAGGAAGAGCACCTCATCTTCCGCCTAGGAAACCTCCAACCACAAGGGATGAATGCAGATTTCTCCAACTTCCTCATTTCCCCTCCCCCCACCTTATCTCAGTCCCAACCCTCGGACTCAGCACCGCCTTCTTGACCTGCAATCTTCTTCCCGACCTCTCAGCCCCCACCCCCTCTCCAGCCTATCACCCTCACCTCAACCTCCTTCCACCTATCGCATTCCCAAAGCCCCTCCCCCAAGTCCCTCCTCCCTACCTTTTATCTTAGCCTGCTCATTCCTGAAGAAGGGCTTATGCCCGAAACGTCGATTCTCCTGCTCTTTGGATGCTGCCTGACCTGCTGCGCTTTACCAGCAACACATTTTTCAGCTTGTGTCTTGTCAATGGTGGATAGCCTTGTAGAGTCAAGGGTTGAGATATATGCTGTAGTATTCTAAGCATCTGATCTGCTCTTGTAGCATCTGTATTTGTCTAGCAGGTACAGTTGAGTTTCTTTTCAATGGTAACCCCTGGGATATTGATGGTGGGGGATTCAGAGATTGTAACACTACTGAATATCATGGAATAGTGGTTACATTGTCTCTTATTGAACATGGTTATTGGCTGGCAGTTGTGAAGCATGAATGTTCTTTGCCACATGTCAGCCCAAGCTTGGATATTGTCCGGATTTTGTTGCATTTGAACATGGACTAATTCAGCGTCCAAGGAGTCGCAAGTGGTGCTGAACATTGTACAATCATCGCTGAACATCTCCACTTCTTATGTTAAGATGGAGGTAAGGTTGCTGATGAACCAGTTGAAGGTGTTTGGGCCGAGGACACTTCCCTGAGGAACTCCTGTAGAGATGTCTTAGAGCTGAGATAACTAACTTCCAACAAACATGAACATCTTCCTATATGGCAGATAAGACTCATTCTGGCAGAGAGTTTGCACCCTGTTACCCATTGGCTCCAATTTAGCGAGGGCTTCTTAATATCACACCTGGCCGAATGCAACCGTGATGTCAAGGACTGTCACTCTAACCTCCTCTCTAGAATTCAGCTCTTTTGTCCATGTTTGAACCAAGGCTATAATGAGGCCAGGAGCTGAATGGTCCTGGTGGAACCCAAACTGGATACCACTGAGAAGATTGTTGCCGAGCAGGTGCTGCTTGATAGCACTGGTCATGAGACCTTCCACTACTTTACCTAGTGTAGACTAATGAGCTGGTGATTGGCCAGATTGGACTTGTCCTGCTTTTTGTTCAAAGTACATATAAGGGCAATCCGCATTATCAAGTAGACGCTAATGTTATAACCACACTGCAACATAGAGTCATAGAGTCATAGAGATGTACAGCACGGAAACAGACCCTTTGGTCCAACTCGTCTGTGCTGACCAGATATCCCAACCTGATCTAATCTTACATGCCAGAATCTGGCCCATATTCCTCCAAAACCTGCTTGTTCATATACCCATCCAGATGCCTTTTAAATGTTCTAATTGTACCAGCCTCTATCACTTCTTCTGGCAGCCCATTCCACACGTGCAGCACCTTCCATGTAAAAGTGTTGCTCCTTAAGTGTCTTTAATATCATTCCCCTTTCACCATAAACCTATGCCCTCTAGTTCTGGGCTCCCCTTCCGCAGGGAAAAGACCTTGTCTATTTACCCTGTCCGTGTCTCTCACGATTTTATAAACCTCTATAAAGTCACCCCTCAGCCTCCGACACTCCAGGGAAACAACCCCAGTTTATTCAACCTCTCCCTATAGCTCAAATCCTCCAACCCTGGCAATATCCTTGTAAATCTTTTCTGAACCCTTTCAACTTTCACACACCCTTCCAATAGGAAGTGGACCAAAATTATACACAATATTCCAAAGGTGGCCTAACTAATGTCCTGCACAGCAGCAATATGACTTCCAACTCCTGTACTCAATACTCTCCAATAAAGGAAATCATACCAAAAGCCTTCTTCACTATCCTATCTAACTGCAACTCTACCTCCAAGGAGCTATGAACCTGCACTCCAAGGTCTCTTTGTTCAGCAACACTCCCTAGGATCTTCCCATTAAGTGTATAAGTCCTGCTAAGATTTGCTTTCCCAAAATGCAGCATGTCTCATTTAACTAAACTAAACTCCATCTGCCACTCCTCATCCCATTGGTCCATCTGATCAAGCTCCCTATGTTATCTGAGGTAACCCTCTTTGCTGTCCATGACACCTCCAATTTTGGTGTCTTCTGCAAACTTATTAACATTACCTCCTATATTCACATCCAAATCATTTATATAAATGATGAAAAGTAGAGAACCCAACACTGATCTTTATGGCACTCCACTGATCAGAGGCCTCCAGTCTGAAAAACATCCCTCCACCACCAGCCTCTGTCTTCTACCTTTGAGCCAGTTCTGTATCCAAATGGCTAGTTCTCCCTGTATTCCATGAGATCTAACCTTGTCGATCAGTCTCCCAATGGGAACCTTGTTGAACGCCTTACTGAAGTCCATATTGATCACGTCTAATGCTCTGACCTCATCAGTCCTCTTTGCTACTTCTTCAAAAAGCTCAATCAAGTTTGTGAGATAATCAAACAATTAAACTTATTCAGGGCTCATCAAGTGATGTATCAGAGGTCCAGCATGTGGGAGCTCCTGAATTCCATTGCAATCAGGACAAACATATCTGCAATAAGTGTTTGAAATACTTGAATAGCTTTGGCTCAGAGTTTATGAATTTGAGGCTGGACAATAGACACAGCAATATTTCAGGGAAGATGTATGTTGTGTAGATTCATTGTAACAACAGGCAATAACACCAGTTAGGATCGAGCCTTCTGGTCTATTGAGTGATCAGGGAGAAGACTGTGAATGGGGAAGGTGCAGAGCCCCAGAAGGCAGGAATGTCAGTGTCTGCAATTGTCCAATAGGTTTGAAATTCTCTGAACCTGTTTGAATGAAAGCAGGACTGCTGATAAACTCAATGGATGCATGGCAGAACTTTGTAAAGTGCAATTATGTTTGAGCAATTAATTGGAGTTCTTATAATGATTTTATGTGCTGTGGATTTTTGAGACCCTGTATAAATGCTGGACTTTGATTTCCAGAAGGCAAAGTGACATAACAAAGATTATTATAGAAAATGAAAACTCGTAGAATGAGAATAACATATCAGCATGGATAAAAGATTGGCTGGTTAGTAGAAAGCAAAGACCATAAGTTTGTAAGTGGGCATTTGCTTAATTGGCATTATCTGACTTGTGCATTCATGTAGGGGTTTGTGCTGGGGCCACCAACGTTTTACCACTTACAATTGGTGACTTAGATGAAGGGAGCAAAGACTTGATGACTGAATTGGCAGATGTGTAGGAAAGTATGTTGTGAAGGAGACCTACCCTCCATCAAGGAAATTGATGATGGCCAGAGATAGGATGAAGGAGTGGGCAAAATCTGGCACTTGAATAATAATAAGGGAAAGTGTGATGTAGTTTACTTTAATAGAAAAAATAAAAAGAGGATTATTTAAATAGCAAACAATTGCAGAACTCTGAGGTGCAAAGAGATTGAAGGACTCGGGTGCATGAGTCACTAAAAGCTAGCAAGCTGATATAGTATTTAATCTAGAAAGCTAATGGAATGGGTAAATTATCCTTTATTGAAAAGAGGAATTGGACATACAAGAGAGGACATTGTGCTTCAGTTACGCAGATGTGAAGGTGCCGGTGTTGGGCTGGGCTGGACCAAGTTAAAAATCAACTGGGTAGAAGTAGTTACTGCAAATGCTGGAGATTAGAGTCAAGATCAGAGAGGTGCTGGAAAAGCACAGCAGGTCAGGCAACATCCGAGGAGCAGGAAAGATTGATGTTCCGGCAAAAGCTCTTCATCAGGAATGAAGGATTCCTGATGAAGGGCTTTCGGGTGAAACATTGATTTTTCCTGCTCCTCGATGCTGCCTGACCTGCTGTGCTTTTCCAGCACCACTCTGATCTTGAAAGTTAAAAATAACATAATGCCAGCTTATAATCCAACAGGTTTATTTGGAAGCACTAGCATTCGGAGTACTACTCCTTCATTAGGTAGCTAGTGGGACAGGATCATAGGGCACAGAATTTATGGAAAAGATCAAAGTGTCATACAACTGAGGTAATGTATCAAACAAGGAGAAAGTGAGGTCTGCAGATGCTGGAGACTAGAGCCGAAAATGTGCTGTTGGAAAAGCGCAGCAGGTTAGGCAGTATCCAAGGAGCAGGAGAGTCGGCGTTTCAGGCATGAGCCCTTCTTCAGGAATGAGGAAAGTTTGTCCAGCAGGCTAAGATAAAAGGTAGGGAGGAGGGACTTGGGGGAGGGGCGATGGAAATGCGATAGGTGGAAGAAGGTCAAGGTGAGGGTGATAGGCCAGAGTGGAGGTGGGGGCGGAGAGGTCAGGAAGAAAATTGCAGGTCAGCACCGCCTTCCTAACCTGCAATCGATGCCCGAAACATCGATTCTCCTGCTCCTTGGATGCTGCCTGACCTGCTGCGCTTTTCCAGCAGCACATTTTCAGTAATGTATCAAACAAACCTAGATTGCTGTTAAGTCTATGATCATTTTGAATGGGGCATGCAGGTTTCGTTTAAATAAAATGCACCTCACCAAGATCTGCCCGATGCGTTCACTTATCACCTTTAAACACATGCCAAACCTTAAACATATCATTGTTCACAGCAAACTGCCCAGATTTCAGGCAACATCGATCACAACACCATACAACCCTGTCATAGCAACCACTGCAAGATGCATCAGAGTTTCAACATGGATACTACCATTACACGTGGGGACACCACGCACCACGTGCATGGCAGGTACTCATGTGACTCAGCCAATGTTATTTATCTCATACGCTGCAGACAAGGATGTCACAAACATGGTAATTGGGGAGAAGAAGCGGACGCTACAACAATGGATGAATGAACCAAATACAACAATCGCCTGACAAGGATGTTCCCTCCCAGTTGGGAACATTTCAGTGGTCAGGGACATTCGGCATTGGGTGACCATTCTCCAAGGCGAGCTTCAGGATTGGCAACAACGCAGAGTCACCGAGCAGAGGCTCTTAGCCAAGTTCCGTACCCATGAGGACTGCCTCAACCAGGATCTTGGGTTCATGTCACACTACAGGTGACTCAGTTACACTATATACTCTCACCCACACACTCGCACACAAGCACACACACACAGACATACAGACACACCCTTATACACGATCACAGTAACATATTCACACACTCACACAGCCCCTTTATCATACACACGTTCTCGCTCACACACACACATACACACACACACACAACACACATTCTCTCTCCCCCCTCACATACACATGTACACGCACGCACGCATGCACACACACACACACGTATATACACACTCTCTCTCTCTCTCTCCTCACATACACATGTACACGTACGCACACACACATACACATGTACACATACGCACACACACATACACATGTACACGCATGCACACACACATACAAGTCTATGGGGTGAATTTGCATTTGCAAATTTGTATTTCATGATATGTTCTACTTTATCCAAAAAACACACAATCTGTAGGCAGTCAGTCCATGTGACATTTTATAAATTCCTACTTGGAAATAGAACCAGTCTGACTCAAGATTGGGATGCATACAGACTCTAACCTCACATCTTGAATGTATTGTCTGAGTTATACTGATAAAACCTTAAGTTGGGGCTGTGACTTGAAAGAAGTTCTGGGATTTGCATATTAATCAATTGAAATCTACATCCCAATTCTAAGCGATTAAAGACTTAATAGAAATCTAGGTTTGTTCAATACATCATATTAGTTATATGACACTGTTGCTATAAATTCTGTGTCCTATGATCCTGCACCATTAGCTACTTGATAAAGGAACTGCATTCCGTAAGCTCGAACTTACAAGGAAACCTGGTGTACTATTACGTGGTGTAGTGTGATTTTTAATTCATTTTCTGGATCAGTAGTGCTGGTAGAGCACAGCAATTCAGGCAGCATCCAACAAGCAGCGAAATCGACTTTTCGGGCAAAAGCCCCTTACCTGATTTTTAATTCAGTTACACAGGACAGTAGTGAGACTACATCTTGAATATTGTAGGAGGTTTAAGTCTCCTTATTTAAAGCAAGATCAACTACTTGCAGGAAATTCAGAAGACGTTTACTCAGATGAAACCCAGAATGAGCAGGCTATCGTATGAGAATAGTTTAGAAAGGCTGGGTTTGTTTCCCTTGGAGTTTAGGGGTGGCTTGACTGAAGTCTACAAGACATTTAATGGTCTTGCTGTGGCTATTAGAGGGCCTTGGCGGGGCTAAGATTTGAGTATTCTGTGCAGTTTTGGTCAACTATTTTGCTGAAGAACAATATTGCTCTTGAGGGAGTCCAGTGAATGTTCACCAGACTGATGCCCAGGATGGCAGGACTGACATTAGATTGACTAGGCTTGTACTTGCTGGAATTTAGAAGAATGAGGGTTGATCTTGTAGAAACATTTAAAATCTTGATGGACCTGGACAGGCTAGATGCAGGAAGAATATACCCATTGTTGGGGATGTCCAGAACTAGGGGTCACAGTTTAAGAATCAGGGTAAGTCATTCAGGGCTGAGATGAGGAAGAATTTCTTCACTCAGAAAGTTGTGAACCTGTGGAATTCTCTCCCACAGGAAGCCATTGGACAAAGTTCATTAGATACATTCAAGAGGGAGCTGGATGTGGTCCTTGCAGCTAAAGGGATCAAGGGATATGGAGAGAAAGCGGGAATGAGAATTGAAATTGCATGATCAGCCATGATCATATTGAGTGGTGGTGCAGGACTAAAGGGCTGAATGGCCTATCCCTGCACCTATTTTCGATGTTTCAATGCTTTTAACAAAGTGTTTCTGGGAAGGATGTTTCTGCTGTGGGTCAGTCCAGAACTAAAGAGCCCTGTTCTAAAATCAAGACAGAGATGAGTAGAATTTTTATTTTATTTCAAGAGGTTGTCTGAATTTGTATCTCAGTTTCGAAAGGTAATGGAAGCAGTGCCATTGACTATTTTAAGAACTGATGTAGTTGATCCTTATTCAGTGGGAAAATTCAGAGTAATCAGTGGGAGATGGGAATAAGGAATTTAAAACACAAACAAATCAATTCTTGTTGAATGGTGGAGCGGGTTTAAGGGACTGAAAGATCGACAGGGTGTTCTGCTCGAACATGCATTTTGTCAACACAAATTCACTGCAGCGCGATTGACAAATAGGGGGCACTGTTTCTAAAGTGAGAACTTTTAAAGCATGTGTTGGATGTGACACGCTTTCACCAGCAAAACTTTAAGTGCTGGTTCTATCTCATGGTTTTTTTTCTACACCACAGAGATGCACAAGAATGCAACCATCGCATTATAGAAGAACTGCCTGTACTTCTGCTTGCATTTTTCATGTTAAGGTTTACTGGTTGGAAAATTGAAAGATGCATTACTCCAGTGAGTTCTGACAGCACCTCTCCTTAAAACATCTAAAACAAAGAGCTAACTAAGCTCACTAATAATTAAGTATACAGTAAATGCTTGTGTTCCCTGAACTCTACTTCTAGCAGTTCTCTTGGCAGATTTCTTACTAGGGATCTTAACACTTCAGAGTTCACTCTTTAATTTCATTTTCATTTCAGTATTTTCTTCAGTTTGTTCCAAGCTGACCTTCTGGAGTGAAGCAGTAACAGCAGCAGTGCCAGGCTTGTTCAATCTGGGGTGCTGCTCGATGTCTAGTGGGAGGCAGCGGGTGAAGGCTTGACCCAGGATTCTTAGTGAGTTCCCGAGGCACAACGTGTGAACAAGGGCAAGGCTGAAATCTGATGCCAATGGCCCCTAGATTGGGGCCATGGTTATCCAACATAGAGCAGCAGCTGAAGGCCTGGATTGGGGCAATGGTGGTCAGGTCTATAGCAGCAGCTGAAGGCCAGAATCGGGGTCATGGTGGTCTGGTCTATAGCAGCAGCTGAAGGCCTGGATCGGGGCCATGGTGGTCCGGTGTATAGCAACATCTGAAGGCCTGGATCATTGCCATGGAGGTCTGGTGTATATCAGCAGCTGAAGGCCTGGATCGGGCGCATGGTGGTCTGGTGTACAGCAGCAGCTGAATGCCAGGATCATGGCTATGGTGGTCTGGTGTATAGCAGCAGCTGAAGGCATGGATCAGTGTCACGGTGATCTGGTGTATCACAGCAGCTGAAGGCATGGATTGGGGCCATAGTGGTCTGGTGTACAGCAGCAGCTGAAGGCCAGGATCGGGGTCAAGGTGGTCTAGTGCAAAGCAGCAGCTGAAGGCCTGGATTGAGGCAACAGTGGTCTAATGTAAAGCAGCAGCTGAAGGCCTGGACTGGGGCCATGGTGGTCTGGAGTATAGTAGCAATGGAAGGCATGGATCAGGGCCATGGTGGTCTGGTGTATAGCAGCAGCTGAAGGCTGGGATTGGGGCCATGGTGGTCTGGTGTATAGTAGCAACGGAAGGCATGGATCAGGGCCATGGTGGTCTGGTGTATAGCAGCAGCTGAAGGCTGGGATCGGGGCCATCGTGGTCTGGTGTACAGCAGCAGCTGAAGGCCAGGATCGGGGCCATGGTGGTCTGGTGTACAGCAGCAGTTGAAGGCCAGGATCGGGGCCATGGTGGTCTAGTGTACAGCAGCAGCTGAAGGCCAGGATCAGGGCCATGGTGGTCTGGTGTATAGCAGCAGCTGAAGGCTGGGATTGGGGCCATGGTGGTCTGGTGTATAGTAGCAATGGAAGGCATGGATCAGGGCCATGGTGGTCTGGTGTCTAGCAGCAGCTGAAGGCCAGGATCAGGGCCATGGTGGTCTGGTGTACAGCAGCAGCTGAAGGCCAGGATCGGGGCCATAGTGGTCTGGTGCACAGCAGCAGCTGAAGGCCAGGATCAGGGCCATGGTGGTCTGGTGTATAGCAGCAGCTGAAGGCTGGGATCGGGGCCATGGTGGTCTGGTGTATAGTAGCAATGGAAGGCATGGATCAGGGCCACGGTGGTCTGGTGTCTAGCAGCAGCTGAAGGCATGGATCAGCGCCGTGGTGGTCTGGTGTATAGCAGCAGCTGAAGACATGGATCGGTGCCATGGTGGTCTGGTGTATGGCAGCGGCTTAAGGCATGGATCAGCGCCATGGTGGTCTAGTGTATAGAAGCAGCTGAAGGTCAGGATCATGGCCATGGTGGTCTGGTGTATAGCAGCAGTTGAAGGCCTGGATCGGGGCCTTGTTGGTCTGGTGTATAGCAGCAGCTGAAGCCCAGGATCAGTGCCATGGTGGTCTGGTGTATAGCAACAGCTGAAGGCCAGGATTGGGGCCATAGTAGTCTGTTGTATAGCAGCAGCTGAAGGTCAGGATCAGGGCCATGGTGGTCCGGTCTTTAGCAGCAGCTGAATGCCGCGATCCCGGTGTTGATCTGAGATTACAGGAGCGAACCCAATGTTGTGATGAAGGGTCCCCTGACATCTGACGAGAGCAGGGGAGATTGGTCCAGCGCAGGGAAAGTGTGCCAAAGTGGATGAGATGAATGCCTTGTAGGAACTGTGGTCCCAGCATGGCTGAGCACTTAAGAGCGACTGAAATAATTCAACTTAAGTTATTCCTTTATTTTTGAACTTAATACAATGAAGAGCTGTAATGTTTAACTTTTAACTTTTCCTTTATTTTTTCATTTTCATGTTTTCCAACTTGTTTTTACGTTTTTGTCCCGAGGTACCTGTTCCCAACATGGTGCCATGTGTGGTGACATTGAAAACATTTCACTGTTCCCCCGGTCCTTCTCCAGTCCTGACAAAGGGCTTCAGCCTGTTACATTGATGTTCCTGCTCCTCGGATGCTGTTGACCTGCTGTGCCTTACCACCTCTACATCTGTTGACCCTATTCTTTTGTGTCTGAGTACATGTGACAATAAAGTCTAAATTTCAATATCTAAATATAATACTCATTGACACAGAATGGGTGTTTGAATTATATTTTCTTTCTGTGGTACTGGAACATGCCTCCGCCCACCCCTCACTGAACAATATCCCTTTTTAAAATCTGTTCACCTTTTTGGATGCACTGAATTGTTCACCACAAGGGTTAAATACCTGACTAAAAAGGATATGTACAAAATAGACCTCCAAAATTTGGATTAGATTTCCTCCAGTGTGGAAACAGGCCCTTCAGCCCAACCAGTCCACACCCACCCTCCCAAGAGTAACCCACCAAGACCCATTTCCCTCTGACTAATGCACCTAATACCATGGACAATTTAGCATGGCCAATTCACCTGACCCGCACATCTTTGGATTGTGGGAGGAAACCGGAGCAAACCCATGCAGGCACGAGGAGAATGTGCAAACTCCACACAGACAGTCGCCTGAGGCTGGGGAATTGAACCTGGGACCCTGGTGCTGTGAGACAGCAGTGCTAACCATTGTGCCAAAACATCCAGGTTCATAAATGGAACTCCAGAAATGACTAAAAATGTTTTGCACTTCTTAAAGCACAAAATACAAAGTATAAAGTAAACTTCAATTTCTACATTACCCTTAAAAATGCTCATTTAATAGGAATCCAAGGAATGCCCCATAACCGTGTCAATCTCCTTCTTTAAGTTCCGTTTTCCACATGAATATTAAACTTTGAAGCCAAAATTTCTGCACATTTGGGCACAGCATGGCTAAGAAAATGAAATCTTGGAATTTATGCAGTTTTTAATGCAAGTCGTTCTGAAACCATAAAGATGTATTCAATGATAACAGAAATATATATTGAAGATCACAGGGAGGAGGAATGGAAAACAAAATTACTGAAAGCAAAATGATCATGAGACTCCAGAAACATGATTGCAGGTTCTGTTGTACATCAAAATGCTGACACAAATTCACATTCTATTCAAAACTAGCTTTGGGTAGACTCACTGCCAGCAATCCTTAGTAGCATTTGATCGCCTCAAGAGGCGGGGGAGGGGAGGGTGCCCACAAAAGGTCTTCAGTAGAAAAGTGGCTTGGTTTTGTTGAACAGAGTTGGTTTATTATATAGGAGTAAAAAATGAGGTCTGCAGATGCTGGAGATCACAGCTGCAAATGTGTTGCTGGTCAAAGCACAGCAGGCCAGGCAGCATCTCAGGAATAGAGAATTCGACGTTTCGAGCATAAGCCCTATTATATAGTAGTTAATAGCTAGTTACATTTTGCCTGAGCGCATGATAGTCTATTGTCAGATCTCAGGGTTGATCTAACACAAAATACATATTAATATTTCGCTACATGGAGTTTTACACTTAAAAACAACTTTGAGACTGATTACTGAATTGACTCCTGCCAGGGACCTGGGTTCGATTCCAGCCTCAGGTGACTGTCTATGTGTAGTTTGTATGTTTGTCTTGTGATTGTGTGGGTTTCCTGCAGGTGCTTGGGTTTCCTCTCACAGTCCAAAGATGTGCAGGTTAGATGGATTGGCCATGTGAAATTGCCCATACTATTCAGGAATGTGTAGGTTAGGTGCATTCATCATGGGAAATGTAGAATAATAGGGGAAGGATGGGATACTCTTCGGAGGGTCGGAGTGAACCTGTTGGGCTGAATAGCCTTTTTTCCACACTCTAGGGATTTTATGATTCCCAGAAGCCGGTATCCTGTCATCAAGCTACCTTTTATTTGCATGTACATTGTTCTTGACACTGGCCTCCTCACAGGCAGCTCTTGAGTAAACACACCCTCTGACCCACCTGTTTATATCTGTCAGCCATGGCTCCCTGATTAGACCAGGTTAACAGCCCCAATCAGGGAACTCATATTCTATGATGTCACCTTGTTACAATCTGTACAGTCAGGTTTTCCAAGGGTTAACTGTTTATATCGTGGGACCGTGAGAAGGAGTTTGGATCCTGGTGGGAGTTAGCCCTCTCTACATTAACTGCCTTATATAGCAGTTTACATTTTTAATTGGGAAGTGGGCTATGTTCATTAGCAACTGGTGGTTTTGGCTGACATTGCGTGGATTTGACATGAGGAAACATAATCGAAGGAATTCCAAAGTGTGTCACCAACTTGACAAAAACACTTTGGTCTGCATTCCCTTGATTTGCTTGAAATGGTCACATGAGGTGTAGGACATTGCTGCAATGTTTAGCAAACAGTGTGTGCACAGCTTATCAGGAGGTGGCATTGAAACAGTCAAACAGTTTGGTCCACCTCTCACAAAATTAATGTTATTATTTTTCAAAGTTATTTAAAGAAAATCTAAATTCCCAAACCGATTTCAATTTGGAAGTTTGGTTTATAGCTCATCCATTTTTGTATCCATAATAGAGGGAGAGATGGATGGTTCTATATTACCATGTTTTGACTGATGATAACAGTTAAAATTATTTGTTAAGATCGTAATTGCTGATAATTGTTTGAATTTTGCTTGCAGACTATTTCTGGGGGAGCATTCTGTGTCCTAACAACACTTGATACTTTCACAGAATGTTCATCCTCACTTTTTTTTCCATTTTCTTTCATTTATTATCCTAAGTTTATATCACAGAATCCCAACCATGCAGAAGAGGCTGTTGAGTATGCACCGATCCTCCAAAGAATATCCCACCCACAACCAGGCCCCTTCCCTATCCCTATAGCCCTGCATTTCCCATGGCTAATCCATCTGGTCTGCATATCCCTGGACACTATGGAACAATTTAGCATGGCCAATCCATCTAGCTGGGACTGTGGGAGGAAACTGGAACATCAATGGAAATCCATGCTGACACAGGCAGAGCGTGCAAACTCCTTACATTTTCATATAATTGAGTTAGCAATTAAGAAAGTGGTGAGAAAGTGGTTTTTGGTTACTTCCTTTCCCAAAAATGTTAATAGTTTCTCTCACATCTTTAATTTTTTGCACTGCGGTCTCAAACCAGCATTAACACAAATAGTGCAACCTAATATCTGACATTAATATGATATTAAGCTGAAGAGGCAAAAAGCAAATAAGAGATAAATAATATTAACATAGCAATTCTTGCTTCATATTGCAAATTAATACAAACACTGTACCTTCACACCATAAATTAGCAATCATTCAAATCTCAGATCCTAAGTTAATGACATTCAGATTTCACAATGCTTCATAATGCAACCTCTCCAATTTTACATCATTATGAACACAATACACAAGCTTAATGTTGACATTAATATAATGATACTCCTACATTACACAAAAGATTTATTTCCTCATTTTCCCATTTCCTGAATAGTATGATTTAAGTGCTCTTCCTTTACTTGTGAACCTTGATTGTGATAAGTCAATAGATTACTTTTTGATCATTAACATCCTTGTCACCCAATGGGCTGTACGTTTATTTTTTTCCTCTCCCTAATCCTAGTTGAGACCATTCTTTTACATACCATTATCCAATCCACTTTAAAAATTCTTTACTGCGTATATAGCACTGAACAATGTCCTATGCTTGCAATTGATATCCTCTGAACATTGGCAATGTCATCATTTCTTGCCCATCACTTATTGACATTCCAAATATGTAATGTTTTTAATGCAGTAAAACTCACAGGTGGCAGTGAACAAAATTGAGCACTTAGCCATTGAAGCACACTTTGGGATTTATCTCCTACAGCTTGGTCACATTTTTAGGAATTACATTTAAGAAGGAGAGAAAGGCAGAAGATCAGAGACCGCCAGAAGAATGCTGGGCAAATGGGAACAGAAGCCATTTCAGGTTTGATGGGTTCAATGGCCTGTTTCTACTTATTTGTTTTATGCTCTAGGACAGTTTCTAGGTACAATTAGTCCATAAAACTGCAATTATACCCCTTGCAGCATGTAAACAGCCCTTCGGTTGAACAAGTCCACAGCAACTCTCTGAAGAGTAACCCACCCAGACTCATTTCCCCCTGACTAATGCACCTAACACTACGGGCAATTTAGTTTGGTCAATTCACCTGACCTGCACTTCTTTTGGATTGTGGGAGGAAACCGGAGCACCCAGAGGAAACCACACAGACACAGGGAGAATGTGCAAACTCCACACAGTCACCTGAGGCTGGAATCTAACCCGGGTCCCTGGTACTGTGAGGCAACTAGCACTCCAATTGAACTGAGCCACCATGCTGTTCTAATATACAGGTACAGAATGAACCCATTTAGCCCATTGACCCTGCTGCTCCATTCAATCACAGCTGATGTTTGTCAACCTCATTCTCCAGCCCTCTTCCCATAACTTTTGATCCCCTTACTAATCAAGTTTTGTCTCTGTCTTAAATATATTCAACGTCCTCCACAGCCCTCTTGGACAATGTGTTCCACAGGTTAATCACTCTGTGATGAAGAAATTCCTCCTCATCTCAGTTGTAAAGGGTCATCTCTTCACCCTGAGGTTGTCCTAGTCTCTTCTACCAGTGGAAACATCTACACTATCCAGATCTCTCAGTTTGCTGTAAGATTGACAAGGTTCCACTGGTCTGAACATTAGGAGGGAGGTATTGGAAGAGGAGCAGCTGAAATAATGCCATATTTGATGTTGGCTGATTAACCAACAACAATCATATTCATCATTCACTCTCAGTACAATATGGCATTAATGTTTACAACTGCATATTGCTTGTATCCACATGGCCCTTAGCACATACACATCACTCCTAATTTTCACTCACTGACCTAACTAATGCAAAGTGCACCCATACAGAATGACTCTCCGATTAACACTGTCATTAACACATGCAAATTCAAAGCTTGCATTGAGGGCACTCCAACCTCATAGTGGCATTAACATGCAGTCATTCCATAAAGGTTGAAACCTATACTGTCATTATTACAAGGAGATACCAACCTCATCTTGCCATTAATACAAATACTTCAAAATTAAACTACTCTCAATACACATAGTTCAAACCCAAATTGCCGTTAGAAACTAGTACTCCAATTGCACATCATTATTAATGTCTATGCTTCTTGAATTAACAGTGCCATCACACAAGTGCTCTCAACCTTCGCAAAACTATTAATACAGATATCCAACCCTGGCGCAGTCATGAACACCAAGGCATGCAACCTATACACTCCTTCATCCTTTGAGATAAAGATGACCATGAGCATGATCTGAGGTGTTTGGTAGATAGACAGTTGACAGATCGGTGCCCTGCAGAGTCTGCTGTTCTTGGGGCAGGTTAGCCCAGACGATCAAATTTTGGATGAGTTGCTGGCTCTGGAACTACCCAATGTGTGCTTACTTTCTCAATCTAACTGTCAAAGACTTTAGCCCAGTTAATCAAAGATCGCAAGCACACAGATCGGACTGAAAACTGACAAGAATTTATTTTACAAACAGCGATATTGCGGAAGAGATTTGACCCCAGTGAAACAATCACTGACAGGCTGTTCAGAAGTAACCACAGCTTCTTCCCAAACAGAGAACACAGTGGACCTTTATATCCTTCTAACAGTGAAGTGTAAGTTATGAGACAATAGTGTGAGTTGTATGACAAAAAGAAATAAAGTTCATTCATTGAAAAGATTCAAGTGTCTGTGGTGTCTGACAATGAGTTTCTTAATTGACTCAGGAGATTCCAGTTCTTGGCTGGAGTAGGCATTAGTGTGTTTCATCCTCGTATCAATGTGTTCATATTATCAAGGGGGTCAGTGCCTCCTTGCCTGGGTACACTTTGTGAAGGCTTGATTCCTTGTGGGAGCAGTTGTGCCCTTGGGACATCAGAGGTGCTGGACTATTGTGGAATGCAAGGCCCACTATCAGTTAATGCCATATTGTACTGGGCGGCGCGGTGGCGCAGTGGTTAGCACTGTTGCCTCACAGTGCCTGAGACCTGGGTTCAATTCCCGACTCAGGCGACTGACTGTGTGGAGTTTGCACGTTCTCCCCGTGTCTGCGTGGGTTTCCTCCGGGTGCTCCGGTTTCCTCCCACAGTCCAAAGATGTGCGGGTCAGGTGAATTGGCCATGCTAAATTGCCCGTAGTGTTAGGTAAGGGGTATATGTAGGGGTATGGGTGGGTTGCGCTTCGGCTGGTCGGTGTGGACTTGTTGGGCCGAAGGGCCTGTTTCCACACTGTAAGTAATCTAATCTAATCTAATCTGAAGAAGAGTAGTCTCTTGGTCTGGGGCTGGATGAGTCATGTCCTGAGGTATATGTGATGCCTGGGGTGGTGGGTTTGGCCAATTTGAGCCATTGTGGGTAGGCTCAGTAGCTAAATGTTGTGTTGTCTGTTTTGTGGCCATGTCATGGGGAGGCCAGGACCCATATTTTCTCCCACACTAAAATGCATTTTTTTCACAAAGGACTGAACTGAATTTTATTTGGTTGGTCTAGGTGCAGTGATCCTGGGTCAGCTTCTTTCAGGAATCAAACATAATCTCAAAATTCCTAAGTAAAGATTTCAGTTTGTCCTAGTACTAGCTCCCGTGACCACTAACAAGGGCACACCCAACACACTAGCTCTTCATTGAAAGTTCATTTGGTAAGTGGGTGTCAGGTGTTCTGGCTATATGAATAAGTTTAGAGGGAAGTACGACTGACTTAATTTGGGAAAGTTGTTCAGCATGAACAAGTTGGACCAAAGGGTCTTGTCTGCACCATTTGACTTTATGACTGGATCATTAACCCAACTCAGTTGTGACCGTCTCAAGATGGTGTAAATGCTTGGCATGCCAACTCAGGAGTGCCAGCTGATCTTCAGAAGTCTCCAAAGACAGCTCACGTGAAAGTGGTTGCGTTTCTGGGCATGGCCATGCCAGCTAATCTAAGCGTCCCGTGCTTGGAATAGAGCGTACAGGACTACTGCTCTTTAAACGTGAAAAGGTGGAATTTTCAGAGTGTCTGAGAGACATGGGCTGTAGTGAGATCTGGCAGACTTGGATAATTAGTGTGGAGGGATTCTGACTGGGCAGTGATGTGTTGCCACCTCACAGATGAATGCTTGTTAATCTCCTTACCAAACCAGCTCAACAAAGCAGTCATTGGGAAAACCTGACATGGAAACCCGAGCAGGTACCTGATGAATTCAGTTCACCACTTCCTCCATTCCAGGTCCATGTTTCCCATAACCAAACTGCAGTCCAGGGCATAGTCCATGGGCACCTTCCTTATGTACCCTTTCTGCATGGCCATTGGCATCTGACATTTAATGAATCCTCACCACCATATTGCCTTCTCTCCAAAACACTGGCAGTGCATCCTGCAAGTACAGATTTGTGTAGATCAGATTGGCCGAGCCCAATAGCAAGTCCTCCTCTTTCAGTCCTGCAGGATGAGAATGCTGATTTGTCATGTTGGTCCTTGGCTGGAAATCCACTGAGTGGCAATTTACTCTGCGAATGGCCTATGGTGAGGTAGGGTAGAAATCGAATGTGAGGAACGCCATAATTTGTCAGTGGGGTGGGGTTGCCGATTATTACAGTGGGGTTTGTAAGATAGGGTGAGAAAAAAGCTTAGGTCTCACTCTAAAAATTTTACTCCAAAAAACACATTGTAAACTTTGACTTAGCCCAGAAAAGAAACCTATAAGCTTCAGCCTTAAGATTGACAGGCAGACCTGTTGTTCTTCATTACCACAATGATGTGCTGGAGGTTACACTTACTACATGATCAAGACATAGATAGCCAATCATCAGGCAAGCAGCATATCCAGCCCTTACACAGTCAATAACAAATTAAACCTCATTCACAGTGATGTCCAATTCTCATACATTCACCATTACAGAGATATCAATCCTTAGAAAGTCATTGAACCAGATAAACTCCATAACCCTTGATCCCTGACTGATTAGAAATATGTCTCTATCTCAACCTTAACAACCGTGCTTGGCTAGCCGTCTAGTAAAGAATTCCACTGATTCATCATTCTCCGAGAGAAAAATTCCACATCATCTCTATCTTAAATGGGCTATTCCTTACTCTGATGGGTTACTCAATCATTGGACAGAATATAATGTTGGAAAATGAGAGGTTGTACACTGTGGAAGAAAGACGAGGAGAGTTATACATCATTTAAATTTGGGAAGAAGGCTGCAGAAAGCTGCAGCCCAGAGGAGTTGGAAGTCCTTGTACACAAATCAGAAAACATTAGCATCCAAGTTCAGTGAGTAATAGAGAAAGAAAATTAATGTTGACCTTTACTTCAAAGGGAATGGTGTATAAGAACTGGGACAGTTTTCCTACAACTAAACAAGGCTGTGGTCAAACCAGATCTGGAATACTACCAACAGTTTTGGGCTCCTTATCCGAAGGAAAAATATACCGGCATTGGGTGCAGTCCAGAGAAGGTTCACTATGTTGATCCTGGGTATGAAGAGCTGTCTTATGAGGAGAGGCTGAGTAGGTTGAATCTGTACTCATCGGAGTTTAAGAGAATAAGATGAAACAAAAGAGATTCTCAGGGGGTTTGACATTCTAGAAAGGTTTGGGAAAGGGTTGCTTCCCTTCGTTGGAGAGTGTTGGATAGGTGATTCTATCAGAATAAGGGGTGACAGTTTAAGGCAAAGATTAAGAGGACCTTCTCTTTCAGAGTGCAGTTGAATCTATGGAAATCTGGAATGAAACTGGGTCATTCACAATATTCAAGGCTAAGAGAAATTTTTAATCAGTAAGGGAACCTCAGGTTATGGGCATAATGCACAAAAGTGGAGTTGAGGAATATCAGATCAGCCATGATTTCATTGAGTGGTGGAGCTGACTCCATGTGACAAATGTCCTACTTCTGCTTCTACATTGTATGGTCTTATTGTCAAAACAGAGAAATACCCAATACTCACACAGACATTGAGACAGAGAAATACCCAATACTCACACGACATTGAGACAGAGAAATACCTAATACACACAGAGCAGCCTTTCAGACAGAAAGAAACCCAATACTCACACAGTCACTGAGACAGGGAGATACAATCATTGAGACAGAGAGATAACAATACTGACACAACAGCCATTGATACAGAGAGATACCCAACACTCACACAACAGTCATTGAGACAGAGACATACCTAATACTCACACAGTCATTGAGACAGAGAGATACCCAATACTCACACAGACATTGAGATAGAGATATACCCAACACTCACACAAGTCGTTGAGACAGAGACATACCTAATACTCACACAGACATTGAGACAGAGAGTTACCCAATACTCACAGTCTTTAAGACAGAAAGTTACCCAGCATTCACACACCAGTTATTGAGACAGAGATGTCCAATACTCACACAGTCTTTGAGACAGAGAGATACCCAATGCTCAAAAAAAAAGTCATTGAGGCAGAGCGATACCCAATATTCACACAATCATTCAGACAGAGAGATACCCAATACTCACACAACTGTCATTGAGACAAAGAGATACCCAATACTCACACAGTCATTACTGAACCTTTATTCCACATCAATATTCTGTTTGTGACAGAATAAAAAATTGTGGATGTTTGACTTTCTGTCAGCCTCAAGCTCCAGAACACTGCTGCTTCAAGCGATCAATAGCCCACAGACAGAAACACACTGTTTGTACTCATAATAACCACCAATTAATAGAAGCTGGCAAACATGGTAGTCATTGAATCAATCAGCCTGGTGAACAATCTTGCCATTTAATCTTCTATTTCTGGTCAATAAACAGTACAGCTGATTGATAAATAATAGATGATAATATAAGGCAAATAGAATATTAATTTTGTGCAATAAATAATTTATTGGAAACTATTTTTGCATTTACTTGTATAGAATTATTTGTAACTTAATTCACGGTAATTAGGATGGATATGAAGGCCTAGAGGTTGCAGAGGAAGTTGATTCCAAAGATGAGGAAAAGTTTGGAGAGGGTGGGATTGGTCTCCTTGGAGCAGAATTGTTTCAGGGAGAAAAAATAAATTTCAAAATGAAGAGGGTTTTTATTAAAAGAACATGCAGCTTCATCTGGCAATTGTATTGGTAACCAAAGGTCATCGATGTAAAAATAATTGACAAATGAACCAGAGAGTAAGGAGGAGGAAGCACAGAGGATTTTGAGTGTGCCAGAAATGATCAGATTCCATAGTAACATCCAAAAGGTAATTGGACATGCGCTTTTAAAGGACAAATATTCAGGCTTTTGAGGGAAAGGTTGAGTTGTGAGACCAAATTGGCTCACTTGTGCAAAGAGTCAGGATTGAAGTGAAGGCTGAATGTCCTCTTTTTCTACTGTTTGATTCCATGCTATTATCTAATGAACAAATGATGGACTAAATTGGTGCATGAGTTTAAATTTTAGCAATCTTCAAATGTACAATGCCATGCTAAGTCCAGAACAACAAAAATATTCAATTCCTTTGCTTCATTTTAGAGTTATTGTCAATTTATTCAGAAACTTAGCTTGCAGAAAACTACTACCATTAAATATTAGTTTTATGCTGAGTTCTGTTGAATGTATATATATCCGTATTGAATGTTCTGTATGGAGAGTACATTATCTTGAATTAAATCAATATAAATATCATGCTCAGCTATAAATGCAAAGACCATTCTAAGAGCTTCCTGCATTATATTTAATGAATACAAATCAGTGTGTGCACCCTAATTCTGTAAACTCAATACACAATCTGAGATGTTAATAATTAATAATGCAGCATGGTAATGCCTGGGTTTTGCTTTAGCAAAATATTGAGCTAAATGACCCAATATAAATGGTGCTGCATAATGATCAAATTTTAAAAGATAACACTTTTAAAGTGTTATAGAGTCATAGAGTCATAGAGATGTACAGCATGGAAACAGATCCTTCTGTCCAACCCGTCCATGCCGACCACATATCCCAACCATGCTCGTGCCCAACTAAACTCATCTCTACCTACCTCGACACTGTCCTATCCCCCCTAGTCCAGGAACTCCCCACATACGTTCAAGACACCACCCTCACCCCCCACCTCCTCCAAGACTTCCGTTTACCCGGCGCCCAACCCCTCATCTTCACCATGGATATCCAATCCCTCTACACCACCATCCGCCATGACCAGGGACTCCAAGCCCTCTGTTTTTTTCCTCTCCAGATGTCCCCAACAGTACCCTTCCACCGACACTCTCATTCATTTGGCCGAACTGGTCCTCACCCTGAACAATTTCTCCTTCGAATCCTCCCATTTTCTCCAGACCAAAGGGGTAGCCCTGGGCACCCATATGAGCCCCAGCTATGCCTGTCTCTTTGTTGGCTACGTAGAACAGTTGTTCTTCCATAATTACACCGGCACCACTCCACACCTCTTCCTCCGCTACATTGATGACTGCATCGTGCTCCCGTGAGGAGGTTGAGCAATTCCTCAACTTCACCAACACATTCCGCCCTGACCTTAAATTTACCTGGACCATCTCTGACACCTCCCTCCCCTTCCTGGATCTCTCCATCTCCACTAATGACGACTGACTTGACACTGACATTTTTTACAAACCCACTGACTCCCACAGCTACCTGGATTACACCTCTTCCCACCCTACCTCTTGCAAAAATGCCATTCCATATTCTCAATTCCTCCGCCTCCACCGTATCTGCTCCCAGGAGGACGAGTTCCACCACAAAACACACCAGGTGGCCTCCTTCTTTAGAGACTGCAATTTCCCTTCCCACGTGGTTAAAGATGCCCTCCAATGCATCTCGTCCACATCCCGCACCTCTGCCCTCAGACCTCACCACTCCAACCGTAACAAGGATAGAATGCCCCTGGTGCTCACCTTTCACCTTACCAACCTTTGCATAAACCAAATCATCTGCCGACATTTCCGCCACCTCCAAAAAGACTCCACCACCAGGAATATATTTCCCTCCCCACGCCTTTCCGCTTTCCGCAAAGACCACTCCCTCCAAGACTACCTGGTCAGATCCATGCCCCCCTATAATCCACCCTCCCATCTTGGCACCTTCCCCTGCCACCGTAGGAACTGCAAAACTTGCGCCCACACCTCCTCCCTCACCTCTATCCAAGGCCCTAAAGGAGCCTTCCACGTCCATCAAAGTTTTACCTGCACATCCACTAATATCATTTATTGTATCGGTTGCTCCCGATGCGATCTCCTCTACATTGGGGAGACTGGACGCTTCCTAGCAGAGCGCTTTAGGGAACTTCTCCGGGACACCCACACCAATCAACCACACCACCCCTCGGCCCAACATTTCAACTCCCCCTCCCACTCTGCCAAGGACATGGAGGTCCTGGGCCTCCTTCACTGCCACTCCCTCACTACCAGACGCCTGGAGGAAGAAAGCCTCATCTTCTGTCTCGGAACACTTCAACCCCAGGGCATCAATGTGGACTTCAACAGTTTGCTCATTTCCCCTTCCCCCACCTCACCCTAGTTCCAAACTTCCAGCTCAGCACTGTCCCCACGACTTGTCCGAACTTGTCCTACCGGCCTATCTCCTTTTCCACTTATCCACTCCACCCTCTCCTCCCTGACCTATCACCTTCATCCCCTCCCCCACACACCTATTGTACTCTATGCTACTTTCTCCCCACCTCCAACCTTCCTCTAGCTTATCTCTCCACGCTTCAGGCTCTCTGCCTTTATTCCTGATGAAGGGCTTTTGCCCGAAATGTCAATTTCGCTGCTCCTTGGATGCTGCCTGAACTGCTGTGCTCTTCCAGCACCACTAATCCAGAATCTGATTTCCAGCATCTGCAGTCATTGTTTTTACCACATATCTTAACCCAATCCAGTCCCACCTGCCAGCACTCAGTCCATATCCCTCCAAACCCTTCCTGTTCATATACCCATCAAAATGCCTCTTAAATTTTGCAATTGTACCAGCCTCCACCACTTCCTCTGGCAGCTCATTCCATACACGTACCACCCTCTGTGTGAAAACGTTGCTCCTTAGGTCTCTTTTATACCTTTCCCCTCTCACCCTAAACCTATGTCCTCTAGTTCTGGACTCCCCGACCCCAGGGAAAAGACTTTGCCTATTTACCCTATCCATGCCCCTCATCGTTTTGTAAACCTCTATAAGGTGACCCCTCAGCCTCCAGGGAAAACAGCCCCAGCCTGAACAGCCTCTCCCTATAGCCCTGATCCTCCAACCCTGGCAACATCCTTGTAAACCTTTTCTGAACCCTTTCAAGATTCACAACATCTTTCCAATAGGAAGAGACCAGAATTGCACACAATATTCCAACAGTGGCCTAACCAATGTCCTGTACAGCCGCAATGTGACCTCCCAACTCCTATACTCAATACTCTGACCAATAGAGGAAAGCATACCAAAGGCCTTCTTAACTATCCTATCTACCTGCGACTCCACTTTCAAGGAGCTATGAACCTGCACTCCAAGATCTCTTTGTTCAGCAACACTCCCTCGGACCTCACCATTAAGTGTGTAAGTCCTGCCCAGATTTGCTTTCCCAAAATGTCGTACCTCACATTTATCTGAATTAAACTCCATCTGCCACTTCTCAGCCCATTTGCTCATCTGATCAAGATCCTGTTGTAAACTGAGGTAACCCTCTTCGCTGTCCACTACACCTCCAATTTTGTGTCATCTGCAAACTTACTAACTGTACCTCTTATGCTCGCATCTAAATCATTTATGTAAATGACAAAATGTAGAGGACCCAGCATCGATCCTTGTGGCACTCCACTGGTCACAGGCCTCCAGTCTGAAAAACAACCCTCCACCACCACCCTCTGTCTTCTACCTTTGAGCCTGTTCTGTATCCAAATGGCTAGTTCTCCCTGTATTCCATGAGATCGAACCTTGCTAATCACTCTCCCATGGGGAACCTTGTCGAACACCTTACCTAAGTCCATATAGTTCACATCTACTGCTCTGCCCTCATCAATCCTCTTTGTTACCTCCTTAAAAAACTCAATCAAGTTTGTGAGACATGATTTCCCATGCACAAAGCCATGTTGACTATCCCTAATCAGTCCTTGCCTTTCCAAATACATGTACATCCTGTCCCTCAGGATTCCCTCCAACAACTTGCCCCCCACTGACATCAAGCTCACTGGTCTGTTGTTCCCTGGCTTGTCCTTACCATCCTTCTTAAACAGTGGCACCACGTTAGCCAACCTCCAGTCTTCCGGCACCTCACCTGCAAATATTCAGTAGGTTAGCCAGCAGCTTTGGAGAGAATCAAAAATGGAAAATGTTGGGGAAATTCAGCAGGTCTGGCAGCATTTATCAGAAGAAAACAGAGACAATGCTTTGAGTCCAGACACCTTTCATCAAAACCAGTCTCAAAAAGTTAACTCTGCTTCCTTCTACAGATGCTGCAGGACCTGTTCAGTTTCTCCAGCGATTTCTGTGTCTTTGTTTCTGATTTTCAACATCTTCAGTTCTTTCTTTTATCTTTGGAGAGAAACAGGCTTAATAATACCACGGGTTGAGAGGATTTTTAATTAGAACTGAAGAATGATAAAAGTGTAAGAGATTTTAAGAGAGTGGAAGATGCAAACAGCACAGGATGACCAAAATGGGAGACCTTAATAGGATGCAGGGAAAGACAGATTAAATACAGCAGGATACTGCTGCCTCACAGCACCAGGGTCCCAGATTCAATTCCAGCCTCGTGTGACTGTCTGTGTGGAGTTTGCATATTCTCCCCGTGTCTGTGTGCATTTCCTCTGCGTGCTCCAGTTTCCTCCCACAATCCAAAAAATATGCAGGTGAGGTGAATTGACCATGCTAAATTGCCCATAGTGTTCAAGGGTGTGTAGGTTATGTGCATTAGTCAGGGGTAAATGTAAACTAATAGGTTAGGGGAATGGGTCGAGGTGGATTACTCTCTGGAAGGTTGATGTGGACTTGTTGGGTTGAAGGGTTTGTTTCCACAGTATAGAGATCTTATGCTTCTGTGCCTCTATGACCTTGTGATTCACAGAAGAATGGAAATGTATATTATAATAAAACAAAAGGTATATATCTGCAAGGCATGAATGTTATATAGTAGTCATTAAATGCAAAATGAATTGATTGAGAAAGAAGTAAGATGAGTCTGAACCAGCCAAAAGAAAGAAAAAAAAATGTGGAGTAAGTTAGTGGCAGAAATTACAATCCGAGGTTGTTGAAATCAAATCGCTGGAAATTGTTGAGATTAAAGATAGAAGTTTGATTAGTCTGGATCACTTTGACGTAAGTAGGGAAGATGTGTTGGGTAGGCTAGAGGTTATTCAGGTGGACAAATCCCCAAGACTGGATGGGATCTATCCCAGGTTGCTGAGGGAGGTGAGAAAGGAAATAGCTGGGGCCCAGACAGATATCTTTGTGACATCCTTAAATATAGGTGAGGTGTCGGAGGACTGGTCATGTTGTCCCCCTGTACAAGAAAGGTAGTAGGGATATTCCGGGTAACCATAGACCAGTGAACCTGACATCAATGGCGGGAAAGTTGCTGGAGGAGGTACTGAGGGATAGGATCTATTTATATTTAGAAAAGAATGGGCTTATCGGTAATAGGCAAAATGGTTTTGTGCGGGGGAAATGGTGCCTTACCAGGTTAATAGAGTTCTTTGAGGAAGTGACCAAGTTGATAGATGAAGGGAGGGCTGTTGATGTCATATACATGGACTTTAGAAAGGCGTTTGATAAGGTTCCACATGGTAGAGTAATGGAGAAGGTGAAGTCACATGGTGTGCAGGGTGTTCTAGCTGGGCGGCACGGTGGCACAGTGGTTAGCACTGCTGCCTCACAGCACCTGAGACCCGGGTTCAATTCCCGCCTCAGGCGACTGACTGTGTGGAGTTTGCACGTTCTCCCCGTGTCTGCGTGGGTTTCCTCCGGGTGCTCCGGTTTCCTCCCACAGTCCAAAGATGTGCGGGTCAGGTGAATTGGCCATGCTAAAATTGCCCGTAGTGTTAGGTAAGGGGTAAATGTAGGGGTATGGGTGGGTTGCGCTTCGGCGGATCGGTGTGGACTTGTTGGGCCGAAGGGCCTGTTTCCACACTGTAAGTAATCTAAACCTAAATCTATAAGAACTGGTTGAGCAACAGAAGTCAGAGAGTAGTAGTCGAAGGGAGTTTCTCGAAATGGAGAAAGGTGACCAGTGGTGTTCCATAGGGGTCAGTGTTGGGGTCACTATTGTTTGTAATATACATAAATGATCTGGAAGAGGGCACTGTTGGTATGATCAGCAAGTTTGCAGATGGCACGAAGATTGGTGGAGGAGCAGAAAGCATAAGGGACTATGAAAGAATACAGGAGGATATAGATAAACTGGAGAGTTGGGTGGAAAAGTGGCAGATGGATTTCAATCCAGACAAATGTGAGGTGATGCATTTAGATAAGTCTAATTCGAGAGCAAATTATACAATGAATGGAAGAGCCTTGGGAAAAGTTGATGGGCAGAGAGATCTGGGAGTGCAGGTCCATTGTATCCTGAAGGTTGCTGCACAGGTGGATAGAGTGGTCAAGAAGGCATATAGTATGCTTGCCTTCATTGGATGGGGTATTGAGTATGAGAGCTGGCAAGTCATGTTAAAATTGTACAAGATATTGATTCAGCTGCATTTAGAATACTGTGTACAGTTCTGGTCACCACATTACCAAAAGGACGTGGATGCTTTGGAGAGGGTGCAGAGAAGGTTTACGAGGATGTTGCCTGGTATGGAAAGTGCTAGCTATGAAGAGAGTTGAGTAGGTTAGGTTTGTTTTCAATAGAAAAAAGGAGATTGAGGGGGGACCTGATTGAGGTTTACAAAATCATGAAGGGTATCGACAGGGTGGATCGCGACAAGCTTTTTCCCAGGGTGAAGGATTCAATAACGAGGGGTCACGCTTTCAAAGTGAGAGGTGGAAAGTTTACATAGAACATAGAACATTACATCGCAGTACAGGCCCTTCGGCCCCTTGATATTGCGCTGACTTGTCATACCAATCTGAAGCCCATCTAACCTACACTATTCCATGTATATCCATATGCTTGTCCAATGGCGACTTAAATGTACTTAAAGTTGGCGAATCTACTACTGTTGCAGACAAAGCATTCCATACCCTTACTACTCTGAGTAAAGAAACTACCTCTGACATCTGTCCTATATCTATCATGCCTCAATTTAAAGCTATGCCCCCTCATGTTCGCCGTCACCATACTTGGAAAAAGGCTCTCCCTGTCCACCCTATCTAGCCCTCTGATTATCTTACATGTCTCTATTAAGTCACTTCTCAACCTTCTTCTCTCTAACGAAAACAGCCCTCAAGTCCCTCAGCCTTTCCTCGTAAGACCTTTAAGGGGGATACACGCGGCAAGTACTTCACACAGAGGGTGGTGGGCATTTAGAACGCATTACCAGCAGAGGACGGAGCGGCAGGCATGGTAGATTCATTTAAGATGCGTCTGGTTAGATGCACGAGGAGCTGGGATACAGATGCTTAGGAAATGGGCGACAGGTTTAGACAGTGGCTCAGGCTTGGAAGGCCAAAGGGCCTGTTCCTTGGCTGTAAATTTTCTTTGTTCTTTGTTGTACAACATATCGCAGAGGTATACAGGACACAACATTCTGCTTGGGCTTCAACCAAATGGACACACCTGGCTGTCGAAGAGGAGTCATTCTGATTCCAATCAAAGGGGAATACTGCCAGACAGGGGACTGGTCCATCTTCAATCAGGAAAGGTGATGAGGTTTCCTGTGTAATTGAGGAGAAAGTGTGGAGCTGCAAATGTGTTGCTGGTCAAAGCACAGCAGGCCAGGCAGCATCTCAGGAATAGAGAATTCGACGTTTCGAGCATAAGCCCTTCATCAGGAATAAGAGAGAGAGAGCCAAGCAGGCTAAGATAAAAGGTAGGGAGGAGGGACTACTTTTATCTTAGCCTGCTTGGCTCTCTCTCTCTTATTCCTGATGAAGGGCTTATGCTCGAAACGTCGAATTCTCTATTCCTGAGATGCTGCCTGGCCTGCTGTGCTTTGACCAGCAACACATTTGCAGCTGTGATCTCCAGCATCTGCAGACCTCATTTTTTACTCGAAGATTTTAACCTGCTGCGAATCCTCTTACAAGGATGCCTTCCTTGAAGAAGCTCTCTTCCTCCCTCTACAAGGATTTCAGTGAGTCCCTCTCTCACTGCACCCCCCAGGTCATCTCCTCTGCACAGAAACTCTTCAGCCACATTCTCAAACAGACTCGTTACCACAGCCACATCTCCTTCCTCTCAACACTTTAACTCTCCCTCCCACTCCACCGAGGACATGCAGGTCCTTGGACTCCTCCACCGGCAGAACACAACTACACGACGGCTGGAGGAGGAGCGCCTCATCTTCCGCCTGGGAACCCTCCAACCACAAGGTATGAATTCAGATTTCTCCAGTTTCCTCATTTCCCCTCCCCCCACCTTGTCTCAGTCGGTTCCCTCAACTCAGCACCGCCCTCCTAACCTGCAATCCTCTTCCTGACCTCTCCGCCCCCACCCCACTCCGGCCTATCACCCTCACCTTGACCTCCTTCCACCTATCCCACCTCCATCGCCCCTCCCCCAGTCCCTCCTCCCTACCTTTTATCTTAGCCTGCTTGGCTCTCTCTCTCTTATTCCTGATGAAGGGCTTATGCTCGAAACGTCGAATTCTCTATTCCTGAGATGCTGCCTGGCCTGCTGTGCTTTGACCAGCAACACATTTGCAGCTGTGATCTCCAGCATCTGCAGACCTCATTTTTTACGAGAAAGTGTGGAGGGCAGGAATGGTTGGTAGTTTGAGGGTGATGGGTGAGAGTGAGTGGAGAAAGGCCCTGCGCTCACTGTTGGCCGTGGTAGATGCTGAGACTTTGTGGGAAGAATTTAGAGGGTCATTTACCTTCTTGCTGCATGGTGATGCTGCCCTCCAGATGGTGGGCACCACACTGACCTGGGTGGCTACTTCAGACTAAGTGGGCATAATTTGAAATGGCATTTAGCTGGAGTTTAAATTACGGTGCCTGCTGTACAAATGCCTTAAGATCCTGGCACCATCCAGCTCTCCCACTGCTGCTAGGCACAAGGTTAGACAAATCAGCGATGTGGAGGTAGGACGCTTAATGAGGTAAGCAGACAAAAACTATGTAGCAAAACTCACTGTGGATCAGGGACGGAAACCCTCCCTGGGAATCGCCAAAGTTGACACATGCAGGAACATTCTATATGCCTTATCCTTTTCATAAAATCCCTGTAGCATGGAAGCAGGCCATTTGGCCCATTGCGTCCATGCTGATTCTCCAAAGAACATCCCTCCCGGACCCACCCCATCCCATCCCTGTAACCCTGAATTCCCCAGCTCACCCTCCTAACCTGCTCATCCTTGGACTGTGGGAGGGAACTAGAGCAAACCCACAAAGTCAAACTTTGCACAGACAGTTGTCAAAACATGTGGTGCTGGAAAAGCACAGCCAGTCAGGCAGCATCTGATGAACAGGGGAGTCAAGGTTTTTACTGAAGAGCTTATGCTCAAAACATCGACTTTCCTGCTCCTCAGATACTGCCTGTGCTCTTTCAGCACCGCACGTTTTGACTCTGGTCTTCAGTCCTTACTTTCTCCTCTGCACAGAAAGTTGCCTGAGGATGGAATTGAACACAGGTCCTTGGTGCTGTGGGGCAGTAGTACTAACCACTGAGCCACTTTACTGCCCCAAGCATAGCCAGGTACAAGAACAACCATCATTGTCTTTTCACTCTTCAACTGAAGTGTTTGAATTTGTATGTGCTTTGGGTTACTTGGAAGGATAAACATTTATATTTTCTTTCATATTACATATTGTATGTATTTACCAATCCTACAACTTTGTTCAATGGGTTTTATTTCGTAATAAAACCATATTTTTGTGTTGATTGAAGAAACCTGGTCAATGGATCTTTCTGTTCTAAGACCTATGTAGAGAAGGCATATGCTTAGGTATAAACAATGACTGCAGATGCTGGAAACCAGATTCTGGATTAGTGGTGCTGGAAGAGCACAGCAGTTCAGGCAGCATCTGAGGAGCAGTAAGATCGACGTTTCGGGCAAAAGCCCTTCATCAGGAATAAAGGCAGAGAGCCTGAAGCGTGGAGAGATAAGCTAGAGGAGGGTAGGGGTGGGGAGAAAGTAGCATAGAGGACAATAGGTGAGTGGTGGAGGGGATGAAGGCGATTGGTCAGGGGCGGGGGGGGGGGGGGAGGGTGGAGTGGATCAGTGGAAAAGAAGATAGGCCGGTAGGACAAGTCATGGGGACGGTGCTGAGCTGGAAGTTTGGAACTAGGGTGAGGTGGGGGAAGGGGAAATGAGGAAACTGTTGACGTCCACATTGATGCTCTGGGATTGAACTGGTCCGAGGCGGAAGATGAGGCGTTCTTCCTCCGGGCATCTGGTGGTGAGGGAGAGCGGTGAAGGAGGCCCAGGACCTCCATGTCCTCGGCAGAATGGGAAGGGGAGTTGAAATGTTGGGCCACAGGGCGGTGTAGTTGATTGGTGCGGGTGTCCCAAGGTGTTCCCTAAAGCGCTCTACCAGGAGGCGTCCCATCTCCCCAGTGTAGAGGAGACCGCATCGGGAGCAACGGATACAATAAATGATATTAGTGGATGTGCAGGCAAAACTTTGATGGATGTGGAAGGCTCCTTTAGGGCCTTGGATGGAGGTGAGGGAGGAGGTGTGGGTGCAGATTTTGCAATTCCTGCGGTGGAAGGGGAAGGTGCCAGGATGGGAGGGTGAATTGTAGGGGGGCGTGGGCCTGACCAGGTAGTCACGGAGGCATATGATTAGCCATGTCAAGACCTGCTTTTATGTTGTGGCCTGTGGAAACATCGAACAGCACTCCTCCCACCTTGATCATACAATCCAGAGATCTGACAGCAGAAATATGAAGAATATTTTGATGGGTTGCAATGACGCTTGTGGTGAGTATAAACACCAGCATACACCCAGTGGACTGAATGGCCTGTAATTTTTATGCAAGAACTCATGATTTCAGCACAGGGGAGTAAAGCATGATCCCACATTTGGATGTTATGAGGGACAAAAGAGGAAAATTTAGGAGAGGAAGAATTGAGAGCTTTATTTTTATGAAAGCAAGCTTGCAGTTAGAGTTAAGTAAAGGAATAGTTATGCAATAGTAAATGTTCTCTGGTATCAGGTACAGGGGTGTGAACAATCCTAGAACCACTCTTCTAGCTACTTATTTTCATTAACTATTGCTCTAGCCCAATAACTGAGATGCTCTGGGTTTTATTAACCTTTATTACCGGTTACATTATAATCTTCATTTTCTATTCCGAGGGAAACATCATTTTAAATTTTTAATCAAGAGGAACAAGCACTTTCTTTGCATAAATTGCCAGTTGCCGGAGATGAAATTCGTTTCATTTTTTTCTCTTAGCCTTAAACTTTTACAGCTTAACTAACATTCCATAATGCAAGGGGCTATGAGAGATCGTTATGAAATGTTTGGATTAACCAATTGATTTGTTAATGATGCAGCATGTTAGACAAACGTAACATAGTTTTTCAGAAGAAGTGATGAACTTGCTAAATAATAGGAAAGCAGTGATTGAAGAGGACACAGAGATGTGGCAGATATTCAGTAAGATGGTTCTCATACAGCTTTGTAGAAATCTTCAGGCATTTTTCCGAGGAAATGAAACAGAATGGATGAGAAGGTTGGTTAGAGGACAGGATAGAAAGGAACATTTTCACCTCAAAAAATGAGTGATAGTCTGGATGTCACACCAGACTAATTTTTGACGTGGTCTCAGTTTCTTGGCTGAGAAAACAGGCACTATTTTTAAAAGGAGAAGGATTGGAGGCAACGCCACCCAAATATGAATCTTGCACTTGCCATGTCTTTAGGGTCCAACAACCATTTTGGATTTGGCTTCAAGAACGCTCTCTCAAATGTTGCCGATGGCAATAATGTTTGGCAAACATTGAGGAAGACTATAAAATAACTTCAGAAGGAACAAACGAAAAGTCTTTTCCAAAGAAAAGACATATTGTACCTAAAACATTTCTGTCTGTCACTCTCTTCAGACTTGCTGAGTTTTCCCAACATTTTCTGTTTTGATTTCAAAATGACAGTTTACTAGAGTGTAAAAAATGAGGTCTGCAGATGCTGGAGATCACAGTTGAAAATGTGTTGCTGGTTAAAGCACAGCAGGTTAGGCAGCATCCAAGGAATAGGAAAATCGACGTTTCGGGCATAAGCCCTTATGAAGGGCTTATGCCCGAAACATCAAATTTCCTATTCCTTAGATGCTGCCTAACCTGCTGTGCTTTAACCAGCAACACATTTTCAACAGTTTACTAGAGTGGGCAGCCATGGAACAGATGCAACTTAAGGTGAATGGGAGCAAAGAAATTATCTTTGGAATAAGGAATAAGCATTTACTTAATCCATTACCAGACACTTAATGCAAAGACACTTAAGAGCATGAATAAGCAGTGGAACTTTGGGAGTCAAACACATAATTTTCTGGCAGTGACAGAGTAGATAATAAAGCTATTAAAAAAATTAATAGAATTTGCGTTAATCAATATTAGACATGGAATACAAGATTAAGGAGGTAGTAATGAATTTAAACAAAATAATAGCAAGTCCACTGTTTGCAGTTCGAGACATTCCATTGTAAAAATGGTAGAATGGACAGTATAGATGCTGCCATGGTTAGGAAAGTAAATCTATGGAGATTATCCTGAGCTATTACAGACATAATAAAATTTCTAAAGCTACATTGCCTTCAATCCTTCTCCTTTTTAAAACAGTGACTGTTTTCTCTGATATTTCTGTGAAGGATTTTAGCCAAATCCAGCAACCAGGAAGCTGAGATCACGTCAAACGTTAGTCTCGTGTGACATCCAGATTATCACTCAATTTTTGAGGTGATATAGAATAGAGAGATATTATGTAGAGCTATTGTATTTGTGTGTATAGAACAGTCATATTCCAGGATTGAAGACATAGGGGAATAAACCGTATAGATGTGTAAAAGTGTATTTCAGATTATGCAGGGAATCCAAGGCTACTGCGTGTTGTCACCTGGAGCTATGATAGAGACTTTAAACTACTTTGCATCAAGTAACTAAACAAAAATTCCTCCCGTTCTTAAAAGCTAGCATCCGCATATGCTGGAAGGATTTACAGATCGATAATCACCTTGCTTCTCCTCATTATGAATGCGCTTTCCCCCTGACCACCTGCTGTGGGACTTGAACATGGAAAATCTGACTCAAAGTAACTTAGAAAATAGGAGCAGGAACAGTCATTTGGACCTTCAAGCCTGCTCTGTCATGGCTGACCATCTAACTCAGGACCCTCTTCCTACCTTGTCCCCGGATCCTTTGATTCCAAAGAACTGTACCTAGCTCCTTCTTGGAAACATTCAATTTTTTTGGCCTCAGCCTCATTCTGTGGCAGAGAATTCCATGGGCTCATTGCTCTCTGGGTGAAGAAATTTCTTCTCCTCTCAGTCCCAGATGGCATATCCCATATCCTGAAGCTGTGACCCCTGGTTCTGGACTCCCTGGCCTTTATTCTGACTGGGTATAAATAATGACTGCAGATGCTGGAAACCAGATTCTGGATTAGTGGTGCTGGAAGAGCACAGCAGTTCTGGTCCTGTTAGAGTTTTATAGGTTTCCCTGACATCCCCCCTCCCCCACTTTGATTCTTCTGATGACTCAGAGGCTGGAATGTTACCCAGGGTGCTCCAGGATGTCCCTTGTAAAATAAACAAGACAAACTAAACTGGAATGGAGAAATAACATGCAGAATATTTCTTCAGAAAGAACAAGACTAAAAGGGCAATGTTAGCAAATTGCCCTTCACAAAAATCATGTTGAGTATTATTGTTCGGGCAGTCAGCAGAGGTTTAAGGTGAGAGGGGAAGTGTTAAAAGGGACCTAAGGTGCAACGTTTTCATGCGGAGGGTGGTGCATGTATGGAATGAACTGCCAGAAGAAGTGGAAGAGACTGGTACAATTACAACATTGAAAAGGGCATCCAGATTGGTATATGAATAGGAAAGGTTTAGAGGGATATGGGCCAAATGCTGGCAAATGGGACTAGATTAATTTAGGATATCAGATCGGCATGGACAGGTTGGTCTAAGGGTCTGTTTCCGTGCTGTACACCTCTATGACTCTATGTTGTCAGGGAGGCTGAGATGAATTGGAAAGACAGGCGACTGTTCAAATGTCCACGTATGTGAGGGTCTGGTCAGTACAGATCCTTCTAGTGGTGATTGCGATAGCATAGATGGGGTTCCAGCAGCTCTCTCCCCTTGTACGCTATCCCCTTCCCCAACCTCTGCTTCATCTCACAACCTGCTGCGCGTATCTCTATTCACAATCCATCACTGGCTCTGGCAGGTTTGAGCAATAACTCAAGAGACTGATACATCCTGCAGCTTTAGTGTATTTACTGAAGAATGTGGTCCAATGAAAAAGTGCAAGGCAAGTATTTAGAAATTTAAATTTAGTGACATTCCTTAAGATGTTAAGTCCTTTCAGCTTGAAATAGAATTGATTTGACTGAGACAGGAAGATCTGCGATAAGGCCTACATAATATAAAGTTTAAAAAATGTAATCAGGCAGTTAACTTGTAAAAAAAAACTTTTGACTTGCAATTAGGAACAAATTAATTTAAATTAAATTGTAGCATAATAGAGTGACATTTGATATTAGATTATGCTAATATCTTGGCTTTTAAGGTCCAAGCTTGGTATCCAATTATCGTTATTTCCTGATATACTTTATTTTACTTTATCCTCTTTCACCTTGCCAGTATCTTGCCCTCTGGATTTTTAAAAAATTAGTTTCCAATAATAACTGCAATTAAAACAGGGTAAAAATACCAATTTGTTCAGTTCAATCCATATTTCCTGATGCGCCCTCACATTCAGCCTACTCTCACCCAGGAAGGTTGTTGATCAAACAAACAGAGAAAGTGAGATTTTAACCTACTGCGAACCCTCTTGCAAGGATGCCTTCCTTGAAGAAGTTCTCTTCCTCCCTCTACAAGACCTATCGCATCTCCAACGCCCCTCCCCCAAGTCCCTCCTCCCTACCTTTTATCTTAGCCTGCTGGACACACTTTCCTAATTCCTGAAGAAATGTCGATTCTCCTGTTCCTTGGATGCTGTCTGACCTGCTGTGCTTTTCCAGCAACACATTTTCAGATCAAACTAACAGCCAAATTGCTACTTAGCTTCAAACAAGGCTGCACTTCCACATCTTACAAGGGGCATCCTGTAGTGCCCTGGGTAACATTCCAGCCTCTGAGTCCTCAGAAGAATCAGAGGGGGGCGATGGATGTCAGAGAAACCTATAAAACTCTAACAGGACCAGTCAGAGTGAGATTGGAGCCTGCAGTATTTATTCCTTCAGAAGTGTCCACCCAGGACTGACTAGGCAGAGGTGAAGACTCAACTTCTCACATTTCCTTCATGCCAGATATAAGCTTTGCAAATCATAATGTAAACTTGCAGCATACCCTGTTCACCTGCCCCATCGCCTGTGCTCGCAGACTGACATTGGCGGCCAGTTTGGCAAATCAAACCTTGTTCATTTCCTATTCTGCATTTTCAAATCCTTCAGAGAAAGTGATGATTCCTGATGAAGGGCTTATGCCCAAAACGTCAATTCTCCTGCTCCTTGGATGCTGCCTGACCTGCTGTGCTTTTCCAGCACCCCACTCATTTTCAAATTCCTCCATGCTTCACTGCCTTCTATTTCTGCAACCTCCTGTCATCCTACAATTCTCCAATACATCTGTGGCCCTTCAGTTCTGGCCACCTCTATGTCCTTGAAATATGAGCAGGCGTAAACTGTCTCAACTCTACTTTCCAAAAAGCGTCACAGGGTCATAGATATGTACAACGCAAAAACAAACCCTTCTGTCCAACACACCCATGCTGACCAGATATCCTAAATTAATCTAGTCCCATTCCTTCCTAACTCTTCCTGTTCATGTGCCCATTCAGATGTCTTTTAAATGTTGTGATTGTACCAGCCTCCACCACTTCCTCTGGCAGCTCATCCCATTCATGCACCACCCTCAGTCGAAAAGATTGACCCTCAGGTCCATTTTAAAGTCTATGCCCTCTAGTTCTGAACTCCCTAAATCAGGGAAAAGATTGTGTTTATTTACCCCACCCATGCCCCTCATGATTATTTCAACCTCTCATAAGGTCACTCTTCAGCCTTCGACATGCCAGGGAAAATAGCCCCAGCCAATTCAGCCTATCCCTTTAATTCAAACCCTCCAACCCAGGCAACAGCCTTATAAATCTTTTCTGAACCCTTTCAAGTTTCACACCATCTTTCCTATAGGAGGATATGAGGAATGTTTGAGGAGTCTGGGTCCATACTCGATGGAATTTAGAAAGATGAGGGGGGGAATCTAATTGAAACATACAAAAAAAATGAATGGCCTGGACAGAGTAGATGTTGGGAAGATGTTTCCATTGGTAGGAGAGATTAGCACCCAAGGACACAGCCTTACAATAAAGGGAAGACCTTTTAGGATGAAGATAAGGAGAAACCTTTCCAGCCAGAGAGTGGTGAATCTATGGAATTTATTCCCAGAGAAGGCTGTGGGAGTCATTGAATATATTTAAGACTGAGATAGATAGGTCCTTGAGTACCAAAGGGATCAAGAGTTACAGAAGAAAGGGGGTGAATGGGGTTAAGAAATTTATAAGAACATAAGACCTACGAGCAGGAGTAGGCCATTCAGCCTTCTGAGTCTTCTCTTCATGGCTGATCATCTCATGGTCTCAGCTCCACTTACTTGCACTTTCACCATATCCATTAATTCCTTTACTTTTCAAAAAAGTATCTACCTTAGCTTTAAAAGCAATTATTGAAGTAGTGTCAACTACTTCCCTGGGCAAGGAATTCCATAGATTAACAACCCTCTGGGTGAAGAAGTTCCTTCTCAGTTCACTTCTAAACCTGATTCCTCTAATCTTGAGGCCATGCCAGTGGAAACATCCTATCTATTTCTATTTTCTCAATTCCCTTCATGCTTTTATATGTCCTCCCTCATTCTTCTGAATTCCCATGAATAAAATCCCAGTCTACTCAGCCTCTCCGCTTAAGACAACCCCCTCAACTCCGGAATCAACCTAATGACCCTCCTCTGTACCTCCTCCCAGTATCAGTACATCATTTCTTAAGTAAGGAGACCAAGTCTGCACACAGTATTCTAAGCGTGGCCTTACCAGTACCCTGTACAGCAGCAGCATAACCTCTCTGCTTTGAAACTCAACCCCTTTAGCAATGAAGGACAAAATTCCATGTGCCTTCCTAATTACTTGTTGTACCTGCAGACTAACCTTTTGCGATTCATGCACAAAGACACCCAGGTCCCTCTGCATAGCAGCATGTTGGAACTTGTATTACATCTACTACTAACATTGTATTACATCTGCCAAACCTTTGCCCACTCACTCAACATATCTATGTTCCTCTGCAAAGTTTCACAGTCCTCTGCACACTTTGCTCTGCCACTCATCTTAATGTCATTGTCAAACTTTGACACCGTACACGTGGTCCCCAATTCCAAATCATCTATGTAAATTGTAAATAATTGTCATCCCAACACCGATTCCTGAGACACACCACTATTCACTGATTGCATGCCAGAATAGTACTCATTTATCAACTCTTTGCTTCCTGTCAGTCAACCAATCCCCTCTCCATGCTTATACTCTACCCCTAACACCATGCATCCTTATCTTATGCAGCAGCCTCATGTGCAGAGCCTTGCCAAAGGCCTTTTGGAAATCTAGGTACACCACTCCACCGGTTTGTTGTTGTCCACCTTGCTTGAAATGTTCTTATAGAATTCCAAACGAATTGTGAGGCATGACCTACCCTCATGAACCCATGCTATGTCTGTGCAGTGGAACAATTTGTTTCGAGATGCCCCACTATTTCTTTCTTGATAATAGATTCAGGCATCTTCCCCACTAGAGAGGTTAAGCTCACTGGTCTATAATTCCCTATCTTTTGTCTACTTCCCTTTTTAAACAATGGTGTCACATTTGCCATTTTCCAATCTGCTGGAACTGCCCCAGAGTCCAGTGAATTTTGAAAAATTACCAACAATCCACTGCTATTTCTTCCGCCATCTCCTTCAGTACCCTGGGATGCATTCCATCAGGGCCAGGAGACTTATCTGTCCTTACCTCCATTAGCTTACCCAAGACTAGCTCTTCTGTAATAAAGATTGTTTCCAGGTCCTCACCTACCTTTGTTTCTTTATCACTTACTGGCATTTTACTAGCATCCTCCACTGTGAAGATTGATGCAAAGTACCTGTTCAATGCCTCAGCCATTTCATCATATCCCATAACTAAACTGCCCCTTCTCATCCTCTAAATGATCAGTATTTACTTTAGCCACTATTCTTCATTTTATGTATTTATAGAAACGTTTGCCATCTGTCTTCATATTCTGTGCTAGTTATTTATCATATTCTATCTTACTTTTCTTTAAAGCTCTTTTTGTGGCCTCCTTATCAGCCATGATTCGGAGCAGACTCGATGGGCTGAATGTCTAATCTCTGCTCCTATGTCTTTTGGACATGGAAGAAGACCAAAGTTGCACACAATATTCCAAAAGTGGTCTGACCAATGCCCTGTACAACTGTAACATGGATCCATGGGAGGTTTCAGATCCTGTCTGTCCAAAGCCATGAATATATTCAATGATAGAGCACTTGTAACCTTCTAATGTGGAGAATTCCAAGTATACACAGTTTTTAAGTAATAACATTTCGTCATAAATCAGCTCTAAATTATGGTCCCCTTATCCTGAGATGGGTACCCCAGTTTCCTCAGTTCCGTAGGCAATGGGAAACGTCTCAAAGCCTGCCCTGTCATGAAATCATAGAGTCATACAGCACAGAAACAGGCTTTTCAGTCCAACCAGTCCATGCTTAACATAATCCTGAACTGATAAGGTCCCACCTGCCTGCTCCTGGCCCATATCCATCTAAACTTTTCCTATTCATGAATTTATCTAAGTATACTTTAAATGTTGTAACTGTGCCCACATCCACTACTTCCTCTGGAAGTTTGTTCCACATGCATAACATTCTCTGTGTAAAGAATTTGCCCCTCATGTCTTGTTTAAATCTCTCCCCTCCCAGCTTAAACATATGCTCCCTAGTTTTGAAATCTCCCATCCTTGGGAAAAGATAGCTACTATTAATCCTAAAACTCATGATTTTACAAACCTCTATAAGGTCACCTCTCAACATCCAATAGGAGAAAGTGAGGACTGCAGATGCTGGAGATCAGAGCTGCAAATGTGTTGCTGGAAAAGCGCAGCCGGTCAGACAGCATCCAAGGAACAGGAGATTCGATGTTTCGGGCATAAGCCCTTCTTCAGGAATCTTTCGGGCTTATGCCCGAAACGTCGAATCTCCTGTTCCTTGGATGCTGCCTGACCTGCTGCGCTTTTCCAGCGACACATTTTCAGCTCTCAACATCCAATACTCTAGTGAAACAAGTCCCAGGCCTATCCAACCCGTCTTTATAACTCAAACCTTCCACACCCAACAACATTCTGGTAAATCTCTTCTGAACCATCTCTAGGTTAATAATATATTTTTTATTACAGGACGACCATAAATGGACACAGTACTCCTCTCCTATTAGACTCTGAAACAAACACAGACAACACTGAAGAAACTCAGCAAGCCTGGAAGCACCTGTGGAGAGAGAAGCTTTTCTGAAGCAGTTTAGCTATGAAGAGAAATTGGAAAAACTTTGATTTGTTTTCCTTTGCATGCCAACAGCTGAGGGGTGATCTGATAGAGGTTTACAAAATTATGAGAGACAGGGATACCCCTTTTCTATGGGTAAAAACATCATTTACTGGAGGAATAAAAGGAGGAAAGTTTAAAGGAGATTTAAAAGACAAGTGTTTTGTACAGAAGATGGGAAGTGCCCAGAATGCACTGTCAGATGAGGTAATGGAATGAGTTACAATAGCAAGATTTAAGTGACATCTTGACAGACACATGAATAGGCAGGAAATAGAGGGGTAATGAACTGCACAGAGGCAGATGGTTTTTTGGTCTGGAAAGGCATCATGTGTTGGCGCAGTGTTGATGGGCTGAAGGGTCTGTGCTGCGTTTACTCTTTCTTTGCTCTTTATTCTTTGTTCTGTTAATGATTTGGGTCCGGTATGACTGTTCTTCAGAACTGGAAAATGTTGCAAAATAAGTTCCTTTTTTATACTTTTGACAGAGGCAGAGGAGGAACAGGAGGCCGGTTGACCTAAGGGCCCAGAGCAAAAGACATAGGGGTAGTTAATATTAGAGAATGAGGAAAGGGAAATTTAAAAAGGGTGTAAAGTGTGAAAGGGAGACGTCTTGCTGAGTTCAAAGTAAACAAGATTCCAAACATGGCACAACAATTGGGGAGTAGGGAAGAGAATTTAAGAAAAATGGAGTGCAGAAAGGTTCTTGATTAGTAAGGGGATCAAGGGTTACAGGGAGAAGGCAGGACAATGGAGTTAAGAAACATATCAGCCATGATCAGATGTAGACTCAATGGGTCAAATGGCCTAATTCTGCTACTATATGAAATAAGGTATTATTCCTTCAGTTTGTCAGAACATTACAGCAGGCTGACAACAGAAATGTTAACATTGGAGCAAGTTATTTTTTGAAATGACAATCAATTCAAAGTTCAGAGTCATTCTTGTGGAGAGAATGGAGACATTCCACAAATTGGTCGCCCAGCCGACATTGGTCTTGCCAATGTAAAGGAGGCCACCTGGTGAGCAGTAAATGCAGTAGAATAGATCGAAAGAAGGACAAGTGAAATGCTGCTTTACCTGGAAGGTGTGTTAGGGGCTTTCATCAGTGAGGAGGCAGGAGGTGAATGGGCAAGTGTTACACCTTCTGAGACTACAGGGGAGAGTGAAGAAGCATTAAGAGTGAACCAAGATGTCACAGAGGGATTGGTCCTTGTCAAACACTGACTGGGAAGGTGGAAGATGTGTTTGATAAGTTAAACCATCTGTCATGGTGGAGTTAGAATTTATAAACCCAGAGCTACAGCCATGGTTGCTGGATTGCTAGTTCAGTGACATTACTAATCATGATAACAGCTTCCCACCACCCCCCCCTCCCCCCTCGATGCCCCAACCCTTCAGACATTTGCATGTTTCAAGGAGAACACTTCTCATTCTTCGGACCTTTTGAGAACATAGACCCAACTTTACACATCCTGCCAACACTTAGTTGAAACTTATTGTTGGGCAGAGTCCAAAATTCCACAGCAGGACTCAAAAAAGTATTTCAGGAATATTTCAGGCTCAATTCAAAGAGGATTTACTGTGAAGGAAGTGTGCATTTGATAGTCAGGGCAAATCGTTAGAATGCCTGTCATTCTGCTCGCAAACCGTGTGATGTTTCCACTGTCGGTTCTGTAATAGAGCAGGAAGTGGGCAATGTGATCAATTAATAAATCAATGTACTTGCTGTGAACGGGAAGCAGGAACCCTTAAGTTTCTATTTTATTCAGCTGCACGAAAAACCAAATTCTGTGAACTCTTTCATTTCATTATTTCTGTGTGCATTTCAGGTTCTTGACTGATAGAAAACGGCAAGAGGCCCAGCCAGTGCCAACCATTAATTGTTACAGTATTGACCGCATGGCTGACCATCTTCTCATTCAACCCTGGGATGTGTGCATGTCAAGCAAAAATATCCTCGAACATTTATCATTTGTTATTACTTTCACTTGTGCTGAGGTTCAGTAAAAGGTGTTGTCTTATGTGCTTTATTGGTAGATTGTACTATACTAGTGCATCGGGGTAACAGATCAGAGTGAAGAATACAGTGTTACAGCTGCTGAGAACGCGCAGAGAGAGATCAACATTAAAATTAAAGAGGTCCATTCATTATTCTGATAATAGCAGGGAAGAAGCTGTTCTTGAATCTGTTTGTGCATGTATACCAACTTACATATCTTCTGCCCAATGGAAGGGAGTATAACCGGGTGAGAGGGGTCTTAGATTACATTGGTTGCTTTCCTGATGGATTGGGAAGTATAGATGGAGTCAATGGAAGGAAGGCTGAGTTGTGAGAGTGTTCACAAAGATCTGTCATTTCTTTTAGTCTTAGAACAAGCTGTTGCCATATCTCACTGCATTGCATCCAGATAGGATGCTTCCTATGGTGCATTTATAAGAATTCATAAGAATCTTTATGGACATGCTGAATTTCCTTAGCCTCCTGAGGAAGTAGAGGTATTGCTGTACTTTCTTGACCATAGCATCCATGTTGGTGGACCAGGACAGATTGTTGGCGATCATTGCTCCCAGGAACTTGATGGTCTCGACCATGTCCACCTCAGTTCCACTGATTCAGACAGGGGAATGCCTTCCACTTCCTGAAGTCCATGACCAGCTCCATTGTTTTGCTGATTTTGATGGAAAGATTGCTCTCTTTGCACCATTCCGCTAAGCACTTCCCCCACTCTGTCCCATCAATATTTAAGATCCAACCTACAAGCTGGTGTCATCAGCAAACATGTAGATGGCGTTGGGGCAGAAATTGGCCACACAGTCGTGAGTGTATAAGGAGTATGGTAGGGGGCTGTGTAGGCAGCCTTGCAGGGCACTGGTGTTAAGGTTTATTGTGGAAGAGGTGATGTCGCAGGAAGACACTGCAGGAAGTCGAGAATCCAGTTACAGAGAGGGAGATCTGGTTTTATCTTCTAATTTTTGCGAAATAACAAAGCTTGAATTGGCTGGTGAAATGGGCCTCTATGAAGGTTTTTAAAGGGTATTCCTGTCCAGATGGTCTCTGTTTGAAGCTACATTAAAACTACGGTATGCAGGTATATGTGATTACAATCACCTAAAAGGTCTTAAATAATGTGAGTCAAGTTTTTCCCCTTCTATCCCATAATGAGTAACAAACTTTAAAATTAACTTGCAAGAGGGGCTTCTGACAGTGCTTTCCCTATCAAAACTGTTTCAGTTGTAAGCAGGGACTACATTTTTGTTTCTTCTTAATAAGATCCTATTCTGTAATTTCCATGAGATATTTCGTTATCTTATCTGGTTGCTGTGAGTACGAAGACTATGATTCTGACTGTGTAAATTACTGCTTTAGCTAACCACCTTCTTTGGCCATTTTTATGTCAACTACAAACTACAGGCAGCCATTTTATGTTGACTAAGAACCATGGGCAGCCCTAAGACTTATAAAGGGAAGTATGGAGTGTCAATAATGAGGGTAATGTTTATGTCTGGAGAGGAATGTCAAGTGGCTGTTATAAACGTTCAAAATGAACAGTAGTCTCCTTATTTAAATCTATTCACCATAGCTTTTACTTCACTTTTTGTCCTAACACACCTTTACATTGCTGTTAGTTACAAAAAGTAGAGGGGGGCACTGTGACATCGTGATATGTCACTGGACAGGTAATTGAGAAGTCCAGGCTAACGTTTTGGGGCCATGGGTTGAAATTACACCCTGGATTATAGTAAAATTTAAATGTACCTGAGAACTTTGTGGGAAGCTAGAGAAGTGATTGCTGGGCCTCTTGCTGAGATATTTGTATCATCGATAATCATAGATGAGGTGCCGGAAGACTGGAGGTTGGCAAACGTGGTGCCATTGTTTAAGAAGGGCGGTAAAGACAAGCCAGAGAACTATAGACCGGTGAGTCTGACCTCAGTGGTGGGCAATTTGTTTGAGGGAATCCTGAGGTACATGTATATGGAAAAGCAAGGACTGATTCGAGATAGTCAACATGACTTTGTGCGTGGGAAATCATGTCTCACAAACTTGATTGAGTTTTTTGAAGAAGTAACAAAGAAGATTGATGAGGGCAGAGCAGTAAAAGTGATCTATATGGACTTCAGTAAGGCGTTCGACAAGGTTCCCCATGGGAGACTGATTAGCAAGGTTAGATCTCATGGAATACAGGGAGAACCAGCTATTTGGATACAGAATTGGCTCAAAGGTAGAAGACAGAGGGTGGTGGTGGAGGGTTGTTTTTCAGACAGGAGGCCTGTGACCAGTGGAGTGACACAAGGATCGGTGCTGGGCCCTCTACGTTTTGTCATTTACATAAATGATTTGGATGCAAGCATAAGAGGTATAGTTATTAAGTTTGCAGATGACACCGAAATTGGAGGTGTAGTGGACGGCGAAGAGGGTTACCTCAGATTACAACAGGATCTGGACCAGATTGTCCAATGGGCTGAGAAGTGGCAGATGGAGTTTAATTCAGATAAATGCGAGCTGCTGCATTTTGGGAAAGCGAATCTTAGCAGGACTTATACACTTAATGGTAAGGTCCGAGGCAGTGTTGTTGAACAAAGAGATCTTGGACTGCAGGATCATTGCTCCTTGAAAGTGGAGTTGCAGGTAGATAGGATAGTGAAGAAGGCGTTTGGTATGCTTTCCTCTATTGGTCAGAGTATTGAGTACAGCAGTTAGGAGGTCACGTTGCGGGTCTGCAGGGCATTGGTTAGGCCACTGTTGGAATATTGCATGCAATTCCGGTCTCCTTCCAATCAGAAAGATGTTGTGAAACTTGAAAGGGTTCAGAAAAGATTTACAAGGATATTGCCAGGGTTGGAGGATCTGAGCTACAGGGAAAGGCTGAACAGGCTGGCGCTGTTTTCCCTGGATCATCGGAAGCTGAGGGGTGACCTTACAGAGGTTTACAAAATTATGAGGGGCATGGATAGGATAAATAGGCAAAGTCTTTTCCCTGGTGTCAGGGAGTCCAGAACTAGAGGGCATAGGTTTAGGATGAGAGGGGGAACATATAAAAGAGACCTAAGGGGCACCTTTTCACACAGAGGGTGGTACGTGTATGGAATGAGCTGCCAGAGGGTGTGGTGGAGGCTAGTACAATTGCAACATTTAAGAGACATTTGGATGGGTATATGAATAGGAAGGGTTTGGAGGGATATGGGCCGGGTGCTGGCAGGTGGGACTAGATTGGGTGGGGATATCTGGTCAGCATGGATGGGTTGGACCGAAGAGTCTGTTTCCATGCTGTACATCTCTATGATTCTATGACTCTAAAGTCTAGAATATATAGCTAGCCTCTGTAATGGTGACCATGAGAACTATCAATGATTGCTATAAAAACAAATGTGATTCATATTTGCTCTTCAGGAAAAGAAATCTGTCCTTTTACTTGATCTGACCTATGTGACTCTACCCTCCTATGAATGTGGTTGACTCTTAATTTCCTTCGAGTAAAAAGTGAGGTCTGCAGATGCTGGAGATCAGAGCTGAAAATGTGTTGCTGGTTAAAGCACAGCAGGTCAGGCAGCATCCAAGGAACAGGAAATTCGACGTTTGGCCCGAAACATCGAATTTCCTGTTCCTTGGATGCTGCCTGACCTGCTGTGCTTTAACCAGCAACATATTTTCAGCTCTTAATTTCCTTCAGCAACAGCCAAACAAGTCACTTGAGAACCAAGAACCACTCAGTCCAAGAACAATAAATGAGCAATGAATGAAGCTCACATCTTTATGAATAAATAAAAGAATTTACATATAAAGGCTTTAAGTTATTTCACTTATCCACTAAATGCCCTTTCAACAGAACATTCAAGTGTAAGTTAATTTACAATGGTTCTAATTACTACCTGATAAAAATCTCTGACACTGAAAATTAATTTTTACAAGTGTAGAGTCTCATTCATACCAGTCTTGATTTTTGTTAGAGTGTTGTAAATAACTAAAACAAAATTTAAATTTGTTTTAACTTTATCTTTCTACTGCTTCTATCTCTCGCCTTTAGTATTTCTACACATCTATGCATAGTTGCATATTTAATTAAATATTTCACTTGAATTGGTTTAGACGCTTTGTACTTCAGTGAGATTTGTTTTAATCTGATGAATTGTGGAGACAGGCTGTTTCCTTGCCTTGTTCACAAAAATCCCCAATCCTTTGTTAAAAGGGGTCTCTCATTTGTACAAAGTTGCCATACAAAGGCATGAGGAATAACAAACAGTGTTCCTTAGATTCCCCCTGCAAAAGCTGGGCTGATAATGATCCTGTAAAACTGAGTTAGCAGCGACAGCAATTAGAACACTGAGTAACCATCTCGGCATAATGTCAGCTCAGTAAAACTTGTATCCTCTTGAAACTTTTTTCTTATATCAAAGGGTGACTGCAAACCCTTTCAATGCCTCTGTTTAGGATTTCCAGTCTAGGCAGCCTTCCTCATTACTTCCCCCATGAAAACCTTGAGCCAGTTCTGTGCTAAGGCTATGAATGTCACCCACAAGCTGCAACCTAGCAACAGCTTGCAAGGAGAAAACAGATGTAGGTCACTGTGGGTTTGCATTTATTTCATTAATCAGTCAGTGTCACAGCCTGGAGCATTTATGAGGGAATTAACTGACAGAAAGACTGGATCATATCTATGGGGCCACTGGATAATAAGCAACAGCCAGAGCATTGATTGACATTTTTATTGCAGCCCTCTTCAACACAGAGATACTGAGGCCAGTTGGAGCCTTATGGATTTGGACATTCTCTTTTATTTATTCTTGGGACATAGATCGGCCAGCAGTTATTGCCCATCCCTAGTTGCCCTTGAGAAGGTGGTGGTGAGCTGCCTTCTTGAACTAATGCTGTCCATATGGTCCAGGTATACTTATGATGCTGTTAGGGAGGGAATTCCAGGAATTTGACCCAGCGACACTGAAGAAACAGTGACATATTTCCATGCAACGGTGATGAATGGCTTGGAGGGGAACATGCATAAAGACCAACAACATTCGTGCCACACAAATGGCAGCAGTAACCATCTCTAAAAGAGACAATCTAACCATTGCCATTTAACATTCAATGGTGTTTCCAGCACCACCCCATTCCCTCCACCACCAACATCATGGAAGTTAGCATTGAATAGAAATTGAACTGAATTAGCCATCCAAATTCTATGGCCACAAGAGTAGATTAAAGACTAGAAACTCTGCAGCAAATAACTCTCCTTCTGACTCCTGACCTAGCGACACTGAAGGATAACTCAGTGCTGACTGCAGTTTAAAACTTGGGGTTCTTTAGATCTCGTTGTTACTGTCTTAACTGGAAGAGACATTGCAAGTCCACTGCATGAAGCTAACCTATTGCTAATCACACTTCTATCATGTAACATTATGCTCAGCAGCTTATATCTGTTTTTTGAGAGGCTATGGGCAATCTAAGTTCTGCTAATATCTCTCTGAAGTGATCATATCGAATGTCAGTGCTGCCTCGAAGGGTCGAATGATCTATCCCGCTCCAATTGTCTATGCTTCTATAGCTAAGTTAAAGTGCCCCATTCATTTAATGCAGGCTAAGTGCTATGAGACACTCATGTCATTCTCCATTCAAAATCAGTGCTCCAGAACACACACTACCTGATTATACAGCAGTATTCTCAGTCTGTCTTGTAAACACTGCAAACCTGCCCCTGCAGTCCCCCAGTTTTCTTTGACAATTGCGATTACACTGGGGCTTTGGGCAAATGCAGCATTCAATGTGAAAGGTGATAATGGATGTGGAAACCTCTTGTAAATGGAGATCAAGGGTGAAATGAAATACTTGACTGATAGTGCCAGAGGAGGAATATGTGTTTGCTTTAGAATTCACAATGCCACCAAGTACTAGTTTGCACATCATTGACAGCTCAGTCCCTTAGTTTCTTCCTACAACCGAGAGATCGAGAGACTACAAACCAGAAGTGAAAGAGCTGTCTCCTACTCACATCAGAAGCTGATGCCAAAGTTCTGCACAAACTCATAGAAATCGCAGCTTGCCAAGACGAAAATCTTACAAAGCTGCACATTTTCTTGAAACTGAAATTCGGGGCGAAATGTAGGGCTAGAGCTCTGTTCTCTGCATGAGTCTGAGAAATAGCTGCAGGTCCTGAGTGCAATTATACCTTCTGTGAAACAGTTTAAGAACTAACCCAGCAAATTGTTGATTCCTTCTTAAAATGCAATATCTTTAAAGAGTGAGTGTTTGGAAAATGCACGAGGCTACAAAATAAAGAACATTACTGTGACACTGAACTCCGACGTTGTAGGGGAATTGACTGTTTTGCTTTCTCACAAACAAGAACAGTTTTGCCACATGCCTTTGTATTTGCCTTTTTAATGATTTAAAAGAAAAATTCACAAAAAGTGAGCATTGCTGAATGGACCAGCATTTTTGCCTGTCCCAAATTGTCCACGAGACAGTGTTGAAAATGTGTTGCTGGTTAAAGCACAGCAGGTTAGGCAGCATCCAAGGAACAGGAAATTCGACGTTTCGGGCCAGAGCCCTTCATCAGCTCTGATCTCCAGCATCTGCAGACCTCACTTTTTGCACGAGATAGTGTTGGTGTGCTGCTTCCTTAAACCACTGCAGCCCATACGTCATAGACAGATCCAAGCTGCTATTAGGAATGGTGTTCCCAGGATTTTGACACAATGACACCGCAGAAACATCGATATATTTCCAAGTCAGGATGGTGGGCTGTTGGAGTATAAATTGCAGGTGGTGATACTCTTATGTATCTGCTGCCCTCATCCTTCTAGATGGTTGCATTTGTGGGCTTTGTCACAAACCTTGGCAAATTTCTGCAGTGCATTTTGTCGCTAGTACACACCACTACGACTGAGCAGCAGTGACGGAGAAAGTGAACATTTGCAAATGTGCCCCCCCTCCCACCGTCTGTCACTTGGGGGCAACCTTGGGGCTTTTTATTTGCAAGAATCTCGAATCCAACTAGAAAATTTGTCAGCCTCCTTTAACTGGCCTTAATAGACATTTATCGAGCCATGTCAGCTCTCTGCCGTGGGAGAAACATCGAGATGTACAGAATAGGAGTAGGAATTGGCAATTCAGTCCTTCGAGACTGCTACATCATTCATGGCTGATCATTCAACCCAGTACCATGGTGTCATAGCACCAGAGACCCAGGTTTAATTCCACCCTCCAATGACTTTGCACGTTATCCCCGTGTTGGCGTGGGTTTCCCTGGGTGCTCTGGTTTCCTCCCACACTCTAAATAGGTACAGGTCAGGTAGATAGGCCATGCTAAATTACTCTGTACTGTCCAGGGATGTATGGGGTAGGTGGATTAGCCACAGTAAATGCGAGGGTACAGGGATAGGGATAGGGTAAGGGTCTGGGTCTGGGAGGGTAGGTGCAGACTCAATGGGTGAAGAACCATCTTTCTGCATTGTAGGAATTCTATGAATCAATTCTATGAATCTTTGATTCTGTGATTCTATTCCTTCAGCCCTCAGAACTATATTTAATTTGTTCTTGAAAACATTCAATGTTTTGGCCTCAACCACTTTCTATGGCAGAGAATTTCTCAGGTTCACTACCCTTTGGTTGAAGAAATTGACAGAAAGTAGGAGATAGAGCAAAAGATAGAAAGTAATCCACATCATTGACAACGAAAATTAGCAATCTGTACTTAAATATAGGCACATCTGAATATCTCTGGATGTTCAAATTGGGTCCTGGGTCAATGTGGCCTCCCAGCATTTTGATACAGCTCCTTAAACACATGCTTAGCAGCTATTCTAAGAGTAAAAATATTGGTAAATCAAAAGGATGAGGAGGAATTTCTTCTCTCATACAGTGGTGAGATTTTTGGAACTCTCTACTTGAGAATAATGTGGAACCACAATCATTGAGCAGATTCAAGACTGAAATCAATAGCTGCATGGAGACAAAAGGAATTAAGAGATATGGAGATAGTGTGGGAACGTGGCATTGAGGAGTCACCAGTAATGATGTAACATGGCAAAGCAGTCATGATGGGCTAAACAAACTACTCCAGTTCCCCTGTTAACTGCTAGTCCACAATTTCTCCACTTCAAAAGCATGTTATTGGATGTGAAACAGGTTGGGTATTGCCAAAGCTATAAAAAGATGCTTTTTACCACAAGATCTTACTGTGCCCAGTTTATGCTGTGTGAAACACACAATCTGTTCAAACTCACTCCTTAGTGAGTTATTGGCTTCACATCAATTTGCTCCTTAACACAGGAGCTCATACCTGTTTGTTTGGTGAAGCAGTCAATGACGTTTTGTCTAGAATAGGAAATATAGCAGGTGCAAAATCGAAAGAGTGTACTTGTTGTTAGCTCATGTCTTTCCTGAACTTCATGACCAATTAAGTACTTTAGAATTACGTTCAATGTTGTCATGTATTTCTGGTTATAAGCATAGGCACAGAACTATTACCAAAGCAACAATGAAATTAATAATTCGATCTTTTATTGCACTGACAGTGCTTGAAGAAGAAATTGGTGAGTTTTCTTTGATTTATGGAATCATTGTGTCTATCAGGATAAGTAGATGACCCATTGGTATAATGGGATATCTAACAGGGCAGCACTGTCTCAATATTGGCTTGGATTGTATAAGGGATTGGGGTTTGAACCCATAACCATGTATGACCACATGAAATAAGAACAGAGGAAGACCATTTTAAAAGAGGGACCCTCAAACCTGCTCTGCCATTCACTCTAGTCGCAGCCAATCTGTTTATGTTCCAAATTTGACATTCCCATCTATCCTCACTAGCCCTCAATTCCCCTTGCCTCCCAAGAATCTATCCACATCTGTCATAAAAATATTCAAGGACACCACTCTGTTGTCTGCTGAGGCAGAGAGTTCCTACGTTGTACAATTCTTTGAAAGAAAATAAATTCTCTTCATCCCTGTTCTGAGAGATGACATCAAATTTTTAAAATTTCCCCTAATTCTGAACTGTTATGAGGTTGAAAGAGTGTATTGTTCCTTTAAGAGAGATTGAAGGCTGTTGTGCAATGAGAGTTTGCAGGCCTATGTCACATGACTAACTAGCAGTCTCAGAGTATAGTGGAAAATTGAAAATATGCAACATTTGGCTGTGAAACATAGATCTGACTTTTGGTTGCTATGTTTGAATTTAATCAATTAGTTTAAATTATGCCCCAGGATACTAAAGCCCAATCGAATTTCAATTTTATTGTTTTGACAACATCAAACCAATGAGACAATCCGATGTTTGGTGTATAAGAGGAAACATCCTTTCCACACTCTAGCCATCCGGGATCTTAAACACTTTAATCAAGTCACAACTCACTCTTCTAAATGCTAATGAATACAAGTCCAGCCTGTCTAATCTATACTTATCAGCCAACCAGGTAACAACCTCGTGAACCTTCTCTGTACTGTCTCCATCCACTTACATTCTTCTTTAAATAATGGGATCAATCCTCCCACAGTTCACAAGATGTTGCCTCACGAATGCCTGAAATATGACATCAATTCATGTCATACTAAGGACAAATTTAAGAGTTCTAGTAACATAGCAACTCAAGAACTATGGAAATAGTACTCACCTGCAAAGTCATAATAGCATGCGTGGGCGGCACGGTTAGCACTGCTGCCTCACAGCGCCAGAGAACCGGGTTCAATTCCTGCCTCAGGCGACTGACTGTGTGGAGTTTGCACATTCTCCCCATGTCTGCGTGGGTTTCCTCTGGGTGCTCCCATTTCCTCCCACAGTCCAAAAATGTGCAGGCCAAGCTAAATTGCCCATAGTGTTAGGTGCAGGAGTAAATGTAAGGGAATGGGTCTGGGTGGGCGCGCTTCGGCAGGTTGATGTGGACTTGTTGGGCCGAAGGACCTGTTTCCACACTGTAAGTAATCTAACATGTCAAGCATGCAGGGCAATGTGACTCAAACAACACATTCTGCCTTTTAACGGAGTACATTATACAAGCGCCACAGGCCTATCACAGGGCAAAACAACATTAGCAAAGTCTATGTGCTTTTAAGTGTTTTTAGTCCAACAAAACTATTGACTTTCTTTGTCAAGCATTATGAAATTAATTGATGCTTTGAACACAGAGCAGCTCAATTGCTATGAAGTATCACTCTATGAATGTAGCCATTAAGGGATTCGTATGAAGTTGCCTTCAGGAATCGGTGATTCATTGATAACAGAAGTGCAGATCATGTTAGTGTGACAAGAGGAGCAAACATCAGTTTCAAAGTTCAATCCTTTAGCAATCAAGATAGTATAGTACGTAATATGATTGACAACATCATAACTCCGTTTTGTGACGTTAGTGACTTTGCAAGGCTCCAGCCTCACTCGTACTGACCAGAACAAAAGCTGGCATCCTTTGAAATGAATTAATACCTTGGGATTACCTTGATAATGGCCTTGATATTGGAGTAGTGTAGTTTGGATGGGCTTCAGATTGGTTTCACAGGTCTGCGCAACATCGAGGGCTGAAGGCGTTGTACTGCGCTGTAATGCTCTATGTTCTATAATCTACGTGAATAGGGATACCACAATGCGCTATAAATATTTGAATTAGTTATCGGAAGGGGAGGTTCCTGTATCTTACACATAAATCACTGGGAAAGAAACAAACATATAAGGTAAAACAAGAAAGACTTGCATTTATAAAGTGCATCTCCCAAGCTCAAAGCATACCAAAGTGTTTCATTGCTAGAAATGTTCTCTAAGATGATAGCTGCTGCAGTGTTCAAATGTTCTCCATTTGATGATGTGAGCCTAATTACTATTGATGCTCACTGTGCTCGAATAGTTAAGCCTAAGTATGGATTCAGAGAATAGTAAATAAACTCTTGAATTTTTTTTGTCATTCACTTGTGGGATGTGGGCATCATCAGCAGGCCAGCGGCTATTGTCTGTCCCTCGTTGCCTTTGAGAAGGTGGGGTGAGCTGTCTTCCTGAACGTCAGCAGTCCACTTGCTATAGGTTGACCCAGAATGCCACTAGGGATGGAAACTGCTTGAAGTTAGTGCTGAATACTGTGAACAAATCCTGCTTCACACATAGAACCTCATCATTTCTGCACTGCTCCAAGAAACAAAATATACGTGTTACATGTATAGGACACACATTGGAACTGCATGCTGCACTCAAATTTTGACTGAATTTTATCTGGTTTACTGAGTATTTCTCACAGTTTTGTTTCAAATTTAAAAATGCCATAATATTTTGTAATGTTTAAATATCAGATTTTAAACAGAACTATAAGAATGGCATACAATATTGGTGGATCTCAATCTGACCATTTATCTTTGGCTGGAAATTCACACCTTCTAACTCTTGATGAAGAAAGATTCTTTTTCAGTACTTCAGTTTTGACTCTGACTCCAACACACTGCTGCCAGCAGAAACTGTAAGTTGAAAATGTGTTGCTGGTTAAAGCACAGCAGGTTAGGCAGCATCCAAGGAATAGGAAATTCGACGTTTCGGGCATAAGCCCTTCATCAAGAATGAGGAGAGGGTGCCAGGCAGGTAGCCTGCCTGGCACCCTCTCCTCATTCTTGATGAAGGGCTTATGCCCGAAACGTCGAATTTCCTATTCCTTGGATGCTGCCTCACCTGCTGTGCTTTAACCAGCAACACATTTTCAACTGTGATCTCCAGCATCTGCAGACCTCATTTTTTAGCAGAAACTGTAAGTCAACATCTAAAATAGTCACACTGTTTAAGAAAGATCTCTGATGACAGTTCTTCCACCTGGAGTGCTTCTCTCTTCATAGACTCTGACTGATCTGCAATTTCTGTTTCCACTTTGGATTTGCAACAACCACTCCACAATAGCTTGCTGCTCCTTCAAGTTAAATCTTTCCTTGACTGGAAGGTATTATTTCTGCTGTGCAATTCAGCGTCTGAGCTTGACTTGGCATGTAGCACTTGAGCAAAAAGCTGAGGAAACACAGCTCAGAGGTTGAAGACCCCAGTGCAAGAAGGACCCTTCAGCCCAGTGTGGAAGGAGTGCTGCATTGTTTGTGGCATTATTCTTTGTTCAACACATTACCCCAAGGCAGTTCTGGCTACTCTGTTGGTTGGTAACGATCCCAAAAACATTGTCTGAAGATCCGGCTCTTTTCCCAGGATCCTGGCCAACATTTTTCTCTGAAACTGAAAAACAAATTACAGGTCATGCATCTCATTTGCATGTAAATTGATTGTCATAGTGGACTACATAACAACAGCAACAGCATGTCAAGTGTGAATTAATTGGATAGGAAACATTACTGGGCCAACCTGAGAGATGTGATAAGGTGCTGCATTAATAAAAATTCTTTCTTTCTTGTAATAAAATCGTGAGCTGTTCTATCCCTGAGTTTTACGCAATCCCCCTTTTGCAGCTGTTCCATTAATTCTCTTCAGGTTTTCAAACTGCTGGTCCATCTCTGCCTTTTTTCTCTCTCTCTGCCTGTCTGTCATTTCATTTCGCAACAGAATATGATCAATGGTGAAGTTGAATTTTGTACCTCAAAAGTAGGGAAGTCAGAAGGTACAAAGAAACACTTGAATAAATGACTCCTCATGCACTTGTTGATTTGCTTCTGTAGGATTCATTTATTATTGAGTGGAATTCTCTTTCTATGCAAACACACAAGACCTATTTTTTTTAGAAAAGCAGACATCCAAATCCACATGCAAACAGATGGCGCAATATTTTATGCTTATTAAAATATGCATTTAAAATCGGGTTAATAATGCCACAGGAATACTATACGAATGGTGTAACAATTATCATGGTGAGAAATTTCACTTTCTCCTATTTAGTCATTCCCCTGAAGCTGGTAATTAATTCAGAGTCAAACATTTCTTCAATAACGTTTTCTGTTTGTATAGATTCCACCTTGGGCTTGACTGGAATTTAAAGGAGCCAGGTATTTGGTCACCTTTACCCTCATTATACAATTGTTACATTGTGGCAACTAATGCACCATATTTCATGATGTACGCATTTTCTTTCAGATGAGGGTAGGAATACTGTTATCTTCCACACCATTTTCAAAGAGCATTAATAAAGTGCATGTATCCATTTCAAAAGAAATCATAAGAATTTGCATTTACATAGCACCTATCATAACCTCAATGGCCCAAAGTGCTTTGCAGCCGACCAATGGTACTTTTTGTTGAATGGTACTACCTGTTGAAATGCAGAAAATGTAACAACTGATTTGCATACAGTTAATGCCCCCAATTTGCAATGTGATAGCTTTGAAAATAGATGTGTGCATCACTGGCTGGACTACCATTAACTTCCCATCCTTAATTGCTCTGGAGAGGGTGGTGGTCAGCTGCCTTCTTAACCTAATGCATTTCTCGGGATGTACGTTAACGTAGAGTGCTGTTAGATTTTGACTCAGCGACTGTGAATCGACGATATTATTCAGAGTCAGGATGGTGTGTGGGTTTTGAGGGGAACATGCAGTGATCAGACAATTACATTTCTGTGATGTGGATTGCAGAATAATTATTGACCAGCACACCTGGGGATAATTCCCCTGCTCTTTTTCGAAAGAGAGCTGAGATTTTTCTTTTCATGCGCTACTTGACAGAGCAGGCAGGTTCTTAGTTTAGCATTTGATCTGAAAGACGATGCCCCTGGCAGTGCAGCACTCCTTCAGTACAGTACTAAAGTGTCAGCTTTGATTTATTATGCTCAAGTCCTAGAGGGAGACTATAGCACAGAGCCTCCTGCCTCAGAGGCTAGAATGGCTTCAATTACACCACAGCTGACACCTTTTATTGTATACAATATAAAAGAGTGAGAGGACTCATGAAAGAAATAACTGGAGTGTAAAATGACCTTGGGATTGTTTCCAGTAATGATTAACCTGAATAATATCAGGGATAAAATAGTTAAATTGCTAAATTAGGATTGTATTTCTTGAGTTGAGAAAGTTTAGTAACAATCCAATTAAAACACATCAAATGATTAAAAGATTCGATTGATACTGAGAAATGTTCTCTGCTGGAAGAACCAGCGACAGGGAGCTCAGATTTGAATTGGACTTGAGTCAATTAGGAATTAAATCAGCAAGAACCACTTCTGACAAAGAATTCTAGGAACCTCAGCACCAATTGCTGTAGATGCAAGGGCTCCTCTGAATTGTGGTTGCATTTATTTGTACCAGAACTCTAGGGGAAGCGTTTCCTGTATCTCTGTAGCAGTCCCAGAGGGATTGAAGTTGTAGCGTGGCATCTACTGAACGCTCCGCACAAAAGATGTGCTTCAAAATGGTGGTCAGAATTAGAATGGTAGAATAGTCATTTATTGCCATGTACTTTTTACAATAATAATAGAGTGAAAAGTGTACAAGTTGCTATATCACGGTGTCTATATTAATAACAGAAGGAATAGATAAGGATAAATATTAAAAAATTAGGACAAGATTCATCTTGGCTGATATCCTGGCTCCTGGGTTCAGGAAAAGACAGCTCCGCTGTAAAACTCTGCCACTCCGGGCATCTGGAACACCTGGCTGGAAGTTTCTGCAGAAGCACCAAGGACTAATCTCTGATACCGGGAAGGAAGACATCGTAAAAGCCACCCAAAGGAATTGCGGCTGGCCACACGTCTGTCCGAAACCACCTCATCGCCGAAGCTGCTGCCAACCTGTCCAATAGAATCCCAGGCCGTGCTGCTGAAGACACTGAAGCTGAGCGCCATCAGGCGTGGCGGCTATGACCACGAGGAGCCACCATCGCTGCTACAGCAGCTACCTGAAACATCCTCGCTGACATCGCCTCCACCACTGAGGTAGCGGGTCCCCATGCCCACCTCTTCACTAGTCGCACGGGTCCCTGTCCAGGCTCACCAGCCGTCACCACGCTCCGGACCCCAACAAAAGCACCTTTCGCCAAAAACGTGAAACAGAAAAACGAGTACAGGTTCACAGCTCCTTGAAAGTGGAGTCGCAGGTAGATAGGATAGTGGAGAAGGCGTTTGGTATGCTTTCCTTTATTGGTCAGAGTATTGAGTACAGGAGTTGGGAGGTCATGTTGCGGCTGTACAGGACACTGGTTAGGCCACTGTTGGAATATTGCATGCAATTCTGGTCTCCTTCCTATCGGAAAGATGTTGTGAAACTCGAAAGGGTTCCGAAAAGGTTTACAAGGATGTTGCCAGGGTTGGAGGATTTGAGCTATAAGGAGAGGCTGAAAAATGAGTTTTGAGAAGATTTGTAGTTCAGGTTGAGGTTTTGTGTGTAGGTTTGCTCGCTGAGCAGGAAGGTTCATTTCCAGACACAATTATTCTTACATAAATAGAAAGCAGGAATTTTCAGCAATGCTTTGCCTGAGGCCCCCTACTAGCGTGACAAAATGTCTGGAAATGAACCTTCTAGCTCAGTGAGGAAACCTACATCCAAGAGGTTGAACATCCAAGAGGCTGGGGCTGTTTTCCCTGGAGCTTTGGAAGCTGAGGGGTGACCTTATAGAGGTTGATAAAATTATGAGGAGCATGGATAGGATAAATAGACAAAGTCTTTTCCCTGGAGTTGGGGAGTCCAGAATGGGAGAGCATAGGTTTAGGGTGAAAGGGGAAAGATATAAAAAAGACCTGAGGGGTGCCTTTTTCATGTAGAGGTTGGTACGTGTATGGACTGAGCTGCTGGAGGAAGTGGTGGAGGCTAGTACAATTGCAACATTTAAAAGGCAATTGGATGGGTATATGAATAGGAAGCACCAGCAACAATTCTCCTTCAAGATCCTCCGCTCCACGCTTGCAGCAATGCGTTGGCACCTAACCTCTCTACAGTTAGCCCTGCCTCAGCTGAGGGCTACACTCTCTCAGAATTGCAAAGGACCCATTCTGTACTATATCCTCAGGAGAATTCATACTCTCAACAAACAGTATTTCAACTCCATCTCAAACATCAAAACCTGTAAGTACAACAAACTTTTATCTACCCACCTTCATAACCAGTGCTCCTCAAACATTCCAGAAGATTCCCCCAGCCACTGGAACTGCTTAGACACCATTAGCCATGCAGCTGCCACCCACACGCTGATTGATGATGTCACTTCAGTCCCCATCATGGCCACTCCCACAACCACTTTCGCCCCTCACAATTCCTCATGCATCACATGTGACATCACTTCCTCCCCTCACATCATCGCCGATGTCACACACTCAGTGACATCCGCCACCCCTACTGCCGTGTCTGCCACCACTTCCACCCCGACCAGCGCCACTCACCTGCATTCTGCTGAAACACCCCCAACATATCCCACTGTCACCATTCCTGGCCCCCAGAACCCTGAGGGGAACACCATCTCTGCTCATGATTCCACCCCCATTCCCCCCAACATCACATCCACTCCAGTTACTGGTTCTGCCCCCACTCCCAGCTCTACACCCACACCAGATTCCAGCTCCCAGCTCTGTGGAGTTTTCACCATTCCTCCAAACCTTCCCCTCACTGAGGATGAATGATCAGTCCTCAGCAAAGGGCTCACCTTCATCCCCCTCCGTCCACGCATCAATGAATTTAATACACGCCGTGACATCGAACAATTCTTCCGCCGCCTCTGCCTCTGAGCTTACTTTCACAAGCAGGACTCCCGCCCACCTTCTGAGGACCCCTTCACCCACCTTCAACACACTGCATCCACCTGGACACCCCGCGCTGGCCTATTACCTGTCCTTGACCTCTTCATTTTCAACTGCCACCGGGACATTAACCGCCTCAACCTGTCTACCCCCCCTCCCCATCCAGCCTCTAACCCTCACAACACGCAGCCCTCAAAATCCCCCTGCTCCAATCCCAACCTCACCATCAAGCCAGCAGATAAAGGGGGCGCAGTGGTAGTCTGGCGCACTGACCTCTACACCGCTGAAGCCAAACGCCAACTCGAGGACACCTCTTCCACCGCCCCCTCGACCATGGCCCCACACCCCATCACCAAACCATCATCTCCCAGACCATACAGAACCTCATCACCTCAGGAGATCTCCCACCCACAGCTTCCAACCTCATAGTCCGGGAACCCCTCACTGCCTGGTTCTACCTCCTTCCCAAGATCCACAAGCCTGACCACCCTGATCGACCCATTATCTCAGCATGCTCCTGCCCCACTGAACTCATCTCTACCTACCTCGACACTGTCCTATCCCCCTAGTCCAGGAAATCCCCACATATGTTCAAGACACCACCCATGCCCTCCACCTCCTCCAAGACATCCGTTTCCCTGGCCCCCAAAGCCTCATCTTCACCATGGATATCCAATCCCTCTACACCTCCATCCGCCATGACCAGGGCGTCCAAGCCCTCTGTTTTTTTCCTCTCCCGACGTCCCCAACAGTTCCCTTCCACTGACACTCTCATTTGTTTGGCCGAACTGGTCCTCACCCTTAACAATTTCTCCTCTGAATCCTCCCACTTCCTCCAGAACAAAGGGGTAGCCATGGGCACACGTATGGGCCCCAGCTATGCCTGTCTCTTTGTTGGCTATGTAGAACAGTCGATCTTCTGTAATTACACTGGCACCACTCCCCACCTCTTCCTCTGCTACATTGATGACTGCATTGGCACCACCTCATGCTCCCACGAAGAGGTTGAGCAATTCATCAACTTCACCAACACATTCCACCCTGACCTTAAATTTACCTGTAAAAAATGAGGTCTGCAGATGCTGGAGATCACAGCTGAAAATGTGTAGCTGGTTAAAGCACAACAGGTTAGGCGGCATCTCAGGAATAGGGAATTCAACATTATGCTCGAAACGTCGAATTCCCTATTCCTGAGATGCTGCCTAACCTGCTGTGCTTTAACCAGCAACACATTTTCAGCTTAAATTTACCTGGACCATCTCTGACACCTCCCTCTCCTTCTGGGACCTCTCCATCTCTATTAATGACGACTGACTTGACACTGACATTTTTAACAACCCCACCGACTCCCACAGCTACCTGGATTACACCTCTTCCCACCCTACCTCTTGCAAAAATGCCATCCCGTATTCCCAATTCCTCCGCCTCCACCGTATCTGCTCCCAGGAGGACCAGTTCCACCAGAGAACATACCAGATGGCCTTCATCTTTAGAGACCATAATTTCCCTTCCCACATGGTTAAAGATGCCCTCCAACACATCTCGTCCACATCCCGCACCTCCGCCCTCAGACCCCACCCCTCCAACCGTAACAAGGACAAAACGCCCCTGGTGCTCACCTTCCACCGACCAACCTTCGCATAAACCAAATCATTCACCGACATTTCCGCCACCTCCAAAAAGATCCCACCACCAGGGATATATTTCCCTCCCCATCCCTTTCCACCTTCCGCCTTTTGCAAAGACCATTCCCTCCATGACTACCTGGTCAGGTCCACACCCCCCTACAACCCACCCTCCCATCCTGGCACCTTCCCCTGCCACCGCAGGAACTGCAAAACCTGCGCCCACACCTCCTCCCTCACCTCCATCCAAGGCCCTAAAGAAGCCTTCCACATCCATCAAAGTTTTACCTGCACATCCACTAATATCATTTATTGTATCCATTGCTCCCGATGCAGTCACCTCTAAATTGGGGAGACGGGTCTCCTCCTAGCAGAGCGCTTCAGGGAACATCTCCGGGACAACCGCACCAATCAACCATACCGCCCTGTGGCCCAACATTTCAACTACCCCTCCCACTCTGCTGAGGACATGGAAGTCCTGGGCCTCCTTCACCGACGCTCCCTCACCACCAGACGCCTGGAGGAAGAACGCCTCATCTTCCGCTTCTGAACACTTCAACCCCAGGGCATCAATGTGGACTTCAACAGTTTCCTCATTTCCCCATCCCCCACCTCACCCTAGTTCCAAACTTGCAGCTCAGCGCTGTCGCCATGACCTGTCCTACCTGCCTATCTTCTTTTCCACCTATCCACTCCACCCTCCTCCCTGGCCTATCACCTTCATCCCCTCCCCCACTCACCTATTGTACTCTATGCTACTTTCTCCCCACCCCCACCCTCCTCTACCTTATCTCTCCACGCTTCTGGCTCTCTGCCTTTATTCCTGATGAAGGGTTTTTGCCGGAAACATTGATTTTACTGCTTCTCGGATGCGCCTGAACTGCTGTGCTCTTCCAGCACCACTAATCCAGAATCTGGTTTCCAGCATCTGCAGTCATTGTTTATACCTATATGAGTAGGAAGTGTTTGGAGCAATATGTGTTGGGTGCTGGCTGGTGTTACTAGATTGGGTTGGGATATCTATTAGGCATGGATGAGTTGGACCGAAGGTTCTGTGTCCATGCTATACATCTCTATGACATTACGAGAAAGGAAGAGAAAAATAAAAGGAAATGGTGTTGACAAGCCCTGGGCTCAGGAGCCTGGATGCTGCTTACTTCCCCACTGCTGAGCTGGACCTGACTTCCCAACAGTGTTGGATATAACATTCCATACCCCACCCCCATCCTGCTGGGGCATCACTCCACCCTCCCCCATCACCTCTACTGGAGCCATCGCACCCTCTCCTGCAGCCTCACCCAACCCCTCAATGTACCCTCGGCGCTCATCCATGAACCTGGCATCCTACCTCTATCACCCAATTGGCACATTCTTCCCCCCACCTTACCTACCCGACTGGCACCCCACCCTCTCACCTACCTTGAGCACTTATCTTTCCCTGATTGCTCTCAAAGTGGCTCCTGGATCTTTCATGTCAGAAACATGGCCACGTTTGTCACTTAACAAAATGGAGCATTTCCCAGCCTGCAATGCTAATCCTGCCCTGTGTGAGTTCCCTCCCTCCACCCTCCTCTTTGATTAGCTCCAACAGCTATATTAACAGGCCGTCCAGACTTGGAGCTTTGGCTGGAAAGGATTGCAGAGAGTTAAGCAGTAATCTTAGAGACCATCAATTACATCTGCTTCAATGGTAAACAGAATATCTGGGCCATTAGCTCTTGCTGAAAATGTGTTGCTGGTCAAAGCACAGCAGGCCAGGCATCATCTCAGGAATAGGGAATTCGACGTTTCGAGCATAAGCCCTTCATCAGGAATGAGAGAGAGTAGCCAAGCAGGCTAAGATAAAAGGTAGGGAGGAGGGACTTGGGGGAGGGGCGATGGAGGCGGGATAGGTGGAAGGAGGTCAAGGTGAGGGTGGATAGGCCAGAGTGGGGTGGGGGCGGAGAGGTCAGGAAGGAGATTGCAGGTTAGGAGGGCGGTGCTGAGTTGAGGGAACCGACTGAGACAAGGTGGGGGGAGGGGAAATGAGGAAACTGGAGAAATCTGAATTCATACCTTGTGGTTGGAGGGTTCCCAGGCGGAAGATGAGGCGCTCCTCCTCCAGCTCTTTCTCTCTCTCCCTACAGGTGCTACATGACCTGCTGGATATTTCCAACACTTCCAGCTTTTTATTTCACTCGCAGTATTTTGCTTTGATCTCGGTATTTATATTGTATCACAGAATTCTATTGTATCTTGTGAACTGTTACTGTTGTGCAGGCAAGCTGAGAAATCTCCTTTTATCGTGAGCTATTGATCACCGTCAACTTAGCTGTCATTTTAGGTCTGAATATGCAGCGGCCATGGGAATAAACAAACTTCTGAACCAGTTTAGATCTTGTTTCATCAACTACCTTCAATATGAAGCATTAAATTGGACTTGTTCATTGGAAAATTGGGTGAAATTACAGTCCAGCAGATTTCCACCTGTTGGCCAGTGATTTGGAGCAGTGACTGACACGTTTTCCACCCAATGATTATGGGTTCTTGGCTTGTGTTAGATACTTAGGTGTTGTTGCTATGTCCACATTTCATTGCAAACTATGAAGTCTGTTGGGATACTCTGAGGACATAAAAGGTGTTATGTGAATGCGTGGCTTCTTTTTCCAGGTGGTTCATCCTAACTCCAAAAGACATACAAGTAACAAATTGAGCATTGGACAGAGCACGAATTTGAATTGTAGGGAATGCCTCAATGTGAAGATCTGCATCTGAGTCAGTTGTATCACCCAAGGGGCCTCCAAATAAGGAGGTTAAAAAATCAGAGTGAAATAAAGCAAAGAACTGCGGATGCTGGAAATCTGAGACAAAGCAAAGTGCTGGAGAAACTCAGCAAATCTGGCAGCATTGGTGGAGAGAAAACAAAGTAACTTTGTGAGTCCAGCGACCCTTCTTCAGAACCTTTAAGATGAAGTGTTGCAGGACCCGAAATGTTGACTCTGTTTTCTCTCCATGGATACTGCCAGACCTGCGCACAAATTTCTATTTGTGATTTGTGGAGAACCAAGCTGTTTAAGAGCATAAGAACTAAGAGCAGGAGCAGGACATTCAGCCCCTCAAGCCTGCTTCACCGTTTGATATGATTATGGCTGATCTTGTCCCAGACTCAACTCCACTTTCCTGCCTGCACTCTGTAATGCTATGACCAATTACTCATTAAAAATCTGTCCAGGTCCTCCTTAAAGTTGCTCAATGTCACAGCATCCAGCACACTTTAGAGTAGTGAAATAAAAGCTACGATACTGGACTGAAACAAAGAAGGACAGATGATCATTTCTATGGGATGCAAGCCCATTAATACAGATTGATTTTTTTTTTGAAAATTCCCATCTTGGGATTTATCCTGCATGAATCCTGCTCACTGAATGAGGACCATTTTTACATAACTTTGCTTAATTGCCTCTCTGCAGCCTGCATGTCAATTTGATGCATTCAAGGGGGAAGTAGCTGTTTATTTTAATCAAAACAATGAACATGGTTACAAGGAGAAAGCAGGAGTTTGGCACTCAGATTGCTGAAATATGTACAGAAACATAAAAAAAAGGAACAGGGATTATGCAATTCAGACCTTCAAGACTAGAGTGGTGTTGGAAAAGCAGAGCTGGTCAGGCAGCATCCTTATGAAAGGCTTTTGCTCAAAACATTGATTTTCCTGCTCCTCGGATGCTGCCTGACCTGCTGTGCTTTTTCGACACCACTCTAATCTAGACTCTAATCTCTAACAACTGCAGTCCTCACATTTGCATGACTCAGACCTTCAAACCTGCTCCACCATTCAATACAATCATGGTTGATCATCCAACTCAATCCCCTGTTTCCACTTTCTCCCCCATACCCTTTGATCCCTTAGCCCTATGGATGGTATCTAGCTCCTCCTTGGAAACATTCAATGTTTTGGCTTCAACACCTTTCTATTACAGGGAATTCCACACACACTTACCACTGTCTGTGTGAAGAAATTTCTCCTTATATCAGTCATAAAAATACAGCTACGTTCTAACCTGCACTTCACGCACAGCCAGTCCACCCTTCCTCAGGTAAGGAGACCAAAACTGCGCTCAATCCTCACCAAGGCCCTATACAATTGCAGCAAGACTTCCTTGTTCCTGTACTAGAATCCTATCACAATGCAGGCCAACATAATCTTTGCCTTCTTCACCACGTGTTACACCTGTCCCTTTCCCAATATATCACCACATAAATAATAATCTGAAGAGCTGATGAGCCTCCTTCACCAATAGAACAATCTTGTGGGTCTGTGCTGCCATTTTAATAGGTAGGAAAATCCATTTATTTTGTTTATTTGCTCCCTGCAGCTCACTGAAAGGAGGTTGTTTGTTTTAGTCTCAAGCTCAATTGCGTTTTCCTCAGATCTAGAACAAATTCATTTGCCAATGTCCAGAAACAGAGTTTGTTTTTGAAGGTGATGTATGTAAAGCTACCTCTGGCTTTACCTTGCAGTCTTACATTAGCTGTTGCTTGGTCAATCCATTTATGTGGTTTTGAATCAGATTTATTCTCAGGGATCGCCTCAGGCTCCATTTTAAAATATCAAGGGGGTTAAAGAAAGTTATTTGTAGTCCAAAACAACATGAGAAAATCCGCTTATGTTGAGCTGTGTCACACAAAGTTGTTTTCCAAGGTATATGGGAGATAGTTTTATCACAAAGTTGGCAAATCTGGTTAGAACCACAGCAACTTCCATCTATATAGTTCCTTTAAAGCAGTAAAATGACCCAAAATATTTCAAAGGAATCAACAGAGTTCAACGCTGGGCACATGAGCATAATTTACAACAGCAGGCTATAGGAGCTTCTGAAAGATGGAGTGAGATACTGAGGCTGAGAGCTGTAAAAAGGGAACTCAAGAGCAGCCATAGATGTGGCCATCAGAACTTGAATCAGTAAAATCGAGGATGCTCAAGAGTCAGAATTACAGAGCGTGAGGTTGTGTCAGGCAAAAGGGCTGGAGGAGGTTCGAGATATCACAGGAAATGGCTATGGAGTGATTCAAAACTAAAAAATGCTAATTTCTCAATTGAGTCATAGATGACTTCAACAGGGAACAACCGCTGAACCAGATAGCCCCATTCGATATTGCTAAATCTGCACTCAACCTTTTCCCCATTTTTCTCAATCTATGCTTTCAATGGGAACGTGTATAACTGCCTCTGAGGCTTAGGTTCACTACCATTTTCGATGCCTTCTCTAGTGTCCCTTACACATTGTACACATCAACTGATGTTCTTCTTTATCCAATACGAAGTTGAAACATGAAAACTAATAACACTAAAAGTTCACCATTTATTCTGTGTTCAGACAACTGGTTCCAATTATGGTCCTGTTTCTGCAACCACCCAATATTCTAACCTGGGTTTAACATACATTAATTGACAGACACCTGACAGATTTTTGATTACCAATGTTGTATTGGATTATTGCAATAATGTGGATAAAAAGCATTGAAAACTTTGATTAGCCATAATTGTATTGTATGGTGAAGCAGACTCAATGGGCTGAATGGTCTGCTTTTGTTCCTAGGTTCCTATTGTGATTATTGTTATTAATTTTATTATAATTATTTCCTACAAGAATACAACACAGACCTTAGGAATCTTGATTTTTTTCTCCTCTCGCAATTCCTTTATATAAGTTTATCCTTTTATCAAGGAAAATAATATCTTATTTAGGAAATATACTGAGTTCCTTTTGATACTGAATTGTTAAAAAGTGCAACGTTTGGAAATGTAAAATAATCTGTTAAATGTTTTAACAGTGCATTCAGTAATTGTATTAGATAATGGGATTTGCAAAGTGCAATTTCTTTACATCATGAAAAACATGTATCAAAGCCATTATCATCAAATGCTCTTAATGAGTTCTGAAAATAAAAATAAAATTGGTTTGTTTTGTTTTGAAAATGTGTCTATAATACAATAAGATTCTACAGCACTTCCCAATGATCAAGTGCATAAAATCACAGATAGAATCCAATAGAACAGATGGAGGCCATTCAGTCCGTCATTCTCATAAAAAATTCTTTCATAGAATTGTCTAATTTAATGTCACACACCAGTCTTTCTCCATAACGCTGCAAACTAACCCTCTTTATGTGCATGTCCAATTGTCCTTTGGAAGTTCTTTTGCATTCTGACACACCATTCTGTCAGCGTCGAATATTCAAAACTTTTACAACTCTCTGTTTGAATAAGAATCCTCACAGTTTCCTTTCTACTTTTTGCCAATAATTTTATATCTGTTACGTTTGGTTTTTGAACCACACAGAAAGCAATTTTCTCCTACTATTTGAATAAAAGGTTCTCTGATTTTCAATATCTTGACTAGGCTTCTCCTTAATCCATTTGGAATAGGGAGACCAGACTCAAGTCGTCTAAACTTCACAGAACAAAAGTCCTTCATTCTATGAATAAATCTCCAATGATTCCTTCCCAAAGCCTTGACAAACTATTGCAGAGAGGTCCCCAGAATTTTACATAACACTGCAGCTGAGGCCTAACCAGTGTGCTATGAATGTTTAGTAAGACACCCTTGCTTTTATACTTGATTTCATAGAATCATAGAATCCCTACAGTGTGGAGGTAGGCCATTCAGCCCTTTGAGCCAACACTCTAAAGTGCATGCCACGTGACACCGTCCCCTTCTCCCAGCTGACCCCTGTAACCCTGCATTGCCCAGGGTTAACCTAACTAGCCTGCACATCCATGCATACTATGAGTAATTTCCCATGGCCAATCTACCTGACCTGAACATCTTTATGATTATGGGAGGAAACTGGAGCACCCAAACGGAACCCACACAGACATGGGGAGAATGTACAAACTCCATATAGCCAGTCGCTGAAGGCTGGGATTGAACCAGGGTCCCTGGCACTGTGAGGCAGCAGTGCTAATCATTGAGCCACTGTCCCACCCCAAATTTCTCTGTTAATAAAGCCAAGGGTGACTCTCCAATATTTGTCTTCATTTGAGTCATTTATTATGTTTTCCTCTTTATTCTTTCAGGATATGTAGACATCAATAGCATGGCCAGTACTTTTGTTTATCTCAAAATCTCTTTGAAATTGAGGGGCTTGCTGGGTCATTTCTGATGGCAGTTCAGAGTTAAGGAGATGTGGCTCTGGAGTGACATGAAGGCCAGAGTAAGTATGGACAGCAGATTTCCTTCACTGAAGGGTATGAGTGAATCAGATGGCTTTTGAGACAGTCCGTAACAGTTCCACAGTCACCACGCATTTCTGAGATTAGCTCCATATTCCTATGTTATTGAATTGAGTTTAAGTTGCCACAGTGAGATTTGAACCTGTGCCCTCAAATATTAGGTCTGAGCCTCTGAATTACCACCAGTTTTAAAGTAGTGATGGAAAAGGAATTGAAAAGGTAAAGTTCTAAATTGAAGGAAGACCAGTTTTGGCGATATTAGGCAAGCATTTTCAAAAGTTGATTGAGAGCGGACGTTCACAGGTAAAGGGACCGCTGGAAAATGGAAAACTTCAAAATTGAGAAAACGAGGGTGCAGAGACAATATATTCTTGTTAGGATGAAAGGCAAGGCTAGTAGGAGGAGGGAATACTGGATGACTAGAGAAATTGAGGTTTTAGTCAAGAACAAGAAGGAAGCATATGCCAGGTTGTAGATGATACAAAGTTAGGAGGTATCGTTGATAGCAAGGAAGATTACCTAAAATTACAAAGGACCTCGATCAGATGGGGAAGTGGGCTGAGGATAGGCAAATATAGGGAGAGAATAGAGCCCCTTGAAGATCAGCAAGGCTGCCTACATGTGGAACCACAAGAGATGGGTGAGATACAAAATTAAAATGTCGAATCAGTGTTTCCAATAGAGAAGCATATGGAAGAAATAGAATGTGGGGAAATAAATAGCGACATCTTGAAAAATGTCCATATTTTAGGGGAGGAGGTGTTGGATATCTGAAAATGTATAAAGGTTGATAAACCCCTCCCCCCCACACACCTAATTAGGTGTACCCTAGAACTCTGTGGGAAGCTAGGGAAATGATTGCTGGGCCCATGGTTGAGATATTTGAATCATTGGTAGCTACAGGCGAGCCTGGAAGTCGGCTAATGTTATGCCACTATTTAAGAAAGGTGGTAAGGAACAATCAGGGAACAATACACTGGTGAGCCGAATATCGATAGTGGGCACATTATTGGAGGGAACCCTGAGGGACAGGATTTATACATATTTGGAAAGACGAGGACCGATTAGGAATAGTCATTCAACTTCCATGGCTTTGTCTGTGGGAAATTGTGTCTCACTAACTTGATTGAGTTTTTGAAGAGGTAATGAAGAGGATTAATGAGGGCAGAGTGGTGGATATGATCTATTTAGACTACAGTAAAGCATTCGACAAGGTTCATCATAGTAGACTGGTTATCAAGGTTAGATCACATGGAATACAAGGAGAACTAGCCATTTTGGTTGAGAACTGGGTCAAAGGTAGAAGAGCTGGTGGTGGGTTGTTTTTCAGACTGGAGGCCTGTGACCAGTGGTGTGCTACATGGATCGGTGCTGGGTCCACTGCTTTTTCTCATTTATATAAGTGATTTGGATGTGAACATAGGAGGTATGGTTAGTAAGTTTGCAGATGACACCAAAATTGGAGATGCATTGGACATCGAAGGTTACCTCAGATTACAACAGGATCTTGATCAGATGGACCAATAGACAACAGAGTGGCAGATGGAGTTCAAATGTGAGATGCTGCATTTTGAAAAGGCAAATCAGAAAAAGCAAATCAGGGTAGGGCTCAGACACTCAATGGTAAGGTCCTGGGGAGTGAGGCTGAACAAAGAGTGTAGGTTCATAGTTCCTTGAAAGTAGAATCACATGAAGATAGGATAGTGAAGAAGGCATTTGGTATGCTTTTCTTTATTGGTCAGAGTATTGAGTATAGGGGTTAGGAGGTTATGTTGCAACTGTACAGGACACTGGCTAGGCATGTTTGGAATTTTGCAGGCAATTCTAGTCTCCTTCCTAACGAAGGATGTTATGCGACTTGAAAGGATTTACAAGGATGTTGCCAGGATTGGAGGATCTGAGCTTTAGGGAGAGGCTGAATAGGTTGGAGCTGTTTTGTCTGGAGCGTTGGGGGCTGAGGGGTAATCTTACGGAGGTTGATAAAATCATGAGGGGCATGGAGTGGGGGAGTCCAAAACTAGAGAGTATAGGTTTAAAATGAGGGGAAAAATATATAACAAGGACCTAGGGGTCAATATTTTCATGCAGAGGGTAGTACTTTTGTGGAATGAGCTGCCAGAGGAAGTGATGGAGGCTGGTACAATTACAAAATTTAAAAGGCATCTGGATAGCTTTGTGAATAGGAAGGTTTTAGAGGGATATGGGCCAAATGCTGACAAATGGGACTAGATTTGGTTAGGATATCTGGACGAGATGGACTAAAGGGTCTGTTTCCATGCTGTATATTTCTATGACTCTGTTTGAGTGATATTATCACTACATCACTATTTCCCTTGTACTGGAGAGTTCATATTGCCTCTTCTCAATCTTCCAAACAAATTAGATCATTTCTCATTTCTCTGTATTAAATTGCATTTGCCTTTTTAACTGATCTCTCCCGAAATCCGCTTATATCCTAACGTTTAGTGCATTGCCAAATTTATATAATCTGTGAACTTCAAAGTGCCATTCTTGGTACCCATGTCCATGTCATTGATTCATAACAAGGAACACAAAGATCCTAAAAACAAGCCTGAGGAACACTTCTGTCCAATCAGAGAAAAATACATTCATTAATTACCTCTGCTTTCCACCCCTTAGTCAAATACCTCCCTCAATTCCAACCACAAATGTAATTCCTTATGCTCTGGTTTTCTGAATAATTATGCTATGCGGTACTTTTCTATTTTAATATAGAGTTTTAATATAGAAAATTTACTGCACTATCTTTATCGAATGTCTGTTACTTCATTGTCAAACTCATTTGCACTCATATGAACGTGGAGAAACAGTATACTTTGTGATCTTCTGCATTGGCTTTTATGATTAGATTAGATTACTTACAGTGTGGAAACAGGCCCCAGTGTGGAAACAAGTCCACACCGACCCGCTGAAGCACAACCCACCCATACCCCTACATTTACCCCTTACCGAACACTACAGGCAATTTAGCATGGCCAATTCACCTGACCCGCACATCTTTGGACTGTGGGAGGAAACCGGAGCACCCGGTGGAAACCCATGCAGACACGGGGAGAACGTGCAAACTCCACACAGTCGCCTGAGTCGGGAATTGAACCCAGGTCTCTGGCGCTGTGAGGCAGCAGTGCTAACCACTGTGCCACCGTGCCGCCCACAAATTATGTGATTTTTAAGGTTATAGTCAGCTTAATAGAGCATATTTTTGTCTTTAAGCAAAGACAAAATCTCTTTCTGTCCAAGAATAGGCTATTCAGCCCTTTGATACTGTTCTGTCATTCAATAAAATCATGTCTGATCTAATTTTGACCTCAACCCGTTACTGCTGCATTCTGCTGATAATTTTTCATTCCCTTGGTAATCAAAATCTATCTACCTCTGCCATTACAAATAATTAAAGACTTTGCAGTTTTCATCAGACACAACCTGTTTTTAATATTTTAACATTGCTTTATATTTTTCAGGAGGTGATAGAGTTGTTGTAATGTCAGTCGGCTAATAATCCTGATACCCTGCCAAATGCCTTGGGGGCATGTATTCAAGTTCTGTCATGATAGCTGGAAGAATCTGACAAGTCATTTAAGAACCTTTGAATTGAAAGTTAGTCTCAGTAATGTTGACCATGCAACGACCAGCTATCAAACGTGGAAATTATCATTTGGTACAAAAACAGAAATTGCTGGAGAAACTCAGCAGGTCTGCCGGCGTCTGTGCAGACAAAGCAGGGTTAATGTTTCAGGTACATGTGATCCTTCTTCAGAACTAGAATATTCTATTACTTCACTCTTCACAGGCAGTTCTGAAATTAATGATCCAGATGTGTTTCTCCAACAATCGACACAGTTTTATCACTAGACTCTTAATTCCAGATTTTTAATGAATTCAAATTCCACCATCTGCCATGGTGAGATTCAAATTCTGGCAGCCAGAACATTACCTGGGTCTCTTGATTGATAGTCCAGCAATAACATCACAAGGCCATCACTTGCAATACTTTTGGATTTTCTACATTAGTTTTATGCAGATTTCAGATTATAAACAACTTATTACACCATGTCTTTAGCTTTAAATAACAATGAGAAATTCTTTCCACCTAGTTACTCACAGAGACAAAATAAAACTTAATAAGTGGCCTATTGGAAAGAATGATTGGTCAGTCCTGAACTAGGCAATACGTTGATTCAGTGGTTAGCCCTGCTACCTCTCAGTACCAGGAACCTGGTTTCAATTCCACCCTTGGGTAACTGTTTGTGTGGAGTTTATATATACTCCCTGTACCTGCATGTGTTTCCTCCCACAGTCCAAAGATGGGTGGGTTGGCCATGGGAAATGCAGAGGTGGGGAAGGGGGATGGGTCTGCATGATGCTCTTCAGAAGGGCTGAATGGGTTGGTGGCCTGCTGTAGGGTTCTTTTTAAAGAAGACTTAATGGGAATTTTTCCAAGGAATGAGTCGATACAGTTTTGAGCTGGAAAAACACAGCAGATCAAGCAGCATAAGTGGAGCAGGGGAGTAGAAGTTTTAGGTTGGGACCCTTCACCAGGACATCCTGATGAAAGGTTCCGAACTGCTTGACCTGTTGTGCTTTTCCCAGTTCCACACTTTATTGCAGCTCTCACTCTCTCCAACTTGAGGAACCAGTCAGGAGATCATGAGAGGTCACACCAGTGAATGCCCATCACCCTAAAGACCCAATGAGCTTCATCATTCATCCCATAAGCTGATTGGCAATAGGCCTGGCCTCATCTATGTTGATCACGATGTAATGCTATAATTTTTCATGGTGTAGGCTGTGGCATGGAAATCTTCAGGAACCAGCCATTTTCAGTGACACGGCATGCATCAAATTTGAGAGTGATGTTACCCTGTTGTCCAGTTGGAAGCAGAAGACCAACAAGGTGTTGTAGAGAGACCAGATAACGACCTATGCTTTAAACTGAACTGGAAAGCAAGAGCCCCACATAAAGTCACTGCCTTGATTTAGATTAGATTCCCTACAGTAGGGAAACAGGTCCTTCAGCCCAACAAGTCCACACTGACCTTCCAAACAGCAACCCCCCCGGATCCACTCCCCCACCTGACATTTACCCCTGACTAATGCACCTATCACTATGGGCAATTTAACATGGTCAATTCACCTTACCTTCACAACTTTGGACTGTGGGAGGAAATCCACGCAGACACAGGGAGAATGTACAAACTCCACACAAACAGTTGCCCAAGTCTGGAATCAAACCCAGGCTCCTGGCACTGTGAGGCAGCAGTGCTAACCACTGAGCCACCATGCCACCCACATTTAATAAGTATAATCTGGGCAAAGTTTTGGGAGTTCACTGCAACAGACTGTCTCCTGAGGCCTAACTGGTAAAGGTCTGAAATGATCAAATTAATTTTGAGATTTGCATTTAAATTGCAATCCAGAGCTCTCAAATTGTAAAACTCCTGGAGTCAGAAATGGGTTTTAGGGAAGGAAAGCTACCAATCTTACCTGATCAGACCTACATGTAACTCCAAACACACAACAATGTCGTTGACTCTGAACTGTGCTCTGAAATGGACGAAAGTGAGGACTGCAGATGCTGGAGATTAGAGTCGAGAGTGTGGTGCTGGAAAAGCACAGGTCAGACAGCATCCGAGAAGCAGGAGAATCGACGTTTCAGGCAAAAAAATGTCCTGTGCTCAGAAATGTCCTAGCAAGCCACTCAATTCAAGGGCAATTAAGGATGGACAATAGATGTTGTTTTTGCCAGTGAAACCCACATCTTGTGAAAATTATAATTTAACAAATTCGTACACCAGGTGAATCCATATTTGGAAGTCCTTGGTTCACTTCCGTGCTCATATTTTTATTCAATGTGGGACCTGGGCATCGTTGGTCTGGTAACATTTATTGCCTGTCCCTCATTGCCCTTGAGAAGGTGATGGTGAGCTGCCTCCTTGAATCACTGCAGTTCATTTCTTGTACGTGGACCCACAATGCCATTAGGGAGGGAATTCCAGGATTTTGACCCAGTGATGATAAAGGAATGGCGGTAAATTTCCAAGTCAGGATTGTGAGTGATTTGGAGAGGAGCTTGCAATCGGTAGTGTTGCCATGAATCTGCTGCCCTTGTCCTTCTCGATGCACATGGTCATCGGGTCGGAAGGTCCTTTGGCAAATTGCTGCACAGCATCTTGTGGATGGTACACACTGCTGCAGGGGGAGGATGTAAATTCTTGTGAATATGGTCCCAACCAAGTGGCATAGTGGCACTGCAGTTAGCATTGCTGTCTCACAGCGCTAGGGACTCAGGTTTGATCCCACCCTTGGATGACTGTGTGAAGTTTGCATGTTTTCCATGTCTGCATGGATTTCCACCAGGTGATCTGGTTCCTTCTCAGTACAAAGATGTGCAGGTTAGGTGGATTGGCCATGTTAAATATGGGATTATGGGTGCAGTGTAAGGGGCTTGGTTTGGGTGGGATGCCCTTTGGAGGGTCAGTGCAGACTTAAATGAACCAAGTGACCTCTTTCCATATTGTATGGATTCTATGGTCGGAAACAAGCTGCTTTGTCCTGGATAGTGTCAATCTCCTTGAGTGTAATTGGAGCTGCACCATCCAGGCAATTAGGGAGTATTCCATTACACTTCTGACCTGTGCCTTGTAGATGGTAGAAAGTCTTGGGGAGTCAGGAGGTGAGTTACGCCCTGCAGCATTCTTAACTGCTGAGCTGCTCTTGCAGCCACTGTATTTGTACTTCAAGTCCAGTAGAGTTTCTGGTTAATGGTAACTGCAAGGATGTTGATAGTAGGGGATTCAGTGATGGTCACACCATTGAATGGCAGGTTGGGGGGTGGGGGGAGGGGATAGTTAGATTGTCTCTTATTAGAGACAACCATGAATGTGTCATAAATGGTGCTGAAGACCGTGCAATTATTGGCAATCCTCCACACTTCTAAGATTATGATGGAGGAAAGGCTCCATCAATGAAGTAGCTGAAACAGATTGGGCGTAGGGCATTACTTTGAGGAACACTTACAGAGCTGTCCTGAAGCTGAGATGACTGACCTCCACCAATCACAACCATCCTCCTATTTCAAGAATGTGGTGCTGGAAAAGCACAGCAGGTCCGGCAGCAGGATCAGGGGAACGACATTTCGGGTATAAGCCTTCATCAGGAATGAGTCTTGTGGCCAGTGGACTATGATCTCCGGCATTTTCAGGCCTTACTTTCTCCATCCTCCTATTTGCCAGGTATGACTCCAACCTGTGGAACATTTTCCCCTTGATGCCCATTGATTCCAGTTTTACTAGGGCTCATGGTCGAGAATAGGCTGATGGGGCAGCAATATGCCGGGCTGAATTTCTTCTGTTTTTTGTGTAATTTTGGGCTAATTTCCACATTGTCAGATAGAAGCCAGTGTTGCAATTGTACTCGTACAGCTTAGCTAGGGGAGTGGCAAATATTGGAACACAAGACTTTTGTACAATTGCTGGAATGTTGTCTGGGCCCATTGATTTTGCAGTATCCAGTGTCTCTATTTTTTGATATCACATGGAGTGAATCAAATTACTGAAGACTGGCATGAGTGATGCTGTGGACCACTAAAGGAGATTGGAATGGATCATTGACTCACCACTTGTGGATGAAGATTACAGTGAAAGTTTCAGCCTTATATTTTGTCCTGATGTGTTGAGGTTCCTCCATTATTGAGGATGGGGATATTTGTGGACCCTCCTCTTCCTCCTCCAGTGAGTTGTTTAATTGTCCACTACCATTCACGACTGAATGTGGCAGGACTGCAGAGCTTCTCTCTGATCCATTTGGGGAGGGGGGATTGCTTAGCTTTGTCTATCACTTGCAGCTTTGCTGTTCAGAATGTAAGTAGTCTTGATTGGTGTCTGCACCAGGTTGACACCACATCTTCAGATATGCCTTGTGCTGCTCCTGCACTCTCCATTGAAGCATGGTTGATCCTGTCTTGATGGTAATGGTTACATGGGGGATACTCTTCGAGTAAAAAATGAGGTCTGCAGATGCTGGAGATCACAGCTGAAAATGTGTTGCTGGTCAAAGCACAGCAGGCCAGGCAGCATCTCAGGAATAGGGAATTCAACGTTTCGAGCATAAGCCCTTCATCAGGAATGAGAGAGAGTAGCCAAGCAGGCTAAGATAAAAGGTAGGGAGGAGGGACTTGGGGGAGGGGCGATGGAGGTGGGATAGGTGGAAGGAGGTCAAGGTGAGGGTGATAGGCCGGAGTCGGGTGGGGGTCCCTGGGCCATGAGGTTACAGATTATGCTGGAGTACAATTCTACTGCTATTGATGGCCCACAGCACCCTATGGATGCCCAGACTGGAGTTACTAGATCTGTTTGAAGACTGTCCCTTTTAGCACGGTGATATTGCCACATAACATAATGAAAGGTATTTTCAATGTGAAAGTGGGACTTTGTCTCCACAAGGACTGTGCGGTGGACACTCTTACTGATACTGTCATTGATAGATGCACCTGCAGCCAGCAGATTGGTAAGGATGAGGCCAGGTATGCTTCTCCCTGTAGTTAGTTCGTTCACCATCAGCTGCTGACCCAGCCCAGCAGCTGTGTCCTTTACGATCCAGCCAGCTTGATCAGTAGTGCTGCTGCTGAGCGGCTCTTGGTGGTGGACATTGAAATCTCCCAGTGTTGTTTGACATGGAGGAGTACTGACTTCAGTCAGGACAACAGTTGCTGATGCAGATGGTTCCAAGCTTGGAAAATCCAATGGGGTTTTACAAATGTATTAAGGACAAAAGGGTAACTAGAGAGAGAACAGGGCCCCTCAAAAATCAGCAAGGCAACCTTTGTGTGGAGCCACAGAAAATGGGGGAAACACTAAATGAATATTTTGCATCAGTATTTACTGTGGAAAAGGAAATGGAAGATATAGACTGTGGGGAAATAGATGGTGAATTTTGCAAAATGTCCAGATTACAGAGGAGGAAGTGCTGGATGTCTTAAAACGGTCAAAGGTGATAAATCCCCAGGACCATATCAGGTGCACCCGAGAACTCTGTGGGAAGCCAGAGAAGTGATTGCTGGGCTTCTTGCTGAGATATTTGTATCATCGATAGTCACAGGTGAGGTGCCAGAAAACTGGGGGTTGGCAAATGTGGTGCCACTGTTTAAGAAGGGTGGTAAAGACAAGCCAGGAAACTATAGACCAGTGAGCCTGACCTCGGTGGTGGGCAAGTTGCTGGAGGGAATCCTGAGGATCAGGATTTGGAAAGGCAAGGACTGATTCGAGATGGTCAACATGGCTTTGTGCATGGGAAATCATGTCTCACAAACTTGAATTAAGTTGTTTGAAGTAACAAAGAAGATTGATGAGGGCAAAACAGTAGATATGATCTATATGGACTCCAGTAAGGCGTTCGACAAGGTTCCCCATGGGAGACTGATTAGCAAGGTTAGATCTCATGGAATACAGGGAGAACTAACCATTTGGATACAGAACTGGCTCAAAGGTAGAAGACAGAGGGTGGTGGTGGAGGGTTGTTTTTCAGACTGGAGGCCTGTGACCAGTGGAGTGCCACAAGGATCAGTGCTGGGTCCTCTACTTTTTGTCATTTACATAAATAATTTGGATGTGAGCATAAGAGGTACAGTTAGTAAGTTTGCAGATGACACCAAAATTTGAGGTGTAGTGGACAGCAAAGAGGGTTATCTCAGATTACAACAAGATCTGGACCAGGTGGGCCAATGGGCTGGGAAGTGGCAGATGGAGTTTAATTCAGATAAATGCGAGGTGCTGCCTTTTAGGAAAGCAAATCTTAGCAGGACTTATACACTTAATGGTAAGGTTCGAGGGAGGGTTGCTGAACAAAGAGACCTTGGAGTACAGGTTCAGAGCTCTTTGAAAGTGGAGTTGCAGGTAAATAGGATAGTGAAGAAGGCATTTGGTATAATTTCCTTTATTGGCCAGAGTATTGAGTACAGGAGTTGGGAAGTCATGTTGTGGCTGTGCAGGACATTGGTTAGGCCACTGTTGGAATATTGTGTGCAATTCTGGTCTCCTTCCTATAGGAAAGATGTTGTGAACCTTGAAAGGGTTCAGAAAAGATTTACAAGAATGTTGCCAGGGTTGGAGGATCTGAGCTACAGGGTGAGGCTGAACAGGCTGGGGCTATTTTCCCTGGAACGTCGGAGGCTGAGAGGTTTCCTTATAGAGGTTTGCAAAATTATGAGAGGCATGGATAGGATAAATAGGCAAAGCCTTTTCCCTGGGGTCAGGTAGTCCAGAACTAGTGGGCTTAGGTTTAGGGTGAGAGGGAAAAGATATAAAAGAGACCTAAAGGGCAACTTTTTCATGCAGCCGGTGGTACGTGTATGGAATGAGCTGCCAAAGGATGTGGTGGAGGCTGGTACAATTGCAACATTTAAGAGGTATTTGGATGGGTATATGAATAGGAAGGGTTTGGAGGAATATGAGCCGGCAGGTGGGACTAGATTGGGTTGGGATAGCTGGTCGGCATGGACGGGTTGGGCCAAAGGGTATGTTTCTATGCTATACATCTCTATCAATCTATGACCCTAAAGACTAGAAACAGTCTTTTACTCAGGATTTCTTTGGCCGTGCGCCTGAGCAGATTTGGATCATGACTAGATTAATTCAATTTCAATGCCTTCCATGTTAAAAGAGTCAGCAGGACTCAGCATGTAGGGGCATGGTGGCTCAGTGGTTTGCACTGCTGCCTCACAGTGCCAAGGACCCTGGTTCGATTCCAGCCTCAGGTGACTGTCTGTGTGGAGTTTGCACATTCTCCCCATGTCTGTGTGAGAGAGCGCGCTCCGGTTCCCTCCCACAGTCTAAAGATGTGCAGGTTAGTTGGAGTAGTCATGGAAAATGCAGGGTTACAGGGATAGGGTAACTACCAGAGGGACGGCAATGGGCTGAATGGTCTGCTTCCACACTGTAGGGATTCTTAAATCAAAAAAGACCTCTTACCTGGAATTCAAGTGAAGAGCCAGATCCTATTGAATTGTATGCCAGTGTGAGTCTATTTCTTACAGAGATCAGGGTAAAAATGAAAGAAGCTTTCAGGATATTATACATATAAGAAGAGCAGCATGTTTGAGTAGTAATGGAACAATAGTCATGAATTATTCTGTAATAATCAGTTATATGTTACAAGCAGAATGATGTTGCATACAGACAATATAATATTCTCCATGCTCTTCTCAATATGTCGTATCAAAATTAAACAGAGACTGCTGTTTTTAACTTTACTAGTTGATGTATCTTCTCTTAATTCCACATCAAACTCTACTGCCGTTTGTCCGCTGCTGTTGTATAGAGTGCAGTGCACTTATCATTTTTTTTACACAAAGCTGAAGTAGAACAAATAGAGATGTGTAATCAATTTTTACTATGAAATAGGTAATTAGACTCTGCCAAAATGCCACTTCAGAGCCGCAACATTCCAGCAGCCTTTAGATAAAAAGGTTCTCTTAGAAAATGAGCAGTCATCATTAATTGTGAGGAGAGTGGAACTTTATAACAGTTTCAAGAGATCAAGTGACTATCACCTCTACTGGTTTGAGATTATAAGATATAGAAGGGGAATTCAGCCATTCGGCCCATTGAGTCTGCTTTGCCATTTGATACGTTTCTCAACTCCATTTTCCTGCTTTCTCTCTGTAACCCTAGATTCCCTTCCTAATCAAGAACTTATCTTCCTCTGTCTTAAATACAGTTAGTATCTGTGAGCTGGTTTGAGTTTGGAGTCTCTCACTGCTGAGCGGGTCATTTCCTGAGTTGCTGGGCTGCAGCAGAGATATCCTGGAATGATGCTGGAGACTGGGTTTGACTTTGTGCAATCCACTTACCTCCTTTTTGCGTTCAAACATTCTGGATTGCCTGATGAGGGAAGTCTAGACAAAATGGAAGAGTCAGAGAATACTTAATTGAAACACTTAAGATCCTGAGGGGGAGTGTTTTGGGTTGTTTCTTCTTGTGGGAGAATCTTAGAAAGAGGACATTGAGAAACTTCAAATGGTTCAGAAAAGATTTCCCGGAATGTTGCCAGGGTTGGAGGGTTTGCGCTATAGGGAGACGCTGAAGAAGTTGGGACTGTTTTCCCTGAAGCATTGGAGGCTGAGGGGTGACCTTATAGAGGTTTATAAAATCATGAGGGGTATGGATAGGGTAAATAGACAAAGTCGTATCCCTGGGCTGTGGGAGTCCAGAAATAGAAGGCATAGGTTTAGGGTGAGAGGGGAAAGATTTAAAAGGGACCTAAGGGGCAACCTTTTCAGGCAGAGGATGGTGCCTGAGTGGAATGAGCTCCCAGAGGAAGTGAAGGAAACTGGTACAATTGCAACTTTTAAAAGTCACCCGAATGGGTATAGGAATAGGAAGGGTTGAGAGGGATATGAGCCAAGTGCTGGCAAATGGGACTGGATTAATTTATCTGGTCAGCATGGACCAAAAAGAGTCTGTTTCCAAGCCGTACATCTCTATGACTCTGACTCAATGACCTGGCCTTCACAGCCTTCTGCACTGGTGAGTTTCACAGATTAACCAACCATTGGTTAAAGAAATTCCTCCTCATCTCCAATCTAAAGGGTCATCCTTACAACTCAGAGGCTCTGCCTTTGGATTCCAATCTACCCTATCACTGGAAAACACCTTCCTCCCATGTCCACGCTATCCAGACCTCTCTGTATTCTATAAGTTCCAATCAGTTTGCTCATCATCCTCGTAAACCCCATCCTGAACTGCTCCTCATATGACAAGCCATTTATTCCAAGGATCATTTATGTGAACCTCCTCTGGACTCCCTGCAAGGCCAGCACATCCTTCCTTAGGTACAGGGCCAAAGACTGCTCACAATATTCCGAATGCGGTCTGATCAGAACCTGGTCTTTAGCCTGGTAACAGCTATATGCAAATTTGGCTGTCTGATTGAGTGTTAGGATGCATGATAAAATAATTAACTTGTACAAAACAATATAGAATCAGTAAAGAAAACAAAAAGACTGGCATTTATACTGTGTTGTTGATAACCACCCAAAGGGCCATACATCCAATGAAATACTTTTGAAAATATTGTTATGGTTATAAAGGTGGAAGAGCAGCAGCCAATTTGTGCACTGCAATCTCCTATAGACAGAAGTGATAATGACCCAGATCCTCTCTCCCATCCACTGCACCCCCACCTTCACCTCCCCCCCCCCCCCCCCCCCCACCTTACCCACCCCCAGCCATCATGATATTTGAGGGAATGCCACAAAAGGAGGAGAAAGGGGAGAAAAAAATCTCTGGTGATGGTGTCACACTGCAACCGTAAAAAGTGGAAATTTGGAAGGATGTTCCCTCAAGGACACCCTACGCCCTCCTCCATCACCCCCACAACATCACCCTCCCCCCACCCCCAACACCTCCTCCCTCTCCTATGGCTTGTTTCCTATACACATATGGGAGCTTTAAACAAGGGAGATGAAATGCAGAGTGAGTGACTGCTTTGTAAAACAAATGATCATTTCACAGACATGACCTTCATCTGACATTTTAATTTACTGTCCTGATCTGACCCTGAACTTTCTGCTCTCAGCTTGCTCCACTGTTCCAATATGAGCTCAAGGTAGAACACCTTGTTTCTCAATTAGTACTTCATAGCCTTCTGACTCAGGGGTATTTCAGAATGCAAACATTGCTCCCATTTTGTTTTTTTTTCCTCTCTTTATATATTTTTCGGTTTGTAGTGACTGCAATGAGTTCAGCTAAGTTCCCTGATTGGGGCTGTTAATCTAGCCCCATCAGGGAGCCCTGGCTAACAGATAAGAACAGGAGTGTCAGAAGTTCTGTTCACTCAGAGCTGGCTCTGAGGGAGCTGGATCAGGAGGACTCTCCTCCTTGACTGTGTCTGAGAGGAAGGGGATTGTCCCTGGACCAGCTGCCCCACATCCAGAGAGCTCTGAGAAGAGGGAAGAAAGAAGGAAGAAGAGGAGGAAGGAGGAGGAGGCAGAGGCAGAAGGAGGTGAGAGCTCTGAGTCCTGAGCCTGCTTTTGGAGCTGCAGCCTGGGGCTCACCCAGGTCAAGGGAGTCCTCATCTAACTTTGCTACATTAGTACCTTGCCTTCGATTAATGTAAAAAGATATATTGGATACCACACAATCCTATTATGAGTATAGGGTTTTTGGAAATAAGAAGGTTTTGTTCTTAGAAGGAATGAAAGCTAACCTTCAAATGGGAGTAGCAAGAGAACAATGGTCGTCCTGGCATCATGAATAGCTGCCTATGGTCATTGTTCGAAAGGGTTTAGACAGGTGACTAACATAACTGAGGCGGTCAACCCCCAAAATAATGTGTACCAACAAGGACAGGTGGAGAGAGAGAGAGAGGTTCAAGGATGAGCCACTACCTTCTTGGGGCAAAACCAGGAGATCCCCTACATCAGGCTGAGGGAAGAACAAAGACAATTGTCACCCATGACTAATCATTCTGAACTCAGCAAATAAGCAAACTATCATAGACCCATAGAACTGTTCAGCATGGAAACAGACACTCCAGTCCAACTTGTCCATGCCGACGAGATATCCTAAATTAACCCAGCCCCATTTGCCAGCATTTGGCCCATATCCTCTAAACCCTTCCTAGTCAAATACTCATCCAGATGCCTTTTTAATGTTGGAATTATACCAGCTTCCACCACTTCCTCTGCCAGCTCATTCCACCACTGCATCAAAATGTTCCACCTTAGGTCCCTTTTAAATCATTACCCTCTCATTTCAAACCCACACCCTCTAGTTTTGAACTCCCCTATCCTGAGGAAAAGATTTTAGCTATTCACCCTAATCATGCCCCCTCATGATTTTATAAATTTCACTTGTCTTTGGGGACTTACATTCACTAAATAAGTAACTAAAGGCATGTAGTGCTATTCATTCTTCAAACAGGTCTAGTAGTAACACAATTGTGTATAAGCTGAGGGTTCATGGTCCCACATGATGTGGCCTTAGGGACTACATCACTGTTATCTATATTAGGTTGTTGCGTAAATGCAGTTGTGTACACTGTCTCTGCCACACAGCAATGTAAAGTATTTGGAGCCATAGAGTCATAAAACCTCAAGTCCCTTTTAAATCTTTCACTTCTCACGTTAAAATTATTTGCTCTAGTTTTGAACTCCCTTACTCGAGGGCAAAGACCTTTGCTATTTACTTTGTCTCGTGATGTTTTGGAAAATACACAATATAAAGAAAGAGACATACTTGACAGCGAGTAACTCTATCTATCATTTAGCTGACAATTATACATCATTTGAGTCTCTCTTTCCTGGTTTGTCATCAGGAGCAGTTGATTGAATTGGTGTCTCTCTCTGTTTAGTAAGACCGTCCCAGTGTCCTAATATTCTGCATATAATATTCAGATTTCTGTGTTCACTTTGAACTTTCAGAGCTTAAAATAACAACAGCAATCAGCTAAGTAATCCCACGACCATCGGATCAGATTTAAGCTCTGTAGTTCTGCCATATCCAGTCATGAAAGGTAGTGGAAATTAAACAACTCACTGGAAGACATTCCACAAACATTTATATTTTCAATGATGGGGGAGCCCAGCATGACAGTGCAAAAGGTCAGGCTGATGGATTTTCAGCCATCTGCAAATGAAGTGCTGAGTGGATGATCCCATTTCAAACACCTCCAGAGGTTCCCAGTACTGCAGATATTAGTCTTCAGTCAATTCATTTCAACTCCCCCCCCCCCATTATGAAGAAACTGTTCAAGGTGTTGGATACTGCAAAGGCTATGGGTCCTGACAACAGTTCTGATATAGTACTGAAGGCTTGTGCTCTAGAACCTGCAGTACCTTGAGCCAAGCTGTTCCAGTACTGTTCCAACACTGGCAAGTATCTAACAATGGGGAAACCTGCCCAGGAACATACTGGATATCAAAAGCAGGACGAAATCCAACCAGTTATTCACTAGTTTTTGCCCCATGAGTCTATCCAAAATCATCAGCAAAATCACGAAGGGGTTGCCAAATGCTAGCAAGTAGCATTTACAAAGACAGAACCTGATCACTGCTATTCCATTTGGGTTCTGCCAGAGCCATTCATCTCCTGGCCTCATTAAAGCCTCAGTCTCATCAGGGACAAAAGAGCTGAACTCCAGAGGTGAGGTCCCAGAGTGACCTCTGCTGCATTTGGTTGAGGGTGGCATCAAGGAGCCTTAGCAAAATTGGAGTCAATGAGCATCAGGGTGAAAACTTTCTTTTGCCTGCTAAGACTGCTCCAAAAGCCGACAACCAACAGATCCATTATTTTCATGGTCACCTCCTTTAACACCCTGGCACATAAATTATCAGGCACTGGATACTTAGGAGTTTTCAGTCCATTAATTTCTTTAGCACTATTTTTTTCATTAATTCTAACCTTCTTCAATCCTCCTTCCCAGTCCCTCCATTCCTAAGCATTTGAACGGACAGAAGTAAAGCAGTTGGTTAATTGTTCCACCATTTCCTGGTTCTCTATGATCAGTTTCTCTATTTCAGACTGTAAGGGGCTTTAATTTGGCTTCAGTCACCTTTTTCTTCTTCACCATTTACACTAGCTCTTGCAATTTATTTTGATGTGCCTTTGTCGTACTCGATGTTTCCCTTAATCAACTCTGTTACTCCTTTGCTGATTTCGAAAGTGCGTCCAGTCCTCGGACTTGCTACTTTCTCTGGCAATTTTACAATACTATTCTTAATTTGTTTTGTTAGCCACGACTGAACCACATTTTCTGCTGTGTTCTTTTGCCTGAAAAGTAAAATAGCAAGGGTAGGGACATCAGAGTGTGGCCAAATGGACAGCAAGAGGAAAGAGACCTGGAATATCAGGAATGAGACTGAAAGACAAACAAGAAAGATAATGGCAAAGAAAGGAAGAGTGATTAAATTTGAATGAGAGGAATTAAAAGCGAAATCAAGAGGTCACAAATAGAGTATAATTAAAAACAAGGTAAGCAAAAGTATTGTTAGAATAAAGATACCTTGATGGTATTTTTATTAACTACAGTGGTACAGTCGATGAGCATTTCTACAATATTGTGTTTAAAACCATCCTTCCTTATCAGCATGTGCAAAATCTACTGTGAGCTTTTGAAGATTGAAAGGTTGATCATTCCACCATTCATAGATACGCCTGAAAATGACTTTCCAAAGTATATGCATATTCCTGTCATTAATAAACACAGAGATGGTTCCCTTAATAAATTTGCTCCATTTTGCACATTTCACAAGGGATTAATGTGCCTTTGATACATATTGTTAATGTGCACCCTGTAATAGACTATTTCTGAAGAATAGATGTGACTTTGATATAAAGCAACTTTTATTATATCCTTGTGTTCCTTATGGTTTTGGTTTCAAATTCCCCAAACATGTCTCGTATAAAATTGTGATGAAGGCAGTCTTGTCATTCACTATTCTGCCATTCACAATTGCTCTGATGTGTAACTGCACCAACTTATTTATTATCTCTAATGTAGAAAAATGTATTTAATCATTTCATTTGTGTGATCAAAAATAGATGTTGATCTAAAGGTGGTGTTAGATAAGATGTCAATAAGTTTGATGGAAGAGGTGAATTTTCACAATGTTTTCAGCGCAGAGGGAGGCATTGGTGAGTCATTGAGCCGTTAAATCCATTTGTATAATCAAAAACATTGTTACATCACCTGACACTGAGAAATACCTACACAAAAGATCATGGAATTGCGATCACAAAGTATGGTCATATTTCTTTACTAATTTCTGCTGGCTTAAAAAAACATTGGAAGAGAGGCCATTATCCTCCACCCATCCAAGTGCATCTACATACCCACACACACACAAAATTGGTGACAGTGCCAGATCTTTTTCAGTTGTTCATGATTCATTGACTCACTGGTAAGCCAGTGCTTATTGTTTATTCTAAATTACCCTGGAGAAGAAATTAGCTCGAATAAAACGCTATCCATTTGATTTATTTTGTTTCTCTTTCCATAGATGCTTCTTGGTGATATGCAAATGAGGATCTGCGCATTTTTAAGGGAAAGCAATGCTTCTCAAAGTGGGTCCAACATTGCACGAAAGTTATACCAAGCACTGGGAGAAAGTGAGGATATCAAATGGCAGAGATCAGAGTTGAAAGTGTGGCGCTGGAAAAGCACAGTAGGTCAGGCAGCATCCGAAGAACAGGAGAATTGACATTTCGGACATACGCGCTTCGTCATTCCAGATGAAGGGCTTATGTCTGATATGTCAACTCTGCTGCTCCTCGGATGCTGCCTGACCTGCTGTGCTTTTCCAGCGCCACACTTTTCAACACTTCTACCAAGCACTGCTCAGTTAATCCTCGACAGGCAAAAACAGAAGTTGCTGGAAAAGCTCAGCCAGTCTGACAGCACCTGTGGAGAGAGATCAGAGTTAACGTTTGGGTCAAATGAGTCCTGTTCAGAACTGGGAACTGTGAACTCAGTTCTGAGGAAGGTTCACTCGAGCTGAAACTTTAGCTCTGATTTCTCTCCACAGATGCTGCCAGACCAGTTGAGTTTTTGCAGCAATTTGTGTTTTTTGTCTCTGATTTACAGAATTCTGCAGTTCTTGCAGTTTTTGTTCAGTTAATCCCCTATTTTCCTGCACGTCCCTCTTTTTGCCACATATCATCATCGTTTTCGTTATTTAACCTTCCCTGTGTTTCATCCTATCACAGTTCTCTCGCTCTTCCTCTATTTTCCTACTTGCTCGCTTGTTTAAAATGTGTGTATCTCTGCCTTTGAGATGTTTAACTCTGATTCTCCCTCCACACATGTTGCCAGGCCTACCAGATTTCTCCATCACTTTCTCCATATGTTTGAGACTCTCAGAGTCTCCATTCTCCCAAAGCAAAATCTTACCTGGATCAATCGATTGTACCCAAGTATCAACGTCCACCTTGGTTGAGAAATTTTGTGATTGAAACATCAAGCCATCATCTACCAGTCCATAGAGCTGCTCCCTCTCATTAGAGAGAGATGACTGATGAAGGGCTCTGGCCCGAAACGTCGAATTTCCTGTTCCTTGGATGCTGCCTGACCTGCTGTGCTTTAACCAGCAACACATTTTCAGCTCTGATCTCCAGCATCTGCAGACCTCACTTTTTAACCTGAGGGTCACCATATCTCAGTGAGGTTGAGAAGGAGAGACCTTCATGGTAACCTCAGTCAGTGCAGGAATTGCTGTTAGTGTTACTCTGCATGCAAACCAATAATCTAACTAACTGAGGTAACTGATAGAGAATTTTGAGAAGATTTGTAGCTCAGGTTGAGGTTCTCGATGTAGGTTTGCTCACTGAGCTGAAAGATTCATTTTCAGACATTTCGTCACTACGCTAAATAATATTTTCAGTGAGCCCCTGCATGAAGCACTGCTGATGATTCCTGTTTTTTATTTATATATTTGGGCTTCTTTGGGTTGGTGATGTAATTTCCTGTGGTGATACCTTTTCCTACTCTGTTTCTCATGGGGTGGTAAATGGGGTCCAAGTCAATGTGTTTGTTGATAGAGTTCCAATTGGAATGCAATGCTTCTAGGAATTCTGGTGCGTGTCTCTGTTTGGCTTGTCCTAGGATGGATGTATTGTCCCAATCGAAGTGGTGTCCTTCCTAATCTGTACGTAAGGATACTAGTGAGAGAGATTCATGTCGTTTTATGGCTGGTTGGTGTTCATTTATCCTGGTGGCTAGTTTTCTGCCTGCTTGTCCAATGTAGTGTTTGTCACAGTCCTTGCACAGTATTTTGTAAATGACATTAGTTGGCATGGCATTCCAATCGGAAATCTAACAATAAACTCATTGAGTTGGACCTAGTATGGTGACAAAATGTCTGAAAATGAACCTTTCAGATCAGCGACCAAACCTACAACCTGAGGTAACTGACCCCAATCACATGCATAGCTTGGAGAAGTTGACTTGTTCTCTTCAGAGAAGAGAAAATTGAGAGATTTGATCAAAGTAATCAAAACGATGAGGAGGCTGCACACAGTAAAGAGAGAGAAACTATTCCCATTGATGGAACAGCTGAGAACTTGAGAGCACAGTCGGCTGTCAGATGAAGCAATGGTGATATTGTTGGGGATGTGTGAGGTTTTATAAGATTGGTATCATTGAGAATCCCTACAGTGTTGACACAAGCCATTCGGCCCATTGAGTCTATACTGATCCCCCCAATCCAGACCCAGACCCCTAGCCTAACCATGCAACCCTCCATTTCCCATAGCTTTCTGTTGCATCCTATGTGGTCCCCTCTACACCAGGGAGACAGGATGCCAACTTGCGGATTGTTTCAGAGAACATCTCTGGGATACCCGCACCAACAAGTCCCACTGCCCCGTGGCTGAACATTTTAACTCCCCTCCCACTCCTCCAAGGACATGCAGGTTATTGGCCTCCTCCATTGCCAAACCATTACCACCTGATGTCTGGAGGAACAGCACCTCATCTTGGGACCCTGCAAGCACATGGGATCAATGTGGATTTCACCAGTTTCCTAATTTCCCCTCCTCCCACCTTATCCTAAGCTACCAACATGGCACCGCCCCCTTGACTGGTCCTACCTGCCCATCTTCCTTTCCATCTGTCTGTTCCACCCTCCTCTCTCACTTCCACCTGTACCTTCATCTACCTATCACATTCCCAGCTACCTTCCTCCCAGCCCCAACCCCAGTCCCAGCCGCAGCCGCAGCCGCAGCTGCAGCCGCAGCCCCAGCCGCAGCTGCAGCCGCAGCCCCAGCCCCAGCCCCAGCCCCACTCCCTCCCATTTATCTCTCAGCTTCCCAACCCCTAACCCCTAACCCCTAACCCCCAAACCCACATCTGCCCCCCCAGCCAACAAGCCACATTCCTGATGAAGGGCTTATGCTCGAAACATTGCTTCTTCTGCTCCTTGGGTGCTGCCTGACCTGCTGTGCTTTTCCAGTGCCACACTCTCCACTGTGCAGTCCTCACTTTCTCCACAGCTAATCTACCTAACCTGCACATCCCTGGTCACTATGGGCAATTTAGCATGGCCAATCCAACTAACCTGGATTGAGGGAGGAAACAAAACCATCTAGAGGAAACCCACACAGACACAGGAAGAATGTGCCAACTCCACAGGGACAATCACACAAGGGTGGAATCGAACCCTGGACCCCGGCGCTGTGAGGAGGCAGTGCTAACCACTGAACCACCATGCTGCCCCACTTTATTTGGGCATTGTATTTATTTTACTGTAAGATGGAGGAATGAAGATGCCATGTGACCTCTTCTGGATTCTGCTAATGGCAAGTCTGGTTAGTTTGATTGATAAGGATTAAAACTTTCACTGGTTATTTCAATACTAGGAAGAAGAGGCAAGGTATTAACACTAATAGTCAATAGCAAACACATCTGTGCTGACAGTGGATAGACTGATATTTGCTAAAGTCCCAGGATGGCGTTCAGAAGGTCAGGTTTCGTAAATGATTAGACTTCAAGTTTATACCATAACTCTGTATTTACTTTCAAGATAAAATGAAATGGGAAGTTTAAAGGATTATTAATCAACTTGCTTACCTAGATATAAGGTGAGTTGTGTTGCTATAGCGATGCATTTTGAGGGGTCAAAGGTGCAGAGGAAGCCATTTTAGGTTTGGATTTCAAAGTTGTTCTAAAAGATAAAGGCAACTTCACTTCAGTTATTATTGCGAAATAAAAACTTTGATTGTCCATTGTAGCCTTACATCCAAAATGTGCTGTGGATAGATTTAATGACAATCAGTGAGGGTGACTGCTATTAAGTCCATTCATGTCAGGCAATTTTTAATGCACCAATGGGCTCCAGAATGTCATTCTTTTTAACTAAAAACATTTCTCTTACACTTTTTTTTCAACATTTCACACTCTGTTGGATGCTTTCCTGCATGACCAGAACAAGAGATGAGAGACTCCATGCCTTTTGATGCCGTACTGATACTATTCATTATTGTTCTCCCAAATTATATCGCTGCTGGAAACAAACCTTTGATGTATGCAGTCATAGCTACATATTACCTTTTCATGTCCTCCTGCCTATCCTCCACTCCATGTGGTGATGAGAAACGGGTGTTTCAAAAGCTCGTGTGTGTGTGCGTTATCAACATTCATTAAGCACAAAAATGTAAGCTTCACAATTTAAAAGAGCCCTGTCTGTGTTACGGTTCTATCTTTATGAGAAATAAAAGCAGGAAATGGAAAGGTTGAAGGGGAAGATTCGAGAGCATTAGATCACAAATTTAAAAATGTGCACAATTTTTTCCAATTGCAGCAATAGGTAATGGTTTAAATAATGAAACAAGCTGCTTTCCATTAACACCACTTAATATTGAGAGAGAACCTTTGAATGGTGTGAGGCAGTTAGAAAATAGCATTTTCACCACCCACGCTCCACACCAATTCTGACACCTGCCAAAAAACAATTAAACAGATATATTATAATAGTGAAATTTTAAATTGCACTTTTTAGTTTTTATTTCATTCCATCCTCTGTATAGAGACATTTCCCGTTACTTTCCAAAATGTGGATGAAGATTTCTGAGCAGCAGAACTCAAAAGCTGTAGGATGCTAGGAAAGGTGTCATACCATCATTGCAATATCATATAATTCTGCAAATGTCCTCTCTTTCATATGTATATCGTCAAGCATTTGCATTGATACCTTTGCTTGTGCGTGTACGAGGTTACAGAATCACGGGCATGACAGGTTTTCTACAGCAGTTTCCCTGTTTGTCCATGTCTTAGTAGGAAGTCTCAGTCAGCTTATGCGATATGCAATCTGACCCAAATCCCCAGGTTCTTTTGTATTGATTCATCCTGAGTTGGCATGGATCAGCTAACATTTTGGCAGTAATGGCACACAGCAATGGGTTCTCTCCTCTGTTTTGCTTAGGGCACTGGTTTGTGTGTTTTTGGAATACTGTGTTCAATTCCCTGCTACAGAAAGGATGATGTGAAACTTGAAAGGGTGCAGAAAAGATTTACAAGGATGCTGCCAGGGTTAGAGATTTTGAACTATAGGGAGAGAGTGAATAGGCCAGGGCTATATTCCCTGGGGTGTTGGAGGCTGAGGGGTAACCTTATAGAAGTTTACAAAATCATGAGGGGCATGGTTAAGGTAAATAGCCAAGGTTATTTTTCCTGGGTAATTCTTGCTTCAATTGTATAAGTAAAAAAAAGCCCAAAGGATTGCAGATGCTGGAAATCAGAAGCAAAAGCAGAAATCATTTGAAAAACTCAGCAGGTCTGGCAGCATCTGTGGCGAGAAAGCAGAGTTAACGTTTCAGGTCTAGTGACCCTTCTGGGAAAAGATTGGTATATGTGCTAGAGATAGAGTGGGGAAGGAAGGGCAGGATAGACATGAGGTGGAGATGGAGCCCAGAGAGACAGTAAAACAATTGGACAGAGAAAAGGTCAGCCTGGGAGAACCAATAACTGCTAATGGAGACCAACGGGTTGTTTGTGGTAACTTGGTGTGTGGGGGTTTGAGGTAAGGACATGGGTCAAGATGCTCAGTCCATGTAATTATTGAACTTGATATGAAGTCCTGAAGGCTAGAGGGATGTCCAGCAGAAAATGACATGCTGCTCTTCCAGTTTCTGCTGAACAATGCTGCAGCATTGCAGCAAGCCTGAGACAGAGATGTTGGCCAGGGAACAGGGTGGTCTGTTGAAGTGACAGGCTGCAGGAAGCTCAGGGTCATTTTCACAGACAGAATATAGGTGTTCTGCAAAGCGATTACCAAGCATGTTTTGTTGGGGAGCTATTCATTCCGCCAGGCTAACTTTCCTCCATTCCTTCGTGTTGTTTTCTCTCAGTTCTGAGGAAGGGTCACTGAACCTTAAACATTAATTCTGATGTCTCTCCACTGATGCTGACAGACCTGCTGAAATTTTCCAGCAATTTCTGTTTTGTTTCTAATTGCCAGCATCTGCAGTTTTTTTAGGTTTTTAATTTGTTTTTTTTTGTCTCTTTGGACTCCATCTCCACCCATTGTTTACTCACTCCCCACTTCCGGCACCCCATCTTCAGCATATTTATCAATCTTTTCCTAGCCACAATCAGCTCTGAAGAAGGGTCACTGGACCTGAAATTTTCTCTTCACATATGATGCTGCCAGATCTGCTGAGATTTTCCAACAATTTCTGTTTTTGATTCAATTGTATAAGCTTGGTTATTCTGCACCTGAAGTATTTTGTGCAGTTTTGGTCCCCACATCTGAGGCAAGATATTAATACCCCAAAGAGATTGAAATGAAGACTTACCAGATTTGTTCCTGGAACAACAGGAAGGTCTTCAAAGAGATTAGGAAAATTGTGTGTGTACTTACTAAAATTTCAATGAATGAGAGGTGATTACAGCGAAACTGACAAAGTTCTTACAGGATAGACAGGGTAGATGCAGAGGTGTTGTTTCCCGTGGCTGGAGAGTCTAGGAGAAGGAGATTTAACAATAATGGTCAGAACATTGAGTATAGGAGTTGGGAGGTCATATTTAGATGGCATGGTGGCTCAGTGGTTAACAGTGATGCCTCACAGTGCTACGACATGGGTTCAATTCCCACCTTGGGAGACTGGCTGTGTGGAGTTTGCATGTTCTCCCTGTGTCTGTGTAAGGTTCCTCTGGGTGCTACAGTTTCCTCTCAGAATCCAAAGATGTGCAGGTCAGGTGCGTTGGCCATGCTAAATTGCCCACAGTTTTAGGTACATTAGATAGGGGAATGAGTCTGGGTGGGTTACTCTTCGGAGGGTCGTGTGGACTCATTGGGCCAAAGGGCCTGTTTCCATACTGTAGGGAAGCTAATGTTGTGGCTGACAATGTGTTGCTGGTTAAAACACAGCAGGTTAGGCAGCATCCAAGGAGTAGGAAATTCGACGTTTCGGGCATAAGCCCTTCATCAGGAATGAGGAGAGTGTGCCAAGCAGGCTAAGATAAAAGGTAGGGAGGAGGGACTTGGGGGAGGGGCGATGGAGATGTGATAGGTGGAAGGAGGCCAAGGTGAGGGTGATAGGCCGGAGTGGGGTGGGGGCGGAGAGGTCAGGAAAAAGATTGCAGGTTAGGAGGGCGGTGCTGAGTTGAGGGAACCGACTGAGACAGGGTGGGGGGAGGGGAAATGAGGAAACTGGAGAAATCTGAGTTCATTCCTTGTGGTTGGAGGGTTCCCAGGCAGAAGATGAAGCGCTCCTCCTCCAGCCGTCGTGTTGTTATGTTCTGCCGGTGGAGGAGTCCATGGACCTGCATGTCCTCGGTGGAGTGGGAGGGAGAGTTAAAGTGTTGAGCCACGGGGTGGTTGGGTTGGTTGGTCTGGGTGTCGCAGAGGTGTTCTCTGAAGCGTTCCGCAAGTAAGCGGCCCGTCTCCCCAATATAGAGGAGGCCACATCGGGTGCAGCGGATGCAATAGATGATGTGTGTGGAGGTACAGGTGAATTTGTGGCGGATATCGAATTCGGAGTCCGTGTGGGATCAGTCGTTATGGCTGTACAGGATATTGGTTAGGTCACATTTTGAGTATTGTGTGCAATTCTGGTCTCCCTCCAATAAGAAGGATCTTGTGAAACTTGAATGCATTTACAAAAATGTTGCCAGGGAGCTATAGGGAGAGGCTGAATAGGCTAGGGCAGTTTTCCCTGGAGTGTCGAAGGCTGAGGGGTGACTTTGTAGAGGCTTATAAAATCATGAGGGGCGTGGAAAGGGTAAATATATAAGGTCTTTTACCTAGGTTGCAGGAGTCCAGAATAGAGGGCATTAGTTTCAGGTGAGAGGGGAAAATTTAAAAGGGACCCAAGGGGCAACTCTTTCATGCAGAGGGTGGTGCATGTATGGAATAAGCTGCCAGAGGAAGTGGTGGAGGCTGGTCCAATAACAACATTTAAATGGATGGGTATATGAATAGGAAGGATTTATAGAGATATGGGCCATGTGCTGGCAAAAGGGACTAGATTAATTTAGGATATCTGGTCGGCATGGAGGAGTTGGACTGAGGGGTTTGTTTCCATGCTGTACATCTCTGTGAGTCTACGACTCTGTAACACTAAGGGAATGCCATTTAAGTTCAGAATGAGGAGAAATGATTTCACTCAGTGGGTGAACCTTTAGAATTCTGTCCAACAGAGGTGTGTGGAGGCTGAGTTTTTTAGTATGCGTCTAAGGTAGAAGTTGTTAAATTTCTGATACCAGTAGTATACAGGATATGGGAATGGCGTGAGTCATAAGCATTGACATACTCGATCAATAGTGATTGAATTAAACAGCAGGGCAGGTTTGTGGGCTGAATTACCCACCGCTGTGCCCATGTTTCCATGTCTATTTATTCATGCTGTTAGAATTGCTTACATTGCCCCATGCGACAAATGGCATAGTGCTAAGCCTCACTTGAGTCGTCTTTCCTGATGAAGGGCTTATGCCCAAAATGTCGATTCTCCTGGTCCTCGGATGGTGCCTGACCTGCTGTGCTTTTCCAGCACCACACCTTCGACTCTGAACTCTAATATCTCCATCACCTCACTTTCTCCTTGTAATCCAGAAGCCCAGGCTAATCATCTGGCAACAAATCAACAGATTGAATTGAAATTTAATTTTAAAACCTGAAATTAAAAGCTGTTCGCAGTATTTTTAGCCATAGCAACTATCATTGATTCTCAGAAAAGCTTATTAAGATCAGTCATGACCTTTAATGAAGGAAATCTACCTTCCTTACCTGGTCTGGCCTACTCATGACTCCACACCCACAACAAAGTGATTGCCTCTTGACTGTCCTCTGAAATGATCTATCATTTGCCACTCAGTTCAAGGGCAATTTGAGAATGGGCAACAAATGTTGATCCTGTCCATTACCGAATCTGAAAACGCAATGAATTAAACTTGGTGCAGGATTTATATTAAACCTCTGTCATGTCAGCATGCTAAGTCAGCATAGAATCCTTACAGTGTGGAAGCAGGCCATTCAACGACATCAAGTCCACCCCAACCCTCCGAAGAGCATCCTACCCAAACACCCTACAACCCTGCATTTCTCATGGCTAACCCATCTGAGCTTGCACATTCATAGTCACTATGGGCAATTTAGCATTGGCAATCCACCTACTCTTGTGCATATTTGGACTGTGGGAGGAAACTGGAGAAAACCCACTGAGAACATGAAACTCCTCATAGACAGTCACCTGATGGCGGAATCGAACCCAGAAGCTGTGAGGCAGCAATGCTAAACACTGAGCCATCATGCCATCCTACCAGTTATGGTGAATAGAAGAATGCATGTGACCCATTAAAACCAGGCAGCTCTGTAGAGCATTCTAATTAGTCCCTGTTATAGCACAAGCATAATGTAGAAAAAAGAAGCATGTCATATACCTCTACCCCACAGTAAAGCTGGTCACTAACACTGAAACATTTGATTTCTGAACTGTACAAAAATATGGCATCAATTTGTACCCAATAAGACCCTGATATAGCTTAAAGGTGCACAAATACTTTTTCCCTTATTGGTGGCATTGGTTAGAGAGTAATCAGCAGCCACAACACTGTCTCTTCTTCAAACAACGCCATGGAAATTTCTCTATTCACTCAAGCAGAACTGAAAGACAGAGCCTCCAATACTGTTGCTGCACAGAAGGATGGAGGAGAATATTTGTTAAGGTTCAGGAATGAAAAAGACTGCTATTCCACAGAGTGAGAGAAAATGTTTAATACCTACAGTGATATGTAACTCCAAGGAGGCAAGTGTCCCATTACCAAGTCACTCTTTAATTATGCATGGTCAGCCAGTTCAGAGCCAATCCCCAGAGTGAGGAGACTCTTTGTGTCTTCTGCTAGTATCTGTCAGCCAGGTTTCCCCAAATGGCCCAGGTTAACAACTCCAACTCATAGTCAATGACACCCACCTGGCCTTCCTTCCAAACATGACATAACTTAATTCTATAAGAAGGCAAGTGGGTTTTTCTTTTGTGGCCCAGTGGCAATGTCCCTGCGTCTGCACCAGCGAGAATTGGGTTCAAGTCCCACACACTCTAGACGTGTGTAATAACATCGCGGAACAGGTTGATTAGAAAAATAGGTTAATTTTGAAAAAAAAAGGAAATTTATTAACAGTCCAGTTTTGCATGACACCTTAGTTGCGTTCCAGCTAAACCTCGATTAATAGAGAATCACTTAATAGAAATAATGGGGCCTAAGGGAAAAGTGGGGTTAGGGGTAGACAGCAAAAAAAAATTACTCACGCTTGCTCAAAAATCATCCAGAGGTTGAATGCAAAATATAGCACAGCTGGAATGAAGGTTGAAATTATATTTATTAATGAAACAAAAGTAAATTTAAAAAATGTAAGAAAGCTGCTCTCTGTACTGTACCTCTCACAGAAAGCTGCTCTGTTGGCAGCTGACATCGGCGCATGTGCAGAATGAGATGCAAACTTTGGGGCTGATCTCGGCACATGCACAGGATGGCACAAAGTCTGGCACTGACATCGGTGCATGCGCAAAATAACATGGAAACGTCAGCGCGGATATTGGCACATGTACAGAACTAAGCTCGCAACCCCAATCACAGCTGCAATCACGCTATTGCGAATGGAGATAAGCGTTCCCGAAAATACTGTTCCCTTTTTCTTCATCGACGTTATAGCCAAATTGATAAGGCAAAACGTGCGTTATCCCAGGACTATCGGTCGTTCTCTAAAAATGACAACAATTGCTATACAATTAAATGTTGAAATCTTAAAAATACTATCAATGATTCTATACTTCCCCTTACAGTTTGCTGTTGAAGTAATCCTACACCACACACTCCAAGATGCCAAACAATTAAAAATCACTGAACTGACCAGAGCTTGATTTGGTTTACGGTACAATGGAAAAAGTGATACATTATTGAATATGGTGCAATTTGAGTTTTAAGTTCATAATGACAGATTAACAGCCCCATTGGCTCATTTTATAATGTTCAATATTTGTATTGCTATAAAAAGATAACTTATTTAAAATGCGTTTTTTTTTGGAAAGCTGTTTATGATATTTCAACCCTAATTCAAAGCCTCAACCATTTCTGGCAGCATCTGTGAAGAGAAATCAAAGTTAACATGTTGGAAGCGGTGACCCTTCCATTAATTTGATTTCTCTTCATTGATGCTGCCAGACCTGCTGATCATTTCCAGCAACCTATGTTTATGTTTCTGATTTGCAGCATCTGCAGTTCCTATGGTTTTTATTTTGCTCAATCACTTATAGACTCATAGAGATGTGCAGCACAGAAACAAACCCTTCAGTCCAACTCATCCATGCCGACCAGATATCCTAAATTAATCGAGTCCCATTTGTCAACACTTAGCCTCTATCCCTCTGAACCTTTCCTACTCATATACTCATCCAGGTGTCTCAACCACTTCCTTTGTCAGCTTATTCCATACAAGTACCGTCCTCTGCATGAAAAAAAGTTGCCTTTTAGGTCCCTTGTAAATCTTCCACCTCTTACCCTATGCTCACTATATCTCAATTCCCCCATCTACAAAAAGATCTTGTTTATTTATCCTATCTATGCCCTCATGATCTTATAAACCTCTATAAGGTCATCCCTCAACCTCCGACACTCCAGGGAATACAGCCCCAGGCTATTCAAGCCTCTCACTACAGCTCAAACACTCCAACCCAGGCAACATCCTTGTAAATCTTTCTGAACTCTTTCAAGGTTCACAACATCCTTCTTATAGGAGGGAGACCAGAATTGCACACAATTTTCCAAAAGTGACAACCAATGTCCTGTACAGATGCAATATGACCAAACAATTCCTAAACTCAATGCTGTGACTAATAAAGGAAAACATACCGAATGCCTTATTCACTATCCTATTTCCCTGCAATTCTACTTTCAGGGGACTATGAACCTGCGCTCCAAGGTCTCTTTGCTCAGCAACACTCCCCAGGGTGAAAAGCAGTGGATCCAGCACCAATCCCTGTGGCATAACACTGGTCACAGGCCTCCAGTCTGAAAAGCAACCCTCCACCACCACCCTCTGTCTTCTACCTTTGAGCAAGTTCTGTATCCAAATTGCTAGTTCTCCCTGTATTCCATGAGATCTAACCTTGCTAATCAGTCTCCCATGGGGAATCTTGTTGTACGCCTTACTGAAGTCCATATAGATCACATCTACTGTGCAGCCCTCAGCAATCCTCTTTGTTACTTCTTCAAAAAATTCAATCAAGTTTGTGAGACATGATTTCCCAAGCACAAAGCCATATTGACTGTCCCTAATCAGTCCTTGCCTTTCCAAATACATGTAAATCCTGTGCATCAGAATTCCCTCCAACAATTTGCCCACTATCGAAGTCTGGCTCACTGGTCTATGGTTCCCTGGCTTGACCTTACCACCCTTCTTAAACAGTGGCACTATGTTAGTCAACCTCCAGTCTTCCAGCACTTCACCTGTGGCTATTGATGATAGAAACATCTCATCAAGGGGCTCAGCAACCACTTCTCTAGCTTCCTACAGAGTTCTAGGGTACACCTAAACAGGTCCTGGGGATTAGTCCACTTTTATGTGCTTTAAGACATCCAGCACCTCTTCCTCTGTAATATGCAATTTTTCAACATGTTCGTTTACCCACATTCTACATCTTCCATGTCCTTCTCCACAGTAACACTGTTGCAAAACCCTCAATTATTATCTACCCTAGCTCCTTCGGTTCCACACATAGTCTGCCTTGTTGATCTTTGAGGGACCCTATTCTCTCCCTCATTATTGTTTTGTCCTTAATGTATTTACAGAATCCTTTTGGATTCTCCTTAACCCTATTTGCCAAAGGTATGTCATGTCACCTTTTTTGCTCTCCTGATTTCCCTCTTAAGTATACGCCTGCAATCTTTAAACTTTTCTAAGGATTCATTTGATCTCTCTTGTCTATACTGGACATATGCTTCCTTCTTTTTCTTGACCAAAAACTCAATTTCTCTAGTCATCCAGGCATTCCCTACATCTACCAGCCTTGCTTTTCACCCTAACAGGCTCATACTGTCTCTGGACTCTCGTTATCTCACTTTTGAAGACTTCCCACATTCCAGTCATCCCTTTGCCTGCGAACATTCACCCCCAATCAACTTCTGAAAGCTGTTCTCCAAAATTTATTTGAAAAATATGTCAGATAGAGCCACCTTCATAGATGCCTGTCAGAATACTTCAATTTGATCGGTTGCTTACCTTGATTGGTGACATGCTTGTTACAGGAATCCCATTGACTTGGCACCTGATTCAATCTGATGTTGGGAAAGATCAATTCCTTCTATAACCTTGTGAGCAGCTTTCTTTGAGTTTACCATGCTGTCAAGTAAAAAGGCAGGAATAGGAGATAGAGAAATGTTTCCTTACATGAAATGGGTGAGAAAATAGTTCATCATGTGTCCATTTGTAACCACCCATGTCAGAGCTGAAACTGCTTCCACTTGCAGATGGGTCAGTAGCTAAAGAACAAAGAGCTAAAATAATTGGCAAAGGAACTAGAGAGGCAAGCAGAATAACTTTTTTCTTTTACTCAGCTGGTTGTTATGATCTGGAATGCGCTGCCTGAAAGCATGGTCAAAGAAGATTTCAAAAAGAAATTTGATAAATACATGAAAGGGAATAGGAAACAATTGCTCTGTAGGTGAAATGGTTGGATTTGTTGCAACAAAGTTCTTGCCCTGGGATTGACCAGGCATATTCAGTCAGAGTTTAGAAGATGCTCCCTTTCTCATATATTTCCATTGTTTCAATTAAAACTACCTTGTTAAGTATTCACTCAGTGTAGCATTTCCCTAGCAATTTTCTACTACTTTGCAATATCGGTCTCCATTGCACTTTGATGTTTTCAGCTTAGATTAATGTTCCTCTAGCAATTAAAGTAGTTGACTGCATCGTGAAATTCTGAGACTCTCTGAGCTATTATTTCACTATATATCTTAACTTCTGTTGCTGTTTGGAAGCAATTTACTTTTTGCTGTTTATCCATGTCTCACGCTAAATTGTTGCACACAGCAATCTGCAAACTCCCTTCAATCCGCAGTCTGATCTGCTCATGTGGGCATTTCATTTCAACAGCATCAGACCTTATTTATGAAAGTTTTTAAAATATTTTCAATTTAGATGATGGCAGAGGGAGAGGAAAGTACCTCTGTATCCAAGTGAAATGTACTTATTCAAGGAAATAGGTATCGAGCATCAGCATCCAGTGTGGTTGGACAAGCAAGGCTTGTTAGCCTGGCATTTTTAGAAGACTGAGGGGTCACTAGGTTCAAGGGTATACGATCCTGTATGGACTTGATAAGGTGGATGTGGAAAAGTTGTTTTATCTTGTGGGTGAATCAGAACCAGGAAGCGTAGTTTTACCACTGTGGGGGTTACCATTTTAAGACAATGATTAAGAGTCTTTTTTCCCCCTCTCTCTGAGAATTGTGTGACTTTGGAACACTGCCTCAGAAAGTTGTAGAGGCAGAGTCAATGAATATTATTAAGGCGGGGATTGATATGTTACTGTCAGGCAAAAGATTCAAGGATTATAGAGTCATAGAGTTGCACAGCTTGGAAACAGACCCTTCAGTCCAACTCGTCTCTGCCAACCAGATATCTTAAATTAATCTATTCCCAATTCCCAGCACCTAGCCCATACCCCTCTCAGCTCTTCCTTTTCATTTACTCGTCCAGATGTCTTTTAAATGTTGTAATTGTACTAGACTCAGCCACTTCCTCTGGCAGGTCATTACATACATGTTCCTCCATTTGCATGAGAAAGTTGCCCCTTAGGTCCCTTTTACATCTTTCCCCTCTCACCTTAAAGTTATGCCCTCTAGGTTTGGACTCCCCTACCCTTGGAAAAGACCTTAGCTATTCACCCTATCCTTCATCCATCAGCCTCTGATGCTCAAGGGAAAATAGCCCGAGCCTCTCCCTAAAGCTTAAATCCTCCAACCCCGGAAATATCCTGATAAGTCTTTTCTGAACACTTTCAAGTTTCACAACATCTTTCTGACAGCTGGGAGACCAGAAGTAGTATTCCAAAAGTGGGCTAACCAATGTCCTGTACAGTTGCAACATTACATCTTAACTAGTGCAATTAATGCACTGACCAAATAAAGACAAGTGTACCAAATGTCTTCTTCCCTACTGTGTCTATCTGCAACTCCACTTTCAAGGAACTATGAGTCTGCACCCCAAGGTCTCTTTTAGAATGCAGAATATTCATAACACAAACCGATCAGCCATGATTCTATTGAATAGCAGGGCAAGCTCGAAGGTCCCAATGGTTTACCTCTGCTCCTATGTTTGTTTGTTGGTGAGTGGTGAGTGTGTCAAATTCTCTACCACAGAAAGCGGTTGAATGTTTTCAAGAGGGAGACATATAAGGCTTGATCCATGAGTGATTGTGGCTTCACAGTATTGGGTACCTCTCGAATGTTTTGCCCATGTCAGTTTTGTCAGCCTCTGAAGATTTTGCGTTTTTTTTTGCAGCCGTCTGTTTTTGAGGTGTGTTTGTTCATGTTTCCTTGCCCTTATATTGGAATTACATCAATTCTTTGCTAAGAAACTATCCTTTTGTACTAGGAGGTAAATTTGGCAAGAATTAATAAAATGTGTATGTGGGTTAACCATGCATGCGATCTGATGATGTTAATTTTCAGTACTATGTTTATGGTTTATGATAGTACATTAGTAATATAGAGTTTGAGTGTTCAAATCTCAACACGGCAATCAATAATCCAGTAATGGATAGGCTTGTACAAGAGAAAAATCTCCAGGAGAGTTGCTGGAGAATGCTAATTCTCCCTTCATAGAAGGGAACATCTTCCTCCTGCCCCATCTAGAACACAATTATTTGTTTTGTTGTTGCATTTAGATTAGATTACTTACAGTGTGGAAACAGGCCCTTCGGCCCAACAAGTCCACACCGACCCGCCGAAGCGCAACCCACCCATACCTCTACATTTACCCCTTACCTAACACTACGGGCAATTTAGCATGGCCAATTCACCTGACCCACACATCTTTAGACTGTGGGAGGAAACCGGAGCACCCGGAGGAAACCCACGCAGACACGGGGAGAACGTGCAAACTCCACACAGTCAGTCGCCTGAGTCGGGAATTGAACCCGGGTCTCAAGCGCTGTGAGGCAGCAGTGCTAACCACTGTGCCACCGTGCCGCCCACAATGGCCTTCGAAGTGGCCCAATATGTCACTCAATGGTGACTTAAGGTGACCTTTCTTATAGAATAATTCAAACATTCCCCACTCCCTGAGAACAAATATTAGAAAACATCTGTGCAATGTTGTCAGAAAATAGAGTGTGGCTATTGAAAAAAAAAGTCAATCACAACATTTAATTATCTACTCTCATAAAGGGTCACTGGACTCAAAACATCAACTCTGTTTCTGGCTTCACCGATAGTGCCAGACCTGCTGAGTTTCTCCTTCACATTCTGGTTTTATTTCAGATTTCCAAAATCCACAGTACTTTCTTTGAGTTAAATGTCAAATATTTCAGCTCTTCAACAAAACAGAGATATGGTCAAGAGTAGAAAATTTGTGAACAGGAAGTACAGAAGAATTAGAACCTTTTATCATTCTGTAATTGGAAGATAGTTATGTCACTAGAGCAATAATTCAAAGATCGAGACTAATTTCCTGGGGTCATGACTTTTGAAACTGAATTTGTTTGATGGTAACATTCAAATTCAATAATATCTGAAGATGAAATGTTAGTCTAATGGTGATCATGTAATCATTATAATAAAATCCTGCTGTGGTTCAGTAATGTTCTCTGGGGAAGGATTTGTGCCATTCTTACCCCATCTGATGTAAATGTGACTCCAAACTCATAGCACTGTTGTCTCTTAACTATTCTCTGAAATGGCCTAACAACCCAATCAATTCAATGGCAATTAGACATCAGCAAGAAAGCTGACATAGCCAGTATTGGCTATCTCCCATATAAAAATAAAGAATTCAGCTCATTGTCCAACCTTCTATGTATCTTTTTGGGTTACGCCAGGATTATTAACATTGATATTAGGAGTGGTGAGTTATCAAACATGAACTGGACAATTGTTAAGGTAAGGAGACTTCTTAGAAGCACTCCAATAACCTGTTATAAACAAGGAATCATAATGATTCCCAGCCATTGTTACTACACTAGCATTATGAACAGGATGGTCCTGTAAACTGCATTAAAATTATTTATCTCAATAATGCTGGTTGAAAGAAGCATGTCAGCCATGTACCCAGGTGAACTTATTGGTATTCTTTAAATATTACTGGGAGTCCTTTCATATCGATTTCAATGGATAGATGGGGCCTAAATTTATCTCAAAGACAACACTCTTTGACAGTTCAATACTCTTTCAGCATGTAGACTATGATCTCAAATACAGATACGGAGACTTACTCCCACATGCTTTCTGACTCAGAGGTGACAGCACTGTTAACGGAGACAAGCTGACACACAAGTAGAAAAGCTTCAGTTCATTCTGATGTTTCTCTTCAGGCATATTTTGACAAGCCACAATAGAAAGCAGAAGGCTTCTGGAAACTACAAACTAAATTTAGCATAATAATTAACTTTGCAGTTAAAATGGTATTAAAATGCTGACTCTGACCCATTCCAAAAGCATGCTAAAACAAGATATATGGGTCTGTTTAAGTAAAAAGAAAAATTCTTTTTAATTACAAGAATTTATTAACCTTGGAGTCAATGTAAGGTAGGCTTACCAGGATTAAATTTCAAGGAGGAGGTAATATAGAATATAAGATAGCGCAGCACATAAACAGGCCATTCAGCCCGCCATATCTATGACAACCATGATGCCATTCTAAACTAATCCCATCTGCCTGCACATGGCCTGTATTCCCTGCCTGTTCATGTTTCTGTCTAAATGTCTCTTAAAGCAGAAGGTTGCGTGTTCATATCACATCAGGCTCACTGAAATCAACTTCTAGTGGGCAGCACGGTGGCACAGTGGTTAGCACTGCTGCCTCACAGCGCCAGAGACCCGGGTTCAATTCCTCAGGCGACTGACTGTGTGGAGTTTGCACGTTCTCCCCGTGTCTGCGTGGGTTTCCTCCGAGTGCTCCGGTTTCCTCCCACAGTCCAAAGATGTGCGGGTCAGGTGAATTGGCCATGCTAAATTGCCTGTAGAGTTAGGTAAGGGGTATGGGTGGGTTGCGCTTCGGCGGGTCGGTGTGGACTTGTTGGGCCGAAGGGCCTGTTTCCACACTGTAAGTAATCTAATCTAACCATGTCTCTCACAAGTTTATGTACTTTTTTTCAAATCGCCACTCAGCCTCCAAAGCTCTAGTGAAAGCAATCCAAGTTTGTCCAATCTCTCCTTATAGCTAATACATTCCATTCCAAGCAACATCCTGGTAAACCACTTTTGCACCCTCTGTAAAACCCCCAATTCCTTCCTATCATGTGGTGACTAGAACTGCACAAAATATTCCAAACATGGCCTAACTAAAGTTTTTTACAGCAGCAACATGACTTACCAACCTTCATACTCAATACCCCAATCAATGAAATCCAGAATTCTTTACACCTTATTCACTTCTTTTGGCACTTTCAGGCAGCTATGGGCATGCTCCCCAGATCTGTCTGTATAATCACTTCTCCTAAATTTCCTGTTATTTAACTTCCCAAAAGGCATCAACTCCTTGCAGAATTTAACTGATCACAGAGCTCCAGTTAAAAAAAAAACCCTCTACAGCTACTGTCTGTTTTCTACGTCCAAACCAATTCTGTGTCCAACTTACCAACTCATTGTGGATCTCATGTGACTTAATCTTCTAGACCAGCCTGCCATGCAATACCTTGTCAAATGCATCAGTGAAGTCCAATATCCACTTCCCAACCTCTATCAATCATCCTCATCACTTCCTCAAAATACTCAATTAAATTTGTGAGACAAATACAAAGCCATGCTTGATTATCCCTAATAATTCCATTATTTTCGAAGTACAAGTATATTTCATCCCTTAGAATATTCTCCAATAATTTCCCTACCACTGGATCAGTCCTGTTGTTCTCCTTCAACAAAAGAGCAACGTTGGCTATTCCCAATGTTCGGGGACCTCATTTGAGGCTAAAGAGAATTTGAAGATCGCTGTCACGGTCAATGCAATCTGCTCCCTTGCCTCCTTCATTATTCTAGGATAGATCCCATCAAGCCCTGGGGACTTACCTACCTTATTGTTTTTCAAGACAGCCAACACCTCCTCCTCCTTAATATCACCAGTCACTAGAATATCGACATTCCCCTCTGTAATCTTAGCATCATCCATGTCCTTCTCCTTGATGAATATCAATGCAAAATACTCATTAAGGACCCCACCTACTTCCTCTGGCTCCATGAATGAATTCCTTCCTTCCTTCCTTCCTATGTCCTTGAGTGGACCTACCCTTTCCTGAGTTACCCTATTATTTCTAATGTACATATAAAATGCCTTGCAATTCTCCTTAATCCTACTTGCCAAGGACATATCATGGCTCCTTTCCAGCCCACGTAATTGTTAAAGTTCTTTTCTGCTTCTTTTATATTCGTCAAGGGCTTTGTTAGATTTCAGTTTCCTAAACCTTACATATACTTCCCTTTGCTTTTTGAATCATCTTTCAATATCTCTTGTCATCCAGGCTTCCTGAATCTTGTCATCCTTATCTTTCATTCTCACTGTAACATGATGGTCCTGAACTCAGATCATCAGGCCTTTAAAACATTCTGGCATGTCTGACATGGATTTACCCTCAAACAGCTGTCCCCAATCTAATTTTTCCAATTCAGGGCAAATACTGGTTTAATCTGCCTTCCCCTAATTTAACATTTGGACAAATTAGGATTGTTCCCTGGAGTTTAAAGTTTAAGGATTACTTTGATGCAAGTTTAGAGAAATTAAATAATTAGGGATGGATGATATTAAGTTTTAAAATCTTAAAGTTTGAGTAGGTTGAGATAAATTATTATTGTTCATTTGAAGTTTAGGGCCAGAGTCTCACCAGATAAAAAACATATATACCTTTGCCAAGTTGTTGCAATCACACAGCTCTAACTTCCCTTCCTAACTGATGCTCCATCAGCAATAAAACCAGAAATCCTGGAGTAGCAGTAGCCTGTTTGGTCCATGGAGTCTGCTCCACCACTGAGTGAGATCATGGCTGATCTGATCATCCCTAAAAGAACTACAGAGCTGAAAAAATAAATCATGTTATTAAAAGATTCTGTCAAAACTGAGGAGGCTTCAAGCCAATGTGACGGAGATTATTGACTATGTCAGATGTCCAGGCAAACGTACTGAAGATATATGGGTTCAAATTCTATAAGAGCAGGTGGCAGAATTTGAAGTAAGTTAATAAATCTGTAATACAAAGCCTAGTCTCAGTAACTACCCCACTGGTTACTGTGAAACTCCATCTGGTTCACTAATGTCCTTTTCAGACGGGAATCTGCTGAACTTATCCAGTCTGGCCCTCGTCTGACTCCAGACCAACAACATGATGCTTTTTAAATTTTTTTCACAGGTTGCATGCATGCATTGTTGGCTAGACAGGCATTTATTGCCCATCCCTAACTGCCCAGAGAGCAGAGAAGAATCAATTCCACTGCTGTGGTTCTGGAGGGAAATGGACACCTAGCCAGGTAAATGCAGCAGATTTCCAGATGGTGGTGACGTGGTCACAATTAGATTTAGCCTTTCATTCCAGATTTTCATTGAGTTCAAATTTTAACAGTTGGTACAGTGGGATTCAAACCCATGCCATCTGATGATTTAGTCTCGTGATGTTCGCATTGTGCCACTGCCTCCCCTCTGACTCTTCACATCTCTCTATAATGGCTGAGCAAGCCATTCAATTCAAGGACAATTAGGGATGGGCAACAGACTCTGGACTTGCCAATGATTCTAACATCTATTGAATAAAGTAAAAAAAGCACAACAATCTGCTTTGAAAACTCTGCTGACAGCGGTGACGAATTGTGTCATGATCCAAACATTCTAAAATGAACATTCCAAATATTACAACCCTCAACACTGTGAAAGAAAAGTCATTTGATCCAATCTCAATAGTCAACAGATCCAGAATGTAGAACACTATCTTCATAAAAGAAGCAATCATTTCTTTCTTGTCCCATATCCTCTTTGTGTGCTGCATTTTGCTGAAATTCAATCATTTTCTTCTGGAAACAAAGACAAACAGACAAAAATATTATATCTGAACATATTCAGTGGCAAGGATCAAAATTATAGCCCTTTTCAGGGTGAAATTAGGGCATATTTCCCCATATAAAGGATAGTAAATCTTTTAATGTTTGTCCCCAGATGACAATCATTGGATCAGTTGTCAATGAACTCCATCACTGAAAATTAGCGAAGTCAATCCCACTGTAATTTCACCCACATTTGTTCGTCTGATCTAGTTTGTTGCCACAAAAAGGGAAGTTGCCCAGCTCCTACTTTACTTCAAAGACGGTGAAGTTGACTTCCTGCAGCACGATAATGAGAATGGAGAGATGAACATTGGGTTTTTTTTTGTTGTAGTAATTAATTCTCGGGAAAGTGCCTTTCCTGTGGATATGTGACGATTTCTAATTGTTGCTGTATCTCTTTTTAAAGTTATCGGTCTCTATGGAGATTTACAACACTATGTAGTTGTCCAAAAATGTCATTAGATTCAAGAATTGCTTCTTCCCTGCTGTAATCAGACTTTTGAATGGACCTCTCAAATGTTTATTTTGATCTCTATCTCTCTCTGCACCTTCTCTGTGGCTGTATTACTGTATTCTGCACTCTGTCCTGCTACCCTGATGCACTTTGTATGGTACAATCTGTCTGTATAGCATGCAAAACAATATTTTTGACTGTATGTCAGTACACATGTCAACAATTAATCAATTATTTAATTAATCACTGCATTTTAATTATATGTTTACTTTAGGCAATTCTAAGTGAAGGATATTAACAAAAATATTTTGTGAAGCATTGCTTTAGAAGGAATGATATTCATATCTCTGAACGTAGCTGGGAGCAACCAAAGTCTTGAAGTATTTATAATCTTCCTAACTTTCCATTAAATATTGTCCACATTCTCAGCAAAAATTCCTATTCACTTGTTACAAGGTCTTCATCCTTTGCAAGAAATTACTGATGAAAATTGTCTCTCATGGTGAACAAAAATTTAGTTTTCAAAATTTGTCATTGCATAGCATTCTGAGAGAGAAGTGTACAAAATCCCATGCAAGGACTGCACAAAACACTACATAGGATAAACAGGAAAACAGCTAACGATCCACATCCATGAACACCAACTAGCCACGAAATGACATGACCAGCTATCCTTAGTAGCCACACACGCAGATAACAAGCAACATGAATTTGACTGGGACAACATTACGATTATAGGGCAAGCCAAACAGAGAACAGCCAGGGAGTTCCTAGAGGCATGGCACTCATCCACAGATTCTATCAACAAACACATCGACCTCGACCCAATATACCGACCACTGCAGCGCACAGCTGGAACTGACAACCGGAAGCAGCAGAGACAAACCACTATAAATGCCAAAGGAAACATCACAGAAGCGCTTCACAGGAGGCTCCCAAGCACTGAGGATGTCAACTAGACAGGGGACGAAACACTTGCAACACAAATTCCCAGCTCGGCGAACAGAACAACAACAACAGAGACGTTGTGAGTTCAGGAATCTATCTATAGACTTGAGTTTTTGGTCTAAGATGACACCGCAGTATGTTACTGATGGAGTGCTCCATTTTTGTAAGGTCTTTCTGATGAGATGTTCAACTAGTGCCTCATTTGCCTATTGTGTTGGACAGAGATCAGTAACAGCATCTATGTAGTGCCTTTCACAAACATTTGACTTTGAAACCAATCACATACTTTTGAAGTACAGACACTGTTGTAATGAAGAAATGCAGGAGCCAAGTTGAATGCACCAGGCTCTGACAACAATTTGAAAAAGACCACATAATTTTGTTACTTCTGGTGCACTGGTCAATATTGATTCTTTCCTGAAGGAATCAATATTAGCCAGGGCGCCAGAGGTAACTGCGCAATTGTTTTTCACAATCATGCTCTAGGATCCTCCAAGATCATCTAGCAGCTTAGACAGGAGGTCAGTGTAACCTGTCATCTGAACGGCAGCACCTCTGATGATTCAGCATTGCCTCAATATGACAATGAAGTGTCAGCCTATACTTACGTGCAGGATACAGAGTCATAGAGGCAGAGAAATATACAGCATGGAAACAGAACCTTATTAGTCCAAATCATCCAAACCGACTAGATATCCTAAATTAACCTAATCCCATTTGCTAACATTTGGCTGATAGCCCTCTAAACCCTTCCTATTCATACAGCCCTCCAGATGCCTTTTAAATGTTGTAATTGTACCAGCCTCCACCATTTCCTTTGGCAGCTCATTCCATACATGCACCACCCTCTCTGCTCTCATCTTTAACCTATGTCCTCTAGTTTTGGACCCCGCTACCCTGGGAAAAAGACCTTGACTATCCACATTATCCTCACTCTTCATGGTTTTATAAACCTCTACTAGGTCACCCCACAGCCTTCAAGGCTCCAGGAAAAACAGTTCCAGCCTATTCAGCCTCCCCCAATAGTTCAAATGCTCCAAACCTGTGACATGGACCAGGCCAGATCCTCTCAAAACCTTTTGAGAAGGTAGCCCATCCCCTAACTTTTTATCTTCTTTTAGGCAGATTTAAAGTAGATATTCCAGGGGTGATGCAGCTGGTCCAATCATCAGCTTTAAACAAAACAGAATTTATTTAGACATTACAGATGAAACACGAACAAAAGAAAACGGAATTTAGAATATCAACTTATTTGATAGCCCAACCGATTATCATAACTTAACGAAGGAGCTGTTCCAATCCCTGCAACATCCCATAAACACACCTCTTAGCAAAAAGTAAATTCAAACGCAGGTTCTTATAGGCAGGAGAGGATTCAGAGAAAAAGTTCAGGCAAGACTCTGTTGAAACATGGAACCTCTTTTCACTGTAACTGATTCTCTCAGTCCCCAGCAGTTTTCTGACTGCTTGCTAAAACATACCAAACTAGAAAAAAAAACACCTGAACTTGGAGAACTGGCCAGTCCCCTGATATTGTTTACAAGTAGCCATTTCCAGACATATTGGAACCTCTTCCTTTATGACCCCTCTTGAAAAAAAAACAAGGACAACATAACCTTGTTAAAGGAGCAGCATCATCAACACTCCCTCCACCCCCCGCAAACAAAATTAACCATCAATATACAAAAACGGCTTCATTTTAAAACCCCTTGGTCTTACACTGCTAGTGCACTAGAATACATATACATTACATTGACTATAACCATGCAAACATGCACACTACTACACCCTATTTCAGTCTGTTTCCTCCTGCCACTGAACCCCACCATTTCTCATCCAAGTTTCAACAAAGCGTTGGCAATCATGTTTCCTCGTCCTGCCACATATACAAATTTCAGATTGAATGGCTGCAATAATAAGCTCCAGCTAAATAGTCTGGCATTTCTGTCCTTAAATTTCTCCAAAACCTTTAATGGGTTATGATCAGTATATATGAATGTCTCAGATACAGTAGATTAGGTTAGATTCCCTACAGTGTGGAAATCGGCCCTTTGGCCCAACAAGTCCACACTGACCCTCTGAAAAGTAACCCACCCAGACCCATTTCCCTCTGACTAATGCACCTAACACCATGGGCAATTTAGCATGGCCAATTCACCTAACCTGCACATCTTTGAACTGTGGGAGGAAACCAGAGCACCTGAAAGAAACCCACACAGACACGGGGAGAATGTGCAAACTCTACACAGACAGTTGCCCGAGGCCGGAATCGAACGTGGGTCCCTGGTGCTGTGGGGCAGCAGTGCTAACCACTGAGCCACCGTGCCACCCCAAACTGGCAATACAAATGTTGAAATATTGTAACACCAACACCAAGCTCGAAGTTTCCTTCTCAATTGTCAAATATTTCTCAATTTCTTGGAGAAATACCCGAAAGATCTTTCTATCTTCTCGTTGTCTTCTTGTAAGAGCACAGCACTGACACCCACATCACTTGCATCGATAGCCATCTTAAATGGCTTTGTGTAATTAGGTGTGGCTAATACTGGGGAGTGGTTAACACAGCTTTGAGGCTGACAAATGTCTTTTGACAATGGCAGACCACTGAAACCTCTTGCCTTCCTTGAGCAATTCAGTGAGTGGCGCAGCCACTCTGCTAAAATTTGGTCCGAATTTCTGATAGAACCCACTCAATCCCAGGAACTGTTGTACTGCTGTTTTCGTCGATGGTATGGAAGACTCCCCAATAACCTTTGTTTTTACGTGCCAGGGAGCCAGCTGTCTATGTCTGAAAACGTGGCCCAGAAAGGTGACCCAGGCTTTGACAAATTCTGGCCGGATTTATCATCAAGCCTGCCTCCCCGAAGTCGATCAAACAATTCTGATCAATGCTGCAAACTTTCCTTTTGTGTTTGACGAAAAATCACCAGCTCATCGATGTAAATCACACAGCTGGGTAATCTGAAAGTGACGATACTAGTTATTCTTTGAAATGTAGCTGGCACTTTTTTCATACCCAATGGCATGAATTTAAACTGATACAGTCCATTTGGTATTATGAATGCAGAAATTCTCTTCCTTTTTTCAAATAAAGGTACTTACCAGTATCCTCTGAGCAAGTTCAACTGAGAAATATAAGTTGATTGTCCCACCTTTTCAATACAGTTTTCCAAAGGCGGAATCGGATATGCATCAGACTTTGTAACTGCATTGACTTTGCACAAGTCCACGCGTAACCATTGGGTACCATCTGGTTTTGGCACCATTACTATGGGCAAGCTCCAGTCACTGTAACTCACTTTGATTATGTCATCTTGGAACATGTGTTCAATGGCCTTTTGAACCTGTGTCAACTTTAGAGGGTTATGCCTACAAGACATAAATCAGAACAGTGTGTCTTATATCTACATTATGCATAAGTAGATTAGTATCTCCCAGCTTATTTCCACAAACCTCCCCATGCGATAGCAATAACTCTTTCAGGTTATTTTGATTTTCCTCTGGAAGGTAACTCAATAATCTATCCCCATTTTTGACAACTTCCTTATTGTCCAATTTAATTTGAGGAATGTCTAATTTGGAATCTTCTGAACTTGGTCTTCCTTCTGTTCTGTAATCATTAACACAGTCTCCTTTGGCTTTCCTTCCCTATCAAAATATTCTTTCAGCATATTCACGTGAAGCACTCTGTGAGATTTCTTTTTGTCTGGATTCCTTATCAAATAGTTCATCTCACTCAATCTCCTTTCGACTTGATAAGGTCCACTAAACAATGCTTTTAAAGGTTCACCTATCACTGAATTTTTGATTTCTTGTCTGCTTCCTGTTTCATTGTATGCTGTGATATTTTTAAATGCTGAATGACCAATGCCCCCACTCTATTTAACCATTCCCTCAACTTTGTCACATAGTCGAAATATGTGATCTCTGAATTCTGACTCACCAATACCTCCTTAATTAATTTTAGTGATATTCTCACTTCATGCCCAAAAACTAAGTCAAATGGACTGAATTTGATTGATTCATTTGGTGCATCTTTAATGGTTGAAAAGTACAAATGGAATTCCTTTATCCCAATCATATGCATTGACTATAAGCCCTCAACATGGACTTTGATAATTCTACTTCATCTTTCTTAAGTGTATTATTTGATTGCTTCTCCTGTTCCAACTGGCAACTCTGTGACCTTGTTACCACACAATCAGGAAAAATCCCAGGAGATGCTTCCTGTAATACCTCAGTTGCTTGATTTGCCACTGGCTTTTCAACCACAATAGGCAGCACTCCTATCTGTGCCCCAGCTGTATCATTAACAAATTATATTCCTGGAGATGAGAGCTCTTCCAGTACTCCCATCACCACGTTTTATAGATGAGATTCTCTACAGTGTGGAAACAGGCCATTTGACCCAAAAGTCCACACTGACCCTCCGAAGAATAACCCACCCAGACTCATTTCCCTCTGACTAATGCACCTAACACTATGGGCAATTTAGCATGGCCAATTCACCTGACCCACACATCTTTGTGACTGTGGGAGGAAACTTGAGGACCTGAAGGAAATCCATGCAGACACAGGGAGAATGTGCAAACTCCACACAGACATTTGCCTGAGGCTGGAATTGAACCTGGGTTCCTGGTGCTATGAGGCAGCAGTGTTAACCATTGAAACACCGTGCCACCCACTTCTGCAGCTTTCATTGGATTTCATCTCACCATGAATTACATGTGCTAGCACTTTTTTTCTGGCATTAGACCTTATGAGCTACATATCTCCTCATCTCTCAACATCAAAGGTTGATATGATCCCTTGTCTCTTAATATTGTAACCTCTTTACCTGCTGCTCCTGGCCAATGCGAGTAGACGTTACCTTCACAGGTATATTGTTTAAGAAGATCTGGCATTTCCTCCTTAACCAACCTCCGACCAGGCTGTACAATGTGGTGCAGCTTTTCAGCCTCCACCCACCTTTCCATTAACACTCCAACAAAATTCACTGGCTTGCGGAGTAGAGTGGTGCTGGAAAAGCACAGCAGTTCAGGCAGCATCCGAGGAGCAGGAAAATCGATGTTTCAGGCAAAAGCCCTTCATCAGGAATACAGGCAGAGTGCCTGAAGGGTGGAGAGATAAATGAGAGGAGGGTGGGGGTGAGGAGAAAGTAGAATAGAGTACAATAGGTGAGTGGGGGTGGGGATGAAGGTGTTAGGTCAGGGAGGAGGGTGGGGGAAGGTAGCAAACAGTACAACAGGTGAGTGGGGGTGGGGACGAAGGTGATAGGTCAGAGAGGAGGGTGGAGTGGATAGGTGGAAAAGAAGATAGGCAGGTAGGACAGGTCATGGGGACAGCGCTGAGCTGGAAGTTTGGAATTGGGATGAGGTGGGGGGAGGGGAAATGAGGAAACTGGTGAAATCCACGTTGATACCCTGGGGTTGAAGTGTTCCGAGGCGGAAGATAAGATGTTCTTCCTCCAGGCGTCGGGTGGTGAGGGAGTGGCAATGAAGGAGGCCCAGGACCTCCATGTCCTCGCTGAGTGAGAGGGGAGTTGAAATGTTGGGCCACAGGGCGGTGGGGTTGATTGGTGTGGGTGTCCCAGAGATGTTCAATAAAGCGCTCTGGGAGGAGGAGTCTAGTCGCCCCATGTAGAGGAGGCCACATCGGGAGCAACGGATACAATAAATAATATTGGTGGATGTGTAGGTAAAACTTTGATGGGTGTGGAAGGCTCCTTTAGGGCCTTGGATGGAGGTGAGGGAGGAGGTGTGGGTGCAGGTTTTGCAATTCCTGCGGTGGCAGGGGAAGGTGCCAGGACGGGAGGGTGGGTTGTTGGGGGGGAGGGGGGGGGCGTGGACTACCTGGTCTGTGGGCTTGTGGTACAAGCTTATGTGGACTTAAAATGGCTTTCTTCACCTCTTCATACGCTCCAGATGCCTCCTCTGATTGTGATGCAAATACCTCAGTAGCTGTCCCACATGCTTACTGGCCACTTCATATTTTTAGCCGCATTCTCAAATGAGATGAAAAACATTTCTACATTCTTCTCATTGCTCGAATATACTGAAACAGATCTCCAACTGGCCTTTGACGATCATGGGTTTGCTCATCCTCACTCGCTTCCTCACTAAGCTTACCTTTAGCTTTCATCTCCATCCTTTTAAGCTGATTTCCCTGTCTAAGCATCAGTTTCTGAAAATCAAACTCTCTCTCTTTTTCCCTTTCTTCTCTCTCCTGTTTGCTTTTGTACTGATAAAGCAATTTTGCTCCTTTTCGTTTTGCTCTGTCTTTAATCGTAATTCAATCTGATTCATTCTTTTTTCTCTTTCCTTTTTCTTTTGTCTCTAACTCAAGTTGCTTCATTTTCAATTGAATTTTAGCCACATCCAAAGTTTCTGATGGTGTTTCCAGTTAATTTAAATGCTGAGTTATTGTCATATTTATCTCTGGCTGTCTCACAGATGAAATGCGATGCATAGTAGCTCAGCGACTAGCACTGCTGCCTCACAGTGCCAGAGATTGGGTTTGATTCCAGCCTTGGGTGACTGTCTGTGTGGACTTTGCATATTCCGCCCCGTGTCTGTGTGGGTTTCCTCCGGGCACTCCCGTTTCCTTCCACAGTCCAAAGGTGTGCAGAGTAGGTGAATTGGCCATGCTAAATTGCCCAAAGTGTTCAGGTATGTGTAGGTTAGGTGCATTATTTAGGGGAATGCATCTGGATGGGTTACTGTTCAGTGGGTCAGTGTGAACTTGTTGGGCCAAATGGCCTGTTTCCACACTGTAGAGATTCTATAAATGCAAAGGCAGATCCAACTCCAGCTTGTCATAGAGTCATACAGTCATAGAGATGTACAGCATGGAAACAGACCCTTCAGTCCAACCCGTCCATGCTGACCAGATATCCCAACCCAATCTAGTCCTATCTGCCAGCACCCAGCCCATATCCCTCCAAACCCTCCTATTCATATACCCATCCAAATGCATCTTAAATGTTGCAATTGTACCAGCCTCCACGACATCCTCTGGCAGCTCATTCCATACACGTACCATCCTCTGCGTGAAAACGTTGCCCCTTAGGTCTTCTTTAATATCTTTCACCTCTCACCCTAAACCTATGCCCTCCAGTTCTGGACTCCCAGACACCAAGGAAAAGACTTTGTCTATTTATCCTATCCATGCCCCTCATCATTTTGTAAACATCAATAAGGTCACCCCTCAGCCTCCAATGGTCCAGGGAAAACAGCCCCAGCCTGTTCAGCCTCTCCCTGTAACTCAGATCCTCCAACCATGCAACATCCTTGTTGATCTTTTCTGAACCCTTTCAAGTTTCACAACATCTTTCCGATAGGAAGGAGACCAGAATTGCATGCAATATTCCAACAGTGGCCTAACCAATGTCCTGTACACCTGCAACATGACCTCCCAATTCCTGTACTTAATACTCTGACCAATAAAGGAAAGAATACCAAATGCCTTCTTCACTATCCTATCTACCTGAGATTCCACTTTCAAGGAGCTGTGAACCTGCACTCCAAGTTCTCTTTGTTCAGCAACACTCCCTAAGATATTACCATTAAGTGTATAAGTCCTGCTAAGATTTGCTTTCCCAAAATGCAGCACCTCACATTTATCTGAATTAAACTCCATCTGCCACTTCTCAGCCCCTTGGCCCACCATGTCCAGATCCTGTTGTAATCTGAGGTAACCCTCTTTGCTGTTCACTACACCTCCGATTTTGGTGTCATCTGCAAATTTACTAACTGTACCTCGCATCCAAATCATTTATGTAAATGACAAAACAAAGAGGGTCCAGCACCAATCCTTGTGGGACTCCACTGGTCACAGGCCTCCAGTCTGAAAAACAACCCTCCATCACCACCCTCTGTCTTCTATCTTTGAGCCAATTCTGTATCCAAATGGCTAGTTCTTCCTGTATTCCATGAGTTCTAACCTTGCTAATCAGTCTCCCATGGGGAACCTTGTCAAACACCTTACTAAAGTCCATATAGATCACATCTACTGCTCTGCCCTCATCAATCTTCTTTGTAGCTTCTTCAAAAAAACTCAATCAAGTTTATGAGACATGATTTCCCATGCATAAAGCCATGTTGACTATCTCGAATCAGTCCTTGTCTTTCCAAATACATGTACCTCAAGATTCCCTCCAACAACTTGCCCACCACTGAGGTCAGGCTCACTGGTCTATAGTTCCCTGGCTTGTCGTTACTACCCTTCTTAAACAGTGCCAACCTCAGTCTTCCGGCACCTCACCTGTGACTATCGATGATACAAATATCTCAGCAAGAGGCCCAGCAATCACTTCTCTAGTTCCCCACAGAGTTCGAAGGTACACCTGATCAGGTCCTGGGGATTTATCTGCCTTTAATCATTTCAAGACATCCAGCACTTCCTCCTCTGTAATCTGGACATTTTGCAAGATGTCACCATCTATTTTCCCATAGTCTATATCTTCCATATCCTTTTCCACAATAAATACTGATGCAAAATATCCATTTAGTATCTCCCCCATTTTCTGTGGCTCCACACAAAGGCTGCCTTGCTGATCTTTGAGGGGCCCTATTCTCTCCCTAGTTACCATTCTGTCCTTAATATATTTGTAAAAACCCTTTGGATTCTCCTTAATTCTATTTGCCAAAGCTATCTCATCTGCCCTTTTTGCCCTCCTGATTTCCCTCTTAAGTATACTCCTACTGCCTTTATACTCTTCTAAGAATTCATTTGATCTATCCTGTCTATACCTGACATATATTTCCTTCTTTTTCTTCACCAAACCCTCAATTTCTTTAGTCATCCAGCATTCCATATACCTACCAGCCTTCCCTTTCACCCTGACAGGAATATACTTTCTCTGGATTCTTGTTATCTCATTTCTGAAGGCTTCCCATTTTCCAGCCGTCTCTTTACCTGCGAACACCTACCTCCAATCAGTTTTCGAAAGTTCTTGCCTAATACTGTCAAAATTGGCCTTTCTCCAATTTAGAACTTCAACTTTTACATCTGGTCTAGCCTTTTCCATCATTATTTTAAAACAAATAGAATTATGGTCGCTGGCCCTAAAAGTGCTCCCCCACTGACACCTCAGTCACCTGCCCTGCCTGATTTCCCAAGAGTAGGTCAAGTTTTGCACCTTCTCTAGTAGGTACATCCACATATTGAAAAAGAAAATTGTCTTGTACACACTTAAGAAATTCCTCTCCATCTAAACCTTTAACACTATGGCAGTCCCAGTCGATGTTTGGAAAGTTAAAATCCCCTACCATAACTACCCTATTATTCTTACAGATAGCTGAGATCTCCTTACAAGTTTGTTTCTCAATTTGCCTCTGACAATTGGGGGGGTCTATAATACAATCCCAATAATACATCCCTTTCTTATTTATCAGTTCCACCCAAATAACTTCCCTGGATGTATTTCCAGGACTATCCTCCCTCAGCACAGCTGTCCCTTATCAAATTTGCCACTCCCCCTCCTCTCTTGCCTCCCTTTCTATCCTTCCGATAGCATTTGTATCCTGGAACATTAAGCTGCCAGTCCTGCCCATCCCTGAGCCATGTTCCCGTAATTGCTATGATATCCCAGTCCCATGTTGCTAACCATGCCTCGAGTTCATTTGCCTTCCCTGTTTGGCCCCTTGAATTGAAATAAACACAGTTTAATTTATTAGTCCTACCTTGTCCCTGCCTGCCCTGACTGTTTGACTCACTTCTGTTTTCAGCTGTACCCATCTCAGGTCAATCTCTTTTCTCACTATCTCCCTGCGTCCCACACCCACCCCCCACCTTACTAGTTTAAATCCTCCCAACTAGTTCTAGCCAGTATATTAGTCCCCTTCCAATTTAGGTGCAATCCGTCCTTCTTCTACAGGTCACTTCTACCCCAAAAGAGATTCCAATGATCCAAAAATGTGAATCCTTCTCCCATACACCAGCTCTGCTAATTCCAGCAGCTTTTCTTTGTTCATCTTTTGTAAAGCCCCCAAACTCACTTCTTCCACCCCTAGAAAACTCTTTAAGAGCCATTACTACACCAAGCACTGGTTAAACCAACCGCATTCAACACCCAGACCTACCACTCACTGCCTCTGACTCCAACAACACAGATGAACTGGGCAGCACGGTGACTCAGTGACGAGCACTGCTGCCTCACAGTGCCAGGGACTTGGGTTCAAGTCCAACCTCGGGTGACTGTCTGTGTGATGTTTGCACATTTCTACCCTGCACCAAGCACTGCTTAAACCCATCAAATTCAACATCCAGAACAAAAGACACTAATGCCTACCACTTACCGCCTCTGAGTCCAACAACCCTAATCCCAAATCGGAACTATAGAACATATCCTGCAAAGAGCCTCCAATTTGTTATGGACCAGGCCAGATCTCCTCAAAACATTTCAAGAAGGTAGCTCAGACACTAATGTTTGGGGGGCAAATGTATAGTGGATATTCTCGGAGTGATGTAGCTGGTCAAACCACTCAGCTTTAAACAAATAGAATTTATGTAATCATTATGGATGAAACATGAACAAACAAAAGCAGAATTTATAATAACTTAACTTATTTGAAAGCCCAACTGGCTCTATCACAAGTTAACGAAGGAGCTGTTCCAATCCCTGCAACACCCCATAAAGACACCTCTGACAAAAGGTCAATTCAAACGCAGGTTCTTACAGGCAGGAGAGGTTTCAGAGAGAAAGTTCAGGCAAGACACCTGTTGAAGCACGGAACCTCTTTCCACCGTAGCTGCTTCTCTAGGTCCCCAGCAGTCTTTGACAGCTTTTCAAAATAAACCAATCTACAAAAAAAAACCTGAACCAGGAGAACTGGCTGCTCCCTTGTCATTATTTTCAAACAAAAGTTTACAGTGTGATGTCACTGAAATGATATATTGAAATAGAACTGGATTGTTTGTTAAGATGAGAGACTTAAACAATCCAGGTCTTTTTCAATATATTGTTTCAGTTACATCACACAGCAAACCTTTGCTTTAAATTTGCTACAGTCTCATACTCGAGGAGAAAGTGAGGACTGCAGATGCTGGAGATCAGAGCTGAAAATGTGTTGCTGGAAAAGCGCAGCAGGTCAGGCAGCATCCAAGGAGCAGGAGGTTCGACGTTTCAGGCATGAGCCCTTCTTCAGGAATGACTGAAGAAGGACTCATGTCTGAAATATCGATTCTCCTGCTCCCTGGATGCTGCCTGACCTGCAGCGCTTTTCCAACAACACATTTTCAGCTAAAGTCTCATACTCCACAACCACCTGATGAAGGGGCAGTGCTCCGAAAGGTAGTGCTACCAAATAAACCTGTTGGACTGTAACCTGGTGTTATGTGATTCTTAAGTTTAATAATATGCTTCCTATAGCAAGGAGAGTAGAATTGAATGCCGTATTCAAAACTGATCTAATCAATGCCCTGTATATCTGCAACATGACCTCCTTGTGTACCATCTGGAGGGTGAGCTGATTCCAAGGGCAAGAGTATTACTGATGGAAACTGAGTTAATATAGGTGAGTGTTTGACACTATTCAGAGAGGTGCACAAACTCCTTACTTCAAGGTCCAGATAAATATTTATCCATCAACAACACTTTGAAAAAAATTGGTTTAACTATCTGCATCTCATTAACTATTTATCTCAATCCTATTTCAGTAAACCTGCTGTAAACATACTGCCTGCTGAGTTTGTTTACATAGTCAGACATTTCAAAGTGTTTCAGCAGTTGTGGATGTGAATATGAAAGTTCCATATCATAAAAGTGAGAATTGGTTTGCTGTGATTAATTGAGTAACAGAGGTGGAGGGCTAAGATGAGTTAATTCGTCTCTTGTTCAGGTAAACAACAGTCTTAGTCTTCACTGCATGAAGATGACTTACATATTTAGTTATGACTGCAATGGTTGGATATCATCATTCCATAATTAGCTGTAAGAAATTATTAGGAGGAGTTCTAAATGATACACAAGGCAATATTATAAATATATATATTTATTCATGGGATGAGGGTGTCACCAGCCATGTCAGCATTTATCATCCATCCTTAATTGCCCAGAGGGCAGTTAAGAGTTGAACACATTGCTGTGGTTCTGGAGTTACATGTAGGCCAGCCCAGGTAAGGATGGCAGCTTCTTTCCCTAAAGCACATTAGTGAACCAAATGGGTTTTCTGACAATCTGCAATGGATTCACGGTCATCGTCAGACCTTCATTCCAGATTTTTTCCAAGAATACACCCAGCAAATAGCATATACCCATTAATTTCCAACACATTGGCAGAGAGATAGGTATACTCTTATTTATGATTTCTCAGAAAATAAATAATGTAACAACACAGAAAAGACCAGCAGATGCCAGCTTATGTTCTTCAGGAAACTGCAGTGTTGGAACCTCAGTAAATAGATACAATACCCTGGAGAATATTACTGGCTGCTGTCAATGTATTTGATTTTTTTTGAAAAGAGGTCATTCAAGGAAAATGTCACAAATTGAAAAGCAATATACCAAGCGCAGGCTAATCCTCTGAGAGCAATTAAATGAGCTGCAGTAAGGTACCTGTGAACAGCATTTGCTCAGATTTGCAGAAAGCGTTTGACAAAGTTCCACATAGAAGACTTTTGTCTAAGGGGAGGTTGGGGTGATGCAATAGAAATGGGTTGTGCAGGCAGAAAACTGACTTATGGCAGACTTAGACAAGATAAATAGATTGTATTTTCTCCCAGACATCTAGTCAGAGGATCTCTCGAGGGTTTATGCTGAAATTATTTCCTGTCCAAATCATTCATAAGCAACGCGTTCTTGGAAAGGGTGCAGAGGAGATTTACAAAATGATACCAGGGATGAAAGACTTCAGTTATGTGGTGAGATTAGAGAATCTGGAATTGTAAAGCAACAAAGGTTGAAGTGAGCTTTAAATAAATGTATGAAGGGTTTTGATAGAGTAGATAGAAAGAAACAGTTTCATGTGGCAGAATTTGTTGGTAAATAGAGAGCATAGATTTAAAGATAATTGGCAAAAAAAAACAAAGGTTGGTTGACTGTATTTGTTGAAAATATAATGTGTTTTGCATGCTTTGGACTGCACTGTCACAAAGTGTGGTGGAAGCAGATGCAATATAACTTTCAAGTGAAATTGAATGTACGCTTGGAAAGGAAAACGCATGAGAAAGTGACCATGGAAAAAGAACAAGAGTGTGGGACAAATTGGGTAACTCTTTCAAAAAAGGCAGCATAAAGACAAGGGACCAACTGATCTCCTGTGATTCCATAGATTAGGAGGAGAGTAACTCAGTAAATAAGATTTGTAAACTATCTCATGTTGATGCCTGGCTCATCATTGTTGAAATGATTTGAACCAAACAGAAGATCACTAGCCAAAGGAATGGCAGGTGAGATACAATACAGATACAAACCATTCATATTAGCTAGCAAACTATGAAAACATAATTGTTATTAGGTTAGATTCCCTACAGTATGGAAACAGGCCCTTCAGCCCAGCAGGTCCACACCGACCCTCCGAAGAGTAACCCATCCAGACCTGTTCCCCTACCTTGTATTTACCCCTGAATTGGCAATTTAGAATGGCCAATTCACTTAACCTGCACATCTTTGGACTTTGGGAGGAAACTGGAGCACCAAGAGGAAACCCACGCAGACACAGGGAGAATGTGCAAACTCCACACAGACAGTCACCCAAGGCAGGAATCAAACCCAAGTCCCTGATGTTGTGAGGCAGCAGTGCTAACCACTGAGCCACCATGCCGCCCGGTATTAAATGTAGAAAAGTAGGAAATGTTGCTTGTGATTTGTGTGCATCCATTAAAAATTCCTCTCCTACAGGAGGCTAATTAGACACTAGAATGAATTGCCAGGGTATGTAATAATGCCAAAATGGGACATTTTAATGGAAAATAAAACAGAAAAGTGTAACAAAAAACAGAAATGGAAACACTCAATTTATGTGAAGAGAAAACACTTTGAGTCCAGTTCCAAGGAAAGATCACTGAACTTGAAACTTTAACTGTGTTTCACAGATGCCCCCAGATCTGCTGAGTTTCTCCCACGATTTTGGTTTTGTTTCAGGACATTTTAATGTTTTCCTAAATCACTACTGCAGCCATATTCTGAATTTCTTATGTAGTTTCGCTCATTTCATAATTGTATGCCATTAATGCACTCAGATATGCTTCTGGAGGGAGGAACCAGGGTAGGTCTGTGCAACATACAAATGACACAAAATTTAATGGACTTAAATAGTGTTCAATGATTGAGAAATAAATCAGTAGAAATTCATCACAGTCTTTGAAGTTAAGATACTGAATAACACAGAAAAGGTGATTGAGAAGATATTTTCAAGTAATTGTGGTTATTCAGTGGTGAAAGATTTGTTCAACATTGAGTATTGATGAATTGAATATGGATAAGCAGCTGTCCTTTCCTGTGAGTTGCTCTAAAATGTTTTGAGGTGATAATGTAATATGGCAGAGTGCTAGGAGAATATACAATGTGTAAGAGGGAAAGTTAAGAATGGAAAGCTAAGGCAGTTCATGAAAAAGCATTGGCAGGTAGTGTTTAATATCGCCAAAACAGAAAAAAAGGTAACTAGGGAAAGAGTTGGGCCCATTGGAGATAATATGTGTGTGGAGTCATAGGGTTGTACAGTACAGAAACCGATTCTTCAGTCCAACGCATCCTTACTGACCAGATATCCGAAATTAATCTCAATAAATACTTTGCGCGGGTCTTCAAAATGGTGAAGGAAAATGCATGTATCAACAGCAGGGTGGAGGAATGTGAAATAATAGAAGAAATTAACAGTAGACATAGGGAGAAAGACAATGAAAGAGTGCATTTATAAATCTGTTTCATCTTATGGACCTTTATCATTGAACAGGCCATGATTGTGGAGTGCGATCATCAATAACCTACAACTGAGGCCATAAGACCATAAGACATTGCAGCAGAAATTACGCCATCTAGCACTATCAATATTGATATCTCCTATCAATACTGATTTGAAGTGTCAATATTGAGGGTGCGAGAGGGGAATCAATCAATTGGCTTGCTTACTCCTGAACTATGATGTTCTTCCTTGGTGCTGTTAGAGCTGCACTCATCCAGGAAGTGGAGAGTATCCCATTACATTCCAGACTTGTGAACAGGCTTTAGGGAATCAGAAAGAATATTTATGACACAGAAGAACATAATATCTATCTGCTAGCCCTATTATGTTTCTGGTTAATGGTCCCCACAATTTTGATTGTGGACGATTCAACAACTGCAGTTGACAGTTAGAATTAATTTTGTTTGAAACAGTTTAAGGGGAGGTCATGTTCCAACTGTACAGGGCATTGGTTAGGCCACTTTTGGAATATTAGATGCAATTCTGGACTCCCCCCCCCTCCATTGGAAGGATGTAGTGAAACTTGAAAGGGTCAGAAAAGATTTACAAAGATATTGCCTGGGTTGGAGGGTTTGAGAGAGGCTGAATAAGCTGGGGCTGTTCATCCTGGAGTGTCGGAGGCTGAGAGGTCACCTAATCGAGTTTCATAAAGCCATAATTTTTTTTAAACCTTTAGAAGGTTACCCCTCAGCCTCTGACACTCCAGGGAAAACAGCCCAATATCTTATACAGAGCCATGAATTTTATTTTCATATTCCTCGAAATTGAGGACCAAATACTTCACAATGATTTGAATTATAGTCATGACTACATATGGAATATAAATCCTTTAACTCAAGTCTTTAAACTTCATTCTGTTTATATCATGTTAAAAATTAATTGAGCTAAGAATTAGATAAAGTTAATTGGGTGAAGAGCTAAGAGAGATGAGTTTACCGGTGCACTATATTCTTTTGTGGTTTGAAGATTAGATTGCTTACAGTGTGGAAACAGGCCCAACAAGTCCACACCAACCCGCCAAAGCGCAACCCACCCATTCCCCTATATTTACCCCTTTACCTAACACTACAGGCAATTTAGCATGGCCAATTCACCTGACCTGCACATCTTTGGACTGTGGGAGGAAACCAGACCACACCCACGGGGAGAATGTGCAAACTCCACACAGTCAGTCGCCTGAGTCGGGAATTGAACCCGGGTCTCTGGCGCTGTGAGGCAGCAGTGCTAACCACTGTGCCACCCAGAAGGAGGTCGTGCAAACATCAATTAGCTTATTGTTCTGTGGCATGGATTTATAAAGTTTAAGTTAAGAAAGCTCTTTCCACAAAAAGAATCTTTCAAAGGAATATACTTTACGCAATCAGAATGCAACAGAATTGCATCTTCATGAAATATGAAGTAAGTGGAAATGATAACACAGCAGTTGGCATACATGAGGGATGGATGTTCAACAAAAAATAATCACTTTTCAGCATCAATTCTACTATGGTGAAGAACTCCTTTACAAGATCGAGTTAGCTATGAAGGAAGGTTATTTATATATATCATCATAGATTGGCCAACTTAGCTGTTCAATTTTTGAATAAGCTTCATGGCCACCATTATGATTTTCAACCATTTCTTAAAGAATTTCAAGGTTCTTGCTTCCAGTATGGTTCAGGGAAGATGGTTAAATAATAATGAATAATCAATGAATGTTAGACTGAGAGTTGAGAGGTTCGGAATAAGTTGTAGTGATTTCTGGAGTGCTGTGTGCAGAAGATCGAGTAATGCAAGCTGTATTGTTACACCAAGCCCTTATTTTGTTTCATCACCTGGGGAAATGTCACAGACATTGCACAGAGTATCTTGTTTATATTCTTGGAAGGTTTACCTGTGGTTATTAAACTCCCTGAGGGAATTTTGTAAGATGATCAGAGCTCACAGAGGGCACGTTCTACATGTTGTAGGAAAAGAATACATCTGATGAGCCACATGGTCTGACTGATCCCACTCTTCATCTTCCTACAAGCGACACAGCATCAGCAAAAGATGACTTCCATCAATCTCTTCCTATAAAAAGCGGCAGAAGCTTTGTAACATTGACCTGTCAGAGTGAAGAACTTGTTGTATACAGTAAATAAACCCCCAATGGATGGACAGGCAAGCCAACAGGGTGACCTAACAACCTCCCCTTTAAATAATATATAGTTCATGAGGAAACTAATGCACAGGTTGAAACAGACTCCTACACTCAACAATAGGATGTTCCCCAGTGCGAGAGGCAGAGACAGAAAGTCCATAGTTTGAAACTAATGATCCCTATGCATGAGGACACAGCACTCTCTTAAAAAGGTTACCCTGAAGATGTTTGCACAGAAATGTCATCATTTTGCCCAGCAGAGGAGCAACTTTGAAATAAATACTAAATCAATACAAGAATATTGCAAAGTTCCATGCAATTTTGACAGCGGTTGAGAATTGGATAGGAAAATAACATCCTTCCCAGCGTACAACAAATTTTCAGCACCAATCCTACAGGTGTCTGAAAGGAACTTTAGCTAATAGTGTTACTGGACAAGTTAGATCACGAATGAAAGTTGGCTTGATAGATCATACTTATTTTAAAAACTCTTAATTAACATGCTAAACGGTCACTGAAACCTAATCACAAAAAGCTGCAGAATGCCTTTAAAATTGTGAAAGCAACATGAAACAGACCAAACTATCTAGATATGGAATATGGTCAAAGGATTTTCAATACGGTCAAAATTTTCAATCTACTTTCCAAAACCATCACTTCGCAGAAATTCAAATCCAGAGACGTTTCCACTTTATAGAAAATCGTTATATTCTAATTAACTAATTGGCTCCACCTTTTCATCATATGTATTATAGTGTCTGCATGCATGAAGCTGAGAGCTTAGACTTTCTCAGGTTATAATAACCTGCAGATTTCTATCTAAACACTCTTGGTCTGAAAGTTGCAAAAACTGAACTCTCTAATTAAGGTAAATGAATCCTGGAATGGAGGTTGGGGGGGGTGGGTGGGGGTGGTGGGGGTGGAGAAGGGTGAGTGCTGTATTATTAGGAAAGATCAGAGGGCTACCTTATATGCACCGGGTTTTAGAAGATCAAAAAGTAGGAGATCATGTAGGTGCTTGATGGGTCAACATGGAGAGTACGTTGACGATATAGGAGCACCTAGAATTAGCAGTCACTGTTCAAAAATCAGCGGTTGGACATTGAAAGCGAATGTGCAAGATAAGGCAAATTATTTTTTCTTAGAAAGAAGAGGTAGGGTTGAGAGATGGAAAAGGCAGAGGGCCCATGCACATACTGAAGGGGAGGAAAGGGAAAGGGTGGGTAGGGGAAAGAATGGGAAAGAGGAAGGGGAAGGGGAGGAAAGGTGGGAGGAGGAAAGGGAAAGGGGAGGGAGGTGGTGGGGGAGGAAGAGGAGGGGATGGGGAGAGGGGAGGAAAGGTGGAAAGAAAAGGGGAGGGAGGTGGAGAAAAGGAAAAGGGGGAAAGGTGGGAGGAGGAAAGAGAAAGGGGCAGTGGAGGGGGTAGGAAAGGGAAAGGCAGAGAGGAAAGGGAAAAGGGAGGAAAGAGAAAGGGAAAGGGAAAGGTGTAAAGAAAGGGAAAAAGGGAAAGGAGGAGGGAGGGGGAGGGAAAGGAAGAGAGGGAATTGAAAGGGAGGAGAAGTGGGGGAAAGGGGGAAGGGAAAGGAGGAGAGGGGACGAAAGGGAGATGTGAGGAGGAAAGGGAATTGAGCAGGAAATAGAAAAGGGTAGGAAAGAGAAAGGAAAAGTGAGGGGAAAAAGGGAAAGGGAAAGGGAAAGGGGAGGACAGGGAAAAGGGAAGGAAAGGGGGAGGGAGGGGGAGGGAAAAGGAGTGGGAGGGAGGGAAAAGAGGAGGGAAAGGGATAGGAAAAGGACAGGGGAGGGAAGGGAAGGGAAAGGTGCGAAGAAAGGGAAAGGAGGAGGAGATGGAAAGGGAAAGGAGGGTAGGAAAGGGAAAGGGAGAGGTGTGAAAGGGAGGGTGGGAAGGGGAGGGTGGGAAGGGAAGGGGAGGGAGAGGAGGGGAGGGAGAGGAGGAAAGTGGGAAAGAGGAGAAAAGGTGAAAGGGGGGCAAGGGGAAAGGAGGAAAAATGGGGGAAAGGAGGGAGAGAGTGGAGGAGGGAAGATGGGGAAGGACGAGGAGATGGGGAAGGGGAGAGGAAAGGGGGAAAGGGAAGGGGAGGAGAGGGGGCAAGGCGGGAGGAGAGGGGGTCTGGGTGGGAAAGAGGGAAAGGAGAGGGGAGCGAGATGGGGGGACGGGAGGTGGAAAGAGCAAGGGGAAGAGGGGATGTGGGAAGGAGGGATTGGAGGTATAAAGGGGCAGAGGTAAGGGGGAGGGGGAATGGAGGATGGGAGGAGGAGGATGAGGGAAAATGAGGAATGGGAAAGGGAAAGGGTGAGAGAAAGAGTGGAAGGGGTAAGGGGGCAATGTGGAAGATAGCAAAGGAGAAGAGGAGAAAGGGAGAGGGGAGGACGAGAAAGGGGAGAGAGGGGGAGATGGGGAGAAGGGGGAGGGGGAGAGGGAGAGGGGGAGGGGAGGGGGAGTGGGGAGGAGGGGGAGAAGAGGGAAGGGTGGGAGGGGAAGGGGAGGGGATGAGGGGAAAAGAATAGGGGGCGGGAAGAGGGGAAAGGGCAAGAGGGGGAGGAGGAGAGGGGGAAGGGTGAGAGGGGGAGGAGGAGGGAGGAAGGGGAGCAGGAGAGGGAGGGGGAGGAGGGAGACGGAGAGGACGGGAGAGGGGGAGTGGGGAGAGGGGGAGAGTGGAGGGGGGAGAGGGTGAGAGTGGGAAGGGGAGGGGGGAGAGGGAGAGGAGGGAAAGTGGAGGGGGAGAGGGGGAGAGGAGATGGGGAGGGAGGGGGTTTGTGGAGATGGGAGAGGGGAAAGGGAGAGGGGAAGGGTGAGAGGGAGGGTGAGAGGGGGAGAAGGGGAGGGGGAAGGGTGGGGGGGATGGGGAGAAGGGGAGAAGGGGAGGCGAGAGAGGGAGATGGGAGAGGAGAGGGGTAGGGGATAGGGAGGTCGGAGAGAGAAAAAAGAGAGAGGGTTTGGGGACAGAGATATGGAGACACTGGGAGAGGGGTAGAGCAGGGTTGTTCAGGTGGGTGTGCTGGTGTTGGGGAAGGTGGTGGTCTTGAACTAGGATGGGGCAGGAGCTCCGGCAACACAGGGCTGGCTGAGCCCAAACTGTGAACTCTCTGGCCCCTGGGAACCCACTCAGGAAAACAGAGAGAGAGAGAGAGAGAGAATGAGAGACAGCATTGCACCTTCTCACAATTAACCTCTCAGCACTCTCACTCCCCCCTTAGCCTCCGGTCTGCCCCTCACCACCGCTATCCCCCTCACTTCCCTGTCACTCTCTTTCAATCCCCTTACACCCTCCCCACTCCCCCTCCACACTCGCCCTTCATCCCCCCACACCCCGTCACTCCTACCCCTTCTCTCCCCTCACCCCTACCCTTACCCCACACCTACACTCCCCTCACTCTTACCCTTACCCCATCCCTACATTCCCCTCAGCCCTACCCTCACCACACTCCCTTTACCCCTCCCCTTCACCTCCCCATCCCCTCACCCTCTCTGACTCCCCCACCACACTATCCTGTCATTCTCCCATACATTCTCCTCATCCCCTTCCACATTTCCCCCACACGCTCCCTCCTCACCTCCCCTTCAACAATCTCACTCTGCCCACAATGCAACACATTCCACCCTCAGCAACATCCCCCACACCTCCCCCGACCTCCCCCTGCAGCAATCTTACCGACTCCTCACTCCTCCCCGCACCTTCACCTCCCCTCACTCCTCCCTCAGCACCCTCACCTCTCCCTCTCAGCATCCTCACCTCCCCCTCACTCCCCTCTCAGTACCCTCACCTCCCCTCACTCTACTCCCTCACCTCCCCCTCTCAGTACCCTCACCTCCCCCTTACTCCCCTCTCAGTACCCTCACCTCCCTTCACTCTTCCCTCAGCACCCTCACCTCCCCTCACTCCTCCCTCAGCACCCTCACTTCCCCCTCTCAGCACCCTCACCTCCCCTTCATTGCCCCATACCTCTCCCCACAGCACCCTCACTTCCCTCTCAGCTCCCTCACCTCCCCCTCACTCCCCTCTCGGTTCCCTCCCTCCCGCTCATTCCCCCATACCTCTCCCCTCAGGACCCTTTGTCCCCCTTAGCTCCCTCATCTACCCACCTACCCCTCACTCCCCTCCCCCCTCACTCCCCCCCCCACCTCACTCCCCCACCCTCACTCCCACTCCCTCCTTAGTAAGGCAATCATAGATGTTATGCACTGCAGGCAATTTCACCGGGAAGTGTCAGGCTCCCGGGTGGGGAATGAGTTTAAAACAAAAATACAACCTTTAAACATAAGAAATGCAAATAACTTAGGATAGAAACTGACCCATGCAGAACGGTGCCTCAATCATTAACGGTTTAGCTTGAATTAAAAATCAACACCAGGTTATAGTCCAACTGGTTTATTTGGAAGCACTAGCTTTCGGAGCGCTGCTCCTTCATCAGGTGGTTGTGGAGTATAAGATCATAGGACACAGAATGTTTCACAAAAGTTTGCAGTGTAATGTAATTGAAATTATAAACTGAAACGATGTTTGTAGTATCAATGCATTGCAACTTTGGAACATGAGGATCTGTAACAGGGATGAATGTTATGCAAGACCAGAGGCATGTACAGCACAGAGGAGGGGTTTTGGAATCCATGCATAATTAGTTAAAGGAAGACTAATAAATGTGTGGTTAGCACTCATTAATGCTGAGTTGTGTTAATGTATTTTCCCTGCTGAAAATGTTTTGCTGGAAAAGTGCAGCAGGTCAGGCAGCATCCAAGAAGCAGGAGAATCGACATTTCGGGCATGAGCCCTTCTTCCTTGAAGAAGCTCTCTTCCTCCCTCTATACAACACATTTTCAGCTCTGATCTCCAGCATCTGCAGTCCTCACTTTCTCCTAGAAGATTTTAACCTACTGCGAATCCTCTTGCAAGGATGCCTTTCTTGAAGGAACTCTCTTCCTCTCTCTACATTCCTGAAGAAGTCAATTCTCCTGCTCCTTGGATGCTGCCTGACCTGCTGCGCTTTTCCAGCAACACATTTTCAGCTCTGATCGCCAGCATCTGCAGTCCTCACTTTCTCCTTAATGTATTTTCCCCATGATTAGCACTTAGCAGGAACCAGGGAAACAGCAGCCCCTTCTTCCTTCATATCCTGAAGAGACTACTAATTTCTACAGAGCTCAAGAACTTGTTTGCCTGGAAATTGTGAGATTTTCCACTTGATTAGTTTGGGAATCCTGGATTTATAAAACAAAAGCCCAGCACATTCACTCATTTCCCCTTGTGTTGTGAAATGGATCTCCCTTGTGTAGACTCACTCGCTGCTTAGAATAAACCACATCTTTCCCATTAAGGTTATGATACACTGGAGCCAATGCATGTGGGATGTGGGGAGAAAGAGAGAGAGGAAAACAAAACTTGTCTGTCCTTCGAGTTCCTATTCAAACGCAAGCGAATACTCAGATGAGATTCAAGTGTTAACTGGAGAGGTTTCTGATGGGCACAAAAGCCTGAGTTGCTGGAAAAGCTCAGCAGGTCTGGCAGCATCTGTGGAGAGAAATCAGAGTTAACCTTTCGAGTCCAGTGACCTTTCCTCAGAACTGACTTACGTTGGGTAGCTGTTTCATATACGTGGATAACGCCAGGGGTCTATTCTGGAAAGTAGCAGATTCTGATGGGGTGGGGGGAATGCTAAGAGGAAGATGTTGAAGGTTGGGGGTGGAGATTGCTGATGTGTTTGCTGTCTCTCACAGGACAGCGGTGAGTTCAAGTCAAAAAAAGGGGGAATGACAATTAGTTCCCTCTAATGATAACTGCGGGAATCTGTGTGTGTGTGTGTGTGTGCAGAGTGTGGTAGACCCGTGCTTTCTGTGAACTGACTTTCTCTCCAGCCGCTTTACACCAACCTGTCCAGTCAGCATCTCTCTCTCTCTCTCTCTGTGCATTCTCTTAACCCAGTGGTTCTCCACAATCTCTGTTATCGTGTGTGACTTGCCCGCAGCTGGTGCAGGGGAACGTGTGGCGGGAGGAAGGAAGACGTGAATAAGCACCGCTTGTATTTTTTTATGCAATAAAAAGGAAGAGGAGGAGGCAAAAGCAAAAAACAAACGGGGTTGGGGGGGGGGGGGGGGGGGAGCGGTTGGAGGAGAGAGAGAGAGAAAAGAGAGAGAGAAGGAGGAAGGTGATCAGAGGCGCGATGCTGTGGTGAGCAGTAAAGAGTTACTGTCCTGATCTCTGCTTTAAAGATGGACTCGGGCGCTGGTCTCAAGCCCTCCTTCACCTTATGTTTGTTCTTCAATTTATGGCTGATCATCGCCACCGCATACTCCCGTAAGTACAGATTTGAGGCTTTTAAAAGAGTTTATTCCAATGGGCACCGAAAGTCTGCACCTTGGTTTTATTTAATGTTGAGAAAGGATGAAGTTTACTGCGGGCTAATAGTTACATTGTGTATTCGGTTACAGTCCTAATAAAGAGTTTTCTCTCACCCTCCCCTGAAAAAAACACCTCCCATGCACACAGCAACTTCTTTCTCCGTACTTGCCTGCTCCCTTTGGACCATGGTTTATTCAGCAGTGCCTCCCCAGTTTACCCAGTGCCAGGCTCTGTTGTTCAGATTACCTGGCACACCACCCCGGTTTCCTGCCTCTGCTTTAGGCACTCGCTGCACACCTGAACGAGCGAGCCTTTGGAGTTCACTCTCTTATTGTTGGTCAAGAAATTGGGCTTGGGGGGTGAGGAAGATGCAGCCCCACTAGCCGGTCGACTCCAGCAAATTGGTGGGGAACTCGATGTCAGACGATTTGCATAAGGGGATGGAAATTATTGCTATTTGTGTTATGCCTCTGCTTGAGAACAATTCTGGTATTTCTGTCTGAGCTGAAGCATTATATTGCTGCTGTATTTGTCTGGAATATATAGGTGTTCCCAGAGAGTGAGGAATATAGATACCGTCTGACAGGGGTTGACTGTTGGTTCATATATCCCTAGGTAGGGTTTGGCAGTCCCCAAGGTGCAGTCACAATGTACATGCTGCTGAGGGTCAGTTTAAAAGCCCTGACGTTTTCCTTAATCTTCTATTGCCTCTCTGTTTCCCCTTGATTATACTCGAGGGGATGAGAGCAGGCACAACAACATTCCAGTATGCCTACAAATCCTTGCACTCCATTGATTACTATTGTCAAGAGCACCATTATCATTGTAGCGTGGAACCACCACGATGAAATTCTTGCATTTATTAAGCAACTTTTTAATGGATCTTAGGATAACCCAAAGTGCTTGACAACGAGCCGATACTTTCAAAGCAAAGTTGTTTATAATGTGGCAGCTACTTTGCAAACAATGCAGTCTGAAACAGCGATGTGATGATGACCTGTTCAGTGGATTGTTAGCATCAATGAAGTTTAACAGGGTAGCCGGAAAGCAGAGATAACTAGGGAAGAGGTAATGCTCCTCCATTAATTAAAGGATAACTTGTTCCCTATTTATCTCCACCCAGATATCAGTGGGTTATCAGTGTTGTTGAACTCTTGAGATGAGAGTTGGAATAGAACTCTTGACCGGAAAAGTGTTTGAACTCTGTCTGATTGACCTTGCAATCTCATCTCTGGTGTCTCTCAATATCAGTTCAGGGATAAACGATGTTTAGGATGTTGTGAGACCCACCTTGTCCTTTTTGGAAAGTGTCACAGGGTCTTTTGCATCCACCTGAGACAGCGTGGCTCACAGCCTCTTCCAAAAGGTTCCCTACGTACTGTGCTGGAGAATTAACCTAGACTTTGCACTTCAGACTTTGGAGTGGGACTCGAGCCCACAGCCTAATAATTCAAGGAGCAGTAAGTTGTCTAAGCTGCTAAGGCATGGTTGGCACCATAGTAAGACTGGCAGGACGTGGAGAAATTGATTTTCTCCTACTCCAGACATGCGGTTGTAGAAGCATTAAAAAGAGACAGTTGAAGTCTGCAACTTTTCATTCCTGTCATTAATCATGAGCTAGCTTCACAGACGGAACAGTAATGTTTACAAGAAATGCAAAGTTACCTGAACAGGGCTTTTACTTTGCTTTAACAAGCCAGCTATCCTTCATAATTGACCTTTTTTAGACTGAATTGATTTGCTGTATTCAAAACGCTGATGATAGATGTTGGCTGCCCAGAGCCAGCTAGTTTATGAACATTATGTGAGGTTTGTTCTAAAGTGATTTAGAGAGGTTTTATAGAATATTGGAAGTCGCCGGTATAGCTCCTAAATTCTGAAAATTGGCTGGATTTGAAGGGTTTCTGGCAATTGTCAACATCCTGAACTCTATGATATCCAATCCTCGAAATGCATGGAGTGACCAGCCCTGGTTATTTAATATGTGAACGATCCAGCTACGCAATTCAAGAATAATTATGAAACAATTATTGAAGCAGCTGAGGTTCTGTGTCTCAGTTCTGTTTTAATCTGAGCTGTCTCAAAGTGCACCGGCCACTGTCAGAAATAAGCAGTTGACAATAAAAGGGAAATGTGCTACTTCCACCAATTAAGCTTCCGGATGGTTCTCGTGTTTTATTGAGATCCCTGAGGCTTATATATTGAAGTATTTGACATGGCACTAATCCTATAATATTGTCTCATGCAATTTGCTGAAATCCAACCCACCTACAAATTGATAGTGTTCCATCGCGAACTAGTTCAGAGTTTCTTCATACTTTGACTGATGCCTGCACGGAAATCTGGCGGTCTTGTGGCACAGTGGGGAAAATCCTCCCTCTGAGGACTCAAATGTCCAAAGAATGTGCATTTATCAACACAGTCAAGCATGTCAAACCTTAAACAGAGAAAAACCAAGATGTGCAGTTGCCAGAGTTGGACTGGGGGTGGCCAATGTCAGAAGTCACATGACACCAGGTTTTAGTCCAACAGGTTTATTTGAAATCACAAGCTTTCGGAGCATAGCCCCTTCATCAGGTGAAGTGAGAGGGAAAAGACACCGGATTTATCAGCAGAGAGATCAAAAGATCATACAACTGGTGAGTGGAATGTGAGATAATAAGTCTCTGCAGTTGACCAAGAATGTCAGACACCAACTAAAGTGTCAACAGCTGAATAACAACCGATTAAGTGAGGCAGAGAGATAGTTACAAAATATTTTAAAATGACTTGAATAGCATGACAGGTATAAGTGTCACATGCCAATGGTCTAACCAAAGTAATAAGTAATTCAAAACTATACAAACTAAGGTAGAGTGATCATAACAATTTATCAAGATGACGGTGCTAAAACAAGACAGTGAGAAAGATTTTGCAGTGGTGGGTCAAAACAAAAATAAAGGACTGCATTTGCTGGAAATCAGAAACAACAACTGAAATTGCTGAAAAAGCGCAGCATGTCTGGCAGCATCTGTGAAGAGAAAACGGAGTTCACATTTTGTGTCTACTGACTCCAGTTCTGAAGAAAGATAACTGGACCCGAAATGTTAACTCTGCTGTGTCACCATAGATGCTGCCAGACCTGCTGTGTTTTTTTTCAGTAATTTCAGTTTTTATCCATGTTAAACACCCTCCTGGCACACACTTATTGCAGGTGGGAAGAGTGAGAGAGCTTCCCGGTCAGCTGTGTGATGAAAAGAATGTTGGACCCGCTCCCATAACTCTGGACAACTAAACTTATATTAAAGTATGTGTTGCTACAGCAACTCAGATGCTGAGGGAACTGCTATGTCCCACTAGATGGACATCTGTGACCAAACAAATTGGGTGAATGCAGGAGGTAATGTTGACATGGACTTGTTGGGTCAAATGTTTCCAATGAAGGAACAACAATAACTTGAATGTATCTTCCAAATTTTCTGAAGCTATTTCTAGAGCTTATCTGACATATCATCTCGAATTTTCCAAAGGATCAATTTCACCCAAGCTTCTGAGGATGGTAAAATGCTTTCTCAGAGGGTTATGTGTTTTTTTTTTATCTTTCTTCCTCAAAAGGTGTTCAAAGCAGAGTCTTTGAACATTTTCAAATGGGTAGACAGATGTTTTGACAACCAATGGATGAAAAATTAACTGACAGCATGGAGTAATTCACCTTCTTTTTAATTACTTGAGATTTCAGACAAGATTTTGCAGCAAATGTAACTTGAGCTCAGACCTCCAGGCTCAAAGATAGGGACACTATCACCACGCTACGACATCTGTAGTCAGGTGCTAATTTAATGATGCAGCACAGACTGAATATCCTATTACTGCACCTAATATAAAACAGAAAACGTTACAGTGCAGAACAGGCCCTTTGGCCCTTGATGTTGCACTGACCTGTGGAACCAATCTGAAGCCTATCTATCCTACACTATTCCATTTTCATCCATATGTTTATCCAATGACCCTTTAAATGCCCTTAAAGTTGGCGAGTCTACCACTGTTGCAGACAGTGCATTCCATGCCCTTACTACTCTGAGTAAAGAAACTACCTCTGACATCTGTCCTATATCTATCTCCCCTCAATTTAAAGCTATGACGCCTCATGCTAGCCATCACCATCTGAGGAAAAAGGCTCTCACCGTCCACTCTACCTAACCCTCTTATCATCTTGTACATCTCAATTAAGTCATCTCTCAACCTTCTCTGTAAGAAAACAGCTTCAAGTCCCTCAGCCTTTACTCATAAGATCTTTCCTCCATACCAGAAACATCCTAGTAAATCTCCTCTGAGCCCTTTCCAAAACTTTCGTATCCTTCCTGTAATGCGGTGATCAGAACTGTATGCAATACTCCAAGTGTAGTTGCACCAGAGATTTGAACAACTACAGCATGACCTCATGGCTCTGAAACCTAATCCCTCTACCAATAAAAGCTAGCACACCATATGCCTTCTCAACAACCCTATCAAAGTGGCAACTTTCAGGGATCTATGTACATGGACATCGAGATCTCTCTGCTCATCTACACTACCAAGAATCTTACCATTAGCCCAGTACTCTGCATTTCAGTTGTTCCTTTCAAAGTAAATCACCGCATTAAACTCCATTCAATACAGACCCAGTCGAGTCAATCTCTCCTCATTGAAGAAATCTGCCATTGGAAGAATCCGTCTGTTCAACCTTCCATGCTTTCTCTCTTTGGCAATTATACCTTTTTTGAGGGGTGAGAAGATTAAAGCTGCTCCAAGTACTCCAAGTGTGGTTTTACCATGACACTGCACAGCTACAGTGAGCTGTCTTTGCTTCTGTAGTCCAACCCTCATGCAATAAAGGCCAACATATCATTTCCCTTCCTAACTCCTTGCTGTATCTGCATGCTTGAATTTTAAATCAGAAATTGCTGAGAATCTTGTTAACCAGATATATCAAATTCCTTTGGGGGGTGGCACAATGGATCACTGGTTAGCATTGCTGCCTCACAGCACCAGGGTCCCAGGTTCAATTCCAGCCTCAGGTGATTGTCTGTCTGTGTGGAGTTTGCACATTCTCCCCGTGTCTGCATGGGTTTCCTCCGGGTGCTCCGGTTTCCTCCCACAGTCCAAACATGTGCAAATCAGGCGAATTGGCCATGCTAAATTGCCCATCGTATTAGGTGCATTAGTCAGAGGGAAATGGGTCTGGGTGGGTTACTCTTCGGAGGGTCGGTGTGGACTGGTTGGGCCGAAGGGCCTGTTTCCACACGGTAGGAAATCTAATCTAATCAAGCATATGGAGCAAAGATGGGATTTGGCAATGGTTTGCAAATCAGCTAATGTCTCTTCAAATGTGGGAGAAAGCGAGAACTACAAATGCTGGACGTCAGAGTTAAAGAGTGTGGTGCTGGAAAAATACAGCTGGTCAGACACCATCCGAGGAGCAGGAGAATCGACGTTTCGAGCATAAACCCTTCATCAGGAATGAGGGGGTGGCCCAAGGTGGGCGGGGAGGGGAAATAGCTGAGAATGCGATAGGTCGATGAAAGAGGAAGTGAAGGTGATATTTCAGAGAGGAGGGTGGAGGGGATAGGTGGGAAGGAAGAAGGACAGGTCAAGAGGGTGATCCAGGCTACTCATCTATTTGAGTTCCTCTGTTCTTAAATTCTGTGAAATTACTGCAGCATCCTGACCTGGTCGTACATCACCTACTGTTCCTTTGCTGTTGTTGTCAAAACCCTGACATATTATTTAGTGGCATTTCATTACACAGTGTGCAGTGTTGGAAGCTGGTGGCTCCAACAGCTCCCCACGGGAAAGTAAGGGATGGATCATAAATGCTGGTGCCCACATCTAACAAAATCATGCAAATAAAACTGTGGAACTGCTAGGTACATTCCACTCACCACCATTAATTCATTTATGAAAAGTATGACACAGCTGGGCTGGCTTGATGTTTTTATGGTTAATTTTATTGAGTGTATCATTTTTGGGATAGCATGGGGAAGGGGGCAGCATGGTTTGACTATGTTTTGTACACATGTGTAATGGAGAGGTGGGAACTGCCAGCCAGGGGAGGACCAAATTCCAGCCAATTAGCTCACCAGTGGCTGAGCCAGCAGCCAGACTTGCTTTTCAGCCAAGGTTCTGGGTTCAAGTCCCATTCCAGGCTCATTTAGGCTGACACTGCAGTGCATTAATGAAGGTAACTGTCTTTCAGATCAGATATCCAACTGGGCTCTGTCTGATGTTGCAAGTGGCTGGAAAAGAATCTGTCGGCATTATTTTATAGTGTAGGTGAGTTTTCCTGTTATCCGAGACAATAATGTTTCTCTCTGTCAGTGCCACCAAAACAAACCTTTATTGCATTGCTGTCTGTGGGAGCTTGCTGTGTGCAAAATTGGTTGCTTCATTTCCTAGACTACAACACTGATCATACAGGAAAAGAACTCCAGTGCTTACGGACATCTGGTAGTCTTGAAGAAAAATCACACGACACCAGGATATAGTCCAACGGGCTTATTTGAAACTTCAATTTTTTAAAAAAATAAACCTGTTGAACTATAACCCAGTGTTGTGTGGTTTTTGACTTTGTCCACCCCAGTCCAACACCGGTACCTCCACATCATGCAGAAAAAAGGCTTACATTTGTATATCAGCCTGGTAATTAAATAAAGTCAAGAATGTGGTGCTGGAAAAGCCCAGCAGGTCAGGCAGCATCTGAGGAGCAGGAGAATCGACGTTTCGGGCATAAGCCGACTCTCCTGCCCCTCGGATGCTGCCTGACCTGCTGTGCTTTTCCAGTATCACATTCTCGGCTCTGATCTCCAGCGTCTGCACTCCTCATTTTCTCCTGGTAATTAAATAAAGATGACAATTATGCCAATGACTCAATGTATAACAGACATAGACATAACACAATGGAAACTCAGTGGCGATAAGGTTTGTAAGGTATTCATTCCTGCTATGAATGATCCTCTTGCAGTGTTGCACATTGTATTCAAAAATATCCTTTGAATGAAGTCCGTCTAATTTGAATAAGTCATAGCCAGCAGCTCCCACCCACTCCACATTGTAATGAACAGATGTGTGTGTGATAATCTTCAACATTCTAGTTTGAGAAATCTCCTCTGGGTGGCCTCCAGTAGTACCCAATGTGTTGCCTGGGGCTGAGTCCGAGATGTGACGTTTGCTTGCTAACTCGCTCCTTCTCTTGTAAAGCTTCAACTCAAGCTCCCCCTGTGGGAATTAATCTAAATGGGCGAATCCTGGTAATTGTGGCTGCACGACGGTTCCAGGGCAGTTTTGGCCTTTGGGACTTCTATTCCAGGTCGGAAGAAAGTGCATCTGTAATGAGATGTGACGCTTCCAAGTGTGCCATCGGCAAGAATTCTTAGTGGCCCTCACAGATTCATCTGAGACCACATCAAGAGTTGGGAAAAGAACATTGTTTTGCTTTTATATTAAGAAGTGTAATGGCATGAGAGATGCTTTGTGTTACTGAGTCAATCCACTCTTATGACTTTGAGTTTTTAACTGGTATTTTGGGGACTGAATGCAGGCCATTTTTCTGTGAAAACTGTAAATCGTTGGCCTTGACAATAACTTTGGATTGTATAGGTGGGAAGCAGCTCCTGTGGGAAAATAATTTCAAAGTTACATCCAGCATCTTCCTCATTTGTGCACCTATTGTGTGGGCCTATCTTTATTTCCTCATCAGAAACTGACATTGTGCAATTTGAGAAAAATTGCAATCACACCCAGTAGCCCTTTTTTATTTCAGGATTAAAAATGAAAGTTTCCAGCAATCTGACCATTATTCAGACATGTCAGTATCAGCATGTGTAAGAATATACAACGGTGGCAGGTTTTTAAAATTTTTAATGTGACTCATACGACATTGTCAAAATGCATTCAAAGAAACATAAAATAGTAATCAGGTCTCATAAGTGAAATAAAATGGCTTTCACGATTTCTGATGCACCTGCAGTTTTGGGTTTAAAGGGCATCAGAATGTTTTTGATACCTAGACCCACTGCTGGGTTGTTCATTCAGCTCTGGGCTTGATTCCAGTAATGGTTCCAAAAAGGTGCTTTATCTCATCTACCAGGAGTGATACCACTGGAAATGCCTTTCCAGTAAAATATAAATGAATAGGCTAATACATGCTTCAGTGCAGATTACAGTGCTCTGTGCTTTCACCCCCTTCATCGGGTACCTAATTTACCAGTGAAGACTAAGTACTTTCATATATTTGTAGGTAAATGCAGTTATGTTAGTAACTGGAACCGATCATTCTAAAGATGATGGGATAACATGAACAATGACAGCTGAGCAAATACAACCAGTTCTTTCATGCATCATATTCCACTGTCTCTGGTGTGCTATTTCCTTTATTCTCTGAATTATGATCAGTAGGCATGTAGCACTGTTCCTTTGTAGTTTGGGGGGTCGTATGCATGTAAAACAGCAATGCTTTGCACATAAAAATAATTTATTTTAATGCTCACTTGTGTGTAATAACACTTTGTTTTGTGCAATTACACATACGTTCATAAAACAGATCTAAAACTTACTAATTAATGGAAGCCTTGAACCTTGATGATTTGTATTTTCTGTACAGCATTATCAAATGCCTTTTTTCAATGAGTGATTGGCATGAAATCCCAAACAATGCTGTGGACTAGGGAATGATGTTTAGGCCATCCTTTAAACGTGGATATGACTCTGCCTCAAGGAGTCTGATGAAGGTCTATCAATGGTTCTTTCATTCTGTTTCGATAGTGAGCATCTCTCTGGACATGTTCAAGTCCTGTATGCCCCCTTTGGGTCAACTTCTTTACAAACTCATTCATAGGATGTGGACAGCACGCTGCCTCACAGCACCCAGGGACCTGGGTTCAATTCCACCCTCAGGCGACTGTGCAAGCTACACACAGACATTCTTCCCCACTCTGTGTGGGTTTCCTTTCTCAGTCAAAAGATTAGGTGGATTGGCCATGCTGAGTTACCCCAGAGTTTTTTAAAAATTCATTCGCAGGATGAGGGCATCGCTGGCTGGGCAATATTTATTGCCCCTCCCAAATTGCCCAGTGGACAGTTAAGATGCAAACACATTGCTGTGGATCTGGAGTCACATGTTGGCCAGACCAGGTAAGGATGGCAGGTTCTTTCCCTGAAGGGCATCAATGAAGCAGGTGAGTTTTTCCCAACAATCGACAATAAGCTCATGGTCATCAGTTGACTCTTAATTCCAGACTATATTGAATTCAAATTCCACCATCTGCCATGGCAGGAATTCAAATTGGGGTGGGGGCAGGGGGGAGGGGGGTGTGGGGTGGGGGGGGGGGGGTGTGTGGAACATTACCTAGGTCTCTGGATTAACTGTCTTGCGATAAAAGCACTAGGCCATTGCCTGTTCAGAGACATATAGGCTAGCTGGATTAACCATGGGGATTGCAGGGTTACAAGGATGGGATGAGTCTAGGTGGGATGCTGTGAGGAGTGTTGGTATGGACTCATTGGGCTGAATGGCCAGTTTCCACAGTGTAGGGATTCTATGATCAGATGTGTCATTTTTTCTCTTCCATGTTTGTTGCTGTGTTTAAATTTAACACGCATGACTAAGGGTAATTACAAAGGAAGTGAGGGCAGACCTGGCTGGAGTGGACTGGTAAAGGAGTTTACCAGCAAAGATGACAAAGAACCAATTACACTTTTTAAGAAAATAGTTAAAGACTACAACAAAGATAAAACTCAACAAGATAAAAGGATTCTAGAAAGGGGGTAAGTTGTCCAGGTTTAATCAAGAAGGTTAACGATAAAATCAAATTGAAAGAGAAAAACCGACAAAGCCTTCACATAGTGCTAAAGACTAGTGGTTAGCCAGAGGATTGGGAAAGTTTAAAAACAAAATGACCAAATAATGAACAAAAAAAGGGAGAAAATAAATGAATATAAACTTGCAAGTAATATCAAGATGGATAGCAAGAGCTTCTTTAAATATACAACAAGAAAGAAAGAAGCCAAAGTTAACAGAGCTTCCTTAGAAAACAAGGCTGGAAAAATGAAGAAGAATCTGAAAATGGTGACGGAGTTATAGAGTCATGGAAATATACAGCATGGAAACAAACCCTTCAGTCCAACTCGTCCATACCGACCAGATATCCCAACCTTATCTAGTCCCACCTGCTCATATCCCTTCAAACTCTTCCTATTCAAATACCCATCTCGAAGCCTTTTAAATGTTGCAATTGTACTAGCCTCTACCACTTCCTCTGGCAGCTCATTCCATACACATACCAACCCCTGTGTGATAAAGTTGCCCCTTAGGTCTGACTTATATCTTTCCCCTCTCACCTTAAACCTTTGCCCTCTAGTTTTCCACTCCCCCACCCCAACGGAGAGACTTTGTCTATTTATCCTATCCAGGCCCGTCATGATTTTATAAACACCTCAGCCTCCTACACTCTACAGAAAATAGCCCCAGCCTATTCAACCTCTCCCTGTATCTCAAATCCTCCAACCCTGGAAACATCCTTGTAAATCTTTTCTGAACCCTTTCAAATTTCACAGCATCCTTCTGCTAGGAAGGAGACCAGAATTGCATGCAATATTCCAACAGTGGCCTAACCAATGTCCTATACATCTGCAACATGACCTCCCAGCTCCTGCATTCAATACTCTGACCAATAAAGGAAAGTATACCAAACACCTTCTTCACTATCCTATCTACCTGTGACTCCACTTTCAAGGAGCTTCAAGGAGTCAAACAAATACTTTGGATCAGTCCTCATAGGTCAAATACACTAATAGCATTCCAAAAATACTAAATTAAGGAGCAAAAAGCGTGAGAAAATAAATATAGTAATTCACTAAATAAATGGTAGCAGGCAAACTCAATGGTGTTAAAGGCTAAAAGTCCCCTGGACCTGATGGAATGCGTAGTAAAATATTGAAAGAAGGGGCTGCAGATATGGTGGTCACACTGGCAGTAATATTGCAAGAATCATTAGACTTTGGAAAACTGCAGAAGGATCAGAAAATTGTCAATGTAATGCATTTATTCAAAAATGGAAGGAGACAAGAAAAAAAAGGACCAGTTAGCTAAACATCTTAATTTGGGAAAATGTTAAAGTCTGTTGTGAAGAAGGTACCAGCAGAGCACTTAGAAACACATTTTATAATCAATCAGAGTCAGCATGGCTTTGTAAAGGGAAAATCATGCCAGATTAATTTAACAGAATTCTTTGAGGGGGGTAACAAGGAGAATCGATGAAAGGATGCAGTGGAGGCAATATGTTTGGATTTTCAGAGGATGTTCGATCAGGTACTGCATGTTAATTTACTTGATAAGCTAAGAGTCCATGATGTTAGAGAAAGGACATAAGCATGCAAAGAGTATTGGCCAACTAATAGAAGGCAGGGAGTTGGAATAAGATGGTCATTTTCAGGATGGCAACTTGTAACTAGTGGAATTCCACAGGGGCAGTGCTGGGCCATAACTATTTACGATCGCATATTAATAACTTGGAGAAGGGAAGTGAATATACTGTTGCCATCACTGCGGATGACACCAAAAATAAATGGGAAAGCAAATGCTGAGGATGGCAAAGTCTACAGAGACATCTAGACATGTTAAATGGGTGGATATAAACTTGGCAGGTGGAAAATAATGAGAAAATGTGCGGTTAAGCACTTTAACAGGAAGAATGGAGGAGCTAAATATTACTTAAATGGAGACAGAGACTGTAGAAAGCTGGAGTACAGAGTCTTTGGACATAAATCACAAAAAGCTAGCAGAGAGGTTCAGATGAATAGAATGTTGTTTTTTATTTCAAAGGAACTGATCGAGTTAATAGCAGTTGTCTTTTCCCTGGGCTGGGGCTTTCAAGAAAAGGGGGTACACGTTTTAGGTGAGAGGAGAGAGATTTAGAAAAGACATGAGAGGGAAAGTTTTTACAGAGGGTGGTGTGCATGTGGAATCAATTTCCTGAGGAAGTAATGGATGTAGGTATAATTATAACATTTCAAAGACATTTAGATAAGTATATGAATAGGAAAGGTTTCAAGGATTATGAGCCAGGAGCAGGTAGGTGGGACTAGTTTAGTTTGAAACTATGTTCAGCCTGGACTGGTTGGACCGCTTCCGTGCTGTATGACTCTGTAGAAGAAGGGATGTCTTGTTAATACTGTACAAAGCATTAGTTGACCACTGCCCTAATATAGTGAACAGTTTTGTGGCCTCTTACCTAAGGAAAGATATACTGACATTGGACATGATACAGAGAAGGTTTGCTAAGGTGATCCTTGCTATGGAGGGACTGTCCTTATAAGGAGTAGTTGTGCCTATACTTTTTTGGAGTTTAACACAATGAGAGGTGACCCTAATGAAACAGATGACAAGGTTCTAAGGGGACTTGACAGGTAGATGTGGGAAGATTGTGTACGCTTGTGGGAGAGTCTTGGACCAGAGGGCATCATCTCAGAGCAAGAGTTAGCTTAATTAGGACAGAGATGAGGAGGAATTACTTCTCTCAAAGGATAGTGAAACTGTGGAATTCTTTACTACCGAGGCTGAGTTGTTAACTATATTCAAAGCTGAGATTGATTCCCTTACTGATTGGAAATCTATGATTATGGGGAAAAAGCAAGAAAATGAACTTGAGGATTATCAGATCCTGATTGATTATTGGTCAATACTCACTCTTCAAACAACATTATTAAAATAGATTATCTAGTTACTCCATGCTGATTGTGGAACCTCACGGTGGGTCATTGGGCTGCTTGATGAGAATTGCCACTTCATTAGAAAAGGCTTTGGGACGTCCTAAGGATATGAAAAGAATTGATTCTACACCAAAGTGACAGTTTTTCAGACACAGGAAAGTCATTCTGTAAGACCTCCAAGTGAGATTAGAACCATAGAAGTGAAACAGCATAGAAGAGAGCCATTCGGCCCAACATGTCTATGACAACACAAAGACACCCCAATGCTATTTCTCATCCCATCTTCCCGTAAAGGAAGGAGATCGGAATTTCATGCAGTATTCCACCAGTGGCCTAGCCAATGTCCAGTACAGCCACAACATGACCTCCCAACTCCTGTACTCAATACTCTGACCAAAAAAGGAAAGCATACCAAGCACCTCCTAATTAAGCGCAGCAGGTCAGGCAGCATCCAAGGAGCAGGAGAATCGACATTTTGGGCATAAGTCCTTCTTCAGGAATGAAGGCTTATGCCTGAAACGTCGATTCTCCTGCTCCTTGGATGCTGCCTGACCTGCTGCGCTCAGCAAAACATTTTTCAGCTCTGATCTCCAACATCTGCAGTCCTCACTGCCTCCTAATTAAGCTAACTCTTGCTGTGAGACGATGCCCTCTGGTCCAAGAGTCTCCCACAAGCGTACACAATCTTCCCACATCTACCTGTCAAGTCCCCTTGGAACCTTGTCATCTGTTTCAATAGGGTCACCTGTCATTGTGCTAAACTCCAAAGCCCTGCAGCTTAAAGCATTTAAAGTGTGGATCCAGGTACGTTTTGAAAGAGTTTAGGGTCTCTGTCTCCGCCATTAACTCAGGCAGTATATTCCAGACACCCATCACCCTCAGCTTCTCCTTGCATGCACTCTCAATCTTCTGCCACTTCGATTGAATTTTTGACCCCTGCTGTTTGACCTCTCAGCCAAGGGAATCAGGGTAGACAGGAGGAGCCTATCTTTACCTTTCACAATTTTGCATCCCTCACTAATGTCACCCCTCCGCCTTCTCTGTTCCAAGGAAAGTAAAGCCAAGCTAGCTAATCTCTCCTCATAGCTACACGTCTCCAGTCCTGGCAAGGATTGTTAGCAAGTAACAAATGACGTGTGCTTTGGATAAAGGGGAACCAGTAATTTGATAAGGTGCCACATCTAGGGTTACTGTGTGAGAAGGGAGAATCGGATCAGTTGCAAACCTACTGAATTGAAGAGCAGTCTCAAAGGGTCTACTTCTGTTTTTTGTCCCTATCTAGTGCTGAAGTAGGCAGGATTTTACATGTTGCGATGCCCCCTGCAGCAGTTTAATTAAGATTGCCCAAACTGATTTTGTGGACCCCTATAGACAATAGAGATTAGAAACGCGCACACCTCCAGTCAGAATATTCTGACCTGAAACATTTAGCTGTAGCTCCTTGTAGGGTATCGGATCTAGATAGGCAAAAGTGAGGACTGCAGATGCTGGGGATTAGAGTTGGGAGAGTGGTGCTAGAAAAGCACAACTGGTCAGGCAGAATCCGAGGAACAGGAGAATCAACATTTTGGGCAAAAGCCCTTCATCAGTGGTGTTGTGGCTTAGTTGGTTAAAGTGTTGGATCTAGATGCCTTTACATGATATTTCCATGTAAAATCTCTCATATTGTGATATTACTGTTATGAATACTCCCAGAACGTATGGTGCTAGGGGACATTACCTGTGATTACCCACAGCAGTACATGATGATGTTGGAAATTTGGGCCCTTCAGATTTTATATGATTCTGTATCTGTCTTTTTTTTGGTTTGAGGCACAAACACCAACAACAACAACTTGCACTAATATAGTGCCTTTAATGTCTTGAAATGGGTAAAGGTGGATAAATCCCCAGGACCTGATCAGGTGTACCCGAGAACTCTGTGGGAAGCTAGAGAAGTGATTGCTGGGCCTCTTGCCAAGATATTTGTATCATCGATAGTCACAGGTGAGGTGCCAGAAGAATGGAGGTTGGCTAATGTGGTGACACTGTTTAAGAAGGGTGTTAAGGACAAGCCAGGGAACTATAGACCAGTGAGCCTGACGTCGGCGGTGGGCAAGTTGTTGGAGGGAATCCTGAGGGACAGGATGTACAAATATTTGGAAAGGCAAGGACTGATTAGGGATAGTCAATATGGCTTTGTGCGTGGGAAATCATGTCTCACAAACTTGATTGAGTTTTTTCAAGAAGTAACAAAGAGGATTGATGAGAGCAGAGTGGTAGATGTGATCTATATGGATTTCAGTAAGGCATTCAACAAGGTTCCCCGTGATAGACTGATTAGCAAGGTTAGATCTCACAGAATACAGGGAGAACTAGCCATTTGGCTACACAACTGGCTCAAAGGTAGAAGACAGAGGGTTGTTGTGGAGGGTTGTTTTTCAGACTGGAGGCCTGTGACCAGTGGAGTGCCACAATGATCGGTGCTGGGTCCTCTACTTTTTGACATTTACATAAATGATTTGGATGGGAGCATAAGAGGTACAGTTGATAAGTTTGCAGATGAGACCAAAATTGAAGGTGTAGTGGAGAGGGTTACCTCGGATTACAACAGGATCTGGACCAGATGGGCCAAAAAGTGGCAGATGGAGTTTATTAGATTTAGATTTCTTACAGCGTGGAAACAGGCCCAACAAGTCCACACCGACCTTCCGAAGAGCAAACCACCCAGACCCATTCTTCACCTAACACTACGGGCAATTTAGCATGGCCAATTCACCTAACCTGCACATTCTTGGACTGCAGCAGGAAACCGGAGCAAACCCACGCAGAAGCAGGGAGAATGGGCAAATTCCACACAGACAGTCGCTTGAGGTGGGAATTGAACCCCGGACTCTGGCACTATGAGGCAGCGGTGCTAACCCTTGTGCCAGTATGCCACCCCCAGATAAATTCAGATAAATGCGAGGTGCTGCATTTTGGAAAAGCAAATCTTAGCAGGTCTTATACACTTACTGGTGAGGTCCTAGGGAGTGTTGCTGAACAAAGAGACCTTGGAGTTCAGGTTCACAGCTCCTTGAAAATGGAGTTGTAGGTAGATTGGAGAGTGAAGAAGGTGTTTGGTGTGCTTTCCTTTATTGGTCAGAGTATTGAGTACAGGAGTTGGGAGGTCATGTTGTACAGGACATTGATTAGGCCACTGCTGGAATATTGCATGCAATTTTGGTCTTCCTCCTATCGGAAAGATGTTGTGAAACTTGAAAATGTTCAGAAAGCGTTTACAAGGATGTTGCCAGGATTGGAGGATTTGAGCTATAGGGAGAGGCTGAACAGGCTGGGGCTGTTTTGCCTGGAGCGTTGGTGGCTGAGATGTGACCTTATAGAGGTTCACAAAATTATGAGGGGCGTACATAGGGTAAATAGGCAAAGTCTTTTCCCTGGGGTCAGGGAGTCCAGAACTAAAGGGCATAGGTTCAGAATGAGAGGGTAAAGATATAAAAGAGACCTAAGGGGCAACTTTTTCACATAGAGGGTGGTACATGTATGGAATGAGCTGCCAGAGGAAGTGGTAGAGGTTGGTACAATTGCAACATTTAAGAGAAAGTAGCATAGAGTACAATAGGTGAGTGGGGGAGGGGATGAAGGTGATAGGTTGGGGGAGAGGGTGGAGTGGATAGGAGGAAAAGAAGTGGAGTGGAAGAGGGACTTCCTGAGATTCTTGTAGAGAGAGGAGGAAAACTTCTTCAAGGCAGGCATCCTTGCAAGAGGATTCGCAGTAGGGTTAAAATCTCAGGGAGTCCCACTTCCACTGCACTTCTTTCCCACCTATCCACTCCACCCTCCTGTCCCCCCGACCCAAAACCTTCATCCCCTCCCGCACTCACCTATTGTACTCTATGCTACTTTCTCTTAAATGTTGCAATTGTACCAGCCTCCACCACTTTCTCCCCACCTCCACCCTCCTCTCACTTATCTCTCCACCCTTCAGGCTGTCTGCCTTTATTCCTGATGAAGGGCTTTTGCCCGAAACGTCGATTTTACTGCTCCTCAGATGCTGCCTGACCTGCTGTGCTCTTCCAGCACCACTCTTCTCCAGAATCTGGTTCCAGCATCTGCAGTCATTGTTTTTACCTATAAGAATAGGATGGGTTTGAAGGGATATGGGCCGGGTGCTGGCAGGTGGGACTAGATTGGGTTGGGATATCTGGTCAGCATGGACATGTTGGACCAAAGGGTCTGTTTTCATGCTGTACATCTCTACAACTCAATGACTCTATGGTGCAAAGAGAGCAATCTTTCCAACAACATCAGCAAAACAATGGAGCTGGTCATGGACTTCAGGAAGTGGAGGGCATGCCCCTGTCTGTATCAGTGGAACTGAGGTGGACATGGTCGAGACCATCAAGTTCCTGAGAGCAATGATCGCCAACAATTTGTCCTGGTCCACCAACATGGATGCTATGGTCAAGAAAGCACAGCAACACCTCTACTTCCTCAGGAGGCCAAGGAAATTAACATATCCAGAAAGATTTTTATAAATTTTTATAAATCCACCATAGAAAGTATCCTATCTGGATGCAACACAGTGTGATGTGGCAACAGCTTGTTCTAAGACTAAAAGAAATGACAGACCTTTGTGAGCACAGTCACAACCCAGCCTTCCTTCCATTGACTCCATCTACACTTCCCACTGCATCAAGAAAGCAACCAATGTAATCTAAGACCCCTCTCACCCCGGTTATACTGTACATCTCTACGACTCTATGACTCTAGTAAAACAGCCCAAGGCATTCATGAGTGTTTTCAAACAATAAGGAGTTAGTAAGACAAATGGTTGTATGGTAGGGATATGAGGAGGAACCGGTTTAGTGACCAATTCTAGGACCTAGGTTCTTGACGCAGTGAACATACTTGAGCAATATAAGTCAAAGACATCAAGTAAATCAGACATGGGTGAGGTCAGCTGGGAGATCTCCAAGGGTATTGGCCTGCAGGTGATTCCAGAAATAGGGAAATCATGGAGAGATTTGAAATCGAGGATGCCAATTTTAAAATTGAGGCAGTGAGCTGAAGGATTTGAGGAGCTTATTAAGAAGCTGTGGTTGTTAATTGGGTTGTATCCTCAATTGACAGCCAGCTTCCATATTCAGTAGAAGCATCAATTTGGGGAGTGGGGGGTTGATGCAGCAAGGTGCATCTATTTGATTGTCCATCGAACTTGTTTATTTGAATGTCTGACTGAGGTTATACTCAACCCAAATTATCATAAACTGAAGTCTGCTAATCCTCTACACCTTTATGACTAGCCAGTTTAAAAAAAAATTTCTGGAAGATGGTCAGCATTTGTTGCCCTTTCCTAGTTACCCCTTGAGAAGGTGGTGTTCAGCTGCCTTCTTGAACCGCTGCAGTACATGTGCTGTGTTTGACCCACAATGCTATTTCATGGGCGTTGAGAGCCTGAATTGAGAAGCAGGTGTAGCCAGAAAAAGTTGTGAAAGCCTGCTATCGCACACTGCTGCAGTTTGTTTTTAATTTAAAAGATGCTTGGCTTGTAAGGGAGAGAAAATGAAACCATATAATCCAACTGCAGCACCAATTTGTAAGTGGTGAACTTGACTTTGTTTTCATTAATATATTTCTGATCCATTTGTGACCTGCAGTGTGTAGGTGAGAAGATGGCCATTATCAGTCTCAATTAGAGTTGCAATGATATAAAGCAGAAGCAAAATATTGTAGTGTTCATTCAACATAGAAAATGAGGACAGATTGCCAAATTGTTAGTGAGTAAAAGTGTATCATGTTGCAGTGTCTGAATTTGTATGAATATATAATTTCCCCCACTTAATGGGATGCATTAGATGTAGTTTCGATGTTCAATTTTGCAATTCCTACTCTTGCTCCTTTTTATCTTCGTTATTGATGATGCTGGCAAGTCCAGCTTTTAATGCTTATCCCTAAGTGATGGATAGCCATACACTTGAAACACTGCTGAATGGTCTAGCCCCAGTTCTCTATGCCTATAGTTCAAGAATCTCCAACCAGTGGAAAATGTCTATCAACCAGACCACCCATCCACCATCTAAATTCTTTGGTGCAGCCACAATGAAGGAACACAATACTTGTGAGTCAGGATGGCCTGTGTCTGAAAGGAGAATGTGGAGCTGATGGTGTTACCATCTGCTCGGTGCTGATTTTCTTCCAGGTGGTAGTGGTCATGATTTGGAGGGTGCTGTAGAAGCAGCGTCTGAGAATCGCTGCAGTGTATCCTGTACATACAGCATGTTGCAGATGCAGTGCAATGGTAATAGAGGGAGTGAATATTTAAACTGGAGCTTTGGCTTCAGACCAAGCAGGCTGCTTTGTCCTGGATGTTTTTTTTCACACTCCTTTACAGGATAAGGGTGTTGCTGGCTAGGCTAGCATTCATTGCCCAGAGGCAGTTTCTTTTTCATTGACTTTAAATTCCACCATTTGCCGTGGTGGAATTCGTGCTGGGTCCCCAGAACAGTCCTGCGTCTCTGGATTAACTGTCCACTGAAGACCCCCCTGAGCTTCTTGAGTGTTGTTAGCTCTGCCCTCAGCTATGCAAATGCAGTGTATGTTATCACAGTCCTAACAATTGTCTTCTAAATGATGGAAAGGTTGTGGGGGATCAGGAAGTGAGCTATTTTGTTCCATATTACTAGACTTTGACATCATTCAGACGCGTCATCCAAATTCAGCTTCTGATTGAATAATGACTCCAAAATGTTGTTAATGGGGAATTCTGTTTTTCATTCAATCATGGGATTAGGGCAACACTGGCTAGGCAGCATTTATTGCCCATTGCTAATTACCTAGAGGACAGTTAAGAGTCAGCAACTTTGCTGTGGGTCTGGAGTCACATGTAGACCAGACCGGGTAAGGATAGCAGATTCCTTCCCTAAAGAATCTTCATGAACCAGGTAAGTTTTTCCCACAACAATCAACAATAGATTTATGTTCATCAATTGATTTCAGGTTTTGTTTTACTGAATTCTAATTCCATCACATGCCGTGGTGGGAAATGAACACGGGGTCCCCAGAATATTTTCTGGGTCTCTGGATTAATAGTGCAGCAATAGACCACTGGAGTATTGCCTCCTATTCAATGACAATAATGCTATTAGTTGTCACAAGAAATGGTTAGAGTTTCACTTGCTGGCGGTGGGAATTGTCTGGAACTTGGATGCTGGGAATGTTACTTGCCGTTACGAACCGAAGCCAGGTTTCATCATACAAGAAAACAGGCTCTTTTAGTGTCTAAAGAGCCGTGAATGGCTTTGTGTAATCATCAGCAACTACTTTCATTTCTGACCTTAGGATGGAAGCAGGTTCATTGATGTAGCTGTTGAAGATGGGTGGCTCTAGGACATGACCCCGAAGAGCTCTTGCTGAGAGCAGAGACGGCTTGGGGTTGAGATAATTGACCTCAATCAAACCACATCGACCTTTTTTTTGGCTTGTGTTCAGCCTGACACCAACCAGTGGAGTGTTTTTTTTCTCCCTGATTTCCACTGACATCAATTTCATGCTCCCTCGAATGTCTGGCTTCATTTCTCACACTCAAGCTATTTTTGTCTGTGCAATTTCTCCTGAAATGTTAAATCAGGGCCAACCAGACCACAGCACTGTTTGTTCACATCTGGACCTCAATCGTTCTTGAATACAGCTTATGATATGATTAATAGACTTTATATTGTAAACGGCTGCAAAACATGATTTGAGTCAGACTACAACTTCATTAACTCGCTCTCAAGCAGCAGCGAGTCAATGGATGGTATTAAATACCGAGGACACTAGAGGTCAGTCTTGCGATTATAGACTGCAAATAAAACACACGTGGAGAAAGTCATTTGAGAAACATTTATTCCTTGTTTTTAATCGGACTTCAGGATGACATTACCTTTTAAGTAGTACTTAATAAACAGCTGTATTATTGTGGAGATATTATGACCGTGTTAGCGAAGGGAACATCTTCCTATTTTTCGCTTGCATGCCAGTAATCCCAGTCTCCCATTATAGATTCACCAGAAGGGACATTTCTGTTATTGTTTCGCCTCAGTGATAGTGCCTCATTTCAAATCGCAGAAGTGCACAGTGACAGTAATTGATTTTTCTTTTTTTTTTGAAAACAAAAGCATAATTTGTCCTTTTATTTGTTGTTTGGCTTCTTGGATTATACTTTTTTTTTAAAACCTTCCGAGAGCTGGGATTCTATCTAGTCTGTTTCTCCCCGGTGGTTACTCCCTCTCCCTGTTGTTGACCATTGTAGTTCGTCTCTGAATTTTCTCCAAGTTCCGCACCTCCCTCCCCCTGCTCCCCATGCCAGCCAACCTGTCACAGCACTGCTCAACACTTGCAAACACCATTCGGCACGCTCACTCAGCCACTTCGGGGACAACGTAGACTTTTGTCTCAAAATGAGGATCAAAGTCTACTAAAGCAGTGCTTCCGCCTCACTTCTCCCTCTCCATGTGAGACATGGACAACCCACCGCCCTCTGATTAAGCAACCGCACGGATTTCACTTGAGCTGCTTCGGTTCTGCCAGCAATTTCAAAGTGAGCTGAACAAAACTTGTTAGAATTGAAGTTCTCTCACGGTTTTACCCATCTGAAGTCGAAAGCAGACTTTGATCTATAGGAGCCGGTGTTGGACCGGTGTGTCCAAAGTTAACACCAGGTTATAGTCCAACACGTTTATTTGGAAGCGCTAACTTTCGGAGCGCTGCTCCTTCAACCTCCTGATGAAGAGGCAGTGCTTTGTCAGCTGGTGCTTCCAAATAAACCTATTGGACTATAACCTGATGTGTGATTTTTAACTTTGGACACAACTTGCTTTTGTTGAGCCATCATCTCCTCAACCTCAAAGGAGTCCTGCATACCCAAGGGCAGCCCACTGCACCAGTTTTAATTTTTAAAAGTACACTTCATTCATTATAAATAAACACATACAAAACAAGGAGAAAGCGGGGACAGCAGATGCTGCAAATACAAGACAAATCCATTCAAAATTTGCAGTGAATATAGTGGAATTTTCCTCTTCCACTTGCAACAGAAAAAGATTTCCTTTTTTTGATAGTTAGGAAAGGTCTCATTACATTCCCATTAAGGTCTCTTGAAACTAACAGATCCTCATTATAATTTAGCTGAAAGACCTCAGTCTTTCCCCGTCCCCCACTGAACTCTGGCAGCAGCTGCCCCAAGGTTTAATGTGTCCCTCAGCACTTACTCCAGGATCTTGGAATGTGCCAGTCTGCAACACACCATTGGGAGTCAACTCCTTGTTCTGGAGGACCAACAGGTTCGGGGTAGTCCAAAGAAAGTCTTTCACCAAGTTGATGGTCCTCCAGATGTAGTCAATGTCTGTCTCCGGGAACAGGTTCAATAGAACACAGAGTCCTATGTCACAGAGCTGCACTGGACAAATCTAGACAAATACCACTGCATCCCTCTCCAGACTTTCTTTGGAAAAGCACATTCCAGGAGGCATGTGTTGGAATGTACACTACGACAGCACTTAAAGGGCAGCCTGCGATGATGCAGAGGCCATGCACGCAGGAAGGATCTGACGGGTAGTGCCCCTCTCGTCACAGCCAAGCAATCTCTTGGGGATCATTGGAAAGTTCTGGTGATGAGGCATTCTGCCAAATGTCTTTGACTGTTCAGGGAACAGCTCGACCAGATCCATCCTCCCCTTTTCCCATAGGGTCTCAAGGGCACTAGATGCTGACCATTGTCTGATGGATGTGTGGTCAAAGGTGCTTTTCTTTGTAAGTTTTTTTGTCATAAGGGACAGGTGATATGGAATGGTCCGATTCCTTGGAGCTATCCACAGCAGCGAGGTTACTCCCATCCTTTGCAATACCAGGGACAGGTTAGAACCTCAGTACAGTGACATTTCATGTTGGCATACTGAAGGTTTATGCATAGTTTGATGCAATCAGACAGGAAGGTAGCCATCAGGATAAGAGCAGCGTTGCGTTTATTTGTACATACGCACACACCCACACATGCACGCTCCTACACATGTAGAGACGCACACACCCACACACGCAGAGATGCACATACACACATGTAGAGACACATGCAGAGACGCACACACCCACACACGCAGAGTTGCACATACCCACACATGTAGAAACACATGCAGAGATGCACACACCCACACACGCAGAGTTGCACATACCCACACATGTAGAGACACATGCAGAGATGCACTTACCCACACACGTAGAGACACATGCAGAGACGCACACACCCACATATGCAGAGATGCACTTACCCACACATGTAGAGACACAAGCAGAGAAGCACATGCACACATTCTATGTGGTGTCTCTTCAGACCCAGTCCACTGTTCATCTTCAGATGAGGTGGAGGACAGCTCAGGTGACTACAATGGTGCAAGGTCAGGGGTTAGGACAGATTTGTTCTACATACAATACTGAGAACCTCACTCCTGATGATCAGGTTCTTATCCACAATGGGGAGGGAGCAGTGCTCCTACAAGCCCAGTTCCTGCCTCATCTTGGTGATATGCTCCTTCTAGATTTTTTTGCACACTCCAGTCGCTCTGAACAATATAGCCAGCACCTTCAGATAATCTGGCCTGACATCAGAGGGGATAAAGGATCAATTGCCCAGCTTTCAGCCATCTAAACTTGAGAATGCACATCATGGGATGGCCCAAACTTAAATTAAAAAGTAGCATGTTGAAAAACAATTTCAGAGCCTGTTCATGGGACCCCACTTTAGGGTGATGGTGGTGGGAAAGTGAGGGCTTGAATACAACTCTGGACAGATTCAAACTGAGAAGACCCTGTCATAAAGCAATCTCAATACCTGAGGAAAAGAAAGTCACTTGGAAGATAAATGATTTTTGAGACGTTGCATTCAATTCTCCCTGCTTTAAGAAGGATGTTGTGAAACTTGAAAGGGTTCAGGAAAGATTTACAAGAATGTTGCCAGGGTTGGAGGGTTTGAATTATAGGAATAGATTGAATAGGCCGAGGCTATTTTCCCTGGATCTTTGGACATGTTACAGAAGTTGATTCAATCGTGTGGAGCACAGATCTAGTGATTCGGTCTTTTTCCCAGGATAGGGGAGTGCAAAGATGGAGGACAAAGGTTTAAGGTGAGAGAGGAAAGATATAAAACTGACCTGAGGGGAAAACTTTTCACCCAGAGGATGGTATGTGGAATGAGCTGTCAGAGGTACAATGACAACATTTAAAAAGCATCTGGCTGGGTATATGAATAGGAAGAGTTTAGAGAGAAATGGGTCCAATTCTGGCAAATGGGACTAGATTAATTGAGGATATCTGGTCGATATGGTCGAGTAGGACCGAAAAGTCTGTTTCCATGCTGTTCAGCTCTATGACTCTAAGTGAACACACTGTAAAGCAAGTGTCTTTACCCTTCTCATAATTAGACCTGCATATCAAAACTTGGTTTACCAGCAACCTTGAGAAAACACTAGTCTAGGCAGGGAGCGAGCAAACACTCTACTGCTGAAGCAATGGGAGAAACTTATTAAAAATTGAACTCTTGAGCTAAGCTATTACCAACCTGAACATCAGTATCATGGTCAGTTTTCATTTAGTTGAAATTAAAATGACTGTTAGGTGTTAATTATGAATGCTTGAGTCTAGTAGGCAGCGAGGTTGAAAAACACCCAGCCTTTTACTTTTCACTGAGAATGCTTACAATCATTGAGAAATGGAATAACTTTTATCTTCAATCTGAGAGGATAAAATCCAGAGTGGTTACTATGATACCATATCTATAGAGCTTTCTTTTGCTGTAAATCCAATTTTATGTTGTTACTTCAATTCCGTTTTCCCACCAACTCCCCTCTATTCTCCTGACTTTATATAACAAAAACTGGTTATTTCCTGGTGCCCAGTTTTCAGTGAGTTTTGTTTTGAATAAGATTTGAAGGACTTGGTTGACTGCTGTTGTTGATCCTGCTGGCTTCAACTGACTGTGGTAAAGGCATGCTGGACAATTTTTAATTTATTTTCCTAATCAACGTATTTACGAATGTTGCCACACACCCGAATAGCAGATGGGACTTGAACCTGGGCCCCTTATCCAGAGCTAGGAACACTACCACTGTGCTGCAAGAGCCCTCAGCTGCAAATCCCAGTGAATCGGGTTTGGTCTGGCTTGCCATTCCTGTGTCCCAACAATAGAAGCTACTATCCTTGACTACTGCAACTATTTAATCCGATTGTCATCAATCTATAAACAGGCTTCAACATACAAATAGATAATGCGTGTGCCGCACAGGTTTTTGTTAATGTAATGTGGTCTGATAATACTCATTCCTTTTGTGAAGCAGGGACTAATATTCCAGAAAAAAAAATCTTAGGAGGTCCGTTACATAGGAACTCCGCAGAGGCTGGTATCCCATCACCAAAATGCCCTTTATTTACACAAGCGCAGTACATTTCACAGTTTTAGTATGGAAGGGCAAAATGTGTCAGCACAGGTTTGGAAGGCTAAAGGGCCTGTTCCTGTCCTGTATTATTCTTTGTGCATGGGCTGTGACCAGATTAGGGAGAATTTGAGAGATTCTTGTTTATTTTTTTTCCCTGTTTATTTTAATTAAACCGTACAACATGGAGTTAATAATTAAAAGAAAGCAGCAGTTCACAAAAACTCACTCTATACAGGGAACGGGCAACAAAGCCAAACCCCAAAACCCACCGTTCAACCAGTTTCCACGGAGATGAGGACAAACCTCAAATCCCACTTCCATTCACAAAGATCACAGTAACAAGCACAGACTAGACAGTGTAAAGAACATTGCCCCAGTATAGCTAGACACCTGACACCACATAGCGATCAGACCGTCCTTGGCTAGCCTTCCTGCAGAATAGTCATCGGCCTTCTAGTCTCCAGCCGCCCTGCGTACTGACCGACCCTTCTCAGGCCTGCTTCCTTCCAGGCTGGTCATTGACCACCCAGCTCCCATTCACCCTGCTTACTGACTGGACTGGGCCTCTGGATTAGTGGTGCTGGAAGAGCACAGCAGTTCATGCAGCACCCGAGGAGCAGTAAAATCGACATTTCGGGCAAAAGCCCTTAATCTGGAATAAAGGCAGAGAGCCTGAAGCGTGGAGAGATAAGCTAGAGGAGGGTGGGGGTGGGGAGAAAATAGCATAGAGTACAATAGGTGAGTGAGGGAGGGGATGGACGTGACAGGTCAGGGAGGAGAGGATGGAGTGGATAGGTGGAAAAGAAGATAGGCAGGTAGGACAAGTCATGGGGATGGTGCTGAGCTGGAAGTTTGGAACTAGGGTGAGGTGGGGGAAGGGGAAATGAGGAAACTGTTGAAGTCCACATTGATGCCCTGGGGTTGAAGTGTTCTGAGGCAAAAGATGAGGCGTTCTTCCTCCAAGTGTCTGGTGGTGAGGGAGCAGTGGTGAAGGAGGCCCAGGACCTCCATGTCCTCGGCAGAGTGGGAGGGGGAGTTGAAATGTTGGGCCACAGGGCAGTGTGATTGATTGGTGCGGGTATCTCAGAGATGTTCCCTAAAGCGCTCTGCTAGGAGGCGTCCAGTCTCCACAATGTAGAGGAGACCGCATCGGGAGCAACGGATACAATAAATGATATTAGTGGATGTGCAGGTAAAAAACTTTGATGGATGTGGAAGGCTCCTTTAGGGCCTTGGATGGAGGTGTGGGTGCAGGTTTTGCAGTTCTTGCTGTGGCAGGGGAAGGTGCCAGGATGGGAGGGTGGGTTGTAGGGGAACGTGGACCTGACCAGGTAGTCACGGAGGGAACAGTCTTTGCGGAAGGCGGAAAGGGGTGTGGAGGGAAATATGTCCCTGGTGGTGGGGTCTTTTTGGAGGTGGCGGAAATGTCAGTGGATGATTTGGTTTATGCGAAGGTTGGTAGGGTGGAAGGTGAGCACGAGGGGCGTTCTGAGCTGGCTGTTGGTCTTCTGATCTCCAGCCACCCTGCGTACTGACTGACCCTCCCCAGCCCACCTTCCTCCGACACATTCATTGGCCACCGGCTCCCAGTCACCTCCATACTAACCAAACCACTGCTTTCCTACAGTCGAGCTGTCAGCCTTCCAGCACCCAGCCACCCCATGTACTAACTGACCCTTTCTCCTGGCCAGCATTCCTATGGACTGGCCATTGGCTATCTGACTCCCAGCTTCCCTGCGTACTGACTGACCGTCCCCCAGTCGGCCTACCTATGGGCTGCCGTCAGCCGCCTGGCTCAGCCTCCACACGTACTGACCAACCTGCCCTATACAGGCTTTCCTGTGAGGATGCTATCAGCTGCCTGGCCGTGCCTGCCCCACGTACTGACAAGCTCCTCCTGGCCCATTTTCCTCCAGGCTGGTCATTGACTCTTGAGCCCCCAGCCAGCCTGCGTACTGGCTGCCCCTCCCGAGCCAGCTTTCCCATAGACACGCTGTCAGCTGCCTGGCCCCAACCACCCTAAGTACTAACAGACACACACCACATCCCTCCCCCACACCTCCCCCCCCCCCCCACTCCTCCCCACACGCACACCTTACTTTTCCCCATGCCGGTCATTGACCCTCCAGCTCCCAGCCACCCAACATACTGACCTGCCCACTCTGGGCCACACAAAAACAATTACAAAACCCACATATAGTAACGGAATTCACAAAATCCTCACAATAAAATTTCCAGTACCAAGGTAAAGTCCATTGCAACAGGCACCAAGTGCACACCCCTCAGCGCGCACATAGGTGTTCAGTCTCCATAGAGACCTAGCCCACCAGACAGAACCAGACCCACTCACAGGAGCACAGTACATTATGAAGGTACAGTTAACTCACAGAGGTTTGGTCCACTCCCAAAGGCAGAGTCCACTCTCAAAAGCAGGGTCCACAGCACACAGACAGGTGTTCAGTCTCCACAGAGGTCTGGTCCATCCAAAGGACCAGGCCCATTCACACAACTGCACCTTTACAATGTGCTGTGTTTAACTCCACAGGGATTTGACCCACTCCACAATGCAGAGTCCACTGCACGATGCAGCAATTGCTCACCTCCTAGCCCACACACAAGTGTTCAGTCTTTATAGAGGCCTAGTCACCCACAAGGGTCAGGCCTACTCACAGCTTTCCAGCTCATCTGAAAAGATGTATTTTCTCAGAGGCTCAGTCCAAACACCAAAAAAGTGAAAACACATTCAATAAATAAAGAAAACCAGAATGCAAGGGCTAAGCTCTACCACAAAATCAGCATAGCCCTTTTCTCAAAGTAAAAAACAGAAAGGAGTAACACACAGGCTGTTACCAGCCAGTGAAACAACAGTTCCCTAATGATAACTGAATCACATCTGCACCACATTGACTGTGTAAATCAGGCAGTTTAGAAATCACTCCTCAATAAAAAAAACCGCAATATCAGTTAACAAACTGGCTGTGTAGATCAGTCAGTTCAGGAATTAGGTTTCCCCCCAAAATACGCAGAAACCGACAACATCAGTACACTGGCTGTGTTGCCAACCAGCTCAAAGCCAGTCCCAAAAGTAGGGAGAATTGGAGAGATTCCTGTTTATATATATTTTATTAAACCATTCACAGCTTACAAAACAATTAACGTTAACAGCTGTATACAGAGAAACCGTAATTTTACAATGGAGAGGAATGGCCTAGCCAAGTCCCAAACCCTGACAGAGATTCCTGTTTATTTATTGTTTTTATTTTATTAAACAATTACAAAGTTTACAAAACACAGTTTACAAAAAACAGTTCACATTTACAGCTGTATACAACAGCAATTTTACAAGGGAGAGGAGCAGCAAAGCCAGGCCCCAAACCCTGACAGAGATTCCTATTTTTTCTCTCTCTTTTTCTTAGCTCCCTCAGAGCCAAATATTAAAGTGAGCAAGATATCTGACACTCCTGTTTTTATTTTTTAAAACGTTTTCCCCTCTTTTCTTTCCCCCACACTACCGCCTAACTGCGGTAGTGCTTATTTTTTCCCCAGCACCCATGGTGTGTGTGTGCAGGTGTGAGACACAGTGAGAGACACAAGGTGTACAAATATTTATTCAGTTTCCACCACCAGGAAGAAAAGAAACACCCGAGTGGCCAGTGACAAGCAGTGCCCTTCACAAAAGGCAATGCTGTGTGATCAAACAGTGAAGGGAAGGGCAGGGACTAAATCAAAATAGAGTTGGAGGGGGAAATAATGCATTCCACTCCCTGCGGCGCTCACCTCTCCCTGAACAACTCCAGTGATTCCTGTTTATTTTTTTTCCCACCTTTCTGTTTACCCCCACACTACCACCTAACTGTGGTAGTGCTTATTTTTTTCCCAGTACTCATGACATGTGTGTGCAGGTGTGAGAGACAGTGAGAGACACAAGGTGCACGAATCTTTATTCAATTTCCACCACTAGGAAGAAAGGAAAACACCCGAGTGGCCAAAGACAAGTAGTGCCCTTCACAAAAGGCAATGCTGTGTGATCAAACAGTGAAGGGGAGGGCAGGGATTAAATCAAAATAGAGTTGGAGGGGGAAATAATGCATTCCACTCCCTGCGCTGTTCACCTCTCCCTGAACAACTCCAGGGATTCTTGTTTATTTATTTATTTTTCTTTCTTTTCTTTTTCTTTTTTCTTTTTTCTTCTTTTTTCTACTCCTTTCTATTTTACTTTTATTCTTATTAACCCCCTCACTACCGCCTAACTGCAGTTGTGCTTATTTTTCCCCAGCACCCACGTTGTGTGTGTGCGCAAGTGAGGGGCACAGTGAGAGACACAAGGTGTACAAATCTTTATTCAATTTCCACCACCAGGAAGAAAAGGAAAACACCCGAATGGCCTGTGACAAGCAGTGCCCTTCACAAAAGGCAATGCTGTGTGATCAAACAGTGTAGGGGAGGGCAGGGACTAAATCAAAATAGAGTTGGAGGGGAAAATAATGCACTCCACTCCCTGCGGCGCTCACCTCTCCCTGAAATTGTCCATGGCATCCTGTTTATATCTGTCAGCTAGGACTCCCTGACTGGGTGTTAACCTGAGCCAATCAGCGACCTCATCAATGAGATCCACCTGACCCTCTTTCCAATCACTTAATATAACGTCAACGTTTAGATTAGATTAGATTACTTACAGTGTGGAAACAGGCCCTTCGGCCCAACAAGTCCACACCGACCCGCCGAAGCGTAACCCACCCAGACCCATTCCCCTACACCTAATACTACGGGAAATTTAGCATGGCCAATTCACCTAACCTGCACATTTTTGGACAGTGGGAGGAAACCGGAGCACCCGGAGGAAACCCACACAGACACGGGGAGAATATGCAAACTCCACACAGAGAGTCGCCTGAGGCAGGAATTGAACCCGGGTCTCTGGCGCTGTGAGGCAGCAGTGCTAACCACTGTGCCACCGTGCTGCCCACTTGTTCCTGATGTTCCGGCTAAATACCGATATTAGTCTCTTGATTTTCTAATTTTGTTCAGTGAGTGTTAAGAGTACACAAAGCCTTAATTTGTTAATATCACTTTAATGATGTTTAATAATGACAACTTCATGGCAAAATGGCATAGGCCCCAAAAGACTTCCATCTCAACGTGGTTGACCACATTTAATGTGGAGTCACTGCACTGGGTGAGGTTTTCGAATGACGGGTTTCCTTCTGTTCATGAATGAGTGTGTGATTTATTTTCCTAACCTGACACTTTCAAGCTCACTTCTGCTGATCCGAGATTTCCTTTTTGAACCTGAGTTCAAATTCTCCAACTGCTCAGTGGGGATTTGAGCTGACAGTCTCTGAAATCATTAATCCGTGTCTGGGATTAGTGTGCCAGTCACATAGCCACCGCATGTCTGCACCCTTTCAGCAGTCTCAATTGTATCTGCACATTTTGATTGTGAATGGAGCTGGAGTATTTTCTTACCACCTTCAAGGCAAAAGCTCAGCATTACGATTATGTTCCGATATTCCATGTCCAACATTCAAATCACTGTGGTCTATGTTTAGTTTACTCCATGGGCTGGGGTTCACATGCCCTTGCCACCTATATTTTGACAAGGTGAGGGGCATGTGACATGGATGAGGTTGCTAGCCCACAACATGAGATGGCTCCTATTGTACAGTAGTTGGATCGGACTCTTATGGTGTACTGGTAGTGCTCCTAGCTGTGGCCCAGGAGCATGGGCTCAAGTCCCATTTGCTTTGCCAGTGTGTCAAAACTTTCTGAGCAGGTTGGTTAAAATAACCTACAGTGGGTGTGTAAATGCCAAGATTATTCACCCTGCTGTCATATTTAAACGCACAATTAAAAGTCAATTAGACATGTTAACCAGCCTATTGACCCAAGTAATACACTGTCCAGCCAATGGCCTGGCAGCATTGTCATAGAACATAGAATATAGAAAAATACAGTGCAGTACAGGCCCTTCGGCCCTCGATGTTGCGCTGACCGAAGCCTACCTAACCTACACTAGCCCAATAACCTCCACATGCTTATCCAATGCCCGCTTAAATGACCATAAAGAGGGAGAGTCCACCACTGCTACTAGCAGGGCATTCCATGAACTCACAACCCACTGAGTAATGTTAGCTAGTAATTGAGGAATCAATTGAGGTACATTAGTCAGGGGTAAATAAGGTAGGGGAATGGGTGTAGGTGGGTTACTCTTCGGAGGGTCGGTGTGGACTTGTTGGGCTGAAGGGCCTGTTTCCATACTGTAGGGAATCTAATCCAGCTCATCTTCCAGGGATCTGGGTCCAAATCCCACTGTAGCAGACAGTAGAATTTATTTTCAATTTTAAAAAAATTAAAATAATATTGCGGCCTCCCTTATGGCACAGTGGTAGTGTCCCTACACGTGGAAGGGAGGCTAGAGTTTAAGTCCCACCTGCTCCAGATGTGTGTAATAACATCTCAGAACAGGTTGATTCGAAAAATAATTTTTTTAAAAAAGGAAAAAGGTTTCCATTCCCTAAATCATAATAAAATGTGGGGGTTGGGGAGGGCAGGGGGTGGGGGTGGCGGGGGGGGGAAGGGAAATGGAGTGGGGCGCCTGATGTGATGGAAAACTGAGAGACTGCAGATGCTGGGAATCAGAAATAAAAACAGAAATTGCTGGGAAATTTCAGCTAGTCTGGCAGCAGCATCTGTGGAGAGAGCACAGAGTTCATGTTTCAAGTCCAGTGACCCTTTTTCAGAACTTCAGAGGGATCCTGAAAAAGGAAGGGTCCCTGGACCCAAAATGTTAACTCTGCTTTCTCTCCACAGATGCTGCCAGACCTGTTGGGATACTGCGTACTGTCTAAATTGGGACCACCTCCAGTGTTCCTTCTTTGCTGTTTACTCTAAAAAGCCTGACACCTCATTTATCAGTCATAGAGTCATAGTGATGTACAGAACAGAAACAGAACCTTGGGTCCAACCCTTCCATGCCGACCAGATATCCCAACCCAATCTAGTCCCACCTGACAGCACCCGGCCCACATCCCTCCAATCCCTTCCTATTCATATGCCCATCCAAATGCCTCTTATTTGTTGCAATTGTACCCGCCTCCACCACATCCTCTGGCAGCTCATTCCATACTCGTACCATCCTCTGCGTGAAAATGTTGTCCCGTAGGTCTCTTTTTTATCTTTCCCCTCTCACCCTAAATCTATGCCTTCTAGTTCTGGACTGTCCCATCCCAGGGAAAAGACATTGTCTATTTATCCTATCCATGCTCCTCATAATTTTGTAAACCTCTATAAAACCTCCAAGCCTGTTCAGCCTCTCCTTATAGCTCAAAGAATCCGTTCCTGGAACTTAACCTTTCTGGTGTAGCCATGATCCTTGATTTGCCCCATCCACAATCATGGCAGTGCTCACTCCTGAGGACAGGAATCTGAATAAAATCCAGGAGTAGGCCATTCAGCCCATTGACTCCATCCTATCATCTCAATTAGATCTTGGCTGATTTGATAATGCTCAACTCTGATTTCCTGTCTTTTCCCTTTAACCCTTGATTCCTACTTAAAAAAAAAACTCTCTGAGACCTGAAGATGTAGGAACAGAAGTAGGCTATCTGGCTGATAAGATTGATGGAGCAGCTGAGGGTTGGAGAAACCATATTAATTTAAACTTAACCAATTGCACCAGGTGTGGACTTGTTGGGGCGAAGGGCCTATTTCTACACTTTAGGGAATCTAATCTAATTTAACCTGCTCACGACGTTTTCCAACTCCAGGAAGGCTTACCCAGAGTGAGTCCTCTTTTGGCTGGCTCTCATCTGGAATACCCTCACATCCCACTGTGTAACCACTGCTCTTCCAGTACCACTAATCCAGAATCTGGTTTCCAGCATCTGCAGTCATTGTTTTTACCTGCCCCCCATTATAATTCTTCCATTTGATTCAGTGCTTTTATATTTTAAACCCATACATTGCGTATAGTTCTGGTGACTGTGTCATTGGAAGTGAACTATTTCTTTATGCTAAAGGCACATGGGAGTGTTCCGTCAGGAGAGGCTATTGTAGATATAGATTTTTAAAACAAAGTCCAAGTTCTTCCCTGCAGGTCCCTCACTCCAAACTTACCCGCCCTCCTCCTTCGGAATCATGTGCATAATGGGTGGTGAAACAAAGGTATAAAACAATGCAGAAACATTGAATTAAATCATTGAACTGTGAAGGAGGCCATTTGGCCGATTCGGTCTGTATTGAAATTATTTCCTCAGAAAGGAACAAAAGGATTAGAGGCGAAGTGAGGAAAACCTTTTTCCACTCAGAGAGCTAGTGGAAGCCTGGAACTCACTGCATGTAAGGGAGGTAAAGGCAGAAGCCTTCATAATATTTAAGAAGTATTGAGATATTGAGGCTATGGGTCAAGTACTGGAAAATGGGATTGGAGTAGGTAGGTGAAGAAGGGCTTATGCCCAAAACGTCGAATCTCCTGTTCCTTGGATGCTGCCTGACCTGCTGCGCTTTTCCAGCAACACATTTTCAGCTTGGAGTAGATAGGTGTTTGTTTTCGATCAGTGTGAGGACAATGGACCCTTTTCCGTGTTGTAGATCTCTACGGCTTTGTGATATTCGGGAGAAGATTTATATTTGAAATCATGAGGGTGTCTGGATAGACAGGAGAAAGTGTTCCCACTTATGAAGGGATCAAGACTGAGAGGGCAAGGATTTAAAGTAATTGGTAAAAGAAGCAAAAGTGACCTGTGGAAAATAAGAAAGCATGACCTGAGAGTGTGATGGAGTCAGGTTCAATTGGAGGGCATTAGACTGTGCATTCTGAAAAAAAAACAGAGGAGATCAACTGACATGGGGAGAAGGTATAAGAATGACAATTGTTCAATTGCTCTTTGGGAGAGCAGATGCAGGCATAAGACCATCAGACAGAGGAGCAGAAAGCAGGCCATTTGGCCCATTGAGTCTGTTCTGCCATTCAATCATTGTTGATAGGCTTTTTAACCCCATTTTCCCAATTTCTCCTCTTGGTAACCAAGAACCTGTCTATCTCTGTTTTAAACACACTCACTGACCTGGCCTCTACAGCCTTCTGTGGCAATGACTTCCACAGATTCACCACCCTCTGGCTCTGATTCTCCTCATCTCCGTTCTAAACTGCCTTCACTTTACTCTAAGGCTGTGTCCTCGGGTCCTAGTCTCTCCAATCAATGGAAACACCTTCTCAATATGCACTGTCCAGGCCGTTCAGTATTCTGTCAGTTTCAATCAGATCCTCCTTTCAACCTTCTAAACTCCACCCAGTGTAGTCCCATAGTCCTTAAACACTCCTCATATATTAAGCTTCTCATTCCTGAGATCATTTTAGTGAACCTCTTGTGGACCCGCTCCAGGGCCAGTACATCCTTCCTGAGATATGGGCATGATATGGGCTGAGTGGTCTCCTTCAGCACTGTCAGATTTACTGTCTAAATTGCACACTCTCACCAATGGGAGAACTGCCGCACCTGGTGATAACATTGCAAGAAGTGTGAAAGGGAGCCGTTCAGCCCATGATGTATGCGCTGTTTTTTTTTAAAGTTAATTTTAATTAGTCCCACAAAGCCAAGCTGTCCCCCAAAGTCCTGCATAATTTCCCTTTCGGATATTCATCTAATTCTCTTCCAATAGTTGCAAGCAAACTTGTTCCCACTACCTCTTCAGGCAGCACATTCCCCATACTGTTATTTAAATTAAAAAAAAACTTTCCTCACATCTCCTTTGCCTCTTTTGTCATGAATTGATTCTCCAATTACTGATGCCATTTTATGCCAGGCCAATTTTTTAAAAAAGTATTCACTTTGGGATGTGGGTGTTGTGGTTGGCTGGCATTTATTGCTTGTGCCTAATTGCCCTAGATAAGGCAGTGGGGAGCAGTCTTCTTGAACTGCTACAGTCGATGTGCTGTCAGTATACCCTTAATGAAGGAATTCTAAGATTTTGGCCGAGTGACATTAACGGGACATTGATATATTTCCAAGCCAGGATGATGAGTTGCTTGGAGGGAACTTGAAGCTGATGATGTTCCCTGGTATCTGCTGTCCTTGTCCTCTGAGCAGGAATTGTTTGTGGGTTTGGAAGATGCTGTCTAAGGACTTTTGAATTTCTGCAGTTCATCTTGTAAATAGTACACAGTGCTGCCACTGAACATCGGTGGTGAGGGAATAGATGTTTTTGGATGTAGTGCTCATCAAGTGCATTGCTTTGTCCTGGATAGTGTCAAGCTTCTTGTGTTGTTGGAGTTCACTCATCCAGGCAAGTGGGGATTGTTCCATCGCAGTACTGACTTGTTCCTTGTGGATAGTGGACAGGCTTTGGAAAATCAGGAGAAAACTACTCACTGCATGATTTTTAACCCATAACCTGCTCTTCTACCTACAATATTCATCTTGTTACAGACCAGACCAAACTCCCTCAAAACACATCAAGGAGATAGAATAGACCCTAGCTTTTATTTTGTTCAAAGGCAAGTGTGAGATGCTGTCTTCCAGATGTGATCCAATTGATCAAGTTGCTAAGCTTTAAGCAAAACACATTTTACATTAGCTGTGATGTAAGAATACAAGCAAACTAAAACTGGCATGACTTTAACTCTAATCACATACTTACCTAAGAAATGTATGATTTAGCTAGTACCCACCAACTGTTCCATTATAACAGCATTCTATAAACATGCCATTGGCAAAGGCAAATTCAACAAAACAGATTTCCCTCATTTGCTATCTCCTCCAGTCCAGGAGAAGGAATACCAACACAATGAATCCAGCAGCAGAGAAAGAGAGAGATACATCGAGCAGCTTCAACTCCAAAACCCAGCCAAAGCAAAACTAAAACATTGAGTCTATGTGAGCCTGACTCCACACACTCATACCTCTTTTATCTATTTGTTTTAAAATTCAAAACTATTAAAAGGCAAAACAAACAACAAAGACCAGCACCACACAGGAACAGACCATTTGGCCCACCAAGCCTTTGCCCTTCCTAAACTAAAAACTTTTGCTTCTACACAGTCCAACTCCCTCTATCTGTCACAATGTTTCTTAAACATTTCTATTGTATCAATCTCCACCATCTCTGGCAGCACATTCCACTCACCACTCTCTCTTTGTTTAAAAAAAAACCTTGCCTCTCACATTCCCTTTAATCTTTCCCCATTTTACCTTTGTCACCCAGTAATTGATATTTCTACCCTGGGGAAAGAAAGATTCCAACAGTCCACTCTATCCATGCCTCTCATAATTTTGTAACCTCTGTCAGGTTACTCATCAGCCTTTGATGTTCAAGTGGAAACAGTCAGAAGTCACACAACACCAGGTTATAGTCCAACAGGTTTATTTGAAATCACAAGCTTTCAGAGCGCTGCTCCTGACTTCACCTGACAAAGGAGCTGTGCTCCAAAAGCTTGTGATTTCAATTAAACCTGTTGGACTGTAGCCTAGTGTAATTTGATTTCTGAATTTGACCACCCGAGTCCAACACCAGTATCTCCACAAGTGGAAATCAACCAGATTTTTTCAATCGCTCATCATAGCTAATACCCTCCAACCGAGGCAACATTCTGGTTAACTTGTTTTGGACCCTCTCCAAAGCCTCCACATCCTTTAGGCAATATGGTGAAAAGAACTGAACACAACATTCCTAAAATGGCCTGACTGTATAGCTACAATGAGACTTGTCAATTTTTATATTCTATACCCTGGGTGATGAAGTTTCTGACCTTTTATGATGGAGGGAAGAACATTGATGAAGAAGCTGAAGATGGTTGGACCAAGCACATTACCCTGAGGAACTCCTGCAGAACTGGCTTGGAGCTGAAATGACTTCCCTCCAACAACTAGAGCCATCTATCTATCTGCCAAGAAATGACTCAAACCAACAGAGGTTTCCCTCTTTCTCAATTATGCTAATTTTACTAAGGCTCTTTGATACCATGCTAAATTGAAGTGAGGTCATGCAACACATTGATGATACAGGGCAAAGCAGCAAAGGCTAAACCAGGTTTGAAAGGGTTAAATTGTCTTGATTTGGTTGGTTTTCCTTGAAATATGAAAGGTGAAGTAGGTGGCATTGTGGTGCAGTGGGTGGCAGCCCTGTCTCTAAATCTAGATGTTCTGTGTTCAAATCCCGCCCCACGAGTAGGTGGCCAAGAAAGGTACATTCATAATATGATCAAATAGGTTTTGAAAAGTTGGGAAGATTCCTGAATAGCCAAGTAATTGGAAAGAATATTGGAAACTCCCCCATGATTATACATTGCTTTGGAATGCAACATGCATGTAAAAATCATGATTGCAAAGCAACGTGGACACGATCAGTGAGCTGCGTAACAGCACCACCATCACTCAACTTTGGTGGGATGCAAATAGAGACTCTGGAAACAGTCTACAGCATTATAAAGCAATAACTCTGCCAAGGTCAATGGGCAATGCTAATGATGGAACTTGCAATGAATAGCCCATCCCCAGTTCTACAGTCAGTGATGAGGGAAATGTACCAATTATTTTACCTTTCAGGGTACTGTACTTTCACATTTAAGAGGAGAATTGGGAGAGCAAACAAATTGTGCTAGAGCACGGAAAAGTCATTCAGCTCATGAAAGGAAACAAATCCTGCTCTCCAGATTCCACTTTGCATCTCCATCTCCATGTGCCTAGGTTATTTTTAGGTCACAAATCAGCCTGTTCAGTAACATGAAGATGCCAAAATCAGAACCGTCAAACCGTCGTAAATGTCCACATAGCTGGGGTATTGGATGCTGATGACTTGCATGTTATCTAGTGCCATGACTTAGGTTGGATCTATGATTCATAATTCATTTGAAAAGTGTCCTTCAATCTAAAACAGTTGAGAATCACTGGGTTTTCCTCAGAAGTAATTATCTACTTGAGAATCCAATTCATACGTTCAGTAAATGGCAGACCGAAACACGATTTGAATTAATTCACAGCAATGTGCCTTAGGTATTTAAAAATATTTTTTCACAGGGTAAGTGTTGCTGGCTAAGGGAACTTCCCTTTAAATGTAATATACATGGAAGTAACAAATTAGGTGTGATTCTTCTCTTTTGTCTCATCTGACAACTCAACCTGGTGAGAGAATTTCAATGGCCCACCGGGTGATTCTATCACTCTGATGTCTACTCCTAATGACTAAGTGGGACTTAATTAGTGCTGTGGTTTTTTTTTTGAGATTGTGTTTTTAAAATAATTGCTCTATTTCCTTGGAGTTCAGGTAGTGATCAGCGCCTTTGTGAAATAAATGAGTTGAGCCAGTATTTTGTCTGAATTGTCCTTGAACTCTCCAATCGTCAGGTTAGCAGGCATTCAGAAAGACCATTTGAAAGGAATGTGTTCTGACCAATCTCCCTTCCTCACTCTCCTGTCAAATGTCATTTGGTAAAATGTAATGACCTCCCTGTAATGGATTTTGTTTTTGCTTTGAATAAAGCAACAATCAGCTGTGTCTGTAGTGATGAGGGGCTTCACCTCTTTCAAGATTAAATCGTGTCAAGATTGGAACAGTTGGCAAGAGTTCTGATCTTCTGAGTTAGAGTGTTATAAAGGTGGAGGGATGTATTGTACCTTTAAGAGAGTTGAAAAGCTAGCAAGGATAGACAAAGCGTAGATGGTCCTGAACAAGAGTAACAATGTAATACTTGGTCAAAACAAATAGCAGCAGGTGGTTGCCATGAAACAAAAACAAATTCAAATTCAGCCAATCAGTTTAAATTACACCCCAAGATACCAAAATCCAATCAAATTTGAATTTAGCATTTTGATAATACTGAAACCAATGAAATGATCTGATGTTTTGGAGTATAAAAGCAGCCATTTTGAACAGTTAGGGGGAGAACTGCCAAAGACCAACAAATGTAGGCTGCTAGCTGAAGAGCTGTCTGAAAGGTACCTATCTGACAGCAGAACATTGAGGCACTGGAACATGTCCAGCGGAGATTCACACGGATGATCCCTGGAATGGTAGGTCTAACATACGAGGAATGGCTGAGGATCCTGGGATTGTATTCATTGGAGTTTAGAAGATTACAGGGAGACTTAATAGAAACTTACAAGATAATACATGGCTTGGAAAGGATGGACGCTAGGAAAATTTTTCCGTTAGGCGAGGAGACTAGTACCCGTGGACACAGACTTAAAATTAGAGGGGATCAATTTAGAACAGAAATGCAGAGACACTTCTTCAGCCAGAGAGTAGTGGGCCTGTGGAATTCATTGCTGCAGAGTGCAGTGCAGGCCGGGTTGCTAAATGTCTTCAAGGCAGAGATTGATAGATTCTTGATGTCTCGAGAAATTAAGGGCTACGGGGAGAATGTGGGTAAGTGGAGTTGAGATGCCCATCAGGCATGATTGAATGGCAGAGTGGACTCGATGGGCCGAATGGCCTTACTTCCACTCCTATGTCTTATGGTCTTATGTTCTTATGGTAGCAAGAGTCAGAGAGATATACAGCATGGAAACAGACCTTTCGGTCCAAACCCGCCCATGCCAGTAATTCATGGGATGTAGCTGCCTCACTGGCTGGGTCAGCATCTAATGCCCTTGGACTGAGTGGCTTGTCAGACCGTTTCAGAGGTCAGTTAAGAGTGAGCTGTTTTACTGTTGGTCTGGAGTCCCACGCAGGCCGGATCAGCAGATTTCCTTTTCCTCAAGGACATTAGAATCCGGTTTATTGTCACATGTACAGTAAGAAGTTTACAATGTTGCCCCACACAGCACCATCTCTGGTGCTAAGCAAAGCAGAGAGAAAATTGAAAATACTGGAAAAGCAACATCTGGAAGAGTCACTCGCCCTGAAATGTTAACTCTAATTTCTCTCCACTGATGCTGCCAGACCTGCTGAGCTTTTCCAGTGATTTCTGCTTTAGTTTTTCTTTGGGTACAAAGTACCGAGGTACAAATCTTCGATACAAAATACAGAAGTAAAGTTTCATTACCTTACAGTTATTCATAGTATAAGTTGTAAGAAATAAAGTTAAAAAGAAACATTACAGCTTTGCTGTAGGAGCTCTGCAGTAGATCGATGCAGGGGGGGCTTCCATACATGGTCTGGCCAGGCCTGCAGGTCACTGACTGTCCTTGCCAGTTCCCAGTCCAACAACCAGCCCCCTCTGCTTGGGACATGCTGGCTGCGCTGCTCAGACCTCCAGCTCTGGCTCTCAGCTGGTAACCTGGTGAAGGTGCTGTAACGTCAAGTTCAGGATAGAACGAAGAGTGGACTTACAGGTTTCATAAACATTTTATGCAGGTCTGTACATCTGATGTAGAAGCTAACTCACCCAAATTCATTGGGGATGGGCAATTACTGATCCAGATGAGTTTTTCTTAAATGACGGACAAAATATGGTTGCAATCAGACTAGCTGTTAACTTCAAATCTATTTTTAGTTCAAATTTTGCCATCTGCAATGGTGAGACTTGAATTCACCTCCCCAGAACATAATTAATCTATTGAAATGATGAGAACACCGCAGCATCCCTTCTAGCTATCTAGCTGAAGAGTAACCTTTGTCAGAACAGAATTTGTTTCTTACTCCATCGCTGCTGTCAGACCTGCTGAGTTTATCCAGCACTGAGCAGACTTGAAATATGAGATGTAAAAACTGCATTTTGCTTTTTTATTAGAACTGGCATTGCAGGGAGTCCAAAGGAGCTTTATAAGAATGAGAAACAAGATTTCTGCAGTGTATTTTGTAGATAGTACTTACTGCTGCTACTTAATATTAGTGGTGGAGAGAGTAGATGTTTGTGGATGTGATGCTAATCAAGCACAACTGCTTTGTCCTGGATGATGTCAAGTGTTAGAGCTGCATCCACCCCGGCAAGTTGGAAGTATTCCAGCACACTCCTACTTTGTGCCTTGTAGAGGGTGGACAAGTTTTGGGGAGTCAGGAAGTGAGTTATTTGCTGCAGTATTCCTAGACTCTTACCTGCTTTTGCACCATTTTGTTTATGTAGTGAGTCCGGTTGAACTTCTAGTCAATGGTAACCCCTAGGATGTTGTTCATGTGGCCTTCAGTGAAGGTAATCCCATTGAATGTCAAAGGACAGTGTCTCTTATTGGAGATGGTCATTGCCTGGCATTTGGGTGGCACAGATGATTATTGCCACTTGTCAGCCCAAGTTTGAATATTGTTCAGATCTTGTTGCATTTGAACATGGATCGCTTCAGCATCTGAGAGTTGTGAATAATGCTAAGCATTGTGCATTCATCGATGACCATTCCCACTTCTGACCTTCTGATGGAGGGAAGGCTATTGATGAAGCAGCTGAAGGTAGTTGGGCTGAAGTACTCTTGCAGAGATGACTGACCTCCAACAATCACAACCATTGTCCTATGTGCTAAGTATCTTATTCCTGATGAAGGGCTTATGCTCGAAACGTCGAATTCTCTATTTCTGAGATGCTGCCTGGCCTGCTGTGCTTTGACCAGCAACACATTTGCAGCCATAATTCCAACCAAGTCCATGGAGGGAAATAGCAAGGGAACAGACCCTTCGGTCCAACTCGTCCATGCCGACCAGGATACCCAAATTAAACTGGTCCTATTTGCCTGCATTTGGTCAATATCCCACTAAATCTTCCCATTCATGTACACATCTAAATGTCGTTTAAACATTGTAACTGTATCTGCATCTACCACTTCCTCAGCAAGTTCATTTCACATGCAAACCACCCTCTGTCAAAACATTGCCCCTCAGGTTCCTTTTGAATCTCTCTCCTCTCACCTTAAAGAAACATACCCCTAGTTTTGAGCTCATTTTAAAACCCCCTAGATTTATGCTAAGGAAGAGCCCTTTGATATTCACCTTACCTCCACTCCTCATGGTTCTATAAATCTCAATGAGGCCACCCCTCAACCTCCGATGCTCCAGTGAAAAAAGTCCCAGCCTCACTAAAAAAAGTACCTGAACCCTCCCCCCCGCCACTCCATGTCTCTGTTTCACAACATGACCCAGGGCCGTACCATTAACTGTACAAGTCCTGCCCTTCCTGAAGTCTGAAACATAATCATTTCCTGCTGTCAGAGGTTGATCAAATGATTGCTGTTGAATTCCACCATCTCACATCTGTGTGCCTAAAGACTCAGATGGGATTTTATGAAATGTGAGGTGATTGTAGAAGATCTTGCTCTGTCACTTGGATGAGTGGGGTCCATAGGGGCATGGTGCTTAATAGCTAATGAGGCAGGTTACAGAGAGTAGAATGAGAAATCTCAGCAAGGGCTAAGTAGAGAAACCCTCCGTCAAACTTAGCAAAATTAACAGTTGGGCTGAATCTCACCAGAAATTGGCCATCAGTTCTTGTCGATGGGAGAAACTTTCTTTAAGCAGAGATTGGTTGAATGAGAAAATTTAAGGAGGTGCTGGACACATAAAACTTCACTCCCACATGTTTGGCTAATAGTCCTCAAAGCACAATTTATCCACTTCAGTTATTCCTTTATTCTCTGCTAAAAGAATAGAATTGGAGTGGAAAAGTTGCGTTTTGAGGACTATTAGCCAAACATGTGGGAGAGAAAGGTATAGAGTGAAGTTTTTAGCACGCAGCCCTCCACTCCCTCTGTTCCAATATCAACCTCACCATCAAACCAGTGGATAATGCAGGTGCAGTGCTGGTTTGGCGCACAAACCTCTACACCGCTGAAGCCAGATGCCAACTCGAAGCCACCTCCTCCTACCGCCCCCTCAACCATGAACCCACCCCATCATCACTAAACCATCATCTCCCAGACCATACACAACCTCATCAGCTCAGGAGATCTCTCACCCACAGCTTCCAACCTCGAAGTCCGGGAACCCTGCACCACCTGATTCTACCTCCTTCTCAAGATCCATAAGTCTGACCACGCTGGCCTTGTCTCAGCATGCTCATTGTCTCAGCCTGCTCCTGCCCCACTGAACTCAACTCCACCTACCTCAATACTGTCCTATGCCCCCTAGTCCAGGACTATGTCTTGAAAAACATAAAGGTGGATAAATCCCCAGGACCTGATCAGGTGAACCCAGCATTCTGTCGGAGACTAGAGAAGTGATTGCTGGGCCTCTTGCTGAGATATTTGTATCATTGATAGTCACAGGTGAGGTGCCACAAGACTGGAGGTTGGCTAATGAGGTGCCACTGTTTAAGAAGGGTGTTAAGGACAAGCCAGGAAACTATAGACCGGTGAGCCTGACCTCAGTGGTTGTCAAGTTGTTGGAGGGAATCCTGAGGGACAGGATGTACGTGTATTTGGAAAGGCAAGGACTTATTATGGAGTCAACATGGCTTTGTGCATGAGAAATCATGTCCCGCAAACTTGATCGAGTTTTTTGAAGATGTAACAAAGAGGATTGATGAGGGCAGAGCGGTAGATGTGATTGATATGGACTTCAGTAAGGCGTTCGACAAAGTTCCCCATGGGAGACTGATTAGCAAGGTTAGATCTCTCGGAATACAGGGAGAACTAGCCATTTGGATATAGAACTGGCTCAAAGGTAGAAGACAGAGGGTGGAGGGTTGTTTTACAGACTGGAGGCCTGTGACCAGTGGAGTGCCACAAGGATAGGCGCTGGGTCCTCTACTTTTTGTAACTTACATAAATGATTTGGATGCAAGGATAAGACGTACAGTTAGTAAGATTGCAGATGACACTAAAATTGAGGTATCGTGGACAGCAAAGAAGGTTACCTCAGATTACAACAGGATCTAGATCAGATGGGCCAATGGGCTAAGAAGTGGAAGTTGGAGTTTAATTCAGATAAATGTGAGGTGCTGCATTTTGGAAAAGCATATCTTAGCAGGACTTATACACTTAATGGTAAGGTCTTAGGGGGTGTTGCTGAACAAAGAGTCCTTGGAGTGCAGGTTCATAACTCCTTGAAAGTGGAGTTGCAGGTAGATAGGATAGTGAAGAAGGCATTTTGTATGCTTTCTTTTATTGGTCAGAGTACTGAGTACAGGAGTTGGGAGGTCATGTTGCAGTTGTACAGGACAGTGGTTAGGCCACTGTTGGAATTCTGGTCTCCTTCCTATCAGAAAGATGTTGTGAGACTTGAAATAGTTCAGAAAAGATTTACAAGGATGTTGCCAAAGTTGGAGGATTTTATAGGAAAAGGTTGAACAGGCTGGGGCTGTTTTCCTTTGAGCGTCAGAGGTTGAGGGGTGACCTTATAGAGGTTTACAAAATTATGAGGAGCATGGATAGGGTAAATAGGCAAAGCTTCTAGAAGAAAGTGAGGTCTGCAGATGCTGGAGATCAGAGTTGAAAATGTGTTGCTGGAAAAGCGCAGCAGGTCAGGCAGAATCCAAGGAGCAGGAGAATCGATGTTTCGGGCATGAGCCCTCACTTTCTCCTAGAAAATTTTAACCTACTGCGAATCCTTTTGCAAGGATGCCTTCCTCGAAGAAGCTCTCTTCCTAAAGAAGGATTCATGCCCGAAATGTCGATTCTCCTGCTCCTTGGATGCTGCCTGACCTGCTGAGCTTTTCCACCAACACATTTTCAGCTCTAAATAGACAAAGCCTTTTCCCTGGGGTGGAGGAGTCCAGAACTAGAGGGCATAGGTATAGGGTGAGAGGGGGAAGATATAAAAGAGCGCTACGGGGCAACTATTTCACGCAGAGGGTGGTACATGTATAGAATGAGCTGCCAGAGGAAGTGGTGGAGGCTGGTACAATTGCAACATTTAAAAGGCATATGGATGGGTATATGAATAGGAAGGATTTGGAGGGATACGGGCCGGGTGCTGGCAGGTGGGACCAGATTAGATTGGGATAGCTGGTCGGCATGGACTGGTTGGACCGAAGGGTATGTTTCCATGCTGTACATCTCTATGACTCTATAACTCCCCACATACATTCGAGACATCACTCATGCCCTCCACCTCCTCCAAGGCTTCTGTTTCTCCAGCCCCCAATGCCTCATCTTCACCATGGATATCCAATCCCTCTACACCTCCATTTGCCATGACCAGGGCCTCCAAGCCCTCCGTTGCTTCCTTTCCCGACGTCCCCAACAGTACGCTTCCACTGACACTGTCATTCGTTTGGCCAAACTGGTCCTCACCCTTAACAATTTCTCCTTCGAATCATCCCACTTTCTCCGGACCAAAGGCGTAGCCATGGGCAACCATAAGGGGCCCAGCTATGCCTGCCTCTTTGTCGGCTACGTAGAACAGTCCATCTTCCGGAGTTACACCGGCACCACTCCCCACCTCTTCCTCCGCTACATTGATGACTGCATTGGCGCCACCTCGTGCTCCCGCAAGGAGGTTGAGCAGTTAATCAACTTCACCAACACATTCCACCCCGACCTTAAATTCACCTAGACCATCTCTGACACCTCCCTCCCCTCCCTGGACCTCTCCATTTCCATCAATAACAACAGACTTGACACTGACATTTTTACAAACCTACCGACTTCCACAGTGACCTGGATTACACCACTTCCCACACTACCTCCTGCAAACATGCTATCCCATATTTCCAATTCCTCCACCTCCGCCGTATCTGCTCCCAGGAGGACCAGTTCCACCACAGAGCACACCAGATGGCCTCCTTCTTTAAAGACCACAATTTCCCTTCCCACATTGTTGTAGACACCCTCCAACGCATCTCGTCCACATCCCGCACCTCCACTCTCAAACACCGTCCCTCCAACTGTGACAAGGACAGAACCCCCCGTGGTCCTCACCTTCCACCGTACCAACCTTCGCATAAACCACATCATCCGCCAATATTTCCGCCACCTCCAAACGGACCCCACCACCAGGGATATATTTCCCTCCCCACCCCTTTCCGCTTTCCGCAAAGAATGTTCCCTCCATGACTACCTGGTCAGGTCTATGCCCCCCCACAACCCACCCTCCCTTCCTGGCACCTTCCCCTGCCACTGCAGGAATTGCAAAACCTGTGCCCACATCTCCTCCCTCACCTCCATCCAAGGCCCCAAAGGAGCCTTCCACATCCAAAGTTTCACCTGCACATCCCCCAATGCTCCTGGTGTTGTCTCCTCTACACTGGGGAGACTGGATGCTTTCTCGCAGAGCACTTTAGGGAAATCTCGTGGATACCCACACCAATCAAACCCACTGCCCTGTGGCCCAACATTTCAACTCCCCTTCCCACTCTGCCAAGGACAGGCAGGTCCTGGACCTCCTCCACTGACACTCCTTTACTACCTGATGCTTGGAGGAAGAACTCCTCATCTTCCACCTCAGAACACTTCAACCCCAGGTCATCAATGTGTAATTCACCAATTTCCTCATTTTCCCTCCCCCCACCTTAGTCCAGTTTCAACCTTCCAGCTCAGCACTGTCCCCATGACCTGTCCTACCTGCCAATCTCCCTTCCCACCTATCCACTCCACCCTCCCCTCTGACCTATCACCTCCATCCCCACCCCCATCCACCTATTGTACTCTTTGCTACCTTCTCCACAGCCCCACTCCCCTCTCGTTTATCTCTCCATCCTGGAGGCTCCCTGCCTTCATTCCTGATGAAGGGCGTTTGCCTGAAACGTCGATTTTCCTGCTCCTCGGATGCTGCCTGACCAGCTGTGCTTTTCCAGCACCACTCTAATCTAGACTCTGGTTTCCAGCATCTGCAGTCCTCACTTTTGTCTGAAGTTTTGCGTTTTCCAGCACCTCTCAAATTGGGAAGCTTCACAAACCGACTTCTCTGATTCTTCCCAATGTGCTATCTGTAATTGGTGGATTGGTGTTCACTAGCAGTTTCTAATCTGTTGCCAGGTTACAAAATGCCATATTTCTATACACGATCACACCCACATTCAGCATTGAAAATCTGCATCATGCCGTCACAGTGTCAGTATCCTTAAAAATCAAGGGCTGCATCAAAACAAAATTTAAGTTCTGACATGTCACTTGTGCATTATCACTAGACAGATTGTGTCTAATTCTTTAAATGGAATATTTACAGCTTCAGTGTGGAAATGGGCCATTTGACCCAACAAAACTGCACCAGCCCTCCGTTGAGCGTTCCACCGAGATCAAAATCCCCATCCCTTCTCTGTAACCCTGCATTTCCCCTGGCTAACACATCAACGATCTTGGAGCTCTGTGATCTCTCATTATTTAGATAAATTTGCTTTTTTTTTATTTGCTCTATGAGATAACTGCAAGAGAGACTGGTATCCTGTCATCAAACCACTCTTTACTTACTTGCACACAGTACACTAACTGTGGTCAACCTGCTCGGAGTGAGTCCCCTGAACTGGAAGGTTTCTTTGTTTTTTTTTCTTTTTTTTTCTTTTTTTTGGTTTTTTTTTGGCAATGCTGTGTGCCCACTCCTTTTTTTTTAAATCCCTCACACTACCGCCTAACTGCGATAGTGCTTATTTTTTCCCCAGCACCCATGGTGTGTGTGTGCAGGTGTGAGACACAGTGAAAGACACAAAGTGTACAAATCTTTATTCAATTTCCACCACCAGGAAAATAGGAAAACACCCGAGTGGCCAGTGACAAGCAGTGCCCTTCACATCAAAAAGGGCAATGCTGTGTGATCAAACGGTGAAGGAACTGGAAGGTTTCTAAATCCTCTGTTTACATTAGCTTCCTGCTTGATGACAACAATCCACAATTGGGGCTGTTAACCTGGGCCAATAAGATCCATCTGGTTGCAATCACTACATTCTGTCAAAATGGGCAATTTTGCATTTTCCCACATTGTCCTCCATTTGCCAGATCTTTGCCAGCTCAATTAACTTATTGATCATCATTTGTACCCTCCTTATTTTCTCTTTACAACTTTTCATCCTCACCTATTTGATGTCATCAGCAAATTTATTAACTGTACCGTTGGTCATGTCGTACCTCTACTGGAGAACTATTTGCTAGTATCAATATTATTTTTAATAATATGTAACTAAGAATTTGATGGAACTTCTGAAATTCAGACAATAGTTTCTCTGAGGTAAGACAGAGACCGAGATGCAGCACAGCTGAAGTGGCAATCGTGCAGCCTATCAGCACAACTGTTTCGAACCCTGACTCCCAAATCTCATGCAGACTTAACCCATGAGGAATGAACTGAGGGTTGTATCAGAAAAGACTAATTAAAACAATTGAGGGGTGGGAGATAAAGGAGGGTAGAAGAAGCATTGTCTTGGTTGATGTTTAGACTCCGTGCAAGATCAGATGGACGTTCCATTCCACGATCTCATACCCACAAAGGCAGTGAGGTTTTGAAGTTGCGTGAATTGACACTGCAATTATCTCTGAACTAGTACCTCCTGAATGTCAGTCTCCACTCTAGGATGGCAACATTGCTTTGTCTCTCAAATGTTGCCCACACTTCACCTGGCATTCGGGTTTCTCCCTCTTCTTTTGAGGCACTTGGTTTAACGAATACAGTTGAAACTTTGCAATCTTCCAATGCTGCCCTTCAAAATAATGAATTACATGAAACAGAAGGCTTGCATTCGGATAGTGCCTCTCACGACCTGGGGATGTCATAAAGCACATTACTCCAACAATGCAGTACGGTCACAAGAAATGGCTCATTGACTTTAATCTGCGTTGTGATAAGACACTTGTCAGAGGTGTGATGAGGAGCTATATAAATGTAAGTGATTTTTTTCTTGTTGAATGTAAGTACAGATTACAAGTTCATGAAACTAAATAAACAGCTTGGAGTATGCTGCAGTGTTTCTCAAGGGATCTAAGCAAGCTGGAGTCTTGATAACCTGGAACACATTACTATATCGTTTTTTGTTAAATGCAGTTTTCAATACTTGGCTTCTATCCATATCCTGAGGGTGTTTCAAACCTCAAGTGAAAAGTGTGGAACTATAATTTGTCATTAAACACGGTGTCGTAAATAAAAATTATCCCAATGTAAATCTGCAGTGAGACTACACAGTGGAGTTATAGAGTCGTAGAGTCATAGAGATGTATAGCATGGAAACAGAACCTTCAGTCCAACCCGTCCATGCCGATCAGATATCCCAATCCAATCTAGTCTCACCTATCAGCACCCAGCCCATATCCCTCCAAACCCTTCCTATCCATATACCCATCCAAATGCCTCTTAAATGTTGCAATTGTACCAGCCTCCACCACTTCCTCTGGCATCTCATTCCATACATGTACCACTCTGCGTGAAAAAGCTGCCCCTTAGGTCTCTTTTATATCTTTCCCCTCTTACTCTAAACCTATGCCCTCTAGTTCTGTACTCACAACCCCAAGGAAAAAACTTTGCCTATTTACCCTATCCATGCCCCTCATAATTTTGTAAACCACTATAAGGTCACCCCTGAGCTTCCGAAACTCCAGGGAAAACAGCCCCAGCCTGTTCAGCCTCTCTCTGTAGCTCAAATCCTCCAACACTGGCAACATCTTTGTAAATCTTTTCTGAACCCTTTCAAATTTCACAACATCTTTCCAACAGGAAAAGACCAGAATTGTATGCAATATTCCAACAGTGGCCTAACCAATGTCCTGTACAGCCGCAACATGACCTCCCAACCCCTGCACTCAATACTCTGACCAATAAAGGAAAGCATACCAAATGCCTTCTTCACTATCCTATCTACCTGCGACTCCATTTTCAAGGAGCTATGAACCTGCACTCCAAGGTCTCTTTGTTCAGCAACGCTCCTAGACCTTACCATTAAGTGTTAAGTCCTGCTAAGATTTGCTTTTTCAAAATGCAGCACCTCACATTTATCTGAATTAAACTCCATTTGCCACTTCTCAGCCCATTGGCCCATCTGGTCCAGATCCTGTTGTAATCTGAGGTAACCATCTTCGCTGTCCACTACACCTCCAATTTTGGCGCATTCTGCAAACTTGCTCACTGTACGTCTTATGCTCGCATCCAAATCATTTATGCAAATGACAAAAAGTAGAGGACCCAGCACTGATCCTTGTGGCACTCCACTGCTCACAGGCCTCCAGTCTGAAAATTAACCCTCCCCCAACACCCTCTGTCTTCTACCTTTGAGCCAGTTCTGTATCCAAATGGCTAGTTCTCCCTGTATTCCGTGAGATCTAACCTTGCTAATCAGTCTTCCATGGGGAACCTTGTCGAATGCCTTACTGAATAAAAGTTGAAAGAACTGGAAGTGCTACAAGTGTTTAGATCAGAGTGGTGCTGGAAAAGCACAGCAGGTCAGGTAGCATCTGAGGAGCAGGAAAATCGACGTTTCGGGCAAAAGCCTACAAGTCAGGTGCTGGAAGTAGGATTATAATGTGACTTTCGATGTAGTCATGAGGTTGTCTTCTTTTTAACAACAGGCCTGGAAGTCAAACCTGTCACCATGACCCTTCATAGCTCATCAGAATGGATGGAGAGGGCCAATGGATTTGGTGATGTGCACTTGGCTGAGCAGGATTCACCAGGGATTTGGAAAAGCAACAAACAAGTTCAACAATTTGGTAGAAATTCCATAGCTGTCTCCCATCATCTTGGCCTTGCTGTGTTAGGTATAGGGGCAAAAGTAGTCATCTTATTTGTCTGTTAGTCCAAAGGTTTTGACCTGCAAGTTCTGGTCAAATGTTAAGTTTAATTCGCCAAATATTTGAACTTGTGCTAACCAGAAAAAAAACGTCAAATTTTAATGAAAGCCCAACTTGTATCCAGTCTGCCCTACACGTTAAACCTATCGAATACATATTCTTGGCTGCTTCTTAATGTCTTTACATGATCTGGAAATCCATTGCATTTTATTATCAATCGTCATTGCAACAGACTTCAGAAGTAAAGCAGATCCATCATTACCTTCCCAGGGTCACCAATGCCATGTCAACATTGTTCATATTCCCAGAATCATAGACAGACACACAGACACATAGAGAGAGGAGTGGGCCATTTGACCCTTTAACTATGCTTCACAGTTCAATATGATCACGTGTGATCACTGAACTCAATACCTTCATCCTGCAGCCACTGCAACGCGCCTCCACCCCCATATCCCTTGATCCTTTTAACCTTGAGAGCTCTCTCTATCTCCTTCTTGATAACATTTTGGCCTCAACCACTTTCTATGGGGGGTATTGAATTCCACAGGCTCACCACTCTCTGGGTGAAGAAATTTCTCCTCATCTCAATCGTAATAAATTTACCCCATTATCATTAAACTATAACCCCTGGTTCTGGACTCCACCACGACTGGGAACATCCTTCCTGCATCTACCTGTCCAGTCCTGTTGGAATTTTACAGCTAAATTAAGAAAAAAACTGTGTTTTTGGTAGAACGTGTTTTATTCAGTTGTGATAACTGAGCCCCATAGTAGTGGGAAGATCCCAATGTGTGGTCAGTCCCTGGAACGCTTTGTTAGAAGTATCTGTTACTTTACTTCAGACCAAACTTAATAGCTCATCATGGATAGTGAGGCATCAAGCCACTCTGAATATTCATACGACTGAACACTCTCTTTTTCTCAGATCTGATCGAATGGAGGAGCAGATTTGAGGGGCTGAATGGTCGTCTTGTCTTCTTAGTGCTTGTATTTCTCTTCAGTCTCTGTGCATTTCAAATACAGGAATTCAACGATTGTGTGCAGTGATCTTCGCAAGCAAATTACTACCCAAAATAAAAGGTAGTCAAAAGGGCTTGAGAACATGTTTAACTTCAGAATATAGCGTTATCTATGTTTGTCTCCTTTTCCAAGTCAATAGGCTGCTCCATGGTCACAAACGTGAAATCCATTTCAATGTTTACTCCTCTGATGCCAAAAGTGAGGTCCTGGAGAGCATTGCTGAACAAAGAGACCTTGGAGTGCAGGTTCATAGCTCCTTGAAAGTGGAGTTGCAGGTAGATAGGATAGTGAAGAAGGCATTTGGTATGCTTTCCTTTATTGGTCAGAGTATTGAGTGCAGGAGTTGGGAAGTATGTTGCGGCTGTACAGGACATTGGTTAGACCACTGTTGGAATATTACATGCAATTCTGGTCTCCCTCCAAAAGGAAGAGTGTTGTGAAACTTGAAAGGGTTCAGAAAAAATTTACAAGGATGCTGCCAGGGTTTGAGCTATAAGGAGATGCTGAATAGGATGGGGCTGTTTTCCCTGGAGCATCGGAAGCTGAAGGGTGACCTTATAGAGGTTTATAAAATCATGAAGGGCGTGGATAGGGTAAATAGACAAAGTCTTCTCCCTGGGGTGGGGGGAGTCCGGAACTAGAGGTTTCAGATGAGAGGGGAAAGATATAGAGGGGAATTAAGGGGCAACTTTTTCACGCAGAGAATGGTATGTGTGTGAAATGAACTGCCAGAGGAAATGGTGGAGACTGGTACAATTACAACAATTAACTGGCATCTAGATGGGTACATGAATAGCAAGGGTTTAGCGGGATATGGACCACGTGCTGGCAAATAGTACTAGATTAATTAAGGATATCTGGTCAGCATGGACAAGTTGGACTGTTTCCATGCTGTATATCTCTATGACTCCAAGTAATTAAAAGCGACTTGATGCCAGAATAATGGCCTCTATACAGTTATTCAAACAGGATTTTTAAAATTTATATAGGAACAAGCAGAGGCCACTCAGCCCTTTGAGCCTGCACCACCATTCAATGAGATCATGGATGATCTGTGGCCTAACTCCATGTGCCTCCATCCCTAAAATTTTTGTTAGCTGAGTGAATGGACAACTGATTCAGCATCATCTGGAAGAGTTCCTAAATCTCTGTCACAATTTGTGTGTAGAAATGCTTCCTAACATGTCTCCTGGCTTAATTCTCTGACTACACTCTGAAATGCTTTTTGTGTGTATGGTTACTTCAGGCATTTTTTTTCAGACTGAGATATTGAAATGTTTGCAATCATGTTGATTATTGGAGTTTGGTGCTCCTGACTTTAACTAACGTTGAATGGTACTGCTAACCATACACATGGGTTTGGTTTCCATCCAGACAGCAAATTGTGGTGGGTTCGATGGAATCTTTTCATGTTGAAAGTTATTATGACATGAAATTGCCATAGTGGAGTCCAAGTCAGTGGGACTGACTTTTAACTTTGTTTAAAGTTATCTGGAAAGTGTAAAAGACAGCAGATTATCTGGTCCAAGATGATGGTGGAGTAGGATGCTTCAGCCACTGCTCGTCTGCTCAGTCCATTTCTTTTTTTCTCTCTTCTTTCTGACCTCGTATTTCCGGCCTCAGTGCAGTCTCGGTGTGGCGGCCTGGCATGGTGGCCTTTCTGTTTACATGGTGGTCTTTCAATGCCCCGTGGCAGTTTCTCGATCCGGTGTTGTCTGCTTGGACTTCTGATCTCAAGGTGATTCCAGAGCAGTCTCCCAGCATCGAGGTGAAACCTAGCCTGGTCTAGAGTCATGGTCTGGCAGGGACGTTGTTCTGAACTTTTTTATTTCTCTATTTTTGTAATTTATTCCTACGATCTGCAATATTGAACTTCTTATTTATTTTCTCTTTCTATTTTTTTTCCCTTAAGAACATGGACTAAAGAATCTGTACCTCGGTAACTTGTTACTAAGATGGCACCATAGTGGTGACTTGTAAACGTTTCACTGTACTCGTGTGAGTACATGTGACAATAAAGCACATTAAAGTCACTGTAGTCAATAGAAGGCGAAAAGTGGCAAACACTATTAATTCAATATCATTAAATGTTAAGTTATCCCCAGTATATCAATGAAGGCATTTAATAAGGAGTTGGACGATATTCAGTCATTGTACTAATGTACAAAAACTGCTGTCCTCATCAATGATGTCACATTTCCTGAAGTAATTTTGAAAATTCTTGTTCCTTACAGGGAGACAGGCTTGAAAGGTAGTTAATGTGCTTGGAGGGCTTTTTATTTGGAAGACTGTGGAAATTAGACTTCTTTTGAGTTCCGTGGAAATATCTGGAGTGGTTTCTTTGAAAGAGATCATTAAAAGTTCACAGTAGATTATTTTTTTAACTAGACTTCTTTTAAATCACGTGACTGATAGCAGCTGCTCTGCTGCAGATCCTGATCAGGCCGTTATTGAATTGCGGCTCAGAAAGGTTCAGCTTCATCCAGCTTTAGTTGGAGGAGAGCTTCCCGGGAACAAGTTGATTGCTCTCTTATCTGAAAAAAGAACCACCCTTTTGCTGAGCCTTGTTTAAGTTGAAAAATACTTACTCTTTTGAAAGAGTGATTGAAGGAACATCTTGAAATTGAGTTTCCTGAGCAAACTGTGTGCAAGACTTCAAACTATGTGTAATGAGTGACTTAGAGTCATAGAGGTATTTAGCACAGAAACAGATCCTTCAGTCCAACGTGTCTATGCTGACCAGAAATTAATCTAACCCCATTTGGCTCCTATCACTGTCAACCCTTCCTATTTCATATCCCCATCCAGATGCCTTTTAAATAATTGTATCAGCCTGTACCACTTCTCTCTGCATGGAAAAGTTGATGCTTAGGTCCCTTTTCAATGTTTCCAATCTCACCTTAAACCTATGCATTCTACTTTTGGATTCCCCAACCCTGGGGAATAAACCTTGACTATTCACACTATCTATGCCCCTCATGATTTTACAAACTTTTATGAAGTCACCTCTCAGCCTCTGACATTCCAGGGAAAACAGTCCCAGCCTATTCAGCCTCTCCCTATATCTCAAACCCTCCAACCCTGGTAACATCCTTGCACCCTTTCAAGTTTAACAACATCTTTCCTATAGGGAGACCAGAGCCGAACACTCTATTTCAAAAGCAGCCAAACCAACATCATGTATGTCACAACGTGACCTCCCAACTCCTATATCAATGCTCTGGCCAATAAAGGAAAGCATACTAAACCCCTTCTTCACTACCCTCTCTATCTGAAACTCTACTTTCAAAGAACTGTAAATCTGCTCTCCAAGGTCTCTTTGTTCAGCAACACTCCCCAAAACCTTACCATTAAAGTGTATTAGTCCTGCCCTGATTTGCCTTTCCAAAATGCAGCACCTCACATTTATCTAAATTAAACTCCATTTGCCACTCCTTGGCCCATTGGCCCATCTGATCAAACTCCCATTGTACTCTGAGGTAACCTTCTTCGCTGTCCACTTCCAGTTTTGGTGTCATCTGCAAACGTTTACTTTTTCGAACCTGAGTCATAATAGCAACTATTGTAAAAGAAAACCAAAAATACTTTGGCTGAAAACTGCATTCATTCTATTGAGAAGGTTGTCAGGCTCTTGTTTACAAGTAGTGTGTGGGAAACTGGGGAGAATATCACAGACCCTGCCAAAATACTTCACAGATTATACAAAATATATTAGAGTCATAGAGATGTGCAGCATGGAAACAGAGCCTTCGGTCCAACCTATGCATGCCGACCAGCTATCCCAACCCAATCTAGTTCCACCTGCCAGCACCCGGCCCATATCCCTCCAAACCCTTCCTATTCATATACCCATCCAAATGCTTCTTAAATGTTGCAATTGTACCAGCCTCCACCACATTCTCTGTGGACCCAGCATTGATCCTTGTGGCACACTGCTGATCACAAGCCTCCAATCTGAAAAGCAACCCTCCACCACCACTGTCGGTCTTCTACCATTGAGCCAGACTTGAGCACTAGTAATGAAATATCAGCACACAATCCTTTGACCCTCACAAGTAATAAACTATTGGCCAAAGTTTGTTTTACACAAAGCCAATCTCTGATATGAAATCTTTTTTCTCTGATTCTCTGAGGGGAGAGAGAGTGCAAGCGTGTTTGCATGTGTGTTTTGATGTTGTTTAAGGAAAAAGCCAATTATATTTCTATGTTCCTTGAGATAGAGCCTTTTTTTGATGATAAATGAATGGATGTATTTATTACGAAATCTAGTTGAAGATTTTGTTTGTTCAAAACATCATATTAAATTTGTCATCTTGGTAACTGGAAGAAAGTATTTTTATTTATGTAGTAGGGGGATTAGGATGACTGAGTTTGGAGGTGTGCACAGTCATAGAGGTCAACAGCACAGGAAAAGGTGCTTTGGCCCATTTGAGTCTGTAATAGACAAAAGCAGGTGCCTAATTATTCTAAGAGTACTATAGTTTGTTATTACACATTCCCCATTGGTACCCACTAACAGTTCCCATTTAGTAGCTGTTCATCCTTCCTCCTAGCCTGACCATTATCCACTCCTTATCTGTCCAACTTGTTCTCTCTCTCTCTCTCTTTGTGTTCTATCCCCACCTATCAATTACCCCTTACCTGCTACCTCCACCTTATCTTCTGCATAAAAACCAATGTTTTCCTAGCTACCATCAGTTCTGAGGGAGGGATTACTTGACCTGAAATGTTAGCTCTGATTTCACTCCACAGACGCTGCCAGATCTGCTGAGCATTTTTTCTTTGTTTTTAGTAAATTCTGCTTTTGGTTCTGATTTCCAGCATTTGCAGCTATTTCGGTTTTTACCCAATTATTCTAATCCCATTTTCCAGCAGACAGGGTCTAGAAGCCAGCAACAGAACTACGACTCCTTGTCTGGTTTTTTCAAGCAGAAAGCTTGAAGGTGGCTCATTGAGAAGAAGTACAATCAGGGATATTGAAGTAACATAGGGGTAACGTAACGATGGTGTTGATAATCCAGGAGCAAAACAAAAAGTACCCTCAGCAACTGTGGGTTAATAACCCTATCAAGTGAAATTTCTGTGACTTCAGTGATTCCGAGAGATGAAGTGTTTACTGTCTGAATAATATTCATTGTTCGTCTTGCAGTTTTATTATGTTTGTCATTTCATGTTTACAGTACAGCTTCAAGCGATCATCTTCAAATCAACATTTGTTTACTTTTTCGAATCTGAGTCATAATAGCAACTATTGTAAAAGAAAACCAAAAATACTTTGGCTGAAAACTGCATTCATTCTATTGAGAAGGTTGTCAGGCTTTTGTTTACATGTAGTGTGTGGGAAACTGGGGAGAATATCACAGACCCTGCCAAAATACTTCACAGAATATCCAAAATATATTAGAGTCATAGAGATGTACAGCATGGAAACAGAGCCGTCGGTCCAACTCATCCATGCCAACCAGATATCCCAACCCAATCTAGTCCCACCTGCCAGCACCCAGCCCATATCCCTCCAAACTCTTTCTATTCATATACCCATCCAAATGCCTCTTAAATGTTGCAATTGTACCACTTCCTCTGGCAGCTCAATCCATACACGTACCACTCTCTGTGAAAAAGTTGCCCTCTCACCCTAAACCTATGCCCTCTAGTTCTGGACTCCCCGGCCCCAGGGAAAAGATTTTGTCGATTTATCCTATCCATGCCCCTCATAATTTTGTAAACCTCGATAAGGTCACCCCTCAGCCTCCGATGCTCCAGGGACAACAGCCTCAGCCTGCTCAGCCTCTCCCTATAGCTCAAATCCTCCAACCCTGGCAACATCCTTGTAAATCTTTTTTGAATCCTGTCCAATGTCGCAACATCTTTCCGATAGGAAGGAGACCAGAATTGCGCGCAATGTTCCAGCAGTGGCCTAACCAATGTCCTGTACAGCCGCTACGTGACCTCCCAACTCCTGTACTTAATACTCTTGGTGAGGTCACATCTGGAATATTGTGCATGGTTTTAGTCTCTTAGTTTAAGGGAAATTGTAAATGTGTAGGAGCAGCCCAGAGGGAGTAGGTTTACTTGGCTGGTTGTTGGGATTCGAGTGGAGGGCAGTTACGTTCTGAGGAAAGGTTAGACAGACTGTGTCATTATTCATTCGAAGAATGAGAGATGAGCTTATTGAAAAGCGTAAGATCCTGAGGGAACAAAGCACAGAGATTGCTAGAGAAACTCAGCAGGTCTGGCAGCATCTGTAGAGAGAAGTGGGTATGACGTTTTGGTATGACTGTTCTGCAGAACAGAAAGTGTTTTAAACTTCTGACAAAGAAAGGTGAGGAGCTGGAAGGCAGTTGATAGATAAACCCAATGCAAAAGATAAAGTGATTGTCAATAGTGGAGGAAACGGAAACATCTTAGAACTACTTGTTAGAATTAAAAATGAGGTCTCTAGCATTTGACATGATTGTGAGTCTTTTGAATTCTCTTCCCCGGGAAGCGATGGAGGCAGGGTTGTTGAATTCAGTCAGACATAGCTGCATTTTGACTAACCAGGGAATCATTGGCTGTCATGGATAGCTAGGACTTTGGGTTGAGACTGCAACAGAACAAGGGAGTCAGTTTTTTTTGGGTGGGAGAGACAATGGCCTGGTGGTGTGATCGCAAGGCTATAATTGCATGAAATATCCTGAGCTTGGTGGAATTTGATCTCAACAAAAATCTGAAATTAAGAGTTTAGAGATGACCATGAAGCCACTGCTGATTTTCTGTGGCAAAAAAAAAGACATCTGGTTCACTAATGTCCTTCAGGGATGAAACCGCTGGTCGATACGTGACTCCACACCCACAGCAATGCGGTTCACTCTTAACTGCCCTCTGGGCAATTAGGGATAGGCAATAAATGCTGGCATAGGCAGAAACCCCTACATCCCGTGGAGAAGTGAATTACTGAATAGCAGGACAGAGTTGAAGGGAACTGAATGGCCTGCTCCTAATTCAAAGGATTATATATCTACTGAAATGGTGGGTATTTCTATAATTTCCAGCACCAGTGGGATAAATTTTGATTTTCTGCTTGGCTTTCCTTTGAGTCAGAGCAAATTAAAATAGAAAGAAATCTCATAGACTGCTGACAAACGACCAGCTATTTTATACAATTGCACAAAGTCAGGAGTTAGTCCCTGTGGTTTTGCTAAAGAAACAAGAGGAAATTTAGAGATGGTGAAGCTGATCTCCAGTAGGTGTTTGTTCAATCCCCTTCCTGCCTGTTCCATCCTGCATCATTTGTAGTTGAATTTGGGTGGGACAAAGATGAAGGCCAGTTAAGATTAGATTAGACTAGATTCCCTACAATATGGACCCAATAAGTCCACACCACCCTCCGAAGAGTAACCCACCCAGACCCATTCCCCTACACTAATTTTACTCCTGACAAATATACCTATATCAATGGGCAATTTAGCATGGCCAATTCACCTGATCTCCACATCTTTGGATTGTAGGAGGAAACCCAGAGGAAGCCCATGCAGACACAGGGAGAATGTGCAATCTCCACTCAGACAGTCACCCGAGGCAGGAATAGAACCCAGGTCCCTAATGCTGTGAGGCAGAAGTGCTAAACACTGAGCCACCGTGCCAGCCTTCACTCCGCACTCCCTTCCCAATTAAATGCAGAATCATCTAACTTTGATCTTTTCTCAGTGCTGGAAAAGGGCTCCAAGTTATATGTCAGGAGTCCTGACTTATTGGAACAGATGTTGCAAGACTTGCCTGTGGAGGAAGTGCATGCTGATCTGCAAGAGCAAAGCTGCCCTGACCCCAAATGTCAGCAGACATAGTCCTTAGACAAAGCACAATGGTTCCAGGAAGCTCTGCCAACTCTGCCTTTGCATCTCCTGCATTGTCAATGATACAATAAAGGTAACATCAGCATAGACTGACCTGACCATAGGGCTGCTCTCCCAAAGAGAGACACCACAGATGGTGGTTTAAACTGAGAGTCACTATGCCACAGGAGAGAAACAAGGTTGAGAAGGAAAGTCCAGAATGATAACCTCAGCTGATAATAGTCGGCTCTTGAAAACAACTCCTATTAATTGTGTCATAGAAGCATAACACAGACACCTTTCTATATCCAATTGGCTGCAGCACAGGAATGGCTTATAAAGACGCCACTTATATTAAGTGCACTAAGTATTTCAGTTGAATCAATTCAATAAATGTACACCTTAATCCCCAGTATTTGTGAAATCAAATCTTTGTCTTGATAATTGGATTCATTAAAAACATCAAGAGTCAAGAGGGGAAGAAAGAACTGTATGATTGAAACTGGCCATCAGCTGCTGCTTAATCCGTAGTTCCCTATTGTTACTTGGTGTCAGACAGATGCAATATTTTATCTCCGGTTTGTTTAAGCAATCAAGTGAGAGAGCTTAATGCTCAAGATGACATGAGGAAATTTAATCTGATAATGGGAAAGCGAAAAAAGTTCCTAACAGAGGAAGTGGAATAATCTTATTATCTCCCTACTTTCCTGAGAGTGTGTCATTATAAACATTGAGAACCACAATGATAGTCCTTCTGATCATTGTGGGTAAAAATACATTGACTACATGTGCCTGAATTTGTCAGACTTACCAGAAAACTGGAAGTTGTAGAATTGCCACTATTGTGTCATGACTTGTCAAATCCATAGTTTCATTTGTTGTCTGTTTGGTTTGCAGGCTGTCTTGTACCTCTGTTTTATTTTCCCTCTTTTTCTGTAGAATATAAAGTGTTCATTTGATAAGCCTTCTGTTTCCTTATTATCCATAACAGATGGTGGTTTAAACTGAGAGTCACTCTGCCGCAGGAGAGAGACAAGACTGAGAAGGAAAGTCCAGAATGATAACCTCAGCTGATAATAGTCTGCTCTTGAAAATGCAGACATCAATGCAGTGGATCAATGAGAATCAATGACCACTCTGAATATGCCCCTAAAGCATTTGCTGTTGGCCTTGACATCACTTGCAAATAGTTCGTTGTTCACTTTTTGCTCCACTTATTTCCTTCTCCATTAACTTTTGCTGCTTCTCTGGAGGTTTTCCTAATCGTCCAGATTTTCACTTTTCTCCATTTAACCCTTTGAGCATAATACCACCTCCTTACCTCTCTTCTTGACTGCTGAATTGTGTAATTACAAATTGATGCCCATTGCCTTCAGGTATGCATATTAGCTTTGTATTGAAACATAGAATTTTACAGGAAAGAAAGAGGCCATTTAGAGTCATAGTCATAGAGATGTACCAGCACAGAAACAGACCCTATGGTCCAACTCATCCATGCGGACCAGACATCCTAACCTAATCTAGTCCCATTTGCCAGTACTTGGTCCATATCCATCTAAACCCTTGCTATTAATAGATCTGTCTAGGTGCCTTGAAAATGGTGTACTTGTACTAACCTTCACCACTTCCTCTGGCAGTTCATTCCAAGTACACACCACCCTCTGCATGAAAAAGTTGTTTGTTAGGTCTCTTTTAAATCTTTCCCCTCTCATCCTAAATCTATGTCCTCTGGTCCTGGACTGACACACCCCAGGGAAAAGATTTTGTCTAGTTACCCTATCGATGCCCCTCATGATTTTATAAACTTCTATATGGTCACCACTCAGCCTCTGACACCCCAGGGAAAACAGCCCCAGCCTATTCAGCCTCTCCGCATTGCTCAAACCCTCCAACCCTGGCAACATGCTTGTAAATCTTTTCTGAATCCTTTCAAGTTGCACAACATCCTTCCTATAGGATGGAGACCAGAACTGCAGGCAATATTCCAAACGTAGCCTAACCAACGCCCTGTAGAGCTGCAACATGACCTCCCAACTCCTACACTCAATGCTCTGACCAATAAACAAAAGCATACCAAATGCCTTCTTTACTATCCTACCTATTTGTGACTCCACTTTCAAGGAACTATGAACCTGCACTCCAAGATCTCTTTGTTCAGCAACACTCCCCAGGACCTTACTATTAAGTAAAAAGTCCTTCCCTGATATGCCGATTTGGTCTATCATGTCTGTACTGGCTCCCAAAGGAGCTATTCAGCTCATCCCATTCTCCAACACAATCTCTGTAACCCTCTCATTTCACCGCTTTTAAATATATATCCAGATCTCATTTGAAGTCTCTGATGGAATTAGCCTCCACCCGTCTCCCAGGCAGCACATTCCAAATCCTAACAACTCTCTGAGGAAAGAAGTTGCTGTTCATCTCATTCCTAATATTTTGAGTCTTGAATTTGTGACTCTTAGTGAGTAAAAAGTGAGGTCTGCAGATGCTGGAGATCAGAGCTGAAAATGTGTTGCTGGCTAAAGCGCAGCAGGTCAGGCAGCATTCAAGGAACAGGAAATTCAACGTTTCGGGCATAAGCCCTTCATCAGGAATGACAACTGATGAAGGGCTTATGTCCGAAACGTCGAATTTCCTGTTCCTTGGATGCTGCCTGACCTGCTGCACTTTAATCAGCAACACATTTTCGACTCTTAGTGAGTGTCTAACTGCCCTTACATAGGGCATCAATGAAGTATCTTATGATTCTTCTTTCCTCCTTTTTACGACAATGCCAGATGGAAGAGTTTAACATAACACAGCTCTATAATGCAAACAGACAGCTAATGTGTCTCAGGATATCAGACATGAGTAAATGGTAGGATCATCCTGTTAATTTAGGTGTGCAGTTGTTGGGAACGATAGTTTGTTCTATGTATATCACTATATTTAGGCGAAAGTGAGGACTGCAGATGCTGGAGATTAGAGTCGGGAGTGTGGTGCTGGAAAAGCACAGCGGGTCAGGCAGCATCTGAGGAGCAGGAAAATCAACGTTTCAGGCAAAAACCCTTCATCAGGAATCTGTCTGTCTATATCTACCTATTTATGTGAGGTTTTACATAAATTCCATTTGGATAATTAACTTTTAAAATAATAATGAGCTTAACCATTTTCCACTTGCTGACAGTGGTCCTCACCCTGTGCATGTAGAAAAAAGGCAGATCTCAGTTAACAGTGCAATGATATGATCATATGGGGGCCATCAATTTAGGTACATAGCTATTGGACGCTGACTAAGATGCCTTTGCTTTGAGATATGTCTGCAGCCGTCTATCTGCCAGGTCCTACCCACATCATAGAACATAGAACATAGAAGGATACAGCGCAGTACAGGCCCTTCGGCCCTCGATGTTGCGCCGACCGAGTCCTACCTAACCTATACTAGCCCAATAACTTCCAAATGCCTATCTAATGCCCGCTTAAATGAACATAAAGAAGGAGAGTTCACCACTGATACGTGCAGGGCATTCCATGAACTCACAACCCGCTGTGTGAAGAATCTACCCCTAACATCTGTCCTATACCTACCACCCCTTAATTTAAAGCTATGTCCCCTAGTAACACCTGACTCCATTAGCGGTAAAAGGTTCTTAGTATCTACCCTATCTAAACCCCTAATCATCTTATACACTTCTATCAGATCTCCCCTAAACCTTCTCTTCTCCAATGAGAACAGCCCCAAGTGCCTCAGCCTTTCCTCATAAGATTTTCCTACCATTCCAGGCAACATCCTGGTAAACCTCCTCTGCACTCGTTCTAAAGCTTCCACATCCTTCCTATAGTATGGCGACCAAAACTGCACACAATACTCCAGATGAGGCCTCACCAGAGTCTTATACAACTGCAACATGACCTCAGGACTCCGGAACTCAATTCCTCTGCCAATAAAGCCCAGTACACCATATGCCTTCCTCACAGCACTATTTACCTGGGTGGCAACTTTCAGAGATAATGCATTGCAAATCATCTGATGATTTTATGCAAATGTCATTTAGTGGGACACTAGACTAGACTGAGAACTGACTGAAAATATTTATATGTGCAGACAGAGCAGCCCTGTTTGTGCAATTATACAGGTAAGCTGGCAAATAACAAAACGCTGGGCTTGAGTTGTCAAAGTTGGATATGGGTTGCAAATACAATGTACGTGACTCACTGATGGAGGTGATTGTTGGGAGATTATAGCAAAGACTAATTTAACTTATCATTGCACATCATTTCACCAGACAGAGCTTCCTTAACCTGTCTTTGAAAATGCAAAGGAAGCAATTCAGCCACATGTGTACCATGACCTTGCAATGCATTATTTGTCCTGATAGTTGATGTTTCAGTGTCAAAAGCATGATGTTGCTGACCAGGGCATACATGGAGAGTTTTTTTCCCCCTAAGGCCTGTATCCAGCCTCTGGGTTCACATGTCCAACAGGTATCCATACAGCAACCATACTGCTATATTTCCAGAGTACCAGAGGTTACCTAGCGTACTGCACACCCTCTGAACAATGACAGAAACACAGTGTTACAGGGTATCTCTTAAATGCCAATATAGGCATAAGCAACTATGGCAGATCCCTAAAACAAAAATGAAGAGTTATATTTAGACAAGTGCATTTTGGAAGATCTAATCCAGGAGGCAAGTGTACAGTAACTGGCAGAATTCTTAATAGCCTCAACTTGGAGAGACATCTAAGTGTACAGGTCCACCGTTCTCTGAAGGTGGCAACACAGGTGGATGGTCAGGAATGCATATGGCAAGCTTGTCAGGACATAGAGTATAAAAATTGGTAAGTCATGTTGCTTTAGTCAGGCTACATTTGGAAACTGTGTGCAGTTCTGGCTCGACACAGTGGAAGCATATGAAGGCTTTGATGGGGTTTACAGAAAAGGTTTGCCAAGATGTTGTCTGGTTTGGAGGGAATTAAAAATTAGGAAAGTTTGTACAAACTGGGTTCATTTTCATTTGAAGGCAGAGAGCTGACTTGATAAAATTGAGAGGCATGGATAGAATGGTTAGCCAAAGTCTTTTTCCCCAGGGTAGAAATGTCAATTACTAGGGAACGTTGGTTTGAGATAAAAGGGATAAATTTAAAGGACGTTTAAGAGGCAAGTTTTTTACACAAAGCGTGGTAAGTGTCTGGAACTTGATATCACAGAAGGCGATAGATGCAGATTCAATAGCAATGTTTAAGAGACATCCTAACTGATATATAAGTAGGCAGGGATTAGAGGGATATGGACCACCTAGAGGCAGGGTTTTAGTTGAGAAAACCATCATATGGAGGTGCAATCTTGGTGGGCCTGTTTCTGTGCTATACTGCTCTTTGTTCTTTAGTTACTGCCATACCAACTAGTGGAAACAAAATATCTTTATCTTGTCAAAATTGTTTCTAATTATTGAACATCTCAATAAGGTCACCTCTTAATCTTCTCCATATCAATTTCTCTAACCTTTATCTAAAATCCCTCATTCCTTGTATCAATCCGGTAAATGACCTATGTTCGTTCGTTCTCTCTCGTTCTCTCTCTCTCGCGCTCTCTTTCTGGCTTTAATATCCTTCTGAGATAATTTGCCCAGAACTGAACACAATACTCCAAACATATTGTATCAGATATTTCCCTCTGCTTGTCCATTAGTCCTATCTTGTGTGTGTGTGTGTCTTCCCCACCCCGCTCCCCTTTCCCTCTTCCCTCTCCCCCCTTCCCCTACTCCCCTATCCCTACTCCCCTTTCCTTCCCTCCCACCTCCAGCTCCACATCTTCCTCTTCTCCCCTCCCTCCTCTCATTTTCACTGCTTCCTTTCTCTCTCTCTCTCTCTCTCTGCTCACGCTCTCCTCTCCCATTCCTCCTTTATTTCTCTCTGTCCTCTCTTTCACTCCCCTCTTTGCCATTCTCCTCCTGAAACGAGTGCCAAATTCAGTCACTATTGTTTGCAAACTACTCCCTGGCCTTCACCGTTCATTCCAGCCACTGTGTGTCGATCAGCACCAAGATGCACTGAAGGAACTTGTCATGAGATCACCAGCTTCTAAACCCGGATCTGAATCTTGAAGGGTAACGGCAGCAAGTGCATGAACTGTGGCTTTCTCTCCAACTCTCACACCTTCCTGACTTTGAACTGGCGAGAAATTAAGAATGCCTGTTGGACTTTAGTGGAAAAGGGTTGGAGTACAAGAATAAAGAAGCTTTGCTGTCAATGTATAGACTTTGGTGAGACCAACTTTGGAAGCCTGCTTACAATTTTGGTTGCAAATGTGTTGCTGGTCAAAGCACAGCAGGCCAGGTAGCATCTCAGGAATAGAGAATTCGACGTTTCGACATATTAAAGGGAAGGTTAAACTTGCATTGGAAACAGAGTCAAAACACAGCTGGTCAGGCAGCATCTGAGGAGCAGGAGAATCGACATTTTGAGCATAAGCTCTTCATCAGGAGGTTTCGAGCTTCTGTTTGAGACATCGACTCTCCTGCTCCTTGGATGTTGCCTGACCGGATGTGCTTTTCCAGCAACACACTTTTTGACTCTGATCTTCAGCATCTGCATTCCTCAATTTCTCCTTGCATTGGAAACAGGGTAGTAGATTAGTCCCTGTGGTAAGACTGTCCAGTGTTGACAGAGAGCGGCAGATTCAAACCATTACAAATGCCGGAGGAAAGATCACAGAAGCGTTTCACAGGAGGGTCCCAAGCACTGAGGATGTCACCTAGACAGGGGACGAAATGTCTGCAACTTAAATTCCCGGCTTGGCGAACAGAACCACAACAACAAGTACCCTAGCTACAAATCTTCTCACAAACTTTGTATAAATTACACTTAGTATTCTTTGGAGTTTAGGAGAATACAACATGATCTAGTTTATTTTTTGAAAAATTTTGTTGTAGGACGTGAGTGTTGCTGGCTGGTCCAGCATTTATTGCCTGTCCCTAGTTGCTCTTGAGAAGGTGGTGATGAGCTGCCAAGGTATTCAAGATCCTGAAGGGATTGGCAGGATAGGTACTGACAGCTTGTTTCTCTCCCGCCTGGGGAATCTAGAAGCAGGGGCACAGTTTCAAGATGAAACAGAGGATTAAAAATGAAGAAAACTGCATTGCTCCAAAGGTTTATGAATCTTTGGACCCCAGAGGATTGTCAAACTGCCACTGTTGAATATATTTCAGGCTGCAATGGATAGGTTCGTATCTCTCTGTGAATCAAGAAATAAGGGGAGTTAGAAAGAAAGTGGAGTGAAAGCCCAAGAGAAGCTCTGATTTTGGTGAATTCCTCAGTAGTCTCCAGGCCACTTGTACATACATGCTCCAGTTCCTATTCCTTATCCACTGCAGGGAACATTGTGTCGCTGGGTGTCCGCTAGATGGTTGGGAAGAACACATTTTTTTAAATCACCTCATCCAATAGAAATACAGGAAGAATGACTAGACCAATCAACCCCTCAAATATTGCAGCATTCCTTGTGGCTGATCATCTACCAGAATGCCATTTTGCCCCACTTCCTCATCTCCCTTCACGTCATTAGTATCTAGAAATCTTGAATGTGCTTGATGCCGAAACTTCCACCCTCCCCTGGATTGTTTAGAATTCTCTACCCTCTGTGTGAAGAAAATTTCCCACATCTTAGTCCTAAATGGCCTGCCCCTTACTCTGAAGTTGTACACCCTAGTTCTGGACTCCCCAGTTGGACAACACAAAGATGTTCTCCCTATCTCATTGTCTCTTCATTAAGGTGTGGTCAAAATCCTGAAACCCCACATTGGTTTTTATGGGCCTCTTCCTGTCCTTCACAAGCTGAAGAAGGTGGGGTCAGAGGTCATGACAATAGGGCAAAGAGAGCAGGAGCAGGAGCGGAAGACTAGGACTTGAGTTGGAAGGCTTGCTAGAAAATCCCGAGGGGCACCTATTGGATATGACATCAGACTGACTAATAATATTCTGAGCCAAAGAGGCCCTATAGAGGGAGAGAAAGGCAGCAAGCAAGAATTGGAACAGAGTTCCAGGCTAGTGGACCAGCATCAAAGAGCCAGAGCCATGAATGGTACAGGCTATTCAGCACCGATGATACTTGGGAAATGTAAGTGGAGTGAGGCAACAGCTGTAGCTGGACCACCTTGGCAGTATTACATGCATTTGAGAGATCATGAGCCTGGGAGGTATGCTAAAATATTACAGAAGTTAGCAGTCGGAGCGCCTCTTACTGAATTCAGTACTCGCTGATTAGAAATCTGGAACTGAACTCTACACCCACAGCCTGATGGATCTGCAACCATGGGTGAATGTCCATTGTACAGAGCTGTCTCCTATAATCTATGCTTTTTATAAAGATTCATTGTCAGTGGAGTAAAGAATCCCTCCTTCATAATCATTGTGCAATGCATTTTTTAAAATCACCTCATCCAATAGAAATAAAGGAAGAATGACTAGACCAATCAACCCCTCAAATATTGCAGCATTCCTTGTGGCTGATCATCTACCAGAACGCCATTTTGCCCCACTTCCTCGTCTCCCTTCACGTCATTAGTATCTAGAAATCTTGAATGTGCTTGATGCCGAAACTTCCACCCTCCTCTGGATTGTTTAGAATTCTCTACCCTCTGTGTGAAGAAAATTTCCCACATCTTAGTCCTAAATGGCCTGCCCCTTACTCTGAAGTTGTACACCCTAGTTCTGGACTCCCCAGTTGGACAACACAAAGATGTTCTCCCTATCTCGTTGTCTCTTCATTGAGGTGTGGTCAAAATCCTGAAAGCCTCTTCCAGTAACACCGTGGATGCAACTACACCACTTGTACTGCAGTAGTTCAAGAAGGCAGCTCACCATCTTCTTGATGTCAACTGGAGAGAGGCAATAAAGGCAGGTCCAGCCAGTGATGCTCAAACCCCAGGAATGAATATGAAAACACATTATCTGATTCTTTAATTTTGATTTATCATTCATCACTAGCTTTAGTACAATATGTTCTGTTCACAGTTCTAAAATACTTTGTTCTCAAGGAGTGTCCTGAATATGTTACAGGAATTAACAGACTAATTTGAAAGATAGAATTGATTGGGAGATTGGGTCACCTCAGTTGCCATCGGAGTTTCCAATAATCGCCAAAATTGATTCATCGTACAAGACACTACAAAGGAACTTTAAAAAGTGAAAATGTAGCTCACCTGGCTGATTTGTAACCTAGGGTGGTATAATAGCTGTGGGTTCAATTTCCACATTAGCTGAGGTTAGGTCCTGGCTTCTCATCCTCACTTAAGATACGGTAACCCCCCAGGTTAAAGTCCCCACCAGTCTTCTCTCTGTAACAAGAGAATGGCCTTCTGGGGCTATCTTTACTTTACTTACAAATTATATAAATCATCCTATATTCTCATATTTCACTTCGGAACTTTGTGACAAGACTCAAAGACTGGACCCCCAGTGCCTCAAAGAGCAGACAGACAATGCATGTATCTGCGGGATGGTGTGCATTTGTGGGGATTATTTAAATGAATAAAGTCCACAATGGTTGTGAAACTTGGGCAGATGATCCTTGAAATGTTTTCATCACTGGCACGCAGATGATGAGAGAGTAGCGGCCAACACAGGAAAAGATGCATCTGCAAAATTCACAGTGTGTTTTATGTATAAACTCAGCACAGAGCTGGTCCCCTTCAGTCCAAGGTCCCCTTTTCACAACAAGATAGGCATTAATGACAGCAAATTGCCTCTCAAACTGTTGGAAATTAATATTTCAAAGGTAGAAAGTATTCCATCACTTCAGAGTTTGATGGTGATTTCCAACAAAAACAATCAGACCATCAGGCATGGGAGCATAAATTAAGCCATTCAGCCCATTGAGTCTTCTCCACTACCCAGTCATGGCTGATCATTTTCTGAACCCCATTTTCCTGCATTCTCCCCATAACCCTTGATCCCCTTGATACTCAAGAACCTATCTATCTCATATATCTATCTACTTATAGTCTTAAATATATTCAATGACCTGGCCTCCACAGCCTTCTGTGGCAATGAATTCAATAGGAATTCATTCGCTCGCTGAAGAAATTTCTCCTTATCTCCATTCTAAAAGGTCTTCCCTTTACTCTAAGGCTGTGCCCTCGGGTCCTAGTCTTTCCTACCAATGGAAGCATTTTCCCAATATCTACTCTGTCTAGGATATTCAGTATTCTAAGTTTCAATTAAATTCCCCCCACCCACCCCACCCTCATCTTTCTAAACTCCATTGGCTAATTGAAATGAAACTCTGAAAGTGGAAAGATTTGTCTGTATTTTTCCCAGAAGGGAGACGTGATGTAAGCAAGTCAATGCCAAGTCCTATGACAGTAACACATTTAAGTATCACTCCTTGAGGCACAGAAAATTGAAGGCAGATTTAACAGAGACATTCAAAATAATAGACATCCTTATTGGGGTGAACAATGTAGAAACTCCTTCTAGATGCAGGAAGACTGGTAACCAAAGAATGTGGATTTATTTTCCAAAAGAACCAAGATGAGAAACCCTTTTTTTAAAAGGCAGAGTTGTTATAATCTAAAATGCACTGCTTCGAAGTTTAGTGGAAACAGATTCAATAATAGCTTTCAAAATAGAATTGAATGAACACTTCAAATGGAGAAAATCTCTAATGGATGAAGTTTTAAATGGAGATTTACTTAAATTTCCATTGACTTAAGGGATGTTTTCTTACTGTAAATCCATAGTAGTTGTGCAACCTAAGATAGATTAGAGTCCCTTTTAATCTCTTTGATCGCTGCTAACCAAGATGGACAAACTTTGCAAAGCAATGAATATTTCATTTCCATTGGCTCCTAATAGGAAAGTGTCTAAAAAATACAGTCTAACAGTTATGAATGAATCTTAGAATTTGAAATTAATACAGCAGGAAGGGAGGTTTTTTTGTTGGCACAAAGACCCTGTGGTGGATCTTTAAAACAGCAATCTCGGTTTCCCCTTCATTTCTGCGGTTTTATCTTCAATCATTTATCCCTTTGAGAACCTGTGATGGCATCTATTTCTACTCTTCTATTAGCTAGCACTTTCAAAATCATAGCCAGATGTTGCATGGCTAACTGTTAAGAAAGAAATGCAGGCTAGAGCACTCCGGGAAATAAATATTAATGTTTTGAAATCAGTTTGCATTACAGAAGAGGAAGTGCTAGAGATCTTAGAAGACATGAAAGTAGGAAAGTCTCCCAGATCTGATCAAGTGTAGTACAGTACATTGTGAGAAGTTGGGGAGGAAATTGCAGGGCCCCTACAGAAATATTTGTATCATCTCTAACCATGGGTGAAGTACCAGAGGACGAGAATGTGACTGATGTTGTACCTTTGTTTAGGAAAGACTGTAAGGAGAAGATTGTAAATCGTACACCCATGTGGCTGGTTGGTAAGCTGTTCGAGGTGATTCGGAAAGATAGCATTTACATGCGCTGAAGAGACAAGGAACGATTAGGGATAGTCAGCATTGTTTTGTGCAAAGGAAATTGTCACAAACTTGGTGGAATGACATAATCAAAAAGGCGAAGGTGGGTACTGCAGATGCTGAGATTAGAGTCAAGATTAGAATGGTGCTGGAAAAGTACAGGTCAGGCAGCATCCAAGGAACAGGAAAATCGATCTTTCGGGCAAAAGCCCTTCAACAATCAAAAGATTGAGGACAGAGCAGTATACATTGAACTTAGTAAAGCCTTTACAAGGTTCCGCATGGTAGACTGATTAGTAAAGTTAGACCACATGGGATTCAAGGTGAACATGCCAATTGGATACAAAATTGGCTTTATGGTAGGAGACAGAGGGTGGTGGTGGAGGATTGTTTTTTGGACTAGAAGCTTATGACCAGCAGTACTCCACAGGAATCAATACTGGGTCCACTTTTGTTTGTCATTTATATAAATGATTTGCATGAGAATATAGAAACATGGTTAGCAGATGACATCAAATTTGCTGCTTTGTAGACAGTGAAGAAGATTATTTAAGATTTCATAGAGATCTTGATCAGTTGAGTCAATGGGCTGAGAAGTGACAGATGGAATTTAATTTGATAAACATGAGGTATTGTGTTTTGGTAAAATAAGCAAGGACCAGATAATTAAAGGTTGGGCCTTGTGTAATGTTGTACAGCACAGAGAAATAGGGGCTCAGGTACATAGTTCTTTGAAATTTGTGTCACAGGTTGACAGGGTGTTTGAAGAAGACATTTAGCACGTTTGCCCTCATTGCTCAGACCTTTGAGTATAGGAGTTGGGATGTCATGTTAAGATTGTACAGGACACTGGTGAGGCTTATTCTGGAGTACTGTGTGCAATTCTGCTATGGGCGGGATATTATTAAACTGGAGAGGGTTTACAAAAGATTTACCAGGATGTTGCTGGGAATGGAGGGTTTGAGTTATAAAATTTGGCTGGATGGACTGGGACTTTTTTTCGCTGGGGTGTTGTTGCATGATCTTACTGAGATTTATAAGATCATGATGGGAACAGATAAGGTGAATCTCAAGGATCTTTTCTCTAGGGGGGAGGAGTTCAAAACTATTTTTAAGGTGACAGGAGAAAGATTTAAAAAGGACATGAGGGGCAATGTTTTTATGCAGAGAGTGGTTTATGTGTGGAATGAACTGCCAGAGGAAGGTACAGTTCCAACATTTAAGAGACATTTGGTTAAGTATGTGAATAGGAAAGGTTTAAGGGATATGGGCCAAGCGCAGGAAGGTGGGACTAGTTTGGTTTGGGAACATGGTCAACATGGACTGGTTAGATCAAACACTGTTTCTGTGCTGAATGAATCAATGTTAAAAAAAATACTTTTCCTCATCCCTTCCAGATCACCAGTCACCTTATATCTATGTCGTCTGGCTACTGACATGCACATGTATAAATTAGGAGCACACTTCAAGCCTGCTCATCTGTTCAATAACATCATGGCTGATCTGTTTGTGTTTTGAATTCCACATTCCCATCCTGTTTCCTTTTTTCTCCCTAATACCTTAGATTCTTGTCTGGAAAGCAAACAATTTGTCCCTGCTTTGAAAATGTTCAATGGAGCCACCTCCACTGCCTTCTCAGGTCGCAATTCCAACCCTCAGAGAGCTCATTTGAACTTGCATCTGTCGCAAAAGAATGACCCCTTATGTTTCAACAGCATCCACTAGCTTTGAACTCTCCCAAAAGTGGAAACGTGCTTTCCATGTCCTCCATGTTGAAACCATTCGAGATCGTACATGCATCAATCATGTCACCTCTCACACTTCTGACTCCATTGGAAAGCTCAACCTGTCCAATCCTTCCTCATAAGACAACTCATTCAAATCAATCTGATAAAGCACCTCAAACCCGCCTCCTATGCATTTATGTCTTTCAGTGATTGAAAATAACTCCCCTTCTTTGACCGTCTGGAAACGCTCTGTGATTTTATGCATTCCTGGAAACCATTTACAACCACAGGCTATCCCAGAGAGATTTACAACAAAGTGGAATCAAGTCAGGGCCCTGGAATAACCAAGTGATTGTGTCAAGATGCTTCACCTCACTGAATCCAAACAGCACAGTATGGAACAGAACAGAAGAGGCCCTTTACTCCATGGAGTCTGTATTGACAAAATACACACCACTACCTACAGTAGTTCCACTTTCCCACACTCGGCCCATTGTCTTGAATGCTATTCTACTTCAACTATTCATCCAAGTACAGATGGCTAGGTTACCCAGCTCTACTATCCTCAAACAGTACAGTTCCATGGTGAAAGCATTTTTCCTCACATCTTCTGTCAATCTCCTGCCTTTCACTTTCGACTTCTGCCTCCCTTTGTTCTTGATACTTAGACTTGTTGAAGCCTTAGTTAATTAGGAGTTCCAGGGCCCTGGGTTCGATTCTAGCCTCGGGCGACTGTCTGTGTGGAGTTTATGCATTCTTTCTGTATCTACGTGGGTTTCCTCCGGGTGCTCCAGTTTCTTCCCACAATCAAAAGATGTGCAGGTTAGGTAAATTAGCAATGCTAAAATTGCCCTTAGTGCTCAGGGAGATGTAGGCTAGGTGCATTTGTCATGGGCAAATGTAGGGAAGTGAATAGGCTAGGGAAATGAATAGGGTGGTTTACTCTTTGGAGGGTCAGTATGGACTCGTTGGGCCAAATGGCCTGTTTCTACACTGTAGGGGTTCTATTCTATGAATTGTCAGAATTCGTAGAATATTGGGAGAAGGCTGCAGTGTTGCTGTGTAAATGTTAGAAATATGTGGAGGAGATTGAATATCATTTGGTAGTGGGATTTGTGCAATAATCTTTTGATGATGTAACAGTGAAATTGGAGCCTGATATACCTCTGATTATTATGTATTATAGTGTTTAATCTTGAGGTGTAATAAGCTGGGTTATAACCAAACCCAAGTCTGAAAACAGTTCTTGACTGTGCCTTCTCCCTGACAATATTGTCTTGAACCCAACATGTAAACGTGGGTGTAAAACTGCATGAAACTTGACTACGTATTTTTGAATGTGTTGCTGGAAAAGCGCAGCAGGTCAGGCAGCATCAAAGGAACAGGAGAATTGACATTTCGGGCATAAGCCCTTCTTCAGGAAGGGCTTATGCCCGAAACATCGATCCTCCTGTTCCTTTGATGCTGCCTGACCTGCTGCGCTTTTCCAGCAACACATTTTTAAGCTCTGAACTCCAGCATCTGCAGTCCTCACTTTCTCCAAAGTACTTTTGAAGTGTAGTTATTGGTGTAATTTTAGAAACACAAGTTAATTGCTTGTAATTGCCTTCACATCAGTGAGCCACCCAATGAAGCAAGTGAGTCATATTTTTTCTGACTGGTGATCGAAGTTTTGAAATCTATTTTTAATTTTGTTTTTGTTATTTGCATTTCTTTAATCTTCATTCTTGTACAACGTTTGGCTTTAAAAAGAAAAGTTACTAATATGTTTGATAGCCCTTCAGAATTATGATAATGCTTCCAGCAAGAACCTGCAAGGGGAAGCAGTTTTTGTGGAACCACCACTTAATTCTTCCTGTCCAGGGAGCTCTTCTGATCTAGTTATCTATTTAAAGTACGACAGGACAATTTAGCGATTGATAATTCGAGGAAGGGACGCTACCATTGCATTGTAGGAGCTCCCCTTGGTCCTTCCTAAGAGGCCAGTACTTTAGATTCCACCACATTTTCCTACTTTGCTGCTTTCTTTATCCAGCTGAGAATTAGATTGGTATAGAACACTAAGGGAGTGCTGCACTGTCAAAGGTGTCATTAAGGTTCTGGAGGAGATGTTAATGCAAGTCCTCTCGAGTTGACTACAAAAGAAAATCCTATGGCACTATTGAACAGAGGTGCAATGGAATTTCCCCAATTTCCATCCAATATTTACCCCTCAACTGATTGTTGATAAAGTAAACAAAATATCACAAATATTTTCGTCATAAGCATAGCCAAATGGTGATGAATGCACAAAGAGTCTGCAGATGGAAATAGACAGGTTAAACGAGTGGGCAAAAACTTAGTAGATGAAACATAGTGTGAGGAAATCTGAGGTTTTCCACTTTGGCAGTAAGAATGGAAGGGTTGAATATTATTTAAATGCAGAAAGACTGCAGAAAGCCACGGAACATAGGGATATGGGAGTCTTCATGCATGAATTCCAAAAATCCAGTATCCAAGTTCAGGTGGTAATAGGGAAATCAAATGGAATTTTTGCCCTTATTTTGAAGGGAATGGATTATAAATGTAAAGTGGCTTTACAGAAATTGTGTCAGGCACAAATCAGACCACAGCTGGAATACTGGGAACAATTTTTGGCCACTGATCTAAAGGAAGAGGTACTGCATTGGAGACAGTCCATAGAAGGATCACTCAGCTGATACCAGGTATGGAAGAATTATCTTAGGAGATGTTGAGAAGATTGGGCCAGTATTCCTTGGAGAATAGAAGAAAAAAAAGGGACCTTGTTGAAACATATAAGATGTGATGATGCTGCTCCTTTAACAAAGTTGTGTTGCCCTTAATTTTTCTCAAAAGCATTGTACGAGGCAGAGTTGTCAAAATGTCTGGGTTGATCGACTTGAAGCTTTTAAGTTTTAAGAAAAAAAATCTGCTCAATGAAAGGGAAGTGGCCAGTACTCCCAACTTAGCATTACTCTGATTTGGTTTGGTTTGGGTTTTAGAAGTCTGGCTGTTCAGAGCAAGTTGTCAGTTTTTGAGGCAAAGAAACAGTTACATGGAAAAAGGTGTTCCGTGTTGAATCTCTCTGATAACTCTCTGTAAGAGCCTGAGTTTGATTTTACCTTTGTGCCAAGGATTGTTGCAGGAATTTGGAACAGCATCATCAAGTTGGGATAGTCTGTTGGGCTTTTGGATAGGTTAAGTTATTCTATATTCTGTTCTCTTTTTTTTTTGTTTGCATTTCATGGGGTGGCATGGTGGCTCAGTGGCTATCACTGCTGTCTCATAGTGCCAGGGACCCAGGTTCAATTCCAGCCTCATTTGCACATTCTCCCCATGTCTGTGTGGGTTTCCTCCTACAATCCAAAGATGTGTAGGCTAGAATAATTGTTCATGGTGTTCAGGGATGTGTAGGTTAGGTGCATTAATGAGAGGGGAATGGGACTGGGTGGGTCACTCTTTGGAGGGGTTGGTGTTAACTTGTTGGGCCGAAGGGCTTGTTTCTATACTATAGGGATTGGATTCTATTCTATTCATTCAATAGTCTTGCAAATAATTTCAGTTTTGCTTAAAACTAAGTGGTCCAGCTGCATCACTCCTGAAATGTCCACTCAACACCTGCTTAAAGCAATTAGCAAAATTAGGGTCTGGGCTGCCTTGAAATGCATTGAGGGGGTCTGGCCTGGTCCATAACAAAGATTTGTAGAGGACCTGACAAGTTACAAATTTGATTCCCCTTGTAGGACAGTCTAAGACTGGAGGGAATAATCTCAGAATAAGGGGCTGACCACTTAGGACAGGAATGAGGAGGAATTTCTTCTCTCAAAAGGGTGTGGAATCTGTGGAATCCTTTATCTAAAAGACTGTTGAGGTTGAGTCATTAAGAATATTCAAGGCTGAGAGAGACAGATTTTTCATCCATCAAGAATCAAGGGTTATGCAGGATAGACAGGAAATTGGAGTTGAGCATTTTGAAATCAGCCTTGATCTGATTGAATGACAGAGCAGATTCAAATGGTCTACTTCCGCTCCTAAACTCGTGACCCTATAGTCATGATTATGTAGCTGTTTTGAAGGAGCTTGCTGCTCACAAATAGGTATAATCATTTTCTTTATTACGACAGACATCATAAATTAAAATGTGCTTGATCGGCAATCGTAAAGTTGTGCAAGGCACCACAGACAGTCTTGGGTAACATATGGGTTCTGTTCTGGGGAATCTGTTCTCGTCAGTTTATCTGCACATTGGAACACAATGCAGGACAATGTAAAGCAGCTGTTTGTAAATACAGTGAATGTTCATATGTCAGCTCATTGAAATTACACCCCTTGTCTTGGTTGTGTTCCTAAGTCGGGCATTCATGAATAGTGGGCCTCCTATAGATAAATCCACAATTTGTCTTTCCTGTTAACTGATTGGACTTGCTGGGGAAAGTTAAGCATGTATTATAATGGAAACTACATGTTGTGAAAAGGTGTCTGCACTGTCCATGAATTTTCAAAGTAGAAGAAAGCATTGGCAGGTTTGATTTTTAAACATTTATTCCTTTCAGACAATGCAGTTGACATTGGCTGGGTCAGCACTTTGTTACTCATCCCTAATTGCTCTTGAACTGAACGGCTTGCTAATCCATCTCAGGGACAAAGAAAAAACTGCAGATGCTGGAATCCAAAGTAGACAGGCAGGAGGCTGGAAGGACACAGCAGGCCAGACAGCATCAGGAAGTGGAGAAGTAGATGTTTTGGGGAAAATCCTTCTTCAGGGCAGTTCAGAGCCAACCACTTTACTGAGGAGTTGGAGTCACATGTAGGCCAAACCACGTAAAGGTGGCAGATTTCCTTCTGTAACGTGAACCTGGTAGGTTTTAAAATTAATTGACTAACTTTGTATTCCAGATGGCCAGTTTTAGTGTTTGCGCCCATAGGTGTTAGCGAGTTTTAAGAAGTTTTCAGTATTCCAGATTTATTAATTGAGTTTAAAATCTACCAGCTGCCTCAATGGGATTTCAACAACTATCCTCAACATATTAGGCTAGGCCTCTGGATTATTGTGCAGTGACATTACCCCAGTGTGCATACAGAAGATGTATGTATCCATTCCCAAGTATGTGTGAACCATCATTTCCCAACTGGTAAATTTATCCATTAAAAGACAAAAACAAACAACAAAGAACAGTACCACACAGGCACAGACCACCAAGCCTCAGCCCACATGCCTTCCTAAACTAAAAACCTTTTGCCTCTACAGAGTCCATATCCCTCTATCTGTCAAGATGTTTCTTAAACATTGCTATTGTATCAATCTCCACCATCTCCAGCAGCACATTCCACTTACCACTCTCTTTATTTAAAAAAAACCTTGCCCCTTATAATCCCTTTAACCTTTCCCCATTTTACCTTTGTCACCCAGTAATTGACATTTCTACCCTGGGGAAAGAAAGATTCCAACAGTCCATTCTATCCATGCCTCTCATAATTTTGTAAACCTCTGTCAGGTTACTCCTCAGCCTTTGATGTTCAAGTGGAAACAGTCAGAAGTCACACAACACCAGGTTATTATCCAACAGGTTTATTTGAAATCACCAGCTTTCAGAGCGCTGCTCCTGACTTCACCTGATAAAGGAGCTGTGCTCCAAAAGCTTGTGATTTCAATTAAACCTGTTGGACTGTAGCCTGGAGTCATTTGATTTCTCACTTAGACCACCCGAGTCCAACACCGGCATCTCCACAAGTGGAAACCAACCAGGATTGTTCAGTCTCTCATCATAGCTCCAAACCAGGCAACATTCTGGTAAACCTTTTTTGCATCCTCTCCAAAGCCCTCCACATCCTTTTGGTAATATGGTGAAAAGAACTGAACACAATATTCCTAAAATGGCCTGAACTGTATAGCGACAATAAGACTTGTGAATTTTTATACTCTATACCCTGAGTGATGAAGGCAAGCTTGCCATATGCCTTCTTGATCACTTTCTCCACTTGCATTGTCACGTTCAGGGTACTGTCGACCTAGACGGCTAGATCCCTCTGTACGTTGATGTTGTTAAAGGTTTTGACATTTATTGTATACTGCAATATATCTTCCAAAATGCATCACCTTGCATTTGTCTGGATTAGATTCCATCTACCATTTGTTCCACCAAGTCTCTAGCCTATCTGTGTCATGCTGTAGCCTCTGGCAATCTTCCTCAATCTCCGCAGCTCCCCCAATCTTTGCGTCGTCCACAAACGTATGAATCAGGTCACCTACATTCTCCTTCAAATCACTTATTTATATATGTTACAAACAACAGGGGTCCATGTGGAATACAACTGGTCACAGGCTGAAAAACACCCATCTGCTGCTAATCTGTCTTCTGTGACTGAGCCAGTTTCGTCTTACCAGTCCATGGTGGATTTCACATGACTTCAATTTTAGATTCTGGCAAATCCCACTCCCAACTTTCATTGCAGCTCATTCCTTCCCCCTCGATTTTCATGACACAAGGTTCCCAGAGGAGTTTGCATGCTGGAAGAAAGGCCATGGAAAGAAACAAAACTCGAGCAAGGTGAATCCCTCAGCATTCCCTTGAGGAATAGATTTACATTTAACTGATGGTTGACTTTACCTTGAACACAAACAACAATGTCCATTCTCTGGGCGCATGTAAAGTTCCAAAGAGTATGCAGACAGCTGCTAAAGTCAGTCTGTCCCTGGAAGCTTCTGCTGCAAATGGCAGATTATCTCAGAGGATTCCCTCCTCAGGCGACTGACTGTGTGGAGTTTGCACATTCTCCCCATGTCTGCGTGGGTTTCCTCCGGGTGCTCCGGTTTCCTCCCACAGTCCAAAGATGTGCAGGTCAGGTGAATTGGCTATGCTAAATTGTCCGTTGTGTCAGGTAGGGGGTAAATGTAGGGGTATGGGTGGGTTGCGCTTCAGCGGGTCGGTGGGGACTTGTTGGGCCAAAGGGCCTGTTTCCACACTGTAAGGTAATCTAATTGAGATTTGTACATGTTGCTGGCACTGAATTTGCTCCTTGCTCTTTTTCCCCCTGCCTTTGATATGCACAAGGGGAACACAATGGCTGAGTGGACTGTTAATCCAGAGACCCAGGTGATATTCTGGGAAGTCAAATATGTGGTGCTGGAAAAGCACAGAAGTTTAAACAGCATTTGAGGAGCAGGAGATTCGACATTTCGGGCAAAAGTCCTTCATAAGAAAAGCCTGAAAATGGGTCTTTTGTCCAAAATGTCAATTCTCCTGCTCCTCGGATGCTACCTGACCTGCTGTGCTTTTCCAGCACCACAATCTTGACTCTAATCTCCAGCATCTGCATTGCTCACTTTTGCCTAACATTAGATTAGATTACTTACAGTGTGGAAACAGGCCCTTCGGCCCAACAAGTCCACACCGACCCTTACCTAACACTACGGGCAATTTAGCATGGCCAATTCACCTGACCTGCACATCTTTGGACTGTGGGAGGAAACCAGAGCAAACCCACGCAGACACGGGGAGAATGTGCAAACTCCACACAGTCAGTCGCCTGAGGCAGGAATTGAACCCAGGTCTCTGGTGCTGTGAGGCAGCAGTGCTAACCACTGTGCCACCGTGCCGCCCATTCTGGTGACCCAGGTTCAAATCTCACCACGGCAGATGGTGGAATTCTAGTTCAACAAATATCCTGGATTTAAAAGTCTAATGATAACCGTGATTGTGGGGGAAAACCTGTCTGGTTCATTAATGTCCTTTAAAGAAGGAAACTGCCATCCTTACTTGTTTTGGCCTGCATGTGACTCCAGACCCACAGCGATGTGGTTGACTCTTAACTGCCCACTGGGCAATTAGGAATGGGCAATACATGCTGTCCTGGCCAGCGGCATTCTCATCCTGTGAATGAATGAAAAAAACAAACATGATGAACATTAGTAACCCATGGCCAGAATCGCATTTCGACAGAAATTGTAATGTTTAGATTTTGTTTAGGAATTTTCCAGTCTGTCTAAGTCCGTGTGTATTTTATCCAACCTACATTGATGGAGGAATCACCAGATGAATTCCTTTTAATAGTCCATTTCCAACTATGACCATGTCAGTCTATTTCTATCTAGCTTTAGATTTTCAGCCTATCTTGATAAGTATTGCTTTATGATCAATTAGAGACTTCCCCTTCCAGGACTTGTTCATTGTGCTGGGACAATGTGAGTGATGTAATTGGGTGTAGGAAGATATGGACAATTACAAAGCAAAGATCTTGTTACTTATGAGTAACTAAAGACGTGGTTGTGGTGTGAAGAAAGGACTCAGTAAATCACCCATTGAGCTTGCTATAGCAATCTGAGATAGCAGCCTCAACCTCATCAGGATCATCCCACTACAGTTTCTCAGTAATACCAAGGACTATCAGTCAGATCTGCAGTATGATTAATGAGTACTACTGAAGGAAGTCATGCACAGATAGCAAAGGGCTGTTACTGCTTGGGTACGAGATTGATTACACAGCTACATTATTGGAAAATCTTTCCATATTGGGACTGACCATAAGAAATGATTATCCCACGAGATTATTCGTTTAATTGCCTTGAAGAGATTTCATTTCTTTTTTTTTGATTATGAGACACTTCGTACTTAATTTCAAAAGTACCAATAAGTGCTTTGTCAGGATCGGTGGAAGCTTTCCTAGCATATAGAAATTCATACATAAATGTCTTGCGACAAAGCATTCCAGCTATATCTAGTGACATGAGATATTAAAGCAACTTTCCAAGAAATGCAATTGGTTTGAATTAGTCTTTTATGGGTTTGGGTGTCACTGGTAAATTCAGCATTTCAGAGGGCATTAAGTGTCAACCATATTCGAGAGGTGATGGTGGTAATGTCACTGAACTGGTAATCCAGGCCCCAGCTTCATGAGGATATTAGTTCAAATCGCATCCATGGGATAGTGTGAAACATGAATTCAATAAACTTATAGAATTAAAAATGTGTCCACGTGCACCAGAATATCCTGTGAAGTAGAGAATCTACAGTGCCAGCTGACAATGTGAAACTTCTGGTGACCACACAGAAAGCAATCTTCTAGGAATGGCAACATCATTGGGCCCCATGTCATACGAGCACTTGCAGTATATATGAATAGGAAGGGTTTAGAGGAAAATGGGCCAGGTGTTGGCAAGTGAGACCAGATTAGGTTGGGGTATCTGGTCGGTATGAACCGAAGGGTCTGTTTCTGTGCTATACATCTCTATGTCAGGAAAATGTTAATAAGTACGGTGGTCTGCTTTCAGTGAGCAGCTGAACAAAGTACAGGAGTTGGGAGGTCATGTTGCGGCTGTACAGGACATTGGTTATGCCACTGTTGGAGTGTTGCATGCAATTCTGGTCTCCTTCCTATTGGAAATGTGTTGTGAAACTTGAAAGGGTTCGGAAAATATTTACAAGGATGTTGCCAGGGTTGGAGTGTTTGAGCTATCGGGAGAGTCTGAACAGGCTGGGGCTGTTTTCCATGGAGCGTCAGAGGCTGAGGGGTGACTTTATAGAGGTTTACAAAATTATGAGGGACATGGACAGGATAAATAGACAAAGTTTTTTTCCCAGGGGTAGGGGAGTCCATAACTAGAGGGTATAGGTTTAGGGTGAGAGGGAAAAGATATAAAAGAGACCTAAGGGGAAACATTTTCATGCAGAGATTGGTACATGTATAGAATGAGCTGCCAGAGGAAGTCGTGGAGGCTGTTACAATTGAACATTTAAGAGGCATCTGGATGGGTGTATGAATAGGAAGGGTTTGGAGGGATAAGGGCCGGGTGCCGGCAGGTGGGACTAGATTGGGTTGGGGTATCTGGTTGGCATGGATGGGTTGGACTGGAGGGTCTGTTTTCATGCTGTACATCTCTATGTCTCTCTGACTCTATGATCTCTCCTGTGTAGAAAGGAGGGGCTGGAAAACTTCTTTGAATGCGTAATTCCTTTTTTGGTTTGACAGATTGCCTGTGGCAAAAACATCAAACCATTCTGCTTGAATTGAAAAGGAAATGTGTTTTTCCTGACGGGAGGATTGTTGACATCCTATGTGAAAATCATTCTGTTAGTCAAGTGTATCACAGACTTGTTACAGTGTAACAGGAGGCTGTTCAGTCCGTTGTAACTGCATCGACTTTCCCGATGACCACTTCACTCAGTGCCATTCTATCTCTGTTCCCTGAGTAACCCTGCACATTGTTCCTTTTCAAATAACATTAAAAAGTACTCAAACTGTGGCATAACATCTGTAATTACACTGTGATGAGACACAAGTAGCAACAGGAATGAAGTGGTCCTTACTCCAACCTACTTCATTGTTCAATATGACCGTGGCTGCTCTGCTATGTTAACCCTGGTTTCCAGCCCTGTCTTCCTCTGCCCAAACATCTTTCAATCTCCTCCAGAATATATTCGACATCGGAGCATCAGCAGCCCTCTGAGGTAGTGCATTCCAGAGGTGCACATCTTGGAGTCCAGATCCTTCTCATCGCCAAACGGTGAAGTCCATCTGATATCTTTCTGCCGACCAGCACACTGTTAATGAGGGCAGTGCCTGAGGTGCACACCAACTCTGCTAAGTACTCTCTGTCCACAAATTAAGTTCTGGAACTCTTTGTGTTGAGACTGGAAGCCCTGAGTTCTAATCTCTCTAGTGATGAGGAAACCATCTCTCAGCTCTATCCCACCCTGCCATGGTCTCTAACATTATTTTACATTTCAGTGATTTTTATGAAAAATTGTTGTCAAATGATAGAGCAAAGTTTTTTTTTCACCTTTAGTCTTTCATGGGATGGGGGTGTCCAGAATGTCTCTCTCATTTTCATGGGGTATTAAGAATCATTGATATTTGAAAAGAAGTGGTGGTGATGCAGTGGTGATATCATTAGTCTAGTAATCCAGGGTCCGAGATTTAATGTTCTGAAGGCATGAATTCACCATGACAATTGATGAAATTTGCACTAAGTTAAAAGCCAGCCTCATCATGATCACATAATCACACTCAATTGTCTTAAAATCAGCCATTCTACCTGATCCTTGAACAGCAATGCATAAAGAAAGCAGTGCTCCTGACAAATGGAGATTATAGTCAACGAGATTACCTTGGAGTCAGGAATTACTTATAGTACAAAATTAGAAGACTTGGAACATAACCCCAACGGAAACTTGAAGTTGAGATTATTTTAACTCTGGTATATGATAGATTAGACTGGATGGTCTGATAGCTCCTGGAATAGAGTTAGATTCATAGTTACCTTAAATCTATTGAAGTTTTAGAGAAAAAAGATTCTGATGTGAGTACTGTAAAAGAGTTCCTTTTGGGAACAGTACAGGGAAGCTTTAAAGTTGTAAAGGAGTGGTTTTGAGATTAATGGATTATACTTTTACTGTGTGCTTAAAAATCTTTGAATTTGTATTATTGAAATAGAATGAACTAACCTAATTATCTTCATTCCTTTTGCTTAATAAATATCTGTTTTATTGTTAAAACAGTATATGCATCATTGTGTGCTTCTGTCTCAGTGAATGACTATCTGATTATAACCAACAATATCATAAGTCACCCCTTGACTCCCCAAATGTGTCCACTATCTACAATGCATGAGTAAGGAGTGCGATGGAATATTCCCTACTTGTCTGCTTGAATGTATTTCCAGTAATGCTCAAGAAGTTCAGAGTCATAGAGATGTACAGCATGGAAACAGGCTAACCAGATATCCTAACCTAATGTCGTCCCATTTGCCAGCACTTGCTCCAGATCCCTCTCAACTCTTCCTATTCATATACCCATCCAGGTGCCTTTTAAGTGTTGTAAATGTACCACCCTCCATCACTTTCTCTGTCAACTCATTCCATACACATACCACCCTCGGAGAAACTCGCCCCTTAGGTCTGTTTTAAATCTTTCCCCTCTTGCCCTAAACTTATGCCCTCTCATTTTGTAATCCAACAACCCAGGGAAAAGACTTTGTCTATTTACCTATCCATGTCCCTCATGATTTTATAAACCTCTATAAGGTCACCCCTTAGCTTCAGATGCTCCAGGGAAAACAACCCCAGTCTATTCAGCATTTCCCTATTGCTCAAACCTTCCAACCCTCGAAACATCCTTGCAAACCTTTTCTGAACCCTTTCAAGTTTCACAATGTTCATCCGATAAGAGGGAGATCAGAATTGCCCACAATATTCCAAAAGTGGCCTAACCAATGTCCTGTGCAACCGCAACATGACCTCCCAACTTCTATACTCAATGCTCTGACCAATAAAGGAAAGCATACCAAATGCCTTCTTCACTATCCTATCTATCGGAGACTCTACTTTCAAAGAACTATGAACCTGCACTCCAAGGTCTCTTTATTCAGCAACACTCCCTAGGACCTTACCATTAAGTGTATAAGTCCTGCCCTGCTTTGCCTTTCTAAAATGCAGCACCTCACACTTATCTAAATTAAACACCATCTGTCATTCCTCAGCCTATTGGCCCATCTGATCAAGATCCCATTGTATTGCGAAGTTACCTTCTTCGCTGTCCACCACACCTCCAATTTTAGTGTCATCTGCAAACTTACTAACTATACCTCGTATATTCACATCTGAATCATTTATGTAAGTGACCAAAAGCAGTGGTCCGAGCACTGATCCTTGTGGCACACCACTGGTCACAGGCCTCGAGTCTGAAAAACAATGCTCCACCACCACCCTCTGTCTTCTACCTTCGAGCCAGTTCTTTGTCCAAATGGCTAGTTGTACCCATATTCCATGTGATCTAAACTTGCTAATTGACACCATCCAGGATAAAGCAGCCATTTGATTGGCATCATGTCTACAAACATCCACTCCTTCCACTTCTAATGCTCAGTAGCATCAGTGTGTACTCTCTATAAGATGCAGTGTAGAAATTCACCAAGGTTCCTTAGACAGCACCTTCCAAACCACAATTACTTTCATTTAGAAGGATAAGGGCAGCCATTAGAACATAGAACATAGAATATAGAACAATACGCACAGAACAGGCCCTTCGGCCCATGATGTTGTGCCGAACATTTGATGTATTTTAAGCACCTATCCATGTACCTATCCAATTGCCGCTTAAAGGTCACCAATGATTCTGACTCTGCTACTCCCATAGGCAGCGCATTCCATGCCCCACCACTCTCTGGGTAAAGAACCTACCCTTGACATCTCTCCTATACTGTTGTGGTTCTGTTCGCCGAGCTGGGAATTTGGGTTGCAGATGTTTCGTCCCCTGTCTAGGTGACATCCACAGTGCTTGGGAGCCTCCTGTGAAGGGGCTTCACAGGAGGCTCCCAAGCACTGAGGATGTCACCTAGACAGGGGACGAAACATCTGCAACACAAATTCCCAGCTCGGCGAACAGAACCAAAACAACGAGCACCCGAGCTACAAATCTTCTCACAAACTCTGAATCCCCCCTATACCTTCCTCCCTTCATCTTAAATTTATGTCCCCTTGTAACACTCTGTTGTACCCGGGGAAAAAGTCTCTGACTTCCTACTCTATCTGTTCCCCTGATCATCTTATAAACCTCTATCAAGTCACCCCTCATCCTTCGCCGTTCCAATGAGAAAAGGCCTAGCACTCTCAACCTATCTTCGTATGGCCTATTCTCCATTCCAGGCAACATCCTGGTAAATCTCCTCTGCACTCTCTCCAAAGCTTCCACATCTTTCCTAAAATGAGGCGACCAGAACTGCACACAGTACTCCAAATGTGGCCTTACCAAGGTCCTGTACAGCTGCAACATCACCTCACGACTCTTGAATTCAATCCCTCTGCTAATGAATGCTAATACACCATAGGCCTTCTTACAAGCTCTATCCGCCTGAGTGGCAACTTTCAAAGAACTATGAACATAGACCCCAAGATCCCTCTGCTCCTTCACCTTACTCAGAACCCTACCATTAACTCTGTATTCCACATTCTTATTTGTCCTTCCAAAATGGACAGCCTCACACTTGACAGGGTTGAATTCCATCTGCCACTCCTCAGCCCAGGTCTGCATCATATCCAAGTCCCTTTGCAGCCAACAACAGCCCTCCTCACTATCCACAACTCCACCAATCTTCGTATCGTCTGCAAATTTACTAACCCACCCTTCGACTCCCTTTTCCAAGTCATTAATAAAAATTACAAACAGCAGAGGACCCAGAACTGATCCCTGCAGAACTCTACTTGTAACTGGGCTCCGGGCTGAATATCTACCATCTACCACCACTCTCTGACTTCGACCGGTTAGCCAGTTCTTTATCCAACTAACCAAATTTCCCACTATCCCATGCCTTCTGACTTTCCGCATAAGCCTACCATGTGGAACCTTATCAAAAGCCTTACTAAAATCCATGTACACTACATCCACTGCTCTACCTTCATCCACATGCTTGGTCACCTTCTCAAAGAATTCAATAAGACTTGTAAGGCAAGACCTACCCCTCACAAATCCGTGCTGGCTGTCCCTAATCAAGCAGTATCTTTTCAGATACTCATAAATCCTATCCCTCAGTACCCTTTCCATTACTTTACCTACCACCGAAGTAAGGCTAACTGGCTTGTAATTCCTAGGGTTATCCCTATTCCCTCTTTTGAACAGGGGCACAACATTCGCTACTCTCCAGTCCCCTGGCACCACCCCCATTGACAGTGAAGACGAAAAGATCATTGCCAATGGTTCTGCAATTTCCTCTCTTGCTTTCCACATAATCCGAGGATATATCCCGTCAGGCCCGGGGGACTTGTCCATCCTCAAGTTTTTCAAAATGCCCAACACATCTTCCTTCCTAACAAATATCTCCTCTAGTTTACCAGTCCGTTTCATACTCTCCTCTTCAACAATACAGTCCCTCTCATTTGTAAATACTGAAAAAAAGTACTCATTCAAGACATCTCCTTCTCTTCCAACTCAATACACAGTCTCCCACTACTGTCCTTGATCGGACCTACCCTTGTTCTCGTCATTCTCATGTTTCTCACATACGTATAAAAGGTCTTGGGGTTATCCTTGATTCCACCCGCCAAAGATTTTTCATGCCCTCTCTTAGCTCTCCTAATCCCTTTCTTCAGCTCCCTCCTGGCTATTCTGTATCCCTCCAACGATCTGACTGAACCTTGTTTCCACAACCTGATGTATGCCTCCTTTTTCCTCCTTACAAGACATTCAACCTCCCTTGTCAACTAAGGTTCCCTCACACGACCATCTCTTTCCTGCCTGACTGGTACATACGTATCAAGGACACGTCATATCTGTTCCTTGAAAAAGTTCCACATTTCAATGACATCCTTCCCTGACAGCCTAAGCTCCCAATTTATGCTCCTCAGATCCTGTTTTGCAGCGTCGTATTTACCCTTCCCCCAATTGTAAAACCTACCCTGTTGCACGCACCTATCTCTCTCCATAACCAAGGTGAAAGTTACAGAATTGTGGTCACCATCACCAAAATGCTCACCCACTAACAAGCCCATCACTTGTCCCGGTTCGTTACCAAGTACCAAATCCAATATGGCCTCCCCTCTGGTCGGACAATCTACATACTGAGTTGGAAAAGCTTCCTGGACACACTGCACAAACACCGCCCCGTCCAATCTACTTGATCTAAAGAGCTTCCAATCAATGTTTGGGAAGTTGAAATCACCCATGATTACTACCCTGTGGCTTCTGCACCTTTCCAAAATCTGTTTCCCAATCTGTTTCTCCACATCTCTGCTGCTATTGTGGGGCCTATAGTAAACACCCAACAAGGTGACTGCTCCTTTCCCATTTCTGACTTCAGCTCATACTACCTCCAAAGGCAGATCCCCCTCGAACTGCCTTTCTGCAGCCATTATACCGTTTCTAATTAGCAACGCCACCCCCCCTCCTTTTTTACCACCGCCCCTAATCTTACTGAAACATCAGTAACCAGGAATCTCCAACAACCATTCCTGTCTCTCTTCTATCCACCTTTCCGTGATGGCCACAACATTACATGAGAACATCACCACCTGCAGGTTGCCCTCCATCACCATCTTGACTTGGAAATATATCCCTGTTCCTTCACTGTCGCTGGGCCAAAATCCTGGAATTCCCTCCCTCAGAGCATTGTGGGTCTACCTACAGCACATTGGATTGCAGCGGTTCAAGAAGGCAGCTCTCCATTACTTTCTCAAGGGCAACAAGGGAACTGTAATAAATGCTGGCCCATCCAGCGATGCCCACATCCCATGAGTGAATTTAAAAAAAAATGTCAAGCCAGATTTAGCTCCAAGATCGGACTTGTCCAGAAATAATATCAGCTGGGATCATACTAATGGGACAGTAACTAAGTAGTATTATTGATTATGCTGGCATACACACTTGCTTGGCAAACTGTTTGTGTGAGTTATTAACTACTTGCTGAATGTATGTATCTTAAAGAGTCATTGTTGGCTTTCAAGTTCACCCATCAATGATTGACGCAGTCAGTGTAATAAGCCAACCATTGTGAGCAGGTACCACCTCCTCACATGTCCTTTACAAATCAAACAAATATTTTGACATAGCCTTTTTAATTGCTAATGAAGGTTGGTTACCTCTGGCTGTCATCGTCAAATCCTCCTCAGTTAGGTTTGATCTTTCTACATTGGGAGAAATGCCCTAACTCAGTGCAGGGGGGATTAATTGGACATCTCAGCCAGTGCTTTTCAAAAAATATCATTCATGTATTGTAGGCATCGCTGGCTGGGCCAGCATTTATTGCCCATCCCTAGTGGCCCTTGAGGAGGTGGTGATGAGCTGCTTTCTTGAATAGTTGCTGTCCATTTGTATTTGACACAAAGCTGGGTGATTGAATGTGAAGTGTCTTTCTTCTGTTACCATTTTGTATTTTTCCCATCAAACTCTGTGTAACATTGTATGGAAAATGTGAAAAGGAAAATGAGGACCAGGGGCAGGAGTAGGTAAACGGAAGTGGATACTGCAGATGCTGGAGATTAGAATCAAGATTAGGGTGGTGCTGGAAAAGCACAGGAGGTCAAGCAGCATCCAAGGAGCAGGAAAATCGACGTTTCGGGCAAAGGCAGTTCATCATGAATGAAGCCTGGCCTGGAATAGGTAAATCAACCGTGGGCGGCACGGTGGCACAGTGGTTAGCACTGCTGCGTCACAGCGCCTGTAGACCCGGGTTCAATTCCCGACTCAGGCGACTGACTGTGTGGAATTTGCACGTTCTCCCCGTGTCTGCGTGGGTTTCCTCCGGGCACTCCGGTTTCCTCCCACAGTCCAAAGATGTGCGGGTCAGGTGAATTGGCCAAGCTAAATTGCCCGTAGTGTTAGGTAAGGGGTAAATGTAGGGGTATGGGTGGGTTGCGCTTCGGTGGGTCGGTGTGGACTTGTTGGGCCGAAGGGCCTGTTTCCACACTGTAAGTCTAATCTAAAACCCCTTGAATCAGCCCTACCATTTAATATGATCATGGCTGATCTTATCTCAGCATTAGCTCTAATTTCCTGCCTGCTCCCCATAATCCTTAACCTGTTCCTAATTAAAAATATATTTTAACTCCTCATTAATTTTACTTGATGTCCCTGCATGCACCATACTCAGGAGTAGAAATTCCACCAATTCATGACCCTTTTGAGAGAAGTAATTCCTGTTTTAGATCTCTCCCTTACCTTAAACCGGTAACCTCTTGTTCTACATTGCTCCATGAGGGGAGACATCTCTCTACATTTGCTTTGTCATTCCCCCTATTATACCTACTGCATTAAATCTCTTCATTTAGCAAATATTTGTTCGAGAGCAGAAAATAGAACCGATTATCTGTTGACAAGAGAACTTCTTTTCACTGATGCTGCCCCACAAGGCAAGATGGAAGTTTGACTTTGCAGTTCTCTTTAGCTTGCTTCTGATGAGCTGGGCCTAAGGCACAGCATGCTTCTGATGCAGAACTGAATTGAATTGAATTAGTTTTATTGTCACATACAAGTGTGAGTACAGTGAAAAGTCTACAAGTCGCCACTTACGGTGCCAATTTAGGTATCAAGGTACCTGAGTACAGATTCTTAAGTACAAATTCTAAGAGAAAAGAAGTTAGAAAAATAAAGAAATAAGAGTTCAGAATAACAACCTTTTCAACCCAGATTGCACCAGGCTTCATCTCAAGGCCAGGGGTTTGGGTCCAATTTGAGGCCGGGGTTCCGAGTCCCTGCTGAGGCTGAAGGTCCGAGTCCACACTGAGGCCCGGGGGTTCGGGTCCACGCTGAGGCCGGGGGGGTCCGAGTCCACGCTGAGGCCAGGGGTCTGAGGCCACACTGAGGCCCGGGGGTTCGAGTCCACGCTGAGGCCTGGGGTCTGAGGCCATGCTGAGGCTGGGGGTTCAAGTCTGCACTGAGGCTGGGGAGTTCGAGTTCACACTGAGGCCAGGGGTCTGAGTCCACACTGAGGACAGGGGGTTCGAGTCCACGCTGAGGCTGGGGCTTCAAGTCCACGCTGAGGCTGGGGGTTCGAGTCCATGCTGAAGCTGGGGGTTCGAGTCCAGACTGAGGCCAGGGCTTCAAGTCCACATTGAGGCTGGAGGTTCAAGTCCACGCTGAGGCTGGGGATCGAGTCCACTCTGAGGCTGGGGTTTCGAGTCCACACTGAGGCTGGAGTTCGAGTCCACACTGAAGCTGGGGTTTCGAGTCCGCGCTGAAGCTGGGGGTTCGAGTCTACGCTGAAGCCTATCAAGTAGTCAATTAGTGGTCTCATTCCACCACTGCCCACTGTGGGATATTTTACCCACTGTAGGGGAGGCCCATCGCAGGCGAGTAGCCTTGACAGTTTAGTGGTTGTTTTTGACTGGCGCAGATGTGATGGGCTGAAGGGTCTTTTTCAGGACTGTAGACTTTGATAACATTTTGACAGTTTATATTACACTGAGCTGGGTTGGGCTAAAGTGGGTGGGACCTCAATTGTGGGGTTCCCATGTCCATCAGGACAGATTATGTCTCTAATCCTTAACCTCTTTCACCTCCCAAACTCCTGATCTCTTGAGCCAAGTCCCTTGACCCTCTCCCTGGGTGTTTGCCAGTCAGGCCTGACTCACCTTCAAGTCCAGACTCTAAAATGCCTTCACGTTCAAAGAGTAATCCCAGCAGCGATCACCTCTTGAACCTGGGACTATGGAGCTGCTGGTCTCTAAGGAAGGACTTCCTTCCCAGATTGAAACATCGGTCTTGGGCAGCTAACACATCCAGCAGAGAAAATGACCATGAGGCAGCCCTGTGCTCATTTGGTGAGTGGGTTCTTGGCCTGAATAATCTTTTAGTTTCATCGGGGGGAGTATAGAGCCTCATAAAATCCAGCTGAAGAGCATTGTAGATCAGAGGGAGGCCATTCAGCCAGCCATGTGCTACATTTTGAAAGGCACTGCCTTAAAAACAAAGTCAGCAATATTCCAGTCCAATGATCTATTATTCCACACACCAGTTAGTCAATTTGAGCAAATATTATTGTCGTCTTTCCCATGCCAGTTCGTGGGAGAGTTAAGGATGTAATTGCATTAATGTTTCAGAGGAAGCTTTTTAGATTTGATACCTGGAAGGAGTGGGTTGCTTTCTGAGGGAGGAATGGTTGGATAGGCAAAATCTGCATTTATTTAGAACTCTAAAAAGTTGTTTGAAGCGTATAAAATCCCGAATAGTTCAGTGCAAAAAAGATATTTCCTCTGGTGGCAAGTCCAGAACTAGAAGGCAATGTTTAAAAATTAAGAGTTACCTTTCTAAAACAGAAATAAAACATCTTTCTCTTCTTGAGTAATTTTGGAACGCTCTGCCTCAGCAAGCATTGAAGGCAGGATCATTAAATATTTTTACAGCAGAATTTGATGAATTCTTGTTAGGTAGAGGTTTTTGGGGATTGATGGAGTATGGAATTCAGAATAAATCTGCCAAGATCTTAGTGAATGGCAGAACAGGTTTGAATGGTCCACTTCAGCACCTATTATGTACATTTGTTTATATATCACAGAATCATAGAACTGTAACAGCATGGAAAACCAATCCTTTGGTCCAATTTTTCCATGCCGACGAGAGTTTCTCAACTGAACTAATTCCATTTTTTCAGCATTTGGTCCATATCCCTCCAAACCTTTCCTGTCAATGTACCTGTACAAATACCTTTTAAATGTTATAATTGTATTCACTTCTGCCACTTCCTCTGGCAGCTCATTCCATATACGTACCACCTTCAGCATGAAAACATTGCCCCTCAGGTCCCTTTTAAATCTTTCCCCTCTCACCTTAAACCTGTGTCCTCTACTTCTGGACTCTCCTACCCTTGGCAAAACACCTCAGCTATTCACCATATCCATGCCCCTCATGATTTTATAAACCTCCATATGGTCACCCCTCAGCCTCAGATACTCCAGGGAAAAGTAGCTCCAAACTATCCAGCCTCTCCTTGTAACTCAAATCCTTAATCCTGGCAAAGTCCTTATAAATGGTTTCTGCACCTTTACTAGTTTAACAACATCTATTGTGTCACAGGCAACTAGAATTATATACAATATTCTAAAAGTGACGTAATCAATGTCGTATACAGCTGCAACATGACCTCCAACTCCTGTACTCAATGCACTGATCAATGAGGTAAGTGTGCCAATGCTACCTTCGCCACTCTGTCCACCTGCGACTCTACTTTCAAGGAACAATACACCTGCATCCCAAGGTTGCTATTCAACAACACTCTCCAGCACTCTATCATTAATTCTAGTTGGCCATCTTCCTCGAACACTATTCTCAGCCTAGAGTCTGTTCTGGACCTTACTGCCATGTCGAGGCTGTTTAATATTGCTGACATCTCCATTGAAACTGCTGGGAATTCGTTACCATCTGCGCGAAACCTTCTCCAAGCCTTCCCTGTTTCTACAGAAAACAATCTCTGCTGCTTCAATAACTAACCGCTATGCTGAGCTTTCAAATGCCACTGATCCTGAACCCGTCATCATGTTGCATTATGCCTTAAGACTAGCTGATGCCTGTCGAGAGTGAGCGATTTCCTTTCCTTTTGTCCATGTTTGTGATAGAACTGCAAGGCTGTTTATGACAGATGAAGTTTTGCTTTGTTAGGTGTAAAACCATGGAGCAGCAACAGCAGCAGAATGTAGGGTGACCGTGCAAGGGTTAATGTTGTTTTGGAAGAGAAAAAGTGAATACTCCGTAGCTGAGATATTATGTAACCGGGTGCATTTTATTAAATCAATTTTACAGTCGGTATTTCAATTATAGGAAGCCTTGACTTGTCCTTGTATGTGTGTGACACATGATTAAGGTACTTGATGGTAATGTCCAATCATTTCTGCCCTTCCAGTCAGTCTTCAATATTTATGTGTTGATGTCACAGCAGTGATTAATCGGAATACATAAATTCATCCCTGATTGACTTTTTCCAGTGCTAATTACTGAAATCTCATCTCCATAAAATGACTAATTTCACTCCTTTTCATTATCTGTGCAACACTGCTTCAGCTTTCCACTGCACAGTGCTAGATGTTTCTCTGGATTTTAAAAATAGAATGGACCTTAACTGCAGCACATGGAATCGTACATTCCAAACCTCTTTCCTTCGACCATCGTCAATCAGGAGAGATCATACATAATCACAGGAAATCAAAAACTCCCCCATGCAAACATTGTGCTGATCAAGTGAAGGATGGATAGCACTGGGGAATGCAATGCTTTTCATTTCAAATGTGTGCAGTATCAACATCAAGTGTGGGTCAGGTGTGGTGTGTTTAGAGGCAGGTTAAAACTCTTCAGAGTGGACATATATCTCAGAAGCAGACCATTGGAGTGCTGATGGACCTTAAAGAGCCCTTATCACTCTTTGAAGAAGGGCAGAGGTTTGCTCCCCAGTGTTCCAACCAATGTCTTTAAAAAAAAACAAGATTATCTCGGCTGTTAAGTAATTTCTGTTTTTGAGAGCATACTGCACACAAATTGGCTGCTAGTTTTACTTTAGTACTCTCATAATTTCATTTGAAAAACAGAGCATTGAAGTGTTTTGGGACACCTTTAAATTGGGAATGAGAGCTAGATAGATGCAAGTTGTTCTTTCCCATTGCACTGAGTTTTTTTCTCTGTTTGTACTATGGTCCATTCCTCAAAGTGCCTGTTTCGAGTGTATGAATCTCCTACTGACAGCCTGCCTATATAGCCAGAAAGTAAATGCTTGTAAGCAGTTTAATCATGGGGGCCATTATGATTAAGATTCTTTAGACCTGCACTCTCCAGCAGACCCCATTGGAGAGAGAAAGCGTGAAGCAAGTGTAATCTTGAGGTAGATTTTTTCTGCTCCTGCATGCTATTGAGGGAGCATAATTTTTCTTTAGAGAGCAGAGATCAGGCAAGGCTGGAATCCTTCAGGTGGCCATTTGGAGCTGAACCCAGTTTATGGGGTTGGCTAACTGATTAGAATTTCATGTACTCAACAACCTTAGCTAGCTGCTCATAAATAGCCCAGAGCTCTGATTGTCTTTTTCTCCATTCACTGTTCTGCACAGGTCGATATCATAATGTTGGTCTATTTTACAGTCTGGAATTTGTGCTTTTTGTTAAAAAAAACATTTTCCTCCCCTCACTCCAGACCGTAATGTCGTGTTGGTTGTGATTCAGTGCAGGGTAACAGTTCTGCAGTATCCCTGCGACCTATATCAATTCTCAACCCTCTGAGATCTTTGTGCTCTTCCCACTCAGGTTTCTAACCCACCGATGTGGGAGTCTGCTCCCCCATTCAGACCAATCGTAACGCATCTGATTACGCCCACTCCTTGTGACATGCCAAACACCCCTTTCTGATTATCTACCACGGCTTTAAAAACAGGCTGAGACCAGCACACGAGTCAAAACATGTGGCACTGGAAAAGTTTCGGGCATCATCCCTTCATCAGACCAGCACATGTGGAGTATTCAAGGCTTACATTTGCACATGCAATGGGCTTTGGTTCAAATGGAAGGCAATCCTGTAGATAGTTAGGTGGGGGTGGGGTGTGGGGATGATGAGAGGGAGAGGGGTTCCCAACTCTGTCTCTTGCTCGACCACACCCGTCCCCCCACTCCCTCGAAACCTTCTCTCCTGGTCCTCACTGTTTTCCCCAATCCTCAGACCTTACTTGGTCAGCCCGTTCCATTCACTATGCCCTTCACCTTCTCCCACCCTCCCCCCATCCCCCCATCACTCACCTGACCTTCACTCTCTCTCACCTCTGGGATGACCTCTCTTTCAATGTTTTCTCTGCACTGCAGCTTATGCACATGACTTCATCCACATCTGGTGAGTTGGGTATCGAACTGTGTACCTGTGCATGCACTTTCCAATAGACACAGATACGCCATTGCCGGTAGGTGTCAGCTAACACTTCCTCCAAAATATAACAGGCGTCTGCTTTCGCCAGCTTTTGGAGGAGGGGGGTTCCAAAGACTCACAACCCTCAAAGAGGATTGTATTTCTCATTCGCAGGATGTGAGTGTTGCTGGCTAGGCAACTTATTGCCCAGAAGGTAGTTGAGAGTCAGCCACATTGCTGTGGGTCTGGAGTCATATATAGACCAGCCTACAGCCCGGAGGATTCAACATTGAGTTTGATCATTTCAAATAGCCTCCCTTCCCATCCCCTGACTCCCTTTCCAGCCCCTTCCTCTCCCTTTCATTTCACGAACAAACCCTTTCTTCCAGCTACCACCCAGATTCATTCCTCCCATCGACCAATCAGGTCGTACCCTCCACCTGTGTTGACCTATCCCCACCTCACCATTCCACCCCCTCCTCACCCAAAATCCTCTCCCAAATCCCTTTATCTGCAGCTCCCTTCACCCTCATGCCCAGTCCTGAAGAAGGGTTCTACCTGAAACGTTGACCTCTCTACCTTCTGAAGTGCCTGTCTTGCCTGTGTTCTTCCAGCCTCCTACTTGTCTGACCAGGTAAGGATAGCAGTTTCCTTCCCAGTGAACCAATGGTTTCATGGGCATCATTCAACTCTTAATTCCAAAAGGGTAACTAGGGAGAGAATAGGGCCCTTCAAAGATCAGCACGGCGTCCTTTGTGTGGGATCACAGAAAATGGGGGGAGATACTAAACGAGTATTTTGCATCAGTATCTACTGATGAAAAGGATATGGAAGATATAGAAAGCAGCAAAATAGATGGTGACACCTTGCAAAAATGTCCATATTACAGAGGAGGAAGCGCTGGATGTCTTGAAATGTATAAAGGTGGATAAATCCTAAGGACCTGATCAGGTGTACCCTAGAAATCAGTGGGAAGCTAGAGAAGTGAATACTGGGCCTCTTGCTGAGATATTTGTACCATCAATAATCACAGGTGAGGTGCCAGAAGACTGGAGGTTGGCTAATGTGGTTTCACTGTTTAAGAAGGGTAGTAAGGACAAACCAGGGAACTATAGACCAGTGAGCCTGGCATCAGTGGTGGGCAAGTTGTTGGAGGGAATCCTGAGGGACAGGAATATACATAGTCAACATGGCTTTGTGCGTGGGAAATCATGTCTCTCAAATTTGATTGAGTTTTTTGAAGAAGTAACAAAGAAAGTTGATGAGGGCTGAGCAGTAGATGTGATCTATATGGACGTCAGTAAGGCGTTCGACAAGGTTCCCCATGGGAGACTGGTTAGCAAGGTTAGATCTCATGGAATACAGGGAGTACTAGCCATTTGGATACAGAACTGGCTCAAAGGTAGAAGACAGAGGGTGGTGGTGGTGGGGGTTTGTTTTTCAGACTGGAGGCCTGTGACCAGTGGAGTACCACAAGGATCTGTACTGGTCCTCTACTTTTTGTCATTTACATAAATGATTTGGGTGCGAGCATAAGAGGTACAGTTAGTAAGTTTGCAGATGACACGAAAATTGGAGGTGTAGTGGACAGTGAAGAAAGTTACCTCAGATGGGCTGAGAAATGGTAGATGAAGTTTACTTCAGATAAATGCGAGGTGCTGCAATTTGGGAACGCAGATCTTAGCAGGACTCATACGTTTAATGGTAATGCCCTGGGGTGTGTTACTGAACAAAGAGACCTTGGAGTGCAGGTTCATAGCTCCTTGAAAGTGGAGTCGCAGGGAGATAGGATGGTGAAGAAGACGTTTGGTATGCTTTCCTGTATTGGTCAGAGTATTGAGTTGGGAGGCCATGTTGCGGCTGTACAGGACATTGGTTAGGCCACTGTTGGAATATTGCATGCAATTCTGGTCTCCTTCCTATCAGAAAGATATTGTGAAACTTGAAAGGATTCAGAAAAGATTTACACGGATGTTGCCAGGGTTTGAGGATTTCAGCTATAGGGAGAGGCCGAACAGGCTGGGGCTGTTTTCCCTGGAGCATCGGGGGCTGAGGGATGACCCTATAGATGTTTAAAAAATTATGAGGGGCATAGATAGGATAAACAGACAAAGTCTTTTTCCTGGGGTGGGGAAGTTCAGAACTAGAGGGCATAGGTTTAGGGTGAGAGGGGAAAGATATAAAAGAGACCTAAGAGGCAACGTTTTCACACAGAGGATGGTACGTGTATGGAATGAGCTACCAGAGGAAGTGGTGTAAGCTGATACAGTTGTAACATTTAAAAGGCATTTGGATGGGTATATGAATAGGAAGGGTTTGGAGGGATATGGACCAGGTGCTCTCCGGTGGGACTGGATTGGGTAGGGATATTTGTCAGCATAGATGGGTTGGACAGAAGGGTCTGTTTCCATGCTATACATCTCTATGACTCTATGACTCAATTTTTATTGAACTCAAGTTCTACCATCTACCATGGCAAAGTATGAACCCAGGTCTCCAGAACATTACCTGGATCTCTGGATCAATAGTCTCATGATAATACCATTAGGCTATTGCCTCCACATAATCCTCCTCCTGATCTCTGCCTTAACTGGGTGACTCCTTGTTTTACATATTGACTGCTCATTCAAGATCCTCCCATAAGGAGAAACATCCTTTCCAGATCGTCCATTCCCACATTGCTCCACCAATGCCACTCATGCCAACAGCTATCTTTGCCCTTAAATCTGGGACTCTCTTGCTAAATCTCACCTGCCTGTCAAGCTCTTTTCCTTTCAGTCGCTCTTCGTTGTCCATCTCTTCGACCACTTCTCCTGCTCATTTCTCAGGTGGTGCAATTTATCGAAATTTGTTTGAAAAACCTCCCAAAGAGCACGTTTACTAGATGATTAAAGTTGCTACTTTAATGCAAGTTGATGTGGTGTTGTCATCAGGGAGCCAAGGATTTTGGGGAAAAGGCAGGAAAGTGGAGTTGAAGATTGTCCAATTACCCACAATGCCATTTAATGACAGAGCAGACTCAATAGGCTGAATGGCCTACATCTGCTCCTATGTCTTCTTGGTCTCATGGTATGATATGTTTTTCTTCTTGTTGATTATTGATATGTCTCACAACCCATTTGATATTTGAACAATATTATGTACTGTAGTTGGTGTGTCTTAATTTGGGGCAATATCCCGTTAAGAGGTGAGTCATGTGACACTGGTCTGTTGCCAGCCAATGCCCATGGCTTGTTCAGATTTGTTTGAGCTTTTACAGCATGCTCAGCTTTGGAATACAAACCTCCTTGTTCACTTCAACAAATGATGACTTTCTATGTTTTTAGTTCTGGAGGAAGCCTAATAACTGCCTGGTATAGCATAACTGGATTTGATCAAGAACAGCTATTGGTCTGATATTTTCTTCCTCCCAGCCTAACTCAGACAGCTGGAGTGAATTGATATGGGCCTCCTGCACTGCACGAGCTCAGAATTCTTGAGCTTCGTATACCTGGAACAGAAATTCAAGCATGTATCTCTGTGAGTGCTTCACATAGAGTCATAGACTCCTACAGTACAGACACAGATCCTGTTTCTGGAGGAGATCAAGACCCCATCTACATCAATGGAGCTAAGAGGGTAGACAGCATCAAGTTCCTTGGAGTGACGATAATTGACAACCTATCCTGGACTCCCCATGTAGATGCAATGGTCAAGAAACCACAACAATACCTCTTCTTCCTCAGGCAGCTCAGAAAACTTGACATGTCCATAAGGACCCTCATCAGCTTCTACAGATGCATCACTGAGAGCATACTGGCCAGGTGCATAACGGCCTGATATGGCAATTACACTGCCCAGGACCGTACGAAACTACAAAAGGTTGTATACATAGCCCAGACCATCACGGAAACCAACCTTCCATCCATGGACTCTATTTACACGGCTTGCTGCCACAGAATGGCTGCCAACTTCATCAAAGACCCATCACACCCTGGTAATGACCTCCTACAACCTCCTCCATCAGGCAAAAGATATAGAATCCTAAACACAAACACCAGCAGGTTCAGGAGCAGCTTCTTCCTAGCCATTATTAGACTAATGAATGGCCTCTCTAACTTCAAATAATGCTGACCTTGCCTAGCGCACGCCCTGTATGATGTAACATGGTTTTTTTTCACCCTTTCAGCGGGTTGTGAGTTCATGGAATGCCCTGCCAGTAGCAGTGGTGAACTCTCCCTCTTTATGGTCATTTAAACAGGCATTGGATAGGCATATGGAAGTTATTGGGCTAGTGTAGGTTAGGTAGGATTTGGTCGGCGCAACATCGAGGGCCGAAGGGCCTGTACTGCGCTGTATTTTTCTATGTTCTATGTTCTATGCTCTGTATGTCCTTGTTTACTATGACCTAGCTGTAGTGCTCGTAAACAACACTTTTCACTGTACTTAGATACATGTGACAATAAATCAAATCCAATCCAATCGGTTTGGCAAGTCCATACCAACCATAATCCCAAACTAAGCTAGTCCTACCTGCCTGCTCCTGGCCCATAAACCTCCAAGGCCAAAGAGATGTATAGCACAAAAACAGACCCTTCAGTCCAACTCATCCATGCTGACCAGATATCCTATACTAATCTAGCCCCATTTGCCAGTATTTGACCCATATCCCTCCAAGCTCTTCCTATTCATGTACCCACCCAGATGCCTTTTAAACATTTTTAAATGTTATGGTTATTACATGTTGTAACATACTCACTGAAGAACGATGTGGAACTTCATTCATTACAATGAGTGTAAGTCAAATTCAAGGGTAAAATTGTGCATCAAATTGCAATCTAATAGCACATCCCTACGTCACTGGTAACCCCAGGAGGTAAAATGTCAGTTGGTGAGGACAAAAATGATTTTCATTCATCTTTTCTAGACAACTAACATTGGGCACAAGTAATATAATCTATTTTAGCATTGTTTCCAAATGACCAAATGTTGAAGATAAAATCCAATACCAGGGTCTTGTGCTTAAATAAGGGAAACTACAAAAGGGTGAGGGAGGTGTGGGCTAAGGTAGACTGGAAGCTAAGACTTTATGGTAGAACAGTTGACAAACAGTGGAGAACCTTCAAAACAATTTTTCAAAGTGGTCAGCAAAAGTGTTTTAGAGAAAAAAAAAACTACAGATATTGGAATCCCAAGTAGTCAGGTAGGAGTCTGGAAGAACACAGGAAGCCAGGCAGCATCAGGAGGTGGAGAAGTTGACATTTTGGGTATGACCCTTCTTCAGGACTGGGGGGGAATGTCGAGGGAAGCTGCAGATAAAGGGGGTGGTCAAGGCAGGGTGGTGAAGTGGGGATAGGTGAAGACAAGTAAAGGGTACGACCTGGTTGGTCAATGGGAGGAATGAATCAGGTTGGTGGCAGGGACGAGTGAAAGGAAAGGGAGTGGCTGGAAGTGGAGTCAGAGAATGGTTAGGGAAAGGAAATCATTTGAAATTGGAGATGTCAATGTTGAGTCATCCAGGATGTAGGCTGCCCAGGTAGAAGGTAAGGTGTTGTTCCTCCAATTTGCAGTGTGGTGGCAATGAAGGAGGCCAAGGATGGTCATGTCGGAAAGGGAGTGGGAAGGAAAATTAAAATGGGCAGTTGACTATGCAGGCCTGGCTGCGATGCTCAGTGAGCCAATCCCTAAGTTTACGTTCAGTCTCCCCGATGTACAGAAGACCACATCGGGAGCATCGGATACAGTAAACTAGGTTGGAAGAGAGACAGGTGAACCTCTGACTCACTTGAAAGAATTGTTTGGGGTCTGGGATGGAGGTGAGGGGGGTGATGTCCCTGGATGGAGGTGATGCAAAACCTAATGACACACCACGCCCCTCACCTCCATCTAGGGCATGAAACACTCCTTCCAGGTGAGTCAGAGGTTCGCCTGCCTCTCTTCTAACCTAGTTTACTGCATCAGTTACTTCTGATGTGATCTTCTCTACATCGGGGAGACCTACCTTCATCTCTTTGTCAATTAGCGGCATGTTTTTCACGTCCTCCACTGTGAAGACCAACGCACAGTGGCACAGTGGTTAGCACTGCTTCCTCACAGCGCCAGAGACCTAGGTTCAATTCCCGCCTCAGGCGACTGACTGTGTGGAGTTTGCACATTCTCCCTGTGTCTGCGTGGGTTTTCTCCGGGTGCTCCGGTTTCCCCCCACAGTCCAAAGATGTGCAGGACAGGGGAATTGGCCACGCTAAATTGCCCGTAGTGATAGGTAAAGGGGTAAATGTAGGGGTATGGGTGGGTTGGTGTGGACTTGTTGGGATGAAGGGCCTGTTTCCACACTGTAAGTATTCTAATCTTAACAAAGCACCTATTCAATGCCTTGGCAATTTCCTCATATCCCATTAGTAAATCCCCCTTCTTATCCTCTAAAGGACCAATGTTTATACCTTAGCCAACTTTTTCATTTTATATATTTATAGAAACTTTTACTATCTGTCTTTATATTCTTAGCTAGTTTATTCTCATAATCTATCTTATTTCCCTTTTTTAGCATTTTTTATGATTTTCTATTCCATTGGAACCATTTCAGGTCCAGTTCCTCAGAAGGAACTTAAAACATGAACTCTGATTTCTCTCCACAGATGCTGCCAGACCTGCTGAGATTTTCTCGCAATTTCTGTTTATTTTACTGAAAGAAAGTGGATGGAGTGCTGGTTTTAGTGGAAATTAAATTCAGGCAGAGCGGAGAACCAGCATTATACCTAACACAACCAGTTTCCCAATAGGTGGCTGAGGTTAGAATTGTACCAGATAAGCCCTTGTTCTGTATCAGTGCGCTTTCATTCTTGCATTTTCAGTTCCTCAAAGCAGATGTTCAGTTGTTTTTATTTTACTTGTCTGGCTTTCAGCTGCTATTTTGCAATACAGATTCAAAGCACTGAAGGCACCTGTTTTGTGGAATTTGTAAAGAGCATGTCACTTCATTTGAACAAGACAACCGCAGTTACTGGAGGTCTGAAACTAAAGCAGCAATTGCTGGAGAAATCTAACAGGTCTGGCAGATCCTCAGAAATTCAGTTCTGAAGAATGGTCAAAACGTTAACCCTGCTTTCTCTCCAGAGATGCTGCCAGTCCTGCTGAGTTCCTCTAGCAATTTCTGTTTTCATGCCTTTTTCATTCTGTGCTTTTTTTTAAACAGTGGACTGGAATGGAGAAGTGTTGTTTTAAAACCACTGTTTAAAGAATTGTTGCATGTTTTGAAAAGCAAGTAAGATGACACCCATAGCAACGGCATAAATAGCAGTCTGAACGAGCAATAATTGAAGTGGTTACTGATGAACAGGAGCCAAGGGATTACATCCAGATGAGGCTGAGTGGCAACTAGAAGTTGTTTGGTCACTGGATTTGTGGCCAGTTGTAAATGACAAAGTCTTTTGCCTGACAGTGACCATGTGATTGGCTGACAGATAAATGAACACCTTGGGGTTGAGAATGCGCTACAGACAGAAGTCTTTTGACCTCCATCATCTTAGAAACTGTCTGTTCTCTGCAGTCAAAACCGAATCTAAACCTTGAAAAGAATAGTTAATTTGTTCTAAGCCGTGACTTTTAACCCATAAGTGAATGACTTTTTATAAGCAAATCAACCACTTTATTTCTCTTGCAAATTCATGGAAGTATCTGGAAATAGATAATCGAAAAACTATGTTCTAACCAGCACAAAAATCTTAAGGATTATCACAGAGACCTGTGAATAGGAACCATTGAATGCCTTGGAGTTTTCCTCTGCCCATTGTCTATTTGCCCTATCTCTTTGTTTGCGTGTATGCGTTTTAAGTAAGAGTTTATAAGGAGATTAGATTTTTAATAAGCTAATGGTTTGTAACTGTTTCTTTGTAGCTAGAGTCCAATTAATTGTGAGAAATAATAATTCGTGTTTCACATATAAACCTAGTCCTTTTTTTTATCAACCTAGGAAGCTGGGAAATTGGGGGATTTTATGACTTATTTTAAACCTTTAACTTTTGGGACAATTCCAAGAATAGCAGGACTCGACTAGCAGCATGTTACCTGAGAGAGTTGTGACAACTCTCTTTATTTTCAGCAATGGGTTATTCTGTGAGTCTGGCAGTTCAAAGAATTGTAAAACACTTCCATTTTATGTCCCCAATGCACAGTATGAAATTTTAGGTCAGATGCAGCATTTGAGATGTGACAAGATGGTGTTGTACTGTGGGTCAGCCGTTAGCACTGTTCCCTCACTGTGCTAGGGATCCGGGTTCGATTCCACCTTTGGGCGATTGTCTATGTGGAGTTTACATGATCTCCCTGTATCTGCATGGGTTTCCTCTGGGTGCTCTGATTTCCTCCCACAGTCCAAAGATGTGCAGGTTAAATGGATTGGCCATGTAAAATTACCGATAATGACCAGTGATGTGTAAATTAGGTGGATTAGCCATGGGAAATACAGGAGTAGTGGGGTCCAGGTGGGATCTCTTCAAAGAGTTGAGAGAGAGAGCTCTCGATGGGCTGAATGGCCTGCTTCAGTAGTGTAGGGATTTTATGATCGTATAAGGGTTTGGAGTACAAGAGCAGGGAGATTATATTGAATCTATATAGGACACTAGTTAGATTTCAGTTGGAGTATGACAGGCAGTTCTGGACATAACCCTGAATGAAGGATTATGGGGGGGGGTGGTTTCCTGTGGCACAGTTGTAACGTCTCAGTCATTGACCTGGATTCAAGTCCCAATTGCTCCAGAAGTTCATTGTAACATACCTAAACAGGTTGTTTAAAAATTTGGAGGGAAGATGTGAATACCCTGGGGAGAGTCCAAAAGAGATTTCAGGCAATAGTTCCAGGGATAAGGAAGTTTAAGGATGAGTTAGATTGGAGATGTTGACACCATTTTCCTTGAAGAGGAGAAGGCTGAGAGATTTAATCGAAGATTTCAAAATCAGGAGAGGTCTGGAAATAATGTATAGGGAGAAACTGTTCCTGTCCATAAAATTATCGAGCACTGTAGGGCACAGTTTTAAAGTTTTTCACAAAAAAGTAAAATTCAGGGTGCGAAGAAACTTCTCACAATGAATTGGTTGGGATCTGGAATACACTGCTCAGAGGTGTAGTGCAGCGAAGCTCAGTTAGGACAGTCAAGAAAGCATTGATAATTATTTAAATGGAGGCAGTGGGATCACATGAATAAGGCAGAGGATTGGCATTAAATTAAAATGCTCAGCGAGCTAACACAGTCATGGTGGGCTGACACAGTCATGGTGGGCTGAACAGTCTCCTTCTGAATTGTAACAAAGCCACGATTCAGAAGATACTATCAAGCACAAAACAAAGCCATGTAACGGAATACTGTATCAAGACTGGCGAAAAGAATGAGGACCAACAAGTAATTTTTATTAGTCCCAAAGGTGGAGGGAAGGATGCAGTGGGGAATTCCAAAGTTAGCAGTGTCCTGGCCAGTATTTATCCCTCTATCAATATCACCAAAACAGATTTTCTGACCTTGATCACCTTACTGTTTTGGGGAATTTTCTGTGTGTAATTGTTTTCTGCAGCGTAACAATGACAATTCTCCAAAATTGGCCAATTGGCTGGAATGGTCTTTGTGATGTTCAGTGCTTATGAAAATATATAGATGCCATTATGACTTTCCCTTTAGCCAAAAGTTAGTTTTGCAAATGTTTTTCCTGTTATTTGAGTGGTCATGCTGATTTTCGCCTGAATTATATCGATACCGCTACTGGAAATGTAACTTCTGCAGGTAACTTCTGACCTGCTGTACTTTTCCAGCACCACACATTTCGACTCAAAACTTAATCAAGTTGACTAAACATTCACTTTATTCTTTTGCTTGCATTTATCAAATCATTTTTAAAGCTTCTCCACTACTGAGGTTAAATTCATTGACTTATAGCTGCTGGATTTATCCTGAAACCATTTTCAGAGCAATGTGTCAGATTTGAAATTCCCCAGTTCTCGGGTAAGACCCTTGGATCCCTCAGTCTCCTTAGATACATTTCACATGGATATGGAGGTTGTTGGCCTAGTGGTATTATCGCTTGACTGCTAATCCAGAAACCTAGAATAATGTTCTGGGTACCTGGGTTTGAATCCTGCCATGGCAGATGGTGGAATTTGAATTCAATTTAAAAAAATCTGGAATTAAGAGTTGACTGATGACCATGAAACCATTGTCAGAAAAGCCCATCTAGTTCACTAATGTCCTTCAGGGAAGGAAATCTGCCATCTTTACCTCATCTGGTCTACATGTGACTCCAGAGCCACAGCAATGTGATTGACTCTCAACTGCCCTCTGAAAAGGCCTAGTGAGCCATTCAGTTGTATTAATCACTAGAAAGTCACAACAAAGAAATGAAACTGGACAGACCACCTGGCATCGTCCTTGGAACTGGAGAGCAAGTGGACTGCAGCGATTCAAGAAGGCAGCTCACCAACACCTTCTCAAGGACAAATAGGGATGGGCTATCAATGCTGGCTAGCCAGCAACACTTGAGTGCCACAAATGAATAAACAAAAAAATTTCATCCTGTCCTGGTGACTTATCACCTTTAAATATCACCATAACTCTTCCCTATCAATCATTAGCACACCCAGAATCTCACTTAACTTTCATTTTATTGACTTTGACGCCATCCTCTTCCTTGATAAAGACAGAAGCAAAACATTCATTTCAACCTCATTCACGACCTCTAATTCCATGTGAAAATTCCCTTTTTGCTCTCTTAGTTGTCCTTTTATCACCCTTACAGGAGTAAAGGCATCTATAGAAATTTCCTTGTCATAATCCTTTGGAGAGTCAAAATATTTTTGAAAATAGATTTGAATTCCTAATAACCAACAGAAATGATCACACAAGATTTCAAATTTCATGACTGTCTGTTGTAAATTAAAATCAACTAAACAGTTTTTAGTAGGCAACTGATACACGAAATGATAGAAAAGGTATCTTGGTTAACTTTCTAACATGACCAAAAAAATTTTCTTTTGTAATAAAAACCAAAAGAAGGTACATATATGGAATGAGTTGTGAGAGGAAGTGGTGGAGGCTAATATAATTCCACTATTCTAAAAGGCATCTGGATGGGTATATGAATGGAAAGAGTTTGGTGGGATATGGGCCGGGTGCTGGCAGGTGGGACTAGATTGGGTTGGGATATATGGCCAGCATGTACATCTCTATGGCTCCATAACTGTGGATGCTGGATTTCAGAAACTTTCTTTCGTGTTTGTGTTTTACAGTCTTTGTAGAAATTTGTCTTCTACAAGAACCAATCCAAAGTTGATCCAGGTTTCAAACAGACTTATTTATCCCCTTTCCACTAAATTGTAAATCCCAGGACCCATTAGGAGTCATTTTCCCTCCATTGTCTGAGGGAAACAGCTACTAGCTGCAAGATTCACTCTAGCCACTCGTCCTCCTAACTATGCCTGGGTGAATTGTACAGCCTTCACATATTCTCAAGTCCTATCTCTTTGGCTCATAGAATAAGCTCCCACTAAGATGCTGGAGATCTAATGTAAAACAACAGTTTCCCTTGTGGTTCTCAGTAGCTGTCAGTTTCCTGTGACCCTGTACAAGACATAATTTCTTTCTCTGTTCAGGGTCTCCATGTCAATAAGTTTTATGGTAGGAAAGACAGCCGTTCCTTTGTCTTCAACTGCATAAAAAAAAGATGCCTGGTTTTCATTACATCTTCATGGCAATTAGGCCATATGGAACTATCATTAGGCAGAAAAAGTAAGAGGTCACACGCCTGTCTCCACTAGTTCATCTTACCTTGAATTAAAGGAGTTAATTTTAAATGACCAGTGTGTAAACACTCAAACTCGCAATAGAGTTATCTTCCAACCTCTTCTCATACTCTCTCTTTGCTTTTCTTTTACCTCCCTGAACTTTCTACATTGAATCTAAATTGTAATTTGATTATTCACCTGTTATTTGTAAGATGAATCCCTTCTCTGCTTCTTTTTGGTTGAGTTCTTTCATCATTCGGGGAGCACAGCATTTGTTTGTCCTATCTTTACCCTTTGTGATCTTGCATCTGAGTTTTATCCTCTAAACACAGCTCACTCTCCCATCACTTTTGCCAGCCTCCCAGTTGTTGATTTCAATTGACCTGTGTTGGATTCATTCTTCCCCAATTGAAACTAGATACTCCCTGCCCTCCTTAGCCTATTAATTATTTTTGCACTATATTATTCCTTGTCCTTTTCCAGATCCAAATTGAATCATAATCTCCTATGTTTGCGGTCCCACATTTTTGCAATATGAACAGAAATCTAAACAGATTCTAACACAAAAGAAACGGGGAATGATTAAGTCTAATGTCAGAATTTTATGTGCTGTGTTATTGCTGATTTAGGAACCTTCACTCCAGTCTCTCTTAACAGAGCTGTTATAGTTAAGTGTACAAGTCCACATCTGAAGAGCACTGACATTAGTGCTTAATAGCTTTCTTATAGTGAGTCATATATTAGTTGTGTTAAGCTGAGCTCACTGTCACCTTCAAGTAATGTATTCTAAGTTCACCTTCAGTCAATCGGATTCATTAATGCAGCCATGAATTTAAGTGCTGTACACAATTTGCTTATTGTACCTGGAACAGAAAAGAGAGCTTTGCACTGTTTGCGCTGATGAAATATGGGCTACATTTCTACTCATAAAATTGAGTGACAGCAGAAATGGTAACAACATCTTGCACAGTGTCTGTTACTGAGATGAATGATTTCCTCAACACATACTGACTGCCAGAAAAGATCACTTGTTAATATATGTTTTATGTAGCATTTTTTAAATGAGGAAATCGTGATGATTGCCCAGTTAATATCTGGTGAAGGATTTTTCTTCCAGCGTGGGGTTGAGGAGGAGAAGGAAGTGCAGAAACCAAGGTTATGACTGTGTTTGTGGGGTTCTGAACCTACCCCTGATGGGAAGCAGCCTCCAATGTGAATTGTCACAAGTATGTCCTGCTCTAACACTTGCTGTCAAAGTGATGAACTGCCTTCCTCCACCAGCTTCCCAGACACTGCAGGTCTGGTCATTGGCACACTGTCACCTGAGGAAATGAACCCAGTGGTGATTCCCATTTCAAACTGTGGGCATGCAAGTTGCAATGATGCGGTGCTTTATGAGGTTATTCTTGAACAGAAGCTGTGAGGCAAAAGTGCTGAGCTGGTTGGTTAAGATAACCTGAGAAAACAGCAAGGGCAGCCTTGGTTTTTTTTTTAATAGCCTGAGTGGGTGTGGCTAGTCCTTACAGTTGAGGATTTCTATGTTTTGGTTTTCAGTAACATCAGAAGCTATTGGGGTCTCAACAGAGTTGGAAGCTTCATTGAATGTCTCCAGATTGCTATTCTCTCTGAATTTTCTCTTAAAGTTTTTTTCCCTCCTGGATTGGAGAAGGACGGCTAGAAAATGGGAAGCCTTCAGAAATGAGATAACAAGAATCCAGAGAAAGTATATTCCAGTCAGGGTGAAAGGGAAGGCTGGTTGGTATAGGGGATGCTGGATGACTAAAGAAATTGAGGGTTTGGTTAAGAAAAAGAAGGAAGCATATGTCAGGTATAGACAGGATAGATTGAATGAATGCTTAGAAGAGTATAAAGGAAGTAGGAGTATACTTAAGAGGGAAATCAGGAGGGCAAAAAGGGGAGATGAAATAGCTTTGGCAAATAGAATTAAGGAGAATCCAAAGGGCCTTTACAAATATATTAAGGACAAAAAGGTAACTATGGAGAGAATAGGGTCCCTCAAAGATCAGCAAGGTGGCCTTTGTGTGGAGCCACAGAAAATGGGGGAGATACCAATGAAAATTTTGCAACCGTATTTACTGTGGAAAAGGATATGGAAGATATAGACTGTAGGGAAATAGATGGTGACATCTTGCAAAATGTCCAGATTACAGAGAAGGAAGTGCTGGATGTCTTGAAATGGTTAAAAGTGGATAAATCCCCAGGAGCTGATCAGGTGTATCCGAGAACTCTGTGGGAAGCTAGGGAAGTGATTGCTGGGCCTCCTGCTGAGATATTTGTACCATCGATAGTCACAGGTGAGGTGTGGAAGACTGGAGGTTGGCAAACGTGGTGCCACTGTTTAAGAAGGGCGGTAAAGACAAGCCAGGGAATTATAGACCAGTGAGCCTGACCTCAGTGGTGGGCAAGTTGTTGGAGGGAATCCTGAGGGACAGGATGAAAGGCAAGGGGTAGTCATCATGGCTTTGTGCATGGGAAATCATGTCTCACAAATTGATTGAGTTTTTTGAGGAGGTAACAAAGAGGATTGATGAGGGCAGAGCAGTAGATGTGATCTATATGGACTTCAGTAAGGCGTTCGACAAGGTTCCCCATGAGATTCTGATTAGCAAGGTTAGATCTCATGGAATAAAGGGAGAACTAGCCATTTGGATACAGAACTGGCTCAAAGGTAGAAGACAGAAGGTGGTGGTGGGGGGTTGTTTTTCAGACTGGAGGGCTGTGACCAGTGGAGTGCCACAAGGATTGGTGCTGGGTCCTCGACTTTTTGTCATTTACATAAATGATTTGGATTCGAGCATAAGAGGTACAGTTAGTAAGTTTGCAGATGATACCAAAATTGGAGGTGTAGTGGACAGCGAAGAGGGTTACCTCAGATTACAACATGATCTTGACCAGATGGGCCAATAGGCTGAGAAGCGGCAGATGGAGTTTAATTCAGATAATTGCGAGGTGCTGCATTTTGGGAAAGCAAATCTTGTACACTTAATGGTCAGGTCCTAGAGAGTGTTGCTGAACAAAGAGACCTTGGAGTGCAGGTTCATAGCTCCTTGAAAGTGGAGTCGCAGGTAGATAGGCTAGTGAAGAAGCCATTTGGTATGCTTTCCTTTATTGGTCAAAGTATTGAATACAGGAGTTGGGAGGTCATGTTGCGGTTGTACAGGACATTGGTTAGGCCACTGTTGGAATATTGCGTGCAATTCTGGTCTCCTTCCTATCAGAAAGATGTTGTGAAACTTGAAAGGGTTCAGAAAAGATTTACAAGGATGTTGCCAGGGTTGTAGAATTTGAGCTATAGGGAGAGGCTGAACAGGCTGGGGCTGTTTTCCCTGGAGCGTTGGAGGCTGCGGGGGTGACCTTATAGAGGTTTACAAAATTATGAGGGGCATGGATAGGATAAATAGACAAAGTCTTTTCCCTGGGGTCAGGGAGTCCAGAACTAGAGGGCATAGGTTTAGGGTGAGAGGGGAAAGATATAGAAGAGACCTAAGGGGCAAATTTTTCACGCAGAGAGTTGTACGTGTATGGAATGAGCTGCCAGAAGATGTGTGGAGGCTGGTACAATTGCAACATTTAAGATGCATTTGGATGGGTATATGAATAGGAAGGGTTTGGAGGGATATGGGCAGGGTGCTAGCAGGTGGAACTAGATTGGGTTGGGATATCTGGTCGGCATGGACAGGTTGGACTGAAGAGTCTGTTTCTATGCTATACATCTCTATTACTCTATGACTCTAACTGCACGTGAGAATCTGTGTCTCAATTTGGCTTTTTGTACGCAGGGATGTATTCACAGGATGTTACTATATTGGAACTGTTAGTATTTAATAGTGATTGTATCTATTATTCTGTTAAGTTTTACAATAGAGTTAATTTATTCTAAATTCATCTTTCTTTGGTTGTATTTTAATCACAATGTTTAAATTAATTTGTTTTGCTTAACACCAAGTAGTTTGGCCAGGCACATTGCATCTAGAACAAGGCACTTTATAGAAAATAAGAAAATGTGAGGGTCCAGGCTACCCTCTTCAAATGTTTTGAGGGGTCTGGTCTGCTTCATAATAAGATTAATTGGTTTTACATCTCAAAGTTTTAGCATTGCTTCATTCGGGTCAAGATGAGACCACTCCTATCGCTTTGTGGCATGTAAACTCTTGAGAATAAGTTAAATAATGAGAAAGGGGCTGGGGCAGGAGAGAGAGATTGTGAATTTCAACCTGTGAGGAAGATTAGTACCACATATGTGCTAGGAAATGACCATGTGCAACAAGAGAGAATCCAATCATTATGCCTTAGCATTCAATAGTATTACCAACACTGAAAGCCCCACCTTTTAAGATTGACCATTGACTATAAAACTGAACTGGACTCTCCAAATAAACACTGTGGTCAAAGGCTGATAATTCTATGGGGAGCAACTCCCTTTCTGACTCCCCATAGCCTATCATAGATTCATAGAGATGTATAGCACGGAAACAGACATTTCCGTTTAACTCATCCATGCCAACTATGTATCCTAAATTAATCTAGTCCCATTTGCCAGCACTAAGCTCATATCCCTCTAAACTCTTCCTGTTCATATATTCACCCAGGGGGCTTTTAAATGTTGCAATTGTACCACCCTCCACCACTTTCTCTGGCACCTCATTCCATACACGCATCGGCCTCTGTGTGAAAACGTTGTCCCTAAAATCATTTTAAAATTTTTCCCCTCTCACCCTACACATATGCCTTTGGTTCTGGACTCCCCCACCTCTGGGAAAAAGACTTTGTCTATTTATCCTATCCATGCCCCTCATGATTTTATAAACCTCTACAAGGTTACCCCTCAACCTATTCAGCCTCTCCCTATCGCTCAAATCCTCCAACCCTGGCAACATCCTTGTAAGTCTTTTCTGAACCCTTTCAAGTTTCACAACATCCTTCCGATAGGACGGAGACCAGAATTGCACACAGCATTCCAAAAGTGGCCTAACTAATGTCCTGCACAGCTGCAACATGACCTCACCACTCCTATGCTCAATGTTCTGTCCAATGAAGAAAAGCATACCAAATAAGTTCTTCACTATCCTATCTCCCTGTGACTCCACTTTCCTCCATCTCCAAGGCACAAATCAGGAGTGTGATGGAGTACTCTCCAATTGCTTGGATGAATGAGGCTCCAATAACATTCAAGAATCTTGACACCATCCAAAACAATGTAACCTACTTGATCGTCACCTATCCCTCCACCTTCAATTATCACTTGCTTCAATGTTGATCTTATTCCAGAGATCAATCGATTTAACCCTTTTCTGTATCGTCCTCAATGCAGGTATGTTCTTTAGATATGGGGACTAAAACTGCAAACAATATTCAGCTGTGGCCGCACCAAAATCTTTTACAATAGCAGCAACACTTCCTTATTCTTGAACTCTAAGCTCCATACAATAATGGGCAATATGCAATTTCCTCATTGCTATTGTTTAAAAATTCACTCTTGGTTGACAGCATCATTGGCTCGGCCAGCATTCATTGCCCATCCTTGGTTAAGAGTCAGCCACATTGCTGTGGGTCTGGAGTCACATGTAGGCCAGACCAGGTAAGGATGGCAACTTCCTTTATTAAAGGGCATTAGTGAATAGGATGGGGTTTTTTCTGACAATTGAAAATGGGTTTATGATCATCTTTAAACTTAATTACTGATATTGTTTGCATTGAATTCAAATTCCGCCCCCTCCTCTTGTCGGATTTGAACCCGTGTCCTCAGAACATTCCAGGATGTCTGAATTAACAGTTCAGCAATAATATCACTAGGTTATTGCCTCCCCATTATTGCTTTATTTGCAACTAACTATCAGACCAAGACTAATGCCATTTATAAGTTCACTGATGACACCACCGTAGTCAGTTGAATCTCAGATGGCAATGAAACAGACTACAGACAGGAGATGGAAGATCTGGAAAAATATTGCACTGAGAACAACCTAGCTCTCAATGCTGGCAAAACCAAGTAACTCATTATTGACTTTCGGGGGGATATTACTCATGCCCCCCTACACATTAATAGCACAGAGGTGCAACGAGTGGAGACTGTCAAGCTGCTGGGAGTGGTCATCCACAACAAGCTTTCTGGGACTCTTCATGTGGACGCACTGGTTACAAAGGCCAAAGAACATTTCTTCTTCTTCAGGCAGTGGAGAAAATTTGGCATGACGGCGAATACCGTTCCCAATTTTTATAGGTGCGCCATCAAAAGCATTCTATCTGAATGTATCACTACCTGGTATGGCAACTATACCATTCAAGATCGGAGACGGTTACAGAGAGTAATGAACTCTGCCCGGACAATCACAAAGGCCAACCTCCCATCGATAGAATCCATCTACTAGGCCCGCTGTCAAGGAAAAGCCGCCAGCATTGTCAAAGATCCAACCCAGCCAGAAGCCAGAACACACGCACCAGCCGGTTTCACAACAGTTTCTACCCTACTGTTATTAGAATATTGAATGGACTCACAAACTCTTAACGTTTGCCTGTCTCTGTGTTTTTATTTTTGCCGCTGTTTACTTATTATTTATGATTTCTCTGCTACTTAACTCTGTGATCTGCCTGTATTGTTCGCAAGACAAAGCTTTTCACTGTGCCTCGGTACACGTGACAATAAATTAAATTCAATTTCAATTCAACTTTTTGAGTTCCTTGTACAAGCACATGTCAGTCTCTCTAAAGATCAACATGTACAATTTTCACCTTTCTTTAAAAAAATTATGCTTTCCTGTTTGCACAGCCAAACTCTTTCTGCTCTATGTTATTTCTGTTATGAGAGAAAGGAGGGATTGAGTGGGATGGAAGTAGCTGGTAAAGGTGTTAGTTCTTGTGCAGGTGGTGAGTTATCTCAATTGAGTGAGTAGCAGAGGGGGATTGGGTTAGAATCATGGAATCCTACAGTGTGGAATAAGGCCATTCAGCCCATTGAGCTGACACTGTTCCTCCAAAAAGCATCCCACCCAGACCCATCACCCTACCCTATCCAATTCCTGCATTTCCCATGGCTAATCCACCTAGCCTGCACATCCGTGGACACTACAGCCAATTTAGCATGGCTATCCCAAATAACCTGCACATGTTTGAACTATAGGAGGAAACCAGAGCACCTGAAGGAAGCCCAAGCAGACACAGGGAGAATGTGCAAACTTCACCCAGACAGTTGCTGGCTAGAATCGAACCTGGGTCCCTGGTGTCGTGAGGCAGCAGTGTTAACCATTGAGCCATCATTCTGCCCCACCGGGGTTGAGCCAGTGCGAGTGAGAGAAGAGGTTGTATACAATAGTAAGAGTGGTCGATCATAAGCGTTGGTTAGAGATGGGTATACTAGCAAGCATAGAATGAGTATGCAGTGTTAGAGAACGGATGGTGGCATTTGCACCAATGGATCTGAAAAAGTTATCGACTTTCTTCCTGCAGTGTTGGGCATTCAACCACATGGCTGAGACTGCAGGAGGTGAAGGTGATGATGTGGGCAACAATCCATCCTTTCCTATCTTGTTTGTAATATTTGGGGTAACATCACAAGTTCACAATTCAACTCAAATTGTCCACAATGGTGGCCAGCATGGTGAATGTTAAAGAATACCATGGTTTAGAGAAGAGGGATGTTACCTTCATGTTTGGATGGAGTTGGAAAAAGTTTCACGCTGCAGTCACCTGTGCTGTCACTGATGAAAGTTTGATGCTGAGGTTTGAAGAATAAGTTTACAAAAGAAGTTTTAAAGACTTGCAATGACTTTGCTCTCGAAAATAGATATGACATTCACATATGTGCATTTATAAACAAATCTTCAAGTTAATTAATTGGATTCTTTTGACACTTATGATAATGGTTGTCAGTAGCTGTCAATGAAAGCTTGAGTGAAGGAGTGATGTGTAGAGTACATTTGATCAATGTCTCTTTGCTTACTGCTGCCTACAATTATTAATTAAGCTGAGTATATCGAGTCAAAATGTGAATTTGGACTGACGAGACTCTGATGTTCAACTATGAGTTTCTCCTCCCACTCAAAACTGGTTCCTGACGCTTATTTAAAAGCACTTTGCTTGATTAACTATGGAAGTGATGAGCAACTATGCATTTTATACAGTGAACATTGAATGGCAGCTTCTGTTAGAATGTCAATTTATAAAAGTCAAGTTAATCAGGTGAAAACCTCCTGAGGTAGAAGTGGGTCTACATCCGAAACTTACAAAAAAAAGACAGATTAATTTTGATCCTCTAAATCCTGTGCCTAATCTGCTTCTGCATGAGGGACATCACCATTATCATGAAGGTGGGTTTGCATGTGAAGTAAGCAGCTGTCAAAAGGAGATGAGACTAAGAATGATGGTCATTTTTTTCACACTGTCAATCTTGTGTAAACCTTAAATGTCAACCCATCGTTTGAAGTGTTTGCAGACATTCAAATCATCAGTCCTCAGGAAAGTAATGACTGTTAGTTATTGACCAAGATTGACATAGGGCAACTGGCAATGTGTTACGCCTGTGAATTCCAGGCACAGACATGGGAAGCCATGACAAAACCAACAAATGTAAAACCTTCAGCAGGCAACAGTTCAGTAATTCCATGTGCGGTATCAACAGTGAATTCATCTGAATGTTGTAGAGGTTCTATGTTGGAGGGACTGGTGCACTAACCAGTGCAGATATGCCAGCATGCTCCACTGAACACCATCATGTCATCAATCAAATGCTAGAACACAGCAGGAACTGATGCAGAAACACTTTTAGAACTGAATTTGAATGAAAATGTAGAGCACATCAATTTCATTTGATTTATTGCTGTCTTGGTACAGTGAAAAGTTTTGTTTTGCATCCAGTACAGGCTAATCATACCATACTAAATTCATTAGGGTAATAGAACAGAGCGAGGAATACAGTGTTGCTTCTGCAGAGAAGGTGCATAAAGAGCAAGGTCAACATTAAATTTGAAATTTGAGACTTCTATTCAGACATCTACTAACAGGGAGGAAGAAGCTGTTCCTGAATCTGTTAGGTGTGTGTAAGCTTTTGTATCTTCTGTGTGATGGAAGAGATTGGAAGAGATAAAAAAAAACTGGGGTGAGAGGGGTCTTTGATTATGTCGGCTGACTTTCCAAGGCAGCGAGAAGGGTAGATGGAGTTAACGAATGGAAGGTTGGCTTCCATGTTGGACTAGACTGCACACACAACTCTCCGTGATTTCTTGGGCTCTTGGGCAGACCTGTTGCCATACTAGGCCATGATGCATCCAGACGCATCTATAAAAATGTCATTTCCTTATTCCTTAGCTCTCTACTGAGAAGAAAATGAAAGTTCTGGAGGAAAAGGCTGAGCAACCAACTCAAAAGACAGATCATTGCACCTGAAATGTTAACTCTGATTTCTCTGCACAGATGCTGCCAGACCTACTGAGCTTTTCCAGTAATCTTTGTCTATGTTTTAGCTCAGAATAAATTCAAACATGAGAGTACCATCTGAGATAACTCAGTCTTTAGGGGATACCTCTGCTTAGCTCTCAGAGATAAACGAAGGATTGGAAAAGAAATAAAAGAAACTGAATCATCTATCACTTCTGTCTTATTAAAGCATAGAAATAATTGCTGGTTTTCAGAAAAATTAGGAGCAATTCTCATGCTATACATTGCTGCCTCACAGCGCCAGGGACCCAGCAAGCTGTTCTCACGTAGATATTAGTTGGTTGTTATGATGTCTAATCCGCAACTTCCATTTTAAATAAACAAGCCACCACGTTGGTCAATCTCTGCTGAGCAATTTGATCATTATTAACATGACACCCCAGTGCCCCTTATCTTTTTACTCTCTCCTCTCAGACATTTACTTTGACTGCACTCAGTGAGCAAGCGTCCACCCATTCAGCCTTTTAATGATTTCGTTTGTGAAGGCTTGACAGCTTACCCTAGGCCAGAAAATAAGGCCTGAAGACTTAATTTCTGAATGGAGTCATGGAGGTCCACAACTTCGATCCCAGCCTTGGGCGACTGTCTGTGGGGAGGTTGCAAATTCTTCCTGTGTCTGTGTGGGTTTCCTCTGGTACTTCAGTTTCCTCCCACAGTCCAAAGATGTGCAGGTCAGGTAAATTGGCCATGCAAAATTCCCCCTAGTGTTCAGGAATATGTAGGTTAGGGGCATTAATCAGGGCTAAATATAGGGTGGGGAGAGTGGGTCTGGGTTGGTTACTCTTTGGAGGGTCAGTGTGGACTTGTTGGGCTGAAGTGCCTGTTTCCACACTGTAGAGATACTATTACACACTGATCTTTTGAATTTAATTCCACTACACAATTAAACATGCTTCACATGTCTGAAAAATAGATGCACAATTGGGAAATCCATGCAGGAAAAACATGACCAAGTCAACAGGACAAAATCACCAACTAGCCCCAATCTCCAGACATTGTTGCCATATGAGATCTGCATGTGTTAGCAAATTACCTGTAGAGTATAAATACTGATAGGCTCACTTGTTATTGTAAATATTTTAACATTCTTTAAGGTATACATACAACATCCCATCCCTCATTTTGCAAAACATGTTCACTTTGAAGGATTCTATGTGCTGTGTGTACATAATGTTGTGACTTTGCCTGCCTTAGTTGGATTAGCAAACTGCTTTCACATAGACATTAGTTGGTTGTTGTGATGTCTAATCCGCAACTTCCATTTTAAATAAATAAGCCACCACCTTGGTCAATCTCTGCTGAGCAATTCGATCATTAGACCATCATTATTAACATGACACCCCAGTGCCCCTTATCTTTTTACTCTCTCCTCTCAGACATTTGCTTTGACTGCACTCAGTGAGCAAGCATCCATCCGTTCAGCCTTTTAATGATTTCGTTTGTGAAGGCTTGACAGCTTACCCTAGGCCCGAAAATAAGGCCTGAAGACTTAATTTCTGAATGGAGTCATAGAGGTCTACAACTTGGAAACACGCTCTTTCAGCCCAACTTGTCCATGCCACCTAGTTTTCACAATTAAACTAGTCCCATTTGCCTGTGCATGGTCCATTTCCTTCCGTATCTATCGCATCATGTACCTGTCTAAACGTTTCTCAAGTGACAAACTTGTACATGACTACACCACTACCTCTGGCAGTCCGTTCCAGACACTCCCCACCCTCTGTGTGAAAGAAATGCCCCTCTGCACGCTTTTGTGTATCTCCTCTCTCACCTTAACCTATCCTTTCTAATTTTAGACTCTCATACCATGGAAAAAACCTGTTGGCTATCTACCTTATTTATGGCTGTCATGATTTTACATACCTCCATAAGATTACCCAGTCTCCTATGCTCCAGGGGATAGAAATCCCAGTCTTTCCAGCCTCTCCTTCCAGTCAATCGACCCTTCCAGTCCAGTAAATCTTTTCTGCACTCTTTCTAGGTTAATAAAATCCTTTCTATAGTAGAGTGGCCAGAACTGCACCCAATACTCCAAATGTGGTCTCACTAACATCTTTTACAGTTGCAACAAGATGTCCCAGCTATTACACTCAATGATCTGACCAATGAAAGCAAGCGTGCCGAAAATGTCTTCACCTCTGTATCTTCTTGTGCCTCCACTTTCAAGGAACTATGAACCTGTATCCCTTGATCTCTTTGTTCTATAACACTCTTCAGGCCCCTACCATTGACTGTGTAAGTCCTGCTCTGGTTTGACCTACCAAAATGCAACACCTTGCATTAATCTGAATTAAACTTAACCTGCCATTCCTAACCCACTGCAAGATTCCTAAACCTGTCAAGATTTCATTGCATTACCAGATAACCTTCTTTACTGTCCACTATACAACCTGAATTCAGACTGCCCATCTGAGATATACTTTATTGGGACATCACTGATAATGATTGATAAAAAGAACCACAAACAGTTTCTACTTCATTAGTGAAGTCTTAACTCAAAGCTCTGTCACTGGTATCCTATCCTGCACCAAAATCCCTTGATCATTGCATGCACCTTTGTTAAGATACATTGGCTCATAGCTCCCAACATCACAATTCTCATCATTTCTTTCAATTTTCAACCTCCTTTAGCTCTACAAGCCTCCAAGATCTCTACTTTCTCATAGTTTTTGCCGTTTTATTCACCCTCCATTGTCGTCTGTACCTTGACCAGTTTAGACCTGATGAGTTCCCTCCCTGAAGCTGTCTGCTTCATCCCTCTCTTCCTTCTCATCTGCCAGGAGTGCACTGGAGTAGTCACCTCTTGGGACGGGTCTCACAACCTCAGCCAAAAAGCTTTTGGGCATCATTTTTAGACTCTCTTCCTTTAGCTTACAAAGTTAATTGGAAGCACTAGTTTTCAGAGCGCCGCTCCTTCATCAGGTGGTTGTCCTCAAGTCAGCTTATCAACCACTTGATGAAGGAGCGACACTCCGAAAGCTAGTGTGCTTTCAATTAAACCTGTTGGACTATAACCTGGTGTTGTGTGATTTTTAACTTTGTACACCCCAGTCCAACACCGGCATCTCCAAATCATTCCTTTGGCTTGGCATCTTTTCTTCTTTATATCTATTCAATGTGCCTTAGGGGTCCCTTCTACATTAAAAAGGGTGACAGGCCTGTGTCCTCAATATTGTTGTGGCAGAGACAGTGAAGTGGGAATATTTCCATGAATCTACCAAACTGGGACATTCTCTTAGAGTCACAGACGGAATGGATCAAATGGCTTCCTTCTGTTCCGCGCTCGCTCTGTGACCTCAGCTTTTTAGAGGTTCATAGATTTGAGCTAATTTTAAGAACTTGGACGTTTGGTATTAACTGTGTGCATTAAATGAATGGAAAAATCATGGACCCAAATACTTCCAGCAGTTAAAGCTTCATGTCAGGTTTATAGTTTGATGGAGCTACCTCGTTATGTATATTTCCCTATTGTGCATCTATTTCTCAGACATGTGAAATATGTGTTTCATTGTGTAGTGGAATTGAGTTCAAAAGATCAGTGTGTCTGCAGAGATAAATTTTTAATTTCCCTTAACAATTTCTCAAAGACTTCTCATTTAATAGTAAATCTGTCGCACATAGCTCCATGGAGTATTTTTTCTACAAAGTCTTGAGACATTTGCATAAAGAACGAAAGCCTCTTCAGGAGTACATGAGAAGGTCATTGGAACTGATAAGCCTATTTCCCTTTATGCATCAACCTCATCTGGCTATATTATCCTTCAGTTCTCGAAAAGCAGAAAATGATGCATGGAGATCAGAATTAAATGCAGAGAGTGTCAACCTAACAGGCTACAGCTGTGGAGAAAGTGAGAGTGGTGCTGGAAAAACACAGCAGGTCAGGCAGCATCTGAGGAGCAGGAGAATTGATGTTTAGGGCATAAGCCCTTCATCAGGAATAAGAGGTATCCTTGGAAGAGGCTTTACAGTAGGGTTGAAATCAACTAAGAGAAAGTGAGGACAGCAGATGCTGGAGATCAGAGTCGAGAGTGTGGTGTTGGAAAAGTACAGCAGGGTCAGGCTGCATCCGAGGAGCTGTGGAGAAAGACCGTTTGAAATCAATGAATTCAATCATTAGAACTGGGACAAGTAAGAGATGCAAAAGATTAAACTGGACAAGAAGATCTTTAAAAATGGTGGAAGGCAAGAGAGATTGAATGACAGAAGAGTTGGTTTTACTAGACCAAAGAGAGAGGGTAACAAACAAACTGGGAAAATGAAAGATATGATTAGAACATGTTTCTTAACAAAGACAAGAGAAACAAAACTTGCAAGAACAAGGAAAAAAATACAATGGGGACAGAGTTTGTTCCTGGGAAATTGTTGGATTCATTGTTTACTCCAGATAACCTAATCAGAAGATGAGGAGCTGTTCCTCAAGCATGGATTGAGATTTACTGAAACAATGCAGACAGGTCAAGGGCAGAGATATCAGTGGCAGAGCATGGCAGAGAATTAAAGAGGCAGGTCGCTGGGAACTCAGTGTCATTCTTGTGGATCAGATGTAGATGTTTTGCAAAGCGTCAACCAATCTGCATTTTATCTTCTTTTTGTGGAAGAGTCCACACTGTGAACAGCAAATATTGTAAACTAAAATGGAAAAGAAAGTATGTGTAAGTAGTTGCTTCACCTTGAAAGAGTGTTTGGGGCCTTGGAAAGTGAGGAGGGAGAGAGTTTAAGAGCAGGAGTTACATCATATCCGTTTGCAAACTGGATCCCATCACCACCCAGAATATCAAGCCACTATTTTGAATATTTCTGAATATAGTTCCTCAAAATATTTCCTTAATGGTTCCCACTTTAGATCCTGTACAGTTAGGTTTTACCTCCTTCTCAAGACCCAATAACAAGACTGCCCTCGTGAGCCTGGTCCTGGCCTGCTGGGTGGATTTCTCCCCATCTTGACATTCTTCTTGACATTCATGACTCTTCTGAAGCCTTCCTCACTTTAAAAGTTTCCAATTTCTTGACTCTCTCAATCAGTACTTCATCATGGGCTCCCAATCTCTCTACGCCTCCATTTCCTACCAGAACAGTCTGAGGGCTCTCCACTTCCATCTTGAACAGAGGCCTTCAATCAACCATGCCTGGCTGCACATCTGTTCCTTTTGAACAATTTCTCTTCAAGTCATCTCGCCTCCTCCTAAGAAAGGATGATACCTTAATAGTACAGGCCTGAGCTATATCTGTCCTTTTATGGGACTGGAAAACATTCTTGTTCCAGGCTTAATCTGGCTCCCTTTGTCAGCTCTTACTCTGCTATGTTGCAGACTGTACTGGTGTCATATCCTGCCCTCCCCTTAAATTTGAAATCTTCTTCAACTTTACTTCCAATTTTCACCCTTCTCTCAGTTTCACATTCCCTGTCCCTGACTTCTCTGTCTTCTCCATTCCTTCACTTCTGTGTCAACATTTCTGGAAAGACATTCGGCACCCTCTCTGAGGCATCTTTGATCTTAGTACCAGGGAGGCAACATGCCATTCTGATTTTTCACTGCTGGCCACAGAAACGTCTGTCTGTGCCTCGGACAAGAGAGTCCCCTAACACAACTGATCTCTTGGAACCCGACATACCCCTCAATGCATTAGAGCCAGTCTCACTCCCAGAAACTTGGCTGTTCGTGCTACATTCCCCTGAGAATCCATTACCCCTTACATTTTCCAAAACAGCATATTTGTTTGAAATGAGGATAGCCATAGAAGACTCCTGCACTACCTGTCTACCTCTCTTACCTTTCCTGCGTTAACCCATCTATATGACTGTAAATGCAACTTTTCTCCCTTCCTATAACTGCAATCCAGCACATCCACTTCTCTTGTAAATTCCTCATTGCCTCAATTATCTCTCCAACTGATCCATTTGATCTGATAGGAGTTGCAACCAATGCCATTTATTGCAGATATAATCCTCAGTAACATGTAAACTCTCCCTAAACTCCCACATCAGATAAGAAGGGCATATCACTCTACTAAATGCCATTTTTGTTTCTTTCAATCTATAGACCCAGAAAATAGCACTGTCTTATTCTTGAAAAATTTCACAATATTACAATGGCTCAGTGGTTAATCTCTCCTGCCCAAGTTGAAAGGCTATGGGGCCAAGTTCCACTTTAGAAACCTGAACACAATCAAGACTTGATAATCTATTGACATAGGCAGAGAGCAGGAACAGATAAATCAGGAGTAGGAGTACATCATTCAGACTCTCGAGCCTGCTCCACCATTCAATCTGTTTGTGGCCTATTTCAGACAGACGTGCGGAGAAATTTCTTCTCTGATGGTTGTAAATCTGAAAAAATTCTTTACTACAGAGACCTGTCGAGGCTGAGCCATGAATATATTCACTCCTGAGATGGACAGATTTTTTTAATCAATGCAGGAATCAAGGGTGGTGATTCTGTGGAGTTCATTACCACAGGAAGTAGCTGATGCCAAACCATCAATTGCATTCAAGAGGCAGCTAAATATAGTACTCGAGGTGAATGCAATCAAAGGTTATGGGGAGAAAGCAGGGTTAGGCTGTTGAGTTGGATGATCAGCCATGATTGTGATGAATGGCGGAGCTCACTCGAAGAGCCTCCTCCTGCTCCTATCTTCTATGTTTCTATGTAATGGGGACAAATGCAGCAAACAATGGAAATCAGGATGGTTAGGTCAGTCAGGATCTCTTCAGGTTGCAGAGCAACCTCAGTGATTGGTCTGCTTCAGCTTCCATTTTATGAGCTAATTCTACTCTCAAGTCACATTCTCACCCACCCCGATAATGGATGTAGGTTTGCTCACTGGGCTGGAAGGTTCATTTTCAGACATTTCATCACCCCTCTAGGTAACATATTCTGTGAGCCTCCGGATGAAGCATTGCTGATGAGTCCTGCTTTCTATTTATATGTTTGGGTTTCTTTGGGTTGGCGATGTCATTTCCTTGGTGATGTCATTTCCTATGGTGATGTCATTTCCTGTTCTTTTTCTCAGGGGATGGTAAATCGGGTCCAAGTCAATGTGTTTGTTGATAGAGTTGCAGTTGGAATGCCACGCTTCTAGGAATTCTTGTGCCTGTCTCTGTTTGGCTTGTCCTAGAATGGATGTGTTGTCCCAGTCGAAGTGGTGTCCTTCCTCATTCATAAGTAAGGATACTAGTGAGAGAGGGTCATGTTGTTTTGTGGCTAGTTGATGTTCATGTATGCTAGTGGATTCCTAGAATTCCTAGAAGCATTCCTAGAACCAGAACTCTATCAACAAACACATTGACTTGGACCCGATTTACCACCCCCTAAGAAAAAGAACAGGAAATGACATCACCAAGGAAATTACATCACCAACCCAAAGAAACCCAAACATATAAATAGAAACAGGAATCATCAGCAGTGCTTCATCCGGAGGCTCACTGAAGTTGTTACCTAGCATGGTGATGAAATATCTGAAAATGAACCTTCCAGCTCAGCGAGCAAACCTGCATCCAAAACCCCAACCTGAGCTACATATCTTCTCAAAACTCACTAACCCCTGATAGTTTTTCAACCCCTTGTTTAACAAGAATGAGGCAGCATCAATGGGACCTTCTTTCATAGGGGATACTAAACACCGGGGTCTGTCCCATTCCCATTGCCAGTCATGTACACATCTCCTGTTACCCAAGCTGTGTGCCCTTCCCTTACGGTATGCGCACTACTGAGCCTTGTAGTGGTGCTGCATTACCATAATGTCAAGTTTGCAGAGTGGCCTGGTTTTACATGAATTAAATATTCTCAATACGTGCAACTGAAAGTAGCAGAATTACATAGAGACAGGGAAGTGGCTTACAGATCGGCATCACGTGGATAGTAGTCACTGATTCCGTTGCAGATCAGTTCATTATTATCTGTCGACTGTCAGACATTGCTGGGAAGTTGCTCGTGACAATTTAAAAAGAAAACCATTCTTGGCTATCACTGCCAAGGGTGGAATTTTCCCTCCATTAGTGCCCTAAGAAAATAGCAAATAGTGGAGGAACTTCTTTGTAGCAACAGGGTAATAATGGGAGGAGAGGTAACATTCTCATGTACTGATCAGGGAAATTTGATTTTTTTTTAATATTGTTGGATCTAATTATGTTACTGCCCTGCTGTCAATTGGAGGTTAATTACACCTGGGGACATCCTGACTCAAAGATATTTACTGTCGCGAGGGAGGTTTCTATAAAAATTGGAAATGAATGGTTGATGCTCTCTTTTATTTAATTTTGATGAACTCTCAGTGGCCTTTGTTCATGGTTAGTGATGAAGGGATGAAGGGAAATGGAATGTGGTTTAGAAAAGGAAGAGGACATCTGAGCCAGCCTTTTGAATTCGGGTGGGGTGCTGTCCGTCAAAAATAAGCTTTCAGTTTTTTAACTTCAGCAGAAAGTGAGAGCGATTGACTGGTTGATAAAAGGACCTGACAGTTAACAGATAATACTCAAGGAGGTAAAGGAAAAGGAGAGAAAGTCAGAAAGCAGAGGAAGAAATGTATGTTCAGGCACTCATCAGGAAGGGGGTGATATTAAAGCAAAAAAAATGTGTTCAATTGCAAAGTCAATATCACAAATTCCAAAAGAACATTTGGCTGTCCTGACTGCAGTCCAGAAGGTAAAAACAATGACTGCAGTTGCTGGAAACCTGATTCTGGATTAGTGATGCTGGAAGAGCACAGCAGTTCAGGCAGCATCCAAAGTGCAGCGAAATCGACGTTTTGGGCAAAAGCTCTTTATCAGGAATAAAGGTAGTGAGCCTGAAGCGTGGAGAGATAAGCTAGAGGAGGGTGGGGGTGGGGAGAAAGTAGCATAGAGTACAATGGGTGAGTGGGGAAGGGGATGAAGATGATAGGTCAGGGAGGAGAGGGTGGAGTGGATAGGTGGAAAAAGAGATAGGCAGGTAGGACAAGTCCGGAAAAGTCATGGGGACAGTGCTGAGCTGGAAGTTTGGAACTAGGGTGAGGTGGGGGGAAGGGGAAATGAGGAAACTGTTGAAGTCCACATTGATGCCCTGGGATTGAAGTGTTCTGAGGCGGAAGATGAGGCGTTCTTCCTCCAGGCATCTAGTGGTGAGGGAGAGGCGGTGAAGGAGACCCAGGGCCATGCAAACGGAATCTAGTTCCATGTTCGAGAGGAAAATAAAACCTCCCCATCTGCTCCTAAAAGAGGAAAGAATGAGATGGCACGGACTTAAGGAGATGTGCAAACAATGCAGGAGTGAGAAAAATAACTTGTTGACGCAGCAAGCAGTTAGGCAGATTTAATTGATGCATTCAACGAGAGTATTGGATGATTATTTGATTTGAAGTGGTATGCAGCGATATGGGGAAAGGGCAGAAAACTGGCACTTGATAATAGAACTGCTTCAGGCACGATTGGCCAAATGGCCTCCTTCTGCACTGTTATAATTCTGTGTGGTAATCATATGAAGCTGGTTGCAGAGAGTTTAGAATGCACAGAGATGTTTGAGAGAAAGCTTAAATTTCAAAGCTAATTTTTCATGGACTTCACCCTGTGTGACAATGCAACCTCAAAGTATGGAAAAGTGAAAAAAATGACCTGCCCAAAGATCACTGCTTTCTTCAATCCCATGGGAACAGGAATAAGCCATTTAGTCCCACAGAACAGCTCCACCATTAAGTGAGATCTATAGCCTAACTCCTTCGACCTTATTTAACAAAAATTGTCTTTCTCAGATTCAAAATTAATAACAGATTTAACATCAACTGCCATTCGTGGAAGAATGTTTCAAACCTCTTCATTCTTTGTGTGTAGATGTGCTTCCTAATATCCCTCCTAAACGGTCTGGCACTAGTTTTAGACTATGTCTCCTAGTTCAAGAATGTCCAATGTTCTGAGATATCTTCATTTCTGTAACTTACGTTTCTCAAACATTCCTGATTTTAATCACATGACCAGGCGTTTAAATCTCGAATTTCCTCTCGTAGCCTTTAAGTAGCTCAACAGAACACATTTTTGGTCATCTGTCCTAATCTGTGTGTGTTTGAATGATTTATGGTTGTCACACGTACTGAGATACAGTAAAAATTATTGTTTTGCATGCTGTACAGGTAGATCGTACCATACAAAGTGTATCAGAGTAGCAGAACACAGTGTTACAGCCACAGAGAAGGTGCAGAGAGAGAGAGATCAGAATTAACATTTGAAATGTCCATTCAAAAGTCTGATAACAGCAGGGAAGAGGCTCTTCTTGAGTCTGATATACATATAATGAAAATTTTACATCTTCTGCTTGACAGAAGAAAGTGGAAGAGAGTATAACCGGGGTGGGAGGGGTTTTTGATGATGTTGGTTGCTTTCCCGATGTAGCAAGAAGTATAGATGGAGTCAATAGATGGAAGCTGGTTTGTTTGATAGACTGGGCTGTGTTCTCTGTCGTTTCTTGTGGTCTTGGGAAGAGCAGTTACCAAACCTCACTGTGATACATCCAAACAGGATGCTTTCTGTGATGCATCTGTACAAATTGGTAAAAGTCCTTGTGGACATGCTGAATTTCCTTAGCCTCCTGAAGAAGTAGAGGTGTTGCTGTGCTTTCTTGTCTGTAGTGTCAATGTGGGTGGGCCAGGACAGATTGTTGGTGAGCATCACTCCCAGGAGCTTGATGCTGTTGACTGTCTCCACCTCAACTCCATTGATACAGACAGGGACGTGCCCTCCACTCCACTTCCTGAAGTCAATGACCAGCTCTTTCATTTTGCTGACGTCGATGGAGAGATTGTTGTCTTTACACCAAGCTGCTAATCACTCAATCTCTTTCTTGTATTTCCTCTCCTTGTTATTTGAAATCCGACCTACAACATTGGTGGTGTCAGCAAACTTGTAAAAGGAGTTGGATTGGAACTTGGCTGTCAGATTTTGTCTGATAATGCTGCAATGCATTATTTTGGGATATTTTGCTGCATTAGAGGGATGACATTGGCATTTTGGTAATATTGCGGGCTTAGAAATCCAGGGTCTCAGACTAATACAGTGGGGATACTGGTTCAAATGGCACCTAATGGAATTTAAATGCAATTAGAGAATTTGGAATTCAAAGCTCAACTCAGTAATGGTGACCATGATACCATTGTTATTGTCATTAAACACCCACCTGGTTCACCTGTCCACCTATCCCTTTGGGAAGTAAATCTCCTGTCTGTACCTGATCGTGTGACTCTTAATTGCACAGTGAAATGGTTAAACAAGCTACTTAGTTTAAGGGCAGCTGGGAAGTAGCTACAAATGCTGTCCTTGCCAGTGATACACACACCCCATCAAAGAAAGGGGGGGAGAAATGAAGGTGCTAAATAAATGCAATTTGTATTTGTAATTTTGTGTCAGGTCTGTGCAGAAGAAAACAATGATTGGATGATTAATTCTTCCCCTCTTTTCCAGCATTTTCCGTTTGGTATTTTGGATATCCAACATCTGCAGAATTCTCTTTTCATTATTCTACCTGCATTTCCACTCACCATTTGCATTTACAGCACTTTAATTTGAATAATTCAAAATGTTCCTTGCAATGAGTCGAAGGATGCATTGGTCTTATGCACATTCAGACTAATGGGACGGCCATCACGAGAATAAAAGCAAACCTTTATTAATTTTCTTGCGTGCCAATCCACTGTTCTCTGAAATAATCTATCGATTGTTGTCAGAAGTGTTCAGCTCGTCCACTTTTAAAAGGACGAACAGAGGATTTCCAAAGTACTTCAGCTGGCGTAATGTTAATTGCACCACACTAATGCAAGTGTGTGTAATGATACACTGGACTGATCACTGGGGTTACGGCAATGCCCTCAGTGTAACTAAACTAACTTTCTTTTACTCGAGGGATTGCTACCTCCCCTGCAGCTCCTGCACTTTCTTTAATTAAAATAGGATTATATAATGATAAAATAATGCCCAGTATAAATCAGTGCTAATACAGTGCAAAGAAAGCAAGGGCAATTTAAAACTAAAACGTTGTTCAATAATAGAAACTGGAGTTGAGCTGGCACTGAGCTAAATACTGAATCAATGCAATATTTTGCTTTAAAATGAGCAATCTCTTGTAAAATCTTTAAAACAAATTAATGTGGATTGTATAATAGCTTTATGATTTATTTATAAAATGCATCTTTAAAAATAACACTGCCTTCTCTGTTTCAATAACCCAATGTTTAACAATACTGAAACAGTGAAGGGTGAAGTGTACTTTAGGGGCAAATTACTGCAGATGCTGGAATCTACACTGAAAACAACAAGTGCTGGAGATCACAGGGGGTCAGGCAGCATCAATGGAGAGAGAGAGAGCAGGCTTACGTTTCGAGTCTAGATGACTGTTCATCATTCTGACATGAAGTGTTGGGGGTGGCAGCATTTATGCCATAGTTTGCGGGTTGGGGTGGGGGGGGAGGCGCAGTTGCATGAGGCTGGAGTGCTGGGGTAAGAAAGGATGTTGATGGTTTAGTGATCGGTGTGTGTGAATGGCAGAACAATGGTGTGCCTGAGTGCCAGACTTGAAAGAACAGACAGTCCCTACTGTTGTGGGGTGAGGGGAGAGAGGACATGGTGACAGAGAATGTAACAAGCAAAGCTAAAAGAACGTGCTGTAATGGGAGTTTGTTCACAATTAGAAGGCTTTGTACTCAATATTAAGTCAAGAAGGTTGTAATGTGATGTTGTTTGGAGCCTCCTGGGCTGACATGGAATGATTAGAAAGGAAGGTTAAGGTCCCTCGACCTATTCTTTTCCTGTGTGTGAGTGCAGATCACCATTGCCTATCCAGCAGACTGATTGTTGTAACTGGAACAAACGCACAGGAAATGCTGGAGAATCTCAGCAGGTCTGGTAACATCTGTGGAGAAAGAGCGAATTATGATCTGAAGTTACATGTAGTCCAGTCTGGGTAAAGGAAATTATGTTTATCAGATGAGTTTTTACAACACGGTGGCTCAGTGGTTAGCACTGCTGCCTCACAGCACCAGGGACCCAGGTTCAATTCCAGCCTTGGGTGACTGTCTGTGCGGGGTTTGCACATTCTCCCTTTGTCTGTGTGGGCTCCGGTTTCCTCCCACAGTACAAAGATGTGCCTGTCAGGTGAATTGACCATGCTAAGTTGACCATAGTGTTAGGTGCATTAGTCAGAGGGAAATGGGTCTGGGTGGGTTACATTTTGGAGGGTCAGTGAGGACCTTTTGGGCCGAAAAGCCTGTTTCCACACTGAAGGGGAATCTAATCTAAGAATCATAGAAACATAGAAGATAGAGCAGCAGAAGGCCATTTGACCCCATTGAGCCTGCTCCACCACGATCATGGCTGATCGTCCAACTCAATAGACAAATCCTGCTTTCTCCCCATGACCTTCGATCCCCTTCACCCAAAATGCTATATCTAGCTGCCTCTTGAGTACATTCAATGTTTGAATACTTCTTGTGGCAATGAATTCCATAGGCTCACAACACTTTGAGTAGAGAAATAGCTCCTCATCTCCATCCTAAATGGACCACCTCGAATCCTCAGACTGTGAGCCCTGGTTCTGGACACACTCACCAGCAGGAACATCCTCCCTGCACCTACCCCGTCTAGTCCTGTCAGAATTTTATAAGTCTCTATGAGACCCCCCTCATTTGTCTGAACTCCAGCGAAAACAATCCTAACCTGGTCAATCTCTCCTCGTACATCAACCTGGCCTTCCCTGGAATCAGCCTAGAAAACCTTTGCAGCATTCCCTTGAGAGCACGAGCATCCTTCCTCAGAAAAGGAGACCAAAACTGCACACAACATTCCAGGTGTGGCCTCACCAAGGCCCTGAAAACACTCTATGGTTTTCATGGTCTCCCCTCCTACCCTGGTAGTGATCTCTTGTGTTAGGCAGAAGATACAGAAGCTTAAACCCACATACCAATAGGCTCAAGAACAGTTTATTCCCTGCCATTATTAGATTGATGAATGGACTTCTTTAATTTCAAATATTGTTGATCTTGCTAATATTCACCTTCCTTTGTGCATCTCTTTAGCAGTGTAACCTGTATGTCTCACTCTGTCTAAGTGCCCTATGGTTTTTATGTACTAGTTTGCTATGATCTATCTGTACTGCTTGCAAAACAAAGCTTTTCACTGTACTTAGTTACATGTGACTGCAATAAATCGAATCAAATCAAAATTCCCATTACATGAGCTTTTAATTCCAGCTTTATTAATTGAACTCTCATTCCCGGAGAGCTGAAACAGCAATATTTAAAAACGAGTGAGTCAGATTAGTGTGTGTTTGTTTTACTGGTATTTCTTTCTGGGGTTTACCATCTGTTGTAGTTTGATTTGGCCCTACATCCCAGGATATTATCATTAGTCTCTAAATTACTAACCTAGTAACAGTACTGTTCCACACAAACCTCCTCTCCAAGTTTGGAAGATAAAAATGTAAAATCAGTTTGGGTGGCATTACAAATAGGATAGAGAAGAAATCACAGGTGGCTCTGGTTTACAGGCAGGCAGAGCAGCTACACAGAAGGACAGAGAATAAACTAGGAAATAATGAAATAATGCATAAAGATATCATCACAATCATGGGGAATTTTAATGTCCATCTAGCTCAGAGAAATTGATTTTGAAAGATAGCCTAGAGCATGGGAGGCTTTGTATAAGACATAGGAGCAAAAGTAGGCCATTCAGCCCATCACATCTGCTCCATTGTTCAATGGAATCATGGCTGTTCTGATAATCCTCAACTCCACTTTTCTGCCTTTTTATTTCTCGTACAGGTCCTTCTACTATAATGTGTCTTTCCTCAACCCGAATTCGCTGTAACGTGATTGATGAATTTGAGACGCTATTTGTAAAGTATGAACTTTTAAAATGTGTGTTGGCTGTAATGTGATTACATTGCCAGCACATTAAACGCAGTTTCTAGAGCGTGATGTTTCTACGACATGGGGTTGCACAAGAACGGCACCATCGTGTTATTAGAAGAACTGACTGTACTTGATTCCTTTACTGATTAAAAATCCATCTCTTCCTTGAATATACTTGACGGCTGAGCCTCTACAGACTGCACAATAAAGAGTTCCAAAGGTTCATTACCCTCTCCAGAATGAAATTCTTTCTCATCTCTGTCCTAACTGGGGGACTCTTTATTCTGAGATTATGTTCTCTAATTTCTTAGAATGCATCTGGAACCAATGACGGAATGCGTTATTTTAATGAACATGTGTAATGAGACAGCGTTAGTTAATAATCTTATTCTAAAGTATCTCCTAGGAAAGAGTAGTTGTAATGTTCAAGAACTTCACATTCAACTCAGTGATGAGAAATGTGGGTCTGAGATTCATGGCTGTAAGGTAATTACAGGGTATGAAGACAGATTACAAAAAGTAGAATGGGGAAATAAGACAGTCGAGAACAGTTATAGTCTTTCAAGGGATATTTTGTAACTCTTACCAAAAAGACATTCCATTTGAGAAAGAAAGCATCAATGAAATGGATATCTAACGAAGGAATTTACAGACGGGCTCAAGTTCAAAGAAAAGGCATACAATGCTCAATAAGTAATTAGGAATTGAAACGGTGTATTGAGTTGTATTTTAGGGAAATAGAGCTTAAATGTAGGGTGGCTTCACTTCATCTGAACAGGGCATTGGTGAGTCCGTGCCTACAGGATTTTGTACAGCTTTGGTTTGAGGAGGGATATAATTGCACAGGAAGCAGCTCAGAGAGGATTGATGCCTGGGTTGGAGAGGTTGGCTTATGAGGGAACATTCATCATGTTGGGCCTGTACCTTTTGGAGTTTAAAGGCATCTTACCTTTAAGAAACATGACAGAGAAAATGCTGAGAGGAAGTTTGCCTCTTCGCAGAATCTGGAACTAAAGGGCACACTTTCAAAAGAAGGGGTCTCCTATTTCAGGCAGAGATGAGAAGAAACTGTGTCTCCCAGGGGGTTGTTAATCTTTAAAATTCTCTTCCTCTGGAGGCCAGGTCATTGAATATAATCAAGAGTGAGTTAGACAGATTTATGACCTGTAGGGGAATAAACAAATATGGAGGGTTTTCTCCAGTTTCCTCATTTCCCCTCCCCCCACCTTGTCTCAGTCGGTTCCCTCAACTCAGCACCGCCCTCCTAACCTGCAATCTTCTTCCTGACCTCTCCGCCCCCACCCCACTCCGGCCTATCACCCTCACCTTGACCTATCACATCTCCATCGCCCCTCCCCCAAGTCCCTCCTCCCTACCTTTTATCTTAGCCTGCTGGACACACTTTCCTCATTCCTGATGAAGGGCTTATGCCCGAAACATCGAATTTCCTGTTCCTTGGATGCTGCCTAACCTGCTGTGCTTTAACCAGCAACACATTTTCAGCTCTGATCTCCAGCATCTGCAGACCTCATTTTTTACCCAAATATGGAGGGTAGACAGGAAAGGTAGCTACCACACACTGCAGCTCAGAGGAACTACACAGAGCAGAGGGAAATCACAGTGTACTTAAAAAGAATGGGTACCCAATGAACACAATCCGCAGATTTCTCAGCAACAAACCCAAACAAGCAGACAAATCGCATCCAGAAACCCTAGCCACTCTCCCCTGCATCAAAGACATCTGGGAAATGACTGCCAGACTACTCAGACCCCTCGGCATCATGGTAGCCCACAAACCCACCAACACACTAAAACAGCAGCTAATGAATGTGAAAGATCCTATATAGATAACAAGCAAAACTAATGTAATTTAAAAAATACAGTGCAAGAACTGTAACAAACACTACATTGTGACAAACAGGCAAAAAGCTAGCCACCAGGATACATGAACATCAACTAGCCACAAAACAACATGACCCTCTCTCACTAGTATCCTTACATACAGATGAGAAAGGTCACCACTTCAACTGGGACAACATATTCATCCTAGGAAAAACCAAACAGACAGGCATGAGAATTCCTAGAAGCATGGCATTCCAACTGGAACTCTATCAAAAAACACATTGAGTTGGACTGGATATACCACCCCCTGAGAAAAAGAAGAGGAAATGACATCACCACAAGAAATGATGTCTCCACAGGAGATGATATCACTAACCCAAAGAAACCCAAACGTATAAATAGGAAGCAGGAATCATCAGCAGTGCTTCATCTGGAGGCTTACTAAAGATGTTACCTAATATGGTGACAAAACATCTGGAAATAAACCTTCTAGGAAAGGTAAGGCCACAATGAGAACAGCCATGATTATATCGAGTGTCAGTGTAGGCTGAAGGAGCTGAATGACTTACTTCTGCTCCTGGTTCTTAGAATAGATTCCCTACAGTGTGGAAACAGGCCCTTCAGCCCACCAAGTTCATGCCGACCCTTCGAAGAGCAACCCACCCAGACCCATTCCCCTACATTTATGCCTGCACCTAACACTATGGGCAACTTAGCATGGCCAATTCACCTGACCTGCACATCTTTGGACTGTGGGAGGAGACTGGAGCACCCAGAGGAAACCCACGCAGACACAGGGAGAATGTGCAAACTCCACACAGACAGTTGCCCGAGGCAGGAATTGAACCTGGGACATTGGCGCTGTGAGGTAGCAGTGCTCACGACTAAGCCACCATGTTCTTATGCCAACATCAGTTAGTGGTTTCTGGGATTATAATGTATTCAACTGGATACTGACTTTCCTGCATTACATTGTGCCTACACTTTAACTTCAATGATTATAAAGTGCCTTTTTTCATATCTGTTCTTTATCTTTAAGACATCTGAATACTAATTAAGCATGAAATGGCACAAATGTCAATTATTTAGAAACCTGAAAAATTAAATTTAGAAGGTCCCAAGTTTGGGGTGATCTTAAAGCTGTGAATCACATCAGATGTTTAATACACATTGACCGAAATAAATATATCATATATTAATGCGGTGTTACGTCCTGTTTCCAAATTGTACTGCTCGAATTAAATGAAGCTGAAGCCATTTTATTAAAGTATTTATTGTTCAGTTTAATTGGCTCATTAGCTCTCCACTTTGGTAAGACCATATTTCTCTAATATCCTGTTCAGATTTCCGATCTCTGCTGAGGCAGAGTTGCCAGACTTTTATGCTCCATTCCCCTTAAAATACAGCCCAATATTCCATTTGGATTTCTAATTTCTTATTCACAGAATCCCTACAGTGTGGAAGTCGGCAATTTGGCCCAACAAGCCTACAATGAACATCCAAAGAACTTTCCATTGAGACCCATCCCACATCACCCTGCATTTCCCACAGTTTATCCATAAGCCTGCAAATCCCTGGACACTATGGGGCAAATTTTAGCCTGGCAAATCCATCCAACCTGTACACCTTTGGATTGTAGGAGGAAACCCATGCAGATATTGGGGAGAATGCCACACAAGCAGTTACCCGAGGGTGGAATCAAACCCATGTCCCTGGTGCGATGAGGCAGCCGTGCTAACCACTGAGTCACTGTACCTTGTGAGCATTATATGCCTTTTCTTTAACTTCCTTAGTTAGCTATGAAGAGTGCATCAATTTCGTACTTGCTTTCTTTCTCAATGAAATATCTTTTTGGTGAGAATCTGCTGCAGTCAAAGAGTCAGTGCTCCCCACCATCACACACCCAAAAACAATACCTCATTCTTGGATCTCAAACGAATGGCACACCAAGCTTGAGCAGAATTGTAGACACACAAAATCTGCCAAATCTCACTCAAGTCACAAACGGCAGGGTGACCACAGTGAACATTTCCTTTCTGGGCATGGAAGGACCCAATGAATATGAGGGTAGGGCAAGAAAGTGGAGCTGGAGAGTGTAAAGGTTGGACAGATTTGGATTGTTTTTGCTCGAGTGTCGGAGGTTGAGAGAGGATTTGGTAGAATTTTGTAAAATTATGAGAGGCACGGATAGTTTGCATAATCAGGGTCTTTGCCCCAGAGCGAAAACATCAAGTACTAGGGGCATAGGTCTAAGGTGAGAGGGGAAATCTTTAAAGGAGATGTGCAAGGGAAGTTTTTACACAGAGGGTGGTGGGTACCTGGAACACACTGCTAGGGAAGGGGGTAGGAGCAGATTTGATAGCCAAGTTTAAGTGGCATTTAGACAGACACATGAGCAGGCATGGAATAGAGGGATATGGACCATGTGCAGGCAGATGGGATTAGTTTAGAATGACGTCATAGTCAGCACAGACATGGTGGGCTGAAGGGCCTGTGCCTGTGCTATACTGTTCGATGTTCTATGAAGTAGTGTGACACGTAATCTTAATGAATGACAGAGCAGACTCAAAAAGCCTTAAGGCCTAGCCCTACTTCCTGTGATTTTTCTGTTATTCACTCTGGGATGTCAACATTGCTGGCTGGCCATCATTTTATTTCTTGAACCGCTGCAGTCCATGTGCTGTAGGTTGGCCCACAATACCCTAAGGGAGAGAATTCCAGGATTTTGATCCATTGACAGTGAAGGAATGATGATATATTTCCAAGTCAGGATGGTGAGTGGCTTGGAGGGGAACTTGAAGGTGGTAAAGTTCTTGTGTATCTGCTGCCCTTGTCCTTCTAGATGGAAGGAGCTCTGGGTTTGGACTGTGCTGGCTGAGGAGCCTTGATGAACTGCATTTTAAGGCGGTGGAATTTTGACGGATAATTTCCTCCTCTATTCCAAGGACGGCTGTAGGCCCCTAAAGTAATGCCTTAGCAGAGATTGCAAAACTGAACACACATCAAGCTGAGGACCTTTCCACTCTGCTTGGCTCAGGAGCAGGACACACCTACTCTCAGTTAATTATTCTATTACTGGCACTGAGCTCCACAGTTAGTGTAGTTTGATAATTTATGTCTGGTGTTGTGCAAGCTTTTGTTTTCTGGTAAGCATTTAAGACCAAATCAAACCTGTGTTTCATTTAATATCTTCATATTCACAACCTTCCAAGAAGGAAATCTGCCATCTTTACCTGGTCAGAACCATTGCAAGGTGGTTAACTGTTGACTGCCCTTTTGGGCGGCACGGTGGCACAGTGGTTAGCACTGCTGCCTCACAGCGCCAGGGACCTGGGTTCAATTCCCACCTCAGGCGACTGACTGTGTGGAGTTTGCACGTTCTCCCCGTGTCTGCGTGGGTTTCCTCCGGGTGCTCCGGTTTCCTCCCACAGTCACAAAGATGTGCGGGTCAGGTGAATTGGCTATGCTAAATTGCCTGTAGTGTTAGGTAAGGGGTATATGTAGGGGTATGGGTGGGTTGCGCTTCGGCGGGTCGGTGTGGACTTGTTGGGCCGAAGGGCCTGTTTCCACACTGTAAGTAATCTAATCTAATATCTAATCTAAACGGTATATCCAGCCACTTTGTGCATGGGTAATTAGAGATGAGCAATTAATGCTGGCCGTGATGAAGGGCTTTTGCCTGAATAGTCGACTCTCCTGCTCCTCGGATATTGCCTGACCTGCTGTGCTTTTCCAGCACCACACTCCCGACTCTAATCTCCAGCACCTGCAGTCCTCACTTTCACCTAATAAATGCTGGCCCTTCCAGCAATGACCATATCCCATAAAAGAACAATTAATGAATATTATATATTGATTGTGTATTAATTGTTTAATAAAATCCAGCTGGCCAGCATTCATAGAGGTGTTACATTAGCATAATGATATGGACCAGGCCAGACCCCCTCAAAACATTTCAAGAAAGTAGCCCTGGACCCTAACATTTCCAGTTGTTTTAAGCAGGTATCGAGTGGGTATTCCAGGGGTGATGCAGTTGGCCTAACCACTTGGTTTTAAGCAAAATAGAATTTATTTGCAAGATTACTGAATGAAACACAAACAAAAGAGAACAGAATATAGAATAACAAACTATCCAAAAACCCAACAGATTATCCTATCTTAACAATGCTGTTCCAAAGTCATGTAACAATTCCCATAAATGCCTCTTGGCAAACAAAAATATAAAATCAAACACAGGGTCTCACAAGAGAGATTCAGCTTGCAACACCTTCCTCCATGTCACTGTTTCTTGGACCAGCAGCCTCAAGACCGGCTGGCTGCTTTCGGTGGGGAAAGTGAGGACTGCAGTTGCTGGAGATCAGAGTTGAAGAATGTAATGCTTGAAGAGCACAATGGTCAGGCACATCCGAGGAGCAGGAGAGTTGACTTTTCAAGCATAAGCTCTTCACTCGAAACGTTGACTCTCCTGCTCCTTGGAAGCTGCCTGACCAGATGTTCTTTTCTAGCGTCACAGCGTTCCACTCTGACTGTGAATGACCAGACTGGTAAAACCAAAGTAAACCAGTGAGAAGCTGAGCTGGGAGAACTGATCAACCTCCGCTCCCCCCCCCACCCCTTTCATTGTACAAGTGTTTTTTTAAATTTGAAAGCATTCTCAAGGACAGCATAAACTTGTTAAAGGAGCAGCATTGTCACAATATATAAAGATGCACTCATTGAAACTTAACTGGTTGAGTTAGATAGAGTTGGATAGAGCTCTCAAGGATAGGAGTTGGATAGAGCTCTCAAGGATAGTGGAATTAAGGGTTATGGAGATAAGGCAGGAACAGGATACTGATTGAGGCTGATCAGCCATGATCATATTGAATGGTGGTGCAAGCTCGAAGGGCAGAATGGCCTACTCCTGCACCTATTGTCTATTAGACAATACGTGCCTGTAACATTTCACTCTGCGAGTAAATAGAAACACGAGTAAAACTTAGAATGCTTCACCAACTGAGTTTCTGGAATATTTTGTTATTTTTTAATATGTCTACAAGTGCTCTAATTAAAATGTATCAATCTTTAGAGAGTCTATCAAGGTTGATGCTGAGAGGCTGTATTCCCCACGGTTGTGAAAGATTGAGAATTTTAACCATGAGGGAAGAATGAATGCACCAAGTTTACTGTTATTAAAACAGAGACAGCTAAAAGAGATTTAATTATAAAATTATCAAAGACTAAAGTAGAGTGAGCAGGAGGAATCTATGTCTTATCGAGGTTTATAACATCATGAGGGGCATGGATAACATGAATAGCCAAGGTCTTTTCCCCAGGGTAGAGAAGTCCAAAATTAGAGGGCGTAGGTTTAAGATGAGAGGGGAAAGATTTGAAGTAGACCCGAAGAGCAACTTTTTTGCACAGAGGCTGGTGCATGTATGGAACAGGAGGTGGTAGAGGTGGGTAATTACAACGTTCAAAAGACATTTGGACAGGTTCATAGATAGCAAAGGCTGAGAGTGGTTATGAGCCAAACACAGGCAAACAGGACTAGTTCAGTTTCAGAAAACTGGTCAGCCTGGATGAGTTATGCTGAATGGTCTGTTTTTGTGTTCTATGACTCTGACATTTTCATTTGCATGGCCCCTGCTAGGAGGTTAATAAACAGCAGATATAGATTAAAGTAAATAGGTGGGAGATCTATGTGGAAGTTGACAATTTTCCTTTACTTAGAGGAGGGTCAGGGAAGGCTGTTGGAGACTGAATTCCTCATAACATTGAAAAATTCTTGAATACCTCTACATGTCATAATGTACAAGACTAAGGAGAAAGAGTGGAAAGTAGGATTAGGCTAGATTGCACTTTCTGGGCTAGCAGAAAACTGATGGACTGAATTTCCTCCTCCTAATTTGTATATTTGAATGTTTAGTGTGATTGTCCAGAGCAGTAATTTGTTTTCTAGGTTTCAGGATTCTTAAAGACAAAGAGAAGTTATCTCTTGCATTTTCAGTGTACTTCCTCTCAAAATTCTAAACTGCAGGCAAAAGAAGCACCCCATCTAAACTTGGATTGCCAACCTATGGATTCAGTGAGGTATACTCACCATCTCTGATCCATTCTTGCCCCTTTCCAACCAACATACGGGAGCACGAATTGCAGTTAGCAAGCAGAAAGCAAGAGTATGACTAATCTAATTCCAATGATATGGAAGTGCTGGTGTTAGAAAGGGATAGACAAAGTTAAAAATCACACAAACATCAGGTTATAGTCCAGCAAGTTTATTTGGAAGCACTAGCTTTTGGAGCGCTGCTCCTTCATCAGATAGCTGTGGAGCAGGATCATAAGGTACAGCTACCTGATGAAGGAACAGCGCTCTGAAAGCTAGTGCTTCCAAATAAACCTGTTGGATTATAACCTGGTGTTGTGTGATTTTTAACTTAATCTAACTCCCACAGTTTTAAGCACAGCAGGAGTTTATTGACAACAGCTTGTCAATCTTATTTCAATAACGTTAGAGGCTGTGTTTGCCACAGGAGGAATCAGCATTTATTGTTCGATGGCCCGAGAGGCTGAAGATGAATCATCCCTTTGATTAAATTGAATGCCATATTGGCCCACTCCAGAGAGATAGGCAAAAAATCAATTCAGGTTGGTGAGGGACTGAAGTCACAAACAGCCCGTACTGGATACAGGTGAAAAATTGGTTTCTCTAAAGGACAATAGCGTTCCAATTGGATTTTACCCAACAATCATCAACTTGAACAGCACTTTATTGATTCCAGTTTCTCTTTTCATCCTGGGCAATTTTGGTCACTAAATCAACATGAACAGAAAGGAAAAACACATTATTTGATCTTTCTCTTGCAGCTTTTTATGGGATCTGCCACTGATTAGCCCAACATTTGCTGCCCATCCATAAGAGAATAATATCTCGGAGCCTACACAGGCCATTCAGCCCATCTATCGTGCTCCACCATTCAGTGAGATCATGGCTGTCTTCATCTCCAATTTCCTGCCTTTTCCCTCATAACCCTTGACCCCCTTACTGATTAAAAATCTATTTCTCTCAGCCTTGAATCTAGTTAATGACCCAACAAGAATTCTTTACTTTGCAGGGCAAGGAATTCCATATATTCACTATTCTCTTTGTGGGCGGCACGGTGGCACAGTGGTTAGCACTGTTGCCTCACAGCGCTAGAGACCCGGGTTTAATTCCCGCCTCAGGCGGCTCTCTGTGTGGAGTTTACACATTCTCCCCGTGTCTGCGTGGGTTTCCTCCCACAATCCAAAAATGTGCAGGTTAGGTGAATTGGCCATGCTAAATTACACCGTAGTGTTAGGTGAAGGGCTAAATGTAGGAGTATGGGTCTGGGTGGTATACGCTTCGGAGGGTTGGTGTGGACTTGTTGGGCCGAAGGGCCTGATTCCACACTGTAAGCAATCTAATCTTAAAAAAAAGAATCTCCTCCTCATCCATATCCACACAGTGGAGGGATATGGACCAAAGGCAGGCAGAAAGGATTAGTTGACAAAAGCAGAAGTTATTGGAAAAGCACAGCAGAGACAAAAAAAAAACTGCAGATGCTGGAATCCAAGATAGACAAGCAGGAGGCTGGAAGAACACAGCATCAGGAGGGGGAGAAGTCAACCTTTCAGATGTAACCCTTCTTCAGGATTCGCAGAAGTTTCTGGAAATGCTCAGCAGGTCTGATAACATCTGTGAAGAGAGCCCTCAGGGGAAGGGGCACCAGAGCCAAAACGTTAACTCTGATTTCACTTCACAGATGCTGCCAGACCTACTGAGCTTTTCCAGCAACTTCTGGTTTTGTTTCTGATTTATAACATCTGCAGCTCCTTTGGATTTTATTCAGGGATTACTTTACTTTGGCTCCATATTCACCGCTGAAAATGTGTTGCTGGAAAAGCGCAGCAGGTCAGGCAGCATCCAAGGAACAGGAAATTTGACGTTTCGGGCATGAGCCCTTCATCGGGAACTGATGAAGGGCTCATGCCCGAAACGTCGAATTTCCTGTTCCTTGGATGCTGCCTGACCTGCTGCACTTTTCCAGCAACACATTTTCAGCTCTGATCTCCAGCATCTGCAGACCTCACTTTTTCCTCCATATTCAGCGCAACATCATGGGCCCACCAGCCTATTTCTGTGCCATACAGTTCTATATTTGTCATTGAATCCCTACTATGCAGAACAGACTGTTCGGCCCATCAAGTCCACACTAACCCTCTGAAGAGCATCTCACCCAGATCCACCCTCCTATCCTATCCCTGTAACCCCACATTCCCCATGGTTAATCCACCAAACCTAAACAGCCCTGGACTCAATGGGCAATTTAGCATGACCAATCCATATAACCTGCACATCTTTGGATTGTGGGAGGGAAGTGGAGCGCGCAGAGGAAATCACGGAGATACAGGAGAATGTGAACTGCACAGAGACAGTGACCTGAGGGTGAAATCGAACCTGGGTCCCTAGTACTGTGAAACAGCAGTGTCAATCACTGAGTCACCATGCTGCATCACTGAGTCACCATGCTGCCTTGTCTCAAATGTGTCACCCCCTTATTGCCCTTGAAAGTTATGACTTGCTCAACCAGTTCTGGGGATAGATAAGAGCTCAACAATTCTCTGTAGGTTGAGAGTCGCATGTAGACCAGACGAGGTAAGGATGGCAGGTTTCTTTCTACTCAAGGACATCAGTAAACCAGAGAGTTTTTTTTTATGACAACTCTAAAGGTTGAAGTTCTAAATTTGAGGAAGGCAAATTTTGACAGAATTAGGCAAGAACTTTCAAAAGCTGACAGGGGACAGATGTTCACAGATAGAGGAACAGCTGGAAAATGGGAAGCCTTCAGAAATGAGATAACAACAATCCAGAAACAGTATGGTCCTGTTAGGGTGAAATGAAAGGCTGGTAGAAGTAAGGAATGGAGGATAACTAGAGAAATTGAGGATTTGGTTAAGAAAAAGCATATAACAGGTGTAGTCAGGACAAATCAAGTAAATCCTTAGAAGGGCTGTAGGGGTATACTTAAGAGGGTAACCAAGAGGGAAAAAGAGCTATATGAATACCCTTTGGCAAATAGGTTAAGGATAATCCAAAGGATTTTCATAAATACATTAAGGACAAAAGGGTAACTAGGGGAGAGAATAGGGTCCATCAAAGATTAGCAAGGCAGCTGATGTGTGGAGCCGCAGGAGATGGGGGAGATACTAAATGAGTATTTTGCATCAGTATTTACTGTGGAGAAGGACATGGTAAATATAGAATGTGGGGAAATAGATGGTGGCATATTGGAAAATGTCCATGGGTGTCTGAAATGCATAAAAGTAGATAAATGCCCAGGACTAATCAGGTGTATCCAAGAACTCTGTGGGAAGTGATTGCTGGACCTCTTGCTAAGATATTTGTATCATCAATAGTCACAGGTGAGGTGCCAGAAGAATGGAGGTTGGCTAATGTGGTACCCACTACTGAAGAAAAGGAGTAAGGACAAGCCAAGGAACTATAGACCAGTGATCTGACATCGGTGGTGGGCAAGCTGATGGAGGGAATCCTGAGGGATGGGAGGTACATGTATTTGGAAAGGCAAGGACTGATTAGAGATAGTCAGTATAGCTTTGAGCATGGGAAATCATGTCTCACAATCTTGATTAAGTTTTTTGAAGAAGTAACAATGAGGATTGATGAGGGCAGAGCAATGAACCTGATGTATACGGACTTTAATGAGACTTTCAACAAGGTTCCCCATGGGAGACTGGCTATCTCATGGAATACAGGGAGAACTAGCCATTTGGATACAGAGCAGGCTCAAAGATGGAAGACAGAGGGTGGTGGTGGAGGGTTGCTTTTCAGATTGGAAGCCTGTGACTAGTGGAGTGCCACAAGGATCAGTGCTGGGTCCATTACTTTTTATAATTTATATAAATGATTTGGATGTGAAGAGAGCTGGTATAGTTGGTAAGTTTGCAGATGACACCAAAATTGGAGGTGTAGTGGACAGTGAAGAAGATTAGAGCTGAAAATGTGTTGCTGGAAAAGTGCAGCAGGTCAGGCAGCATCCAAGGAGCAGGAGAATCGACATTTCGGACATAAGCCCTTCTTCCTGAAGAAGGGGTCATGCCCGAAACGTCGATTCTCCTGCTCCTTGGATGCTGCCTGACCTGCGCTTTTTCAGCAACACATTTTCAGCACTGATCTCCAGCGTCTGCAGTCCTCATTTTCTCAGTGAAGAAGGTTACCACAGATTACAATGGGATCTTGATCAAATAGGCCATTGGGCTGAGGAATGGCAGATGGAGTTTAATTTAGAAAAATGTGAGATGCTGCATTTTGGGAAAGCAAATCTTAGCTGGACATATACACTTAATGGTAATGTCCTTGGGAGTGTTGCTGAACAAAGAGACCTTGGAGTGCAGTTTCATATTTCCTTGAAAATAGAGTCACAGGTAGATAGGACAGTGAATAACACATTTGGTATGCTTTCCTTTATTGGTCAGAGCATTGCGTAAAGGAGTTGGAAGGACATGTTGCAATGTCTGTACAGCATGTTGGTGAGACCACTTTTGGAATCTTGTATGCAATTCTGGTCTCCTTCCTACTGGAAGGAAGTTGCAAAACTTGAAAGGGTTCAGAAAAAGATTTACAGGGATGTCGCAAAGTTGCAGGATTTGACCTACAGGAGAGGCTGCTTTCCCTGGAGCACCAAAGGCTGAGAGGTGACCTTCTAGTGGTTTATAAAATCTTGAGGGGCATGGATAGGTCAGACGAGTCCAGAACTGGAAGGCAGAGGTTTTGGGTGAGAGGGTAAAGATATAAAAGGGACTTAAGGGGTATCATTTTCATGCAGAGGGTCGTGCGTGTATGGAATGAGCTGCCAGAGGAAGTGGTGGAGGCTGGTACAATTACAGCATCTGAATGGGTATATGAATAGGAAGGGTATAGAGGGATATGGGTCAAATGCAAGCAAATGGGACTAGGTTAGGTTAGGGTATCTAGTTGGCATGGACAAGTTGGACCAAAAGGTCTGTTTCCATGCTGTATACCTCTGTGGCTCTATGATTCTAATTGGTATGGTCACTGTTGGTAGCATGTTAAATTCCAGATTTGATCCAAGTGCTGGCGTGATCTTTGAACGTGTCCCTCAGAGCATGAGTCTTGCCCTCTGTATTAATAGTACAGTGGCATGAGCACAATGCCACCACGGGTGGCATGGTGGCTCAGTGGTTAGCACAGCTGCCTCACAGCGCCAGGGACCCAGGTTCAGTTCTCACTTTGGGTGACTGTGTGGAGTTTGCAGACACAATCCAAAGATGTGCAGGGTACGTGCCATGCTAAATTGCCTGTAGTGTTAGGTACATTTGTTAGGGGTGAATGGGTCAGGGTGGGTTGCTCTTTGGAGGTTCGGTGTGGACTTGTTGGGCCAAAGGGTCTGTTTCCATGCTGCAGGGAATCTAATCTAATCAGCCTGTGTGGGTCTTTGTGTAATTTGGTTTTTGCTTTTGCCACATGATAGCAGTGATTACACACCAACATGATACTTCATTGGCTGTGAAGTTCTTTGTGGTACTCTGAGCAGCTCGATTTAAATGCAAATTTGTTCTTTTGAATTCAATCTCTCGAGCTTCAATGCTGAGATTTTAAATCACGTTCTTGGGCTAATTAGCTCAGGGCCTTCGATTACCAGTATCATAAACTTTACACTCTCATCACCCTTTATTACAATGTTTTCCATTGCAATGGACTGCTAACCCGAAGTTCACACCAATTAATATTAACGAGGTTCGCTATGGTAAAGTGAGATGTGCAAATCCCAGTAGGTTTAATGGGATGGGACAATAATCATGGATTCAGGCCTGACTTCTTTAACTGTGGAAGAGTACATGATTTAACAAGCACCAAGACAACGCTTGGTGAAATCCTTTACGTATGCTTGGTCGGTCTGTGCCACCACGTGCTGCCCTCAGAGTGGCTGCGGGGTGGGGGATGGTGGTTGAGACTGTCACACAGCTCCTCCTAGATATCTTGAGGAAGATGGTTTGTGTCGAGTTCTGTGACACAGTCTACGGTCTGTTCACCGCTATGCACACTGAGACAAACATTGACGGCGCCTGGAGGACCATCAACTTGGTGAAAGATGCTCTTTGGTCTGCCCGAAATGTGTTGGTCTTCCACTCCAAGGAATTGGCCTCAACTGAGTGTTGCAGATTGGCACATTCTAAGGCCTTGGATTACGTGCTGAGGGGCAGTGGGGAAAGACCATTGAGGTCTTTCTGAGATCATCTTGCTGAAGGTAAAGAGGGGGCTCATTCAGTATCAGACCCTCCCAGTACTTCAAATGTTGTACGTGTAAGAGTCCTTTGGCTTTTAGGGTAGAATGAGAGTCCAATGTTTTGTTTAATTACTTGATCTGCAACTGTGCAAAGCTGAACTGTTTTTGTGATCGTGTATATATACAAAGAATTTTTTTAGGAGTAAAATATATTTTTGAAATAAAAGATGATAGAAGATTTAAAAGGATATGAAGGGGCAACCTTTTCATGCAGAGGGTGGTGTGTGTATGGAATGAGCTCCCTGAGAAGGTGGTGGAGGCTGGTACAATGACAACATTTAAAAGGCATTTGGATGGGTTTATGAATAGGAAGGATTTAGAGGAATATGGGCCAAATGGGACTGGATTAATTTCAGATATCTGGTCAGAATGGATGAGTTGAATCAAACAGTCTGTTTCCATGCTGTGCACCTTTATGACTCTATTGAAATGTCTCTTTTGAACCACTGTATTGGCTTCATATCACTTATATTGCCTCCTTGCCTTTTATTTTCTCTATGTCACCTCCATGTCCCATTCACCCAGGAGGCATTATGCACAAAGCCACAATATTACAGTGGCAAATATTAAAATGCCAACTGAAAGAAATCATTCTGATTTGAAGAAAGCTGTTGTTACTACAGCCAAGAATAGTACAGGAAAGCAGAAGGCTCTTTAGCCCACCAGGACTGTACCATCACATGATTCCTTTCTGAACTCAACATCTGTTTACTAGCTACCTGAGGATGGAGTCATGATTTGGAGATGCCAGTGTTGGACTGGGGTGTACCAAGTTAAAAATCACACAACACTAGGCACTCAGAGACATAGACCACTCTACACTTACACACAGACACACACACACACAGACACACACACACACATACACACACACACACACGGACACACACACACATACACATATATACTCTCTCTCACAGACACTCACAACCTCCCACCCCAGACACGCACACACACTCCCACACTCACACATGCACCCCCTCACAGACTTAAGATATTCTATACTCACATACACACACATATACATTCTCTCTCACACTCACAACCCCCCAACCCAGACAAACACACACACACGCACACAAAGACCCACACGCACACATGTACATATATTTTGTGGGGGTGAATTTGTACTTGCAGAGTTAAATTGTACTTTGCTCAAAAACAGCATGAATTCATGTTAAACTCTTGTTATCTCACTTTTTAATTTAGAAGCAATTTAAACATCATGGCATAGACAGAGAACACAGGGGGCTAACACCTTCAATATATTGTCTAGCTATCACCAATTGTTACAGTTAATCTGAGAATGGAACCTTTAAAACACAGTTTTGTGATTTACACATGAAAAAAGTGAAACTATCATGGAATTCGAACTGATGAAAGACTCAACAATCAAGGTATTTTTCAAGGTATAATTTCAGTTACATCACACTGTAAACTTTTGTTATAAATTCTGTGTCTTACAATTGTGGCCTTCATAATCACCTAATGAAGGAGCAGTGCTCCGAAAGCTAGTGCTTCCAATTAAACCTGTTAGACTATAACCTGGTGTTATGTGATTTTTAACTTTGAGGATGGAGTGGTTGCTCTGAAAGCTTGCATATTCAAATAAACCTGTTGGACTATAACCTTGCGTCATGTGAATTTTTTTACTTTGGCCAAGTTTTTAAACAAGCAGACACCTCAGACACAAGAGATGAGAGGAAGAATAATTTACTGGAAGCTCATAAAGAGGTCAATGAAACAAAGTGAGCCTTCCACTGTGCTCCCTTGCTGTATTCAGTTAAAGTTAAATTCAGCAAACAGGAACTTATTCTTCACACTGTGTATCATTGCATATTTGTGCACAACCAGGGGCTGAAGCGATTATTTTAATATGTTAATCCTGATGCCTCGGGAAGATTAAACAGTAGGAACTGTCTATTGACAACTGGAGAGGTTTAATTATCAATGCAATCTACAGCAACTAAAAAAAAGATTTTAAACAGATGGGGAATACAATAAGAAGGTAATATTGAGGTGAAAATAAGCATATCGATCAACCGAGTCGATGGTAAAATATATGTTATATCAACTTTCCATTGAATACCAATCTAGAAAGACAGATTCCCCAGCTAAACCCGTCCATTAATTGAGAATGAATCAAACTGCGGATGCTTAGGAAGTGAGGGACTATCGGTTGCGACTGCCATCACAACATTTGCAAAGCATTCAGGCTGTGGGGCATAGATTTTCAATTGCCCTTTCAGTCACCTCACTGACCTGGTTCCAATTACAGTGCTAGAATTTACATAAGGGACCTCTCTCTTCACCCGTGTTAAGGTTCCCCTCAAACATATGTGGCCTTTCTGTTCAAAAAGGTGTTGACACGTCTGCGGGATCTCCATGGCACATTAATTGTGACACAGTGTTCGTCTGTCAGCCTGGGATTGTGCTAACACACTCCTTTGTAAGCCGTGCTGGCATTATCAAGCTGTTCCTTGATCTGCTTCAGTGCATCAACATTCACTGTTTGAAGGAGAGGAGAACACACTCAGAGGTAGGAAACCATTAAACAAAAGCAATTAGGGTTAAGGGATGGCCTTGATGGTTAGGTTTTCCATCCCTGGTCACAATTCAGGGATTTCCCCAGGAAATCTGCCTGAGCCTGAACGCTTCTTGAAGGTCAAGATCAGAGCTTTTGCCCGAAAAGTCAATTTTCCTGTTCGTCGGATGCTACCTGACCTGCTGTGCTTTTCCAGCACCACTCTAATCTTGACTCTGTTTGCCAGCATCTGCAGTCCTCACTTTCACTTCTTGAAGGTCATTGATCCTCTGGGAACGGTCGCGTTTAATTTCGACAATTAATGGTCTGTTGTTACCATTCACTGACCTTCTTGGGTTGCCATGTGACATTCTGAAAGAGTCCGATTTGGGACTTCCTCCTGACATAACAGAATAGAATTTTATTGTCCCATGTACCTTTACAGTGAGAAGTCGCCACACATCCTTGGTGGCTTAGAGAAAGCTGATTCAGGAACGGTGGAATACCTTGATGATGCAAATGGGAGGAAACCACGATTCCGGGACAAGAGCACCATGCCGGGACTTGCAGGGATGAGACTGCCATGCTGGACTGGAAGGCTCTGCCAAAGAACAACATATGGGTGATACATTGGCTCAGTGGTTAGCACTGCTGCCTCACAGTGCCAGGGACCCAGGTTCAATTCCAGCCTTGGGCAACTAAGTGTGTGGAGTTTGCACATTCTCCCTGTGTCTGCGTGGATTTCCCACAATCCAAAGATGTTCAGGTTAGGCGAATTGGCCATGCTAAATTGCCCGTAGTGTTCAGGGATGTGTACCTTAGGTGCATTAGTCAGGGGCAAATCTAGAGTAGTATGGGGATGGGTTACTCTTTGGAGGGTCAGTGTGGACTTGTTGGGCCAAATGGCCTGTTTCCACACTGTAGAGATTCTATGATTTTAAGATTGCCATGCTGGGCCACTGGACGCTAATTTTTCACTGGTCCAGGAGAGGCCTCCTGTACCTCATCCGATGCTCCTCCAGACGCTGCTGCAAATCTGCCGTCCGTCCATTTCATCCTACCTTCTCCTTCAGGCATCCGGGCCTAACTGCAATCTCGGAGCCTTGGCATACCCCGCAGGTCCGTTCCAGGGGAGTCAGCCTGGGACCTGCACCTCACTTGATGGGAGACCCCCAGGACTGGGGTGGAGCCGTGTCTGACTTGTCCTTACGCTGCTCCTGCTGGAGGCCTCCTCCTTCACCCGCCACTCTCCAGGTTTTAAAGAAAAGCCAACAAAGAAAAAAGAGAAGAAAAAGTGAAAGGAAGTCGAGAGGAGTGGACGGGCTCTGGGTTCAACTCCCCTACTCTGCCTTGGAGGTTTTGTAAAGACCACATCTAATTGGAAGCAGACAAGACCAACCAATGGGATGAGAGAGGAAGGAGACAGTAATAAGTGCTTGCCACCCCTCCATGCCTCACTGTCTGTAAAGAACATCTGAACTAAGCACCCATCCCAAAGAGCAATCAGTAAAGTTTTGTGAGGCCTTGCACTCAAATCCTCTGCCCCAGGAGGGGTCAGGAAAATTGGGTTAAGGCCAGTGATCAGTGATGATCCCATTTAGAGGTTGGAAGAGGTTTAGGGTATGTATAGTCAACACCAGCACCGATTCTAATGTCATATCTTCAGTCCAACACATCCATGCCAATGAGGTTCCCAAGTCCCTCCTCCCTACCTTTTATCTTAGCCTGCCTGGCACCCTCTCCTCATTCCTGATGAAGGGCTCTGGCCTGAAACGTCGAATTTCCTGTTCCCCTCCCCCAAGTCCCTCCTCCCTACCTTTTATCTTAGCTTGTCTGGCACCCTCTCCTCATTCCTGATAAAGGGCTCTGGCCCGAAACGTCGAATTTCCTGTTCCCTTCCCCCAAGTCCCTCCTCCCTACCTTTTATCTTAGCCTGCCTGGCACCATCTCCTCATTCCTGATGAAGGGCTCTGGCCCGAAACATCGAATTTCCTGTTCCTTGGATGCTGCCTGACCTGCTGTGCTTTAACCAGCAACACATTTTCAGCCCCAAACTATACTAGTCCATTTTGCCTGCATTTGGTCCATATCCCTCTAAACTGTTTCTATTCATGTACCTCACCAAATGTCTTTTAAATGTCGTAACTCTACCTGAACCCACCAATTTGTCTGATCGTTCTTTCTACATACAAACCAGTCTTTGTGTGAAAAAGTTGCCAATCAGTTCCCTTTTAATTCTTTCTCCTCTCACCTTGAAAATATGCCCTTCAGTTTTGAATTCCCCAACCCTAGGGGAAAGATATTTGCTATGCACCTTATCTGTGCCCCTCATCATTTTATAAACCTCTATAACTTTACCCCTCAACCTCCTACAGTGAAAAAAGTCCCAGCCGATCCAACCTTTCCTTATAACTCAAACCCTCCATTATCTCAGAGCGAGAGGGAGACAGGCAGCAATGCAAGACCAAGCCGAGGAGGAGGCTGAGTCATTTTTTTTTGTAGTACTCTGTAAATGTTTGACATTAGTGCATACTCTACTTATTGCCATTCCTCAACAGCAGCCACAAGATCGCAAGGTCAGCAATGATGTTGGTGGCTGTGCCCACATCTCCATAACTCCCCAACCCTGCTACCCAGATGCCAAGTGTCCCAAGGTACATCTGTACTGGAGTTTTACAAAGCAATGGACTGCTTACCGAATCCTACAGACTGGGTGGAGTGTGGAGAGTAACCAACTCCTTTCCTCCTTCCCAAAATGAAATAATATTTACAATTCATCCTTCATTTGGGTGCATCTTGCTGAGAATGCAGATCTCGTTATGATGCCCCATGTAGTTGAGCAGAATAATGGTTGTATATCTAGGTGAGTGCACAAGAGCAAAGAAAGAAGGGAAATGAGGATAAGGTGAGGCGATAAAGGTTTAGATATTGGCTCATATAGACCATAAGTGCTACTAGGGCCACTTGGGCTGAGTGGCCTCCTCTGTGCTGTGGAGTTGCTGTAAATGTATGTAACAGTTTATCAAAGATTAAAATTGATTGTTGGCAGTACGCACTCAAAAATTCCCAGTCATGTCCCTAGCAGATGGAAATTGTCAAACTGCCCAGCTTCCATCTGGATCAAATGTGAAGAAGGCACATTATGTGAGGTATAGAAGGGTAGTTGAGCCACAATGAACCATTTGCTAGCACGAAGAACCTGACTACATCGGGAAGGGAACAGGAAACATATATTGAGGGTTGGTCCAGAATTTTGCAGCTTTAAGTGTTTCCCTGAATATTCTTGTAAAGGACTCTCCGGGGTAAAGAGTTGGAAAGGTGCAAGGTCATACAGCAGATTTATTCAATGCCCCTAGGGATGGGTGGCTCTTGGAAATGCTTTGGTGAAAGTCAGACATGGAGGGGTGGGCAAAGCTTCGTAATATCTCTTTCCTCTCTCATTCCCATGGTCTGGGCCACTTTTCCCATAACACATGCAAGGTCTCAAATCTGACTCTTTCAGGATCTCAGGTGACAACCGAGAAAGGTCAGTGACTGGAGTCAATGAGCCTGTGGCCCCCAGTTACATTCTGCAGTTGGACAAACATTGGTAAGGCCACACCTGGAGTATTTTTTTAAATTCAGCCATGGGCATCACTGACTAAACCATCATTTATTGCCCATCCTTAATTGCCCAGAGGACAGTTAAGAATCAACCATAAATGCTGGAGTCATCATAGAATCCCTAGTGTTGAAATAAGACATTGGACCCAACAAGTCCATACTAACCCTCTGATGAGTATCACACCCAGACTCATTCCCCGACCCTATATTTCCTCCTCCTAGCCTACACATCCCTGAACACTATGGGCAATTTAGCATGGCCAAGCTGCACATCTTTGAACTGTGGGAGGAAACCAGAGCAGTCAGTTGAAACCCACGCAGACACGGCAAGAATTTGCAAACTCCATACAGCTGGAATCGATCCCTGGAGCTGTGAGGCAGCAGTGCTGACCACTGAGCCACCGTGCCACCCTTCATGCTTGCTAATGGTTGATTGTGGCTTGACTACCCTCATATAGCTCACATAACATGCCTACTTCACATCTGATCCAGACAGAAGCTGGGCAATTTGAAAAGACCAGGTAAGAATGGCCGTTTTCTTCCCCCACAGGACATGGGTAAACAAGATGGGTTTTTCCAACAATCGGCAATGGTTTCATGGCCATCATTTTGGCCCTTGGTTCCAGATTGTGTGCAGTTTCAGTTTCCTCACAGAGGAAGCTTGTTCTGGCTGATGGAGGAGTTCCAGTTTCCCAGACGGATGTCTGGGATGGCAACACTGACACACAGGGAAATGCATGTTGTGTTAGGCCTAAATTCTCCAGAGTTTAGAAGAATGAGGGCAGGATTTCATAGAATGCTATGAATTTTGATCAGATTAGATTCCCTCCTGAATCAGAAAATTTTCTTGTACACACTTAACAAATTCCTCTCCTTTTAAACCCTTTATACTGTAGCAGTCCCAGTCTATGTTGGAAAGTTAAAATCCCCTACCATAACCACCCTATTATTCTTACAGATAACTGAGATCTCCTTACAAGTTTGTTTCTCAATTTCCCTCTGACTATTAGGAGGTCTATAATACAATCCCAATAAGGTGATCATCCTTTTCTTATTTCTCAGTTCCACCCAAATAACTTCCCTGGATGTATTTCTGGGAATATCTTCCCTCAGCACAGCTATACTGCTATCCCTTGTCAAAAATGCCACTCCCCCTCCTCTCTTGCCTCCCTTTCTATCCTTCCTGTAGCATTTGTATCCTGGAACATTAAGCTGCCAGTCCTGCCCATCCCTGAGCCATGTTTCTGTAATTGCTATGATATCCCAGTCCCATGTTGCTAACCATGCCCTGAGTTCATCTGTCTTCCATGTTAGGCCTCTTGCGATGAAATAAATGCAATTTAATTTATCAGTCCTTCCTTGTTCTCTGCTTTGTCCCTGTCTTCCCTGACTGTTTGACTCAATTTTTTTCTCAACTATACCAGTCTCAGATTGATCTCTTTCCTCACTATCTCTCTACCCCCCCCCCCCCCCCCCCCCCCCCCACCTTACTAGTTTAAATCCTCCCGAGCAGCTCTAGCAAGTCCCTTCCAATTCAGGTGTAATCCATCCTTCTTGTACAGGTCACTTCTACTCCAGAAGAGATTCCAATGATCCAAAAATGTGAATCCTTCCCCCATACACCAGCTCCTCAGCCATGCATTCATCTGCTCTATCCTCCTATTCCGGCCCTCACTAGCTCTCAGCACCGGGAGTAATCCAGATAATACTACTCTCAAGGATCTCCTTTTTAAATTCCTGTCTAACTCTCTGTATTCTCCCTTCAGAATCACATCTTTTTCCCTTCCTATGTTGTTGGTTCCAATGTGTACAATGACCTCGTGCTGGTGCCTCTCCCCCTTGAAAACATTCTGCACCCTCTCTGAGACATCCTTGGTTCTGACACCAGGGAGGCAACTCACCATTTTGATTTTTCACTGATGGCAACAGAAATGTCTGTCTGTGCCTCAAACTGGAGAATCCCCGAACACAATTGATCTCTTGGAACCCGAATTAGACAGGGCAAATGCAGGAAGAACGTTTCCGTTGAAGGGGGAGTCCAGTGCCAGGGATTATCATTTGGGGATATGGGGTAAGCTATTTAGGAATAAGATGAGGGGGGAATATGGGTGGCACTGTGGCTCAGTGGTTAGCACTGCTGCCTCACAGCAGCAGGGTCCCAGGTTCAATTCCAGCCTTGGGGGACTGTCTGGAGTTTGCACACCCTCCCTCTGGGTCCTCCAGTTTCCTCCCACAGTCACAATGATGTGCAGGTCAGGTGTTAGGTGCATTAGTCAGAGGGGTGTGGGTTGCTCTTCGGAGGGTCAGTGTAGACTTGTTGGGCTGAAGGGCCTGTTTCCACACTGTAGGGAATCTAATCTCAAATTTCTTCCCTCAGAGCGAGGTGGGTCTGTGGAATTCATTGCCATAGAAAGCAACTGAGGCCAAGATATTCAAACACTTGCCAAGAAGGACTTAGATATGAATCTCAGGGTATAAGGGAACACAGGAAATGTGGAAGAAAGTGGGAGTAGGGGATGAAGCTAGTATTGATTCATGGAAAGGCTCAAAGAGCTTTATCGCAGCTGTTGTATTCAATCTTTCTGGAAATGAAATGTGATCTCTGCCAGAGGGTCTACAACCTTCAAGAAGCACTCAGGCTAAGGTGGTCTTTCAGGGGGGCTCTCTGAATCGTGACCAGGGATGGGAAGCCAGACCATCAAGGCCATCAGTGAGCCTTCCTCTAACCATTACTCCCCATTCCCAATGCATGCTCTCTGCTCCTTCAAACAGTGAATGTTGATGCACTGAAGCATATCAAGGAACAGCTTAATAATGCCAGCACGGCTTACAAAGGAGTGTGTTAGCACAATCCCAGGCTGACAGACGAATACTGTAGCGCAATTAATGTGCCACGGAGATCCCAGAGACATGTCAACATCACCTTTTTCAAACAGGGACTGAGCAGAAAGGCCACACACGTTTGAGGGAACCCTAACTAACGCAGGTGAAGAGAGAAGTCCCTTATGTAAACTCTGACACTGCAATTGGAACTGGGTCAGTGAGGTGACTGAAAGGGTAATTGAAAATCTATGCCCCACAGCCTGAATACTTTGCAAATGTTGTGATGGCAGTCACAACTAATAAGTTCCCCACTTCCTAAGCATCCGCAGTTTGATTCATTCTCACTTAATGGGCAGGTTTAGCTGAGGAATCTCTCTTTCTAGATTAGCTTTCAATGGAAAGTTGATACAACGGATATTTTATCATCAACTCGGTTGATCTATGCACTTGTTCTCATCTAAATATAATCCTTTTATTAGACTCACATTTGTTTTAATGCTTTTCGATTGTTGTTGAAGATGAAATTGCTAATTAAATCTCCCCTGTTGTCAAAATACAACTCCCACTGTTTAATGTTTTGCAGAAATCTGGATGAATATAAAGAAAGGTTTTAGCCCTTTATATGTGTGTGTAATAATACTCACAGAGAAGAACAATGCAGAACAGGGAGAGACTGAATAGGCTGGGGCTGTTTTCCCTATGGGAGGCTGAGAGGTGAGCTTACAAAGGTTTATGAACTCATGAGAGGCATGGATAGGGTGAATTGACAAGGTCTTTTCCCTGGGGTGGGGCAGACCAGAACTAGAGGGCATAGGTTTAGGGGGAGAGGGGAAAAATTGAGAAGGGACCTGAGGAGCAACTTTTTTCATGCAGAGGGTGGTACGTGTATGGAATGAGATGCCAGAGGAAGTGGTGGAGGCTGGTACAATTGCAACATTTAAAATGCATCTAATGGGTTGCATGAATAGGAAGGTTTAGAGGGATATGGGTCAAGTGCTGGCAAATAGGGCTAGATTAGGTTAGGATATCTGGTCTGCATGTACGAGTTGGACTAAAGGGCCTGTTTCTGTGCTGTACATCTCTCTGGCTGTATGACTGTATGTGAAAACTAAGCTAAAGTTTGGTGCAATGAGTGATTAGAGATGCCGTGATAAAGCAGCCTTTGACCAGTGTAATGTGATGAATGGATTGCAGAAACAATAGGAATTCCTCCAGCAGTTTCAGCTCGAAAGCATTCTTAATCTGCTTATCAACAAACAAAATTGCATTCATATAGCATCTTTTCAGACAGCCTGATGTAGCCAATGAATTGTCTCTGCAGGAGTCAATTTGCACACAGCAAGCTCTGAAAAGACAGAGAAGTGTCAAATTTTATGCTCCTCCTCCATTACATTTGCAGATACTGGAGCCCTTAAATGTCCTTGCGTGGTTTTCTAAATAACCCTCTGTCCATTTTTGAAATGTCCACTATATTACCATGTGGGCAGCACAGTGGCTCAGTGGTTAGCGCCAGGGACCCAATTCGATTCCAGCCTCAGACGACTGTCTGTGTGGAGTTTGCACATTCTCCCCTCTGTCTGCGCTGGTTTCCTCGGGTGCTCTGGTTTCCTCCCACATTCCAAAGATGCGCAGGTTAGGTGAATTGGCTATTTCAAATTGCCCATAGCATTGATGGATGTGTAGGTTAGGTACATTAGTCAGGAATGGGGAGGGAAATGGGTCATGTTGGGATACTCTTCGGAGGGTCAGGTTACACTTGTTGGGCTGAATGACCTGTTTCCACACTGTAGGGATTCTATGATGATTCTATGATTGCATTGGGGAGGAGGGAAAGGTTGTGGAAATGGGTCTTGGGGGTGCCCATATATTGTTACCCTAATTGAGACTCTTAAATTGAGGCTTTTTGGTCACTTCAGGCCTGTGTGAAGGACAAGCTCAGGGTCTTTTGAGGGGCCAGTAGGATGACCTATGTCCAGTCGGTTTGTAAGCTGTTTAAGTTGTATCTGACTCAAATAATTAACTCCATATCTTTCTTCACTTATTGCTGTGGGGCCTGTTGAATAATTTCAGAGCTTTATTATTATTCCTCCAAGGCAGTTATACCTTTAATGGCTCCTCAAAATTAAATAGTCACAAAGAATGCATGTACTGTATCACATGCTTGGCTTTTCTCATGTTGAAGTAGGTTTGTTTACCTTTTCTTTTCCTTCAAAACAGAGGTGTTACCACACACGACTGAGCGATCTTTCCAATCCCAAGATCACCATGACTTGTTTTATTTGCTGTTTTATTAAATTGATAATCATCAGTAAAACAACCAATTAAGTATTTACAAGCAAAGCCCAGTGTTCAAATCTGTGGATAATTTCTTGGGGAAGCATGATCTCGTGGTATTGTCACTGGATTGTTAATCCACAGATCCAGATAATGCTGTGGGGAACTGGGTTCAAATCCCACCAAAAGAGATGCTGTAGAAGGTTTGTGCGAAGATTTGTAGCTCGGGTGCTCGTTGTTGTGGTTCTGTTCGCCGAGCTGGAAGTTTTTGTTGCAAACATTTCGTCCCCTGGCTAGGCGACATCATCAGTGCTTTGGAGCCTCCTGCGAAGCGCTTCTTTGATGTTTCTTCCAGTATTTATAGTGGTCCGTCCTTGCCGCTTCCGGGTGTCAGTTTCAGCTGTCCGCTGTAGTGGTTGGTATATTGGGTCCAGGTCGATGTGTTTGTTGATGGAGTTTGTGGATGAATGCCATGCCTCTAGGAATTCCCTGGCTGTTCTCTGTCTGGCTTGCCCTATGATAGTAGTGTTTTCCCAGTCGAATTCATGTTGCTTGTTGTCTGCGTGTGTGGCTACTAGGGATAGCTGGTCGTGTCGTTTCGTGGCTAGTTGATGTTCATGTATGCGGATTGTTAGCTGTCTTCCTGTTTGTCCTATATAGTGTTTTGTGCAGTCCTTGCATGGTATTTTGTAAACTACATTAGTTTGGCTCATGTTGGGTATCGGGTCCTTTGTTCTAGTGAGTTGTTGTCTGAGCGTGGCTGTTGGTTTGTGTGCCGTTATGAGTCCTAAGGGTCGCAGTAGTCTGGCTGTCAGTTCTGAAATGCTCCTGATGTATGGTAGTGTGGCTAGTCCTTTTGGTTGTGGCATGTCCTCGTTCCGTGGTCTGTCTCTTAGGCATCTGTTGATAAAGTTGCGCGGGTATCTGTTTTTGGCGAATACCTTGTATAGGTGTTCCTCTTCCTTTTTTTGCAGTTCTGGTGTACTGCAGTGTGTTGTGGCCCTTTTGAATAGTGTCCTGATGCAGCTTCGTTTGTGTGTGTTGGGGTGGTTACTTTCGTAGTTTAAGATTTGGTCTGTGTGTGTTGTTTTCCTGTGTACCCTTGTGGTGAATTCTCCGTTCGGTGTTCTCTTTGGGAATTCCTAGAGGCATGGCATTCATCCACAAACTCCATCAACAAACACATCGATCTGGACCCAATATACCAACCACTACAGCGGAACAGAGAACACCGAACGGAGAATTCACCACAAGGGTACCACCTTGGCAACATCCTTGTAAATCTTTTCTGAACCCTTTCAAGTTTCACAACATCTTTCTGACAGGAAGGAGACCAGAATTACATGCAATATTCCAACAGTGGCCTAATCAATGTCCTGTACAGCCACAACATGACCTCCCAACTCCTGTACTCAATGCTCTGACCAATAAAGGAAAGCATTCCAAACTCCTTCTTCACTATCCTCTCTACCTGCGACTCCACTTTCAAAAACTATGAACCGGCATTTCAAGATCTTTGTTCAGCAACACTCCCTAGGACCTTACCATTGAGTGTATAAATCCTGCTAAGATTTGCTTTCCCAAAATGCAGCACCTCGCATTAATCTGAATTAAACTTCATCTGCCACTTCTCAGCCCATTGGCCCATCTGATCAAGATCCTGCTATATTCTGAGGTAACCTTCTTCGCTGTCCACTACGCCTCTAATTTTGGTGTCATCTGCAAACTTACTAACTATACCTCTTATGCTCACATCCAAATCATTTATATAAATGACGAAAAGTAAAGGACCCAGCACCGATCCTTGTGGCACTTCACTGGTCACAGGCCTCCAGTTTGAAAAACAACCCTCCACCACCACCCTCTGTCTTCTACCTTTGAGCCACTAATGCCCTTTGGGGAAAGAAACTGCCATTCTTACCTGGTCTGGCCGACATATGTCTTCAATGTGGTTGAATCTTAACTGCCTTCTGGGCAATTAGGGATGGGTAATTAATGCTGTCTGGCCAGTGATGTCCTCATCCCATGAATGAATAACCTGAAGACAGAATTAAGTTTAGCTCACTGAGTAGCTGTAGTTTGTCTGCATGTTGTCAGGCCTGTCTAGATTTGGATAATAATCAGCAAGATCCAATGATGGCTGCCAGTTATGATCATTGTCTTTGCTGAGCAAGTCTGCTGTTCTCATTGAGCGCATCTCTATAGATTTAAAAGGAAAGGATCTCCCTTTAAGAGTTTTCCTGCAAAAGGGCAGTGGAGTGACCGAATTCCTCTTTCAGAGAGTTGGGGGGCATAAACGAGCCAACTGTAACCATCCTACAATCTAAGCGAAAGTGAGTACTACAGATGCTGGAGATTAGAGTCAAGAGTGTGGTGCTGAAAAAGCACAGCAGGTCAGGCAGCATCCAAGGAGCAGGAGAGTCGATGTTTTGGGCAAAAGCCCTTCATCAGGAAATGAAGGACTTTTGCCTGAAACATCGATTTCCCTGCTTCTTGGATGCTGCCTGACCTGCTGTGCTTCTCCATCCTACAACTTGTCTGTTCAGGCTTCGCTTTTAAATATTGCCTTCCCTCACCTCGATACCTAAGCTCTCCTCCCTTCGGAATCCTTTCTTTAAAATTTGCTCATGCGGTGTGGCTGTTGCAGTTTAGGTCAGCATTTATTGCCTGTCCCTATTGCCCCTTGAGAAGGTGGTGGTGAGCTGCCTTCTTGAACCGCTGCGGTCGGTGTGCTGTGGGTAAACTCAGGATTAGGGAAGGGATTCTAGTGAGATATAAGAACAGCAACAGGCAAGCAAGCTGCCCTCTTCTGCCGGTTGTCCATAACACATTGAAGACATTCAGCCCTGCTGAGTCTGCTACCCTATTCAATAAGATCATGGTGAATCCCCAACTCCACTTTCCCTTGCTTTCCCCATAACCCTCCCCAATTTAAAAGTCCATGTATCTCAGCCTTGAATTCATTAAATGACTCAACCTTCACAACCCTTTGCAAAAAAAGACTTACACAGAATAACAGTCCTCTGACAAAAGAAATTCCTCCTTATTTCCATCTTAACTTGGCGATCCCTAATGCTGAGTTTAAGCGGTCTGGTGTTAACTCTCCCACAAGAAGAAATAATCTTTTTGCATCTCACCGTGACACGGTGGCACAGTGGCTAGCACTGCTACCTCACAGCGCCAGAGACCCAGGTTCAATTCCCATCTCGGGCGACTGACTGTGTGGAGTTTGCACATTCTCTCCGTGTCTGCTTGGGTTTCCTTCGGGTGCTCCGGTTTCCCCCCACAATCCAAAAAATATGTGCAGGTTAGGTGAATTGGCCATGCTAAATTGCCCGTAGTGTTAGGTGTAGGGGAATGGGTCTGGGTGGGTGTGCTTCGACGGGTCGGTGTGGACTTGTTAGGCCGAAGGGCCTGTTTCCACACTGTAAGTAATCTAATTAAGAGAGCAATCCCCTAAAACCATTGTATATTTCAATCAAGTCACCCTTCATTCTTTCGTATTCCAACAAGTACAGGCCCAATCTATTCACTGTCTCCTTATAAGACAATTGTTCCAGACCTGGTATCAGCCAAGTGAACCAATGCCTCCAGTGCCTTTACATTGATGAGCAGTGAGCTAACCTTTGGCTCAATTGCCAAATGCAAACTTGTAGTTTGAGACTGAGGCCTTATGGATCAGGGAGCTATTCCAGACAGACTTTGACCTGCTCACCAGTGATTTGTGGCTGTATCGTGCCTTGCCTTAAATCCTTGACAGGTCCTGGAGACTCTTCTTTGTGATTGAGCTAATTTCTGATGACCTGAAAGGAAAAGAATTTGCAAAGCTGTGGGAAAAGGGCTGTGATCAGCTTCGCACTCCTGTTAACTTGCTCTTCCTAACAGCTGAGCAGGGCATTTCTTCTGAGTTGGTGGAGCCGCTGTAAACTTGTGAATTGAGATCCATGTAGATGTCATTGATCTGCTAGTTAATTCCAAGCTTCCCTATGGCACTCTTTGGCTTCACTTTGGCAACTGCACCCTTCTCACCTTGATGTCCCATCCTTGAATGCCGGAGATTGATTCCACAGGTCTACGGTCCATTTACTGCCTGCAGTAGGCTGGACAAACTTCTTAGCTGTATGGTTCTGAAGGCCAACTTCATTGACTCTGCACCATGGCACCAACACTTCAAATATTAATCTAGTTTTTAACTTTGATTTTTCTCATGGGCTGTGGGCATCACTGGCGAGATCGGTATGTGTCACCCATCCCCAGTTGCCCTTAAACTGAGGGCTATTACAGAGGGCAGCTCAGAATCAACCTCATTGATGTTGGTTTGGAGTCATGTGTAAGCCAGGCTGGGTAAGAATGGCAGATTTCCTTTCTCAAATGATATTCATGAACCAGATGAAACCAGATGGGTGGCACGATAGATCAGTGGTTAGCACTGCTGCCACACAGTACCAGGGTCCCAGGTTCGGTTCCAGCCTCGGCTGACAGTGCGGAGTTTGCACATTTTCCCCGTATCTGCGTGGGTTTGTTCCGGTTTCCTCCCACAGTCCAAAGATGTGCACGTCAGGTGAATTGCCATGCTAAATTGCCCATAGTGTTAGGTGCATTAGGCAAAGCGAAATGGATCCAGGTGGGTTACTCTTCAGAGGGTTGGTGTGGGCTGAAGGGCCTGTTTCCACACTGTAGGGAATCTAATCTAATCTAATCATTACAACCAGCAGTGACAGTTGGCATGACTCTAGCTTTATTTTCCAAATTTATTCATTAAGTTTAAATTCAACCAACTTCCGATTTGTTCCTAGAATATTTGCCTGGGCCTCTGGATTTCTGATGTAGTGGCATTACCCCTAAACCGCCACCTCTTCATTGACTGGGAACTGCTTTGGGGCATGCCAACTTTGTGTTGGCTCCAGGTTCATTAGTGCTACAACTTGAAAGAATTCTCATCCACTGACCATTCAGACTCTCTGTGGAGTCACATTCCCCCATCCCTGCCTGTGTCACCTCCTCCAGCCACATGACTGAGACCGTGCCATCACTTCAATTCTGGGCTCTTGCACATCCCAGACATTTACTTCTTCACTGTCGGCAACCGAGTTTTCATTAAAGTTAGCGTCAGGTTCTGGAATTCCCTCCCAACACCCACATCTTACCATCTGACTCTCCTCGAGAATGGTCTTTGAGATCTATCTTATTTGGTCACGTGTGTCAGAAAGCTTTGGTGAAGTACTTTGCGATGTTCTGCTGAGTTCAGGGTGCTTTACAAAGAGGGAAAGTTGTTGTTGGATGTGGTTATATATGAATTGCTAGTTCTGTACTCCCTGGTTGATCTGCCTGTGAATTAAAAATTAATAATCTAGTTCTAAACTAATTTCTCTTAAAATCCCCATGAATTATGGAGGGTCAGTGTGGACTCGTTGGGTCAAATGGCCTGTTTCCACACTAGGAATTTTATGAAAAGTCTGCCATTCTCCCCACTTTGGGAATGGGAAAACTGCAGAGGGTTTATTCAAGTACAGAGCCCAGCAAATTATTGGCAAGAGCAAAAGATTCAGATTGATTCTTAAATTTGAGATTTTGGCAGACAGTCCTGCGCTAGGAAGGGAAATAATTAGAAGGCAGACCGCTTTATATGAAGACTTTCCTAACCGTATTAAATTGATCACGTCAAGCTGAATCAGTACAGAATGGAAGAGTGATAAGATACAGCCTAAGATGCTAAGCTGGGCTGTCAAGTGATTCTGTCTCATGGCTGCAGGTATGAATTTAATTCTCATTGATTGCTGTAATGGCTTTGGGTCTTAATTCACTCCAGCCATGACTAGTGGGTTGGCCTTTGTTCGAGGTTGACTAGTTAAGGTTTATTACCTACTGGGAGTTTCTCTCCATCACACTACTTACACAATGATGCAGCCAGCAGTTATATTCAAAACATTTGCAAGCACTAGGCTATCACCTCCACCTGCAAGTTCCCCTCCAAGCCACTCATCATCTTGAATTGAAAATGTATCACCGTTCCTTCAATATCACTGTCAAGATCCTGGAACTCTCTCTCTAACAGCACAGTGGATGTCCCTAAACCAATGGATTGCAGCAGTTCAAGAAGTCAGCTCACCACCACCTACTCATGGGCAGCTGGGGATAGTCAATAAATGCTGGCCCTGTCAGCGACCCTACATCCTGGTCTTCAGAATATCTGAATTTTAGTAGTTTCTGTAAGATATTGCCCTCATTCTTCTAAACTCGAGTGAATATAGTTCTAACCAGTCCAGTCTCTCTTCAAACATCAGTGCTGCTATTCCAGCAATCAATCTGGTAAACTTTTGTTACACTGACTGCATAGCCAGACCATTCTTCAGACCATACTCCAGGTACAGCCTCACCAAGGCCCTGTACAATTACTGTAAGACATCCTTGCTCTTGTACTCAAATCCTATCACTATGAAGACCAATAAACCATTTGCCTTCTTCACTGCCTGCTGCACCTGCATACTTATTTTCAGGTCTTATGACATCCCCCCCTTTCCCAATCAATCACCATTCAGATAATCTACCTTCCTGTTTTCATTGCCAAAATGGATACCCTAACATTTATCCACACTACGCTTCATCATACATTTCCTCAATCTTTTAACTTGTCAAAATCACACTGAAACATCCCTATATCCACCTCACAGCTTGCCCTCCCAGCTAGCTTTGTGTTGGAAATTTAGGTTAGATGCAGTGACTGCATTTCTTAGAAGATATGAGGCTAGAGGACATTACAGAGACAGACAGGGTGTGACCATGGAGTGAAATGAACACAATATGAGAATTTAATAAAAAAATTTATAGGAGCTATTGTATGTCAGCGTGCACAGGGGTGGTAAATCGTCAATGCTTGGTGTGTATTAGAACATGGACAGCAGAGTGTTTGGATAATCTCAGGTTTACAAAGGATAGAATTGAGAGATAAGCTAAAATGCATCAGAAGAATCAAGTGTAGAGGTGACAAAGGCAAAAATAGTTGTTTCAACAGCAGGGACTCGGCAAAGTCGAGTTAAACTATCAAGATGGAATAGTTGGTCATTGGAGACGGCATAAATCTGCGTTCGAAATTTCATTGCAATATCAAATGTAACATCAGCTGACAAATTGGCTGGTTTAATCTTGGGGACTGTGCTTTTAAAACAACAATCTGACAGCTCTGGGTTCACTTTGCAAAGCTGATAAAGAGGGGACCCAAAGAGTTTACCACAATAGTCGAGGGATTTCAGAGAGAAAAATCAATTGGAGAAACTGGGGCCGTTTTCCTTGGAGTGGAGAAGGTTCAGATGAGACCTGACTGAGGTGTTCAAGTTGAGTTTTGGGCGGCAGTGACAGAGTTGGGTTTGAGAGGGTACCAGCCATCAGTGGCAGCTGCATTGGTGAGGATTCATAGTGGTGGCAGTGTCGGTGGAGGGAGGATGGTCTCGGAGAGTGGAGATGGCTGTTCCAAACGCACAGTAAGGGACTCCTGGCTGGCCATTCCAGGTCCATGGCTAAGCACTTAACCAGGAGGACTTTGCCTTTATATTCCAAGTTTTGGTTTATTTTTCCATGTTTTAAGATGGTATCGGAGAGTGGCAACTCTATACAACACTTTTCACTGTATTTTGTGTCAAAAATAAATAAATCAAATCAAGGTTGTGAGAGACCTGGAGAATTTAGACAGGAAGAAGCTGTTGCTGCTCATAAAGGGATTCAGAATAAGGGGGTACAGATTTAAAGTATTGGAAGCAAAAGTGATATGAGAAAAAGCTTTTTCATTTAGTAAGTTGTTAAGGGGTTGATACCATCCTCGCTGATATCACAAACCTTGTGTGTAAGACAGTTTTTGTTCCAACATTTCTAGGGCAGCACAGTGGTTAGCACTGGGGACAGGGACTTGCATTTGATCCCACCCTCAGTGACTGTCTGTGTGGAGTTTGCGCATCCCCCCTATGTCTATGTGGGTTTCCTCCGGGTGCCCCGGTTTCCTCCCACAGTCCAAAGGTGTGCACGTCAGGTGGTTGGCCATGGGAAATGCAGGGTTACAGAGATGGGATTGGGGCGGGTGCACTCGCCTGGTTGGAATGTTCTTCAGAGAACTGGTGTGGACTCCATGGACTGAATGGCCTCCTTCCACACCGGAGGGATTCTATGATGCTTTGAAAGGGATGCCAGCGATCTCAAGACCCAGGACCAATCCCACCTCCCAGAAACACTTGCCAAGCACATGGTTGGAGATGTGGCTCTAGGACTGGGATCATCAGCCACGCAAGGACCCACAGAACCCAGAATGGCACAGAATTTCCAAGGAGGATAATCACATGCCAAGTGAGTAATTACCCTGGCCATGGAAGGTTGAGGTTTAGGGGAAATGTGGTGCCTGAAATTGTGGTGGAGGCAGGTTCATTACGGCATTTGAAAGGGAGTTAGATGGTCAGTTGTAAAGGAACAGTGTGCAGGGCTGTGGGACAGAAATGATACCAAAGGAATGCTCATTCAGAGAATGGGAGCGAACACCTCCTGTGCTATCACAAATCTGTGATTCTTCAGGCAATACTAAGAAGCTTTAAAAATCAAATTTAAATGTCGTAAACTGCTTTGATTTGAATAGTCTTACTTCTGAGTTACTAGTGTAGGTTTCTTGAATGCTATGTCCCAATATGACTGTACCTTCAAAACCAAGGTGTACGCAGGTGATATCACATATCCAGATAAAAGATAACAGTTTCAAACATGTGGCTGCTTTTAAACAAATCAGGCTTCTAATTCTGAATCCAGGGAAGCAGAAATTAATGTCCTGCAGCCAGGATGTCAAACCACTTATAACCACTCCAGGGTATCATTGCATATAGTCAATGAAATAGGGAAGCTCTGTGTGCAAGTGGCCAATGGTACTGAATATTAAAAAGCTAAAATACAGTCAAAGAAGATTAGAGATTGCAGGGATCATTTAATAAGGCTTTTTTTCTGTAACTATTCATAAACAAAATGGGAATTGGTAATTTAATTGAGTGTAAACTGAATACAGCCAATTACAATGTCATGAGTGGCATTATCTGGTGTCTCACACCAAGCAGTTGTTAATAGCAATGAACTGATATTATGAGAATTTCAATACTTCACTTTATCTTGTCATTCCAGTCACAGTTATAAGGTCTTTTGAGGAAGGACTGCACGATAATGTGAAACAAAAGCTGTCCAAGTGGCAGATATTTTGTTGCTTTGGTTCGGTTGACAGTGTGTGCGTTGATTCAAAAGTCATCTCCATGACGTCAACATACAAACACGAATGGCATTTAAGTGAGTGCAGCATTTAGCATGAGATATAAACTGAGGTCCTGTCTGCCTCTAGCTGTGGGAGATTAATGAGTAAAGGACAAATATCACATGGAATACAGGGAGAACTAGCCATTGGGTACAAAATTGGCTTGAAGATAGAGGACAGAGAGTGGTGGAGGAGAGTTGCTTTTCAGACAGGAGGCCTGTGACTAGCGGTGTGTTGCAAGGATTGGTGCTGGCTCCATTGCCCTTTGTCATTTATATAAATGATTTGGATGTGACGAGAGGAGGTATGGTTACACATTTGGATAAATACAAGAATGGGAAAGGTTTGGAGCGATAAGGGCCTAGAGCAGGCAGTTGGGATTCATTTACTTTGGGATTATGTTCAGGATGGAATAGTTGGATCAAAGGGTCTGTTTCTATGCTGTATGACTCTGTGACACCAAAATTGGAGGTGTAGTGGACAATGAAGAAGGTTATCTCATAGTACAACACGACCTTAATCAGATGGGCCAATGGGCTGAGAAGTGGCAGATGGACTTTAATTTAGATAAATGTGAGGTGTTGCATTTTGGAAGGCAAAATAGGGCAAGATGTATACACTTAATGGTAAGGTCCTGGGGAGTGTTGACAAACAAAGAGATTTTGGAGTGCAGATTTGTAGTTCATTGAAAGTGGAGTTGCAAGTAGACAGGGTAGTGAAGAAAGCATTTAGTATGCTTGCTTTTGTTTGTCAGTGCATTGAGTATCGGAGTTGGGAGGTCATGTTGCAGTTGTACAGGATATTGGTTAGGCCATTTTTGGAATATTGTATTCAATTCTGAAATTCCTGCTTTAGGAAAGATATTGCTGCTAAACCTGAAAGGGTTCAGAAAGCATTTACAAGGAATTTGGGGCTATTTTGCCTAAAAGTTTTACCTGGAGCTGCAGGACATTAATTTCTGCTTCCCTGGATTCAGAATTAGAAATCTGATTTGTTTAAAAGCTACCATGTATTTGAAACTGCGATCTTTTATCTGGGATGTTGGAACCTGAGGGGTGACCTTGTCGAAGTTTGTAAAATCATGCATGGCATGATAGGGTGAATAGGAGAAAGTGACTACTGCAGATGCTGGAGATCAGAGCTGAAAAGGCGTTGCTGGAAAAACGCAACAGTCAGGCAGCATCCAAGGAGCAGGAGAATTGAAGGGCTCATGCCCAAAGCGTCGATTTTCCTGCTCCTTGGATGCTGCCTGACCTGCTGCGTTTTTCCAGCAACACATTTTCAGCATGGATAGGGTGAATAGCCAAAGTCTTTTTCCCAGAGTAGGCTAGTCTAAAACTAGAGTGTATAGGTTTTAGATGAGAGAGGAAAGATTTTAAAGGGACCTAAGGGGCAACTTTTAATGCAGAAGGTGGTGAGTTGCCAAAGGGAGTGGTGGAGGCTGGTACAATTGCAACATTTAAAAGGCATCTGGATGGGTATATGAATGGGAAGGGTTTAGAAGGATATGGGTCAAATGTTGGCACATGAGATTAGATTAGGTTAGGATATCTGGTCGGTAAGGACAAATTGGACCAAAGGGTCTGTTTCCATGCTGTACATCTCTATGACTCTATCCTATTGAGGAACAGTCCTGCAAGTTGCTCTGGTTATGCCAGATCAACCAAAAATGGCTCTTCGTTGTGTGTAAAGTGATTCCACAATTTATTTATCGATTATAAGAATCATTACAGGAATGAGAAACAATCAATAATGAGGACAGATTGAAGAATTTGGGAGTATTCTCCTTGGAGAGATGGTGGCTGAGAGGAGATCTCATAGAGGTTTTCGAAAGCATGTGCAGTTTGGATAGCAATGATAGGGGAAAATGGTTTCTACTTGTAAATCAACAAGAATGAGAGGTCATAGATTTAAAGTGATGTGCAGAAGCAAGAATAATATGGAACGCAATGCCTGCAGGAGGTGTGAAGGCAAATTCAACTGTGGTAGTCATGAGGGCATTGGATAGTTAATTGGAGTGTGGAAGGGTATAAGGACTAAACAGGAGATTTACACTTAGCAATGATAAATGTTTGAAGACCCAGCACTGGCACAATGGGCTGAATGGCTTTGTATGAAGGGCTTTGAAGCACAACCAGAATATTCAGGTTTGAATAAGGAAAATACTCAGGGTAGAATTTTTATGGTCCCAGAGGAGGAAGAGAGAAAGATGGCAGGAGGGTGAATTTAACCAGGAAAGAGGCAAGAGAATCAGCTATCACAGGTCGGCACATTTTGTATTTAGTTCTTGGGCATCGAAAGGCAGTTCAACCTTTCCTGACTACAGATGTTGAGAAGTGTCTGAGCATTTTATTTCCTTGTTTTTCTAATTTATTATTATAATTTTGTACTTTTGAAAATCTGTAATGCAGGACCTTTTATTTATTTATTTTCCTAATTTTTTTTCCTGAAGAATTTGTTTACCAGAATCTATACCTAGGTACATTTGGACCTAAGATGGTGCTGTAAATGGTGATTTGTAAACTTTTCACTGTTCTCACGTGAGTGTGTGACAATAAAGTGAATTCAATTCCATTCAAGCTCATCTGAATTTATTGGCATCTCGCTTAAAAGTACAACTCATGGGAATTATTAAGCTCTGCCCAAATGAGAAGGTTGTCACTTCAGCTAACCTTCCACATTTTAACCTGATGACCTTGACTGCTTTCAGGACTTTGGAGTAAATATTGGCTGCTGTGCTCTTGTACCAATGTAGCTTTCAATCGTCATTATTTTGAGTTGCATTGTAAGCCACCCTAATATGATGGAAGATAGTCTGTGTTTGCATTGAACGTACAAATGACTTTGCCATCACAGCTCTCTGAGATAGAGAAGCCCTCGGATTCACCATCCTCTGACTGTAAAGTTCCTTCTCAACTCAGTCCTAATGGCCAGACACTCACTCAGAGACTGTGACCAATGGATGAAGACCAAATCCCACCCCCTCCAATCAACACACTCCAAACCTCCAACCCCTGCCCATTACCTCTTCCTCTACCCCATCTGTGGGTAAGCAAATTTCCTGTGATTACTATGTCAAACCTGTACAAATTTTGTTTACTTCAGTGTAATACAGCATTTGAATCATTTCTCCGTAGAACTGAGAAATCTAAGAGGGGTTTGAATAGAGCTGTAAACTAGCATGAAAGGTAGCAATACTGTAATTAAAGATATAATGCTTTTGAAGGGTTCTTAAGCAGGCAGCAGGCAATTGACCAAAGCATTAAAGGCATGAGTAAAAATGTGTTTATGCAACGGGTGGTTAAGATTTGTAAGTCTGACTAATTAGTACATAGTTAAAAATCATACACGATCGCACACATTAATAATTCCCACGAGTTGCACTTGGTCCATATCCTTCTAAACCTTTCCTATCCATGTATTTGTCCAAATCGCTTTTAAATGTTGATAATGTACACATCTCAACCACTTTTGCTGGCAGCTCATTCCATCTGCGTATCACCCTCTGTGTAAAAATGTTGCCCCTCAGGTTATGTTTTATTCTTTCCCCTCTAACCTGAAACTGACACCCTCTAGTCCTCGATTCCCCAACCCTGGTGAAAAGATTGAGTGCATTCACCCTATCCATGCCTCTCATGATCTTATCCACCTCAATAAGGTCCCTGCACAGTCTCCTATGCTTCTAAAGAAAAAAGTCCTAACCTATCCAACCTCTCTCTATAACTCAGACCATTGAGGCCAGGCAACATCCTTGTAAACTTCTACACTCTTTCCAGTTTAATAACATCCTTCTGAGAGTGCGGTAACCAAAACTGAATTCAACACCCAAAGTGCGGCCTCATCAACGTCCTGTATAACTGAAACATAATTTCCTAACATCGTTACTCAATGCCCTGACTGATGAAGGCCAAAGCCTTCTTTCCTGTCCTGTCTACCTGTGACTTCACTTTCAGGAATTGTGAACCTGAACTCCTTCTGTTCCACTACACTCCTTAAAGCCCTCCTATTCACCATGAAACATCTACCTTGATTTGACTTGCTGAAATGCAAGACCTCACACTTATCTATATTAAACACCATTTGCCATTTCTCAGCCCATTTCCCTAGCTGATCAAGATCCTGCTGCAATTTTGACAACCTCCCTCACTTTCCACGATACTGCCTATTTTAATGTCATCTGCAAACTTACTAATCATGCCTTGTACATTCTCGTCCAGATCATTGATATAGATAACAAACGGTAATAGGCCCAGCACCGACCCCTGAGGCACTCCACTAGTCACAGACTTCCAGCCCAACAAGCATCCTTCCACTATTACCCTCTGCTTCCTACCATCAAGCCAATTGTATTTCCAATTTGCCAGCTTGCTCTGGATTCCATGCGATCTAACCTTCTAGAGCAGAAAGTGAGGACTGCAGATGCTGGAGATCAGAGCTGAAAATGTGTTGCTGGAAAAGCGCAGCAGGTCAGGCAGCATCCAAAGAGCAGGAGAATCGACGTTTCGGGCATGAACCCTTCGGGCTCATGCCCGAAACGTCGATTCTCCTGCTCTTTGGATGCTGCCTGACCTGCTGCGCTTTTCCAGCAACACATTTTCAGCAACCTTCTAGAGCAGCCTACCACGTGGAACTTTATCAAAGGCCTTACTGAAATCCATATAGACTACCTCTACCGCCCTGCCCTCATCATCCTTTCATCAAAAAATGCAAAGAAATTTGTGAGGCATGATCTGTCATGCACAAAGCCATGCTGACTACTCCTAATCAAACCTTGTCTTTCCAAATGCACATATATCTTATCCCTCAGAACCTTCTCAAGTAATTTACCCACCACAGATGTAAAACTTACTGGTCTATTGTTCCCAGGCTTTTCTTTTCAGCCCTTCTTAAACAATGGCATAACATTCACTACTCTCCAGTCTTCCAGGGCATCACCAATGGATAATGCAGGGCTTCTGCAATTTCTTCTCTCACCCCTGTGTTCTTAGATATATCTTAGATTAGATTCCCTACAGTGTGGAAACAGGCCCTTCAGCCCCACAAGTCCACACTGACCCTCTGAAGAGTAACCCCCCCCCCCCCCCCCCCCGACTAATGCACCTAACACTATGAGCAATGTAGCATGGCCAATTCACCTGACCTGCACACCTTTGGACTGTGGGAGGAAACAGGAGCACCCGGAGGAAACCCACGCAGACATGGGGAGAATGTGCAAACTCCACACAGATAGTCATCCAAGGCTGGAATTGAACCTGGGACCCTGGCGCTGTGTGGCAGCAGTGCTAATCACTAAACCACCATGCTGTCAGGACCAGGAAATTTAGCCACCTTCACACATTCTGATACATCCAACATCTCCTCTATTGTAATATGGACTTTCCCAAAATATACCACTAACTTCCCCAAATCTTCATGTATTTCTTCATGGTAAACACAGAGGAGAAATATTTATTTAGAACCTCACCTGTCTCTTATGGTTCTATACATGTCCACTTTGGTCCTTGAGGGATCCTATTCCGTCTCTAGTTTTTTTTTCCCCTGTAATATACTAAAAGTACCTTTTTGGATTCACCCAAATCTTCTCATGCTTTTCATGCTTCTTTTTCACCCTCTTGATTTCATTCTTCAGTGAATTCCTGTATTCCCTGTATACCTTGATCCCAGCTGCCTATACCTGAGCCAAGCCACCTTCTTTTTCCTGGTCAAAGCCTAATATCTCTGGTCATTCAGGGTTCCCTATTCCTGCTAACTTTACCTTTAACCCTCACAGGAACATATAGACCTGAACTTGAGCTATCTCACTTTTAAAGGCCTCCAACTTAACAGAGGTATGTTTACCTGCAAACAAACTACTCCAATCAAGTGGGAATGATTCCATTGCACTCCTGACTTGCTCATATAGATGATCAACAGATACTGGGGAATGAGGAGGTGACTCACTGTCTGCAGTTTTCTTAGCTTCTAACCTGCCCTTATAGTTCAGTCAGCTCAGTTTCTAGATAGTAAGTTGCTTCATCTTGTTGGTGAGGTCTACGATGACATTAACACCACTGAATGTCAATGCCTGATAGATTCATACTTGTTGAAGATGGTCATTGCATTTGTGTGTTACTTCCCCCTTCTCCACTTCTATTGTCCAAGTCTTGCAGAATTTGGAGGAGGTCTTCTTCAGTAGCTGAGGAGCCATGAATGGTGCTAAATGTTATTCAAGTAACAATGAGAATCCTCACTTCTGATCTTATGACAGAAGTGGGGAGATTCTTGAAGCAGCTGAAGATCGTTGAACTTAGGACACTACCCTGAGGGACTCCTGCAGAGATGTCCTTGTGCTGAGATGATTGAGCTTCAAAAAATGCCACTATGTCATTTTGTCAGGCATGGGTCCAACCAGTGGAAAGATTTCCTCTTGATTCTCTTTGAGCTCAGTTTTGATGGAGCTCTTTAATGCCCCACTCAACAATTGTAACCATGATAACAAGGGCTGTCACACTCACCTCCCCTCTAGAATTCAGCTCTTTTGTCCATGTTTGAACCAAGTCTGTCTAAGATCAGGAGCTGAGTGGCCCTGGCAGAACCCAAACTGAGCATCACTGAGCAGGATATTGCTGAGCAGATGCTGCTTGGTAGCACTGTTGATGACATCTTCCATCTCTTGACTGATGGCTCGAGAGTAGACTGATGAAGCATTATTGGCTGCGTTGGATTTGTCCTGCTTTCTGTGTCCAGGAGATACCTGGGCAATTTTCCACATTGTTGGGTAGATGCCAATGTTGTAAGTGTAGTGGAACAGCATGGCAAGGGGAGTGGCAAGTTCTGCAGCACAAGTCTTTGGTACTATTGCCGGAATGTTGTCAGGGCCCTTAAACTTTGCAGTATCCAGTGACTCTGACTGTTTCTTGATTTCACGTAGAGTGAATTGCAATGGCTGAAGACTGGCATCTGTGATGCTGGGGACCACTGGAAGAGGCCGTGATGGGTCGTACACTTGACAGTTCTGGCTAAGTGTGGTGGAAAATGGTTTGCCCTTCTACATTGATATGCTGGGCTCGCTACCATTTAGATTGGGGACATTTTCGAGGTTGCTTCTTCAGTTGGATGTTTTATTCTCCAACTGGATGTGACAGGACTGCAGAGTCTAGAGAGTCCAGAGATCGTTCAGCTTCATCTATCACTTGCTGCTTTTTGTGTTTGGCATACAAGTAATCCTGGTTTGTGATTTCACCAGATTGACCCCACATTTCTAGTCAATCTGATGCTGCTCTTGGCATGCCTTCCTATACCCTTTGGTCCAACTCGTCCATGCCGACCAGATGTCCTCAATTAATCTAGTTTCACTTGCCAGCATTTGGCCCATATTCCTCTAAATCCTTCCTATTTGTGTACCCATCCAGATGCCTTTTAAATGTTATAATCATTCCAAACTCCACCACCTCCTCTGGCAGCCATTTCCATACGTGCACGCGGAAAAGTTGCCACTTAAGTCCCTTGTAAATCTTTTCCCTCTCACTTTAAACCTATGCCCTCTAGTTTTGGATTCCCCCACCCCAGTGAAAAAGATCTTTGCTATCCATCCTATCCACGCCCCTCATAATTTTATAAGTCTCTCTATGGTCATCCTGATTTTATAAATCTCTATAATGTCACCCCTCAGCCTCTGACAATCCAGGGAAAATAGCCCCAGCCTCTCTATAGCTCAAACCCTTCACCCCGATGATATCCTTGTAAATCTTTTCCGAACCCTTTCAAGTTTCAGAACATCTTTCCGATAGCAGGGAGACGAGGGTTGAAATGGGAAGAACAGAAGTGCAAAAAGATTCACCAGATTGACACCTCATTTCTAGAATAGGTGGTGCTGCTCCTGGCATTCCCTCCTACGTTCTCCATTGAACTGGGATGACTCTCACCAGGCTTAATGATCATGGCGGATTGGGGAATATGCTGGGCCATTAATGTATTTAGGCAAAGTTATGTGCTGACTGCAGTGCAAGTGAAATAAAGTCTTCACACAGGAGTGGGCTACTGCGGATGATAGAATCTGCACTGAAAACAGCCAGTGATGGAAATCTGATGAAGAGTCATCCAGATTCCAAACAATAGTTTGCTCTCTCTCCATGTATACTGCTTGATCCATGGTGATCTCCAGTGTTGGTTGTTTTCAGAGTCTTTATGCACTTCCTTGGTTAAGGAGCTTTCTAAATCTATTTTTCACTTTTCTGATTTTAGTAAATAGTTGAATCTTCCCTACTTTTCTTAATGGGTATTTACAGAGTTCATTTTTCAATGCCTTAAGCTTAATAACAGATACAGAGAAAGGAAAACTTGCAGTCACGAAAAAACCTTTCAATAACTCATGACATTCGAATGCACCTTACAGCCAGTAAAGTATTTATTATGAAATATTGATTGAAGTGTATTGTAATGCAGGAAGCTATTGTGTGAAGTGATCTCATACAAATAGCAATATGATAATGACCGTATAATCTGGAGGTTCAGGTACTGTTGGTGGGAAACCGTTTCTGCTCATGTTTTCAGAATGGGGTCATGAACTTTCTTCATACCCATTTGAGAGACTCCTTCATACTGCACTGGAATATTGACCTAGATCACGCACTGGGACTTCCAGAGTGGAACTTCTGTCCATAATCCTGCTTCTGTGGTGAGAGTGCTTGAGATGTGGGTAATCACAAAAATGTACAGACTTCACTCAGATTGATTTAAATCTTTTGGCACTCGCTTTGAGCAAATGGGTTTTGCATTGTCCTACTACCACTCCGAAATGATGTTATCTCAGTGCAGATTCCTAGCACTGCTTTATCTCCTACCAAAATGTGAGATAGCAATTTTGTCAGGGTTTTAATTGTCTTTCTATTAATCCTGTTACAAGATCATCCTCCACCCCTCATTCCTCAACAGTGAGATGCACCTATCACAAAGGAGGACATTGTTTAGGAGATAATTAGTTAATTATGCTCTCCTTGTCAATTTTGACTGGTGTATACCTATAAATTGCAAGTGATTTTTACGCATTTATGAAAATTGGAAGTAGAAAACACTAAGTATTCAGTGTGTATCAGAAATGTTCCTTCTTATGGATCCTTAAGAGACAATGGATGAAAGCTGTCCTGATAATTGAAAAACCGCTAACCAGCTCTCAAAGAGTTATCCTGCAAAGTACATGGGGGTTAAGCATTTTTTTCTAATGAAAAGCATCAATCAGCGCCACATTAAAAATATTTACTCCCGTTTCCTTTCTGTCTGCAATAGTTTAAAATCCTTCTAGATCCTGGAATGTGTTCCCTGCCTCTTCCAGTTTCCTGTAAAAAATGAGGTCTGCAGATGCTGGAGATCACAGCTGAAAATGTGTTGCTGGTCAAAGCACAGCAGGCCAGGCAGCATCTCAGGAATAGAGAATTTGACGTTTCGAGCATAAGCCCTTGAAGGGCTTATGCTCGAAACGTCGAATTCTCTATTCCTGAGATGCTGCCTGGCCTGCTGTGCTTTGACCAGCAACACATTTTCAGCTCTTCCAGTTTCCTCCTCAATTGGAGAGCATTACAAATGAAAGATCGGAATTTGGCATGCTGCTTTAACTGAGCAAGACAGCGCAGACGAGTTATTGAGGTTGTTGATGCTCAATTAACATTGATAGAGGCAGTGATTAAACTCATTGAGATTCACTGATAATGTGGACTCAATGGTTGTGTGTTAATTGAACTCCTGCATATGCATCAATTCAGAAACCCAGCCACACCAAGCCCTACAGGTTAGCTCATTGGCATCTTCTGCAGAGAATGCAATAGAACAATAGAGACAGAAAAAAGTTGATGATGAGAAAGCTTGCACAAAGATAAGTATTTCCTTCAAGCCCTTTCGTGACATTTGAGTTGTTGTCAATGAGGTTTTGTATCTGCTGATGACATGGTCAGAAATTTGAAGAACTCAACTTTTACTTAAACCATAGGATGAAGGCATCACTGCTGGGCCAGCATTTATTGCCCATTCCAGAGAGCAATTCGGAGTCAATCACAATGCAGTAGGACTGGAATTACATGGACCAAGTAAGGATGGTAGTTTCCTTTTCTAGAGGGCATTTGTGAACCAGTTGAGGTTTTCCTAACAATTGGCAAAAGTCTCATGGTCACTATTAGACTCTTACTTTATTTTTATTGAATTCACATTCTACCGTGGTAGGATTTGAACCCAGGTCATCGCAACATTACCTGGGTTTCTGGATTAAGAGTTCCAGCAATAACACCACTAGGCCATTGCCTCCCTATTCCTGCACTGCTGTTGATAGAAGCAACAATTTATATTCCTGATGAAGAGATTATGCTCAAAATGTTGAGTCTCCTGCTCCTCAGATGCTGTCTGACCGGCTGTGCTTTTTCTGCACCACATTCTTCGACGCTGATCTCCAGCATCTGCAATCCTCACTTTCTCCACAATGTATACTCATCCCTACTCTGACCTAGAATGCTGGAATCATTGAATGATTAAGATACAGCATTTGCGGGCAAATTATCTGTGAGAAATACACCATTAGCTTCACCAAAAACAGGTCTGTCAGCATCTGTGGAGAGAAATCAGAGTTAATGTTTCATGTCCAGTGACCCTGGTTCAATTTCTGTTTTTGTTTCTGATTTACAGCATCTGCAGTTGTTTCCGTATTTACACCATTAGCTTCATTCACCTGCTTTTCTCCACAGCTTGTAATTTTGACTATCCACGCTTCCCTGTCCCCCCGTCCCCCCACTTTGCAGGTGATTATCTTTTGAAAACCATGATCAAATCTGCCTCAGCCTGATTCTGGATCACTTGATGCATTAAAAGCTTTTCCCCGTGTGGGCTTTGGTTCTTTTGCCCATCACCTTGTGTCAATGTCCTTTGCTTTTTGAAACTCGCACCTGTTGAGATTGTTTCTCGCTCTCCTTCAAGGTCCCTCGTGATAGTGTACAGCCTTTGTCAAAATCTCCTCTCAGCCTCCTATTGGCTAAACAGTCCCAGCTTCTCCGACCTGGTCATATCATTGGTGCCCCTCATACCTGCAATTCTTTTTGTAAATCTTTTCCGCGCTGTGCTACAAGTGTACTCCACTGGCTATAACACTCTTTGGATGTCCTGAAGTTAAGATTAGATTAGATTCCCTACAGTGTGGAAACAGGCCCTTTGGCCCAACAAGTCCACACTGACCATCCGAAGAGCAACCCACCCAGACCCATCCTCCTACATTTACTGACTTAATGCACCTAACACTATGGGTGATTTAACACGGCCAATTCACCTAACCTGCACATCTTTGGAGGAAACCGGAGCACCCGAAGGAAACCACACAGACACGGGGAGAATGTGCAAACTGCACACAGACAGTTGCCTGAGACGGGAATTGAACCTGTGTCCCTGCCACTGTGAGGCAGCAGTGCTAACCATTGAGCCACCGTGCTGCCCCAAATGGATTAAGAATGGATCTGAGTAATTGAAAGTCATCCTTTCTTCACTCATGATCTGGAAAAAAGGTTTCCCTCTGGGTAAGTGGTTTCTGTCCATTTTATCAGACTTGGCTCACTGGAACCTGGAGTGCCCATGTAATGATTATTGAAAATGCCACAGCAATCTGCATTTCAGTTTCATTGGTTTCACTTGTTTTCTGTTTCAGCAAATACTCAGCAGGAAATGGAGACAATAAAGGAAAGAAAAGGAAGACTATCCCTCTTGCCTTGAGGCTGGTGGGAAGGGACGGTGAAGTGGTGGGAAGGTTTCTGACGAATCCCTTTATTGCATGCTCCTTTGTCATCCTACGACAATAATCCTATCAAGGTTACAGGGATAGGGCTTTAGGTCTGGTGGAATGCTCTTCAGATGGTCAGTGCAGATTAAGTGGACCAAATGGCCTCTTTCTGCAATGCAGGAATTCTATGACATAACTGGGCTAGTGAACAGCCAAGCATTGAGGTGTACAATGGAGTAATCCACCTGGACAAAAGTATTGTTCTTAACAAGGTGGAAGTGGACAAGTAAGAATGCTGAAGAGAACTGAGTTCTGAAGAAATGACATACCAAATATTGAAACATTGACTATGTTTCTATAGTCAAAAGTGACCTCAGGGGCAATATTTTTCACGCAGAGGCTGGTGCTTGTACGAAATGAGCGGGCAGAGGAAGTGGTGGAAGTTGGTACATTTACAAACATTTAAATGGCATTGGAATGGTACATGAATAGGAAAGGTTTAGAGGGATATGGGCCAAATGCTGGCAAATGGGATGAGATTAGTTTAGTATACCTTGTCGGAATGGATGAGTCAGACCAAAGAGTTTGTTTCTGTGCTGTACATCAGTGACTTGGATACAGACTTCAGGACTCAGTATCAAGTTCAATAATTTTAGCTACTGAACACCCCCTGCCATGTCTTTTAGCCATCCCCAAACACCAGGCACTGTCATAATATGGATTGTTTTCAGCATAGCCTATCCTCTTTTACCTATTTATAGTTCCCATTATCACCTGTCTAACTTTTCTTCTTCCCTGCCTCACGACCAACAATCCCGTCAACTGTCATACGTTTCTCTTTCTCTCTGCTTCTCTCTGTCTCTGAGCGCTGTCTCCACCTATACGCTAACCCTTTCTCCCTCCAATCTGTCATCAGCATAAGAACTACTTTTTCTGAGATGCTATCAGTTCTGAAGTGGAGGGTCTGGACTCGAAACGTTAACTCTCTCCACAGATGCTGCCAGATCTGCTGAGTTACTGTTTTGGTTTCAGATTTCCAGCATCTTGCAGTTGTTTGTTTTGTATAAGAAAAAACTAGGATTGTTCAGTGGATCTTGATTAGCCACTGTGATATTGAATGGTGGAGCAGATCAGAGGGGTCGAATGGCCTCCTCCTGTTTCTATCTTCCTTCCTCATGGTTACAAAGCTTGTTTTTGTTTGCAAGGGGAACATGAATTCAGTTTCAGCTTATTTAGCTGTTGCTGGAGTAGCATTATAATCTTGTGCAGAGTGCTGTGCACTTTGTATTCCACTAAGTGGTTCATCCACTTAATGTGGAAATCCTGACTGTGCTAAATGTGGATAATTTTCTGCATTCAAGCAGAGCGAGTCTGTGTCCTTTACAGGCTGAGGTGCAATAACACATCCAGAGATGATGATGCAAGAAAGTTTCATCACCGATGAAATTGTTTTGTAGCACAACAGTCCAGAAGGGAAGTCATGTCATTAGTCTTGGCCTGGTCTACTCCCACCCCACACTGGATTAAAGCTATTTTTGAATATAGCTGAAATGAAAGAACCACTGTCACATCTTTTCATCCTTCACTGATCTGGACAAAACCCAAGATGACATAATTTCTAATGCTCACCATCATTGACCTAGCGGTTGCATTGGTGGTTCAGTGGTAGACTTCCCGCCTACTACGCAGGAAGCCCGAGTTCGATTCCCGGCCAATACATGGTAGCTCTTTCTTTCTAGGGGCGGCTCAGTGGTTAGCGCTGCTGCCTCACAGACCCAGAGACCCCGGTTCAATTCCAGCCTCAGCTGACAGTCTGTGTGGAGTTTGCACATTCTCCCCGTGTCTGCGTGGGTTTGCTCCAGTTTCCTTCCACAATCCAAAGATGTGCAGGTCAGGTGACTTGGCCATGTTAAATTGCCCATATTGTTGGGCGCATTAGTCAGAGGGAAATGTGTCTGGGTGGGTTACTCTTTGCAGAGTCGTTGTGGACTTGTTGGGCCGAAGAACCTGTTCCCATACTGTAGAGAATCTAATCTACTAAAGAGGAGGATGATGACTGATTGTTAAATTGAATCTGTTCATCAGTGATGTTACCATAGAGAAAGCAATGGGGGGGATTCATAGTCTCTCTATGTTTCTGTGTGATTCAGAAGCTTTTCAACACTTGAACCTACTTATTTTGCATATTGACTTTGGAGTCCTTGCTTATGAATGTACGTTGCTTCTCACAAGCACAATTGAACCATGTTACAAATTCAACTGATTATCTCAGGTCGGTCATTTTCTATGATGCAATCGGGTGTTCTCCTGCATCTGTAGTCCCAGTTGCAGAATCTCATCTTCAAGTCGAGATTTCATTTTGGAGTTTGCAAGCATCAACCTGTTTACGATGAGACAAATTTCCTCTCGGGTCTCATCAATTTCCTTTATGCCAAACCTGCAATCACAAAGACAGGAAATGACATGAGGTCTCGCAGGAAGGTGACTTGCTTCCAGGACTTTGCCAATTTACACTGTTGCACCTTCTCGGAGTTATGGAAAGGTCGACTGAGATTGGCTGTCCTGGGAGATGCTCGTGGTTACTCAGTATATTCGTTTGATTTGGACAATGGAAGAACATGGGAGATACTCTCAGATATTGATGCAAGCCAATGGCTTAATGCATTTATTCCTAGACTGTTAATCCAAAGATTCTGGGAATGTTCTGGGATGCAAGTTTGAATTCCTTCATGGAAATTGGTAGAATTTGAATTCAATAAAAATCAGGAATTAAGAGTCTAATAATGACCATGAATCCATTGTCAATTGTCAGGAAAATTCCATCTGATTCACTAATATCCTTGAGGGAAAGTAATGTCCATCCTTGCCAGGTCTGGCCTATATGTGAGTCCAGACCCACAGCAATGTGGTTGACTCATAACTGCCCTCTACGTAATCAATATTGGCCAAACCAGTGATGTCCTCATTCTGTGAATGAATTTTTTAAAAGGTCATGGTTTGCGTGTTAAGCAAATGTATTTTTGAAATTATGCTTGTCCATGAGTTTATTCTACACTTGGAGTAAAGAGATAGTTAATGATGCTTGTTTAATGAACCAGTGCTCATTTGATGGGTTGAATGGGCTCCTTCTGTGGCACAACACTGCTGTGATTCTGACTATGTTGTGGTACTTTGGGCATTCAATTATGGAAAGTGATGATTGTATTGCATTATCCTGCATTATTGCACTTCATTATTGGCTGGAAACCCATAATGTTAATTCACTTGTACAATAGGGCAGTGGTTCTACTGGTGTGAGGAACTCGAGAGGCCTAGACTTTTAATTCAGAGAATTACAGCTTCAAATCTGGATTATGAATTTAAATCTGTTCAAGAGCAAAGCTTGTGCCAGCGAAAGTCAACAAGAAAGTGACCCTCTCCAGTCTGGTCTATTTCAGACTTGAGATCAGTCATCCCCCTCAGTTTTCTTTCTTGTAAGTGGCATATTTCAATGTATGATACCTTGCTGATTGCGTCTTTTGTGAAACATTATCCACATCCATTGGGTGGGACACAGAAATACAGAAGAATATTCATACTTCTGGGGCCAAGTGGACCCTCTGAGGATGTAAATTTAAAGGGTCGGAGGAGGGAGCAGTCAGGGTGGAGGTCCACCTCTGGAATGTCCTGAGAGGAGATATCTGAGGGACCTCTACATGGCTCCCCCTCCAGCTGGGTTTCCCCTGTAAGGGAGGACACCTGGAGTCTGGCTCCTCTCATCCATTCTGAGGATCAATACCTGGGCCAATGGTGGGCTTGTGCTCTCTAGCAGACCCTGGGGGTGCTGTACCTGTCTCTGCATGGCAGCACATCAACCCATCCACAGAGGCAGCCAGACGATCACACAAAGAGCTGCACTCCTACAGCCTCTGGACAATGAGGGCCTTTGTGAGGGTCGCCATAGGAACAGAATAGGAATGTTCGGTAAAATCCGACAAGAGGCCTTGCTCAGCCCCCGGGTGATAACCTTCCAAAAAACTGGGCGCAATTGCACCCACCCAAAAAAAACTTAAGGTTCAGTCCAAGGAGACTTCTGGATTGTATTTAATCATCCATCTGGTTCATTGCTGTCCTCTTGGGAAGGAAATCTGGCATCCTTATTTGGTCTGGCCTACGTATGAGTCCAGACTCCAGACGCCCAGGAATGTGGTTGACTCTTAACTGAATTTCTCCATCAATCTTTCATTTAGGAATTGACATAATCGCTTGGCTGCCCTGACCAATGTTTACCCCTCAAACTATATCTCAAAAACCCAATTATTTGGCCATTTTTGGAAGTCCCTTTTTTATAATTTCACATTATCCCTTATCACTTTAGTTGTCCATGGCTGTTTTTTCCCATGAAGGGGAGCTTTTCCCTCTTTGGTTTTGTATCAAGGCACTGGTCACCAGCTGCAATGGGTAGTCCACATTATCTACATGATCGACACAAGACTCTCTAAACAAGTGCTGTAATCTGAGCCCACGATATTAGGCAATAGAATAGGTTAGAATAGCCTATGTAGTCAATGTGTATCACGAAACATTTATATATCACCAATTACCATAAGACATGTATGCGGAAAATAGGCCATTCAGCCCATTGAGTCTGCTCCACTATTCAATCATGGCTGAAGTTTTTCGACCCCATTCTCCCACTTAATCCACATAGCCCTTGATTCCCCCTGACAATCAAGAACCTATATATTCAGTATTAAATATACTCAATGACCTGGCCTCCAGAGGCTTCTGTGGCAATGAATTCCACAGATTCACCACTCTCTGGCTGAAGAAGTTTCTCCTTATCTCTGTTCTAAAGGGTTTTCCCTTTACTCTAAGGGGACCTCAGGTGAAAAAAAAAGCTAAACATTACTGAGCGACTTAGTTACAAAAGTACCTGGGCACAGCTTCTTTTGTTAGAAGATTTAAATAATACAGAAATAAAATGCCCAGCAACTACAGAAAAGTGTCCAGTACAGCAGATCATGCTGGCACTTAGCTTCCAGTCTGCACTGTGCCCTGGCTCCATACTGCACCGGCAACATGCCACGCCAGGAGGACACTGCAGGAGGCTGGAAGGCCATACTGGGAGACCCCTATGGGAGGAGGCCACTGCAGATCACTAGGCGGGAAGAGTAAACACTACAAGGCTGAAAAATGCAGCATTCCCATCAACATAGGGGAATCGTAGAGTAGGCTCTTCCAGCCGGTCCATGCCACCATAATTCCAAAATAAACTGACCCCACCTGCCTGCGCTTGGCCCATATCCCTTCAAACCTTTCTCATTCGTGTACTTATTCAAATATCTTTTAAATGTTGTAAACAGGAAAGGAGAGGTCACCCTGTTGGGAGTTTTCTAAAAGCCTTCAAATAGTTCCAGAGACGCAGAGGAAAGGAAAGCAAAGATGATATTGGATAGGAGCAGAAGTAACAAGATAGTTGTTATGGGGGACTTTAACTTTCTGAATATTGAGTGGAAATACAATAATTCATTGGCTCAGTTTTTGTCCAATGTGTGCAGGAGGTTTCCTGACACAGTATGTAGGCAGTTCAACAAGGGGCAAGGCCACATTGGATTTGGTACTGGCTAATGAACCTGGCCAGGTGTTAGATTTGAAGGTATGTGAGCACTTTGGTGATACTGATCACGAATCGGTTATGTTTACTTTAACGATGGGAAGGGATAAATATATACCACAAGGCAAAAGTCATAACTGGGGGAAAGGCAATTGTGATCCCATTGGGCAAGATTTAGGATGCATGGGATGGGGAAGGTAACTGCAAAGGATAAGCACAGCTACTGCGTGTCATTGATAACTGTGTACCTGTCAAGCAGGGAGGAAGTGGTCTAGCGAGGGAGCCGTGGCTTACTAAAGAAGGTGAATCCCTTGTCAAGAGGAAGAAGAAAGCTTATGTTCGGATAAGACGTGAAGGCTCAGTTAGGGCACTTGAGAGTTACAAGCTAGCCAGGAAAGACCTAAAGAGAGAACTAAGAAGAACCAGGAGGGGACATGAAGCATCATTGGCAGGTAGGATCAAGGAAAGCCCTAAAAATTTCTACAAGTAAATCAGGAGTAAATGAATTACGACAGAAAGATAAGGGCCAATCAAGGACAGTAGTGGGAAGTTGCACACGGAGTCCAAGGAGATAGGAAAAGCACAAAATGAATATTTTTCATCAGTATTCGCACTGGAAAAAGACAATATTGTCAAGGAGAATACTGAGATATCGGCTACTAGACTAGATGGGATTGAGATTCACAAGGAGGAGGTATTAGTAATTCTGCAAAGTGTGAGAATATATAAGTCCCCGGGGCCAGATGAGATTTATCCTAACATTCTCTGGGAAGCCAGGGAGGAGATCGCAGAGCCTTTGGCTTTGATCTTTATGTGATCATTGTCTACAGGAATAGTGCCAGAAGACTGGAAGATAGCAAATGTTGTCCCCTTTTTCAATAAGGGGAGTAGAGATAACCTTGGTAATTATAGACCAATGAGCCTTAGTTTGGTTGTGAGTAAAGTGTTGGAAAAGATTATAAGAGGTAGGATTTATAACCATCTAAAAAGGAATAAGTTGATTAGGAATAGTCAACATGGTTTTGTGAAGGTAGATCCTGCCTCACAAACTTTATTAAGTTCTTTGAGAAGGTGACCAAACAGGTCGATGAGGGTAAAGCAGTTGATGTGGTGCATATGGATTTCAGTAAGGCATTTGATAAGGTTCCCCATAATAGGCTATTCCACAAAATACAGAGACATGGAATTGAGGGTGATTTAGTGGTTTGGATCAGAAATCGGCTAGCTAAAAGAAGATAGAGGGTGGTGGTTGATGGTAAATTTTCACCCTGGAGTTCAGTTACTAGTGGTGTACCAAAGGGATCTGTTTTTGGTCCACTGCTGTTTGTCATTTTTATAAATTATCTGGATGTGGGGGTAGAAGGATGGCTTAGTCAATTTGCGGAAGACACTAAGATCGGTGGAGTTGTGGGCAGAGCCAAAGGATGTTGCAGGCTGCAGAGGGACATAGATAAGCTGTAGAGTTGGGTTGAGACGTAACAAATGGAGTTTAATGTAGAAAAACGCGAGGTGATTTACTTTGGAAGGAGCAACAGAAATGCAGAATACTGGGCTAATGGTAAGATTCCTGATAGTGTGGATGAGCAGAGAGATCTTAGTGTCCATGCATATAGATCCCTGAAAATTGCCACCTAGGTTGATAGGGTCGTTAAGAAGCCATATGGTGTGTTAGCTTTTATTGGTAGAGAGATTTGGTTTTGGAACCACAAGGTCATGTTGTAGCTGTACAAAACTCTGGTGCAGCCACTCTTGGAGTATTACGTGCAGTTCTGGTTACCACATTGTAGGAAGAATGTGGAAGCTTTGGAAAGGGTTCAGAGGTGATTTGTTAGGATGCTGCCTGGTATAGAGGGAAGCTCTTTTGAGGAAAGACTGAGGGACTTGAGGCTGTTTTCGTTAGAGAGAAGAATGCTGAGAGGTGATTTAATTGAGACATATAAGATAATCAGAGGGTTAGACAGGGTGGACAGTAGGAGCCTTTTGCCTCGGATGGTGATGGCTAGCGTGCGGGGACATAGCTTTAAATTAAGAGGTGATAGATATAGGACAGATGTCAGAGGTAGCATCTTTGCTCAGAGTGTAGTAGGGGCATGGAATGTCCTGCTACAACAGTTTTAGACTCGCCATCTTTAAGGGCATTTAAATGATCATTGGATAAAAATATGGATGAAAATGGAAGAGTGTAGGATAGATGGGTTTCAGATTGGTTCCAAAGGTTGGTGCAACATCGAGGGCTGAAGGGCTTGTACTGCACTGTAATGTTATATGTTCTGACTGTACCCACATCCACCACTTCCGCTGTAAGTTCATTCTACAAATGCAGAACTCTCTGCATGAAAAACAATTGCGTTCATGTCTTTTTAAAATCTTTCTCCTCTCATCTTAAAAGTATGGCCCCTTGCTGTGAACTCCCACACCCAAAGGAAACGACACTTGCCTTTCACCTTATCTATATCCCTTATTCATTTAGAAACTTCTATTGGGTCACCCCTCAACCTCGTCCATTCCCAGTGAAAAAAGTCCCCAGTGGGGAAAAAAATCACTTGACCTTGAACATACAAACTGGCGAAGAATTATCCTCAAAGGTGCTAATCACTTTGAGCATCGCTAAGTGGAGCATATGGAGACTAATGCAAACAGCGAAAAGCTCACATAATATCCAGAACATCCCACCTCCCACCTCAGACACCACCCACCCAGTGTGCGACTGCAGCTCATGGAGTCACCACATGCGCGCAAACACACCTCACCCCTGAATGAATGCCAAAGGTGAATGAGGAGGACTACTGCCCTCAAAACATCCCAAAGCTCTTTTACGCAATTAACTACTTTCTGAATATGGAGGTGCTGGTGGACAAAGTTAAAAATCACACCACATCAGGTGATAGTCCTACAGGTTTATTTGAAGATACAAGCTTTCAGAGTGCTGCTCCTTCATCAGGTTCCTGATGAAGGAACAGCTCTCTGAAAGCTTGTACTTTAAAATAAACCTGTTGAATTATAACCTGGTGTGATGTAATTATCAACTATATTTAGAAGTGCGTGTATAAAACTATAGGAACAACAGGACAATGACAGCAGTACGATGTTCAAACTCTGTTGTTGGGATTGTCCAGAAGGATTCTGATGTTCCAGGTCCCACAATTCATTTGGGCCTCCAGCCATGATACCCCTCCAACACCCAGACACTAGGGGCAGTACTGGTGCTACACAAAAGTGTATCTTTCCATTGGCTTTTGATTTCATTTGCTTCCACACTTCTATTTTCCAATGTAAAAACAGAAAATGCTGCAGAAACTCAGCAGATCTGGCAGCGTCTATGGAGAGAGAGCCAGAGTTAACATTTAGGGTCCACTAAGACTAGTAAATGCTTCCAACACATTTTGTTCTTATTTCAGGTCTCCAGCATCTAAAGCTTTTTGCCTCTATCTTAGTTGTGTCTTTCATATGGACTCTTTAGCAGGTATATGCAATTAAGGGTATTTGCATTCATTGTCCAAGAATTATTTTATCCTATCTCAAGTTCTAGAAACAGTACAATAAGATGTCTACAATCTTTCATCAAAACCCTGTTACTCTGAAGAATACACTAATTGCCAATAGTGTATCTGGAGTGATTCAGCATAGCCCATAATCCAAACGTTTGATGTTCTTTGAAACCTCATCTCTTGTCTTTGAAACCATTTTAATAATTGTGAAGGAATTGTAAATTGAATCTCTTGTCACGTCTTTGATTTCATGAAATCATTATTAATACCGTTTAGTTCTAAATTAAGATGGAACAGAAGAAGAGCACACTTGAATAAAAGAGATGGAAAGGTTCATGTTATTCTTCTGTGAAGATTCATGGGGGAGGTGTGGAATGTTATGCATTCCCAGTCAGCTGATTATGAAGGTAGGAGAGGGAGGAGTTGCACTTGCGAAATGCCTGCTCTCCCCACAACCTGCTCCCTCCCAACCTCACCTACTTCCTTCACTGGTTTCCATTTTATGAGCAGATAGACATAGCCACAGTCCAGCCTTTTTGATCCAGTTAAGAGGTTTTTAGATTAGATTACTTATAGTGTGGAAACAGGCCCTTCAGCCCAACAAGTCCACACCGAACCGCCCAAGTGCAACCCTCCCAGACACAATGGGCAATTTAGCCTCTCCAATTCACCTGACCTGCACATTTTTGGATTGTGGGAGGAAACCGGAGCACCCAGAGGAAACCCACGCAGACACGGGGAGAATGTGCAAACTCCATACAGACAGTCGCCTGAGGTGGGAATTGAACCGGGGTCTCTGGGGCTGTGAGGCAGCAGTGCTAGCCACTGTGCCACTGAGCCACCCACTTTCTTCAGTGTCCCTGATAGAAGGGATGGCACATGCCAGCAGGGGTTGTGTTGGGCAAGGCGGTAGTGGAATTCTTTGAGATCTCCTGTGCCCATCAAAGTTAACCACCCTGCCCCCGTCCATGACAAAGCCATGCCCCCAATTTGAACCTGCTCCCGGCACCCTTATTCCAGCCCACCACATACATCACCCTCATGGCATGTCCCACTAACCCACTGGATTTCCCTGAGTGCTGATCTCAGTTAGATTACCATCAGTGGCTGCCATCTCTGCGTTGGAGCACCCCTTTGCATGAGGATTGTCCCCAGCTTAGTAAGGTAGTATGGAGCATTAACCATCGACATGCATCAACCCGGGATATGTACTCCAGTGTCTTTTCACATGGTGGGTCAAGAAACTCCAACTTTAAAAATCCCTCCCTTAGTCGAATCAAATGAGTTTGTTAGGTTTAAGCCAGAATGTTACAAATAATAGCAGGAGTAGGCCATTTGGCCATTCGAACCTCATCCATCTTTTCAATATGATCATCCAAGAACCTGTTCAGGTATACCCTAGAACTCTGTGAGAAGCTAGGGAAGTGATTGTTGGGCCTCTTGCTGAGATATTTGTATCATCGATAGTCAGAGGTGAGGTGCCAGAAGTCTGGAGGTTGGCTAATGTGGTACCATTAATTAAGAAAGGTAGTAAGGACAAGCCAGGCAACTATAGACTGGTGAGCTTGATGTTGGTGGTGGGCAAGTTGTTGGAGGGAATCCTGAGGGGCAGGATTTATATGTATTTGGAAAGGCAAGGACGGATTAAGGATAGTCAACATGGCTTTGTGCATGGGAAATCATGTCTCACAAACTTGAATGAGTTTTTTGAAGATGTAACAAAGAAGATTGATGAGGGCAGAGGATCGATGAGGGCAGAGCAGTGGTTGTGATCTATATGAACTTTAGTAAGCCGTTCGACAAGGTTCCCCATGAGAGACTGATTAGCAAGGTTAGATCTCATGGAATAAAGGGAGAACTAGCCATTTGGATACAGAACTGGCTCAAAGGTATAAGACAGAGGGTGGTGGTGGAGGGTTGTTTTTCAGACTGGAGGCCTGTGACCAGTGGAGTGCCACAATTTTCATTACTTATATAAATGATTTGGATGCGAGCATAAGAGGTAGAGTTAGTAAGTTTGCAGATGACAAAAATTTGAGGTATAGTGGCCTATCCTGATTCCTTCCCCTGTGATCCTTGGTCCAATCCTTGTTGGATCAGTTGGAGCAGCCTGAAACAAACAGTTTTCTGGTTGTTCTCAAGATACTTCAGCCTGATGATTGTCACAAATTCTGTTTGGATGCATTCCTGGAGGTTTCATTGCCTGATTTCTGGCTGTCACCTACCCCACCCCCACTGCTTCAAGTCACTCAGCACACTCATCCTTACAATGTGTCATTGGTTAGATAGCTAGCAGAGTCTTTGAGCAGTGGTATCATGCTAAGGTCAACTAGGAGAAAGTGAGGACTGCAGATGCTGGAGATCAGAGCTTAAAAATGTGTTGCTGGAAAAGCGCAGCAGGTCAGGCAACATCAAAGGAGTAGTAGAATCGACGATTCGGGCATAAGCCAAAGAAGCTGAAGAAGGGCTTATGCCCAAAATGTCGATTCTCCTGTTCCTTTGATGCTGCCTGACCTGCAGCGCTTTTCCAGCAACACATTTTTAAGCTATCATGGTAAGGTGACAGGATTCGCAATCCAGAATTCGAATCTTCTGACGACATGAATTTACACCCCACCATGGGGCAGATGATGAAATCTGAACTCATCTGAAAGAAAATCTGGAATCAAAAGCTAATGGTGACCATGTATCCAGTGTATGTTGTTGTGAAAATCCATCAAGTTAAATAATGCCCTTTGGGGAAGGAAATCTGCTCTCCTTAATTGATCTGGCTTGCATGTGACTCAAGATCTACAACAATGCGTACTACTCCTTGACTCTCTGGTCAATAAGAGTTGGCAAAAAATGCCTAGCCATCAACACCTTCATGAATTAAGTAGAAAAAAAACACAGAAAGTATAGATACCCTCCAGTGTGGAAACAGGCCATTTGACCCATTGAGTCTACACTGACCCTCTGAGAACATCCCACCCACACCCATCCCCTTACATTATCCTTGTAACCTTGCAATCCCATGGCTAATCCACCTAGTCTGCACATTATGGGGCAGTTCAACATGGCCAATCCACCTAACCTGCACACCTTCAGACTGTGGGAGGAAACTGGAGCACCCAGAGGAAACCCAGACAGAATGTGCAAACTCCACATACACTGTTGCCCCAGGCTGGAATCGACTCCAGGTCCCTGGTGCTGTGAGGCAGCAGTGCTAACCATAGAAGCATTATGCTGCCCCACATTCAGTAGGTCCAGCAGCATCTGTGCAAAGAGAAAAATAGAGTTTCAAATCCAACATGAATCTTCTGCAGTGTTGGAAAATTGGTGGGTGCTATGCATTCGAAAGTTGGGGGGAGGTTGAGCATTTGGAACAGATGGTGAAGGTACCCATGAAAGGAAAGTAAAGGTTAATGGTAGTAGGGGAGATATATAGATGAAAAATAGCTGTGAATAGAACCATAGAAATGATTCAGTACAGAAGGTGGCCATTTGACTCATCTTGTCCATGCTGACGCAAAGACTCCCAGATGCCCTTTCTAAACCCATCTTCCTGTACACGGCGTGTACCCCTGCAGCTCACAGCACTTATGGTGCAGATGCAGAATCTGGTAATTTTTAAATGATTTTAGGGGGTTCTCCCTCCACCCCAACTCAGGCAGCACATTCCATGCACCCACAAAGCATTTCACTGTGCTTCGGTTCACCTGACAATAAATTCAATTCAATTTAATTCAACCCTCCTCATAAACAAAAGTTTCCTCACATCCCGTCTTATCCTTCTGCCTCTTAGCTTGACCCTATGACCCCTGGTTTTGGAATTCTCTGCCAGGGGAAGCAGATTGCTGTCTACTCCATCTGTACCACTAACAATTTTGTAAACCTCAATCATTTCACCTTTCAGCTTTCTCTGTTCCAATGACCTCTCCACCCCCACCCCACTCTGGCCTATCACCCTCACCTTGACCTCCTTCCATCTATCACATCTCCATCACTCCTCCCCCAAGTCCCTCCTCCCTACCTTTTATCTTAGCCTGCTGGACACACTTTCCTCAATCCTGATGAAGGGCTTATGTCCGAAACGTCGAATTTCCTGTTCCTTGGATGCTGCCTGACCTGCTGTGCTTTTCCAGCAACACATTTTCAGCTCTGATTTCCAGCATCTGCAGACCTCACTTTCTCCCCAATGAAAACAACCCCAACCTGACCAATCTCTCCTCACAGTTATAATTCTCCCATCCTGGCAACATTCTAGTCCATCTTCTCTTCCCTCTCTCCAAAGCAATTGTACCTTTCCTGTAATGTGACCAGATCTGCCCACACAAGACTCCAGTTGGGGTCTCACCAATTTCTGATACAGTTTCATCATTATAACCTTTCACATTTTATATTTCTGCCAATGAAAGAGTATTCAATATGCCTTCTTTCCAAATTATCTACCTTTACTACTACCTTTAGGTACCTGGGTACTTGGATGCCAAGATCCCTCATTTCATCTAACTCTCTCAGTATATTCCTATTTCTTGTGTATTCCTTTTCACTGTTTGACTTTCCATAATGTATTACTTTACATTTGTCAGAGTTGAACGCTATCTGCCACTTTCCTGCTCACACTACCAACCCATCTAAGTCATTTTGCAGCATAAAGCTATCCTCTATACTATCCATTGCATGTTCAAGCCTAAATTGTTAACGTATAAAACAAACAGCAGGAGACCTAACACTGAGCCCTGCAGAATGCCATTTGAACCAGCTTTCCATTCTCCAGGGCAGCGATCAATCATTACCCTTTGTTTCCTGTTATTAAACCAACCTTGCATCCAAGTTGACAAATCACTCTGTACCCACTGGCTTTTACTTTTTCAACCATGAGGTCTTTGTTGAGTGCCTGACTAAAATCCACGTAGACAACATCTACTCTCATCAGTCTGCCTCGTCACTTCCTCAAAGTCTTCAATCAAATTTGTGAGGCATGACCTCCCCTTAATAGTCATGCTCATTATCCCTGACTTATCCACACCTTTCTAAGTGACAGTTTATACAATCTCTCAGGATTGTAAGTAAACCGAAGTAACTGGGCTATGATTGCTTTGCAGTTTCTTTGTACCCTTTTAAAACAATGAAACTGCATTCACATTCCTCCAGTCCTCTGGTAACTAACCTGTGTCTAGTGAAGATTGAAAAATAATCCTTAGATCATCTACTATTCCCTCCCTGACCTCCTTCAGCATCCTTGGGAACAATCCATCCGGACCTGGCAACTTATTCCACTTTCAAAGATTCCAACTTCTCTAGCATTGGGTGGTACAGTGGCTCAGTGGTTAGCACTGTTGCCTCACAGTGCCAGGGTCTCAATTCGATTCCACTGTCAGGCAACCATTTCTGAACACTGACTCGGAATGGGTGAGTGCAGCTATCTTGATGGATAGTTGGGCAGGAGAAAGTCACAGAGATAAGAAGCTGTATTCTCCTGGAAAAATTCAAAAACAAAGGTGAGAATTTAATGATCAGGGCAGTGGCAGATGAGCAGCACATGCAGGTCAGCAGGAAGCAGGAAGCTGACAGGTGAGTAGTTGCAGGCATCTTTGTTTATTGACACATAACTAAATTCCATGGTGCATTTACTATGTTCGCCAAGATAGCTCATGTTTATTGGATGAGAGGAAATAATTCAAAATTTAAATTGTTCTCTTTCGCTTGTTTTCTCAACCTGGCAGATAATTGTGACAGTCACCTGGTGTCTGACTTGCTTCAATCAGCTTTCGATTGCTCTTCCAAGTTCTCAAGCAGTCACAGCCCTGGCTTCGCGAAGCTGAACAGGAGAGATGGTAAGAGGCCAAAAAACCCACATCCAGTCGACGCTTTGCTCTCACGTTCCCTCCATATCGATCTTCACAGGTGTTTCTGTCCGCCTCATCTAAACCTGACGATAATGTAACAGCTTGAAATGATGCATTCACGTCTTGCAAAATATCTATTTGGTTTGCATTATGATTTCTTTATATGCTCTCATCCTTATTGTTAAGAGCTGCTGTGAGCAGCTAATTCCCCAGAGCACTATGTATCTCAGATTATCCACTCCAATGCTGATGTACAAATGGTGATTAATGGTGATATTATTTCTGAGCTCTTGAGGCCTGTGAGTTTTTTGTTTAAAATTAGCTCTAGAATATGTTAGTGTAAGTCATTATGTTGGACACCAAGCTGAACGAGAGATACTTCAGTACTTTAATATATGACACATCATCCTCCAGATAAAGGCATTTTGAATCACCAGAACAAAAATTTGCATGACAATTTTGAAAGTAATATTTATAACCCCTAATGACATGTGTTTTCTTTTAAATCAGTTTCTGAATTCTTCTCTGCTTTGTTCCCCTGTGAGATAGGAGATTAAAAGGTTTTTGGGGAATTAAATAAGGAGTACAGTACTTCTCCAGTGCAGATGCTCATTGATAACATGAGGCTTTTTAAAAAGATTTTACAACCTTAATCCTTTGCAAGTCAGTATTTCGGAGGTGTCGCAGTGACCTTGAGGTTACAGTTCAACTTAATTTGATATTGACATAAAGCAAAGAACTGTGGACTCTGGCAGCCTGAAACCAAACCAGAAATTTCTGGTGAAACTCAGCAGGTCTGATAGTGTCTGTTGAGAAACAGCGGAGTTACCATTTCAAGTCTAGTAACCTTTAGATCACAGACACAATGAGCCTTCTTTAGAGATTGGGAATGGATGTTCACTGCACTTAACTCTGCTTTCTCTCCACAGATATGGCCAGATCTTCTGAGTTTCTCCAGCAATTTCTGTTTGTCTTTTTGTCTGACATTAAGTTAAAAATTACATGTGGCTGATGATGGAACAATGCTCCAACAGCTTTTATTTCCAAATAAATCTGTGGGACCATAACCTGGTGTTGTGTGATTTTTAACTTTGTCCATCCCAGTCCAACACTGGCACCTTCACATCATGTTTGGTACCTTGTGCATCAGAACACTGAACCAGACTAGAACAGAAGAGTTGCAAATTATTCTTTCTGCTGTAGAAGTTTCACAATAAGGTTCTGTTGCTGATACTGCACATTCCTCTGTCAGGGATTGGTGGGCTGATATGCAATGCAGAATGATGCCAACCCTGTGAGTTTGATTCCTACTTTGGATGAGGTCACCATAAAGGACCATCCTTCTCAACCTCTCCACTCAGCTGTGGTCAAACCACCACCATCATCTCTCTCTCTCTGCTGAGAGAGCAGCCTTATGGTCTAGTTGGAGTTATGATGATGTGCTGTTTGTTGGCACTGATGTGGTGAAGAGAAACCTTGCGTGAAGTATTCAAGACTGGGATTGGCAGGCTTTTGAAAGCAAAAAAGTGCTGGCGATCACAGCAGGTCAGGCAGCATACATGGAGACAGAGCAAGTGAACACTTCGACTCTAGATGACTGTTCATCCGAGCTGACGTGAAGTGTGACAATACTGGTGGGGCAGCCTTTATGCAATAGTGTGGGGTAGAGTGCTCGGGGAGAAAGGCTGCAGATTAAGTAATGGGAATGTGAGAATGGCAGAACATTACCAGACTGGAAAGAATAGACAGTCCCACTGGGGTGCGGGGAGGAGAAAGAAGACATGATGACAGAGAATGTAACAGGAGAAGCTAAAAGAAAAGGAAGGAATGGGGTAGGGTTCACAATCTGAAGGTGTTGAACTCAGTATTGAATTGAATTGATTTGAATTTATTGCCATGTGTACCGAGGCACAGTGAAAAGCTTTGTCTTGTGAGCAATATAGGTAGGTCACATAGTTAGGTAGCATAGATAAGTAAATAATAGGTAAACAGCGGTAAAAAACAAAAACACATGACTAGCAAATGTTAAGAGTTTGTGAGGCCATTCAATATTCTCACAACAGTAGGGTAGAAACTGTTTGGAAACCGGCTAGTGCGTGCGTTCAGGCTTCTGTACCTTCTCCCTGATGGTAGAGGTTGTAGAAAAACATTTCCAGGGTGGGATGGATTTTTGAGAAGGTTGTAAAGTGTATGAAACAAAAACAGAAGTTGCTGGAAAAGCTCAGGAGGTCTGGCAGCATCTGTGAAGAGAAATTAAAGTTAGCGTTTCAGGTTTAATGAGCTTTCCTCAGAACATATTTAGTATTTTGTAAAGTGCCTGATCTGTAGATGAGATGTTGCTCTCCTCCAGTTTACACTGTTATAGCGTTGCAGCATATCAAGGACAGACAAGTGAGCATACTAGCAGACCTTTTGTTGTCCAAAGGTATCGAGAAATATACGTGAAAGGTTCATAAATAGCGTTGAAATGTAAATCAGCCATAATCTAATTAAATTGTGAAATAGGCTCGTGGAATTGATTGACCTACCACTGTTTCAATGGCCTCATGTTTCTGTTCATTTCTGGACTGTGCCCATCACTGCAGTGGCTCTATAGTGACATCCAGACAGAGGAATGTGCACCACAAACTGTGAGATTTCTTTGTCTGTCATCCATGCTGAGATGAAACCCTTTTCGTATCTGACAGCTTGCCTACATCTGAGTGAATCTCACCCGTGGAGCCACACAGCTCAAGTCAAACAAATTACTTAGACTCCAGCCATCTAATTGTGAATTAAATGATCTTAAACCTTGAAGTGCAAAGTCCTTTGTTAAAAGTAACAAGCACGAGATTTGTCTCTGAAGCACCCGGTCATACAGCGGCCTTTGACACAAGATATTGTGCGATCGCAATGGCTGATCCAATGTTGCAATCGTAGGTATTGATCTGAATTGTGACCATTTTGTGAAGTACCATGTTCAGACAAGCTTAAAATAAACCCTGAAATGTTGGAGGTTAAATGCAAATGGTTGTGACATCGAACCTGTCTTTCTCAAAGAGGAATTGAAGATTTTTTTTCCGGAGGTAGCCAAGCTCTGTAATCGGGTGCTCTACTACAGTTACAATAGTACCATGGACCCAACAAATAGGAAATTGTTTTGGCATGCGGTCTCCGCAAGACACAGTATGGATCCAATCTCGACAATCATTGTATCAGTCTCCTCTTAGTCGTCATCAGTAAAGTGATGGAAGTTGTCATAAATATTGCCATCAAGTGACTCTTACACAGGAATAACCTGCTCAGTTCAGTCTGGGTTCTGTTAGGGGCCAGGGTTGAGAGTGTAGTGCTGGAAAAGCACAGCAGGTCAGGCAGCATCCGACAAGCAGAAGAATCGACGTTTCGGGCAAAAGCCCTTCATCAGGAATGTCGATTCTCCTGCTCCTCGGATGCTGCCTGACCCGCTGTGCTTTTCCAGTACCATAGTCTCGATTCTGATGTCCAGCATCTGCATTCCTCACTTTCTCCTCTCTGTTAGGGGCCATTCAGTTCAAAACCTTATTGCAACCTTGGTTCAAGCATAGATTGAAGAGCTGAACTCATGTGTGGAGACGTGAGTGAGTGTTTTCCTACTATGGGTAACGTTCCATTGAGTGTGGCATCAAGGATCTATCAAAGAGAATTGAGGGATAATCTGCTAGTTCACTCGTGGATTTATACTTTAGATTAGATTACCTACAATGTGGAAACAGGACCTTTGGGCAAACAAGTCCACACTGACCCTCCGAAGATTAACCCTCCTAGACCCATTTCCCTCTGATTAATGCACCTAACGCTATAGGAAATTTAGCACAGCCAATTCACCTGACCTGCACATCTCTGGACTGTGGGAGGAATACGGAGCACCCAGAGGAAACCCATGTAGTCACAGGGAGAATGTGCAAACTCCACACAGACAGTCACCCGAGGCTGGAATTGAACCTGGGGCCCTGGTGCTGTGAGGCAGCAGTGCTAACCACTGAGCCACTGTGCAAGGAAGTTAGTTGTGGATCTTGGCTATCAGTTTCAACTCCAGGACATCTCTGCAGCAATCCTTCAGGGTGGTATTCCCAGCCTAACCACCTTCACTTGCTTCATCAATTACCTTTCCTCCATCACAATCAGAAGGGGGAATCATTCAAAGTTTGTGAGAAGATTTGTAGCTCGGGTGCTCGTTGTTGTGGTTCTGTTCGCCGAGCTGGGAGTTTTTGTTGCAAACGTTTCGTCCCCTTTCTAGGTTACATCTTCAGTGCTTGGGAGCCTCCTGTGAAGCACTTCTGTGCTGGTTCCTCCAGCATTTATAATGGTTTGAATCTGCTGCTTCCGGTTGTCAGTTGCTGTCTGCTGCAGTGGCCGGTATATAGGGTCTAGGTCGATATGTCTGTTGATAGAATTTGTGGATGAGTGCCATGCCTCTAGGAATTCCCTGGCTGTTCTCTGTTTGGCCTGCCCTATAATGGGGAATCATTGCTGATGATTCTTTTTACATTAATAGATGAATTTTTGTTTTAACTGTTTGGATTGACTGAGTTGGACCATAATTGTTACTCTACTCATTTCTGTAAAATATATTTTGTGCAATGATTCATATCTGAAGTCATAATGCAAGACAGATTTTGAACATGTTTCCAAAATAATCAATGAACTTGTAAATGTCACAGAAATCCCATTTAAATCATGGATGTACTTATTGTTGCACCTCTAGTGAAGATATGGAGGTACTGGTGTTGGACTGGGGTGGACAAAGTCAGAAGTCACACTTGACAAAGGGGCAGTGCTCCGGAACCTTGTGATTTCAAATAAACCTGTTGGTCTATTAGCTGGCATTGTGTGATTTCTGACCTCTACTGAAAGTTGCATTCAGGAGAAAGTAGCCTGCTTCTTTGGCACCCCCAACTACCACCTTCAACATTCACTCCCTTTATCCCCGATGCTCAGGAACAGCAGCGCGCAGCATCTACAAGATGCACTGTAGCATCTTACCAATGCTCCTGGGACAGCACCTCCTAGACTGGTGACCTGTACCAACTTGAAGGACAAGGGCAGCTGAACCACAAGAATAACATGACAAGCAAGTTCCCCTCCAAGACACAAATTATCCTGAGTAGGAACTGTAACATTATTATTGCATTAAAATGGTGGAGCTCCCTCCCTATAGAGGTGTATAACATCATGGGGTGGTCATGGATAGGGTGAATGCACTCAGTCCTTTTCCCAGGGTTGGGGAATCAAGGCATAGAGGGCATCAGTTCAAGGTTCGAAGGGCAAGAATAAAAGAGAACCTGAGGGGCTACGATTTGGAGGTGCCGGTGTTGGATTGGGTTTTGCAAAGTTAAAAATCACACAACACCAGGTTATAGTCCAACACGTTTATTTGGAAGTATTAGCTTTTGGAGCACTGTTCCTTCATCAGATGGTTGTGTAGGAGAAGATCTTAAGACGTATAAAGGTTTACAGCGCGATGTAACTGAAACTAGGAAGGAAGATGGACAGGTAGGACAGTTCAAAAGGTCAGTGCTGAGTTGGAAGGTTGGATCTAGGATAAGGTGGGGGGAGGGAAAATGAAGAAACTGGTGAAATCAACATTGATCCCCTGTAGTTGGAAGTAAGGTGTCCATCTTCCCTCCCATCCATCTGCTCCAACCTCTGCTGTGTCCTATCACCATTATCTTGCACCTTTATCGACCTATCACATTCCCAGCTACTGACCCCCCCAGCCCCAGCCCCTTCCCATTTATCTTTCAGCCCCCTTGGGCCACTCCCACATTCCCGATGAAGGACTTATGCTTGAAACATCGACTCTTCTGCTCCTCAGATGCTGCCTGACTGGCTGTGCTTTTCCAGCACCACACTCTTTGAATCTGATCTTCAGCATCTACAGTTCCCACTTTCTCTTAGTCCTTACAAGGATATCGACCACATGCAGGGAAATAGGGTCAGCTTGGATGGACATTTTGGTCGGCATGGACCAGTTTGGGCCAAAGGGTCTCCATGCCAAAAGACTCTGACTCTGTATGAGCCTATGACTCTCATAGCACTGCAGGTGTACCTTCACCACATGGACTGCACTGGTTCAAGGAGAAGGCTTCTCAGCACATTCTCCAGAGGCAGTTAGGGATTGGCAATTAATCTTGGCCATGCCAGCAGCTTCCAGATCCTGAGAATGAATGAGAAAGGAGCTCCTTCACAAGGCTGCAAATGCCAGCAGGAGAACATGTGTACGAAAGTGGGGGTGGGGTCCCAAGGTCAGAAATCAACAGCAGGTCTCAAAGCTGGTACTGCTAGAAGTTCAGATTGTGAGGCCTTCGGAGGGCGATTTGCAGCATTCAGGTTCAAGCCGCAGTCCTGTTCCAGCAGCCGTGCGGAGATAGCCACACAAATCTGGAGGAGGAGGAGAAGGCAGTGAAGAGAGGGAGCAGAGGGTGATGGCAGCAGACTGGGCCTTTAGGCACTACCCTCAGTGCTCCAGGCAGAGGGGCATCTGAACAGGGTGGGGCAAGTGCAAGAAAGCAGCGACAGCCGAGCAGATCCAATCTGCAGCCAACACCGGGGGATGGAAGCTCCTGGTTTTTATTTATTCATCTCCGGGATGAGGGTGACGCTGGCTGGCCCAGCATTTATTGCCCATCCCCAATTGCCCAGAGGGCAGTTAAGAGTCAACCACATTGCTGTGGGTTTGGAGTCATGTGTTGGCCAGATCAGGTAAGGATGTCAGTTTCTTTCACTGAAGGACATTAGGTTCATTAGCAGCAAGTGCAGACACTTCCTATGGCCTGTAGCAGGAAGCTGTGGCCATGTCTACATGGGGACCAGCTTAGAGTTATGGCTGCTCTCTCCCAGTTAGCTCAGTTGGCTGGAGAGCTGGTTTTGTAATGCAGAATGGTACCAGCAGTGCAAGTTCAATGCCTATACCAGCTGTGCTATCGCTTTATTTTTGTATAGATAAATCTTAAGTTATCTTGAGACTGTGACTTGAAAGAAATTCTGGGATTTACATATTAATCAATCGAAACCTGCACCCCCCATTCTAAATGATTAAAGACTCAACAGCAATTTAGGTTTGTTCAATACATCACATAAGCTGTATGACACTTTGATCTTTTGTTAAAAATTCTGTGTATTATGATCCTGTCCCAGTAGCTACCTGATGAAGGAGCAGCGCTCCGAAAGCTTGTACTTTCAAATAAATCTGTTGGACCTGGTGCTGTGTGATTTTTAACTTTGTCCACCTCAATCCAACACTGGTGCCTCCACATCATGTATGCTGGCTGAGGTCACCATGAACATCCTGCCTTCTCAACCTCTACCCTCACCTGAGGTGTGATGGCCCTCCAGTTAAACCACTACCAGTTGTCTGTCTTCCATTCTCTAATGACAGAAACAGGAGTCGGCCATTCGGCCCCTTTAACCTGTTCTATCATTCAACAAGATCATGGTTGATTTGTGTACCAAGTCCATATAGCTACCTTTGGCTCATATCCCTTAGTGTTATTTTTTTAAGAAAAAATTATCTATCTCAGATTTCAAGTTAACAATTGATCCAGCATCCACTGTGTTTGTGGAGGAGAGTTCCAATCATCCACCACCCTTTGCATGTCAATGTGCTTCCTAATATCTATAAAGGTTGGCCCTAATTCTCAGACTATGCCCTCAATACCTGGAATCTCCACCCAGTCGACCAACTTGACGTCTATCTACTCTGTAGTGACTTTGCCTTTAATCAATCTGATTATTATATAGCAGAGGAGATGGCCTGGTGATATCACTAGACTATTATTCCCATGGACACATATTCAAATCATACCACTGCACATGTTGCAATTTGAATTCACTAAAGAATCTGGAATTAAAGAGTCAAAAGATGACCATGAAACCATTGTCAATTGTTGGAAAAACCCATCTGGTCACTAATGTCCTTTAGGGAAGAAAATTTGCCATCCTTACCTGATCTGGCCTACGTGTGACTTCAGACCCACAGCAATGTGGTTTACTTGGGCACTTATGTGATGGGGAATGAATGCTGGCCTAGCCAAAAGTACCCACATCCTGTGAGTAAATAAATTAAAAAAAAAATCCCACAATGTGAATCTGGGGCAGCACAAAATGGCTATCATCCACTCAAAGGTGCAGTAGGTATCTCTGACACAGATCAGTTCCCCATCTCCAGCAACATGAGCAAGTCAGCTACCCTGAGGTTATGAAGGCAAGTTTAATCTCACTGTCCCATGAGGAGAGATTGGTTCTACTGTGCCTGCATTTGCTGGAATTTAAAAGGATGGGGTCTGATTGAATCATACGAACATCTACCAAGGCTGGACAGACCAGATGCAGGATGGACAGTTTGTGGGGTTGAGAACCAGGAGTCATAATATTAGCAAGAGGTTTAATTATTTAGGATGAGAAAATATTTCTTTGGAATTCTTCAGCACAAAAGGCTGTGAAGGCCAAGTCACTAAATATATTCAGTTGATAATGCTTTTACCATTTAAAACCATCAAGGAGTATGGGGAGAGAGCAGGACTGTAACACTGGAGATCAATCTTGATTATATTGAATGGTAGAATAGGCTCAAAGGACTAAATAGCCTACTCCCGCTTGTAATGTTTCTAATGTGTTTCTATGTCTAATAGGTCTCTTTATCAACAATTTAAATGTCTTTGAGATGAGGTGGTAAGTTTGTGATATTTAATATTGTTTAAAGGATCTCTAGAATTGATATTCGTTACTTGGCTTATCTTTGGCTTTGCTTAAGTGTTCAGAATCCAGTTAAAGCAAATTCTAAAAAAAGGCAGGCAGGAGGTAATCAGAGGACACCGATAAGGATAATTGGTGAAAGAAGCAAAGGCGAGATGTGCAGTGAAGATTATGCAGCGTGTTGTTGTGGTTTGGAATACGCTGTGTGAAAGGTTGATGGAAGCAGATTCAATTGCAACCTTTGAGAAGGAATTGAATCAATACCTGAAAAAGAACATTAATTGCTGGACTACAGACAGACGGCTGAGGATTGTGGACTTAATTGGATAGTTCTTCCAATGAACTGGCATAGGCAAAATAGGCCAAATGGCCTCCTTCTGTACAGTTAGATTAGATGAAAGCAATTGCAGTTATTTTAATTAAGCTGCCTGAATGCTGACAAAATGGCATAAGACCTTAAACAAAAACAGTTGTACTGAATGCAGTAATATGGAAATCCAGCTTCAACATCTTGCATGTTTCACACTCTCTCTCTCTCATTAGACTTGACTGCAATTATAAGCACACATGATCTGTTATTATCTACCAACAAGCACTTGTACATTATGCAGTAAAAGAATTTCTTTCAGAAGACTACATCACTGTGGTATTATTACAGGCAACTTAAGCGTGAGTACTAATTGTAGACGGAGCCCCTGTTTCACATGGCTTCAATTATGAGTTTTAATATTAAATCCTACAACTTAATTATATCTAAATACACTCTTGTCATATTTTAAAAACGTTAAAAATCCAGGCATATGAAATCTGAGAAATCATTTTCCAAGCGTTGTTACCGGGGAATGATTTTGCTGCACTTTGGATGCTGCCTGAACTGCTGTGCTCTTCCAGCACCACTAATCCAGAACCGGGGAAATGTTATCCACAGTTAATAAATGTTCTCCATATTTGATGTACCGTCCTGTCAAATTAGGTTGAGTTTTCTGCCTCTTTGGTGGGCTCTGTGAGATGCCATTTGTCTTGTGTTTCTCAGGCAGTGACTGCAAGACTACTGAGATGCGCTATCTACAAGACACACTGCAGAAATTCACCAGAGATGCTCAGACAGCACCTTCCAAACCCACAACCATTTCCATTGAGGTGGACAAGGGCAGCAGTTATAGGGGAACACCACCACCTGCAAGATCCACTCCAAGCCACTCACCATCCTAATTTGGAAATATATCACCGTTCCTTCACTGTCGCTGCATCAAATCCTGGAATTCCCCATCTAATGGCATTGTGGGTCAACCCACAGCAGGTGGACTGCAGCTGTTCAAGAAACCAGCTCACCACCGCCTTCTCAAGGTCAACTATGGACGGACAATAAGTGTTGGCCTAGCCAATGATGCCCACATCCCACAAATGAATAACAATAAAACTGAGGAGTCTCCTATTGCTGTTATGCTTTTGTATCTTTGGTGTCTATCCACGCACTGCAGCCTCTGCCACGACAATAGAATGTTGGGTCATCAAGTAGCTAATGAAGAACTTCTGAAGTACAGTCATGATCTTAATGTCAGAAGCACAGCAGTCCATGAGGATATAGCAATGAGCAACAATGTGATACTGAACAATCTGGCTCTTCAGTGATATATGTTAAGAGCTCCCTTGTTCTTCTCTGATTAGTACTACAAGATCTTTTCTGAGACCACTGTTCAGTCTCAGCCAAAAGCTCTTTTTGTACTGCACTCTGGAGCGGGGCTTGATCCCCTTGGGGTGATTGCAATTCCACTAAGCTGTGGTTGATGCTGTAGCATGAAGTAGATGGCAATGGAAAATCAAGCCAACAGTTTTCATTTCATTTCATTGCATAATATTTATCTTCTCGGCTACATATGTGATTGTCACTTGGGTGCAGGAATTCTTCTCACTCATTTAGTCTGTCCATATGCCTTACATTTAGAATTGTAACCATACTTCCCGATATCTATCTAAATAGCACTTACGATCAGTTAGAAGAATACTAGACAGGCAAAATATTTACACTTGACTTGATGGACCATAATTATTTCATAAATATAAAGTTTTGATTGCTTAGACCATTGAGTATTTATTTATTTATTGTCACATTTAATCGAGAAAGTAACAGTGAAACGTGTTTTGTTTCCCCAATCCACTGCCATTTTGAGTAACAAAAAGGAAATTACATAAATCGAGTTCAGCTTCTGCACAAGGGCTCTTCAAACTCAGCTGCAGGGCTTCTACAAGGTGTCTGCGAGGTGTACCAAGCTTCAAGCAGTCCCCACTCCAGGCACCATCACCGCCACAGCCAAAGAACCACCAAGTCTCGAGTTGACCTTGCTGAATGAGGAATCCTCTTCCGGGCACTGCCACCACTGAAGCCAATGATCAGCCCAGCAATGCCACAGCCAATGATCCACTGAATCCCTCACTCCAGGCTCCGGGCCTACCGCACTAAGAGTCCTCACTCCAGCCAATGATCGGCAAGCAGTGCCACAGCCAACGACCCACTGAATCCCTCGCTCCAGGCTCCGGGCCTACCGCTCTAAGAGTCCTTGCTCCAGCCAACCATCGACAAGCAATGTCACAGCCAACGACCCACTAAGTCCCTGAGTCTAGGCTCTGTGCCTATCGCACTAATAGTACTCACTCCAACCATCGATCATCAAGCAATGCCACAACTGACGACCCACTGAGTCCCTGAGCCCAGGCTCTGGGCACTGCTAATGCTCTAGCCGATGTCCGCCGAGTTGGGACATGTTAATGTAGTTGGACAGTATGTCAGGGAGGGCACGTTTAAAGTGCTTTCTGCAGTTCTTGTCACCCTGTTATGGAAGGACATTATTAGATTGAAGAGGGTGTGGAAAAGATTCACAAGAATGTTACTGGGACTGGAGTTGTAAGGAGAGGCTGGAAAGGCTGGGACTCTTTTTGCCGGAGGCAGGAGGTGAAGGGTGACCTTGTAGGAGTTTATAAAATCATGAGCGGTATAGAGAGGTGAATAGCAAAGGCCATTTTCCTGGTGGGTGTGGGAGGGTTGTTCAAAATGAAAGGGCATGGTTTTAAGGTGAGAGGAGAATAATTTAAATGGGAACTGAGAGGCTACCTTTTCACACAGAGAGTAGTATTGTATGTGGAATAAGCAGCCAGAGGATGTGATGGATGCAGGTGCAGTTACAGGGTTAAAAAAGCAACATTTGGGCAGGTACATGAATAGGAAAGGTTTAGGAGGGATATGGGCCAATTGCAAGCAAATGGGACTAGATTAGTTTGGGAAACTTAGTTCACGTTGACGAGTTACTCCAAAGGTAAAAACAAGGACTGCAGATGCTGGGAACCAGAGTCTAGATTAGAGTGGTGCTGGAAAAGCACAACAAGTCAGACAGCATCCGAGGAGCAGGAAAATCAATGTTTTGGGCAAAAGCCCTTCATTAGGATCTTCTGAATGAAGGGCTTTTGCCCGAAACGTCGAGTTACTCCAAAGGGTCTGTTTCTGTAGTCACAAAGCTGGTCCCTTTTTTTCTAAGCGTTGTTCCTTGGCTCAAGAAGACTCTGTCCTTGATTTTTTTCAGAGGGAGGGGTAACAAACCAGGCCAGACTCTGATCAGTCTGGTTTGGTACAGAGAGGAAAAGGATTTTGAAAGGCCTTTTGTTTATATGTAAAGGTGAGACTTCAGGCCAAAGGGGCATGTTTTAGAAGTGACCTGTATAAAGAGAGGGGAGTGGTCAGCTCTCTAGCTGAGCTGAGCAGTTTTAGTTCAGTATGACCTGGTGAGAAGTTCATCAGTGAGCTGTGTGGAAACTCTCTCTCTCTCTCTCTCTCTCTGTCTCTCACTCTCTCTCTCTGTTTCTGCCCTTCTACTTCAACCTGTAAGCATGTGTTCCATTTGTACTGGTTTTTAAAGGGAGTTTGCTTATTGGGACTGTTGTGTATATTCAGAACAGCATAATTAAGTCTAGTTGAATAGATTGTGTTCTGTAGGGGTTCTTTATTCTGTTCTTTGTGTTTTATTGTATATTTTTGTGAATAAATTTTTGTCTGTTTTAAAATCTAGTAATCAACTTAGATAACTTACTCTGGGTAATTTTCACTGTAAACGTACTGAAACAAATTACAAAGTTATGGTCTGGGGCTGCCTACGTAAGAAAGTTTTGAGTGATCTGGCCTAATCCATCACACTGTGCTGTAACACTCTATGTTAGAACTCCAGGATTAAATTGAAACATCACAATGCTCTGTTCTATACACATTTGGACAAAACACACACATGCATTTGTTATTAAGTAGGTACACAGAATGAGTAAGATAATTCTAAATAATATAAGGTTTTGTCTTAAACTCAGTGCAGCAGAATTTTACAGCTTAGTGTTATTTTTTTGTAGCTTCTACTCTCATAGGCTTTTAAATATACTCATTCTCCCAGTCCAAGGATAGGCATCATTGACGGTTATACAGAACCAGATACAGGTAGACACATTCTTATTCCATACTGGACTTTTCCTCTGTTTACACAGCAACTTGGCCCTCTCTCAAACTCAATAATTTCTTTTTACTTCTGCATGTTCTTTTAAGGCCATAAGATATAGGAACATTAGGAGACCATTCAGCCCATCGAGTCTGCTCCGTCAATCAATGAGATCATGCTGATCTGATAATCCTCAGCTCCAGCTTTCTGTTTTTCCACTATAACCCTTGACTCACTTCCTGACTAAAAATCTGTCTCTCTCAGCTTTGAATACACTTAATGACCCAACCTAAACAGCCCCCTGTGGTAAAGAATTCCACGGATTCACAACCCACTGAGAGAAGAAATTCCACCTCATCTCTGTCCTAATTCTTACTCTAAGAGTATGCCCTCTGGTTTGGGACTGTCCCACAAAAGGAAACAAGCCTCTCTGCATCTATCCTGTCAAGTGAGCCAAGAATCTTGGATGTTTCAATAAGGCCATTCTCATTCTTCTCGACTCCAATGAGTACAGGTCCAAGCTACTCAACCTCTTGCTTATACCCAGTCCCTCCACGTCTGCATCAACCTCGTGAACATTCTGGAACACCTCCAATCCCAAAAATATCTTTCTTTGGATAAGAGGTCCAGAACTGTCCACAGTATTCCAGCTGCAAGTTTTAGCAAAACCTCCCTAGTTTCACATTCCATTCCCTTTGAAATAAAGGTCAATATGTGTCTTCGTTATTACCCGCTGAACTTGGAAACTCAATGTTTGGTGATCCATGGATCAAAACTCCCTACTAAGTTTTTTGAAAAATAGCTGCGCCCTCAACAAGGAACTCCACAGCAACGTTCAGGCTTCAGGGATATTCTCAGCTAAACCAGATGTTCGAGTGTTGTTTGCAAGCAGAGAGAGAAATAATTCCTTTACATCCACTCAAGCAGGTACTTAATGTCCCACCTGAAAGACAGCAACACTGACAATACAGTGATCCCATGACACACTTCATTTAGATTTTGTTGCTCTGCTCTGAGTAAATGCATATATGATATAGAATGACACTTCATAAGATTAGATTAGATTAGATTACAAGTGGGCAGCACAGTGGTTAGCATTGCTGCCTCACACTGCCAGAGACCTGGATTCAATTCCCGCCTCAGGCGACTGACTGTGTGGAGTTTGCACATTCTCCCCGTGTCTGCGTGGGTTTCTTCTGGGTGCTCCGGTTTCCTCCCACAGTCCAAAAATGTGCAGGTTAGGTGAATTGGCCATGCTAAATTGCCCATAGTGTTAGGTGCAGGGGTCAATGTACGAGAATGGGTCTGGGTGGGTGCGCTTCGGCAGGTCGGTGTGGACCTGTTGGGCCAAAGGGCCTGTTTCCACATTGTAAGTAATCTAAAAAAAAGATTTGACAAGGTGTGATCAACAACGATTGAGGCATGGGTGTTTAGGAAATGGAAGAGGACCTTCAGCCCCTTGAGCTTGTGTTGATTTCAGGTTCACAATGGCTAATCTGCATTGTTGTTTGCAGAGCTACCTATTTCCAATTTTTAAAATTAATTTGAGGAACTTGGGCATCTCTGGCTGGCCAGCACTGATAGCCCATCCCTATTTGCCCTTGAGAAGGTGGTGGTGAGCTGCCTTCTTGAATTGCTGCGTCCACTTGCTGTGGGTTGACCCCCAATGCTGTTAGGGAGGGAATTCCAGGATTTTGACCCAATGACTGTGAAGGAACCGTGACACATTTCCAAGTCAGGATGGTGAGCGGCTTGAAGGGGAACTTGAAAGTGGTGGTGTTCCCAAGTACCTTGCCCTTCTCGATGGAAGTGGTTATGGGTTTGGAAGGTGCTGTCTAAGGATCTTTAATGAATTTCAATTCCAGAAAGCGAATCGATGGAGTTATATAGAGACCAATGCATCAATACTGCCATCCCATGAAAGAAGCTAATAGGCCAATGAGAGAGACTGACCACTTGAGAGGAACATCAGAAGTACAGCATCAAATTTCTCACATTTGATTGGGTTGGGAAACAAATGCTGCTCTTACCATAGCCTACAGGCAAATTAAGAAAAAATCCTTGAGTCCACCATCAATATCCCTCAGTGTGTTCTATTCACTGTGTCAGAATCCACTCATCAGAGTTGGTGAGACAATGATCTACAGTCAGTCAACAATAACTATGGGAGGGCTTCAACATTTCCTATTTTATCATTATGTTGTTATGAAGTTGAATGTGTGTACAGTACCTTTGATAGAGGGTGAACTGAGCTGTTCTGAACTGAGAGCTTACAAGCACCTGTGCATATAATGAGAAGGCAGTCCAAAGGGGTACTGGAAAAAATGGAAAATATGTAACATTTGGCTGTGAAAGATACAGGTATCCCTCACTATCCAAACGTAGAGTGTACCTATGAAACATTTCGTAAGTCGAAATGGCATAAAGCAAAGAAGCTTCAATTTATATGGGAAAAGTTTTTGCTTTTTCTCATAAAAGCAAAAATCCTCTTCGGATGTCTTTCATTTAGGGAAAAAGGTACTGATGTACGGCTTTCGTAAAAGTGAAGTGGCATAAAGCGAACTTTCGAAAAGTGGGGGATACCTGTTCTTGAGTTTTGGTTGCTGTTTTGACAGCAACTTTTGTTTTCATTTTTAACATCTTTTCACCACAAGCACCTTACACCCGCTATCCCCACCACCACCCAAACTATAGCATAAACTCTGTCTCTCCACGTTTCACTTCAGCTCTGCTGAAAGTCATCTAGACTCAAAACCTTTCCGTCTTCACAGGAAATGATGTCACCAACCCAAAGAAACCCAAACATGTAAATAGAAAGCAGGAGTTATCAGCAGTGCTTCACCTGAGGCCCGCTGAAGATGTTACCTAGTAGGGTGATGAAACATCTGGAAATGAACCTTCCAGCTCAGCGAGCAAACCTACATCCAGAACCTCAACCTGAGCTACAAATCTTCTCAAAACCCGCTAAGCTTTCTGTCTCTCCATCAATGCTGCCTGACCCTCTGTGATCTCTAGCATTTGTTGTTTCCAGTACAGATTCCAGCATCTGCAGTAACTTGCTCCTACATCTTATTTAAGTAATTCCTTTTCAATCCTTCTTGTAACTCAAAAATAGCGCCGGGTTCAGGCGACAAAACACTTTTCACTGTATCCTCAAGATTTTTTGTGACAGTAAATAAACCATTCAATCACTCATGTGATGATAAGTGGGAAAGACCAAGGTCATGTCTATCAATGCAAAACTGCATTTACATGAGCTGCTCTTAGACACCAGCAGCAGAAATGTCACCCACTGCAATACATAACCTTGTGGTCAGGTTCCTATTACTCAGTCCATCAGGTGAATCAGCGTCTATAGAAGTGCATGCCACAAGTGGCACTAGGCATATCTTGGAGAGACTTATGATGTCAACTTTCAAGCTTCAGTCTCGTAATAAAAGATGCAGGGAGGAAAAAGAGTGAAAAGAGAAGGTGAGTGTGAAGTGAGGCTGCAGGCTTACGTGAGAACAAAACACTGGCATGCAAGGATAGAGTATATGGTCAGAATTAAAGTTCTTTACACAAATGTATGGGGTGTAAGGAACAAGTTAAAGATTCAAATTGGAAATTATGATATGGTGGCCATTAAGGTGATATGACTGCAGGAAGGTCACGACTAAGAATTAAAGATTGTGGGTTATAAGGTTTCCAGGAGGAATAGAGAAGACGGCAGAAGGACTGGAGTAGCATTACTGATGAAAAAAGAATCTCTTCTATGGAGAGGGAGGATGTAATGAGGGCAAAGCACCCAGTGGAGACCATATGGGTGGTACTGGAAAAGTGTGAAGGTTTAAAACTGCAGTAAGTGTCATATATAGACCACTTGGCAATAGCTCAGAAGTGCTAGATCATATAAATGCTGCAATTAGGTAACTATGCAGCAAAGACAGAGGAGTATAAATGGGCGATTCTAATATTAACATGGACTGGGAGGGACAGACAAGCACCTGCCAGAGAGGTTATGAATTTCTAGTGTGTGTCTGGGATAGTTTCCTGCGGCAATATGTCTTGGATATGACAAGGAAATGAGCAATATTAAATCTAATAATGAGCAATGAACCTAATTTAGTTCAGTGACCTAGTTGTTCGTGAGGATTTGTGAAATTGTGATCATAATATGGTCAAGTTTCATATAATGTTTGTAAGAGGCAAGCTCAGGTCAGACACTAGAATTTTGGATTTAAGTAAGGCAGACTTTAATGGGATGAAGCAGAGTCTGTCCACAAGAAAATGGGAAATCCTGCTAATAGTTAAAACAACCAGGGAACAGTGGAGAGTGTTCAAAGAAAATTTTAATGCTATTCCAAAGCAGTTTGTACCCACAAGAAGGAAAAGCTCCATCTCATAAAAGAAAACCTATCCTGGATTTCTGAAAAGAAAGGGGTTATAAAATGTAAAGAACAGTACAGATTCCACAGAATGTGACAAATACAAAGGGCTATAAAACAGCTTATAAGAGTGTTAAAAAGGATATGAAAAGAAAGTTTTGTTCATAAAGGAAAACAAGGACATAAAATGCAATCAGAAGAGATTATAGAGTTATGTAAAGGGAAATTGGCTGTTTAAGAGTGCTATGATCCACTGAAGATTGAGAGTATGAATATTAGCAATGACAGGGAAAATGACAGGCATGCTGAATGAAGACTTTGCTTCAGCATTCACAGCAGATAAGGAGGATAGCTTGCTGCAACTCCCAAAAAAAATTTACAAAAGATCAGGGACAGGATCTAAATAAAACTAGCTTAAGTAAATCACCAATAATAGGGAAATTAATGTAACTGAAGAGTGACAAATCGCTAGGACCTATGTTTCCATCCGTGGGTGGTAAAGAGAATATTGCCAATGCCCTAACTATAATTTGCATAGTTCCCTGATTCAGGGTTTATCTCTGAACTAGAAATTTGCAGAGGTCACTCTGCTCTTTCTGAAAGGTAACAGAGGGATACTAGGAATTACAGACCAGTTAGCCTGACATCTGTGATTGACAAACTGCTGGAGTTTGTAACCAAGGATAGGGTAACCGATTACCTTGAAATTTTTCAGTTAATCAGGGAGAGTCAACATGGCTTCATGCCTGACAGCTCTGTTTTTGGAGAGGTGAGAAAGGTGATGGACAGAAATAAGTCAATGGACGTTGTTCTATGGACCTCCAGAAAGCTTTTGATAAAGTTCCACATGAGAAACAGCAGCATCTGAGGAGTAGGAGAGTCGATGTTTCAGGCATAAGCCCTTCATCAGGAATTTGGGGAGGAAGGCGGATGAGTGATTAATAAGGGGGTGGGTGTGGGGCTGGGACAAGGTAGGTGGGAAGGTGACAGATGGATGCAGTTGGGGGGGGGGGATAATTATATAGGTCGGTGGGGAGGCTGGAGTAGATAGATGGGAAGGAGGATGGACAGGTAAGACAGGTCAAGAGGGCAGTGCTGAGTTGGATCTAGGATAAGATAGGGAGAGGGGAGGTTTGGAAACTAGTGAAATCCATGTTGATGCCATGTGGTTGAAGGTGGACAATGAAGTGTTTTTCCTCCAGTTGGAGGTGGCTTTGATTTGGTGCTAGAGGATGCCAGGAGTTACATGTCCTTGGGGGAGTGGGAGGGGGAGTTGACGTGGTCAGCCACAGGGTAGTGGGGTTGTTTGGTGTGTGTGTGTGTCCAGAGATGTTCCCTGAAACGCTCTCAAATTGCCAGGAAGTTGTCTGCCTGGAATCTGTGTTAGGGCCTCAAGTATTCACAGTATTCATTCATGACTTGGATGATGGCAAAAAGAAGTCAAATATGAAGATTTGCTGATGACACAAAATTGTTCAGCATTCTAGAAACTGTTAGTGGCAGCATAAAATTACAATAGAATATTGATAGATTAGATGACAATTGCAACATTTAAAAGGCATCTGGAAGGGTATATGAATAGGAAGGGTTTGAAGGGATATGGGCCGGGTGCTGGCAAATGGGACTAGATTGGGTTGAGATATCTGGTCGGCATGGACGAGTTGGACCGAAGGGTCTGATTCCATGCTGTACATCTCTATAACTCTATGAATAGACAAAGCACTGGCAGTTGGACTTTAATGTGAGCAAATCTGAGATTATTCATTTTGGCTTGAAAAAGGATACTTTTTAGAAGGCACAAAATTAGGTAAAGTGGATGTCCAACAAGATTTGGAGGTTTAGATGCATAGTTGTTTAAAATACCATGAACAGGTACAGATGAATGGAATGCTGGTTTTCATATCTCACGATTGGAGTATAGGGATACAGATGTTATGCTGCAGTTAAATGAAACCCTAGTTAGATTGCACTTAGAATACTGTGAGCCTATCTGGGCACCAACTCTCAGGTTGTTTCGGACCTGGCAAGGATTCAACGCATGTTTACAAGGGTAGTACCTGGATTCTGGGGTTACATTATGAAGAAAGATTAGACAAATTAAAACTTTATTCTCTAGAATTCAGAAGGTTAAGAGGTGATCTAACTGAGATATTAACAGGGAAATACAGGGCAAATAAACATAAACTGCTTCTGCAGTTTGAAGAGTCTAGAACCTGGGGACATAGAATTAGGGCCACACCTTTCAGGAGTAGTGTAGATTTGGAACTCTCTTCCTCAAGTGGTGGTCAATGCTAATGTACTTGTTGAATTTAAATCTGAGATAGACAATCTTTTATTAAGGAAGGCTATTCAGGCATTTGAGCTCAAGGCAGACATTTTGATTAGGCCACAGATCAGCCATGATCTTATTGATGTCACAGTGAATTCAAAGGGCTCAATGGCCTATCCCTGTTTCTATGTTCCTAAGTGTTGTGCTAACTGTTTTTCTACGGTGCAACTTCTATGTACTTCTAAGTTGGTGACGTGATGGATCAGTCACCAATTACCTGGAAGTCTGGAGGCACAACAATGCACAAAGATGCTTAACACTTATGAGGACTTAGATTTGTCTAGTGCCTCTGCTATTGGGTTCACCAGCCTCAGGATATGTACAATCACAGAATGAATGGGAGCTATTCACAAAATTAACCTTGTAACATGTTTTGTTGAGAAAAATAAGGCATTGTGCAGATTCAAGTGTCCCTCCCAAGTCATCCACCTTCCTGAACTGGATGCATGTCATTGTCCTTTCATCATTACTGGGTCAACATGTGGAATTCACTCCCATTGCTGGAGTACTTTCTTCAGATGGAGAGAAACAAGTTAAGGAGAAGGACTGCCAATATATTTTGGAGCATCAGTGGGTGGGCAGAAGGAATCTTAGCAAATCTGAGAATCCAATCACATTTTGTAAATGAAATTAAATCTTAATTAGAGGGAAATTTATAATCAGGGAAGTGATGGCCGAATGGTACTATTGCTAGATTGTTAATCCAAGACCCAGGTAATGTTCTGGGGCCCAAGAAAGGAATTGCTGGAAAAGCTCACCATCTGTGGAGAGAAATCAGAGTTAACATTTCAGGTTGACTGACCCTTCCTCAGAATGATCTGGGTACCCAGGTTTGAATTATGCCCCAACAGATGGTGAAACGTTAATTCAATTGAAAACAAAATATGGAAGTTAGAGTCTAATGATGACCACAAATCCATTGTCGATTGTCTGGAAAATACATCTACTTCATTAATGTCCTTTAGGGAAGGGAACTGTCATCTCTACCTTGTCTATTTTACGCATAACTCCAGACCCAGAGCAATGTGATTGACTCTTAACTGCTTTCTGGGCAATTAAGGATGGGCAATAAACTCTAGCCTAACCAGTGACCTCTTCACCCATGAATACATTTTAAAAATGAAGTTGTTAGGAGCTGAAATGTGTCAGATTTCTTTATGCTCTCCTTGTATCTTTTTTCCCTGAATGATTTTGTTTGTTTAACTTTTCCTTGAAGGAGCTGGTGGATGGTCACCCCTGGAATCTGACAAATACCAATGGTTACAGATGGACCTCGGTGAGAGAACAGAAATCACCGCCGTAGCAAGCCAGGGGCGGTATGGGAGCTCAGATTGGGTGACACACTACCTGTTAATGTTCAGTGACACAGGAAGGAACTGGAAACAGTATCGCCAAGAAGACAGCATTTGGGTAGGGAACCCATAGTTGATTCATATCAGTTGTATTGTACAAAATGACAATGTGGCAGTGCAATGATAAAGACTACATTTTTTGGCTTACTTTGTGCTGTAATGGGAACAGAATATTTATTTTAATCAGTTTAAAGTCATTGTATCCCATGTTCTATTTTTGTTAAATTTTTACTCTGTTGCTCGTTTCTAATTTTCTTGCTAATGGCATGAAATCCTTATTGTCCACCACAGATTTTGACATTAATGAGACGTAAAAGATTTTGAATTTTGTCATAGATGGTCACGATGTTGTCCCCATGCTACTTCAGCTCCTCAGACAACTACTTACTGCTTATTTTGTGGCCAAATTCTGATATTACTTCAGCAGCCACTCTTTTCAAACAGCCTTTTTGAATTAGAATGCAAATTCTACCCTGGATTGGAAATTATTCTTCCACCACAGTGTGCTTATTCTCTTTCAGTTCTGGAAAGTTGAAATACATTTTCTGCTTCGGTGGTCCCAGATGGGAACCACGCTTGGAATATTGGTCAGAGACTTGGTCCTAACTGTCTATCAGGCTCATGTCTATCATGATTTCGTTTGTATTTTTCTCCAATTTTATTGACTGTTTACATTATGTGCAGCTACAGTTGGCTGCAGCGTTTCCTTTCAGTCGCTGACAGCTGCGAGTTTGGGCAGGGTGACCCTGCAGAGCGTACGAATATTTATCAGTAATCTTTTCGGATGCGCCAATATTAGTAATGGCATTCCCACACCAAATAATTGGAATGTCACTGCTTTAAGGAAACGTAAGCCCCTTGTGAACCACAAGTGTGTGATTCACTCAATATTGCAAGCACTATCTTGTTTGAATTACATTAATGATTAGCACCAAAATAGCATCAGCAATTGAAATTAATACAGCCCTTGCTGTGTGATATAATGAACCAATGCACAATTATTGTTACTTGAAGCTTTCTGTTAAGGATCAGCTTTGCATTCACTTCTTTCCCCCTATAGTTCACAGTGACATACTTTGAATAAGTGTAAGTTACTGACTGGGAATTTAGTCATATCCAGCATTGGTTATTGTCAGAGATTCGTATTTCTGCTGTCAAGCACTCCAATTAGCTTTTGAAAACCATGTTTCATACATCCAATTGTGTGTACGTCAAACTTACATGACTCAGAAAGAACACTATGTTGAATTTCATCTCTATAAAAAGTATGGAAAGATTTTGGTGAACAGGACATGGGAGAATTACAAAATTGGATAATAGCCCAATTTGCAATTCAGTCTTGAAACTATGGCCTGATGTCTTCCGCTTTGCATTAACATAGAGCACATTTATGTGTATTTGTGGTTACATTTAAGACAGAGATCAATAGCTCGAGTGTTTTAGAGTGAGTAGCCCTGCTATCTCCACACCTGCCTGTTCAGAAAAGGCCGGCATTGGGAATGACCAAGCTGGGAGAGAGGAATGGTTTTCGTGAGGACTAGGACATTGACATTGATGGTAACGATGTTATAGAGCAGAGTGGTTGCTTCATAAATGGCAGAGTGAATGAAGGACCTAATGACGAGATAAATTAGACATTGAAAATTACAATTGTTAGTGCAGTATAGAATGACCGCTGCATTTTCAGAGAGGCACTGTTAAAGAGTCATAGGATAACAGAGATGTACAGCATGGAAAGAGACCCTTTCATCTAACTCGTCCATGCTGACCAAATATCCTAAATTAATCTGGTCCCATTTACCAACACTTGGCCCATATCCCTTTAAACTCTTCCTATTCAAACCACTTCCTCTGGAGTTCATTCCATACACGCACCACCCTCTGTGTGAAAAGGTTGCCCCTTAGATCTCTTTTCGATTTTTCCACTCTCACCCTAAACCTATGCCCTCCAGTTCTGGATTGTCCCACCCGAGGGAAGAAAAGCATACCAAACACCTTCTTCACTATCCTATCTACCTGCAACTCCACTTTCAAGGAATTATGAACCTGCACTCCAAGGTCTCTTTGTTCAGCAACACTCCCCAAGACCTCACCATTAAGTGTATAAGTCCTGCCCTGATTTGCCTTTCCAAAATGAACACATTTGTCTAAATTGAACTCCACCTGCCACTCCTCAGCCCATTGGCCCATTTGATCAAGATATCGTAATACTCTAACGTAACCTTCTTTGCTGTCCACTACACCTCTAATTTAGGTGTCGTCTGCAGCATAAATGATTTGGATGCGAGCATAAGAGGTACAGTTAGTAAGTTTGCAGATGACACCAAAATTGGAGGTGTTTTGGACAGAGAAGAGGGTTATCTCAGATTATAACAAGATCTGGACCAGATGGGCCAATGGGCTGAGAAGTGACAGATGGAGTTTAATTCAGATAAATGCTAGGTGCTGCATTTTGGGAAAGCAAATCTTAGCAGGACTTATACACTTAATGGTAAAGTCCTAGACTCGGCACAGACCCTTGTGGCATACCACTGGTCACAGACCTCCAGTCTGAAATGCAACCCTCCACCACCACGCTCTTTATCCACCTTCAAGCCATCCTGTATCCGGTTCTCCCTGTATTCCAGGTGATCTAATCTTGCTAACTAGTCTACCATGAGAAACTTTGTTGAATGCCTTATTGAACTCCATATAGACTATGTCCCCAACTCTGCCCTCATCAATCCTCTTCATTACTTATTCAAAAAACTCAATCAATTTTGTGAGACATGATTTCCCACGCAAAAAGCCATGCTGACTATTCCGCATTTGTCCTTGTCTATCCACATACATGTCCTGTCCCTCAGGAATCCCTCCAACAATTTGCCCACTACTGGTATCAGGCTCACAGTTCTATAGTTCCCTGGCTTTTCCTTACCACCTTTTTTAAATAGTGGCACCACGTTTTCCAACCTCCAGTCTTCCGGCACCTCATCTGTGACTATCGATGTTACAAATATATCAGTAAGGGGTCCAGCAATCACTTCCCTACCTTCCCACAGAGTTCTTGGGTACACCTGATCAGGTCTTGGGGATTTATCCACCCTTATGCTTTTCAAGAATTCCAGCACCTCCTCGTCCTCTGTAATTATGACCATTTTTTTAAGATGTCACCATCTATTTTTCCACATTCTGTATCTTCCGTGTCCTTCTCCACAATAGTTGCAAATCACACAACACCAGGTTATAGTCCAAAAGGTTTAATTGGAAGCATTAGCTTTCGGGGCACTGCTCCTTCATCAGGTGGTTGTGGACAAAATTGTAAGACACAGAATTTATAGCAAAAGTTTACAGTGTGATGTAACTGAAATTATACATTGAAAAATACCTTGATTGCTTGTTAAGTGTCTCATCTGTTAGAATGACCATGTTAATTTCACTTCTTTCATATGTAAAAGTTACATGCTCGGGTTAACTGTAACAATTGGTGTCAGCACAGATAAGATGTTGAGATGTCGAAGGTGTTAGCCAAGTGGGAAAGCTGTCTCATGGACTAGTCAAGCAATTAATCCCAGACAGTGACCCAGACATCACCATCTCCGTCCATGGATATAACCTGTCCCATCAGAAGGACAGACCCAGCAGAGGTGGTGGCACTGTAGTATACAGTCAGGAGGTGCCACAACATTGAGTTTGGACCCCATTAACAAAGAAGAACAAAAAACATTTACAGCCCAGTAACAGGTCCTTCGGCCCTCCAAACCTGAGCAAATCCAAATCCACTGTCTAAACCTGTCACCCAATTCCTAAACATCTGTATCCCTCTGCTCCTCACCTACTCATGCATCTGTCCAGATGCATCTTAAATGAATCTACCGTGCCTGCCTTTACCATCTCTGCTGGCAACACGTTCCAGGCACTCACCACCCACTGCGTTAAGTGCTTTCTGCATATAACCCCCTTAAACTTTCACCTCTCACCTTGAACACATGACCTCTCATTATTGAATCCCTCATCCTGGGAAAAAGCTTATCTGGATCTACCCTGCCTATATCCTTTATGATTTTGTAGACATCAATCAGGTCCCCCCTCAATCTCCTTTTTTCTGATTAAAACAATCCTAACCTACACAACCTCTCTTCATAGCTAGCACCTTCCATACCAGGCAACATCCTCGAAAAAATTCTCTGCACCCTCTCCAAAGCGTCCACATTCTTTTAGTAATGTGACATCCAGAACTGTACACAGTATTCTAAATGCGGCCGAACCAAAATCTTGTCCAATTTTAACGTGACTTGCCAGCTCTTATACTCAATACTCCATCTGATGAAAGCAAGCATACCTTATGCCTTCTTGACCACTCTATCCACCTGTGCAGCAACATTCAGGGTACAATGGACTTGCATTCCCTGATCTCTCTGCCCATCAACTTTTCCCAAGGCTCTTCCATTTACTGTATAGTTTGCTCTAGAATTAGACTTCCCAAAATGCATCACCTCACATTTGCCCAGATTGAACTCTTCTTCCACTTCTCTGCCCAACTCTCCAGTCTATCTATATTCTCCTGTATTCTTTGACAGTCTTTCTGCTTTCTGCTACTCCACCAATCTTCGTGTCATCTGCAAACTTATTGATCAGACCAGCAATGCCCTCTTCCAGATCTCTTCCAGATCACCTATGTATATCACAAACAACAATGGCCCCACCACTGACCCCTGTGGAACACCACTGGTCACTTTTCTCCATTTTCTCAGGTTTGACACTTAATCTTCCTTCCTTATTCTTTAGTGGAACAACCTTTTCTCCAATCACCCTCTTGCTTCTTATATAAGAATAAAATGCCTTGGGATTCTCCTTAATTTGCTAAAGTTATTTCATGACCCCTTTTAGCCCACTTGATTCCTCGTTTAAGATTCGTCCTACTCTCCTGATATTCTTCCAAGGCCTGTTCTGTTCTTAGCTGCCTTGACCTTACGTCCACTTCCTTTTTCCTCTTAGCTAGTCACACAATTTCTCCTGTCATTCACAATTAATGAATCTTGCTTTTCCTATCCCTTGTTTTCAAAGGGACATGCCTATCCTGCACTATTTTCAACCTACCTTTGAAAGCCACCCATATAGCAAACATGGACTTCCCTTCAAATAGCTGCTCCCAATCTACATTCCCCAGCTTCTGCCGAAATTTGATATAATTGCCCTTGGCCCAGTTTAGTACCCTTCCCTGAGGACCACTCTCATCTTTGTCTATGAGTATTCTAAAACTCACAGAACTGTAGTCACTCTTCCCAAAGAAATTCCCCACTGCAACTTTTACCACCTGGTCTGGCTCATTCCCCAACCTGGCCCCTTTCCTCATCGGACTATTGACACACTGCTCGAGAAAACCTTCCCGGATGCTCCTTACAAATTCTGCCCCATCCAGACCTCTGACAATCTGTGTATCCCAGTCAATGTTGGGAAAATTAAAATCTCCCATCACCACCACCCTGTTGCCTCTACCTCTTTCTGTTTTGCTATTTGTTCTTCTACCTCACGTTCACTGTTGAGGCTTATGGCTTCAGGTTAGACATGGGTAAGGAAACTTCCATCTGATTACCACGTACCGTCTTCCCTCAATGGATGAGTCGATACTTCTCCATGTCGAGCAACAGTTAGAGGAAGCACTAAGGATGGCAAGGTGTAGAATGTATTCTGGGTGGGAAATTTCAATGTTCACCACCAAGAGTGTTTCAGCAGCATCACTACTGATCAAGCTGGTTGGGTCCTAAAGGACATTGATGCTAGACTGGGTCTGCAGCAGGTGGTGAGGGAACCAATAAGAAGAAAAAACATATGTGACCTCATCCTTACCAATCTGTCAGCTGCAGATGCATCCGTCCATGACAGTATTAGTAAAAGTGAGCGCCACCTAGTCCTTAGATGGTGACAAGGCTCTGCTTTCACATTGAAAATACCTTCTATTATGTTTTGTGGCGCTATCACTGTGCTAAATTGCACAGACTACAAACAGATCTTGCAACTCAAAGCTGTGCTTCCATGAGGTATTGTGGACCGTCAACAGCAGCAGAAGTTTATTCCAGCACATAGCTCATCATATCCCCCACTCAACCATTACCATTAAGCCGAGAATCAACCCTGGTTCAATGGAGAGTTTGGGAGAGAAATGAGGTGTCAACCTGGTGAAGCTACCAAGAAGGACTACTTACATGCCAAACAGCAACTAAAAGAGCCAAGTGATCCCACAACCGACGGATCAGTTCCGCAGTCCTGCCAAATCCAGTCGCGAATGGTGGACATTAAACAACTCATTGACGGAGGAGGCTCCACAGATATACCCATCGTCAATGATTGAAGAGCCCAGCTCATTAGTGCAAAAGTTAAAGCTGCAGCATTTGCAGCGATGTTCAGCTAGGAGAGCCAAGTCAATGATTCATCTTAACCTCTTCCAGTTGTCCCCAGCATCACAGATAGCAATCTTCAGTCAATTAATTACTCTATATGATATTAAGAAATTAGAATTAGAATCAGGATCCCTACAGTGTGGAAACCAGCCCTTCAGCCCAACATGTCCACACCGACCCTCCAAAGAGTATCCCACCCAGACCCATTCCCTCTACCCTATATTTATTGCTGACTAATAGCCTACACTATGGGCAATTTAGCATGGCCAATTCACCTAACATGCACATTCTTGGATTGTGGGAGGAAACCAGAGCACCTGGAGGAAACCCATAAAGACACAGGTAGAATGTACAAACTCCACACGGACCGTCACCCAAGACTGGAATCAAACCCGGGTCGCTGGTGCAGTGAGGCAGCAGTGCTAACCACTGAGCTGCCGTAACACGCATTAAGTTTGTTTATAATGTAGGCTTTGTGGTAAGATTTGTTCCAGGACAAATGAGAAAGTCAGGAGTGGGATTTGAACCTGTGCTTCTAGAAAAGGACCAGAATTCACTTGCCTTGATGCAAGGCAAGGACTAACACTTCTTAAGGTAAAAACAATGACTGCAGATGCTGGAAACCAGATTCTGGATTACTGGTGCTGGAAGAGCACAGCAGATCAGGCAGCATCCAAGGAGCAGTGAAATCGACATTTCGGGCAAAAGCCCTTCATCAGGAATAAAGGCAGAGAGCCTGAAGCGTGGAGAGATAAGCTGGAGGCTTATCTCTCCACGCTTCAGCCTCTCTGCCTTTATTCCTGATAAAGGGCTTTTGCCCGAAACATCGATTTCACTGCTCCTAACACTTCTTGAGTCTGGCACCTGAAGACACTGGATACCGCAAACATTATGGGCCCTGACAATGTTCCAGCAATAGTACTGAACAGCAGCTCACCATCACTTTCTCAAGGACATTAAGGGATAGGTAGTAACATCATGCAACATTCACAGGTGAATAAAAGAAATTCCAGTTTGTTTTCCAAATGCAAATGTCACCATCTGCTGTTGTGGGATTTAAACCCATGTTCTAGAACATTAGGCTGGAGTTTTACATAACTAGTCCAGTCCCATTGCGATGCCAGCATTATCTCCACACACTGCTGTTCTTTAACAATATGGAGCTTTCAGAGTTAAGAGATGTTCCTTTCAGCAGCAGTTAATGCCTTGAAACTGTTGCAAACACACACCTGTTGGATGGAGACTGGAGCCCATCACTCCAGAAGATTAAAAAATGTAATCAGATGTTGCATTTCTTGACACAAATTGACAAAAAAATTGGATCTGAGTGTTTTTCTTTTCCATTCCTTGCTGAATGATAAGGCAGTGATACCATGTGCAGCAGGAACAACAATATTTTAGTGCACAACCATGCATCTTCTAGATTTTATTACCCATGCAGAAGAACATGCCTGGTGGTGCAATATAGAATTAACTGTTGCCATCTTTATCTTTTTTGGGGAAGGTCAATTATAATGTGTGAGTTCATTTATTTTCCCACACTTGAAACGTTCTCTGCCTAACCTAACTGACCTTATCTAAGAACAGATATACTGGCATTAGTGGCAGTCCAGAGAAGTTTCACTCACTTGGTATGGAAGGTCTGTTTCTGAGGGGAGGTTGAGTAAGTTGGGCTAGTATTTTTTGGAGTTTAGAAGCATGGGACACAAGATTCTTAGGGTTCTTGAAGTGAGGGTTGACACAGGGCATGCTGACATGGGGCGCACAGACACAAGGTGGCTGCTGAGCCATCAGTTGGTCACTTGGCACACAAGATGGCTGCTGAGTCATTACATGGAAAAGTACAGTGAGGCATACACAGATACTGCCTGAGGCCAACAGGATGCCAGTACAATAGACCCAGAATGTAGATAATTAGTATAAGGTGAGTGGGGGAGAGAATAAATATTAATAATGTCTACTGCCCCCTGAAATGTAATAGTCCAACCACTACCTTCAATAGAAATGTTGACTACCTGAGACTGCTTGTATACAAGTGTTAATACCTCAAATTTGCAGTAATGGAAGACAATCTTCCTTTTCAGGAAGAATGATCTCGACCAATTACTGCAGCAATGGACTTCTGCATAGCTGCTGAAACTGACAATGACACTGTAACATTCCTCTGAAACTGACAATGACCCTGTAACATTCCTCTGAAACTGACAATGACTCTATAACATTCCTCTGAAACTGACAATGACTCTGTAATGCTTTCTGTAAACAATCCATGCTGCACAAACAAACACTCAATACCTGGACCAGTATACCACGAAATGTACAAACTATCGTGACGTGTGCTCTGAGGGAGAGAGGAGGCTCGCCGCTGACAGCCGTGCTGCCAGACATCTCTCTCTCTCTCTTTCCCCGGAGCTCCGGTTTCTTTGTACAATAAACTCTGTCGTCGAATCTCGATTCTGACTTCAAGACTGGTGATTTTCCCCACAACATTCTTAACAGGGTAGATACAGAGAGATTGTTTCTTCTGTGGGAGAGTCTAGGATCAGAGAGCATGAGCTAGGAATAAAGGGTTGCACATCTAAGACAGTGTTGAGGAGGAATTTCTTCCCACAGAGAATTGTGAATCTGAGGATATTTTTAGCAAAGAAGGCTGTGAGGCTGGGTCATTACGGATATTCAAGACAGAGACAGATTTTTGAATAGCAAGCGAATCAAGGATTATGGGGAAAGGTAGGAAGGTGGAGCTGATCAGATAGCCATGATCTCATTGAATGGCAGAGCAGACTCAATGGGCTGAATGGCCTACTTCAGCTCCTCAGCCTCATGGTCTTAAGGAATCTGTTTATGTTCGTGAGTTGAAAGCATTTCAAGAACCCACACCAGTTGGTGAGCATTGGAAATAGGAGCAGGGTAGGCAGCTTGACTCTTCACATCTGATGAAGGGCTCTTGCCCAAAACGTCGAATTTCCTGTTCCTTGGATGCTGCCTAACCTGCTGTGCTTTAACCAGCAACACACTTTCAGCTCCTCACATCTGGTCAAGATTGTGGTTGATCTTCTCCCACAGTGCTATTTTCTTGCACAATTCCCTTATCCCATTCTATCTTGTGTGTGTGTGTGTGTGTGTGTGTGTGTGTGTGTGTGTGTGTGTGTGTGTGTGTGTGTGTGTGTGTGTCACTCGTTAGTTTTCAACAATCTTTGCGACCTGCATTTATGAAGCATTAGGCTAAGGCCTACCATCTGTTTAAATCTTGTTGGCATTTTTCCAAAAATGAGCATCCACTGAGGGAGGCAGTTCAGTCAATAATGTTTCTATCTCACCTGGCCATCCATCATTATAACTCAAATTGCAGATGGCAGACTCTGCCTGCCTCTGGCTCCTTTGCTATCCCAGCGATGCTAAGTAGTCAGAGAGCTGACAGAATGACCTCTTCCCATCATTCACTTCAACAATAACCAGAGAGAAAGATGAGCTACCAGTTGCTTTGGGAAGACACATTAAAACTATTACATTGTCTTTGTTATGACATAAAATATTTGGAAAGCATGGTAGTATAGTGAACATGTTACTAAACTAATAATCCAGAGACATGCATTCATGATCCGTCATACAAATATCCATTTTGAGTAGAGACCTGGATGTTGCCAAAGAGGACGCATTTGTTGAAGCTTTTTACCTTTCACTGAGCAGGACATTCGCAAGAATACCAAGGTAAAGGGGAACAACATTCTAAACTGTATGAGAAGCTTGGCAGTTGATTGTCAATCACCATCTAACTGGCACATTCTCCATGGCAATGCTGCTACCAATCAGAGTCCACTTTCCAACCTACCAACTCTCTATTGGAATACAGTATAAAATATTGTTCCTCTTAACACTGGTGTCTTTGAGAATGTCCTGATGAATGCAAAATGAGAAGCTTTGATGAAATGTGTATTTTATTTCAGTTCAAATCTAACCACAGCAGCTGAATAATTTATAGTTAATTAAAGAAGTTAAAATGGAACATGAAAAGAGTGACAATCAGTAATGGGTGACTGAAATTGCTGGATTGTTGTGAAAATTAGTAATTATAAAGTATAATTTTAATGACAGAAGTAGAAATTGCACTGAAAGAATTTGGCTGTCGGGTTGCTTTTAGATCAGTAACTTTTATATTGATGTGCCAAAACTAAAAGTGGCCAATTATATCACCTTGAAATATTGCAGTTGATCAGCACTCCCCTCCCCCCCCAGTTTGTGATATCCTGATGAATATTTCACATGCAACAATATGCTCTTAGGTGCAGAATGACCCATTAATAAATCCCACCTGTTCAATTATGTGGTGATTCCTATTGCATCTCAACCTGGAGCTGTGGGAAAGGTGCAAAATGACATCAGGACAATTGGAGAGATCAGATTGACAGTGATCCATTGTCTTTGAGTTGTAGCTAAGTAACCCACCCAGATCCGTTCCACTACCCTACATTTACCCCTAGCTAATGCACCTAACCCATACATCTCTGAACACTATGGGCAATTTAGGACACCCAATTCAACTAACGTGCATGCCTTTTTGGATTGTGGGAGGAAACGCGCACAGATACAGAGAGAATGTATAAACCCCACACAGACAGTCACCCAAGGCTGGGATTAAAACCAATTCCCTAGCGCAGTAGTTAGCAGTGCGAACCATTGAGTCACTCCATCCTTTCATGAGAGGTTTCTCTGAAAACAGATCTTTGAAGGCCTGATGTTTCCTTAGCTGACACGTCAGAACATCCTATTCCATCTCCACCTAATGCACAGATGCTTACAGCTAAATACACCCTTGCTCTGATGTATAGCCAGTACACAAATTTGGAAGATCCAACATCCGAGCTGTACTGAGTTTGCTAATCAGTGCAGGGGTGTTGTCTATGATGATGTGACTTTAAGAGGTTATTTTGTCTTATATTTTTGTAGAGGGAGGTTCTAAGTAAAGTAAACAGATTGTGAGGCATTGGGATTTTTTTAAAGTCGAAACAATAGAAGCAGCCTGGATGGCCTGGAACAGCTTTTCTAGCTGTTGGTTTTTTAGCTTTGATATTTGGCAGCAGTTACTATTGGAGTCTCAACAGGGTTAGAAGCTGCAGTAATTGTCTCCTGGCTGTGACATTCTGAGTTTTCTCTTGATTTTTTTTTCCTTTGAGTTGCTCGAGTTACCTGTGAGTCAAATTTATTTTCTGAATTTTGCCAAGGGCTGTGTTCCTGGGATGTTACTATATCGGAATGGTTAATTAGTAGTGGTTACTTTATCTATTATTCTGTTAAGTTTTCCAATAGAGTTAAGTTATTCTAAGTTTTTCTTTCTTTTGTTGCATTTCAACTATACTGTTTAAATAAATTTTGCTTTGCTTAATGTTGAGTAATTTGACCAAACAAATTGCATCTGGAACACAGCACATTTCATTTACCTTTAAAATAAGAAAAAGTTACAGTTCTAGGCTACATTTTTAATATATTTTGAGGGGGTCTGGTCTGGTCCATAACATGTTACAATCCTATAATTTGTTGTGGATGGTAAAAGTGGTCAAATTAGGCAAGATTTTTTCCCTCATGATTACTGTCCAGAGATCTCTGCTGAGAAATGCAGTTCTGTGCAATGAGGAGATTTTGGGTACATCTCTATGACTGACTAGTCTTATTAACTATGGTTAATTTATGATTAATCATTATTACATATGTCTGCTGTCATAACTTGTACATTTTAGAAGAAGAGAATTTTAGTTTAGGAGTTGAATTTTAAATCTAAGTTCAAACTCAGGAAGGTAATTTTCTGTCTGATGAATCACACAGATTTAAGGTAACTGAGGTTCAAAAGTTAAATTAAATCTATTGGATAAAGTCAGAGTAAAAGGATTAAATTGGCAAGTGGCATTACTTCATTAAGAATTGGAGACTTAAATCTGCAATTAATCTCATACAAAAAAGCTGCATTTGCTGACACTGACACACAATAGATGCTTCTTTAAATCATGTGTGCGCAGATTTTGGACAGGCATGGTGGGCAAGAGGGTGGGTAAGAGATTGGGTTGGACTGTGGGAGAGAGATTTGAGGTGGAGTGGGAGAAAGGTCAGGATCAGGGTGGGGATGAAATTCAGATGAGACTGGTGGGAAAAAGATGGGAACAGAGAATGATGGGAGAAAGAGATAGAGTCAGAGAAGGATGGAGGGGTGGGGAGAGATGGGGACAGAGCCGGGGAAAGAGAGATAGGTACAGAGAAGGGTGCAGGAAAGACAGATGGGGACAGAGAAGGATGGGGAGTGAGAGCTGGGGATAGAGAGAGGTAGGAGGAGAGAGATAGGGACGGGGGATGGGGGAGAGGGATGGGAACAAAGAGGGGTGGGGGAGAGAGATGGGAACAGAGGGAATGGGGGAGACAGATGGGGATAGATGGGGCGGGAGGGAGAGATATGAGGACAGAGGGAGTGGGGGAGAGATAGGGACAGAGGTATTAGGGGAGAGATATGGGGTGTAGAGGAAGATATGGGGACAGACGAGGGTTGGGGGAGAGAGATATGGATAGTGAGACATGGAGGGATGAGAGATGGAGGCAGAGGGAGATGGGGGGAGACAAGTGGGGATGGGGCCTGTTGGATAGAGAGTGATCCAGGAGCGAACCAGCGGGAAAGTGATGGGAAGAGCGTGATGGATGGGGACAGAAGTGTGAGAGGGAGACAGAAGGGGAAGCAGCCTGCTGACTCCTGGGCTTTCCTTGCAACCCCGTCCCATCGCCCGTCCTCTACTTCTGGGCCCTCTTCCCTTCTCAGTTTTGAGTAGGGGATTCTATCCATTCCACGCACCGAGTCCTAGCCACTGAATCCCTGTTCAAAATTGTGTGTTTTGGTATGTATGCGTGGTCACACATTTGTCCATGACATCACACAAAAAGTCCAATTTTTGGCGTCAGTGACAGGAACCATGTGTTCCTAAATGAGGACATGTGTAGTCATCCACAGTTGACAGTATCAGCAAACATTGCTGATAAATAGAAATGGTTTCCAAGAAGTTAGGAAGGTTTTTTCAATGAAAGGGCAATTAATTTACATTTCTGCTTGAGAACTGTGCATATCTATTACATTGCAATAGAGAAGACTTTGTTTCTGAGTTTGTTCCCCATGAATTCAGTTTCTACGTAGCCAGCACAATGGAAGAATGATTGATGCTTTGGACAAGAATCTAATCGGGGCATCCAGCCCTGCTTTTCAGAATATGGTGAGATGTTGAGAGGAAAAACTCAAAGGTTGATCCACTGGTCAGTGAATTAGTAAAAAGAAATTCAGTTTCAGATTTGTTTTATTAGAAACTGAAGTGATAGCGATGTATACTGCTCATTCCCCAGTTGTCATTGAGAACTTGGTAGCGAGCTGTCTTCCTGAACCATGTTTAGAGATACATGGTTACCATTATATAATATAAGCAGTTGGCGATTTATAGGAATTTCTGACAGCTTATTGAGTTTGCGAAGAGGCGGCAGTTTAGATATGATACATTAGAGTCATAGAGATGTACAGCATGGAAACAAACCCTTCGGTCCAACCCATCCATGCCGACCAGATATCTCAACCCAATCTAGTTCCATCTGCCAGCACCTGGCCCATATCGCTCCAAACCCTTCCTTTTCATATAACCATCCAAATGCCTCTTAAATGTTGCAATTGTACCAGCCTCCACCACTTCCTCTGGTAGCTCATTCCATACCCGTACCACCCTCTGAGTGAAAAAGTTGCCCCGTAGGTCTCTTTTATATCTTTTCCCTCTCACCTTAAACCTATGCCCTCGAGTTCTAAACTCCCCAACCCTAGGGAAAAGACTTTGCCTATTTACCCTATCCACGCCCCTCAGAATTTTGTAAATGATAAGGTAAAAAAAGTAAACAGCGTGGCTGTTGATGGTTCTCTGATATCAGAGGACAAACAGGCTGTTGGTGCAATGTGTCAAAAAGTGTGGTGCTGGAAAGCTACAGCCAGTCAGACAACATCAGAGGAGCAGGAGAATCGAAGTTTCAGGCATAAGCCCTTCATCAGAAACAGTTGGAACAGCATGTGTCAGGCTTATAGAGCATCATAGAGTCCCTACAATGTGGAAGGAAGCCAATCAGCCTATGAGGTCCACACCCACCTTCTGAAGAGCCTTTGTCAGGAATGATGCAGGGCTTATGCCCAAAACCATCGACTCTCCTGCTTCTCGGATTTTGCCTGACCTGCTGTGCTTTTCCAGCGCCACAGGTTTCGACTCTTCATATGTTAGCATTTTAGGAGCTAGTGCAGGAGTCTTTTGTGGATATACCCATTTCAAACAGGTACGCTGTTTTGGAAAATGAATTTGCATGGTGATGGATTTGCAGGGGAATGTAGCATGAACAGCCAAGTTTCTGGTATTGAGACTGGCTCTAATGCAATGAGGGGTACGTCGGGTTGCAAGAAATCAATTGTGTTCGTGGATTCTCTAGTCTGAGTTACAGACAGAAGTTTCTGTGGCCAGCAGCGAAAAAGCAGAATGGTGTGTTGCATCCCTGGTCCCAGGATCAAGGATATCTCAGAGAGGATGCAGAATGTTCTCCCGGGGTGAGGGGCCAGCAAGAGGTCATTGTCCACATTGGAACCAACGACATAGGAAGGGAAAAGTTTGAGATTCTGCAGGGAGATTACAGAGAGTTAGGCAGAAATTTAAAAAGGAGGTCCTTGAAAGTAATAATATCTGGATTACTCCCAGTAGTAGGAGCTAGTGTGGGCAGGAATAGGAGGATAGAGCATGGCTGAGGAACTGGTGAATAGGAGAAGGATTCACATTTGTGGATCATTGGAATTTCTTTTGGTGTAGAAGTGACCTGTACAAGAAGGACGGATTGCACCTAAATTGGAAAGGGACTAATATACTGTCAGGGAAATTTGCTAGAGCTGCTCGGGAGGATTTATATTAGTAAGGTGGAGGGTGGGGGGGAAGGGGGTGGGATCCAGGAAGATAGTGAGATTAGATTACATTACATTACATTACAGTGTGGAAACAGGCCCTTCGGCCCAACAAGTCCACACCGACCCGCCGAAGCGCAACCCACCCATTCCCCTACATTTACCTAACACTACAGGCAATTCAGCATGGCCAATTCACCTGACCTGCACATCTTTGGACTGTGGTAGGAAACCGGACCACCCAGAGGAAACTCACGCAGACACGGGGAGAATGTGCAAACTCCCACAGTCAGTCGCCTGAGGCGGGAATTGAACCCGGGTCTCTGGCGCTGTGAAGCAGCAGTGCTAACCACTGTGCCACCGTGCCGCCCACTAATCCAGTGAGGAAAGAGATCAAAATGGGAAGCCTTCAGAAATGAGACAACAAAAATCCAGAGAAAGTATATTCCTGTCAGGGCGAAAGGAAAGGCTGGTAGGTTTAGGGAATGCTGGATGACTAAAGAAATTGAGAGTTTGGTTAAGAAAAAGAAGGAAGCATATATAAGGTAGATAGATCGAGTGAATCCGTAGAGAGTATCAAGGCAGTAGGAGTATACTTAAGAAGGAAATCAGGAGGGCAAAAAGGGGACATGAGATAGCTTTGGCAAATAGAATTAAGGAGAATCTAAAGAGTTTTTGCAAATACATTAAGGACAAAAGGGTAACTAAGGAAACAATAGGGCCTCTCAAAGATCAGCAAGGCGGCCATTGTGTGGAGCTGCAGAAAATGAGGGAGATACTAAATGAGTATTTTGCATCAGTATTTACTGTGGAAAATGATGTGGAAGATATAGACTGTAGGGAAATAGATGGTGACATCTTGCAAAATGTCCAGATTACAGAGGAGGAAGTGCTGAATGTCTTGTGACAGGTAAAGGTGGATAAATCCCCAGGACCTGATCAGGTGTATCCTAGAACTCTGTGGGAAGCTGGAGAAGTGATTGCTAAACCTCTTGCTGAGATATTTGTATCAGCGATAGAAACAGGTGAGGTGCCGGAAGACTCGAGGTTGGCTACAGTGGTTGCACTGTTTAAGAAGGGTGGTAAGGATAAGCCAAGGACTATAGACCAGTGAGCCTGACGTTGGTGTTGGGCAAGTTGTTGGAGGGAATCCTGAGGGACAGGATGTACATGGATTTGGAAAGGCAAGGACTGATTAGGGATAGTCAACATGGTTTTGTGCATGGGAAATCATGTCTCACAATCTTGATTGAGTTTTTTGAGGAAGCAACAAAGAGGATTGATGAGGGAAGAGTGGTAGATATGATCTATATGGACTTCAGTAAGGCATTCGGCAAGGTTCCATATGGAAGACTGATTAGCAAGGTTAGATCTCACAGAGTACAGGGAGAACTAGCCATTTGGATACAGAACTGGCTCAAAGGTAGATGACAGAGGGTAGAGGTGGAGGGTTGTTTTTCAGACTAGAGGCCTGTGACCAGTGGAGTGCCACAAGGATCGGTACTGGGTCCTCTACTTTTTGTCATTTACATAAATGATTTGGATGCGAGCATAAGAGGTACAGTTAGTAAGTTTGCAGATGACATCAAAATCGGAGGTGTAGTGGACAGTGAAGAGGGTTACCTCAGATTACAACAGGATCTGGACTAGATGGGCCAATGGGCTGAGAAGTGACAGATGGAGTTTAGTTCAGATAAATGTGAGGTGCTGCATTTTGGGAAAGCAAATCTTAGCAGGATTTATATACTTAATGGTAAAGTCCTAGGGAGTGTTGCTGAACAAAGAGACCTTGGAGTGCAGGTTCATAGCTCCTTGAAAATGGAGTCGCAGGTAGATAGGATAGTGAAGAAGGCATTTGTTATGCTTTCCTTTACTGGTCAGAGTATTGAGTACAGGAGTTGGAAGGTCATGTTGCAGCTGTACAGGACATTGGTTAGGCCACTGTTGGAATATTGCATGCAGTTCTGATGTTCTGATCTCCTTCCTATCGGAAAGATGTTGTGAAACTTGAAAGGGTTCAGAAAAGATTTACAAGGATGTTGCCAGGGTTGGAGGGTTTGATCTATAGGGAAAGGCTGAACAGGCTGCGGCTGTTTTCCCTGAAGCATCGGAGGTTGAGGGGTGACCTTATCAAGGTTTACAAAATTATGAGAGACATGGATCGGGTAAATGGGCAAAGTCTTTTCCCTGGGGTGGGGGAGTTCAGAACTAGAGGGCATAGGTTTAGGATGAGAGGGGAAAGATATAAAAGAGACCTACGGGGCAACGTTTTCACATAGTGGGTGGTACATGTTGGGAATGAGCTGCCAGAGGAAGTGGTGGAGGCTGGTACAATTGCAACATCTAAAAGGCATTTGGATGGGTGTATGAATAGGAAGGGTTTGGAGGGATATGGGCCGGGTGCTGGCAGGTGGGACTAGGTTGGGTTGGAATATCTGGTCAGCATGGATGGGTTGGACTGAAGGGTCTGTTTCCATTCTGTACATCTCTATGACCATTCTTGTGAACCTCTTCTGAACACTGTCCAGAGCCAGTACATCCTTCCTGAGATGTGGGGCCCAAAACCGCACACAATACGATCTCGGAGGACAAGGGCAGCAGAGACAGGGGAACACCAACACCTGCAAATTCTGTTCCAAGCCACTCACTGTCCTGACTTGTAAACATATCATTGCTTCTTCAGTGTTGCTAGGATAAAATCTTGGAATACCCATCTCAACCCTTCCCAACAGCTTTGTGGGTCTGCATGTAGCACATGGACTGCAGCGGTTTAAGAAGGCAGCTCATAACACCGTCGCAAGTAAACTAAGGAGGACAATAAATGTTGACTCTGCCAGCAAAGCCCAGATCCTATGAGTGAAAAGAGTTAGCATGGAACATTGCACCTATAAGGATCTGTTGTTCTGACTGGTCGGTTTCTATACAGTAAATACATTGTAAAGCTTAACATTCTTTAAAAAGTTATTGCATCTAAAGTGTACCAAAGTATATGTGCAATGGGTAGGGAAATGGGACAGTTTCACTTCAACAGCCAAATCAGTGTAAGCACGATGGATGGAATAGCCTTTTTGAGTGCTGTGAATTCCATGGTGCTATCATATGACTTTTGCAGAAGTTGATGACTCTCATCCAGGGTCGGCTTTCATTCAAACTTTGATCCATGAGAATAAAGAGGAGAAAAAACGATATAAATCAAACAATTGATTCAAAGAGGAATGAGCCCGAATGGCTGTCATTGTGAGTCATGACGTAATCATTGCTTCCTCGCACACTGAAAGAGATTGAGGAGCATACTAATCCTAAATAAAGACTTTCTTTGTCAAACAGATTCTGTTCAGAGACAGAAACAGAGGAAATCTTTTGAAAGATTGGTTCCTGCCTTGATGTAAAGATTCAAAGCTTAAAATAAAACGAGTTTTTCTTTTTGATTTAAAATGAAATTGTCATACAGGTAAAAGCAAATCACTTGATTTTATCTGGAACAAAACATGTTAGCTATACATTCGAGTAAAAGTGAAAGCTATTTGGATGTTTTATTTTCACAAAACAGCAGTCGGAGAAATTATTTATTCTTTGTTCTTGCCTTTAATTATGAATTTTGTGGAATATTTTTTATTGACAAGTGGCTTCATGTTTTTCTTTTTACAGGCAACTTCAGAATTTAAATTGTAATCTTGGAGCTCACATGATTCAAAACATTTGTTTTGTTAAATGAAAGTTGACTTTGTTGCTTCTTTAATGAATTTTATTTTACATTTTATAGAAGAGGATTGAGACAAAGTAGACAAGCCAGAAGAAAGTGGTTTTAGACTTATGGCTTTAATTTCCTTTGGGTGTTTTATTTTCAGCACTTTACCTAATACATTCACACAAATTCCCATCTGGGAAATTTTTAATCAAGTCATTAACCAGCTTCCTTCATTTTGAAGAAGCTAAAGGCTATGCTAAGTAAAGGCGGACAGGAATTTATGCAAACTTGTTAATCAGTACACTAAAGGTAGTGGAAAGAGCAAATTAAACCCATTCATTTTAAAGTTGACACAATCAGCTGGTATTAGTTCCATGGGTAAAGAAGCCAGTGCTGTGGTTCATCTGACATTGTATTGATAGCAGTAAATAGAAGAAAGAATGAGAACAACAGCAACAATTTATATTTATAGAGCACCTTTAATATTGCAAAATATCTCAAGGTGCTTCACAGGGACGTGATCCAAGGAAGTTTGATACAGATAAGGATATTTTGGGACACTGTTCAGTGTGATTTTTAAGGAACTTTTTAAAGCGGAAAGTGAGGAAGGACTGGTGTCATTTTGTGATCAAATCCCAGAGCATAAGATTGAGGCAAGTGAAGAACCAGTTACTGATGGTGATTAAAATCACCATGTGCAAGAGACCGGAATTGGAGGAGCAATGAAATGTCAGCATGATATAACTGGCTATGTTGGTACGGTTACCACTGCTGCCTCACAGAGCCAGGGACCCGGGTTTGATTCCACCGTCCAGGGACTGCCTGTGTGGAATTTGCACATTCTCCCTGTGTCTGTGTGGGTTTCCTCCCACAGTGCAAAGGAATGCAGCTTAGTGGATTGACCACGCTAAATCAATACAATAGGCCAAATGACCTGCTTCCACACTGTAAGGATTCTTTGATACAATAAGTAAGGAGGGACAAGGTGTCAGAGGAACTGAGAAATAAGAATTAAGATGTTATAATCAAGGTATTGCTTAAACTGGAGTCAATATAGACATGAAGAAAGTTGGGACATGGACAACAGACATTTAAAAGACATCAGGATCTTGAGAATTGGATGAAGAGAACAGGCCATTGAGGCTGAGCTGTCACTGAAGACCTTATTCCTGGTTCCAATCTGATCACTTTCTGAAGCTATTTGCTTGCAGTAACTGCTGAAGCAGCCATTGATCCAGATCTAATCTGAGTGCTTTTTCACTGAGACGGACAGAATACAGCAACTGGGTGATGTCTGTTTTGCAGTTTGGTATACATCAAAGTCAGACTCTTAGTAAAAGCAGCATTTGTGCACCGAGCTTCACAGAGTATATTTCAGATTGCAGGTTTGTGGACTCAAACTGGACTTCAAGGGATTGACCCCTGCGGTTCTTGTATTTTTGGAGAGGGAAGATAGTAGATAACCAAAAGGCACAGTATCTCTGAGCAATACATTGAGATTTTCTTGAGGGGTTGGCAAACACTTTATCTTCCTGGCTCACAGGTTTCCTTCCTGCATTACCAGAATGCAGCAAGATCTAGTCATACAGCACAGAAAGAGATCCTTCGATCCAAATCATCCATGCCAACCAGATCCCTGCATAAATCTCGTTCCATTTGCCAGCATTTGTCCCATATCCCTCTAAACTCTTCCTATTCATATACCCATCCAGATGCATTTTAAATGTTATAATTGTCCCAGCCTTCATCATTTCTTCTGGCAGTTCATTCCACATACACCACTGTCTGCATGCAAAAGTTACATCCCTTTCAAATCTTTCCCTTTAAACATGTGCCCTTTAGTTTTGAACTCCCCTACCCTGGGAAAAAGCCCTTGTCTATTCACCATATTCGTGCCCCTCATGCTTTTGTAAATCTCTACAAGGTCACTCCTCAGCCTCCGATACTCCAGGGAAAAGCGAGTGCTCAGAGATCATTGCGTTTCAGCGTGCTTCGATGACTGTGATCATAAAGTTATTCCTTAGTTTAATTCATGGTTATTTCTTCAGTTACAAGAATAAATCAGAGAGATAGAGTTGCTGTTTTTGGTGGAGAGAAGTTTCAGAGGAAATTTGAAAGAGGTGTGCAAAATCATGAAACTCACCCAGAATAGATTGTTCCCTTCAGCATACCAGATGACACTGAATTAAGATGATTGGCAAAAGAATCAAAGCTGACATGAGGGAAACCTGTTTTATATGGAGCGTGGTCAGGATCTGGAATGCGCTGCTGGGAAATGTGATAGTGACAAACATAATTGTGACAAAGGGCTTATGTCCGAAACGTCGATTCTCCTGCTACTCGGATGCTGCCTGACCTGCTGTGCTTTTCCAGCACCACACTCATGACCATAATCATGACTTTCAATGGGGACGTTGAAAAAGAATTGCGAGGTTCCTCTTGGGAGAATGGAATTAGCTGAATTGCTCTTGCAGTGCGAATTTGAAGGGCCAAAGGGTCTCCCTATGTGCTGTGTCTTGTGCGAATTTGACGGACCAAAGGGTTCCCTATAAGCTGTGTCCAGTGTGAATATGACAGGCAAAAGGGTCTCCCTATGTGCTGTGTCCATCCTATGATTCAATATTCTTTTGCTCATTGCATACTCAAGACATCAATCCTCTTCTTCATCTCCTGATTTGAGTGGGTCACTGGATATTTTAATAGGGAGATTGATAACTGTAGAAAACAGAGAGATTTGCATTTGTATAGTGCCTTATATAATTCTGGATTAGTGGTGCTGGAAGAGCACAGCAGTTCAGGCAGCATCCAAGGAGCAGCGAAATTGACGTTTCATGCATAAGCCCTTCATCAGGAATAAAGGCAGAGAGCCTGAAGCGTGGAGAGATAAGCTAGAGGAGGGTGGGGGTGGGGAGCAAGTAGCATAGAGTACACTAGGTGAGTGGAGGAGGGGATGAAGGTGATAGGTCAGGGAGGAGAGGGTGGAGTGGATAGGTGGAAAAGGAGATAGGCAGGTAGGACAAGTCATAGGGACAGTGCTGAGCTGGAAGTTTGATTAGATTAGATTACTTACAGTGTGGAAACAGGCCCTTCGGCCCAACAAGTCCACACCGACCCGCCGAAGCGCAACCCACCCATATCCCTACATTTACCCCTTACCTAACACTACGGGCAATTTAGCATGGCCAATTCACCTGACCCGCACATCTTTGGACTGTGGGAGGAAACGGCGCACCCGGAGGAAACCCACGCAGACACGGGGAGAACGTGCAAACTCCACACAGTCAGTCGCCTGAGTCGGGAATTGAACCCGGGTCTCAGGCGCTGTGAGGCAGCAGTGCTAAACACTGTGCCACTGTGCCGACCACTAATTTGGAACTAGGGTGAGGTGGGGGAAGGGGAAATGAGGAAACTGTTGAAGTCCACATTACTTGCCCTCGACCTCTTCATTTCCAACTGCCGCCGGGACATTAACCGCCTCAACCTGTCTACCCCCCTCCCCCACTCCAGCCTCTCACCCTCACAACGCGCAGCCTTCCAATCCCTCTTCTCCAATCCCTTCCTGTTTGCCCTATAGGAAGACAGCTAACAATCCACATACATGAACACCAACTAGACACGAAACGACACGACCAGCTATCCCTAGTATCCACACACTCAGACAACAACAACATGAATTCAACTGGGAAAACACTACCATCATAGGGCAAGCCAGACAGAGAACAGCCAGGGAATTCCTAGAGGCATGGCATTCATCCACAAACGCCATCAACAAACACATCGACCTGGACCCAATATACCAACCACTACAGCGGACAGCTGAAACTGACACCCAGAAGCGGCAAGGACAGACCACTATAAATACCGGAAGAAACATCAAAGAAACGCTTCGCAGGAGGCTCCACAGCACTGATGATGTCTCCTAGCCAGGGGACGAAACGTTTGCAACAAAAACTTCCAGCTCGGCGAACAGAACCACTACAACAAGCACCCGAGCTACAAATCTTCGCACAAACTTTGATCATCTCTACCTACCTTGACACTGTCCTATCCCCCCCAGTCCAGGAACTCCCCACATACACCAATCTATGAACTGGACTATTTCAAGTTGTGTCACAGAGTCATAGAGTAATAAGGATGTACAGCATGGAAACAGAACCTTCGGTCCAACCTGTCCATGTTGACCAGAGATCCCAACCCAATCTAGTCCCACCTGCCAGCACCTGGCCCATATCCCTCCAAACCCTTCCTATTCATATACACATCCAGATGCCTTTTAAATGTTGCAATTGTACAAGACTCCATCACTTCCTCTGGCAGCTCATTCCATATACGTACCACCCTCAATGTGAAAAGGTTGCCCTTTAGGTGCCTTTTATATCTTTCCCCTCTCAGCCTAAACCTATGCCCTCTAGATTCCCCCACCCCAGAGAAAAGACTTTGTCTATTTACCCTATTCATGCCCCGCTTGATTTTATAAACCTCTATGAGGTCACCCCTTAGTCTCTGACACTCCAGGGAAAGCAGCCCTAACCTGTTCAACCTCTCCCTATAGCTCAAATCCTTCAACCCTGGCGACATCCTTGTAAATCTTTTCTGAACCCTTTCAAGTTTCACAACATCTTTCTGATAGGAAGGAGACCAGTGTCAAGTGCTTGACGAATGTAATACTTATAAGTAATAGCTGAAATAGGTGACCATTCGATTCCTCAATGCGACAATATGTACACCCAGTTTCTTATGTGACTTAAGTATTGCAGCATCAAGTGGAACACCCTATTGGAGGCAATGCCACACCAAGAGAAGGCCATTCAACCCATTGTTCCTGCATTAGCTTGTTGAAATTGATTTTCAATTTGTTCATACCCCTGCAACTTTTGCCCAATTTAAGCATTTATCAAAATTTTTTCTCTAAAGTTACTGTGGGTTCGGCTTCCATCATCTTTCCATCTTCCCAAATCACTCCTCGTTAGATAAAAATAATTTCCTCATCCTTCCTATGCTTTTGTCATTAGTCATGATAAAAGACATTGGCCTAGATCGTTTGGAAAGGATCAGAAATCCTCTACATGGATTAAGCAGTAATGACTTGCTATCACAGGAGCTCTCCACGTAGAGTCCAGGAGCTTCCTCAGCTCATCCATCTGGAGCAGTCCATTAAAGCACTCCACTTGTGCAGCAGTCTCAAACCCTTTCACTTTCCATGATCATTTCTACTACACATGAAGACACTGTCACAGCGAGTGAAAGCAGGCCAGTGTGTAAATGAATGGATGGGTTCCAAGTGAGTGGGCAGTATTGGTGCTGGATGGGTGAAGAGGGAGGGCATTGGATGTGGGGTCAGCGTGCTTGGTATCTGATGTTTGTGGTGTCCCCTGAATGGGCAATAGGATGTGAGATTCATGAGTGGGGGGGAGGGGTGGGGAATGTCAAGTGGCATCTGGGTGTGGGTAAAGGGAGGTAGGTGAGGAAGAAGGGTGGGAAGTAGGCAAAAGGTTAAAATGACATGAGCTGGCAAACACAAGGTAAATCGAGCGGCTGTGGAGGGGGTTGATCATGATTGCAAGAGTTGGGGGCTGTCAGTGAGTCCCTGGGGAGTCGAAGAGGATGGGTTTTTTTCAGAGAGCCATTGCCAGGGGCCCAGGCTGTTCGAAGATGGGGGAGTGTGGTGGGAAGGTGCTTTCAGAAGGGTTAATCTGTGCCAACCTCACACTCAACTCCACCCCTCCCTCACTCACCTCTGACCCCCCTGTAGATGTGACACACCCAACATCCATCCCACCCACACAGCCACACTCTCCCAGCTCATGTCATCTTAACCTTTTGCCTTCTTCCCACCCTTCTTCCTGAGTGTGGCTGTGTGGGTGGGATGGATGTGAGGCGTGTCACATCTGCAGGGGGCTCAGAGGTGTAAGAGGGAGGGGTGGAGTTGAGTGTGAGGTTGGATCGAGCCCAGCCAAGGATCATGGGTGATTTTTGGAGGAGGTTATTCGGGTTTTGGAGCTATGTTGATGGGAGTCAATGTGAACCAGAGATCGGGCTGAGTCTTCATGGGGGGGGGAGGGGGCATTATCGAATGAAGGGTGAATGGGGTTGGGGGAGAGGTTGGACAGTTTAATAGTTATCCAGGAGTTACAACAGGTATTAACCCTCTAACTTTTCTTGGTTAACTATTAAGGTACTTTGATTGGAACCCCACAAAGTCTCTTGGCTCCTCCTCATTACTGTTAAGTTCCACATGCCAGGTTTTTGGAAGTTCCCAGGCAATTGTAGGTATTCATTTAATTTAGGATATCTATATGGCCCTGATGCCTAACCTATGTCTCAATCTTAGTGTTGGAAAATTGGGATTTACCCTGGGGTAAATGTGAAGGAATGGGTCTGGGTGGGTTGCTCTTCAGAGGGTCGGTGTGGACTTGTTGGGCCGAAGGGCCTGTTTCCACACTGTAAGTGATCTAAATCTAAAGGGACCATGATCTGCTGGAGACAACCTGGCTGTAAGTTCACCTTCTTTCCTGAAGAAGGGCTTATGCCCGAAACGTCGATTCTCCTGCTCCTTGGATGCTGCCTGACCTGCTGCGCTTTTCCAGCAACACATTTTTCAGCTCTGATCTGCAGCATCTGCAGTCCTCACTTCCTCCCTGTAAGTTCACCATTCTGAGTGTAAAATGGTTAAATGTGGACAATTAAGTACACCATCCCTCGCCATCATTCTGAAGTTGGAACATGTGGGGAGGGGAAGGTTTACCCCGTGTGAACCAGGCAAGATGTTGTCGAGCAGTCTGAATGAGGTTATGATGTTGCGTGGAGCCTTTCATAACCAGATGTATCTGGACTGCCCTCTCAGAGGTCAACACGCCAGCAATTTGTTTTTTTTTGCTGGCATTCTGTCTGTACAATGTTGTGAAACTAGGACAGGCAGTCACCCTAGCTCCTGCTCACAAGTGAACTCTCTCTTTCTGTCATAAATAACAGAGGAGCAGAAGGAGTGCAGGGCAGAGCTGGTGATATTATAGCAAGGACTTTATCAGCAACAATGCGAGGAGATTCAAATATACAGGCCAGGAATTGGAATCATTTGATTTGATTTACTTATTGTCATGCGCACTGAAGTACATTGAACAGCTTTGTTCATGAGCAGTAAAGGGAATCATAGGAAGCAAAGATGTACAGATCAAAAAGACTTAGGCAGAGGCATACACCTTGCTTATTGAGGATGGAGAGTCCATTCATCAGTCAAATAATGGCAGAGAAGAAGCTGTTCCTAAACCTACTGGTGCATGGGTTCAAACTCCTGTAGCTCCTGCCTGACAGAAGAGGTTGTAAGAGATCATTACCAGAGTAGGAGAGGTCTTTGATGATGTTGGAAGCCTTTCCGTGGCAGTAAGCTGTGTAAATGGAGTCCACGAATGGAAGGTTGGCTTCTGTGATGGCCTGGGCTGTGCACTCCACCTTCTGTAGAAACCATAGGCTGGTTACAGCAATGCAGGAGGCTATTTGGCCAGCTGTGAGCAGCCTGGATCTCTGTGAAGGCAGCTCAATGAATTCCCTTCTTTTTCCATGTAAATCCTTTTTCTTCAGGTAATTATTGAGCACCCTTTTGGGAAATTACAGTGAAAACTGTCTCCGTTAGGTCCAATGTATACCATATTAGTTTATGACTGAATGAGTTCTTCTCTCAGATGGCTTTCATTGTCTGAGGTGATCACATGTAATGCTTGAACCCTCTATTTTATTTCAAAAATATACCTTATTCATAAAAGTATTTTTATGTGCATAGTCGCTAAAGCAGTTCAGTTCTGTACAGTAGCATATGAAGATGTTATGAAGATGTGGGTGTACTGTACCTTTAAGAGAGTTAAAAACTAGCAGAACTACCTGACAGCACCAAGTGTTCTGAACAAGATTTAGTGTAACCTTTTGATCCAGTAGCGAGGGTAGCTGGTTACCTGGAAATGACAAAACGGATTTGAATTAGACCAATCAGTTTAAATTATACTCTAAAAAGTAACAAAACTCCAATCAAGTTTGAATTTAGTATATTGATAATCTTAAAAGCCAATGACACAAATGGATGCTTTAGGAATATAAAACTGGGGAAAATTGAGCAGTTGGCAGGAGAACTGCCAAGCCACCAGGAACTGCAGAGTGTCTAGAAAATAGCTCTCTTAAAGGTAACTTTATGTTTCACAGGTTACTGGTTGATAAAGGTACCTTTAAGAGAGCAATTCTATTTAAAAGAGCAAAGAAAAAATAAACAGTCTGGCATTTTGTTGCCCATGTGCAGTAGTCACTGAGAATCCAATGGTAGATATACAGTATCTCCCGACAGCCTGTTATGAAAATGTTCCCACGGCATTGTTCAGTGGTCAGTTATAGACTTTGACCAAGTGGAAATTACAAAATGGTGATACACAGGGAGAATAAGTAACATCATCTGTGAGAGTTTCCAGTGAAGCACTAGTGGTATGTCCCGCCTCTCTATTTATAGGTCTTCATTTCTCAACGTGGATGATGTCATTTCTGGTTCTTTTTTTCCCAAGGGAAAGTAGGTAAGATCTAAATTAATGTGTCCAAACCCTGCCTTTTACTGTACATTATTCTTATGTAAAAAAATTGTCCAATGCCCTCGTGAATGCCTCAACAGAACCTGCCTGCCCCACACTTCCAGACAAAGTGTTTGAAATACCAACAGTTTGTTGCATGAATTCATTTTTTCTCTCACCACGCATTTGCTTTTTTGAAAAATACATTAAAACTGTGCTATCCTGTTTCTCCATCTGCTTATCAGAGTGAGCATCTTCTCCATACCTACTCTATGCAAACCCCTCATGATATTGAAAACTTTGAAAAGGTATCCTCTCCACCTTCTCCTTTCCAAGAAAAACAGGCCCAGCTTCTCCAGGCTGTCCAGAAGTTATTACAAAGGTCGATTGTTGCAATTTTTAGATGTTAGCAGCAGCTATTAGTTGGGTACAGCCAGGAATGGAACAGATCTGTAACAAAGAGCATGACAATGTGAGCAGGTTGCCATACTAATTGGTGAGGTGAAAAGTAAATGTCGAAGTGGGGAAATGGTTCCCTGTTGACGGAGATGGTTTGCATTTCACAATAATACTGAAAGAATTGTGCATCCTGGAAATCAGAAACAAAAGCAGAATTGCTGAAAAAATACAGCAGTCTGGCAAAATAGAATCCCTACAGTGTGGAAACTGGCCATTTGGCCCAACAAGTCCATACCAACCCTCCAAAGAGTATCGCACCAAGACCCCTACCCTGTTACTCTACATTTCCCATGACTAATCCATCCACCTACACATCCCTGAATGCTATGGGACAATTTGGCATGGCCAATTCATCCTAACCTGCACATCTTTGGATTGTGGGAGGAAACCGGAGCGCCTGAACAAAACCCACACAGACACGGGAAAATGTGCAAACTCCACAAGGACAGTTACCCGAGGCTGGAATCGAACCCAGGTCCCTGGCACAGTGCTAAGCACTGAATAACTGTGCCATCCCAGTTATCATGTAGACCGTAGTGAAGCAGTGGTGGAGGGTTGGTGATGCAGGCTTCATTGACGGTGATGAGCTGGATCAGGATTGATGGACTCTCTTCAAACTATATCTTTCCTTTTTTTCCTTTGCATCCTTAGTCTTAGATTATCCAAAATGGTGCCAGTTTGAAGCAACAAATGAAAGGTTTCTATTGTATTTTATTGTATTCTTACTGTAAAATACACGTGACAGTAAAATCAAAATCAAGAAACTAACTGTGGAGAGAAATCAGAGTTAACATTTCAAGTCCAGTGACCCTTCATCAGAACTGTTCTGTAGAAGAGTTACTGGACTTGATATGTTAACTCTAATATCTCTTAACACAGGTGGTGCCAGACCTGCTGAGTTTCTCGAGTAAAAAATGAGGTCTGCAGATGCTGGAGATCACAGCTGAAAATGTGTTGCTGGTTAAAGCACAGCAGGTTAGGCAGCATCTCAGGAATAGGGAATTCGACGTTTCGAGCATAAGCCCTTCATCAGGAATGAGAGAGAGTAGCCAAGCAGGCTAAGATAAAAGGTAGGGAGGAGGGACTTGGGGGAGGGGCGATGGAGGTGGGATAGGTGGGAGGAGGTCAAGGTGAGGGTGATAGGCCGGAGTGGGGTGAGGGCGAAGAGGTCAGTAAGGAGATTGCAGGTTAGGAGGGCGGTGCTGAGTTGAGGGAACCGACTGAAACAAGGTGGGGGGAGGGGAAATGAGGAAACTAGAGAAATCTGAATTCATACCTTGTGGTTGGAGGGTTCCCAGGCGAAAGATGAGGCGCTCCTCCTCCAGCCGTCGTGTTGTTACGTTCTGCCGGTGGAGGAGTCCAAGGAGCTGCATGTCCTCGGTGGAGTGGGAGGGAGAGTTAAAGTGTTGAGCCACGGGGTGGTTGGGTTGGTTGGTCCGGGCGGCCCAGAGGTGTTCTCTGAAGCGTTCCGCAAGTAAGCGGCCTGTCTCCCCAATATAGAGGAGGCCACATCGGGTGCAGCGGATGCAATAGATGATGTGTGTGGAGGTACAGGTGAACTTATGGCGGACATGGAAGGATCCCTTGGGGCCTTGGAGGGAAGTGAGTGTGGAGGTGTGGGCGCAAGTTTTACATTTCCTGCGGTTGCAGGGGAAGGTGCCGGGGGTGGAGGTTGGGTTGGTGGGGGGTGTGAATCTGACGAGGGAGTTTCTCGAGCAATTTCTGATTTTGTTTATACACTGCACTTTAAAAAATTCATTCACAGGATAAGGGTGCCACTGGCTCAGCAGCATTTATTGCCCATCCATAATTGCTCAGAGGGCAATTTTACCTCGTGAGGGATATTAAAAATGTAAATCATCTTCTGCACTTGAGCACCCGGACCAGGCCAGAGATTAACAGCGGTCCCACATCTGTCAGAGTGTCTGGTGTCTGTAGCTCAGAACTGGGAGTGGAAAAGCAGGAAGAAGGAAAAGGGACAGTATAATACAGCAGTCTACATTCATGGCAGAATGTGATGGAGTTTAGAAACACTCACCAACATGACTCCAATAAAGCATCTATGAGGAAAATCTATTCCTTGAATGAATGGGAATTAATAGAACTCTTGCTGAATCACCAGCAAAGTTACCTTGATTCATTGTAAAAAAATAACTTGGTGTGAATTCCAATAAAAGCATTAATATCCTATTGAGCAACTAACAACCTTGAACTCTTCGCAAACGTGACAGATTTGCTAAAAAACCTTATTCTTGCAGCAGAATTCCAGTCAACTTCAGTTAAAAGAAGCCAATTTACAAAACTTCGTGCCATAGGCTTTTCAATCATTCATTCAACATTCAATTTAGATACACCTCAATCTAAATAAAAAAAAACCTCGAAACATAGACTGAAAACATTGATTTTACACAAAATTGATTAAACTTCTACAATGTGGTACAGCCTCCGGGGAAACTTTGACAGTGAACTGATTGATTGCAATGTGACACGTGTCGGAAGGGAGCACCTTTGGGGTTTTTGATCATTCCTCTGAACAAGTTTTGGTCTGATCCACTATAACATGTTGGCTATGTTACACTATGTCAGCCTTTTATATCTGCAGTCAGTCACTGTAATCATGGCAAGAGCTTGCATTTCTATATCACCTTGGAGATCTGATACAATACCACGCTCGGAATTATTGGGACAGGTGATGAAAATCTTGCCCAGAAGAAATCACTTATGAGGATCTCAGGAACTGAAGGCAACTGCACACAGAGCCACCAAATATAGAGTCATCGAGATGCACAGCACAGAAGTAGATCCTTCGGTCCAACTCATCCATGCCGACTAGATATCCCAAATTAATCTAGTCCATTTGCCAGCACTTAGCCCATATCCTGCTAAAGCCTTCCTATTCATGTACCCATCCAGATGCCTTTTAAATGTTGTAATTGTACCAGCCTCCACCACCTCCGCTGGCAACTCATACACGCACCACTCTTTGCTTGAATAAGTTGCCCCTTAGGTCTCTTTTTATCTTTCCCCTCTCATCATAAATCTATGACCTCTAGTTCTGGACACCCCCAACCCAGGGAAAAGACCTTGTCTATTTACCCTATCCATCACCCCTCTTGATTTTATAAACCTCTATAAGGTCACCCCTCAGCCTCTGACACTCCAAGAATTTTTAAAAATGTGATAAAAGCTGTTTATTGATTTTCAACTTTCATCAGCTGATTCTAAAAATGTTACTTAAGAATGTAAGGATATAATAAGTAGAAACAGGAGTCGGCCATCTTGCCTATTGAGCCTGTTCTGCCATTCAATAAGATCATGGTTGATCTTTTCATAGACTTAGCCCCACTTACGTGCCCGCCTTTCCACTCCTGAATCAACTTAGTGACCCTCTTCTGCACTCCCTTGAGCACTACTTTATCTTTCTCAAGTAAGGAGACCAAAACTGTATACAGTACTCCAGGTGTGGCCTCTTCAGAACCCTGTGCAGCTGCAACATTACCTCGGTTTTTAAACTCAATCCCTCTATCAATGAAAGAAAATATTCCATTTGTCTTCTTAATTACCTGCTGCGCCTGCAGACCAACCTTTTGTGATTCATGCACAAGGACACCCAGGTCCCTCTGCACAGCAGCATGCTGTAATTTTTCACTATTTAAATACTAACCCAAATTGCTGATATTCCTACCAAAATGGATGACCTCACATTTATCAACATTGTACTCCATCTGCCAGAGTCTTTCCCGCCCTTCTGCAGACTTTCGGTGCACTCTGAACACTTTGCTCTACCACCTATCTTAGTGTCATCTGCAAACTTTGACATACTACACTTGGTCCCCAGCTCTAAATCATGTATATAAATTGTAAAAGGTTGCAGACTCACCATTGATCTCTGAAGCACACCACTAGTCACTGACCGCAAACCAGAAAAACACACATTTGTCCCCACTGTTTGCTTCCTGTTAGTTAACCAATCCAATTTTCATGCTAATATATTCCCTGTAATACCATGCACCTTTATCTTATGCAGCAGCCTTTTGTGTGGCACCTAATCAAATTCCTTCTGGAAATCCAAGTACATCACATCTATCAGTTCCCTGTTGTCCACCGTACTCACAATGTCCTCAGAGGATTCCAGTTAATTAGTTAAACATGGCCTGTATTTTGTAAACCCATGCTGCATCTGACCAATTGGATAATTTCTCACAATTTTTTCCTTGATGATCTATTCAAACATTTTCCCCATTACAGAATTTAATCTAAAGGGCCGAAAGTTACTGGCCTTTTGTCTATCGCGTTTTCTAAATGCATGTTTTTTAAAAGAAAAAGCATTGACTTCAAATGGCCATAATGACCACCTGATCAGTTCGAACCCCAGCTCATGAAAGTATCATTGGAGGAGACACAGTCTGAAATGATAGCAACAAGTCACCAAAATACCTGAAATTGCCTATTTAAATTTAAAATTAGAACCCCTATGGTGTGGAAACAGGGCCTTCGGCCCAACATGTCCACGCCAACCCTCCAGAATGTAACCCACCTTGACCCATTCCCCTCCGTGTAACCCTGACTAATGTGCCTAACCTACACACCCTTGAGTACAATGGGCAATTTAGCATGGCCAATTCACCTAACCTGCACATCTTTGGAGTGTGGGAGGAAACCAGAGCACCCGGAGGAAACCCACATGCAGACACAGGAGAATATGCCAACTCCACACACATAGTCACCCGAAGCTGGGATCGAACCCAGATCCCTGGTGCTATGAGTTAACAGTGCTAACCACTAAGGCACCAGGCCACTCATTTTATCTCTGGCTTCATTTACTCCTTCCTGGAAGTTCCACATATTTTAATGAAAGACTCAAGTGTGGATTATCCAACATGAAAAAAAGATGAAGCCAGATATGGGGATATACAAATGAACTGAATTTCAGTCAACCAATGTAGGAAGGATGTTATTAAACTGGAAAGGGTGCAAACAAATTTACAAATATATCGCCGAGACTGGTTTGAGTTCTAAAGAGAGGATGAATAGGCTGGGACTTTTTCCCCTGGAGGGTGAGATGTGATCTTATAAGAGGTTTATAAAATCATGAGGGGCATAGATAAGGTGAGTAGACAAGGTCTTATCCCCAGGGTAAGGAAGTCCAAAACTACAGGGCAGAGGTTTAAGGTGAGAATGGAAAGATTTAAAAAGGGACCTGAAGGGCAATCTTTTCATGCAGAAGGGAGGCGCATATGGAAAAAGGAAGTATTTCCAAATACATGTACGTCCTGTCCCTCAGGATTCCCTCCAACATCTTGCCCACCACTGACGTCAGGCTCACTGGTCTATAGTTCCTTACTACCTTTCTTAAACTGTGTCACCACGTTAGCCACCCTCCAGTCTTCCGATGATAAAATATTTCAGTAACAGGTCCAGCAATCACTTCTCTAGTTTCCCACAGCATTCTAGGGTACACCTGATTAGGTCCTCGGGATTTATCCACCTTTAACCATTTCAAGACATCCAGCACTTCCTCCTCTATAATATGGACATTTTGCAAGATGTCACCATCTAGTTCCCTACAGTCTATATCTTCCATATCCCTTTCCACAGTAAATAATGATGCAAAATACTCATTTAGTATCTCCCCCATTTTCTGCGGCCCCACACAAAGGCCACCTTGCTGATCTTTGAGGGGCCCTATTCTTTCCCTAGTTACCCTTTTGTCCTTAACATGTTTATAAAAACTCTTTGGATTCTCCTTAATTCTATTTGCCAAAGCTATCTTACGTCTCCTTTTTGCCCCCCTGATTTCCCTCTTAAGTATACAGGAAAACTGGTCAGTTTGAACGAGTTGGGCCGAAAGGTCTGTTTCCAGCCTGTATGGCTTAAGAGTTTTCAGCAGAGGAGAGAGAAGAATCAAAAAGAGAAATTTCTGGAAAAACTGAGCAGATCTTGCAGTGTCTGTGGAGAGAGAAATCAGAGTTAATATTTCAGATCCAGTCACTCTTCTTTATTTCTGGTTTTGTTTCTGATTTCCAGCATTGGCCTTGCTTTGTTGTTTTTAGGTTACACCCTGAAAACCAATGTGATAATCCATTTTAGGAATATTGTTTGAGGAATTAAGGCAGCCCAAGATAAAAGAGACTCCTACTTGAGAGACAGGATAGATAAAGGGATAGACGTGGATGTGATATATTTAGATTTTCAGAATGCATTTCATAATATGTCACACATTATGTTACTTAATAAAATAAGAACTCACAGTGTTGAAGGCGGGATGTAGCATGGATGTAAGATTGGCTAAATAAAAGAAGGCAGAGAGTTGGGATAAGGGACATTTTCAGTATGGCAACCAATGTTTCCTCTAAGCTGCCTGGTGTGAATGTGCACAGTTGCTGCAATACTCCACTCTTGGCAATTGCTGTTGACACACTGATTGTGGCATTGATTTCTGGATCCAGACATTGGTGTCACACACTGGCCCTGAAGGCTTGTGCAGCCACTCAGAAAAGTAGAGGGAGCACAGATAACAAATTGTAATGAGTGCAGCACCATAGGTGCTGGGCTCACAATTATTTACAATATGGATTAATGACTTGGATGAAGAAAGTTAATGTACTGTACTCAAGTTTCTGCATGGCACAAAAATAAGCTGGAAATCAAGTGGTGAGGATGACACAAGGAACGTGCAGAAAGATATAGATAGGTTCAGCAAATGGTCAAAAGTTTGAAAGGGGAGGCAAAACGTAAACTCAGAGCATGTTTCACTGAACATCTCAGCTAGACTCGCAGTGGCCAACCAGACCTCCTAGTCTCCACCCATTTTAATTCCTCTTCCCACTCCCTTTCTGACATGACCATCCTCGGCCTCCTCCATTGCCACAACAAAGCAGAACGCACATTGGAAGAACAACACCTCAACTTCCGCCTGGGCAACCTACAGCCTGGAAGATTCAACATTGAGTTCTTCAATTTCAAATAACCTCCCTTCCCATTCCTCGATTCCCTTCTCAACACTTCCCCCTTCCTTCCATTCCTCTGACTGACCCTTCCTTCCAGCTATGAACCGGATTCATTCCTTCCATCGACCAACCACGTCATATCCTCTGCCTGTCTTTACCTATCCCCAGCTCACCTCCCTGCTCCCCCACCCCCTTTACCTGCAGCTCCCACCACACCCACTCCCAGTCCTGAAGAAAAGCAGACTCGATGGACTGAATGGCCTACCTCTGCCTGTACTTCTTACAGTCTTGAGGTTCAACAGCACCATCCATTCTCTTGATACTGCACTGGACATGTCAGCATTTGGATGTGTGCTCAGATCTCTGACATGGAGCTTGAGCTTATGATTGATCTCTTACGTGAGCCACTACTGACTCCTAAATATTGCTCACTTTCTTGCCAATCAACATCTTGTCAAGTTCAGTGCTTTCAATCCTCTGGCCAAGTGGGCTTGGGCAATCTTCATTTGGAGAGATAATGAGCAAATCACTTGTTGTGAATTAAGTGGCAGTTACCCAGGTTGCAACTCTTGCTGTTCAGTCCAGTTCTAACGACCACCCTCACACATTCACACAACCTGAACTGTACACAGATCCGAAAGCTGGTGTATGGTCTGCCATCTCTGTGATGAAGGAATCGGGCAGAATTCCATTAGCACCGGGCTTAAAAGATAGCACACAGTGGGGAAAAAGGGGAATTATCACCTCATGTCAAATGTCATAGATGTCGACATGCGGGCAGTGAGTTATAGCGACATGCTGAATAGGCTGGGGCTATTTTCCCTGGAATGTCGGAGCCTGAGGGGTGACTTTATAGAGGTTTATAAAATCATGAAAGGCATGGATAGGATAAATGGAAAGGTCCTTTCCCTAGGGTGAGGGGGTCCAGAACTAGAGGGCACAGGTTTAGGGTGAGAGGGGAAAAATTTATAAGGAATCTAAGGGGTAACTTTCTCACACAGAGGATGGTGCGTGTATGATTGAGCTGCCAGTGGAAGTGGTGGAGGCTGGTACAATTACACCATTTAAAAGGCATCTGGATGGGTACATGAATAGGAAGGATCTAGAGGGATATGGGTCAAGCGCTAGCAAATGGGACTGTATTAATTTAGGATATCTGGTCAGCATGGACGAGTTGGACCGAAGGGTATATTTCCATGCTGTACATCTGTATGACAGCTCCAGCATCCAAAAATTTCCTATATCTTATTCCTTAAGAGTTGATGGTTTTCTGACACAGAGGTAAATAATTGATTTTCACACTGTGATTCTAGCCATAAATGGTACCGTTTAATACTATCGTTGAAAGAACAGGAGTGTAACCAACATGTTCATAGTTTGTGCTAGGAATTCTGTAGATTGAGAAGGTAAATAAGTCATACCCTGAAAAAACTACCAAGAGGTGTAAAAATATATTGCTGTTAGGAGATTTAATGTGCAATTGTGTATTTGGAGTGAAAATTGACACCATTGTTCCAGCCAGTGCATTTGATGGATTGAATTTGTTAGTGAGTTAAAGTAATGGTAGATTACAAATCAATCAATCTGAGTTGCTGCGGCAATGTGTATCTCAGCATGCATATGTTGTCAGGAGCTATAGAGAGCAGTAGCTCCAACGTTCTTCCCATTATGTGGTGGACCATGAATTTCTCCTGTTCTTACTGCCTCCTGTGAGTATATGTTGGGTGGTGGGGGGTGGGATTTGCAGGTTAATCGTCAACTTGTTTGGCTGCATTGTAAATTCTCCTTCTCTGGCCACGAGCTATTGAGATAGAATTCAAACACAGAGCTCCTGTCTTAGAGGCTGCAACATTACCCACTGCATTACCCAGGTCTTTTGTTCAAATCATGATTATAGTCCATAGGGCTGCTCTTTCATTAAACAGAGCTGACTGGGGGTGAGTTTAACCCAAGGGTCACGATTCCTGAGGTTGAGAAAGCAGGACTTTTGTAGTAATGACAGCTGGTCTACGAATTGAACCCACACACCTGGTGGTATCTGTACTGTGCCAAATGGGATACAGGTTCTTCTCGTGTTCTCTTTAGTTCTTTGCCACTATGTAACTTGGTCTTCGTTCTGCTCAGTTGTAGTCTATTCTTACAAGGGGCATTTTGTTTCATTCATGGGATGTGGAATATAAATAGTCTCTTGCCATACTGAATGCTGCTACTGAATAAATTCTGGCCCAAAGTATAATCCAAGCCTGTTGTTGGAACTTGTACCTCAAACACTTTTTGGGACAGCACAGTGGTTAGCATTGCTGCCTCCCACTGCCAGGGACCCGGGTTCGATTCCTGCCTTGGGTGGCAGCCTGTATGGAGTTTGCATGTTCTCCCATGGCTGCTTGGGTTTATATCATAGAATCCCTCCAATGTGGAAACAGGCCATTTGGCCCAACAATCCACACTGACCCTCTGAAGAGTAACCCACCCAGACCCTACTACTCTGCATTTTCACTAACTAATGCGTCTAATCAACACATGCCTGAACCCTGTGGGCACTTTAGCATGGCCAATTCACCTGACTCCAGGTTTGTTCCATGTGCTCAGGTTTCCTCCTACAGTCCAAAGATTGGTCATACTGAAATGTCCCTAGCATCTAGGGACGTACAGGGTATGTAGATTCACCTTGGGAAATGAAGGGTGACATGGATAGTGTTGGGAGCGGGTGCAGTTCTCAGGGGGGTGCTCTGATGGGTTGGCGCAGACTCCATGGGCTGGATAGCCGGCTTCTGCAATGTAGTGATTCCGTGATCCTGCCAGGATGACATTGCTCCAGGTTGAATGCAGAAATGCCCCATTCGGATCAAGGCTGGAGGGAATGTGAAGAGAGCTGGACATCCCGGGAGCAAATCTTCGAGGAGAAAGTGAGGACTGCAGATGCTGGAGATCAGAGCAGAAAATGTGTTGCTGGAAAAGCGCAGCAGGTCAGGCAGCATCCAAAGAGCAGGAGAATCGACGTTTCGGGCATGAGCCCTTCTTCAGGAACAGCAAGGCTCAACTCAGGCCTTGCTTGAGATGCTGAGATACACAGTGGAGGTAGAAAAAAGGAGCAGGTAAATTTTGCTGAGTCACAGAGAGATCTTTTACAGCTCATGCCCTGTTATATTGAGGGCGGCATGGTGGCTCAGTGGTTAGCACAGCAGTCTCACAGCACTAGGGACTCGGGTTCAATTGCAGCCTCGGTGACTGTCTGTGTGGAGTTTTCACATTCTCCCTGTGTCTGCGTGAGTTTCCTCCGGGTGCTCCGGTTTCCTCCCACAGTCCAAAGATGTGCAGGTCAGGTGAATTGGTCATGCTAAATTGCCCGTAGAGTTAGGTGCATTGGTAAGGGGGAATGAGTCTGAGTGGTTACTCTTCGGAGGGTCAGTGTGGACTTGTTGGGCCAAAGAGCCTGTTTCCACACAGTAGGAAATTTAATCTTAAATATTGTCACTCAGTCGGTAGCGGATTCATCAATGTGCATCAGTTATGAACACCTTGATGCATCAGTCAGTAAGTTTGCTGGTACACTGAGTTCTCCAGAGCTTATGGAAATAATTAATCATATCATCCAGAGGTATAGGTGCAATAGAGGGTTATAGCTGTGAGGAGCTGCATTTAGTCCTCAGATAGAATGAAGTGTTCAGTTCTGCGCACATCACCTCAGAAAGGGTATGCTGAAGGTTGAGGATTTAATTGAATCCTTTAAGATGATTAAAGGAGATTATAAGATTGATGAAGAAGAAAGAGTGGCATCGTGTTAATATCACCAGGCAAGTGATTAAAGGGTCAGGCTGATAGCTCTCAAATCCCATCAGGGAATGTGGTAAAACTTAAATTTGACTGAAAAGCTGGCAACCACTTGTGGATTGTCAGTGGAAAAAACTCATCTCGTTCACTAATGTCCTTTCGGGAAAGGAACGCACTATCCTTGCCTGGTCTGGCCTGCATGGGACTCCAGTCCCACAGCTAGATAGTTGACTCTGAACATTATTGATGGGCAATAATTGCTTGCCTTACCAGGGAACCCATATTCCATGATCACATTTTTTTTTAAAAATCCGACATGTATGTTAGTGAAATTTAAAATCAATTATATAAAGGAATATAAAGTTCGCCATAGTTATGAGATTAGATTAGATTCCCTACAGTATGGGAACAGGCCCTTCAGTCCAACAATCCACACCAACCCTCTGAAGAGGAGCCCACCCACCCCTACATTTACCCCTGAGTAATGCACCAAACACAATGGGCAATTTAGGACGGCCAATTCACCTAATCTGCACATCCTTTGGACCGTGGGAAGAAACCAGAGTGCCCAGAGAAAGCCCACGCAGACATGGGAGAATGTGCAAACTCCACACAGACAGTCACCTGAGGCAGGAATTGAACCCGGATTCCTGGCACTGTGACACTGCTCCGTGAGTTTGCCTCTTGGACTTGTTTAGCACGGAAACAGACCCTTCGGTCCAACCTTTTCATGCCGATCAGGTATCCTAAACTGATCTAGTCCTTTTTGCCAGCATTTGACCGATATCCCTCTAAACCCTTCCTATTCATATACCCATTCAGATGTCTTTTAAATGCTGTAATTGTACCAGCCTCCACCACTTCCTCTGACTGCTCTTTCAAGACACTCACCAACCTCTGCCCCTCAGGTCTCTTTTAAATCATTCCCCACTCACCTTAAACCAATGCCCTCTAGTTTTGGACTCCCCTACCCTGGGGTATTCACCCTATTCATGCCCCTCATAATTTTGTAGATCAAGGAGTATAAAAAAAATTTGTGAAAGCTAATGGCCCTTAATGTGAGAAATCTGTCACCTTTACCTGATCGAACCTTCAGGTGACCGACTGCAATGTTGTTGACTCTTAACTGCACTCTATAAAACATTTGGGAAGCCATTCAGTTCAAGAGCCTGTCATGGTCACATCCCATGAGAGAGAAAAATATAAGAGGACTTGAGAACAGGGAGTCACGACCTTGAACATAAAGCTAGAATGTTCAGGATGATGTTGTAAAATACTTCTCCGTACAAACAGGAATGGAAATCTCGAACTCTCTTCTTCAAAAAGCTGTCAATGAAAACTGAAAATCTGACATTGACAGGTTTTTTTTCGACAATATTATTAAGTGTTATTAACACATTTACGACATATTGTCCAGGATCTTATAAAGTAGTGGAACAGACTGTTCGGAGTTGAACAACCTTCTCCTGTTCCTGATTTCCTTCCTATGATCTTACGAATAGTATACTAACATTGATATCTCTTTAACAAAAACAGTTCAGATGTGTTAGGGCATGCCTTCATCATATCCTGACATAAGACTTGAACTGAAAATGTGTTGCTGGTTAAAGCGCAGCAGGTCAGGCAGCATCCAAGGAACAGGAAATTCAACGTTTCGGGCATAAGCCCTTCATCAGGAATGAGGAAAGTGTGTCCAGCAGGCTAAGATAAAAGGTAGGGAGGAGGGACTTGGGGGAGGGGCGATGGAGATGTGATAGGTGGAAGGAGGTCAAGGTGAGGGTGATAGGCCGGAGTGGGGTGGGGGCGGAGAGGTCAGGAAGAAGATTGCAGATTAGGAGGGCGGTGCTGAGTTCGAGGGAATCGACTGAGACAAGGTGGGGGGAGGGGTAATGAGGAAACTGGAGAAATCTGAGTTCATCCCTTGTGGTTGGAGGTTTCCCAGGCGGAAGATGAGGCGCTCTTCCTCCAACCGTCGTGTTGTTATGTTCTGGCGATGGAGGAGTCCAAGGACCTGCATGTCCTTGGTGGAGTGGGAGGGGGAGTTAAAGTGTTGAGCCACGGGGTGGTTGGGTTTGTTGGTCCGGGCATCCCAGAGGTGCTCCCTGAAGCGTTCCGCAAGTAGGCGGCCCGTCTTGAACCCAAGTCTCTGGCCCCAGGGTTACGGGTGCACTCCAAGCCTCTGTCTATTGGAGGAATGCATCCCTGATCTTCGCAAGGTTTGTGAAGGTTTGTAGCTCAGGTTGAGGTTTAGGGTGTAGGTTTGCTCGCTGAGCTGTAGGTTTGATATCCAGACGTTTCATTATGGCTAGTAACATCATCAGTGGCGACCTCCAAGTGAAGCAAAGCAGGAGACAACAGCCTCACTTCACCTGGAGGTCGCCACTGATGATGTTACCTAGCCAGGTAGTGAAACGTCTGGATATCAAACCTACAGCTCAGCGAGCAAACCTACACCCTAGCCCTGATCTTCCATGTAACTGGTGAGGATATGAGCCATAAAATTAACAAGGAATGCTCTTGATATCATAGTGTATTCATCTTTCATCTTTGCTTGTTAATTAGTGATGTTAATGCAAAACTAGTGTTGACCAATGGTCTGTTTCGAGCCAAAATAATCGAAGTCCAAATTAAAGTTGTACAATTGCACAACAATTCCAAATATTTCAGCAGGCTGTAATCAGGTGATATCAAGTGCCATGAAAACAGTTAGCTCTGCAAGTGGAAACATTAGAGTGTACATCATTTTAAAGTGGGGTTTCTGCAGCAACAGGACATTAACTGGCACCCAATCAAAGACAGATATTCAATGAAAGAGTTCACTTGCTGGAATGTTAGTTATATACAGCAGCAGTGAAATTATTGATCAGAAAACATAACAGGGGAATTTTACCGTGCTTGTGACCATAACAGCCAAGTAATTAGTCGGTTAACAAAAAACCTGAAAATGTTGATAGGAAGCGTGCAGATAAAGAGTTACTCAGAATGCAGCTGCCTTTTAAAATGCAGAACACATTCAAGGTTGGGTTAGTTTTTGTGATAAACAAAGGAGCCGGGGGTTATGGAGAATATAACCCTGAGGCATAGAAGCAGAAGTAGGCTATTCAGCCCACTGAGTCTGTGCTACTATTCAATGAGATCATGGAGGATCTGATCAGCGTGATCTCCTCTTTCCTGCCTTACCCCCATCACACTTGATTCCCTTACTGTATCTCCTGCACACAATTCTATGAGATGGGTCGCACAGAAGCCAGGTACATAATTACTGAGATGAGGAACAGAAGATTCTTTGAGAAAATTTGACTATGGCCATTGCAGACTGCCGGCTGTAACTGTTCTGCCATTTAGTGAGATCACGGCATCTCTGATAATCCTCAACTCCACTTTCCTGTCTTACCCCCATCACCCTTGATTCCCTTACTGATTAAACATCTGTCTCAGTCTTGAATATTCTTAATGGTCCAGCTTCAGCAGTCTTCTTTTGTAAAGAATTCCATAGATTCGCTACCCTCTGAGAAAATAAGTTCTTCTTCATCTCTGTCTTGAATGCGTGATCCGTAAGTCTCAGATCACGCCCCGAGGATCTAGTCTTTCCCACAAGGGGAAACAACCTTGCTGCATCTCGTTGAAAATCACACAACACCAGGTTACAGACCAACAGGTTTATTTAGAAGCACTAGCTTTTGGAGCACTGTTCCTTCTTCAAGTGGTTATGGAGTATAAGATTGTAAGACACAGAATTTAGAGTCATAGAGTCATAGAGATGTACAACATGGAAACAGACCCTTTGGTCCAACCTGTCCATGCCAACCAGATTTCCCAACACAATCTAGTCCCGCCTGCCAGCATCTGACCCATATCCCTCCAAACCCTTCCTATTTATGTACCCATTCAAAGGCCTCTTAAATGTTGCAATTGTACCAGCCTCCACCACATTGTCTGGCAGCTCATTCCATACACGTACCACCCTCTGTGTGAAAAAGTTGCCCCTTAGGTCTCTTTTATATCTTTCCCTTCTCACCCGAAACCTATGCCCTCTAGTTCTTGACTCCCCCACCCCTGGGGAAAGACTTAGTCTATTTATCCTACCAATGCCCCTCATAATTTTGTAAACCTCTATAAGGTCACCCCTCAGCCTCTGACATTCCAGAGAAACAGCCCCAGCCTGTTCAGCCTCTCCCTGTAGCTCAGATCCTCCAACCTTGGCAACATCTGTGTAAATCTTTTCTGAACTCTTTCAAGTTTCACAATATCTTTCCAATAGGAAGAAGACCAGAATTGCACACAATATTCCAACAGTGGCCTAATCAATGTCCTGTACAGCCACAACATGATCTCCCAACTCTTGTACTCAATACTCTGACCAATAAAGGAAAACATACCAAATGCCTTCTTCACTATCCTATCCACCTACGACTCCACTTTCAAGGAGCTATGAACCTGCACTCCAAGGTCTCTTTGTTCAGCAACACTCCCTAGGACCTTACCATTAAGTGTATAAGTCCTGGTAAGATTTGCTTTCCCAAAATGCAGCACCTCGCATTTATCTGAATTAAACTCCATCTGCCACTTCTCAGCCCATTGATCCATCTGGTCCAGATCCTGTTGTAATCTGAGGTAACCGTCTTCGCTGTCCACTACGCCTCTAATTTTGGTGTCATCTGCAAACTTACGAACTATACCTCTTATGCTCGCATCCAAATCATTTATGTAAATGACAAAAAGCAAAGGACCCAGCACTGATCCTTGTGGCACTCCACTGGTCACACTATAGTAAAAGTTTACAGTGTGATGCAACTGAAATTATATATTGAAAAAGACGAGGATTGTTTGTTCAGTCTGTCATCTTGTAGAATGACCATGCTGGTTTCAGTTCTATCATATGTAAACCCAGAACTTTTTAAAAAGTTATATTCTCAAGTGAACTTGAATAATAGGTGCCATGTCAGCTCAGATAATGCGTTGAAGGTGGAGTGGTTAAGGCATGCCTGTCTGTGCCTCAATGTTCAGACTGATTATATTTCTAAAAAAAGGGATTTAAAGAATATGACATGGATTTTGTATATCCTTTTTTAGAAATAGAATCAGTCTGAACATAGGAGCACAGACAGACAGACTTTATCCTGATACCTTCAGTACATTATCTGAGTTGACAGGGAGCCTATTGTTAAAGTTTCCTTGAGATTGTAACTTTTAAAAAAGTTCTGGAACTGATATATGAAAGAACTGAAACCAATATGGTCATTATGAAAGATGAGTGATTTAACTAACAATCCAGGTCTTTTTCAATATATAATTTCAGTTGCATGACACTGTAAACTTTTGCTATAAATTCTGTGTCTTACAATCTTATACTCCACAACCACCTGATGAAGAAGCAATGCTCCAAAAGCTAGTGCTTCCAAATAAACCTGTTGGAGTATAACCTGGTGTTGTGTGATTTTCAACACCCCAGTCCAATACCAGCACCTTCAAATCATTGTTGCATCTACCCTGTCAAGACCCCTAAGAATCTTGCATGTTTCAAAAAGGTTACTCCTCAATCCCTTGAAGCCCAATGATTACAGGCCCAGATCCAGATCAGCCATTATTTTGTGGAGGCTAAAAGATTCAAAGGATTACTCATGCTCCCATATTCTTTATTTCTTTCTTTCATGGAAAGGGGGTATTGTTGACAAGACCAACATTTGTTGCCCTTCCTAGTTTCTCTTGAGACTGGTCGGGTTGAGGTCATTTTAGAGGGTAGTTAAGAGTCAACCGCATTACTGAGGGCCTAGAGTCACATGTCGGCCAGACCAGGTAAGGACGGCAGATTCCTTCTCTGAAAGACATTAATGAACCAGATGTCTTTTTGTGAAAATTGGTAATCTTTCAGATTGCATTCTTTGGCACTAGCTCCAGTGGCGGGATTTGAACCTGTGGGTCCAGAAGAATCTCAAGTCCATTTTTGTTATTATCATGCAACTTTTTCCCACTTCCATCCTTCTCTGTTGGGAGTTTGGTGGTCTGTGAAGGAAAGGTGCTGTAGTTGACTGGAACCTGTCTCAGTGAGTAGAGTCAAAAGTGAAGTCTGCAGATGCTGGAGATCAGAGCTGAAAATGTGTTGCTGGTTAAAGCACAGCAGGTCAGGCAGCATCCAAGGAACAGGAAATTCGACGTTTCGGGCCAGAGCCCGAAGGCTCTGGTTCCTGATGAAGGGCTCTGGCCTGAAACGTCGAATTTCCTGTTCCTTGGATGCTGCCTGACCTGCTGTGCTTTAGCCAGCAACACATTTTCAGCTCAGTGAGTAGAGGAAAGGTTGGAAGAGTTCAGTTTATTATCTAATGATCCCAGCTCGAATGTGAGTGTGCATGGGCATTGAAAGAAAATATTATTGGACCTGACTACGATGCATTTTGTGATTAAACGGGTTTTTAATTGTTCATATTAAGTATAAAAGCCAATTGATAGAGTTACATTGACATTCTATCTGTGCCCATGGAGACTAACAGACAAATAAATGTGGGGAAACATTAATGGCAGTTTGGAGGTACCATAATTTGGGTTGACCTGTGAATTTTCAATAATGGAAGCTTTTGTCTGGATGGAGCATGGTCCCACAAACTGCAATAAAATGATGTCTTTTAAGTGATGCCATTTCAGGGATGGTTAATAACTGGGTCACTGAGGAAAGCTCTCCGAGCTTCATTGAAGTAGCGCAATGGGATATTTTACATCCACCTGAGTGGGCAAATGGACTCCCCTCAGCACTTCATTCAAAACAGAGATCCCTGGCATGTGAGACCATCCCTGAGTGCTCCACAAATGTGTCAGTCCAGATTGTGTGTTCAAGTCTCCAGAACAATGACAGCATCTACAACTTGCATTTCGGTCATGCCTTTTATCCGGCACAATGTCTGAAAGTGTTTCACAACTGCCTTGAAAACAAAAATGAACACATAACATGACCATGCCATACATATTAGATCTTAGAGATGTACAGCACAGAAACAGACCCTTCGGTCCAATTCATTCATGCCGACCAGATATCCCAACCCAATCTAGTCCTGCCTCCCAGCATCCACCCCATATCCCTCCAAACCTATTTGTATACCCATCCAGATGCCTTTTAAATGTTGCAATTGTACTAGCCTCCACCACTTCCTGTGGCAGCTCATTCCATACACGTACCACCCTCTGAGTGAAAATGTTGCCTCTTAGGTCTCCTTAATATTTTTCCCCTCTCACCCTAATGGACTCCCCCACCCCAAGGAAAAGACTTTGTCTATTTATCCTATTCATGCCCCTCATGATTTTATAAATCTTTAAGGTCATCCCTCAGCCTCCGACACTCTAGGGAAAACAGCCCCAGACTATTTAAACTCTCCCTATAGCTCAAATTCTCCAACCCTGGCAACATCCTTGTAAATCTTTTCTGAATGCTTTCAAGTTGCACAACATCTTTCCGATAGGAAGGAGACCAGGATTGCATGCAATACTCCAATTACACGCAATATTCCAACAGTGGCCTAACCAATGTCCTGTAAAGCCGCAACATGACCTCCCAACACCTGTACTAAATGCTCTGACCCATTAAGGAAAGCTTACCAGATGCCTTCTTCACTATCCTATCTACCTGAGACTCCATTTTCAAGGAGCTATGAACCTGCACTCCAAGGTCTCTTTGTTCAGCAACACTCCATAGGACCTTACCATTAAGTGTATAAGCCCCTTTAAGATTTGCTTTCCCAAAATGCAACACCACGTATTTATTCAAATTAACCTCCATCTGTCACTTCTCAGCCCATTGGCCCATCTGATCAAGATCTCGTTGTAATTCGAGGTAACCTCCTTCACTGTCCACTATGCTTCCAATTTTGGTGTCATATGCAAACTTACAAACTATACCTCTTCTGCTCACATCCAACTCATTGATATAAATGATGAAAAGTAGTGAACCCAGCACCGATCCTTGGCACTCCACTGGTCACAGGCCTCCAGTCTGAAAAACAATCCTCTGTCTTCTACCTTTGAGCCAGTTCTGTATCCAAGTGGCGAGTTCTCCCTGGATTCCATGTAATCTAACCTTGCTCGCCAGTCTCCCATGGGGAACCTTGTTGAACGCCTTACTGAAGTCCATATAGATCATATCTACCACTCTGCCCTCATCAATCCTCTTTGTCACTTCAATCATGATTTCCCACGCATAAAGCCTTGCTGACTATCCCTAATCAGTCCTTGCCTTTTCAAATATTAGGAGAGTTTACCAAAAGCCTTCCTGAAGAGGAGTTGGAGAGATTTAGGGAGACATTTCAGATCGGAGGGCTCAGATAGCTGAATACATGGCCCCAATATGGAGTGTTTGCAGGAGGTCAGATTTGGAGGAATATAGATTTCAGAGCTTTGCAGTCCAGAGAGCTGAGCAGGGGAAGGGTCACAGACAAATTCACATTTGAATCCACGGCCTACGTAATGTGGCAGCATCTAAGGAGAGAAAGCAGATTTAATGTTTCGAGTCCAGAACAGTCCTGAAGAAGGCTCACTGAATGTGAAGCAGAAATTCTAATTTCTCTGCACAGATGCTGCTCGACAGCTGAATCTCTCCAGCAACTTCTGTTTTTGTTTCAGATTTCCAGCATTGGCACTTATTTGTTTTACCTACATAATGTGCTTCAGCTTGTGACAAGAATACTCCATAAGTATGGCACAGGTAACATTAAAGTTATGAGAATTAATATTTTTGCCCTTGTAATTTGGCTACATGCATGAAGTATGAACTGTCTATTAAGTTTTGTGGTACAGAAATATCTTTAACCTGAGAAGCATTATCTGTGCAACCCTGAGCTCTTCTGTAAAACTGTGATTGTAATTAGCCACAGCGTGCATTTGTAATAACAAGTTTCTTGAAAGGTCTAGTTGAAGATGCATTATTTTGCTAATGGATATAGGAGACTCTCAATTATATTAACAATAATAAGCCCAGTGTGAAACCTGAATATTCACGGTATATTTGCCGATATCAGTCAGGGAGCCAATAAAGAGGGATGCGATGGTTGAATTACTTTTTAATTTCCGTAGAACTTTGTGGATGCTTTTCACAAGTGCTACTGAGTGTAGTTACTGCCATTGTGTTTATTAGGAGAATTAACTTGCTGGTGTGTTCTCGAAGATTACATTCCTATCTGGAAATTACTTCATTAATTTAATGAATGTCCAAAGTGAATGCCGCATACTGTTTTTACTTAAAATGCTGCTATTTCCATATCTTCCCATTTGAAAGTTTCAGGAAAGTTTTCTATTAGGAATTAGTTGCAAGAGTAGACCATTCAGCCCCTTGACTCTGCTCCACCTTTCCACTGGATCATGGTGGTGGCCTCAACTCTGCTTTCCGATTTGCCCTCGGTAACATTTGACTCCCTTGTTAGTCAAGACTCTATTTACCTCTGCTTTGAAGATAATTAGTAATTACCTCCACTGGGAAAGTGATTTTCAAAGAGTCAGACCCCCTGAGAGAATGCATTTCTCCTCATCTCAGTCTTAAAATGGGAAACCTCTTTGACCATGCCTCCCAGTTCCAGTCTGTCCCATTAGTATTCACCCTGTCAAATCCTTTCAAAACCTATGTGTCTCAATAAGATCACCTCCCATCCTTCTAAACTCTGATGGGTATAGGGCCAACCTGTCAAAGAGTTATCAAGGTGTGCAGCATGGAACCAGGCTCTACTTAGAGAAAGTGAGGACTGCAGATGTTGGAGATCAGAGTTGAGAGTGTGGTGCTGAAAAAGCACAGCCAGTCAGGCAGCATCTGAGGAGCAGAAGAATCGACATTTTGGGCATAAACCCTTTAAGAGGAATGGGACAGGAGAATTGACAGGGTGAATGCATTCCTGATGAAGAGCTAATGCCCGAAACATCAATTCTCCTGCTCCTCAGATGCTGCCTGACTGGCTGTGCTTTTCCAGCACCACACTCTTAGATGATTTAGATTTAGATTTAGATTTAGATTTAGATTTAGATTACGTACAGTGTGGAAACAGGGCCTTCGGTCCAACAAGTCCACATCGACCCTCCGAAGAGCAACCTACCCAGATCCATTCCCCTACATTTACCCCTTCACCTAACACTATGGGCAATTTAGCATGACCAATTCACCGAACCTGCACATCTTTGGATTGTGGGAGGAAATCGGAGCACCCAGAGGAAACCCACGCAGACAAGGGGTGGACAACCCATTGTCCCAACTTGCCCATGCCGTCCTGTCTTCACAATTGTCCAACGTTCGCTGACAAATTAATTCACCTCCCTCACCCCCAATAATAAAATCAGAATACTGTTTCAGGAATTAAATTTATTGCTTGTGGTGGTCATATAGTAGCCTGAGAACAAATATTAGATTGATACTTCAGTGCAGTGTAGAGGGAGTGCTACACTGTCAGAGATGTCAATGAGATGTTAAACTGAGGCCCATTTGCTGTCTCAGGAGCCTGCAAAAACAATCCTGTTTCTCTGTTATTTCGGTTCTTCATTACCACTATTCAGTTCAGAAATGCTTTCTGTTTATAAAGTGACTTTATACAAATCTGTCAAATTTTGTCATATCTGCAAAATTTCAAATTTCTGTCAATTTTGTAATTATTTGCCCAAAACCGCATTTCTTCGGCTCTTTTCCCAACCTCTGGATGCTCCTAGATGGTTTACAAACAGCGAAGTAAAGTCATAGAAATGTACAACACAGAAACAGACCCTTCAGTCCAACTCATCCATGCCAACCAGATACCCTAAATTTATCTGGTCCCATTTGCCAGCAGTTGGCTCATATCTCAGAGTGAAGTACAAACTTCTTCAGCCAGAGAGTGGTGAATCTATGGAATTCATTGCAACAGAAGGCTGTGGAGGTCATTGAATTGAGTATATTGAAGACAAAGATAGCTAGGTTCTTGAGTATCAAGGGGATCAAGGATTATGAGGAGAATGGGGGTTGAGAAAGTTACCAGTCATGATTGAATGGCAGTGACAAAAATAACTGCAGATGTTGGAATCCAAAGTAGACAGGCAGGAGGCTGAAAGAACACAGTAAGCCAGGCAGCATCAAGAGAATGGGGAAATCGACGTTTTGGGTGTGACCCTTCTTCAAGACTGAACGGCACAGCAGACTTGAAAGGTTGATTGGCCTAATTTCTGTTCCTCTGTCTTATTGTCTTACATCCCTCTATGCTCTTGTAATTCATATACCATCTAAATTCCTTTTAAATGTTGTAATTGTACCAGCTTTGTGTTCTTGTAGAAGTGACTTGATCTCATTGATATCTAAAGCATTTTTAAAGGGATAAACAGAAAGGGCTTTACCCAGGCTTGGGATAAGGGTTAGGGGGATCTAGAAGCAGGGCACAATGTCTCAGAGTTAGAGGTAGGCCACTTAGGACTGAGATGAGGATGAACCTCTTCACTCAGAGAGTTGATGGATCATGGAATTCCCTGTCCCAGAAGAGTCAGCCATTGTATAAATTCAATGTGCCAAGTCAGGGAATTGAGTACAAGAATTAGGATGTCATGTTGCAGCTTTTTAAGACTTTGGTTAGGCTGCAAGTAGAGTATGGATTAGAGTGATGCTGGAAAAGCACAGCAGGTCAGGCAGCATCTCAGGAGTAGGAAAATCGACGTTTCAGGCGGGAGACCTTCATCAGGAATGAGGCTGGAAGCTTCGGGCGGAGAGATAAATGGGAGGGAGTGCAGCTGGGGGGAAGGTAGTTGAGAGTGCAATAGGTGGATAGAGAAGGGGATAAAGGTGATAGGTCGGAGAGGAGGATGGAGTGGATAGGTGGGAAGGAAAATTGATAGATGGGACAGGTCAAGAGGATGGTGCTGAGCTGGAAGTTTGGAACTGGGGTGAGGTGGGAGAAGGGGAAATGAGGAAACTGGTGAAGTCCACATTGATGCCCTGGGGATGAAGTGTTCCGAGGTGGAAGATGAGGTGCTCTTCCTCCAGGCATCGGGTGTTGAGGGTGTGGCAGTGGAGGAGGCCCAGGACCTTCATGTCCTTGGCAGAGTGGGAGGGGGAGTTGAAATGTTTAGCCACTGGGAGGTGGGGTTGATTGATGCAGGTATCCCGGAGATTTCCCTGAAGTGTTCTGTGAGAAGGCATCCAGTCTTCCCAATGTAAAAGAGACCGCATCAGGAGCAACAGATACAGTAAATGACATTTGTGGAAGTGCAGGTGAATTTTTGATGGATGTAGAAGGCTCCTTTGGCAGAAGAAGGTGTTAGGAGGGAAGGGGTGGGTTGTTGGTGGGGTAGGGGGACGTGGATGTGACCAGGCACTCCCTCACTGCCCAACGGCAGCAGGAAGAAATGGGAGCATTTAAGGTGAGAGGGGTGAAAGGAGGGAAGTTCCAAGGAAATGTGAGGGGCAGGTTTTTTTAGACAGTGTGGTCAGAGTCTGGAATGCGCTACTGGGGATGGTGGTGTGAGGAGATACAATAGGGCAATTTAGGGGACTTTTAGATAAGCAAATGAATATGCAATGAATGGAGGGATATGGACCAAGGGCAGGCAGAAGGAATTAGTTTCATTTGGTATCATGTTCGACACAGCATCGTGGGCCGAAGGGCCCATTCCTACGTTTTACTGCTCTATGTTCTGTGCAAAGAGACATTGATACCTTACTAATCATGAATGATATTAAGACATATTTGATAGTGTTGGAACATGGCGTCCCAAATTAAAGATCAGCCATGATCTCATTGCATGGCAGAATGGGCTCCTAGGTTTATATAAGTAAAAGCCTTATGCCCGAAAAGTCGATTTTCCTACTCCTCAGATGCTGCCTGACCTGCTGTGCTTTTTCCGCACCACTCTAATCTAGCCTACTAGGGCTATATAGCCAGATCCTGCTCCTGTTTTCTATGGCACTCATGCACTGCACAATGAAGTACAGCAGCTAATTTGTATACAGTAAGATTCCATAAACAGCACTGAGATAATGATCAGATAATCTGTTTGAAGTGATATTGGCCAAGGGATAAATGTTCACCAGAGCAATGAGGGTAAAGCATAACTGTATCCCAAACATTTCCTGATTCTTCTGTTAAAATATTCATTGGACATTCTCTGAGGTAAATCACAAAAGTGTGTACTCTCCCTGCATATTGGAGAGAGTGATGTTTATACAGCCAGATAGATGGATTGATCTGAATATCTGCAAACAGTGTGGTCACAACAATGTAGAAACAAAGCATTTATTGTTGAGATAGAAGGATGGACTATAATAAATTGGCAGGGAATGATTTTGTGCAGCATACATAGATTTGAATCAATTTTTAGATATATATTACTGCCACTGTTCATTCAGGTTGTACTACCTCCAAACAAGAAGCTTATTGCATTTGGAGAGAATCACTACACATTCCTGGCATTGGTTTGCATTCTATTTTGCTGATTTATTATCCTTCTCCCTGACTTCATCCTGGAGTGGATTTAGACTTGATTCATGGTAATCACCAGGCTATACGTGTACTCTAGTTCGCAATCTTGGCTGTAGATTGAAGAAAGTGCAGCAATGCTGCTGAGGGACTGTTTTATTGTTTAGAAGCTGCAATTTCAGAATATATTTTTAAAATGGCTGGGTCTAGCTTCAGCTTTTTAAATTGGACCTCGCAATGACTAGAAGATGGTTGCAGTAGGTTGGTGGGTATGTTGCTGGATGGGCGAATAATTCAGGGGAGCAGGTTAAGATCTAGCCAGAGCAAATGGTGGTATTTTCATTTTGCTAATGAAATAAATCTAGAACAGAAAGGTTAATATCAGTGGTGGTGGCTCTCGGCAAAATCTTGCTGGGACATTGGAGCTCTTCCCTTGTGCTGCAATAGGGAGGACCTGCTGAACCATGTGCCAATCAGGTGGTGGTGTGCCCACTGGCCTGCTTTTCCCCAGAATCAAAACCCAGGAGTATGAGTCCCACCATGTACGCTCCAGGAAGGAGTCCAGGAGGGGTATTGCAAGCCTGGGATTTCTCAGAGTTGGCTCTTGGGGCGGAAGGGAGTCAAGATTAGAGTGGTGCTTGAAAAGCACAGCAGGTCAGGCAGCATCCAAGGAGCAGGAAAATCAGCATTTCAGACCAAAGCCCTTCATCAGAAACCTCTTGGGGCAGAGGGGCCAATGGGACATCAGAAGCATGGGTGGGCAGGCACTGTCCTACATAATGCCCAGCCTTACAATTAGGCATTGAAAGCTCTTCCCCCTCCTCCAGTTAAAAGAAGAAAGAGTTGCATTTCTGTAGTGCAGTTCATACCCTCAGGTGTCCCAAAGTATTAACATCCAATGAAGTACTTTTAAAATGTAGTCATTGCTTTAATGAAGGAATCATGGCAGCCAATTTGCCCATAGCAAGTTCTCACAAACAAGAAGGTACCAATGACCCACCTGATTTCTTCTATTGTTGTTGATGGAAAGGTAAATCACGGAATGGCAGGATTATTCTGGTGCATTGTGTTCCATTGTGTCACCATCTATCACCTCATGCTAATCTCCTGTCATTTTTCCCACAACCCTGCCCCATTTCTATTCAGACTCTCACCCAAGCCCTCCTGAATGCCTCCGTTAAATCTAACTCCTCACTGTGTTCAAAAGCATTTTCTCACATGACCTTTACTTCATTGGCACGTTAGTTTACTGGAGCACATCAAAATAGTATCACGGGCAGGCTGACATCCACCTGAGATGACAATCAGAGCCTCAGTTTAATGATTCATCTCAATGAGGGCACCTCAGGCAGTGAGGTCCTTCCTGAGCACTGCACTGAAATGTCAGCCTAAATTATTGTGTTTTCAAGTATCTGAACCCACGACTTTACGGCTCGGGGTAAGAGTGCAAATGGTGAATGACAGAGTAGCTCTACTACTGGTAGCTCTAAGAAGGGAACATTAGAAGTTCCTGAGAAATATCCACATTTCCATTCGCAAGTTGCCAGTAAGTTGAGCTACTAGGTAATGGGAGTCAATGCTTTCCCAGGGGCATGCTGAAATTACCAGAGGTTGTTGAAGAGAAATCCCACTGATGTTTCTCTGAATTGATCTCTTCTTGTCCCATTCGCCAATATGAGAATCAATCATGAGTGGGTGTTGTATGTCTGGATGAGAGGAATTGAAAGTTCTGTTGACCTGCTCATGCCCTCATTTTGATTAATTGATGTAAACCAACAGCACGGGGCAAACTATGTCGTTAGATTAATATTGCAGTTTCAAACTTAAGCTTATGGAGGTTCTTCCAGAAGCTCAGCAGATTTAAGAGGAAGTCATGAAGCTGTTTAGAACTGCATGAACCTGCTCCCATAAAGTGGATGGCCAACAGCTTTTCTCCCTGGTAGGGGAGTCTAAAACTAGAGGGCATAGGTTTAAGGTGAGAGGGGAGAGAGAGACAAAAGTGTCCAGAGGGCCAAATGTTTCACACAGAGTGTCTGGTACAGAGCTGTCAGAGGTAGTGGTGGAAGTGAGTACAATTTTGTTCGTTTGAGGAGCATTTGGACAGGTGCATGGGTGGGATCGTCATGGAGGGATATGAACCAACTGCAGGAAATTGGGACTAGTTTAATGGTGAAAACTGGGCGGCATGGACGAGTGTAACCGACAGGTCCATGTTGTGGACCTCTCTGACTTCATGACTTTCTAAAACCCGTGATACGATGTGATTCTTTCACCATGTGGCTTTTTAACTGTCTATTTCTGCGATGAAAAGGGATTCAGTAACATCAGTTTAAATTATGTATCATGTCTTCTGTGTAATAAAACATTCAGGGCACAGCATGACACCATTCTGGAGCACTAGAAGGTACTGTGTATATAAGGCAATAATAGGGCAGACTGCCAAAAACACGTTTTAGGTGAATAAAGTGAGTTGGAGAGGTTTGGGATAGGAATTTGGGAAAGTTTCAAAACTTAAGGTCAAGGCAATTGAAGACATGGCTTCATAATGAAAATCAGGAATCTTTGAGGCGCCATATTTGATAAGTTCAGATAACTTAGAGGGTTGTGAGGTGAGAGGAGATTACACACTTGGAAAGGACTGAGGTCAGAGAACCATTTGGAAAGAAAGTTGAGAATTTTAAAATGAACTGAAAATGTGTTGCTGGTTAAAGCACAGCAGGTCAGGCAGCATCCAAGGAACAGGAAATTCGACGTTTCGGGCCAGAGCCCTTCATCAGGAATCAGAGCCTTCGGGCTCTGGCCCGAAACATCGAATTTCCTGTTCCTTGGATGCTGCCTGACCTGCTGTGCTTTAGCCAGCAACACATTTTCAGCTCTGATCTCCAGCATCTGCAGACCTCACTTTTTACTCGAAAATTTTAAAATGAAGGCTTCGTTTGTCCAGGAGTTTCAGGCTTCTTCAATTCATAAAGCATTAAGGATTATCTCTGGCCTGAGCACAAAGGTGATGTGAATAACAGATGTTCTGAGGCAGTTTCATACAGGTTGGGCTGGATATTGGGTGAATGGCAACTGTGAGTTTGCTTTGGTCAAAGATGCAGCAATTGAATTCTCTGGAACCTGTCTCAATGTGCTTGGTTTGCTCAAAATAGTAATGAAGCATTGGATTGAAGTACACAGCGGTTCAAGAAGGCAGCTCGTCATCAGCTTCTCAAGGACAGTTAGGGATAGACAATAAATGATGATCTTGCCAGTGATGCTTGCTTACGATGAAAGCCTAAAATAAGCACTGACTTCCAAGTCCCATGAGATAAAAGCCATGAGGTTATTAGCCTTTTCAATTACTTCTGTGCGGCATGCAGTAGCTTCTCATGATTTGTGTATGTCAACACCTAAATCCCTTTGTTTCTCTGCAGCTCCTAGTGTCTCGCTATTAAGAAAATATTTCAATTCTGATTTTGTTAGGTTCAAAGCAGATGAAAAGATATTTCTTCACATTGATGAGCCCACTGTGGCCCAGTTGAGAGCACACTCACTTCTGAGTTTGCTAGATTGTGCTTTAAAGCCCCACTCTAGAGATTTAATCACAAACGGCTTGGATGACACTTCAGTATTAAAAGAGTGCTGCAATGTTAGAGCTGCCGACTTTCAGCTGAGGCATTAACCAAGACTCTGCTGCGGTGCATTGTGGGGGTAGGTATATCCATTGGGCTGTTAGAAGGGGAGCTCCAGAATGTTTTGACCCAAGGAATTGGTTGTCACCTTTCCTACTTTACAGCCGATTGTTTACATTTGCAATGTAGCCATTGTTGTAAAGTGCTTTCTGAGCTCCTCGGGTCAGGAAATGCATTATACTAATGTAAGTCTTTCTTCTTACCAGCCACTAACATATTCCATCTATGTTCCATTGTATCTTCTCCTGTCTACACAACTGACTCTGCCTTCTAACTTAGTGCTGCCTACAGTTTGATATACATGACATACTATTCATCCAGGTCAGTAGTATGTGTGATGAAAAGCCAAGTGCATAAGATTCCTGGGGAATTCCGGTTGCCACGTTTCATCAGCTTAGTCCCATCAAAACTAACCAGATATCCCGGTGTAAATGATGGTCATGTGGAAATTACATCTGCCAATACAAGAGGAAGGCAACAAATTGCATTAGAGCTTTCCAATCGAAGAAGTCACTGCAGCATTTCAGTCCTAAAAGACATTACGCATTTGTTTCTTTTTCCTTTAATCATTATGGTGTATAACATCATTAAGAACATGCATTTAGATAGTTCTTTCTGGACCTTAGGAGCAACTAAAACCCTTTACTGTCAATTATCTAAATCCAGTTATTGCTGAACAGAACAAGGACCTGCAAAGAACATTGTGATAATGGCTATATGATCCAACTAACATATAGCCATTAACACAATGTTGGTTGAGTATTAAGTAACTGCTCAGACAGAACAGAGAATTAGCAACACTTCATTGAATGTTGTCATATTATTCATAGAACAAATACCAATCTCCACATATTGTTTGCACCCAACTCTGAGGGCTAGTCAGGCATCATCTGACGAACATCTGCAGCATTTGGTTGGATTCAAACTTGATTTTATAACCTTCAGAAGCAGATAATTGTTGTGATCAGCCTCATGGTTAGTATGTCTTTAAGAGACATAGAGTCAGAGAGTTCTGAGGCATTGGGCTGGTCGTTTGACTCAAACTGCTCCATGCTAACCAAAATGTCCATCCACACTAACCCCATTTCCCTGCACTTGGCCCATATCCTTCTAAATCTTTTCCTATCCACATATTTGTCCAAATGCCTTTTAAGTGTTGTTCATGCACCTGCCTCAGACACCTCCGCAGGCAGCTCATTCCATATGCGTGTAAAAAAGTTGTCCCTCAGGTTCCCTTTTATTCTTTCCCCTCTCACCTTAAACTGCTGCCCTCTAGTCCTCAATTCCCCAACCGTGAGAAAAAGACTGAGTGCATTCACCCTATCCATGCCTCTCATGATCTTATCCACTTCCACAAGACCCCTCCTCAGTCTCCTGTGCTCTAAAGAAAAAAGTCCTAGCTCGTCCAACCTCTCCCTATTCCTCAATCCCTTAAGTCCTGGCAGCATTCTTGTAAATTTCTTTTGCACTCTTTCCAGTTTAATAACATATTTCCTTCAGCAAAGTGACCAAACTGAACACAATACTCCAAGTGTGGCCCCACCAACGTCCAGTACAACTGTTACATATTTGTGGTATTATCACCACATTATCACATCTCATCAAAGTCTTCGTGACATTAGCAGGAAAAGACAAGGTAGATAGAGATAAACAATTTCCTCCATTTGAAGATTCTAGGATTAGGTGACAGAGTCTGAGAATTTCAGGAGAGATTAGATTAGATTACTTACATTTTTTTTAGATTAGATTAGGTTACTTACAGTGTGGAAACAGGCCCTTCGGCCCAACAAGTCCACACCGACCCGCTGAAGTGCAACCCACCCATACCCCTACATTTACTCCTTACCTAACACTACGGGCAATTTAGCATGGCCATTTCACCTGACCCGCACATCTTTGGACTGTGGGAGGAAACCGGAGCACCCAGAGGAAACCCACGCAGACACGGGGAGAAAGTGCAAACTCCACACAGTCAGTCGCCTGAGGCGGGAATTGAACCCAGGTCCCATTGCCACCTGCTGCCCAATGCTACCGTGCCGTCAAGATGTTAAGAAGCACTTCTACACACAATAGGTGATTGATGTTTGGAACTCTCATCCACAAATTGCAGTTGATGCTAGATCAGTTGTTAGTTTTAAATCTTCGATAGACAATTTTTTGTTCATCAAAGATATTAAGGGATATCGGCCAAAGGCAAGTAAATAGACCTCAGCAACAGGTCAGGCATGATCTCAAGGGGCTGAATGGCCTACTTCTGACCCTATGTTCCAATGCGTGTGACCTGAAAACTTAACACTGGAGCCCCACAAGGATGTGGCCTCACCCCCCCTCTCTACTCCCAGTACACCCATGACTGTGTTGCCAAATTGTAAATGAATGCCATCTACAGGTTCATTGACAACACCACATAGTTAGACGGCTATTTAAGAACAATGAGTCAAAATACAGAAGGGAAATAGAGGGCTTGGTGACAGAGTGCAATGCGACAACATCTGTCTCAACATCGGCAAAATTAAACAACTGGTCATTGATTTGAAAAAGGAAAGAGGAGAATGCACCCTCATCTGCATCAACAGAACTGAGATTGAGAGGGTCGAGAACATCAAGTTCCTCCGAGTGACGATAACCGACAACCTGTCCTGGACTTCCCAAGTAGATGCAATGGTCAAGAAGGCACAACAACATCTCTTCTTCCTCAGGTGCCTCAGGCGATTTAGCATGTCCATAAGGACACTCGCTATCATATACAAGTGCACCATTGAAAGCATAGTGACCGGGTGCATAATGGCTTGGTATGGTAACTGCACTGTATAGCAACAAGACCGTAAGAAACTACACAAGGTGGTGTGAACAATCGAGACAAACCCGCAAACCAACCTTCCATCCATGGACTCTATTTACTGTCACTGTCATCATCAAAGAACCATCGCACCCTGGTAATGATCTCCTACAATCTCTTCCATCAGGCAGATGATATAGAAGCCTGAACACATGCACTAGCAGGTTCAAAAACAATTTCTTCCTGGCCATTATTAGACTGATGAATGGACTCTCTAACTTGAAATAATGTTGATCTTGCCTCATGCACATCTGTGCAAAGTAACCTGAATGCCTCTGTCTGAGTCTTTTTGGTCTGTACATCCTTGCTTATTATGATCTGCCTGTACTGCACATAAATAAAGCTTTTCACTGTACTTTGGTACGTGACAATAAAGAAATCAATCAATCGATAAATGAAAATGTTATAGTCTCACACTCTATCTTATGGTGTGATCCCTTGAAGTATAGCAATCTACTAGAAGTATGCTACTGCATGATAAATGATTGGCTTAATGGTAACGCAGTCACTTATGTGCCTGAGGAACATTCTTTTGCACAAAAACAGAAATTGCTGGAAAAGGTCAGCAGGTCTGGCAACTTCTGTGAAGAGAAATCGGAGTTAACGTTCCGGGTCCAGTGACCCTTCCTCAGAACCCATTTTTTACTGTTTTGTACATAATGCTAATTGCAATAACTGCCTTTTAGACATTTCATTATCAAAATTTTTATTCCCAGTTTCTTGTGTTGTCAGAGTTTCTCGAGGTCTGATGGTAGAGTGGAAAAATCTTTGCCTCTGAGCCAGAAGCTCTTAGGTCAAGTCCCTCTCCCTTTGCCTTCCCTGGTAGTCTAGTGGTTAGGATTCAATGCATTCACCATCATGGCTTAAGTTTGATTCCTGGTGAGGAAATGGAAGTTATGCTCTGTTTATTAATTGTGGTGACAGCTTTTCAGAGATAGCAAATACACTGTAGAGCTGGCAGATAATTGATTAAGGTGGCACAGTGGCTCAGTGGTTAGCGCTACTGCCTCACATCACTGGGGACACAGGTCCAATTCTAGCCTCGGGTGACTATCAGTGTGGAGACTGTCTGGGTTTCCTCCGGTTTCCTCCCACAGTCCAAAGATGTGCACGCAAGGTGAATTAGCCATGCTAAATTGCCTGGAGTATTCAGGGATGTGTAGGTCAGGTGCATTGTCAGGGGAAATGTACGGTAGGCGATTGGATCTGGGTGGGATACTCTTTGGATGGTCGGTGTGGACTTGTTGGGCGCAGACAATGGAAATGTGGAGCTGGTTTAAGGAACAGATATTGCATGTCCTTGATAGGTATGTCCCTGTTAGGCAGGGAGGAAGTGATAACGCAAGGGAACTGTGGCTTACTACAGAAATTGCATCTCTTGTTAAGTGGAAGAAAGAGGCTTATGTGTTGGTGAGACAAGATGGTTCAGATGAGGCGATGGAGAGTTACAGATCAGCTAGGAAGGATTTAAAGAGAGGGTTAAGAAGAGCAAGAGAGGACACTAGCAATCTTTAGCAAATAGAATAAAGGAGAACCCTAAAGCTTTCTATAGGTATGGGAGGAGTAAAAGGATGACTGGGGTCAAAATAGGGCCAGTCAAAAACAGAAGTGGGAAGCTGAGTGTGGATCCCATGGAGATCAGAGAGGTGCTAAACAAACATTTTTCATCGTTTTTCACTCAGGAAAAGGAGAACATTGGAGAGGAGAAAAATGAGATACGAAATATTAGACTAGAAAGGATCGAGGTTAGTTACGAACAGGTGTTATCAATTCTAGAAGGAGTGAACATAGAACATAGAACATAGAAAAATACAGCGCAGTACAGGCCCTTCGGCCTTAGATGTTGCGCCGACCGAAGCCTACCTAACCTACACTAGCCCAATAACCTCCATATGCCTATCCAATGCCTGCTTAAATGCCCATAAAGAGGGAGAGTCCACCACTGCTACTTGCAGGGCATTCCATGAACTCACAACCCGCTGAGTAAAGAATCTACCCCTAACAGCTGTCCTATACCAACCTCCCCTTAATTTAAAGCTGTGTCCCCTAATAACAGCTGAGTCCATTAGCGGAAAAAGGTTCTCACTGTCAACCCTATCTAAACCCCTAACCATCTTGTACACCTCTATCAAATCTCCCCTAAACCTTCTCTTCTCCAATGAGAACAGCCCCAAGTGCCTCAGCCTTTCCTCATACGATCTTCCTACCATGCCAGGCAACATCCTGGTAAACCTCCTCTGCACCCGTTCCAGTGCCTCCACATCCTTCCTATAGTATGGCGACCAAAACTGCACACAATACTCCAGATGAGGCCGCACCAGAGTCTTATACAACTGCAACATGACCTCAGGACTCCGGAACTCAATTCCTCTACCAATAAAGCCCAGTATGCCATATGCCTTCTTCACAGCACTATTTACCTGGATGGCAACTTTCAGAGATCTGTGTGCATGGACACCAAGATCCCTCTGCTCATCCACACTACCAAGTAGCCTATCATTAGCCCAGTAATCCATCTTCTTGTTACTCCTACCAAAGTGAAAGTACACAAGTCCCCTGGGCCACATGGGATTTTTCCGAGGATTCTCTGGGAAGCTAGGGAGGAGATAGCAGAGCCTTTGGCTTTGATATTTGAGTTGTCATTTGAGTCTACAGGTTTAGTACCAGAGGACTGGAGGATTGCAAATTTTGTGCCTTTATTCAAGAAACCAGGTAATTCAAGATGACCCAGGTAATTATAGACCAGGGACCCTTACTTCTGTTGTTGGAAAGTTTTTGGAAAGGATTATAAGTGATAAGATTTATAATTTGATTTCAGATAGTCAACATGGTTTTGTCAAGGGCAGATCATGTCTCACAAGCCTCACTGAATATTTTGAGAAGGTGACCAAGCATGTAGATGAGGGTAGGGCAGTTGGTGTTGTATACATGGACTTCAGTAAAGCCTTTGATAAGGTTCCACATGGTAGGCTGTTGGAGAAAATGCAGAGGCATGGAACTGAGGGTGATTTAGCAGGTTGGATTAAAAACTGGCTTTCTGAAAGAAGGCAGCGAGTGATAGTTAATGGAAAATATTCAGCCTGGAGTCCGGTTACTAGTGGTGTGCCACAAGGATCTGTTTTGGGACTACTGCTGTTTGTCATTTTTATAAATGACTTAGATACAGGCATAGGTGGATGGATTAGTAAATTTGCAGATGACACTAAGGTCGGCGGAAAAGTGGACAGTTTGGAAGAATGTTACAGGTTGCGGGGGACTTGGATAAACTGCAGAATTGGGCTGAGAGGTGGCAAATGGAGTTCAATGCAGCTAAATATGAGGTGATTCACTTTGGGAAGAATAACAGGAAGGCAGAGTAGTGGGTCAATGGAAAGATTCTTGGTAGTGTGGATATGCAGAGGGATCTTGGAATCCATGTACATAGATCCCTGAAAGTTGCCACCCAGGTGGATAGCGCTGTTAAGAAGGCATATGTTTGTTAGGTTTCATGGGTAGAGGGATTGAGTTCCGGAGCCACAATATCATGCTGCAACTATACAAAAACGTTAGTGTGGCCACACTTGGAATATTGTGTATAGTTCTTGTCACCATATTTCGGGAAGAATGTGAAAGCATTGGAAAAGGTGCACAGGAGATTTAACAGGATGTTGCCTGGTCTGGAGGGAAGGTCTTATGAGGAAAGGCTGAGAGACTTAGTTCTCATTGGAAAGAAAAAGGCTAAGAGGGGATTTGATAGAGACATACAAGATGGTCAGAGGATTAGATAGGGTGGACAGTGAAAGTCTCTTCCTTGCACCAGGGGGCATAACTACAAATTGAGGGGTGATAGATTTAAGACAGATGTCAGAGGCTGGTTCTTTACTCAGAGAGTGGTAAGGGCTTGGAATGCCCTGCCTGCCTGCCAATGTAGTTAACTCAGCCACATTAGGGAGATTTAAACAATCCTTAGATAAGCACATGGATGATGATGGGATAGTGTAGGGGGACGAGCTGCGAATAGTTCACAGGTCGGCACAATATCGAGGGTCGAAGGGCCTGTTCTGCGCTGTATAGTTCTATGTTCTATGTTCTATGATCTATGTTCAATGCCATTGACCTGTTTCCACATGGTAGAGATTTTATGATGGCTAAATAAAGTCAATTCATAACATGGCCAAGCATGTTGAATATCAACTTGACAATAGGAGGTGGCAAAGATTCCAGGTTGGCTAGAGAATCCCTACACTGTGGAAGCAGACCATTTGGCCCATCAAGTCCACACCGACCCTTTGAAGAGCATCTTACCCATACCCACTCTCATCCCTGTAATCTTACATTTCCCATGGCCAATCCATCTAACCTGCACAACTTTGGGCTTTAGGAGGAAATCGACGCAGACACGGGGAGAATGTGTAAACTCCACATAGGCAGTCGCCCGGGGCTGGAATCGAACTCAGGTCCCTGGTGCTATGAGGCAGCAGTGCTAACCACTGGGATGGAAGGAAAATTGGATCCTCCACCACCTTTGTCCAGAGCTCCAGAGTACAATGTGGAGATAAAAGGGCATAACAATCAGACCCTTTGGCAGCTGGTTAGCTCATGTGGCAGGGAGGACAGTGTAGTGTCCAACAGCTCAGGGTTCTGTTCCTATTCAGAGTGGGGTGGATTTGGGAGCTGCCTCTCTCCCCTGGCCAGAGTCATGGGACTGTAAATAGGACTTACTTTCAGGCAGAAAACTGAAGATTATATTACTTTATGACATTTAGAGAAGGTAGTAGGTTAATATACATCTGAAAATGGTGAATAAAAAAATGACAGGTGAACATGTTAAGTGTTCCAATCTGTAGTTGTTATTAGGTTTATTCAATTGGAGTTCAATTTCAGTCAGTTTGAAATGGCTGTTATTACTTCTGATTCGTGATCATATTTAAATGTTCACTGTGGGCACCCTGTGATATTTCATATTCTAATGCAAAATTTTTTTGGACGTTTATTCAAGCAATGAGTCATATGTATCACAGTTTACAGCTGTGGTTCCCCTGGGTTAGATTGCTTTATTATTTTTATGCTTCCCCATCAGTAACTGCACAGTGGTTGCTCAAGCTTGCACTGATAAGATTTCAGTCATATTTGTGTCCCACAAATACTGGACAATGACCATCTCCAACAGGAGAAAATCTAACCACCTTCCATAAGACCGTAAGACCATAGACCATAAGACATAGGAGTGGAAGTAAGGCCATTCAGCCCATTGAGTCCACTCCGTCATACAATCATGGCTGATGGGCATTTCAACTCCACATACCCGCAGTCTCCCTGTAGCCCTTAATTCCTTGAGAGATCAAGAATTTACCAATCTATGCCGTAAAGACTTAAAGAATTTACCAATCTATGCCTTGATGTTCTGCAGCATTACAATCACTGAATCACCCAGCATTAAAGTTTCATTCAAGTATTAAGGGTTTGCCATTGACCAGGAACTTTACTGCACTGATCAAATAAATATTCTAACTGCGAAAGAGCAAGTCTGGGAATACTTCTGTGACAAACTCAGCTCTTCACTCCCTGGAACCTGTCCACCACTTACAGGGTACAAAACAGAAGTGCGATAAAATACTCGCATGCAGCTTCCAGCGTCCGGTACCAGAGTGTCAGTATCTCTGACATGCAATCTTTTTATGTGTCAGGTAGGTGAAACTGAGGACTGCAGATGCTGGAGATTAGAGTTGAGAGTGTGGTGCTGGAAAGGCGCAGCAGGTCAAGCAGCATCGGAGGAGCAGGAGAGTTGAAGTTTCGGGCAAAGGCCCTTCATCAGGAACCTTTTGCCCAAAACGTTGACTCTCCTGCTCCTTGGATGCTGCCTGACCTGCTGCACCTTTCCAATACTACCCTCTCGATTTTTTTATATGTCAGCCAGGAGCTCCCCGAATGAACCAGATTAAAAAACCTGTGAGGTCCAGCAGGCTGACCTTGTTACAATCACCACAGATAACATGTTTTGAATGTTAAGAATGGAAAAACAGAACATTTAGACAATTCCTGGGTTGTACAAAGTTTAACTGAGAAAAAGTCAAAACATGTGATGCTGGAAAAGCACAGCAGGTCAGACAACATCCAAGGAGCAGGAGAGTTGACGTCTCGGGAATAAGCCCTTCTTCAGAAACTCAAGAATGAAGCAGAACTGTGCATGGTTTTACTAATTCCTGGATAAGCAAGTCACTTTGAAAACTGGTTTTCAGAAAAGCATGACCATAGGGAAAAAGGAATCACTTTGAAGGCCTGAATTTTGCTGTACTGAGTTTTGAAGGGTTCTCGTGCAGAAAGTTGCCTCGCAAATGCCTCTGGACCTTTACTTTTGTTTTGCCACAAACTTGGAAACTGGAAGGCGATGTCCAATCACTAAATAGCAAATTCTGTTTCTGCTGGAAAATGGGATTGGAAGAAAGCTGGCAGCGACTGGAGAGGTTTGCAAGGAAAAGAGGTCTCTTCTTGTGAGTAAAGGAAAGCCTGTAAAGAAAACCAGCTAAAGAGGTGTTATAATGAAGTGTTTTCTGGGAATCAGTAAAAGTTCCAGCATTCTGTATCGCTGGTCTGATCATGAACTCTGAAAGCTTAACTGTTAATTCAATCCAAGGATTTGGTCCTAACTGATTTCCCACTTAAACTGAGGATCTTCCATTGCTCTGTGGTCAACAACTATGAGACCTCATGCTAGGAAATCAAAGGAATTGTGAGAAATCAACCCATTCTATCATCTGTACTTGAATGGGAGCATAGTAAGCAGATTTGAGCACATTATCTGAGGAAGATGTTCTGGTGATGGAGGGAGTGCAATAAAGGTTTCCCAGACCGATTCCTGGGATGGAGGGACTGATGTATAAAGAGAGACTAAATCGGTTAAGACTATTACTCACTGGAGTTCAGAAGAGTGAGGAGTGACCTTAAATAAATCTACAAAATTCTAACAGGATTAGTACATGGAAGGTGTTCCTGGTAACTGGGGAGTTTAGAACCAGGGGTCATAGACTAAGGATATAGAACAAAGAACAAAGAAAATTTACAGCCCAGGAACAGGCCCTTCAGCCCACCAAACCTGAGCCGATCCAAATCTCTGGTCTAAATCTGTCTCCCAATTCCTAAGCATCTGTATCCCTCTGCTCCCCACCTACTCATGCATCTGTCCAGACGCATCTTAAATGAATCTACCGTGCCTGCCTCTACCACCTCTGTTGACAATGCGTTCCAGACACCCACCACCCTCTGTGTGAAGCACCTGCAGCGTGTATCCCCCTTAAATGTTTTACCTCTCACCTCGAAACCGTGACCTCTCACTATTGAATCCTTTTAGGCTATTTTGGACTCAGATGCAGGGAAATTTCTTCACTCAGAAAGTGATGAGTTCTCTGCATCAGAAAATAGTTGGAGTCAAAACAATAAATATTTTCAAGGAGTTATTTATAGTTTTTAGGGCTAAAGGGATCAAAGGGCATGGGAGAGAAAGTAGGAACAGGGCACTGAGTTGGGTGATCAGCCATGATAATATTGAATGACAGAACAGGCTCAAAAGGCCGAATGGCTTATTTTTGCGCCTATTTTCCAGGTTTCTCTGTTTCTGTGAACACTTGACCTTCAGGGACATTTATTTTTACCTTTCTTTCCCTTCTCTGTACATGAATGTATGTGGATGTTTGAGAAAAAAGAGACAGTACTATATCTTGCCTTACGACTTAGCTGATAATTGCTTTTGTCACTTATTGTAAGACTATGTTTTGCTTTTAACAAGCATGTTTTCTGGAGCTTATTAAAGAAACATGGTGTATGTCTCCTTTGTTCTGGATAACAGGAGCAAAAAGATACAAATTGGCCATTTTGGTGATTAAATAAGACACTTACACTTTCGGTATGGCTCAGAGAGTACTGGGGCTTGATTTCATACCATTGATACAAGTCGAATGGCAATAATTTGATCATTGATTTATTGTCACATGTGCTGAAGTACAGTGAAATGCTTTGTTTATGAACCGTACAGGCAGATCATACTAAGCAAGGGTGTACAGATCAGAAAGACTTAGACAGAGGCATACAGCTTGCATTGCACTAGGCAATATCAAGATGAGAAAGATCAGCATTATTTGAGGCTAGAGAGTCCATTCATGAGTCTAATAGCAGCCAGGAAGAAGCTGTCCCTGAACCTGCTGGTGCGTGTGTTCAGACTTCTGTATCTTCTGCCTGATGGAAGAGGTTGCAGGAGAGCATTACCGGGGTGCGATGGGTCTTTGATGATGTTGGCAGCCTTTCCATGGTGATCCTCTCATTGTGAGCAAAGGAATGAGCATGAACATCAATGTTAATTGTCCAGTGCAGTCCACAGAGAGTGCTGGACCATCTGCGTTCTTGAATGGGTGGGAAAGATGCCCAGGCACTATGCTGAAGAACAGCAGGGAAGCTATCTCAGGTGTCCTGGCCAACAGTAATTCCTCATCACAAAATGTGGGCAATCTGGTCAATATCATTGTCACATTAGTGGGAGGTGGCTGTGCACAGATCGGCTGTTATATGACCACACCTTCGATGTATTTCACTTCCCACTGGGCACTTAGAGATATTGGGTGGTCATGAAAGGTACTACATAAAGGTACTCAATGCCTGCTCTAGATATCTAGGTTCTGGAATGATCCATCTCTATCCCACTTCCAACCCTCTGCCCATCCCACTCCCTCGAGCCTATTCTGCCATTCAGCAGGTTTGTGACCAATCTGACATTCCCCATGAGCTTTGATTTCCTGACTGATCAAGGATCTATCTATCTCTGTCTTTACTTTGACAAGCACAGGAAAAAGTGTGGAAATTTTTAAACCAAGATGATGATGGCTAACTTACTATCTGTTGTGCGTTATCACTGTCATTATGGCCTCTTCAAAGTTAGAATATGGATACAGAAGAAGAGAGAAAATTCAGATCAGAGAGGACATGTCTCTGGTGTTTGTACAGTGCTATTGGTGTAATGAGTTCTTTGAAGTGTCTGGGTTCCCATACAGATATGTGATCATCAGTTTGAATGCAGTCAAGGGTACTTTGCAAACAGAGCAAGGGTTGTCTTTCTCCGATAAAGATAATATTTTGTGGCGTGTAATTGACTCCAACACAGGCAGGCTGCATGATCAGAGGGTTTAATAGCCATAAGTTAGACTCAGGAACTCATTGGCAGCATGGACTCTGACTTCCGACATCTAACTGTTTTGCAGAGAAAGGGAAACATGCTGTTGAAGCTACCTACTGTCAGGATGCTGCCCTCAAAGTTGTCTATAACACAATTGAATAATGTGCTGTATGAATTTCAGTGCCGACATGATTCAAGGTACAGGGGATTTGGTGTTGTAATTGTAATGTTACTAAACTCATAATCCAAGTTAATGCTTTAGGTACATGGGTTCAAATCCCCACCATGACACTTGGTGAAATTTAAATTCAATGTCATAAATTTGGGTTGAACATCAGATATTTTCCAATCTGCCTGTTTGGATGTGTTGTGATGCATCTCTGAAGCAGGTGGGACTTGACTCCAGGGTAGGGAAATGGCCACAACAGCCCTGCACCTTAGAATTATCATTGGAAGTGCCTCAGTGGACACATAAGCTACTTTGTAAGTTAAGAGGAAGTATGCTAGCATGGATAGAGGATTCACCAACTCACAAAAGACCAAGAGTTGGGATAAAAAGAGTATTTTCAGGATGACAACCTCAAACTAGTGGGGTGCCAAGGGATTGATGCTGGGTTCACATTCATTTACAAGATATATATTACTGACTTGGATGACAGAGGTACCATTACCAAGATTGTGTTGTTTCTGTGCTGGATGACTCTGACTCGTTAGGCTGGTATCAAGTACATGTGGAATGTCTTATGAGAGTTTTGAGTAGATTGGGCTTACACTCGCTGAAATTTAGAAGAACGAGAGGTGACCTCATTGAAGCAAACAAGATTCTTAGGGGACTTGACAGAGGAGATGTGGGAAGGTTATTTCCCCTTGTGGAAGAATCTATGATCTGAGGATATAATCTCAAAGTAAAGAGTCACACAAAGTAAAGAGGAGGAATTTCTTCTCTCAGAGGGTAGAGAATCTGTAGAATCCTCTACTGCAGAGGGCTCTGAAAACTGGATAATTCTGTAGATTCAAGGCTGAGATAAACAAACCTTTTAATCAATAAGGCAATCAAGGGTTCCAGGCAAAATGCAGGAAAGTCAAGTTGAAGATTGTCAGATCAGCCACAATCTCATTGAATGGTCGAGCAGATGCAATGGACCAAACGGCACCTGCACTTTATGGTTTTATGTTCTAGTAATGTCTTTTACGGCAGGACATCTGCCATCTTTACCTGGTCTGGCCGACATATGACTCAAACTCACAGCAATTATTTGACTCCTCGCAAGTAACTCAGTTCAAGGTCAGGTAGGGAAACACATCCTGTGAAAGAATGAAGAAAAATGCGACTGTATGCCCCAATGACTGATATTTTAGGTCCACATCACCTCAGCTGTTCTTAAAAGGAAGAAAAATACATATTGTAATCAGTCAGCCCCAAGTTTGCAAATCTCAGAATGCAACATCTAATGTTAGATGTGATTCTACAACTTACTCATTAATCTAGAATGTGCTAAGAATGAAAATAACAGCCAATTTAGGATTGTCAGTTGAACTTACAATATGGCTCATTTAAACTGAGTGGAAACTATGTACAATGGGGGTTCATTATGACATGCATGTAGTGATCAAAAAAGAGACAGCATGTGACACTTAAACTTTTAACTAGAAAACTGGTGGCTGGTGATGACCAGTGGAGTTTTGCTGCGGTCAGTGCTGGGACCATAATTTTTTATGTTATACATAAATAGGAGAAAGTGAGGAGTGCAGACGTTGGAGATCAGAGCTTAAAAATGTGTTGCTGGAAAAGCGCAGCAGATCAGGTAGCATCAGAGGAACAGGAGAATCGACGTTTCGGGCATAAGCCCTTCTTCAGGAAATCTAGATTTCCTGAAGAAGGGCTTATGCCCAAAACGTCAATTCTCCTGTTCCTTTGATGCTGCCTAACGTTATACGTAAATAATCAGGAAGAAGGAGCTGAAAGCATTGTTGCTAATTTTGCAAATGACACAAAGATAGGTGGAGGGACAGGTTGTGTTCAGGAAGTGGAGAAACTGCAGAAGGACTTGAACAGGATAGGGAGTAGGCAACAAAGTGGCAGAAAGAATGCAATGTGGGAAAGAGTCAAGTTGTGTACTTGAGTGAGATGAAGAATGGCGTAGATGATTTTCTAAACTGGATAAGGCTTCAGAAATCTGAAGCACAAAGGCACTTGGGAGTCCTAATTCAGGATTATCTTAAGGTTAAGATGCAGGTTCAATTTTTTAAAATTTATTCACAGGACCCTGCTGTCCAGGTGATTATTTATTATCCATCCCTTATTGCCTAGCAGGCAGTTGGGAGTCAATCACATTGCTGTGGGTCTGAATTCACATGCAAGCCAGACCAGGTAAAGAGGACACTTTTCTTCCCTTAAGGGTATTTGTGATAGTGAATCAGATGTTTTTTCCCTCTCCCAGTGATAATTGCATTAGATTCTTAATCCTAGACTTTTTTAATTGAATTCAGTGCTGTTATCAGCTATTGTGGGACTTGAACCCATCTGATGATGTTCCCTAGCCAGGGAACGAAACGTTTGCAGCAAAAACTTCCAGCTCGGCGAGCAGAACCACAACAACGGATACCCGAGCTACAAATCTTCAATCAGATTTTAAACTTGAACCCAAGTCCCCAGAACATTACCTGGGGAATTAAGAGTCTAGTGACAATACACTAGGCTATTGGCTCATATTGGCAGCTAGGAATGCAAGAATAATGTTAGCATTTGTTTTGAGAGGGCTAGAATACACAAACAGTACTGCTGAAGCTGTATAAGGCTTTGGTCAGACCACATTTGAAATATCATGAGCAGTTTGGGGCCCAATATCTAAGGAAGGATGTGCTGGCTCCAGTGGAGTTGGACCAGAGGAGGTTCACAAGAATGAACCTTGGGGATGAAGGGTTTGTTGTGAGAGGACTCTGGGTCTGTACTCGATGGAGTTTAGAGTGAATCTGATTGAAACTTACAGAATATTGAAAGGCCTGGATAGACTGGATGTGGAGAAGATGTTTCCATGAGTAAAAGAGATTAGGACCCAAGGACATAGCTTCAGAGTGAAGGGACTACCTTTTAAAACGGAGATGAGGAGGAATCTATGGTTGATCTGTGGAACACATTGCCACAGAGGGCTATGGAGGCCAAGTCATAGAATGCATTTAAGACAGAGAGAGGTTTTCCACATTGCATTCCATCTGCCACTTCTTTGCCAACTCTCCTCAACTATCCATTAGCTCAACTCAACACTACCTGTCCTGAACTTTAGTTCATCCCAAGGAACAGTCGGGTATTCAACAAACTCATTTGGCTACTTGGTCTTTTTTGTCTGAGTAATTTGGTATCCTCATCCAACAGTCTTTGATAGAAACGAATACGATATTTTCATTATGACAGTTTGCTAGTTAGAGCTTCCTCACAAGGGAAGCACATCCGAACACACCTGTAACACACTTGACAATGTCGCATGAGATGCATCTGCTCAAATGGAAAAGAATTCATGCATAAAAACAAACCATCCGCTTGCTCTTCATTATCAGCGGTCACTCTAGTTTTAACAACAACTGAAGCTGTAAAGAATTATTTAAAGCACTACAGGCTGTTCAACGATAATGATGCAGCGAACTGTTTGATGTCGAACTTTCTTATTATCGCTTTAATAACTGGTTTTACACATTAATGAAGAAGATTGGTTCTATTAGCCTCATGGAGGTGAAAGAAAGATTTGCAATTGTATAGTCCTTTTCTAGGACATTTCAAAGCCTTTTTCAAAAAATTGTTGTAGCGTCACCGTTGTTCCATTGAAGGAAACAGGGCTGCCATTTGCACATAGCAAGCTCCCACAAACGGCTGTGACATAAATGTAAGTAAAACAAGGCACTGCAGGTGCTGAAGATCTGAAACAAAAACAGAAATTGCTGGACAAACTCAGGAGGTATGGCAGCTTCTGTGGGGAGAAAGCAGAGCTAATGTTTCAGGTCCAGTGACCCTTCTTCAGAACTGGACTCGAAACATTAATGATGACATAAATGATCATGTTATCATTTCATTTTAGTGACGTTGGTTGAGGGATAAATATTGGCCAGGACACTTAGGAGAACTCCCTGCTCTTTTTTTGAAATGGTACCATGGATTTTGAGTGAGATCTTGACTTAACGTCTTGTTTTGTGGTGGATTGAGGACCATTCCTGGACCTAAATACGTAGGTCACTCATACTGGTCACAAGTGATTAACACAACATTTTATTCGTCAGTATTGCACCCACCTCACTCAGTGCCTTCCCTCGTCTCCTTAAATTCTCACAATTTAAAGTGCGTAGATGAACAGAAGGTACAAAGAGTATGAGGGAATGGGCAGCTTTCATTACAGTGCTTGCAATACAGGTCTGAACCATGTCGCTTTTACCTCTCACAGGTGTAGGTGATCTCTGAGTACTATAGTCACTGGTTACTCCCACAACAAATGCTGCAATGCACCTTACTCTGCACCTCATTATATTGCATGACATTCCCCGTGGGCTCAGAAAGTCATGAAAGGTCACGAGTGAACCAAGGGAAAAATAACAGCATAGTGCGAGGATGGAGGCTGCTGAGCAGGATCAGTGTTGGCGTCTAGTCTTGGCGGGAGCTCACTCTTGGGATTTTGACCGAGCAAACACATTATCTCAAAGCCACAGAACATATTTGATCTTTCGGAAGTTCTTGCGCAGGTTGTTAATTACTTTATGTCACAGCTCAACCTCCTTTCTCAACATAATTTGGCGACAGGAATAAGTTTGCCATGCCCATGTTTAACATACTGTTGTTAAAATCTGCTGTCATGGAACTGGCATTGCGAGGAATTCTTAAAAGGGTTAAACGTGGACAAAAAAGGAGTTGCTTAAAGGGTTAATGACCATGTTATAATGCTGCTGAATGGAATAAACAGAGCATTGCTTGACAAAATTATACCCTTGGGCCATTTCATTGTGGATAAGTGCCGAGATAGTAAGGCAGTCCAGCCATTTCATAAATCATTGCTGCATGCCACCACACTTAGAATACAGCCTGCAGTTTTGGCTGCCACTATAGAGAAAAGATACAGAAGCAAGCAGCTATAATGATTGAGGAGCTAGAGGGAATGGATTATGAATTATGATCATGCAGATTGGACACATTTTGACCAGAAAAGAACAGCCGAAAGGTTTTGAGACTGCTGCGTTTTGGGACTGTAAAAAGGACGAAATAAACAGATCCACCAAGTTATTCCACCTTGTCTGGAACTGTGGAATTAGAGGACATGACTTGTACTCAAAAGGGGGGTAAATTTGAAATCAATCTGCAGAAATAAATCGTTCAGTGAGTTAGAGATCAATCCATGCGAAAGGATCCCCCCTAGGGAGACAGTGGAAGTGGATAACACAGATTCATTCAAATGCAAATTACGTAGCTTTTGTTCAGAAAATTACGTTTTGGGATACAGTCTGTGAATAAACTGAAATGTGACATGGTGAATCATGGTTTCCTAGAGATTTGCAACACAGAAAAAGGCTTTGCGGCCCATCGCATCCATGCAGGTCAAAATGATTCCAGTGTAATTAGATTTTCACATTCTCTTGGCCCATGACTTCATCTGCCTTAGCACTGCAAGTGCACTTCTGAAAACTTTTTAAATATTATGAAGGTTTCTGCCTCGACCACCCTTACAGACAGTGAGTGTCAGGTTGCCATCATCCACTGGGTGAAAAAGGGTATTTCCTCTCATCTCCTCTAAACCCTCTGCCTCTTACTTTAAGCATGTGCTCCCGGTTATTGATTTCTCCATCAAAGGGAAAAGTCTCATTCTGTTAGTGTGGTATTTTTGGAGAGGAACAAGTGACTATGAACCCTACAGTCTCCAGAGCTCTCCACCATTGGGATTTCCTGGCCTCATGTTTGGATCCAATTGATCGAGGTTGATTGCTATGATCAATCAGTAATTGCCATTATCTTGTGACTACCACAATGGCAGAAGGTGAACCAGATAGACCATGGTCTTTTCTTGTTCTGCATTTCCCATGGTCCAAACTGGAAGATCAACACTTCATTTTCCACTTGGGAACTCTGCAGCTTTCTAGACTCAATATTAAGTTCAATAAGCCTGAGCTCCTTCTCTGATCTCCTTACCCAACCCCCATATACCATGCCTTGTCATCATATGGGTCCATAAGACATTGGAGAAGAAGTTAGGCCATTCAGCTCATTGAGTCTGCCCATACTACAAACAAGCCTTTGTCAGCTACTAATAGACCCCATTAGCAGTTATTCATTCTTGCGGGTTGACCATTACTCATTCCCTGGGGGTCAGGCAGCATCTGAGGAGCAAGGAAATCACGTTTCGGGCAAAAGCCCTTCCTTTTCTTGCTCCTCAGATGCTGCCTGACCTGTTGTGCTTTTCCAGCACCACTTTAATCTAGACTCTGATTTCCAGCATCTGCAGTCCTCACTTTTTCCCATTACTCATTCCCTTGCATACCCAACTATTTTTCTGTCTTGCTCATAGAATCAGGCCATTAGGCCCAACAAGTCCACACTGACCCTCCGAAGAGTAACCCACCCAGACCCATTCCACTACCCGATTACTTGACATTAACCCCAACTAATGCACCTAGCCTATACATTCCTGAACACTACAGGCAACTTAGTATGGCTAATTCATCTAACCTGTACATCTTTGGATTGTGGGAGGAAACTGGACCACCCTGAGGAAACTCACACAGACACAGGGAAAATGTGCAAACTCCACACAGACAGTCGCCCAAGGCTGGAATCGATCCGTGATCCCTGCCACTGAGCCACCATGCCAGCGTGCCACCATATCCCAAATCCACCTATTGTCTATTCCTTCCCCCTCCACCCACTCCTCCTTTAGCATATATGTCAATCTTTCCCCAGCTACAATTCTGAAGAAGGATTCCTTAATGTGAAACGCTAACTCTATTTTTTCTCTCCCTCAATGCTACCAGACCTGCTGAGTTTTTCCAACAATTTCTAATTTTGCACACAAAAGGAGGAAAGAGCTGCTATAATTGTAGAGGGCTTTTATAAGTCTGCATCTGGCTTACTGTTTTAGTTCCCTTACTTAAGGATGGACATAAATGCGTTGGAAGCAGTTCAGAGAAGATTTACTAGGTTGATTTGTGAGATGTAAGAGTTGTCCTTATGAGGAAAGGTTGAACAGAATGGACCTAAATCCACTGGAGTTTATAAAGATTAAGAGGTAAACACATAAGAGTGTGCGAGGGCTTGACAGGGTAAACTGGGAAGCTGTTTACTCTGTTATGGACTAGGCCAGACCACTCAAAACATTCTTAAGCAGGCAGTCCAGACCATAACTTTGCAATTTGTTTCAGCAAGTGTACAATGAAAATCACCTGGAGTAAGTTAGCTAGGTTGACTACCAGGTTTTAAAACAGACAAAAATTTATTCACAAAATTATGGAATGACACATAAAAAACAGAAAGTAGAATACCCACAGAACTCAGTCTATCCAAACTAGACTTAGTGATGCTGTTCCAAATGTATACAGTAGTCTCAACAAACAAACCCCTTTAACCCAGAGTAAAAATGAAACAGGTCGAAGTTAGAAGGGCAAAAGGAGAGAGCAAGAGAGAGAGAGAGAGAGAGGTTTCCAGCATTCTTCCATACAGCTTCTGCTGCAACTGAATGAACTAAAGTTCTGAACTGAACTGTACAAATAGAGAGCTGGCCACGCCTCCTTGACTATACCAGTTCTTTCAAAAAACCTTTCAAGCTTTTGGTGTGAAGACTCATTTTGTTTATATATAAACAAAAAGATCTCCCAATATCCTTTTCATCTTTGTACCAACCTAGCCGATTTGGAGCCTGAGCTATCTTATGACCCCTGTGAAAAAAAAATCAAGGACACAGTATCCTTGAGAAGAAGGAATAGCTTTGTGACACCTCTTGTGGGAATATGCAGGAACTGGAGACAGTTCAACATTATTATGCCTCTCATTTAAGATGGAGACAAAGAGGAATTTCTTCACTTTGAGCGTCTTAATGTTTGGCTAGTTCATTAAATATATTCAAGGCTGGGATGGATAGAGTTTTGATTGACAAGGGAATCGACTAATGTAGGGATAGACCTCGTGAGATCACCCAAGACCTTATTGAATGGTGTGGGAAGCTTGAGAGGCTCACTTTCTTATGACCTTCCAGTTTTATGTTTTCCTGGACTTCTAATAAAATCTGTAAATATATATGAAAATAAATGAAAAGCAACCCCTTTCCCTAAATTATGCTGTGATATCTCTGCAGCCATTTTTCATTTGTAATGCTTCTCAGTTTTATTGAAGTTTACGTGCCAGATAATCAGCCAGTCGTGGACAGATCTCCAATTGATTAATGTGTGTGCTGCAGTTTATTCTAAACTGTTCTTTTTAAAATATATTCTAGTTCAGGAAGGACCCAGATTCACTCTTGTGTTGTAGCAGTACTTCTCAATTTCCCGCTGGACAGTTTGTTGTGCAGAATGCTGTTCAAATCCCAATGCTACAAAGAATGCCACAAGCATTGGTCCTTGATAGAGAATCAACTGCAGCTGAACTGATTGAGATTGTTGCAGTAAAGTGTCTCGTGGCCAAAACTGTATTTTGACTGCACTCCAGAGCTCAAGGCACCATGTTTAAAATAAAGCTTTGAAAGAAAAGCCCTGTCAGCCACAGTTGGTGAACAAATGATGAATATATTTGTATCAGTGGTAGTACAGTGAAAGTTCACTAAATTAGTCCTCTGATTGGGAGGGATTGATAAGAGATGGAGTAACTTGGATCTGTCGTTTTTAGTGTTTAGGAGAATGAGAGTGAATCTTGATGCAACATACAGGATTCAGTAAGGGTTTTCATAGGGTATTTAACATTATGTGTGTATGTATTCAGGTCAAGGAATGAGCCCTCAATCCACCATAAAGCAAGATTTTAAACTAAAGAGTCACTCAAGACCTCAAAATCCATGGTGCCATTTCAAAAAAGAGCAGGTCACTTCTCCTAAGTATCATGCCAAATATTTATCCCTCAACCAATGTCTCGAAAATAAAGTAATAATCTGGTCATTTATGTCATTGTTATTGCTTATTTGCAGTTGGAGATTAGCCATGAGCGTATTGACTCCTATTCCTGCTCCCTGTGATCATCTTGTCTTTTTGTTGTAAAACAATTCCAAAAAATCGCTCAGTGCGCGCAACCTCATTCCTCCCTCAACCAGAATCGTTAAAGACAACTTATTGGCCATTCTCTTCATACCAGGTAACACTGCCATGGAGCGACTTAATTGTGTCATAGTTTATCTATTTCAAAATAATAACTGGAAGTTATATCTTTTTCCTTACATAAAAGCAGACACAACGCAAAGTATCACAGAATCATAGCTCTGAGAAGCTCCAAGTATCAACTATTCCAGTTAATTTGTAATCCACTTGATTCCCTGGGAGACCAAAAATTTGTCAGACCAGTCTTAAGCGTTTTCGACAATGGAGCCTCAACTTTTCTTGTTGTCCATTCCAAACAGCCTTGTATTGAAGTAATTTCCCTTTGTGTCCTTCTTATATTATCGTTCCCTTATTCTGAGACCATGCATCAATTTTTTGGAATCCCTGAGTAGCCCTAAGAATCATGGAATCCCTACAATGTTGAAACAGGCCATTCAGCCCATCGAGTCCAAACCACCCCTCCAAAGAGTATCCTATCCAGACCCATCCACCCACCTAATTTAGTTTGGCCAATCTATCTGACCTACACATCCTTGGACTATAAAATAAAAACCGGATCACCCAGAGGAAACCCACACAGACACAGGAATATTGCGCATACTCCACATAGCCAATTACCCAAGAATGGGGTTTAACCCAGGAACCTGGCACTGGGAGGCAGCAGTGCTGACCACTGAGCCATCATGCTGCCCTGGTATCTACCTCACTAAGGCCCCCTCTGCATCCTATATGTTTCATTATGATTGCCTCTCATTCTCCTAAACATGAAAAAACACAAACCCAAGTTACTTCATCTTTTATTAGCTCCTCTCAATACAAAAAGCCCTTTGGCCCATTAACTTTGTACTTCAAAAATATGTATTGTTTATTCTTAATGAAGTTAACCGAGGAAACATAACAGCCTGCTGTCGGAAGGGTATTGTGAAATTTGAAAGTGTGCAGAAAAATTACAAGAATGTAGACAGGGTTGGAGGGTTTGAGCTACAGAAAGAGGTTGAATAGGCTGAGGCTATTTTCCCTGGAATGTCACAGGCTGAGGGGTGACCTTATAGCAGTTTATAAAATCATGAGAGGCATGGAAAGAGTAAAAAGACAAGACCTTTTCCCCAGATTAGGGAAGTACAAAACTAAACAGTGTAGGTTTAAGGTGAGAGGGGAAAGAATTAAAAGAGACCTCAGGGCAACTTTTTTACACAGACGATGATGCATGTATGGAATGAGCTGCCAGAGGAACCGGTGGATGTGGGTACGATTACAGCATTTAAGAGGTGTCTGGATGGGTATATGAATAGGAGGGGTTTAGAGGGATATAGGCCAAATGCTGGCAAATGGGACGAGATTAATTTATGATATCTGGTTAGCATGGACAAGTTGGACAGAGGGTCTATTTCTGTGCACTACAACTGTGTTACTCTGTTTCTCAATGTGTATCCAATAGTCATAAAATACATGCAATGTTTGCCTGCATGGTAGATAAGGAGCTATAGTTCACAAAGCACCATTGGCATCTTTTTCCGTTAGGGAGAGACAATTGGCTATGTATATCTTGAGGGTAAACTCTCCACAAGCCTGACATAAGATGCGACTACTACATGAACTATTGCAGTCACTCAAGAGTTTGAGCCCGCAAACTTGGCTCCATTCTCCAGCACACTCTGGGCATCCAGTCAATTCCTCAGTCCATGTCATACCAGAGGCACAATTGTTGGAGACTTCAAAACGTAGCTGGAATTAATAATAGATGTGTTAAAACCATAGAAGGGATGTGTTCAGAATTAGCTGCTTTCCAATAGAAGTTCACAATTAAATTCGAAGTACGTGTTTCAGGTTCATGCTACTTAGAGCTCTCAAGTAACCCTGAGAAAAAGAAATCAACTCCCAAGGTTCACAAGTGAAGAACAAGTGTCTGATTCTTTTATAAATTTTATTCATTTATTCAAAGAAGTGGCAAGACCAGCTTTTATTGCCTGTGCCTCATTGCCCCGGATATTGAAGCAATAGTTAGCATTCAGGAAGTTGAACATGAGCCCAGGTTGGAATAAAACACAGAAGAGATTTTAAAAGAGGACAGAATAAAGATCAGCTGTGCTGATTTAGATTGTGCCAAAATTAGAATCAGAAATGGTTGCACAGAAGTGGGCCATTCGATATGTTGGTTTGTGTCGGTGTCGAATCAATGTGTGAGCTGTAGTGGGAATCCATGTATATTTGCTCTAATTACATCAGCTCTCTGCCAACTATCAACTGGGAAAGGGATACGACTTGTATGTAAAATCATGCCGAATCATTGTGGGGACAACAAAGTAAGTTTGAATTGCAGGCAGCGTTGCATTGCAGAGCATTCCAACCTGGTCTTTCATGTTGACAGACTTACAACTTCAAGCACCATATAACTTCCGCTGCCTTGCCAACCTTCTGTAAAAAAACAAAACAAATTGTCTAGCTCTGTAGGTTCAATATCTGACACTCAATCTTATGTTAAATAATAAACATACGTTTTGAACCCCTAACAATGACAGCTTGCACCAACTTAATGTGATGATGCTGCTCCTTTAACAAGGTTGCGTTTTACAGGATGCAGGTTCCAAAATGTCTGGCTTGATCTACTTGATAAAACTTTTAAGTTTATCAGAAAAACACTTGTACATTTGAAAGGGGAGCGGCCAGCTCTCTCAGCTCAGCTTTTCTCTGGTTTGGTTTTAGCAATCCAGCTGTTGAGAGAAAGCAGTCAGGTTTTTGAGGGTGCTGGTCAAAGAAACAGCACCATGGAATCTCTCTCTCTCTCTATCCTGTGGTTGATTTTACCTTTTTTGCCAAAGGGTGTTGATGAAAATTGTGGCAGGAATTTGGCACAGCATCATTAAGTTGGGATAGTCTGTTAGGTTTTTGCATAGGGTTAAGCGATTTTGTATTCTGTTCTCTTTTGTTTATGTTTCATTTGGTAATTTGTTTTAGATTAGATTACTTACAGTGTGGAAATAGGCCCTTTGGCCCAACAAGTCCACACCGACCCGCAACCCACCCAGACCCATTCCCCCACATTTACCCCTTCTACCAACACTACGGGCAATTTAGCATGGCCAATTCACCTAACCTGCACATTTTTGGAATGTGGGAGGAAACCGGAGCAAACCCACGCAGACACGGGGAGAATGTGCAAACTCCACACAGTCAATCGCCTGAGGTGGGAATTGAACCAGGGTCTCTGGGGCAGCAATGCTAACCACTGTGTCATGATGCCGCCCACATATTGCAAATAAATTCTATTTTGTTCAAAACCAAGTGGTTTGGCCAGCTGCGTCACTCCTGGAATATCCATGTTACACCTTCTTAAACAATGTAAAATCATGCCGAATCATTGTGGGGACAACAAAGTAAGTTTGAATTGCAGGCAGCGTTGCATTGCAGAGCATTCGACTTGTAGAGTCTGGGCTACCTTCTTGAAATGTTTTGAGGGGGCCTGGTCTGGTCCATAGCATTAATTTCAGCACATTGAAGATGAGGTGACTCAGAACACATTGAAGGTTATGGGAAGGAGTTGCTCCATTGATGTTGGGGTGCATCTTGAAATGTAGTCACTGTTTTTTATTGATTGATTCAGTCACTGTTTGTGGGTATCCCTGACTATAGCAGGGGCTTCTTGCCTATCCATAATTTCTCTGGGGAATGTGATGGTGAAGTACCTGCTGAGACTTTGAGCCAGTGACTTTGAAAGAAAAGTGATATGTTCCCAAGTTAGGATGGTGTGTGGCGAAGGGGGCACTTGTGGATGGCTGTTTTCCTGCTGTAACTGCTGGCCTTGTTCTTCAAAGTGGTAAAGGTCATGGTGTTTGGAAAATGGAGTTGAATGATCCTGGGTTGGTTGTTCAGATCCATGTTGTAGTTGGCACACACTGTAGTTACTGTAATGAAGGGAGTGAATATTTCAGGTGGTGGACAGGGGAAAAAGTGGTGACAACTGTTTGCCCCAGGTTGTATTGAGCCTCTTGAGTACTTGCTAAAGCTGTACTTCTCCAGGCAAGTGGAGAGTTTCCATTGCACGCCTAATGTATCCTTAATAGAGAAGGGTCTGATAGAGCAAACTCAGCAGTCCATTTACAGTCAGCAAGTCCCCACAACCAGCAACATTGTAAATGACCAGGTATTTGAAATGTTATGAAAGAGGTGAATTTGAACGAAGACTCTGCACAGAATTCTGCTGCCCTGCTTTGTATGCAGATGCAAAAGTAGAAATGGTCAAAATTTAACATCCAATCTCGAAGATGATACGAGATCAGTTAATTATAAATGGTACCCAGTAAATAAATTGGTTGATTTATTAGGCCATAAGACCATAAGACATAGGAGTGGAAGTAAGGCCATTCAGACCATTGAATCCACTTCGCCATTCAATCACGGCCGATGGGCATTTCAATGCCACTTAGCCGCACTCTCCCCCATCTCTTAATCCCTTGGGAGATTAAGAATTTATCAATCTCTGCCTTATAGTCACATGTGCTGAACTACATTGAAAAGTTTTGTTTACAAGCAGTGTAGGCACATCATAGGAAGCAAGGATGTACCGATTAAAAAGGTTTAGAAGTAGGCACAAAGATTTCAATGCACAGAGCATGCGCTAGGCGAGATCAACATTATTTGGCAAGGTCAGCATTATTTGAGGCTAGAGCGTCCATTTATCAATCTAATAATTGCCAGGAAGAAGCTGTTCCTGACCCTGCCAGTGTGAGCATTCAGGCTTCTGTATCTTCTGCCTGATGGAAGATGTTGTAGGAGCTCATTACCGGGATGCGATGGGTCTTTGATGATGTTGGCAGTCTTTCCACAGTAGAGAACTGTGTAAATAGAATCCCTGACTGGAAGGCTGGCTTTTGTGATGGGTCTGGTCTGTATATACAACCTTCTGTAGTTTCTTACGGTCCTGGGCAGAGCAAGCCGTACCAAGCCGTTAAGCACCCAGCCAGTACGCTTTCACGGGTGCATCTGTTGGTGAGGGTCCTTATGGACATGCCAATTTCCTGGGCTGCCTGAGGAAGAACTGGCGTTATTGTGCCTTCTTGACTATCGCACCTCCTTAGGAAGTTCAGGACAGATTGTCGGTTATTGTCACACCAAGGAGCTTGATGCTCTCCACCCTCTCAACCTCAGCTCCATTGATGTAGATGGCAGCATGTTCTACTCCTTTCTTCTGAAGTCAATGATCAGTTTTTTAGTTTTACTGATGTTGAGAGAGAGGATGCTCTCATTGCACTACGTCACCAAGCCCTCTGCCTCCCTTCTGTATTTTGACTCATCATTGATTAGATTAGATTAGATTAGATTAGATTTACAGTGTGGAAACAGGCCCTTCGGCCCAACAAGTCCACACCGACCCGCCGAAGCGCAACCCACCCATACCCCTACATATACCCCTTACCTAACACTACGGGCAATTTAGCACGACCAATTCACCTGACCCGCACATCTTTGGACTGTGGGAGGAAACCGGAGCACCCGGAGGAAACCCACGCAGACACGGGGAGAATGTGCAAACTCCACACAGTCAGTCGCCTGAGGTGGGAATTGAACCCAGGTCCCTGGCGCTGTGAGGCAGCAGTGCTAACCACTGTGCCACCGTGCCGCCCTAATATTGTTAGATATCCATCCTACTCCGGTGGTGTCATCAGCGAATTTGTGGATGGCATTCATTCAGAATTTGGCATCACAGTCATGGAGGTACGGGGAGTACAGAAGGGAAGCTGAGGACACATCCTTGGGGAGCTCCAGTGTTGAGTGTTATCGTAGGAGAGGAGCAGTTCTCTATCTTCACTGATTGCGCTCTGTGGGTCAGGAAGCTGAGGATCCAGTTGCAGTGGGTAGAGCCAAGATCAAGGTCATGGAATTTTGAGATCAGTCCTAGTTTTGGAAACAATCCATTTAGCAAGGCTCTTGCCAAGATGTGGGAGATCAATTTGTCAGAACACAGCTAAAAGATTAAACAGAGACTTTGATCTTAGAAAATAACTTTTAATGACATCCACTCACATTGTATAAAGTGTTGAACTAATACAGTGCTGAAAGGGGTCTAAGTTCGTTCAAAGTTGGTGGTCCCTTCTACGCAATTAACCATACATAGTTAGGACGTACCCATACAGCTTGTGAGAATGGAAGGACTTCCCTTGAAATAGGCGAGTTACCTACAACTCCCTAATACAGCGCTGCCCAAAGTGGAGGTCAGGACCCCGGGAGCTGAAATCTTGGAGACCCAAGGATGGCAGCAGCAATTGTCATCATGAAGTTAACATTGTTTTGCACCTGCAGCAACAGGCCATCACTCTACAGAACCCCTACTGTGCTCTTGGAATCCTCCACTGGGGGAATCACAAAACATTTCACACCTCACTCTGAGAGTCACAGAAACAAAGCATTTACGAAGCACTGACTTACTTTTCCTAGAGGAGCCTGTTATGACTGTTTTAAATCACTGCTTTCCTTTTTTGTTTGGAAGCCTTCTAAATGCAGCAGAAAACTCACTGAGCACAAATTTCCCCTTGTTTTGAGGTGGTCAGAGAGGTGTCAGGAAGGGAAAATAATTAGGCAGGTTGACCCAGGAGAATTTTTTATCCATTCTTATCCCACAGTAACTAAGTCCATTGCGGACATTTTTCGACCTGGCAACAAATTAAGGGTCTTGAGTAGTCAGTTAACATCTACTTCCTCAATGACCAGATGTGAGAGATGGCTGCATTCCCAACTGGGTAACCAGGACAACATGACTAGTGTGGGAACTTTGATCTTGGGGCACTTGGAGGCATGGAGAATAGAATAAGGAGGTAGACTCTGAAATAACTTTGTTTGAAGAATGGGGGGAGGGCGGATTTCACAGAAACACATAAAATTCTAAAAGACTAGACAGGAAGAATGTTCCCTGGGAGTCCAGAAGCAAGGGTCACAGTCTAATGATAGGCCATTTAGAACTGAGACGAGGAGAAATGTCTTCATCTAGAGAATGATGAGCCTGGGGAATTCTCTACCACAGAAAACCGTTCAGGACAAAACATTGAATATTGTCATGGAGTTAGATGTGGTTTTCAGGGATCAGGGGAGAAAGTGGGAACAGTGTACTGAGTTAAAAGATCATCCATAATTATTTTGAATGGTGGAGCAGGCTTAAAGGGCTGAATAGCCTCTTTCTGCTCCCATTTCATACCCTTTGAGAGATAGAATTGCATATGGGCTAGATTGGGTCTGAGAGAAGTTTTCCTTCCTCAAAGGAACTTAATTAATGATAAAGGAGTGAACGCAATTGGCGACATAATCAATTATTAGCAGCGCTGTTTATAAATTATTTCACCTCAATGGAAAAGCTACTCAGAGTTGTTAAGGGCTTGTGGAGGGGTGGGGCTGGGGTGGGGGAGGATGTGGGCATGTGCTCAGTTATTGCACTGACATTCTAAAGTCCAATGCCCAATTTTTAGCCTTTCTGTTCAATTATCATTCCATGTACCCAGCAGTGCCACTGTCTTAATTTCTATACCTGTTCTTCCCTCTCCCCACTACCTCCATTGTGAATGAACAGAATCTTGAAACATGCTTACTTTGTATTCTGCCAATATTAATCTGAAGTGGAGAGCTGAAAGCCAGGATTGAAGATTGAGTTCACCAATATCTCAGTCTCATTGAATAACAGTAATTGACTGAGTTTTGTAATGGCACATTGAGCAGATCTGAGATTTGAGCTTATTTATCAATGAAATATATTGGGCAAAGCTGGAGAAGATGGACTTAAAGGTGTGAATTTGAAGTGACAGGGGAATATATTCAGGATGAATATATGTCTATAGAAGAAATAAGAAATGATTAGACACAGCCAACACAAATGTTGCAACAAAAATATTATTTCAGTAATGATAAAATTGGTTGCAAGTGGGCTTAGGAATTTTGAATGTAAGCCTCTATATGAATGGAAAAACGACACTTTGTTCTTTAAACCAATGTCGACACAAACAAGGAGCTCAAATGCTGAAATCTAAAATGAAAATATGAAATGCTGGAAACACATAATTGTTTGATCACTATTGTTAAAAATCTAAAGTCCGTGAGTAAAATTACTCTTCAGAGGCTGTATGTCATCACCACTCACCCTTTATTTACAAATGAATAGCCTTTAACAATAGCACTGCCTCTCACTGAGTCAGGCATACAGGATTCCACTGTCCCTGGTAGTGGGTGGCATGGTGGCACAGCAGTTAGCACTGCCGCCTCATAGTGCCAGAGACCCTGGTTCAATTCCCACTTCAGGGAGTTTGCGCATTCTCCCCGTGTCTGTATGGATTTGCTCCAGTCTCCTCCCACAGCCCAAAAATGTGCCAATTAGGTGAATTGGCCATGCTAAATTGCCTGTAGTGTTAGTAGAAGGGGTGAATATAGGGGTGTGGGTTGCGGATCGGTGTGGACTTGTTGGGCCTGTTTCCACATTATAATTAGTAATCTAATCATCCTTTTGCAGTTAGCCAGGGCTCCCTGATTGGACAAAATTAACAGAGACTAATCATATCCTATGTTGTCCAGCTGATTTAACCCATTACAGTCACTGCAATAAGACTGTCAGGTCTTGGGAACTGTCTGCTTAATTTTCGTGGAATGAACAGGGTCTTCTGACACAAGTTGAATTGGTACCTAACAATAATCTTGGGTGGCTTGAATGTTAAAAGTTAAACAGTATCCCAGGTTGCCTTACTGGGAAGAAGGTGTGAATATTCACATCTGTACACAATGACCAGGGCAGATGTACTGACAGTAGATCAACTCTTAGTGTGATCACAGGGTAATATTATGAATTTTTTTTAAATGCTTATACTTTAAAGTGTCTATTTAATTTCAAAATAGAATGAGCTGGAGGTCAAGCGGACCTTCTACCTGGATATATACTGACATGATTTGTTTTGCCATGGTGTTGCACTTTAACAGTGCAAGAGTCCATTGTAAGCCATTGCAATATCAGATGACAGGGTTTTTATGAAAATATCCTGAACCTCACAGATAGGTATGATAGAGGGAGAAATCGAGAAAGAGGGGCAGTGCTAAAGAAAAGGAAAAGAGAGAGATGGGGAAAGAAATTAAATATAGAACCTCTACAGTACGAGAGCAGGCCTTTTGGCCCATCAAGTCTGTACCTACTCTCAGAAGAACATCTCACCCAGACCCATCCCCTACCCTCTCCCCAATACCCTGCATTTTCCATGGCTGTTCCACCTAACCTACACATCCCTGGACACTAAGTGCAATTTCACATGGCCAATCCACCTAACCTGCATATTTTTGGACTGTAGGAGAAAAAAAGAGCAAACCCGTGCAGACACGGCAAGAACATACAAACTCCACACAGACAGTCACCCGTGGTTGGAATGAAGCCCAGGACCCTGATGCTGGGAGGCAGCAGTGCTAACCACTGAGCCACCCTCAAGGCAGCTCAACCTCCCTCTGAGGGAGAGAATATGCCTCCCCTGTCAGTCACCATGTCTGAATAAGGATTTAAATTAAACTAGAAGATTTACAAAGCTTTGGCCAAAAGGAAGAACTCTGATTCAACTCTGGGGTAGGAATTTACCCGGTTAGGAGAGGAAAAGAAAGGAAATAAACCCTCAAGAGTAATAAATCACTTTGGATTGGTCGCTAGCACATGAACTGTCCATGCAAGGGACAGAATAAGTTATGATTATGGAGAGGGATTTTCTGTCAGTTTAAAAGTCAACTGAGTGGTTTTTTTTCCTGTACTTTAACTTGCTGAATCGAATTCCTTCAATAATAAAAATGGAAATTGCTGCAGAAACTTAACAGGTCTGGCAGTATCTGTGGTGGAGAGAAAACAGAGTTAATGTTTCAAGTCCAGTGACCCTTCCTCAGAACTGAAATAGTCAGGAAAATTGGGCATTTTTGCTGATATGAGGGAATGGTTAGGGAAGGGGGAACAGAAAGAGGTGAGTGGTGATTTAAACAATCCTTTGATAAGCACACGGATGATGATGGGATAGTGTAGAGGGATGAGGTTAGATGAGTTCACAGGTCAGTGCAACATCAAGGGCTGAAGGGCCTGTTCTGCACCGTATTGTTCTATGTTCTATGTTCTATTCATGGGATGAGGGCATCGCTGGCTATGTCAAATTTATTGTCCATCCCTAATTGCCCAGACGGCAGTTAAGAGTCAGCCACATTGCTGTGGGTCTGGAGTCACATGTAGGCCAGACCAGGTAAAGATGGCAGTTTCCTTCCCAAAAAGACATTAGTGAACCAGATGGGTTTTTTCCCCACAATAGATTCATGATCATCACTAGACTCTTCTTTTCTTTCTAGTGGATTAAATTCCACCATCTGTTGTGGCAGAATTTGAACCCAGGTCCCAGAACACTCCCTGCATCTTGGGATTAACAGCCCAGTGACAATACCACCAGACCATCACTTCCCCCTATATTCCCTTCAGTACTGACTGACCTCTTTCTCAGTATCAGCATGTATTTATTTGATTAGTTCAAAGCATCCAGAAACTTTTTTTATGAACCAGGCCAGACCCCCTCAGAACATTGCAAGAAAATAGTCCAGACCCTAACTTGGCTAGTTGTTTTTAGCAGATGTGCAGTGGATATTCCAGAAGTGATGTAGCTGACCCAACTGCTTAGTATTAAACAAAACAGAATTTACTTACAAGATTACTGAGAGAAACACAAACAAAAGACAACAGAATATCGAATAATTTAACCTCTCCGAAAACCTAACGGATCATCCCAACTTAATGGTGCTGTTCCAAGTACTTGCAGCAAAGCCCATAAACACCCTTTGCACAAAAGGTAAAATCAAACACAGGGTCTTATAGGAGAGAGGTCAGAGAGAGAGGACCAGCCTGGATCTGTGTTTTTGGGTCCAGCATCGTTTCTCCCCACTACTGCTAAAAAAAACAACCGAGAGAAAAACTGAGCTGGGAGAACTGGCCACTTCCCTTTCATTGTACAAGTGTTTTTTTTTAACCTGAAAGCCTCTGCCTGAGGCAGTCTCTGTTAGCTACTATTAAATTGGTTCTAAAATCCTTCAACCCTCAGACTTTTCTGAGTCTGTGTTGTTTACGATCTCTCTGGAAAAAAAAGCCAAGGACTACATAACCTTGTTAAAGGAGCAGCTTCGTCATGCATTGCGTTATTCACTTTTCGGCTAAAATGTTTGCATCTGAATCAGCAAATTGTGGATTACAATATCACCCCAGAGCTGACTGAGTCAGTGGTCACGTGTTGAACTGAGCTCCTCTCTGCCTGTACCACTGATTTTGATCACATTTGGACTGAAGCCTGTTCATCCAGTTCTATAGGTTGTTTGAAGATCCCCAAAAATATTTGAAACAGAACCCCTTGTTCCCTGATCATCTTGGCCAACACTCCAACCTCAGTCAACATCAATAATCGGTGCAGCAAAAGATAGTCACTTCGAGCTGAGCAAAATCAGCTAAGGGACTTCAGAAGCTAATCACGGTCTGCCAAGCACTTTGAGATATTTCTGAGAGATAGAGTGAGTTGCAATCTTTTTAAAGTCTATTTTATCATTGAAAAATACAGTCCTCTATTATTAATGAATGGTAGTTTACAGTATTATTACTTTAAAGCTCCCAACTGGATATTATAAAATCTAATTGTCGTTTAGTATTCATGATAAAGGGAACTAAAGTCATCACTTGCAAATAAATGACTTGTGTCATTATGTAAAGTGCTGCTATTTAATTATTGAACCAAGGTTTTAATGATCAAATATCATTTTATGCAGCTCAGGTAGATGTAAAACTGTCTTGGCACACGAAATGGGCATAATAGGTTGTCTTGGTTTAGTGGGTGGATTGACTGCCTTAATGATTGGAAGGAATATGAGGATTCATGTAGCATCAATTACAAGGCTCAGAAATGGGATAATCAGTCAATCTGCGGGGGAAGGAATGCTGGCCGAGATACCAGGAGAATTCACGAGTCATCATCAAAGGGTGTTGCGTGATCTTCCTTGACAAATGAAGCAATGGAGTCAGTAGGTAGCTCCTCCCTTCACTCCCACCTCCACACCCCCAAGCCAACAGTTCTCCACAGTACTTTTAATAATGTAAGGATCCCTCAGTATGACACTGGTTTGTCTACCTGGTTGTAGTATAAGGGTTTGCTAGTGCTGGTTTTGTTGATAGCACTCTCACCCTGAATTATAAGGTTCTAACTCCATTCTGGAGCTTGAGCCCAATATTGCTTTGACACTCCAGGGCGGTACTGAGGGTGCACTGCACATTTGAATTGTTGTCTGTTAGCCCACTCGTTTGGGATGATGTAAAACATCCCATGTCAATATCTTGAGGAAATGCCGTGTAGTCATTCCTACTGTCCCAGTCAATATTTATCCCTCTGTCAATATTAAAGAGATCAGAAATCCAGCCTTTGTTGTTTCTGGGAGTTTGCTATATGCAATTGGTGACTGTGTTTCTTAACAACACAGGAACAGACCCTTCAGCCCACCAAGCCTGTGCTGACTAATCATGCCTTTCTAAACTAAAAACCTTTTGCCTCTACACAGTCCATATCTCTCTATTCCCTCCTGTTCTTATGTTTGTCAAGATGCCTCTTAAACACTGCTATCGTATCTGCCACCTCCTCTGGCAGCACACCCCAGGCACTTACCACCATCTGAGTAAGAACATTGCTTCTCACATCTCTTTTAAACTTACACCTTTTGATCTTCAACTTATGTCCTCTAGTAATTGACATTTCTACCCAGGGAAAAAGACTCCAGCTGTCCATTCTGAACACGCCTCTCACAATGTGTAAACTCCTATCAGGGCACCCCACAGCATTCAATGTTCAAGTGAAAACAAAGTTTGTTCAACCTCTCCTCATGGCTAATACCAGGTAACGTGTAGGCAACTGGCAAAATCCTCTTGAATCATTTCTGTATCCTCTCCAAAGCCTCCGTGTGCTTCTGGAAGTGCGGCAAGTAGGTCTTTACACAATATTCCCAAATTTGGCCAAACAACAGTTCTATATAGCTGTCAACATGACTTCACAATTTTTGTACTCTATGCCCCGACTGATGAAGACAACATGCTAAACGCCTTCCTGACCACGTGTATTGCCAATTTTAGGGAACTGTGGACCTGGACGCCTAGATCCCTCTGTATATTAATCCTTGTAAGGGTTCTGACATTTACTTGATGCTACCCTCCTCCATTAGACCTTCCAAAGTGCATCACCTTGCATTTGTCCAGATTAAAATCCATCTGCCATTTCTCTCTAGCCTGTTTATAACCTGCTGTATGCTCTGGCAATTCCCCTCGATATCCATAACTTCCCCAATCTTTGTGTCATCCACAAACTTATATTATAACTATATTTAACAAAGCACTACATCAATTGTAAAGTGCTCCGGGATTTTTGGTGGTTGCAGAAACACTATAAAATGACAGTCTGTCTGCCTTGCACTAGCTGATTCTTCCTTCATCATAACTACAGCGATCACAGATTAAAGATAATATTGTGGAAGTATATGAAATGATAAAAGTCAATTGTGTGGAGTTTTGGTTTCTTATCTGAGCAGGGATGTCCTGTCTAAGGATGGAGTGTGACAAAGGTTTACCAGACAGGATTGAATGAGCTGCCAGAGGAAGTAGTGGAGGCAAGTAAGATTGCAACATTTAAAAGCCATCTGGATAGGTAAATGAATAGGAAAGGTTTGGAGGGATATGTTTCCATGTTGTAGATCTCTATGACTCTATAACTCCATGACTGACATACGAAGGGATGCTAAATCAATTAGTCATGACTTGGAGATGCCGGTGTTGGATTGGGGTGTACAAAGTTAAAAATCACACAACACCAGGTTATAGTCCAATGGGTTTAATTGGAAGCACGCTAGCTTTCGGAGCGTCGCTATTTCATCAGGTGATAATGGAGGGCTCAATCCTAACACAGAATTTATAGCAAACATTTACAGCGTGTTGTAACTGAAATTATACATTGAAAAACTGATTGTCTGTTGTCTTTCATCTGTTAGAATACAGTGATAGTTTCACTTCTTTCATGTGTAAATCACAAAACCTTTTTTTAAAAAGTTGCATCCTCAGGTTAGCTGTTAACAATGGTGATAGCTAGACAATATGTTGAAGGTGTGAGCCCCCTGTGTTTTTTGTGTTAGGATTGAGCCCTCCACACTCACCTGATGAAGGAGCAACACTCCGAAAGCTAGTGCTTCCAATTGAACCTGTTGGACTATAACTTGGTGTTGTTTGATTTTTAATCAATTAGGACTGTATTCACAGGAATTTAAAACAACAAGGGGGTTCTTATAGAAACCTATAAAACTTGAACAGGACTAGACCAGATAAATGTAGGAAGAATGTTGCCAATGATATGTGAGTCCAGTATCAGGGTCACAATCTAATCATAGAATCCCTACAGGATGCAGGCCATTCGGCCTATCACCTCCACACCAGCCCTCCGAAAAGCATCCCACCCCTGTAATCTTGCATTCTGTCTGGCTAATCCACCTAGTCTGTACACCATGGGCAATGCAGCATAGCCAGTCCACCTAATCTCCACATCATTGGACTGGTGGAGCAAACCCACACAGACAAGTTCTCAAAGTGGGAATTGATCCTGGGTCCCTACTGCTGTGAAGCAGCAGCGCTAATCACTGTGCCATCCAAAAGGTAGAGGGTAGGCAATTCAGGACTGAGATGAGGAGAAATCTCTTGACACAGAGAGTAGTGAGCCTATGGAATTCTCTGCCACAGTAAGTGGCCTACGCCCAAATATTGAACAGTTTCAAAATGGAATTCAACATAGTTCTTGAGATCAAAGGATATATGAAGGAAACGAGCAGAGCGGACTGAGTTGGATAATCATCCATGACATTATCACCACAATCTGACACCACTTTGAGGTACAAAAGAATAAAACATAAGTACTTGAACAGAGTTCATCTTCATTGGCCAGGGTAAAAAGTGAGGTCTGCAGATGCTGGAGATCAGAGCTGAAAATGTGTTGCTGGTTAAAGCACAGCAGGTTAGGCAGCATCCAAGGAACAGGAAATTCGACGTTTCGGGCCAGAGCCAGGGTCCCAAGCAGGGCTCCAGGACTTCCACAAGGTCTCTGCTCTGGGCCTACCACAACGAGGAGTCCTCATTCCGCCATTGCTGCAGCCAACACCTTGTTGCCAATTCCAGGAGTCCGTGCCTAGGGCCTCCAAAGCCAGGAGTCCCCACTTCGGTCACTGCTGCATCACTCCAGCCTCCCTGCGATATCAGGAAGAAGAAGAAAAGAAGAGGAAAAGCTAAAAAAGATTAAAAGGAGAGAGAAAGAGAGAGAAAGAGAGAGAGAAATAATGAGAGGTCACTGGAGGATTCAGCTGGAAGAGATTTGTCAGTTCGGGGTGTTGATATAGCCCTGGCATCACTAGAGTTATAGAGTCATAGAGATGTTCAGTATGGAAACAGACCCTTCGGTCCAACTCGTCCATGCCGACTAGAAATCCCAACCCAATCTAGTCCCACCTGCGGCTTCAGAGATGTGGGCAAGGTTGTAGCAGGAAGTGGATGCTGCCATTCCAGAAACTGGACCCATCGGAGATGAGAAGCGGCATCTTGCACAGGAAGGACAGAGGCATCAGGAGGATAGGTGCATGGAAAATGAATTGTAGATGAGAAAAACATACAACCTTCAGTGCTGGATGTCAATGCAGAGGTAAGGTCCTCATATATGACCAAAGCTGTAGGGAGACTGCACTTGCCTGAGCAAATGGCTGCAAGTATCTGTAAGATTTCACCCAGTGAGTAATTCGGGTATGGAATTCACTGTCTGGAAATGTGGTGGAAGCAGCCTCAACTGAGACAATCAAGAGAGATGATCATTTACATAGAATTGCAGGGCCATGGGTTAAAGGCAGGAGAACAGCACAAGGTAGGCTGAATGGCCTCCTTTTGCACTTTAACAGTTCTATGATCTGCACCCTCATTACTGCTGACCTCAAAGGCATCTCACAGGTGTGCTGCACAGGTGTGAGCCATCGTCCAGGCAACAAGGGATCTCTTCACCAAGGCTGGACAAAAATGTCAGATACGCGTGTTCTGATGAAGAGTCACTGGACTTGAAATGGTAGCTTTACCTTCTTCCTACAGAAGTGGCCTGACCTACTGGGGCCATTTCTCCAGCAATTTCTGTTTTTGCTTCAGATTCACAGCCCCGCTGGACTTCCGTAGTTTTGGATGGTTCTGGAGCCCGTCTCCTGTGATATCATCCTGCAGGGGCTCCTGGTCATTTTGTGCTCTGCTGCTCTTTACCAGACACCTCCAACGAGGTGTGGGATTCAAGGATAGTGGGCTTTTGGATGGATACTGTCTATCGGGGGAGGGTCAGGAACAAGAGGTGAGAGAGGATGAAGAAATGGAGGAGAAGAGATGTGCCTTGGCTCCATGGCCCATTCGCCAAATTCTTGTATATTTCAGTGAGTTAATTTGGGGGAGGGGAAGGGGACAACTTGTACTTATGGGTGTTCCCATCTAGATGGAAGTTGTCGTGGATTTGGAATGTGCTGTTGAAGGAACCTTGTTGAATTTCTGCTGTGTGTCTTGTAAATCTTTTTAAAACTCATTCCTGCTCAGCCAGCATTTATTGCCTGTTCCAAACTGCCCAGATAGTAATTAAGAGCCAATCACATTGCTAGGTGTCTGGAGTCAAGTGTTGGCCAGGCCAGGTAGGGATGACAGTTTCCTTCCCTAAAGGACATTCCTGCTTTCTCCCCTGCTAATTGTTTCTTGGTGATCATTAATTTTTTAATTCCAGATTTTCATTAAACTGAATTCAAGTTCCAGCACCTACCAGGGCAGGATTCAAATAATTTAGTGATAATACCACTCGGCTATTCCATTCCCACAGCAGCTTTAATTAGACAGCTCATTGTCTGCATCCCAATCCAGGTCTCGACCTCGACCCCCACTCATTGGACGACAGTGAATTTCCGACTATTTCTGACATCAAAAGCAGGTGTAGTTTCTGTTTCCGGTCTCCACGGAGACAATCCGACTTGTTCACATCCTCCTGAGAGGACAGGTCAGGTCTGTCTGGGTGAGCACCTCATCTGAAATAGAGCTGCTCTAACACTTTGTCACGGCCTCATTGCCCCAGGGAAGTGTCAGCCTGGACTGTGCACTCTTGAGCTCGAATCTCTGGCCTCCTTACTGAAGACAGGAGACGGCCAACGCAATTGACTGTAGGTACGGGTGGAAACCTGCAAGCTGCACCTCCTGGGGCTCGTGGGGACAAAATCAAAATTCAGTCCAGCTCCAGATTAAATTGGATCCCCAGTAGCAAGTGGGATTGAAACAGATAATAAAGCTTTTTCTGTGTCTGGCATCTGCTGTGCAGTCAGCCTATATTCGTCTTAACGATTCATTCAATTTGTTTAAATGTCAGTATGATTTCCTCTCCCCATTTTATTCAGCGTAGCCTCTGTCAGCAGCTTGATTTTCAAAGACGGGCCATCAATATTTCTACAGATGCTTGACCTTACTTTTCACCACTTGAAGCAGCATCCCTTTTCTTCTATGACTTTATCTATCAGAATAAACGTTCTAATGATTTGTTCTCCCATCTTTTATTCCTTTCAATCTCATTAAAGCTACTGGCTTCAAGCAGAACAATCAGTCTGTTTACTTCAGTTTTGAAGGACCCATTAATTTAAAGTGGGATGTAACTACTTTCCTCACCGTCAAATCCTCTGTGCAAAGATGAATCTACCCTGATAAGTGCGACTGCTCAGATAGCACTCCTGATAAACTGTGACGGATAAAGCAACCTGCAGATATGCTAGCCAGAACCTAGACCCGTTCCACAACAACTTGCTTCAGGGAACATCTCTGGGACACCCACCTCTCCCCATGGCCCAACATTTCAACTCCCCCTCCCACTCTGCCGAGGAAATGCGGGTCCTGAGCCTCCTCCACTGCCGCTCTCTCACCACCTGACATTTGGAAGAACAACGCCTCATTTTCCGCCTCAGAACATTTCAACCCCAGGGCATCAATGTGGACTTCACCAGTTTCCTCATTTCCCTACCTCCTACATTACCCCAGTTCCAACCTTCCAGCTCAGCACTGACCTCATGACCTGTCCTACCTGCCAATCTCCCTTCCCACCTATCCACTTCACCCTCCCCTCTGACCTATCACCTCCATCCCTACCCCCATTCACCTATTGTACTCTTTGCTAGTTTCTTCCCAACACCCCTCCCCCCATCCCCACCCCCATTTATCTCTCCAACCTGGAGACAACTTGCTTTTATTCAGAGTCTTTTATCAAGGTTAGGTATGTCTCAAGCATACCGTGTGAACCTTACCTGACAGAAATTGACCCTCAGCATCTGAGGGGTACCTAGGCCAGTGACCAAACCTTTGGTCAAAGTTAGAAGCCACATGACACCAGACAATAGTCCAACAAGTTTATTTGAAATCACAGGCTTTCAGACCTTCTTCATCAGGTGAAGTCTTCTTATTAAAAGTGTGTAAATCTTTTCTGAATTCTTTCACATTTCACAACATCCTTCCTATAAAAGGGGGATCAGAATTGAAGGCAGTCTTCCATTAGTGGTCTGACCAATGTCCTGCACAGCCACAACATGATCTCCCAACCCCCTAAACTCAGTGCACTGACCAATAATGCTTGTGATAGCAAATAAAGCTGTTGGACTATTGCCTGGTGTTGTGCGACTTCTGACCTTGTCCACTCCAGTCCAACACCAGAGCTTCCACATCATCAAAACCTTGTTTATAGACATGGGCTTCAAGTTGCGTCTACAAGATGGAGAGCATCACAGGGGCTGAGATGTTTGGGGAAGGAATTTCAGAGCTTAGGACCCTGAGCAGCTGAGGCATGGCTAGAAATTGTAATGTGCTTAAAATTAGCGATATATAAGGGGTCATAACTGGACGGAGAGATAATTACTGGATTAGTGAGAAATGACTTGCAGTCCAGTAGGATTTAATTCAGACTGGGTGATCTGAATCATTGACCGGCAGCTTTTAAGTGGTTGTGAGGTTGAAGGAACATACAGAAATAGGCATTGGAGAGGTCAATGAAGGGATCTGAAGTAAAGGATGAGAAGATTGATATATTTAAGGCAAGGCATTACCTCAAATGATAGCTATATAGACCAGTAGGGGCAAAGGTAGAACCAGACTTGGTGCAAGCTAGAATAAGGACAGCAGAGTTCTCACTGAGCCCAGATTTCTATCTTTAGTAGTCTCTGCTAAAGTTATTATTGAATACATTCAGGATGATGTTGACCAATTCTTGGCTGCTTATGGAATTAAAAGACTAGATTAGATTACTTACAGTGTGGAAACAGGCCCTTTGGCCCAACAAGTCCACACCAACCCTCCGAAGAGCAACCCACCCAGACCCATTCCCCGACACTTACCCTTTCACCTAACACTACAGGCCATTTAGCATGGCCAATTCACTTAACCTGCATATTTGGACTGAATTGAACCTGGGTCTCTGGCGCTGTGAGGCAGCAGTGCTAACCACTGTGCCACCCATAAGAAGATAACGTTTGAAGGTGGATTGAGGGGGATGATTGCAATCTTGTTGAATCACAGAGCTAACTGCCTTACTCCTGCTCCTATTTCTAATATACTCTTTGCTTATGAATGTTTGCATGGAAGTGGTGATGATTTGTGATGATAATTGATCATTTCTGGCACACTTAACCATCCACACACTGTTGTCATAAACCAAGCCAATTTTGGCATTGACTAACATGCATTTGGCTATCTTGCCGCCTGAACCTCGTGTTGTGAGGCTGACGCTGCACTGAACTGCTGCCCAGTGCTGACATATGGCTAATCTCACCTGTTACACAATTGCTTCCCCATCTGTGCCACTTGTCTCCCTTTACCACTTCCAGCTCTATACTGTATCCATCACAATGTGATGATTGAGCACTTAAAAGCTGCCGGTCAATGATTCAGATCACCCAGTCTGAATTAAATCCTACTGGACTGCAAGTCATTTCTCACTAATTCAGTAATTATCTCTCCGTCCAGCAATAGAGCATTTTCCATAGCCTTTCTGAAAGATGACCCCGAATCCAGACGGTGAAGTAAGAAACTGGAAGCAAATCCTTTCCCTGTTTTCCTTAATCTATGAAAAGTTACATTACATATGTCTGCCCCCTACCCATCAGGCAGTGATCTCTTGCAATATTAAATAGAACAATAAAACTGAATAAAGCCAAAATTAGATTAGATTACTTACAGTGTGGAAACAGGCCCTTCGGCCCAACAAGTCCACACCGACCTGCCGAAGCACAACCCACCCATTCCCCTAAATTTACCCCTTTTTTTACCTAACACTACGGGCAATTTAGCATGGCCAATTCACCTGACCTGCACATCTTTGGACTGTGGGAGGAAACCAGAGCACCCGGAAGAAACCCACACAGACACGGGGAGAACGTGCAAACTCCACACAGACAGTCGCCTGAGTTGGGAATTGAACCCGGGTCCCTGGCACTGTGAGGCAGCAGTGCTAACCACTGTGCCAGCGTGCCACCCTTCAAATGAAACGTGACTGCCTCTGAAAGGGGGCAGTCTCTCTTTATAAATGATGTAAATACTTAATTAAACTTACATACATATCCTTCAACTGTGTAGTTTATATATCTGGTTGGAGGAAGAGCGCCTCATCTTCCGCCTAGGAACCCTCCAACCACAAGGGATGAACTCAGATTTCTCCAGTTTCCTAATTTCCCCTCCCCCCACCTTGTCTCAGTCAAATCCCTCTAACTCAGCACCACCTTCCTAACCTGTAATCTTCTTCCTGACCTCTCCACCCCCACCCCACTCCGGCCTATCACCCTCACCTTGACCTCCTTCCACCTATCGCATCTCCATAGCCCCTCCCCCAAGTGTCTCCTCCCTACCTTTTATTTTAGCCTGCTGGACACACTTTCCTCATTCCTGAAGATGGGCTTATGCCCGAAACGTCGATTCTCTTGTTCCTCGGATGCTGCCTGAACTGCTGTGCTTTTCCAGCAACACATTTTCAGCTCTCATCTCCAGCATCTGCAGACCTCACTTTCTCCTATATATTTGGACAGAAAGGGAACTAAGAGTTATTACACACAAGTTGGTGTTAGCCACTATCAGTCCCTATTAACAACCTCTCATTCTTGTAGGCTGATTGTTATCCACTACTTTGTCTTTCCAATTGTTCTTTTCTCTCCTTGGTCTATCTCTACCTATCATTTACTCCTATCCACTCTCCCCACCATATCATCTGCAGAAAAAAACAACATTTTTCATGGTTAATATCAATTCTGAGAAAGGGTCACTGGACCTGAAACATTAACTCTGATTCCTCTCCACAGATCTAGATCAGATCAACCAATGGGTGAGGAGTGGCAGATGGAGTTTAATTTAGATAAATGCGAGGTGCTGCATTTTGGAAAGGTAGATCAAGGCAAAACTTATACACTTAATGGTAAAGTCCTAAGGAATGTTGCTGAACAAAGAGACCTTGGAGTGCAGGTTCATAATTCCTTGAAAATGGTGTCACAGGTAGATAGGACAATGAAGTAGGCATTTGGTATGCTTTCCTTTATTGGTCAGTGATCAAGTATAGGAGTTAAGATGAGAGTGGTGCTGGAAAAGCACAGCAGGTCAGGCAGCATCCGAGGAGCAGGAAAATCAACATTTCGGGCAAAAGCCCTTCATTAGGAATAGAGGCAGGAAGCCTCCATGGTGGAGAGATCAATCTTGAGTATAGGAGTTAGGAGCTTAAAAATGTGTTGCTGGAAAAGCGCAGCAGGTCAGGCAGCATCAAAGGAACAGGAGAATCGAAAGTTCGGGCATAAACCCTTCTTCACGAAGGGCTTATAGGAGTTAGTAGGCCATGTCGCAATTGTACAGGACATTGGTTTGGTTACTAATGGAAAACTGCACTCAATTTTGGTCTCCCTACCACAGGAAGGATATTGTGAAACTTGAAACGGTTCAGAAAATATTTACAAGGATGTTGCGAGGGTTGAAGAGTTTGAACTATAGGGTGAGGCTGAATAGTCTGAGGCTACTTTCACTGGAATGTCAGAGGCTGAGAGGTGACCTTATAAGGGGCATGAGAGGTATATGTATCAACTGAGCTGCCAAGGAAGTGGTGGAGGTTGGGACACTTACAATATTTAAAAGGGTACATGAATAGGAAAGGTTTAGAGGGATGTGGGCCAAATGAGATTAGATTAATTTAGGATATCTGATCGGCATGAGCAAGTTGGACTGAAGGGCCCATTTCTGTGCTGTACAGCTCTATGACTCTGTGAGATGCTGCCAGATCTGCTGAGATTTTCCAGGAGTTTCTGTTTTTGTTTAAGAGTTATGGAGATTGTCAGCAATTCCACCTTTGTGCACTATCAGGGGTAATACATGAGAAATTGCTGCTGAGGCACATTGAGGGGCCATTTGAGCCTAAACTCACAAGAGGTGAAATCTTCAGGATGCGATAGTGAGGAGGAATGCCAGACGAGAAAGACAAACCCGTGTACACCCTTCAGAGAAACTCATTTATGTGCAGAGCTGCACAGAGACCTGAATACTTACATTCAGGAATACATTCACATCACTGATGGATGTACACATGTAACTCTGTGTATTTCCAACTTCGTGACTGTATGATCAGAATTAAAAAAGCCAGCAGCTGCATCTGTGCTATGCAATTCTGTCATCTCGTATAAGTTTTGAGACTGGTGTGAAGTTTCAATCTGCCTAGTAACTCAGAAACAAAATCATGGCTTGTTGCTCTATCATGTCTGTCAGAAGCATCTCAAAGGATTTTTTTCTGTAATGTGCAAATTATGCATCACTCAGTAAGTGTTGAAAGTGGGACGATAGTTAATGCCAGATTATTTGCCCTTCACATAATCATCGGTCAAATCATTTGTTAGTTTGAGCAGTTTACAGTGACAGCTTTATGTAACTCGAACACAGACAGTCTGAAGTGACAGGAGTGAGGCAGCACCTTCTGGAAAATATTGGACTATACCGGAATTCTGCGTGGCAAAATATGCTAATACATTCACACTTCATTCATGGCTGGGGATGTGCTTGCTCTTAGACCATTAATTTTCATCAATTTTAAATGAGTATCATGAAAGGGCGTTGCAGTGTAAATAGGACTGTTTCTCATCAATCTTAGCCCTCAATGAGACACACTGGCATTACCCAGTATGAGAACTAATATCAATATAGACTGCTCCGTGTCTCAGCTAAGTTATAGGTGATGGTCTAGGAATGTTATCATTTGATGAGAAAGTGAGGACTGCAGACCTAGAGATTAGAGCTGAAAATGTGTTGCTGGAAAAGCGCAGCAGGTCAGGCAGCAGCCAAGGAGCAGGAGAATCGATGTTTCGGGCATGAGCCCTTCAGGGCTCATGCCCGAAACATCGATTCTCCTGCTCCTTGGATGCTGCCTGACCTGCTGCGCTTTTCCAGCAACACATTTTCAGCTCATGTTATCATTTGACTCTGGTCTCCCTGCTATAGGAGAGGTGTTATGAAACTTGAAAGAGTCCAGAAGAGATTTACAAGTATGTTGCCAGGGTTGGAGGGTTTGAGCAATAGGGAGAGGCTGAGTAGGCTGGGGCTATTTAGCCTGGAGTATCGGAGGCTGAGGGGTGACCTTATAAAATCATGAAGGCCATAGATACGGTTATTAGCCAAAGTTGCTTCCCCAGGGCTGGAGTGTCAAAAACTAGAGAGCACCGGTTTCAGGTGAGAGGGACAGGATATAAAAGGGACCAAAAGGGGAAGCTTTTTCACACAGCGGGTGGTGCACAGATAGAATGAGCTGCCAGAGGAAGTAATGGAGACTGGTACAATTACATTTAAAAGGCATCTGGATTGGTTTAGAGGGATAGGTTCCAAATGATGGCAAATGCGAGACTAGATTAATTTAGGATATCTGGTCAGCATGGACAAGTTGGACTGAAGGGTCTGTTTCCATGCTGTAAATCTCTGTGACTCTATGATTACTAATCCAGACACTCTGGTAATGTTCTGGGGACCTGGGCTCGAATCCCACCACAACACATGATGGAATTTGGATTTAGTAAAAATCTGGAATTACGGCTCTAATGGAGCCAGGACCATGAAACAATTGTAGGATCATGAAATAATTTTCAGAGAAAATAAATCTACTTCATTAATGTATTTTAGGAAAGGAGTTCTGCTGTCCTTAGCTGGTCTGGCCTACATGTGACTCCAGACCCACAACAACGTGGTTGACTCTTAACTGCCCTCTGGGCAATTAGGGATGTGCAATAAGTGCTGGCTTAGGCCACAGCATCTGCATCATGTGAATGACTAAAAGAAAGATTTTGCTCAGAGTGCAGAATGCTAATTTCAGTTCATTCATTTAGTTGGGCACCCGACCCTATTTTCAGTACAAAACCCAAAATGTGTTGGGGGCCTATCAAGGTTGTCCGTGTCTGTGCCACCTAACGTTGCAGATGTGGCTCCCTCTTGTGGTAGGTTTGAAACCAGTGCAGGTAGTTAACTGGACGGGATGGTAGCAGGTGAATTTCCACTTCTATCCTTATTAAGTCCATGGCATGATGAATCATACCAATCAACCCATCATGTCTGTGCTGGCCCTTCTGAGAAATACTGCCACTCCTCTGCCCTTTACCTCACCCGTGCACATTTCACCACATGGGTTTTATTCTGTTCAAAAGGGGGGGGGGAAGGTCCAGAAACCAAGGCAAGGTGATAGCAGATAGGAGATCGAAGGTGTTAATGAACAAAAGAGAGAGAATTTTAAATCACATCTTGCCGGGCCAGATTAGCATAGCAGATCCCTCCCCAAAAGGCATGAGTGATAGGTTTTAACAACAATCAGCTGTGGTTTTATGGTCACTATTGGGCCAGCTGTTTATTCCAGATTTCATTGAATCCAGATTTCACAGTCTGCCATGGTGGGATTTGAACCCATGTTTCCCCAGAGCATTACCTGCAAAAGAATAAAAGTACAGAGCACAGGAACAAGCCCTTTGTCCCTCCAAGCCTGTGCTGATCATCATGCCTTAACTAAACTAAAAAACAAACCATCTGCCCTTACTCAGTCTGTATCCCTCTATTCCCTCCCTGTTCATATGACCATCCAAATGCCTCTTAAATGTTGCCAATGTGCCTGCTTCCAGCATCCTTCCTGGCAGTGCGTTCCAGGTTCCTACCACTCTCTACATGAAAAGCTTCCCTCACACATCTCCCTTAAACATCCCCCCTCTCACTTTGAGCCTGTGTCCCCTTGTAATTGAAACTTCAACCCTATGTCTCTGGATTATTGGCCCACTGACATTATCACTACAGTACCATCTTCCCTAATAAGAGCTGAACTGATTCACTAATTTTCTTCTGAGAAGGAAACCTGCCACCCTTACCAACATGTGACTTCACACCCACATGTTGATTTGAGTCTTAACTCCCTTTTAATGGATACACACACCACCCAAAGGCAATTAGGGATGGGAAAGCAAATGCTGGGTTTTGCCAGCTGTCTGATTTTCCTGTGGAATTTCCCGCCTCTAAAGATGGTAGAAGACCAATTGTATTGAAGAAAGAAACAGATGGATTGCTAGACTGTAAAGGCATTGAGGGGAGACAGCATGAGTATAGTGTTGAGATAGAGGAATAGCCATGATCATGTTAAATGGCCTACACTTGTTCCTATTTTCTGGTCCTTTGAAAGAATAAAGTTAAAATTGTGGGGAATGGGGAAATAATGATTGAGTAGTATGAGCTGAATTGCTTTTCAATGAGCAGATACAGACTTAATGGGCTGAGTGGCCTCCTTTTAAACTGTGCTGGTCCATGACTGAGTGGAGAATTTCATTCCAGCTGCTGTTACATGAGGCAATTTAGTAGCAATTTTTTGCCAGGAATAAGGAGGAACACATTTAAAGAAAATTAGTTCAATAAATAACAGGTAACAAATCTCAGGCATTTGTCCCTTACTGACATTAAGTGTGGATACATATGTTTAGTTGTTCTGCATCCCAAGCTGTTGAGCTAGAACAGTCGCTTCACTGAAGTTCTCTCAGTGATAGATATGGTTTTGTGAACATGACTTTTTTTCTTCAAGCCATCTATTGATCGTGTAAAATGAAGCGAGTTGATGAAATGTTACAGGTGTAACAAAGGAGTCTGCAAAGAAAAGTCATGAACTGCTGGCACTGCTGAAATTAAAATCTACGTATGAGCCATTCATTATTCTTGAAAAGGTTGTTGAGAAAGCATTATGAATCCTTCACTACAGTGCTAGTCACGGCAAGGCACTGGAACGAGAAATTACTGGAAGGAGCTGAGAAAATAAAACTCCTTAGCATCACTTAGCAACTGTCAAAGGTTGCCATGTAGTACATTACCTTCCTGAAATTGAGGCTGTTTCACCCTGTTCAGGTTCTCAATATACAGATTAGACCCCCCCTAATAAATTGTGAGCTCCAAACATTTCTTTACTTAGGTCAGTGATGAGGAGCTGGTTTCTTCCCTCAGAAGGCCATGACTCTGTGGAATTCCTTACCACAGAGGGCTGTCGAGGCTGGGTCATTCAGAATATTCAAGGCTGAGGTAGACAGGTTTTTAATCAGAAAGGGAATCAAGGGATATGGCAAAAAGGAGGGAAAGTGGAGTTGAGGATTATCAGATCAACCATGATCAACCAAGAAACATGAAAGGGTTCAGAGACGTTGCCTGGATTGGAGGGTTTGAGGTATAGAGAGAGGTTGAAAAGGCTGGGGCTGTTTTCCGTGGAGTGTCAGAGGTTAAGGGGTGGCCTTATAGAGATTTATAAAATCATGATGGGCATGGATAGGGTAAATAGACAATGTCTTTTCCCTGGGGTGGGGGAGTCCAGAACTAGAGGGTGTAGGTTTAGGGTGACAGGGGAAAACTTTAAAAGGGACTTGAGGGGCAACTTCTTCATGCAGAAGGTGGTGCGTGTATGGAATGAGCTGCCAGAGGATGTGGTGGATGCTGGTACAATTGCGACATCTAAAAGGCATCTAGATGGGGATATGTATAGGAAGGGTTTAGAGGGATATGGGCTAAGTGTTAGCAAATGGGACTAGATTGATTTAGGATATCTGGTCGGCATGGACGAGTTGGACTGAAGGGTCTGTTTCTGTGTTGTATGTCTCTATGGCTCTATGATCCTATTGAATAACAGAACAGACTCGATGGGCTGAGTGGGCTACCTATGCTCCTACTTATGAGGGATCTCCCTCACAGACACGTTGGGCCTGGTGTCGGTGCAATGGCTCATTCTCCTCCATGCTGATATTCTCCATGCTGCACAAACTCACCAACATGAGGGTAGTGGATTAAAGTAAGAAAACATGAAAAAAGGAAAACAAGTAAAAGCAAAAGTTGCAGATGAGCTCTGGGCAGGAGCCCTCATGCTGCACTGCTACTCCACTGTCATCTTGATAGATCCTTCAAGTGAAGCCATGTGGGGAGAACTTAAAAACCAATACTAACAAAACAAAATCACATTGCTGAGAGTGTACTATATAGTCCGATAGAAACAGAAAAGCAGATATTTATGTACAGTTCAAGGAAGTTTACAAATAACAGGTCGATGATTGTTGAGAAAGTTGAAACCCCCTGCGCTAACCCGGGTGGTCATTGTGTGAATGGTTCAGAGGAAGCAAAATTCTTAAAAGTCATCCAGGATGGCTTTTTAAGTCAGTAAGTGGAAGCTCAAATAAGAGATGAGGTGATCTTGGCCTTAATTTTAGGTAATGAAGCTGGGCAAGTGGTTGAAGTATCAGTGGGGGAGCACTTTGTAGACAGTGATCATAACTCACTTCGATTCAATATCGTCATGGGAAAGGACAGGAATGGGTGTGAAGTCAAGTTCTCAACTAAGGGAATGGGGAATGACATGTCTGAGCAACTTGACTGAATTTTCCAAAGGATGATCAGGTGTGCAGAATAGTGCAATGCTACTTGGACTTCAGTAAGGCTTTTGATAAAGTCCCGCACTGGAGACTGATAGGTTAGTTAGATTCCCTACATGTGGAAACAGGTCCACGCTGACCCTCTGAAGAGTAACCCATCCAGACCTATTTCCCTTTGACTAATGCACCTCACACTATGGGCAATTTAACATGGCCAATTCACCTGACCTGCACATCTTTGGAGTGTGGGAGGAAATCAGAGCAACCAGAGGAAACCCACACAGACACAGGGAGAATGTGCAAACTCCACACAGACAGTAACCCGAGGCTGGAATTGAACCTGAGACCCTGGTGCTGTGAGGCAGCAGTACTAACCACTGAGCCACTGTGCCGCCCCTAAGCAAAGGTAAGAACCTGTGGATCGAAGGAAATTCAGCAAATTAGATCCACAATTGGCTGATTGGCAGGAAGCAGAGGATGGTGGTTGAGGGATGTTTTGCCAACTGAAAATCTGTGCCCAGTGGGGTTCCACAGGGATCCGTGTTAGGGTTCCTTGCATATGTGGTCTATGTAAATGATTTAAGTAAAAAATTAGGTCTGCAGATGTTGGAGATCAGAGCTGAAAATGTGTTGCTGGTTAAAGCACTGCAGGTTAGGCAGCATCCAAGGAACAGGAAATTCGATATTTCGGGCCAGAGCCCTTCATCAGGAATAAGGAGAGGGTGCCAGGCAGGTTAAGATAAAAGGTAGGGAGGAGGCACTTGGGGGAGGGGCGATGGAGATGTGATAGGTGGAAGAAGGTGGTGAGGGTGATAGGCCGGAGTGGGGTGGGGGCGGAGAGGTCAGGAAGAGGATTGCAGGTTAGGAGGGTGGTGCTGAGTTCAAGGGAATCGACTGAGACAAGGTGGGGGGAGGGGAAATGAGGAAACTGGAGAAAATGATTTAGACATGATTAAGAGGGTTGATCAATAAGTTTGCAAACAATACCAAAATTCATGGGGTATAAATAGTGAGAAAGATAACCTTAGATTAGAGGATAGAGATAGGCTGGTCAGATGGGCTGATCAGTGGCATATGGGATTCAATCAGAACAAATATGAGGTGATGCATTTTGACAGGACAAACAAGGCAAGAGGATACATGGTGAATGGCAGAACCCTGGAAAGTACAGAGGACCCGAGTGGCTTGGGTGTATTTGTCTGTTGTTCTCTTAAGGAATCAGGACAGGGATACACTGGTTAAGGAGGCATATGGTATACTTACCTTTCATTGTCGAGGCTTTGACTTTAAAGGCTGTGGGAGATGATGCTGGAACTGCACAATATGTTGGTTCGGTGACAGCTAGAGAATTGTATGCAGTTCTGGAATCCACATTATAGAAGAGTTGTGATGGCACTGGAGAGGGTGCAGGGGAGATTTACCAAGGCTGGGCTGGAGAGTTTCAGTTCTGAGGATAGATTGGACAGACTGGGTTTGGTTTCATTAGAGCACAGGAAATTGAAAGGAACCAAAATTGAGTGTATAAAATTACAAGAGACATAGAGTGGAAAGGCAGGAAGAAACATTTTGCCTTAGTGGAGGGATCAATGACCAGAAGGTATGTATTTAAGGTGAAGGACAGGAGGTTTGGAGTAGTCGTGAGGAAAAGTTTTTCACCCAAATCATGGTGGAAATCTGAAACTTACTATTTGTAAGGGTGGTAGAAGTACCCTCATATCATTTAAGAAATATTTAGATGTGTACTTGTGATGCCAAGGCTATGGGCGAAGTGCTGGAAAATGGGATTAGAATAGTTATAGACTCATCATGTCATAGAGATGTACAGCATGGAAACAGATCCTTTGGTCCAACTCGTCCGTGCCGACCAGATATCCTAAATTAATCTCGACCCATTTGCCAGCACTTGTCCCATATCTCTCTAAACCTTTCCTATTCATATACCCATTCAAATGCCTTTTAAATTTTGTAAATGTACCAGCCTCCACCACTTCCTCTGGCGGCTCATTCCACACACGCACCACCCTCTGTATGAAAAGTTGCCTTTTAAGTCCCTTTTATACCTTTCCCCTTTTACCCTAAGCCTATGCCATCTAGTTCTGGACACCCCCAACCCAGGGAAAAAACCTTGTCTATTTTCAGAATTGCACACAATATTCCAAAAATTAGGTAGTCATTTTTGCCTGGTGGGAACGCGATGAGCCGAAGAGCATTGTTCTGTGCTGTAGTTCTCTGTGACTCTGTGATTGTGACCTTCCAGGGCTAAATCACGCTTCACGATTTTTCTGGCCTGTCTTGTTACATCACCGGACTTGGAACCTCTGAACCATTTTATCTCCATTGGTCCTATATAATTCCCATGCAACTTGTTTTCTATAAAATGTGTCGGTATTATAATGTAGAAACAAACAAACTTAGAATCACAGAATCAGAGGAGACTCTTGAGCCTGTTTTGTCCACACCTGCCAAAATCTCCATCTAGTCTAACACCAGCTCTTATTATCAAGACAATAGCATGGGCATGGTCTTGTAGTTTGCAGCACCTCAAGTGTATATTAAATGCTGTTTAAATGTTATGAATGTTTCTGCCCCAATCATCTTTTCAGTCCATGAAGTCCCGATCTCCCTACATGAAAACATTTCCCTTGAATCCCCTCTAACCTTCCTAGCTCTTATGCTGAGTTCAGGCCCCTAGTAAATGACCCCATAACCAAAGATCTTCCTAGTGGATCCTTCCCAATCCCTCGGTATCTATACACTTCAATTAGATCTCCTGTGTGTCTCCTCTGTTCCAATGAAAACAACTCTAACCTGTCCAATCTTTCCTCATTACAGAGCCCTTTGGTCCAGGTGATATCTTCATAAATCTCCTGTATGCAGTCTTAGTGCAATCACTTCCTTTCCCATATTTCAGTGACTAGAACTGCAGGCAATTCTTCAAGTGTGTTCGAATATTTTGTTCAGGTTCCGCATAACCTCTCAGCTTTTATATTCTGCACCTCAGCCAATAAAAGTCACATATCCTGTATGCCTTCCTGACCACCTTATTTATCTATCCAGTTAACCTTAGGATCTGTGACTTTGTACTTCAAGATCCCTGTATTCTTCTACATTTCTCAGTATCTTGCATCAAGTCATCCAGTTGTACGGCACAAAAACAGACCCTTCAGTCCAACTCAGCCATGCTGACCAGATATTCTAAATTAATCTAGTCTCATTTGCCAGCATTTGGCCCATACCCCTCTAAACCCTTCCTATTCATATACCCACACAGATATCTTTTAAATGTTGCAATTGTACCAGCCTCCATTACTTCCTCTGGCAGCTCATTCCATACTCAAACCACCCTCTGCATGAAAAGGTTGTCCCTTAGGTCCCTTTTAAATCTTTCCCCTCTCACCCTAAATCTATGTCCTCCAGTTTTGAACTCCCCTACCCTGGGGGAAAAGGTTTTGACTATTCACTCTATCCATGCCCCGCATGATTTTGTAAACCTCAGGAAGGTCACCCCTCAGTCTCAGTATTGATTATGTCGCCTTGTTCACTTTTACCACATAAACTACTTCACAGTTCTCCACACTGAGCTCCATTTGCCACTGTATTGAGTATCTCATAGTCCTTCTTTCTGTCTGCAGATTTCTTCATTATTTGGCCAATGATTTTTATTGTCTTTAAGCGTCTTAATAGTTCTTGCGTTCAGGTCCAAATTTGCCCATGTTATTCATTACCCACCATATACCATCCTAATGCCAATGACCAGCCAGTTCTTATTCCCTCTACTAGGTATTTAAGCTTTTCTTGAATAATGTTATTTTTTCGGATTCTGTCAATAACTGTTATTGTACTTTCCACAGCCTAACAATTCTCTCTGCAAATACTTTCTCCTGCTTTCTTTCTGAAATGTTCTCTTGAGGTCAGAGCTGGGGGCAGTGTTGTCCATTAGCATTTCAATGTTCATTTAGTCAGCCAGAGGGCAGTTAAGAGTCAACCACATTTCTACAGATCTGGAGCCACATGTAAGCCAGACCAGGTAAGGATGACAGATTTTGTTCACTAAAGGGGATGACTGAACAAATGAGGTTTTGCAGCAATGAACAATAGTTACTTGGTCATTATTAAATGAGCTTTTTTTTCCTACATTTTTCATTGAACTCAATTGTCACTATTTACCTATGAACCCATGACCCCAGAACATTGGCATGGAGTTATTGATTATTAGCTCAAGGTTATTACCATAACGCTAGTGCTTTCCTTTGGTTAGGGCAGATAGTGAGTAGTAAACCCCCGGGTGACAGCTGTATTTATACCCATTGGTGCAACACCATTCATTTCAGTCTGACTCTGAAAATGATCAGCGTCAAGTTCTCACAAGTTTGTGGCCAACACGTTGCACACGGTGAGTGATGAACAGATTAGACAACACTGATCTAATCAAAGTGCTGAGAATTATGAAGGATTTATTCTGTTTCATTTAATTCCTTCGTGGGATGTAGATGCCATTGTCAGGCCAGTATTTATTACCCATCCCTAATTGCCCATAGGGCATTTAAGTGTAACCACTGCTGTAGGTTGAGAGTCACATAGAAGCAGTTTCCTTCCCTAAAGGACATTAGTGAATGAGATGGGTTTTCCCTGACAATCAACAATGGTTACATGATCATTGGCTGTGTGGAATGCTCTGCCCCAGAGGGCAGTGGAGGCCCAGTCTCTGGATTCATTTAAGAAAGAGTTGGATTGAGCTCTCAAAGATAGTGGAATCAAGGATTATGGAGATAAGGCAGGGAGAGGATATTAATTAGGAATGATCAGCCATGATCATATTGAATGGCGGTGCAGGCTTGAAGGGCTGAATGGCCTACTTCTGCACCTATTGTCTATTATCTTATCGTTAGATTCTTAATTCCAGATATTTATTAACTTCAGATTCCACCATTGGCCCTGATAGGAATTGAACCTGTGTCCCCAGAACATTACTAGGGTATCTGCACTAATAGGCTAGTAATAATACCACCAGGTCATCACTTTCCCACCATTCAATAGAGTAGATGTGGGGGAACTGTTTGCACTGATAAGCTAACGTCTTTTCATTCACCCCCTAAATCTCTCTGGCTCTCCCTCTCCCTTCAAGCTTACTTAGAGTCATAGACATGTACAGCATGGAAACAGACCTTTCAGTCCAACCCATCCATGCTGCCCAGATATCCCAACCCAATCTAATCCCACCTGCCAGCACCCGGCCCATATCCCTCCAAACCCTTCCTAATCATATACCCATCCAAATGCCACTTAAATGTTGTAATTGTACCAGCCTCCACCACTTCCTCTGGCAGCTCATTCAATTCTTTAAGAAATTTTGTGGCCACTTGGCCCAATGCCTTTCCACGCGTGTTGCTGTTAAAATCTGTTTGGTAATCACTTCCATGTAGTACCTTAGGGTGCTTTAATACTTTAAAATACTTGACACAGGTGCAATTTGTTCTTACGATTGGTGCATGATTCCAGAATAAGATGGGATAATCGGAGGACTGGAGCTAGGCCATTCGAGAGTGAAACCAAGAAACACTTCTGCAAATACAAGGCAGCAGAAATAGCTGTGTGGATCCGGGGGCCTAAATGAAATATTTGGAGGTGGGATCAATAGAGGTCTGTGAGGTACAGTTATCAAGGGAAGTGGAACAAAGTCAGGTAGATTGAGTGAGGATAAAGATTTAATTGAATTGCTGAACAAGCTGAATAGCTGACTGCTCTTTCTATCTTCTTCACATATTGCCTTTTCCTTTATATTGCCATTTCCTCACTGTGTTTTAGATCCCTCAGGCACTGGAGCCATCTTGTTTTTGACTGTACTATCTGATTGTGTGATTATTTTGAACACTTATATTAATATGCTGCTGTTCTAATGGAGATATCTTCAATTATTCAGGTCTTCATCTTTATTGTAATTGGTTGTATTTTGTCATGCATGGAAATTAGATTATAACCTCCCAAGTACTTGAAAATTCTTCCTCTAGCGTTGAATCTCAAACAGCCCATAATATTCCAGTTGTGTCCAAAGCTAAGGGTTTACATTCATCTGCTGTAAAGTCTCAATCCGTATATCTACACTCCTTTCTATAAAACATATTTAATTGCAAGATTTGTGAAGGTTTGTAGCTCAGGTTGAGGTTTATGGTGTAGGTTTACTCGCTGAGCTGTAGGTTTGATAACCAGACGTTTCATTACCTGGCTAGGTAACATCGTCAGTGGCGACCTCCAAGTGAAGCGAAGCTGTTGTCTCCTGCTTTCTATTTATATCTTTCTCCTGGATAGAACTCCTGGGGTTTGTGGTGATGTCATTTCCTGTTCATTTTCTGAGGGGTTGATGGATGGCATCTGGATCTATGTGTTTGTTTATGGCGTTGTGGTTGGAGTGCCAGACCACTAGGAATTCTCTGGCATGTCTTTGCTTAGCCTGTCCCAAGATAGATGTGTTGTCCCAGTCGAAATGATGGGACACCAGCTAGCGACAAAAAGACATGACCCTCTCTCCCTCGTAGCCCTACGCATGGATGAAAAAAAACACCATTTCGACTGGAACAACACATCTATCCTGGGACGCTAAGCAAAGATTTGCCAGAGAATTCCTAGACGCCTAGCACTCCAACCACAATGCCATAAACAAACACATAGATCCAGATGCCAGCTCTCAACCCCTCAGAAAACAAACAGGAAATGACATCACCACAAACCTCAGGAACCCCATCCAGAGGAAAGATATAAATAGAAAGTAGGAGACAACAGTTTTGCTTCACTTGGAGGTCGCCACTGATGATGTTACCGAGCCAGGTAATGAAATGTCTGGTTATCAAATCTACAGCTCAGTGAGCAAACCTACACCCTACATATTTAATTTTCATGCTTACAGTTATTAACCACTCCCTTTCTGATGGACTGGATTTTCTTTTCTTGGCACTGACCTACACCTTGGGTCTCCAGCTCTTCAAGATTTCTCAGATAAAAAGTAGGTATTCATGAAGAGATTTGCAAACAATATATTGCCTTTCTCCATTCTCTTTAATGTTAAGGCTGTTGCTTTTGCATCAGTCTTCATGATGGAAGACACCGTTGACATACCAGAACATCAAGAAAGTCAGGGACCAGAGGTGAGTGGCCTTTAGGTGGACTAGATTACATTCCCTACTGTATGAAAACAGGACCATTTGGACCAACAAGTCCATACCGACCCTCCAAAGAGTAACCCACCCAGACCCATTCTCCTACCCTATATTTACCCCTGACTAATGCACTTAACACTATGGGCAAATAAGTATGGCCAATTCACCTGACCTAAGCACCTTTGGATTGTGGGAAGAAACCGGACCACCCGGATGAAACCTGCACAGACACGGGGAGAATGTGCAAGCTCCACACAGACAGCCACTCGAGAGTGGAATCAAATTCCCTATCGCTGTGAGCCATCGTGTCGCTCCAGAGGACACCCCAGATTTCTGAAGGAGATAGCTGAGAATACCATTAAGGCATTGGTGGTGATCTTTCAGGAATCACTGGAATCAGGGAAGACTGAACATGAGTAGTGTAACATGCCTGTTTACAATAGAGTGGAGGCACAAGACAGGAAACTATCAGCCAGTTAGCCTAAGCTTGGTTGTTGTAAGATTTTAGAGTTTATTTTTAAGGAAAAGGTTGCAGAGTATATGGAAGTGTATGGTAAAATAAGGCTGAGTCAGAATGGCTTTATCAAGGAGAGGCCATGCCTGACAAATCTGTTTTAATTCTTTGAGGAGATAATGTACGAGTTCAACAAAGGAGAGCCAATGGACCAGGAGGCCTTTGACAAGGTTCCCCACAAGGGGCTGCAAAATAAGAACCCATGGTGTTAGGGGCAAGGTACTGGCATTGATTGAGGATTGGCTGACTGGCAGAAGGTAGATAGTAGTGACAAAGAGGCCTTTTTCGGGATGGTAGTTGGTGATGAATGGAGTCCTAGAGGGGTCAGTGTTGGGACCACAACTATTCACACTTAGGAGTCCTAGTTAACAATTGTCTTAATGCTACCATGCAGGTTCAGTTGGCAATTAGGATGACAATTGCAAAGTTAACGTTCATTCGAGAACATGAGAAACAAGAGCAGGGATGTACTTCTCTAGAATGAAGGGCTTGTCATATGATGAACGGTTGAGGACTCTGTGTCTGTACTCAATGGAGTTTAGAAGGATGGGGTGGAGAGATCTGATTGAAACTTACAGAATACTGAGATGCCAGGATAGAGTGGATACGGGGAAGATGTTTGCACAAGTAGGAGAAACTAGGACCTGAGGGTGCAGCCTCAGAATTGACATAAGGAGGAATTTCTTTGGCCAGAACATGGTGGATCTATGGAACTCATTGTCACAGACAGCTGTGGAGATAAGTCATTGAGTGTATTTAATGAGATACGTAAGTTCTTGATTAGTAAGGAGACCAACGGGTATGAGGTGAAAGCAGGAGAATGGGATTAAGAAACATATCAGCCATGATTGAATGGTGTTGCAGACTCAATGGGCGAAATGGCTTAATTCTTATATGTTTTGGTTTTATGGTCATGAGATTAAATAAATGGCAAAGATTGGTTTTATATTTCCCCTCTGGCTGTTAGCACAGTTGGCTCAATGGCTAGTACATGGATTAGCATAATGCCAACAGCATATGCTCATTCCCTCTTTTCTCTGAGGTATATATGAGAACAGCCTCCCCATCCTTCCGACTGCCAAAGAAAATCATAGCATGTTGCCACGTTTTGTTGAGCAGAGAAATGAAGAAGAAAATGATTCCCCACACCAGCTATTCAGTACCATCCCCCCTGTTGAGGTATGCCTTACTCTAGGAAAGGGGTCAGTTAGTACGATGGATGGTTTATAATGTAGAGTAATGTGGGTTTAATTCCTAGCTAGCTGAGGTTACTCTCTACCTCCACCTTTCCCCTTGCCTGAGGTGCAGTGACCCTCAGGTTCAGCAATCACCAATCGAATGTCTTGAATGAGAGTGTGGTTCTTTGGGATGATGATACCTTTACCTTAACTCAGGAAATGATCCATAAATTTTTCAAATACACTGAGCTAAGGGAATTCATAGAATCCCTACTGTACAGAAAGAGGCTATTTGGCCTCGTGAATCTGAACCAACCTTCTAAACATAACCCACCCAAACTAACCCATCCCTGTAACCCTGCATTTCCCATGGCTTATTCACCTCGGGTCCACATCTCTGGACACTACAGGACAATTTGGCATGGCCAATCTACCTAATCTGCACATCTTTGGACCATGAAAGGAGTCTGGAGCACCCGGAGAAAACCTACACAGAAAACTCCACACATAATTGCCCGAGGCCGGGGTCGAACCTGGCTCCAAAGTGCAGTGAAACAGCAATGCTAACCACTGCGCCGTTGTGCCAAATCAATTAACTGATTCTATCCCCTTTTGAAAGTTGAGCATGGTAGTACAGAACTTAAATCTTACCAAAAATAGAAATGTCTCAGTGAAGTTCTTCACCTTGTACTTGCAGTGTAAAAGGTTAATGTGAGTATGTGAATAAAACACTCTACATCAGCATGGGGAAATGATGGAGGATTACGCGACTATTCTGAAATCCTTCTGTCCAGCCATGGTAGAGTTGAAGTCTGAATGTGTTTATTGTCAGTATTTGCTGTGTTGGTACAAAATGTAGTCTTTGCCAACATTGAAAGATTCCTGCAAAATGTATCTGTCGTACTCTTGGACCGAATCATAGGAAAATAACAGAGCACTCATCAGGACAAATGCAAGAATGCCAATTTTCAGAGGATTTGCTTTCCACTGGAATGTAGGAGACTGAGGGGTGGCATTTTGGAGGTTGATAAAATCATAAGAGGAATAGATAAGGTAAATAGCAAAGGTCTTTTTCCCCTTGCTGTGGCAGAGTTCAAAACTAGAGGATGTAGCTTTAATATGAGAGGAGAATGATTTAAAAGGATTTTCATGCAAAGGGTGGCTTGTATGTGAATTAACTGCCAGAGAAATTGGTAGATTTAAAAGACATTTGGATAGGCACATGAACAGATAACATTTAGAGGGATATGGGCCAAATGCAGGCACGTGCCAGGGACTCTTGGTTATCAATATGGCTGCAGCAACAGAGCCAAGCACTCCCGGTTGATGGGTGATTGTGGCTTCAGCACGGAATATGGCATCAGTGTCAATGAGATTAGATTAGATTAGATTACTTACAGTGTGGAAACAGGCCCTTCGGCCCAACAAGTCCACACCGACCCGCCGAAGCGCAACCCACCCATACCCTTACATTTACCCCTTACCCCTTACCTAACACTACGGGCAATTTAGCATGGCCAATTCACCTGACCCGCACATCTTTGGACTGTGGGAGGAAACTGGAGCACCCGGAGGAAACCCACGCAAACACGGGGAGAACGTGCAAACTCCACACAGTCAGTCGCCTGAGTCGGGAATTGAACCCGGGTCTCAGGCGCTGTGAGGCAGCAGTGCTAACCACTGTGCCACCGTGGAGTGGGGTGGGGCATGTGTCAAAGAGATGGCGCCAAAGAGTGTTAACTCCTACATTGCCTGTTCTGAACCCACCAATCAGGCAGGCGAAAGTGAGGACTGCAGATGCTGGAGATCAGAATCAAGATTAAAGTGGTGCTGGGTAAGCACAGCAGGTCAGGTAGCATTTGAGGAGCAGGAAAATCGATGTTTTGGCAGGAGTCCTGATGAAGGTTTCCTGATGAAGGGCTCCTCCCCGAAACATCGATTTTCCTGCTCCTCAGATGCTGCCTGACCTGCTGTGCTTTTCCAGAACCACTCTAATCTTGACTCGGAGCAGGAATTGGGGGAGGGGTGGAGGTACAGGTCAAAGAGTCATACTGCACGGAAACAGACCCGTCAGTCCAACCAGTCCATGCTGAAACTAAACTAGACCCACCTGCTCCTGGCCCATATCCCTCCAAACCTTTTCCTATTCATGTAAGCATCCAAACATCTTTTAAATGTTGTAATTGTACCCGCATCCACCAGTTCCTCAGGAAGTTCATTCCACATATGAGCCACCCTCTGTGTAAAACATTTGCCCCTCATGTCTTTTTTAAATCTCTCTCCTCTCGCCTTAAAAATGTGCCTATCTTAGGGAAAAGACATATACCACCAATTCAGTTCATATCTCTCGTTATTTATAAATGTGTATAAGGTCACCTCTCAATCTCCTGCACTCCAGTGAAAAATGTCCCGGCCTATCCAGCCTTTCTTTCGAACTCAAACCTTTCTTTATAACCCGGCAACATCCTGGTAAATCTTTGAGCTGGCTCAGGGCTCAGGACTCATGGCGGAGACAGCATATTGGGATGTGTGGGCAATTAAACCCTTTTGTGGGTATTATTTGCCTGCTTAATGTCCCAACTGGAAGGCATCAGAATCCCCAACTGGCATCCTCTTGCTTCACTTAATAACCCCTGCCACACCTCACTGGGTTAACGCACTGGAAATCAAGCCCTGCTATCCCCAGAGTTGTTACAAACGTCAAAGACTCAGGCATAAAATACCTCGTGCAAATCTGAGACATGAAAGAATAGTGAAAATAAAGAAAAGTTACACGACATTACAAGTATACATAGTATTTAGATTAGATTAGATTACTTACAGTGTGGAAACAGGCCCTTCGGCCCAACAAGTCCACACCGACCCGCCGAAGCGCAACCCACCCATACCCCTACATATACCCCTTACCTAACACTACGGGCAATTTAGCATGGCCAATTCACCTGACCCGCACATCTTTGGACTGTGGGAGGAAACCGGAGCACCCGGAGGAAACCCACGCAGACACGGGGAGAATGTGCAAACTCCACACAGTCAGTCGCCTGAGGCGGGAATTGAACCCAGGTCCCTGGTGCTGTGAGGCAGCAGTGCTAACCACTGTGCCACCGTGCTGCCGTATGAGTCAGGAAAATAAGAAATAAAGCTAAAAACGTACTGTCTTTAAATAAGGGCTTCTATGTGGATCACAGTTAGTAGCCGTCTTTGTTCCTCATCCACTGGTTGCTGACCCGCTCCACTCCGGGTCCACTGGCCATCCCTGCTCTGCTCCAGGCCCTCTGGCGGTCGCCGCTCTGCTCATTGTCCACTGGTCATCCCCACTCCATTCAGGGCCCATTGGCTACCTTCCCCACTTTGGGTCCACTGGCCACTGTCTTCATCTGCTATGGGCCAGTGGCTGTCACCCCCAGCTCTGGGCCGCTGGTTACAGTGCAAGCAGCAGAATCCTGGGTAATGTCAAGTTTACAGAAAATGGAGCACGGGAGGCTAATCTGGAGAAAGTTACAATAGTGAGATCTGAAATTAGCAAAGGCATGAGTAAAGGCTTCAGCAACAGATGAACTGAAGCAGAAGTGTAGAGGAGTGAGCTGACACCAGTGTAAGTCAGTGAATTGGTGATAGTCTGCATGTTTTCTACATATATGGTGACTGATCTGTTGCAAGTCTCCAGCGTTCTCTAATTTGCCCTCAGAAGAGAATGCCTGGAGGCTTATGCATACAAACGGTTTTAGTACAAAATTGAGAAGAAGAACAACAAATTAGATTGAACTAGAGGAAGTAAATATTCAATTACAGAAATGGTTTGGATGCAGATATGGGCCAAGTGCGTAGAGCAGAGTCCAGACCCAAAATAGACATGAGTGTTAAACAAAGTTTGTTCAACTATCACCATGCCACTGCAAAATGCAAATGTGCAAATGCTTCAAGTAATGGAGCAGGCAAAGTGGAATATCTTGTAAGTAGAACCAGTCTGACTCAAGATTGTGATACAGACAGACTCTGACCTCTCAGCTTTAATGCATTGCCTGAGCTGAGATGTCACCTTTTGTTATAAACCTTAAGTTATCTCAAGAAAGTGACTTAAAAGAAGTTCTGGGATTTACATAATAATGAACCAAAACCTGTAACCCATTCTAAAGATGAAAGACGTAACAGAATTCTAGGTTTGTTCAATATGAATGACAATGTAAATTTTCGCTATAAATTCTGTGTCTTATGATCTTATACTCCACAACCACTGATGAAGGAGCAGCGCATCGAAAACTAGTGCTTCCAAATAAACCCGTTGGACTATAACCTGATCTTGTGTAATGTTTAAATTTAAAATTCTGAAAAGGCTTCTTCGGGTAGCCATAGTGAGAACAAATGAAACCCTGTAGAAATGGGAGCAATTGCATGAAATTATTATTTTGTTCTCATTTAATATTGGAGGCTGCAGAAAACTCCATCTAATCTAATGATGTCGTACATTCTTGGGTGAGGAAATTGGGAGAAGAGGGAGATGCTGAATAGGCTGGGGCAGTTTCCCTGGAGCGTCGGAGGCTGAGGGATGACCTTATAGGGATTTGTAAAATCATGAAGGGCGTGGATAAAGTAAATATACAAGATTTTTTCCATGGGTTGGCGGGGTCCAGATCCACAGTACGTAGGTTTAGGGTGAGAGGGGAAAGATTTAAAAGGGACCAAAGGGGCAACTTTTTCACACAGAGCGTGGTACATCTATGGATTGAGCTGCCAGAGGAAATGGTGGAGGTTGGTACAATTATAGTATTTAATAGACATCTGGATTGGTAAATGAATAAGGAAGGTTTTACAGGGATATGGGTCAAGTGCTGACACCTGGAACTAGATTAATTTAAGATATCTGGTCGGCATGGACAAGTTGGACCAAAGGGTCTGTTTCCACATTGCACATCTCTATGACTTGAATAGATCTGGATCTTAAAAGGGAAATGTATGCCATCTCTATCTCTTAGTAGTCACAGTAACAATTTCAAATTGATTCATGTAACTTGTACCTAATTGACTCCATGCAATAAATGGCATCTTGTTAAGACCAGAGCCGCTTCTTGGTAAGACAGACTCCTGGCAGTTCCTCTACCACTGTAAACCAAATTGGCCCTAAAACCCAGTCAATGAAAGGGGAATGGTGGCAGCTCCTTCTGCTCACAAATACCACATGGTAATTAGCAGTGGGTATAATTGTGAACACCATGAGGTACAAATGTAAGAAACATTCCATTGGACCCAACAGAAGAAACACTCTGGTTGTACAGCTTTAAATATTTTGCCATTCATAATTACTTATAATTCTACCACTACTGCTACTACCAATACCAAAGATCCTCAGACAGCACCTTCTGAACCCAAGGACAAGAGCTGCAAATTCATGGGAACTTCACCACCCTCAGGTTCCCCTCCTAGCCACTCACCATCCTGACTTGGGAATGTTTCATTGTTCCTTCACTGTCTCTGGATCAAAATCCTTGAATTCCCTCCCTGAGGGCATTCTGGGTTATCCCACAGCACATGGACTGCAGCAGTTCAAGAAGGCAGCTCACCACCACTTTCCCCAGGGCACCTTGGGACGGGCAATAAATTCTGGCTGTCCAGTTCTCATGAATGAATTAATAAAAAAAATACAGACAGACAACACCTGCAAGCTTTCAAACAGTCAGCAGAAGACCAACAAGAGAGAAACATCACTCCATGCTGAAGCCTTTACTTCAGGTCTGGTAAGAAGCTCAGGAGAAGTAGTGTGAGCTAGAAAGAGCATTAAATCTAGTCACACCCGACGTCTGCAAGTGTGAATCAATAGGAACATTCCCAGTCGTAAGTTTGGCTAGGAAGCAAATGACTTACGGATCCATGGTTAAAGTTAAAAATCCCTTTTGGGGAAGGGGAGAAACTTCAATTGAACAGCGCAAAAACAGACCAAGAAAGCTGGACATTCGAATAAATGCTTACATTTATGAAAGCACGAGTCAGGAACAGGAAGAGCTCAGTCACCTCCTTAAGCCTGCTCCACTGTTCGTTAACTGAATTAATATTGGCTTGACCCACCTCTGAATTTCACATTCTAAACCATGCTCAGTTTAATCATTTGCAGAAAATTGTTTTGTATTATGGCCAGACTTTGGGGTTTTCTGGAGCATTTTCAGTTACAGGTATTTTTTTTCAACCATTCTCTACAAACTTCATAGAATCCTGGCAATGTGGAGGCAGGCCACACTGGACTTGGAGATATATTGCTGCTTCTTCACTGTCACTGGGTCAAAATCCTGGAATTCCCTTCTTTTGGGTCAACCCACACCATGCGGAGCGAAGCGGTTCGAATCCACACTGAACTTCTACCCTGATGCAACCCCTACCCCATCCCTGTAACCCTGCATTCCCCATGGCGAGTCCATCTAGTCTGATTTGGAGATGCCAGTGTTGGACTGGGGTGTACAAAGTTAAAAGTCAAAAAACACCAGGTTATAGTGCTTCCAGATAAACCGATTGGATGATAGCCTGGTGTTGTGTGATTTGTAACCATCTAGCCTGCACAACCTTGGACTGTGGGAGAAAACCAGAGCTCCCAAAGGAATCCCACACAGACACGGGGAGAATGTGCAAACTCCACACAGACAGTCACTCTCAGGTGGGATTGAGCTTGGGTCCTGGGCTCTGTGAGGCAGCAGTGCTAACTAACCACTGGGCCACCATTTTGAAAACGATATTAATCATTTAAGTAGTCATGCAGTCTCAGATCAAGAAACAATGTGTAAACTACACCTTGTTTTGTCAGTTTTCACATTCAAGATGTAATTAAACATCTAATTCCATGTGGTTATTGAGTATCAACATCCCAGTTGTTTGAGTTGCTGTTCAGCATGAAAGTTACTGTCACCTTATTCTTTAAGTATCGGAAACTCAAGGGCATACTTGGTCGAAAAACGTCCTGATCTGACTTAAAGAGTTTCTTACAGTTACAAGATTTTATTTTTGCATGTTGACATCTAGCTACAGGTTACTTTGAATTGATAGGCTTTGTTTCAGAGATTTGGAAGAGGATCAGGTGTTAACTGTCAGTTTCTTCACATCCTGAGCTGCCTTGCATTCAAATGAATGCAATATCATTATAGTGGGTGTTGCTTTTGGGGCTCCTCAGTATTATCTCTTTCAGACACTGTGCCCAAGTTATTTCATAGAATTCCTACAGTGTGGAAACAGGCCTTTCAGCCCAACAAGTCCACACCAACCCTCCCACCCTATTACTCTACAATGCCCCCTGCCTAATGCACCTAATCTACACATCCCTGAACACTATGGACAATTTAGCATGGCCAATACACCTAACCTGCACATCTTTGGACTGTGGGAGGAAACCCATGCAGACATAGGGAGAATGTACAAACTTCACACAGACAGTCCAGCGAGGCTGGATTCAAACCCAGATCTCTATGGCACTGTGAGTCAGCAGTGCTAACCACTGAGCCACCGTGCTGCCCATCATTAACCACCCATCAAGGACCTCTCAATCACCGTCAAAGTGGCTGCTCTGTTGACTTCCCAAAATGGTTTTAGGCTTTTGCATCTGCTGTGCATGGGGTTCTTCAGTAGATATTAAGACCATGTCTGAAAGTCGTCTGAAACTGGGCCTGCAGCACTCAGTTGCAGCACTCAGTTGCAGCATTCAGTTGCAGCACTCAGTGATCTTCAAAATGGTGGAGGCTGGTCCAATTACTACATTTAAAAGGCATCCGGATGTGTATATGAAAAGGAAGGGTTTCAAGGGATATGAGCAAAATTGCTGGCAAATGGGATGAGATTAATTTAGGATATCTGGTCAGCATGAACCAGTTGGACTGAAGGGTGTGTTTCCATGCTGCATATCTCTATGACTCAATTACTGCTGGAGACTGCCAACAAGAAGGTAAAGTTACTCCTATTTATCTTGCCGTAACGAGGAGTCAGATTGAGCAGGGGTCTTGCTCTGGTTCCATAGCAGCCCTAAAGATGCCTGTCTCCTTGCCCAGTCACTCCCTCTCCCGCCACTGCCATTCACTTCCTCTCCACAGTTTCCCTGCCCTTTCAATCCCAGGGTCTGGCCTCAGAACTGGTGCCTGTCCCAAAGGAGGTGCAGATGACCTGGGGGAGCTGCCTTCTGAGGTCTAATGGAAGCCTGTTGTTTGCTTTTGGGAATTACTTTAAGAGCCAAAAGAAAGTTTGTTAATATGACCACGCATTGGTTGTGATGGTGTTGAGAACCGGCACCTTAAAACATTCACATTTTGTGAACAAGCAAAAGGGTAGGAACGCACTGAGAATGAAGATGTGTCTTAGTAATTGTTTCCTTGAGCTAAATGTTTTCATTTAAAAGGCGTGTTATTTGCTGTGTACTGTATTATTTTCTGGCTGACTGATGTCATGACAGACATCTGTTTATACGTGTTTTGTCAAATTCTCATCAATATCTGAGATCCTTTCACTGTTTTGAGTACATGGTCGGTGCAATGATTCCAGTAACTAAATTATATTTTCATGCTGAGTGAAATAAACCACCTGAATGCTGATATTATTAGAATATGATGAGAGTTTTCACTGTTGTCAGCTATCCCAGACTGCAAGTATAGGATCCAACACACCATTTTCCCTGGATGAGGGGTATGTATAGGGGGAATCTATTCCATTAACCGCATTGATGTGAATCAGTGTTTGAAGATCTAAAAGTGATTGGCAAAAGCTCCAAAGGTGATCAGATGAAAAGGTTTTCCACAGAACGGGTGATAAGGATCTGGAATGCACTGCCCGAGAGTATGGTACAGGCAAGTTCAATACTGGCTTTTCCAAAAGATGTTGGAATGGAAGAATGAAGAGGAAATGTAATTGCGGGACTGTAGGAGATGGGCAATGGATTGGGACTAGCTTAATTTGTATTTCTCCTATAGAGATCTAGCATGGGCTGGTAAGTGAATTGGAAGAAAGTGAGGACTGGAGATGCTGGAGATCAGAGTTAAAAAGTGTGGCACTGGATAAGCACAGCAGGTCAGGCAGCATCTGAGGAGCAGGAAAATCAATGTTTCGGGCTAAAACCCTTCATCAGGAATGTAGGGAGGGGGGAATTGGGACTGAGAGATAAATAGGGGGGTTGGGTAGGGGTGAGGTAGCTAAGTATGCAATAGGTAGGCGAAGGTGGGGAGTACTAATGCTAGGTCAGAGAGGAGGGTGGAATAGATCGATGGGAATGAAGATGAACAGGTAGAACAGTTCAAGAGGGCAGCACCGAGTTGGAGGGTTGGATGAGGTGGGGGGAGGGGAAATAAGGAAACTGGTGAATTCAGTGTTGACAGGTGGATTGGCCTTCTGTGTTGTCATTACTCATGATTCTAATCTGCTTTGAGATGACAGTAACTTACCCATTTCAAAATCTGTTACAATTAATATTTCAAAATTGAAGCCTCGATTTATTTACTCCTTATTACATCCTTATCTAGAACCAGGTGTCACAGTTTAAGGATATGGGATAGGCCATTTTGGACTGAGATGAGGAGACGTTTCGCTATCTTAGTGAGTATGGGAAATTCTCTGCCATAGAAACTGGGTGAGGTGAAAGCATTGCATGTTTTAAGAAGGAGGTAAATATAGTTCTTAGAGCTAAAAGGATCAAAAGGTACGGACAGAAAGTGGAGGCAGGGATGATCAGGGATGAATTGGATGATCAGCCATGGCCATGTTGAATGATGGAGTAGCCTCAAAGGGCTGGACAGTTTTCAATGGAGAATGAAAAATCAGCAATACTTTGAAATGAAGGCACTCATCTTAATGTATCTCCATTTCAAAGTTCACAAGATAGCTCAGACCAATGTGCCTTGTTTGCCAGTGTTACTGGTTGTTCTTTCTGACCAGGCCATGAATTGTTCCTGTCCTGAAGAGCCTGCCTGAGCTGGGAGGCAGGGGGAGAGATGTTTAATGAGCTGTAGCCATTCAGAATTCAGGCTCTCTTTTGAACAATTGCAGTTTTACTCTCAGGGAGGTGAGGTGGGTGGAGGGGGTGGGGGGGAGTGGAAAACAGAGTGAGAAATGACCTTCTCAGTTGGGATGCTAGCTGTTTGAGGAAGGAGCATCAACTCTGAAAGCTTCCAGTTTCAAATTAACCTGTTGGACTATAACCTGGTGTCATGTGATTTTTGACTTTTCTACTGGCTCAGTCGTCTGTGTACATTTTGCAGATCACATGAATTGTGCAGTGTAACTGGCCATGTGAAGACACGAGGGGCTCATTTTAGCAGTTGGCTGGCCTTTCATTCTGGAGGCAATGAGCCATCTCATGGTTATCAGGCTCCCGCCACATCTTATCCAGTCTGTTGCCAATGGAGTATTGCTAATCACCAGAGGAAAACAAGGTTAAACTCCTTACCTGCCAGGGACATTAGTTAGGGGAGTGGAGCCTGGGTATTATTGGCATGGACTCTAACATGTTCTTTTCTAAATAGAGGAATTGAGGTCCAATTTACATCATCAAGGGTGATGGACCAGGCCAAATCCCCTCAAAACATTTGAAGAAAGTAACCCAGACCCTAACTTTACGAGTTGTTTTAAGTAGGAATACAGTGGATTATCTAGGAAGGATATAGCTGGTCAAACTTCTTAGTTTCAAATAAAACAGAATTTATTTACAAGATTATGGAATAAAATACAAACAAAAGAGAACAGAATACATAATATCTTAAGCTGTCCAAAAACCCAACAGGTCATACCAACTTAATGATGACGTTCCTAATACTTACAACAATCCCATAAACATTCCTAAGCACAAAAGGTAAAATCAAACACAGGGTTTTACAGGAGAGATGTCAGTGAGAATAGAGGACCAATGTGGATCTGCTTCTTTTGGCCCAGCAACTTCATAACTGCCCGACTGCTTTCAGTGAATAACCAGACCAAACCAAACCAAAGAAAAGATTAGAGTGGTGCTGGAAAAGCACAGCAGGTCAGGCAGCATCCGAGGAGCAGGAAAATTGACATTTCGGGCAAAAGCCCTTCATCAGGAGAGAAAAGATGGGAGAATTGGCCACTCCCCTTTAATTGAACAAGTGTTTCTTTTAACTGAAAAGCCTTTTGTCTGAGGCAGTATCTGTTCGCTATAATCAAATTGGTTCGAAAACACTTCAACCTAGACTTTTCAGAGTCTGTGTCTTTTAGCAACTCTCTGAAGAAAAAGCTAAGGGCAATAAAACTTTATGTTAAAGAAGCAACATTGTCACACCTGAAAAAGGTTTACAAAATCATGAGGGGTATAGATAAGGTGAATGACAGGTGTCTTTTTCCAAGGGTGGAAGATTTCAAGACTAGGGGGCTTAGAGAGGAGAAAGATTTTAAAAAGACATGAGGACAACTTTTTCACACAGAGAGTGGTTCATATGTGGAATGAATGTCCAGAGGAAGTGATAGATGTGGATACAGTTACAACATTCTAAAAAAACGTACAGGTAAGTACGTGAATAAGAAATGTTTGGAGGGATATGAGCCAAGTGCAGGCAGATGGGATTAGTTTAGTTTGAGATTATAATTGAGTATGGACTTATAGAAAAGTACAGTACAGAATAGGCCCTTCAGCCCACAATGTTGTGTTGAGAATTATTCCTAATCTAAAATAAAAATCACCTAACCTACGCACTCCTCAATTCACTGCTATCCATGTGCATGTCCAGCAGTTGCTTAAATGTCCCTAGTGACTCTGCTTCCACCACCACCACTGGCAATGCATTCCATGCATTCACAGCTCTGCATAAAGAACCTACCTCTGACATCTCCTCTATACCTTCCTCCTAATATCTTAAAACTATGACCCCTCGTCCCAGTCAATCCTGCCCTGGGGAAAAGTCTCTGACTATTGACTCTATCCATGCCTCTCATTACTTTGTATACCTCAATCAGATCATCTCTCTTCATCCTTCTCTCCAGAGAGAAAAGTCCGAGCTTAGTCAACCTCTCTTCGTAAGATAAGCCTTCCAGTCCAGGCAGCATTCTAGTAAACCTTCTTTGCATTCTCTCCAAAGCCTCTGTATCTTTCCTATAATAGGGCGACCAGAACTGGACACATTATTCCAAGTGTCGTCTCACCAGGTGCTTGTAGAGCTGCAGCAAAACCTTGCAGCTCTTAAACTCAATCCTGTATTTAATGAAAGCCAAGACACTATGTGCTTTCTTAACAACCCTATTCACTTGAGTGGCAACTTTGATGGATCTATGCACTTGAACACTAAGATCCCTGTGTTCCTCCACACTGCCAAAAATCTTGTCTTTAATCCTATATTCAGCATTCAATTTTGACCTTCCAAATTGCATCATTTCACATTTATCCAGATTGACCTCCATCTGCCATTTCTCAGCCCTGCTCTGCATCCTGCCTATGTTGCGCTGCTGCCTGCAATAGCCCTCGATACTATTAATGGCACCTTCAACTTTTGTGTCATCTGCAAGTTTACTAACCCTCAACCTCCTCATCCAAGGCAGCTATAAAAACTACAAAGGGCAGAGGCCCAAGAACAGAGCCCTGTGGGACACCCACTCACCACTCACTTCCAGGCAGAATACCTTCCATCTGTAACCACTCTTTGCCTTCTGTCAGTCAACCAATTCTGAATCCCAAGAGCCAAATCTCCCTGTATCCATACTTCCTGACTTTATGAATGAGCCTACCATGGGCAACCTTATCAAATGCTTTGCTGAAGTCCAGATGCACCACATCCAGTGCTCGACCTTCATCGACCTGTCTCTTCACATCCTCAAAGAACTCAATAAGATTTGTGGGGCATGACCTGCCCCTCACAAAGTCATGATGACTGCCCTTAATTGCTCTACGCTTTCCAAAATAGTCATAAATCCTATCCCTCAGAATTCTTTCCAAAACCTTGCTGACCACAGACTTAAGACTGACTGGTATGTAATAGCCAGGGATTTCCCCATTACCCTTCTTGAAAAGAGGAACAACATTCGCTTCGCTTCAATCCTCCGGTACGATTTCCATGGAGGGTGAGGAAGCAAAGATCTTCATCAGTTGGACTGGTTGGATTGAAGGGTCTGTTTTTGTACTGTTTGACTCTATCAGACTGCAGTTGCCTTACTGAAAGGTGCCAGTTGCCTCCAGAAGGGTGCCATATTGGAGATCTTTCAAAGTGGCATCAGCACAAATTGCTAACAGAGCCACTAGTGTCACCTACCCTATTTGGTTGCTGTTCCTATCTTTTGTAAAGACGGCCAATAAGAGAAATGAATCCTATAGAGTTATGGTAATCACTTTGAGGGTATAGTGAGTATAGCCCTGGAAAATTACAGCTGTGCTTTTCCAATAGTACACTTTCGACTCTGGACTCCAGCTTCTGCAGTCCTCACTTTCTCTCACTTTGAGGGTGTAGACTTACAAACATGATTAGCACTTTATTACAGCTGCATTGTTCACTCTGATATCAGACAGCGCAGTCTCGAAAATCCTGGTAATCTTTAAAGCTGGTGGACAGAGCTCACTTTTGTTGAGGGTATTCAGAAGAGACAACATGTCAAGCAGTATGAATATACCAAAGAAGTACCAGAGCACTCTGCAGCATTTTCAGAGCGATTAATGTAGGTACAAGCCGCAGGTTGAAGGCAGGTGTCATGATTAAAACTAGACTTGGATTTTCCTGTTGAGAAGGGAGCTTGTTCTCATAGCAACTGCAAAACCATTCTGTGTGGTTGTCAGCCCGTTTTCAACTACAACTGCTGGCATTTTATTGGGAGAGCATTGCTGAGTTAGTATGAATTGCATTTTATTTTCTCCACACTCTCTCATGTTGCTTGCTGGAGTGCTCTAAGGTATTGCATCCTTCTGCCAGGCCCTCAGTTCCTGACATTGACACACTTTTCTTCGCTTTTTATTTTTTTTTAAACAAGTGCTTGTGGAGGGATGGCCGGAGTCAACGTGGGGTTTGCCCTGCCCCCCAGAAGTGTCAAGAGACCGCCGTACAGGCCTCTGACCAACTCTTAGAACAGACGGAAAGAATTGGATAAGTCTGTCAAAACTTTGACAAAGAGTCACAAATTAGACTTCCGAGAGCTCTACGGCATGCACCCAGACCTGCCATTCAAGTGCTCTGCCCGTGGAACCACTTTTTGGATGCCTTTCAACGTGGTCCCGTGCCGCCATTTTGTTCTAAAACTCGTGTTCCCAAAGTTGCATCGATTTGATTTGATTCCCTACGGTGTGGAAATAGGCCCTTCGGCCCAATAAGCCCACACCCTGCCCACACCCATCATCCAGAGTAACTCACCCAGTCCCATTTCCCTCTGATTAATGCACCTAACACTTTGAGCAATTTAGCATGGCCAATTCGCCTGACCTGCACATCTTTGGAGTGTGGGAGGAAACCAGAGCACCTGGAGAAAACCCACGCAGACACGGGGGGCAATGTGCAAACTCCACACAGACAATCGGCAAGGCTGGAATCACACCTAGGACCATGGTGCTGTGAGGCTGCAATGCTAACCACTGAGCCACTGTGCTGCCCCTTCACTGCTGCACATAGAGATAGTTCGCACTTTTAAGATGCATTGAATGCTCTTATGTGTAGTTCAATAGCAGCAATTTTGGCTTGGGTTCAAGAGTTGTCTGTTCAGGACCCATAGCAGACATCTAAGCCCAAAATCTTGGCAGACACAATATAGTACCAAGGTCGTTCTACATTGTCATTAGTACTTCTGCAAGCATCTTCTGAACTGGCCTGAAATCTTAAGAAGTTGAAGATTAATCTCTGAGGCATCGTAGCAAAGACATTTCTGGAGGATATTAAAAGTTGTTTATAGTTTTGCCCCTTTCTGTTAGCATCCCTGTTTATGAATTGCGAAAGTATTAGGGATAGAAAGGTCTGAATAAAATGCCGCAGAGTGCTCTGATATTTATTCGGCATATTCATACTGCTCAAGAGTCTCATTTGCTTTACATTTGACTGAAAGAAGACAGAGCACCACAATGTTGAACTTAAATAGAAATTGCTGGAGATATTCAGCAGGTTTGGATGCATCTGTGGAGAAAGAAACATACTTAACTCTTCAGATCCAGTGAACGTCTTTCAGAACCAGTTCTGCAGCAATTTCTGTTTTGATTTCCAACATTTCAGTTCTTTGCTTTACAATATTTAACTTGTTGGGTGAAGGCATGATAGAGTACTTGAAGACATGCTGGTCATGTGAGCCTCCAGCATTACATTTAACCAATTTTTGGCAAACCAGGGTTAGAAATGCTGGCTTTCAAACGAGGCATTTCTCTAAAGCTAGATCTACCCTTTCAGATGGATCTTTTCTTTAAAAAAATCTCTTGTTATCTTATTTTGAAGAAAAGCAGATGGAATTTTCCTCTGTGCCCTATCCGATATTTATCCTCAATCAACATTGGTAAAAATCTAACTCATTATTGTTTGAAGGAGCTTGTTGTGGACAAATTAGTTGCTACTTTTCCAATATTGCAGGAGCTGTTGCATTTCAAAGGGACTTCATTGCTCTAATGTCCCTTGGGATATCCCTATGCTATGGTAAAATGTCAGGATATAATTCAACCTTTGGAGCCTTTGAACTAAACTGCACCGAGGCTGGCATCCAGTCACCAAGTCACCCTTTAGTTACATGTGCACAGTACATGGACAGAGCCATGGACAGCTAGCTCAGAGCCATTCCTGAGAGCGAGGAGACTCTCTGAATCTCCTGTTTATATCTGTCAGCCAAGATTTCCTGACTGGACCGAGGGGAGGTGATGACCTTGTGGGATTATCACTGGACTGTTAATTCACAGACCCTAGTAATGTTCTGGGAACCTGGATTTGAATCCTGCCATGGCAAATGATGGAATTTGAATGCAATAGAAAGAAAACTGGCATTAAGGATCCACTGATGACCATGCATCCACTGTCAATTGTCAGAAAAAAATCATCTGATTCACTAATGCCCTTTAGGGAAGGAAACTGCCATCCTTAGCTGAGGTGGCCAACATCTAACCCCAGACTCACAGCAATGTAGCTGACACTTCATTGGCCACTGGCCAATTAAGGATTGACAGTAAATGATGGTCGAGCCAATGATGTCCACATCCCATGAAGGAATAAATAAAATTAAAATTATATCCCAGACCAGGGTCTCCTAGTCAATTAGATCCACTTGACCTTATTTCGCTCACTCCGCCTTAAAAAACCTCCTTTAAAAATGGAAATTGACTTATATGGTGAATAAATGAGGGGTCTACAGTGTGTGGACATGCCTTAAAAACCTCACCCATTTTTTTTACAACCTGCTTGATATCTTGCACCCAATCATAAGCAGATTCAGAAAATGAAGGTGTGAGGTGAAACATTGAGTCTGACAGCTGATACAGCTGTACAGGGAAATTAATCTCTTGGTGGTATATATGCAAAGGCATCATTTTTGGTCCTGATTAACTGAAGGGCATCTTATATGCCAAGTGAATTTATACTCCCTGATCTACAGCATGTTAAAAACAAGTCATGATAATTTAAAGAATGCATTTGTTGTTGTGTGGAAACAAAAAAAATCAGAGGTAGCACAAGCAGCAGCTGATGTTCTCGTGTTCAGAGTGAAGACATCCATTGCCCAACAACGCAGAGTTCATCAACTTGCGTTTGGGGATTTGATGAGGTACATAGAACATAGAACATAGAACAGTACAGCACAGAACAGGCCCTTCAGCCCACGATGTTGTGCCGACCACCGATCCTCATGTATGCACCCTCAAATTTCTGTGACCATATGCATGTCCAGGAGTCTCTTAAATGTCCCCAATGATCCTGCCTCCACAACTGCTGCTGGCAACGCATTCCATGCTCTCACAACTCTCTGTGTAAAGAACCCGCCTCTGACATCCCCTCTATACTTTCCTCCAACCAGCTTAAAACTATGACCCCTTGTGTTAGTAATTTCTGCCCTGGGAAATGGTCTCTGGCTATCGACTCTATCTATGCCTCTTATTATCTTGTATACCTCAATTAGTCCCCCTCTTCTCCTCCTTTTGTCCAATGAAAAACGTCCTAGCTCAGTCAACCTCTCCTCATAAGATAAGCCCTCTAGTCCAGGCAGCATCCTGGTAAACCTCCTCTGAACCCTCTCCAAAGCATCCACATCTTTCTTATAATAGGGCGACCAGAACTGGACGCAGTATTCCAAGTGCGGTCTAACCAAAGTTTTATAGAGGTATAGATGTTCTCTTGAATTCTGACAGCTACTTTGTTTAACAGTCTTGCACACCTGTCGTCAAACACTGCCATTCCCTTTTATTTAACTAAGCCGTATGTGGTGAAACATCAGTAGGACCAATATATAGACACTATGAAGAATCGATTGAAGATAAAGTCTACCTAAGCCACCTCAGTAAGGATCTTGGGTACAAAGGAGTTTTAGCAAAACAGGAACAACCATCATTTCTGAGTGTGGATTTTCTCAAGTCTGTTACCCCGTGTGATTCATGTGAAAAAATGTACCCGGAAGACTGAAAAATCTAGGGTTCAGGAGGATCTGCCTGAGAACGACAGTAGCCTCATTTAAATATTACAATTATTCTGCATGCCTTAGTCCAATATGCAGAGGCACAGGGTGTCCTTTATCAAATGGTTTGATACCACACTGTGCATTTAGTTTTGAGATGGACTGGTTGAGGTGAAAGCAAATTCATAAAATGTCTGTAGGATTAAATTTCAAAGTAATATTTATTATACATTAATACTGAATCCTATATTACATGGTAATCATTCAAGCATGGAGTCCGAGAGATGTATTGCACGGAAACAGACCCTTTGGTGCAACTCATCCATGCCGACCAGATGTCCTAACCTAATCTAGTACCGTTTGCCAGCACTTTGCTCATATCCCTCTAAATCCTTCCTATTCATGTACCCATCCAAATGCCTTTTAATTGCTGCAATTGTACCAGCCTCCACCACTTCCTCTGGCAGCTCATTCCATACACACACTAGCCTCTGTGTGAAGAAGTTGTCCCTCAGGTCCCTTTTAAATCTTTCCCCTTTCACCTTAAATCTGTGACCTCTAGTTCTGGACTCCCCCACCCCAGGGAAAAAAAGCCTTATCTTTTTATCCTATCCATGTCCCTCATGATTTTATAGACCTGTATACGGTCACCTGTCAGCCTCTGATGCACCAGGGAAAACATAAATATACTCGGCTCAGACTTATATTAGGTAAGGGCTCATTTACCTTCTATATGTGTTTGTGTCAATGTTCTGGGGGAGTTGGGATGAATGGGGGTCAGTCAGCTCAGAGGCTAGATGCCTGGTTTGCAGTGCAGTGTAACGCCAACAGTATGGATTCAATTTTTGTCTCAGCTGAGGTCCCATCTTCACCCCTGACCTGAAGCTTGGTGGTATTCAAGTTAACCTTGCCTCTAATTGACTCTCTCAAAAGAGAGAGCAGCCCTTTGGGGCTCCAGTGACTTTACCTGCAATCCAATACAGAGTTCCAGCATGATTTAACTTTACCCATCCTCTGTACTCAGCTCTAAGACATCGCCATCAGGTTAATCCCATGTCCTTTTATAAGGCCCTCCTTCCCCCAATCTTCATTCACCTTGTCAACAACATCAATTAACACTTGCATACATTCTTAAATGAGTTAACTTGATTATTTCATTTTACAAAAATTACAGTACATGAATGAATGTCCTTTATTGTCACATGTGTTCAATCTAAAATACAGCGAAAAGTGTGCACCATCAATTGTACATTAGCACCATTCAAATTAACTTAGAATACATTTTTTAAAAAGGATAATGAAAGACCATCCAATTTTTCCTTCTCTGCTGCTAGTGCAGGCTACTACCAGAATCCCATTCTGGGCTCCACCAGCCCATGCCATGCTGCAGAGAGAGTGTCCCAGACGAAGTTACACCAGCCCACAGCATGCTGCAGAGTGTCCTGTTCTGAGCTACACTAGCCCATGCCGTGCTGCAGGGAGTCCTGTTCTGGGCTGCACCAGCCCATGCCGTGCTGCAGAGTGTCCTGTTCTGGGCTATACTAGCCCACGCCGTGCTGCAGAGTGTCCTGTTCTGAGCTATACCAGACCATGCCATGCTGCAGAGTGTCCTGTTCTGGGCTATACCAGCCCACGCCGTGCTGCAGAGTGTCCTGTTCTGGGCTATACTAGCCCACGCCGTGCTGCAGAGTGTCCTGTTCTGAGCTATACCAGACCATGCCATGCTGCAGAGTGTCCTGTTCTGGGCTATACCAGACCATTCCATGCTGCAGAGTCTCCTGTTCTGAGCTATACCAGCCCACGCCGTGCTGCAGAGTGTCCTGTTCTGGGCTATACCAGACCACGCCGTGCTGCAGAGTGTCCTGTTCTGAGCTATACCAGCCCATGCCATGCTGCTGTGGGGCCCAATGCACTCAGAAGCGAGAGTCCTACTCCAAGCTTCACATGCTGATCCATCGACTCGATAGCCATACTGCCACTGAAAATACTGTCACTGCTCCAGAACCCATTGAAGCCGCCTTTCTACTCAAGACCTCTCTTTATCAGGTAAGTTTGAGAGAAAAAGGAATAGAAGGAAAAAAAGAAGAAAATTACAGACAGGGAGGATATACCCAGGCACAGGAGCCTGAACGTTGCCTACTGTGCCCTCCCCAAGTTTTTGACTCTCTCCTTCAGTATCGATAAGTGGGTAGAAATCACAATGGAAATACAATATAAAGTTGGTGGTTTTTGTTTTTCTTCTTCAGTTCATTCAGAGATTAAATTGATCTGGCTGCAGGAATTTGTGGTGATATAACTGCAGGAGTGTTTGGGAATTACTAAGCGGTTATAAAGCCATGAGTGGCATCAGACACCATTGTTAGTTCCTCTAGGAAAGAACTGTGTCTTGATTCCCTTTATGTGAACCTCATTCCCTTGTAGAATTGACCTGTCATTTTTGTGCCATGGTGAACTGTCCACTGAGCAGTGGCAAGTTGCCAATTAAAGTGGACATCACACATCACTAGGGCAGAGTTGCTGCAATTGGAAAAGGCATTTGTTAGAGTGTTGTGTACAACTTTGATCCCTTTACTTGAGGAGGGATGTAATTGCATTGAAGGCTGTTCAGAGGAGGTTCACGTGATTGATACCAGAGATATATAAGACTCTGGTGCGGCTGCATCTGGAGTATTGTGTGCAGTTTTGGTCGCCATACTATAGGAAGGATGTGGAGGCACTGGAACGGGTGCAGAGAAGGTTTACCAGGTATGGTAGGAAGATCGTATGAGGAAAGGCTGAGGCACTTGGGGCTGTTTTCATTGGAGAAAAGAAGGTTTAGGGGTGACTTGATAGAGGTGTATGAGATGATTAGGGGTTTAGATAGGGTTGACCATGAGAACCTTTTTCCACGTATGGAGTCAGATATTACGAGGGGGCATAGCTTTAAATTAAGGGGTGGTAGGTATAGGACTGATGTTAGGGGTAGATTCTTTACTCAGCGAGTCGTGAGTTCATGGAATGCCCTGCCAGTAACAGTGGTGGACTCTCCCTCTTTATGGACATTTAAGCGGGAATTGGATAGGCATATGGAGGAAAATGGGCTAGTGTAGGTTAGGTGGGCTTGGATCGGCGCAACATCGAGGGCCAAAGGGCCTGTACCGCGCTGTATTTTTCTATGTTCTATGTTCTGTGAAGGTTTTGTCTTATGAAAAGAGACAACAGTTTAGGCCTATACTGTCTGGAATTTAGAAGAATGAGAAGGGATCTAATTGCGGGACATAAGACAGAATCCTGACAGTGCAGAAAGAGGTCATTCAGCCCATCAAGTCTGCTCCAGCCCTCTGGTGAGCATCCCACCCAGACCCATCCTCCCACTCCATCTCTATAACTCCACATGGTTTTTCTTTGACAATGGCTAATCTGCCTAGTCTGCACAACCTTGCAGACTATGAGACATTTGTTTTTTGACTTTACGTGGCCAATCCACCTAACCTGCACAACTCTGGTGCCAAAGATGATTGACAAAGTAGATAGAGAGAGGATGGTTCCTCATGTGAGGCAGTCATAGAATCATTGAATTCTACAGTACAGAAAGAGGCCATTCAATCCATCCTGTCTGCGCTGGCTACCAAAAGAGCTACCCAGCTGGTTCTATGTTCCAACCCTATCTCCAGTAGAATAGATCTGGAAAGAGTGGTCATAGTTTTAGGATAATAGGTAGCAGATTTCAAATTGAGATGGGAAAAATTATTTCCCTCAAAGGGACACGAATCTATGGAATTCACTAGTGCAGAGTGTGGTGGATGCTGCAACATTAAGTAAATTTAAGCTGGAGATAAATAGGTTTTTAATGAGTAATGGGTTGAAGGGTTACAAGGAGTGGACATGAGAGTGGAGTCGAGGCTGAGATGAGATCAGCCGTGATTGAATTGAATGGTAGAACAGGTTTGAGAAGCTGTGGACTCGTCCTGCCTCTCGTTCATATAATCAGAACAACCTTGGTATCCAAACATCAATTATCCAAATTTTGGATTATCGGATCAAGACCTCAAGTTCATGTAAAAGTATTATCCAATATCTGAACAATCAGTTATCTGAACAACAGAACCACAGAAGTACATCCCTGCTTTTCTATTCAAGTCCTCTCAAAATAAATGCCATTATTGCATTTGCCTTCCTCACTACTGACTCTGCAAGTTTGCCTTAAGAGAATCCTGAGCTAGAACTGTCATCTCTTTGCACTTCAGACTTCTGCATTTTCTCCGCGTTCTGAAAATAACCCACACCTCTATTCTTCCGACCAAAGTGCATGACCTCACAATTTCCCACGTTGTATTCCATCTGCCACTTTTTGGCCCACTCTCCTAACCTGTCCAAATCCTTCTGCAGCCTCACCACCTCCTCAATGCTATCTGTCCCTTTACTTATCTTTGTATCACCTGCAAACTTAGCTAGAAGGCCGCCAATTCCTTCATCTAAGTCATTAACGTATAAAGTGAAAAGTTGCAGTCCCAACACCAGCTGCTGTCCTGAGAAGGACCCTTTTATCTCCACTCTCTGCTTTCTGCCAAACAGCCAGGCTTCTTTCCACGCTAGCACCTTGTCTCTGACACCATGGGCCCTTATCTTACTAAGTAGCCTCCTGTGCGGTACTATGTCAAAGGCCTTCTTGAAGTCCAGGTAGGTGACATTCATTGGCTCTCCTTGGTCTAACCTGCTCGTTACTTCCTCAAAGAATTCTAGCAGATTTGTCAAACATAACCTCCCCTTAATGAAACTGTGCTGACTATGCCCTATTTTACCATTCACTTCCAAGTACTCAGAAATCTCATCCTTCACAATAGATTCCAGGATGTTAGTGAGTTTTGAGAAGATTTGTAGTTCAGTTTGAGGTTCTGGGTGTAGGTTTGCTCGCTGAGCTGCAAGGTTCATTTTCAGACGTTTCGCCACCATACTGAAAATGAACCTTCCAGCTCCCCATATCACCCTCTGTGTAAAAGGTTGCCCCATTGGTCCCTTTTATATCTTTCCCCTCTCACCCTAAACTGAGGCTCTGGACTCCCCAATCCCAGGGAAAAGACTTGCCCCTTATGATTTTATAAACCTCTACAAAGTCACCCCTCAGTTTCCAATGTTCCAGTGAAAACAGCCCCAGCTTTTTTAGCCTCTCCCTATAGCTCAAATCCTCTAACCCTGGCAACATCCTTGTAAATGTTTCTGAACCGTTTCAAGTTTCACAACATCTTTCCGATAGGAAGGAGACCAGAATTGCACGCAATATTCCAACAGTGTCCTAACCAATGTCCTGTACAGCCGCAACATGACTTCCCAACTCCTGTATTCAATACTTTGACCAATAAAGGAAAGCATACCAAATGCCTTCTTCACTATCCTATCTACCTGCGACTCCATTTTCAAGGAGCTATGAATCTGCACTCCAAGGTCTCTTTGTTCAGCAACACTCCCTAGGACCTTACCATTAAGTGTATAAGTCCTGCTAATATTTGCTTTCCCAAAATGCAGCACCTTACATTCATCTGAATTAACCTCCATCTGCCACTTCTCAGCCCATTGGCCCATCTGGTCCAGACCCTGTTGTAATTTGAGGTAACCCTCTTCTCTGTCCATGAAACCTCTAATTTTGGTGTCATCTGCAAACTTACTAACTGTATCTCTTATGCTCGCATCCAAATCATTTATGTAAATGACAAAAAGTAGAGGACTGCGCACCAATCCTTATGGCACTCCGGGCTAATAGGAAGTAAATAGAGGGATACAGACTATCTAGAAGCAAAAGGTATTTATTTTAGAATGGTATCATGTGTCAGCACAGGCTTGGTGGGCCGAAGGGCGTATTCCTGACCTCTACTGTTCTTTCTACCTCTGTTCTGTTTGGGCTGTTGTGAGTCCTTGCATTAGTGGTGCTGGAAAAGCACAGCAGTTCAGGCAGCATCCGAGGAGCAGTAAAATCGATGTTTCGGGCAAAAACCCTTCATCAGGAATATTGTATTCCTGATGAAGGGCTTTTGCCCGAAACGTTGATTTTACTGCTCCTCGGATGCTGCCTGAACTGCTGTGCTTTTCCAGCACCACTAATCCAGAATCTGGTTTCCAGCATCTGCAGTCATTGTTTTTCCCCTGTTGTGAGTTCTTGATTATCAAAGGGTTATGGAGAGGAGGCGGGAGAATGAGGATGAATGACTCATTAGCCACGATTGAATGACTTGAAGAGCTGAATGGCTTAATTTCTGTTCCTGTGTGTTATGGTCTTATGGTCTATTCATATATTATTGTGTTGCCTCTTAAACGTTGCTTTTGAATTCACCTGCACCATCTCGTCTGGCAGCATATTCCAGGCACGTTGACACACTGACTCTATAAAAAATTGTCTCTGACTTATCAGGTAAAAGTTACAGCCTACAACAACTGCTTTTTTTCAAGTTTTAATTGGGTGTTTGTTTCTGTGGAGGACAGTGTTATACTTGTGGAGATCAAGCAGTTCGCAGTATCTTGTTCCCAGCCCCAAACTGTTCAGTTACAAACAAAAGGTTGTTGGCAGACGAAAAGGTCATTGTCATTGACAACTGGCCCCCGGTTCATTGACCAATCAACTTGGTGCCATTCAGTCTCATCCATACACAACCCGTGGGGCTCCTGTTTGTTTGTAACCATTTCAATTGCTGCTTGTTCAAAAAGATATTTATCATGCTTGCAATAAGTGTCAGGCTACTTGCTTTTCAAAATGTGTTGGCAAAGACAACTGCAGATGCTGGAATCCAAAATAGACAGGCAGGGAGAAGGAGCATGCGGTGTCCACCAACACCCTCGGGATTTTCAGGGAAATGTGGGCACCGCCGGGAGTGGAGTGTATTATTTTCCCCAACAACTCTATTTTGATTTGATCCCTGCCCTCCCCCTCACTATTTGATTGCCTAGCATTACCCTCTGAGAAGGACACTGTTTGCCACTGTTTCCTTTCTTCCTGGTGGTGAAAATTGAATAAAGATTGGTACACTTGTTATCTTTCATTGTGTCTCACACCTGCACACACACAACATGGGTGCTGGGGAAAATATAAAAAAAAAGAAAAAAAAAGAAGAAAAAAAAACAAAAGGAAAGAAAAGGCAGGCAGGAGGCTGGAAGAACACAGCAAGCCGGGCAGCATCAGGAGGTGCAGAAGTCACGTTTCAGGTGTTACCCTTCTTCAGGACTAGGGTTGGGTGTGGGGGAAGCTGCAAATAAAGGGGATGGCTGGGGCAGTGTGGTGAAGCGGGATTAGGTGAAAACCTAATGTGTAGCTATCCTTCTAAAACATTCTTTTCAAAAGCAGTTCTTTTTCATTTCAGTATACAGTTTTGAAAAAATAGACAAAACCGAAAAAAAAAAGCTGTTTTTACTGGGCTTAATTCTTGGCAAATACCTTGTTAACAGGCCAAATCACCTCAATACTATTCAACGTTCAATCGTACCATATGTACCAAACAGACAGACAGTGGCAAAGTGCGGCATGGAATCCAGAGCGGGTACCTGGCAACTTCAGCTTGCCACTTATTCTGAAGGGTCTCCATGGTGCTTTATGACCAAACAGTATCTTAGGACAGAATCCACAGTCACAAGTCGTACATACCCCCTTGTCCACGGACACTGGCCCCCAGTGTTGCCAACATTTTACAACCAACATGGTCCTTCTTCCTTACCATACGTATAGGAGCAGAATTAGACCATTCAGCCCATTAAGTCTGCTTCGCCAGTTGATCATGACTGATATGTTTCTCAACCTCCATTCTCCTGCCTTCACCCACCCCAAGGATGTTGCCAGGGTTAGAGGATTTAAGTTATAGAGAGAGGTTGAATAGGCTGGGGCTGTTTTCCCTGGAGCGTAGGAGGCTTAGGGTGACCTCATGGAGGTTTATAAATTGTGAGTGGCATGGATAGGGTAAATAGACAAGTCCCTGGGGTGGGGGACTCCAGAACTAGAGGGCATAGGGTGGTAGGTGTGTGGAATGAACTGCCAGAGGTAGTGATGGAGGCTGGTACAATTGCAACATTTAAAAGGCATCTGGATGGGTATATGAATAGGAAGGGTTTGGAGGGATATGAGCCGGGTGCTGGCAGGTGGGACTAGATGGTACTGGGCTAATGGTTGGATACTTGGTAGTGTGGATGAGCAGAGGCATCTTGGTGTCCATGTACACAGATCTCTGAAAGTTGCCACTCAGGTAAATAGTGCTGTGAAGAAGGCATATGGCGTACTGGCTTTTATTGGTAGAGGAATTGAGTTCCGGAGTCCTGAGGTCATGTTGCAGTTGTATAAGACTCTGGTGCGGCTGCATCTGGAGTATTGTGTGCAGTTTTGGTTGCCATACTATAGGAAGGATGTGGAGGCACTGGAAGGGTGCAGAGAAGGTTTCCCAGGATGTTGCCTGGTATGGTAGGAAGATCGTATGAGGAAAGGCTGAGGCACTTGGGGCTGTTTTCACTGGAGAAAAGAAGGTTTAGGGGTGACTTGATAGAGGTGTACAAGATGATTAGGGGTTTAGATAGGGTTGACCATGAGAACCTTTTTCCATGTATGGAGTCAGCTATTACGAGGGGGCATAGCTTTAAATTAAGGGGTGGTAGGTATAGGACAGATGTTAGGGGTAGATTCTTTACTCAGCGAGTCGTGAGTTCATGGAATGCCCTGCCAGTAGCAGTGGTGGACTTTCCCTCTTTATAATAGGGTAAAAAATGAGATCACAGTTGAAAATGTGTTGCTGGTTAAAGCACAGCAGGTCAGGCAGCATCCAAGGAATAGGAAATTCGACGTTTCGGGCATAAGCCCTTCATCAGGAATGAGGAGAGAGTGCCAGGCAGGCTAAGATAAAAGGTAGGGAGGAGGGACTTGGGGGAGGGGTGATGGAGATGTGATAGGTGGAAGGAGGTCAAGGTGAGGGTGATAGGCCGGAGTGGGGTGGGGGCGGAGAGGGATAGGTGGAAGGAGGTCAAGGTGAGGGTGATAGGCTGGAGTGGGGTGGGGGCGGAGAGGGATAGGTGGAAGGAGGTCAGGTGAGGGTGATAGGGATAGGTGGAAGGAGGTCAAGGTGAGAGTGATAGGGATAGGTGGAATTTAAACGGGCATTGGATAGGCATATGGAGGATAGTGGGCTAGTGTAGATTAGGTGGGCTTGGATCGGCACAACATCGAGGGCCAAAGGGCCTGTACTGCACTGTATTTTTTCTATGTTCTGTATTCTAGATTGGGTTGGGATATCTAGTCGGCATGGACAAGTTGAACTGGAGGGTCTGTTTCCATACTGTACATCTCTATAACTCTATGGCCTTGGGATTAGCCCCTCACTACTTTCCAACATGACCAATTGGTTCAATAAATGTACAGTGTGCTTGCCCCACAGGCAGCTGCTACATGCTGGAGGCCCTAGAATGATGACTGGATGCGCTGTATAGCAAGGGCCTGAAGGCACAGCCTCAGAGTGACGGGACAACCCTTTAGAATTGAAATGAGGAGGAATTTCTTCAGCCAAAGAGTGGTGAGTCTGTGGAACTCATTGCCACAGAGAGCTGTGAGGCCAAGCCATTGAGTGTATTTAAGAGTGAAACAGGTACGTTCTTGATTAGTAAAGGACTCAAGGGTTATGGGGTGGGTGGTCATCAGGAAGTGTTTTTGCCAAAAAATGTCAATTTTCCTGCTCCTTGGATGCTGCCTGACCTGCTGTGCTTTTCCAGCACCACTTTAATCTTGATTCTGATCCCAAAGCTAGTCAAACTGGGAAGATGGTCCCAGTGCTGTCAGTTATGGGCACAGTCTGCACACAGTCATGGTCAATAGATGTAGAAACAGAAAAACACAACAATCAGACAGAATCAGAGGAGCAGGAAAGGCAACATTTCGGGCCAATACCCTTCTTCCTGCTCCTCCAATGCTGTCTGACCTGCTGTGCTTTCCCAAGCTCCACATCAATTAACTCTGGCTTACAGCATCTGCAGTCCTTACTGTCTCACAGTCACTGGTCAGTTGTCTGCTTGGTCTAAGCACAGACAAGGGAGATGTTTGAATACAACCTGGAGACTGAGTGATGATCAGGGGCCTGGTCAGTCATGTCTAGGGATTGCTCGCTGCATTGTGTCAGAGGTTAGGGATAACTACAGAGAGGAGTATCTGTCTTCTGATCCATCAGGAGGTTACACGGGGACAAGTTGATATTTTCCCAACAAATTGTCAGGAAATTCAGGCCTGTGTTTCAGTAAATTAGAATCTTCCCAGACATTTCAGGTGTAAAAAGAGAAGTGGCCAAGTCCAAAGCCTTGAAGCTGCAAATGTGTTGCTGGTCAAAGCACAGCAGGCCAGGCAGCATCTCAGGAATAGAGAATTCGACGTTTCGAGCATAAGCCCTTCATCAGGAATTCCTGATGAAGGGCTTATGCTCGAAACGTCGAATTCTCTATTCCTGAGATGCTGCCTGGCCTGCTGTGCTTTGACCAGCAACACATTTGCAGCTGTGATCTCCAGCATCTGCAGACCTCATTTTTTACTCCAAAGCCTTGAAACCAAAGCAACCAAAGCTCACACTCCCGGGAGAGTGAGCTGTAATAATCATTATTGTTGGAAGGAAGGCTATTGATCTGCAAGAACATACATGACTGCTATAAACTGTCACCAGAAGGACAAATGGATTTGCGGAAAAGCTGGTCTCAAATGGAACTTCAATAGGAAGAAGAAAATAAACTGCGCATGGAAGGCCAAAAAAGAGATATCTCATACATCCAGGCAAGATAATGGTTCAATTATTTAGTCTGGATGATGTCAAGAGTAGTTACTCACCGACAGACTAGGCAGCAGAATTTGATGAGAATACAACCTTCTTTGCTGGCTTATGTAATACAACATTTCTAAATAATATTACAGCATTGCTCATTGTGTCTTCCCTAATATGCACGTCAGTAAACATTAGTGTCAGTGACAATAATGAATTAATAATGCCTTCTTCACCATTCATTGTGTTCTGAATAATATAAATTAAGTGCCCCTTCCTTTTTAACTCCATACAGTCTATTACTTTAGCAACAGAAGAACCTCATGCAGCGTGCAAATCAAATAATGTAAATTGTCTCTCATGTCAGCACAGATGAGTGACCTCAGTGATTGCAAATAAGCCTCAAGTTCATTTGATTCTGAACAGATCTTTGTTTTCCATAGGATGCCAGCCTGGTTACAGTCTTGTGATGTATCTCTGCTTCTATTACTCCAGAGCTCCAGGTTCAAGTCTTACTGATTTTTGATTTGATTTGTTATTGCTACATGTAGCAAGGTACAGTGAAAAGTTTTGTTTTGTGTACAGCACAGGCAGATCAAACCATACAAAGTGCATTAGGGTGATAGAACAGAGCGAGGAATACAATGTTCGGACTGTAGCGTGGGTGCACCAAAAGCGAAATCAACACTTAAATTTGAAGTTAGAGAAGTCCATTCAGCAGTCCAATAACAGTGGGAAAGAAGCTGTTCTTGAATCTGTTGGTCCCTGTGTTTAAGCTTGAGTATCTGTCTGTGACTGCGTGGAGTTTGCACGTTCTCCCTGTGTCTGCATGGGTTTCCTCCAGGTGCTCCGGTTTCCTCCCACAGTCCAAAGATGTGCAGGTTAGGTGAATTAGTCATGCTTAATTGCCTATAGTGTTAGGTGTATTAATTAGGGGGAATGGGTCTGTGTGGGTTACTGTTCGGAGGGTCAGTGGGGGCTGATTGGGCCAAAAAGGCCTGTTTCCACACTGTAGGGAATCTCACCATCTCACCATTTTCTGCCCAATGGAAGAGGTTGGAAGTGATTATAACTGGGATTGGAGGGGTCTTTGGCTATGTTGGCTGCCTTTCCAAGGAAACGGGAAGTATAGATGGAGTCAATGAATGGAAGGTTGGTTTGGTTCAAGTGCTCATCCAAGTACTTCTTCAGGTTGAGGTTTTCTGCCTCTATTGCTTTCCCAGGCAGCACACTCCAAAAAGAAATTCCTCAAATCCCCTCTCAACCCCATGCCTTTCTCCTTAAAGCTTACAGCTCAAACACGCCCTCAAACAACCCTTCAGAACATCGATTGTTCACCGGATTTCCTCTCCTTGATCTTTGGGAAATGAACAATTACAAGTTGAAGGTGTGTGCTGAATAGAGCATCAGCATTGTCACCCAAACTCAGAGAACAAAGGCAAAGAAAAGAGAAGGAATGGCCTCAAGAGGATTGTCTGTGAAGAGCATTTGAAATCCTAAGGTCATGGAAGTTTGGGTGCAAGTGTCAAACCTAAAAAAGATACAAAGCAAAGTCTTGTTGGTTTTAGATATCAGAAATGAAAAGGAACAAAACGTCTGTAAATACGCAATTGGTTTGGCAGCATCCCTGGAAAGAGCAAAGAGGGCCTAGTCCTGGTTTCTCCAGTGCGGGTCAGTTGGACTGGCGTAGGTGGTAGTGTGTTTCTTTAGTGGTACAGACTTGATAGGCTGATGGGCCTATTTTGGATAGTATGATTCTGTGAAAATGAGTTCATGAGGGATTTGATGTGATTTAATTTGACTTAATTTAACAGTGAGAAGCGTTGTCTAGTGTTGCCACCCTCTAGCGCCATTTAAAAATGCACAAAATAAGCGGAAACACAGAATATAAAGCCAGAAAACTATAACAATAAACTTCATCGTATAGTCTGAGGTTAAGTGGCCTTATTTCAATCAGGTTAAATGCTCTTTGGAGAGCAACTCTCACTTCTGGCTCAGTCATGGGGGTGCAGAGGAGATCTTCCAGAATGTTGCCTGGGCGAGAGAGTTGTTATAACTGTGTTTGAGTCCCTTGAAGTAGAGGAGATGATGAGATGTTTAATATTATGTGGGGCATAGATTGGGTAGATTGGCAGAAACTCTTCCCCTTGAGATCAATAACCAGAGGCATAGACAGGGTAAACTGGCAGAAACATTTCTCCTTGAGATCAATGACCAGGGCATAGACAAGGTAGATTGGCAGAAACATTTCCCTTTGAGATGAATGACCAGGAGCATAGACAAGGTAGATTGGCAGAAACATTTCCCTTTGAGATGAATGACAGGAGCATAGACAAGGTAGACTGGAAGAAATGTTTCTCCTTGAGATCAATGACCAGGGGCTTGGATTAAAGGGCAAGAGGTTAAAAGGAAATCTGAGGAGAAAAATTCACCCAGAGAGTGGTGGAATCTGAATTGCAGGGTGATAGAGACAAAAAACCATCATAATATTTCAGAAGTACTTAAATATACACTTGCAATGCCAAGGTGAAGCAGGCTATGGGCCTAGTGCTGGAAATAGGATTAGATGGCTGTTGTCTCTGACTGGTATAGACTTGATAAGCAGAAAGACCTTTTTCTGTGTGGTAGATTGCCCTTGAACCCATGGAGTCTTACCTTGGCCAGTCTTCCACATGAAACACATTTGCAGAAACCATACTGAGCTCATGTAGACCGCATCAGCTGCGCCACCTACATCCAGACATTTAATCACCACCTCAGAAAAACACAATCAAACATGTCAGACACAACCTCCCCCTGACAGAGCATTGAGTACAGGAGTTGAGGCATCTTCTTACGGCTGTATTAGACATTGGTAAGGCTAGATTTAGAGTGCTGCAGACAATTCTGGTCACCCTCCAACAGGAAGGACAAAAGTAAACTGAAAAGGATGCAAAAAGGGTTTGCAAGGATGTTACCGAGACTGGAAGTTTTGAGATATAAGGAGAGTGGTTAGGCTGGAACTTTTTTTACCTGGAGCATATGAGATTGAGGGGTGACCTTATAGAATTTAATAAAATCATGAGGGGCATACATAAGGTGAACAGTGAAGGTTTTTTCCCCAGAATAGGAGAGTCCAAAACTATAGGGCTCAGGTTTAAGATGAGAGGGGAAAGATTTAAAAGGGATTTTCACATAGTGGTCTGTCTATGGAGACAGTGAGGACTGCAGATACTGGAGATCAGAGTTAAGAGTGTGATGCTGGAAAAGCACAGCAGGTCAAGGCAGCATCCGAGAAGCAGGAGAATCGACATTTCGGGCCAGAGCCCTTCATCAGGGATGGTACCGGCTGCCAGAGAAAGTGGTAGAGACGGGTTCAATTACAAATTTTAAAAAGTGTCTGGACAGGTACATAGATAGGAAAGATTTAGAGGGCTATAGGCTAAATGCTGGCAAATAGGACGAGTCCAGGTGAGGAAACCCGGTCATCATGGATGAGTTGGGCCAAACTGTCTGTTTCTGTGCTGTATGACTCCATTTCCTCTATGACACCAAATGGAATGTTTGGGAAAGTGAAATTCAAGTAAAGGATCAGCCGCAAGCATATTGATGGTCAGGGCAGGCTCCACCAGCTGAGGGTCGCACTCCTGCCCCTGTTCCTTGTGTTCCACATCACAACGGAATATTCTTACTGTATAATATTTACTAATAAAAATTATGGTAAGTGGCTGTTCCTGATGATGTTGTAAAGCAGGAAATAGGAGTTAGTGGAAATCAAAATGATCAGCAGTTTCCTTTTTAGGGGATGGAGTGTTCTAAGGGTTAACCTTATTTTGTGTCTCCTTCATTCTTGGAATTAGCTTTCCTTTCTGTCGAATCCCAATGCAGGAAATTCCTCATGCAATAAGTTCAAACTACTGGACTGTACATGCTACAAATTTCCCTTGGCATCTCATCATCCATCTTTGTCAGAAGCATCCTGCTGCTTCCTCCCTTCTTATTAATCCTACATTTACTCTAAATCCTAGCTGGGAGCTCCTCAAATCTTACTTATTTGCAAAGAATGTTTTCCACAAATACTAGGACTGGCAATGTAGCTGAATCCCTACAGTGTGGAAACAGGCTCGTCAGCCCAACAAGTCCACACTGGCTGTCCAAAGAGTATCCTATCCAATCCCGTTCCCCTACCCTATTGCTCTACATTTACCCCTAACTAATGCATCTAACCTGCACTTTACTAAACACTATGGACTATTTAGCATGGCCAATTCACCTAACCTACACATCTTTGGAGTGTGGGGGGAAATCAGAGCACTCAGAGGAAACCTGCACAAGTGGAGAATGTGCAAATGCCACACAGATACACACCTGAAGCTGGAATTGAACCCAGATCCCTGGCACTGTGAGAAGCAGTGCAAACCACTGAGCAACCATGCTACCCCTGTGGTACAATTTGAAAATGAAGGCAAGGTCAGAGAACTGGGGATGTACAGGACATTACTGACACCCACTTTTGGAAAACGATGTTTAGTTCTGGTCTCCTTGATATGTTGTGAAACCTGAAAGGGTTCAGAAAAGATTTACAAGGATGTTGCCAGGGTTGGAGAGTTTGAGCTATAGGGAGAGGTTGAATAGGCCAAGGCTGTTTTCCCTGGAGCATCAGAGGCTGAGGGGTGACCTTATAGAGGTTATAGAATCATGAGAGGCATGGATAGGATAAATAGACAAGGTCTTTTCCCTGGGGTGGGGAGACCAAAACTAGAGGGCATAGGTTTATGTTGAGAGGGGAAAGATATAAAAGGGACCTAAGGGGTAGCTTTTTCACACAGAAGGTGGTGCACGTACGGAATGAGCTGTTAGGGGAGGTGGTGGAAGTTGATATGATTACAACATCTAAATGGCATCTGGATAGGTGTAAGAATAGAAAGTATTTCGAGGGATATGGGCCAAATGCTGGCAAATGGAACTAGAATAATTTAGGTTATCTGGTCGAGTTGAAGCAAAGGGTTTGTTTCCATGCTGTACATCTCTATGATGCTATATCAAATCTTTGAAGGTGGCATGGTTACTTAATAAGGTTGGGAGACAGTGAGGTCTGCAGATGCTGGAGATCTGAGTTGAGAGTGTGTTGCTAGAAAAACAGCAGGTCAGGCAGCATCGAAGGAGCGGGAAAATCAACATTTCAGGCTGAAGCATTCCTGATGAAGGGCTCTGGCCTGAAACACCAATTTTCCTGCTCCTCGGATGCTGCCTGACCTGCTGTGCTTTTCCAGCAACACACTCTCAACTCATTAATAAGGCTGTTCAAAAGCCATACCATATCCTTTGTTTTATAAATAGACAGAGGATTGAGTAGCAAACTATCATACTGAACCTATAAACTACTGTTTAGGCCTCTGTTGGAACAGTGTGTTCAGTACTTGCTGAGAATACGAGCACCTCAGGATTATTCCACTCAGAGAAGATAGTTTGAGGAAGAGATTTGATTGAGTTGCTCAAAATTATGATTGGTTTTGACAGTGGAATTAAGGAGACACTGTATTGGCAAGAAGGTTATATATGATCTGGAATGGATTGCCTGAAAGGCTGGTGCCTGCCAATACAATATTAACATTCAAAACGAACATTTGATAGGTGATTGAAACGAGAAAGAGCTGAGGAGTGGGACAAATTGGGTAGCACCTTCAGAAAGCTAGCAGAAGTTTAATGGGCAGAGCAGACGTTTTCTGCATTATTTGGCTCAAAATGCCATGATGTTTGAACTTCCACTGAGGAAAGAAGCACAAGTCCAGAGGTAATAGGTACATTGCCTAGAGTTTCCATTGTGGATGCAAACAAAATCATAAAATCAGACCAAGAACTCTTCGAAAACCTTCAGGAGTTTGTGACTTTGGCTGCAGCTGGTGGGTTCTGGTTGGCCTGTTATTTATATTTCTCACAAATATAGAGATGTTTCGTATTTTTAAATATTTATCTCTTCTTTATTTTCACATAAATAATTGTTCACATCGACTTCACAACAGAGCAAAATCTTTTTTTTACAAAATTGGGTAAACGTGGGCAAGGCAGACTTCTGGTGGAAGCAGATTTTTGCTGCACTAATCATCATGATAAAGTAAATAAAAGATTGTCTGAATATTTGATTTTGTTCTGATTAGAGTCATAGAGTCATTGAGATGTACAGCATGGAAACATTCCCTTCGGTCCAACCCGTCCATGCCGACCAGATATCCCAATCCAATCTCGTCCCATCTGCCAGCACCCGGCCCATGTCCCTCCAAACCCTTCCTATTCATATACCCATCCAAATGCCTCTTAAATGTTGCAATTGTACCAGCCTCCATCTCCCAGGGAAAAGACTTTGTCTATTTACCCTATCCATGCCCCTCATAATTTTGTAAACCTCTATAAGGTCACCCATCAGCCTCCGACATTCGAGTGAAAACAGCCCCAGCCTGTTCAGCCTCTCCCTATAGCTCAAATCCTCCAATCCTGGCATCATCCTTGTAAATCTTTTCTGAACCCTTTTAAGTTTCACAACATCTTTCCAATAGGAAGGAGACCAGAATTGCATGCAATATTCCAACAGTGGCCTAACCAATGTCCTGTACAGCTGCAACATGACCTCCCAACTCCTGTACTCAATACTCTGACCAATAAAGGAAAGCATACCAAATGCCTTCTTCACTATCCTATCTAACTGCGACTCCATTTGCAAGGAGCTATGAACCTGCACTCCAAGGTCTCTTTGTTCAGCAATACTCCCTAGGACCTTACCATTAAGTATATAAATCCTGCTAAGATTTGCTTTCCCAAAATGCAACACCTCGCATTTATCTGAATTAAACTCCATCTGCCGCTTCTCAGCCCATTGGCCCATCTGGTCCAGATCCTGTTGTAATCTGAAGTAACCCTCTTCACTGTCCACCACACCTCTAATTTCAGTGTCATCTGCAAGCTTACTAACTGTACCTTTTATGCTCGCATCCAAATCATTTATGTAAATGCCAAAAAGTAGAGGACCCAGCACCGATCCTTGTGACACTCCACTGGTCACAGGCCTCCAGTCTGAAAAACAACCCTCCACCACCACCCTCTGTCTTCTACCTTTGCGCCAGTTCTGCATCCAAGTGGCTAGTTCTCCCTGTATTCCATGAGATCTAACCTTGCTAATCAGTCTCCCATGAAGAGCCTGTCGAACGCCTTACTGAAGTCTATGTAGATCACATCTACCACTCTGCCCTCATCAATCCGCTTTGTTACTTCCTCAAAAAATTCAATAAAATTTGTGAGGCATGATTCCCCATGCACAAAACCATGTTGACTATCCCTAATTGATTTTGTTTGATTTTGATATGGGTGTCGCTGGTGAAGTCAACATTTATTACCTTTCCTAACTGCCCCAGAGAGCTGGTGAGCTGATCTGTTACAGTCCATGTGATGCAAGTACACACTCCAAAGGAGGGAGTACCAGGATTTTGCCCCAGCAACACTGAAGGCAATATATTTCCAAGCCAGCATGGTGCGTGGCTTGGAAAGGAACTTACAGGTGGTGATTTCCCACTTCTAGGTGGTAGGGGTCAAAGGTTTGGAAGATGCTGTTCAAATATCAGTGGTGAGTTGTTGCAGTGCATCTTGTAAATGGTACACACTGCTGCTACTGAGCGTGGAGGTAGTGGAGGAAGTGAATATTGAACGTGTTAAATGAGCTGTCAACCAAATCGTTTGCTTTATCGTGGACGGTGTTGAGTTTCTTGAATGTTGTTGGAGCTGCACACATCCAGGTTCATAGAGAATATAACGCCACACTTGTACCTTATCGATGATGGACAACCTTCAAGGAGTCGAGGGGATTTATTCAGCACAGAATTCTAAGTTTATGACCTATTTTGTAACTACAATATTTATATAGCTGATTCACTTCAGTTTCTAATAAATAGTAATGACCAGTGAAGGTAATACAATCCAACATTGAGAATTTGCATTTTGTCTTGTTGGAACTGACCATTCTCTGGCACTTTTCCACTGTGAATGCTACCTGTCACTTTCAGCCCCATACCTGGATGTTGTCCAGGTCTTACTGCAGTTGGACATGGACTGCTTCAGTATTGGAGGAATGATAAATGGTCCTGATCATTGTGCAATAACAGCAAACATCCTCACACCCAACTTTACAATGAAATAAAGGTCATAGACAGATTTACTTGACAGATTGTAAGGATAAGTCATTGACCAAGAATCCAATTGGTCAAGGATCAATAATCTCAACTTGCAACATGAAAAAGATCATCTTGAGGTTTGCTTGATTATATTTTGAAGGCCTTAGAAACATTCCACAGAAGGGTACATTTCAATATTGGATATTGTATCTTATAGACGATGTATTGGTTTTGGTCAGACTGTAGCAAAAATAATCCCTTGAGGGGTGTTCAAATTGATCAAATCTTTTAAACACTAGCACTTTGTGAGCGGCACGGTGGCACAGTGGTTAGCACTGCTGCCTCACAGCGCCTGTAGACCCGGGTTCAATTCCCGACTCAGGCGACTGACTGTGTGGAGTTTGCACGTTCTCCCCGTGTCTGTGTGGGTTTCCTCCGGGTGCTCCGGTTTCCTCCCACAGTCACAAAGATGTGCGGGTCAGGTGAATTGGCCAAGCTAAATTGCCCGTAGTGTTAGGTAAGGGGTAAATGTAGGGGTATGGGTGGGTTGCGCTTCGGCGGGTCGGTGTGGACTTGTTGGGCCGAAGGGCCTGTTTCCACACTGTAAGTCTAATCTAATGTGGGCGGCACGGTGGCACAGTGGTTAGCACTGCTGCCTCACAGCGCCTGTAGACCCGGGTTCAATTCCCGACTCAGGCGACTGACTGTGTGGAGTTTGCACGTTCTCCCCGTGTCTGCGTGGGTTTCCTCCGGGTGCTCCGGTTTCCTCCCACAGTCACAAAGATGTGCGGGTCAGGTGAATTGGCCAAGCTAAATTGCCCGTAGTGTTAGGTAAGGGGTAAATGTAGGGGTATGGGTGGGTTGCGCTTCGGCGGGTCGGTGTGGACTTGTTGGGCCGAAGGGCCTGTTTCCACACTGTAAGTCTAGTCTAGTCTAGTCTAGTCTAATCTAATCTCTGTTCACAGCCTGAGAAGAAGTTATTTCCAGGTGTGGGAAATTCAGAATAAGGGGATACCATCATAAAGCTAGAACGTTGTGGATTTGCAGGAATTGAACCGGAAACTCAGTTCATTGGGCAAGGTCAGTGGGAACCTGAAATTCTCTCTCTTTCCAACAGCTGTAGCTGCTCAGTCAACTAAAAGACAGGGTTTGAGAGATTTTCATCATATAATGGAATTGGTAAATTAACAGCGAGTAAATAAAGTTGAGTACAGATTGGCTGTGACCTAGCTGTACGGAATAGGCTGCAGTGGCCTTTGCTTGCCTCCATGATCCACCGGTTGGTTTTTCTGTAGCTAACATTTAGTTTGTTATCGTTTACTGTTTAATTTTCTTAAAACTGATCTTTGGTACACTTCAGGGTTGAGGTAACCATGCAATGTCAAAAGGAACGCTTCAGATGAGATGGTAGAACTTTTATGCTCGTTCCTGGAGGATCTTACAGATTTGATACACTGTGTTTTGAAGAATGTGGGCTACACCCTCAACCAATATCACAACAAACAAATAACCCATCTCATTTGCCATTTGCTGCAAACGAAATGGCTGTTATATTCGCGTATGAATGAGCAACCTCCAAATTACTAAAGTGATTCATTTTTTTGCAAAGTGCTTTATAATGTGTCAGTGACTTGATAGAAATCCAACTCTGAGTTCCTTTCTATCCTATGTCCCTCTTTCAGTTCTTGTCAAATGATATCCTTCATTTCTCTTGCCTTCCTTCTGCCTTTAGCCTTGCCAATTAGATTTTTGTCAATTCAGAAGCTTAGAGTAGCACAGATGCACTTCAATGATCTGTGGAATTGATGTTCTTTCTCACTTATTGTCATCTTACTGTGGGATTCACAGAACACTTGGCAATTTCAAAATACAGTCTTCCTTTGTGCCTTTTTAATTAGAAAAGACTTTGAAGTTGAGGAAACCATTGGATTTTTAATTGCAATAATACAAGATGATGAATTTACTGATGTACAGATCCCTCCCTGATGCTATGTGCTAAAATATAATTCTTTCAATTTGAAACATCACACACACATATAATACAAAGTGAAATACAATCACAGAGTAGGCCTGTTAGTCTTCCCTAGAGAGTCATAGGGTATGAAGTTTCAGGATGAAGAATGCTATTGCTGTTTTGACATCAATGCTTTAATTTAGACCAATGAACACAGCATTAGAGGCAACTAGTTATTGATAGAGAGTCATGTAGTATTAATTCAATTGAACAGTTCTTGTCACTCATACAATGCTTTAAAATGTAGGCTGATGAGTTCATTAACATCAACAAAGCCCAGTAATAATATAAAGGGGATATGCAAGCAAGATATATGGGAAAGGTAAGTTTACAATGTCCTGCACCGAACCTTGAGTTATCGCTTTTTTAACTTAAGGCCCATTATCAAAATCAATAATAATTTCACACTTACAAATACTATTGAGGTTGTTTTGCACGGCAGCTCTCTTGATTCGTCAAGGCATTTAATGGATGTTCCCAATTTTGTTTTGGAAATCCCTTCAAGACCTCACTCCTCCCTATCTCTGCAAATGACATCAGCTCTGCAGCTATTTGAACACTCTGTGAATTCCCTTTGTGAATTCCCAATTTCCTTTGTCTTACCATTGGCAGCCACCCCTTCAGCTGTCTTATTCCTAACTTCTGGCATTCTGTTCCTAAGCCTCTTGTTACGACATGGGGTAACCCCCTCTGCTAATTTAAACCAGCTACACAGAAAAGATTCACTCCGTGCTGTAATCTGTTAAAATTCGAGAGGCAAAGAACTTAACAACATTCCTCTGTTAGACTTAAAGAATATATTAACTATTACAACTCCTTTCTCTTAAACCTATCTTTTACCTCCCCCTCTACAATACTGCTCCAATAAAAAAATCCTGATTACGATTTACAAAAAAAAATCACGTTTCAAAACCAGTCATCTTTGCCGAGTGTCCTCTGTAGATTTTCCTCTGTCTTCTTTTCCTTAGTGATTCTGCTTCCCAGATCTTTGATAGGTAAAGGTGCCTTTAAGAGAGTTGATCTTTCTGCAAGGAGTATCGCTAGTTGTTGGTGCTGGCTGCTCTTTGCCGCTCTCGATAACTGTCCAAAATGTTTGATATTTATATCCGAAAACATTGGATTGTTTCATTAGTTTAGTGTTGTCCAAAACATTTTTTTTTCAAGTTTGATTGGATTTTGCTAACTTGGGGCATAATTTAAACTGATTGGCCAAATTTGAAGTTGTTTTTGTATCCTGGCAACACGGCTCTTAGCTGTTTCAATAAAATGTTACATTGTTACCTTGTTCTAGACTCTCTGTGCTTTTCTATGTATTGCCAGCTTTCAACTCTCTTAAAAGTACAGTACCCCTTACGCCTTCTTAACACTCTCAATCTCCCCATTGGACTTGATGGTGCTCCTTGAAACCCATCTCTTTGACCAAGTTTTTGGTACTTGCAAAAAAATTTTCTCCAGTGGGTCACTAATGTTCCTGTCAAGCACCTTAGGAGGATTTACTATATTAGTAAGGAATGGCATAACAATGAAACCACTGGTCTAGTCGTTCAGTGCCTCAGGTTAATGTGCTGGGGATGTGCGTTCTGGGGGAAATGGTGAAATTGAATTTGATAAAAAAAATCTAAAGTTAAAAATCTGGCCTCGTGATGACCTTGTAACAATTCCTGGTTGTCATTACAAAAAAAATCTGCAGCGAAGGAAATCTGTTATCTATCATAATGGAAGGTGATAGTCCAGTGGTATTATTGCTGGACTGTTAATCCCAAGACCCAGGTAATGTTCTAGGGACCAAGGTTCGAATCATGCCATAGCAGATGATGGAATTCGAATTCAGTAACAAATCTGAAATTAAGACTTTAGTGATGACCATGAATCAATTGTTGGGTGGTGGGGGCTTGGGGAGAAAAGCATCTGGTTCAATAGTGTCCCTTAGGGAAGAAAACTGCCATCATTACCTGGTCTGGCCTATATGTGATCCATGGTCGACAGCAATGTGGTTGGCTGTTAACTGCCCTCTGGGTAAGTAGGGACAGACCATAAATGTTGCCTTAGCCAGCGATACCCATATCCCATGAATGAATGGATTTTTAAAAATCCTTACTCGGTCTGGACTACATGTGACTCCAGAGCCACAGCAATGGAGTTGGCTCTTAACTGGGATGGACAGCACAGCAGCATCTACATTCTGTGAATTAACAAAAGCAGATTTTGATAAAGTTCATTGCACTGGACTGTGGCTCAAATACAGAGCTTTAAATACTGTAGTACAAATACTCACATCAGTGCTCCTACTCAGTGAGACTGTGTGCTAGGAACGTGATTTGCTCTCAATGAAGCCTTGTATCTGAGAAAAAGTAACACCAGACTTCGGTGTGGAGATGATGGCATCAGGCGTACTTTCATAACCAAGTTTAAGCTTCACACGAAACGCGATTAGAGGGTGAAGGATAATCTGTAGCAGGGGGCACCAGGCAGCTCCAATGCACTCCAGTCCCCAGTAGAGGGAAAGTTGCCCTCTATAAATCTCTCTGTATCTGTTGTTTCCTCTGAAGCATTCCCCAGGGCCTCTCAGTTTGGCCAAGCTCCCAGTATCACTGCAGATAGCTCAGTTGTGTGAAGCATCTCCAGCCACCTACAAATGCAATTTATTACTGATGAGGCATAAAACTACCTTATCAGTAGAGATAAAGATATTCTTTCAAGCAAGAAGCCAAATTGTAGAAATCTAATACATAAACAGATATTGGAGGAAATACTAATTAGGTCAGGTGGCAAAGATTGAAAACATATTGGATGATTTAAGGGAAATCCACCACAAGAATGTTCCTTTAACTTTCACTATGTAAAGCCTATTACTATTTACTACAAAGGTTTCAATGGTTAATCTACAGAACATCTCAAAAACATACATGTTTAATTGGACATGAAGTCTTTCTTCATCTCTGCTTGTCTCTCCCCAATCTCCTTTGGCCTGATATAGGCCAAAGGTCCTTGAAATTTCAGGAGAACACTCCGTAGCCCAGGGTTAATTAGAACTGAGGTCTTCTTCCTTTGATGGCCATCATCATTCGATATGCTTTCCTTCAGGTACTCTGCAACCTGTTGGTTCTCCAGTTGAGCAATGAGAGCATTTATATGGTGCACAACTGATATTTCATCAGTCTGTTGGAAGCCTCATGGTGAATCCTCAAGTGGTCAGTCTTAAGCCCACTGAGTAGCTTGACCTATGTTAATGACTTTGACTTGGGTGGCAGGGAATAATTTCAAAATTTGCAAACAACTCAAAACCAGGCAGTATTATGAACTGTAAAGAGGATAGTGAAAAGCTTTGAGATCATAGACAGCCTAGTGGAATAGGCAGATGAAATTTAACGGGAGAAAGTGAGCACTGCACATGCTGGAGGTCAGAGTTGAAGAGGGTGGTACTGGAAAAGCACAGCTGGTCAGGCAGCATCTGAGGAGCAGGGAAAATCAACATTTCAAGCATAAGCTCTTCATCAGGAACTTAATGCAAGCACTTGGTAATTAATGTATTTTGGTGTGAACAACAAGGAGAAACAATAGAAGAGAAACTGAATCATTCTAAATGATTGGAGGAACAGAAGGAGCCTAGAGTGCATGAATGCAAATTAGCAGATGTGGCAGATCAGGTTCTGAAACTGGGTAAAGAGGCACACAGGGCCATGGGCTCCATCCACAAGTCAAGATGGTAAGCGGCTTGGAGGGGAAATTGCAGGTAGAGTCATAGCAACGTACAACATGGAAACAGACCTTTCAGTCCAATTTGTCCATTCCAACCAGATATCCTAAATTAATTTAGTCACATTTGCCAGCACTTGGCCTAGATGCCATTTAAATTATGTAATTATACCAGCCTCTACCACTTCCTCTGGCAACTCATTCCATACATGCACCACCCTCTACGTAAAAACATTGCCTCTTATGTCCCTTTTATATCTTTCCCCTTTCACCTGAAACATATGTCCTCCAGTTCTGGAATCCCTCAACCCAGGAAAAAGACCTTGTCTGTTTATGCTATCCATACCTGTCATAATTTTATAAACCTCTATAAGGTCACCCCTCAGCCTCCGACGCTCCAGGGAAAACAGCCCCAGCCTATTCAGCCTCTCCCTATATCTCAAACCCTCCGACCCTGGCAACATCCTTGTAAATCTTTTCTGAACCCTTTCAACTTTCACAATATCCTTCCTTTAGAAAGGAGACCAGAATTCCACGCAATATTCCAAAATTTTCCTACCCAATGTCCTGGACAGCTGCAACATGACCTCCCAACTCCTATACTTGATGCTTTGGAAAGCATACCAAACACCATCTTCACTATCTTACCTACCTGCGACTCCACTTTCAAGGAACTATGAACCTGCACTCCAAGGTGTTTGCTCTGACATATTTGCTGCCCTTCTCCTTCCAGATGACAATGGTTTCGGATTTAGAAGGTGCTGTATGAGAAACTGCAATGAATTTCTACAGTGCAGCTTGTAGATGGTACTCACTGCTGCTACTGAGCATCAGTGGTGGAGGGATTAGATGTTTATGGATGTGATCAATCATGTGGGCTGCTTTATTCTTGGATGGTGCTAAGCTTCTTGAGTGTTGTTGAAGTTGCAGCTGCCTAGCATAGTGACAGTGTCCCCAACTTGTCATGAGAAAGACAGGATTTAAGTCTCCCCTGCCCCAGATGTGTCATGGCCTGTCTGAGTAGATTGATTAGAAATATCCATACTGGCTGGCCAAACAGAGGGTATTCATTTCGCCCAGTTGGCTAGGAGGCTGGTTTACAATGCATGCTGACACTAACAGGACAGGTTCCATTCTTGCACTGGCTGAGGTTACCACAGAGGGCTCACCTTCTCCATCTTGCTTGAGGCAAGAATGACCCTCAGGTTAAACTCACCACCAGTCATGTCCCTCCTGTGTGAGAGTGTGAGAATGATGACTTTGTCTTTGTGGTTCTTGCAAAGCAGTGAAAAGTGTCCATAGCCTGGGGCCACAAGACCCAAGTTCAAGTCTGTGAAAATAGATACATTTTTCAAAAACTAGCCCAGTGACAATACCGCCATGCCATCGCCTCCCCTTGCCACACAGTGTTCTTTCTTAGACATAAGATCAAGTTTGGGTTTGAATGAGATTCCCTGCCTCCCTCCACTCTGCATGGCCTCCCCTCTGAGGTAAACAGAGAGGGGCTGGACAAGCAAGCTAGATGGGGAGTGTAATCCACAATTTTTCTCATCACTACTTGACTGATGTCCAATGTATTTTTAAGTTGTAATGGTTAAATACTGAGGATGTAAAGAGCCACATATTTTATTTGGCAAAATGTAACTAATGGCATGCTTTAGCGGTCAGTGTAGACAACATTATTATTCTCAGTACAGAAAGATCGTGTACTTCGAATACTATCAAAACTTTTTGACAGTGCCAAATTATGGGCTTTGAGAAGGGAAAGTGCAATTTTTGACAAAAAAAATCTTGGAGCTGTTTTCCTCAGAGAAGATTATAGGTTGATTTGATGGAGATTTTTAAATGATGAGGACACAAAGACAGGTGCCTTTATTGACTGAAATAGAAGCCACGTCAATATTTTAGATCGAATTTGTAAGATCAGGGCTGTATTTGGACTAAGAACTTAAAATGCCTTACAGACAATAAAAGGCAGCACGGATTGGTTGGGCTGAATGGCCAGTTACTGCACAGTGCTGTAGCAGAGTGAAGCATTCTTGGATAATGGCTTTTTCTGGTCTTCTTCCTATTGGAAGGATGTTGTGAAACTCGAAAGAGTTCCGAAAAGATTTACAAGGATGTTGCCAGGGTTGGAGGATTTAGTTATAGAGAGAGGTTGAATAGGTTGGGGCTGTTTTCCCTGGAGCACCGGAGAATTAGGGGTGACCTCATAGAGGTTTATAAAATCATGAGGGGCATGGATAGGGTAAAAAGACAAGGTCTTTTTCCTGGGGTGGGGGACTCCAGAACTTTTTTGTTTAGATTAGATTAGATTACTTACAGTGTGGAAACAGGCCCTTCGGCCCAACAAGTCCACACCGACCCGCCGAAGCGCAACCCACCCATACCCCTACATTTACCCCTTACCTAACACTATGGGCAATTTAGCATGGCCAATTCACCTGACTCGCACATCTTTGGACTGTGGGAGGAAACCGGAGCACCCGGAGGAAACCCACGCAGACACGGGGAGAACGTGCAAACTCCACACAGTCAGTCGCCTGAGTCGGGAATTGAACCCGGGTCGCTGGTGCTGTGAGGCAGCAGTGCTAACCACTGTGCCACCGTGCCAACTAGAGGGCATAGGTTTAGGGTGATAGGGGAAAGATACAAAGAAACCCAAGGGGCAACATTTTCACACAGAGGGTGGTGTGTGTGTGGAATGAACTGCCAGAGGAAGTGGTGGAGGCTGGTACAATGTGTTGCTGGTCAAAGCACAGCAGGTTAGGCAGCATCTCAGGAATAGAGAATTCGACGTTTCGAGCATAAGCCCTTCATCAGGAATAAGAGAGAGAGAGCCAAGCCGGCTGAGATAAAAGGTAGGGAGGAGGGACTAGGGGGAGGGGCGATGGAGGTGGGATAGGTGGAAGGAGGTCAAGGTGAGGGTGATAGGCCGGAGTGGGGTGGGGGCGGAGAGGTCAGGAAGAGGATTGCAGGTTAGGAGGGCGGTGCTGAGTTGAGGGAACCGACTGAGACAAGGTGGGGGGAGGGGAAATGAGGAAGCTGGAGAAATCTGAATTCATACCTTGTGGTTGGAGGGTTCCCAGGCGGAAGATGAGGCGCTCCTCCTCCAGCCGTCGTGTAGTTGTGTTCTGCCGGTGGAGGAGTCCAAGGACCTGCATGTCCTCGGTGGAGTGGGAGGGGGAGTTAAAGTGTTGAGCCACGGGGTGATTGGGTTGGTTGGTTCGGGCGGCCCAGAGGTGTTCTCTGAAGCGTTCCGCAAGTAAGCGGCCTGTCTCACCAATATAGAGGAGGCCACATCGGGTGCAGCGGATGCAATAGATGATGTGTGTGGAGGTACAGGTGAACTTGTGGCGGATATGGAAGGATCCCTTGGGGCCTTGGAGGGAAGTGAGTGTGGAGGTGTGGGCGCAAGTTTTACATTTCCTGCGGTTGCAGGGGAAGGTGCCGGGGGTGGAGGTTGGGTTGGTGGGGGGTGTGGATCTGACAAGGGAGTCACGAAGGGAGTGGTCCTTGCGGAACGCTGATAGGGGAGGGGAGGGAAATATATCCTTGGTGGTGGGGTCCGTTTGGAGGTGGCGGAAATGGCGGCGGATAATACGTTGTATGCGCAGGTTGGTGGGGTGGTAGGTGAGAACCAGTGGGGTTCTGTCTTGGTGGCGGTTGGAGGAGCGGGGCTCAAGGGCGGAGGAGCGGGAAGTGGAGGAGATGCGGTGGAGGGCATCGTCGATCACGTCTGGGGGGACTCTGCGGTCCTAGCAGCGTTCCGCAAGGACCACTCCCTTCGTGACTCCCTTGTCAGATCCACACCCCCCACCAACCCAACCTCCACCCCCGGCACCTTCCCCTGCAACCGCAGGAAATGTAAAACTTGCGCCCACACCTCCACACTCACTTCCCTCCAAGGCCCCAAGGGATCCTTCCATATCCGCCACAAGTTCACCTGTACCTCCACACACATCATCTATTGCATCCGCTGCACCCGATGTGGCCTCCTCTATATTGGTGAGACAGGCCGCTTACTTGCGGAACGCTTCAGAGAACACCTCTGGGCCGCCCGAACCAACCAACCCAATCACCCCGTGGCTCAACACTTTAACTCCCCCTCCCACTCCACCGAGGACATGCAGGTCCTTGGACTCCTCCACCGGCAGAACACAACTACACGACGGCTGGAGGAGGAGCGCCTCATCTTCCGCCTGGGAACCCTCCAACCACAAGGTATGAATTCAGATTTCTCCAGCTTCCTCATTTCCCCTCCCCCCACCTTGTCTCAGTCGGTTCCCTCAACTCAGCACCGCCCTCCTAACCTGCAATCCTCTTCCTGACCTCTCCGCCCCCACCCCACTCCGGCCTATCACCCTCACCTTGACCTCCTTCCACCTATCCCACCTCCATCGCCCCTCCCCCTAGTCCCTCCTCCCTACCTTTTATCTCAGCCGGCTTGGCTCTCTCTCTCTTATTCCTGATGAAGGGCTTATGCTCGAAACGTCGAATTCTCTATTCCTGAGATGCTGCCTAACCTGCTGTGCTTTGACCAGCAACACATTTGCAGCTGTGATCTCCAGCATCTGCAGACCTCATTTTTTACTCGAGGCTGGTACAATTGCAACATTTAAGAGGCATCTGGATGGGTATATGAATAGGAAGGGTTTAGAGAGATATGGGCCGGGTACTGGCAGGTAGGACTAGATCAGGTTGGGATGTCTGGTCGGCATGGACAAGTTGGACTGAGGGTCTGTTTCCGTGCTGTACACCTCTATAACTCGATGGCTGTTCACATAATTGGCCATTAGTGCCTTCTTAGTTTATTGGAATGATCTGCAATCATCATAATAATGAACAAAAACTTTTCAAATTCAGAATACATTTGAAGAATGTACATACAATCAAAATATAATAAACACCACATTTAGATGCTAAATAAACAAGGGGACCCAGAAGGTGCTACTTCAGGTGATTAACACTTGTGTGACCCATTGTTTGAGGCTGTATTAATCCAAATATTTGTAAAAGCATTATCAAACATTCAAACAGTCTTTTGTACATAGAATTGCCAAAGCATAATTGGCAATTATACTTCTGAATATAAAACAAAGGAAATGATTAGATTAGACTTACAGTGTGGAAACAGGCCCTTCGGCCCAACAAGTCCACACCGACCCGCCGAAGCGAAACCCACCCATGCCCCTACATTACCCCTTACCTAACACTACGGGCAATTTAGCATGGCCAATTCACCTGACCCGCACATCTTTGGACTGTGGGAGGAAACCGGAGTACCCGGAGGAAACCCACGCAGACACGGGGAGAACGTGCAAACTCCACACAGTCAGTCGCCTGAGTCGGGAATTGAACCCGGGTCTTCAGGCGCTGTGAGGCAGCAGTGCTAACCACTGTGCCACCGTGCCACCCACGCATGACTTTGATCATGAATATATTCATATGATAGTGTGTATTCTACTAGTTAAGGCTTCAATGTCTTCTAATGTCTCAGTGACAACAACAAAGGGAGAGGGCTTTGTTATGTTTCTTAGGGGTTGTAACCAAAATGTAAATGATTGGTTTCCTCCCACAGTCCAAAAATGTGCAGGTTAGGTGAATTGGCCATGCTAAATTGCCCAAGGGATAAATGTAGAGGAATGGGTCTGGGTTAGTTGTTCTTCGGAGGGTCGGTGTAGACTTGTTGGGCAGATGGGCCTGTTTCCACACTGTAAATAATCTAAATTGATGAGACTACAAAATGTGGTCAGTGACTGGAATTGGTTTCATGTCTGCATTTTTATCTTGCAATTCTCCTTGACCAGCTGAACTTTTTCGAAGAGATATATAGCTTGGAATATGGGACTGTATTCTTCTGTGGAGAGACAGAGAGAGAGAAAAAAGTTTTTAATAGGTGATTCCGCTCTTGAGTTCCAATTTCTGTAATTCATAGATTTGCTGCATAGATTATGAGAGGTAGATAGCTATGTGTGTTCTGACACACAAAGAGAACACCCATGATCATATCAAAACATAGTGCAAGTTTTCAAAGCCAAAGTGGTTCTGCTCTTAATGTATGTATTCACAAATTAACTGTTTGCCAGGAGCCCTACCTTAAGTCCTATTCGACTGAAACTCATCTGACGTGGTGATTTTAATACTCAAAACTCTAAGGGTTCGTTGAGTGCAATGTGAGCAGTTCAGCTTTGAGTATCCTGACACAGACCAGAATTGGGGAATGGGAGCTTGAGTTTCCACAGGGGTCATCCCAATGGATCCACAGTAAACACAAAGAGATTTAAGCAAGATTCAAACAGGTGAAGCCAGAAAATATCTTGGGGCAACCCCTGATAATAAGGGAAAGCTGATCAAGCAAACAATTATAGAGTCATAGAGTCATAGAGATGTACAGCATGGAAACAGTCCCTTTGGTCCAACTCATCCATGATGACCAGACGGCCTAAATAAATCTAATCCCATTTGCCAGCATTTGACCCATATCCCTCTAAAACCCTTCCTATTCATATACCCATCCAGATGCCTTTTAAATGTTGATATTGTACCAGTTTCCACCACTTTCTCAGGCAGCTCATTCCATACATGTATCACCCTCTGCGTGAAAACATTGCCCCTTCAGTCCCTTTTAAATCTTTCCCCTCTCATCTAAAACTTATGCCCTCTAATTCTGGACTCCTCCACCCTAGGGAAAAGACCTTGACTGTTTACTCTATCCATGCCCCTCATGATTTTATAAACCTCTATAAGATCACCTTCGACAATGCAGGGAAAACAGCCCCAGCCTATTCCGTTCTGTTCAAACAAAAATGTTTCAATGAGTTTTGGTCTTATTTGAGAGGACATTCTTCAAATGTGTTCTGAATTTGAAAGGCTTTTGTTCATTATTATGATGTTTGCAGATCATTCCAGTAAACTAAGAAGGCACTAATGACCAATTCTGTGAACAGCCATAAAGTCATAGAGATGTACAGCACAGAAACAGACCCTTATTTGAGAGGACATTGCCTGGTGAGATGATGTTAGCCCCATAGGGATGGCTCACTGCATTAAGTTCCAGCCAGACACTTAATTGGGCAACAACAGGTCTTCCCCAACATCGAGGAACTTAGCGCTGGAAGGCCCCACAGACCAAGATCAGCTAATCATTCAGAGACTGGGAACTCTTCATCAACAGCCATGCACTGCTGAGGATCACTATCACCATAGCGACAGCCTCACCATGTTGGCTTCTTTGATCAAGCACTGGGTACCTTTAAATAAGTGAAAACAGCAGGAGAGCACATGGGTGTACTACCCACGTGACAGTTCCTCGGCCTACCACTGGGCCAGAACAGTGGCGGTAGGGTAAGGCCCTTAAAAGAGCATTAGTTGTTTTCCAACACAGATGGGGGACGGTATTAAATTCTAGAGAGTGAAATTTAAAAAAGCACTAAATGCAGACAGTTGACATTTTAAAAGGCTTGGGTGATATGCTGGCTCAGTGGTTTGTACTGCTGCTTCACAGTAGATTGGTCATGCTAAATAGCCCATAGTGTCCAGGGATGGAGAGGCTACTTGTATTAGCCATGGGAAATGTAGGTTTACAGGTAGGGGTTAGTGGGTCAGCATGGCATCCTCTTGTAGGATCTGCATGGACTTGATGGGCTGAATTATCTGCTTGCACACTGGAGGGATACTATGACTGCCCTTAGGTTTTGTGTAAACTATGTGTAAGTTTTGTTTTAATTTCAGGAACAAATGCCGTCTTACAAAGCTCTTTGCCAATACAACAGGATCAAAGGAGGATGGCACAGTGGCTCAGCGGTCAGCACTGCTGCCTCACAGCACTAGGGACCCGGGTTTGATTCCTGCCTCCGGCAATTGTATGTGTGGAGTTTGCACATTCTCCCCATATCTGTGTGGGTTTTCTCTGGGTGCTCTGGTTTCCTCCCACAGTCCAAACATGTGCAGGTCAGGTGGATTGGCCATGATAAATTGTCCATAGTGTTCAGGGATGTGTAAGTATTGGTCATGGGTAAATATAAGGTAGTAGTGTAGGAGAACGGGTCTGGGTGGATTATTGTTCGGAGAGTCAGTGTGGGCTTGTTGGGCCAAAAGGCCTGTTTCCACACTGTAGAGTTTCTATGATTTAAAAACTCCCATGGCCAAAACCATCTTCAGCTGCTTCATCGTAACATCAGTGGTGAGGATGTCAGCTGATGATTGTGCAATATTCAATACCATTTACATTTGCTCAGTTACTGGATCAGTCCACATCCTAATGCAATAATATCTGGGCTTGGGCTGAAACATGTCGTGAGTGTGGTGCTGTGAAAGCACAGCAGGTCAGGCAGCATCCGAGGAGCAGGACAATCAGGAAAATTTTCCTGATGAAGGGCTTATGCCTGAAACATCAATTTGCCTACTCCTCAGATGCTGCCTGACTTGTGCTTTTTCAGTACCACACTATCGACTCTGATCTCCAGCATCTACAGTCCTCATTTTCTTCTTGGCTGTAAAGTGGCAAGTTACATTCATGTTGCCTCACAAATTCCAGGCAATGACCACCTTCTCCCACCCTCCTCTCTGACCTATCACCTTCATCCCCACCCCCATCCACTTGTTGTATCCTTTGCTACCTTCTTCCCAGCCCCACTCCTCTCCCATTTATCTCTCTACCCTGGAGGCTACATGCCTTCTTCCCTGATGAAGGGCTTTTGCCCGAAACGGGAACAAGAATCTCAGTAATGATCAATAAGAGACTATCTAACCACCACCCCTTGACATTTAATGGCATTACCATCACTGAATGCCCCACATCCTGGAGTTTACCATTGACAAGAAACTGAACTGGACTTGCCATTTAAATATAAAGGCTACACAATCAGGTGAGAAGCTAGAAGTATTGCAGTAGCTCTCTCATCTCCTGACTCCTCAAAATCTATCACAGTCAGGAGTGTGATGGAGTAATGCCGACTGCTTGAGTGCAACTCCAATAACACCCAAGAAGCTTGGTACCATCCAGGACAATGTAGGAAATATTAAAATGTCAGAATTAGAAACTAGTCCAGCAAGTTTACTCTCTGTGTCCAAAAACAAAAACCTTGGAGTATGATCTAGAACTCGATGAAATCTATAGAGGTCTCAATTTGTTAAAGAATAATCACTGTAGTTTCAAGGAAGGAAGATTATATACAACTAAAAAGAAGTTTCTCAAGATATATTTGTTATCAAAACAAGACACTGATCTATGCTCAAATTTTTAGAATGGTTTTACAAGGTTCTATAGAGCCAATTAATGATTGAGGAAAGGAGTCAGAGGAAAAGAGATAAAGGATACCACTGAATAATAAAATGGGGGGTTTCAAATCATCACATGGAATTTAACCATTAATGTCAGCTTTTCAGACTGGGGCAAGATGAACAGCACTGGGATATTTGCTATTTTGAATATATTAACACCTTAGGTGAAGTTAGCGTGGCAAAGTCTCTATGTATCAGTACGATTAATTTTTGAAGGATATTTAAAGAAATAATATTTAATGATGCAGAATGCTTCAAATCCTTGAGATCACCCAAAGCAACAACAACTTACATTGTGCCTTTATAATTTTCCAAGCCACATCACATGAGTATTAAGAAACAGAATCAGACATTGACTGACAAGGAGCCACAAAAGGTGCTTTTAGCTCAGCCAACTGAAAGCTTGGCCAAAAAGGTTAATTTTAAGAAGAGACCATGAGACATCAGAGCTGAAATAAGCCATTCAACCCATCCCTGGATATGCTTTGTTTCTCTTATTTCCACTACAGAAGGCTATTAGCACAAACATTGATCCATCTGTGATGGACTTGACACTAGACATCTGGGACATTTCTGTATGGATAGCTCTGACATTCTGAAGGTCTTCTCACCAGAAGCAAGTGAACTCTTCTCAGCTAGAAACTCCAAGGCCTGGAGAGGGGTGCAGGCAGAACATGGCTGGAGGGCCCGCGTGCCTCTGGAGTGTCTTGAAGGGAGACTGCTGAGGAGCCTGCAGGTGGTTGCTCCTGCAGCTGGGTGCCTCCCTGTACCACTGTCTCCACATGATAGAGCAGTGTGCACGAGGTTCCCTGTCCCCTGTCACTACACTGTTGTAGCTGGGCATCAGGGCAATTTGTGTGAATCCCTCCAGCAGAGGTGATGGACCTGACTATCCATGGCAACTATTGACCCATTCATGGAGGCCACCATACCATTGCATGTGTAGCTGCACTCCTGCAGCTGCTGGGCACAGAGGGGCACTGCATGTGTCCCTTTATCTCTGTCTGGTGCTCCTGATCCTCCCTGTGCACGTAGATGATGTCACTTATTGCTGACACCACAGGGTCCTGTCCTCATTGCTGCTGAGCAAGTCACAGAGTCACAGAGTTATAAAGATGAACAGCATGGAACCAGACCTTTGGTCCAACATGTCCATGCTGACCAGCTATCCTAAATTAAATTCATCCCATTTGCCAGCACTTGGCCCTCTAAACCCTCCCTATTCATGTACCCATCTAGAGCCCTTTTAAATGGTTGTAATTGTACCAGTTTCCACCACTTTTGCTGGCAGCTCATTCCATGCAATCACCATCCTCTGCATGAAAAATTCACTCCTTAAGTCCTTTTTAAATATTTCCCCACTTACCCTAAATCTATGTCCTCTAGTTTTAGACTGCCAAACCCTGGGGAAAAAAAGACCTTGGCTAATCACCCATCCATGCCCCTCATGACTTTATAAATCTCCAAAGATGTGCGGGTCAGGTGAATTGGCCATGCTAAATTGACCGTAGTGTTAGGTGCATTAATCAGAGGGAATTGGGACTGGTTGGGTTACTGTTTGGAGGGTTGCTGTGGACTTGTTGGGTCGAAGGGCCTGTTTCCACACTGTAGGGAGTCTAAAAAGAAATCTTAGAATCATAAAGTCCCTACAGTGTGGAAGCAGGCCAATTGGCGAATCAGGTCTGCACTGTTGCTCCCAAGACTATCTCACCCACACTCACACCCTGACCCTATCCCTGTAACCCTGCATTTCCCTTGGCCAATCCACCTAACCTACACATCCCTGTCACTATTTGCAATTTGGCATAGCTAACCCAGCCAGCCTGCATGTCTTTGGACTGTGGGAGGAAACCCAAGCAGACAAGAAGAAAATGTGAAAACACCAGACAACAGTCGTCCAAGGCTGGAATCAAACCCGGTGCTATGATGAAGCAATGCTAACCATTGAGCCACCACGCCACTCAATAGGTCACCCCTCAGCCTCTGATGCTCCAGGGAAAATAGCCCTGGCCTATTCAGCTTCTCCCCATAGGTCAAGCCCAGTAATATTGCTGTGCCTGGTCTCCTGTGGTTCTTCCAGTGCCAGCAGCCTGGGGCATTGCTTCCTTGGCTGCCTGTAGCACTGTCACAGTGAAGCATCTGTATCTGGGCTGGTTGAGAGGTGTGTACATGCCAGCTTTGCAGATGCTTCATCTTAGGCCTCCAGACTCTGATCCTCAGAGGTCAAGGAGATGGCTTCCAGTGGATTTGGCTGTTTCTCCGCAAAGATCATGGTCAATCCAGTAGCATTTACAAATCAGAACAGAAAGAAGGCATCACTGCTCATCTCAGAGTCGTGTATGATGAATCAGATCTACAGCAAGGTTAATGTGAGAATTGCGGTGAAATGAACAGTGGTCCTTAACTTGATTGACTGGAGATGAATGTGTTAACATCGCTGCAGGAGGGGTTCTGGTGTTATCTTGTGAAAGCCAGGATTCTCTCCTTGTAGGAGATGAGAAGTCTAATGTCAGGCACCCCTCTGATGCAATTTGCACTTAGCCAAAAAAAAAATAAGTTTCAGCCCTTGTTTCTATTAAAACCAGTAATGCATGAATGCTTGAACAGCTTTTTGCTGTTGTATTACATTTCCATTTTATTAGTTTAATAGGTTTGTTAAGCTATGTGAACTAAACGAGTCAATATGTCCATTAAAATAACAGAGCAAGGAATGGCACATGAACATAACAAGCATTTTGATGTCAATAACAACATGACTTAATTAAGAGAAAATTACTTAATGGAAGCAAGCTTCAAATATGCTCACATTAACAAAACACTTAGTAGCAACAATTTTAAAAGGTAAATAATTACTTGGCAAAGAAGTCAAACTTCAAAAGTGAAAATTATTACACTGTCTATGTTGACAAGATTTAGGAATCAAAATCAATCAATTGTTGGAGTCAATGTAGTGATAATAATTTTATTTTTTGAAGTGTGCTGTTAAATCAATGACTGAGGTTTATTTAGATTATTAATTGTATGACTTTTAGATCACATCTTTTTACAATTTCAAATTAATTCACCATTTCAGATGCATTATACATCAGTCTTGTGTCACATCACCAGTCCTGAAACCTAAAGGGAAACAGTAACATTGAAGGGAGAGGCTTTTATGAGTTTCTTATGTTCAATGATGGCACTTCAATGCTTTCCAAATACTGCATCGACACTTGGGACATCCTGAGGTTGCAGAATATCTTATATGTATGTAAATGTATTTCATTTGATCAAACTAATCCTTTCCATCCATCTGTCTGTTCGTCCATCTAATCTACTTACATATCTAATCTGAGTCTATCCATGTAATCTTATCTATCCAGGTTTACTCCAGTGTCCTCAACTAATGCCATATTACTAGTTACCAGTTTGTAGGAAATTATGATACATAGATTCATTGGTGTAATTCCCTTGTTTGGAATAACGGGCACATTTTAAAAGTGCTTAATTTGTCTTTGAGACATGCTGAAATCATGCCGTACAAAGGCAAGTCTTTTTCCTACCCTCCTGTCAAATTACTTCCCCCTCTTTGACCATCTGCAATAGCATTTACACTGAAACACGGAACGATTTAAACCGTTAAGTTTGACACCTTGTATACAAAATCTCTCCGACTGTAACAGTTTGTGCAAACACACTCGAAGGTTTTGGACTATGACAGTCAAAAAGTAATGCTTCCTGCATTACAACACTCCAAGGCACTTCATTGGCTGTGAATTGCCCTGGGACATCCTTGGGTTCTGAAAGACGTCATGATTTTCTTTAGTCTTTAATCGATACTATAATGTCAGACCGACCTAAACGCAAGAAGCCGCTGAAGACCATTTGACTTTTGATGCTATTTTGTGAGATTTTGCGTCATCATAATTTGATGGCTGAAAAGCTTCCAGCTGTGGGCATAATATTGATTCAAAACTGCTCACTGGAAAGGCAAGCCACAAATATCTCTCAGATGCTAAGGAGAACAATGCCTATAGCTCACAGCAAAGAGCACCTGCCTCAGCCTTCCACTAGCTATTGTCACTTTCTATAAAACAGAGGAGTTGATTGAGAAGTCTGTTAATTATTGGCTGTTACTTACAAGATAATACAAATCGGAATAAGGCTATTCAATCCTTGTGCCTGCAAGAGATTTCTAACAAGTTTCATTTCCCCAATCTGCTCTTTTCCTGGCAGTCCTGCTATATTGTTTCACTTTCAAGTCCATACATCCCAAGTTGATGCTGGAGCATTACGATCAGCTCATATGCCTCCCCTGTCTGAGATAATGCATTTTTGCTTGTTTTTAATGATTGATAACCCATGGCAGATTTTAAATACAGCATGTTGGCTCAGTACCTACAATGGACACAGCAGGAGGAAACCAGCCCACATCCACACAACTTGGCACAGTGCCTGTCACCAAGCTATTCACATTGCTTCTATTTAAAATCCTCTCGACTGCTTTTCACTCTTTCATGGGCTTGTAGGTCTACCCAGATGGATTGCAGCAGTTCGAGAAGATGGCTCACTACCCTCCCATAAGACAATTCGGGATGGGCAATGAAAACTTACTTAACCAATGATCCCAACATCCCATGAATGAATGAAAATAGTATGGGATGGAGTAATGTTGGTTCAAAGACAAGTATTGGTCAGGATACCTGGAAATAATTTGCCTCTGCCATACAGTGCTGTGGTACCTTTCACATTCACTGGACTGAACAGATGTGGCCTTAGTTTAAAATCTTTTGTGAGAAACTACAACTCACTGCACTGGGGTAACCACAATCGTCAGACTCTTGAGGTGACAGAATTGATGCTTGTGTGCTTTAAGGCCGAAATAGGCTCATGAGCCAAGGACTAGGATGAAACCATGTGACCAGCAGCCATGCAGAGTACACATAACAGCAAGTTAGATTAAATGTGTGTCAATACATTGCTCTGTAAGTGCAAGTTATTAGCTTGTCTGATAAGTAAACCAATTTGAGATTAGGGTGGCATTATGGCTCTGTGGTTAGCGCTAGTGACTAACAGCACCATGCACCAGGGTTCAATTCCAGCCTTGGGTAATTGTCTGTGTTGAGTTTGCACATTCTACTGTGTCTGTGTGGGTTTCCTCAGGGTGCTCTGGTTTCCTTCCACAACCTAAAGATGTATAAGTTAATTGGAATGGTCATGCTAAATTGCCCTGTACTGTCCAGGGATGTGCAGACTAGCTGGGTTAACTATGGTAAATGCATTGTTACACTCCTCTGGAACAGGTGGGCCTTGAACCCAGCCCTCCTGGCTCAGAGGAAGGGAAACTACCACAAGATCCCTCATGCAGCATCTAAGTGAAGGTGGAACTAGAGAGGAAAGTTTGGAGCTGCCTCTATAAAACAGAGGGAATAAAGAAAGTTTACAATGGATTAAAAAAAACTCAATTTGCAAGTTAGGGAAGAATCGAGTGTCAGATGGTAACATTTTAATTTACTTTAGATCCATAGGCTTGGACGAACATTTTGAATTGCCAAATTCCACCAATAAAGAAAATCCTTATAACTCAGTGTTGCAGATATTCTGCCTTCATAATGAGATTTTTAAAATTTAATTTTAGCCAATTTAAAGAATGAACATTGTTTCTTACAACTGAAGGCAGTATTCTTACCAAACAGTACAGAATGGAACCCCACAGGCCTTGAATTACGTCCCACATACCAGATGGCTAACTGTAAACCAAATTTGTGCAGTTATTGTCTATCAATCATGGCACACCATTAGGAATTGATTTTCTTTGGTGATCAATAAAGATTTGCTTATGAAAAGAACAATGTGCAGACAAAGGAATCTAATTTCCCCAGTGATCCGACGTTTTGGGCACTATATTGTAGATCAAAGGCTTAGATGAAATTGTTCTGAATGTGAACAATCAATGTAGCTTTAGGTATTATGGAGTTACTTTTTTCTTGGAACTTTCCACCTTCTTATCCTGAAATCCAATGAGTCGGGCTGGATTTTCCTCTGAGTAATTGGAATCAAGTATTGGAGGATTTCCTAATGCCCTGATCATATCTAGCAGTACCCATCCACTCCTGTCTTCATGTGAGGCAGTTCTGGACAACCTAGAATCACAGCCCCACTTCCCATGGACTTGACAGAGATGAGTAATGTTGAGGTGGTCAGGCAAAAAGGTTAGACTCAGTTCAGATTAGATTACTTACAGTGAGGAAACAGGCCCTTTGACCCAATAGGTCCACACCGACCCTCTGAAGAACAGCCCACCCAGACCCATTCCCCTACACTTACCCCTTCACCTAACACTATGGGTGATTTAGCATGGCCAATTCACCTAACCTGCACACTTTTGGACTGTGGGAGGAAACCCAGGCAGACGCAGGGAGAATGTGCAAACTACATACAGACAGTTTGATTAGATTAGATTAGATTACTTAGATTAGATTAGATTACTTACAGTGTGGAAACAGGCCCTTCAGCCCAACAAGTCCACACCGACCCGCTGAAGCGCAACCCACCCATACCCCTACATTTACCCCTTACCTAACACTACGGGCAATTTAGCATGGCCAATTCACCTGACCCACACATCTTTGGACTATGGGAGGAAACCGGAGCACCCGGAGGAAACCCACACAGACACAGGGAGAACGTGCAAACTCCACACAGTCAGTCACCTGAGTCAGGAATTGAACCCGGGTCTCAGGCGCTGTGAGGCAGCAGTGCTAACCACTGTGCCACCATCCACCGACTGGCATAGACAATAGACAATAGGTGCAGGAATAGGGCAATCTGCCCTTCGAACCTGCACCACCATTCATTATGGTCTTGGCTGATCATCCTCAATCAGTATCCTGTTCCTGCCTTATTTCCATAACCCTTGATTCCACTTTCCTTGAGAGCTCTATCCAACTCTTTCTTAAACAAATCCAGAGACTGGACCTCCACTGCCTTCTGGGTCAGAGCATTCCACACACCCACCACTCTCTGGGTGAAGAAGTTTCTCCTCATCTCTGTCCTAAATGGCCTACCCCTTATTTTTAAGCTGTGTCCTCTGGTTTGCGACTCACCCATCAGCGGAAACATGTTTCCTGACTCCACAGTGTCCAATCCTTTAATACCAACTGAGTTCTGGAGATAAGCATCACATTCTGTCCTTTAGTCTTCTGCTACATGCAGTCTTCTGAAACCCTCATCCTTTACAAGCCTCCCTATGCCACCTCATATGTACTATCAGCTACGGCAACCCCTCAGCAGTCCTGCTTCACTCCCCATACCTACACCTCACATATCTGCCATAGACAGGATTCATGAATTCCATAGCAATGATGGGAAGTTTTTTTACATAGGTCAAAATAAACAAACTGTACTTTAACACCCATGTTACAAAGGTTATAGTTTATAAGTCTGTCAATAAAACAAATTTCATGTTTTGCTTGGTTACTATGTCAACAATTCTTGCTGAGAAGAACATATTAGTGGGTTTGAACTCAGCCAAGCATTCATGATGATATTCCATTGAATAACTGTGTAATCAAATCCTCTAGAGGTAGCTATTGAAAAATATTTAAAGTCAACCAGAAGTTCATCCATTTTACAAAACTTTGAAGTAAGCAACTGGATAGCTGATTTGCAACTGAAAATGAAAGTAGTAATATCACTGAACTAACAATCCAGATACAAATAGGGTCAGGGTTAGAATTAGGGTCATGGATTTGAATCCCAGCGTAGCAGATGGTAGAATTTGAATTCAATAAATATCAGAAAAATAAAGCTAGACTAATGGGGACCATGTAACCACAATCAATTGTTGCTTGACATTTCATTCACTATGGCCTTAGGGAAGAAGGGCCAGCATAATAGCTCAGTGGTTAGCACTGCTGCATCACAGCAGCAGGGACATGGGTTTGATTCCAGTCTCGGGTGACTGTCTATGTGGAGTTTGCACTTTCTCTCTGTATTTGTGTGTGTTTCCTCCCACAGTCCAAAGATGTGCAGTCTAGGTGTATTGATTACGTTAAATTGTCCCGTAGTGTGTGAGTTGGGTGAATTAGCCCTTGGACACGCAGGGCTACAAGGACTGGATGGAATGCTCTAAGGAGGGACAGCATGGAGTCACTGGGCCAAATGGCCTGCTTCCACACTATACTGATTCTAAGAAAATCTGCCATCCTTACCTGCGTCTTCAGACTTACAGCAGTGTGGTTTTCTCCTAACTCTTGTCTGGGTAACTAAGGATAGGCAATAAATGCAGACCATCTAATCAATACCTGCATCCCACGAATGAACCAAAAGAAATTAATAGCATTTCCAGCATTACAACAGTACCAATAGGTGAAGATGGTAATGACAGCGCTCTATGAAATCCTCTCCAATGTAGAGATTAAAATAAATAAAATGCTAATATTCTACTGCAGCTTTCAATAATAAATTCATGGCAGTGGAAAATAAATCTCCCATTCACAGAAGCTACTTAAGTTTCCTCAGATAGTCTTCTAAAAACAAATAGACTTCTACTCAACTACTACATCAAAGACAGTTAATGCAAAAATAGCCTCTTTAAGCTATCAAACAAACTGAATTCAGAACCCCCAGTGGAAACAATGCTTTTTATATAGATTTTGAATTTTAGCTGATAATTCATAAGGCATGATGTCAACAAAGAACTCTATTGAGATTGTGAACTGTTTTCTAACTTGCACTAGATGGTCTGTCAATCAAAGCAATCCAACGTACTGTGTTTCTTTCAGCTCACATTTATTGAATTAAGCATGGTTAAAGAACCTGCGATTTATGAAAAAAACTTCCATCAGTGACGATTAAATAGAGCACGCCTGCCATTTCAGACTGCTCAAGTCTACTTCCTTGCGCTTCTGACTGTGTGGTGGGGCTCCTGGAACAACCAGTGTGGAGGTTTTTGACTTCACATAACACCAAATGGCATTCTGAGTTTGAGTTTCCTGTCTGAGTTTGAGTTTCCTGTCTGAGTTTGAGTTTCCTGTCTGAGTGAATCACACCCATCCCCTTCACTGCCAACAACTGGAATCCAAAACAACCCAAAATTGGATTTTTCTGAACTGCCAACTGCCAATGGCCAACTCCTGACTAATAATTTTAAAGATCATGGAATCAGGAAGATTCTGAAAATCCCACCCTTCTTCGCACTGTTAAAAAAAATGAGTGCAAAGGTAATAAAAACAGAAATTATTCAGCAGGATAAAAGCAAATTACTGCAGGTGCTGGAATCTGAAACCAAAAGAGAAAATGCTGGACAATCTCAGCAGGTCTGGCAGCATCTGTAGGAGAGAAAAGCGCTGACGTTTCGATGACCCTTTACTGACCCTTTACTGGCAAGAGACGTAGAAAGAAATCAGAGTTAACATTTCGGGTTCAGTGATCTTTTCTTAGAAGTATGAAAGACATTGAATAAAATTTATATCTTGTAACTGGTGTTTGACATTGTACTGAGTTTATAATTCCAATGAACAAATGGGGCATAGAGATATACAGCATGGAAACAACTTTTGGTCCAACTCGTCCCTTGCCGACCAGATATCCTAAATGAATCTAGTCCGATTTAGCAGCACTTTGCCTGTATCCTTCTAAACCCTTCCTTTTCATATACCCATTCAGATGCCTTTTAAATGTTGCAATTGTACCAGCCTCCACTACTTCCTCTGGTGATGCTGAAAGAAAAGCAATATACTTTTTGAATATCGAATGTTCCAGTTGTAAGAGGTTCTATGCTTAAACTTATTTTTAAGTGCATCATATTTCATCTGCAATTTTAATTACAAATGTTCATTTCACTCCATTAAATCTTAATATTATAAGTGAAGGGATTCAATGATTTTTATTTACTGGCTTTCTGGCTAAGAAAATGCTTCAATTTGACTGGCCGCTTATGGTATGTAATGGCCTTGGGCTCGCAGATCCCCTTGATATCAGATTCACTGGGCAGTGGAAATGGGAAAGCCCATAATAGAGACATGGCTAGAATGTTTGTGTTCACAGAGCCATAGAGTCACAGAGATGTCCAGCACGGAATCCCACCCTTCGGTCCAACTCATACATGCCAACCAGATATCCTAAATTGATCTAGTCCCATTTGCCAGCATTTGGCCCATATCCCTCTAAACCCTTCCTATTCATGTACCCATCCGGATGCCATTCAAAAACTATAATTGTACCAGTCTCCGTCACTTCCTCAGGCAGCTCATTCCATACACGCACCACTCTCTGTGTGAAAAAGCTGCCCCCAGACCCGGGTCAATTCCCGACTCAGGCAACTGACTGTGTGGAGTTTGCACGTTCTCCCCGTGTCTGCGTGGGTTTCCTCCAGGTGCTCCGGTTTCCTCCCACAGTCCAAAGATGTGCGGGTCAGGTGAATTGGCCATGCTAAATTGCCCGTAGTGTTAGGTAAGGGGTAAATGTAGGGGTATGGGTGGGTTGCGCTTCGGTGGGTCGGTGTGGACTTGTTGGGCCGAAGGGCCTGTTTCCATACTGTAAGTAATCTAATCTAAAAAAAAATGCTTAGGTCCTTTTAAATCTTTCCCCTCATCTTAAATCTATGCCTTCGAGTTCTGGATTCCCCTACCCTGAGGAAATAAACTTTGGCTATTTACCCCATCCATGCCCCGCATGATCTTAACAAACCTCTATAAGGTCACCCCTCAGCCTCTAATGCTCCAGGGGAAACAGCCTCAGCCTATTCAACCTCTCCCTATTGCTCAAACCCTCCAACCCTCAAACCTCCCCCCGCAACCTTTATTAATCTTTTCTGCACTTTTCCAAGGTTTACGACATCTTTCCTACAGCAGGGAAAACAGAATTGAATGCAGTATTCCAAAAGTGGTTGAGATAAGCAGTGAGTGTAGATGCTATGTCGCTGACCATGATACCTAGCTCAACATCATCTGCACAGCCCTCACCTTCCTCTCTATTTTCTCTTTGAGAAATCAGTCAAGATAGTCAAACATAAACTGCCCTTAGTAAATCGGTACTGGCTTTATTTAATTAGTCCATACTTGTCAAAGCAGCTGTTAATTTTATCCAGGATTATATTACCTGGTGTACAATGTACCAATGTGATAGATCCTCTTTAATGAAGCTTTTTGTTTCTTTGGCATACAGAGGATAGTGGCTGCCACAATAGCTAAATGTCAAACTGACAGATGCAGCCACAGAATAACGCAAATATCATTTATTGCCACTGACATCCCCAAGAAATGAAATTTATGGGTAATATATTACATTTGATTAAAAAAGCTGAAGTGTTCGATGTTTAATAGTCTCAAATCAACAACAGGAAAGAGAGGAGGGGTGATCTCAAACAAACAACACGAGTGAATCCAGTCTCAGACTTTTAATTAAACTTAAAAATGCATTTTAAGTGCTCATTTGCATCCCATTTGCAGCGTTAAATCTGTTGTACTCTGCAGAATGTTGTCTCAGAGAAGGATCGTGATTTGAAAGTGCTGGCGTTGGACTGGGGAGGACAAAGTCACACAACACCGGGGTAAAGTCCAACAGCTTTATTTGAAATCACCAGTCTTCAGAACGCTGCTCCTTGGTCGGGTGAAGTCAGAGAATAGAGCCAAAGGAGTTGGATTTTAGTGTGAACTGAAATTGCTGTAGTTATTTCCATTTATATATTTTATTTTAACATTTAATATTTATTTTATTTGTGAGGGCAGTTAGCTACAATGTATGGGGAGGGGGGTGGTGGTTGGGGGGTGGGGGTGGGGGTGGCGGTGTCCACCTCTAAATGCATTTAAGACTGCAAGCTTGCAACATGAAACAACAAAGTTTATACTTCAGGAGGTGAACTGTCATTAATTAGATTTGCTTGGCTGCTCAGCCTGCAATTAATAAATTCTACAGTTTGGCTTCATGCTTGGCAAACCCTGTTGGCTCTTTGAACGATCATGGAGGGAGGCTGATGACATCAGAACCTGCTCTCTCATCTCTTGTGTAGGACCTCAGTGAAATGAGCCATTTTTATTGCGGCTAGAAGGGAAATCCTTTGAAGTTAACAGAAAACAATAGATTTGAGGGGCAGATTGAATGATCGCCCCACTTCCCAACAGGATTTCTCCCTGATTTTGCAAGGGTGCAGGGCCCACCCTGAACAGGAGTAAGAACAGAAGCAGCTTGTATGAATTCCAAATTGCATGAACACATTTAAAGATTCAGGTGTTGCAGAGGTTTGGCTGGTCGAAATAGTAAGGCCTGATTTACGTAAAAACTGCTGAAGTGGCACAACAACTTTGCCTTGTTAAACAGAGAAGCCTTGAAAGTGGCCTCATAGGTAGACAGGGTAGTTCTCCATAACATTTGATTCCTGTACTGATCAAGGAGGCTGGTACAATTGCAACATTTAAGAGACATTTGGATGGGTAGATGAATAGGAAGGGTTTGGAGGGTTATGGGCCGGGTGCTGGCAGGTGGGACTAGATTGGGTTAGGATATCTGGTCGGGCTGGACCAAAGGGTGTGTTTCCATGCTATACATCTCTATGACTATGACTCTATCTATGACTAATAATCTATCTATCTCAGCCTTAAATATACACAAAGATTCTGTCCCCACTGCTCTCTGTGACAAGGAATTCCAAACACTTACAGCCCTCTAAGAGAAACATTCCGTTTTATCTCCGGCTTAAATTGATGCTCTTTTATCTTAAGCCTATGCCCTATGGTCCTTCGTGCTCTCCTGAGGAGAAGTATCCTCTCAGCATTTACCCTGTTCAGTCCCTTAAGAATCCTACATGTTTCAATGAATCCAGAAGGTAGGTGATCACACCGACTGATCATGCCTGGGGACAGCACTGTTGAAGATGATTGGGATCAATTTTATGCATGTACTTTGCATTCTTTGTTTTATTCTGAAGACGTCTGGCTGAGCATCTCTGCTGTCTTTTAGGTTATGTGTACTGTTTGCTGAAGTGAACAGCTATTCTTTAGATGCTCTATTTGCTGTCAGGCACACTCTGTTGTAAGTTCCAGGAGAACCCTTGCCCCACTTCCAGCACTTTCGCCTGGCGTAGTGTTGTGAATGTTCATTCCAACTGAACATTTGGTATTAAGCAAGATTGACATGTGTTATTTTATTTGGATTCCTTGAACCGAATATTACACTGACTAATCTCTTCAACCTCTGTAAGACCACCGTCAGCCACAGAGCTGAGGGGTGATGATATGCTAGGGACAATAGCGAGAAGACAGTAACAAAGAGTCGACATCAGAATATTTTTAAGCACTTCAAGATCAGTAACTAATTCTGAATGAGTGTTATGTAGACAAAACACTGTAGCCAGATTTGTAGTCTTGCAAATTCTGGAACTAGAGTGAGATATGTGATGAATTTATTATATTTTGGTTTTTGTACTGGTTCACGAATGTTGTTCAGGAAACCAGGAGTAATCCCTTCTCTCTCTTACTAATGTAATGAAATATTTTATATCTACCAGAACATGTGACTGAGAGCAATAGTTTGGTTTAATCTTTCATATGAAAAATGGCATCTCCAGCAATTCAACATTCCTTCAGTACTGACAGGTCGACCCAGATTTTGTGCTAAAGAACATAGTGTAGCTGGACTTTGCAATTGTATGACCTGTGGGTGACCCCACCACTAACTGAAGTGAGGTGAGAGTGACTGCTTTTGACATCAATGCTACATTTGGCTGGAGTCCATGAGAAACGAGTGAAAGCATCCACTGGTCGCAGACACGTAGAAGATGGTTGTAGTTGTTGGTCAGTCATCTCAGCTCCAGGATATCTCTGCAAGAGTCCCTCAGGGTAGTGTCCTCAGCCCAGCTACCCTCAGCTGCTTCATCAATGATCTTCCCTTCCTCAAAAGGTCCGAAGTGGGAATGTTTGCTGATTATTGCATAATGTTCATCACCACTCGTGACTCCTCAGATACTGGAGAAGCCCATGTCCAAATGCAACAAGATCTGGACAATATCTAAGCTGAGGCCAAAAAAGTAGCAAATGACCTTACTCCACATTAAGAGATAATCTGACCATGATGCCTTGAAATTCAGTTACTATCACTGACTTCCAACGATCAACATCCTGGAGGTTTCGATTATTCAGAAGCTGAACTGAACTTGCCACATGAATGCAAAGACTAGGAATCCTGCAGCGAGTAACTCACCTCCTGACTCCCCAAAGCCTGTCCACCATCTACAAGACACAAGTCGGGAGTGTGATAGAATATTCCGCACTTGCCTGGATGGCAGCAGCTCCAACAACACTTAAGGAGCTTGACATCATCCAAAAAAAGCAGCTGACTTGATTGGCGCCGCATCCACAAGCATACAATTCCTCCACCATGACGCTCAATAGTAGCGGTGTGTACTGTCCGAAAGAGGCACTGCAGAAATTCACCAAAGATCCTCAGACTGCACCTTCCAAAACCCATGAACACTTCCATCTAGAAGAACAAGGGCAGCAGATACAAGTGAACATCATCACAAGTTCCCCTCCAAACCACTCGCCATCCTGACTTGAAAATATACCAACGTTCTGATAGTGTCACTGGGCAAAATCCTGGAATTCCCTCCCTAAGGCCATTGTGGATCAACCCACAGCACACGGACTGCAATGGTTCAAGAAGTAACTCATCATCACCTTCTCAAGGGCAACAAGAGATGGGGAAAATAAATGTTGAGCTCAGCTAATAATGCCATGTCCCACAAGTGAATAAAAAAAATTCTGGTACAATTTAAAATATGGACACATACATTAGTGGGCTGAGTTTTCAGTGATGGGTGCCCATCTTTCAATCAGGGAATCAGTGGCACTGCCTTTGGGTTTTAAGAATATGTTACGCTGTCTAAATGTTCGACAATCTTTTGCGATCTTTTGTCCTGTCTATTGTGGGCAGTTGGCGGCATGGTGGCACAGTGGTTAGCACTGCTGCCTCACAACGCCAGAGGCGACTGACTGTGTGGAGTTTGCACATTCTCCCCGTGTCTGCGTGGGTTTACTCCGGGTCCTCCGATTTCCTCCCACAGTCTAAAAATGTGCAGGTCAGGTGAATTGGCCACGCTAAATTGCCCGTGGTGTTAGGTGTAGGGTAATGGGTCTGGGTGGGTGTGCTTCAGCGGGTCAGTGTGGACTTGTTGGGCCAAAGGGCCTGTTTCCACACTGTAAGTAATCTAATAAATGTAGAATCCACTTAAAATGGAGACTGCTGCAGTGGATTGGGTAAGTTGATATTAAATACAAACAGGTTGGTTTGTACAAATAGCAGAAGATATCCAGTTTGTTAAATTTTCTTTCCTCTTAATGTTTGTTCCAACCGTTTAACTCCCCCTCCCACTCCGCCAAGACATGCAAGTCCTGGGCCTCCTCCACCGCTAAACTCTAGCCACCCCATACCTCATCTTCCTGCTTAAGACCTTCCAACCACATAGGATCAATGTGGATTTCACCAGTTTCTTCATTTCCCCTCCCCCCAACATTTTCCTAGATCTAACTCTCTAACTCAGCACTGCCCTCTTGACCTGTCCTACCTGTCCACCCTCCCCTCTGACCCATTACTATCACCACACCCCCCACACCTCCACCTACCTATCACATTCACAGCTACCTTCCCCCTAGCCCCACCCCCCTTCCATTTATCTTTCAGGCCCCTTGGGTCACACGCCTCATTCTTGATGAAGGGCTTATGCTTGAAACGTCAACTTTCCTGCTCCTTGGATGCTGCCTGACCTGCTGTGCTTTTCCAGCACCACACTTTTGATTCTGATCCAGTATCTGCAGTCCTCACCTTCTCCCTGAGGGGCCTGTCAACTAATTAATTTGGTTATTGTTTGGTTAAATGAGTATCATGAGAAACGCTTGCCCGTAATTTCTGCAGCTTTCAGGAGTCCACATTTCACACGTGTATATATTTTGTGTGAGGTGGCTTGTCTTTCGGTTGCTTCTCCATCCCAGGCTCCTGATTTTTGGAAACCTGGTGCTGACCGGTCGAGAAGGGGGTAGGGGTGGTCAACAGGCAGATTGGAGGACCACCTCATTCATCTGCAGCAGGCATGGCCAAGGGAGTAGTTGAAGGGGTCAGTTGTCTGACCTGCGTGCCTGGTTTCTGAGGGTAGTTTCTTTGGAGAATGAGCATGAGGTGTTCTTCTGGTATGTTCAAAGCCTTTTATGACCTTTGGGAACTGTCGGGCATGGAGTGCACCATCAGTCCTGATAAAGACACTTCCATTTGATTTGATGAGTTTCCTTTGTTATTGATTTTTGTCAATGTATCTGTTTAAGGGAATGTTAACAGTTTAATTAATTTAATTGCCTTTAGATTACTCAGTGCAGTGTATAGAGACAGCCTCCACATCCATGCCTGGGTGTCCCTGGAGAAGAAGCACACAGTGTCTACCAACACCCACGAGGTTTTCAGGGAAAGATGGGCACCATAGGGCATGGAGTGTTTTATGCCCTCCGACTCTATTTTGATTTAATCCCTGCCCTTCCCTTCACTATTTTGATCACGCAGCACTACCCATTGATGAGATGGGCACTGTTTGTCAGTAGCCACTCTGGTACTCCTTTCTTCCTGGTGGTGGAAAACAAATCAAAATTGATGCACCTGTTGTCTTTCACTGTGTCTTACACCTGCACATGCACAACATGGTGAGGGGGAAAGAATAAGCACTACTGCCGTTAAGAAAGAAAAGGCATCGAAACACCATCGTTGATAATTGACACGGCCTTCCCATGTCCATGCTCCTTGCATGTGCTGACTGTGAGGGGTTGCAGCCCCTGGTTCAAAGTCCTCGGGAAATACTCCTCAGTTGCGGCTTGCATTCCTGATTTTTCCTCATCTATTGTAGAGCAGGATGAGTAGATCCTCATTAGTTTGTTCCTTTAGCCTATTCAAAGTGGCCATTTTAAGGTCCAGACAGTGAGAGCAGTTGAGAGGATCGACTCAACCATACCATTTGCCCCATCCAGCATCTATATTTGCACCAGGGAGAGAGCATGGGGTCTCCACTGGTACCCTCAAAACTTTGTATGACCTGTGGGCACTGCAAGGGTGCAAACTGTTATTTTCTCCTAAAATAATAAATCAATAGGTTTTCTTTGTCATTTTTGTGTTGTCACAATAACCTGGCAGTGCTGCTTATTGGGGCTGTTCAATTGTTTATATGTTTGTTTGATCAATGAAAGGAGTCTGAAAAGTAACATCTTCCTCAATAGAGGCGCCTCTCCGTAAGAGTCCCCCTCCTTTTGGCAATTGTAACTTTGATGTGAGGGTGTCATACATGACCATCCCTTGCAATGAACAGTTAACTTGATTCACGGGCTCCCAGATTCTGCTACTTTCTCTGGCCTGGGAGGAACTAGAGTTCATGCAGAGTACATGAGGACATTGCAACTCACTGCTGTTGCCTGGCTACTCCTCAGCCTCATGTTGACCACAATAGGAGGATGGATTGGCAGGAAGATGAACGGAACAGCTTATGGGGCTGTGTCTGGGCCTGGTCAAGGTGGCAAAGACCAGGCCCGGGCAGAGGGCAGGTTTTGGTCTTTCATGTTGGGGTGGATGTGTTGTGCACACCAGGAATGACTTTTAATTTGGTAAGTTTTTGCTTTGTTGCAGAAAGGTAAAAGGATTGTCGGTGCAAACATGTAAAATCACTGCTACTGCTCAGAGATAAAAATCACACAACACCAGGTTATAGTCCAACAGGTTTATTTGGAAGCACTAGCTTTCAGAGCACTGCTACATCATCAGGTAGTTGTGGAACAAGATCATAAAGCATTATAGCAAATGATTATCTGTCGTGCAACTGAAATGATATATTGAACAAACCTAGTTTGCTGTTAAGTCTTTCAACTTTTAGAATGGGTTGCAGGTTTTGGTTCATTAATTTGTAAATTCCAGAACTTTTTTTAAGTCATATTCTCGTGATAACTTAAGGTTTTATTGAAAAAAGGTGACATTTCAGTTCTGTCAATGAATTAAAGGTGTGAGGTTAGAGGCTGCCTGTATCCCAATCTTGAGTCATAGAGTCATAGAGATTTTACAGCATGGAAACAGACCCTTCGGTCCAACCCATCCATGCTGACCAGATATCCCAACTCAATCTAGCCCCACCTGCCAGCACCTGGTCCATAACCCTCCAAATTCTTCCTATTCATACCCATCCAAATGCCTCTTAAATGTTGCAATTGTACCAGCCTCCACCACTTCCTCTGGCAGCTTATTCCATACACGTACCACCCTCTGAGTGAAAAGGTTGCCCTGAAGGTCTCTTTTATATCTTTCCCCTCTCACCCTAAACCTATGCTCTCTAGTTCTGTACTCCTCGACCCTAGGGAAAAGACTTTGCCTATTTATCCTATCCATGCCCCTCATAATTTTGTAAACCTCTACAAGGTTACCCCTCAGCCTCCGACACTCCAGGGAAAACAGCCCCAGCCTGTTCAACCTCTCCCTGTAGCTCAGATGCTCCAAACCTGACAACATCCTTGTAAATCTTTTCTGAACCTTTTCAAGTTTCACAACATCTTTCCGATAGGAAGGAGACCAGAATTGCATGCAATATTCCAACAGTGTCCTAACCAATGTCCTGTACAGCTGCAACATGATCTCCCAACTCCTGTATTCAACACTTTGACCAATAAAGGAAAGCATACCAAATGCCTTCTTCACTATCCTATCTACCTGCGACTTCACTTTCAAGGAGCTATGAACCTGCACTCCAAGGTCTCTTTGTTCAGCAACAGTCCCTAGGACCTTACCATTAAGTGCATAAGTCCTGCTAAGATTTGCTTTCCCAAAATGCAGCTCCTCGCAGTTATCTGAATTAAACTCCATCCGCCACTTCTCAGTCCATTGGCCCATCTGGTTCAGATCCTGTTGTAATCTGAGGTAACCCTCTTCGCTGTACACTAACCTCCAATTTTGGTGTCATCTGCAAATTTACTAACTGTACCTCTTATGCTCATATCCAAATCATTTATGTAAATGATGAAAAGTAGAGGACCCAGTACTGATCCTTGTGGCACTCCATTGGTCACAGACCTCCAGTCTGAAAAACAACCCTCCGTCACCACCCTCTATCTTCTACCTTTGAGCCAGTTCTGTATCCAAATGGCTAGTTCTCCCTGTATTCCATGAGATCTAACCTTGCTAATCAATCTCCCATGGGGAACCTTGTCGAATGCCTTACTCATGTTCACATAGATCACATCTACTGCTCTGCCCTCATCAATCTTCTTTGTTACTACTTCAAAAAACTAAAAAAAATTGGTTTTATTTCCAAAGTAAGAATTTATAAAATAGTACATGGATTGACTGCCTGTAGATTGTGTGCTTTTTAACCAAAATAGAATGGATCTACAAATATAGTTTTGTAAATTCACCCCATTGACTTATATCTGCGTGTGTATGCATGAGAGAGAGAGAGATTGAGTGTGTGCATGTGTACGCGTGTGTGTGTTAGTGCATATGAGAGAGTGTGTTTGCATGTGTGCAAGCTTGGGAAAGTGTGTGTGTGTGCTTGTGTGTGTGTGTGTGTGTGTGTGTGTATGAATGAGAGATACCTGAAGGTGCTCAAGGACAGATGAGGAGGAACAGGGTACGATGCTCAACTCATTGATCGCCAGTTCCAACACGCCACAGCAAAAACCCGTAATGACTTCCTCAGGAGGTAGACACGGGATATGATTGATAGATTACCCTTGTCCAGTACATCCCAGGAACAGAGAAACTATGCCATGTTCTTTGCAGCTAGCAACACATTATCGATGAGAGTAAATACCTTGCCAAGATCTTCCCTACACCTCCACTTCTTGCCTTTAAACAACCGCCAAGCCTTAAACAGCCCATTGTTCACAGCAAACTGCCCAGCCTTCAGTACAACATCGACCACAACACTGTACAACTCTGTCATGGCAACTACTGCAAGACATGTCGGAGTGTTGACATGGATACCGCCATTTCATGTGGGGGCATCACCCACCATGTACAGGGCAAGTACTCATGTGATTCGGCCAACGTTGTCTATCTGATACCCTGCAGGCAAGGATGCCCAGAGGCATGGTATATTGGTGAGACCAATCAGACACGACGATAACAAATGAGTGGACACTGCGCAACAGTCGCCAGACAGGGATCTTCCCTCCCAGTCCGGGATCAAGGACATTCGGCCTCCGATCTTCAGGTGACCATCCTGCAAGGTGGACTTTGGGATACACAACAACGCACAGTGGCTGAACAGAAGCTGACAGCCAAGTTCGAAACCCATGAGGATGGCCTCAACCTTGACCTTGAGTTCATGTCACACTACAGGTGACCTCACTACATGATACACACACTCTACCTCTCTCTCTCACATACACACACATGCTGATAGAAACACATGTACATACGCACTCTTACATACTCACACACTCACACAGACCCTCTCTCATACACACACTGTCTCTCCTATACACACATACAACCCCTACACTCACACCCACACACAAATCCTCTCACAGACTTATACTCCATCACACTGACACACACACTTTACTAAGCATGCACACATGCAAACACACACTCACTCACGCACACTCACACTCATACGCACACACTCACATGTATACACTCACGTGGTCTCTCTCTCTCTCTGTCTCCCTCTCTCTCATGCACGCACATACACATAAGTTTATGAGGTGAATTTGCATTTGCAGAATTATATTTGCAGATACACTCTATTTTGATCAAAAAGCACACAATCTGCAGGCAGTCGTAATATTTTGGAAATTCCTACTTTGGAAATAGAACCAGTCTGACTCAAGATTGGCATACGGACAGATTCCAACCTCACCCCTTTGTCTGAGCTGAGATGTCACTTTTATTTTATAAAACCTTACGTTATCTCAAGAATGTGACTTAAAAGAAGCTCTAGAATTTACGTATTAATGAACTGCAACCTGCAACCCATTTTAAAAGATGAAAGACTTAACAGCAATCTTGCTTTGTTCAATACATCATTTCAGTTGCATGACACCGTAATCTTTTGTGATAAATTCTGTGTCTTTTGATCCTGTCCCACAGCTACCTGGTGAAGGAGCAGTGCTCCAAAAGCTCGTACTTCCAAATAAACCTGTTTGACTGTAATCTGGGGTTGTGTGATTTTTAACTTTGTCCAACCCAGTCCAAAACTGGCTCCTCCATATACTGGTCAGACAGTTCAACGACTGAGTCCATTTTCAAATGGGGACACTTAGAATCATAAATTCCCTACTTAGCAGAAGCAGGCCATTTGGCCCATTGAGTGCACACTGACGCTCTGAAGGGCATCCCACTCAGACTCACCCCTCCACCCCCCCCAACCGTCCCATCCTATAATCTCACATTTCCTATGGCCAATTCACTTAACCTACACATCCCTGGACACGACGAGGCAATACCAAGTGAAGAAACTAACTCCTCTACCACCCTTTTTGCCTTGATACTCTGTAATGGAATTGCCTCTGGAAATCTGGTAGACACATTCATTATGGGTAACAAGTACTGGTTCACACTTTTAGTTTTCGGGAAGGTTCTTCAAATGCTGGAATTGTCAAAGAAAAGTGCTGGTATTATTACCGCCTGTGGCTTACCTACCATTTGGCATGTATGACACGTACAGCAAAAGTTAACCACATCTTTGTGCACTCCGGACCAATAAAAATGTTTTTATACCTTAGCCTGAGTCGTTCGTACCCCTCAGCAACCTCCAACAGATAGTTCATGTACTACCCATAACACCTCCTGTCTGTATGCTACTGGCAACACAATCTGGTGCACTTCGGCCCATTTCTCCTCTGCACTAACCTGCCGTGGTCTCCATTACCATCTCAGGAGTCTATCTTTCAGATAATAACCCTCCAGAATATTCTCTGCCTCCTTTTCAGACTACACATCCACATATATATCTTTTATCGTCTTGTCTTGCTGTTACAAGTTTCTTAGTCTTTCAGGAGTAAACATTTCTGTCTGACCCTCTGCCTGTTCAGGAATTTCCTGCACCATTACGTCAAACAGGACATTTGCTAACTGAACCTCAGCTCCTTCACCTTTCTCTTTACTTTTCGCTTCATGCTGTGACTTTGATAGTGGGATGTAGTTACCACACAGTCTGAGAAAATACCAGATATTTCTGTTTTAACTTCTCAGTTTCTTGGTCTTCTTTGGGCTTTTCTACAACAGGAGGTGTCACTACCAACTTGGATCCTGCCAAATCATTCCCAAGAATAAACTGAATTCCTGGAACTTATACTCTGTCGATCACTCTCACTGAAACTTCCCCAGTCTTAAGTCAGCATTCCAACCTGATCTTACATAGGGGAATGCTAAATTTCTGTCCATCTATCCCACAAATTACCACACTCTCGGGTGACAGATCAGAAAGAGTGCATATTCACTCATCCCGTACTATCAGTGACTGGTTAGATCCTGTATCTCTCAAAATTATAACTTCTTGTCCTTCTCCCCCGATCTTTCTGAGTAAACTTTACCCACAGAGGCAAACTCTTTGTAGAGATCAGGTACTAACTCCATACCCAGCCCCTTTCTAGGCTGTGCACTCTCCTCCAGCTCCTCGGCCCTTGTTAGGGTCTCCTTTACTATCTTCACTAATGCCAAAGGTTTAACTTCTTTTACTACACCTTTTACCACAGTGCCTTTCTTTAACGACCAACACTGTGACTTTACATGTCCCCCTTTACCACAGTGGAAATACCTGAGGCCTTTCACCTCCTTTACACCCTCTTGGGCTTCTTTTTTATCCTGTGGTAAATTCTAACCAGTGCTCTCTCCTCTTGGTTTCATAGTGTAGGATCTCCCTTCTCCCAACTTCAATCCCTCACAGGACAAAATTCTGACTGGAAGCTTGTCTTATGCACCAGCATGTACTCATCTACCAATACTACTGCCCTTCTCACTTCCTCCACATGAATTCTTATCATCTCTGGAAGTGATGTTTTAAACTCCTCCAGCAGAATAATCTCTCTTAGAGCCTCAAAGGTCCTTTCTGTTTTCAAAACACGCACCCATCAATCAAAATGACTAGTTTAATTCTTTCAAACACAACATAAGTCTGACCTGGTTCCTTCTTGGTGTTTCTGAACTGCTGTCTATATGCTTCTGGTACCAATTCATAAGCATTTAAAATAGCCTGTTTGACATCTCCATAATGACCCCTCATCTGATAATGCAGCAAATACCTCACTAGCTCTGCCTACCAGTTTAGTCTGAACTAGCATTACCCATAAATCCTCGGTCCATTCCATCAGCCTAGTCAATTTTTCAAATGAAATAAAAACGTTTTCAACTTTTTCATCAAAATGTGGCAGAATTTTGACATATTTATATATATCACTGCCATCTCTTTTAATCTGCATCCTGTTAACTTGACTTTGCTGACTAAGTCGCAAAATTCTCTCTTTTTTTGCTTAACTAAGAACCTTCTCTCTCTCTCTCTTTTTCCTCTCACACTCTCTCTCTCTTTTCTCTCTCTCCATTTGTTTATCTTCAAACTCCATTTTCCACAATTGTAATTTAAGTTTTAATACCTCTGCTGCATTTGTCTGTTTCTTTAATACACATAAGTATTTGAGTAACCGCCTTACAATTTCAGCTTTACTTTTGTCCTTGGTTGAACCCACATCTAACTTATTTGCTAATTCTAAACGTATGGCCTTTTTCTTTCCTTCTAAACTTTCTTGGCAAGTTTGAGAATCATCGTCAAATCCCAGAACCTGTTCAGTAATTTTAAGAATCACTTCACTCACTTTTAATTTCATCAACCACCAAGTCACCAAAAGTTAACAAATTGCCTTACCTACATTTTATTTAAAGATTTAGGACACTAACCTGCAAGTGTTTAAAGCTGCTGGGATTTTTCATACCCCCAAATCTATTCAAATCTGTCTAAACCAGTTCAAATCCCAATGACGAGCCCTCGTGCTGTTACGGCATGGGGTAAACCCTCCTGCTTAATTTAAACCAGCAACACAGAGAAGATTTATCCCATGCAGTAATCTGTTAAAATAAAAGTAACAACTTTATTTCTTAAAGTATAACAGAGAATAATTAACTAACAATTATTTACAACTCCTTGCTCTAACCTATCTTTTTCTTTCCCTTCTATAATACTAGTCCGATAAAACCAGCCAGATGTCTAATCTTCTTTTATTCTTCTTAGGGATTATGCTTCACAGGTTACTGATCAATAATGGTACCTTTCAGAGAGCTATTCTCTGGGCAGTCTGCAGATGTAGTTGGCTTGGCAGTTTTCCTCCCAACTGATCAATTTTCCCCGGTCTTATACCCCCAAAGCATTGGATTGTGTCATTGGCTTTTAAGGTTGTCAAGATACTAAATTCAAATGATTGGAGTTTGGTCATTTATGGGGTACAATTTAAACTGATTGGCCAAATTCAAATCTGTTTTGTCATTTTGCGGCAACCCAGCTAACCTAGCTTTCGACCAAGTGTTACATTGTTACCTTATTCAGAACACTTGGTGCTGTGGCAGGTAGTTCTGCGAGCTTTTAACTCTCTTAAAGGTACAGTACACCCACATCTTTATAACACCTCTGCCCTTAAGAAAAAATGAACCATCATAATGAAAAGATGGCTTCTTTTTTTCTCTATTCTGTAAACACATTGCTCTAACATACCGATAACTTCAATATAAGTTTACTTTAACTTCTTCTTATATAACTAGAGAGTGGGGGGGTAGGGAGGGAGAGAGAGAAAATAACATTAATTAAAAACAAATCTCATCTAAATCAGTTAAATCTGTGATAACGCATCTGTGATTACATTCTTATGACCCACAACATGTGCTATTTTTAAATTAAAAGTCTTTAACATAAGACTCGAACAAAATAGTTTCATATTCTTGTTTCTAAGAATATAAGTGGATTGTGATCCATGTACACCACCGTCCCTGACACATTGTTTGGGTCATGCACATTAAAGTGTTATAAGGTCAGTACCAAACTCAATGATTCTTCCTTAGTGTGGAGCATTTCCGCTGGTGGATGTTGATCTTCCTCGAAAAGTAACCAACTGACAATTCAATCCCATCCTCAACTTCCTGGAGGAGTACAGCTCCAACTCCTATGTCACTAGCATCGATGGTGACGTTAAAAGGTTTTGAAAAGGTTGGTGCAGCTAAAACTGGCTAATATGGCTTTTAAATGTTTGAATGCCTCCTGGCATTATTCTGTTCAGCTAACCTAGCTTTCGACAACTGTTACATTGTTACCTTGTTCAGAACCCCTGGTGCTGTCAGGTAGTTCTGCTAGCTTTTAACTCTCTTTAAGTTACGATACACCCACATCTTCGCAACACGATTCCAAATATTCCAGAAGGCAGTTAACCACATTACTGTGGACCTGGAGTCACATGTAGGTCAGGGCCAGATAAAAATGGCAGATTTCCTTCACTAAAGAGCATTTGTCAATCAGTTCGGGTGTTTTGTTATGACAGGGCGAAAGTGGGTAGTGCAGATGCTGGAAATTAGTCAAGATTAGAGTAGTGCTGGAAAAGCACAGCAGGTCAGGCAGCATCCAAGGAGCAGGAAAATCGACGTTTCGGGCAAAAGCCCTTCATCAGGAATGTTTTGTTATGACAATCAAAAGCGGTTATATAGTCACTGTTAGGAGAGCTTTATATTACCAGATTTTTATTGAATTCAAATTTCACCATTTACCATTCTGGGTTTCCCCAATATTGTGATTGGAACGAGGGCCAGGTGGGTCTCATTGACTACCAGATCCTTGATTGGAGATGTTAGCCTGGACCAATTAGGGTGCCCTGGCTGACAAGAGACAAACAGGAGAGCACTGTCAACCTGGGTGAGGGGGCTGGGGAAACAACTGTCCTAGAAGTGGCTGGAAAGTGTGTCAAGACAGACCGAGAGCTGGAAGAGGTGTGGGGTAGACGGAGAGCTGGAAGGAACATAGGGATGGGCTGCCTTAGAGTGGCTGGAAGGTGGGAGGGATGAGTAACTTGCTGGGTTGGGGGGTGGGGGGGGGTGTCTGTATTCCACGCACTGTTTATTATTTGATGGGAGTGTCCTGTGTGTATTTGTTAGTGTAACTTTTGTGATGACTGACTGAAAGTGGAATTTGAGGCTTGTCTTCATTTCCCTGAAAACCTGTTGAATGGTAAGGTTCGGGGCCTGGCTTTGCCGATCCTCTCCATTGTAAAATTGCTGTTTCTCTGTATACAGCTGTTAATGTTAATTGTTTGTAAACTGTACTGTATAATAAAATACAAAACGAACAGGAGACCTGTCATCCTTGGGGGTGGGCGGTGGGGAAAACTGGACTGGCTGTCCTAGAGTGGCTGGAAGGTGTGTTAGGACGGGCGGAGAGCCGGAAGGGACATAGGGTGGACTGAGAACCTGAAGGGACATAAGGACAGGCTGCCTTTGAGTGGCCAGAAGGTGGGAGGGACGGGTGGTTTGCTGGGTTGATGGGTGTGTCTGTGTTTTTTGCATTGTTTTGCACTGTTTCAGTGTTCAGTTTATCGAGCCATCTGTATGTGATTGCATTCGCTGTTTCCTTCTTGATAATGTTGGGTGGGATTCGAGGTTATCTCGTTTCCCTGGAAACTGGTTGTGCGGTGGGGCTTGCGAGTTTGGGCTTTGCTGCTTCTTTCCCGTATAAACTGCTGTTCTTTGTTAAACTGTTGGTTTGTAACTTGTACTGGTTAATAAAATTTAACAAAACAAATAGGAGAGTCAGAGACTCTCCTCAACCTAGAGACTGACACTGAGCTGGCTGGTCATAGCCCTTGCACTCTGCACATGTAAACAAAGGTTGACCTGGAGACAGGATACCAGGCTTTATCCAATCATTTCAGCCAGGAAATTCATCTAGTCAGTTTGCCTATTGAGAATAACCCTATGCCACAATTGTAGATAACTGAATGCAAATTGCAACACCATTCATATATTAAGCCTGGATAGCTGGGCTGCCTGACCAGCTCACTTACAAGTATCAGAGACTAACCATCAAGTACATGACCTTTCCCTTGCATGCATATCGCAATAATTCTTTTCTTGTCACAAGTGGATAAGGTAATACTCGATGGTTAAATGGCAAAGCCAGAGGCCAGAGCAATTAATCAAAGCGTGCGGGTTGTTTGTTGCTGAGGATGTTTTGAACAAACAGAAGCTACAAAGATTGCAGGCTGCTGTGAAGGCATTGCTGGCGTTATTATTCAACAGAAAGGTGCAGCTGACATTTGAAGACTCCTAGTAGATTAGCCCAAGTGATCTCTGAATGGTAATGAGATGCCAGTTATTGCTTTCCGCAGTTATCTTGAATAATTTGCACTAAATAAGATTCTTTTTTCTCCTTGTTGCCAAAAGCACTGCTGTGTGTATAGTATCATCGATGATGCTGCAGAACAAAGCCCGATATGAGGGCAATGTTGATCATGTTGCTGTCACAAGCACCATAATAACTAAAGGCTTCACAAGGGATGCTTGTGAACATCTTTGCTTAAAGGTTGTTCACACTATGTCAATCAACTCAACAGAATAACTCGACTAAAGCCCTTGCTAAATGATTTATAGTCAGGGCTGCCACATCCTTTGACATTACTGTGCAGGATTCCCCTTGACCCAGCAGTTAAAGATATTGTTCCCTGTTGTGTTAGGCAGTGCCAATTGCCAGGAGTGTTAAGCTTGGCCTGTGTTGAGTGGCCTATGATTAGATTAGAATTTATTGTGCCTAAGTACAGGAATGCAGTGAAAAGTGCATAGAGGCACCACTCTCCGGCGCCATATTAGAATTTCAAATAAAAAGCAGGAATTTGAATAAAAGCAAAGGAAATGACTAGTTCTGTCCAGCCACGTGCCAGCCCATGTGCGAACACCCTGGCTTTCCTCCTGATGCTGGAAATTAGCTGGTTCCTGGAATCTCCATCCTGTCCGGGATGTGGGAGGGGACCAGCAGGCTCCCAGCTCAGAGCTGCCGTCACTGGTGCTGCCAATGTGGGTCCTATGCCGGGCCCAGTAACGCTGCCACTATTGCAACTGGCATCACCTCCCACTGTCGCAAAGAGTCATCACTCCTCAGTGTCATCTTGCCACCGCTGCCGCCATGTGTCCCATTCCTGATGAAGGGCTTATGCCCGAAACATCGAATTTCCTGTTTCCTTGGATGCTGCCTGACCTGCTGTGCTTTTCCAGCAACACATTTTCAGCATGTGTCCCATGACCAAACTCCTCAAAAGAAGGTAAAAAGGGATAAGAGAAGAGATCAAGAAAGGGTAGGAAGAATAGAAAAGTTGGCGGAGGAAAGGAGTGGATGAAGCGTGGGCTCAGGAGCCCTAAAACTGCCATACTATGCCACCGCCATCTTGAAGTTGAGAGAGTGTGCTCCTGAAAAAGGCATAGAAGTTCAGGCAGCATCTGAGGAGCAAGGACTGATGAAGGGTTGTTATGACATGGCAGGGAACCCCTCTGTTAATTAAACCAAACACCCAGAAAATCTCACCTCACCTCACAATCTGGTAAAATATGAGGTGGCAGAGAACTCCCCAAATTCTACTATTTAAAGAAAACGACATCAGTTTATTCTTTAACTCGAAAAGTGAACATTAAACAACAACTATTTACATCTCCTTTCCTTAACTGCTTATTTCCTGCCTCTAAGTCTATAACAATATGCTGTTCCAATATGACACTTATTAAAATTACATTAACTTAATATCAAAACCATACAGTGGCTGTTGTCTTTGATGTCTTCTTTTGACTAAAGATCTCCCTGGGTTGTCTTCTTTCTTTTTACTTCGAAAATGTTTCATATGAAAAGTTATCTTTGATAAAGAGTGTTTCCTAATTTCTTGGGCCTTTCGCAGTAGCAATTGCTCTGTCTCCAGTTTTCAAAACATCTGCCTTTAATATATCCCCAACATTGGATCGTCTCATTGGTTCAATGTTGGCAAAACAATAAATTCAAACTTGATTGGACTTTAGTATTCTGGGGCATAATTTAAACTGATTGGTTAAATTCAAAATGTTTTCAAAACAGCAGCCAACTCCGGTATCCATTTTACAGCTAAATGTGAAAGATTTTCAATTTTCCAGTACACTCTGAGACTGCCATCTACTCATATAACATAGGTGCTCGTAATCTCTCAGTTCAGAACATCATTCTCTCGCTCTTTAAGGTACAGTACAAGCCTTCAACTTCATAATAACATAAGAACATCCAAACTAGGAGCAGGAGTAGGCCATCCGGCCCTTTGATCCTGCTCTGCCATTTAATAAGATCATAGCTGATGTTTTTGTGGACTCAGATCCATTTACTTGTGCTCTCTCCATAACCCTTAATTCCTTTATTTTTCAAAATGTTATCTACCTTAGCTTTAAAAATGTTTAATGAAGTAGTGTCAACTATTTCCCAGGGCAATGAATTCCATAGATTCACAACCCTGTGAGTGAAAAAGTTCCTTCTCAATTCAGTCCTAATTCTGCTCCCCCTAATCTTGAGGTTATGCCCTCTTGTCCTAATTTCACCTGCCAGTAAAAACATCCTCTCTACTTCTAGCTTAACTATTCCCTTCATAATTTGATGTTTCTATAAGATCCACCCCTCATTTTTCTGAATTCCAATGAATATGATCCCAGTCTACTCAGTCTCCTCATAAGCCAACCCCTTCAACTCTGGAATCAATCCAATTAACGTCCTCTGCATTCCCTCCAGTGCCAGTAGTCCATTCTAGGTACTTAATGTGTAAAAGATATTTTCTTCATGTCACAGTTGCTCTCTTGCCAAACATTAAAATAACAATGTTCCTTAGAAAGATTGCCAGAATCATTCATAAAGAATTTTCTGCTGAATCACTCATTGGATTTATTAGTAGCTGCCACATTTATGGACAAAACAGCAAGAAACTACAACAGAATATAAATAGAAAATGCTGTAAATAGTCAGGGCAGGACTTATACACTGAATGGTAAGGTCCTAGGGAGCGCAACTGAATAAAGAGACCTTGGAGTGCAGGTTCATATTTCCTTGAATGTGGAGTCACAGGTAGACTGGATAGTGAAGAAGGCACTTGGTATGCTTGCCTTTATTGGTCAGTGCATTGAGTATAGAAGGTGCGATGTCACGTTGTGGCTGTATAAGACATTGGTTAGGCCATGGATAGGGTGAATAGACAAAGTCCTTTCCCCAGGATGGGGGAGTCCAAAACTAGAGGGCATAGGTGAGGCAGAAAGATATAAAACGGACCTAAAAGAATACTTTTTCATGGAGAGGCTGGTGCGTGTATGGAATGAGTTGTCAGAGGAAGTGATGGAGGCTGGTACAATTACAGCTTGTAGTATGGATATATGAATAAGGAGTGTTTAGAAGGGTACGGGCCAAATGCGGGCAAATAAGACCAGATTTATTTAGGATATCTGTCAGCATGGACGAGTTGGACCTAAGTGTCTGTTTCCTTGCTGTACACCTCTATGGCTCTGTGACTCTATGAGGCATCATCTGCAGAGAGTGAAGTGTCAGGTAGGTGACCCATCATAAGATCTGAAACAACTTCTCAGCAAGTTCAAAATCAGAGAACAGAGAGAGGAAGGAACAAAAGGGCGGAGTCTAGAAAGGATGGCAAGAGAGAGTCAGCAAACAACAATGGGGTGATGGTGAAAAGCAAAAGGAGGTGGTAATGGGGCAAGTAAAAGGAAAGTAATGTTGTATCTTGAGATTCTACTAACTTACATCAAGACAGTGTTCATGGCAAAGTTAAAAATCACACAACACCAAATTATAGTCTGACAGGTTTATTTGAAAAACAAGCTTTCGAAGTACTGTTCCTTCATCAGGTAGCATGTCATAGGACTGAGAGGCCAGAATGGGAATGGGCCACCAAACTAAAATGACAGACAAGCAAACACTCATTAAAGGTATCTAGTCTGGGATTTCCTTAGAAATAGGTATAATCTCTCTACATCAACTCTTGTTGAGTCTTTCTTAACTTAATGCACCCTCCAGTCTGGAGAAGAGTCGTACTGGACTCAAAATGTTAATTCGATTTCTCTCTCCACAGATGCTGCTAGTCCTGCTGGGTTTCTCCAACATTGTCTGTGTTTGTTTCACACTTCCAACAGGTGCGGTAATTTGCTTTTATTTCACCTGGTCCCCTCTCAGTCTTCCCTTTTATTAGCTCCAGGCTGTTTAGATTTTCTTTGTTGCAACCTCTCAATTCTGTTGCCGTGCTTGAGGATCCCTTTTGAGATTTTGTTGGTTTTCCTTTTAATGATAGTGTGAACAGTGTTTTATGAAGTGCTTTTCGATACAACCGAACAGTGTTCTAATAAAAGCCACCTCTGCTGGTGAAATTTGATTCTCCTGTAATGGATCCCAGTTTTTTGTTCAGTTCAGTGTTTGGTTTTGATCACACCCACTGTAGGAGGCAGTTCAGCCCATTCAATTAGATTAGATTACTTACAGTGTGGAAACAGGCCCTTCGGCCCAACAAGTTCACACCGACCCGCCGAAGCGCAACCCACCCATACCCCTACATTTGCCCCTTACCTAACACTATGGGCAATTTAGCATGGCCAATTCACCTGACCCGCACATCTTTGGACTGTGGGAGGAAACCGGAGCACCCGGAGGAAACCCACGCAGACATGGGGAGACTGTGCAAACTCCACACAGTCAGTCACCTGAGGCAGGAATTGAACCCAGGTCTCTGGTCCTGTGAGGCAGCAGTGCTAACCACTGTGCCACCGTGCCGCCCCATCATGCCTATGCCTTTCTATCAGAGAGGAATGCAATTGGTCCAGCCCTCTCATCCTTTCCACATGCTCCAAAACACTTTTGCTTTTTAACCATGTCTTCTACTCTCTTTTGGAAATTACTATCAAATATCTGGGATTTCTCCAGGTGCTCCGGTTTCCTGCCCTGATCCAAAGATGTTCAGGTTAGGTGAATTGGCCATGCTAAATTGCCCATAGTGTTTAGCGATATGTCGATTAGGTGCAATAGTCAGGATAAATATAGGATAATAAGGTAAGGGAATGGGTCTGGATGGGTTACTCTCCAGAGGGTTGGACTTATTGGGCCGGAGGGCCTGTTTTTGCACTGTAGGGAATCTACATCCAAAATCTGCAGTGCCTTCAATACTGCAACAACTCACTGCAAAAAAAAAACAATTGCTGTCATTTCTCCTGGCTTCTTCTTTGCAAATTAGTTGAAATCTGTGACTCCAGGTTACTGATTCACCTACCAGTGCATGCAATTTCTTCCAGGCTTTGCAAAATGTCCGCTTGTTGTCGTGCACTCCAATACAAGCTGATTCACGGTAGAGATCTTGGGTTTGGAAGGTGCTGCTGATGCTTAGGCAAGGTGAATGGAAAGAGAGAAGAATAAAGGTAGAATGAATAAACATTGCTTTAGTGCTTTTTGCAACCCAAAGTTCTTTCCATCAAATTAAGTGATTTTCTGATGTAGTCACTGTCTTAACTGAGGAAACACAGTCACCAATTTGAACACAGCAGGCTCCCACAAGCAGCAATGGTACAATGACTAGATAATAAAATGTTGGTTAAGATATAAATATTACCAAGGACATTTGGTTACCACCCCCTGCTTTATAATTGATGCTTCAGGTTCTTTACCAACATTCTAAGAGGACAGATGGGTCCTTACCTCAGCTTATAAACATGGCGACCTTTTCCTTCTCTGAATGTCATGTGTGAACAAATTACATTTTCATAATAACACAAACTATTCTCAATTTTTCTATCAATTTAGGAACCTGCTGTATTGGGATTCACACTTATTGACCTCTAGTTCGCTCCTATAATCACTTGGTGATAGAAGCTGCAAACAATGTTCCTTTACAGTATCACAGCCACTGCTTTCAATATAATCCACCATCCTAATGATCTGGCTTGACCTATGGTCATGATGAAGTCGTCTCCAAGACATTGTGCCAATTTTGAGAACCAGTTGGCTCGCTGTGATCCCAAACAAACCCATTATCACTCACGAGACCACAGTTCATTAACTAGACTGCTTGACCATAGAACAGAGATCAGAAAACTAACATGGTCTCCAGGGAGAGAAAAAGAATGCAGTGATGATGGAGGAAATGTGACAAAACATTAGAACACAGAGACAGCGGTCATGACCCAGACAAATTATATCCATTCTGTTGGAATGAGTGTGTGATCAGATAACTCTGCAATATCCTCAACTTGCCCTATACTAACCCTCCAACCCCTCCAACACCATTTGGGCTTGGAGCTCAAGATTTCTGCTGTTATTGCAGACTAGTAGAAATCAAAGTTTGATACACTCGAGGAAGTCTGCAGTGCCTAACTTGCAGTGCAGTGGTACAAAGCTTCTTTATGATAAATGTCAGGCTGATGTATTTGAGAAAAAAGCAGGTGATGATTATGAAAGTAAACCACTTGCAGACTCTTTGTCCATGTATACAGTGCACTTTACTGGAAAGTGCATAATAATTTTAGTTCTTGTCGTCATGCTATTGGACGTGTTTGTTCAGCAGGGCCTTCCTGCACAGCTTATTGACAATTTCTTTTGATCACTATGACAACGCCAAGCCATCGTCATTCTCATCTCTGTGGAAAATTCTCCACTCTGGAGAACAGAAGACAAAAGTTTCAGCTGAAAATCAAATTGCAATATGGACCTAATGGGCCAAGTGACCTCAGTGTGTGCTGGGGATTCTATAATATCATGTAAGGACCCAATGTGGTGAATTCTTCTTGTTATTTTCACAAAGCTGTTTGATGGGTTATGCAGAGATACAAGGACCATATTGGTTTTAGTTATATCATTAAGTCCTCTGTGCACTCGCTATATGCCTCTAAAAAGCCAGAAGGAGGCCATTCAGGCCTTCCTCTTTGATAGGGCTATCCGTTTTGACCCACTTTGTCAATTTTCCCCAGAGCTCTGCAAATGTTTCCCTTTCTCAGGGAGCCACCAGTTTGTGTTATTGAGTCTGCCCTTGACCAGCTTTTCAGGCATTGCATTCCAGATAGAATCAGGGACTAGTTACAGCACAGGATTAGGATCTTCAGCCTGTTCTTTGAGTGCTAGCCCTCTGGAGGAACATCTAATGCCCCAGCCCTGCCTTTTTCACACAGCCCAGCAGCATTTCCTTTTTTGGGTAATAATCCAATTCCCTTCCAACTGCCTCAATTGAATCTGCCTGCACCACACATTCAGACCATGAACTGCAGGTCCTAAGGAAGTGGGGCATATGAAATACTTTTTCTCATATGTCCATTGCTTCTTATGCTAATTGTACCTCCACTGATGAGAACAATTTCTCCCTAACCGCTGTACCAAGATCATTCCTAATTTTGAATCCCCTTAATCAAATCTCTTCGCAACTTTCAATTCTCCAATGCCAACTGTCACTCCTTCTCTAATCTCTCCATGGAGCTGAAGGTCCTCCTACCTGCAATTCTGCTTTCTTTCGAATATCTTCACATCCTGAGTATTGCTCACCTCATCCACTAGGTACCTGACAGCTGTCAGAATGCAATGCCGAACTTAACAATTTCAAATCATGAACACTTCCTTCCATATCCATCCCCTTACCCTGCCACCCCAGGTGAAATTATGAAATGAGTTGCTTTCAGCACAGCCAACTCATTTACAACAAAATCCCCATTGTCACCTACTTAGCTTGTCTTTTGCCCTGGTTTGCCATCAAAATAGCTTTGTTTTCCCACCATTTTTCTTTACTCTTTCTTGCTCTATAGAAGTTTATAAAATTAAAAGGGACATGGATAGAGTGAATAGCGAAGGTCTTTTCCCTGAGGTGTGGAAGTCTAGAACTGGAGGGCATAGGTTTAAGGTGAGAGGGGAAAGATTTAAAAAGGACCTAAGGAGCAACTTTTTCATGCAGAGGGTAAAGCTTGTATGGAATGGGCTGCCTGAGGAAGTGGTGGAGACTGGTACAATCACAACATTTACAATGCATCTGGATGGGGACATGAATAGGAAGGGTTTAGATGGACATGGGCTAAATGGGACTATATTAATTTAGGATATCTGGTCAGGTGGAGGAGTTGGACTGACTGTACATCTCTTTGACTCTGGGTTCCATGTCCACTCATCCACACACTTCATCAGTATAAATGCCATTTTTTCCTAGCTGCTATCAATTCTGAAGATGGGTCATTTAGATTGGAAATTTAACTCTGTTTCTCTCCACAGACACTGCCTGACTTGCTGTGTTTCTCCAGCAAATTCTGCTTTTGTTTCTCCAGATTACCAGACCGGGGACATTCTGATTATGCCACTTCCTGCCCATTTCTCTACATTGCATCACTGAAAACCTCTCATCAGCAGTATTTTTGGATACACTGAAGTTGTGAAAGATGCTATATAAATGCAAATTATTTCTCTCTCCTTCCATTAATAAGCCTAACCACCAATTGTTTTGAGCCTTTTATTTTGCAAAGAAATAAATGACTTGATTAATCTTTTGAGCACAATTTTTTACAAAAGCAAAGCATTACCCACAAGGAAGTTGAACAGTTCATCCAGTTTACTAACACCTTCCACTCCAACCTCAAATTTACCTGGACTGTCTCAGACTCTTCTCTCCCCTTCCTAGACCTCTCCATTTCTGTATCGGAAGACCAACTCAACACGGACGTTTATTATAAACCGACTGACTCCCACAGCTACCTAGATTACACCTCCTCTCACCCTGCCCCCTGTAAAAATGCCATCCCATATTCCCAATTCCTTTGCCTCCGCCACATCTGCTCCCAGGAGGACCAATTCCAATATCGAACAACCCAGATGGCCTCCATCTTCAAAGACTGCAATTTCCTCTCACACGTGGTTGACGATGCTATCCACCACATCTCCTCCACTTCCCACTCCTCTGCCCTTGAACCCCATTCCTCCAATCACCACCAGGACAGAACCCCACTGGTCCTCACCTACCACCCCACCAACCTCCAGATACATCGTATCATCCTTCGTCATTTCTGCCACCTCCAAACAGACCACACCACCAGAGATATATTTCTCTCCCCTCCCCTATCAGCGTTCCAGAAAGACTACTCCCCCCACGACTCCCTCGTCAGGTCCACACCCCCCACCGACCCAACCTCCACTCCCAGCACCTTCCCCTGCAACCGCAAGAAATGGAAAACTTGCGCCCACACCTCCTCCCTTACTTCCCTCCAAGGCCCCAAGGGATCCTTCCATATCCGCCACAAATTCACCTGCACCTCCACACACATCATTTACTGCATCCGCTGCAATATTGGGGAGACAGGCCACTTACTTGCGGAACGTTTCAGAGAACACCTCTGGGACACCCACACCAACCAACCCAACCGCCCTTGGCTGAATATTTAACTCCCCCTCCCACTCTGCCAAGGACATGCAGGTCCTTGGTCTCCTCCATTGCCAGACCATGGCAACACGACGCCTGGAGGAAGAGCACCTTATCTTCTGCCTAGGAACCCTCCAACCACAAGGGATGATTGCAGATTTCTCCACCATCCACATTTCCCCTCCCCCCACCTTTTCTCAGTCCCAACCCTCAGACTCAGCACCGCCTTCTTGACCTGCAATCTTCTTCCCGACATCTCCGCCTCCACCCCCCACTCCGGCCTATCACCCTCACCTTAACCTCCTTCCACCTATCGCATGCCCAATGCCCCTCTTCCTTACCTTTTATCTTAGGCTGCTTGTTCCTGAAGAAAGGCTTATGCCCGAAACATCGATTGTCCTGCTCCTTTGATGCTGCCTGACCTGCTGCGCTATTCCAGGAACATATTTTTCAGCTCTGATCTCCAGCATCTGCAGTCCTCACTTTCTCCCAAAGCATTACCAATGTTGGAACTCTGAAATAAGAATGAGACAAGTTTGAATATTTAGCATTAGAATCCCTACTGTATGGAAACAGGCTCTTTGGCCCAAGTCCACAGTGACCCTCCGAAGAGTATCCCACCCTGACCCATTCCCCTACATTTACCCCTGACTCATGCACTTAACCTACACATCCTTAGACACTATGGGCAATTTAGCACAGCCAATTCACCTAACCTGCACATCTTTCGATTTAGCAACTAAGGCAGCATCTGTGGAGTTAATGCTTTAGATTTCATTGAAAGTGAAGAAAAATAGATATTTAGGACTCTGTAATCCGATGAAAAGAGAAGAAAGCAGAATGAATAAGGTGGAACGAGGGGATATAATAAAAGATTTCATGCTATAACTGCCAAAAAAGACTGGGATATTATGCACATCAATACTGTGTACAAGTAGGTATGAATTGCTGCAGAAAAACATCTGAATGCAACACAGAGATAAAGGAAGACATTAGATTAAGACTGATCCAGTAAAATGTTAAACATGTTAGAACAAAGTGCGAACTTCTGGTTACTTGTTATTTTAATTTGCCACCTTATTCCTCCCATTGCCAACCTTCATACAATCAGATGGTACCGAAGTGGCCCTTTGGTCTATCGAGTCCATTCTGACAAAAATATGCTATTACCTATGCTAGTCCCACTTTCCCAAACTAGGCGTTGAGCACATTTGAAGTACTCACCCAAGGACTTCTTAAAGATTGTGAGGCTTCCTGCCTCAACTACCCTCCCCTTCCAGAACCCCACTGTTTGGCCCATATACCTCTAAACCTTTCCTATCCATGTACATGTCCAAATGTCTTTTAAATAGCATAATTGTTCTTACCTTCACCACTTCCTCTGGCAGCTTGTTCCATTTAGGCACCACCCTCTGTGTAAAAAGGTTGCCCCTCAGGTCCCTTTTAAACCTTCCCCCTCTAAGCTTAAAGCTATGCCCTCTAGTTTTGGATTCCTCTACTCGAGGGAAAAAACCTTCGCTATTCATCTTGTCTGTGCCCCTCATGATTTTAAAAACCTCTATAAGGTCACCCCTCAGCCTCGTAGGCTCCAGGGAAAAAGGTCCCAGACTATCCAGCCTAACCTCACACCAAACCCTCCAGTCTTGACAACATTCTTGAAAATACTTTTCATATCGTTCAGCATAACCAGAATTGTGCATAATGCTCAAAATGTGGCCTTACCAGTGTCTTGTCTAGCAGTAACATTTCCGATACTCAGTGCTCTGACTGATGAAGTCAAAGAGTGTGATGCTGGAAAAGCACAGCAGGTCAGGCAGCATCCAAGCAGCAGGAGAATCGACATTTCGGGCATAAGGCCTACATCAGGCATCCTGATTGCAACCAGCTCCATGTTGATTTTTGTCATAATTTTGAACCTTCCATCAGGTCAATTGTCTCCCCTTTTAAGAGAGTAAAATAGAATCTTCATGGAATCTCTACAGTGTGGATACAGGCCCTTCAGCCCAACAAGTCCACACCAACCCTCCGAAGAGTAACCCACCCAGGCCCATTCCAATACCCTATTACTCTACATTTACCCTGACTAATGCACCTAACCTAAACATCCCTGCACACTATGGGCAATTTGGCATGGCCAATCCACCTAACCAGTACATCCTTGGACTGTGGGAAGAAATCAGAGAGTCCAGAGTAAATTCACACAGACACAGGGGGAATGTGCAAACTCCACACAGACAGTGACCCGCAGCTGGAATTGAATCCGGGTTGTTGTGGTTCTGTTCGCCGAGCTGGGAATTTGTGTTGCAGACGTTTCGTCCCCTGTCTAGGTGACATCCGTGTCCCTGGCGCTGTGAAGCAGCAGTGCTAACTACTGAGCCACCGTACTGCCTCAAAATACTCCAAAGTCTTTCTCGAGGGTCAAAACCTACTGGTAACATCCTTGCAAATCTTTTCCTTTTATTTGCAAGTGTGTCTCCATATTCTTTCTATGATGAGCTTCTAACAATTGAAATTAAGGTATTTGAAAATATTATTAAGCATACAGAGAATACTGTAGTAATTAAATCTACATTTGGAGGTTAAAACTTGCAACAAATCCTTTTTTTTGGGCTGCAAATATATTACAGATCTGAGCTTGGTATCTGCAGCTTTAATAAATGTAAGAACAAGGAGGAGGAGCAAGCCATCTGGCCCCTTGAGCCTGCTCCGCCATTCAATAAGATCATGGCTGATCTTTTGTGGACTCAACTCCACTTACCCACGCGCTCTCTGTAATCCTTAATTCATTTACTGTTCAAAAATCAATCTATCTTTGCCTTAAAAACATGCAGCGAGGTAGCCTCGATTGCTATACTGGACAGGGAATTCTACAGATTCACAACCCTTTAAGTGAAGATGTACCTTCTTATTTAAGTCCTTAATCTGCTCCCCCCTTATTTTGAGGCTATAACCCCAGTTCTAGTTTCACCTGCCAATGGAAACAACCTCCTTGCTTCTATCTTATCTATTCCCTTCATGTTTCTATAAGATCCCCCTTCATTCTTCTAAACTCCAATGAATATAGGCCCAGTCTACCCCATCTTTCCTCGTAAGCCAATCCTCTCAAATCTAGAATCAACCTAGTGAATCTCCACTGCACTCCCTCAAGTCCCAGTACATCTTTTTCAAGTAAGGAAACCAAAACTGTATGCAATACTCCAGGTGTGGCCTCACCAGCACCCTTTACAGTTGTTGCATAACTTTCCTCTTTGTAAACTTAATCCCTTTAGCAATGAAAGACAAGATTCCATTTGCCTCACATAACACTGCTTCAAAAGTTTATTCTCCTCCTTGTTAAACACACACAATTCTTGCATGTTTCTCTCAGACGCTCTATTTGACACCACACACCATTTTCCCACTGCATAATTAGGTGGAAGTCAGAGTACAGCTCAAGATATGGAAAATTTAATTAACTTGTTCTTTAAAAACAACTTTAGTTCCTCTACTTAACAAGCTCCTTTTTTACTGTTGATAGATTGAACTCATTTCCCTTGTTACCTTGTCCATAGCTTCGCCCTCATTACGTGGAGGCTTTAATTTGCTATCGATTTAGTTTCAGTTTGTAGGAGCCTTCAGCTTCTTCTGAAACCTCAATTAAAAAGGATGATGCACGCCCTGATGTTTCTGTTTGTGGAACTAGATGTTTTTCTACCCTGTTATCAAATGGCAGTCTGTAATTAAATCACTTCTTACTTCATCCTGGAACTGACCATCACTACAGAGATCGCCTTGGGGCAAACACCCAGTGGCAATTTAAGTTGACTTAAATCTCTCTGCAAAACAGGCGAGGACTAAAGGTTAACAGTTCCACAATAGGAAGTTAAATCAATAACAGTACAGTACTAATAGATTTAATGGAGATCTGATTAACCAATTTTGACAATGGAAGAGTGGCAGGAAGTGGGATTGAGAGACTTTTAAAGTATTCCGTACTTTCTTCTTTTAAACCTAATTTTCTTATTCAGCCACATTGCTGTGGGTCTGGAGTCACATGTAGGCCAGACCAGGTAAGGATGGCTAATTTCCTTCACATTAGTAGATGAGATAGGTTTTCATGAGAATCAACAATGGTTCATCATTAGATCCTTTTTTCCAGATTCTTTATTGAATTAAAATTCCATCACCTTCCATGGTGGAAACACAGCTTCTGTATTATTAATACTGTGATAAAACTATTAAGCCATGCCTTCCCCCTATTCTGTGGGATATAAGCTTCCCTCTAATATCTTGCCCAAAGACCTTGCTAAATTGAAAATACAGTTTCATAGTGAAATGGTCCCCTGCTTCACGAGGTATCCACATGAGGTGTATTCTGTTTCTTGTAAGAATTTACTATCACTTTCATTTTAAGTGACTTTCATCTTAACTGACTTTCATGCTTGGCTTATCACTGTATCAGTATTGCTGGAGGGTTCTCCTCCCTCAGATCAATGATCCTGGCTCCTTTCCAATGAAGCATTTGGATTCCTGTTGCCAAAAGGTTGTTGCAGTATAAGATTGCCACCGAGGCTGCAGAACCCCTGATCCTGAAGATCTTCCCAACCATACTGTGCCCTAGCTTAAATTGCTTGTTACAGCAGGGGGCAGTCTCCAGGGAGTGACACTGGGATCATATGTAACCTGTGCTGTGGTTATACTGATGCCACCAATGTCTAACTGCCCTTGCTAAATGTGGATGGTTGACAAATATGATTATCATAAAAAAAGGTTTATTTTAATTAAAATGAAGAGTAAGAGTACTCTTCTTTGAATTTACTTCGAACTGAATATAGTAAAGATTAGGGAAGAAATAAAGGATTAGGATATCTGGGCCATTAATTGGCATGGTGGCTCAGAGGTTAGTACTGTTACCTCACAGCGCTAGGGACCTGGGTTTGATTCCACCCTCAGGTGACTGGCTATATGGAGTTTGCACAATTTCCCTGTGGTTGTGTGTATTTTCTCTGGGTGCTCCTGTTTCCTCCCACAGTACAAAACTGTGTAGATTAGGTGGATTGGCCATGGGAAATTGCCTGTCGTGTCCAGAGATATGCAAGCGAGGTGAATTAGCCTTGAGAAATGCGGGATAATGGAGATAGGATGGGGAACTGGGTTTGGGTAGGATGCTCTTTGGAGGGTGGTACTGACTTGATGGACCGAATGGCCTCTTTCTGCACTGCAGGGTTTCTATGATTCTAAATCACATTTCTTTTAACAAACAGTGTCCATTATCCCTTATACTACTTATGCTGACATTCAGGCTGAATGAGCACAATGTATTTGTAAAAGAAGGAGTGAATATGTCTTGCTGAGCCAGTAGAAAGATCAATTCCAGATGGCAGGATGTAAATATTCTGGTGAGCATTGTACAGAAGTAAAGGAAGCATGTCCAATGTGGGCACAACAGTATTCTCAATGTAAGAAGCTGAATTTGTTTCTTTTTTAATTCACTCATGTGATGCTACTATCATGGGCGAGGCCAACATGTATTGCCCATAGGACTGTTCAGAGTGAACACCATTGTAATGTATCTGGAGTCACTTGTGAGCTATACCGGGTTCCACATTTAATCATTACAGAAATTGCTGGCACGGTGGCTCAGTCGCAGGTCACAGTGCCAGGGATCTGAGTTCGATTCTGGACATGGGCAACTGTCTGGGTGGACTCTCCAGGTGCCCTGGTTTCCTCCCACAATCCAAAGATGTGCAGGTTAGGTGAATTGGCCATGCTAAATAACCCATAGCGTTCAGGGACATGTTAGGTGCATTAGTCAAGCGTAAATGTAGAATAATAGGGTAGGGGAATGGGTCTGGGTGGGTAACTCTTCCGAGGGTCAGTGCGGACCTGTTGGGCCTAATGGCCTGTTTCCACACTGTAAGGATTCTACGATGATTCCAAAACTTGGCAAGGCCAACAATATCTGTGGGGAGAAGGCAGAGTTAACGTTTTGAGTCTGGTGACTTTTCATCAGAATTGCCAGTTGACTCTGTTTTCTGTGCACAGATGCTGTCAGACCTGCTGAGTTTTGCTAGCAACTTCTGATTGCGTTTTGGATCTCCAGCATTCATTGTTCTTCGATTTTTTGTATCAATTTGACGATGGTTGATAGAGGCTTCTCTTGGATCCATTCTTCCTCATGTTATGCATTGACTCCACATGTTCTAAAGTACCTGACTAAATGCTTGCTACTGCACATCTAATTGACCTACCCCTTAATGTAATTTGCTTTAGCTGGTTTCATGATTTCATGTTTGCCCTGATGCAACTTTAAAATACCAATAACTAAACAAAAATTGCTGGAAAGGCTCAGCAAGTTTGGCTCAGCATCTACCGATCTTTCAATTTTCATTTAAAATACTAATCTTGGACCCACTCTTCTCTTCCTCAAACTAAAGTGAAATTCACTCGTATTGTGATGATTGTGACATAGGGATGCCTCCACTTGGATATAATTAATCAATCCGATCTCATCGCACAATAGCAGTTCTATTATGGGTGCGTTTGCTGACACTGATGCATACACGCTTGATTGGGGTTTAAATCCCACCACAATATATGTATTTCATTTGGTGCACGTGCACCTAAAATATAATAGAAGAGTCCCACGACTTTGGCCCAGTGACACTGAAGGGATAGTGAGATGTTATCAAGTCAGATGGTGCATTGTTAAGAGTGGAACTTGCTGCTCCAAAGCATCAATTGTCTTCGTCCTTCTCGATGGCAGTGGCCTTGGTTTTGAAAGGCACTGTCTAAGTACCCTTGTGAACGTCAGCAGTGCATCTTGTGGGTGGTACACTATCCAAGTGAAGAAAATTTTACTCATTTCAGTCCTGATGTCCTCAAACCATAACCCTTTGATTATGTGCTGGAATTCTTACTCCATATCAGTTTGCCCCATCCTACCCCATCTCATTTGATTAACACAGTCTACTCCTTTCTCCCTTATCTGCATTTCCAGATTATTCTTGAATTCATAAATATTTTTCCCTCAACTATTCCTGGTGGTCACAAGACCCACATATTAACCATTGTCTGGATAAGAAGTGTCTCCAATATTTCTTATCGGGTTTCATGCTAATAGTCTATGTTTATGATCCCTTACTTTTAATTTCCATCCTTAAAACAGTCTCTTTATTTGGCTCTGTTACATCATGGCAGTGAACCCCTCTATTACTTAAACCCAAACATCCAGAAAAGCTCATCTCGCCTCAGTTAAAATATGAGTGACAGACAATTCCCAAATTCCACTATTTAAAGGAAATAACTTTTTTTTACTCTGAAAGTGAACATTAAGCAATAACTATTCAAAACTCTAAGCCCCCTTTCTCTTAATTAGTTACTACCTGTCTCCAATTCTATACCAATATGCTGTTCCAATAAGACACTTATTAAAATTATATCAACTTAATTTCAAAACCGCACAGCCATTGTCTTCTGTCTTCCCTCTTCTGGCTAAGGGTCTCCCTGGGTTGTCTCTTTTCTTTTTACTGTGAGTAGATTTCATTTTAAAAGGTATCTTTGACAGAGAGAGTTTCCTAATCTCTTGGAGACCAAGGCGTTAGCTCTCCATGTGTTTCTGTCTCGACAACAGTCGGTCTCTCTCCAATTTTCAAAATGTTCGCACTTTTAGCCCCAGCGTTGGATCATCTCATTGGTTCAGTGTTGGCAAAAGAGAAAGTGAGGACTGCAGATGCTGGAGATCAGCGCTGAAAATGTGTTGTTGGAAAAGCGCAGCAGGTCAGGCAGCATCCAAGGAGCAGGAGAGTCAACGTTTCGGGCATGAGCCCTTCTTCAGGAATGAGGAAAGTGCATCCAGCAGGCTAAGATAAAAGGTAGGGAGGAGGCACTTGGGGGAAGGGTGTTGGAAATGCAATAGGTGGAAGGAGACCAAGCTGAGGGTGATAGGCCGGAGTGGAGGTAGGGGTGGAGAGGTCAGGAAGAAGATCGCAGGTTAGGAAGGCGCTGCTGAGTTCGAGGGATTAGACTGAGACAAGGTGGGGGGAGGGGAAATGAGGAAACTGGAGAAATCTGAGTTTATCCCTTGTGGTTGGAGGGTTCCTAGGTGGAAGATGAGGCGCTCTTCCTCCAGCCGTCGTGTTGCTATGGTCTGGCGATGGAGAAGTCCAAGGACCTGCGTGTCCTTGGTGGAGTGGGAGGGGGAGTTGAAGTGTTGAGCCACAGGGTGGTTGGGTTGGTTGGTCTGGGTGTCCCAGAGGTGTTCTCTGAAATGTTCCGCACGTAGGCGGCCTGTCTCCCCAATATAGAGGAGGCCACATCGGGTGCAGCGGATGCAGTAAATGATGTGTGTGGAGGTGCAGGTGAATTTGTGGTGGATATGGAAGGATCCCTTGGGGCCTTGGAGGGAGGTAAGGGGGGAGGTGTGGCCGCAAGTTTTGCATTTCTTGCAGTTGCAGGGGAAGGTGCTGGGAGTGGAGGTTGTGTTGGTGGGGGTGTGCACCTGACGAGGGAATCACGGAGGGAGTGGTCTTTTCAGAATGCTGATAGGGGAGGGGAGGGAAATATATCTCTGGTGGTGCGGTCCGTTTCGAGGTGGTGGAAATGACGACGGTTGACACGATGTATATGGAGGTTGGTGGGGTGGTAGGTGAGGACCAGAGGGGTTCTGTCCTGGTGGCGATTAGAGGGGCGGGGCTCAAGAGCGGAGGAGCGGGAAGTGGAGGAGATGTGGTGGAGGGCATCATCGATCACGTCTGGGGGGAAATTGCGGTCTTTGAAGAAGGAGGCCATTTGGGTTGTACGGTATTGGAACTGGTCCTCCTGAGACCAGATGCAGTGGAGACAAAGGAATTGGAAATAGCATCTGTTCCCAGGAGGACCAGTTCCAATACCGTACAACCCAGATGGCCTCCTTCTTCAAAGACCGCAATTTCCCCCCAGACGTGATCGACAATGCCCTCCACCGCATCTCCTCCACTTCCCGCTCCTCTGCTCTTGAGCCCCGCCCCTCCAATCGCCACCAGGACAGAACCCCTCTGGTCCTCACCTACCACCCCACCAACCTCCATATATATTGTATCATCCATTGTCATTTCCGCCACCTCCAAACAGACCCCACCACCAGAGATATATTTCCCTCCCCTCCCCTATCAGCGTTCTGAAAAGACCACTCCCTCCGTGACTCCCTCGTCAGGTCCACACCCCCCACCAACCCAACCTCCACTCCTAGCACCTTCCCCTGCAACTGCAAGAAATGCAAAACTTGAACCCACACCTCCTCTCTTACTTCCCTCCAACGCCCCAATGGATCCTTCCATATCCATCGCGAATTCACCTGCACCTCCACACACATCATTTACTGCATCCGCTGCACCCGATGTGGCCTCCTCTATATTGGGGAGACAGGCTGCCTACTTGTGGAACGTTTCAGAGAATACCTCTGGGACACCCGGACCAACCAACCCAACCACCCCGTGGCTCAACACTTCGACTCCCCCTCCCACTCCACCAAGGACATGCAGGTCCTTGGACTCCTCCATCGCCAGACCATAGCAACACGACAGCTGGAGGAAGAGCACCTCATCTTCCACCTAGGAACCCTCCAACCACAAGGGATAAACTCAGATTTCTCCAGGTTCCTCATTTCCCCTCCTCCCACCTTGTCTCAGTCCCAACTCTCGAACTCAGCACCACCTTCCTAACCTGCAATCTTCTTCCTGACCTCTCTGCCCCCACCCCGGCCTATCACCCTCACCTTGACCTCCTTCCACCTATCGCATTTCCAACGCTCCTCCCCCAAGTCCCTCCTCCCTACCTTTTATCTTAGCCTGCTGGACACACTTTCCTCATTCCTGAAGATGGGCTCATGCCCAAAACATCGACTTTCCTGCTCCTTGGATGCTGCCTGACCTGCTGCGCTTTTCCAGCAACACATTTTTCAGCTCAATGTTGGCAAAATTATAAATTCAAACTCGATTGGGTTTTATTATCCTGGGGCATAATTTAAGCTGATTGGTTAAATTTGAATTGTTGTCAAAACAGCAACCAAAATTCAGGTATCCATTTCACTGCCAAATGTTACATATTTTCAATTTTTCTATAACTCTGGGGCTGCCAACTAGTCATATGACAGGTGCCGGTGAGCTGTCAGTTCAGAATAGCATTCCCTCTCTCTTAAAGCTACAGAGGGCACATTCAACTTCATAACAGCTCAGTAGTTAGCACTGCTGCTTCATATCACCAGGGACCTAGGTTCAGACTCAAGCCTCGAGCGACTGTGCTGAGTTCACACATTTTCCCCCCTGTCTGCGTGTGCTTCCTCTGGGTGCTCCTGTTTCCTTCCACAGTTCAAAACATATAGCAGCTTTGGTGAAGTGGCTGTGCTTAATTGCCAATAGTGTCACGAGATGTTCAGGCGAGGTGGATTAACCATAGGAAGTGCAAGGTTACAGGGATAGGGTAGCCGGGTGGGTCTGAATGGGAATGCGCTTGGGAAGTGGGATGATGCTGCTCCTTTAACAAGGTTATGGTGTCTTTGGTTATTTTCGCTGAGATGTTGTAAAAGACTCACACTCTGAAAAGCCGAAGTTGAAGGGTGTTCGGGTCAATTTGTTTAAAAGTATCAGATAATGCCTCAGGCAAAAGGCTTTTTAGTTTAAAAAAATACTTGTACAATGAAAGGGAAGCGGCCAATTGTCCCAGTTCAGCTTTGTGCTGGTTTGGTTTGGTTTTAGCACAGGAGAGTGGAAAGAAGCCGCTTGACCCAAAGACGAAGGTCCAGGCTGGTACTGTCTCTCTGATGTCTAACCTATGTGTTTGATATTACATTTTGTGCTAAAGGGGGTTTATAGGGATTGCTGCAAGTATTGGGAACAGCATCATTAAGGTGGGATGATCTGTTGGGTTTTCAGATAGGTTAAGTTGTTTGTTGTTCCCTTTTATTTGTGCTTCATTCGGTAATCTTGTAAATAAATTCTGTTTTGTTTACAACTAAGTAGTTTGACCAGCTGCACGCTCTCCTGGCATTTCCACTGTACACCTGCTTAAAGCAACTAACAAAGTTGGGGTCTGGGCTAAATTCTTGAAATGCTTTGAGGGGATCTGGCCTGGTCCATAACAGACTGGGGGCTCTTTGGGGGATTTGTTCTGTAGTTCCAATTTGGGATTAGGGTTGTTGGACTTGAAGGCAGTGAGTGGCAGGTGTTAGTGCCTTTTGTTCTGGGTGTTGAATTCAGTCGGTTTAAACAGTGCTTGGGACATTAATGGCTCTTCAAGTCACCAAGAGTTTTCTGGGGGTGGAAGCAGTGACTTTGGGAGTTTTGCAAAAGGTGATTAAGGCCAAGCTGCTGGAATTAGCAGGCGAGGTCCAGCAGGCACTGCCTCCTTCCGTAAGGAAAGGAGAGATAGTTACAACGGTAGCTCAACATTTAAATTTACTAGAATCTTTTCTGGCCATCAGAATCTTTAGAGATGGCTAAAATTCAATTGGAAATGAAGCAGCTTGAGTTAGAGGCATAAGACAAGGAATTATGATTAAAAGCACAGAAAAGAGATGTGGGGGACGGGGGGAAGGAAGAAAGAGAGAGAGTTTGAACTTCAGAAATTGGCACTTAGACAGGTGTTCAAAAATTCACTTTCTGAAGTAGAGATAACTCATAGAGTCAGAGAGATGTACAGCATGGAAACAAACTCTTCAGTCAATGCCGACCAGATATCCTAACCCAATCCAGTCCCACCTGCCAGCACCCAGCCCTTATCCCTCTAAAGCCTTCCTATTCATATACCAGATGCTTTTTAAATGTTGTAATTGTACTAGCCTCAACACATTCTCTGGCAGCTCATTCCATACATGCACCATCCTCTGCATGAAAAGGATGCTCCTTAGCTCTCTATTATATCTTTCCCCTCTCATCTTAGACCTATGCTCTCTCGTTCTGGAATCCCCCACCCCCGGGAAAAGACCTTTCCTATTTATCCTATCCATGCCCCTTATGATTTTATAAACCTCTATGAGGTCACTCCTCAGCCTCTGACGCTCCAGGGAAAACAGCCCCAGCTTATTCAGCCTCTCTCTATTGCTCAATTCTTCCAATCCTGACAACATCCTTGTAAATCTTTTCTGAACCCTTTCAAGTTTCACAACATCCTTCCGATAGGAAGGAGACCAGAATTGCACGCAATACTGCAAAAGTGACCTAATGTCCTGTATAGTCGCAACATGACCTCCCAACTCTGACCAATAAAGGAAACCACACCAAAAGCCTTCTTCACGTATTCAGTGGAAGAGTATGTTAAAATGACAAGATTAGCAGCTAAATGCTGATGATTATGACTTGGTCCACAAATCAAAGTTTGGCCTCCAAAATCAATTTCAATCCGTGCGAGATAGTAATTGGAGAATAGAGAATTCCTCGTGTGGAAAGGGAAAGATAGATGTCAGTGAAGATCATAAGGATAACTTACTGCAGGGTAAAAAGTAAACACTTAAAAGGGAAAAAGAAGTTAAAAAGCTCTTGTGTTTTCATTGCAATAAAGTAAGCCACGTGAAGTCAGTGTTGGTGTGTTAGGAAAAGCACTGGGAAGCCAAATGCAAGAAAACAGGATAAACCAGGAAATTTTGTTGGCGTGGTAATGGAATGCACAGTGGAGGCTAGAAAGCTGCACCAGGATGTACACGCTGATCGGAGGTTGGTTAAGGAGGAAGTGCCAGATCCTGTTAAACCATGTACCTGTGAAGGCAAAGTTTACTCGCATAGGCCAGGAGCAGCAGGTAAAGAGGTTCCAATATTAAGAGATACAGAATCCTCTCAATTTGTAGTGTTGAGAACTGAGGAGATATGTACTTCTGACAGACTATTGCCAGAAAATGTATTACTACTGGGAATTCATGGTGAGACAAGAAGCCTTCAATTATGTAAAGTGAGTTTAGAGTGTCCAGTGAAGTGTGGGGAAGTTGTGGTCAGACTATTAGAAAAACTCTCAGCTCCAGGAATACAATTTGTCCTTGCGAATGATAAAGCTGGTTCACAGGTGGGAATGCTGCCTACTGTGGTTAAAAACCCTGTGGAAACTCAGGCACCTGAACTATTGCAGGACATGTATCTTGGGATTTCTCTACACTGCATGGAAACAAGGTCACAAAGGTACCAGTTGAAACAGGAACAATCAAAGAGTATCGATAAGAAAGTTGAAGGGGAATTGGCAGAGACCCTGTTTGATCAGATGGTTGAGACAAACCAGGAGCAGATAAGACGACAATGCAGACATCTTCAGCTCAGATAAATTAACTGAGTTACAGCAGAAAGAGGAATTATTAAAGTAATTGTATCAAAAGGCATACACAGTAAAAGAACCAGAATGTATCACTGAATACTATTATCTTAAAATGATGCCTTAATGAGGAAATGGAAACCATCACATATTCAGGCAGATGAGAAATGGGCAGAAATTCATTAAGTACATTGCCTGTGGGTTGTAGAAAGGAGATGTTACAAGTGGCTATCACTAGAGAGTCATTCAGGAGTGAGAAAATCTCAAGCTAAAATACAAAAGTATTTTTACTGGTCTGGACTGCACAAAGATGTAGTTGAATTTTGCCAGGTATGTCATACATGGCAGGTAATTATAAAACCCACCCCTTTAATACCTATTCATGCATTTGAGGAACTTTTAAAAGAGTCTTAATTGATTGCGTAGGACCCCTACCTGAAACAAAAAGTGGGAATCAGTATTTGTTGACAATAATGGATGTGCCCACTAGATTTCCCGAGGCCATCCACTTATACAATATCACAGCTAAAAGGAATTACTCGAATCTTCACTAGGTACAGACTACCCACAGAGATACAATCAGGTCAAGGGTCAAACTTCACATCAAAATTATTCAAGGAATTCATGCATAGTTTAGGAATAAAACAATTCAAACCTACTGAGTACCATCCAGAGTCGCAGGGAGTGCTTGAAAGGTGTCACCAGATATTAAAGACCATGTTGAGGGCTTAAAATCAAGACTGTCCAGAGGATTGGGATAAGGGAATTCTGTTTGTGCTTTTTGCAATCAGAGATACACCAAATGAATTGACCAAATTTAGTCCATTTGAATTAGTTTTTGGACATGAAGTGAGAGCACCGCTAAAATTAATTCAGGAGAAATTATTAAGTCAGAATTCAGAGACCACATATTTGGACTATATGTCAAATTTTCAGGAATGATCAAATAGAGTGGGGGATTTAAAAGTATCATAGCATACAATAAACAGGAAGCAGATAGAAGTCAAAAATTCACAATTTTGCTGTCAGAGATAAGGGGTTAGTGTTACTTCCAGTGATAGATGAACCTTTAAAAGCAAGGTTTAGTGGTACTTATCATGTCGAAAGGAAATTGACTGAAGTGAGCTATTTGATTGGCACTCCAGACAGAAAGGAATCTCACAGAGTCTGTCATGTGAACATGCTCAGAAGCTGTTCTGTACTATGAGAAACTCCCCAATTACCTTTGTTTTTGCATATCATGGGGCCATTTGTCCATGTACATGTTTGTATGTTTATAGTCAATGTAATGTGTATGTGTATTGTAGAGTATTAACAATTTAGGAATAAGGGGTTTTAAAATGAAGTCATCTTTGCATATTGATAGTTCATTTTTTTAATGGGAGAAGTGTGACAATGCTGCTCCTTTAACAAGGTAGCGTTGTCCTTTTGTTTTCAGAGAGGTTCAAAATGTCTAAGTTGAAGTGTTTTTAGGGTCAGTTTGATTATAGCTATCAAATACTGCCTCAGGAAAAAGGCTTTCAAGTTAAACTAACACTTGTACCATGGAAGAGAAGTGGCCAGTTCTCTCAGCTCAGCTTTTCTCTGGTTTGGATTGGTTTGGGTTTTGCACAGTGAAGATAGAAAAAGCTCTTGGACCCCAGAGAAGCAGATCCAGGCTGATCCTTCTCCCTCTATGGCTTTTCTCATGTAAGAGCTGAAAATGTGTTGCTGGAAAAACGCAGCAGGTCAGGCAGCATCTAAGGAACAGGAAATTCGACGTTTCGGGCATAAGCCCTTCATCAGGAAGGCTTTTCTCGTGTAAGACTCTGGGTTTGATTTTACATTCTGTGCCAAGGGGTGCTTATGGGGATTGTTCCAAGTATTGGGAAGAGGATCATTAAGTTTGGATAATCTGTTGGATTTTTGGATAGGTTAAGTTATCCACTATTCTGTTCTCTTTTATTTGTGACTCATTTGGTTTTCTTCTGAATAAATTCTGTTTTATTTAAAACTAAATGGTTTGACCAGCTGCATCTCTCTTGGAATATCGGCTGTGTACCTAATTAAAACAACGAACAAAGTTAGGTTCTGGGCTACTTTCTTGAAATATTTTGAGGGGGTCTTGTCTGGTCTATAACAGAGGGTCGGCATGGGCTTGATGAGCCTGCTTCCAGGCTGTAGGAATTCTATGGTTCTATGTCAACTGCATTGAATTCTTTATAATTTTACAGGCTTCTGACAGATCATTCTGTCAGTTCTATTTTATAGAATAAAGTGCCCCAGCTGGTTTCTGAATTTGATTCTGAAAATTGTTGTGAAAGCTATAGGAATGTCACTTAAATGAAAGAGAATTTCATCAAGTCAGATTTTTTTTTCTTTACCGGGGAAGTGAATGATTTAAAGTGATGCGTGCAAATAAAGAGGTTTAAAATGATGAGCAAGAGAAGGGTGTCATGTTGGCTCAGTGGTTAGCGCTGCTTTCTCACAGTGCCAGGCACCAGGTAACTGCCTGTGTGGAATTTGTACATTCTCCCCGTGTCTGCGTGGGTTTCCTTTGGGTGCTCCGGTTTCCTCCAACTGTCCAAAGATGCGCAGGTTAGGTGAATTGGCTATGCTAAATTGCCTGTAGTTTTCAGGGATGTGTAAGTTAGGTGCATTAGTCAGGGGGAAATATAGGTAGAGGAATGGGTCTGGATGGGATACGCTTCAGAGGGTCAGTGAGGACTTGTTGGGCAAAATGGCCTGTTTTCACACAGTGGGCATTCTATGATTCTATTCTATTATGAGAAACAAGGGTGATGTGAGAAAAAAATGTTTTCACATGGCGAGTACGGGTAGTTTTCCCATAACATAATGGGACTTATGGAAAAAGTGGGGTTAGGGACAGACCAGCAAAAAATATCACTCTCAATCGCTCAAAAATCACTCAAAAGCCTAACACAAAATATAGCACAGCTTGAATGAAGGTTTAAGTTATATTTATTAACAAAACAAAAGTAAATTTACTACATTATATTGAAAATATATTGTTAATGCAGGGACAGAGGGTCAGCATCATCACCACCTTCAGGTGCAGTTATGGCTGTGGAAGTGGATGGCTGTGGTTGATTGTGTTCTGCCTGTTTCTTGGGGGTTGGTTTAAAAAAGATATCCAGTGTTTGCTGCTTTGGCCTTTATCTTCTGTCTTGATGAAGCTGTTCATAAGATGCCAGATGATATCTTATTGAGCAAACTGCTTCCTTGCAGCACAGTCATATGATTCTTTGCCACCTCAAAGCCAGGGTCATGTGCTTCATTCTTAGAAATATAGGTTCTTACTGACATTCACTTCCGGTTTAAACCAGTCTCATCCAAGTTGAAGATATGACTTAAGGTGTAGCTTTCTTTGTCAATTTTCTTTTACTGTGGGAAGAAATGCCAGTGCATGCTCCTTGCCTACATATACATTCACCAATTGATTTACGTTATGGAATGCAGAGTGATTCTTAAAACCAGCAAACCACACACTGCTAGCACCAAAGGCAGGCACATCTGCAGGGTTTTGAGCTTCTTTCTTTAGATCTTCTTAAATGGATAAGGCTTTCTCTTTTATGATGAAAAAGGTTGTCCCAGATTGCTTTCTTGTTTGATCTTCTATCCAAATACTTAACCTCCCCATCTCCTCGAGTTCCTTTGGCTGTGACCTCACAGATTTGTAGGCACTCAGACTTGTTCCAGCAATACAGCTTGCCTTAATCTCTTCAGCATTGCTTCTAATGGTATGTAGGGTAAACTCCCTCATTCCTGTCAAGCGAACCATATCACATGTCCTCTCTTCATGCTCAACACACTTGATAAGATCTAGTTTCTCTTCCGATGTTATAGCTGTTTGTTTGTGTTCACCTCCAATTTTATTACCAGGGTGTGTCTTATTAACATTCTTGTGACTAGGCCCCTCCATTTTTGCAAAAAAAGGGATTATCCAGGAGTAGATTGCGCGATATGCAGGTGCAAGAATAAATTAGAAAGGCAAATGTTTTGTATACGAGTAATGCAGTCCGATAGGAATTATGCAGGGCTTAAACAGGAATTATAGAAGAATATTCCTGTCTCAGAGGGAAAGCAATGAATGTTCATTCGTTAATTTTGAGATGAAACTGCTCAATGTATAGTACTTAACCTTTCACATGCTCTGATGGCAGCTGACATTGGCACATGTGCAGACAAGAGCGTGAAATGATCCCCATTGGAATCGCGCGAATGCAAACAGAGGTAAACGTTCTCGTAAATACCTTTCTTCAGTGACATTATAGCTAAATCACGCTGCCGAAATACGCTTTATATGAGAACTGCCTGTAGTTAGGGAATGGAATATCCTGCCTGGAAATGGGATGGAGCCAAATGGGGCAGCACAGTGGTTAGCACTGCTGCCTCACAGTATCAGAGACTCAGGTCTGACTCCAGCCTGGATTAGTGGTGCTGGAAGAGCACAGCAGTTCTGATTCCAGCCTTGTGCGATTGTCTTTGTTGAGTCTGTTAATGGCTCAGCTGATTGTGGAAATGGGGTGGAGGTAGGTTCAGTTGAGGTATTCAAGAGGATATTGGATTTAAGTAGAAATGGTGTGCAGAAAATGCAGAGGATTTATGTCTTCCGTCTTTAAGGTTGCACTTTTAATATCTGATTACTAAGGAGGAAAATGCTCAGTTGAGTCACCATGAACCAATGGCCTTGATAATGATATATGTTACACAGTAATCAGTAATAATAACTTTAAATCCTACAGACATGATTTGGTTTAATTTAGATTTAATTTCAGATACACGTTGATCAAAACTAAATGTCACCGCCCGCCCAATGAAGCTCAAGTTAATTTCAAGTTAAGCCTAATGAATCACTTTGCCATGGCGATAAGGGAAATCTCAAGAGTGTTTTGTATTATTTTGCTGATTGAGACTCTTTGTAGGTGGTAGAATAGTTTTAATAATGTAGCAGTTTACAATGAATCAATCACTGCGAGCAATAACTTTTAAAATAATGATAGAGATCAAATGATAGCACTCTCGCCTCGGAGTTAGAGATTGTGTATATGATTCCTACTTCAGAGAGTTTCGCACAAACCTGTGGGCTAACATTTCACTCCAGAACAGAGGGAAAGCTGCAATTTCGGAGGTGTCATCTTTCAGATGAAACTGAGACCTAGCCTGCTCTCTCAGCTGGCTGCAAAAGATGCCATGGCACCATTTAACAAAGAACAGGCAAATCTTCTCTGATGTGAAAGTGATCAGAGTCAAGATTAGTGTGGTGCTGGAAAAGCACAGTCAGGAATTCCTGATGAGGAGCTTTGTCCCAAAGTGTCGATTTTCCTGCTCCTCGATGCAGCCTGACCTGCTGTGCTTTTCCAGCACCACTCTAATCTTGACTCAAATCTTCCCTGCTGTCCTGGCCAACATTTATTCCTGAATTAATGCTTCTAAAACTGGTTGCCTGATCATTGCGGTGCGTTTGCATGATCAAAGAGTCGAGAGTTGTAGGAAGAATGTGGGGTTGAAGCCGTAATGAGATCAGCCAAGATATTACTGAATGACAAGGAAGGCTCAAGGGCCGAATGGCTGACTCCTGCTCCTATTTTTTACATTCTTATGCATCTTGATGGGGCTTGCCCTGTGCATATTGGCTGCTGGATTGCGTCCATTACAGCAATGATGACATTTTAAAGGCGTTTTTTCAGGTGTAACATGCTTTGGAGTGTTCTGACATCCTGACAAACACTGCGTAAATCCAAATATCTTGTCATAACAACAACTGATCTTTACCACTTCTAGCCCACCATTCATTTATAGTGAAAGCCAAAAGCCTTCACCTCCAAGGAACACATATTTAGGGGTCACTGTTGTTGTGATCAAGAAGACACTATGTCAGAACTGTCCATCACTATGCATCATGTAACAGGATTTAGTGTATATACCCAAATGTACACTGTAGATAGAACAGAGCTGCAGTCCTACAGATTGGATATGTCTACATAGCCTCCAAGTTACCAATATTATGCTGTTGAGGTTGTTCAGGACATTGGTGAGGCGTTTTGTGGAATACAGAGACCAGTTCTGGTCACTTTATTAAAGGAAGGATATTATTAAGCTGGAGAGGGTTCAGAACAGAATTACCAGGATGTGCCAGGAATGGAGTACTTGACTTATAAAGAGAGGCTGGATAGACTGGGAATTTTGTCACTGGAACAGTGGAGGTTGAAGTGTGACCTTCTCGAGGTTTATAAAATCAGGAAGGGTAAAACTACGGTGAATGGCAGATGTCTTTTCTCTAGGGTGGGAGATTTCAAGACTAGGAGGAATATTTTTAACATAAAGATGTAAAAGACATGAGAGGGAATATTTTTACACAGACAGTGGATTGTGTGTGGAATGAATTTCCAGATTAAGTCGTGGATGTGGGTACTGTTAGAAAATTTAAAAGACATTTAGATGAGAATGTGAAAAGGAAATGCTTAGAGGGATATGGGCCAAGCTCAGGCAGATGGGACTAGTTTAATTTGGAATTATGATTGGCGTGGATGGATTGGACTGAAGGGTCTGTTTCTATGCTGTATGATTCCATAATTGCACAGATGTAGTCTTATCTTCAAATGAAGAGCTCACTGTTCCTCTGCAACTCTTTGTTATATGATTGATACATTTGTGCTAAACAAAGCTCTGATTGTATATATGCCTGGGATTTGACCACATGACCAGCATTTGGTCCACCCTCCCCTCCCCCCAATAATGCTCCTGCCATTGGTCACCCAGAATGTCAAAGCTTACAGGGCACACAATCTGAAAGGCGAACAGAATCTTACAAGAGTTTGGGTGGACTCTAGGGAGATTTGGGGCAGAGTCAGCTGAGGAGTCCAAGAAGGACAATCTTGATGTCAGGGGCAGCCTGAAACCTTACAAACTTTAACAAATACTTGAATGAGCACTTGAAATATCATAACATTCAAGAATATGGGACAAGAGCAGGAAATTGAGATTAACGCGCTTCAGTGATAGTTATGTCGGTGCAGACTCAATGGGCCAAGGGGCTTTTCCAATGCTGTATGAGTCTATAACCTCCTCGATCTTTTATACACTTGCCGAGGGGCGGGGCGAGGTTCTCACTGGGCAGTGGCGAGTTACAAATTAAGAGGATTAATTGCTCTCGAAATGCACTTTGAATGCTGCAGCTTGCCACCTCTCCAAGGTCACAGACCAAGCGAGACATTGATAAACCTCGGTGTGGAAATCAGAGCAGGCTCCTGTTGCCCTCCGCTGGCCATTTGTTCTGAAGGATTTCCAAATTGGACTCTGGGCACCAAGATTTCAAGGCATGCTCACTGGGTACTGGCCACATACAACCCATGTCCACAGAAATTCACATCTGATAGGTTCCATCCTCTAAGAATGGCACATCTCTGGTTAACTTTCTGTACCTTTCCATACTTCAGTTCTGGTCTCAGTGCAATAGGAAGTTAAAAATCACACAACACCAGGTTATAGTCCAACAGGTTTATTTGGAAACACTAGCTTTCAGAGCACTACTCCTTCCTCAGGTGCATCTCTGGGCTCTGTACTCACTGATATAGTACTCACACACACTGAGCCTACCTTGACACTCCCAGTGGTGCATTGTCACGCCTTGTCTTTTTATACTTTGGACCCTTCAATCAGATATGCAAGGCTCATTTTACTTTGGTCATATCATTCCATTTAGCACAGACACAAAACCAGGAAGCTTATCATGGTTTTAAGTAGTCCTCAGTCAAGACAAGGGAAATAATCTTTGCTCAGGGTGTCCTGACGCAGTAAGTCCAGGTCAGCCCCTGATATCAGTCCAGGGGCTTGGACACAGTCAGCTGCTCAGGGTAGTCAGAGACAGGATGCTGTGCACACAGAGGGTTAGGAGATGAATGTCAGGCAGACTACCATTCTTCCTGACTCTTTCTGTCGTATTTAACTCTTGGAATGTAGGAGAGTGGTTATTCAGGGAGATGAAACTGTGAGATACACCTATAATTTTCGATGCAGGTGGCATGAGCATGTGACAGCACAGACAACAAGCAGGGATAGTGGTAGAGATTCTATGATTCAGGGCATAGAGGGATAGGGGCCATGTACAGGCAGATGGGATTAGATTAGAATAGTATCATGGGCAGTACAGACATGGTGGGCTGAAGGGCATGTTCCTATGCTGTTCAGTTCTGTGTACGTTATATACAACTCACAGTGACCAAAAGAAACCTTAGATTCAGCCATTGTTATTTACTGATTTCCATTCTCAGGTAGGTAAAAACAATGATTGCAGATGCTGGAAACCAGAGTTTAGATTGGAGTGGTGCTAGAAAAGCACAGCAGCTCAGGCAGCATCCGAGGAGCAGGAAAATCGACATTTTGGGCAAAAAGCCCAAACAAATGTCACTCTCACCCGCAAATAATTTTGTAATAAATAAAAGCATAGTGATGGTAGCACAGTATAGTGGTAATATAACTGGATAGCAACTCAGAGATCTAGGTTACCGTAATGGTTCTGTTCGCCGAGCTGGAAGTTTTGTTGCAAACGTTTCGTTCCCTGGCTAGGAGACATCATCAGTGCTCTGGAGCCTCCTGCGAAGCGCTTCTTTGATGTTTCTTCCGGCATTTATAGTGGTCTGTCCTTGCCGCTTCCGGGTGTCAGTTTCAGCTGTCCGCTGTAGTGGTTGGTATATTGGGTCCAGGTCGATGTGTCTGTTGATGGAGTTTGTGGATGAATGCCATGCCTCTAGGAATTCCCTGGCTGTTCTCTGTCTGGCTTGCCCTATGATAGTAGTATTTTCCCAGTCGAATTCATGTTGCTTGTTGTCTGAGTGTGTGGCTACTAGGGATAGCTGGTCGTGTCGTTTCGTGGCTAGTTGGTGTTCATGTATGCGGATTGTTAGCTGTCTTCCTGTTTGTCCTATGTAGTGTTTTGTGCAGTCCTTGCATGGTATTTTATAAACTACACTAGTTTTGCTCATGTTGGGTATTGGCTCCTTTGTTCTAGTAAGTTGTTGTCTGAGCGTGGCTGTTGGTTTGTGTGCCGTTATGAGTCCTAAGGGTCGCAGTAGTTTGGCTGTCAGTTCTGAAACGCTCCTGATGTATGGTAGTGTGGCTAGTCCTTTTGGTTGTGGCATGTCCTCGTTCCGTGGTCTATCTCTTAGGCATCTGTTGATAAAGTTGCACGGGTATCCGTTTTTGGCGAATACCTTGTATAGGTATTCCTCTTCCTCTTTTCGCAGTTCTGGTGTACTGCAGTGAATTGTAGCTCTTTTGAATAGTGTCCTGATGCAGCTTCGTTTGTGTGTGTTGGGGTGGTTACTTTCATAGTTTAGGACTTGGTCTGTGTGTGTTGTTTTCCTGTGTACCCTTGTGGTGAATTCTCCGTTCGGTGTTCTCTGTACTATCACGTCTAGGAATGGGAGTTGGCTATCCTTTTCTACTTCTCTCGTGAATCGGATGTCTGTGAGTGTGGCGTTGATGATCCGTAGTATATAATGTAGTTTATAAAATACCATGCAAGGACTGCACAAAACACTATATAGGACAAATAGGAAGACAGCTAACAATCCGCATACATGAACACCAACCAGCCACGAAACGACACGACCAGCTATCCCTAGTAGCCACACACTCAGACAACAAGCAACATGAATTCGACTGGGAAAACACTACTATCATAGGGCAAGCCAGACAGAGAACAGCCAGGGAATTCCTAGAGGCATGGCATTCATCCACAAACTCCATCAACAGACACATCGACCTGGACCCAATATACCAACCACTACAGCGGACAGCTGAAACTGACACCCGGAAGCGGCAAGGACAGACCACTATAAATGCCGGAAGAAACATCAAAGAAGCGCTTCGCAGGAGGCTCCAGAGCACTGATGATGTCTCCTAGCCAGGGGACGAAACATTTGCAACAAAAACTTCCAACTCGGCGAACAGAACCACTACAACAAGCACCCGAGCTACAAATCTTCGCACAAACTTTGAATCTAGGTTACCGTTTGTAGGTATATGGGTTCAAATCACAGGATTTGCTTGAAATTCATCCAATTAATAAATCTACAATATGAGCTCGTCTCAGGAACGGTGACTCTGGAACTCTCATTTATTGCTACAAAATCTAATTTAACTCAGAAATGTCTTTTTTGGAAGGGAACGTGGTGTCTTTACCTTGCTTTGTCTAAATGTGCTTTCAAACTCACAGCAATGTCGCTGTCTGTCAATTGTCCTTGGAAGGTTAGATTCCCTTAGATTAGATTCCCTACGGTGTAGAAACAGGCCCTTCAACCCAACCAGTCTACACCGACCCTCCGAAGAATAATCCACCCAGACCCATTTCCCTCTGGGCAATTCACCTGACCTGCACATCTATGGACTGTGGAAGGAAACCGGAGCACCCGAAGGAAATCCAAGCAGACACGGGGAGATTGTGCAAACTCCACACAGACAGGCACCCGAGAATCGAACTTGGGATCCTGGTGCTGTGAGGCTGCAGTGCTAACTACTGGTTATGCTGAGGTTGTACAGGAAATTGGTTAGGCCACCTTTGGAATACTGCTTTCAATTCTTATCCCCCTGCTATCGGGAGGATTTTGCGAAACTTTAAAGGATTCAGAAAATATTTAGAAGGATGATGCTGCCAGGGTGGATGGTTTGAGCTATAGGGAGAGGCTGAATAGGCTGGGGCTGTTTTCCTTGGAACGTCGAAGGCTGAGAGGTGACCTTATAGAAGTTTATAAAACAGTGAGGAGCATGGATAGGGTGAATAGCTAAGATCATTTCCCCAGGGTGATGGAGTCCAAAACTAGAAGGCATAGGTTCAAGGTGAGATGAGAATGTATTGAAAGGGACCTAAGGGCAACGTTTTCATGAAGAGAGTGATGTGTGTATAGAATGAGTTGCCAGAGGAGCTGGTGGAGGCTGGTATAATTACATTTAAAAGGCATCTGGATGGTATATGAATAGGAAGGGTTTAGGGAGACATGGGCCAAATGGGACTAGATGAATTTAGGACATCTGGCCGGCATGGACAAGTTAGATAGAAGATCTGTTTCCAAGCTGTACAGCTCTATGACTCACTGACTCTAAACACATTCAATCCAAAATGTGGTCAGAAAATGATAACATTGCCATTCAGATCCACATGCCACGTAAAGAAAGAAAATAATATAAAGTGCAATTTTTTTGAATACTCGTTTCTGATTTTCCTTCTGCATCTTTAGTTTTTAACAGTATCATGGGAAATAATTGTCTTTTCACAGAGAAACAAAACCTGTCCTAGAGGGTTGAAATGCCAATGCCTTGGCATCAAAACCTGTGCAGTAAAAATTACAAAGCAAATTGACTCAGGACTGTGTTTGTGGTGCTAAGCTCAGAAATAGTGCAGCAGCTTTGATTTGTCAACCTGCCACCTCCAACTTGTGCAGCTATAACCTAAGAGTGCTGCTCCAGTTAATTTCCCACCTTGTATCTTATCGCCTTGCATTAATTTCCATTATACCCTGACAAAAGCTGACTGAATGTTAAAGGACAACAGAGACTGTGACAAGAGTCTTACTGCACCTGACGTCAGCTGCAGCTGAAAGGTAGTGCAGTTCAAATAAATATTTATTGATCATCTGCCCGTCATCTTTGGTGAGATATTGTGGTTATTAATATCCTGCTGCAGCACATAAAATAAAAACTGCATGGCTGTTAAATAAAATTATATGATTCCAGTTGGCAGAATTCTGGACAGTTCAGATCCAAAGGTGAGAACTGGCTTCATAGACCACAAGTTTTCCGTTTGCAATTTGATTGCTACTGAACACGTTCCAAAGAGACTGTCAGTATTCTTTTAATAAAATAACATAAAAGCATATTACACCGAAGAGAAAAGCATGAACTATGCTAAAACATGCAAGGACTGTTTAAAATGGCCTTATTTCAGTCATAGAACTGTACAGCATGGAAACAGATCCGGCAACTGTACCATTCAAGATCGGAAACGGTTACAGAGAGTGGTGAACTCAGCCCGGACAATCACAAAGGCCACCCTCCCATCTGTAAAATCCATCCCGCTGTCAAGGAAAAGCTCCCAGCATTCTCAAAGATCCATCCTACCCTGGCAATGTTTTTCTACAACCTCTGCAACTGGGGAGAAGGTACAAAAGCCTGAATACACGTCGGTTCCGAAACAGTTTCTACCCTACTGTTGTTCGAATACTGAATGGGCTCACAAAGTCTTAACATTCGCCTATACCTGTGCTTTTGTTTTTGCCGCTGTTTACCTATTATTTACTTCACCATACTACTTAACTCTGTGAATTGCCTGTATTGCTCGCAAGGCAAAGTTTTTCACTGTGCCTCGGTACACATGGCAATAAATTCAATTTAATGCAATGCAATTCAATTCAATTCAATTCAATTCGGATCCTTTGGTCTAATTCTTCCATGCCGACCAGATATCCTAAAATAATCCAGTCTCATTTGCCAGTATTTGGCCCATGTCCCTCTCAACCCTTCCTCTTCGTATACCCATCCATGTGCCCTTCAAATGTTGTAGTTGGACCAGCCTCCACCACTTCATCTGGCAGCTCATTCCATACATACACCACTCTCCACATGAAAACGTCACCCCTTAGATCCCTTTTAAATCTTTCCCCTCTCACCCTAAACCTGTACCCTCTAGTTTTGGACTTCCTGCCCTGCGGAAAAGACCGTGACTATTCAACGTATCCATACCCCTCATGATTTTATAAATCTCCACAGGGTCACCCCTCAACCTCGGACACTCTGGGAAGATGGCCCCAGCCTATTCAGCCTCTCCCTCTGGCTCAAACCCTCCAACACTGGCAATATCCTTGTAAACCTTTTCTGATCTCTTTCACAACATACTTCCTATAGCAAGGAGACCAGAATTGAACACAGTATTCTAAAGTTGCCGAACCAATGTCCTGTACAGCCACAACATGACATCCCAACTCCAATACTCAATGCACTGACCAATGAATAAAAAGTGAGGTCTGCAGATGCTGGAGATCAGAGCTGAAAATGTGTTGCTGGTTAAAGCGCAGCAGGTCCGGCAGCATCCAAGGAACAGGAAATTCGACGTTAAAAGCCTATCACCCTCACCTTGACCTCCTTCCACCTATCATATCTCCATCGCCCCTCCCCCAAGTCCCTCCTCCCTACCTTTTATCTTAGCCTGCTGGACACACTTTCCTCATTCCTGATAAAGGGCTTTTGCCCGAAACGTCGAATTTCCTGTTCCTTGGATGCTGCCTGACCTGCTGCGCTTTAACCAGCAACACATTTTCAGCACTGACCAATGAAGGCAAGCATACCAAATGCCTTCTTCCCTATCCTATCTACCTGCCACTCCACTTTCAAGGAACTATGAAACTGCCATCTCAGGTCTCTTTTTTTCAGCAACAGTCCCCAGGACCTTACCATTAAATGTACAAGTTGTGCCCTGATTTGGTTTTCCAAAATGCAGCACCTCACATGCATCCAAATTAAGCTCCATCTGCCACTCCTCGACTCATTGGTCTATTTGATCAAGACCCTGTTATAATTTGAGGTCACCTTCTTTGCTGTCCACTACACCTCCAATTTTGGTGTCATCAGTAAACATACTAACTATACCTCCTATGTTCCCATCCAAATTATTTATATACATGACAAAAAGCAGTGGACCTTGCACCAATCCTTGTAGCACACTGTTGGTCACAGGCTCCCAGTCTGAAAAGCATCCTTCTACCAAAATCCTGTCTCTTCTACCTCCAAGCCAGTTCTGCATCCAAATGGCTAGTTGTCCCTGTATTCCTTGTGATCTAACCTTGCTAACCAATCTCCTATGAGGAACCTTGTTCCATGCCATATTGAAGTCCATATAGATCACATCCACCACTCTGGCCTCATCAATCCTCTTTGTTACTTGTTCAAAAAGCTTAATCAAGTTCCTGAGACATGATTTCCCATGCTCAAAGCCATGTTGACTATTCCTCATTTGTCCTTGCTTTTCCAAATACATGTAAATCCTGTCCCTCATATTCCCTCCAACAACTTTCCCACCATCAATGTCAGGCTCATCAGTCTATAGTTATCTGGCTTTTCCTTACCACCCTTCTTAAGTAGCTTCTTAAATTAGAAATCAAGATTCAACCTTTTTTGCCTTTAACAACAACCTTACAGATACTGATGTCTCAGTGAAAAATCATTAATGTTTCTTGTTCAGTTAATGAGTCTGTAAGTGGTTTCTTCTCAATGAATTTTGGCACTCATTGCATGCTACTTCTTTAGTTAATATCTCTTTCTGAGACCTTAAAAATTGCTGCTAAGTCAGTTCACTTATTTCTGAGCATGTATTCCTTAAGTCCAAATGTTAGGGCCTCCTATTTCCAAATCTTTCCTCTTACTGACACTAAGAGTCGATAAAGTGTGGTGCTGGAAAAAGCATAGCAGGTCAGCCAGCATCTGAGGAGCAAAACAGTCGATGTTTTGGGCAGGGTTCTTGTTCAGGACTCGGGGGGGTGGGGGGGGAACTGAGAAATAACTACGGGAAAGGGGGTGTGGGGCTCGGGGAAATACATAAGGCAAAGGGGGTGTGGGGCTAGGGGAAATGTAGGTGGGACTGCGATAGGTGGGCAGGTAGGAGGTGATTGTGATAGGTTGGAGGGAAGTGTGGATAGGTGGAAAAGAAGATGGACAGGTAGGTATCTCCTTCTTACTGACCTTAAGCCATTCTGAATATTTTATTACCTGGTGTGGTGGCAAACTCTATGTTTGTGTTTAACACAGATTGGTAGAAGAGAAGACAAAATCAAGAACTGTCTTCTAACTCTTCAAAGTAATGCTATTTGTTAAATGTTACAGAAAATAGCGTTCTTTATGTGAATGTTTGATATGTCAGGCACTGATCAATACTAACATTAGGCAAGGAGTAATTTTCTTTGTGTGTTAATTCTTATTTGCTCATTATAGTGATTGTAACAAGGTCAGCAAGGTGGACCGCTTAGAATCTGAGTTCCCTGATTGGGGTTGTTAATCTAATTCAGTCAGGGAGCTCTGGCTGACAGATAAGAACAGGAATGTCATAGGTTCTGCTAATTCTGAGGGTTTGCTTTGAGACAGCCACAAATGTGTTGCTGGTCAAAGCACAGCAGGTTAGGCAGCATCTCAGGAATAGAGAATTCGACGTTTCGAGCATAAGCCCTTCATCAGGAATAAGAGAGAGAGAGCCAAGCAGGCTGAGATAAAAGGTAGGGAGGAGGGACTAGGGGGAGGGGCGATGGAGGTGGGATAGGTGGAAGGAGGTCAAGGTGAGGGTGATAGGCCGGAGTGGGGTGGGGGCGGAGAGGTCAGGAAGAGGATTGCAGGTTAGGAGGGCGGTGCTGAGTTGAGGGAACCGACTGAGACAAGGTGGGGGGAGGGGAAATGAGGAAGCTGGAGAAATCTGAATTCATACCTTGTGGTTGGAGGGTTCCCAGGCGGAAGATGAGGCGCTCCTCCTCCAGCCGTCGTGTAGTTGTGTTCTGCCGGTGGAGGAGTCCAAGGACCTGCATGTCCTCGGTGGAGTGGGAGGGGGAGTTAAAGTGTTGAGCCACGGGGTGATTGGGTTGGTTGGTTCGGGCGGCCCAGAGGTGTTCTCTGAAGCATTCCGCAAGTAAGCGGCCTGTCTCACCAATATAGAGGAGGCCACATCGGGTGCAGCGGATGCAATAGATGATGTGTGTGGAGGTACAGGTGAACTTGTGGCGGATATGGAAGGATCCCTTGGGGCCTTGGAGGGAAGTGAGTGTGGAGGTGTGGGCGCAAGTTTTACATTTCCTGCGGTCGCAGGGGAAGGTGCCGGGGGTGGAGGTTGGGTTGGTGGGGGGTGGGGATCTGACAAGGGAGTCATGAAGGGAGTGGTCCTTGCGGAACGCTGATAGGGGAGGGGAGGGAAATATATCCTTGGTGGTGGGGTCCGTTTGGAGGTGGCGGAAATGGCGGCGGATAATACGTTGTATGCGCAGGTTGGTGGGGTGGTAGGTGAGAACCAGTGGGGTTCTGTCTTGGTGGCGGTTGGAGGAGCGGGGTTCAAGGGCGGAGGAGCGGGAAGTGGAGGAGATGCGGTGGAGGGCATCGTCGATCACGTCTGGGGGGAATCTGCGGTCCTTGAAGAAGGAGGCCATCTGGGCTGTGCGGTGTTGGAATTGGTCCTCCTGGGAGCAGATGCGGCGGAGACGAAGGAATTGGGAATATGGGATGGCGTTTTTACAGGGGGCAGGGTGGGAGGAGGTGTAGTCCAGGTAGCTGTGGGAGTCAGTCGGTTTATAATAGATGTCTGTGTTGAGTCGGTCGCCCGAGATAGAAATGGAAAGGTCTAGGAAGGGGAGGGAGGAGTCTGAGACAGTCCACCAGTGTCAAGTGTTACTCACGTATAAGTGAAAGGTGACTGAGTGACAGGATACCAGCCTCTCTGGAGTTATTTCACTCATATTTATTGTGCTTTACGTGGTCAAAATGCTCTGTAAAATGTTCTGAATTAAATGGAACTTCTGCTGTGCAGTGTTTCTTGAACTCTGCATCCCTTGCTATTTGCATTGCTTATTCTAGAGTTAGATCTGGCTTGATTGAAGAAGCTCAATCACTGATCTATCTGAAATTTCAACAAAAATGCCATCTCAAATGAATTTTTTATGTAAATGGATCTTGGTCAGTTGAGCCAGTGGGCTGGGGAGTGGCAGATGGAGTTTACTTTAGATAAATGCAAGGTGCTGCATTTTGGGAAAGCAAATTTTAGCAGGACTTATACACATAATGGTAAAGTCCTATGGAGTGTTGCTGAATAGAGACCTTGGAGTGCAGATTCATAGCTCGTTGGAATTAGAGTCTCAGGGATATAGGATAGTGAGAAGGTGCTTCCATTATTGGTCAGAGCATTGAGTATAAGAGTTAGGAGCTGAAAGATGTATTGCTGAGAAAGCGCAGCAGGTCAGGCAGCATCCAAGGAGGAGGAGAATCGATGTTTCGGGCATAAGCCCTTCTTCCTGAAGAAGGGTTTACCCCCGAAACGTCGATTCTCTTGCTCCTTGGATGCTGCCTGACTTGCTGCGCTTTTCCAGCAGCACATTTTTCATCATTGATCTGCAGCATCTGCAGTCCTCACTTTCTCCTAAGAGTTAGGAGGACATTGGTTAGGCCATTTTTGGAATAGTGCGTGTAATTCTAGTCTCCTTCCAATTGGAAAGATGTTGTGAAACTTGAAAGGGTTCAGAAAAGACTTACAAGACTTACAAGCATACCAAATGCCTTCTTCCCTATCCTATCTACCTGCAACTCCACTTTCAAGGAACTATCTCAGGTCTCTTTTTTTCAGCAACGGTCCCCAGGACCTTACCATTAAATGTACAAGTTGTGCCCTGATTTAATTTTCCAAAATGCAGCACCTCACATGCATCCAAATTAAGCTCCATCTGCACTCCTCGACTCATTCGTCTATTTGATCAAGACCCTGTTATAATTTGAGGTCACCTTCCTTGCTGTCCAGAGTTGGAGGATTTGAGCTGAAGGGAGAGGCTGAACAGGCTGGAGCTGTTTTCCATGGAATGTCGGTGGCTGAGGTGTGACATTATCAAGGTTTACAAAATTATGAGGGGCATGGATAGGGTAAATAGACAAAGTCCCTGGGGTGGGAGTTCAGAACTAGAGGGCATAGGTTTAGGGTGAGAGGGGAAAGATATAAAAGAGACCTAAGGGGCAACTTTTTCATACAGAAGGTGGTGCAAGTGTGGAATGAGCTGTCAGAGGAAATGGTGGAGACTGGTACACTTGCAACATTCTGGATGGGTATATGAATAGGAAGGGTTTGGAGGGATGTGGGTTGGGTGCTTGCAGGTGGAACTAGATTGGGTTGGGATATCTGGTCTTCATGGACGGGTTGGACCAAAGGGTCTGTTTCCATGCTGTACACCTCTATGACTCTCTTACTCTATGTTGGTAACTGCGTGGTTTTGCATACAGGTAACTAATGAAATTACTGACAGACTGTCTTGGGAGTTAAAGCTTGCAGTTGAAGCATGATCTCACCAGTGTCCTATTTGTTATTGATGTGGAATATTGATAAAAGGTAGCTTTGGGGTCACCAACGCTAATTTGTTTCTTATAGTTCTGGTTTAGTTCCTGCGTAGTAGAGGAGTGAATTAATCCAATCAATATTTGACGTGGCGTGCTATTCCCCATTCTAATAAATGTGTCTGATAGTTTAAATTCTTGTGGTAGATAAATTGGTACTAATGAGTTTTGTTGTGTTGTTTTATTATTGATAGACAGTTGAATTTTGTGATTAGTTTCTTGACTTGGAAGACTACTTGTGAGGATTGTTCTCCTTTCATGATGCTCATTTTGTTAATTTGAGGTACACTTAGTTGATGAAAGTTGTTGCTAGGTCTTTGTTTGTGTAAAGATTGGTGTAATACTGAAACTGAAAAGAGTTCAATTTTTAGCTGTTTTAAATGCTGTTTTCAACACGAACTTCAGTTTTTGGAAGATGTGGCATCTTTCAACATATGTTAAAATATTCCTTTTCCAAGATGATGGAAGGGCTTCCAAAAGGGCATGTAGGTAGAAACTTTCTCAAAATGGCTTCACTCAACAAGGATTTGTGACTATATCAAAGATGGCGGTCACAATATTATTCTTGCTACTGCATTTATGTGTCCAAAGTAATTTGTGCCGAATTCAATGCCATATGATCAGATTTGTGTTCCATTTCTTCACCTAATTTCTCAAATTTTAATGAATAAAATCAATGAAATGTTTTTATTTGCTTGATAAATTTTGAACTTGCTATTTAAACTATCAAAGGAATGCACAAACCTTACCGTTAGCATCTTGATAGTTCAAACTGTTGTAATAGTGATTATTACTGCTTTATTTCCCTCTACTTTTATTCAATTTTCTTTTTAGTCTGCATCTGAAAAATAATCTTGACTTGCTGATCTTAACTTTGACATTGAGAAAATAGGCACAACATTTATTAATTCACTGTTAGAAGACTTAAATGTGCTCTTCAACCTTGTGTTCAGGTAATAAGGAAACATTTTGTCCTTGCCTTCAAATCAGATCTGGCTGACTGCAAATATCTGGAAGAGTTCTCTGTTCAGAACTAATTCTTTTCCGACACAAAAGTTGTTCGGTTCCATGACTTTTCACTGCTCACTTGTCTGGAGCTCGACCAATGATCTTATGACAAGACGAGTTTTTTTGAATTCTTCTTTCCAGAAGGCCAGTGAGTCTGACTTCAGTGGTGGGCAAAGTCTTAGAGAGAATGGTAAGGGATAAGATTTATGAACATCTGGGTAGGAATAACGTGATCAGGGATAGCCAGCATGGTTTTGTGAAGGGCAGGTCGTGCCTCACAAACCTTATTGAGTTCTTTGAGAAGGTGACTAAGGAAGTGGATGAGGGTAAAGCAGTAGATGTTGTGTATATGGATTTTAGTAAGGCGTTCGATAAGGTTCCCCATGGTAGGCTAATGCTAAAACTTCGGAGGTATGGCATTGAGGATACATTAGAGGTTTGGATTAGGAATTGGCTGGCTGGAAGGAGACAGAGGGTAGTAGTTGATGGATTATGTTCATCTTGGAGCGCAGTTACTAGCGGTGTACCACAAGGATCTGTTTTGGGACCATTGCTTTTTGTTATCTTTATAAATGATCTAGAGGAAGGACTTGAAAGCTGGGTAAGCAAGTTTGCGGATGACACAAAAGTCGGTGGAGTTGTGGATAGTGAGGAAGGAAGTGGTAGGTTACAGCGGGATATAGATAAGTTGCAGAGCTGGGCGGAAATGTGGCAAATGGAATTCAATGTAGCTAAGTGCGAAGTCGTTCACTTTGGTAGGAATAACAAAATGATGGATTACTGGGCTAATGGTAGGCTACTTGGTAGTGTGGATGAGCAAAGGGATCTTGGTGTCCATGTACACAGATCTCTGAAAGTTGCCACCCAGGTAAATAGTGCTGTGAGGAAGGCATATGGTGTACTGGGCTTTATTGGCAGAGGAATTGAGTTCCGGAGTCCTGAGGTCATGTTGCAGTTGTATAAGACTCTGGTGAGGCCTCATCTGGAGTATTGCGTGCAGTTTTGGTCGCCATACTATAGGAAGGATGTGGAAGCTTTAGAACGAGTGCAGAGGAGGTTTACCAGGATGTTGCCTGGAATGGTAGGAAAATCTTATGAGGAAAGGCTGAGGCACTTGGGGCTGTTCTCATTGGAGAAGAGAAGGTTTAGGGGAGATCTGATAGAAGTGTATAAGATGATTAGGGGTTTAGATAGGGTAGATACTAAGAACCTTTTACCGCTAATGGAGTCTGGTGTTACTAGGGGACATAGCTTTAAATTAAGGGGTGGTAGGTATAGGACAGATGTTAGGGGTAGATTCTTCACACAGCGGGTTGTGAGTTCATGGAATGCCCTGCCCGTATCAGTGGTGAACTCTCCTTCTTTATGGTCATTTAAGCGGGCATTGGATATGCATTTGGAAGATATTGGGCTAGTATAGGTTAGGTAGGATTCGGTCGGCGCAACATCGAGGGCCGAAGGGCCTGTACTGCGCTGTATCCTTCTATGTTCTAAGGCCTTTGACAGAGTGTTGCACAGGAGGCTGCTAAATAAGGGAAGAGTCCTTGGTGTTAGGGGCACGGTATTGGCATGGACAGTGGATTAGCTGACTGGCAGAAGCCAGAGAGTGGGGATAAGGTTGTTGAAAAAACTGCACAGAGACTGGTATCCTGTCACCAAAGTCACCATATATTTATGTGTGCACTGTACATGGACTGTGACCAGTCAGCTCAAAGCCAATTGCTATACTGAGGAGATCTTCTGTTTATATCCATCTGCCAGGGTTCCCTGTTTGGTCCAGGTTCACAATCACCATCACGGATTTCATGGTCAATGAGATCTACCTGGTTCCAGTCACTAAAGGCAATCTTTTTGGGATTGCCGCCATTGACTAGAGGAGTTCCACAGGAGTCAGTTTTGGGGCATCAATTATTCACGTTATACATTAACAATCTGGTTGAAGGAACTGAGGACGTTGTTGCTGGGTTAACAGATGACACACAGGTAGATGGAGGGACAGGTGGTGTTGAGGAAATGGGAGGCTGCAGACGGACAAGGAGAGACTATGAAAGCAGGCCAAGAAGTGGCAGATGGCATACAACGTCAGCACGTGCAGGTTATACACTGTGGTAGGAAGATTATAGTGCTGGAAAAACACAGTAGGTCAGGCAGCATCCAATATGCAGGAGAATCCTACTCCTTGGAAGCTGCCTGACCTGCTGTGCTTTTCCAGCACCACACTCTTGACTCTGATCTCCAGCACCTGTTGTCCTCACTTTCTCAGAGTAGAGGTGTAGCCTATTTTCTAACTGGGGAAAGGCTTCAGAAATCTGAAGCACAAAGAACTTAGGAGACCTCATTTAAGGCTCCCCTAAGGCTAACGTGCAAGTTCAGTTGACAGCTAGGAAGGCAAATGCAAGGATGGCATTCGTTTTGAGAGGGCTTGAATAAAAAAGCAGAGATGTACTGTTGAGGCTGTATAAGGCACTGGTCAGACTGGATTTGAAATATTGTGAGCAGTTTTGGGCTCCATATCTAAGTAAAGATGCACTGATATTGGAGAGGGCTGAGGGAAGCTTTACAAGTATGTTCTCAGGGATGAAGGGTCTGTTATAGGGGCATGAAAGAAAGTAGCAGGAGGAAGCCATTTGGCCCTTCGAGCCTGCTCTGCCATTCATCTGACCTGCACATCTTTGGATTGTGGGAGTAAACCCACACAGACACAGGTAGAATGTGCAAACCCCACACTGACAGGCGGGAATTAAATCCAGGACTCTGGTGCTGTGAGGCAGCAGTGCTAACCACTGAGCCACCGTGCCGCCCGACATCCAATTCCATAGCCTAATCCTGCTTTCTCCGACAACCTTTGTTCCCATTCATCCCAAGTGTTGTATCTAGCTGCTTCTTGTCATATGAGGAGTGGTTGATGACTCTGGATCTGTACTTGATGGAGTTTATAAGGATGAGGGGGAATCTGATTGAAATGTGCAGAGTACAGAGAGCCCTGGTTAGTGTGAATGTGGAGAAGATGTTTACACTGGTAGGAGAGACTAGGACCAAAGAGCACAGCCTCAGAGTGAAGGGATGGCCCTTTAGAACTGAGATGAGGAGGAATTTCTTCAGCCAGAGGGTGGTGATAACTGGAACTTAATTGCCGCAGAAGACTGTGTAGAGCAAGAAGTTTTTGCTGCAAACGTTTCGTTCCCTGGCTAGGGAACATCATCAGTGCTATTGGAGCCTCCTGTGAAGCGCTGCTTTGATGTTTCTTCCGGTATTTATAGTGGTTTGTTCTTGCTGTTTCCGGGTGTCAGTTTCAGCTGTAGTAGTTTGTATGTGGGGTCCAGGTTGATGTGTCTGTTGATGGATCTTCTTGTGTACTTTGGGTAGTCCGTAGAATCTGGGGGTGTTGTTGCTTTCAGGTTTCATTCTTTGCTGGTCCGCTTTGGTTATCTGTCCATTTTTTTGTAGATTCCTTAGTATGTTGATTATTCTATTGGTGAGTTGTGGTGTGGGGTCGGAATCCTTCATTTGGTAGGTGTTGGTGTCTGCGAGTAGTTGTTGTGCTTTATTGATGTACTATGATGATAAGAAAACGACATACACATAACCTCAACACCAAGGAGAGGGAAGCACTGAAAGCACTGAAAAATGACAAGAACATAATCATACGACCGGCAGATAAAGGCAGAATGACGGTCATCTTGGATAAATCAGACTACATCAATAAAGCACAACAACTACTCGCAGACACCAACACCTACCAGATGTAGGACTACCCAAAGTACACAAACCAGACATCCCACTCAGACCCATAGTATCACTACCAGGGACACCAGCATACAAACTAGCCAAAGAACTACAACAAAAACTGAAACACCTAGTCAGCGGATCCAAACACTCCATACAATCAACACAGGAATTCTTGGACATCATCAGGAATACACACATAGACAAAGAAGAAACCATGCTATCATTCGACGTGACGGCACTGTTCACATCAATTGACAAAACCCTAGCCAGAGAAACAATAGCCAACCTACTGGATATACATAACAGAACACAGGAGGCCGAACTTATCAACAAGGACGGCATACTTAAATTACTGGACCTGTGCCTCACCACACACTTTACATTCAACAATCAGATATACGAACAAATCAACGGAACACCCATGGGATCACCAATCTCGGGACTCATAGCAGAGGCAGTTATGCAAAGGTTGGAACATACAGCCCTACCACAAATCCAACCCAAACTCTGGATCAGATACGTCGATGACACCTTTGTAATCATCAAAAACACAGACATAGAAAAAACACACCGAATCATCAACGCCACACTCACAGGAATACGATTCACGAGAGAAGAGGAAAAGGATAGCCAACTCCCATTCCTAGGCGTGTTAGGAGAGAGAACACCCAACGGAGAATTCGCCACAAGGGTACACAGGAAACCAACACACACAGACCAAGTCCTAAACTATGAAAGTAACCACCCCAACACACACAAACGAAGCTGCATCAGGACACTATTCAAAAGAGCCACAACACACTGCAGTACACCAGAACTGCGAAAAGAGGAAGAGGAACACCTATACAAGGTATTCGCCAAAAACGGATACCCACGCAACTTTATCACCAGATGCCTAAGAGATAGACCACGGAACGAGGACATGCCACAACCAAAAGGACTAGCCACACTACCATACGTCAGGAGTGTCTCAGAACTGACAGCCAGACTACTGCGACCCTTAAGACTCATAACAGCACACAAGCCAACTTCCACACTCAGACAACAACTCACTAGAACAAAGGACCCAATAGCCAGCACGAGCCAAACTAACGTAGTTTACAAAATACCATGCAAGGACTGCACAAAACACTATATAGGACAAACAGGAAGACAGCTAACAATCCGCATCCACGAACATCAGCTAGCCACAAAACGACACGAGCAGCTATCCCTAGTAGCCATACACTCAGACAACCAGGAACATGAATTTGACTGGGAAAACACTACCATCATAGGACAAGCCAGACAGAGAACAGCCAGGGAATTCCTAGAGGCATGGCATTCATCCACAAACTCCATTAACAGACACATAGACCTGGACCCCATATACAAACCACTACAGCTGAAACTGACACCCGGAAACGGCAAGAAGATCCATCAACAGACACATCAACCTGGACCCCACATACAAACTACTACAGCTGAAACTGACACCCGGAAGCGGCAAGAACAAACCACTATAAATACTGGAAGAAACATCAAAGCAGCGCTTCACAGGAGGCTCCAATAGCACTGATGATGTTCCCTAGCCAGGGAATGAAACGTTTGCAGCAAAAACTTCCAGCTCGGAGAACAGAACCACAACAACGGACACCCGAGCTACAAATCTTCAACCAGACTGTGTAGAGCAAGTCATGACGTGTACTTAAGACAGAGGTAGATAGGTTCTTGATTAATGAGGGGATCAAAACTTACAGGGAGAAGGCAGGAGAATGGGATTTAGAGACAGATCAGCCATGAACCAATGATGGAGTGGACTCAATGGACCAAATGGCCAAAATCTGCTCGTCTATCTTTTGGTATTATGGCTTTAATGGTCTTCTCTTCTCAGGTGATCTCAGGTCTGATTCTTAATGTTCATGGCTACCACAATTTTCAGGTCAATTAATCACACAGCTATTCTCATGTAGCTTTGTACCACCCTATGAGTTTACGTTTAATACAACGTGGTTGAGAAAAAGACGCAGTAAAGAACTGTATCCAGGTTTAGTCTTCAAAGTAGCACTTTTAACTATAAGTTAGTACTAAGTACACTTCTAAAGGGCAATCGTATATATGTGTGTGTGTATATATATATATACACACACACACACTAGGCTGTGAATTAGAAAAACATAAAGTAAGGACTAATCTATCTTGTTTGTGTGTATTCTTTTCCATGTGCTCACATCAGCCTTTTAGTCCAGAGTGTTTAACTGAGCCCACCCAGTGCTATTTATACTCAGGGAAGTGCACTTCGAGTCATAGAGATGTACAGCATGGAAACAGACCCTTTGGTCCAACCTGTCCATGCCGACCAGATATCCCAACCCAATCTAGTCCCACCTGCCAGCACCCGGCCCATATCCCTCCAAACCCTTCCTATTCACACACCAATCCAAATGCCTTTTAAATGTTGCAATTGTACCAGTCTCCACCACTTCCTCTGGCAGCTCATTTCATACATGTACCACCCTCAGTGTGAAAACGTTGCCCCTTAGGTCTCATTTATATCTTTCCCCTCTCACCCTAAACCTATGCCCTCTAGTTCTAGCCTCCCCAATCCCAGGGAAAAGACTTTGCATATTTACCCGATCCATGCCCCTCATAATTTTGTAAACCTCTCAGCCTCAGCCTCCGACGCTCCAGGGAAAACAGCCCCAGCCTGTTCAGCCTCTCCCTATAGCTCAAATCCTCTGACCCTGGCAACATCCTTGTAAATCTTTTCTGAACCCTTTCAAGTTTCACAACATCTTTCCAATAGGAAGGAGACCAGAATTGCATGCTATATTCCACACTTCTGTGGCATTACTGTTATTCTAGTGCCTTGAAGCCATTACATAATATGGGACTTTTCTTTTCTGCCCTGAGTATTGAGGTCATTGCTAAGCTGCACTGTTAATGGTACAGACCTTTTCTCTCTGAATGATCCACTTCTCTTTCTCTTGTCCTTTTCGGTGGTTCCAACTTTTTAAAGTACATTGTTTCTGTCTCTGTCGCCCCCTGTTGTAGGTCACGTTGTTAGATAACAGCCCAATTTTCTTGACAAAAAAGTGCTGGAGAAATTGAGGAGATCTGGCAAGGTCTGTTGAGAGAAAAAACTGGATTACTTTGTTTTTAGAACCACAGGGAGCTGGAAAAGTGAGTGATTTGTGTTACAAGCAAGCCAAAAATGCAGTGCTAATGGTGACAGCAGAGAGCAATCGATAAAGAGGAGCTGCTGGAATCATAGACTCCCTACAATGCAGAAACAGGGCATTGAGACTATCAAGTCCACACTGACCCTCTGAAGATCATCACACCCAGATCCAGCACCCATCACTATCCCTGTACCTTGCATTTCCCATGGCTAATCCATCTAGTTTGTGCATCCCTAATCACTATAACAATTTAGCACTGCCAATCCATTGTGGCTAATCCATTTGACAAGTGCAGGAAATTAGGATTTAGTGGTAGTTTTAGTGCAGACTCAGCGTATGAATCTACAAACCTGCACATCTTTGGACTGTGGGAGGCAACTGAAACACCCAGAGGAAACCCACAAAGGCACAGGGAGAACATGCAAACTCCACAGAGATAGTCGCTGGGATTGAACCTGGGTCGCTGGCACTGTGAGACAGAAGTGCTGCCACCATGTTATTTGTGTAAAGTATGTCAGCTTTTCTGAGAGTAGAAAGACTCGAGGGGAGAAGGTGAAATCGCCTGGACTTGGTGCTCAAGTATCTGGAGTGGGACTTGAACTTTCACCTTTCTGACTCAAGAGGCAGAAGTGCCATTGACTGAGCCACAGCTGCTAGCTTTGTGTTCACACAGGAATGCAAACAGGTCACATCCCTAATAGAATATAAAAACCAGCAGTGACCCAAAAGGAAACATTGCCCGTGGTCATGGTTTGAATTTATTCACAACTCCTGTGAAAACAGGTCTGTGGCCCTTGAATACAAATTTACTGATTGCTTGTGGATGTGGGACCTGACTCCGCAAAATCCTCTGTCATTTTCTCTGACTTAGGATGTGCATGCACAGGTTTTACTTATGAGAAAATGTTAAGCACTTCTGCAGATCCGTGGCCTCGCTTATAAATATTTGTTTATAACAGCTCAAAAGCCATAAGATTTGGCATAAAGTGTTGTTTGTGTGTTTTGTACAAGCACTTCATGATATTCATCAGCCAGGCTTTAAATTCTGAACTCAAGTACTTTCCATCTGCTGCCATCTCCTCCCTTTGTGTTATTTTTCTTCAAACAGCTTTGCCAATTTTTCATCGCATGTCGCTCCTTCAGTCGACGTGAGTTTCATTAATTAAACCTCTGCCTGCGGAGTGATTGACTTACGGTTAGCAGGAGAAAAATAGACATGCAGTCACCTCATCAGTGGCTGCGTTCCCGTCTCTGTGTTGCTAAGCTGTGGGTTTCAGACATAACTCTGAAAAATTGTGCACATGATCCAGACCGATACTATGGTGCAGTCCTGCGGGAATGCTGCATAGTTGGAGGTGCTATTTTCTCAAGTAAAAAATGAGGTCTGCAGATGCTGGAGATCACAGCTGCAAATGTGTTGCTGGTCAAAGCACAGCAGGTTAGGCAGCATCTCAGGAATAGAGAATTCGACGTTTCGAGCATAAGCCCTTCATCAGGAATAAGAGAGAGAGAGCCAAGCCGGCTGAGATAAAAGGTAGGGAGGAGGGACTAGGGGGAGGGGCGATGGAGGTGGGATAGGTGGAAGGAGGTCAAGGTGAGGGTGATAGGCCGGAGTGGGGTGGGGGCGGAGAGGTCAGGAAGAGGATTGCAAGTTAGGAGGGCGGTGCTGAGTTGAGGGAACCGACTGAGACAAGGTGGGGGGAGGGGAAATGAGGAAGCTGGAGAAATCTGAATTCATACCTTGTGGTTGGAGGGTTCCCAGGCGGAAGATGAGGCGCTCCTCCTCCAGCCGTCGTGTAGTTGTGTTCTGCCGGTGGAGGAGTCCAAGGACCTGCATGTCCTCGGTGGAGTGGGAGGGGGAGTTAAAGTGTTGAGCCACGGGGTGATTGGGTTGGTTGGTTCGGGCGGCCCAGAGGTGTTCTCTGAAGCGTTCCGCAAGTAAGCGGCCTGTCTCACCAATATAGAGGAGGCCACATCGGGTGCAGCGGATGCAATAGATGATGTGTGTGGACAAGTTCACCTGTACCTCCACACACATCATCTATTGCATCCGCTGCACCCGATGTGGCCTCCTCTATATTGGTGAGACAGGCCGCTTACTTGCGGAACGCTTCAGAGAACACCTCTGGGCCGCCCGAACCAACCAACCCAATCACCCCGTGGCTCAACACTTTAACTCCCCCTCCCACTCCACCGAGGACATGCAGGTCCTTGGACTCCTCCACCGGCAGAACACAACTACACGACGGCTGGAGGAGGAGCGCCTCATCTTCCGCCTGGGAACCCTCCAACCACAAGGTATGAATTCAGATTTCTCCAGCTTCCTCATTTCCCCTCCCCCCACCTTGTCTCAGTCGGTTCCCTCAACTCAGCACCGCCCTCCTAACTTGCAATCCTCTTCCTGACCTCTCCGCCCCCACCCCACTCCGGCCTATCACCCTCACCTTGACCTCCTTCCACCTATCCCACCTCCATCGCCCCTCCCCCTAGTCCCTCCTCCCTACCTTTTATCTCAGCCGGCTTGGCTCTCTCTCTCTTATTCCTGATGAAGGGCTTATGCTCGAAACGTCGAATTCTCTATTCCTGAGATGCTGCCTAACCTGCTGTGCTTTGACCAGCAACACATTTGCAGCTATTTTCTCAAGAACATGTTACAATCTTGCTCCATGGGCAAGTTTTCTTTTTTAAAATAAAACTTTGCTTAAAACTTGTTCTATCTTGGCTGTTGGCTCTTGTCACCTCAAAGTAATTTGAAAAGGAGTCCTTTGATAGCTATCAGACTTCCTATTAACATATTCAAAGTCTTTATGAATTCACCAGCTGTCACTTAAAAAATGCAAAACACATAATTTTAATGACATGATAATTAATATGGGAGATAATTAGGATTATTGAACTAAGTGCCCTTGTTTCTTAAACTTGTGAGCAATATAATTTTCTCCAAACTGATGCATTGATTAATTCTGTTAAAGGTGAATTCTTAGCAGAACACATAAGTAGGTTAGGCTTTGTGATGCAAGTATAATTCTGCAGCAGAGATGCTCATGGCTTCATCACTAAAGTCACCCATAATTGCAGAGGGCTGTTCCCTCCTTAAAAAAAGAGCTAACTGGTGTTCCATTTCACCTGAATATCACCACACCTCAGGTGAGGGGTAAAGGGCAACATTGAGAAGACAGGACCTTGATGGTGACCTCAGTCATCACAGGAACTGAGCGCATCCTGTTGGCATCACACTGCATTGCAGGCCTCTACACAAACCAACTGAGCTAATGGACCCCCAGTACTTTTTATTAAACACAGTGCAAGAACTGGGAAATGCTTGGTTCAGGGAGACATGCAATTTTCCGCATCTGGCAGCAAGCGTGATTTTAAATTCTGGAATGAACAAATATCCTATATTTCCCACATGAATGTTTACATAGCAAAAGAAGAATATGAGAAATAGGAGTAGGAGGAGGCTCTCTGGCCATCGGACCTGCTCTGTCATTCAATATGATCATGACTGATCTTACTGTGAGCTCAACTCCACTTACCCGCCCACTCACCTTTATTTACTGTTCAAAAATCTATCTATCTTTGCCTTAAAGACATTCAAAGAGGTAGATTCAACTGCTTCACTGGACAGGGAATTCCACAAATTCACAACCCTTTGGGTGAAGAAGTTCCTCCTCAACTCAGTCCTAAACCTGCTCCCCCTTATTTTGAGACTATGTTCTAGTTTCATTCACTAGTGAAAACAACCTCCCTGCTTCTATCTCATCTATTCTCTTCATAGTTTCCTGTGTTTCTACAAGATTCCCCCTCATTCTTCTATATTCCAACGAGGACAGTCCCAATCTACCCAATCTCACTCAACTCTGGTTTGATTGTTTTGATCATTAATAATGACTTTTTCCTCCCATATGGACTGGATATTTTTGTAGTCAAACTGCTCAGCGACATTATTACACACACCTGGAGCAGGTGAGATTTGAACCCAGACCCCTGACTTATACTACCATAGCACCACAAGAGCCTTCTTTGTATGGGCTATGCCTGTGTGGAAAATATTCCATTACAAATAATAATGGATGGAAATTCTTTTGGTTTTAGTCACTTCATTGAGTTCACCTTGGCGACTAAAATAATTAGTAACATCACAGAAGTTAAAACTTCATTGTCCTCCAAATGTAACACACTGATTAATACATAAATCAATATCATTAGGAACTCATTAGGCAATGTATTTAAGATACAGAACAGAGGAAATTTGGTTTGCAAGATTTAAATTTCAATATGTTGGTCTTGCCCCAAATATCAGTTCAATCATATTGGACATATTTAAAATAGCACTGTTGTTGTGCAAGGTCCAACATTACTCAGATGCAGACAGGTTACAGTACAAAGAGGACATTGGATCCATCATAACTGTCTAAGGCAGTAATTTGCATAGTACCAGTGCCTCCACTTCTCCATGTAGTCCTTTTTTATTTCAAATAACCGTTCTTTCTTGAACGCCTCAATTGAAATTTTCTCAGCCAGTCTACTGGATCCTAATCACTGGCGTGAACGTTTTTCCTCACATCTTTTTATTGCTTCTTTTGTCAGTTGCCTTAAAGCTGTGCTCTTGTATCCTCAATCCTTCCAGCAATAGGAACTATTTTCCCTTCCACTCTGTCCAGACTCCTCAGTCAAATCTGCTCTCAAACTTGTCTTTAAAGTGAAACAGTCTGAGTTCTCAGGTCTGTCTGCTGGACAGAAATTCCAGATCCTTAGAATCATTTCCATTAGTCTCTTGTGCACATTGTCTATCACAGAATTCCTGTAGTATGGAATCAGGCCATTTCGCCCATCAAGTCCACATTGCCCTCCGAAGGGCATCCCACCCAGACCCATGCCCCGAGCCTGGAGCACCTCAGTTTCCATGTCTAACCCACATCCCTGGAATTTATGGACAATTTAACATGGCCAAATCCCCTAACCTGCATATCTTTGTACCGTGGAAGGAAACTGGATCACCCAAAGGAAACCCATGTAGACTCGGGAGGATGTGCAGACTCCGCACAGGCACTCACCCGAGGCTGGAATCCAACCTGGCCCTCTGGCGCTGTGAGGCAGCAGTACTAACCATCTAATATCTTCTTATTCTCCCTAATGTGTGTCACACAGCCCTGAATGCTACACTCCAGCAGGTAGTATTTCATACATGTTAAAGATAACTACCTATTGATTTCAGCATCAAAATATACATAGGCCCAAATCAGTTTAAATTTAGTAACTCGAATCAACTTTAACCCACCATTCTCAGCTTCTGCTTGTTTCATATCACCCCAGGAACCTTTTCTACTGGCCGCTTGGTATTCGGAATGTTGACATCCCACTGTTACCTAGCCACTAGCACATGTCAATGGAATAGAGGGAGAACTAACCATTTGTATATAAAATTGGCTAGAAGGTAGGAGACAGAGGGTGATGGTGAAGGGTTGCTTTTCAGACTTCAGGTCTGTGACCGAGGGTGTGCCACAAGGATCAGAGCTGGGTCCATTGCTTTTTGTCATGTACATAAATTATTTGAATATGAAATTAAGAGTTATGGTTAGCAGATTTGCAGATGATACCAAGATTGGTGATGGAGTGGACAGCAAAGAAAGTTATCTCAGAGTCCAATGGACCTTGAACCAATGGCCGATGGCCTGAAGATTGGCAGATGGAATTTACTTTAGATAAATGTGAGGTGCTACATTTTGGAAAAGCCAATCAGGGCAGTACTTATACACTTAATGGTAAGGTCATCAGGAGTGTTGCTGAACAAAGGGAACTTGGAGTGCAGGTTCATAGATCCTTGAAAATGGATTCACAGGTGGATAGGATAGTGAAGGCGTCATTTGGTATGCTTACCTTTATTGGTCAGTGTATTGAGTATAGGAGTTGTGGCTGTACATGACATTACATAGGCCACTTTAGAATACTGCATTCAATTCTGGTCTCCCTGTTAGAGGAAGGATTTTGTGAAACTTGAAAGAATTCAGAAAAGATCTACAAATATGTTTCCAGGCTTGGTGGTTTGAGCTATGGGGAGAGGCTGAATACATTGGGGCTATTTTCTATAGCATGGCGGAGGTTGAGGGGTGACCTTATAGGGGTTTATGAAATCATGAGAGGCATAGATAGGGTAGATGGTCAAAACTAGAGGGCACAGGCGTAAGGTGAGAGTAGAAAGATTAAAGGGGCAATGTTTTCACGCAGAGGGTAGTACGTGTATGGAATGAGCTGCCAGAGGAAATGGTAGAGGCAGGTACAATTGCAACATTTAAAAGGCATCTAGATGGGTTTATGAAAAGGAAGGATTTAAAGGAATATGGGCCAAATGCTGGCAAATGGGACTAGATTATTTTAGGATATCTGGTCAACAGCGATGAGTTGGACCAAAGAGTCTGTTTCATAGCAGTACAATTTCTCTGCCTGTGACTCTACGACAAGATATTTATGCATCTCAGATATTTCTGAGATGATTTCTAAGTTTTATGATGCTCTGCAAAGAACTATATTGGCTGAATTTGAGTTAGCGCCTGAAGCATGTAGAAAAACATTTCCTAATATAAGAAAACAGTCTGGGGAAACGTACTTTGAACTTCAAAGAATCAGCAAAGTAATTTTGATGGATATGAGCATGAGAACCTGAAACCACATGTGGAGTTTTTGTTTTGTTTGTGACTGCCTGTATGCGCATGTAGGTGTTGAAGGAGGTTAGTGTTTCAACTGGTAACATTGTATATTGATGGTTCATTCCTGTTTTTCTGTGGTTAAATTTTTATTTATTTGTAATAAATAGTGGTCCTTGTTATGTTCAGAAATGCAGTCAGTGTGTTTTTTTGTTAACTTAAGTGTAATGAACTGTTAAATTGGAAACTCTAGGTATTATTAAGTTGTTACCTTTTGTAGTGACCCAGAGGTAGTGTAGTTTGAGATTAAGTATAAACAGCCTGTTGTGTCATGAACGTATGTTTATGACACAATCACATAACATTGATAGGGCGACATGGTGGCTCAGTGGTTAGCACTGCTGCCTCACAGCACCAGGGACCTGGGTTCAATTTCGTCCTCGGATGACTGTGTGGACTTTGCATGTTCTCCCTGCGTCTACGTGGGTTTCTACTGGGTGCTCCAGTTTGTCCTACAGTACGAAGATGTGCAGGTCTGATAGATTGGTTGTACTGAATTGCTCAAAGTGTCCAGGGATGTACTGGCTAGGTAGATTAGCCATGGGAAATGCAGGGTTACAGGGATGGGTTAGGGGCTGGGTCTGATGGGATGCTGTTTGATGGGTCTGTGTGGACTTGATGGGATGAATAGCCTACTTCCATGTTGGAGGGATTCTATGATATTGGCAGTCAATGCCAGCATGATTCTGCTGAATGACTGAACTGAGAGTAGTAACATGAGTATTCTCTGCAAATACATACAAAGTAGTTTTGGAGCTCCGGTAATCAGGGAATGGTCATTCTCTAGTAGAGTTATAGGATAATTGAGCTTTTACAGCTTTGAAACAGACCATTCAACTCATCATGTCAATGCTAGTTATTAAGCATCTATCTATTCTAATCCCATTTTCCATCATTTGGTCTTGTATGCTTTGGTGGAGAAAGTGATCAGGAAGGGCTTATGCCCAAAACATCGATTCTCCTGCTCCTTGGATGCTGCCTGATCTACTGCGCTTTTCCAGCAATACACTCTCAACTTGTATCTTATGGTGTTTCAAGTGCTCATCTAAACAGTTTTAAAATGTCTCGAGGGTTCCTGCCTCCATCAGCCATTTCGGCAATAAGTTCCAGATAACCACTTTCTTCAACTCTCCTCCAAACCTCCTGGTCCTTAGCATTAATGTGTGCCTTCTGCTTATTGGCCTCTTGACAAAGAGGAAAAGGTTTTCCCAACCTACTCTATCCAAGCTCTACGTAATGTTGTAGACCTCAGCCAGGAACACCCTGAGTCATCAAGAAAACAACTCCAGCCTATCTCGTTTGTCTTCATTACTGAATCATTTCCACCCAAACGACATCCTTGTGAATCAGCTCTGTACCGTCTCAGGTATAGTCATATCCGCACTGTAGTGTGAAACCTGTGGCCTTTCTCAACTTTGCTTCTTGCCTGAGCTGCAGCAACCTACAGGTTAAACCAGCTGTCTCTGTTTAATGAGGTAGCAGTGCTATAGATCTCTGGGACTATGGTGGTTCCAAAATAAGACAAATGTGTAACAGACTCAGTGCAGAGGCAGTGAGAGCAAGTCTGTATGGTACAGCACTGAGTGCAAACTGGTGTGCTGTAGCTGCTCACAAGCTCAATGAGCTGAGTGACTACCTTCTCTTGTATATTTTCCAATCAACCTATTATCATAGAGAATCCATACAGAGTGGAAGCAGGCCATTCAGTCCATTGACTCCACTCAGATCCTCTGAAGATCATCCCGCCCAGACCCTCCACCCTATCACCTTGCATTTCCCATTTCGAACACACCTAACTTGTATATCCCTGAACACTATACTATATTATATTTGCCAACATTTTGCCCACTTACTGAATCCTTCAATATCTCTTTGTGTAAAGTGTTTGTATCCCTGTCACAACCTACCTTTCCACCTATTTTTATCTGCTGATTTGGTCTCAGTACATTCACTTCCTTCCTCTGAGTGATTATATATATATTATTGCAAACAGATGCAGTCACAGCACTGATCCCATGGAATCCCATTGGTCACAGATTGTGAACCTGAAAAAGAAGCTCTCGTCCTCATTCATTGTTTCCTGTCCATGAGCCAATTCTGTGATCAATATATGCCAATATACAATTCCCAATACTGTACATTAGGACTTAACCTTTTCTGAGATATCTCGGCAAAAGCCATCTGGAAGTCCAATTGCTACTGGTTCCCCTTTATCTACTCCTCAAAAAACTCTAATCGAAGATACAAGATCCATTTTGTGAAGCCGAGCTAACACTGCTAGATTAGATTATGATTTTCCAGATGTCCTGCTATTACTTCACTAATAATTGATTCCAATATTTTCCAACAATAGGCATTAGACTAATCAGCCTATAATTCCTCACTTTTTGCCCCCCTCCTTTCTGAATAAGGGTGTTTTATTAATAGTTTTCCATTCTTCTGTCACTTCTCCCAATACCAATTAATTTTGGAAAATTTAAACATTGCATCCATTATCTCCATAGTTGCATCTTTTAAGATTCTAGAGTCCAAGACATCAGGACCAGGGGACTTACCTGCCTTTAGTCCCATTAGCTTGTCTAATACTGTTTCTTTGGTAATGGTGATGATACTTTATTACTTCCCAGTATTCTTTCATATAAATGGGATGTTTGAAGTATCTTTCAGTGTAAAGACTGCTGCAAAATGTCTTTTAACTCCTCTACCATTTCCTGACCCCCAAAAGGGTCTCTCCAGATTAATCTTCTAATGGGCCAATGTTCACTTTGACCTCTCTCTTTGTGTTTTTATATATTTAAAGAAGCTCTTATTGTCAGTTTTTATATTCCTTGCTAGTTTCCCCATTGTATTTTACTTTCACTGACTTTGGCCTCCTTAAATGCTTTTACTTTCAACTTTAATAGTCTCCTTAATGTTGTTGGCTAGTCATGGAATCTTTCCTCCTCACTGGGATGTATTTTTGCTCAGAGTCCATGAATTACCTCACCGTTTAAGTTGTCAGTGTTACTTATCTTGACTACACAATGGAAAGTAAGGGAAATTGCTGATTTTTTGTTACCTTACCTTCACATTCGTTGTTCAATTACAATCAATAGAAAAAAAAATCATTTCTTCATTTAGGAGACAGTTGCTGGATTTGAATTGGAGCTGCCTTTCTACAGCAAGTAGCCATGACAACTTGCATTTTGCACAATAGCTTCAATATAGTATAATGTTCCAAGGTTGTTTTCAGTGGCATATTCAGGGTGATAGGAGAGAAGAAAAACATTTTCACCCAGTGAGTAGTGAGAATATGGAATGCACTGCCTGGAAATGTTGTGGATGCAAGTTTAATTGTAATATTCAAGAAGGCATAGAATTAATATTTAGATATAAATGATGTGCAGGAACATGGGCAAAGGGCACTGAGTAATAAAACTGGTGCAGCACAATGGGCTGAATGGCCTCCTTCTGTGCTGTAACAATTCTGCAATTTTATATATTTCAATATGGTCTCCTCTCATTCTTTTAATCTCCAAAGAATACAAGCCAACCTCCTCCAATCTCTCACTGAAAGAAATTCTCTCCATACCTGGGATCACCTTGTGATCTGTTGCTGCATCCTCTACGTTCCACCTGAAAGCTCAGATATTGACCATCTATTCCAATGTGATTTGCCTGATATGTATGCCTACATCCTGGAGTGAACCCATAAACCTCTAAATGCTAAATAAGGGTAAGGATGGTTAAATATTGTCTGCATTGATCCTGGATACAAGCAATGAATATCCAAATTCCTACCTGAAAATTCCAGTTAGCAACTCTAAGACACAATTTCTATGCTCTTTAAGTACCAAATATTGAGTTTAAGATGTTGCAACAAAAGCTGGATTGTACTTGTGCAACATCTAAAGTATGGCCATCCAATTCATTCAAAGGGAAGAGTATCTTTTATAATGAGACAATATGTTGTCATAGAGTCCCTTCAGTGTGTAAGCCAGCCATTTGGCCCATTGGAGTCCACAACAAATCTCCGAAAGTGTCCCACCCAGACCTGCCCCCTTCCCTATCCCTATAACCCTGGTTTCCCATGGCTAATCTATCTAGCCTGCATATCCCTGTACAATGTGGGCAATTTAACATGGCCAATCCACCTCACCTGCATGTCAATGGATTGTGGGAGGAAATCAGAGCACCTGGAGGAAATCCACGCAGACACAGGGAAAATGTGCAAACTCCGCACAGTGAATCAAACCTGGGTCCCTGGCACTGTGTGACAGCAGTGCTGGCCACTGTGCCATTATCTGGGGTGAGGGCCAAGTTTAACTTAGATTCCCTACAGTATGGAAACAGGCCCTTCGGTCCATACCAACCCTTCAAAGAGTAACCTGACCTGATCCATTCCTCCACATTTACCCCTGACTAATGCATCTAAAGCTATGGGCAATTTAGCGTGGTCAATACACCTAACCTGCGCATCTTTGGATTGTGGGCGGAAACCAGAGCACCCGGTGAAACCCATGTATACACGGGGAGAATGTGCAAACTCAACACAGACAGTCACCTGAAGTTGGAGTCGCACCCAGGTCCCTAGCACTGACACAGCAGTGCTAACCATTGAGCCACCATGCAATTTAGTATGTAATGGCTACCCTATAGGTACGTTTTGGAGGAATTATGATTTTCCTTTACATTCCCAGCCTCATTCCATTTCCCTCTGGCCTTTCCGCAGGGACACTTACCTCCTGCTGAGGTCAGATTTCCCCATCTTGTATAGGGAATGACTTTTGTATTTCCTCCCCTGTATCATTCCTAGATTAAACACCCATTAAAAATTACACAAGTTTTACAAGTTTGTGAAAGAAGTGGAAAATCCGCGAAGTAGGTTGATAAGATTCTGAAATGTAATTGTAAAGCACTTTCTCATCTCCAGCTTTTGGTGATGTTTTGCAATTCAGATCTGTTTTAATACAGTGATGTACAAGAGGGATTTGTTCTGTAAGGGTACGTTAACCCATTGATCATACTTGTGTATTTGCGCCAATAAAACAGTTTAATACACTGAGAAATTTTACATAAACGCTGACAAAATGTTGGCATGTGCTGTCATGCTTTCTACTAGGATTTAAATGGCTCTATAAAAAATTGCTTTTCACAGTTGAAACAATTTTTGAAAAAAAGAAAATCGAACCACCCGGTCCCTTGGATTGATTGACAGGCACAATGTTTTGAAGTTGAACCCTTTCTGTTCTTTCCTTCCCAGAGAGCACACTATGGTTTGGACAGCTACGGTCATTCTGGGTGCCTGGCTGAGTTTCAAATGTTAATGGGTTTCAACACACTGGGCGTTCTATTTAACTGAGAATGAGTGATAGCCTCAGGAAGTCATAATAACAGCGACTGCTGCTTTGCTTCTGGATTGTTGATGCAATCTTATAAGGTTATTATTGAGGTCTGTATGTAGTGCAAACTCGATAGAGTCAAAGATTTATAGCACATAAAAAGACCTTTCAGAGCACCACATCCCTGCCAGTGAATAACAGTCACCCAGCTATTCTAATCCTATTTCCCTACCCATAGCCATGTATACCTTACGCACCCCACAATCGCACATTTAAATATTTCTTAAATGCTATGAAGCTTTATTCATCCAACACCATTATTGGCAGTGTATTCCAGATTCCACCATCCTCTGAGTGAAAATGTTTTTACTCAAATCTCCTCTGAACCTTCTGCCCCTTACTTTAACTCCATGCCTCTCTGATTATTGATTCCTCTATCAAGGAGAAAGTTTATTTCTGTCTAATCTATCTATACCCCTTATAACTTTATACTCGTCAAGTTCCCCCTCAATCTCCGTCACTCTAAAGAAGACAGCCTCAGTCTCTTTATAACTGGCTGAGGGACTGTCGAACTAAATGAGGGATGAGAGATGACATGGGCTGAAGTGGGTGGGTGGGGTTTGGAGGGTGTGCCCTTAAATACGGAAGGAATTTGGGATACTGCGTTAGAGAAGTGAGCCAAGCCTTCTAGTTAGCTCATGTTCTCACAACATTTCTCCTGCATCCCAACCAGCTCCAAAACTGCACTGCAAACCTGACGACACTATGAAAAGAAAAAATAAAAGACGTGACATTTTTTTGTAGGTTATGAGCCACAAGTGTGCACAGGTAGGTTTTCCAGATCCTGATGGAAAATTCAGCCCCAGAATTTGAATAAAAATTATTTTACACTCCATGCATGCAGTGTCTTATTGGAGTCAAATTCTTTCAATGCTTCCCGAGCTGAATGAAGTGATTCATAGAGTCATAGAGATGTACAGCATGGAAACAGACCCTTTGGTCCAACCTGTCCATGCGACCAGATATCCTGACTATATACTGAGGGTGGCATGGTGGCACAGTGGTTAGCACTGCTGCCTCACAGCGTCAGACACCCGGGGTCAATTCCCGCCTCAGGCAACTGTCTGTGTGGAGTTTGCAGATTCTCCTCGTGTCTTCGTGGGTTTCCTCCGGGTGCTCCGGTTTCCTCCCACAGTCCAAAAATGTGCAGGTTAAGTGAATTGGCTGTGCTAAATTGCCCGTAGTGTGAGGTGAAGGGGTAAATGTAGGGGAATGGGTCTGTGTGGGTTGCTCTTTGGTGGGTCAGTGTGGACTTGTTGGGCCGAAGGGCCTGTTTCCACACTGTAAGTAATGTAATCTAATCTAATCCAATCTAGTCCCACCTGACAGCACCCGGCCCATATCCCTCCAAACCCTTCCTATTCATATACCCATCCAAATGCCTCTTAAATGTTACAATTGTACCAGCCTCCACCACTTCGTCTGGCAGCTCATTCCATACAAGTACCAGCCTCTGTGTGAAAAAGTTTCCCCTTGGGTCTCTTTTATATCTTTCCCTTGGTAATCCAAGATGGTGAATGGGAAACATTTCTGGCTGTAACAGCTGCTCCTTTTTTTTGAGTTTTTTTTTAGATTCCTATTTTGAGAGTTACAGAACAGCAAAACTGAAGAAACGCCTGCGCTTAGACTAAATATTCAGTGTGATTAGCAAGTGTGGGGAAAAAAAAATCACTCATTTGGGACTGATAGATAATTTGAGATATCTTCTATCACCTAGGCCTATTACTCTACAGTGCCCCAATTCCATCTCTGTCTCCTGCTCCTCATTTAAAACCTTCCTTAAAACTGTGGTGATGCTGTCACTTTCAGAGGTTATTTTTGTTTTAGATTTGTTTTTGAAGAGAATTCACAAGGCAGAGGTAAGCTGTCTCTGAGAAAGGAAACAATTTGTGAGGCCTTGGAAGTTGGAACAATGGAAGCAGCCTGAGTGTGTCCAACTCTCTCAGACCAGACTTTCTAGTCTTTTTTTTAAGATTAGTTTTAAGCACAAGACATTGGGGTCTTGAAAGAATTGGAAGCTTCAATGAATGTCTCCTGGTTGCTATTTTCTCTGAAGTTGCCCTTGGTGCTTTTCCCCCTTGGATTGGAGAACTGTATGTGAGAATTTGTGTCTGAGTTTGCCTTTTTATGGGATGTTACTTAGTAATAGGTACCGTATCTATTTTTCGGTTGTGTTTTCCAATAGCTGAGTTATTCTAAATTCCTCTTTGTTTTGCATTTTAACAACCGTGTTTAAATAAATTGTGTTTTGCTTAACATCGAGTAGTTTGCATCTGAAACACAATACTTCACATCTACTTTTAAAATAAGAAAAATGTTATTGTCTCGGCTTCCTCCTTAATATATTTTGAAGGAGTCTGGTTAGTCTATACCAAAATCCTTATTCATAGAACAGAGAACAGTACAACACAGGAACAGGCCCTTCAGCCCACTATATCTGTGCTGACCACAAGACCATTCTAAACCACTCCCATCTGCCTGCACATAGTTCACATCCCTCTATTCTTTGCTTTTCATGTGTCCGTCCAAGTGCCTCATAAACTCTGTGTGTAAAAAAAACACTGTTGAAACAGTGTAAAAAAAGCTTTCCTTGCAATCTCCCTTAAATTTTTCCCCTCTCGCATTAAACCTATTGCCCTGAGTATTTGATATTTCCACTCTGGAAAGAAGACCCCAACTATCCACTATATATCATTTTATATGCTTCTATCAGGTCGCCCGTCAGCCTCTGAGACTAATGAAAATAATTAGTGCTTGGCTAACCTCTGCTTATACTCTCCAGCCCATGCATCATCCTGGTACACCTCTTTTGCACTTTCTCTAAAGCCTTCACATCCTTCCGATAGTGTGGTGACCAGAACTGCACACAACACTCCAAATGTGGCCAAACTGAAGTTTTATACAGCTGCAACTGTTAGCCACTTCTCTAACTCCTTTGTTATTTGTCCATGAGATGCAGATGTTGCTGGATGACCAGCATTTATTCTGTATCCCTAATTGTCCATTGAACTGAGTGGCTTGCTACAGACTTTTCAAAGGGCAGTTAAGAGTCAAACATATTGTTGTAGGTCTGGAGACACATAGAGGCCAGACCAGGTAAGGATGGAGGTTTCCTTTCCTAAGAGTATTAGTCATGATGTAGTGGTGTCAGTATTGCTCTGGAGTGGGAGAAAGTGAGCACTGAAGATGCTGGAGACCAGAGTTGAAAAGTGTGGTGCTGGAAAAGCATAGCAGATCAGTCAGGTCAGGACTCCTCCCACCACCTTATCGCAGTCCCAACCCCCAGATTCAGCACCGCCCTCCTGACCTGCAATCTTCTTCCGGACCTCTCCGCCCCCAACCCCCTCTCTGGCCTATCACCCTCACCTCCTTCCACCTATCGCATTTGCAGCGCCTCTCCCCCAAATCCCTCCCCCCCCACCCTCATCCTTTATCTCAGCCTGCTTGGCACACCAGCCTCATTCCTGAAGAAGGGCTTATGCCCAAAATGTTGATTTTCCTGCTCCTCGATTGGACTGGAGTGGACAAAGTCAGAAGTGACAACACCAGGATATAATCCAACAGGTTTATTTGAAATCACAAGCTTTCAGAACGCTGCTCCTTTATTAGTTGAAGTGACTTATGGATGCAGTGGTATTACTGCTATATTACTGTCCGACTAATGTTGACAAGATTTTACTTTTCAAGGCTTCTTTGGCAAACAAACCAAGCTCAATCTTGATCAAACAGTAATTAATAGGTAACAAATGCCATCAAGCTACAGAAAAATAATGTAACTTTCACATTCATAAATAAAGACAAAATATTCCCTTAAAAATGCTTTTTTTGCATCATCTCCACTGTCACCAATATAACATTCCAGGTATAGTCCCACAGACAATTCAAGCTCTCCCGTGTAAGTTCAAATACTCAAGGTCTAAATTTATAACCTCCTTCAATAATCATTCTGCTTCCTGCATACATTTTCCTAATCCAATTATCATCAGCAAAGCACACCTCAACAGCTTCCCATTTCTGAAATCCTCAGGAGCCCAATCTGTTCTGTTCCGTTTCTTCTTTGTAATCCATTCATAGCAAGTGGATGTCATCGGCTGAACCATTATTTATTGCCTGTCCCTCAATGCCCTTGCAAAAGTGACACCTGGAACCGCAGCAGTCCATTCTGGGTAAGTCCCTCCACAACACTGTTGACAGATCATTCAGGGATTTTTAACTCAAGGAAAGGTGATATTCTTCCAAGTCAGGATGGTGAGTGACTTGAAGAGGAATTTGCAGTTGGTGCTGTTCCCATGTAGCCATTGCCCTTGTTCTTCTAGATAATACAGCTCATGGGATGCACTGTTTGGAGTGTGCAGTTTCAATCAAAACATTGGAAAGAAAGTTTGACTGGTTTCTGAAAAGGAAAACTGCGTAGGATTACAGGGAGAAGGTGGAAGCCTTTCGGTGAATTCTCACTTGAAGAACCAGTGCAGACAAAAATGGCTTCCATCTACACAATCGAAAAGTGTGGCACCAGAAAATCACAGCAGGTCAGGCAGCAGCTGAGGAGCAGGGTAGTCGAGCAGGAATTCCGGATGAAGGGCTTAGGCCCAAAATGTCACCTTTCCTGCTACTCGGATGCTGCCTGATCTGCTGTGCTTTTCCAGCGCCTCACGTTTGGACTCTGATCTCCAGCATCTGCAGTCCTCACTTTCTCCTTCTACATTATGGCAGTTTTGTATTTCTCTGACAATCTAGTGTGATATGTATGGAATGGTGCACTGTTTGTGGGGCTGCTAAGCTGACAATCAAACCATCTGACTAATATGATGGTTTTAATGATGACTTTCCTATGTTTGGAAGAAGGGAGGGACTGTTATATCTGCTGTCCTGATCATTTTAAATCTACTATTAACATAATAATAACAGCTATTAGCTGGTCATTATCTCCTCGCTGTTTGTGGAATCTTGCTGTGTGTACGTTCACTTCCATTCCCTACCACACAGCAGTGACGACTTTAAAAAGAGTCCTTTATTGGCGGGAATGTTTTGAATGTCCAGTGGTATGGAAGTGCCCCATAAATCCAATTCATTTTGAACATGAAAGAAATTGTAATTTGAAAGTACAACTATTTCAGTCTAAATTCTAAATGGTTTCAGATTGATGACTGAACTCCGAAATGGGAAATCACCATTAGCTTCTAAGAAATAAAGACTGATTTTTCCCCCCTATTTGTTCATTGTTATCTAAAAAAAAAGATTAATTGTTACTGGAGTAATTTTCCGACCTACTCCTGCTGCTACTTACAGATAGGCGATCATTGGCACTGTTAGTTTGGTCCATCTCAAACTGTTATTTATTTCTTTACACAGGCGTTCGTAGGAAACTCCAACGCAGACACTGTGGTGCACCACAAATTGCAAAACTCAATCAAAGCCAGGTTCTTGCGGTTTGTTCCTCTTGATTGGAATCCTAATGGAAGAATCGGAATGAGGGTTGAAGTTTATGGCTGCTCTTACAGTGAGTATGGGAAACTCAGAAGTCAATTGCATGGATGTAAATTTACTCGTTGAGCTGGAAGGTTTGTTTTCAGACATTTCGTCACCATACTAGGTAACATCATCAGTGAGCCTCCATTGAAGCACTGGTGGTATGGCTTGCTTTTTATTTATGTGTTTAGGTTTCCTTGGGTTTGTGACCTCATTTCCTGTGATGATGTCATTTCCTGTTCTTTTTCTTAGGAGTTGGTAAATTGGATCCAAGTCAATGTGTTAGTTGATACAGTTCTGGTTCGAATGCCACTCTTCTAGGAATTCTTGTGCATGTCTCTGTTTGGCTTGTCCTAGGATTGATTTGTTGTCTCAGTCGAAGTGGTATCCTTCCTCACCTGTATGTAAAAATACTAGTGAAAGTGGGTCATGTCTTTTTGTGGCTAGTTGATGTTCATGTATTCTGATGGCTAGTTTTTTGCCTGTTTGCCCAATGTTACAGTCAATTGCATGTTTATCGACAGTGGGGCCTTTAGCATTGGGTACTTCCATGAAATCTGTACAACAACAGTTCACATTGATAAAGCACCATGAACACTATAAAATATCCAAAGGTGCACAGTGGTACAAAATATTGCAAGCGACCACATACGCGATACTTGGTCGCAAAGGTGGGTGCCATGACATTTTAATGCCAGTGTTGGACTGGGGTAGACAAAGTCAGAAGTCACATGACACCAGGGTACAGCCCAAATGGTTTATTTGAAATCACAACTTTCAGAGCATTGCTCCTTCATCAACTGATGAAGAAGCAATGCTCTGAAAGCTTGTGAATTCAAATAAACCCGTTGGACTGTAACCTGGTGTCATGTGACTTCTGACTTTGTAAACAGATGGGTAGTATGCATATGGAACAAACTGACAAAGGATGTGGTAGAGGTGGGTCCAATTACAACATTGAAAAGACATTTGGCCAGGTATGTGAATAGGAAAGATTTAGGGGTACATGGGCCAAATACTGGGAAATGGGACTGGTTCGGTTTAGGAATCCTAGCTGGCATGGACGAGTTGGATTAAAGAGTTTCTGTGCTGTATGACTCCATGTCTCTATGAAGCGGTATCATGGTATTATTGCTGGACTGATAGGAGGTGAGCTGGCTACTCAATTGGCTTGCAATTCAGAGTGATATCAGCAGCATAGGTTCAATTTCCACATTCGCTGAAGCTACCTTGAAGGATTGTCCTTCTCAACCTCTTCCCTTGCCTCTGTCATGAGAGAGAGGGCCTGTGAACTAGCTGGATTAATAGATTGGAGGCTGTGGCTAAAAATATGGTGAGGGAGGTTCAAATGCTGCCATAGTGGCTGGTGAAATGTAACACAATGACTGTATCTGGAAGTAAAAGCTATTCCCAGTAATAAAATTATCATTTATTTTTTGGAAAGAGGTTCACCAACATCCTTCTGAGAAGAAAGTCTGATATCCTTACCTTTTCTGTTGTGATTATGATATCAAACCCACAGCAGTGTCTGAAGACAGCTCGTCTAGACTCCATTTGCTCACTCTGTTTCTCTCTCTATGGATGCTGCTAGATCTGCTGAGTTTCTCCAGCACTATCCATTTTTATTTCAGATTTCCAGCATCTGCAGCATTTTGCGGCAGTGTGATTGACTCTTAACTGCCCTCTGAAATGCTCGATCAAGCTGCTCAGTTCAAAGGACCTGAGAGATGGTCAACAAATGTTGATTTGCCACACCCCATTAAGGCAAAAAAGGGATCTGAAAGCTTGGTGAATGAAGTAAGTTTTAAGGATGGAAGAGGCAGAGACATTTAAGATGGCAAGGCCATGAAATCAGAAGAAATACAAACAGAAACAGGCAGCCCCTTAAAGCTGCCCTGTCATATAATTATGGCTGATCCATCATTCCTCATGTCCACTTTGCTGTCCTTTCCCCCTAATCTTTAATTCCCCGACTGATCAATAATCTATCTGTCTCAGCTGTAAATACAGAGGAACCTCGATTATCCAAACGAGATGGGCGGGCACTATTCCGTTCAGATAATCAATTAATCGGTTAATCGATTCAATGCTTTTCCTCTGTGGCTCAGAGTTTTCTAAGTCTGCTCCCCATTCAGGACTCAAGGCAGCAGCACACAATGCGCGAGGCCTCCCCCTCCCTCCCCCAAACCTGTCCAACACCGTCCCCCACCCGCACCCCGCTCCCGTCCAAAACTCACCCCCTGTGCTCTCAACCCCCACCTATCCCCACCCCCTTCTCTGGGGCAGCTTGACTGGGCATCAACAACAAGACTGCTGCTGCTGCTGCTGCAGCTGCCTTTTGGGGAGTGAGTGGTTCTCCAAACAGTGCATGCACGTGCGCGCACACACGCATGCACACACACACACCCACACACACACACAAACACACACATGCACACACACACATGAACACACACACGCATGCACACACACATGCATGAACACACACACGCATGCGCTCACACACACATGCACGCACACACACAATGTTTTACTACAACTTTTTGACAGGTTCCACCTTTACCCTGTGCAGGACAATGTTGGAGAGATTATCTGGGGAAGGACGGGTTTAGGGTACACCCCTGTGTAGAATTCCAGGGAAAGTGTGGGGAGAGAGAGAGAGAGGCAGCCAGTCAACATTTGGAGACAGTGCCTGTTTAATCATTGAGATCAGTGTTGGAAGCATGTCTTTGATATAATGTTTCTATCAGAATCTCGCGATCTCCTTCAGATAATCCAATATTTGGATAATTGATATTCGGATAATTGAGGTTCCTCTGTATACACAAGCTCTGTATTCCCACAGCTCTCTGGGCAAGGAGTTCCAAAGACCCAACGCTCTGAGAGAAGAAATTCCTTCTCATTGCAGTCTTAAATAGGCATCCCTTTTATCTGAGAACATGCTCTCTGGTTCTATGTCTTTCAGGGGAAAGAAGTGTAGAGTTTTGTCATGCATTGTCCATCATGGGAGTGTCATGGTCCAGTCAACCACTAATCATTATTTGGAATATTGCATACAGTTCTGGTCACCACTTTACCTGAATGGTGTGGCCACTTTGGAGAGGATGCAGAAAAGGTTTACTCGGATGTTGCCTGGTATAGCAGATTTTAGCTATGAAGAAAAGTTGGATTAACTGTTTTCACTGGAAGGCAGGAGTTTTAGGGGTGACCTGTTAGAAGTTTATAAGATTGCGATGGATAGAGTGGAAAGTTTGAGGCTTTTTCCCAGGGTGGAGAGGTGAATTACTAGGAGACACAAGTTCAAGGTGCAGGGGGAGATGTTTAGAAGAGATGTGCGAGGCAAGTTTTTCACACAAAAGGTGGTGAGTGCCTGAAGAGTGCTGCCAGAGGAGGTGGTGGATGCAGACACTATAGCAGCATTCATGAAACACCTGGATGAATGTGTGAATAGGAAGGGAATAGAGGGATATGGATCCTGTAAGTGAAGACAGTTTGAGTATGGAAGGGCAAAATGTATCTGTATAGGTTTGGTGTGCTGAAGGGCCTGTTTCTCTGCTGTATTGTTCTTTGTTCATAGGCTTGACTTGTCCTCATCCCCTTCATGTATCATCTCTACCCCAGCAATAGTCCAGATGTACACATGATAAAATAATTCCAACCACATTTGCACTCTATATCTTCCTGCAACGAATACAGAGAATGCGAGAGAAACTCAACGGGTCTGGCAGCATCAATGGTGTGAGAAAAACAGAGTTAACATTTAACTGTTGGACTCAAGTGAATCAAATGTTGGAGTATCCCTTAACCCTGTAAACATAAAGGACTAAACACAGATTTATGCTACCTGTTTTCAGAATGTAACACAGTTTTAAAGGAATAATCATTTAAAGTCTTATGCATGATGCATGATTGCAAAACTTGACATTTAATGACAGTTAGGACCTAGATTGTCCTGGAGTGTACATGTTTAGGCAAAGCATTGGAAAAGGAATTAGACTGATCTATGAAAGGGAATGTTATATGGGTTATGGATTGTGCAGAGTTAATGGTAAATGTTGGATTCAAAGCATTAACTCCATTTCTTTGTCCACAGATACTGTATAGCCACTGAGTCTCTTCAACATTTTCTATATCAATTTCATATTTCCAGTATCTGCCGTGTTTAGTTTTTATGATGCACTTCGACCGTCTACTAAAGAGTGATGTTTCTCCTTTAGTGTCATTCTCACCCCACTACGCTCAAAGCATCCTGCCGAAGGCATGAATACGTCTTCAGTTATAATAATGATAGATTTATATTTACTCCATATTCCATATTTTAACAAAGACAGTTGAGCTCAAGGCCGCTTGTGGGTGGTGCAATTAAATCCTGGAATTTCAAGAGGCCCGTATTGGAGGGGTGCAGACATGTCAGGGAGCGATACAGCTGGCAGACATTGAAGACACAGGGAGGGCCAGACCACGGAGGCTTTTAAATACAAGATTGTTTATATAACTCCCACATGAGACACGGCTGTCGCTGTCTGGTCATATTATTGTCTGTCCTTTGTGTGATGGTTGTGGCTTTGAAAGGTGCTGTCTAAGAAGCCTTGATGAATCTCTGCATTTTGTAAATAGTACACACTGCTCCTATTGAGTGTCGGTGGTGAAGGACGTGGTTGTGGTGCCAATCAAGCAGGCTGCTTTGTCCTAGATAGTGTCAAGCTTCTTAAGTGTTGTTGGAGGTGCACTCATTCAAGCAAGTATTCCATCTTGACTTATACCTTATAGATGGTGAATGGGGTTTGGGGAATGGGAAGGTAAGTTACTCGCTGTAATATTCCAAGCCCCTGACCTGTTCTTGAAGGCACAGTACTTATATGGTGAGTCCAGTTGAATTTCTGATCAATGGTAATCTGCAGGTTATTGGTAGTGTGGGATTCAATGATAGTAAAGCCTTTGAATGGCATGGCGCAGAGATTACCTATTAGTGGAGATTCTAATTGCCTTGATGAGACGATCTTCCTCCAGGTGCCAGGTGGTTCGGGTTTGGTGGTGGAGGAGGCCCTGGACTTGTATGTCCTTGGCAGAGTGGGAGGGGGAGTTAAAGTGTTTGGCCATTGGGTGGTGGGGTTGCTTCATGTCTATGTCCCAGAGACCCTCCAACCACATGGGATCAATATGCATTTCACCAGTTTCCTCATTTCCCCTCCCCCCCACCTTATCCCAGATCCAAGCTTCCAACTCAGCACCACCCTCTTGGTCTCCTACCTGTCCATCTTCCTTCCCACCTATTGGCTCCACTCTCCTCTCCGCCCTATCACCATCACCCCCGACCTCCATCTATCTATTGCCTTCCCAGCTATCTTCCCCACAGCCCCAGCCCCCTCCTATTTATCTCTCAGCCTACTTGAGCCACTAGTCACATTCCTGATGAAGGGCTTATGTCCAAAATGTCGATTCTCCTGCCCCTTGGATGATGCCTGCCCTGCTGTACTTTTCCAACACTACAATCTTCTACTTCAGGATGGTCAACATCAGGTCAACATTTGTTGTCAGTTCCCAATTGCCCCTGGGAAGGTGATGGCAGTGATTACTTGAGACATTGGAAGCCCTTTCCTTGTAGCTGGTTAAGATCAGGGTTGAAAATGTGTTGCTGGTTCAAGCGCAGCAGGTCAGGCAGCATCCAAGGAACAGGAAATTCGACGTTTCGGGCAAAAGCCCTTCATCAGGAGTGCGGCTTAACTGGGAGCTGATGTTAGTGAGCGCAATGAGTGAACAACATCTACTGTGGTTTAGGATGTGAGTGGCAGAGTTTTGGACGACCTCAATTCACAGATTGTGGAATGTTGGCATCTAACCATTTGTCACACCCCACTGTAGCAGTGCGCTGGAAATCATGCTCTAATATTCCCAGAGTCAGCACAGATTTATTTTAAAAGTACATACATATTCCCCAATTTGCCTGTTTTTCAGACCCAGGTTAATACATTGCATAGACCAGTTTTCTGTATTTAACAAGATGTAGCAAGTAATTAACCTCCAACTACAGGGTGACAGTTATGTATTTTTTTTCTTTTTTTTAACCCCCACACTACTGCCTAACTGCGGTAATGCTTATTTTTCTCCAGCACCCATGATGTGTGTGTGCAGGTGTGAGACACAGTGAAAGACACAAGGTGCAGAAATCTTTATTCAGCTTTCACCACCAGGAAGAAAAGAAACACCCGAGTGGCCAGTGACAAACAGTGCCCTTCACATTAAAGGGCAATGCTGTGTGATCAAACAGTGAAGGGGAGGGCAGGGATTAAATCAAAATAGAGTTGAAGGGGGAAGTAATGCACTTCAATTCCTGCGGTGCCCACCTTTCCCTGAATAGCTCAAGGGTGTTGGTGAACACTGCGTGCTCCTTCTCCAGAGACACGAGGAGGTCCTCAGACCTGCCCTCCACCCTCCGTACCGGGTGAGAGTGGCAGTTATAAACTGTTGGAGTTTAACATGACTAATTAAAAGTTTAATTCCCTTACATACACACACACACAAATAAAAATTTCAGTAGTTTATATTCAAAAGATTTGTAAAGATTTTAGAGTCATAGAGATGTGCAGCATAGAAACAAATCCTTCAGTCCGACTCATCCATGCTGATCAAATATCCTCAATTAATCTAGTCCCAGAATTTGGCCCATCTCCCTAAAAACTCTTCCTATTTATGCACCCATCCAGATCCCTTTTAAATGTCATAATTATACCAGCCTCCACCACTTCCTCTGGCAGTTCATTCCATACATCTTCCACTCTCTATGTGAAAAAGTTGACTCTTGGTTTCTTTTTAAGTCTTACCCCTCTCACTTTAAATCTATGCCCTCTCGCCATGAACACACCTACCCTGGGGACAATACCTTAACTATTCACCCTATTCATGCCCCTCATGATTTTATAAACTTCTATAAGGTCACCCCTCAGCCTCTGACAATCCAAGGAAAACAGCTCCAGCCTATTCAGCCTCTCCCTATAGCTCAAACTCTCCAACCCTGGCAACATCCCTGGTGGGCGGCACAGTGGCACAGTGGGCAGGATGGTGGCACAGTGGTTAGCACTGCTGCCTCACAGCGCCAGAGACCTGGGTTCAATTCCTGCCTCAGGTGACTGTCTGTGTGGAGTTTGCACGTTCTCCCCGTGTCTGCGTGGGTTTCCTCCGGGTGCTCCGGTTTCCTCCCACAGTCCAAAGATGTGCAGGTCAGGTGAATTGGCCATGCTAAATTGCCCGTAGTTTTAGATAAGGGGTAAATGTAGGGGTATGGGTGGATTGCGCTTCGGTGGGTTGGTGTGGAATTGTTGGGCCGAAGGGCCTGTTTCCACACTGTAAGTAATCTAATCTAATCTAAAAATCTTTTCTGAACCCTTTCAAGTTTCCCAACCCTTGCAGATCAGAAATGCTCATCTCAGCCTTCCTTATCGGATGCCTCCACTGGTTTGTCAGAGTTCTTTTGTGTAAGAACTCTGCCATATCAATTAAAATTAAAGCTGACAGCAACTTTTGAAGGAAAGATAAACTTTTTTTATCAGATTTCAAGCAACCTACTGCAGAAAATGGAGAGAGCTCCTGATTGGTGCAGACTCAGTCATTTCTCTGTATCTTAACTCCAACCCCAAATTACTCAGTTACATAGAACCATAGAATCCCTACAGTGTGGAAACAGGCCATTCGGCCCAGTAAGTCCACACCAACCCTCTGAAGAGCCATTCTCCCACCCTATTATTCTAGATTTACCCCTTACTAATGCACCTAAGCTATACCTCCTTGAACACTATGGGCAACTTAGCATGGCTAATTCACTAACCTCCACATCTTTGGACTGTGGAAGAAAACCAGAACACCCAGAGGAAACCCATGCAGGCACGGGGAGAAGGTGGCTGAAAATGTGTTGCTGGTTAAAGCACAGCAGGTTAGGCAGCATCCAAGGAACAGGAAATTCGACGTTTCGGGCCAGAGCCCTTCATCAGGATTCCTGATGAAGGGCTCTGGCCCGAAACACCGAATTTCCTGTTCCTTGGATGCTGCCTAACCTGCTGTGCTTTAACCAGCAACACATTTTCAGCTCTGACCTCCAGCATCTGCAGACCTCACTTTTTACACGGGGAGAAGGTGCCAACTCCACACGGACAGTCGCCCGAGGATGGAATCAAACCCAAGCCCTGGTGCTGGGAGGCAGCAGTGCTAACCATTCAGCCACAGTGCTGCCCTAAAGTGAGCCAATCACATGATTGTTGGCAGGTAACTGATTACTTGTCCATTGACCAATTAACTTCTTGTTAACGACCAGAGCCGAATCTGTACACAATCTCTCAGCTTTATTTCATCCTCAACCCAAATGATATTCATTCAGATCACTATTTGCACAATACTGCTTGCAAAATGCCTGGAGTTAAGAGTCGACTGATGACCATAAATCCATTATCAATTGTCGGAAGAACCCATCTGGTTCATTAATGTCCTTAAGGGAAGGACATCTGCCATCCTTAACTGTCCTGCCGTATATGTCCTGCTTAACTGGGAACTGATATCAGTGAACACAAGATGATTGAGTGAACAAGATCTACTGTGATTTAAGATATGGGCAGCAGTGTTTTGGATGACCTCCCCTAGCCAAGCTGTTCCAGTACAGTTACAATGCTGGCATCTACCCAACACTGTGGAAAATTGGCCAGGTATGTCCAGTACACAAAAGTTGGATAAATCAAACCTGACCAATTACCACGCAATCAGTCAACTTTCCATCATCAGTAAAGTGATGGAAGGGGTCATTAACAATGCTATCAAGCAGCGCCTGCTCTGTAATAACCTGGTCAGTGACACTCACTCTGGGTTTCGCCAGGGTCACTCAGCTCCTGATCTCATACAGCCTTGGATCAAACATGGACAAAAGAGCTGAATTCCAGAGGTGAGGTGAAAGTGACAGCCCTTACTATCAAAGCTGAATTTGACCGAGTATGGCATGAAGGAGCAAAACTAGAATCAATGGGTATCAGGGGGCAAACACTCTGCTGGTTAGAGTCATACCTGGCACAAAGGAGGATGGTTGTGGTTGTGGAGAGTCAGTCATCTCAGCTCCGGGACATCTCTGCAGGAGTCCCTCGGGGTAGTGTCCTGTGCCCAACAATCTTCAGCTACTTCATCAATGGCCTTCCCTCTGTCATAAGTTCAGAAATGGGGATGTTCGCCGATGATTGCACAGTGTTCAGCACCATTCGTGACTCCTCTGATACTGAAGCAGTCTGTGTTCAAATGCAACAAGATCTGGACATTGTCAGGGCTTGGGCCAACAAGTAGCAAGTAACATTTGTGCCACACGAATGCCAGACAATGACCATCACCAAGAAGGGACACTCTAACCGCTGCCCCTTGGCCTTCAACAGTATTATCATCACTGAATTCCCCCACTGTCAACATCCTTGGGGTTACCATTGACCAAAAACTGAACTGGACTCACCACATAAACACAGTGGCTACAAGCGAAGGTCAGAGATTAGGGATACTGTGGTGAGTAACTCACCTACTGACATCCCAAAATCCATCCACCATCTTCAAGGCACAGGTCAGGAGTATGATGGAATACTCCCCATTTGTCTGGATGGGTGCAGCTCCAAAGACACTCAAGAAGCTTGACACCATCCAGGACAAATTAACCCGCTTTATTGGCACCGCATCAACAAACATTTAATCCCTCCACCACTGGTGCTCAGTAGCAGCAGTGTGTACTATCTACAAGATGCACTGCAGAAATTCATCAAAGATCCTTAGATAGCACCTTCCAAACCCACGACCACTTTATCTAGAAGGACAAGGGCAAAACCGTTGGGAACACCACCACCTACAAGTTCCCCTCCAAGCCACTCACTACCCTGACTTGGAAATATATCGCCGTTCCTTCACAATCGTTGGGTCAAATTCCTGGGATTTCCTCCCTAATGGCATTGGGGGTCAACCCACAGCAAGTGGACGACAGTGATTCAAAAAGGCAGCTCACCACCACCTTCTCAGGGACAAATAGGGATAGGCTATCAGTGCTGACCAGCCAGCAACACCCAACATCCACAAATGAATAAAAGAAAACTCGCCGTGACTATTAGGGAACTCAATTTTCAAGGCCTGCAACAATCCTTGCAAAACATGGCATTTAAAATTGTTATTTTCCATTCCCGATGAAGGGCTTTGGCTGAAACGTCGATTTTCCTGCCCCTCGGATGCTGCCTGACATGCTGTGCTTTTCCAGCACCACGCTGTCGACTCATTTCCCATTTCAGTCCGCAAAAACCATAAAAGGTGCAACCTTCACGCCAGTAGCATATTGGAATCTGTACCTTGCAAAAAGAAGATTAAGGAATAATCTACTTGGGGTCTCTGAGATGATTAAAGGAGTTCATAGCGTAGATAGATGGAAGCAATTTTCTCGTGTGCGGCATCCAAATCCTTAAAGTTCGAGCTGGTCCATTTAGGAGGTGATGGCAGGAAACACTTTACATAAAACCTGGTGGACATCTGGCACTGACTTCTCCCGCAACCTGGCGAGGCTGAGGTGGGGTTATGGATGCAAGCATCATAGTCTAAGGGTACGGGGTATGCCATTTAGCACTGAGATAAGGAAAACATTCTTCACACAAGGGAGTGGTGTGGAATTCATTGCCACAGAAGCTGCCTGAGGCCAAAAGATTGAACATTTTCAAAGAGGAATTAGATATTGCTCTTAGCTCTAAAGGGATCAAAGGCTATGGAGTGAAAGCAAGAGCAGGGTACAGAGTTGGAATTGAATATGGGAGCAAGTTCAAACACAGGCCACCTTCTGCTCCTGTGTTTTAAGTTTCTGTGCAGTACTGGAGCATTTCAAAACTGAAGTTGACAGATTTTCAAGAGATAAGGTGTCGACTGTCATAGACAAAAAAAAAATGAATGAATGGATATAAGATACAGACCAGCCATGATCTACTTGCATGTTAGTATGGACTGAAGTGGCTGAATGGCCTCCTCTCATTTCTATGCTCCTCTGAATAAGTCTTAGGAGGTGAAATTGTTATTTGTTACCTCGAAGCTGTTTCCTGTTTTAGCGTGAGTCTCTGATAAAAAAAACCTCAGAAACAATCTTATTAACATGTAATTGAAAGACAGCTGCTAATATCATTGCAGACAGATTCAAATATGTTCTTTATTGAAGGTCACAGGAAAATCAACTAATCTCTGTTTTCCATCTTGGTCCAAGTGCCAATGTTATGAAATGCGAAGGATTTGGGATAATCTCATCCAGAATTCAATGAGATAATGATCTAAGCACCATAGTGACCTGAGGGAGATCTCTTCATTCATTTGCCAACTTTAAATAACAACAGAGAAATAGATGCAGACACTGGATATTCTTGTTGACTTTTTTATACTTACATTGCCAAAAAAATCTACTGACTCGTGTACTGTCTCATTTTGCCTGGAGTTAAAATGGCATGCATATTCTTGCACTGTCAACAGACAATAGACAATAGGTGCAGGAGTAGGCCATTCTGCCCTTTGAGCCTGCACCACCATTCAATATGATCATGGCTGATCATCCTTAAGCAGTATCCTGTTCTTGCCTTGTCTCCATAACCCTTGATTCCACTATCCTTGAGAGCTCTATTCAACTCTTTCTTAAATGAATCCAGAGACTGGGCCTCCACTGCCCTCTGGGGCAGAGCATTCCACACATCCACCACTCACTGGGTGAAGAAGCTTCTCCTCATCTCTGTCCTAAATGGTCTACCCTGTATTTTTAAGCTGTGGTTCAGCACTCATCCATCAGTGGAAACATGTTTCCTGCCTCCAGAGTGTCCAATCCTTTAATAATCTTATATGTCTCAATCAGATCCCCTCTCAGTCTCTAAACTCAAGGGTATACAAGCCTAGTCACTCCAGTTGTTCAGCGTAAGGTAGTACCACGATTCCAGGAATTGACCTCGTGAACCTACGCTGCATTCCCTCAATAGCCAGAATGTCTTTTCTCAAAGTTGGAGACCAGAATTGCACACAGTACTCCAGGTGTGGTCTCACCAGGGCTCTGTATAGCTGCAGAAGAACCTCTTTGTTTCTATACTCAATCCCTCTTGTTATGAAGGCCAGCATGCTATTAGCTTTCTTCACTGCCTTCTGTACCTGCATGCTTATCGTCATTGACTGGTTACAAGAACACCCAGATCTCTTTGTACTGCCCCTTTAACTAAATTGATTCCATTTAGGTAGTAATCTGCCTTCATGTTCTTGCCACGAAAGTGGATAACCATACATTTATCCACATTAAATTGCATCCGTCATGCATCTGACCACTCACCTAACCTGTCCAGGTCACCCTATAATCACCTAACATCCTCCTCACATTTCATCCTGCTACCCAGCTTAGTATCATCAGCAAATTTGCTAATATTATTACTAATTCCATCTTCTATATCATTAGTATATATTGTAAAAAGCTGCGGTCCCAGCACTGATCCCTGAGGTACCCCACTGGTCACCGCCTGCCATTCCGAAATGGAGCCGTTTATCACTACTCTTTGTTGCCTGTCAGCCAACCAACTTTCAATCCTAGTTAGAACTTTGCCCCCAATACCATGCCCTCTAATTTTGCTCACTAATCTCCTATGTGGGACTTTATCAAAAGCGTTCTGAAAGTCCAGGTACACTCCTGGATCTCCCTCATCCATCTTCAGAGTTACATCCTCAGAAATTTCCAGAAGATTAGTCAAGCATGATTTCCCCTTCATAAATCCATGGTGACTCTGATCTATCCTGTTACCACTATCTTATTACACTCCAGAGGGATCTACCAGCCTTTCGTTCCACACATTCCCAAGTGCCAGGATTCTTCTTCTCTTCCTCAGGTGTTTCAATCTTCCCTCCCCCTTTGTTATTCTACTGTAGCTAATTCCAAGCCATCTGTCTCTTGTTTCGGGAAAATTAATCCTGAGGTGATCTTCTGAGCAGTATCCACGTTGCATGCGGAATAATGATGACTTAAGTAAGAACAGAGAAGATGGTAAAAGAGGGGGAGGTGTGACATTGCTAGTCATGAACAGCATTACTGTGGCAGAAATGATGTTTCTGGACTCGTCTACTGAGGTAGTATGGGCTGAGGTTAGAAACAGGAAAGGAGGGGTCACCCTGTTGGGAGTTTCCTATATGTCTTCGAATCGTTCCAGAGATGTAGAGAAAAGAATTGCAAAGATGACTCTCAATAGGAGCAAGAATAACATGTAGTTGTTATGGAGGGGGGGGGGGGGGGGGGTCTTTAACATATTGTACTTCAAGTACTTTAGATGGGTCAGTTTTGGTACAATGGCTGCAGGAGGGTTTCCTTACACAGTATGTAGACAGGCCAACAGGCCAACAAGGGGCAAGGCCACATTGGATTTGGTACTGGGTAATGAATCCAGCCAGGTGTTAGATTTGGAGATAGGTGAGCACTTTGATGATAGTGACCGTAATTCAGTTATGTTTACTTTAGCAGTGGAAAGGGATAGAAATACAGAGGAACATCGATTATCGGAACAAAATGGGCGGGCACTATTTCGTTTGGATAATTGATTATTCGGTTAATCGATCCAATGCCTCTCCTCTGGGGCTCGGAGTTTTCTGCGAAGTCTGCTCCCCATTCAGGAGACTAGGCAGCAGCACACTGCGCGCGAGCCCTGCCCCCTGCTTGTCCCCAACACCAACCAACACCGCCCCCCGCAACACCATTCCCCCGCCTGCCCCCAACCCCAACCAACACCGCCCCCTTCCCCCAACCCTGTCCAACATTGCCCCCATCAACACTGCCTCCCTGCCTGTCCCCTGCCTGTCCCTGAACCTTGGCCAGCAACCCCCCTCCCCCTGTCTGCCCACACCCACCCTCCGACACCCGTCTGCACCCCTGCCCCCCCCGCCCTTCCCCCCCCCATGTTCCCCTGCCCCTGGCTGCTCACGCTCCCTTGTCCCCCCAACTCCCTCATTTTCCCCTTCTCCAGTTAGTCCCCCTTCCCCTCTGGGACAGCCGGAGTGGACACCAACCGTATGACTGCTGCTGCCTTTGTGGGGTAAGTCTCAAAATAGCGCACACACACACACACACACACCTTTTAACTGCAATTTTCATCAAGTTCCACATCTGCCCTGAACAGGACAATGTTGGAGAGGATATCAGGAGAAGGGAGTGTTTAGGGTTCACCCCAGTGTAGAACTCTAGGGAAAGTGTACGGGGAGAGAGAGAGAGAGAAGGCGGGCGGTCAGTCATTTGGAGATAGTGCCTGGGCTCCCATCAATGTCCAGGATTGTTCTTGGCAGCATTTCAGTGAGCCAAGATTGTTTTTAATCATTGTAAACAAACGATGCAATCAGGGTTGAAACAGCTCTTGGGTGTAATGTTTCTAAAGGGGACCTCCAGATCTCCTTCAAATAATCCAATATTCGGATAATTGACATTCGGATAATCAAGGTTCTTCCATATACCAAAAAACAAGAGTTTAAGCCCGGTGAAAGGCAATTATGCTGCGACTGGGCAAGAGTTAGGATGTATAGGATGGGGAAGGAAACTGCAGGGGGTGGGCACAGTTGAAACTTGGAGTTTTTTTCAAGGAACAGCTACTGTGTGTTCTTGATAAATCTGTACCTGTCAGGCAGAGAGGAAGTGGTCAAGCGAGGGAGCCATGGTTTATTAAAGAATTCGAATCCCTTGTCAAAAGGAAGAAGTCTTATGTTAGGATGAGGCATGAAGACTCAGTAAGGGTGTTTGAGAGTTACAAGTTAGCCAGGAAAGACCTAAAGAGAGAGCTAAGAAGAGCCAAGAGGGGACTTGAGAAGTCATTGGCAGATGGGATCAAGGAAAACCCTAAAGCTTTCTATAGGTACATCAGGAATAAAAGAATGATAGAGTAAGATTACAGCCAATCAAGGAAAACAATGGGAAGTCTGAGGAGATAGGAGAAGTGCTAAATGAATATTTTTCATCAGTATTTACACTGGAAAAAGACAACTTTGTTGAGGAGAATACTGAGATACAGGCTACTAGACTTGAGGGGATTTAGGTGCATAAGGAGGAGGGGTTAGCAATTCTGCAAAGTGTGAAAATAGATAAGTCCCCTGGGCCAGGGTTCTCTGGGAAGCCAGTGAGGAGCTTGCAGAGGCTTTGACTTTGATCTCTGTGTCGTCATTGTCTACAGGAATAGTGACAGAAGACTGGAGAATAGCAAATGTTTTCCCCTAGTTCAAGAAGGGGAGTAGAGACAATCCTGTTAATTATAGACCAGTGAGCTCTACTTCAGTTGTGGGTGGATGGTTGGGAAAGGTTATAAGAGATAGGCTTTATAATCATCTCGAAAGGAATAAGTTGATAAAGGATAGTTTGTGAAGAATAGGTTGTGCCTCACAAACCTTATTGAGCTCTTTGTGAAGGTGACCAAACAGGTGGATGAGAGTGAAGTGGTTGATGTGGTGTATATGGATTTCAGTAAGGCATTTGATAAGGCTTCCCACAGTAGTCTATTGTACAAAATATGGATGCATGGGATTGAGGGTGATTTAACGGTTTAGATCAGAAATTGGCTAGCTGAAAGAAGACAGAGGGTGGTGGTTGATGAAAAATGTTTATCCTGGAGTTCAGTTATTAGTGGTATACCGCAAGGGTCTATTTTGGGGCACTGCTGTTTATAATTTTTATAAATGACCCGGGTGAGGGTGTAAAAGGATGAGTTAGTAAATTTGCGGATGACACTAAGGCCAGGAGACTTGTGGATAGCGCTGAAGGATGTTGCAGGTTACAGAGGGACATAAATAAGCTGCAAAGCTGAACTGAGAGTTGGGAAATGGAGTTTACTGTGGAAAAGTGTAAGGTGATTCACTTTGGAAGGAGCAACAGGAGTACTGGGCTAATGGTAAGATTCTTGGTAGTGTGGATGAGCAGAGAGATCTTAGGGTCCATGTACATAGATCCCTGAAAGTTGCCACCCAGGTTGATAACATTGTTAAGAAGGCATACAGTATGTTAACTTTTATTGGTAGAGGCTTTTGGAGCCATGAGGTCATGTTGCAGCTGTTCCAAACTCTGGTGTGGCCATACCAAGAGCATTGCATACAGCTCTGGTCACCACATTATGGGAAGGATGTGGAAGCTCTGGAATGGATGCAGAGGAGATTTACTTGGATATTTCCTGGTATGGAGGGAAGGTTTTATGAGGGAAGGCTGAGGGACTTGAGGTTGTTTTCTTTGGAGCGAAGAGGGTTGAGAGGGGACTTAATTGAGACATATCAGATAATCAGATGGTTAGATCAGGTGAACAGTGAGAGCCTTTTTCCTCGGATGGAGATGGCTAGCATAAGTGAACATAGCTTTACATTGAGGGGTGATAGATATAGGACAGATGTCAGAGGTAGATTATTTATTCAGAGAGTAGTAGGGGTGTGGATGCCCTGCCTGCAGCAGTAATAGACTCACTAAATGAAAGGATATTTAAGTGGTCATTGGATAAACATAGAGATGAAAATGGAACAGTGTAGGTTAGATGGGCTTCAGATTGGTTCCACAGGTCAGCACAACATCGAGGACTGAAGGGCCTGTACTGCACAGTAATATTCTACGTCTGTGATGCTGTCTCCTGACAAGAACTTACTTTTTTTTTTGTTTACTGGTAGAGCATAGATGTCACTGAGTGGCCAACATTTATTAGTTGCCCCTAGTTGCCCTTGAGAAGGTGGTGATGAGTTGCCTTCTTGCCAGGGACCTAGGTTCAATTCCAGCCTCAGATCACTGTCTGTGTGGAGTTTGTACATTCTCCCCATGTCTGTGTGGGTTTCTTCTGAGTGTTCCAGTTTCCTTCCACAATCCAAGATGTGCAGGTTAGGTGAATAGGCTATTCCAAGTTGCCCATAGTGTTGATGGATACGTAGGTTAGGGTCATTAGTCAGGGGCAAATGTAGAGTAATAGATTAGGGGAATGGGTCAGTGTGGATTTGTTAGGCCTAACAGTGTTTCCACACTGTAAGGATTCTATGATAAGGAAAGAAAGCATTTTTGAAGGTCCCACAATGCTCTAGCCCTTTTGAATACCCTTTATTACAAAAGGAACTGAGCATATCCTGGTCTAGTTAGCAATCCACAAGCACCAAAGATATTGCTGGAGTTGGAAGGTTTGAGCTATAGAGAGAGGCTAAATAGGCTGGGGCTGTTTTCCCTGGAGCATCACAGGCTGAGGGGTGACCTTATAGAGATTTATAAGATCTGGAGGGGCATGGATAGGGTGAATAGCCAAGGTCTTTTTCCCAGGGTAGGGGAATCCAAAACTAGAAGGTATACATTTAAGGTGAGAGGGGAAAGATACAAAAGGGGCAACTTTTTCACGTAGAGGGTGGTGTGTATATGGAATGAACTGCTAGAGAAAATGGTGGAGACTAGTACAATTCCAACATTTGGATGGGTATATGAATAGAAAGGGTTTAGAGGGAAATGGTTCAGGTGCTGGCAAATGCGACCAAATTAATTTAGGATATCTGGTCAACATGAATGAGTTGGACCTAAGTGTCCATTTCTATGCTGTAGAACTCTATGATTCTATGACTCCATGTGTATACAGGACAATGAGAAGACCACATACTGAGCACTGTGTGCAGTTATGGTAGCTTTATTCAAGGAGGGATGTAAAGGCATTGGAGATGGTTCAGAGGAGCTTTCCTCGGTTAATTCCTGGAATGAGCAGGCTGTCTTTTGAAGAAAAATTGGACAGACTGCGCTTTTCTCTATTGGAGTAAAGAACAATAAGAAGTGTCTTGACTGAAGTGTTAAAGAGTGTAGATTAGAGTGGTGCTGGAAAAGCACAGCAGGTCAGGCAGCATCTGAGGAGCAGGAAAATCGACATTTCGGGCAAAAGCCCAGCGTTGATTTTCCTGTTCCTCGGATGCTGCCTGACCTGCTGTGCTTTTTCAGCACCACTCTAATCTACCATCTGATTTCCAGCATCTGCAGTCCTCACTTTTGCCTACCTGAAGTGTTAAAGATCCTGAAAAGTCTTGACATGGTGAATGTGAATCTGAAACTAACAGGGGCATTATTTTCAAATTAGGAGTCACCCTTCATGACAGAGATGCGGTTTTATTTTATTTTTCTCTCAGAGGGTTGACTGAGGTTGGAAGTTTCTGCCTCAGAAGCCCAGGAAGCAGGATGATTGAATACTTTTAGAACAGAGGTAGTTGGATTCTTGTTCGGTGGGGGAGAAGAGAGTGATGAAGTAGATGGAATTTGAAACACAAACAGATCAGCCACAGTTTTACTGAATGATGGAGCAAGCTCAAAGGACAGAATGAGATACTCCTAGTTCTTATGCAAACTGCAATTCTCAGCCATTTCTTACATTAGATGCATGCCACAAAGAATAATGTGATAACAATCAATGGTTCACTGGTAATCCCGAGAACGAGAGTCACAGGTTCGAGTCCCACCAGCTCCAGAGATGTGAATAACATCTCTGGACAGGTTGATTGGAAAAATAGGTTAATAAAAAAAGACCATGGGGCCTTCTTGTGGTTCAGTGGTAGTGTCCTTACCCATAGACCTGGAGGCCTGTGTTCAAGTCCGACCTCCTGCAGAATTATAAAATAAAATCTCTAAACAGGTTGATTAGAAAAATAGGTTAAAAAAAAGAACAGTTGGTTGAGGGATAAGTATTAATTAGAATGCTCGGCTCTCCTCTGCTGTTTGAATTTGGGCCATGGTAACTTTCACATCTAAGATCGTAGCAAAGGGCCATGGTTCAATGTTTCATCCAAAGGACAGTATCTCTGAAAGCACAAGGTTGAGTTTGCACTCAGTTTCCTGAAGGAGGAGCCTCCCCCCATCCCCTGAATCAAGAGACAGATATACTGGGTCACTGATGCCTGAATTGACCAGCACTGACCGTCAATGAATCATTCAGCAGCAAAAAGGGTTAACAACCTGCCTACACACACACACAGAGTGAGTCCTTAGCCAAGCAAGAGTGCTGAAGCCCTTCATCAGGAATGAGGCTTGTGAGCTGAGGGGGTGGAGAGATGCATGATAGGGGAGTGGGGTTGGGGCAAGGTAGCTGAGAGTGCGATAGGGAGATGGAGGTGGGGGTAATGGTGATCAGTGGGAGAGGAGAGTGGAGTGGATAAGTGGGAAGGAAGATGGACAAGTAGGACAGGTCATGAGGGCAGTGTCGAGTTGGAAGGTTGGAACTGGGTCCAAAACTCCTGCTCCTCAGGTCTGCTGTGCTTTTCCAGCACCACACTCTCGACTCTGATCTCCAGCATCTGCACTCCTTACTTTCTCCTGAGAGAGGGCTGTCAACTGTTTGAGGTGAACAAAGGTTGACGTCAGTCAAAGTCACCTGAGTTCATCAGTTTGGAGACCTTTCTCAGTAAAAGAGGACAAGCCTTGCAGTCTGATTCACATTTTCAAGCCTCTTATGAAAGACACCTATATATGCTGGCTCCAATTGTTACTCCCTGCACTTGACAATTTCAAATGTGTTGCTTTCAAAGCTCCTATCAAACAGCTTCTCAAATGAAACAGCTTTTCAAAAGAGCGCACACACTTTTATTTATCCGAGTGGCATAACATTGTAATTATTTATTATTAATCTTTGTTGTGTGCATGTGCGTGTATATGTTTTCCTTTTCTTTTTGTAACATGATCAAGATTATGTGCTTTCCAAACATTGCTAAAAATACAAAAAGGCTTCCAATCTGTTTGTGGTTGAAATTTGCTTACTCGGTTGTCACTTACAATTGTTAATGTTCATGAAATACAGCTGTGTATTTGTATTTGACCAAAGGGAATGCAAACTGCAGATTAAAGAGATGTAAACCTGGATGTAACACCATCTAAAATCATTATATGGATTTGCAATCATTGTTTCAATACAAAAAGGATTATTTATTCTTGAGATTAGGTTGCGCCAGTCCTGGTTATATTAGTTCCAGGGGCATTCATTATAACACCTCTTAGCTCCACTGGCCTCACAGTGTCACACAACCATATTAATTGGTCTAATGACGCAGATTTTGTGCTGGCTCTGAGGGTGAAAATGCCTGTACTTGCTGTAATTGTTCCTCTCAAACTGACAGCAGATTTGACTATTGTTTTGTTTTCATTTATCGTCAATCGATAATTGCCTAGCGGGTAGCTACGAATCTGCCACATTGCTGTGGGTCTGGAGTCTCATACAGATCAGACTGGCTATGGATTTCCTGCCCTAAACAGAAAAGGGTGAACCAGATGACTTTTTTTCCTCCATAATGGTTACTTGCTAATCATTTGACTGTTTTCCATATCAAATTTTTTATTGAATTCACATTTTACCCTGGGAGGATTTGGCCCATTCCCCCCCACCCAGATTGTGAGGGTGGGTTTTGCAATGCCAGGTCAAGTTGCATTACACAATGCCACCATCTGTAATGGTTAGAAACAAAAAAAATCTGTAGATGCTGGAATGCAAAATCGACTGGAAGAACACAGCAAGCCAGGCAGTGTCAGGAGTTGGAGAACAAAGAGCAAAGGGCATTACAGCACAGGAACAGGCCCTCCGGCCCTCCAAACCTGCACTAATCCAGATTCTCTATCCAAACCTGGATAGATAAATAGGCAAAGTCTTTTCCTGGGGGTTGGGGTGATCAGAACTTGTGGGCATAGGTTTAGGGTGAGAGGGGAAAGACATGAAATAGACCTAAGGGGCATCTTTTTCACGCAGAGGGTGGTACGTTTATGGAATGAGTTGCCAGAGGGTGTGGTGGAGGCTGATACAATTGCTACATTTAAAAGGCATTTGGATGGGGATATGAATAGGAAGATTTGGAGGGATATGGGCCAGGTGTTGGCAGGTGGGACTAGATTGGGTTGGGATATCTGGTCGGCATGGACGGGTTAGACTCTTCATTCCAGATTTGTTATTAAATTCAAATTTCACCATCTGCCAATGGCAGAATTTGAATCCAGGTCCCCAGAACATTAGTTGAATTGCTGGTTTAGCAGAACACCACTGGGCCATTGCTTCTCCAGAACAAAAACTGTGGCTGTTTCAGCCACATTGGAGTGGTGTTGGTCTCCCAGTTGTTACAGCACCCACAGGCAAGGAACGTTTCTGAACTAGGCAAAAGTGAGGACTGCAGATGCTGGAAATAGGACAAACAGGAAGACAGCTAACGATCCGCATCCATGAACACCAACTAGCCACGAAACGACACGACCAGCTATCCTTAGTAGCCACACACACAGATGACAAGCAACATGAATTCAACTGGGACAACACAACTATTATAGACAGGGGACGAAATGTCTGCAACACAAATTCCCAGCTCGGCGAACAGAACCACAACAATGAGCACCCGAGCTACAAATCTTCTCCTGTAAATCTGCATATCCCATGGCCGGTCCCCTGACCTGCACATCTTTGAACTGTTGGAGGGAACCGGTGCAGACTTGGGGAGAAAATGCAAATGCGTAAAAGCAGTTGCCCGAGGCTGAAATCATACCCAGGCCCTGTTTGCTTTGAGGCAGCAGGGCTAACCCCACAGCCACTGTATCATCCCCTTGTATGCCTGAAAGTAGAACTGTGGTTCAGAACACCATCTGTTGTTTCCAAGCCTTAATGATGTTTTCTGATCTGCTGGGTATACTCCTTTAATCAGCCACGCTGACTAATGCTGCCTGCAGGGTCCTGGAGTCCAACTGAAACATCCCAGTTAGCCCCATTTAATAAGATAATAAGTAGCAGGCAACGAGTCATAGCTGCCACTGATGACCTGCCTGTCACTTGGCATCAGTGGGAATAGGTTGGGAGCATGTTGGCTGAGAAAACAGCAAGTCTGGGAGCAATAGATTTACACCACCATCTATTTCCAATCCTGGCCTCAGAAAACCTGAAACATGAGGCTCCTGATGCTGGATTGTTAGCCCGTGAACGGAACCACAATATTGCCAGAGCCTTCCCAAGTCAAAACCTGATTTTTGAGGAGCTGCGTTGCCTTCTGGGAGAACAGCTGTCTGAAGAGACACTGGATTGGTTTGGAAAATGTCCATTGAAGTTTAGAAGATTGAGGGGAATCATATAGAACCCTATAACATTCTAACAAGATTAGACATGGTAAACACAGGAAGAAGATGTCCTTGATGCCCTGGGAGTCGAGAACCAGGGGTCACAGACTAACAAAATAGGGTAGGCCATTTAGGACTGAGATGAAGAGAAATTTCTTCACCCAGAGAGGGGGTGAGCCTGTGGAATTCTCTGTCACTGAAAGCAGCTGAGGTCAAAATGTTGAATGTTTTCAGCAAAGTGATAGACGTTAAAAGGATGGAAGAGTTTGAGGAGAAAGCAGGAACAGGGTACTAAATTGGATGAAGAGTCAAGATCAGATTGAATATGGGAGTAGGGACAAAGGGCCGAATGGCCTACTCCTGCTTCTAATTTCTATATTTGTGTCTATCTTTCGGCTTTAGGCCCATGTTTGCTGTGTGGAACAGAGGGCAAAATAACTGAGATTGGAATTGAGGATGAGTTCACAGCAAAACAAAACAAACCAGCCAGCAACCTCTAGCCTTTGTATCTACCAGATGAATCTGAGAAGACTGAAGTATAACTTGACAGGCTTTGAAATTGATTTTCAAATAGATGCCCATTAACACTCATCACATGAGCAGTCGGACCAGTCATTTATCATCATTTAGAATTGATCAGGGGCCATTGCTTTTTCTGCCTCCAGGAGATTTTAATACAAAATACATTGCTGCAGACCTAGCTGAGTGCTGTAAATGTAGATCTCCGTGCGATGTCACACAATGATAAATCTCTTGTCTTTGTGATCTAACAGTAAGTATCCCATTTGGCCACATCACCTCCAGTCACTTTCTCCTCCCAGGTTTAATAATTCCTGACCCTTTCCCCATTTTGAGCTGTCCACTGCCACACTAACAATCCTACATCACAGCGATATTAGTAAGTGGAGTAAATCTTCCCCTCTCCCCAGCCTACTAACTGAATTCATGGCTGATCTGTATTTCAATTCCATTTATTTGCTGGGGGCTCCTTATCTTGTTGTCCTCTTTCTCAATAAAACCTCATCCATCTCAGGTTTGAAGACTCCAACTGTTCTGGCAGTTGCAACTTTTACTGTGCAGGTGGTCGGTCCTATGTTTCTGTGAAATTGCTGTCCATTTCTCTGATCGGCCCAACTCTAATATTATGGCCTTCTTCTTGATTCCTCGCCTGAGAAAATAATTTTTGTTTTATTCATGCATCTGATTTCAGCATCACTTGCTGCATCAGCCTTCATTGCCTCTCACCATTTTTTAATGTGGTGGTGAGCTGCCTCTTTGAACTGCTGTAGTCCTTTTGGTACAGAGGGCATAATCTCAGAATAATGTTTGGCCTTTTGAGACAGGCATGAGGAGAAATTTCTTCTCTCATTACACTATAGAGGGCTGTAGAGATTAGATTCTTAAATGCATTCTATTTATCAACATATCAATCCTGGGACAGGCTAAGCAAAGACATGCCAGAGAATTCCTAGAGGCCTGGCACTCCAACCACAACGCCAATAAACAAAAACATAGATCTAGATGCCATCTATCAACCCCTCAGAAAACGAACAGGAAATGACATCACCACAAACCCCAGGAACCCCATCCAGGAGAACGATATAAATAGAAAGCAGGAGACAACAGCTTTGCTTCACTTGGAGGTCACCACTGAAGATGTTACCTAGCCAGGTAATGAAATGTCTGGATATCAAACCTACACCCTAAACCTCAACCTGAGCTACAAACCTTCACAAACCTTGTGATGGTATCTCTTTAAAACATAAAAATTCCTATGAGGTCCGAACAAGCTAGTATGATGATGCCGTGGCTTTAAGACATTCATTTTGTCCTAGTTCTTTAAAGAGAGAGATTGAACCAAGAGGCACCGAGCAGTCTGTGGTAACGTAAACAGCTTGTGAGGCCTGGAGGGGTATTTTTTTAAAAGCTGGTACAATAGAAGCTTATTTTACTCAGCTGTCTGTGCTTGACACTGCTACTGCAGATGCTGTCACTGCTGCTGAAATTACCACCTCTCCGATTTCCCCCCCAGTGCCTAGGGAACAGGCCCAGGCAAGATCCACTTGCAAGCCAAGCCAAAACACTACCATGAGCCACTAAGTGACCAGGCTAAGAGCTGCAACACTGCTAATAGACCAGGCCCGGACTGGCCATGAGCTGCTGAGGGACCAGCCCAGGAGAAGCAAAAGTCTCTGAGAGACCAGGCCCTGACCACCACGAGCTGCTGAGGGACCAGACCCGGATCTACCACAAGCCACTGAGAGACCAGGCTGGGACCTGCACAAGTTGCTGAGAGACCAGGCTGGGGCCAACCATGATCTGCTGAGAGACCAGGCCCGGACTGGCCATGAGCTGCTGAGGAACAGGGCCCAGGATCAGCAAAAGCCTCTGAGAGACCAGGCCCAGACCACCAGAACCTGCTAAGGGACCAGGCCCGCACCCACTATGAGCCGCTGAGAGACCAGGCCGAGACCTGCACAAGCCGCTGAGAGACCAGGCCAGGATTTGCCACAAGCTGCCAAGAGACCAAGCCAGGATTGGCCATGAGCTGGTGAGAGACCAGACCCAGATCCACCATGAGCCACTGAGGGCCTGGGCTAAGAGCCACTGAGAGACCAGACCCAGACCCACCATGAGCCACTGAGGGAACAGGCCCGGACCCACCATGAGCCACTGAGGAACTGAGCCCAGACCCGCCATAAGCCACTGAGGGAACGGGCCCGGACTCTTGATGAGCCACTGAGGGAACAGGCCATGACATGCTATAAGCCGCAGAGAGACCAAGCCAGACTGGCCTCGAGCTGTTGAGAGTCCAGGCCTGAAAAGGCCACAAGCCGCCAAGAGACCAAAGGGGAAGGAAATGAGAAAAAAGAGAAGAAAATAGAAGCAGTGGAGGGGCCCCAGTTGGAGGGTCCTACTTCACACCATCTTGACTACAAGGGATGTTACTCTATTGGAACAGTTCATCAGGTCATACTTACTGTATCTACTATTCTGTTAGGTTTTCCAGTAGCATTAGATTATTCTAAGTTCTTCTTTCTTTTGTAGTATTTGAATTATAGTGGTTGAATAAATGATGTTTTGTTTAATGCTGAGTAGTGTGACCAGTCAAATTGCATCTGGACTATAGCACTTTACATTTACCTTTAAAATCAGAAAAAAATAGGGTCTAGGCTACCTTCTTAAAATATATTGAGAGGGTCTAGTCTGGTCCATCACACTGGATACAAGATGATGTGTCCCTGATGGAAATGGGAGGGGAGACTGGGAATGGGGAGGGGTTCCAAAATTAGGGGTTGCAGTTGCAGGCTACACAATAGATCATTAGAAACTGAGGTGAGGGAAAATACTCAGAGGATGGTGTACCACAGAAGGTTGTGGAGACAAGTTACTGAGTATATTTAAGGAAGACATTAATAATATTTTGGACATGAAAGGCATCAAGGAGTATGGGGTGAAAGCAGGAATGTGAGATGGAGGATCAGCAGTGATTATCTTGTATGGCAGAACAGGTTGGATGGGATGAGTGGCCTACTTCTGCTCTGAGTTTCATGCTTTCATTTTTCTACACAAGATCTTGGATTGTTTCCTGACTGTGCCATGACTAGACCCATAAAATTAGATAGAAGGGAATTTGGAAAATCAGTTTTATCAGATACAATTTCTGAAAAGAATCTCAAAAGATAAAGACAAACAGAATGACATAGATATGTTTCACCCATCTTCTTTAAAAAAATTGCAACAAACAGATCTGAGGTTGAAAGAGTTTTGTGAAATCACTTACTCAGAAATTGAATCAAAAATGATACTTGTTATTACTTGAAAATACAAATTATTCATGAAGAAACCACAGCCAGCTCAAATACAAGCCAATGGGGACCAGACAGTAATCCATCAGGTCGCAGTTTCATTTGAGTATTGTCGCAAAACTTCACATGGCAGGTCAATTAGATATGATGAAAACACAGACTGAAATATTAAAACATTTCTACTAGTCAGGATCGCACAAGGATATAATCTAATCTTGTCAGACAAAATGAAGTATTCAGGAAAATGTCAAAAAGCTTACTCACAAAGGTTGGTTTTAAGAAGCACATTGAACAAAGAAATGGTGAGGGTAATCAACAGAGTTTCGGGAGAAATTTCCAGAACTTGCGGTAAAGGTGTTAAGGGTTGTAGGGACTTTGGTGTTGAAATAGAGGATCAGCCATGAGCATGTTGAATGCTGGAGTAGGCATGATAGGCTAAATGGTCTCTGCTCCTCCTATTGTCCATGTTTCCATCACACCAACTAGTGCAACTCCATTACCTGTGCTTTGAGGAAAGATTGTACCAAATATGTATCTTTAGGTCCAAGCCAACCAAATATTACTCCAAAGAAATGTTCATAGAACATCACGTTGAAAACTATAACGCTACATGTCTGAGAGATGGAGTAGTCGTAGATGAGACAGTGAGAGGAGGTAGTCAGTCCATTGGGGAGGTTTTTCATGTGATGAAACAAAGGGATCGGTTAACATGTGTCTGCTTTATCGCAAGGAGTGCCAGAAATTAGAGCGATGAACTTAGAGCATGGATCAGTACTTGGGGCTATGATGTTGTGGCCATAACAGAGACATGGGTTGCACAGGGGCAGGAGTGGTTGCTAAATGTTCTAAGGTTTCGAACTTTTAAAAAGAACAGGAGGAGGGGAAAGAAGAGAGGATGTAGCATCGCTAATCAGGGAGTGCATCACAGCTACAAAAACGAAGGTTGTCGAGGAAGGTTTGTCTACTGAGTCAGAATGAGTGGAAGTTAGGAACAGAAAGGGAGCAGCCAAGTCATTGGGGGTTTTCTGCAGACCCCCTAATAGCAGTAGGGAGATCGAAAAACTCATGGACTGGCAGATTTTGGTAAATGCAGATATAGCAGGGCTGTTGTTATGGGTGACTTCAACTTTCCCAGTATTGACTGGAATCTCTTTAGTGCAGATGGAGCCGTTTTTATCAGGTGTGTTCAGGAGGGTTTCCTTACTCGGTATGTAGACAGACCGACTAGGGGAGAGGCTATTTTGGATTTGGTGCTCAGCAATGAGCAAGGACAATTGTAAGATCTCGTGGTGGAAGAACACTTTGGTGACAGTGACCACAACTGCCTCACATTTACCATAGCCTTGGAGAGGGAAAGGGGTAGTTACCAAGGGAAGATATTTAATTGGGGAAAAGGAAATTACGACACTATCAGACAGGAGTTGGCAAGTACAGATTAGGAGCAATTGTCCCACAGAAAGGGCATAACAGGCATGTGGAGACGGTTTAATGAGCAGTTCTTGCAAGTAATGCATAAATTTGTTCCTCTGAAACAGGCAAGAAGGGGTCAGACTAAGATGTCTTGGATGACAAGAATAGAGGAGCTTCTTTGTCAAAAGAAAGAAGATAGTTTACATAAGGTAGAGGAAGCAAGTGTCTACCACAGCTTTAAAAGATTACAGGTTTTCTAGAAAGGAGCTCAAAGAGATTCAGGAGGGGGCATGATAAAGGCTTGGTGGGAAGGATTAGGGAGAACACAAAGACATTTTACTCATACGTGAAGAATAAGAGAATGATCAGGGAGAAGGTAGGGCCAGTCAGGGATAGCGTAGGGAACCTGAGCGTGGAGTCTGAGCAGATAAGGTAAACCTAAATGAGCTGTTTCCTTCAGGAATCTTGTCGTGAATGAAAACTTCGGGGAGTTGGGAAACAGGCTTGAACAGGTCAAGATTGAGGAAGTTGATGTGATAGAAATTTGGCAAACGTTAAGATTGACAAGTCCCCAGGGCCAGACCAGATTTATCCTAGATTGCTCCAGGAAGCGAGAAAAGAGGTTGCTAAGCTGCTGGCGAAAATATTTGTTTCCTCACTCTCCACGGGAGTCGTACCGGAGGGTTGGAGGGAGGCGAATGTTGTTCCTCTTTTCAAGAAGGGGAATGGGGAAATCCCTGGCTATTACAGACTAGTCAGTCTTACGTCTGTGGTTAGCAAAGCTTTGGAAAGAGTTTTGAGGGATAGGATTTATGACTATTTGGCAAAGCATAATGTGATTAAAGACAGTCAGCGTGGCTTTGTGAGGGGCAGGTCATGCCTCACAAATCTTATTGAGTTCTTTAAGAAGGTGACGAGACAGGTTGACGAAGGTCGGACAGTGGATGTGGTGTATATGGACTTCAGCAAGGCATTTGATAATGATCCCCACGGTAGGCTCATTCATAAAGTCAGGAAGTATGGGATACAGGGAGATTTCGCTGTCTGGATTCAGAATTGGTTGGCTGACAGAAAGCAGAGAGTGGTTGTAGATGGAAAGTATTCTGCCTGGAGGTCAGTGTTGAACGGGGTCCTACAGAGCTCATTTTAATAGTTTTTAATAAATGACTTGGATGAGGAGGTTGAGGGGTGGGTTGGTAAATTTGCCAATGACATAAAGGTTGGAGGTGTTGTTGATAGTATTGAGGGCTATTGCAGGCTGCAGTGCGACATAGACAGGATGCAGAGCTGGGCTGAGAAATGGCAGATGGAGTTCAACGTGGATAAATGTGAAGTGATGCATTTTGGAAGGTCGAATTTGAATGCTGATTATAGGATTAAAGATAGGATTCTTGGCAGTGTGGAGGAACAACAGGATCTTGGTGTTCAAGTGCATAGATCCCTCAAAGTTGCCACAAAGTGGATAGGATTGTTAAGAAAGCATATGGTGATTTGGCTTTCATTAACAGAGGGATTGTGTTTAAGATCCATGAGGTTTTGTTGGAGCTCTACAAAACCCTGGTGAGACCACACTTGGCATATTGTGTCCAGTTCTGGTCAGGCAGCATCCAAGGAGCAGGAGAATCGACGTTTCAGGCATAAGCCCTTCTTCAGGAAGTCGATTCTCCTGCTCTTTGGATGCTGCCTGACCTACTGTGCTTTTCCAGCAACACATTTTTCTGCTCTGATCTCCTCACTTTCTTCAAGTTCTGGTCACCCTATTATAGGAAAGATACAGAGGCTTTGGAGAGGATACGAAGAATATTTACCAGAATGCTGCCTGGACTGGAGGGCTTGTCTTACAAGGAGGGGTCGACTGTGCTTGGACTTTTCTCCCTGGAGAGAAGGAGGAAGAGAGGTGACCTAATCAAATTGTACAAGGTCATGAGAGGCATGAATAGAGTCGATAGCCAGAGATTTTACCCCAGGGCAGGATTGACTGCCACAAGGGGTCATAGTTCTAAGGTGTTAGGAGGAAGGTATAGAGGAGACAGGATCTTTACATAGAGAGTTATGGAAGCATGGAAGGGTTGGTGGTGGAAGCAGTGTCATTGGGGCATTTAGGTGACTGCTGGACATGCACATGGATAGCAGTGAGTTGAGAGGTGTGTAGGTTAAGTTATTTTATTTTAGATTAGGATTAATCCTTGGTACAACATCGTGGGCTGAAGGACCCCTGTTCTGTGCTGTACTTTTCTATGCTCTATGTTCAATGTTCTATAAGTTTAATTCAAAGTTTTTGAGGTGTGAAACATGTTTTTCAAAATCAATGTCAAGAATTGGAACTGGTCAACCTTCGATCACTTTTCAGTCGATACTATTTCCTCAGATTACCAGGATATATTCCAACAACAAATGGATCATATCACTGAGAATCTGCTCGGTTCACAGATGACATTGCAAACTTTGAAAGAGCTGAATGGCAGAAACCTCTATCATGACCATGGCCAGAAAACAAGGACTCGACTTCAACATTCATAAAATGACAAAAGCAACACGAGCCAGATTAATTTTTTCACATCAATCTACACATTAACTGCTAGTATGCAGTGGGAAATGGCAGCATTATGTTAACGACAATGGGCAAGCAATTCAGAACCTCAGGCTGATGTACCGGGCACATGGATTTGAACTCATCATGGCAGATGGATTCCATCAGTAAAAGGATTACAAAACAAGCCTGATCATGGCTGTGTAACCACTGTTGATCATTATAAAAAATCCTCTGTTTTGCTGATGTCCTTTTAGGAAGGAGATCTGTCATCCTTACCCGGCCTGGCCTGTATGTGACTCCAGACCCACAGTCAATGTGGTTGATTGTTCACTGCCCTCTGGGCCACTAAGGATAGACAGCTAGCAACATCCTCACCCCATGAATGACTAAAAAGAAATGGATCCTTTCAAAATAGAAGACTCACAGAAGCTGCCAGGACAAGACAAAAATTAATTAGAAAGGTCTCTCCTGTTCATCAACCTCTCCCATTTATATTTGAATTTTGCAATGAAAGTATCCTCCCTTTGAGATCTTGTCTGCAAATTCTTACTGTACATATCAGACAAAGATCAACAGGATATCTTTCAATCTTTCAGAAATGCTTTATCATTCAACCACTAAACTTCAATATTGTGAACCTTCAAACTTTACCACATTTGAAGTAAATCTGTCCCAGGAAAGTTTTGGAATTTGATTATTACAAAACAACAAGTGCTGTAAATTTATTTCTAAAGTACTTACAATGGCTCAGATAAACAACTCCAACTTCAAAAGAACTCTTGTTTCAGTTTTTGAGATACAGCAGTTACTGTTTTAAACATATTTATTTGATGAACATTTCATTATTCATACTGACCACAAACTGTTCAAAATGTCTAAATCCTCTCACATGTTCTCCTTCATGACTCCAATGACTTCAGAAGATGTAAGTATACATTTTTGGAGTTCAATACCATCCAAGTTCCCTAATGACTGCTTCCAATGCTCTTAGCCAACTTCTAAACCCTGCAAAGAATAAATATATTCTTTTATATCCACAAGTGGAAGTTATTGAATCTAAGTTGAGAGATGATCTCCACATTGATTTTATTCATGTTGGTACGCAGAGCTGATTCAGCAAGCTACTTTTAATAATGTCTGGCTGCAACCTCAACTCAATCAGATCTCCATCAGCTAGTGGCCTGAACCTCAACACGCATAAAGGCATTCTCTCTGTGTGGCATGGTGACTCAATGGTTAGCATTGCTGCTTCACAGTGCCAGGGGCCCAGGTTCAGTTCCAGCCTTGGATGACTATTTTTGTGTTCTTGCTATGTCCATGTTGGTTTCCTCCTGTAGTCCAAAAGTGTGCAGGTTATTTGGATTGGCCATGGTAAAATGCTTTGTCATGCCTGAGGATGTTGGGTTAAGTGGATTAGCGGTGGTAAATGGGGAAGGGTCTGGTTGTGATGCTTTTTAGATGGTCAGAGCAGACTTAATGGGCTGAATGGCCTCTTTCAGTGCTGTAGAAGTCCTGTGATTCAATGTTCATTCAGAGAAATGTAATCTTTAAAAGAAACAAAGTGGCAATTTCACCAGCTATGCATCAAGACGTACTAGTCGGTATACATATTGGGTTCCAGAAAGAAAAACAAGGAATTAACACTTGAATCCATATATTGGCCTGGCATCAATGAGGACATTGTTCCAGTTAATGGAGTTAATATTTTTCATATGGTTTGGTTAGTTGCTCAATCAGGAGAATATCTCAGTCCTCACATGCTTTCTCTGCCTAGAAACACAACCACGTAGACTAACTACTTCACCAGATTCTCTTTTTGCATGAAATCAAAGATACCACTCAAGCAATGGGCACTGATAGATTGACCACCATATTCACTTCTTTGTTTCTCAAACAAATTGCATCTGAAAGCCAATAAAAAACACAAAAACCTTCCAAGACCAATGCAGGAAATGGGGCATTCTACATAGTACCCTTTATCCTTACTGCCTACATTTAAATGATCTTGCAGAATGCACTCTTTGTGCAGTAAAACCCATGACCATCAAGTGAAAATCAGCATGTCACTATTTTCAGAAAGACAATAAGTCCACTAGAAATAGAAGCATTGTTGGCCATTCAATCCCTTTAACATGGGCCTGCGATTCAATAGGATCATGGCTGATCTGACATTTTTTGCATCCATTTTCCTGTCCTTTCTCCATAAGCTTTCATACCCCAACTGATCAAGAACCTATCTCCCTCAGCCTTAAATATTCACAAGAATTCTGCCCCACAGCTCTCTGTGGTATGAGTTCTAAAGATCCTCGACCCTCCCAGAAAAGAAATTCCTCCTCATTTCACTCTTAAATTGGAGTCCCTTTATTCTGAGACCATGCCCTCTGGTCCTAATCTCATCCATGAAGGAAAACATCCTCACCATTTACCCTGTCAAGCCCCCTTAAGAATCCAATAGGATTCAATGAGATCACCTATCATTCTTCTAAACTACAGTGAGTAGAGTCCCAACCTGTTTCGCCATTGCTCACCAGGGATCATCCTAGTGAACGTTCTGTGTACTAGAGCGTGGTGTTGGTAAAGCACAGCAGGTCAGGCAGTACCCCGAGGAGCAGGAGAATCGGCATTTCAGGTATAAGATTAGATGCCCTACAGTGTGGAAACAGGCCCTTCAGCCCAACCAGTCCATACCAACCTTCCGAAGAGTAACCCACCCAGTTTCCCTCTGACTAATGCACCTAATACTATGAGCAATTTACCATGGCCAATTCACCTGACCTACACATCTTTGGATTGTGGGAGGAAACCAGAACATGGGGCGAATGTGCAAACTCCACACAGACAGTCGCCTGAGCCTGGGATCCTGGTGCTGTGAGGCAGCAGTGCTAACCACTGAGCCATCGTGCCACCATCAGGATTCCTGATGAAGGGCTTATGCCTGAAGCATCAATTCTCCTGCTTCTCGGATGCTGCCTGACCTGCTGTGCTTTTCCAGCACCACACTCTTGACTCTGCTCTCCAGCATCTGCAGTCCTCACTTTCTCCTTCTCTGTACTAGCTCCAATGAAATAATATCTTTCCATTGGTATTGCACATCTATTTAAAATGACACAAATCCATTCACCATACCGCACAGGACAAAACTGAAGCTACACCACCAAGTTATGATAAGTATATTATGCCCACCCAAAGTATTCTCCAAATGTGCAATGAAATGCATCTATCTTTGTGCATGTTATCTAAAAGGGATATCCATTCTTTAAAAAGGATATGGAGGATGCTGTGCTATTGAATAGACTCCAGTCCAAACTAGTAGCGTACTTTAAGCTGGTTGTAAGATCACAACATGTGAAAGGTACGTGCCTGGCCTTCAGTCTCTCTCTCTCTCTCAGAGCAAAGGAGTCTGTGCAATGGGTTCAATCAGCTTAGCTTTGCGTAATATATAGTAATGTCAGAACCTTGGCTGTATGTAAACTGTGATGTTATAGCAGTGTAAATGGTTATTGTGATTACTAAACTTTTTGACACATGTGTATGTTGAGTGAGCTAAAATTATAGAGCAGCACTCAGAGCATGTTGCACGGGCAATGATGTTTGACTCAAGCAACTGTGTCTGCCCAGTCCTGGGCTTTATCCCTGAATAAAGGATTTTGGGAACCATAGATCCCAGCCAATGAAAGGTGTTGACCAAACAGAGGCCATCAACCCTTCTCTACTCAGCAATTCCATTGGACAAGCAGTGGCTGGTTCAAGCAGGTCCCCCATGTGATGCCTCAGGCCTGGGCACTGATGAGTAATGGCAGGAAGGGGTTGCAATGTGGGTGTCTTTGTGAAGGTGAGGTGTGAGGGGCAAACCCACCTTTCTCACTGCCCCCAAACACCACCACCTTCCAGATACTGGGTCCCTCAAGCAGATCTTGAGCACCTTTGAACAAGGGAACTGACCTCTCCTCTCCAGGACCCCGCACGGGAACACAGCAGCATGTGTTGCGCTCCCTACATGAGCCCCTGTTATTTGGTTAATACCAGTGGCAGCATTTTGAGGCTCTTGAACAGCCATTAATTTTCCATTGAACTGTGTCAATTGGTGGCAGTTTTGTTGTCCCTCCACAGGCCTTTCTTATCATGTATTGAATGAGGGTGGGTCCTCATCCTGTAGCCTCTTGCCCAATTAAATGCCTTGTCCTGTCAACAAACTCACCATGGTGGGAGAGAGCTCATTTCCACCCAGTTTTTAGTCTGAAATGAGCAGCAGTTTATTCCAATTAGCTTTAGGAAGTCCAAGTGAATTTCCTCATCGCCCAGAATGAACTTTATACCTTTGTCACTAATTTCCAGCATCCAACCCAGACAGTGTCTCACACTGAACCGTGCTGGTGACTTGGTAAATAACCGAAAGGACTGCGGATGCTGGAAATCAGAAACAAAAACAGAAGTTCTGGAAAAGCTCAGCAGATCTGGCAGCATCTGTGGAAAGAAATCAGAGATAATGTTTTGAGCCCAGTGACCCTTACTTAGAACTTTGTTTTTGCATTTGACCATGCATTGAGCTTCTGACCCTTCTCTCCTTTCCGTCACTAACATTGCTATTGTAACTCCTTAACATTGTCTGTCACTGCCTTACCTGTTCCATTCATCTGAACACCAGGCAGGTAGAAGAGGCTTCAGATACGCCTTTTTCTTTTAGTTCAACTGCCAGTTTCTGTGCGTCCATATACTACTAAAACTCCCATCAAGGGGTACATCATCTCTGGACTCAGCCAAACCCAAGTTATTTCCAAAGGATCTTCCCATTCCTCCCACCCACGGCCTGCATAACATTCAGCTCATGGGCTGTCCTATACTCGCTCTTCATTTGTTTGGTGTAACCCTTCCCCTTCCCACCCTGACTCCTGATGGTTGTAATTTTAAGGTCAGGATAGGGTGCAACAGCGATGCCATCTGGAATCAACTGATGTACTGGTCCTGGAGCGTGGTCCCCAATGAGGATTATTTCCCTTTCAATGTAATCATTGAGAATGATAAAATAATGGTAGACATGATCAGAAAAATAACAGTAAAGTGTGTTGCGGACACACACACTAAACCGATAAATCCATAAGGTGAAGTCAGGATTGAAGGGGCCTGATGGCTTTTCTTATTGATTTTAATGAGGAAAGTCAGTCAGGTGAGTAATAACTTCATTTATTGTTGGTATTTCTTTACATCTTCATTTAGCAGCTGAATCTGTCGTGACAGAATAATTACCCATTCCTCTTGTTAGTACTGAATATGATTAGTGAGCTTGTCAAGATATAGTAACAGAACAGTTCATTTTTTTTTTCATTACGCCTCTGTTCTCTCATACTGGCTCCTGCCTTTGTGCCATTTGACAGATACCTTACATGCCATGAAGTCCTCAAAAAATGAGTGAAATTGGGATTTTCTCTTTCTCATTTAAGAAAGGAAGACCTATTTGGCTCAACAAAAAAAAATCTGCATTTTATAATTTCCAGATTTTGTCAAAAGTTGAAATCCCTCAACTAATCAGTTTGGCTTTCAGTGACTGGGTAAATAAACAAGGTCTTTTCCTTGTTTTGGAGGAGTCCAGAACTAGAGGGCGTAAATTTAAGTTGAGAGGGGAAAAATTTAAAAGGGACCTAAGAGGCAACTTTTTCAAGCAGAGGGTGGTAGGTGTATGGAATGTGCTGCCAGAGGATGTGGTGGAGGCTGGTACAATTGCAACATTTAAGAGGCATTTGGATGGGTATATGAAAGAATAGGAAAGGTTTAGAGGCCAGGTCAAGATTTGCCTCTTAGCAACCACTTATAAAGTGATTATCATCTCTCAGCTCCATTCAGAGCAGCAGACAACATTCCTATATCGCACCAGGGTCTTGCTTCCAAGGTATTTAATCTTCTCTAAAGCATTTTGAACTGTGAAAGTTGCTTTATAAATGAAAGTTTATTTCTGAACCAGCTAGGAGTGAAGTGACAGGCTTTCCTTCCATGGACAAAACTCAATATTCTGTTATTCTTCCCAAATCAGAGGGACAGATGTTGAGCCTTATTTCACAGACCATAAGACCAAAAGAAATAGGAACAGGCGTAGGCCATTCAGCCCTCGAGCCTGCCTCATCACACTTGATCCAAAACATCTTACATCCACCATCCTATCATTTTCCCTGTAAACCTTGATTTCCCTATTGGTTAGCATCTCTGATAGTCCGGCATTCCCTGATGGGTGCTGAAGAGGCAGCCAGACATGTTTCTTCAGGAGATGTGAAATTGAAGCAATTAAAGTTGAGCACTTTCCAGCAACACAAAATGTGAGGCATAACTGACATGAATGATTATTCACTCTCAGCTTATTATAGTTAATGCTGTGGTTTTCAGATGCTCCCTGCTTATCGGAGTGCTACAGTCGCTCACTGAATCAGATCCCTATTTCAAGAAAAGACTGTAGCTCATCTGCACAATTACATCTGGATTATTGTGTACACAAACTTATTTGAAACCAACTGTCCAGGCACACACCATTTGACTTAATTGGTCAATGGTGACATTACTGAGGTATAGGTATGACCTCTGACCTCTCCTTTATGAAAACTGTCAGAGTATTCTTCTGGTTCTTTCTCCTTTGCATGTGTATCTAGCTTTCTCTGATGTATTAAATTTGTTTCTGTTCACCAGGTTACCATTTACAATTTCCCTTTATTTATCTAGGTTGAATTCAGATACAGGCAATGAGCCACTTTATCAGAGGGCTGGGAATTTCACACAGGTTGCCTTTCTGCTCAGACTTTTTTACGGAAGGAAGGAGCCTGCATTTCTGACATCCCGATTAAGACTCCTTCAGAAATGCAGAGCCATTCCGATATTGTTTCCGTGGTATTGAGTAAAAGCAAATCATTCTTCGCTTGCACAGCTGCCATGTACTGAGATGTAAAAGGGCAAGAAGCACAGGCAGTCACTTTGCTAGTTGCTGTCAAATGGTGTGCACACAAGGCATGTGTTAGATGAGTGGGTACCAGGAGGATAAAGGGGTAGGGTGCTTAGTGGGAAAGTGGACCAAATGGATAGGCGTACAGGTACGAAGGGTGCCTTGTGGGTCAGGTGTCATGTGATATGGATGCCAGGTGAGGTATGGTGTGAGTGAGCAGAATGGTGTAGGTAGTGTACGTTCGATGTCAAATGGACAGAGGCAGGAGGATAGGGTTCCAGGGACCATAGGAGGCAAGCGACTGATGCAGTGTTTATGGTGGGACCAGAAGGGTGGGAGATATGTGGATCAGGTGGCCATTAGAATAGATTCCGTATAGTATGGAAACAGGTTCTTTGGCCCAACAAGTCCACACTGACCCTCCAAAGAGTAACCCACCCAGACCCATTCCTCTACCCTATATTTACCCCTGACTAACATAGTTAACACTATGAGCAATTTAGCATGGCCACTTCACCTGACCTGCACATCTTTGGGTTGTGGGAGAAAACCTGCAAACTCCCCACTGACAGTCGCCGAGGTGGGAATCGAACTGGGACCCTGGAGCTGTGAGGCAGCAGTGCTAACCACTATGCCATCATGCCATGTACATGCCATGGCACGATGTACTCACCTGATCACAGTGAAAAATTTACAAGTTGCCACTTACGGCTCCATTCTTAGGTAGCAAGGTATCTTATAGTCTGACATTTCCTGAATAATTATTTACATAATTTCATTGGAATCCTCAGATTTCTCTGATTTAAATGGACACTCTCAGAAGTTTTCAAACGTAGAGGAGTTGTCCAATAGAATTGTCAAGTTCCCAGGCAATTCCTTCCGAGTCTGCTCCAATAAGGGATTCCACAATTGTCACATGTGCAACTCAACTCCAATCCACACTGGAATAGCGACTAAACAAAAAAGCCAAGCCAGTATCTTTGGGCAGTAGACAACCGTGGAAATGCAATCACGCTGTCTTTCCCCGGCTGGAGACATGATCTCAGTATTGCTCCTTTGTAACCCTGAGACTCTTCCTCCAATTTATCAAAACAAGCTTAAGGATTCTTATTCTCTGTCTCACAAAACCGCAGAACTGGTAATGGATCGCAGTGTGACAAGAGTTATTGTGGCAGGTCAAATATTGGTGTGAACAAGACAGAAAGGATTCCTTCCCCACAAAACAAAAGATCCCAACTTGTCTTTCATTCTGCATTTCTAACTTCCTCTCTCACTTTTTTTCAAAATTAGCTTAGTTACACTTTTCTCTGTGCAACCATGAAAGTAAGTCAAGAGATCTTAAAAAATCTTGCAAATCCTACAGTTTCGGCAAACAGTTAAAGCTACGTTAGCTAAATTATATTCTGGAAGATCAAATCTTCAAACACCATTAGAATGAACATGCCTTAGTGGTTTTATTCAGCTTAGATATGTGCGTGCAAACTTTATTTAAGGAAAGATGCCAAAGTATTGGAAGTAGTCTACAGGAGGTTTTACTAGACTAATATCTGGAATGAGTTTATGAGGGAGGATTGTAGAGTCTAAGCCTATATCCACTGGAATTTAAAAGACAAAAAGCTGACTTGATTGAAATATATAAGATCTTGGGGGTTCTTGACTGGGTGTACGGGAAATTGATGCTTCCTCTTGTGAGAGAAGCTAGAGATTGGGGGTCACTGTTTAGCGATAAGTGGTCACTAATTTAAGGTAGAGAAGAAGAGGTATTTTTTTCTCTCCAAGAAGGTCATGAGCCTTTGGAAAGCTCTTCCTGAAAAAGCAGTGCAAGCAGAGTTTTTGAATTTTTTTAAGGAAGGGGCAATAATTCTTGATAAGCAAGTGGGTGAAAGGTTATCAAGGTAGGCAGAAAAGTGGGTTTGAGGGTACAATTAGTTTGACCATTACTTTTGAAATGATATCACAGGCTTGAGGATCCAAATGCCTGCTCCAAAGTCATACATACATAAGTACATTCATAATACCACTGAGGTACCTCCCACAAATGCATGTTGGCTCTTTGCCTCATCTACTCCTGGTAGCAAACTCCACATTCTCACCACTCTTTGAAGAAAGAGCATTTTTCTGAATTTCCATATGTGTTCGTTTGTGGTTTGCTTTTACTTGCAGTCCTTCGTCCAGGCTAACCCTATAAGTGAGAATGTCTTCTCCACGTCGACCTTACAACATTTCAATACCCTCAATCCTCCATTAGTCCCCTCTCAGCATTCTCTGTTCTATAGAAAAGATCCTCAGATTTCTCTTAGATATGCAGCTACTGGGTTGTTTCACTGAGATGAAAGGGACAGTTATATACTTGCCCACGGCATTTCATGTCAGATATTGGACAGGTTTTATAGAAGCAAAGGTTCCCTCGACACTGTGGCTTAAGCCCAGACTGCCAACAGCTCAGAGCTCCATGGCAGCAAAGAATTTCCATGCTAATAGTCTTCGAAAGTGACATTGCCAATTTAGTGAATTATCACTGAATTATGGGCGGTTTTGCACTGTGGACTCGCATCTATTAGGAACTGGATTGAGACTGTCCAAATTAATTTGGCTTACAATCCTCTTGGACAGCTGAGAAGGAGAATCTTTAATCAGATCAATTTGTGTTGTATTTGAGTACAGTTCTGAGTGAAAAGATAGTGGGTAAAAATGCCACCGAGTATCGTATTATACTTGATTATCTTATTCATAAACTCATTCTTCAGGTAGCAATGAAGTTTAAACTAATCTACTGTGTCATAAAGCAGGCACTGTTTTGTGATTCTGATAATGATTTCTGATTCAACCAGCAATTCCAATGTTTATATTGAGGGTGTGTTGTCAAGTCCATGTACACCCCTTAGTGGTTGGGAAAAGAAGAACACTTGATAACCAATGTTTATCTTGTCTTCTTTCTATCCATGGGGTGTTTCTGCCCACTGAGTCTCATTTCCTTCTCTATCAGTATCATAATAGTTAGCACTGCCATTCTCTGACACATCTTTTATGTTTTAGTGGTATCATAACTATCGTTACATGGAATCATAAAATCATAATGATATGACACAGAAAGATTAGTCAGGAATAGTTCATCTACTGATTCCTCAAATCCTGTCCACCATCTACGAATCACAAGTCAGGAGTGTGATGGAATACTCCCCACTTGCCTGGATGGGTGCAGCTCCAACAACACTCAAGAAGCTTGACATCGTCCAGGACAAAGCAGCCCACTTGGCACCACATCCACATGCACCTGCTCCCTCCATCATCATTGCACAGTATCAGCAGTTTACTGCATCTAAAGACACAGAGCCTTCTTAAATAGCACCTTCCAAAGCCATGCCATGATTATCTAGGTGGACAAGAACAGCAGATATATCGGAACACCACGACCTTCAAGTACCCATCCAAATCACTCATCATTTTGATGTGAAAATCCATCAGCAATACTTCAGTGTCACTAGGTCAAAATCCTGGATCTCCCTCAATAACATCATTGTGGCTATTTCTACAAATCCAAATGAACTATAGCAGTTCAAGAAGGCAGCTCACCCACTCTCTCAAAGACAACCTGGGATGGGCAATAAATGCTGGCCCAGCCAGTGATGCCCACATCCCCGAGTAAGTAAATGACAGAAATGATTCAGCAATCATTTCTGTCTTACCTTTTTGATTTCCCTTTGATTTCATGGGATGTGAATATTGTAACAAGGTCAGCATTTATTGCCCATCCTGAATAACCTTTAAACTGAGTGGCTTACTAAATCATTTCTGAGTGCGGTTAAGAGTCAGCCATGTTACTGTATATCTGGAGTCACTGACTGAGTAAGGATTGGCCGATTGTCTCTGTAAAGAGTATTATTTAGCCTGATGGGTTTTTATGACATTCATTGATAGTTGTTATGGCCACCATGCCTGACACCAACTTTACACTCTAGACGTAGTAATTAAATTTAACTTTCACCAACTGCCATAATGAGATTTGAGCCCATATCCCCAGAGCATTAATCTTGACACCTGCTCCCACCAAAGTGAGCCAAACACTATTATTCATTGATGCAAATTTTTGATGATTTTGCATCTCACCTTTTCCCGGTCACCAAGCTCATTGCATTAAGATAAATCTTCTCATCTTATGTCAGGATCTTTTATAATTTTTTTGGATTTTCTATCTATATCTTGAAATCTGTTGCATGATCTGCAGTTTTCCCTTGTATCTGAAGTGAGATCCAGGTAAGAACTGGGAAATCCAGTTCTAGAATATGGCTCCATGGTTAGCACTGCTGCCTCGCAGCACCAGGAACCAGGATTTGTTTCCATCCTCGGGTGACTGTCTGTGTGGGGTTTGTACATTCTCCCCATGTCTGCATAGGGTTCCTCCCACAGTTTAAAAGATGTGCAGGTTAGTTGGATTAGCCATGGGAAATGCAGGGATTGGCTGAGAGGTGAATCTGAGTGGGATGCTCTTCAAAGGGTCAGTATGAGCTGAATGGCCTGTATCTATGATTTTAAGAACAGGAGTCTTTCAAAGTTTGTCAGTTTTCAGGGAGTTGTTGTGTAGTCCAAACTTTTGGTGCTTTTGAAAGCAGATTTTCTATTCCCTGGATTTGTTAAGATCCTATTTATCCTCCTGGCATTGTAGGACTCTGTCATGTCATACTTTATTGCAAGGGGAATTGCATACAAAAATAAGGTTGTTATTAAAAGCTGAAAGAGCTGCGAATGCTGGAAATCAGAAACAGAAATGGCTGGAATATCTCAGCAGGACCCGCAGCATCTGTGGAGAGAAGCCAGTGACTTCTTCAGAATGGGATGTTATTTGTTTCAGTTGTATAGGGAATTGGTGAGACCACATCTGGAGTATTGTGTAAGGTAGTGGTCACCTTACTTGCAGATGGATGTTAACAGCCCTGAGAAGGTTGACTAGACTAATAACCTGGAATGAGCAGATTACCTTATGAGGGAAGGCTAGAAAGGCTCAACCTGTATCATCTGAAGTTTAGAAGAGTCAGAGGTAACGTAACATCTGAGATCCTGAGGGGACTTGACTGGGTGGACATTGAAAGGATGTTTTCTCTTATGAAATGTTTTAGAACTAGGTGTTGAAGTTTAAAAATAAGGGGCCATGATTTTAAAACAGAGATAAAGAAAAGAAAATTCTTTCAGAGCTTTGTGAGCCTTGGAATTCTCTTCCTCAAAAGGCAGTGGACGTAGAATCTTTAAATAGTTTTAAGGTAGAGGTAGATAGATTCTTGATGACCAAAGGGATGAAGAATGATGGAGGATACATGGGGATGTAGAGTTGAAGTTAAGATCAGATTAGCCATGATCATGTAGAATGGTGGAACAGGCTTGAAGGGCCAAATAGCCTCTGTTCCTTGTTCATGTGTTTGTATGACTGAGTCAGCCAGTCAACTCTTTACGCATGCTCTACCATTCTATAAGCTTATGGCTGATCTTGTGTTGTAGTCGCTACTCCATTATCCAATGTAATTTCCGTAAGCCTTGACTTTACCCAATCTTTTTTTCTGTGAGGATCAGATTGTTCTGATTATGAAGTAGTTATCACTGTCTGTCTAAAGTTTGGATGAGTGTTTTCTGGGGATTGCTAAGGAATGGGGTGCATGGGCACATGTCAGTATTCCCAGTTGATCCTGGGAACAGGACAGCATTCTCAGTGGGTTCCAGTGTTTCCGCAGCAGTATCTTTTGCCATTTTCAGAAAGTCTCAGTGAATGTCTCAGTATTTCAACAGAGTCTCTGGGGAGTGCCAATATCTTCAATGAGTCACGGGTGGCCTAAGAAGTGTTAATATTTCCTGGGAGTGGTAGCGTTAGCAGCAAACTTGCAGTATGTGTCGCTGTTTCCAATGGAGAGATTCCAGGGATTATGGCATATTAAAGCAAACATGGCACAGTGGCACAGTGGTTAGCACTGCTGCCTCACAGCGCCTGTAGACCCAGGTTCAATTCCCGACTCAGGCGACTGACTGTGTGGAGTTTGCACGTTCTCCCCGTGTCTGCGTGGGTTTCCTCCGGGTGCTCCGGTTTCCTCCCACAGTCCAAAGATGTGCGGGTCAGGTGAATTGGCCAAGCTAAATTGCCCGTAGTGTTAGGTAAGGGGTAAATGTAGGGGTATGGGTGGGTTGCGGGTCGGTGTGGACTTGTTGGGCCGAAGGGCCTGTTTCCACACTGTAAGTCTAATCTAATCTAAACACTTCACGTGGAAAGTCACTATCTTTTTCACTCATGGGACAAGTGGGACAATAGTAGCATATGCCCAAGATTGGAGTAGGGACAGACATATAGTTATTTTTTGAGTTGGAAGGAAGCAGATAATAAAGGCCTCCAGGGCTCAGCACTAAGAATGCTGAACATTATAATACACACATCATTGACTTGCTCTTGATAGAATTTCAAAATTTATGGAGTCTCATGTTGCTTGCAAGTGCCCTTAGCAATGAAGAAGACTCCAATGAGAAAGGCAGATGGTTGGAATAGGCACACCGTTGCAGATAAAATCCAATACAGGAAATTGGGATCAAACAAAAATGACAATATAAGCCATAACATACAAGTTTAAAATGGTTGCATGAACAATGAGATCTGGAGGAACTTGTGCATGAGCCTTTGGAAGCAGTACGAGAGATTAAGAAATCAGTTAACAGAGCATCAAACCATGGCTTGAACAAGCAGAAGAATTAAGTATGAAAGCCAGAAAGTTGGACTGAGCCGAATACATTTGGCATATGCTGGGAATATTGTGGGTACTAAACCTCAGGAAGGAGACCAAGGTTCTGGAGAAGAGATTTACTGAAATGGTTTCAAGGATGAGGGGTTACAGTCATGTGAATAGACCGAAGAAGCTGTAATTATTCTTCTTCAAGCAGAGAGGGTCAAGAAGAGATTTGTGTGAGATGTTTAAAATCACTGAAGTTTAATACAGAGTAAATAAAGATAAACTGTTTCCGATGGCTGACGTGTTAATAGCCAGAAGGTACAGATTTAAGATGATTGGAAGATTAAGCAGAAGTGATGTGAGGAAAATATTTCTTGACATAATTAGTATTTGGATTTGAAATCAAAATACAATCAGAAAGGATTTGGTTTGTGGGTTGTTTAGCTCATGTACAGGGGGAGATGATGCCATAATGGTATTATCATTGGATTGTTGATCCAGAGATACAGGCAAAGCTTTGGGGATCCAGGCTCAAATTGTGCCATAGCTGGTGGTGGAATTTGAAGTCATTAAAACAATCTGGACTTAAGAGTCTGATGATGAATCCATTGTCAATGTTCTGGTTCACTATTGTCCTTTAGGGAAGGAAGCTACCATCCTTATCTGGTCTGGCTTGGCCTACTAGTGACTCCAAACCCACAGCAATGTGGTTGACTCTTAACTGCCCGCTGGGCAATTAGGGATGGCCAACTCATTCTGCCTTAGCCAGCAAAACCCTTATCCCATGAATGATTAAAAATAACAGTGCAATGTTAGAAGCATGGGTTCAATTCTAACTACTGACCATTAAGGGCTCTCCTTCTCAATCTTTGCACTGATCTGAGGTGTGCTGACCATCAAGTTAAATCACCACTGTTTTTTCTCTTTCTCTTGAGATAGCAGCCCTATGGTCTGATAAGGGGAACATTGTGACTTTTATCTGACCGTGTAGTGGAAATTCAATAAATGGAAGCTTTCAATGGACAAATTAAAGAAAGGGATATAGAAAATAGTTTAATGAAGACAGATAATTAAATTGCTCTTTGATAAAATTGCTGTTGTGATGGGCTGAATGGCCTATTTTTCTACAACCTTAGTGTATACTTGGTGACATTTCTCACTTTTAGTAATTCCAGTCACATGGCCTTACTTGTTTGGCTGTAATTTAACCACATGGCAAAGACCACAGACACAATCAAAGAGGTGTAGTTGTGAATTTAAATTATGATCGCTTTTTCCTTATGAAGTGCAAGACAGCGAATCATTATTTGATTTCTCCATTTTCTTATTTTGTAACTCCCAATCCTTTCTAAGGTGAACCAAAGGGCACGGTTTCCCCAAACTCATCTTTAAATTCCAGGTGCAATTTATTTTCCTCTAAGTTGTTTTGGCTCTTCATTGATTTACAGTGTTTGTGTTTTATTCACAATCAGCACATATCAGACTGAGACCACGACTGAAGATTCATTTTGCACTCTCAGAGTAGAACTGCTTTCTCCCCAGACGTCAAAACAGTGAGCTCTTCCCATCATCCTCCAAGCACCAGCTTATTAAATCTGACTTTAGCACAACTTTCGCCAAGTATTTTCTGATTCACCTCATTTCCTGTGGCCTTTTCTGTCACTCTCTGGAACATTGATGTGAAATATGTAAACTGCAAACAACTAGGGGCAACAAGCTAAAACTGGAAATAGTCTGAGACAGGAGACATGCAGGTAAAGGACTTTCGGATAAGGCAGAGCTTGGATGATGTGGAGCAACGTCTTTTCTGTATTCATTTGTGGGGACATGGGTGTTGCTGGCTGGCCAGCAGTTAAAGCCGGACGTGAGTTACCCTTCAGAAGGTGGTGATGAATTGCCTTGTTGTAACACACAAGTCCTTTTACTTGTAAATGAGGAGTTAGGGGATGACTAGAGAAAGGTTTGGTAAAGGTTCAGCTGGGTAGGCTGATGGAGAATGTAAAGTCACATGGGGATCAGGGTGTACTCACTCAATGGAGACAGAATTGGCTGGGCAGCAGGAGACAGAGTAGTAGTGGAAGGGAATTTCTCAAAATGGAGAACTGTGGCTGGTGGCGTTACACAGGGATCCGTTTTGGGACCACTGTCATTTGTGATATACGTAAGGTGGAGGAAGGTATAGGTGGTCTGATTAGCAAGTTTGAAGATGACACAAGGGTTGGTGGAGTAGCAGATAGTGAAGGGAACTGTCAGAGATTACAGCAGGATATAAATAGATTGGAGAGTCAGGCAGAGAAATGGCAGATGGAGTTCAATCAGGGCAAATGTGAGGTGATGCATTTTGGAAGATCCAATTCTTGAGCAAACTATCTAGTAAATGGAAAAGTCTTGGGGAAAATTGAGGTAGAGATCTGGGTGTTCAGGTCCATTGTACCCTGAAGGTGGCATTTCAGGTTGGTAGAGTAGTCAAGAAGGCATTCGGCATGCTTTCCTTCATTGGACGGGGTATTGCATACAAGAGTTGGCAGGTCATGTTATAGTTGTATAGGACTTTGGTTCGGCCACATTTGGAATACTGTGCACGGTTCTGATTGCCACATTACCAAAAGGATGTGGATGCTTTGGAGAGGGTGCAGAGGAGGTTCACCAGGATGTTCCCTGGTATGCAGGGCTCTAGCTATGAAGAGAGATTGTAGATTACAATTATTTTCATTAGAAAAATGGAAGTTCAGGGGGCACCGACAAAATCATGAGAGGTATAGAGAAGGTGGATAGCAAGAAGCTTTTTCCCAGAGTCGGGGGTAGTGGGGGGAAACATTAAAGGGAAATATGAGTTCTTTACACAGAGAATGGTGGATGCCTGGAACGCGTTGCCAATGGAGGTGGTAAAGGTGAGCACGATAACATCATTTAAGATATATCTAGACAGATACACAAATGGGCAGAGAGCAGAGGGATACAAATGCTTGGAAAATAGGCGACACGTACAGATAGTGGATTTGAATCAGCACAGGCTGGGAATGCAGAAGGGCCTATTCCTGTGCTGTAATTTCTATTCTTTGTTCCACATGCTATACTTTGACACACAATACCCTTTGGAGGTAATTTCAAGATTTTGATCCATCAACAGTGAACGAACGGCAATATATTTCCAAGTCAGGACAGTGAGTGGCTTGGAGGGGAGCATGCAGGTGGTGGTGCTCCCATGTAGCTGCTACCCTTGTCCTTCTAGCTGGAAGTGGTTGTGGGTTTGGAAGGTGCTGTCTGAGGATCTTTGTTTGATTTCTGCAGTGTGGCATTTAGATAGTACACACTGCTGCTACTGAGCGTCGATGGTGGAGGGAGTAGATGCTTGTGGATGTGGTGCCCAGCAATTAGGCTGCTTTTCCCTGGATGGTGTCAAGCTTCTTGAGTGTAGTTGGAGCTGTGGCTCCAGGCAAGTGGGGAGCATTCCATCACACTCTGACTTGTGCCTTGTAGATGATGGACAATCTTTGGGGATTCAGGAGGTGAATTACTCATTGCAGTATTCCGAACCTCTAATCTATTCTTGTAGCCATTGTGTTTAAGTAGTGAATCCAGTTGAGTTTCTGGTCAATGGCAACTCCAAAGATGTTGAATGTGAGGGATTCAATGCTGGTAATGCCTTTGAATGTGAGGGACAGTAATTCGTTGTCTCTTCTTGGAGATGGTCATTGCCTGGTGTAAGGAATACTTCTGAACCACTTGATGTTCGGCTGCCTTGGCTGTTCAAGCCTAGAGAAAAACTAAATGCCATATTCTAATCATTCGTGGCTTATCTGATATTCTTGTCTGTTAATCTTGGCAAACCAATTGCATTTCTGAGATTTACAAAGATAATCCACCATTCAAGGGTGTACTTTAGAAGCTCAGATGTAATGTTAAGTTTATGCAAGACTGATTGAACCAGTTTGTATAATATCAGTTCGAAGCACCTTTTTGACCTCCATCCATCTTCCTGTGGCCATTGACTAAGATTCAACAATATTAACGATGCTATCTGATTGGAACCTGATCTTGTCTTAAGGCTTCACATGTCTCAATCATCAAGACTCTCACCTCAATAATATTGCCCTCTGAACCTGCCTCAGCTCACCTGCAACTGAGGGCCATAATCTTGCTATTTCTTATTTCTACAAGTCACTAATAAAGTCCAAACCTGCCTGTACTTCACATTTTTCACATTCTGTAACCATGAACTCACCAAAAACCAATGCAGCTCTTCAAAATTATGATGGGATGTTCTTATTAAGTAAATAACTATAGAGTAATGGTTCAGTGGATATTCAATAGCACAGCACTCTAAATTCAACCAGATGGTTTTCTTTTCAGAAACGTGACGGACCAACTAGGCAATTGGTTCTTGTCAAGCTTTGTTCCAACTTTGCTTGTTCCTGACAAGCCTTCCTCAAACTCAACTTGTTCTAACCAGCTTTCCATCCAACTAAACCGAGATAAAAACAAAAATCTCTCCAAGACAGTCACTTCACAATACTCACACAGCAGGGGTCTGCAGCATAGCAAGTAGTTACTATTAGTCATGTTATTTACAGACAGCCTTGTTAAATCAAACATTCCAATACCTACAGTGAAACTTCAATGCCCTAAGCCCATAAGATGTGGGAGCAGCAGTAAGCTATATAGCCCAATGAGTCTGCAACAGTGAGATCATGGCTAATTTGAAAATCCTCAACTCCATTTTCTTACCTTTTCTCCATAACTCATGATTCCCTTACTGATCTGGGCATAAGCCCTTCCCTGGACTGCCTCCAACACCAATATCATTTTCCTTAGATAAGAGGCCAAACCTGTTTAATTGGTGCCTTGTATAAAGTTAGTAAGACTTCTCTATATTATACTCCATTCCCTTTGAAATAGAGGCTAACATTCTATTTATCATCCCTATTCCCTGCTGAACTTGGATGCTAGCTTTCTGCGATTTATGCACAAGAGCTCCCAAATTCCTCTGTGCTGTATCTTTCTGCAATCTTTCCCCATTGAAAGAATATGCAACTCCTCTATTCTTTTTGTCAACATGCATAAGATTATGTTTTCCCACATTGTATTGCACCTGCCAAGTTTTTGACCACTTGCTTAACTTGTCTGCATCCCTCTGCAAAATTACTGTACCACTGACCTTCATAGAACATAGAACATAGAAAGATACAGCGCAGTACAGGCCCTTCGGCCCTCGATGTTGCGCCGACCGAATCCTACCTAACCTACACTAGCCCAATAACTTCCAAATGCCTATCCAATGCCCGCTTAAATGACCATAAAGAAGGAGAGTTCACCACTGCTACTGGCAGGGCATTCCATGAACTCACAACCCGCTGTGTAAAGAATCTACCCCTAACATCTGTCCTATACCTACCACCCTTTAATTTAAAGCTGTGTCCCCTAGTAATACCTGACTCCATTAGCGGTAAAAGGTTCTCAGTGTCGACCCTATCTAAACCCCTAATCATCTTATACACCTCTATCAAATCTCCCCTAAACCTTCTCTTCTCCAATGAGAACAGCCCCAAGTGCCTCAGCCTTTCCTCATAAGATTTTCCTACCATTCCAGGCAACATCCTGGTAAACCTCCTCTGCACTCGTTCCAATGCCTCCACATCCTTCCTATAGTATGGCGACCAAAACTGCACACAATACTCCAGATGAGGCCGCACCAGAGTCTTATACAGTTGCAACATGACCTCAGGACTCCGGAACTCATTTCCTCTACCAATAAAGCCCAGTACACCATATGCTTTCCTCACAGCACTATTTACCTGGGTGGCAACTTTCAGAGATCTGTGTACATGGACACCAAGATCCCTCTGCTCATCCACACTACTTCCTCATGCATTTTTGTGAGATTCACATCAGACACTAAAGTTTCTCAAACAAGACTTGAACTCACAATCTTCTAATTCAGAAGTGAGAAAACTGTCAACAAACACATTGATTTGGACCCCATTTACCACCCTTTGAGAAAAAGAACAGGAAATGACACCACCACAACAAATTACATCATCACAGGAAATGACTTCACTGACCCAAGGAAACCTGAATGCATAAATAGAAAGCAGGTCACTAACACCAGTGCTCCACCAGAGACTGACTGATGATGTTACCTAGTATGGCGACGAAACGTCTGAAACTGAACCTTCCAGCTCAGCGAGCAAACGTACATCCAGTGAGGAAGCTATTTGTGAGCCAGAACTGAATCCTTAGCGAATAGGCAACCAAAGAGATTTGCTTTATCGATCAGCTTTGCCCGTGTGTGTAACAAAGAAGTGTGGATGCTGGAGATCGGAAGCGGCAAAGGAAATTGCTGGAGAAACTCAGCAGGTCTGGCAGCATCTGAGAGTATTGAAGTAGTTTCTCGAAGTGTAGTCCCGCTGTGGCTGAGCACTTAATGAACACTGTAATGTTTGAATTTTCAGCTTTATTTCTTTATTTTCTTCTCAAAACTAAGAAGGTCTGCAATGTGTAACTTTTAACTTTATTTTGTATGTTTTTATGCTATACTATAATTACTGCAATATTTAACTTTCATCCTTGTTCCTAAGGTTCTGTACCTAGATACGTGTATGTAACATATTGCCTTGTGTGGCAACATTATAAATGTTTCACTGGACTCTTATACATTTTTACATAAGGACACGTGACAATAAAATTAAAATCAAATCAAATCCAGAAATTCAAGTTGACATTTTAAGTCCAGTGACTCTTCATTAGTTCTGCTGATCAGTCACTGGACTCAATACATCAACTCTGCTTTCTTCCCATAGATGCTGCCAGACCTAATGAGTTTCTCCAGCATTTTATGTTTTTGTATGTAATGTTCTGTCAGTCCTTCAGTCTTCAGTTCTATTAGAATTTGCCACTCTGTGCAATCAGGAGAAGTGGTCAATGATGCATCAATGTCTCTTGCCCTTCAACGAGCTGATTTTCACCCAGTGTTGGCAAATAATCAAGTTCCCACAGTGTTGTATAGGCTTTGAGCTACCTTCTTAAAATTTGGAATAACAATATTAATAGCAGATTCTCACTAAGTGTACAATCCCCACAGAATACATCCTTGGGGGAGCAAAGACTGCCAAATAACACAAACACAGATGTTAATGTTATGGGAAACAACAAATACACCAGAGAAAAGCAAAATCTCCAAAAGCAGCTGGGAATCTAGCACCGTGCAGGGCTGCAGAATATATCTGTGAGTTTACCCATTTCTTATGAAATGAAAACATGCACCAGGACTTTAACTGTTCACACTCCAATTATTAGCACTCCTATATCCAAACTCTGGTACCTGCTACTCCATTATCAGCAAGCTAATTATTTACACACTGCCAAATCATCCCTGTATTACCTGCACTCAAGTGATCCGTATTTCCATTATTTGTACTCCCAACATCAGCCCTTTCAGTATTTGCATTAACATTATCATCAGAATTGCAAACAGCTGTCTCTACATTCTCACTCCTATCATTTACATGTTGATTATTTGCATTATAATATCCTCGTTCTCACTATTTGTACTCACAATCCTTACTTCCATAGTATCACCTTTTATAATCATTTGTGCTCTTCTTTCAATTCTTTCTTGGGATGCAGCATCACTAACAAGGTCCTCATTTATTGCCTATCCCTAAATGGCCCTGGCATGAGCCATTTGCAAGGCCATTTCAAAGAGTCAATCATATTGTTGACCTAAGAGTCAATCATATTGTTGTGAGCCTGGAGTGACATATCGGCAAGACCAGGTGGGTTGGCAGATTTTCTTCCCTCAAGAATGTTAGTGAACGAGGTACGTTTTTCCAGCAATTGATGGAAATGTCATTGTTGTCATTTCATAAACATTCCACATCTATTAATTACTGCTGTCCTGTGTCTGTGCAACTGAATTACTAGCCCAGTGTTAATTATCATAAATCTCTTTCTCAAACTTGACATTGCTGTTCTCAATCTTGACTGTATCCTCTTTATAAAAGCAAAATAATGCAGATGCTGGGAATCTGAAACAAACACAGGGAATGTTGGAGAAATTCAGCAGGGAGAGTGGTGGACGTGACCTATATAGACTTCAGAAAGACATTCGACAAGGTTCCCCATGGGAGATTTGTTAGCAAGGTTAGATCTCATGGAATACAGGGAAAACTAGCCATTTGGATACAGAACTGGCTCATACGTAGAAGACAGAGGGTGGTGGTGGGGGGTTGCTTTTCAGACTGGAGGCCTGTGACCACAGGAGTGTCACAAGGATCGGTGCTGGATCCACTACATTTCAACATTTATATAAATGATTTGGATGTGAACTCAGGAGGTACAGTTAGTAAATTTACAGATGACACCAAAATAGGAGGTGGAGTGGACAGAGAAGAAGGTTTCCTTGGATTACAGCAGGATCTTGATCAAATGGGCCAATGGTAAAAACAATGACTGCAGATGCTGGAAACCAGATTCTGGATTAGTGGTGCTGGAAAAGCACAGCAGTTCAGGCAGCATTGGAGGAGCAGTAAAATCGATGTTTTGGGCAAAAGCCCTCATCAGGAATACAGGCAGAGTGCCTGAAGGGTGGAGAGACAACCACCCTTCAGGCACTCTGCCTGTATTCCTGATGGAGGGCTTTTGCCCAAAAACGTTGATTTTCCTGTTCCTCGGATGCTGCCTGAACTGCTGCGCTTTTCCAGCACTACTAATCCAGACAAATGGTCCAATGGGCTGAGAAGTGGCAGATGAAATTTATTTAGATAAAAGCGAGGCGTTGCATTTTGGGAAAACAAATCAGGGCAGGATGTAAAAACTTAATGGTAAGATCCTAAAGAGTGTTACTGAACAAAGAGACCTTGGAGTGCGGGTTCATAGCTCCTTGAAAGTAGAGCTGCAGGTAGATAGGATAGTGAAGAAGGTATCTGGTAGATTGCCTTTATTGGTCAGAGTATTGAATACAGGTGTTGGGAGGTCATGTTGCTGTTGTACAGGACATTGGTTAGGCCACTTTTGGAATATTGCGTGCAATTCTGGTCTCCTTCCTATTGGAAGTATATTGTGATACTTGAAAGGGTTCAGAAAATATTTACAAGGATTTTGCCAAGGTTGGAGGATTTGAGCTATAGGGAGTGATTGAATACACTGGGGTTGTTTTCCCTGGAGTGTCGGAGGCTGAGGGGTGACCTTATAGAGGTTCATAAAGTTATGAGGGTCATGGATAGGGTAAATTGACAAAGTCTCTTCCCTGGGTAGGTGAGTCCAGAACAAGAGGGCATAGGTTTAGGCTGAGAGGAGAAAGATAGCCTTCTGAAGCAAGAAGCTCCAAAGACTCACAAGTCTCTGACAGAAAAATTTTCTCCTCATCTCAATTTTAAATTGCCCCCTCCCTCATTTATACTGAGACTGTACCCTCTGGTGCTGGACTGGACTCTCCTATGAGAGGAAACATCTTCTCAACATTTACCCTGTTAAGCTCCTGAAGAATCCCATATGTTTCATTGAGAAGGTGGCCTTGGATAAGGTAATGGTGAATCACTACACTGTCAAAATCCTCACTCTTATCTTGACCCTTATCTTTATCTGCTTTTATCCTCATTCTCATAGTGCTCACTGTCAAAGTCTTCAGTGTTGTCCTCACTTTTGTGGGCAGCACGGTGGCTCACAGCACCAGGGTCCCACGTTCGAGTCCTGCCTTGGGCGACTGTGTGGAGTTTGTACATTCTCCCCGTGTCTGCGTGGGTTTCCTCAGGGTGCTCTGGTTTCCTCCCACAGTCCAAGGATGTGCGGATCAGGTGAATTGGCCATGCTAAATTGCCCGTAGTGTTAGATGCATTAGTCAGAGGGAAATGGGACTGGTTACTCTTTGGAGTGTTGGTGTGGACTTGTTGGGCCATAGAGCCTGTTTCCACACTGTAAGGAATCTAATCTAATCACATTTGTTACCCTCATTCTTATTAATCACTAATTCTATGTTAAAAATTTGAGGAAAGGGCAGGGTGTGTGTTTGTTTCCAGTGTGAAGCGAGTGGACATCTGTGAGAGTATTTCAAATTAATTCCTTCCAAAATCATTGCTCCTAATCAAGCAGCATGTGTAACTCTTGTCTGCACCATTGATAGTTCCGGCACTTACTTTACACAGAAATCAACTGGGAGGCTGGGTTTCCAGTCGCTCCCCTGAAACGCATTCCGCTTATTTCGGAGAGATGACAGCCTAGGTTTGCTTTCACAGAATCGGATGTTGCCAATTTTGATGGGAAGAGCTCCATGTTCTACAGGTTCAGCCAGAAGAGCGTGACCACGGTAAAGGACATGATCTCCCTCAAGTTCAAGACAATGCAAAGTGATGGAGTGGTCCTGCACGGAGAGGGACAACGGGGAGATTACGTCACGCTGGAGCTGAAGAAAGGCAAACTCTCATTAGAGATCAGATTAGGTATGGATTGTGCTCATTTCTGTTTTAAAGTAAGGGGTAGCACAGTGGTTAGCACTGCTGCCTGACAGAGCGAGGAAGCCAGGTTCAAAGCTACCCTGGGGCAACTGTCTACGTGGAGTTTGCACGTGTTTCCCATGTCTGTGTGGGTTTCCTGGAGGTGTTCTGGTTTCATCTCACAGTCCAAAGATGTGCAGGTTAGGTGGATTGGCAACGCTAAAATTGCCCATTGTGTCCAGGGATGTGAAGGCCAGATGGATTAGTCATGGGAAATGCAGGGTTACAGGGATAGGGTGGGTCAGGGTGGGATGCCCTTCAGGAGGTCAGTGCGAACTTGAATGGCCTTGAATTCCACACTGTAGGGATTCTATGAATTATAATAAAACAGTTACTGTGCTAATTGAGTATTCACAGGAATAATTTCTTACTGCTGATGAACATATAAAAAGTATAAAATATCATATCTTATACTAAATCTAATAGGTTTCAATGACTGAATAAGTCAAGTTATGTTTTTATTTTCTTGAACTTTCCAACATTTGTGGCCTGCACCGTTTTATTTATTTGTAATCTATAGTGTACAGGTATAATGTACAGGTTCACTGTTTACTTTCCTCTTGCACTTGACCTGCTAAGATGTATCACCTTACACTTGTCTGGATTAAACTCCATCTGCCATTTATCAACCCAACTTTCCAACTCTCAGCGCCAGGGACCCAATTCACAGTGCCGAGTTTGATTCCACCTTTGGGCGACTGTCTATGTGGAGTTTTCACGTTCTCCCTGTATCTGCGTGGGTTCCCCCCCACGGTCCAAAGACGTTCAAGTTAGGTGGACTGGCCATGCTAAATTACCCATAGTCTTCACGGACATGTGGATTAGGTGTGTTAGCCATGGGAAATGCAGTGTTATAGGAATAAGGTAGAGGGATGAGTCTGGGTGGGATGCTGTTTGGAGGGTCGGTGTGGATTTGTTGTGCTGAATGGCCTGTTTCCACACTGCAGGGATTCTATAGGACAGTATGATCTATATGAGTTAATTCTATCATTTTGTATTCTAGGTGATGCAACACTTCGAACCATTGATGGCTATTCCTCTGTCGTACTGGGCAGTCTCCTTGATGACCAACATTGGCATTATGTTGCAATTGAACGTAATAAAAAGCAAGTGAATTTTACTGTGGATGCAGACACGCAACACTTCCAAACCAACGGGGAATTTGATGTCTTGGACATTGACTATGAGGTAAAGACAACTTTATTAATGTCAAACATCATCACCCTTCAGAACTTTCCAAATTCGTAATTTGTGGCTTACTTCTGGTAAACTTGAAGGTTAGGACTGTGTTTTAAAAGCTGTTAAGGAAATGGACAGAATGGTTCAGATGCTCAACGTTTGAGAGGCACGTTTGTGCCTCTATTAAGTCTGCCGCATCCTCATTAACCGAGGTACCTTCACTCTTCATCAACAAAAGAACTGCAGATGCTGAAAATCAGAAACAGAAACAGAAATTGTCAGAAGAACTCAGCAGGTCTGGCAGCACTTATGGAGAGAAAGCAGAGTTAATATTTCTGTTGGGGCAGCACAGTGGCTTAGTGGTTAGCACTGCTGCCTCACAGCACCAGGGTCCGAGGTTCAATGGTAAAGGGCTTTTGCCCGAAACATCAATTTACTGCTCCTCAGATGCTGCCTGAACTGCTGTACTTTTCCAGCACTACTCTAATCTAGACTCCGAGGTTTGATTCCAGCCTCGGGTGAATAGTCGTGTGGAGTTTGCACATTCTCCCTGTGTCTGTGTGGGTTTCCTCTGGCTGCTCCGGTTTCCTCCCACTGTTCAAAGATTTGCAAGTTAGGTGAATTGGCCAGAAAAATGCCATCCGTATTCCCAATTCCTCCGCCTCCACCGTATCTGTTCCCAGGAGGACCAGTTCCACCATGGAACACACCAGATGGCCTCCTTCTTTAGAGACTGCAATTTCCCTTCCCACGTGGTTAAAGATGCCCTCCAACGCATCTCGTCCACATCCCGCACCTCTGCCCTCAGATGCCACCCCTCCAACTGTAACAAGGATAGAACGCCCCTGGTGCTCACCTTCCATGCTACAAACCTTCGCATAAACCAAATCATCCGCTGACATTTCTGCCACCTCCAAAAGACCCCACCACCAGGGATATATTTCCCTCCCCACCCCTTTCCGCCTTCCGCAAAGACCGTTCCCTCCGTGACTACCTGGTCAGGTCCACGCCCCCTACAACCCACCCTCCCATCCTGGCACTTTCCCCTGCCACCGCAGGAACTGTAAAACCTGTGTCCACACCTTCTCCCTCATCTCTATCCAAGGCCCTAAAGGAGCCTTCCATATCCATCAAAGTTTTACTTGCACTTCCACCAATATCATTTATTGTATCCGTTGCTCCCGATACGGTCTTCTCTTCATTGGGGAGACTGGACACCTCCTAGCAGAGCGCTTTAGGGAACATCTCTGGGACACCTGCACAAATCAACCACACCGCCCCATGGCCCAACATTTCAAACTCCCCTCCCACTCTGCCGAGGACATGGAGGTCCTGGACCTCCTTCACCACCACTCCCTCACCACCAGATGCCTGGAGGAAGAATGCCTCATCTTCCGTCTCGGAACACTTCAACCCCAGGGCATCAATGTGGACTTCAACAGTTTCCTCATTTCCCCTTCCCCCACCTCATCCTAGTTCCTAACTTCCAGCTCAGCACTGTCCCCATGACTTGTCCGGACTTGCCCCACCTGCTTGTCTCCTTTTCCACCTATCCACTTCATCCCCTCCCCCACTCACCCATTGTACTCTATGCTACTTTCTCCCCACTCCCACCCTCCTCTAGCTTATCTCTCCAAGCTTCAGGCTCACTGCCTTTATTCCTGATGAAGGGCTTTTGCCCAAAACGTCGATTTCGCTGCGCTTTGGACACTGCCTGAACTGCTGTGCTCTTCCAGCACCACTAATCCAGAACATACTAAATTGCCCATAGTGTTAGGTGCATTAGTCAGAGGGAAAGGGGTCTGGGTGGATTACTGTTTGGAAGGTCGGTGTGGACTTGATGGGCCGAAGGGCCTGTTTCCACACTGCAGAGAATTTAATCTAATCTTCTCAAGAAAGGTCAGTGGACCCAAAACATTAACTTTAGTTGGCAGAAGAGTTGAGTTTTCTGGCAATTTCTGTCTTCGCTCCTTTTAATCAGATTAATCAATGCTTGGACAGTATTACAGTTGCAGAAAAGATGTTTGGGGACGCGTCAACTGAGGTAGTATGGGCTGAGGTTAGAAACAGGAGAGGAGAGGTCACCCAGTTGGGAGTTTTCTATCAGCCTCCAAATAGTTCCAGAGGTGTAGAGGAAAGGATAGCAAAGATGATTCTCAATAGGAGTGAGACAGACAGGGTAGTTGTCATGGGACCTTCAAATTTTCAAATATTGACTGAGAACACTAGTACGAGTACTATAGATGGGTCTGTTTTTGTCCAGTGTGTGCAGGAGGGCTTCCTGACACTGTATGTAAACATGCCAACAAGGGGCGAAGCCACATTAGATTTGGTACTGGGTAATGAGCCTGGTCAGGTGTTAGACTTGGAAGTAGGTGAGCACTTTGGTGATAGCGATCACAATTCTGTCATATTTACTTTAGTGATAAAAAGAGATAGGTGTATACCACTGGGCAAGAGTTACAGCTGGGGAAAAGGCAATTATGATGCGATTAGGCTAGATTTTGGAAGCATAGGATGGGGAAGGAAACTGCAGGGGATGGGCACATTAGAAATGTGGAGCTTATTCAAGGAAAAGCTCCTGTGCGTCCAAGATAAGTATGTACCTGTCAGGCAGAGAGGAAGCTGTAAACTGCGGGAGTCGTGGTTTACAAAGAAAGTGGAATCTCTGGTCAAGAGGAAGAAGAAGGCTTATGTGAAGATGAGGTGTGAAAGCTCAGTTAGGGCACTTGAGGGTTACAAGGTAGCCAGGAAAGACCTAAAGAGAGAGCTCAGAAGAGCCAGGAGGAGACATGCAAAGTTGTTGGCGGACAGGGTAAACCCTAAGGCTTTCTGTAGGTATTTAAGGAATAAAAGAATGACAAAAGTAAGATTAGGGCCAATCAAAGATAGTAGTGGGAAGTTGTGTGTGGGGTTAGAGGAGATAGGGGAAGCACTAAATGAATATTTTTCTACAGTATTCACTCTAGAAACGACAATGTTGTTGAGGAGAATACTGAGACACAGGCTAGTAGACTAGGCGTGATTGAGGTTCACAAGGAAGAGGTATTAGAAATCTTGCAAAGTGTGAAAATAGATAAGTCCCCTGGGCTGCACTTGGAGTATTGTGTACAGTTCTGGTTACCGCATTATAAGAAGGATGTGGAAGCTTTTGAAAGGGTGCAGAGGAGATTTACTAGGATGTTGCCTGGTATGGAGGGAAGGTCTAACGAGGAACGGCTGAGGGACTTGAGGCTGTTTTCGTTAGAGGGAAGAAGGTTGAGAGGTGACTTAATAGAGACATATAAGGTAATCAGAGGGTTAGATAGGGTGGACAGGGAGAGCCTTTTTCCAAGAATGGTGACGGTGAGCATGAGGGGGCATAGCTTTAAATTGAGGGGTGATAGATATAGGACAAATGTCAGAGGCGGTTTCTTTACTTAGAGAGTAGTAAGGGTATGAAATGATTTGCCTGCAATGGTAGTACATTCGCCAACTTTATGTACATTTAAGTCGTCATCGGACAATCATATGAACATACATGGAATAGTGTAGGTTAGATGGGCTTCAGATTGGTATGACAGGTTGGCGCAACATCAAGGGCCGAAGGGCCTTACTGCGCTGTAATGTTCTATGTTCTATAACACTCAACACTCTCTGTATAAAAGTTGCCCCTTAGGTCCCCTTTAAATCTTTCCCCTCTCAATTTAAACTTGTGCCTTCTAATTTGGACTCCTCCATCCCTGGGAAAAGTGTCTTTTTCTTTTTCCCCTATCCATTGCCCCTCATGATTTTAGAAACCTCTATAAGGTCACCCCTCAGCCTCCGATGCTACAGGAAAAATAGCCCCAGCCAAATCAGCTGCTCTGTGTCGCTCAAATCCTCCAACCCTGGCAACATCCTTGTAAATTTTTTCTGAACCCTTTCAGGTTTCACAACACCCTCCTTGTAGCAGAGAAACCAGAACGCTAGTCTTAGATTAGATTAGACTTAGATTAGATTCCCTACCGTGTGGAAACAGGTCCTTTGGCCCAACAAGTCCACACCGTCCCTCTGAAGAGTAACCTACCCAGTCTCATTTCCCTCTGACTAATTCATCTAACACTATGGGCAATTTAGCATGGCCAATTCACCTGACCCATACACCTTTGGACTGTGGGAGGAAACCGGAGCACCCGGAGGAAACCCACGCAGACACAGGGAGAATGTGCAAACTCCACACAGACAGTCACCCGAGGCTGGAATTGAACCTGGGACCCTGGTGCTGTGAGGCAGCTAATTGCTGCGCCACTGTGCCAATCCAAAGTATAAAATTCTTAGTATAAAATTGAAAAATTAAGAAATAAAGTTTAAAAAAGTCAAATATTGCAGTCCTCTGTTAAGCCATAGGCCTGCCGATGCTGCAAGATGGATTTTCTCCAAAAGGACGAGCTCTCCCTTGTCCTGGGCAAGTTTTCTCCCGCACTGGGCTAAGACGTGCCTGTGCTCGCAACTCACCTTTGCCGCTGACCACTGCTGTTGACCTCCACCAGGCACACCAGGCATCACCATCACATTCAAGGCCTCAGCCCTGACTGCTGCTTGGCTTTTTACCCCTGTTCCTGTCATCCTTTGCTGGCTCATCATCACTTCCATCATCCTGTTTCACTGTAATCGAATGCATAGGTCTTTTTCTCATTCTGTGAAAAATGTCTATTTGACATCTCTTCCACAAGAGCCAATTATGTGAGAATCCATTGTCTCATAGACGTTGCAGCTCAACAAATCAGTCCCCCATTTGACCAATATTTATAATGTTCTTGGTCTACTTGTGCTTCTAAAGAATATTGACTTTATTTAAGTGGTATCGTATTGTTTCTTAAACATGCCCTGAGGCCACGATAGAGAGTAACATCATGTGACGTTACATCACCTCCTGTGGTGGTGTGTATTATAATTAGCATCTCATCCAATCTGACATTATCCCTTGTACTTTAACGCTAAAATCTTCCCAAGCCCGAAAAGAGATTATCTGGCCATTATCTGACTCTCATTTGTAGGAGCTCACAGTAGAAAAATCCACTGCTGTGTTTCCTCCATTAATTCAGTCATTGCACTTGGAAAAATATTTAATTGACTGTAAAATACTTTGGGACATCCCAAGGCACAAGAGCAGGCGAAAATGAAAGTCCTTTATTTTCTTTCTTTTTGCAGGATGCAAAACCTCCTAAATCTTTGAAAACTGCAATCTCTGGTGCTCGTATGTTCACAAAAGTGAACATTTTGTCCCTGTCAACTTTACCAATTCCCTCTGTAATATTGAAATTTTTAATTAGATCTAACAGAAAGCTTTTCTTTTCCAGAGAAAATGAGTTCTTTGAGTTTTCCTGAAAATTCAAATACTTAAGCGACCAGATCATTTCAGTGGTCGCCTTTCTAGAGGAAACATCCATTAAACTTGAGAGGGTGCAGAAAGGACTTACAAGGATTATTGCCAGGACTGGAGGATTTGAGAGGCTGAATCGGCTGGGGGCTTTTTTCCTTGGAACATCAGAGGCTGAGGGGTGACCTTATAGAAGTTTATAAAATCATGAGGGGCACGGATAGGGTGAATAGCCATGGTCTTTTTCCTAGAGTGGAGTCCAAAACTAGAGGGCATAGGTTTAAGGTGAGAGGGATAGGATTTAAAAGGAACCTAAGAGGTAATGTTTTCACCCAGAGGCTGGTGCGCATATAGAATGAACTGCCAGAGGAGGTGATGGGGGCTGATACAATTGTAACATTTAAAAGACATCTGGATGGGTACATGAATAGGGAAGGTTTAGAGGGATATGGGCCCAATGTTTGCAAATGGGACTAGGTCAGACCTGATGTGTGATAATTTACTCATACTTACGAATGGCTATTTAACACTGTGCCATCTTGCATTGTGTCCTGACTTTCAAAACAACTTACAAAAATTACACAACCCACTTATACCCCAGGGACCATTTGTAAAGGGGAACAACAACTTATTCTGCACAAAAAGACAGTACTGCCTGGTCAGCAAGTTGACTTGTGGCTATCATATAATTGATCCAATCTCCATTGTCATGCCTCTACTGATCAGAGCCGCTGCATTGGCAATGTCTTTTCATGCAGTATAGAATATAGTTCCTCTTTACACTGGTATTCTTACAAATGCCTTGATGAGTGTAAATCAAAAACCCTCAACAAAGTGGGTCATTTCTCGGAAATACATGCATTTCAAAAGAGTTCAAAACAAAGCCTTAGATGGCGACAAAATACCTCTTTATGATGTAGGTAATTATGTTGAAATAAATAGAACTTACAGTTCAGAAACAGGCCATTCATCCTCACTGCTCTCTGCTGATGTTTATAGCCAGCATAAAACTTTTTCCATTCCTCTAACCATATTAACATATCTTTCTCTTCATTTATCACTGACTGCTTAATCAGCTCCCTTAACTACGTTTCTCTCATTTGCCTCAACTATTTCTGTTGTAGAGAATTTGATGTTCGATGCACTCTCTCAGAAAAAGATTTACTTCAGAATTGCCTGTTAGGTTAGCGACAGGATATAGTGAATTAATGAAATCCAAGGCTGGATTTTATGGCATCTGTTGTTCCTCTGGCTCATATTCCACTAAAAATGGAGGTGGTGGTGTCTTTATAATGTCACTGGACTTGTCATCCAGAACCTCATGCTAATGGAGATGGTGACATTTGAATTTAACAAAAATAAATCTGAAATAAAGAATTGGCTTAATGGCGTTGCTTGGTGTGAAATAACATCCGGTTCAAAACTGTCCTTTAGCGAGGGAAATCTGCCAGCCTTATTTGATCTGGCCGACGTGTGACTCCAGACCCACAATCAAGTGTTTCACTCTCAACTGTGCCCTGGTTTACACACTGCTGCCGACAGACTGTGAATGATTCAGTGAAAAAAGTCAGTTGGGAGCCCACATACAGAAAGAATGTCTTCCTTCTGCCTTGCTATCAGTTAACAGCCAATTGGCCATTACATAGGCTGGAGGTGGGACTTCTGCCCTTGGGGGGGAAGGAAGACTTACCCCAAAGAGGTGCCAGGTAATCAGATGAACTGGTTATGCTCCCTGCAGTGCCATGCAGAAATAGCGGCCACTGTTGGGACTGTAGGCAGTCCGGAGTGAAGATCAGCAAGAATTTCAAAGCTCCGCTTTTTTTATGCTTCCTATTTGACCAAGCAGGGCAAAACCATTAAGCCTTATCTTAACCTCAACAAAGGTAGCATGCTGTGAATATTGGATATCTAAGTGAAAAGCATAAAGGCTAGAAGCATTTACCAGATGAAAGGCTGTGACTGTTGAGCATTCCTAGTTATTTCTGTTTCCATTTCAGATCATTTTCTCACCCAGTGAGAAGTGATCAAATGCTGATGGTCTTCCCACTAACCCAGGAACATTAAAAGCAGTTGCAGCATTTCTGAACCAGATATTTCCTCATTAGAGACCAAGGATGAAAACCAGCGTCAGGCTTAATCCTGAGGGAGAACCAAGCTGTTTCCGGGACTCTTAATAAGATTTCAGCTCATTGTATTGGCAATGATGCAATACTGCTATATTCCACTGGCAAAATGCTGCTCTGCATTCAGAAGAACATTCGGTCTAATACAAAATTATTTAACATTACATATAATTTCTTTGCCAATACAACCTTTGTGTATATTTAAGGCTGAGATAGATAGGCTCTTGATCAGTCGGGGAATCAAGAGTTACAGGGAAAGGGCAGGAAATTGGATGTGAGAACTGTTGGATCATCCATGATCCTATTGAATGGCAGAGAAGGCTTGAGGGGCCAAATCACTGACTTATGGTCTAATGGAGTGGAAAACAGAAGGCATTGGCAACATATCTCTCTTTTCTGCACAATTGAGATTGATTCATTCCATCCTAGCAGTTGAAAAGTTAGCACAACTGTAGGTATTTTGCTGTTTTGTTCACATTGCTATGATTCACTAACATATTCCTTCAATCTGTTCATGGCCACTGGTAAAGCCAATCTCATTATCTTCCAGGTTGCCTCCATGCTGACTCTTAAAATGTGATGGTGAACAATATTTCCTCTAAGTTGTCTGAAAGCAATGTGAAACGTAGTACTGAATTGAATGTTGGCAATGAGTTCTCACTCACCTCTTGGAAATTGGATGGGAGACCCGCATCTCATTTGTAATGGAGACCCCGATGCGATTATATACTTGCAGGCATTTAACAGGCAAATACAGGTGTTCTTGTTCTTTCAGATGCTAATGGTTCTCCAACAGTTTGGAAGCTGTTGTCGCAGAATATTTGGTGTAGTTTTGCAGTACATCTTGTGGAGAACGCAGACTGTGCATTGGTGATCAAGGGAGTAGATATTTGTGAGCATAATGCCAATCAAGTGGATTGCTTTGGTTTGGATTGTGTCAAGCTTCTTGAGTTTTGCTAGAGCTATACTCACCCATGCAAGTGGAAAGTATTCCTTCATACTCTTCACTTTTACCCTGTGGATGGTGGACAGTCTTTGGGGAGTCAGGAGGTGAGTTACTCATTGCAGGATTCCTTGCCTCTGACTTACTCTTGAGGACACAGTATTGACTAAGTGAACCCAGTTCTGTTTCTGGTCAATGGTAACCCACAGGATCTTGATAGTGGGGGCTTAGGTGATGGTAAAGCCATTGAATGTCAATGGAAGATGTTAGATTGTCTCTTATTGGAGATAGTCATTGTCTGGAATTTGTGTGGCACAAGTGTGTGTATACAGTGTTCTGAATCTGTCTGTCAGGGTGGCACGGTGGCACAGTGGTTAGCACTGTTGTCTCACAGCGCCTGAGACCCAGGTTCAATTCCCAACTCAGGCAACTGACTGTGTGGAGTTTGCACATTCTCCCCGTATCTGCGTGGGTTTCCTCCGGGTGCTCCGGTTTCCTCCCACAGTCCAAAGATGTGCGGGTCAGGTGAATTGGCCATGTTAAATTGCCCGTAGTGTTAGGTAAGGGGTAAATGTAGGGGTATGGGTGGGTTGAGCTTCGGCGGGTCGGTGTGGACTTGTTGGGCCGAAGGGCCTGTTTCCACACTGTAAGTAATCCAATCTAATCAATTATCCTGCTGTGTTTGGCACACTGCATATACAGGGATCATAGAGCTGAAAAATGTATTGCTGGTAAAGCGCAGCAGGTCAGGCAGCATCCAAGGAGCAGGAGAATCCTGAAGAAGGGCTTATGCCCAAAACATCGATTCTCCTGCTCCTTGGATGCCGCTTGACCTGCTGCGCTTTTCCAGCAACACATTTTTCAGCTTTGATCTCCAGAATCTGCAGTCCTCACTTTCTCCTCATAGGGCTGAAGTTTCCACTTTTATCCAAGTATCTGTTTTGTTGGATTTTTTGGAGGGTTTCTTGCTGTGAGATTCTCGCTTTTTTTTCCAGTTTGCCTCATTAATTACATATTTGCCCTAATAGCACCCCTCCATCTTATGCTAGCCCTATCTTGCCATGCGCTGTTTTTGGAAGGCTTTGGCCCTGCTGAGATATTCCAGAATTGACTGGCATCCCTCGTCCTGTCATCATCTTGAAAAGCTTGTGGTGCCCCCGTGACAGGCACTGGGGGGTCCAGAACTGTCCTGCAGATTCTTTGCCTCAGCCCTGGTAGATAAGATGAATTGGAAAATTCAGTGCTTGGCTTTGCTGTAAGAGATGTGGAGGTGTTGCTGGATGGGGTAGTGCTGAGGGTGAAGCTTCCTCTTCTTCTCCCCCCAGGACCAGCAGTAGGGACCAGTGGAGACCATGCCAGTCTGGTCCAAGGTTTCCTCTGGTTCACTGCAATCTCAGCCATCTGAAGGAATAAGCAACACCAGGAGAAGAAGGTCAATGAGTGTCTTGATTCTGCCACATCATGTGCTGCTATTTTTTCCCAGTACCACAAATCACTATAGCCACCTCTCTGAGGCTCATGCTCCAGTATTTTTGCCCACTAGCTGTCATCCAGCCTACCCATTACCACTAATCCTGCATGCCCTCTGTGCTGACTAGTCACACACTCACTCACTCATTCACTCAGTCACTCACTCACTTACTCACACTCACCGATTCACTCACTCACTCATTCACTCAATTACTCACTCACTCACTCACTCCCTTACTTATTCACTCACTCATTCACTCATTCATTAGTCATTCACTCACTCACTCACTTGCTCACTCATTCACTCAATCGCTCACTCACTCAATCATTCACTCACTCAGTCACTCACTCACTCACAATACCTCTCTACCTTTCAGAGAGTTTTAGAGCTCTATGCCTCAGAGAAAGGTCTTTGGCTCCAGTCTAAAGCAAGCATTTGACCTTTCCAACTCAGTTTTCCAACAGTTAGCCCATAAAATTGTATGCCTTGGAATCATTCCTGAAGAAGGGCTCATGCCCAAAATGCCGATTCCCCGCTCCTTGGATGCTGTCTGACCTGCTGCGCTTTTCCAGCAACACATTTTTCTGCCTAGGGATCATAAGTGTACATAAAAATACTTCCTAAATGTTTCTGCAGTCAGTTCCAGATTCCTGCCAGCCTCTGGATGAAAACATTTTTCCTCATAGCTCCCTGTAAAACTCTTGCCCCTTACATTAAATGTATCTCTCCCGTCCATTGATCCCTCCACCAAGAGGAAAAATTTCTTCCTGTCCACCTTGTCTGTGCCCCTCCTCATTTGTACATCTCTGTCATGACTCCCTTCAGTCTCCCCTGCTCCAAGAGAAACAACCCCAGTCCATTCAATCTTTCCTCGTAACTAAAACTCTCCAGCCAAGTCCTGGTAAATTTCCCCTACACCCTGTAAAAGCTGTGTCACCCGCTTTCATCTCCCGCACGACCTGCCTCTCCCGAAGAATAGGAGGAAACCAGCGCACAAAAGGACAGAAGGAATCACGATGGGTGGGAGAGCTCTCTGACATTCAGCTCATCATCCCTCACGTAGGAAGCATCCTAACTCCGACTGACCTGAGTGACTTGGAGAAAGTGACGACTGCAGATGCTGGAGAGTCAGAGTTGCAAAGTGTGGCACTGGAAAAGCACACGAGGTCAGGCAGCCTCTGAGGAGCAGGAGAGTCGATGTTATGGCCATCATTCTGGATCAGTGGTGCTGGAAGAGCACAGCAGTTCAGGCAGCATCCAATGAGCAGCAAAATCGATGTTTCGGGCAAAAGCCCTTCATCAGGAATAAAGGCAGAGAGCCTGAAGGGTGGAGAGATAAGCTTGGGGAGGTTGGGGGTGGGGAGAGAGTAGCATAGAGTACAATGGATGAGTGGGGGAGGAGATGAAGGTGATAGGTGAGGGAGGAAAGGGTGGAGTGGATAGGTGAAAAAGGAGATAGGCAGGTCGGACAAGTCCGGACAAGTCATGGTGACAGTGCTGAGCTGGAAGTTTGAAACTAGGATGAGGTGGGGGAAGAGGAAATGAGGAAACTGTTGAAATCCACATCGATGCCCTGCGGTTGAAGTGTTCCGAGGCGGAAGATGAGGCATTCTTCCTCCAGGCGTCTGGTGGTGAGGGAGCGGCGGTGAAGGAGGCCCAGGACCTCCATGTCCTCGGCAGATTGGGAGGGGGAGTTGAAATGTTGGGCCACGGGGCGGTGGGATTGATTGGTGCGGGTGTCTCAGAGATGTTCCCTAAAGCGCTCTGCTAGGAGGCGTCTAGTCTCCCCAATGTAGAGGAGACCGCATCGGGAGCAACAGGTACAATAAATTATATTAGTGGATGTGCAGGTAAAACCTTGATGGATGTGGAAGGCTCCTTTAGGGCCTTGGATAGAGGTGAGGGAGGAGTTATGGCCATCAGCCCTTTATCAGGAATGTCTCTCTGCTCATGCCTTTGGACTGGGAATGGAAGCTGCTCTGAAGTTAATGTGCAGGGACCCCCGAGGGAAGGTGAGCCACTTCGATTGACTGAGGCCTGCTGACCACGAGGAAAAGCTTCCTATCCTTGCCCCTGCAATGAACTGGACGGTGATACAGCAGTACCGAGAGTCTGATATTGCTGGCTGAGGGGGGTAAAGAGCAAAGAAAGCAAGGCATATCTGCTTTGAGCATCTAGGTAGACCCAGGACTTCAGTTTACACTTTGACAGTGAACAAAGAGCTGGGAGATGCAGCATGGTCCAATCCATGAGGTGGATGTTTGTGTCCCTGAGCACACAGTGTCTTTGCTGCAACATTACAGTGAGAGTTGCTGATGCAGCCCGAGGTGCAGGATGGAAGTGTCCTGTAAATGGATTAGAGATGTGCCATGGGAGTTCTCAAACCCTGACTCACTTCAGAATCAACTGGGCTTGGAACGCACTTGGCTGGTGCCCTCAGATTGTGCCCTGAGATGTTGGTGTCTAAATCAAAATCGCTTTGGAGCAAACAGTGAGCTGAATCCACCATTGAATGTATCCGCTCTGACCTCCCTCTGAGAAGGTGGCTGGTTTGCTCACAGTGCATGTTGGAGGAGTGCGTATTAATGAGGCAAGATCTGCAGCTAATCAGGTCATTACTAAACAAATATTCTCCTTAGTGGGTGACTTGCCATAGCCGAGCCTCGCTCTGTCACCCTGCAGTTGCATAAAAAATGCAAGGAGTTGTTCCTGACTTTGATTAGATTACTTACAGTGTGGAAACAGGCCCTTCGGCCCAACAAGTCCACACCGACCCGCCGAAGCGCAACCCACCCATACCCCTGCATTTACCCCAACCTAACACGACGGGCAATTTAGCATGGCCAATTCACCTGACCCGCACATCTTTGGATTGTGGGAGGAAACTCACACAGACACAGGGAGAACGTGCAAACTCCACAAAGTCAGTTGCCTGAGTCGGGAATTGAACCCGGGTCTCAAGTGCTGTGAGGTAGCAGTGCTAACCACTGTGCCACCGTGCTGCTTTTTGAGAAAAGCCTTGCAATTCTTCTACAGTTCTCGCTATAGCCAAGTTGTTCAGACCCTTGTCAAATACCGCCTTTAATGTCTGCTTTGCTGGGTAATCACACAAGACTAGGTTATTGTCCAACAGGTTTATTTGGAATCACTAGCTTGTTGGACTTCAACCTGATGTTGCGTGATTTTTAACTTTGTCCACACTGGCTCCTCCACATCATGTCCCTAATGTCTGCTTTGTCACTTAGAGTCATACAGCTCTACAGCATGGAAACAGACCTTCAGTCCAACTCATCCATGCTGATCAGTTATGCTAAATTAATCTAGTCCCATTTTCCAGCATTTGTCCCATATCCCTCTAAATCCTTCCTATTCACATATCAATCTAGAAGCCTTTTAAATGTTGTAATTGTATCAGCCTCTACCACTTTTTCTGGCAGCTCATTCCATACATGCACCACCCTCTGTGTGAAAAAGTTGCACCTGACGTCCCTTTTAAATTATTTCCATCTCACCTTAAACCTATTAGAATGTGTTTTACTGCTTTAAACAAACTGACCCACAGTGTTAATTAGTTCCTGATGTGCAACTGACTATCAGACTATTTACATGAAACCACAATAAGGCACACTCAACTCACATTCCCATTAAATTGTCCAGCAGTCGTAAAGAGACCACACAGTGGGACAGAACAGGATGCAAAATGTCAATTGGTAGTAGAAAATTAGAATATTACTGAAAATATTGCCATAATATTTTATCTTGCACTCACCAGGACCAATGAAAGAATGATAAATTTTAAGTTATCAGTATTTTGCAACAGGAGCAAAACGTGCTGTTTGTTTGGCAGGCCAAGCATTCAATAAAATGCTTGGCAAAATGTCTCTTGATTAAAAGCAAGCTTCACATAACAAAAAAAAGGGAGCATTGACTGACATGGACTTTTTTAAAATAAATTCAGTTTGTGAAATGATCCATTTGTTATCATCTACAATCGGTTCTGCTATAATGTGTGCTACTTCAACACAAATTGGCTTTAACGCGTTTGAAGAATTTAGACTGTTATTTGTAGAACGTGAACTTTCCTTTACTGTATTGGCTACAACATGATTCTGGCCCCAATGAGCTGACATGGTGTGGCTATTGTGCCATTTTCTTATAACGCAAGGTCACATGAGAATGAAACAATCGCGTTATTTCAGAGTCAAAATCACACAACACCAGGTTATAGTCCAACAGGTTTATTTGGTTAAAAATCACACAACACCAGGTTATAGTCCAACAGGTTTAATTGGAAGCACACTAGCTTTCGGAGCGACGCTCCTTCATCAGATGGTTGTGGAGTGTATGTTCCCCAATCACTTGATGAAGGAGCAGCACTCTGAAAGCTAGTGCTTTCAACTAAACCTATTGGACTATAACCTGATGTTGCATGATTTTTAATTTTGTACACCCCAGTCCAACACCGGCATCTCCAAATCATGTGTTATTTCAGACCTGACTAGTAGCAATAAAGACTGCAACTTTGTATGCTTCAGGCTGAACTGGTAAGCTTCTTGTGCTTTTTGTTAACTATTGTTGTGCTTTCTAACCAGAGCAGCTACTGTTCCATCTGGCCAGTTATAGGTCTCTGCACAATTAATACTTCGCTCCTTGTTCATGATGCTGATAAGTAAAGTCAAGTGTATTTTCTCAGTCATGTTCTGGAAAGAAGTCCAAAGAGAATTAAGAAAGCATTGGATCTTGTGCTTTGAAATGTTACATGGTGTCCAGCACTGAAATGACTGAAGCCATGGTTACTGAACACACACATTGCAAAATCAGCAAACTTCATGGCATGTTGGAGATTAGAGAAGTGCAAAGCTTTCCACGAGCAGATATTCAGAAAAATCAAATAGGAAAAACAGTCACTGCTGCCTCAATATAAGTTTTATTCAAAGAAAAATATGTTTGATTAATACACAACTAAAACCTAGAATGAACAGAAACAATCAAATTTGGGTGTGCAATAATTAGACTGTGCAAAGAGTCTGCAGAGAAATTTTGATGTGTGAAGTGAGTGGGTAGAAATTTGGCAGATCGAGTATAATGTGAAGGTGTCCACTTTGGCCAGGAGATTAGAAAAGTAGAATATTATCTTGTCACAAAGCTGGTTCTTTTTTCTAAAAGCTATTCCTTTTCTCAAGCACACTGTGTCCTTGATTTTTTTCAAAGGGATCATAAATCTCTCCCAGTTCCGATCAGTCTGATTTCGTACAGGAATGAAAAGGAATGTGAGAGGCTTTTTTGTTTATACGTTAACAGATGAGACTTCAGGCCAAAGTGGTCATGTTTTAGAAGTGACCTGTATAATGAAAGGGGAGTGGTCAGCTCTCCAGCTGAGGAGTTCAGTCCAGAATTAGTTAAAAGTTCAGCTGTGTGGAACCTCTCTCTCTCTCTTTTTCTCTCTCTCTCGCTGCCCTTCTAATTTCAATCAGTAAGCATCTGATCCATTTCTTTTCCTGTTTCATAACGGGGTTTGCTTATTGAGGCTATTCTGTGTATTTGGAACAGCATAATTATCGAGGAGAAAGTGAGGTCTGCAGATGCTGGAGATCAGAGCTGAAAATGTGTTGCTGAAAAAGCGCAGCAGGTCAGGCAGCATCCAAGGAACAGGAAATTTGACGTTATGCCTGAAACATCGAATTTCCTGTTCCTTGGATGCTGCCTGACCTGCTGCACTTTTCCAGCAACACATTTTCAACAGCATAATTATGTCTAGTTTGGATAGACTGAGTTCTGTAGGGGTTGTTTACTCTGTTCTTTGTGTTTCATTGTGTAACTTTGTGAATAAATTTCTGTCTGTTTTAAAACCTAGTAGTTAACCGAGCTAACTTACTCTGGATAACTTTCCCCGTATACTTACTGAAACAAATTGCAAAATCATAGTCTGCATTGCCTGCTCAAGAACGTTTTGAGTGGTGTGGCCTAGTCCAAAACAGATTGGGGGCTCTTTATGGGATTTTAAATAGCGAGTGGTAGGTGCTAGAGTCTTTATTTCGGGTGTTGCTTTGGTTGGCAGATGGAGCTTGGGATAGTAATGGCTCTTTCAGTCACCAGATGTTTTCTGGAAGAGGATGTGGTGACTTTGGAAAGTTTGTAAAAAGTGAATAAGACCAAGCTGCAGGACGTAGCAGACAAACTGGAATTGGACCTGCCTGCTTCTGTGAGGAAAGGAGAGATCATTGCAGCAGTAGCTCGGCATTTTAACTTGCTGGAGAAACCATCAGAACCTCTAGAGATGGCAAAAATTCAATTGCAAATGAAGCAGCTTGAGTTAGAGGCGAGAGATAAGGAAAGGGCAGCAGAAATGCAACAGTTTGAGTTACGATTACAACCAGAAGAGAGCGAAAAAGAGACAGCAGCAGGAGAGATAGAAAAGGAGAGAGCTGTAGAAGAGAAGGAAGAAGAGAGAGCTTTTGAACATCAAAAACTGACACTTAAAAGGAAAGTCAGCTTAAAAGACTGGAGATGAAGGCTGAGGGTAGGCTTGGTGAGGATGAACAAGCTTCTGGTAGTCAGAAAGCCTCGTGAGAAACTGTTTAAGTATGTTCAAGCATTGCCTAAACTTGATGAGAACGATGTGGAAGCCTTTTTCATCTCATTTGAAAAGGTAGCTAAACAAATGCAGTGTCCAGTGGGTTTTTTTTTTATCCAAACGAAACTTGAAGGCAGAGCTAGCGAGGTATTTGCATCATTATCAGAGCACGTATCTGGGGAGCATGTGGAGGTGAAAAAAGCCATTTTCAGTGCATATGAGCTTGTACTGGAAGCCTACAGACAATGTTTCAGGAATCTAAGGAGGGAGCCTGGTCAAACCTACATTGAGTTTGAAAGGACCAAACAGAGTAATCTTAATAGATGGATAAGAGCTTTAAAAATCGAGCAAACCTTAGAGAGGTAATTATTTTGGTGGAATTCAAAACTTCATTGTCTGAACTAGTGCAAACTCATGTAGAAGAGCAGCAAGTTAAAACGGCAAGGTTAGCAGCAGAAGTGGCTGATGATTATGAGCTGGTCCATAAAAATACGGTTTGGCTTCCAGAATCAATTTCAGACCATGATGGATAGAAATTGGGGCAAAGAAAAATCCTCACATGGAAAGGGAAAGGTAGATCTCAGTAAAGATCATAAAGATAACTTATCACAGGGTAAAAAATAAACCCCTGAGGGGGACAAAGAAGTTAAAAAGCTCCGGTGTCTTCATTGTAATAAAGTCGGCCACACAACATCACAGTGATGGTGGCTAGGAGAAAGCCAGATGTAGGAAAACCAGACAAGCCTGGAAGTTTTGTTGGACTGTAACAAAAAGCACAAGGGAGGTTAGATAACTGCCTCAGAGTGTAGAAGATGATCAGAGGTTGATTAAGGAGGAAGTGCCAGATCTGCTTAAAAAATATACATGCAAGGGTAAAATTTATTCACATAGGCCAGGAGTAGCAGGTAAAAAGGTTACAATATTAAGGGAAACAGGGTCCTCTCAGTCTGTAATGCTGAAGGATGAGGAGACATATACTCCTGAGGGACTATTGTCAGAGGAGATACTGGTAACAGGATTTCATGGTGAGACAAAAAGTACTCAATTATATAAAGTCAGGCTAGAGAGTCCGGAGAATTTGTTGGAGGAGTCCTGGACAAACTCTCAGCTCCAGGAATTTAGGCATGCTGCCTACTCAAGTTGAAAAGCCATTGGGGAGGTGCAAGCAACTGAAGAAATGAAGAATATTTATCCAGGAATTTTCCCAGATTGTGTGATCACAAAATCACAGAGGGACAAGTTGAAGCAGGAGACAAAAAAAAGCACAATAAGGAAGCTGACATAGTGTTATCCAAGACTTTTTTTGATCAGTTAAGTGGGACATAGCAGGAGCAACATGCACGTAGCTTCAGCTCTGCTAAACTGATTGACTTACAGCAGAAAGATGAGAACTTAAAACAGTTTTATCAAAAATCATTTTCAGAGGAGGAGAGTGAATGCATCCATGTGTGTTATTACTTAACAAATGATGTCTTAATGAGGCAGTGGAGACTGTTGTTGTGGTTCTGTTCGCCAAGCTGGGAGTTTTTGTTGCAAACGTTTCGTCCCCTTTCTAGGTGACATCTTCAGTGCTTGGGAGCCTCCTGTGAAGTGCTTCTGTGCTGATTCCTCCGGCATTTATACTGGTTTGAATCTGCCGCTTCCGGTTGTCAGTTGCTGTCCGCTGCAGTGGCCGGTATATAGGGTCTAGGTCGATGTGTCTGTTGATAGATTGTGTTGGAGACTATTACACATTCAAGCAGATGAAAAATGGGCAGAGATTCATCAAATTGTTTTGCCAGTAGTGGATAGAAAGGAGGTACTGTGAATGGTGCATAAGCTGCCACTTGGAGGTCATTTAGACATTAGGAAAACACAGGCTAACATAGAAAGACATTTTTACTGACCTGGACTACACGATGGTATAATTGAATTTTCCCAGACGTGCCATGCACGTTAACTAATCGGAAAACCACAGGCTTTAATAAAACTTGCACATTTATTACCTATTCCAACATTTGAGGAACCTTTCACAAGAGTCTTGATCGATTGCGTATGTTCCCTACCTCAAACAAAAAGTGGGAATAAGTATTTATTAACAATAATGGATGTGTAGACTAGATTTCCAGAGGCAATCCCATTAAGCAACTTTACAGCTAAAAGGGTTGTAGAAAAATTACTTAATTGTTTTTACTAGATACGGACCACCAATAGAGATCCTGTCAGATCAAGGATCAAAATTCACATACAAACTATTCAAGGAAGTTATGGATAACTTGGGATTAAAGCAATTTAAATCTACTATCCTGAATCACAGAGAGCGCTAGAGAGATGGCATCAAACACTAAAGACTTATGGGGTTATGGTCAAGATTATCCAGATGATCGGGATAAGGGAGTTCTGTTTGTAATTTTTGTGATCAGAGACGCACTGAATGAATCAACCAAATTCAGTCCATTTGAATTAATTTTTGGGCATTAAGTAAGAGGACCATTAAAATTGATTAAGGAGAAATTAATAAGTCAGAATTAAGAGATCACCCATTTGGACTATGTGTCAAATTTTAGAGAATGATTAGATGGAGCTGGAGTGTTGGGCTAGACAGCTTTTAAAAGTATCACAGCATACAATGACTCAGGAAACAGATAAGAAATCACAAATTCCCAATTTTGCAACTGGTGATAGGGTATTTCTGTTACTTCCAGTAACAGGTGCGCATTTAAAAGGAAAGTTTAGTGGATCTTATCAAATTGAAAGGAAATTCGGTGAAGTGAACTACTTGATAAGGACTCCAGACAGGAAGAAATCTCACAGAGTGTGTCTTGTGAATATGCTTGAAAGGTATTTTGATAGGGAAGGAAAGCCAGAGGAGAAGCTGTTAATGATTACAGCACAGAAGAAAGAACCAAGTTCAGAGGATTCTGAATTGGATGTTCCTCAAATCAAATTGGACAATGAGGAAATTGTCAAAAATTGGGATAAATTATTGAGTTATCTTCCACAAGAAAATCAAAATGACCTGATAGAGTTATTACTATCACATGGGAGATATGTGGAAATTAGCTGGGAAGTACTAACCTAATTGTGCACCATGTAGATAAGAGAGATGTTGTTCCCATTAAGCAACATACTTGTAGGCATAACCCTCTAATATTGGCACAGGTTCCATAAGGAGATAGAGCGCATGCTCCAAGATGGCATAATTAAAGTGAGTTACAGTGACTGGAGCTCACCCATAGTCATAGTGCCAAAGCCAGATGGTACCCAACGGCTACGTGTGATCAATCACAAAGTCAATGCTGTTGCAAAGACTGATTCATCTCCAATTCCATGGTTGGAGGACTGTGTCGGTAAAATGGGACAAGCAACTTACATTTCTAAGTTGGATTTGCTCAGAGGCAACTGGCAAGTACCTTTGTCAGAGAGAGTGAAGGCAATTTTGGCTTTCGTAATGCAAAATGCACTATATCAGTTCATAGTCATGCCACTTGGTATGAAAAACGCTCCAGCCACATTTCAGAGACAGATTAATAAGGCCATTGTCGGGTTACCAAATTGTGTTGTTCACATTGATGACCTGGTGGTTTTAGTCACTCATGGAAGGAACATTTACAGCATTTATCAGACTTACAGTCATAGAGTCATAGAGATGTACAGCATGGAAACAGACCCTTCGGTTCAACCCATCCATGCCAACCAGATATCCTAACCCAATCTAGTCCTACCTGCCAGCACCCGGCCCATATCCCTCCAAATCCTTACTATTCATATACACATCCAAATGCCTTTTAAATGTTGCAACTGTACCAGCCTCCACCACATCCTCTGGCAGCTCATTCCATACATGTACTATCCTCTGCTTGAAAAAGTTGCTCCTTAGGTCTCTTTTATATCTTTCCCCTCTCACTCTAAACCTATGCCCTCTAGTTCTGGACTCCCCGACCCCAGGGAAAAGACTTTGTCTATTTATCCCATCCATGCCCCCTCATAATTTTGTAAACCTCTATAATGTCACCCCTCAGCCTCCGATGCTCCAGGGAAAACATCCCCAGCCTGTTCAGCCTCTCCCTGTAGATCTGATCCTCCAACCCTGGCAACATCCTTGTAAATCTTTTCTGAACCCTTTCAAGTTTCACAATATCTTTCCTATAGGAAGGAGACCAGAATTGCACACAATATTCCAACAGTGGCCTAACCAATGTCCTGTACAGCCGCAACATGATCTCCCAACTCCTGTACTCAATACTCTGACCAGTAAAGGAAAGCATACCAAACGCCTTCTTCACTATCCTATCTTCCTACAACTCCTCTTTCAAGGAGCTATGAACCTTCACTCCAAGGTCTCTTTGTTCAGCAACACTCCCTAGGACCTTACCATTAAATGTATAAGCCCTGTTAAGATTTGTTTTCCCAAAATGCAACACCTCGCATTTATCTGAATTAAACTCCATCTGCCACTTCTGGTCCAGATCCTGTTATAATCTGAGGTAACCCTCTTCACTGTCCACGACACCTCCAATTTTGGTATCATCTGCAAACTTACTAACTTTTTATGCTCGCATCCAAATCATTTATGTAAATGTCAAAAAGTAGAGGACCCAGCACCGATCCTTGTGACACTCCACTGGTCACAGACCTCCAGTCTGAAAAACAACCCTCCACCACCACCCTCTGTCTTCTACCTTTGAGCCAGTTCTGTATCCAAATGGCTAGTTCTCCCTGTATTCCATGAGATCTAACCTTGCTAATCAGTCTCCCATGTGGAACCTTTTGGTTGATTGATTTCGAAAGGCAGGCTTGGTAGTAAACCTGGCTAAAAGTGAATTTGCCAAAACCCAAGACAACTTCCTGGCCATTGTATTGGTAATGGACAAATGGCCCCACGAGATGCAAAAACGAAAGTAACTGGAGAAGTTGCCACACCGTCGACGCAAAAAGCAGCATTCCGGTCCCTGGGATTGAATGGATTTTATCGAATGCTTGTGCTAAACTTTAGCAGTGTGGCAGCTCCACTCACCAAATTGTTAAAAAAGGGCAAGAGGTTTCAGTGAACAGCGGACTGTTAAAAGGCATTTGGCAGCCTAAAAAACTGTGTTCACCTCTGCCCCAGTGTTAGCCACCCTGGATTACACGAAGCCTTTCAAGGGGGCTATCGATGCCAGTGATGTGGGTGTCAATGCGGTGCTCCTGCAGGAGATAGAAAGACCCTTGGGTGTTTTTCCAGGAAGTTGAACATTCATCAACAGAAATATTCAATGGTGGAGAAAGAAATGTTAAGCTTGGTGTTGGCATTACAACATTTCAGTATCTATATTACAAGCAATGCATCTGAGACAATCGTATACACTGATCACAACCCATTGACATTTGTGGAAAAATTTAAGGACAAAATTGCCTGTTTTGGCAATCTAGAGTGATTGTTTAGATGGAGCTTGTTATTGCAGCCATTCAGTTTGACAATTGTGCATGTGGCAGGTCGAAAAAACATGATTGTCGATGCGTTATCGAGATTTGAATGAGCTGTGGAGGTGTTCAGTGGTGGGGGTGCCATCACCTAAGAGTTAAAACCATAACTAAATCAGCCATGAACCCATTGAATGCTGATCCTGGCTTAAGAAAGAGAATTGCCTGCTCAGTATTTTCAATTTCATATAATCCCATTGCGTTGATTGGGACACTTTTAAATTCATTTGTGCGATGTGGGAATTTGTTGCCCATCCCTAGTTGCCCTTGAGAAGGTGGTGGTGAGCTGCCTTCTTGAACAACATCAGTCCACCTGCTGTGGGTTGATCCACAATACCGTTCAGGTGGAAATTTCAGGGTTTTCACCGAGCAACATGACATACAAATTGCAATGTCAGACGACTGCAGCAGTCTTTCATTCAATTAACCTCGCCAGTCAGTGAGCAACATCACAATGCTTTATATCGCAGAGGTTTCTGGCTATATGCCTCATTAATATCCCTTTCCCTTTAAGCTCGACCATTCCAGTGTTCTGCCAATTGACTTCTGACCTTCCACTTTGTGTCAATTTGAGCATGTCCAAATCATTACTGCTCTCAACTTCCCTCCCTCAATATCTCACTCCTCTTTTCAGAAACTCATTTAAACAATTAAGACCAATTGTCTTCTCAGGCGATTGAGAAACAAGTTTTGTTTGTTTCTATAGAGTCAAGGGTTAGTGCTCAATCTAGGCCAGCATTTATCCCTCATCCCTAATTGCCCAGAGGGTGGTTAAGTGTCAACCACATTGTTGTGGGTTTGGAGTCACATGGAAACCAGGAAGGGAGGCAGTTTCCTTCTCTGAAGGAAATTAGTGAACCAGATGGGTTTTTCTTGACAATCAACAATGGTCAGCATTAGAATCTTGATTCGACATATTTATTGGGTGAAATACCAGTGGAGCATAAAGGAGGGAAAACTGCATCCCCTGGCCTTTTTTCAGTGTGGAGCACCTACATTCCCATTAGGTTTTTAAGGACAAGATTCAGGCCTGACAAGTGTGAACAATTAGGCAATCCTTTCTGTGCTATAACATCTGCAGAATTTACAGGAATAAAAACAGAAGTTGCTGGGAAAGCTCAGCAGGTCTGAAAGCACCTGTGAAGAGAAATCAGGGTTAATGTTTCAGGTCCAGTGACCCTTCCTCAGAAAGTTCTCTGATTTCTCTTCACAGACCTGCTCGGGTTTTCCAGCAACGTCCGTTTTTGTTTCTGATTTACAGCATCTGCAGTTCTTTCGGCTTTTATAAAGTTTTGCAGAAATTTTGACGCATATAGTTCTCAGCCAAATGTCCCAGTAGGCATTGCCATATCAGAGGCCACAATGTCCCAGTAGGCATTGCCATATCAGAGGCCACAATGTCCCAGCAGGCATTGCCATATCAGAGGCCACAAAGTCCCAGTAGGCATTGCCATATCAGAGGCCACAATGTCCCAGTAGGCATTGCCATATCAGAGGCCACAAAGGCCCAGTAGACATTGCCATATCAGAGGCCACAATGTCCCAGCAGGCATTGCCATATCAGAGGCCACAAAGGCCCAGTAGACATTGCCATATCAGAGGCCACAAAGTCCCAGCAGGCATTGCCATATCAGAGGCCACAATGTCCCAGCAGGCATTGCCATATCAGAGGCCACAATGTCCCAGCAGGCATTGACATATCAGAGGCCACAATGTCCCCAGTAGACATTGCTATATCAGAGGCCACAATGTCCCAGCAGGCATTGCCATATCAGAGGCCACAATGTCCCAGCAGGCATTGCCATATCAGAGGCCACAATTTCCCCAGTAGACATTACCATATCAGAAGCCACAATGTCCCAGCAGGCATTGCCATATCAGAGGTCACAAAGTCCCAGTAGGCATTGCCATATCAGAGGTCACAAAGTCCCAGTAGACATTGCCATATCAGAGGCCACAATGTCCCAGCAGGCATTGCCATATCAGAGGCCACAAAGGCCCAGTAGACATTGCCATATCAGAGGCCATAAAGTCCCAGTAGGCATTGCCATATCAGAGGCCACAATTTCCCCAGTAGACATTACCATATCAGAGGCCACAATGTCCCAGTAGGCATTGCCATATCAGAGGCCACAATGTCCCAGCAGGCATTGCCATATCAGAGGCCACAATGTCCCAGCAGGCATTGCCATATCAGAGGCCACAATGTCCCAGCAGGCATTGACATATCAGAGGCCACAATTTCCCCAGTAGACATTACCATATCAGAGGCCACAATGTCCCAGCAGGCATTGACATATCAGAGGCCACAATGTCCCCAGTAGACATTACCATATCAGAGGCCAAAATATTCTAACAGGCATTGCCATATCAGAGGCCACAATGTCCCAGCAGGCATTGCCATATCAGAGGTCACAAAGTCCCAGTAGGCATTGACATATCAGAGGCCACAATTTCCCCAGTAGACATTACCATATCAGAATCCACAATGTCCCAGCAGGCATTGACATATCAGAGGCCACAATGTCCCCAGTAGACATTACCATATCAGAGGCCAAAATATTCTAACAGGCATTGCCATATCAGAGGCCACAATGTCCCCAGTAGGCATTGCCATATGGGACGGCACGATTTTCAAAATGTTGCCTGCTGAGCCCACTGGGGATTGTAGCCTTTGTTTTCGGATACTCTTGGTGTAAATTGTACATTGAATGCTGAGGAAACCGTTACCCTTAAAAGGGCATTGATTCCCGCAACCTCTCCTCAGCGATGTTGAGTACCAAGACCCAGTATCACAATCACAGAGTCACATGTTTATGGTGCAGAAGGAGGCTATTCAGCCCCTTGTGTTTGCATTGGCTCATAAGGTGACCACAGCAGAAAGATGACTGCTCCTGTGAACTACCTTAAGCAACATTGTAGTGATTAAGTAATCTGTTAGGAATTAAAAGGAACGGTATTATCTGGGAGCCCTGGGACAACCTGACTGCTTTTCTAATGCCACAAGGTCTTTTATAGCCACCCATATAGACAGATAGAGCCTTACTTTCACATCTCATCTGAAACGTTGACACAGTGCTCCCTCAGTAATGCACTCAAGTGTCAGTCTGGCATTTTATATAAAATCAAATGGGACTTCAACTGGGAACATTCTGATTCAAGGATTAATGTGCTACCAAATGATCCAGAGGCTACACACTGGAAATTAAGTATACCAAAACGGTTCAATTTCCTGACGTCAACATCCCAACTCAGGATAAGATAAAGTTCTGCTGGGATTATGAAGCACTTTGACAGATCAAATAAGGATTAAAATCAAACTACACAGCTTTATTTGAAATTGAAGGTTTCAGAGCGCTGCTCCTTCCTCAGACATGGTATTGTAGGCAGGTATGAGAAACAGTATTATAAGCAACAAGTTAACAACTTTAAAACTGGTGCCCTTGTCGAATCCTTTAATCAGGTAAGACATCGACTGCTGATTAAATTGCAAAATCCAGATTCCTTTCAAGTCTTTGTCCCTAGATAGTTTTTTCCATGTATAAGAGATTATAGCTCGGGTTAGACAATGTAATTTAGGTGTGTCTTCCTGCTTCGAATCTGTATATACTTTAAGCTCAGGTAAGGATTTCTTTTTAGTTTTTTGACTGACTAAAAAACTAGTTGTCTTTTGTTGTGTGTGTCCATCAACATTCTCATAAAGCACAAACAGCATTGGGATTTACTTTGGCCACTGTTTAGAGTGAACACTAACCTGTTTGAAATGAACACTGTAACGCTACTTGTGAAAAAGCAGACTTTGAGATGAACATTTTTCTGTAAAATGCATTATTTGCAACTTAAATGTCTCTGTTTAATCCTTTTCAGTACATGCATTAACCTTTTGCTGCTCATGATTGGAAACATTGCAAACTACCGTTATAAGGAGAAATTGGTTTTGATAGCAGGAGACTCTGAAACAGGAGGGAATTGGCTGAAAACGCAGATAGTTGGGAGTTACTGGGGGAAGTGTGTGGAGGGGCCGCGGAACAAGGAGAAAGGTTTTTATTCTGTAAGATGTTTTGATTTGGAATAACTGGATGGATGGTGGAAGCAGATTCAATCGTAACTTTAAAAGGAAATGATAAGCACTTGAAAAGAGGAAAGTACAGCTCAATGAGTTGAATGGCCTCTTTATGTCATGTGCAGTTCATTCCCAAAAAAGAAACACTCTTTAAAGCCTTATGGTTGTTTGTCTTCATTTTGTCTTTGGCTTGATGATCTAATGGAAGTATTGTTGAAGGTTTAAGGCAGTAAATGTAAAAATAGCACAAAGGATTACAGACAAAAATATGATTAATAGCTGAAAGCTGACCTGCAAGTAACTGCACTCCCTTCTCACTGTCAAGCTCAGCAACTTCACTGAACCAACTCGTGAGATGATGCTTCAGCCTTATTTTATCAAAACAAAAGTCTCATAATAGAATCATGGTTGCTCTCAACAAGTTTATTTTTTATTGCAAGGGTCTTGAAGCTGGCAATGATATTTTAAGGGATTATGGTGATGTGGTAATTGTTGTTCTCGTTCATAAAGCAAGATAGAAAAGGATAGAACTAGCGCCCAGCCTTTGAACACCCTGACAGCTTTTATATATAGGTTCAGAAATATGCACCTCTGACCCCAACAATTTCAGCCTGTTCCCACATATAAGAAAACAAGGGAATCCCTAATTATGTCCACCACAAAAATATAATTAAACATTCTCATAAAGCACAAATAACTCTTGAATTTATTTTGATCACTATTTCGATTAAACTTTGATCTGTTTAAAATAAACAATGTAACACTCCTTGTAAAATAGCAGAATTTGAGATGAACACCTCTCTGTAAAATGCATTATTTGCAACTTAAGCTTCTCTTTTAATGGTTTTCAGTGCATAAATTCATCTTTTCATGTTCATGTTTGGAAACACTTCAAATTTCCTTTATAACCTTCAGTTTTGTTTGTTACTGTGGTGTTTATCTGAGTGATAGCAAATCTACGAGAGACATGGGAAATTATTAAGGGGCTTGAGAGGGCTGATGCTGAGTAAATGTTTCCCTGGGTGCTTATTAAGGTCAGGGGTCATGATCTGGCCACCTAGGACAGAGACGAGGAGAAATTTCTTCCTTTGCCTTTGCAACTCTTGACCCCAGAGAGCTCTGTATGCTATATCATTGAGTATATTTAAGACAGAGGTCAATAGATGTTTTCCCTCTTAAATGACTGTAGGCGTGGAGTAATAGTGCACAAAGATAAAGTTGATGTAGAAGGTCAACCAGAATATTGGTAAATGAAGGAGTAGGCTTGATGGGCCAAACGAATCACTTCAGCTCCTATCGCTGTTAGAGTTTTAACAGGAATTTAAACAGGGAGAAACTATATAAATAAGAATGAGACTCAGAGGATTTAGATTAGTGCATTCAACATCTGAAAAAACCTGTTATCAATTTCCCCCCGAAAGTATAAACCAACTTTTCCATCTCATACACTTTTCCAACACTTTCAGTTTTTATTTCAGATCTATTGACTGTTTACCTTGCAGCATAATTCAACATATAAGTCACGTAAATTGAATCCAAATGGCATATCTGAGCAAATGTTTTGATTGTCAGATTCCTCCTTCATAGCTTTGGCACTGCCAGACTCGTGCACGATGACGAATAGCAGTGGTGCTGTACACCGTAATTGTCTTTGCTGGCACACCAATAAATCAACTGAGATTGTTTTAATTGTTGATGAGACTGTGGTAGTTTTCTGCAGTATCAGCGAATGTCTTAATCAGTGTAACTGTGTGCATCTTCTCCTTTGTTTTACAGCTGAGCTTTGGAGGGATTCCAATTCCAGGCAAATCTGTGACTTACGTCAGGAAGAACTTTCACGGCTGCATTGAAAACCTCTATTACAATGGAGTGAATATTATTGATCTGGCCAAGAGACACAAGCCCCCAATACATATCATGGTAAGCTGTTAGAAACTAAGGTGATAAGGTAAATAGGATGATAGTTTGAGTGAATGAGTGAGTGTAATCTATTAACGTGACATGATTGCCTCAGCTAGTTTCCTGTGTAGGTAATGAAACTTGCCAAATTAGTTCTGAGGAAGGGTCAATTGATTCAAAATGTTAACCTGATTTGACTCCACAGATGCTGCCAGACCTTCTGAGTTTTTCCAGTAATTTCTGTTTTTGTTTCTGATTTACAGCATCCATAGTTCTTTTGTTTTTTTTAATTAGCTGACTTTATTGCAGTAAAAACTGCTTTGACCAATAAATGTGCCCATTAATAGCTTATCTTGGCAGTGGTATGTCACAGTTTCCTCAGTGAAACAGAGCTGTATTGGCAACATGCTATTTCAGATGCAGTTTGGAGCCATGAATAATAATGGTGGATGCTCCAATATCCTTCTCACAGTGTATTAGAATTCTCAATCACTTTTCAATGGGCATTAAATGTGTGTTGGATAAATTTGCAGGTCAATGCTATTGTTTGGCGTCTCTATGAGTACAATTTCCTGAGCTATCAAGTACTAGGATGGGACTTGTACCCAGAGATCCCAGCCCAGAGGCATGGATGCTATCCACTGCAGCAAGGGACCTCACACAACATATCTTAGACCTCAACGTCCCGAGCTGCTGTTCTTGAGTATTCCCCACAGGTTTATTGAAGCAATTAATATTAGAAAGGGAATCGAGAGTAATTGGCAAAAGGCAGGAAAGGGCTTTGTCAAGTCAGCCGTGATATCATTGAATGGCTGAGTACACTGATGGGCTAAATGGCCTGTTTCTGCTCCTATATCTTATACAGCTGCTTTTCTTACTACAAATGATATGAACATTTTTTTTTAACCCAACCTCACTCACTGTTCAATTTTGTCCCATCAGATTTGCAAGTTTTGAAAACATTTGTAGCTCAGGTTGAGGTTCTGAATGTGAGTTGGTTTGCTGAGCTGGAAGATTCAGTTTAAGACGTTTCGTTATCATACTAGGTAACATCATCAGTGAGCCTTCCATGAGTTTTCCCAATGTAGTGTTTGTTACAGTCCTTGCAGGACTTTTCTGTCCAACAGGCAGAAAACTAGCCACCAGGATACATGAACATCAACTAGCCACAAAAAGACATGACCCGCTATCACTACTATCCTTACATACAGACAGTGAATAGAGACATACAAGATAATCAGAGGGTTAGATAGGGTGGACAGGGAGAGCCTTTTTCCAAGTATGGGAACGGCAAACACAAGGGGAGATAGATATACGACAGATGTCAGAGGTAGTTTCTTTGCTCAGAGTGTAGTAAGGGTATGGAATGCTTTGCCTGCAACAGTAGTAGATTCACCAAGTTTAAGTGCATTTAAGTCGTCATTGGACGGGCATATGGAGGTGGGATGGGCTTCAGATTAGTATGACAGGGCGGCGCAACATTGAGGGCCAAAGGGCCTGTACTGCGCTGTAACGTTCTATATTCTATGTTCTATGAAGGACATCACTTTGACTGGGAAACACATCCATCCTTGAACAAGCCAAATAGAGACACACATGAGAATTCCTAAAAGCATGGCATTCTAACCTGAACTCTAACCTCAACAAACACATTAATTTGGACCCCATCTAATATCCTCTGAGAAAAAGAACCAGACATTACATCACCAAACACCCAAACAGGCCTAAACACATAAATAGAAAGTGTGACATAACACCAGCCCTTCACTGGAGGCTCACTGATGATGTTACCTAGTGTGGTGATGACATGTCTGAAACCAAACCTTCCAGCTCTGTGAGCAAACCTTCATCCATATTTGAGTCTTTCACTGCTTCAGTGAAAAGGAAATAGAAAACAATTAATTGATATCACAATTTGAATTGCTATCACCATTCAATGCTAGCAAAACTGGGAGATTTTTTTGATGAGGTGGCCAAGTGTTTAAATCAACGGAGGCCAATTGATGCTGTTTATATGGATTTCAGCAAGACCTTTGATGAGGTTCCACATGGGAAACTGATGAAGAAGGTGAAAGCTCGTGGAACCCGGCGTAACTTGGCAAATTGGATCCAAAGTTAGCTTAGTGACCGGAGGCAGAGGATGGTGATAGAAGGTTGTTTGTGGGAGTGGAGCCTGATGGGTAGTAGTGTACCTCAGTGATTTGTGCTGAATACCTTGTTGTTTGTGATATTCATAAATGATGTAGATGAGAATGTGAAGGTGCTGAAAAATAAGTTTGCGAATGGCACAGAGATCAGCCTGGTGAGGAGGAAGGTACATTATTAGGTTACAGGAGGATACGAATGGATTGGTCAGTTGGGCAGGTCACTCTTTGGCCCGTTGAGACTGTGCTGCCAAAAGCACACTACTACATACATCAGTCATAGAATCATAGGGATGTACAGCATGGAAACAGACCACCTCGTCAATGCTGACCAGATATCCTAAATTAATCTGGTCCCATTTGCCAACACCCGGCCCATATCCCTCTAAACCCTTGCTATTCATATACCCATCCAGATGCCTTTTAAATGTTGTCATTGTACTAGCCTCACCACATTTTGTGACAGCTCATTCCATATACGCACCACCCTTTGTGTGAAAAAGTTGCCCCTTAGGTCCCATTTATATCTTTCACCTCTCACCCTAAACCTATGCCCTCATGTTCTAGACTAGCCACCAGGATACATGAACATCAACTAGCCACAAAAACACATGACCCACTATCGCTACAATCCTTACATACAGACAAGAAAGGACATCACTTTGACTGTTTACCCTATCCATGCCCCTCATGATATTATTAGCCTCTCTAAGATTAGATTAGATTGCTTACAGTGTGGAAACAGGCCCTTCAGTCCAACAAGTCCACACCAACCTGCTGAAGCGCACCCACTCAGACCCATTCCCCTACACCTAACACTACGGGCAATTTAGCATGGCCAATTCACCTAACCTGCACATTTTTGGACTGTGGAAGGAAACCGGAGCACCTGGAGGAAACCCACGCAGACACGGGGAGAATGTGCAAACTCCACATAGTCAGTCACCTGAGGCAGGAATTGAACCCGGGTCTCTGGCGCTGTGAGGCAGCAGTGCTAACCACTGTGCCACTGTGCCACCTAAGGTCACCCCTCAGCCTCCGATACTCCAGGGAAATCAGAGATTTACTTAAAATTGGTCGGTGTCTAAATAAGGAGAAAATAACATGCTAACTGTGTCAGATGAGGTTTATTAAGATGGAGCAGGAAAGCTTTTTGTTAAATTTATAAGCATTATTAGTGCAGTAGTGGAGCAGGTGGTGAATATTTTTTTTCTCTTTGAGGTTAATATGGAGTAGGTCATTAGGAATGCATTAACATGAGCCATGACTTGTCTGCTAAAGATCTCAGGCAGCTGCCAGAAACAGAGGACAAGAGCAAGCACTGATGTTTTGTTCAATATTTGTTCATGGATGTGGGTGTAGCTGACTCAGCCAGCATTTATTGCCCATTCCTAACTGCCTAGCGGGAAGTTTAAGAGTCAACCACATTGCGGTGGATCTGGAGTCACATGTAGGCCAGAGCAGGTATGAATGGCAGTTTCTTTCCCTGAAGGACATTAGTGAACCAGATGGGTTTTTCACAACAATCATTTCATGTCCGTCATTAAGGTCTTAATTTCAGATTATTATTGAATTCAAATTCCATCATCTACTGTGCTAGGTTTTAAACCCAGTCTCCAGAATGTAACCTGGGTTCCTGGATTAATCTTCTGATGATAACATCACTGAGGCATCACCTCCCCAAGATGGGAGATGCTAATCATGGCATTGTTCATCCTAACAATCATTTTCAGTGAGCTGAACAATTCCTTCTTCCTTTAGCTCAGCCTTGCTTTCATCTAGTATTCTTTCTGTGCCCCTTTGCTTGTTAACCTTCAAGATCAGGAGAGTAAGAGTCTGTCTTGCTAGATTTCTTGCAATCTTCTTTTGTGTTCACTCCTCATTCACGTCACCTATTCTGACAAGCAGCCCAATGAACGAGAACTTCATAGAACTGGGCATGCCAGACTCTAATGTTTTCCTGCTCTCCTATTTCCATATCCTGAATCACGCATTCCTTCCCCTCAGTCAGCAGAAATCAGTGATGCATCTGACAGACAGGAACCAGACAATGGGAACAAATGGGTCTTTTTTTCTGAGCCACTGAATTCAGGTCATCCTTTTATAACATGATGTCTGTGTTCTTGTCCAACCCCGCATTATAGTAAAATGCACTTGCAAGACAGCGCTTACAGTGTTGGCAGTGTAATCGCATTGGAGCCAACACATGTTTTAACAGTTTGTGCTTTTGAAACAGTGCCCTGATTCGTCAATCACATAAGAGTGAATTCACGTTAACAAAACACACATCAATGCAGAATGATCTGGATACTCAACAAAGAGATGGGTTTTTTTTGCACTTAAACACAACAAAAGTTATGGGGACAAAGAAAGAATATGGAGAAGATCAGGCATGTCATATTGAATGGTAGAACTGGCTTGAAGAGCCGAATGGCCTATTCCTGTTCCCAGGTTGTATGCATCAATGTATTATTTGGACTACTGCATATGTACAGATTATGCCTGCATGGATGAAATAAATGTCTTTTTTTCCCCTGTCTGTCATTTTTACCTATTTCTGCGAGTGCAAATTATATGAAACAATAAGATCAGTGAAAACTAAGCTTACTTCAAGGGGTTTTTGGATAAAACAGCAGCAAGGCAATTGCATACAGAAAGCATAGTCCCATAGTGCAATTATTGACAGTTCTGTAAGTAATAGAGAGGCAGCAAAAACTAAGGTAAAGTACAATCCCTAACCTCTGGACAGCACAAGGCACAGAGCTTAGGTGGAGAGATTTACAAAGGAAGTCGAGGATTTTGAAATCGATGTGTTTGGGAATGGGCAAATCCAGTAGAGATCAGTAAGGGTTAGAAATGAAAGACAAGTGGGATTTTCTAAGGGATAATGTGAGGAATAGAGTGTTGAATGGATAGGATTTATTTAGAGTAGAGTTCAGCAGATGGCAATAGTAAGAGGAAGTTAGAAGGGTCAACCTGGAGTAAGGGAGCAATTTATTTTACATTTATTTCTCTCTTTCTGCAACTTGGAATGTTCATAAGAATTACTGTTTTACTGGAAATGACTTGCTGGTCAGCAAATGAGCACCCAACAGTAACGTTGCCCTCCCCATACGTGACATCACTTCCACCCCCGTTAACTCTACCATCAGCACCACTTCCACCTCCTTTGTAAACATCATCTCCTTTGTGGACGTCACTGCTGACCCCATAACCACGCCCACTCTAGCCACTGTCACCGCCCCCACCTTGAACTCCAGGTCCACTCCAGGTCCTAGCTTCCATTCCACCTTGAATTCCAGCCCTACACCAGGTCCTAGCCCCCATCCCTGCCATGTGTTCACCATTCCTCCAGACCTCCCCCTCACTGAGGACAAATGTTCAGTCCTCAGTAAAGGCCTCACCTTTACCCTCTATGATCCCAGATTAATGAGTTCAACACATGCTGCGACCTTGAACGTTTCTTCCGCTGCCCCTTCCTCCATGCCTACTTTTTAGCCAAGACACCCGCCCACCCACCGAGGACCCCTTCTGCCACCTCCAACACACCCCATCCACCTGACACCCCATGCTGGCCTGCTACCTGATCTTCACCTCTTCATTTCAAACTGCCACTGTGACATCAACCGCCTCAAACTGTTCAACCGCCGACCCACTCCAACCTCCCACCCTCACAATGCACAGCCCTCCACTCCAATCCCAATCTGGTAAAAACAATGACTGCAGATGCTGGAAACCAGATTCTGGATCAGTGGTGCTGGAAGAGCACAGCAGTTCAGGCAGCATCCAACGAGCAGTGAAATTGACGTTTCGGGCAAAAGCCCTTCATCAGGAATAAAGGCAGTGAGCCTGAAGCGTGGAGAGATAAGCTAGGCGAGGGTGGGGGTGGGGAGAGAGTAGCATAGAGTACAATGGGTGAGTGGGGGAGGAGATGAAGGTGATAGGTCAGGGAGGAAAGGGTGGAGTGGATACGTGGAAAAGGAGCTAGGCAGATCGGACAAATCCGGACAAGTCATGGGGACAGTGCTGAGCTAGACGTTTGAAACTAGGATGACGTGGGGGAAGGGGAAATGAGGAAGCTGTTGAAGTCCACATTGATGCCCTGGGGTTGAAGTGTTCCGAGGCGGAAGATGAGGCGTTCTTCCTCTAGGCATCTGGTGGTGAGGGAGCGGCGGTGAAGGAGGCCCAGGACCTCCATGTCCTCAGCTGAGTTGGAGGGGGAGTTGAAATGTTGGGCCACGGGGCAGTGTGGTTGATTTGTGTGGGTGTCCCGGAGATGTTCCCTAAAGCACTCTGCTAGGAGGCGTCCAGTCTCCCCAATGTAGAGGAGACTGCATCGGGAGCAATGGATACAATAAATTATATTAGTGGATGTGCAGGTAAAACTTTGATGGATGTGGAAGGCTCCTTTAGAGCCTTGGATAGAGGTGAGGGAGGAGGTGTGGGCACAGGTTTTACAGTTCCTGCGGTGGCAGGGGAAAGTGCCAGGATGGGAGGGTGGGTCATAAGGGGGCATGGACCTGACCAGGTAGTCACAGAGGGAACGGTCTTTGCGGCAGGTGGAAAGGGGTGGGGAGGGAAATATATCCCTGGTGGTGGAGTCTTTTTGGAGGTGGCGGAAATGTCGGCAGATGATTTGGTTTATGCGAAGGTTTGTAGGGTGGAAGGTGAGTACCAAGGGCGCTCTGTCCTTGTTACGGTTGGAGGGGTAGGTTCTGAGGGTGGAGGTGCGGGATGTGGACAAGATGCGTTGGAGGGCGTCTTTAAACACGTGGGAAGGGAAATTGCGGTCTCTAAAGAAGGAGGCCATCTGGTGTGTTCTATGGTGGAACTGGTCCACTGGGAGCAGATACGGTGGAGCGGAGGAATTGGGAATACAGGATGGCATTTTTGCAAGAGATAGGGTGGGAAGAGGTGTAATCCAGGTAGCTGTGGAAGTCGGTGGGTTTGTAAGAAATGTCAGTGTCAAGTCGGTCATCATTAATGGAGATGGAGAGGTCCAGGAAGGGGAGGGAGGTGTCAGAGATGGTCCACGTAAATTTAAGGTCAGGGTGGAATGTGTTGGTGAAGTTGATGAATTGCTCAACCTCCTCGCGGGAGCACGAGGTGGCTCCAATGCAGTCATCGATGTAACGGAGGAAGAGGCGGGGAGTGGTGCCGGTGTAATTACGGAAGATCAACTGTTCTATGTAGCCAACAAAGAGACAGGCATAGCGGGGGCCCATACGTGTGCCCAAGGCTACCCCTTTGGTCTGGAGGAAGTGGGAGGATTCAAAGGAGAAATTGTTAAGGGTGAGGACCAGTTCGGCTAAACAAATGAGAGTGTCGGTGGAAGGGTACTATTGGGGACATCTGGAGAGGAAAAAACGGAGGGCTTGGAGGCCCTAGTCATGGCAGATGGAGGTGTAGAGGGATTAGATATCCATGGTGAAGATGAGGCGTTGGGGGCCTGGGAAACGCAAGTCTCGGAGGAGGTGGAAGGCGTGGGTAGTGTCTCGAACGTATGTGGGGAGTTCCTGGACTAGGGGGATAGGACATAGAACATAGAAAAATACAGCGCAGTACAGGCCCTTCGGCCCTCGATGTTGCGCCGACTGAAGCCTACCTAACCTACACTAGCCCAATAACCTCCATATGCTTATCCAATGCCCGCTTGAATGACCATAAAGAGGGAGAGTCCACCACTGCTACTGGCAGGGCGTTCCATGAACTCACAACCCGCTGAGTAAAGAATCTACCCCTAACATCTGTCCTATACCAACCCCCCCTTAATTTAAAGCTGTGTCCCCTAGTAACAGCTGACTCCATACGCGGAAAAAGGTTCTCACTGTCAACCCCATCCAAACTCCCAATCATCCCGTACACCTCTATCAAATCTCCCCTAAACCTTTTTTTCTCCAATGAGAACAGCCCCAAGTGCCTCAGCCTTTCCTCATACGATCTTTGAATCCTTCCTTCCCCTCCCATAACCACCCTATTATTCTTACAAATAGCTGAGATCTCCTTACAACCCTTCCTTCTTTTTCTTAACCAAACCCTCAATTTCTTTAGTCATCCAGCATTCCCTATACCTACCAGCCTTCCCTTTCACCTTGACAGGAATATACTTTCTCTGGATTCGTGTCGAGGTAGGTAAAGATGAGTTCAGTGGGGCAGGACCATGCTGAGACAATGGGTCGGCCGGGGTGGTTAGGCTTGTGGATCTTGGGAGGGAGGTAGAACTGGGCAGTGCAGGGTTCCTGGACTATGAGGTTGGAAGCTGTGGGTGGGAGATCGTCTGAGGTGATGAGGTTCTGTATGACCTGGGAGACGATGGTTTGGTGATGGGGGGTGGGGTCATGGTCGAGGGGGCAGTAGGAAGAGGTGTCCTCGAGTTGGCGTTTGGCTTCAGTGGTGTAGAGGTCAGTGCGCCAGACTACCACTGCGCCCCCTTTATCCGCTGGCTTAATGGTGAGGTTGGGATTGGAGCAGAAGGATTGGAGGGCTGCGCGTTGTGAGGGTGAGAGGTTGGAGTGGGGGAGGGGGGTAGACAGGTTGAGGCGGCTAATGTCCCGGCGGCAGTTGGAAATGAAGAGGTCAAGGGCAGGTAATAGGCCAGCGTGGGGTGTCCAGGTGGATGCAGTGTGTTGGAGGTGGGCGAAGGGGTCCTCGAAAGGGCTTTTGCCCGAAACGTAGATTTCGCTGCTCGTTGGATGCTGCCTGAACTGATGTGCTCTTTCAGCACCACTGATCCAGAATCCAATCCCAACTTCATCATCAAGCCAGCAGATAAAGGGGGTACAGTAGTAGTTTGGTGCACTGACCTCTACACTGCTGAAGCCAGACGCCAACTCGAAGACACCTCCTCCTACTGCTCCCTTGACCATGACCCCATCCCCCATCTCCAAACCATCATCTTCCAGACCATACACAACATCATTGGGCGGCACGGTGGCACAGTGGTTAGCACTGCTGCCTCACAGCGCCTGTAGACCCGGGTTCAATTCCCGACTCAGGCGACTGACTGTGTGGAGTTTGCACGTTCTCCCCGTGTCTGCGTGGGTTTCCTCCGGGTGCTCCGGTTTCCTCCCACAGTCCAAAGATGTGCGGGTCAGGTGAATTGGCCAAGCTAAATTGTCCGCAGTGTTAGGTAAGGGGTAAATGTAGGGGTATGGGTGGGTTGCGCTTCGGCGGGTCGGTGTGGACTTGTTGGGCCGAAGGGCCTGTTTCCACACTGTAAGTCTAATCTAATCTAATCATCACCTCAGGGAATCTCCCACCCATAGCTTCCAACCTCATTGTTTGGGAATGCCGCACCACCCGATTCTCCCTCCTACCCAAGATCCACAAGCCTGACTACCCCAGTCCTGATGAAGGGCTTTTGTCCAAAATGTCGATTTTACTGCTCTTCGGATGCTGTCTGAACTGCTGTGCTTTTCCAGCACCACTAATCCAGAATCTGGTATCCAGCATCTGCAGTCATTGTTTTTACCCTATTTTAACCTATTGTCACAGCCTGCTCTTGCCCCACCAAACTCATCTCCACTTACCTCGATACTATCCTATTCTCCCCAGTCCAGGAACTCCCACATATGTTCCGGACACCACCCACAGCCTCCACCTCCTCCAAGACTTCTGTTTCCCAAGCCCCCGACACCCCATCTTCACCGTGGACATCCAGTCCCTTTACACTCCCGTCCACCATGACCAGGGCCTCCAAGTCCTCCGTTTGTTCCTTTCCCAACGTCCCCACCAGTACCATACCACTGACACTCTCATTTGTTTGGCTAAACTGGTCCTCACCCTCAACAATTTCTCCTTCCAATCCTCCCACTTCCTCCAGATGAAAGGGGTAGCCATGGGCACCTGCATGGGCCCCAGCTATGCATGTCTCGTTGTCGGTTATGTGGAACAGTCCATCTTCCGGAGTTAGAAGATGGCACCACTCCCCACCTCTTCCTCAGGTACATTGATGACTGCATCGGTGCCACCTCATGCTCCCACGAGGAAGTCGAACAGTTCATCAATTTCAGAAACACATTCCACACCAACCTCAAATTCACCTGGACTATCTCTGACACCTCCCCTCCCCTTCCTAGACCTCTCCATCTCTATCCACGAGGACCGACTCAACACTGACATTTTTTACAAACCCACTGACTCCCACAGCTACCTAGAATACATATCCTCCCACCCTACCTCCTGCAAAAATGCGATCCCATATTCCCAATTCCTCCGCCTCCGCCGCATCTGCTCCCAGGAGGACCAGTTCTACCACTGAACACACCATACAGTCATAGAGCCATAGAGATGTACAGCATGGAAACAGACCCTTCGGTCCAACCCGTCCATGCCGACCAAATATCCCAACCCAATCTAGTCCCACCTGCCAATACCCGGCCCATATCCCTCCAAACCCTTCCTATTCATACACCCATCCAGCATCTGCAGTCCTCACTTTCTTCTAGTTGATTGCAACCAACCTCATGCATGATGTGAAAAGTTATTTTCAGTGTCCTGTCGAGCCAAGCCCCTGAATATATCTATGCTGAGTTTAACCAAAACCTCTGCTCATTAAAGAAAGATGTTTGCAGGCGATATGATCATGTAATCATTTGCATTGAGTCTGGGGAGCTCCTGATCGCTGCTCCTAGATACTGAGAAACTCTTTGATAATAGTTAATAGCTTCATCTGTTTGACAGTATGCATGAGCTTGGTTTTTGGTATATTCTGCATAGAATTATTCAAAATATTGCATTTCAATTTTTTTTCATTGCTGTTGTTACTTTCAAATCAGATAGTTTTTTTTTGCTATGTCTTGAGCTTTAAAGATTTATGCAGTTTGCCATATCTTCATCATCAGACAATTGTATTCTGAGCCAATACCAGGTCTGCCAAGGTAATACAATCTACCAGGAATAAGGGCTAAGGCATATGTGCCATACAAGTTCCACGGAACAAGGAAGACAGTTGTTCGTTTGATGCTTGACCTTAGCTCGTGACTGTACATATGTCGACAAACTGGAGAGTACAGATGTCATAACATTAGAATTCAGACTTTGCCAGTGCAAAAAAAATCTTGTGTTTACTTATCTTGAGGATAAAATGTTGTAAAATGTTTTGTCTATAATAAACCATCCAGTGATTGTCACCATGAAGGTGATAAAACAATGCCATTTTGAGCACAGTCAGAAAAGAAAACATTCATAAGACAATTAAACAGTGGATCAATTTTGATGCTTCTTATTGGGGGAGGAGTGTCACCATAGAAATGGGGAGAAAACCTCCTATCCTTTTCCAAACAGATTTTAATGACCACAAAGCAAACAGACTCAACCCTGGATTAAATAATTATGCAAATCCGATGTAAATTATCTATTTAGTTTATGCAAGAGTGGATTCAAATATGGATCGTGCCTGAGCTAGTAGAAAGCTAAGAGTGTATAAATCATTATGGGTCAGAGAGAGTTGTCAGTGGTCATGTCATGGGGCTAATATTCTAAATCACAAGTGGATGTGAAAAGGTTATTTGTGGCACAATGGTAGTGTACTTATCTCCAAACTAGGAGGCCAGGGTTCAAGTCCTGCACTCTCCACAGTTGTGTAATAACTTCTCTACCAGTTATTATTGAATCATAGAGTCATACAGCATGGAAACAGATCCTTTGGTCCAATTTGTCCATGCCAATCAAGTTTCCCAAACAAAACTAGTCCCACTTGCCTGTCTTTGGCCCATTTCCCTATAAACCTTTCCTGTTCAAATGTCTTTTCAATGTTGTAACCATACCTGCATCTAACACCGCTTTTGGCATTCATTCCACATACGAACCATCCACTTTGCGAAAATGTTTCCCCTCAGGTTCCTTTTAAATCTTTCTCCTCTTGCCATGAAAACATGCTTGCAAGATTTAGACTGTTGTGGGGAAAAGGCTTTTGCTATTCACCTCATCTATGCCCCTCATGATTTTCTCCACCTCTACACGGTCACCCCTCAACTTCCTACATCTCCAGTGAACAAAAGTCCCAGCCTATCCAGTCTCTCCACACAACTCAAACTCTCCAGTCCTGGTAAATCATTCCTACACCGTCTCTAATTTAATAATGCCCTTCAGGGTGACCAGAACTGTACACAGTATGTCAAAAATGGCCTTAGCAATAATGCAACTTTCAAAGAAAAATGTACCTGAACCCCTAGGTCTCTCTGTTCAACAACACTCCCCAGGATCTGCCATTAACTGTATTAGTTCTGCAGTTGCAAATGTGTTGCTGGTCAAAGCACAGCAGGCCAGGCAGCATCTTAGTTCTGCATCTTAGTTCTGCAGTTGTTCATTTTATCAAAGTGCAACACGTCACATATATCCAGATTGAAACCCAGCTGCCACTCCTCGGCTCATTGGCCCAATTGATCAAGAACGCTTTGTAATCCTAAATAACCTCCTTCAGTGTACACCATTCCACCAATTTTGTGTCATTCACAAACTTACTAACCATGCTTCCTAAAATCTCATCCAAATCATTACTGGTAAATTGCCTACTTTCAATAGAGGAATATGAAGGCACTCACATTCAAAGTAGGACAAATACAAATTCAGTGAATTGCTGAGCTGAACTGTATTGGATTGTTTGATTATGTTGATGCAAATAACCTTCTGCTTCAGGAAACAATAGCACAGAATGTGCCAAATCTTGGATAAGAGGATTCCTGATTATGTTGATGGGTGACCTTTCTGAAATTGCTGCTGCTTTCGACTTCAGCTTCATTAGCACAAATAGCAACAGACCTTGAACAAACAAATTCCTTTTCCCCAGACGCTTGGTGGATAGGTCACTGCTTTGGCACTGAATGTGATTCCCAGTCATAAACAACCTCCTGTAATCGAGGCACAGTTTTATATTTTTCCTGAAGAAAAATTAACATCAAGCCTGATGAATAGGCAGAAACGTCATGTGCTGTCCCAGAAAGTGCGATGGTATGCCCTTTGGTGATGAGTCCTTGTATCTCCTCTCTATGGATCACTCTCTGAGGTTGCTTTTTCCTTTTAGATGATAAAAACCTACCAAATTGAATGCTTAGGTTGCAGCTTTCAGTAGGTGTTTGTAAATTGTGAATTGCATGTGTTTATGGATACAAATGATTGCTCGTAGTTTGATGCCCACTGAAATTGCCAAGTTTGCACCCTGTTTTTCTATTGGATTTCATGCCAGTTAAAGTCCTTATTTATGTAAATACTTCTAGACAGTCAGAAAACAATAAATAACATTGGCAGGGATTCTTGCAATCTGTCCATTTGGTTCCCATTCCAAAAATGTCATCTCTCTTTTTCATATCTTTCAATCCATTCTTTGTTCTTAATGGAACTATTGGATGAGGAAGTAGCTGAATATACTTCTCAGGATATGAAGTACAGAACCTCTAACTCGCCTGTGATCTGACTTGACTTGCCCCTGAGTGGAAAACCCATCCTGACCTGAGCTGAGTATCCCACAAGCTCACTCAGGATCTGATCCGATTTCGCAATCCTATCCGCCTACTGTGCCACCAATTGCCAATCGACCCAGCTATGACCCCATCCTTTTATCCAATTACCTCTCTGCATTTATCCACCAAGCTGCCTATCAGCTCTCCTCACCCATTTACTACTTTGAGACGTGATGTGGAGTGGACTGGAGTGGATAAAGTCAAAAGTCACACGACACCAGTTTATAGGAGAAAGTGAGGACTGCATTCCTGATGAAGCGCTTATGCCTGGAACATTGAATCTCCTGCTCCTCGAATGCTGCCTGAGCTGCTGTGCTTTTCCGGCACTACACTCTTGACACCAATTTATAGTCCAACAGGTATATTTGAAATCACCAGCTTTCAGAGCGCTGCTCCTTCATCAGGATCCCTCTTCCCTTCACCGGATGACGGAAAAGCTTATGATTTCAAATAGACCTGTTGGATTGTAACCTGGTGTTGTGTGATTTCTGACTTTGGGACATACAACCTCTTTCCAAAACATGATGTAGCTTTTGCAGAGATTCCCTTCACTGCTGCCACTGAGAGTTCCAGCATGGAGTGAGTAATCACTGGAGGATGTTTGGAAAAAAATATCTCGGGTAGAGTTTTGTAGATCGCTTTTGGTCAAGTTGATGTCAGAAAGAGGTGCTTCAAAGCTAATCATAATATTTGAGCCAGTGTGTTTTAGTGAAGTAATTTTTACCTGGAGTGTTGGTGATTCCAGTTTCATACCAACCTAACACTTATCCTCAGAAATGGCCTGGCAAGTTATTCAAAAGGAAGGCCAGGAAGGTTTATGAGAAAAATAAGCTTTGATCAAATAAAATCTGTATTTATAGAAAGTGTGTCTTGAAAATAAACTTTATAGTCAAGGCATACAATAGTGAATATAATTGTCTCTTGTTAAGACAATTTTAATACTAATTGATTGGATCTTAATTATTACCTTTAACTGCTAATGGGTAGCTTCGTGCTAAACAAGGATAATATTCAGACTCTGATTGGTGCAAGTAACATTGCTCACTGGTTTCCCAGGTGTATCCCTAGACCTCTCCTTTTCGCCTCCACCTTGTCTATTTCTGCCTTAAAGTGTTCTGAGGAAGCATTACACCTGAAACGTCAACTTCTGCACCTCCTGATGCTGCCTGGCTTCCTGTGTTTTTCTGCAGGCCTCCTGCCTGTCTGCTATAGATTCCAGCATCTGCAGTTTTCTTGTCTTTCTCAAAGTGTTCTACCTCATACTCCTGAGTTGCTCACTTATATCCTCGGTACAAACTGCTGTCATAAGAAGCCTACATTAACCCCTCAGTCTACATGTACCTCCTCCTCCATGCTTCCATTGTACAACTTCATTGCCCAGTCTTGTACTTTCTTATGTGATTTCCCTCTCCCCCATTGCTCTTTCACTCATTCTAAAGGTGCTTTACTGCATTCCTTATTTTCATTTTCTCATGGGGAGTGGGCTTTGCTGGCAAGCAAGGCATTGGTTGTCCATCAAAAACTGCCTTAAGTATGAGGGGCTTTCTGGGCCAGTTCAGAGGGCATTTAAAAGTCAACTACATTGCTGCGGGCCATGACCAAGTAAAGATGTCAGATTTCTTATACAGTAGCGCCTCGACATAGGAACGACTCCATTCATGAACAAATCGGTTTACGAACAGGATTGTAAGTAAAATTTTGCTTCAACGTACATACAAAATTCAAGGTACGAACGAAGGTACGAATGCAAAAAGCCCGTAGTTTCATTGTCATTGTTCTGCTTTGCTACGCGTGCTTTGAACACAAAAGCTCTCGAGCCCCATGTGTTCGTCTTTAGCGTGTGCGCTGTGAACATCCAACGTCCAAGCATTCTTACGGTTTTTTTTTCTTTTTTGCATTAAATTAGCCCTCATTATGGATCCCAAGAAAGTGAAAACTGGTAGTGATAGTGGTGTTAAGAAGCCTAAACGAATTACTATAGCAACGAAGAAGGAATAATAGCTAAACACGAGAATGGTGCTCACGTATCTGATCTCGCTATGCAGTACGACATGGTGAAATCGAATATCTGTACTATCCTAAAGAACAAAGAGACACTAAAGGCGGCTGACATGGCTAAAGGAGTAAGTGAGGTCTGCAGATGCTGGAGATCAGAGCTGAAAATGTGTTGCTGGAAAAGCGCAGCAGGTCAGGCAGCATCCACAGAACAGGAGATTCGACGTTTCGGGCATAAGCCTTCCTGAAGAAGGGCTTATGCCCAAAACGTCAAATCTCCTGTTCCTTGGATGCTGCCTGACCTGCTGCGCTTTTCCAGCAACACATTTTCAGCTTGTGGCTAAAGGAGTGACTATTTTAATGAAGCAAAGGCCTTAATTGTTAGATGAGGTTGGAAAATTATTATTAGTTTGGATAAATCAAAAAGAGCTTGCTGGAGATAATGTTAACGAGACTATAATCTGCAAGAAGGCTCCACACATACATCGTGTTTTGTTGGCGACACCACCGAGTACAAGTACTGCTACTGTTGAAGAATTTAAAGCCAGCAGAGGCTGGTTTGATAAATTTTGTCAACGAACTGGAATCCAAAGTGTAATAAGGCATGGAGAAGCGGCTAGTTTGGACAAAAAGGCAGCGGAGGACTTTGTGAAGGAATTCAATAAGTTTGTCGAAGGTGAAGGTTATGTCTCACAACAAGTTTTTAACTGTGATGAAACTGGACTTTTCTGGAAAAAAATGCCCAAAAGGACCTACATAACCCAAGAGGGGAAGGCACTCCCGGGCCACAAACCAATGAAGGACAGGTTAACGCTTTAATTGTGCGCGAATGCAAGTGGGGATTACAAAATTAAGCCTCTATTAGTCTACCACTCTGAAAATCCTCGCGTTTTTAAACGCAATAATGTGTTGAAGGCGAAACTCCCGGTAATGTGGAGGGCGAATAGCAAGGCTCGGCTCTCGCGAATGATTTTTATGGAATAGTTGACGGAAATCTTTGCACCAGCTGTCAAGGATTATCTTGAAACAAATAATTTGCCACTTAAGTGTCTTCTAGTAATGGACAATGCTCCTGCCCCATCCTCCATATTTGGAAGAAGACTTGGACATTGAATACGACTTCATAAAGGTAATGTTCCTTCCTCCCAACACCACTCCTCTCATCCAACCCATGGAGCAGAATGTCTTTGTAAATTTCAAAAAAAATATATGAAAGCTCTGTTCGCCAGGTATTTCCAGGTCACCAATGACACAGATTTGACCCTTGGTCAGTACTGGAAGGACCACTTCAATATCCTCCACTGCATAAGCCTTATTGAGAAGGCATGGAACGAGATCTCTTTCCGTACATTGCAGTTGGCCTGGAGGAAATTTTGGCCAGCTTGTGTACCTGAGAGAGACTTCGAGGGTTTTGAGGAGGAGACATCAGTAAATGTAGTGAACCAGATTGTGACCCTGGGCCATACTATGGGCTTGGAGGTCGATGAGGATGATGTGGCGGAGCTAGTGGAGGACCACAGACAAGAACCCAGCACAGAAGACCTTGTTGAATTGCAACACGAGCAGGTGAAGGTTATGCAGCAGGAGCATTCTGGAGAGGAGCAAAATGAGAGGGAAGATGTATCAAGTGTTCAAATCAAAGACATTTGTAGCAAATGGAGTGAAGTGCAGGCTTTTGTTGAGAGGCATCACCCTAACAAAACTGTGACCAACAGAGCAGTGAACATTTTAAATGACAATGTGATGTCCCATTTTCGGAATATTCTGCAACAAAGAAAAACACAAGTTTCTCTGGATCGTTTTCTTGTGGCATCACCAACCTCCAAGAGACAAAAAAGAGAAAAGACTCTGGAAATATCTGAATAACGGGAAAATTGATTCAGTTCACGAACTTTTCGGTTCATGAACTGGGTCCTGGAACGGATTAAGTTTGTAAGTCAAGGCGTTACTGTACCAAAGGACATCAGTGAAGCAAATGGGATTTCACAAAAAAAATCATGGTAGTTTCATGGTCACTGTTGTCTTATAGAGAGTCATAGAGTCATACAGCACAAAAACAGATCCTATGGTCCAACTCATCCATGCCAACCTGATTTTCTAACTTAATCTAGCCCCACTTGCCAGCACTTGGCCCATATTCCTCTAAACCCTCCCTAATTATGTACCCATTCAGTTGCTTTTTAAATGTTGCAATTGTACCTACCTCCACCACTTTCTCTGGCAGCTAGCTCCATACATGCACCACCCTCTGCTTGAAAAGGTTGCCTCTTGGGTTCCTTTTAAATCTTTCGCCTCTCACCTTAAATTTATGCCCTCTAGGTTTGGACTCCTCCACCCCGGGTAGAAGACCTGGACTATTCATCCTATCCACATGATTTTATAAACCTCCATAAGGTCGCCTCTCAGCCTCCGAAGCTCCAGGGCCTATTCAGCCTCTCCCTGCAGCTCAAACCCTCCAACCCTGGCAACATCCTTGTTAAGCTTTTCTGAACCCTTTCAAGCTTTAAAAACATTCTCCTCAGGCAAGGAGACCAGAATTGAACACAATATTCTACAACTGGCCTCACCAATGTCCTATACAGCCTCAATGTGATGTCCCTACCCCCAAACTCAACGCACTGACCAATAAAGGCAAGCGTGCTAAACACCTTCTTCAGCACCCTCTCTACCTGAGACTCCACTTTCAAGGAACTATGCACCTGCACACCTAGCTCTCTTGTTCAGCAACACTATCCAGGTTCCTAAAAAATATTGTATAAGTCCTTCCCTGACTTACCAAACTACAATACCTCACATTTGTCTGATGAAACTCCATCTGCCACTCTTTGGCCCTTCAGCCCAACTGAACAAGATCCATTGTACTCTGAAGTAATCTTCCCCACTGTCTACGACACCACCAACTTTGACGTCATCTGCAAACTTATGAACCATACCTCCTATATTCACATTTATATAAATGATGAAAAGCAGTGGATCCTGTACTGACCTTTGCTGCACATCCGTTGGTCCCAGGACCCCAGTCTCTGTGAATGTCTGAAAGGGTTAATATTGAGGATTGCCTTCAGCACCGCTCACTATGCTGATGCCATATGGGCTTGAACTGCATAGGATTTTGAAGGAACGAGCATCCAACCCACCTCTTATCACAATTTCTATCACATCAAGATAACCTGTAAGTTGTCAGTAATATGCAATACACTACATGCTTGCATTTGGAACAATGACAGGAGAACTAGGAATATAAGATGCTAAATGGATTGACAAAACATGAAATCCTCTATGGATACATTTTGATATTCAGTGGCCATCTAATGTCTCTGGCAACATTTTCACTCTTGACTGAAGCGATACTGAAAGACATTATCAACTTACTCAGCTGCGATTCTGAGAGTAGACAGTTGGATCGATGGGATGGGGATTTTAAAATTGGCATTGGAATCAAAGGGCAAGGGAGGTTTACTTAACATTCTTTAAATCGCTCTGTTCTTTAGTTAATGCTGTTGGAAGCAGTAATTCCTTTTTGCTATTAAGCATGAGCTCAGGTAAAGGCATGTTGACTCCTTGCCGTGATGTATTAATGGAAAATGCTGTCAAGAGTGCTTACAAGCTGTACTTCTCATTCTTAAAAGATAAGTAATAAGAACTATATAATGCAAGGTTTGGCTGGCACCCAAAAGTGCTCTAATTTATTTTCAGAAGATGCTTCAATTGCAGCTAAGAATTACATTGGTCTTGGTTAATACAAGCGACAGAGACTACCAACAATGAGATTTCAATTTAACAAAGAATGACATTCATTGTGATCCCATTCAAAAGCTCATAGTTACAACTCTCTGTTCCCGGTAAATGCATATTTTCACCTGGTAACCATTGCTGGATGCTCCCTTCAATTTATAATAATAGACCTCAGCCACATGTAAGTACAGTTTCTTCCAGAAAAATGAGCAGCCATAAATGCAAAACTCAGTCTAAAACAAATGAGGGAGGCTGATTCGACCTAATTCTGGAGTGACTCAGCATTAAGTGTTTTTGAATGGAAAGGGTGAGAAGGATATATGCTGCGTCTGTCACAATCTGCACATAATCATGTACCAGGGAGGAAACAAATGAATGTTATTAATAAACAGATGGAACATTATTCTCAATCTCTAGTGATGCCCTTCAAGATATTTTGCCATCAACTGCTTTGGCAGGCAATCCACTTTCCACGCTCGAGTCTGGTTAGACATCTGTTGTTCTTTGGCATCAACTACTTCATCAAATGTGGCAGTTCCCCACATCCATTGCTGTTGTCAGAAGCACCTGCCTGTTCCTTAATGTTGCTTCATTTTCTTTGAGGTGGAGGGGAACATGATACAATGCTGATAAACCGTGTCAGGAGCCCAGTGGGCCACTAACCTCAGTATCATTCCATGATTCAGTACTTTCAAACCACCATGAAGTTTAAAAACAAAAAAAGGAAAGCCTGTTGTGTTAGTTAATAAAGTATTAATATATGGGCAGCACAGTGGCTACGGGCAGTCTCACAGCACCAGGGACACATGTTTGATTCCAGCCTCGGGTGACTGTGTGGAGTTTGCACATTCTCCGTGTGTCTGCGTGGGTTTCTTCCTGGTGTTTTGGTTTCTTCCCATAATCCAAAGATGTGCAGGTTAGGTGGATTGGCCATGCTAAAATGCCCATAGTGTTAGGTGCATTAGGCAGGGGGAAATGGGTCTGGGTGAGTTAATCTTCGGAGGGTCAGTGTGCACTTGTTGGGTTTAAGGGCCTGTTTCCATACTTAGGGAATCTAATCTTGTGTAAATTTTGAGTTTATCTGCCTTCAATGATTTTGACATGTTGTTTCATATGGATGAGAGTGTCGATGTAAATCCCCTTCCCAATCACTCATTCATTTTTATTTATTTAATCTATTTTACGAATCAATCTGTTCAGTGATGTTATTGCACACCTCTGGAGCAGAAGAGACTTGGACCTATGGCACCCAGCCCAGGGATAGGGACACTACAAGAGGGTCACCAGCCAACGACTTGTTTCTTTTTGTTTAAGACAGAGTTGACCTCCACATTGCACATCGGTTTCACCAGAAGAAAGTCTGCCAAATAAAGCCTCAGACGCTCTATTTAGTTTATAAAAAGGCTGCTCACATCCACAGTCAATCGCATAGCAACAGTAGAACTAGAGGACTTTTAAACAATTTCTAATTGACTTGCCCAGAGTGCTTTGACATTCCGAGAGACCAGACCGGGCTTGAATCCAGAGCCTTGTGACTCAGAGGTGAAGACACTACCACTATGCCACACCGATTGTTTGATCTTTTTAATTTTTTATATATTTAACTTATTTTTCTAATCAACCTGTTCAGAGATGTTATTACACATTTCTGGAGCAGCTGGGACTTGAACCCAGGCCTCCTGGTGTAGGGACAATACTACTGTGCCACAGAAGGGCCTCACCAATTGCTTGCTTTGTGAATTATTCAGTCCAGAATCACGCGCACACAGTTCCCACTAAATAAATGAGGCTAATTTATTGTGGTAATGGTAATTAGCCAAACTGGAGAAATCATGGAAAAGCAGTGTGTGCAAGGCTGAGAAAGAAAGGGTGAACTTGCAGGGCTAAATATTAAATCATAGGGTTTTTGTGGTGAAGTGGTAGTTTCCTTACCATAAAACCATGAGGGACATGGATAGGGTAAATAGCCAAAGTCTTTTCCTTGGGATAGGGGAATCCACAATGAGAGAGCACAGGTTTAAGGTGAGAGGGGAAAGATTTCAAAGGGACCAAAGGTACAACTTTTTCACACAGGGGTGGTGCATATATGGAATGAACTGCCAGAAGACGTGGTGGAGGCTGGCACAATTGCAACATTTAAAAGGCATCTGGTATATGAATAGAAAGTGTTTAGAGGGATACAGGCCAAGTGCTGGCAAATGTGACCAGATTAATTTAGGCTATCTGGTCGCCATGGACGAGTTGGACCAAAGGGTCTGTTTCTGTGCTGTACATCTCTATGACTCTATTTCTCTAAGCCAGGAGGTCTAGCTTCAACTCCCACGTGCTCCCAATGTACATCATGACATATCTGAGCAGTTTGATTAAAAGTTATCTTGACAAGACTTAAGTCGGGTCCTCACTGGGATCTACTGCCTTTCTTTTTAAGTTCAGTGCTTGGTCAGGCTATAGGTCCAAGCTCCACTTCAGAGATAGGAGTTATTTCTTTTGGGGGAGATGCCAAAATAGAAGTTTAAATAAAAGTTATTTGTTTTGGGTAAGATGTTAAATTAAGACCCTGCTCTCCCTGCCAGGAGGATATAAAATTCTTCACATAGAAAAAGCAGCTGAATGCTTCCAATATTCTAACCAGTGATCATCCCTAAAGAAAAAAAAATATTGCTCATCTCACTGTTCATGTGACATCTTGGTATGTGCAAATTGGCTGCCAGATCTTCCTTATGCTCCACATTAGACTTGAAATGTACTCCACTAACTGTGAATTGCTTTGGGACATCCTATAAGCACCATATAAATAGATACTCCTTTAAAACAGGAGAAGTTCTCCTTGAACTCAGTTGAAGTCCAGCTCTACCTCACCACCCCTTTTGTCATTGCCTCCCTGTTGTTCAGTTTCACCTGATGCCCAGTACTGGATGATTTTCTTTTCCAATTAAATGTTGGAAAGACCAAAGACATTCTTTTTGTATTGTTCAATCCCTGTTCCACACTCTAGTCTTTAGTCATTGAATTCACCTCTCTCCCTGGCAACAGTCTGAGATTAAATCAGTATGTTCACAACCTTGATGTCCTATTGGAGCCTGAGATTGCCTTCCAACCACATCTTCACACCATTGCTATTCAGTCACCATTTCTTCCAAAGCATCCAACTTTATCTTAGCTCCTGCTGAAAGCCACATTCATTCCTTTGTCAGCTCGAGACACATCTGTTCCAATGCATTCTTGGCTGGCCTCCCAGATTCTATCCTCTGTTAAATGGAATACATCCAAAATGCTATTGCTTTTATCTTAATTTACCCATCACCTATTCCTTTGAGACTTTGGTGTCATATTTTCCATCCACATTGATGCTGCAGTCAAGAAAGCACATCATTACCTCTACTTCCTCAGAAGGTGAAGGAAATTCGGCATGTCCACAATGATTCTTACAAAATTTTATAGATGCGTCATTGAAAGCATCCTATTCAGATGCATCACAGCTTGGTAGACAGCTCCTCTGCCCAAGACCATAAGAAATTACAGAGAGCTGTGAACACAGCCCAGTCCATAACACAAACCAGCCTTCTATCCATTGACTCCATCTACACTTCTCACTGCCTCAGGAAAGCAGCCAATGTAATCAAACACCCCTCCCACCCCGGTTATACTCTCTTCCACCCTCTTCCACCAGGTAGAAGATGCAAAAGTTTGAAAACACCAACAGATTTAAGAACAGCTTCTTCCCCGTTGTTATCAGACTTATGAACGGATCTCTTGTATTAGAGTTGATCTTTCTCTGCACCTTCTCTGTAGCTGTAATACTATATTCAGTATTCTGTTCCATTTTCCTGATGTACTTATGCAAGCAAACAATACTTTTTAACTGTATCTTGGTCCATGTGATAAGCATAAATCAAACCAAATCAGATGAAATCAATGCTCTTGTGAAGTAGGTTAATAATTTTTCTGTCATTCAGATCACAATATGATTGGTGTAGACGTGAAAACGACATTAAGCTGTTGCGAGAGTGAGCTGTGAAGGGGATTTAGAGATGATTCAATGTGAGTGAATGGGCAAATGCATGGCAGCTGAAGTATAATGTGGATAAGTGTGAGGTTAGCAAATTTGGTCACAAAAACCAGTTTGCAATCTGGGTGGCAATAGATTGGAAAAGGGGGAGGTGCACTGAGACCTGTACACCAGTCACTGACACTAGGCATGTAGATACAGCAGGCAGTGAACAAGGTAGCCTTCATAGTGAGAGGAATTGAGTACAGAATCAGGGATGCCTCTCTGCGATTCTATAGGGCCTTGATTAGACCACATTAGGTGTATTGTGTGCAGTTTTTGCTTCCTTGTATGAGGAAGTATACTCTGACTATACAGAATGTGTGCAACCAAGGTTCACTGGGATGGCAGGATTGATTCATGAAGAGAGACTGGTTCTCTTAGACTTTATTCACGACAGTTTAGAGAAATGATTGGGGAATCCCATAGATACTATAAAGGCCTAAGGGGATGAGACAGGGTAAATGCAGTAAGAATGTTCCTGATGACTGGCGAGTCCAGAACCAGGGGTCACTGTCTAAAGATACATGTTGGGTCATTAAGGATCAAGATGAGGAGAAATTTCTTCAACCACAGAGTGATAAACTTGTGGAGTTCTCTGCTACAGAAAGCAGTTGAACCTAAAACATTGAATGTTTTCAAGAAGGAAACAGATATTGTTCCAGATGGCATTCATTTTGAAAGGGCTGGTATACAAGAATGAAAATGTACAGCTGAGGTTGTATAAGGCTCTGGTAAGGCCACATTTGGCCTTGGTCCAGAGAAGGTTCACATGAATGATCCCAAGAACCAAGCATTTGTCACAAGAGGAGCAGTTGAGGACTTCGGAGTTGAGGACTATACACGGTGGAGTTCAGAAAGAGACTAAAGGGGTGGCTCAGAAAAGGTGGGATCTGATTGAAATTTACACAATACTGAGAGGTCTGGTCAGAGTGGATGGAGAGAAGATGTTCCCACTGGTAGGAGAGATTCAGGCCCAAGGGCATGGCCTCAGAGTGAAAGGACAACCCTTTAAAACTGAAATGAGGAGGAATTTCTTCAATCAAAAGGTTGGGAATCTGTGGAACTCATTGTTGCAGAGGGTTGTGGAGGCCACATCATTGTGTATAGTTAAGTCAGAGACAGATGGGTTGTTAATTAGCAAGGGGATCAAAGGAGAAGGCAGGGGAACGGGGTTGAAAAAACATCAGCCGTGATCAAATAGTGAAGCAGACTTGATGGGCCAAGTGGCCTAATTTTGTTCCTATATCTTATGGTGTTATGGCCTTCAAGCTAAAAGGATCAAAGGATCGGGGGAGAAAAGAGGACTGTGTTGAGTCATCTGCAACGATCGCACTCGATGGTGCAGCAGGTTTGAAGGGTCAAAAGGCCTGGTCCTGTTCCGATCTTCTATGTCTATATTTCAATGAAAGCAACAGTTCCTTTATATCCAATGTTCCATTTAACTTGTGCGATTTCAGAGAAGAGATGGGATTAGCACATTGAGACATTCTGTGATAAATCCCATCAATTCCATTAGAACCGGACCAATAGAAGTTGAGCTAGAAATGCTGATCTTGTTTCTCTCTGTACAGAGTCTGCTTCATCTGCTAACCACCCTCTGCCTCTGTATCTGACTTGCAATATTCATTCTCTTTTGCTTCGATTTGAGAAAAGAATGCATTTCCATTTGTGCAAATTAGGCTCTTCAACTTCAGTGTCATTTCCCACAGACAAAACAAGCTTTTTAGTCAACTATTTTGTTGGAGATAATAACGCAGTTAGAATAAATGGCTTAGCTTTGTGATTAAACTAACAGCAAAGTTCCATATTAACCTGTGAAGCAAACAAGTATCTGTATTCAAAATGCTTAATTTCAAGGCATTGATGTTAAATAAATTATATCAATGTTAAATAAGTTATTTTTCTCAATTATTAACTTGAGAGAATGGAAACATACTTTCACATTTATTTCCGAGATTCCACAAATTTTTTATTGCCTGTATCTGAACACAAGTCTGGCTCACCCCTGTATTCACTGACCTATATTGACTTATCATCTTCATATTGAAATTCCTTCATATCAATGTCCTACCTCCTCCAGCTTTAGGACCATCCAGAGATTGCCATACTCCTCAAGTTTCAGCCTCCTGCAGGTTTTTATCAATCCACCATGAATAGCTATTCTTTGGGCTGCTTGACATCAAAGGTTTAGAATTTCCTTCTTGAATGTGTTTGTCCCTCTACCCTTATACTTCTCTTTTCTAACTTCCACCTTACAACATGTTCTTTTGATTAAATGTTTAGTTCCCCATATGAAGTCGCTATGCTTCCTGTTCAGGAAGCATCCGAGGAGCAGGAGAATTGACGTTTCGGGCATTAACCCTTCTTCGGGCTTATGCCCAAAACGTTGATTCTCCTGTTCCTTGGATGCTGCCTGGCCTGCTGCGCTTTTCCAGCACCACACTTTTCAACTCTGGTCTCCAGTAGCCGCAGTCCTCACTTTCTCCTCCTTCCTGTTCTCACTGAGAGTCATAGAGTCATAGAGATGTACAGCATGGAAACAGACCCTTCGGTCCAACCCATCCATGCCAACCAAATATCCCAATCCAATCTAGTCCCACCTGCCAGCACCCGGCCCAGGTCCCTCCAAATCCTTTCTATTCATATACCCATCCAAATGCTTCTTAAATGTAGTAATTGAACCAGCCTCCACCACTTCCTCTGGCAGCTCATTCCGTACACGTACCACCCTCTGTGTGAAAAAGTTGCCCCTTAGGTCTCTTTTATATCTTTCCCCTCTCACCCTAAATCTATGCCCACTAGTTCAGGACTCCCCAACCCCAGGGAAAAGACTTTGTCTATTCACCCGATCCATGTCCCTCATAATTTTGTAAACCTCTATAAGGTTACCCCTCAGCCTCTAATGTTCCAGGGAAAACAGCCCCAGCTGTTCAGCCTCTCCCTATAGCTCAAATCCTCCAACCTTGGCAACAACCTTATAAATTTTTTCTGAACCCTTTCAAGTTTCTCAACATCTTTCCGATAGGAAAGAGACCAGAATTGCACACAATATGCCAACAGTGGCCTAACCAATGTCCTGTACAGCCGCAACATGACCTCTCAACTCCTGTACTCAATACTCTGATAAATTTTTTGAATGTTAAACAGGTTGTTTGTCTTTACTACTAAATTGGGAGAATGGAAAGAAATGGAATGGAAATGGTTGCCTGATAATTCTCCTGAGAAACATCTTTAGATATTTCTTTCTTTACAGACGCCATTTATGAATGCAACACATTATTGTTACACTCATTATTATTGCAATGTAAATTTTGGTTAGTTGCTATTTGGGACAGTTGTCGTCGAAATCATAGGGGTGATCAGCAACATCATGTCAGTTCAATAGACGCTATTATCTTTAATCAAGGCTGTTTCTCTTTCATTTCTCTTGCAGAATTGAATAACTATCCTGCATTCACTTTCAGAACTTGAAATCCATTTATCAATTGCCAACTTTACAAAAGCAATCTTCTGGTAATTAATTATTGTTTTCAAAATAATTTCTGGGAGAGATTTGTAAAGTGGCAGATTAAAAAAACATGAAAATGTTTTATTTTTTATCTGTGATTGGAGAGAAGAGGTTAAATTACCAAGGCAATGCTGACAGAATAAATTGGAAAAGAAATTAGACATGGGATCATGTGCTTATGTGAGTGGCTATTTGAATTCTTGCACTTCCTTTACCCTGACATTCTTTAATAAATAGAATCTTTTCAGGATTACTGGTTTGATGTTACAAATGCTGGCTGTCCCCAAAGTGCTATCAGCTTGAAATTGTTGCAAGGAAATTCTGCAAGTGAAAAAAATTACCTCGGATACAACAGGACCTTGATCAGATGGGTCAATGGTCTGAGGAGTGACAGATAGAGTTTGATTTAGGTAACTGTGAGGTGTTGCACTTTGGTATGGCAAATCAGGGCAGGGCTTATACAGTTAAAAGTAATGCCCTGGGGAGTGTTGCCAAACAAAGAGACCTGTGGGTGCAGGTGCATAATTCCTTGAAAGTGGAGTCACAGATAGACAGGGCAGTGAAGAAAACGGTCGGTCCGCTTGCATTCATTGGTCAGTGCATTGGGTTTAGGAGCTGGGAGATCATTTTACAGCTGTACAGGACATTGGTTAGGCCACTTTTGGAATTCCTGATGAAGGGCTTTTGCCCGAAACGTCAATTTCGCTGCTCGTTGGATGCTGCCTGAACTGCTGTGCTCTTCCAGCACCACTGATCTAGAATCACTTTTGGAATACTGCATTCAACTCTAGTCTCCCTGCTGTAGCAAAGATGTTGCGAAACTTGAAAGGATTCAGAAAAGATTTACAAGGATGTTGCCAGGGTTGGAGGGTTTGAGCTACAGGGAAAGGCTGAACAGGCTGGGACTGTTTTCCTTGGAGCGTCGAAGGCTGAGGGGTGACCTTACAGAGGTTTATAAAATCATGAAAGACATGGATAGGGTAAATAGACAAGATCCTTTTCCTTGCATGGGAGAATCTAAAACTAAAGGGCATAAGTTTGAGGTGAAATTGGAACAATTTAAAAGGGACCGGAGGGCGACTATTTCACTTAGAGTGTAGTGTGTGTATGAAATGAGCTCGTAGAAGTGGTGGAGGCCGGTACAATCACAACATTTAAAAGGCATCTGGATAGGTATATAAATAGGAAGAGTTTAGAGGAATTGGACCAAATGTTAGCAAATGGGACTACATCAGTTTACAATACCCAGTTGGCATGGACCTTTTGCATCGTAGGATCAGTTTCTGTGCTGTACATCACTATGACTATGACTCTAAGTAGAAATTCTACAACTTCTGGAGAAGTTGGCACCGCAGAAAATAAATAGGTGATTCAGACAGATGTTATGGTTCTGTGCTGATTGCTAACAATGTCTTGCCACATTTGACTTGAAGATAAATGAAAAGGGTTTTGTCGTCACAATCCAGGCCATTTTCAGGATAAAAAGAAATTACTTAATTCAGAGTTCACCTTCAGTTCAAAATGGGATCTGAAGCACGGCATTAGGGCTTCAGCAAGTTTTCTGCAAGATGTTCTGCTGCTCAAGGAATCCCGCTCTAAGAACAGTAACACCGATGCTAATGCCCCAAGACAGACTGTCTATCGTCCACGCTCCAGGCCTACTGTTGTCAGGCACTGCCACTACCAAAAGTCCAAGCTGCAGGCCAATTGCCACTGGGATCCAGGCACTGGGATCGTCATAGTCACCAGGACTCCAGGCTCTGGGACAACCATCACTGCCCTCAGGTGTCCTGATCCAACTGTCGATGCTCAGACACTGCCCCACTGCCACTGCTCCGGCATTGAAGATGAAGAGGAAAGGAAGAAGATAAAGAAAAATTACAAAAGTATGTAGAGAAAATGATGGCACTGCCCTGATGTGGACAGGTTGTGCTGAGTCTGAGCCTACCGATCATTCTGGTCCCATATTTGAATTTTCTTTTCTATAGAGTCCTGATTCTTTCTTCAGATTAGCAGAGGCATCAGCTTTCTTCTTTTGAAACCTCCTTGGTTGTTTGCAACAATTTATTTTTTTCTTGTACTGTATTTCTTGAAGCTACCACAGAAATTAACTGTACTAAAATGAATGAGCTAAACTACAAGATTTTATTGAGCCAAAGAAGGAGGAATTCTATTGCCTTCTAATTCTGAAAAAAAATACAAATTAAACACACGCATGCACACGAACACAGGTAATAAGTTTAAAAGATAAGTAGGGACAGTGTCTTGTACAGACAGGAAGTTAAAGGCAGCAATAGTTCAAAATTCTTATGGTCTTTGAGGTTTAGGATTTTAAACCCAAGGCTGATATTTAATTGTTGACTCATATTCTGCACCAGTAATGATGTATGTAGATCTTGTATTCTTGGTGAATGGTTATTGTCCCTAGTTGCATTTTCACCCATCACAGAATTTGATGTGGAGGAAGAAAGCCTTCCACCTTCTTCTTATCAACGCAAATTTACTCTGCACTCTCCTTTGCTGTGAAAATAGACCATGATATCAGTCTATTTGTATATTTCTCACTGTCGTGTTTCCGAAACTGAATGCTAAATAGGTAACTTACCATGTCTCAATATGTGAACTTATCACGCAAGTTAAATTAATCAAATGCTGCAGATTTCTTAATGCTGATAGTTAGCTACTTTCAGTTTTTAGATAAGATGTTAATCTCAATGCAGCCAGTTATATATTTTCTGGTAGATTCCTGTACATTACAGCAACCCATTTTAGGCCAGTATTTACTCTTTTAAATTATTTTCCATGAAAGTTCTCAGGCATGGCAATCATATGAATATCAATAGTCCATTTTTACATGAAGCTTGGATGGCACCTTTGCCTGATTCACAAAAGCAAATACTTCTACGCTTTTCCAGCTTCCATTCATCTACTATGTAGGTTTTTATTCCCGCTTTCTCAGTTCCATTGGGTTTACTTTGAATATCAATAACCCAAGGCAGTTTTAACAACCCAATGGACCCAATGTTCTTTATTAACGCAAAGTGCACTTAATAATACTGCAACAATCTAAACCATGCTGGCAATCACAAGCTGGTTTACATGGAGGATCAGACTGAAACTGACATTCAGTCCATTCCATTTCAACTCCAGTCACTGATCCTGAGCTTTCTAGCTATCACTCTAAGGCAAACGTTCTTATACCTTTTCTTTTCATAGAGACAAGGCTGTGTGTTAAAATGTTGACACGGTCCAATCTCCAGCAAGTGATTACTTTGACCACTGATAGACATCACAAATATGTCATCCATCACAAACTCATTTGATCATTTGCTTTTTAAGACTTGATCATTTCTCCTTGGAAAGAAGTTTATCTCTTTGTTTTAACAGACTTTGACCTCGGTTAGCCAACTCAAACTACTGCTACTGTTATGTCAGCCAATCTACCATAAGATATTTACACAGCACAGTCCTGTGATTGAGCACCTTGTTCAGCTAATAAACAGTCCCTATCGTCATAGGTTAAACCAAGACTCTAGTCTTCTAGAGTTACTGTGACAGGACCGTTCATTACTGCTGAGTTCACAGCACTTAATTAAACACACACATAGATTCCTACAGACACAGAAACATTAAACCGGTGACCTTTCTCAAGATTATGACAATATCAAGTTCCACATATTTTTGTTTTCTCATTTCATTTAATTTTAACCAAGCCCAGCCGAATATCTACAGTTGGTAAAGCAAGAATCTATCTGATTACTCTCAAAATTTAACTTAATTGAGTAATGACATGTTGGAGTTCTGTCTTGTTTTCAATACAACATTTACTGGAGTGTGTAGGAAACCCATGTAAGAATGTATGCCACCTGGAAAACAATGGCCCCAAACATCACAGATATTTGGCTGATTGAACTGCATTGAACATATGCAGATGCACCCAGCAATTTACTTTAAGCAATTGTCTCCTCTTCTTTTATGGGATTCAGGTAATTTGCAGATGTGGTTCATACGATTCATGTTGCATGTCCTGTGATGTGAACCACTGCCAGTTTGCAGTTCAGGGTGTTTTCTACCACTACTCCTCTTTCCTTGTCATGCTCTGAGGAGCTATTTGATTTGCAATGATGGAGGAAAGCCACTGATGAATTTTAACGAGAAGAGGTTCTTGTTTTAAATAGCATACCCTTTATTGTAAAATAACAGTCAGGCACAAGTTACATTGTTGAGTTAGACATTGTTACTAAGACTACTAGAATCCCTGTAGATATAGAGTAGTGCTGGAAAAGCACATCAGATCAGGTAGTATCCGAGGAGCAAGAAAATCAATGTTTCGGGCAAAAGCCCTTCATAAGGAATGAGGTTGGAAGCCTCAGGGGTCAAGAGATAAATAGGAGGGGGGTGGGGCTGGGGAGAAGGTAGTTGAGAGTGCAATAGGTGTATGGAGGAAGGGGTAAAGGTGATAGGTTGGAGAGGGGGGTGGAGCTGATAGGTGGGAAGGTAGATTGATAGGTTTATCAAATATCAAAACATGTTAGCAACTCTCCCTCATTTCCTCACATAAATCACTCAACTTGATGTCCGTCTCTTCATTTAGCTAATCCTCAATCATTACAACTTTGATTATAGCTCTGAACAAATAAATAGGGTTTGACTGATTTCACTCAGTTTTGATTGGTATGATGATAGTTGTACTTGCTACATGTTATGTTATACTTTTGGATTTGGATTTCAAAACTGAAGTCATGTCGGTGAAATTTCTCCCTGCAGAAGCTACCATCAAGAGAACAGATGCAGATAGAGACAGAGAAATTGGGTGAATGGAATGGAGTGCTTCCATGAAGCAAGGTGTGAGGATTTATAGTTGAAGGTAACTATGGGAATCGATTGTACTGGATATTAGTGGACAGCCCATCCCCAGAAATGGAAACAGAGATGTGAAGAGGGGAAAGGAGGAGTTGAGATGGACCAAGTGAAGGTGAGGGAAGGGAGGAAACTGGAAACTAAATTGATAATTTTTCCTAGAGTAGGGCATGGGTTTTGTTTTGACTTCAAAGTAGAGGGTTCAAGGCCTCAGCAGAGTCAAGATTTAAGTTCAGAGAACTGGAAAACTTAACAAATTGTGTCTAAATCTGTGAAGCATCCATGTCAAGAAAATGGAAGTGTTCCTGCTATGAGAAATGAAAATAGATTTAGATTATCAGAATTGAAAAAGTTTCAATTAATTGCCATTGTTGAAAAGGTGAATTGCACGACTGTTTTAAAATATATTGTTAGCATTTTTAGATAAACATGTTTTGTTCCCTTATCTGTATCTTTAGGGGAACGTGACATTTTCCTGCACAGAGCCCCACATCGTCCCGGTCACTTTCATGACTTCCAGCAGTTACTTGCAGTTGCCCGGAACAAGTCAAATGAATGAATTATCTGTCAGCTTTCAATTCCGTACCTGGAACAAGGATGGTCCGCTGCTGTACACTGAACTTCACAGAACATCTGAAGCTCTGCAGATTTACCTCAGTGACGGTAAACTGCAAGTAGCAGTTCATGAATCATTGAGGAGCCAAGCTGACATCACTACAGGTAATTACAACAGTTCATTTCACTGTCTGTGGTGACAGCAAATGATCTCCAGTAACAGAGAGGATTCCTCAACTTTATTTTTCATCATTGTAGGACTGAACTCAGGAAACACTAGACTTTTCATTGCAGATAATGTATTAGCGAGTTTTGATAATATATGTTTTCTGGTTGTGCTAAAATCTAGTCGCTAAACAATATGGAGGGCATTTTCATAACCGAGTGTTCTGTGTTTGAAATTCTTTGCAATGGGATTGCATTTTATTTTTGTGCCTTTCAAAACTGAAAAGACTTAGGATCTATGTGCACATTTTCCGTTTAATTTCCAACTTAAAGCTAATGTATCACCGCAATGCATTATTAATAATTGCAATGCTGCTTGTCTGAACTTTTGTTTGATTTATTGTGAATCATATTGAATTTAATGCAAAAACCATAAAGGGTGCTGACAGACTTATGGTATTTGCCTACATTTTTGATTAATTTGCGAAGAAATATGTTTTAAATGGCCTCAGTTTCTTTGGATAAAGCTATTGTGTACAGGATACAGATGTGACTCTGCTGTTGAGATGTGGTTTGCTTTATGTGAACTTGAATATTAGTGAGTAAAATAAGAAGCAAAATAACATGGGTACTGGAGATCTGAGGTTGGTGTGGACTCACCATAATTTTGCTGGCAAAGTATTTTACAGTGTAGGAGCTAGCCTGTGTTTGTAGGGTCTTTGAAATTGTCCCTCCTTGTGAGAGTGGTCTCTTACTAAGTTTCTACTTGGAGCCTTTGTCACTGACAACCCAGAAATCTCAGTCCTGAACAAAAGCATCAGCCTCTGGCTCAAGTCCTGTGAAGGGTTGATTTTGATTTTGATTTTGAATTAAGTTGCATTGTCACACGTATTTTACAGTAGGAATACAATAAAATACAATGAAATGCTTCCGTTTGTCTCCGCGATGCAGCGCCATTTTGAATAATTTAAGAATAAGGAAAGAAAGATAGTGCTTGAAGAGAGTCCATCAGTCCTGAGCCAGATCATCACCCTCAGCACCGCCTGCAACACCAACCCTCCAACACCTCACTACCATCTGCACTGGGTACAACCAACATTGAAAGTCACCAATCCTAGGGTGCCACCTTTGCCAATATTCCTCTTCCAACCCCTTGCCGTTATCTACGCAGACCAACCAATGTTTGAAGTTGGTCCAGTGACTCCTCGACATTATTGTGGTGCATTTTATTCATCACTTTGCTGCTGCCAGCAACAGACCCAGCCAACAACAAAGTTGCTGATCCATAGGTACCGTCATTTGCGGCTGGACCTACCTTGCTGACCTCTCCTCTGTCGATGTAGCAGCTACTGATTCCAGGTCCTGTGGTTGCTCTGGAAAGGTAATTAAGGGTTCACTTGAGGACCATGCCCTGGGTCCACTGGAGATCCATGTTCTGGCTCCATTCGAGAACCACACCCTGGGTCCATTTGAGATCCATGCTCCAAATCTATTGGAAATCCACACCCTGGGTCCATTTGAGAGTCATGCTCCAAATCTATTGGAAATAGATGCCCTGGAGCAATTTGAGATCCCCGACTGGGGTCCATTGAGATCCACATCCAAGGTCCATTGGAGATCCACAACCTGAATCCATTTGAGATCCATGCTCCCGATCCATTCAGGATCCATGCTCTGGATCCATTTGGGATAGACACCCTGGTCCATTTGAGATCCATACCCCAGGTCAATTTGAGATCCACGCTCCATGTCCATTTGAAATCCACACCCCGTTTCCATTTGAGATCCATGCTTCAGATCATTTGAGATCTATTCTCAGGTCCATTTCAGATCCATGCCACGGGTCCAAATGAGACCTACACGCCAGGACCAGTTGAGATCCATGCTCCAGGTCCATTCGAGATTCATGCCCTGAGTCCATTTGAGATCCATGCTCCGGATCCATTTGAGATCCATACCCCAGGTCCATTCAAGGTAAGTAAGTAAAAAATGAAAAGCCAGGGAAAGAACAAAAAAGCAAAGCAGTCAGAGCAGATGAGCTCCAGCACAGGAACCCTACTGTGCACCATCTTGGACCGACCAAGGTTTGATCTCTGACACTCCTGATTAGGAGGACAGCTCTCTGAAAGTGAAAGTGAGTACTGCAGATGCTGGAGATTAGAGCCAAGAGTGTGGTGCTGGAAAAGCACAGCTGGTCTGGCAGCATCCGAGGAGCAGGAAAATCGACGTTTCGGGCAATGAGGCACACCCTAATTTCTGATGAAGGGCTTTTGCCTGAAACATCGATTTTTCTGCTCCTCCAATGCTGCTTGACCAGCTATGCTTTTCCAGCACCACACTCTTGGCTCTGAGAGCTCTCTGAAGCTGACACAGTAAGCAGTATTTTTGTTCTAAAGGATTGTCCACTGAGAATAATAAACCCATAATACCCAAAGCTTTGTAAACAGTTATATTCCATGATTTGGAGATGCCGGTGTTGGACTGGGGTGTACAAAGTTAAAAATCACACAATACCAAGTTATAGTCCAACAGGTTTAATTGGAAGCACTAGCTTTCGGAGTGCTGCTCCTTCATGCAGTTTACTTTTCATTATCATAGAACATAGAACATTATAGCATAGTACAGGCCCTTGCTCGCATCTGTGGAACCAATCTGAAGCCTACACTATTCCATTTTCATCCATATGTTTATCCAAAAACCATTTAAATTTCCTTAATGTTGGTGAGTCCAATACTGTTGCAAGCAGGGCATTCCACATCCTTACTACTCTCTGAATAAAGAAACTACCCTGACATCTGTCCTGTATCAATCACCGCTCAATTTAAAGCTATGTCCCCCATCACCATCTGAGAATAAAGGGTCTCACTATCCACCTCATCTAACCCTCTGATTATCGTATATGTCTCAATCAAGTCACTTCTCAGCCTTCTTCTCTCCAACGAAAACAGCCTGAAGTCCTGAAGACCTTCCCTCTATCCCAGGCAACATCCTAGTAAATCTCCTCTGAATCCTTTCCAAAGCTTCCACATCCTTCCCATAACGCAGTGACCAAAACTGTATGCAATACTCCAAGTGCAGCCGCACTAGAGTTTTGTACAGCTACAACATGACCTCATGGCTGTGAAACTCAATCCCTCTACCAATAAAAGCTAACATGCTGTATGCCTTCTTAACAACCCTGTCAAACTGGGTGGCAACTTCCAGGGATCCATGTACCTGGGCACTGAGATCTCTCTGCGCAGCCACACTACCAAGAATCTTACCATTAGCCCAGTATTCTGCATTCCTGTTGCTCCTTCCAGAGTGAATCACCTCACACTTTTCCACATTAACTCCATTTGCTATCTTAGAATCAAGCTCTGCAGCTTATCTATGTCTCTCTGTACCCTGCAACATGTGGGCGGCACGGTGGCTAGCACTGCTGTCTCACAGCGGCAGAGACCCGGGCTTAATTCCCGCCTCAGGCGGCTGACTGTATGGAGTTTGCACATTCTCCCCGTGTCTGCGTGTGTTTCCTCCGGGTGCTCCAGTTTCCTCCCACCTTCCAAAGATGTGCAGGTCAAGTGAATTGGCCATGCTAAATTACCTGTAGTGTTAGATGAAGGACTAAATGTAGGGGTATGGGTGAGTTGCGTTTCGGCGGTTCGGTGTGGACTTGTTGGGCCAAAGGGTCTGTTTCTTCACTGAAAGTAATCTAAAAAATCCTTTTTTTTTAGATTACTTACAGTGTAAGCTTACATGTTAGCTTTTGACTATCTACAACTCCACTAACCTTAGTGTCATCTGCAAATTTACTAACCCATCCTTCTATGCCCTCATCTGGGTCATTTATAAAAATGACAAACAGCAGTGGCCCCAAAGCAGATCCTTGTGGTTCACCACTAGTAACTGAACTCCAGGATGAACATTTCCCATTAGTCACCTCCAGCTGTCTTCTTACAACAAGCCAATTTCTGATCCAAACTGTTAAATTACTCTCAATCCCACACCTCCATATTTTCTGTAGTAGCTTACCATGGGGAACCTTAGCAAACTCCTTATTGAAATCTAAATACACCACATCAACACTTTACCCTCATCCACCTGCTTGGTCACCTTCTCAAAGAACTTAATAAGGTTTGTGAGGCACAACCTACCCTTCACAAAACTGTGTTGTCTATCCCTAATCAACATATTCCTTTCACAATGATTATAAATCCTATCTCTTATAACCTTTTCCAACACTTTCCCATAACTGAAGTAAGGCTCACTGGTCTGTAATTACTAGGGTTGTCTCTACTCCCCCTCTTGAACAAGGGGACAACATTTGCTATCCCCCAGTCTTCTAGCACTATTCCTATGGACGAAATAAAGCTAAAGGTTCTGCAATCTCCTTTCTGGCTGCCCTGAGACTCTGGGATAAATCCCAGGAGACTTATCTGTTTTCACACTTTCCCGAATTACTGGCATCTCCTCCTTGTGAACCTCAATCCCATCTAGTCTAGCAACCTGTATCTCAGTATTCTCCTCAACAACATTGTTTTCTTTCCAGTGTGAATACAAATGAAAAATGTTTATTTAGCGCTTTTCCCATCTCCTCGGACTCCATGCACAACTTCTCACTACTGACCTTGATTGGCCCTAATCTTTCACTCATCATTCTTTCATTCCTGACATAGAAAGTGTGAGTGTTTTCCTTGATCCTCTCAGCCAATGACTTCTCATGTTCCCTCCTGGCTCTTCTTAGCTCTCTCATTAGATCCTTTCTAGCTAACTTGTAACTCTCAAGTCCTCTAACTGAGTCTTGATGTCTCATCCTAACATAAACCACCTTCTTCCTCTTGACAAGGGATTAAACTTTTTTAGTAAACCACAACTCCCTCACTCGACCACTTCCTCCCTACCTGACAGGTACATACTTATCCATCTACACATAATTTAAAACACATCACAGCATTTCCTATGAGCAATTCAAAGAAAAGTTGTCAAAATGAAAGGAAGATATATGTCAAAGAAAAGGGTTTTGTACAGTGCTCAAAATAGGTCATCAACTTAATGTATTCTCTGATAAATCCAACGGGGATTCATCAGAATCTTATTTAACCAAAGCGTAGCAAAAATTGCAATCCAGTTGCTTCATCATAATTACTAATAAGACTAGCTTTTTAATTACAGATCAATTAACTAATTTGATTTCAGTCCCCACAGCTGTCATAGCAAGATTTAAATTCATGCCGCTAGTATTCATTTATTCCTCCAGATTACTAATGTAGTCACATTCTCACTTTGCTACAAACCTAGTTACAGATGGGTTGAGTCATTTGGTCAACTGAATGGTAAACTAATTGCAGACAATGGCATCCGTTGCACAGCAGTTTATAGGAAAGAATGTTTTCAGAGATTACCAACAAAGAAAATAAATGGTAGATTGGAATTTCTCTCATCAAAGTTAGATAATTTTAATTTCCTTTCTCTGATTGGTAACAGCAGAAATTATTATGTCTTCAAGATATCTATTATTGCTTTAACAGTGCTTTAAGCAACAAATATTTACACCACTTATTCAACTAGAGAAATGACTCAACAGTACAAGGACAATGTGAAGGCTTTGGAAAGGGTGCAGAAGAGGTTTACCAGGATGCTGCCTGGATTAGAGAGTATAAGCTATAAGGAGAGGCTAGAAAATCTCAGGTTGTTTTCTCTCGACCGATGGAGACTGAGGGCAGACTTGATCAAAGCTTATAAAATTGTGAGATGCATAGATTGTGTTGACAGTCAGAATCTTTTTTCCAAAGTTGAAGTGCCTAATGGCAGGGGGCATGCATTTAAGGGGAGAGGGGGAAAGTTCAAAGGAGATGTGAGGAGCAGGTTTTTCACACAGAGAATGGCAGGAGTATAGAGTGTGCTGCCGGAGACAGGTACAACAGGGGCGTTTAAGGGACTTTTAGATAAGCACATGAAAGTGCAAGAAATGGAGGGATATGGAACAAGGCAGGTGGAAGGAAATAGTTTAATTTGGCGTCATATTTGGCACACCATCACGGAATGAAGGGCCTGTTTCTGTGCTGTACTGCTCTATGTTCCATGTTCTAAAAATAATAAGAAGTCCTCATTCACAAACCTCTTTAGGACTACCTCTGAATTATATTCTAATATTAATGCTATGATATATATAATCTGCACCACTTTCATATCATGCAATCATTTTGTTTTACTTCTACCTGACTCTAATCCTATATAATAGTGCAGCCCATTTAATACATCACTGTTGAATATTTCCCTGCAGTTTCAATATATTTCCTACTTAAGTGTTATTCTCATAATTCTGATTGTACCTAATTTAGTACTGAAATCCTGTTTAATTTTATAGCCGTATTTAGTATTGAACCCTTATTTAAATTTTGCACTCTTGTTGATAATAATCTTCCCTTAGTTAGTGTGCCTTTTTAGCCCTATTTCCCAATCTCCAGATACCATAGCACATCTATATTAAAGGTATTGATGGCATTAAATTAACTATTGATAGTACAGGTAGAAATTCCTCTGTTGTGACAAAATCAGAAATGATTTTAAAGTATAACATTCAAGCACGAACAGAGGCCAGAGAAGTTCTGCAGTTGCTGATTCCTCCACTTGTTTCTAACGTCGGCAGCCCAGTGGATTATTATGGGATAACAGAACCACAGCGTCCAGGATGCCTCAGAACAGCAGTCAACACCGTTCTTTATTTATCGACTGGAAGACCTTCAGAATTACCATTTAAATGAGTTGGTACTTGATTGAGGAGTTGTGAATTACCAGATTTATTAGACGTCTGAAAGGCTCATAATTCACATTTGCTGCAGGTGTAAGCAAATTATTTTGTCTTCGGTGCAAGCAGCGGGTCTAAATTAAAAGGGCAGAGTGAATCCCAGTTGCCATCTTCTCCAGCTTGCTTCAGCTAGACTTCCACTCTCTCTCCTTCCTCCACCCGGCCCATGTCCCTCCAAACCCTTCCTATTCATATACCCATCCAAATGCCTCTTAAATGTTGCAATTGTACCAGCCTCCACCACATGCTCTGGCAGCTCATTCCATACACGTATCACTCTCTGTGTGAAAACGTTGCCCTGTAGGCCTCTTTTATATCTTTCCCCTCTCACCCTAAATCTATGCCCTCTAGTTCCCCTCCAGCCTGTTCAGCCTCTCCCTGTAGCTCAGATCCTCCAACCCTGGCAACATCCTTGTAATTCTTTTCTGAATGCTTTCAAGATTCACAACATCTTTCCGATAGGAAGGAGACCAGAATTGCACACAATACTCCAACAGTGGCCTAACCAATGTCCTGTTAAGCCACAACATGACTTCCCAACTCCTGTATTCAATACTCTGACCAATAAAAGAAAGCATACCAAATTCCTTCTTCACAAGCAGCAGGCCTAAATTAAAAGGGCAGAGTGAATCCAAGTTGCCATCTTCTCCAGCTTCAGATGGACTTCCACTCTTTCTCCTTTCTCCATAGAGTCATCCTATCTACCTGCGACTCCACTTTCTAGGAGCTATGAAGCTGCACTCCAAGATCTCTTTGTTCAGCAACACTCCCTAGGACATTACCATTAAGTGTATATGCCCTGCAACCAGTATTCAATCAGAGGTAAAAACGCAACAAAATATATTCAAAATAACAGTAATGGATGAAGTGTGATAGTTCCCCAGGACCAAATAATTTCTCTTGTAGTTTTACAAGAAGTAAATGAGAACCCCATGTCCCAATGTTTGCTATATAACCATTTCTTTCAATTGGAAAATTTTGCATGGTGGCTCCACTACTTAGAAAGGTGAGACGAGTGGAACCAATAGGGGAATTATAGACCAGCTAGCCTAACATCTGTCGTTGGGAAATTGCTAGAGTCAATAATTAAGGATAGGATTATTCAGCACCTTGAAAATGTTCAGCTGCTGAGTGTGCTCTGGAGTGGATCTGTAAGGGGGAGATCATAATTGAAGGATCTGTTTGAAATTTTTGAAAAGGTGGCTTAACATATTGGGCAGAACAATGTCGATTCAAGTTACTTATATGAACTTGTAAAAAGCGTTTGATCCTGGAAGTCCCTCATGAGACACTGTTAGCTACAAATAAAATTCATGATGCTAAAGGCAAATTATTGATCTAGTGATGATGTTGGCTGAGCAGTAAGAAACAGAACAAGAACAATAGGCAGGTACTCCAATTAAAAGGATGTTACTGCTGGTGCGCCTCAAAGATGGGGCCTCAAATACTCAAATTTGTAAACAACTTAGATATTGAAATATAAAACTACACATCCTGTTTTGCAGATGGTAGTATTGTAAGCAGTATGGATCAGCAATGCAGGCATTTGTGAAGTCATCCACTATGAACTTAAGAGCAGAACAGTAGTTTTCAAATGGCAAAAGGCTAGAAACAGTGGAGGTCCAAAGAAATTTGATGGTCCAGGTATATTGACCATGAAAATACCATGAACTGCTACAGAAATTAATTTAAAGATAATGCTTCAGTCATAAAATGGCCTGCTTAGACATTAACTGCAGTACTGACAGCACTTCTAGGCATCATACCTTAGGCAGGGAGGGAACACAGATCAGTTGAGAAATAGCCATCAAGAGTATACCATGGAACTAATGCCCTTCCGCGCTTTTAGTTAATTCAAAAAACATGCAATGCCTGGACCAGTTTCCTCCTCCTGCCAAGGTCAAGTCCCTGTCTATGAATATATATAAGCTTTCAGCAAGTGGAAGTAAACTACCTTGCAGGGGCAAATAATAATCTTAAACTAGTTGTTAATGCAACTTTTAGCACACTTCGGATGGTTCAGCAATTGATGTGGAATCGTGGAATCAGAGACATTATGCTGTAAGCATGGGCAGGCTGAATACTTTTAGTACTCTATTAAAATTGTCAAAGGGACTTGCTGTTTTATATATTCTGTCAGCTGTTGAGAGGTATGAACAACACACCTGGCAGTGAAATTCAGACTTCAAAATGATGCTTGCACTTGGTCAAAGAAGCTGACATATATATAAAAATTAATGCAAAAGTGTAAGTGGTAACATTTGGTAGCGTGAAGAGGGGCAAAGTAAGTGAGGTGGTGGAACTCATTGAGAAAGCCATTTATAAACGGGCAAGATCATCACTTTATCAAGAAGCTTATAGTCTGTAAGTGTGGATAATAGGCTTGGCCTTTATAAACAGAGTAGGCATCAGATAGATTACTGTAATGCATGCTTTAGAAAGTATATCAAGGCCTTTGACATGATGGAGAGCAGAATTGCTAAAATTGTATCAGAGATGAGGAACTTCAATTAATAGTTTCCTGGTGTGTGTGGATTTTTTTTTCCTCTCTTTCTTCTTTCCTAGGGTGTAGAATCCCTGGATAAACCAACGTTTGTTACTCAACCCCAGTTGTCTCAGTTAAACTGAGTTGCTTGCCTGAGCCATTTCAGAGTTCAGTAAGGAGGAAGCCATTTTGCTCTGAATCCGCAATGGTGTGCAGGCCAAACTGGGTCAGATCTTCCTCCCTGAAAGACATAAATGAATCAAATGGATTTTTGCAACAATCAATGATGGTTTCATGGTGACCGTGGCTGGGGCTGAGTTGGCAGTGGCTGGAGAATTGGAAGGAGGTCCGCAACACCTCTTTGTAGAAAGGCCTGCTGAATCCACAGAGACAGTCACGCAATAATAAGGCCAGCAGTGGGCCTTCTGCTGGAATCAAGACCCCGGAGGGCTGGTGTCCGGCTAATCAGAGGCAGTGCCAATGAGGAGGCCTTGGCTTCTGCCAGAGGGAACATGGCAAACTCAGACACCCAGGTTTATGAAGGAACCAGGGCACACATAATTAACTTTGGGGGGGCTGGTGTTGGGGGTGAGGGGCAGGATAGGGTGTTGTTGGAAATATGAGAAAAGGGGTAGCTCTTATCGGGCCAGGAATGAGACCACCTCAATGGATACCTTTCCTGCATCCAATGAGAACAGAAGTCTTCACTCTACCTTCCAATTCTTAATTCGGTTTAAATCCCAACAGTTGCCAAAATGAGATTTTAACCTATGTCCCCAGCACATTCAATTCCTAGTATAAGCACTTGACCACAAAGCCACCCTATTCCTTTACCGTCCTTTAAGTCACCAAGCTCTGTGCTTAGACATCCTCAGCAAAGCTCTGACCTGACAACCAGGGTTGCAAATGTCCCTTATAAGTACCAGTTCTGTCAAGTAAGCTGGGACAAGGCTCAAATGGAGTATAACAGCCAGCATAAACCTTTTGAGCTGAATGGTCTGTTTCCATGATAGTTCATCTGTTCCTCTGTAATTCTACATAAGGTTGACACATGATTAGTGGAACCTTAATAAGATAATGACCCTTGTGGAAATAGAGTCAAATGAGGAATCACCACCTTCAGGAGTGGAGAGCTCAAGTTCTGTGTCATGCATACATATACTGAGGTGAGTATGGGCAAATTCTATCAAAAGCAAGACTTCCAATACTTGGTGAAAAACTTGTTTAGAGGAGAGTGGTGTTAGACAATTGACGGATTCTACTCAAGATAATATAGTTTCAAGTTGGTTATTAATAGCTTCTGAAGCTGACAAAGATTTATCCTGCTTATTTTATTCTGATGTAATGCTTGCAGGACAAAGCAAGTCTTGTTTGTTCAAGGTAGACTAATTCTCATTTTATCTTAGCCATTCTTAAATTGACATTTGAGAATTAAATCAACCTAGCAATTCATGCTCTGCATGTTAGAAATCACTTTATTCACTTCCAGTTTTCTTGGCACAGGTTATTCCCTTCGCAATGCAGCCAGAGTGAATTGTAAAAGATCTACACGCAGAGGATTCTGTTTGGTCCATGCTAGCTTTTTGCAAGAGCAGCTCACCTTGTTCCATTGTCCCTGCCTTTCCCCATATACCTTGTTATGACCAGGTAAAGAGGGGGAATCTCCTACCACCTTTACAAGACCCCTCTTGATTGTTGCAACAAATATTTCCTTCGCCTGTCTTGCAACAACTATCACACTTCAGTTAAAATGTAGCTGACTGATAAAATGAAGAGGCCAAAACTGAGGTTTCCTTAAATAAAAGAAAAAGGAATTTTATTTCTTGCCAACCCAAAGAAAAGCCTCATAAAAATGGGACATTAGACCCACATGCAAACCTAGATAATATGTTTAAAAATGGGAAAAGTGGTTCAGATGGGTTGGAAATGGGAGTGGGAAATAAGGCAGCAGTTTCAATGATCTTGGAGTCTTTGAGATGCTAAATTTTAAATCTCAAGCCATGGTTAGTTAATTGTTGACGAGTAGCAGTAGCAGGTCTGTTTGCCCAGCTGGTAGGTTTGTTGGCAGACATTTCGTCCCCTTTCTGGGTGACATCACCAATGCTGTGTTGCTTTTTGTGATGCACTGCTGTACTGTTCCACTTTGAATTGATGTGGTTCTGTTTCAGCTGTTGGTGGCTGGTTCCAGTTTTCCATTGCGTGGTTTTTATATCAGGTCTAGGTCACTGAGTTTGTTGATGGAATCCAAGAATGAGTACTATGCTTCCAGGGATTTCCTTGCTGTTATTTGTTTAGCCTGTGTTGTATTATTGTGTTGTCACAGTAGGCAACACAGCACCTATGGACAGACCAACAACAAATCCAACCAGCTCCTGAGCTACAGATCTTCACAAAAAAATTAAGCAGGACTGGATTTTGTCGATGTCTTGATATTCTTGGTTAATGGTTATTTTCTCATCTCGCTTTCCTATGGCGGTGAGAGAAGCCGGCTGGGAGCAAAGGAATCCACCTCTTCTTGTCACACATTCATTTTTCCTTCACTCTGCTCCATTGCTCCAAAGTTGCTGTTGAATTATAGATTCTGGAGTCTAGCTCCATTGTCTTTTCAAGTTGGCCATGTGGCAGATGAGCCTTTCATTTCCCAATGTGTGAAACTCTGATAAACGTGGGGACTAGAACAGAAAATGTGAACTGATGCTAGTTTTGATAAATTTGGATAAAATGAGTCATTTCAGTGCTGACAGCTTTGTAAATTCCAAACAAATCACCAGGACATTGGTTAGGTCACTGTTGGAATATTGCATGCAATTCTGGTCTCCTTCCTATCGGAAAGATGTTGTGAATCTTCAAAGGGTTCAGAAAAGATTTACAAGGATGTTTCCAGGGTTGGAGGATCTGAGCTACAGGGAGAGGCTGTACAGGCTGGGGCTGTTTTCCCTGGAGCGTCAGAGGCTGTGGGGTGACCTTATAGAGGTTTACAGAATTATGAGGGACATGGATAGGAGAAATAGACAAAGTCGTTTCCCTGGGGTCAGGGAGTCCAGAACTAGAGGGCATAGATTTAGGGTGAGAGGGGAAAGGTATAAAAGAGAACTAAGGGGCAACTTTTTCACACAGAGGGTAGTACGTGTATGGAATGAGCTCCCAGACAAAGTGGTGGAGCTGGTACAATTTCAACATTTAAGAAGCATTTGGATGGGCATATGAATAGGAAGGGTTTGGAGGGATATGGACCAGGTGCTGGCAGGTGGGACTAGATTAGGTTGGGATAACTGGTCGGCATGGATGTGTTGGACCGAAGGGTCTGTTTCCATACTGTGCATCTCTATGATTCTATGACTCTATATATCCCCTGAGGCTTGCCTTAACCTGTAGTCTGGTGGCCACTGCAACCATTTTAAATCCAGGTTTCTTCAAATTTAAGTAATTTTAATTTAATCCATTTTCATTGAAAAAGAAATTCTCAGTAACTCAAGTACAATAATCTGATGATCAAAGTTGAAGTTGAATAGACTATATTTACCATTTCTTTACCCCAAAATTCTTTTCTCAAGCAATAATTATTTAAGTCCCTGTTGAAAACCACAACCTTCCTCCAACACCTTTTCAGACAGCACGTTACAGATTCTGAGCACTTGCTGTATGGAAAGGTTTGTCCTAAATCAGTGTCCTCTGGTTCTTAACTCTTCTGCTAATAGGAGTAATTTCTCCCTATCAGCTCTGTCCAGACCCCTCATTATTTTGAACAGTTTTATCAAATCTCCTTTTAATCTACTAATCTAAATAAAATATAGCCAGCTTCTGCAATCTATTTATAAAAAATAACTAATAGTCCCTCATTCTTGGAATGATTCCTGTGAAGCTTTTTTTACCCTCTCTAATCCCTTCAATTAGAGATAAAATTCTCCAGCTCACTTGTTTCCAGATGCCTGATAGGAGAAAGCTCCTGACAGTCAGACTATGGATCAAAGGTAGAGGAGAGTGGAAGGAAGGGGTACTGTTGTGAAGGGATGTTCTCCAAAACATCTATTTCCAGTATAATTGACTGGGTATACTGAGATATCTATTGAAATTTATAGAAAGGACATGTTGCAAAATAAAAGATCAGCCACAGCAGCAACACCGTTGCAGTTGTAAGGTACAGGCTATTTGTTTGGAGACACTAAGTCTGAAAAAAGCTCAGAAAGATATTACATGCCCACATTTTGTGAATGGTCAAGGATATTGTATTTGAATATAGAGTGTAAATACTTTTGTTTTTATTTTTCTCTATTTTTGATTGTGGAATAAAATGGCAAAGAAAGTAGTAGTGTACAATAAAGGGCTGAGGAAGGAATTGCTGTATTTCTAAAAAAGCAAGTTATGGAAACTCATTGTCAGCCTTGTTTATGCTGTTGCTTTGTTAACTCAGTAGGGGAGGCTGATTGTAGATAGGCAGGCACCATGGGGTGTGCTCAAAGTGAGATTTGCCCTGTAACAGGATGCTGTTGGGTTGTGGACTTGCGATTAGTTATGGATGTCAAAGGCAACGACCTGACAACAACAATTATCTGACTGGCTTCTGAGTAGCTGAACATCTTGTGGGTGTGAACAATATTGGCAGAAGCTTTTGGATTGCAGCAAGGGCCAGATGGTGTGTCTTTCTCTTCAACATAAATAGCTTAAGGCTGAAAAATGCCAGTTCATTTTCCCTCACTAATTATTGTGAACTGTAGCCTTTAACCAGTTAACTAAGAAATTTTGCCATCAGCTCGTCACTTGTGCTTCCTGTGAAGAAGTGAAAAGAACCTGAAGAAGAGAGATTGAAGTCCTGAAGATGAAAGCGATATTCTGAGGTTTAAATCCTGGCAAGAAAAAGGATCTTCTCAGGGAAAAAAATGATGGACAAGGTTCAATTTCTTTTTCCCAGTTTTTTCTTCCATCCTACCAATATTTTTCTCAGCCTGTATCTGTCCATATCAATGGGTTTGAGAAAGGGAATTTGAATTTTTAACTAGTATGGAACATAGAATACAGAACATTACAGCTCAATACAGGCCCTTCAGTCCTCGATGTTGCGCCGACCTGTGAAACCAATCTGAGGCCCATTTAACCTACACCATTCCATTTACATCCATATGTTTATTCAATGGACACTTAAATCCCTTAATGTTGGAAAGTCTACTACTGTAGCAGACACGGCATTCCATGCCCTTACTACACTCTAAGTAACTACTTCTGACATCTGTCCTATATCTACCACCCCTCAATTTAAAGCTATGACCCCTTGTGCTAGCCATGATCATCTGAGGAGAAAGGCTCTCACTGTCCATCCTATCTAATCCACTGATCATTGCTATTAAATCACTCAAAAAGCCTCAAGTCCCTCAGCCTTTCCTCATAGGTCCTTCCCTCCATGCCAGTGCACATCCTGGTAAATCTTTCTGCACCCTTTCCAATGCTTCCACATCCTTCCTATAATGTGGTGATCAGAACTGTACGCAATGTTCCAAGTGAGGCGGCACCAGAGTTTTGTGCAGCTGCAACATGACCTCATGGCTTTGAAACTTAATCCATCTACCAATAAAAGCTAACACACCATATGCCTTCTTAACAACCCTATCAACCTGAATGGCAACTTTCAGGGTTCTATGCACATGGACACCAAGATCTCTCTGCTCATCCACACTACCAAGAATCTTACCATTAGCCCGATACTCTGCATTCCTGTTACTCCATTCAAAGTGAATCGCCTCACATCTTTGTGTATTAAACTCCATTTGCCACCTCTCAGTCCAGCTCTGCATTTTATCTATGTCTGTCTGTATCCTACAACATCCTTCCACTTGTCCACAACTCCACTAACCTTAGTGTCATTCACAAATTTACTAACCCATCCTTCTCTGCCTTCATCCAGGTCATTTATAAAAATGACAAACAGCAGTGGCCCCAAAACAGATCCTTATGGCACGCCACTAGTAACTGAACTCCAGGAAGAACATTTTCCATCAACCACCATCCTTGTCTTCTTATGAGTAGCCAGTTTCTGATCCAAACTACTAAATCTCCCTCAGTTCCATTCCTCCATATTTTCTGAAATAACTTGCTGTGGGGAGCCTTATCAAATGCTTGACTGAAATCTATACACAACATCAATTGCTTTATTGCTTTCGTATGAGAGCAGTTTGTAATGTTTGCCTATTTATTTTGTGACAATTTTGTGTATATGGTCCTTTTTTTAATGAAAAGAATTTGAGACAAAGTTGCTGTGCAGTCTGCTTCAAGCCAATGAAGTAAGCAGTTTGTGAGATCTTGAGATTTAAAAAAAATTGTAATCATGAAAGCAGACTTGAATGGATGGGGTCAAGCTCCCACAGAAACAGGATTTTTAGTTCGACGTTCAGTCACTGTTGGACTTGTGAAAGCTGCTCCATCGCTCCCTTTGCTCCAGTTAAAAGCTTGGATTCTCTTCCTGCTGCTAGAATTGCATGTGAGACTATCTATTTTACTGAATTTGCCTTTACCAAGAGTGTGCTTGTGGGATTTTACTAAATTGGAATGGTTGATGAGTAGTTTTTTAAAGTATTTTGATAGTTACAGTTAAGCCATCCTTTTATTTTACTGTTATATTGTCCATGTTTTAGCTGTAGTGTATGAATAAAGGGTGTTTTGCATCAAGCCTGAAGGTTTGACCAATAGAGTTGCAACTGGAATGCAACATCTGGCACTTCCTTTAAACGAAGACAATGTTTGGTCTGAGGTATCTCCTTGATATGTTTTGAGGGGGTCTGGTATGATTCCTGACAGTTTGTACTGAATAGTATGTAATGATTGGAACCAGGTGGAACTTATTGACTACAAGATCCTTGATTGGGTTATTAACCTTGGCCAACCAGGGAGCCCTGGCTGACAGATTTAAACAGGGGATTCAGAGAGTCTCCTGTCTTCAGGGACTGACTCCGACTCTGGTTGGTCACAACCAGCGTACTGTTCACATTTAAATAAAGGTTGACTTGGGGAATGGATACCGGGCTCTGTGCAGTTATTTCATCATAGCTCTTGTTAAATACAGAAATTTGGCCCATGGCTTTTGATAGTCTGGGTCTATCTAACAGGCAAATTAGGGACTTTGCATACTTTGATTTCTTTTTTAACTTTTGTAATGACCAAGAATAGTTGGGCCTGATCTCCAATGCATTCTTCAAGTGAAGCATAGCAACAGTCAGAGAGGTAACTTGTCTGGAACAGGAGAATTTGCCCTCTCCTTCTTTTCTGTGAAGCCCCTCATGTCAAGCTTTGTTAGTTGTAAACCCATTGAAAGACGTCAACACCACATGTAGAGGATTTCTGAAGAAGAATTCAAACTCTACACCACTATCTGTACAAAAGTAAATTCAGACCGCGATAACTGACTCAGAAAGACACCCCAGTATCAGTAGCTTGCAAAGTGACTTCAACTACAAACAAATATTTGGACTGTCCAATACAATCTTTTCTTTCAAATTTAGTCTTACTTCAATATACTTTTAAGACAGTACTCTACTGAATGGTGATTATGTGCATTTTGCAATTTTTCAAGATGAACAGCTTTACATACATGCTGTTGACTTTTACATGGTTGCTTGAGGAAGTCTTGATGCTATAAACTAAGTATTTGTTATTTAAGGAATCTGGCTGACTTATTTCTCGTACTGAGCTACGTGTGACCCCATGTGTGAAAACCTGGAAATATCGCCTCCCTTTTTAGTATTAAACATTATTTTGCTAACTGGAGGAGTGCAGCAAGAGAAGGAATCAGTTGATCCCTCCCAACTGATAGGTCAGAGGGAGGGGTGTAGATGAAGAATAGCTGAGAATGTATATTACACCTTATAGTGGGGTGGCTATTTCTACTCCCTTTGGTCTGCAAAAGAGCTGATAGGAACCTGGTAACAGCCCCCTGGTTGAGCTACAGAATATTAAAATATCTGTAAGTGCCAAAAGCAGCAGAGAGTGACAAGCATCCAAAGCCCGCAGAGAAAAAGCATCCATCTCCTACTCTCCCTTTCTTTCTTTCTTGGGGAGAAAAAAGATGGAAAAGAAAACTAAAATCAGCCAAGAAAAGACCAAAATTAATTTGATCAATCATCAAATTGAAGGACAATGATTACCCTGTAGGCAGCAATATATTGGTATCTGCAAAATCAAGACAACTGTGATGAAAATAACTTTTTGATCTTCAGAATTGCATTTATCCAATATAATTTTGACCACCCATAGTACTTCAAACCATTCATTAGATTAGATTACTTCCAGTGTGGAAACAGGCCCTTCGGCCCAACAAGTCCACACCGACCCGCAACCCACCCATACCCTTCCATTTTCCCCTAATCTAACACTAGGGCAATTTAGCATGGCCAATTCACCTGACCTGCACATCTTTGAACTGTGGGAGGAAACCCACGCAGACACAGAGAGAATGTGCAAACTCCACACAGTCAGTCGCCTGAGTCGGGAATTGAACCCGGGTCTCTGGCGCTGTGAGGCAGCAGTGCCAACCACTCTGCCACTGTGCCGCCCGCTCATCTGGCTCAGTAATGATGGAGTATGTGTATTTATGGGTATCTGAAGGGGGAGAATTTAAATTGCACAAATTAGAATTGTTTATTTTCACTGCTCTTGTTAAAGTTAGATTTATTACAATAATTATATTTTTTTTTCTGTTCCTGAAGTAACCAGGTGTGAATTGCTTTGTCCTGAGTAACAGTCAGTCACTTTAGGAGAAACTCAGCAGGTCTGGCAGCATTTCTGGCAAGAAAACAGAGTTAACGTCTTGAGACCAGTGACCCTTCTTCAGATTAATTATTTTTGTACTTGTTCACAGGGTTTTAGTCCTGGTCAGATACAGCATCTTAAACTAATGGCTGATAGCCTGGTCAAAATAGATCATTTGAGTTTGATTTATTGTCGTCACATGAACCGAGAAATGTGGTTGTTTTGTGTGCTATAAAAGCAGATCGTACCTACATCAGGGTGGCAGAATAGAGTGCTGAAGACCATGTTACAGCCACAGAGAAGGTGTAAAGAGAGAGATCAAAATGAACACTTGAAAGGTCCGTTCAAAAGTCTGATAACAGCAGGGAAGAAGCTCTTCTCGAATCAGTTTGTATGTGTGTTCAAAGTTTTGTATCTTCTGCCCAACATAAAAGGATGGAAGAAAGTATAACTGAGGTGGAAGGGATCTTTGATTAAATTGGTTGCTTTCCTGAGGCAGTGGGAAGTACAGATGGAATCAATGAATGGAAGAATGGTTTGAGTGATGGACAGATTTGATCATTTCCGTACTCGATGCCTAAACTTCTCTGACCCTCACAATTGAATTGAAAAGCAGCACAGCCTCATGGCGATAAATGGACTTTGTGTACCACAGTGTGAAATGAGAAATCGCCTCACAATGTGGGTGTGAGCTATGGCTCAGTTAGTAGCTCTCGAGCCTTGAGATTCTGGGTTCAAGCCCTGTTCCAGGGTTTCATGCCAATTCAAAGTTCATACTCCTATTCAGTACTAAGGGAGTCCTATATTGAATGAAATATTAATCCAAGGTCCTGATCATCCACTTGAGTAGATGTAACTGATTGGCCATGATCTCATTGAATGGTGGACCAGTCATGCTGGTCAAAAGACCTACTTCTGCTCCTCCGTCTTATTGTTTTCTGATCATTGAGATGATTAACAGAGAGGATCAGAACAGTTTTCCCACATATTCTGACCAATATTAATTGCATAATCAAAAGCATTGTTGTACTGCAGTTTCTGGGAGATGATTTGGTGCAGATTGGTTGCTGCTTGCAACATTACAGCATTAACTGTACTTTAAAAGTATTTCATTGGCTGTAAAGCATTTTGAGACGTTTGGGAGTAGGAAAGGTGTTATATAAATGCAGGTCTCTATTTTTATTACACAATCACAGAATTGTTACAATGAGGAAAAAAGCCATTACTCCGTCTTTCTGCACTGGCTTGCCGAATTTGCAATTCTCTTAATGCCTTCTTCAGCCTTCTCCCTGGAACTCTGCAGGCTCTTCCTTTTCAGATAATAGTCCAATTTCCTTTTGAATGCTTTCAATTGAACATGCCTGCGGCCCGTGCTCCAGCATTACATTGCAAAACTATACATTTGCAGCACATGAAGAGTTTCCACATGTCCCCTTTGCTTCTTTTACCAATTATGTTCAATCTGAGCTGTCTCGTCCTTTTATAAATGTGAACAGTTTCTTCCAATCAGATCTGACCTGATCCTTCATGAATTTGAATACCTCAATCAAATCTCTATTCATCCATCTCTTCTTCTATATCTTCGATTCAGATCACCGTCAATATTTTTGAGACATTCCTTCATGAAACTTTTTTCCCTTTTTAATCGAAGTACTGACCAATATTAGGCTAGCGTTCCAGAGGTACCAGCACTCCTTTGCTGGGGTGTCTATTTGTCCATTGCACCGGATGAGCTCAACCTATGTATAGGCTGTACAACCATTAGAATGCCATGCAAGGCATGTATCTGTTGGAGCTTTGAAGACTGAGAGGTTATCTTATTGAATCACATGTGCTCCTGAGGGCAGTTGATAGAGTGAGTGCTCAAAGGATGTTCCCCTTGTGGGAAAGACAAGATAGGAACCTTCCGTACCTGATTGAGGTGGACACAGTTTAAACATGAACGGTCTGCCATTGAAAATGAAGGGCTTGAGTTACAAGGAGGGGCTGGATAGGTTGGGACTTTTTTCACTGGAGAGTAAGAGGGTTGACCATTTAGAGATTTATAATATCATGAAGGTTAACGATAAGATGACTGGCAGCTGTCTTTTCCAAAGGGCAGGGGATTTCAAGACTATCAGGCATATTTTTATGATGAGAAGAGAAAGATAAGTAAAAAACCACATGGGGCAATTCTTTTATACAGAGAGAGGTTTGGATTTGGAATGAATTTCCAGAGGCAGGGTGGATGTGAGTACAATCAGAATATTTAAAGACATTGGATAAATTCATGAAGAAGAAATGTTTCAAGAAATATGGACAAAACTTAGGCAGTTGGGACTAGTTTAGTTTAGGATTATGGTTATCAAGGGCTGGTTGAGCCAAAGGGTCTGTTTCCATGCTATATGACCCTGTGGGGATCAGGGGAGTTCTTATCACTCATGAGTCTTTCTTTCACCAGGGATTGGCTGAGGCAGGCTCGTTGAATATATTTAAGGAAGATCATGATAGGTTTTTGACGAACAAGCAGGATATTAATAATCGGGGGATAAGCGAGAAACTAAAGTTCATCCCACAATCAGATCATAGATTCATAGAATCATGCAGCATGGGAATAGACTTTCTGCTCCTGGCCCATAACTCTCCATCTTTCCTATACATGTGCTTATCCAAATGTCTTTTAAACATTATAATTGTGTCCACATCCACCACGTCCTCATTCCACACACAAACCACCCTCTACGTAAAAGTATTGCCTGATCTAGAACCTTTATAAATAGCAGAGCAGGCGGCAAACGGGCCCCATCTGCTCCTCAGTCCTACGTTCATATATTTTGGATAGTCAGAATGAATATCAGCAATTTTTGCCACACCCCATCAGGCATTCACATAATGTTCTCCTTCTGTGATGTGTCTCTCTTTGACTGGTAACTGGGCATTGGAATACATCTACTGTTCAGCCAGGCCACAAGCTAACTCCTGGCAGATAGGCCACTGATACTCTGTATTCAATACCACACAAGGAATTGCAGCTTTCCAGCAAGTTATCCCTTCTGAAATTACACTCAAACACCAGCATTAGCTTGTCCATGGAAAAACTCAAATTAAATTTGCAATGACAGAAGTCAGAATTAGAATCAAACAAATTCACATTTGTAGAATCAATGCAATATTTCAGTAATGTTCCAAATATTCTATTTTCTCGCTAATGAGACCTCCATTATTAAACTAGTTACAGTTCCTGATAAATATGTAAAATTGCCAATTTCTAATCTACCACAAGTAATTCCCATTAATAAAATAAGAGGCAGTTTTTGATCTGTCGTGTGTTAATTCATAATTATACTGTTTATAATCCCCTGCAAGTCTGAAAGCAGCAGAAGATGGTTTGTCTGTCTCCAGCGAGCCAACTTCACTCACAAAGCATCAGGGATCCACTGCAATTCTTATTATTGAAGAAGATGGGAATAAAATAGTAAGTGCATCAGAAAGCTAGAAATGATATGAGACAGGGAGATGTGAGAACAGAGAACAAGGCCAAAGACATAAAAGAATGCAAGCTCAGAATAAAGAATGCAGCGAAGGAAGGGAAAATAGTTGAGATGAATAAAACAGCAGGGCAGATCAGTGATGCGGTTTGATGAATATTAAGTCAGTATTTCTCTGAAGATGTGACCCAGGTCATTATCATGACCTCGGTGACCCAGTCTTGTATTATAAACTGAAGTGTGGAAGAGACTGCAAGTTAAGCAGCCTTCGAGTTCAGTTGAATCAAAACTAAATAAAGGGGGTTAAGATAATGGAGACAATTGTAGATCAGTGACTACTCGGTGAATGGCAGGACACTACCATGCTCAGAGGAACTGAGGGATCGAGGTGTTTCTCCTCATTGATTTCAACCCTGCTGCAGAACCTCTTCCAAGGATGCCTACCTTGAGGAAATTCTCCTCCTCTTTCCACAAGGATCAGCTACTTTTCCCCTCAGCTCCCCGCCCTGTCCCATTTGTCTCTCAGCACCCCTCAACCCTTATGACGAAGGGCTTATGCCTGAAACGTCGATTCTCCTGGCCCTCAAATGCTGCCTGACTAGCTGTGCTTTTCCAGCACCACACTCTCAACTCAGATCCCTGAAGGTGGCAGGACTTTTAATAGGGTGGTTAGAAAGGCAGGACACTGACCTTAATTAGTGATGCTGGAAGAGCACAGCAATTCAGGCAGCATCCAAAGTGTAGCGAAATCGACGTTTCGGGCAAAAGCCCTTCATCAGCCCTTCTTCAGGATGCTGCCTGAACTGCTGTGCTCTTCCAGCACCACTGATCCAGAACCTGGTTTCCAGCATCTGCAGTCATTGTTTTTACCCCACTGGCCTTAATTAGTCAAGGATCAAATTATCAGAGCAGGGAAGTCATGTTAGAGCTGTACTGAGGTATAGTTAGATCAAAGACATAGTACTGTGTGCAGTTCAGGTCAGCTCACTATATGACTGCAGTGGACGGGGTGCAAAGGAGACTCACCAGGATATTGCTATGAAAAGAAGCTGTATAAGCTGTGGTTGTTTTCTTTGGAGTACTGAAGGCTGAGGGGGATACCTGATAGAGGTGTGTCAAATTATGAGGAGCATTGGACAGTGTGAACAGAAAGCAGCCGCTCCCTTTTGGTTGAAAAACAAATAACAAGAGGGGGATAATGTTAAAATGAAAGGCAGGAAATTTAGAGGGTTTTGAGAAAACGAAACCTTTTCATCCATAGTGTGGTGGGGATCCACAATGCACTGCCTAAGAGATGAGTTGAGTAAAGTAACATGACAACCTTTAAAATTACTTGGGTGAGCATCTGAAGTGTCATGACAATCAAGGCTATGCGTCCAGTGCAGGAATGTGGGACAAGTGCAGATCATGGTGTCTTTTTAGCAGTACAGATTTGATGGGCCCAAGGGCCTTTCTGTACTGAACGATTTTATAAGATTAGCAGCAAAAATTGTGAAAGAAAGCAAGAAAGAACAAAGAAAAAAATATTCCAACATCATTGAGTGGGTCAGGCACGTCTAAGGAGGGAGAAACAAAGTTAACATTGCATCAAAACTCATTCAGCAAAGACAGGATGTTAGCTCAGATCCTCTCACTACAGTCACTGCCATAATCTGCCTTGACTTCAAACATCCAGCATCAGCAGCTCTTCACTTTTGCAATGGTAGAAGTGCAATTCATTTCTCTGCTGAGAGCTCCCCCCTTATTTGCTGACTTTTCTGTAATCCTTTTTGGCTGGAACATTGTCCTGCCTTTATGATGTGTTTTGGACACAGACTCATCACAGAACAGATTTCATATGTGTATTGGAGAACAAATGTGCATCTTGCAAAATCTTAGGATATTGGCAGAAAGCCTCATCAAAGTAGATAACTTGAGTTTGAGTTTGACTTATTATTGTACTGAGACACAGTGAAACTGTTGTTTTGGGTGCTATACAGGCAGATAGTGTCATACAAAGTGTATCAGGGTAACACAACAGAATGCAGAATACAGTGTTATAGCCACAAAGAAAGTGCAGAGAGAGAGAGATCAACATTAATATTTGAGAAGCCTGTTGAAAAATCTGATAACAGCGGCAAAGAAGTTGGTCTTGAATCTGTTGTACATGTATTCAAAATTTTAAATCTTCTGCCTAATGGAAGGGAGTTTAACGAGGTTGAGAGGAGTCGTTGATTACGTTGATTGCTTTCCTGAGGCAGTGGGAGGTATAAATGGAGTCAATGGATGGAAGGTGATGAGTCTGTGTTCAAAACACATTATAAAGGCAGGAAAGTGTGCCCAGCAGGCTAAGATAAAAGGTAGGGAGGAGGGACTTGGGGGAGGGGCGTTGGAAATCCGATAGGTGGAAGGAGGTTAAGGTGAGGGTGATAGGCCGGAGTGAGGGTGAGGGCGGAGATGTCAGGAAGAAGATTGCAGTTTAGGAAGGTGGTGCTGAGTTCAAGGGTTGGGACTGAGACAAGGTTTGAAAGACCGAAGAGTGTGGTGCTGAAAAAGCACAGTTGGTCAGACAACATGAGCGCTTCATCAGGATCTCCTGCTCCTCGGATACTGCCTGACCGGCTGTGTTTTTCCAGCACCACACTCTTCGACTCGGATCTCCAGAATTCGCAGTCCTCACTTTCCCCTAATGGGTTTGGAAGGTGCTGTTTTGGTGAATTTCTGCAGTCAGTTTGTCTGTGATCCTTTCACACCCTTAGAACAGCCAAAGGTGCGGAAGGAGGCCATTCAGCCCTTTGTGCCTATACCAGCTATATTATCTAGCCTGGGTCTATGATCTATTGCCAATCTCTTGCCATTTCTCCATGTTCCTGCACACCATTACTATCCAAAAAAAACTATCCAATGCTCTCTCGGACACTTCATTAGAACCTACCTCCACCACATTTCCAGGCAATGCATTCCGTACCCTAACTATCATTGTGCAAAAATGCTTTTTCTTATATCACTTTTGCTTTGCACACTACTTCAAATCTATGCTCTCTCATTCTTGCTTCTTTGATGTATGTAAACAGCTGCTTTGTCCAGCCCGATTAGGATTTTGTAAACCTCTATCAGATGATCTCTCAGTCTCCTCTCCAGGAAGAAGTATGTCTGCCATCCAAACAGAATTAAGGGCACTAGAACAAAGTGGCAGGTTTTTGCACATCACAGCCTCCAAATTACTGAGTAGATAAATACTAATAAATAATCATAAAGAATTTGTTTGAATACTGAGAGGACTTCCCTGAACTTCCCCAAATAATGCTTGCTATTATCCTGCCTTTGTAATATGCTCAAACATTCACAAGTATCCTCTTAATAAAAGTAGCAGCAATTCTGAAGCAGCTAAAATAATGCGACATTAACATTTCCCAGACTGTCAGAGAGCCTGCTTAACCATAAGGACTGTTGAGAAGCTCAATAATCCGGCTTTGGAAGGAGTAGCTCATGAGGAATATCATTGAATGACAAGAAAGAAACAGCCAATTAAATCGTACGATCCTGCAAATGTTGGTGAACTCAATAAGCTCATTATAAACAGGAGGAGAAGGGGCAACCTCAGCATTCCGAGAATGTGGGACAATACATGACAGGCAGCCAATTCCATGAGTTAGAGGTCCAGAACAATTTATCATTATACTTCATCCGGAAGAGAATACAGTGTATTTAGACACGATGAAAATTTTTAAGCGATTACATTGCAAACTTGTTGAACTGTACGAAGCAATGTTAGCAAAGATGTAGCAAATGATGAGTGAAAATGACAAATGAATTCTCAAGTTTCAACAAAATTATATCATTTGCAATATCAGAAAATAAACCTGAGAAAGTAATGGATACCTCCTGTGCCTCAATACTCCTTATCTTTCTTTTAATAGCAATACAAACACAGTATGCTATAGGTATAAAGAAGACACTCTGTCTGGATAATGTTTTTCAGAAGAGAGAGTTTAGAAGCAGTTAGGACTGTGACAATTGACAAAGAGGGTAGAAGGTGCTATGTTTATATCCACGGGTTGCACCATCAACATATCAGCATACACAATGTGCAGATGTGTGAAATAGGGTGAGTAGGTTGTCTAGTAACCTCAGGGTCAGTTGGCCTCAAGTCCCACCTACTCCTGAGGTGTATCATAATGTATTTGACCAGGGTGATTAGTAATATATATAATAGAGGAAGTAATTGCGAAGGGCAACCTGTGCTGCTACCCCAATAAAAATCCATCTTCCCAATCCAATCGATAGTCTCCAGCACAAATGAAGACCTTTCATCAATGCAACACCATCATCCTCAATTGAATTCGGAACCGATACAGACACAATCTGGGGAAGGTACAGGTTGGTCACAAACACAGGATGCCATATAACTAACTGTTATGGAAAGGGGGTAGTGATTGGAGCTGATGGGTCACGCTTTCAAGGTGAGAGGTGAAAGGTTTAAGGGGGATACACACGGCAAGTACTTTACACAGAGGGTGGTGGGTGTCTGGAACATGTTGCCAGCAGAGGTGGTAGAGGCAGGCACAGTATATTCATTTAAGATGCAACTGGACAGATGCATGAGTAGGTGAGAAGCAGAGGGATACAGATGTTTAAGAATTGGGCGACAGGTTTAGACAGTAGGTTTGGGTCAGCTCAGGCTTGGAGGGCCTAAGGGCCTGTTCCTGGGCTGTAAATTTTCTTTGTTCTTTGTTCTTTGATGAAGAGACAGATAGTAAAAGGTCTCCACTTTTAGACTAAGAACATACAATGACAATTAAAAAATAATCTTTCTCCTGGAAATTTCAGTTGGGTTCACTTACATTCAGGAATCTGATGATCATCATTGAGTTGTGTGAGGGGATGCAAGCTTTAAAATAGGGGTTGGCGTGGTTCCTCACTCTAATTATACTGGGAAACAATGACAGGATCCCATCAAAATTGTGTTAATGGTTCAAACCCACTATTTCCTCCTTTTCTCTGCTGGTTCCCTCGGTTTATTGTTAATAGCAGAGAGGTAAAGTTCCTGTATAAAGTTAGGGCCTAAAAGCCTTGAAACACAGAGTATTGCTATTTCTTGAGTAAGTGGAGCTCTGAAGGTATCAGAATTGGTCTCAGATCATTTCCAGGCTTGGCTCGCTGTAGTGCACCAGACTTCAAAGACTGAAGTTTCTGTCGAGATAGGGTACCTGACCTCATCTCAATAAGCCCAATAAGTTTCCAGAACCTATTATACCTCCAGAAACAATTCCACCATCAACCCAATTCGTTTTCCACCATTTATGTGACTGACAATAGCTGCCCAGTAAGTACTAGGAAAGCTTAGAGGCTGGCTAGAGGTCACAGTGCTGTGAAGCCAGGTTAAACAGATTGACATTTCTTCTTCCTGTCAATCTTCTGCAGTCTCCTGGTTAGGCTGCATTATAAACATTGCTCAGTTTTTTGAGCATAGGAGTTAGGAAGTCATGTTGAAGTTGTATAGGACATTAGTGAGATCTTTTCTGGAATACCGTGTCCAGTTCTGGTTGCTCAGTTATAGGAAGGATAATATTAAGCTGGAAAGGTTTCAGAAGAGATTTACCAGGATGTTGTGAGATATGGAATGTTTGAATTATAAAGAAAGGCTGGATAGGCTGGGTTTTCTTCTTGATAAAGGACTTTTGCCCGAAATGTCAATTTTCCTGCTCCTTGAATGCTGCCTGACCTGTTGTGCTTTTCCAGTACCACTCTAATCTTGACCCTGGGTCCTTTTTCATTGGAGTGTAGGAGATTGAGAGGTAACATTGTAGAAGTTTATAAAATAATGAGAAGTACAGACAGAGTTGATGGTAGTTGTCTTTTTCCTAGGATGGGGGATCTCAAGACTAGGGGATCCATTTTTAATGTGAAAGGAGAGGGATTTAGAAAATACATGAGGGGCAAATGTTTTACACAGAAGGTGGTTCGCATCTGGAATGAACTTCCTGAGGAAGTAGTGGATGAGGGTGCAATTACAACATTTAAAGAACATTTAAATAAGTTCATGAACAGGAAAGGTTTGGAGGGATATCGACCAGGAGCAGTCAGGTGGATCTAGTTTAGTTTGGGATTATTTTGGGCATGGACTGGTAGGACCAAAGGATCTGTTTCCCTGCTAAGTCACACGACACCAGGTTATAGTCCAACAGGTTTATTTGAAGTCACAATCTTTCAGAATGTTGCCTCTTTGTCTTCACCTGACAAACAAGCAGAGCTCCAAAAGTTGTGATTTCAAATAAACCTGCAGGACTATAACCTGGTGTCTTCTGACTTCTGACCTTGTCTACCCCACTCCAACAGCAGCACCTCCACACCTCTGCTGGATGACCAAAGAGTAAAATTTGAAGAGGCATTAGGGCTATCATCAATATATTCAAGGGGCCTGTTGACCATTCATGGGCATATTAGAGATATCGTCAAATAAAACATGAGGGTGGATGTAGTGAAAATTTGGATACACCCTGAAATTAATCAAATTTGTCCCAGTTTTCGCACGGTAGAATAAGTAGAATGAGAATGGATTTCTAGCCCTGGTTGTCTGACTCCAAACATATTGTCATGCCAATGCAAGCACATTCCTATCAACGTGGATCCTATGAAATAAGACATTTCCTTTAAAAAAGGACCATGTGCTGTAAAGATGGTCACTGAAGAAAAGATGACTCAGCCTGTATTTACACAAAATTGACTCATTGTCAAACAGCGATGAAAGCACGCGACCCAGAAAGAAAACACCCCTATTGTGTGACCATCATAAAGTGAAAGGGTCTTTTTCGAAACAATAAAGATGATTGCCATAACCTCCTCAAGATTAATGACTCCAAATAATCAAGCAGGAGGTGGTTAATCAGCTAGTAATCACCACTATATTCAAGGAAAGGAACTGCAAATATGAGGAGCTCCATAATAATGTTTGGTCTTTGAATGCTGATGACAGAATATATACAACAGTGGCAAAAAGGCCAAGAACATATATAACTTAAATGCTAGAAGTTTTTTCCTTGTATCGTCTCCAAACTGTTCCTTTTTGGCCCCACCAGTACAGTAAAGTGATGCCCTGGTAACGAGACTATAAGAAACTAACTTTCCAACCTGTCGGAAATCTATATCTTTGAAAGAACCCAAAAATGACTCAGGTGTGTGAATTTGACTCTCGAATTCATATAAGCTACCCTTCAAACCTGCTACATACCACTTTCCACTACAAGACAATTGTATGAATTATTCTTTCTGTTTTTAACCTGTGGAAAATGCATAATTCTGTTTAGTTGTACTTCCCTTGAGTGTACTTGTGTGTTTGAGACAAATTGAGTGAATGCAGTAACATTAGATTTTGTTAAAACATTATATTAAATCTACAAACAAAAATAAAGGTGCAGCTGTTTATTTAAATTATCCACTCATGTGAGGGCTTAAAAAATACACATCTGTTTCTCAGAAGATCACTAATTATGTACAATTAGGAAGAAAACAGGGTTTGCAGCAGTTCTCCCTCATCCCTCAGTAACAATGTCCCAACATTAATGACAACTCCAATGGAAACCTGTGGCATAATAAATGCAGCTTCTCCTGCTATGGAGCATTGAAGACTGCAGTAATCTGCCCTGATGGACAAGAATGACTTCCACAGTGCAGCATTGCTTGCTTTCAGTTTGTTCACAGACCTGCTCAAGGTGAGGCAGTGCAAGGCTTGCACTTGCTGTTCTATCCAGGGTCTTCCCCAGCTCTGTGCTCCAGTGCCCCCTAACAGAGATGGTGGGGGTGGCACGGTGGCTCAGCAGTTAGCACTGCTGCCTCACAGTGCCAGGGATCCGGATTTGATTCCAGAGTCGGGCGACTGTCTGTGTGGAGATTGTACATTCTACCCATGTCTGCATGGAAGGGCTTATGTCCGAAACATCGAATTTCCTGTTCCTTGGATGCTGCCTGACCTGCTGCATTTTTCCAGCAACACATTTTCAGCTCTCCTCAGGATGCTCCAGGTTTCCTCCCACAGTCCAAAGATGTGCAGGGTGAGTGGATTGACCATGAGAAATACAGGGTTACAGAGGTTGGGTAAGAAGGTTGGGTCTGGCTGAGATGCTCTTCAAAGGGTCAGCGTTGACTCGATGGGCTGACTGATCTGCTTCCACAGTGTAGGGATTCTAGCACAATAATTATTCAATAGGAGACTTACGACATCGATGGAGGTACCAGTAACATTATCAGAGAATCTCTACAGAATAGAAGCAGGCCATTTGCCCCATTGAATCCACACTGACTCTCCAAAGAGCATCTCGCTCAGACTAGCTCCTGTCCTATCCCTGTAACCCTGCATTTCCCATAGCTAATCCACACACATCACTGCACACTATGGGCAATTCAACATAGCCAATCCATCTGACTTGCACACCTGTGCACTGTGGGAGGATACCAGAGCACCTGGAGGAAATCCACACAAACATGGGGATAACATGCAAACTCCACACAGCCACCTGAGGGTGGGATCAAACTCAGGTCCCTGCTGCTGTGAGGCAGCAGTGCTAACAACTGAGCCACTATGCCATCCAATGGGTGGATTTGGGGTTACAGGCTATTTGGATCATTAGATGTTCACTCAAATGACTATCTAATAATTATGCTCTTGTAGGTGAGAACTTAGAAATTGGGCACACCCTCCCCCAAGTTCCCATGAATGTGATTGCTCAAAACCCCATTAGCTTTCTGTGTCACAGGAACATAGGAAATAGATGTAGGAGTAGGCCTTTAACCATTCAAATTGACTCTGCCATTCCAATGGATAAGGGCTTATTGTCTACTCCATGCAATTTTATTCCACTATGGCCTAAGACCATTAAACAAAGGAACAGAAATAGGCCATTCATCCCATTGAATTTTCTCTGCCATTCAATGAAATCATGACTGACTCAATAATCCTCAACTCCACTTTCCTGCCTTTTCCCCAATACCCTTGATTCCCTTCCTGATTAAATATCTGCCGACCACAGTCTTGAATATATTTAATTACCCATCCTCAACAGCCTTTTGTGGTAATGATTTCATAGATTCACTGTCATCTGAAAGAGGAAATTCCTCCTCATCTCTGTCTTAAATGTGTGACCCTACATTGTGAGATTATGCTCTCTGGTCCGAGACTCTCCCACACCGTGAAACAATTTTTTTACATCCACTCTGTCAATTCCCCTAAGAATCTTGTGCAGTTCAATAAAGTTGCCTCTCATTCCTCTACATTCAAATGAGGGGAAGCCCAAGATAGTCAACCTCTCCTCATAAGGGTAAAAACAATGACTGCAAATGCTAGAAACCAGACTCTGGACAATGTTTGATTTTTCTGCTCCTCGGATGCTGCCTGAACTGCTGTGCTTTTCCAGCACCACTCTAATCCAGAACCTCTTCTCATAAAACAATCCCTCTATATCTGGAATCAGCCTGGTGAACCTTTCAGAACTGCCTCTCATGCCTGTGTATCCTTTTTCCCTTATCCTTTGACAGAATTAGCTTTTCATACAACTATCTTTTATAACTTTTTCATAGTTAGCAGTAAAGACTTCAAAGCAAGTTTTTGATGGTGTTTGAATATTTTTTTCCCATTTTAATAATGAGGTATCAGTTACTTTCACTTAGGTGTTGGACAAAGGCACACTATTGTTGCAAGGCAGACAGCCTCAGTGATGAGCTTAATCCTTTGCTGTATTTTCATGAATATCATCACTGATGTAAAATATTTAACACTTGAGTTAGCACTTGTCTGCCTCATTTTTGCAAATGCATTTGTACCTCAAGGCCTCCTATAACTTATCTTATTCAACATTCCTGTCAGTGAAAATAGCATTCATACTTTTAAAGATTTTTCATGTGCTACCTAATCTATCCAACATATTGGTGTTGTTTCAAAATTGTCTCTTTCAATAACCCTAGTGTATCATAATTGCTATTTGATAGTACAAAACTTAAGTATAGCTGAAAAAGCGGACATGCTGTTGAAGCTATTCATATTTCATTCATCAGCACAAGAGCAAGATTGCCAACAATTTATTCCACATGAGAAAGGAGAGCTGTTTTGTTACCAAGTCAATATGGAACAATAGTTGTTTGGTGCATTCTTCATGGTAACAACTTCCCCCTTGATGGAGGGATCAATGACTGAAGTGGGAGGAGGGGGGGAAGGGGTGTGTGTGAATTGGCATAAATTTAAGGTACAGGGCAGAAGGTTCAGAGATGTGAAGAAGATCTTTTTCACCCAGAGGGTGGTAGAAATATGGAACTCACTGCCTGTAAAGATGGGAGAGGCAGAAGTATTTAGATATGCATTTGTCAAGGCATGACAAGGCAGTGGGCCTAGTGCTGGATAATAGGATTGGAATAGCTAAGTGATTGCTTTTGACTCATACCAATGTAATCGACCAAAGGGTCTTTTTCCTATGCTGTAGACCTCTATGACTCGATAACCAATCAGAGTCAACTTGCCAGCCAATCAGCACTCTTTCCCAAAATACTGTGAAATTGTTGTTCCCTTTGAAATTTGGAATTCTTGTGTTTGTCCTGATGAGTTCAAAACAAAAAGGCTTGACAGCATGCCTCTTTTTACAATAATGCAAAATAAGCCTGAGCAGACAGGCTGAGACCAGTTATACCAGCCTTATCAATGTGACAATTGAAACCATGCAGAGCAAACTCAAATTAGGGATTGAATCTGAACCACCAAGCTCTGCAGAGTTTACCTATGCACTAACCTATCCAGTGAAGTCATTGTAGATGCTGGGAGTTTACATTGCTGGTCAGGGAAGCTATTTGTCTTCAAATATGACTCATCAACTGCTTCCATGAGATTAAGGATAGATGTTGGGTGAAAGGTTTTCAAACAAATCTGTACAATAAATGACCACAAAGAAAGTCACTGAATTCTATTGATCAAATTGGTTCAGGAGCCAGCTGCTACATTACCAGATAAATGAGAAATAAAACTGGAAGACAAATGAAGAAGGCTACAGGTTCACTTTCTCTGAAAGAAGAAATTCCTCCTTGTCTCTATCTTAAATTTGTGACCCCTTTTTCTGAGCTTATGCCCTCGAGTCCGAGATTCTTCCAAAAGGGAAACAACCTTAAGACAGTAAGACATAGGAACACAAGTCAGCCATTCAGCCCATTGGGTCTGTTCCACTATTCAGTGGGCAGCATGGTGGTGCAGTGGAAAACACTGCTGCCTCACAGCGCCAGAGACCTGGATCCAATTCCCACCTCAGGCGACTCTCTGTGTGGAGTTTGCATATTCTCCCTGTGTCTGCATGGATTTCTCCGGTTTCCTCCCACAATCCAAAAATGTGCAGGTTAGGTGAATTGGCCATGCTAAATTGCTCAAAGTGTTAGGTGTAGGGGAATGGTCTGGGTGGGTTGTGGGTCAATATGGACTTGTTGGACTGAAAGACATGTTTCCACACTGTAAGAAATCGAATAATGTTTGATCTGATAATCCTCAACACCACTTTTCTGCCATTTCCTCGACTCCCTTACTGATTAAAATATCTCAATTTCACCCTTGAATATAGTTAACGACCCATCCTCAACACCCCCCTGTGATAAAGAATCCCACTGACCCACAACCTTCTGGCAGAAGAAATTCTTCATCATTTCTGTTTTGAATGGATAACTCTTATTCTGAGATTATGCCCTCTGTTCCTACATTCTCCAACAAAGAGAAACAACCTCTTCACATCTATCTGGGTGGAAGTGGGTACTACAGATGCTGGAGATTAGAGACAAGATTAGAGTGTGCTGGAAAAGCACAGCAGGTCAGGCAACATCCGAGGAGCAGGAAAATCAATGTTTCGGGCAAAAGTCCTTCATGAAGGGCTTTTCCTGAAATGTCGATTTTCGTGCTCCTTGGATGCTGCCTGGCCTGCTGTGCTTTTCCAGCATCACTCTAATCTCCACATCTATCTGTCAAGCCCCCTAAGAGTCTTGCATGGTTCAGTAAGATCTCCTCTCATTTTCTTGAATTGTAATGAATACAAGTTCAATGTACTTAATTGTTCCTCATAAAAAAAAGTCCCTGCATATTTGGTGTCAAACTAATGGATCTTCTCTGGACTGCCTCCAATGACAGTACTTCTTTCCTTCAATAAGGGAAGCAAAACTGTTGTAAGTATTCCAGATGTGGTTGAATTAGTGCCTTGTATAGTTTTGGCAAGATTTCTTAATTTATATATTCCATTCTCTTTGGGATAAAAGCTAACACTCTTTGCATCATCCTCATCACTTGGGTTTCCACTTAATTTAAGTCATTCACAAACTTGGCAACAGACCATTTGCTTTCCTCACCACATGATGAAGGGCTTTTGCCCAAAACATCGATTTTTCTGCTCTTCGGATGCTGCCTAACCTGCTATGCTCTTCCAGCACCACTCTAATCTAGAATCTGGTTTCCAGCATCTGCAGTCATTGTTTTTACCACAGTCACTAATATGCATTGTAAGTAATTAAGGCCCTAAAACCCATCCCTGTGGCACTCCACTAGTTTCAGGTTGCAATCTTGAAAATGACCCCTTTATCTCATCTCTCTGCTTTCTATTAGCTAGCCAATACTATCTATGCTAATATACTACTCTCAAACCATAGCTTCTTACTGTATGAAGTAGCCTATTGTGTGGTACCTTCTGCAAATCCAAATATGTTACACCCACTACTTTGCCTTTGGCTGTCCTGCTTGTTACTTCCGCAAAGAATTTTAGTAAATTTGTCAGGCATGATTAAACCCATCCAAACTCTGGTCGATCATTTATGTAATTCTAAATGCTCTGCCATTACATGGTACACTCTAACATTTCCCCAATGACAGATATTGACTGACTATCTGTTTTTTGCCTCCTATCTGTTTTTACTGAAGATGTTACATTGGCAGTTTTCCAATCCTGTCAGACTTTTCCAGAATCTAATGATTCTTGTATGATTATGATCAGTGTATACACTATCTCTACAGCCACTTCTTTTAATATCCTGGGATAACTCCAGTCAAGTTCAGGGTCCTTACTGCTCCTATAGAAACATGGAAACAAAGAAAATATGTGCTGGAGTAGGCCATTCTGCCCTTTAAGCCTGCATCACAATTCGATGTGATCATGGCTGATCATGAAATCTCAGTATCCCATTCCCACTCTCTCCTCACATGTTTTGATCCCTTTAGCTGTAAGGGCCAATTCCAACTCCCTCTTGAATATATCTAATGAACTGGCCAACAGCGTTCTGTCAGAGCTATCCCCCAGCATTCCCCTTATTGATTTGTAATGACCCTTATTTAAGTTTAACATAGTTGTATCCGAACCAAGTTTCTCCCCCTCAAATTGAATGCTAACATCTACCATGTTATGATCACTGTTTTCTAAGGTATCTTTTAATCTGAGATTAATTAAACATTCCACACTATACATGACAAGGTACAAAATAATTTTATACTTGTTCGGATCTACAGAATATTAATTTCAGAAACTGTCCTGAATGGACTCTTATCTCCTGATGAAGGGGTCCTGCCCAAAACGTCGATTTTCCTGCTCCTCGGATGCTGCCTGACCTGCTGTGCTTTTCCAGCACCACTCTAATCTTGAATCTAATCTCCAGCATCTGCAATATCCACTTTCGCCTGGACTTAATCTCTGTCAATCTGGCTTATCCAGTCTATATGAAGATCAAAAGCACCTATGACTATAATGTACTGCCTTTCTCATGAGCCCATATTAACTCCTCTTTTGACTCTGCTCTACCATGTAGCTACTCAATGCAGGCCCAGAGACTACTCTTACCAGTGTCAAAAAGTGTGGTGCTAGAAAACCACAGCAGGTCAGGCAGCATCTGACAAGCAGCAGAGTTGATGTTTTGGGCATGAGCCCTTCATCAGCCCTTTCCTAATGAAGGGTGTTTGCCCAAATTGTCGACTCTCCTGCTCCTTAGATCTGCCTGACCTGCTGTGCTTTTCCAGCACCACACTTTTCAACTCTGATCTCCAGCATCTGCAGCTCTCATTTTCTTCTACTGCTACTTCTTCCCTTTCTTACTTCTTATCTCCAACCACATGGATTGTACATCTTCCAAACTAAGAATATTTCTTACCTATTCTGTCATGTACTAAGAAAGCTACTCCATCACCTTTTCCAATCCTTTCTAAAAGCTGCGTACCCCTGAAACTTTAATTCCCAGCTTTTATCTCCTTGTGGCCATCTCTCCGCAGTGGCTCAAGTTTACATCCATTAACCTATATTTGTGCATTAATTCATTTATTTTGTTTCAAATACTACATGCATTTAAGTAGAAAACCATTAATTTTGTCTTTTTGCCCCACTTTGATCCTAATTCCTGTATTTTTTTCTATGTCTGTACACTTTATCCCTTCCTCTACTACTCTTATCATTATCCAGATAGCTGCCTTGTAATGATGCAGTATCTTTCTGCTTTATAAGCCTACATTTCGTCTCCTCCAGAACCACCTCCACCCCACTCCGCTGAAATAAAGCTCTCTCTACCTCCCTATTTATCTGATTTGCAGGACCTTCATCTCAGTCCATTTGCACCTGATTAGCTCCAAGCACAATATGATGGTTGAAGATGATATATTGCAGAGAGATGGTCTTATTCAGAGATAAATTTGTTGCAATTTTAATTCTTTGAATTGCCAATGATCTTGATACTGTATTCTTGAGTACGTACATTACCATCTGAAAAATATGGAACATCTGCATTTTACGTTGCTCTTGTCTTTATTAAAAAAAAATGACACATTGATGAAGGATAACTTATTTGTAATGTGCTTTTCTTTAAATTGCATTTTACTGATGGAATTATTCCACACATTTTTTACTTTGGGCTGTAGTTTCTGCAAGAAACACCATGCAGAACATTGCGTCAACATGCAGTCTTCCGAAAACCTCTTCCATTTCAACCAAGCATTTCATTTTCGACAAGCTAACAGCATCAGATCTCCCTCTTCAGCAACTACTAATTGAATTGTGAATGCTTGAAGAATTTTAGTCGCCTTGCAGATTAAATGCTGATGTTTGAACTTTGCCTGTGAGGAAGCTGTTAATTGAATTAGTCACAGTTTGGGGATACTGCAAAGTGTGGTGCAGGTAGAGATGTTTGCAGCTTAGAGGGCTTTACACTGCAATCTTTAACATTTGTTTATAGCAAAAAGTGCGCACAGAAATGACAGTGGAGACAGAGAAAAATGAACAGTTAAGTGTAAAGTTAACCTGAAACTACAATTATAGTTTTCTTCACAACTGCTGTCTGAACAGTAGAGCATTTTAAAATTTTCAGCATCTGCAGTATTTAGCTTTCATGCAAATGCTTTAGTATGTAGAATATCTCATTTTAAATATCTCATCTCTCACACCAATTGTTACAGTTAACCTGAGAATGTAACTTTTAAAACAAAATTGTGATTTACATATGAAAGAAGTGAAACTAACATGATCATTCTAACAGATGAGAGACTTAACAAACAGTCAAGGTATTTTTCAATGGATAATTTCAGTTACATCACACTGTAAACTTTTGCTATAAATTCTATGTCTTACAATTGTGCACTCCACAACCGCCTGATGAAGGAGCGTCGCTCCGAAAGCTAGTGCTTCCAATTAAACCTGTTGGACTATAACCTGGTGTTGTGTGATTCTTAACTTTGTACACCCCAGTCCAACACTAGCATCTCCAAATCTTAAAAATAAAGGGTTAAGATGGGAATGAGGGCAAATGTTTTCTCTCAAAGGATGAAGAGTCTTTGGTGAAGCAAGATTCATTTAAAATTTTTAAGGCAGAAGTAGAAAGATCCCTGACTGGAAAGAGAGTCAAAGGTTATTGGAGATGGTTAGACAGAAAAAGAAGGCCTCAACCAGATCAACCATGATCTTATCGAATGGCAGAGCAGGTTCAAGCGAGAAAATGGCTTTCTCCTGTTCCTAATCTGAATGGTTACAAGTTCAAATGCATCTCTGAGGCTGAATCAGACTGCTTGTAAACTTCGTGTCACATCTGACCACAAGGTTAGTGCCTGACTACATACCTGTGACATCACAAGAGTACCTACTTCCACCTCTATAACATAGTTACTAATGAATCCCTCACTCTTGTTTTCATAAAACTATAAGACCATAAGACATAGGAGCAGAAATTAGGCCAGTCAGCCCATCAAGTCTGCTCTGCCATTCAATCATGGCTGATACATTTCTCAACACCATTCTCCCTGTAACCCTTGATCCCCTTGATGCTCCAGAACCTATCTATCTCCGTCTTAACTATATTCAATGACCTGGCCTCCACAGCCTTCTTTTGTTACTACTAGAATGGAAAGTTCCAGTGAACTCTTGGCCAGGCTTCTATTTTCAACACTCCGCGAACTTGAATGCATCCAAAACTCTTGTCTGGGTCCAAATTCACAATGATCTTATCCAGCATCTATTGTGCTTGCTGATGTATGTTGGTTCCTGGTCCCATCATATCTCAATCCTAAAATTCTCATCCCTGTCTTCAAATCTCTCATTCTTCCCTATCCTTGTGATACAAAGATATAAAGAACTGTACATCACAGGATCAGACCCTTTGGCCCATCAAGCCTATGCTGACACATGATGCCTTTCTAAAGTATTACCTCTATACGGTCTGTATCCCTCTATTCCCTGCCTATTCGTATATCTGTCAAGATGTCTGTTAAATGTTCCTACCATGTCTGCTTCTTACACCTCCTCTGGCAGCACATTCCAGGCACTCATCACCCTCAGTGTAAAAAGCTTACCTCTCATATCATCTTTAAACTTACCATCTTTTACCTTAAGCCTATGACCCCTCGTAATTGACATTTCTACACTGGGGAAAAACACTCCAATTATCCATTCTATCTGTGCCTCTCATAATTTGGTAAACTGCTATCAGGTCACCCCTCTTCCTTCGATGTTCAAGTGTAAACAAATCAAGTTTGTCCATTCTTTCCTCATTGCTAACACCATCCCAATGAGGGATCACCCATGTTTACATCCTGGTAAGTCCCCTCCAGCCGTACAGCCCTTATACGTTTCTCTCCTAGTCTGGTTTTGACCTTGCTTCGATTCTTGATTTTAATTGCTCATGGAAACCAGCCTACCAACCGTTGACTCCATCAATTCTTCCCACTGCCTCGGGAAAGCAACCAATGTAATCAAAGTTAAGAATCACATAACACTGGGGAATAGTCTAACACGTGTATCTGGAAGTACAAACTTGCAGAGTACTGCTCCTTCGTCAGGTAGCTAGTGGGGTAGGATCATAGGACACAGAATTTATAGTCAAAGATCAAAGTGTCATACAACTGATGCCACGTGTTGAACAAACCCAGATTGCTGTTCAGTCTTTAATCACTTAAAATGGGGATGCAGGCTTTGAGTGATTGAAGACTTAAAAATAATCTGGGTTTGTTCAATAAATAAACCTATTGGACTAAAACTTGGTGTTATGTGATTTTTTAACTTTGTCCACCCCAGTCCAACACCAGCACCTCCACATCAGAACATAATCAAAGATCTCTCCCACCCCAGTTATACTCTCTTCCACCCTCTTCCATTGGGCAAAAGATATAAAAGTTGGTGTACATGTACAGATTCAAGAAAAGCTTCTTCCCCGCTGTTATTCAACTTTTGTATAGACCTGTTTAACGTTAATATTGATCTCTCTCTGCATCTTCTTGGCATCTATAACATTGTATCCTTCACTCTGTTCTGTTACCCTGATGCCCACTTTACAGTATAATGTGCCTATTTAGTGTCAGACAACACTTTTCACTGTACCTCGGTACAAGTGACAGTAATGAATCAAATTAAATCAAAATGAGCAGTCTAATGGTAGACTGGTAAATGTGGAGTTGAGGTCACAATCACATTGAATGCCAGATGAGATTCAAGAAACCCAATGGTTTTAACCTGTTGCTAAGCATCTTCAGCTGCTTTTAGCACAAAAAAAACGAAACCTCCTCTATTGCTATCTTTAAAATACTCTTTGAAACTCACGACTAGCAATCTCTAGGTTGCAAATGGTTTCCATTTTTGAGTCTCTTTGCAAGTTGATTTGTACTCAAATCAGTGCAGAATGCAAGACAAATAAAGTCTTGTTTGTAAGTATAGGAAGTGCTCATATATTTGATCTTTAAAATTACACCCCTGTATGGGATCATGTTTGTAGGTACAAGCATTCATAAATTACACTTTTGTCAATTGGGGTGCAGCTGTATTTTGACCATTTGGTCATTTGTCCTGAAATTCTTTTACACAACAAAGTATCAAATCTTGCTCGATATCGTTCCCCCAAAACACTTTGAAATTATTTATTGCATTTCAGGCACTTGATAAATTCAAGTTGTTTGTAATTGTGGATATGTACACTGGTATGTATATTTGACCATATATTAATGCAGATATTTTATATTGAGTTTTTATAAGACTATGTTGGGATTTGTTTTTAACTTTGCATAAAATGGAGAAATGAAGGAGACTTGTTCTGAATTCTGTTGACATTTCATTGTCAGTGATTAAAGAGAATCCCAGAACATTTTTTCTGTGAATCAACAATCAACCAACAATCTGTCCTGGACCATCCACGTAGATGCAATGGTCAAGAATTCCTCTTCTTCCTCAGGCGGCTAAGGAAATTCAACATGTCCACAAGGACCCTCACCAACCTTTACAGATGCAGCATAGAAAGCAGTCTACCTGGATGCATCACTGCTTGCTTTGGCAACTGCTTTGCCCAGGACCGTAAGAAGGTCCAGAAAGTTGTGAACACAGAGTGGACCATCATGCAACCTTCCATCCATTGACTCCACCTACACTTCCTGTTGCCAAGAAACGGCAGCCAACACCATCAAAGATCTCTCCCACCCGGTGATAATCTCTTCCAACCTCTTGCTCCAGGCAGAAGATACAACAGCTTAAACACAGAATGTTGTTTTGTTTTATTCACGAAAAGCACTGGAGAAACTCAGCAGTTCTGGCATCATCAGTCCTGGACTTAAAATATTAACTCGGTTTCTCTTTCCACTGATGCTGCTCAGTTTTCACAGTGTTCTCTGTGCTTCCTGCAGATTTTCAGTATCCACAGTATTGTGTTTTCATGTGAGAGTTTTTCTTATTCATTCTCGTAGTGTCAGTGTCACTGGCTAGATCAGAATTTGTTGCCCATCTACAATTGCAGAAAGGGAAATTAAGAATCACCAGCATTGCTTTGGCCATGGATTCACATTCAGGCCAGAACAGGTAAGATGGCAGATTTCCTTCCCTGAAGGATATTAATGAGCCAGGTTGTTTTACACCATCAGCAATAACTACATGGTTGGCATTAGGCTTATTTTTATTTGTGTGTTTTTTTCAATGTATATTTGCAATGATGGAACTTGAACCCGCCACCTCAGAATAGTAACCTGGGGTTTTAGGTTCAGAGTCCAGTGACAAGACTACCACGCCACCACCTCCTCAAGTCATAAATGGTTATAAGATTAGATTCCCTACAGTGGAAACAGGCCCTTCGGCCCAACCAGTCCACACCGACTCTCCGAACAGGAGCCCACCCAAACCAATTTCCCTCTGACTAATGCAACTAACACTCTGGTGCAATTTTGCATGGCCAATTCACCTGACCTGCACATCTTTGGACTGTGGGAGGAAACTGGAGCACCTGCCTCAGGCGACTGACTGTGTGGAGTTTGCACGTTCTCCCCGTGTCTGCGTAGGTTTCATCCGGGTGCTCCGGTTTCCGTAGTGTTTGGTAAGGGGCGAGTGTAGGGGTATGGGTGGGTTGCGCTTCGGCGTGGACTTGTTGGGCCGAAGGGCCTGTTTCTACACTGTAAGTAATCTAATCTAATCACCTGGAGGAAACTCCACGCAGACACGGGGAGAATGTGCAAACTCCACACAAACAGTTGGCCGAGGCTGGAATCGAACCTGGGACCCTGGTGCTGTGAGGCAGCGGTGCTAACCACTGAGCCACTGTACTGCCCCAGCTTATATTTTAAGCTACCAATTTAATTTTAAGATGGAATTGAGTTGTTGTCTAAAGGACAGGTTTTCAGCATTTTGATCTGGATACAAGCCCCTTGTAATTAGCATTTTGATGAAAATGGCTTTGAGAGGGAAGGACACATTGGAAACCATCACAGGATTGAATTACAAGCTTCTCTTAAGTAATATCCCTGAATTGCACAGGTAAGCAATTTGACAGGACCCAAAAAGGGAGAAAACAGATAGAAAAGGTTAGTCCCCATCGTTCTCTGAAGATGAATAAGATGGGAGCTTGCTCTAACTTGAATAGATTTCAAGAAGATTTGAAACAAGACAATAAGAGCTTGAGCCAAGGATGTACTGAAGAAAACCACCCCACTGTGGAACACAGTCCTGCAGTGAAAACTTCCCCAGTTCTGAAAAGAAAGGAATGAAATCTTTAAGAACTATGAGTCACTTTGGATTGGTTCCTGGAGAATTGTATGTTGACTTAAACACATTGTTCACTATAATTGTGGAGGTCGAGATTTTTGGTCATTATATAAGTAAGTTCTGTTCTATATTGTAATGTATGTTGTTCACAAAAATAATGTTGAATCAGTAGTGTTTTTAATCTTCGTTTTGATATAAAAGTTTATAAATTGAAAGGTTGATAAACTCTGACTGCACTGCATCAATTAAAGATATTTAACCATTCCAATAATTAATTACAAAATTAATAATAAAAACTGCAAGAAATTACTGGAGAAGCTCAGCGGGTCGGGAGCAGCGTGGAGAGAAATCAGAGTTACCATTTCGGGTCCAGTGATCCTTCTTCAAATATAGATGCTGCTAGAGCTACAGCGTTTCTGTTTCTGCTTCAGATTTCCAGCATCCAGAGTTTTTGAATTTGTCAAAGAATGAATAAGTTGTACAGCACCTCAGGAGCCCACTTAACCCATTGTAGCTACACACATTCTTTAAAAGTTAATCCCAAATCAACTTACCATCTCCCCACTTTCCCGCACCCCAACAATTTTTCACAATCATCCCGCAGTCTGATTCATTTCCAAATATTTTTACAATTCCATTTGGAAAGTTATTGTTAAATCTTACTTCCACCAGCTTTTCAAGGAGTGTATTCCAGATTGTTAACAACTCACTGCATGTGAAAGAAATTGTTGCGACTGCTGGACATGCACATGGATAGCAGTGAGTTGAGGGGTATGTCGGTTAAGTTACTATATTTTACATTAGGATTAACCTCGACCCAACATTGTGGGCCAAACGGCCTGTTCTGTGCTGTGCTTTTCTATCTATCTATGTTTCTCTTCTGGCTTTTAATCAGTCGAGTTAAATCTTTGTAAGTTATAACTAGTTCTAATGCAGTGAGCATACGTTAGTGGTGTTCCTTTAATTAAACTCATTGTCTCCTGTGTTTCCCTCTCACAGGGAGCAATCTGAACGATGGACAATGGCACACCATCCATTTGAGTGCCAGACGGAATCATATCAGTGTCCAGTTGAACGGTGAAGCTGCCATGACTGCTCACTTGACCACACAGATGCGGATGTACTCAGGAGGCAGCTACTATTTTGGAGGTGGGGACCATTCCCTTTTAGACTGAATGGTATACCATTAGGTGGTAACAATCCCGAGGGATATGGACCAAGTACTGAAAAATGGGACAAGATTATTTCAGGATGTCTGGTCGACATGGATGAATTGTACCAAAAGGTCCGTTTCTATGATGTACAAGTCTATGACTCTAATCCACCTTGACAGTCAGTGATGTACACCACAGCAATGGATTTAAAACATATTACTGTCTTGGTATTAAAATTGCCAACTCTACTTGAATGTGATTGTGAAGATTTTATCCAACAAACTCTGACCTCCAACTGACCTTGACTTAGTCTCCCACTATTGACCATCTGATAGCTATGTGTTGACATGCTGGTCTTTCCCCACCCAATTGGAATGTAATGTTAGCCTACTCATAACTTTGGGCAAGTGTGTGTTTCCTTTATCATTCAGTCAGATGATGTTTGCCCATCAGCCACACAACCTCGTAACCCCTCTCTTTCAATTTTGTTTCTCATAAAGATTTTCTCTCAGGTTTATTCTTTATGTCTGATTGATGGAGATTCAGGACTGTCTTTTTGTGCAACCTTCTTTTGCTGGTGAAGGTGAGAACCTTAACATTTAGGAGCAGGATTAGACTGCTGTGCCATTCTATAAGATCATGACTGATCTTCTACATCAACTCCACATTCCTCCTTTGTCCCGTCAGATCTTGATTTCTTTCGGGACCAAAAAAACCGATCAAAAACAGTCTTGAATTCACCCAATTGACCATGGTGCCCATGCTCCCTGGAGTGAATTATTCCACAGATTCATATCCATCTGATTGGGGTAATTTCTCTTCATCTCGATTCTAGATGGTTAATACCTTATCACGAGATTATCAATCTTAGGTCCAGCCATTCCAATGAGAGGGAACTGATGACCCCTGTGATATAAAGTCATAGAAGACTTTATAAAAAGGCCCTTTACCCATTGATTCTGCACTGTGAAAAACAGCCAATATTATTTTTCGCTGTGCAAAACTCCCTGTATGACAGTAGCTTCTGCAAGTGGATACCAATACATTGGCACACTGATTAGCATGGGCAGAACTCCCTTGCAGCTGCACAGCTGTGTAGCACACAGAGAACATTGGAAGGGGATCACCCTATCCTCTCCTTCCACCTTCTGGAGTGGAGTGGTGCTGGAAAAGCACAGCAGTTCAGGCAGCATCCGAGGAGCAGGAAAATTGACATTTTGGGCGAAGGCCCGAATACAGGAATACAGGCAGAGTGCCTGAAGGGTGGAGAGATAAATGAGAGGAGGGTGGGGGTGGGGAGAAAGTAGCATAGAGTACAATAGGTGAGTGGGGGAGGGGATGAAGGTGATAGGTCGGGGTGGGGGTAGGGGAAGGTGGCAAAGAGTACAAAGGGTGGATGGGGGTGGGATGAAGGTGATAGGTCAGAAGCAAATGTGGCTGTAATAGCGAGTCTGTTTCAGGACATGGTTGAAGAGCTTCAGGGCAGAGGAAATGACCTGGGAGTTGCAGTGGGAGAGGGACTCCCTGAGATTCTAGTAGAGAGAAGAGGAAAACTTCTTCAAGGCAGGCATCCTTGCAAGAGGATTCAGAGTAGGGTTAAAATCAACTAGGTAAAAACAATGACTGCAGATGCTGGAAACCAGATTCAGCAGTAGAGTGGTGCTGGAAAAACACAGCAGTTCAGGCAGCATCCGAGGAGCAGTAAAATCGACTTTTCGGGCAAAAGCCCTTCATCAGGAATACAGGCAGAGAGCTTGAAGGGTGAAGAGATAAATGAGAGGAGGGTGGCGGTGGGGAGAAAGTAGCATAGAGAGCCTTCTCCTTTCACCTTATCAAGCTCGCTAGAAATATTATATAATGGGCAATAGGTTACCTCTCATTCTGTTCAGCTCCAAAGTGAAAAGGACCATTCTATGCAATCTCTTTAGGGAAGGGAGATTTTCTTTCTTTGTCTATGTTCAATGTTGCATCAATGCATACGTATGACCGTGTACATTTTCAGTTTTATAGTTATAGAGTCAGACAGAATAGAAGCAGACCCTTCAGTCCAACCAGTCCATGCTGACCATAATCCCAAACTAAACTAGTCCTTCCTGCCTGCACTTGCCCCATATCCTGTCAAACATTTTGTTTCATGTACTTATCCAAATGTCAGTTACATATTGTAAGATGTAACATTTCCTCTGGAAGTTCACATCCGAGCCACTTTCTGAATTATCCCTCATGTCTTTTTTATGTCTTTCTCCTCGACCTTAAAAATATGTCCTCTCGCCTTGAAATCTTTGACTCTAGTGAAAAGACACCTGCTATTCACTTAATCTATACTCCTCATGATTTTATAAATGTTTTTTAAGGTCAGCCCTCAACCTCCAATGCTTCAATTAAAAAAGTCACAAACTATCTAGCCTCTCTTTATATATATCAAACCCTGGCTTCCCAGTAACATCCTGGTAAATCTTTCTGAGGCCTCTTCAGCTTAATATTTGAATTGAACACGGTGCCCAACAAGGGGCCTCGCTAAAGTCCCGTACAACCTCAACATAATGTCCCAAACCCTATACTCAAAGATCTGAGCAATGAAGGCAAGTGTGCTAATAGCCTTGTTAACCACCCTGTCTCCACACGATGCAAAGAATTACACACCTGAACTCCGAGGTCTCACTGTTCTGCAACACTATCCAAGGCCCCACTTTTATTGTATGAGTCCTACCCTTCTTTATTTTACCAAAATGCAATACCTTGCATTTTTCCAAATTTAACTCCATCTCCTACTCCTCAGCCCATTGACTTAACTGATCAAGATTTCTTTGTAATCTGAGATAATGTTCTTCACTGTTCACTATAACACCAATTTTGGTGTCATCCACAAATTTATTCTCATCAAAATAATTTATACAGATAACAAATAACAGTGGTCCCAATCCTGATCCCTTGGGAACACCACTGGTCACAGTACTCCAGTCCAAAAACAACCGTCCTCCACCACCCAGTCTCCTGCTGTGAAACCAATTTTGGATCCAATTGGAGAGTTCGCCCTGAATCCCATATGACCTAACTTTACTAATTAGTCTGAAATGCAGAACAGTGCGAAAGGCTTTACTAAAGTCCAAGTAAACAATGTCTACTGCTCTGCCCTCATCAATCTTCTTGGTTATTTCATTTAAAAACACAATCAATATATTGTGAGACATGATTTCACTTTTGCACATGCTGACTACCCCTAATCAGTCCTCGCCTCTCCAATTGTATGTAAATCCTGTCTTACAGAATCACCTCTGACAATTTATCCACCACTGAAGTCAGACTCACAGATCTATAGTGCCAGGCTTCTCCTTACATCCTTTCTTGAACAAAGACATAACATTAGCCACTCACAGGTCATCTGGCACCACACCTGTAGTCATCAATGATGCAAATATTCCTGCAAGAGGTCCCTTGATTTCTTCCCTAACTTCCCACAACATCCTGGGATGCACTTGATCAGGTCTCGGAGATTGGACCAGCTTAATTGTTTTAAGATCTTTAGCACTTCGTCTTCTGTATTGTGAACTGTTTTCAAAACATCAATATGTATTTCCCCGAGTTCTCTAACCTCCAGTTCTTTCTTCTTATGCAGATTATTCATTTAATATCCCTGTTGAGGTTCAGTACAAAGATGACCTTTTTGATCTTTAAGGGACCTGACTCTCTCTCTCTCTCTCTCTAGTTGCTCTCTTGCTTTTAACATAGTTGGAGAATCTCTTTGGATTCAATTAATGTTCAATTAATGCCGTGATCAGAATTAATGTTCTAAGTACTTCTGTACCCGTTGTGCTTCTCAGGCTGCCCTGGAAATGACATTGATGCTGGATGTTCAAACACAGTCGGTGTCTTTCAAGGTTGTATGCGACTTGTGTACATTGACAACCAACTTGCTAACCTCATTCTGGTGCAACAAGGCTTGCAAGGCAACTTCAGTGATTTACAAATAGACCTGTGTGGCATCATGGACAGGTAAAATCCTTCATTCCCTCTAAATATCTTAAAGTTCTATTATTTTAAAATTTGAATGCAAACCTAATATAAAAGCATGTGAGTCCCTCAAGGACCCTGTTGTCACTTTTCCTGCTTTATATCAAAGATATAAGGAATTTTTTCTGTACTTTTATTGAATTTATTTAAAATAATGGCATTTTTTCTACTTTAAGATATAATTCTGTTTCCCCACGAATCCAGTCTGCTAGCTCCAAACTGGGGAAAAATTTCACCCATTATATTTGTGCTCAATTTTCCAAAGAGCAACCCAATTAGTCTGATTCCTACAGTTCTTTCCCCATAATGCAGGCAGCTGGATTTCTCAATCCAAAGAAAGTTTGATGCTTATTTGGAAAAAGTAGGGAAGCCACCCTGATTCCCAAGTGTTTAGATTAAGACTAAGATTTCAATGTCAGTGTCTATGAGATTGAAAGTTGATTATGTTAAGATCTGATCGACGTCTTCCTCCAAGTTATTACTTATTTTGGAGCAGCTTTATAGCAGAAAATGGAATAAAATAGATTCTATTGCATGCCACAAAAAATACCAGATACGCATATGCTGGGAAGAAATTGGCACTCCCCTTTAAACTGCCAGGGAATGCACATTAGTGTAATTAAAATGAGATTAAGTGGATAAGGATTACTCTCCAACCTGACCCACACTGGCCCCTAGTAACTAACTAGGAGAAAATGAGGACTGCAGATTCAGGAGATCAGAGTCAAAAAATTTGGTTTTGGAAAAGCACAGAAGGTCAGGAGGGAGAATGCAAACCCCATGTTCCTGATGAAGAACTTATGCTCGAAATATTGACTCTCCTACTCCTCGGATGCTGCCTGACCCACTGTGCTTTTCCAGCACCACATTTTCTGACCCTAGTAGTTAGCCTCACCACATAAGTGATGGGAAGGTGTTGCACAGTGTTTAAAATCTCAAGCTGAAGCCATTTAATGTTCTGAATCGGAGACAAAGCATGGCCAATGCTGATGCCAGGACCAGTTTGAAGTCAGCTTTTCACCGTCCTTAGTAGGCTATCATTATGCCTGTCACAACTTTCAACCAACTCATATGCCATTTGGCAGATCAACCGCACTGTTTTCTGTTTGAATGAGCACAGCAGGTTAATACCCATCTAAGATGGATTGTCAGTGGTTAATTTTGTGAACCCACCAACTGAGAGCTGGGATTAAATCGCCGAGCAAAAGAAGCGTTTTATGTCAGAATGTGTTTTTCTGTGTAATAGGTGCTTGCCGAATTACTGTGAGCATGGCGGAGAATGCTCTCAGTCCTGGAGTACCTTTTACTGTGACTGCAGAGGGACTGGCTATACAGGAGCCACCTGCCATAACTGTGAGTAACATTGAACTGGGTAACACAAGCATTGTCACTGCTGATCGCCGGGCAGGTTGTACTGACTGGGAGTTGAGGGGTGGAGAGCAGAAAGCTGTGATTCAGTAATTGCATACAAGCAAGCATGTGAGGTAGGAGCAGGAGTAAGTGCTTCTGTCCCTCAGCCTTGCTCTTACATTCGATGAGATCTGATTAAGGCCTCAGTTTTGCAGACCTGCTTATTCCTGATTCTCTTTGACTCCATTGTCAATCAGTAGTCTATCTAACTCAATGATCTCACATGGAATGTAGAACATTAAGCACAGTACAGGCCCTTCGGGTCTCGAGGTTGTGCCGACCTGTGAAATTAATCCAAAGCCCATCTAACCTACACTATTCCATTTTCATCCACATGTCTACTTAATGACCTTTTAAATGCGTTTAATGTTGTCGAGCCCACGACAGTTGCAGGCAGTGCTTTCCATACCCTTACGACTCTCTGAGTAAAGAAACTACCTCTGACATCTGTCCTATATCTATCACCCCTCAATTTAAAGCTATGTCCCCCTGTGCTAGCTATCGCCATATGAAGAAAGAGGCTCTCACTCTCCATCCTATCTAATGACACGGTGGCTCAGTGGTTAGCACTGCTGCCTTACAGCAGTAGGGTCCTAGGTTTGATTCCAGCCTTGGGCAGCTGTCTGTGTGGAGTTTGCACATTCTCCCTGTGTCTGTGTGGATTTTCTCTGGGTGGTCTGGTTTCCTTCCACAGTCTAAAGATGTGTAGGTCAGGTGAATTGGCCATGCTAATTTGCCCATGGTCTAGTCAGAGAGAAATGGATCTGGGTTGGTTACACTTTGGAGGGTCAGTGTGGGCTGAATGGCCTGTTTTCACACTGTAGTTAATCTAACCCTCTGGTTATTGAATTGAATTTATTGTCACGTGTATCGAGGCACAGTGAAAAGCTTTGTCTTGTGAGCAATGCAGGCAGATCACAGAGTTAAGTAACATAGATAGTAAATAATAGGTAAATAGTGGCAATGGCAATGACAAAAACACAGGTACAGGCGAATGTTAAGAGTTTGTGAGTCCATTCAATACTCTAACAACAGTAGGGTAGAAACTGTTATGAAACCGGCTGGTGCGTGTGTTCAGGCTTCTGTACCTTCTCCCTGATGGTAGAGGTTGTAGAAAAGTATTGCCAGGGTGGGATGGATCTTTAATAATGATGGCAGCCTTTCCTTGACAGCGGGCCTGGTAGATGGATTTTATAGATGGGAGGTTGACCTTTGTGATTTTCCAGGCTGAGTTCACCACTCTCTGTAACTGTCTCCTGATCTTGAATGGCATAGTTGCCATACCAGGTAGGGATACGTCCAGACAGAATGCTTTCAATGGCACACCTATAAAATTTGACAAGGATATTCACCATCATGCCAAATTTCCTCAGCTGCCTGAGGAAGAAGAGACGTTGTTGGGCCTTTGTAACCAGTGCGTCCACATGAAGAGTCCAAGAAAGCTTATGTGTCTCAATTAAGTCACCTCTCAACCTTCTTATCTCTGACAAAAACAGCCTCAAGTCCCTTAGCCTTTTGTCATAAGACCGTCCTTTCATTCCAGGCGACATCCTAGTAAATCTCCTAACCCTTTCCTTAGCTTCTGCATCTTTCCTACAGTGCAGGAACCAGAATGGATGCAATACTCCAAGTGCGGCCACAGCAGAGTTTTGTACAGCTACAGCATGTCCTCATGCTTATGAAACTCAATCCACCTACCAATAAAAGTTAACACATTGTATGCCTTCTTAACAACCCTATCAACCTGGGTGGCAACTTTCAGGGATCTTTGGACATGGACACTGAGATCTCTCTGCTCATCTACACTTCCAAGAATCTTACCATTAGCCCAATACTCTGCATTCCTGTTCCTCTTTCCAAAGTGAGTCACCTCACACTTTTCCGCATTAAACTCCATTTGCCACCTCTCAGCCCAGCTCTGCAGCTTATCTATGTTCCTTTGTAACCTACAACATCCTTCAGCACTATCCACAACGCTACTGGCCTTATCGTCATCTGCAAATTTACTAACCCATCCTTCTACGCCTTCATCTGGGTCATTTATAAAAATGACAAACAGCAGTTACTCCAAAGCAAATTCTTGCGGTCCACCACTAGTAACTGAACATTTCCCATCAACCACCACCTTCTGTCTTCTTTCAGCGAGCCAATTTCTGATCCAAACCGTTAAATCATCCTCAATCCCATGCCTCTGTATTTTCTGCAATAACCTGCTGAAGGGACCCTTATCAAATGCCTTATACATATACGCCACATCGACTGCTTTACCCTCATCCACCTGTTTGGTCACCTTCTCAAAGAACTCAATAAGGTTTGTGATGCACGATCTACCCTTCATAAAAATGTGTTGATGATCCCTAATTTACTTATTCCTTTCTAGGTGATTATAAGTTCTATCTCTCGTAGCCTTTTCCAATACTTTACCCACGACTGAAGTAAGGCTCACTGGTCCATAATTAGTAGGATTGTCTTGAACCCTTCTTGAACAAGGGAACAACATCTTCTATCCTCCAATCTTCTGGCACTGTTATGTAGACAATGACAACATAAAGATCAAAACCAAAAACTCTGCAATCTCCTCCCTGGCTTCCCAGAGAATCCAAGGATAAATCCCATCTGGCCCAGAGTATTTATCTTTTTTCACACTTTCCAGGATTGCTAACATCTCCTCCTTGTGAACCTCAATCTTGTTTTCTGGGAACAAGGAGTTCCACAGTTTTATGAGCCTTTGAGAGAATTGGGTTTTATACTGGAGAACTGAGACTAAAGTCATATACTGAGCTACTGTCTGAGAATGATGTTGGTAAATGGAGCTCAAGAATAATCTCAGATTTGACTGTTATATTGCATCCCCCCAGCCTCTCATATACCCTTCACCTGTCTATATGCTGCTGCCACATCTGTTTTAACATATAGATTAATGTGTGCAGTTTAGTTACCCTACTTGCATTCGAGGTAGTTCAAAGATGATTGTGGTTTGTCTTATGAGGAAAGATTAAGTGGTTGGGCCTACACTCATCAGGGTTTTGAAATGTAAGAAGTGACTTCCCTGAAATCTATAAGATTTGAAGCAGGATTGGCAAAGCAGATGCTGAGAGAATGTTGTCCTTTACTGGGGAGCCCAGAAGTGGAGGGTGCAGTGTATACATAAGGATTTTAAATACAGAGGAGGAAATTCTTCTCTCATAGAGTTTGAGGCTCTCTCCCCTGGAGGGCAGTGGCTCATTGAATATTTTCAAGATTGAGTTCAACAGATTTTTTTTCATCGACAGATGGGTGAAAGGTTATGGGGGATGGGCAGCAAGCAAAATGGAGTTCAGGTTCCAATCAGATCAGCTATGATCTTAATGGCTGGCGACTGAGGAAAGCTCCAAGACCCAAGTGGCTGATGCCTACGCCCGTTTCTTATGTCACTCATCTTTCAAATGATATTTCTCCTGGTATGGGATTATTCCTCTCAGTTGGAGAGAAAGGGTTGTGGAAGGAAATCTGCCGCAAGCAGACACAATGACAGAGCATCAAGCCAGAGACCAAGACTCTCACTCATCTTCTGATTCTGACATCTTGGATGCATCTATATGAAAGAAACACTTATGCTTAAGTGGCAATATCAGCAAATCTGTCAGATATTCATTTGGACCACATGAGGGATGTGCCATTGACACCAAATCCCAACATTCTCAGTTCCAGGACTGCTGGGCAGTGCCAGAAGAATTCATTGACCTCACCAGGATAGTTAGAGAAACACATCCCACCCTTCATATGTAGGGCCCATCTGCATTGTAACCACTTTATGTCTTTAATTTGCACATGGCCCCAGTTGGAACTATCATGCTAATGAAGAGCAATGTGTTAAATATTGTTGTAATTCCTTCCTTCACAAGCATTGCCTGTATTGTTGTATCAGTTCATCACAATTTGTTTTAATCTGCATGTCCCTCTGCTGAAATTACAATTTAAAATTCCCAACTGATATCTCCTTAAGGGGGTATAAACTATTCACAGCCTAAACTGATGTAGGCCATCAATGGACTTGGGGAAGAAAATAATTCTGGGGTGGAGCCTCTGACAAACAAACTAAGCGTTTCAGTAAAGGTCCAAGAAAGGGTAAAAACATTGTGAACAAGGGGACAAGAAATCCTGTGGAAGGTTAAGCAGTCAATTTGGTTTTGGTTTTGGCAAACTGATTTCAAGTCAAACAGTTCAGAAACAGACTCTTTGGTCCAACTCATCCATGCTGACCAGATATTCTTAAGTCATCTGGTCCCATTTGCCAGCATTTGACCCATATTCCTCTAAACTCTTCCTATTCATGTACCCATCCAGATGCCGTTTAAATGTTGTAATTGTATCAGTCTCCACCACTTTCTTTCGTAGCTTATTCCACGTACCCACTAACATCTGTCCTTTAGTTCCTTGTTAAATCTTTCCCCTCTTACCTTGAACCCTATGCTGCCTAGTTTTAGACTTCATGAAGAGTGGGTCATTTACCTTTGTTATTGGATGAAGTGCAGACTCTTTAGCAATGGATGCCCTTCATCAAGAATAAGTTCGATGAAAAGATAAAGTTAGTTTCTTTGCAAACTGTTGATTGGGTTTCCATTGGTCATTAAAGCCTGCCATATGAATACTTCACCGAATCTCTCCCTCCCCTCCCCCACAACATACTTATAATCACGTCAATAAACCATGGCGACATCTTTACACGAAAATGCCCTGCTGCTAAAAAAAAAGTAGTGAAAAAGGTATGAGTGCTCCTGAATTACCTGAGTAAGCAGGAATAGAGCATCTCATGAATTGCAGGCTTGTGGTCTCTTTTTTTGCTGTGGTTTCAAGATTCTATGACCGTATTCCCAGCTGATTTTGTGGCTCATCCCATCACCATTTATTTGAGCTCATGCATTTTCCACTGCTATTGTCATAAGTATTCTCATTGTCATATTTTTCCATTCCTGTTTTACTCCAGCTGACTGTTGGTATTATGATCATGGAAATGTATTATACTGATACTGTGTTTTTTTTTAAATGTATGTGTATATAGCCAGGTATAAGCAGTCGTGTGAGACATATAAACACACAGGGAATACATCTGGCTTCTTCTCCATTGATCCCGATGGCAGTGGTCCACAGAGACCTTTGCTCGTCTATTGCAATATGACAGGTGAGACTGTCCTTTTTAAGTTTCTAAGCATGCTCATTTACATCTTGCCAACAAAGCAGGAATGACAGTAAACACAATTATAGCATGAATCCAGGCAACACATTAGGACAAAACGATTGGGAAATGTGTCGTGCAAACAGAAGAAGAGGCAGTAACTGAAGCAATTGTTAACAAGTTACGATTCGTGCCAAATTAGATATTGATTAATTCTTGACTTGCCCACATTTGTTATACTCTAAGTGATAACTCAGTCATATTGTGGGCTCGTGCAATTAGCCTGCGCTAATTTATTTTCCTTGTGACTTTTTGTTCAGTTCCATGAATATCCAGTGTAAACTCATAGAATCCCTACAGTGTGGAAATAGGCCCTTCAGCATAGATATTATTGCAGTGGGGGAAGGAGGAAATTCCAGGACCTTGACCCAGCATTAATGAAGCAATGGAGATTTTTGTTTAGAATTCGTCCAGTATGGAAACAGGCCCTTCGGCCCAACAAGTCCACACCGGCCCTCTGAACAGTAACCCGCCCAGACCCAGTGCCCCACATTTAACCCCTGACTAATGCACCTGACCTACACATCCCTGAACACTATGGACAATTTTGCATGGCCAATCCACCTAACCTGCACATCTTTGAATTGTAGAAGGAAACCGAAGCACCCAGAGGAAACGCACGCAGATATGGGGAGAATGTGCAAACTCTACACAGACAGTTACCCGAGGCAGGAATCAAACCTGGGTCCCTGGATCTATGAGGCAGCAGTGTTAACCACTGAGCCACCAAACCACACCTCCACTGAGCCACTCTATACTAGCCTCCTGCTTTATTTTGGGAGAAAGTGAGGACTGCAGATCCTGGAGTTCAGAGCTGAAAATGTGTTGCTGGAAAAGCGCAGCAAGTCAGGCAGCATCAAAGGAGCAGGAGAGTTGACGTTTCAGAAGAAGGGCTCATGCCCGAAACGTCGACTCTCCTGCTCCTTGGATGCTGCCTGACCTACTGCGCTTTTCCTGCTTTATTGTCTCTTGTAGCATCTTTGAACTGATATTGTTTCAAAATAGTGGGATAGTTTTGTCATTTGTTTCATTTTTTGGATAAAAAATGTGTCAGCAGATCCACAAATGGACTTCAAACTCCTCCCTGCCCAATTGCCCTCACCCCTTTGGTTTAAGAAGGAGAAATAATATCTCAGTTTCCTGCTCCCGCTCATTACTGTGTGACTTGAGCTTATTCAGGCTCCCATTACCTCCCCCCACCCCTCCCCCAGGAAGTAGGAAGGGAGCTGGGGGTTGGATGGTGGCCGGTAAGTGGCAGGAAACCTGAGTGGATCTGCCACCCCTTGCCAATTAATTTTGCCGAAGAAATGGAAAGCTAAAGTCCAGACCAAAGGTGCCATCAGAATTTTACCTCCTAGTGACAGCCCTGAGGGTAAGGTCTCAGAAAGCAAGATCAAGGTGGGAATAGCAACTTGCAGTTCCAGTTAGGAAGGCTGCCTGTGTAAAATTCACAAGCGGGTTACACTCCCAGCAATTGCGGGGTTAGCAACATGTTTTTCATCCCAAACTTGGAGTCCTGACTGGGCTGATAGAATTCAACCCTACCACTCAGTGAGACAGTATTCATTCGAGGACTGAGAACATTGAGAGCACCAGGAGGAGCATTGATACAGTTCCAAGACATATCATGCTATGGAGAGTTAGTGATGATGTCACTGGCTTGGTATTCCATAATGTTCTGGGGGTATGGGTTCGAAACCAAACAGTCGGCAGGTGGTGAAATTTAAATTCAGTTCATTAATCTGAGTATAAAACTAGTTTCCATTGTATTGAGATCCATCATCGTTTTTGGGGGGGTGATAACTCACTAGGATCATGAGGCTGCTCTCTTATTAAAGAGAGACATCTGGTGGTGGTTTAATTTGAAGGTCAAATTGAAGGTCAAATTAAGGCCTCACCTTCATTCCCTCAGTCCTCAGCAGAGGCCTCACCTTCATTCCCCTACGCCCTCGAATGGATCTTCACCATCCCTCCAGACCTCCCCCTCTCTGAGGATGAAAGATCAGTCCTCAGCAGAGGCCTCACCTTCATTCCCCTACGCCCTTGAATCCCCCACCCCCAGCTCCAATCCCACACCAGGTCCTAGCTCCCAGCCATGCCGGATCTTCACCATCCCTCCAGACCTCCCCCTCTCTGAGGATGAAAGATCAGTCCTCAGCAGAGGCCTCACCTTCATTCCCCTACGCCCTCGAATCAATGAGTTCAACACGGGGCGAGATATTGAACAATTCTTCTGCCGCCTTCGCCTCCGTGCCTACTTTCACAACCAAGACTCCCGCCCACCCTCTGACGACCCCTTCTCCTGCCTCCAATGCACCCCATCCACCTGGACACCCCATGCTGGCCTCTTACCCGTCCTCGATCTATTTATAGCCAACTGCCGCCGCGACATTAACCGACTCAACCTGTCCACCCCTCTCACCCACTCCAACCTCTCACCCTCAGAACGTGCAGCCCTCCACTCCCTCCGCTCCAATCCCAACTTCACCATCAAACCGGCAGACAAGGGAGGTGCGGTGGTAGTTTGGCGCGCCGACCTTTATACCGCTGAGGCCAAACGCCAGCTCGCGGACGCCTCCTCTTATTGCCCCCTCGACCACAATCACACCTCCCACCACCAAACCATCATCTCGCAGACCATCCACCGCCTCCAACCTCATAGTCCCACAACCCCGCACCGCCCGTTTCTACCTCCTGCCCAAAATCCACAAACCTGAATGCCCCGGCCGACCCATTGTCTCAGCCTGCTCCTGCCCCACCGAACTCATCTCTGCATACCTTGACACGGTTCTGTCCCCTTTAGTCCAAGAACTCCCCACCTACGTTCGGGACACCACCCACGCCCTCCACCTCCTCCAGGATTTTCGCTTCCCTGGTCCCCAACGCCTTATTTTCACGATGGACATCCAGTCCCTGTACACCTCCATCCCCCATCACGAAGGACTCAAAGTCCTCCGCTTCTTCCTTTCCTGTCGCACCAACCAGTACCCTTCCACTGACACCCTCCTTCGACTGACTGAACTGGTCCTCACCCTGAATAACTTCTCTTTTCAATCCTCCCACTTCCTCCAAACTAAAGGAGTTTCCATGGGCACCCGCATGGGCCCCCCAGCTATGCCTGTCTCTTCATAGGATATGTGGAACAATCCATCTTCTGTAACTACACTGTCCCCACCCCCCACCTTTTCGTCCGCTACATCGATGACTGTATCGGCGCTGCCTCGTGCTCCCACGAGGAGGTTGAACAGTTCATCAACTTTACTAACACCTTCCATCTCGACCTCAAATTCACCTGGACTGTCTCAGACTCCTCCCTCCCCTTCCTAGACCTTTCCGTTTCTATCTCAGGCGACCGACTCAACACAGACATCTACTATAAACCGACTGACTCCCACAGCTATCTGGACTACACCTCCTCCCACCCTGCCCCCTGTAAAAACTCCATCCCATATTCCCAATTCCTTCGTCTCCGCCGCATCTGCTCCCAGGAGGACCAGTTCCAACACCGCACAGCCCAGATGGCCTCCTTCTTCAAGGACCGCAGATTCCCCCCAGACGTGATCGACGATGCCCTCCACCGCATCTCCTCCACTTCCCGCTCCTCCGCTGTTGAGCCCCGCTCCTCCAACCGCCACCAAGACAGAACCCCACTGGTTCTCACCTACCACCCCACCAACCTCCGTATACAACGTATCATCCGCCGTCATTCCGCCACCTCCAAACGGACCCCACCACCAGGGATATATTTCCCTCCCCTCCCCTATCAGCGTTCCGCAAAGACGACTCCCTTCGTGACTCCCTCGTCAGGTCCACACCCCCCACCAACCCAACCTCCACTCCCGGCACCTTCCCCTGCAACCGCAGGAAATGTAAAACTTGCGCCCACACCTCCTCCCTCACTTCCCTCCAAGGCCCCAAGGGATCCTTCCATATCCGCCACAAGTTCACCTGTACCTCCACACACATCATCTATTGCATCCGCTGCACCCAATGTGGCCTCCTCTATATTGGGGAGACAGGCCGCTTACTTGCGGAACGCTTCAGAGAACACCTCTGGGATGCCCGGACCAACCAACCCAACCACCCCGTGGCTCAACACTTTAACTCTCCCTCCCACTCCACCGAGTACATGCAGGTCCTTGGACTCCTCCACCGGCAGAACATAACAACACGACAGCTGGAGGAGGAGCGCCTCATCTTCCGCCTGGGAACCCTCCAACCACAAGGAATGAACTCAGATTTCTCCAGTTTCCTCATTTCCCCTCCCCCCCACCTTGTCTCAGTTGGTTCCCTCAACTCAGCACCGCCCTCCTAACCTGCAATCTTCTTCCTGACCTCTCCGCCCCCACCCCACTCCGGCCTATCAGCCTCACCTTGACCTCCTTCCACCTATCACATCTCCATCGCCCCTCCCCCAAGTCCCTCCTCCCTACCTTTTATCTTAGCCAGCTTTGCACACTCTCCTCATTCCTGATGAAGGGCTTATGCCCGAAACATCGAATTTCCTATTCCTTGGATGCTGCCTAACCTGCTGTGCTTTAATCAGCAACACGTTTTCAACGCTAATTTGAAGGTCACCACAGCTCAGGTGACTGGGCAAAAGTCTTGGTAACCCCACCCAGAATGCCACACTGTCAGCATCACTTTGCATTGGAAGCTGGCCATCCAGCCAGCTTAGCTAACCAGCCCCTGTTTAACCATAGCAGCAGCAGAGTAAATGGGGAAATATTGGTGCAGTGATAAGCTAATGGGACCAAGTAATTCAGAATCTCAGGCTAAAGCTGTGGAGACATGGGTTCAAATTGCAGTGTAGATCATAGAACATAGAAATGTATAGCACAGGAACAGGCCCTTCGGCCCACAACGTTCATGTGCTTATCTGAAAATCCCTTAAACCCCCTAAAGCTAGTTTCAGTTGCATTGAGATCCCACTCGTATCTACCTTCATCACCACTCAGCAGCATGTTCCAGACTTCTACCGCTCTCTGTGTAGAACACCTGTCCCTCACATCTCCTTTGGACTGTCTCCCTTTCACCTTAAATGCATGTCCCCTAATTTTAGACATTTCACTCTGGGAAAAAGATTCTGACTGTCAACCCGATCTGTATGTCTCATAATTTTATAGACTTTTATCAAGTCTCCCCTCCGCCTCCACCTCTCCGAAGAAAAGAACCTGAGTTTTTCCAGCCTCTCCTTACGTTCATACCGTCTCATTCAGACAACATCCTGGTAAACCTCTTCTGCGCCCTCTCCACAGCCTCCACATCTATCCAGTAATGTGGCAGCCAGAACTGAATGCATTACTCCTTAAGTGTGGCTTAACTAAAATCTTATAAAGCTGCAACATGACATCCTGGATCTTCTACTAAATTCCCCAACCAATAAAGGCAAGCATGCCATGCACTCTCTTTCCCACCCTATCCACTTGCCCGGCCAATTACAGGGAAGTATGGACTTGTACCCCAAGATCCCTCTGTATATCAATGCTGTTCAGGGTCCTACCATTAACTGTATACCTTTCCTAAACATTTGATCACCCAAAGGGCAGCACCTCACACCTACATGCATTAAACTCCATTTGCCATTTCACCACCTATATTTACAATTAATCTACATCCCGTTTATCCTTTGTATCGTCTGCAAACTTACTAACCCACATTTTCATCCAATTCATATACATATATCACAAACAGCAGAGATCCCGGTACGGATCCCTACAGAACATCACTATAATTAGAATTAGAATCCCTACCATGTGGAAACAGGCTCTTCAGCCCAACAGGTTCACACTGACCCTCTGAAGAGTAACCCACCTAGACCCATTCCCCTACCCTATATTTTACCGCTACCCTATGGGCAATTTAGCATGGCCAATTCACCTAACCTGCACCTCTTTGGATTGTGGGAGGAAGCCAATGCACCTGAAAGAAACTTACGCAGACATGGGGAAAATGTGCAAACTCCACACAGACAGTCGCCCAATGCTGGAATCAAACCCGGGTCCCTGGCGCTGTGAGGCAGCAGTACTAACCACTGAGCCACCATGCCGTCCCACTAGTTACAGACCCTCCAACCGGAAAAACACCCTTCTACAACTACTCTCTGCCTTCTATTGTCAAGCCAATTCTGAATCCACGTAGCCAAGTCACTGTGAATCCCATACATCTTAATCTTCTGGATGAACCTACCATGAGGGACCTTTTCAAAAGCCTTACTTACATCCATGCAGCCAACACCTACCATCATGGATCACCTTTGTCACCTCTTTGAAAAATTCTATCAATCTAGTAAGGCATGACCTTCCCCCATACACAGCCATGCCGACTAGCTCTAATGAGACCATGCTTTTCCAAATGCACAAAAATGATGAATTCTTAAATGAGGTCAATACATTTGAAATAAAAATGTTAATCTTAGTCATTTTCACCATGGTAACTATCACAGACAATGGGGCAAAACTAATCTAGTTACAAATACCTCTTTCAGGAAGGAAATCTGCTATCCTAATGGAGTCAAGCCTACTCTTCCCAACCCAGAAGAATATGGTTGACTTTCAACTGCCTTCAGGAATTGCCAAAGAAGCAACTTAGTTCAAAGCCAGTTAGCAATGGGCAATAAATGCTGTCCTTGACAGCAGTGCCTGCATCTCTTGAAAATAAAGATCTAGACAAAATTTATTGTAAATCTTGATTAGACCATATTTATGTTCTCAGTCCTGGTCTCCATATTACCAAAAAGGGGAAAGATGGTCTAGGATTTTTAAAAAAAACAATCATTCACAGGATGTGAAAATCCCTGGCTTGGGCCACAATTATTGTCTAACTTTAATTGATTTGGAGATGGGGGTCGTGAGCTGCTTTCTTGCACTGCTCCAGTCCTTGCAGTGTAAGAACACGCACTTCAATATTGGGAATGGAGTTGGAGGATTCTGTTCCAGTGACTGTTTTATAAGGTGGAAATTCTAGGGGAATTAATGTTCACAGCACATCAAGCTCCATTCAGTCTGAGGCTGTCCCATCATCTTTGGGTGAATACAACTCAGTTCTGCACAAGTATCAACGGGAACAGATCCATTCTGTGCAGCTGACAGAAATCCTTTGTAATTATGCCTCACCATTAATGTAAGCTGTACCAATTGCTATCATGCAATAAACTACTCATTATCTAAGACAAGCACCCTTATGCTTAATCCCAGCAGTGGTCTATCCTCTACCTAATAATTGAACTATGATATGCTGCCAATGGTAGTATTTTGAATATCTCAAGAGTTCCTTGCTACAACAGTGATAGTGAAATTATAATATATAAAAATAAACATTGGTCTACAAAATGATACCTGGGGTTCACCGATTATGAGGTGAGATTATGCATAATAGGACTGTTTTCACTAGAATTTAGATGATTATGGAGTGTACAAATGGAAATCTTCAATAAAATAACAGGAAAAGACAGGGTGGCTAAGCTATGGGGGATTCTAGAACTAGGGGCATAGTCTCAGAGTTAGGGCCAGATTGTTCAGGAGAGATGTTAAGAAGCACTTCTACACAAAAAGATGGCAGAGGTTTGGAACTCTCTTCCACAAGTGACAGTTGATGTTAGATCAGTTGTTAGTTTTATATCTGTATTAGATACGCTTTTGTTAAGCAAAGATAATGAAGGATATGGGCCAAACTCAGGTACATGGAGTTAGGCCACAGATTCGCCATGTTCTCAGTGAATAGAGGAACAAGCAGGAATGGCCGAATGGCCTATTCATGTTCCTATGATCCAATGGTCCTGTAATATGTTTCAAATCAGGATGGTGTGTGACTTGGAGGAGAACATGTGGGTGTTGGGGGTCCCATTCATGTGCTACCTTGTCCTTTCCAATGGGGAAACCACTCAGTCTATAGCTCATGTTTGGACAAAACGAATAATAAGATCAACAGCTGCATATGACCTGTGGACCCCCAAGCTGTGAGCAGGTGATTGTTAATTATGTCTTCATTATAGCACTGTTGATGGAACCTTCCATCAACTGGGGTAATTGGCCACATTGAGTCATCCTACGTTTTGTGGTCAGGACATACATGAGAAATTTTCCACGTTGTTGGGTAGATGCCAGTATTGCAACTGTATTGGAGCAACTTGGTTCGGGGCCTGCCTACTGCAGGACCACAAGTCTTTAGCAATTATCGGCTAAACTATCAGAAAAGGCTGAGGCTTTTTCTTGAGTCAACTGAACGCTGAGGGATGACCTGGATGAAGGTCTTCAAAATGTGAAAAGAATTTGATAAGGTAGACAGAGAAACTGTTTCCATTTGTATGGGTGAATGTGACACTGGTGATCAGAAATCTAAGATTTTCACCGATAAAGCCAATGAGGTATTTGGGAGCTCTGTATTTTCTCGGTGTGGTTGTAAATGTGGAACTTGGTGCTATAAACAGTAATTGAGACAAGTAACATTGAAGGAGAAATTAAATTAATACAGAAGGAGGAAAAAAATTAAAGAAAAAGCACCTTGATAAGGTGAGACAAAGTGATTTGGGAGGAGACATTTGTGGAGCATAAATACCATCAAGACCTTGTAACCGAAGGCACGTTTCTTTGCTGAGTGTTATATGTAATACAACATAAACTGAACTTAATGTTTCTTGAGTTGGGAGATTGATTTATATTAAGTGTTGGCACACTAGGTAGAATTTCAAAGGACAATTGAGACAAATGTGTTTTTCTTGTTTATAAGCTGCATGATTGTCAATTAAGTAGATTCCAGTTTAAAATCAGTGCATAGCAGCTCGAATGCAGGATGTCTAATCATAATGACGAGAGATTGTTTCATGGGTAAAACACCAATTGATTTTTCTATTTAGCACTTCTGTTCAAGGCTGTACATTGAACAGTTATTTTCCATTGACATTGTGTACTCATTACTCTGACAGAAGATAGAACCTGGACCATAATTCAGCACAACAACACGAAGGAAACCAAATTACACAGTTCTCCCAATCACGACAAGCCTTACGTCGCGTCGTTCAACTATAGTGCCAATGTGGAACAGCTGCAGACAATGATTGACCATGCTGAGCACTGTGAGCAGGAGATAGCCTACCACTGCAAGAACTCACGCCTCCTGAATACACCTGGTAAGTATTGTCACTGGTGCCATCACTTGCACGAAAGCAACAGGAACATGACCTTAAATGTGCAGGGCATTTCCCCTCTCCCCAGCTGACAACTTACTGAGGTTGCAATGAAATTGGTCTTTAACTTGCAATGTGGACACAACAGCCCTCCTCTATTTCAACAGAAAACCATTCATTCATCCATCTGCTGAAGAAAATGGTTAGGAATGGAAATGCTGACAATTATCCAACATCTTCTGTAGCTTTGTCAAATATAAAGTTGCTCTCTCTCATGAGAATGAGACAAATGGGTGGTGGTTTAACCTAAGGGTCAGCATGCCTCAGGCAAGGGGTGAGGTTGAAAAGATGGGATCTTCCTCAGCCAGTAAAGGAATTGAACCTGCACAGTTGCTTCAGATACTTGAACTAGATGAGTAACTTGAGTTGTATCTATTGTTGTGGGAAAATATGACAGCTAAACAGAACACTGCAAAGGTTCATAAATAGCCCTGCGATAAATGACCTCATATATATTTGTGGATGGTGTTGGTTGAGGGATAAATATTAGTCTGAAGCACTTTGTCTTTCTTGCTTGGTGCCATGAGATCATTCCCATGCATGCACTTTGGTTTAACATTCCTTGAGTACTGCACTGAAGTGTAGAACACTGGTTAGACTGCAGCTGCAGTACAGTGTGATGTTCTGGCTCCTTGCCAAGGGAAGGATATGCTTCCACAGAGGGAGAGCAGTGGAAGTTCACCAGACCAATTCCTGGAATGGTTGGACTCTCCCATGAGAAGAGATAGAGGAGATGAGTTCTGCACTGTGTAGTGTTTGGAAGAATGAAAGGGGATCCCATGGAAATATACAGAATTCTGAAATGGATAGACATAGTAGTTGCTCAGAGCTTACTTACCCTGGGTGTGGGGTCAAGAACTAGGATACAGTTGCAGAATAAGAGACAAGCCATCTTGGACGGAGATGAGAGGGAATTCTTCTCTCAGAAGTGAGTCGATGGATTTCTCTATTTCAGAGCTTGTGGACGCTCAGTCATTAAGTGCATTCAAGACAAAGATTTATTCATGACATCAAACAGTATGGGATTTGTGGGTTCAGGTGTACATCTCTTTAAAATGTCACAAGCAGCTGCAGAAAATAGTCAAGAATGCCATTGGAATAATGGCCTTCATATGCTGCAGTTATACAAAAATCTACGCAGACCCCACTTGGAGTACTGTGAGCAGATCTGGGTACCCCATCCTAGGAAGGGTATTCTGACCCTGGAAGGAGCTCAATACAAGTTTACAAGGATGATATCTAGACTTCAGCAGTTGAGTATAAGAAGAGATTAGAAAAAAAAGGCCTTTATTCTCTTGAATTTAGAAGGTTAAGGGTGATCTAATCAATGTCTTCAGGATATTGACGGGGAAATACAGGGTAGATGAAGATAAACTATTTCCACTGGTTGAAGATTCTAGAACGAGGGCGGCACAGTCTGAGAATTAGGGCCAGGCCTTTCAGGAGAGATATTAGAAAGTATTTCAACACATAAAAAGTAGTGGAAGTTTGGAATACCTTTCCTCAAATGATGGTTGATGCTAATTCAATTGTGAAATTTAAATATGAGAGCAACATTTTTTTATTCAGCAAGATCAAAAGATATGGGCCCAAGGCAGCATGTGGAGTTAGACCACAGATCAGCCATGGTCTTATTGAATGGCAGAGTAGGCTTGAGGGGCTGAATGGCCTGTTTCAATGTTGCTAATGGCCTCCTCCTGCTTCTGCTTTCCTGTATAACACACCCATTCCAGGTATTAACCCTGTAGATCTTCCCTGCGCTGCTTCCAACATATTTTATATGCTTCCTTTAATAAGGAATCCTATACTATGCATGGGAATGGATACTTTCATATTGCACTCCATTTCTCAGATGTTTGCCGATTCATGAAACTATCTGTCACTTTGTATCCTTCTCAAGTCCCCTTCAAAACTCACTTTCTTATTAATTTTGTGTCATTGGCAAACTTATCAACCAGACCTTTGGTTCTTTAATCTAACTCATTTATATTTGTTGTTAGAAGTTGAAGTTGAAGTACCAGAATTGATCCACTCATTACATCTTGCCAACCAGAAAATGACCCATTTGTGCCTACCTACATTCTGTTTCCTGTTAGCCTGCTAATCTTCTATTCACATCAATTTAGGTGTCAGTTTCTTGTTCGTGATCAGTTATTTGCCAATTTTTTTAGGTGGTTCAAATCACCCCCAGATCCCTGGTTATGGCACTGGACCTATTCAGGAAATGTGAAATGAAAAAAGTAGTAGACAGGTGTTTCAGGGCAAAAGAATCTCTGCATTTATTAAATACAAAATTCATAGAATCCCTACAGTGTGAAAACAGGCCCTTCAGCCCAGCAAGTCCACACCAATCCTCCAAAGGGTAAACAACTCCCCTAACCTATTACTTTACATTTCTCCCTGACTAATGCACCTAACCTACACATCCCTGAATATTATGGACAATTTAGCATGGCTAACTCACCTAACCTGCACATCATTGGAGTGTGGGAGGAAACCCAGGCAGACGCAGAGAGAACGAGCAAACTCCACACAGACAGTCACCCAAGGCTGGAATCAAACCCGGGACCCATATGCTGTGAGGCAGTAGTACTAACCACTGAGCCACCGTACCAGTATAACAAACAGTGAAATTAACTACATACAGGACTGTAATTAGATGCACTATTAGATTAAACACAGATTCAACACTATTAGAAGCTGAACACAGGTTTTGATTTCAGAAACTTTAATCGGGCTTCCTATCCTTGGAGCACCTGCATTGTCACCACACACCTTCCCTCCCACCCATGCTAGCTAGGTTGGAAACATTGGGATCCCGGGAGTTTTAGCTTACTACTGGAGAAAACTGTGATTTTGAGATACAGCTGACTGTTCCTGCTTGCTGTACCCGGTGCCTCGATGAAGACTTCGAATGTTGAGGTCTTCAGCCTGGACTGAGTCCACTGCTGCGATGGGACGCACTTTGGATTTATCAGGTGAGTACTTGGTTTTCCTTACTTCCTGGTGGTTTTTACAGTCGGTTTTCACCTCAGGATGTACCTGGGGGCCTTGTTTTCGGGTGTTGTCAGTTCTCAGGTCTGCCGGTTGTGGTTGGTTGCTGTTGGTTCTCCTGGTACAGAACAGGCCTGTGTTGGTAGGTTTTGGAATTGATGTCAGAATCCCTTTTCTGGAGATGGTTGTGCAGATAGTTCTTGGGGAGATAGTTCTTTGAGATCCCTCTTCTGGAGCGATAGCTGTGCAAATAGTTCCAGGGAATACAGTTCTTTGGGATTCCTCTTCTAGAGGTAACTGTGCAGATAGTTCCTGGGGACAATCACACTCTCAAGTGAGATTGGGGCTTGCAGTTATACTGATTTTGGGTCCCTTATCTTCGAACCAAATCTGCGCTTGCCATTGTGTTACTGATGTTCCCTTTGAGGCAATTGGTTTCCTAATAGTTAAGAGTAGGTGTGAATGTATTTTGATTAAGTGGAATGTTTGGTATCGCTGTGCATGAATATTGAATGTCTGGCAGAGGCTCCAATCAGTCTGGGTTATGTAGGGTTTAAGCCTGGTCAATTGTTCTTTTTAAGAGAATGTGTAAATTGGATATTTGGGCTGTCTCTGTATCTATAATTTTCCCAGACTAGAGTCCGGCTGACCTTTCTTTTTAACTTTTAAAAGTTATTTGGTAAGTCCAAGATTTTGGTCCAGTATTGCCAAATATGGGGATTTTTGCTCAATCCTACACAGGTTACCCCTCTACACCATGTGCTATTATTATCTGCGATGATTTTTGATGTGTCTTCTTATCAAATACCTTTTGGAAATTTAAGTACAACGCATCTACCATTTCCCTTTTATCCATAACACATGTTACTTCTTCAATGCACCCCAGTAAGTTTGGTGAACATGTTGTCCTTTTCACAAAATTATGTTGACTCTGCTTGATTACTTTGAAATGCTTTAAGTTCATGCTGCCATATCATTAACAATAACTTTAAGCCTCTGAAAGATGTTAAGCTACCGGCCTGTAACTTCTTACTTTTTGTCTTCCTCGCTTTGTTGAATAAAGAAGTTGCATTTGTCATTTTCTAATCAATGGAACCTTCTCTGAATCTAACAAAGTTTGGAAACTTGAAACCAATGCATCAACTATCTTATCAGCCATATCTTTTAAGTGCTCCTCATTTATCATCCCATATCTCCAACAATTTACTTCAGTCCCACTTCCCTGAGGATTATAATTTTCCTGGAATTCTCACTCCCCTTCATTTCCTGATTTACTGGGATCTTACCTGTGTTGTCTGAAATGAAGACAGACGCCAATTACATGCTCAATTGATCTGTCAGCTTCTTATCTTCCAATATTAATTCCCCACATTCACTTTTTATAGGAGCAACACTCACTTTGTTATCTTTTAACTTAAATATCTATAGAAATCCTTACCATTGTAGAAACAGTACCTTTGTATATTTAAGCCTGAGATAGTTTAATCCTTGATGAGTCAGGGAATCGAGGGTTACGGGGAAAGGGCAGGAAAGTGAGGTGGGCTGGATCAGCCGCAATCCTATTGAAAGTAGACAAATAGGAGGCTGGAAGAACACGGCAAGCTAGGCAGCATCGGCAGGTAGAGAAGCCAATGGTTTGGATCTTTGGGGTGGCTCAGTGGTTAGCACTGCTGTCTCACAGTGCCAGGGACCCAGGTTCGATTCCAGCCTCGGTGAATGACTGTGTGGAGTTTACCCATTCTCCCTGTGTCTGTGCGTGTTTTCTCCGGGTGCTCTGATTTCCTCCTGCAGCCTAGGTGAATTGGCCAAGCTAAATTGCCCCTAGAGTTCAGGGATGTGTGGGTTAGGTTAGTAGTCAGAGCAGAGAAATAGGGGAATGGGTCTGGGTGGGATACTCTTCAGAGGGTCGGTGTAGACTTGTTGGGCTGGAGGGCCTGTTTCTGCACTGTAAGAATTCTATTCTATTAAAAAAAAACCCTTCAGGGCAAGATGCGGGGGTAGGTGGAACGACTGATAAAGGGGATGAGTGGGATGGGGAGACTAATGCAGTGGCAAGGTAGGGATAGGTAATGGGTATGACCCGGTTGGTGAATGGGAGGGATGAATCCAGTTGGTAGGTGGAAGACAGGGTCGGTCAGAGAGATGGAAGTGCAAAGGCAGGGCTGGAAAGAGAGGCAGGAGATGGCTGGGAAGGTTATTTGAAGTTGGAGAACTCAATGTCAAGTCCTCTGGGCTGTAAATGCCCAGGCAGAAGATGAGATGTTGTTCTTCCAATTTGCGGTCAGATTCACTGCAGCAATGGAGGAGGTCAAGGATGGGCATGTTGGAGAGGGAGCTGGAGGGGGAATTGAAATGGGTGGTGACCAGGAGGTCAGACTGGCTGTTTTGAGCCCAGCCAAGATGTTCAGTAAAACGGACGCCTAGTTTATGTTAGGTCTCACCTATGTAGAGGAGACTTTATTGGGAGCACTGGATACAGTAGACTAGGTTGGAGAGATGCAGGTGAACCTCTATCTCCCCTGGAAGGACAGTTTGGGGCCTTGGATGGAGGTAAGGGAGATGGTGTATGGGCAGTTGTTGCATCTTTTTCACTTACAGGGGAAAGTGCCAGGGCAGTTGGAGGGGTTGATGGGAAGCGTCATGCAATCCAAGGAATGTTGAAAGGAACAGTCCTTGTGGAAGTCGGAAAGGAGTAGGCAGGGGAAGATGTTCTTGGTGGGGTGGGGGGTCTAATTAGAGTTGGCAGAAGTGTTTGAAGATGATACGTTGGATGCGGAGGCTGATGAGGTGGAAAGTTATGACAAGGGAGACCCTGTCTTTATCATGTTCATGAGAGTGGGACAGGGACTGGAGATGGTTCTCTGGAGGACTGTATAGTTGACAGAGGGGGAAAAGAAACAATATATGAAATAGGAGTTTATCCGAAATGTTTAGGAGTGGAACTTTTTAGGAATTTCTTGGGCCCTCCCACAGAGGCCTGAGAAACTCTAGTCTACATTTGACTGTGAGGAGGGAACAAAGTTTCCTACTTGAGGCGTGTTACCTATAAACCTTGGAATTAAGATCTGATATGAAGGACTGGGCTGGAAAGCTGAGTTCAGCTGCGAGGAATTGTCATCACTTATCCCAATACTCCAGTGATGGAGCAGTGATGGAATGAATCAAGCCATCTTCTTTGTCAATGTCAACATTTAGCTAACTGAATGAAAATGCTCTCCTTCAATTCTGACAAGTCAACTGGTCCACCTTTTACCTGCTTTGCACCTAGTAGCATTCATGTAACCTCTTCCTGAGATTTTGAGTAAGTGCTCAGTGTGGCCTGAAGTGTAGTTCATTTCATGACCACATGAAGAACAAGGATATCTTGGAAATGTGGAAAGATCGGAATCAATTGGGATTGTGACTGCACATGCTCGGGGATAGTTTAACAAAAGTGTTTCAAATTTTTCAGCAGGTTTGATCAAGTAAATAGGGAGAAGGGGTTTGTAATTAGACAACACAGATTAGAAATAATTGAAAACTTAAAGATTACTTAAAAAAAAACTTGTGGAAATACTTAAACAGGGAAACCTTGTGGGGCTAAAGGGAAAGAGGAGGGGTTTGAGTTGAATTGGTGAGTTCTTTCAGGAACCACAACCTCTGCCAGTACTGAGTAATGCTATGAAGTCGATTGTTTTGAATTGACATGTGTATGCTCCAGTCATGTTTGTTGAATTATACCTTTGCAATGGGGAATGAAACCAGAAATATTATTTGAGCCCATCTTTCTGTTTTGAAACTGCTCATTAGCAACTATATGTAGCAATCACCTATAAATGCCAGTTGGAATCAATAGGCTGATTGCTTTTGAAACATGTGAGCTCACGATTAGTCCTATGCTTGGTAATGCCACGTCAACTTCAATGACAACAAAGGATAGGCCATTTGTGACCTCTTACTCCATTGCCTGTCACCTCACTGGACCTGCTGCTTTGCATTCTATTGAGTCTCAATTTAATGGTCTGCCTGGCTGTTGGATGATGACCAGGCCCACAGCCTCTTCTTTCCTATCCTGCAGAAAGCAGGAGTCAAATAAGTTGCTTGAAGTGAAAGATACAGGATGCATGGTTATGCCAGTCTCTCTACAGTGAGCAAAAGGCCCCATTGAAAAGCAACTGTTAAAAGAGCTGGTGTGGTACAGTGGTAGAGTTCAAGTACCATCTGCTCCAGCGGTGTCTGATAACAGGTCGATTCAAAAATAAAACACATAAGACAACAGAGCCCGGATAGCTCAGTCAGTAGAGCATCAGACTTTTAATCATAGGGTCCCAGGTTCATGTCCCTATTCGGAGTGCTTTGGAATGGCACAGTGGCCCAGTGGTTAGCACTGCTGCCTCACAGTACGAGGATCCCAGGTTCAATTCCAGCAGCGGTTGACTGTGTGGAATTTGCACGTTCTCCCCGTATCTGCATGGGTTTCCTTCGGGTGCTCCGGTTTCCTCCCACTGTTCAAAGATGTGCAGGCCAGGTGAATTGGCCATGCTAAATTGCCCATCGTGTTAGGTGCATTAGTCAGAGGGAAATGAGTCCGGAGGTTCGGTGTGGACTGTTTCCACACTGGAGGGAATCTAATCAACAGAGCATTGAGTAAGGGTTTGGGAGGTCCTGTTGCAGCTGTAGAGAACATTGGTTAGAGTCATAGAGATGTACAGCACGGAAACAGACTCTTCAGTCCAACTTTTCATGCCAACCAGATATCCTAAATTAATGTCATCCCATTTGCCAGCAATTGGCCCATACCCTTCCTACTCATCCACCCATCCAGATTATTTTTAACTGGTAATTGTACCAGCCTCCACTACTTCCTCTAGCAGGATCTGGATTCGTGGTGCTGGAAAAGCACAGCAGTTCAGGCAGCATTCGAGGAGCAGTAAAATCGACGTTTCGGGCAAAAGCCCTTTATCAGGAATACTCTAGCAGTTCATTCCATACACACACCACCGTCTACGTGAATAAGTTGCCTCTTAGGTCCCTTTTAAATCTTTCCCCTGTCACCCTAAATCTATGCCCTCTAGTTCTGGATTCCCCTACCCCAAGGAAAAGGTCTATTCATTCTATCCATGCCCTTCATGATTTTATAAACCTCTATAAGGTCACCTCTCAGCCTCTGACACTCCAGGGAAAAAGCCCCAGCCTATTCAGCATCTCCCTATAGCTTGGACCCCCCAACCCTGAAAACATCTTTGTAAATCTTTTCTGAACCCTTTCAAGTTTCATACTTTTAGAATATTGTGCGCAATTCTGGTCTTCCTCCTCAGATACTGAAGCTGTCCATGTTTGAATGAAACAAATCTGGACAATATCCAGGCTTGCAAGTACCAAGTAGCAAGTGCTATTCATGCCACACAAATGCTAGGCAATGGCCATCTCCAATAAGAGACAACCTGGACACCAGCCCTTGGCATTCAATAGTGTTACCATCACTGAATTCCTCACTGGCAACATCCTGGGATTATCATTGACCAGAAAGTTGCCTGGACTTACCACATGAACACAGGGGCAACAGAAGCAGGTCAGAAGTTAGGAATACTGGGATGAGCCACTCACCTCCTGACTCCCCAAAGCCAGTGCACCACCTACAAGGCACAAGTCAGGAGTGTGATGGAATACTTGCCAATAACACTGAAGAAGCTTGACTACATCCAGGACAAAGCAACCCACTTGATTGGCACCACATCCAAAAACATCCAATCCCTCCACTACTGACACTCAGTAGCAGCAGTGTACTATTTACAAGAAACACTGCAGAAATTCATCAAAGATCATTAGACTGCATCTTCCAAACCCACAACCACATCCATCTCGAAGGACAATAGCAGCAGGTACATGGGAACCACAACAACAGCTGCAAGCTCCCCCCCAAGTTGCTCACCACCCTGATTTGGACATATATCTCCATTTCTTCCTAGTCACTGAGTCAAAATCATGGAATTCCCTCCCTAATGACTTTGTGGGTCAACACAGAGCAGCTGGACTGCAGCGATTCAAGAAGGCAGCTCACCACCACCTTCTCAAGGACAACGAGGGATGGGCAATAAATACTGGCCCAGCTAGGGACACCCACATCCTACAAGTGAATTTGAAAAGCAAAAGACTTAGAAATATAGAATTGTCACAGAGCAGAAAGATAAAATTTGGTCCATCATACTTGTGTCAGTAATATTACCCAAGTGTCGATCTTCCCCCCAAATCCCTGCACATCATTTATATCCAAATAATCATCCTGTGCCTTGTTGAATCTTTCCATTGAACCTGCCTCTACGACCTGTCCAAGCAAGAACTGAAAGTGCACATTTACCACAAACCTTCCATGACTGCTGGACACATCAGTGTGCTAAGCAATAGCAAGCTCCCAATAACAGCCACAACATAAATGATCATAAGGTCATAAAATGTAAGAGCAGAATTAAAGCAATTTGACCCATCGAGTCTGCTCCGCCATTTGTTCATGTCTGATATGTCTCTCAACCCCCCTGTCCTACCTTCTCCGCATTACCCTTGATCCCTTTACTAATCAAAACCTATCTATCTCTGTCTTCAGGACACTCAATGACATAGTCTCCACAGCCTTCTGTGGCATTGAGTTCAGCAGAGAAATCTGTTTATTTGTGATTTTAATTGAGAGATAAGCAAAAGCCTGGGTTTCAAGAAATATTCCATTGTTGTAAAGAAAATCTTTACCTGAGATATCAGGCAGGGTTTATGCTTAATGTCTCATCTGTATAAAAAGATTTTCTTCAGTGTAACACTCCTTCTGTCTTGCTTTTGAATTTAACCTTCTGACTCAAGAAGGGTCAGTGTACCGCACTCTCAATTAGAGTCATAGAAATGTTCAACATGGAAACATACCCTTTGGTCCAACCTGCCCGTGCCAACCAGATATCCCAACACAATCTAGTCCTACCTGTCAGCACCCGGCCCATATCCCTCCAAATCGTTCTTATTCATATACCCATCCAAATGCCTCTTAAATGTTGCAATTGTACCAGACTCCACCACTTTTTCTGGCAGCTCATTCCATACCCAGACCACCCTTTGTGTGAAAAAGTTGCCCCTTAGGTCTCTTTTATATCTTTCCCTTCTCATCCTAAACTTATGCCCTCTGGTTCTGGACTCCCCGACTCCAGGGAGAAAGACTTTGCCTATTTATCTGATCTATGCCCCTCATAATTTTATAAATCTCTATAAGGTCACCCCCGCAGCCTCCGACGCTCCAGGAAAAACAGCCCCACCCTGTTCAGCCTCTCCTTGTAGCTCAAATCCTCCAACCCTGGCAACATCCTTGTAACTCTTTTCTGAACCCTTTCAGATTTCACAACATCTTTCCGATAGGAAGAAGGCCAGAAGTGCACACAATATTCCAACAGTGGCCTCCAACCTTCAAGGAGCTATGAACCTGCACTCCAAGGTCTCTTTGTTCAGCAACACTCCCTCGGGCCTTACCGTTAAGTGTATAAGTCCATCTAAGACTTGCTTTCCCAAAATGCAGCACCTCGCATTTATCTGAATTAAACTCCATCTGCCACTTTTCAGCCCATTGGCCCATTTGGTCAAGACCCTGTTGTAATCTGAGATAACCCTCAGATTCTGGGTAATCCAAGATGGAGGACGGGAAAAATTTCTGGTTGTAACAGCTGCTCCTTTTCTGAGGTATTTTAGGAGTTGGAGGTGATTTCCTCGAATCCCAGGAGCAGAAATTACTGTTTTATATGCTGTTGCATTGTTTTGGAACTTTGGAAAAAAAATTATATACTGTAAATATTGCTACTAAAATGGACAAGAATTTGGTTCATTTTTCATTCAGCAGATGCATTACTATTATCGTGAGTAAGCAGAATCAAACATGTTATCTATTAAAATTTATGTAGCTTGAAGAACCTAAGTTATAACCTCAGTTATATTTACACAGTAAAGTTGGGTACTCGAAACTATTCATTTATGAATGCATCTTTTTAGTGTTTATTTTAAAGTTATGTTATTACACCAAGGATTCAAAATTGGATTTTGACATTTGGTTTACTCTTATATTTTTGGGTGGATTGATAGAAACACAGATTTCTTCCTGTTAATCCGTGACAGTAGAACTGGATAAACAGCAAGTTAATAAAAACAAAAGAAATGTGGATGCTGGATGTCAGAAACAAAAACAGAAATTGCTAGAAAAACTCAACAGAGGTCTGTGGAGAGAATATGTTTTAGATCCGGTGACCCTTTCCAGAAAAACAAGTTATACTTTCCTCCGAGTGCTCTGACCTCGTCCCACAGTCCTAAGATGCGCAGGTTACATGGCAATTCCAAATTGTCCATCGTTTTTATGGACATACAGGCTAGGTGGATTAGAACATAGAACATAGAACATTACAGTGCAGTACAGGCCTTTCGGCCCTTGATGTTGCACCACCCTGTCTTCCTAATCTGAAGCCCATCTAACCTACATTATTCCATGTACATCCATATGCTTGTCCAATGATGACTTAAATGTACTTAAAGTTGGTGAATCTACTACCGTTGCAGGCAAAGCATTCCATACCCTTACTACTCTCTGAGTAATGAAACTACCTCTGACATCTGTCCTATATATATCACCCCTCAATTTAAAGCTATGCCCCCTCGTGTTCGCCATCACCATACTCGGAAAAGGGCTCTCCCTGTCCACCCTATCTAACCCTCTGATGATCTTATATGTCTCTATGAAGTCACCTCTCAACCTTCTTCTCTCTAACGAAAATAGCCTCAAGTCCCTCAGCCTTTCCTCGTAAGACCTTCTATCTATACAAGGCAACATTCCTAGTAAATCTCCTCTGCACCCTTTCCAAAGCTTCCACATCCTTCTTATAATACGGTGACCAGAACTATACACAATATTCCAAGTGCGGCCGCACCAGAGTTTTGTACAGCTGTAGCATAACCTCATGGTTCCGTAACTTGATCTCTTTATTAATAAAAGCTAAAACACTCTATGCCTTCTCAACAACCCTGTCAACCTGGGTGGCAGCTTTCAAGGATCTGTGTACCTGGACACCAAGATCTCCCTGCTCATCTACACTACCAAGAATCTTACCATTAGCCCAGTCCTTTGCATTCCGGTTACTCCGACCAAAGTGAATTACCTCACACTTGTCTGCATTAAACTCCATTTGTCACCTCTCAGCCCAGCTTTGCAGCTTATCTATATCTCTCTGTAACCTATAACATCCTTCGGCACTATCCACAACTCCACCGAACTTAGTGTCGTCTGCAAATTTACTAACCCACCTTTTTACGCACTCATCCAGGTCGCTTATAAAAATGATGAACAGCAGTGGACCCAACACCGACCCTTGCAGTACACCATTGGTAACTGGACTCCAGGATGAACATTTCCCATCAATCACCACCCTCTGTCTTCTTTCAGCAAGTCAATTACTGATCCAAACTGCTATATCTCCCACAATCCCATTCCTCTGCATTTTGTACAATAGCCTACTATGGGGAACCTTATCGAACGCCTTGCTGAAATGCATGTACACCATATCAATCGGTTTACTCTCATCTACCTCTTTGGACACCTTCTCAAAGAACTCAAAAAGGTTTGTGAGGCATGATCTACCCTTCACAAAACCGTGCTGACTATCCCTAATCAAATTATTCTTTTAGAGTCATAAAATCATAGAGATGTACAGCATGGAAACAGACTCTTCAGTCCAACCTGTCCATGCCGACCAGATATCGCAACCAAATCTCGTCTCACCTGCCAGCACCCGGCCCATATACCTCCAGACCCTTCCTATTCATACACCCATCCAAATGCCTCTTAAATGTTGCAATTGTACCAGCCTCCACCACATCCTCTGGCAGCTAATTCCATATACATACCATCCTCTGAGTGAAAACGTTGCCCCTGAGGTCCCTTTTATATCTTTACCCTCTCACTCTAAACCTATGCCCACTAGTTTTGGCTCCCCAATCCCAGGGAAAAGACTTTGTCTATTTAGCCTATCCATGCCCCTCCTTATTTTGTAAACCACTGTAAAGTCACCCCTCAGCCTCCGAGGCTCCAGGGAAAACAGCCCCAGCCTGTTCAGCCTCTCCCTATAGCTCAAATCCTCCAACCCTGGCAACATCCTTGTAAATCTTTTCTGAACCCTTTCAAGTTTCCCAATATCTTTCCAATAGGAAGAAGACCAGAATTGCACACAATATTCCAACAGTGGCCTAACCAATGTCCTGTACAGCCACAACATGATCTCCCAACTCCTGTACTCAATACTCTGACCAATAAAGTAAAGCATACCAAACGCCTTCTTCACTATCCTATCCACCTACGACTCCACTTTCAAGGAGCTATGAACCTGCACTCCAAGGTCTCTTTGTTCAGCAACACTCCCTAGGACCTTACCATTAAGTGTATAAGTCCTGCTAAGATTTGCTTTCCCAAAATGCAGCACCTCGCATTTAGCTGAATTAAACTCCATCTGCCACTTCTCAGCCCATTGGCCCATCTGATCTAGATCCTGTTTTAAATTGAGGTCACCATCTTCGCTGTCCACTACACCTCCAATTTTGGTGTCATCTGCAAACTTACTAACTGTATCTCTTATGCTCCCATCCAAATCATTTATGTAAATGTCAAAAAGTAGAGGACCCAGCACTGATCCTTGTGGCACTCCACTGGTCAGAGGCCTCCAGTCTGAAAAACAACCCTCCACCACCACTCTCTATCTTCTACCTTTGAGCCAGTTCTGTATCCAAATGGCTAGTTCTCCCTGTATTCCATGAGATCTAACTTTGCTAATCAGTCTCCTATGGGGAACCTTGTCGAATGCCTTATTGAAGTCCATATAGATCACATCTACTACTCTGCCCTCATCAATCCTCCTTGTTATTTCTTCAAAAAACTCAATCAAGTTTATGAGACATGATTTCCCACACACAAAGCCATATTGACTATCCCGAATCAGTCCTGGCCTTTCCAAATACATGCACATCCTGTCCTTGAGGATTCCCTCCAATAACTTGCCTACCATTGAGGTCAGGCTCACTGGTCTATAGTTCCCTGGCTTGTCTTTACTGCCCTTCTTAAACAGTGGCACCACGTTTGCCAACCTCCAGTCTTCCAGCACCTCACCTGTGACTATCAATGATACAAATATCTCAGCAAGATGCCCAACAATCACTTCTCTAGCTTCCCATAGAGGTCTTCGGTACACCTAATCATATTCTGTGGATTTATCCACTTTTAACTGTTTCAAGACATCCAGCACTTCCTCCCCCTTAATCTGGACATTTTGCAAGATGTCACCATCTATTTCCCTACAGTCTATATATTCCATATCCTTTTCCACAGTAAATATTGATGCAAAATATTACTTGAGTATCTTCCCCATTTTCTGCGGCTCCACCCAAAGGCCGCCTTGCTGACCTTTAGGGGCCCTATTCTCTCCCTAGTTCCCTTTTCTCCTTAATATATTTGTAAAATCCCTTTGGATTTTCCTTTTAAATCTCCTTAATTGTATTTGCCAACGCTATCTCATCTCCCCGTTTTGGCCTCCTGATTTCCCTCTTAAGTACACTCATACTTTCTTTATACTCTTCCAAGGATTCACTCGATTGATCCTGTCTATACCTGACATATGCTTCCTTATTTTTCTTAACCAAACCCTCAATTTCTTTAATCATCCAGCATTCCCTACACCTATCAGCCTTCCCTTTCACCCTGACAGGAACATACTTCTCTGGATTCTTATTATCTCGTTTCTGAAGGCTTCCCATTTTCCAGCCGTCGCTTTACCTGCGAAAATCTGCCTCAAATCAGCTTTTGAAAGTTCTTGCCTAATACCGTCAAAATTGGCCTTTCTCCAATTTAAAACTTCAACTTTTAGATCTGGTCTGTCCTTTTCCATCACTATTTTAAAACAAATAGAATTATGGTCACTGGTCTCAAAGTGCTCCCCCACTGACACCTCAGTCACCTGCCCTGCCTTATTTTCCAAGAGTAGGTCACGTTTTGCACCTTCTCTAGTAGGTACATCCACATACTGAATCAGAAAATTGTCTTGTACACAATTAACAAACTCCTCTCCATCTAAACCTTTAACACTATGGCAGTCGCAGTCGATGTTTGGAAAGTTAAAATCCCCTACCATAACTACCCTATTATTTTTACAGATAGCTGAGATCTCCTTACAAGTTTGTTTCTCAATTTGCTTCTGACTATTGGGGGGGTCTATAATACAATCCCAATAAGGTGATCATCCCTTTCTTATTTCTCAGTTCCACCCAAGTAACTTCCCTGGATGTATTTCCAGGAATATCCTCCCTCAGTACAGTTCTAAATGATTATCAATCCTATCTCTTATAACCTTTTTCAACACTTTACCAACAACTGAAGTATGGCTCACTGGTGTATAATTACCAGGATTGTCTCTACTCCCCTTCTTGAAAAGGGGAACCACATTTGCTATTCTCCAGTCTTTTGGCCCTATTCCTGTAGACAATGACGATTTAAAGATCAATGCAACAGGCTCAGCAATCCTCTCGCTGGCTTCCCAAAGGATGCTATGATAAATCCCATCCAGCCCAGGGGACTTATCTATTTTCACACTCTGCAGGATTTCTAATGCCTCTTCCTTGTGAACCTCAATCCCACCTTGTCTACTAGCCTGTATCTCAGTATTCTCCTCGACAACATTGTCATTTTCTAGAGTGAATATTGTCGAAAAATATTCATTTAGTGCTTCCCCTATCTCCTCTGACTCCACACACAACTTCCCACTTCTGTCCTTGATTGGCGCTAATCTTATTCTCGCCATTCTTTTATTCCTTAATTACCTGCAGAAAGCCTTAGGGTTTACCCTTATCCTATTCATCAACAACTTCTCATGTCTCCTCCTGGCTCTTCTGAGCTCTCTCTTTAGGTCTTTCCTGGGCTACCTTTAACCCTCAAGCACCCTAACTGATCCTTCACATCTCATCCTAACATAAGCCTTCTTCTTCCTCTTGACCAGAGATTCCACTTCTTTGTAAATAACAGCTCCCACACTCTACAGCTTCCTCCCTGCTTGAAAGGTACATACTTATCTTGGACACACAGGAGCTTTTCCTTGAATAAGCTCCACATTTCTAATGTGCCCATCCCCTGCAGTTTCCTTCCCCATCCTATGCTTCCTAAATCTTGCCTAATCGCATCGTAATTGCCTTTCCCCCAGCTGTAACTCTTGCCCAGTAGTATGCACCTATCCCTTTCTACCACTAAAGTAAACATAACAGAATTGTGATCGCTATCACCAAAATGTGCACCTACTTCCAAGTCTAACACCTGGCCGGGCTCATTTGTTGGCCTGTCTACATACTGTGTCAGGAAGCCCTCCTGCACACTTTGGACAAAAACAGACCCAGTATAGTACTCGTACTATCGTGTTCCCAGTCAATATTTGAAGTCCCCCATGACAACTACCCTGTCTCTCTTCCTCCTATCGAGAATCATCTTTGCTATCCTTTCCTCTACATCCCTGGAACTATTCGGAGGCCAATAGAAATCTCCCAGCATGGTGACTTCTCCTTTCCTGTTTCTAACTTCAGCCCATACTACCTCAGTTGATGAGTCCCCAAACATCCTTTCTACAACCGTAATACTGTCCTTGACCAACAATGCCACAACTCCCCCTCTTTTACCATATTCTCTGTTCTTACTGAAACATCTGAATCCTGGAACCTGCAACAGCCATTCCTGTCCCTGCTCTATCCATGTCTCTGAAATGGCCACAACATCGAAGTCCCAGGTATCAACCTGCACTGCAAGTTCACTCACCTTATTCCGAATGCTCCTGGCGTTGAAGTAGACACACTTCAAACCAACTTCTTGCTTGCTGGTGCCATCTTGCATTCCTGAAACTTGATTTCAGACCTCCTACCCTCAACCCTTTCTGTACTCAAAATACAATTTTGGTTCCCAAGCCCCTGCTGGATTATTTTAAACCCACCTCAATAGCCTTAGCGAATTTCACCCCCTCCCAGGATATTGGTGCCCTTTTGGTTCAGATGAAGACCATCCTGATTTTGGAGTTCCCATCTACCCCAGAAAGAGCCCCAATTATCCAAGAATCCAAAACCTTCCCTCCTGTACCATGCCTGTAGCCACGTGTTCAACTCCTTTTCCTCTCCCTATTCCTTGCCTCACTAGCACATGGCACAGGTAACAAACCAGAGACAACAACTCAGTTTCTCCTAGCTCTAAACTTCCACCCTAGCTCCCTAAATTTCTGCCTTAAATCCCCATCTCTCTTCCTACCTATGTCGTCAGTGCCTATGTGGACCACGACTTGGGGCTGCTCCCCCTCCCCCTTAAGGATCCCAAAAACACGATCAGAGACATCACAAACCCTGGCAGCTGGGAGGCAACACACCAACCGTGAGTCTCTCTCGTCCCCACAGAACCTCCTACCTGTCCCCCTAACTATGGAGTTCCCAATGACTACTGCTCAGCTCCTCTTCCCCCTTCCCTTCTGAGCAGCAGGGACAGACTCTGTCAGGGACAGATTAGTTTTGGGAAATGCAGGGTCACAGGTATGGGTGGGATGGTCTTCAGAGGGCCAGTGTAAGCTGAATGGGCTGAATGGCCTGCTTCCATGCTGTAGGGATGCTAAGAAGCTCGGATTAGATCAGTACAGGTATTTCAGAGACTTATGGTGCCTGGTGAAGATTACACAGACATCAAGGGGTAAGGCCAAAGAGGATTTGAAAGCGAGAAAATGAGGGAAAATCTGTTTTGGAGGGAAGGCCCTCTTCGCTTGAAGTTGTGTCAAATAAACTTTAAATTATACTTGGTTAATAATTTTGTTTAAAATCCTGTGCAACTTGACAGTTAATGTGCCATACAAATAGTGACTCCAATGTAAAGCAAATGATACAAAATTGAAATAAGATCATCTAAAATGCCAGGAATGCTTAACAAGTCAGACCACATTTGTGGAGAGAGAAATAATCTTAACACTTCAGTCAACAATTAGTCATCAGAACTGTCGGAGTGTTGGAGAAGGACTTGAAATGGATTGGTTACACAATGAGGCAAATTATATTTGCAAATTAGCTAGCACATTGGACCTCTACCTCAGCTAGTTGCTAAACTGTACTTGGAAATAGCATTACAGGTCTTCTGCAAATAGACAATGAGTAAACTGTGCTCATCAGTCATGCAATATTCATAAATCAGTGCATTTCACTTGATTCTGTTTGATTAGCATTTCTTTCCCAAGGTCTTTCATTCTGAAGGATGTGCAGCGGAGGCCTCACTGTGACAAATGCCTGCTAAGTCCAGTGAGCAATCTTCAGACTCTGCCACAGGTCGGTGATGTGTTGGGGTGGATGGCTAAATGGGCAGAGTTTGGTGTAACCTGAGAAACATGGCAGTGATCAGGTGATGTTTTTAACTCCACCAGTGCCGATTGACAGTTAGATTTAGGGAGAGGATTGGCTCCCACCTTTGTCCAAGATGGGCAGGTCCGTGAACCTGACCCTGAGAAATGGCTACCCACAATTCCCCTTGTCGATCAGTCAGGTGACCCGGTCTCTGATGAGCCAAAGAGGTTAGCTATTCCCAAGGTGCGTTGGGCAGAAAATTACCTTTGGGGCTCCAGCACTGTGGTCATATGGACGTAGAAATGTAAAGCAGTTAGATTGCTCCCTCCCCCTCTCCCATACACACTTCTACTGCCAGGTGCAGACCACCTTCTGCCCTGTATTTCAATGGCCTCCCCATAAATCCTATGCCCACTTTATGCCAAGCAATCCATCCTACATGGTCCCTCATATTCCTGTGCCATTCTCTGCTCCATTACCCATTTCCCATGGCACCTCATAACCATTGTTCCACCCTGTGTACATGGCCCTTTGTACCTCTAAGTCACCATATGCCCATATACCCATTGTCCATCACCCTGCATTAGCCCCATGCCACCTTCAGCTCCCAGTCATTTCAGTGGCTCTTTATAGCCCCCAGGCCATTTCACGGCAATTCATTCCCACCCCTGACCCGCTACTGTTCATCCTTCCCTTTCCATGTGCAATCTCTTTGCATCCACCACAGGAGAACCTCAGGATGCACGCTGACAGTGTTGCGAGGGAATACCGCATCACTCTTGGAAGAAAAAGCTCTATTTGATAACAAAAAAGCACGATACATACAGTTAAATTGTTTCAACTCATCTCTTATGAAAACAGAAACTTCACTAATAAGTCTACCTTCTGAAGTGTGTAATCCTTCATGTGTGAACAACAATTTCCATTCAGTAAGCAGTTGGAACAGACAACAAAATATTCACTCCATCGGCAATTTGTTGTGAAAATATTAATTTGGGAAGCCAGCTGTTTAACAGAAATCCGATAATAAACAGGTTTTCTAACCTCGCATTTTTTTTAATCAAACATTTTATTTTTAAGCTAGTTCCCTAACAGTAGTGGGAAATGATAGTAATGGTGATCATACTGCAGGACTGATAATCCAGGCTAAACCTCTGAGACAAAACAGAAATAGCTGGAAAATCTCAGCAGATCTGACAGAGAAAGCAGTGATAATGTCTCCGCTCCAGCGAACTTTCTTCAGAAGAACTCGCTTTCTTTCCACGGAGGCTGCCAGACTGGCTGAGTCTTCCAGCAATTTTGGTTTTTGCTTCTGGTTTCCTGCGTCTTTGGTTTGTTGTTTAGCATTTGAGAGAATTGAGCTCAAATCCCTCTAAGGCACCTGATGGATTTTGATTTCAATCTGTTCGTGTTGAGTGGAAAGGTAACCTCCATGATGGTGACCACGACGATGTCATTTATTTCTGTTTAAAACACTCATCTGATGCACTCGTGGAAAAACTGAGGACTGCACATGTGAGGTCAAAGTCAAAAAGTATGGTGCTGGAAAAGCACAGCAAGTAAAGCAGCTTCCCGAGGAGTAACAGAGTTGATGTATCGGGCATAAGGAATTTTGGGTGTGGGGGGGGGGGGTGGTGGTGTGGGTGTGTGGCTAAGAGGTAAATAGAAGGGGGTTGTTGGGCTGGGGGGAAAGTAGTTGGGAAGGCAATAGATGGATGCAGGTGGGGGCTGAGGTGAAAGGTCGAAGTGGAAAGTAGAGCGAATAGGTGGGAAGGGAGATGGTTAGGTGGGCCAGGCCAAGAGGCAGTAAGGGTTGCATGCCTACAGCATGCAAGTCCTGGGCCTCTTCCACCGCCAAATGCTAGCCACTCAACACCTGGAGGAAGAAATCCTCATCTTCCGCCTTGGGACCCTCCAGCCTCACAGGATCAATGTGTTTTCATTTCCCCTGCCCCTCCGATCCAACCCTCCAACTCAGCACTACCCTCTTGATCTGTCTTACCTGTCCATCTTCCTTCCCACCTATCTGCTCCACCCTCCGCTCCAACCTATCACCATCACCCCTCACCTGCATTTACCTATCACCTTCGCAGCTACCTTCCCACCAGTCTCACCCCTCTATTTATCTCTCAGCCCCCTTCCCACCACCCCTCCAACATTTCTGATGAAGGGCTTCTGCCCGAAATGTCAACTGTCCTGCTCCTTGGATGCTGCCTGACCTGCTGTGCTTTTCCAGCACCACACTTTTTGAATCTGATGTACTAATGTCCTTTAGGGAAGGAAAAGTGCTCCCATTACCTGGTCTGGCCTATTGTAGATTCAGAAACCACACCCACTCATGCAGCTCCATGAGCACCTTAGCAACTAAGGTTATACTGCCATGACATAGTCCACAGGAGGTCCAGTAAGCTCATACCATGTGTTGAAGGACTATCATATGAGAAGACGTTGAGAAGGTTGGGTCTGTATTGGTTGGACCATAGAAAAATGGGAGGTGACCTTACACAAAAAAGATTCTTAGGTGACAACAGGGTGATGCAGAAAGTTTGTTTTCCCTTGTGGGACAGTGTAGGACCAGAGGGCATCATCACAATATAAGGGGTCACACATTAAAGTCAAAGATGAAGAGGAGTTTCTTCTTTCAGAGGGTAGTGAATCTTTACTTCAAAGAGCTGTTGAGGTGGAGTCATTAAGTAGATTCAAGGATAAGACAGAGAGCTTTTTAATTAGTTGGTGAATCAAGGATTATAGGGAAAAGGCAGGTAAGTGGAGTTGAGGATTGTCAATTCAACCGTGATCTCATTGAATGGTGGAGCAGATACAATGGATTGGATGATCTACTCTGCTCTTACGTCTAATAGACTTAGAGTCTAGTTGGCTCATGTGGAGCAGAAACAGCAATGTTGTTCTGATAGACTTTATGATCAGTTTATTTGTTGCACATCCTCAGGACTTGGAGTCACAGTCATACAACATGGAAACAGACCCTCCAGTCCAAAATGTCCATGACAACCATAATCTCAAACTAAACTAGTCCCACTTGCCCGCACTTGGCCCAATCCCTCCAAACATTTCTTATTCATGAACTTATCCAAGTGTCTTTTGAACATTGCAACTGTACCTGCATCCACCACTCCTTTGGGAAGATTATTCCACACATGAATCACTGTCGGGTAAAATTGTCTTAGTCATAGAGTCATAGAGATGTACAGCACGGAAACAGACCTTTTGGTCCAACTTGTCCATGCCAACCAGATATCCTAAATTAATCTAGTCTCTAAATTAATCAAGTTTTACAACATCCTTTCTATAGCAGGGAGACCAGAATTGAATGCAGTATTCCAAAACTGGCCTGACCAATGTCCTGTACAGCTGCAACATGACCTCCCAATCTTAAACTCAACGCACTGACCAATAAAGGCAAGCATACCAAATGCCTTCTTTACCACCCTGTCTACCTGCAAATTTATTTTCAAGAAACAATGAACCTGCATCCCTAGTTCTCTTTGGTCGGCAAAACACCCCAGGACATTACCTTTAACTGTATCGGTCCAGCCCTGATTTGCCTACCAAAATGTAGCACCTCACATTTACCAAGGTTAAACTCCATCTGCCACTCCACAGCCCCTGAGTAGTTAGATTCTCTACAGTGTGGAAACAGGTCATTTTGGCCCAACAAGTCCACACTGACCCTCTGAAGAGTCACCCACCCAGACCCATTCCCCTACCCTCGTACTCTACATTTCCCCTGACTAATGCATCCACCCCGCACAACATACTTTAAACTGCAGTTTTCTTGAAGAGGGGATTACAGCTGAATGAAGAGTTGCAAGGTCGCTGCTTCTGTGTGATCACTGAGCACATCCAAAAGCCATTGGCAATATTTCTTAGTGAATTCCTTGGACATTTTATTCCTGACAACTACATTTCAGGAAGAATCTTGAGACGTGGCTTTTTTTTAAAAAAGTACTTTTGTCACGAACTCAGCTATCTTTGAGTTGTTGAACATGTCGACTTTTCGAGTTATATCACTGCCAAAAGGTCTGCTGAATAATAAATAGCAACTAAAATATCAACCTGGTTTTATATTGCTCCTGATTATGTCTCTCAAAAAAGTGCTTTACTAGGAATGAATTATTTGAGGCCTGCTGATATTTGAAAGTTTCACAGGGTGAGGTCGATTTTTTGCTGCTGGAACTGGAATGATGGTTGGGGTGGGGGGCAAGGGTTTTTCCTTTCCACCTTCATGACACCACCAGAGCACTATTCCATGCAGCTGAGTTGACTGCAATTATTGCTCTCAGTGTACACCATTAAGGTGAGAGGGGAAAGATTTCAGAAGAACCTGAGGGTTAATTTCTTAATGCAGAGGGTGGTGAGTATATGGAATGGGCTGCCAGAGGAAATGGTTGAGGCAGGTACAGTAGCAACATTTAAAAAACACTGCCAAAAGGTCTGCTGAATAATAAATAGCAACTGAAATATCAACCTGGTTTAATATTGCTCCTGATAGGATGGTTTTGAGGAACATGGACCAAATTAGGCAATTGGAACTAGCTGAGTGGGCAACATGGTCAGCATAGACCAGTTTGGGTTGATCGGCCTGTTTTCATGCCATACCATGACTCTCTTATAATACCAAATGTTCCTGTTTTATAGTATAATTATCATGAGTCACAGTACATTAGTCCAATGACAATGCAGCGTACCTAAAAAAGAAACCAAGACAGACTGTGTTCAGCCATGTGCTGTCTCAGGAGAGGACAGTGATAAGTCTGTAAATTTACTCACCGAGCTTCAAGGTTTGTTTTCAGACATTTTGTCACCATACTAGGTAACATTATCACTGAGAGTCTCCCGTGACGCGTTGGTGGTATGACCTGCCTCTCTATTTATAGATCTTGGTTTCTTCAGGTGGGTGATGGCATTTCTGGTTCTGTTTTGCAAGGGAAGGTAGATAGGATCTAAATCGATGTGTTTATTGATGGAGTTCTGGTTAGGGTGCCATGCCTCAGTGACAAAACACCTGAAAACAAACCTTCAAGCACAGCCAGCTAATTTACATACTTATCATCAACCTGAGCTACAAATCTTCTCAAACATCGCTCAGAGTAGGGTGAGGCTGGATAGCCTGTAATGCTGGAAGTATTAGAGATAAGACGGATGAGTTAAGGGCATAGATGGACATATGGAACAGTGATGGTGCAGCCATCACAGAGACATGGTTGAGTGAGGGACAAGGTTTAGGCAAAAGTGAGGACTGCAGATGCTGGAGATTAGAGTCAAGATTAGAGTGGTGCTGGAAATGCACAAGTCAGGCAGCATCCAAGGAGCAGGAAAATTGATGTTTCGGGCAGGAGCCCTTGATCATGATTCCTGATGAAGGGCTCCTGTCTGAAACATTGATTTTCCTGTTCCTCGGATGCTGCCTGACCTGTTGTGCAATTCCAGCACTACTCTAATCCTGAGGGACAAGATTGGCAACTTAACATTCCAGGCTATAGGATCTTCAGGCAGGATAGCGGAGCATACAAAAGTGGAGGTGGTATTGCATTATTAGTTAGGGAATTATTGCAGCAAGAACAGATAACGTAGAACATAGAACATTACAGCGCAGTACAGGCCCTTCGGCCCTCAATGTTGCACCCACCTATGGAACCCATCTGAAGCCCATCTATCCTGCACTATTCCAATTTCATCCATATATTAAGCCAATGACCATTTAACTGCCCTTAAAGTTAGCGAGTCTACTACTGTTGCAGGCAGCGTGTTCCGCACCCCTACTACTCTCTGAGTAAGGACTCTCACTCTGACATCTGTCCTATATCTATCACCCCTCAATTTAAAGCTATGACTCCTCGTGCTGGCCATCACCATATGAGGGAAAAGGGTCTCACTGTCCATCCTATCTAACCCTCTGACTATCTTATATGTCCCAATTAAGTCACCTCTCAACCTTCTTCTCTCCAGCAAAACAGGCTCAAGTCCCTCAGCTTTTCCTCATAAGACCTTCCCTCTATACAGGGCAACATCCGAGAAAATCTCCTGTGAACCCTTTCCAAAGCTTCCACATTCTTCCTACATTGCGGTGACCAGAACTACATGCAATACTCCAAGTGCGGCCGCACCAAAATTCTGTACAGCTGCAGCATGACCTCATGGTTCCAAAATCCAATCCCATTACCAATAAAAGTGAACACATTGTATGCCTTCTTAACGACCCTATCAACCTGTGTGGCAATTTTCAGGGATCTTTGTGCATGGACACCGAGATCTCTCTGCCCATCTACACTACCAAGAATCTTACTATTAGCCCAGTACTCTGCACTCCTGTTGCTCATTTGAAAATGAATCACCTGACACTTTTCTGCATTAAATTCCATTTGCCACCTCCCAGCCCAGCTCTGCAGCTTATCCGCGTCCCTCTGTTACCCGTAACGTCCTTCTGCATAGTCCACAACTCCACAGACCTTAGTGACATCCAAACATTTACTAACCCATCCTTCTACACCCTCCTCTAGGTCATTTATAAAAACTACAAACAGCAGTGGAACCAAAACAGTTCCTTACGGTACACCATGAGTAACTGAGGGAGGAACTAAGGAGGGATAATCTCTTTGAAAGTAAAGCAAATGAGGCTTTGGGAATAGACCTTAAGAATAAAAAGGGGGTAGTCACACTGTTAGAAATATATTATTGTCCCTCAAATGGACAATGGAGGAGGAGATATGTAGTCAATTCAGTAAGCTGTGTTAAAATAATAATAGGCTAATTATATTGGGATTTAAACAAACTCAATATTAAATTAGGGTAGTCATAATATAACAGGTATGTAGGCTGGGAGCAAACGTCTTGAAATATGTTCAGGAGATGATGCTTTTAGGGGAGTGTAGTGCTGGGAAGTATGACAGGTGTTTGAGGTGACGATGAGAGGGCATTTTAGTGATAGCAACTACAACAGTGGTTAGAGGTGTACAAAATAATGAGAGGAATAGATAGAGTCAATAGCTAGAGACTTTTCCCCAGGGCAGGATTGACTGGTACGAGAAGTCATAGTTTGAAGATATTAGGAGGAAGGTATAAAGAAAACATCAAAGGTAGATTCTTTATGCAGAAAGTTGTGAATGCATGGAATGTGTTGCCAGCTGTGGTGGTGGAAGCGAAGTCATTGGGAATATTTCAGCGACTGCTGGACATGCACATGGATAGCAGTGAGTTGAGGGTGCGTAGATTAAGTTACTATATTTTACATTAGGATTAAATCTCGGCGCAACATCGTGGGCCTAAGGACCTGTTCTGTGCTGTACTTCTCTATGTTCTATGTTCTAACACTTTACGTTTAAAGTTTGTTATGGAAATAGAGGAAGATAATCTGCATAAAGAGGGTTTTGTTTTGTGGTAAGGCAGATATTATTAAAATAAAGTGGTATTGGCCAGATACTCAATAGATTGGGAATAGCTACTGATGGGTAAATCTACAACAGAACAGTTGGAGGCATTCATAAATTTACCGGGGGAAGCACAGGCCTAACATGTTATTTTTCGGGTGATATATTGGAGCAACAAGCCCAGATAATCCTGGATGTCTAGGAATGTTCCAGACGGATAAAAAGGAAAAGAGAGATTTATAACAGATACAAAGGGAGCAAAGTAATGACATCATTAGAGGAGTCTAGGAAATGCAAAGGGGAGCTCAGGAAGCAAACAGGAAAGCTAACTGGGCCGTGAGAAAATATCAGTGGGCAAAATTAGGCCGAATACTGAGATATTCTGTAAGCATATCAAAGGCAAGATCATGACCAGAGAAAGAGAAGACCCTGTTTAAAGACCATGAGGGCAATCTGAGCTTCAAGCTGACAGGCTTGTTGGTCCATTTGTTCCATATGTTGTTCCACTTTACAAGGAAGGTGGCAGAGATTGAACCAAGGAACTGTGGATCAGTGAGCTTTTCATCAAAGGTAGGGAGACTGTTGGAGAAAACAGTGAAGGAGAAAATTAATTTCTATTCAGAGAAGTAAGCTTTGATCAGAGATAGCATGGCTTTGTCAGAGGGATAAAGTGAGGACTGCAGATGGTGGAGATCAGAGCTTAAAAATGTGTTGCTGGAAAAGCGCAGCAGGTCAGGCAGCATCAAAGGAACAGGAGAATTGATGTTTCAGGCATAAGCCCTTCTTCAGAAGGGCTTATGCCCAAAACGTCAATTCTCCTGTTCCTTTGATGCTGCCTGACCTGCTGTGCTTTTCCAGCAACACATTTTTAAACTTTGTCAGAGGGATGTCATGTCTAACCATTCTCATGGAATCTTTTGAGGAAGTCGCCAAGTATTTGGATGAGGTTAGGGCAATTTATGTACTTTATATGGATTTCAACAAAGCCTTTGATAAGATATCAAATGGGAAACTGATAAGGAAGATAAAAGCTTCTGAGTTCCAGGCTAACATGGCAATAGGGATCCAAAATTGGCTCACTCAAAGGAGACAGAGGGTGGTGGTATATGGCTGCTTCTGTACCTGCAGCCTGAGCAGTGGTTTACCACAGGGGTGAGTGCTGAGTCCCTTGCTGTTTGTGGTATTTATGAATGATGTAGATCAGTGTGTGCGAGGGTTTGACAGGTAAATTTCCAGAGGAGATAAAGATTGACAAGGTGTTTCACAGTGAGGTGGAAGGTGTTAGATTATAGAAAGCTGTAAATGGATTGATCACTTGGGCTGATCAGTGTCAGATGGAATATAACTCTGATAAATGTGAGGAGATGTACTTTGGAAGAAGAAAAATACTAAGGAATACTCAATGAATGGCAAGAAGCTCAAAGGAAAAGAGAGATCTTGGTATACCCTGAAGGTGGCAGGATGGGTTAATAGAATCATGGAATTAGTGAGTTTGGAGGACATTTGTAACTCAGGTTGAGATTCTGGATGTAAGTTTGCTTGCTGAACTGGAAGTTTCATTTTCAGACGTTTCGCCACCATACTGGGTAACATCATCAGTGAGCCTCTGGTGCAGCACTGGTGTTATGGCCCGCGTTCTATTTATGTGTTTAGGTTTCCTTGGGTTGGTAATCTAATTTCCTGTGATGATGTTGTTTCCTGTGCTGGTGATGTCATTTCTGTTCTTTTTCTCAGAGGGTGATAGATGGGATCCAAATTGATGTGTTTGTTGATAGAGTTCCGGTGGGAATTCTATGCTTCTAGGAATTCTCATGCGTGTCTCTGTTTAGCTTGTCCTAGGATGGATGCCCAGTCAAACTGGTGTCCTTCCTCATCTGTATGTGATACTGGGTCATGTATTTTTGTGGCTAGTTGATGTTCATGTATCCTGGTGGCTAGTTTTCTGCCTGTTTGTCCAATATCATGTTTGTTACAGTTTTTGCAAGGTATTTTGTAAATGATGTTTGTTTTGCTTGTTGGCTGTATAGGGTCTTTAGGGTTGTTGGCTGTATAGGGTTCATTAACTGCTGTTTTAGTATGTTGGTGGGTTTGTGGGCTACCATGATGCCTTAGTAGAAGAATCATGCCACTCCAGTCATTCCACCCAAGAATTCCTGAGCACCATCAAATACACCAAGATAGAAGAGGATAAAATAATAGTTTCCTTTGACGTAACAGCCCTGTTCACACCCATCAACATCAACCTGGCCAAAGAAACACTGACTACCCTATTAGAAGAACCAAAGACACATACACCAGACACCACCAACTTGATCAGCAAAGACACATCATAAAGCTCGTAGACCTATACCTTACCAACCACTTCAATTTCAACAACAAAATCTACAGACAAACCAATAGAACCTCCATAGGATCTTCAACGTCAGGGTTCCGAGCAGAGGCAGTAATGCAGAGACTTGAACAAACAGCTCTACCAACCATCCAACCGAAAGTTTGGGTCCACTATGTGAATGACACCTTTTTCATCACTAAATGAAACAAATTAGAGGAAACTTTCAAGACCATCAATAATACCCTTACTGGCATAAAATCTATAAAAGAGGAGGAAAACCACAACAAATTGCCATTCCTAGATGTCATAGTAGAGCGAACAGTAAATGAGGAACCTCAAATCAGGGTCTACAGGAAAACAACACATACAGACCAAATACTAAACTACAGAAGCAATCATCCCAACATCTACAAAGAAGCTGCATTAGAACCCATTATTTCAACAAACCACCACACACTGCAGTACAGAGGAACTACGAGGAGCAGAAGAAAACCATCTCTACAGTGTATTAAAAAAGAATGGGTACCCAATGAACAAAGTCCGCTGATTTCTCAGTAACAAACTCACACAAGCAGACAAAATGTGTCCAGAAACTCTCCCCTATATCAGAGACACCTCAGAAATGACTGCCAGACTACTCAGGCCTATTGGCATAATGGTAGCCCACAAGCCCACGGACACACTTAAACAGTAGCTAATGAACTTAAAAGACCAACAAGCCAACAAGCAAAACAAACGTCATTTACAAAATATCTTACAAAAACTCTAACAAACACAACATTGAACAAACAGGCAGAAAACTAGCCACCATTATACATGAATTTCAACTAGCCACAAAAAAACATGACCCACTATCACTAGTATCCTTACATACGAATGAGGAAGGACATCATTTTGACTGGGACAACACATCCATCCTAGGGCAAGCCAAAGAGACATGCATGAGAATTCTTCAAAACATGGCATTCCAACTGGAACTCTATCAACAAACACACTAACTTGGATCCCATCTATCACCTTCTGAGAAAAAGAACAGGAGGAAAACATCACCAACACAGGAAATGACATCACCAACCCAAGGAAATCTAAACACATAAATAGAAAATGGGCCATAACACCAGTGCTTCACTGATGATGTTACCTACAATGGTGATGAAACGAACCTTCCAGTCCAGCGAGCTAGCTGACATCCAGAATCATAAAATCCTTTCAGTATGCAAGGAGGCCATTCAGCCCATCAAATCCACACTGACCCTTCAATGAGCATTCCATCCAGAGTCACACAATCCCTGTAGCCCTGCATTTCCCATGTCTAATCCACCTAACCTGCAGATCCTTGGACACTATGGACAATTTAGCATGGCCAATTTATCTAACCTGTACATCATTGGACTGTGGGAGGAAATCAGAGTACCTGGAGGGAACCCACACAGATACAGTGTGAATATATATACATATGTCATATGTATATGACACTGACAGTCACCTGAGATGGAATCAAACCCTGGTCCCTGGCATTGTGAGGCAACAGAGCTAACTACTGAGCCACCATGCCACCTGACGGGTAGCTAAGAAGGCATAAGGGAGTCTTGCCTTTATTAGTCAAAGAATAAATTACAAGAGCAGAGAGGTCATGTTGGAACTGTACACAGCTTTGGTTAGACCACAATTAGAGTACTGTATGCAATTTTGCTCACCACACTACAGGAAAGATGTGATTGCACTGGATGGGGTGCAAAGAAAATTCACCAGGATGTTGTATGGGATGGAGCATTTCATTGATGAAGAGAGGCTGGTTTAGCTCAGTGACTTTCATTGGAGCAGAGAGGGTTGAAGGAAGGACCTGATAAAGGAATACAAGATTATGAGGGACATAGAGAGAGTGAATAGAAAGTTGTGACCATGAAGAATATACTGCCTGGGAGGGTAGAAAAGGTGGTGAAAGTGAGGACTGCAGATGCTGGAGATTAGAGTCGAGAATATGGTACTGGAAAAGCACAGCAGGTCAGGCAGCTTCCGAGGAGCAGGTGAATCAACATTTCGGGCAAAAACTCTTCATCGGGAATGGGTAGTTAAGGTTTCAAACTTCAAAACGTTTAAAACTAGATGAGCACTTGAAGTGCCATGGAGTCATAGAGTCATACAACACAGAAACAGACCCTTCAGTCCATCTCGTTCAAGACAACCAAGTTCCCAAACTAAATTTGTCCTATTTGCCTGGACTCGGTCGTATGTGTTGTAGACAGGCAGGAGGCTGGAAGAAGACAGCAAACCAGAGAGCAGTGGAGGTAGAAAGGTCAACATTTCAGGTGGACCTGAAGAAGGATTACACCCAAAACGTCGACTTCTCCATCTCCTAATTGCTGCTGTGTTCTTCCAGCCTCCTGCCTGTCTACTTTGGATTCCAGCATCTGCAGTATTTTTGTCTCATTAGTATATGTAGCAGTATATTCATGGTGTTAGAGACCTGATGAGCCAAATGACCTCTCCTGTACTGTTTGGTTTTGTGATTCTATGATTCAGTCTACACGCAACGTTCCTTGGTACCAAAAACTCAACATAAGCAAGGAATACCAAAGTCAGCATGAGCAGGTGAATTCGCTGCTCAGAGGTTGTTTCCTTAAACCAGCAATCAAAGTCACTGTCAATTTCAGTGCCTCTATCAGTGTCCATTGGGCAAACCACAGAGAAGCCATCAGACATTTCAGCACAGAGCTATCAAAAGCTATTCACTTTAAGGTAGTAAATCTTTTGCCTTCATTTAATCTTACCTTTTCAAATTGTAGACGAGAATAGTACAAAATGTGATCTATTGAGTCTGCACCAGTTCAGTCAAGTACCAATTCTCTTTCCCAGTACCCCTGCAATTAGACAGTGGGGAACAAGGCAGCTGAGGGAGCTTGATTTTGCGAGAAGTCGAAAGTCAAACAGCAGGGGGAGAAAAGTTTGCAATGAACCCCTGGGAATTTTAAAAGTGAAGTAGTAAGCCCTTTTTGACATTGCCATACATGCTCACTAAAAGGCTAACTTACCAGAATTCATTTCCCCTCCCAAATAACTGTGTGAAAGTGAACAATACTGAGGTCCAAATCCTGATTCCATATGGGAGGCATGCTGCAGGCGAGGTACTGTACCTCCTGGACTTTGGACTGTGGAGCGACTGCTTTCAGCTTTGTGCCATGCTATGATTGGCATCAGATGACAGTAGCAGCCTGGGACTTGAGGAATGATAGGGGGAGGGAATCCAGAGCTGGATGTGTAACGGACACAAGTGAAGGAGACTGGTCAAGGGTAAAACCTGTCTTTTTTTTAATTCATTTGTCGTATATGGGCACCATTGGCTGGGCCATCATCTATTGCCCATCCCCACTTGCCCTTGGGAAGGTGGTGCCTTCTTAAACTACTACAGTCCTACTGTAGGTTGACCCACAGTGCATTGGGGAGGGAATTCCAGGATTCCAATTCAATGACATTGAAGGAATGGTGACATATTTCCAAGTCAGGATAGTGAGTGGCTTGGAGGAGAATTTGAAGGTGGTGGTGTTTCCATGTATCTGCTGCCCTTCTCCTTCGCGATAGATGTTGTCATGGGTTTGGAAGGTGCTGTCTCAGGATCTTAGGTGAATTTCTGCAGTGCATCTTATAGCTAGTACAAACTACTGCTACTGAGCATTGATGGTTGGGGGGAGTGGATAATATGAATGTCGTGTCAATCAACCAGTGTACTGCTTTGTCCTGGATGGGGTCAAGGTTCTTGAGTGTTCTTGGCACTGTACCCATATGGACAAGTGGGATGATTCTGACTTATGCCTTGTGGACAGGATTTTGGGAGTCAGGAGGTTAGTTATTTGGTATTCCTTGCCTCAACAAGGGTGGACAAAACTGGGCAAGGGTGAACCCTGTCTGGGCAAGGGTGGCAGCCTGAGCAGGGAAGGACATAAAGGGCCAGAGTGTTTCGTTGCCAGTGAGGTGAGTGGTACTCCTGGATTCGCTTAAACTAACACACCAGACCTTTAAGCCCATAATGTGATGGCAGGGGTGTTGACTTCGTGCTAGCCCCCATCAGCCAATTTGCTGTGTTACTGTGGGAGAAAATCTGCTTTGCTGTCCACCCACAGCATGGCCGCAAAGAGCATAATGAACCATGTCTGCCTAGGCCACAACAGACACTACCCAGAGTGCCTCAGTCTTGTCGCAACAGGCTAACTAAGATACAAGGCAGCAAATAGGAGATGACTCAAGCCCCTTCCTAAAAGGGAATACACTTCCCGTGACAGCCTGACAATAGACTTCCTCACCATCAACAAGAGTAGTCTCATTTCTCACACATACTGGAACTCCACAAATGATGGATGTAGGTTTGCTCACTGAGCTGGAAGGTTCATTTCCAGATGTTTCATCACCATACTAGGTAACATCTTTAGGGGGCCTCCGGGCTAAGCACTGCTGATAATTCCTGCTTTCTATTTATATGTTTGGATTCTTTGGGTTAAAAAGTGAAGTCTGCAGATGCTGGAAATCAGAGCTGAAAATGTGTTGACCTGCTGTGCTTTAACCAGCAACACATTTTCATTTCTTTGGGTTAGTCATGTCATTTGCTGTGGTGAAGTCATTTCCTGATTTTTTCTCTCAGGGAGTGATAGATGGGGTCTAACTCGATATGTTTGTTGATAGAGTTATGGCTGGAATGCCATGCTTCTAGGAATTCTCATGCACACACACAGACACACATACACACAGACACGCACACAGACACCCACACACACCCTTACAGACACACACTCCCACACTCACACATGCACCCCCTCACAGACTTAAGACACTCTACACTCACTACACACACACATACACTTTCTCACACTCACAACCCCCAACCCAGACAGACACACACACACACACACACACACACACAGACAAAGACCCACATGCAAACATATATTTTGTGGGGTGAATTTGTACTTGCAGGGTTACATTGGACTTTGCTCAAAAACTGCATGCATTCATGTAGAACTCCATTATCTCACTTTTTAGATAAGAATCAATCTAAACATCATGGCATAGACAGAGAACACAGGGGGCTAACACCTTCAACATATTGTCTAGCTATCACCCATTGTTAAAGGCTAACCTGAGAATGCAACTTTTTTAAAAAAAGGTTTTGTGATTTATACATGAAAGAAGTGAAACTATCATGGTATTCAAACAGATGCAAGTTTCAACAGGCAATCAATTTTTCAATGTATAATTTCAGTTACATCACACTGTAAAGTTTTGCTATAAATTCTGCGTGTTAGGATTGAACCCTCCACTATCACCTGATGAAGGAGCGACATTCCGAAAGCTAGCGTGCTTCCAATTAAACCCATTGGACTATAACCTGGTGTTGTGTGATTTTTAACTTTGTACATCCCCAGTCCAACACCGGCATCTCCAAATCTGGGGATGAAGTGTTTGTCATATGAGAAGTGGTTGAGGATTCTGTGTGTGTACTAAGCGGTGTTTAGAAGAATGATGTGGGATCTAATTAAACCTTACAGAATACTGAGAGGACAGAGCGGATCGAGTGGATGTGGAGAAGATGTTTCCAGTGGCAGGGGAGACTAGGACCTGTGGGCACAGCCTCAGAATGAAGGGAAGACCCTTTAGAACTGACACAAGGAGTAATTTCTTCAGCCGGAAGGAGGGGAATCTGTGGAACTCTTTGCTGCTGAAGGATGTGGAGTGTATTCATTGAGTGTATTTCAAGCAGAGATAGGTTGTTGATGAATAAAGGCATCACGGGTAATGGGACAAGGTAGGAGAATGAGAAACATATCAACCGTGAGCAAATGGTGGAGCAGACTTGTTAGCCGAATAGCATAATTTTGCTATTCTATTTTATGATGTTAAGATGAGAAATTTGCATAGCAAGTGCTTGTGAACTGGAATGCACTGCTTGGAATGATAGTAGAAGTGGTTCCAGGCATGACTTGCAAAAAGGGGATGAGGTAGCACCTGAAGAAATATAAAAGGTATAATTGTTGGATTAAAGCCAAAGGTTTGAAGAGTGGAACGACCTAAATTGTTCTGAGAAAGAACCAGAGTATCAATGCTGGGACCATAACTATTCACGTTATACATTTATAATCTGGATATAGGAACTGACAGCATTGTTGCTAAGTTTGCACAGAGGATTAGGTTGGAGGGACAGGTAGTGTTGAGGAAGCAGGGAGGTTGCAGAAGGACTTGAACATGTGGGGTGAGTGAAAGTTCAAGAATTCCATAAATATCTTCCTTTGGAAAGCAACCCATTTTCAACCTCCCCCTGCACCACCTCAGGCAGTGCATTCCAAATCCTAAACAATCACTTTTCTCATGTTGTCTCTGAATTTGTTGCCAGTCACTTTTAATCTTTGATCTTTGGTTATTGACTCTTTAACCAGGCTATTTGGAAGTTTTGTAAATTAAAGCATCTCTATTGAATTGCTTTCTCTGCTCTATGGAGAGCAACCCCACCTTCTCCATTTTATCCAAGTTACTGCGCCTGGAACATTCCTGCTAATTCACATCCATCCCCGCATAAAGCCTTCACGCATAAAGCCTACTGAAAAATGACTTGATGTGACTTTTGTTCTGTAATGTAGCTCCTGTTTAGCTACCCTAAGAAATGTCGTAGATACCACCATCTGATCAAGACGATTTGGAATGGGCAATGAATGCTGACCTTTCCAGCGAGCCCCACAACCAGGGAATGGATCTTTCAGAAATGCTGCTCGCCAGATGTGCTCGAACTTGTTGCAAATTGACTTTGACGATGATGCTTTTGCATTTATAATTAGCAGCAGAAATTATTTTAATAGGATCAGGGATTATTTGCATAACTGTGCTATGAATTTTCAGATGTCGCAGAATCTTCAACAATTAACACCAGACAAACATTCTCACTTTTGCACTGAGCAGATGCAGTGAACGCTTGATAATTGCCCTCATTCATCCACTGGAACAGGTTCCCACCTGCTGATGGGACACTCAGTGGAGAATCATGCATAACATAAGGCAATGAGGCACCATCTGAAAGATAGCACCTTGCAAATTTTTGTTAATTACAATTGCTGCTTATCATTCAGCAGCTTATCATTCATCCACAAAAACATAATACCACAGATGTTGGAGAAGAACACTGATAATACTAGAACACGGTGGTCTCTGGAAAGAGAGGAGGGGTAATTGCTGAGGCCAATGACCTTTTTGTCAGAACTGGAAGAAGTTAGAAATGTAACAATTTTTTTAAACAAGCACATTGATTTTAAGGCAGATGGAGTTGGAATTTTGATGATGGAAGGCTGCCAACATATTTAAAGACCGCTCCCATCCCAGTTAGAATCTCTTCCAACCTGTTCCGTCAGGCAGAAGATATTAAAGCTTAAACACATGCTTAGGAACAGCTTCTTTTCCTGCTGTTGTTAGACTGCTGAATGGACTTCTCAAATTTCAAAACTAAGGTTGATCTTGCTTTGGTACACCTCCTGTGCAGCTGTAAGCTTCTATGCCTCACTCTGTTTAAACACTATATGATATGTGTATGTCCTTTTATGGTATGATCTGCCTGTATTGCATGCAAAATAAAACTTTTCACTGTACTTAGGTACACATCTCAACGATAATCAAATCAGAAACACAAAAGGGTGAAAGGTTATCAGGGTAGGCAGGAAGTTTGAGCAATCAGATTAGCTATAGCCACATTGAATAGTTGACGAGACTCAACTGGCGAAGTAACCAGCTACTGCTCCTACCTGGTATGACTCAGAGCGAAACCAGGGAACTTGGAGGTGGGGAGGGGGGAAGAGGGCTAGAAATCATTGGGATGAGGACAGAAGAAACATTAAATGATAATATAGATGGTAGGAGTTATTGAATGACAGATGTAATGTTGAGACAAGACAAAATGAAAAGGTAATGGGGCATGAGAAAATGGGATTGTGGAAGATTAATTAGTTACTGTAGAATAAAGTGAGGGAAAGTTTAACAAAATAGAGGTAACTCTTGTGATTTGCGATTTTGTTTTATTCAGTCGTGGGATGAGGGTGTCGCCGGCTAGGCCAACATTTATTGCCCATCCCTAATTGCCCAGAGGGCGGTTAAGAGTCAACCATATTGCTGAGAGTCTGGAGCCACATGTAGGGTGGACCCAGGTAAAGGGGGCAGCTTCCTTCCCTAAAGGCCATGAGTGAATGCAGAAAGAGAGAGGGGTTCAGGCTCCATGCAGGACAAGTATCATTGGGATATCTTAATCATTTAATTTATTTTTGGTGGAGTTAGCAACAATTCATGAATTAAACTAGTGTGGCATTTTATTGTCAACTGTAAAGTTACAGAGTTTATTATACCATCATTTGCTCCTGATTTGATCAGAAATGGATCAAATGTCTATAAGCTACTATAATTTGCAACCACAAATAAAATTGTAAGACACTTAATGTTTAAATGTATTAAGTCAACAAGGTCATGACAATTGGTAGTGAGTAACAATGAGTATTTAACATTGCAGTAAAATAGCCAGTTAAATGCTCCAGGAGAAAGTGAGGACTGCAGATGTTGGAGTTCAGAGTTGAGAGTGTGGTGCTGGAAAAGCACAGCTGATCAGGCAGCATCTGAGGAACAGGAGAATTGACATTTCAGGCATAAGCCCTCATCCTCCTGCTCCTCGGTTGCTGCCTGACCTGCTGTGCTTTTCCAGCACCACACTCTCGCGTTAAATGGTGGGAAATGACTCAATGGAGTTTCAGGAACTTCTACTTGGCCATATGGATTTGTATGTGCATTTACCTGAGTTGCAGTCCTGTACATCCTTTCTCAGAGTAGTTTAAATGATGGAATCTCGTTGATATGTTATCATATCTTAAGGAATCAGCAATATTCTGGACTGATATAACAAGAGTGACAGTGCAATAAAATCTAATACCAACAACATACTAATTTTGTGCCAGTTCCGTCTGCTTGAGACCTGACATGTCCATTTTGTAGCCATACCTCCCTCTTCATATTCCCAACATGCTGGTCATATTTACCTTATCATTCATTATAATGCTCCATGAGGCCCAGCTTTAAACTATTATTGCTGCTCATATACTTTCAAGAATGCTAGATCTGTGATGAAAATCTGATCAAATGGTTCAACACAAATGACATCAGACAGTGGTGAGCTTTATGGGTAAAAGTTCCCACATTGTTCGGTCTTTAGGTTGTGCTTAAGGAAAGAAAAATAAGAATGAATATTTGCATCAACTCATAGAGTCCTACAGCACAGAGACAGGCTCTTTGGCCCAAACTGGTCCATGCTGACCAAACTGTCCATCCACGCTGACACCATTTCCCTGCACTTGGCCCATAGCCTTCTGAACATTTCCTATCCAAGTCTTTGCCCAAATGCCTTTTAAATATTGTTAATGTACCCACTTCAACCACTTCTGCTTGCATTTCGTTCCATATGCATACCACCCTCTGAGTAAAAATGTTGCCCCTCAGGTTCCCTTTAATTCTTTCCCCTCTAGTCTTAAATTGATGCTCTCTAATCCTTGATCCCCCAACCCTGGGAAAAAGACTGAGTGCATTCACCCTATCTGTGTCTCTCATGACCTCATACACTTCTACAAGATTCCCCCTCAGTCTCCTACACTCTAAAGAAAAAAGTCCTGGCTTGTCCAACCTCTCCCTATAACTCACACCATTGAATCCTGGCAACATCCTTGTAAGTTTCTTCTGCGCTCTTTCCAGTTTACTAACATCCTTCCTGCAGCCAGGTGACCAAAATTGAACACAGTACTCCAAGTGCAGCCTTTCCAATGTGTAACTGCAACATAACTTCCCAACTTCTGTACTCAGTGCCCTGAGGGATGAAGGCCAGTGTGCCAAAAGCCTTATTCACTGCCCTGTCTACCTGTGACTCCACTTTCAGAGAACTGTGAACCTGGAAGCAATCCATTGCTGTGAGCCTGGATTCATATGTAGATCAGAACGGCTCAGGATGGCACATTTCCTTCTGAAAGGAAAATAATAAACCGTACAGGCTTAAGCAACAATTGATGACGGTTTGATGGTTACTATTACAGAGATAACAGGGTGTAGCAACATTATACATTCAGTTGAGGGTGAACCCCATATTCTGCCTGATGTCCTGGTTAGAGACAAAAAAAACTCCAGATGCTGAATTCCAAGGTAGACTGGCAGGAGGCTGGAAGAACACAGCAAACCAGGCAGCATCCCTAAGTGGAGAAGTCAATGTTTCAGGTGTAACCCTTCTGCAGGATGTGGGTGAGTGTTGGGGGGAGCTGCAGATAAAAGGGAAGGTGGGGATAAGTAAAGACAGGTAAAGCGTGCGACCTGGTTGGTCAGCGGGAGGAATGAATCCGGTTGGTGGCTGGAAGGAAGGGTTGATGAGAGGAATGGATGGGAAGGGGAGGGGCTGGAAAGGGAGTTGGAGGATGGGAAGGGAAGATATTTGAAATTGGAGAACTTAACGTTGAATCCTCTGGGCTATAGGCTGCCAAAGCAGAAGATGAGATGTTGTTCCTCAAAAAATGTCCTGGTTATCAAGGTCATTAATTGCCCCAAAGCAGTACTGTGGAGAGTAACAATCGGAAACTCAAAGGACTCAACCTCCTCAAAACTACATTTTTTTTACACTGGTGGCCATCCAGAGATTAGAATGTACGAGGCAAAGCCATAACTTACAATTCAACTGGGGAAGTGGAGAAAAGAAACGGGATTCCTGAGTGTATGTAATTCCAAAGTAGAGTCATTTTGGATTTGAAACATGAGCTGTGTTTTCCCACAAGTGCTGTCCCGTCTCAACTGAATTGGGATTTTGAAAGATAATTTAGGACCAATGTATTTTGAACTCTGAGCCAGCATCACCGGACTCAAAATGTTAACTCTGTTTTCCACCAACAGATGCAGCTAGAACAGACGAATCTCTCCAGCAACCTCTGTTTTGTTTTAGAACTATCCATTTATGTGCAGGTTAGGCGAATTGGCCATAACTAAATTGCCCATAGTGTCCAAGGATGTAAAGGATGGGTGCATTAACCATGAGAAATGTCGGACTACAGGGAAAGCTTAGAGAGATATGTCTGGATGGAATGCCCTTCAGAGGGTTGGTGTGGACTTGTTGGGCTGAATGGCTTGTTTCCACATTGCAGATATTCTGTGATTCTGTATTTCATCTAAAATCTACTGTTGTCAAATTGCCTGCTGTACGACTGTAGCAGAAAGACATTAGTTAAGCCGTTTTTTTTTGTTACAAGCGTAGTATTATTTATATAGGATTTCTTTTAAATAGAACTAATTTGTTTTAGAGGAAGAGTGCAATATATTTCTGTTGCTCAGGGTACACCAAGGTTCTTTTACTTATTCGGCCATCAGTGCTGTTTTCTTTCTCATCCTTCACTAGGGCTGTCAGAGTGGTTTGTGTTTCAATGGATCTGCATTGCCACAGTTAACATATTTTCCCACATGTCTGCAAAATGCCTTCACATGACCTCTGTCAGCTCGAAGGCAAAAGCAGCAGGTAATTGGAAAAAGCATCACCCACAAGTCACACATCACCCTGACTTGGACATGTGTCTCCATTGCTTCATTAATGCTGGGTCCAAATCCTGGAATTTCCTCCTTCCACTGCAGGAGACACCAGTGCCACATGGAGTGCATTAGTTCAAGGCAATGGCTCACCCACCATCTTCTCAAGGCCAGCTCATGATGGGTGATTAATTTTGGCCTTCCCCATGATCTGGCAGCCATGAATCTATATGTGCATAAATGAGTTAGAAGCAGGAGAAGATAATTTGGCTCTCCCATCCCATTCTGGCACATGATAAGAAGTTGGCTGATCTACAATCCTGTCAACACTCGATAATCTTTTCACTTCCCTTGCTTACTGGAAATCCATCTGTGTATTAAAAATATTCATGGTGTGGAGGTGCCGGTGTTGGACTGGGATAACCAAGGTCAAAAGTCAGCAGGCCAGGCTGCCTGGCCTGTTGTGTTTTTCCAGCACCACATTTTCAACTCTGGTCTCCAGCATCTGCAGTCCTCACTTTCTCCAAGGTCAAAAGTCACTCTACACCAGGTTATGGTCCAATAGGTTGTTTTAAATCACAAGCTTTCGGAGTGCTGCCCTTCCATCAGGTGAAGTGAAGTGATGTCACCTGATGAAGGAGCAGCACCCCAAAAGCTTGTGATTTTAAATAAACCTGTTGGATTATAATCTGGTGTCCTGTGACGTCTGACCTTAAAACTATTCAAATACTCTCCTTTTACTGCTCCAAAGACACATGATCCACTGGCAGAAAATAAATTCCTCATTTCTGTCTTAAATAGGTGACCACTGATTTTTAAATAGAGACTTCTGACTCTTCCAACCCATTTACATCCTTCGTTAAATGAGTCTTACATCCATATACGTATGTTAAAGACAATGGTTAAATGTTGTGCATTCCTATGATGTTTGATGGTCTGATTTGCCAGGATATAATTTAGCTGACACTGAGCTTTAGCTAAAAGGAACATTGGAGATCTGAAATGCAAGCAGAATGAGCTCAAGAAACTCAGCAGTTCTGACAGCATCTTTGAAAAGCGAAACAGTGTTGACATTTTGAGTGTAACGTGACTCCTCTTTGGAACTATGTCCAAAGCCATCCTAAGAGATTTTGGTTACCCTGATCAAGTAATGACTAGCTGTATCTTCTGCAACACCATGAATGGGCTTAAGGCCTTTGGCTGTGAAAAATGCCTAGTTTGGGTCAGATTACCCTAAAGGTTTCTCAGATGTTGGAGCAGCAAGGTGAAGCTCACTGTTCCACATTGCTATTAGGCAATAGCAACATGAAATATGTTGACTATTAACAGGAAGCTGTCATCAAGATAAGGCATGTTCAATGTATTACACAAATGAGTAATGTGGTATATGATTTTCAGTGCCATGTAATGCAATGAATGCAATTCATACTTTGCAAAGACTAACAGGTTGTATCAAACAGCATATCCCTTTGGCTCTTCACAACAGGCAAGGTACTGACTATACTTGGACAGTATTTGCTGCATAATTCTGGGTGAACAAATAATTACATTGATATTCAATTTAAGATTTTCAGTTGGGTTCACTATGTGGTGTATTTTTGCATGCTGGAAGCTACATATACAGTTGTTCTGATATAACGCAATACTTGCATTCTCGTGCAATCTTGCGTTATAAAAAAATCATGAAATAGCCACACCGTTTAAACTTATGGGGCCAGAATTGTGTTATAGCCAATACAGGTAAGTAAATAATGGACTAAATTCTTCAAATTGCGTTAAAGTCAATTTGTGTTGAAGAAACACACTATAGCAGAGCCGACTGAATTAATACTTGGGTGGCACATTGGCTCAGTGATTAGCACTGCTGTCTCACAGCACCAGGGACCCGAGTTTGATTCCAGCCTCAGGCAACTATCTGTGTGGAGTTTGCACATTCTCCCCATGTCTGCTTCGGTTTCCTCTGGGTGCTCCGGTTTCTTCCCACAATCCAAAGATGTGCAGGTTAGGTGGATTGACAATGCTAAATTGCCTGTAGTGTCTAGGGATGTATAGATTAGGTGACCTAGTCATGCAAAATGCAGGATTACAGGGATTAGGTGAATCTGGGTAGGATGCTCTTTGGAGGGTCAGTGTGGACTTGATGGGTTAAATGGCCTATTTCCACAATGATATTTCCACATGTCCTTTCCTTACAATCAGAAAAACACACTGCATCTCTTTGAATCCAACAAACTAAGCGAGAGCCATTCTGTTCAATTTCTCAGGACTGTGTCTTGACCTTTCAGGGTAAGTCTGCCTTCTTTAAATTTTAAATAAAGCTGGGTGGTTAATTGTCAGTTGTCATTAAACAGTACATTCTCCATGAAATGCCTCTATTAGTCAGACTCCACTTGTCAAGCAATTAACGCTATCATCTCATAAAATATAAATGTGGTTGTTGTTTTTTTCTTAAAATGTTGACTGTTACAAGGTGAACAGCTTCTACAAGCTGTGACTTTATTCAGCAATACTCAAGAAGTAGAGATAACATTTCAGGTCAATAACCTTTCATCAGAACTGAGTAAATGTGTTGGCAGCATTGAACTAGCAATAATAATAACAACAACTTGCATTTATAAAGCACCTTAGGGGAATAAATACATTTCAATAAACTATTGGAGAGTGAGAGATTGGATGAAATTGCAGTAAGGCTATCTACAGCAACACTACTCACAGTAATTGTGAGGCTGATGTTTTTTGCCCTGAGCAACTGTCTGTTATGCAAGACAATTTTTTTAATTTCTTAGAAGTTTTATTTCTGCTTTAATTTACTTTTGCATTGTGGCAATGGTGTTGACACAGTGCGATTGATAATCATTTGAGCTCACAGATTCGAGACAGCACAGCTCATCAGGGAGGGACCCCTGGCCAGGAATCCTGATTGCTGTGCCCACCCATCTCCCCCAGAAGGGAAAGTGGCCTCAGAGAACTAAAGTTGAATCAATGAATAGAATAGCCTTTATCATCAGGTGCACTTGAATGAGTGCAGTGAAAAATTTGTAATGTTGCTTCTTTGTACCATACAGGGTACCTAGATACAGATACTTTAAATCTTGTCAAATATTTGAAGTAATAAAAGCAATGAGAATATTGCATTTAAAAGTCCAGAATGAAAACAAAAGGTTTTATACAGGTATTCAGTTTAAAATCCTTCTACTCCTTTTCCAACACATACCTTTTGGGTTTTGAGAACACAAAGCCAGACTGCATCCACACGCTGAAAAATGTGTTGCTGGAAAAACGCAGCAGGTCAGGCAGCATCCAAAGAGCAGGAGAATCGACGTTTCGGGCATAAGCCCTTCTTCATCCACAGGCTGACCTCCATCCAGGACTTATGCTCCTGCCCGATATGGGAATTCCCCTGCTCTCGATCTGCTCTCTGCTCCGAGACTCAGCCCGTGACTCAATTGGCTCCGCATTCTGGGACACCCCACCTCGCCCTTTCTGTGTTCCTCCTCAGTGACTTGCTCTGCTCCCCACACTGGGACCCGCTCTGCTCCCCACACTGGGACCCACTCTGCTCCCCACACTGGGACCCGCTCTGTTCCCCACACTGGGACCCGCTCTGCTCCCCACTCTGGGACCCACTCTGTTCCCCACACTGGGACCCGCTCTGCTCCCCACTCTGGGACCCGCTCTGTTCCCCATACTGGGACCCGCTCTGTTCCCCACACTGGGACCCGCTCTGCTCCCCACACTGAGACCCGCTCTGTTCCCAACACTGGGACCCGTTCTGTTCCCCACACTGGGACCCACTCTGTTCCCCACACTGAGACCCATTCTGCTCCCCACTCTGGGACCCGCTCTGTTCCCCACACTGAGACCCATTCTGTTCCCAACACTGGGACTCACTCTGTTCCCCACACTGAGACCCATTCTGCTCCCCACTCTGGGACCCGCTCTGTTCCCCACACTGGGACCCGCTCTGCTCCCCACACTGAGACCCATTCTGTTCCCAACACTGGGACCCGCTCTGCTCCCCACACTGAGACCCGTTCTGTTCCCCACACTGGGACCCGCTCTGTTCCCAACACTGGGACCCGCTCTGCTCCCCACACTGGGACCCGCGCTGTTCCCCACACTGGGACCCACTCTGCTCCCCACACTGAGACCCGTTCTGTTCCCAACACTGGGACTCCCTCTGTTCCCCACACTGAGACCCGCTCTGTTCCCAACACTGGGACCCGCTCTGTTCCTCACACTGGGACCCACTCTGTTCCCCACACTGAGACCCGCTCTGTTCCCAACACTGTGACCCGCTCTGTTCCCAACACTGGGACCCGCTCTGCTCCCCACACTGGGACCCGCGCTGTTCCCCACACTGGGACCCGCTCTGCTCCCCACACTGGGACCCACTCTGTTCCCCGTACTGGGACCCGTTCTGTTCCCCACACTGGGACCCGTTCTGTTCCCCACACTGGGACCTGCTCTGTTCCCCACTCTGGGATCCGCTCTGTTCCCCACACTGGGACCCGCTCTGTTCCCAACACTGGGACCCGCTCTGCTCCCCACACTGGGACCCGTTCTGTTCCCCGCACTGGGACCCGTTCTGTTCCCCACACTGGGACCCGCTCTGTTCCCCATTCCGTGACCCACTCTGGGACCCGGTCTGCCCCCCGCTCCAAGCTCTGACCACAGCTCGTCTTCCTCCATTTTTCTTCCATTCTCCAGGTAGGGTGAGGATAGTTTAAGAAGTGTGGGAGGGTGAGGTTGGGTTAAGATGCACTCCTGCAAAGAGTGGGAAGAAAAAGAAAGGGAAAGGAACTGGCGAGCAGAGGAGCTCTGACTGGAATGGCTCACTCTGCTGCCACCTTGTAGGAACCCTATCTTGCTCAGTGGTAGGATTTGCCAGTTCCAAGGGCTAGCTCCACTCCAGAATCAGAATCTCAGAACAGCTGTGACACACAAGGATGCCATTCAGCCACTCATGTCTATGCTAGTTTTACATCCCAGTACCAATCCCCTGCCTTTTCCCCATATCTCTGCACATCATTTCTATCCAAATACTTATCCTTTACCCCGCTCTTGAATGCCTCCCTTCAACCTGCCTTCACCACATTTCCAGGCTGTGCCTTACATCCCCACCTACTCACTGTGTGAAAACCTCGTATTACTCCTGTTTCATTTGCACATCACTTTAAATCTGTGCTCTCATCCCTTTTCTCTTATGAGCAGGAACAGCTTTTCCCCATCTACTCAACTTAGCCTGATCATAATGATGTCTATCAAATCTCCTCTCAACCTTCTTCTCTCCATGAAGAGCTTCCAAACTATTTCAGCTTATCTTCACAGGGTCATAGAGCTATACAACGTGGGAACAGACCTTTCAGTCCAACCCATCCAGGCCAACCAGATATCCTAAATTAATCTAGTCCTGTTTGCCAGCATTTCACCCACTTCCCTCAAACCCTCCGTATTCATATACCCATCCATATGCCTTTTAAATATTGTAATTTTACCAGCCTCCATCACTTCCTCTGGCAGCTCATTCCATTCGCTGTTACATTATATGTCCTATAGAATCCCAACAGTGTGAAAACAGGCCATTCAGTCCAACAAGTCCACAAGCATTTGACAAAGTGTGTTCCACCTAGACTCACCTCCCTAATCTATAACCCTGCCTTTCCCAAGGTTAACACAACTGACCTACATATCCCTGGACACTACTTGCAATTTTAGCATGGCCAATTCACCTAAGCTGCATATGTTTGGGCTGTGGGAGGAAACCGGAGCACCTGGAGGAAACCTATGCAGACATGGGGAGAATGCAAACTCCACATGGACAGTTACCCCAATGCTAGAATCGAACCCAGGTCTCTGGTGGTGCAAGTCTGTAGTGCTAACCACTGAGCCACCACACCACCCTCTGTGTGAAAAAGTTGCCCCTTAGTTTCCCTTTAAATATTTCCCCTCTCACCCTAAACGTATGCCAGCTTTGCACTGCCCTAACCTGCGAAAAAGACCTTGACTATTATACCCTATCCATGTCCCTCATGATTTTATAAATATCTAAATTGTCACTCCTCATCCCCTGACGTGTCTTTTCGGCCCCTTTCCCATAGCTCAAACCCTCCAACCCCGGCAATATCCTCAAGCCTTTTCTGCACACTTTCAAGTTTAACAAGATCATTAATAAAGAAGGACAGAGGTTTCTCACACCTGGGACCATTCTTGTAAGTCACTTCTGCACTCTCTCCAATGTGAAGTATAAGATTGTGGCTGACTCCTTGTGCAGCAGTGAATGAGTAAAGTATATTGGAGGTGCTGTCTTTTGAATGGTCACTGCTCCAAGGCTGTACTTGCATTTTCAGGTAAATGATCCACAGGTACTCCCTTGAAAAAAAAATCGCGGAGTACTACTTGGTGTCCATGAACCAACATTGTTAAAAAGCAAAGAGATGAAATGATAGTTACTGTTTGTCGGAGTTGGCTTTTTTCTAAATTGGATACAGCAATCTTTACATCACAATGACACTTCAATTGGAAGTATAGACTTTGAGTATTGATGTAAAAAAGACACAAACAATCAAAGCTTTCTACGTTCACCTTGGCAGGACAAATGCAAGAATGCAAAATTTCAAAGTGAACAGCAATTTATACTGAACACCAAAAAGATGCTGATTGGTTAGCAAGTGGACTCTGATCAATAAAGGTTTTGCCATGGAGAATGTACTGGGGAACAAGGTCTTCCATTCTTCAGTTTAATTTACACAGAACGTAATGCTTATGTTCTTTTACCTGCAAAGGGCATGCCCCTGCCTGTGAATGTAAGCTCCTTCCAACAAGCGAATGTGATTCACCTCGCAAACTGAAACGATGATCTTCAATTGGTTGTAGATTGTTCATACAATACTGCGTTCCTTGTGTGCTCTCTGTCATTGCTGCGGAAGGCTGTGGAGACCAAGTCATTGAGTGTATTCCCGACAGAGGCAGATTGGTTCTTGATTTGTAAGGGGTTCGAGGGTTATGGGGAGAAGGCAGGAGAATGGGGTTCCTGATGAAGGGCTTATGCTCGAAACGTTGAATTCCCTATTCCTGAGATGCTGCCTAACCTGCTGTGCTTTAACCAGCAACACATTTTCAGTTGCGAAACATATCAGCCATGATCGAATGGCAGAACAGACCCGATGGACTGAATGGCCTCATTCTGCTCCTTCTTGCCAGCTTTTCAACACAGACTAATTTTATCCAGGAGCAACAGAATCTCTGATATTTGGAGTTTCATGTACTTCTGAAAGAATTCAAAGGTACTGTATTAATGTTTGATGTCCAGAATCCTTTGAGCCCTTGCAAAACTTTAACTGCTGTGGTAGTAATTCTTGCATAATAACATAGTAAAAAGTAGGAGCAGGATTAGGCACATTGTTCGTTAAGCCTTCCCTGTTTGTTATGGCTGATTTTTGACCTTTGTTCTACTTTCCTGCCAAATTCCCATTTCTCTTTATTTCTCCAGAGTCCAAAGATCCTTCTTAGCCTTGAATATACTTGAACTCTGAGCATCCACCGTCCTTTAGAGTAGAGAATTTCAAAATTGAGCAGGCTGGTAGGGAGAAGCTGCTCCCACTTGCAGAAGAGAGAGAAAAAAAAATGAGAAGGCACAGATCTAAGGTAAATGTGAAAATGTATCAAGCGTGATGTGAGAAAATCTTTCTCACACAGCAAATAGGATAAGGAATGCGTTCACTGGAAATGTGATGGAGGCAGGCTCAACTGAGGCTTTCAAGGGGGCATTGAATGGTTATTTAGATATAAATGGTGTGCAGGGATATAGGGGAAAAAAAACGAGGGATTGGCACTAGGGGATAGAACTGCTCCAGACACAATGGGCTGAATGGCTTCCTCCTGCACCGTTAACACTGTGAAAAATTTGCAAGTGAGGAAATTATTTTTCAGGTAAAGGACTGAGCCTTATCCTGAGACTATGCTCCAGAAACATCTCAGCATCTACCTTGTCGATAGGCCACCTTAGAACAATGTAGGCTTTGATTGGAGTGCAGTTCATTTTTCTAAACTCTGGCAAGCACGTTTCCTTTCTACTAGATCACTTATTATATGGTAAACCTTCCATCTTTTCAATTAATCTAATGAACTGTCATTTTGTCACTTCGAAGGCAAGTATAGCTTTCCTTAGAATTAAGATGATCACTGGTGTGTTGAGTGTTTGGCTTTATCAAGGATCTTTAGATTACTAACAAGAATACCTTTCTCCTGTATTTCAGCTCCATGGTAATATTGGAAAATATGCCTTTGAACATAGAAACAAAGGCAATAAAGAGCAAGAATCAACTATTCAGCCCACTGAGTCTGCTCTGTCATTTATCTAGACCATAGTTGAAATTCCAACTCAGTTCCATTTTCCCGCACAATCCATATATTTCTTCTTATCTATAGCTGTGCCTTCTGAATTGTTGCTGGTCCTACACAAATCAAGTTTTGCACCAGTGACATTGTTAATGGTTCTAACACTTAAATGACCTTGATTCCAGAACCAATCAAATCTTTCCTAAGATAGTGTTCACCTCTGGAAATCATTTCTGAAGAAAATCCATGTTGAAGTTTTATTTTTGTTTTATTCACCCATGGGCACCTCTGGCACTTATTGCCCGACGCTAAATGCCCAGTGACCATACAATCATTCAACACGGAAACAGACTCTTCAGTCCAACTCGCCCACCAAATAGTCCCACTTTCCAATGCTTGGCCCATGTCCCTCTAAACGTTTCCTATTCATATACTTGTCCAAATATCTTTTAAGTGTTGTAACTATAGGTGCATCTACCACTTCCTCTGACAGTTCGTTCCATACACGCGCAACAAAGCTGTCCCTCAGGTCCCTTTGAGATGTTTCCGGTCACCTTAAAATTATGCCCTCTGCTTTTAAGCTCTTTTACCCTAGAGATAAGACCTTTGCTACTTACCTTATCTATGTCCCTCATGATTTTGCAAACTTCTATAAAGTCACCTCTGAACCTCCAATGCTCCAGCGAGAAAAGTCCCAGCCTATCCAGCCTCTTATGATAACTCAAACCCTTCAATCCCAGGAACATCTTTGTAAATCTTTTCTGCATCCTTTCCAATTTAATAGTGCCCTTCCGATAGCCGTTAGGGTTAACCACATTGCTGTGGGTCTGGAGTCACGTGTTGGCCAGACTGGGTAAGAATGACAGAATTCTATCCTTATGGGACATTAGTGAACCAGATGGGGTTTTCTTGACAACTGACAATGTTTTCATAGTTATCATTAGACTCTTAATTTCAGATTTTTTGTTGAATTTAAATTTCACCATCTACCATGGTGGGATTCGAACCTGGGTGTGTAGAACACAAGGAGAAAGTGAGGTCAGCAGATGCTGGAGTATCAGAGCTGAAAATGTGTTGCTGGAAAAGCGCAGCAGGTCAGGCAGCATCCAAGGAACAGGAAATTCAACGTTTCTCAGATTGATCTCTTTTCTCACTATCTCCCTGGGTCCCCCTACCCAATTCCTGTGGCCCTGCTCACCCATAGACACCATGGGGCAATTTAGCATGGCCAACACATCTAACCCTGCACTCTTTGGCCTGGAGTAGGAAATCAGAGTGCCCAGAGGAAACCCATACAGACGTGGGGAGAATGTGGACACTCCACACAGACAATCACCTGAGGGTGGAATTGAAGCAGGATCCCTGGTGCTGTGAGGGGCCAGTGCTAAACACTGAGCCACTATACTATTGTGCTGCCCCCAAATGCCCTCACTTGCCCTCTTCCTTTGAAAACTTCCTCAGAGCCATTGGCCTTGATTTTTATGTCCTCGTTGTCTACAGGAATAGTGCCAGAAGACTGGAGGATAGCAAATGTGGTTCCCTTGTTCAAGAAGGGGAGTAGGGATAACCCCAGTAACTATAGGCTGGTGAGTCTTACCTCTGTTAGAGAGAATTGTAAGGGATAGGATTTATGAACATCTGAATAGGAATAATCTGATCAAGGATAGCCCTTCCTGATGAAGGGCTTATGCCCGAAACGTTGAATTTCCTGTTCCTTGGATGCTGCCTGACCTGCTGCACTTTTCCAGCAACACATTTTCAGCTGTGTAGAACACAAACTAAGTTTTTGGATGAATAGTCCAGCGACAATCAGAAAGAGGCCATTTGGCCCATCCTGACTTTGCCAGGCCTTTGAAAGAGACATTCAATGATCCCCACACCACCACCACCACCACTGCCACCTCCCCCCTCCCCCCCCACCCCCACTCTCCACCATTCCTCAGCTTTAGCCCATTGGCTTTGAAAGCTAGTTCTATGCAATTCTTTTTTAAAAGTTACTGTTAAATTTGTTTCCACTTTCTTTCAAGCAGTTCATTCCAGATTGTACAGAACCATTGTGAAAAACCAGGTCTTTAAGCCAATGGAAATAAATTGATTCTGTTCTATTCACTTGTCTCATATCAGTGCAGTAAATTCACTTTTCACTTATTACATTCTAAGGGCAGATTTCTTTTTCTAATATTGAGACAAATAGACAATGGCAAGATATTTGGGAGAAGTTGGCAAGAATTGAAACTTGACTCTGGCTGCTGCGGTGAAGGTGACAGTGGCGAGATGAAAACCACACTAGTAAAGCAGCTAAGTTCCATACATTTGTGTCTCATTATTAACCTGCCTTACCTCAACTTTATGCAGCTTGCAATTCTCTTCGGCAGTGCTGAGAGACTAGATGGAGCCAATTCTCCGAAAGTCTTGAAAATCAGAGTGGTAACCCACTGGTTGCTTCTCCAGGTTTCCATGTTATGGTCCATTCCCCAACCTCTCATGGCATGGTCCATGGGCAATGGCCATCTCCACTCTTTGTCCATTGAAGTCAAGGAAATGAGGAGTTCTTGGATGTCTCTTGCAAAGGGCTAGCACAGGCAGGATGGGCCAACCGGTCTCATTCTGATATGGTTCTATCTGGACTTTCTTCACAAGTGATGTAGACTCATAGAGATGTACAGCACATAACAGACCCTTCAGTCCAACTCATCCATGCCAACCAGATATCCTAAATTAATCTAGTCCCATTAGCCAACATTTGGCTTATATCGCTCTAAACCCTTCCTCTTCACGTACCCATCTGAATATCTTTTAAATATTGTAATTGTACCAGCCTCCACTACTTCCTTTGCCACAAATACACTGTCCTTCACAAGAAAAAGTTTCCCTTTAGGTCCCTTTTAAATCTTCCCCTCTCACCTTAAGCCTATGCCTTCTAGATTTACACTCCTCTATCCTGGGGAAAGAACTTTGGCTATTCACCTTATTCATGCCCCTCATGATTTTATAAACCTCAATAATGTCACCCCTCAGCCTCCAGTGCTCCAGGGAAAATTGCCCCAGCCTATTCAGCCTCTCCCTATAACTCAGACCCTCCAACCATGGAAACGTCCTTGTAAATATTTTCTGAACCTTTTCAAGTATTACAACATCCTCCCTGTAGCAGGGGGACCAGTACTGTTCCAATACTGGCCTAATTGATATCTGGAGGTGAAGACAATCCCAGGAAGAATTATATTGGTTCTGTTGAACTTTCTGGAATCAAGGCCACACCAGAGCCATTAATAATGTGTTCCGTGGAGCTCAGAGAGATCTCTGACTTGCATGTCCATGCAGGGTCATTTTGTGCACAGGAGAGTGCATTCAACTGAAACATCTGTACAGGATGTACCTTGTGATATTTAGCTGATCTGTGGCCGTGTAACAATATAGCTCCAAGTCAGGATGGTCTGTGAGTTGGAGGGGAACTTGGTAGTTGGAGGAGATTAGGGAGATAAATGGGAGTATTCCCATTTATCTACTGCATTTGTGTATTTAATTGATAGAAGTTGCAGGTTTTGAAATTGCAGTCTGAAGCCGAGATGAAGGACATTTTAGATGTTGAAGCATCTAGGGCCTCATGAAGGCATTTAGGCATCATGAAGGCCTTTGATAAAGTAAGAGACATTAGGGCAGACTTTCCAAGGAGGAGAAATCCTATTTGAATTGTCACTCTGCTTTTAATTTCTACCCAAAGAAAGAACTCTGTGTTGTTGGCAGAAGATTCTGTCATGGCTCCTGCAGAACCATCAAGGATCCCATAAATCCAGTTGTGCCTTCACAGTGCAGGGCAGACAGGGGAACTTGTACCCTTTCAGAACAGTATTTGCCCTAAACTGTAAATGTTCAGTAGAACAGACAGCATCTACTAAGAAAAGGTAATTATGAGGTTAATGTGCCAGATGGGAAGAGTACCAGATGAGTAAGGTGTCAGGGCTCAAAGTGTGAAGTGTTTCAGGTGAATAACAGTCTCTTTAGGGTAGTTTGTGATGTGCAGGGGTGGCAGAATATTGGATCCAGAAAGGAGGTGCCATGTCTGGCAAAGGGGAGAGGTTCAGTGTCAAGTCTCAGGGGAAAGAGTGGGTGTTAGGTCCAGTGGAGATGCAGGGGTGTTTGATCCCTGAAGGAGAATGGTGCTGCATTCAGGAGTGGGATTCGGGTCTAGGTCTGGCAATGGAGGGTATGGTCTTGGCACGTCGCTGAGCAGTTTGTGGGGGGTAATGTTTGTGGTAAGTCAGGTAATCAATTTAGACAGTACCCAAAAGTTACACACGGTTTTCTGACATTTTATGGGTAGCTTTTAACAGAAGGGGATCCACTAAAATCTCCAAAAAAAATGAACTTGAAGTTGGAGGACTTCATGCAGAGGGGGATTGAAAATCAGAATCTTCAATTTCCCAGGCAGTACCCGAAGAATCTGCTACAATAGTCTGAAGGAATCTAATCTGAAAATGTGTTGCTGGAAAAGCGCAGCAGGTCAGGCAGCATCCAAGTAGCAGGAGAATCGACGTTTCGGGCATGAGCCCTTCTTCAGGAATGAGGAAAGTGTGTCCAGCAGGCTAAGATGAAAGGTAGGGAGGAGGGACTTGGGGGAGGGGAGTTGGAAATGCGATAGGTGGAAGGAGGTCAAGGTGAGGGTGATAGGCTGGAGTGGGGGTGGGGGCGGAGAGGCCAGGAAGAAGATTGCAAGTTAGGAAGACGATGCTGAGTTCGAAGGATTTGACTGAGACAAGGTGGGGGGAGGGGAAATGAGGAAACTGGAGAAATCTGAGTTCATCCCTTGTGGTTGGAGGGTTCCTAGGCAGAAGATGAGGCACTCTTCCTCCAACCGTTGTGTTGCTATGGTCTGGCGATGGAGGAGTCCAAGGACTGCATGTCCTTGTTGGAGTGGGAGGGGGAGTTGAAGTGTTGAGCCACGGGGTGGTTGGGTTGGTTGGTCCGGGTGTCCCAGAGGTGTTCTTTGAAACGTTCCACAAGTAGGTGGCCTGTTTCCCCAATATAGAGGAGGCCACATCGGGTGCAGTGGATGCAATAGATGATGTGTGTGGAGGTGCAGGTGAATTTGTGGTGGATATGGAAGGATCCCTTGGGGTCTTGGAGGGAAGTGAGGGGGGAGGTGTGGGCGCAAGTTTTGCATTTCTTGCAGTTGCAGAGGAAGGTGCCGGGAGTGGAGGTTGGGTTGGTGGGGGGGTGCGGACCTGACGAGGGAGTCACGGAGGGACTGGTCTTTTCAGAACGCCGATAGGAGAGGGGAGGGAAATATATCTCTGAAGATGGCAGAAATGACGACAGATGATACGATATATATGGAGGTTGGTGGGGTGATAGGTGAGGACCAGTGGGGTTCTGTTCTGGTGGCGATTAGAGGGGTGGGGCTCAAGGGCAGAGGAGCGGGAAGTGGAGGAGATGCGGTAGATGGTATCGTCGATCATATCTGGGGGGAAATTGCGGTCTTTGAAGAAGGAGGCCATCTGGTTTGTACGGTATTGGACCTGGTCCTCCTGGGAGCAGATGCGGCAGAGATGAAGGAATTGGGAATATGGGATGGCGTTTTTACAGGGGGCAGGGTGAGACGAGGTGTAGTCTAGGTAGCTGTGGGAGTCGGTCGGTTTATAATAAAGGAAGTTAATGCCCAGCTTCCATCTACACTGCAGAATTGACTACCTGGCCGTTGGAAAATCCAAGCTGTTGTTTCCACTGAGAGGAGGCTGGAGGAGGGGAAAGATAAAGAGAGGGATTTTCGTACTGTTGTGATGTTACATGCGCTGTTTGAAAGGGTGAGGGAATCAAACTGAAGAGTAACTTTCAAAAAACAATTGAATAAACACTTGAAAAGTTTTTTAAAAAGGAAGGTGAAAGGGAAAGAGCATGGAAGTGACACAAATTGGCTTATTTTCAAAAAATGAGCGCAACGGGATGGATGTTTCTATTCTGGTGATTTAATGGTTTAATTGTTCTGAAAATAATGTACTCATTTGCTCATCTTCTTCTCTCAAAAATATATTGGATTATTTGTGGCTGTGCTGTGGCAGCATCACACACAAACAACTCTTTTGTAATCGATCCTTTTTTAATGTAACAATACTTTCCTTCATTACTTTAATTAGTTGGAATCTGTTTTAATTTAAGTGAATTCTAGAACTTGATAAGCACATTCACACAACATTCTCAGGTTTTTCACAGGTGAGACAAATAAAAGATAGATGAAAACAACTTGTGTGGTGCCCCTACCTCTGAGCCAATAGGTCTGTTTTTTTAAAAAAATAGATTAGATTACTTACAGTGTGGAAACAGGCCCTTCGGCCCAACCGATCCTCCAAAGAGCAACCCACCCAGACCCATTTCCCTACACCTAACACTACAGGCAATTTAGCATGGCCAATTCACCTAGCCTGCACATTTTTTGGTCTGTGGGAAGAAACCAGAGCACCCAAAGGAGAAAGTGAGGACTGCAGATGCTGGAAATCATCCAAAGGAGACCCACGCAGACACAGAGAGAATGTGCAAACTCCACACAGACAGTTGCCTGAGGTGGGAATTGAACCCGGGTCTCTGGCGCTGTGAGGCAGCAGTGCTTACCACTGTGCCACCGTGCTGCCCCTTGCCACTGTGCTGCCCCTATATTGTTACATTAAAAAAGGATAGACTGCAAATGAGTTGTTTGTGTGTGATGCTGTCACAACACAGCCGCGAATAATCCAATATCTTTTTGAGAGAGGAAGATGAACAAATGAGTACATTATTTTCAGAACAATTAAACCATTAATTTCAAATCCTAGAATATTTAGAAAGTATTGATGGATTCTTGTCTCACAATGTTTCATAATTCCGTGAAAGTGGAGATGCAGGTAGATAGGATAATGAAGATGGTGTTTGATATGCATGACTTTAGTGGTCAGTGCACTGTGCATAGGAGTGGGGAGGTCATATTGCAGCTGTACAGGACATTGATTAGGCCACTTTTGGAATACTGCATGCAATCCTGGTCTCCCTGCTATGGAAGGATGTTGTGAAACTTGAAAGGGTTCAGGAAACATTTACAAGGATGTTACCATGGTTGGAGGGTTTGAGCTATGGGAGAGGCTGAATAGGCTCAGGCTGTTTTATCTGGAGCATGAGAGGCTGAGAGTTTTATAAAATCACGAGGGGCATGGATAGGTTAAATAGCCAAGGTGTTTTTCCCAGGGTGGGGGAGTCCAGAACTAGGGGGCATAGGTTTGTGGTGAGAGGGTAAAGATTTAAAAGGGACCTAAGGCGCAACTTTTTCTTGCTGAGGGTTATGCATGAAAGGAATGAGTTGTCAGTGGCTGTGGTGGAGGTTGGTCCAATTACATCGTTTAAAAGGCTTCTGCATAGGTATATGAATAGGAAAGGTTTTGAGGGAATGAGACTTGATTAATTTAAGATATCTGGTTGGCATGGACAAGTTGGACTGAAAGTTCTGTTTCTGTGCTGTACATCTCTCTGTTAAAAATCACACAACACCAGGTTATAGTCCATCAGGTTTAATTGGAAGCACACTAGCTTTCGGAGTGACGCTCCTTCATCAGGTGATAGTGGAGGGCTCGATCGTAACACAGAATTTATAGCAAAAATTTGCAGTGTGATGTAACTGAAATTATACATTGAAAAATTGATTGTCTGTTAAGCCTTTCATCTGTTGGAATACAGTGATAGTTTCACTTCTTTCATGTGTAATTCACAAAAACTTTTTTTTTAAAAGTTGCATTCTCGGGTTAGCTGTTAACAATGGTGATAGCTAGAAAATATGTTGAAGGCGTTATCCCCCTGTGTTCTCTGACTATGACCTGATGTTTAGATTAATTCTAATCTAAAAGGTGAGATAACAGAGTTTTACATAAATTCATGCAGCTTTTGAGCTCAGAGTTCTACATGAATGTCTGCCGTTTTTGAGCAAAGTGCAATGTAACTCTGCAAGTACAAATTTTAACTTTGTACACCCCAGTCCAACACCGGCATCTCCAAATCAGTGCATCTCTATGACCATGGTAGCGACATTTCCTCTGATTCCAGAGGCCCAATCTCATGTCCCATCTGCTCCTGAGGTTTATATTAGCTTGTCTGAACAGGACATTTCTAAAAGAAATTCTAGAACATGCTCCTGAGAGAAGGACGGCAGTGGGTGAATTCAAATTTGAAGTGAGTATGCAAATATTTCCACTGCGTGGAATTGTTGAGGCTAATAGCGTAGACGCATATAAAGAGAAGCTAGATAAATACACAAGAAAGGAACAGAAGGTTATATTGATAGCGTGAGCTGTAATGGATTGGGCAGAAGTCCATGTGAGGCATAAAACACTGATTTGGACCAAACACAAAACAACACATTGCCAATCTGAGATATCAACAGAAGAGCTGAAATTATACAGCAAGTCCATCAGTATCTGGGCAGAGAAATAATGACCAGAGTGCTGCCAGTGAAACTGTCTGCATGTACTGTCACTGAAACTAACAATGAGCTTGGAAGGCACACAGGCACAGAGTAATACAGAAATTGTTCGCATCGATTTTCTCTGCTTTTCTTCAGAAGCTACCCTGTCTCTTTCCAAGACTGTAAACAATGGGAAATCTGTGAAGTAATGACAACTCTGCTGCTATCACTGCACAAACATTTTAAAAAATAATAGCATTGTGTAGAATGAGATGTAAATGAGTTTTTAAATGATGTACTAATTTCATGATCACAGTTAAATGCATTTGTTGACCCTAAAAAGCTTTTAGCCAAATGGCAAATTTCTCTCTTAAGATTTTTTAAAAATCTTCAAATTAATAAACTAAATTTATTTATATGTAAACTTCTACCTGAAACCAACCAAGCTAATTTATTCCACCATCTGAATGTTAACTGATGAGTAAAGGATAATCAGTGTGGTTTGTTTTTGTTTTGTTCACAATATGTGGGTGTTGCTGGGTAGAGACTTACTGTCCATTGCTAATTGCCTTTGAGAAGATGGTGGGAGGCTGCTTTCTTATACCACTGTAGTTCTTGACCTGTTGAGATATCAACAGCAAAGCCTCTTGTTTTCCATTCATGTTTTGAATGGCAAGACAAGGTTCTCGCAAATAAGGAGTGAGAGGTCTATTTGCATATGTTATCATACAGTACCGGTGTTATGGACCAAACCAGACCCCTTCAAAATATTTTAAAAAGGTAGTCTCAACCCCAAATCTTTCTTATTTTAAAAGTTGATGTCAAATTTTATGTTTCAGATGTGATGCAATTGGTGAAACTACTCAATATTAAGCAAAACACAACTTATTTAAACTCTGTAGTTAAAATACAAACAAAAGAATGAGGAATTTAGAATAGTTAACTGTGGGAAAACTTAACTGAATAATAGATACAAAAACTATTAGTAATTAACTGTTTCAATATGTAATATTGCATAACCACACTCCTTATCAAAAAAGCCAAATTCACATGTAGTTCTCCAATCATGCAGGTAGACTGGGAGAACCAGGATGGTATTGGACCTCAAGAAAGAGACTTTGTGGAGTGCCTCAGAGATGGATTCTGAGAGCAACTGGTGCTGGAGCTGACCAGGGAGAAGGCAATTCTGGATCTAGTATTGTGTGAAGGAGCCATTGGGAAGTAGTGACCAGAATACAATAAGCTTCAATCTGCAATTGGAGAGGGAGAGGGTACAGTCGGAAGTGACAGTACTTCTGTTGAATAAAGGGAACTATGGAGCTATGAGGGAGGAGCTGGCCGAAGTTCAATGGTGCAATACCTTAGCAGGGATGACTGTGGAGGAACAATGGCGGATATTTCTGTGTACAATGCAGAAGAAGTTGCAGGATCAGTTCATTCCTAAAAGGAAGAAAGATCCCAGGAGGAGGCATGGGCGGCTGTGGCTGATGAGGGAAGTTAAGAAACATATAAAGTCAAAAGAGAAAAAGTATAACATAGCAAGGATAAGTGGGAAAATGGAGGACTGGGAAGCTTTTAAAGAACAACAGAGGATTACTAAGAAGGAAATATGCAGAGGAAAAATGAGGTACAAAGGTAAACTGGCCAATAATATAAAGGAGGATAGTAAAAGCTTTTTTAAGTATGTGCAAGGCAAAAAAATGGTTAGGACTAAAATTGGGCCTTTGAAGATAGAAACAGGGGAATATGTTACAGGGAAAAAAGAATTGGCAGAAGAATTAAATGGGTACTTCATTTCTGTGTTCACTGGGGAAGACACAAGCAATCTCCCTGAGGTAACAGTGGCTGAAGGACCTGAACTGAAGGGAATTTATATTTGCCAGGATTTGGTGTTGGAGAGACTGTTAGGTCTGAAGGTTGATAAGTCCCCGGGGCCTGATGGTCTACATCCCAGGGTACTGAAGGAGGTGGCTCGGGAAATCGTGGATGCGTTGGTGATTATTTTCCAGAGTTCAATAGATTCGGGATCGGTTCCTGAGGATTGGAGGGTGGCTAATGTTATACCACTTTTTAAGAAAGGTGGGAGAGAGAAAGCAGGAAATTATAGACCAGTTAGTCTGACCTCAGTGGCGGGAAAGATGCTGGAGTCAATTATAAAGGATGAAATTACGACACATCTGGATAGTAGTAACAGGATAGGACAGAGTCACCATGGATTTATGAAGGGAAAATCATGCTTGACTAATCTTCTTGAATTTTTTAAGGATGTAACTCTGAAGATGGACGAGGGAGATCTAGTAGACGTAGTGTACCTGGACTTTCAGAAAGCTTTTGATAAAGTCCCACAAAGAAGGTTAGTGAGTAAACTTAGGGCGCATGGTATTGGAGGCAAAGTACAAGATTGGATTGAAAATTGGTTGGCTGATAGGAAACAAAGGGTAGTGATAAACGGCTCCATTTCGGAATGGCAGGCAGTGACCAGTGGGGTACCGCAGGGATCCGTGCTGGGACCGCAGCTTTTTACAATATATGTTAATGATATAGAAGATGGTATCAGCAATAACATTAGCAAATTTGCTGATGATACAAAGCTGGGTGGCAGGGTGAAATGTGATGAGGATGTTAGGAAATTACAGGGTGACCTGGACAAGTTAGGTGAGTGGGCAGATGCATGGCAGATGCAGTTTAATGTGGATAAATGTATGGTTATCCACTTTGGTGGCAAGAACAGGAAGGCAGATTACTACCTCAATGGAATTATTTTAGGTAAAGGGGCAGTACAGAGAGATCTGGGTGTTCTTGTACACCAGTCAATGAAGGCAAGCATGCAGGTACAGCAGATAGTGAAGAAGGCTAATAGCATGCTGGCCTTCATAACAAGAGGAATTGAGTATAGAAGCAAAGAGGTGCTTCTACAGCTGTACGGGGCCCTGGTGAGACCACACCTGGAGTACTGTGTGCAGTTCTGGTCTCCAAATTTGAGGAAAGACATTCTGGCTATTGAGGGAGTGCAGCATAGGTTCACGAGGTCAATTCCTGGAATGGAGGGATTACCTTACACTGAAAGACTGAAGCAACTCGGCTTGTATACCCTTAGTTTAGAAGACTGAGAGGGGATATGATTGAGACATATAAGATTATGAAAGGATTGGACACTCTGGCAGCAGGAAACATGTTTCCGCTGATGGGTGAGTGCCGAACCAGAGGACACAGCTTAAAAATACGGGGTAGACCATTTAGGACAGAGATGAGGAGAAACTTCTTCACCCAGAGAGTGGTGGCTGTGTGGAATGCTCTGCCCCAGAGGGCAGTGGAGGCCCAGTCTCTGGATTCATTTAAGAAAGAGTTGGATAGGGCTCTCAAAGATAGTGGAATCAGAGGTTATGGAGATAAGGCAGGAAGCGGATACTGATTAGGAATGATCAGCCATGATCACATTGAATGGCGGTGCAGGCTCGAAGGGCTGAATGGCCTACTCCTGCACCTATTGTCTATTGTCTATTGTCTAATCCAGGAGGACAAAAGCATCAAGAGAAAATTCAGAGAGTATAACAGAGAGAATGCCTGGAGACATTCACTGAAACTTCCAACTCTTTTGAGAGTCCAATATTTTCTGATGTCACTGAAAAAGCCAAAACCTAGGAATCTAGATCTGTGAAAGCTGGCCATGCCCATTCAAACTGTTAATACAATCCAAGTCATCCAAGCTATTTACTCAAGTCGTCTTCAGTAGACAGCTTCAGACCTCTGCCTTGTAACCTCTCTTTAAACAAAAACCTGCACAAAATAACCTCTTAAAGTGACCGTGTCATCACGCAACCTCATTATTATTTCATTTCACCTCATTAATATGCAGTTTTCCATTTTCCCAACCATTGGATAGAAGCTAGAAGCTAAGAATTCCTAATCTGAGAGTCAGAGCACTTCCCTGGTGACTCCAGCTCTCTGCTTGCTCCCCTTGGACACTCAGAGTAACTCTGTGTTCAGTGATTTACACACTTCCATCAAACTCAGGTACCTGCCTCATCACAACATCGTGGTACATCTCTGATCCTCCTGTTGTATGGTGCTGCACTTTAGAGTGTGCCACAGCTTCCCATTGCAATATTGCTTCAAGGGGAGTCTCCAGTAAGTCAAGGGTAGGCTCCAGTATCTGTCCAGTAGCAGTCAGTGGGTCCATACCTCTAAAGTATGGGGAGTAGGCCACAGTCAAATCTGTGAATGCTGTGCAACCAATTCCAGAACTGTAGGAACACAGCAGGAAAGCCATACAGAATCAGTTAGGGGTCTGGTAACTCATTGATCAAAGCTGATAAAATGTGGTGCTGGAAAAGGCACAGTAGGTCAGGTAGCATCTAAGGAGCAAGAGATCTGACATTTCAGGCATGACCCTTCTTTAGGACTGGGGAGGGGGAAAGGGGCCTGAGAAATAATTAGGGGGTGTTAGGTGGGGCTAGGGGAAAGGTAGGTAGGATGGGAATAGGGTGGGTGAAGGTAGGAGGTGATTGTGATAGGTTGGTAGAAGTGTAAAGCAGATAGTTGGGGGAGCTGTCCATCTAAGTCACTCAAGGGGTGGGGCATAGTCAGTCCTGGGAATTCATTGACTAAATGCCAAGGCAATCAGGGACCAATCCATTGGGGAAGGGATGGGGAAGCAGGGGGAGATAGCTGAGGAACCTAATTGGAGAGATTGAGAGAGCATACTGGGAGGCAAAGGGGATTTCATTGTGAATGTGGATAATTCAGGACATACGTTTGGGGGAGTTGATAGACCATGGAAGGTAAAGGGGTTATGCAGGATTGGGATTCATTGAATGTCATCCATACTGTAGGGATTCAATGATTAGAGGTGGTTGAGAGGAGATGCATATTTCCAACTTGGTAGCCTTCTCTATCAACTGTATAGGCTTCGAACTTCCTCACACTTCCTCTTGACCCATCTACCTAAATCTTCATATCTCCACTTTAAGAGCCAGCCCCAGTAAACACTTAAGATACATTATCCGCTCAATTGGATTTGCATCCGTCCTTCAACAAGGTGACTCAAACCACAAAGTATTTGAGTTGCTCTCTCACCAATGCCCTGAAAACTGAAAGCATAACAATTTTCCATTTATGTTCTATTCTTTGCATAAGAAAGGCTAGCATCCCTTTAGCCTTCATGATGAGGACTGTACCTGCATAATATCGTGATGTCACTCATACACCAGAGCACCTACATACCTCTGCACTTTGGAATTTTGCAGTTGTTCCCTGCTTAGGTAATCGGTTTTCTATTCTTCCAACCAAAATGAGCAACTTCACATTTTTTTCACAGTATTCTTTACCTGACAAATTTTTGCTTACACCCTCAACCTATCTGTTATTCAACTGCAACCTCCTAGTACCTTCTTCACAATGTACCTTTTGTAGGGATTTCTGCAAATTCTGATGATTGATAGTTTTGGTTAATTGAGGTTCTTGGGCAGGGTTGTGGAGGTCAGAGGTAGTGTTGGGTCTGAGAAGTGGTCTCGTCATGGCGTGGGGTTGACTGTCGTAAGTCGAGTTCAAACATTTCCCAGGTTTGAAAAAGACAGGCTTTTTAGCTATGTGCTATTACCTGAGTGAGTGCTAACTTAATGGAAGTGGGGCCCACCAAATTCTCTGATTTGAATGGACACTTTTGGAGAGCTCAAGACGTAAACAAACTGACCATCAGAATCTTCAGTTTCCCAGGCAGCTCCTCTGGAGACTGCTATGATATTCCAAAAGGATATTTTTTGCCCACTCAACCAGAAAAACTATATGCATCTGTGCTGAAGGCCGACTGGACTCAAAACATTACCTCTCTTTCTCTCCATAGATGCTGCTAGACCTGCTGAGTTTCCCCAGCACGTTTTGCTTTTAGTTGCAATGCCCTTATGCCTCCTTCATAATATATCTTCCTATTTATCTTGGTACACACTACAAATTCATCTCTGTTTTTGCTCTCCTTACATAAGTCATTGATGTAAAGTACAAAGCATTGACATAGTCCCATATGGCTGAGCCAAAGAAATGTTTCTTCTGAGGGATGATGAAAAGTATGTTATGAGTTTTGAGGAAGTTTTCAAAGGAAGAGGGCAAGTGAGGGCATTTGGGGGCAGCACAGTAGTATAGTAGCTCAGTGTTTAGCACTGCTCCCTCACAGCACCAGGGATCCTGCTTCAATTCCACCCTCAGGTGATTGTCTGTGTGGAGTATCCACATTCTCACTACGTCTGTATGGGTTTCCTCTGGGCACTCCGATTTCCTCCTCCAGCCCAAAGATGTGCAGGGTTAGATGTGTTGGCCATGCTAAATTGCCCCATGGTGTCCATGGGTAAGCAGGGCCACAGGGATTGGGTAGGGGAACCCAGGGAGATGGTGAGAAAAGAGATCAATCAGAGATGGATACAATTGAGAACAGAAGCGAGTCAAACAGTCAGGGCAGGCAGGGACAAGGTAGGAGTAATAAATTAAACTGCATTTATTTCAATGCAAGGGGGCTAACTAGGAAGGCAGATGAACTCAGGGCATGGTTAGGAACATGGGACTGGGATATCATAGCAATTACAGAAACATGGCTCAAGGATGGGCAATACTGGCAGCTTAATGTTCCAGGATACAAATGATAAAGGAAGGATAGCATGGGTTTCCTCCGTGTGCTCCGATTTCCTTCCACAGTCCAAAAGTGTGCAGGTTAGGTGAATTGGCCATGCTAAATTGCCCATAGTGTTAGGTGAAGGGGTAAATATAGGGGAATGGGCCTGGATAGGTTGCGCTTCGGCGGGTCGGTGTGGACTTGTTGGGCCGAAGGGCCTGTTTCCACACTGTAAGGAATCTAAGATAGAAAGGGAGGCAAGAGAAGAGGGGGAGTGGCATTTTTGATAAGGGATAGCATTACAGCTGTAATATATCCAGGGAAGTTATTTGGATGGAACTGAGAAATAAGAAAGGGATGATAACCTTACTGGGATTGTATAATAGAGCCCCTAATAGTCAGAGGGAAATTGAGGAACAAACTTGTAAGGAGATCTCAGCTATTTGTAAGGATAATAGGGTAGTTATGGTAGGGGATTTTGCCTTTCCAAACACAGACTGGGACTGCCATAGTGTTAAGGGTTTAGATGGAGAGGAATTTGTTAAGTGTGTACAAGACAATGTTCTGATTCAGTATGTGGATGTACCTACTAGAGAAGGTGCAAAACCTGACCTACTCTTGGGAAATAAGGCAGGGCAGGTGACTGAGGTGTCAGTGGGGGAGCACTTTGGGACCAGCAACTTTAATTCTATTAGATTTAAAATAATGATGGCAAAGGATAGACCAGATGTAAAAGTTGAAGGTCTAAATTGGAGAAAAGCCAATTTTGACAGTATTAGGCAACAACTTTCAAAAGCTGACTGGGGGCAGATGTTCGCAGGTAAAAGGGATGGTTGGAAAATGGGAAGCCTTCAGAAATGAGATAACGAGAGCCCAGAGAATGTATATTCCTGTCAAGGTGAAAGGGAATGCTGGATGGCTAAAAAATTGATGGTTTGGTTAAGAAAAAGAAGGAAGTATATTTAAGGTATAGACAGGATTGATTGTGAATCCTTAGAAGAGTATAAAGGAAGTAGGAGTATACTTAAGAGGGAAATCAGGAGGGCAAAAAGGGGACATGATATAGCTTTGGCAAACAGAATTAAGGAGAATCCAAAGGGTTTTTACAAATATATTAAGGACAAAAGGGTAACTAGGGAGAGAATAGGGCCCCTCAAAGATCAGCAAGGCAGCCTTTATGTGGAGCCACAGAAAATGGGGGAGATACTAAATGAGTATTTTGCATCAGTATTTACCGTGGAAAAGGATATGGAAGATATAGGCTGTTGGGTAATAGATGGTGACATCTTGCAAAATCTCCATATTACAGAGGAGGAAGTGCTGGATGCCTTGAAATGGGTAAAGGTGGATAAATCCCCAGGACCTGATCAGGTGTACCCTCGAACTCTGTGGGAAGCTAGAGAAGTGATTGCTGGGCCTCTTGCTGAGATATTTGTATCATTGACAGTCACAGGTGAGGTGCCAGAAGACTGGAGGTTGGCAAACGTGGTGCCACTGTTTAAGAAGCGTGGTAAGGACAAGTCAGAGAACTATAGACCAGTGAGCCTGACATTGTTGGTGGGCAAGTTGTTGGAGGGAATCCTGAGGGACAGGATGTACATGTATTTGGAAAGGCAAGGACTGATTAGGGATCGTCGACATGGCTTTGTGTGTGGGAAATCATGTCTCACAAACTTGATTGAGTTTTTTGAAGACGTAACAAAGAGGATTGATGAGAGCAGAGCAGTAGATATCATCTATATGGACTTCAGTAAGGCGTTTGACAAACTTCCCCATGGGAGACTGATTAGCGAGGTTAGTTCTCATAGAATGCAGAGAGAACTAGCCATTTGGAAACAGAACTGGCTCAAAGGTAGAAGACAGAGGGTGATGGTGGAGGGTTGTTTTTCAGACTGGAGGCCTGTGACCAGTGGAGTGCCACAAGGATCGGTGCTGGGTCCTCTATTTTTTGTTATTTACATAAATGATTTGGATGCGAGGATAAGAGGTACAGTTAGTAAGTTTGCAGATGACACCGAAGTTGGAGGTGTAGTGGACAGCGAAGATGGTTACCTCAGATTACAACAGGATCTGGATCAGATGGGCCAATGGGCTGAGAAGTGACAGATTGAATTTAATTCAGATAAATGTGAGGTGCTGCATTTTGGGAAAGCAAATCTTAACAGGACTTATACACTTAATGGTAAGGTCCTAGGGAGTGTTGCTGAACAAAGAGACCTTGGAGTACAGGTTCATAGCTCCTTGAAAGTGGAGTCGCAGGGAGATAGGATAATGAAGAAGACTTTTGGTATGCTTTCTTATGCTTTCTTATTGGTAAGAGTATTGAGTCCAGGAGTTGGGAAGTCATGTTGCGGCTGTACAGGACATTGGTTAGGCCACTGTTGGAATATTGCGTGCAATTCTGGTCTCCTTCCTATCGGAAAGATATTGTGAAACTTAAAAGGGTTCAGAAAAGATTTACAAGGATGTTACCAAGGTTGGAGGATTTGAGCTATAGGGAGAGGCTGAACAGGCTGGGGCTGTTTTCCCTGGAGTGTCGGAAGCTGAGGGGTGACCTTATAGAGGTTTATCAAATTATGAGGGGCATGGATAGGGTAAATAAGCAAAGTCTTTTCTCTGGGGTCGGGCAGTCCAGAACTAGAGGGCATAGGTTTAGGGTGAGAGGGAAAAGATGTAAAAGAGACCTACGGGAAACATTTTCATGCAGAGACTGGTACGTATATGGAATGAGCTGCCAGAGGAAGTGGTGTAGGCTGGTACAATTGCAACATTTAAGAGGCATTTGGATGGGTATATGAATAGGAAAGGTTTGGAAAGTTATGGACTGAATGCTGGCAGGTGGGACTAGATTGGGTTGGGATATCTGGTCGGCATGGACTGGTTGGACCGAAGGGTCTGTTTCCAACTGTAGACCTTTATGACTCAAGACTCTATAATTGGTAGGTTATGCCCTTGATGAGGACAAGGGAATAGAAAGTTAATGGCAGGGTATTAAGATGGTAGAAAAAGCAAGCTACTTTGGATTTCATGGCCACAGTTCCCTGACAATGACAGGGCACGTCAATAAAAAAGGCAAGAGGGATATTTATCTGCATTACGCAAGGTATTGAACACAAAAGCAGGGATGCAATGCTGAAACTCTGTCAGTCACCAGCTGGCCAGAGTTGAGATTTTATGTATCATTCTGGTCACCACATTATTGAAAGGATATCCTTGCTCTAGTGATTGTACAAAAGAGATATTAAAAAATGTTACAGAGTGAAAATTGCAGCTATAAGGAAGTTAAAAATCATACAACTTCAGGTTATAGTCCAACAGGTTTAATTGGAAGCATACTAACTTTTGGAGCGACGCTCCTTCATCAGGTGATAGTGGAGGGCTCAATCCTAACACAGGATTTATAGCAAAAATTTACAGTGTGATGTAACTGAAATTATACATTGGAAAATTGATTGTCTGTTAAGCCTTTCATCTGTTAGAATACAGTGATAGTTTCACTTTTTTCATGTGTAAATCACGAAACCTTTTTTTTAAAAAGTTGCATTTTCGGGTTAGCTGTGGCTATCCTCCAAGGTGGACTTCGGGACAGGCAGCAGAGAAAGGTGGCAGAGCAGAGGCTGATAGCTATATTCGGTACCCATAGGGAGGGCCTTGGGTTCATGTCACATTACAGGTGACCACCATTACACTATACACACACACAGATACTCCTACACACACACATTCTCACACATACATAGGCACTCCTATACACACATACACACCGACACGCATACACACAGGTGCGCACACAGACACCCACACACACCCTTACAGACACACACATGCATCTCCTCACAGACTTAAGACACTCTGCACTCACTACACACACACACATACACTTTCTCACACTCACAACCTCCAAACCAGACAGACACACACACAGACAAAGACCCACATGCACACATATATTTTGTGGGGTGAATTTGTACTTGCAGGGTTACATTGTACTTTGCTCAAAAACTGCATGCGTTCATGTAGAACTCTGAGCTCAAAAACTGCATGAATTTATGTAAAACTCTGTTATCTCACTTTTTAGATTAGAATCAATCTAAACATCAGGTTATAGACAGAGAACACAGGGGGCTAACACCTTCAACATATTGTCTAGCTATCACCCATTGTTAACATCTAACCCGAGAATGCAACATTTTTAAAAAAAGGTTTTGTGATTTACACATGAAAGAAGTGAAACTATCACTGTATTCTAACAGATGAAAGGCTTAACACACAATCAATTTTCCAATGTATAATTTCAGTTACATCACACTGTAAATTTTTGCTATAAATCCTGTGTTAGGATTGAGCCCTCCATTATCACCTGATGAAGGAGTGTCACTCCGAAAGCTAGTGTGCTTCCAATTAAACCTGATGGACTATAACCTGGTGTTGTGTGATTTTTAACTTTGAAAGAGTGGGTAGTGAAGGCCTGCTTTTCCTAGCAGTCAGGTCAATTACTGAGGGATCATTTTTTGAAGCAATCAGTGCAGCGGACTTGAGAAAAAATGCTTTCACTCAGAGATTGGAGAGTGTCTAGAATTCACTGCTTAGTTTGATGGTAGGACTGGAAAATCTCAATTCATTTAAAACCAGCCCAGAGTGCGATAACCTGCAAGGCATTCAGGTGTTGGAAAGTGGGATCACAATTTGTGTCGAGAGTGTGGTGCTGGAAAAACACAGCAGGTCAGGCAGCATCCGATGAGCAGGAAAATCAATGTTTTGGGCAAAAGCCCTTTATCAGGAATAAGGCAGTCTAGTTTATGTAACCAGAGCAGATTTGATGGGCTGAAAAGATTATTTTTGTTGGGATTCTGTGAAGAAGGATGTAAACAAGGAATACTGCCTTAGGTTGTAATGCATGTAGTTAGATTTCAGTAAATAAATAATTGATAATTAGCTGATTTTTAAAAATTCAAGAGTCGAGCTGTATCGTCACCTTGGAGAAAGATCTTAGAAATGTAGCATGGAACTCAACCATACAAGAACAGTGTTAGTTAGCTCCAAAAGTGCTACTTTGAAGGTTTAGAAGCAATGGGAAGGACAGAGATTGGTAATATCACTGAGATGAAAATAGGTTGTTTTGTGATAATGTAGAAATAGGCTTGGAAATACAAGTCAGCGTCAAATAGGATGATGAAATTATAAATAGTGTTGGTCACCTTGAAATGCTGGCTGTGGAAGTTGGTGGGATCATTGTCGAGAATGTGTGGCAGGGAGTCCAAAGTTTTAATCTTTCTAAAGTAGTATTGCAAAGAATGGGAGTTTGTCCAGGACAGAATGTCAGACAAGCAGGCTGATTGAAGGCAGTGCTGACAATAGTATATTGTCAGCATACCAATAGCTGCCGAGTATGTGTTTGCATCTTCGCTCACCAATTTGGAGCAAGAGGGTACTGATTAAAGATCACGGTTAGTGAGTTTTGAGAAGATTTGTAGCTCAAGTTGAGGTTCTGGATGTAAGAAAAAGAACAGGAAATTACATCACCTTAGGAAATGGCATTACCACAGGAAAAGACATCACTGGCCCAAGGAAACCCAAACACATACACAGAAAGTGGGCTACACTATCAGTGCTTCATCTGGAGGCTCACTGAAGATGTTACCTAGTATGGTGATGAAACGTCTGAAAATGAACCTTCCATCTCAGCAAGCAAGCCTAAATCCATAGATCATGGTGTATCCATTGCTGAGAATGCTTTGGCTATCATTACAATGATTGAAAATAGGAGGATGCCTGAAAAAAATAGCTTTTCTTCAAACAGATTGCTGTTTGTTACCTTGACATGTTCAGTAAGATGCTCTCGAAGGTAAGTTGGTTGCCCCAGCGTTGCTGCTTTCCATCAAACTCTTTGAATTCTCATTTTGAGAATTGCAAGGCTTTCAGGTGTTGGAAAGTGGGATCACAATTTGTGTCTAGTTTATTTAACCAGAGCAGACTTACTAAACAAGGAACACTGAATTCTCAATTTGATAATCACATAGCACTGTAATCAGAGTGAGAACATCTCAATGTGATTAACACAGTTAAATGAGAATGGCTTTGTCAACTTGTGAGCCCTGGAGGAGGCTACTTCACTTTGTCTCTCTGTGTGATGCATCTTTGACACCAGGAATGGGTGTTATTGAGGCTTTGTTGTTAGTTGAGTAAGTTGCCCAGCCTTTTGCCTCCCATACTGAGTGAGCTCTGGACTCAAGTCTTGTAGAAAAGTCTTTGGCTCCTCTAGGTTAGTTTGTTGACTGCCTGAGCCTATCATTAATTAGTCAAAGTTATTGCTTGCTTTTTCAATCGGTGAGTTGTGCTCTTCACCAACAGAGAGCTTATCTGTCACTGTAGATCCAAGGAAGCAGAATTTGCTGACTGTGTGTTGTGTTGAGTTGTTGGGATAAGCTGAATGGTCTGGAGCTATTTTCATTGGAGCATCATAGGCTTAGGGGTGATTTTATAGAGGTTATGAAATAATGAGGGGCATTGATAGGGTGAATAGACAAGGTCTTTTCTCCTAGGGTAGGGGAGATCAAAACTAGAGGGCATAGGTTTAAGGTGAAAGTGGAAAGATTTAAAAGGGACCTAAGGGGTAACTTTTTCATGCAGAAGGTGGTGCGTGTATGGAATGAGCTGCCAGAGGAAGTGGTGGAATTGGACACAATTACAACATTTCAAAAACAACTGGATGGGCACATGAATAGGAAGGGTTGGAAGGATGTGGGCCAAATGTTGGCAAATGGGACTAGATTAATTTGGGACATCTGGTCAGTTTGGGCGAGTTGGACGGAAGGATCTGTTTATGTGCTGTACACCTCTATGACTCTTTGATCACAGGCAGTGACACAATGGAAACCCTGCCCGATAACAGCCATTAAAGAATTACTTTGATACTGTCAAGGATATCACAAAGCTGACCCTTGTCATCAGCAGTTCATATTTCTTTGCTTAGATTGGTCTAATATTTGTTAACACAGTACCATGCTGTCTACTGCACTACTGCCTGGGCTAGAATGGGGTTGTTGTTACAACACAGGGTAAACCCTCCTGCTTAATTTGATGCAGTAACACAGAAAAGATTTATCCCATACAGTAATCTGTGAAACTTTGAGAGGCCAAGAACTATTTAAAGTAAAAATAACATATCTATTTTTTAAAGTACAACAGAATAATTAACTAACAGCTATTTACAACTCCTTCCTCGAACCTACCTTTTACTTTCCCTTCTACAATACTAGCCCAGTAAAATGCCTGATTAAGATTTACAAAACAAAACTTCTTATATCAAAACCAGACAGCTTTAGGTTCTTCTCTGTATTCATGTCTTATTTTCTTCTTCTTGGGAATTCTGCTTCACAGGTTATTGATTGATAAAGGTATCTTTAAGAGAGCTATTCATTGGGCAGTCTTTACATGTTGGTGGCTTGACAGTTCACATCCCAACTCTTCAATTTTCCCCGGTCTTAAACCCCCAAAGCTTTGGATTGTGTGATTGGCTTTTAAGATTGTCAATATACTCAATTCAAACTTGATTGGAGTTTGGTATTTTTTGGGGTATAATTTAAACTGATTGGCCAAATTCAAATCTAATTTTGTCATTTCTAGGCAACCCAGCTAATCTAGCTTTCGACCAGTTACCCCTTTGAGAACACTTGGTGCAGTTACATAGTTCTGCTAGCTTCTAACTCACTTGAAGGTACAGTAAACCCACATCTTCAAAACATTGTCATGTGCTTTGTGGCTCAGAGGTGTGATGCATTGAATTGAATTGAGTTTATTGCCACATGTACCGAGGCACAGTAAAAAGCTTTGTCTTGCGAACAATACAGGCAGATCACAGATAAGTTAATAATAGGTAAACAGGGGCAAAAACAAAAAACACAGATACAGGTGAACATTAAGAGATTGTGAGTCCATTCATTACTCTAACAACAGTAGAGTAGAAATTGTTATGAAATCGGCTGGTGCATGTGTTCAGGCTTCTGTACCTTCTCCCTGATGGTAGAGGTTGTAGAAAAACATTGCCAGGTTGGGATGGATCTTTGAGAATGCTGGTGGCCTTTCCTTGACAGTGGGCCTGGTAGGTGGATTCTATAGATGGGAGGTTGGCCTTTTTGATTGTTTGGGCCAAGCTCATCACTCTTTGCAACCGTCTCCGATCTTGAATGGTACAGTTGCCATACCAGGTAGAGATACATCCATACAAAATGCTCTGGATTGCACACCTATAAAATTTGGCAAGTGTATTCGCCATCATGCCAAACTTCCTCAGCTGCCCAAGGAAGAAGAGACGTTATTGGGCCTTTGTAACTAGTGCGTCCACATGACGAGATCCAGAAAGCTTGTTGTGGATGACCACTCCCAGGAGCTTGATACTCCACTCGTTCCACCTCTGTACTGTACTGCCGAAAGTCAAGAATGAGTTCCTTGGTTTTGATGGCATTGTGAGCTAGGTTGTTCTCAGTGCACCATTTTTTCATCTCCCATGTGTAGTCTGTTTCATCACCATCTGAGATTTGACCAACTATCGTGGTGTCATCAGCGAACTTGTAAATGGCATTAGTCTGGAATTTAGTGATGCAGTCATGGGTATACAGTGAGTGCAGTAGGGGGCTGAGTACGCACCCCTGGGGAGCTCTAGTGTTGAGTATTAGTGAGGATGAAATATGTCTCTAATCTTCACTGATTGTGGTCTGTGAGTCAAGTAACTGAGGATCCAGTTGCAGAGAGTGGGGCTTAGCCCGAGATCACTAAGTTTAGTAATCAGTCTCAAGGGGATAGTAGTGTTGAAGACTGCACTGTAGTCAATGAGTAGGATTCTTATGTACCTGTTCTTGGTGTCAATATGTTCTCGGGAGGAGTGAGGGGCAAGTGCTATAGCATCTGACGTGGATCTGTTGGTTCGATAGGCAAATTGGAGTGGGTCATGAGTAGTGGGGAGACTGGAGTTGATTAATGTCATAACCAGATTCTGGATCAGTGGTGCTGGAAGAGCACAGCAGTTCAGGCAGCATCCAACTAGCAGTGAAATCGACGTTTCGGGCAAAAGCCCTTCATCAGGAATAGCTGGAAGCATGGAGAGATAAGCTAGATGGAGGAAGGGGTGGGGAGAGAGTAGCATAGAGTACAATGAGTGAGGAGATGAAGGTGATAGATCAGGGAGGAGAGGGTGGAGTGGAAGCAAATGTGGCTGTGGTACCGAGTTTGTTTCACGACATGGTTGAAGAGCTTCAGGGCAGAGGAAAGACCTGGGAGTTGCAGTGGGAGAGGGACTCCCTGAGATTCTTGTAGAGAGAGGAGGAAAACTTCTTCAAGGCAGGCATCCTTGCGAGAGGATTCGCGGTAGGGTTAAAATCACCAGCCTTCCAAAGAATTTCATGTTCACCGACATTAGGGCCACAGGGCGGCAGTCACTTAGACATGCTGCATGAGCCTTCTTCGGCACTGGGATGATGTTGGCCCTATTGAAACATTGCAGGGTGTTATAAAGTGGAGGTTGCCCCTGCCCTGAAAACTAAAACTGAAATACCCAAAAGGGAATTTGCCTCACCCTGTGAAAAGGGTGTGAAAAACCCTGTGACCTGCTTCTCAGCAACTTTTCATCATTAAATAAAAAAACCCCTGACACTCCCTTTCAAATCGACAGGTAACAATTTATTTATCTCACTTAAACAGTGAACAAATTAACTAAACTAATCACAAACCAATTAAATCCCTTCTAACTGCTAACTATTCCTGAATGGGGAGAATATTGGAAACGCAAAGTTACAGTAGCTGCTGTTCAATTTCCTTCACCTTACCAATGTCATACTAACGCCACATTAATGGCTTTCCTCATGACGATGTAATGCACCAAGTAAAGTTACATGATCCGCTGCTGCTGATTGGTTTTCTGTAGAGCAGGCACCAAGCAAGTAAGCCCCCTTGTCAATACTGGGCTGCATTCTGGAAAACATGCTCAGGGCTTCAAGGCATTCCAGTTCTCCTTGAGGTGAGTCCACAATAAAGGGTATTTTTCCAATGACCTGCTGGCCTGAATGTCGAGCTAATAGGTACAGGTGAGCTGTTTCCACTTCATCACAGTGTCATAGATTTCTGCTCAGCTCAATCACTCTTCGCTATCCCCCCCCACCACCATACCTCCGCCCTCCCCCCTCGCCCCCCCTCCCCAACCCCACGTTCACACACACATAAACTGCTCTGTTACTCATTTGGGATCCTCAGAAGAAGCTCCTGAAAGAGGTGAAGCAGCTTAACCCAATCCCTCTTCACCAGGGAACTGCATGGAGCTGACTTGCCTGTGTGATGCAAATCAAGTTTCAAGATCAAATATGAGATGCATCTTGAGCCTATTCATTCCAGCACAAGGATCATTGTTATTTCGCAGGAATCATTGCCTGTAGGATAACAATTCCCAGGCATTTGTGTCTTAAACCCACATGTACACATTAGTGGAAATTTGTAGAGGCAGGTCAAAATGGCACATGGTCCTTCAGGCAATATACACACTGCTGGGTGACCACAGAGTGTTATGTTGAAAAGCAAACATGGCCAAGGGCACTAACTTCTGTAAAACGTGGTAGGAGGAGGCTTCAGGCACTCTGACTGATCAAATACAATTCAAAACATGACCACTGAAGGTAGCTCCCAACATTCCTCCTCCGTGATAAACTGCTGGGCTCTTTAAAATCAGTCAAGGAGAGTCAGAGTTTCAGTGCCATCAAGTAATTGCTGACACTGTGAAGAAGCACAATTAGTTTTCAACTTAAAAGAGACACAGTACTGGCTGGACTATTTTAAGCACCCAAGAGTTGATTGCTAGCCTTGGAGTAAGAGAACAATTAAGGCTTACAAATGTCTTCATGAAGGACAAGTGTTAGTGGCATTGAATGAGTTCTAAAAGCTGACTCAAATTTCCTGTGCTCCAGTGAGCTATAATCTAGAAACGTGAGAAACTGTAGTGACATCCTGATTATGGACTGAAGATTCTCCTTCAGCTATGTGATGGAATAAAATTGTTTCCATTAAAGGAAGGGGAAATGTAAGCTGTTGGCAGATAGCAAATTAGGACATGTATTTATGTAGCACCATTTGTGCTGTCACCACACTCCCAAAGTGCTTTATCATAGAATCATTGAATCCCTACAGTGTGGAAATAGGCCCTTCAGCCCAACAAGTCCACACCAACCCTCCAAAGAGTATCCCACCCAAACCCATTCCCCTATTACTCGACATTTACCTGACTAATGCACCTAACCTACGCATCCCTGAACATTATGGGCAATTTAGCATGGCCAATTCACCTAATGTGCACATCTTTGGATTGTGAGAGGAAACCTGAGCACCCGGGGGAAACCCATGCAGACATGGGGAGAGTGTGCAAACTCCACACAGACAGTTGCCAGAGGCTGGAATCGGTCCCTGGTGCTGTGAGGCAGCAGTGCTGACCACTGTGAAAGGCAGTAACAGTTAAAATGAAAGACCTCCAGTGTGCCTGAAGCAAACTCTTACAAATACCGACTCAACACTAGCATTTTTCACAAACCCACCGACTCCCACAACTACCTGAATTATATCTCTTCCCACCCTACCTCCTGCATTAATACTATCCTATATTCCCAATTCCTCCACCTCCACCGCATCTGCTCCCAGGAGGACCAATTTCACCACAGAACACACCAGACAGTCTCCTTCTTTAATGACAGTAATTTTCCCTCCCACGTTGTTGAAGATGCCCTCCAACACATCTCATCCACATTTCTGCACTTTCACCCTCAAACCCCACCTGCAGGGCTCCTGCCCGAAATGTCGATTTTCCTGCTCCTCGGATACTGCCTGACCTGCTGTGCTTTTCCAGCACCATTCTAATCTTGACTCAGGCAGTCAACCAACTAACCCAGAGGAGCAAAATGCTTTCCTACAAGACTTGTCTCCATAGGTCACTCAGTATGGGAGCGAAGGCTGGATAACTTACTCAATCGACAACAAACACTCAATAACATACATTCCTGGTGTCAATGATGCATCACATGGAGAGACAAAGTGAGCGTTTTAGGGAACATCTCCGGGATACCCACACCATTCATACCCCACCGCCCCGAGGCAGAACATTTCAACTTCCCCTCCCACTCTGCCAAGCACATGCAGGTCCTGGGCCTCCTCCATCACAACTCCCTTACAGATGAAGGTCGCTTCATCTTTGCCTCGCAACACTTCAACCCCATGGCATCAATGTGGACTTCACCAGTTTCCTCATTTTCCCTCCCAACCTTACCCCGGTTCCAACCTGCCAGCTCAACACCATCCTCATGACCTGTCCTACCACCTGCCAATCTCCCTTTCCACATATCCACTCCACCCTCCTCTCTCCAACCTATCACCTCTATCCCCACTTTCATCCACCTATTGCACTCTCAGCTACCCTCTCCCCAACCCCACCCTCTTCCTATTTATCTCTCCACCCCAGAGGCTCACAGCCACATTCTTGATGAAGGGCTCCAGCCCGAAACTTTGATTTTCCTGCTCCTCGGATGCTACCTGACCTGCTGTGCTTTTCTAGCAGTACTCTAATCTTGACTCTGATCTCCAGCATCTGCAGTCCTCACTTTCACCCTCTTACAAATACCAATTAAGTAACTGGTTACCAGTTTTCGTGGTGATTGAGAGATAGCCATGAAGTCAGTGCGGGATGAGAGAATGCATCTGTTTTCCTTGAGCTAGAGCTGCGAGACTCCTTTCTAAGTCCCAAGAGGATGCTGGATTTAACACCTCACCAGAAAGGTAGTTCCTCCAACAGTGCAGCACACCCTCCATTTTGAACTGGAGTGTCATGAGGTTTTCAGTTGAAGTCTCTGCAGGTAGTGATCAAGTCACTGTCTTCTGACTCAGTGATGATAGTGCTGCAATTAAGATACAGAGAGATGGGTTCTGCAAAAGTCCAGCTGCTTAAATGAGGTCATGAGAGGGGAGGCTACATCCTTGTGGTATTATCACTAAGCCTATTAATCTGGAGACCCAGATCATGTTCCGAGTATCTGGGTTCAAATCCCACCATGGCAGATGATGGAATTCAAATAAATAGATATCTGGAATTAAAAGTTCAGCCATGACCACAAAACCATTGCTGATTGTCAGGAAAAAAAACGATATTGTTCACTAATGTCCTTGAGGACAGAAAACTGCCATTCTTATCTGATCTGGCCTGCATCTGACTCCACACCCACAGCAATGTGATTGACTCTTAACTGCCCTCTGGGCAAAAAGTGTTGGCCTACAGTGATGTTCACATCCTGTGAATTAATACAAAAATCCTCTGCATAAATGCAGCTTTCTTTTATGTTAAAGCTAATATTCCAGGGACATGGATACAAATGGCACCATGGCAGATGGTGAAATTGAAATTTGAGCAGAAATACTGGGATTGAAAAAAATTTAAGCTAATTTTAAGTATTATAGGTGAACTAATTTTAATTGCCATTAAAATCCATCCAGTTCATGAGTGTCCTTTACAGAAGGAGATCTGTCATCATGGTCTGCACATGACTTTAGACCCACAGCAATTGGTTGCCCTGTAAATGTTATCCTGGCAATAAATAATGGGTAATAAACGTTGGCCCAGTCATGTCACCTACATCCTGTGAACAAGTAAAAAATAAACTAACATCTGTGGGAATTTCGTGACGTGATTGGCATCCTTTGCGATCTAAGGTCAATATTTTAGCTACTTTGGAGAAGTTAAAAATTCAGCAAGACACTAAGCTTCTAAGTTAATTGATATCTCAATATAGTTATCATTGTAAGAAATCAATATGGTGTCCTGAAGGCTGCAGTGTCCCTTTATATCCAGTTCAATTCGTAGAATCTTCTATGTCCTTTACCACTTCCATCCTCCAGGCCCTGTATTGGCATGGGCTGCTTTCAGCACAATCTATCCATTTTCACCTACTTATGGTTCCTATTATCAGCTTTTTGTTCTACCTGGCAGCCTTTCATCCATTGCTTTCTCTCCTTAACTGTCAATCTCTCTGGGCTCCACATCTTCTTTATCTGCTCAAAACCTTCCCCTCCCATGCCTTGACTTCAGCATAAATACTACCTTTTCCTAGCTGCTGTCAGTTCTGAAGGAGAGCCACTGGATTTGAAACATTCACTCTACCTTCACTCCACAGAAATGCCAGAACTGCAGAGTTTCTCCAGCCATTTCTGTTTTCTGTTTCAGATTTCTAACTTAGAGTCATAGAGATGTACAGCACAGAAACAGACCCTTCGGTCCAACTTGTTCATGCCGACCAGATATCCCAACCCAATCTAGTCCCACCTGCCAGCACCCGGCCCATATCCCTCCAAACCCTTCCTATTCAAATACCCATCCAGATGTCTTTTAAATGTTGCAATTGTACCAGCCTCCACCACTTCCTCTGGCAGCTCATTTCATACATGTACCACCCTCTGCGTGAAAAAGTTGTCTCTTAGGTCTCTTTTATATCTTTCCCCTCTCACCCTAAACCTATGCCCTCTAGTTCTGGACTCCCCCACCTCAGGGAAAAGACTTTGTTTATTTATCCTATGCAGTTCTTTTATACCATTATAAGACATATGTTTACAAGTGTGGAAACTGGTGTCTGACCACACGTTGAACCATATGGGCCAAGGAAAAGGATTTTTTAACGGATGAAAATAAAGTCATCTCCAGATCTTGTCAGCTCTGCTGTTAGACTGCCAGTCGTGGATAGCACATTAGATATGCTTAACCTTTGTCAAGGTGTGGAGAAGTTAATCTCAGTTGCATTGATTGGAGGGAAGTCAGCTATAATTGTGAATTGTTGTGCTATTGATCATCCAATATTGATGAACCAGAACTGCACTGTGCACATGATGCAGAAAATATCATCAATGGTGCTCTTGAAAGGGTTGTATTTCTTACATGAGATGGCGTAATTACATATAAAGGTTTCATTAAATTGGCATTGTCTTCAATGAGACAGAGAAAGTTCAGGCTAGAGAGGCTGGGACTGAAATAGAGCTTTCGAGAACTATGGAAGGTTTTCAGAAAAAAGTGCAGTCCTATGGGAGAACTTGATGTTACTAACAGATTGTTATCAACAAAGAACAAAAAAAATGTCTTTTCGGATACAGTCAGGAATGAGTGCAACTCACTCACTTCACTGAGCTCGTTGCATTTCTCGGCTGTAAACAGCAGTGCCCTGTTGTGAACCCTTTCTAACCCTCTGAATGTGTTAAGCGAGTCAATCATCCACTAACAAATTTACAAGAGAGCAAAGCTATGTGTGCATTTGAAGTGAATAAAACTTAAAGGATATTTGTCAGACTGACAAGTCTGTCATCTCCAATGTTGTGTCCACTGACAACTTGCCCATCTTACCAGCAACATAAGGGCTATATCTTTCAGTGTAATTTAACATGTTGACCTGTTCTTGTTCCAAGAACCATTAGTCTTAATCATATTTACCCTTTAATTCCAATGTTTCTAAGGAGTGAATCAATATATTCTTTGCTTCAAATTGGGAGCCGATTCCATTTATCCAGCCATGGACAAAAAAAACTTATTCCTCTTTACAAACTTGAGGTGTGGCCATTCAGCCCCTTGAGCTTCTAGTTTTATGCAGTTCGACAATAGCTGATTCATGCTAGAATTCTGCTTTTAATCCACAGCATTTCTAATGGCCATTTCTAATTTCATTCTTTAAAATTGAGAACTGAGTTCCAGATTTCCCCTCCTTTTATGCAACATTTCTTCTTAATTTCACGCCAAAATAGCTCAGACCTTGCTCTGGATTCCACCTCCGAGATAAAATATCCTCTCAGTCTTCACTGAGGCAAGAATATTTCATGCAGCAGGTTGAGGAGATCGGAGATACATGATCTAAGGGGATGTGACAGGTAGACACAATGGTAATTTTCTAAAGGGAATTTATTATGTACTTGAATGAGGACAAAATTCAGGGCTATGGGAAGTGGGCATTTGGGGTTGGGACCAGCCAGTGATGCCCACATCTCCTGACTGATTTTTTTTTACAAAATTATTAGTTCTTTCAAAAAGCTGGCCCAGACCGTGACCAAATGATCTTTTTGTGCAGTTTGTATGAAGATACAGACAAGGACGAGCAGTAGACCATTCAGCCCCTTGAACCTGCCCCAGCATTCAATTAGCTCAGGCTGACTGGGCCAGCAATTATTGCTCATCCCCAGTTGCCCGTTGAGAAGATGGTGGTGAGCTGTCTTCTTGATCTGCTGCAGTCTTTGCGCTGACCCACAATGCCATTAGAGAGGGAATTTCAGGATTTTGATCCAGCGACAGAGAAGGATAACAATATATTTCCAAGTTGGGGTGGTGATTGGCTTGGAGGGAAGCTTGCAGGTGTGTTCCCATTTATCAACTGCCTTAGTCCTTCTAAATGGTATTGGTCATGGATTTGGAAGGTGCTGATGAAGAAGCCTTGGATCTGATTATAACTTTAAATCCATTTTCCTAACCACCTCTTTCACACCCTATCTCTCTCTATCCATGTAGAGTTCAAGAATCTATCTCTGCCTTTAAAAAAATTTCAAGAACCGTGCTTCCACCACATTTTAGGAAGACAGTTCCAAGAATTCACAAGCCTCTGAGAGAAAACATTTCTCTCCAATTCTGCTTTAAATCGATGATTCAAGATTTTTAAATAGTGACATCCTTATGCTAGATTCTTCCATAAGAGGAACCATACTCTCCACCCCTGTGCTGTCTCCAGAGGATCTTATGTTTCAATCAAGGTATCTGATCAAATTCATCAGATACAATCTATCCTGTCCAATCTTCCCTTATAGGACAACATCCCTCATTCCAGGTATTAGTTTGGTAAATCTTCTCTGAACTGTATCCACATGCATTTGTATCCATCGTGACAAAAAATAAACATTCGTATGCATGGCGGTCTGGATACGGTATAACCATTTACCCCCTTTCAATAAATTATAATGTGTTATTAGCCTTCCTAATTATGTATTGTGGCTGCATACTATCTGTTGTGATTTTTGCACATTTCTCTCTGCATCTCAGAGCTCTGCAATCTCATAACATTTATAGAATCTTTTTCTTTTTTTTATACTTATTGCCAAAATGGCCCATTTCTCATTTTCCCCACTATACTGTATTTACTAAATCTTTGCCTGCACACAACCTCTCCCTATATTTTTTTCAATCTTCTTATCTTCTGTTCACAACTTTCTTTTTTATCTGTGTAGTTGGTGAACACTTTATCAAATCCTTTCATCACTTTAAACACCTCGATTAGTTCATCACTCAATCTTCGCAACCTAAGAGAATATAAACAATGGTTATTCAAAATGTCCTCGTAATTTAAGGCTTGTGGAATTCTTTGCTTTGATTTTGGTGAGGATAACTTCTATTCTAAGGAGATATATCAAGAAAAGTAAAGTCTGTGTGCAGAAAAGGAACAGATAAATATAAGAGGAATTAATCAGGATAAATTAACTTACTTTTAAACGTGTTGCTGTGTAGTCTTTGCATATGTATCTCAAGTGACTTCAACATTAATCAGTGCATCTGTATTCATCTAAGTAATCATATTATTCTAATATTAATTATAGCCTTAGGCTAATCTCACACAACAACTCATACAGCTGTTCTATTTGAACATCTTCAAGGATGGAGAAAGGCAAACATACTTGCGTTTACAATCACCTTTCATGATCTCAGGATATCCCAAAGTATTTTATCATCAATGCTCAGTATGTGATTCCATTCCAGGTTGCAATCAATAGATTATTGGGTATAATGGGATCAAGTTCAAAACTGAGAAGTGGAATTCTTCATTGAAAGGGCTATAGATCTTTGGAATTCTTGATCTTAAGGAATTGCATTGATATAGTCATTGAACATAACTGAGACAGATGTTAATTGAGTTTTCAATATTAACGGGACATGGTATTGAATCATTGAATGGTAACACCATAGAAAGAGGCCATTTAATCTGTTATGTCTGTGCCAGCTCTGAAGGACCAGTTTATCCAATTCTTGCCTTTTTCTAGTAAGAAGGGAAGTGGAAGATCAGCCATGTTCCTTTTCAAAGGCAGACCAGTTCCAACTTGCATATCTACAATGCTTTTCACGGTCAATGCATGGCTGAAAGCACTTTATAATGATATAACTTTGAAGTATTTTGCTCTTAGATCTTCTTTCATCAAGCTTTTGATCACCTGTTTTAGAATAGTCTTGATGTGCCTTAGTGTTCATTTTTATTTGATAACATTCTCAAGCAATGCCATAGGAGATACTGCCACATTAAAGCTGTTATATAAACACAAATTGTTACTCAATCTTTTAACTATGGTCTTTGACAACATTCTGGCAATACTACTGAAGATTTGTGTTCTAGAACTTGCTGTTTCCCTAGCCAAACCCTTCCAGTAACACTGGAAGACTGACATGTATCTTACAATGTGGAAAATTGCCAAGTACACCCTGTACATAAAAAGCAGGTCAAATCCAACACAGCCAATTATGCACCATCAGTCTACCCTCAATCAGAAAAATGATAGAAGGTGTCAGTGCTATCAAGCAGCACCTGCTCAGCAATAACTTGCTCGGTCACGCTTAGTTTGTGTTCCACAAGGGCCATTCAGCTCCTGACCTCATTATAACTTTGATTCAATCATGGCCAAAAAAGAGGTGAGGGGAGTGTGACAGCCCCTCATCAATGCTGCATTTGTCCCAGTATGGCATCAAGCAGCTCTAGCGAAACTGGAACCAAATCAATATTAAGGGGCAAACTCTCTGCGATTTGGGGTCATACCTGGCACAGAAGAAGATGGCTGTGGTTGTTGGAGGTCTGTCATCTAAGTCCAAGAGTTCCTCAGAATAGTGGTTTAGGCCCAACCACCTTCAGCTGCTTCGTCAATGACCTTTTATCCATAATGAGGTCAGAAGTAGGCACGATCAACCATGATTTCAAATTTTCATTACTATTCATGACTCTTCAAATATTGAGGAAGAAGTGAGGACTGCAGATGCTGGAGATTAGAGTCGAGAGTATGGTACTGGAAAAGCATGGCAGGTAAGGCAGCATCTGAGGAGCAGGAGAATCAGCATTTCAGGCAAAAACACTTCATCAGGAATGCTGGGCTGACACCATCTCGATTCCTGATGAAGGGCTTTTTTCTTAAATGTTGATGCTGACAATGTTTAAATGCAATGAAATCTGGACAATATCCAGGACTGGGTGACAAGTAGCAAGTAACATTTATGCCACACAAATGCCAGGCAATGACCATTTCCAATACGAGACAATCTAACCACCGTCCTTGACATTCAAAATGCTGACATCAATGAGTACTCACTATCAATATGGTGGGGGTTACCATTGTTCAAAATTCAACTGGACTCACCATGTAAATGCAGTGCTTACATGCACAGGTCAGAGGCTATGAGTATTGCAGCGAGTAACTCACTTCCAGACTCCCCAAAGCCTCCCCACCATCGACAAGGCACAAGTTAGGAGTGTGAATGCAGCTCAAATGATGCTGAAGAAGCTTACACCATCCAGGACAAAGCAGCCTTCTTGATTGACATCACATCCACAATCCCCACTCCCTCTACCACTCACACCCAGCAGTAGTGGTGGGTACTATCTACAAGATACACTGCAGAAATTCACCAAAGACAGCATCTTCCAAACCCATGACCACTTCCTTCTAGATGGACAAAGGCAGCAGATACCTGGGAAAGCCACCACCTGTAAAATCTCCTTCAAGCCACTCACCATCCTGATTTGGAAATATATTGACATGCATAGAGTCATAGAGATGTACAGCATGGAAACAGACCCTTTGGTCCAACCCGTCCATGCCGACCAGCAATCCCAACCCAATCTAGTCCCACCTGCCAGCACCCGGCCCATATCCCTCCAAACCCTTCCTATTCATATACCCATCCGAATGCCTCTTAAATGCTACAATTGTACCAGCCTCCACCATTACTTCTGGCAGCTCATTCCTTACACGTACCACTCTCTGTGTGAAAAAGTTGCGAGCCTAGTGTTATTATCGCTACATTATGGCTGCCAATAATTAAGATTTCATTTGGTAGAAGATATCACAATTGAGAACTAATGCTATGCAGTGTTTAGTTTATCAAGAACAAGTGAAAGTTGAACTTTTCCTCCTATCTTTTCTCAACAAACACCACACCACAGTTGCTTTGTCGTCTCGGTCATAGAACATTACAGCACAGTACAGGCCCTTTGGCCCTTGATGTTGCACCAAACTGTGAAACCAATCTGCTGCCCATCTAACCAGCACAATTCCATTCTCATACATATGCCTATCCAATGACCATTTAAATGCTCCTAAAGTTATTAGATTAGATTAGATTCCCTACAGTGTGGAAACAGGCCCTTCGGCCCAACAAGTCCACACCGACCCGCCGAAGCGCAACCCACCCATACCCCTACATATACCCCTTACCTAACACTACGGGCAATTTAGCATGGCCAATTCACCTGACCCGCACATCTTTGGACTGTGGGAGGAAACCGGAGCACCCGGAGGAAACCCACGCAGACACAGGGAGAATGTGCAAACTCCACACAGTCAGTCGCCTGAGGCGGGAATTGAACCCAGGTCCCTGGCGCTGTGAGGCAGCAGTGCTAACCACTGTGCCACCGTGCCGCCCTAATATAGGCTGCATCATTACTTATCCTCAGTGTCAATTTGATTTATAGTTATAATCTTATGGATCAACTGACAACTGAAGATAGCATCTTCATATTGAAAGATAAACATTATCAGGACCCTGTTTGAGGTCACCAATTTCTATCAATGTTCACTTATTTCAAAACTGCTGTGATCCCAGTCGCATTAATATTTGATAAGAAAGAAGTCTGGTTTGGTACATTATATTGTTAGGCAAAAGTGAATAATCAGGAAACAACATCATATTGTTAATTCATTCATGGGATGCGGACATTGCTGGCTAGGCTAGTATTTATTGCCTAGAGGACAGTTAAGAGTTAACCACGTTGCTGTGGGTCTGAAGTCACATATCTGCCATTCCAGTTAAGAATGGCAGTTTCCTTCTCTAAAGACAAAGAGTGAATCAGATGGGTGTTTCCCCAACAATTGGCAATGGATTCATGGTCATCTTGAGATTCTTAACTCCAGATCTTGGATTCCAATTCTACCATGATGATATTTGAACCCAGGTTCTCAGAACATTACCTGGGCCTTGGGATTAACAGCCGAGTGGCAATACCCCTCAGCCACTGTGACCATTAGTCATTAAATCGCATTCATGGGAATTTACCAATTTTTTTTTAACAGAACTTAAGTTTATTGCACAAAAAGAAAGTCAAAGAAATAAAAATATGAATTGAAAGCAGTTTGAAAATTTTAACATACATAGCAAAACAATGTTTCAGTGTGTTCCCCAACATTATCCTTCTACAAATATTTAATCCCACAGAAATTTCACTCCTTTTTGAACTCCACAAGGTTTTACTGATCTGATTCTCCACTGTTTCACTTCCTTGGACTTCAGACAATTCTATGCTTCCTTTCAGAATCTGCTGTCATGAATCTTTCAAAATACTGACAGCTTAAACCTTTTCATTTCTAACATCAAGTTTTCTATTCAAATTCCCTGGCTTGGAAGATTCATAAACTAAAACACTTCACCTAAAGTGATGAGTTCTTCTTGGTTTGATTCACTTACAGCATCATACAGCATGGAAACAGACTCTTCACTCCAACTCGACCATGTTGATGAAGTTTCCCAAACTAAATTAGATCCATTTGCTTGTGTTTAGCCCATATCCCTCTAAACCCTTTCTGTACATGTATCTGTTTAAGTGTCTTTTAGATGTTGTGACTGTACCTGCATCTACCCTTTCCTCTGGCACTTCATTCCACATAAAAACCACTCTGAAAATGTTGCTCCTGTGATCTCTCTCCAATTTAATAATATCCTTCCGAGAGCAGGGCAACCAGAACTATGTAGTGTTCCAGAAGATACCTCACCAACATCCTATACAATCTCAACATGACGTACCAACTCCTTTACTCAATTGTCAGAGCAATGGCGGCAAGTGTGCTAAATACCGCCTGAACCACTTTTCTACCTGTGACACAACTTTCAAAGAATTATGTACCTTAGGTCTCCCTGTTCAACAGCACCACCCAGGGCCTTACCATTACCTATATAAGAGCTGAAAATGTGTTGCTGGAAAAACGCAACAGGTCAGGCAGCATCCAAGGAGCAGGAGAATCGACGTTTCGGGCATGAGCACTTCCTAAAGAAGGGCTCATGCCCAAAACGTCAATTCTCCTGCTCCTTGGATGCCGCCTGACCTGCTGCGCTTTTCCAGCAACACATTTTCAGCTCTGATCTCCAACATCTGTAGTCCTCACTTTTTCCTATATAAGTACTGGCCTTGTTCATTTTACCAAAACTCAATACCTTGCATTTATCCAAATTAAACTCCACCTGCCAATCATCAGCCCATTGTTTCAATTAACCAAAATCCCTTTGGCATCTCAGGTAGTTGTCTTCACTGTTCACAATACCATGAATTTTGTATCATCTGCAAATTTACTAACCTTCCAAAGACACTCTCCTGACTTTTCTGACTCCTGAATCAAACTCCTGATTCTTCTGAACTGAGACCTTGAGCCTTCCATTGGTAAGTCTAAGTTAAACCTGTTACTTTTCAGACTTTTATATACTCCACAATATAAACATTACATCCATCATCACTACAAAGACTTTTGCAGGCACTTGACTGATCTCACGTGGAATGGATGTGCTCAGATTGCTATTTCAAACAGCTTTCTGAACCTGTTTTTTATAAAGAAACTTCAGAGAACCGATCCACATTCTCCTTCCTCTACTTTAAAATACAAACATAGATACAACACGTATCTTTCAATATATTAACAATAACTAACAGAGATGCAAATACGTTCTATTTGTAGAATATGAACTGTACCATGCATTCCACAAAGCTGTGCTAGAATGCAACATTTTCAATTGCATTATGTTAGCTTTGAGGCCCATGATTAACCTTTTTTTTGTTTCTACATTTGCAAACTTTCTTCCTTGTATGTTTTATACCATGGTCTGATATTGTGATATGATTGCTCAAGTGATAGCTGACAATCTGCTAAACTAGATGACCATATATCATGACATCCTTACCCAGATATTGCCACAAGCTATTATTTGGAGATAGCAGAAGAACTCATTGATTTTATAATCCAACATTCCCCACTGAAGGTATCACTCTAGCTTGTAGCCTGAAAGCTGTACAGAAACCACAAGCAGCCATGGCAGTTATATAATGATAATGTTCCCATCCAGCTTTGCTAGGACCAGGGGGAATAATGGTCTCAGTAATCACAGCCAAAAAAGTGAACTAACCAGCAAATCCTAAAGCTGGATGTCACAATCAAAATCTAATCCTCCCACTGGAAAACAACAACTCCATGTTTATATTCCGTCTTGAATTTGCTCATTATTGAATTCCAACCACTAATATAAATGAGATGACAAGTTCATTGAAATGATATGTTCAGCTAAAATTGCACTTGACATTTCAGATTAAAATGTAGTCATGCTGGTGTTGGCTGGGATGGATAAAGGCAGAAGTCACACAACACCAGGCTATTGTCAAACAGGTTTATTTGAAATCACAAGCTTTCAGAGCTCTGTTCCTTCATCAGGTGAAGTGGAGGGAGGTGCATGGGCACAGAATATATAGGAGGAGAGATAATGGCAAGATAATTCCAGGTTACTTAGAGTGTCAAAACATAAGTGCAGACATGACCTCTTTATAGACTGATAAACCTTTAGTTATCTCAAGGCAATAAGAAATTCGGGATTTGCATTTTAATCAATTGTAACCTCCATCTCTTTTCTAACTGATTAAAGATTTATCGGGAGAAAGTCAGCCATTTTAGGTTTGTTCAATGCATTTGTATTAGTTGTATGACCTTTGATCTTTTACTTATAAATTCTCTGTCTGATGTGCCTCTTCCATCATTACACCTAATGAAGGAGCAATGCTCCAAAAGTTAGTGTTGTTAAATAAACCTGTGGAATACAACCTGGTGTCATGTGATGTTTGATCCAAGTACAAATAGTGTGAGTAGATATTTGTACTTATCTGTTGACACTCTTAATTACCTGGAATTATTTTGCCATTATCTCTCTGCCTAGATATACTGTGCCCATGCACTGCTCTCTAAGGGGCAACACTCCAAAAGCTTGTGGTTTTAAATAAACCTGTTGGATTATAACCTAGGGTCATGTGATATCTGATTTCAGGTTAAGGTTTATCAGTGTTTTAAGGTGGAATGCAAAAGTCCTGATGCTGTAATTAGCAGCCCGGAATTCCTTTCTGCAGGTAGTTGACTAGCTAGCCAACAGTTCAGAACTCATGGACAATTTATTGCTATTAACATCCGTTCAAAGGTTTTTTTGAGGCGTATTGTTGAAAAGCAATTTCTGTATCTCTGCTTTGACGAACATGAGTCTATGCTTTAAACTCACTGCCGTAGCAGTTTTTTGGTGGTTCTCTACAGACCAGAGGCTTTTCCTTTGTGGCCTACAGTTCAGGAGTTTGATGTCATCAGTAGATGCTTTATGAAGCAGTGTTGCCTCCTGAAATAACTGCAAAGAAACGAGGTCCAATCATCCAGTCACCCTTTATTTACCAGTGCACAGTACACTGGCTGTGGCCAGCCAGTTCAGAGTCGGTCCTCAACTGAGGAGATTCTAAACTCCTGCTTACAAACCCACTAACTCCCACAGCTACCTGGATTCCCACCCTACCTCCTGCAAAAATGCCATCCTGTATTCCCAATTCCTCCTCCTCCGCCGTATCTGCTCCCAGGAGGACCAGTTCCACCACAGAACACATGAAATGGCCTCCTTCTTTAGAGATTGCAATTTCCCTTCCCACGTGGTTAAAGATGCCCTGCAACGCATCTCGTCCACATCCCGCACCTCCGCCCTCAGACCCCACGCCTCCAACCGTAACAAGGACAGAACGCCCCTGGTGCTCACCTTCCACCCTACCAACCTTCGCATAAACCAAATCATCCGCTGACATTTCCGCCGCCACCAGGGATATATTTCCCTCCTCACTCCTTTCTGCCTTCCGCAAAGACCATTCCCTCCGTGACTACCTGGTCAGGTCCACGTCCCCCCTACAACCCACCCTCCCATCCTGGCACCTTCCCCTGTCACTGCAGGAATTGCAAAACTTGCGCCCATATCTCCTCCCTCACCTCTATCCAAGGCGCTAAAGGAGCCTTCCACATTCAAAGTTTCACCTGCACATCCACCGATGTCATTTATTGTATCCATTGTTCCCGATGCGGTCTCCTCTACATTGGGGAGACTGGACTCCTCCTAGCAGAGCGCTTTAGGGAACATCTCCGGGACACCCGCACCAATCAACCACACCGCCCTGCGGCCCAACATTTCAACTCCCCCTCCCACTCTGCAGAGGACATGGAGATCCTGGGCCTCTTCACCGTCGTTCCCTCAACACCAGACGTTTGGAGGAAGAACACCTCATCTTCCACCTTGGAACACTTCAACCCCAGGGCATCAATGTGGACTTCAACAGTTTCCTCATTTCCCTTCCCCACCTCACCCTAGTTCCAAACTTCCAGCTCAGCACTGTCCCCATGACTTGTCCTACCTGCCTATCTTCTTTTCCACCTATCCACTCCACCCTCCTCCCTGACCTATCAGCTTCATCCCCTCCCCCACTCACCTATTGTACTCTATGCTACTTACTCCCCAACCCAACCCCCTTCAAGCTTATCTCTCCACCCTTCAGGCTCTCTGCCTTTATTCCTGATGAAGGGCTTTTGCCGGAAACATCGATTTTACTGCTCCTCGGATGCTGCCTGAACTGCTGTGCTCTTCCAGCACCACTAATCCAGATCCTGGTTATGTTGGTCAATCAAGACTTTCCTGATTGGCCCAGGTTTACAACCTCAATCAAAAAGCCCGTAGTCAATGAGGTCCACCTGGTCCCAATCACTACATCCCATCTTCCCCAAATCCTGGTTTTTTGCTTGTATCTTCTCTTGTAACATTTTCGTCCCCAGTCCCATTCCTCTGACTCAGTCTTTTTCTATCATCAATGGTACCTGCACCAGCTATTTCTCATAGGAGACCAGAACCGCAGTTGTATCTTTAATTTGCAGTGGTTCCCCAGGTTATGTTCTCAGTCTGGCTGAGGTCTCATGCAAACTTAAAAGGTTGGAACCCTGAGCAAATCTTGTTAAAGACAGATTTTGCAATCACAGATACAGCTGAGCTGGTATCGACCTCCGTGGGAACTGGAAGACCATTTAACTAAACATTAATTTTAATTGGCTCTGATTTTGGTGTCACATATAATTTAATTCTTCCATATAGGGGAACTTTCCAGGGTGTGCACTTTCCCAGTTATGGGCCTACTTCAGTCAGGCCTTGTAGGGCGCCTTTGGTGTCTTGATCCCACATATCAGCGGCAACAACAATGGCTCACTGGCCCAGATCCTGAAGAACTGTTCAACAGCTTGGCCAAGGAGTCGGCTTTGCTGTGGGGTTCTGCTGGGGGTTGGCCTTGGGTCTCTTTGCTCAGGGCATGTCCTGTGTGAGGCTCTGCGATTACCCAAACTCACATGGTGGTCACGAACCTCAATCGAGGATGTCTACTTCTATTGGGATATTCTGCAGCTCCCATGCTCCACTTGCCACACTTTCAAATGTCAAGACCAGCTGTAGTGCTTGATTGACGTCCAGTAGGGCTTCAGACAGTAGGCACGGTTACATCATTAATCCCACATACTGAATCGTCTCTCAGCATCTCATTCAGGGTTAACCCACATCACATGCCTCTGCTGGTCATCAAAGCCTTGTCAAAAATCCCAGTACGGATTCTCCTGCTTGTCTAACATCCAAATAAAACTGATAGCATTTCAGGATTAAAGGAGGTTTGGGGTCATAATATTCTTTAACAAACTCTGTCAATTCTTGGCTAGTTCTTGTGTCTGGTGCCTCTGGGAAAGTTAAGTCCCTTATAACTGAAAAGGCTGCAGGTCCACACACAGTGAGAAGGATTACTTGTTGCTTTTCATCTGCTCCAATGTCGTTTGCCGAGAAACAAAAATCACATTCTTTCAATATACTGGCCTTAGTCTTTGACAGCAAGGTCAAATGAGTTAAGCTTCCCAAATAAAGGCATGATGCCAGAAATGCTTACCCCAGATCCACAATGATAGTTGCAAGTGAATGTTCTTCAGGCACATTCTGTTTCTCCCATCACCACTGAAGTAACTGCACAGAGGCAGGGTGCCATCACCAAGGCACCCTTTATTTTATAGTGCACAGTACACTGGTTGTGGCCAGTTGTCAACTGAGGAGATTGTAATCTCCTGGTTATATTTTTTCTTGCTGTCTCCTGGGTTTTTATTTGTTGTTTTTTCTCTCTTTCTTTACCCCTATGCTATCGCCTAAGTGCGGTACTGCTTATATTTTTCCCCAGCACCCAAGCTGAGGTGTGCAGGTGTGAGACAAAGTGAAATACAACAGGTGTACAAATCTTTATTCAATTTCCACCCTCAGGAAGAAAGGAAACAGCAGGCGAAACAATGTCCCTCTCATCAATGGGCAATGCTGTGTGATCAAGAAAGTGAAAGGAAGGGTGTTTCTTGGTTATATTTTTTAACACATTGACTTTGGTCCAGATAGCATAGAGTCAATCCCTTCCCTAACACAAATGGAGAGCCCGTGACACTGATCTAGCTGCCTCAGAGCCAGCTCTCAGAGTGAATAGAACCTTTGACAATCCAGTTTTTTTTCTTACCGCCTAACTGCAGTAGTGCTTATATTTTCCACAATGCCCATGTTGTGTGTGTGCAGGTGTGAGACATATTTGTACACCTGTTGTATTTCACTCTTTATTCAATTTCCACCCCCCAGGAAGAAAGGAAACAGCAGGGTGGCCCATGACAAACAATGTCCCACTCATCAATGGGCAATGCTGTGTGATCAAGAAAGTGAAGGTTAGAGTGTCTCCTGGTTATGTTGGTCATCCAGGACTCCCTGACTGGCCCAGGTTAACAACACCAATCAAGAATCTCCTGGTCCCAATTACTACAACAAGGTCCACCTGGTCCCAATCACTACAACTCCTTAACTCATTGTTATTTCAAGATGATATGGGTAAGCAGTCATTGGCTTCTCCATTGTGGGAGTCAGGTGAGCAAGCCTTCTGGAATTGGAATTGGAATTGGAATTGGAATTGGAGTTGGAGTGAAAACAGTTAGATTTGAGACAAAGACCTGCATTGCACATAGACCTCTGTCTACAGACATTCTCACAGGTTAAGTGAAAAGCACAGGAGCCCTTTTTTTTTCAGGGTAGCGGTAACTTGGAATTCTTTTGGACTTGTTTGGACACAGTGTGTCTTTTTAACAGTTTGTATCAGAACAGTTTAGCATTCTCCATTTCTTTTACCCATCACCACACCCTGCTCCTGTCATGACATGGGTTGTTTTTATCACAGCCAACCCATTCCTATCCACTGTCTGTATTATTGAAAGTTGAAAGGGTTCATAAAAAATTTACAAGAATGTTGTGAGGGTGGGAGAGTTTGAGCTATAGGGAGAGGCTGAATAGGCTGGAGCCATTTTCCCAGAAGTGTTAGAGGCTGAGGGGTGACCTTATAGAGGTTTATAAAATTGAGGGACATGAATAGTGTAAAGACAGACAAGGTATTTTTCCTGGGCTGGGGGAGGCCAGAGCTAGAGAGTATAGGTTTAGGGTGAGAGGGGAAAGATATAAAAGGGACCTAAGGGGCAACTCTTTTTTTTTTTTTGACAGACATGTATGTTTTGAGGTACGTGTATGGAATGAGCTGCTAGAGGAAGTGGTAGAGGTTGGTACAACTACACCATTTGGGGCGGCACGGTGGTTAGCACTGCTGCCTCACAGCGCCAGTGACCCGGGTTCAATTCCTGACTCGGGCGACTGTCTGTGTGGAGTTTGCACGTTCTCCCCGTGTCTGCGTGGGTTTCCTCCGGGTGCTCCGGTTTTTTCCCACAGTCCAAACATGTGCAGGTCAGGTGAATTGGCCATGCTAAATTGCCTGTAGTGTTAGGTAAGGGGTAAATGTAGGGGTAGGGGTGGGTTGCGCTTCAGTGGGTCGGTGTGGACTTGTTGGGCCGAAGGGCCTGTTTCCACACTAAGTAATTTAATCTAATTTAAAAGGCATCTGGAAGGATACATGAATAAGAAAAGTTTAGAGATATATGGTTGAAGTGCTGGCAAATGGGACTAGATTAATTTAGGATATCTGGTCAGCATGAACGAGCTGGACCAAAGGGTCTTTTTCTATACTGTATATTTCTAGACTTTTTTTCTTGTCTAGTGGATTGCTTTAGTACATTCTCTCCTACACTCACTGTGGGGTGGCTAGTAGTGAGCACTGCTGCCTCAGCACCAGAGATCTGTTCAATTTCACTCTCGGGTCACTGTGTGGCGTTTGCACATTCTCCCTGTGTCTGCATGGGTCTCCTCTGGTTTCCTCTCACAGGCCAGGTGAACTGGCCATGCTAAATTGCCTATAGTGTTAAGTGTATTTGTCAGGGGTAAATATAGAGTAGGGTAATGTGTCTGGGTGTATTTTTCTTTGGAAGGTTGGTGTGGACTTGTTGGGTCAAATGGCCTGTTTCCACTTTGTAGGGAATCTAATCTAAGCTCTCATTATCACTTATCCAGCTCCTTTTCTATCAATAATCCCTTGGACTGCCGACGTCTATCATATCTCTCTCCCTCTGGGCTCCATCTATCTGCTCACCTCCACCTCCACCTGCCAAACTCCCCTTCAGTATAAGCTCCACACTTTCCAAGCTGTTATCAGTTTTGGTGAAGACTCACCGGGCTCAATGTTGGCTCTGTTTTCTCTCCATAGATGCTGCCAGACCTTCTGAGCTTCTCAGGCATTTTCTGTTTGTGTCCTATTTCCAGCCTCTGCAGTTCTTTGTTTTGTTTTAGTTTAGCTTTCCACTCCTATTGGAGGGTACAGGAGGTGTTGATTGTCCAGCTGACTTTGATTATGATGGAGTTACTACTTCAAAGCTTTTGGAAGATTACTGCAAAGTCCAGTCGTGTGATTAAAGCAGAAAGTGAGGACTGCAGATCGGAGTCTAGAGTGTGTTGCTGGAAAAGTGCAGTCGGTCAGGCAGCATCCAAGGAGCAGGAGAAGGGCAATAGCCCTTCATCAGGAGTGGAGCATCTGGCAGCATCTATGAAGATGTGATCATAGCAGCCAACCTTACCGGCCTGTTTAATGTGTTTTTAACAGTCACTGAGAATATACTTAAGTACTTGTAGAAGTTGATTTTAAAACTGCTGACCACAATATGTAATAGATTGTTTTTGCAAACTATAAAGAGAAAAGGTTGAACTTACAAAGGAAATTGAAAAGTCGGTGGGGAGGGCAGATAAATGGCAGGTGAAGTTCAATGAGTGGAAGTATGAGGTAATTGTTCTTTCTATCAAAATCTTAGAGACAAGACCCAAATATTGACTGCTTTGTGAAAGGGTATGCAGATGCAGAACAGGGCTAGATATGTGTACACAAGGAGAACATGATGGTCCAGTGGTATTATCACTAGATTGTTAATCTAGAGACCCAGTTTGAAATCCTGCCATCTGTCCTTCAATAAAGAAAAATCTAAAATTAACAGGCCAATGATGAAGCCATTGATTGTTATTGGAAAAAGCCATCTGTTGACTAATATCCTTTAGGGAATGAAATGGCTATTCTTAACATGGTCTGGATTGACATGTGACTCCAGACCCACAGCAATGTGATTGACCCTTAACTTCCCTTCTGGACCTCCCTAGCCAGTAATGCCTTCATCTTGTGAATGACCTTTTAAAACAATGTCACTAACTGTTACAGAATAGATGGATTTATTTCATTTTTGTGTCACTGACAAGGCCACCATTTGTTGCCCATCTCTACTTGGTCTTGAACTGATTGACTCTCTCAGCCACTTCAGAGGGCAGAATTTGGTCAGCCACTTTGCTTTGAGTCTGTCGTCACATGTATAATTAGTGAAACAGATTTTGCTTCAAAACAATTGATTGAATGGCAACCATTCAAGAATGCTTTCCAGATCCAAATATTATTAAATTGAAATTTTCACCAATCTGCTATGGTTGGATTCAAAGCAACATCCCCAAGAATGTTTAGCCAACATCTCAGGCGTACTGGTCCAGTGACACTTGCTCTACATTACCCTTTCCTGGTTAACAAGCTTGCACCTTTAATGGGTATCTGAGGCTTTACTAGTTTGTTGTTGTCTTCTTGAACACTTCATCTCCAGTCTGTTCATCCCAAGGCAAGCCATTCCCACGAGTCAATGGGAGTGTTGCATTTGTTCAGGGGAACTTTCAGGGTGTCCTGTAGTGTTTCCCTTGATTTGCAAGCCTCAATTTGGTGAGTATTAGCTTCCAAAAATAATTAAACAGCTTTGGGGAAAAGATGATTCCCATTGAAATATTGACATCAATCTTGAATTAGTTGCAACCTACCAATCACTGATATAAATCTTCACCTGGACCTAAACACACACTTCTCCCCACCGCTATATTATGCCAACAGCAAGGTCCTTTTCAGCTTTGGCTCGTTTTCCTTGCTTGATCTGTATTTTTTGAAATTAATGCTATGTTAAAAATTGCACTTTTTTTTAAGAGCCTCAAGGCTACTTCATTCTGTTGAATTCGAAATTTATTCATGAGATGTATCTGGTGTCAGATAAACTAGTGTGTAATTGATGTAGCAAAGGAACTCACATTGTCAGTACAGGCTGACCGAAGCTCTGTACTCATTGTAATAATAATATGATGCTGAGCAAAAGCAGTTACTTAATCATAGCAGAGTTCCAAAAAAAGGGTTAGGTTTGGATTCCTCTCAGAATTGAAAAGGGAAGGTTCTTTAATGTGGCAAAACAAGGAGGTGGGGGGAAAACTAAGTAAGAGTCATTGTAATCAACCACACCGGCAGTTAAAATAGGTAACTAATAGTGTTAATTAGTGTATGAATAAAGTTAATGGTCAAGGGGGGGGCAAGGCAAGATCATGGCATTGGGTACGCTATTGATTTAGGGAGCCTGGCGTGAATATGTTGGGCTGAATGGTCTCCTATTGTACTGTGACCATTCCAAGATTATATGAATGGATATCCTTAGAGAAGATGAATGGCATTGAAGGATCAACTTGGATGGAATGAGAAAAGAAATTACTGGAGAAACTCAGCAGATCTCCAAAGAATTTCTCCAACAATTTCTGCGTTTGTTTCAGATCACCGAATCGTCAGTATTTTGCTTTTGAGATAAAATTGGCTGTGTCTGATTGTTCAGCTCTTAAACGGAGGCAGAGCCAAAGGGCCTCCTTCTGTTATTGGTCTATCGCGAAGTGCAATAATGAGCCAGCATCCTGTTTAATGCTGTCACTGATTTCCTTTCCTATTGACAACAGGAAAGGATATTTTCTATTCATGTAAAACGTTTTACTAATTTGCTGATGACAGGTTTGTAATGAGACTGAAAAGCAACTTCATACCCAAACTGCACCAAAGTTGGTCACTTTCAAGAGGCTTAATGAACACGACAAAGGAGAAGCAAAAATCTGAAATACTTGAAAATAAAATAAAATTAGAACCAGGAAGAGCATTGAGGAGACATCTAACTTGATGAATAAAAACAGAAATTGCTGGAAAGACTGAGCAGGTCTGGCAGGCTCTGTGGAGAGAAATTGATGTTAATGTTTCTGGTCAGGTGACCTTTCCTCAGAACTTTTTATAATTTCATGAAGTCAGTTTTCAAACCTGTCAAGTGTTGAGGAGGGAGGTTGGATACTATTAACAAAATTTGCACAAAGTTTAAAGGCAGGATAGAGTCATAAAATTGTACAGAATGGAACGAGACCCTTCAGTCCAACTTGTCCATGCTAAGCAGGCTTACCAAACTAAACCATGTTCATTTGACCCATATCCCTCTAAACCTTTCTTTTCATGTACTTGTCCAAATGCCTTTTTCAATGTTGCAATTGTACCTGCATTTATCACTTCCCCGGCAGTTCATTCCACATATGAATTATCTTCTGTGTGAAAAGTTACTCCTCAGGTCCCTTTTAAATCTTTCTCCTCTCACCTCAAAATTATGCCCTCTAGTTTTGAACTTCACCATTCTTGGCAAACCATCTTTGCTATTCACCTTATCTATGCCCCTCATGATTTTGTAAGCCTCTAAGGTCACCCTTCAACCTCCCGCATTCTAGGGAAAAAAGTACCAGTCTGTCCAGCCTCTCCTTATAACGCAAACCCTCCAATCCTGGTAGCATCCTTATAAGTCTTTTCTGCATCTTTTCCAATTTCATAATATCCTTGCTTAGCAGGGTGACCAAACTGCACAGAGTACTCTAAAGGGATATGAGATTCTAAATGGGAAAAATAGACTGGAGAGTAGAACGGAAGATGACTATTGAGAACATGGCAGAACTGACTAATTCTTAAGAATAGAGCACTTCTCCATTCATGTTCATGAAGGTTTAGAAGGTAGTAATTGAAAGACAAAGTGCTGGCAGCATCTGAATGCAAAATGGACCCTGTCATGTTTCATGGGAGTAATGTACTTTGATTCCTGATGAAAGGCTTATGCCTGAAACATAGATTCTCCTGCTCCTCAGATGCTGCCTGACCAGCTATGCTTTTCTAGCATAGAACATAGAACATTACAGCGCAGTACAGGCCCTTCGGCACTCGATGTTGCTCCGCCCTGTCATACTAATCTGAAGCCCATCCCACCTACACTATTCCATGGTACGTCCATATGCCTGTCCAATGACAACTTAAATGCACTTAAACTTGGCGAATCTACTGCCATTGCAGGCAAAGCATTCCATACCCTTTCTACTCTCTGAGTAAAGAAACTAACTCTGACATCTGTTTTATACCTATCTCCCCTCACTTTAAAGTTGTGTCCCCTCGTGTTTGCCATTTCTATACTTGTCAAAAGGCTCTCCCTGTCCACCCTATCTAACCCTCTGATTATCTTGTATGTCTCTATTAAGTCACCTCTCAACTTTCTTCTCTCTAATGAGAACAGCCTCAAGGCCCTCAGCCTTTCGTTGTAAGACCTTCCCTCCATACCAGGCAAGATCCTAGTAAATCTCCTCTGCACCCTCTCCAAAGCTTCCACATCCTTCTTCTAATGCGGTGACCAGAACTGTACACAATACTCCAAGTGTGGCCCTACTAGAGCATTGTACAGCTGCAACATAACCTCCTGGTTCCGGAACTCAATCCCTCTATTAATAAAGGCCAAAGCACTGTATGCCTTCTTAACAACCCTGTCAATCCGGGTGGCAACTTTCAGGGATCTGTGTATATGGACACCGAGATCTCTCTGCTCATCTGCACTCCCAAACATCTTACCATTAGCCCAGTACTTTGCATTGCGATTAGTCTGGCCAAAGTGTATCACCTCACACTTGTCCACATTAAACTCCATTTGCCACCTCTCAGCCCAGCTCTGCTTCCTATCTATGTCTCTCTGCAACCTACTACATCCTTCGTCACTATCCACAACTCCACCGAACTTAGTGTCATCTACAAATTTACTAACCCAGCCTTCTAAGCCCTCATCCAGGTCATTTATAAAAATGATGAACAGCAGTAGGCCCAACACCGACCCTTACGGTACGCCGCTAGTAACTGGACACCCCTCTGTTTTCTTTCAGCAAGCCACTTACTGATCCAAACTACTATGTCTCCCACAATCCCATTCCTCTGTATTTTGTATAATAGCCTACTGTGGGGAACCTTATCGAATGCCTTGTTGAAATTCATGTACACCACATCAACTGGTTTACTCTCATCTTCCTGTTTGGTCATTTTGTCAAAAAAGTCAATAAGATTCATTAGACCCGACCTACCTTTCACAAAACCGTGCTGACTGTCCCTAATCAGATTATTTTTAGATTAGATTAGACTACTTACAGTGTGGAAACAGGCCCTTTGGTCCAACAAGTCCACGCCAACCCATCGAAGCGCAACCACCCAGACGCATTCCCCTACATTACCACTTTACCTAGCACTACGGGCAATTTAGCATGGCCAATTCACCTAATCTGCACTTTTTTTTTGGGTTGTAGGAGGAAACCAGAGCACCCGGAGGAAACCCACGCAGACACAGGGAGAATGTGCAAACTCCACTCAGACAGTCGCCTGAGGCGGGAAATGAACCTGGGTCTCTGGTGCTGTGAGGCAGCAGTGCTAAGCACTGTGCCACTGTGCCACCCATTATTCTTTTCTAGGTGGTTATAAATCCTATCTCTTATAACCTTTTCCAACACTTTACCAACAACTGAAGTGAGACTCACTGGTCTGTAATTACCAGCTTTGTCTCTACTACCCTTTTTGAACAAGGGATCCACATTTGCTATCCTCCAATCCCCAGGCACTATTCCTGTAAACAATGATGATTTGAAGATCAATGCCAAAGGTTCGGCAATCTCTTCCCTTGCTTCCCAGAGGATCCTAGGATAGATCCCATCTGGCCCAGGGGACTTGTCTATTTTCACACTCTGCTGTATTTCTAATACCTCTTCCTTGTGAACCTCATTCTCTTCCTCACCAACATTTTCATTTTCTATAGTGAACACTGTCGAAAAATATTTATTTTGTGCTTCCCCTATCTCCTCTGACTCCACACAAAACTTCCCACTATTATCTTTGATTGGCCTTAATTTAACTCTTATCATTCTTTTATTCTTGACATACCTATGGAAAGCCTTGATCCTATCCGCCAACAACTTCTCATGTCTCCCCCTGGCTCTTCTGAGCTCTCCGTTTAGGTCTTTCCTGACTTCGTTGTAACCCTCAAGTGCCCTAACTGAGTTTTCACATTTGTCCTAACATAAGCCTTCTTCTTCTTCTTGACCAGGGATTCCACTTCCTTAGTAAACCACATCTCACGCGTTCTATATCTTCCTCCCTGCCTGACAGGTACATACTTATCTAGGACATACAGGAGCTTTGCCTTGAATAAGCTCCACATTTTTAATGTGCTCATCCCCTGCAGTTTCCTTCCCCATTCTACGCTTCCTAAATCTTTCCTAATTGCATCATAATTTCCCTTCCCCCAGCTATAACTTGTGCTCGGTGGAGTACACCTATCCCTTTCCATCACTAAAGTAAACCTGACAGAATTGTGATCACTGTCTCCAAAGTGCTCACCTACTTCCAAATGTAACATCTGTCCAGGCTCATTACCCAGTACTAAATCTAAAGTGGCTTCACCCCTTGTTGGCCTGTCTACATACTGTGTCAGGAAGCCCTCCTGCACACACTGGACAAAAACTGACCCATCTATAGTACTCGTACTGTCGTGATCCCAGTCAATATTTGGATAGTTGAAGTCCCCCATGACAACGACCTTGCCCCTCTGACTCCTCTCGTGAATCATCTTTGCTAACCTTTCCTCTACATCCCTGGGACTATTCAGAGGCCTATAGAAAACTCCCAGCGTGGTGACTTCTCCTTTCCTGTTTCTAACCTCAGCCCATACTACCTCAGTTAACGAGTCCCCAAACATCCTTTCTACAACTGTAATATTGTCCCTGATCAACAATGCCACACCTCCCTCTCTTTTACCATCTTCTCTGTTCTTACTGAAACATCTGAATCCCGGAACCTGCAACAGCCGTTCCTGACCCTGCTCTATCCATGTCTCCATATGGCCACAACATTGACGTCCCAGGTACCAACCCATGCTGCCAGTTCACCCACTTTATTTCGGATGCTCCTCGCTTTGAAGTACACACACTTCAAACCAGGTTCTCTCTTGCCAGTGTCAGATACTTGATTTTGGAACTCCCTACTCTCATCCTCTTCTGTACCTGTCCTACAATTTTGGTTCCCATCCCCCTGCTGTATTAGTTTAAATCCACCTTAATAGCTTTCGCGAATTCCCCCACCCCTAGGATATTGGTACCCCTCTGGTTTAAATGAAGACCATCCTGCTTGTAGAGGTCCCACCTACCCCAGAAAGAGCTCCAATTATCCAAAAACCCAAAACCCTCCCTCCTGCACCATCCGTGTAGCCATGTGTTCAATTCCTTTCTCTCCCTATTCCTCACCTCACTAGCAGGCGGCATGGGCAGCAAACCAGAGAAAACAATCCTGTTTGTCCTAGCTGTAAGCTTCCATCCGAGCTCTCTGAATTTCTGCCTCAAGTCCCCAACTCTCTTCCGACCTATGTCGTTGGTGCCAATGTGGACCATGACTTGGGGCTACTCTCCCTCCCACCGAAGGATCCCAAAAACACGATCAGAGACATCACGGACCCTGTCACCAGGGAGGCAACACACCAACCGTGAGTCTCTCTCGTCCCCACAGAACCTCCTATCTGTCCCCCTAACTATTGAGTCCCCAATGACTACTGCTCTGCTCCTCTTCCCCCTTCCCTTCTGAGCAGCAGGTGCCCCACTGCTTTCCCCTGGTAAGTCATTCCCCCCCAACAGTATCCAAAACAGTATACTTATTGTTGAGGGGAATGGCTACAGGGGATCCCTGCACTGCCTGCCGGTTCCCTTTCTGGCCCCTAACTGTCACCCATCTGTCTTTTTCTTTTATCAGGGGAGTGACTAATTCTCTGTAAGTCCTGTCAATAACCCCCTCTGCCTCCCGAATGATCTGAAGTTCATCCAACTCCAGCTCCAGTTCCCTAATGCGGTTTTCGTGGAGGTGGTATTGGGTGCACTTCCCACAAATGTAGTCAGCAGGGACACTAGTGGTGACCCTTACTTCCCACATTCTGCAGGAGGAACATTCCACTGCCCTAACCTCCATTCCCATTATTCTAACTCCCGAAGTGACTACTTAAAAAAAAGGATTTGGAAATAAACTAGTTACCTTACCTTGTCAATCCGGCTCCCATAACTTTTTTTTAGGTTAGAGGAGGAGGATGGGTGGGAGACACTACCCGAGTAGTGTCTCGGGTAACACAACCACGCAAATATAAACTGTTCTACTTACCCTTCCCAGAAGTCCTTTGCTCGCTCCTCCCTCGCTGGCCTGAAGGTAAGAAGTTTAAATATACTTATCAGCCTTCCCAACGATCACCTCACACCGTCACCTCCTCCCAGCTCTCACCTCTCACTGCTCCAAAGCACCACAATCTCGACTCCGGACATCTATTCCTAGAGTAGTCACAAAATTAAAAATGTTATCAATGTACACACGATCTCCAATTTACTTGTATTTCTAGTCACAATCTAACAGCTACACTGATTATGTTTCTGTTTTTAATAAGAACTATATTGTATTATAAATAAATCAATTCAAGCTTCAGGAAAACAGATATGAACTGTTGATCTTTGCACATTAAAACTTTAACTCTCTTATAAAGCACCCACCACCTCCTCCTCCCCCCCGCCAACACACACACACACACACACACACACACACCCGTGGACTGGGAAGGCAGTTCAATGGTCCCTGTCAACGGGATTTGCTGAGGTAGTCCTGTTGTTTGTCAGCAACTTGCTGTTGTTCAATCTCTCTTCATCAGGTACTTTTCATTTCCTTACAGGGGGCAAAAATTGATTGGTTTATAAATTGCTCAGTCCCTCAGCTACTGGTCATAAGCCATATCTACCAGCAACTGTTTATTGGAAATATATAGTCTTCCTTCAGGCTTCAGGCAACTTTTTTTTTTAACTGCGGAGAGGATAGGAACCTAGTCATCCAACTAGACCTCAGTCAGAATGGCACCTACCCAAGCTATCACAGAAGGAACAACACCTGCCCATTTACATCATCTCTCCTCACTATACAAGGCCCCAGACACACCTTCCAGGTAAAGCAGTGATTTTCCTGCACTTTCTCAATCTAGTCTACAGTAGATTAGATTCACTGTTCACAATGTGGTCTGCTAGGGAGACAAAACACAGACTGTGCGAACAATTTTCAAACATGTACATCCTTTCTGCAAAAATGACCCTGAGTTTCCTATTGCTTGTCACTTTACACACATCACCGTGTTCCCTGGCCAACATCTCTGTCTCAGGCTTGCTGCAGTACTCCAGCAAAGCTCAACGCAAGCTGGAAGAACAGCACCTCATTTTCTGCTTGGGAACCCTCCAGCCTTTGGACTCAATATTAAGTCCAATATTTCTAAGGCCTGAGCACCTTCTCCCATGATCTTACCCCAAACATAGATCCAATGTTTTGAATATTTCCTGGGGTAATGAATTCCACAGGCTCATCACTCATTGGGAGAGGAAAGGTCCCCTTATCTCTGTCCTAAATGATATACACCAAATCCTCAGAATGTGACCCCTGGTTCTGGACACACACACCATTGGGAACATCCTCCCTGCATCTTCCCTGTCTAGTTCTGTTAGAATTTTATAAGTCTCTTTGAGATCCTCCCTTGTTTGTCTGATCTCCAATGAAAACAATCTTCACCTAGTCAGTCTCTCATAAGCCAGTCCCACCATCCCTGGAATCAGCCAGGGTAAACCTTCTCTGCATTCCCTCAAGAGCAAGAGCACCTTTCCTAAGAGCTAGACAGAGTTTAGTTCCTCATCAACCTTTACCTTGTCATGCAAGATAGCCTCATATCGCACTTTAATGGAACAAGACTGATTTATTTTTAATGTGAGTTATACTTTTAAATACAGAAATGCAAATGCATCAATTTTAAATTAATAAAGAGCGAGATTCTTGTGTTTCAATAATTAAATAGGTGAAAAAGCAATGCTGGAACATTTCAAGTTAATAATTACAAGGTTGTTTTCAGGGTCACATGCAAAGGGATCATGTAATAGGGACTGCGTGGAACAAGATTAAAATCCACAATTTTTAATCTGGAAACTTCTAATACAGGGAAACATCCATGTATTAAACTCAGCAAACACTGACTCACAATAGTTATTGCTCTTCACACTTTGTTCCCGTCCACTAAATGCCCACAGTTCCCGGTGTCCCTATGTACTTCATCTCCATTAAACTCCATCAAAGTGCTGCAGTTCCCTATTCTCACTGACTTTCTCATTAGCTCCATCTTTCCCCTGGATCCCTACCCTCTGTCAGTTCCAGTTCCACACTCCCACATTTCTTTTCAAGTCACTGCCAGTCCTTGTCAAGACTAGCCAAGCGACTCAGCGAATCGGTGGTTGCTGGTTTGTTCATTTTGGTCCTACTTTTCAGAAATCTCATGATTTGGAGGTGCTGGTGTTGGACTGGGGTGTACCAAGTTAAAAATCACACAACACCAGGTTGGAGTCCAACAGGTTTAATTGGAAGCACACTAGCTTTCTGAGGGGCGCTCCTTCATCAGGTGGTTGCCACCTGACAACCACCTGATGAAGGAGTGGCGCTCCGAAAACTAGTGTGCTTCCAATTAAACCTGTTGGACTCTAACCTGTTGTTGTGTGATTTTTAACTTCAGAACTCTGACTCTCTTTACCTGCTTAGCAATATCCCTCTTGTGTTTGCAACAATTAACTCAAAAAAAACTCTCATTCACTCGTGCCTCTGGTTCCTTCACCTTGTCTCTTCATTTTAGGAATAGAGTACAATATCCTTTATTGTCACCCATATTCCAGGGCAGTAGTATAGGAGTACCGAGAAAAGTTTTACAATGTTGCCTCTTACAAGATACTGCATGGCTTAGAAAGGGTGGACACTGGGAATCTGTTTCCATCAGACAGAGATACTATGGGTACAGCCTTAACATTAGAGGGGTTCACTTTAGAACGAAAATGAGGAGACATTTCTTCAGCCAGAGAGTGGTGGGCCTGTGGAATTCATTGCCATGGGGCGCAGTGGAGGCCAGGACATTAAATGTCTTCAGGACAGAGGTTGATAAATTCTTGATCTCACAAGGAATTAAGGGCTTTAGGGAGAGTGCTGGTAAGTAGAGTTGAAATGCCCATCAGCTGAATGGCCTTACTTTCACGCCTGTGTCTTCTGGTCTTATGGCACAATTCTGGGTAGAAGTAACTAGGTACAAATCTTCAATACAAAAGAGAATTAAAAAAGAAAACTAATTGCATAACTTTACAGTGTTTAAAGAAATAAGACATCATCAAAGGATTGACATTGCAGTCAGATAAAAAAAACTCCACATTCTTGATCCTCAGGAAGTGTTTCATAATGGTTGGCCGTTTACAAACCCAGATGATGAAATTGATTCCCTTGACCGAAGAGTCTAAACTAAGGAGCCTTCATCTCAGCATAAGGTGTCAGTCATTTCTGACTGAGATTAGATTACTTACAGTGTAGAAACAGGCTCTTCGGCCCAACTAGTCCACACTGACCCTCTGAAGATCAACCCACCCAGACCCACTCCCCTACGTTTACCCCTTCACCTAACACTACGGGCAATTTAGCAAGGCCAATTCACCTCATTTGCACATTTTTGGATTGTGTGAGGAAACTGGAGCACCCGGAGGAAACCCACGTAGACATGGGGAGAATGTGCAAACTCCACACAGACGGTTGCCTGAGGCGGGAATTGAACCTGGGTCTCTGGCGTTGTGAGGCAGCAGTGCTAACCATGAGATGAGAAGGATTCCTTCATTTAGATGGCTGTAAATTGTTGGAATTCTCTGCACCAGATGATTGTGAGTTGTTCAGTCATTGAGTTTGACCAAGACTGAGATTTATAGATTTTGTAGGTGGGTGATGGCCAAGTGATATTATCACTGGACTGTTAATCTAGAGACCTAGCTAATGTTCTAGGGACACAGGTTGGAATCCCACCATGGCAAATGGTGGAATTTGAACTCAGTTAAGATTCTGGATGAGTCAATTGATAACCACAAAACCGTTGTTAATTGTCAGGAAAAGTCTATCTGTTTCACTGATGTCCTTTAGAGAAGAAAATCTGTTGTGCTCACTTGGTCTGGCCTACATGCGACTCCAGGCTCACAGCAATATGGTTAACTATTAACCTCTTTATGGGCAATTAGGGATGGCCAATGAGTGCTGGTCTAGCCAGTGATGCTCACATCTTATGAATAAATTCAAAAGAAAGTCAGAAACAAGGGGTTAAGACACAAAAGTGGATTTAACATAGATTCTGTCATGAACAGTGGAAAATGAATGACATGCACTTGTTCCAATTCTCATTTTCTTATTTTCAGCTCCATTCCATATTGATTATTCAGACTAGTTTCTTTCACTTCCAAAGTATTGCCCAGCTTGGCACTCATCTTTCTTATTCTACTGTTAAGACTGGGGTGGCATAATGGCTCAGTGGTTAGCACTGCTGCTTCATAGCTCTAGGGACCTCGGTTCGATTCTAGCCTTGGGCAACTGTGTTTGTGGAGTTTGCCCTTGCTCCCTGTGTTTGCATGGGTTTTGCTCTAGTTACTTCCCACAATCCAAAGAGGTGTATGTTAGGTGAGTTGGCCATGTTAAATTGCTGGTAATGTTCAGGGATGTGCAGATTGGGTGCATTAGTCGGGGTGATAATAGGGTAGGGAATGGGTCTGGGTGAGTTATACTTTAGACTTGGTGTGGACTTGTTGGGCTGAATGGCCTATTTCCACACAAAAGGATTCTATCTGAACTCTGGACCCTGCATTCACCATCACACTACTTGACTTCTCTATTATCTATTTATTTAGCCTCCTTAGAGTAACTTCATTCATTGCTATAAAGTTCTGTAAGATATCCTGGTGCATCCTATGAAGCAGCAAGCAAATACATGTTGATAGAAGACACCTATGCAATGCGAACTGTGTAGGCCATACAACCCAAATCATATCGAACAGCACATCCTTTTGATGCTTCATAATAGGCAAGGCACACACCATGTCCACACAGTCTATTTTTGCAAAACTCAAACAAAGTGTCCACCATGAGATATAATTATGTCATTGAACATCTTTTGCTTACTAATGCTAAGTATGCCAAGATTTACATTGACATCAATTTAAGACGATTAGCTGGGCCCTAAGAACATGTATGCATGCTGTACCTGTTTCAGCTGGATCAAACAGATGGTAGTCATTCCCAGGTAAATTCTTCAGGTCAATTCATTGATCAAACATAGTCAGCATATCTACTTTAAATGCAAACTAAATCTTAGCAGTCAAATGTCAATCATCATCTAACTGGCATATTTTCCACAACAATGGCTCTGCTAATCCGCGTCCATTTGCCAACTCTGCTCATTTGGCATTAGTTCCTCATTACATTCTTGCAAATTATTCTGATGAGCACAACACAGAAAAAACTTTGACAAAACATGCTTTTTTCAGGAATATTCAAATTGTTATTATCAAATTTAGATAAATGAGGTGCTGCATTTTGGAAAGGCAAATTAGGGCAAGAGTTAAACACTTAATGGTAAGGTCCTGGAGAATGTTGCTGAACAAAGAGGCCTTGGAGGGCAATTTCATAGTTCCTTGCAGTCCCATGTAGACGGGAAGTGAGGAAGGCATTTGATGTGCTTGTTTTTATTGGTCAATGCATTGACTATAGGAGTTAGGAGGTCATGTTGCAGCTGTACTGTATCTTGCTTGGGCCACTTCTGGAATATTTTGTGCAATTCTGGTCTCCCTGCTATTGGAAACTTGAAAGGATTCAGAAAAGATCTCCAAGGATGTTGCCAGGGTTAGAAGATATGAGCTGTAGAAAAGGCTGAATAGGCTGGGGCTATATTCCCTGGAGTGTCAGAGGTGACTTATAGAGGTTTATACAATCATGAAAGGCATGGATAGAGTGAATAGCCAAATTCTTTTTGCTGGGGAGGGAGAGTCCAAAACGAGAGGGCATAGTTTAAGGTGAGAAAATAAAGTTTAAAAGGGCCTCTAAAAGTTTAACAGGTTAGCACGGGGTGTCGAGGTGGATGGGGTGTATTGGAGGTGGGATAAGGGGTCGTCAGAGGGTGGGCCAGAATCCTGGTTGAAGAAGTAGGCGCGGAGGTGAAGGCAGCGGAAAAATTGTTCGATGTCTCCCCGCGTGTTGAACTCGTTAATCTGGGAGCGTAGGGCGGGGTGGTGAAAATACGGCAAGGCTGGGATCTCTGCCCCCACGCCGATCTCCGCCCCCAAACCGATCTCCACCCCCATGCCTAACTCCGCCCCCATGCCTAAACCTGCCCCATGCCTAACCCTGCCCCCACTCACAGCTCCAACCCCACACCAGGTCCTAGCTCCCAGCTCTGCTGTATTTTCACCATCCCTGCAGACCTCCCCCTCTCCGAGGATGAAAGGTCAGTCCTCAGCAGAGGCTTCACCTTCATCCCCTTACACTCCCGGATTAACGAGTTCAACACGTGGCGAGACATCGAATGATTCTTCCACCGCTTTCGCCTCCGCGCCTACTTCTTCAACCAGGATTCTTGCCCACCCTCTGACGACCCCTTCTCCCACCTCCAACACACCCCATCCACCTGGACACCCCGTGCTGGCCTCTTAACCACCATCGATCCCTTTATAGCCAACTGCCGCCACGACATTAACCACCTCAACCTGTCCACCCCACTTACCCACTCCAACCTCTCACTATCACAACGTGCAGCCCTCCACTCCCTCCGCTCCAACCCCAACCTCACCATCAAACCGGCAGACAAGGGAGGCATGGTGGTAGTTTGGCGCACTGATCTTTCTACCACTGAAGCTAAACGCCAGCTCACGGACACCTCCTCCTACTGCCCCCTTGACCATGACCCCACCTCCCACCACCAAACCATCATCTCCCAGACTATCCATAACCTCGTCACCTCAGGGGATCTCCCACCCACCATCTCCAACCTCATAGTCCCACAACCCCACACCGCCCGTTTCTACCTCCTGCCCAAAATCCACAAACCTGACTTCATTGTCTTAGCCTGCTCCTGCCCTACCGAACTCATATCTGCATACCTCAACACGATCCTGTCCCCCTTAGTCCAAGAACTCCCCACCTACATTCAGGACACCACCCATGCCCTCCGCCTCCTCCATAATTTTCACTTCCCCGGCCCCCAACGCCTTATCTTTACCATGGCCATCCAGTCCCTGTACACCTCCATCCCCCATCATGAAGGCCTCAAAGCCCTCCACTTCTTCCTTTCCCGCTGAACCAATCAGTACCCTTCCACTGACACCCTCCTTCGACTGAGTGAACTGGTCTAAACTCTGAACAACTTCTCTTTCCAATCCTCACACTTCCTCCAAACCAAAGGAATAGCCATGGGCCCCAGCTATGCCTGCCTCTTTATTGGATATGTGGAACAGTCCATCTTCCGCAGCTACACTGACACCATCCCCCACCTTTACCTCCGCTACATCAATGAATGTATCGGCGCTACTTCGTGCTCCCACAAGGAGGTTGAACAGTTCATCCACTTTACTAACACCTTCCACCCCAACCTCAAATTTACCTGGACCATCTCAGACTCCTCCCTCTCCTTCCTAGATCGCTCCATTTCTATCTCGGGCGACCGACTCAACACGGACATTTACTATAAACCGACCGACTCCAACAGCTACCTAGATTACACCTCCTCCCACCCTGCCCCCTGTAAAAACGCCATCCCATATTCCCAATTTCTCCGCCTCTGCCGCATTTGCTCCCAGGAGGACCAATTCCAATACCAAACAACCCAGACGGCCTCCTTCTTCAAAGACTGCAATTTCCCCTAAGACAATGCTCTCCACCGCATCTCCTCCACATCCTGCTCTTCCGCCCTTGAACCCCGCTACTCCAACTGCCACCAGGACAGAACCCCACTAGTCTTCACTGACCACCCCACCAACCTCCAAATACATCATATCATCCATCGTCATTTCTGCCACCTCCAAACAGACCTCACCACCAAAGATATATTTCCCTCCCCTCCCCTATCAGCGTTCCAGAAAGACCACTCTCTCCACGACTCCCTTGTCAGGTTCACACCTCCCACCAAGCCGACCTTCACTCCCAGCACCTTCCCCTGCAACCGCAAGAAATGCAAAACTTGCGCCCACACCTCCTCCCTTACCTCCCTCCCAGGCCCCAAGGGATCCTTCCATATCCGCCACAAATTCACCTGCACCTCCACACACATCATTTACTGCATCTGCTGCACCTGATGTGGCCTCCTCTACATTGGGGAGACAAGCCGCCTACTTGCGGAACGTTTCAGAGAACACCTCTGGGACACCTGCACCAACCAACCCAACCGCCCGTGGCTGAACACTTTAATTCCCCCTCCCACTCTGCCAAGGACATACAGGTCCTTGGACTCCTCCATCGCCAGACCATGGCAACACGACGCCTGGAGGAAGAGCGCCTCATCTTCCGACTAGGAACCCTCCAACCACAAGGGATGAATGCAGATTTCTCCAGCTTCCTCATTTCCCCTCCCCCCCACCTTGTCTCAGTCCCAACCCTTGGACTCAGCACTGCCTTCTTGACCTGCAATCTTCTTCCTGACCTCTCTGCCCCCACCCCCACTCCGGCCTTCTTGACCTTGACCTTCTTCCACCTATCGCATTCCCAACGCCCCTCCCCCAAATCCCTCCTCCCTACCTTTTAATCTTAGCCTGCTTGGCACACCCTCCTCATTCCTGAAGATGGGCTTATGCCTGAAACGTCGATTCTCCTGCTCCTTGGATGTTGCCTGACCTGCTGCGCTTTTCCAGCAACACATTTTTCAGCTCTGATCTCCAGCATCTGCAGACCTCACTTTCTCCTGCTGTTAGAAATAGACCAGGATAAACTCAAAAATCGCACAACACCAGGTTAGAGTCCAACAAGTTTATTTGAAATCACAAACTTTAGGAGCAATGCTCCTTCATCAGGTGAGGTGAGAAAGGGCACGCCGATACAGAGTTTGCAAGCAGAGAGATCAAAGGATTATACAGATGGGGCCAGGACAGGATACTGCAGTTTTGGATCGGCTGCTGCAGGATTTTCTGTCCCTGTCTTTTGTATTTGTCTCTGCACTTGCTTTCAAAGGAGGACACACCATTTTTTATTTGATTATGCCAGATGTAGCTATCCTGAGCAAGTTTCTCCCAGAGTTCAAAGGTGATTTCAAAACTCCGAAGTGAAACCTCCAGTGCATTCTTGTAGCACTTCTGTGACTGCCATTAGGGGGCACCCCAGACACAAGTAGCTCAAAAAGACCGACTTGCTGACTTTGGTAAGCAAGTGACAGAAATCCTGGCTCCATGGTCTGTTCAACTTGGTTGTGGGTGTCTTAATAGACGGCCTTTGACAAGGTGTCTCTTTGACAGGTGGTTGCTAAATATGATAAGAGCCCATTGTGCTAGTAGCAAGATATTAGCATGGAGTGACTGACTGGCAAATGGCTCAGAGTGGGAATAAAGATGTCTTTTTCAGGATTGCAACCTGAGATCAGTAAAGTTTCACAAGGGTCTGGTTGAGAACACAACTAATCACACTATACGTGAATAATCTAGAAAAGGAACCGAGGGCACTGTTGCTCAGTTTGCAGATGGCATAAAGATGTGTGGAGGGGCAGTTAGAGTTCAGAGAGCGGGGAGGGTGTAGAAGGATTTGGATAGGCCAAGAGATGGAGCTACAAAGTGGCAGATAGAATACAATGTGAGATTATCCACTTTGTTTGGAAGAATAGAGATGTCATCAATTTTCCAAACAGGGAAAGACATTGGAAATCTAACGCACAAAGGGAATTGAGACTCTTAATTTCAGATTATTTTAAGCTTAACATACGTGTTCACTTGGCAGTTAGAAAGGTAAATGCAATGTTAAGATTCATTGCAAGATAGCTAGAATTAAAAACGCCAAGATGTACTGCTGAGGTTGTATAAGGTTCTGGTCAGGCTGCGTTTGGAATCTTGTGCACAGTTTTATCCTAACATCTAAGGAAGGCTGTGGTGGTGTTAGAAAGGTCCAGTGGAGATTTACAAGAGTAATCTAATGAATGATGGACTTGTAAAATAAGGAGCAATTGAGGACCCTGGATTTTTATTCGAGGAGTTTAGAAGGATGATAGGGGATCTGATTGTTACTTACAAAACACTGAAAAGCCTGGATAAAATGGCCTTGGAGATGTTTCCACTAGTAGGTGAGACTCGAATCTGAGGGCATGGCTGACTCTTCAGAACTGAGATGAGGAGGAATTTCTTCAGCCAGAGTCTTGTTAACCTGTGGAACCCATTTCCACAGAAGGCCATGGGGGCCAATCCATTGTGTATTAAGACAAAGCTTGATAGGTCCTTGATTAGTAAGAGAATCAAGGGTTGTAGGGAGAATTCAGGCGAATGGGGTTCAGAAACATTTCAGCCATGGTTAAAGGGCAGAGCAGATATGATGAACCAAATGGTCTAATTGTGCTCCTATATCTTAAAGATTTATGGTCTCAGAATGTTCTCTTTGGACCTATCTTTCTGAAACAATAGTGGAAGTAGAGTCTTTGATTATTTTTAAGGCAGACGTAGGTAGGTTCTGTTAAGTGTGTAAGCCATTGTCTGATGTAATTGAATTGTTTTGCAACAGCAGAGCAAGTTCAAGGGGATGAGTAGCCTACACCTGCTCCTACTTCCTGTGATCAGTGTTTATAACTTTCCACCATTGACAGATTCTGCTCATCCACTGAAACCATTGAGACAGTGCTATCCTGCAGATACATAATAGGCCAGCTTCAGATCATGCAACATCAGATGTCACTGCAGTCCCTTTCTCTCATTAGAGAGAGAGAGAGATGACTGGTGGTGGTTTAATCGGAGGGTCACGATACCTCAGGCAAGGGGAGACGTTGAGAAAGAGTTACCTTCACAGTCATGTCAGCCAGTGCAGGAATTGAACCCATGCTGTTGATAGCACTCTACATTGGCAATCCAGCCTTATAACTAACTGAGTTAACTGACCCCAGGCCATCTGTGACCTGCATCAAATCAGTGTGACCAATTCTCCATTCCTTTCCAAAGAGCCTTCTTGGGAGTATGGCTGAACATGTCAAAGTCTTTGGCCTGATCTGGTCATCTGATGGTATCAAGGCTTCATGTTCTGAGCTTGGGCATTTCCTCTGGAACTGCTAAACTGAAGACTTCATATATGTGACTCCTCAACCTTTCTGCTACATTAATCAAATCATTCACTAAGGAATTACCTCAGGCTCCAAGGTCAGCGATGACCACTGATCCAATGTCCCATTGCCCTGTCAAAATAATTTTAATTACAAAAGTGTCCCAGAGGCCACAAATGTCTTTGTCCCTTCACCATGGCCTTAAAATATATTTGCCAAACAATTGCAGATGAGAGCCTCCACCTGCCTTACCCCTGCCATTGGTTGAGAAGTCCACTGTGGTTAGTGATGCTGATTTGTAAAAACATCCTGCAATGTCTTCCCGTACCCTCCTTCTCCAAACCCCCCAACACTTGCCAAATTGAAAACTAACTTATGTTTGGATCTGTTTGCGCTTTTGCATTAAATGTAACATTTGTTATTTCATCTGGATCAGATCTTGATCAGATAGACCAATGGGCTGAGATGTGGCAGATAGAGTTTAATCTAGATAAATGTGAGGTGCTTCATTTTGGGAAAGCAAATTTGTGCACTTAATGGTAAGGTTGTAGGGAGTATTTCTGAACAAAGAGACCTTGGAGTGCAGGTTCATAGCTCCTTGAAAGTGGAGTCATAGGTAGATAGGATAGTGAAAAAGGCATTTGGAATGCTTTTCTTTATTGGTCAGACTATTGAGTACAGGAGTTGGGCGGTCATGTTACAGCTGTACAGGACATTGGTTAATCCACTGTTGGAATATTGCGTGCAATTCTGGTCTCCTTCCTATAAGAAAGATGTTGTGAAACTTGAAAGGGTTCAGAAAAGATTTACAAGGATGTTGCCAGGGTTGGAGAATTTGGGCTATAGGGAGAGGCTGAACAGGCTGGAGCTGTTTTCCCTGGAGTGTCTAAACATAGGTTTAGGGTGAGAGGGGAAAGATATAAAAGAGACCCTAAGGTGCAACCTTTTCACACAGAGGATGATACGGGTATGGAATGAGCTGCCAGAGGTGGTACAATTGCAACATTTAAAAGGCATCTGGATGGGTATATGAATAGGAAGGGTTTGGAGGGATATGGTCCGGGAGCTGGCAGGTGGGATTAGATTGGGTTGGGATATCTGGGCGGCATGGACGAGTTAGACCGAAGGGTCTGTTTCCATGCTGTACATCTCTATGACTCTATGACTCTATCTCTTTGTGGCCAAAACTGCTGACTTCCTTTATATTAATATTCCAGGTTTTACCCATACCATTGAATAACTGTGGGAACCATCTTTTTTTAAATTCTATCCCTTTACCTCGAATATGGATAGAATTAAACTGAATATTTTTAGACTGAGGAACCAATTAGCTCTGTCAACATGCACAATTTCAACATCAAGGATTCTGTAGACACTTATATATAACAAGATATTTTGGTAGCAAAGGTCATCTGTGGATAGCTAGTTAAAAAGCAGCTCTCTGTTATTTAGTTGATATGTTCAAACATAAGCTACTTACGCCTTGAAGTGCATTTTAATATAAAGTATGGCTTGGTGAGAATCAAGGAATTTCAGAATTACATTCCTGGCTTTAAAAGAGGAGACATCCGTAAAGTTAGATTGAAATAGACAATATGCAAACATGCATTGTGTTTTAAGTATTAGACAAATCTGTTTTTGCTTGTTTGTTTTGTTTACAAATGTGCATTGAGATTACGTGGACCCTTATCCATGAATCAATGACCTGTTATTGTAAAACTACAATCCTACATGTAGTTCAAGTTAAATGCATACTTTGTAGGTTTATTCAGAATGCACCAATATTGTTCAGAAAATCCAGTCGAGGTTTTCACTTGGGTGAATGGATGAAGAATCACCTCACTTTATGTATCTCTGCTGGCACAACAAACTCCTCCATTTCCAGTTTGATTAGATTACTTACAGTGTGGAAACAGGCCCTTCGGCCCAACAAGTCCACACCAACCCACCGAAGCGCACCCACCCAGACCCATTCCCCTACACCTAATACTAGGGGCAATTTAACATGGCCAATTCACCTAACCTGCACATTTTTGGACTGTGGGAGGAAACCAGAGAACCCAGAGGAACCCACGCAGACATGGGGAGAATGTGCGAACTCCACACAGTCAGTCGCCTGAGGCGGGAATTGAACCCACGTCTCTAGCGCTGTGAGGCAGCAGTGCTAACCACTGTGCCACTATGCCACCCACGATTCCAGTAATTATTCCAGCTCAGTATTAAGAATACAAACCATAAGTAGAAGTAGACTGTTCAGCCCATTAAACCCGTTCTGCCATTCAATCACTCCACATTTTAAGGGGTGGAAGAGGAAAACCAGGAAATTACGGATCAGTTCACCTGACATCTATGGTGGGGAAATTATTGGAGTCTATAATCAAAGATGGGGCTACTGAAACCCTTGACATTTTTCAGTTAATCAGGGAGAACTTGTATGGATTCATGAAGCTGTTAATTATGATGTGGAGGTGCTGCTTTTGGACTGGGGTGGACAAGGTCAGGAGTCAAATGACACCAGGTTATAGTCCAGCAGGTTTATTTGAAATCAGAAGCTTTCAGAGCTTTGCCCTCTGTCAGGTCAAGTGAGAGAGGTGCACACAGGCACAGAATTTATAAGCAGAGAGGTAGGCAGCAGTCAAGGACATTCAGCTCCAGATCTTCAGGGAAATGTCCTCCTAAGCGGCCTTCAAGATACACAACAATGCAGAATTGCTGAGCAATAATGGATAGCCAAGTTCCATAGCCAATAAGACAGCCTCAACCATTATCTTTGGTTCATGTCACGTTAAATGTGACCCCACCATACTCTTCTGTATCTGTAAAATCCTCCTTATTGCTCTGTTTTGACGCTATCACCTCAATTGATTGTTATGATCTCTCTACCTTAATTAATTTAGACAGTTTTGGATTATTTATGGCTTTCATCAGATCCTAATCATGTGACTTTTATACCTAGCATGTTATTCTGGTTATTTGGTTTGTCTCTAGCTCCACCTTTTAAAAAAATTTTTGTAATTATCTGTCCACCTCATTTAATCAGATTATAGGTCATCCCTTTGGATGTTATTCAGCTATTGACACTTCACTCACACCATCTGACACTCTTGATCACCTGCAGAGACCTATTATTCAGCTTGCCGACACCTCACTCACATCATCTGTATGGTCTTTTTGATCTCTCTGCCCATTGATTTCTCTGCCTAAACATTCTGTGCCTGTGTGCTTCTCGAACACTTCACCTGATGAAGGGGCATCGCTCAGAGATCTTGTGGTTTCAAATAAACCTGTTGGACTGGAACCTGGTGTAATCTGACCTCTGTCCCTGTTAACAATGGTGGAAGGTCACAGAATTTAGAGCAAATTTCTGACAAGACTGGTAAACTGATTGGCTGGCATGTGTTACAACACAGGGCAAACTCTCCTGCTTAATTTAAACCAGCAACACAGAAAAGATTTATTCTGTCCAGTAATCTGTGAAATGTCAAGAAGCCAAGAACTACTTAAAGTAAAAATTAACAACTTTACTTCTTAAAGTATAACAGAGAATAATTAACTGACATTTACAACTCCTCCTTCTAACTTATCTTTGACTTTACCCTTCTATAATACTAATCCGATAAAACTACCGGTTAAGATTTACCAAAAATTCAAATTTTCAAAACCAGCCAGATGTCAAATCTTCTCTTTATATCTTCCTCTGTCTTCTTTTCTTCTTCTTAGGGATTTCTGTTTCCCAGATTTCTGATCAATAATGTTACCTTGAAGAGCACTATTCTCTGGGCAGTCCACAGATGTGGGTGACATGGCAGTTCTCCTCTCAAATGTTCAATTTCCCTTGGTCTTATGCACCACCCCCCCCCCCCACCCCCGTCAAAGCATTGGTTTGTGCCATTGGATTTTGAGATTGTCAATATACTAAATTAAAACTTAATTGGGAGTATGGTATTTTTTGGAGTATAATTTAAACTGATTGACTTGATTCAAATTTGTTTTTGTCTCCAGGTAATGAGCTGCCCTAGCTGCAGGACCACATGTTACATGATATCTTGTTCAGAACACTTGGTGCTGTCAGGTAGTTCTGCTAGCTTTTAACTCTCTTAAAGGTACAATGCACCCACATTTTCATAACACATGTGCCAGAAAATAAAGTTAATGGGTACGTACTCAAGCTAGCAGGATGTGACCAGCGATGTCCCACAAGGATCTATATTAATGCCTCAATTGCTCATATTCATTATTAATGACTTGGAGAATGGCATAGAAAAACATATATCTAAATTTTATGGCGACATATATCTAAGTTAGGAGGAATTGTAGGTGGTGTAGTAGAGTCATGGGGTCAGAGAGACATGCAGCATGGAAACAAACCCTTTAGTCTAACTTGTCCCTGCTGACCAGATATCCTAACCTAATTTAGTCCCATTTGCCAGCACCCAGCCCATATCCCTCTAAACTCTTCCTATTTATGTACGCATCCAGATGCCTTTTAAATCTTGTGTTTGTATCAGCATCCAACACTTATTCCGGCAGCTCATTCCACACATGCACCACCCTCTGCGTGAAAACACTGTCCTTCAGGTCCCTTTTATATCTTACGCCTCTCACCCTAAACCTCCAGATCTGGACTCCCCCATAACAGGGAAAGGACCTTGTCTATTTATCCTATCCATGCCCTTCATGATTTCATAAACCTCTATAAGATCACCCCTCAGTCCCCGAAGCTCCAGGGAAAATAGCTCCAGGGAAAATAGCCCCAGCTATTCATCCTCTCCTGAATCCTCCAACCCTGGCAACATCTTTGTAAATATATTCTGAACCCTTTTAAGTTTCATAGCATCCTTCCGACAGGAAGGAGACAAGGATTGCATGCTTTGGAGATGCTGGTGTTGGACTGGGGTGTAAAAAGTAAAAAATCAAACAACACCAGGTTATAGTCCAACAGGTTTAATTCGAAGCACTAGCTTTTGGAGTGCCACTCCTTCAGGTGGTTGTCCTGATGCTATCAGGTTATCAACCATCTGATGAAGGTGCGGCACTCCGAAAGCTAGTGCTTCCAATTAAACCTGTTGGGCTATAACCTGGTGTTATGTGATTTTTAGCTTAGGATTGCATGCAATATTCCACAAGTGGCATAATCAATATCCTGTACAGCCACAATGTTACCTCTGAACTCCGATACTCAATGCACTGACCAGTAAAGGAAAGCATACTAAACTCCTTTTTCACTGTTTTATCTACCTGCACCTCTACTTTCAAGGAACTATCAACCTCCATTCCAAGGTCTCTTTGTTCAGCAACACTCTCCAGGGCTTTACCTTTAAGTGTATAAGTCCTGCTCTGATTTGCCTTTTCAAAATGCAGCACCTCGTATTTATGTAAATTAAACGCCATCTGTCACTCCTCAGCCCATTGGCCCAAATCATCAAGACCCGTTGTACTCTGAGGTAACCTCCTTTGGTGTCCCCTGCACCTCCAATTTTGGTGTCATCGGTGAACTTTCTAAAAGCAGCGGAAACCAGAGACATGCATGGGAATTTCTGGAGGCCTAGTTTTCAACCTGTAAAGCTATCAATAAGCCTGTAGAAGAAGAACCCATATACAAACCAGTGCAGAGAAAATCCAGACATGACAGTACCCACTTTAACAGACCGGATCATGTCAATATCAAGCAGCGTAGTACAACAATGCTTCCAAGAAGTCACACTGATGATGTCACCTGGCACGTCGATGAAACATCTGTGTGACAACCCATCAGCCCAGCTAACAAACCAAGTTAGGAGGAATTGTAGACGGGATATAAAGAGTCATAGAGTCAGAGAGATGTGCAGCATGGAATCAAACTCTTCGGTCCAACTTGTCTATGCTGATCAGATATCCTAACCTAATCTAGTCACATTTGCCGTATCCACAGGCCAAGTGACAAATCTTAGTAAACATCTTCATTACAAAAGAGTTTTTGATCTACTAAATGAATAGGCAGAACTGTGGCAGTTGTACGCAAATGTGATGTTATCCATTTTGCACCAAAATATGATAGATTGTGGTACTTTCTAGATGGTATGATGTTTAAAAAAGTGGTTGTGAAAAGAGATGTGGGTGTTCGGGTGCATAGGTTTTTAAAATGTCATGAACAGGAGCTTAAAATAATTGGGAAAGTTCATGGAATGTTGGCATTTACATCCAGAGGACTCCTGCACAAGGATGCAGATGTTATGCTGCAGTTATACAAAACCCTGGTTAGACCTTTCTTGGAGAACTATGAACAGATTTGGGTACCACACCTTAAGAGGGATACATTGGCTTTGGAGGGCGTACAAAATAGGTTTACAAGAATTGTACCTAGCCTTCAGGGGTTAAATTATTATAGAATCCCTACAGTGCGGAAACAGGCCATTTGGCCCAGCAAGTCCACACTGACCATCCAAAGTGTAAGCCTCCCAGACCTCCCAGGGAGAACCCGCCATTTGGATACAGAACTGGCTCAAAGGTAGAAGACAGATGGTGGTGGTCGATGGTTGTTTTTTAGACTGGAGGCCTGTGACCAGTGGAGTGCCACAAGGATCGGTGCTGGGCCCTCTACTTTTTGTCATTTACATAAACGATTTGGATGTGAGCATAAGAGGTATAGTTAGTAAGTTTGCAGATGACACCAAAATTGGAGGTGTAGTGAACAGCGAAGAGGGTTACCTCAGATTGCAACAGGATCTGGACTAGATGGACCAATGGGCTGAGAAGTGGCAGATGGAGTTTAATTCAGATAAATGTGAGGTACTGCATTTTAGGAAAGCAAATCTGAGCAGGACTTATACACTTAATGGTAGTATTGCTGAACAAAGAGACCTTGGAGTGCAGGTTCATAGCTCTTGAAAGTGGAGCCGCAGGTAGATAGGATAGTGAAGAAGGCGTTCGGTATGCTTTCCTTTATTGGTCAATGTATTGAGTACAGGAGTTGGGAGGTCATGTTGCAGCTGTACAGGACATTGGTCAGGCCACTGTTGGAATATTGCATGCAATTCCGGTCTCCTACTATCAGAAAAATGTTGTGAAACTTGAAAGGATGCAGGAAAGATTTATAAAGATGTTGCCGGGATTGGAGGATCAGAGCTACAGGGAGAGGCTGAACAGGCTGGGCTGTTTTCCCCGGAGCATCAGAGGCTAATGGGTGACCTTATTGAGGTTTACAAAATTATGATGGGCATGGATAGGATAAATAGACAAAGTCTTTTCCCTGGGGTCAGGGAGTCCAGAACTAGAGGGCATAGGTTTAGGGTGAGAGGGGAAAGATATAAAAGAGACCTAAGGGGCAACTTATTCATGCAGAGGGTGGTACGTGTATGGAATGAACTGCCAGAGGAAGTGGTGGAGGCTGGTACAATTGCAACATTTAAGAGGCATTTGGATGGGCGTATGAATAGAAAGAGTTTGGAGGGATATGGGCCGGGTGCTGGCAGGTGGGACTAGATTGTGTTGGGATGCCTGGTCGGTTGGTAGGATTGAAGGGTCTGTTTCCATGCTGTATATCTCTATGACCTATTTCTCTTCTTTATTAGTCTACATTTACCCCTGACTAGGGCACCTAGCCTACACATCCCTGACCACTACCCTTCTGCATCATTCAGCATGGCCAATTCATCTAACCTGTACACCTTTGTATTCTGGGAGGAAACCTATGCAGACACAAGCAGAATGAGCAAACTCAACACAGACAGTCACCCAAGGCTGGAATAGAACCCAGGTCCTTGGCACAGTGAGGCAGCAGTGCTAACCACTGAGCCACTATGCTACCTGGGGAGAGGTTGTACAAATTAGGCCTGTTCTTTCCAGAATTTAGAAGGTTAAGGACAATCTGATTGAAGTCTTTAGGACATTAACAGGAAAAGACAAGGTAGATAAAGAGAAACTATTTCTACTGGTTGAACATTCTGGAACTAGAGGGCATCGTCTGAGAATTAGACCTAGAACATTCAGGACAGATGTTAGAATGCTCCTCAATACACAATGGGTGACAAATGTTTGGAATTCTCCTCCAATTGGCAGTGGATTCTCATAGAAACTATGAGAGACCAGTTTGTCAGTAAACTTTGGCTTTTATTGAAGTAAAAACGTAGAACTTTCAGGAAATCTGAAACAAAAAAGAGAAATTACTGGAGAAACTCAGCACGTCTGACAGCATCTGTAGAGAGAAAAACAGAGGTAATATTTTAAAGAGAAAAACAGATTTAATGTCTTGAGTCCAATGAAATTTCAGACGAAGTCTTATTGGAATTGAAACATTAACATTGTCTCTCTACCTTTTAATGAGAATTTGCTTTTCACTTTTAATAGGGAGCATACTTTATATTATGCATCTCGATAGAAAAATCTCCCAGTAATTCTGGTACTTCTGTGATCTTAAAACTGAGATAGATAATTTTTTTGTTGAGCAAAGATATTAAGGGTTATGAGCCAAATACAGGTACATGGAATTGGACTGCAGATCTGTCATTAACTGGTGACACAGACAAGAAGAGCTAAATTGCCTACTCCTGTTTCTATATTAGATACCCTTCTGCATCATTCCCCATTTAAATAATGTTCAGCTCCTCTCTTCTTCCTGTCAAGGTGTGTTGCCTTCCATTTTCCTGCATTGGATTCCATGTGCCAAGATTTATTTTTTGCACACTCGTTTAACCTGTCTAAATCCCGCTGCTGAGGCTGTGTGTTATCCACACCACCTCTCTGCCCACTTATTTTTATGCCATCTGCAACTGAGGTGATTAATTGCCCCAAAGTCAATGATAATTAGGCAGCACTTTTCCCACCAAATTCAGCCTGGAAGTGCACTGTTACAGACTTGACATGATTACGTTGTTAGCCATTACCAAAGCCAAAGTTAGCACTTTGATTTAGTTGTCAAATAGAAGGCTGAATCCTCACTTGAAGTAGACACAATATATAAAAAAAAAACCTGGCTATTGATTTTTAGTCAGAATCATTACAATAAGTGACAAGAAAATATTGAAGGACAGTGCACCGCTGAAACAAATGGATTTAGGTTATGTTTCTGATGAGGCTTTCAGAGCAAGGATGACTGAAACCACAGAGCAGATGTCTTATTAAAGAGAATGAAAAGTGTTTGATGAAATGAAAATTGCCCCAATGAATAAAGCGTCAAATGATTTGAAGAGAGAAACCTGATTATTTTGGGCATGATTGTTTGTGCACCCTCTTCACGGTGTGTGAAGGGAATTTCCATGAGAAATATGTTTGAAACTCAGTGAAGGTTTCACCTTCGAGTGGTGCTGTTTTTTTGTGTGAGAGAGAATGCAAATGAATTGGTTTTCATTGCCAGAAGAGCAGATTGAATAACTAGTTAAAATCTGTTGCAGAATATAATTGGTTGCCAGCAAGATCTGCTTTTAATTACAAAAGCATGAATTTTCAGTGATATTTAGAAGCTAAGTTAGTGACAGAAATGTTAATGCTGAAAAGCCTCGAAGATGGCCAATTTGCTACCATGCCAAGAATGAACAATTATGGGAAGTGGGTGTTCTGGAGACTTGGAACATTGTCCCCTTTACCTCTGAGATCTAGGTTGTGAAACTAGACAGATGGAATGAGTCCCCTGCCTTTAGCAAGTGCAAAAGGTTCCGAGTCAAATAAATTGAGGCGCTGCCAATTAAGTCTCTGTGGATGCAACACCTCCTGCTTAAATTGGCATGAAGTCAAGCAAGAATCTGGGTAAGGGAAGTGCTTGGCACTAAATCATCAAATCTAATTTAAGGGGAATACAAGATTGGTTGCTTTGTGAAGTATTTTACTCGCTCACAGGATCATGCCTCGAAAGGGGGTAGAACAGCAATGGGATCATGGATTACATATCTTTAATTAAGACATAATTTAATCTGTTATCAACAGCCATGATTGGTATTTGGTTATGTCTGAGATTGGGATTCATAGGAACTATGAAAGACCAGTTTGTCAGTAACCTTTGACTTTAATTGAAATAAAAATGTAGAACTTTCAGGAAATCTGAAACATAAAAGAGAAATTACTGGAGAAACTCAGCAGGTCTGACAGCATCTGTAGAGAGAAAAACAGGGGTAATATTTTAAAGAGAAAAACAGATTTAATGTCTTGAGTACAATGATATTTCAGATGAAGTCTTATTGGAATTGAAACGTTAACGTTGTTTGTCTCTCCACCTTTTAATGAGAATTTGCTTTTCACTTTTAATAGGGACCATACTTTATATTATGCATCTCGATAGAATAATCTCCCAGTAATTCTGGTAGTTCTGTGATCTTACATCACTGATCACGTAGACTATTAACTTATAGATTAATATTAATATTTTATACTGTTGCAAGCCAGTCTGATAACAATACTGGGGTGGTTCAGTGGTTAGGACTGCTGGACTATCGATTCCAGCCTTGGGTGATCTTCTGTGTTGCGTTTGCATGTTCTCCCCATGTCTGCGTGGGCACCCTCTGCGTGCTTTGGTTTCCTCCAACAGTCCAAAGATGTTCTGAGAAAGGGTCACTTGATCCGAAGCATTGACTCTGATTTCTCTCCACAAATTTCTCTCCAGTTAAGGTTTTCCACGCAATTTCTGCTTTTGTTGCCAAAGATGTTCAGTTTAGGTGGTTTGGCCATGCTAAATTGCCCGTAGTGTCCAGGGATGTGCAGCCGAGGTGTATTAGTCATAGGAAATGCAGGGTTTCAGGGATAGGGTAGCGGAGTGAGTCTGGAAAAAATGTTCCTCGGAGAGTGGGTATGTACTCAATGGGGGCCTGCTTCCACACTGTATGGATTCTGTGATTCCAGGACACATCCAAATTTGAGACCAGCCTTGGATGGCCATTGTTTTAATTTTTATTTTTGTTTATCATTGAGCTCCAGCATGATATCAATTCACAAAAGGCTGCCCCTAACATGCTAACAAGACAGCATAAATGTTCATTGAACAAAAATGAAAAGCAAAAGTGATAATATGTAATATAAGAACTGTCTGATATGGCTTGAACAAATTTTTCAAAAGAGACAACGCAGCGCTGAAATTTGAAGCAAACTTCTGATAGAATCCATCAAGACTGAAATACCCCCAAATTTCTCTTTCTGTCTTAGTGAAGCTCACATAAGTTATTTGTGCTTTGACAATTTTTTTGTCCATGTTTAAGGCTCTTTGTGAACAAACAATTTGCTCATGTGTTGTAAATGTTCCTCTGAGGTTTGACTGAACATAACTGAATTATTGATCTATACAACGCAGTTGCATGACTTTTCATTGACCTTAGGATAGGAAAACACAAAATAGGAGCAGGAGCAGACCATTCCGCCCTTAGAGCCTGCTTTTCTATTCATTATCATCATGGCTGATCATCCAACTCAATAGTAAAAAATGAAGGGCTTATGCTCGAAACGTCGAATTCTCTATTCCTGAGATGCTGCCTGGCCTGCTGTGCTTTGACCAGCAACACATTTGCAGCATCCAACTCAATAGCTTGTTTCTGCTTTACCCCAAATCTCTTTAGCCCCAGGTATTTCCAACCGCATCTTGAAATCGTATAATGTTTTGGCCTTGATTACTTTTTGTGATGGCAAAATCAATCTCTGGGTGAAGAAGTTTCTCTTCATCTCAGTCCAAAATGGGTTATTGTTTGACTGTGACCCCTGGTTCTGGACTCCCCCACCATCAGGAATATCCTTCCTGTATTTGCCCTTTCTAATCCTGTTAGAATTTTATAGATTTCGATGCGATCTCCCTCATTCTTCTAAACTCCAGTAAATATAGCCCTAACTGATTCAACCTGTCCTTATGCATCATTCATGCCATCCCAAGAATAAGTCTAATAAGCTTTTCACTGCACTCCCTCTATCGCAAGAACATCCTTCCTCAGATACGGAGAACAAAACTGCACTCAATACCACTCCACATGTACAAACCCTGAACAATTACAGCAAAACATCCCTATTCCTGTACTCTAGTCCTCTCACTATAAAGGCCTACACACCATTGGCATTCTTTACCAACTGCTGCACTGCATACTTACCTTCAGCGACTAATGTATGAGGACACATTCCTCTCTCTCAATTTACAGTTATTCTGATAATAATCTGCCTTCCTGGTTTTCCTCACAAAATGGATAACCTCATATTAATCCACATTATACTACATCTGTCATACATTTGCACACTCACTCACCTTGTCCAACTCATTGAAACATCTTTGCATCCTCCTCATAGCCCATTCTCCCATTCACTTGTTTCATCTACAAGTTTGGAGATAGTACATTTAATTTCCTCATCCAGGCCATTAATATATTTCATTAGTTGGGAGGTCATGTTGTGGCTGTACAGGACATTGGTCAGGCCACTGTTGGAATATTGTGTGCAATTCTGGCTGAACAGGCTGGGATTGTTTTCTCTGGAGCGTCGGAGGCTGAGGGGTGACCTTATAGAGGTTTACAAAATTATGAGGGGCATGGATAGGATAAATAGACAAAATCTTTTTCCTAGGATCGGGGGAGTCCAGAGCTAGAGGGCAAAGGTTTAGGGTGAGAGGGGAAAGATATAAAAGAGACTTGAGGGGCAACTTTGTCACGCAGAGGGTGGTATGTGTATGGAATGAGCTGCTAGAGGAAGTGGTGGAGGCTGGTACAATTGCAACATTTAAGAGACACTTGGATGGGTATATGAATAGGAAGGGTTTGAAGGGATATGGGCCGGGTGCTGGCAGGTGGGACTAGATTGGGTTGGGATATCTGGTCGGCATGGATGGGTTGGACCAAAGGGTCTGTTTCCATGCTGTACACCTGTATGACTCTATGATTCTATGAGTAACTAGGGTCCTAGCATTAATCCTTGTGGCAACCCATTAGTCACTGTCTCCCAATCAGAAAAAGAGCAGTCGATTCTTACTGTTTGTCTCCTGTCTGCTGTCCCGTTTTCTATTCATCACAATGCACTACTCCCAGTCCCAATTTCAATTTTTCAATTTAATTTTTTCAACTTGGTTGAAAGCCTTCTGGTAGTCCAAAAAAAACCCCCACATTTGCTGACTTCCTATCATCATCTCATATTAGTTAATCATTGAAAGTTGCTGGTATGGTTTTCATTCTGAATGATATACATTTACACCCAGAACTGACCTGAGATTACAGAACCTGCCATTTGCTTTGGTTGCATTGGTCAATGGAATTTACAAAAGCACTTTCAATAAGTCAGTTTTGTCAAAAATTGAACTAGTCTAATCTTCTTCAAACTGTCTTCCAGTCATGGAACTGGAAACCTTTTTATTCCCATATTGACATTGTGATAATTTTGACACAATTATGATATCTTTGATTTTATCATCATGAATATGAGAGTTCCAGCTGTGGATCAGTTCAGTTGTCCGTCATGAACTTGATCTCTTCCCACTGGAGGAGGCCAAGATGAACATCCACTTGGCATTTCTGACTGAATATTGTTGTGAATGCTTGAGTCTTTTGCACTGATGTACTGGGATCTTCCATCATTGAGGATGGGAATTTTATAGAGCCTCCTCCTCCAGTGTTTAATTGTCCACCATCATTCATGACTGGATGCAGCAGGTCTACAGACCTTAGATCTAATCTGTTGGGTGAGGAATTGCTTAGCTCTGTCTATCACTTGCTGTTTATGCTAATTGGCATGCAAGGCTACCTGTTTGGTACCTTCACCAAATTGACATCCCACCTTCAGGTATACCTGGTGCTGCTCCTGGCATGCCCTCCTGCACTTTCCACTGAACCAGTGTTGATCCCTTGTCTTGATGGTAATGGCTGGGTTGTAGATATGCCATGAGGTTGCAGATTGTGCTGGAGTAAACTTCTGCTGCTGTTGATAGCCCATAGTACCCTATGGATGCCCAGTTTGAGTTGCTAGATCTGTTCGAAGGCTGTCCCTTTTAGCATGGTGATTGATATAAACACACAACATGATGAAAGGTATTTTCAATGTGAATGTAGATCTTTGTCTCCACAAGGTCTGCATGGTGGTCACTCTTACTGACACTGTCATGGATAGATGCATCTGCAGCTGGAAGATAGGTAAGGATGAGGCCAACTGGGAGAAAATGAGGACTGCAGATGCTGGAGACCAGAGTTGAAAAGTGTGGTGCTGGAAAAGTGCAGCAGGCCAGGTAGCATCCGAGGAGCAGGAGAATCGACATTTTGGCCATTAGCCCTTCTTCAGGAATGAGGCTGGTGCGCCAAGCAGGCTGAGATAAAAGGTGAGGGGGGGGGGGGGTGGAATTTGTGGGAGGGATGCTGGGAATACGATAGGTGGAAGGAGGTGAGAGTGAGGGTGAGGGTGATAGGCCAGAGAGGGGGTGGGGGAATAGAAGTCAGGAAGAAGATTGCAGGTCAAGAGGGCGGTGCTGAATCCGGGGATTGGGACTGAGATTAGGTGGGGGGAAGGGAAATGAGGAAGCTGGAGAAATCTACATTCATCCCGTGTGGTTGGAGGGTTCCTAGGCGGAAGATGAGGCGGTCTTCCGCCAGGCGTCGTGTGGTCAGGGTCTGGTGATGGAGGAGGCAGGGCCTGCATGTCCTTGGCGGAGTGGGAGGGTGAGTTAAAGTGTTCAGCCACGGTGCGGTTGGGTTGGTTAGTGCAGGTGTCCCAGAGGTGTTCTCTGAAACGTTCTGCAAGTAGTTGGCCTGTCTCCCCAATGTAGACGAGGCCGCATCGGGTGCAGTGGATACACTAAATGATGTGTGTGGAGGTGCAGGTGAATTTGTGACGGATATGGAAGGATCCATTAGGTCCTTGGAGGGAGGTAAGGGGGGAGGTGTGGGCGCAAGTTTTGCATTTCTTGCGATTGCAGGGGAAGGTGCTGGGAGTGGAGGTTGAGTTGGTGGGGGGGTGTGGACCTGACGAGGGAGTCACGGAGGAAGTGGTCTCTCTAGAATGCTGATAGGGGTGGGGAGAGAAATATATCCCTGGTGGTGGAGTCTGTTTGGAGGTGGCGGAAATGAGGGAGGATAATATGATGTGGATCGATGGAGTTCTGTCCTGGTGGTGATTGGAGGTGCGGGAAGTGGAGGAGATGCGGTGGAGAGCATCGTCGACCACTTCGGAGGGGAAATTGCAGTCTTTGAAGAAGGAGGCCATTTGGGCTGTTCGCTATTGGAATTGGTCCTCCTGGGAGGAGATGCAGTGGAAGCAAAGGAATTGGGAATGTGGATGAGACCAAAGACGGTTGTCCGAGTAGTTGATTCATTCACCACCTGCCGCAGACCCAGTCGAGCAACAATATGCTTTAGGATCAAACCAGCTCGATCAGTAGTGCTGCTGCTGAGCCACCCTTGGTGGTGTACACTGAAAATCTCCACCCAGAGTACATTTTGTGCCCTTGCTACCCTCAGATCTTCCTCATCATGGAGGCGTACTGATTCTTCAGCTGAGGGAGGGTGGTGTGTGGGAATCAGCAGGAAGGTTCTTTGTCCATGTTTAACCTGAAGTCATGAGACTTCATGGGATCTGGATTCGCTGCTGAGGAGTCACAGGACAACTCTCTCCTGACGATATAGTACAATGCCACCACTTCTTCTGGGTCTGTTCTGCCAGATGGTGACAGTAGGATCTGGGACATTGTATATTAGGTATGATTCTGTGAGTATGACTATGTCAAGCTGTTGCTTGACTAATCTGTGAGGCAGTTGTCCTAATTTTGGTATAAACCCCCCAGATGTTCGAAAAGAGAACCTTGCAAGGTTAAAAGGGGTGTTTCTGTCATTGTCTTTTCTGAGGCCTAGGTCAATGCCAAGTGATCCATCCATTTTCATTTCTTTGTTAAGTAGTATGTTGTTGAAAGACCTTAACCTCTAAAGCACCTCCATAATATTAAATCTGATTCCTGGAGGTTTTAGAATTTTCAATTGCTGATTCATTTTCAAATCATTCTGATATTTTTTATTTCACTCCAGTTTCTCCTACCACTGTAAACACATTTCTTGCCTGACCTTTCCCTTAGTGATAAGAGTTGTTATGAAATCTTAACATGATAGACTCACTGAGTATTTTTTCCTGTCTGAATATGAATTGCATAATTGAGTTTCACTTTAGTTTCAGAAGGTTCATTGAACATAGCATCTAATGGTTTCCCAGAGTCAACCAACAGTGTTAACATCTTGTCTCCAGCACCAGATTTCTAGCTTTGACCTTTTGACTTTCATTGCTTGTTGAGCACTCTTCAGGTATGTTTGGGCCAACTCACACTTTGGTTACTTTTTACATGGAAATTTGGCACAAACATCAGATGGACAGTTTCTGAACTTTGAGTTATATTTTTTCTTTCATTAATTTAAGCGTTCCTCTTTCCTCGCACCCATTTGGTTCAAAAAGACTGAATCCAGGAAATTTATCCAGGTCATCCATAATGGCAAACAGTAACGAGGGAATTTATTTATCTCAATCATGACAAGATTCTTGAAAAGGAGCTCTAATTGTCGTGTTCAAAACTTGTTACTAGAAGTTTTAATGTTCCTTGACGCTATAGATGATAAGCTGAAGATGTAAATTGTATGCATCTCAAACTATTCATTACTTTTATCAATATTTGAGACATAGATTTGTATTTCTTTGAACACTCCGTATCTTGTGACAAAAACTAACTTCCCCATTACTATTTTTAATGTAATTTTCCCAAAGACCTCAAGAAATCTTATTGATTAATTCTTAAAAGATATGATTCCGACTCTCAGTTTTTCAGTATGGATCCTACACAAATTATTTAGACCTTGCTAAATGATTCTTTGAAAGCTGGCACTGAATAAAGATTAGATTCCCTACAGTGTGGAACCAGGCCCTTCAGCCCAACCAGTCCACACCAACCCTCTGAAGAGTTACCCACCCAGATTTATTTCCCTCTGACTAATGCTCCTAACACTATGGGCAATTTTGCATGGCCAGTTCATCTTTGAACTATGCAAGTAAACCCACGCAGACCCAAGGAGAATGGGCAAACACCACACACTGTCACCCAAGGCTGGAATCGAACCTGGGACCCTGGCACTGTGATAACCACTGAGCCACAATGCTGCCCCAAGGGTGCAGATTTAAATAATGGTTGGAATTTCCCTATCTGCTGCTGGCAAATGTCTCATTTTGTGTTGTATTTCTGACCAATAAATATCTTAATCTGCATTTTCCTGATACTTAAGTGCCTTGTGTTGGAATGTTCTGAACCAAGTTGTAAAATGGTATTATCTTACTCAGGTGGAACTGTCACCTCATGGGCAACTATCCATTTCCAATCAGCTGGTACTTCAGGTGATTTGTAATTGCCTTCATTGGTCAGAGCATTGAGTATAGGAGTTGAGATGTTATTATGTTGGAATAGGCATCGGTGAGGCCACTTTTAGAAAACTGTGTATAATTCTGGTCGTCCTGCTATACTTAGTCAAGTAACTCCACAGAGGCTGGTATCCCTTCACCAAGTCACCCTTTAATTACATGTGGAGAGTCCTTGACAATGATCCACCTCTCTCAGCATGAACAGAGCGTCTGACACTCCTGTCAGCCAGAGCCCACTGATAGGACCAGATCAACATCTCCAGTCAAGGAACTCTTATTCTTTGAGATCCTAATTACTTCAGGACTGATGTTATTAAGGGTGCAGAAAGAATGTTGCTGGGTTTTGACAGTGTGACTTATAAGGATAGGCTGCGATTTCTTTTTACCTGGAGTGTCAGAGGCTGGGGATGGGGGTGTGTGTTAATCTTATAGAGGTTTATAAAATCACGATGGGCATAGATAAGATGAATAGTCAATGTCTTTTTCCAAGAGGATGGGAGTCCAAAACTAGAGACCATAGATTTAAGGTGAGAGGAGAAAGATTTAAAAGGACCTCAGGAGTAACTTTCTCACGCAGAAGGTAGTGCATTCATGCAGCGAGCTGTCAGAGGAAGCGGTGAAGGCTGGTACAATTACAACGTTTAAAAGACATTTGAACAGGTACATGAATCAAAGAGGTTTAGAGGGATATGGGCCAAACTCAGGCAGGAACTAGTTCAGTTGAGAACACCTGGTTGGCATGGACAAGTTGGACTAAAGGGTCTTTTTCCATGCTGTATGATGCTATGACTCATTATGAATTAGAGTTATAGAGTCATACAGCATTTGTCTTTTAAATAATAAGATTCAGATATTGCATCTGATCCAGTTGCTGATTAGGCTGCTTGATATAACTTTCTGATATCAGAATCCATCTGTTGCATTTGTATTAAAGAAAAGGCTAAACATAATGTCTTTATTCTCCTTACATCATTTTTTTAACTTCAGTCCTGTAAAAGAAAGTGTCTGATAGCTGCATTTGTAAGTCATTTCCCTTTTTCATAGATGCTTCCTTTTTTTGTTTAATTCTATGTACCTCAGATCTAGTCACAGTACAGACAAAAGAAAAACAATGCAAGGTGTTCGCATGTAGTGTTGTCATTTGTTTTACTTTTACTGGTTGTTCTACACTAAGGATCATCATTGGAACCAACCTGATCATTCCTGAAAATAAAATCTGGGATTTATTTCATGACACCAACTCCAAATTCCCCACTTACTCAGTCTATGAAGAAACTGTGAAATAAATTATGTCATTTAATATTGTTTACACTCAAATTTGGTCTAATTGTCATTAAACAGATGGCTTTGTCTGTGAGTTTGGAGTTAACAGTTAGTTTTAAAGAAAGCTATAATACACATAATTCCAAGTGAGATGAAGCTACGCAAACCATCCAGGGATTTACCTGGAGGGTTTAGGGATTTTTAGTTTTATTCATTTTCATCTAGAGAGTTACTTGAGAAAAGTAAAAAAATGCATCAAGCGGAAAAGGTTTTTTTTTAGTGCAGCGGTAATATTCTTATCTCTGGGCTAGGAGGTCTGAGTTCAGGTCCCACCTACTCCAGATTCGTCTAATACCATCTCTGAATAGGATGATTAAAAAATATCTGTAACAAGCTCAGTTATGCTGAGAAGTCTTTTTGTAGAGTGGCATATACTCAGCAGCATTACTCAGAAAAAGTGTTTAATGTAATGAAATAAAGTTAGAATAATAAATATTGGTTAGACCTCAGCTGTTTTGGTAGTTCAGAGGAGGTTCACTAGATCGAACCCAGAGATGAGGAGTTTGTGGTATGAAGAGAGATTGAACAGCTTAGGCCTGTACCCTGTGGAATTTAGAAGAATGCGGGAAGATCAAATTGAGGTATTCAAGATGATTAAAGAGTATGGATAAAGTAGACATAGAGCTGATGCTTCCTCTTGTGGAGCATTCTAGGACAAGAGGTCATAGCCTGAGGATAAGGGATGGAAATTCAAAATAAAGATGAAGGGAAACAACTTCTCCCCAAGGGTTGTGGATCTGTGGAATTCACTACCCCAAAGTGTGGTGGATGCTGGGACAGTGGGTACATTTAAAGAGGAGTTGGACAGATTTTGAATTGGTAATGGGTTGAAGGGATATGGAGAGAAGGCAGGAAAATGGGGGCAATGAGGAGTATGGTTGAAAATGTGTTGCTGGTTAAAGCACAGCAGGTTAGGCAGCATCCAAGGAATAGGAAATTCGGCGTTTCGGGCATAAGTCCTTCATCAGGAGGGCTTATGCCCGAAACGTCGAATGTCCTATTCCTTGGATGCTGCCTAACCTGCTGTGCTTTAACCAGCAACACATTTTCAACTGTGATCTCCAGAATCTGCAGACCTCATTTTTTACGCGATGAGGAGTATATCAACCTTGAATGATGGAGCAGACTCAATGGGCCAAATAGCCTAATTCTGCTCCTATATCTTATGAACTTGTGAACTATAAGGCATGATTAGTCCCAAAGCAAAGTGATGGGAATATTGTCAGTGGAAAAGAAGTGAAGTTAAATTTTCTGAAGTTAAAAGAAATGAAACCGCATCTTGGATAGTATAGTACTAGAAGGAAACTAAGTCAGGAGCATAATAATAATGAAGAAAAAGTTATGGTTTCAGCAGATGAGTTGAAACTTTAATCATTTTAATTTGATTTGATTTATTATTGTCACATGTATTGAGATGCAGTGACAAGTAATGTTTTGTGTGCTAACCGGACAAATCATACCTTACATAAGTGCATGAGGATAATAGAAAAGAATATCGAATATCGTGTTGTAGTTGCAGAGAAGCTGCAGAGAAAAATCAATTCTAATATATGAGAGGTCTGTTCATAAGTCTGGTAACAGCAGGGAAGAAGCTGATCTTAAATCTGATAGTGCATGTTTTCAAATTTTTGTATCTTCTGCCCGATTGAAAAGGGTGAGAGTATAACCTGGCTGGGAGATTTGATTATGTTGCATCTTCCTTGAGGCAGTGGTAAGTATAGATGGAGTCAATGGGAGGAAGGCTGCTTTTCGTGATGGGTTGGGCTGCATTCTCAACTCCTTGTACTTTCTTGTGATTTTGGGCAGAGCAGTTGCCGTACAGGATGCTTTCTATGATGCATCCATAAAAATTGGTCAGAGTCATTGTGTATCAAAAAAAACAGATAAGGGTCATTGTGGACATTCAAGCACATCAAAGTATTTCAACAAACATAAAAATCTCTCAGTCTTGGAAATGAGCATCTTGCTGGGGGGTAAAGTATTGGATGTCTTTGAAAATGTAATAATATTTGTAAAATGCACCATGCTAGTTATTTCTGCTGTGCATTTATCAATATTTGAATCGAGTTATAAGAAAATAGAATGTTTTTTATTCCTTGTTTGTCTACATAGCTGTTGTTAGTAAATGTTTCTTTTTAATTCATTGTTGAACAAAGACTGTGACATTGCATGCTTGAATTTTGATAAATGATAATTTTGGTAATAGAAATAAAAGATCAATGATGATCTAACTGTTAGGAATCTGACTTGCCGGGTAGTACCATCAACTGGACATTTCCCCATCACAACTGGAGCCATGAGATCATAGTATTGAGGGACTCATCCAGGATCTTTGAATTAACAACTATGAGATGGTGCTAAAACAAAAAGCAGTTCTGTTGTGAGGATGTTTACTGCATAACATTGGAAGATGGGTTTGAACTTTGCTAAGTTAAAAAAACACACAACACCAGGTTATAGTCCAACAGGTTTATTTGAAAGCACTAGCTTTCAGAGCGCTGCTCCTTTATCAGATGGATGTGTCAGTGCTCCAAAAGCTAGTGCTTCCAAATAAACCTATTGAGCTATAACCTGGTGTTGTGAGTTTTAAGTTTGTACACCCCAGCCCAATACAGGCACCTCCAAATCTTGAATTTTGCTAAGAACTTTCTGGAACTGAAAGATATAATAGCACCGTAATACATCTCTGTATAATGGGACTGGTTTTAACCTACATGTACCCTCCAATCAGTATTTTAATATTCTTTAGTCCCTCTGGTAGACAAATTTGTTATCAAGTAGGTGAAAGTGAGTACTGCAGATGCTGGAAATCAGAGTCAAGCATTTACTGATAAGGGGCTTGAAACATTGATTTTCCTGCTCCTCAGATGCTACTTGATCTGCAGTGCTTTTCCAGCACCACTCTAATCTTGAAATTGTGTTATCAGCCAGGGCCAGTGACTGAAATACTCCAGTGTCTCTTCGTATCTTGGGAAACTTCAGCAGATCTGGCAACATCTGTGGAGAGAAAGCAGAGTTAATGTTTCAGGTTCACTGACCTTTCCTCAGAATTTTCCCAACAATTCTGGTTTTTGTTTCTGATTTCCAGCGTTGTTCTTTATTTTTTGTCTTGTGCTTAATTCATTACAACATCTCTTCCACGTATGCCTATGTTGAAAATGTTCTGCTTCTCTCTCCAACAGAGTATTCACTCTAATCTTTCCTCTTGTTCACAGTAATTACTTTCACTCCTGGTGTTTGACAAGGTATTTTGTCAAGAAAAAGTCTGAGTAAGTGTCAGTGGATCCAAAACATTAATTCTGCATTCTTTCCACAAGTGCTGCCAGACCTTTTGACTTTTCCAAGCAATTGTTTCTGATTTCCAGTGTCCGGAATCCTTTGGGTTTTCTTTTCTCTCAATATCTTTATTTAATTTGCCTTTTTAAGTCGAAAAATAAGAAAGTAGCTCTCCATTTGAAATGAAATACTCAAAATCTCCAACTGTCAGACTCTGAGAAGACCATTGGGCTGCTCTCTCATTAGAGAGAGAGAGAGAAAGAAAGAGAAAAAAAGAGGCACACACAAAATTGATGGTGAGCTTAACCTGATTGTAAACTTCAGCCAAGGGGTAAAGTCAAGAGTGCATTGTGGGAATCGAACCTATGCTGGTAGCTGTGTTTGTTCAGTCAGCTATGCCAACTAACTCCAAGTGGCAGGCTCAGTATTGGAGTCAAAACTGATTTGTTTTTCTCTTCCTCAATGCTGTTCTTGTTCATCTTCAAGAATGTATAAATTCCTCCACGATGTTAGAAATAGGTATATTCATGGAGCAGCCTCATAGTCCTTGCAGTTTCACCTTGGTAATATTTCAAAATTTCTTTCAGATGGCACACCATTGACCTGGTGGATTGGGAGGACCAATGAGAAGCAAACTTACTGGGGAGGTTCGTCACCAGGCATTCAGAAATGTGCCTGTGGATTGGAGGAGAGCTGCTTGGATACCAAGTACCACTGTAACTGCGATGCTGACAGAGATGAATGGTACTGTGACATTTATATCTGATGCAATTATTCTTTTTGCATTCATTAACTGCAATTTTGCATAAGCGTGATTTCCCTGAACTGTCTTCATGTACTCACGATTCTCCACCAACTTAAAATTATTCTCAACTTCAGACGTTTGTGTTTGTAATGTGGGTAAACATATTAATGTCTGTCTTAAAGATCATCCTGGAAGTGTAAATAATGTGTAAGTTTATAATAAATTTACAGCAGCTTGAAAAGTGCTGCACAGTGCCTCAGTGGTTAGCAGTGATGCCTCATAACACCAGGCACTCGGGTTCAGTTTCAACCTCGGGCAATTGTCTGTAGGAGTTTCTACATTCTCTCCGCGTCTGCCTGGGCTTCCCTTGGGTGCTCCAGTTTTCTCCCACAATCCAAAGAAGTGCAGGTTAGGTGGATTGGCCATGGCAATTTCAGGGATAGGATAGTGGAGAGTTGGTCTGGGTGGATGCTGCTCAGAGGGTCAGTGCAGACTTGATGGGCTGAATAGACTGCTTCTACACTGTCAAGATTTTGTGACTCTTCTCTTAGCAGAGCAATAATTTTTATTTGCACTGAAATGAAATGTTGCTTGATGAAATGCAACGTACCTATTGTCTTGGCGTCACATTGTAAGCTCATTAAGGTTAATAATTATCCTATTTTGAGTGAATGAGGAGGATAAGGAAACTTGATTTGGTATCTTTGGAAGAATTGCAATTGACAATTTGAAACTCTATGTGGGCTAATTTTTCAGAGAACTAACTGATGTTAAGTTTGTTTGTATGTGTAAACAGAATGATTTGCGCTGAAGCGACCTCTTAGAATTGGCAGAAAGGTTTGTGCAATGAGGGAGGAAAGAATGGATTGTGCAGGGGAAAATGAATGTCAATGTGCAACACTTTTAATGATAATAAATCAAATTTCTTTTTCCTTCTTAATCATTGACATTGCCTAAATGCACAGACTTAAATAGGATACCTACCATGGCAGCCTGGTAAGGTGTTTGATGCTGATAACTAAGTTCTCAGTCATGATGTTGAAATCACCCTGTTCAGGCTCCTGTCTACATCTGCAGTAACAAACTTGGTATTGTGCTTTCTCCTAAACTAATGGAGACAGGACCCCCTTCCCTGCCTTGACACGAATGTAAGAGGTCTATAACAGTCATCTGATAATCAGGTGTATTGGCTAGGTATTTTTGCTACTAAAATATATTTTTCCAATTTCATTCCCAGAAGTGACTTTATGAGGAACAAGTAATGTTCGCAAGTTTAGTGGCAGATTTTCAGCTGCTTTCCTGCAGCTTTCCACGTTAACTCTGCTGACTACCTTTTTCCACCAGACTCTGTGAGGACCACTGTAGGTTTCTACCACCAGCTTGAACCTGGACCAAAACTTTCTGTTACAGAGTCACAGAGTCATAGAGATGTACAACATGGAAACAGACCCTTCGGTCCAACCGTCCATGCCGACCAGATATCCCAACACAATCTAGTCCTACTTGCCAGCACCTGGCCCATATCCCTTCAAACCCTCTCTATTCATATACCCATCCAGATGCCTTTTAAATGTTGCAATCGTACCAGTCTCCACCACTTCCTCATTCCATACATGTACCACCCTCTGCATGAAAAAAGTGCCCCTTAGGTCTCTTTTATATCTTTCCCCTCTCACCCTAAAACTATGCCCTCGAGTTTTGGACTCCCCCACCCCAGGGAAAATACTTTGTCTATTTATCCTATCCATGCCCCTCATAATTTTATAAACCTCTATAAGGTCACCTCTCAGCCTCCGACACTCAAGGGAAAACAGCCCCAGTGTATTCGACATCTCCCTACAGCTCAAAACCTTCAACCCTAACAACAACTTTGTAAATCTTTTCTGAACCGTCTCAAGTTTCACAACATCTTTCCGATTGGAAGGAGACCAGAATTTCACACAATATTCCAACAGTGGCCTAACCAATGTCCTGTGCAGCTACAACATGACCTACCCTTGTACTCAATACTCTGACCAATAAAGGAAAGCATACCAAATGCTTTCTTCACTATCCTACCTACCTGTGACTCCACTTTCAAGGAGCTATGAACCTGCACGACAAGGTCTCTGTTCAGCAACACTCCCTAGGACCTTATCATTAAGTATATAAGCCCGACTAAGATTTGCTTTCCCAAAATGCAGCACCTCACATTTATCTAAATTAAACTCCATCTACCACTTCTCAGCCCATTGGCCCATCTGGTCCAGATCCTGTTTAATCTGAGGTAACCCTCTTCACTGTCCTCCACACTTCCAATTTTGGTGTCATCTGCAAACTTACTAACTGTACCACTTATGCTTGCATCCAAATCAGTCATGAAAATAACAAAAAATAGAGGATCCAGCACTAATTCTTGTGGCACTCCACTGGTCACAGGCCTCCAGTCTGAAAAACAACCCTCCACTACCACCTTCTGTCTTCTACCTTTGAGCCAGTTCTGCATCTAAATGGCTAGTTCTCCCTGTATTCCATGAGAGTTAATCTTGCTAACCAGTCTCCCATGAGGAACCTTGTCGAACGCCTTACTGAAGTATATATAGATCACACCTACCACTCTGCCCTCATCTATTATTTCTTCAAAAAACTCAATCAAATTTCTGAGACATGTTTTCCCACGCACAAAGCATGTTGACGATCCCTAATCAGTCCTTGCCTTTCCAAATACATGTACATCCTGTCCCTCAGGATTCCCTCCAACAACTTGCCCATCACCGAAGTCAGGCTCACTGGTCTATACTTCCCTGGCTTGTCCTTACCACCTTTTGTAATGATAGCACCACATTAGCCAACCTCCATTCTTCCGACACCTCACCTGTGACTATCGATGATACAAATATCTCAGTAAGAGGCCCCGCAATCACTGCCCTAGATTCCCACAGAGTTCTAGAGTACACCAGATCAGGTCCTGGGGATTTAGCCACTTTTATGTGTGTCAAAACATCCAGCATGTCCTCCTCTCTAATGTGGACATTTTTCAAGATATCACCATTTATTTCCCTACATACTATATCTTCCATGTCCTTTTCCATAGTAAGTACTGATGCAAAATATTCTTTTAGTATTTCCTCCATCTCCGCACAAAGACTGCCTTGCTGATCTTTGAGGGGCCCTAATCTCTCCCTTGTTACTCTTTTCTCCTTAATAAATTTGTAAAAAACCATTTGATTCCCCTTTACACTATTTGCCAAAGCTATCGCATGTCCCCTTTTTGCCCTCCTGATTTCTCTCTTAAATATACTCTTCCTGCCTTTATACCCTTCTAAGGATTCATTTGATCTATCCTGTCTATACGTGACATATGCTTCCTTCTTTTTCTTAACCAAACCCTCAATTTCTTCAGTCATCCAGCATTCCCTATATCTACCAGCCTTTCCTTTCACCCTAACAAGAATATACTTTCTCTGTACTCACGTTATCTCATTTCTGAAGGCTTCTCATTTTCCAGCCGTCGTTTTACCTATGGACATCTGCCCCCAATCAGCTTTTGAAAGTACTTGCCTAACACCATCAAAGTTGGTCTTTCCCAGTTTAGAACTTCAACTTTTAGATCTGGTCTATCCTTTTCCATCACTATTTTAAAACTAATAGAATTATAGTTGCTGGTCCCAAAGTGCTCCCCCACTGACACCTCAGTCACCTGCCCTGCCTTATTTCTCAAGAGTAGGTCAAGTTTTGCATCTTCTCTCATAGATACATCCACATACTGAATCAGAAAACTTTCTTGTACGCATTTTACAAATTCCTCTCCATCTAAACCCTTTACACTATGGCAGTCCCAATCTGTGTTAGGAAACTTAAAATCCCCTACCATAACCACCCAATTATTCTCATAGATAACTGAGACTGTCATTAAATCTCAGTCTGTTATTACACCTGGGTGATCATTTTTTTCCTGAAAATTTGTGTGCTCTTCTTGAGTATCCCAGTGCAGACATTATGGGCTGAATGGCCTGATTCTCCCCTCTAACAATTCCATGATTCTGTTGTTCGAGATTATAACTGAACTTCATTTACAGAATATCATATTTATTTGAAATATTGTTTAATTATGGCTGTCTTGAGTAATGGTGATTGGAATGCACTTTATTCAAACTATTACTTTCCAACTCTAGAAAAGTTAGTTATAAAGTAGTAAGTATCAAAGTGTGAGTATTGCCTCAGGTATCTTCGACAGGATTAATTGTAATTATGCTTTTCTGGAAATCAATCTAACTATGTCAATCAATGACAAGTTTTCTTGAGGTGTAGAAACAAAAATCAGCCTCAGCAAGTTAGCTTTGATACCATTTTTAATGATTTCCAGCGAGGATTGTCTCAATTAATTGATTGCCATGGGCCTGTCAATTAACAGATCAGTGAAATTATCCATCCCAACCACTGTTTCTTGACATGTTGTTAATAAATTGAGAAATATTGAAAGTTTTATGCAACACAATGAGGTTCTTGACATTCACGGGGCTGTTATTTCAGCATTGTTTTTTCAAAAGAAGAAAACTTGCCTCGCATTAACAAATTCACTACCTACTTAATTGTTAATTGAAAGAAAGACTTGCATTTCTGGTGATGGCTTTGTAGTCCTGAGGATGTTGTGAAATAATTTATGGCCAATCAATTGCCTCTGGAGCATTTCTACTGTTGCAAACTTGAGAGATTATTTGAATGTAATAAGGACCCAGCAAAAAAAAACAACTACATAATGATGAAACCAACAAACGCTGGGGATCACAGCGAGTCAGACTACATCCATGGAGAAAGAGCAAACTAACGTTCGTGTTGAGCTGAATCTTCATCAGAGCTGATGTGAAGTGTGGAGGGGGCAATATTTATACTATAGCGGGAGTGAGGTGATTGGAGTGCTACGAGGGGAAAAGGATGTTGACATTTCAGATTAAGTGATCGGAATGTGAGAATGCCAGAACAATAGTGACATTCTGGATCAGTGGTGCTGGAAGAGCACAGCAGTTCAGGCAGCATCCAACAAGCAGCGAAATCGACGTTTCGGGCAAAAGCCCTTCATCAGGACTTTTATTCCTGATGAAGGGTTTTTGCCCAAAACGTCGATTTCGCTGCTTGTTGGATGCTGCCTGAACTGCTGTGCTCTTCCAGCACCACTGATCCAGAATCTGGTTTCCAGCATCTGCAGTCATTGTTTTTACCCTGTCTAACTGGCAGACTGGGAAGAACAGTCAGGAGAAAGTGAGGACTGCAGATGCTGAAGATCAGAGTCAAGAGTATGGTGCTGGAAAAGCACAGCAGGTCAGGCAGCATCCAAGGAGCAGAAGAATCAATGTTTCGGGCAGAAGCCCTTCATCAGGAATCATACACTCCCACTGGAGTGAGGGGAGGGGAGAGAGGACATGACAGAGAATGTAACAAATAAAGCTAAAAGAAAAGGAAGGAATGGGAGCAGGGTCACTATTTGAAGATGTCAATATTGAGTCCAGAAGGCTGTAAAGTACCTAGTCTGAAGATGAAATGCCGCTTTTCCAGTTTTCATTGTTATTCGCTGGAATATTGCAGCATGCCGAGGACAGTCTGCATACAAGCAAGACACCATGTTAAAATGACCAGGTATAGGAAGGTCTGGGGCATGGTTGTGCATGGACCATGGGTGTTTTCTAAAGCAGTCACTCGGTCTGCGTTTGGTTGTGACTGAGTGATAAACTCCGCCAGTGCACCGGGGGAATACTGCTGTTCTCCTTCAAAAGCAGTCATAGGATCTACCCGAAAGGACCCTAGTTTATTATCTTATTTGAAAGAATGTACTGGTGAGTTATGAGATTTTATAATCAAGTGTTGGCAGTGGGATTTGAACCCAGAAGCTTCCTGGCTAACAAGGCAAGAGTGTCCACAATAGCAGGTGGTTAGAGCTGAAACATATCTCTTTGATCTTAATTACTGTAAGTGGATAACCTGTTTACCTATCAGCAGTAAATATCAATCAGAGCATACATGAGTCTATGGTGTACATGATTAATAGAATAATTTTCATTTTTATCCTGGATTTTGACAGGACTAATGACACAGGGCTTCTGTCATACAAAGATCACTTGCCTGTGACTCAGATTATTATTGGAGACATTAACAAGACAAACTCTGAAGCCACCTACAAGCTTGGACCACTACGTTGCCATGGTGATGGTAAGTGCCCTGTGGTGAGGGTTTCATAAATGGTAACTTGATATAGATGCCAGAACTGGCAGAACTGACACATATCATCTGAAAGAAAATCGAGAAGTCAAATTAGCTTTTATGGTGAGGCCATAGCAGCTGATGTGATATAAAGTACACCCAACTGCTGAAAACAATAAAATCCATCAATTTTCCTTAGAAAAAGGGAACCCTTTGGGGGCAGCACAGTGGCTCAGTGGTCAGCACTGCTGCCTCACAGTGCTTGGGACCCGGGTTTGATTCCCACCTTGGGTGACTGTTTGTGTGAAGTTTGCACATTGTCTGCATGGGTTTCCCCCACAATCCAAATGTGTGCAAGTCATGTGAATTGGCCATGCTAAATTGCCCATAGTGTTAAGTGCATTAGTCAGGGGTAAATATAGGGTAGGGGAATGTGTTTGGTGAGCTACTCTTCAGAGGGTTGATGTGGACTTGTTGGGCCGAAGGGTTTATTCCCACACTATAAGGAATCCAATCTTAAAAGCACTTGTTTGCTGCAATTCTCTTTCTTGGAGTCTCTGGTGCTGATCTTGAACTGATGACACAATCAAGTAATGCATCGGCACTCCACCACCATTCTTCATTCCACTCAACGTTACTTCTAGCTAAGGATGTTGAGATTCAGAAGACATGAGATGTTGGAGTTTTATCTGTGAGTCAGATCCAGTGTCACATATGACAGTACCATCAAGAATTTTGAATTTGCTTCAAGGAGAGCAAGGAAGAATTATTTTGGATTGCTTCCAAAGTCAAAGCCATTGAGTTATAGTCATAGAGGTCTACAACATAGAAAGAGGCCCTTGACCATCAAGACTCTGTCAATGAATGAGTTTGAGTTGCTTTATGATGGTGACTCAAGCATGCTTTGGATTTGAAAGTAAGGTCTGAAACTTCATAGTCTCGTAGGGAGGAGGTCAGTGTAGGAGGGGTTGGCTTGAAAAAATGAGGAGCTGCTGCATTGGATGAGGAGACCTCCAGCATTACCATCCAGAGCAAATTCGATTGGCACCACATCTACAAACATCCGGTCCCTCCACTACTGATGTGCAGTGGTGCGTACTGTCAATAATATGCACTGCAGAATTTCAGGTTAGAGTGGTGCTGGAAAAGCTCAGCAGTTCAGGCAGCATCCGAGGAGCAGTAAGATCGACATTTTGGGCAAAAGCCCTTCATCAGGAATACAGGCAGAGAGCCTGAAGCGTGGAGAGATAAGTGAGAGGAGGGTTGGGGTGGGGAGAAAGTAGCATAGAGTACAATAGGTGAGTAGGGGAGGGGATGAAGGTGATAGGTCGGAGGGGAGGTTGGAGTGGATAGGTGAAAAAGAAGATAGGCAGGTAGGACAAGTCAAGGGGACAGTGCTGAGCTGGAAGTTTGGAACTGGGGTGAGGTGGAGGAAGGGGAAATGAGAAAATTGTTGAAGTCCACATTGATGCCCTGGGGTTGAAGTGTTCCGAGGCGGAAGATGCGGCATTTTTCCTCCAGGTGCCTGGTGGTGAGGGAGCGGTGGTGAAGGAGGCCCAGGACCTCCATGTCTTCGGCAGAGTGCGAGGGGGAGTTGAAAAATTGGGCCACAGGGCGGTGTTGTTGATTGGTGTGGGTGTCCCAGAGATGTTCCCTAAAGTGGTCTGCTAGGAGGCGTCCAGTCTCCCTAATGTAGAGGAGACCACATCGGGAGCAACAGATACAATAAATGATATTGGTGGATATGCAGGTAAAACTTTGATGGATGTGGAAGGCTCCTTTAGGGCCTTGGATGGAGGTCAGGGAGGAGGTGTGGACACAGGTTTTGCAATTCCTGCAGTGGCAGGTGAAGGTACCTGGATGGAAAGGTGGGTTGTAGGGGGGCATGGACCTGGCCAGGTAGTCACGGAGGGAACGGTCTTTGTGGAAGGTAGAAAGGGGTGGGGAGGGAAATATATCCCTTGTGGTGGGGTCTGTTTGGAGGTGGCAGAAATGTCGGCGGATGATTTGGTTTGTGCAAAGGTTGGTAGGGTGGAAGTTGAGCACCAGAGGCGTTCTGTCGTTGTTACGGTTGGAGGGGTGGGGTCTGAGGGCGGAGATGCGGGATGTGGACGAGATGTGTTGGAGGGCATCTTTAACCACGAGGGAAGTGAACTTGCGGTCTCTAAAGAAGGAGGCCATCTGGTGTGTTCTGTGGTGAAACTGGTGGGAAAAGGTATAATCCAGGTAGCTGTGGGAGTCGGTGCGTTTGTAAAAAATGTCGTGTCAAGTCGGTCATTATTAATGGAAATTGAGAGGTCCAGGAAGGGGAGGGAGGTGTCAGAGATGGTCCAGATAAATTTAAGGTCAGGGTGGAATGTGTTAGTGAAGTTGATGAATTGCTCAACCTCCTCACGGGAGCACGAGGTGGCGTCAATGCAGTCATGAATGTAGCGGAGGAAGAGGTGGGGAGTGGTGCCGGTGTAATTACGGAAGATTGACTGTTATGCGTAGCCAACAAAGAGACAGGCACAGCTGGGGCCCATACAGGTGCCCTTGTTTTTACCTACTGCAGAATTTCACCAAAGCTTTGTAAACATTACTTGCCAAACTCTTGAATAGTACATTCTGGAAGGGCAAGGACAGCAGAAACATGGGAACACCACCACCTGCAAGTTCCCCTCCAAGCCACTTACCATCCTGGCTCAGAAATATATTGCCAGTCCTTCAATGGCATCCAATATGTGCCAACATCAAAGAAATCTCATGGTGCACGTCTGATTCATTGATAGGACAATTCTGCAGTTCACTGCTACATTCACATTACATGGCTTAACTATCATGCGGGTAAGGACACTGCACTCTGGGACAAGCACCCAGCTCATGGCTTGGATCAGGTTGCATTCTTACAGTCTTCACACTTTGTTTAATATATTATCACAGAATCCCTACTGTGTGGAAACAGGCCCTTTGGCCCAGCAAGGCCACACTGACTCTCCGGACAGTAACCCACCCAAACCCATTCCACTACCCTGTTATCCTACATTTACCCTTGACTAATGCACCTAATCTACACATCCCTGAACACAATGGGCAATTTAACAAGGCTAATTCACTTGATCTGCACATCTTTGGATTGTGGGAGGAAACCGGAGCACCCGGAGGAAACTCACGCAGCCATGGGGAGAATGTGCAAACTCCACACAGAGGCTGGAATCGAACATGGGCCCCTTGCGCTGTGAGGTATCAGTGCTATCCACTGAGCCACCATAAAGAGTTCAGGGATGCAACCTGATCCAGGCTGTGTGCTGGATGCCAACATCGATGAATATGAGGTGCATGTGTTTGGTGAATTTGCCCTGATATGTTGATGGCCAGTTTCCAACATAGGAGCTCATACAGAGCAAATGGTGAGATGGATTCACCGGGTGATCACTCTAATCTCCTTGTCAAGTTTTCCCAAAGCCTAGCTTGTTAAGATGGTAAGATGAAACCTGATGGTGTGTCTTTGGCTGCTAACAATTTGTTTAGTAAACAATAATCCCTGTTAGTTTCTGCATGCTAGTGGAAAACCTGCTACTGGGCGCTTGTGAAAATCGTACAAGATGGAGTGAAATGCTCCCAGCATCAAGAAGGGTCTTGCTTACTTATTGCCAAATTCTGCTCCATATCCCACATCATCAGTATTTACCGTGGAGTAAGACATGGAAGATATAAAATTTGGGGGGATAGATGGTGACATCTTGAAAAATGTCCATATTATAGAAAAGGAGTTGCTGGATGTCTTGAAATGCATAAAAGTGGACAAATCCCCAAGACCTGATCAGGCGTAGCCTAGAACTCTGCAGGAAGCCAGGGAAGTGATTGCTGGACCCCTTACTGACATATTTGTATCATCAATAGTCACAGATGAGGAGCCGGAAGATTGGAGGTTGGCTAATATGGTGCCAACGTTTAAGAAAGATGGTAAGGGAACTGTGGACTGGTGGGCCTGACATTGGTGGTGAGCAAGATGTTGGAGGTAATCCTGAGGGACAGGATTTACATGCATTTGGAAAGACAAGAACTAATTAGGGATAGTCAACATGGCTTTGTGCATGGGAAATCATGTCTCACGAACTTGAATGAGTTTTTTGAAGAAGTAACAAAGAAGATTGATGAATGGCAGAATGGAGTACGTGATCTATATGGACTTCAGTAAGGTCTTCAACAAGGTTAGACTTGTTAGCAAGGTTAGATCTCATGAAATACAGGGAGAACTAGCCATTTGGATACAGAACTGGCTTGAAGGTAGAAGACAGAGGGTGATGCTGGAGGGTTGCCTTTTTAACTAGAGGCCTGTGACCAGTGGAGTGCCACAAGGATCAGTGCTGGATCCACTCCTTTTGATCATTTATATAAATGATTTGGATGTGAACATAGGAGGAATAGTTAGTAAGTTTGCAGATGACACCAAAATTGGAGGTGTAGTGGATAGGAAAGAAGGTTACCTCAGAGTACAACAGGACCTTGATCAGATGGGCCAATGGGCTGTGAAGTGGTAGATGGAGTTTAATTTTGATAAATGCAAGGGGCTGCATTTTGGAAAAGCAAATCATAGCAGGACTTATGTACTTAATGGTAAGGACCTGGGGAGTGTTGCTGAATAAGGAGACCTTGGAGTGCAGGTTCATAGTTCCTTGGAAGTGGAGTCACAGGTAGATAGAATATTGAAGAAAGTGTTTGGTATGCTTTCCTGTTAGCCAGAGTATTAAGTACAAGAGTTGGGAGGTCATGTTGCGGCTGTACAGGACATTGGTTAGGCCACTGTTCGAATATTGTTTGCAATTCTGGTCTCCTTCCTATCGGAAGGATGTTGTGAAACTTGAAGTGTTGGAGGATTTGGACTATAGGGAGAGGTTGAATAGGTTGGTACTGTTTACTCTGGAGTGTTGGAGGTTGAGTGGTGACCTTATAGAGGTTTATAAAATCATGAGAGGCATAGATAGGGTAAATAGACAAAGTCTGTTCTCTGGGGTGTGGGAGTCCAGAACTAGACGGCATAGATTTAAGGTGAGAGGGGACAATTTTTAAAGGGACCCAAGGGGCATTTTTTTCAAACAGAGGGTGGTATGTGTATGGAATGAGCTGCCAGAGGAAGTGATGGAGGCTGGTAAAATTACAACACTTAAAAGGCATCTGGATGGGTATATAAATAGGAAAGGTTTAAAAGGATATGAGCCAAGTGCTGGCAAATGGGACTAGATTAGGTTCGGATATCTGGTTGGCGTGGACGAGTTGGACCAAAGGGTTTGTTTCTCTGCTGTACATTTCTATGACTCTGACTCTATGACACTCAGAACCCGAAAAGATTCTGCCAATTGTCTCCATTCCTCAAACAAAACAAAAAACTGTGGATGATGGTGATCTGAAACAATCAAAAATAGAAAGTGCTAGAGACACTCAACAGATCTACAGTACCTGTGGAATGAGAAAAAGAGTTAATATTTCAAGTCCAGTGACCCTTCATCAGAAGGGTTAAGTTCAGAAGATTTTGAATATGGGTCACTGGGCTCAACATGTTTACTCTGCTTCCTCATCACAGTTGTTACCAGTCCTGCTGAACCTCTCTAGCAAAATGAGTTTTTGATTGTAACCCTTCCTGAAACTTTTTTCTTTAAATAAATAAAACATTTTTTTTAAAAAATTATATTTATGTTCAACCACCAAGAGATTTAAACCCTTGGTCTGCTAGATTACTAGTCTCATGTTATTTTCTTTGAACCACCACTTCCCCATCTATTTAGCATATTTCTGGCAGCAATACTTTGAATGCAAATTACTGTAAAATGTATTGAGAAACTAAACAGAACTTTACATTTCATGTTCAAGCCTAAGATGGTGTGTAGCTAATCTATCATGACTAACTTGATTGAGTTCTTTGTTGAGGTAATGAAGAGTTGATGGGGTCAGTGTAACTAATATTGTGTATATGGCATTCAAAAGGGTGTTTGATATAAAAGAGCAAATAATAAGACATGGAAGCAAAATTAAATGCCGTAGGATTAAAGAGGCAGCGACAATCCAGATATACATTTTAGTTAGAGACAGAAAATGAGTAGCAGTGAATGCTTGTCTTTCAGACTAGAGGAGAGTATACAGCAATATGTTTTGGTATTAGAATATGATCAATGTTAATGGGCTGGACTTGGATATTCAGATAAAATTGTCAAAGTTTACATGAACATCAGAAATGTAGTTAACACTGTTGAGGGTAACAACAGACTTTAGGAGGACAGAGGCAGATCAGAGAAATAGGCTAACATTTGGCAGGTAAAATTAATTACAGAAAGGTGTAAACTGATCCACTTGGCTAGAAATAACTGAGACCAGTAAGGTACAATAAGTGGTCCAAACTTGAGGGGGGTGGAGAGAGAGAGAGAGAGAGAGAGAGAGAGAGAGAACTGATGATGTGCATATACAAGAGTGGAGCAGAATGAGTTGATATGTCATGAAAGCTTATGAGATCCTTAACTTTATAAATAAAACAGTAAAAGACAAAGAATTTATGTTTATAACTTCATTAATGGGTGGGTCTCCTCCAGGTGCTCCAGTTTCCTCCCACAATCTAAAGGTGTGCAGGTTAGGTGAATTGGCCATGCTAAATTGCCACAGTGTTCAGAAATGTATAGATTAGGTGCATTAGTCAGAGATAAATATAGAATAATAGGGGAATGGATCTGGGTGGGTTACTCTTCAGAGGTTTGGTGTGGACTGGTTGGACCAAAGGGTCTGTTTTCACACTGTAGGGATTCTACAAATCCTTCTATTCTACAAATTTATAACAATTTGCAGAGGTTTGGGACAAGGCTCTGGGTATAAGCCTAATCAATCTGCCAATGAACTAACACAAGCTTATTGGCTCAAAAAGCTTCCACCTGCACTGTATCATTCGATGATTCTGTATGGGCCTAGTATACAATACATTTGTTACTTGCTCTGTATTGAGCTTGAAAATCACAGTCAGAACAATGATGAGTCACTGCTCTCAGTCTCCACTATACCCTGAGTGTTCTGTGTGTACAAGTATAATGTAATTTTCAGCAATGATTTTACTTAGCTGAATTGAAGAAGGTGTAGAGAGTGCTACTTAAGGGATTAGGAGGTAGAACTGGTGAAGTGAGACCTGAAAGATTGGGATCTTGTTGAATAAGAGAGGACTGAGTAAGCATATAATGGGGGTAGTAGCATTAAGAATACTGAGGATTTAAAGGACCAGTCAGGATCATAAAATTTAGTGCAGGCGAGCAGAGCAAAAGATAATAAGCTTAAAAGTGACAGATTTAGGTAGGATTTAGGGAAGAAAGTATAACTCTACTGGGAAGCTTTGGAAGACATTAAAAGGGAAAACAACTTAGACTTTGAAAAGAAACACATGGCCAAGGGAGCTTGAAGATAGATTGAATGGATGCGTGGTTTTGTCTGGCCTTGTGATGGGGCTTAGTTTAAGGTGGAGCAAATTGACCAAAGTAAACTGAGAGGACATAATGAACAAATCTCCAGCAGAACTGGGCACTTAGGGTAACACAGTGGCTCATTGGTTAGCACTGCTGCCTCACAGCTCCAGGGACCAGGTTTCAATTCCACCCTCGTGTGACTGTATGTGTGGATTTTTGCACTTTCTCCTCATGCAAGTGTGGGTTTCCTCCCACAGTCCAAAGGTATACAGGTTAGGTGGATTGGCCATGCTAAATTACCCTTGGTGTTCAGGGATGTGCAGGCTAGGTGGATTAACCATGGTAAATGCAGGGGTAAATTGCTCTTTGGAGGGTCAGTGTCAACTCGATGGGCTGAATGGCCTGCTTCCACACTGCAGGGAGTCTATGTTGCTTACTGTTTTACTTGCAAATCTGCATGTTCAGATGGCATGCTAAGGCATAGAGAGCTAACCACATTTTCTGTTTTCCCAAGGAGCTGTTTGCCAGCAAAGGAGAAAATAACCGATATGATATTACCACATAGTGATAATCTGCATAGCTGCATTCAGAGTGTTGCTACACAGAGGGATTCTTAACCTGTAGAAGTTGTTTGAATGGCTATGGATTGAGACCATGGCAAAGTGATAATCTAAACAATTATTGAGCTACATTGCACTATTAAATGAATTGCACTCTTTAATAGTGGACTAATGATTCACACAGGTAATTACTGGAATGCGGCTTCCTTCAACACCGAGTCCTCGTATCTGCACTTCCCCACATTTCATGGTGAGCTCAGTGCAGACATTTCATTCTTCTTCAAAACAACCGCATCCTCAGGAGTCTTCCTGGAGAATCTCGGAATTAAGGACTTCATAAGGATAGAGCTGAACTGTAAGTATCACCCTAAATGTGCGAAGTACTGGATTGCAATCTGAATTAAAGCAGAAATTGCTAGAAACCTTTGGTATTGGTCAGTCAGCCACAAGTCAACATCTCAGATAGGAGCTCACTGGAGGCACAGTCTAAAAGATAGAATAAGTGATGGTCAAGAAAAGTTAAAAATCACACAGCACCAGGTTATAGTCCAACAGGTTTAATTGGAAGCACACTAGCTTTCGGAGCGCCGCTCCTTCATCAGGTGATAGTGCATGTTGTTGTGGTTCTGTTCGCCCAGCTGGAAATTTGTGTTGCAGACATTTCGTCCCCCATCTAGGTGACATCTCAGTGCTTGGGAGCCTCCTGTGAAGCGCTTCTGTGATCTTTCCTCCGGCATTTGTAGTGGTTTGAATCTGCCGCTTCCGGTTGTCAGCTGTCCGTTGCAGTGGTCGGTATATTGACCCATAGTATCACCATCAGGGACACCATCACACAAACTGGCTAAAGAACTACAGCAGAAACTGAAACACCTGATCAGCGGATCCAGACACTCTATACAATCAACACAGGAATTCTTGGACATCAGAAATATACACATAGACAAGGAAGAAATCATGGTCTCATTCGATGTAACGGCACTGTTCACTTCTATCGACAAAACCCTAGCCAGAGAAACAATAGCCAATCTGCTGGACATACAGAACAGACAATAAGACGTTGAATCTATCAACAAAGATGGCATACTCAAACTACTGGACCTGTGCCTCACAACACACTTCACAATCAACAACCAAATATATGAACAAATCAACAGCACACCCATGGGCTCACCTGTCTCTGGACTCATAGCAGAAGCAGTAATGCAAAGATTAGAACAAACAATCTTACTGCAAATTCAATCCAAACTCTGGGTCAGATATGTAGATGATACCTTTGTAATTATTAAAAACACAGAAATAGAGAACACACACCGGATCATCATCGCCACACTCTCAGGAATCCGATTCACTAGAGAGGAAGAAAAGGACAACCAACTCCCATTCCTAGATGTGATGGTACAGAGAACACCTAATAGAGAATTCACCGCAAAGGTATACAGGAAAGCAACTCACACAGACCAAGTCCTAAACTACGAAAGCAACCACTCCAACACACACACAAGAAGTTCCATCAAGACACTATTCAAAAGGGCCACAACACACTGCAGTACATAGAACTGCAAAAAGAGGAAGAAGAACACCTATACAATGTATTTGCCAAAAACGGATACCCACGCAATTTCATCAATAGTTGCCTAAGGGAAAGTTAACGGAATGAGGACATGCCACAACCCAAAGGACTAGCCACACTACCATACATCAAGAGTATTTACAAACTGACAGCCAGACAACTGGGACCACTAACAGCACACAAACCAACAGCCACTCTCAGGCAACAACTCACCAGAACAAAGGACCCGATACCCAGCATGAGCAAAACCAATGTAGTGTACAAAATCCCATGTAAGGACTGTACAAAACACTACATAGGACAAACAGGAAGACAACGAATGAACCGCATCCATGAACACCAACTAGCCACGAAACGCCACGACCAGCTACCCTTAGTAGCCACACGCGCAGATGACAAGCAACATGAATTCAACAGAGACAACACTACTATTATAGGAGAAGCCAAACAGAGAACAGCCAGGGAATTCCTAGAGGCATGGCACTCATCCACAGATTCAATCAATAAGCACATCAATCTGGACCCAATATACCGACCACTGCGGCGGACAGCTGGAACTGACAACCGGAAGCGGCAGATTCAAAACACTCCAAATGCTGGAGGAAAGATCACAGAAGCGCTTCACAGGAGGCTCCCAAGCACTGAGAATGTCATTTAGACAGGGGATGAAACGTCTGCAACACAAATTCCCAGTTCGGCGAACAGAACCACAACAACGAGCACCCGAGCTACAAATCTTCTCACAAACTTTGATTGTGCATGTACTTATCCAAATATCTTTTAACCATTGTAACCATCCATACATCCACCACTTCCTCAGGAAGTTTATTTCACACGCAGACCACCCTCTGTGTGAAAAAGTTTCCTCTCATGTTGCCGTGAAGCCAGGGTTGGAGGATTTGAGCTACAGGGAGAGGTTGAACAGGCTAGGGCTGAGGGGCAACCTTATAGAAGTTTATAAAACTATGAAGCGGCATGGATAGGATAAATAGATAAAGAGTTTTCCCTGGGGTAGGGGAGTCCAGAACGAGATGGCATAGGTATAGGGTGAGAGGGGAAAGATATAAAAGAGATGAACGGGCAACTTTTTCACGCAGAGGGTGGTACGTGCAAGAAGAAGTGGTGGAGGCTGGTACAATAGTAACATTTAAAAGGCATCTTTATGAATATATGAATAGGAAGGGTTTGGAGGGATATGGGCTGGGTGCTGGCAGGTGGGTTTGGGACAACTGCTCGGCATGGACAAGTTGGACCAAAGTGTCTGCTTCAATGCTGTACATCTCTATGACTCATGCTAGATGTCTTTCCTCTTCATCTCATCTCGCAAATGTGCCTCAAGTCTTGAAATCCCTCATTCTAGGGAAAAGACAACTATCATTAACCCTATCTATACCCTTCATTATTTTGTAAACTTCGATAACATAGTCTCTCAGCCTCCTACGTTTCAGTGAAAAAAGTCACACCCTATCCAGTCTGTTTTTAAATAACTCAAATCTTCCATATCCAGCAACATCCTGGAAAATCTCTTTTGAACCCTCTCCAGCTTAATTATATCCTTCCTATAACTGGACATGTCAGATTTATGTTTGGAATGAATGATTTCAAGCTGAATTAGAAGAGCAGAAAATGTGTTTACCAGGAAAGTGGGTAAATATCCCGTTACTGTGATTCCAGCACACACTGTTGGCAAACGTTGGCAAATATAAAATGTTCGAGTAAAAAGTGAAGTCTGCAGATGCTGGAGATCAGAGCTGAAAATGTGTTGCTGGTTAAAGCGCAGCAGGTCAGGCAGCATCCAAGGAACAGGAAATTCGACGTTTCGGGCACAAGCCCTTCATCAGGAATGAGGAAAGTGTGTCCAGCAGGCTAAGATAAAAGGTAGGGAGGAGGGACTTGGGGGAGGGGCGATGGAGATGTGATAGGTGGAAGGAGGTCAAGGTGAGGGTGATAGGCCGGAGTGGGGTGGGGGTGAAGAGGTCAGGAAGAAAATTGCAGGTTAGGAGGGCGGTGCTGAGTTCGAGGGAATCGACTGAGACAAAGTGGGGGGGAGGGGAAATGAGGAAACTGGAGAAATCTGAGTTTATCCCTTGTGGTTGGAGGGTTCCCAGGCGGAAGGTGAGGCACTCTTCCTCCAACCGTCGTGTTGTTATGTTCTGGCGATGGAGGAGTCCAAGGACCTACATGTCCTTGGTGGAGTGGGAGGGAGAGTTAAAGTGTTGAGCCACGGGGTGGTTGGGTTGGTTGGTCCGGGCGTCCCAGAGGTGTTCCCTGAAGCGTTCCGCAAGTAGGCGGCCCGTCTCCCCAATATAGAGGAGGCCACATCGGGTGAAGCGGATGCAATAGATGATGTGTGTGGAGGTGCAGGTGAATTTGTGACAGATATGTAAGGATCTCTTGGGGCCTTGGAGAGAGGTAAGGGAGGAGGTGTGGGCACAAGTTTTGCATTTCCTGCAGTTGCAGGGGAAGGTGCCGGGAGTGGAGGTTGGGTTGGTGGGGGGTGTGGACCTGACGAGGGAGTCACAAAGGGAGTGGTCTTTGCAGAACGCTGATAGGGGAGGGGAGGGAAATATATCCCTGGTGGTGGGGTCCGTTTGGAGGTGGCGGAAATGACGGCGGATGATACGCTGTATACAGAGGTTGGTGGGGTGGTAGGTGAGAACCAGTGGGGTTCTGTCTTGGTGGCGGTTGGAAGGGCGGGGCTCAAGGGCGGAGGAGCGGGAAGTGGAGGAGATGCGGTGGAGGGCATCGTCGATCACGTCGGGTGACTGTCTGTGTGGAGTTTGCACATTCTCCCTGTGTCTGATTGGGTTTCATCTGGGTGCTCTGGTCTCCTCCCACAATCCAAAGATGTGCTGGTCAGGTGAATTGTCCATGCTAAATTGCCCATAGTGTTATGTGCATTAGTCAGGGGCAAATATAGGTTCGGGGAATGGGTCTGGGTGGGTTACTGTTCTAGTGGTTGGTGTGACCTTTTAAGCCTCTTTCCGTACCTTAGGGAAGCTAATCAAAACAGTTAAGCAGAGATGTGCAATGGAAAGCTTATCTCAATATTGTCCATTTCCAACAATCTACCAGAGACTGGAATTACTGGAAGGCAATGTTGGGAAATTGCACATGTTGTCCCCATTCAGATGCAGGCAAAAATGTGATTGAATGACATCTAATTGATTTCAATCTCAGCTGGACTACTGTTTGCAGTTGTGGGCGCCCCACTGTACAAAGGATATGAAAATTTAGAAGCAATATACAAAAATTATTCCCGGGATGAGAAACTTCAGCCGTGAGTCTGTTGCTCTTGTGGAGAAGAGAGCTAGGAGGAGATTTGGTAGAGGTTTTCAAAATCACACAGTAGATTGGGAAAAAGTGTTCCCAATCGCAAAAAAAAATCATGAATGAGAGGGCATAGATTTAAAGTGGTTTGCAAAAGAAGCGAGGATGACAGGGAAAAAAATCTTTTCACACGAGTAGTTAGGGTATGGAATGCACTGCCTGGAAATGAGGTGGAGGCAGATTTAATTGAGGCATTCAAGAGGGCAATTATATGGACAAAAATGAAACAGCAGGAGATTGACATTAGATATTGATACTCATCTGCAGACATGAACAGATTGAATATCCTCCTTTGGCACTAGAAAACTTCTGGGATTCTGAGTGTCAGAGTTGGTTGGAGAACCCATCCCTTTCCTAACTCCCAAAGTGAAGTCTGGAAAATGGAAGATTGAGATTAGTCTTCCCACCCGTCAACCAGTTTGCATTAAAGTTTTGACTGTTAAACCTGCCACATATAATTATAACCGACAGGAGCAGAGATAGCTGCTCAGGCCTGCTCTGCCATTCCGTAGGACCATGGCTGTCTGAGTGCAGCCAAATTCCATTTGCTCACTTATCTTCCATGCTCCTTGAATTCCTTGTATGTTATATTTTGTATTTCTCAAGCTTAGCCTTGAATATATACAACAACCAGCCACCACTGGGCTCTCTATGGAAGAGAATTCCAAATACTGATGACTTTCTGAGAGAAGAAAGTTCTCCTTATCTCTGTCTTAAATAGGAGATTCTCCTTTTAATGACTATGCTCCCCCAGTACTAGAATACCCCAAAAGGGAAAATATCCTTTCATCATCTAGAACATCGAACACAGAACATTACAGTACTGTACAGGCCCTTCAGCCCTCGATGTTGTGCCAACACGTGGAATCAATCTGAATCCTTTCGATCCTACACTCTTCCATTTTCGTCCATATGTTTATCCAATGACCATTTAAATGTCCCTAAACTTCTCAAGACTACTTCTGTTGCAGGCAGTCCATTCCATGTCTCTACTACTCTCTGAGTAAAGAACCTACCTCTGACATCTGTCCTATATCTATCACTCCTCAAGTTATAGCTATTTCCCCTCATGCTAGACATCACCATCTGAGGAAAAAGCCACTGTCCACCCTATCTAAGCAACTGATTATCTTATATGTCTCAACTAAGTCCCCTCTCAACTTTCTTCACTCTAACAAAAACAACCTCAGGTCCCTCAGCCTTTCCTCATAAGTCCTTCCCTCCATACCAGGCAACATTCTTGTAAATCTCCTTTGCATCCTTTCCAAAGATTCCTCATCCTTAGTATAATGCAGTGACCAGAACTGTATGCAATACTCCAAGTACAGCCACACCAGAGTTTGTACAGTTGTAGCATGACCTCGTGGCTCCAAAACTCAATCCCTCTACCAATAAAAGTTAATACATCATCTGCCTTCTGAACAGCCTTATCAACCTGGATGGCAACTTTCAGGGATCTATATACATGGACACCGAAATCTCTCTGCTCTTCTGCACTACCAAGGATCGTCCCATTAGTCCTGTATGCTTTATTCTGTTACTCCTTCCAAAGTAATTCACCTCACACTTTTCCACATTAAGCTCCATTTGCCACCCGTCAGCCCAGCTCTGCAGCTTATCTATGTCCATCTGTATCCTGCAACACCCTTTCACACTGTCCACAACTCCACCGACCTTAGTGTCATCCGCAAATATGCTAACCCATCCTTCTATGCCCTCATCTAGGTTATTTATTAAAATGACAAACAGCAGTGGCCCCAAAACAGATAGTTGTGGTACCCCATGAGTAACTGAACTCCAGGATGAACATTTCCCATCAACCCCCACCCTCTGTCTTCTTTCAGCCAACCAATTTCTGATCCAAACCACTAATTCACCTTCAATTCCATGCCTCTGTACCTTGTGCAATAGCCTACTGTGGGGAACCTTATCAAATGCCTTACTAAGATCCATCTACACCACATCAACTACTTCACCCTCATCCACCTGTTTGGTCAAAGAACTCAGTAAGATTTGTGAGGCATTATCTACCCTTCAGAAAACCGTGTTGACTATCCCTAATCAATTCATTTGTCCCGAGATGAGTATAAATCCTATCTCTTATAACCTTTTCCAACACTTTACCCACAATTGAAGTAAGGCTCACAGGTCTATAATTACCAGGGTTGGTTCTTCTCCCCTTCTTAAACAAGGGGGCAACACTTGCTCCAGTCTTCTGGCACTATTCCTATAGACAATGATGACAGAGAATCCGAGGATAAATCCATCCGGCCCGGGGGCTTACCTATTTTCATGCTTTTCGGAATTGCTATCACCTCCTCAATCGCTGTAGTCTAGTCTAGTTGCCTGTATCTCAGTATTCTTCTCAATGACATTGTCTTTTTCCAGTGAGAATTCTGAGGGAAAATATTCATTGAGTGCTTCCCCTATCTCCTTGGACTCCATGCACAGCTTCCCAGTGCTATCCTTGATTAACCCTAATCTTTCTCCAGTCATTCTTTTATTTCTGATATACCTACAGAAAGCTTTAGGATTTTCCTTGATCCTACCTGCCAATGACTTCTCATGTCTCCTCCTGGCTCTTCTTACCTCTCTCTTTAGGTCTTTCCTGGCTAATTTGTAACTCTCAAGTACCCTAAGAGACCTTTCATGTCTCATCCTAACATAAGCCCTCTTCTTCCTCTTGACAAGGGATTCAACTTCGTAGTAAACCACAGCTCCCTCACCTGACCACTTCCTCCCTGCCTGACTGGTACATACGTATCAAGGACACGCAGTAGCTGGTCCTTGAATAAGTTCCATATTTTAATTGTGCCCATCCCTGCAGTTTCCTTCCTCATTCTATGCATCCTAAATCTTGCCCAATCGCATCATAATTGCCTTTCCCTCAGCAATAGCTCTTGTCCTTTCCATCGCTAAAGTAAACATAACCAAATTCTGGTCACAACACCCATGTGCTTACCTACCTGCAAATTTAACACCTGCCCAGGTTCATTACCCAGTACCAAATATAATATGGTCTCCCCCGCTTGTTGGATTGTCTGCATAACATGTCAAGAAACTATCCTGCACAAAAATGTACAAAAACTGACCCATCTAAGATACTTGAACTATAATATTTCCAGAGTTGAAAAATGTGGTGCTGGAAAAACACAGCAGGCCAGGCAGCATGCAAGGTAGAGGAGAATGGACATTTTGGGCATAAGCCCTTCTTCCTGATACTCCAACATCTGCAGTCCTCACTTTCTCCTATAATATTTCCAGTCAATATTTGGAAAGTTGAAGTACCCCAGAACAACTACCCTTTTACTCTTGCTCCTGTCCAGAATCATCTTTGTTATCCTTTCCATTACATCTCTGGAACTATTCGAAGGTCTATGGAAAACTCCCAACAGGGTGACCCCTCCTTTCCTAATTCTAATCTCTGCCTAAGACCTCAAACATCCTTTCAGCCACCGTAGTACTGTGCTTGACTAACAATGCCACACCTCCCCCTCTTTTACCATCTTCTCTATTCTTACTGAGATACCTAAATCCCGGAACGTGCAACAGCCATTCCTGTCCTTTGTCTATCCATGCCTTCGAAATGGCCACAACATCAATATCCCTGCTGCAAGTTCCATGCTGCAAGTTCACCCACCTTATTCCAGTTGCTTCTGGTGATGAAGTTGATACATTTCAAACCACCTTCCTGCTTGCTGGTGACCTCTTGTGACATTGAAACCTCATTTCTAATCTCAATACTCTCAACATCCTGAACACTGGAACTACAATTTAGATTCCCTTGACCCTGCTGAATTAGTTTAAACCCTCCTGATAAGCATTTGGAAATGATTCCACCCCCCCCCCCCTCCCCCAAGAACATTGGTACCCCTCTGTTTCAGATGTAAACCATCCTGTTTGTAGAGATCACACCCACCCCAGAATGAGCCCCAATGATCCAGGTATCCGAAACCCTCCCTCCTCCACCATCTCTGTAACATGTGTTCAATTTTTCTCTCTCCCTATTCTTCACCTTGCTAGCACATGGCATGAGTAACAAACCAGAGATTTCCTACCAATGTCGTTGGTGCCTATGTGGACACGGTTTGGGGCTGCTCCCCTTCCCCCTCAAGGATCCCCAAAACATGATCAGAGATGTCACAAACCCTGGCACTTGGGAGGCAATACACCAACCACAAGTCTGTCTCATTTGCACAGAACCACCTATATTCCCCTTAACTATGGGATTCCCCAATGACTAATGCTCTGCTTATCTCCCCCCTTCCCTTCTGATCAACAGGGATAGATTCTGTGCCAGAGACCTGTACCCTATAGCTTAACACTGGAGCATGGAGGACAAGTGAGAAAGTGGAATTTGACCTCACTCAGACAGCCATGGTTCTACTGAATGACAGAGCAGGCCTGAGCAGCTATTTCTGTATCCAAAACAGGATACTTGTTATTGAGGGGATTGGTCACAGGACTTCTCTGCACTGCCTGCCAGTTCCCTTTCCACCCTTTGACTGTAACCCATCTGCCTTTTTCTTGCAGCTGAGGTGTAACTACCTCCTTGGAACTCCTCTCAATAACCCCGTCTGCCTCCCAAATGATCCGAAGTTCATCCAGCTCCAGCTGCAGTTCCTAACGCGGTTTTCGAGGAGCTGAAGTTGGGTGCACTGCTGCAGTTATAGTCAGCAGGGACACTAGTGATGATCTCTTACCTCTCACATTCTGCAAGATGAACATTCAACTGCCCTAACCTCCATTCCCACTATTCTAATTTTCCAAAGAGACTGTAGAAAAGTAAGGAATAAAAAAAAAACTACTTATCTTACCAATCCGGCATACAGAATGTTTTTTTTTGGTTAGAGGAGGAGGATGGATGGGAGATGCTACATAAGTAGAGTTTTGAGTAACGCAGCTGAAAATGTGTTGCTGGAAAAGCGCAGCAGGTCAGGCAGCATCCAAGGAACAGGAAATTCAACATTTCGGGCATAAGCCCTTCATCCGGATCCTGATGAAGGGCTTACGCCCGAAACGTCGAATTTCCTGTTCCTTGGATGCTGCCTGACCTGCTGCGCTTTTCCAGCAACACATTTTCAGCTCTGATCTCCAGCATCTGCAGTCCTCACTTTCTCCCTTTTGAGTAACGCAACCATCCAAATATACTACTTCACTTACTCAGTAGTCCCGTGTCCACTCCAGCTCAGTGTGCTCTCCGCCTATTCACGGGCTGAGTTTTTTAATCTGTGATTCACTTTCCCATCAGTCCCCGGTCGACGCTCCCACTCCTCCTGCTGCTGAAACAAAAATGGAGGGCCCCGACACTCAAGGTGGTTTTCTAATCAGTGATTCATCTTCCTGTAAGCCCTTGGTCCATGCTCCCATTCTTACAGCTGCTGAAACAAAAAAAACCCAAAAATCTATCCTATCCTGTCACCTCAGAATCTGACCAGTTGCAATAAGGTCATCTTTCACTCTTCCCAATTAAAAGCATATTATTGCTTTTTTTTAAACAAGTGACAATTGTTAATGCATTACCACTTAACCTTTCTGGCCCTAATTGGCAACAACTTGACTGCAGAAAGTATATGGTTTTTATTGCATATTTTTCCTTTCCAGCGCTTTCATCTCACTGAATCAACGGTTAGCATCTTACATTGGTTTAGAAGATTGTGAATTTAAGTCCCATTTCAGAACAGAGAGAGTTGCATTTGAGGAAGTGCTATCTTTATGATGAGTTCTTAAACCAAGGCACTATCCGCTTTTAAAGTGGATGCTACTGATTCCAAGTGGCACTACTTAAGAAAAGAGCAGAGCAGTTTGTCACATTAACTATTTATTGTTATTTGTGGGTGCTCGCTGTGCACAAGTTGCTTCACATGTTTCCTGCATTCCAACAGTAAATTCATTAGTAGTGAAGTGATTTGAAATGGTCCATAGTTGCGAAAGGCATCTAATAGTTCAAGTTTTTCCTTTCATCCTCTCTAATCCCCAGTCTTTCTTCCCTTTCCAAGTCTTTTTTTAAAGTACTCCAGGGTTGTGGGTATCAATGTAGCCAGCATTTATTGACAGTTGCCCTTGAGAAGGTGGTGGTGAGCTGCCATCTTTAACCCTGCATCCATCTGCAGTCCACAATGGCATTAGGGAGGGAATTGCAGGATTCTGACCCAGTGAAAGTGAAGGAACAGTGATATATTTGCAAATCAGGATGGTGAGTGGCTTGGAGGGGAACCTGCAGGTGGTGATACATCAATTCAATTTCTTGTCATTGTTCTAAACTCCAGAGAGTTTCAGCCTGGTCCTGAGGGCATTGGCTAAGAGGAAAGGTTATAAAGATTAGGATTGTTTTCTCTGGAAAGATGGCGGCTGAGAGGAGACCTGATAGAGGTCTACAAAGTTATAGAAGCATAGATAGGATGGACAGTCAGAGGCTTTTTCGCAGTGTTGAAGTTTCAATTACAAGGGGACATAGGTGAGAGGGGGAAAGTTTATGGAAGATGTGTGAGAGATGCTTTTCACACAGAGAGTGGTAGGAGCCTGGAATGCACTGCCAGAATGAGCGGGGGAAGCAGGCACATTGGCTACATTTAAGAGACATCTAGGTGTTTACATGAATAGGGGGTACTGACTGAATAAGGGCAGAAGGTTTGTGTTTTAATTTATTTAGGTAATGATCATCAGCACACACTTGGAGGACCAAAGGACCTGTTCATGTGCTGTTACTTTTATTCCTTTGTTCGAAACTGTTTAACCCTCTGCTCTGGTGTAACACGGTCCATGGGAACTATATGTTAAGGTCATGTTATAGAGGGTGACACTGCTATTTGTAGCTACACTTAGCAGAAGATCTGTCCCTCTGCCTTATGGCATCCTCTGAAACCCATCTGCGCTTCCTTTGTGATGTCCACCATCCAACTGTTCCCAGGCCCACCGCCACTTCCAACTGCCCTCTACTTTGCTCACTGAAAGTTTGTCAGTCCTGACCAAATGGCTGAAACACTGAGATTTACTTCTCCAGATGTCACTTTCTGAAGTTAGTTATTCTCCCTCATTTTCACCACGGTCTCATGATACTGTTACTGGGCCAGTAAATCTGAGCCCTTCACCCATATTCTGTGGGGTGGGGTGGGGGGGAGGGCATGTTGGGGCAATGCCTTCAAATGCCACAAGGACAGAGAGTTTGAATTTAATGAAAGTCTGGAATAAAAGCGAACCCAGTGATGACCATGTAACTGCTAACAATTGTTAAATAAAATACCTGGTTTACTATCGCTTTTTAGCAGAGGAAGTCTGGCCTAAATGTGATTCCAGACCCAGAGAAATGTGGTTGACTTTTAACTGACCTCTGGGCAATAATTGCTGGCCTCCCCAGAAATGTCTTCCATGGATGAATATAAAAGAGAATCTTTCATCTGTTTTATTCTCTGTATGCCTGCATCTTAGTATTCACTGTGAAATACTTCTTTATTCTTTCCATTGATTTTTAACTGTTGTCAGGTTTCTGAGGCATGCAGAAAACCTACCACTGAGACTGTGTTTATTTTCATAGCTGGTATCTCGTGTTCAGGCTTGATACTGCCAGCGTTTTTTTTTAAATTCTTTTGTGGGATTTGGGCATCACTGGCTGGGCCAGTATTTAGTACCAATCCCCAGCTGTCCTTGAGAAGGTGGTGGTGAACTGCCTTCATGAACTGTTCCAGTCCACCTGCTGTGGGTTGACCCACAATGCCATTTAGGGAGGGAATTCCAGGATTTTGACTCAGCAGCAGTAAAGTAGATTAGATTAGATTAGATTAGACTTACAGTGTGGAAACAGGCCCTTCGGCCCAACAAGTCCACACCGACCCGCCGAAGCGAAACCCACCCATACCCCTACATTACCCCTTACCTAACACTACGGGCAATTTAGCATGGCCAATTCACCTGACCCGCACATCTTTGGACTGTGGGAGGAAACCGGAGCACCCGGAGGAAACCCACACAGACACGGGGAGAACGTGCAAACTCCACACAGTCGGGAACTGAACCCGGGTCTTCAGGCGCTGTGAGGCAGCAGTGCTAACCACTGTGCCACCGTAGTGACGACATATTTCCAAGTCAGGATGGGGAGTGGCTTAGAGGGGAGCTTGAAAGTGGTGATGTTCTGCTGCCCTTGTCCTTTTTGATGGAAGTGGTTATTGGTTTGGAAGGTGGTGTCTGAGGATCTTTGGTGAGTTACATACATCCTTATTATCTTCAGTCACCCTCCTCCAAAGCGAAAGAGCAAAGGAGACGCTCTGTAAACGAGGTTGGCCATGCAATTAAATTATTGCATCTTTATTTCCCAACCAGAATTTAAATTTTCACATTTTCCAGAGTGGCATTTGAACTTTCACACTCTGAACATTAGCCTTGTGTTCTGGCTTACTAATCCAGTGACTAATAAGCCCTGGAAAAAAGTGATGCTGACCTGCCTTTTTGAACTGCTGCTGTCCTTGGGCGTAGGAACACCTGATTTGCACAAACAATTCAGAATTGGAGTCAGCAACAGTGAAAGAATGTTGAGAAAGTTTCAGGATGGTGTGTTGCTCAGAGGGAAGCATGCACATGATGGTGTTCCCATGTATCTGCTGCCTTGTCATGCTATGGTAAGAGAGGTCATGGGTTTGGAAGGTATGAAGGAAAATGTCTTGAACTATTGTGGCACATCTTGTCAAAGTACAAACATACAGAACATAGAACATTACAGCACAGTACAGGCCCTTCGACCCTCGATGTTGCGCCGACCTGTCATACCAATCTGAAGCCCATCTACCCTACTCTATTTCATGTACGTCCATATGCTTGTCCAATGACGACTTAAATGTACTTAATGTTGGCGAATCTACTACTGTTGCAGGCAAAGCATTCCATACCCTTACTACTCTCTGAGTAAAGAAACTACCCCTGACATCTGTCCTATATCTATCACCCCTCAATTTAAAGCAATCCCCCCTCGTGCTTGCCATCACCATTCTTGGAAAAAGGCTCTCCCTGTCCACCCTATCTAACCCTCTGATTATCTTATATGTCTCTATTAAGTCACCTCTCAACCTTCTTCTCTCTAACAAAAACAGTCTCAAGTCCCTCAGCTTTTCCTCGTAAGACCTTCCATCCATACTGGGCAACATCCATTAAATCTCATAGAACATAGAACATAGACCAATACAGCACAGAATAGGCCATTTGGCCCACGATGTTGTGCCGAACATTTGTCCTAGCTTAAGCACCTATCCGTGTACCTATCCAATTGCCGCTTAAAGGTCACCAATGATTCTGACTCTGCCACTCCCACAGGCAGCGCATTCCATGGCCCCACCACTCTCTGGGTAAAGAATCTACCCCTGACATCCCCCCCCCATACCTTCCACCCTTCACCTTAAATTTATGTCCCCTTGTAACACTCTGTTGTACCCGGGGAAAATGTCTCTGACTGTCTACTCTATCTATTCCCCTGATCATCTTTATAAACCTCTATCAAGTCACCCCTCATCCTTCGCTGTTCTAATGAGAAAAGGCCTAGTACTCTCAACCTATCTTCGTACGACCTATTCTCCATTCCAGGCAACATTCTGGTAAATCTCCTCTGCAATCTCTCCAAAGCTTCCACATCTTTCCTAAAATGAGGCGACCAGATCTGTACACAGTACTCCAAATGTGGTCTTACCAAGGTCCTGTACAGCTGCAACATCGCCTCACGACTCTTGAATTCAATCCCCCTGCTAATGAACGCTAATACACCATAGACCTTCTTACAAGCTCTATCCACCTGAGTGGCAACTTTCAAAGAGCTATGAACTTGGACCCCAAGATCCCTCCTCTCCTCCACCTTACTAAGAACCCTACTATTAACCCTGTATTCCACATTCTTATTTGTCCTTCCAAAATGGACAATCTCACACTTGACAGGGTTGAACTCCATCTGCTACACTTCAGCCCAGCTCTGCATCATTTCTAAGTCCCTTTGCAGCCGACATCAGCCCTCCTCACTATCCACAACTCCACCAATCTTTGTGTCATCTGCAAATTTACTGACCCACCCTTCGACTCCCTCTTCCAAGTCATTAATAAACATTACAAACAGCAGAGGACCCAGAACTGATCCCTGCAGAACTCCACTTATAACTGGGCTCCAGGCTGAATATTTACCATCTACCACTACTCTCCAGTTAGCCAGTTCTCTATCCAACTGGCTAAATTTCCCACTATCCCATGCCTCTTGACTTTCCGCATAAGCCTGCCATGGGGAACCTTACCAAATGCCTTACTAAAATCCATGTACACTACATCCACTGCTCTGCTCTCAACCACATGCTTGGTCACCTCCTCAAAGAATTCAATAAGACTTGTAAGGCAAGACCTATCCCTCACAAATCCGTGCTGGCTATCCTTAATCAAGCAGTGTCTTACCAGATACTCATAAATCCTATCTCTCTGTATCCTTTCCATTACTTTGCCTACCACCGAAGTAAGACTAACTGGCCTGTAATTCCCAGGGTTATCCCTATTCCCTTGTTCGAACAGGGGCACAACATTCGCCACTCTCCAGTCCCCTGGCACCGCCCCCGTTGACAGTGAAGACCAATAGATCATTGACAACGGCTCTGCAATTTCCTCTCTTGCTTCTCACATAATCCTAGGATATATCCCGTCAGGCCCGGGGGCACTTGTCTATCCTCAAGTTTTTCAAAATGCCCAACACATCTTCCTTCCTAACAAGTATCTCTTCTAGCTTACCAGTCCGTTTCACACTCTCCTCTTCAACAATACGGTCCCTCTCATTTGTAAATATTGAAGAAAAGTACTCATTCAAGACCTCTCCTATCTCTTCCAACTCAATACACAGTCTCCCACTACTGTCCTTGATCGGACCTACCCTCGTTCTTGTCATTCACATGTTTCTCACATACGCATAAAAAGCCTTGGGGTTATCCTTGATCCTACCCACCAAAGATTTTTCATGCCCTCTCTTAGCTCCCCAATCCATTTCTTCAGCTCCCTCCTGGCTATTCTGTATCCCTCCAATGCTCTGTCTGAACCTTGTTTCCTCAACCTTATGTAAGCCTCATTCTTCCTCTTTACTAGACATTCAACCTCCCTCTTTAACCAAGGTTCCTTCATACAACCATCTCTTTCCTGCCTGACAGGTACATACATATCAAGGACACGTAGTATCTGTTCCTTGAAAAAGCTCCACATTTCAACGACATCCTTCCCTGACAGCCCATGCTCCCAACTTATGCTCCTCAGATCTTGTCTTGCAGCATCATATTTACCATTCCCCCAATTGTAAAACCTACCCTGTTGCACGCACCTATCTCTCTCCATAACCAAGGTGAAAGTCACAGAATTATGGTCACCATCACCAAAATGCTCACCCACTAACAAGCCCATCACTTGTCCCAGTTTGTTACCGAGTACCAAATCCAATATGGCCTCCCCTCTGGTTGGACAATCTACGTACTGAGTTAGAAAAGCTTCCTGGACACATTGCACAAACACCGCCCCGTCCAATCTACTTGATCTAAACAGCTTCCAATCAATATTTGGGAAGTTGAAATCACCCATGACTACTAGCCTGTGGCTTCTGCACCTTTCCAAAATCTGTTTCCCAATCTGTTTCTCCACATCTCTGCTGCTATTGGGGGCCTATAGTAAATACCCAACAAGGTGACTGCTCCTTCCTACTTCTGACTTCACCCCATACTACCTCCAAAGGCAGATCCCCCTCGAACTGCCTTTCTGCAGCCGTTATACCATTTCTAATTAGCAATGCCACCCCCCTCCTTTTTTACCACCCTCCCTAATCTTCCTGAAACATCTGTATTCAGGAACTTCCAACACCCATTCCTGTCCCTCTTCTATCCATGTTTCCGTGATGGCCACAACCTTATAGTCCCAAGTATCGATCCACGCCTTAAGTTCACCCACCTTGTTTCTGATACTCCTTGCGTTGAAGTATGCACACTTGCGTTGAAGTATACACATCGCCTCTGCACCCTTTCCAAAGCTTCCACATCCTTCTTATAATACAGTAACCAGAACTGTATACAATACTCCAAGTGCGGCCACACCAGAGTTTTGTACAGCTGTAGCATAACCTTATGGTTCCGGAACTCGATCCCTCTATTAATAAAAGCTAAAACACTGTATGCCTTCTTAACAAACCTGTCAACCTGGGTGGCAACTTTCAAGGATCTGTGTACCTGGACACTGAGATCTCTCTGCTCATTTACAATGCTAAGAATCTTACTATTAGCCCAGTCCTTTGCATTCCGGTTACTTCAACCAAAGTGAATCACCTCATACTTGTCAGCATTAAACTCCATTTGCCACTTCTCAGCCCAGCTCTGCAGCTTATCTATGTCTCTCTGTAACTTACAACATTCTTTATCACTATCCACAACTCCACCAACCTTAGTGTCGTCTGCAAATTTACTAACCCACCCTTCTATGCACTCATCCAGGTTGTTTATAAAAATGACAAACTGCTATGGATCCAACACCGATCCTTGCGGTACACCGCTGGTAACTGGATTCCAGGATGAACATTTCCCATCAACCACCACCCTCTGTCTTCTTTCAGCAAGCCAATTACTGATCCAAACTGCTATATCTCCCACAATCCCATTCTTCTGCATTTTGTGCAATAGCCTACTGTGAGGAATCTTATCAAACACCTTGCTGAAATCCATAAACACCATATCAACCGGTTTACTCTCATCTACCTCTTTGGTCACCTTCTCAAAGAACTCAAAAAGGTTTGTGAGGCATGACCTACCCTTCACAAAACCATGCTGACTATCCCTAATCAAATTATTCTTTTCTAGATGGTTATAAATCCTGTCTCTTGTAACCTTTTCCAACACTTTTCCAACTGAAGTAAGGCTCACTGATCCATAATTACCTGGGTTGTCTCTACTCCCCTTCTTGAACAGGGGAACCACATCTGTTATCCTCCAGTTTTTTGGCACTATTCCAGTAGACAATGATGATTTAAAGATCAATGCCAATGGCTTGGCAATCTCCATCCAGGCTTCCCAGAGGATCTTAGGATAAATCCCATCCGGCCCAGGGGACTTACCTATTTTCACACTCTGCAGGATTTCTAATACCTCTTCCTTGTGAACCTCAATCCCACCTTATCTAGTAACCTGTATCTTAGTATTCTCCTCGACAACATTGTAGTTTTCTAGAGTGAATACAAGCTGCCACTATACAATGTTCTTTCCCGCAGAGGGCTGTTCATCGCTGATCAGTGCTTGTGAGTTCCGCATTCATTTATTGGTTTGGTAGGAGGCTAGGGAAACAAGCAATGTTAGGAATTAAGTAAAGACATCGAGCAATGTGGAGAGAAATCGAGAATATGGCACTGAGATGGAGGATCAGCCCTGATCACGTTGATTGGTGGAATAGATTCACAGGGGCAAAAGGCCTACTCCTAATTTCTATGAATAGCCATTCCCTGGCTGCCCATGTGTATTTCTGTCATGATTGTTTGCCTGTTTTCCTCTGTGTCTCAGCTTCTTGTTTGTTTGTGGTTCCAAAGGTACCTTCCGCAACTGTGTCAGAATTTCAAGGCTTTCACCATGTGAGTCATAGAGTCATAGAGATGTACAGCATGGAAACAGACCCTTCGGTCCAACCCATCCATGCTGACCAGATATCCCAACCCAATCTAGTCCCACCTGCCAGCACCCGGCCCATATCCCTCCAAACCCTTCCTATTCATATACCCATCCAAATGCATTTTAAATGTTGCAATTGTACCAGCGTCCACCACTTCCTCTGGCAGCTCATTCCATACATGTACCACTCTCTGCATGAAAATGTTGCCTCTTAGGCCTCTGTTATATCTTTCCCCTCTCATCTTAAACCTATGTCCTCTCGTTCTGGACTCCCCTACCCCAGGGAAAAGACTTTTTCTATTTACCCAATTAATGCCCCTCATGATTTTATAAACCTCTATTAGGTCACTCCTCAGCCTCCGCACTCCAGGGAAAACAGCCCCAGCCTATTCAACCTCTCCCAATAGCTCAAATCATCCAAACCAGGCAACATCCTTGTAAATCTTTTCTGAACCCTTTCAAGTTTCACAACATCTTTCCGATAGGAAGGAGACCAGAATTGCGCACAATATTCCAACAGTGGCCTAACCAATGTCCTGTACAGCCACAACATGACCTCCCAACTCCTGCACTCAATACTATGACCAATAAAACATATTAAACACCTTTTTCACTATCCTATCTACCTGCGACTCTACTTTCAAGGAGCTATGAACTTGCACTCCAAGTCTGGGCAATTGAATTGCTGCTGGCTGTCATAGAGAACATTTGTTCACCAGTTTTCTCATTTCTGCTATCCCCACCTTATCCCACATCCAACCCTTTAACTCGGCACCGCCCTCTTGAACTGTCCTATCTGTCCATCTCCCTTCCCACTTATCCGGTTCACCCTTCTCTTTGACCTATCACTATCACACCCCACTCTCAGCTACCTATTACATTCCTAGTTACCTTCCCCACAGCCTCCACCCCTCCTCCTGTCCCCATTCCTGAAGAAGTGCTTACACCCGAAACGTTGACTCTCCTGCTCCTCGGGTGCTAACTGTCTGGCTGTGCTTTATCACATCACACTCTTTGACTGTCATCTCCAGCATCTGCAGTCCTCACTTTCTCCTGCAAACTGTCGTCTGATTGGTTTTAGATATTAGCAAAGGGGCTGTGAAATCCCCTCAATCAGACTACAGTTAGTGCCATGGGATTGGTTTTCATTTGTTCATGGGATGTGGACATTGCTGGCCAGCTCTGATTTTATTGCCTATCCCCAATTAACATTGTGTGGGTCTGAAGTCTCACATCTACCAAACCAGGTAAGGATAGCAGATTGTTCTACCCTCAAGAGACTTGGTTGCAAGACGGACAAGATTGGAAGCTTAGATTTCCAGGACTTTGATGTTTCAGGCGAGATGGAAAGGCTTGTAAAAGAAGTGGGGCGAATTAAAAACAATATCATAGCTGTACCGAGGGAGGATACCTTGGAGAGCTCATCCAGCGTGGCAAGATGGGTAGAGCTCAGGAATAGGAAGGGTGCAATCACTTTGATGGGATAGTACTACAGCCCTCCTAATTGGAGATAGAAGAACAGATATGTGGACACATGATGAACAAATGTGAAAAGGTTCCTGGGTGCATGATTTTAATTTCCCCTATTTTGACTGGGGAATTTGTTTAATTCCAGGGACTTGGATAGGAAGGAATTTGTTAAGTGTGCCCAGTGTGGTTTTTGAAACAATATGTAAATAGCCCAACTAGGGAAGAAGCTGAAAATGTGTTGCTGGAAAAGCGCAGCAGGTCAGGCAGCATCCAAGGAGCAGGAGAGTCAATGTTTCGGGCATGAGCCCTTCTCCTGCTCCTTGGATGCTGCCTGACCTGCTGCGCTTTTCCAGCAACACATTTTCAGCTCTGATCTCCAGCATCTGCAGTCCTCACTTTCTCAAACTAGGGAAGGAGTCATATAAGACCTGGTATTGGAGAATGAGCCAGTCAAGTGACCAAAGTTTCATGGGGGATTATTTTGGAATTTGACCATAATTTTCTACATTTTAGGTTACGTATGGATAAGGAACATATAGAGCTGAAAATATGTTGCTGAAAAAGCGCAGCAGGTCAGGCAGCATCCAAGGTGCAGGAGAATCGATGTTTCGGGCATGAGCCCTTCTTCAGGAAACTTGATTCCTGAAGAAGGGCTCATGCCCGAAACATCGATCCTCCTGCTCCTTGGATGCTGCCTGACCTGCTGCGCTTTTCCAGCAATACATTTTCAGCTCTGATCTCCAGCATCTGTAGTCCTCACTTTCTCCTAAGGATCATATAGTCCTTGGGTGATGGTATTAAATTTGGCAAAGGCTAACTACGAGGATATTAGGCAGGAACTGGGAAATATAGATTGGAGGCAGATATTTGAGGGTCAATCTACATCAGGCATGTGGGAATCATTTAAAGGCCAGTTGATTTGAGTTCAGGTCCAGCATGTTCCTGTGAAAATCAAGGTTAAGGATGATAAGAAAAATTGTAAACTTAGTCAAAAAGAAAATGGAGGCTTATATGAGGGTTAGGAAACTGAAGACAGACAAAGCCCTCAAAGAATACAAAGATAGCGGGAAAGAACTGAAACAAGGAATTAGGAGAGCTGCAAGAGGCCATATAATGTCATTGGCAAACAGGAATATGGAAAATCACAACACATTTTATCCATCTTTAAAAAGCAAGAAGGTAGCTAGCGAAAATGCAGGTTTACTCAAAGACGAAGGAGGGAATTTATGTATGAAGTGAAAGAAATCAATTAAGGTCCTTAACAAATACTTTGCATCAGTATTCACAAAGGAGAAGGACATAGTGGATGGTGAGTCTCAGGTGGGGTATGTTGATATTCTAGGGCATGTCAACACAAGAAAGGAGGTGTTGGGTGTTTTGAAAAGTATTAAGGTAGACAAGTCCCCAGGGCCTGATGGGATCCATCCCAGAATGCTGAGGGAGGCAAGTGAGGAAACTACTGGGGCCTTGTAACCTCATTAGTCAGAGGAGAGACCCCAGAAGACTGGAGAACAGCTAATGTCATTTCTTTGTATAAAGAAGAGTAGCAAGGATAATCGAGAAAGAAAAAGTACAGGCAAGTGAGCCTGGTGTCAGTGGTAGAGAAATTACTGGAGAAGATTTTTTGGGATAGGATTTACCCACATTTGGAAAAATATGGACTTATTAGCAATAAGCCGCATGGCTTTGTGTGGGATGGTTGTGTCTCACAAACTTGCTTGAGTTTTTTGAGGAAAGGACAACGATGATTTATGAAGGCAAAGCAATGGATATTGTCTACATCGTCTTCAGAAAAGCTTTGACAAGGTCCCTCATGTCAGGCTAACACAGAAGGTGAAGTCACATGGGATCTATGGTGAACTGGTAGGATTGATGCAGAAATAGCTTAATCATAGAAAACAAAAAGTAGTGGTAAAAGGGTGTTTTTTCTGACTGGAGATCTGTGACCAGTGGTGTTCTACAGGGAACAGTGCTGGGACTCCTGTTGAATGGAAATGATTTGGTGGAGAATGTAGATGGCCTGGTTAACATAGAAAATACATGCAGGAGTAGGCCATTCAGCCCTTCGTGCATGCAGTACCATGCAATATGCTCATGGCTGATCATGCAATCTCAGTATCTCATTCTCTGCTTTATCTCCATATCTCTTGGTCCCTTTAGCCACAAGGACCACATCCAGCTTGAATATATCCAATGAACTGAACCCGGCAGCTTCCTGTGGGAGAGTGAAGAAATTCTTCCTCATCTCTGAGTGAAGAAATTCTTCCTCATCTCAGTCCTGAAAGGCTTACTCCTTATTCTTAAATTGTGACCCCTAGTTTTGGACTTCTGCAGCAATGTGTCCAGTCCTATTCACCCTCCTGCTTCTATCTCACCTATTCCCTCATTACTTTCTTTGCTTCTATGACATCCCCTGAATTCTTCTAAATCCCAGCGAGTACAAGCCCAGTCAATCCAATCTTTCCTCATATGTCAGTGGTATGTTTGCGGATGACACAAAGATTCAGGGAACTGTGAATGGTAAGGAGGAATGCCAGATAGTAGAGCAAGATATAGATTGTTTGGAGACTTGGTTAGAGAAATGGCAGATAGAATTCAATCCAGACAATTGTGAAGTGATATGTTTTGGAAGATCTAATGCAAGAGGGAAGTATGCAATAATTGGCAGAACCCTTAATGGCATCAATATACAGAGGGATGTAGGCATACCAGTCCACAGTTCCCTGAAAGTGGCAACACAAGTGCATCGATTGGTCACGAAGGCATATAGGCGAAAGTGAGGACTGCAGATGCTGGAGATCAGAGTCAAGATTAGAGTGGTGTTGGAAAAGCACAGCAGGTCAGGCAGCATCTGAGGAGCAGGAAAATCAACATTTCAGGCAAAAGCCCTTCATCAGGAATGATTAATGAAGGACTTTTGCCTGAAAAGTTGATATTCCTGCTCCTCAGGTGCTGCGTGACCTGCTGTGCCTTTCCAGCACCACTCTAATCTTGACTAATTTTGCCTACATATGGCAAGTTTGCCTTCATCGGTCAGGGCATACAATATATAAAAATTGGCAAGTCATGTTGCAGCTGTATAGAACTTTAGTTAGGCCACATTTGGAACATGATGTACAGCTCTGGTTCCTACACTACCAGAAGGATGTGGAGACCTTCGATAGGGTACAAGAAACAATTTACCGGGATGGTGCCTGATTTGGTACATATTAGCTCTGAGGAGAGATTGGACAAACTTGGTTTGTTTTCACTTGAACGTGAGGGGCGATCTGATAGAGGTTTACAAACTTCTGGGAGGCCTTGACAGAATGGATAATTGGTCTCCTTTTTCCATGGTACAAATGCCAATTGCTAGGGGACATAGGTTGAAGATAAAAGGAGCAAGTTTAAAGGAGATGTGATAGGCAGACTTTTCACAGAGAGGGTGGTAAGTGCCTGGAATACCCTGTCAGAGGAGGTGGTGGAGGCAGATGCAATGGCAACATTTAAGAGGCATCTTGACTGATATATAGATACACAGGGAATAAAGGAATACAGATCTTGGAGAGAGACAAGGTCCAACATACATTCTGGAGTCACATGTAAGCCAGACCAGGTAAGGATGGCATTGTTCCCTCCCTAAAGTGAACCAGATGGAATTTTGCAGCAAAGGATTCCTGGTCATCCTCAGAATCTTAATTCCAGATTTTTATTGAATTCAAATTCGACCATCTGCTGGTGGGATTTGAAACCAGGTCCACAGAACATTACCTGGGCCATTGGATTAATAGCCTAGCAATAATACCAACGCGCCACTGCCTCCTTTAGAAAGGCATCTTATGTCAGTGCTGTTTGGTGGGCCAAAGGGCCAGTTCCTGTGCTGTTCTTTGTTCTAAAGGGCATCAGTGAACCCGTTGGGTTTTCTTTTAATGGCAATCCGATGAAAATTTCATCATCTATCATGGAGGGATTCTAATCGACATCACCAGGACATGAACCTGGCTCCTTGTCTTACTAGCTTGTTGACACTATGCGACACACACACATCTGCATGTAGACAGACAGGGCTTCAATTGGGTATTTCATCTGGAGAAACAGCACTCCCTTAGCTTTGCATAAAATGTCAGCCCAGTTGATGGCTTGAGTACAAGTTCGTGGTCATCTGTGTAGAGGTGCAGCCATTAGACTAATCTGGCAATTTGTGGCCATTGCAAGTCACAGTTTAGATGAACATTGTCATTATTACACTAAAGTGTGGACTTGGCTCTGAGGCAACGCTCCCAACTTTCAATCAGAAGCTGATGAGGCCAAGTCCTATTTCAGAGAATTGAGCACAGTGGTCAAAGGTTGAGTATGTAATGAAGGGGTACTGCACTATTGGAGAACTGTCACTCGGATCAGATGCCAAACCGAAACTCTCTTGGATAGATGCAAATAACTCCAGGGCACTCTTTCAAAGAGGAGCAATGATATTGTCTCTGATAAGTTGGCTGATATTTATCCCTTGACTGACCCAGTAAAAACATTAGAGTATCATTTATTTTATTGCTGTTTGTGGAACCTGCTGTGTGCAAATTGGCGGTCACAATTCCTGGAGTGACAATACTTCAAAAAGTACCTAATTGGCTGTAACATCCTGAGGCCCTGAAAATGACTACCTGAATATCTAAATGTTCTTTTTATAATACCAATGTACTTTTCGCAGACAGGACATTCATGTCGGAGACTAACACCACAATGTGTGATTTTATAGCCCCGATGGAAGTGCTATTCTCATTCGACGTGGGTAATGGGCCATCGGAGGTTATTGTGAAGTCATCCACCCATCTGAACAACAACCAGTGGCATTATGTCAGAGCGGAGCGAAATATCAAAGAGGCATCTCTTCAAGTGGATCACCTGCCAAGCAAGACTCAAGAGGCCCCAGATGACGGACACATCCACTTACAGCTCAACAGCCAGCTATTTGTAGGTAGGACAGATGGGGCAAGGGCTGGGTGGGGGGGGGGGGAATCTGTTCCTTAAATTTCTTCACTGAGATGGGCAATGTATTTCAGTTTAAGATCCAGCTGCCATTGCTTATTCATGGGCTCGTGGAAAAAGCAGTAACTTGTACGAATATGTTTGTTATTTTATTGACTGGCTGCTAAGCTGAGTGACAGTTCCTTGGATTTCTGACAACTGGGCTTCAGAGGAAAGATTTGAGAATGTACTGCAATGTTTGGAACTCTTGATTGATGTGGTCAATTTCCATTATGTCAGACAAGGACCGCAAGTGGCAAGGAAACATTTCTTTCTAAATTGGACGACACATTTAACATAAGTGTGTTGAACGATATAAATGTTGACTTTGGAGGTCAGGAGTGGAAGAAAAGAAAGTGGTTGTGGCAAACCACAAAGCAGCTGTCAGAGTTACAGCTACCGTCATTCCTGGCCCTGCGCGAGCAAGCTGCAGATCCGAGAGTCTGAGAGCACAGGAGAAAGCTGAACTTTCTGGGAAAGAGCTGTCCATTTTGGCCCCACACCTCTTTACCTACACCTTTGGAAATGAGTTATATTTAACCTCTCGGAGTACAGTAACACACTGGTTATGTCATAGAATTATAGAATCCCTATAGCGTGAAAACAGACCATTAGGCCCAAATAGTTCACATCAACAATGGTTAGCACTGCTGCCTCACAGCATCAGGGTCCCAAGTTCGATTCTAGCCTCGGGTGACTGTCGGTGTAGAATTTGCACGTTCTCCCTGTGTCTGCGTGGGTTTCCTCTGGGTGCTCCGGTTTCCTCCCACTGTCCAAAGATGTACAGGTCAGGTGAATTGGCCATGCTAAATTGTCCATAGTGTTAGGTGCATTGGTTTGAGTGAAATTGGTCTGGGTGGGTTACTCTTCAGAGGGTCGGTGTGGACTGGTTGGGCAGAAGGGCCTGTTTCCACACTGTAGTGAATCTAATCTAAACCCTCTGAAGAGTAACTTAACCAGACCCCATTCCCTATGCTTCCCCTGACTAATGCACCTAACGTACACATTCATGAACACAATGGGCAATTTAGCATGCCCAATCCACCCGACTGTGAGAGGAAGCCAGAGCAAACCCTCACAGACACGGGGAGAATGTGCAAAAGCCACACAGAGAGTTGCCTGAGGCTGGGATTGAACCCAGGTCTCTGGCCCTGTGAAGCAGCAGGGCTAACCACTAAGCCACCATGCCACAGGGCTACGAACCTATAGGCTGGGATTAGTGATGCAGAAATAGTATTGTGCATGCTGGAGATTTGAAATAAAAGCAGAAATTACTGGAGAAACACAGCAGGTCTGTCAGTAACTGTGAAGAGAGAAATTGTGGTAATATTTCAAGCCCAATAAGATTAATTTTCCAGCTCTCTGTCAGTTCCGAAGAAGTCGTACTGTCCTCAAAAACGTTAACTCTGTTTCTGTCTCTCCACATGCAGTCGGACCTGCTGAGTTTTTCAACACTTTGCGTTTTTATTAATGATACAGATACGTGAGTTTATAGAATTACCATGGCAGCTGGGAAATGTAACTGTAATTCATTAAATTTAAATTCATAAATAAAAAGCTACCATCAGCATTGAGAGCTATGAAGCCATCAATCTGTTTGGTTTCCTTATATACTTTGGAAATTTGCCATCATTACTTAGTCAAGCCTTTAGATTAGATTCCCTACAGTGTGGAAACAGACCCTTTGGCCCAACAAGTCCACACCAACCTTCTGACGAGTAACCCACCCAGACCCATTTCCCTCTGACTAATGCACCTACCACTATGGGCAATATATCATGGCCAATTCACCTGACCTGCACATCTTTGGACTGTGGGAGGAAGCTCACATCGACATGGGGAGAATGCACAAATTCAACACCGAGAGTCACCTGAGGCTAGAATCGAACCTGGGACCCTGGTGCTATGAGGCAGAAGTGCTAACCACTGAGCCAGCATGCTAAGAGCAGCGAGAAAGGGACATGAAAAATCCTTAGTTGGTAGGATTAGGGAAAATCCAAAGGCTTTCTATAGGTATTTCAGGAATAAAAGGATGACTAGGGTAGGTATCGGTCCAGTCAAGGATAGTAGTGGGAAGTTGTGCGTGGTGGCGGAGGAGATTGGAGGGACACTAAATCAATACTTTTCGTCAGTATTCACTCAGGAACAGGACACTGTTGCTGATGTGAATATTGAGTCACAAGTGATTAGAATGGATGGCCTTGAGATATGTAGGGAAGAGGTCTGGGGAATACTGGAAAGGATGAAAATAGATAAGTCCCCTGGGCCTGATGACATTTATCCTAGGATCCTCTGGGAAGCTAGGGAGGAGATAGCAGAGCCATTGGCCTTGATTTTTATGTCATCATTGTCTACGGGAATAGTGCCAGAAGACTGGAGGATAGCGAATGTGGTCCCCTTGTTCAAGAAGGGGAGTAGGGATAGCCCTAGTAACTATAGGCCAGTGAGTCTCACTTCTGTTGTGGGCAAAGTCTTAAAGAGAATTGTAAGGGATAGGATTTATGAACATCTGGATATTAATAATGTGATCAAGGATAGTCAACATGGTTTTGTGAAGGGCAGGTCGTGCCTCACAAACCTTATTGAGTTCTTTGAGAAGGTGACCAAGGAAGTGGACGAGGGTAAAGCTGTAGATGTGGTGTATATGGAGTTTAGCAAGGCGTTCGATAAGGTACCCCATGGTAGGCTAATGCAAAAACTACGGAGGTATGGCATTGAGGGTGCATTAGAGGTTTGGATTAGGAATTGGCTGGCTGGAAGGAGACAGAGGGTAGTAGTTGATGGTATAGGTTCATCTTGGAGTGCAGTTACTAGCGGTGTTCCACGAGGATCTGTTTTGGGACCATTGCTGTTTGTCATTTTTATAAATGACCTAGAGGAGGGGCTTGAAAGCTGGGTGAGCAAGTTTGCGGATGACACGAAAGTCGGTGGAGTTGTGGACAGCGAAGAAGGATGTGGCAGGTTACAGCGGGATATAGATAAGTTGCAGAGCTGGGCAGAAAGTTGGCACATGGAGTTCAATATAACTAAGTGTGAAGTCATTCACTTTGGTAGGAGTAACAAGAAGATGGATTACTGGGCTAATGGTAGGCTACTTGGTAGTGTGGATGAGCAGAGGAATCTTGGTGTCCATGTACACAGATCTCTGAAAGTTGCCACTCAGATAAATAGTGCTGTGAAGAAGGCATATGGGTACTGGGCTTTATTGGCAGAGGAATTGAGTTCCGGAGTCCTGAGGTCATGTTGCAGTTGTATAAGACTCTGGTGCGGCCTCATCTGGAGTATTGTGTGCAGTTTTGGTCGCCATACTATAGGAAGGACGTGGAGGCATTGGAAAGAGTGCAGAGGAGGTTTACCAGGATGTTGCCTGGCATGGTAGGAAGATCGTATGAGGAAAGGTTGAGGCACTTGGGGCTGTTCTCATTGGAGAAAAGAAGGTTTAGGGGAGATTTGATAGAGGTGTACAAGATGATTAGAGGTTTATATAGGGTTGACAGTGAGAACCTTTTTCCGCTAATGGAGTCAGCTGTTACTAGGGGACACAGCTTTAAATTAAGGGGTGGTAGGTATAGGACAGATGTTAGGGGTAGATTCTTTACTCAGTGGGTTGTGAGTTCATGGAATGCCCTGCCAGTAGCAGTGGTGGACTCTCCCTCTTTATGGTCATTTAAGCGGGCATTGGATAAGCATATGGAGGTTATTGGGCTAGTGTAGGTTAGGTAGGCTTCGGTCAGCGCAACATCAAGGGCCAAAGGGCCTGTACTGCGCTGTATTTTTCTATGTTCTATGTTCTGACCACTGGCTGACATCTTGCCCCATTGTGCCACTGACACCACACTGGGCTGCTGACCACCAACCCCGCTTTGGGGGCCGCCAGTCGGAGGCTGAGGCTGGGTGTCCATGACCAAGTGTCCAAGTAGACAGAAGAGGAGAAGTAAACATCAAAAGGGAGGAAAACAGGGAGAAAACCAAAGAAAAAGAACGAAGCAGAGCAGATTTGCTCTGGCTAAACCATCCCACTTAGCCGCTATATTGCCAGAAAATTACCAGGGCGTGACTGGGTTAATCTCTCCCATTAGGAGAGAGTGAGGACTGCAGATGCTGGAGATCAGAGCTTAAAAATGTGTTGCTGGAAAATTGCAGCAGGTCAGGCAGCATCCAAGGAACAGGAGAATCAACATTTCGGGCATAAGCCCTTCTTCAGCTTAATCTCTTCCATTTTCATGGCCTGTGATTGTCATATATTGGAAGGTTTTAGAGGTTCATAGCTGAAAATGTGTTGCTGGTTAAAGCGCAGCAGGTTAGGCAGCATCCAAGGAATAGGAAATTCGACGTTTCGGGCATAAGCCCTTCATCAGGAATGAGGAGAGTGTGCCAAGCAGGCTAAGATAAAAGGTAGGGAGGAGGGACTTGGGGGAGGGGCGATGGAGATGTGATAGGTGGAAGGAGGTCAAGGTGAGGGTGATAGGCCGGAGTGCGGTGGGGGCGGAGAGGTCAGGAAGAAGATTGCAGGTTAGGAGGGCGGTGTTGAGTTGAGGGAACCGACTGAGACAAGGTGGGGGAGGGTGGGAAAGAGGAAACTGGAGAAATCTGAGTTCATTCCTTGTGGTTGGAGGGTTCCCAGGCGGAACCCTCCAACCACAAGGAATGAACTCAGATTTCTCCAGTTTCCTCATTTCCCCTCCCCCCACCTTGTCTCAGTCGGTTCCCTCAACTCAGCACCGCCCTCCTAACCTGCAATCTTCTTCCTGACCTCTCCGCCCCCATCCCACTCCGGCCTATCACCCTCACCTTGACCTCCTTCCACCTATCACATCTCCATCGCCCCTCCCCCAAGTCCCTCCTCCCTACCTTTTATCTTAGCCTGCTTGGCACACTCTCCTCATTCCTGATGAAGGGCTTATGCCCGAAACGTCGAATTTCCTGTTCCTTGGATGCTGCCTAACCTGCTGCACTTTAACCAGCAACACATTTTCAGCTGTGATCTCCAGCATCTGCAGACCTCATTTTTTACCCTATTTAGAGGTTAATAATCAAACTATTTGGCCATACAATGCATTTGACATAATCTACTTGATATGGTTCCATATGGAAGATTTATAGCAAAGGGAAGAGCCCATGGGATCCAAGGAATTTTGTCTAATTGAATCCAACAATGATTGAGTGGCAGGAAGCAGAGAGTGACGGTTGAGGGGTATCTTCTTGTGACTGGGAACCTGTGTCCAGTGGGGTACTACAAGGATTAGTAATGTTAACCTTGACCCATCTCAGTACTTTTTTTCAAAGGTTGTGGGATTTCCAGCCTCAACTACCCTCTTAGGCAGTGCATTCCAGATTCCCTCCACCTCTAATGGTTTAGACTTGAATGGAGGAAGGTTGATCAGTAAGTTCGCACATGATATCAAAATTGGTGGTGTGGTAAATAGGTGATGGCCTTAGAATACAGGAAGGTATAGATGGGCTGGTCAGATCAACTGATTAGTAGCAAGTGGAATTTAATCCAGATAAGTGTGAGATGATGTACTTTGGAAGAAATAACAAGGCAAGGCATTCAAGTACTCAGTACATGGGAAGATAGTAAAAAGCTCAGAGGGACAGATAGATTTGGGGTGCTTGTCCACCCATTTCTGAAGACACGAGACAGGTTAATAAGGTCATTAACAAGGTAGATGAAACACTTTCCTTTATCAGTCATGGTAAAGATTACAAAAGCAGGGAGGTTATGTTGCAGCTATACAGAACTTTGGTTAGGCCAAATCCAATCAGTGCACTATCATAGTGACATGATTGCATCAACACCCTGATGATGGAATATTTCAGCTGTGAAGAGAGGCTAGATAATCTTGGGTTGTTTTCTGTGAAACGTAGAAGGTTGACAGGGGACCTGATAGAGGTGTGCAAGATTGTGAGAGGAGTGAATAGGGTGAACAGAAAATAGCAGTTCCCCTTAGTTGAAGGGTCAATGGCAAAGTAGTGTAGATAGTTCACAGAATCACTACAGTGTCGAAGCAGCCATTCAGCCCATTGAGTCCACGCTGACCCTCTGAACAGCATCCCACCCAAATGCAACTCCCTAGCCTATCCCTCTAACCCCACATTTCCCATGGCTAATCAACCTAACCTGCACGTTCCTATACATGATGGGCAATTTCCCATGGCCAAACCACCTAACTGCAGATCTTTTGACTGTGGGATGAAACTGGAGCACCCAGAGGAAACCCATGCAGACATGGGGAGAGTGTGTAGACTCCACACAGACGGTCACCTGAGAGTGGAATCGAATTCTGTGAGGGAGCAGCGCTAACTCACTGAGCCACTGTGCTGTCACCATGTTGGCATCATTTTAAGGTGAAAGGCAGGAGGCTAAGAGGGGATTTGAGGAAAATAAATTTCACCTAGGAGGTGAAGGGAATCTGGAATGCACTGCCTGAGAGGGTAGTTGAGGCTGGAAACCCCACAACCTTTGAAAAAAAGTACTGAGATGGGGCTTGATGTGTGATAGCATTCAAGGTGATGGGCCAAGTGCTGAAAAGTGGAATGAGTGCAGATTGGAGGAGATTTTGTCCGTGCAGACTCAATAGACGCCTTCAATATTGTATGGTTCTATGATTGTTTGATTTTATGCTGTGAACAAGCATTTCTGAGCGAGCAACACCTGATATGGGAGTTGAACCTTGTGCTGGACTAGTCCAGACCACTCAAAATGTTTTTAAGCAGGCAGCCCCTGACCATAACTTTACAATTTGTTTCGGTAAGTGGACAATGAAAATTACCCGGAGTAAGTTAGCTAAGTTGACTACTGGGTTTTAAACAGACACAACCCTCTGAAAGGAGAAATTTCTCCTCATCTCAATCGTAAATTGATGCCCCTTAATTCTGAAGCTAAGACTCTCCCACGAGGAGAAACATTCTCTCAGGATTTACCCTGTCAAACCCCTAAAGATCCTACATGTTTCAATGAGATTACCTCTCAATCTTCCAACTTCCAATGAGTACCATCTGTTTAGCCTTTTCTGATACAACGCATTATCTTCCACCATTTTTGCCACCCCACCATCAAAATTATATTTCCCTCCTCACCCCTTTTTGCATTCCACAGAGACCATTCCCTTCGTGACTCCCTTGTTAGGTCCATGCCCCCCACCAACCCATCCTCTACACCCAGCACCTTCCTCTGCCCCACATGAGGTGCAAAACCTGAGCCCACACCACCCCCCCTCTCCCCCTCTTCCCCCCCCCCCCCCCCACCTCTTACCAAGGCCCTAAAGGATCATTTCAAATCCAACAAAGGTTTTCCTGCATATCCACCCACCTCATTTACTGCATCCATGCACTCGATGTGGTATCCTCTACATCGGGGAGACAAAACGCCAACTCGCAGAGCATTTCAGGGAACATGTCTGGTCTGCGCACACCAAATAACCCCACCACCCTGAGACCAGCCACTTCAACATTCAACAAGGACATGTAAATCCTGGCCATTCTCCAACGCCAAATCAAAGTCACCCGTCAACCGGATGACAAAAACATCATCTTCCACCTTGAGACCCTACAACCTCATTGACTTCCCCAGCCCCACCTCATCCCATATCCAACCCTCTAACCAACCTCTTTACCTGTCCATCTTCATTCCCACCTATCCACTCCACCCTTTCGCTGACCTATCACAGTCACCTACCACCTGCATCTACCTATCACCATCCCACCTACTTTTCCCCAAGCCCCACCCCCATCTCCCTATTTATCTCTCAACCACCTTTCTCCTCCACATTCCTGATGAAGGGTTTATATCTGAAATGTTGATTTTCCTGCTCCTCGGATGCTGCCTGACCTGGTGTGCTTTTCCAGTGCCACACGTTTTGACTCTGATTCTCCAGCATCTGTAGTGCTCACTTTCTCCTGATAAGCCAATCCCTCCTTACCAGACTCAGCATTGTGGCAGCATGTGAAGAACTCAGTGATATAGCCTAGCCCAGTCCATGAGCTGGCTGTGTGCCCAAAGTGTCCTTGCTGCAGCAACTGTCCTTCAAGGAAGCAAACTACCATCCTTAACTGGTCTGGCCTACTTGTGACTCCAGACTCACAGAAATGTGGCTGACTCTTAATTACCCTATTAAGAGTCGACCACATTTCTGTGGGTCTGGAGTCACATGTAGGCCAGACCTGGTAAGGATGGCAGTTTCCTCCAGGCAATCAGAGATGGGCAATAAATGCTGGCCCAGTGAGTGACGCCCTCATCCCATGAATTAATTTTTTAAAAAAGCATTACAAAAGTCGTTGCCAGTTCAGATTGAGCTGCATTATTGAAGTGTAGAAGTATCCTGTAAAGGGACCCAATGTGCCATGATGGTTTTCAAAGATTGGCACATATTCAGATCCAATGTCCATGAACGGAGGGTGTGCATGCAGCTAGTGCCCAAGTAGCATGCCCAGAGATGCTGGTGGCTGGTGTCCAACATGGAGGTTGGTCAGAGCAAGCAGTGAGCTGACATCACCAGGAACATGCTCTGGTTTCCGTGTCGAGTTGTCCCAACTGTTACCTTGCTGGCGAGTTTGGTAAGAAATGCCAATATTCATAATGTGAGTTGGCTTGTCAATAAGGCATTGAACAAACATTAATTCCCCCGTTAATTTACAACTCACCGCTGCCCAGCTATAAACTCGCCACACCACTCGTGAAAAGCATAAAAAGTCGAGCAAGATGCTCTTGTTGTAAAGATGGGCCTCACTGGACTTTTCATCCCTTTTTACCATCAATCACTCCATAGCCCACATCACTCCACCTATGTGTATAATTACACAATATTGTAGCTTTGCAAATAGAATTCCTACAGTATGCAAGCAGGCCCTTCGGCCCAACAAATCCACACCAACCCTCCGAAGAGTAACCTACCCAGACCCTGACTAATGCACCTGACTTACACATGTCTGAACACTATGGGCAATTTAATATGGCCAATTCACCTAATCTGCACAACTTTGGTTATGGCAGGAAACTGGAGCACCTGGAGGAAGCCCATGCATTCACAGGGAGAATGTGCAAACTCTACACAGACAGTCACCCAAGGCTAGGATCAAACCCAGATCCCCGGTGCTGTGAGGCAGCAGTGCTAACCACTGAGCCACCATGCTGCCAAACAGCTTATGCTCTAAATAGATTTCAGATATCTGGCTGCCTATTTTGTGGACTAATGGACCAAAGGCTTCTCTATCATTAGAGAGAGAGAGAGAGAGAGAGAGAATTGGTGAGTGTTTAACCTGAGGGTCGTGGTGCCTGATGTGAGGCGAGAGTTTGAGAAGGACAGTCTTCATCGTAATTTTAGCCAGTGTGGGAATTGAACCCTCGTCGTGAGCATCACTCTGCATTCAAACAGGCTGACCAGCTGTTAAGGGAGAAACATCAAAGAAGGGCCTTGAGTCCTGTGTCCAGCAGCACAAATTAATCTTTACTCAGAGCTCTTCACCAACGCTGCGTGAGAGAGATCTTTGGAAACAGTCTCCACTAGTCACCCTGCTTCTCTCAGCCAAGTACAGCATCTTTATATACATGTTGCATTATAATAGTGACATGTATCATGGATGTCATTGTTAGCAATGCCCCTAATCTACACATCCAATCCTGTGACCACACAATCAATGATGGACATTTCTATAGATCGTCCTAGGCTCTCCCACGACCTCATGATATTTACCAGTTACCTTTATCACCTATCTTTGGGATCTTACAATGTATCTCATTCAGTCATGTTCCAATACCTGACATTTGCCAGCTGCGTCACGTCAATTGCAAATAAACTGGATACTTGCTTATCACTAATTACTATTTCAAATTCTTTTATACAATTTACATTCCCTCGTTATCTTATTACAAGAGCTACAAAAAGACGCCAATTTCTTCCAATTGTTACCAAGTTTGTAATTTCAGTTCCAATATTAAGTTAGTTATATGTAGAGTAATATCATTACATTTCAGGCTGTGATTCTTTGGCAAAACTGAAAAGATCTCTCTCTCTCTCTCTCTCTCTCTCTCTATCTCTCTTGACATTGGGAGATCAAACAAACAGTCCGTCTATCTTACAGTTGTAATTACAACTTCCATTTGCATGCTGTAAGTTGGTTTAAAACAGAGATTTGAGTCTTGGGTGAACTTTTCTGTCTTTATTCTAAACTAGTTCCTTTTACTAAATAAAACAGTATCTATTCGAATTCCATTGATGAGGATGAAATTCAATCACCTTCACAGATTTACCAAGTCATTACAAGAAACTGACTTGGATTCTCAAGGTACAACAGGACATGACCTCATTCTCACCCTTATTGTCTAATTTGTCTGACATTCTCCCCTTGATCTTTGCACACAAGGATCTGCTCAAATTGGAATACTGCATTCAGTTCTGGTCTCCCTGTTATAGGAAGGATATTGTGAAACTTGAAAGGTTTCAGAAAAGGATGTTGCCAGGGTTGGAGGGTTTGAGCTCAAAGGAGAGGCTGAACATGCTCGGGCTATTTTTCCATAGAGCATCAGAAGCTGAGGGGTGACCTTACAGAAGTTTATAAAATCATGAGGGGCGTAGATAGGGTGAATAGCCAAGGACTTTTCCCCGAGGTGGGGGAGTCCAAAATTAGAAGGCTTAGGTTTAAGGTGGGAGGGGAAAAATATAAAAGAGACCTAAAGGGCAGCTTTTTCACACTGAAGGTGTTGTGTGTATGGAATGAGCTGCCAGAGGAAATGGTGAAGGCTGGTACAATTACAACATTTAAAAGGTTTCTGGACGAATATATGAATAGGCTTTAAAGGGATATGGGCTATATGCTTGCGAATGGGACTAGACTAATTTATGACATTTGGTCAGCAAGGATGAGTTGGACCGAAGGGTCTGTTTCCTTGCTGTACAGCTCTATTATTCTATGAAACCATCCACATCTGTACTATGCTGTAAAGTTGCAATTGCTTATTATCTTGAAGTCACACTGACTATGATTTACAACCTGTTTATTATCCCTACCATGCCAACTGTCTCTCTGTGCTCTCTTAAAGGCTATTGCTTCATTTTCCCTGCTGATGAAGTGAATCTCTCTTTATTATCTAAGCTGGCTGCTCACAGGAATTCAGCTAAACCCCTTCATGTTTATTTGTAGGTTGCATTTTAATTTACAATTACTTAAAAAGTTTGGAATACTGTGAGTTTGGACTTTTCCTTCTACATTTTAGTAGATAACAAACTTGGACCTGTGATTAGGGCCCAGATGTCTCTTCTCTGGGTTTTTCAGGAATGTTCCTTATCAAAAATGCTTGTGTGCTTCAAGCTGTCTGTCTATAGGAATCTAAATTCCCTTGTCTTTTCTCACCGGACCTTTCATTGTCTTATTCGGTAACTCTGTATGGAGACCACGCGGTGAAAGCCTGCTATGTGCAGTTTCTAATTGCTTTTTGGCAATCTTATATCAACTAAAAAGCCTGTGGGAGCCTTTTTATGTCAACTTCAGTCATAGGAAGCTGTCATACCAACCAACTGAGCTAACCAAATCCCATATATAATAAACCACAAATGGCATCAGGTGGGGATTCACTTGTATCCTGAGAAATAAGAACAGAGCACAACCTAGGTTCTTGAGTAAGGAATTGGATGCTTGCAATATGTAACTCCATAAATAAACGGTTCTAAATCCGTTCTATCCTTCATCACCCAGTTTTCTGAAATGTAATGCCCCTTCTGTGTGGTGGAGGTACTGCTGGAGAGAGTGGCTCATGCCAGAGCACCCAATAGCAAAGGCAAAAGCCAGAGAATCTATTTAGTGATAGACGTTGAGTGACAAATATTAGCCAGGAACTTGGGAGAAAAATCACTGTTCTTCTTTGACATAGAGTCATAGAGTCCTGCAGCATAGAATCAGGCACAAACTGGTCCACCCAGACCAAAATGCATCTACACTCATGCCACTTCCCTGCACTTGGCCCCTATCCTTCTAAACCATTCCTTATCATGTATTTGTCCAAATTCCTTTTAAATGTTAATGTACCAGCCTCAACTGGCAGCTCATTCCACATGCATGCACCTTCTGTGTAAAAAAAGCTGCCCCTCAGGTTCCCTTTTATTCTTACCACTCCATGCTTAAACTGATGCCCTCTAGTCCTCGATTCTCCAAACCTGGGAAAAAGACTGAGTGCATTCATCCTCTCCATGTCTCTCATAATCTTATCCACCTCTATAAGGTTTGCCCCTCAGTCTCTTATGCTGTAAAGAGAAAAGTCCAAGTTTGCCCAATGTCTCCCTATGACTCAGACCATTGAGTCCTGGCATTATAGAACATAGAACAATACAGTGCAGAACAGGCCCTTCGGCCCTCAATGTTGTGCTGACCTGTGAACTATTCTCAGCTCATCCCCTACACTATCCCAAAATCTTCCATCTGCTTATCTAAGGATTGTTTAAATCTCCCTAATGTGGCTGAGTTGACTACATTAGCAGGTAGGGCATTCCATGCCCTTACCACTCTATGTGTAAAGAACTTGCCTCTGACATCTGTCTTAAATCTATCACCCCTCAATTTGTAGTTATGCACTCTCGTACAAGCTGACTTCATCATCCTAGGAAAAAGACTTTCACTGTCTACCCTATCAAATCGTCTGATCATCTTGTATGTCTCTATCAAATCCCCCCTTAGCCTTCTTCTTACCAATGATAACAGACCCAAGTTTCTCAGCCTTTCCTCATAAGGCCTTCCCTCCAGACCAGGCAACATACTGGTAAATCTCCTTTGCACCTTTTCCAATGCTTCCACATCCTTACTATAATGGGGTGACCAGAACTGTACACAATATTCCATGTGTGGCCATACCAGCATTTTGTATAGTTGCAGCATGATATTGCAGTTCCGGAACTCAATTCCTCTACCAATGAACCCTAACACACCTTATGCCTTCTTAACAGCACTATCCACCTGCATTTCTCCATCAGCCTACCATGTGGAACCTTATCAAAGGCTTTACTGAAGTCCATGTCTACCACATCAACTGCCCTACCCTCATCTACACGCTTGGTCTCCTTCTCAAAAAACTCAATGGGATTCGTGAGACAAGACCTGCCCTTGACGAAACCATGTTGACTATCTGAAATCAAATCAAATTTATCCTTGTAAATTTCTTCTGCATTCCCTCCAGTTTAATAACATCCTTCTTATAACAAGGTGACCAAAACTGAACACAATACTCCAAGTGTGGCCTCACCAAATGTTCTCTATAACTGCAACTCAACTTCCTAACCTCTATACTCAGTGCTCTAACTGGTGAAGGCCAGTGTGCCAAAAGCCTTCTTCACTGCCCTGTCTACCTATGACTCCACTTTCAGAGAACTGTACACCTGAACGCCTAGATCCTCCATGCACTCCTTACGGCCTATTATTCACCTTGAAACTCCTATCATGATTTGACTTTTCCGAAATATAAGACCTCACACTTATCTATTTTAAACTCCATTTGGCATTTCTTGGTGCACTTCCCCAGCTGATCATTGATTCTGCTGCAATTTCTGATAGCCTTCCTCACCCTGTGAGATTCTTTAGTTTCCCCTGAAGGACAGGTGAGGTTTTGATTTAGAATCTCATCAAAAAGGGACTATTTCAAAGTTTTTCATTTTTACAGCATGTAATTGCAACTACATAGCATTAGCCAAGCTAGATATTATCCTCATGTTTCTGAAGTGGGACTTGAACTTGCAACCTTCTGACTCATGGTGAAGAGGGAAATGGCCGCCAGATCACAATATGAAGAGAAACAGCAGAGTATATACAGACACTGCCTGGGGCCACCAGAATGCCAGCACAATGCACTCACAATCTAGTTGATTAATTTAAAGTGGGTGGGAGAGAGAATACACACGAATAACGAACACTGTTCACGGAAGTGTCTGGACCCAGCCAACATCTCTTATAGAAATGCTAACAGCTTGATACAGACTCAGTACAGAATGCTAACAGCCAGGGCTGCAGTAATCATCCTTCTCAGGAAGAGCGATTAGCTCCCATTACTACAGCAATGGATTTATGTGCAGACATTGAAACTGACAATGCCTGCACTGAAACTGACAATGATCATGCACAAATTAACAAAGACTGTGCTGGAACTGACAAAAACTGTACGGAAACTATCAATGATTCTGCAATGATTGCCATAAATAAACCATGTTCCAAAGACAATAATCTCATCACTGACCTCTGGTATCACAAGATTTATAAAAGTTTCTTGACATTTTTTTTTAGATTAGACTTACAGTGTGGAAACAGGCCCTTCGGCCCAACAAGTCCACACCGACCCGCCGAAGCGCAACCCACCCATACCCCTACATTTACCCCTTACCTAACACTACGGGCAATTTAGCTTGGCCAATTCACCTGACCCGCACATCTTTGTGACTGTGGGAGGAAACCGGAGCACCCGGAGGAAACCCACGCAGACACGGGGAGAACGTGCAAACTCCACACAGTCAGTCACCTGAGTCGGGAATTGAACCCGGGTCTACAGGCGCTGTGAGGCAGCAGTGCTAACCACTGTGCCACCGTGCTCCAGGTCAAGAGAAGACTTGCAGCTGACCACTGTGCTGTTGGTGTCTTTCTTTCCCCAGAGCTCCAGTATTTTCTTGTGCAATAAACTCTGTCATTGAACCCTGACTCTGACTCCAAGACTGGTGATTTTCCCCACAACAATGGGGACTCTTCTACCAGCTCAGTCTCAGCTCACAAGTAACAAAGGATAGAACATTGTGAGAAATTAAATACCACAGCAACAAATTCTTGTGTGGCTTGTGAAAGTTATCCCCGTGTAAAGGCCAAATTGAAAATGTGATTGGCTGTGCCATTTTAAAATAATAATGCTGAATTAAGTCTTTTTGATGCATAAATAGGGGCCCTTCTACTTTTTCTTACCTGTTACCAACATTTAGAATACTGGCTGAGGAAATCATTTGGCCAGCTTCTGTACAGGGTCAATTTTCCTGAATATTTTTCTTTTGGAAACCGCTGTTGCACAGAAGGATTAATGAAAGCAATAAAACTATCCACTTTTGATGTCAGTGAGCATTCAGAAACAATATAAGGTTGCTTTTGATCCTGGCACAGTTACAACACTCTGGTCTGAAAGCAATTTTAGAAGTTCAACAAGTATCCTTGTCGGACATGCAACTCTTTCCTTTTTCTTTGAGGGATGTGGGTGTTGCTGGCTGGATAGAATTCATTGCCTGTCCCTAGTTGCCCTTGAGAAGGTGATGGTGAGCTGCCTTCTTGAATCGCTGCAGTTCATGTGCTGTATGTTGACCTACAATGTTTCTTAAGGAGGGGGGTTTCATGACTTTGACACAGCGACACTGAAGGAACAGCGACATATTTCCAAATCAAACTGGCGAGTGGCTTGGAGGGGAACTTGCAATTGCTGGCATTCCCATATTTTTGCTGCCCATGTTCTTTGAGATGGAAGTGGTTGTGGGTTTTGGAGGATTGTAAACACTGCTGCTACGGAGTGTTGGTGGTGGAGGCAGTGGATGTGATGCTAATCAAGTGCTGCTTTGACTCGGACAGTGTCAAACATCTTGAGGTTTGTTGACTCCTGAGTGTTATTGGAGCTGCACTCATCCAAGCAAGTGTGTTTCTGAAAGTGTTTTTCATGTACTCAACTAATATTATGGCACAACTGCTTAGAGATTTGACTGGCCTGTGTCTATTTTAAACAATAGTACTGAAGCAGACGTTAAGCATTTTGGATGCAAGAAGAGGGCTTATTTGTTACTATTATCAAATCAAATGTATCCAGCAGCAGGAACTTACTAATGGTGGTCTTCCTATGCATTTGTTGCCCTGTCTTTCTAGGTGGTAGAGATTGTGGGTTTGGAAGTTGCTATCTAAAGTGCTTTACTAAGTGACTACAGCATAACTTATGGTACTAATGGCTGACTCTATGGCCAGTGATGGAGCGAGCAATCTTTTTCTTTATTTTTTAGAGGGCTGTACCCATCGGGAAACTAAAAAAAACCCCAGAAAATGCTGAAGAAACACAACAGATCTGGCAGCATTTGAGGAGAGAGGGAAACATTTCAAGTCTGGCTCTTCTTCAGAACACAGCTCTCGGTTCTGAAGAAAACTCGTACTGCATTTGAGATTCTGCTTCTCTCTCTACAGGTGCAGCCAGACCTGTCGAATTTTTCCAGCATTCTCTGTGGAATTTGCCTTTATCATTTAAGCTAATCTTTGGGGCAACTCTCCCAATTTTGTCACAAGCCCCCAGATATAGGTAAGCAAGACAAACAATGCTGTGTTTGCTGTTGCCATTTCTGTTATCAAGGTCAATGTAGGATAGCCCATCTGGTTTCACTGATTTCCAGTGGTTAGATCTAACTGAGTGCTTTGCATAAATGAATTGCATGGGTAAAGAACAAAAACAACATAAGCACTAGGAGCAGGAGTAGGCCATCTTGCCACTCGAGCCTGCTCCACCATTCAGTAAGTTCTTGACTAATCTTTTTGTGGCCATAGTTCCCCCACTTACCCGCCTGCTCACCATAAGCCTTAATTCCTTTACTATTCAAAAAACTATCTTTGCCTTAAAACCATTCAACGAGGTAGCCTTAATTGCTTCACTCTACAAGTTCACAATCCTTTGGGAGAAGATGTTCCTCCTCAACTCAATTGTAAATCTGTTCCCCTTTATTTCGAGGCTATGTCCCCTCGCTCTACTTTCAACCTGCTTCTATCTTATCGATTCCTTTCATAATTTTATATATTTCTATAAGATCCCCCTTCATTCTTTTAAATTCCAGTGAGTATGGCCCCAGTCTACTCAATGTCTCTTCATAAGCCAACCTTCTCTATTTTGAAGTCAACCTTGTGATTCTCCTCTGTAGCCTCTCCAATTCAGTACATTCTTTCCCAAGTAAGGAGACCTAAACTGCACACAGTACTCCAGATGTGGTCTCACCAGCACCCTCTACAGCTGCAGCATAGCCTCCCTGACTTTAAACTCCATCCCTCTTGCCATGAAGGACAGTATTCCATTTGCCTTCATAATTACCTGCTGCACCTGCAAACCAAGTTTTAATGATTCATGCACAAGGACACCCAGGTCCCTCTTCCCAGCAGCATGCTGCAATTGTTCACCATTTAGACAATAGTCCATATCGCTCTTATTCCTACTGAAATGGATGACCTCACATTTACCAACATTGTTCTCCATCTGCCAGACCCTTGCCTGCTCATTTCATCTATCTATATCATTCTTCAGACTTTCAGTGTTCTCTGCTATTCATTTAAACTGTTTCTCAATCCCAGATTTATGAATTGAACTTATATTCTATCGACTGCTATGATGGGATTTGAACCCGTGTCCCATGAGCAGTCAGTGGGTCACTGGATTACTGGTCAATTAACATTGCCAAACAATGCCACCACCTCATAATATGCAATTATATTTTCAACCAAGGTAAAAGTCTAACCAAACTTATATTATAATTTGAGCAGACTTATTTCTGAGTCTTGATTAAAAGTTTTTTTTATATAAGCTTATGAATCAAAATTGAAAGCATTCCCATTTTAATATAAAAATGTGCCTAACATCTTATCAAATGTTCAGCAGCTCCACAGAAATACAATTAAATGCAGCTGGAGTCCCTAAGATCATCAAATTAATAGACATTTATTTCTGAGACTTTTCCCATTGCTATCAGTGAGTAAATTGAATTGTGATATCACTTCAGCTTATTACAAATTTAACAGCACAATAATTACATATTTCAGTGATGGTGCTCTGAAACTGCTCTGATTTAATTACTGGAATATTAGTTTTATGAGCCCAGTGTTTAAAATCAGCTGAGGCATTACGTCAGAATAAAGAAATTTGTTTTTATTAAAAAAAAGTATCTTTGTACCACACAGGCGAATGTACTGTTTGTGTGAAAACAGAATGGTGTGTTCTTCAGTGATAGCTCATTTGTATCTATAACTCCCACGCATTCATTCAAAAATTCTTTTCACAAAATCTCTTCACCAAGAATGGTACCAAGCAGCACCAAGCAATCAATCCCAGATCACTGCACCCACAACACTTGCCAAAGCATTCTCAAGAGCATTTTCCAAACATTCAATTTCTACCATCGAGATATATAAAGTTAGGAAAGTTAGGAAACTTATGGGAGCACCACCACATGCAAATTCCAAAACAAATTATATACATCATCCTGTCCTGAAACTAAATTTTCAATCCTTTCGGCTCAAAACACTGGAATTCCCTCACTAAAAATAACAAATATGCAGAGAATATCTTCACTGAACACACTCCAACGATCAGGAGTAAACTTTTGCTAATTCATTCAGAGAGTGTGGGTGTGGCTGGTACTTATTGCCTATCCCTAGTTGCCCTTGGTGATGAGCTGCCTTCTAGGACAATACAGTGGCTCATTGGTTAGTGCTGCTGTCTCACAGTACCAGGGTCTCGGTTTAATTCCACCCTCAGGCAACTGTCTATGTGGAGTTGGTGTGTTTTCCCCTTGTCCCTGTGGGTTTCTTCCTGGTGTTCAGGTTTCCCACAGTCCAAAGATGTGCAAGTTAGTTGGATTGGCCATGCTAAATTGCCCATTGTGTTCAGGGATGTGCAAGCTAGGTAGACTAGCCATGGGAAATGCAGGGTTACAGGGATTGGGTGGGTCTGGGTAGGATGTTCTTCAGAGGGTCAGTGTGGACTGAAAAGTCTGAATGGAAAAAGTGAGGATGCAGATGCTGGAGTACCAGAGTTGAAAAAATGTGGTGCTGGAAAAACACAACTGGCCAGGCAGCATCCAAGGAGCAGGAGAATCGACATTTCGGGCATAAGCCCTTCTTCAGGAGAAGAAGCCCTTCTTCTGAAGAAGGGCTTATGCCCGAAACGTCGATTCTCCTGTTCCTCGGATGCTGCCTGGCCTGCTGTGTTTTTCCAGCACCACATTTTTCAACTCTGAAAAGTCTGAATGGACTACTTCCACATTGTAGTGATTCTATCTTCCTATAATCCATTTCAAGTCGATCACATTTATGTGAAATTTATGTTATCTGACCTATTCTCATCTAACTTAATAGATTTATAGGTTTATGCGGTGTAGAAAAGGCCCTTTGGCCCATCAAGTCTGCACTGACAGAACTACCACTGAAGATACATTAATCCCAACTTTCTGTACTTGTCCTTTGAATATTTTGATATTTGAAGTATTTAACAAAATATCTTTTAAAGTTTGTAAGGTTTCCAACCTCCACTACCTTACCAAGTAGTGCATACCAGATTCCCACAATGCACTGAGTGAAAATGTTTTTTCCCTAAATCCCCTCTGAATCTCCTGTCACTTACCCTAAAACCATGACCCCTTGTGATTGATCCTTTAACCGAGGGGAACAGCTGCTCTCTATTCACCCTATCATGTAGTCATAGAGTCATGCAGCATGGAAACAGACCCTTTGGTTCAACTAGTCCATGTTGAATATAATCCCAAACCAAACTAGCCCCACCCATCTGTAATAATCTTATACGCTTCAATAATGTTCCCCCCAGTTTGGTTTTGTTTTATTCTGACAAGGCTTCAACCAATTAAAGCCAGAACGGGACTCTGGATATTAAATTTTAAAAGTAACTTATTTTAAAAAGAGAAACTGGTACATTTAACAAATGTGCAGGATTTACAACTTGCAATCCAGGGAGGAGTGTTAATTGCTTTTATATTCTATCATTATCAGTGATTAAATGGGAATTATGTCTCAGAGACCATTCAGTACCAAAGGCAACTATTGTCCCATTCTTATGACTGCGATAAAATGGTTTCCAGAGGGGGGGGGTGCTCGGTGGCTCAGTGGTCAGCACTGCTGCCTCACAGCACCAGGGACCCGGGTTTGATCCCAACCTCGGGCAACTGTCTGTGTAGAGTTTGCACATTCTCTCCGTGTCTGCATGGGTTTCCTTTGGGTGCTCCAGTTTCCTTCCACAATGCAAAGATGTGCAGGTCAGGTGAATTGGCCATGCTAAGGTACCCAGGGATGTGTAGTTTAGGTGCATTAGTCAGGGGGGAGTATAGAATGGCAGGGTAGAGGAATGGGTCTGGGTGGGTTACTTTTTAGATGGTTCGGTGTGGAATTGTTGGGCCAAAGGGCCTAAGTAGAGATGGGTGATGAATGCTGATCTTGTTAGTGATGTCCACATCCTATGAATTAAAACACTTTTTAAAAAAGACTATGAAGACTCAGGGCAGAGGAATGCACCAACAGATCACGCTCAAAAGTTCTTCAACTATGACCGCAGCACATTCAGCCCACATCTCCTGTCATGTGCAACAATGGTAAATCTTCGACTGAAATTTCTTTGATCCCAGAAATCCACACCTCTGGATCACCCCACCCCGTGATCTATTGGTAGAAATATTTGTACCCTGAGGAGGTTGTTGCATTACCAAATGATTGAAGCTGAGACAGTGCCAGGAATAGGCTACTTGGTTGGTTTTATGATAGGTAAAAACAATGACTGCAGATGCTGGAAACCAGAGCCTACATTAGAGTGGTGCTGGAACAGCACAGCAGTTCAGGCAGCATCCGAGGAGCAGGAAAATCGATGTTACATCAGGAATAGAGGCCTACAGAGTGGAGAGATAAATGAGAGGGAGGTGGGGGTGGGGATAAAGTAACATAGAGTACAATAGGTGAATGGGGGTGGGGATGGAGGTAATAGGTCAGAAAAGAGGGTAGAGTGGATAGGTGGAAAGGAAGATAGGCAGGTAGGACAGGTCATGAGGGCAGTGCTGAGCTGCAAGGTTGGAGCTGGGGTGAGGTGGGGGAAGGGGAAATGAGGAAACTGGTGAAATCCACATTGATGCCATGGGGTTGAGGTGTTCCGAGGCGGAAGATGAGGTGTTCTTCCTCCAGAAGTTGGGTGGTGAGGCAGCAGCGGTGGAGGAGGCCCAGGACCTGCATGTCCTCGGCAGAGTGGGAGGGAGAGTTGAAGTGTTGGGCCACGGGGCGGTGTGGTTGATTGGTGCGGGTGTTCCGGAGATGTTCCCTAAAGCACTCTGCTAGGAGGCATCCAGTCTCGCCAATGAAGGGCTTTTGCCCGAAACGTCAATTTTGCTGCTCCTCGGATGCTGCCTGACCTGCTGGGCTTTTCCAGCACCACTCTAATTTAGACTCCGGTTTTATGATATCCGATCCTGAAGTTCATTGTTAGCCACAGTCGACTGACTTTTTGGGGGAAGATGGTTTCTTTCTTGTTGAAGATATTCATTGGTGGGCACTTGTGTGTCACTGTTGCTATTTTTCCACTTATGAGCTAAATATTTTTCATGTTGATCTATACGCTGGCATGAACTGCTTCAGTAGCAGAGGAGTTGATAATGATGTTGAACAGTGCAGTCATTAGTAAACATCCCCACTTTTGTCTTTGTGAAGGAGGGGAGGTCATTGCCAAAGCAGCTGAAGATAGCATGGAGCTTGGGTGCTAGCCTGGGGAACCCTTACAGTAATATCCTGGGAATGAGATGAGTATGTCCTCCAACAACTATAACCATTCCTTTGTACTGTTATATTATACAGCAGCCAGGGGGGACATTTCCTGTGAGTCTGCGAAACATGCTTTTAATATGAACTGTTCACCCTTCCACAGCTTGAAGTAGCCTACTATTCTCTATTATTGCACAGAATTTATTATATGCTAGAGATAGATTGAACATAACAATGTGCACAAGCAAATAACTCCATAGTGGCACTTCACAGAGAAAAATGTGAACTTATTTCAACTTATTGGTAAAATCTGCTGTTTTATTTTGTGTGATACATTTGCAAATTGCAATCTTCCTGGAGAATTGTTCCAGAGACTGATCCTGATGACCCTTTGATGAAATCCTGCAGTCATTTGACACTTTCAATCAGGTCTTTAGCAAATCTGCATGCTCAGTGACTTCATTCTGAGGAGTTGATGTGGAGTCACATCCTCCTACTGCATCACCTTGCAGTTCTCGCCCCCATCATTATTGTTATTAGATGCTACCTGATCTTCTCCTGCTCCTTGAATGCTGCCTGACCAATTCTCCTACTTCTTGGATGCTGCCTGACCTGCTGCGCTTTTCCAGCAACACATTTTTCAGCTCTTCTCTCAGGCTGTCGAAGCAAATCCATTTGAATCCAAGGTAAAGGCATTAAAAGATTTGAAAAAAGTTCTGCCATTATTGCAGCAAAGCTTTCCCCACAGTAACATGGAAAGTTAATCACTTCTGAGAGTTACTAATTCAAAGAGACAGGCCTCGTTTCACTCATTGTTAATTGTTCAGCAAACGGAGAATGAGTGACAGGAGTCAGTCATTCCAAATTCTTTGCGTTTCTCACACATTGATGAGGGTTGGAAGTTTTGGGTCAGTAGGAGTGTCACATACTGGTCAGCAGTCCAGTGGAGAACCCCAATTGGAAGATGCTGCCTGTACAATGTTAGCATGATAACATTTGAGATGTATTTCAATGTGATGCTAAGGTATGCAAAGATATATGTCAGGTGCTGTACAATGAGATTAGCATGGTTGGGTGTTTGTTTTGGACCATTGCAGAGACACAATGGGCTGAAAGACATATTTCTGTGCTGTTGATCTGTATGATGTAATCAAGTACTTTTCAGGCACTTAAGTGACCACTGACACACTTTCCTGTGGTTTGTAATGATGGAAGTTCTATTGGCTAAGAACTGTTGGCCATCCAGAGGCCATTCGCCCTTCATACTGTCAATGAGAGGGGCTGACTGACGGTGATGCTGTACCCACCAAAGACCAGAAACATTCTGGGATCATAATATGTGTGATATGGACAAGTTGATTGAATGAGCAAATAAATGCATGGCAGGTGAATTATATTGTGGATGAATGTGAGGTTTCCACTTTGGTAGTGAAAAACGGGAAGACAGATTATTATCTGATGACGGTAAATTGGGAGTCAGGAAGGTCCAACAAAACCTTGCTGTCCTTGTACACCAATCACAGCATGTAGATGCAGCAGGCAGTAAGGAAGGCAAATGGTATGTTGTCCTTCATAGTGAGAGGATTCAAGTGCAGTATCAGGAATGCCTTGCTGCAATTGTGTAGAACCTTGGTAAGACCACAGCTTGTGTGCAGCTTTGGTCTCCTAAACTCAACAAGGATGTTCTGGGTATCGAAAGATTTTAACAAATGTTTACCAGACTGATTCCTGCAATGTCAGCACTGATGTAAGAAGAGAGATTGGATTGACTAGGGTTAAAGTTAATTGAAGTTTAGAAGAATGAGTAGGAGATCTCATAGAAACCTATAAAAGTCTAGCAGGGCTAGACAGGGTAAATGCAGGAAGGATATTCCTAATGACCAGAGAGTCCAGAACCAGGGATTACCGTCTAAGGAAATTGGGTGGACCATTTAGGAATGAGTTGAGGAGAAATTTCTTCACCCAGAGAGTGGCGAACCTATAGAATTCTCTGCCACAGAAAGTGTTTGAGACCAAAGCATTGAATGTTTCCAGGAAGGAGTGAGATACAGTTTTTTGAGTGAAAGCGATCAAAGAGTATGGGAGGAAAATGGGAATATGGTACTAAGTTGGATGATCAGCCTGCTCCCAAGACCATAAGACCACAGGACATAGGGGCAGAAATTAGGCCATTCAGCCCATTGAGTCTGCTCTGCCATTCAATCATGGCTGATAAGTTTCTCAACCTCATTCTTGCATTATCTCCCCATAACCATTGATTCCCTTGATACTCAAGAACTTATCTATCTCAGTCTTTAATATACTTAATGACCTGGCCTCCATAGCCTTCTGTGGCAAAGAATTCTATAGATTCATCACTTTGGCTGCAGAAGTTTCTCCTTATCTCCGTTCTGAAAGGTCATCCCTTTACTCCAAAGCTATGTCTTTGGGTCCGAGACTGTCCAATGGAAACAGCTTTCCAATATCTATTCTACCCAGGTCATTCAGTCTTCTGTATGTTTCAGTTAGATCCTGCCCCATCCTTCTAAACTCCATAGAGTATAGTCCCAGAGTTCTCAAACGTTCCGAATAAGTTAAGCTTTCCATTCCTCGGACCATTCTCATGAACCTCCTCTCAACACACACCCAGGGCCAGTACATCCCTCCTGAGATACGGAGGCCAAAACTACACACAAAAATCTAAATGAGGCCTGACCACAGCCTTATAGACTCTCAGAAGTACCTCCCTGCTTTAATATTCAAGTCATCTTAAATAAATGTCATCAGTGCATTTACCTTCCTAACTGCTGACTCATCCTGCAAGTTAACCTTGAGAGAATCCTGGACGAGAACTCTAAGTCTCTTTTTACTTCAGACTTCTGAATTCTCCCCCCATTTAGAAAATAGTCTATGCCTCTATTTTTCCGAACAAAACGCATGACCTCACACTTTCCACCATTGTAATCCATCTGCCACTTCTTTGCCCACTCTCCTAAGCTGTCCAAATCCTTCTGCAGGGAGAAAGTGAGGACTGCAGCTGCTGGAGATCAGAGCCGAAAAGTGTGGTGCTGGAAAAGCATAGCCGGTCAGGCAGAATCTGAGGAGCAGGAGAGTTGATGTTTCAAGCATGAGCTCTTCATTAGGAATGATGGGTGGCCCAAGGGGAATGAGAGATAAATGGAGGGGGGTTGGGGCTGGGGGGAAGGTAGCTGGGAATTTGATAGGTAGATGAAGGTAGGGATTGATGGTGATAGATCAGAGAGGAGGGTGGAACAGATAAGTGAGAAGGACGATGGACAGGTAGAACAGTTCAAAGAGGCAATGCTGAAGGTTGGATCTGGGGGAGGGTAGTGGGAGGAGAAATGAGCAAACTGGTGAAATCGACATGAATCCCACATGGTTGGAGGGTCCCAAGGCAGAAGATGAGGCATTCTTCTTCCAGGTGTCAGGCAGTTTGGCAGTGGAGGATGCCCAGGGCTAGCAAGTTCTTGGCAAAATGGGAGGGAGAGTGAAAGTGTTCAGCCACAGGATGATGGATTTGTTTAGTGTGTGTGCCCCAGAGATGTAGTCTGAAACATTCCGCAAGTTGGCGACCTGTCTCCCCAATGTAGAGGGGACCACAGCAGGAGCAACGGACACAATAGATGACGTGTGTGGAATACAGGTATGTGAAAGGATCCTTTAGGGCCTTCGACTGAGGTGAGGGTGGAGGTGTAGGTGCAGGTTTTGCACTTCTACTGGTGGAGGGAGGTTTTGGGGGAATGGACATAAAAAGGGGGTCATGGAGGGAATGGTCTCTGCGGAATGCAGATAGGGGAGGGAGGGAAATATATCCCTAGTAATGGGGTCTGTTTGTAAATGGTCAAAATGGCAGAGGATAATGCAAGGTTGGTGGGGTGGAAGGTGAGGATCGGGGGTTTCATCCTTTTTACAGTTGGAGGGGGTAGGGTTTAAGGGTGGAAGTGTGGGAAGTGGAGGAGATGTGCTGGAATGCATCATTGACCATGTGGGAGGGGAACTTGCAGTCCTTGAAGAAGGAGGCCATCTAGGTTGTTCTATGGTGGAATTGGTCCTCCCGGGAGCAGATATGGTGAAGGTGGAAGAATTGGGAATAAGGGATAGCATTTTTACAGGAGGCAGGGAGGGAGGTGGTGTAGTCCAAGTAGCTGTGGGCTCAGGTGGGTTTAAAGTAGATGATCGTGTTAGGTTGGGGTTGGAGGTGGTGAGTTCCAGGAAGGAGAGGGAGGTGTTCAAGATGGTCCAGGTGAACTTGAGGTATTAGTGAAGTTGATGGACTGTTCAGCCTCCTTGTGGGAGCATGAGATGGCGCCGATTCAGTCATCAATGTAGTGGAGGAAAAGGTGGGGAATGGTGCCAGTATAGCTCTGCAAGATAGACTGTTCCGCATACCTGATGAAGAGGCAGGCATAGCTTGGGCCCGTGCGTATGCACTAAACAAACCCACTGCCCTGTGGCCGAACAGTCTAACTCCCCCTCCCATTTTGCCAAGGACATGCAAGTCCTGGTCCTCCTCCACCACCAAACTCTAGCCACCTGATGCCCGGAGGAAGAACGTCTCATCTTCCGCCTTGGGACCCTCCAAGCTCACGGGATCAATGTTGATTTTACCAGTTTCCTCAATTCCCCTCTCCCACTCTACCCCAGATCCAACCTTCCAACTAGGCACTGCCCTCTTGAACTGTCCAGCATCACACTCCTGACAATGTTACAGCAGAACCTATTGCCCATGTGTACCTGATTCACCTGGCTTTCCTATACTGCAGCAGGCAGACAACACAGACATGTATAGACAGGAGGTTAGGCATCCTGTTGACACAGTTGCAATTGGATCCAGGCAGATAGTCAAATGGATGTTGGAGAAAACCAATCAAACTTACTCCAACATGAAGCATTTTATACAATTGCTTGCAAATTGCCCTAGGAAAGTTTTTACTTCTTTCCCTCCTGCTAGGCCTGGACGGGGATGGCATGGTGGTTTAGTGGTTAGCACTGCTGCTTCACAACATCAGGGGCCCAGGTTCAATTCTACCCTCAAGCAACTGTCTGTGTCCATGTCTCTGCATGGGTTTCCTATGAGTGCCCCAGTTTCCTCCCACAGTCCAAAGATGTGCCAGTCTGGTGAATTGGCCATGCTAAATTGCCCCTACTGTAAGATGCATTACTCAGAGGGAAATGGATCTGGGTGGGTTACTCTTCAGGAGTTCAATGTGGACTTATTGAGCCAAAGGGCCTGTTTCCAAGCTGGAGGGAATCTAATCTAATAGCACAGGCGCAAGGAGATAAATATCCTTTGAGCCGTATAAGACTTTCACTGAAAAATAATTTAATTGGGATGTTTAAAACACACACAGCTGTGTTATTGTAAATAAGGGAAGATTATTTCCTCTGTTTGGGCAGAGGGAAGTTTAATTTAGAGTGAAGGGAGAGTGAGGAAAAAGTGTTGAGTACTTTTTTTTCAACTTTTTTTTATCACAGCATGAAATATTGATGCAAAGGTTATTGCATTTTTAAGTGGAAATTGGATGAATGCACCGGAGAATGATGCTAAGTCAGAACACAGAGTAGGGAACCATGACAGCTTTTTTGGATGAAGGCAATTCTTGGCCTATCTGCTTGCAGAGGTGTGTAATAACATTTCAGAAACGGTGGATTAAGCATATTTTGGAGGGGATGCTGTTTCTGGAAAATTGAACGTTCATAGAATAGAGTATCTATTGTGCCTTAAGCTTATTGATCTCCTTATCTAAGGAAGGATGTAAGTGCATTGAAAGCAGTTGGGCAAGTTGTCTTATTAAGAAAAGGGTGAGACAGTCTAGATTTGTATCAGCCGGAGTTTAGAGCAGGAAGAGGTGAGTTGTTTAAAATGTAAGAACCTAAAAGGTCTTGACATGTTTAAGAAGATGTTTCCCTGTGTGGGAGAATCTAAAACTAGGGACCACTGTTTAAAATAAAAGATTGCCCATTTAAGACAGTGGTAAGTAGAATATGTAGAAACCACAATCTCTACTATTCAGGACAAGGGCAGCAATTACATGCTCAATATCATCACCTGCAGGACACCCTTCCAGGCAAGCACCATCTGACTTTGAACTGTATCATTGTTGTATCATTGTCACTGGATTAAGATCCTGAGCTCTTGGGTGCACCCATAAAGTCATGGACTCTTTACCATGCAGAAATGGACCCTTCATCCAACGCATCCATTGCAACAAGGTATCCTCAACTGAACAGCCCCATCTGCCTGTATTTGGCCCATATCCCTCCAAACCTTTCCTATTTATGTACCTGTCAAAATGTATTTTAAATGTTGTAATTGTACCCACCCCTACCACTTCTTCTGGCAGCTCATTCCATATATACACCATCCTCTACATGTACAAAGTTACCCCTCAAGCCCTTTTAAAATCCTTCCCCTGCCACCAAACCTATGCTGTTTAGTTTTGGACTGCCATACTCTTGGAAAAAGACGTTGGCCATTCACCTTATCGAGGCCCATCATAATTTTATAAACCTCTATAAGGTCACCCCTCAACCTCCTCCACTTCCAACCCTCCCGGAAAACAGCCCCAGCCTATTCAGCCTCTCCCTGTAGCTCAAACCCTCCAACCCTGGCAACATCCTTCTAATTTTTCTCTGCATCCTTTCTAGTTTAACATCATCCTATAGCAGGATGACCAGACTAGTATACAGTATTCCAAAAGTGGCCTCACCAATGTCTTGTACAGCTGCAATATGACTTCCCAACTCCTATACAGATGTTGCAAATCAAAAATAAAAACAGGAGTTGCTGGAAAAAAAGTTTAAGTTTTGGGTCTGAGATCCTTCCCCAGAACAGAGGGTTCTGGGGAAGGCTTACTGGACCCGAAACATTAACTTTAATTTCACTTCACAGATGCTGAGCTTTTCCAGTGACTCCTATGCTCAATACTCTGACTAATTAAGGCATCACATGCAAAGAAAGACCACTTCCACTTTCTCCGGGGCAATTGGGAATGGCCAATAAATGCCTACTGCTCCATCAAAGATCAAATCCCATGAAAGAATATAAAAATGGCCTTTGTCAAGTTAGAAATTGAATTTTGTCTTATTTTAATTAGCTCTGATCTTGATGAATTTCATGTTCGCTATCATTTTAATTCTCAAGACTTTGTTTTTGAAAACAAGCTTGTCTTCTTCCCTAAAGTGGGCTACAGCATCCCTTTGACAAATAACTATTTAAAAAGTCCCATGCTACTGTCTGGAAAAGATTTCCCAGCACCTGGAGTAGATGGGATTCTTTTGAAATGAAGCCAAACAGAAGGAGGAATGAAAGATTTGAAATGATATTGCCTGGTTGCATTCCTGAAACATTTCAAAACACTTAACCTTTAATGAATGACTGTGAACTGCCGTTATGTAAGCAAACACATTCAAGTCATCATGTTCTAATTTTGGCGAAGCTTGAATCATTGTGGGATATTGGCAGTTATTATGTTCAACATCCCATTATCATGAAATGAAGCATACCATTAAACACAGTAAATTAACTGGAACACTGTCACGTAACAGATGGACCTGACTTGCTGCTTAACATGAGTATAAAGGATGAGGAAAAAATATGTTTTTCTTGTAGATTCTCCCAAGTGCCTGCCTTTAACTTTTCTGGAAGATCAATAGGGACTCTATCTCATCAGGGTTTCCATTAATATTCCTTGAAATTAACATACTCCAATTGGGAGAACTTTTAAAGGAATTCTGGACGTTTGTAACATTGCTGCTTTTCCACATAAGCTCCCTGTTTGGCAAAGAAATTAACTGAATAAACATAAGAACATGGGAACTAGAATAGGAACTATTCCACAAGCCTTGAAAGTAGATCCTTGCTGATTTTCTACCTCAAGGGCCATACTCCCACTTAATTCCTACATCCCTTAACATTCCTAATATCTGGAAATCTGTACATCCCTGTTTTTTTGTTTATTTATTTGTGGGATGTGGACGTCACTGGCTGGTGGTGAGTTGCCTTCTTGAACTGCTGCAGTCCGCTGGCTGTGGGTTGACCCACAATGTCATGAGCGAGGGAATTCCAGGATTTTGACCCAATGACAGTGAAGGAACGGAGATATATTTCCAAGTCAGGCTGGAGAGTGGCTTGGAGGGGAACTTGGAGGTGGTGGCATTCCAATGTATCTGCTGCCCTTGTCCATCTAGATGGAAATGATCACATATTTAGAGGATGCTATCTGAGGATCTTTGGTGAATTTCTCTAGTGCATCTTGTAGTACACACTGCTGTTACTAAGCAGACTTAATGATTGAGCCTGCACAGCTGCTAGTGAATTCCAAAGCTTCACCACCTTCTAGAGAGAAGCAGTCAATATGTTTGGTGTGAAGGAATCTGAATTATCCATTACAAAGCAGAAGGTTGTTCTTCCCAGGGGCGTTCTGTCCTCACATTGTAAGTTTGCTTGCTGCGCTAGAAGGTTTGGCTCAGACATTTTGTCACAATGCTAGGTAACAACATCAGTGAGCCTTTAGTGAAGCGCAGGTGTTCTGTCCCACTTTCTACTTACGTGTCTTGGTCAAACCAAATAGAAAGTGGGACAGAACGCCAGCACTTCAATGGAGGCTCACTGATGATGTTACTGAGCATGGTGAGGAAACGTCTGAGAACAAACCTACTAGCTCAGTGAGCAAACATACAACAATCTGAGCTACAAATCTTCTCCAAAATTGCATTCAGTCCTCCATTAGGTCACCTCTATGACAGGGGTGGAGAAGCAGCATCTGACATAATGAGCTCATCCACTTCAATCTGCATCATTTTTGTCTTTTTTTCTTTTCACTTTTGCTTTTTCTTTAAAGTCTTGAAAGCATCAGTTACAACAGCGTCAGTGAGAGTAGGCCCTGTGCAGAATGGCAGACAAAGACAGCGACATGGGCCTGAGAAGCGGCAAGGCTGGCTAAATGTTGAAGGGGAGACATCCAGCAGCAACACCAGAACAAGGGGAACGCAGCTCCAACCTAGCCCGAGGTCTAATTCCCCCAATCCACACTCGCAAGCTGACCTGAGGCTGCAGGTCTGTGGCTAGGCCCAGGCGCCTGACAGCGAGAGGCAGACAGTTTAGTTCCAGGGCAGGACCGGCACTGGCTTCATCGGTGAGGTTGACCTAGCATGAACTCACGGGGGTGGTGTTGGTGGAGACAAGATGGTGCCAGGGAGTGGTGACCCCATAACCAATAGAAATACTGTGTCAGGAAACCTTCCTGCACACATTGGACAAAAGCTGATCCATCTGACGTACTGAAGTTATAGTATTTCCAGTCAATGTTGGGGAAGTTAAAGACTCCATAATGACCACTCTATTCCTTTCACTCCTGCCCAGAACTAATTTGCCAATCCTCTCCTCCACATCCCTAGAACTTTGCAGAGGCCTATAAAATCTCCCAGCAGTGTGACCACTCCTCTTATGTTTCTCGCCTCAGCCTATAACAGCTTTCCAGGCGAGTCCTTGTCAAATGTTCTTTTAGCCACTGTTATACTATACTTGACTAACAAAGCCACACCACCCCCTCTTTTACCACCTTCCCTGATCTTAATGAATGATTTGAACCCTGGAACCTGCAACATCCATTCCTGGCTCTGCTCTATCCATGTCTCAGTAATGGCCACAACATCAAAGTCCCAGGTACCTATCCATTCTGCAAACTCACCTCCCTTATTCCTGATACTCCTGGCGTTGAAGTAGACACACTTCAAACCAGCTTGCTGTCTGCCAGCACATTCCTGTGACCATGAAATCCTGTGTATGACCTCCCTACTCACATCCCACTATGTACTGGAACTATACCACAGGTTCCCATCCTCCTGCTGAGCTAGCTTAAACCCATCAGAGTGGCACCAGCAAATTTCCTACCATGATATTAGTATCCCTCTGGTTCAAGTGAAGACTGTCCTGTTTGTTGAGGTCCCACCTTCCCCAGACTGAGCCCCAATTATCCATGTACCTTAAACCCTCCCTCTTCCACCATCCCAGCAACCATGTGTTCAGCTGATATCTCTCCCTGTTCTTCACATCAGTAGCCTGTGGCACAGGTAACAATCCACAGGTAGCAACTCTGGTTGTTCTAGCTCTCAGCCTCCACCCTGGCTCCCCGAAATCCTGCCTTACATCCCTATCCCTCTTTCAACCCATGTTGTTGGTACCTATGTGGACCACAATTTGGGGCTTGTCACCCTCTCCCTTTAGGACCCCAAACACATGATCCGAGACATCACAGACCCTGGCATCTGGGAGATAACACACTAACTGTGAGTTTCTTCCTTCTCACTATTGAGTCCCCATTGACTAACACTCGCTTCCTTTCCCCCTTTGCCTTCTGTGCAACAAGGACAGACTCTGTGCCAGACACCTGCACCCCAGTACATGCCCCTGGGAAGTCATCCCCCCTAACAATATCTCAAATGGTATACTTGTTTTTCAGGGAAATGACCACAGAAAATCGCAGCACTGACTGTTTTTTCACCATTCTAACAACTTTCTTCGTGCCTAGGAGTAACTACTTCCCTGTAACTCTTATCTATCACAGACTCTGCATCCTGAATTACCTGAATTTCATCCAGCTCCTGCTCCTGTTCCGTAATGTGCTCTTGGAGGAGCAAGAGTTGGGTGCACTTCCTGCAGATGTACTTGGATGGGACACTAATGACATCCCTCACCTGAAACATCATGCAGGAGGAACATTCCTCTCCCTGCACTGCCATCCCTGCTTGTCCCCTTATCAGAGAGTTAAAAAAAGAAGAGATGTGTCCCTGGTGTTTAAAGTTAGAGAAGGGGGATGAGTGGGAAGTCCTACAAGGGTAGGGTCTCACGTTTAGAAAACACTCACTTATATAGCTGAGGTAAAAAAAATGTCCGTCCTTTCCCAAAAACCTCTGCTGTCCAAGGTGCTGCCACTGCCGATGCCCAAGGTAAGCTTTTAAAGTTTTAAATCAGTGACTCAGCTTTCCCGACAGGCCCCTGGTCCAAGCTCTCGCTCTTCCTGCTGCTGGCAACTGAGAGGATGTCAGAAAATTTTATTACAATCAGTGGGTGCTAGAAATATGGAACATGCTGCCTGAGAGGGTGTTGGTGAACTCAGAACATTTAAGAAGCATCTGGATAAGCACTGGTAGGCTATGGTAGGCTATGGACCAAGTGTAGGTAAATGGGGTTAGTGTCGTTGGTCAGCATAGACATGGTGGGCTGAAGGGTCTCTTTCTATGACTCTATGAAACCTTCATCAGTTCAAGGAGTAATGGAGACGTTGCCTGTGCTTTTGGAAACAACCAAATCAAAACTGACAGGGACATAATATTGTAACACTGCAGTTAGATTTAATCTTCTAATGACCACCAACTGTTACTTTGTCATGCAATGCCATCTGCTGTCCATGTGGTCGAATGGAGAGCAGCCACTATCTCCTTTAATGTCTGGGTCTATAGGCCTACTTCATTTCACCCAGAAGAGGTAAATCATCAGGCAATCTGATGAGAAAAGTTATGTTTTAAACACCATGTATTTCTCACATGACAGTGCCTAGGCACATGTTACATTGGTAAGCTAGATTTTGTTTCTCAGACTGTGAGGATACATAGGAACTTTTTCTCATAATCCAGAGCTGATCTGTTTTTCCTCACAAATCCTTGTGACATCATCAGATTGAGTAAGCTTAATGCAAAATTCAGCATTAACCCTGTCTAGAACCATTGCCTTATGTAACATATTTCCCCAGCAAGCTTATACATTGATGTATATAATTATGTTTACCACTATCCCATCACCCCGTGAAGTCTTGACATCATTAAAATTAGACAGTCTGGAAATTTTGCAATTGTTTACAAATGTGTTCTCTTTGGAACCGGCAGATTGGTAGATCTTTAAATTGAAGACTGTTTACCTTGATTATGTTTTTGGGATTATCTTTTTGGCATTGTCTTAGGGTGGCACAGTGGCTCAGTGATCCAGGTTCAATTCCAGACTTGGGCAACTGTGTGTGTGGTGTTTGCATGTTCTCCCTGTGTCTGTGTGGGTTCCAGACAGGAAGATGGGGGATTTCGTGAGTTGCTTTGGTATCCTCCTGTATTCCAAAGATGTGCAGGTAGGTGGATCGGTTGTGCTAATTTGTTCTGTCGTGTGCAGGTCAGATGGGTTAGCCATGGTGAATGTGGGAATAGGGTAGATCTGGGTGGGTTGCTCTTTGGAAGGTCAGTGCAAGACAGAATGGTCTCTTTTCACATTGCAGTGATGCAATTCTGTCATGATTTGGAAATGCCAGCGTTGGACTGGGATGTGCAAAGTTAAAAATCATACAACACCAGGTTACAGTCCAACAGGTTTAATTGGAAGCACTAACTGTTGGAGTGGTTGTGGCTCGCCAGATAATGTTAGCCAGATAACCTTCAACATTATCTGGCTAACCAATTGTAACAGTTAACCTGAGAATGTAACTTTTTAAAAAAAGTTTTGTGATTTAAATATGAAAGAAGTGAAACTATCATGATATTCGAACAAATGAAAGACTCAACAAACAATCAAGGTATTTTTCAGTGTATAATTTCAGTTACATCACACTGTAAACTTTTGCTATAAATTCTGTGTCTTACAATTGTGTACTCCACAACCACCTGATGAAGGAGCGACGCTCTGAAAGCTAGTGCTTCCAATTAAACCTGTTGGAATATAACCTGGTGTTGTGTGATTTTTAACATTCTATTCTGTGACACTTTAAGGTCTGTAAAGTTTTTCTCAGCTGGAGGGCTTTATATTGCTTAGATGTCCTTCACAGTGACACTTTAACTCATGAAAGAATAAAGGAAAATTGGCAGTATTTCCCAGCATGCAACATTCCCTCTGCACTGCACAGTGGGCTGTCAATCTGGATTTTTATGATACATTTATTGAGTGGGTCTTTTCCCATGTGAGGATATTATCAACTGAGCCATTGCTGACAATCAGAATTAGAATAACTAAATTAACAGAGGAATGTGTTCTCAACACATCGTTAATTTTAAATGGGAGTATAGGGGAGGATAAAGTATTTTTGAAGGTGTTTTCCTGATAATCAAATATGGTCTCAAAATGGGACATACAGATGATGAAATAAAGTCAGGGAGTCATACAGTATGAAGGCTGAGGGGTGACCTCATAGACATTTATAAAATCATGAGAGGCATAGATAAGGTATTTTTCCCAGACTAGGGGAGTGCAAAGGTTTCAAGTGTGAAGGGAAAGATTTAAAAGGGACCCGGGGGCAACATTTTCACACAGAGGGTGGTGTGCATATAGAAGAAGCTGTCAGAGGATGTGGTAGACACAGGTTCAATTACAACATTTAAAAGACATTTGGACAGGCATATGAATGGGAAAGGTTTAGAGGGATATGGGCCAAATACAGGAACCAGGTCAGTTTATCAGTTGATCATCACTCTTTCTCTAGTTGCTGCTGTGCTTCTCAAACTGTCTGCTAAAACGTACGTACCTTTTATTTTAAAATGTTACCATACAAAGGCATCAAAGACGCTAAAGGAGACAGAGAAAATCAGAAGAGCATTTGCATTTTGCATTGATGAAGTGGATGCCCTAGGCTTAATCTCTCCCTGCAGGCTCAGCATCAACGTAATACAGACAGAAAGGCCAAAGGGAGTACTTGTTCAAAATACTTCCCCTGTTTTTTGCATCAAAGTAACTGTTGGAACAGATTTTTCTCTCTGAAACTTTCGTCTAGATTCTTCCCAGCACAGAAACTCTCTGCTTTCTTATGTTTCTGCTAGCACTTCCTGTATTCCTCCAGGGCCATAGCTGAATTGCTCCCTTTGGACTTACTAAAAGCCTTTTTCATCTCCCTCATTCAGTCCTGAATAGTCTTAGACATCCAGGGCACCAAATGGTGCCAAACAAATTTACTGTCAGGAATTCTCGATATGGAAGTCAGGTAACCATGGACATTGGAGAAAGTGAGGACTGCTGATGCTGGGGATCAGAGCTTAAAAATGTGTTGCTGGAAAAGCGCAGCAGGTCAGGCAGCATCAAAGGAGAAGGAGAATCAACGTTTTGGGCATTAGCCCTCAGCAGCATCCTAAAATGGAACTATATCATCGTTCCTTCACTGTCGTTGGGTCAAAATCCTGGAATTCCCTCCTCAAGGGCATTGTGGGTCAACCTATAGCACAAGGACTGCAGTGCTTCAAGAAGGCAGCTCACTACCACCTTCTCAAGGGCAACTAGGGACGGGCAATAAATGTCCATCCCACATCCTTAGACTAAATGAGGAAAACTTCTGTTCCAGGACTGTTCAATTATGTCGCTCAGGGTGGATACAGTCTGTCCATCAAGTCTGCCAAAGGAACATTAGGGGGAAGAGGATTAACAGTACAATGGGGTGGGGGGAAACATTCAGGAACCTATTCATTGGGATTGGAAGCTGCAGGTTAGGGGGAATGGGGAATGTCAATTGCAAAGGTTGGGGAACAAAATATTTTTGATGGATGATATGGTAAAGTGTGGATGAGAACAGCGTAACATGGGATGGTGTACATCTGTGGTCAGGAACATCTGGCCTTAAGGGGTGACATTGTGCTGGAAGTCAGAGGTTTGCATTAGGGAAGAAGATTATAATGACTACACTCAGAGTGGGGAGGGTAAGTAGCTCAACATGTGAGGGAGGGGGAGTTGCAAGATCCATCAATGGAAGACCCTTCAAAGGGCAACAAAATTGCATGCAGACCCATTTATTATGTAGATCTGCAGCCTCCCCTCAATTCCCTGCAAAACAAATGCATTGCCTCCCTGTTCCAAACATTGCTGACCACTTTATTCACACCAGCCAGGAGGCTCAAGAATTTATTTGGATATTTGACCAGGAGGGGCATTGTTCCAGCAGAAGAGAAAGTGAGGACTGCAGATGCTGGAGATCAGAGTTGAGAGTGTAGTGTTGGAAAAGCACAGCAGGTCAGGCGGCATCCGAGGAACAGGAGAATCAACGTTTCGGGCATAAGCCCTTTCAGAATGAAGCTCATTCTGGATGAAGAGCTGATGTCTGAAACGTCAATTCCCCTGCTGCTCGGATGCTGCCTGACCTGCTGTGCTTTTCCAGCACCACACTCCTGACAATGTTCCAGCAGAACCTATTGCCCTTGTATACCTGGTTTCCCTATACTGCAGCAGGCAGACAACACAGACATCAGTCCATGCTGACACACTTGCAATTAGAGCCAGGCAGATAGTCAAATGGATGTTGGAAAAAAACAATCAAACTTATTCCAACATGAAGCATTTTACTCTTGCTTGCAAAGTGCCCTAAGAAGGTTTTTATTTCTTGCCCTCCTGCTAGGCCTCAGGGTTGTTCTCGGTTCTGCAGCTGGGGTGGTGGGATCCTGCTGGCACTGCAGGCGTTGGACTTTGAGATTTGGCTGAGCGACCCTGGTGGGGCGGGAGTATGGGGGTGGTGTTCATTTGCACATGGACAGGGAGTGGCATGGTGGCTCAATGGTTAGCACTGCGGCCTCACAACGCCAGGGGCCCAGGTTCAATTCTAGCCTCAGGTGACTGTCTGTGTGGAGTTTGCACATTCTTCCTGTGTCTGTGTGGGTTTCCTCCGGGTGCTCCGGTTTCCTTCCACAATCCAAAGATGTGCAGATTAGGTGAATTGGCCATACTAAATTGCCCATAGTGTTCAGGGATGTGTAGGTAAGGTGCATTGGTCAGAGGTAAATATAGGATAGTAGGGGGATGGGCATTAATAGATCTCTTAAAAATAGTGGAATCAAGGGTTTTTGGGATAAGGCAGGAACAAGATACTGATTGTGGATGATCAGCCATGATCATAATGCATGGTGGTGCTGCCTCAAAGGGCCAATTGTCTACTCCTGCACTTATTGTCTATTGTGTATTCAAGAAAGAGATGGGTGGGTTTACATTTTAGAGGGATGGTCTGGCCTTGTTGAGCTGAAGGGGCTGTTTCCACAATGGAGGGATTCTATAAAAAAAGCTGTGTTGAAGGTTTCTCACCTGAGACACACGGACCCTCTTCCATCCTCATCTTCCAAAGTTCGGAGAGGGCAAGTAGATAGGAAGTAGAAGTGTCCTGACCACCTTTGGACTGCCTGAAGAGGATATTTATGAAGGGGCTGGTATGTGATTCCTGCTCCAGCTGAGTGTCTCCTTGCACTGTCCTATCCCTTTGTGTGGAAGAGCCTCCTGGAATATGCACTAGGTTCCCCATTGCCTTGCCTTCATCACCACATCCATTGGTTTGGTGTATGGATGTGTGTGCCTTTCTAGCAAGCCTGAGGATGCTGGACCTAGATGTCTATGGCAACTGCCAACCTGTCCATGGAGGCAGACAGACATGCTTGCTGCAGCTGGGTCCCCTCAGTGTAACTGCAACTCTGCAGCCTCTGGGCTATCACGGTCACTGCCACCCACATACCTCTCTGCACTGGTTGTGGGCATGGAAAGAAATACAAGTGAGGGAAGATGTTGCTTGCGACAGTGAGTGAGGCAGAGTGTGAGCCTTGAGCAGAAGCCATGCTGTGGAGTGGAGAGGTCACTGAGTTTCTTGTGGCACTGACCTGATACGTAATCTTGGACCAGTCTTGTGTTGAAGCCTCCTATGAAGGTCCTGTAGGATAAGGATAACTCCTCTTCAGAACCACTCCTCTGCCACAATCTCCAGACATCGCGATGCCATCTTTCTGTTTTTGGACATCTTCTGACTGAACGTCATCTTCAGAATGCCATGTTCATTTGAGTGCACAGTGGCATTTAAACTCTGGCACGCACACCAGGGAGACTGGTCTTTGGACTAATAACTGCTGATTGTTCCAGCAATAGAACATAGAACATAGAACAGTACAGCACAGAACAGGCCCTTCAGCCCACGATGTTGTGCCGGCCACTGATCCTCATGTATGCACCCTCAAATTTCTGTGACCATATGCATGTCCAGGAGTCTCTTAAATGTTCCCAATGACCTTGCTTCCACAACTGCTGCTGGTAATGCATTCCATGCTGTCTCAACTCTCTGTGTAAAGAACCCGCCTCTGACCTCCCCTCTATACTTTCCTCCAACCAGCTTAAAACTATGACCCCTCATGTTGGTCATTTCTGCCCTGGGAAATAGTCTCTGGCTATCGACTCTATCTATGCCTGTCATTATCTTGTATACCTCAATTAGGTCCCCTCTCCTCCTCCTTTTCTCCAATCATAAAGGACCGAGCTCAGTCAACCTCTCTTCATAAGATAAGCTCTCCAGTCCAGGTAGCATCCTGGTAAACCTCCTCTGAACCCTCTCCAAAGCATCTAAATCTTTCCTATAATAGGGCGACCAGAACTGGACGCAGTATTCCAAGTGCAGTCTTACCAAAGTTTTATAGAGCTGCAACAAGATCTCATGGCTCTTAAACTCAATCCCCCTGTTAATGAAAGCCAAAACACCATATGCTTTCTTCACAACCCTGTCCACTTGGGTGGCCATTTTAAGGGATCTATGTACCTGCGCACCAAGATCCCTCTGTTCCTCCACACTGCCAAGAATCCTATCCTTAATCCTGTACTCAGCTTTCAAATTCGACCTTCCAAAATGCATCACCTCGCATTTATCCAGGTTGAACTCCATCTGCCACCTCTCAGCCCATCTCTGCATCCTGTCAATGTCCTGCTGCAGCCTACAACAGCCCTCTATACTGCCAATGACACCTCCAACCTTTGTGTCATCTGCAAACTTGCTGACGCATCCTTCAATCCCCTCATCTAAGTCATTAATAAAAATTACAAACAGGAGAGGCCCAAGGACAGAGCCCTGTGGAACACCACTCACCACAGACTTCCAGGCAGAATATTTTCCTTCTACTACCACTCGCTGTCTTCTGGTGGCCAGCCAATGGAGTAGCTTAGTGGTTAGCACTGCTACCTCACAACACCAGGGACCCAGGTTGGATTCCAGGGGTGACTGACTGTGTGGAGATTGCACATTGTCCCTGAGTCTGTGTGGGCTCCTTCTGGGTGCTCCGGTTTTCTTCCACAGGCAAAAGATGTGCAGCTCAGGTGGATTGGCCACACTAAATTGTCCATCATGTCCAGGAATGTGCAGAGGCTAGGTGGCTTAGCCATGGGAAATTCAGAGACAGGGTAGTTGGTTGGGTCTGGGTGGGATGTTGATCGGAGAGTCGGTATGAACCCTATGGGCTGAATGGCCCACTTCCACACTGTAGGGATTCTATGAGCAGCACGTGTAAGTTGGGGCTGGAATCAGACAAGAAGGGGTGCTGTAAAGACTCGATAAGATATAGTGAGAATTATTTCTAGACCTCGTGGTGAAAAACCCTCCAAAAAAACTCAACAGAGCTGCAGCTGAGCTAAAAAAAAATTAAGATACAGCCTGCTGTCTTTGTCATCATGTAAACAAACACAGAAGCCAATGTTCTGTGATAAAAGACATAATGAGGAAAGTGAGCAATGAATCTAATTTTGGAGGTGTTGGTTTGAGAGGAATGTTGTCAAACAGACCAGTTCAAATTCCTGCTTTGCTTTGCACAATGCCATTATATTTTTACAGCCCCCTGAACTGGCAGATGTGGCCTTACTCTGATGCAAAGGGCAGCACCTTTGGTAATGTGGAACCGGTCTGAAGTGCCAGAGCAGATTATGTATTCAAAGCCTGAAGTGCTTTCCCCTCGGTTCCAGTGATGTGTAAGCTTTAAAATCATGTCTCATACCTCTCCTTGGCACCAGCTGAATGACAGGCACACAAATCAGATTCACAAATCATTAAAAGTAACAACATAGATTAATAACCTCATATTAAAATGCAAACAAAGCACAGAGGTTCAAAAACAAAGAGGTTACCTTAAACTTGTATTGACCTTTGTTTGGATCGTAATTGGACTGCCGTGCACAGTTCTGATCTCTGCGTTATAAAAAGGATGCTGAGGCAGCAGAGAGGTACAATATGATCTACAAGGAAGACTCCAGACCTGAGCGGTTTTAACTGTCAGGAAAGCTTGTGGCCTATTTCTATCGAATCAAGAAGACTGAATGGTGACTGAATTATGATGGAGTTTGATAGAGCAGATGCGAAGGAAATACTTCCAGTTGTAAGCCGCACAAAGCTAAAGGCCATTATTAGAATAAAATAAAAACAGAAACTCAGCAGGTTCAACAGCATATATGGAGAGAAAGCCGAGTCGACATTCCACGTCCAGTGATCTGCTTCAGAACTTCTGAACTTTTTCACCAATTCCTCTCATCAATACAAAGTTGTCACTAATACATCCAGTGAGGACTTGGAGACCAATGTGGAACTGAAGTAGAAGACCGAGAAATATTTACGTTTCCTTGACCTTGGGGTCAGACAATTACTTCAGGGCAAAAGGAGTAAGATGATACGTTGATACTGTGGTCAATTTTGGTCACAACGTAACAGGAAGGATGTGGAGGCTTTGGAGAAGGTACAGAAGAGGTTTACCAGGATGCTGTTGCGATTACAGGGTATGAGCTATAAGGAGAGGCTAGAGAAACTCGGGTTGTTTTCCCTGGAGTGGCGGAAGCTGAGGGGAAACTTGCTAAAAGATTCATGGATAGGTTTGGCTGTCAGAATCTTTTTTTCCCAGAGTTGAAATGTCTTAAACTGGGGTCGGAGGGGCGGGGAGGGGGAGGGGGGCATGTATTTGAGGTGAGTGAAGGACAGTTTAAAGAAAATGTGAGGAGTATGTTTTTTACATACAGTGTTATGAGTCTGGAAAAGACTACCAGAAGTGATGGTGGAGGCAGATATGACTGGAATGGTTAATAGAATTCTAGATAAGCACATGAACATGCAAGGAATGGAGGGATATTGACTGAGGGCAGGCAGAAGGGATTTAGTTTAATTTGGCACATGTTCAGTTCAACATTGTGGGCTGAAGGGCCTGTCCCTGTTATAAAGCCTACATCATGGTGTTAATTTATTTACTTCAATATAAAGGATGTCTCTTACTTTCAGGTTGGACCCTGTTGAGACTGAGATGGTCTTGAGGTTGTAGCATCTAAATTCTTTGGTAAACCTGCTGCACTTGTTGCACAGTGTGGACAAATTGAATGTGAATCCTCTAGCAATAAGAGTGTTAGTAGCATTCTCACTGTCTGTAAACTTGTGAGGAAGCAATGTGCCTTATTTCGCAAGTCATCACAAAGGACTGGAAACAGTTGAGGAGAAATGACGAAGGACGAAGCATTATTACCAGCTTGTCTGAGGGGAAATGTATCCTTACCTCTTCCTGGTATCGTGCTGTTGATTTTCAACTAGTGGCTAAGTCCTAGATTCATGAAAATTTACAGCACAGAATAACGCCCTTCAGCCCATCAAGTCTAAACAAGCACTTAACTACTCTGGATAGAACTGTTTGTGTCTGAATCAAGACGTTGGGGGTTCAAAACCCATTAAGTGAACCTCGCTTAAAAACCCAGACTAACACATCTAAGACCCCATTGGTGAAAATGATGTCTTTTGAATGAGAAGATAAAACAGTGGACTCATTTGGCAGGTATAAGAAAATCACATGGCCATTTTATTCCTGAAGAAGGGCTTATGCCCAAAACGTCGATTCTCCTGCTCCTTTGATGCTGCCTGACCTGCTGCGCTTTTCCAGCAACATATTTTTCAGCTCTGATCTCCAGCATCTGCAGTCCTCACTTTCTGCTAGTTGATTTTAACCTACTGAGGATCCTCTTGCAAGGATGCCTTCCTTGAAGAAGCTCTCCTCCTCCCTCGACAGTCATTCCTGAAGAAGGGCTTATGCCCGAAACGTCGATTCTCCTGCTCCTTTGATGCTGCCTGACCTGCTGTGCTTTTCCAGCAACACATTTTTCAGCCATTTTATTTCCCAAGTTACATCATCAATGAGATTATAAGTTTCTCACTAAATTACAGCTCAGTCGGATCTTACTGTGTACAAATTTGCTGTTATATCTTACATTAAAACATTTTTGGCTACATTTTTCAAGTACATCATTGGTGATAAAGTATTTTGGGATGTTAGGAAATTGTAAAAAGAGTTATATAAGTGTGTGTTTTACAATGGGCACGACCCTTCTTCAGTTTTATGTCCTTTCTCCAACAACATCTCATCACCTTATCACCCCTGGTTCTCTGGCTCTCTCTCACAGCTCTCTTGTCTTGTTCATTTTACACCACATGCAAGCCCACAAAATGTACAAACTGACAATATTGTTCAGTTCATAATCTGAACTATCGGCCCATCAATGTTAATCAGTACCTCATGATCAAACTGGTCTACTGCTCCAGCAAGAGACACTCACTCCAGTATCAGCAGTACACAAAACTTGTTTAGTCTTCATGTTATATTATTTCTTTTAACCATGCTGGAATGGGAGAGGAGAAGAGAAATTTCAGAACTTAGTGAAGGTAGTTTGGATCAGTTGAAAACAAACAAATCCCACAACATCATCATCCTGCTGCTAACCAACTCACCGAGTTGCTTTGGCACTCCCTCTAAGTTGTGCAGTAGCTCATCCGAGCAACTGCTCTGAATGTTTGTGCTCAATCGGTGGACATTAATCAGTGTGCTGGTCTCGCTCCCAGCACTGACATCTAGGTCAGAGGAGTGCTGCTATCTAAACTGCAATTCCAGAATTTGTCCTGTTTTCTAATATTGCGTAATGTTTCATCTGTGGAGAAACACACTTAACAACATTAATGAAATCACTGGAATCCTTTACGAAGCAACATCAATAGTTAGTGAGTAGTGAGCAACCTCTGGTACTGTGGCTCCTTTGCTTCTGCTTTGACTGCGGTCTGTGCAACCACAAAGAGACCTATCCAGAATAAAGGACGTAGCTTCAAAATTAAAACTGGGCCATTTGACAAGAAATCAGTGAATATGTAATCATTAGTTTATAATATGCAACTCTCGAAGCTGTAATACAGGTCCAGGATTACTAACTTGACCTTATTGAAAGGGATTATCCATTATTTTGTTTGGTTGTCCTGAGTCCCTTAAGGAATGCCTTTTTTTCCTGGATTTTTAGGCCAACGTTGGGGAGACTTGGACACAGGAATAACAATTGAGTGGGACTGCAGCTGCATTCCCTCTAACTTTGCTTTCTCCGCATGGACCTCCTTGCTCCCTAGACGGCAGCAATTTCCAAACCTGGAAGTCAGCGCTGGGAACTGATTAACGTTCACCGATTAAGCATAAATATTCAGAGCAGCTGCTCAGATGAGCATCTGCACAACTTAGATGCAGTGCCAAAGCAACTCTTTGAGTTGGTCAGCAGCAGGATGACGATGTTGTGGGGTGGGTTGTAGGATTTGATTGTTTTCAACCTATCCAAATTACCCTCAACAAGCTCTGATGGTTACCAGAAAACTCTTCCCTTATACACTCCCACCAGCTCTCCCACTGTTCTGACACACCCCTTGTGTTTATGGCCATGAAAAATCACCCCCTATGTTTAGTGTGTACTCCAGTAGCTGCCCCTCCCCTCTGACCTCCATTAACAATGTCTTGGGAGTTACCATTGACCAGTATCTGAACTGAACGGGCCATATAAATTCTGTACCTACACCACCACCTCTTCAAGTCATTCACCATTCTGAATTGAAAATGTGTCACCATTTCTTCCCTGTCGCTAGGTCAAGTTTCCCTTCCTCATGGCATTGTGGTCAACCTAAAGTACATAGGGTCATAGAATCATACAGCACGGAAACAGACCCTTTAGTCCAACCAGTCCATGCTGACCATAATCTCAAACTAAACTAGTCCCACCTGACTGCTGCTGGCTCATATCCCTCCAAATCTTTCCTATTCATTACTTATCTAAGTGTCTTTTAAATAGTGTAACTGTGCCTGCTTCCATCACCTCCTCAGGAAGTTCATTTCATGCACGAGCCAGCCTCTGTGTAAAAAACTTTGTCCTTCATGTCTTTTATAAATCTCTCTCCTTAAAAATTGCCTACTAGTTTTGAAATCCCCCATCAGAGGGAAAAGTACCTACCATCAACCCTATCTGTACCCCTTACGATTTTATGAACCTCTACAAGGTCACCTCTCAACCTTCTACACTCCAGTGAGAAAGCCCCAGCTTAGCCAGCCTTTTCTTCATATCTCAAACCTTTCATACCCAGCAACATCCTGGTAGATCTTTTCTGAACCTTCTAGTTCATGAAGGCAACTTATCATCACCTTCTCAAGGCCAACTCGGGGCAGACGATAAAAATGGGCCCAGCCAGTGACACTTACATCCCATGTGTAACTTATACACAAAAATCCTCTACGGATGGCCTCATAGCAAAGAGTTTTTACTTTGAAAGAGTTAGTTTCCCTGTGCAAATCAGTCATGATCTTGTTTAGTCATGGGGGAGGGGTTATAAGGATCATTCCAGTTCCTATTGTCCCTCAGTGACTATTTTGCTAATGCTCCTGACCCTCTCGAGAGTATCAGGAGCAAGCAATGCTGTCAGATGCTGCTACATGTTGAGTTAGTGGATTAATCTGCTCATAGCAATATGTGTTGTACAGGATCTGTCAATATTATGGATTGACTGTTGCATGGGTATCAACATTTATTGCGTAGGCAAAAGAAATATCATTTAGTGCCATAATGCAAGTATATTCTCTCATGATGAAATTGTGATAGAATTTCCTTCTGGGTTTCAATCAGAAATTACAGATAGAGCAGAGATTTGCTTTAATATTTCTTATATACTATTGTCTCGAGGTTTTCAATTCACCTTTGTGCCTTATAATTATTGGATTGAAAGCTGAAATAGGAATTCTTTAAGTGCAAAGCAGATGTTGACTAAAATACAATTTTCATACAAGATAATTCAATATAAAGTCAGGCTTTATGTTTACTCAAACAATCCAAATGAAAATTGAATTAGTCATTCCAACAATGCGTGTGTTACTGAGGTTTTTTTCTTACAGCACAGGAGGAGGCCACTCAGCCCACCGAGCCCATACCAGGTGTTTTACGCTCTTTTGGTGTGAGGAAATGATACAAATGCAGTCTTCAGCTGAACTAGACAAATTGATCAGGGCAAGAATAGTCATCAGCTTTCTACCTGGTGGAGGACTCCAATCGCAAGCATGTTTTGTAGAAATATAGAAAATTGGAGGAGGAGTAGGCCATTCAGCCCTTTGAGCTTGCTCACTGTTCAAATACAATCATAGCAAATCATCCAACTATTAATCTGTTCCTACTTTTCCTTTATATTCTTTGATCCCTCCTGCTGCAAGTTTTATATTCCAACTCCTTCTTGAAATCTTAAAAGGTTTTGGCCTCAACTGCTTTCTATGGTAATGGATTCCACAGGCTCATCACTCCATGGGTGAAGACATTTCTCATCATTTCATTCCTAAATGGTCTACCCAATTTCCTCAGACTGTAACCCCTGATTCTAGACTCTCCTGTCATTGGGAACATCTTGCCTGCATTTTACCCATCTAGTACTGTTAGAATTGTATACATTTCTTTGTGGACCTTCCCTCAGTCTTCTGAACGCCAGTGACTATAATCGTAACCAACTCAATCTCTCCTCATATGTCAGTCCTGCCATCTCAGGAATCAGTCTGGTGAATTTCACTGCATTCCCTTCACTCAAAGATATCCTTTCTCAGAGAAAGTGACCAAAACTGCTCATAAAACTCCATGGTGTGTTATCGCCAATGCGCTGCAACAAGACATCCCTGCCCCTGTACTCAAGACGTCAATATCATACTTATTAGTACCTCCAAATATTGCAGCTCCGAGTGAAGGTAGGCACATCACTGTATGCCCATGAGTCCCTTGGTGTTTAGCCTACAATTCACTACTCTTATTGTGTGAAGCTTAAGGTCGAGCTTAATCAGAGGTAATTAAGAAATAAAGAATAGACTACCCACTGTACAGTGTCAACACTACTTTCATTACAGTGCTCTCTCTCTCACTCACTCACCTATCTCTCTTGCACGCGCACTTAAACACACAAATACACACATCATTCCTAGGGTATGTTGATGTTTGAAACAAACATAGAAAGTATGCTGGAGAAACTCAGCAGGTCCGGCAGCAACTGCACTGAAAGAAAACGAGTGCTTATTTCGAATCCACTCTGACTCTTCCTCAGGATATGATGGTTCTTGAGTATTGGACTTGGAATATTCACTCTGTTTCTCTCCTCAATTTGCTACAAGACCTGCTGAGCTTTGCCCCATTCTCTATGTTTGCTTCAGATTTCCATGATCTGCAGTATTTTGCCATTACTTTGTCAAATTTGGCTTTTTGAAAACATGCACATAAGATGTTGCTGTCGGGGCCAACAATTATCACCCTTCCCAATTGCCCAGAAGGCAGTTAAGAGTCAGCCACACATGGTTGAGGGTCTGGAATCACAGAAGGTCAGACCAGGTAAGGATGGCAGATTTCCTTTCCTAAATGATAGTTGTGACCAGACTTTTTTTAAAACAACAATTGACAGTGCTTAAACAGCTGGATTTTAACTGGCTTTTTAGTTTTTTTTAATTAAATTTCACCAGCTGCCATGGGTGAGATTTGAACCCAGGGTATTAGAGTAAAAAGTGAGGTCTGCAGATGCTGGAGATCAGAACTGAAAATGTGTTGCTGGTTAAAGCGCAGCAGGTCAGGCAGCATCCAAGGAACAGGAAATTCGACGTTTCGGGCATAAGCCCTTCATCAGGATGAAGGACTTATGCCCGAAACGTCGAATTTCCTGTTCCTTGGATGCTGCCTGACCTGCTGCGCTTTAACCAGCAACACATTTTCAACCCAGGTTATTATCCAGGGATCAGAATTATTTATTCTGTGATATTACCACCACAGCACCATTTCCTCCCAGTGACTATCGTGTGCCCAATCCTTGTAGTCCAATGAATCTCTCCACCACTCAATTGTGAACCACTACTTTGAAAAAAAATCTGAAAGCATTGACTCCTGATTTCTCATGCACTTAGTTATTTGCTGATCACTGACTAAAGAAAACAGATTGCTGCCATTTGTTCATGGGATGTAGGGATTGATGGCTGGGCCAATACATGTTGCCTACCATTAATTGCACTGGGGAAGGAGGTGGAGAGATATCTTCCTGAACCAATGCAGTCTTTTGGGTTCAAGGACACCCATGCTGCTGTTAGGTGAGTAACCCGAGAATTTTAACCCAGTGACACTGAAGGAATGGTAATATAATGGTGGTAAAGCCACTTTGGAATACTGTGTTCAATTCTGGTCTCCCTGCTATAGGAAAGATGGAACTTGAAAGGGTTCAGAAAACATTGATGAAGATGTTGTCAGGGTTGGAGGCTTTGAGCTATAGGGAACAGCTGAATGGGCTGGGGCTATTTACCCTGGAGCAATGGAGGCTGAAGGGTGGCTTTACAGAGGTTTATAAAATCATAAGAGACATGGATAGGATGAATAGGTCATTTTTCCAGGGTAGGGGAGTCTGAAACTCAAGGGTGTACTTTATAGTGAGAGGATAAAGATTTAAGGGAGATCAAAGGGGCAACATTTGCATGCAGAAGGTTGTGCGTGTATAGAATGAACAGCCAGAGGAAATGATGGAAGCTGGTACAATCACAACATTTAAAAGGCAACTGGATGGGTATATGAGTAAGAAGCATTTTGAGGGATATGGGCTCCAAATGCTGGCAAATGAGACTAGATTTATTTGGAATATCTGGTCAGCATGGACAAATTGGACCTAAGGGCCTGTTTCCACACTGTACAGCTCTATGACTCTATATTTCCAAATCAGGTTGGTGTGTGACTTGAAGGAGAGCTAACAAGCAGTGATGTTCTCGTGTATCAGCTGCCCTGTCGATCCAGATTATAGGGGTCACAGGTTTGCAATGTATTATATGAGGAGCTGTGGTGAGTTTCTGCAGTTCATGTTGAAGACAGTACACACTTCTACCGCTGTACATCAGATGTTGAAAGTTATGCATGTGGTGCCAGTCAGGTGAGCTGTTTTGCCGCCAGTAGTTTTGAGCTGTTGAGTATTGTTGGAGCTGTCGCCAACCAGTGCTTTGTTTAATTGTTCACCACCATTCATGAATGGATATGGGAGTGCTAAAGAGCTTCAATCTAATCCATTGGTTATGGAATCGCTCAGCTGCTTATGCTGTTCAGCATGGACATGGTGCTGAGTTGGAGCTTCATCAGGATAATTTTTAGGTATGGCGAATATGAGGACTACAGATGCTGGAGATCAGAATCAAGATTAGAGTGTTGCTGGAACAGCACAGCAGGTCAGACAGCATCCAAGGAGCAGGAAACTCAATAAAAGCCCTTCATCAGGAATTTTTAGGTATGCCTGGTGCTACACCTGGCATGTCCCCCTGCACTCTCCATTGAACCAGGAATGGTCCCCTGTCTTGATGGTAATGATTGAGTGGGCATTATGAGTCATGAAGTTTAGATTGTCCTGGAGTAGAAACCAGCTGCTGCTGATGGTCTACAGTACCCTATAGATGCCCAGTCTTGAATTGATAGATCTGTTGAAGTCTGTCCCAGCACAGTGATTCACAAAATGATGAATAATATCTTCAACGTGAAGATGAGACCTCACCACCAAAAGGACTGCATCGTGTCACTTCTATCAATACTGTCATAGATGGGTGCATCGGTGTTAAGTAGATCATCGAGGATGAGATCAGATACATTTTACTCTTTGTGTCCTCACCACTTACTGCAGACCCAGACTGGCAGCTATACCCTTTAGGACTCAGCCAGATCAGTCAGTAGAGGTGTTGCCAAACTATTCTCAGTAATGGACATTGAAAAACCCAAAAAGGGTACATTCTGCATTCTTGCCCCCTTCAGGCTTCTTCAAAATGCTGTTCAGCATGAGGGGAACTGGTTCACCCACTGAAGGAGGAGTTTTATGTAGTAATATTGTCCATTTTTGACCTGATGTCATGACACTTCATGGAGTTTGGAGTCAATGTTGAGGACTCCATGGACAACTCCCTCCCAACTGTATGCCACCATCTTGCTACCTATGATGGGTCTGCCCTGCTGGTGGAACAGTAGAACAGGTGATGGTGTTGTCTGGGACATTGTAAGATAGTACTGTGTGTAGGCTAGTGCCTGGCTATCCCGTGGGACAATTCTGGCTCAAACCATCAGATGTAGGTCAGGAGGACTTTCAAGGTTGATAGAGCTGTGTAATCATTTCCATCTGCCTAATCCAAAGCTGGGTGGTCTTTCACATTTACTTTTTTTGTTTTGATTTGTAGCAGTTTGTTAAAACTGAGTGACTTGCATGAGCCATTTCATGAGCAGTTACAACTCAACCACATTACCGTGGATATGTAGTCGAAGAATGTAGGGCTGGAAAAGCACAGCAGGTCAGGCTGCACCTGTGGAGCAGGAGAATCGATATTTCGGGCATAAGCATGAGGTAGTGCCGAGGTTACACGAGGAAGTTGAACTGTTCATCAAAATTCACCAACACCTTCCAACCAAACCTCAAATTCACCTGGACCATCTCAGATACCTCTCTCCCCTTCTTGGACCGCTCCATCTCCATCTCCAGTGATCAACTAACCACAGACATCTACTACAAAACTACTGACTCCCACAGATACCTGGACCACACCTCCTCTCACCCTGCCTCCCATAAAAATGCCATCCCTTATTCCAATTCCTTCGCCTCTGCCACATCTGCTCCCAGGAGGACCAATTCCACCATAGAACATCCCAGACGGCCTCCTTCTTCAAAGACTGCAATTTCCCCTCCCACATGGATGACGATCATAGTCATCACCGCGCACCCCACTAACCTCTGGATACATCGCATCATCCTCTGCCACTTCTGCCACCTACAAGCAGACCACACCCCTAAAGGTATATTTCTCTCCCCAACACTATCTGTGCTTTGGAGAGATCATTCCCTCCACAACTCCCTTGTCAAATCCACCCCCTCCACCAGCCCATACCCCACTCCCAGCACCTTCCCCTGCCAATGCTAGAAGTACAAAACCTGCACCTACATCTCCCCCTCAACCCTGTCCAAGGCCCCAAAGGATCCTTCCACATCTAACCAAAATTTGCCTGTACTTCCACACACGCTATTACATGTATCCGTTGCACCAAATGTGGTCACCTCTACATCGGAGAGATAGGGCGCCAACTTGTGGATTGTTTTAGAGAACATCTCTGGGACACCCGCACCAACAACTCCACCGCCCCGTGGCCGAGCACTTTAACTCCCCCTCCCACTCTGTCAAGGACGTACAGGTCCTGGACCTCCTTCATTGCCAAACCCTAACCACCCACTGCCTGGAGGAAGCGCACCTTATTTTCCACCTTGGAACCCTGCAACCTCAAGGATCAATGTGGGATTTCACCAGTTTACTCATTTCCCCTCCCCGCAACCTTACCCCAGATCTAACCCTCCAACTCAGCACTGGCCTCTTGACCTGTCCAGCTTCCTCCCCATCTATCTGTTCCACCCACCTCTCTGCCTGTCACCCTTTCCCCCCCCCCCACCCACCCTCATCTGCCTATAACATTCCCAGCTACCTTCTCACAGGTCAGACAGCAACCGAGGAGCAGGAGAAATGATGGCAAGACCAAGTAAGGAGAATGGATTTCCATCCCAAAAAAACGTTGAAAATCAGGTGGATATTTGCAACATTGACAGTTTTTAGTATGGTCACCAATAGTCTGAGTTTTAATTCCAGACTTTTTATGGTCAGATCCAGGCCCATGTTCCCAAAACACCAAGTTTGTTGGTCTAATAACATGAACACAACACCACTGCCTCCTCTTAGAGAATCCCGACAGACACCATTCAGCCATCAAATCTGCACTGAGCCTCCCACCCAGAACCAGCCCCCACACTAATCCACCTCATCTGCACATCCCTAGTCACCATGGACAATTTAGCATGGCCAGTCCATTTAACCTGCTCATCTTTGGACTGTGGAAACCAGAGCACCCGATAGAAACCCACACAGACATGGGGAGAACGTGCAAACTCCACACAGTCAGCCAAGACTGGAAACAAACCTGGTTCCTTGGCATTGTGAGGCACTGAGCCACCGTGCCCCCAAATGATTTGGAGAGTTTGTCAGAAATTGAGAGAATTTATTTTCCATGACTTCAGAATTCGCCACAGCACCTTATAGCCAGTTAAATACTTACGGTAGTGTGATCACACTCACAAGATAGGCACATAATAGCCACTTTCCACACAACATGTTCCTAGAAATATCAGTGTGACAATGACCAGGTAACTGTGGTGAAGTGATATTGTTCACTTGCCTCTAAACATCAAACACCATAGCCAAGACTCAATCTGGGACTTGGTAAAAACAATGACTTGCAGATGCTGGAAACCAGATTCTGGATCAGTGGTGCTGGAAGAGCAGTTCAGGCAGCATCCAATGAGCAGTGAAATCGACATTTCGGGCAAAAACCCTTCATCAGGAATAAAAGCCATCAATCTGGGACTTAACAGCTGTAGAAAGTGCAAAATAATGTCATAGATTCATACAGCACAGAAACAGTCCCTTCAGTCCAACCAGTCCATACCAACCTTAATCCCAAACTAAACCAGTCCCACGTGCAGCGTTTGGTCCATATCTTTCCAAATGTTTCTTATTCAGGTACATATACAAATGTCTTGTAAAAGTTGCAAGAGTATCTGCATCCATCACTTCCTCTGGAAGCTCATTTCACACGTTAGCCATTGTCTGTATAAAAAAGGTTGCCCCTCATAGCTTTTTAAAAATCTTTCTCCTGTCATCTTAAAAATATGTCCCCTCGATTTGAAATCCCCCATCTCTGAGTCAGCATACCTACCAATCACTAACCTCTTACAACAGGTTAGCTTGTCGTTCCAGAATAACCTTGTTATAAAAAAAAGTTACAAAATGCTTTGTCTGCCTCATTGGCCGTTAATCTTCAGGAGACAGAAGAGACTTACCAAATTACTATATTTTCGATGTCAAATTCCACATATCTTCAACCAGAAAATGTAGCACTCAGCCCTCATGGATCCCCTTCTCAAAGCTGCATATATAAGAAAGCTAATCAAATATATATAAAAAAAAACTTGACTTAATCAATTATTTGGCTTTCATTGGAAGAAAACTGTACTAGTGAGGTCGTGGGTCACTCAGATCCAAGGTTAATTAAAAAGATCAATTAAAATCGAGAAATATCCTTTGAAGTATGGATCCAATATTATCAATCTTAGAGTTAAAAATTAACAAGACCAGCACGAGGAAAGCAACTCTTTAATACAAAGTCCCAATCAAAATCCTCTGGGTACAGCTTCCCATTAAGAATGTAGGATCAGTGAATTTATGACAAATCTACTTATTTTGGCTCTATTTGTATTTTTCATATTCTACTTCATGAAAGGGAATATAGCACATGGGCATTTTTGAATATATTATCTCATTACCAGCATAATTGTGGAGGAATGTGTGACCTGTGTATAAGACTGTCATCAGGATAATCATCTTACCCTGTCAATTTGAAGGAATTGTTGTTCTAAATCTCTCTTTGATGAGAATAATGATTTCAGCAGCTCAGGGTGGACAGTGTTGCTATTTAGTGACTGCGTAGGCGTTTATGTGAAGCAGGATGTCTGCTTGGGGCTCTTCATCAAAACCGAATCTGATTTAATGTGTACACCAGTGAGATTGCAGAGGTACCAGCTCATTCTTTCAAAGGAGAATCAGAGCCGAATTTAAAAAAGTCAACAGAAAGGCGAGCATTCAAGGAAGATAAGTGCATGGAACCTGCTTACAAATTCTGCATGGTACCAAGACAACTTCAAAAGTTTCCACTGAATGTTCTGTCAATTAATTCATCAGCAATTACCTTTTTTATCTTCACATATGGGATGTGAACAATGGCCAACAGTTATCGTCCGTCCCTGCTTGCCCAGAGGGCACTTAAGAGTCAACCATATTGGTGTGGGTTTTGGAGTCACATAGAGTCATACAGTAGGGAAACAGGCCTTTCGGCCCAATTCATCCACGCACACCGATTTCCCAAACTAAACAAGTCCCACCTGCTTGCATTTGGTCCTTATTCCTCTAAACCTTTCCTGTCCCTATCCTTGTCCAAATGTTTTTCAACATTGTAATTGTACTCGCATCTAACTTAGTCCAGATTAGGTAAGAATGGCAGATCTCCTTTCCTAAAGGACATGAGGGAACAGATAGGTCAGAAGAGAGAGCTGAAGAGTCATTTTGATGTACAAAGTTAAAAATCACACAACACCCAGGTTATAGTCCAAAGGGTTTATTTGGAAGCACTAGCTTTCGGAGCACTGCTTCTTCATCAGGTAACAACTACTGGACAAACTCTGGACAACATGTTGAACTATAACCTGGTGTTGTGTGATTTTTAACTTTGTCCACCCCAAACCAACACCAGCTTCGCTACATCAAGGCTTCGATGTACAAAGCTAACTTGCAGGACAATGTCTGTTGTGATCAGATCAGTGCTTCACGCAAACTCACAAATGGGTCAAAGGCTGCCATTTTGGATCAGAAAAGTTCCTGGGTCTACCTCAAATTACCTCAGAAAGGCAAAGGACCTGAAAATTTCTATAAAGGATATGGTCTGTCACTGATTATCTGGGAATTACCGTAACTTATCTTGGGAGTAGGGGTTTTTCCCCTTGAGGAAATTTAGGAGAGGTTGAGCCCGTGTCCATTGTAGCTCAGAAGAACAAAAGGTGATCTCTTGAGACAAGCAGGATTCTGTGGAGGCTTGACAAAGTGAATGTCAAGAGGATGATTTTCCCTCATGGAAGAGACTAGAATGAATGAGCACAGTTTAAAAATAAAGAGATCTGCAATTTAAGATGAAGAGAAACACTTTTATTTCAGAGGATGGTGAGTCTGAGGAACTCCCTACTCCATACAGAGAATCACTGAATAGTTTAGAGCAAAGGTTGTTAGATTCTTAATGTAAACAAAATATAAAAGGTAGCTCAGTGGTTAGCACTGCTGCCTCACAGCATCAGGGACCCAAGTTCCATTCCACCCTTGGGCGACTGTCTGTGTGGAGTTTTCATATTCTCCTTGCATCTGCTCTGGTTTTCTCACACAGTTCAAGATGTGCAGGTTAGGTGGATTGGCCAACCTAAACTGTCCATTGTGTCAAGGGATGTGCAGGCATGTTGGATTAGCAATGGGAAATGAGGGTTTACAAGGATAGCGGAGGGGGTCTGAGTGAGATGCTCTTTCCACATTGTGGGGATGCTATGAACTGCAGATTCTGGACATCTGAAACAAAAATAAAACAGAAATCTGGCTGCATCTTTGGGAAGATAAAAGAATCTGGTGAATCCTCATCAGAACTGGTGGAGTCATGGTCCTGGAGGTCAGTACACCAGAATATAGCAGCACCACCCTTATCAGCAGGCTTAGCCACAAAATCGGGGTTGGATTTGAAGAACACAGAATGCAGTCAATTCACGGGGAGGTACGTTTGAATGGCTGGTGGAGTGGTGGTGGTAGAGAAATTAAGGCGACCAATATCACATCATCAGTTCTAAGTGAACAAATCAAGTGCAAGAGAAAGGCCAGAAGGAAGGATCTAGGTAGAGGGAGAGTGTTGGAGCTGCGTGAAGGGGTCTTTGGGACAGTGAGAGGACTGTTGCCCAATGAAGCGGGCACGGAGGCAAAGGCGATGGATGAAGAACTCAGCATCACGTTGACCCTGAAATTCACTGGAGTTGGGGAGCAGGAGGATAAAGCTATAACCTTTGCGGAGTACAGAATGCTCAGCATCAGAGCGCAGAAGATTAGAAAGGATTGTAATTACATGGGTGGGATTAGGAGATGGGATGGAATCAGGGAGTGGGGGGGGGGGAGAGTTCCAGATGGGTGTAGGTATCTTTGAGTTGTTGTAACCTGCATTCCTTAATGCTTGAGATAAAAGAAACGCTTCTTGTTATAAGGCATAGTGGCTCAGTGGTTAGCACTGCTGCCTCACAGTAACAGGATCCCAGGTTCGATTCCAGCATTGAGCAACTGTCTGTGTGGAGTTTGCACGTTCTCCCTGTGTCTGCATAGGTTTCCTCTAGATGCTTCGGTTTCCTCCCACAGTCCAAAGCTGTGCAGGTCAGGTGAATTAGCCATGCTAAATTGCCCGTAGCGTTAGCTGCATTAGTCAGAGGGAAATGGGTCTGGGTTGGTTACTCTTCGGAGGGTCTGTGTGGCCTTGTTGGGCCGAAGGGCCTGTTTCCACACTGTAGGGAATCTAATCATCTAACCTAATTTATAATGTTGCAGGGTGATGTGGAACTGGAGGGCAGAACAGTTCTGAGCCAATGTGTGTGGTGCTGATGGGAGAGAGAGAGAGAGATTAAGAGTGAGCATAGAGTGACACTTTGCACTGAGTGTGGATCTCAGAATGCAGCAAGAACACATGTCTGAGGTGCAGTGTGCACCACGGAGATATCTGCGATCCTGGGTGCATTCAAAACATGGATGAAACTTGAGCTGGAATCTACTTGGGGTGAATTTGAGCCAGAGGCAGTCACTGAGGAATGGGATGTGGCTGTGGAAATGAGTTTTGGCAAAGACAACGTCAATTACAAGGAAAGAAAACAAAAGTAATGATGGAGAGCAAGAAGAACGGTTAGAATGGGTATCATTAGACCAAGAGACCATAAGACATAGAAGCAGAAATAAGGCCATTCAGCACATTGCATCACTCTGCCATTCAATCATGGCTGAGAAGTTTCTCAAACCCATTTTCCCTGTTACCTTTGATACTAAAGAACCTATCTATCTCAGTCTCAAATATACTCAGTGGCCTGGCCTCCACAGCCTTCTGTGGGTATCCCTTCAGAGAGAAAAGCAGAACTTCTTCAAGGGGAGAATACCTAGAGGAGATGTGGCAGCAAATTAAACACTAAAATAAAACAAAGAACTATGGATGCTGGAGATCAGAAACAAAAATAAAAATTGCTGGAGAAAATCAGCAGGTTTGGCCCTATCTATGCCAAGAAAAGAGAGTTAACATTTCGAGTTCAGTGATCCTGCTTCAGAACCCATCTATCCACAGTGGAGTGGAGTGTTTCAACTTTGTACACCATACCAAGTGGAAACTATTCCCCTCATCTCTGCCCTAAAAGGATACACTGATTTTAAAACATTGCTTCCTAGTTCTGGATTCACCTCCAGGAAAAATATCAATACCACTTCCACCTAGGAAGGAATATGACTCAATGTAAAATTTAGTCATATGCTTCTAATCCTCATTCTGCAAGACACCTATATGAATCTCAGTACGAGCATTCTTTGCTGTTTTAATAACTTGCTAATGATGTTATCAAATCACCCCTCACTCTCTTAAATTCAAATTAAAACAAGACTAATGTGTCCAACCTATCCTCACAGAACACCACACTCACTCCAGGTGTCAATCTGGTAAAGATTCCCCTGAAACACCTCATTTCTGCAAAAGAGTCACTGGACTCGAAACGTTGACTCTGATTTCTCTCCACAGATGCTGCCAGACCTGCTGGGTTTCTGCCGTTATTTCTGTTTTTGTTTCAGACCTGCGGCTCCTTTTCTTTTGCACAATATTTCAGATGCGGTTTCACCAATGCCCTTTATAATTAAAGCGTAACATTCTTACCTTTCTGACAAATTCCTCAAGTAATAAAAGATAGCATTCCATTAGCCTTCTTAATTCATTCCTCTGCCTGCATCCTCGTGTTTTTGTGATTTTCACTCTGTTCTTCAGAATCCTGCAGTTACTCCCTAATTAGATGAGACGTTTTTGTTAACTCTTCCTCCTGAAATGAATAGCTTCGTAATGCCCCATAATGCGCATCAGCCAGATTTTTGTCCTTTCACTCAGCATATCTATATTCACCTTATGTCCTCTGTACAACTTAAATTCCTGGCTATTTTTGTATTATTATTGCCATACCTTCGCTCCCCTGTCATGTAATATTGTAAATCATGAGGCCACAGCACAAATCCCTGCTTGACTCCATTCATCACACCCTTTCATTTAGAAGAATGCCCATTTGTGCATGCTTCCTGATTTCGGCCAAACACTCACACACCTCTTCATAAAACTGCTAACCTTGTATTAGATTACAGTGTGGAAACAGGCCCTTCGGCCCAACAAATCCACACTGACCCACCGAAGCGTAACCCACCCATACCCCTATATTTACCTATTACCTAACACTACAGACAATTTAGCATGGCCAATTCACCTGACCCGCACATCTTTGGACTGTGGGAGGAAACCAGAGTACCCGGAGGAAACCCACGCAGACACGGGGAGAACGTGCAAACTCCACACAGTCAGTCGCCTGAGGTGGGAATTGAACCCGGGTCTCTGGCGCTGTGAGACAGCAGTGCTAACCACTGTGCCACCGTGCTGCCCATTACCTTCACACACTTGAGAAGGATTGGTTGGCTCTGTTGGTTGTGTGGCTGGGTTTGTATGCAGAGTGACACCAACAGTGTGCCATCAGCTCCTGTGCCAGTTGACGTAACTGTGAAGGTTCAATCTTGCTCCTTTCCTGGGGTGTGGTGACCCTCAGGTTAAACCACCAGCCAGCTCTCTGTCACGGGAACACCTCTATGGTCCACTGAGACTTGGTAAACTTTCCTGACTTGTTGACCTGAAATCCCAGCAATGGCCACAGCTCATAACTGACACTGCTGGTACCATAGGGTGAGTCAGCAGCTCTCTCATGGAGGACTTCCTCCCCAAATGTTAGTGTGAGGAGGGTTCAAGGGTGGGCATGGGCAGGTTGGGTGTAAGACTTACCCTGAGCCAGTTCATGGCCTGCATTGGGCACAGTGACTCAGTGGTTAGCACTGCTGCCTCACATTGCCAGGATTTGATTCCAGCCTTGGGTCATTCTTTGTGTGGAGTTTGCACATTCTCTCTGTGTCTGCGTGGGTTTCCTCCCACTGACCAAAAGTGTGCGGGTTAGGTGGATTGGTCATAGTAAGTTGTCTATAGTATCCATGGATGTGCAGGCTGGTGCATTAGCCGTGGGAAATACAGGGATACAGGAGGAAGTGGTCTTGATGAGATTCTCTTCAATGCAGACTTGCAGAAGGTGCAGATGGGCTGAATGGCCTGATTCTGCATTGTACGGATGCTATGATTCTAAGTGTAACAAGGCTGAGGGGCCATTGTCTTTTGGATAGGTAACAACTGAATAATCAGTATGAGAGCTAGGAAGGAACATGTCTCAATGTAAAATTTAGTCATATGCTTCTAATTTTGATTCTGCAAGAGACATGTACGAATCTCAGTATGAGCATGACCAGTCTTTGCCCTTTTAATAGCAGATTTTCATGTTTGATTTGAACTTAGAATAGATTAACTCCAATGTGAACGTTATGCAATGGACTCGCTGCATTTCAGTCCATTCTGAATTCAATAATGTAGTTAAATTAATTACCATCAGTTAAGTGTAGTCATGTTGTGTTGGCTGGAATCTGCAAAGAAACATGAGCTTTTATGATATTTTTGGTGAGAGGCTGTCCCAAGGGTTTCCATAGCTTTATGAGATGTTTCGATATTTCCTATGAACGTGGAAGGACTATTGGATATCCTGGTCTTAAACTTCAAATGGAAAGATAAAAGTACTTGAGAGACATTGAATTTCTTTTGTATATGGCCTTATTAGTAAATTACTGCAAATCTGAAACCACTCTCAGCCTCATCTGTGTAGGAATTTATTTTGCAAAGGTGGATTGACTCTCTTCAATGCTTTCAGACCTGAAGCCACACAAAGATGAAAGATCCAGAGCTTACAATTAGATAAAGTGGAGTGAGCGAAATCAGATGTTTTCAGGAATCATTTGCTTTGAAGATATTAAGGTATGAACACAATATGCAAACCCAGTTTGCAGACTTGTATCATCGCTGAAAAAAATATACATTTTGTCACAGGTTTAGATGAGTTAGAGGTGACTTTACTGAAACATAACAGATCCTGAGGGACTTTGACAAGCGAGATGTAGGGAGGATGTTTCCTTTTATCAGAAAATCTAGTAGTAGGGGTCACTTTTTAAAAATCAGGATTTATCTATTTAAACAGGGATTATTCTCTCAGAGGGTTGTGAGTCTTCAGAACACTCATCCTGCAAACAAGACATAAACAGAATCCTTGAATATGTTTTAAGGAAGGTTTTGTTAAGCAGGTTGGTGAAAGGTTATCAAGGTCAGGCAGGTGTGAGGATTTGAGGTTACTATTAGATCTGCTATAAATATTGAATAGTAGAGCAGGCTCATGCATAATCCTGCTCCTGTTTCATATGTTTGTAAGAAGCTTTTCTCCTTCTATCATTGTTTGTAAGAATACCAGTTTAAAGGGAAATCAACATTTATATTGAATGAGAGCAGAGTGCGGATAAGTTGGTAAAGCAGTACTGTTTTGAGAGATGTTGCTATGGCAAAACTCCTGTTAATGATGACGAACGGTTAACTACCAAGATTTGTTTCAATTTTGAACCAGATACAACGAATCGAATTGATCAAAGTATTGCCCTGGGAACAAATCCAATGAATAACTGTCACCAGTTTTGATGAGTTGTAACAGTGTATCATGGTCTTTCAGTCTGTAGAGAACGGAACCTGCTGTATTCACGTATGTAGCTTCCAGTACACAATAGTGTGCCACACTGTTAGCTCAATTGAAAGTCCTAAATTAGTTATCAGTGTAATTTCTCACACTCAAGATTATCCAGCAGAATTTATCCAATTGTGGAATCATGTCTAACGTCCGAAACTGCTCTGAGATTTGCAAGCACAGGCTGGATAGGTACGGTTTGTACTTTGCTAGCTGCAAGAAATTGAAGTGGATTAGATTAGATTAGATTACTTACAGTGTGGAAACAGGCCCTTCGGCCCAACCAGTACACACCGACCCGCCAAAGCGAACCCCCCCCCATACCCCTACATTTGCCCCTTACCTAACACTATGGGCAATTTAGAATGGCCAATTCACCTGACCTGCACATCTTTGGACTGTGGGAGGAAACTGGAGCACCCGGAGGAAACCCACGCAGATACGGGGAGAACGTGCAAACTCCACACAGTCAGTTGCCTGAGGCGGGAGTTGAACCCGGGTCTCTGGCGCTGTGAGGCAGCTTGAATTGATATGCAGTTTGAATTGATCTATCAGTCTTTGGGACATATGACCTGCATACCTGGCATCACACCAGCACTGAAGTTCATATACCATATTCCTCATTTCTGTGCAATTGCAGAATACAGTCAGTTCTTCTGTAAGGCAATGGTCACGTTTTTGTGCAACCCTGCGTTATAGAAACATTGTGCTTTAGAAACAGTGCCTAAAGTGTTGGTGCTGTAATCGCATTACAGCCAATACACATTTAGAAGCTTGCATTGTAGAAACAGCATCCCCAATTCGTCAATCGCTTTACAACGAACTTGTGTTGATGTAATGCGCATTATAGCAAAATGACTTTTAGATTAGATTAGATTCCCTACAGTGTGGAAACAGACCCTTCAGCCCAACAAGTCCACACCGACCCTCTGAAGACTAACCCACGCAGTCTCATTTCCCTTTGACTAATGCATCTAACACTATGGGCAATTTAGCATGGCCAATTCACCTGACCTGCATATATTCAGACTGTGGGAGGAAACCAGAGCACCCAGAGGAAACCCACGCAGACACGGGAAGAATGTACAAACTCCACACAGACAGTCACCCAAGGTTGAAATCGAACCTGGGACCCTGGTGCTGTGAGGCAGCAGTGCTAACCACTGAGCCACCGTACGACTAGTGCCTTCTGGATTTCAGGAGTCAAGTACCTCGGAGTGATGATAACAACTAACTGCCCTCCACTTCCCACATATATGCGATGGTCAAGAAGGCAGAACGATGCCCTTTCTTCCTCAGACGGCTCAGGAAATTCAGCATGCCCGTAAGGACCCTCAAGAACCTTTACAGATGTACCATACTGTCCAGGTGCATAGTGGCCTGGTATAACAACTGGTCTGCCCAGAACCATTAGAAACTACAGTAGATTGTGTGCACAGCCCAGACCATCACTGAACCCAACCTCCCATCCATGGACTCCATTTACACATCCTCTTGCTGTGGAAAGGCTGGCAACATCATCAAACACCCATCCCACCCTGGCAATGCTCTCTTCTAACCTCTTCCGTCAGGCAGAAGATACAGAAGCTTGAAAACACGCACCAACAGGTTCAAGAACAGCTTCTTCTCTGCCATTATTAGACTGATGGATGGATCTCTCTAACTTCAAATAATATTGATCTTGTTTAGTGCACCTCCTGTACAGCTGTAACCCTGTATGCCTCACTCTATCTAAGCACCCTATGATCTGTATGTCCTTGTTTGTTATGATCTGCCTCTACTGCTCACAAAACAAAACCTTTCACTGTACTTGGGTACATTAAACTGCAATAAATCAAATCACGTCACATGATGGCAGCATACTGCTGGTAGTGAACAGCAGCAATGGGCTGCAACTGCTTCAGCTAGTATTACCTGTTACTCACACCTTTGAGGTATCTTCCATCACCTGAATTGAAGTGGACACTTTTCAGGACCAAAAGTAATGGTCTGAGGTCCATTCTCGAGTTGACACAATATATGCCAAGAAATGATCTGATGAGGGGAGCCATTATCCCAGAGAATTGCTTTGATGTCACAAACAGAAACAGGGGTTGCAGTTTAAGGACAAGAGGCTGGGTAAAAAGGACTGACATGAGGAGATATTTCTTCACTCAGAGAATGGTAAACCTGTAGAATTCTCTGCCATAGAAAGTGGTTGAAGCCAAAGTATTGAATGCTTTCAAGAAAGAGGTAGATATAGTCATTAGAGCTAAAGGGATCAATGGGTATGGGGAGCAAGTGGGAACAGAGTATTGAGTTGGATGAATCACCATGATGGTTTTAAATGGGAGAGCAGACTTGAAGGGCCAAATGGTCTAGTGTTGCTTCTATTTCCTATGTTTCTACTTCAGCATGCAGTTTGCATAGGACATAGAATAGTATAGCACAGGAACAGGCTTTTCGGCCCATCATGTTTGTGCCGATCATGGTGTCCTTCTAAATGAATCCCATTTGCTTGCTCATGGTCTGCATTCCTCTGTTCCTGCCTATTCATGTGTCTGTCTGAATGCCTCTTCAACATTACTGGTCAAGCTCATTCCCAATACAAGGTCCAGTACAGCTCCTTCCCTCATTGGATAAGCGGCTCAGGCAGTATTACAATGTTGCCAAATGGTAATCATAGAGCACAAATATCTTGTTGAGCCTTAACCATAATATTGGGAATGAGCCTGGCCAGGTGATCGACGTTTCAATGCAGGAGCATTTTGGAAATGGTGATTATAATTCTGTATCTTTTAAGATTGTTATAGAAAAGAAAACAACTGGTCCTTAGGTCAAAGTGCAAACATGGAGGAAGACTAATTGCAACAGTATTAGATAGGGACTGGAGAAATTAGTTTGGGGGGCAACTGTTTGAGGGTAAATCCAGATTTGACATGTGCGAGTCTTTTAAAGGCCAGCTGATCAGAGTTCAGGAGCAACATGTTCCTGTGAGGATGAAAGATTAGGATGACAAGAGTACTGTGAAATGACAGATTATGAATGTGTAGTTGTGAGATTTTACTCTTAACTAACCTTCTTAAAGCTTTTATAGACATTTTGCATGATGCTTGGAAACCTACTTCAGTTCACCACAGATAATGATTGTGGAGGTGCCAGTGTTGGACTAGGGTGGAGAAGGTCAGAAGTCACATGACACCAAGTTACAATGGTGCTGGAAAAGCATAGCCAGTCAGGCAGCATCCGGGGAGCAGGAAAATCGACATTTCTGGAAAAAGCCCTTCATCAGAAATGAGGCAGGGAGAGATAAATGGGAGGGGGGGTGGGGTTGGGGAGAAGGTAGCTAAGTGTACAATAGGTGGATGGAGGTGGGGATGAAGGTGATAGGTCGGAGAGGAGGGTGGAGCGGATAGGTGGGAAGGAAGATTGGCAAGTGGGATAGGTCATGGGGATATTGCTGAGCTGGCAGGCTGAAACTTGGGTAAGGTGAGGGGAGGAGAAATGAGGAAACTGGTGAAGTCCACATCCATGCCCTGGGGTTGAAGTGTTCCGAGGTGGAAGATGAGGCGTATTCCTCCAGGCATCGGGTGGTGAGGGAGTGGTGGAGGAGGAGGCCCAGGACTGGCCTGTCTTAGGCAGAGTGGGAGGGGGAGTTGAAATGTTCGGCCATGGGACAGTGGGGTTGATTGGTACGGGTGTCCCAGAGATGTTCCCTAAAGCACTCAGGTTAGAGTCCAGCAGGTTTATTTAAAATCTCAAGCTTTCAGAGTGCTGCTCCTTCATCAGGTGACACACTTTAAAGAGTATTTTGCAATCCTAGGGAGGATATCAAGGAAGTTTATTAGAAGGTGCAGAGGGATGTGAGAGTTCAATTGAGTGTGAATATAGAAAAGTCTCCTGGGCCGGATGGGATTTATCCTAGGATCCTCTGGGAAGCCAGGGTGGAGATTTCCGAGCCTTTGTTATTGATCTTTAAATCGTCATTGTCTACAGGAATAGTGCCAGAAGACTGGAGGATAGCAAATGTGGTTCCCCTGTTCAAGAAGGGGAGTAGAGACAACCCTGGTAATTATAGACCAGTGAGCCTTACTTCAGTTGTTGGTAAAGTGTTGGAAAAGGTTATAAGAGATAGGATTTAAAATCATCTAGAAAAGAATGATTTGATTAGGGATAGTCAGCACAGTTTTGTGAATGGTAGGTTGTGCCTCACAAATCTTATTGAGTTCTTTGAGAAGGTGACCCAATAGGTAGATGAGAGTAAACTGGTTGATATGGTGTTTATGGATTTTATCAAGGCATTCGATAAGATTCCCCACAGTAGGCTATTGTACAAAATGCGGAGGAATGGGATTGTGGGAGACATAACAGTTTGGATCAGTAATTGGCTTGCTGAAAGAAGACAGAGGGTAGTGTTTGATGGGAAATGTTCATCTTGGAGTCCAGTTACTAGTGGTGTACCGCAAGGGTTGGTGTTGGGTCCACTGCTGTTTGTCATTTTTATAAACGACCTGGATGAGAGCGTAGAAGGGTGGGTTAGTAAATTTGCAGGCGACACTAAGGTCGGTGGAGTTGTGGATAGTGATGAAGGATGTTGTAGGTTACAGAGAGACATAGATAAGCTGCAGAGGTACACAGATCCTTGAAAGTTGCCACCCAGGTTGACAGGGTTGTTAAGAAGGCATACAGTGTTTTAGCTATTATTAATAGCCGGATCGAGTTCTGGAACCATGAGGTTATGCTACAGCTGTACAAAACTCTGGTGCGGCCACACTTGGAGTATTGTGTACAGTTCTGGTCACCGCATTATAAGAAGGATGTGGAAGCTTTGGAAAGGGTGCAGAGGAGATTAACTAGGATGTTGCCTGGTATGGAGGGAAGGTCTTATGAGGAAAGGCTGAGGGACTTGAGGCTGTTTTTGTTAGAGAGAAGGAAGTTGAGAGGTGACTTAATAGAGACTTATAAGATAATCAGAGGGTTAGATAGAGTGGACAAGGAGAGCCTTTTTCCAAGAATGGTGACGGCTAGCATGAGGGGGCATAGCTTTAAATTGAGGGGTGATAAATATAGGACAGAAGTCAGAGGTAGTTTCTTTACTCAGAGAGTAGTAAGGGTATGGAATGCTTTGCCTGCAACAGTAGTAGATTCGCCAACTTTAAGTAGATTTAAGTCGTCATTGGACAAGCATATGGACGTACATGGAATTGTGTAGGTTAAATGGACTTCAGATTGGTATGACAGGTCGGTGCAACATCAAGGGCCGAAGGGCCTGTACTGCGCTGTAATGATCTATGTTCTATAATTCTATGGAACGTATGAAAACCTGTATTGTTCTCTTTAGCAAAGTTAAGTTAAAGACAAAATTTAATATAATGGATGAGAATCATGAAGTGTTTTGATGGAGCAGGTCAGGAAGCACTCTTTCCATTGGAACAAGGGTCAGTAATCAGAGGACACACCTCATTGGCTAAGAGAGGATGAAGTGAAAGTTTTACTGAGTTCTCATCAGGACCACATTCCCTGAAAGGGTGATGGAGGCAGATTCAAAATTCACTTACAAAAATGATCTAGACTTCCGTTCAAAACTGAAAATTTAGCAACGTGTTTTCAGGGAAAGGCAGACGGAATAGCAATTAGATGAATCACTCTTTCAAAGAGTTATAAGGTCTCATTGGCCAATCTTACATAATACAGGGAGAGGACAAAATATCGACCGACTGAAAGAACCTGAAGGCAAGCCAAAGGCAGAGGTATTTGTGCCTTCTATAGTTGTGTCAATGCAAAATTGCAATTTCTTACCTTTCTGTCATATTAGCTTTATGCGATGCTAAAATACAATGAACACTTAATTAAACTGGCTTCATCATAATATCAAACAGTCATTGGAGCACAATATTTAAGGTCAACCCAAGATTAAAAACAGCAAAGATAAATGAACAATGCATCAGGCAAGAAACACATCTATTACTTACCTAACATTCTTTTAGCCTAAAGGGCTTGTTAAAAATAGTAATTGATGATAAAGTATTTTAATCAGAGATTTGTGTGTCTGTTGCTTTAATGGTTTTAGTTTCTTTTCTGTATAAAAAAGATCTCCTATGATGTGATTCATAGGGGAGTGGAGACAGCAAAGGGCCTCTTGGCTTGAAAAGGAAGGTCAAGCGTCATTTGGGAAAACTCACCCAAAGCCAGCGAGTTTATGAAAAAAAAACAAAATCCCTTAGAAGATTCGATATGCAATGTAGAGAGGCACAAAGACAGAATCAAGGAGGAGGACAGAGCAGGAAGACAAGGCCAAGTCCACCAAGGCCACTTAGAGCCTGTGAATGCAGGTTATTGAAGAATATTGGTGGGAAATAATGCATCATGTGTTCACATATTAGCTTAAGGTGAGAGGGGAAATATTTAACAGGGACAAAAGGGGCAACTTTTTTTCACACAGAGGGTGATGTCTGTATGGAATGATCTACCAGAAGAAGTGGTGGAGCCTTGAACAATTACAACATTTAAAAGGCATCTGGATGAGTAGATGAATAAGAAGGGGGTTAGAGGTATATGAGCTAAATGGTAGCAAATGATACTCGATTAATTTAGGATATCTGGTCAGCATGGACGAGTTGGACCCAAGGGTATGTTTCTGTGCTGTACATCTCTATGACTCAATGTTCACATGTTCACGTATATGATCCTGAATCAGTTCACACTGTCACATCCTTGACAAAATACATCAAACCTGAGTGCAAGCCCTTTGGAGAAGTGGAGGCTTTCAAGACAAGTAAGAAGATGCCAGAAGTAACAAAGACAGATTTGACAATGTTATTGTGAATGGCATATATTTTAAAACTTTTACTTTAGACTAGAATTTTCAAGTACAACATAAAAACTGGGGGATGATAAATGTTTTCAGAAAGCATTTTCATCAGTTTACTGTAGCTCAGTGGCCAGATTGTGTAATCAGAAGGGACGTGCTCTCACTGTTTAATGTCACCTGCTTATGGTAAGATAGCTTGACAGCATTATGTTTGGAAATAGTAACCACACATCCACCTATGTGATAAATAGTGCACATTTGTGTTGTTCAATGGTTTTCGTTACAATAATTTCTTTGTGCTTTAAAGAAGGAAATAAAACTTTGCTGTGTTCTGACAATTTTGACATCTAATCCATATTATTTTACAACAAGCAAAAGTAATGTGTTTGCTCAGTGAACTGGTGTCTTTACCAGTGTGCAACTGGTAGTGAATACACAAACAAATTTCAAACCTGATAGCATCATGCATCCATAAAAATATAATCTACAAATGTACTGTGAACTGAAGAATGTGCAAAATAGGAACCATGCAGACCATTGAACCTGCTCTGGTGAGTCGAGAGTGTGATGCTGGGAAAGCACAGCAGGTCAGGCAGCATCCGAGGAGCAGGAGAATCCATGTTTCGGGCATAAGCCCTTCATTAGGAATTGCTCTGGTGAGATCACATTTAGGGTACCATGTACAGTATTGGTCTCCTTATTTAGGGAGAGATATGCATTGGAAACAGCTCAGAGGAAATTCGTTAGATCACTACCTGGAATAGGTGGGTTGCATTTGTGAGGAAGATTTGGACAGGAAAGATCTGTATCCGCTATAGGTCAGAAAAGTAAGAGGTGGATTGATTAAAACATTTAAATCCTAACAGATCTTGACAGGACAGATGCAGAAAAGATGGTTCTTCTTAAGGGAGAATCATGATCCGGGGTCACTGTTTATAAATAAGCGATGGCTCCAGTTAAGATAGATGTGAGGAGAATTTGTTTGCTCACAAGGGTGCTGTGAGTCTCTGGAACTCTTTTCTATGAAAGGTTGTTGAAGAAATGTCCTTCAATATTTTTAAAGCACAGATTGACAGATTGTTGTTAAACAAGAGAGTGAAAGGTGACTTTGGGTCAGATTCCATTTCAACTTCACATCATGTCTGATCCTCGTATCTGTTGGTTTTCTTCCAACCCAACCAGCTACCAATCTCTCTCTTGAATATACTCATTGACTGAACATCCAAACAATTTTAACTCTCCGTGCAAAGAAATTTCTCCTATACCTATCCTAAATACTCGACCCTTTTACAAGAAACTGTGATTCTGGTTTTAAGGCCTCTAGCCTCTCGGCATCTATTTTGTCAGGCTCACATTCAATAAATCATGTCTCTGTTACTGGTCCTGGCCCTGACACGTGGCTCTACTCTGCCTCTGTGGCTCATGCTGGAGCATAATTCCAGCCCTTGACTCCCAAAGCCAAGTGTTTAAAAAGAGGGAGAGTGTAATGTTGCAAATGCTCCCCTGAAGCAGTTATCTGATGATGAAAAACCAATGGAAAAGAGCATGTTATACTTGCTACCTGATGGTCACCTGTATTATATTAAATGTGAGTGAATATCAGCGTCAGATATAATGGGTGATTGATGTGATCATGATCAAGACCAGTTTCTGCTGTAATCTTGATGAAGCAGTCCGTTCTGTTTCTCTGAATTAGAAGCCAGCACCTAGAGTCATGGTTTGCATCAATTAGCAATTGCTCATAGTCATAGAGTCATAGAGATGTACAGCACAGAAACAGACCATTTGGCCTAACTCATCAATGCCGACCAGATATCCCAATCTCATCAGCACTTGGCCCCTATCCCTCTAAACCCTTCTTATTCATATACCCGTCCAAATGCCTTTTAAATGTTGCTATTGCTGTATAGTAATTGCACGTGCTGCGTAGACTTCGATAGTTTTCAGCTGGAGTCTAGTGTCCAGTTCTGGGTGCCAAGCTGTAATAAAGGTGTAAGTGTATTGGAGACAGTGCAGAAGAGGTTTATGAAAATGATGAGACACTTCAGTTATGAGGAAAGAATTGGAGAAAGTGGGAACTGTTTTCCTTAGAGTGAAAGATGAAGAGGAGTTTGGATGAAAGTTTTCAAAATCAAGATGGGCATGATCAAAGTGGATAAGAAGAAACTGTTTCCACTCTTACACAGATCAAGAACCAAAGGGCATATTGTTTTGCATAAGTAGCAAATGTAAGCTGTGAGAAACCTTTTGCGCTCTGAGTATTTAGAATCTGGAATGCATCACCTGGACATGTAATGGAGGCAGGTTCAAATGAGGCATTCAAAAGAGCACTGGATGATTATTTGAACAGAAAGAAATGTACAGGGTTATGTGGAAATGGCAGGAGATTGGCATTAAGTTAAAATGCTCAGAGGGACAGTGCAGCCATGATGGGATGAATGGCCTCCTTGTGCACCATAACAATCTCTGTGACAGATTTCTCAATCAACCATATCTCATTCCCTTGAACAGCACCTACATGTGCACATTGACAATACCATGTTAGGTCTTTATTGAGGCTCCTTGCTCGTGACTTCCATATGACTGTTCCCTTACAGTGATTTACTCACAATTAAATATCAATTTTCTCATTGATAATTATATTATCCAGCATATTATCTGGAAATCACAGTGAAGTAAAGATACATGCACAAGACTGTGTAACTGATGAAAGGTAGTTAAACCAAGACATAAAGCAAACTAAGACAAGTATCACCAATTAATAGTAGTTAAACTAAGATACATGCACAGAGCTAAAATACATTTTGTCCTTTCCAATTCTGTGTAATGATCTCATCACCATGACTATATTACTTTAATTAGCTCAGTACTATTTCTGAACACTTACTTTCAGACACTATGTCATTCTCTTTATCTGCAGATTTATCTGTTGCCTGTACCTCCTTCCACAATGTATTATTTACAATCCCAATCTCATTTTCAGCAGCAAGTCACTTTAACCCACGATGTGCAGGTCCTAATATCATGTGTCCTTATCATGCAGACTCCCCAGGACATCAAGGTTTTCAAATAGCTTGAACTCCTGTTCCCACAAATGTTTTCTGTGGTTTTGTAGAGAGCAGTTTCCAATTCAAAGTTTGTGCGAAGATTTGTAGCTCGGGTGCTTGTTGTAGTGGTTCTGTTCGCCGAGCTGGAAGTTTTTGTTACAAACGTTTCGTCCCCTGGCTAGGAGACATCATCAGTGCTGTGGAGCCTCCTGCGAAGCGCTTCTTTGATGTTTCTTCCGGCATTTATAGTGGTATATTCATCCACAAATTCCATCAACAGACACATCGAACTGGACCCAATATACCAATCACTACAGCGGACAGCTGAAACTGACACCCGGAAGCGGCAAGGACAGACCACTATAAATGCCGGAAGAAACATCAAAGAAGCGCTTCGCAGGAGGCTCCACAGCACTGATGATGTCTCCTAGCCAGGGGACGAAACGTTTGCAACAAAAACTTCCAGCTCGGCGAACAGAACCACTACAGCAGTTTCCAATATTAAGAAAGAGGGATCTCAGTGGAAGAAATAAGCCTATTTGTGGACTGGAAACATTATATGGAAAACCATAGAAATAGATATGAAAGAATGATTGTCCCATTTTATGTTCTGTTTTCATTCTTTCTAATTCTCTGTAGTTATGTCATTCCAGCTTTAACACTGAATGCAGGAGAAAGTGAGGACTGCAGATGCTGGAGATCAGAGCTGAAAATGTGTTGCTGGAATCTTCCTGAACAAGGGCTCATGCCCGAAACATCGATTCTCCTGCTCTTTGGATGCTGCCTGACCTGCTGTGCTTTTCCAGCAACACATTTTCAGCTCTTAACACTGAATGCAGCCAAAGTGCACGAGAAAGGTTTTTAACCGTATAAGGTGTTGCTTTTTCAGGAGGAACCGCCTCAAGACAGAAAGGATTCCTCGGATGCATTCGGTCCCTGCAACTAAATGGGATGACCCTTGACCTTGAGGAAAGAGCAAAAATGACCCCAGGGGTGAAGCCAGGATGTCCAGGGCATTGCAGCAGTTACGGCAACCTGTGCCACAATGGGGGGAGGTGCATCGAGAAATATAGCGGCTATTCCTGTGACTGTGGCCACTCTGCTTATGACGGACCATTCTGTAAGAAAGGTAGGATGTAGCATTCTGTTATTGCTAATGTCTACTTAGTGCTGGACATTGAATTCCATGAATGGCACATGGCTCATACGCCATGTAATTTAACATTATTGAATAAATCAATCTCAGAGCTGTTTGCAAAAGTGTTTAGAATGGATGTGTTAATTTTTCACCAGGGTAGCATTACTTTGAATCAGGTGGTTAATTGTACAAGGCAACTGCTTCACGGAAAATAGTTTACCAGTAGATTATTGCTCCTTATGACTCTCACAATGCAATTAGCTACAAGAATGTACTTTATCCTTGAGTTCTCTACATCCAACCTTGGAGGTCCCTCAGATGCAGGTCATGGTGAATATCTTACAAAAGGGGACTGGAGTTGGGGCTGTGTTACAGTGCATGAGAGAGACAAGAAAAGCTGAAAACTAATCTGGAGCTCTCCAGCATGGTCCCCGGACACAGATGAAATTACAGCATTTGAGGATATTTGTGACATTTCCTAATCAATTCCCACAAGTGAATTACTCAGGTAGTCAATACCCTTTACAGGAAAGCAATACAGTTTGACCATTCCGCTATGGACCCAGAGCACCAAGGTTCTTGAGCCATTGGATTTGCAGCTACTGCTGTGTTCCATCAGGTACAAGGCCCCATTGACAACACGTATGTAGTGTCCAGAGCTCCATGACTTATCCATTCAGATTGCTGAGCGGGAAGGAATTTCTTTCCATCAATGTCCAGTTTGTTTGTGATCACAGGCAATAATCGCTGAGCATATGCTCCCACTAAAGCATGGAGAACAGCATCTGTTGATGAAATCCTGCTCATAGATCTCGCTGGAACAGTGAAGGACTGGGATTTAGGTGTTTGAAATCATAAATTATTCAGTACCGTGAGACTTGTTAACAGGCTATTAAAAAGAAAGCACAAATGTGTAGGGACTCATTTCTAATGAATTGCAAAATAGGGAAGACATGATAAATCTGTATGAAACCTCTAACAAAGACCGAGAACGCTGGAGAAATTCAGCAGGTCTGGTAGCATCTGTGGAGAAAAACAGATTTAATATATCAAGTCCAGTATGACATTACAGAACCAGATTTGAGACCGTTCTTCAATTCAGCCAGACTAGACTTTTTTTTAGATTAGACTTACAGTGTGGAAACAGGCCCTTCGGCCCAACAAGTCCACACCGACCCGTCGAAGCGCAACCCACCAATACCCCTACATTTACCTCATTACCTAACACTACGGGCAATTTAGCATGGCCAATTCACCTGACCCGCACATCTTTGGACTGTGGGAGGAAACCGGAGCACCCGGAGGAAACCCACGCAGACACGGGGAGAACGTGCAAACTCCACACAGACAGTCACCTGAGTCGGGAATTGAACCCGGGTCTCAGGCGCTGTGAGGTAGCAGTGCTTCTCTCTCCATAGATGATGCTAGACTTGCTGAGTTTCTCCAGCATTCTGTGTGATTGTTTTAGATTTCCAGCATCAGCAGTATTTTGCCTTTATTCAATTGTATTGAACCTCGGTGTCAAGATTAGAGTGGTGTTGGAAATGCACAGCAGGTCAGGCAGCATCCAAGGAGAAGGAAAATCAGCATTTCCCCTCTCACTTTAAATACATGCCCCCTAGTAATAGACATTTCAACTCTGGGAAAACGTTACTGACAGTCAATCCTCACTATGCATCTCATAATTTTACCAGATTTCTATCAAATCTCCCCTCAGCCTCCACCATTCCAGGTAAAACAACCCACGTTTCTTCAGCCTCTCCGAATAGCTCACACCCTCTAATCCAGGCAGCATCCTGGTAAACCTCTTCTGCACCTTCTCCAGAGCTTCCACATCCTTCCTGTAATGTAGCAACCAGAATTGAATACAAAATTCTAAGTATAGCCTAACCAAAGTCTTATAAAGCTGCAACATGACATCCTAAGTCTTGTACTCAATTCCCCAACCAATAAAGGCAAGCATGCTGTACGCCTCCTTTACCGCACTATCCATTTGCGTGGCCACTTTCGGGGAGCTATGGACTTGAACCTCAAGATCCTTCTGTACATCAATGCTATTCAGGGTCCTGCCATTAACTGTATACCTTTCCTTTACATTTGATCTCCCAAAGTATACCCTCACATTTACCTGGATTAAACTCCCTCTGCCTTTTCTCCACCCATATCTGCAACTGATCTATACCCCACTATATCCTTTGATAACTATTGACAACTCTACCAATCTTTTGTGTCGTCTGCAAATTTACTAACCCACCCTCTACATTTTCATCCAAGTCACTTCCTTCACTGTTGCTGCATCAAGATTCTGGAACGCCCTTCCCCTGAGCATTGTGGGTGCCCCAACATTTGAAAGACCGCAGTGGTTCAAGAAACCAGCTGACCATTATCCTGCAGGGATGTGCAATAAGTGCTGGCCTAACCAGTAATACCCAGATCCACGCAGACACTGGGAAAATGTGCAAACTCCACCCAGACACTCGCTCAAGGCTGAAACCGAACCAGGGTCCCTGGCATTGCGAGGCAGCAGTGTGAACCACTGATCCACCCTAATCTTTTCTGTCAACAAAATCTTTCATTTGCCACAGGACATTTTATTATTTTCAATAATAAATGAAAGGTTACATTTGCAAATGATTCAAATATTTGTGCGATTTGTCTTTCAAATCCATGGATTAAATGATTAACTTAATTCTCCCTGGAAATCCTTGAACTCCTTCCTTCATAATCTATTTAGCTAGGTTAAACATTATGAGGATCAAATAACAAGGCTATAAATCTCAGAAATATATTTCTGACTTCCAAAAGGTTTGAAATCATATTAGATCCTCTTCAGACTTTGAGGCTGCTATAAGTATTAGTGCATTTCAAAAGATTTTTAAATCCATACTATACTTCATATTTATTCCATCAGGTTTCATCAGCACCTAATGCCCTGGGAGCCTTGAGATATGCCAGTTTAATTCCTGACTACAATCTTTCTCCATTGATTCCAATTCACACCCTGCCATTTTAATAGGTAGCTTTACAACATCTTTGAGAACAAACTGTTGTGAAATAATAATTGAAAACTTTTATCTTGCCTTCAAGCTTCCTTCCCATGGCATCTCTGTCATCCTTGAGGGATGTGTCTTTTTCTTCCATGCTTTCTGTTGTCTAAATATACCTCAATGATCTTTTCTTCTATTCCCTTAATGTCCATTGTAATTTGCCTTGCAATTGTTGGTATCTCTTTCACTTCACTGTCGGAATGTAATTGCTTGTCTCTATTGTTATCTTTGTATTCATAAAAACGTCTTACAGGAAGCTCGCAAACCATGACAATTTTTTTTTTGGCGATCACATTCAAACACTAATGAAGCAACATGCCACTGGGAATTGAACTTCACAATGCCTCCCTGACCCTCAAAAAAAATAGGCAGCTGCTGGGGAATTAAGCTGAAAGATGCTGTATCTGAAGTTAATTACATGAAAATGAAATGATTTTATTGCATTCATTTTGGATAACATAGAACGCATGTTTCATGAATCAGTGGTAACAACAAGATGGGGAATCGTGACTAACCCCTTCATTTCAGGAATTTCCATCCTGGGTTTGTTTCCCCAGGAGAGTTCCTGATCCAGATCACCGTGAAATACAAGTAAATCATTATAGAATCTCTATAGAGCTGAAACAGGCTATTCAGCCTATCGGGTCTGCACTGACCCTCCGCAGAACATCCAACCACACTCAGCCCCCTACACCAACTCTGTAACTTCACATCTCCCATAGCTAACCCATCCAGCTTGCACAACTCGGGGCACTACAGGAGTATTTAGCCTGACCAATCCACCTAACCAGGACATCTTTGGATTGTGGGGGAAAACTGGAGCACCTGGAGGATACCCACGCAGACACGGGAAGAACGTGCAAACTCCACACAGACAGATGCCCAATTCCAGAAGCACTCCAGTGCCGCTCACACTATGAGGCAGCAGTGCTAACCACTGAATCACTGTGCCATCCTGAGTACCTGAGCACTGGCAGCCATGCCTTCAGTATATCTTTGATCTATCCTCTGGAATTCCCCAATGAAACCTCAGCTCCAAAATTACGTGAGATTACTTACCACCTGTCTTAATAACCCATTCTGTGGCTCGGTACCAGATTTTGTTTAATAGTGCCCCTGCAAAATGACAATTTTTTTTTCATCCTTAAAACTGTGTTAAAGGTGCTACATAAATGCAAGTTGTTGTGGTAATTAGTTGCTGCATATGAATCCCTGCAGTGTGCCCACACAAAATCATATGTTGGTATTTACTCTGTCATTGACGGGGGCTGGCAGAAAACAAAAATAATTATGATTGATACTTTTTCATGAGTTTGAGCATCACAGGCATGTCCAGCATTTATTTCCCATCTGGTGTCGTTAAGACAACTTCTTGAACTGCTGATGTTCATCTGGAACAAGAACAGCTTCAATGTCAAAAATCATACAACACCAGGTTATTGTTCAACAGGTTTATTTGGAAGCATTAGCTTTCAGACTGCTGCTCCTTCATCAGGTGGTTGTGGAGTATAAGATCATAAGAACAGAATTTATAACAAATGATTACTGTGTCATATTGAACCTGGATTGTTAAGTCTTTCATCTATTTGAATGCAGGCTTTGGTTCATTAATAAGTAAATTCAGAACTTCTTTAAATTGTCTTCTCGTGATAAGATTAGATTAGATTCACTACAGTGTGGAAACAGGCCCTTCGGCCTAACAAGTCCACACTGACCCTCCGAAGAGCAACCCACCCCCTACACCTAACACTGTGGGCAATTTAGCATGGACTAAATTTGGACTGTGGGAGGAAACCGGAGCACCCAAAGGAAAGCCACACAGAAACGGGGAGAATGTGCAAACTCCACACAGTTTCCCAAGGCTGGAATTGAACCTGGGTCTCCACAGTGCTAACCACTGTGCCACCATGCTACCCTATTTAACTTAAGGTTTTATAACAAAAAGTGACATCTCAGCTCAGACAGTACTTTAAAGGTATGAGGTCAGAGTCTGTCCGTATCCCAATCTTGAGTCAGACTGGTTCTATTTCCAAAGTGGAATTTACAAAATATTACATGGATTGACTGCCTGTATTGACTGCCTGCAGATTGTGCATTTTTTGAGCAAAATAGAATTTAAGTGTTGTTAGTGAGCAAATATTAAAAGAAATTTCTTGGTTTTTTGAAAGGTGCTGACATTTATTAATTTCTTCAAATCTATTGGAACCCACCTCTGTAGTCTGATCCCACACAATGAATTGTTTGCTTCGTTTCCACTGATGCAAACCATTCTATATTCTGTGCGGTGATGGGAATTTTCTCATGGCTGTATCTATTCTAGCTGGATAACTTGGCTAAGCATCCAGCAGAAACTCTGCCCACAATCTTAGAAACCAGTAGACCTGGTTTACCTTGGAGAAAAATCCTTGCCAAGCTGTGAGCTTCAAGGCTCATCATATTTAGAGATGATCCTTTCACATGACTCTCCAAGCATGAATATTCAGAGAAATTTGCCTTCTAGTTTCTGCAATTGTGTGGAACTGGGGCTGCAGCAATTGGTTGGCTGATTGTCGGTGGAAACACAAACTTCTACATTTCTAATGAAATATCTGTCTGTTACCTTCTTAATTTTTCTCAAGTTCTCAGCAATCTGGGTTATTGAATTCTATTGATTCATGAATCTTTGAGGGAAATAATTGAAAGTCTGTTATTTCATTAGTTGGTGCTCGATTTTGAATATTCTAAGAATAACAAATAAAATCAAGAGCAATGAAGTCTTAACATTTTCCCTTCTAAATGCAGTGCTACTACCCTGCTATCTAATAACAGAGTCAATCTGAGGTAGTCTGCTGTAATTGTTGAGGTTGTTGTTCAAGCATGAATGCAGTTATCATAGATAGAATGTAGAGTCATTGTCCAATCATCCTTTTGAATAATGGTGCAGAATCAAGGGCAGAACCATCTACTCCTCTTCCTGATACCAATGATTATATATCTACAAGGCAGAAGTCAAGAGTGTGATGGAATACTCCCTATTTGCCTGGGTGGGTACAGCTCCAACAACACTCAAGAAGCTTGACACCATCCAGGACAAAGCATTTTGCTTGATCAGCACCACATCCGTAACATCCACGCCCTCCACCACTGGTGCTCAGTAGCAGCAGTGTGTACTATCTACAAGATGCACTACAGAAATTCACCAAAGATCCTTAGACAGCACCTGCCAAAACCATGACCACTTCCATCTAGAAGGACAAGGGTAGCAGATATATGGGAACACCACCACCTTCAAGTTCCCCTCTAAACCACTTCCTGACTTAGAAATATATCGCTGTTCCTTCATAGTCACTGGGTCAAAATCCTGGAATTCCCTCCCTAATGACATTGTGAGTCAACCCACAGCAGGTGGACTGCAACATTTCAAAAAGGCACCACCTTCTCAAGGGCAAGTGGGACAGGCAATAACTGTTGGCCCATCCTGTGATGCCCAAATCCCCAAATAAATAATAAGAAGTATGTTTGTAGCCCTTATATTGATCAACAACCAGACTCCCCAAGAAAAATGATCTCCAGGTGTTTCACTTTTTTGGTCTTTAGGTGTTTTATTGATGTTGAATGAGTGTAAAGTCTGCAATATAGAACATAACCAATTGATATATATTGTACCCAGTATTATACAGTACAGATTATCATCCACCCATTTCCATTGACTTTATTGGAAATTACAATCGGGTGATTTCTAAGATGGATGCCTGAATCATTGGCATCGCTCCTCAGTATATCAAGGGATGTAGGGGCAGCAATGGAAAATGGCATTAAGGTAGATGAACAACCATGACCTAGAATGTGGAGCAGGTTAAACAGGCCAAAGAGTTGACTCCTGCTGTTGTGTTCTTACTATGTGCCTGTTTCACACGATCATCCTAAATGCATCAAGACCACGTTTCAGTGAAAAGATTGTGGTAAGAAATCTCACAGTTTTAAAGGAGACACTCTTAGACTCAGTGCTTAAATTAGATTTGGTATTTTCAGGGAATTTGCCTTTCACAAGAAATCCCACATTGCCTTTTTTCTCCTCTACCTCTAATTTGAATTCCTGTAGATCTAACTCCCTGGCATAAAGCAGCATGATATTTATATTTTTGTATCTTTGTACCTTTGCTTATATCTCTCTCCTATCAAATTACCATTCAATACTCTTATATAACCTATTATTTCTAACCAAGAGCTTTTGTCTTCCATTTTCAAAGCAATTCAATTGTCAATCAATGTAATTTGGATTTCTTCTAGAATTTAGCAATAGGAATAGCCTGTCAGTCTTTCATTTGTTGATAAAGTGTTTTGGCAACAGAATTTCTGACTTCCTCGAATCTTTATGAAAAATAAATTTCTATATGGAAGGTCTTTGGCATTGTCCGTTTCAATTACTTATCAGACAGATTTGAATTGACATAATATTTTGATGCCTTTTATCAAGTCAGCATATCTTAGTGACCTGTTTTCCAAAGGGATCATATTATGTCTTCCTTCATCTGTTTGTACTTTAATGATGTCTTGCTAAAAGTAGTTGTCCTCTACATTAATGATGTGACCCTTCAAAAGCCAATATATTCCTGCCACTCAGTCTAAAATCAATTTAGGCATCACTGAATTGCCAGACTTTCTGACATCCCTCTGTGTGTGAATAAATGTCTCTTGCATCTCGCATGTTTCATTGTATTTCAGAATATCTGATGTGTAAAGGATCTATGAAATCCATTTGCTCTCTGTCACAGAATTACCAGCATCTTCCAAACTGCAAGCTACCTTTACAACAACAATAGTGAAAACTTCCAATGATGTCGTACCTTAACCATTAGTAGAATGCCTTAAGCACTCTGCAAATGTAATTATTCAGCAGGATCTGACAGGACTTGTAGGAGAAACAGCTGAACTTAGGAACATGATAGGCCATTCAGCCCATCACGACTGTTCAAACATTCACTGAGATCATGGCTGATCTGTGGTCTAACTCCATATACCTGCCCTTAGCCCATCTCTTAATATCTTTGCTTAACAAAAATTTAGCTATCTCAAATTTAAACTTAACAACAGATCCAGCATCTGCTGCTGTTTGTGGAAAAGTGTTCCAGACATCTCCCATGATTTATGTGTAGAAGTGCTTCTTAACAACTGTCCTAAATGGTCTTGCCCAAATTTTCAGACTATGACCCCTGGTTCTGGAATCCCCAACCAGTAGAAATAGTTTATATCTATCTACCCTATCTTTTCCTGTTGATATCTTGAAGATTTCAATTACATCATTCCTTAACCTTCTAAATTCTGGAGAAATCAGGTCTAATTTGTATAATCTCCTCTCATTGCTTAACCCCGAAGTCCAGATATCATTCTTGTAAATCCACGTTGTATTCCCTCCAAGGCGAATACATCCTTCCTAAGATGTGGTGCCCAGATCTGCTCAAGGTACTCCAAGTGGGGTCTAATCAGGACTTTGTACAACTGCAGCTTCCCCCAAAAGTAAGTTGACCAAAGTTTGGTGGAAGAAGTAAATGTTAAAAAATGTTTTAATGAAAGCGAGAGAGATGGCAAGATCTTTAAGCAGGAATTCCAGAGCTGACAGAATGATCCAAATGAAGATGCTGCCCCCAATGACGAAGCGAAGAAATTGGTAGCCAATGGAGCCATGGCTGAAAGGCCAAGTGTGAGAGATTCTGACACTCGGAGAGCTGACTCTGAATGAGGCAGTACTAAAGTTAAGGACTGTTCATGTGTAAATAAAGGGTGACTTGGTGATACCAGCCTTTGTTGAGTTATTTCAGTCACCTTGAATACTTGTCCACTTTTGTTCCCCAGAACCAGATCCAGTACTGCACCATAGCTTGTTGGGCCTTCTCCATACTGATACAAAAACATTCCCCTGGATACATTTCAAGAAATCCACCACTCTAAACTCTTCACTCTATGACTTTTCCAATTTATGTTGGATATGTTGAAATTCCCTAGTATAATTACTCAATTATTACTCTTACCCATCGCTGTGAACATATTTGCTCCTATACTTCCCACTGACTCTTTGGGGCCCTATAATACACTCCCAGTAAGAACATAAGAATATAAGAAATAGAAGTTGGCCATCTGGCCTGTCGAGCCTGCTCCATCATTCAATATGATTATGACTGATCGTTTTGTGGACTCAGTTCCACTCACCCGCCTACTCACCATAATCCTTAATTCCCATACTGTTCAAAAATCCATCTATCTTTGCCTTAAAAACAAGGTAGCCTCAACTGCTTCACTGGGCAGAGAATTACACAGATGCACAACCCTTTGGGTGAAGAAGGTCCTCCTTAATTCAGTCCTAAATCTGTTCCCCTTATTTTAAGGTTTTGCCCCTTAGTTCTAGTTTCATCAGCCAGTGGAGTGAACCTCCTTACTTCTATCTTATCGATTCCCTTCATAATTTTATATGTTTCTATGTGATTCTGCCCTCATTCTTCTAAATTTTAGTGAGTATAATCCCAGTCTACTCTGTCTCTTCTCATAAGCCAACCCGCTCAACTCCCAAATCAACCTAATGAACCTCCTCTGCACTCCCTCCAGTGCCAGTGAGTCCTTTCTCAAGTAAGGAAACATAAACTGTACAAAAATGTGACTGCCCCCTTAACGTTTCTGAGTTCTCCCCACAAAGCATCAGTTGAAAAGCTTCCAAGGTGTGGTGGGGAGGAGGTTCCGAGGAACCAGGATCCCGGGGAAGGAAGACGTGTTGGTTGCAAGGATAAGGGTGTGATACCCAGTGGCTAACATTTATATTCCTGATGAAGGGCTCTGGCCCGAAACATCGAATTTCCTGTTCCTTGGATGCTGCCTAACCTGCTGTGCTTTAACCAGCAACACATTTTCAGCTCTGATCTCCAGCATCTGCAGACCTCACTTTTTATGCTAACATTTATATTTCAATTGCATCACGAGGACAGAATACCTGGTCATTATCGCAATACTGTTCATTTGATTTTGTTGTTCATTGTCCTTCCTGCATTCTAACAGTGACTACACCTCAAAGATCCTTCAGTATGAAGTAGAGTTGGTTAGCTTAGATGGCTGACTTGCAACGCAGTGTGATGCCAACAACATGTGTTGAATTCCCACACCCGCTGAGATCACTATACAGGGCCCTGCCTTTTCAATCTCCATTTTGAGGCTGGCCTTTAGGATAGACTCACCACCAGTTGTCCCTCTTTCATGGGATACTGGGACTATGGTGACTTCTCATTTTGTAGCGCAATAAAAAGGCAAATCATTTTTTAAGGTGTCACGTTCCATCAAATGGAGTCACTGTTGCACTGCATGGAGAAAATGAGAAGTTATGAATAGTGAGATTCTACAAAGTCCCTGTGGTGTCGGATTGAAGTTCTTTCTAGAGGAGGTGGAATTGTTCAAGGATCAATTGAGTGATGAAGTGGAGGTGTCCCAAAGCTTTTGCCATTGAGCCAAGTTATAAAGGTCCAAAAAGGGAAGACATCCTTATATTTCAGACTGAAAGAGATGGATTCTTGGTCAGCACTGGAGTCAAGGTTTTTGGGGAAAGTGAAGGAAAGTGTGTGTGAGGAATGTTGGATCAGCCATGATCCTACTGAATGACAGAATGGAGTAGAGGGGCTGAATGGCCTACTCCTCTTCATATAGCTTAATGTCCTTGCTCACGAGTAACGATCGTATAATCGTTCTAAAGATGCAAGTCATGTAACGTGTTTAAAAATTAAAAGAAAGTCATGCATCTTGCAAACCTGAAGTGAAAACAGCAAATCGTTAAGCATAGTCACCATATTGATTGGCACCTTACAATAGTCAAATTTTCAAAATAATCAGAGGTGATGAACTTGAATGTTTATGTTAATTGCTGCTAGATAAAGAAAAATAACGTAACTCCAGGAGTTAGTGTTGACTAACTGATACAAGGATTGTGGCGGTGATAATAGTTATAATTTCATGATTTCATAAATAATAGAGGCACAGCTAATGAAGAATTCATGCCTCAAGGTAGCTAACAGCAGAAACCTTCAGAGTACCTCACAGAGGCCCATATGTCAAACCACAATTTCAGGGTAAGAGGAAAATATAGGAAAAACTAAGACATACATTTTAAGAATGAAACAGATGCATATTCCATGGCTCTCCAGAGACATTTGATATCTTTGAAATTCCAATTCTACCACTTCAAACATCTGGCTAAGTATTGGGGCATTTAGGGAATTATTCTGCCCTTTCCGCTCATAGCACTGGTCCAGGCAAAGCTACTAAGAAAAAGCATTCAAGCACTCAAATCTACCCAGTGCCTGCCTGTTACAAAGACCGGACAGCCCAAAAAGCATCACAGTCAATAATAAACAGTTGAAGTGAAGAGCCAGCAGTGTATACTGGGAACTAAGTTCTGCCCAGCAACTTTCCCCACAGACCTATTCCCCCCTCCCATTTATCTCTCAGCTCCCCCGCTTTGCCCACAAGCCTCATTCCTGATGAAGGGCTAATGCCCAAAACGTCGATTCTCCTGCTGCCTGACTTGCTGTGCTTTTCCAGCACCACACTCTTCGATTCTGATCTCCGGCATCTGCAGTCCTCACTTTCTCCCGGCAAGTTTTGTCTCAAGCAGTTATCAGAGACATAAGTGGAGAATTGTGCATTTTATAAGTAATGTTTATTTAGGTACAGTTATTGTCTAGGAAACTTGACAAACTATTCTATTTTTTTCTTAATGGTGCTGCAGGATAGTTTTAGATTCGAAGCTGGAGTATAGATCGTGACTGTGGTTGAATATTCCAACCCCTCAGTATTGCCATGATGTGTGAGCCTAAGCTTTATGTTCAAGCATCTGAAGTGAGACTTTAACTGAAGACCTACAGATAGAAAAGCAAGTGAGTTATTCCTGAAACAGGACTGAATCTGATGTGTCAAGTGCCCTTTCCCTCAGTAACTTAAAATGCACCTTATTTATAGAAATTATAAGCAGGAGCACACCTCCACACTTGCTTACCATGTAATATGATCCTAGCTGATCTCTATCTCCATGATATATTCCTGCTTTCTCTCCATGCAATTCAGTGCCCTTAATATCTAAAAAAAATCAATATCTTTCTTGCCCGCACTCAGTGACCTGGCCTGTACAGATTGACCATCCTTTGAGTGAAGCAATGTTTCCACATCTAAGTCCTAAATGTGTCCTGAGACTGTGTCCCCTGGTTCTAGAATGTTAAGTCCCTCGGGGAATCATCAATCCCACATCTAGTCCTGTTAGAATTTTATAAGTTTCAGTTGAATCCTCTCTTATTGTTTTAAATTTGAGTGAATGCAGGCCCAGTCAATGCAATCTCTTCTCATAGGACAGTCCTGTCAACCATAGTGTCAGCCCAGTGAACCTCTACTGTTGTCTCTTTATGGCAAACAGATCCATTCGTAGGTGGGGAAACCAAATCTGCACGCAGTAATCCAGGTGCAGAGTCAGAGGCAAGTTGGGAACAATGATATTAGACAATACAAATTCAAGTCTAAAACGGACGTAGGGACAGAGAACTTGAGGTTGTGAGAGGCACGTCTCTGAAGGTGGTAGACCAAGTTAATAAAGCATTCTGAATCAAGGTCTTCACACACAGAAGTATTGAGTAAAAAACACTACAAGATAAGATATAGGAGCAGAATATGGCCAATTGAGCAGGTCAGGCAGCATCCGAGGAATGGAAAATCGACATTTCGGGCATTAGCCTTTCATCAGGAATTTTTTGATGAAGGGCTAATGCCCAATACATTGATTTTCCTGCTCCTTGGACACTGCCTGATCTGTTGTGCTTTTACAGCACCAAACTCTCGACTCTGATCTCCAGCATCTGCAGTCCTCACTTTCTCCCATATGGCCAATTGAGTCTGCTCGACCATTCAATTTTGGCTAATATATTTCTTAACCCCATTCTCCTGCTTTCTCTCTCTAACCCTTGATTTTCTACTAATCAAGAACATGTCTAACACTACCTTAAATACACAGAGTGACTTGGCCTCCACAGCCTTGTGTGGCAATGAGTTCCACAGATTTACCACCCCCTATCTGGCAAAATTCCTCCTCATCTCAGTTCTAAAGGGTTTTTCCTTCACTTTGAGATTGTGGCCTCAGGTGCTAGTCTGTCCTACTAGTGGAAACATCTTCTCCACATCCACTCTATCCAGGCCTTTCAGTATTTTGTTAGTTTAAATCACCTCTCCCTTCATCCTTCTGAACTCCATTGCGTACACACCCAGAGTCAACTGCTCCTTATGTGACAAGCTTTTCGTCCCCAGGATCATTCTTGTAAACGTACTCTGAATGCCCTCCAATGTCAATACATTGCTTCCTTAGATGCAGGGTCCAACACTGCTCACAGTATTCCAAATGAGTCAAATCAGAACCATGGCTGTACACCCCTGCTCTTGCATTCTAGCCACCTTGAAATGAATGCTAACGTTGCACTTGATATCCTAACTATCAACTGAACCTGCACATTCACCTTAAAAGAATCCTGATCTAGGACTTCCAAGCCCGTTTGTACTTCAGATTTCCACTGTCTTTCCCCAATAAGAAAATAGTCTACACCTCTACTTTTCCTACCAAAATGCATAACCTCACACTTGCCCACATTTTTTTCCACTGTCACTCCTTTACCTACTTTCCTTGCTTCTGAGTCCTTCTACAGCCTCCCCCTTTCCTCAACACTACCTGTCCCTCCACCAATCTTTTCTGTCATTTCCAAATTCACAACAATACCCTCAGTTCCTTCATCCACATCATTAATGTATAATCTAAATAGTTGTAGTCTCAATACTGAGCACTGCGGAACTCCACTCATCACCAGCTACCATCTGAAAAAGACCCCTTTATCCCCACTCTCTGCCTTCTGCTGGTCAGCCAATCCTTTATCCATGCCAGTACCTTACACTTAACACCATAGGCTCTAATCTTATTTGGCAGTCTCCTGTGCACCAACTTGTCAAAGGCATCTTGGAAATCCAAACAGATCACATCCACTGGCTCTCTTTGTCCAATTTGCTTGTTACTAGCTCAAATACATCTAATAGATTTGTCAGGCATAACCACCCCTTTCTAGTTACTTTTACTCAATTGTAATACTGTTAAATCAGAGCCAGGCAGTTTTCCCTTTAACTTCTAACCAGCTATGCAGACCTCCAGGGCCTGTGTGTAGCTACGATTTCTGCATTTGGAGGTCAGTGCTGTGATTGGTGTACTGACCCCTCTTGCCATGTGTGGAACCTTGGATTGGCTGTGCACACACAGTTCCAACAACTTGTTCAGTCCAAATTTCCCTGGTGATTATAATTCCTCTCCCTCCTTCCCCTTTCCTGATTTGTCAGTTATTTATGGGATATTACTTGTGTCTAGTATAGAGTAAACTGAACTAAATATCTGTTCGATTCACCTGCCATCTTATTCTTTCCCATTATTAATTCCCCAGAATCACTTTCTATACAACTAATGCTCACTTTGTGAACTCTTTAAAATATCCATAGAGAGATTTATTATCTGATGTTATGTTTGTCACTAGCTTTCTTTTGTACTCTATGACAAAGCTGATCCTTTAACAAGGGTCATTTATTCCTTGACTTATTTTTCAGAGAGGTTGTAAATGACACAGACTCCAAAAAGTCTGGAGTATAGGGTTTTAGGGCCAAGTTGATAATATCTGAAAGATATTGCCTCCGGCAGAAAGCTTTCAAGTTAAAAAAAATACTTGTACAATGAAAGGGGTGTGGAGAAAGTGAGGACTGAAGGTGTTGGAGATCAGAAGGTGGAGTGGCTAGGTCTCCCAGCTTAGCTTTTCTTAGTTTTTAGTAATAGTGTGAAAAAAGCTGCTGGATCCAAAGAAGCAGGTCCAGGCCAGTACACACTCTCGCTGACTCATTTCCTGTCAGAACTTGTGTTTGATTTTACCTTTTGTGCCAGGTAATATTTATGGGGATTGTTGCAAGTATTGTAAACAGCGTAAGTAATTTAGGATGATTTAATAGGTTTTTGGAGACCTTACGTTACTCAGTATTCTGTTTTCTTTTGTTTGTGTTTCATTCAGTAATCTTGTTAATAAATTCTGTTTTGTTTAAAACCAAGTGGTTTGACCAGCTGCATCTCTCCTGGATTATCCATTTACTCCTGCTTAAAACAACTCGCAAAGTTAGGGTCCAGGCTACTTTCTTGAAATGTTTTGAGGGCGTCTGGCCTGGTCCATCACATTCTAATTGTTCCTGCCTATTGATTTTTTAGTCATTATTTGTATTTTTTATATTATGTTCAACTTTCTGACTTTCCATCCACCCTTGTGTAACCATATATATTTTCTTTAAGTTTGATGCTATCATTATCATCTTAGTTAATCTTGAATTGTGGGTGCTTGGTACTTTTTTTTTGGAAATTTGGCATTTTTTTAAAAAAGGACAGTGGAGTATTAGGGACATTTAAGTGACTGCTGGACAAGAACATGTATGGCAGTAAATTGAGGGGTGTGTAGATTAGGTTGATCTTAAGATAAATGCTCAGCACAACATTGTGGGCTGAAGGGCCTATACTTTGCTGTACTGTTCTATGTTCTTACCCATTAAAGATTTGCATTAATGTAGTGCCTTATTTAAACACTGGGAGTCCCACAGCACTTGCAGCCAACTAAATACTTCTTAAAGTGAAGTCACTGTTGTAATGTCAAAATCACAACATACAATTAGCAAGTGGCAAGCTCCTACAATCAGCAGTGTGACAATGGTGAAATTTTTAAAAATATGATGTTGATTCATCAGGGTATTGGGAGAGCTCCCCTACTCCTTGCTATGGTCGACCTAGGAATCTGTTCTCTCTACTGAAGGAAGAAGATGTGGCCTCAGTACAAGATCTTTTCTGTAAGACAGAGAACGCTTGACAGTGCAACTCTCCTACAACACTGCACAAGAGTAGCAGCCTGAATTGTTGTGCTTAAGTTGTGGACTGGGTGTGCAGTTGACAAATTAATTTCTATCTATTGTGCTTGCAAGATATTACACATACTAACCCCCCCCCCACCCCCCCCACCTTGGACACTACCCTCACTGAGGCAGACAATGATAACGGTCTGGGAGTACAGATATCTTAATGACTGAAAATGAGAATGCAGGGAACCCCAATCCTGTGGCTAGAGTAAATTTGGAAGGAAAAGTTATTTCAGTTGTTGTATTATGTTGTCAAAGCCAATGTGTGTTAACCATCACAAATAAAAACAGAAATTGCTGGAGAAACTCATGTTTCAAGTCCAGGGATCCTTTGTTGGACCTGAAATGTCAACTCTCCACAAATGTTGCTGAGTTTCTCCAGCAATTTCTGTTTTAATTTTAGAGCATCAGCATCTGCAGTTCTTTGTGTTTTTTTTAATGCATTGATCATCCTTCAACATCTCTTGAGAAACTAATTGTGAATAAGCTCCTTGAACTACTACAGACCAGCTGCTGGCGCTACTATCATGCTCTTGAATGGATACTTGCAGGAGTTTGACCTGATAAAGATAAGCCCGGTCAAATCATGCCCAAACACTAGTTACAGCCTGGAGATGGCTATTTAGCCCCTTGACCATCTCTTGCCATTCAAATACACCATGCTCGAATAAGAATATCAGCATGGGTTTGTGCCATATTTAATTGACTCACAGCCTCGATAGGTTTTCGATGAGCACATTTAAGATTTCCGCCACCCTTTTGGTGAAGAATTGCATTTCCTGAAATCACTCTTGAATGGCCTTCCACGAACATTAAAGATGTGCTTGATTCTATCACCAGAGGAATATGTGTCTCTCTATCATTTCCATCTTGGAAAATATAAATTTTATTACTCTTTATTCCTCTCTAGTCAAGGAAATACAAGCCTGTCATCATAACTTGTTCCTTTACATAACCAATGTATACGCTTGTTTAAACACCACCTTTGCATTTGCACAAACCTATTAGTTCACTTCAATAAATGATTCAAAGACTCCTCATAATTGTGCAGTCAGTGCAATCCCACACATGGTCATTGAGGGCTTATTAATTAATATACCTCTGTTCAGTTTCACACCCAGTGGTTTCTATAACCATCTTTGAAATAAAAACCAAGCCAGCAATATCAGCATTGACCATTGACAACTCTCGTAAAAATACACGATCCAGCTTAGGAGATTTCTAAACCATAATAAAGTGCCAAAAAATGCACAGGAAGATGTGACCCATGTTGAACATTACCCTTGGGATGGAGCATTCAAGCAAACGCGTGAGCAGTTATCTTCAGAAGTAATAATATTTGACAACAGAGGTCTTGCTCTTGGTATGTTGGGAGCCTGGAGTAGAAGTGAATTCAGCTCATTTGTCACGTAGGTCCTAAATGTGATAAGAAGATGGCTTATCTCAGTGATGCATTAAGTCCCAGTTTCTGCATCAATAGCGCCACAAGGCACATCATATTCAATGACTTATTTCTGCAGCGAAAACAGAAAATGCTGGAAATGGTTGGCAGGTTGGGCTGCAACTATGGAGAAAGAAACAGAGTTAATCTTTCAAGGTAATGACCATTCCTTAGAACTGGAAGGTGTGAAAAGATATAGGGACCCCAGGAGAACAAGTAGAGAGTCTGAGAGAGGCTAGAAGGCAAGGAGCAGTTAAATAACAAAACTGATGATTGTTCGAAGCAAAGGAAAAAGATAAAGGGATAAGAATGGAACAGCACTTTTTATAAAAAGGACATGATAATATTGAGCATTCAACAAATCACGAGTACTTTAGGGCTCCCTTATCGTCATGATTGTGATCCCAGTTATCTTGAGAAGTAGCTGGTGGACATTCTCCTTGAGTTGCTGACCAATGCATTGAAAAATCCAAATGGCCTGCTTGACCATTTCAGAGGACAATTGAGAGCTAACCATATTTATCACAGGCTGGTGCTGCACATGGGTCAGACTGAGTAAGAATATAACATCTCCCTTACCATATTGTTATTTAGACAATCTGACAACAATTGGGGCTAATTTCACTTTAGATTTCAATGAGAATGTGATGTGAGCTCATGTTCTAACTAATATGTTAATATAGACAAAGTATTTTATATGGGGTGGGGGAGTCCAAAACTAGAGGGCATAGGTTTACAGTGTTAAGGCAGAGTGCCTGAGTATATTTGGTTTGTATATAGTTAAGTTTTTCATCAGTCAGGGAATCAAGAATATCCTTGAAAGGACAAGAAAATGAATGTGAGGACTGTTGGATCAACCATGATCCATTTGAATGGCAAAGCAAGCTCGGAGGGCCAAACAGCCTACTCCTGTCCCTACTTCTCATGGTCTTAAAGAGTGAAAGAGCAGAGCCCTTGGGAAACAATTGGATATATCTGCCAAAGAGCTGGCACATGCTCAGTGGGCCAAATGGCCTTTGACTCTGCTTGATCTATGATCTGTGGGCAATCTAAAATATGACATTTTGATTTTGGGATAAGGAGTAGTAAATTTAAGACAGTGATGAGGAGAAATTGCTTTCTCTTCACTACCCCAGACTGTAGTTAATGCCAGTACATTGAGTAAGTTTAAGGAGGAGGCAGACAGATCTTTAATTAATAATGGGTTAAAGGGTTATTGGGAGCGGGCAAAAAAGTGGAGTAGAGGCCGAGGTAAGATCAGCCATGATTGTGAAGAATGGTGGAGTAGGCTCGAGGGGCTGAATTGCCTACTCCTGCTGCTAGATCTTATGTTCTTACATAAAACTTCTGCTGACAATCCCTCCTTTTTCCTATTTCAGAGATTTCTGCAATCTTGGAAGCTGGGACATCATTGGTTTATGATTTCCACGAATCTTATGGCGTTGGCAAAAATGTCAGCAGCCACTTATCTGCGATCTACTCGGACATGACGCTTTCGAGGGAGAACATAGAGTTCAGTTTTCGAACCACCCACACTCCAAGTGTGCTGCTTTATGCAGACTCCTATTATGAGGAATATATAGCAGTGGTTTTGTGCAGTAATGGTGAGTAAAGAAGCATTTTGCCTGATTAAAAGTGTTATGTCCATCAATTGCTGACAAAATATATTCAAAATTTTATTTAAAATAAACTTTCTTTCATTAACTTGCTATCCTAATAGCTGTGAGTGCACTCCTGCGAAAGGAATAATTTATTGACTTGGAGGTGCCTTTGGGATACCCCGAGGATGTGAAAGTTCTGCATCGGCGCATGTTCTTGATGATTAGCAGTTCGGTCATATTGCAGGAAATAAGGACTGGGGCAAGAACAAAGACGAATGAGAATAGAGGAAATGGTAATCATCTACAAGTTTACGAGTTACTTGGAGAATTTGTTGCTCATGTATGTGAGGAGTGACAATTAGTAAGCGAGGTCTGATAATTTCCTAGAGTGACCTGGTTATTTTCCCTTGGAAATGCATATTTAGTATCAGACATTGTTTCGGCTTTAGGATGTTACAGTTCTGTGGGGATACATAGTCATTCAGGGAAACAAACAATACAGGTCACAAATGATCATCTACAGGAAATGTCACAGTGTCAAGAGAGGGCAGAGATTTCAAGTGGTTTGTAAAAATGGCAAATATGTCGTAAGCAAAAATGCTTTCACATAATACGTGGTTAAAGTTGTAAAGTCACTGCCTGGAAATATATTATTATTTATTCTTGGAATGTGGGTGTCACTAGCTGGGTCAGTATCTATTGCCCTAATTGAACTGAGTGGCTTGCTATGCGCATTTCAGAGGACATTTTAGAGTCAGCCATATTGTTGTGAGTCGAGAACTACATACAGTCCAGACCAGGTAAGGACTTCAGTTGCTAAAGGGAGTCAGTGAAAGAGATTGGTCGACCATGCTCACTTGGTCACAGTTAGGCTAACTTGCAATTCCAGATTTCTGTTGAATTCAAATTTCACCATCTCCCATGGGGCGATTCAAACACATGTCCCTAGAACATTAGCTTTGAATTATGGGTTACTATCACAATAGCATTACCACCACACCCCCACCTCTCATGTGTCTGGCGACAGGCCCAGTTAACATTTTTAAGTGAGCATTCAATGATAATTTAACCAACAATTTGCAAGGATACCAGGAAAAGGCAGGAGAATGGCACCAAAGCATAAGGTAAATAGACAAGGTCATTTTCCTGGGGCAGGGGTGTCCAGAACTAGAGGGCATCGGTTTAGGATGAGAGGGGAAAAATTAAAAAGGGACCATGGGGTAACATTTTCACACAGAAGCTGGTGCGTGTATGGAATGAGCTGCCAGAGAAAATGATGGAGGCTGGGGCAATTACAATGTTTAAAAGGCATCTGGGTGGGTATATGAGTGGGAAGGGTTAAAAGGGATATGGGCCGAGTTCTGGCAAATGGGACAAGCTTAGGTTAGGATAGCTGGTTGGCTGTGACTCTGTGACCTGTATCTGTGGAGCTGTCAGATGTGCAGAGTTTCTCCAGTAATTTTTATATTTTGTTTCTTTCAGATCTCTAGCATCTGCAGTTTCTTTGTTTTATTTAATGCTCTTTTGGAGGGTAGATGCAGAGTCCTCACTTTCTCCTATTGTACTATGAACATACTGTGATTCTGTGCCAAAGTAGATTATTCTCAGAACCTTCCAATGTAAGGCAGCCAACACCCATCCATCACCGTAGAAAGCATTCCACCGACACATTGTGGCTGCAGTGTGTGCCATCTAAAAGATGCACTGTAATAACTCACCAACATAGCTTGGCAGCAGCTGCCAAGTATACTGCCTCTCCCACTCAGAATGACAATGGCAGCAGTTTCACAGGCAAACTATCACCTGCAAATTTTCCTGCAAACCACATATGATCCCACACTTATAATCATATCACTGAGTCAAAATCTTGGAGTGCGCCATTTAACTGCACTGTGGGTGTTACCACATGCCAAGATGTCTTCTCAAGGGCAATTATGAATGGTCAATGTAAGTGGACTTTCCCAGCCATATCTACAGCCAACATCCCCTCTGATTATTTTTAGCAGTGTGCAGACTGCTGAAGTTTGTATGCCGCAGTGGCTTCCACAAGTGGGATCCAATGTATCTGCACAGCGATTTGGACCAAGAAAGGATAGGGACAAAGTGAGCACTGCAGATGCTGGAGATCAGAGTTGAAGAGTGTGGCACTGGAAAGGCACAGCCTGCCAGGCAGCATCTGAGGAGCAGGAGAATCGACGTTTTGAGCCTAAGCTCATTCCTGATGACGGGCTTTTGCTCAAAATGTCGATTCTCCTGCTCCTCAGATGCTGCCTGACATGCTGTGCTTTTCCAGCAGCACACTCTTCAATCAAGAAAAAATAGGTCAGGTCACTTTCTTGATGGTATGAAGCTAAACACAGTGAATGTCCAAAGAGACAATTCCGATGCACAGATCCTTCAAAAACCAGAAACAATTTGCTCTGAGCACAATTTAATCATGGGGGCTCATAGAATGTTGGCCTTTATATCCAGAGGACTGGAGTGCAAGGACACAAAGGTCATGCTGCAGCTATGCAAAACTGTGGCTAGACCTCTCTTGGAATAATATGTGCCGATCTAGACAGCACACCTTAGGAAGGATACATTGGCCTTGGAAAGAGTACAACATAGGTTTACAAGAATACTTTGACTTCAGGGTTAAGTTATGAGGAGAGATAATACAAATTAAACATATTTTCTCTGGAATTTAGAAGTTTATGGGGTGATGCGATCAAAATCTTGAAGATATTACCAGGAAAAGACAGAGTAGATAAAGATAAGCTACTTTCACTGGTTGGAGATTCTAAATCTAGGGACATAGTCTGAGAATTAGGGCCAAACCATTCAGGAGAGATGATAGGAAGTGCTTCAACACACGCAAGGTGGTAGATGTTTGGAATTCTCTTCCACAAATGGCAGTAGATGCTGAATCAGATGTTAGTTTTAAATCTGAGACAGATAAATTTTTGTTAAGCACAAGTATTAAGGGATATGGGCCAAAGTCATGTAAATGGAGTTAGGCCACAGATCTGCCATGATCTCATTGACTGTTGAACACAGGCTAGAAGGACTGAATGGCCAACTCCTGTTTTTCTATTCCTATGATTGGCATGTACTGAGAGTTGGAGCTGCTTAAAGGGAATGTTGCCGATGAACCACAGAGAATTTTTAAAAAAGATATTAAAGAGTCAAAAAGCTGAATTCCAAATCAGAAAGATGGCAAGATGATAAATTGCCCATAGTGCTCAAGGATGTGTAGATTAGGTACATTAGGCAGGGGTAAGTATAAAGTGGGGAAATGGGTCTGGGTGGGTTACTCTTCAGAGTGGACTTGTTGGGCCAAAGAGCCTGTTTCCACACTGTAGGGATTCTATTCTATAATGCAGAAGGGTGAAACAAATGGAAAATACTGCTAAGAGTAAAAATCAGGAAGCTAATAAAATTCAATCACATAAAAATCATGAGGGGCATAGATAGGATAAATGGAAAAGGTCTTTTCCCTGGGGTGGGGGAGTCCAGAACTAGAAGGCATAGGTTTCAGGTGAGAGGGGAAAGATATAAGAGATCTAAGGGGTGGCAGAGGGTGGTGTGTGTATGGAATGAGCTGCCAGAGGAAGTGGTGGAGCTGGTATAATTACAACATTTAAAAGGCATCTGGATGGGTTTCTGAATAGGAAAGGTTTGGAGGAATATGGATCGGGTGCTGGCAGTTGGAACTGGATTGGGTTGGGATATCTGGTCGGCATGGACAAGTTAGACCGAAGTGCTATACATCTCTATGAATCTAAGAGGAGCAAGACAGAAAGTAAAACCAAAGAATCGAGAAATTCTTAAATAGAAGCAAAGCTACAAGTTTCTACAGGTAACACTGCCTATAAAAGACAGTGATGGATGGGCTTTGACTTTGTGGGGAAATTAAATCAAAGACTGGTCTGAAGTCTTTCAAGAAAGTTATAGACCTGACACATTGGTGAAGCTGCTGATTGTAAGAATCTCGAAATATGAACAAGGCAGCTTGAACTTGAAGAAGTAAAACGTGTGATAATTAGGATAGAGACTGAATAGGAGGTGAAGAAATAAGGTATGAGGGTGAAAGCAATGTCAGTTAGTAGGAGGTATGACTCAAAAAAAGGAACTAAATTCATGGATTGAATGAACTATCCATGGAGTGGTGTGTGTATATGGAATAGGGCAGGTACAATCGCAACATTTTAAAAAACATTTGGATAGTTACATGGATGGGAAAGCTGTAGAGGAAAATGGACCAACTGTGGGCAATTAGAACAAGCTAAGTGGGCACCATGGTCAGCATAGATTAGTTTGGGCCGAAACGCCTGTTTCCATGCTGTATTACTCTACGATGTGTATAACTAAATGGAGGTCATGCGATACATTGGACAGCATCACTGCCTCTGAACCACAAGCTTTGGATTCAAGACCCACTTCAAGAGTAGAACATGTATTCATAGCATAGCCAAACCTGCAAATGCCACTAGCACATGCCCAAAGCCAGGCAGGAAGAGCAGGTTAGATGTCTGATCTGGAATGGAAGTTGGAGTCTGTACCATCACTATCCAATGTTCCAGACTACTACAAGTAGGCAGGACCTAAAGTGTACTATCTCACCATGGAGATGATACTTCCACCAATACGTGACCTGTCAGTTCTGCATTCAGGTGTCAGCTGAAAACCTCTATTCAATGGCGACATGGTGGCTCATTGGTTAGCACTGCTGCCTCACAGTGCCAGAGACCCGGTTTTGATTCCACCCTCGAGCGACTGTCTGTGTGGAGTTTGCACATTCTCCCTGTGCCTGTGTGAGTTTCCTCCAAGTGCTCCAGTTTCCTTCCACAGATCAAAGATGGGCAGGTTAGGGTGGATTTCCCATTGTGTCCAGGGATGTGCTGGCCAGGGTGGGTTGGCCAAGGGAAATATAGGGTAGAGAAAATGTACCTGGGTGGGATGCTCTTTGGAGAGTCGATGTGGACCAGTTGGATCAAATGGCTTGTTTCCACACTGTAGGGATTCTGCGAAGTCTCTACAGTGGAGGCTGGAAAGTTTGATCTTCTCACTCAGCCGAGAGAGCTGTTATTGAACACTAATATCACCAGATAAGGCAAGGTGGATACTCCACAGATATACAATGGGAGGGAAGTAATTAACAGAATAATTTGACAAGATGGTACAGTGTTTATTGCTGTGGCTCCTGGCTAGGTCCAAAAGACCTGGATGGACATGTTTGGAGGGATTTGGGTCAAGAGAAGGCAGATGGGACTAATTTAGTTTGGGATTATGGTCAGCATAGACTGATTAGACTGAAGGGTCTGTTTCCATGATGAATGACTCCATGACTGAAATAGGATGACGGAATTAAAAGTACAAATGGTGGAAATACAAATGTAAAACCCAAACGTAATTGTAAAATCCCAAACAAATGTAAAAACACAACAGGTCAGCCAAAACTTGAAAGACAATGAGAAGATATTTCTATTAAAGCACCTAATAGGGCTGGTACTGGATTAAAGGACAGTCTTAATTAGGGATGACTCCTTTTATTTTTCCAGATTTTCCATCACTTTTCTACTGTGTATGAGTGAAAGAATCCCACTGTAGGAATTCTGTTCCTGATGCAATCAGAAGAGATTCCTGAGATAGAGTCATAGAGTCATAGAGATGGACTGCATGGAAACAGACCCTTTGGTCCAACCCGTCCATGCCAAACAGATATCCCAACCCAATCTAGTCCCACCTGCCAACACCTGACCCGTATCCCTCCAAACCCTTCCTATTCATATACCCATCCAAATGCCTCTTAAATGTTGCAATTGTATCAGCCTCCACAACTTCCTCTGACAGCTCATTCCATACATGCACCACCCTCTGCGAGAAAAAGTTGCCCCCTAAGTCTCTTTTATATCTTACCCCTCTCACCCTAAACCTATGCCCTCTAGTTCTGGACTCCCCAACCACAGGGAAAACACTTTTCTTTATTTACCCAATCCATGCCCCTCATAATTTTGTAACACTCTATAAGGTCACCCCTCAGGTCAGGCAGCATCCATGGAGAGAGAGCAAGCTAACATTTCGAGTCTAGATGATTCTTCATTAGCTCTGATAAAGAGTCATCTAGACCCAAAACATTAGCTTGCTCTGTCTCCATGGATGCTGCCTGGCCCTCTGTGATCTCCAGCATTTTTGTTTTCAGTACAGATTCCAGCATCTGCAATAGTTTGCTCCTTGTCTTTGAATACTAGTGCCCACTGAGAGATTAGGATCACTGGTTGACCCTGTTGTAAAAGGAACTTGCAACTGAGATGCTAATGCAGGAGAAACTGAACTTCCATGATCTCACATTTTGGAAGAAAGTATAAAGGCAAACACTGAGAATTCTGGAGAAATTCAGCAAGTCTGGCAGCATCTGTGGAGAAAGGAAGTTAAAGTTTTCAGTCAAGTATGAACACTTCTTCTGTTCTGAAGAAAACTGATTCTGGACTCGAAACATTAACTGTGTTTCTCTCCACAAATACTGCCAGAACTATTAAGTTTCTCCAGTATTCTTTGTGCCTGTTTCAGATTTCCAGCATCTGCAGTATTTTTTGAATCGATTAATGTTTTGGTATTTATTAATATTCTGCACTGACCAGTGTTGGTGATTATTTTACTGGCTTACTTATAGTGCCCAGATTCACACCTTGTGTGTCTTCATTTAAGGAATTTTATTTTAGATAAAGAAAAACAAAAATCATAATGACTAGGTGGGAATGGGTACTGCAGATACTGGAGATTAAAGGCAAGATTAGAGTGGTTCTGGAAAAGCACCGCAGGGCTTTTGCCCGTAACATTGATTTTCCTGCTCTTCGGATTCTGCCTGACCTGCTGTGTTTTTTCCAGCACCACTCTAATCTTGACAAAAATCATAATGAGTCTATATGGGGACTTCAACTTTTTCCAATTTATATCAATGGTTTAAATGAGCATGGTGAAAGCTCGGAACCTAGTTTTGAAGATGACACTAAGATGGGAAGGAATGTACACTATGAAACCTATATAAGGAGGATTCAAGTGGACATCAGTAGGTTGAGTGAGTGAACAAAAGTCAGGCAAATGCAAGTATATTAAGGGAAAATCTGAAGTTGTTCTCTTTTGAGGAAAAATAAAAAAAAGGAAAGCTTGTCACTGGCCACTTGGGTGTTTCCTTTCTTCCTGGTGGTGGAAATTGAATAAAGATTCATACACCTTGTGTCCCTCACTGTGTCTCATACCTGCACACACACAACAACAAAAAAAAAACAGGAGTGTCATACTCTGCGAAAAAAATAAATAAATAGGAGTATCAGAGATTCTGTAAGAGAAAAAAAAATAAATAGAAGATTTTCTTTCACTGTGTCTCACACCTATACACACACATATTGGTGCGGTGGGAAAAATAAGCACAATCTCAGTTAGGCGGCAGTGTGGGGGTAAGGTGAAAAAAAAAGAAAAAATAAAGAACAGGAGTGTCACAGGTTCTGTTCACTCTGAGAGCTGGCTCTTGAGGGAGCTGGATTAGTGTTGCTGGAAGAGCACAGCAGTTCAGGCAGCATCCGAGGAGCAGCAAAATTGACATTTCGGGCAAAAGCCCTTCATCAGGAATACAGGCAGAGAGTCTGAAGGGTGGAGAGATAAGTGAGAGGAGGGTGGGGGTGGGGAGAAAGTAGCATAGAGTAAAATAGGTGAGTGGGGGAGGGTATGAAGGTGATAGGTCGGGGAGGAGGGTGGAGTAGATAGGTGGAAAAGAAGATAGGCAAGTAGAACAAGTCATGGGGACAGTGCTGAGCTGGAAGTTTGGAACTGGGGTGAGGTGGGGGAAGGGGAAATGAGGAAACTGTTGAAGTCCACATTGATGCCCTGGGGTTGAAGTGTTCCAAGGCGGTGATTGTGTTTCAGGACATGGTTGAAGAGCTTCAGGGCAGAGGAACACTTGAGTGATCACAGAGGAACACAGAGAAACCTGTGAGTTACAGTGGGAGAGGGACTCCCTGAGATTCTTGTAGAGAGAGGAGGAAAACCTCTTGAGGGAGCTGGACCAGTGTATGAAAATAAATAAATAAATAAATTTCTTTCACTGTGTTTCACACGTGCCCACGCACAGCATGGGTGCAGTGGAAAAGAATAAGCACTACTGCTGTTAGGTGGTAGTGTGTGGGTAAAATAAAAAAAGAAAAAAGTTTAAGAAAGAAAATAAGAAAAAAAAAGAAATAGAAGATTCAGAGGGTCTCCTCATTCTAGGGACTGGCTCTGTGCTGGCTAACCAGAACCAATGTACTGTGCACATATAAGTAAAGAGTGAATTGGTGATGGAATACTGATCTCTGTGCAGTTATTTCACTGGGGGTAGATGGGAATGTCCAATTAAAAAAAAACAGGTCAGCCATGGTCCATGATCTTATTGATTGTTGGAACAGTCTGGAGGAGCTGAATGGCCATTGTCTTCCTCTAATTCATATATAGTGGGCGGCACGGTGGCACAGTGGTTAGCACTGCTGTCTCACAGCGCCTGAGACCTGGGTTCAGTTCCCGACTCAGGCGACTGACTGTGTGGAGTTTGCACGTTCTCCCCGTGTCTGCGTGGGTTTCCTCCGGTTTCCTCCCACAGTCCAAAGATGTGCGGTCAGGTGAATTGGCCATGCTAAATTGCCCGTAGTGTTAGGTAAGGGGTAAATGTAGGGTATGGGTGGGTTGCGCTTCGGCGGGTCGGTGTGGACTTGTTGGGCCGAAGGGCCTGTTTCCACACTGTTAGTAATCTAATTAGCATGTTTTGAGTTTGTCATAAACTCAAAACTATGTGGCCCATGTAACCAGCACTAGAGGAATGGTGCTGAGAGAAAGCATAGTTAAAAATATTAGTATTCCCTCCTCACCTTATGTGCCTCAAGTAGCACTCTCACCTCTAGCTTTGATGGAATTAGATTGACTCCCACTCCAGAGATCTGAGAATTACATTTAGGTCAATGCTTTAACGCAGCACTATGGGAATGCTGCACTGTCAGATGTGCTCCATCTTTCATGTGCAATGTTGACTGAAGCTTTATACTCTGGGGAAGGCGTAAGAAGATCCTATGGTGTTTGTTTGAAGTCCAAGGGAGTTGACAACAATGCGCCTCTCAACAATTAAATCTCTGAATCGCCATCACAATAAACAGATTATCTGATTATTGTGGTTGTTTGCTGAGCACAAGTTGCCTGCTGCACTTCCTGCCTCACAGCACTGTTCAAGTTACACAGCAGGGACGGGGAAATTCACCCATGAATGTGGCAAAATAGCTTAGAAATCAATCTCGGTTGGAGGGAGATGATCAGACAAAAATTCTTTCTGTGCATGGACCAATGAAAGTTAGCCATCCACTGCTCCTCTCATCAGAGCCTGCTTCTCCCCACGTTTGCTGAGGATAGACTGCTTAGTGAAGCAATCAGTAATAAGCATAGGGGGGATTTAACCTGTGATTGGATTATCAATGATAAGGTGAACAGTGAATAGAATACAAGAGTGCAAGAACAATGATGTACTGCTGAGGCTTTATAAGGCTCTGGTCAGACCACATTTGGCATATTCTGAGCAGTTTCTGGCCCTCTATTTAAGGAGAGATGTGTTGGGCTTGGAGGGGGTCCACAGGAGGTTTATAAGAATGGTTCCAGGAATGGAAGGGCTGATCATATTTAGGAGCAGTTGAGGATTCTGGGTACGTGATGGAGTTTAGAAGGATGGGGGGGATCTGGTTGAAACGTACACATTACTGCGAGGTCTGGATGGAGAGGACATGGGGAATGTGTTTCCAATAAGAGGAGAGACCAGGACCCGAGGGCACAGCCTCAGAGTGAAGGCACAGCCCTTTAGAGCTAGAGATGAGGAGGAATTTCTTCAGCCAGAGGATGGTGAATTTGTAGAACTCATTGCCGCAGTAAATAAAAGGTGAATTGGTGATAGAATACTGGTCTCTCTGCAGTTATTTCACTGGGGATAGATGGGAATGTGCAATTCAAAAAAAAATAAACAGATCAACCATGAACCATGATCTTATTGAATGTTGGAACTGGCTGGAGGAGCTGAATGACCATGGGGGAGGCCAAGTCATTGTGTGCATTTGACACAGAGATTGATAGGTTCTTGATTATTAAGCTTGTAGGGAGAAAGCAGGAGATTGGGGTTGAGAAACACATCAGCCATGATTGAATATCAGGCAGACTCAATGTATCAAATGGCCTAATTCTGCTCCTTGTGGTATTCTGGTATTATGGTGGCAGACTAACTGGGCAAGGCTGGGGGGAGCACCTTTGCCAAGGCAGGCCGGTATCTAGGCAGGGTAGGGAATTGAGGATACATTGGGGAGTAGTCTATTGGGTGGCCTGAAGGTGGGATGGCAGCCAAGTGAGGCCAGTAGAAGTGAGAGTTTACCAGGCAGGTATAGAAATGTGTGGCTGTAAAAGAGGGAGAGGGGAAACAAGAGTGTCTGCAAAAGAGAGATGGCAGTGCGAAGGCCAGGGGATGGGGACAAACTAATAGCTGCAAAGGGGAAAGGGTGAGATGAGAAGCAAGCAGTTTCAAAAGGAAGGGGAGTGGAGCAGGAGGGGAAGGAGCTGGTGTCTGCAAAAGGTGAGATTTGAGGAGGGGGAAGGGGGAGAAGACCATGTGCAAATGGGAAATTGTCAGTAGAGGAACTTCAGCCCATGGTCAGTAATAGGGTCCCGTAGCTCCATTTTGATTTGCCCTCCTAGGCCAGAAGCAGTGAGCCAACATTCCAGTCTGGCTCATTACGATGTTAGTGCATGTTTAGTAGATTTCCCCGTAAATCCACCGGGGAAACTATTTGCTTTTCTCCCTCGCTCGTTTTCTCAGTATTCGGAAGTGAAAGTCTCAGAAGAAAATAATGTTTACAGTATATAAGAAACACTTGGTGAGGTGCCAATTAATTCCTCATGCATTTTGGAGTGTTTGCTTAGCAGAAACTGGAGGGTGTACCTGCTGAGCAGCTTCTGCCATCAGATATATGTTGGTTCTCTCACCTTTGTGGAATGACTGTAAATATTCTAAGGATGCTAAGTTGACTACCCAAATATTTATAGATTAAAATCACATTCATTCATAATTAATGTGTAGATCTTTTAGCTAAAATGTGTCGTTTATCATAGAATATTATGTGTGTCATCTGTTCTAGCAGTCCCTGGAATTCTACAAAGAACAGCCCTCGTAATAAAAATGCCAAGAGTATTCAGTGCCTGGTATCTGCGCAATTAATCATTTTTCAGTTGAACAGCTCTTTTTTTTTCATGATTGGATGTGATCAGCGGTTCGGTGATGATTTTTTTTTTAATTTGTGGAGGTGCTCAGGGGCAGACTATGTGTTCAGCAGCAAATTGACAGGGAATGGGCAGAAAGCTAAGGGAGAAGTTACACGTCTGCAGAACTAGTTTTGTTTAAACTGAGGGACTTTTGTCATTTCGAATCATTTGAGGATGACATCTGAGGGAATTTTTCATGTATTCATTCATGTGATCTTGACATCCCTTGTTAGCCCAGCATTAATTGCCCAGCCCTAATTGCCCTGAAAGATGTGATAGTGTTGAACCGCTGCAGTCCATGCACTGTAGGCAAGGAGTCCCAGGATTTTGACTCAGCGACAGTGAATAAACAGTGATATCGTGTCAGGTCAGGATGGTGTGTGAATCAGAGGAGAACTGATAGGTGGTGGTGTTCTCATATTTCTAGTGCCTGCTAGCTGAGAGAGTCTGGGGATTTTGAAAGTGCTGTTCAAGGGGCACGTGAATTACTTCAGTCCGTTTGAAGTCACAGAGGTTTAAATCAGGGAAACTGGCCATTTGACCCAAGTTGTCCATGCCACCCAGTTTGCACAATTAAACTGGTCCCATTTTCCTTCATTTCGTCCACATCCCTCCATACCTATCCCACCCATGTACATGTCCAAGTGTTTCTTAAATTACAAATACTTCTGGCAGCTCATTCCAGATACTCACCAGCCTCTGTGTGAAACATTTTCCGCACCTCTGAAAACCCATCGTATCTCTTCACTCTCACCTTAAACCTACGTCTTGTCATTTTGAATTTCCTACCACAGGGAATAGTCAGACCATAAGGCCATAAGATGTAGGAGTGGAATTAAGGCCATTCAGACAATTGAGTCCACTCCGCCACTTAACCTTGGCTGATGGGCATTTCAACTCCACTTACCCACATTCTCCCCGTATCCCTTAATTCCTTGCGAGATCTAGAATTTATCAATTTCTGCCTTGTAGTCATTTAGTGCCCCGTCCTCTACTGCACTCTGTGGCAATGAATTCCACAGGCCCACCACTCTCTGGCTGAAGAAATGTCTCCTCATTTCCATTTTAAATTGACCCCCTCTAATTCTAAGGCTGTGCCCACGGGCCCTGGTATCCTTGCATAATGAAAACAACTTCCAGCATCCACCCTTTCTAAGCCATGTATTATCTTGTAAGTTTCTATTAGATCTCCCCTCAACCTTCTAAACTCTAATGAATACAATCTCAGGATCCTCAGCTGTTCATCGTATGTTAGGCCTACCATTCCAGGGATCATCCGTGTGAATCTCGGCTGGACATGCTCCAGTGCCAGTATGTCCTTCCTGAGGTGTGGGGCCCAAAATTGGACACAGTATTCTAAATGGGGCCTATCTAGAGCTTTATAAAGTCTCAGAAGCACATCGCTGCTTTTACATTCCTCCCCTCTTGATATAAATGACAACACTACATTCGCTTTCTTAATCACTGACTCACGCTGCAACTTAACCTTTAGAGAATCCTGAACCAGCACTCCCAGATCCCTTTGTATTTCGACTTTATGAATTTTCTCACTGTTTAGTCCATGTCTGTATTCTTTATTCCAAAGTGCAAGACCTCGTATTTGCTCACGTTGAATTTCATCAGCCATTTCATAATCAGTATGGACTAGCAGAATCTTGAATTGAGGCACTAATTTGTGAGGTGAACAGGAAAAATATAGATTTGCATCTATATAGCACCTTTCACAACCTCAGGATGCCTCAAGTATTGAAGCATGCTCATGAAGCATACTCATTGTGATAATTTAGTAAATGTGTTGTAAGAAATCACAGAATCACAGAATTGTTTAGGAGCAGAAGGAGGCCATTCAGCTGATCATGCCTAAGCTAGTCCTATTCCCAGTGCCATCTCCTACATTTGCCTTGTATCCCTGCACACCATTTCTGTAAAGATAATCATGCAATCCTCTCTTGAATATTTCAATTGAACTTGCCTCCACCATATTTCCATACTCTAACTACTCGCTGTGTGAAAAAGGATTTTCCTCAAATCACCCTTGCTGTTTTTTGGCACATCACTTTAAATCGATGTTCTGTAATTCTCTTTTTATTTTATAATCTGGAACAGCATCTCCATTTCTGTACTATCCAGCTTGCTCATGAATTTGAAAGCCTCTATTAAATCTCCTCTCAGCTTTCTTTACTCCAAGGAGAACAATGACATCAGTTCCATAGTGGCTTGGTGGTCAGAACCGCTACCTCACAGCATCAGATACCTGGGCTTGGTTCTGGCCCAACTGTGTTGGGTTTGCATGTTCTTCCCTTGTCTGTGTGGGTTTCCTCCCAGAGTCCAAAGATGTGGGCGGCACGGTGGCTGTGGGCGGCACGGTGGTAGTGGGCGGCACGGTGGCACAGTGGTTAGCACTGCTGCCTCACAGCGCCTGAGACCCGGGTTCAATTCCCGACTCAGGCGACTGACTGTGTGGAGTTTGCATGTTCTCCCCGTGTCTGCGTGGGTTTCCTCCGGGTGCTCCGGTTTCCTCCCATAGTCCAAAGATGTGCGGGTCAGGTGAATTGGCCATGCTAAATTGCCCGTAGTGTTAGGTAAGGGGAAAATGTAGGGGTCTGGGTGGGTTGCGCTTCAGCGGGTCGGTGTGGACTTGTTGGGCCGAAGGGCCTGTTTCCACACTGTAAGTAATCTAATCTAATCTAATGTGTAGGTTAAGTGGATTGGCCGTGCTCAAAATTGTGTGGGTTAAGTAGTTGACCATGGCATTCCTGATGAAGGGCTTTTGCCCAAAACATCAATTCTCCTGCTCCTCAGATACTACCTGACCTGCTGTGCTTTTCCAGCACCACACTCTTGACTCTAATCCCCAGCATCTGCAGTCCCCACTTTCGCCATAGCTAAAAACCCAATATGAAGTTGTAGGAAAATATGGCTGAGATGCTCTTTGGAGGATCAGTGCAGACGTAATGGGCCAAAAGCCCTCTCTGCATCATAGAATATCTATGATCTTCTCCATAATTTTTTCATTTCCGTCAACCATTTTTGCAGTCTCTCCAATGCTTTCACACCTTTCCTATAATGGGGTGCCCACAGATGGTGGAGCACTGGCCTTATAACCCAGAGCTCCCGTGCAGATGGGATGGCTTCAAATGTGGTGAAACTTCAAACCGAATCTGGAACTGAAATCTCTTTTCAGTAATGATGACTATGAAACTATTTTCCATTGTCTTGAAAATCTATCTGCTTCACTAATTTAGGGAAGAATTATTACTTGGGCTAGTCTATATGTGACTCCAGACCCACAGAAATGGGGTTAACTCTTAAACACTCTTTGAAATAGCCTCAGGAGTCATTCAGTTCCAAGGCAATTTTGGATTGGGCAACAAATGCTGATATTTCCGGCGACACCCATATAACGAGAAAGAATAAATCTATTGCCCTTTCTGATGAATTGGCAGTAGTTGACTCTTGGGATTTGTGCCCAAACTCGTGATTTCTTTCATTGGTTAAACTAAATGGTGGGAAAAAAAATGTCAGACAGTGTGGCAATGCAACTAGAAGAAAGTGAGGAGTTCAGATGCTGGAGAGTCAAAGTCGAAAGATGTGGCGCTAGAAAAGCACAGCAGGTCAGGCAGCATCCAACGAGCAGCGAAATCGACGTTTCGGGCAAAAGCCCTTCATCAGGAATGTCAGGGGGATGTCGTGGTGAAGAGAGCTGAGAGATATATAGGTGGGTGGGGGTAGGGCAGGTAGATGGGAAGGCAATGGTGGATGCAGATGGGGGATAATTGTGATAGTTCAGTGAAGACATGTCTTGAACTATCCTACCTGTCCATCTTCCTCCCCACCCATCTGCTCCACCCTCCCCGCTGATCTATTACCTTCCTCCCCTACCTTCATCTACCTATCACATTCCTAGCTACCTTCCCCCAGCCCCACCCCATTCCCATTTACCTCTTATCCCCCCCTTGCCCACAAATTTCATTCCTGAATAAGGGCGAATGCCTGAAGCATCGATTCTTCTGTTCCTCAGATGCTGTCTGATCAGCTGTGTTTTTCCAGCACCACACTCTCCACTAAGAGAACAGCCAATAGGATGAGATATAAATGGCTTTAGTTAGGAAATAAGAAACATGGACCATCAAGAACTTCATATACTAAAGTGACTTTTAAAAAAGTCAAATACTGATTCAAAGTGACTGACTTGATAGCCAGACCACTGATTCAGACAATTTTATGGAAACAGTGTGTAATGTATATCACCAGTCTACATTGAAGTAAGTGTTTCATCCAACAACAATGAAACTATGCAACCAAGTGACCGCCAGGGAATTTGTATCTTGTTCAATTTGCACTTGCATGATAAATTCACAGATTGGGAGATGAAAGATCGCTTACAGAGTCTTCAACTTGGAAAGGCAGACTCAGAAAATATACAAGTAGACCTATATCAAAAGTTACTTTGAGTAGAAAAACAGAAAGGGAAAAATAAATGTGAATTGATAATAACAGGAAGCTATAAGGCTCTCTCTCCCTGTCCCTCCCAACTCAAAGTCAGTGCACAATGAAAAAGGAACTTAGGACAACAATCATTGACTGAGAACTTCATCACTGCTGCAATGATGTACTGTACTGAGTTAACAATGAACCAATTGGCCTCAAATATAATATTGAACATGGTAATGACTTTAAAGACTTCTTTTTAAACAATGTGAGGCTTATTCTTCCCATCTACATTAGATACTTTCTCCTTTCCAATATGACTACCTCTGTTTATGAGTCATGATTTGGAGATAGCGGTGTTGGACTGGGGTGTACTAAGTTAAAAATCACACAACACCAGGTTATAGTCCAACAGGTTTAATTGGAAGTAAAAGTTTACAGTGTGAAGTAACTGAAATTATACATTGAAATGTATTTTTCAATGTATAGTATTAGTTATATCACACTGTAAACTTTTGCTATAAATTCTGTGTCTTACAATTGTGTCCTCCACAGCCACCTGATGAAGGAGCGACATTCCGAAAGCTAGTGCTTCCAAATAAACCTGTTGGACTATAACCTGGTGTTGTGTGATTCTTTTAGTTTTGTGTTTGTGAGTGTATTTGTAGTTTCTTTATTGTATTATCAGGATTCATAGATCATAAAATTCCTTTGCCTTACGTTCAAGGAAATATTATAATTTGGCTCTTTCATTTGATCTAATAATAGAACATAGAACATTTCAGCACAGGACAGGCCCTTTGGCCCTCGATGTTGCGTTGACCTGTGAAACCGAATTTGAAGCCCATCTAACCTATACCATTCCATTCTCATCTATATGCCTATAGATGACCATTTAACTGCCCGTAAAGTTGGTGAGTCTACTACTGTTGCAGACAGTGTGTTCCACGCCCCAACTACACTCTGAGTAAAGACACTAGCTTTGATATCCGTCCTATACCCATCACCCCTCAACTTGAATCTATGTCCCCTCGTGCTAGCCATCACCATCCGAGGAAAGACACTCTCACTCTCCACCCATCTAACTCTCTGATTATCTTATATGTTTTAATAAAGTCACCTCTCAACCTCCTTCTCTCTAATGAAAGCCGCCTCAAGGCCCTCAGCCTTTTCTCATAAGACCTTCCCACCATACCAGGCAACATCCTAGTAAATCTCCGCTGCACCTTTTCTATAGCTTCCACATCTTTCCTATAATGCGGTGACCAGAACAGCACGCAACACTCCAACTGCGCCCGCACCAGGGCTTTGTACAGCTGCAGCATGACCTCATGGTTTCAAAACTCAATCCCTCTACTAATAAAAGCTAACACATTGCACGCTATCTTAACAGCCCTGTCAACCTGGGTGGCAACTTTGAGGGATCTATGTACATGGACACCGAGATCTCTCTGCTCATCTACACTACCAAGAATCTTACCATTTGCCCAGCACTCTGCATTCCAGTTACTCTTTCCAAAATGAATCACCTCACACTTTTCTGTATTAAACTCCATTTGCCACCTCTCACCCCAGCTCTGCAGCTTATCTATGTCCCTCTGTTAAATACAACATCCTTCGGCACTATCCACAATTCTTTAACCTTAGTGTCATCTGCAAATTTACTAACCCATCCTGCTATGCCGTCATCCAGGTCATTTATAAAAATGACAAACAGCAGTGGACCAAAATAGATCCTTGTGATACACCACTAGTAACTGAACTCTTGGATGAACATTTCCCAACAACCACCACCCTCTGTCTTCTTTCAGCTCGCCACTTTCTGATCCAAACCGCTAAATCACCCTCAGTCCCATGCCTCCGTATTTTGTGCAATGGCCTATCGTGGGGAACCTTATCAAATGCCTTACATTAATTACATTTTAATTGAACTTTGATAGCTGCTAAGAAAAAGAGTAAAAGTATTTGCTGCGACTGACTGAGAGGGAATGTAAAGATGTATAGCTGATTGTCCTTCCTCACCTGGGTGTTGTGACGGCATTCACCCAGTGACACATCTGGGGAGAGATATCATAATTGAGTCAGAGTGAGGTGAAAAGGAAAGAATATGTTTAAAACCTGAAAGAAAAATAATTTTATATAAAACAGCTTAGAAGAGTGGAGATCTATTTTTGTCTCGTTGAGAAGTGGGACCGCAATCAATTTAATGAATTAAATTTATGCCTTTTGGAAGAAATTTGTCTCTGCCTTAAACAGAAACTCAAGTAACATTGAGCTAAAGATTGCACTATAGTCTGATTGAACTGCAACAGTGTTAGCTTACTATAAACAAGCCATAATGAAATCAATTTACCCACAAACAAAGGAAACATAAAACAAAGACAGGAAAAGCACTTTCTCTTTTTTCATCTGTCTGATCTGTGTGTCTAGGTTTGGTGTTTAGTTTTCTGCAGCAAACCTGGGTTTATAATATTTGCAGTACAGTTAGTATAAAACAGCAAAGGCCATCATTGTAGTTATAGTTCTTGCAGCAACAAAATGTGGTATCAGTGCAAAGGACTCCCCAATAATATGTGTATCAATGAACCCCTCCAAACACCTCTCTTCCTTCACACACACACACACACACACACACAAACAATATGTGAGCTCAAAATAATGAAAGGGTTTACAAAAGCCAATAACTTTTGCAAATGAATGAATAATGTAGAAGCATGAATTCAATACTAATGCTGCTAAAGGCAAATAACATATGGGATGCATTGTGAGAAACAATGTTGTAAATAAGTCATTCACAAGACTTTAAAAAGGATTAGATAAATATTTCAGGACAATTGTTAAGATGTTTGGTGAAAGAGCAGAGAAGGGTGTGATTCTGGTCCATTTTTGTGGTGATGGAACTAATTATTGACGCTGGTGCCACGGAGTTTAACTTCACTTGTCAGTGAGTCAGTACTTTTCTACGGATCATTGTTCATGAGATTAAAGGCATAATTTTGAATGTCAACCCATGGCGGGACTAAAGACTGTCTTCTTGGATGCTTATGCCATGTAGTTGCAGAAGATCTTTTTCAGACTCATAATTGGGAAGCACCAATCAAGCACAATGGGAAAAGATGTAATGGATATTATTGAATAGCTCTCTCCAGGCCATTTTTTTCAATTCTTTCTTAGCATCTTGGAGAAACCCATCTAGTTCAATGATGTCTATTCCTGCATTCCTGCATGTGACACCATTGCAATGTGGTTGACTTTTAATTGCCGTCTGGATGGGCATTAAATGCAATGCCCTCATCCCATGAGTGAATTTAAAAATAGTCACCCCAACGAGCAATTCATATGGAGCAGTCTTGACAACATAGCTAACTTGCAATATATTTTACGAGTTTATTTTATTTCACCTGTCACGTAAAGGTTTTTGTATCATGTTCAACAAACATAGTTGAATGCTCCGATTGGGAGCAACGAATGTGCATTTTTTGCATGCGTATTTGTACTGGCGGTTGATCACAACTACATGATAAAATGCATCCATGTGACTCAAGCTTAATGCTATGCAACAGACTCCTCCAGTAATTATTACATGCCAGTACACAACCCAGATATTAAGCATTCTTTAACCAGGTGTCAGTTGGTGAATCATCTCCAGTTGATATCAGTTTTTTAAATTGTTTTTTCTGTAGTTCAAATAATAGGTTAATTCTTTGTCAGCGTGAATTACTTGTGATGGAAATAAAGTTAAGCAAGTGGAGTTCAATCTGGATAAATGCAAGGTATTGTATTTTGTTACAGCAAACAGGGATTGGACTTGTGCAATTAATGGTAAGGCTTATAATGGTAGTCTTATAGAACAGAGGGAGCTAAGGGCTTAGCTACATAAGTCTTTGAAGTTTACATCACATATTGACAGGGTGGTTGAAAAAGTATTCAAAACATTTGCCTTCATTGCTTTGAGCATAGGAGTTGGGACATGAAGTTGAAGTTGTACAGGACATTAGTGAGGCCTCTTCTGGAATACTGTATCAGTTCTGGTTGGCCAGTTATAGGAAGTCTATTATTAAGCTGGAGACGAATCAGAAGAAATTTACAGGGATGTTGCCTGGTATTGGAGGTTTGACTTCTTTCACAAGAGCAGAGGAAGTTGAGAGGTGACCCTGTAGAGATTTATAAAATCATGAGGAGTATAGATAAGGTTAATGGTGGGTGTCTTTTCCAAGGGTGGGGCATTTCAAGACTACGGGGCATATATTAACATGAAAGAAGAGATATTTTAAAAAGTCATGAGGGGCGACATTTTACGTGGAGAGTGATTTGTTATGGAAATAACTTCATGAGGCAGTGGTAGTTGCAAGCATGGATTCATTTAAAAGGCATTTGGATATGTTCATGAATAGGACAGGTTTGGAGGGGTATGAGTCATGAGTACGCAGGTGGGACTAGTTGAGTCTGGGATTATGTTTGGCATGGACTGGTTGGACCGAAGGGTTTGATGCTGTGCTATGTGACTTTTTGACTCTGTGAATGCCATCCCAATTTAATTGTAAATTGTGAGGTTCATAAAATTATTTGAGGTAAAGTGATTGACAAAGTAGATGTGAAACCAATGTTGCTTTATGGAGGGCTATCTAGAATGAGAGGTTATCGTTTTAGGATAAGAGGTAACAGATTTAAAACAGAGATGACGAGAAGCTCACTCTTTCAAAGTCTGTGGAATTCATCACCTCAGAGTTCAGTGGATGTTGGGTCATTGAGTAAAATTAAAGGGAAGATAGGTTGTCAATTAGTAATGGGAAGAAGGAGAGTGGGCTGGAAAGAGGAGTTGAAGCTGAGCTAAAAGCAGCAGTGATCTTGTCAAATGGAGGAGCAGGCTAGAGGGGCTGAAATGTCTACTCACGCTCTTAGTTCCTCCATTCTGGATCTCTGGGAAATTTTATAAAGCTGCAGTGGATCTTCTCTGATAGTTGCTGAGCCAGAGAATGACCCACATTGCCTCCTTCAAGAAACCCCACTGCCTTTAAGTTCCTCAGGCACTTAGGTGGTCACTTGGTCACCGGTGGGTGAACAAAGGATCAAGGGCCCCCTGCCCCTGGTGGTGGAAATCCTTTCCTTCCAGAGGTAGTGGTCAGTCAGATACAAGCAGCTCTTTTCCTCAGCCACTGTTGACTAATGTTTGAATAATAACCAATTGAGGTCCAGAATTAAGGAAGAACCCAAGCCAAAGCTTAAGTAACGCAGGAGTGACTTTGTCGTCTGGGGGAAAGAGAGGAGTTGAGGGCAGCAGCCAGGGTAGGATGGTGTCTTTTGGCTGGGTCCCTTGATGGGGCAGCAAGTGCCTCCTTTGCAGAGAAGTTCAGGGAGGAAATTCCAGAGGTCACTGCCAAGTCAAAGTGGTGGTGCAGTTAAAATCGATTAAATACAAGAGATCAAATATGAAGAAGTGCAGAGAACCAGGTGGATTGTTGGTTGGCATTGTCATGGAAGGGCTGAAAATATGTTGCTGGAAAAGCGCAGCAGGTCAGGCAGCATCCAAGGAGCAGGAGAATCGACGTTTTGGGCATGAGCCCTTCTTCAGGAAGAGCCCTGAAGAAGGGTTCATGCCCGAAACGTCGAATCTCCTGTTCCTTGGATGCTGCCTGACCTGCTGCGCTTTTCCAGCAACACATTTTCAGCTCTGATCCCCAGCATCTGCAGTCCTCACTTTCTCCTAGATGTCATGGAAAGGTTTGTAAACAAGGATGAGAATTTAAAATTGCGGCCTTGCCACTCTGGGAGGCAATGTGAACCAAAGGGAATCAAGGGGTGTTGACCTCTGTGTTGATAGTCTGATGTTAAAAGCAGATTATTAAATCTGTATGGGTTCTTTTTTTCACTTATTGAAGAACATTTACTTGATCTTTTCAGTTAACAGTTCCCCATAGACAGAATCCGAATCCTGAATATTTTATCAAAGTTTGAAGAAACAAGTCACATGGGGCAGACCTAAGGATAAGTACTTAATATTCTCAGTTTTTAGCACTTGGAGTTCTGTTTCTATTGAAAATTTTATTTTGGAAGTCTCTCTCATCCTTTCCAGTTATCCCTGCTTAACTCTAGCATTTCTATTCATTGACCTTCTTCAAAATCTAACATGTGTCTCTTAGATGTCAACTGTAGCTCAGTGGTGGCAGATCAATGCAGAAGGTTGCGAGTGTAAGCTACACTCATAGTGTCAAAGAGTCATGCAGCAGGTCCATCTCCAAGGACTTGAGACATTAATCCAGGCTGTGACACTCCTAGTGCATCACGGATGGAGTGCAGCACAGTCAAATGTGACTTATTTTGAGTCAGACAATAAATTAACGCTCTATTTTGTCCTCATGAGGTGCTTGCAAAAGAAAGTATTTGAAGAAGAACAGGGGAACTCCCTCCGAATGAAGAGCAGAAAATACTGCAAATACTCAGCAAGCCTGGCTGCATCTGTGGAGAGAGCAATGCAGAGTTACCATGAGACAATCACTCACCTTTTTAGATGACCACTCAGGTCTTTCCCCATAGATGTTACCAGTGATATGGTTTTTGCCTCCAATGGAATATTCCATCTGGTGTGCCATTTATTTTTATTCAATTGTGGGATATCGGAGTCATTGAGGGGAGTATTTCATTCAGCATCTTGTGGAGATTTGAGGTACATGGGATGAGGGGATGTGGCAGGTAGACTCAATGGTTATTTTCAAAAAAGAATTGGATATGTACTTGAATGGGGAAAAGTTCAGGGCTACGGGAAGTGGGTAGTTAGGAATGGGCCCAGCCAGTGATAGGAACATCTTCTGACTGAATTTTTAAAAAATAAAATGAATAGTGCTTTCAAAAAGCTGACTCATTCATAATGAATAAAATGATCTTTATTTTGTACAATGACACAAACAAGGAATGGGAGTAGTCTGCCCACGTGAACCTGTTCCACTATTCAGGAGTTTTTTAAAAACACATCACTCATGAGACGACATTGCTGGCAGGGCCGGTATGAGATTAATGTTCACCAGCACCTTCTCAGGGTCAACTAGGGATGGGCAATAAGTGCTGGGCCAGCAGTTAATTCTTGTCCCTAGTTGCCCCTGAGAAGGTGGTGGTGAGCTGCCTTTTTGAAGCCCCCATACTCTAGGTAACCCACAATGCTCTCAGAGAGGGAATGCCAGGATTTTGAAGCAGTGACACTGAAGGAACAGCAATCTGTTTCCCGGTTATGATGGTGAGTGGCTTATAGGGAAGTGTATAATTGGTGGTGTTCAATGTATCTATTGATGTTGTCCTTCTAGCTTAAAGTGATCATAGGTTTGGAAGGTGCTGCCTCAGAATCTTTGGTGAATTTTTGCAATGCAACTAGTAGATGGTGCACACTTGCTGCTGAGTTTTGGTAGTGGAGGGAGTGGATACTTGTGCATGGGAGGCCAATCAAGTGCACTGCTTTGTTTTGGATAGTCTCTAGCTTTTGAGTGTTGCTTTAGCTCAATTCATCCAGGCAAGTGGAAAATATTCCATCACACTCCTGACTTGTGCCTTGCAGAGGGTGAGTAGGCTCTGGGGAGTCAGAAAGTGAGTTACTCACAGTAGTATTCCCAACCTCTGACCTGTATTTGTCACTACTGTATTTATGTGTGAGTCCAGTTCAATGATAACCCCAACAATGTTGACAGTGGGGATCATCATTGTTGAACATCTCTACTTCTAGCCTTCTGTTGGAGGGAAGGTCATTGATGAAGCAGCTGAAAATGGTTGGGGCAAGGACACTATCCTGAGGAGCTCCTGCACAGATATCATGGAACTGAGATGATAGACCTCCAATAACCACAACCATCTTTCTGTGTGCTTGGTGTGACTGATTCCCCTGTTACCCATTGATTCCAGTTTAGCTTAGCTCCTTGATGCCACACTTGGTTGAGTGCAGCCTCGCAAGCTGTCACTCTCACCTCACCTCTGGAATTCAGCTCTTTTGTCCATGTTTGAACCAAGGCTGTAGTGAGGTCAGGAGCTGAGTGGATTGGTGGAACCTGAACTGGGTGTCACTGAGCAGTCATTGCTGAACAAGTGCTGCTTTACAAGTGTATCTTCCATCATCTTAGTGTTGATCAACAGTAGACTGATGGACAATAATGACCGGGTTGGATTCGCACAGCTTTTTGTGTACAGGATATATCTGGATAATTTTCCACATTGTTGAGTAGATGCCAGTATTGTAAATGCATTGGAAGAGCTTGTCTAGGGGAGCAGCAGGTTCTGGAGCACACGTCTGCAGCGATTGTTGTCAGGACCCAGAGTCTTTGCAGTATCCAGCCATTTCTTGATATCACTTGGAATTAATTGAATTGGCTAAAGACTGGCATTTATGATGCTGAGGGTCACTGAAGTAGGCCGAGATGAATCATCCACTCGGCACTTCTGGTTGAAGATTGCCACAACTGCTTTAATCTTACCTTTTGCACTGATGTGCTGGGCTCTTCCATTACTGAAGAGATATTTATGGAGCCTCCTCCTGCAGCTATGTTATTTGACCCTTACCATTCACAAAGGTGGCATGGTAACTCAGTAGTTAGCATTACTGCTTCACAGTGCCAGGGACCTGGGTTCAATTCCTGCCTTGGGCGACTGTCTATGTGGAGTTTGCACATTCTCTCCATGTCTGTATGGGTTTCCTCCGGGTGATCCGGTTTCCTTCCACAATCCAAAGATGTGCAGATTAGGTGAATTGACCTTGCTATATTGCCATAGTGTTCAGGGATGTGTACGTTAGATGCATTAGTCAGGGGTAAATATTGGGTATTAGAGTAGGGGAATGGGTCTGGATGGGTTACTGCTTGGAGAGTCAATGTGGACTTGTTGGGCCAAATGGCCTGTTTCCACATTATAGAGATTCTGTGATCCTGTCGAAGTAGCACCCAATCCTAGTGGTATCCTTCATAACATAAGAAACTGGACATTGATTTTGTGTTGGAGGAGAAAGTGAGGACTGCAGATGCTGGAGATCAGAGCTGAAAATGTGTTGCTGGAAAAGCGCAGCAGGTCAGGCAGTATCTAAGGAACAGGAGAATCGATGTTTCGGGCATAAGCCCATCCCTCCAGAACTACCCCTCTCTGAGGATGAAAGATCAGTCCTCAGCAGAAGCCTCACCTTCATTCCACTACGCTCTCGGATTAACGAGTTCAACACGTGGCGAGACATCGACCAATTTTTCCGCCGCCTTCGCCTCTGTGCCTACTTCTTCAGCCAAGACTCCCGCCCACCCTCTGACGACCCCTTCTCCCGCCTCCAACACAGCCCATCCACCTGGACGCCCCGTGCTGGCCTCTTACCCGCCCTTAATCTCTTCATAGCCAACTGCCGCCGCGACATTAACTGCCTCAACCTCTCCACCCCTCTCACCCACTCCAACCTCTCACCTTTGGAACGTGCAGCCCTCCACTCCCTCAGCTCCAACCCCAACCTCACCATCAAACCGGCAGACAAGGGAGGCGCGGTAGTAGTTTGGCGCACCGACCTTTACACCGCTGAGGCTAAATGCCACCTCCTCCTACTGCCCCCTTGACCATGACCCCACCTCCCACCACCAAACCATCATCTCCCAGACCATCCATAACCTCATCACCTCAGGGGATCTCCCATCCACCGCCTCCAACCTCAACCCCGCACCACCCGTTTCTACCTCCTGCCCAAAATCCACAAACCTGACTGCCCCGGCCGACCCATTGTCTCAGCCTGCTCCTGCCCCACCGAACTCATCTCTGCATACCTCGACAAGGTCCTGTTCCCCCTTAGTCCAAGTACTCCCCACCTACGTTCGGGACACCACCCACGCCCTCCACCTCCTCCATGATTTTCGCTTCCCCAGTCCCCAATGCCTTATCTTCACCATGGACATCCAGTCCCTGTACACCTCCATCCCCCATCAAAAAGGACTCAAAGCCCTCCGCTTCTTCTTTTCCCGCCGTACTAACCAGGACCTTTCCACTGACACCCTCCTTCGACTGACAGAACTGGTCCTCACCCTGAACAACTTCTCTTTCCAATCCTCCCACTTCCTCCAAACCAAAGGAGTAGCCATGGGCACCCGCATGGGCCCCAGCTATGCCTGCCTCTTCGTAGGATATGTGGAACAGTCCATCTTCCGCAACTACACTGGCACCTCACCCCACCTTTTCCTCCGCTACATCAATGACTGTATCGGCGCTACCTAACTGATATTGTGTTACCTAATATATATTTTCTCATCAAACTGTTCAGTGATGTTAATGGAAACCTCTAGGGCATGTGGACTTGAACCCAGGCCCCTTGGATCAGCTGTAGGTAAGTACACTACCACTGTGCCACAAGTATTGATAAACCCAACAGATATTCATGACAGCTGACTGTTGTTTATAAGCATTACATCTATAGGCTGCTAAGTGGTTGGGCTGATATTAAACTATTATTTTCTTTGTTCATTTGTTCAAAGAATCATATCATACAGTCATACAACATGGAAACAGACCTTTCAGCTCAACTAGGCCACAATGACTATGTTCCCAAACCACACTAGTCCAACTTATGCATTTGACCTGTATATTATTCATATATAATACATACTTAATAGGATTGTGGGCAGCATTGGCTTGGCCAGCAGTTATTACCTATCACTGCCCGGAGAGCAGTTAAGAGTCATCCATACAGAAATGAGTCCAGAGGCATACGTTGGTCATATATTGGTCACATGTAGATTCATAGAGTCATACAGCATAATAACAGGCACTATGGTCCAAATTGTTCGTGCTGGGACCGGAGTCAGATTCCCCAATCTGACATTGGCCCATTTGCCTGCACTTTTGTCCATATCCCTCCAAACCCTTCCTATTTATATACCTATCCAGATGCCTTTTAAATATTTCAATTGTACCAGCTTCCACCACTTGCTCTGGCAGCTCGTTCCACACACACACCACCCTCTGTGTGAAAAGGTTACTTCTCAGGTCTCTTAAATCTTTAGCCTCTCAACTTAAATTTATGTTCTCTAGTTAAATTTATGTTCCCACCGTGGGGAAAAGCTTGGGTATTCACCCTATCCAAGCCCCTCATGATTTTACAAACCTCTGTCAGATCACCCATCAGCCTCCAATGTTCTAAGGAAAATTGCCCCTGCCTATTCATCCTCTCCCTATAGCGCAAACCCTTTAGTCCTGGCAACATCCTTATAAATATGTTCTGCACCCACTCAGGTTTAACAACATACCTCCTATGGAAGGACAAGCATAATTCCAAAAGTGGCTTCATCAATGTTCAGGACAGCCACAACATGACATCCCAACTCCAATACTCAATGTACTGAGCAAGGAGTCAAACACTTTCTTCACCACCCTGTCTACCTGTGACTCCACTTTCATGGAACTATACACCTGCACTAGGATAGCCGGGTTTTTTCTCTTGCAGACATGAAAAAGCCATGGGTGGCATGGTGGCACAGTGGTTAGTTGGAGGGATATGGGCAAAAGTGCAGGCAAATGGGCCGATGTCAGATTGGGGAGTCTGACTCCGGTCCCAGCACGAACAATTTGGACCATAATGTCTGTTACTATGCTGTATGACTCTATGAATCTACATGTGACCAGAGACCCGGGTTCAGTTCCCGCCTCAGGCAACTGTCTGTGTGGAGTTTGCACATTCTCTCCGTGTCTGCGTGGGTTTCCTCCGGGTGCTCTGGTTTCCTCCCACAGTCCAAAAATGTGCAGGTTAGGTGAATTGGCCATGCTAAATTGCCCATAGTCTTAGGTGAAGGATTAAATGTAGGGGAATGGCTCTGGTTGGGGTTGCTGTTCGGAGAGTCAGTGTAGACTTGTTGGGCCGAAGGGCCTGTTTCCGCACTGTAAGTAATCTAATCTAATCAAACCAGATGGGGTTTCATGGCAATCGCTACAAGGCGTCTGTTAGGCTAGCTTTTTATGAAATTTAAATTTCACCCATCTACCATGGTCGGGTTCGAACACACACTTCCCAGAACATTAACCTGGGACTTTAGATTTTTGGTATTACCATTGTCCCACTGCCTTCCTTCAAAGAGTCAAAAAGTCATAGAGATGTACAGCATGGAAACAGACCCTTTGGTCCAACCCGACCATGCCAAACATATATCCTAACCCAATCTAGTCCCTCCTGCCAGCACCTGACCCATATCCCTCCAAACCCTTCCTATTCATATACCCATCCAAATGCCTCTTAAATGTTACAGTTGTACCAGCTTCCACCACTTCCTCTGGCAGTTCATTCCATACACGTACTACACTCTGTGAAAAAGTTGCCCCTTAGGTTTCTTTTGTATCTTGCTCCTCTCACCATAAACCTATGCCCTCTAGTTCTGGACTCCCCCACTCCAGGGAAAAGACTTTGATATTTATCCTATCCATGCTCCTCATGATGTTATAAGCCTCTATAAGGTCACCCCTCAGCCTCCGACACTCCAGGGAAAACAGCCCTAGCGTACTCAACCTCTCTCTACAGCTTAAATCCTTCAACTTGGCAACATCCTTGTAAATCGTTTTGAACCCTTTCAAGCTTCACAATGTCCCTCTGATAGGAAGGAGACCAGAATTGCATGCAATATGCCAAAAGTGGCTTAACCAATGTCCTGTATAGCCATAACATGACTTCCCAACTCCTGTACTCAATGTCCTGAAACAGACTCGCTACCACAGCCACATTTGCTTTCTTAGTGCCTGCCTTCGCAACCACCTGATCCCACATGGACTCCGGACTACATTCAGACCATCACAGCTTGGATCCGAACAAGACAACAAGTACAGATTACTACAAATGGACCCCACCACCAGGGATATATTTCCCTCCCTACTCCTATCCACTTTCCGCAAAGATTGTTCACTCCGTGACTACCTGGTCAAGTTCATGCCCCCCAACAATCCACCCTCCCCTCCTGGCATCTTCCCTTGCCACCACAGGAATTGCAAAACCTGTGACCCCACCTTCCCCCTCACATCCATCCAAGGCCCCAAAGGAGCCTTCCACATCCAGACATGCAGGTCCTGGGCCTCCTCCACTGCCACTCCCTCACCACCCGATGCCTGAAGGAAGAACACCTTATCTTCCACCTCGGAACACTTCAACCCCTGGACATCAATGTGGACTTCACCAGTTTCCTTATTTCCCCTCCTCCCACCTTACCCCAGTTCCAAACTTCCAGCTCAACACCATCCTCATGACCTATCCCACCTGTCAATCTTCCTTCCCACCTATCCACTCCACCTTCCTCTCCGATCTATCACCTTTACCCCCACCTCCATCCACCTATTGCACTCTCAGCTACCTTCTCCCCAGTCCCACTCTCTCCCATTTAGCTCTCTACCTCCGAGACTTTCCCCTTATTCCTGACGAAGGGTTCCTGCCCAAAATGTCAATTTTCCTGTTCCTTGTTTGCTGCCTGACCTGCTGTACTCAATACTCTGACCAATAAAGAAAAGCATACCAAACACCTTCTTCTATCTACAACTCTACTTTCAAGGAGCTATGAACCTGCACTCCAAGGTATCTTTGTTCAGCAACACTCCCTAGGACTTACCATTAAATGTATACATCTTGCAAAGATTTACTTTCCCAAAATGCAGCACCTCGCATTTATCAAAATGAAACTCCATCAGCCACTCCTCAGCCCATTGGCCCATCTGATCAAGGTGTCATTGTAATCTGAGGTAACCTTCTTTGCTGTCCACTACACCTCCAATTTTGGTGTCATCTGCAAACTTACTAACTATACCTCTTATGCTCACATCCAGATCATTTATATAATGATGAATAGTAGTGGACCCAGCACCGATCCTTGTGGCACTCCACTGGTCACAGGTCTCCAGTCTGAAAAACAACCTTCAACCAATACCTTTTGTTTTCTACCTTTTAGCCAGTTCTGTATCCAAATGGCTAGTTGTCCCTGTATTCCATGAGATCTAACCTTGCTAATCAGTCTCCCATGGGGAACCTTGTCAAATGCCTTACTGAAGTCCATATAGATCATATCTACTACTCTGCCCTCATCAATCCTCTTTGTTACTTCTTCAAAAAACTCCATCAAGTTTGTGAGACATGATTTCCCATGCACAAAGCCATGTTGACTATCCCTAATCAATCCTTGCCTTTCCAAATACATGTACATCCTCTCCCTCAGGATTCCCTCCAACAACTTGCACACCACCGATGTCAGGCTCACTGGTCTATAGTTCCCTGGCTTCTCCTTACCACCTTTCTTAAATAGTGGCCCCATGTTAGCCAACATGCAGTATTTCGACACCTTATCTGTGACTATCGATGATACAAATATCTCGAGCAAGATGCCCAGCCATCACTTCCCTCGCTTCCCACAAGTTCTAGGGACCACCTGATCAGGTCCTGAGGATGTATCCACTTTTATGCATTTCAAGACATCCAGCACTTTCTCCTCTGTAATATGGACATTTTTCAAGATGTCACCATCTGTTTCCCTACATTCTATATCTTCCGTGTCCTTTTCCACAGTAAACACCAATGCAAAATACTCGTTTCATATCTCCCCCATCTCCTGCGGCTCCACACAAAGAACTTCACAATTTTATAACAGAGGAGCATGCTTGACATGTTGGACCTTGAGTGATTCCAGCATAGGGAAGTCTTTCTCCCCTTATTTAGTCATTTGTCGAGCCCCTTGCTGTTCATGAGGCCACAACGTGCTCAAATCGGTCAATGTGGTTCTCCAAATCACAACACATAAAAGCAATTTATTGGCTCTGTGGTTTTCTTCGAGGCCTTCAGGCAATGAAAGGCACTGCATGAATAAATGCCTCACCTTTAAAAGAGAAACAAATCGGGTCTCTGAATATGAGTGCTGTTTCTCCCTAGATTGCTGGGAATTAACTCAATTTAGTGCTTTGAACTGAACAGACATGGGGGAATTACCTGTCTCTGATCACAACTCTATGGGCAGTCCCATCGCTGGTCATTCTAAAGGTTTGCATTGTATAAATGCTGCAGTGAAAGCACAGCTGTCGGACTGGATACTGAGCTGACTATAAAGTTCAAAATGTTCACCACCTCCTCACACCGCCACTGCACGTTCAGCATTCCTATAGCCATGTCACAGGTCTTCAGACTCAACTGAGCAGAAACCTGCCCACACACCCATAGGTTCACAGTAATGAAATGCTGACAGGGAGTATTTCTGATCCTGAATTGCTGCAGACCCTACATTCAGAAACGATGAGGAAAATTGATTATTAGTAATGCTTTCAAAATGAAGATAACCTTTAAAAACTTCCAACAAACCTCACAACAGTCTCCTACTGTTCCCAAATATATATATATATATATATAGAGAGAGAGAGAGAGAGAGAGAGGCAAAAGACCATGATTGGGTTTGTTCATTTAGCTCAGGGGATCAGTGGACAGTTATATAAAGTCTGGCTACCTCCCTTGCTGAGTGCTATTAAATTCAACTGATTGCTCAGGCTTGAATTTAGCAATTTCAGGTCTGATTTTTGTTTTATTTGGAATGATTGACTATTACAAGAAATCATTGAACTCCAGGGGTCTCGAATTAAAGCCGCCATCAATGTGGACTTTAAAGCCAATCAGCAACATGTTTTTTTTTTGTTATTTGGTGATGTACTTTTGTATTTCCCTTTAACTCATAACCCACCATAACAGTGGTTAGCACTGCTGCCTCACAGCTCCAAAGAACCAGGTTCGAATCCAGCCTCGGGCAACTATCTGTGTGGAGTTTGCACATTCTCCCCGTGCCTGTGTGGGTTTCTTCCGGGTGCTCCCATTTCCTCCCACAATCCAAAAATGTGCAGTGCAGGTGAATTGGCCATGCTAAATTGCCCATAGTGTTAGGTGCAGTAGTCAGGGTAGGGAAATGGGTGAGTATGGACTTGTTAGACCAAATGGCCTGTTTCCACACTGTAGGTAATCTAATCTAATATTTCTGTGCTCAAAGAATTTTGTCAGGAATAAGCCTCGATTAAATTCTTGGAGATTTTCAAAGTCACTTCCATTGAGTTTTACAAATTAGACATAAAGGAGATGTTTCCCCTTGTTGGGCTATCCAGAATAAGAGAGCATAGTTTGAGAATAAGGGGTGGCAGATTTAAAACAGAGTTGAGGAGGAATTACTTCTCTCAAAAGGTCATAAATTTACAAAATTCATTACCCCAGAGTGTTGTGGATGCTGGGACACTGAAGAAATTTAAGGAAATGCTGGACGGGTTTTTAACAAGTAATGGGCTAAATAATGTTGGGGAGCAGGTGGGAAGTGAAGCAGATGAATTGCCTACTCCTGCTGTTAGTTCTTATATTCTTAGAATTCAGTATGAGATTGACCCCTTTGCATCAGCCAGTGAGGTGGTCAGACTTAATGGGATTCATCGCAGGCAGTGTATTTTACAAAAACGACTATTCACTCAGTAAACTGAGTCTGTCGAAGCAGAGTTTCCCATTTTCACTTTCATTGGATCAAAATAGTCAACTCCTTTTGTAGCAGGATTATGGGTATCTGTAGTGGACAGCAGAAGATCAATAAGGCTGTTCACCACCACCTTATCCAGGATATTTAGGGATGGGCAATGACACCCACATACATGATCGACTGAGAAAAACGTGGAAGTCCAGTGTGTCGGAGTTGTTTCTGGGTCAAAGGTCCACATGGCATGGGGAGAGACCTCACCTTCAATATTGGCGAAGGTAATTAAGAACTGGAAGCTGGGATTTTACACTCTGAAGGGCTATTGCAAGGTCAGTAGCTCAGGAACCTTGGTTGCATCACACAGGGAGGTGGTTGCTAGGAGAGTGTGAAGTGCCTCAAAGTTGAGATGCCCTGGAAGTGGTGAATATAATATTTTTAAAACAATAAAAGCAGGAGTTGAGCCTGCACCATTGGCCTTTGTAACTGGTGATGGTACCTATTCATGATAGAGTCTCTTTATTTGTTATATACCTCCAGAAGCAAAATGGTTCCCAACCTTTTCAGTAAGAAAGCACAAGTCCATGAGACGAACAATTCCACTGCACCAACAAACAATACCCTGCACTTTTTTTTCAGCTGAATTGATAGATCAGAAATGTCCCATTTATCTTTACTTCTGTTATCTCCGGTTTGCTTCCAGTTCCTCGGGCTGGAGAGGCCAGGAACAGGGAGATAATGGACTTGAATGTGTGGCTGGGGTACTGGTGCAGGAAGCAAGGATTTAAATTCTTGGATCACTGGGGTATGTTTTGTGATAAGCATAAACTATACAAAAGAGACGGTTTGTACTTTAATAGGTTGGGGACCAGCATTCCTGCGGGCAGGTTTGCTCCTGCAACACAGCTGCATTTAAACTAAATAGCCGGGAGGAGGGACAAACTGGAAGTTTAAGGAGGAAATTGAAGGGAAAGTTAGAACAAGGGAAGTCAAGAAAGACAACGGTATCAATGAAGCAGAAAACTCAAAAAGGGATCATGCCATAATATTGAGTGAAATAGGGGTTGTTAGGAAGTGTGAGGGCAGTAACAAATTAAAATACTATATATGAATGCACGAAGTATTCGAAATCAGATGGATGAGCTTGAGGCTCTTTTGGAAATTGGCAGCTACGATATTGTGGGGATAACTGAGACAGGGACAGGACCTGGGAAATGAATATTCAAGGCTATACGTGCTATCATAAAGGCAGACTGACGGGCAGAGGGGGTGGGGTGGCCTTGTTGGTAAGGGAGGATATTCAGTCCCTTGCGCGGGGGGACCTAGAATCAGGGAATGTAGAGTCAGTATGGATAGAGCTGAGAAATTCTAAGGGTAGAAAGACCCTCTTGGGAGTTATCTACAGGCCCCCAAACAGTAGTATGGATGTAGGGTGTAAGTTGAATAAGGAGCTGAAATTGGTCTGCCACAAAGATGTTACTACAGTTGTTATGGGGGATTTCAACATGCAGGTAGACTGGGAGAATCAGGATGGTATTGGACCTCAAGAAAGAGACTTTGTGGAGTACCTTTGAGATGGATTCTTAGAACAGCTGGTGCTGGAGCTGACCGGGAGAAGGCAATTCTGGATCTGGTATTATGCAATGAACCAGAATTGATCGGGGACCTCAAAGTGAAGGAGCCATTAGGAGGTAGTGACCATAATACAATAAGCTTCAATCTGCAATATGAAAGGGAGAGGGTACAATCGGTAGTGACAATATTTCAGTTGAATAAAGGGAACTATGGAGCTATGAGGGATGAGCTGGCCAAAGTTCAATGGTGCAACATCTTAGCAGGGATGACAGTGGAGGAACAATGGCAGATATTTCTGTGTGTAATGCAGAAGATGCAGGATCAATTCATTCCAAAAAGGAAGAAAGATCCTATGAGGAGGCAGGGGTGGCCGTGGTTGACGAGGGATGTTAAGAAACATATAAAGTCAAAAGAGAAAAAGTATAACATAGCAAAGATGAGTGGGAAAACGGAGGGCTGGGAAGCTTTTAAAGAACAACAGAAGATAACTAAGAAGGAAATAAGCAGAGAAAAAATGAGGTACGAAGGTAAACTGGCCAAAAATATAAAGGAGGATAGTAAAAGATTTTTTAGGTATGTGAAAGGCAAAAAAATGGTTAAGACTAAAATTGGGCCCTTGAAGACAGAAACAGGGGAATATATTACGGGGAACAAAGAAATGGCAGAAGAGTTGAATTGGTACTTCAGATCTGTGTTCACTGGGGAAGACACAAGCAATCTCCCAGAGGTAACAGTGGTTGAAGGACCTGAACTGAAGGGAATTTATATTTGCCAGGAATTGGTGTTGGAGACTGTTAGGTCTGAAGGTTGATAAGTCCCCGGGGCCTGATGGTCTACATCCCAAGGTACTGAAGGAGGTGGCTCCAGAAATCATGGATGCATTGGTGATTATTTTCCAGAGTTCGATAGATTCAGGATCAGTTCCTGTGGATTGGAGGGTGGCTAATGTTGTACCACTTTTTAAGAAAGGTGCGAAAGAGAAAGCAGGAAATTATAGACCAGTTAATCTGACCTCAGTGGTGGGAAAGATGCTGGAGTCAATTATAAAGGATGAAATTAACACACACCTGGATAGCCGTAACAGGATAGGTCAGAGTCAGCATGGACTTATGAAGGGAAAATCATGCTTCTGGAATTTTTTGAGGATGTAACTCTGAAGGTGGACAAGGGAGATCCAGTGGATGTAGTGTACCTGGACTTTCAGAAAGCCTTTGATAAAGTCCCACAAAGAAGGTTAGTGAGCAAAATTAGGCGCATGGTATTGGGGGCGAAGTACTGACTTGGATTGAAAATTAGTTGGCTGACAGGAAACAAAGAGTAGTGATAAACAGCTCCATTTCAGAATGGCAGGTGGTGACCAGTGGGGTACCACAGGGATCAGTACTGGGACCGCAGGTTTTTACAATATATATTAATGATATAGCAGATGGTATTAATAGTAACATTAGCAAATTTGCTGATGATACAAAGCTGGGTGGCAGGGTGAAATGTGAGGAGGATATTAGGAGATTACAGGGTGACCTGGACAGGTTAGGTGAGTGGACAGATACATGGCAGATGCAGCTTAATGTGGATAAATGTATGGTTATCCACTTTGGTGGCAAGAACACGAAGACAGATTACTACCTAAATAGAGTCTAGTTAGGTAAAGGGGCAGTACAAAGAGATCTGGGTGTTCTTGTACACCAGTCAATGAAGGTAAGCATGCAGATACAGCAGGTAGTGAAGAAGGCTAATAGCATGCTGGCCTTCATAACAAGAGGGATTGAGCATAGAAGCAAAGAGGTTCTTCTGCAGCTGTAAAGGGCCCTGGTGAGACTGCAACTGGAATATTGCGTGAAGCTCTGGTCTCCATATTTGAGGAAAGACATTCTGGCTATTGAGGGAGTGCAGGATTCCTGAAGAAGGGCTCATGCCCGACACATTGACTCTCCTGCTCCTTGGATGCTGCCTGACCTGCTGCGCTTTTCCAGCAACATGTTTTCAGCCTTGTATACCCTTGAGTTTAGAAGACTGAGAGGGGATCTGATTGAGACGTATAAGATTATTAAAGGATTGGACACTGTGGAGGCAGGAAACATGTTTCCGCTGATGAGTGAGTGCCGAACCAGAGAACTCAGCTTAAAAATAAGAGGTAGGCCATTTTGGACAGAGATAAGGAGAAACTTCTTCACCCAGAGAGTGGTGAGTGTGTGGAATGCTCTGCCCCAGAAGGCAGTGGAGGCCTAGTCTCTGGATTCGTTTTAGAAAGAGTTGGATAGAGCTCTCAAGGATAGTGAGAATCAAGGGTTATGGAGATAAGGCAGGGACGGGATACTGATTGAGGATGATCAGCCATGATCATATTGAATAGTGGTGCAGGCTCGAAGGGCAGAATGGCCTACACCTGCACCTATTGTCTATTGTCTATTGTCTACTTAATATGGTTAAAGTCTTAATTGAGATGTTTGCAACACAGTGCATGCAACAAGTTAAAAAGGGTGTACAACCAACAACAAAAACAGATATTGCTGAAAATGTTCAGCAGATCTGGCAGCATGCATGGAGAGAAAACAGAGCTAATGTTTCAGCTCGACCCGAAATGCTAATTTTGATTTATCTCCACGGGTGCTGCCAGATCGGTTGATCTTTGCCAGCAATTTCTGTTTTAGTTTCAGATTTACAGCATTTTTAATTGAAATGCATTATTGTACCAAATCCACTAGAAAAAGATTTATGGCGAGCACAGACACATTTTCAAAAACTGCTCACTCAACTATTGTTGATTATTCATGGCCCTAAAACTAGTGGCATTGTTTTACATGAAATTTTGCAGCACACTTAGACAGTTATCACTGGCACAGCAGTCTCCACAGCATATTGATGGAAAACTATTGACTGTATGCACCTCACAGCATTCCTGGTGTGGCAATGGGAGCTACTTAACCACTGGAAAAAAAGCTGGATGCTTGGAAATATAGTCATGGAGTCATAGAGATGTACAGCAAGGAAACAAATTCTTCGATCCAACCCGTCCAATCTGCTGACCAGATATCTCATCCTAATCTAGTCCCACCTGCCAGCACATGGCCCATATCCCTTCAAACCCTTCCTACTCATATACCTATCCAGGTGTCTGTTAAATTTTGCAATTGTACCAGCCTCTACCACTTCCAGACATGCACCAGCCTCTGCATAAAAAAGTTGCCCCTTAGGTCTCTTTTATGTCTTTCCCTTCTCACCCGACACCTATGCCCTCTAGTTCTGGACTCTATCACCCCAGGAAAAGACCCTGTCTATTCACCCTATCCATGCCCCTCATGATTTTATAAACCTTTATAAGGTCTCCCCTCATCCTCCGACACTCCAAGGAAAACAGCTCCAGCCTAATTAACCTCTCTGGTAAAAACAAAGACTGCAGATGCTGGAAAACAGATTCTAGATTAGAGTGGTGCTGGAAAAGCACAGCAGTTCAGGCAACATCCGAGGAGCAGGAAAATCAACATTTCGGGCAAAAACCCTTCATCAGGAATAGAGGCAGAGTGCCTGCAGGATGGAGAGATAAATGAGAGGATCAGAGAACGGCTCTTGAATCAACAAAAAAAACCACAAAAAAAAACAAGCAGTTAACATTTCATGTAGAGGATGGTGTGTGTGTATGGCATGAGCTGCCAGAGGAAGTGGTGGAGGCTGATACAATTACAACATTTAAAAGACATCTGGATGAGTATATGAATAAGAAGGGTTTGAATTGAATTGAAACAAATTGAATTGAATTATTGAACTGAATTGAATTAACTTCCCTGTCACATGTACTCAGATGATATTATGAAAAGTTTATAAGTTGCCATGTACAGTGCCAGCTGAGATATAAGGTTCCTAGATACAGCTTCTTCAGTTACAAGACTAGTTGGAGAGTAACAATGTCACCAATACATGGTGCCATCTTAGGTACAGTGTATCTAGGTACAATCTTCGATGGATGTGGGCCAAATGTTGGTCAAGGGGGCTAGATTAATTTAGGATATCTGGTCGGCATGGATGATCTGGACAAAAGTTGTCTGTTTCTGTGATATACATCTCTGTGATTTTATGTTTGGCAGGCAGCTGAGCCACATTCTGCTGGTTAGAAGCCATTGCTCCCTTTCTCCATTTCCCAGTCCTACACCCTCTCACCTGTAAACCTCTGCTCAGAGTCCCTGTGGACATCAGGAAAGATGCCTGGAGATGCTGATAAATCTCGTCATGCGAGTGGAATTGTTTCTCCAACAAAATATGGCATGTGGGGATTGTTACATCCTGGAAATTGCACATCAGTCCCAGCAATTATCAGTGTGGGGCATGATTGAAGATGAAATCAAACAATCATCTTATATCTTGTCAGGAATGTTGTTGTGGAAGAGTCATACCTTGAACTGTTAACTCTATTTCTCTCTTCACAGATGCTATTGAGTTTCTCCAGTACTAGTTTCAGATTGTTAGCATTCACAGTAGTTAACCTTTATGTGTGGTTATGGTCATTAGAGTGTGATGACTCCAATGCAAAATGTTGACACAGTCAGTCTGTTGTAATGATGATGCAAAACTCCAACAATATCTTCATTTTGATCTGATGCAGTCCTTGATTTTGATTTGATTTGATTTATTATTGTCACTTGTACCTAAGTACAGTGAAATGTGTTGGTTTGTGAGCAGTACAGGTAGATCATAACATACAAGGACAGAGAGATCATAAGGTGTTTAGACAGAGTGAGGCCTAAAATGTTATGGCTGCACAGGAGATTTTTCAGCATGAAGGGACTTACTTGAGCTTGGGCATAATGTATGGGTCATAACTGCGACATGAGTAGTTTTTTTAATGCCGGCATGGATGTAGGTGCATGTAACTGCACATTGCTTTCATGAAGAATATTGCATTTTTCAACATGGCAATAAGTTAGAAACCATTTTCTGGTTGAGATGACGTTTTTGTGCTTGGTAATGTAAATTTTGCAGGATTTTAAAGAAAGTCTAGGGAGCTGTCAATTGTGTCCTGACTAAGGCTTGTTCTTCAATCATTGTGACAAGAAGACATTATCTGATCATTATCTCGTTGCTTCAGTCATTTAAAAAAAGTGCTAGCAGAATGTACGTGTTAGCTTGTGATGTTGACACAATTAAAGCAGAATTTTGACCACCAATCTTTTATATTAAATCCCCTTTTAAAATGTCTTCTTTATGCGAACCTAATTAGGTTTGGTCAATAGTTCTCTGAATTTGGGCATCAATAAGGGAAAGGAGTGAAGTTGAGAGATAAACTAGGCAAAGTAGTATCAATGGAATGAGAAAGATTAATTAAAAAAGATGTGCCAAAATAGAATTTAACTCTTGATTACCACAGAAAAAAAGGCACATGTTGTCAAAGCTTTTCATCCTGCACTTAGATTACTTACTTACAGTGTGGAAACAGGCCCTTCGGCCCAACAAGTCCACACTGACCCACAAATCACTCAATCCCCTACACCTAACACTACGGGCAATTTAGCATGGCCAATTCACCTAACCTGCACACTTTTTTTGGACTGTGGGAGGAAATCCACGCAGACATGGGGAGAATGTGCAGTCACCTGAGGCGGGAATTGAACCTGGGTCTCTGGCACTGTGCGGCAGTAGTGCTAACCACTGTGCCACCGTGCCACCCATAGGGACTGTTCACAAAAAATAGCAATTTGAAAGGAAAATAGCATTTTTTGCTGCATAAGAGAATGTTGATTGCTTTCTAAAGTGGAATCTGATTGGCAGAGGTGTTAAATGATGATTGACAGCTCAACAAACAGGTGTCAACCATTCTCTAGTTCATTTCTCAGGAAAAAGGCTGATTTAAAACTTAAACACATTTTGGAAGTTAGCTGCCAGTTGTCATCTAACTGGCATATTCGCCATAGCAAATACTCTACCAATCAGAGTCCACTTGCCACGCAATCAGCACTGTCCTGTCTTACAGTGTAAATGTTGTTTTATTGGTATTCTACACTTATTGAGGAGTGCAGGGCAAGAAACTTCGACAAAATGCATTATTTTCATCAATTCTCAAGTTCTGCATTATCAATGGCTAACTTTTCAACTTAAATCATAAAAAAGATGTAGCAGAGAAAAAAATAATTGGCCCACATTTCTTGTATTAGCTCTCTGACAGTGTTATTCAGTTTGTCACTCTGCATTCTCCTTTCAAGAGTACTTCAAATTTCTATTTATAAGAAGTATTCTTTTTGAAAAGTTATTATTTCCATAGTATCCATATGGTGTGGAAATAGGCCAGTGAGTCCACATTGGCTCTCCAAAGGGCATCCCTTCCAAACCCACCTCCCCTTCCAAACCCACCTCATCTCTGTTACTCTTCATTTACCATGGCTAACCCACCTAGCCTGCTGGACACTATGGATAATTTGGCATGGTAGGAGGAAGCCAGATCACCCACAGGAAATCCACACAGAGAGTTGCCCAGGTCCCTGGCGCTTTGAGGTAACAGTGCTAACCACTGAGCCACTGTCTATCAGCTTTATATTCTCTTTGCTCCAATGAGCTTTCTGGAAGATTGGGAAAAGGTTTTTTTTAGATTAGATTACTTACAGTGTGGAAACAGGCCCTTCGGCCCAACAAGTCCACACCGACCCGCCGAAGTGCAAACCACCCATTTCCCTACATTTACCCCTTTACCTAACACTCAGACAATTTACCATGGCCTGACCTACACATCTTTGGACTGTGGGAGGAAACCGGAGCATCCAGAGGAAACCCACGCAGACACGGGGAGAATGTGCAAACTCCACACAGTCAGTTGCCTGAGTCAGGAATTGAACCCGGGTCTCTAGCGCTGTGAGGCAGCAGTGCTAACCACTGTGCCACCGTGCCACCGACTCTGACTCTGAAGAAATCTGGGCCAAATTGGCTCACTGGACCCAAAATGTTAACTCTGATTTCTCTCCACAGATTTCTGTCCACAGAGGCAGCATGGTGGCTCAGTGGTTAGCACTGCTACCTAATAGCACCAGGGATCCAGGTTTGATTCCAGCTTCAAGTGACTGCCTGTGTGGAGGATGCACATTTTCCCCATGTCCGCGTGGGTTTCCTCCAGGTGGTCAATTTCCTCCAACAGTCCAAAGTTGTGCACGTTAGGTGAATTGTTGTGCTAAGTTGCCCATAGTGTTCAGGGGTGTGTTGGTTAGGTGCATTAGTCAGGGGTAAATGTAGAGTAATAAGGTAGGGGAATGATTCTGAGTGGGATCCTCTTCGGAGGGTCAGTATGACTTGTTGGGCTGAATGACCTGTTTCCACACTGTAGGGATTCTGTGAGATGCTGCCAGACCTGCTGAGCTTTTCAAGCAATTTCTAATTTTGTTTTAACCATAGAGTTTGATTGATGTGCACAGGTGAATTCAGGGATGATGACCCTCCTCTGGTTGATGTTAAGTGTAATTAATCCAATTCCAGCATTCTCTGAGAATGTTGTGGTTGTACAGGTGATTGGTGAGGCTGTTCTGGAATACTGCAGTATATTTTTGCTGCTGGTCTTTGTTCCCAGGAATGGAGGGTTTGAATTATGGGGAGAGATTGGATAGGCGGCCCGGTGGCACAGTGGTTAGCACTAGAGACCCGGGTTCAATTCCCGCCTCAGGCGACTGACTGTGTGGAGTTTGCACATTCTTTCTGTGTCTGCGTGGGTTTCCTCTGGGTGCTCCGATTTCCTCCCACAGTCCAAAGATATGCAGGTCAGGTGAATTGGCCATGCTAAATTGTCCGTAGTGTTAGGTAAGGGGTAAATGTAGGGGTATGGGTGGTTTGCGCTTCAGCGGGTCGGTGTGGACTTGTCGGGCTGAAGGGTCTGTTTCCACACTGTAAGTAATCTAATCTAAAACAATTATCCTCAGGCTAAGACTTTTTAACTGGAGTATAGGAGGTTGAGGGATGACCTTATAAAAGTTAATGAAATCATGAGGGGAAAAGATAAGATGAATGGCAGATGTATTTTCTCTAGAAATGGGGGATTTCAAGATTGGGGTCGTATTTTTAAAATGAGAGTAGAAAGAGTTTTTAAAAAGATGTGTCAATTTCTTTATGGAATTTCTTTATGGTTTGATTGTGGAATGAGGTGTGGTGAGTGCTGGTACAGTTACACTTAGGAAGGGACATGAATAAGAAATGTTTAAAGGGATATGGACAAAGCGCAGGCAGGTGGGTCTAATTTAGTTTGGCATTATGATTGACATGGACTGGTTAAATTAGAGTGGTGCTGGAAAAGCACAGCAGGTCAGGCAGCATCCGAGGAGCAGGAAAATCGATGTTTCGGGGAAAAGCTGTTCAGTCCTAATGAAGGGCTTTTGCCCGAAACGTTGATTTTCCTGCTTCTCCAGTGCTGCCTGACCTGCTGTGCTTTTCCAGCACCACTCTAATCTGGACTCTAGTTTCCAGCATCTGCAGTACCCACTTCTGCCTATGGACTGGTTAGACCAAAGGATCTGTTTCCTGCTGTATGACTCTATGATTCTTCTGGTATAGAAAGTTCCAAGAGTGGTTAAGCGGCAATGTTCAATTTTACCTTGTATTTGTGGTGAAGCTTATTGCAAAGTACTTTAAATAGGTCACTCAGGGCAGTTTGGGGATCACTGAAAAGCAGTCTTGGGGGATCCGGAAGTTAAAGAGAGAGACAGGAGACAGGAGCAGACTCCATGGTAGGAATTCTGATTTATGGCTATCTTGGAGGGAAGGAACCAAGAACAGTTCAATGGCTCTGTGCTGTTAATGAAAAAAAAGTCTAGGAATTAGTAGGCAGGTCAGAATTGGAGTCAGGACTTGGATGAGCTGTGGAGCTGGAAGCGGAATGTCGTTAGCTTTGTGCTGTGGGAAAGCTGTGAGGAAAGCTGCAAAAATTAAAACTCCATTGTAGCTGAGAGAATGGGGATTGAATAAAACCTGAGCAGTATTTTTGCTCGTTAGTGGACGAGTTAAGAGCTTAGGAAAAGCCCAGGGATGGATCTAGCTCAGTGAAGTTTACTATTGGTGGAAAGTTCGAGTTATGCCACAGGACTCAGGAGAAGATGATGATGGTCTAGAACAGGAGCAGTTATTGAGATAGAATTTCCAGGCCAGATCAGCAGAAATGGTGAATTGTTTAGTGAGGTTTGATGATCCACTGTGGCATTAACATCCAGCGGAAGTTACTGAGAAGTTTGTAGAATTAGTCCTGATCCACATTTGACATGTCTGTGAGGTACTCAATGACTGTATATTACCCATGTTTACTAAATGTTAATACAGGATGTAGGTTGCTCACTGAACTGGAAGGTTCATGTTCAGCTGTTTTGTTACCATCCTAGGTAACATCTTCAGTGTGCCTCTGGATGAAGCATTGCTGATGATTCCTGCTTTCTATTTATATGCTTGTGTTTCTTTGGGTTAGTGATGCCATTTCCTGTGGTGATGTCATTCCTATGGTGATGTCATTCCCTGTTCTTTTTCTCAGGGGTGGTAAGTGGGGTCCAAGTCAATATGTTTGTTGATAGAGTTCCGGTTGGAATGACATGCTTCTAGGAATTCCCGTGTGTGTCTCTGTTTGGCTTGTCCTAGGATGGATGTGTTTTCTCAGTCGAAGTGGTGTCCTTCCTTATCTGTACGTAAGGATACTAATGAGAGAGGGTCATGTTGTTTTGTGGCTAGCTGATGTTCACGTATCCTGGTGGCTAGTTTTCTGCTGAACATAAACATCAACTAGCCACAAAACAACTTGATCCTCTCTCATTAACATTAAGTGGTAAAAATAAGTATTGTGGATGATATTGCTGTTTTAACTTGTGTAGTAACAAATTGCAATAATAGCAAATTTCTACAGATGCTGGAAATCTGAAATAAAAGTAGAAATGCTGGAGAAACTCAGCAGATTTGGCAGTATCTGGGGAGCGAGAATCAGAGTTCAGTGCAACTCTTAGCGTCATAAAGTCACACATCATGGAAACGGACCTTTTGGTCCAACCAGTGCATGCCGAACATAATGCCAAAATAAACTAGTCCCACCTGTCCACTCCTGGCCCATATCCCTCCAAACATTTCTTATTCATGTGCTTATCCAAATGTTTGTAAACAATGTCTTTTAAATATTCATCACTTCCTCAGGAAGTTCATTCCACATGTGAACCACCCACTGTGTAAATAACATTGTTCCCCATGTCTTTTTTTAGATCTCTCACCTCTCACCTTAAAAATATGCTCCCTAGTCTTCTTTCCTTCTCCCTCCTGAGATGTTACAATGGAGCACTCAGCTATTAGCAAATTAAACCCATTCTACTTGGAGCGTGTTAGTCTGCCTCTGACAGAAAGATAATTTCCTTTGAATGCCAATGCAAAGAATAAATATCTTTTTGCAGTTTGCATCTTTGATCGGTAATTACGCCGTACCATAATATTTAGAACCTCAACGGGAGAGATATTTCATATGCAAATATTTCATAAATCCACAGCAGTCCTGCATGGTTTTCAGCTTTAAAAGCTCTCTGTGATATTTAAGATTTTCAAAAATAGAATTTGAATATTGAGGTGGTAAGCGATATTGCACCGTTCCATTTTCAGGCTTATAAATTATGTAAATGTGAAGTTTGATTCTTACTATTTAAATGAACTATAGAGCACTGAAGAAAACAATAATGTGAGACAAGGAAACCATTCTCAAAGCACGTTGGGTTCAAAGTCAGCATAAATCACTTGTACTGTATAAATAGTGCAGGCATTTTTTCATTATACTTTATCTTAATGGCTCATATATTTGATGTGTTTTAGTTGCATTTGAAGCCTGGCAGTGATATATTGGCTGTGGTGAATTACTGGCCTTAGGAGACAAGAGAGTGAAGGACTCCCATGGTTAACTGGCACATAACTGTCTAGAGTAATTGGAAAAAAATGCAATATTTAAGCTGGAATATGTTGTCAGCTATAACTACTTACAGGAAGTTTGAAAGAGCATTCGATTTATTTGCAAAGTTTTCAAATAGTAGCATTACATATGGCTTCAATGCTGAAAAGGTTCTAAATCCTTTGAATGTAAAAGTAAGTTATATTTTCGCACCTTATATTTATTTCAATTTTGGATGTGTATTGGCAGCAACCTCATATATTATTGCCTTCTGGGACATTACACAATTTGACATTTTTTTCAGAAGTGTGTATCCAATTTCCTCTTCAATCAGTCATCTGCAAGAGGCATTTAAGGTAGCGTTCCATTTTTGAATGACAACACATGTGAGAAAATTCTTTTCAACTTTCTTTTTGCTCTTCAAGCGTCATTGTACATATTCCTGTAAAAGTCTAGCTTTTGACAGCTTTAGACTGAAAGTAATGAGGTTGGGTTTTGCAAGAATTTCTTTGAAGCATTTGTATACATTCTTGATTTGAGGAAAATTGAAACAAACAAGACCGCAACCATCCATAGTAATTTTTTTTCTTTATTCATTCACGGGATGAGGGCATTGCTGACTGTGGCAGCATTTGTTGTCCATCTCTAATTGTCCCAAGGGCAGTTAAGAGCCAATTACATTGCTGTGGGTCTGGAGTCACATGTAAGCCAGACCAGGTGAGGGTGGTAGATTTCCTTCCCGAAAGGACGTCAGTGAACCAGATGAGATTTCTTTACCCCCACCAATTGGTTCATGGTCATCATTAGATGCTTATTTCCAGATTTTTATTGAATTGATATTCCACCAGGTAGGATTCAAACCCAGGTCGCTAGAATGTTACCCGGATCTCTGGGTTAACATTCCAGTGATAATACTACTACGCCATCACCTGCACTAATCCATTAAAAATTGTTAGTAGTATCTATTGGCAAATAATTGATAATTAAAATATGCTTTTTCTAAATAATGGCACATCGGTTTATTGTAACCTAGGTAATATACTAATATCATTGCACAATAATCTGGAAGTCGAAGCTAGCACTGAGGGACCACCACATCAAGTCCCACTAATCCCATCAATTGTCATAAAAGCCATTATACTTAAGTAATGCTCTTTTGTAGGAAGGAAATCTCAAATCTTTACCTTGTGTCATGATGTTGAAGGCATGTACTGTACCTTTAAGAGGGAATGAAAGCTAGCAAACACCTGTGATGTCACAGAGTATACTGAACAGTTTGTTGATGTTACATTTGGGCTCTAACTTAGGTACTGAGTTGTTTTCACAGCAGTTTGAATTTAACCAATCAATTTAGATTAGATTACCCACAGTGTGGAAACAGGCCCTTCGGCCCATTAAGTCCACCGACCCGCCGGAGCGCAACCCACCCACACCCCCACACTTACCCTTTACCTAACACTACGGGCAATTTAGCATGGCCAATTCACCTGACCGCACATCTTTGGACTGTGGGAGGAAACCGGAACACCCGGAGGAAACCCACGCAGACACAGGGGAGAACGTGCAAAGTCCACACAGTCAGTCGCCTGAGTCGGGAATTGAACCCGGGTCTCAGGCGCTGTGATGCAGCAGTGCCACCGTGCCGCCCACTAATTTAAATTATGCCGCAAGATACTAAAATCCAATCAAATTTAAATTTTACTGTTTTGACTACACAAACCAATGAAACGATCTGATGTTTTCGGGTATAAAAAGCAGGTATTTTGGACAGTTCGCTAGAGAAACAGCACCTTCTACCATTGACAGACTGCCTGCAAATGCTCGCTCTAAAAGGTGTCTTTTTCATATGAAGCATCTTTGTGATGGAAGACCAAAGATGACCCAGGGAAATCTACAAATAGAGGAAGATCCATACTGAAAACAGTCTTAAACAAAATGTTATACATACAGATGAAGAGGGGGTAGGTTCACAACTGAGATGAGGAGAAACTACTTCTCTCAGCGAGTTGTGAATCTGTAGAACCATCTGCCTCAGAGTGCAGTGGAGGCAGAGTCAATCAACAGATTCCAGAAAGAAATCGATATGTTTCTGATGAAAAGCAGGATAAAGGACAATGGGGAGCAGGCAGGACAATGACGTTGAGACCAGGATAAGGTCAGCTATGATCGTGTTAAATGGCAGATAGGGCTCAAAGGGCTGGATTACCTATTCCCGCTCCCAAGTCCAATGTTCCTATGTTCACATCCGTCCATTTAAATAACCTTTATAATTATCATCTAAATAATGTTTTTTAAGGTACACTTTAAACTGCACCTCATATCACCTTTGATATCCTTCCCATCTGGTGGATTCCATTTTACCAATCCATACCTCCCTAAAATGCTCTTGCACCTATTTTGTCTTCTCTTTCTCATTGCCTTATCTTTCCAGTTTTACTCTAATATACACAGTTCCATATAAACATGTGTCTTACAGCGCAGCAATAATTAAGGTTACAGAGAGACATAGACAAGTTGCAGAGCTGGGCTGAGAGGTGGCAAATGGAGTTTAATGCGGACAAGTGTGAGGTGATTCAATTTGGTTGGAGTAACCAGAATGCAAAGTACTGGGCAGCTTCTAGGTAGTGTAGATGAGCAGATAAATCTCGGTGTCCAGGTACACAGATCCTTGAAAGTTGCCACCCAGGTTGACAGGGTTGTTAAGAAGGCATACAGTGTTTTAGCTTTTATTAATAGAGGGATCGAATTCCGGAACCATGAGGTTATGCTGCAGCTGTACAAAACTCTGGTGTGGCCACACTTGGAGTATTGTGTACAGTTCTGGTCACCACATCACAGGAAGGATCTGGAAGCTTTGGAAATGGTGCAGAAGAGATTCACTAGAATGTTGCCTGGTATGGAGGGAAGGTCTTACAAGGAAAGGCTGAGGGACTTGAGGCTGTATTCATTGGAAAGAAGAAGGTTGAGAGGTGACTGAATAGAGACATATAAGATAATCAAAGGGTTAGAAAAGTTGAACAGGGAGAGCCTTTATCCAAGTATGGTGACGGCGAGCACGAGGGGGCATAGCTTTAAATTGAGGGGTGATAGATATAGGACAGATGTCAGAGGTAGTTTCTTAACTCAGAGAGTAGTAAAGGTATGGAATGCTTTGCCTGCAACGGTAGTAGATTCGCCAACTTTAAGTACATTTAAGTCGTCATTGGACAAGCATATAGACGTACATGGAATAGTGTAGGTTAGATGGGCTTCAGGTATAACAGGTCAGCGCAACATCGAGGGCCAAAGGGTCTGTTCTGTACTGTAATGTTTTATGTTCTATGTTAATAATCAATATCTCCATTTACCAAAAAATAACATGAGATACTCTCGACAATAATCACTCCTGATTAGAACAATAGAATTACATATTGTACAAAGTATTTTAATTGCTAAATAATTTATTTTCACCCATGAACTGTCAAGCTGGGATTGTACTGTATGCAAATTGACAAAGTTGTCAGTTTAATGTAGGATCCGAGGAGCAGTAAAATCGACGTTTCGGGCAAAAGGACTTCATGGCCTGTATTCCTGATGAAGGGCTTTTGCCCGAAACGGCGATTTTACTGCTCCTCGGATGCTGCCTGAACTGCTGTGCTTATCCAGCACCACTAATCCAGAATCTGGTTTCCAGCATCTGCAGTCATTGTTTTTACCCAGTTTTATGTAGGGGGCAATGTTAGTAGGATTATGTGTTGAGTAATAGTGTTTAATATATTGTGAAATGTTAGCAGGCTTATGCAGAATGTATTAGAATGTTAACATCTTGGTGTAGAGTGTGAGAGTGATAGTTGGTTTATGGAGAGTGTGTAAGAATGTTGGCAGGCATATATAATGTGAGAATGTTAGAAGGTTTATGGAGAAGTATTGGGAATGACAATAGCTTTATGTTGTATAGGCAATGATAGCAGGTTTATGGAGAGTCTGTGATAAGTTGGCAGGTTTATGGGCTATATCACTTATTTTGCTGCCGGGCCAGTTGACCTTGAGAAACTGATGTTGAGCTATCTTCCGGAACTGCTTCAATCCATTTGGCATATTGACACCCAAAATGCTGTGACAGAGGGAATTTCAGGAATTTAACCTAGCAAGAGTAAATGAACAGTGATCTAGTTGCGAATTTGGATGGCGAATAGTTGAAGGGGTGCTTGCAAGTAATTGTGTCCCCATGTATCTTCTGCCCATATCCCTCTCATTGATACTGGCCATCTGTTTCAAAGCTGCTGTCAAGGTAGCCTGGGTGATTTCTTTCTGCAGTAAATCTTGTGAATGTTGCATACTGCTGCTACTGACCATCTGTGGTGTAGAGAGTGAATGTTTTGTATGTGCTGCCAATCAAATGGATTGCTTTTGTCCTGGATGGTGTCAAGCTTCATGAATGTTGTTGGAGCTGCACCCATCCAGGTAAATGGGGAGTATTCCATCACATTCTTGACTTCTGCCTTGAACATAGTGGATAGGCATTGAGGAGTCAGTAGGTAGGTTATTCACTGAAGGATCCTACCCTTGAACCTGCTCTTGTAGCCATGGTATTTATACGGCTAGTCCAGTTTACGTTTTGTCAATGGTAATCCCATGGGTTCTGATAGTTGAAGATTCAGCAATGGTAATGTATTGAATGTAAAAGGACATTGTTTCGATTCCCCTTTGGTGATTGTCCTTGCCTGGTACATGCATAGGGCAGATATTATTTGCCTCTTGTCAGCCCAAGGCTGAATATTTTCCAGGTCTAGAACATAGAACATAGAAAAATACAGCGCAGTACAGGCCCTTTGGCCCTTGATGTTGCACCGACCGAAGCCTACCTAACCTACACTAGCCCAATAACCTCCATATGCTTATCCAATGCCCGCTTAAATGACCATAAAGAGGGAGAGTCCACCACTGCTACTGGCAGGGCATTCCATGAACTCACAACCCGCTGAGTAAAGAATCTACCCCTAACATCTGTCCTATACCAACTTCCCCTTAATTTAAAGCTGTGTCCCCTAGTAACAGCTGACTCCATTAGCGGAAAAAGGTTCTCACTGTCAACCCTATCTAAACCCCTAATCATCTTACCACATTCGACATGCATTGCTTCAATATCTGAGGATTCATGAATTGTGCTGGACATCATCAGTGACTAACCCCACTTATGATGGAGAAAAGATCCTTGCTGAAGCAGCTGGAGATGCTTGGGTTCTGACACTAACCTGAGGAGTGCCTGCAGAGGTGTCTAGAGCTGTGATGACTGACCAATAGCCACAACCGTCTTCTATAGTGCTAGATATGATTCTAACCAGCAGAGGTTTTCCTCGAAATCACATTGACTTTAGCTTCTCAAAGATGTTTTGTGGGAACATTAGTAGGTTTGTACAGATATTTGGAGATCTATATCTTTACGGATGTTAGCTGGTTTACATAAGCCATTTGATCATTTTAGTGTGTGTATGTAATGTGTGAATGTATTTTATGTTCAACTATAGTGTGAACATTTCTGTTGGTGCATGTATTGTTGGAGAATGCTGGCATATTTATGGGAAGTGAGTGAGAATGGTAGCAGATTTTGCAGTGTGTGTATATGAGAAGGATAGCAGGTTTATGTAGAATTCTCAATTTATCCACATCCAGGTCTGTGAAAATACACAGCAAAATCACTCCAGAGGCAGTGGTGAGGCAATAAGTACAGAACATTGACAAGTTTATATTGTGTGCGTATGTTGGCAGGTTCAAACAGTGTGTGTAGAATGTTGGTAGGTTTCTGTGCAATGTGTGAGAATGTTGGTATGTTTATGGAGATTGTGAACACCACAATTGGTTAATATTGTGTTTGACAATGTTAGCAAGTCAATGTAGTGTGTGTGAGATTGTTTGCAAGTTTATGCACCATGTTTGAGAATGTTGCTGGATTTATATAGAGTGTGAGAATTTGCAAATTTATGCTGAGTGTTTGAACAGGATTACATAATTGTGATTGCATTCATTGGTTAAAGTAATGTGTGAGAGTGTGAGCAGTTTATGTAGCATACAAATGTCAACATATTTGTATAGAGTGATTGAGACGGCTCTGATGGGCTGAATGCACAGAAAATCAAGTTCCTCTACTCCATGAACCATACCAAAAGTTGAAATGTTTTACTTCATTTCCCGAATTGTCAATTCATCTCACTTTTATTTCTCCTATCCAGAGTAAAATGAGTCTCTCCCAGCCTTACTTGATAAACTCAATGTTATTTACTGTAAGGAAGACCTATTACTTATATAAGTGACAAAAATAGTCAATAACTATCTTACTATTCAGAATTATACCCCTTAATAGCCAATAATCACAAACACACACACATTCCTAAACAGACAAGGCAAGTCTCACATATTTCAAACAAAAACTGAAACCAAACACCACATGACTACAAACTCAGAAGATAGGTTGTGTTGATTTCTCAGAATTCTTGGGATTTCCTACCGATGAGATCTAATCACTGATGGTTACAGAAGCTAAATCTTCAGACCAAATATCAGATGCGAAACAATGAGGGAACCTGATTTTTTTTTAAAAAACTTTATATCAGTTTTCAAAAATATTTCATGAAAAGATTTTTTTTCGGCTGGTTTTACTTTGTCTCTTAACTGAGAGAGAGAAAGCTCTGCTTTTCCCTGAAAACTTCTTAATCAGTCCACATTTAGATCTGTGAAAACATACAGCAAAATCAAACTGGAGGTTGTTACTAGGCAAAGAAGAGCAAAGGGTTTTCTAAGTTTGTTTGCCCAGCAATAAAAGGCCTTAAAATCTACCTTTTAGTTTTCTTAAAGATCTTTAATGATCTCTTTCTCTCATAGAGTTACAGACGTATTAAAGCCTTTTGGCCCCATTTGGTCTTCAAATGGGCACTTTTATTTGCTTTTCAAATACGTAGTAGATAATTCACAGTTTCCATAAGACCATAAGATATAGGAGTGGAAGTAAGGCCATTTGGCCCATCGAGTCCACTCGCCATTTAATCGTGGCTGATAAGCATTTCAACTCCACTTACCGGCATTCTCCCCATATCCCTTAATTCCTTGCAAGGTCAAGAATTTTGTCAATCTCTGCCTTGAAGACACTTAATATCTCAGCGTCCACTGCACTCTGTGGCAATCAATTCCCCAGGCCCACCACTACTTGGCTGAAGAGATGTCTCCTCATTTCCATTCTAAATTGACCCCCTCTAATTCTAAGGCTGAGCCCATGTGTCCTAGTCTCCCCACCTAATAGAAACAACTTCGCAGGATCCACCCTTTCTTAGCCATGCATTATCTTAAAAGTTTCTATTAGTTCTCCCCTTAACCTTCTAAACTCTAATGAATACAATCCCAGGATCCTCAGCCATTCATCATATATTAGGCCTACCATTCCAGGGATCATTCATGTGAGTCTCTGCTGGACGCGCTCCACTGTTAGTATGTCCTTCCTGAGGTGTGGTGTTTCCTTTGAACTTTTGACTTTCTGTTTCTAGGAAAACCCATGGTAAAACCTCTTCAACCCAGCAATATCCAGCAGTTCCATTTTCCAGTTTCTCATAATCATAAACATGTATGCATATGAACATGCAAAATATGGTGTGGAAATTATTGAGTCTATGATCAGGAATGGGTTAATGAACACCTCACCAATTTTTCTTAATCAGGGAGAGCTAGCATGGATTCCTGACAGGTCGGACATTCCTGACAAACTTCATTGAGTTTGTTTTAAAGGAGGTGACTGAGGTAGTGGACAGAGAATGTCTATGGTTGTTGTTTATGTGGACTTCCAAAAGATATTTGATAAAGACCACATTAGAGATTGTTAACTAACATAGAAGTCCACAGAATTGAGGGCACATTGTTGATATGGCTTGGAAATAGTTAAGTGGCAGCCAATGGAAATAATGTGTATGACTCGGGATGTGACCAGTAGTATCACGCCAGGATTTGTGTTCATATCTGTGTGGTGAGGCTGCACTTGGATTATTGCGTGCAGTTCCGGTCACCGCATTATAGGAAGGATGGGAAAGCTTTGGAAAGGGTTCAGAGGAGATTTACCAGGATGTTTCCTGGTATGGAGGGAAGGTCATATGAGGAAAGGCTGAGGGACTTGAGGTTGTTTTTGTTAGAGAGAAGAAGGTTGAGAGGTGACTTAACCAAGACATGTAAGATAATCGGAGGGTTAGATATGGTGGACAGGAAGAGCTTTGCCCTCGGATGGTGATGGCTAGCATGAGGGGACATAGCTTTACATTGAGAGGTGATAGATATAGGACAGATGTCAGAGGGAGTTTCTCTACTCAGAGTAGTAGGGCCGTGGAGTGCCCTGCCTGCAACAGTAGTAGACTCGCCAGCTTTAAGGGCATTTAAATGATCATTGGATAGGCATGTGGATGAGAATGGAATAGTGTAGGATAGATGGGCTTCAGATTAGCTCCACAGGTCAGCGCAACATCAAGGACCGAAGAGCATGTACAGCGCTGTAGTGTTCTACGTTCTACCTCAATGTTCACTTATTTATTAACGACTTGAATAATGGAAAAAAAATCATGACTACAAACTTGCTGATGACACAAAACTAGGTGGCATTTGTGTAGATGATAGCATAAAATTACAAAGGGATATTGATAGACTTGATGAATTGGAGAAGAGTGAGCAGATTTGGACATCACACCTCTGGAAGGATGTGTTAGCCTTGGGGAAGTACAGTGTAGATTTACAAGAAGAATCCCTGGGCTTCAGGGGTTATGTTATAATAAGACTTCTAAAATTAACTCATCTGGAGTTTAGACAGTTAAGTGGCAATCTCATAGTATCCCCCTACAGTGCAGATAGTGACCAAATGGCTATCAGGTCTGCACCGACCCTTAACAAACATCCAGCCAGGCCCATTCTATTCCCTTAACCCCACATTTACCATAGCTAATCCACCTACCCTGCTCATCCCTGGACATTATGGGGCAATTTAGCCTGGCCAATCCACCTAACCAGTACATCTTAGGACTGTGGAAGGAAACTGGAACACCTGGCATATGTCCTCACATACACAAGGAGAACATTCAAGCTCCACTTACAATCACCTTGGGCTGAAATCAAACTCAGGTCCCCAGTGCGAATCATAACCCCACCTATCAGATCAAAGTCAAGTTATTAACAGGAAAAGACATGGCAGACAAGGATAAACCATTTCCTCTGGTTAGAGATTCCAAAACTAAGGGACAATTAGATTCAGACCATTGAGGAGAGATGTTACGATGCACTCCCACACACACAAAGGGTGGTAGATATTTAGAATTCTCTCCCACAAATAGCATTGGATGCTGGGTCAGTTGTTAATTTTAAATTTGCAACAGGTACATTTTTGTGAAGCAAAAGTACTAAAGGACATAAACGAAAGACAGATATATGGAGTTAAAATGCAGATCAGCCATGATTTTGTTGAATATTCTAACCAGCTCGAGGGTTTGAATGGCCTACTCCTGTTTCAATGTCCCTACAATAGAGAATCAGAAACTTTTGGCTCCTCAGACCTTTCTGTTATTGCATACATTCACAACTGATCTGCTTTTTTAAAAAAACTCCATAGTCCTGTCTACTTGATAACCTCTGATTTTGTTGCCTAACAATAATCTGTCTATCTCTTCCATATGTTCCTAATATGTTTTCACCCTTGGGCAATGAAACACCAGTTCCATTTCATTACAATGTAGACCTGACATGTATGAAATAAAACATTCGAACATTGCATCCATTCATCAACATTTACTCTTTCAATAAGATTGATACAAGTTCTTAATCTCCAAACTATTCCAGTATCATTACAATCTTGATTTGTATCAGCAATTATAAATCTTTGCCAGTAATATGAACAATTCTTACATTGAAAGATTGGATTATATTACATTTCTTCCCAGACTTGCTGTATATTATTACATCACCTGTGTAAACAACACAATTAGATACACTGGTCACAACTTGGCTTCATAAATATTTAGGATGTAGTTGGACATTTTCATACCTGAATGGCATGACTTGACATAGATACGACTGAGTTTTATGCAATGAAAGCTCATATTTTGGGGGTCCCACAGTTCAGTGCTAGTCCCACTTGCTCCAGAGTTGTGCCTTAACATCTCTGAGCAGACTATTCAACAGCATCCTAAAACACTGATACTCCATAATATCCCAATCGCAAAGGGACTTTTCAATATCTCACCAATAAACCGGTCTCAAACCTGAAACCACCACCTCCAAACAGACCCCCACACCAGGATCAAACTAACCCACACACCTGTCATTTTACGATCATCCATGTGCCAATCCATGAGTTGTTTAAATGACCCTAATGTATCTGAATCTACTAATACTGCTGGCAGTGCATTCTATGCATCCACCGGTCTCTGTGTAAAGAACCTGCCTCCCCTAGCCTTCCTCCAATCACCTTAAAATTATGCCACCTTGTGATAGCCATTTCTGCCAAGGGAAATGGTCTGTGGCTCTCCAGTCTATCTGTGCCTCTCATCATCTTGTACACCTCTATCAAGTCACCTCTCATTCTTCTTCACTCCAATGAAAAAATCCCTTCCTCCCTCAACCTTTCTTCATAAGACCTGGACCTGCCCTCTAGTCCAAGCAGCATTCTGGTCAATCTCCTCTGCACCCTTTCTAAAGTTTCCACATCCTTCCTATAATGAGGTGACCAGATGAACACAATATTCTAAGCGTGGCCTAACCAGGGCTTTATAGAGCTGCAGCATAACCTTGCAGCATGTTAATGGTCAAAAGACCTGGCCATTTACTAACATCACAGTAAGATCCTTGGAAGTTTCCACCATTAGCATTGACTAATGGGAGCTCCAACGTAAGCATTCTCCTGTATCTACTATTATCAATCCTCTGCCTCTGCAGAGCCAATCCAGGTGGATGGTTCATTGCAAATGGATGCTGGGAAACCACCTCTCTCAGTAGGTTTTCATTCCACAGCTCACCATTGGCCAACACTTAAAGGACGGCCAAAGGAGAAGGCTTAAGGATAAGGTGCAGGTCACCCTGCAGGGCACAGGCACCAATGCCAGGATAGGATAGCTGCTGACAGCTCAACATGGTGTCTCCTGATCCATCGAGGCATAAGTCATTTCAAGACTCATCAACTCTACCACAAGATGAAATGGCAGTAGCAAAGGAAGGAGAAGAAAGACAACCTCGGGCTACAAGTTCCATATCCCTACCCGACAACTTGCCCCCACTCTGAAAACATCATGTGATCCAACATTGACAACTCGTCCAGCCTGACAGACATCAAATTCGATTTGGAAAACTCACTGGCAATGGTAGTATGTGAGAATATCAGTGAGTTCAGGAGGAATGTGTGAGAATGTTACCAGGTGTATATGGAGTATGTGAGAACGTTGTCAGGCTTATATAGTGTGAGTATGTTGGTATGTTTATGTAATGTGTGAGAATGTTAGCAGGTGTATGGAGACTGTTTACAAAGTGTGTGAGAATGCCAACAGCTTTATTTAGTGCAAAAATGTCAGTAGTTTAAGTAGTGGTGTGTTGAAGTTGACAGTTTTATGTGCAGTGTCGGTTTATCTAATATGAGTATATTGGCAGGTTTATGTGTTGTGTCTGAATGTTGGCATGTTTTTGGGGTGTGTGGAAATATTAGTAGGTCCATGTTGAGTATTGGAGAATGTGAGCATCTGAAGGGCAGCTAGTTTGTGCAGTGTGTGTCAGAATGTTTGCATGTTAATGTCGTGTGTGTGAGAATTTCAGCAAATCCATCTCATGCGAAGAATGTTCACAGCTTTATGTAATGTGTGAAGGTTAGCAGTTTTGTGTAGAGGTGGGGAAGAATGTTTGTAGTTTTATACAGCATGTTGGAGAACATTGGCAAATTCATCCAGTGTGAGAAAGTTGGCAGGTTTCTGCAGGCTGTGAGAATATTAGGCATTTCATGCAGGGTGTGAAAATATTATCTGGTCTGCACAGAGTGAAAATATTAACAGGCTTGTGTCAAGTGTGTGAACGGGAGGAGATTTCACCTGAGAGTGAGAATGTTAGGCAGCTTTTGCAGTGTAAGAAAGTTAATTGCTCTTTGTAGGATTATTAAGAATGTTATCAGTTTTATGTAGGATGTTTGAGAGTGTTAACTAGTTTATGTACAGTATATGAGAATGTTAGCAGCTTTATGTAGTGTGCCACTGTTGCCAGGTGTATGTAATGTGTTTAAGAATGTTAGTGGGTGTATGCAGTGTTCAAAAATATTGGCAGATTTACATAAAATGCTGGCTTGATGCCATGTGGTCAGCTCAGTTTTATTTCTTTGAGACATTTTAGCCGTTTAATATGATGATTGGCATGCTAGGCTATTTTTTGGACAGGAGAAAGTGAGGTCTGCAGATGCTGGAGATCAGAGCTGAAAATGTGTTGCTGGAAAAGCGCAGAAGGTCAGGCAGTATCAAAGGAGCAGGAGATTCGACGTTTCGGGTTCCTGATGAAGGGCTTATGCCCGAAACGTCGAATTTCCTGTTCCTTGAATGCTGCCTGACCTGCTGCGCTTTTCCAGCAACACATTTTCAGCTATTTCTTGGACAGTTAAGAGTCAACCACATTGCTCTCTATCTCGATTCGCATGGAGACCAGACCAGGAAAGGAATCAGATGGGTGTTTATGAGAACCAGTAATGGTTTCACGGTCATTGTTGAGACGTTTTTTTCCAGTTTTTGTTTTGATTGGTGAATTCATATTCCAGCATAGACTCATAGAGATGTGCAGCACGGAAATTGTCATTTTGAACCTTGGACTGTAAATTATTGCCTGGGTGTCTCAGTTAGCAGGTTTATGTCATATCTGTGTGGATGTTAGCATACTTACATGTAGGGTATGGTAATGTTAGCAGTTAAAAGTAGAATTGAAAATAGTAGCAGGCTTATGTAGAATGGGAATGTTCGGTGCTTTCTGAGGAAGGTTTAGGAATGTTAGCCGGATTAGGTGCAGAATTTGAGGATGCGAGCACGTTGATGTCAAGTAACTGGGAATGTTAGCAGGTGTACATAGAATGTGTGAGGATGTTAACAGTTTTATTTAGAGTATATGAGGATATTAACAGGTTTGTGTAGAGTGTATGGGGATGTTAACAGGTTTATTTAGAGTGTGTGAGGATGTTAATAGGTTTATTCTGGATTAGTGGTGCTGGAAGAGCACAGCAGCTCAGGCAGCATTCGAGGAGCAGCGAAATCGACATTTCGGGCAAAAGCCCTTCATCAGGAATAAAGGCAGAGAGCCTGAAGAGTGGAGAGATAAGCTAGAGGAGGGTGGGGGTGGGGAGAAAGTAGCATAGAGAGTGTTAATAGGTTTATGTAGAGTGTGTGAGGATGTTAACAGGTTTATGTAGAGTGTATGAAGATGTTTATAAGTTTATTTAGAGTAAGTGAGGATATTTACAGGTTTATTTTGAGTGTGTGAAGATGTTTACAGGTTTATTTAGAGTGTGTGAGAATGTTTACAGGTTTATGTAGAGTGTGTGAGAATGTTAACAGGTTTCTTTAGAGTGTGTGGGGATGTTAATAGGTTTGTATAGAGTGTGTGAGGATGTTAACAGGTTTATTTAGAGTGTGTGAGGATGTTTACAAGTTTATGTTGAGCACTAACATTCTTAATGCACTTTTTAACAAAAGAAGGCTTATACATAACCTCTATTCATGTCATTTTTGCAACTTTGCCTTTCAATTTCATTTTCTGGTGGAAAAATTACATTACATAATTTTTCAAGCCTATAAGTTTGAGCAGCTCTTGCATCTCTTAGTTATGGATTTAACCATATAATTTGAGGAAAAAATTGTTATATTTTCTGTTGACAAAGTTTTGTTATATCTCTCACATATCTTATTCACCTCTGCTGTACTCACAGAAGTGTTTAACTTCACTTTCATAGTTGTAGTTAAAGCTACAATTTGATCTGTGATATCATCCTGCTGAACTCCTTTTTTCAAACTCACTCTGGTGAACTCCAATTTGTCCCACAGGCTTCCCTTGTAACCCCCATCATTCTGAATGAAGGTCTCCCACATTGGAAACAGTCAGGCCTCCAATTCTCACTCTGTCCCTCAACAGCATCCTTTCTGGACTGAAGATGCATTCTGGGGGAATTACCAGCTGTGCCTCATGAACCCTGGCTACTTGCCATCCTTTCACTCCCCCATCTACCATCCTTTTTGGACTGATCAGGATGGTTGGAAAATTTTTAATTTAATGGATAGGTTTAGTAACAATAGCCTTCTCTGCTACCTAAATGTTGCAATCTTCTGGTCCTTAACATGGGTTCTAATTACTGCAAGAAATGAATTTTTAAGTTCTTCTAAGGAACAATTTCTCTGAGAGCTATACCTATTGCTAATGTGTATGTCTAATGGTAAAAATTGCTTTGTTTAAGCCTTCTGAACACAACATATGTCTATCTAAGCTTAACTAAGGCTAAGCTAATAGAATTTACAAAGGGGCTAACTTTCATACCAAAACTGAGAAGTCAGAAAATACTGAAGTACTAGCAAAGCAGTTGGGATTGGAGGGAATACAAGAAATACCAAGTATACCTCTTAATTTTCAAAATTTTTACCTGTATACTTCAGGAACTAACACATACACATTTACCACAGCATGATATTCCTCAGAAACACCTTATGAAGGTGATGAATAAACCTCATGAGCTCTCCCGGTCAACTTGCTCTGCACAGACATGTATACAACTTTCCTTTGGAGACTCGTGTTTTGCCGATTTTTCAAATGATGTAAAGAATACTTCTGCATCTTTTTTTCCCAAATTTGGGAGAGCATGTATAAATATTACAAAGGATCCTTACTGAATCTTAGATTATGGTTACATTTCTCCTCATCATAATCTTCCTCTGCATCTAATTTCTCTTTCTCAATACTATGCTCGTCAACTATGTTTCCCTTTCTTTCACCTTTTCTCTCTCTTGCCTCAGTTATCTTTCCCTTTGCAATACTTGTCCAGTTTCTTAAATGCTGTCTTTTTCTATTGGCTTGAGTTCAAGCTTATTCATTTCCATTTCCCTTTCCATTCTTTTCAATTAAAATGTTCTTTCTTACTCTTGTCCTTTTTTTGTTTAGAATTCTATTTCTAAATGCTTCTTTTTCTTATTCAAACCCCATTAAATCATAGGCAAAAGTCAGGACTGCAGACGCTGGAGATCAGAGTCTAGATTAAAGGTGCTGGAAAAGCACAGCCAGTCAGGCAGGAGTAGGAAGCCCTGATGAAGGGCTTTTGCCCGAAGCATCGATTATCTTGCTCCCCGGAATCTGCCTGACTGGCTGTGCTTTTCCAGCATCACTCTAATCTAGCCCCTTTATCATAGGTCAATCCTAACCAACTGTGATGCTTCACTGTTTGGATTAATTGGCTTCTACTGTATTTCCTCCAATCCCAAATGCTATGTTAGTACATTAAATATCTCTGACTTCTCAGCTTTAGTACAAAAATGTATCTCCTTCACCAATTCTATTGGCTTAGCCTTATTTAAATCTTGTAAACCAGTCGTGGATACACCCTGGCTCTTTCAAGGAGCCTTAGTCTCTTCCATTGTCAATTTAATCTCATAATATGACAAGTATGGTATGTGTCCATTTCTCCTTTATCTGTTACTGTAGCCCATGTAAAGTCTCTTAGTTGTTCAGATTTCATGAGCAGTATTCCACTCAGAACACCCAAATTTGTTACAACTCTGATGGAATAAGTATACACATAGTCAAGTCTCACTGCAGGTCGTTCAGCTAAAACACACGGTTCATTAATGCAAATTCACTGGAACACGATTGACGAGTTGGGGATACTATTTCTAAAGCGCTAACTTTTAAAACGTATGCTGGCTGTATTGCAATTACATTGCCAACACTTTAAGTGCTGTTTCTAAAATGCAATTTTTCTACAATGCTGGGTTATACAAGAATGCAACCATTGCATTATAGAAGAACTATTTGTATTTTACAAGATGATAAATTCACCAAAATGGTAAACGTATTTATATTTACTACCATTATCCAGAACAAAAGAGATTTTGACAATGTTTCTTCATTAAAAACAAAAATAACATGTTCATTGTCAGCAAATTACTCTTACAGTAAGTGGTGATACTGGATATCAACTGAGCTAATTTTTTTTAAGAAGTGCATTAAACTATACCTCCTTCATCATTACCACACACAGTCACATCAGATAAGACAGTACAACACTGCAGAGGGATTTTCTAAAAGGATAGGAAAACACCCAATGTGATTAAGGGTCAAATTTAAAGGTCCAGTGAACTCCCTGTCATTGAGATCACAATGCTAACTGCTTCAGGATGGATGAGATCTTCAATTCAGACCTCAGTTCAGATAAGAGTCACATTAGACTTGCATCTTTGCATAGAAGTAACCATTCAGCTTTCAGAGTTTGAGGAAGATATAGGTAGTACGACCAAAAGAAATAAAAACTGGAGGAGGCCATTTGGCCCTTTGAGCCTGCTCTGCCGTTCAATAAGATCATGGCTGATCTGACATTCCTCGCATCCATTTTCCTGCCCTTGTCTCAGAAGTTTTGATTCCTCTACTGATCAAGGATCTAGATATCTAAGTCCTAGGTATATGCAAGGACACCCCGGCCACAGCTCTCTGTTGCAACTGAGAGAAGAAATCCATCCACATCTTAGTCTTAAAGTGACACCCTTTAATTCTGAGAATGTGCCCAATGGTACAAAACTTTCCCATGAAGGGAAGCCTCCTCTCAGCATTTACCCTGTCGAACCCATTAAGAATCTTATTGTCTCTCTGGGATCACTTTTCATTCTTTTGAACTCCAGAGAGTAGATTACCAGCCTTTGCTAATAAGACAATCTGTCCATACTAGGGATCATCCTGTTTTCTGCAACTTCCTCAGGTTCCCAGAAGGTATCTGTGCATCCTTACCAGAAGGGGGTAATCTTTTTGCTTCCACCTGCTTGCAGGTTTGTTCCTTCAAACCTAGTGCGTACTCATAGAGCAACTTTTCTAGAGGCTGTTGCTTGACAACTTTTAGCATAAGGCCTCTTCCACCAGTCTGTTCAGCAATTAAAGTAGTAAAACCCATCATTATATCGCTCCTGAAAAGCTTTGGCTGGCATCCTATTCACAAGATGTGTTGAGGTTTTGTAAATAATAGGTAAACCAAAACATTCTTCAATTTCTGACTTAATTGCTGAATAAAACTCCCGGAGATCACATGTTCCTTTAGAACCCTTTCAGTGCAGAAAGGGGTGATGGATTATTGGATTATTGGATTATTAATTCAGAGACGCAGTCTAATGTTCTGGCGCTATTGCACTGAATCCCATCATGGAAGGTGATGAAAGTTGCATTTGAAGAACCCATCTCTTTAATTGGTGTCTCCTAGGGAAGGAAATCTGCTACCTGTACATGAACTGGCCTACATGTGACACCAGATACTTGGTAGTGTGGTCGGTTGATTCCTAACTGTACTCTGGGCAATTAGAGATAATTAATACCTGCCAGCCTAGGCAGCTTCATCATGATTCAATGAATACATTTTTAAAATTCCATATTCCAGTTGGTCATAGAAATAAATTAAAAATGTGCAATTCCAACAATATAGCCTCAACCTGACTTTTGAGAGGACCATCATTGGATCAACATGTTGAGCTCATTGAATGGGATTGTCAAGGTCATGGTATTCTTCTTTTATTCACTTGTGGGACGTGGGCATCATTGACTGAACCAGCCTTGAGAAGATGGTGGTGCACAGCCTTCTTGAATTACTGCAGTTGCTATGCTATAGGTAGATACACAATGCCAATCGGGAGGGAGTTCCAGGATTTTGATCCAGTGACACTGAAGGGACAGTGAACTATTTCCAAATCAGAATAGTGAATGGCTCGGAGATGAACTTACAGATGGTGGAGTTCCCATGTATCTGCCCTCCCCCCCTCTTTATCCTTCTAGAGAGAAATGTTTGTGCATTTGGAAAGTGCTATCTCAGGATCTTTGATGAATTTCTGCAATGATTCTCATAGATAATGTACACTGTGTAAATATATATATAAAAAAAACTTACCTGGAAAACTAAATTGTCGGGCCTGGGGGGCGTGTCCTCGGCATTCGGAGGTCACGTGGTCCTCCGATGCGCGCGCAGAGGATGATCACGTGATGCTCCGGGACGCTGGCGCGGTCACGTGGTCTCCCTGTTTCGCGCTCTGGGAGGTCACGTGGTCGGCCGTTTTGCGCCCCGGAAGTGGGCGAGACTGCCGTTTCGCGCTCGAAAGGAGGCCGCATGGTGGTCCTTTGTCTCCGAAAAAGGGGAGGTCACGTGAGATCGGACAGCCGGAAATGCGAGGAGGCGGGGAATGGAGTCGGAGCAACAGCCAATCAGAGGACAATTTCACTTGAGTGACGGTATAATGTTTTGTATGGTATAAAAGACTGGATCAGGGACAGAGAGAGGTCTTTTGTTCTTTCCGAACTGATTGACTGAGTAGTTTGTCAGGGACAGGAAGGTTTAGACCCAGAGCTCTGTATACTTTATCCACTTATTGTTAGAATAAAACTAAAAGAGCAAGATTAAATGTTTTTTCTTATTGCTTTATTTTAAAGAGCACGCAGGACTTGGCTCACACATAAAAAATGATAAGTTTGTATATTGAGCCTAAAGTCTGTCAACTGCTCCTGCTGAGCATCTGTGGTGGAATGACTGAGTACTTGTGCATGTGATGCCAATCAACCAGCTTTGTCCTGGATGGTATCAAGTTTCTTGAGTGTTGTTGGAGTTGCACCCATCCAGGCAAATGGGGAGTATTCCATCACACTCCTGACTTGTGCCTTGTTAATGGTGGACAGGCTTTGGGAGTCAGGAGGTGAGTTACTCACTGTAGTGATGTACAAGTTTCTATCTGACACATATAGAACAATACAGCGCAGAACAAGCCCTTTCAGCCCTTGATGTTGCGTCAACCTGTGAACTAATCTAACCCCTAAACAATCCCATCATCATCCATGTGCTTATCCAAGGATTATTTAAATCTTATTAATATTGCTGAGTTAACTGTCAACAATGGATTCACCACCATAATTAGACTCTTCCAGATTTCACTGAATTTAAATTTCACCATCTGCTGTGGCAGGATTTGAACCTGAACCCCCAGGATACTACCTGGGTATCTACATTCACAGTCCAGTGATAATCCCACTAGGCCATTGCCTACCTACCATATGTTGATCTGACGATCTCTTCTGCAGACATCGTTCCAACAGAAACATACAATTTATCACCTCTTGATCTGGTAGAACCAATCTGTTGCATGGTGTAGAATGATTATGCTGATATCTCTCCAGTGGCCTTCCATACCAGGTGGTTGTGCTTCCTTTGGGAAAGGTCAATGGAGCCTCTACCACCACCATCCCCTACTCTAGACTGCAACATTTGCGTAAAAATGCATGTTGCCATTGCACCTCAGATTCCTTGAGTGGACTGCAACACATCATCACATTGAAAGGAAGGAAGCAACCATAAAATTGTTTCAAAGACCAGCAGGAGAGATGGGAAAAGTGAACCAAAAATAATGGGCTTACACCCTTTTTATGTTGGATGGTTGAACTAACTGCCGCTATGCTAAACAGGGTCGTGCCCTTGAAGAAATTAAACTAACTTCACGGGCAAAACAAGCATGAATAATTAAACAGTTACTTAAAGACAAGAGCATGCAACTATTCTTTTTTTAAAAGATATTTTTATTAGAAATTTAATATTTTGACAGATTTACAAAAATAAACAGAACTTTCAAGCACAAACATTAATATAAAAATAGATCTTAAATATATAATCATCAAAATTCAAAGGAATGATACTAAAGAAGAAAGAAAAACAATGAAACTCAGTTAACTACTAATCTAATCCACAATTATCCAGAGTGTATAGTTGAGTCACTTACATCCTTCAAACAAGAAAAAATGTTCTCTAATACACTCATAACAGTATAATAAAAAGGAAACTATTTCCAAACAATAAGAACAAAAAAAAACATGTTTGAATGGAGATCCTCCCCCTTATTCTCAGGGGGCATGCAACTATTCTTAAGGAGATAAGATCATTCAGAATACATTTAAGGACACTTAAGATAATAAGAGTAAAATACGGGAGCTATGTCTGTAATTTGTTGTTGCTCGTTAAGTAGAGAGGTCATGCTGAAAAATTGGTACATGATTAATATTCCCAGAACTTGCAAGACTGGTCATGTGTGGTGCAGTTGAATAAATCCTGAACTCTTATTAGAATGAAAAACATTTAAGTTTATGTCACAAGACAGAACACAGTAATTCCAAGTGATTGTGTACCTGCAAAAGACATTCGCTGTAGATATGACAGAACTGATGGATGAGATGACTGATGCCATTTACCTTTACTTTCAAAAGATGCTTGATAAGATCTCCCTCAAGGGACCTGAGGCCACAAGGAATGTTCCTAGGATAGAAGAATAAGAAGTAAATAGGATAAGAAAGCAGTTACATAGCTGCAAATAAATGAGCCATAAATAGTAACAGTTTTTTGCTGGACTTTTGAGTGGTCAGCCAATAGCTGCTGCACCATTCCCTAATGGCATTGAACCTATCATTGGCTCTCTATCTCTATCTAGTGGTTCAGTAGTGAACTGCAGCTTCATTGTGTTTGAAATGACAGGCACAATCTATTATATTGTCACTTGTGTTGATGTGTCAGCACATCCTGGTATATTCCAAATAGAGAGGCATTTAAACATGCTCTTTTTATCTGCACATTTCCACATTTCCTTCATTAAATAGGCGTGGGACTTTCTGCAGTCATTTGGTAACAGGGGGCGTGCACCACATGCAATAGATTTATTTTTTTAATTACAGCTCTACATTCATAAGAATCACCATTTTTAATGGAAAGAAATTGGGTTTTTAAGTAGAGAGAGGAGTGATGCCTCTAATCTTGAGCTGTGGGTGCTGCTTTATTTTCAAATGTTGGTGGAAGATTATGAAACTTTTCAGTTTGGCATTCCCCCACATATTTCTCAAACACACAGAAGGCAATATCTGATGAGACTCATATTTGCTGTTTACAAAGTAAAGCAGTTCCTGGCTATTATTTTAGCTTGGGAGTCCGAAGATGAAATAAGAAACAGACAGAAACGGGTGAAAACGTCATGAGGAATCTGTGCTTGCTTTCTGATGATTGCAAACTTTACGAAGCTCATTATCACGTCATTAGTTCAATCCACTGTCTAATGCAGCACAGAGCTATTTGAAATTGTGGGACAAATCCACTTGGAGTCTTGAGAGGTTAAAAATCAGAAATCTTTACTATCAGCATGCAGAGGGACAGACTTCAAATAACATTGTGTTGCTGTAATTGAGTTTTGACAGACTTCAAATGTTAAATTCTGTCAAAACTCAATTACAGCTACACATTTTTACACATAACTTGAAGAGAAAGTCAAAGCAGCTGGTTCATTTAAGACAGCCCATTATCTTGTGAGAACACATTTTATCATATTCACACAGACAAACAAAGTGAGCGACAAGTATAGAAATGTTTGTAACAAATCAAACCGCTTGAATTTATACAGTACAGCAGCTGTATTGCTGCAGCTCCATTAACTCGTTCATTTTCCCGACAAAAATCTGAAAGGCCTCACGGTAGAAGACAGGAAACTTACAGGAAGAGTCTTTGGCCCCAAACATCTGCTGCATTTAAGCCATGGGTTAAGTTGGTTTAAGCTGGTTTAAGTTGTCATATAGCACGATTAATCAACAACAACAACAAACTGCATTTATGTAACTGTTTTAATGTAGAAGAACATACCAAGGTTCTCCACAGGAGTGCGACCAAAGAGGATTTACAGTGTACCACATAAGGAGATATTAGAAAGAGAACGAAAAGCATTGCCAGCGGTGTGTGGAGTGCCCATCACATGGACCACTTTGTCCTGATTAGTGTCAAGTTTCCTGAGTGTTGGTGGAGCTTCTCTCATCCAGGCAAGTGGGGAGTATTCCATCACATCCTAACTTGTGCCTTGGAGACGTTGGACCTCTAATCTGCTCTTGCAGCCACCGTTTTTATGGTTCAGTTGAGTTGGGCATTCAGTGATGGTGATGCCATTGAATATCAGGGACAATAGTTCACATCACTCTTGTTTCAAATAGTCATTGCTTGGCACTTGTGTGGCATGAATGTTGGCTAAATCCCTTTTGAAAGACACTATTAATTCTGCTTCCACAACCCATTAGGCAGAGTGTTCCGATCATTATACAGATAGTAAAATTAAAAACTGGATATTTGCCTTAAATCTTTGTCTTTTGATGGGATTGTAATGGTGCACTAGTTTGTAACTGAGAAATAGATCCTCGTAGAGTGCTACAGTTGTAATGGACAACTGGACTGTAACATTCAGCTGGAATTCTAATAGTGTGCTAGATTGTAAGAGAGAGGCGGATCTTAACAGAGGACTAGAGTTGTAATGAAGAGCTGAACTCTGATAGAGGGTTGGATGTCTAATGGAGAGCTGGACTATAAGATGAACTTTAATGATGGGTGAGACTGTGGCAGAAAGGTACATCTAAACAGAGGTCTGGAATTGTACAGGAGAGCTGAAATGAACATTGGAGGTGGAACTGAAATAGAAAGATGGATTGTAATAGAGAATATGAATTTTAATGGTCAGCCAGATGGGTGCAGACAGGTAGACCTTAACAGAGGGCTGGGATTGTAAAGAAGTGCATAAAATGTAACAGAAGACTTGAACTACACTGCAGACATGAAGAAATGTGACAAAGCAGAGTGTTTAAAGTGCACGAAGGACAATACAGATTGGGAAAAATGAGCTAAAATTGGAGGAATAAAGCTTTTTCCACATTCAAATTGAAAGACAAGGAACTAAATTCAACAGTGACAGGTGAAAATTCAGTTAGAAGTTTTTGCAAGTGTAATCAGACTTGCGAACTGAAATGAAGGTTGGGTTAGGGAATAATTCTGACAGATGACAACTGAACAGTTTCCGCTCAGCATCAGCCTACCATATGGTTTGGCCTGTGGTGACAGGATAGCAATGTTCACTGAAATTAATGATGTGCCATGTGTCTGCTGGAAAGCTGTACCGCTCACAGAAGCCTTTTGGCAACGTAAATAAGATTTTATAAAGTGTGGGTGGCATGGTGGCACAGTGGTTAGCACTGCTGCCTCACAGTGCCAGAGACCCAGGTTCAATTCCTGCCTCAAGCGACTGTGTGGAGTTTGCACATTCTCCTGTGTCTGTGTGGGTTTGCTCTGGTTTCCTCCCAAAGTCCAAAAATGTGCAGGTTAGGTGAATTGGCCATGCTAAATTGCCAGTAGTATTAGGTGTAGGGGAATGGGTCTGGGTGGGTTGCATTTCGGCAGGTTGGTGTGGACTTGTTGGGCTGAAGGGCCTGTTTCCACACTGTGAGTAATCTAATCTAACCCCCAAAGAGAGTACATACAATGTTAAAAATGATTTGTTTTTGATAGAAATGGATCACAATACGCAAATATGTCTCACCATAATCCAGGTACAAATGTCTTTTTTTACTTTGAAGTGGGGAGAGCTGTAGCAACAATCTTGGTGTGGAAGATCCCATGAATGACAATGAAATGAGTCATCAACTGAACAAAGCTAAGAACTGTCAAAGTTGAAGATCTGAAAGACCAAAGTTGAAGACTCTTGGAGAAACTCAGCAGGTCTGGCAACATCATTGGGAGGAAAACAGCGTCAATGTTTCTAGGCTGGTGACTGATGAAAAGTTACCGGACTTGAAACATGAGCTCTACTTTTTCTCCACAGATGCAGGCAGACCTGTTGAGTTTCACCAGCAATTTCTGTTGTTTGAGTGAATTAAATCGGTTCTTTAGGCAATGTTTAGGACAATTAGTGAATGATCTGCTCCTTTCTCAAACTGCATCCTGAGGTGTTTAACCTGCATATGGAAAACATTGGACATGTTCACCTAGAGGCAGCAACCATTAACAACATAGACTTTCTTGAACACTCCGACTTAAGGCCATCAACTGCAACACACACCTATAACTTAATACGTTGCTCTATTGACTGAGTTATGTTAATGAGGCAAGAGTGAGTACCTCAGATGCTGGAAACCAGAGTCTAGATTAGACTGGCGCTGGAAAAGCACAGCAGGTCAGGCAGCATCCACGGAGCAGGTGAAGGAGGAGGATACCCACAGAGATACAGAATGGTTCCAAGGATGAGAAATTTAAACTAAAACTTAGGTTGGAGGAGCTGGGGTTATTCTCCTTGGAATGGGGAAGTGGGGAAGTGGGGAGGGGAGATTGAGGGAAGTGTATAAGCTTGTGAAAGTAATATAACCTGTAAACTCAACTCAGACTGATAGTGGCCAATCTGCCTGTGGTCTGGGAACATTTGAAAGCTCACAGCAAAAGTTGTCCATTTCTCACTGGTGCAAGGATAAGAGGACACAGCTTTATAATTTTAGCAGGAAGTGAGGAGTAGGGGAAGTGTTATATTGAGGAGGAGAAAGTGAGGACGGCAGATGCTGGAGACAAGAGTTGAAAAATGTGATGCTGGAAAAACACCGCAGGCCAGGCAGCATCCGAGGAGCAGGAGAATCGATGTTTCGGGCATACACCCTTCTTCAGGAATGAGGCTGGTATGCCAGGTGGGCTGAGATAAAAGGTAGGGTGGAGGGGATGTGGGAGAGGGGGTCTACGAATATGATAGGTGGAGGAGGTGGGGGTGAGGGTGATAGGCCGGAGAGGGGGTGGGGGCGGAGAGGTCAGGAAGAAGATTGCAGGTCAAGAGAGTGGTGCTGAATCTGGGGGTTGGCCCTGAGATAAGGTGGGGAGAGGGGAAATGCGGAAGCTGGAGAAATTTACATTCATCCCGTGTGGTTGGAGGGTTCCTAGGTGGAAGATGAGGCGCTCTTCCTCCAGGCGTCGTATTGCCAGGGTCTGGCGACCTGCATGTCCTTGGTGGAGTGGGAGGGGGAGTTAAAGTGTTCAGCCACGGGACAGTTGGGTTGGTTGGTCCGGGTGTCCCAGAGGTGTTCCCTGAAACGTTCTGCAAGTAGGCGGCCTGTCTCCCCAATGTAGAGGAGGCCATATCGGGTGCAGTGGATGCAGTAAATGATGTGTGTGGAGGTGCAGGTGAATTTGTGATGGAAATGGAAGGATCCCTTGGGTCCTTGGAGGGAGGTGAGGGGGGAGGTGTGGGCACAAATTTTGCACTTCTTGCGGTTGCAAGGGAAGGTGCCGGGAGTGGAGGTTGGGTTGGTGGGGGGTATGGACCTGACAAGAGGGTCGCGGAGGGAGTGGTCTCTCTGGAACACTGATAGGGGTGGGGAGGGAAATATATCCCTGGTGGTGGGGTCTGTTTGGAGGTGGCGGGCATGACGGAGGATGATATGATGTATCCGGAGGTTGGTGGGGTGGTGGGTGAGGACCAGTGGGGTTCTGTGTTATATTGAGTCCTGCAAAGCAAGTGATAACAACTTGGAGCTCAGTAACTATGAGGATGGTGGAAGTGAGGATGATGAACAATTTCAAAAGGAAATTGAACGAGCACATGAGCAAAATAAAATTAAGGAGCTGCAGAGATAAAGTTGGGGTTTGCAAGATATTGTGTTGCTTTATGCAGTGTCAGTCTGGACTCAGTGGGTTCCTTACATAAATGCAATGACTCTATGATGCTGCAATGACACAAGAGAGTGTTGCAGGAACATATTTCAGTCGGACCCCAACAATTTCCTCTTTGAAGGAAGCCCATTGTTCATCAGCAGCTTCTCACATCAAACTTTGCTTTCAGTTTATCAAGCATTATACTCCAGTTAGTACCCCATTGGAGTCACCGCTCCCCAATTAATCACTTTTATTCTGGATTTACTTGTCCTTTTCCACGTGATCCTTAACCTTACAATTCATTGATTACTGTGGCCTCAATGCTCTCCCAATGACAATTGATCGGTTTGGCCTACCTTCTTCCCATGAACCAGGTCTAATGATGCCTCCCTTCCCAATGGACTGCACATGTACTGTAGGAGAAACATCCTGAATACAATTCGGGAATGCTTGCTCTTCTCTGCCCTTTATGCTACCGCCATCTTAGCCTACATCTGAATAAATAAAGTATCCCATGATAACTGTTGTACAATGTATCTTACTCTCTACAATTTCCTTGAAGAATTATCCCAATAAATCTGTCTATTTGTTGCATTTACATAGAATCATAGAGATGTACAGCATAGAAACAGACCCTTCGGTCCAACCCGTCCATGCCGACCAGATATCCCAACCCAATCTAGTCCCACCTGTCAGCACCCGGCCCATATCCTTCCAAACCCTTCCTATTCATATACCCATCCAAATGCCTCTTAAATGTTGCAATTGTACCAGCCTCCACCACTTCTTCTGGCAACTCATTCCATACATGTACCACCCTCTGTGTGAAAAGGTTGCCTCTTAGGTCTCTTTTATATCTTTCCCCTTTCACCCTAAACCTATGCCAACCAGTTCTGGACTCCCCGACTCCAGGGAAAAGACTTTGCCTATTTACCCTATCCTTGCCCCTCATAATTTTGTAAACCTCTATAAGGTCACCCCTCAGCCTCCAACGCTCCAGGGAAAACAGCCCCACCTGTTCGGCCTCTTCCTTTAGCTCAAATCCTCCAACCCTGGCAACATCCTTTAAATCTTTTCTGAACCTTTTCAAGTTTCGCAACATCTTTCCGATAGGAAGGAGACCAGAATTGCATGCAATATTCCAACAGTAGCCTAACCAATGTCCTCTACAGCCGCAACATGACTTCCCAACTCCTGTACTCAATACTCTGACCAATAAAGGAAAGCCTTCTTCACTATCCTATCTACCTGTGACTCCACTTTCAAGGAGCTATGAACCTGCACTCCAAGGTCTCTTTGTTTAGCAACACTCCCTAGGACCTTACTATTAAGTGTATAAGTCCAGCTAAGCTTTGCTTTCCCAAAATGCAGCACCTCACCTCTATCTAAATTAAACTCTATCTGCCACTTCTCAGCCCATCTGGTCAACATCTTGTTGTAACCTGAGGTAACCCTTTTCGCTGTGCACTACACTCCAATTTTGGTGTCATCTGCAAACATACTAACTGTGCCTTTTATGCTCACATCCAAGTCATTTATGTAAATGACAAAAACTAGAGGACCAAGCACCGATTTTGTGGTACTCAACTGGTCATAGGGCTTCCAGTCTACCACCATCCTCTGTCTTCTACCTTTGAGCCAGTTCTGTATCCAAATGGCTAGTTCTCTCTATATTTCGTGCGATCTAACCTTGCTAATCAGTTTCCCATGGGGAACCTTGTCAAACGCTTTACTGAAGTCCATATAGATCACATCTACTGCTCTGTCCTCATCAATCTTCTTTGTTACTTCTTCAAAAAACTCAATCAAGTTTGTGAGACATGATTTCCCATGCACAAAGCCATGTTGACCAACCCGAATCAGTCCTTGCCTTTCCAAATACATGTACATCCTGTCCCTCAGGATTCCCTCCAACAACTTGCCCACCACTGAGGTCAGGCTCACTAGTCTATAGTTCCCTGGCTTGTCTTTATCGCCCTTCTTAAACAGTGGCACCACATTAGCCAACCTCCAGTCTTCCGGCACCTCACCTGTGACTATCGATGATACAAATATCTCAGCAAGAGGTCCAGCAATCATTTCTCTAGCATCCCACAGAGTTCTCGGGTACACCTGATAAGGTCCTGGGGATTTATCTACCTTTAACTATTTCAAGACATCCAGCACTTCCTCCTCTGTAATCTGGACATTTTGCAAGACGTCACCATCTATTTCCCTACAGTCTATATCTTCCATATCCTTTTCCACGGTAAACACTGATGCAAAATACTCATTTAGTATCGCCCCATTTTCTGCGGCTCCACACAACGGCTGCCTTGCTGATCTTTGAGGGTCCTTATTCTCTCCCTAGTTACCCTTTTGTCCTTTATGTATTTGTAAAAACTCTTCAGATTCTCCTTAATTCTATTTGGCATGGCTAGCTCATGTCCACTTTTTGCTCTCCTTATTTCCCTCTTAAATATACTCCTACTTCCTTTATACTCTTCTCAGGATTCACTTGATCTATCTTGTCAATACCTTACATATGCTTCTTTCTTTTTCTTAACCAAACCCTTAATTTCTTTAGTCATCCAGCATTCCCTATACCTACCAGCCTTTCCTTTCACCCTGACAGGAATATACTTTCTCTGGATTTTCATTTTCTCATTTCTGAAGGCTTCCCATTTTCCAGCTGTCCCTTTACCTGCGAACATCTGCCCCCAATCCGCTTTCAAATGTTCTTGCCTAATACTGCCAAAACTGGCCTTTCTCCAATTTAGAACTTCAACTTTTAGATCTGGTCTATCTTTTTCCATCATTATTTTAAATCTAATAGAATTATGGTCACTGGCCCCAAAAATGCTTCCCCACTGACACCTCAGTCACCTGCCCTGCCTTATTTCCCAAGAGTAGGTCAAGTTTTGCACCTTCTCTAGTAGGTACATCCACATACTGAATCAGAAATTGTCTTGTACACACTTAACAAATTCCTCTCCATCTAAGCCCTTAACACTATGGCAGTCCCAGTCTTTGTTTGGAAAGTTAAACTCCCCTACCATAACTACCCTATTATTCTTAGAGATAGCTGAGATCTCCTTACAAGTTTGTTTCTCAATTTCCCTCTGACTATTAGGGGTCTATAACACAATCCCAATAAGGTGATCATCCCTTTCTTATTTCTCAATTCTACCCAAATAACGTCCCTGGATGTATTTCTGGGAATATCCTCCCTCAGCACAGCTGTAATGCTTTCCTGATCAAAAATGCCACTTCCCCTCCTCTCTTACCTCCCTTTCTATCCTTCCTGTAGCATTTGTATCCTGGAACATTAAGCTGCCAGTCCTGTCCATCCCTGAGCCATGTTTCCGTAATTGCTATGATAGCCCAGTCCCATGTTCTTAATCATGCCCTGAGTTCATCTGCCTTCCCTGTTCGGCCCCTTGCATTGAAATAAATGCATTTTAATTTATTGTCCCTACCTTGTCCCTGCCTACCCAGCCAATGCCCTTAACATGGCAAAAGATCCTAAAGCAATACATAGGAAGTCCTTCAAATAACCATTGATGCTGAGCTGAGAAAGGAGACATTACGCCAAGTGGTCAGTAACTCCTTTTTGAGGTAGAGAGATGGGAAGGTGGGGAGAGTGTGGATGGGGGGAGTCCAACCCTAAGTCTAAAGACCAAATCAACAGGGCAGAGTGTGTTCAGTTATCTCAGGGTGATGCTAAACATGCAGAGGATGACTCATCTTCAGACTTTAGAGCCACCACCTCTGGTTAAGATCCAGTCTGTATTCTTGGACACAGGACATGAATGGATAGAGTGAATAGTCAAGGTCTTTTCCTCAGGGTAGGGGAGTCCAAAACTACAGAGCATAGGCTTGGAGTGCGATGGTAAAGATTTAAAAGGGACCTCAAGCGCAATCTTTTCATTAGAGAGTGGTTGAGGCAGGTACAATTACAACATTTAAAAGGCATCTGGATGGGTATATAAATAGGAAGTGTTTAGAGGGATATGGGCCAAATGCTGGCAAATGGGACTAGATTAGTTTAGGATATCTGGTCAGCATGGACCAAAGGTCTGTTTGCATGCTGTACGTCTCTGTGACTTGATAACTGCGTTACAGTCTCAATCAGACATGTCTTGGTTTAAAAGTAGTGCAACTGCAGGAGATGAAAGAGAAAAGCTTAATGCATGAGCGACATTGTGGAGCAGGGAAAATTAATACAATATTATCCTACTTCAGGTTTCATTAATTTGTCTCTCTCTAATCAGACATTGGCATCTTGCCAAAACGGTGCCTGCTCATTGTTCCAAATCATCTTTTATATTCTGACTGCGGGTCTGTCACAATTGATGTATCACCTGAATGATTTAAGAATTAATTTCTAAATTGTCAGAAAACAGAAGTGGATTTCCTCCCACCTTCCTTGTGACTCCTTGTTAATTACAAGCCCTTCTGAACTTTTGTGTGCACTGGTCTGTAAACCAAAAAATGCATGTTCATTCAAAAGCTATCCACTCAATCTTTCAATCAATGGTTTGAATTTTCTGTTCCAGTTGATACATTGTCAAGATTTATATTTTTAAGCCTTCTCAAAACATGGGTAACAAAAACGGGGTGACTGGACTCGAAACGTTAACTCTGTTTTCCCCTCCACAATAATACGTTAAGTAACTGGGCAAAAATTTGGTGAATGGAGTTTAATGTGGGAAAGTGTGAAGTTGTTAATTTTGTCAGGGAGAACAAAAGAACAATTCTACTAAAAGGAAATCTGTAGAAAACTGCAACACAAAGAGACTTGGGGGCAATTGTGAATGAAACACACAGAGCTCACACACATGCAGTAGGGGATCAGGAATGTTGTCCCTTATTTCAAGGGGTTTGGAGTATAGCTTACTGCAATGGTACAAGGTGCTGGTAAGACCACATCTGGAGTACTGTGAGCAGTTTTTGTCCTCTTATTTAAGGAGAAATACTATTTTATGAGAGGCTGTTCAGAAAAGGTTGACTAAGATGAACCCTACTGTGGAGGAATTATCTAAATGAGCGAAGGTTAAACAGTTTGGGACTCTACTCATTGGAGTGTAGAAGATGTGATCTCATTGAAGCATGTAGAATTCTTAAGGGGCTTGGCAGCGTAAATGCTGCAAGGATCTTTTCCCCTATGGGAGAGTCTAGGACCAGAGGGCATAGTCTCAGAATTAAGGGTCACCAATTTAAGACTGAAATGTGGAGAAATTTTTTTCTCTCAGGAGTTTGTGAGTCTTTGAAAGACCTTGACACAGGGAGTTGCTGGGCAGAATCCTTGTTGATACTGAAGGCTGAGATAAATTGATTCTTGATCAGTTGGAAAATCAGGGGTTATGGGGGGGAATGGGCAGGATTTGGATTGAACATAACATGATGCAGGGCTGCTTCATTGACCATAATCTAGATGAAGGCACTTGACTCTTGTATCAAGAAGGAGTTAAATATAGTTCTGAAGGTTAAAGGGATCAAAATTGTAACGGGGGCCAAGTTGGATAATCAGCAATGATCATATTGAATGGTGGAGCAGGTTTGATGGGTTGAATGGCCTTTTCCTGTTCCTATCATTTGTGTGTTTGTATAGCTAATGGCACAGGCTTTTTTTCTCTCTCACTGAATGACCTGCTTCTCTTTGAAATTGCAAAATCCTGACCTTCTGGATGATTCCCTCTTTCTACTAAACTCGTTTCTGTCTGTCTGTCTGTCTCTCTCTCTCTCTCGCTGTGTTATTGGGTGTTGCTAGGCAACATTTTTTTCTCTCTTCTATTGGTTTCTGAACAATGAATCATTCACCTCAAGGATTATTAAAAACCTAACTTCAATGCACATAAACAAAACCTTAGACATCTCTTCACTACTCATTGAACTCTAAATTGAACTAAAACCAAGTCTTCCCATGTTACTCCAGCACAGTAAAGAAGCATAAATCAAACCCAAAGCTGTGATGATTCTTCAATTTTAGATCCCAGGTTTCAAATTGTAATGATAAGATATCATGAGTTGCTAGTAACTCAATCCCAATTAGTATTACATAAAGTTTGTTGGATTAAAATATATTTAAACGCATTTAAGAAATAAAAAGTAATTTACCCTTCCTGAAGTCTCTATGTAGTCTCTGTCTCGCTCGAGTTTGAGAGCTGGATATTTGTTTAACAGGTGGGCAGCTTGAATTGGTAGAAAGATCCTCAAATATTGTGAACTTCAATCCAGTTGACTAAGTACAGAACTTACCCCTCAACCGGTGCATAGGGGGCACAGGGATGGTCAAGCTGATTAGAAACCAGCTGCAGCATAGATCAAATCACATACCGTCGAAACCAAACCAGACTGGCCACTAGCCAATTGAGCCAATTACACAATCAACCCAAGGAATGTGAGTTAATGTAACAACATGAAATTTTACATGCACATTACTGTCTGGAGCTACAGATGGTAGAGACTTGAATTTTCTTTGAATCCACATAGCTGAATAGGAGTTTCTCCTACTCTCATTGCCGGACATTGGACAGCATTGGAAGAATTTGAAGGTCAATACTTAACCTTTTGGGCCATACTATGAATGTGTCATTGATCGACAAGTCCTTGCATGGACTTGAACCAGAGATTCTGGCTGAGGAGCTGGGCTGCCTGCCACTCATTGTGCTTCAAATTCCATTTTCAATTTTTGTTTTCATGTAATGTAATGTGAATTATCATTTTCTATTGTGATTTCAAGCATTGTTCAAATGTGAAAAGATCAGATGCCCATGGCCTTTATCAGTGAAATTGGGTACCATGCTCCAGGTTGCACCCATAACAAGTATAATGGTGTGGTGAGTTGTAATACAATGAGGGTTCCCCAGCTCCCTGCAAGCTCAACACATAGCAGGACACAGTGAGCTAGGCACAGATAGTGAGATAGGCCTCATACTGTTTAAAGATGATTAATTGAAAATCATCACCATCTCAACTCAAGCATAAGGAAAAGAGATAAGTGGAGAAATTGGAGTCATCTTATGTAAAATGCTCAGTTCCTATTTTACATTATTATGAACAATCTAATGAAAACAACATATCTGTTTAGTCTGAGAATGAATTAGTGATAAGTTGGACAATGATTGTGACCCTTCTCAATAAGATAGCACAAAGACGTTCTGTCTGTTTCGTTAGAGCTAGCATGTTTAATGGAGTGGTTTCAATAGGAGTTTTACCTGGTCTGCAGCTCTATTTGTCTGTCTTCATGAGGCTTTCATTATTCCTATTCTTGTTGCAAGTCTTGGATTGACACTTTCAGAAAATAAAAGGTCTCCTTTGCCTATAACCTCTTGTCATTTCGATTAAATTTAATTAATTCTTGTTCCAGGGAGCCTCCATATCAGATACAAGCTGGATAATGATAAAGATGCTGATATCATCAACATCGATAGCGGAAAGCTGGCAAATGGACAACTCCACAGTGTGAAGATTGATCGAGAAGGGAGAGATGTCTATGTTCAGGTAATGTTTCCAGATGTTCAATCCAGAAAATAAAAAAAATTACGCAAGATAAAGATGATTTCCCATGAAATTTAGAAAGCAAGTTTAAGATTAAGATTAAGGAAAGTTCCCTTGAAAATGAAAAGAAGAGAGTAAGTAAGGCAGTATCAAGCTGCTGGCTGGAGAACTATGGGAAAATGAAGTAAGAAGCACTGTCATTTTGAATGTGAATGAGACAATTCAATGTCTTCATTCCAACATGATAAAGGTGTATGATTAAACAAGTGTATTAGTGGGAATGATAAGAGAAAGTTCACAGATTCAAAGCCTGGTGAAACAAAGCTCTAACAATAGGAGAAAGAAATATAGACCATAGAGGGCAACCCATCAGTTGTATGCTGGTGTTTGTATCTGATTCAAAGGATTAAAGGTGTTTACTAAACAACCTCACTGTGGACAGCACAGTGGATCAGTGGCTAGCATTGCTGCCTCAAAGCATCAGGGGTCCCAGGTTCTATTCCAGCCTCAGGCAACTGTTGGTGTGGAGTTTGCACATTCTCCCCATGTCTGGCTCTGGTTCCCTCCCACAGTTCAAAGCATGTGCAGGTCAGGTAGATTGGCTATGCTAAATTGTTCATAATGTTAGGTGCATTAGTCAGAGGGAAGTGGGTTACTCTTTGGAGGGTCAGTATGGACTTGTTGGGCCTGTTTCCACACTGTAAGTAATCTATATATGTAATAAGAAAGGCTTGGATGTACATATGTCTCTCACTAATTTTGACAGTTCCCAATGTGCCTCTAATCAACCTCCCATTTTCTGCTTTGTAATCCTGAGGTCATTCAAAACATTGTTGCTCATGTCTTTACTTATACCAAATTTCGTTCACCTGTACCCCTTTCCACTATGACTTCTTTGGTTTCTAGTCAACCAATGTCTCCATTTTAAAATTCTTATCCTTGTTTCGAAATTGCCTCACTAAGTTGTGAAATCTGAGTCATTCTGTGAGTAAATTGGTGTTTGAGGTTAACTTTATTTTCTTCCTACTCTCTGATGTATCTTTCCTTCTTTATTTGTTCCTCTTTCGGCCCTTGATTTCCTGAAGATTCACCTTATTTCCTTTACTAGCCTTATCCTGTTTCAGTCTCCATTTTTATGCCTTGTTGCTTAAGGGGGAAGACGATATGGGTCACCAAGGCTCCTCTCACAACATGGGTGTGAGACCACACTTCCAGCAGATTTTGAGGCAAAGCCTTTTCATGTTTGGAGGGCAAGAGAAATAGTGAACTCATGAGACACTCCACAAGCCTCTCCTCTCCAGGAAATCTTGCATCAATATCCTTAGTTCAATATCTATAATGAAGGAAGGCATCAAGGAAGGCAACATTGTTGAGTTATTCTATGCTTTGGTGTTAAAAGTCGACAAATGGTAGCATGTATAATAAAAAGTAGAAAAATATAATCAAATATACATAGCTACAGTTCCATATCTATATTAGACTACATGTCAGATGTGCTATTTGAAGTAATAATGCACCAAGTTGCTTCTTAATCTAATGCAACAAAATTCCTAAACAAGAAAAGTCTGGATGCATTGATTTATGTGAAAGAGATGCTGCAGATGTTATTAGTCAATGCTTAAGTCCCAGTATCTTTCGCGTGGATGAAGAATTTAATCTATTTACATATATAGTTCTTTAGAAACACAATGGAGCTCTGCCATTGTCCAGCGATAATAAGACTTGCAAATGGCTATCCCTCTTGTTTGATTTTTATTGCTAAGGATTTTAAATGTATTTACTTTTGTCTGCTTTCTATTGAGTCACAGGATTGTAAATGATGAGCAACAGAGGGTTAACTAATGACACAGATACCCGGTTAGGGAATTTTCAAGATGGCAGCTTCTAAAGGCGAGTGGAAGTATTAAAGTGCTTCTAGTAGTCCTCATTAAAAATAAATGAAACATTCATAAGACTTAATCATTTGATGATCGAATGAAAATTATCTTCAAATGCTGTATAATGATTATGAGCAACTGGCCACTGATGAATCCCTTTCATGAAGAGAAACATCATGAGTCATTTTTGTCATTTGCATTCGAAAGATTTTGACAGACTGTCACTTCCTTAAATAGACATTAATATAGTGTCTTATCACTTCAAGCAGTGAATTATTTCTTGGGTGATAATGAGAGTTGCAGACAGTCAAATGAGCAATGTTCTGGATAACAACAGTGACTGCACTTCAAAAGTTCTTCATTGGCTTCAAATCACTTTAAGATGGCTGGAAGTGTTATACGTAAATTTGTTCTTTGTTTCTTTTTATGCATTACAATTTAGGGGTGTTCACCAGGCTATCAAGACACATTCCTGTTGTTCCTCAAACTAGACATGGTTAACATTGGCCTTACTTAATTGTCATATTTCTCATGATAGAGAATATCCCGACAGCCATTCTGAACATTTCCTGTTCTTAATGAAGCACTCAAGTGATACTTGAACCCCCATGAGTGTCGGCTTAGGTAATATCATCATCCACTCTGAATTGGAAAGCTGTGGATTCTAACTACATTGCAGAATTTGAGTACACTATTTAGACTGACACTGAAGTGCAGTATTGAGGGGGGTGCAACATTTCACCTTTCAGTGTGACCCTGGACAGAATCTTCATCTGCTTGTTCAGGTGGATACAAGAGATGGCAAGTGTAAGATCATAAGCTTTAAGAGCAGAATTAAGCTATTTGGCCCATTAAGTCTGTTCCACCATTCGATCATGGCTGATATGTTTCTCAATCTCATTCTCCCAGCTTCTTCCCATAACCTTTGATCCCCTCACTGATCAAGAACCTTTCTATATCTGTCTTAAATGCACTCAATGAGTTAGGCCTTCACAGCCCTGTGCAGCAATGAGCTCAATCTGCCTCTTGCTGCAGGAATTCCTCCTCACCTCAGTTCTAATGATGGTGCAGGCACAAAGGACAAATGGCTTACATTTGCACCTATTTTCTATGTAAAGGATCATCCCCTTCACTGTAAGACTGTGCCCTTGGTCCTAGTCTCTCCTACTATTGGAAACATCTTTTTCATGTCCACTTTATCTCAGTGTTCTGTAGGTTTCAATTAGATACCCACCTCATCCTTCTAAATGCCGTCAAGTACTGACCCAGAGTTCTCAACTCATATGACAAGCCATAGAGTCATAGAGTTATGCAAACTAGAAACAGACCCTTTGGTCCAACTAGTACATACCCGCCACGTTCCCAATCTAAACTAGTCCCACCTGCCTGCATTTGGCCCATATCCCTCCAAGATTTTCCTATTCATGTACTTATCTAAATGTCTTTTAAACGTGTAACTGCACCTGTATCCATCACTTCCTCTTGCAGTTCATTCCACACACGGACCATTCTCTGTATTGAAAAGGTCACCCCTTATGTCCCTTTTAAATCTTTCTTGTCTCACCTTAAAACATATGCCCCTGAGTTTTGAACTCCTCCACTTTAGGGAAAAAACCTTTGTTATTCACTTTATCTATGCCCCTCATGACTTTATTAACCTTTGTAAGCTCATCCCTCAATATCCTACACTCCAGTACAAAAAGGTCTCAGCCTATCCAGCCTGTTTTTATAACTCAAACCCTCCATTTCCAGGAACATCCTGGTAAATCTTTTCTGAACCATTTCCAGTTTAATAATATCCTCCCTGTAGCAAGATGATAGAACTGCGCATGGCATTCCAGAAGAGGCCTCACCACAACCTCAACATCATATTCCAATTCGCATACTCAGAGGTTTGAGCAATGAAGGCAAGTTTGCTCAACACCTTCTCAACTACCCTATCTGTGATACAAATTTCAGCGTATTATACATCTGAACCCCTCGATCTCTCTGTTCTACAACACTACCCGGCACCCTACCATTAGTTGTATAAGTCTTGCTCTTGTTTGTCTTACCAAAATGTAATACCTCTCATTTGTCCAAATTAAACTCCATCTGCCACTCCTCAGCCCATTGGCCCAATTGGTCAAAATATTTTTGTAATCTTGGATCACTTTCTTCACTGTTCTCTATACCACCGATTTTGGTGCCATCCATGAGCCTATTAACCATGCTTCCCATATTCTCATCCAAATCAGTGAGATGAATGGCAAACAAAAGTGGACCCAGTACCAATCCCTGTGGAACACCACTCGTCACAGGCCTCCAGTCTGAAAAATCATCCCTCTACCACCACCCTCTGTTTCCTACCATCAAGCATATTTTGTATCCAATTGGCAAGCTCACCCTGAATTCCATGAGATCTTACTTTACTAATTAGTCTACCATGCGGAATATTATCAAAGGCTTTACTGATGTCCACGTAAACAACATTGACCACTCTGCCGTCATCAATCATTTTGGTTATTTCCTCAAAGAACTCAATCCATGAAACATGATTTCCTCCACATTAAAACCCGTTATAGGTGATACAAATATTTCTGCTAAGGGCCCTGCAATTACCTCCCTAACATCCCCCAGTGTCCTGGGATACTTTTGATCAGATCCTGGAGATTTATCCACCTATATATTTTCTAAGACCTCCAGCACTTCCTCTTGTGTAATGAGTTGTTTTCAAAACATCGATATTTATTTCCCTATGTTCTCTCACCTCCACAGTAAAAACTGACACAAAATATTCATTTAATATCTCTCCCATCTCCTGACGTTCAACGCAAAATGAACATAGAACATAGAAAAGTGCAGCACAGAACAGGCCCTTTGGCTCACAATATTATGCTGAGGATCAATCCTAATGGAAAATAAAATACCTTAACCTACACACCCCTCAATTCACTGCTATCCATGTGCATGTCCAGCAGTTGCCTAAATGTCCCCAGTGACTCTGCTTCCACCATCACCGCTGGCAATGCATTCCATGCATTCACAACTCTCTGTGTAAAGAACCTTCCTCTGACGTCCCCTCTATATCTTTCTCCTAATATCTTAAAATTATGACCCCTCGTGCCAGTCAATCCTGCCCTGGGGAAAAGTCTCTGACTATTGACTCTATCCATTCCTCTCATTATCTTATATACCTCGATCAGGTCTCCTCTCTTTCTCCTTCTCTCCAAAGAGAAAAGTTTGAGCTTAGTCAACCTCACTTTGTAAGGCAAGCCCTCCAGTCCAGGCACATCCTGGTAAACCTTATTTGCACCCTCTCCAAAGCCTCTGTATCTTTCCTATAATAGGGCGACCAGAACTGGACACAATATTCCAAGTGTGGTCTCACCAGGGACTTGTAGAGCTGTAGCAAAACCTCACGACTGTTAAACTCAATCCCCCTGTTAATGAAAACTAAAACATCATATGCTTTCTTAACAACCCTATCCACTTGGGTGGCAACTTTGAGGGGTCTATGTACTTGCACACCCAGATCCCTCTGTTCTTCCACACTGCCAAGAATCCTGTCTTTAATCATATATTCTGCATTTTTCCAAAATCTTCTGGCCTATGTGTTCTTCAATCTCTCTACTGCTGTTAGGGGTTCTGTAAAAACCCCCAATGAGGTGGCTGTTCCCTTGATGTTCCAAACTTCCACCCATTTCATTTGATTCCAGTTTTCATGAACCTCCTCTGGATCCCCTCCAAGGCCAGCACATCCTTCCTTAGATAGGGTGCCCAAACTGCTCGCAATATTCCATAAGATGTCGGGCCAGAAATAGGCCATTCAAGCCCATCCAGTCACTCTGCCATTCGACGAGATCATGGGTGATCGGATAATCTTCAATTCCTCTTTCCTGCCTCTTCCCCATAAAACCTGATTGGCTTAATGATTAATAATCAGTCCTTCACAGCCACGATTGTACTTAATAACTGAGCCTCAATGGCTCTCTGTGCTACTTTCACCGTACTCACATTGTTCTGTGGTTTGTGATGTCAGTTTGTGGCTCATCGCATTTCAGTTCATGTTCTCAATTCACGCCTTTTGTCCTCCCCCACTCAGCTCTTGTGCTGGAATGTTCATATCTTTCAGTAAGTCCAATTTAAGCACCTCTTCCCCACTTTGCGCATAATTTCCACTTTGAAACAATTTCCAACAGAACTTACTCAGTGTTGTATTACACAGCCGAGGTCCCAAACTGCTGCTGTTCTCCCACTAACCATGCACTTTACTGCTCCCACTAACTCTGTGGTTTGTTCGATTTATAAAAGGAAAATGTGTACTTAGTTCTGCCTGGGACTCCAGCCGAGACAATTAATCGTCTGCGTAGTTCCTCCCCATGTCGCTAAAGATCATAGCCACCTTTTCTGCCTTAGTAAATGTAAATCACATCCACTGTTACAATAGCAGGGGGCAAGGAATTCGCGACTCCAGCTACACAGAGATGCCAATTAGGCTAGTTTGCAGAGAAGATAATAAAACTGAATCTGCAAATTCAAAAATTGGAAATGGTGATCTTCTCAGTACATAAATAAATATGTATTCAAGTGCAAAGGGATTATCATTAATTCCCTGACCTCTTTATTCCAATGTCAAGTGCAAATTAGCGTCCAGTTTAACAGTAAATCTGCAAATTGGAATTGTGTAGCTCAGGGATTATACATTCTTTGAGTAGTGAGATAGGCTGAGATAAAGAGGAGAATATGGGGAGCATAATTCCTGTTTCTTATATTCATCAACATGCAAGATTAACAGTACCTGACACCACACATTTTAATATTTTAATGTGGCAAGCAAATATTCAAAACTTACAGATCGATGCACTGCATGTAAGGAGTCAAGAGCATAATGTTAATGTCACTGGGCTAGTAACTCAGAAACCTAGTCGAATGCTCTGAGTTTATAATGCTACTACGGCTTTAAGAGGTGTATTTTGCCCTGGTTTTGTTTTTATGAGGAATGGTTGTGACAGAGGTGGTAGGTAAATTTGATTAGATTAGATTCCCGACAGTATGGAAACAGGCCCTTCGGCCCAACAAGTCCACACCAATCCTCCGAAGAGTAACCCAACCAGACTTGTTCCCCTACCCTATATTTACCCTTGACTAACACTCCTAACACTATGGGCAATTTAGCATGGCCAGTTCACCTGACCTGTACATCTTTGGATTTTGAGAGGAAACCAATGTACCCGGAGGAAACCCACGCAGGCACAGGGAGAATGTGCCAACTCCACACAGTCGGCCAACTCGGGAGTTGAACCTGGAGGTAGCAGTGCTAACCACTGAGCCACTGTGCCACCCTGAGTCTGCTTCAAAGTTCATAAACAGCTTGTGAGGCTTTGGGATTTATTTTTTCTGAGATAGGAACAATAGATGCAACCAGAATGGGTGAGCGCAAATTCGCACAGAACCAGGATTTTTAGTTTTAGTTTTTCAGTAGCAGTTGCTGGGGTCTTAAAGCTGGGGTTTGGAAGCTGCAATACATCTCTCCCTGCTAATCTCTCTCTCTCCCTCAGAATTTTCACTTGACATTTTTCCTCCTAGGCTGGAGAATTGCCTGTGAGACAATCTACGTTACTGAATTTTGCCTTTTGCCAAGTGTATGTTTATGGGATGTTACTATGTTGCAACAGTTAATTAGTAGTAGTTAATATATCTATTATTTTGATCAAGTTACAGTTAAGCCAATTCTTTTCTTTTTCTTTTACTTTGTCTGTATTTTAGCAGTGGTATAAATTAAAGCATGTTTTAATTAGTATCGAGCATTTTGACCAATCTAATTGCATCAGGAACACAACACGTGACACTTACCTTTAAAATAAGAAAAAGTTAGAGTCTAGACTTTCTTCTGAATATATTTTGAGTCAGTTTGGTTTAGTCTATAACAGGTTCAAAACTCACCCATGGTGGATAAATTCAATTAAAAATCTGGAATTAAAAGCTGGCCAAATGGAAACTACGTGACCAATAACGGAACAATATCTGTCACCCTCTTACCCTGTGAGACCTCTGCTTGACTCCAGACCCACAACAATGTGGTTGACTCTTAATTGTCTTCTGGGCAATTAGGGATGGGGAGTAAAGGCTGGTCCAGCCTGTGATGCCCACATTCCATGAAAGAATAAGGAAAAAACACCATGTGCGTCTTAACCCATGGCAGTATGGCTGACTCTTAACAGCCCTCTGAAATAGCCCTACTAAACCAGCTCAGATCAATGGACATTTAGACTTGGCCAATAAATGCTGGTGCAGCAGTACCCTCATCCTATGAGCACGTAAATAAAAAGGAGACAATGCAGGAAAGTGGCATTGAGGTAGATCAAAATGACTGGTGGGACAAGCTGGACAGTCTAATTGTATCTTCCTAATTGTGCTGAGTTGAATATAGCTCCAGTTAAGAAGAACACTCATACTCAAAATGTTAACTCTACAGTGTTTCTCTCCCCACAGATACAGCCAAACCTGCTGGGTTTCTCCTGCACTTGCTGTTTCCACTTCTGTTTGCTTTTGCCTGCATAAGTTGTAAGTTTTTACTTCAGTTTTGCAGTGCACAATGAAACCTGAATGTGTCAGTTGTAATTTATCTCTACGTCAGTGCAGTATAACTTCAGTCTGAAACAAGAAGATAAATTGCTGTATTTGTTTCGGATTTACAGCATCTGCAGTTCTTTTGCTTTTTATAACTTCAGTCTGCATGCTTTCATGTGAGAACAAGGGACAAATTCTCAACAACTTCTGAGTAAACGTTGCTGAGTGCATTTATCTGAATTTTTGTTCATGACAAGTATGGTGACTGTAAACACTAACTGCTGAACACAACGCGAGCAAACTGAAACCAGACGAGCAGTGTAGTTTTGCACAGATAACACATTCATTTTTGCATGGATAAGGCACTTCTATCGGTGCAGCTGATGGTGGGGTCCCTCAAGGATGGAGTGACAGACACTTTCCTGAGTGGGTGTGTTCTGCAGCCGAAGCCTGTTAGGAAAACAAACACTCGCCAAAGCGGAATATAAAAGACATCATTGAAATAATTTATCAATCTAGGTCCTGAGCCTTTTGCGATTTATGACACTCAGAGAGATGCTGCCTTTGCTCGGAGCTGCTTCATCACATAACCTCAGCTTAGTTTTTAATTGATTGCCGAAACCATCTTTCTGAAAGGACAAGTCTCTCGGCTTATCACCAGCAAAGCCACTGGCACTTCACTGCTAATGTTTACACCAATAAAGCCTTACAATGTAGAAGCAGGCCATTCAGCCCATCAAGTCCACAGCAACCCTGCGAAAGGCATCCTGCCCAGTCCCCACATTTCTCATGACTAATCCAGCTAGCCTGCATATCCCTGGACACCAAAGGCAATTTCCACTGCCAATCCACTAAAGCTGCATATCATCGTACTGTGGGAGGAAACCGGAGCACCCAGAGGAAACCTGCACAGACACAAGAAGGATGTGGCTGGAATTGAACCCAGATCCCTGGCACTGTGAAGCAGCAGTGCTAACCAATGGGCCACCCTAGTTCATCACCAAATTGCAGTGTGACACCATATTATGCAGCAAGCCTGCTTGGGTTTTGAGGACCTTATGGTCTCATTGTTAGTACCCTTTTTTTTAAAAAAGTAATCACTCCCTAAAATGAATAGCACTGCAGTAAAAAGAAGACAGTTTCCAATATTCGGCTTTTGATTATTCGGGGCTCATGGTAACAGATTGCAAGCATCTGCATTTATATAGTACCTTTTCAGGATCTCCAGAGGTGCTTTACAGCCAATGCAATCCTTATAGAAGGGCAGTAATTGCATGGGAGCACTGCCACCTGCATGTTCCCATCCAAATCTCTCACCAACCTGACATAGAAATATATTGTAGTCTCCTCTACGTTGAGGAAACGAAATGCAGAATGAGTGACTGCTTTGCAAAACACCTACGTTCTGCCGCAAAAAAGACCCTGAGCTTCCAATTGCCTGCCACTTCAACATCCGACTGGTCAACATTTCGGGCAGCACGGTGGCACAGTGGTTAGCACTGCTGCCTCACAGCGCCAGGGACCTGGGTTCAATTCCCACCTCAGGCGACTGACTGTGTGGAGTTTGCACGTTCTCCCTGTGTCTGCGTGGGTTTCCTCCGGGTGCTCCGGTTTCCTCCCACAGTCCAAAGATGTGCGGGTCAGGTGAATTGGTCATGCTAAATTGCCCGTAGTGTTAGGTAAGGGGTAAATGTAGGGGTATGGGTGGGTTGCGCTTCGGCGGGTCGGTGTGGACTTGTTGGGCCGAAGGGCCTGTTTCCACACTGTAAGTCTAATCTAATCTAATCCCTCTCTCAGGCTCACTGCAGTGCTCCAGTGAGCTCAGTGCAAGTTGGAAGAACAACACTTCATTTTCTGCTTGGGAACTCTACAGCCTTCAATGTTGAGTTCAAGAATTTTAGGGTTTGAGGCCCTGTCCTTACCCCAACCATTACATACCAGGGCGGCACAGTGGCTCAGTGGTTAGCACTGCAGCCTCACAGCGCCAGGAATCCGGGTTCAATTCATTCCTTAGGCAACTGTCTGTGTAGATTCTGGATCAGTGGTGCTGGAAGAACACAGCAGTTCAGGCAACATCCAAGGAGTAGCGAAATCGACGTTCGGGCAAAAGCCCTTCATCAGGAATAAAGGCAGTGAGCCTGAAGTGTGGAGAAATAAGCTAGAGGAGGGTGGGGGTGGGGAAAAAGTAGCACAGAGTACAATGGGTGAGTGGGGGAGGGGATGAAGGTGATAGGTCAGGGAGGAGAGGGTGGAGTGGATAGGTGGAAAAGGAGATAGGCAGGTAGGACATGTCCGGGCAAGTCATGGGGACAGTGCTGAGCTGGAAGTTTAAAACTAGGGTGAACGCCTCATTTTCCGCCTCGGAACGCTTCAACCCCAGGGCATCAATGTGGACTTCAACAGCTTCCTCATTTCCCCTTCCCCTACCTCATCCTAGTTTCAAACTTCCAGCTCAGCACTGTCCCCATGACTTGTCCGGACTTGTCCTACCTGCCTATCTCCTTTTCCACCTATACACTCCACCCTCTCCTCCCTGACCTATCACCTTCATCTCCTTCCCCACTCACCCATTGTACTCTATGCTACTTTCTCCCCAACCCCACCCTCCTCTAGCTTATCTCTCCACGCTTCAGGCTCACTGCCTTTATTCCTGATGAAGGGCTTTTGCCCAAAACATCAATTTCGCTGCTCCTTGGATGTTGCCTGAATTGCTGTGCTCTTCCAGCACCACTAATCCAGAATCTGGTTTCCAGAATCTGCAGTCATTGTTTTTACCTAACTGTCTGTGTAGAGTTTGCACGTTCTCCCCATGTCTGCATGGGTTTCGTATGGGTGCTCGGGTTTCCTCCCACAGTCCAAAGATGTGCAGCTTTGGTGAATTGGCCAGGCTAAATTGTCCATAGTGTTAGGTGGATTAGTCAGGGGTAAATATAAGGGTGAGAGTTTCCCTTCGGAGGGTTGGTGTGGACTTGTTGGGCCGAAGGGCCTGCTTCCACACTGTAGGTAATCTAAAAAAAAAGGCCTTATCATCACTCAGGCTGCTACCACACAGCACCCATTGTCAGTCACTAATGATCCCCATTAGTAGCAGTTCATTCCCCCAGACTGACCTTTAACCATTCCTTAGTCTGTCTAACTGTTTTTCTCTCTCTTTGGGCTTTGTCTGTTGCTATAGTATTAAGACCTGAAGAATCAAAAGCTGAATATCATTCTGCATCAAAGCTATTCAGTTTAATGAGGACTTTTTTTTTCAAAAGATGTTCCTTTAGTGACAGTATTGTTTACGCTCATCTCTCCCCACACCCAACCTTATGTAAAAATATCAACATTTCCCCAGCTGTCATCAGTTCTGAGGAAGGGTCATTCAACCCAAAATGTTAATTTTGTTTTCTCTCCACAGATGCTGCCAGACCTAATCAGTTTTCACAGCAATTTCTGTTTTTTTTTATTTTTGTTTTTGATTTTCAGCATCAATTATGCTTTGTGTTTTTTTTTGGAAATATACTGTAACTGTCTTTGGGTTAAAATCCTAGAATACCTTTGCCATCAGCACAGTGGGGGCCTCTAGAACCCAGGACCAGCAGTGGTTCAGGAAAGCATCTCACCACTATTTTCTCCAGGAAGGGCAATAAATTATAGGCTCGTCAATGATGCAATGACTTGAAGAAGGGTCATGTCAGACTCAAAATGCCAACTCTGTTTTTCTCTCTCTGCAGATGCTGCCAGACCAGTTGAGTTTCTCCATTATAGACTCGTGCAGCACAGAAACAGACCCTTCGGTCTAACTCATCCATGCTGACCAGATATCCTAAATTAATCTAGTCCCATTTGCCAGCACTTGGCCATTATCCCTCTAAATTCTTCCCATTCATATACCCATCCAGATGCCTTTTAAATATTGTAATTGTACCAGCCTCCACCACTTCCTCTGGTAGCTCATTCCATACACACACCATCCTCTGTGTGAAAATGTTGCCCCCTTAGGTCCCTTTGAAATCTTTCCCCTCTCACCTTAAACCTATGCCCTCTAATTTGGACTCCACCACCCCAGGGAAAAGACCTTGGGAGGTTTCACTTTCTCAGGCTTTCATTCAGAATCATAGCAGTACTCTTTATGTAATGAAACAAAAAACATTCTTGTGATGCAGAAAGTGTGGCAGTCAATTTGCTTAAAGCAAACTTTCACATCAGCATTGTGATAGCAGTCCAACAAACTGTTTCAACAATGTTTGTCGAAGGACAAAAATTAAAGGGGTTACTCCCCTGCCCTTCCTCTTAATGGAGGTCATGGCTTCTTTAACAATCACCTGAAGAGGTCAGATGGGCCTTGGATGACTGCCTGAATGATATGGAAGATGGTACCTCCTACAGTGCGCACTCCCTCAGTACTGCACTGGAGCATCAGCCTAAACTTTGAGCTTTCATTCATGGATTGACACTTTAAAATCACAACTTTCTCCCTCAAAGGCACATCCCAGCCACTGAGCCAAGACAATATCCTTGATTCTTAAGATTCTACAGCAATCTTCCCCTTTGTGTCTGATTCTGTCAGATTCAGATTTGGTGTTATGGGGTTTACCTTGAGCAAATAAGTGAATTGAAATGTTAGTGATGTTATCATCAGAGAATCTTTCTGTGATTAGACATTTCATCTGATCTAACCAAACATGGAACAATGAACTGTGTCTGATTTTATACTATATGCTTTTGACATCGTGGTTTCTGTACTTATTTTAATAAATATTTCCTTTCACATGATAAAGATCATTATTAGGACAAGTGTCTATGGGGGTGTGCGTGTTAATACTGAGTCTGAAGTAGGAGAGATAAAAATGAGCCAGCTGAGATACAAATATTAACAAGGAGTGCCTCAGGCATGGTTTTGTTCTAACTTTTGTTTGTTACTCCAGCTCCCTCATGTTCTATAGCTCAATAATTCTTTACAGCCATTTGACCTAATGGTTTGCTCAGCTTCCACTAATTAGCTACATATAAAGTGATGAATAAAAAAAATCTCTCCTTAAAGCCAATGTTGACTAAACTTTATTGAGGTGTTGGAAATGTGAAACGCACTGCCTTGATTGAGTTTTTTGAAGCAGTGATTGGATGGACCAGGCCAGACCCCCTCAAAACATTTCGATAAAGCAGTCCAGACCCTAATGTTTCTCATTGTTTTTAGCAGATGAAAGGTGAATATTCCAGGAGCAACACAGTTGGTCAAACCACTTGGTTTTAAACAAAACAGAATTTATTTACACACTAACAAAAGAGAAAAAAACTTAGAATAATGAAATTATTTGAAGACCCAACCAACACAAGAATACAACTTAACAAAGAGCTATTCTGATTTCCTTTAACGTCCCATACACTCAGCCCTTGGCAAAAAGATAAATTCAAACACAGATTCTTACAGGAGAGAGATTGCACACAGAAAGAGAGAGAGAGAGAGAGAGAGAAAACGAAAGAGAGAGAGAGGGAGAGACAGCCACCAAACATCTGTTGAACCTGGGAACGTTTCCCCTCAATAGTTTTCTTTGACCAGTAGCTCCAAACTGACTGCTTGCTAAAACCAAAACCAAACCAAACCAGAAAAAAACTCTGAACTGGGAAAACTGGCCCCTCCCCTTTCATTGTACAAGTGTTTTGAATAAAACTTTGAAGCCTTTTTAGGAAGATATTTCCAGACATATCTGAACCTCTGCCTTTGCAATCCATCAGAAAAAAAAAACAAGGACAAAAATACCTTGTTACAGGAGCAGCATCATCACATGACAAAAAAGGATTGATGAGGGCAGAGCAGTGTATATGATCTGTATGGGCTTCAGTCAGGCATTCAACAAGGCATGCTAGACTGGTTAACAAGGTTATGAGAACATGAATAAGGTAAATAGACAAGGTCTTTTCCCTACGGTAGGAGAGTCCAAACTAGAGGGCATAGGTTTAAGATAAGAGGACAAAGATTTAAAAGAGACCTAAGGGGCATTTTTTTCATGCAGAGGGAGGTTGTTTATGGAATGAGCTGCCAGAGGAAGTGGTAGAGGCTGGTACAATTACAATATTTAAAAGGGACCTGGATGGTAAATGAATAGGAAGGGTTTGGAGGGATATGGACCAAATGATGGCAAATGAGACTAGATGAATTTTGGATATCTGTTCAGCATGGATGGAAGGCTCTGTTTCTATACTGTACATCTCTATGACTCTATTATTCTATATGGTGTAGTTCCCATTACTGAATCCCCCACTATCAATATCCTGTGGGTTACCATTGACCAGAAACTCAACTGGACAGTTGTATAAGCATAATGGCTACAAGAGCAAGTCAGAGGCTAGGTATACTGCAACATAACTTATCTCCTGCCTCCTCAAAGCCTATTCACCATCTCCAACGCACATGTCAGTAGTGTGATGGAATACTGCCTGGATGAGTGCAGCCCGAACAACACTCAAGAAGCTTGACACCATCCAGGACAAAGTAGCCAGCTTGATTAGGACCATATCCATAAGCATTCATTGCCTTCCCCACTGATACTTGGCAGTGTGTACTACCAACAAGTTGCACCACAGAAATTCACCAAAGTCCCTTGAACAGCACCTTTCAAACCCATGACTGCTAAGGCCTCAAAGGAAAAGGACAGAAGACAGAAGGGAAACCACTGTCTGCTAACTCTCCTCCAAGCCAGTCACCATCCTGACTTGAAAATTAATTTGCTGTTCCTTCAGTGTTGTTGGGTCAAAATCCTGGAATTCCCTCCCCATTGGCTTTGTGTGTTAACATACAACACTGTACAAGTTCTAGAAGGCAGCTCACCACCACTTTCTCAGGTGCAACTAGGAATTGACAATGTGTGCTTGGACCAGGACCATATATATCCCATCAGTGACTATCAGGGAAAAAGTTGAAGTGAATAGCATGGGTGCACATATGGTGGAGTTATATAGGAATGTGAGGTAGAAAGGAATACAAGGGTTTGTTCTCGACCAATTGGATTGATTGGCCTTTTCTGTGTTTTGTTAATTGTAACAGCAGTGCAGTTTCAAGAGAATATTGGTGGTAACCCTCCAAGATGTTCATTATGTGATATTTAATGATGACAATGTCATTGAATGTCAAAGAGATATGGTTAGACCTCACTCGTTGGAGATGATCATTGCCTGCGACATGTGAGGTACAAATATTAATTGCTGCTTATCAGCACAGAGTTGAATATTATCCAGGTCTTGTTGCATTTGTACATAGGGTGCTTCAGCACCTGGGGAGCAACAAATGGTGCTGAGCATTGTGCAATCATCAGAGAACATCCATATTTCTGTCGGCGTGATGAGGGAAGGTCATTGATGAAGCAGCTGAAGATAGCTAGGTTCCTTACCTCTTCATTTCCAACTGCCGCCGGGACATTAACTGCCTCAAATTGTTTATACCCTCCCCCACTCCAACCTCTCATCCTCACAACGCGCAGTCCTCCACTCCCTCTGCTCCAATCCTGACCTCACCATCAAGCCAGCAGATAAAGGGGGTGCAGTGGTAGTCTGGCGCACTGACCTCTAATCCGCTGAAGCCAGATGCCAACTCGAAGACACCTCCTCCTACAGTCCCCTCGACATGACGCCACCCTGCATCACCAAATCATCATCACCCAGACCATACAGAACCTCATCACCTCAGGAGATCTCGCAGCCACGGCTTCTAACCTCATAGTCCGGGAACCCCGCACTGCCCGATTCTACCTCCTTCCCAAGATCCACAAGCCTGACCATCCCTGACCCATTGTCTCAGCATGCTCCTGCCCCACTGAACTTATCTCCACCTACCTCGACACTGTCCTATCCTTCCTAGTCTAGGAATTCCCCACATACGTTTGAGACACCACCCATGCCCTTCACCTCCTCCAAGACTTCAGTTTCCCGGCCCCAAAGGCTCATCTTCACCATGGATGTTCAATTCCTCTACAACTCCATCCACCAAGACCAGGGCCTGCAAGCCCTCCGTTTCTTCTTCTCCCAACCTCCCCACCAGTACCCTTCCACCAACACTCTCATTCGTTTGCCTGAACAGGTCCTCACCCTTAACAATTTCTCCTCCGAATCCTCCCTCTTCCTCCAGCCCAAAGGGGTAGTCATGGGCACCCGTATGGGCCCCAGCTATGCCTGTCTCTTTGTCGGCTATGTAGAACAGTCCATCTTCCATAGTTACACCAGCACTACTCCTCACCTCTTCCTCCTCTACATTGATGACTGCATCGGCACTACCTCATGCTTCCATGAGGAGGTTGAGCAATTCATCAACTTCACCAACACATTCCACCCCGACGTGAAATTGACCTGGACCATCTCTGATACCTCCCTCCCCTTCCTGGACTTCTCCATCTCCATTAATGATGACCGACTTGACACTGACATTTTTTACAAACTCACTGACTCCCACAGGTACCTGGATTACACCTCTTCCGCAACTACACTGGCACCACCCCCCACCTTTTCCTCCGCTACATCGATGACTGTATCGGCGCTGCCTCGTGCTCCCACGAGGAGGTTGAACAGTTCATCAACTTTACTAACACCTTCCATCCCGACCTGAAATTCACCTGGACTGTCTCAGGCTCCTCCCTCCCCTTCCTAGACCTTTCCATTTCTATCTCGGGTGACCGACTCAACACAGACATCTATTATAAACCGACTGACTCCCACAGCTACCTGGACTACACCTCCTCCCACCCTGCCCCCTGTAAAAACGCCATCCCATATTCCCAATTCCTTCGTCTCCGCCGCATCTGCTCCCAGGAGGACCAATTCCAACACCGCACAGCCCAGATGGCCTCCTTCTTCAAGGACCGCAGACTCCCCCCAGACGTGATCGACGATGCCCTCCACCGCATCTCCTCCACTTCCCGCTCCTCCGCCCTTGAGCCCCGCTCCTCCAACCGCCACCAAGACAGAACCCCACTGGTTCTCACCTACCACCCCACCAACCTCCGCATACAACGTATCATCCGCCGCCATTTCCGCCACCTCCAAACGGACCCCACCACCAAGGATATATTTCCCTCCCCTCCCCTATCAGTGTTCCGCAAGGACCACTCCCTTCGTGACTCCCTCGTCAGATCCACACCCCCCACCAACCGAACCTCCACCTCCGGCACCTTCCCCTGCAACCGCAGGAAATGTAAAACTTGCGCCCACACCTCCACACTCACTTCCCTCCAAGGCCCCAAGGGATCCTTCCATATCCGCCACAAGTTCACCTGTACCTCCACACACATCATCTATTGCATCCGCTGCACCCGATGTGGCCTCCTCTATATTGGTGAGACAGGCCGCTTACTTGCAGAACGCTTCAGAGAACACCTCCGGGCCGCCCGAACCAACCAACCCAATCACCCCGTGGCTCAACACTTTAACTCTCCCTCCCACTCCACCGAGGACATGCAGGTCCTTGGACTCCTCCACCGGCAGAACACAACCACACGACGGCTGGAGGAGGAGCGCCTCATCTTCCGCCTGGGAACCCTCCAAACACAAGGTATGAATTCAGATTTCTCCAGCTTCCTCATTTCCCCTCCCCCCGCCTTGTCTCAGTCGGTTCCCTCAACTCAGCACCGCCCTCCTAACCTGCAATCCTCTTCCTGACCTCTCCGCCCCCACCCCACTCCGGCCTATCACCCTCACCTTGACCTCCTTCCACCTATCCCACCTCCATCGCCCCTCCCTCTAGTCCCTCCTCCCTACCTTTTATCTTAGCCTGCTTGGCTCTCTCTCTCTTATTCCTGATGAAGGGCTTATGCTCGAAATGTCAGAATTCTCTATTCCTGAGATGCTGCCTGGCCTGCTGTGCTTTGACCAGCAACACATTTTCAGCTGTGATCTCCAGCATCTGCAGACCTCATTTTTTACACCTCTTCCCACCCTACCTCCTGCAAAAATGCGACCCCATTCTCCCAATCCCTCCGCTTCCGCCATATCTGCTCCCAGGAGGACCAGTTCCACCACAGAACACACCAGATGGCCTCCTTCTTTAGAGGCCACAATTTCCCTTCTCACATGGTTGAAAATGCCGTCCAACGCATCTCATCCACGTCCCGCATGTCCACCCTCAGATCCCAACCCCTCCAACCGTAAAAAGGACAGAATCCCCCGGTGCTCACCTTCCACCCTACCAACCTTCGCATCAACCAAATCATCCACCAACATTTCTGCCACCTCCAAACGGACCCCACCACCAGGGATATATTTCCCTCCCTACCCCTTGCCGCCTTCTGCAAAGACCATTCCCTCCGTGACTACCTGGTCAGGTCCACATCCCCCCCAACAAACCACTCTTCCCTCCTGGCACCTTCTCCTGCCACCGCAGGAATTGTAAAACCTGTGCCCACACTTCCTCCCTCACCTCCATCCAAGGCCCCAAAGGAGCCTTCCACATCCATCAAAGTTTCATCTGCACATCCACCGATGTCATTTATTGTATCCATTGCTCCTGATACAGTCTCCTCTACATTGAGGAGTGCTTTAGGGAACATCTGCAGGACACCCGCACCAATCAACCCCACCGCCCTGTGGCCCAACATTTCAACTCCCCCTCCCACTCTGTTGAGGACATGGAGGTCCTGGGTGTCCTCCCCCATTGTTCGCTCACCACCCAATGCCTGGAGGAAGAACGCCTCATCTTCCGCCTCGGAACATTTCAACTCCATGGCATCAATGTGGACTTCACCAATTTCCTCATTTCCCTTCCTCCCACCTTACCCCAGTTCCAACCTTCCAGCTCAGCACGGTTCCCATGTCCTGTCCTATCTGCTAATCGCCCTTCCATCTATCTGCTCCACCCTCCTCTCTGACCTATCACCTCCATCCACACCCCCATTCACCTATTGTACTCTTTGCGACATTCTCCCCAGCCCCCCCACCCCCCCGCCGCCCCCCATTTATCTCTCCACTCTGGAGGCTTCCTGCCTCTATTCCTCATGAAGGGCTTTTGCCTGAAACATCGATTTTCCTGCTCCTCCGATGCAGCCTGACCTGCTGTGCTTTTCCAGCACCACTCTGATTCAAATCACTGCATGATGAGCTTTCCCAGGGTAAGGGGGTTAACATTGCAACGTATGAACTATGCTGATTAATCTGTGCAACACGCTCCCACAAAATAGTAGTGCGATATAGAACATAGAACAGTATTGTACAGTACAGGCCCTTTGGCTTTCAATGATGTGTCAACCTTTTATCCTACTCTGAGATCAAAATGACCTACGTACCCTTCATTTTACTATCATAAACTTATTGCATAAAGAATCTATTCCCGAGCTGAGATGTATAGCACAGAAAAAGACCCCTTTTGCCTATTGAGTGTGCAATGGTCAAAAACAAGCTCATGTTGTTTTCCTCAGAGCAGAGGAAGCTGATAGAGGTGTATATGATTATGAGAGGCATGATGAATAGAAAATAGCTGTTCCCCTTAGTTGATGGGTCTATAATAAGGGAACACGGATTTAAGGCTAAAGGCAGGAGTTTTAGAGAGGAACTTGAGGAAAACAGTTTTCGCCCAGAGCTTCTGGAATGCATTGCCTGGGAGGCTAGTTGAGGCAGGGAAACCTCACAGTTTTAAGCAGTACTTGGATGAGCACTTGAAATGTCATAGCATTCAAGGCTGTGCGCCAAGTGCTGGAAAGTGGGATTAGTGCAATTAAATCTGCACAGTGTATATTTAAGGTAGTTTTTGTTGTGTAGATTTGATGAGTGAAAGGACCTTTTTCTGATTCTGTGAATCTGTAAGTGACAAATGTTCACCAAATGGACTCCTCTTCAAAGTAATGTTGCATTATCATCTACACCTTTCTGAGACAGGAATGTCAGTTTTACAGTTGAATGAGGATCAGCACCACCTACAAGGCAGCACTCCCTCAGTACTCAGCCGAGATTTTGCATTCAGGTCTCTAGCATGAACAACCTTCTGTCTCAAAGCTGAGATTGACAGCCATGCACTGTGCCACGCAAATGGAACTACTGACAGGAGGTTGTAGACAACTGTGCCTTTACTTGATGAAGTAAGTAAGATGCAGTGTAACCCAATAGTCCTGTTTATCAGTTATCCTTTTATAGTCCTCTCATTTTTTTACCGCAGCATTCTCTTTCATGATTAACTGAAAATCACATTTGGTAATGTATTGCCTGGTTGACTTCAATGTCCTCACTAATGTCCCTGTAGATATGTTCTCACTGATGTGTAATAGAATAGGGACTCTCTGTGCGTGTGTGAAAAGAAAACTTTAAATGAACTAATTTTAATTATTTCAGGTTTAGACATTCATGATCTGAGTTAAGCGATATATAATCAATATTAAATGGAAAATGCAGGCATCTTCAAATCTGTACAACTGAATGACATTTGTATGTAATCTGCTAGAATGAGCAATACTGTTGAATTCTGCTTGGTCCAGTGAGTAGAAATAAGGATCACATTTACTTAGTTCCCACTCATCAGCTACTTTACTGGCACCATTCCCCCTGTGACAGACAGGCCATTAGTTGCAGATTCATGCATTCACTCTATTGCCTAATAGCCATCTGCTGCCTGTGGAGAGGGCACCCTTGGTTAAGCGCGCTACACATGAGCCACCGTCATCTCCTAGAGGACTGCCAACTTGTCACTGAATATATTTCTCGGAGTTTTGTCACATGACTTCTAGCCGCCAAGCAAATCATGGGTCATCCAATCAGAAAGTGAATAGACCCGATTGGATGATTCTTCTCTGTTGGTCTTCATTTTTTTTATTTCCTTCTCCCTCGCCCAATGGATATAAAGAAGGAGAGTTTTCAAAGAAAATATGAAAAGTGAAGTAACCTCATTTGAGGCGCTGATGATTTTTTGTTTGGGCTTTCTTCCCAGTAGCTTGCAGAAAAGCAATCTGTAATTTCTGGAGGCGCTAAGGTTTTCTGGAAAAGATCACAATCTGAAGCCACAAACATTGAAACAGTGCCCTGGTCAACATAAACAAAACTATTAGCTTAAGGCCTCGCTACTCTACCTGGCAAAGCAGACATCATGAGTTCAATGGTGTACTTCTACTCTTAGTTTTATGGTTTTGTAATCAGACTGAAATGTCCAATGCAATATTCCATTGCATGCAGGAGAGTAACAATGGCAAATGCAGAACTGCTGGGAGAGAAAGATAATGTCAAGTAATATACTTAGACTTCGAAGATCCCTTGCCTGGTGACCCACAAAGTAGGCAAAAGGAGCCCATCCTTTCTTAACCACAACCAATGCTCCCATGTCACTTCAGTACCTGTTGACCAGTTGGAGATTGTTACTGATAGACTCTGGTCCTCATTTGGTTGTGGGCCAGATGAGCAAAATAATTTTCTCAGTAAAGATTTTTGTTTTGATAACTGAATTGAATTGTTAACTTTGCTAGATTGACATCCACAGGTGGTTACAATAGGTTATTCTTACTGTGATCCCATTCTTGTTTTGATAACTGAATTGAATTGTTAACTTTGCTAGATTGACATCCACAGGTGGTTAAAATAGGTTATTCTTACTGTGATCTCTTTTGCAAATGTATCAATATTTTTTCTGAAAAATATTGAGAGGCATAAAGTGTTTGAAACCTGAGCTGAATAATCTGCCCAGGATGTAGGGAGACAAAACAGGAATAGGACATTCAGGCCCTCAAGCCTTAACCACCATTTAGTAAGGTGGCTTAGGGGTTAGCACTGCTGCCTCACAGCACAAGGGATCCAGGCTCAATTCAAGCCTCAGGCAACTGTCTGTGTGGAGTTTGCATATTCTCTTTGTGTCTGCATGTGTTTTCTCCCACAGTCCAAAGATGTGCAAGATAGGTAGATTGGCCATGGGAATTACAGGGTTATAAGTAAGGGGTGGGTCTGGGTGGGATGCCGTTTGGAGGGTTGGTGTGGACCCTGGGCTGAATGGTCTGCTATGGGGATTCTGTGAGATCATGGTTAATTTGTGGCCTAACTCCATTTACCTGCTGTTGGCCCATATCCATTAATGAGGGAGCTTTGAATGTAGATTTCTCCAGCTTCCGCATTTCCCCTCCCCCCCACCTTATCTCAGTCCCAACCCTTGGATTCAGCACCACCCTCTTGACCTGCAATCTTCTTCCCGACCTCTCCACCCCCACCCCCTCTCCGGCCTATCACCCTCACCCTCATCTCCTTCCACCAATCGTATTCCCAGCACCCCTCCCCTAAATTCCCCCACCCCCCCAATACCTTTTATCTCAGCCCGCTTGGCACACCAGTCTCATTCCTGAAGAAAGGCTTATGCCCGAAACATCGATTCTCCTGCTCCTCGGACGCTGCCTGGCCTGCTGTGTTTTTTTCAGTACCACATTTTTCAACCCATATCCATTAATGCCTTTGTTTAATAGAAATGTATCTTTCTCATGTTTAAAATTCACAACTTACTCAGGTGCACTGCCGTTTATAGAAGAGAATTCCAAATATCTGTTATTTTTTGTGTTAACAAGTGCTTCCTAACACCTCTTCTGAATGGTCTGGCCCTAACTCTCAGACTATGCCCCTCATTCTAGAATCCTCAACCGTTGGAAATAGTTTATCTTTATTCACCCTGTCTCATCTTGTTAATATCTTGGAGATTTTGATAACTCCTTAACCTTCTAACTTCTGCAGAAAACAGCCAGAACTTGTATAATCTCTCCACATAATGTAACCCTTTAGGTCCAGGTATCGTTGTGTAAACATCAGATTCTCTTTTAAAAAAAGATTTGTGAGCATTGTGTGCAGCAATTGTCAAGGGTGTTTGGCCCTCTGGTGGGACAGGAGACGTGTTGATGGTTTCTTGGCAGCACACTCTTGAGGTTGGCCTGGTTGAAGTCACCAGCTCATTGTGGAAACTTGCTGCATGCAAATAGATTGTTCTGATCCTACATTAAAGCAGCTAATGATACTACATTGGCTGTAAATCACTTGGTTGTGGAAAGTGTTATATAAATGCAAGTCTTTGCTTTGGCATGTGGCGATATCAGAACATTGACTTTTGTTTGATTCATTCATTGGCAAGGCCAGCATTTGTTGTTCTAGAGAAGTGGTATGCATTTGCCTTCTTGAACCCTGTAGTCCTTGGGCAGTAGGGGCTGTCACAATGCTGTCAGGAAGGGAGTTCCAGGACGTTGACTCTGTGACAGTGATGGGGTGGCATTATCAATTCAAGTGAAGGTGGTCTGTCACTTGGAGGAGAACTCATAGTTAGTGCTGTCCCTGTCGCTGCATCAAGAGATGAAGGGAGTGATGTTCAAGATGGTCAAAGGGGTACTGGTCAAGTGTGCTACTTTATCCTGGATGATATGGTTATGCAGGTATAAGGGGTACTGTACCTTTAAGAGAGTGAAAAAGCTGGCAAGGACTTAGAGAAGCATACAAAGTACTGGAAAATTTACAATGTAATGCTTGATCAGAACAGACTGGGTTGCCTTGATACAAAGACAAATTCTAAATTTGACCAATCAGTTTAAATTATGCCCCAAGATACCAAACTCCAATCGAGTTTGAATTTAGTATCTGGACAATATTAAAACCAATTAAACTATCTGATGCTTTGGGGTATAAAACCAAATATTTTTGAACAGTTAGTCAGAGTGGCAAAGAGTGACAAGCAGAACTGCCAAGCCACCAACAGATACAGACTTTCCATAGAACAGCTCTCTTAAAGGTACCTTTATCGGTCAGTAACCTGTGAGCTAGAATCCCCAAGAAGAAAAGAAGACAGGAATATAGAGACGAGCTGAAAGCTGCCTGGTTTTGAGATAAGAATTTTGTTTTGTAAATCTTAAATGGGATTTTTATCAGACCAGTATTGGAGAGGGGAAAGTAAAAAGAGGTTAGAGAAAGTTGTAAATCGTTCTTAATTAATTATTCTCTGTTACACTTTAAAAACTAAAGTTGTTAATTTTTACTTTAAATAGGGATCTTTGAGATTGTTCTTTGCCTCTCAAATTCTAACAGATTACAGCACAGGGTGAATCTTTTCTGTGTTGCTGGTTTAAATTAGCCGGGGGGTGTACCCTGTATTGTAACAATATGGAGCACAGAGCTGCCCTCATCCAGGCAAGTGGAGATATTCTCTTACACTCCCAACTTCTGGATTGTAGATGAAGAATAGGTATTGAGAAACAGAAAGTGAGCTAGTCACCCACAGAGTTCTCAGTCTCTGTCCTGTCCTTGTGGTCACTGTACTTATATGGCTGTTCCAGAATGATCTGTTGCGATCAATTGATAGTGAACATTGTGCAGTCATCGGTGAACATCCCCATTTCTGACCTTATGATGGAAGGAAGGTCATTGATGAAGCAGCTGAAGATGATTGGTCCTACGATACTTCCTGGAGAAACTCCTGCAGAGATGTCCTGGAGCTGAGACGACTGACCTCCAACAACCATAACCTTTGGGTCAGGCATAACTGCAGTCTGTAGAGGGATCACCCACACTGTCCTTCCCAATTCCCATTGACTTCACTCTGCTCCTTAATGTCAAGCTCAGCCAAATGAGGCCTTGATGTCAAGTTCACCCAGTCTCACCTCACCTCTGGACACATTTCTTCATGTTCAGACTAAAGCTGTATAAAGACAGAAACTGAACAAACTCACCTAAACCCAAATTGAGCATCAATAAGCAAATTATTGCAGGAAACACACCCTGCAGAGACCTTGACCCTAATCGTTACAGGAACAAGGAGATAAACTGTCCAATAGTAAAATATTTTCACAAAAAGAGTTGTAAGATCTGAAACTCTCTGGCAACAGCCATCAAAATGGACAATTGGAAACATGATTGAACTGTATAAGATTATGGGGTATATGGGCAAGGTGAATAGAGAGCAGCTATTCCCCTTGGCTGAGGGGTCAATCAAAGGAGGGCATAGTTTTAGTGTAAGGGGCAGAGAATTCAGATTTGGGAAAAAATCTTTTTCACTCAGCAGGTGATGGGGATCTGGAATGCACTGTCTGGGAAGGTAGTGGAGGCTGGAAACATTACAACGTCTTAAAAAAAAAGAATGAGTACTTCAAGTACCATAACATTCAAGAATATGGGACAAGTGCAGGAAATTGGGATTAGCGCACTTTTAGTGGTGGTTATGTCTGTGCAGACTCATGGGTCAAAGGGCCTTTTCTGCACTGTATGACTCTATGAATCTATGGAGTTGAGGTGCAAACCTCATTGAATTGTGAATTAGGTTCGAGGGGCTGAATGGACTCCAGTTGCTGAAAATATTACTGTGGATTAAGACAAAAGGAACATCAATTGAAATGGTAGCTGACAGTAGGGAAGAAAATGATCCAAGCTTATTGCATCTTTCGACACCTGTGTTTTTTGAGAGGGAGATTTAAAAAACACATGAGGAGCAATTTTTTTATACAGAGGGTGATTGGTTTATGGAATGAACTTCCTGAGGAAGTGATGGATGTGGGCACAGTTACAATATTTAAAAGACTTTTGGATGAGTACATGAATGGAAAGGTTTGGAGGGATTTGGGCCAGGTGCAGACAGGTGGGATTAGTTTAGCTTGGGATTATGTTTGGCATGGACTGGTTGGACTAAAGGGTCTTTTTCCATGCTGTATGAATTTATGACTCTCGTGCATTTCAAAGCTTCTTGCATTGATTTATTATAAGTTCATACTTTCAGTTGCTAATTGTGAGTCTTATTATTCTATTATAATTTATTGGGCAATCATCAGATGGCCACAGACAGAGAAGAAAAGGATAGCTTGTATTTTTACTTAAATTAGCCACTCTGGCACAAATTGTGCATACCTATTAGTACATAGAGAAAGCAATGAAACTACAAGGTCACGATGAAAGGATGACTGATTAAGTCCTAATGACAGGGAGTTCTACTGGGATTCCTGGGATTCTTAACAGTAAAAGCTTAAAGAACAGTTGCTGCCAACAAGGGAGACAAAGGGAACTAGCATTGTGCAAAAAGCACCAGAACTAAAGATGATATTCACCCTACTATTTCTCTTTCACTCTCTTCTACTTTTGATGCACCTTCAAACCTTTTAGTCATCTGTCTTAATGTATATTCATACTTAGCAGAGATGGTAGTATTATATATCATAGAACATTACAGCACAGTACAGGACCTTTGGTCCTTGATATTACGCCAACGTGTGGAACCAATTTGAAGCCATCTATCCTCCACTATTCCATTTTCATTCAAATATTTATCCAATGACTATTTGAATGCCCTTAATGTTTCCAAATTTACTACTGTTGCAGGCAGGGTGTTCCACACCCCTACTACTCTCTGAGTAAGGAAACTACCTCTGACATCTGTCCAAAATCTATCACCCCTCAATTTAAAGCTATACCCACTTGAGTTAGCCATCACCATCCAAGGAAAAAGGCTCTCACAGTCCACCCTATCTAAACCTCTGGTCATCTTTTTTGTCTCAATTGTGTCACCTCTCAACATTTTTCTCTCTAACAAAAGCTTCCACGTCCTGCCTATAATGCAGTGACCAGCGCTATACGCAATACTCCAAGTGCTGCCGCAACAGAGTTTAGTACAGCTGCAGCATGACCTTGTGGCTCTGAAGCTCAATCCCTCTACCAATAAAACCGAACACACTGTATGACTTCTAAACAACCCTATCAACCTGGGTGGCAACTTTCAGGGATCTATGTATTTGGACACTGAGATCTCTGCTCATCTGCACTACCAAGAATCTTACCATTAGCCCTGTATGCTTTATTCCTGTTACTCCTTCCAAAGTGAATCACCTCACACTTTTCCGCATTAAACTCCATTTGCCATCTCTCAGCCCAGCTCTGCAGCTTATCTGTGTCCCTCTGTAACATGCAACATCCTTCAGCACTATCCACAGCTCCACTGATCTTAGTGTCGTCTGCAAATTTACTAACCCATCCGTCTGCACCCTCATTCAAGCCATTTATAAAAATGACAAATAGCAGTGGCCCCAAAACAGTTCCTTGTGGTACACCATTAGTAACTGAACTCCAGGATGAACATTTCCCATCAACCATTACTCCCTGTCTTCTTTCAGCTAGCCACTTTCTGATCCAAATCACTAAATCACCCTCAATCCCATGCCTCCGTATTTTGTGCAATAGCCTACCATGGGGAACCTTATCAAACGCCTTACTGAAATCCACATACGCCACATCAACCACTTTACCCTTATCCACCTGTTTGGTCACCATCTGAAAGAACTCAATAAGGTTTGTGAGACATGACCTACCCTTCACAAAACCATGTTGACTATCCCCAATCAACTGATTCCTGTTTGGATGATTATAAGTCCTATCTCTTATGACCTTTTCCAACACTTTACCCAGAACCAAAGTAAGGCTCACAGGTCTATAATTACCAGGGTTGTCTCTACTCCCCTTCTTGAACAAGGGGACAACATTTGCTATCCTCCAGTCTTCTGGCACTGTTCCTGTAGACAATGACCACATAAAGAACAAAGCCAAAGACTCAGCAATCTCCTCTCTGGATTCCCAGAGAATCCTGGAATAAATCCCATTATAGTAATGTCACTGGCCTAAAAACCCAGAGATAAAAAGAAACATTGCTGGAGAAACTCAGCATGTGTGGCAGCATCTGTAGAAAGAAAGCAGAGTTAACCTATTGGGTCCAATAATCTTTGACAGAACCGTTCAGATCTGTTCTGAAAGAGGTACACCAGACCTGAAATGTTAACTCTCCGCTCTCTTTCCACAGGTGCTGTCAGACCTGCTGAGTTTCTCCAGCAATTTCTGTTTTTGATTCTGACTTACAGCATCTGCAGTTATGGTCATAGAGTCATAGAGATGTACAGCGTGGAAACAGATCCTTCGGTCCAGCTCGTCCATGCCGACCAGATATACTAACCCAATCTAGTCCCACCTGCCAGACCCTCATGTTTTTATGCAATATTGTCATTTATCTCAAGAGGGTTGGAATATAAAAGCACCGTTGCATAGGGCCCTTCATCTTTTCACACATTTATCAAAGACTTAGAATGCTGAGACATCAACTTAGTTAGAATGTTGAAGAATTCGAAGCAGAAACATTGTAAAAACATTGGTTAAGTGTGTCTGTGAAACTATGGAGCCTTGTGGAAGGACCATAGAATCAGGATTTGGTCATTATTCCATCTGCCTTCATATCATTAACCAACAAAATTTTGTTTCAAAATTTCAATTGATCCCACCTTCTCTGACAAGTGGGCAAGAAGATTAATTTAAGAATAAAAGCATAGACTACTTTATAAACGGTGAGAAAATTTGTAAAGCCAAAGTACAAAGGGATCTGGGAGTGTTAGTCGAGGATTCTCTAAAGGTAAACATGCAGGTTGAGTCCGTGATTAAGAAAGCGAATGCAATGTTGTCACTTATCTCAAGAGGGTTGGAATATAAAAGCACCGTTGTGCTACTGAGGCTTTATAAAACTCTGGTTAGGCCCCATTTGGAGTACTGTGTCCAGTTTTGGTCCCCACACCTCAGGAAGGACACACTGGTACTGGAGCGTGTCCAGCGGAGATTCACATGGATGATTCCTGGAATGGTTGGTCTAACATACGAGGAACAGCTGAGGATCCTGGGATTGTATTCATTGGAGTTTAGAAGATTAAGGGGAGATCTAATAGAAACTTACAAGATAATACATGGCCTGGAAAGGTTGGACGCTAGGAAATTGTTTCCGTTAGGCGAGGAGACTAGGACTCGTGGACACAGTGTTAAAATTAGAGGACATAAATTCAGAACAGAAATGTGGAAACATTTCTTCAGCCAGAGAGTGGTGGGCCTGTGGAATTCATTGCCGCAGAGTGCAGTGGAGGCTGGGACGCTAAATGTCGTCAAGGCAGAGATTGATAAATTCTTGCTGTCACAAGGAATTAAGGGCTACGGGTAGAATGTGGGTAAGTGGAGTTGAGGTGCCCATCGGCCATGATTGAATGGCGAAGTGGACTCAATGGGCCAAATGGCCTTACTTCCACTCCTATGTCTTATGGCCTTATGGCCCGTATCCCTCCAAACCCTTCCTTTTCATCTACCCATTCAGATGTCTTTTAAATGTTGCGATTGTACCAGCCTCCACCTCTTCCTCTGGCAATTCATTCCATACAAGCACCACCCTCTGGGTGAAAAAGTTGCCCCTTAGGGTCTCTTTTATATTTTTCCCCACTCACCCTAAACCTATGCCCTCTAGTTCTGGACTCCCCCACCCCAGGGAAAAGGCATTGTCTATTTACCCTCTTCATGCCCCTCATGATTTTATAAACCTCTATAAGTTCCTTTGGCTTCTTTGTAATAGTCCAGAGATCCTGTGGCAGGGCTGATTTTAGACCTCACCATGGCAGCTGCGGGGAGTTTGAATACAGTTAATCAAGCTGCAATGTAAAGCCGATCTCAATTATAGTAATTATGTCAACATCACTAGTTGTTGTAAAAACCTGTCTGGTTCACAGTTGCCCTTTAGGAGGAAATCTGCCATCATAATGTAGAATGGTGACTCTAAACCCACAACAATGTGTTTAACTCTTATATAATAAAATAAAACAATGACTGTGGATAATGGAAATCGGAAACCCAAAACTAAACCACAGAAATTGCTGGAGAAACTCAGTAGGCCTGGTAGCATCTATGGAGAGAAAGCAGAATTAACCTTTCCGTCCCAGTGACCCTGCTGTTGTTGACTTTTAATTGCTGTTTTGAAGTAGCTTTTCAATGCTTAGATGAAGGACAATCAGGGTAACACATGCTGGTCATACCTTTAAAACACACACCCAATTGAAAAATAAATGGTTCAGGGTCAACTTGACAACATTAAAAAATAAGGGCAGGAATAGGCCATGTGACCCCACAGACCTGTTTGTCATTGAATATGCTCACAGCTGATCATTACTGTGGGATGAATTCTCACCACAGCTGACCATGTCATATGAATGATCTGGTAGATCTGCTGCCTCGATTCTCTTCCCTGCTGGGTATCCACGGAGACTGCTTACCCTAGGGTGGGAGAGGAAAGCCATTTGGTCATTTAACGGGAAGAGGCTCTTGTTTGAAACAAGATGTGGGATTTTGTTTTGCATGATTGTAACTTCATACAAGTTGTGTTAATGTAGTCCACACTGTTATAGGGACTATGAGGAAGACTTAGACTGGATGTCTTCCTCCTTCAGAATCCTGAGCTGCTCTCCCACCAAGGTTAGACAGCATCACCATACTGGGAGTCCTTAGGGCATTTTTCAGTGTTACACTGTTGACACCCTTATATGGTGTCACACCTCTCACCAAAGCTCTTTTTTCCCCAACTACAAACACTTATGCTTTTGTATTATATAATTATATTTGCTACTGCACCATCTCCACCCCAACTCTCTGACTTCACAAATTCAGACAGTCTGAATATGCTGTCTTTGAACTTGGAGGATGTGTAGATCTCTGGATTGATGTCTGTTAATGTTGATTCTTTTCCAGGCAGGCGAAGGGTCCAAAGTCCTTCTGAAATGGAGAACTTATTATCTTTTGAAATTCTAAGGCAGTCTCAGTAATGATGACCATAAAATGATCATTAATTGTGCATAAACCCGATCTGGTGATGGAGATTGAGAGCCTTTAACAACTGCTCTAACCTCAGACATTTGAAAAAGCAAGATTTAATAAAACAATTCAGCATCTGGGGAAACTAATGGATAATTTAATTAATGATCACTCACAGATTGGTGGAAAAATGAGATGTTATGGTGGCTCAGTGGTTAGTACTGCAGCCTTACAGCACCAGGAACCTGGGTTCAAGTCAACCCTCAGGTGTCTGTGTGGAGTTTGCACATTCTCCCCATGTCTGCATGGGTTTCCTCCGAGTGCTCCAGTTTCCTCCCAAAGTCCAAAGGTGTATAGGTTAGGTGGATTGGCCATGCTAAATTACCCATAAATGTCCAGGGATGTGCAGACTAGATAGATTATCCATGGGAATTGCAGGGTTACAGGGAAAGGGTAGAGGGTGGGATGTACTTTGAAAGATCTGTGTGAATGTGATGGGCTGAATGGCCTGTTTCCACACCATAGAGATTCTTTGAAATGTCACTACGGTGATTTAAAGTTAGAATCACACAGTACAGAAGATGCCCTTTGGTCCATCAAATCTATAACCCCAAAGATACACTCAGTCTACACTAGTCATAGCCTTGATTATTGCGACATTTCAAGTGTTCAGCCAAGTACCTTTTAAAGATTGTGAGGTTGTCTGCCTCAGAGAAAGTAAGGTCTGAAGGTGCTGGAGATCAGAGTCGTGAGTGTGGTGCTGGAAAAGCACAGCAAGTCAGGCAACATCCAAGGCGCAGGAGAATCAATGTTTCGGGCAAAAGCCCTTCATCAGGAATGACCCTCACTTCTGATGAAATGCTTCTGCACGAAATGTTGATTCTCAGGTGTTCTGCCTCAACTATCCCCCCCTAGGTAATGCATTCCGTACGTGCAGTACCCTCTGGGTAATTTATTTGTTCATGAGCTACAGAGCTATTGTTGGATTTGTGATGAGTCATTGTCAGGATTGCTTGGGCAGTTAATCAGGTTCCACATAAGGGATACAAAAAGGTTCCTGAAGAATTGTGTGTCATCTGTGGCTCAATTGGTGCACAGTCAGCCCCGAAATCATGAGATTTCGGATACTAGCCCCACTTCTGCAGCTGAAGTGGAAAAATCAACCTAGACACTCCATCGCTAGGCTGAGGTCTGCTGCAGTGTCAGAGGTACCATCTTTCAGATGCAATATTAAATTGAAATGGCTCTTCCTGCTGGGCAAGATAGAAAAGATCCAGTGCTGTTAGAAGAGCCCTTCAGCCATATTTATTCCTGGATGAACGCAACATAAAGGGAATGTGGTCATTACACTATTGTCTGTGGGAACGTGCTATGCACTAATTAACAGCTACGTTTTTGATATGGCACAGTAATTAACTTTAAAGGAATAGTATGTTGACTGTAAAGTATTTGGAGATTCTGGATTAGTGGTGCTGGAAGAGCACAGCAGTTCAGGCAGCATCCAAAGTGCTTGGATGCTGCCTGAACTGCTGTGCTCTTCCAGCACCACTAATCCAGAATCTGGTTTCCAGCATCTGCAGTCATTGTTGTTACCTAAGTATTTGGAGATACCTGGCATTTTATGAAAAGCGCTGTATAAATGCAAATCCTTCTTCTCAGCCTGGTTAGATATTGTTAATTCAAAAAAAGGATGAAGTCTGCCAGGGAGCTTGCTACACATCTTCCTTTGTTCTTCTTACCCTCAACACATTTAAGTGACGCATGTTATTCCCCAGCTTGCTTTTTGGCTGGTTTGCAAGCAGCCTGTCCATTTTCTAATGCAAGTAAAGCAGAACAATGTCCACTTTCCTGTTAGATGGAGCCATTTTATTCAGAGGATCATTTTTACACCTAGTTTCAATGGGTGTTCAACCTGCGAGCTGGATTCAAACCATTTGACTGTAAAATCACCAAGATCTCAAAGTGCTGCTCAGCCCCCCGGCAAAAGTCATGCTGAGAATAGTTCCAGTTGGAAAATTACAAAACATATAAACACGGGGATGTACCTAATCACTACTGTGCAACATAACAAGGAATCAGGGGAATGCTTGCTAAGACAAATTTATGCATAGATGTAGACACTGAAAAAAATAATCTAGAGGCAAAATATAATACAAATTGGACGAAACCACAGTTTGCAACAGAAGTCAAAATAAAAAAGAATCCAACCACAGGAAAGATACAGGAGTAGATGGAGAAAGGGGGATGGGAAGCAGAGATGGAAAGTGAGACAGAGAGAATTTGAGGGACAGAAAAGAAACAACGAAAGCTGCTTTCTTATAAATTTGAGAAAGAGTTTGTTTGTCAATACTCCTTCCAGTTCATCAGGTCTCTCCAATAGATATGTTTTGTTAATAAAATACTGCTCAGCAATCTAGTCATTGTTGTTGGAGGTGCAACAGCCAATCTGTGCACAGAAGAATCCCATAAACAGCAGATGAGAAGAATTGTGATTAATCTGTAAGGATGACATGGCTTGAGATGAAGCATTGGTTCAGACACAGTATGACCCCTGCCCCTCATTTAGTAGCTTTTCATTTACCAACATGCAAAAATATTTCACTTATTTCATTTCAATGTCCAACAAGAACAAGGCAAAGACAGTGATTGGCATTTCCTCAGCAGTGGTGCCATTCTGGGTATTTGCTGCTCTCTTCGGCAGAACTGGTTTTGAAAAAGAGAAATGTCAGACTCCACACATTGCTACCAGATCTGCTGAGTTTCTCCAGCATTTTCATTTCTGAGTTTTATATTTTGGAAAAGGTTCAGAAAAAACTTACAAGGATGTTGCCAGGGTTGGAGGGTTTGAGCTAAAGGGAGCGGTTGAATAGGCTGGGGCTGTATTCCCTGGAGCATCAGAGGCCGAGAGGTTTATAAAATCATGAGGGGCATGGATAGGATGAACAGACAAAGTCTTTTCCCTGGGCTGGGAGGAGTCCAGAACTAGAGGACATAGGTTTAATGTGAGAAAGGAAAGATTTAAAAGGGGCAACGTTTTCACACAGAGGGTGGTGTGTGCATGGAATGAGCTGCCAGAGGAAATGGTGGAGGCAGGTACAATTACAATATTTAAAAGGCATCTGGATGGGTATATGAATAGGAAGGATTTAGAGGGATATGGGCCAAATGCTGGCAAATGGAACAAGATTAACTTAAAATATCTAGTTAGCATGAATGATTTTGACCTAAGGGTCTGTTTCTGTGCTGTACATCTATTTGACACTATGACTCTAAGACTCACCTTTGGCAAAGTGCCAATGCTTTACTATCTGCAGGAATAACTTAATGCTATGGCTATGATCCCCTGGCAACTTGGTTCCTCTCACGATGTTGGATCATAAAATCATTCTTAATTTGCCTTGATGCAGTTTTATAAAGTACCTTGTCTAAAGTGCTGTCCTCTGGACTGTGGCTCAGTCTTGATAATAGATGACAAACCTCTCAGAGGCAATCCCCACAGTATTCAGGACAGCAAGAATGAAGGTCTAGTGGTAGTGTCACTAGCCTAGCAATTTAGTAGCTCGATGTTAATGCTCTGATCTTCATTCAAAACCTTCTACAGCAGTGGTTATATAACCCCATTAGTTACAATAGGATAGAATAAATAAGGAGTTACAAACCTGTTAACCTTACATCAGCAGTAGCGAGAAGGTTAGAATCTATTGTGAGGGAAGTGAGAAATGCACCCTTGGATGGTCATGAGCTTATTGATGATACAGAGGAGCCAATATTGCACTGGGGTGGACAAAGTTAAAATCACACAACAGCAGGTTGTAGTCCAGCAGGTTTATTTTGAAGTACAAGTTTTTAGAGTGCTGCTCCTTCATCAGGTACTTAGTGGGGCAGGATCATAGGATGCAGAATTTTTTAGTAAAACATCTAAGTGTCATACAACTGACGTCATATATCTAACAGACCTAGGTTGCTATTCAGTCTTTAATCACTTAGAATGGGGATGCATTACTATGTAAATCCCAGAACTTCCTTCAAGTCACAGTCCCGAGATAACTTAAGGCTTTATAACTTATTTTTATATAAGTGACATCTCAGCTCAGGCAATGCATTAAAGGTGTGAGGTTAGAGTCTATATGTATCCACCTTGAGTCTAACCGGTTCTATTTAGAGTCATAGAGTCATAGAGATGTACAGCAATGCAAACAGACCCTTCGATCCAACCCATCTATGCCAACCAGATATCCCAACCCAATCTAGTCCCATCCACCAGTACCCGGCCCATATCCCTCAAAACCCTTCCTATTCATATACCCATCCAAATGCCTCTTAAATGTTGCAATTGTACCAGCCTCCACCACGTCTTCTGACAGCTCATTTCATACACATACCACCCACTGTGTGAAAAAGTTGCCCCTTAGGTCTCTTTTATATCTTTTCCCTCTCACCCTAAACCTATGCCCTCTAGTTCTGGACTCCCCGACCCCAGGGAAAAGACTTTGCCTATGTATCCTATTCATGCCCCTCATAATTTTATAAACCTCTATAAGGTCACCCCTCAGCCTCTGACGCTCCAGGGAAAATAGCCCCAGCTTGTTCAGCCTCTCCCTTTAGCTCAAATCCTCCAACCCTGGCAACATCCTTGTAAATCTTTTCTGAACCCTTTCAAGTTTCACAACATCTTTCTTATAGGAAGGAGACCAGATATGCATGCAATATTCCAATAGTGGCCTAACCTACAGCCGCAACATGACTTCCCAACTCCTGTACTCAATAAGGTAAAAACAAGGACTGCAGATGCTGGAAACCAGAGTCTAGATTAGAGTGGTGCTGGAAAAGCACAGCAGGTCAGGCAGCATCCGAGGAGCAGGAAAATCGATGTTTTGGGCAAAATCCCTTCATCAGGAATAGAGGCAGGGTACCTGCAGAGTGGAGAGATAAATGAGAGGGAGGTGGGTGTGGGGAGAAAATAGCATAGAGTACAATTGGTGAATAAGGGTGGGGAAAGAGGTGATAGGTCAGAGAGGAGGGTGGAGTGAATAGGTGGAAAAGAAGATAGGCCGGTAGGACAGGTCATGGGGGCAGCGCTGAGCTGGAGGTTTGGAGCTATGGTGAGGTGGGGGAAGGGGAAATGAGGAAAATAGGTGAAATCCACATTGATGCCATGGGGTTGAAGTGTTCTGAGGTGGAAGATGAGGCATTTTCCTCCAGGCATCGGGTGGTGAGGGAGCAGCAGTGGAGGAGGCCCAGGGCCTGCATGTCCTTGGCAGAGTGGGAGGGGGAGTTGAAATGTTGGGCCACAGGGCGGTGGGGTTGATTGGTGTGGGTGTCCCAGAGTTGTTCCCTAAAGTGCTCTGCTAGGAGGCGTCTAGTCTCCCCAGTGTAGAGGAGACCACATCGGAAGCAATGGATACAATAAATGATATTGGTGGATATGCAGGTAAAACTTTGATGGATGTGGAAGGCTGCTTTGGGGCCTTGGATGGAGGTGAGGGAGGAGATGTGGGCGCAGGTTTTGCAATTCCTGTGGTGGCAGGGGAAGGTAATACTCTGACCAATAAAAGAAAGCATACCAAATGCCTTCTTCACTATCCTATCTACCTGTGACTCCACTTTCAAGGAGCTATAAACCTGCACTCCAAGGTCTCTTTGTTCAGCAACACTCCCTAGGACCCTACCATTAAGTGTATAAGTCCTGCTAAGATTTGTTTTCCCAAAATGCAGCACCTCGCATTTATCTGAATTAAACTCCATCTGCCACTTCTCAGCCCATTGGCCCATCTGGTCAAGATCCTGTCCACTACACCTCCAGTTTTGGTGCTAACTGCAAAATTACTATTTCCAAATAGGAATTTATAAAATGTCACATTGACTGACTGCCTACAGATTGTGTGCTTTTTGAACAAAACAAATGTATCCGCAAATACAAATTTACCCCAAATGAATGTGTGCGCGCGCGTGCGCATGTGTATGTGTATGTGTTTGTGTGTGTGTGTGTATGTGAGCGCACATGTGTGTGTGTCTGTGAGCGCGCGTGTGTGTGTGTCTGTGAGCGCGCGTGTGTGTGTGCGTGCGTGTGTGTGTGTGTGTGTGTGTGTGTAGATCTTATTGGGCACAGTCAGCAGGGATTTTCAAATGGGGAATGATTTTGAGAAATTTGTTCTTTGAGGATGTTACCAGTGAAATTGATGAAGGTGAGCCAATGAACGCAATACTTAAATTTTCAGAATCCTTTGATAAATTCTTCATAGGAGTCTGTTTAGCAGCATTAAAGCACATTGTACAGGAAATAATGCATTGGTGTGATTTAATGATTGGTTAACAGACATTAAAGAGAGAGTGGGAATAATTGGTTCAATCTTGTGTTGGCAAATTGTGACTAGTGGGGTTTTACCAGGACCAACATTTTGTTCCCAGTTGTTCACAATATACATCAATTATTTGGAGTTTGAACTAAGTCTAATATTTCCAAATTTGCAGATGACATAAAATTAAGTGGGCATGTATGTGGAAGATATAAAGCAACTTCAGGAGGGCTTTAGCAAATGGGCAAAAACATGGCAGATAGAATATACTGTGAAAAAAATATAAGATTATTTACTTTGATAGGTTAAATAGGTATAGAGTATTTTTTAAATGGTAAGGGATTAGAAAGTACAGATTTACAAAGGCACCTCAGTGTCCTGGTCAATAACTCAGTAAATGCTAACATGCAGGGAACAGTAAGGTATCAGAAAGGCTGATAGAATGTTAGTCTTTTTTAACAAGATGATTCAATTACAGGGAGGACAGGTCTTGCTTCAATTACGCAGGAGTTTGTTTAGAGCCCACCTGGAATTCTGCGTGCAGTTTTGGTCTTGTATTTTCAGGAATTGGAATTAAGGGAATGCAACAAAGGTTCACCAAAACTGTTCCTGAGATGATTCAGTGAAGAGAGATTGGGCAAACTGGGCTTCTCCAGAGTTTTGAAAAGTGAAGGGTGATCTTGTTGAAATTTACAAAATGCAGGTAAGATATATGCCCAGATTGAGAAGTCTAGAACAAGGGGACAACATTTCAAATTATAAAGGGATGCCACTTCGGTCTAAGATGAGCAGTTTTTTTTTAACTTAGAGGATTATGGAGTTCTTCATTGCAGAGGGCTGTGGAAGCTCAGAGAATGTTTAAGGTAGGGATTGATTAATTTCTGATAACCAATTGCAAAAACTGTTATGGTGTTAGTATCAGTAAAAAGTATTCGCGTGTTCGATTAGTCATGATTGTATTAAATGGAAGAACAGGCTCAGTGGGCTGAATGGCCTCCTGTCCATATGTGCTATTGACTGAGCTATCCCTGATGAACTAAGTTCTGCCTAACGCACACACCTTCCTGAACTGGAAATACATTTCTATTCATTCATTGTTGACAGATCAAACAACAACAATACCCACACCCTTCCCCATTCCCCAATCCCCCCTCCTCCAGCATTGTCGTGGATGCACCTACATCACAAGCAATGCAGTGGTTCAGGAGGTGGCTCACCACCACTTTCTCAAGGACAATTATGGATGGGTAATAAATACTGGCCCAGCAAGTAATGCCAATATCCCATGAATGAATAAAATAAAAAAGTTAGCAGTGAGGACAGAGGGGGAAGGAGTTACACTGTTTTCCAAAACTTGTGAATGACAAGCAGAGCCTGTGTTAGCTCCTGCCTACTGCAGTCGCTCTATGCCCAAAACATCCACTCTCCTGCTCCTCGGATGCCGTACTGTTCCAACACCATGCTTTTCAATTCTGATCTCCAGCATCTGCAGTCCTCATGTATGACAGTCCAGTTGTGAAATTCTAAAATTATTCAATTCCTTACAGTGCAGAAAGCAGCCATTCGGCCCATTGAGTCTGCACCAACCCTGCAAAGAGCATCCCACACAGATCCTTACCCTCTAATCGTCACCCCATATTTATCATGACTCGCCCATCTAACCTACACATCTCTGGACACTAAGGGACAATTTGGCCTGGCCAATCCACCTAATCTGCACATCCTTGGAATGTGGAAGGAAACTTGGACACCTAGAGGAATGGCCCCACAGAAAGTCACTCAAGGCTGGAATCAAACCTGGGTCCCTGGAGCTGTGAGGCAGCAGTGCTAAACATTGAGTCACCATGCCACCATTCAAATATGATCAAAAGAGATTGCATTGGTATTGCCCTTTGTATGGATCCATGATATCTTAATATTTTTACAGTGTAGCTATTGCTATACAGAAATTCCAGCAACTGATTTGCATCCAGCAAGCTGTCACACAGCAGCAATGTATTCATGCCCAGATAATCTTTTATTACCATGTTGGTTGAGGTATAAATATTGGCTCCAAGATAGTGAGCATAACTCTACTGCTCACTTTCGAAATTGAGATGGGGCCTCAGTTTTAGCTCTCCGTTCGAGGTCAGCAGCCTTTGACAGTGTCTCACTCCCTTGGTATTGGTTTGAGGGAGTGCTATTCTGTTTTCAGGCTCCGATCCTTGAGTGAATTTCAATCCCAATTTCAATCAATAAATTCAGGTGGGAGTGTTGCCCACAGAAACACAAATTGTCATAGCAGCAAGTGCAGCCCAGTAGATTTCAACCCATTAATTCACAAATCTTCCAACTGACCCTTGTTTGCCGCTAGTGTTGATCAATCACTCACTTCGTGTAAGCAATAATCTTGTTAATTCATTTATCACTGTATTATGTGCCAGATAGTCCAAACGTAACCTTCTTGTTTACATTCTGGTATACTCTTGCAATCTTTCTGCCTATACCGAGACTTAAAATAGTCCGTGATTTCTAACAAATTGAGTACATCTTGTGCCTTTAATATATTCCTGCAACTCACCTTCATTAATAAGCAAGAGAAAACGGTAAACCTTGCTTCAACTTGACCTGGGTGCCTGCAAACTCCATGCCTACACTGCCACCTTCAGCTCAGACACTGTAACTTCAGACTGAAGCTCTTCTGTTCCCAAATCTCACACTATGTATGGGCATAAAAGGTTAGGAGTAAAGACTAAATACACAGGAGCAGAAATTAGACCATTTGGCCCATCGATGCTGCTTCACTATTCAATCATGCCTGATAAGTTTCTCAATCCCATTCTCCCGCTTCCTCCCCATAACCTTTGATCCCCTTGGCAATCAAGGACCTATCTATCTTTAATCAGTCCTTCCAATTTGTTCTGCAATCATGGATAGTTTGTGAACTCAACTGCACATTCCCATATCACCAAAAGCATTTGACTCCCTCCTTAGTCAAGAATCTATCTACCTCTTCTTAAAAATATTGAATGATACTGTCTCCAGGGAAGAAAGCTCCAGTGACCCATCACCCCCGAGAGAAAAAAATAAAACCTTCCTCATCACTTTCCTAAAGACAAGACCCCCTTATTTTAAACTCTGTCCCCTAGTTCTGTTTCTCCCACTCAATGAAACAGTATCCACCCTTTGAAGTCCCCTCAGAGTTTATAAATATTTGTAATCAATGTCAAGGAATTTTCCCCAGAGTAGGGGAGTTCAAAACTAGAGGGCATAGGTTTAAGGTGAGAGGGGAATGATTTAAAAGGGACAAGCTGTCAGATGAAGTGGTGGAGGCTGGTACAATTACAATATTTAAAAGTTGTCTGAATAGATATATGAATAGGAAGGGTTTGGAGGGATATGGGCCAAGTGCTGGCAAATGGGACTAGGTTAGGTTGGGATAACTGGTCGGCATGGACGAGTTGGACTGAAGCATCTGTTTCCATGCTGTATATCTCTAAGACTCTATATTTGTGCTAAATGTGATATGAATAATCTACAAAAAAGCTGGAAAAATGAATTTGCTGATGACCATGAAACCGTTGCTGATTGTTGGAAAAGCCCATCTGGCTCAGGAAAGGAAACTGCTATCATTAAAGGTCAGTTCTATACATGAATCCATACCCACAGCAACATGGTTGACTCTTAGGTGCTCTTTGAAATGACCTGGTAAGCCACTCGGTTCAAGGGTAGCGAGGGACAGGCAATGACCTATGGCCAGCTAGTGATGCCAATGTCCCACGAGGACAATCAGCCTGTTCAGACGTGTTATGACACACCTGTGGAGTAGCTGGGACTTGAAATAAAACCTTTCAGCTCAGAGATAGGGACACTATCGCAGTGTCATAAGGTTCCTTAACATTGTGCACTATTCTCTGGTAGGATTCAAACCCACATTTCCAGAACATCATCCTGGAACTCTGGATCACTAGTCCAGAGACATTATCACTACATTATTACCTGTCTGATAACTGGACTTCATTATGGATCTGAACGTGGCAACTTTTAGACAGACTTCAGCTCTTATTTTAATCAACATGCTCAGGCATGTTAGAACATATCCCTGGAGCAACTCAGACTTGAATCCAGGGCTACTGGCTCAGAGTAGGGTCACTACCACTGTGCCAGAACAGCCGCACTCAGGCTGTCATATATTTCAATAGGATCATCTGGATTCAGATTCAAAGCTTTCTCACAAGATAAAGTCCTATCCCAGGAATTAGTCAAGCAGACTTTGTCTGAACTGTCTAATTAATATCCCAGAAGATTTGGGGCTGCGTTTGTAATTGACAAAACCACCTTGCTGTGTGCTTAATTCACAACAGCACCAACTTAGAGTCATAAGATTGTGCAGCAAGGAATCAGACCCTTCTGTCCACTTAATCCATGCCAATCAGACATCCTAAATTAATCGAGTCCCATTTGCCAGCATTTGGCCCCTATCCCTCCAAACCCTTCCTATTCATATATCCATCCAGATGCATTTTAAATGTTGTAATTGTACCGCCTCTACCACTTCCTCTGGAAAAGGAAGTCCAGAGGTCAGAGGTGAAGCCACTGAAACAATGCGGGGCGCTGCTAGGCAGAAGGAAATCAGGAGTGTACCAGGGTTCAGAAGAGTCAGAGACCTGGAGGGCTAGCCAAGGTTACACAGCTAGAGATCTTTCAGTGAGGTAGTGGGCTAGATTTTCCAGAGAGTGGAAGTCTGCACCTTACCCATGCAACAAACCAGCTTGGTGTTTCCAATCAGATCTCCTTCACAGTTGTGGAGATGATCCTTTCACGCATGCAGTCCCTTGTGGTGCAAAACATTTGGGGTAAGGTAAACATTGCCCCCTCTTTCACAGTCCAATGACCTGCTGAGGCCATATAGACAACATCCACCACTCTGTCTTCATCAATCTTCTTAGTCACTTCTTCAAAAAAGTCAAAAAGTGTGATGCTGGAAAAGCACAGCACGTTAGGCAGCATCCAAGGAGCAGGAGAGTCAATGTTTCAGGCATAAGCCCTTCATCAGGAACTTCTTCAAAAAACTCAATCAAGTTCTTTCAAATAACTATACAAATGATCCAACTTACCTGTTTTTACCCCATAATCTATGGTTTTCTCCTTTGCAACTATATAGTTGCATTCCTTTTCAGAAATTAATAGTAAATGTACATTCAAGAAATATATTCCAGATTGTAACAGCTTGTGTAAAAATAAACTTTGGCCAATTTCCTTCTTCTGTCTTTTATCATGTTCAGACAGTAGTGTCAAGTGGATAATTGGTCTCCTCCAGAGGTTAATAGCATCATAACACCGGTCTTTGGCTAATGAGGTTCACTCCATTTCATATGATAACTTGTGTGAAGGCACTGGATACTGCAACGCCACAGGATTCTGATTACACTCCAACAGTATGACAGAAGACTTGTGTTCTAATACCTGCCATTCCACTCACTAACCAAATTGTTCCAACAAGTTACAACATCAGCATTTACTTAACAGTGTGGAAAATTGTCCATGTATATCCTGTACACAAAAAATAGGACAATTACTACCCCATCAGTCTACTCTCAATCACTAGTGAGGTGGTAGGAGGGTCTCGTTGAGAATGGTGTCTACGAGTACTCACTAAGCAGTAGGAGAAAGTGAGGGCTGCAGATGCTGGAGAGTCAGAGTCAAAAAGGGTGATGATGGAAAAGCACAGTAGGTCGGGCAGCATCCGAGAGCAGGAGAGTTGATGTGATGAAGGGCTTATGCCTGAAACATTGACTCTCCTGCTCCTCGGATGCTGCCTGACCTGCTGTGCTTTTCCAGCACCACATTTTTCGACTCCTACTCAGTAGTAGTAAAAATTTTTTAAAAATATCCATCCACAGGATGAGGGCATCGCTGGCTAGCCCAGCATTTATTGCCCATCTCTAAGTTAAGAGTCAACCAGATTGCTGTGAGTCTGTAGACCAGAACAGGTAAGAATGGCACTCTCCTTCTCTAACAGGAACGAGATGAGTTTTTCCAACAATCAATAATGGGTTTATGATCATTATTAAACTCTTCATTCTAGAGTTTTATTGAATTCAAATTCCACCATCTGGTGTGACACGATTCAAACCCAGGTGCCCAGATATTACCTGGATTTGTAGATTAACAGTTCAGCAATATTACAACTAGGCCATTGCCTCCCCATTGCTATGGGATTTCTGTGACGATTGCTGCTGGCCTATCCTTATGTCCTGCCCTGCTCAGTTTTGGATTTTGTCTGGGCAGTTCATCTCCTGACTTTGACACAGCCTTCCAACAAAGACGGATAAAATAACTGATGTCAAGAGGAGAGGTGAGAGTGACTTGACATCAAGGCTACATTCACCTGAGGGTCGAATCAAGAAGCCCTAGCAAAACTGGAATCAGCGGCACCAGGATAAATACCTCAGGAACAGGGTCAGTCAGAGTGACCCTGAAGGTGATCAGCAGGATAAATACCTCAGGAACAGGGTCAGTCAGAGTGACCCTGAAGGTGATCAGCAGGATAAATACCTCAGGAGGGGGTCAGTCAGAGTGAATCTTGGGGGGAACAGCAGGATAAATACCTCAGGAGGGGGTCAGTCAGAGTGAACCTGGGGGTAAGCAGCAGGATAAATACCTCAGGAGTGGGGTCAGTCAGAGTGAATCTGGGGGGGAGCAGCAGGATAAATACCTCAGGAGGGTGTCAGTCAGAGTGAATCTGGGGGAGGGCAGCAGGATAAATACCTCAGGAGTGGGGTCAGTCAGAGTGAATCTGGGGGGGAACAGCAGGATAAATACCTCAGGAGGGGGTCAGTCAGAGTGAACCTGGGGGGGAGCAGCAGGATAAATACGTCAGGAATGTGGGTCAGTCAGAATGAACCTGGGGGTGAGCAGCAGAATAAATATCTCAGGAGTGGGGTCAGTCAGAGCGAACCTGGGGGGGAGAAGCAGGATAAATATTCAGGAGGGGGTCAGTCAGAGTGAATCTGGGGGTAAGCAGCAGGATAAATATTCAGGAGGGGGTCAGTCAGAGTGAATCTGAGAGGGAGCAGCAGGATAAATACCTCAGGAGGGGGGGTCAGTCTGAGTGAACCTGGGGGGGAGCAGGATAAATACCTCAGGAATGTGGGTCAGTCAGAGTGAACCTGGGGGGGAGCAGCAGAATAAATATCTCAGGAGTGGGGTCAGTCAGAGTGAACCTGGGGAGCAGCAGGATAAATACCTCAGGAGGGTGTCAGTCAGAGTGAACCTGGGGGTGAGCAGCAGGATAAATACTCAGGAGGGGGTCAGTCAGAGGGAATCTGGGGGGGGAGCAGCAGGATAAACACCTGAGGAATGTGGGTCAGTCTGAGTGAACGTAGAGCTTAATGTAGGGATGGAGCTATGGTGATGACATCACGACCCAAAGGTTACCTTTACTTGTTTGCTCAGAAATCAGGTTTGCAGACTGAGTGAGTAGTGTGTGCAGAGAGATAAAGACCTTTGTGTAGGTATAGTCTGTCGGAATAGAGGGTCAGGAGTGAGAAACCTGAGTCTGGTGATTAATGTGCTAGATTGTGTCATCAGTTCCTGGATTGTTGCCTGTAGTTGATAAGCTTGATTGAGTTGATAAAGTTCACAATGGCAGGCATGTGGAATGCTCCTCCTGCAATACATGGGAAATCAGGGACATTTCCAGTCTCCATGGTGACTTGTGCACAGGATGTATGTTGGACTGAAGCTCCTGATTTGCCACATGCTCAGAGCTGCAAATGGACTCATTACGGAGCATCCATGAGGCTGAGATTGTCAGGGATCGTACATTGTGTGTGTGCTGCTCACCCCACCAGTAAAGGCTACACAGACAGAGCAGAGTTGGGTGACCATCAGGAAGCCTGGTAAGCTGGGAAGGCAGTGCAAGAGTCCCCTGTGGACATTCCCCTGTCAAACAGGTATACTTTTTTGGATACTGTTAGTGAGGGGTGGAGTGGCCTCTCAGGGGAAAGCAACACCAGTAACTACATTGGTGGCACCTTAACTGGCACTGTTGTACATTCGCGGGGGGTGGGGGGAGGTTGGATCAAAGTGTAGGCAAGCAGCAGCAATGGGGGAACCATACAGCTGGGGTCACTGATAGGCTCTTCTGTGGCTGCAAACAAGAAGATCCCAGGCTGGTGTATTGTCTTTCTGGTGCCAGGGTCAAGGATGTCTCTGAGCGGGCACAAGATAGCCTGAAGGGGATGGGTGAGCAGCCAGAGGTTGTGGTCCATATTGCTATGAACAACAGAGGGCAAAGGGAGAGGTGAGTCCCTGCAAAGGGAGTTCGGGGAGTTAGTTAAGAAGTTGAAAAGCAGAACCTTTAGGCTTATAATCTCGGGATTACTTACTATGCCATGTGTCAATGAGGCTCGGAATAGGAAGGTAGTACAGTTAGATATGTGGCTAAAGAACTGTTGTAGGAGGGAGGGCTCCATGTGTGTAGACCATTGGGATATGTACTGGGCTAGTTGGGACCGGTACAACAAAGGTATGTGTTCCACATAAACTAGGCAGGGTGGGGGGGCAGTGGGAAGACGGCAATATCTGGCAGGGAGGTTTACTTGTGCCACTCAGGAGGGTTTAAGCTAGTGTTTTAGGGAGACTGAGGGAATCTGAGTAGGTCAGTAAGTAAAATAATGAAGGAGGAGCCAGTGGAAGAACAGACATAGTGAGGTCTGGGAGTCCAAGGTGTATCTGTTTTAATGCAAGGAGTATAATAGGAAAGGCAGATGAACTGATAAGGGAGAATATCGCAGCTGGACTGACGGAGGACATGTTGGAAGGTAATCCATATGGGTGGCGCTCAGGAATAGGATGGTGCAATCACTTTGATGGGATTGTTCTGCAGGCCCCGTAATGGAGGAACAGATATGTGGACAAATTGTGAAAAAATGTGAAAACAACAGGGTTGTTGTGTTGAGTTATTTTAACTTCCCCTATATTGACTGGGACTCACTTAGTTAGGCTTGGATGGGAAAGAATTTGTTTGGTGTTTCCATTATGGTTTTTCAAAGCAATAAGTAAATAGTCCAACTATGGAAGGGGCCATTCCAGACATGGTATTGGGGAATGAGCTGGTCAGGTGATTGAAGTTTCAATGAGGTATCATTTTGGGAACAGTGACCATAATTCTGTAAGTTTTAAGTGGATAAGGATAAGAGTAGTTCTTGGGTGAAAACTGGGGGAAGGCTAACTCCACAATATTACGCAGGAACTGGGGAACATAAACAGGGGCGGCTGTTTGAAGTAACTCCACATCAGGAGGGAGGGCTTGGATTAGCACGTTCCTGTAAAACCTGAGGCATAAGGATGGCAAGATCCAGCAATCTTGGATAACATGAAAAACTGAGAGCTCAGTCAAAAAGAAAAAGAAGATGTGTTTAAAGTTTAGCAAACTAAACACAGAGAGAGATAGATGCAGTTCTTGAAGGATACAAAGATAGCATGGAAGAACTCAAACAAGGAATTAGGAGGGCTAAAAGGGGCCACAAAATATCTTTGGCAAACAAGACTAAGGAAAATCCCAAGGCATTTTATACATACATGCGAAACAAGAAGGTAGCTAGGGAACGGGTGGGTTCACTCAAGGGCGAACGAGGCAGGTTATGTACGAAGCTGAAGAAAATTATTGAGGTCCTCAACAAATACTTTGTATCAATATTCACAGAGAAGAAGGACATGATGGATGGTGACTCTCAGGAGGGGTGTTTTAGTTTGCCAGGGCATGTCAATATAAAAATGGGGATGCTAGATGTTTTGAAAAGCACTAAGGTCAGCAAATCCCCAGGACCTGATGAAATCTTCCCAGAATGCTGAGAGAGGCAGCTGAGGAAATTGCTTGGGCCTTGTGTGAAATCTTTCTATCGTTTTTCATCACAGGAGAGTTCTCAGAGGACTGGAGAGTAGCCAACGTTGTTCTTTTGGTTAAAAAGGCCAAGAGGGATATTCTAGGAAAGTACACGCCAGTGAGCTTTATGTCAGTGGCAACAAAATAATTGGAGGGATATGATTTACTTACTTTGGAAAAATATGGACATTTTAGAGATTGGCAGTATGACTTTGTGTGGGGAAGTTCATGTCTCACCAACTTTATTTAGTTTTTTTGAAGAAGTGGCAAAGATGATTGATAAGGGCAGTGCAATGGATTTTGTCTGTATGGACTTTAACAAGGCCTTTGACAAGGTCCCTCATGGCAGGCTGTTACAGAAGGTGAAGTCACATGAGACCTGCAGTAAGCTGATAAGATGGATACAGAACTGGCTTAGTCATAGAAGACAGGGAGTGTTTCTCTGACTGGATCAGTGACTAGTGGTGTTTCACAGGGACCAGTGCTGGGAGCCCCATTGCTTGTAATCCATAGCAATGATTTGGACATGAGTGTGGGTGGCCTGATTAGTACATTTGCGGACAACAAAAAGATTGGGGGTGCCAGATTGCAGAGGATAGAACAGGCTAGAGATAGGCAAAGAAAGAACAAAAAAAATTTACAACCCAGGAACAGGCCTTTCGGCCCTTCAAGCCTGAGCCAATCCAAATGTACTATCTAAACCTGTTGGTCAATTCCTAAGCATCTGTATCCCTCTGCTCCCTACCTACTCATGCATCTGTCCAGATGCAGCTTAAATGAATCTACCGTGCCTGCCTCTACCACCTCTGCTGGCAATGTGTTCCAAATGCCCACCATTCTCTGTGTGAAGTATTTGCCGCTTGTAGCCGCCTTAAACTTTTCACCTCTCACCTTGAAAGCATGACCTCTCGTTATTGAATCCTTCACCCTGGGAAAAAGCTTGTCTCTATTCACCCTGTCTATACCCTTCATGATTTTGTAAACCTCAATCAGGTCCCCCCTCAACCTCCTTTTTTCTAGTGAAAATAAACCTAACCAACTCAACCTCTCTTCATAGCTAGCACCTTCCATACCAGGCAATATCCTCGTAAACCTTCTCTGCACCCTCTCCAAAGCATCCACATCCTTTTGGTAATGTGGCGACCAGAACTGTACACAATATTCTAAATGTGGCCGCACCAATGTCTTGTACAATTTTAACATGACTTGCCAGCTCTTATACTCAATACTCCATCCAATGAAGCCAAGCATACCATATGTCTTCTTGACCACTCTATCCACCTGTGCAGCAACCTTCAGGGTACAATGGACCTGTACTCCCAGATCACTCTGCCCATCAACTTTTCCTAAGGCTCTTCCATTCATTGTATAATTCGCTCTAGAATTAGTCTGGCCTAAATGCATCACCTCACATTTGTCTGAATTGAAAGCCATCTGCCACTTTTCCGCTCAACTCTCCAGTCTATCTATATCCTCCTGTATTCTCTGACAGTCCCTTATGCTTTCTGCTATTCCACCAATCTTCGTGTCATCTGCAAACTTGCTGATCATACCAACAGTGCCCTCTTCCAGATCATTTATGTATATCACAAACAACGGTGACCCAAATACTGACCCCTGTGGAACACCACTGGTCACCTTTCTCCATTTCAAGAAACTCCCTTCAACTACTACTCTGTCTCCTGTTGCTCAACCAGTTATTTATCCACCTAGCTAGAACACCCTGTACACCATGTGACTTCACTTTCTCCACAATTAGTCTACAAAGGGGGACCTTATCAAATGCCTTACTAATGTCCATGTATATGACATCTACAGCCCTTCCTTCATCTACCAACTTGGTCACTTCCTCGAAGAACTCTAATAAGTTGGTAAGACATGATCTCCCCCGCACAAAACCATGTTGCCTATCACTGATAAGCTCATTCTTTTCTAAATATAAAAAGATCCCATCTCTTAGTACCCTCTCCAGCAACTTCCCAACCACTGCTGTCAGGCTCACTGGTCTGTAGTTACCCGGAATATCCCTACTACCCTTCTTGTACAGGGGGACAACATAAGCTACCCTCCAGCCCTCCAACACCTCACCTGTATTTAAGGATGCCACAAAGATATCTGCCAGGGCCCCAGCTATTTCCTCTCTCACCTCCCTCAGCAACCTGGGATAGATCCCATCCGGTCCTGGGGATTTGTCCACCTTAATAGCCTCTAGCATACCCAACACATGTCAAAGGATGAGGGATGTACTGATAGAAGTTTGCAAACCTGGGGGAAGAAATAGCATTTGAGGTTTAATCTGGAAAAAATGCAAGGTCACAGAGTCATAGAGATGTACAGCATAGAAACAGACCCTTTGGTCCAACCCGCCCATGCCGACCAGATATCCCAACACAATCTAGTCCCACCTGCCAGATCCTGGCCCATATCCTCCAAACCCTTCCTATTCATATACCCATCCAATTGCCTCTTAAATGTTGCAATTGTATCAGCCTCCACCATATCCTCTGGCAGCTCATTCCATACACGTACCACCCTCTGTGTGAAAAAGTTGCCCCTTAGCTTTCTTTTATATCTTTCCCTTCTCACCCTAAACCTATGCCCTCTAGTTCTGGACTTCTCGATCCCAGGGAAAAGATTTTGTCTATTTATCCTATCCATGTCCCTCATAATTTTGTAAACCTCTATAAGGTCACCCCTCAGCCTCCGACCCTCCAGGGAAAACAGCCCCATCCTGTTCAGCCTCTCCCTGTAGCTCAGATTCTCCAACTCTGGCAACATCCTTGTAAATCTTTTCTGAACCCTTTCAAGTTTCACAACATCTTTCCGATAGGAAGGAGACCAGAACTGCATGCAATATTCCAACAGTGGCCCTAACCAATATCCTGTACAGCCGCAACATGACCTCCCAACTCCTATACACAATACTCTGACCAATAAAGGAAAGCATACTGAACGCCTTCTTCACTATCCTATCTACCTGCGACTCCAGTTTCAAGGAGCTATGAACCTGCACTCCAACAGTCCCTAGGACCTTTCCATTAAGCGTATAAGTCCTGCTAAGATTTGCTTTCCCAAAATGCAGCACCTCACATTTATGATAATGCATTTTGAAAGGTCTAATGCAGGAGGAAAGTATGGAGTAAAAGGCAGAGCCGTTAGTAGCATCAGCATACAGAGGGATCAAGACATACAGGTCCTCAGTTCCCTGAAAGTGGCAACAGAAGTGGGTAATGTGGTCAAAAAGGCATATGGCATGCTTGCCTTTAATGGTCAGGGAAAAGAGTACAAAGATCGGCAAGCCAGGTTGTAGCTATATCGAACTTAGTAAGGGCTCGTTTGGAATATTGGATGCAGTCCTGGTCATCACACTATCAGAATGATAAGGAGACTTTAGAGACGGTACAGAAATAGTTTACAAGGATATTGCCTGGTTCATAGGGTATTAGCTATGAGGAGAGATTGGACAAACTTGGTTTGTTTTCACTCGAATGTCAAAGGATGAGGGACGTCCTGATAGAAGTTTACAAAATTATGAGAGGCATGGACAGAATGGATAGTCACAGTCTTTATTTCCAGTGTAGAGGACATAGGTTTAAGGTAAAAGAGGGTCAGTTTAAAGGAGGTGTGAGAGGCTCATTTAATCCAGAGACCCTGACAATTCTGAGGACTTGGTTTGAATCCTACCATGGCAGCTCGAGCAATTTTAGTTCAATATATACCTGGAATTAAGAGTCAAGAGTGTGGCGCTGGAAAAGCACAGAGGTCAGGCAGCATCCAAGGAGCAGGAGAATCGATGTTTCGGGCAAAAGCCCTTCATCAGGAAAGAGGCTTGTGGGCCGAGGGGGTAGAGAGATAAATGGGAGGGGGGTGAGGCTGGGGGGCAAGGTGGCTAAGAGTGCGATAGTTAGACGGAGGTGGTGATAGGTTGGAGAGGAAGGTGGAGTGGCTAGGTAGGATGGAAGATGGACAGGTAGGACAGGTCATGAGGGCAGTGCTGAGTTGGATGGTTGGAACTGGGATAAGATGGGGAGAAGGAAAATGAGGAAACTGGTGAAATCCACATTGATGCCATGTGGTTGGAGGGTCCAAAGGTGGAAGATGGGGCGTTCTTCCTCCAGGTATTGGGTGGTTAGGGTTTGGTGATGGAGGAGGCCCAGGACCTGCATGTCCTTGGTGGAGTGAGAGTGGGAGTTGAAATGTTCAGCCGTGGGGTGGTGGAGTTGATTGGTGCGGATGTCCCAGAGATGTTCTCTGAAGTGCTCTGCAAGTAGGCGTCCTGTCTCCCTAATGTAAAGGAGATCACATTGTGTGCAACAGATACAGTAAATGACATGTGTGGAAGCGCAGGTAAAACTCTGATGGATGTAGAAGGCTTTTTTGAGGCCTTGGATGGAGGTGAGGGAGGAGGTGTGGGCACAGGTTTTGCAATTCCTGTGGTGGCAGGGGAAAGTGCTGGGAAGGGTAGGTTAGTGGGGGTGCTGATCTGACGAAGGAGTCGCGGAGGGAACTGTGTTTACAGAATGCGGATGGGGTGGGAGGGGAATATATCTCTGGTGGTGGGTTACATTTGTAGGTGGCAGAAATGACAGAGGATGATGCGATGTAAATGGAGGTTAGTGGGGTGGAAGTTGAGGACCGGGAGGGGTGTGGGTTCTGTCTTTGTTACGGTTGGAGGGGTGGGGTTCGAGGGCGAGGTACGGGATGTGAATGAGATGAGCTGGAGGGCAACTTCAACTACATGGGAAGGGAAATTGTGGTCTTTAAAAGAAGAAGACCATCTGGTGTGTTCTATGGTGGAACTGGTCCTCCTGGGAGCAGATGCACTAGAGGTGGAGGAAATAGGAATAAGGGATAGCGTTTTTACAGGAGGAAGGGTGGGAGGATGTGTAGTGCAGGCGGCCCAGCTCTCCAACTGCAACAAGGACAGAATACCACCACTACCCCCCACCACAGTCCTCGCCTTCCACCCACTAACCTCTGCCTACATCACACTATGCTCTGTCATTTCCACCATTTCCAAACGGACCCCACCACCAGTGATACATTTCCCCCCCACCCCTATCCGCATTCCCTGAAGACCATGCCCGACATGAATCTCTTGTCAGCTCTGCGCCCCCCAACAACCCACCCTTCCCTTCCAGCACCTTCCCCTGCCATCGTAGGAATTCAAAATCTGCGCACACACCTCCCCCCCTTCACATCTGTCCAAGGCCCCATAGGAGTCTTCCACATCCATCAGAATTTCACCTGCACTTCCACACGTGTCATTTACTATATCCAATGCTCCTGATGTGGTCTCCTCTACATTGGGGAGACAGGACGCCTACTCGCAAAGCACTTCAGACAACATCTCTGGGACACCTGCACCAACCAACCACACCACCACATCGCCCCATGGCCGAGCATTTCAACTCCCCCTCCCACTCAGCCAAGGACATGCAGGTCCTGGGCCTCCTCCATTGCCACACCCTAACCACCCAATGCCTGGAGGAAGAATGCCTCATATTGTGCTTCAGAAACCTCCAACCACATGGCATCAATGTGGATTTCACCAGTTTCCTCATTTTCCTTCTCTCCATCTTAACCCAGTTCCAACCTTCTAGCTCAGCATTGTCCTCATGACCTGTCCTATCTGTCCATCTTCTGGTAAAAAGTGAGGTCTGCAGATGCTGGAGATCAGTTGAAAATGTGTTGCTGGTTAAAGCACAGCAGGTTAGGCAGCATCCAAGGAATAGGAAATTCGACGTTTCGGGCATAAGCCCTTCATCAGGAATGAGGAGAGGGTGCCAGGCAGGCTAAGATAAAAGGTAGGGAGGAGGGACTTGGGGGAGGGGCGATGGAGATGTGATAGATGACCTGGGGGGTGCAGTGAGAGAGAGACTCATTGAAATCCTTGTAGAGGGAGGAAGAGAGCTTCTTCAAGGAAGGCATCCTTGCAAGAGGATTCGCAGTAGGTTAAAATCTTCGGGTAAAAGGTGAGGTCTGCAGATGCTGGAGATCACGGTTGAAAATGTGTTGCTGGTTAAAGCACAGCAGGTTAGGCAGCATCCAAGAAATAGGAAATTCGACGTTTCGGGCATAAGCCCTTCATCAGGAATGAGGAGAGGGTGCCAGGCAGGCTAAGATAAAAGGTAGGGAGAAGGGACTTGGGGGAGGGGCGATGGAGATGTGATAGATGACCTGGGGGGTGCAGTGAGAGAGAGACTCACTGAAATCCTTGTAGAGGGAGGAAAAGAGCTTCTTCAAGGAAGGCATGAGAGAGAGACTCACTACCTGTCCATCTTCCATCCCACTTATCTACTCCACCCTCGTCTCTGACCTATCACCATTACCTCCATCTCCACCTATCTATCGCACTCTCAGCTACCTTGCCCCCCCAGCCTCACCCCCCTCCCATTTATCTCTCTACCCCCTCGACTCACAAGTCTCTTTCCTGATCAAGGGTTTTTGCCTGAAACATCGATTCTCCTGTTCCTCGGATGCTGCCTGACCTGCAGTGCTTTTCCAGCAGCACACTCTTGACTCTGCTCTCCAGCATCTGCAGTTCTCCAAACTGGAATGAAGTGTCTAATAACCAGGAAGTCATTGTCGATTGTCAGGAGAAACCCATCTGGTTCACTCATGTCCTTGAAGGACGGAAACTGCCATCCTCTACCTAATCTGGCCTACATGTGACTCCAGACCTACAGCAACCTAGTTGATAACTTATTGCCTTCTGGACAATTGGGGATGGATAATAAATGCAGGCCTGGCCACTGACACTCATATCCCATGACTGAATATTGAAAAAAAATTCTCATCTAATAGATAGCACCTTCAGCAATGTAGATTAGATTACTTACAGTGTAGAAACAGGCCTTTGGCCCAACAAGTCCACACCGATCCGCTGAGCGCAACCCATCCATATCCCTACGCCTAACGCTGTGGGCAGTTTAGCATGGCCAATTCACCTGCACATCTTGGGACTGTGGGAGGAAACCGGAGCACCCAGAGGAAACCCACGCAAACACAGGGAGAACGTGCAAACTGCACACAGTCAGTCAGCCGAGGGGGGAATTGAACCCACGTCTCTGGCACTACGAGGCAGCAGTGCTAACCACTGTGCCACCATGCCACCCACAGCTTCCTATGCCCACTGCACTGGGATTATTAGCCATCTCCAGAGCAGGTTCCCTCATCTCCCAGGAAGGGGCTGTTTGTAATTTCCTGAAAGAACACAGGGTTCTTGTGGAGCAGTGGTAGTGTCCATACCTCTGAGTCAGGAGGCCCAGGTTCAAGTCCCACCTGCTCCAGTGGAGTGTAAGCAATCACTGACCATGGTTTGGAGATGCTGGTGTTGGACTGGGGTGTGCAAAGTTAAGAATCGCACAACACCAGGTTATAAAAAAGGGGAGGCACAGTGGCTCAGTGTTAGCACTGCTGCCTCACAGCAACAGGGTCCAGGGTCCTGGGTCCTGGGTTCAATTCCAGCCTTGGGCGTCTGTGTGGAGTTTGCATATTATCTCTCTGTCTGCGTAGGTTTACTCCCACAGTCTAAAGGTGTGCAGGTCAGGTGAATTGGCCATGCTAAATTTCCCATAGTGCTAGGTGCATTAGTCAGAGGGAAATGGGTCTGGGTGGGTTACTCTTTGGAGGTTTGGTATGGATTGGTTGGGCCAAAGGGCCTGTTTCCACACTGTAGGGAATCTAATCTAACATCCAAGATCTGGAGTGGCAAATGAAGCTTCAGCCCCCTCTTGTGGTGGAAATTCTTAACAGCTGTCAGGATAACTTTACTGTCAAAATGTGTGTGTGTGCATGTGTATTGATAACCACAATTATGGGACTGCTGTTGCTGCTAAAGATTGGAACCCATGCCTGATCAGGTGTTTACTCACCACAAACTCTTGTGAGCAATTGTTACAATTATGTGAGACAACAGAAATAGCTTTAGAAGGACAATGACACATCAATAGTTTCATAAATCACATTGTTTAAATGCAAGGCCATTTTAACCAGTGCAACACAACTGCAATTTAGATTGCAAGGGGATCATTAAGATTAAAAAAATAAATAATCAGAAAGGAGCAGCCTTTGATAATTTATGTTCAATTGTTTGCAAATTTGCTAACTCCTCTCTCTCCTTTCATCGTCTAAACCATTGTTTCTTGTTTGCATTTAAAAGCTGATACCTCAAATCAAGTTGTTAATCTTCATCCGCAAGGTGAAGTGAGTGCAGACAGGATGTTTGAATATTTGTTCCCTTAGCAGATATCCTCAGTCACACAACGTAAAAATAAGAAACGGTACCCAGGGAACAAATTACTGCAGATGCTGAAATCTATATTGAAGGCAATAAATGCTGGAAATCACAGTGGGTCAGACCGCATCCCTGGAGAGACAGCAAGCTAATATGTTGAGCCTCGATGACTCTTCATGAGCTCTGACTCGAATGGTTAGCTTGCTCTTTCTCCATGGATGCTGACTGACCCACTGAGAAATGGCATCTACAGTTCTTTGAAACATAATAAAACAGTGCAAGACACTTCACAGAGGTATTATAAAAATGGTACAAAGCCACATGAGAAGATAATTGAAGTATTGAATATAGGAGCACGCATTGGCCAGTCAGCCCTCAGAAGCCTGGCAGAATCTGTGGAGAGAAATCAGAGTCATGTTTCAGGTCCAATCATCTTTTGCTGTGTCTTTCCAACTGTTTCCGTTTTTGTTTCTGATTTCAAGAATCTTTGCTTTTTTGTTTTTTTTTCCCTCCTCCGTTCAGATAATAACCCTATGCCTGTTTTAGCTACTGAAGTGGATAACCTCAAATTTACCCAAGTTGTACTGAGTCTGCTATGCATTTACCAACACAATCAATATATTCAACTCACACTGGAGCATCTCTGCGTCCTTAACAAGGGGCTGAACAGTGGCTTGGTGGTTAGCACTGCTGCCTCACAGTGCCGGGGCCCAGGGTCAACTCCACCCTGCGGTGAATGTCAGTGTGGAGTTTGCACGTTCTCCCTGTGTCTACGTGGGTTTCCTCCAGGTGCACTGGTTTCCTCCCACAGTCTGAAGGTGTACATTTTTGGTGGATTAGCCATGGGAAGCGCAGAAATAGGGTAAAAATAAAACCTGAACACATCTATGAGCGTGTTCAAACACCCACTTACATGCATACTAACAAACACTTCTTTACACTTATGCATGTCCATTGATGCACCTACGTAAACACTCCCTTTCCGGCCTGGACTGTCACATAAAAACTGAAATGATCTGCATAGGGCCCTTTATCTTTTCACACATTTATCAAAGACTTAGAATGCTGAGACATCAACTTAGTTAGAATGTTGAAGAGTTCGAAGCAGAAACATTGTAATAACATTGATTAAGTGTGAATGTGAAACGATGGAGTCTTGTGGAAGGACCATAGAATCAGGATTTGGTCATTATTCCATCTGCCTTCATATCATTAACCAACAAAATTTTGTTTCAAAATTTCAATTGATCCCACCTTCTCTGACAAGTGGACAAGAGGATTAATTTAAGAATAAAAGCATAGACTAATTTCTAAACGGTGAGAAAATTCGTAAAGCCAAAGTACAAAGGGATCTGGGAATGCTAGTCGAAGATTCTCTAAAGGTAAACATGCAGGTTGAGTCCGTGATTAAGAAAGCGAATGCAATGTTGTCATTTATCTCAAGAGGGTTGGAATATAAAAGCACCATTGTGCTACTGAGACTTTATAAAGCTCTGGTTAGGCCCCATTTGGAGTACTGTGTCCAGTTTTGGTCCCCACACCCCAGGAAGGGCATACTGGCATTGGAACGTGTCCAGCAGAGATTCACACGGATGATCCCTGGAATGGTAGGTCTAACACACGAGGAACGGCTGAGGATCCTGGGATTGTATTCATTGGTGTTTAGAAGATTAAGGGGAGATCTAATAGAAACTTACAAGATAATACATGGCTTGGAAAAGGTGGACGCTAGGAAATTGTTTCCGTTAGGCAAGGAGACTAGGACCAGTGGACACAGCCTTAGAATTAGAGGGGGTCAATTTAGAACAGAAATGCGGAGACATTTCTTCAGCCAGAGAGTGGTGGGCCTGTGGAATTCATTGCCGCCAAGTGCAGTGGAGGCCGGGACACTAAATGTCTTCAAGGCTGAGATTGATAGATTCTTGATGTCACAAGGAATTAAGGGCTACGGGGAGAATGCTGGTAAGTGGAGTTGAAATGCCCATCAGCCATGATCGAATGGCAGAGTTGACTCGATGGGCCGAATGGCCTTACTTCCACTCCTATGTCTTATGGTCTTTTGGTCTTTTCATAGTTGCAGATACACTGAGAACATTTAAAAGGCATCTGAATGGGTATATGAATATGGAAGGTTTAGAGGGATATGAGCCAACTGCTGGCAAATGGGGCGAGATTAATTTAGGATATCTGATGAGTGCAGACAAGTTGGATAGAAGGAACTTTTCCATGCTGTATCACTCAATAACTCTGTGTGGCAAAGTGCTTCCTGCTGTCCCTTACAAATGATTTATCTCCAAATGTGAGATTTGTCTTTGACCTGAAGTGGTTTCTCTGTGCACTAACCTTGTAATCTCAATCAGATCAGTTAATACCTGAAAGGGTTAAGTGACACTGCATGATACAAATATAAAGGAAGGTTTCTGGGGAAAAGTAGCCAGTGTTATCCAGATGTTGTTCCAATGCCCAGTGTTGGTTGTGCACATTAGAATGTTTCAGTAGCAGTAATCTTAAGTCGAATGGTTGTTTTCTAAGGATTTACAAGAGACAGTTCTGTACCACAGAAGTAATTCAAGAAGGAGTTACACAACATTCTTAAGGATAAAGGGATAAAACGGTATGGGGAGAAATTGGAATGGGGTCTGAGTTGGATGACTAGCCATGATCATATTGATTGGCAAATGGTCTACCATGCTCCTATATTTCTACATAATGTTTTTAAGTAATTTTTAAATATGTGTAATACATCTGAGTCCAGTTCATCAAGATTGAATTTCAAAGATTTCTTGTGGGCACCTTGACCTAAGTAAGTTAGGGTAATATCAATAAGAAGGATTGGTGGCAATGTATCTGCTGAAGGTATTCCACTTGGTTCAGGTGGACGACCATGACATAGTGATACCTTCAATCGCTTAAACCCTAAGAAGTAAGAGCTATTTTAATGCACCTCCTCTCTTGTTTTAACCCTTTTGTTATGATTCTGGGTTGCTTTGTTTTCCTGTACAACAGCCACCTCTGCACAGCAAAATAATTTATTGTCCATTAATATTCTGGGGTATGATCAGTCAAATAGCATTTCCACAGTTAATGAGCTTGTGATCTTTGCAGAGCTGCTTTGTTCCTACAGCAGATGATGTTGGTTGATTGGTTATGTTAGTTCAAGAACACAATATATTTTATTACTGAACAATGTCTAACCTGTCTCTTCACAGATTGATCAGCTCCCAACACTGAGATTCAACCTGTCATCAGGAACTGACACAGAGTTCAATGGCATGAAATCCCTGATCCTGGGCAAGATCATGGGTAAGGATCTTCTTTATTCCTGATATTTCCATTCTACTTTATTAAATTGTAGGTGGTACAGTGGCTAGCACTGCTATCTCACAGCACCAGAGACCCAGATTTAATCCCAACCTTGGGCAATAATGTGGAGATTGCACATTCTCCTCATGTCTGTGTGGTTCTCTCCAGGTGCTCTAGTTTCATCCGACAATCCAAAGATGTGCAGGTTAGGTGGGTTGGCCATGCCAAATTGTTCATAGTGTCCAGTGATGCATAGGTTAGATGGATTAGCTGTGGGAAATGCAAGATTACAGGGATAAGATAGGGGATGCATCTGGGTAAGATGCTCTCCAGAAGGACTTGCTGGGCAGAATGGTCTGCTTCCAAACTGTAGGGATTCCATGATTTATCTCTCCTACTATTGGAAACACCTTCTCCATTTCTAGTCTATCCAGGCCCCTGAATATTCTGCAAGTTTCAATCAGATCCCCCTCCCCCATCCTTATAAACTCCTTTAAGTACAGGCCCAGAGTCCTCAACCACTCCTCAAATGACTAGGCCTTCATCCTTGACATTATTTGCCTCTGAATTCCCTCCAATCTTTACTTAGAATTGGGGCCCAAAAATGCTCACTTCCAAATTCTGAAAGAAGAAGTTGAGAGTTGTATTAGAGTTAGGTCCTTCTAAAATCAGGAAGAGGTCCAGCATGCAAAAAATAGTGGAACAACTTCGGCTTGCCTCTCACAAAGAGGTAATGAGGCTGGGAGTCAATGGAACATTTCATAACTAAGACTGATGGATTTTTATTCACAACTAAGACTGATGGATTTTTTTATGAGGCAAGTATTTTAAAGGTTATGGATGAAATGCAGGTGACAGATTTAAGATAAATATCTGCCATGATCAAATAGACTGGCAGCATGACATTGAGGTACTGAATGCCCTACTCTTTGCTCCGCGCTAGGGTACACTTGTATTCAAAGCAAGTCAGCGAAGGTTCACTCAGCTGTTTCTTGGGTGAAACATGTTGTCTTATGAGAAGAGGTTGAGCAGATTGGGTCTGTACTCTTCGAAGTTTAAAAGAATGAGAGGTGACCTTACAGAAGACCTTACAAGACTCTGAGTGGCATTGACAGGAAAGCTGAGAGGATTCCCCCTTCCTCGGGGTTTCCGGTGCTACAGGGCACAGCTTCAAAATAAGGCAGACGTGACGAAGGAGTTTTCTCATCAAAGGATGTTAATGTTTGATTTTTCCTTTGTCAGCCAGCAATGGAGGCTGTGTCCTTGAATTTATTTCAAGGATGAGTTGCTTTGATTGGCGAGAGAAACGAGTGGTGTCTGGGAGCAGGCAGGAGAGTAGAGTTAATGTCAGACTGGTGTTACTGAGTGACAGAGCACGATGGAAGGTTGAATAGCCTGTTCCGCTTGTTAATTCTCTTGTTCTAACTCCTCTATTCAGAGCCAATGTTCACAAATTTTACTAAAATCAGTCTACTGCCACTGATTTCAGAAAGTGAGGCAACTGGCAAGAGACCTTTGAAGAAAGAAACTGGCGCATAGAGCTACTAACCTGACCTTGTGAAAAATATTCAAAAATACAAGTGAGCAGACTTCTGATTGAGCAGTGGCATGCAGGAGATAAAACCCTTTATAGAACAGGGCAGAGCCTGAATTATGTGCTTAGCTAACTGGTCTCAGTTCCTCACCGGGTACCTCAGAATTCAGGACACCAAGGAGGCTTGTGGTAAATCATGTTAAATAAACTCATTTCAGCAGTGTTAAACAAGAACTCACTGAGCATGAAATTTAATGTACTTCCAAAGCCCCACATTAACGATTAATGTAAATTATGTTCAACTGAGGCAGATGACTGTTGCACAGTGTTTTTTTTAATTATTGATGATTTCAGAATTGGTAATTACAAGGTCAAGAGTACGATGTTATATACTTGTTGAAGAATTGGTGCAGTGCTTTGGTTGTATTATACGGACCATTGATCAATTCCGCACCTTCAAAAGAAATACCTTAACGGCTTTAGCATGTCCAAAGCAACATTATACCAATTAATTAGTTTTCAAAAGGTTACAACAGAGGAAACATGGCAATCTATTTATGCACAGCAAGCTCCCACAAGCGGCAGCTGATGATGACCAGACAATCTATTTTAGTGACGGTCGTGCTCCATTGTTCGGTGTTCGGTTGTGTGTGCCTGTTGAGTGCTCATTGTGCTGTGGATGTGACGACAGAGAAATTGAAACAAACAGTCAGGAATGTAAAGATGACATTTTAGAAGTATTGACATTAAGCCGCTGCCCACACATAGGACCATGGTGATGGTTATCATGGCACAGGAGAAACAGGGTGTACTCACCTGCAAATTACACTGCAGCAACTCACCACACTCCTTCAAAGGCAGTCTTGAAATCCATTCAGAACATAGGAAAATCCAAACAGGAGTACGCCATTCAGCCCCCTCGAACCTGTTCCACGATTCATGGTTGATCTGTGGCCTAACTCCATATTCTGCCTTTGTCCATATTCCTTAATATATTTTCTTAACAGAATAAAAAAAATCAATCTTGTCTTTAAAATTAACAACAGATCCAGCATCAACCACCATTTGAGGAAGAGAGGTCCAAACTTCTCCCACACTTTTAGTGCAAAAATTCTTTCTAACATCTCTCCTGAATGCAGATATTGCAAATCAGAAACAAAAACAGAAATTGCTGGAAAAGCTCAGCAGCGTCCGTGGAGAGAAGTCAGAGTTGGGTCGAGTGACCCTTCCCCAGAACTGGCTCCTCTTTGAAATTAAGGTCGAGAGTTGATCTGATCAAGATTTTCAGGCAAGTAGATTGGGAGATTGAGGGCAACTTGAACAGACAACCTGGAACTAATGATTAAATGCTACAGTTAGAGCCAGATCTGTCAGGAGACACTTCAGCATACAAAAGGCAATAACATTTGAAAGTCCTTGCTGGGAAATGGCAATTTCTCAATTGTCAATTTAAAACTGAGACTGATACATTTTGGTCAGAGAAAGTGAGGGCTGCAGATGTTGGGGAATCAGAGTCAAAGCATATGGTGCTGGAAAAGTATAGCAGGTCAGGCAGCATCCGAAGACCAGGAGAGTTGACTTTTCAGGCATAAGCCCTTCATCAGGAATGATAAATTTTGGTAGCCAAAGACTATTGAGGAATGTGGGTCAAAGGCAGGCATATGGAGCCAATTCACAGATGACCCACAATCCCCACTGAAAGGTGGAGAATGAATTTGAGGGGTTGACTCCTACTTGTTCACCTTTGAGCCTTAATTTGATTTCCCTCATGTGTGATCTCTCAAATGTGATGACAGCAATGAGCTGTACCCATTTTAGTAGCAAGAGTTTATCCACAAATATTAATTTGATGAAGCTACTTGGAATAGAGTTCACAGCAATATTGGTGTGTTGAGAATATGCTGCCTGACCTGCTGTACTTTTCCAGCACTAAACTCTCCACTCTGATCTCCAGCATCTGCAGTCCTCACTTTCTCCTATGATGGGGGTCGGTTAGCTCATTTGATTGAATGGCTGGTTCAGAGTGATGTCAACAGCACAGGTTCAGTTCCCATACTGGCTGAGGTCATTATGAGGTCCTGCCTTTTCAACCTCACTCTTTGCCCCAGGCATGATGACCCCCAGGTTAAACTCATACCATGCTTCTGCAATTAGAGACCCACCCTTTGGTGATTTTACTAGTGTTCTGTACTTGCTGTATTGAACAAAGAAGCACATTTTTAAGCATCAATCACTCGAATCATCATTGAAATGATGGAAGTTTGATTTTTTTTTGTTACTTTTCTCTCCTGCTGAAGCATGTATTGTCCTGCATCTAGAACTAACTTTCGTGGTGTTTTGTTTGAACTGTAGACATTAGTGGGCTGGACAAAGAGCTCCTAAAAGCAAACACTTGGGGATTTATTGGCTGCCTTTCTACCGTCCAGTTTAATGGGATCACACCACTCAAGGCTGCCCTACGTCACTCCAGTGCTGCACCGGTCACGGTCAAGGGCAGTTTGGCTGAGTCAACATGTGGCATTTCAGGATCAGCTGGTTCAAGAGCCATTACAACAACCCATCCACTTGCAGGTAAGATAATCTTTTATTTAAGCCAATACCACCATTTAATTCGAAAGGTGAGAATTGCATGGAATTTTCACCACAGATACAGTCCAAGCAGCCAATGGAATCCTTTCTCCTTCCCTTACCCATCTCATTCTATCTGCATGGCCTATTTTTTTCTGCCTTGGGCTTACCTAGTTTGATCTTACAAGTATCCATACTATTCAGCTCAACCATTGTCCCTGGTGATAACTTCCACATTCTCCCCAATCTTTGTGAAATAAAAAGTTCTTCCGAATTTTCTGTTAGACTTCTTTATGACTATCTTATATTGATGGTCTCTAACTTCGCTCTGTCCTACAAGTAGAAACACTCTCTCTGCATCCCTCAAAATCTTCCATAAATGCAAAGAGCACTTACAGACTATCGCTTAAGCTTCTCTTTCTCAGGGAAAATATACCTAGCTCTTTCGGCTTTTCCTGATAGTGTTCTAATCCCTACTGTCAGTTCCCACAAAGCGGAGTCGCAGGTAGACAGTGTAGTGAAGGAGACATTTGGTACGCTTCCCTTTATTGGTCAGTGCATTGAGTATAGTTGGGAGGTCATATTGCGGTTGTAAGGGATGATTGGTTGGGTCACTTTTGGCATTCAATTCTGGTCCCCTTGCTATACGAAAGATGTTGTTTCAGTTGAAACGGTTCAGAAGAGATTTACAAAGATGTTGCCAGGATTGGAGGATTTGAGCTATGGGGAGAGGCTGAATAAGCTGCAGCTGTTTTCCCTGGAGCGTCAGGGGCTGAGGGGTGCCCTTATAGAGGTTTATAAAATCATGAGAGACATGGATAGGGTAAATAGTCAAGGTATTTTCCCTCAGGGTAGAGGAGTCCAAAGCTAGAGGGAAGAGATTAAGGTGAGAGGGAAAAGATTTTAAAGGGACCTAGGGGGTAACTTTTTTCACACAGAGGGTGTGCATGTGTTGGACTGAGCTGCCAGAGGAAGTGGAAGAGGCTGGTACTGTTACAATATTTAAAAGGCATCTGTATAGGTAAATGAATAGGAAAGGTTTAGATGGATATGGGTTAAGTGTAGACAAATGGAACAAGATTAGTTTAGGATATCCGGTCGGCATGGACGAGTTGGACTGAAGGTTTTGTTTTCGTTTTGTACATTTCTATGACTCCATGACACCAAGTCAGATCTCAAAGTGAAATCTGGCTTAATAGACCCAAACTATTTTTTTACTGTGAAAGTCAGATACTGAACACATTCACAAAATGTTGTTGGTGTACTGCCAATGTACGAAATGTACTTTAGATGTACCAAGTGGATATGAAGATAAATTGAAGGGGTTGAGACTGATCTTCTTGGAGTAAGGAAGACTGACATGGTATTCGATGGATGTTTTAAAAATTATAAGTGAGCTGGATAGAATAGTTTGGGTGAAGATGTTCTCACTCATAAAAGAAAAAAACTTACAAGAGGGCGTAGATTTAAAGTGATGTGCTAACAAAGGCTGGTATGAGATAAAGCTTTTTCACTCAGTGATTGGTTAGGGTATGGAGTGCACTCTCTGGAAATGTGATGGAGGCAGATTCAGTTGAGGCATTCAAGAGGGTATTAGATGATTATTTGGTGGCATGTAGGTATTTGGGGAAAAGGCAGGAGATTGACTTGACGGGATAGAACCAGTGTGGGCATAATGGGACAAATGGCCTCCTTCTGTACTGTAACAATTCTATGAAGAAATACCATTACCCTCACATAAAGGCTCCTTGCACAGGCTGTTGTATCTGTAATCAGTTTCCATTCTGTGAATTTATGTGCAATCATGAGATCCTGTTTTCCTTAAGCCAGTATCTCTCTCTAAGACATCTAAAACATATTGGGTACTAGATTTACTATGAACTTAATTCAAAGCCAGTACATGAGTTTCTTAGACGCAGTGTCAAATAGACTGGCCTCCATCTTCTTTCACCCCACAGACACAAGCTGCCTGACAAACTGGCAATTAGTAACCAACCTGGCTACTGCTGCTGGTATACTCCATGATAAAATAAAAGAAAAGTAGCTTTCTCAACTCTCAATCAGAAGGTTTCAAAGCCAATTCCAAAGACCAAAGCACAAAAATCTAGGTCCATATTGCAGTGCAGTTCTGAGAGAGTGCAGTACTGTCAGAAATACCATCAATCAAGTGAAATGTTACACCAAAGTCTAGTCTATCTTTTCAGGAATAAATAAAAGATCCATGGCACTGTTTTCATGGAGAGAAGGGCAATTCTCACTGGTTAATATTTAGTCCTCAATCAGCATTCCAAAAAAAAAACTAGCTATCTGATTAGTAAACATTGTGAGACTTTACTTTCTGCAAACTGGGTGTTATGATTCCTATATTGCAACTGTGACTACAATTCATTTGTACTTCATTAACTCTAAAGCACTTCAGGATGTTGTGTGTTTTAAAAAGATGCTGTGTAAATGCTAAGATTACATTTCCTCTTTCCACTTTCTGCTCTTTGTTGTTGTTGCTTTCAGAGTTGCCTGATCTCAGCTAAGCTGGGCGAGATAAATTCTAAAACAAAGTGTAAGATGTGTAGTTAGTTTCCACTGAAGCCATGATTTGGAGATGCCGGTGTTGGACTGGGGTGAACAAAGTTAAAAATCACACAACGTCAGATTATAGTCGAACAGGTTTAATTGGAAGCACTAGCTTTCGGAGCGACGTTCCTTCATCAGGTGATTGTGGAGGGCTCGATCGTAACACAGAATTTATAGCAAAAATTTGCAGTGTGATGTAACTGAAATAATACATTGAAAAATTGATTGTCTGTTAAGCCTTTCATCTGTTAGAATACAGTGATAGCTTCACTTCTTTCATGTGTAAATCACAAAACCCTTTTTTTAAAGTTGCAGTCTCACGTTAGCTGTTAACAATGGTCTAGCTATCACCGTTGTCTTCCTCCTTCTGCCAGAAGATGGCACTGTGCAACCACCTAAACCTGCATTATCTCGAGAAGTCCGGTGAACCAAGCAGTATTATCCAGTCATCCCTTCCCTCATTTTTGAGTTATCTTTGAGACTTTATATGAAAATTATTGGAACTCTCTCCCGCAAGCCTCAATGGAGATTCGATCATGTGTTAAGTTTAAACCTGAGCTTGCTGGTCTTTAATGAATGACATTAATATTTAGGGAAGATAAGAGTTCAACACAGGTTCAAACCTCAATTCAATAAGATCTGCTTCATACCTCACCATTGCTTTAGCCATCATTTTGATGAATGGCAAAACAGGCTGGAAGGGACAAATGACTTACTCCTGGTTCTAAATCCGATGTTCCTGCAACTCTTTTAATGAACAGAAGTCTATTAACTTATTTCTTTCTTATATTCTTTCGTGGGATACGGGTATCCCAGCAAGGTCAGTATTTGTTGCTCATTCCTAATCATCCTTTGAACTGAGGAGTTTCCTGGGTCACTTCAGAGTGTGTTTCAAGGTCAACTACTTTGCTGTCGGGCTGGGGTCACCTGGAGGTCAACGTAGGTAAGGATGGTAGATATGTTGGGCCAAATGGCCTGATTCCACACTGTAGGGAATCAAATCTAATAACACCTCTGCACCCAATCATAAATGAAGTTATTTGGTTATTGGTGATATCACTATTAAAAGAAAACACTCCCATTTATTCAAAATGATATCTAATATATTGAAATTGCTTCAACGAATCCCTGATGGAAACAAACATTTCACTGAAGTGCTTCATTCCTGATTTCAGCAAACATCCCCATTCAACAAACAGCTGGAGTTGTCCATCAATAGACACCCCATTGTGAAAATCAGGCTTTTGCAGCCAATGGCTATATGAACAAGCACTCGGAAATGCCGAGCATTGTTGTTTTAACTGGACAAAGTCATGGCAGCCTTGGCAACCCAAATGACTTTGGATACTGCTTACTCACAAATAATCTTTTTTTCACAAAGCCAAAGGGTACCTTGCATAAACCATAAGTAACCTTACCTGTCCCAGAGTGCTTTATCTTAATCAAAGATGCGCATGGACCAAATCCAAAGAAGTACCATGGATCTACAAAAAGACAGGAATGTAGAACAATTGTCTAGCCCTCATCCTTCACACCTTTTCAGTCTCTCGCATCCCAAACACTCCCCATACCCCACTCAGGCCATCCTTTGCACCTGGGCAGAAGTGGGTACTGTAGATGCTGGAGAAGGGCTTTTGCCCAAAACATCAATTTTCCTGCTCCTCAGGTGATGCCTGACCTGCTGTGCTTTTCCAGCACCACTCTAATCCCAACCTTTGCACCTCACTGGCCTAGAATGTGGGAAACCAAGCATTGCTATTCCTAGAATTGCCAGAAGAGTTAAAGATCTGACAAATGTCATCAAAATTCCACAATTGACTAGTCCAAGTTGACAGAAAGCATGGGTCAGTTTTTTTTAATTAACGATGATTACTATTCATTATAAATAAATACATTCTAGCTACAGAAAACGATTATGAGCCATTAATATACAACTCTACCAGTTAAAACTCTGACTCCCTTCAGATCTCCAACTACACATGCATATAAAAAGCAGACTCAAAAGAAAGGTGAGAGAATGTGAGGACTGCAGATGCTGGAGAGTCAGATTTGAGAAGTGTGGCATACGTCAGGAATGGGCTTATGCCCGAAACATTCATTCTCCTGCTCCTTGGATGCTGTCTGATCTGCTGTGCTTTTCCAGCACCACATTTTTTGACTGAAAAGAAGGGTGTCATGGTGGAGGGAAAGTTTGGGAAGGCAGTTCAGTGGTCTCTATCTGAAGGCCCGCTGACATGGTCTTTCTGTTTTGTCAGGATCTGGTGCTCCTCAATCTTCCCTTCTCCAGTTACTTGTAGGAGGCACAGGGCGATTGGTTCAAAACTTATAAAGTCCCTTACAAGTTTATAATGAGGCACAGCTTACAGCAACTCCTGAGAAGTATAAGTGTTAAAAAAATTCGCAGCAATTCCTTCCACAATCCTTCATTTTAAAACAATCCTTTTCCCATTTCAGCTCAAAATCAGAAGCACAGAAACATGAAGATGCTACATTATGCAAACTTGTGCACACTAATGCTTTCTACCCATCCCCCATGTCATCTTGTGCCCATATGCAAACGTAGTGCCTTCTACAAACTGTGTTCTCCCCCTTCACCTACCATGTCAATGCAGTGAGTATCTATGAGTACCCAGAGACAGAAAATTCCCATTGCTTCAATTTCAATGTAGCCCACTACCCTCCATTGATAAAAAGACTCTAATTCATAAATACGCACTTTGTCATTGGTCAACACTTGTTGACAGGTTGACACTTTCTTTAACCCTACTCAATACTTTTTGATAGGTCAGTATTCCAAGTGGCTTCTGTGCTTTTTACACACAACTCGGGGAGGTTATCAAAGGTTATTTCGGCCCATCTCAAAGTTCCCTTAGGTCCATCTCTTCAAAGACCGCTAACATCAAGATGGCCTGAGACCACAGACAGAGGGGTACCCCAGGTTTTGGAAAGTGTTCCTTGGCTAGTCTATAGAGATACACTGACATAGGCCTGTTCTGACCATGTCAGATCTCCACACTCTGTTTGAGTCAACAGGAGCTCCAACGTTAGACTTTAAAGGACTAGATAAGTTACCGTGCCTGCCTGAACTATGAGCCAACATCATGGCACTAGAAATGATTGTATTCAGGGGAAGAACTTGGGATTCAAGACTTCTTGAAAGATCATTTCCTCATTAGAGTTGCTATCCATCGTGGTGAAAATCCAAGATTGGATGCGTTCTCACCGATGCCTTGCATTAATGTTCTTTTTTTAATCCATTCATGCAGCCAGCCATTATTGTCAACTATAATTGCCCAGAGAGGAGTGAAGAATCAACCATATTGCTGTGGGCCTGGAGTTACATCTTGTGCAAAAAGGACAGCAGATTTGCTTCCATAAAGAGCATAAGTGAATCAGATGGATTCTTTTCAACCATCAGCAATGTTTTCACCGTCGTCATTAGGCTCGTAATCCCAGACTTTTATTGAATTAAAATTCCATCACCTGCCATGGCAAAATTCAAACCTGGGTCCCCAGAACATTACCAGGGTTTCTGGATTAATAATTCAACAATGATTAATAGTTCAAACACCATCACTTGTCCAAGTGATGTAAGATTCAAAGGCACTGAGTGCAGTGATGATAGTTGAAAGGCACATGTTACAAGTTGGAATATCAGCAATTATAACAGAAGGCTTATTGGATCATAGGAATAGCACAGAACAGGCTATTCAATCTCTTGTATTCATACTAGCTCACTTTCAGAGCATCTTGTCACATCCCATTCACCCATCTTTTCTTGGTAAATTTCTTTCTGAAAGATAATTGTCACATTTTTCTTTAAATGTGCCGTCTGCCACACTCTCAGACAGGCAGCCCAGATCCTCATCACTAGCGGAAAAATATTGTCCTGCATATCACTTCACGTTCTTTTGCCAATCATTTTAAATTAGTGCCATGTCATACATTGAAATTAATTAGTGGGGAAGATCAAAGAAGTACTTTGTGAATTATTGGCAATCTTCACTTTCATTCTTGGAGGATAATCTGATAGAGCAGTTCGTCCGCCCAGTAAAGAAGCCAAACAATTTTTAATAATAAAATTGATAAAGGAGGTACATTATTTATAATCAGGGTCCAAAGGCGTGATGCTGGAAAAAGCACAGCCAGTCAGGCAGCATCCGAGGAGCAGGAGAGTCAACGTTTCAAGCATTCCTGATGAAGAACTTATGCTCAAAACATCAACTCTCCTGATCCTCAGATGTTGCCTGACCAGCTGTGCTTTTTCCAGCATCACACTTTTTGTCTCTGATCGATAGCATCTGCAGTTCTCACTTTCTCCTACTATATTATTTATAATGCAGAGCTGGTCAGCTACAGCAGCTTAACACACAAGGCTGAAAGTGAGAATTACCAACAATTGATCTGTTTTTATTTTTTGATCCCAGCTTACAGTCAGTTGTTCTGGAGAGTCAGATCCCAGAGGGAAACCTGGTTTGGTCAAATATAAGTTCAGTGTTTGCAGTTTAGTTTTCATGATTGTAAAATACTGAACATATTTAAGCAGGGCTGTCAATATTCTTCATTAAAAGAACACGTGTTTATTCCACAAAAGAATAAGAAAAAAGCTATGTATGTATATAATATATATTGCCCACACACATACCTATATATATATGATAGTTTAGAAATGCCTTACCACAATCAGCAAAAAGAATGATTCACTCCTTTTCCAGCAATATTCTTCGCAGATACTCAACCCCAGTGAAAAATCACTCTCAAATTAACTATTTACAGATTTGAGAATCTGGGTTCCTTTTCATTTCTTACAAGCATCAGACTTCTGAAAATTCTCACAACTCTGAGATTCTGGAAAACTAACATGATGTCACTTTGCTGACTTAAATCTGTTCTTTAGAGATTCCACACCTTTCCCAGAGATGGCTGTGGGAGATCGATTGTTTTAGTATATTTAAAGTCGAGGTTGATACATTTTAGATTGTCAAAGATCTGAAGGATTATAGGGTGAGTGTGCACAAAGTGCATTGAAGTGTTCAATCAGCCATGACAGTATGAAATGGCAGAGCAAGGTTGACGGACTGAATGGCCTACTCCTTTTAGTATGTTCCTATGCTCTTCTGAACTGAACTAAAGTTACTAATGTCCCCAACTATTTGTTTTCCTGTACATTATTAAACTCAACATTATAAACTCTTCTCCTACTCACACAGCAAATATTGAGAAGCCCAGCAGGTCTGTGAGATACAGTGGAGAGACAAACACAGTTAACATCTCAAGTCTGGTAAGAATCTTCTTCAGAACTCAAGGTTCTGAAGAGGAATTATATCAAACTCAAAACAGGCCTGGCAGTGTCTGTGAATTTCTCCAGTATTCCCCATGTTTGTTTCAGATTTCTAGCATCAGCAGTATTTTACCTTCATCTATTAACCCCACAAGTATCCTTTTGGGTACTTGAATCACATACATGCTTGACAATGATGAGTTTAGTTCACTGTTCCAAATGACTTTCTGACCTCTTTTCAAAAAAAAATGCTGCGTTTACAGAATTGAAACAGAAACCAGTTGGCCTCTACTTTAAAATGCAAGTTTCCAAATTATAACAAAAAAATTATAGACCTTTATCGCAGTTTTAGAACATAGAAAATAGAAACAGAAAAATACAGCGCAGTACAGGCCTTTTGACCCTCGATGTTGCGCTGATCCAAGCCCACCTAACCTACACTAGCCCACTATCCTCCATATGCCTATCCAATGCCCGTTTAAATGCCCAAAAAGAGGGAGAGTCCACCACTGCTCCTGGCAGGGCATTACATGAACTCGCGACTCGCTGAGTAAAGAATCTACCCCTAAAATCTGCCCTATACCTACCACCCCTTAATTTAAAGCTATGCCCCCTCGTAATATCTGACTCCATACGTGGAAATAGGTTCTCGGGGTCAACTCTATCTAAACCCCTAATCATTTTGTACACTTCTACCAAGTCACCCCTAAACCTTCTTTTCTCCAATGAAAACAGCCCCAAGTGCCTCAGCCTTTCCTCATACGATCTTCCTACCATACTAGGCAACATCCTGGTGAACCTCCTCTGCACCCGTTCCAGTGCCTCCACATCCTTCCTATAGTATGGCGACCAAAACTGCACACAATACTCCAGATGCGGCCGCACCAGAGTCTTATACAGAACTTGTAGAATGGAATGTGGTTAAAATTGAAGATAGGTTTGAGATCTATTTTAAACCAAAGTGACAGACTTTTGGGCTGATCAGACGTTTTCTGTTCACAATCAATTCTCGTCTCCTCCTTGAAAAACTATTGAAAATTGCTTTTACTTTGCTGGAATCCTGATAAGATTCCATCAGATGCATTGTTCTGCACATCACATGCACAAAAATTCTAGATGAAATCGTGCTGAGCAAATTGATGTGGCCTTTGCCTTCTGTGTATGAAATCTCACTTGGAAAGTTAGTTTAATGTTTTCAAAATGGGTACCGGTGACAGTGAGATAAAATGAACATCAGCTTGCATCAGTCTATACTTTTCACATCATTTTTCATTTTTGCACAACCCCTGGATAAATCCATTGTAAGCAATTCTGTGCCACCACTTTTGTTGAAAGTGTATATGAAATAGACCTCTCCTATGGAACATGTTATGAGTAGAGACTAATGAAAAAAATATATTGAATTTCGGAAGCCAACACTTCAATTCTGAAGCAAAGTATTGAGACAGGGTTCCTGATAGACAATTTTGCTTTACCTGATCTTAGCACATGTTTGTCTAACGTGGCAATGCTTATTTTATCCTTCATAATGTAGAAATTAGGATGTGGATAACATGATGTTAAAAGATTCAACAGGTATATATTAGGATGTGGATAACATGATGTTAAAAGATTCAACAGGTATATATATATAAAACAGCTCACTAATATATACAAATTCAGAGACACATCTATATCTAGCCTAACGTTAAGGTATTTGATTAGAAAGAGTGGCATGTCTCCATCATGTCATGCTTCAAGTGGTCTGAGTTAAGATGGAGTATGAGATAACTCATACATTACAATAAACTCTTCAATGCACAGAGACAAAAACAGGATGTGGGGCTTCTTGTGAAGATTCGGAAAATAAAACAGTTCAAGAAAACCCAGGCCAACTAGTGAACAGGGAAAGCTGGGTAATTTATCTTGTGACACAAAGTACAAGTGTGAGTAGGTTATGTTAAACTTAAATAGAACACTGATTCAGCATCAACTGGAGGATTGGATTGTTTTCCTGAGAGAAGCGAAAATTAAGAGTACATTTCAGAGAGACAGTCAAAATTGTAAGTGGACTTGACAGAAGAATTTAGAATGAGAAGGTACGAATAATAAGGCTGAAGAATTCACAGCAATCTTCAACCAGAAGTGGAAGATCTATCTCAGCCTCCTCCAGTGGTCCCAGGTATCACGGACACCAGTCATGGAGTCATAGAATCTTGGAAACAGACCCTTCAGTCCAACCCGTCCATGCTGACTAGATATCCCAACCCAATCTAGTCCCAACTGCCAGCACCCGGCCCATGTCCCTCCAAACCCTTCCTATTCATACACCCATCCAAATGCCTCTTAAATGTTGCAATTGTACCAGCCTCCACCACTTCCTCTGGCAGCTCATTCCACACATGTACCACCCTCTGCATGAAAACGTTGCCCCTTAGGTCTCTTTTATATTTTTTCCCCCTCACCCTAAACCTATGCCCACTAGTTCTGGACTCCCCAATCCCAGGGAAAAGATTTTGTCTATTTATCCTATCCATGCCCCTCATAATTTTGTAAACCTCTATAAGGTAACCCCTCAGCCTCCGACACTCCAGGAAAAACAGCCCCAGCCTGTTCAGCCTCTCCCTGCAGTTCAGATCCTCCAACCCTGGCAACATCCTTGTAAATCTTTTCTGAACCCTTTCAAGTTTCACAACATCTTTCCGATAGGATGGAGACCAGAATTGCACGCAATATTCCAACATTAGCCTGACCAATGTCCTCTACAGCCACAACTACTATACTCAATACTCCCTGACCCCTGGGAAAACACTTTGTCTATTTACCCTATCCATGCCCCCCAGGATTTTGTAAATCTCTATAAGGTCTCCCCTCAGCCTCTGATGCTCCAGGGAAAGCAGCACCAGCCTGTTCAGCCTTTCCTTATAGCTCAAATCCTCCAACCCTGGCAACATCCTTGTAAATCTTTTCTGAACCCTTTCAAGTTTCACAATATCTATCTGATAGGAAGGAGACCAGAATTGCACACAATATTCCAACAGTGACCAAAAAAATGACTTGTATAGCCGCAACATGACCTCCCAACTCCTGTACTCAATACTCTGACCAATTAAGGAAAGCATACCAAACATCTTCTTTACTATCCTATCTACCTACGACTCCACTTTCAAGGGGCTATGAACCTGCACTCCAAGGTCTCTTTGTTCAGCAACACTCCCTAGGACCTTACCATTAAGTGTATAAGTCCTGCTAAGATTTACTTTCCCAAAATGCAACACTTCGCATTATCTGAATTAAACTGCATCTGCCGCTTCTCAGTCCATTGGCCCATCTGATCAAGATCCTGTTGTAATCTGAGGTAACCTTTTTCACTGTCCACTACCACATCTCCAATTTTGGTGTCACCTGCAAACTTGCTAACCATGCCTCTTATGCTCACATCCAAATCATTTATATAAATGCCAAAAAGTAGAGGACCCTGCACCGTTCCTTGTGGCACTCCACTAGTCATAGGTCTCCAGTCTGAAAAACAACCCTCCACCACCACCCTCTGTCTTCTACCTTTGAGCCAGTTCTGTATCCACATGGCTAGTTCTCCCTGTATTCCCTGAGATCTAACCTTGCTAACCAGCCTCCCATGGGAAACCTTGTCAAACACCTTACTGAAGTAATATAGATCACATCTACCGCTCTGCCCTCATCAATCCTCTTGTTACTTCTTCAAAAAAAACTCAAACAAGTTTGTGAGACATGATTTCCCACGCACAAAGCCATGTTGACTATCCCTAATCAGTCCTAGCCTTTCCAAATACATGTACATCCTGTCCCTCAGAAGTCCTTCCAACAATTTGCCCACCACCGACATGAGGCTCACTGGTCTATAGTTCCTTGGTTTGTCATTACCAGCCTTATTAAACAGTGGCACCACGGTTGCCAACCTCCAATCTTCCAGCACCTCACCTGTGACTATTGATGATACAAATATCTCAGCAAGAGGCCCAGCAATCACTTCTCTAACTTCCCACAGAGTTCTGGGTATATCTGATCAGTTCCTGGGGATTTATCCACCTTTATGCATTTCAAGACATCCAGCACTTCCTCCTCTGTAATATGGACATTTTTCAAGGTGTCACCATCTTCTTCCCTGCATTCTATATCTTCCATGTCCTTTTCCACAGTAAATACTGGTGCAAAATACTCATTTAGTACCTCCCCTATTTTCTGCGACTCCACACAAAGGCTGCCTTGCTGATGTTTGAGGGGCCCAATTCTCTCCCTAGTTACCCTTTTGTTCTTAGTGTATTTGTAAAAACCGTTTGGATTCTCCTTAATTCTTCAGCCAATTTCATTCACCCCATATATAAAGAAAGTTTGGAGTCACTGCATATTGCAAACGGTATGGTTGCTGACAACATTATGAAGGCTGGTGCTACATCCCTAGCCAAGCTCTTCCAGTACAGTTACAACACTGGCCTCTACCTGGACATGTGGGAAATTGACCAGTTTGGGTTCCACTCAGATCCTGATCTCATTACAGCTTTGGTTCAAACATGGACAAAAGAGTTGAATTCCAGAGGTGAGGTGAGAGTGACAGCCCTTGACATCAAGGCCACATTCAACCGAGTGTAGTATCAAGGAGTCCGAACAAAATTGGAATCAATGAATATCAGGAGGCAAACTCTTCACTAGTTGGAGTCATACCCGGCACATAGGAAGATGGTTGTGTTATTGGAGGTCAGTTCTCTCAGCTCCAGGACATCTCTGCAGGTGTTCCTCAGGTTAGTGTCCTCGGTCCAACCATCTTCAACTGCTTCATCAATAACCTTCCCTCCACCATAAGGTCAGAACTTGGAATATTTGTCAATGTCTGCACAGTGTTCAGCACCATTCATGACTCCTCAGGTACTGAAGCAGTCCGTGCACAAATACAACAAGATTTGGACATTATCCAGGCTTGGGCGGACGAGTAGCAAGTCGTATTTGTGTCACACAAATACCGGGCAATAAGCATCAATCTAATCACCACCCCTTGATAATCAATGATGTTACCGGCACTGACTTCCCCACTATCAACATCCATTTCCTAGAAACTCAAGTGGACTCGCCAAGTGTAAGCAGATCAGAAGCTAGGGATACTCTGGCGAGTAACTCATCTCCTGACTTCTCAAAGCCTGTCCAGCATCAACAAGGCACAAGTCAGGAGTGTGATGGATTACTCCCCACTTGCCTGGATGAGTGCAGCTCCAACAACACTCAAGAAGCTTGACACCATCCAGGACAAAGCAGCCTGCTTGATTGGCACCATGTCCACATGCATCCACTCCCGCCATCACTGTCTACAAGATGCACGGCATCAACTCACCAAAGATTCTTAGACAGCACCTTCCAAACCCACAACCATTTCCATCCAGACGGACAAAGATAGCAAATACATGAGAATACCGGTACTATCAAGTTCCCTCTAAGCCATTTACCATCCTGACTTGGAAGTATATCGCTGTTCCTTCACTGTTGCTAGGTCAAGATCCTGGAATTCCCTCCCTAAAGGCATTCTGGATCAACACACAGACAAGTGGATGGAAGAGGTTCAAGAAGGCAGCTCACCCCCACCTTCTCAAGGGCAACTAAGGATGGCAATAAATGCTGGCCAGCCAGCAGTGCCCACAAGTGAATTCTATTTTAAAAATTATGGTAAGATCACCATTGTCTTACCAGATCTTAGGTCTTCTGTCTCATTAAAGAGAGACATAACTGGTCAGCATGGACTGGTTGGACAAAAGGGTCGGTTTTCATGCTGTGTGACTCTATGCAAATGGTTCAACTTGAGGATCACCATCCCTGAAGTGAGGAGAGAGTCCTTCATAGTAATGTTAGCTGGTGTAGGCACTGAATCCATACTGGTGGTGTTTCTCTGTATTGTAATTTAGCCAACTGAGTTTACATGGCTTGGAAAGGGTGGACGCTAGGAAATTTTTTCCGTTAGGCGAGGAGACTAGGACCCGTGGACACAGCCTTAAAATTAGAGGGGGTAAATTCAGAACAGAAATGCGGAGACATTTCTACAGCCAGAGAGTGGTGGACCTGTGGAATTCATTGCCGCAGAGTGCAGTGGAGGCCGGGACGCTAAATGTCTGCAAGGCAGAGATTGTAGATTCTTGTTGTCTCGAGGAATTAAGGGCTACGGGGAGAATGCTGGTAAGTGGAGTTGAAATGCCCATCAGCCTTGATTGAATGGCGGCGTGGACTCGATGGGCCGAATGGCCTTACTTCCACTCCTATGTCTTATGGTCTTATGGTCTTACTATCTTTTCTAAGCTAACTCAAATTTCAGGGAACTTGGAGAATCTGTGTTTTTCCCCTGAATTAGCTCAATGTCAAACCAAAGGGTGCTCTGATCCCCTGCAAATGAAAGGAGAAATGTAAAAAAAAGTTTGCATTTCTATAGCGCCAATCAGGACATCAGCTGTCCCAAAGCAATTTGGAAGCATTGCCGCAAGCTAGGTACAGCAAGCTCCCACAAATATTAACGTAACTGTGGCTAGATAATATATATTTGCAAGGTGGTTGGCTGGAACACCTTGGATAACTCCAGTGCTTTTGCTGAAACAGCAGTCTGAGATTGTCTCATTCACCTGACAGGGCAGAAGAAGCCTCAGTTTAACATCTTATGGCACTGCTCACAGTGCAGTACTCCCTCAGTACAACATGGCAGCATTGGACTAGATAACAGTACACTATTCCTCGAGTGGGAATTGAACCTGCAATCATTTAGCAGAGAGGTAAACCAGTCACCAGCTGAGCCAGTTAAACTCACAGAGGTATAAAGTAACCAGAGGTCAGTGACTCAAGCACTCATTTTTGAACAGTGAAGACAATGCTAATTTTAAATTGACTCCCCTGACCTGCTGTGCTTTAACCAGCAACACATTTTCAACTCCCCTCAGTTATAAGCCACTTGTGAAATGTCAAAATCCTGATTTTTTAATAAATGTCACAGCGCTCTTAAATTTCCACAAATTGACTTAAATACTTGTCATCTGGATAATTGATGCAGGTGTTTTGACGATGCAGATTTTTTTCTTCTCCAAAGCAAACTTAATTATTACTTCACAGCCCTCCAGGATAGATGCACTTAACAGGTTCAAGGTTAATGATCTTCGGGCAACTTAGCAAATGTATTTTGCTACATTATCAGCAACTTTGATCAGAATCAAATGTACTGTATTAGAATACTGGGTTAATTACACATACAAATTAAATTATAATTTTCTGCAACACCTCCAGCTGAATAAATTTAACAGCAGACTTTCCACGTGTTTTTTTTGTGAAGAGAAAGCAAATGTGGGCCTTGAAAAATTACAGAGCTTTGAGCCTGTTTGTTTTACTTTCCTTTCAAGTTTTTTTGTGTTAATTTTTCAAGTGAAGGCAGTGGGGTGGAGGAAAATCTGATGCTAACTTTTAAAGGGGCATTTGGTAACTAATTGAAAGTAAAATCTTTGCAAAGCTGGAGAACTATGGAGCTGCAACTAAGTCATACAGTCAGAGAATCATGGAGATGTACAGCATGGAAACAGACCCTTCGGTCCATCTCGCCTATGCCAGATATCTCAGCCCAATGTAGTTGCATTTGTCAGTGCCTTGCCCATATCCCTACAAACCCTTCCTATTCATATACCCATCCAGGTGCCTTTTAAATATTGCAATCGTACCTGCCTCTGCCACTTCCACCGGCAGCTCATTCCATACATGTACCACACTGTGTGTGGAAAAGTTGTCCTTTAGGTCTCTTTTTTATCTTTCCCCTCTCACCCTAAACCTATGCCGTCTAGTTCTGGTCTCCTCAAAAGCAGGCTGTTCTTCCCACTGAGCCTGCTCGTCCATGGTTGATCTCAATGCCAGCTTCTTGGTTTTCCCCTTAACCCTTAGGTTCGACAGTCCTATACGGCAAAGAATTCCATAGATTCATTATCTGCGGAGAGAATAAATTCCTCTTTATCTCTGCTTTAAACATGTGACCTTTTATTCTTAGATTATGCTCTCTATTTCGAGACAAGAAGAAACAATCTCTCAGTCTCTACTCCATCAAGCTCCATAAGAAGGTATTATATTTCAATAAGGTCACCTTTCATTCTTGTAAACTCCAATGTTCAAAACCCAACCTACTCAACCTCTTCCTGTGAGAAAATCGCTCCATATCCAAAATCAACATTGTGAACTTTCTCAGCACTCCTTCCAATGTTTATCGTTCTGAAGCTATGGGGACTTTAACTATTCAGGGTATTCTAGATATGGCCCAACTAGTGCCTTCTATAGGTTTAGCAAGACTTTCTTATTTTTATACACCCTTTGAATTAATGGCCAACATTCCATTTGCCTTATATATAAAAAAAGAACTGTGGATGCTGTAAATCAGAAACAAAAACAGAAATTGCTAGAAAAGCTCAGCAGGTCTGGTAGCATCTATGAAGAGAAATCAGAATTAATGTTTTGGGTCTGGAGTCATACCTGACACATACAAAGATGGTTGTGGTCGTCGGAAGTCAGTCACCTCATCTCCAGGATATCTCTGCAGGAGCTCCTCAGCCTAGTGTCCTTGGCCCAACCATCTTGAGCTGCTTCATCAATGACCTTCCCTCCATCACAAGGTCAGAAGTGGGGATATTTGCCAATGATTGCATAATGTCCAGCACTATTCATGACTCCTCAGCTACTGAGTTTAGATCAGAGTGGTGCTGGAAAAGCCCAGCAGGTCAAGCAGCATCCAAGGAGCAGGAAAATCGACATTTTGGGCAAAAGCCCTTCATCAGGAATAGAGGCAGGAAGCCTTCAGGATGGACAGATAAATCTGAAACAGTCCATGTTCAAATACAACAAAACCTAGGGACAATATCCAGGCTTGAGCTAAAAATTGCAAAGTAACATTAACCCACAAAAATCCTAGGCAATAGCTATCTTCAATAAGAGACAATCTAACCACCTTGATTCTCAATGGCATTATTATCATTGAATCCTCCACTATGAACACCTGGGGGGTTATCACAAGCCAGAAACTCAATTGGACTCGCCATGTAAATGCAATGGCTACAAGAGCAGGTCAAAGGCTAGGAATGAAGCACATCCTGACTGTCCAAAGCCTGTCCACCATCTACAAGGTACAAGTCAGGAGTGTGATGGAATACTTGCCTGGATGAATGCAACTCCAAGAACACTCAAGAAGTTTGACACCATCCCCAGGACAAAGCAGCCTGCTTCACATGCACCACATCTATAAACATCCACTCCCTCCACCACCAACGCTTCTAAGATCCTTAGACATCATCTTCCACATCGACAATCACTTCCATCTAGAGGGGCAATGGCAAGAAATGTATGGGAATCCAAGCTCATGCAAGTTCCCCTCCAAGTCACTCACCATTCTGAATTGTGGGTTAACCTACTGCAGATGTTTCAAGAAGACAGCTCCCCACCACCTTCTCAAGCACAACTAGGGATGGGCAATAGATTCTGGTCTAGCTAGTGACACACATGTCTAATGAATTTAAAAATTGCTTCTACTTTTCGATTGAGCTCCTTAGTGTTCACATTCTTTCAGCAGAAGCTCCTTCTTTGCTTTCTTCTTCTTCCTCTTTCATTCTTTCTTTCTTTTGTCCTTATCTCTTCCATACATTCTTTCATTTTGCTCTCTTGCTTTCCTTCATCTTTCTCTCTTGCTTCCTTTCCTCTTTTCTTTCAACCATCTTTTGTTCAGCTTTCTTTTTTTGTTTCATCCATCTTTCCCTCTCTCTTTCTAAGTTTCTTTCTTTGTTGCTTTCTTTTTCCCTCTCTCAGTGGATAAATTGTCTCCACCTAGGTTCAATGTTTCAATAGCAATGTTTTCCAGAGTCTCCCTGCCTGTCTCTGCAACCCATTCCTTCTCCCACTTCCAGTCTGCTCATTTTCTTAAATTTGCTGACTCTTCATATCAACATTGCACAAAGGTTTTCTGCAGATGAAAGCATTTCCTAAATACTATTTGGAATGCAGTGACTAGATGCATTGGCACTGTTGGACCTTTGATACTTGCTGGGTTTTAGTTTCAGCTGAAAATGTGTTGCTGGTTAAAGCACAGCAGGCCAGGCAGCATCTCAGGAATAGGGAATTCGACGTTTCGAGCATAAGCCCTTCATCAGGAATGAGAGAGAGTAGCCAAGCAGGCTAAGATAAAAGGTAGGGAGGAGGGACTGGGGGGAGGGGCGATGGAGGTGGGATAGGTGGAAGGAGGTCAAGGTGAGGGTGATAGGCCGGAGTGGGGTGGGGGCGGAGAGGTCAGGAAGAGGATTGCAGGTTAGGAGGGCGGTGCTGAGTTGAGGGAACCGACTGAGACAAGGTGGGGGGAGGGGAAATGAGGAAACTGGAGAAATCTGAATTCATACCTTGTGGTTGGAGGGTTCCCAGGCGGAAGATGAGGCGCTCCTCCTCCAGCCGTCGTGTTGTTATGTTCTGTTATGTTATGTTATGAACATAACAACACGACGGCTGGAGAACATAACAACACGACGGCTGGAGGAGGAGCGCCTCATCTTCCGCCTGGGAACCCTCCAACCACAAGGTATGAATTCAGATTTCTCCAGTTTCCTCATTTCCCCTCCCCCCACCTTGTCTCAGTCGGTTCCCTCAACTCAGCACCGCCCTCCTAACCTGCAATCTCCTTCCTGACCTCTCCGCCCCCACCCCACTCCGGCCTATCACCCTCACCTTGACCTCCTTCCACCTATCCCACCTCCATCGCCCCTCCCCCCAGTCCCTCCTCCCTACCTTTTATCTTAGCCTGCTTGGCTACTCTCTCTCATTCCTGATGAAGGGCTTATGCTCGAAACGTCGAATTCCCTATTCCTGAGATGCTGCCTGGCCTGCTGTGCTTTAACCAGCAACACATTTTCAGCTGTGATCTCCAGCATCTGCAGACCTCATTTTTTACTCGTGGGTTTTAGTTTCATAAATGCCAGTCACAATCTCACAAACAACACACAGTAAAACAAAGTTATCTTGCATAAATATAGCACATAACAAATCACTGGTTTACAGAACTTATCATCTTCACTTCTACTGATACAACAAGCATACATAGTTAAAAATCACACAACACCAGGTTATTGTCCAACAGGTTTATCTGGAAGCAAGAGCTTTTGGAGCGCTGCTCCTCCATCAGGTAGTTGTGGAGTATAAGATAACAGAATTCATAGCAAACATTTACAGTGTGATATAAATGTTATGACACTGTAATCTTTTGCTATTAATTCTGTGTCTTATGATCTTACAGTCCACAACCACCTGATGAAGGAGCAACAATCTGAAAGCTAGTGCTTCCAATAAATCTATTGGACTATAACCTGGTGTTGTGTGATTTTTAACTTAGTACACCCCAGTTCAACACAGGCTCCTCCACATCATTACCAACACACATGACAGCCAGTTTGTGACACCAACTGTGATGGTTCAATTACTGCACTGGTTGAGGTTACCATGAAGAACCTCCCCCCCCCCACCTCTCAATCTCACCCCTTGCCTGAGGGATAATGACTCTCAGGTTAAACCACCACGAGTTGTCTCTCTCTCTCATGATAGAGCAGCTCTATGGTCCTTTGGGAGTACAGTGACTTTACCTGATGTTTACTTGGCAACTAAAAGTGTATTTCATGCAAGATCAAAATATCAAGCAACACAAAGATGCAGCTTGCAAATTTGTATAAATAAATACCCATGAGGGTGAACAATGTGATTCTTTCAAAGATAATCAGATATGCTGAGCAATTCCTTCAATGGCATAAATTTGGTATTAGTTTCTGGAGGCAAAAAGGAAGTGAAAGGATGTCTTTTCAGCCAAAGGATTATAAGAATCTGAAATTAGAAATTAAGCAATTGAAGCAGAATCACTTACAAAATTAAAGGAGAACTTTATTCACATTAAAAAGCGCAAGGAATCATAAAATGTTCCAGTGCAGAAGGAGGTCATTCCGCCAATTGATTTGATTTGAATTAATTTATTTATTGTCAATTGAGCCAACTGCAATAAAGCTACAGAGTAGATTATATAAACTTGGGAATTTAGATTTTTAACCTAGAATCAGGTGGGTTTTGGTTTCAGTGAATGTGAATGTGAAAGTGATGGTATTTTTAACAGCCTGAAGTTCACTTCGAATAGTAACCCTATGACATACTTTTCAGTGCGCTTTGGTCAAGAGACTAGAATGATACCTTAGCTATTCATTGATCAAATGTTTATCCTGCTGTGACTGAGACTGAGCCCAGGTCTCACTAGTTTGGAGTTGACTTGAGTTCAGTTCAGTTTTCATTTTAGCAGAAGAGTTCTGGTTTGTAAAACCTTCACTTTGTGAGAACTTATAAAGAAGTTCAAGTTGTCTGAACCTAAAAGAGGTTTATGCCATAAAAATAAATTTAAAAGTCATAAAACCGTCACATCTGTCAAAGCAGAAGAACCAGAAAGCAACAGTAAAGAATTGAAAAAGGAGTAAAAGTTCTCTGAGATGTCAGTATTTGTGATGGATATTTCTGGGAAATAGGTCAAAGTTTTATTTTGCTATTTGTGTGAAGATCTTTCTAAACTGTTTTATGTGCATGCAGTTTTGTTTGTTTTATTTTGTATAATAAAGGTATGTTCATATGCTGAAGGGTGTTGGCATTCTTTAGTGACCCACTTTACTCCCGTAACCCAGTTTCCAATCGCCTGCTCAAATAATCTGAAGAAAATTCTTTTCACTTAAGTTGAACAAATTTCAGCTTTGTCCACTTCATGCAAAATTCATTTATACAGACACCCCTACACTACCCACTCTGCTGCCGCCTTATGTTTAGAGCTAACTGGTGAGCCATCTTGTTTACTTGTCTTTTTGTGTTTGTTGGCTGCAAGGTCCATACACATCAAAACCATGACTGGCCAAAGAACTTTGGTCCAAAGCCACATTTTGGTTACTGTTCAGTGGAACTTTCCAGAAATTGTGGTCAACTGGCATCAAGTGATCAGCAGTGACCATGTTTTAGTCAAGCATAGTTTAACTGTAAGATTTAAACTAATAGTGTTTTAACTTTTTAATCAATTTATAATCTTGCACATGCCTTGTGGATATAAAACTCTTAGCCATCTTTCATCTCCTCATCTAGAAAGTTCAGCTTGTCCCCTTTACAGTGAGGTTCAAAATTAGAGTTCATGGTTATGGGAGCCCAGTGATGAAATCAAATGTAAAATTGAATGCTGTGAAGGTTGTTTGATTCTGTGCTGAGCTAAGTGCTAGGACAGATTTTGAATGACAAATTACGGTACATTTGTTATAGATTCTCCTTGGCTCAGAGATTCTAAACCACGGGTTGAACATTTCATTCAATGTGATATGTTTAAGCAGTCCAAATGGAATGAGGATAATTTACTAAAATAAGCAGTGCATTGTAGATTTTGCTACCTACTGGTGAAGAATTCAGCCACATAATGCAGGAAACTCAATTCCATTGTGTTATTTTTAATTGTTTCTCACAATCCAGCTAATAAACCTATGGACATTTTTCAAGATGTCACCATCAATTTCCATACATTCTATATCTTCCATGTCCTTTTCCACTGTAAATACTCTTTGTCCATGGGAAATCATGTCTCACAAATTTGGTTGAGTTTTTTGAGGAAATAACAAAGAGGATTGACGAGAGCAGAGTGGTAGATGTGATTTGTATGGACTTCAGTAAGGCGTTCGACAAGGTTCCCCATTGGAGACTGATTAGCAAGGTTAGATCTCATGAAATACTGGGCGAACTAGTCTTTTGGATACAGAACTGGCTCAAAGGTAGAAGACAGAGGGTGGTGGTGGAGAGTTGTTTTTCAGACTGGAGGCCTGTGACCAGTGGAGTGCCATAAGGATTTGTGCTGAGTCCTTTACTTTTTGTCATTTACATAAATGATTTGGATGCGAGCACAAGAGATATAGTTAGTAAGTTTGCAGATGACACCAAAATTGGAGGTGTAGTGGACAGCGAAGAAGGTTACATCTGATTACAATGGGCTCTTGACCAGATGGACCAATGGGCAGAGAAGTGGCAGATTGAGTTTAATTCAGATAAATGTGAGGTGCAGCATTTTGGGAAAGAAAATCTTAGCAGGACTCATAAACTTAATGGTAAGGTCCTAGGGAGTGTTGCTGAACAAAGAGACCTTCGAGTGCAGGTTCATAGGTCCTTGAAAGTGGAATCACAGGTAGGTAGGATAGTGAAGAAGACATTTAGTATGCTTTCCTTTATTGGTCAGAGTATTGAGTACAGGAGTTGGGAGGTCATGTTGCAACTGTACAGGTCACTGGTTGGGTCACTGTTAGAATATTGCGTGCAATTCTGATCTCCTTTCTCTTGGAAAAATGTTGTGAAACTTGAAAGGGTTCAGAAAAGATTTACAAGGATGTTGCCAGGGTTGGAGGATTTGAGCTATAGGGCGAGGCTGAACAGGCTGGGGCTGTTTTCCCTAGAGGCTGAGGGGTGGCCTTATAGAGGTTTACAAAATCATGAAGAGCATGGATAGCATAAATAGACAAAGTGTTTTCCCTGAGGTGGGAGAGTCCAGAACTGGAGGGCATAGGTTTAGGGTGAGAGGAGAAAGCTATAAAAGAGACCTAAAGGGCAACTTTTTCACACAGTGGGCAGTATGTGTATGGAATGAGCTACCAGAGGAAGTGGTGGAGGCTAGTACAATTGCAACATTCAAAAGGCATTTGGATGGGTATATGAATAGGGAGGATTTGGAGGGATATGGGCCGGGTGCTGGCAGGTGGGACTAGATTGTGTTGGGATATCTGGTCGACATGGATGGGTCGGACTGAAGGGTCTATCTATTGTGTACAGAGAATCATAGTCTCTCCCCAACTTTCAACAAGCTCTTGAGTTCACTATATTATATTTTCCTCACTTCATTCATCAACTTGCAAACAGGGTTAAGTAAAATCCCAAAGTCTTTTGTTCATATATAAGGAGCAAGAGGATAACTAGAGAAATTGTTGGCTCACTCAAGGACAAAGGAGGGAAGTTATGCGTGGAGTCAGAAAAAATGTGTGAGATTCTTAATGAGTACTTTGCATCAGTATCACCGAGGAAAGGGACGTGACAGATGTTGAGGTTAGGGATGGATGTTTAATTACTCTTGGTCAAGTCAGCATAAGGAGTGAGGAAGTGTTGGGTATTCTAAAAGGCATTAAGGTGGACAAGTCCCCAGGTCCAGATGGGATCTATTCCAGGTTACTGAGGGAAACAAGAGAGGAAATAGCTGAGGGTTGAACAGATAACTTTACAGCATCTTTAAACATGGATGAGGTCCCGGAGGACTGGAGAATTGCTAATGTTGTCCCCTTGCTTAAGAAGAGTAGCATGGATGATCAAGGCAATTATAGACCAGCGAGCCTAATGTCAGTGGTAGGTAAGCTGCTAGAGAAGATACTGCAGGATAGAATCTATTTTCATTTGGAAGAAAATGGGCTTGTCAGTGATAGGCAGCATGGTTTTGTGCAGGAAACGTCATGTCTAACCAATTAATAATAAAATAATAAAACTTTGAGGAACTGACAAAGTTGTTTGATATGGGAAGGGTTGTAGATTTCATATACCTGGACTTCAATAAGGCATTTGATAGGGTTCCCCGTGGTTACCTGATGGAGAAAGTGAAGTCGCATGGGGTCCAGGGTGTACTAGCTAGATGGATAGAGAACTGGCTGGGCAGCAGGAGACAGAGAGTAGTAGTGGAAGAGACCTTCTCAAAATGGAGAACAAATGGAGAACATGACTAGTTGTGTTCCACAGGGATCCGTGTTGGGTCCACTGTTGTTTGTGATACACATAAATGATCTGAAAAAGGTTTGGGTGGTCTGATTAGCATGTTTCAGGTGACTCCAAGATTTGTGCAGTTGCAGATAGTGAAGGGGAATGTCAGAGAATACAGCAAAATATAGACAGAGACTTGGGCAGGAAAATGGCAGATGGTGTTCAATCCAGGCAAATGCGAGGGGATGCATTTTTGAAGATCCAATTCAAGACCAATCTATATGGTAAATGGAAAATTGATGTACAGAGAGATCTGGGTGTTCAGGTCCATTGTTCCCTGATCAGACATGGGGGTAAAAAAGGGGGAGGCGTGGCATTACTTGTCAAAGACAGTATCACAGCAGTGGAATGGACGATGGAAGAGGACTTGCCATCTGAGGTAGTTTGGGCTGAGGTTAGAAATAGGAAAGGTGAGGTCACCCTGTTAGGTGTTTTCTACAGGCCTCCTAATAGTCCTAGAGAAGTAGAGGATAATATTGCGAGGATGATTCAGGAAAAGAGTGAAGGTAGCAGGGTGGTTGTTATGGGGGACTTTAACTTCCCAGATATTGACTGGGAGAGCTATAGCTCGAGTTCATTAGATGGGTCGGTGTTTGTCCAATGTGTGCAGGAGGGTTTCCTGACACAATATGTCGACAGGCCAACAAGAGGGGAGGCTATATTGGATTTGGTTCTAGGTAATGAACCAGGCCAGGTGTTAGACTTGGAGGTAGGTGAGCACTTCGGGGACAGTGACCACAACTCGGTGACTTTTACTTTAGTGATGGAGAGGGATAATCGTGTGCCGCAGGGCAAGAGCTATAGCTGGGGGCAGGGAAATTATGATGCAGTGAGGCATGACTTAGGATGTGTGGTTTGGAAAAACAGGCTTCAAGGGAAGAACACTAATGAGATGTGGGGAGTGTTCAAGGAGCAGCTACTGCGTGTCCTCGATAGGTATGTACCAGTCAGGCATGGTGTAAAGGGCCTTGTGAGGCAGCCGTGGTTTAGTAAGGAATTGGAGTCCCTTGTGAAAGGGAAGAAGGCGGCATATGTAAAGATGAGGCGTGAAGGTTCAGTAGGGGCGATTGAGTGTTATAAGGTAGCCAGGAAGGAGCTAAAGAGGGAGCTAAGAGAAGCGAGAAGGGGACATGAAAAGTCTTTAGCTGGTAGGATTAGGGAAAACCCAAAGGCTTTCTATAGGTATGTCAAGAATAAAAGGATGACTAGGGTAGGTATCGGTCCAGTCAAGGATAGTAGTGGGAAGTTGTGTGTGGAGGCGGAGGAGATTGGAGAGACATTAAATCAGTACTTTTCCTCAGTATTCACTCAGGAACAGGACACTGTTGCTGATGTGAATATGGAATCACAAATAATTAGAATGGATGCCCTGGAAATATGCAGGGAAGAGGTTTTGGGAATATTGGAAAGGATGAATATAGATAAGTCTCCTGGGCCTGATGGCATTTACCCCAGGATCCTATGGGAAGCTAGGGAGGAGATAGCAGAGCCATTGGCCTGGATTTTTATGTCGTCGTTGTCAACAGGAATAGTACCAGAGGACTGGAGGATAGCGAATGTGGTCCCATTGTTCAAGAAAGGGAGTAGGGATAGCCCTAGCAACTATAGGCCAGTGAGTCTGACTTCAGTGGTGGGCAAAGTCTTAGAGAGAATGGTAAGGGATAAGATTTATGAACATCTGGGTAGGAATAACGTGATCAGGGATAGCCAGCATGGTTTTGTGAAGGGCAGGTCGTGCCTCACAAACCTTATTGAGTTCTTTGAGAAGGTGACCAAGGAAGTGGATGAGGGTAAAGCAGTAGATGTTGTGTATATGGATTTTAGTAAGGCGTTCGATAAGGTTCCCCATGGTAGGCTAATGCTAAAACTTCGGAGGTATGGCATTGAGGATACATTAGAGGTTTGGATTAGGAATTGGCTGGCTGGAAGGAGACAGAGGGTAGTAGTTGATGGATTATGTTCATCTTGGAGCGCAGTTACTAGCGGTGTACCTCAAGGATCTGTTTTGGGACCATTGCTTTTTGTTATCTTTATAAATGATCTAGAGGAAGGACTTGAAAGCTGGGTAAGCAAGTTTGCGGATGACACAAAAGTCGGTGGAGTTGTGGATAGTGAGGAAGGAAGTGGTAGGTTACAGCGGGATATAGATAAGTTGCAGAGCTGGGCGGAAATGTGGCAAATGGAATTCAATGTAGCTAAGTGCGAAGTCGTTCACTTTGGTAGGAATAACAAGATGATGGATTACTGGGCTAATGGTAGGCTACTTGGTAGTGTGGATGAGCAGAGGGATCTTGGTGTCCATGTACACAGATCTCTGAAAGTTGCCACCCAGGTAAATAGTGCTGTGAGGAAGGCATATGGTGTACTGGGCTTTATTGGCAGAGGAATTGAGTTCCGGAGTCCTGAGGTCATGTTGCAGTTGTATAAGACTCTGGTGCGGCCTCATCTGGAGTATTGTGTGCAGTTTTGGTCGCCATACTATAGGAAGGATGTGGAAGCTTTAGAACGAGTGCAGAGGAGGTTTACCAGGATGTTGCCTGGAATGGTAGGAAAATCTTATGAGGAAAGGCTGAGGCACTTGGGGCTGTTCTCATTGGAGAAGAGAAGGTTTAGGGGAGATCTGATAGAAGTGTATAAGATGATTAGGGGTTTAGATAGGGTAGATACTAAGAACCTTTTACCGCTAATGGAGTCAGGTGTTACTAGGGGACATAGCTTTAAATTAAGGGGTGGTAGGTATAGGACAGATGTTAGGGGTAGATTCTTCACACAGCGGGTTGTGAGTTCATGGAATGCCCTGCCCGTATCAGTGGTGAACTCTCCTTCTTTATGGTCATTTAAGCGGGCATTGGATAGGCATTTGGAAGTTATTGGGCTAGTATAGGTTAGGTAGGATTCGGTCGGCGCAACATCGAGGGCCGAAGGGCCTGTACTGCGCTGTATCCTTCTATGTTCTAAGGTGGCAGCACAGGTCAAGAAGGCATTTGGTTTGCTTTCCTTCATTGGACGGGGTATTGAGTACAAGAGTTGGCAGGTCATGTTACTGTTGTATTGGACTTTGGTTCAGCCACATTTGAAATACTGCATGTAGTTCTGGTCGCCACATCACCAAAATGATGTGGATGGTTTGAAAAGGGTGCAGAGGAGGTTCACCAGGATGTTGCCTGGTATGGAGGGCACAAGCTATGAAGAGATGTTGAGTAGAATAGGATTATTTTCATTAAGAAGATGAAAGTTGTGGGGGGCCCTGATTGAGACCTACAAAATCATGAGAGGTATAGACAGGGTGGGCATCAAGAAACTTTTTCTCAAAGTGGGGGACTCAATTACTAGGGGTCACAAGTTCAAGGCAAGCGGGGAAAAATTTAAGGGAAATATGCGTGGAAAGTTCTTTTGGAGAGGGTGGTTGGGTGCCTGAAATGCTTTGCCAGCAGAGGTGGTAGAGGTGGGCATGCTAGCATCATTTAAGATGTATCTAAACAGATATCATGACTAGGCAGGGAGCAGAGGGATACAAATCCTTAGAAAATAGGTGACAGGTATAGATAGAGCGTCTAAATGGCGCAAGCTCTAAGGGCCATAGGGCCTGTTCCTGGGCTATAATTCTCTGTTTCTTTGTTACTTTGTTATGAACTGAAGCTAGATTAAAACAGTGACAACTTGAGCTGAACTGAATGGAATTGAATTTGCTTTATTGTCACATGGACTCCAATGAGTGCAGTGAAAAGTTTGCAATCTCGCCATTTTTAGCACCAACTTAGATACAAAAGGTACAGATATTTAAGTACTCACCACCCTGTTCCCTGGCCGACATCTCTGTCTCAGGCTTGCTGCAGCGCTCCAGTGAAGCTCAACGCAAGCTGGAAGAACAGCACCTCATTTCTGCTTGGAAACCATGTAACCCTCCAGACTCAATATTGAGTTCAATTATTTTAGGGCCTGAACTCTCACATGAACTAGTCCCAATCCCATACACTAGGCTTTATTGTCACATAGTCTGCCATTACACTCTACCTATTGTTAGCCACAAACAGTCTCCATTAACAGCTATTCGCTCTCCTAGACAGATTGTTATCCTCTCCTTTATCTGTCCAACTATTCTTCCCTCTCTTTGGACTCTATCCGCACCTACCATTTACTCTCACCCCTCCCTCCCCCCACTTTATCTTCTGCATATAAGCTGACATTTTCCAAGCTCCCATCAGTTCTGAAGAAGGGTCAGCAGATCTGAAATGTTAACTCTGATTTCTCTGCACAAATGCTGCCAGACGTGCTGAGCTTTTCCAGCAATTTCTAATTTTGCTACAGAGACTTGAGTATTTGGTATAAAATAAAAGAAAACAAATAAAAAGTCCAGCATAAGACTTTAAGGCGGCAAACTATCCTGACATACTCCACAGGCAAAAAAATAGCACCAAGTCAAGAAAATGAGATCTTAGGACAAATAGTTAAAAGTTTGACGGAAGTGGTAGGTTTTATAATAATACAAAAAGGTGGGTAGAAAAGGAAGAAGGTTCAGGGAAAGAATGAAAGAGTCAAGGACTTAAACAATTGAAGGCACAACCAGCAATAGCAGAGTGAAGGAAGGGGGGGGGAGGGTGGGGGGGACTGCCCCAGAGATAGGAATTGATGTAGCATGTTGTGTCAGTTATGTCTCAAAATTGGGAGCATTTGCACTTTGAGTTTTTAGGTTTTGTGTTCACTCCAGTGCAGAATTGAAGGAGTGCTGCACTGTCAGAGATATTGTTTTTCAGATACAATGTTAAACTGAGCCCCTTCTCAGGTGGATATAAAGGATGAAATGGCTCTGTTTTCAAGGAAAGCAGAGGCGTTCTCCCCATTGCTCTGGCTAATAACTATCCATCAAGCATCATCACAAATAGAGATTATCACATTGCTTTTGGGGAGCTTGCTGTGTGCACATTGATTGTTGTATATTCCACATTAAGACAGTGACGACACTTCAAGGAGTGCTCCATGAGCTGTACATCACACATATAATGGTTATGAAAAGTATTCAATCATTTCAAGCTTTTTTTAGAATAGATTCCCTGCAGTGTAGAAATAGCCTTCAGCCCAACAAGTCCACACCACCCCTCCGAAGAGTAGCCCACCCAGACACATTCCCTTACCCTAGACTAACACAACTATCACTATGGGAAATTTAGCATGGCCAATTCACCTAATCTGCACATCTTTGGATTCTGGGAGGAAACCGGAGAACCCAGAGGAAACCCAAGCAGACAGGGGGAGAATGTGCAAACTCCACACAGACAGTCGCCCCAAGATGGGAATCAAACGTGGATGCCTAGCTCTGTGAGGCAGCAGTGCTAACCACTGAACCATCTTGCCGCCCTTTTGGTTGTAAATTTGCTGATATGTTGAAGGGATGAATGCATGTAAAACATAGGGAGGCAGGAATGCTTTGGAAGAATTGGATGCTTGAAATAAATCTTTCATATTGATTTGGACATCTTTATGCTACGGATCGAGTCCATAAGTGTGCCAATTTAATGTTGGAGTTTTCTAATCAACATGATGTGATTTGTGGCCAATCGACCTATGAGTGCTACTTAAGACCAAATTATTTAACTGAAGGAAAGAATGTTATACCCTGGTGATATGGATAAGGGAATAACCCCTTAGCTCATAGATTTCAAATTGACAGCTTGCTGCATATTTGAAATCATGATAGAAAATCAAGACACGACCAGCTTATTTCTTCCATTTTCTGGATGATAACATGTCTGTGACATTTTGAAAATGACATATCACTTTGGTAAGTAAGTCAAGAAAAGATTATTAGACACCTGGGAGATTCTGTAGATAGGGAACACTGGAAACGCTTTGAGCTGATCACTTAGCAAATTGATATCTTTACAGCAGAAAGAGTTACACAAGTTCCTGAATAACGGTACAGAATTGAGAGGAAGGAGGAATGACTTCCAGTTACCTTTCATGAACCCTAGGAAGTCCCGGAGTGCTTCACAATGAAATGTTTTTATTGAAATAGACTCAAAGTTGCAATGCAGGAAACACAGCAGCAAATTTAGGCGGAGGAAGCTTCCACAGGCTTCATTGTAATGCTGGGAGAAAGTGAGGATTGCAGGTGCTGCAGAGTCAGAGTTGAAAACGGTGGCACTGGAAAAGCACAGCAGGTCAGGCAGCAGCCGAGCAGGAGAGTCAGCGTTTCAGGCATAAGTCAACATTCCTGATGAAGGGCTTATGTGTGAAACATCAACCTTCCTGCTCCTCGGATGCTGCCTGACCTGCTGCACTTTTCCAGCACCACCATTTTCAATTTACTGTAATGCGTTATGGAGATGTTAGGTGAGACATCGATGTTTGACAGGACACTGTGCAGGACACACCCCATACCCCCTGATCCCATTTCTACCTCACTTGCCCTTCTTCAAAGTAATCCCATAGGATCATTGAACACATTTCAGGGTGTATCAGTTTAAAGCCTAATGTGGAATGCAGCTCCTGCAACAGAACAGCACCCTCTCTGAGTCCAGAATGGTCAGTTTGGACTTTGTTTTCAAGTCTTTGGACCTGAACTCATAGCCACCTAGATGAGTAGGTTGTTTGATACCATGAGTGGATATAGAGTTTATCTACTTTGAATTCGATTTGAAAGTTATGGGGCTGACCAAACACACGGAAGTAACGTCCTCTATCTCCAACTAAATATTAGGAGCCAGCCTACACAGCAGCCATTCATTAGGCTACTAACTGGGAGGACGTCTGTCCTCTGAAAGCTACCAGTCAATTAAATGGCCCAATAGCTCTATGTCCCAGGGAACCCAAGCCATTGCTGGGACTGAAGACAATGCCCTGAAACAGAGGAACCATTGACTTTGGGGAAGAACATTTTGACTGGGTCCTGATTTTGCCAATCTTCTAGGATTGGCCTGGACTCATGAGGAATTCCAGGACTTCCACATGCAATCCTTGATGGAATCATGGAGGTATTAGAAATGACTCAAAGAAAAGCCTGAGGGAGTGGGTGAGGTACTTTAACATTGTAATGGCATGGCTTGGTTTTCAGGTGGCCCTCAAACTGGAAAATAAAGAGTAATGTCTTCTATCTCCAACTAAATGTTAGGTGCCAGCTTACACAGCAGCTATTCATTAGGCTACTAACTGTTTTGAAGTGTCACTTACTGGGAGGACATCTGTCCTCTGAAAGCCACCAGCCAATCAAATGGCCCAGTAGCTCTATCTTCCAGGGAACCTGAACTGTTACAGAAGCTGCATTCCAGATTAGGCTTTCAACTGATACTGTCTGAAAAAAGGTCAATGATCCTACATCTTACATCTGTGAAGCCTGTAGAGTAATGAAGAATTGACTTTAACCAGAATAATGAGGTGCAACTTCTCCCTCTCTCATGTTTAATCATGTTTTTCAAATTCTTTAGCACTGCTGGTTCCCTCAATTTGCTTAGCCAACAAAAAAGACCCAAACCCAGTCTTGACTTGTCCATTTGAACTGCAGAACCCATTGTCAGTTTGAGGATTGAGTTTCAGGTTTCTAGCCACCTATGTATGAATGGGTCATTCCTGGTTTCACTGGCTTACAGCTCCAGACGTGTTCATGGAAAAGGAAGCATATGCAGAAGGTCATGGAGGAAATGGGGAAATGGCACTCAGGTTTATCAGGGAGCCAGTATGGATACAATGGCCTGAACAGCCTCCTCCTGTATCATAATCATTCCCTGAATCTGTGAAGCTTTATAAAGAACCCTTTGTTCAGGTACATTCCTTGCCAAGTGAATATACCTCTGTGATTGTTTACATCATCTTTAAAACCCTTTATCTCCTCTCTATGTGTAATATATCAGAAACTAATGCTTCTCACAAATACTACTGACATGATTTACTGAAATATAATTGGAAAAGAGTTCTGTACTATTAAGTTGGCCCTAGTTGTTATAGGCTGACTAGCAGATAGAACACAATTAGAACATCAGTAATGTGTGTATTTTAACTGTTTCTGAACCTTGCTTTCACTTCAGTGTGTCTCAGTGATTTTGAAATTTCAAAATGGAATAGCTCTATCTAGTTGTATACAATAATTCTGCAGCTTCAATACTTCAACTGCTGATCCCAGAAATAAAGGATGGATAGGGCCCAAAGAAATGTGTGAAGAAATTCTTGCGTGCAGCTAGGGATTTAACTATAGCAAATACATCAGCTACATATTGGAAATGTGCAAGGGTTAAAAGTAATTCCATCAAAGACACATTTCTCATGGAACCCAACAAAGACTTTTGTGAGAATTGGATCGAGTAGTGATCCCAATCTATTTTGGCCATACATGGTCTTGTTAAAAGTGAACTCAACTGCGTGAGTTGCTGAGTTCATATGTTCAATGAATACTAATTCATACAATAGTGGTGGTCTTAGAATGCACATATGTATGGCTTCCTTAAGTAGGTTAACAATGTCCAATGAACAAGGACAATTCTTTTGATCCCAGCTGAAGTTATGATTGGACAAGTCAGATCCCAGAATGAAATCTGGTTTGGTAGATTACGCTTTGGTTCTTTTTTCACGTTTAATATGGTGATCTTTCACTGAAACATAAGCATATATTGCTAAAAATTTAGTTTTGACAATAAAACCGAATCATAGAATCCCTACAGTGTGGATACAGGCCATTTGGTCCAACAAGTCCATACTAATCCTTTGAAGAGTATCCCACCTAGATCTATTCCCCTACCCTATTACTTTGCATTTCTCCTGACTAATGCACCTAACCTGCACATCCCTGAATACTATGGGCAATTTAGCATGGCCAATACATCTAACCTGTACCTCTTTGGACTGTGAGAAGAAACTGGAGCACCCAGAGCACCCACAAAGACACGGGGAGAATGTGCAAACTCCACATAGAGACTGGAATTGAACTGGGTCCCTGGCACCGTGAGGCACCAGTGCTAACCACTGAGTCACTGTGCCTCCCACAAAATAAATTAAGATTAAGTAGACCAAACCAAACTATTAAACTATAACACATATTGAAAAATTTCAAAACACATGAAAAAATTAAATCCCATCCGATATCATTACTTTATGGTGCTCAAATACCGGAAGGAGGCAGTTCCCTTTTTGATCATTTCCATATGTTTAACTTAACACTTTCATTCTATTCCCCTTCGGAAGGGTTTGACAGACCTTTCCTCAAGTTTTCACCAACTCAGCTTAACCTTTCTTAGTTTCAAATAGCCGTACCTGATTTGTTGACCAAGCACTTTTGGCCTGTAATTTTCAAACTAAAACCTTTACCTATTTCCTAACCTTTCTGAACTAACTCGTTTCTTCAGGAGAAATTATTCTTGCAAATGACCTCAGCCATGTCTTCACAACTGGCTCTGAATGCTTTCTGAACTATGGACTTTTCCAAAACAAAAATCAATTCTTGATTCCTCTAAAACAAAACCAAAATAATGGCTTTCAATATTTTCGCTCTCTGATTGTAAAACTCAAGCAATACTAACAATTTCATACTATCACCCGATCAGGCCCCCAGTCAACTACTTTTGACACATACTGGTTTACCATTCATGGCTTCAGAAAGATTGACAAGTTAATTATTAAACCCCAATTATTAGACGGAACACATCTGTGACTGGCTCAAAATTGTAATTCTAAATAAGTTATGTTAAAATGTATTTAAATCACACATCACACCGGTCCCAAAGAAGAATGAAAATATATATTTAAAAGCCATTTCCAATATCCATCAAAAATTATTTCTATATCACATTAAACATGCCATTACTGACAGAGTAATGATGATTTCCTTCAGTCCACAGACATCACACTTATTCAGTTTCAATCTCAAAAAGACTTTAACATTTTCTTTTCTAGGCACATGAGTAATTTTCAAATTTTATTTGAATTCAACTCCATCAAAGCACTTATAAGTTCTTATCCTGAAATCTTTACAAAACTCAAAAGATTATTGGGCATTTAAGAAGCTTTTTTGTACATTTTTAATGATCTATATTTCAGAAAGATGAAGAGCCAATACAAGGCTCAAGATGTCCTTCTCAATTATGAAGTATTTTTGTTGTCATGTGGTCAATTTCTCTTAAAAATAATGAACAAGCCATTTGATTTCCCATCTCATAACGTGTTGTAAAAAACGCTCCATGTCAATATTGCTTTCGTTAACAGCCAGTTTGAATGGCTTCTCATAATTCAGAGTAGTCAAACGTACTCTGACATTCCTGCATCCATTACAACTTTCTTCCCTTTTTCAATAGATTATTTAAATATGCCATGAAGTTTTGGAACAAATCTTTGCTCAACATAGTACAAACTTTCTTGTTCCATCTTAAACATGGGAAAATCCACAGCAGACCTTATTTTCACTCCTCTGAGTGTCACTTGTTCATGTCCTATTTTGTAGCCCAAAATGTCACTTTCTCTTTGGCTAATATTCTCTTTCATCCAGATTTATAACGAAATTGGCTGTTGTAGCTAACTAACTCAAAACCAGTGTAGTTGTTCTCCACAGGTTGAGCTGAAGTCAACCAAATCATTGATGCAAACAGTGCAATTACATTTCCGTTTTCCAATGGCTAATCATTGGAATACGGGGTGGTCCATTTTTCATTCCAAACAATAGGAGTCTGCACTGATAAACTCCATCCTGTTTTACAAAAGTTAGTTGTAGTTTGGCTCTATCAGTCAGTCAGTGGAACTTGCCAATATCTTTTCAATAAATTGAATTTGGTGACCAATCATGCATGTTCAATTTGCTCAGTGTAGTTCTCCAATCTTGAAATAGCATGTCACCCTGTTATTGTTGCTGTGTTGGACTTTGTCATAATCGATATTGATTCCCTACGGCTGATCCAGCTTCAACACAATCACATTGGTGAACTCTCGCTACTGTGACTCAATTCAATAATGTCATTGCCTATCATAAACTTAATATCTTCTGTAAATTGAGTTAATCTCTTTAGATTTAATCTGTAAGAATGTCATATAGATAAGATATCCCCAGTGTTGACATGAATAACCAAAAGAGTTTTTCATTCATTCATGTAAATCTATTTACGATTCTGTAACTTTGATAGTTTTCCGGAATATAAATTATCTAACCTTTTAAACACCTCTATATTATACCATGCTGATTGCTGGAGGGCCAGCTTTTTAATTTTCAATTTCTGGAGCATTCTCAATTTTCAGATATTATTATTTCGTTCTCTACTTTCTTTCCTACCAGATTACACCTTTCTCCTGACTATCATCCTTGTCCTAATATGTTCACATGACACATTCACTGATCCTGGAATAGTCACTGCATAATTTACATTGCTTTCTTTTTGATTTGGTAAGGTTCAGTGAACCCTTTTTACTAGTTCGCTAGAAATGAACAAGGTGTTCATTACAAGCACCTTGTCATCAGTAAAAAATGTTTCAAATTTTGGCTTTTTTGTCTGTTCTAGATTATAGTCCAAAGGTTTATTTGGAAGCACTAGCTTTCGGAGTGTTGCTCCTTCATCAGGTAGCATTGCTCCGAAAACTAGTGCTTCCAAATAAACCTATAGAACTATAACCTGGTGCTGTGTGATTTTTAATTTTGCCCATCCAAGTCCAACAACGGCCCCTCCACATCTTGTCTGGTCTAGTTTTGATTGTTTATTGAGCACACTTTGAATGCTTTTGTGTTAACTGAAATACTTTGGACAGTTTTTGTCTCTGAAACTCAAATCATGATCTAGTTTGGTTTATCGAGATGTCTTGAATACATTTAAGTGGACCATTTGCCTCATTTCTATATTAGTTCATTAGGACCAAACCCAGGGAATTCATTAAGAATCTGGTCTATCAGTCATAGATTACCTACAGTGTAGAAACGGGTCGGTAACGATTCTCCACGGTATATTTGGCACTGATGATTAGCCACTGCCGGTTCGCTACCAACGTTTCTCCACTCGGGTCTTTTGACCTCTGGGAGACTATTCACCACCGGAAATATATGTATGTACTGATTGTTTTCCCTCCCGCCTGTTCTTTCATACTTCTCAGTCCCCTTTATTTATACAACTACATACTACATATTGCTTTAAAAAAAGAGGTAAAGTAAATATTATTTTATTAGTTAATTCTAACTTCAGGAAAACATTCTCTCATAGCACTGATATAAAACCATCATGGTAAAACTTCTTATTTCCACATTTAGCAATGATTTCTGCTTCCATACTAAAAATTCCTGTTCCAAAAATACAAGTTTTAAAAAAAACTCTCCTGTAATGAAAAGAAGTTGTTACTGAAACAATGCAGACACTATATTCAAAATATATGATTACTCGCGGTGGCGAATCGTCTTCAGTGGCCAATGGGCGGTGGCTAAGCATCCTCAGTGGTGAAAGGGCAGTGGCGAATCGCCGGCTGCAAATGTACTGTGGCGAATGTTCCCATCCCGGTGGAAACAGGCCCAACAAGTCCACACGGACCCTCTGAAGAGTATCCCACCCAAACCCATTTCCCATTACTCTACATTTACCCTGACTAATGCACCTAACCTACATATCCCTGAACATTATGGGCAATTTTAGCATGGCCAATTCACTTAACCTGCACATCTTTGGATTATGGGAGGATGCCAGAGCACCCAGAGGAAACCCACCCAGACACAGGAGAATGTGCAAACTCCACACAGACGGTTGCCCAACAATGGAATGGAACCCGGGTCCCTGATGCTGTGAGGCAGCAGTGCTAACCACTGAGCCACTGTGCCACCCCTTATGGCAAATGGAAACAAAGTAATTCTTGATCTTAATGGTTTGGAGATTCTTGAGTATAAGTTGTAATCATTGTCTTCAAAGATTGATGCCACCTTTCCAATGCAACTTGAGATTGTATGCAAGCAGACGATGTAAGTTGTTTTATTCCAAAAGAAGTCAGAATATATTTGAATACATACAGCCTAAAATTTGAACTTGTATTTAATTTTACCTCTTTGGGTACTCCATAACTGTAAAGAATTAAACTAACTTTTCCAATACCTTTGTTCTAACAATTCTCCCTAGTGACACTGCTGTAGGAAATCTTGTGGAAAATACTGATTCCCATTCGTTATTTTAGGGAGGGTCCTACAGAACCTACTCAAACCCTGCTGAATGGCTCTTCAAAGGCTAGCACCAAAATCAAAGGCTAATTTAATTGATGTCTAATGTTTCCCCTCTACCTGACATGTCTGGCATAATTTGAACATATCACTCTGTAATCCTGACATTGGAATTTCATAAGCAACATGTAATATGCCATTACAAAATGCTGATGGAGCTACCAGCTGATGGTTCATTGCCCATATCTAATTGACAGATATTTGAGGTGGTCTCCCATTTCCTCGTTGGTATTTTTTCTTCCAAGTATTTTAACTAAAGTAATCTTTTTGATTCAATTTCTAAGCCAGCTATTTAGTTAACTCCTTCAATTCAGAATCCATTTGTTGCATTTCTATTAAAGAAGGTGGATGAAACATATAAAAAACATTCTCTTCAGTTTGCACCTTCCAGTTAAGTTTTTGAATATTGCATCCAATAACTGAATGTCCAAGTCGCCTCCCTTTGTTATAAGCTGCTCTTCTCCCTGTCTAATCTTGTAAATCTAAAATCTTGAGATAATGCTGTCTGGAAACAGTACAGAATGTTTCCTCTTCTAGCTTGAGTTCCTGCATTTTCCACTGGTTGCTCAACCACTCTTGGTGAAGCCAATGTTCTTGAAATTGCCAGTTTTTCCCTAAAATAAAATCAATTCCTTCCATAAAAAACTTTGTCACTACTCCAACCATCACCTCTCCATTTAATGTTTCATTTAACTCCCTATGATGACACTGACATGTACCATCCATGTGCACTTTCAATCATGATTCTCTCCATCATTCACCTCAAGAAGTCAAGAAGTATCATTAGCCAGTATCAGTGATTTGCTTCAGTTCTTTCAATATCTCAAATAAAACAAACAACTACAGATGCTGGAGATCTGAACCAAACAAAAAACAGAAATTATTGGAGAAACTCAGCAGGTTTGACAGCATCTGCAGAGAGAAAACAGAGTTAATGTTTTCAGTTTAATGAGCTGAAGAAGGTGCTAAAGAAATGTTATTGGATTTGGAATGCTAAGTCTGTTTTCTCTCAATATTTTTATTGGTTTAAGTCCTTCATTTGAAAAATAAGGAGATGCCTCTCCTTTTGAGATGAAGTATTCAGATCATCCAGCAGCCTGGTTGACCTTGTGGGTGGCATGGTGGCACAGTGGTTAGCACTGCTACCTCACAGTGCCAGAGACCCGGGTTCAATTCCTGCCTCAGGCGACTGACTATGTGGAGTTTGTACATTCTCCCCCAGTCTGCATGGGTTTCCTCCCATAGTCACAAAGATGTGCAGGTTAGGTGACTTGGCCGTGCTAAATTGCCTGTAATGTTAGCTGAAGGGGTGAATGTAAGGGAATGGGTCTGGGTGAGTTGAGGATCGGTGTGGGCTTGTTGGGCCAAAGGGCCTGTTTCCACACTATAAGTAATCTAATCAATATTTGACCAAAGATTTTCATGACTCTCCTGAACCATCTCTTAATTCTAAGTGCATTCAAGTGAAAAGTGTTCCATAACAGTTTCTTACCTCATGACCTCTTTACTGAAGACTTCTTAGACATTCCTATTATATTAATTGATCTGTCATTTTACCATCAATGACTGGTTTTGGTATGTCCATTCTTTTACAATGGAAGCATGTTAATTTCTTTACTGTGGATAGCTAGAGAAGGGTGTTCTGGCTTTGGAGGGAGTGCAATGCAGGTTGACTGGATTAATTCCTGGAATGAGAGCGCTGAGAAAGGAAGAGACACTTGATCACATTCATGGAGTTTAGAAGAATGAAAATGTGATCTCAAAAACCTATAAAATCCTAACAGGACTAGAGAGTGTATATGCAAGAAGGATGTTCTCAATGACCAGGAAGTCAAAGACCAAGGGTCACAATTTGAGGATATAGGGTCAGCCTTATGGGACTGAGATAAAGAGAAATGTCTTCACTTAGAGAGTGGTGTGTCAAGGAATTCTCTGCCACAGAAAGGGGTGAAGCCAAAACATTGAATGCTTGCAAGCAGGAATTAGATAAAGTTCAGAAGGCTAAAGAGATCAAAGAATTTGGAAGGAGGCAGGGACAGTGTTGTATGATCAGCTATGATCATATTGAGGAGTGGAGTGGCCTAATCTTGTGTCCTATTTTGTATATTCCTGTGTTTCTATCTGCAAGAACTGTTGCTCCATTGATCTTTATTACTGGATATCTTCAGGTTCTAAAGTTTTTAGGAATGCTATTTCTGAACTCTTCCATGATCATAATTTTCCTTACATTCTCATTTTGTTCCCTCTGGCTTTAGTAAATGAAACCCCTGATTCCACAGCCTTTCTTACTTCGTATTTGTGAAAGTTTCTCTGAGCAAATTATGTCTGTATTTCTCCTACATCCTGACAACGATAATACATCAAACGGTACAGTGTGCTCTCGGATGTCTTGAGGTCATAAAAGACACGACACAAATGAAAGATTTTTGTTTCCTTCTCTGTTCTAGTTGACAATGTCAAGCGGGTATTGTTTGAAATCTCACATTGTTCCAAACTCTGACAGAGTCTTCAAGTTGAGTTTTGATTTCAAATGATCATTTCACAGCTAATCTTCTCCAAGTGGTTGTGTAGGTGATAGTTAACTTTTAACTTGCAGACTAATCTATGGAAGTTGTTTTGAAAAGCCAGGGATGTGTAAGGGTAAAACATCAGCATTTAATTGTCTGAACAATTCAGCACTCTAGTGACCTGCATCACAGACTTACAAGAAATGTAATTTTTTTTTGCCTTTGAGGTTTATAATTTGATGAAACTGGGTGCATTGGGATTAATTATAGTAATCAAGCTGTTTATTTTTCTTCTTCAAGGCAGGTGCAGAAACACAGGAAATGCTGTCAAAGCATATAGTTGTCATTGTGTCCAATAAATCAAACAAGGTACAAACAGAAAGACATCAGTAACTTCAGTTCTTTTCATGATCTCCAGGGTCCCTGAAAAGGGTTGCAGATTTTCAAGTACTTCTTAAAGTTTAGTCCCTGTTGTGATATAGAAAACAAAGAGGGTCAGAACGCACAGAGCAATCTCCCACAAATGACAATAAATTGAACGACCAGATAATCTGTTTGAACAGTTGATTGAGAGGCAATTATTTTGCAAAGCTAACTCGCCAGAACTTCTTCAAAACGTGCTGTAGAAACATTTTTTTTTAATTCACCTTAGACTTAATGATTGAAAAACATTCTGACATAATTGAGTCTTGCTGGCAACAGCAACATTTGTTGCCCGTCTTTCGTTGCCCTGGAATGAGGAGAAAGTGAGGACTGCAGATGCTGGAGTTCAGAGTGGAGAGTGTGGTGCTGGAAAAGCACAGCAGGTCAGGCAGCATCTGTGGAGCAGGAGAGTCAACGTTTTGGGCAAAAATTCCATCATCAGGAATGAAAGCCTTCATCATTCATTCCTGATAAAGGGCTTACGCCCGAAACATCGATTCTCCTGCTCCTCGGAAGCTGCCTGACCTGCTGTGCTTTATCAGCACCACACTCTGGACCCTGGAAGAGATGAGAGTGACTTGCCTTCTTGAATTGCTGCAGCTCAGACGATGTAGGTACCCTGTCAATGCTGTTAGGAAGGGGGTTCCAGGAGTTAAGGTGAAGAAATGTAACATAGTTTCAAGATAGAATGTTGCATGACATTGAGTGGAAGATCATTTGATTTGATTTATTATTGTCACATGTACCTTGGTACAGTGAAAAGTTTTGTTTTGCATGCAGCACAGCCAGATCATACCATACAAAGTGCATTGGGTTAATAGAACAGAGTGAAGAATACAATGTTACAGTTGCAGAGAAGGTTCACAAGGAGTGAGATCAAATATTAAATTTAAAATTTGAGAAGTCCATTCAGAACTCTGATAACAGCGGGGAAGAAGCTGTTCTTGAAACTGTTGGTACATGTTTTTAAATTTTTATATCTTCTGCCCGACATAAGAGATTGGAAGAGATTATAACTGGGGTGGAAAGGGTGCAGGTGCTACCCGTTTCTTTCTGAATGGAGGTGGTTGTTGATTTGGAATGTTCTGAGAAGCTATGGTGGATTTAACACACCTCTCTTCATAATATCACACTGCAAACTCTTTTATAATTCCAGTGAATCTAGTCTGTAATTCCTTCCAAAGCCAATGTTTGTTTCATGCTGAGGGGTGAACATATTCTTTGAGATGTGGGTCCAACCAAGTAAAACTAACGTGGCCATATTCAAAGGCTTTCTGTGGACATGTCTTCCCTATTTCAGCTTTACACCCTTTCATTATAATAAATGACATATTGTTTTGTGTTGCAGATCACCCAGGGGCAATTGAAGAGGGAAAGCTACTAACGAATGCAATAAGGAGTGACTCAGCAGTCATTGGAGGTAAGATCAAATTAAGTTGTGCTGGATTCCTCAGTCATCAGTCTCACAGTTATTCGAAGCTGCTTTATCAGAGGGGATGTACAAAGTTAAACGTCACACAACACCAGGCTATAGTCCAACAGGTTTAATTGGAAGCACTAGTTTTCGGAGCGACGCTCCTTCATCAGGTGGTTGTGGAGGACACAATTGTAAGACACAGAACTTATAGCAAAAGTTTACAGTGTGATGTAACTGAAATTATACATTGAAAAATACCTTGATTGTTTGTTGAGTCTTTCATCTGTTCGAATACCATGATATCATGGGAGTATGTATGTGTGTCTGGGGTGGGGGAGTTGTGAGTGTCTATGAGAGAGAGTGTATATGTGTATATAACCTGACGTTGTGTGATTTTTAACTTTGTACACCCCAGTCCAACACCGGCATCTCCAAATCATTATCAGAGGGGAAAAGGCAAAAGCTTAAATGATGGAAATCTGAGCTGAATACTCATTGGCTATAAGTAAGCCACTAACTAAATAATGCTCCCTTGACTTTAGAGCTACAGTTCAATGATGCAAAGATAGATGTATGACTCTGTGATATAAAATTTTCAGCCATACTTCTTGGCCAGCCCTTATTGCCTGCCCCTAGTTGCCCTCAAGAAAGAGCTGCCTTCTTGAACCACTGCAGTCATTTCTGTAAGTAGACCCACAATGCCATTAGGGAGAGAGTTCCAGGACATTGACCATGAAAAGCTCTGTATTTCCTGGTGAGGATGGTGTGAATGTTGGAGGCTAACCTGCAAATGGTAGTATTCCCTTGAATCTGTAACTCTTGTCCTCTAGATGGTAATGGTTATGGATTTGCAAGGTGCTGTCTAAGGAACCTTGGAGCATTTCTGTCGTGCATCTTATTGATAGTCCATTATGTTGCAACTGAATGTAGATGATGGAGGGATTTTCTTACTCTCTCACTATTTTCAGCATCTATCACTTTATCTATTTATCTTTATTTCCTTCGCCACCTGCACTCCCCTGCCTCACCGCCAGCTGCATGCCAGCAATTTGCGAAGATAAGGGTTGATCATTAACTTAGAGGCATCAATACAAGCAGGTCCTTGTTTCTAATGGGCATCAATGTGTCAATTTTTACTTTTCACATACAAGCTATACTTAGAAGAGTAATTGCTGATCAAGTCCCTGCTTGGACCCACTTAGACAAGCAAGAGGCTGGAAGAACACAGCAAACCAGGCAGCATCTGGACTGAAGAAGGCGTACACCCAAAACATTGACTCCTCCACCTCCTGATGCTATACCTGGCTTATTGCGTTCTTCCAGCCTCCTGTCGGTCTACCTTGGATTCCAGCACCCGCAGTTCTTTTATCTCTGACCCAGTTATAGTCAGTACTCTCTGTAAACACTTAGGATTGTCCAATCTGCTGTATATATTTGGAAAGGTTCATCACATAGCCTCTTGCTTTACCCAGTCAGCAAACCTCCTACTCCAACTTTTCTGCAATCAATTGACTAAAGTACGTAAACACACCTTTTTAAAAAATTGCCTCATTTCTCACTAATTGCTTCATTGTCTGTGTAATCAGTCTTTGATTCCTGGAAATTTCAGGACATTACTGGAGTATCCCTGTCACCATTAGAATAGGAATTAAGACATTTAAAGCTTAATTTGTGTTAGAGCACAAGACCATGAGAAGCAGGAACAGAATCAGGCTATTCAGCCCATCGAGTCTGATCCACCATTCAGTTATAGCTGAGATGTTTCTCATAGAGTCATAAAGTTATACATCACAGAAACAGACACTTTGGTGCAACCAGTCCATGCTGAACATAATCCCAAACTAAACTAGACCCACCTGCCTACTCCTGGCCCGAATCCCTTCAAACCTTTCCTGTTCAGACATCCATCCAAATGTCTTTGAAATGTTGTAATTGTACCCACATCCACCACTTCCTCAGGAAGTTCATTCCTCACTCGAACTCCCACCCCACCCCCGTGTAAAAAAGTTATCCCTCATGTCTTTTTTAAATCTCTCTCCTCTCACCTTAAAAATGTGCCCCCTAGTCTTCAAACTCCCCATCTTAGGGAAAAGACAGCTACCATCAATGCTATCCATGCCTCTCATTATTTTATAAATTTCTCTTAGGTCACCTCCTAACATCTTACACTCCAGTGGTGGAAGTCCCAGCCTTTCCAGCCTTTCTTTCAATTCCCATTCTCCCTGTAACCGTTGATCCCCTTTTTAATCAAGAACCTATCTTTCTTTGTCTTAAACATACTCAGCTACTTTGCTTCTACAGCCTCTCAATATTTTAAAAGTTTCAATCAGTTCCCCCACCCTGCATCCTTCTCAAATGCATCAAGTACAAACCCAGAGTCTTCAACAGCTCCTCATATGACAATTTATGATCCACTCAAAATTAAATCCCAGAGATGATCGTAGGAACATAGGAAGATGAGTAGGCCATTCAGCCCCTCAACCACATGGGACGTTCTTCATATAGTCCTCCATTCAAATGCTTTATGTTTATGTCATCCCAGATATTTTCTGTCATGGTTTACTTCTTACAGTGTGGTGCTGGAAAAGCACAGCAGGTCAGGCAGCATCCGAGGAGCAGGAGAATCGACGTTTCAGGCATATGCTCTTTATGCCCGAAATGTACCTTCCTCCAGATCATTTATATACATCACAAACAACAGTGGTACCAACATGGATCCCTATGGAACACCAATGATGACAGTTCTCCATTTTGAGAAGCTCCCTTCTACTACTCTCTGTCTCCTCCTGCCCAGCCTGTTCTTCATCCATCTAGCTAATACACCCTGAACCCGATGCAACTTCACTTTCTCCATCAGCTTACCATGGGGAACCTTATCAAATGCCTTACTGAAGTCTATGTAAATGACATCTATAGTCCTTCTGTCATCAATCAACTTTGTCACTTCCTCAAACAATTCTATTAAGTTGGTAAGACATGACCTTCCCTGCATAAAACCATGTTGTCTATCACTGATATGCTCATTTTCTTCCACATTGGAATAGATCCTATCCCTCTGTATCTTTTCTAGTGGCTTCCTTTGCACTGACGTCAGGCTCACTGGTCTGCAATTACCTGGATTATCCCTCCTACCCTTCTTAAGCAAGGATTAACATGTAAAAGGTCAAAGCTGAGACTTGAGTGTAGTACTCAGAGTGTGCTGCACAGTCAGAGGTATTATATTTCAGATGAGAGGTTAAACCAAGGCTCCTACTTCCGCCTGGTTGGATATAAATACTTGCACAGCATTAAGTTGAAGAACATCAGGCGAAATACTCCTGACCAATACTTATGCCACAATCAGCACCATAATAAGCTGATTATTTAATAATTATCATATTGGTGTCCATAATAGTTTGCTGTGCACTGAATGGTTGGCTAAATTTGTAACAGTGGCTTCACTGAAAGAGTACTTCATTTGTTCTAGATTGTTTTGATATATCCAGTGACAATGAAAACTACCATATAGGTCTTTCCTTTTCCTAAGCTGTGTTAGGAACTTATTCATTTATTATATGAGGATTTGAACACTGGTGCAGGTTTATCGATACACTTGTAGATGAGTTTAGCCCCATTTATGAAGAATCTGATTTGAAATAACTCAAAGTAGATTAAAGAAAACAATAATGACCAATCCAATAGTTTCATTGTGTCATGAGTCCACTTCATTGCTACATTTCGTCATGAAAAGAATGTTGAATGTGTTTAAGTAAAACATCCCTCCACCACTGAAGCTCAGTAGCAGTAATGTGTACTCTGTACAAGGTGCTTTGTCAAAATGCATCAAGGATCCTCACACAGCACCTTCCAAACTCATGACCACTTCCATACAGAAAGACAAGAGCAGCAGATTTATGGGAACACCACCAACTTCGAGGTCCCTTCCAAGACCTTCACTATCTTAACTTAGAAATATGTCACTGCTCCTTCAGTGTTGCTGGGTCAAATTCCTGGCATTCTCTCCTTAATGGCATTATGGGTCAACCAGCAGCAGGTGGACTGCAGCAGAACCACCTTCTCAAGGACAGCTAGGGAAGGGCAACATATGCTGGTCAGGCAGTGACACCCAAATCCCATGAATGATTGATTTTTAAAAAAATGACAGTTCAAAGCCCCTTCCTGAATTTATACAATCTCTGAATTTCAACTTGGAACTGTAATTAATTTTACGATGAGGCCTGATCCTGATGAACTGGACCTTAAACAAGTTTAAAACATCATGAAAATACTGGGGCATAGGAAGCAATGCACTCACAATCATAATTCTTCAATCTTGTGTGTGGATTCAACCAATTCTGCTCTGATGCACTTGATGTAATTCACAGAATTTGATGGAAATTCAACATCCAATTTTATTTGCTGGAAAGGCACAGAGCTTGGAGATAGCTTCCTCCACACTTGACCACTTTCTGTACTCGCCACCTTCTCAACTGAAAATGACAATTTCCCAACAGTGAGGTGCCAATGTCTGGGTTGTTGTAATTTAAGTGAAAGTGATTGCTAGCTGGTTTTCATCACCAACTCTATTACTGCTGTACTGTGGGACTACCAGAAGAGCAATTCAATGAAACTTGGTCTATTATTATATCAAAATAAAATCCAGTTCAGCTCACAACCATACTAACTTGTTTTCTATAAAATCATAGAGATGTACAGCGTGGAAACAGACCCTTCGATCCAACTTGCCCATGCTGACCAGATATTCTAAACTAATCTAGTCCCATTTGCCAACATTTGGCCCATATCCCTCTAAACCTTTTCAGCCAGCTACCTTTTAAAGGTTATAATTGTACCAGCCTCCACCATTTCCTCTGGTAGCTCATTTCATGCATGAACCACCCTCTCCATGAAAAAGTTGCCCTTACGTCCCTTTTAAATATTTCCCATCTCACTCTCAACCTGTGTCTTCTACTTCTGGACTTCCCTACCCTGAGGAATTGACCTTGACTATTCACCCTATCCATGCTCCTCCTGATTTTGTAAATGTTTATAACCTCTATTATAAACCCTTCAGCCTCTGATGTTCCAGGAAATTGTCCCAGCCAATTCAGCCTCTCCCTATAACTCAAACCCTCCAACCCTGGCAACATCTTTGTAAATCTTTTCTGAACCCTTTCAAGTTTTATAGCATCTTTCCTATAGCAAGGAGACTAGACAAGAATTGAATATAGTAATATAAGAATGTCAGCACAGCAGCCCAACAGATTGGAGAAAGCATGTTAGCGTTTCCATTAATATAGCAGATTTGACAGATTTCGAATAATCCTAAACAGATTTCCATCAAATACCTTAATCTACAAATTGTAAGAGGGTTCCAAATGAGGCATCCATGCTCAGAAAAGTGTCATATAGTTGTTTATTAAATCAGGAAGCCGTGTGCTTTGTATCTCTCAGCCGATCTACTGCCGTCCTTATCCTGTCTCATACTGGTTTCAGTTTATCCATCATTCCCAAGTTTGCTGACCTACCTTGGTTTTCTGTATGGCAATATCTCGATTTTCATAATTCTCCACCTTACATTCAATTTCCTGTATGGTTTGAGCCCTCCCTTTATCTCTGGATCTACTTCGAAACCAATAATATTTCAAGAACTTGATGATTTGTAATTTTCACTCCATACATCCCAGGATTCATTCACTCCTGTATTGGTGGTTGTACTTTCTGTTCCCCGACCCTAAATCTCTTCCAATCCCTCCCAGAACCTCTCCACCTCTTCTCAACCTGACCTCTCCCTGCAAAGTCTTGGTCCAGGCCCTAATGTCTGCTCACATGGCTTGGTTTTTAGGCTTTGCTTGGTAAAATTATGGTAGCTTAGTGGTTAGCACTGCTATCTCATAGCACCAGGGACCTGTGTTCAATTCCACTCTGTGTGGAGCTTGTGCATTCTCTCTGTGTTTGCGAGGGTATGCATCCCACAGTCGAAAGATATTCAGGTTAGATGGATTAACTATGGGAGATGAGGTATGGGTGGGATGCTTGTCAGTGGGTTGGTGTGTACTCAATGGGCCAAAACTGCAGGGTTTTATTTTTCCTGTGAAATGACTTGGGATGCTTTATTTCTTGAAGATTCTGTCTACATTCAAGTGTTGTTATGGTGCTCTGAACATACGCACAGTTTCTAGTCTGTAAGTGACTGATGTGCCTTTACTAACATTATTTGTGTAAAATTCACAGGTGTGATAGCGGTGGTGATCTTTGTCATCCTCTGCGTCATAGCTGTCATGGGACACTTGTTATACAGACACAAAGGCACGTATCGCACCAACGAAACAAAAGGGGTGGAATATGCTGAGAATACCGACACCACATTGAAGAACAATGCCAATTATCAGGACTCCATTAGTGAAGGCAAGAAGGAATATTTCATCTGACAGTGATACAGGCCCTTCTCATTACCACAATTACAGCAGAAGATTAATAACACTAACAGCTGGGACTCGCTGTCTGTGCTATGAGTTAGCTCTAGACTGTGCAGATTAAACGGCCAAATGCTATGTTCAAAGTATTGTCACAGGACAAATGACTGGTTTACACTTCTGTTCACCTTGACAGGACAGAGATTTAACCTATTGTTTCCTGCTAACTCTAGGTCAGCTCAGGGGAGTAGAAATAAGACTTTTGTAAACTCTATATAAAGACAGCAGAGAAAAAAAATTACCATTATATGTACCGCATGGAAAAAAAAGCAGCTATTTATTTTTATTTTCTGTTGAACTGCAGTTGCTGTCCCTCCCACCCGTTTTATTTTTTTTTCCTAACAATTCAGTGCAAACACAATCTGGGGATAAATTCCAGACAACCCTGATGCCACATCAACACCTTGTGTTTACTGCATGCCTTTATCATTGTAATATATTCCAAGGCACTTATGTCTCAACACTCAATAGCATTTTGACACTGAGCAACATGAGGTGATATCAGGATAGGTTACGGTCAAAGCAGTTAGGGACAGGCAATAGATGCTGGCCCAGCTAGTGATGTCTACGTCAAATGAGTAAGTCACAAACAAAAGCTTGATTAAACAGGGATGCCTGGCGAGTATAAAAGAAGATGGGAGGGAGAGGCAGGAAGTTTCAGGGAAGTGATTCCAGAACTTAGGAACTGAAGGCTGCCAAACCATGTGGCAATTAAAAGTAAAGATGTGCAAGAGGCCAGAATTGAAGGTGTACCAGAGAGTTGAGCAGGTGATGGTGTCACTGATATTGGGTGGTGTTGAAACTTCAGAGTGATTTCTTCTCCGAAGTGAGAATCTTCACCCAGGTTACTTTAACATGAGAGCTAAAAGGATCAAATGCTGAGGCCAGGTTGTGTGGATCAGGTTTGCTTTCCCTTGAGTACAAATGATGCAATGGTTTCGGAGAAGATTGATGGAGTTGATATTGTGGAAAGAGGAGGATTTCCTCTGGTGGGAGAATCCAGAACAAGGCCTTCATGTTAAAGCTGAGACTTCCAGAGGTGATGCAGGAAATGCCTTTTCTGAACAAAAATGAGCATGGAAATCTGGAGGTTAAAATTGGAGGGATGAGACAATTGAAAGAATTAAAACCAAAGTGAATAGATTTTTGATAGGTTAAGGTTATTGAATCTTATGAAACCAATGCTGTTAAGAGAGGTTAAGATATAAATGATACTTGATCTAACTAAATGGTGGAATATGTTTAGGGGCCTGAATGACTTATTCTTGATCCAACCACATAAGCTTCCATCAACAAGCACAATGATGTCCAGACCTGACAAGCACATACACTTATAAAGAGGTGAAGGAATCTTAACATCTTCCCCCTTCTTCAGTGCTCAGGATGAAGTTTACTGCTTCTATTGCTCATCTAGCCAAAATCAACACTCTCAGAACAGGCAAAGATTCAACATGATTTTCTGATGAAACAGGGATTGAATTGAATTGAATTTATTGTCATGAGTACCGAGGCACAGGGAAAAGCTTTTGTAAGATTGAATGTGCATGTGTGGCAAACAAATAATTGTTTGGTAACTCAAGCCAACAATAGTCACGGAAAGTAGAATGACATGACCATCAAGAAGTTGCAGGACTGTAGAGGCAGATCTTGGAATTAGTTATGTAGGGCAATTAGAATCCAGGCTTTGGGGAATAGTAGCATTAAGGTCCCTCACACAAATGCAAAAATAAAAAGCTCCAGGGTTTACATTTATCATTTCTTGCATAATGGTAATTTTTCACTGCTTTTATTTAATTCCATTTTATAAAAATCTTGGGTCTAATCCTATGACTTGACCTCAATAACTTCTGTAAAATTAATACCTTTTCTGTAAATGACTAACTATCTTGCGACATAATAACATGCGAGATCTTCATTCTTCAGGATTTTGTGGTGCCAGATGAAGTCGAGTCCTTTGTACCATTATTCAACATATATATCGACGTATATACACACACACGTAAATTATTTTTATGTTGTACAGCAGAAATCAACCCCATTCACAAACTAGTTGGAAGTCACATGTCAGAGTATCACACAGAAAAGAAGTAAGATGGGGAGCCCATTGGCTGTCTTGTTTGCTGTGAATGACAGGCAGGAAAATAAAAACACTGGTCAATCAGCCATATCCCATACTGATGATAATATGGTCCTCCAAGCCCTTCCCCTCTTGTAGACCCTGTGTCCCCCTTCTCCATACCGGAGCTGCAAATCCTCTGGTAGATGCACAAAACCGGAGAGCGAACAATGAAATAGATCCTTTTTCCCTAATACATTGTCTGAAAGCCTTCCAATGAGATCGAACAATTCTGACTAAATATTCCAAATGCTACTAATTGTTTAGTAATTGGGTAGACAATGGTTACCATCATTTGGCTATTTTTTTTACTGCAATCACTTGACCTCAGAAATCACCATAGTTACAATACAGTCCTGGGCAGCAAAGCATTTGTGAATTATGAAGAAGTTGTATTTTTATCCAGACACCCCATTGCAATGTGAATGATGTATCATAGGCACAACCCCATTAAACTTGCAAACAATAAAATCTTCGGAATCAAAACTTCATGCTTAGTAGAAATGAGACCCTGATTCAATTTGAAACAAGGCGTGGTCTGAAATACTAACGTCTGAATTATGTCCAATGTTAACCATTAGGTGGATGTAGGATTTGTAATAAAATTATAAAGGTCAGCAAGTTGAATTGAATTAGTTTTATTGTCTCGTACACATGTACTCTTGGGTACCAAGATAGTAGGAACAGATTGTTGAGTACAGATTGATTCCTGAAGAAGGGCTCATGCCCAAAACGTTGATTCTCCTGCTCCTTGGATGCTGCCTGACCTGCTGCACTTTTCCAGCAACACATTTTCAGTACAAATCCTTAGGAAAGTAAAGTCTTAAGAAAAAAATTTTTAAAAAAGAATATTGAAAACAAAGTCCACTTAGATATGTGTTTTGCTTCAGACAAAAGGAAAGAGTGCTTGGGTAAAATGAATTGTTACTATTTATGGGTGCAATTTTGTAAATAACCTGGAAGTTAAGACATATACCTTAGTGGACTCTTGTGAGTAGTGACTCACGCCAAGGAAATCCCTTCCCTTCTGCTCAAATATTGGTAACTTTTCCAAAGTACTGGCATTGCTGAACCAGTGGGATCACATTCCCCTCAAATATTGTTGCACTCCTATTGGCATCCTGCAAATATTAGCACCCTACCACTGATTCCAAGCCAATACCCACATGGTGCTAATCCCTGCCTCGAATATTTTTCAAGCTCCCAAGGTAGCTTGAAAATATTGACAAGTTATTAATAATGCTTATCAAACATTAAGACATTCTGGAAACAGATATAAGAACATAAGAACTAGGAGCAGGAGTAGGTCACCTGGCCCATTGAGCCTGCTCTGCCATTCAATAAGATCCCAGCTGATCTTTTTATGGCCTCAGCGCCACTTATCCAACCTCTCACATAACTCACAATTCCTTTACTGTTCAAGAATGGCCTGTCTTAGCTTTAAAACATTTACTGAGGAAACCTCAACCACTTCACTGGGCAGGGAATTCCACAATTCCACAGTCCTAAATCTGCTCCCCCTAATTTTGAGGCTTTTCCCTCTTGAACTAGTTTCACCCACCAGTGGAAACATCCTCTCGATATATATCTTATCTATTCCCTTCATAATTTTGTATGTTTCTATAAGATCTCCCCATATTCTTCTGAATTCCAATGAATGTCGTCCCAGTTTACACAGTCTCTCCTCATAAGCCAATGCCCTCAACTCCGGAATCAACCTCGTGAACCTCCTCTGCACCCCCTCCAGTGCCGATACACCTTTTCTTAAGTAAGGAGACCAAAACTGCATGCAGTACTCCAGGTCTGGCCTCACTCTACACAGCTGCAACATAACCTCCCGGTTTTTAAACTCAATCCCTTTAGCAATGAAGGGCAGTATTCCATCAGCCTTCTTAATTACCTGTTGTACCTGCAGACCAACCTTCTGTAATTCATGCACAAGGACACCCAGGTCCCTCTGCACAGCAGCATGCTGTAATTTCTTATCATTCAAGTAATCATCCTTTTTACTGTTATTCCTACTGAAATGGATGACTTCACATTTATTAACATTGCACCCCATCTGCCAGAGCTTTGCCTACTCACTTAAACTATCTATGTTCCTTTGCAAGGTTTCACAGTCCTCTATATACTTTCCTCTGCCACTCATCTTAGGGTCACCCGCAATCTTTCACACACTACACATGGTCCCCAACTCCAAATCATTGAGTCATAAAGATATACAACATGGAAACAGACCCTTCGGTTCAACCCGTCCATGCTGACCATTTATCCGAACACAATCTAGTCCCACCTGCCAGCACCCAGCCTATATCCCTCCAAACCCTTCCTATTTATATACCCATCCAAATGCCTCTTAAATGTTGCAATTGTACCAGCCTCCACCACATCCACTGGCAGCTCTTTCCATACACATACCACCCTCTGATGAAAAGTTGCCCCTTAGGTCTCTTTTATATCTTTCCCCTCTCACCCTAAACCCACTAGTTCTGGACTCCCCGATCCCAGGGAAAAGATTTTGTCTATTTATCCTTTCCATGCCCCTCATAATTTTGTAAACCTCCATAAGGTCACCCCTCAGCCTCCGACACTCCAGGAAAAACAGCCCCAGCCTGTTCAGCCTCTCCCTGCAGTTCAGATCCTCCAACCCTGGCAACATCCTTGTAAATCTTTTCTGAACCCTTTCAAGTTTCACAACATCTTTCCAATAGGAAGGAGACCAGAATTGCACGCAATATTCCAACATTAGCCTGACCAATGTCCTCTACAGCCGTAACATGACCTCCCAACTACTATACTCAATACTCTGACCAACAAAGGAAAGCATACCACATGCCTTCTTCACTATCCTATCTACCTGCGACTCCACTTTCAAGGAGCTATGAACCTGCACTCCAAGGTCTCTATGTTCAGCAACACTCCCTAGGACCTTACCATTAAGTGTATAAGTCCTGCTAAGATTTACTTTTTCAAAATGCAACACCTCGCATTTATCCAAATTAAACTCCAACTGCCACTTCTCAGCCCATTGGCCCATCTGGTCCAGATCCTGTTATAATCAAGGTAACCCTCTTCGCTGTCCACTACACCTCCAATTTTGCTGTCATCTGCAAACTTACTAACTGTACCTCTTATGCTCGGATCCAAATCATTTGTGTAAATGACAAAAAGTAGAGTGCCCAGCACCGATCCTTGTGGCATTCCACTGGTCCTCCAGTCTGAAAAACAACCCTCCACCACCACTCTCTATCTTCTACCTTTGAGCCAGTTCTGTATCCAAATGTCTAGTTCTCCCTGTATTCCATGACATCTAACCTTGCTAATCAGTCTCCCATGGGGAACCTTGTCAAATGCCTTACTGAAGTCTATATAGATCACATCTACCGCTCTGCCTTCATTAATCTTCTTTGTTACTTCTTCAAAAACCACGATCAAGTTTGTGAGAAATGCTTTCCCATGCACAAAACCATGTTGACTATCCCAAATCAGTCCTTGCCTTTCCAAATACATGTACATCCTATCCCTCAGGATTCCCCCCAACAACTTGCCCACCACCGAGGTCAGGCTCACCAGTCTATAGTTCCCTGGCTTGTCTTTACTGCCCTTCTTAAAAAGTGGCACCATGTTTGCCAACCTCCAGTCTTCTGGCACCTCACCTGTGACTATCTCAGAAAGAGGCCCAGCGATCACTTCTCTAGCTTTCCACAAAGTTCTTAGGTACACCTGATCAGGTCCTGGGGATTTATCCACCTTTAACTGTTTCAAGACATCCAGCACTTCCTTCTCTATAATCTGGACATTTTGAAAGATGTCACCATCTATTTCCCTACTGTATATATCTTCCATATCCTGTAAATTGTGAATAATTGCAGTCCCAACACTAATCCCTGAGGAACATCACTCGTCACTGATTGCCAATTAGAATAGCATTCATTTATCCCCAGTCTTTGCTTTCTGGTGGTTACCCAATCCACTATGCATGCCAATAATTGCCTGTAACACCATGCATCTTTATCATACGCAGTAGCCTTTTATGTGGCACCTTGTCAAACACCTTTTGGAAATCTAGATACTTGATTCCCTGGGCCCCCGTTGTCCACCATATTCATAACACCTTCATAGAATTCCAAAAGATTAGTTAAGTGCATCCCGCCCTTCATGAACCCATGCTGCATCTGCCCAACAAGACAATTTCTATCCAGATTGTTGTGCTGGAAAAGCACAGCAGGTCAGGCCGCATCTGAGGAGCAGGAGAATTCATTCCTGATTAAGGGCTTATGCCCAAAACGTCGATTCTCCTACTCCTCGGATACTGCCTGACCTGCTGTGTTTTTCCAGTACCACACTCTCGACTCTGATCTCCAGCATCTGCAGTCTTCACTTTCTCCTAATTTCTATCCAAACGACTTGCTATTTCTTCCTCAATAATAGACTCAAACATTTTCCCCACTTTAGAAGTTAAGCTAACGGGTCTATAATTCCCCATCTTTTATCTACTTCCCTTGTGTCACATTTGCTGTTTTCCAATCTGCTGGAACTGCCCAGAGTCCAGTGAATTTTGGAAAATTACCACAAGTGTATTTGTTATTTCCCCCTCCATCTGTCTTGTCATCCTGGGATGCTTTCCATCTGGCCCAGGAGACTTATCTGCCCTTAGCTCCATTAGCTTGCCCAATACTACTACTTATTTGATAATGATTGTTTTCAGGTCGTCACCTACCTTCATCTGTTTATCAATTACTCGCATGTTATTCGTGTCATCCACTGTGAAGACCAACACAAGATACCTATTCAATGCCTCACATTCCATTACTAAATCGCCTTTCTCCTCCTCTAAAGGGCCAATGATTATTTTAGCCACTCTTTTTTTGTTTTATATATTTATCCAAACCTTTGCTATCTGTCTTTATACTCTAAGCTAGTTTTTTTCTTCTCATAATCTTCTTACTTTTCTTTATAGCTCTTTTTGTGGCTTTCTGTTGACCTTCAAAGTTTTCTCAATCTTCTACTTTCCCGCTGAACTTGGCCATGTTGCAAGCCTTCTCTTTCAATTTGATAGCCTTCCCTATTTCCTTAGACACTTATGGCAGATCACCCCTTTTCCTACAGTCCTTCCTTTTCACTGGTGTATACTTTTACTGAGCACTTTGAACAATTTCTTTGAAAGTCCTCCACAGCTCATCAACTGTCCCACCATAAAGTCCTTGCTTCCAGTTTACTTTAACCAACTCCTTCCTCATCCTGCAAATGTGTTGCTGGTCAAAGCACAGCAGGCCAGGCAGCATCTCAGGAATAGAGAATTCGACATTTCGAGCATAAGCCCTTCATCTATTCCTGAGATGCTGCCTGGCCTGCTGTGCTTTGACCAGCAACACATTTGCAGCTGTGATCTCCAGCATCTGCAGACCTCATTTTTTACTCCTTCCTCATCCTGTTGTACTCTCCCTTGTTTAAGCACAGGATTCTGGTATTGAATTTTATCTTTGCACTTTCCATCTGTATTCGAAATTCAACCATTCTGTGATTGCTTCTTCCAAGAGGACCCCGAACTGTGATGACATTGATTATTCCTGTCTCATTACACAGGACCGACTGTAGGATAGCTTACCCACTTGTTAATTCCATTACATACTGTTCAAGACAACTTTCGCGGATGCGCTCAATGAATTCTTCCTCAAAGTTACCCTGACTGACCCTGTTCTACCAATCGACATATAGATTAAAATCCCTCATGATAATTGCTGTACCATTTTTACAGGTATTCATTATTTCTTTGTTTATTGCCCACCCAAATGTGATATTATTATTCTGTGGCCTATAGACTACATTTTCAGTGACCTTTTCTTCTTATAATTTCTAATCACCACCCAAATTGATTCAATCTTATTCTCCATAGAACCTATATCATCTCTCATCACCACCCCGATTTCATCCTTGTCTGTCCCTCTGAATCATCTGATACCCCAGGATATTTAGCTCCCAGTCATGACCATCCTGCAACCATGTCTCTTCGATGGCTACTAAATCATATTCATTCAAGATGATTTGTGCTGTTAACTTATTATACATTGTTACGAATGCAATGAACATTCAAGTAAAGTGCCCTTATGCTAGATTTTATATCCTCTTTATGAGTTCTAACATCTCCAATAATAATATTTCCTGAGTTATCCTTCCTTTTTACTTCTTTCATCACCTGTCATATCGTTAAACCCTCCTGCACACAGGCTAACCTGCTGCTTTCCTTTTTATTTACCATCATACTTCCTGTTGTTTTCCTATTCACCTTCCCCTTGACTCACTAGTTTAAAGTCCTAGTGATCTTCCTGTATATCCTTTTCACTAGAACACTCGTTCCAGATTGGTTCAGGTAGAGACCATCCCATCGGTACAGATCCCTCCTGTTCCAAAACTGATGCTAATGCCCAATGAAGTGGAATTCCTCTTTCCCACACCACTCCCTTAGCCACATGTTTACTTCCCTAATTTTCTTATCCTTAAACCAATTTGCACATGGCTTGGGTAGTAGTCCAGAGATTATAACCCTTGAGGACCTGTTCTGTATTAAACATAACAATTCATGCAAACATTTTAACTTTAATGATAAAACCTTATTAATCATAATAAATTTCCCGAATCTGTTGCAAGAGTTGAATATTTCCAAATTCCAATTTCTATTGAAAAAGTGTTTCATTCCTCATTGGAAAAGATGTCTTGCCTTCTTTGCTTGGAAAAAGTGCGTAACTGAGGGGAGCATGTCTGATCCTTTCCAGTGAGTGACTAATGTTCAGAATGTGTTTTACCAGGAGAGTGAATAAATTCAGTATACTGGGCTCATTTAAGAGAGGACTAGATAATGCAAAGAGAACATGATAGGGTGAGATCAAATATCTTCTTCATCTGAGCTCATCTTACTCGAGTAGCATGCAGAATGATTCACACCACAAGTGCTATGTTTGTGAACAAAACAAAAATGTTACCTTTAATATTATGCTACAGAATGCAAACATTCTAGACTATTGGAGTACAAAAAGGACATGGAGTTATAGAACCATTTTCTACAGATATCATCACTTCCCAAGAGAGCACAATCCTATACTGAATCCTTATTGCTGTATTGAGAACATGTGTAGTGATTGTCCCCTTCACAAGGTACTGTTATGTCCTTGGTCTAATCTTCAAAATTTATGACAGCTGAGAGGGTATTCCTATTTTCCATTGATATCATTTTTTGTTGATACTTTTCAAGTCACTGCTACTCAGAGAGGGATTTTGTGATTGTCCTTCAAAAGAGTAGACTTTTCACAAAGTCATCCACTTCGAAGGATGTTTAGTCCTGGACTTAATGGACTGGAAGTTCATTTTGGGTGGTAATACGGAATGGGAGATTTTGCACTATTGTACCAGAATACTTTAATATTTATTTATTGACTATTACTAAAGTTAACAATGTACAGCTAATTGATATGACCTTTTGCAATTGACTGCTACAATAGATTTCTGACCCATCATATTGCTCTTACAGTTGATTTTGTATCAACAAAAATGCATTTTTAACTCACAAAAATAACAGGAGATTTCCTAATCCATATCCCCAGTAGGGAGTAGCATAGGCCCTGAAATGACATGAGAAAATTGCAAATGTTTTGTCCATTAAGTAGATTAAGTTGTGGAAGCAGCTGTCATACAGAATGAAGTAAATGTAATTAAAGTCACCATAGTCCTGCACTCTCACCAGAGGTGGTGGTTTAACTTGAGGGTCACCACACCTTAGGAAAGGGGCAAGTTTGAGAAGGTGGGACCTTCCCCAATAGAGGGATCAAACCCGCACTGTTGGCATCATTCTGTATTGCAAACCAGGTGTGCAGCTAACTGAGCTAACTGATACCCATTATCATGTAACATATACTAAGGAGAATTCTTTGTCCTTATGTGGTTCTTTATCATACCGTTAACTCAGGCAACTGAGCACACCTTCTTACAGTGTAGGTAAGGGATTTAAAGAAATAATGCCTGTTTCAGCAATGCTGCAATAATTTGCAGTTTATCTCCAGTGATGAATGACATTTTGGAAATCAAATTCTGAAAAGGGACGACTGGCAATGCTATGATTTTGTGACTTAGATGGCAAAGTATAAGATAATTGTGAGGGAAAGGATATTCTTATTCCTAAACTTTTAAGCAATTCCTTGATAATATGGTCAAAAGTGTTTATAGATATTATTATCAATAATTACGTAAGAATCACAGCATGATTCTGCACAGAATGAAAACATTTGGGCCAGAATGCTAATGGTTTCCCTTTTGAAGGTGTATCCAATTAGTGCCATTTATTTGCCTTTAATTTATAGACTAGCAAATCTCTTCATATTGATATTTATTCAATTTCCTTTTCAAACTATACAGCGATAACTATTACTAATGATTGCATTGAGAACAATGATTAACTACATATGTACAATAAGAACTATTATTGATAATTTCACATATAATTACAGTAAAAATGAGTAAGTGGAGATTTCACCACCTCACAGAATCTGAAGGAGATGGTTGCCTTGGACGCTGTTTTGTTTATTCTGAAGAATACGTACAACTTTTCAAACATTTCTTTCACTCTCAGCTACATGAGAACCCGCATTTTTTTTTAGATTACCCCACCCACTTAGTTGCCAATATTCAGGCTTTAACAGAAATTACTCATTCCTGGCTTTACCTTGACTGAGGTGTTCATTGAATCATTTAGCAGGAGACAGTTGAAAGGCCTCAAGATTTTCCTATGAGTGAATTATCACAAAACCTGAGTGAAGGTGTCCTTGGAGGCAGCTGGGATAGCTATGCATTTTGGACAAAGTAAGCCCATCTCTCAGTGTTTATCATTTATAACTTGTGGTAACTTTTCATCGCCTCTGTACACTTAATTGGAAATGAAAACTTAGGTTACTAATCTTTGAACAACAACTTCATTTTCAAAGGCAAAATAGCCAGAAATTAAAGGAATGAAATCAAACAATATTAACTCCATTTATTATAATTAATCCCAATGTTAACCCCAACTCCTGACTAAGTACAATCCCAAATGATCATTTGGCATCAGCTGATTTGGCAGAGGTAGAAATTTTGCAGCAAGCTTTCTGTTTGGTTTCAATATCAAAAAAAGAAAACATTTTAAGGAGAAAGGAAAACATAAAAGATGGATTTTTTTTTGTTTGAAGTGTCTTAGATATGTCTAGACAAAAAGCCCTGAAAGTGGTCACTCTGTTTTAATTGAAGGTGGATTTTGATTTTAGAAAGAGCAGAGCCAATCACTTACACTAACCTAGCTCCCTCAGAGGCTGCTCTCAGAGTGACAGAATATCTGACACTCTTGTTTATATGCATTTTTTTTAACAGGATGCCGGGCACTCCTGTTCATTCTATTACCCCCACACTACCTCCTAACTGTGGTAGTGCTTACATTTTCCCCAGCACCCATGTTGTGTGTGTGCAGGTGTGAGACATAGTGAAAGCTCAAGGTGTACAAATCTTTATTCAATTCCCACCACCAGGAAGGAAATACCCAAGTGACCAGTGACAAGCAGTGCCTTTCTCATCAAAGGGTAATGCTGCGTGATCAAACAGTGAAGGGGAGGGCAGGGATTAAATCAACATAGAGTTGGAAGGGGAAATAATACACTCCATTCCCTCTGGTGCCCATCTCTCCCTGAACAGCTCAAGGGTGTTGGTGAACACCACGTGCTCTTTCTCCAGGGACACCCGGGCTCTAATGTAACCGCGGATGAGGGGCAGGCAATCAGCCCTAATAACCCCCTCCACGGCCCGCTGCCTGGACTTGTTGATGGCCAGTTTGGCCAGGTCCAGGAGCAGAACCACAAGAAGGTCCTCTGACCTGACCTCTACACTCCGTACTGGGTGCCCGAAGATCAGGAGTGTGGGACTGAAACAGAGAAGGTTTTTTAGAAAATCAAAAAGGGAGTGCAAGCGCCCACACTCAATATATGATTGGAGATGGAATTTTTTTTTTCTTTTTTTTTAAACGGAGACAGTTGGGCATTTAGAGACTGACAAAGCTTATTGGCTGATTGCAACCCCGGGGTGTTTTTTTGAGGAGCTCCTACACTGGTGTAAGTCACACAAAAAAAACATTTACAATAATTCCACAGAAGTCCGTATCTCATCACACTTTATTTACATGTGGATATTCTTTGACACTGATTCAACTCCCTCAGTGCCAGCTTAGAGTGAACAGAATCTCTGACCCCCCTGTTTATTTTTTTCTCTCTGCCTAACTGCGGTAGTGCTTATTTCTTCCCCAGCACCCATGTTGTCTGTGTGTAGATGTGAGACACAGTGAAAGACACAGGGTGTACAAATCTTTATTCAGTTCCCACCACCAGGAAGAAAGGAAACACCCGAGTGGCCAGTGACAAGCAGTGCCCTTCACATCAAAGGGCAATGCTGCGTGATCAAACAGTGAAGGGGAGGGCAGGGATTAAATCAAAATAGAGTTGGAGGGGGAAATAATACATTCCACTCCCTGCGACGCCCACCTCTCCCTGAACACCTCCAGCATGTTGGTGGACACCACGTGCTCCCTCTCCAGAGACATCCAGGCTCTAATGTAACCGCAGAAGAGGGGCAGGCAGTCAGCCCTAACGACCCCCTCCAAGGCCCGCTCCCTGAACCTGTTTATGGCCAGTTTGGCCAGGCCCAGGAGCAGACCCATGAGGAGATCCTCAGACCCGCCCTCCCCCCTCTATACCGGGCGCCCAAAGATCAGGAGCATGGGACTGAAACAGAGAAGAAGCTTTTTAAGAAAATCAAAAATGGAGTGCAAGTGCCCACATCCAATATATGATTGGAATGGATAGCTGCGATGATGGCATGTAAACTTAATTAGCTCCTCAATCCCTCTTAAAGTCATAATCTACTTCCCATCACTTTCACCAAAAGATACACAAGAATACTACATTAGAGAAGTCTAAATGTTTGAATGATAACAAGTTGTTGATTTGTCTGTGTACTAATGACTAGTTATCAATGGCAAAGACCTTCAGTCAGCCAGTATTTATATAATAGGCTGTCTAGCTTAGATAGAGTGAATATTTTGGCAGAAACTGTCAGATCTCTGAAGGTGAGGGAGTTGTTTCTGCAGTAAAAAATGTCTCAAGCTTGAAAATGCCAAGTTCATTTCCCTTGTTCAGTTGTTGTAATGTTTAATTTGAAAACAAGCTTAGGCGCTATGGTAGCTCAGAAGTTAGCACTGCTGCCTCACAGCACCAGGGACCCAGGTTTGATTCCAGCCTCAGGTGACTGTCTGTGTGGAGTTTGCACATTCTCCCAGTGTCTGTGTGTGTTTCCACTGAGTGCTTCAGTTTGCTCCCTCAGATGTACAAGTTAGGTGGACTCACCATCACAAATGTGGGATTGCAGGGATAGAGTAGGAGACTGGGTAGGCTGCCCTTCAGCGGGTCGGTGTGGACTCAATGGGCCGAATAGTCTCTACCCATACTGTGAACATTCTAGCTCGAGGGAGTTTTGGGACAGAGCTTCATGTAAAGTAGAACTCAGCATGTATTTGGAAGGCAAAAGTAGGCACTGCAGATGCTAAAAATTAGACTCAAGATTAGAGTGGTGCTGGAAGAGCACAGTAGGTCAGGCAGCATCCATGGAGCAGGACAGAGTGTCAAAGGTTAAGACGTTGAAGAGCCATGGCCTGTACACAGCTCTAACAATAAGTGCCCACTGAAGTAAATAAAACTGCCAGTAAAAAGAAATTCTATCAACTCTGCTTCGTAGCAAAGAGTAATTCGAATAAAATATCTTAATCCTTCGACTTTCTTCCCTCTTTCATAAACCAGATGACAGGGTTAGATGTTAAAATTTGCTTCTTTACCCATCTCTCTTTGAAACATGCTTCGAAGTTATAGTTTTCTGGATCAAAATAAAATGTTACAAAACATATCTGTATCTCATTCTGTACTCTCAGACGTCTATGCTGTTCTAAATGGCGATCGATAGGGTAGAACATTTATAAAACAGTGTGATGTTGCAGTAATATTGTTACTTGGTATTTTGCTATTGCTCATTTTTTAATTTCATAATGTTTAAAGTATTTTGTTCAGCACCAATCAAGTAATGAAGTAATTCCTTTGCTGTTACTCTGTACAGTCATGTGCAAGTAAAATATATTTATAAAATACAACACAGTATTAATTAGTAGGTTGTAATTTATTTTCTATGTCTCCAGAGCTGGTGATTATTCGTACCAAAATAGGTGTATTTAATAAAATATGAATTTTTTGGAATTCTGCTTTGTTTCATTTGTTGATATGGTTTCTTCCAATCATCTTTTCAACTTGATATTAGTGTACCTGATGCATTCTTCATTCAAGAGAGGAGAGGTGATAACCCAGTGGTAATATTGCTGGACTGTTAATCCAGGTCCCCAGCTCAGTTAATGTTCTGGGGACCTGGATTTGAATCCAACCATGGCAGTTGGTGGAATTTGAACCTTAAACCTGGAATTAAGAATCTAGAGATGGCCATGACTCTGTTGCCAATTATCAGGAAAAGCCCATCTGGTTCACTAATGTCCTTTAAGGAAGAGAACTGCCATCCTTACCTGGTCTGGTCTACATGTGACTCCAGACCTAGGGCAATGTGGTTGACTCTTAACTACCCTCTGGCCAATTGGGATGGACATAAATGCTGGCTTAGCCAGTGATGTCCTCATCCTATGAATGAGTGAAAAAAAGAGAAATGTCCTAATGAGAAGAGATTGGGTAGGTTGGGTCTATCTTCATTGGGGCACATGATAAGGGACAGTTCCTTCCTTGCAACATCTCAGGTGAATTGCGGATGGGATTTAAATATGGCACCAGTAATTTGAACGTGGTGAGCACTTCCACCGTTCCGGCTATACAATTCCCAAAGAAAGACATCTGAGGGCCAGGTTGCATAATGGGTGAAGAGTGGATGATTGTGTGAGAAATGTTGCTCCAAACTATTGTAAGTCAGGCACCGTATATCCCTGAATGAAACATTTCAAATGAAAAGGAGATGACTTGTAGTAGGTATTGCAGTGGTCGTCGCCTTCCCAGTGATCGCAAAGATGGTTGCCGGGATGGGAATCATGGAGATGGCGTGATCAGCCCCCCCTCCCATTTATCTCTCAGCCCTCTGGCCCACAAGCTTCATTCCTGATGAAGGGCTTATGCCCGAAACATCAGTTCTGCTGCTCCTCGGATGCTGCCTGACCTGCTGTGCTTTTCCAGCGCCGCACTCTCGACTTCAAATGAAAAGGCCCGTTAGTGGTGAATTTCCTAGGAGCTGGTGTGCAATGCCAACAAGAGCTCACAGAGGGACGCAACACTGAAAGCAAACCGAAGCATTTCACGGGAGCAATTACCAAACAAAATTTCACAACAAGCTACAGTAGAAGTTATCGGGAACAGGGAAGAGTTAAGTTTCAATGAGTGCATCAAAGCAGGAAAGAGAATTGGAGACACTTATCAAGGAAGTTGCTGGACAACTGAAGGACTGATCGACAATCGAGGTACACAAAACCCTTGGGGTGCCCAAGAAACAAGAATGAGGGAATCACAGTGATTTCAAAGGGTTGAATTGAATTGAATTTATTGTCACGTGTACCGAGGCACAGTGAAAAGCTTAGTCTTGTGAGCAATACAAGCAGATAACATCGTTAAGCAGCATAGATCCATAAATAATAGGTAAAAGTGACAAAAAGAAAAACACAGGTACAGGTGAATGCTAAGAGTTTGTGAGTCGATTGAGTATTCTAACAATGGTAGGATAGAAACTGTTCGAAACAGGCTGGTGCGTGTGTTCAGGCTTCTCTACCTACTCCCCGATGGTAGAGGTTGTATAAAAACGTTGCCAGGGTGGGATGGATCTTTGAGAATGCTGGCGGCCTTTTCTTGACAGTGTGCCTGGTAGATGGCTTCTATCAATGGGAGGTTGGCCTTTGTGATTATCCAGGCCAAGTTCACCACTCTCTGTAACCAGCTCCGATCTTGAATGGTAAAGTTGCCAAACTAGGTAGTGATACATCCAGACAGAATGCTCTTGATGGCGCACCTATAAAAATTGGCAAGGATATTTGCTGTCATGTCAAATTTCCTCAGCTGCCTGAGGAAGAAGAGATGTTTTTGGGCCTTTGTAACCAGTGCATCCGCATGAAGAGTCCAAGAAAGCTTGTTGTGGATGACTACTCCCACGAAATTGATACTCTTCACTCGTTCCACCTCTGTGCTGTTAATGTGTAGGGGGGGTATGAGTAACATCCCACCGAAAGTCAATAATGAGTTCCTTGGTGCCAGCATTGAGATCTAGGTTGCTCTCATTGCATCATTTTTCCAGGTCTTCCATCTCCTGTCTGTAGTCTGTTTCGTCGCCATCTGAGATTCGACCGACTATGGTGGTGTCATTAGCGAACTCATAAGTGACATTAGTCTGGTATTTGGTGATGCAGTCATGGGTATACGATGAGTATAGTAGGGGCTGAGTATGCACCCCTGGGGGGCTCCAGTGTTGAGTGTTAGTGAGGATGAAATATTGTCTCCAATCTTCACTGATTGTGGCCTTTGGGACAGGAAACTGAGGATCCAGTTGCAGAGAGTGGGGCTTTGTCCAAGATCACTAAGTTTAGCAATCAGTCTCAAGGGGGTAATAGTGTTGAAGGCTGAATTGTAATCAATGAGTAGGATTCTTATGTAGCTATTCTTGGTGTCAAGGTGTTCTAGGGAGGTGTGAAAGGCAAGTGATATGGCATCTGACGTGGATCTGTTCGTCCGATAGGCAAATCGGAGTGAGTCAAGGGCAGTGGGGAGGCTGGAGTTGATTAATGCCATGACCAGCAGCATGTCATGATCACCAAAGTTAGGGCCACTAGGTGGTAGTCATTGAGACATGCTGTATGAGCCTTCTTAGGCACAGGGATGATGTTGACCATCTTGAAACAAGTAGGGATAATGATCTGCTGCAGGGAGAAGTTGAAGAAGTCTGAGAAGACCTCTGCCAGTTGATCTGCGCATGCTCTAAGTGCACAGCCTGGTACTCCGTCTGGTCCCATCACTTTCCTTGGATTCACATGAAGGAAAACTGATCTGACCTCTGATGCAATGACTGTTGGGATAGGTTTGTCAGGATTTATTGGAATAGGTGTTACCTTTCAACTGAAATTCTGCTGAAAGTGAGCATTGAAGGCATTGAGACGATCTGGGAGGGATATGTCATCATCTGCTATCTTGCGCTGTCTCTTTTTAGAACCTGTCATGTCATTCAGTCCTTGCCATAGTCGCCGGGTCTCTGTCTGGGTTGCAGTGCTACTGAAGGTTTTCGAGATAAGGAAAACCTCAAAGCTGTGCTCTTAAAAGGTGTAGCCATGCTTCCCATTTTGTTCAGATACTGATGATTGCAGATTGAATACAGGTTACAAGGTATGTCAGCAGAGGATAGCTCTACATTCTGTGTGTCAGTATGACTCTATCAAGACCAACAGCGTCTTCCTCTTTGGCATCAACATTTATGAATTGGGAATGTGAAGCATGTACTCAGCTCAACAAAAGTATAAACAGCATTGCAACTGTTTACAAAATAAAACATATGGTCCGTTGAGGTTGTGGTAACGTCAACATGAACATAAAAACGTAACAGCAAAAGAAAAGGTCAAAAGTCACATGGCATCACGTTATAATCCGACAGGTTTACTTGAAACCAGGAGCTTTCAGAGCCTCTTTCTTTTCTCAAGTTCTACTGTACATACAATGTGGTGAAGATTAGTGGGAAGCCAAAGTATTGGGAAACCTTTAAAAACCAGCACAGGATAACTAAAAAAGCAATAAGGGGGAAGAAGATGAAATATTAGGGTAAGCAAGCAAGCAATATAAAAGAAGTTTTTTTAGAGGGCAAGAGTGGACATTGGATCACAGAAAAATGAGATTGGAGAAATAGAAATGGGGAGCAAAGAAAAGGCAGAACAACTGTTTAAGTTATTTGCATCAGTTTTCACAGTGGAGGATGTCAGCAGAATGCCAGAATTTCATAAGAATCAGAGGTCAGAGGTGAGTGTAATGGAAATCACTAAGGAGAAGGTGCTGGGAATGCTGAAAGGTCTGACGGTAGATAAATTGCCCAGATCAAATGGACTACAGTCCAGAGTTCTAAAGGAGATAACTGAGCAAACTGGTGATGATCCTTCAGGAAAGGTTCCAGAAATCTGGAAAATGCCTAATGTAACATCCCTGTGAAAGAACGAAGGGAAACAGATGACAAGAAGCTATAGGCTGATTAGTCTGACCTTGGTTGTTGGTAAGATTTTAGATTCCATTATTAAGGATGAGATTGTGGAGCACTTGGAAGTGCATGGTAAAGTGGGACTGATTTAATATGGCTGAAACAAGAGGAGAGCATGTCTGACAAATCTGTTAGAATTGTTTGAGGAGATAATGAACAAGTTGGACAAAGGAGAGCCAGTGGATATGATCTGTTTGCATACCCAGAAGGCCTTTAACAAGGTACCACATAGGAGGCTACAAAATAAGGTGAGAACACATGGGTGTTGGGGCAAGGTACTGGCATATATAGGGGATTGGCTGACTGGCAGAAGGCAGAGATTCAAAATCAGGGGATCTTTTTCAGGATGGCAGTTAGCTCTGCAGGGGTCTGTGTTGGGACAACAACTATTTATATTATGCTTCAACAATCTGGATGAAGGAACTGAGGGAATTGTTGCTACATTTGAAGGTCACACAATGATATGTGGAGGGAGAAGTAGTGCTGAAGATGTGGGAAGGCTGATGAAGGATCTGGACAGATTAGGAGAGTGGGCAAAGAAGTGGCAGATGGAGAACATTTTGGGAAAGAATAAGGTTTTGTACTTTTATAGGAAGAATAGAGGCATAGACTATTTTCTACTTGCGAAAGGCTTCAGAAATCTGAACTGAAAAGGAGTTTGGGAGTGTTACGTCAGGGTTCTCTGAGGAGTACCTTCTCTGGTAAGGCTCTGGTCAGTCGCATTTGGAATATTGTTCATAGGAGGTTTATAAGAATGATCCTGGGGTCGGAGGGCTTGTCATATGAGGTGCAGTTGAAGTTCTCTGGCTCTGTACTCGATGGAGTTTAGAAGAATGATTGAAAGTTACGCAATACTGAGAAGCCTGGATAGAGTGGACATGGAGAAGATGCTTCCACTTGTAGGAGAGACAAGGACTCTAAGGCACAACCTAGCATGAAGGGACAACTTATAGAACTGAGGTGAAGAGAAATTCCTTCAGCCAGTGGTGGTGAGTCTGTGGAACTCATTGACCTTGAGGACTGTGGAGGTCAATTCATTGAATGTATATAAGACAGAGATAGTTAGGTACTTGATTAGTTTGAGGACAAGGCAGGAGAATGCAGAATGGGGTTGAGAAACGTATCAGCCATGAGTGAATGGCAGACTTGATGGGCCGAATGGCCTGGAGCCCTTCATGATAACGTGAACCTGTCTCACACTGCAACACAAAGCACTCAACTGACCAAGGTACAATACAATGAATTATTTGGCAAAAGACAACAGCTAATGTGAACACAAGTGAGGTCTCTCAGCCATAATCACCCTTTTGGTTTTGCAGTAGCAACAGCTAGGGTGTTGCGTTTTCTGGGAAAGTTTTAACTCAGAAACTATGGCTAATCCTTTACCAACACTAACAATGCCCATTAACCTGAAGCTTTATTTGCCTGTCTATCAGTCGATGTCCAATAGAAGTGTACCAACACCAAATCAGTTGAAATGGTTCAAGAAGGTAGCGCACCACCAGCTTCTCAAGGGTAACTATGGATGGGCAATAGGTGCTGTTCCAGTGATGTGCACATAAATGAATAAAAACTATAGGGTGACGTAGGCCGAAAGTGTGGTGCTGGAAAAGCACAGCAGGTCAGGCAGCAGCTGAGGAGCAGGAGAATCAATGTTTCAAGCATAAGCCCTTCATCAGGAAAAAGTCTTTCCTGATGACAGGCTTATGCCTGAAATGTCAATTCTCCTGCTCCTCGGATGCTGCCCGACCTGCTGCATTTTTCCAGCACCATACTGTCACTCTGATCTCCTCACTTTCTCCTTACAGGGTAACATATCTCCTTTTGTATTGCATGCAATGAAACCTCTAAGCTGTGAGCCAATGAACAGTCTGATGAAGAGTCACTGGACTTGAAACATTAACTCTGTTTTCTCTCTACAGATGCTGCCTGATCTGCTGAGTTTCTCCAGTAACTTCTGTTTTTGTTACCTTCTCAAGGGAATTAAATGTTGGACAAGAAATGCAAGTTCCCTCAGTGAAGGCCACATCCCCTGAATGAATGATGCCCCTTTTCTCTTTTAGTACAACAAAGGTGGTAGTCAGATGAATGGCAAAGTGTATCGTAGTCTTGATGTTTATCTCTTCAAACACTTCCCAACCATTACCCATTGATGGGGTTGGAAACTGAGGTGTTAATATTGAAGCAACATCCATGTTTTAGAAGTTAGCCATAAATATTTTAGGCAAATGGTAAATCGGTCAAAGTGAATGTTGGGAGATAGTCTGATTTGAATAGGTCTGTGTTTTAAATGTTCGAGTAAAAAGTGAGGTCTGCAGATGCTGGAGATCAGAGCTAAAATGTGTTGCTGGTTAAAGCACAGCAGGTCAGGCAGCATCCAAGGAACAGGAAATTTGACGAGGGCGTTTGCCCGAAACATCGAATTTCCTGTTCCTTGGATGCTGCCTGACCTGCTGCGCTTTAACCAGCAACACATTTTCAGCTGTGTTTTAAATGCCCTGGGAAGAATATCCCTGGTTACCATGACTCCCTCATTAGTAGCCATGTTTTCAGATGCTGATGTACTAACCACTGGAGTTCTGTCTTTGTCTCTCAACACTTCTTTTTTCTCTAAGCCACAAGTTGAAATGTATCACTTTGACCAAACTTTTTTGATCTATCTTAACTGTGCCTTTTGTTTCTTGATGAGTAGTTTTGTCTGAATCACCCAGTGAATTATATAGGAATCAGTTTTTACCCAAAAAGGAGACACATCAATACAAGTTGTCAATAAAAGGCTTATCTTTTCGCAATTATTCATTAGACAAATATTGTTGTGAAGTCCCTGAAGGAAGATTAACAAGGTACAGTGAGTAGGCATTGACATAATGATATAAAAGGGACATAATTAACGATACCAAAACAGACAGACACAGGTGCCCCTCCAGGAATTTTTGATTCATTTTCACTGGGCAGTCAAATTGACATACCTCTCCTGAAGTTGTCCCTGGAGTGTGATTTGGAATGTCAAATTTACAACTTTATATCTACAGTACAGCTACAGGGCTGTGTTTTATTGTCATGTTAATTTGATTTAATGAAAGGAATTAACCAGTTGTCTTAATATTTACTGGTTTGCAATTTACATCAGAGTTAAAAAATGTGTGAAAATATCTGATCATATCTTTGCATGGGGTAATAGGGATTTATCAGAAATATTCTCTTTGAACCCAAAAGATCCTACATTTTTGCGTCCATTATTTTTAATAATTCTGACTTTTTCATTTTGAGTTGATTGATGATATAACCTAGTTGGCCTGAGAGTGTGTCAATAGGCCATCTGCTTGAAATGGGTTATTGAGAATAGAAATCAAGGTTCTTCACCAGCTGCAAAACCCCAGGCCCAGAATTCGAGTAAAACTGGATTGGGGTTGAACTGCACCAACTATGAATTGCAGGAGTCCATCCAAATCCTTTCATCCAAGACTCATTACTATGGATTCAAAACGAACTACACAGGAATGCCCAATTTATGATAACGCATCTTATGAATACTCATCCGACATATGAACGTTTCCTTATACTTACAAAGATCACTTCATGTTGACTGCATTGTGTCCCAACATGTATACAAATTGACTTGAGAATGAACTTCAGAACCAAACCCATTTGTAACCTGCAGATGGTCTGTAAAGCATCTCCTGGCACCTTTGCTTTACCCCTTCCATTCAAACTGCACACAATGCTGGTCTTAGCTCAGGCCTTAGGCTGGCATGGATAAGTTGGACTGATGGGGTCTGTTTCCATGCTGAACATCTCTGTGACTCTAAGACTGGAATAGAACAATCATTTGATCAAATTACTCATTTCAGGCACAATTTTTTTCTTGTTTTTAGATTCCCTACAGTGTGGAAACAGATCCTTTGGCCCAACCAGTCCACACTGAACCTCCGAAGAGCAACCCACCCAGACCCGTTGCCCCTCTGACTAATGCACCTGACACTATGGGCAATTTAGCATGACCAATTCACCTGCCCTGCACATCTTTGGACTATGGGAGGAAACTGGCGCACCTGGAGGAAACCCACGCAGACATGGGGAGAATGTGCAAACTCCACACAGACAGTCACCCAAGGCTGGAATCGAACCTGGATCCCTGGTGCTGTGAGGCAGCAGTGCTAACCACTGAGCCACTGTACCGCCCCAATTCAAAGTACTTCCCTCATAATTACCCTGACATATGCACAGCCTAAATCTAAAGTTGGTATTTATTTGTAAATTGAATCACAGAGACGTAATAGAACTATGAGCGCATAAGTACTTATATGTGGTAATAGTATAATCAATTATACTATTATATGCTGTTCACTGCATGGCAGGACTTTTGGATGTCCTTTAGGACCTGCATGTCTTTGAGCGGGAGGGGGAGTTGAAGTGTTCAACCACGGGGTTGTGGGGTTGTTGGCTGCGGGTGTCCCAGAGATGTTTATCTGAAACGATCTACAAGAAGGCATCCTGTCTCTGCTATATAGAAGTGACTACATCGGGTGCAATGGATGCAGTAGATGACATTGGTAGAGGTACAGGTAAATTTCTGACAGATGTGGAAGGATCCCTTGGGGCCATGGACAGAGGTGAGGGGAACGGTGTGGGTGATGGTTTTGCACTTTCAGCAGTGGCAGGGAAAGGTGCCAGGACTGTGAACTCATGGGGGGTATGGACCTGATGAGGGAATAGCGGAGGGAATGGTCTTTTTGGAACGCTGGAAGGGATAGGGACAGAAATATATCTTTGGTGGTGGGGTCCATTTGGAGGTGGAGGAAGTGGTGGAGGATGATGCGATATATGTGGAGGTTGGAGGGGTGGAAGGTGAGGGCCGGGTTGGGTTCTGCCCATGTTGTGGTGGGAGGGGTGGAGTTCAAGGGCAGTGGTGAGTGAAGTGGAAGAGATTTGTTGGAGGACATCGTCAACCATGTGGGAAGGGAAGTTGTGATCATAGAAGAAGGAGGCCATCTGGGGCATTCTGAGGTGGAATTGGTCTTCCTGGGAACAAATGCGGTGGAGGCAGAGGAATTGGGAATAAAGGATGGTATTTCTACAGAAGATGAGGATGGTAGTCGGTGGGCTTGTAGTAGATGTCTGTGGTTAGTCGGTTGCCGATGAGAGTGATGGAGAGGTCCAGGAAGGGGAGGGAGGTGTCCAAGATGGTCCAGATGAATTTCACATCAGGGTGGAAGCTGTTGGTGAAGTTGATGTACTGCTCAATCTCCTCGTGGGAGCATGAGGTGGCACCAATACAGTCATTGATGTAGCGGAGGAACAGGTGGGGGGTGGTGCAGGTGCAACTGCGGAAGATGGACTGTTCCATATATCCAACCAACAGGCAGGCATAGCTTGGTCCCATGCGGGTGACCATGGCTACCCCTTTGGTTTGGAGGAAGTGGGAAGGAGAAGTTTTGAGGGTGAGGATCAGTTCAGCCAGGAGGATGAAGGTGTCGATGGAAGGGTACTGGTTGGGACTGCATGAGAGGAAGAAACAAAGGGCTTGGAGACCTTCATTGTGGCGGATCAATATGTACAGGGACTGGACATCCATGGTGAAGATGAGGCGTCGGTGGCCGGAGAAACGAAAATCTTGGAGGAGGTGAAAGTGTCACGATCATAGGTGGGAAGATCCTGGTTTAAGGGGGACAGGACGGTTTCAAGGTTGAAAGAGATGAGTTCAGTGGGACAGGTGCAGTCAGAGACAATGGGTTGACTGGAACAGTCAGGTTAGTGAATCTTTGGTAGGAAGTAGAATTGGGCAGTGCGCCATTCCAACCAGTACCCATCCCTTATTCTCAATTCCTCTGCCTCCACTGCATCTGTTCCTAGGATGACCAATTCCACCTTAGAAAATCCAAGATGGTCTCCTTCTTCCATGATCACAGCTTCCCTTCCACATGGTTGACGATGCCCTCCAGTGTATCTCTTTAACTTCAAGACTCCAAGGGATTCATTAGAAATTTACCTGAACTTCTATCGATGTCATCTACTGCATCTGTTGCACTCAGTGTGGTCCCTGCTACATCAGGATACAGGACGCCTTCTTGCGGATTGTTTCAGAGAACATCTCTGGGATCCCACACCCACCAACCTCACTGCCCCCGTGGCTGAACACTTCAACTCCCCCTCCTACTCCATCAAGGACATGCAGTTCCTGGGCCTCCTCCACCCCAAACCGTTACCACCTGACGCCTGGAGGAAGAACGCCTTCTATTCCACCCTGGGACCCTGCAACCGCACATGATCAATGTGGATTTCAATAGCTTCCTCATTTCCCTTGCCCCCATATTATCCCAATCCCAAGCCTTCAACTCGGCACCTCCCTCCGGACCTGCCCATCACTCCTCCCTCTGACCTATCACTGTCTCCCTTGCCTTCATCCACCTATCACTTTCTCAGCTACCCACCCCATCCCCCCTCCCCTTTATCCCTCAAACCAGCCCACAAGCCTCATTCCTGATGAAGGGCTTATGCCCAAAATGTTGATTCTCCTGCTGTTCGGATGCTGCCTGACCTGCTGTGTTTTCCCAGCTACACCCTCTCAACTCTGATCTCTAGCCTCTGCAGTCCTCACTTTCTCCGACCAAAACTTTACAGATTATTCTAGTTTAGGTCTCACCAATGCCTTGTATGATTACAACTATACTTCCCTACTTTCATATTACATTCCCTGAGCTATAAATGCCAAAATTCCATTTGGCCCTCATTACTTGCAGTACGTGCATACCAACTTTCTGCAACTCACGATCAATGGCATAGATCCCAGCAGACCACAACATTTTGAAGTTTCTCTCTGTTTAAAGAATAAGTTGCCTTTTTACTCTTCTGACCAAAATGGAAAATCTCAGACTTATCCACATTAAACTCCATCTGTCAAACTTTGGCCCAATCACCTAACCTTTCCATATCAATTTATAAATCACTTATTTCTCCATTGTAACTTACTTTCTCAGCCAATTTAGTGTCACCTGCAATTTCAGTTGTAGTACTTTCTATCCCTGCATCCAAGCCATTAGTATAGATTATACATAGTTGAACCCAAGGACCCAAGGATCAATTAGATTAGATTCCCTACAATATGGAAACAGTACCTTTGGCCAAACATGTCCACACCTACTCTTTGAGGGGTAGACCCATTCCCCTAGCCTATATTTACCCTGCACTAATGCACCTAACACTACGGGTAATTTAGCGTGGCCAATTCACCTGATCTGCACATCTTTGGATTTTGGGAGGAAACCAGATCTCCTGGAGGAAACCCACATTGACACAGGGAGAGTGTGCAAAATTCACACAGACAGTCACCTGAGGTGAGAATCAAACCCATTTTCCTGGCACCGTGAGGCAGCAATGCTAACCACTGAGCCACCGCGCTCACCACAGGGCCAATTCCTGTGGCATTCACTAGTTACAGCTTACCAAAGAAAAATAGATTCACTTATCCTGACTCTCTGCCTTCTGTTGGTTAGCCAATCCTCTCTCCAGTCTATATTACCATGAAACACTTGTGATGTTACCTTCTCTATTAACTTTTTGTCCCTTACCTTCTTACAAGTTTCTCTCTCATAGCTACTCTCCACAAAAAACTAAATTCCTTCACCCACACCCTGGATGCACGAAGTTATGGGTTGACAGTTCTGCCAACAGGATAGAGGAGTGAGCTATCACAATATAAGCATAGTGATCTCATAAATAAAAACAGAAGAACATAGAAAGTAGGTGCATGAGTAGGCCATTTGGCCCAACAATTCTGCACCATCATTCAATCTGATTATGGCTGATCATGCAATCTCAGCATCCCATTCCTGCCTTCTCCCTTGATCCCTTCAGCTGCAAGAGCCATGTCTAGTTCCCTCTTGAATATATTTAATGAACTGGCCTCAACATCTTCCTGTGGGAGAAAATTCCACAGGTTCACACTTCTCTGAGTGAAGTAATTCTTCCTCACCTCAGTCCTGAATGGATTATCCCTTATTCTTAGACTGTAATCTCCAATTCTGGACTTCTGCAACATCGAGAATATTCTTCCCACCTCTAACCTGTCCAGTCCCATCAGGATTTTATATGTCTCTGTGAGGTTCCCCCCCCATTCTTCGAAATTCCAGTAAACACAAGCCCAGTCAATCCAATCTTTCCTCATATACCAGTCCTGCCATCCCAGGAATCAGTCAGATGAACCTTCATTGGATTCCATCAATAGCAAGAATATCCTTGCTCAGACTAGGAAACCAAAATTGCACACAATTCTCAAGGTGTGGCCTCAACAAGGTCCTCTATAACTGAAGCAAGACATCCTTACTCTGATACTCAAGTCCTCTCGCTATGAACGGCAGCATGCCATTAAATTTCCTCACTGCCTGCTGTATCTGCATGCCAAATTTCAGTAACTGTTCCAGCATAGCACTGCTGCCTCACAGCACCAGGGACCCAGGTTCAATTCCCAACTCAGGCAACTGTCTGTGTGGAGTTTGCACTTTCTCCCCGTGTCTGCGTGGGTTTTCTCTGGGTGCTCCGGTTTCCTCCCACAGTCCAAAGATATGCAGGTTCGGTGAATTGGCCATGCTAAATTGCCCATAGTGTTGGGCGGATTAGTCAGGGGTAAATGTAAGGGAATGGGTCTGGGTGGGTTGCTCTTCAGAGGGTCGGTGTGGACTTGTTGGGCCAAAGAGCCTATTTCCACACCGTAGGGAATCTAATCTGATCATGACACCCATATCTTGTTACACCTCACCTTTTCCTTAACTGTCACCATTCAGATAATAATCTGACTTCCTTTTTTGGGAACTCTTATGTATCCACATTATATTGCATTTGCCAAGTATTTGCCTACTCAGCCAATGTATCCTGCAGCCTCTTAGTATCCTCCTCACTGCACACACTACCACACAGCTTAGAGTCATCTGTAAATTTGGAGATATGGCATTCAATTCTTCATCCAAATCGTGAATATATATTGTCAACAGCTGAGGTCCTATTTTTCCCACTCTCTGCTTCCTGTCTGCCAACCAGTTCCCTGTCCATGTCAATACATTACCTCCGAGCTTTAATTTTCCTTAATAGTCTCTTTGAAGTTTTGAGAACTATCTTGTGATTAACTATCACTTGTGTCCATACAAACGGACAAAAAAGGACACAAATTCAACTGGGGCAACATATCTGTCAAGAACAAAGAACAAAGAAAACCACAGCACAGGAACAGGCCCTACGGCCATCCAAGCCAGTGCCAATCCAGATCCTCTATCTAAATCTGTCACCTACTTCCAAGGATCTCTATCCCTCTGCTCCCTGTCCATTCGTGTATCTGTCCAGCTACATCTTAAATGTTGGTATTGTGCCAGTCGCTACCACTTCAACTAGCAACACGTTTCGGCCCCCATCACTCTCTGTATAAAGAACTTTCCACGCATATTTCCTTTAAAATTTTCCCCTCTCACCTTGAACGTGTGACACCTAGTAATTGAGTCCCCCACTCTGGGAAAAAAACTTCTTTCTATCCATGCTGGCTTGTCCATCCGAGGACAAGCTAAACAGAGAGACGCACGGCAATTCCTGGAGGCCTGGCTCTCACCCCAGAACTCCATAACTAGAGTCAGATCCCCTATACCACCCACTAAGAAACAAAACGGCACGGTGGCACAGTGGTGGGCGGCACGGTGGCACAGTGGTTAGCACTGCTGCCTCACAGTGCCTGTAGACCCGGGTTCAATTCCCGACTCAGGCAACTGACTGTGTGGAGTTTGCACGTTCTCCCCGTGTCTGCGTGGGTTTCCTCCGGGTGCTCCGGTTTCCTCCCACAGTCACAAAGATGTGCGGGTCAGGTGAATTGGCCATGCTATATTGCCCATAGTGTTAGGTAAAGGGGTAAATGTAGGGGTATGGGTGGGTTGCGCTTCGGCGGGTCGGTGTGGACTTGTTGGGCCGAAGGGCCTGTTTCCACACTGTAAGTCTAATCTAATCTAAAACTGGAAATGATGTTACCCACCTCATCAAACCAGGACACATAAATAGCAAGCAGTACAGAACACCAACGCTTCACTAGAGTCGCACTGATGATGATTACTTAGTATGGTGACAAAATGTCTGCAAACTTACTAACACAGCGAGCAAGTCAACAACCTCACGAGTCTTTTTTGGAAGTCCAGATACACAACATCTACTGCTTCACCCTTGTCCACTCCACTGGTCACATCCTCAAAAAGGTCCAGAAGGATTGTTTGGCATTATTTCCCTTTAGTGAATCCATGCTGAATCCAAGACCAATACTGTCCCCACTTTCCAAATGCTCAGTTATTACTTCCATAATGATTGACTCCAACATTTTCCCCACACACTGATGTCAGGCTAACTGGCCTATAATTCCCCATTATCTCTCTTCCTCCTTTTTTAAAGGTGGGGTTACATTAGCTACCCTCCAGTCCATTGGAAGCCTTTCAGAGTGTAAAGAATACTGGAAAATGACCACTATTTCTAAGGCCACTTCCTTAACTACTCTGGGATGTAGTGCATCAGGCACTGGAGACTTACTGGGTTTTAACCCAATCAATTTCCCAAAACCATTTCCTGATTAATGATGGTTTCCTTATTATGACTCTCTGTCCCCCAGCATTTCTTGAAGATTATTTGCATTCTCCTTAGTGAAGGAAGATCCAAAGTATTTGAATTGCCATTTCATTATTGTCCATTATAAATTCACCTGATACCAATGCAAGATACCTACATTTGTCTTCAAGAGTTTTTTCTATTCACATTTCTTAAGGAAGCTTTTGCAATCTGTTTTTATGTTTTCCACAAGCTTATTTTCATATTCTATTTTCCCTTTCCAAATTAAACCCTTTTCCATTCTCGGCTGGATTTTAAAATTCTCCCAGTCCTAGGATTTGTTGCTTTTCCCGCCAATTTATATGCCTCCTCTTTGGCTTTAATACTATTCCTGATTTTGAGGAGAAAGTGAGGACTGCAGATGCTGGAGATCAGAGCTGAAAATGTGTTGCTGGAAAAGCGCAGCAGGTCAGGCAGCAACCAAGGAGCAGGAGAATTGACTTTTTGGGCATAAGCCCTTCTTGAGGAATGAGGAAAGTGTGTCCAGCAGGCTAAGATAAAAGGTAGGGAGGAGGGACTTGGGGGAGGGGCGTTAGAAATGCGATAGGTGGAAGGAGGTCAAGGTGAGGGTGATAGGTCGGATGACTGTATTGGCGCTGCCTCGTGCTCCCACGAGGAGGTTGAACAGTTGATCCACTTTACCAACACCTTCCACCCAACCTCAAATTTATCTGGATCGTCTCAGACTCCTCCCTCCCCTTCATAGACCTTTCTATTTCTATCTCGGGCGACCAAATCAACACGGACATCTACTATAAACCGTCCGACTCCCACAGCTACCTAGACTACACTTCCTCCCACCCTGCCCCCTGTAAAAATGCCATCCCATATTCCCAATTCCTTCATCTCCGCTGCATCTGCTCCCAGGAAGACCAGTTCCAACCCAGGTGGCCTCCTTCTTCAAAGACCGCAATTTCCTCCCAGACGTGATCGACGATGCCCTCCACCACATCTCCTCCACTTCCCGCTCCTCCGCCCTTGAGCCCCACCCCTCCAACCACCACCAGAACAGAACCCCACTGGCCCTCACCTACCACCCCACCGACCATATACATCGTGTCATCCGTCATCATTTCCGCCACCTCCAAATGGACCCCACCACCAGGGATATATTTCCCTCCCCTCCCGTACCAGTGTTCCGAAAAGACCACTCCCTCTGTGACTCCCTCGTCAGGTCCACACCTCCCACCTACCCAACCTCCACTCCTGGCACCTTCCCCTGCAACCGCAAGAAATGCAAAACTTGCGCCCACACCTCCCCCCTTACTTCCCTCCAAGGCCCCAAGGGATCTTTCCATATCCACCACAAATTCACCTGCACTTCCACACACATCATTTCCTGCATCTGCTGCACCGGATGTGGCCTCCTCTATATTGGGGAGACAGGCCGCCTTGCGGAACATTTCAGGGAACACCTTTGGGACATCCGCACCAACCACACCAACCAACCCAACCACCCCGTGGCTCAACATTTCAACTCCCCCTCCTACTCCACCAAGGACACGCAGGTCCTTGGACTCCTCCATTGCCAGACCATAGCAACACGATGGCTGGAGAAAGAGCGCCTCATCTTCCGCCTAGGAACCCTCCAACTATAAGGAATGAACTCAGATTTCTCCAGTTTCCTCTTCCCCCCCTCCCCCCACCTTGTCTCAGTCAAATCCCTCGAACTCAGCACCGCCTTCCTAACCTGCAATCTTCTTCCTGACCTCTCTGCCCCCACCCCCCACTCTGGCCTATCACCCTCACCTTGACCTCCTTCCACCTATCGCATTTTCAACGCCCCTCCCCCAAGTCCCTCCTCCCTACCTTTTATCTTAGCCTGCTTGGAACACCCTCCTCATTCCTGAAGAAGGGCTCATGCCCGAAACGTCGATTCTCCTGCTCCTTGGATGCTGCCTGACCTGCTGCGCTTTTCCAACAACACATTTTCAGCACTATTCCTGATTTCTCTTGTTAACCATGGTTGAGCCATCTTCCCTGTTTTACTCTTACACTGGATAGGGATGTACAATTATTGAAGTTCATCCATGTTTTCTTTAAATGTCTGCCACTGTCTTTGGATAAGAAACTGGCTTTAGGCGCAAGCATTGGTGGATGGGTTAGTAAGTTGGGGTGACATGGTGGCACAGTGGTTAGCACTGCTGCCTCACAGCGTCAGAGACCTAGGTTCAATTCCCGCCTCAGGCAACTGTCTGTGTGGAGTTTGCACATTCTCCCCATGTCTGCGTGGATTTCCTCCGGGTGCTCCGGTTTCCTCCCACAGTCCAAAGATGTGCAGGTTAAGTGAATTGGCCATGCTAAATTGCCCATAGTATTAGGTAACGGGGTAAATGTAGGGGAATGGGTCTGGGTGGGTTGCTCTTCGGCGGGTCGGTGCCGAAGGGCCTGTTTCCACACTGTAAGTAATCTTATCTAAAGTCGGTGCAGGGGGACCTGAATAAACTGCAGAATTAGGCTGAAAGGTGGCAAATGGAGTTCAATGCAGATAAATGTGAGAAGATTCACTTTGGGAAGAATAACAGGAAGACAGAGTACTGAGTCAATGGAAAGATTCTTGGTAGTGCGGATGTGCAGATGGATCTTGGAGTTCATGTACGTAAATCCTTGAAAGTTGCCACTCAGGTTGAAAGCATACGGTGTGTTAAGTTTTATTGATAGAGGGATTGAGTTCTGAGCGATAATGTTATGCTACAACTGTACAAAATGTTAGTGCAGCCGCATTTGGAATATTGTGTACAGTTCTGGTCGCCATATTTCGGGATGGATGTGGAAGCATTGGAAAAGGTGCAGAGGAGATTTACCAGGATGTTGCTTGGTCTGGCAGGAAGGTCTTAAGAGGAAAGGCTGAGAGACTTGAGTCAGTTCTCATTGGAAAGTAGAAGGCTAAGAGGGGATTTGATAGAGACATACAAGATGTTCAGAGGATTAGATAGGGTAGACAGTGAAAGTCTTTTTCCTAGAATGATGATGTTAGCTTGTATGAGGGGGCATAACTACAAATTGAGGGATGATAGATTTAAGACAAATGTCAGAGGCAGGTTCTTAGAGAGTGATAAAGGCATGGAATGCCCTGCATGCCAGTGTAGTTAACTCAGCCACATTAGGGAGATTTAAACAGTCCTTGGATAAGCACATGGATGATGATGGGATAGTGTAGAGCGATGGACTTAGATTAGATTTGTGGGCGGCATGGTGGCACAGTGGTTAGCACTGCTGCCTCACAGCGCCACAGACCCGGGTTAGATTAGATTACTTACAGTGTGGAAACAGGCCCTTCGGCCCAACAAGTCCACACCGACCCGCCAAAGCACAACCCACCCATACCCCTACATTTACCCCTACCTAACACTACGGGCAATTTAGCATAGCCAATTCACCTGACCCACACATCTTTGGACTGTGGGAGGAAACCGGAGCACCTGGAGGAAACCCATACAGACACGGGGAGAACGTGCAAACTCCACATAATCAGTCGCCTGAGTCGGGAATTGAACCCGGGTCTCAGGCGCTGTGAGGCAGCAGTGCTAACCACTGTGTTCAATTCCCGCCTCAGGCGACTGACTGTGTGGAGTTTGCACGTTCTCCCCGTGTCTGCGTGGGTTTCCTCCGGGTGCTCCGGTTTCCTCCCACAGTCCAAAGATGTGTGGGTCAGGTGAATTGGCCATGCTAAATTGTCTGTAGTGTTAGATAATGGGTCAATGTAGGGGTATGGGTGGGTTGCGCTTCGGTGGATCGGTGTGGACTCGTTAGGCCGAAGGGCCTGTTTCCACACTGTAAGTAATCTAATCTAGTTCACATGTCGGCGCAACATTGAGGACTGAAGGGCCTGTTTTGCACTGTATTGTTCAATGCTTTATCCGTTGTCAACCTCTTAAGTATCCTTGGCCAGCTCATTCTAAAAGATGCATATCTTCTTTAAGTTCAGGACCATAGTTTCAGTTATAATTGTGTCACTCGCCACCATAATGAAGAATTCTCCCATGTTATGGTCACTCTTCCCCAAAGGATCTCACACCACAATGCTGCTAATTAACCCTCTCTCATTACACAATACCCACTCTGTGATGGTTTGCTCCCTAGTTTATTCCTCAACATTCTGGTTGAGGAAACCATCCCTTATATATTCCAGGAAATGGAATTACACAGGGTTCAGTTTTGGATTAATGTCTCCACTGTCTCTGGGCAGAACCTTTCCAGCCACTGAATGAAGAAGGCATTGGTGAGAAAGTTGGGCGAACCATGTGAGATGGGCAGTAAAGGAGGTCCATGATGTTGACAGCAAAATTTCCTCTGTTCCAACCAACAGTTGAACAGCAAGGCGAGATTTTCACTCATGAGCAATGGAAGGTGCATTTGATTTCATTAATATCCTCATTATGACTTAATCCTGCCTTATTGTTATTCAGTTTCTCAGTCTTCTACCCACTAAAGGAAACTTAGTAATGAAAGTCAGAACAATAACTCAGTAACTCCACCTTGGACACCAGGCACCAATATCTCAGAGCAGCCTCCATGGCATCTCTTGCCCACTGGGCCCCTCGCCAAAGTGGGATGCCAACTGTCCTCTGTTCAAGATGGCTGGGGAATATGAGAAAAATCATGCACAGCAAATGCGACCTTCCAGCCGCTTGACCAGACACATGACTGAACTTTTAATGATGGTGAAGGTACCAGGAAGTCCTAACAAGCTTGGTACAACAGGGCAGTGGTGCAGGGGAAATGTGCCAAGTTCAGGAAAACAGGGGTGAGAAAACTCACTGGGGTTCATGGAGAGAAACCCTCATGTAGCTGTCCAAAAATTAACACTTCGTCAATTTCTGGTCAAATTCAATTCCAGTTAACATCTTGAGATTTTTTGATTTTCAAATAAATCAGAATCTTGTGGCTTTCAATCCAATGTCAGAGACCAGTGCACTTGAATCAAGTTGACATCTTGGTGTAGTACCAATGAAATGCTGCATTTTTGCATGTGTACTTTCTTTTTAAACCATATAACCCATCACAGGTGCACATAAAATACCCCACACAATGATCAGAAGATGAGCTAGCAAATTGTCCTGGTGCCTTCCCAATGTTATGCAATCAACTGCAGATTTCAGGATCTGAAATCACTCCATGGAGGCCAGGATCCAGTTACCAAGTCACTTTTATTTACCAGCTAGCTCAGAGCCAATCCCCAGAGTGAGGAGAGTCGCTGAGACTCTTGTTCATATCTCTCAACTGGAACTCCCTGATTTTTCCAGGTTACCAGCCCCAATCAGGGAACTCATACTCAGTGAGATTCACCTGGCCAACCTCATTTCAATCACTACAGTATATTTTACCTGCTCATCGAAAACAAAGAAAAGACCAAAAAAAAAACAAAAGGATTTTTTTTGAAAGCAGATGTGACTGGGACTGGGAAGGCCCGGAGATATCCTGAATTCAGGCTGTTTGGAAAAACACCTTCACTTAACCTGAACGGACCAAAAAATGAAATTTCTTCCCAAAGGGCCTGAATGAACCCAAATAGACCTGAGCAGAACTATTATTGACCTAAGTGTACCTTGGTAAATGTAAGTCTTTTCATGATGGTTTGTCAGTGACAACCACCTGATGAAAGTGTAGCACTCCAAAGGTTAGTGCTTCCAAATAAAATTGTTGGACTATAACCTGGTGTTGTGTGATTTTTAACCATGATGGTTTGTGCCTACATTTTGTCGTCTGTGAATAATTATTAATACACACCTATGCACACAGTTTGATTGATAATAGTTGGGTGTAACTCTCATGGAAGGTAATAACAATTCTGAATCATTTCCCAACACACTTGACAGATCCCAGAAATTTGAACGGTGACCTAGATTTTAATGTTATTTGCTGAGTTAGAATAAGAGATTAAAACTGTGCAAATCTATTTACTGTCTTGCAGCCAAAGGTTAAAAATATCCTTCATCTGAAAACTCTAGGCTAACTTGATAAAGGATACCTGACTTGTAAAACCACAAAACAGATTATTTAATTTCTTCTTTCATAATTGCTTAGAGAAGCTTACTGCGTGCAAATTGGCTGTCAGATTTCCTAAAATACAACAATAAGTCAACTTCACTGTTTTCTAGTGTTGTGAGTTTGTAGATTAGATTCCGTACAGTGTGGAAACAGGCCCTTCTGCTCAACAAGTCCACATTGACACCCACCCAGACCCATTTCCCTCTGAATAATGCACCTAACAGTACGGGCAATTTTTAGCATGGCCAATTCACCTGACCTGCATATCTTTGGACTGTGGGAGAAAACCCATACAGACATGGGGAGAATGTGCAAACTCCACACAGGCAGTCACCTGAGGCTGGAATCGAACCTGGGTCCCTAGTGCTAACCACTGAGCCACTGTACCACCCATGCATTGCATGATTGATGAGTGCAAGTCCTTCTCAAAGACAGATCCATGTATAAAATGGGACCTTGGTGAAGCTTCTGTATCTGCATTCCAAATTAGTATCCAATAGCAAAGAACCAAAATCTTTGAAATTTAATTTTAAAAGGTATGTCTGGATAAATCCAGCAATAGTAAACAAGTCACTATGAAACAAAACCATATCATTAAACTATTCTATTACAATTGCAAGAAGAAAGAGAAACCAATAATTTAAACCTCTGTTAAATCTTGTCAGAAGGATTTGTAGATTATGGACAGCAGAGCAATAGTGTGTGTGCAGTGAAGCATGTCAATCAGCAGCAGCTCCCAGATGCATTCATCACATGCATCCATAATATACAACCACAACCGCAAAGATCCGTGGAAAGTATTTTGTAAACCCAGCTCACAAGAGAGGCTGTAACAGTCCTTCGGTGTGCTTTCACCCAACCCTCCACCTACTCCCAACTGTGTATGGCGCATGAAAGGTCTAGGGTTACCTGCCCATCTGAATATACAACCTTCCTGCCCCCACCGCCCCCACACTCACCACAATGAATGAGCGATGGTGTTGTAGTGGTAATATTACTAAATATGTAATCTAGGACAACAAGATAATCTTCTGGGGCATTTGTGCAAATTCTACCATGGCAGTTGATGAAATTTGAATTGAATGAACAGCTAGTCTAATGGTCACTACATAACCATTGTCAGTTGTAATAAAAACCCATTTGGGTCACGAAAGCACTTTGGAGAAAGAGACCTCCCATCCTTACTTAGTCTGGCCTACACGTGACTCCAAATCTCCAGCAATATGGTTGACTCTTAACTAACCTCTCAGGATAGGTTGGGCAGTAAATGCTGACCTAGCCAATTACACCCACATCAATATGATGTAATGATATTAGAATAGAAAACATTTTGATATCTTCTGTAGGTCAGACCTTATCTTATGCTCTTTTTCCATGATATATCCCAGGAAGGCAGAGGTACATTCCTAGGAAAATTCATATTTCATTAATAGTAAGCCCTGGAGTCTGCAGGCACCATAACATCATGTGTATCTTATGGTCATCTATTTGAGCTCCTCATTGTGTATTCATGTGCTGTCCGTAACATATAACTCCATCCACCTTTGTTAGCATATATTGAACACAGTAACAAGCTAAGCTTCTAAGTTCAGGCTATCTACTTGTACAACAAACAGCCTATCTAGAATATGTTTGTATGAAGTACAATAGAAAATCTGTTTCACTTAGCAGATGATGATAAAAGATCTGGCTTGTTTGGCAACCACATTGCAGTTCCATCGAAATACCTAAGACAGGGATGGGGAACTAACAGCCTTAAGGCCTCATGCGGCCTTTTGGGGTACTAGTTGCCTATTTGCCCGTAAATCCATCTTTTTAAATCTGTGCACCATTTTTAAAATTTTTATTGGTAACCCAGTCGTGTCAAAAACTAAGAGAACAGAGTAGTCAATGAAGAATGGGAATTGCAGTATTACGTAGTTGCTGTGAAAGCTAAAATGACATGTTTGCTTTGCAACACCATAACTGCAACAGTGAGGAAATACAGTGCTTATCAGCATTATGCAACTCATAAGGACCACAAATATGCTAAACTGGAAGGAGAACCCCAAAAGTTTGCATTTAAGAAAATGAAAGATCAAAATCAGCAGCAGTAAGTATTTAAAACTGTGTCAGGAAAAGGGACTAACATCACTGAAAGCAATTTATAAAGTAGCATATATACTGTACTTGGAAGAAGAGGTCAGCCATTTAGCGAAGTGGAAGTTGTAAGATGCTTAGTTTCAGATAAGGTTAATAATTACAAACAACTACCTCTTTCATGAAGGATCGTAACTGATCAGTAACATGAATTCGTCCTCAATGTAATAGAATAACTTGATACAATATGCCGAAGTGAAGACATTTATTATTTGATTGCCTTGGATGAATCCATTGATATTACTGACTCAGAGCAGGTGTTATTTTTTGTTCGTGTAATAACTGCAGATTTTTATTGCCACGATGAGTTACTAGCTTTGGGTACCCTTATGGTAAGGACACGTGGAATTGACATCTTTGCTGTCTTCAAAGACAAATGTCATGAAGCGAAACTAAATTTATGTAATTTAGTAAGTGTATGTACAGACAGTGCACTGTCTATTAGAGGGAAATGTGAAGGAATTGTTCTGTTACTACAAAAAGAAGTGCCAGATCCAGATACATTGTTTTCCTTTCATTGTCCTTTGCATCAACAGAATCTATGTCAAATCTACTGTTTTAAGCAACACATTAAAGAAAGTTATAGATATTGTAAGCTACGTTCGAGTCAATGCATCACGGCATTGCCAATTTAGCAACTTGCTTCAGCTTGATGATGAAGTGTTCAGTATGGATCTGCCATATCATTCAAAAGTGCACTGGCTGTCATAAGGAGAAATACTTTTCAAACTTTTACTTCTGCAAAAAAAAACCTACTTATTTTGAGGAACTGAATGAAATGTGAATTATCAAAAAAGTATTTCTACAGAAATGTTGCATTTTTGTGTGACATAATGTCAAAGCAAAATGATCTGAATTTTTTTTTTGCAAGGTAAAACTAATTCTATATATATGTGGCTAAAAATTCAGGCATTTCGGAAAAAGCTGATCTTTTTCAAAACTCTACTTACCTGATTGGAACTTTCAACTGAACACTTTCCTGAAGTGGCAAAGTTAATTAGTGAACAGGATACAAGCAAATCATTAAGGAAATGGGCTGTGGAAGAATACACAACTCTTCTAGATTCACTGATTGAAGAATCTAATGAAAGGTTTGCAGATTTTGAGAAACTAGCTTTTCAACCATGCCTGGTTGTTGCCTCCAAACACCTGATGACTTACGAATTGAATTGATTGAGTTCTCAGAAGATAATATTGTGAAGTCTCTATTCGATGATAAGAAGGGTCCCATTGAAATATGGAAAAATGCTGTTGAATATCCATGTCTTTGTTAACATGCTTGATGAATGCTGTCTTGTTTGGCACAACCGACTGTTGTGAATCAACGCTTTCATGTGTGACACAAATTAAAACGTGCTTAAGATTTCAGATGATGGATATTCACCTGGAGGACCAACTCCAGCTGCAGTCAATGACATTGGAACCAAATATCTGATTCCTATCGCGCAATAAGCATTCTCAGAAAGGTCATTAGATTATTAGTTCCATTGTCAAATTTGCCAAACAAATAAATGTATCTTTGCTGAATTTTTATTTTGTTTAAAGTCCTCATGTAATAGCAGGTTTAATTAAGATTAATAAACATGTTGACAAAACTATAACATTTTGTTGTAAATGTTAAGTTCTCAGTATGTGGCCTAATAGGATTTTGGTTAACTAAAATATGGCCTTCCAATGTAAAAAGGTTTCCCATCCCTGACCTAAAGTATGGAAACTCCTGACACAGTGAGTACCATGTGTCTAATTAACAACAAAGGTCACTTTTGGGATGATCAGAGACCCCAACCCTATCAGTCCCCCCAAGGTACTTTGACACATTGCTGGGATGGAATGAACCAGCTCCCACTCTGGTTTCAAGCGGACCCCTGACAAAGGTAATCACAGGCACTCCAATAAATTTTGAGGATTTGAATGCTGCAGGGTATGCCTTCCAGTAGAAAACATCTCGAGTGGGAGTAAACTTGACCACAGAACACACTAAATGGCCTCCTTCTTTAGAGATGGCAATTTCCCTTCTCAAGTGGTTAAAGATGCCCTCCAACGCATCTTGTTCACATCCCGCACCTCCGCCCTCAGACCCCACTCCTCCAACCGTAACAAGGACAGAACGCCCCTGGTGCTCACCTTCCACCCTACCAACCTTTGCATAAATCAAATCATCCACTGTCATTTCCGCCATCTCCAAAAAGACCCCACCACCATGGATATATTTCCCTCCCCAATCCTTTCCGCCTTCCGCAAAGACCGTTCCCTCTGTGACTACCTGGTCAGGTCCACGCCCCCCTACAACCCACCCTCCCATCCTGGCACCTTCCCCTGCCACCGCAGGAACTGCAAAACCTGCGCTGACACCTCCTCCCTCACCTCCATCCAAGGCCCTAAAGGAGCCTTCCTCATCCATCAAAGATTTACCTGCACATCCACTAATATTATTTATTGCATCCATTGCTCCCGATGCGATCTCCTCTACATTGGGGAGACTGGACGCCTCCTAGCAGAGCGCTTTAGGGAACATCTCCGGGACAACTGCACCAATCAACCACACCGCCCTGTGGCCCAACATTTCAACTCTCCCTCCATAGATGTCCTGGGATCCTTCACCGCCACTTCCTCACCACCAGACGCCTGGAGGAAGAATGCCTCATCTTCCGCCTCGGAACACTTCAATCCCAGGGCATCAATGTGGGCTTCAACAGTTTCCTCATTTCCCCTTCCCCCACCTCACCCTAGTTCCAAACTTCCAGCTCAGCACTGTCCCTATGACTTGTCCTACCTGCCTATCTTCTTTTCCACCTATCCACTCCACCCTCCTCCCTGACCTATCACATTCATCTCCTCCCCCACTCACCTATTGTAATCTATGCTACTCTCTCCCCACCCCCACCCTCCTCTAGCTTATCTCTCCACGCTTCAGGCTCTCTGCCTTTATTCCTGATGAAGGGCTTTTGCCGAAAACGTCGATTTTGCTGCTCCTCGGATGCTGCCTGAACTGCTGTGCTCTTCCAGCACCACTAATCCAAAATCAGTCATTGTTTTTACCTAGTTGATTACAACCCTGCAAGAGTCAGTTTGAGTCATTTGTCAACCAATTTCGAACAAACTTGTTAAAACGAGCCATGAAAGATTGCAGTTAGAAACGTGAGACTAAAGCAATCATAACAAAAGATGACCTATTAGGTAATTTCTTCAAATGTGGCTTTTGACAGAAAACATCAGCATCAAACCTGAGAATCAAATAACTGGCTTTGTAAATTGGAATCTGCCCAATGAAATGATAGATATCTGAGTACCACACATAATATTTAAGTCATCTCACTGTGCCCTCCACTGTCTTTCCATCTGATAAACAGAGAGAGGCATAAGCAGTCAATTAACATTGTTCATTCATGCAAGGAAGCCAAGGTTCATGAAGTGCTTCTGGACAAGTTCGATCCTTGGTCTGGTGCTGTTCCCAGTTAGATTGTCTATAAGGTTCACAGTTGGTTTCCTGTGAGCTAGATCAGAGTTAGAGGCTGGAGAAATCAGTCCGGAATTCTAGTCAAATCGATATTCAGTGACTCCAGCCGGAAGGAGACAGTACATGAAATGAAAACAAAATTGGGTTCATATGTTACGGTTTTAAAAAAAGGAAAAGCTCAGTTAGGAAATTACATTTGCATAACAATTTTCATGACTGCGGGATACCCCAAAGCACATCACTGCCAATGAAACGCTATTGAAGGACATTATTAACTGCGGTGCTTCAAAGAGTGGACTCACCTTTACATTCCAAAGAAGAATTAGGGGTAACAGATGCTGACCTAGCCAGCAATGCATACATCCCACAAAAATATGAAAAATATAGCCCAAATATTCTGAGGAGGAGAAATTATACCCGATTCTCTCATTTGTTGGATGTTAACCTGGAATTAAGAGTCAAATGATAACCATGAAACCATTGATGATTGTCAGTAAAGTCACATCTGGTTCACTAATTTCTTTTGGTGAAGGGAAATGCCATCCTTACCTGGTCAGGCTGACATGTGACTCTAGACCCACTACAATGCGGATGACTCATAACTGCCCTCTGGGCAATTAGGGATGGGCAATAAATGCTGGCCTGGCTAGCAGCACCCTCATCCTGTGAATGAATAAAGTAAAATTGACTAAGTTTCTGGGTTTTGATGCTCAAAAGAGATGAACACAAACATGCAAATGACTCTTGATGTATCATTTTTAGAACATTTGCTATTCAATTTATTCTATGTCAATTGTACTGTTATTATTTTCAGCTAAAATGGATCAGCTTTCTGAATGTTATCAGTGTCCTACTATCACTTTGCTGTCTTGCCTTATGAGTAGGAGTGTCTCTGTTTTTCAAGGCTTTTTTTTAAAAAAAACAAGGTTACCAAATAACCTTTGTGAAGGAATATCCCAACACCTGCTCCACACACTCTGCCATTTGAGGATGTCACGGTTGTCTCGAACCATCATCTGCACTAATTAAAGCTTGGAGTAATAACATATGTTCCCCACTGGCATGATGTAACACAAGCTCAGTCCCCCAGCTGGAGTTGGACATCAAAGAAGAATGCTTTAGATAAATTTATTTCAGAAGATATTCTGGGTCTCCAACACCAGCTTCTTGAAATGAGCATACTTAGAAGGAAAAGTAATTTATTTTATATATATATATATATATATATATATATACATAGGATGTGGGCATCACTGGCCAGTGCCAACATTTGTTGGCAATCCCTTCAGCTGCCAACCACATTTTTGGGTGGGTCTGGAGTCAGATGTAGGCCATACCAGGTAAGGTTGAAAGATTGCCTTCCCTGGAGGACAATTGGGTTTTTAACTGCAATGGTTACATGATCGTCAATAGACTGGCTCTCTATTCCAGCTTTCATTGGACTCAAATTTCACCAACTGCCATGTTAAGATTTCAACGTCTGTCTCGAAGACGTTGGCCTTGGGCTTTGAAGTGGGGTAGTTAAGTGCTATTAGCACTAAACAATGCCTCACCTGAAGGGGATGTATGGTAAAGTTATTGTGCTACTACTGCCTCACCTCATATCTGCTTTAGCCAAATCAATAGAGATTAACTGGATAAACTTGGGAGAAGATCAGCCATGATGATGTAAAATTGTGGTATGGGCTCGAAGGGCTAAATTACCTACTCATATTTGGACCTTGTTTGCCTATTGGTTTTATAATACATTTGGCTCACACAAATTAACCTTAACCAATAATGTTATGATGTTTAATTCGGAAGCATATTTGGAATTCAGCTGTTCTAGGTACCGATCATATATCCTCTATCCAAGTGGAAGAATGTCTTGCGGCATCCTACTAGAATGACAAACCTTCTATCCAGACACCACACATGGGGTACTGCATATAGTTTTGCTCTCCTCACTTAATAGGAGATATATTTGCCAAAGACAGAGTTCAGTGAAGGTTCATCAGACTAATTCCTGGATAGAAGGTTTGTCATTTGATGAGAAATTCTGTTGGTTAGGCCTGTATTCAGTGTGGTTCAAACGAATGAGAGAGAAACTCATTGAAATATAAAATTGTGACATAACTGGATGCAGATTGGATCCAGGATAGTATTCCCACTGGCAGGCAGTTCTATAAAGATGGGCCATAATCTCAGGCTACAGGGTAGACCATTTAGGAGTGAGATGAGGAGCAAGGGGAGAGTGGCATATCTGTGAAATTCTGTCTGACATAAAAGCAATGGAGGACATGTCACTGAATATATTTTAGAAAGAGGGAAGAAAGCCATACAACAAATCCAATGGATTAGTGTTGTGATTTTTTTTAATGAAAGGTAAGAAATTCATTCCTGAAAAGTGACCTAAAGGTATCAGTTTCAAAAAGACATACAAACTTCGTCAGGGCTGGAGAGAATCCCTGGAGTGCAAATGGAATCAATCTTTATAATTCTTGACATAGGATAATCTCTGAATATGCATTCAGCCATTACTTTGAGTTTTGACTTTAAATAAGATAATCCAAAAAGCAATTGAGAAGAATTGAGAGTGGAGTTTGAAAGTACATTTCTGTTTCATTCCTAGCACTTTTTGATTCAGTTCAGCAGACACAAGTCACAACAATGGCAGTGTTTTCCTCTAGTTTGCGATGTTCCCAAACCAAGAGAGTTTTCACACTTTAAACATGAAAGGTTTTGGCCATCAAGTTTGGCGAGGAGTCTCAACAATGTCTATACATCTTGAGACAGAAAGAAACTTGAAGAAGTCAGATTCAAACAAAACTTCTTTTGCTTGTCACAAATGTCACCAGACTCTACAGAGTTTCACTAGAAAGCTGTTTATTTCAAAACTTAAAAGAGCTGAGTTAGGAGTATATCTTCTCTGGATAGGAGTTTCAATCATGGATAGCATTGGGCAACAGGGTGAAATTTTATATGAGTCAAGTCATTGCTAATTTCAAGATATAAATGCATAGCATGGTTTCTTTATTTCTTTTGCGTAAAGAAATAAGATTACAAGGCAAGTCTAATGCATCACAAGACATTACAAGATCAGCTCGACACATCAGGATTTGAAGAACTGTTCCTGGCAGGCACTAACTAGACAGGTGCATCTGTGTCTGAAACAATTCTACCTGTGCTTGCAGTATTTACAGTATTAACTGTAAAAATGTTCTAGCAACTGAAATGCAAATGTACTATTAAGCTAAGCCTCCTGTTTCAAGAGAAAACCATGTATCTGATGGAATAACTGGCTCTTAAGTAATATTCAGTAACCCCAATTGCTGCTTCAGCAAGATTGAGCCTAGGTCTGCCAATCCTTCTCCAATAGGTAACAGTATGTTGGAAAGAAGAATAAAAGCATAGACTACTTTATAAACGGTGAGAAAATTCGTAAAGCCAAAGTACAAAAGGATCTGGGAGTGCTAGTCGAGGATTCTCTAAAGGTAAACATGCAGGTTGAGTCCGTGATTAAGAAAGCGAATGCAATGTTATCACTTATCTCAAGAGGGTTGGAATATAAAAGCACTGTTGTGCTACTGAGACTTTATAAAACTCTGGTTAGGCCCCATTTGGAGTACTGTGTCCAGTTTTGGTCCCCACACCTCAGGAAGGACATACTGGCACTGGAACGTGTCCAGCGGAGATTCCCAAGGATGATCCCTGGAATGGTAGGTCTAACATACGAGGAACGGCTGAGGATCCTGGGATTGTATTCATTGGAGTTTAGAAGATTAAGGGGAGATCTAATAGAAACTTACAAGATAACACAAGGCTTGGAAAGGGTGGGCGCTAGGAAATTTTTTTGTCCGTTAGGTGAGGAGACTAGGACCCATGGACACAGCCTTAGAATTAGAGGGGGTCAATTCAGAACAGAAATGCAGAGACATTTCTTCAGCCAGAGTGGTGGGCCTGTGGAATTCATTACCGCAAAGTGCAGTGGAGGCCGGGACGCTAAATGTCTTAAGGCAGTGATTGATAAATTCTTCATGTCACGAGGAATTAAGGGCTACGGGGAGAATGCGGGTAAGTGGAGTTGAAATGCCCATCAGCCATGATTGAATGGCGGAGTGAACTCGATGGGCCGAATGGCCTTACTTCTACTCCTGTGTCTTATGGTCTTATGGCCAAATACTAGCCAGGAGGATTGATGACAGTAAATTCAACAAGATATCCAAGATCATATGTGAGATCATCAGCTGGTGACAGGATTCAGGAATTTGCCAATTAAGAGCGACTGAACTAATAGTCCTGAGCCAGAGTTCAATTGAATCATAGCTGGTGCTATTTCAATTCAGTTCATCAAACCAATTTGGAAGGGAGAGATGGCCTTCATCACAATCAAAAACAATCATGGATATGAATCTGATTCACATACGTCTTCTAAAATAGAAGGAACGTGTGTGGGTGGCAGTTAGATCAAGTTGGCTGTGATGCAGAGCGACACCACAACATGGCCGTGGTCCATTTTTGCAACCACACTCCTTGTCTTGGATATGGTGAGCCTCCAACTGGTCTCACTGTCACATAAAACTAGCTCTACAGTCATCTGGGACTATGGCAAGTTTATCTTTTAACCTATATGTACCTCTTGAACTGTAGACATGTGGTTAATTTGTGAAATCGTCCAAACCATTGTGGTGTACGCAAGAGAGCACCCTGCCTTCTCTTGGTCAAGTCGGGATTGGCTATAAACACTAGCCCTTGCCAGCAAAACCAACAGTTTGTGAATGAATAACAAATATTGGCTGTAAAACTCATGGGAATGTCATGTAAGCTGCTACATAAATGAAGATTCATTTTCTACTCAACTATCAATGAGAAGAAACACAAATGGAGCCAAACGCCGGTTTATTAATAACTATGATTAAAATCAGACAATTCAGATTTATGACAGGTTTATTGTCGCATATAAAATGGTACTAGTTTGAAATAAACTTTACATTTATTGCATTATATGATTACTGTTGAGGATATATACTTAAGGAATGGGCACTAGGCTCACTACTAGTGGTTGAGAAACAGAAGTCGTATCTTTAATATTAACGTGTGCACGCATCCTCTACTGCACAGGCTCACAGTTGTCCAGCTGTCATCTAGCAGCAACTGGATTTCTTTTTAATAAGTGAGAAGAGGAAACAAAACAGCTGACCTTATTCCTGATGGGAAGCTTTTGCTGGTAAACAATAATCACTTCACAATTAGAAACTAAATTTCAAAATTCACAGCCAGGTATTTAGTTTTGGCTTTGCAGCTTGTTTATACAGGGGGCTGCATCGGAGTCGGAGATTTCAATGCTTTGGCTTTCAAAAGATCTCTCTCAGGAAAGGGAGAGAGACAGGAAATGAAGAATTAGATAAGATGTCTATTTTTCACACAAGGATTGCCATGCATCAAGGAACATTGCAAGGATCAGTCATGGGCAATGGGTTTGAAGAGTTCTGATCCTCCTGTACTGTTCTGGAAATCGCCAAAAATTGAAACTTAATCTCCCAGACATTGAGGTAAGCAACACAGTAGAAAAATCAGGAAGAAAATCATTGTCCTTAAGCACTTTTATCTACCAAGAGGACAAGAGAAAGGGCTGTTTGATTTGGCAGGGTGGAGGGGGAAGGGAGGAGTGCGCATTGTGATTACTCCTCCAGGAAGATAATCTAACATGTCAACCCAGAGGTGGAAATATAATTACACACAAAATTGTTTTTTAAAAAAACTAACATCCTTCATTTTTTCACAACGCAATAAGAAAGGGCACAAGGACTCACAGTAAAATGTTAAAAATTGTAATAGAAATCCAAGCCTTAAAAACGCTTATGCAGTATTTAAAAAAAAACTGAAAAAATAAGACTTCACTTATCTAATGTTGAGGCACTTGCACACTAACGCATTATTTCAGGAATAAAGGAATTCAGTGCACATCTAACACACACCCAGGAACATAAAGTCATTCTATTATATATCAAGTCTACATGTAACACACAAAAAAAAGTAAAAACACATCACTTATAGACTCACTTACTTCATTGTGAATCATTGCCAGACTTCAGTAGTGATTTCATTTTAGTATTTTCTCATTTCCGGAAATAAAGGACCTGTTGTCAAAGTTTTTTGTCTTGCGCTTTATCAGGACAGAATTGCAAGAATACAAAAATCTCAAAAGGACATCTCAAAGCAATATGAATTGTTGTTTCATTTGAGATTTGGCGTTCTTGCACTTGTGAGGACAGAATCACAAGACAATGACAGCAGGTTTCTTTTTCTAAAGCAATACACAAGTTCTGCATTACCAAACAACAACTCTGTCATTATAATAAGTTTTAAGAGCACATGAGGGGTCAGAGGGTAGTCCATTCCTCTTTCTCCTTATAGGAGAAAGTGAGGACTGCAGGTGCTGGAGATTAGAGTCGAGAGTGTGATACTGGAAAGACACAGGGGGTCAGGCAGCATTTGAGGTGCAGACGAATCAACAGTTTTGGCATCAGCCCTTCATCAGGAATGATTCCTAATGAAGGGCATTTGCCCAAAATGTCGATTCTCCCATTCCTCGGATGCTACCTGACCTGATGTGTCTTTCCAGCACCACATTCTCGATCTTTCTCCTGAAATGTCAGTTTTCTCCAAATGACACTTTACCCATAAGTCTGTCTGGGTTAAATGGCTGTTCTTCACACAATGAGTTAGTGAGCAATGAAAGCTTTTTTTTCTAAAATATCATCTGAATGACAAGTCAGAAATACTTAAAACTTTGTATCTTCACAATATATTGATATAAGTGCACTTAACGTGGGGTTTAAGGGAGTATATTTATCAGAGGAAGTTGATATTACCCCTCCTTCGTTGTGTAAATGGACCAAAGGAGGGTCATCTAGTGACTGTTCTTGGTGCTTATAATTCTCTCAGCCTGGATCTGTAAAGAAACCTTGGTCCTTTGATCAGGCCTGCATCATTAAGTATCACAGCTGACAGTACATGCTTCCCTTGAACCAGAGGTCTATTTTCGGTAAATATGCGTGGTCACACAAATTTTTGGGATACAACTGGTCCAAGTGCAGAAAGCAAATTAAAAGCATTAATTAATAATGACATTTTAAAAAGGTTATGTATTGCAGCCGCATTGAATGCGGCTAATGATACAAAACTGGAGGTGTAAAAAACATGTTACTTTGTTAGTGGCTTTGTACATAGATATTTTGGCTTGTTTCCACAGCGCAGGTTGTTAAATGTAATGGTTTACACGAGCACAATATTTGTATGCTGGCACTTTAACAGTACTTTAGAAATACAATATAGGAAAATAATATCGATGTTTAAAGTTGCTTTTTTGGAGAATGTGCTGCCTTACTAGTAAATAAAGCAGCAACTTGCGACTTTCTCCCAGAATGGTGGTGAGGAGTTAAAAATTAGTTTGTCCGCTTGTTATTTTTTGCCTCACTGGGATTGATCTGAACAGAGAGTCCTGGTTGTAGTGTTAACGATTGCCCGATAACAAACAGGGACACCAGTCATCAGATGAAGTACTCCTTCTTGCTTTCGTCCACTGCATCTTGGAAGTTGGGGTCATTTTTCAAAGCAACATCTGCATTCTCTGCAAATTCTGTTCCTTTGGCCTCGTTGGTATGATACGTGCCTTTGTGCCTGTAGAGGTATCGGATCAAAACCACAAGGAGGCAGATAACCACAAATATCACCGCAGCTATGACACCTGTTGGCAAAGTGAAAAGTTAGCTTAAGGGACAAGAAAACTGGAACGCAAGAACATTATTCACCAGGTCAGAACTGAAGAGCCATAAAATCATACAAACATTTGGACAGTGCTGCAATAACAAAACAGTAAGTTAAAGAAAGGACAAAAAATTACACAGCTATGATCTGTAAAGGTACTGCCTGAAAAAGGTCGTGGAAGCAGATTCATACAGTGTAAAAGAGGCCCTTTGGCCCACTGAATCTGTACTTGCATCAATCCCACTTTCCTAAGACCAAAAAGACATGGGATCAAAAATCAGGTCATTCAGCCCATCGGACTGCTCCACCATTCAATCATGGGTGATAAGTTTCTCAACCCCATTCTCCCCATAACTCTTGATTCCCTTGATACTCAAGAACCTATCTATCTCAGTCTTAAATGCACTCAATGACGTGGCCTCCAGAGCCTTCTGTGGCAGTGAATTCCAAAGATTCACCACTGTCTGGCTGAAGACATCTCTCCTTAGCTCCATTCTAAAAGGTCTTCCCCTTAATCTAAGGTTATGCCCTCGGGTCCTAGTCTCTCCTACCAATGGAAACATCTTCCCAACATCTCCTCTGTCCAGGCCATTTAGTATTTTGTATGTTTCAATTAGATCGCCCCTCATCCTTTTAAACTCAATAGAATATAGACCCAGAGTCCTCAAACATTCCGTATAAGTTAAGCTTTTCATTCCTGGGACCATTCTCATGAACCTCCTCTGAACACACTCCAGAGCCAGTGCATCCTTTGAGACGTGGGGCCCAAAACTGTACACAATTTCCAAATACAGCCTGACCACAGCCTTATAGAGCCTCAGAAGTCCACCCCTGCTTTTATATTCAAGACCTCTCAAATTAAATGCCATCATTATATTTGCCTTTCTAACTACTGACTCAACCTGCAGGTTTACCTTGAGTACTTCCAAATCTCTTTGCACTTCAGACTTCTCCCCATTTAGAACATAACCCATGCCTCTATACTTCCTACCAAAGTGCATAACCTCTCATGTTCCTACGCTGTAGTCCATCTGCCACTTCTTTGCCCACTCTCCTAGCCTGTCCAAATCCTTCTGCAGCCTCCCCACCTCCTCAATGCTACCAGTGCCTTCATCGAGCTTTGTATCATCTTAGGCAGAATGCCCTCAGTTCCTTCATCTAGATCATTAATGTATAGACTGAAAAGTTATGTTGCCAACACTGAGCCTTGCAGAACACCACTTGTCATAGAGATATACAGCACAGGAACAGATGCATCAGGCCAACTCATCCACACTGACCAGATATCCTAACCTAATCTAGTCCCATTTGCCAGCACTTGACCCATACCCCTTTAAACCCCTTCCAATTCATATACCCATCCAGATGCCTTTTAAATGCTGTAATTGAACCAGTCGCCACCACTTCCACAGCAGCTTATTCTGTACATGTACCATCCTCTGCATGAAAAAACTCCTCCAACCCCCCCCCTTAGGTCCCTTTCAAATTTTACCCCCCTGACCCTAAACTATGCCCTCTAGTTCTGGACTCCATCACCTCAGGGAAAAGACCTCCTCTATTTACCTTATCCAGGCCCGTCATGGAGGAACTGGGAGTAAAGGATTGCATTTTTACAGGAGGGGGGAATGGGAGGAGGTGTAGCCCAAATAACTGTGGGAGTCAGTGGGTTTGAAATAGACATCCATGTAGAGTTGGTTACTGGCGGTGGAGATGGAGAGACCAGGAAGAGGAGGGAGGTGTCCGAGATGACCCAGGTGAATTTAAAAGTCAGAATGGAAGGTGTTAGTTGATGAATTGTTCCACCTCCTCACATTCCAGACACCCACCACCTTCGAGGTACAAATTAATTTCCCAAATTCCCCCTCTAAGCTCCCACTTTTCACTTTAAAATTATGCCCCTCTTGTTACCGAGTCTTCAACTAAGGGGAACAGATGCTTTCTATTCATCCTGTTTAGGTCAGTTATAATTTCAAGAATCTGTTTTGGTACCCATCTTCAGATCCACATTGTCTGTCACGCACACACACAGGCCAAACCACATCTGTGGGTTGGAGAGATGGACAGATGACAGAGCTCATGGATAGATGGTGCTGGTTTCTTTACAAACAAAAGGTGAACATTCAAAGAAAGATTTGAAGGAAGTACTTAAAAGCATGAGAGGTCTGGACAGCGAAGACAAAGTGAAATTTATAAAGTTGTCCTCTGATCATTGACTCTTCTGCCACCGATTCGAGATGACTGGTAAAAGAACAAAAGATGATCCTGACTTCGAAAGGGAACTGCACATTGACCATGGCAGGGACTAAAACTATATCAGGCAGGATTGCCTCCTGTGGACATCCGCATCCTGTCATCTGGCTCAAATAGGACTCAGAAGCCTGTGGCACATTGGAAACAATCACTCCCTGCAATTTTCTCTACAGTCGCCTGTCAATAGCAAGGAGACAGTGAGGACTGCGGATGCTGGAGATCAGAGCCGAAGAGTGTGGAGCTGGAAAAGTACAGCCGGTCAGGAAGCATCAGAGGAGCAGGAGAATCAACATTGAGCATTAGCCCTTCCTCAGGAATGAGGCTTCTTGATGAAGGGCTTATGCCTGAAATGTCGACTCTCCTGCTTCTCGGATGCTGCTTGACCAGCTGAGCTTTTCCAGCACCACACTCTTCGACTGTCAATAGCAAGGAAACAGGCTCAGCCCAATTCAGGGCAGTTGTTGTGCTGTCAGCTGGAGGTATTACAATCACAGGTATTACAGCCTGAAAGCATCAGCATATATAAAAAAACTGGAGGAGCACTCTTGAATATTCAAAACTCAAATTAAAGACAGCCTTTACCGCTGGAATGTGTGAATCTTGTTGCAAGACAGCCCTAGCTATTGCTGCCCCAAGCACGTAGAGTGCCCAGCTCTGCCCAATTCAAAAGCTAATACTTTAGTCTGAAGGCTAGCCGAGAAAATTCCAACTGGCTCTGACAATTAGCTTAAGCGGCCAAAGACAAACACAGATCGAGGGTGGGCATGAGGCCTTCTCAAAAGCTGTAATTCACTCCCAGGGAAATAGTCTGGGGGATTGGGGGCAGCACAATGGATACAGGAAATTGATATGCTGGCCATCAGTAGGAGTTTTCGTGCCATCATAACCATTCCCAGCCCAGGGAGGGCCCTGCTGACTTTGATCCTTCTAATGTTCAGCTAAAGGCAAACTAGAACTCACTTGTTTTAATAGCAGAGATGAAGTGCCAAATGAAAATAAAGAACATTTTTACAAAAAAAAATCATATCTTTATTGTCTCAATTAAGCAGGTGTCATGGGAATAAAGGCCTACATAAATTTGGCATTTCAGCCACATATTCAATACAAAAGCAATGTCATTCTCTCATCTGCAAGATCCACCAAAGGAGAGCGTCTGTAGGCTTGTAAATAACAGTGAGTCAGATGGTGCAGGATTAAAATCATGGCTCTCTCCTTTCACAAGTGTCAACATTTAACTCGACTGAAAGGGTGGAAAGAAATGAAAAGTCCTTCAGGGTCTGACAAAAACAACATTGGGATAGGTACCACATTCAGTGGTTCACACTGCTGCCTCACAGCATCAAGGGCCTAGGTTCGATTTCAGCCTTGGGTGACTGCCTGTGTGGAGTTTGCACATTCTCCCCGCGTCTGCGTGGGTTTCCTCTGGGTGCTCCGGTTTCCTCCCACAATCCAAAGATGTGCAGGTTAGGTGAATCGGCCATGCTAAATTGCTCATTGAGTTCAGGGATGTGGGGGTTAGGTGCATTAGTCAGGGGTAAACGTAGAGTAATAGAGTAGAGAATGGGCCTGTGTGGATTGCTCTTTGGAGGGTCGATGTGGACTTGTTGGGCCAAAGGTCCTGTTTCCACACTGTCGGGATTCTTTGATATATCTCAGATTTGATAAACCTTCTTTTGGGAAAAGTACAAGAGCTGGCTCCAATTCCATAGCAAATGAAAACTGAAGACAAATCCAATTACCTGGCAGTGACCATAAACCAGTAATTCAATTCCAGACTCTCACTGGTGCAACGTGCATGGCTTTGCTTGATTGTGACAGCATGTAATGTTCTCTGAATCATTTGATTAAATTACTGCCCTGGAAAATAATCACCAGACTTAGATCTTCCAAGTCAATTCGTCTCAACCCACTGAAATCGCTCTCCACTTTTAAATTCCAATGAGAGAAATGGGTGATTATAACTTTGTTGGTATTTGGATTCAATGATGTTAAACTCAACTTTCCCATTGAAATAACTTCAATAATTTCCAGCCTCCTTTGTCCTTGAAAATTCAGCCAAATAGCATCCTCTAGCCCACTCCACCAAACAGTTTAAATGCTCTGTGTGCCAGAATGGGATCTTACATTCCTCACCAACTTTGAATCAATAAAACTGAACTCACTTGATCTGAAAACCTGCACAAAATTTGTTACAAATGGTTCATCCAGACGCTAGCCGAAAATGTTCCAACTGGCCTCTGACAATTAGCTTAAAGTGGCCATTGACAAACACAGATCGAAGATGGGCATCTGGCCTTCTGTATCCCAACAATTAACTCCCAGAGAAATAGTCTGTGCAGGACAGTCAACAAACCAGAGATGGGAGGACTTAGGAGATGGGAGTTAAAGTCAGTTTAACCACTACCAAAGAGGAAGGATTCTAAAACACTATGCTAACATGGGACCCCTTTGTGTCCCCACTCATAACATGCAGCTCAGAGCCAGAAGTGAACATTTATCTGCAATATGTGAGGCAGTGAGCTTTAAAACATTTTGTTTTCATCTTTTGCGCAAAGACCGGCAACCAATCTTTTAAACAAATTAAATGTCATCCCTTAGAGGTTTACCCTCTGTTGTGTAAAGCGGTTGGAGGAGGGAGGAGATTTGCATGTTTATTTAAATCACAAAGACAGAGAAATTCTAGACAAACAGATGTGCAGTCTAACACTACCTGAATGAATTGAAAGTTTCCATTTTGCATTCGTGAAGGAGTCAACCATAGGGAGGACAGATTCAATTCAGGACCTGCAATCAGCAAATTACATTCACTGACAACAGTTAGCTCAAGTCATGCGAGGTAAATTCAGACAGTTTTCCACTTTCTGAACCTTTACAGCACAGGAGTTGGCCACTTGGCCCATCCTGAATGCGCTAGCTCTTTATAAACAAGTTTGATACTTCACAAAACCTCTCATTTGAAAAAATATCCAAATTGAAAACAAGCTTTTTCTCGTAAGGGCATTCCTTGTCCCAACAATCAACTGAACAAGAAATTCCCTAAACTTTATTGTAATCCACAATGCACAGAAAAAGTGAAAGTAGATTAAATCAGGACTTCTTAAGAATAGAATCATATAAATCCTTCTGAAGATAAAAAGAAATTACAAGGTTATGATGAAAGTGTGATGGTGGGGAGGAGGGTTGCAGCACCAATTACTTAGCACAGGGGTTTACTGAAGAGTGAAATCAGGAGGGCAAAAAGGGGGCACCAATTAGTCTTGGCTGAGAAGATTAGGATGAATCCAAAGAGGTTTTTCCAGTATATTAAAAAGGAAAAAGAATACCTGGAGAGACAATAGGGCCCCTCAAGGACCCAATTGGACATATATGTGTAGAACCACAGGAGATGGGGGAGGTCCTCAATGAATATTTCTCCCTGTTGTTTACCGTGGAGAAAGACATGAAGTTAGTGGTCATATCTTGGGACAGTTCATATCAAAGTAGAGGTGGTGTTGGACATATTAGAATATATGAAGGTGGATAAATCTGCTGGCCCTGACCAAATATTCCAAGAGGCTAGAGAAGATATTGCAGGGGCCTAGCTGATATTTTCGCATCATTGTTGCTAAGGGTAAGTTCCGGGAATCAAAAGAGAAAATGCTGTAAAATCTCAGCAGGTCTGGCAGCATGTGTAAGGAGAGAAAAGAACTGACGTTTCGTGTCTAACTGACCCTTTGTCAAAGCCCACGGAAAGTTCCTGGAAGGCTGGAGGGTAACGAATGTTATGCCATTATTCAAGAAGAGTTGCAAAGAAAAACCTGGGAACTGTAGACCAGTAAGCCTAACATCTGTGGTAGGAGAGTTATTGAGAAGATTCTGATGGATAAGATAAGATATACATGCATTTGGAAAGACAGGGTTTGATTGGACGCAGTCAGCATGGGCTTTGTGTGTGGGAGATCATGTCTCACAAACTTGTTGAGTTCTTTGATGAAGTGACCAGGAAGATTGATAAGGGTAGGGCAGTAGACATGGTCTATATGGATTTCAGTAAGGCATTTGATAAGGTTCCACATGGTAGGCTGCTCTGGAAGGTTGGATTACATGGAATCCAGAGCAAGTTGGCAAATTAGATACACAATTTGTTTGATGATAGGAAGCAGAGGGTAACAGTGAAAGGATGCTTGTTGGACTGGGGGCCTGTGACTAGTGGAGTGCCTCAGGGGTTGGTGCTGGGCTCATTACTGTTTATTATCTGTATCAGTGATTTGGATGAGAATGTACAAGGCATGATTAGTAAGTTTGCAGGTGACACGAAAATAGGTGGTATTGTGGACACTGAGAAAGGTTGTCAGAAATTGCAGCAAGATCTTGATCAGCTGGAGAAGTGGGCTGAGAAATGGCAAATGGAGTTTAATAGAGATAAGTGAGAGATCTTGCATTTTGGAAAGTCAAAGCAAGGTAGGAGGTTCGTGGTGAATGGTAGAGCTTAAGGAGTGCAGTGGAATAAAAGGGACTTTGAGAGTTCAGGTGTACGGTTCTCTGAAAGTGGAGTCACAGGTAGACAGGGAAGTGAAGAAAGCATTTGACACACCAGCCTTCATCAGTCAGAGCATTGAGTATTGAAGTTGGGAAGTTGGTGAGGCCACACAGAGTATCGTGTTCAGTTTTGGTCACCTTGCTATAGGAAGGATGTTATTAAGCTGGAAAGAGCACAGAAGAAATTTACAAGGATGTTGCCAGGACTCGAGGGACTGAGTTATTGGGAGAGGTTAGACAAGCTGGGACATTTTTCTTCAAGTGGAGGAGACTGATGAGGTTATCTTATGGAAGTGTATAGGATCATGAAAGGCATGGTGCTATGACATGGGGTAAACTCCTCTGCTAATTTAAACCCAACAGAGAAGCTCACCTTGTGCTGTAATCTGTTAAATTTCGGAGAAGCAAAGAACTATTACAGACGTCATTAATTAAAGTAAAAATTAACAATTTTATTCTTTAAGTCCAAAAGAGAACATTAAACAACTATTTACAACTCCTTTCTCAAACTTATCTTTTACCTCCTACTCTACAATACCTGTCCGATAAAAACCCCCGAATTAGATTTACAAAAAAAAAATTCAACTTTAAAAACCAGCCAGCTGTCGAATCCTCTCCTTGTATCTTCCTCTGCAGATTTTCCTCAGTCGTCTTTTCTTCAGTATTCTGCTTCACACATCTTCCATATTAACAGGTACCTTTCAGATAGCTATTCATCCAGCAATCTATACTTGCTGGAGCTTGGCAGTTCTTCCCCAAACTGATCAAAATGTCTGGTTTTATACCCCAAAACAATGGATCATTTCATTGGTTTTGATGTCATCAAAAATATTATATTTCAAATTCATTGGAGTTTGGTATCTTGGGGCAAAATTTAAACTGATTGGCTGAATTTGAATTTGTTTTTGATCCATTGCAACACAATTTCAGCTACTTGTTTTGACCAAGTGTTACATTTTTACTTTGTTCAGGGCACTTTGTGCTTTCAGTCAGTCCTTAATAGCTTTTCAACTCTCAAAGGCACAGAACATACCTACACCTTCATAACAATGGGAAGGATGAACGCACTAAATCTTTTTCCCAGGGTTGGGGAGTCGAGGACTATAGGGCATCAGTTTAAGGTTAAATGGGAAAGAATAAAAGTGAACCTCAGGAGCAACATTATTTACACAGATGGTGGTAAGCATATAAAATGAACTGCCAGCAGAAGTAGTTGATGTTGGTCCAATAACAAATGTTAAAAAGCTTTTGGACAAATACATGGATAGGAAAGGTTTAGAAGGATATGGGCCAAGTGCAGGGAAATGGGGTTAGCTTGGATGGACATTTTGGTCAGCATGGACCAGTTTGGGCCAGAGGGCCTGTCTGAAATCTGTAGGACTCTATGACCCTCTCAAAAGGATTGGCACAGTCATGACAAACTGATTGGCCTTCTAACTGTACTATATAATTTTGAAAATATCTTCCTTTATTCTTTGAATGATTTTGAATTCATGCCTACCCATTACTGATTTCAGGGAAATATAGTTTCTCTCCTGTTAACCTCATCAAAACAAAAAAAAAGTTCAAATTGACATAACACAATTTGACTCAATTGGTCAATGCTCCAGAAGATAATCATATAACCTCCCTTTCTATCCAGCCATCAAGTAATCCACCACTACCGCTGCCTTTATTAGCTGATCTCCAGCTTCCTCAAAGATTCATTTATGCCATTCACCATCACTACTCCATGTTCTTATCCCTTTCTGGGTAAGGATGTTCCTTCTGAATTCCTGACTGGTTCTATTTGTAAGAATCTATTAATGACTGCTACTTTTTGATGATATTTCCACAAATGGAAATAACAATTTTTATTTGGTAGCACTATTTAAGTCTTCCCATTAAGTCATCCTTCAGCTTCCCTAATGCTAGAGACAGGTCCCAGTCTGTCCAGCCCTGTCTTGACAATTACATTGCTTCTTTTACACATATGCATTTTCTCTACATCCTTTATCATGACATGGAGAGGAGATCTCTATCGATTTCCAATGTGTTCGAGGGGAGGTTCAGTACAGATTCAATTCAATCATGTTACCTCTAGATTTTGCCTGTTGAAACCAATGAAAAAAGGTTCACATTCTATACTGCGATCTCAAACAATACAGCCCTGGCTTCATTCTCTCAGAAGGGTGTCAAACTGGATAAACGCTCTGCTCACTATCCAATGTAAGTGGTGTGGGGGTGGACACTTGGTGAGGGAACAAGATCTGATCAACAGCCAGCCCCTCCTCAACTGACAAAACCCATATCAGTAACAAAATATTTGTCTGCAAGAGGCACAGCCCAAAGAATTAATTAGTTATCTCTTGTTGTTGAGGAGGCAAAAACACAGACAGGAAACGAGAAACCAAGTTTAGGGAATATGACAGCCAGAGACAAACATCGAAACTGTTGCAGATGTTTCTTCTCTCATTTTGTGGGGTGCTCCCATACAAAATACCATCAAACACTCAATTAGAATGAAACAGTACATTTTTGTTTCTTTCCTTCCAAGAATACTTGGCAACCTTGTGAAAATATGACTGCACTAATCTCCTCACTGCAGCCTCCCCACATTTATTTAATCCAGATGTCACCAGGCTGCAGTCGGACTGTTGTGTTCTTTCAGGTACAAAGAGACGTGGGGCTTAACTTTAACCCTGAGTTGATGGGGCAGGAAGCCTACATGATCAGGTAGAATGTCAAATTTACTTTTATCTATGCAAAGTGTGCGTGTGCGTGTAGTGACTGAGATTGAGAGTAAGAGAGAAAGAACAACAAGAGCAGCACTATCCATGTCAGAACCCATTGCAACAGTTCTTCGAATCAAAACAGAAAATGTTGTACTTTCAGGCTCAGCTGGTGAGTTATTATCTGTGGAGAAACACCAACAGAGTTAAAGTTTCAAGCCTGTGACCTTCTGATAAAGGTCATTGACTGAGAATGGCAACTCTACATGTCACTCCACAGATGCTGCCAGACCTGGCACATTTCCAGCCTCTCCTGCTTTTAGTTCAGCTCCTTCAAAATTTTACATCCAGTTTCCTCCAGGTGTTTGCGTTGCTGGTGGCATTCAGGGTCATTTGTCTGACCACTGTTCCACCCATTGGTGGGACACCTGACAGTGACCTCACGTCTTGTCACCAAATCTAGGGAGAAAGTCCCACCTCGGAGAACTTTCAAACAATCAAATGGCCAATGCCCCCCTCGCTCCAAGTGCAGAGCCAAGCCTTCAGGTAGATGGTCTTGGAGGCTCTGCCTAGGGCAGATAGGCCAAGTGGACCTTCAATAACCCCTCCCCTTAACTGGCCACTAGCTGCTCCAGCGAACTAAACCAGGGTACAAACATGCTGCAGGTTTCTCCCACCACAACCCAATGGTGACAGGGCGAAGCATAGAGTGGCCAATCTATCCCAAGATGCCATAAAAGCCAATCTAAAGTGACAAAGAGAAAGGAGAGCACAAGAGCAAGGTACAGATTCTAAGACAAGTGCACAGAGGTGTTGAAGCTCAAAGAAAACAGGCCCTTAGGCCCATTACATCTGTGCCAGTCAAAATCAACTAAACAATACTAATTCCATTTTCCAGCACAAGGCAATGCCTTGACAACATCTCTGCACATCAACATATTGAAACATTGAGGGTTTCTGCCAATTCCAATGACAGGTAAGTTACAGATTCCCACCACCGTCCAGGTGAAAACATTTCCCACATCCTGTCTGCACCTGTTGCTTACCTTAGATCTACATCCCCAGGTCACTGATCTCCCCATTAAGGGGATAAATCTCTTCCTGTCTAAGTCCCTCAACTTTATAGAGTCAGAAACAGCTCTTCTCTCAAGGTCCTCTGCTTCAAAGAAAACAGCCCCAGTCTGTCTGATCTTTCTTATGATCTTAGATTTATATTGGAAGATTTTCACAATAAAAAAAATTGTTATGAAATGAGAGGCCTGAACAACTATATAAAACAAAAGTTATAGATGGTCTAACAAAAGCCTTCTCTCACCGATTTCTCTCACAGACAATGTTGTACCAAATGGCTCATACCTGAAAGGGTTTATTCATCACAAGTTCTACCTGTCAGGATATAAGGGACTGCTCATTAGAGGTGCTAACCAGGTTTAAATGGAGCTTTAAATGACCATCCAGTTGTTCTTGTGCTAAGCTAGTGCTAAAGGAGTAATGCATGCTTATTCAAGTTCAGCCTGATACCTCACAAGGTATAACTTCAGTATTCAGTAGCTATTTTCATTACATCTTTGTCATTAAACTTTATGGTTGATTGAGATTAAACTTCTCTTCGGCTGAAGACAGTGTGTGGACATTCTTCCCACAGTTTCAGTAACTTAGACTTTCATCAATAAGGATAATTAGTACCTGTACCCAGGGCATCTCAGGATGGTTTCAAAAGAACATGACCACACAAACGGATGTACACCCAAAAGCAACAGAGCAAGGATGACGACAATAATGGTGAGGCATCCGGAGTGAAAATTTCCAATGGTTAAAGGAACCTAAAAATTCTCTAGCAATTCAGATTATGTCACTTGTTATAGTTAACAAAAACAAAGAAATATTACACAGCACAGGTCAAAATCAGTTTAAGTCAGCATAGGATTTATCGCCAATCCATTAGCACTACTTTGCCTCCAGCTGCATTCTGCTTACCTGCTGTCCAAAAAAACAAGCAAACTGGAGACTATGAACTAACTATTGGGCTTCACACCAATTATCCAGCTGGTGGATAACCCAAGGCAGTAATTCAATCTTCAGTGTCTGTTTTTATGAAGGCAGAGTTACATCATAGAATTCCTACTTTGTAACTCACTGCCAGCTGTCCTACTTGACATCCAATAATTCCCCTTCTATGGTCAGAGGCATCAACACCCTTGTCTTTTGATCATTTCCAATCTTCAGTCAGATCAGAATCCTGCTCAACATGGAAATAATGTTGTTGCCCATTCATGTTTTGTTTTTAAAATCTCACAGCTAAGAGGAGCAATAGAATGATTTGGGTTTTCATTTATGCAATTACTGTCATCACTTCTTCCCTCATGACATTACTTCATGCTGGGATTACACTCCTCTCTGGTATAAAATCCTCTCAGATATGTAGTTAAACAATGGGCAAGGTATTTTTCATAACATTATTTGTAGACTGTGAACACAAACTTAGAGGAAAGTGATCAAGGAATTAGTTTCCTAGATGAGAAATGGATGAGCTTAAGAGTGTCAGTGAGGAGACTTCCAGTGTGTCTTGCCTCAATTGGTTTTCATGACCAATTGGGGGAAGGATTGGGGGTAAGGGGTGTCTATTATATTAGCATTGTGAACATCATTGTGAACCAGCTCAAACACAAATAGCTGGGAGAAACTCAGCAGGACTGAGCATCTGTGGAGAAACCGCAGAGTCAAAATTTCAGGCCCATTAACCCTTCAAATGTTCACTCTGCTTTGTCTCCACAGATCCTGCCAGATCTGCAGTTTCTCCAGTACTTTTGGTTTTTGTTTCAGATTTCCAGTATCTGCAGATCTTTAGTTTTTATGAACCAGATGATGATCGCTTTCTTTCAACACTGCGATTGGTAAACCTGAGGCACTGCACATCATGCACAATAAATCTGAAGCGACCTTCCTAATTGGCCTCAAGAAACATCCTACTGCAATTAGGCAAAATGCCCTATTAATCTAATTACACGGTTACAACATAATAATTGACACTTTCCTTAATAATCTTTATTCCCTTTTGGACCAAATTCCTCCCCAGCTACCTCTGCCTCATGCCTCACCCTCCATTCATCAAAGACCAGCACAAACAGTTTTTAGAAAAGGTGGCTGGATACTAAGAACAGGATATCCCGTTCCCTTCCTTGCCCCAGTGTCATGCGGTGATTAGACAGTCTTTACAACACTGAGATTCACTATTCTAGCATCACCATTATTCAGAGCTCAAGATCAGAATGGGCACAGCATTGATTCACGAAACAATGCATCCCATTACTTTATAAAATTTCTACTCTGCTGTCCCAAATCGACTCATTTTAAACTACATTGGGGTATTTCTGCCACCTTACCTAAAAGGTATATTTCACATGCTAGCTAGAAACAGGTGCTGATCATTTGCAGGTAGCATCACGTTGACTTCATCACCAAACTGTAGTGCCAGTGAGGCTCACCAGATAGCAATCACTAAGTAGGGACACTGGTTATTTTCTCTCCCTAATCCAGCCAACTCCATCTTAGTTTGAGATGAATCTGTAGGTACCGTGAATCCAAACTAAAGCCTTCTTGGTTTGTACAACTCAGAGGTGGAGGTTTGCATTCAGGGCAGCACCTTGGCTCAGTGGTTAGCACTGCTACCTCACAGAGCCAGGGACCTGGGTTCAATTCCAGCCTCAGGTGACTGTGTGCATGGAGTTTGCACATTCTCCCCATGTCTGCGTGGGTTTTCTGTGGGTGCTCAGTTTTCCACCCACAGTCACAAAGATGTGCAGGTTAGGTGAATTGGCAATGCTAAATTGCCCATATAGTGTTCAGGAATGTGTAGATTGGGAGTAATAGTTAGGGGTAAATATCGTTAATAAGGTAAGTGAACGAGTCTAGGTGGGTTATTCTTCGGAGGGTTAATGTGAACTTGTTGTGCCAAAGGGTTTGTTTCTACACTGTAGGGATTCTAGGTATTCCAGACTCATTGGGATCTTTAATGAAAATGTAATTTTCATTTAGATGGAAGGATCTCATTAGGGCTTTATTTGTGTTTTCCTTGTTAACACACTGCTCTTACTGTGATGGTGGCGTGGGGTTATGCCCTTAGAGTCCAATCCAGAAAAGCTGAGATCCAGGTTCAGCCCAGGTTCTGGATTGTAACTGGCAAGATTTCCCTTCGATTCCTGCTGTAAACGAATAAATAAATCTGAGTTTCCACTTTCTCTCCACTAGTCCAGTAACAAGTACAAGACACCCATCACAGTTTGCTGAGAATCTATCGTGTACCTTGGGAACTATAGTGACACATTATGTTGGGATCACTCCTGTTATTATAAATTGAACATTATGATTCAGTTGCTTTTAAAATGAACTAACATTGAAATTTGAAGATGAGCATCTTACCTCCAACAAGCGCAGAATCCATTCCACCATTACTGACAGGTGTATGTCCTGCTGTAGAAGGCTCTGCAATAAAACACATCAGAGAATCAGTCTGTTTAAGTATCTTTGCTGGAGCACATGGCCAGTCTAGAGAAACCAAGGATAACCTTTAAGATCTCATAAAACCTTCGTCCTCAAGAAAGCATATCTAGATAAAGAAATTTGCATCAGCCTGACACTTTTGTGCACTTTACTCAACCTGAATATTATCAGTTCAGTTGAAAATGTGTTGCTGGTTAAAGCGCAGCAGGTTAGGCAGCATCCAAGGAACAGGAAATTCGACGTTTCGGGCATAAGCCCTTCATCAGGAATGAGAAGAGTGTGCCAAGCAGGCTAAGATAAAAGGTAGGGAGGAGGGACTTGGGAGAGGGGCGATGGAGATGTGATAGGTGGAAGGAGGTCAAGGTGAGGGTGATAGGCCGGAGTGGGGGTGGGGACAGAGAGGTCAGGAAGAAGATTGCAGGTTAGGAGGGCGGTGCTGAGTTGAGGGAACCGACTGAGACAAGGTGGGGGGAGGGGAAATGAGGAAACTGGAGAAATCTGAGTTCATCCCTTGTGGTTGGAGGGTTCCCAGGTGGAAGATGAGGCGCTCCTCCTCCAGCCGTCATGTTGTTATGTTCTGCAGGTCCAATTCCAGGATGTGAAAATGTAATCTAGACTCTAGACCAATTCCAAGGGACGGCCTCGTAATTGATAGTGATAGCTTGATGTGATTTTGAACTAAATTTAGATTTACCAGATTAGAGAGGTCAGAGTATTACAGAAAGGTATCTGGTCAATACTCTCTCCTGAATCAATAGTATCAGAAGGAAATGGTCTGGTCATTCATCTCTTTTGCTATTTATGTAGATCAAGAATAAAACTTCAGGGTGATTCCAGTATCCACACTATTTTATTTCTGTTTCCTTCCATTGTACCAAATGTTGAGTGACAATCTTCACAAACTAGGCTGGATGGGTGAAGAAACAGCCTTTAAAAAATGATAAAACATTCCAAAATTCGCAGAGAAGGAAGGAACTTGGTTAAAACTGTATTTCTTTTTGAAGCTAGGATATTTTATCTCCTGTGTGTGGTGCTTCTTTGATCCTCCCCAGATCTCCTCCAACTTACAAATCCAATGAGTTCGACAAATAGATAAAACAAGGTCCAACTCCATCCCTGCTGGACTCTGATCTAAGGGTTAAGTCAGCAGTATCAGTGACACGGTCCTGTGATGGAGACGGTTCTGTGTGAAGCCTCACACTCAGGCTTTTCCACGATATAATTAAAAGACAATGTTCAATAAATGTTTATCAATAGCTTAGACTCCTGTAATCTCAATCAATGCTAATTAAGACCCACAATATTGTTAACAATGATTTTACAGAGGTCCTTAGACAATAAGTTACTCAAAAAGAACTCATATTGAAGCTAACATAACATAGCACAAGTCATTTGCATGTAGCAGAAAACAAATAGGGCATAGGCGTAACAACCAACATCAGAATACAACAGAGTAAATTTTCATACGGGAGCAAAATTTGCACGTGCTATTCATAATAAATTTGACTTCATCTCCATAAGTCAATATGGTTTCTGCAGAGGTCTGTTTATTATACACTGGAGTATTATGTAATCATATATTGAATATTAATAAAATCTATTGTTTACAGGACACACACAAAGACCAGACCTGGACAGACCAGGGTGATTGTGGGAAGGACGTTCACTATGCCCAGAAGCAGGGGTCATGGTTTAAGGATACAGAGGCGACCTTTTAGGACAGAGACGAGGAGAAATTTCTTCATCCAGAGTAGCGAGTCTGAAATTCTCTGCCGGGGCAAGCAGTTGAGGTCAAACCATTGGGAGTTTTTTCAACAAAGACACAAATATAGTTTTTAGGGCTAAAGAGAAGAAGGACATGAGAAGAAAGCAGGAAGACGGCACCAAGTTAGATGGTCAACGTTGATCACATCGAATGGTGGAACAGGCTTGAAGGGTTGAATGTCCCCACTTATCTCTCCACCCTGGAGGCTCCCTGCCTCCATTCCTGATGAAGGGCTTTTGCCAGAAATGTCAATTTTCCTGATCCTTGGATGCTGTCTGACCTGCTGTGCTTTTCCAGCACCACTCTAATCTAAACACTTGAAGGGTTGAATGGTCTACTCCTGCTTCTATTGTCAATGTTTCTACAAACAAAGCAGCATACAAAAAGGTCCATATTTGTATCTGGTGTTTGGGGGTGGGGGAGGACGACAATACTGGTCACAGCTGTCTCACGGTGTTGTCTGACTAAACAAAACAGCGTTGCAATGTCCCTCCCACCAAAATCAGCATCTCCGAGTACGTAATGGCCCAGTAGCAGGACGGCCTCGTCAGAGTTGGTGGCAGCAGTGATCTTGTAACAAGCCTTCAGCAGTAGATGGCAACAGGGGAAAGAGGAAATGAAGGTGAGGGAGGGCACGAGACCTAGAAGACCATTTCTGGAGGAATGGGCATTTTTGGCAGAAAGGGAACATATGGAGAAAAGGAGACAGAGGCGAAGGATTTCCTGCATCAGCTCCGTTCTACTTAATTAGCCAACTTTTCCAGTTTAATCTTCATTCCACTGGCACTAGGCTTTTAGAAACATGAAGGCAAATTAAGGAATTCTTGCTCCATGATTTTTAGGTTATCCAATCGTCTATTTCAGTACATAGTCAATGACCAGGCGTGGCTGTTTCAAAAGGCTAAGCCCACACCAGGAGAGCTGCCCAGTTTCTCTCCTTTGTTTACAATCCATAGTGTTTGCCAGACCATTCCATAGGGCATTTGAGTCATTTATTGTGAGTCCAGAGTCTCATGCTGAACAGACCAGGCAAGTTTGGCAGATTTCCTTCTTAGAAAGGCCTTGTATTTTTCCAAAATTCAATAATGGTTACATCATACTTTTAATTGCACATTTTGTTGAATTCAAATTTCGCCATCTGCATGGGTGTAATTTGAACACATGACCCCAGAGTGGGATTGCAAGTCCCGTGACATTATCATCACTACGCCACCGCCTTTCCTAAACTAGAAACTTTAACCAGTCCAGACGATCTCCAATACATTTCAATTCCTAATCTTTGTCGAGTTTGCTGATCTGAACCTTAGTCACATTCAAACTGATACTCCAGGGCCCAATAGGAACAAAGGATTGACCAGAGTTTCTACTTAGTTTAGTTACTAATTCTACATCCATCACTTAAGGGTAGGACCAGACCCCATCAACATTTGAAGGGAATTCTGATATTTTATAGCTTACTGCAATATTGAACGAGTGCTGTGCTGCCTGTGGGATCAGCCTTGGGCTAAGTAATTTGATCATTTTCAATTAGACATTAGAAAGAAAAAATCACTGAAGAGCAGAAGGATTCTTCTGGTGCTCTTGATTTCTTGACTAGCATTAAAGTACGTTCTCAGATTATAAAAGGGTGCCTGTGATTGACATTCTATCCACCACCTTAAAACATTCACTCCTTCATCACCTATGTACTGTGGTGGCAGCTTGTACAGCTAACAAGTTTCTGCACTGTGTTTTGTGAGGACTCCTTCGAAAGCCTTGTAGTTGTACCTTGCCTTTAACAGAGTATATCCTTCATGTTTTAAGGGTAGTTGGTTGCTGTAATATCTGCTTCATAGCAGACATTTTCTGCTTTGAGAAAACAAGCCCACTGATTTAATGAATTCCTGATGAACGATTAAATATTGGACCCTCATTAAACATGATAGAAAGCATGTTGAAAATCTGTGATCGCTAAAACCGAAATTGCCAAAGGCAACAGGCACATGGGAACGCTGATTCCTGTGCATGCAAGATGTACAACCACCTTGGTTTGGAAGTACATTGCCATCCTTTTACAGTCATCAGGTCAAAAATAAATCTAATTCCCTCCCGAAAAGTGGGTGTACGTACCACCATAGACATTGCTGTGTAAAAACGGAAACTAGTACTGATCGCCTTAACAGTTGTGCAGAGGCAATAAAAATGTAGGATGGGGTTGGGGGCGGGGTGCGGTGTTGGGGGACAGTGTTGGACAGGGTGGGGGCTCGCACGCTGTGAGCTGCTGCAGTCTCCTGAATAGGGAGCAGACTTTAAAAACTTCAAGCCTGAGGAAAGACATTTAATTGATTAACCGAATAGTAATCGATTATCTGAACGAAATAGTGCCCGCCCATCACGTTCGGATAATCGAGGTTCCCCTGTTGTTGTATTTCCAAAAGGTAATTGATAGAGTACCACAAGTAAGGCTACACAATAAAAGAGCTCAGGATGTTGGATGTAATTTATTAGCATGGGCCTAGCAAGGATTGACCAACACAAAACCAGAATTTACTGGAGAAATTCAGTCTGGTAGCATCTGTAGGAAGAAAGTAGAGGTAATGGATCGAGTCCAGCGAGTCTTCATCAGTTTCAGATCCCAGCATCAGTTGTGCTTTATTTTGGTTCAGAGGATTGGCCTAGTTGGTTATAAGGTGAGGAAATAGGCCATTTGACCCTTTGAGCCCGCTCTGCCATTCAACATGATAACAGCGGAACATTAACTCAGTCGCCGTTCTCTCTGCATACTCATTGATCCCTTTGGCTCTAAAAGAATTATATTTATCACCTTCTTGAAAATAGTCAATGTTCTGCCATAAACCACTTTCTATGGCAGAGTATTGCACAGGCTCACCACTCTCTGGGTGAAAAAAAATTCTTCTTAGCTCAGTTCTAAAGAACCTAACCCATGTCCCTAGACTGTGACTTTTTGTTCAGAGCTCTCTCGTCATAGGGTCTGTTTCTATGCTGTACATCTGTGATTCCTTGGTCCACCCGTTCAAGCCGACCAGATATCCTAATTTAATCTAGTCCCATTTGCTAGCACTTGGCCCATATCCCTCAAAACCCTTCCTATTCATGTACCTAACCAGATGTCTTTTAAATGTTGTAATTGTACCAGCCTTCACCACTTCCTCTGGCAGCTCATTTCATACATGCACTACCCCCTGCATGAACAAGTTGCCCCTTAGGTCTCTTATGTCTTTCCCCACTCATCCTTAACCTATGCCTTCTAGTTCTAGACTCACTCACCCCATTTATTTTGTCTAGTCTTGTTTGAATTTTATACATTTCAATGAGATTCCCAGGCATTTTTTAAAATTCCAGTGAATGGTCTGAATGAATCCTCTCTCACTGCTGTTAAGAAAGGTGACAGAAATAGATGGGAAACATGTGTCGAAGATGAAACAGGCTGTATGGAGGAATTAGGAGAAAGTGAGGACTGCAGATGCTAGAGAGTTAGAGTTGGAAAGTGTGGCGCTAGAAAACACAGCAGGTCAGGTAGTGTCTGAAAAGCAGAAGAGTCACTGTTCAGGCGTAAGCCCCCTTCATCTATAGAGGAATTAGACAGATTAATTATGTGAACGGAAAAAAGGAATAAAATTTGGGAAAATATGAGGTTGTGTGCTTTGGTGCGATGCTGCCTAGGATGGAAGATTTAAGCTTGAAGCAAGGTTGAATAGGCTTGGGCTATTTGCATTAGAGCAGATAAGACAGAGGTGATCAGATTGAAATGTACAGAGTCATAAGGAGCACAGAGTAGATAAGGAGCAGCTGCTCCCTTTCATTAAAGGGTCAGTCATGAGAGACACTGGCTCAAGGTGAGGGGAAGGAGGTTTAGTGGGGAGACAGGAGGAAAAAGCTTTGTACCCAGAAGGGTGGTGACAGTCTGGAATGTGCTATCTGGGAGGGTGGCAAAAGGAGAGTTACCTCTTATCCTTTAAAAAGTACCTGGATGAGCACTTGGCATGCCGTAACATTCAAGGCTATGGGCCAAGTGCTAGCAAATGGTATTAGGTTGAAAGTCAGGCATTTCTCACCTGTTGGGATAGGTGATGGCCCAAATGGCCTCTTCTGCACTGTCTGATTCTATCATCCCAAGAGGAGTTGACTATTATTTGATTGGAGAGATGACCTTTACTGCAAATGGAAAGGAGCATAAAATTTGGGAGGGTTTGCTAAAATTATGCAAGGCACTAGTCTAGCCACAGTTGCAAAGACGACTTTTGGGCCCCTTATCTAATGAAGGCACAGTTACATTGGAGATAGTACAGAAGGTTTTCACTCGGCTGGCGGGACTGCTTTATTAGGAGAGGTTGAGTTGCTTGGGACTGTACGCATTGGCTTTAGAAGCAAGAAAAGCGAAACATACAAGATTCTTATCGGACTTGACAGGGTACATTGTTTCATCTTGTGAGGGGGTCGAAGATCAGAGGACATAAGCTCAGTTGGGGGAGTCACCATTTCAGAAGAGCCCTGTAGCATGGAAACAGGACCTTCGGCCCAACACATCCACATTGACCTGGTTTCCCAAAATGAACTGGGACCCACTTGCCCGCTATCTCTCTAAACCCTTCCTATTCATCTACCTGGCCAAATGCCTTTTAAATGTTGTAAATGTACCAGCCTCCACCACTTCCTCTGGCAGCTCATTCCATACACACATGAAAAGTTGCCTCTCAGATCCCCTTTTAAATCTTTGCCCTCCCACCTTAAACCTGTGCCCTGTAGTTGTGAACACCCCACTCTGTGGAAAATACCTTGCCTATTCGCCCTCCTCATGATTTTATAAACCTCTACAAGGTCACCCCTCAGCCTCCAACGTTCCAAAGTCCCAACCTCTCCTTATAACTCAAACCCACTAATCCTGGTAATGTCATTGCAAATTTTTTTTGAAACTTTTCCAGTTTAATAAAATCTACAGCAGGGCAACCAGAGATGAGGATTTCTGCCTCTCAGAAGCTGGTGAATCTGTGGAACTCTATCATAAAGAAGGCTGTGAAGACTATGGAGTTAAGTATATTGAAGGCAGAGATAGACAATTTTAGCCAGTGAGAGAACCAAAGAGTAATGGGGAAAAGGCAGGAAAGTGGAAATAAGCATTTTTTTAAGATCGGACATGAGCTCATTGGATAGCAGTGCCCAGTAAAAAGGGCTGAATGGCTCACCTTTGTTTCTAGATCTTATGGTTGTTGGCAGCAGTAAAATCACCTGATACAGATAGATTATAAAATTCTATCTTTATTTGCCAACAGTTCAGCTTCCTGAGAGATACTCATCTATCGAGTAACCGAGCACAGCTCAAAAATTTCCATGCTACATAAACAATTCTCAGCCAACACAAACAGCAAAAAAAAGGTTACAATTCCAATACTTCGCCCACATAATACAACTGCTGCTCATTGTAATATTCCCCAGCTTACTGCTAAAGGCCAGGATAATTGTTTCTTAAAGAAAGGCCTAACTTGGAAAAGATATTCATGGGATAAAAGCATAATGTTCAGAAAATGGAGCTTAGTCTGTTATTTTTGGCTAAGTTTAATACATGCAGAAAACAATGGATTTGACTGCCAACACAAAACAGCCCTAGACATTTGTACGGATGAGCAAAAGTGCATTATGCAAGAACGTTAAAATGTTAATCAAATACATGTGTACAAATAGTCACACCCACTGAGTAAACGCTTTGGAAAACCAACTTGAAAAGTCAGTGACAGGGGGTGGGGAAGGAGGATTATTGTAAGCCCTCAAAATCAGTACACCCTTCCCAATCTACATCAGCAGGGACAGGCAGATAGTGATCACTGGAACTCAACAGCTGTACATAACATCTAACTATTTTTGTCTTTAGACCACTATTTTCCATCCAGTTTAAAAAGCAAGTGTTTGAATCACTAATTTACCTCAGCACTACATTGTATTATAAAAACTATGAGAGTGTTTGTGCATGAGAGAGAGAATGTGCGCGAGAGAGTGTGTCCAGCAAAAAATAGACTGAATGGTTTCCATCTGTGATGAATGATTCCATCATGTGTAGGATATTGCTTTAGTTTTAGCTCAATGTCACTCTGCAAGGCACATCAGCACAAATGATTATTAGTCAGCTCACGATAGATATTTCTATCCATTCAATATTCTTTCCACATACACCTGGACAGAAATGCTTTGAGTTGTTCACTCGCAGTCCTTCTTTCCACTAAACCCATCAACAACCCTTGCTGAATTATCAGGAAGGGAAAGGACACCGAGGCATGGTTTATTGACCACAGGGAAAGCAAAGAAGCGACACAAGGAGTGGTAAACGGGGCCCTTTGCATTATCACTTCCAACAGAAGCAATGATGAAGCTCTTCAACATTTCAGGCAAGGTGATGGCCTAGTGGTATTACTACTAGACTACTAATCTAGAGACTCAGATAAAAGGACCTGGGTTTGAATCCTGCTGTGGCAGATGGTGAAATTTGACTTCGATTTTAAAAAAAAATCAAGTGTCTAAGGATGGCCAAAAAATAAATAAATAAACCATCTGGTTCACTAATGTCCTTTAAGGAAGAAAACGGTCATCCTTACTTGGTCTGGCCTACATTTGGCTCCAGACTCTCAGCAATATGTCTGACTCTGAGCTACCCTCTGGACAATTAGAAATGGGCAATAAATACTGGCCTTGCCAGCAATGCCCTTATCCCATGAATGAATGAAAAAAAAAAGTGGTAGGAGAGAGCGTTCACAGGTAGAGAGAAAACTCATACTGGAGGGTCAGAAAGAGGCATAGAATTTAAAATAAACGTTATTTCAGAAGCTGGAAAACTCTAGAACTTTATTTTATTCCCCCCACCAGTGGAAGAAGCAAATAAAAAGAACTTCAAGTAGCAGTTAGAATTTGGATTGCACCGATCGAGACATGTCAGGTAAGGTCAATAGAATCATGGCTTCCAAAAAGAGAGAGAACTGGAAAAAGTGCATGCATAGAAAACATTTGGAGAGTTGTAAGGAAAGGACAAGGGGTGGGACTGGGAGAATTATTCTTCCATGGTGGCAGCACAAACAACAGGCCACATGGCCCCTTCCTGTTCTGCATTCATTTTGTGGATTTGTTTGGGAAACATGTTTCACCACTATCTGGCCAACTCAATAGCAAATTTAAAATGAATCCATCAGCATAGAATCATTGGTTGTTTTTGTTTCCACATCGAGTGATGAAAAATAACCCTGTCATATTGGCTAGCTTCCTGCATAAAACGATACTGACCCAAGAGGAGGGAAATAGCTGATAAACTCTGGTCTGACAGATGGAAGTCTCAGGCTGCTCAAACATTCATTGCGTAAAATATTCAATATCTAGCTTTGTTCCTGTCAAAACCAATAAAGACATTATCAATCAAGTGTACACCTAAAAGCCCGGGATAAACTAAAACCATCTGAACCTTGTTTTTTATTCCTAGCCTCCTATTGACAGCAGGACAACGGACAACAAGCAACTTGTTTTTATGTGGTACCATCGTGCCCTCTATTTATGACATTGTAACTAGAGAGTTTTTGACCAAATTAATGTTATCTTAGAGCTACAACAAACAGAATTGTTCATAGGTCTGGTTCTGGATAGAGAAAGGGCTAATGTCACTACATATCAGCATTGACTGTACAGTTACAATGTCTATCATATCCAGGTGGTTTTTTTTGCTGCAAAATGGTCATTTTTCAATGAAGTTTAGAAAGTAGGCCATTCAGCCCTTCAAGCCTATACCACCATTCAATAATATCATGGCTGATCATGAATTTCACTAGCCAATTCTCGCAAACTCTCCATACCCCCTTGATCCCTTTAGCCAGAAGGGCCATGTCCAGCTCCCTCTCGCGAATATCCAGGGAACTGGGTCAAACAGTTTTCAGTGGTGGGGAAACAAAATCTTTCGTCTTGTCCATCTCTTTCCCACAGTAGCCAAAACAATATCCCAGTTACATTCAGGAAACGTTGTCCGGCCTCAGATGTTGCGAGCTTATTATGCCCATTCTTTCCTGGCAACAATTATTTTGCTCCATCGTACCAGAGAGACAAAAAAAATCTGGAGCACAGCTTAAGATCAAAAGCTCAAATACTTCGCAAATGAGAGAGGACGCGTGGTTTAAGAAAAACTTCAGGTAGCACAGATATTACATGTTAAAAACCACACTAGATCTGTTGAGATACATGGCATTGGCACAATTATTATTAGACTGCATGTGCTAGAGGGCAAAGCAATGTTATCTGGTCCAGGATAAATACTGAAAATCACTTTGTACACATCAGATTTAAAATTTAACATTAGCCTGTCAATTGGGAGCATTTTGCAAGGAACCAACTCATGACAACTTCCATTCAGGAAGCACATATCACGAAACTGACAAAAAAAAAGTGGCAGATCGGAAGGAAGGATTTTGTGAAACTTGAAAAAGAGTTCAGAAATGATTTACAAGGATGTTGGCAGGGTTGGAGGATTTGAGCTAAATGGAGAGGCTGAATACACCGGGGCTGTTTTCTCTGGAGTGTCAGAGGCTGAGGGGTGATCTCAGAGGTTTATAAAATTATGAGGGTCATGAAAAGTGTAAATAACCAGTGTCTTTTCCCTGGGGTGTGGGAGTCCAGAACTAGAGGGCGTAGGTTTAGAGTGAGATGGAAAGACAAAAAAAAAAGAGACCCAAGGGGCAACTTTTTCACACAGAGGGTGGTGCATGTATGGAATGAGCTACCAGAGGAAGTGGTGGAGGCTGGTACAATTGCAATGTTTAAAATGCATCTGGATGGGTATAATGAAAAGGAAGGGTTTAGAGGGATATGGGTCAAATGCTAGCAAATGAGACTACTTTAGGTTTAGATATCTGGTTGGCATGGATGAGTTGGACCGAAGGGTCTGTTTTCAGAGATTGATAACAATTATGGGCACGGTAGCCTTTTGTTCAATGAAAGGATCGTGGTTGAGGGGGGAATAAGAGGGCATGGTATCAGAGTGCGCATTCAGCCTCTGCAGTGTAGAGGTCAGCACACCAGACAGACAAACAACAGCACCATTCTGGTCAGCAGACTTAATTACAAAGTTCGGGTTGAATCTGAGAGCAGATATTGAGGCAACCAATGTCCGATGCATTACTGGAAATTTCATCACATGACCCTTCAATGTCCCCACCTGTCAAATAGCCTTTCCTTCACAGTATTTCATCTATTTTTGTCAAGAGTTAAGGGTTGTTCATAGAAAAGAAACAAAGGCATAAGGTTTTGCATGTAGCATTGTTCGGGCAATTAATTTTCCATCCCTTTAGACTCCAGGGTCATTCAGAAAGAGGAAACAAAAAATGACAATGTGATTTGCAATGCAACAGTGTTATATAAAGGGAGGCCAGAATGCAAGCAGAAGTGAAATTTACTCTGGGCTGCTATCACCTTCCATCCAGATGCTCAGTGCAGGGAACCACCATATCCTAGTCACAAAGACTGACATCTGTGCCTGGCATATATAAAATGAAAGTTGACAGAAGCTTGACCCAAGCAATACAAATGCTGTCAAAGTATTCTTCAGCAAAGAGCTAATTCACATATTAGTCCTCAAAAGATTGCTCTATCTGCGCTACACAATGAAAGTGCGCCCTCAGATTAGATGGGATGTGGGGGTGGATGTGTTGTTACATTTGGGTCATTTAAAGACTCATATCGGCTCTGAAATGTAATCCAATACTTTAATTGTCCAAAAATCCAGCACTGTGAGGCAGGAGACCACAAAGTGAAAGTAATCCATCAATCAGCCAGCCTTGACTTACACAGATGCTGGGTGGAAAAAGAAATGCCAGTCAGGAACAAAAAAATCCTTCAAGTGATGTATTCTCTCAGTCTATGTCAGATCTAGTAGCAAAAAGAGAGAGAAAGGGTTTATTTTAAATTGAGGGCAAATATCAAAAGGATTTCTGCACAAAGCAGCAATGTACATTATAACTTAAATCACAACTGTATGGTCTGGGCTCTAACGGTTAACAACGTGACTTTCCTAATGAATCACAAAGTACAGTCACAGGACCATAAGTGGTAGGAATAGAATGAGGCAATTCATTCCATTGAATCTGCTTCACCATTCAATGAGGTCATGGCTGATCTGATGATTCTCAAATCCAATTTCCTGCCTTTTCCACATAACCCTCAATTCTCTTGGATTGAAAATCTGATCATCTCAGCCTTGAGTGTACTCAACGACCAGCCTCGACAGATCTAAGAGGTACAAAATTTCACAGATTCACTGTTTGAGAAAATGACTATCCTGACTGTGCAACCACTTACTTTGAATTGATGTTCGCTGGTGCTAGGCTTTCCCACAAGGGAGAAGCACATCTCTATCAAGCCACGCCAAGTATATTTGGGTAAAGCAGCCCATCTTTTGACCTCCATTAAGGACAGAAGCCAACCTGCTCAATTTCTCATCATAAGAGAGTCTGTGCAGCTGAATCTCCTGAGTGAACTTTTTCCTGAAGTGCCTCCAATGTCAGTCTATCTTCTTTAGATAAGGGATCCAAACTTGTTCTTAGTATTCTAGATGTGGTCTGTTTCATGTCATGTACAGTAGTTTTGTCAGAGATTGCATCATATTCCAACCTACCCATTCTTCAAGTGTCTCCCAATATACTCAGTCACAATATCTAAAACTTGCTAATGTAACTTGTAGCCAATAACTATGATGCAATAAAATGCATAACATATAAAACAGGAGCATCATCTCGTTAAGACTCAGTAGTGGTTTTCTTTTACAACTATCAACCGTGTCGGGCCCCAGGCCCAGTCAAGAAACCTCAAAAATTACTCATCCCTATCCTGAAAGAGCAACCCTTGATTTAAAACAAAGCCCCTAGTTCTGAACTGGCAACCAGGGATTTCACAAGGATGATTCGCTCTATGGAGAGATTGCCTTATGAGCAAAGATTAAACAGGATTGGGACTCTACGTATTGGAATTTAGATGAACGAGAGGTCCTCTCATTGAAGCATATGTTTCCAAAGGGCCTTGAGGTGGTAAATTGAGCGGATGCTTCCCTCTTGTCAGAATCTAGGACCAGAGGGTATCGGTTCAGAATTAATGGTGAGGGGCAATTTAAGGCTGACATGAGGAAGAAATTCTGAGAGTCGAGTTCCTTTGAAATTCCTTTCTACAGAGCGCTGCAGGGGGTAAAGGCCTTGTGTACAGTTCAGGCAAAGATAGATAAGTTTGATGGGGCTTTAGTAGCATAGTTTAGAAGGAAGGAAGTGAGGACTGCAGATGCTGGAGACCAGAGTTGAAGAGTGTGGCGCTGGAATCAGCCAGTCAGGCAACATCCGAGAAGCAGAAAAGTCAATGTTTCGAGCATAAGCTGTTCATCAGGAATGAATGGATTAGAAGTTGGCTAAAAGATAGGAACAGAGATTAAGTCTGGATAGATCTTGCTTCAATTGGAGATAAATTAAAAGTGACGTTGAAAGCCTTGCATTTTCTGATTTGTACGCATAATTTGGAGATGGGTTTGAGGGCAAAGTCTCTGAATTTGCAGGCAATAGTAAGCGAGGAGCAACAGTGAATTGGGAGGCTGGCATGGAGCGATTTCAGAGACACTCTGACAGGTTAGCCAAATGGACAGATACCTGGCAGATGAATTTCAATGCACAGAAATGACAGTGCAATGGTTGTAACAAAGTCAGCTAGGTGGACCTCATAGAATAGGAGTTCCCTGATCAGACCAGGTTTAGAGCCACAGTCAAGGAGCCCTGGCTGACAGAACAAAACAGGAGTGTCACACATCCCGCTCAGAGAGCTGAATCAGTGTCAAGGAATTTCCACGTGTAAATAAGGCGTGATTTGCTGATGTAGGCACCAGTCTCTGCTGAGTTATTTGAGTGAGATAATGTATTTTGATCAAAGAAACAAGGAGATATTGCAGGCTCAAAAGTACAACTTTAATGGAGAGGACAGAAGGGCCTCAAGATTCATGTGCATAATTCTCGGAATGTGGCTCTGTGGTTAGCACTGCTGCCTCACAGCACCAAAGACCAGAGTTTGATTCCAGCTTTGGGTGACTGTGTACATGAAGTTTGCATGTTCTCTCAACGCCAGCATGGGTTTCCTCCCACAGTCCAAAGATATGCAGGTTAGGTGGATTGGTCATGCTAAATTTCTCAGTGTCCAGGAGATGTGGAGGTTAGGTGGATTAATTATGTTTAAAAACCCCACATGGCTGGGATGGGATGCTGAGGTTTGGTGCAGAATCAACATGCCAAATGGCCACTACCTGATTCTGCAATCCTCTGTTGAAACAGTTGTTAAGGTAGCTTATAAATAGAGGAAGGGAGTTGCAAAAGCAAACAAGTCATGCAAATTAATGATTAGACCACATTTAGAGTCATAGAGCTATACAGCACAGAAACAGACCCTTCAGTCCAACTTGTCTTTGCCAACCAGATATCCTAAATTAATCTAGTCCCATTTGCCAGCACTTGGCCCGGATCCCTCTAAATCCTTCTTATTCATATACCCATCCAGATGCTTTTTAAAAAAAAAGTGTTCAAATTTTCTCAGCCTCAACCACTTCCTCTGGTAGGTCATTCCATACATGCATGACCCTCTGCATGAAGAACTTGCCCCTTAGTTCTCTTTTATATCTTTCCCCTCTCACCTTAAAATGTTTGCTTTCTAGTCTTCGACTCCCTTGGCTTTGATTTGCCTTTCCAAAATGCAGTACTTCACATTTATCTAAACTAAACTCTATCTACCACACCTTGGCCCAGCGGCCCATTAGAGTCCCATTGTACTCCGGAGTAACCTTATTCACTAACGACTACACTTCTAATTTTAGTGTCATCAGGAAATTTACTAACCTATATTCATACCCCAATAATTTATATAAATGGCAAAAGCACTGATCCCTGTGGCTCACCACTGGTCACAGGCTTCCAGTCTGAAAAACAACCCTCCACCACCACCCTTTGTCTTCTACCTTTGAGCCAGTTCTGTATCCAAATAGCTAGTTCTCCTTCTATTCCACGTGACCTAACTTTGCTAACCAGTCTGCTATTCGTAACCCTGTCAAATGACTGACTGAAGTTCATATAGATCACATCCACAATACTACCCTCAATCCTCTTACTTTTTCCAAAAACTCAATCAAGTTAGTGAGACGGATTTCCCATGCACGAGGCCATGTTGACTATCCCTAATTACTCACTGCCTTTCCAAATAGGTGTAAAACCTATTCCTCACTATTTCCTCCAACATGCCCACCACCGATATCAGGCTCACCAGTCTATAGTTCCCTCGCTTTTCCTTACCATTTTTCCAAAATAGTGGCCCAATGTTAGCCAACCTCCAGTCTTCTGGCACCTCACGTGTGGCTATTGATGATACAAATACCCCAGCGAGGGGCCCAGTAACCTCTTTCCTTGCTTCCCAGTGTTCTAGGGTACACTTGATCAGATCAAGTTAAAAATCACAACACTGTTGTTATCTCACTTATTAGATTAGAATCAATCTAAACATCAGGTCATAGACAGAGAACACAGGGGACTAACACCTTCAACATATTGTCTAGCTATCACCATTGTTAGCAGCTAACCCGAGAATGCAACTTTAAAAAGGGTTTTGTGATTTACACATGAAAGAAGTGAAACTATCACTGTATTCTAACAGATGAAAGGTTTAGCAGACAATCAATTTTTCAATGTATAATTTCAGTTACATCACACTGCAAATTTTTGCTATAAATTCTGTGTTACGATCGAGCCCTCCACTATCAGTTGATGAAGGAGCGTCGCTCCGAAAGCTAGTGTGCTTTCAATTAAACCTGTTGGACTATAACCTGGTGTTGTGAGATTTTTAAACTTTGTACACCCCAGTCCAACACCAGCAAATCCAAATCTTGATCAGATCAGAGGGCTTTATCTACCGTTACGTGCTTTAAGACATCAGTACCACCTCCTTTGTAATATGAACATTTTTCAAGACGTCACTACTTACTTCCCCACATTCTATATCTTCCATATCCTTCTCCAAAGTAAACACTGATGCAAAATACTCATTTAGTATCTCACATGTGGGCTGCCTTGCTGATTTTTAAAGGGCCCTATTCTCTCCGTAGTTACTCATTTGTCGTTAAAGGAGAATCCAAAGGGATTCTGCTTATACATTAACTCCTTAAACACCTCTCCATCCAAGCTGTTAACACAATGGCAGGCCCAGTCTATGTTTGGAAAGCTAAAACCCCCTACCACAATCACCCTATTCTTCTTCCAAACAACAGATCTCCTTACAAATTTTGTTTCTCAATTTCTTGATGACTATTGGGGGGGGGGGGGGGGGGGGGTCTATAGTACAATCCCAATAAGATGATTATCCCTTTAATTCTCAGTTCCACCAATAACTGATCTGCACATATTCCAAGGAATATCTTCCCTAATACAGCAATGTAATCCTTAATCAAAAACGCCATTCCCCTCGAAGGACCCATATCCTAAAACATTAAACTGCCAGCCCTATCCATCCCTGAGCCAGGTCTCTGTAATTGCAATGATATCCCAGTCCCATGTTACCAACTATGCCCTCAGTTCATCTGCCTTTACTCTGAGGTTTCTTGCTTTGAAATTAATGCAGTTAAATTTATCAGCCCTATCACGTTCTCAGCTTTGTTCCTGCCTACCTTGACTGTTGGAATTATTCCTTTTCCCACCGACATCATTCTCAGACTGTTCTCATTCCTGTCTCTGTCCAAAACCCTCCCACTATATATTAGTTTAAAAATCTTCCCAAGCAGCTCTAGCAAATCCCCCTGCCAGGATATTAGTTTCCTTTCAATTTAGATACATTTCTTCCTTCCTATACAGATTACTTCTACACCAGAAAAGATTCCAATGATTCAAAAATGTGAATCCTTCTTCCCTGTACCAACTCCTCAGCCACACATTCATCTGCTCTACCCTCCTATTCCTCCTCTCACTACATCATAGCATTGGGAGTAATACAGATATTACTACCGTCAAACACCTCTCAAATTCTGCCCAACTTCCTATATTCTCCCGCCAGAATCTCATCCTCTTTCCTACCTATGTCATTAGTTCAATGTGTACAATGACATCCTGCTGGTCCTTCTCTCTCCTTTGTGAGCATTCTGCACCCCCGAGATATCCTTGATCCTGGCACCAGGGAGGCAACACACCATTCTGATGTCTCACCGTCAGTTGCAGAAACGCCTGTCTGTGCCTCTGACTAGAGAGTCCCCGATCGTAAATTGACCACTTGGAACCTGATGTACCCCTCATTAGAGCCAGTCTCAGTACCAGGAACCTGGCTGTCCTTGTTACATTCCCCTGAGATTCTATCACATTTTCCAAAACAGCACACTTGTTTGAAATGGGGATAGCCACAGGAGACTCCTGGAGGTAACCCATCTACCTGACTATATCTGTGCTTTTTCTCCCTTTCTATAACTGCCATCTATCACACCCCTTAGCTCCTGTAAATTCCTCATTGCCTCTAAGTACTGCTCCAAACAATCCGTGCGATCCAATAGGATTTGCAACCAAGTATACTTCCTGCAAACATAAATCTCACTAACATGGAAACTCTCCCTAATCTCGCACACCCGACAGGAAGAGCACATCACTCTACTAAAAGGCCACCTTTGCATCTTAATCTGCAGACCCAGAATATAGCACAGTTTTACTGCTCTATAAACACTGCTCCCAGCTAACTTAGTACCTATGTTTCACATTTTTAAATTTGAGATCTGCCACTTGATTAAAAACATAAATCAAAAAGAATCCACTCTACTCACTATTGCAGATTAACCAAAAAAAAACTAGCCACTGAACTGCTGTCCTGCCAAAATCTCCCCACACAGGTTTCTTTAAGTCAGCTGTGAATTTCGCTGTTTATTTTTCTTAAATGAACTCCGATATCCAGAGATACTGGAAATCAAATGACAAAAGGAAGTAGCTGTGAGTTCACTGCTGGGTCAGACAGCAGTGTAGGTTTCTTTCTCTATTAATTAGCTTCCCACTGTGTGGGTGACTGCCCCTTTTTTTGTATTGTGTTCAGTTTGCGGTACCTTATTTAAGGAAGCAGGTTAAATCCCTGGAGAATGTGCGAGGGAGGTTTACAAGAATGAGGGATTTTAGAAACAAGGAAAAAAAGAGAAAATAAATTGGGCTTAATCTTCTCTGCTCCAAGAGGATTAAGAGGTTCAAAATTTGTGTGTGAAGATATGTAGCTCGGGTGCTCGTTGTTGTGATTCTGTTCGCCGAGCTGGGAATTTGTGTTGCAGACGTTTCGTCCCTTATCTAGGTGACATTCTCAGTGCTTGGGAGCCTCCTGTGAAGCGCTTCTGTAATGTTTCCTCCGGCATTTATAGTGGTATAAATGCCGGAGGAAACATCACAGAAGCGCTTCACAGGAGGCTCCCAAGCACTGAGGATGTCACCTAGACAGGGGACGAAACGTCTGCAACACACATTCCCAGCTTGGCAAACAGAACCACAACAAGGATTAAGGGGTGTTCAAAATTAGGAACAATTTTGACAGGGTAACGGAGGATATTCCATTTTCACGTTGACGTGTCAGTAACTAGGGATCACAATTTCAAGATCCGCAGCTATGATGTGGAGGAGCCAGTGTTCAACTGGGGTGTACAAACTTAAAAATCACAACACCACCAGGTTATAGTTCAACAGGTTTATTTGGAAGCATTAGCTTTCGTAGTGCTGCTCTTTCATCCCCGAGAGCTAATGTTTCCAAATAAACCTGTTGGACTATAACCTGATATTGTCCAATTTGTAACCAAGATCATCAGCCAACAGCTGGGAGAAAAGACGAGGAGAAACTTTTCCTCAGAATTGTTAGGAAATGGAATACGCTGCTTGAGAGTGTGGTGGAGATGGATTCCATTGAAGGATTCAAAAGAGAGCTGGATATATATTTTAAAAAATGAATTTTTACAGAGATAGGGAATAATGTCAGGTCTCTCTTATGGAAGCCAGTAGAGACCATGGAGCGAATGGTCTCCTTCTGTATTGTAAAATTCTATAATTCTTCGAGTGTCAGATCAGCCATAATCCTATTGAATGACTGGTTAGGCCAGTCATTTTCCTGAACCTGTTCCTTATGGTCTAATGGTCCAACGAGGATTGCGAGGAGAAGGTAGTGCAATATCCACTGGTCAAACTCCTTCCTCATTAAATGCTACCCACTCATCTCTTAACAGGGGAGGACATCAAGCCCCACTGCGGTTAGGGTCACTTTTCATTCAACATGCTTTACTCAAGATATTGTGGTACCTTATCTGAGAGGTGTAATACTTCCACACTTTAGTTGGCTATGGGACTAAATAAACCACATGCAAAGACACACATGCAAACAGTAAATCTAATCAATGTTGACATTAATCTCAGGAACTTGTAGTGTTCTCCCTCAGGGAATGTCCTCTATTCTCGGTCTGTAATTGGCAGTTTGGTAAAAGGTGATGAAAAATGCTTGGGGTAGTGACAGAGGTGTGACTTCACATCCACCAACTTCATAATAGACAGTCTTAAGTAAACCACATCTGTCTCCATATGTTACAGGATCGTCAACTCACCAAGAGATGGTATGAAAATGCAACAGGGTTCTTCTAGTACCGAACATCCAGGAGATCTGTTTTGTCAACTGAATATATAAATAGTTGTTGCTTTCGATATTTCTCAGATTTCAGTTCCCCTCCACTAACCCTTGACTACTGCTCACTGGGTAGTCCCTATCCAGTTGCACTTCTTCCTAAAGCAAATTATATCACGCAACAAAAACACAGGAGGGGTTGAAGTTAAAGTACGAGACTTGCTTATAAAACCACAAAAAACTGCAGAGATCAGCTCAAGCTGGGATGCCCCAGAGAACAAAATCGACCCAAGCTTAGGTGCTATATGATATTATTGACACGTCCCAACCTCACTCGTGCAGCCTGAATGGATCCTGGGACTCTGGTGAATACATTGCCTTTAATTGGACCCCAGTACTCAAAATAGAGGTTTTGGATGGTGGGTGGGGGGCGGAGGGGAAAGAGAGAAGAGAGAATTTCTGCCTACTGGGATCCTTGATCATTGTTGGCCACTTAAGGGGCTCTTAAATCACCAGCTGTCATCCAAGACATTCAAGAAATTACAACCAAATGGAAGACTCATGTTAAGACCATAAGGCATTGGCCTAGTTTCTACTCCTTTCAGCCCATTGAGTCTGATCCACTATTCAAATCACGGCTGATAAGTTTTTCAACACCATTCTCCTGCTTTCTCCCTGTAACCTTTGATCCCCAACTCAGTCTTAAATATATTCAATGACCTGGCCTCCACAGCCTTCTGCGGCAGTGAATTCCTTAGATTTGTCACTCTGGCTGAAGAAGTTTCTCCTTTTGGCTGTTCTCAAAGATCTTCCCTTTACTCTAAGGCCGTGACTTCAGGTCCCAGTCTCTCCCACCAATGGAAACATCTTCCACACTGAAGGAATTTTATGATTCAGGTTTTCCAATAGAAACATTGTCATGTTGTTGACAGTGTCAAGAACGAGGGCTAGTTGGAAGCAAGTGGTTACAGTCTTGCCTACGTTTTGAGAAAATACTACAAGAGTTATGTAAAAAGTGTTCTTTCTGAAGAAGCCCATTTTCCTAAAACTTTGAAAATTACAGTTTGGCTTTGATAAAGAAACAGTTTTAATCAGGTAAATGAAGGCCTTGCCCAAGGCATCCACACCACCACTCGCCCCCAGCACTGGAAAATGGCAACCTGGGCTGGAATCCTAGCAGACTTGCACCAACACACCTGTCTCCAACACCTCCAAACCCTCCCCCACCACTACATTCCCACCACCCTCTCCCTCCCCCCGCACCCCCCACCCCTCATCTCCCCACTCAATCCCCATAAACTGAGATTGGTCTTGATCAAAATCAAATCTTTAACCCCCCAGAAACTTATGACATAGATAGAGACTCACACCTTTGTGTTGGTTCTCTGCTGGAGGGCTCATGGTAATTGCACTACAGGTCATTCTGCTATAAATGCAGATTTAGTCAGCGCGAATTGGCTATAATGCGATTGATGAATTGTGGATGTTGTTTGCATAGCACAACTTTCTACTGAATGGGTATATCGATTGGCTATAAGCAATCTTCTATAGTGTGATTTTGTATTGCGGGTTTCCATAGCCCAAGTTTGCAGAGGAACACAATGGTCACAATATAGCAGAATGACCTGTATCTACTACTCCAAGGAAGTCTTGTGACACAGTTGGAAACGTCCATGCCTCTGAACCAGAAGTACCTGGTTGAGGTCCTGATGGCCAAGGACACTGTTCTCGTAATGTGGCCAAACTGGTTGACCGTCAATTTGCAAAACCTTCCAAACCATACCCATGGCAGGTAGCAAGAGAGAGTGTGGAGTTGGGGGGGGGGGGGTCGCAGTCTGGTCAGCGTGAAATATACAGGGAACTGGAGCCTTTACATACTGTAGAAGGGACTGTGATAGTAAACAACTGCATGTATTGACAATGATTCAGACTCTGATCTGCAACACAACACCATGCTCTTCTCAGACTAGACACAATCCTGTTTCATGAGTTTAAAACAGCAGTGACTCCTTTCCTGCCCACGCTCAGCTTCTTTCGACTCACAGAGCTTGGAACATGTGTGGGTAAGCTTAATAACTGAAATTCCATTGGTTTTCCCACAATTATTCTCACAGCACAATAAGTCTCCAAAAGAGTCACGTATGTGCATCTTTCATCAAATCTGAAAGTTTGGTTTGGAACCTGTTTTGGATTATGATGGTTGAATGCGATACATGCAAATGGAGCCCCAAAAATGGATGCAATCCATAATTATTTACTTGTGACCATGAATTTCAGCTTCAAGTAGAAGTGAAAACCCACATGTTCAGGAGGACTGGGTTTTGAACACCAGGGCAGGTACATACACATTCCATTCACCTTAGTGAGGGTTTCAAACCCAGACAAGAATGTGGGATAAAATTACACTCATCCAAATGGCTCAGTCATTATTTAATTGGGCCTTTGTTGTGGTCTACTCTTCAAATCTTGGCAGATGCAAGGTTACAACAGAAAGCTCTCAAGCACACAGAACTCCTCCTCCTCCTCCTCTCCACCATACAGAAACATTGAGCAATTTGCTTTGGTAAATGGAGAGAGGCTGGTAATGTAATACTGAGATAAAATACATTAGATTAGATTCAACCAGTCCATGCCGACCTCCAAAAAGTAACCCATACAGACCCACCACCCTCCGACTAATGCACCTAACACTATGGGCAACTTAGCATGGCCAATTCACCTGACCAGCACATCTGTAGATTGTGGGAGGAAACCCACGCAGACACAGGGAGAATGTCGGCGTGGAGTTTGCACAATCGACAGAGGCTGGAATTGAACCCAGAACCCTGGTGCTGTGAGGCAGCAGTGCTAACCACTGAGCCACCGTGCCGCCCCAAAGATTAGATTAGATTCCCTTCGGCTCAACCAGTCCACACCAACCCTCCGAAGAGTAACCCCACCCAGACACATTTCCCTCTGACTAATGCACCTAATACCGTGGGCAATTAAGCATGACCAATTCACCTAACCTGCACAACTTTGGACTGTGGGAGGAAACCCACCCAGACACTAGGAGAACGTCTGTGTGGAGTTTGCACAGTCGCCAGAGGGTGGAATCAAACCTGGTGCTGTGAGGCAGCAGTGCTAACCACTAAGCCACCGTGCACATTGCAGGGATAAAATAGCAAAGAGTTATTCTAAATTGGGAGCATCTGAGGTTCATTGTAAGTGCTCAAAATTGAAATTTTTAAAATACAGATATTCAAATCATGAGATATAGGTGTCGCTGGTTGGGCCAACATTTATTGCCCATCCCTAGTTGCCCTTGAGAAGGGGTGGTCAGCTCTGTCAGCGAGAGGTTATCCATTCTGGACTGTGAAATGATAGGTCAGGTTACTTTCTAGATGCAGTAGACGTCCAAAGACACTTAGGTACGTAGATCTTGAAAATGCCCCAAACCCAGTGCAGAAAATAATCAAGCAAGCTATCCAGAACTGGAGTACAAGGATACAGAGGTTATGCTGCAAATATACCAAACCATGGTGAGACCCCACTTGGTGGCAATGTGAGCAAATCTGGCACAAACACTTTCGGAAGGATGGTCTTAGCCTTGGAAAGTATACAACATGGGTTTACTAGAGTGAAACCTCGACTTCAAGGGTTAAACTATGAAGAGAGATTATACAAGTGAAGCCTGTTTTCTCTAGAATTTAGAAGGTAAAGAGGTAACCGGATTTTAAAAAGAAAAACTGGGTAGATGAATTACTTCTACTGATTAGGTACTCTAGAATAAGGGGGCATTGTCTAAAAAGCAAGGCTAAAACTGTTCAGGAATGGTGTTAGGAAGCACTTTTATACACAAAAGGGCAATTGAGGTTTGGATATCTCTTCCACAAACAGCAATATTAATTTTAAATCAGAGATAAATAAATTGTTGTTAAGCTAAAAGTCTTAAGGGATATGGGCCATAGGCAGGTATGGAGTTAGGCCACAGATCAGCCATGACCCCAAATGGTGGTGGTGGGGTGGCTGGGTCTGAATAGCCTACTCCTGTTGCTATGTTCTTAAAGTGTTGTGGTCTATACATAGGCTTGCAATGCAGTTAGTTAGTGAGGGAATGCCAGAATATTGACCCCATGACACTGAAAGAATGCAGATATATTTCCAAGTCAGATAGGGAGGGGCTTGGAGGGGAATTTTTAGGTCATGTTGTTCCAATGTATCTGCTGCCTTTGAGCATCTTGTAAATATTACACACTGCTAACTACTGAGTGTTGGTGAAGGGACTGGATGCTTATGGATGTGGTGCCAATCCAATGGGCAGCTTTGTCTTGGATGGTGTCATGTTTGCTCAGTGCTGCTGGAATTGCCCTTACCATTACACTCCTGTCCCATTCCTTGTGGATGGTGGACAGGCTTTTGGGAGTCAGGAGGTAAAGGAACCCTTCAAGGTTCAGAGCCTCTATTCTACTTTAGCTACTGTCTGGTCCAATTCAGTTTCTGGTCAATGATATAGATACTGATAGTGAGGAATTCAGTGATGGCAGTGCCATTGACTGTCAAGGGCAATAGTCAGACCATCTCACTGGAGATTTGTGGGGCATTTCAGTGGCATGAATGTTACTTGCCGTATTTCAGCACAAGCCTAGACATTTGTTTCACAAAGAGCTGGAAGTCTGACAGGATGTTAATTTTCTCTCAAAGCTTCACTAAACAAAGTAAAATTAAGTCTACACAAAAGGTAGCATCTCAGATTTATCTGGGTTCAGTGACTCAGCGCAAATTTAAATCGAGTTTAGATATCAGAAGGGACCCAAAAACACCCTGGATTTCCCACAGACTGATGTCACAGCCAAATTAATCAAAAGTTAAATCCTAAGATAAATCTAATTATTTGGACTAAGTTAAACTGTCAGCTGATTTAGTCACAATAAAAGCTTTGCGATGTCTTAATGACCAAGGTCAAATGACCGAGTAGTCGACCACTTCAAGCTGTTTATAACAGTTAGACAAACCATTTTAAAAGAAAGGTGGTAAGGAAAAGCCAGGAACGATAATCTGGTGAGCCTGACATTGGTGGTGGCAAGTTGTTGGAGGGAATCCTGAGGAACAGAACTTACATGTATTTGGAAAGGCAAGGACTGATTAGGGATAGTCAACATCACTTTCAGTGGGAAATCATGTCTCACTGACCTGATTGAGTTTTTGGAAGAAGTAACGAGGAGAATGGTGGGCGTGATCTATAGGACTTCAGTAAGGCATTTGACAAGATTCTTCATGGTAGACTGGTTAGCAAGGTTAGATTACACAGAATACAGGGAGAACCAACTAGTTGGATTCAGAACTGGCTTGAAGGTCGAAGACAGAGAATGGTGGTGAAGGGTTGCTTTTCAGACTGTGATCAGTGGTGAGGCACAAGGATCAGTGCTGAGTCCACTGCTTTTTGTCATTTGTGAATGATTTAGATGTGAACATAGGAGGTATGGTTAGTAAAACGTTTGGGTTAGTATGACAAAACTAGAGGTGTAATGAAGGTTACCTCAGGAGTACAAAGGAATCTTGGTCAGATGGGCCAAATGGGCTAAGGAGTGGCAGATGGAGTTTAATTTAGATACATGTGAAGTGCTCCATTTGGAAAGGCAAATCTGAGCATTTATACACATAATTGTAAAGTCCTGGGGAATGTCAGACTGCAGGCTCAGAGCTCCTGGGTTAAAAAGTTATAAAGGTAAATATGCAGGTTGAGTCTGTGATTAAGAAAGCGAATGCAATGTTGTCATTTATCTCAAGAGGGTTGGAATATAAGAGCACCATTGTGCTGAGATTTTGTAAAGCTCTGGTTAGGCCTCATTTGGAGTACTGTGTCCAGTTTTGGTCCCCACACCTCAGGAAGGACATACTGGAATTGGAGCATGTCCAGTGGAGATTCACACGGATGATCTCTGGAATGGTAGGTCTAAAGTACGAGGAACAGCTGAGGATCCTGGGATTGTATTAACTGGAGTTTAGAAGATTAAGGGGAGCTCTAATAGAAACTTACAAGATAATATATGGCTTGGAAAGGGTGGACGCTAGGAAATTGTTTCCGTTAGGCAAGGAGACTAGGACCTGTGGACACAGCCTTAGAATTAGAGGGGGTCAATTCAGAACAGAAATGCGGAGATATTTCTTCAGCCAGAGAGTGGTGGGCCTGTGGAAGTCATTGCCGCAGAGTGCAGTGGAGGCCGGGACGCTAAATGTCTTCAAGGCAGTGATTGATAAATTCTTGATGTTACAAGGAATTAAGGGCTACGGGGAGAATGTGGGTAAGTGGAGTTGAAATGCCCATCAGCCATGATTGAATGGTGGAATGGCCTTACTTCCACTCCTATACCTTATGGTCTTCTAATTAAGTCATAACTAAATTTTAATACTTGCACCTGCAAAATATTTTTATTGTTTGGACTTCTCACACAAATATTAATTTTCAAAATCAAATTATTTACATAGGTCAATGTGGCAGCCATTTTGTTCTAGGACTGCCCTCAGAGCAACATAGTTCATAGTAAAGAGGCACTGACAGAGGCATGGAAAGGGACAGGAGGTCCAGTTGGTCTTCGGAAAGTGCAGTGATAATTCCAAATCCAACACAACCACTTTAGGGTTTTCAAAATGTTTGAAAAATCTTGCAACAAGATCAGAAAGTAAAAAAAAAACATTATATAACAGAAGGAAGTTCATCACCTTGGGCATGGGCGGCACAGTGGCTAGCACTGCTGCCTCACAGCGCCAGAGACCTGGGTTCAATTCCCACCTCAGGCAATTGTGTGTGGAGTTTGCACATTCTCCCCATGTCTGTGTGGGTTTCCTCCAGGTGCTCCGGTTTCCTCCCACAGTCCAAAAATGTGCAGGTTAGGTGAATGGCCATGCTAAAATTGCCTGTAGTGTTAGGTGAAGGGGTAAATGTACTGGGTCTGGGTGCGTTGCTCTTCGGAGGGTCGGTGTGGACTTGTTGGGCCGAAGGGCCTGTTTCTACACTAAGTAATCTAAAGTTTTTCAGGTGGACGCAAAGATGGGCAGTAAATGTTGGCCACATCCCGCGAATGAATAACAATCATTTCTCAATCTTGTGAACCACAAGTCCACAAAGGATGATCAAGGCAGTTGTTTGCTGATGGTTGGAGTAGTTCCATTTTATACTGGTGCATGGGAAAGCTTCAGACTTTGTAGAATGGGTATCTAAAATTCAGATCAGCGCTCTGAAAGCTAGTGCATCCAAATAAACCTGTTGGACTATAACCTGGTGTGATATGATTTTTTTTTAAAACACCAGTCCAACACCAAAATCATAAAATTTCCAAGCCAGCAAAATAAAAACTCGATTTTTACAAGTCACTCCACGTGCTTTTTCCATCGACTAAAAGCTTTAGAAGTCTCTGGTCAGGGCACATTTGGAATATCTATGGGAGGATATGTTGGCCTTAGAGGGTTCCAGAATAGGTTCACAAGAACAATCCCAGGAATGAACAGCTTGTCATTATGAGGAGTTAAAAATCGCATAACACCAGGCTATAGTCCGACAGGTTTAATTGGAAGTACTAGCGTTCCGAGTGCTGCTCCTTCATCAGGTAACTAGTGGGGTAGGATCGTAAGGCACAGAATTTATAGTAAAAGATCACATTGTCATACAATTAAAACAATATATTGAATAAATCTAGACTGCTGTTAAGTCTTTCACCTCTTAGAATGGATTGCAGGTTTCGGTTCATTAAAAATATAAATCCCAGAACTTCTTTCAAATCACATTCTCAAGATAACTTAAGGTTTTACAAAAAAAACTGACATCTCCGCTCAGACAACGTATTCTAAGTGAGAGGTTAAAGCCTGTCTGTATCCCAGTCTTGAGTCAGACTAGTTCTATTTCCAAAGTTGGAATGCATAAAACGTTACATGGATTGACTGCCTGCAAATGGTGTGCTTTTTTGAGCAAAAATAGAATCTACCTGCAAATGCAAGTCCAACACTGGCACCTCCACACTATGAGGAATCGTTGATGACACTGGGGACTGTAGTTAGAGTTTTAAGGGATGGGTGGGGTCAGACATCTCACTGAAACTTCTAGAATATTGATAGGGTGGACATGAAGAAAACGTTTCCATTAGGAGTGAGTTGGACCAGATGACACAGCCTCAGAATAAAGGGACCACTCTTTTGAATGGACATAAGAAATTTCTTTAGCCAGAGGGTGGTTAATTGTGGAGCTCATTGCTACTTGGGGCTGAGGAGGCCAAGTCATTGACTGTACTTAAGACAGAGATAGATAGGCTCCTGATTAAAGAAATGTCACAGGGAGAAGGCAGAAGAATGGTGTTGAGAAACAGAACAACAATGATATAGTTTGGAGTTTACTTGAAGGACTGAATGGCCTAATTCTGCTCCTATTTCTCTCATGGTCTCATAGGCTAGAGATTTAACTTCAATGACTGAAAGCCTTTTATTGCAAGCAAGGTATACTTCAAACTGAGCTCATGCATTTCATTATAGATGTGGTTATTTTTCTTTGAAGACTGAATTGAGAAGGAGCATATACTTTCTGTAAAAAAAAATTAAACAAAAACCAGCTATAGAACAACCTAATACTAATGAAAACATCAGGGTCCTATGTGTTAGAGAACACAGATCAAATATAATTCAATATCTCCATATGTATTATCCAGACTGCCTGCATCAATTCAACCCTCAGATGGACAGCGCTATCCCCAAGTCTTATTTTCCCTTATTCTACTGCTTTCTCAGAGCAACATTTAAATTAGTGCTAAAGTGTCAGTGCAGAGACAATTTGAACTCAAATGTCAGCTCAGCACTGGTTTGAAACTATCAAGACTCGTTTCATTTTGACCCTTTAACAATGTTCCGAGTCAGCTCATCCATCTTGTCTGACAGAGGTCCCATGGTGAAAATGAGCTGAATTCAATGCACGCTAATATCCTGCGCGACTCAGAACATCTGCAAAGTGATATCTTCTCCAAACAGTTTTAAATAGCTGCAGCAAGTTGCAAATGAACATTTTTGGCGATTTTACATTTTACTAAACAATAATGAAATCGTGAGTGCTAGTTATTGAAGAGAGGCTTTTAAATTTTTTTTTATTTCAGTCACTAAAGCAATTCAGATCTGTACAGCAGCACACAAGGAAACAGACAAACAGCAACCAAACCCAAGGCATTTGCTCTTCTGAGACTATATTTACTTACATTAGAGGCACTAGGCAGAACGGACAACTGATCAGACCCCCATTTCACTTGGCTAAAAGACCTTAGATGGTGGTATTTCCCTACTGTGCCTTGGCAGCAGCTGTCCCAAGCTAGAGTGTATCCCTCAGCACATAGTCCTGGATCTTGGAATGTGCCAAGGTCAGAGTCAACTCCTTGTTCTGGAAGACCAGGGAGTTTTGGGCAGACCAAAAAAAAAAGTCTTTCGCCCAGGTGATGGTCCTCCAAGCACAGTCGATGTTTGTCTCAGTGCATGCTCTGGGGAACAACCCAAAGAGCAGAGAGTCCTGCGTCACAGAGCTGCTGGGGACAAGCCTCAACAAAAGCCACTACATTTCTCTTCAGATTTCCTTTGCAAAGGCACATTCCAGCAGCAAGTGTGTGACATTCACTACCCTCTTGCAGGCATTTTGAGGGCAGTGCACAGTGGTGCAGTCAGTGAAGGAGTACAAGGATTTCACAGGTACAGCCCTTCTCACCACCAGCTAAGCAACGTCTTGGTGCTTCTTGGAAAGTCCTGGTGTTGAGGCATTCTGTTTTTTTGAATAAATTCCCTGCAAGGGTGATTGCAATCATCAGAGTGTCAGGGCTGGCCACTTTGCAGTATCTGCCACTTCTCCAGCATGCGCCTTATTTGATGCAGTTTACTGCCACCAATCTTCCATTATCTAGGGTCAGCAGCAGAGGATGCAACACCATGGAATACTTACTGAGGAGGCACTGTTCAGAGTGAACTGGGTGGTTTATAGTTTGATAGCAGTAAGCTCACATTATTGTGCACTGCTGGAAAAGGTGGGGAATCACAGAGCCCCCATAGCATGGAAACAGGTCATGTGGCCCAAAAGGTCCACCCAGCCCCATTCCCCTTCCTTATTACTCAACTTTTACCCTTAACTAATGCACCTAGCCTACACATCCCTGAACATTATGAGTAATTTAGCATGGCCAATTCACCTAACCTAAGAGTCTTTCGACCGTGGGAGCAAAACCGGAGCACCCGGAGGAATCCCACGCAGACACGGGGAGAATTTGCAAACTCTACACAGACAGTCACCAGAGGTTGGAATCGAACCAGGGATCCCTGGAGCTGTGACGCGACATACTAGCCACTGAGCCACCATACTGCCTTACGGAGAAGTGGGCCAACTGGCCAGATTTGGTCCAGTAAAGTCTTTTAGATTCTCCAATTCTTAGAAAATGACCATTACATCTGCCCAGAAAAATTTGGCTTTAAAAAAAAATCAAAAATTCATTGCGTGAAGTTTGTCCAAACAAATGAAGGTACTGAGAACATACAAGTATTACTAGTCCGACACAGTAGCTAGAACACTCAGGACTGTACAAAATATATCTGCTCACTCTGAAGGCTATGATAAAAGTCACTGTGTGATACAAACAGAGCTCATGTAACAATTCCATTTTAAAAATAAACAATACCACGTACTTACTGACCTGCATGGAGCTCAATGCAACATGACCTTATTGATATATTGGTTTAATGAAACAGGTACAATTACAACATTCCAAAGACATTTGGATAGGTACATGGATAGGAAAGGTTTAGAGGGATATGACCAAATGCAGGTAAATGAGACTAGTGTAGTCTGTATGGACAAGTTGGGCCAAAGGTTCCATTTCTGTGCTGTGTGACTAACTCTGACAGTCAACTCCTTCAGAACCATCACCTTAATGGTTGGATTTTGTGACAGCATTTGAAAAAAAAACTTGTGATAATGTTGAGCTGTACAGCCATAGCTTAGCTGGGGAAAGCACACAATTCTGGAGAAACTCAGCAAGTATGGCAGCATATGTGGAGAGAGAAACAAACAGTTTTCAACAAGTACAGTATGACTGTTTTTCAGAAGGGATCAGTTCTGAAGTGTCATACCAGACTCAAAATGTTAACTCTGTTTTTCTCTCTCTACAACTGCTGCAACACCTGCCGAGTTTCTTCAGCATCGCGTTTCAGATTGCCAGTATCAGCAGTATTTTGCTTTCGTATATGGCTTAGCTGGGTGTGGCTTGAAACTATTACATACTTTACACAGCTATGTGTAGAATGCAATGAGTACATCAGGGAGGAGGAGAAGACAGCCACATAAGCAATTGGCAGCCCTCGTATCAATTTGCCTGCGGGTACCTGGAGAGAAACCCAAGGTGGAAAGTGACTTTTCCCATTAAAAAAAGTGTGACCTGCTCTGAAAAAATTGCCAAATATTCATACCAACTTAACCCTTACAGTTTAATTAATTTCTGAAGTTGCCTGCTGCAAAAAGCAGCCGCTGAAATATACAGTCCTGAGGCACGATGGGAATCAAAAAGGGAGCATAAGCCCAATCCTATTACTGTACAAGGTTAGCATGGTTGAGCATTGGGACAGTGAGAGTTCAGAAGAATGGAAGCTAGTAGTGGTTCATGTTGGAGCAGGTACATTTTAGAAAATTAAAAGTTCCTTTCTAGATTTCAGGGCTGGGTGTAATGGAGAGAGGACCCGCAATGGCTGATCAAAAGAAAAAAAAAGAAAGAGATAATGTTCAATTTTAAATCCCATTGTCTGCATTAGGATATTGAGATGTGAGGTTGCACTTCAATGTGAGGATGAAAATAAAATTACAATTAAATCAGAGCGAACACTCACCGCTGAGGTAAAATCAATCTGAAATAGCTTAGTGTTATTTAAAGCAGAACTAAATCAATTCCTCTCTTTCAGTCTTATTCCTAAACTGGTATTTGTGCTTCTTTTTCTCTTTGTATAGTAGTACCAGAGGGAATTATTCTACAATATACGCTCAGTTTTTGTGAAATAGCACTGGTAACATTTCTGAACCCAAAGGGGAAACGAGAATCAACCTTGAAAATAGTTTGTAATCGAGTTATTTACCACAGTCTCTCTGTTGTGATAGATATAGGACAGATGTCAGAGGCATTTTTGTTACTCGGAGTAGTAAGGGGCATGTTTTCTGATGAAGGGTTTTTGCCTGAAACATCGATTCTCTTGCTCCTCGGATGTTGCCTGACCTGCTGTGCTTTTTCAGTACCATTCTAATCTCGACTGATCTCCAGCATCTGCAGTACCCACTTCCACCCACATGGAACACACTACCAGCTACAGTAGTAGACTCACCAACTTTAAAGGGCATTTAAATGGCCATTGGATAGGCACATGGATGAGAATAGAATAGTGTAGATCAAAATGGGCTTCAAATTGGTTCCACAGGTTGGCACAAAATCAAGGACCAAAGGGCCTGTCGTGCATTATAATGTCCTAATAAACATCCACTCCTATGAATTGCACCTTGACACAAATCCTTATAAACGGAAACATTCAGAGAGTTGTCTGCAGTCTAGCATGCTCTCCTGGCTGATACTGCAATGCATCCAACCACACTGTGGGTGTACCTGCAGAACAGGGAACAGTAACAGTTCAAAGGAGGAATTGCACCATCTCCTCCGGGAGGATGATGGGATTACCTAGCCAGCAATGCCTCCTGGGAAATGAGCAAAAATAAAATGCAAGTCACAAGTACAATCCTGCATTGAAGTCACCAAATTCAACTCTATAATACATAGACAGGCAAGGTGTTTTGGACTTCTGTCGATGCCTTAGTCAAAAACCACTTGAGATTTCTACTGCCTTTTGAATTATGGAACAGTGTGCTTCAGTTTATCATAAGTTTGTGACCCAGTCTCCTCTCCACCAGTGTAAAATTTTCCCTGCACCACAAACAAAAGGATAAAACTACCCGATTTTCTCAGCAGGGCTCCAATAGTGCACCCAAACCACCAGTCAGGTGACTCTCCTTTCCTTGCAGGGCTTTCCTGGCCTCTACATCTCATTCATCAACCAAGATGTAATTGGGATGACTCTGTCTTGAAGGGAAATTTGTGTGTAAAAGTTTGGACTTTCCATCCTGGCTTTCTATCATTGTTTAGTAATATGATTTTGAATAGTGAGTGCATCATAGTTGCATTGTAAATGAGGGTGATAGTGGCTCAGTGGCTAGCACTGCAGCCTCACAGCACAAGGGTTCCAGGTTCAATTCCAGCATTGGGCAGCTGTCTGTGTGGAGTTCGCACATTCTCCCTGTATCTGTGTGGGTTTCCTCCGGTTTCCTCCCACAGTCTAAAGACATGGCCATGCTAAATTGCCCATAGTGTTAGATGCATTAGTCAGAGGGAAATGGGCCTGGGTGGGTTACTCTTCTGAGGATCAGTGTGGACTGATTGGGCCAAAGGGCCTGTTGCCACACTGTAGGGAATCTAATCTAAATTCACAAGATTAAACAGCTTCTTTCAAATTAAGAGACAAAACTTTCTCTACTACCACCACCCCAAACGTGGCACTCCTCTCAGGGTTTTTAAATGTTTGCCTTGATGACCTCTCCTGTCACCTTGAGATTGAACTACATTTTAGTAAACAGTCATTTGAGGAAGCGCACTGTGAGACCAATCTGGCTTTATGTCTGGAACCTAATTATCAGTGAGAGTTTAAAAAAAATCACAAACTTGTTGGACTATAACCTGGTGTTAAGTGAAAGCACTAGCTTTCAGAGTGCTGCTACTTCACAACCATCTGAGGAAGGAGCAGTGCTCTGAAAGGTAGTGCTTTCAATTAAACTTGTTGGACTATAACCTGGTGTGTTGTGTGATTTGTTTTAAACTTTGTACACCCTAGTCCAACACCAGCATCTCCAAATCATCAGTGATAGACAGAAGAAGCTAGAGAAACAGAAGTGGTGTTCCTCTTTGGTTAAAAATGATAGTTTGTTACATGATCACAATAAGTACATTACATCACCAATCAGGCATAACGAGATACTAAAGGTACTGTATAAAACACATCTGCTCCCTTTGAAGGCAACTGTTTTCACCGAAGATTGTGATGCAGATAGGTGGACTTAATGCAACTTCTATATTGACATTACCTGAAACAACAGGGTACAGTTTTACGGATGTGTGAAGTTACTTCTAGCAATAAATGACAGTAGGTTCAGTGGTAGGCATCACACAGACTCAGTATCAACATTTCTCTAATGCGTACAATTACAATTCAGGCTATGTCTTAGCTTATGAAAAAAAGCATAAGTGGCAAATGTGTTGAGTTTTTATGCTGCAAGACCAACCAACCTCATTCATCTTGGGGCAGCACAGTGGTTCAGTGGTTAGCACTGCTGCCTCACAGCACCAGGAACCTAGGTTTGATTCCAGCCTCGGGCAACTATCTGTAAAGAGTTTGCACATTCTCCCAGTGTCAGCGTGGGTTTCCTCTAGGTGCTCCGGTTTCCTCCCATAATCCAATGATATGTAGGTCAGGTGAATTGGCCATGCTAAATTGCCCATTGTGTTACGTGCATTAATTAGGGGTAAATATAGGATAGAGGAATGGGTCTGGGAGGTTTACTCTTCGCAGAATCGGTGTGGACATGTTGGGCCAAAGGGCTGTTTCCATACTGTAGGGAATCTACTCTAATGACCCACCTGCCCCATCTTTCCATGCACGGTTCCCGGAACAACCTGCCAGAGTCAGGATATCGATCATTACCACTGCCCATGCCATGTTGAAAAAAGGCTATGGTTCACTCAGAAAAGCACCATCAATCTGGAGTTTCCCTGAACAGTTTCAGACATTCACCCCAGACAGGGTAAGGTCGGTCAATTTGGCATCTCACTTTGCAAGCAGTGATTTAGAGGTCCTGCTATATATGCACAATCACAGGCAGGAACTCCTCTTTATCCCGGACCAACAGTATCTGCCTAAATGACTATGAAATTTGCTATCCTATCTGCTTTTACTACCTCCCTTACAGCATGGTCCAGGCACCTACCAGCCTTTGTGCAAAGCACAAAAACAAAAAGAATCTTTCCTGGCATATCTCCTTTTTGCTTTTCCCCTCTCACCTTAAACCTATGCCCCCAAGTTGTTGAAATTGTCACCCTGGGAAAGAGAATCCTATTATCCACACCTCTCAATTTTATATGCTTTACCAAGTCTGCCTGCAGCCTCAGATATGAAAACAATCCAAGTTTGGTCCAACCTTTCCTTATAGCTAACACACTCCAATCCAGGCAACATCCTGGTAAAGCTCTTCTGTATTTCCAAAATGCCCATATCCTTCCTGTAGAGCAGACCAACACACACCATTTAGACCACTATGTCACCAGACCTGAAGTTTCCATTTAGGTCAATGCAGTCTCAGCTACCTGGAGGAACGCTCAGTGTAGGATGAAGGTCAATGACTTACTCCACTCCATTGAGATAAATGCCACCTTCTCTCGGCTCCCTCATGCTCATGATCGCACTGCTATTTACTTGCGTGTTTGGGACACTTTCCCCCACCCCCCCCGCTTCTTTACACCAACAACAATGGCCGTGCTACCCACGTGCAGCGCTCTTAACACCCATCTCTCATCCTCAGCTCACAGAATCATGGTGGGTGATGACCCGTCAATATTCCCACTTCTCACTCCTTATATGAAAGGGGCCAGGAGGCAGCTGCATCAGCCGCAGTGTGGTGGCTGCACTTCAAATTAGTGTTTTCCCTTAGAGTTATGAGAGGCAGGTAGGAAAGTAACCCTACACATTCTTACTTTTCAGATAACAATTCCTTGGTGAATCCCTTGGTGGACTTCTGCTCCTCCTCAGTACTTGAGAACCTTCTTGAACAGTGAGCTGTCAGGATTTGGAGTGCCCATGTCCCCATTGGTACTCATTTTAAATCTCCACCTCTTCATTCCGGTTTCTTCCAAAAATGGGAATTGTTTCTCCCTCACTGAGCACTTTCGTCAAACCTCCAGATGAGTTAAATGGAGAAATGCAGATCAATACTCTTCACCTCAAGTCAGTTGAAGAAAATTACACCCATAATAAATGACACGTAATTCCATTTACTGATTCTAAGAATTAATTGTTTTACAACAAGATCAATTGCAAGCCATAACTACCAGTGCATATGGTTCCATATTTCAGCATTCAGGCAGTCTCTCTCCTATTGTCTGCTGCTCTAAATCATCCTCTTTTGTAAAGCCTCCAGATGTTCCTCTACAGCATGTCAACACTCTGTTATTGTCAGGCAGTAATCGCGAGGTTTGTAGTGCTCACAAGATAAAGAAATGGCTAGACTCTTGGGTCTTTGTTAAAGCACTTGTTTATCTATTACATGCTAACACTATACATTACAACTCAGCACAAGATGTTCCTTCTTGAGTGTATCCTCAGTATCATATGCTTAACACCAGCCAGTACAACTACACACACGTTATCCCTTTATTCCACAAATGAAAATATTGTCAGGATGGAGTATAGACTGGTAATATCAGTGGGCTATCAAGACAAGAATGGGGTCCTTGTGCACACTGCAATAATACTCAACATGCGTTAGAGGAAAGGAAGATAAATTGCATAACTCCTTTCACAACCTCTGGGGCTGGTGTTCTGGGTGAAGGCAGAGGTGGTGGGGGTGGGGGTTGAGGATTAGGGATGAGAGAAAGCCTTTTTGCATGAAAGACCTGGGCCCTCGTCTGGAATGGAAGGCCATTGAAAGAGGCACCCCCTCCTTCCGTCCAATGCCTTTCTGCACAAAAAGGTTCTCTTATCCCCACCTCTGCCTTCACCCAGAATCCCAGCCCATGCTTCTGCACATTCCTGTTTGTAGACTCCAGGACTAGAAATCTGAGGGGGGCTCGCAGTCATTGAAAGACTGCTGTTGCTGGGACTGGGTGAGCAGCAGAGATGTTGTCTCCAGCCTTGAAGGATTATATAAATACAGGGAAGAGAGAGTGTGTTATTGAGGATGGATGGAAAATCACTACTATCTCGAATAGCAAATTTCAATTAAGGCTCACAAATAACAGCAGCAGAATTATCCTACCTCAAATACACACAGGATATTTTATCTCCAAGCCTTCAAAAAGAGGGACTTGAAGCCAAGAGGAGAAGGTTTTTTAAAAATAAAGAAATCACACAAAATAGACACATCTGGGGCATGTGGGATTTAGAATCATAGAATCCATACAGTGTGGAAGCAGGCCATTCAGCCCTGTAAATCCACACTGATCCTCCAAACAGCACCCCACCTCCCTTATTTAATCATTAAATTTCCAACGGCTAATCCATCTAGCCTGTACATCTTTGGACTGTGGGAGGAAACTGGAGCACCCAGAGGAAACCCACTGGGTGGGGGGGGGGGGGTCAGGCGGGAGTACGCAAACTCTGCACACTGCCATGGATTCAATCCCAGCAGAGGCAGCAGTGCCACCCCACCTGAACTGGAGTCTCGTGGCCCTCATGTTGGGCACTACCACTTCACCACAAAAAGCCCCCTTGCTTACTAAAGGTAGCCATAGAGGACATGACTGAAAAGTACTGGAACAAACTTACCCTCACTGGAATTTATCCAAAGCCAATTTTAGAAGCTGATCAGTAAATAAAACTTAGGCATATAGAGAAAGTATGGTTAAGACGTGTTGATAAAGAATTTTCCAAAATCATTGGTTTACTTATCTATGCTATTTAACTCTGTGACCTGCCTGTATTGCTCAAGACAAAGCTTTTCACTGTGCTTCAGTACACATGACAATAAATTCAATTCAATTCAATTCAACTCAACATCAATTCACAAGGAATACTCAATGTAAACATATTATTCAGTTAGAAATGAGGGCAGTATCATTTTCATGTTTGATATTTCTAATTCCAGACCTTTAAAAAAAGTTATGAGTAGGAAACTGCTGCTTCTTGTTTCAGAAACAGACCTAACATTACACCCATTATGTGAAGAATTGGCCAGATCATTTCAGAGTGAAGAAAGGAGCAGGCTCGGGCACTGAATAGAAAAAAAAAAGCTACTGCCAGATATTAAAAGATACTTGACATTGACTCTCTGAACTCAGAACTACTTCACTTAATTTTGTATGTATTGAACTAATGCCATGCGTCGAAAGGAACTCCTGTTTACTCTTTAACAAGTCAGCAGAAATCAGGCATAATGTTGGTCTCACGCTGAGACTCTATACTGAATGCAGAACGCAGGTCATTCACCCTCTTGCACTGGTATTAGCTCTTCTTAAGAGCTGTCCACCTGGGCCCACTCTCTTCCTGTCACATAAATCTGCAGATATTCGACCCTTCAAATATTTATCTTATTCCAGTTGAACGTCATTATGCGACATTCTTCTGCCACTTATTGCAGGCAGTGCATTCCATGTCATTACAAAATCACTGCGCAAAGCATTCTCTTCAACCCTCTTTGCCAAATACCTTGAATGATCAAGATGAAAAGATGGATCATGTGTACTCCATCAAGGCTGTCTAGTGGGAACATCACTGAGATAGTAATCTAGAGGCTGAGACAAGTGTTCTGGGGACACGTGGGTTCAAATTCCCTTGCTTTCCTTTCAGGTTGTACATGAATATTCCAAATCAGAATAACTTGCTGCACAAAGTTAATTCTCACATCACAGCTGAGTTCTTCTGGCAATTATTGTAAATCTGGATCCTTTTTTACTTTCTCTTCCCACCAGCAGATAAAATTGCTTGCCATTTTAGAATACATTTCTCCTTACGTACACTATCAGTCTGCTCTAAATCTTCATCTGCTGGATTTTTCTCCTCCTTTAGTCAATGTCAGATTCTGCAGCAAAATAGGGGATCCCTTATTCACAGAGATTTTCCTGAACATTAACCCTGAAGACACACATTTTTGGAATTCTGATAGCCAACCCCATACCTCTCCCATTTCCTAAAAATAATACACATAGTCAAATTACCACCGAAATCCAAGTCAGCTACTACCCAAGTGTGAAAAAAGGTTACGATAGGCCCAATGTCAGATTCTTTCAACACTTGCCTTATGACTTTCTAAGCTATAATCCTTGGAGGAGATGGTGGCACTATGGTAATGTCAATATGCCAATAATCTAAAGGCCTAGGCTATTGCTCAGGGGACATTGGTTCAAATGTGACCATGGCAGAATTTAAAAGTTAATCGCTAATGGTGACCATGATAATTATCAAATATTATCATCTATTTTACTAATTTCCTTTAGGCAAGGAAATCTCCTGACCTAAACCACTGGGAATGACCATTAACCGCCCTCCGAAATGGCTAAACAAGCTACTCAATTTAAGGGCAATCAGTGACAGACATCAAAAACTCCCATTTTCTCAGAGAAACCCACATCTCAAAACAAGAAAACTCATCCAGTTTCTTGTTTTATTTCCATAAAAATTGTGTAAAGCAACATCTTGATTTTAATCTCCAGTTCCTTGAATTCTGATCATCTCATTATCTTTGTATGCTCCTTCAACCTCACAACCATGAGAGAAATCTGCATTCATCTAATACTGGACTCTTAAGTATCAACAATTTTAATTGCCCTGCCATTATTTTAGAATCCAGCCATACAGAATAGTAATAGAGCTTTCGACCACCATGTCTATGCCAACCAACAAACACCAAACTACATGAAGTCCATTTATCTGCACTTGGCCCACACCTACTATGCCCTCCCATTTCAAGTTCTCATCCAGATACTTCATAGCTGTTGCAAGTACCAGCCTCCACCACCCTCTCAGGCAACACATTCCATATTTCTACCATCCTCTGGATCAGAAAAGAAAATTCTCAGATCACCTCTAAACCAATTAGTCCTCACTTTAAACTCTGGTCTTAAGGCACATCTGCCACAGGCAAGAGATTCCTATCAACTCCTGTCTATTCCTTTTAACTCTGTACACCTCAGAGGCCCAGTCAGCCACCTCTGCTCAAAGGAAAACAAACTCAGCCTATCCAGTCCCTTCCCATAACGGAGACTTATCAAAGGCAACATCCTGCTGAATCTCTTTGGCATCCTCTCCAGTGAAATCATGTCCTTCTGATAGTGTGGCAACAAGAATTGTACACCGTATTCTGTTGCCTAATCAATATGCATTAAAGTTGTGAAAACGACTTCTTTGCTCATAGATTCTATGTCTCATCTAATGAAGGCAACCATCCCACAAGACTACATCATCCTATCTACCTACTCTGACACCTTCAGGCATCTACGGATTTGTACACCAAGGACCCTTTGTTTTTCAGTACTCCGTAGGGACCTAGCATTCATTGCGTATATGCTTCCTTTATTAGATCTCTCAAAACGCATCATCTTGCACTCACCAGGATTAAATTCCATCTACCAGTGATTTGTCCAATGTTGATCAATCTCAGTGTCACCTAAGACAATCCAGTTTAGCATCAACAACTCTTGTGCAATCTGAAAACTTGCGAATTATGCCTTCTACATTCACATCCAAGTTGTTCATGCTGAAGATAAACAGCAAGGGTCCCAGTACCTGCCTTTGTGGAGCACTGCTGCTCACAGGCCTCCAGTCACAAAAGCAATCCTCCACCATTATTCCATGTCTCCTATTTGCAGATTCTGGACCCAGCTCACCAATTTTCCTTTGATCCCATGGCCTCTCTCCCTTTGCACCGGCCTCCACATGGGACCTTATGAAAACGCCTTACTGAAGGCTACATAAACCAGATCACAACCCTCAATCTTTTTAGTCACTTTTCAAATAATTCAATTTAAAAAATTAAAATTTCTCTCCTTGACCTGACCTTGCTCTGCCTGGCTGGTGTCATACTTATGCAGCATATCTGTGAGGTGCCTTGCAATGTTTTATTGCAATTCTATAGCATCTGTACAGCAATGTTGGATTTTCAACTATCCTGAGCTTCCTCTTCACACATTCACTCTGTGAAAGCATCGAGTCCCTAACTGATCCATTGTTTCAATCCAAAGGGTTTTTGAAGCTAAACTTAGTTGTGCGTGTGGCCACCCAGTTGCTAGTCATGCTCACTCACTACAGCCTGATGCAGAATTCCCTACTGTCTGTCTGTTCTACTGATGCTGAACCTTGCGATATTTTCCCAGATGAGAATTCCTGACACCGCGTGGTATTTATTACGTTGTATCAGTAAGAGTAGGGTATTGGGTAAGAGACAGTTCACTGCCAGTAACCTTCCTTTGCGTTGGACTCATGAGTGATGAAAGAATCATTGAGTAGCCCAGAAGAGGCACAGTTCTGAGATAGGAGGACTGTTTATTCAATAACAGCAGGCGCAATTACATTTTATCAGGAATCAGTTCTCTCCAAAAACTAGTGTAGAACGTTTTGTCTCCACCCACACCAGCAAGGAGAGCTCAGTAAAATGGGTGATGCCAATGAAACATCAACTTCTTCAGTCTACAACAAACTGGCCCCTTGCAAATTGTAAGGTAGCACTCTCTCCACCTGGTCTCTGCCTGCCCTCCCTTGTTGTCTCTCTCACTGCTATCACTCTAAATCTGAAACACTACCAGTCACCTTCTCATACTTGCTGCTGCTCCAAACACAAGTGGTTTCTCTCATGAATTTGCTGATGGGTCTACCAGTAGCAAGCACAGGAAGAGGACAACTTGTAATTAGAGGTGCAGCTCTGCAGCAATCATGTCTCTTCCTTATTTGGGATAATGCTCCTCTTATTGTTACAGGTCACAGTCTGACAGATGTTGGAGAGTTTCAGGTGGAAACTTAACCTCGTATTGTTACATTTTGAGCCCAGTGGTAGAATATTTTAACCTCGAGTTTTCGTACAGCATTTGTTTAATGATCATTCCTTCATTCAGTAAGAAAGAACAACCATTTGCTATTTTTATAACCCTTTTAATACTGGAACACAAAGTACATAAGGGAAATTAGCCAATATGGCTGGATAGATTGAGACAGCATTTAATTGAATAAAGATAAATGATATGGCTGTTTCACTCAAATCTGTGAACCTACTGACTGAAGCTTGAGGAAGTCTACTTTGCCCCACCACTGGTAAATAATGACCAAAGTATGCCAGGCATTCTTATGACTCATTAGTTCATTCACAGTGCTGCAGGCAGAGAAGTAAAATACCTACACGCATACAGACACACGTAAACAAAACACATTTTGTAGCCTGTCAAAAAAGGAGCACTAGCATGGAGGTCCATTGGCTATTGTTCTAGGAAAAAACACTGTCCAGGTAATAATTACTGTGTGATGGTCATGTCCACTGCAGCAGTATGGAGTGCCTTGGGTAGACTCACTGCCACCTGTGCTTCTACTGCAAATTTAATGTTTGAAGAATATTTTCCAACTGCAATCAATGTATTCAGCAGAAGGTAGGGTTATATCTTGACAAATAGATTACATTATTACAATTCCACTTAATAGCTAGTCCTATTACATCCAAGATGCACACAGATACTCTTTATAAAACCTCACACTCTACTTGAGGGCAGGTACACATGACTGCTTATCTGCATTGCCTTAGCATTGAAGATTAGTTAACTCCTCCAAGGAACAGCACTTTTATAACTTTAGAAATCTGCACATTTAGTCGACACTGTCCTTTGGGGCAGGTGGGACTTGAAGGTAGGCCTCCTGACTCAGCGATAGGGACACTACCACTGCTTCACAATAGCCATCCAACAGTCTTTATATCCTCATGTCACCAGCTAGGTTCTACATCACTTAACTCTTTCAGCACTAACAAGTGCTTAGAAAATTACTTAAGCTTGCAGATACTGCTTACAATTAGTTCGCAAAGTCAGACAGTTTTAATAGAATTGAACACCATCACCAGTTAGGAGCATGGCTCAAACAATGTTAAGTGTAAAGAAAAAAGTGCTCCAGGGACTAATGAAAAGGCTTGATTAGAGAGGTCTTAATTTAATAGTGCTAGGCAATGGCCACGTGGTACAGTCGCTAGACTATTAATCTAGAAACTCAGCTAATGTTCTGGGGACCTGGATTCAAATCCTGCCATGGGTGGAATTTAAATTCAATACAAGAAGCTGGAGTGAAGAGAGTCTAATGATGACCATGAAATCACTGTCAATTGTTGCATAACCACATCTGGTTAACTTAAGCCCTTTAGTGTAGGAACTCTCGAGTCTGGCCGACAGGGGACTCCAGGCCCACAGCAATGTGGTTAACACTTAACTGCCCTCTGGACAATTAGGGATGGGTATTAAATACTGGCACATCCAGAGAAGTCCACATCCCATTAGTGAATAACAAAAGAATTAGAGTCTGAGTCAGAGTAGAAGTGAAGATGATTAGACATGGGAGGGAAATTGTGGAAGTCTGGTCTGAGCAAAATGTCCTACACTGGAATCTTATCTGAAGGAATTGATAACCCAATATCAAATAACTGAATGAAACCATCAGACAAGTTCAAACTTCCAACTGTGTTTTAAAGTTTTTTTTTAAAACTTCTGATTGGCTTTTGAAAGGAAACCTATGCCACATTTACAATTTGGAAAGCAGGTCAAATGTCCTATTTTAGTAAGCGGCAAAACTGAAGGTCAACTCCCAGAGGCTCACCACAGATTACGGCATTTTCCAGTTTATCAGGGTGGGACCAAGTAGAAAGGGAGGGCTGAGAAAAATAATGTTCGCAACAAATTTTATGAACAGTGATACACAAACCAGCTTGCCTGCTTTCAAAAATTATTATTCATACTTGCTTAAATAACCTCAATTTATTTTAGGTAAACATTACCAGCCTCTCCTGTAAACTAGGCAAAGCAAGTTCTAAAACACTTACTGTGCATATTTTCCTACACTTATGCAATCAAGGTCTTTGTACGACACATTGTAAATGGGGGATGATAGCACAGGAAATTCTCCCTGTCTGACAAGCCCTGTAAACATCCTGAAACTCAAGTACAGTGACATGATCTATGTCTGGTACGTTGCAACGGACAATGAACTCAGTCTTTTCGAGATACCTTATACATAGCAGCCTTGAGCCAAAGTTGTTCAAACAGTCCAAAACCCTGGTTATTCAATTATGCCACTTTGCGCTTTTTTAAATAAAAAACAGACTTGTGTTTTCAGCCAGAGCTTCTAAGAACTTTGCAAAGGAGTAAAACAAAAATACACAAAATCAAAATTAAAAATCATAACACCAGATTATAATCCAACTGGTTTATTTGGAGCTTTCAAAGCATTTCTTCTTCAAAAACTAGTGCCTCCAAATAAACCAGCTGGACTATAACTTGTTGTTGTACGATTTTTAACTTTGTCCACCCCAGTCCAACACCAGCTCCTCCAAATCACATACAAAATCAGTTTGATATCAAGACAGTGAAGGCTATCGTGAGCTGTGGATTACAGATAGTTATGGTCCTTGGTCTAAAGGGGAAAAAAAGATATAATTGTTAGAGGGTGGAAAGCAGGTTCAAAGTTTAAAGAGAGGGAGACAGTTAGAGATACAGACACAGGGAGATGGGGAAAATAAAAGATACTTATGGAGACAAAAAACACGAGAACCACAGATCCCTACAATAGGGGTAGGGTTACACGTAAGTTGAACTAGACAAGAAGAAAATTAGCTTAGTGGAGGAAGTCTGTGGCATTTGCAGAGGGAAAGGAGGAGAAAATAAAATCCCTTGTTGATTGCGTCTCTGGCAAATTTTCTAAAAGTATCCAGGCACAGCTGTGACCGAGAAATCAGCAGGGCTCCCTGGAAATCCTACATTCAGCCCCCACACCCAGCATTTCCATTTGTCAGCAAGGGTAGGGGGAAGCAATGAGACTACAGTCAGCTCAGGATGCACATACATCTGCACTTACACAGGCAGCTCACCATTTAAACCAGCAGCTACCTCGACTTCAACTTGGAAAAACAAAGAACCCACAAAGATCTGTAGATGCTTGAAATCAGAAACAAAAACAGAAGTTGCTGGAGAAACTGAGTGGATCTGGCAATACGTGGAGAGAGAAAGTGGAGTTAACATTTGGGTAATAGCATTGGTGAGGGTGCTGAGGAGATTCACCAGGATGCTGCCTGGCTTGGAGATTTTTGGCTATGCTGCATGTTGTTGCAAAGTGGCAACCCCTGGCAGGATAACTAGGGGGTGCGGGTTCTAAAATCCTCCTCCTCATACATCTTTTGGCCACAGGCTGATCAGCACAACCTACTGCACACCAACTCAAAAGCCTCAAAATTTCAGCGGAATAGGAAGGGGTCTTTACGTGGCAAAATAATTGGCCTCAAGTCACTTAAGAGAAAGTGAGGACTGCAGATGCTGGAGGGTCAGAGTCAAAAAGTGAGATCCTGGAAAAGCACAGCAGGCCAGGCAGCATCCGAGAAGCAGGAGAATCGACGATTCAGGGATAAGCCCTTCATCACAGGAAGGTGATCAAGAGAATAAGCCTCTCACTTCTCTTTCTAGGCATCCTCCTTGTGACGAGTGCAGATTGAAAACCTACAACCTCTAGTCTCCTTTCAGCAACATTTGAACTTTCCCACCTGCCCACAGCCACCTGCAAGGATCATTCCCCAACCCCCATTATGTTCTACCTTGTGCTCATTTACCCACTCTTAAAAGAAAGGTTAATAGAATCTGGTTTTAAACTGGTCAGCCATTAGGATATCATCTGCAATAATGGGGTGTCAAACTATATTTCATGCTTACATTGATTGGAGGGTGGTTTGAACCCACACCCTTTAGAGTTTGACATATAGCTGGATCAAAGAGGATGGGAGGATAAACACAAAGGGTGGTGGGTGTCTGGAATTTGCTGCCTGCGATAGTGCAGGAGTCAGAAACCATAAACCTTTGGAAAAAGTACTTGGATCCACACCTTAAGTGCAGTAAACTGCAGGGCTAATGACCATGTGCCAGAAGACGAGATTAGAAAGGGCATCTGGGGGTCCTTGGGTCAACATGCACAAGATGGGCAGAATTGTCCCTTCTATGCTGTATCTTATAATTGGTTCTAACTGAAACCAGGCTGATACAATGCTGTTCTGAGATTGTGAGTGCAAGTGAACAGCAGCACCCCATAAAATGTAAACTACCATGTTTAAACTTGGTGCTGCTGCACTAGACACAGACTTGAACAGCAAAGGAGGCTGTTCCACAGTTAGAAACAGCAGGTAGATGACCAGAATATTTTTCCTCACTAGCTAATAGTCTTGGCAGGTGGCAGACGAGTTGATCAAAATCCCCCTAAACAGGCTCGGGATATAGCTTTCCATTCACTGGGCTATTTCCTATGCAGTCCCACTCGTAATTTTAGTGAAACAGATTTGGCTGCTATTGAGACACTCAGACAATAAACATATAATTCCCACAACCATTCAGTTGTTAGGGAATTGTAGATAAGTGCTTTTGAATTATGTATATTAAAAAAAAAATCAATATTGAACAGCGAGATTGGCATTCTACCATAACAGAAATAACCAAATCAACAGGGAATGTAGTGGTACAATGATAATGGGTCACTGAGCTACTAACAGAGCCCTTGGCTAATGTTCTAGGGACATGAATTCAAAGCCCAACATGGAAGATGGTGAAATCAGAATTCAATAATGGGAGAAAAAAAATCTGGAATTAAAAGCTAGCCTAACAGTTGTCATGTAACTACAGTCATTGGAAAACTAAACCCAGCTGCTTCAGGAAGGAAATCAGCCCATCCTTACCTCGAATATATTATGACCACAGTTACCTGGCTGCACCTTCACTGACATATAATAATCCTCTCATTATTGTATAACATCAAATCCAGTATAACCTGTTCTCCAGTTAGAACATAACATGCTGTTCTAGGAATTACACTGAAAACATTCTGAATTTCTCATCGAGATGATTACCTTTGTTAATATGATATTCTTCACCACAGCTTACTAATCATATTAAGTTATAGATATCAACTGCACTTCAATCATTCGATACTTGACTGGGTTAAGACCATTCTGGCAAATCTCTTAATGGGTGAAACTTCACACCAGTTACAGGAAGTTATACAATAAATCAAACATGACAAGAACCAATTTATACCCCCCAGGATAAAAGGCCAATGGATCAGTGGTAACACTGCTGCCTCACTTCACCAGAGACTCTGGTTCGATTCCACCCTCGGGTGACTGCCTGCGTGGAGTTTGCACATTCTCCCAGTGTCTGCGTGGGTGTCCTCCAGGTGCTCCAGTTTCCTCCCACAGTCCAAAGATGTGCAGGTCAGGTGAATTGGCCATGCTAAAAAGACTCAGTCTCCCAGGGGACATGCAGGCTAGGTGGGTTAGCCATGGGAAGTGCAGGTTCACAAACATAAGACATAGGAGTGGAAGTAAGGCCATTCGGCCCATCAAGTCCACTCCGTCATTTAATTACAGCTGATGGGCATTTCAACTCCACTTACCCACATTCTCGCCGTAGCCCTTAATTCCTTGCAACATCAAGAATTTATTAATCTCTGCCTTGAAGACATTTAGCATCCCGGCCTCCACTGCACTCCGTGGCAATGAATTCCACAGGTCTACCACTCTCTGGCTGAAGAAATATCTCCGCACTTCTGTTCTGAATTGACCCCCTCTAATTTTAAGGCTGTGCCCACAGGTCCTAGTCTCCTCGCCTATCAGAAACAATTTCCTAGCGTCCACCTTTTCCAAGCCATGTCTTATCTTGTAAGTTTCTATTTGATCTCCCCTTAACCTTCTAAACTCCAATGAATACAATCCCAGGATCCTTAGCTGTTTCTCGTATGTTAGACCAACCATTCCAGGGATCATCCGTGTGAATCTCCGCTGGACACGTTCCAGTGCCAGTATGTCCTTCCTGAGGTGTGGGGACCAAAACTGGACACAGTACTCCAAATGGGGCCTAACCAGAGCTTTATAAAGTCTCAGTAGCACAACGGTGTTTTTAATATTCCAACCATCTTGGAATAAATGACAACAATGCATTTGCTTTCTTAATCACTGATTCAACCTGCATGCTTACCTTTAGAGAATCCTCGACTAGCACTCCCAGATCCCTTTGTACTTTGGCTTTACGAATTTTCTCACCATTTAGAAAGTAGTCCATGCTTATATTCTTTTCTCCAAAGTGCAAGACCTTGCATTTGCTCACATTGAACTTCATCAGCCATTTCCAGGACCACTCTCCCAAACTGTCTCAATCCTTCTGCAGCCTCCCCACTTCCTACCTGTCCACCTATCTTCGTATCATCGGCAAACTTCGCTAGAATACCCCCAGTCCCTTCATCCAGATCATTACTATGTAATGTGAACAGCTGCGGCCCCAACACTGAACCTTGTGGGGCACCGCTTATCACCGGCTGCCATTCCGAAAAAGAACCTCTTATCCCAACTCTCTGCCTTCTGTCAGACAGTCAATCCTCAATCCATGCCAGTAGCTCACCTCAAACACCATGGGCTCTCACCTTACTCAGCAGCCTCCCGTATGGCACCTGATCAAAGGCCTTTTGGAAGTCTAGATAGACCACATCCACTGAGCTTCCCTGGTCTAACCTACTTGTCACCTCTTCAAAGAATTCTAACAGGTTTGTCAGGCACGACCTCCCCTTACTGAATCCATGTTGACTTGTTCTAATCCGACCCTGCTTTTCCAAGAATTTAGAAACCTCATCCTTAACGATGGATTCTAGAATTTTACCAACAACTAAGGTTAGGCTAATTGGCCTATAATTTTCCATCTTTTGTCATGATCCTTTCTTGAACAATGGGGTTACAACAGCGATCTTCTAATCATCCGGGACTTTCCTGACTCCAGTGACTTTTGAAAGATCTCAAACAACACCTCCGCTATTTCCTCAGCCACCTCCCTCAGGATGTATCCCATCGGGGCCAAGAGATTTATCAATTTTAAGACCTTTTAGCTTTTCTAGCACCTTCTCTTTTGTAATGGCAACCATACTCAACTCAGCCCCCTGACTCCCTTTAATTGTTGGGATATTACTCATGTCTTCCACTGTGAAGACTGATGCAAAGTACTTGTTAAGTTCTCCTGCTATTTCCTTATCTCCCATCACTAGGCTTCCAGCATCAGTTTGAAGTAGCCCAATGTCTACTTTTGCCTGTCGTTTGTTTCTTATGTATTGAAAGAAACTTTTACTATCATTTCTAATATTACTGGCTAGCCTACCTTCATATTTGATCCTCTCCTTCCTTATTTCTCTCTTTGTTATCCTCTTTTGTTTTTGTAGCCTTCCCAATCTTCTGATTTCCAAGTGCTCTTGGCCACTTTATAGGATCTCTTTTTCTTTAATACGTTTCATGGCTGTCTAATCCCCCCCCCGGATAATCTTTCTTTTCTTGAGGATGAACCTCTGTACTGTGTCCTCAAATTATACCCACAAACTCCTGCCATTTTTGCTCTACTGTCTTCTCTGCTAGACTCTGCTTCCAGTCAATTTCGTCAGTTCCTCTCTCATGCCCTCATCATTACCATATTATGATCGCTGCTTCCTAAGTGTTCCCTTACTTGAAAATCTTTTATAAAGTTTGGTTCATTACATAGCACTAGATCCAAAATAGCCTGCTCCCTTATGGGGAGGTCTGAGCGAGATGCTCGTCAGAGTCAGTATGCTCTCGATGGGCCGAATGACCTGCTGCCACACTGCAGGGATTCTCAGCTTAGATGACAGAAAATAACATGCGAGAGATATAAAACTAAAAGAGGAAGTGTGTGAAAAAAAATTGTGAAACAAAATCCCAGCTTTTGGTGATGATGAGCTAAGTTACAAACAACAGTAGTAAGGAACTGATGATACAAATAAATCTAAAAAGTCTAAAAAGAATGAAGAAGTTCAAAAAAAATAAAATATTTGCAAGTTATTAATCAGTAACAGAGTAGTGTGGGACCCCGTGAAGCTAATAATCAGAATGAAAATAATAAAGAAGTGCTGAACTGTGACTTTTGTGACATTAGTGGAAAAGGTTAACATTTTGGACAATCTCAAGGGAATTACTAATCGAATCAGGGTTAAGGGCTCTCAATTTGTATTGTCCAGAATTGACCAGAATGCATTATTTAAGAATAGAGAATTAAGAAAAACACCTTCAAAAGTTCAGCTAATCTCAGAGACCCAGCACAGGACAAGCACTGGTTCAATCCCAAATTTGTACAGCTGCCCAATGGTCTGGTTTTTCTGATGAGATTTTAACCTGCCCATGGGTAGCGTAGAAATAGCAGCTGAAATACTCTCAGAGTACAGAGAATGAGGTGATCATCCACTTAAGTGTTTGATGAAAATCTCATGTCTTTAACACTGAAACACAAACCAATATGTTCAAACACTTTATTACCTAAAGACAAACAACTTTAATTGAACAGCCAAATTGCACTGAAAATATTAACTCAGTCCCCTATCCCTGTCCCAAAGCTGCTAGCCCCAAGGGCATTCAGCATTTTTAGTTTCATTGTTTGTTCAACATTTACAGCTTTGCTTTATCATCAGCTGAATGTTCTTTTTTCCCCTGAACTTTTATCCTGTTTTGAAGAAGGGTCATAGCAGGCATGAAATAATAACTAGATTAGAGTGGTGCTGGAAAAGCACAGCAGATCAGGCAGCATCCAAGGAGCAGGAAAATCAACGTTTTGGGCAAAAGCCCTTCATCAGGAATGAGGCAGGGAGCCTTCAGGGTGGAGAAATAAATGCAGGGGGAGGGGGCATTCATCTCTCCTCAGACGCTGTCAGACCTGTGGTATTTCTCCAGCATTTCCTGTATTTTCTTGAGATTTCCAGCAACCAGGGTATTTTGTTAGTTACTGTTCAAATGTTTATCTCAAATCGGACTTGCTGGAACATTATCTGTGCGATATCAGGAGCTCTTTGCAGTTCAGCTCAGATGCCTCCACTGAGTGGAGAAACTAGATAATAAAAATTAGAACTGTCTCAACAAGTGCAACCAGCCAGCAAACATGGCTCTTACTTAACTTATGGATTAATCCATTGTCAAGGGTCATTCCAAGTCAAACAGTCCCTACCAAGTAAGTTGATCTTAACCAGGGTGGGAACACTAGTAATTGGGATCACTTATACCAGAAAAAAAAATGTGCTACACAGTCAAACTTCCTCTGCCTCCTCAGACAAGCAAAAAGGAGGATGGGTTTGGGCATCATTTACAGGAAAGATAGATTGGCAAATCCTCCACAAAACAGATTATGAGGATGACTGCAAGGTATCTGACTCACGTCAATACATAGAGTACAAGAAAGAACAAACAAATAAAATTTTTCTGTTGCTCTCCGAAAGTAGCTGGAAGTGGTTGAGAAGGAAAGCTTTTCATAAAAAGTGTTTAAAATGTACAAGTTAACAGAAAAAAGATTAATATTTCAGCAGGGATCAGATACCACCCTGGATTACAGAACAATGGATTACCAGCTCAAGGCTAAACAAGACTTTGTTGGGTTTTCAACAGACAATTAATACTGCATGATTCAACAGACGTTTGTTTGGTATGCCAAAAATAGATCTTATTACAAACCAGCAGCATTTCTTACTTTAAAGTATCTTGAAATAAATTATCTAACCTCAAGGACATCATGAACTGCTTTATTATCTGGGCCAAACAAATTCAAACCAAATCATCACTGAAGTGAAACATTTTACCCGGATATTGAAAGAGACATCTTACAGAAATTAGAAGTACAATGATAATTGACAGTGACAACACGGTCACTCAGCGAATACTGAATGCAATTTAACAGCTTAATATCAAGGCAGCATTTGGTAATGTATGACACATGAACAAAATGAGTCAAAAACAGGAACTGGACCAAAACAAATAAAAGCATAATTTGGCCATTCATTCCGTCATGTTTGTTCCACCATTTACTCACTGCTGATATGTTTCTCAATCTCATTCCCTGCCTTCTCCCTGTAAGCCTCGATTCTTTCTAAGCATTAAGTATCCTCAAATGACTTGGCCTCCACAGCCCTTTGCCGCAATGAGTCACACAGACTCACCACCCTCTCGCTGAAGAAATTCCTCCTTATCTCAGTTCTAAGGGTCATCCCTTCACTTTGAGGCTGTGTCCTCAGATGCTAATCTCTCCTACTAATGAAAACATCTTTGCCATATCCACTATCTAGGCCTCTCAGTATTCTGTAAGTTTCAAATCCTTCTAAACACTATCAAGTGCAGACCCGGAGTCCTCACCGCTCACATGGAAAGCCTCATGTGTGAAAAAATGATCCGCCAGATCATTTCATAAACCTCTCCCAAACCATCTCCAAGGCAGACTCATCCTTCCTTAGATACAGTGCCCAAAATTCCTCTCAATATTCTCAATGTGGTCTGACCAGAGCTTTGTACTGCTGAGACGTTTGTATTCTGCTATCTCTACTTTTGTATTCCAGCCTTCTTGAAATGAATACTAACACGGAGTCATACAGTCAGATGTACAGCATGGAAACAGACCCTTCAATCCAATTCGTCTATGCCAACCAGACATCCCAAATTAATCTAGTCCCATTTGCCACCACTTGGCCCAGATGCCTCTTAAAAATGTTGTAATTATACCAGTCTCCACCACTTCCTCCGGCAGCTCATTCCATACACGCACCACTCTCTGTATTAAAACAGTTGTCCTTTAGTTCCCTTTTACATCTTCCCCCTCACCTTAAACCCAAAGCCTCTTGTTTTGGACACTCTGACCACGGGGAAAAGATTTTGCCTTCTTGGAATATCCAGACCTCGTTTGATTTTATGAAGCTCCATAAGGTCACCCCTCTGTCTTCAATGCTTCAGGGAAAATAGCCCTAGACTATTCAGCTGCTCCCTGTGGCTTAAACTCTCCAACCCTGGCAACATCCTTTCTGAATCCTTTCAGGTTTCACAACATCCTTCCTATAGCAAGGAGACCAGAATCACAGGCAGTATTCCAAAAGTTGCCCAACCAATATCCTGTACAGCTGCAACATGATCTCCCAACTCCTGTACTCAATACTCTGACCAATAAAGGAAAGCATACCAAACACCTTCTTCACTACCTATCTACCTGCGACTCCACTTTCAAGGAGCTATGAACCTGTACTCCAAGGTCTCTTTGTTCAGCAACACTCCCCAGGATCTTACTATTAAGTGTATAAGTCCTGCCTTGATTTGCCTTTACAAAAAGTAAAAAATGAGGTCTGCAGATGCTGGAGATCACAGCTGCAAATGTGTTGCTGGTCAAAGCACAGCAGGTTAGGCAGCATCTCAGGAATAGAGAATTCGACGTTTCGAGCATAAGCCCTTCATCTGATGAAGGGCTTATGCTCGAAACGTCGAATTCTCTATTCCTGAGATGCTGCCTAACCTGCTGTGCTTTGACCAGCAACACATTTGCAGTTGCCTTTACAAAATACAGCATCTCACATTTATCCAAATTAAATTCATTGCATTTTCTAACAGCTAATTGGACCTGCATGTTAACATTGGGGGTTCTAGCTCAATTCTCTTAAGCCCCTTTGTGCTTCAGATTTCCAAAGTCTTTCCCCACTCAAAGACACTTGACACTTCTTACTAAAATGCAACACCTCACTTTTCCAGTGTATTCCACCTGCCATTTCTTTAGGCAAACTCCTGGTCTGTCCAAGTCCTTCTACAGCCTACCCATCTCCGCAATTCTACCTGTCTCTCATCTATCTTTATTGCTCAGTTTGCAAATGAGAATATCCTCAGTTCCTTTTCCAGATTAAATTAGCAATCATGTGACTGGTTGTGGTCCCAACATGGATCACCCCGTGAAGCTCTACTAGTCACTGGCTGCCATCCTGAAAAAGACCTCTTCAACCCCACTCTGCCTTTTGCCAGTCAGGAGAAAGTGAGGACTGCAGATGCTGGAGATCAGAGCTGAAAAACGTGTTGTTGGAAAAGTGCAGCAAGTCAGGCAGCATCCAAGGAGCAGGAGAGTCAACGTTTCGGGCATGAGCCCTTCTTCAGGAATGAGGAATGATTTGCCAGTCAGTCAATCCTCCAATCATGCCCCTAACCACAATGGGCTCTTATTTTATTTAGCAACTTCCTGTGTGGCACCTTGTCAAAGACTTTCTGGAAATCCAAATAGATCACATCAACTGGCTCTCGTTTGTCTAACTTCCTCGTTTCTGCCTCAATTCTAACAGATTTGCCACGCACGATCACCTCTTGACAAAGCTGTACTGACCCAGCTCTATTTTACTACACACTTCCAAGTACTCCATAATTTCATCTTTCATAATGGACTAAAATCTTCATGACGGAGGTCAAGCTAACTGTCCTATAGGTTTTTGTCTTCTGCTTCCCTCCCTCCTTAAACAGAGCAGGTTACTTTAGCCATTTTTCAATCCTCTGGGACCCTCCCTGACTCCAGTGATTTCGGAAATATCACCACAAATGCCCGTATAAATCTCCTCAGGCTGCATCCTTCAGGACTTGAGTGTAGCCCATCTGGTCAAGGTGATTTATTCACCTTTAGACCTTTCAGCTTCCCCAACACTTTCTCCTTCATGAAGTCCATTGCATTCACCTCTGCTCCTGTTTCTCATAAGTCCTGGGATGCTACTAGTGTTACACTGTGAAGACTGATGCGATGCATCTATTCAGTTCCTTTATACATTTCTTTCTTTTTCAGTCTCATTTTCCAGCAATCCAAAGTCCACTCTTGTGTGTCTGACCTCTATGGGTCTTCAAAAAAAAAATCTCTTGCAATGTTCTTGCATACTCTCATAGTCCACCTTCACCACCCTTATTGCTTTCCTAAGTTGTCCTTTGTTGGTTTTTAAAAGGCTTCGCAATTCTCTGCCTTCTCCCCAATCTTCACCACATTGTATGATTTTTCTTTTCCTTTTATACTATCTGACTTCCCTTGTCAGCAATGCTTGTCTCATCCTCTCCTTAGTATTTTTCTTCATGCTGGTGATAGATTTCTGCTGTGCTTCCTGAATTACCCTCAGAAACTCCCACCATTTCTCCCTCCAAGTGTACTCCACTAGTCAGTTAGTTAACGGCGGATCTTAATGCAATCTCAACTCCACATACCCACCTATCCCAATGACCCTTCACCACTTTGGATAAATTTTTAATCATCGCTGCTTTATCAAACACTTAGCAATCCTTTTCCTCACAGAAGCAAAAAAAAACAAAAATAAGAACAGGAGTAGGCCATTCAGCCCTTCGAATCTGTTCCATCCCAATTCAATAAGATCATGGCTAATCATCCCACCAAAGACCTTATTCACATTTTTACCCCGTGTCTCTTAATTTCTTTAGCCCTGAGAAATAGACCTGCACCGCCATGTTAAAAAGATGAAATATTTTGTCCTCAACCACTTTGACAGAATTCCAAAGGCTCACTATTCTCTTGGTGGAGAGATCTCCCCCTCCTCTCAATGGCCTATCCTGTATCCATTGGCTGTGACCCCCTGGGTCTGGGCTCTCCAGTCACAGGGACCATCCTTCCTGCATTTACACTGTCTGGCTCTGTTAGAATTTTATAGGTTTCTATGGAGATCCCACCCTCATTTTTCTAACTCCAGTGACTCCTCGTCCCGATCGATCCAGTCTCTCTTCATACGTCATGCTGGGATGGCAGGACTCCGTCTGGTAACCTTTGTTGCACTCCCTCAATGGCTAGGGCATCTTTTTCAGGCAAGGAAAACAAAAAACTGTACACAGTACTCCAGGTGCGGTCTCCCCAAGGCCCTGCACAATTGCAGCAAGACGTTACTATTCCTGCACTCAAATCCTCTCACTCTAAAAGACCAACATATGATTCACCTTCTTCACCACCTGCTGCACTTGCATGCTTACTTTCAGCAACTGGTCTCCCAAGCTTATTACCATTGCATTGATAAACCATCTTTCTATTTTTGCGACCAAAACCACACATTGGGCAAATGCGTTGCAGATGAACATTCGGTCAACATGTCCTAATCACACTAATGCACACCAACTAATCCTGCTTACAGACCCTCCTCCCTCCCAGTATTGTGTCAACTACAAAGCTGGAGACACTGCATTTATTTCCAACATCTAAATCATTAATTATGTAATTGTGAATAGTTCTGATATCCAATCACCGATTGACAGTGGCTTCCTTTTGGAAAGGAAGACCCATTTATTGCTACTGTTTCGCGTTTGTCAACCAGTCTTCTAAGATAGTATTGAGCGTAGCGTACTACACACACGAGATTACCGGGTAAAATTATATTGGACGGGATTAGACACCTCCTGAAAGTTCAAAGCCTCGCAATGCAATATTAATTGGAGTTTGAAAAATTGGATTTTGAAACAGTGGTGATACAAGGCTAATTACTTTGCTGAAGTACTTGAAGCAAATAAACTTGACCACTTTCTCCAGTACAATTAGAAATATGCAGCAAATCCTAGCCTAGCCTATGATATGCAAATGTCATGAATGAAATAAAAGCTAATGAACACTCAAAACCGACATTTCAAACAAAGCCTTTCATCTGGAATAAGGGCCTCGCTCCTGATGAAGGGCTTATGCCCAGAGTCAATTCTCCTGCTCCTCAGATGCTGCCTGACCTACTGCACTTTACCAGCACCACACTCAACTCTGACCTCCAACATCTGCAGACCTCACTTTTTCCTTCGTAAACTCAAGACACTAACAGAGAGAAAAAGATCATTGGTTGGAAATCTGCACATGTTATATTCCCAGAAGTATATTGTTATAAACAGGTATGTGGTGTCTGGGAATTAAGGACTGTTACTGTGTAACTTGGTGTTGGATAGGGGGACATTGAATGCAATCTCCCTGGCGAGTCTCCTTCATACAAACAGGCTAAGCAGTTCAGTCGAAAAACAATTTTTAAGACTGTAGAAGAGGAGAGACCTAGCTCATTCTCAGTAGGAGAGGCTCTTCATAACACGTTAAGGCGTATTACACAACAGTACCAATCCACAGGTTGCATATACTCTTTAGCACATTAATTACTATTAAAGGAAAGTAGGTCAGATACATGAACCCCACCAGGAGACTACGTTAGATGACAACTGTTCTGTGCAAGGGGCCCAACACTCCAGCTCAGTGTCAGATATCAGTGCTCCTGAACAGAACTGACACACACCACACACTCTGGATTGGCAAGTACTGATCTCAAAAACATTGTTTACTTAGAGTCTAGTCATCTACAGCACAGAAAAGAGCCTTCGGTCCAACTTGTCCATGCCGACCAGATATCCCAATCCAATCTAGACCAACCTCCAGCACGCAGCCCATATCCCTCCAACCTTTCCTATTCATATACTCATCCAAATGCTTTTTAAAATGTTGCAATTGTACTAGCCTCCACCACATCCTCTGGCAGCTCATTCCATACCCATACCACCCTCTGCATGAAAAAGGTTGCTCCTTAGGTCTCTTTCTTCTCTCACCATAAAACTATGCCCTCTAGTTCTGGACTCCCCCACCCCAGGAAAAAGGCTGTCTACTTATCCTACCCATGCCCCTCAATTTAAAAAAATCTTTATAAGGTCACCCCTCAGCCTCCAACGCTCCAGGGAGAACAGCGCCAGCCTATTCATCCTCTTCCTATAGTTCAAATCCTCCAATCCTGGCAACGTCATCATAAATCTTTTCTGAACCCCTCCAAGTTTCATAACATCTTTCCAATAGGAAGGAGACCAGACTTTCACACAATATTCCAACAGAGGCCTAACTAACATCCTGTACAGCCGCAACATGACCTCCCAACTCTTGTAGTCAACATTCTGACCAATAAAGGAAAGCATACCAAATGCCTTCTTCACTATCCTATCTACCTGCGACTCCATTTTCAAGGAGCTATGAACCTGCACTCCAAGGTCTCTTTGTTCAGCAACACTCCCTAGGACCTTACCATTAAGTGTATAAGTCCTGCTAAGATTTGCTTTCCCAAAATGCAGCACCTCGCATTTATCTAAATTAAACTCCATCTGCCACATCTCAGCCCATTGGCCCATCTGATCAAGATCCCATTGTAATCGGAGGTAACCTTCTTTGCTGTCCACTGCATCTCCAATTTTGGTGTCATCTGCAAACTTACTAACTGTACCTCTTATGCTCGCATCCAAATCATTTACATAAAAATGAAGAATAGTAGTGAACCCAGCACCAATCCTTGTGGCACTCCACTGGTCACAGTCCTTCAGTCTGAAAAACAACCTCCACCACCACCACCCTCTGTCTTCTATCTTTGAGCTAGTTCTGTATCCAAATGGCTAGTTCTACCTTTATTCCACGAGATTTAACCTTGCTAATCGGTCTCCCATGGGGAAACTTGTTGAATGCCTGACTGAAGTCACCAGGTACAGAGCAACTTATGTGCACATCCTTGACCTAGCTTGCTGCTGGCCAGACTCCTCATAGCTGCTGTGTATGTGGTATCATCCTGGTCCTTGGGTTTGTAGGCCTACTCAGCTCTTAAAAGCAGTGACACAACAGTAACATATATGTAAAATCAATTTCAAAGACAAACCGAAATATGATTTAATTCTGCTTCACTTAAAAATACAGCAATTAATTTTTCCATCAAACTCAAAAATGAACTTTAGACAGAAAGCAGGATTACCTGGAGGTGGGGGAGTATTCATCCTTCTCACGCAGATTGGCCTCAGTAAAACGTTGAGCAGTACTGAAGTGAAATGTCACTGTCAATCAGGAGATTAAATTAAAGCTGATGGAGGGAAGAGGCTGGTGAATGCATTCAGGTACTCCAGGTTTGAATTGCTGGAAGGAAACAGTATAAATGTTACTCTTTTTGCTGCTTAGCCACTTGAGTGGTGGCTTGACATCTCAAATTTCTCCAAAGAACCTAAACCTTTCCTGTAATCTGATAACACTTGTGTGTTGGTCCCACTCCCGAAATCTACAGCACGTAACCCAGGCTTACACACCTGTCCTTGTGACCAGCAACACTGCTTTATGGCTATTAGAAGACTGTGGTCCTCAGTCAAACATTGAGGGGTACTTAGAGTCCCTACCATGTGCAAACAAGTCATTTGGCCCAACAAGCCCATTCGGACACTCTGAAGAATAACCAACTCAGACCCGTGCCCCTACCCTATTACTCAATATTTCCCTCGGACTAATGCGCATAACCTACACATCCCTGAACACTATGGGCAATTTAGCATGGCCAATTCACCAATCTTTGGATTGTAGAAGGAAACCGGAGCACCCGGAGGAAACCCACACGGACACGGGCAGAATGTGCAAACTCAACGCAGATTGTCACCAGAGGCTGAAATCAAACCCGGGCTCCTGGCGTGGTGAGGCAGCAATGCTAACCACTGAGTCACCGTGCCACCCACTCTGCTGGTCACTATTGATTCCTCTACTAATAAATCAGTAAAATCAGATGATCAGGTCAACATCAAGGTCCTATGCTGTGTTTAAATTGTAGCTGAACTTTTTATAATTCTGAAGTACCCGAGTACCCATAAAATAATTTCCCAAAAGTATGGCATGTTTGCTTTAAAACAAAAAAAACAATTGTCGAAAGGTCTCGAGCATCTGCAGTTCTTTGTTTATTGCACATGTGTTTCAGTTGGTTGAACCTCATTTTTATCTTAGTTAGTTGGAACATAAATGGATTGGTCATGTTAGACATACAAAGCAGAAATTCAGTTTAAGACAAAGCTCCCTATACTTTAAATTTACACCCTCTCAGTAAAGAGAGATTCTGTTCTCATTTAATAAAAGTAGTGACACAGTGGCTCAATGGTTAGCACCACTATCTTACAGCGCCAGGGACCTGGATTCAATCCCTCCCTCGGGTTACTGTCTGTGTGTAGTTGGCATATTCTCTCCACGTCTGTGTGGGTTTCCTCCACGTGCTCCAATTTCCTCCCAGAGTCCAAAGATGTGACGGTTAGGCGGACTGGCCATGAGAAATGCAGGGTTACAGGGATAGGGTAGGTGTGGGTGGAATGCTCTTTGGACAGTCAGTCAGTGTGGACTGGAAGGGGTGAATGGCCTGCTTCCACACTTTAGGGAATCTATGATCCTTCTATTCTACCATCACTGTTGAATATCTGTGATAAAATCAGTGTATAGGAAAACTTTGGCAGCATTTCAAGTGCAGTGTGTCTCTTCTTTGGATTCAAAATGTTAATTCTGCTTTGATCTCTAGCATCTGTAGAGAGAAGAGTCAAAAAGGTGTGGCACTGGAAAAGCCCAGCACTTCAGGCAGCAACCATGGAGCAGGAGAGTCGATGTTTTGGGCACGTGTCCTTCATCAGGTACATTCCTGATGAAAGGCTCATGCCCGAAACGTCAACTCTCCTGCTTCTCGGATGCTGCCTGAAGCACATTACAGGCCCTTCGGCCCACTACTATTGTGCTGAGCATTTATCTTCATATAAGACCAATTTAATCTGCACACCCCTTCAATTTATTGCCATCCATGTGCTTGTCCAGCAGTCACTGAAATGTTCCTAATGTCTGTGACTCTACCACCACCCCGTTGGTAGTTATCCTTGCTCAGTCAACCTCTATTCATAAGACAAGCCCTCCAATCCAGACAGCATCCTGGTAAATAACTTCTGCACTCTAAAGCATCCACATCTTTCCTACAATGTGGTGACCAAAACTGGACACAACATTCCAAGTGTGGTCTTACCAGTGCTTTATAGAGCTGCAGCAAAATCTTGCAGCTCTTAAACTCAATCCCCTCATTAATGAAAGCCAAAACACCATATGCCTTCTTAACAACCCTATCGACTTGGGTGGCAACTTGGAGGGATCTGTTTACGTGGAACCCAAGATCCCACTGTTCCTCCACACTGCCAAGAATCCTGTCTTTAATCCTGTACTCAGCATTCAAATTCCCTTCCAAAAGGAATCACTTCACATTTATCCAGGTTGAACTCCATCTGCCACTTCACAGCCCAGCTCTGCATCCTGTCAATGTCTTGTTGTAGCCTGCAACAGCCCTCAACACACTATCCACAACACCACCAACCTTTGTGTAATCGGCAAACGTACAAACTCACCCTTCCACTTCTGGATCAAAGTCACTTATAAAAGCTACAATGAGCAGAGATCCAAGAACATATCCCTGTGGGATACCACTGATCACCAACCTCCAGGAGGAGGATTTTCCATCCACTACCACTCGCTGCCTTCTTTCGGCCAGCCAATTCTATATCCAGACAGCAAAATTTCCCCGGAATCCCATACCTCCTAACTTTCTGAATGAGCCAACCATGGGGAACCTTTTCAAATGCCCTACTGAAATCAATATACACCACATCCACTGCTGAACCTTCAACTTGTCTCATCACATCCTCAAAGAACTCAATAAGGCTTGTGAAGAATGACCTACCTCTCACAAAGCCATGCTGACTATCAAACTAGGTTTTCCCAAATAGGATTTATGACCATCTCACAGAATCCTTTCCAGTCCCTTGCTTACCACAGATGTAAGACAGACTGGTCCATAATTCCCAGAGATTTCCCTATGCCCTTTCTTGAATAGAGGTACAACATTCACCTCCCTCCAATCATCCGGTCGTACACCAGTGGAGAGAGTGAGAATGCAAAGATAATCACCAGGGGTGCAGCAATCTCATTCCTCATTTCCCATAGTAACCTTGAACATACGTGGTCTGGCCCTGGGGACTTACCTATTGTGATGGTTCCATGAATTTCCAGCACATTCACTTTCTTAATATCAATCTGTTCAAGCCTATTATGAATTGGTCCATGGTGTTCTCACCATCAACAATGTCCCCTCTCTCCAGTGAATACTGAAGCAAAAAAAAACCAAACTCATTTAGGGCCTCCCCTCCCTCTTCAGGTACAAGTTCTCTCCACTATCCCAGATCAGCCCTACCCTCTCTCTTATTCCTCATGTGTAGGATTCCTCATGTAACTGGAGATATGGCAGTTTTTATATTTTTATTTCTTCCCTCATCTCAGAACATTCAAGACTTGTATTATTGGAAGGAACATTGGAGAGGTTGTTGAATTGGAATATAGTACTTGTATTTGACTAACTTTCCTCTGAACATAGGAGCAGGAGTAAGCCATTTGGCCCCTCAAGATCATGGCTGATCTGACTGTAACATTAATGCTACATAGTCATTTGTTAAATTCTTTGTTGGTAGCACAGCCTACTTTAATGCAACTTCCTATCTCACCAAATGTGCCAGTAAACCGAGCTTGCCATTTGCTACAACATGACCTCCATATTCGCCGTACACCAATTTCAGGGCATATTCCATGGGCACTGACCAAACAGAGTCTAGATCAGAGTGGTGCTGGAAAAGCAGGTCAGGCAGCATCCTGGGAGCAGGAAAATAGATGTTTCACACAAAACCACTTCATCAGGAATAGAGGCAGGAAGCTGGAAGGTTGCAACTGGTGTAAGGTGTGTGGGGGGGGGGGGGGGGGGGGGAATGAGGAAACTGGTTAAGTCAATAGCGATGCCCTGGGGTTGAAGTGTTCTGAGGCAGAGGATGAGGCAGGTCTTCTGCTAGGCGTCTAGTGGTGAGGGAGCAGCGGTGGAGGCTCAGGACCTGTATGTCCTCGGCAGAGTGGGAGGGGGAGTTGAAATGTTGGGCCACGGAGCGGTGGGGTTGATTGGTGCGGGTGTCCCAGTGATGTTCCCTGAAGCGCTGTGTTAGGAGGCTTCCAGTTTCCCTAATGTAGAGGAGACCACATCAGGAGCAACGGATACAATAAATGATATTGGTGGATGCGCAGGTAAAACTTGGATAGATTAGATTACTTACAGTGTGGAAACAGGCCCTTCGGCCCAACAAGTCCACACCAACCCGCCGAAGCGCAACCCACCCATACCCCTACATATACCCCTTACCTAACACTACGGGCAATTTAGCATGGCCATTTCACTTGAAAGCACATCTTTTGGACTGTGGGAGGAAACCGGAGCACCCGGAGGAAACCCACGCAGACACGGGGAGAACGTGCAAACTCCACACAGTCAGTCGCCTGAGGCGGGAATTGAACGCAGGTCCCTGGCGCTGTGAGGCAGCAGTGCTAACCACCGGGCCACCGTGGAAGACTCCTTTGGGGACTTGGATGGTGATGAGTAAGGAGGTGTGGGTGCAGGCTTTGCATTTCCTGCAGTGGCAAACACCAGCAAAAAAAAAAACGGCTGATGCCTACCACTTTCATCTCCCTGAAAACCCACCACACTCGTTCCAAGAGAAAACCAGCCCCTGAACAGGCTGGGACCAAACACAGACTACATCCAAGGATATTGGCATCAAAAATGTGCCAGTCCTTAATAACCCTCAAAATAGATTAGCTTAGATTACTTACAGTGTGGAAACAGGCCCTTCGGCCCATCAAGTCCACACCAATCCGCCTAAGCGCAACCCACCCAGACCCATTCCCCTATATTTACCTCTTCACCCAACGCTACGAGCAATTTAGCATGGCCAATTCACCTAACCTGCACATTTTTGGACTGTGCGAGGAAACACACACACACACACACACACACACTGGGAAAGTGTCTGTCTATGTGGAGTTTGCACAGTCGCTTGAGGCAGGAATTGAACCCAGGTCTCTGGCGCTGCGAGGCAGCCGTGCTAACCACTGTGCCACCGTGCTGCCCATATATATCTGACTCACTTACACTAAGCCTTCACACTTCAATGTTGTGCCAGTAACTATCAATGACATGCTGCTGCAAGCATACTGTGTCTTCACAGATGTGCACCCAGCTCCAGTTCCAGATTTAGCACATGCTCATTCTGAACCTGTGACTATCTGGATATTTGTAACATTACGGCCTTGCATTGTGCGCTATGCATCAGTCAGTCAGAGATACCCAGAACATATTACTTCTCTTTTGCCTTGCCATTGGGCCTCAGTCAAATCAAGAGTAGTCGTCTTGACTTATTGTGCTGGAACACTGAGCAAAGTGCAGCCCCATCACCAGCCCCTAGGCCTTGACTGGATCACATTATCTACTCAGGGTGGTCAGAGTCAGGATACTCTGCATGAATGTTATCAGCCCATCAAACATCTTGACTGTCCTTTTTGATTCTGGCCCCTGAACAGGAGCAACTTCAAAAGGGATATTGTGGGTAGTTGATGAGAGTTTCATAAGATCCAGTGAGGAAACCTATGAGACTTCAGAAAAGAAATCCAGTATCATTTGCAGGTCACATATTTAGACCATATATGCTTTCCTGGGTGAGATGCCAAACTGAGATCCTCTGTACTTACCCAACTGCACACAAAATATCCCAAGTTGATTAAGAATCATGTTTTATCTGGCTTACTATTCAGTTCTCAGTCAATATCAATAACACTGGTCTTGTATTTACTTGTGGTATCTTGACTAATTAATCTTCTTTTTCTACTAAATATTAAACTTGGAAAAGCAATTAATTAGTTACAGTCCACTCAGTGACAGGGAAAGGTGGTGCACTGATTTCTATGCTAACTGACCCACAACTCCCAAGTTCAGTTCTCGGTTCTTCACAAATTACTGGGACTCAAGTTCACTTTCTTGTAGGGCACAAGATTGGACCATTTTAACTTCTCTTCTCCCCACACTGACGTGCAAATGAAGTGGGGCCTTTGTTGGGAGTATCCATCGCAACACAGCACATTTGTATGTGTGCCAACAGACAAGCCACGTGACAAGAGAGAACACAATAAAATGTCTCACTGAATAAGCAATTGACAGAATTCAATATCATCAAGAATCACACAGTCATTGTTCTCTATAATGTAATGGATTATATAGCAAAGGTTAATTTAATGGTCTTGACATATTCCCCTAATTTAACTTGGCACTGCTGTGAGGTACAAGGTATTAATTGTAGTTCCTTAATATAATATCTTTCTTGGAATAAATTACAAGCAACATCGTCACGGCTCATTTATCTTACTGTGGGATCTTACCATGCACAAGAGAAAACACTTCGCATAGACTCGTTTGATAGCAGAAACTTTGTTGCAATAATTCATTGCACAAAATGCTTTGCTTCTTAATTCTAATACTTGCTAGCATGATGAAACAGAATTTCATTGTAAATATAATCATGAAAATTAATTGTTTTGGGAGAAAATTATTCCCTTCACAACATTAACTGCAAAAATAGCAGCAATTTCCACGAACAGATCATATCCCTTGGGGCTTAAAAAAAGCCAGCCTTTGTTATGAATACCCAAGATCACAAACAGCCTCCATTGTGGTTTACCATTCACGAGAGATCAGGCTGTTGCACATTGTGTTTTCTAGTTTTTTCCAGAAGATTCAGGAAATGTCATGCCAACTCAAAGGTGACAAGGTATATCTACTCAGATTTACTTGCCCCAGCAGGTAATTATTACAGAAGCAGAGTGATACAGCAAAATTCAGAATCCCCACAATTTTTTGAAGGCAAGTGACTGTGTGGAGTTTGCATGTTCTCCCCGTGTCTGCATGGGTTTCCTCGGGGTGCTCCGGTTTCCTCCCACAGTCCAAAGATGTGCAGGTCAGGTGAATTGGCCATGCTAAATTGTCCGTAGTGTTCGGTAAGAGGTAAATGTAGAGGTATGGGTGGGTTGTGCTTCGGCAGGTCGATGGGGACTTGTTGGGCCGAAGGGCCTGTTTGCACACTGTAAGTAATCTAATCTAAAAAAAAAACTTACCTTTGTTCATTTAGGTAAAAATTACCTGAACCAAAAAGGAATTTAAGCAACAAACTAAGAAATAAAAGTTCTTTCTCTCTCTGTAGATCTCCTAGGTAATCATACTGTATGTGGATAAGGTAAATGCAAGTTTCCCAATGGAGTATGAATCATCTGTCAAGATAGAAGAATTCCACAGCACTTAAAAAGAAAAAGGGGAAAATGTACATCTGTTTAAGTCAGTCAGTCAGTCATGGAGAGTTTGAAGAGATTTATTTGCATAGATAATGTAGGAGCAGTTTGGGAGGGGAGAGTTTGGAGGTTAGCTTAGTTGGCTGGATAGCTTGCTTGTGATGCAGTGGAAGGCCAACAGTGTGGGATCAATTCCCGCGCTGGCTGAGGTTACCATGAAGAAGATTCTATTGGTCAGTCGTGCCCCTCACTAGTCATCTCGATCTCTAATGGGAGAACAGTTCTACGGTCAGGTAAGACTGCGGCAGCCTTTACTTCTCCATACAATATCTGTTGACAACAATCAACATCCCAAACTCCAGAATGTAAAAAAGGGAAAAGCCTCTGAACTAGAGGTGATTAAAAAATAAAATTGCCACCACCTCATTTGTGCTGTCTGCGAGTAAACTTCTGCCAAAACAGTGAATTAGAAGATATGTTACAGTCCAGAAGACGGAGGAACTTTTATCAAAAAAAGAAACAGGCTACATCCCAACTGTTGGCTCACCAAATCCACACACACCAAACAAGAAATCCCAGAGAGCTAACTATGGATTGACATCTGAAAAGTGACAATATTGATAAGTTCAAAACAACTGAGGGATGCCAGTTTCAGTCACAGAGACAAAGATATACAGCATGGAAATGGACCCTTCAGTCCAACTCAACCATGTCATGCCAGCATTTGGCCCATATCCCTTTAAGCCCTTCCTAATCATACCCATCCAAATGCCTTATAAAATGTTGTAATTGTACCAGCCTCCACCTTTTCCTCTGACAGCTCATTCCATACACACACCACAGTGTGAAAGAGTTGCTCCTTAGGTCCCTTTTAAATCTTTCCTTTCTAACTTTAAACCTATGCCCTCTAGTTTTGGAGACCCTTATCCTGGGGAAAAGACCTTGAACGATTACCCATTTCATGCCCCTCAGGATGTTATAAAACATCCAAAAGGTCACCCCTCAGCCTTCGATGCTCCAGGGAAAACAGCCCCAGCCTGTTCAGCCTCTCACTATTGCTCAAGCCCTCAACCCTGGCAACATTCTTTAAGTCTTTTCTGAACCCTTTCAGGTTTCACAACATCCTTCCTGTAGCAGGGAGACCAGAATTACATACAGCGTAATAATGGTCTCACCAACGTTCTGCACAGCTGCAATATTACCTCCCAACTCCTATACTCAATGCACTGAACAATAAAAGGCAAGCATACCAAACACCTTCCTCACTATCCTATCACCCTGCAATCCCACTTTCAAGGAACGTGGCACTCTGATTCTGGGGAAGAGTTGCTGAACAAAAGGGACCTTGGAGTGCAGGTTCATAGTTCCTTGAAAGTGGAATCGCAGGTAGATAGCACCTCCCATTTATCAAAATTAAACTCCATCTGCCACTCCTCAGCCCACTGGCCCATTTGATCAAGATCCCATTGTACTCTTAAGTAACCTTCTTCGCTGTTTACTACGACTCAATTTTGGTATCATTTGCAAACTTACTAACTATACCTCCTGTGTTCACATCCAAATCATTTATGTAATGATGAAATGCAGTGGACCCAGTACAGATCCTTGTGGAATAGCACTGGACACAGGCCTCCAGATTGAAGAGCAACCCTCCACCACCACCCTGTCTTCAGCTTCGAGACAGTTCTTTATTCAAATGGCTAGTTCTCCCTGTATTCAGTGTTATACAAATGTTGCTAACCAGCCTACCACGAGGAATCTTGTCAAAAGCCTTACTGATGTCGGTGGTAAAAACAATAACTGCAGATGCTGGAAACCAGATTCTAGATTAGAGTGGTGCTGGAAAAAGCACAGCACTTCAGGCAGCAGGAAAATCAACACTTCTGATGATGAAGGGCTTTTGCCTGGAATGTCGATTTTCCTGCTCCTTGGATGCTGCTTGAACTGCTGTGCTTTTCCAGCACCATCCTTACTGATGTCTATATAGATTATGCGCACTGCGCTGCCCTCATCAATCCTCCTTGTTACTTTTTCAAAAATGATTTCCCACACACAAAGCCATGCTGACTATCCCTAATCAGTCCTTGCCTTTCCAATTACACAAATTCTGTTCCTCAGGATTCTCTCCAACAACTTGCCCAGCACCGATGTCAGATTCACCAGACTAAATCGAATCATCTCTATCTGTTCCAATCCTAGGCCTTGTTGTACATTTGGAAAAAAAAGCGTTTGAATGGCAAACTTTCCCCCACGCCCAAGAGAAGGCATATGAACTAAACTCCACTTCTGGTTTAACTGTAACACAGTGTCATAGTGTCAATACTGTCTTTTGTTGACAATCCTTTGATAGATTGAACAAAGCATTGTGTAATAATTTACCAGGGAAAGTCTCCGAAGCAAACAGCACAGGTTAAAAACGTTGCGAGGTGCTGTTGGAGGGTTCAAAGTCTTGCTCAGCGGATATACATTTGAGAGTGATGATTGCCATGTCTCTCATCTGCATTACCATTAGATGAAGTTGTGTTTGCTCTCAGGCTTTGCATATGTTAGTTTTAAACAATTGGACTGCCATAGGGACTTGGGGGGGGGGGGGGCGGTATTGCAGTTGGTCCTCGGAGTACATTAGGAATATTACCCTGAAAAGTAAGGGGAACTGCAAGTTTAAAACTGAACTTAGCAGCATGGAAGTACTTAGCTGCAGGTGTGATTATTTAGGCATCACGCTGCAGTGATGTAAATAAAGTGTACACAACATACAGAGAGGAAGAAACCTACAACTCCAAATCAAGTTTCCACTGAGCTAAGCAGGTATATGGTAATGCTCCAGAATATGCTGCACACTCCAGCAGACCATGGCAAAAGACATATTAAAGTGAATCTCCATTACAAAATCAATCATTACAGGTCGTTCTGTTATAATGTTCATCTTGTCAACACAAATTTACTAAAGCAATGACAAACTGGGGATGCTATTTCTACAGCATGAACTTTTAGAACGTGTAGGCTGTAGCATGATTACAGCACCAAAACTTTAAGCTCTGTTTCTAAAGTGCAATTTTTCGCTAAGGCAGGGTTGCACGAGCACGCAACCATGGTGTTTTAGAAAAACTGACAGCAATGTTTTCTTGATCAACGAGGAGGCAGTATGTTTGGTGGAGTTGAGAACATTGGAAGAGGCATTTAGTCTGTTCTGACTTTGTCTGATGGCTCTATTCTTTCCTCCTAACACAACCAATGTTTTCCTTTCAAATATACAACTTATTTCCTTTTGAATGCCTTCCACCATTTCATTTCAGACCATAACTCACTACGTTAAAAACAAAAATCCCAATATCTTTCCTTTACTTTTACTAATTAGTCCAAATCAGTGTCTTCTGATCACTGCTCCTGCTGAAAGCACACACACTTCTGCCCTGTACACTCTTTCAAAATACATTATACAGTCATTGAGTCTACAACACAGTAACAGCCCATTTGGTCCAACTCATCCATGCGGAACAGATTTCTCAAACTAAACAATGGCCCTTTCTCTGCATTTGGGCCAAATCCCTCTAAATCTTACCTATTCATATAGGTGTCCAAATGTCTTTGAAATGTTGGAATTTTACCTGCATTTACCACTTCCTCCAGCAGCTCATTCTATATATAAACCACCCTCTGTGTAAAAAAGTTGTCCCACAGGTCCCTTTTAAATCTTTCTCCTCTCACCTTAAAATTATGCCCTCTAGTTTTGAGTTCCCCTACTCTAGAGAAAAGACTTTGGCTATTCATCTTATCTATGACACTCATGATTTTATAAACCGCTATAAAGGTCACCCCTTGCCTCATACACTGGGACTATTTTCACGAGTGTATCTAGACTCTGAGTATAACTCACAGCCTTCAGTGCTGGCAATATCTTGGTCAACCGTTTCTGAACCCTCTCCAATTTACTAATAACCTTCCTGTAATAGGGAAAGCAAAACTCCACAGTATACCAGAAGACACGACACCAATGTCCTGTACAACCTCAACGTGATGCGCCAACTCCTATACTCAAATGGTCTGAGCAACGAAAGCAAGCATCCTAAACAGGCCTTCTTACCCACCCTGTCTACCTGAGATGCAATCTTGAAAGAATTATAGAATCCCTACAGTGTGGAAACAGGCCATTTGGCCCGACAAGCCACACCGACCTGCCAAAGAGTAACCCACCCAGTACAATTCGCCTATGTTCGACATTTACCCCACACTAATACACCTAACCTACACATCTCTGAACACTATGGGCAATTTAGCATGGCCAACTCACCCAACCTACACATCTTTGGATTGTGGGAGGAAACCAGAGCATGTGGAAGAAACCCACACAGAGACAGGGACGACATGCAAACTCCACACAAACAGACAGTCACCCAAGGCAGGAATTGAACCCAGGTCCTTCGCGCAGTGAGACAACAGTGCTAACCACTGAGCCACCATGTACCAAAACCCCCAGACCTCTGTTGAACAACACTCCTCTGGGCCCTACCATTAACTGTGTAAGGACTGCACTTGTTAGTCTTACAAAAATGCAAAACCTCACATTTAACTAAATTAAACTCTACCTGCCACTCATTGCTCCATTGGCCTAATTGTTCACAATTCCTTTGTAATCTTAGACAACCTTCGTCAACCTTAGACAACCAACTGTCTATTTGCACTCTGCATTCCTATTTATAAAGCTGAGGATATCATCTATTTTATTAATTGAGCTCTCAACATTTCCTGCTACCTTCAATGACTTATGCCAATCAGACTCAATTCGCACAGTTTGATTTAAAGTCTTTACTTTATATTGTCTCTTGTTTGTCCCACCCCAAGATAAGCACTTTATCACACTGATCTTCATGCGCCACGTACCTACTCACTCGACCAAGATGTTTATCTCCTTCCTGAAGTTTGTCACTATCCTTTGCAGATTATAATGTTTCAGTTTTTTAAAATAATCTAAAAATCTGACATAATATCCCATTAATCAAGAGCTAGGTTATGGTTTAAAATCTGTAAAAACCAAGGTTTCCAGCAATGATCCTTGGGGACCTCCACTGGAAACCTTCCCTCAGCCCAAAAAACAATCACTAATTCTATGCTGTTGCTGTCTCCTTTATTTCACGACCTCCAATTTTGCTCGCAAGTCTGTCGTGTGGTACTACATGAAATACCTTCTGGGAGAAAGGTTTTAATTCCAGTCGTCCAGATAGATTTTGAGTAGGATTCAACAGTTAAGAGACCAGCAACTAACTGACAGGGATAACCAGAAAAGAAAATCAATAGGAACAGGTGCAGGCCATTCAGCCCATTGAACATGCCTTACTATTCAATATGTGTATGGCGGAATGCAGTAAACACCACATTACCTGGCACTACTGTATGCACAGATTCATAAATAACCAGTGAGTTTTGGAAACCTGCATTATATTCTTATTAAAATATTCTAGATGTCACCCTAGCCACTTGCTCGGCTAATACTCAATTGTTGACATAATCATCGTCTCTAAGCAAAACCCTTGCATCTTGATTCAATTTTTCAGCCCACATTCATGCATCAAAAAATTCAAACCAGCTCAGTCCTGAAATGTTCCAGAACCAATAGCACTGGGGGGCAGAGCTTGCAAAAATGTTTCCCGATTTCACTTCCGAAAGGTTAGCTCCAGTTTTAAAGGTCAGTGGAAAATGAGGCTGTTTCAAGTTTCTCAGAAAAAAAATGCAGGAACAAGCTAAAATTGAATAAGGCACAGTAAGGGCTTACAGAGGTCATGAAAAGTAAATCATAAATTCTCTCTCATTTAAACTATCTAAGAAAATCATGCAAAACAGTATTTCATAAATATGAAAAGAGCACAATTTATAGTTGGAGATCCTGAAAGTCAAATTACTGAATTAGCTTAATAATTGGAAATTGGAAATTCTTAAAATACCATTTGCCAACGTCTAGAATATTGGAGGAGAATTAAATAGTGAGAATATTCTCACACTGAGAAAAATTTTGTTTTAGAGGAAGTAACTGTTAAAAAAGCAAAAATAAAAAAGTTATTTTGGACAAATCTATGAAATTTACCCTTAAATCATCTCTACTCTCTTGCCAGTAAACCTAGCTGCTCTGGTCAAACTAGAAAACTAAAGTCTCATCTCTGGTACTATTCCAGGAAATCTCCTCAGCACCCTCCTAAAGTGCTGTTTCCGCATTACTTAGCACAACACTGCAGTTCTGGCCGAACTAGCGAGAGAAAATAACTCAATGTAACTTTGTTTTGTACTCTCCACCAACAACAAAGTTGCATGAAATTTGAAGAGAATCGGGGATTGCGCTTTAAAACATCAATATCACTTTGCGAATTCGCCAATTCAAAAAGCCAAGATCTGGCAACTCACTTGATCAGTACAGCATTTCCCAACTTAATATATCCACTCCAAAACATTCAAGAGTGGGATAGTGTAATGGTAAATTCACTGACCTAATAATACAGAAGCCCTAGCACACAAGGTTCAAATCCTACCATGATCTGGTGGTCGAATTTGCATTTGTTTGATTAAATTTGGAATGAAAAGTAAATCACTAATGATGGCCATGAAACCACCATCTTTATAAAAGTCCATAGTAAAGCAACTTGGAATGGGTTCTATGAGTAGGCAGTGTTATCATGGTTGAGTGTGGGGCGCTGGAAAAACACAGGTCAGGCAGTATCCGAGGAGCAGAGGAATTGACGTTTCAGGCAACAGCCCTTCATCAGGAATGAATCATTGTTCAGGTATTATCATGGTTATGCCTTTGAACTAGGAAACCCAAAAAACCCTAGCAAATACTTTGTGGGCATAAGTTTGAATCCCACCATGGCAGATGGTGAAATTTGATTTCAGTAAATATCTGGAATAAAAGACGAGCTTAACATAAGCTAGTAAGCATAGCCATTTGTAGTATAAAACTCATCTAAGTACTCATGTCCTTGAAGGAAGGAAACTGCTACCGTTACCTGATCTGGCCTACATGTGACTGCAGACCCACCAGTAATGTGGTTAACTCTCAACTGCCCTCTGGGCAATAAAATATTGACCTAGCCAGTGACACCCACATCCCGTGAAGAAATTTTATAAGCCTATACCAGGGTCGCAGAGGAAGGGTAATGTTTACCACTTAAAAGACACACTACAGCAATTCAGCAAGATTCCTCCAGAGCATCTTCTAAACCTATAAGCTCTCCTATACAGGAGGAGAACTGCAGCAGGCGCATGGAAACACCACTACATTCAAGCTTCCCACCAGGTGATTTATCATCCTGTCTTGGAAATACAAACCACTGTTCTTTCAGAGTCTTGGAACTTCCTCCCCTACATTTCACTAGGCATCTACACCAGATCAAAAGTTTAAAAAGATTTTGAAAGCTTAAGGACAACTAGAAATGGTCAATAAAAAAGTTGACCTTAGAGATGCTGACAGCCCAAAGCAAGAAAGAGATTCCTATCTGCCTTAGGCCAACTTGTCATAAAGAACCAAAAAGGTTTGGATTTTAGTATTTAACTCAAAGATCAGAAGATAAAACTCATGATAAACATCTAGGCAGGTAGGGAAGTGCAACAACTTTGCTTACTGTGGTGTGCTGAGGAGCATTAATGCAGAAAGAATTTCCCTATATGAAAAATATTAGCTGCATTTTGAGGCCAGTACAGAATGAATGGTAAGGTCTGTCCAATTAGATGTATCTGCTGACATTCAATGGATTCTGTTGTCAGAATTTGCAACACATGGAAATCTATTTCCAATGGAGGCAGATGGTTGTAATAATAGTTTAGAGGCCCATGCGAATACTCTAAGGAGGCGTGTTTGAATGCTGCCACAAAAGCTGGCAAAACTTCAAATTCAATCAATAAATTTGGAATAGAAAGCTAGTCTCAGTAATGGCAACCATCACCAATTGCTGTAAAGCCCATATGGTTCACCGATGTCCTCTTAAGGAAAGAAATCTGCTGCCTGACACTGGTCTACATCTGACTTCAGACCCACCACAATATAGTTAACTCTTAATTGCCCTCTGACATGATCCAGGAACCCACTCAGTTTAAAGGCAATTAGGGATGGGGCTACCAATGTTCAGATCCCATGAAAAGCTAAATAGTAAATAACACACCAATCCTTACTATGAGATCAGCAGCCTTAGGCCAACAGGGCAAAGGAATGGTCTATGTCCTTTTCTAGGCTGATAAATCCTTGCTGCAATGCGCAGGCTTCTCAACTGCAAGTTAAAACTTTGATCTTGATGCTAAATCATGTACTGAAATTTGAGTGTAAGAGATAGCCCTGAGCTTGGCTGGGAATCTAGAATATTGACTCTCCATCTCAGAATAAGGAGTTGGCCATTAAAAGATTGTGATAAAACATTTCTTCACCAAACAGATGATCAATGATGATTTCTCTATCCTGGAGAGTAGTAGGTGTTCAGTCCTTGAGACTATTCAAGACAGGTTGATGAACTTTGAATACAAAGCCAATAGAGAAACAGGCAATCATGTAGAAAAGGTCACATTGAGGCATGGTCTTGTTGAATGGTGGCATAAGCTGGAAGCAATGAATGGCCTGCGCCTTTTTTATAAAACAAAATTACTCAAGAAAAATATTGTATAATCTCAAAGAATAAAGATCTGAAAGAACGAGACTCCAAACATTAATATTCAGTAACACCGGAGGTTGTTTTTACTTGCATTCGACTGGCCAAAACTCTAACTTCTGATGTGCTTAGTCAATATTGATGAAATAAATACTGCAATTTCAGAGGTGCAATTGTGATAGGACTGTGGGCCAAGGCAGCAAATGCTCAATTTCCTTGTTTTACTGCTATTTTGGGCATTCCTGTCTGGTTTATACAGGAATAATACTGAGCACTGATAGCCTTGTCATTCTCAACAGAAATTCAAGCTGAATATATGCTTACCAGCAATGCCATTTATATTGCACTGACAGAGCTGAGTACTGATGGAGAACTTCACAGCGCTGTTAAGTGGGATCACAAAAGCGCTTAGGGACATGGTTCTAAGTCACGAAAGAAGTAGAAGCAGTTGTTGCTGACAGTACTTAAAAGTATTGAGGGAGCATGTCAGTCTCAGTTACACATTTAGGCAATGCTAGAAGCAAAGCAGAAATCCAAACCAGCTGACCCAGAAGTATAAACATCACTAACAGAGCAAAACTGACAAGGTACATTTGTGAGAGAGAGGTTGTGTATGCAGAAACAGCATTCCAATTGTACTAGTGTTGGCTTTTGGGAACAGCATTACAATACAAAGCTGGGAGAAAGTCTCACAAGGTCCAGATCATGATCATGCATGGTTTCTCCCACTTCCAAGATACAAATTATTGCAGTGATTGTCATTAAATGGGAGTTATCATCTTGTAAGTTTGCTGGTAGATTTGATCACAGGTATTTGGTCACCCACAAGGTAACATCATCAGTGAGCTTCTGGTGAAGTGCTAGTGTTCTGTCCCACTTTCTATGTGTGTGTCTTGGTCTGTTAAGGTGGGTGATATCATTTCCAGTTCTTTTTCTCAGAGATTGGTTAATGAGGTCCAAATTGATATGATTATTGATGGAGTTCTGGTTTGAATGCCAGACCTCTAGGTATTCCCATAAATCTCTGCTTAGCCTGCCCTAGGATGGATGCAAGGTCCCAGTCGAAGTGGTGTCTTTCTTTGTCTGTATGTAAGGATACTCGTGATAGTAGGTCATGTCTTTTGATGGCTAGTTAGTGTTAGTCTATCCTGGTGGCTAGTTTCCTGCCTGTCTGTCCAGTGTAGTGTTTATTGCAGTCCTTGCATGGTATTTTAGAAATGACATTCAATTTACTGGTGGTTGGTGCAGGGTCCTTTAGCATCACTAGATTAGATTCCCTACAGCATGGAAACAGGCCCTTCAGCCCAACCAGTCCACATTGACCCTCCAAAGAGTAACCCACCTAAACCCATTTTCCCTCTGACTAATGCACATAACACTATGGGCAATTTAGCATGGTCAATTCACCTGACCTGCACATCTTTGAACCGTGGGAGGAAACTGGAGCACCCGGAGCTGTTTCGGTGTGTTGGTAGATTTATGGGCAACCATGAGACCAAGAGGTCAGAATAGTCCGTGGTTATCTCCTAGATGTCTTTGTGGTAGTATGGCTAGAGTTTCTGGGCACATTGTGTCTACTTGTTTGGGTTTATTGTTTAAGAATTGGCTGACCGTAATGATTGGGTACCTGTTGTTCTTGAATATGCTGTAGAGTTTTTTTTCCTTCTGCTACTCGTAGTTCCTGGGTGCTGCTGTGAGTTGTGGCCCGTTTAACTAATATTCTGATGCAACTGGACTTCTTAGCAGCATTAGAATCAGCCCTGAAAGACAATGGACTCCCAAAAGAAACCTACCAGATCATCAGACAGACAGTTGGACCAACACTAGGCAGGAAGAAAGAAGGGAACATCCTCAACACGCAGAAAAGTCAAGTCCAAGAATGACTCAGAAGACAGAAACATTGTCTGCAGGTAGGATTACAAAGGACACGCGACCATCATCCTAACAGTACATTGGCAAGGTGAACTCACTTCTTGCAGATACCAATACTTACCAGCAGGGTAATGATACACCCAACTCCACAGCGACAAGACCGGATCACAACTACATTAAAGCAGCTTTATAAATCAGACCAAATTGGCAAGACAGATCTCCACGAAATGAAACCTGATGGTTCCAACACACCCTGCTTCTCCAGCTTACCTAAGGTACACAAATCAGGGCCTGCCCCTCAAACCCACAGTCTCACTCCCTGGCACACCAACAGATAGACTAGCAAAGGAACTCCACAAAAAACAAGTACCTAGTAGGAGACTCATGCCACTCCACCCAAGAATTCCTGAGCAAAGCCATCAAGACAGAAGAGGACAAAATAATGGTCTCCTTTGACATAAAAGCCCTACTCACATCAATTAACATCAACCTGGCCAAAGAAACACTGACACAAACACCAGACAGCACCAACTTCATCAGCAAGGACATCCTCAAGCTAGTAGACCTGTGCCCACTGCCCACTTAACCTTCAATAACAAGACCTACAAACAAATCAGCGGAACACCTATGAGATCACCAATATCAGGTTTCTTAACAGAAGCAGTAATGCAGAGACTCTAATGTCATTTACAAAATACCATGCAAGGACTGCAACAAACTAGAGAGACAGGCAGAAAACTAGCCATCAGAATAGAGGAACACCAAGTGTATCCTTACAAACAGGTGAAGAAGGACACCACTTCAACTGGGACAACACATCCATCCTCTGACAGGCTAAACAGAGACACACACAGGAATTCCTAGAGGCCTGGCATTCAAACTGGAACTTTAATCAATAAACACATCGATTTGGACCCCATTTACCAATCTGAGAAAGAGAACCAGAAATGATATTACCAACCTTAACAGAACAAGACACATAAATAGAAAGCAGGACAGAACACCAGCACTTCACCAGAGGCTCACTGATGATCCTATGGTGATAAAACATCTGAAAAAAAAAACCTGCCAGCTCAGCAAGCAAACTTACAAATCTGAACCTAATCCTGAGCTACAAATCTCGTCAAAATCACTTGGAGTTATCGTTTAATCTGGTCGCATTTTGGCTGAGTTCCCAATTTTTCCCCTCACAGAGTGGCATCACTTTCCCTCTTGGCCCATACCTACAATTAGGGCTTTTGTTGATGGTTGGTCCACTGCTATCTTCAGTAGGTTAGCACTAACCTACAATGTACAAAACAAAATAAAATGTCAACCCCTTCCTAAACCACATCTGATTCAGAAGCAACACCGAAGGGCCTGTTTCCACACTGTAAGTAATCTAATCTAAAAAAACACCAGGTTATAGTCCAACACATTTATTTGAAATCGCAAGCTTTCAGAATGCTGTTCTTTTGTCAAGTGAAGTGACCTGACAACGAAGCAATGCTCTGAAAGCTTGCAATTTAAAATAAATCTGTTGGATTATAACCTGGGGTCAAGTGATTCTGCCTTTGTCCACCCCACAGCATGAGCGAGTTGGACCAAAAGGTCTGTTTCTGTGCTGTGCATCTTTATGACTATGATACCATAACTGATTCTGTAACAATAATATATCCCCTTCTGAATATTAAACATTACAGGTTTCAAACATTTCATAAATTTAGCCATCTAAAATAATCTGCATTGTAATTATAGCATGGAAGCAGATTTGTTTGGTCATAGTTAAAAATCACACAACATCAGGTTTTCCAACAAGTTTGTGGGCGGCACGGTGGCACAGTGGTTAGCACTGCTGCCTCACAGCACCAGAGACCCGGGTTCAATTCCCGCCTCAGGCGACCGACTGTGTGGAGTTTACACGTTCTCCCCGTGTCTGCGTGGGTTTCCTCCAGGTGCTCCGGTTCCCTCCCACAGTCCAAAGATGTGCGGGTCAGGTGAATTGGCCATGCTAAATTGCCCGTAGTGTTAGATAAGGTGGTTTGCGTTAGATAAGTATGGGTGGGTTGCGCTTTGGCGGGTCGGTGTGGACTTGTTGGGCCGAAGGGCCTGTTTCCACACTGTAAGTAATCTAATTCGATTTATTTGGAAGCACAAGCTTTCAGAGTGCTGCTCCTTCATCAGGGGTTGTGGAGTTCAAGATTGTAAGTTACAGAATTTATAGCAAAAGTTTACAATGTGACGTAACTGAAATTATATATTGAAAAAGAACTGGATTGTTTAAGTCTCATCTTTTAGAATGACCATGTTGGTTTCAGTTCTTTCATGTGTAAATTGCAAAACCGGTTTTAAAAGTTACATTCTCACGTGAACTTCAACAATTGGTGTCACGCCAGCCCAGGTAATGCATTGAAGGTGTGAGCTGTCCTGTGTGAGACTATCGGGTAAAAAATGAGGTCTGCAGATGCTGGAGATCACAGCTGTAAATGTGTTGCTGGTTAAAGCACAGCAGGTTAGGCAGCATCCAAGGAATAGGAAATTCGACATTTCGGGCATTCCTGATGAAGGGCTTATGCCCGAAACGTCGAATTTCCTGTTCCTTGGATGCTGCCTAACCTGCTGTGCTTTAACCAGCAACACATTTTCAGCTGTGTGAGACTATGCCACAATGGCCAGACTGTTTGGCCATGACCAATCTATTTTTGGGAATCATTTGTTACATGAGAATTACCTCTGATCCACATTCTCACCATAAACCACCAATGCCCCTTTCCTTGGAAGACCCTCGCTCTCCCATTCTCAAAACATTGACATAGTCACAGTTTCAGTCCATAATTCCTGCATTACACCCTATACCCACTCCCTGGAACATATTTCAATCCCTATAGCATAGTTCAAGCCTATTCCCATGTTTCTAAGGAGGATGTGCAAGCTGTGGAGAGGGTACAAAAGAGGTTTTACTGGAATGCTTCCAAAAGATGAGATTACAGTCTTGAGAAGCCCGGGCTGTTCACTTTAGAAGACAGAAGGTCAAAAGGAGATTTGATAAGTGTGTTTAAAATCATGAAAGGTCTGATCAGAGTAGATAGGGAGTCCCTACTCTCATTGGCAGGATGAGTTGAGAATCAGAGAATACCAATTTAAAAATGGCAGAACAACGAGACACAACAACGTGGAGAAATAACTTTTGCACAGCTAAGTTCTCATCTTTTTTGGGATGTTCTGCCTGATAAGATAGATACAACACTACCCTTAGTGCGTTCCAAATAGCAGACCAGATAAATAGTGGAAAAACCCAGAAGAAAACAAAAGAAGTCACTCTTCAGATGACCCTGCACAGACTCAACCAGCTAAATGACCTCCTTCTCTTCTGTACTACTTTATGATATTGAGGGTCAGATAGCTCAGTAAAAAATGAGGTCTGCAGATGCTGGAGATCACAGCTGCAAATGTGTTGCTGGTCAAAGCACAGCAGGGCAGGCAGCATCTCAGGAATAGGGAATAGGGAATTCAACGTGGCTGAAGAGTTTCTGTGCAGAGGAGATGACCTGGGGGGTGCAGTGAGAGAGGGACTCACTGAAATCCTTGTAGAGGGAGGAAGAGAGCTTCTTCAAGGAAGGCATCCTTGTAAGAGGATTCGCAGTAGGTTAAAATCTTCGAGTAAAAAATGAGGTCTGCAGATGCTGGAGATCACAGTTGCAAATGTGTTGCTGGTCAAAACACAGCAGGCCAGGCAGCATCTCTTACAAGGATGCCTTCCTTGAAGAAGCTCTCTTCCTCCCTCTACAAGGATTTCAGTGAGTCCCTCTCTCACTGCACCCCCCAGGTCATCTCCTCTGCACAGAAACTCTTCAGCCACGTTGAATTCCCTATTCCTGAGATGCTGCCTGGCCTGCTGTGCTTTGACCAGCAACACATTTGCAGGTCAGATAGCTCAGTTGATTGGACAGTTGGGTTTCCAACGCAGAGTAACACCAGCGTGGGTTCAATGGCTATCCAGCTGAGGTTACTATGAAAGGCTCTCCTCACCTGAGGCATGGTGACCCTCAGGTTAAACTAGCACCAGTTATCTTTCTCTAACGAGACTACTGCCCCCTGGGACTAAGGCATCAAAAAAGTTGCCAATTTTATCAAAACATCAAAAGATAGTTGGTCATTTGACCCCTCCGGCCCACAATGCCATTCATTATGATCATGGAAGACCAGTGCTCAGTAACCTAATCCCACCCTCTTCCTATATCCCTTTGAGTCAGGTATAGCTCATGTGGCCATTCTTGAAAAAGATGAACACATTGATCAATCTTTTCATAGTGGCAAACAACCAAATCATAAAAGCTGAACAGAGAGAGAGAAAAAAAACAATTCAGCTCAGATACAAACTGAAACCACAATTGCAAAGATTGTGCTTTCGTTTATGGGAAGGGGACTGGCTGCAGGCGAGATATGGGAGTCAAAGAAAAACTAGTACAGAGAACGTTATTAATAGCCCAGAGTGAGGAATAAACTTTTCAGTCCCATGACCCAGAGTCAAAAGCCCCTTCAAATCATGACAACTTTCTTGCAGTCCATTCAACATACAAAGCTATGGAGTTACACAGCTACTAAGACTATTCACGTGAAAAGTAACTCCGAAACCCGATTTAAAAATAAATTATTCTCGGCTAAGGAAGAACTCAATTCACTTGTGTAACCTGATACACAGCATACCAAAAGGTTAACTCACAAGCACCAGCGCACAGTCCGACGGTGAGAACTTCATAAAGTAAGGGTACCTCTCATTGAGAAGCTAAACGAACTCACCAAGTGCTCTCGCTGATCCATGCGGGGAACATGCTTCACAAGAAAGACGTGGGGGGGTGTCTTTAAAAAAAATAAAATAAAACTCACCGTAAGATACTGCCACAAAACTTCTGGTTCCTTCCCTCGGGAGGAGGAAGAACCAAATCCAGCAGCTCCAAGCCGTTCTTGTTTTCTGTGAATTGTTCTTGAAAGAGGCTCAGCTTTCTACCGGATAGAAAGCTGTCTTTGAACCTGACTGCAGGCTCTTCTGAGCTCACAGCCTGGGAGGGCCCTGGGTTCTGTCAGTTGAGAGTTCCTGTTGCACTATTTGCTGTGAGTTTTCGAGGCCGGGGCCAACTGTTGACTCAACTCCTCCCACACAAAACGAGAACCAGCTGCTTTCTGATCCCTGGGGCTGTTTTGTGACAAGAGGGCAGTTTATATTTGGAAGGAGCTTCTGAGCTCCCTCTGTACGGCTTAGCCTTACTGAAGGGCTGGATGGTTAATGTAGAGACATCACTCCTGTTACCCCATTCAAACTGATTTAGAAATGAGGTCAGTGCTGCAGAATACTCTTCCAAATCCAAACTTAAAAACACAACACCAGGTTATAGTCCAACAGGTAAAAAATGAGGTCTGCAGATGCTGGAGATCACAGTTGAAAATGTGTTGCTGGTTAAAGCACAGCAGGTTAGGCAGCATCCAAGGAACAGGAAATTCGACGTTTCGGGCATAAGCCCTGATGAAGGGCTTATGCCCGAAACGTCGAATTTCCTGTTCCTTGGATGCTGCCTAACCTGCTGTGCTTTAACCAGCAACACATTTTCAGCTATAGTCCAACAGGCTTATTTGGAAGCACTAGCTTTTGGAGTGCTGCTCCTTCATCAGGTGGATGTTCCAAATTCATTACATATTAGTTTTCCGCCCATGATAGTGGACCCCAATGATCTTCATAAACACTGCAACTCTCTTCTTGTATCTCAACACACTTTGTCATGAGAATGCAGTTCCAAAATACAGCAAAATCCAGCTTCAGACCCAACATCAACCAAAGTTTAAAAGAGGGCCTTGTTTTCTCAAATTAAAAAGCAAATTGCAAATTTTTTGTAGTTTTGCTTGTGGCTGAGTGGTTAGCACTGCTGCCTCACAGGACCCAGGATCAATTCCTGCCTCAGGCAACTGTCTGTGTGGAGTTTGCACATTCTCCCCGTGTCTGCGTGGGTTCCCTCTGGGTGCTCCGGTTTCCTCCCACAGTCCAAAAATGTGCAGGTCAGGTGAATTGGTCATGCTAAATTGCCCGTAGTTTTAGGTGGATTAGTCAGGGGTAAATGTCGGGGAATGGGTCTGGGTGGGTTGCTCTTCAGAGGGTTGGTGTGGACTTGTTGGGCCGAAGGGGCTGTTTCCACACTGTAGGGAATCTTAAAAAAAAAGTGACAAGTATGTTATACTGAACCACAACACAGAGTCGTTTTTGCGAGACATCCTCCTCACAGACAAACCCAAATAGGATTTTCTTCACAATGCTCACACTTGATTGAATTAAGATTCTTGAGGCCTTGGTTCCTGACATTTCTGCTGTTAAATCCAGCACCTAGATTAGATTTAGTTTCAATAATTCTGCAGTCGACTTGTAATGAGACAAAAATTCCACAAAAATGCCTGTTTGGCATTTAACCCCTTAACTGCTGCCTTCCTATAATCTGATGAAAAGTTTAAATTGAGGGAGAGGCAATGGCCTCGTGGTATTGTCCTTGGACTGTTAATCCAGAAACTCAGGTGATGTTCTGGGAACTCAGGGCGAATCCTGCCACGACAGATGATGGAATTTGAATTCCATATAATCCCTACAGCGTGGAAGCAGGACATTCGGCCCATTGAGTTCACATCAACCCTCTGAAGAATATCTCACCCAGACCCTACTCCATCCCTGTATTCCCATGGCTAATCCATCTAGTCTGCACATCCCTGAACACTATGGGCAATTTAGTATGGACAATCCACCTAACTTGCACATGTTTGGACTGTGGGAGGAAACCATTGCACCTGGAGGAAACCCACACAGACACGGGGAGAATGTGCAAACTCCATGCCGACAGTCACCCAAGGGTGTGATTGAACTGGGTCCCTGGCTCTGTGAGACAGCAGTGCTAACCATTGACAACATATATCTGGTATTAAGCATCTAATGATGACCAGGAATTCATTGGTGATTATTGGGAAAAACACATCTGGTTCACTAATGACCTTAAAGGAAGGAAGCTGCCATCCTTACCTGGTCTGGCCAATGTGTTTCTCCAGACCCACTGCAATGTGGTTGACTCCTAACTGCCCTCTGGGCAATAAGGGGTGGGAGATAAATGCTGGCCTAGCCAGCGACACCCTCATCTCATGAATGGATAAAAAAAATTAAAGTATTTTAAATGTTGCCTTAAATGACATAAGCATTAAGTTGGAGGATAAAGCTATCACCAGCTCTTCTTCAAAATAGTTCCAGTGGATCTTTTATGTCACCTTGAGAGGAAAGACAGGGCTACAGTGTGATCTCTCATCAGAAAGGCAGCACATCTGACAGTGCAGCATTCCCTCTGCACTGCACTTGGAAAGTCAGCCTAGACTTTTTGTGCACAGGTCCCTGGAAAAGGATTTAAACCCATAAGCTTCTGTCTCACTGTCAATTGTGCTACTTCCTGAATCATGGCTGATACATGCAAGGTCTCAAACCACTCCACCATTGTATCTTCTGCTACAACTACACTTTCCTGTCCGATTGCAATATCCCTTGTTTCCCTTGGTATCCAAAAAGTAACTCCCTTCACCAATGAGTGATGATGGTTAAGATTGTCTTCCTCAACAGACAAAGATGGATAATAACATTTCAAAGGCATAGTTTTACAAATTATCAAAGTAGAATGATGTTTAATCATAGTACAGATGATGACTACTTGGCCCGTCGAATCTGTGCCAGCGACATAGTAGCCGTCAGCTTCATTCCACTTTGCAGCTCCTAGTCCACAGCTTCAGGTTTCACTAGTTCAATTGCATACCATGTTATGCCACAGCCTCCCATTTCTTTCCAGTTTCTCCAGCCCAGGCAACATGCTCATAAATCTCTGAAGCTCTCTAAAGCAGGTATGTCTTTCGTCTAGTGGGTAAGACTGAATGTGTCCATTCGTGCAGTTGCTTTCTGGGTGCCAAACTGAGACTTGTGTGAAATCCAGTCTCAGACTGCTGGGTGGAAGCTGCTTTAGCAATCTCAAATAAGCACACGATAGACTTGTGCAGAATGTGCAAACCATTCCTACCTGGGGGACATGGAACAAATGTCATGCATTAGCATTACCATCATGGCTGATCGAACGACCAAATGCTTTTGACACATCCCATCCCGCTAGACCCTGTATGTCATCAATTGAAGAGGGTTCCCTCAGTTTGGTGCAGAGGTACAGCGTTAAAAAGAAGGATGGCAGAGCTTTACTCTGCAATTGGCTGCATGGCAGCTTTATGTGTTTGATGCTGCCACCTAGGGGTGAGTTTTAATCCAGGCAAAAATTCAGGTAGTGGGGGTGAGGAGGAGGAGGGAATCGAAGGTTTTTCTCCCCTGATGTCTTCATTGATTTTAGTGACCAGGCTGTATTCACATCGTGTCTTCCAGCTGACTTCTCACATACATTGAGAAATCAAACAGCTTCCATTCATCTCTTTTGAATAAATATTGAGGTTGCAATAAAAAAGACTTCTTGACAAATCCAGTCAGATAATGGAGAAGGTAAAGACAAGGACTGCAGATGCTGGAAACCAGAGTCTAGTTAAAGTGGTGCTGGAAAAGCGCAGCAGGTCAGGCAGCATCCGAGGAGCAGGAAAATCAACGTTTCGGGCAAAAGCCCTTCATCAGGAATGGAGAATCTATTCACTGTTGAAGTAGCTGTGGGCGGTGGTGCAGAATGAACATGGATTTAACTGATGGCCAATAGTGTACAGTACATAGAATTATAGGAACAGGAGAAGGCCATTAGCCTCTCCAGGTTGCTCCGCCATTCAGTGAGATTGTGGCTGGTCTGTGGCTTAATTCCATACACCTTCGGCCTGTATCCCATAATATCTTTGCTTAACAAACATTTTTCGATCTCAGATTTAAAACTAACAACAAATCTGCCATCTTTTGTGTGTTGAAATGTTCCCAAGCATTAAGGTCTGCTCCCAAACATGAGTATGGCAGATGCTGGAGATCAGAGTCAAGGCTAGAGTGGTGCTGGAAAAGCACAGCACGTCAGGCAGCATCTGAAAAGCAGGAGAAACAACCTTTCGGGCAAAAGCCCTGCATCAGGAATGAGGCTGGGAGCCTCGGGAGTGGAGAGATAAATGGGAGGGGGGTGGGGCTGGTGGAAAGTGAGGAGAAGGTGCCAGGAGGGGAGGGTGGTTTGTTAGGGGGTGTGGACCTGACCTGACATTCCACCCTGACCTTAAATTTACCTGGACTATCTCTAACGCATCCCTCCCCTTCCTGGACCTCTTCATCTCCATCAACAGTGACTGACTCAAAGCTGACATTTTTGACAAACCCACCAACTCCCACAGCTATCTGGATTACACCTCTTCCCACCCTACTTTCTGCAAAAATGCCATCCCGTATTCCCAATTCCTCCGCCTCCGCCGTACCTGCTCCCAGAAAGACCAGTTCCACCACAGAACACACCAGATGGCCCCCTTCTTTAAACACTACAATTTCCTCTCCCACATGGTTGATAATGCCTTCTGGCGCATCTCATCTATGTCCCGCACCTCTCTCCTTGAACCCCACCCCTCAAACCCCAACAAGGACAGAACTCCTGGCCCTCACTTTGCACCCCACCTACCTCTGTATGCATCGCATCATCCTTTGCCATTTCTGCTACCTACAAACAGACTCCACCACCAGAGATATATTTCCCTCCCCACCCCTATTTGCCTTCCATAAAGACCGTTCCCTCCGCGACTGTCTCGTCAGGTCCATGCCCCCCAACAACTCACTCTCCCCTCCCGCACCTTCCCCTGCCACTGCAGGAATTGCAAAACCTGCACCCACACCTCCTCCCTCACCTCTGTCCAAGGCCCCATAGAAGCCGTCCACATCCATCAAAGTTTCACCTGCACTTCCATCAATGTCATTTACTGTATCCGTTGCTCCTGATGCTGTCTCCTCTACATTGGAGAGATAGGATGATTACTCACAGAGCGCTTCAGAGAAAATCTCCGGGACACCTATTCCAATCAACCCCAACACTCTGTGGTTGAACATTTCAACTCCCCCTCCCACTCTGCCGAGGACATTCAGGTCCTGGGCCTCCTTCATTGCAACTCCCTTACCACCCAATTCCTGGAGGAAAATCGCCTCATCTTCTGCCTCGGGACCCTTCAACCCCAGGGCATCAATGTGGACCACCAGTTTCCACATTTCCCCTTCCCCTACCTTACACCAGTTGCAACCTTCCAACTCAGCACCACCCTCATGACCTGTCCCATATGTCAATCTTCCATGCCACCTCCTCTCCGACCTATCACCATTACCCTTATCTCAATCCACCTATTGCACTTTCAGCTAGCTTCCCCCACACCTCCCTCCCATTTATCTCTCCACCCCACCCCACCCCCCCACCGAGGCTCCCAACCTCATTACTGATGAAGGGCTTTTGCTCGAAATATCTAATCTCCTGCTCCTCAGATGCTGCCTAATTGGCTGTACTTTAATCTTGACTCCCAATTTTTTTGATGCTGTCCCCCAGAATCCCCAACCAGTGGAAATAGTTTATCTACAAGTAAAAAATGAGGTCTGCAGATGCTGGAGATCACAGCTGCAAATGTGTTGCTGGTCAAAGCACAGCAGGTTAGGCAGCATCTCAGGAATAGAGAATTCGACGTTTCGAGCATAAGCCCTTCATCAGGAATAAGAGAGAGAGAGCCAAGCCGGCTGAGATAAAAGGTAGGGAGGAGGGACTAGGGGGAGGGGCGATGAAGGTGGGATAGGTGGAAGGAGGTCAAGGTGAGGGTGATAGGCCGGAGTGGGGTGGGGGCGGAGAGGTCAGGAAGAGGATTGCAGGTTAGGAGGGTGGTGCTGAGTTGAGGGAACCGACTGAGACAAGGTGGGGGGAGGGGAAATGAGGAAGCTGGTTTATACCTTGAAGTCTTCAATCAGTTTCACCTATTTTCTAATCGGCTTGGTTAAGTGATATTATTACACAACTCTGGAGCAGATAGGACTTGAACTCGGGCCTCCTGGCTTAAAGGTAGGGACACAAATACTGTGCCACAAGAATCCTACCTTCAAAGTTCTAGAGAAAACAGCCCTAATTTGTATAGTCACTCCTCATAACACAATACTTCAATTTCGTGTCCAGGGCAGGAGATTATGTGACATGACCTCCAGGAATATAAAGAAACAGAGTTGGCAACCATCAAATATACAAGCTCAGATTATTACCCAGGCAACCTATTTCTCAGGAACCCACTGAGGAAAGTTTCTCACTTATGAACGAGTAGGAATAGGAATAGGCCATTCAGCCTATTGAGCCTGTTCCACCATTCAATATGATTATGACTAATCTAACACTTCAGTTGCTTTTAGCTACCCTATCCCAAAAACCCTGCATACTACTAGTAATCAGAAAACTATGAATCTTTTATCCAAATGTAATGACACTCCACAGCCTTCTGCGACAGAGACTTTCAAAGGTTCACAACATTTTGAGTAAAAGAATTTCTCCTCATCTCGGACCCTTATTTTTAATTTTCTCCCCCCTCCCCACCCCGCTTTCTCCATCTTAGGGAAACATCATAATTAGAAACAAAAGGTGTTGGAGCAACTCAACAGCATCTATGGAGGGAGGAACAGATTTAACATTTCAGTGATTCTTCTTTGGAATTGGAAAACATGATAGCTGGATCTATCCCGTCAATCCTTTTACATACTTTTGAAACTGCAGAGAATTCAGGCCCAGTTTGCCCAATCTCTCTCTATTGGACGTTGGACTTTATCTTCTCCATAATGTCTAGTAGCCAGGGTCAAAATGTTTCCAGCTAGAGTCACCTGATATGAATCATCAGCGGCTTGATGTCCCATCATGCTTCACCTTTTTTCTTTAAACCACAGCCCTGATATCATTAATCTTGTCCCTGTTGTCCTACATTGACTCCCAACTTCCACAATACTGAAAAATTAAAATTTCCAACTTTGTGTTCAAAATTCTATATGTCCTTTGTATTCAATACAGTTGGTTCTGCTAAAGCAGGTGTTTCTTTGATGTGAGCTGCAAATGTGTTGCTGGTCAAAGCACAGCAGGCCAGGCAGCATCTCAGGAATAGAGAATTCGACGTTTCGAGCATAAGCCCTTCATCAGGAACAAGAGAGAGAGAGAGAGCCAAGCAGGCTAAGATAAAGGGTAGGGAGGAGGGACTAGGGGGAGGGGCGATGGAGGTGGGATAGGTGGAAGGAGGTCAAGGTGAGGGTGATAGGCCGGAGTGGGGTGGGGGCGGAGAGGTCAGGAAGAGGATTGCAGGTTAGGAGGGCGGTGCTGAGTTGAGGGAACCGACTGAGACAAGGTGGGGGGAGGGGAAATGAGGAAACTGGAGAAATCTGAATTCATACCTTGTGGTTGGAGGGTTCCCAGGCGGAAGATGAGGCGCTCCTCCTCCAGCCGTCGTGTAGTTGTGTTCTGCCGGTGGAGGAGTCCAAGGACCTGCATGTCCTCGGTGGAGTGGGAGGGAGAGTTAAAGTGTTGAGCCACGGGGTGATTGGGTTGGTTGGTTCGGGCGGCCCGGAGGTGTTCTCTGAAGCGTTCCGCAAGTAAGCGGCCTGTTTCACCAATATAGAGGAGGCCACATCGGGTGCAGTGGATGCAATAGATGATGTGTGTGGAGGTACAGGTGAACTTGTGGCGGATATGGAAGGATCCCTTGGGGCCTTGGAGGGAAGTGAGTGTGGAGGTGTGGGCGCAAGTTTTACATTTCCTGCGGTTGCAGGGGAAGGTGCCGAGGGTGGAGGTTGGGTTGGTGGGGGGTGTGGATCTGACGAGGGAGTCACGAAGGGAGTGGTCCTTGCGGAACGCTGATAGGGGAGGGGAGGGAAATATATCCTTGGTGGTGGGGTCCGTTTGGAGGTGGCGGAAATGGTGGCGGATGATACGTTGTATGCGGAGGTTGGTGGGGTGGTAGGTGAGAACCAGTGGGGTTCTGTCTTGGTGGCGGTTGGAGGAGCGGGGCTCAAGGGCGGAGGAGCGGGAAGTGGAGGAGATGCGTTGGAGGGCATCGTCGATCACGTCTGGGGGGAATCTGCGGTCCTTGAAGAAGGAGGCCATCTGGGCTGTGCGGTGTTGGAATTGGTCCTCCTGGGAGCAGATGCAGCGGAGACGAAGGAATTGGGAATATGGGATGGCATTTTTACAGGGGGCAGGGTGGGAGGAGGTGTAGTCCAGGTAGCTGTGGGAGTCAGTCAGTTTATAATAGATGTCTGTGTTGAGTCGGTCGCCCGAGATAGAAATGGAAAGGTCTAGGAAGGGGAGGGAGGAGTCTGAGATGGTCCAGGTGAATTTCAGGTCGGGATGGAAGGTGTTAGTAAAGTTGATGAACTGTTCAACCTCCTCGTGGGAGCACGAGGCAGCGCCGATACAGTCATCGATGTAGCGGAGGAAAAGGTGGGGGGTGGTGCCAGTGTAGTTGCGGAAGATGGACTGTTCCACATATCCTACGAAGAGGCAGGCATAGCTGGGGCCCATGCGGGTGCCCATGGCAACTCCTTTAGTTTGGAGGAAGTGGGAGGATTGAAAAGAGAAGTTATTCAGGGTGAGGACCAGTTCAGTCAGTCGAAGGAGGGTGTCAGTGGAAGGGTACTGGTTGGTGCGGCGGGAAAGGAAGAAGCGGAGGGCTTTGAGTCCTTCGTGATGGGGGATGGAGGTATACAGGGACTGGATGTCCATAGTGGAAATAAGGCGTTGGGGACCGGGGAAGCGAAAATCCTGGAGGAGGTGGAGGGCGTGGGTGGTGTCCCGAACGTAGGTGGGGAGTTCTTGGACTAAAGGGGACAGGACCGTGTCGAGGTATTGGGAGATGAGTTCGGTGGGGCAGGAGCAGGCTGAGACAATGGGTCGGCCGGGGCAGGCAGGTTTGTGGATTTTGGGCAGGAGGTAGAAACGGGCGGTGCGGGGTTGTGGGACTATGAGGTTGGAGGCGGTGGATGGGAGATCCCCTGAGGTGATGAGGTCCTGGATGGTCTGGGAGATGATGGTTTGGCTCGAAGTTTTTTACTCGAAGTTTCTTTGATGTGAATTGGCTTTAATGCGATTGAAGAATTCAGACCATTACTTGTAGAATGCAAACTTTCCTCACCTGTATTAGCTGGAATGCAATTCTGGCCTCATTAGTTTAAATGGTATGGCTATCTGGCTATTTTCTTATAGAGTCAGAGATTCATAGATATGCACAGCACGGAAACAGATCCTTCGGTCCAACTCGTCCATGCTGACCAGATATCCTAACCAAATCTGGTCCCATTTGCCAGCCCCTGGTCCATATCCCTCTAAAACCCTTCTTGTTCATATACCCATCCAAATGCTTTTTAAATGTTGTAATTATACCAGCCTCCACCACTTTGCCTGGCAGCTCATTCCATACACAGACCACCCCCGGTGTGAAAAACTTGCCCCTTAAGTCTGTTTTAAAGTTTTCCTCTCTCACCTTAAACCGATGTCCTCTAGTTCTGGACTCCCTCACCCCAGGAAAAAGACCCTGTCTGTTTACCCTATTCATGCCCCTCATGATTTTATAAACCTCTATATGGTATAAATCTTCGAGTAAAAAATGAGGTCTGCAGATGCTGGAGATCACAGCTGCAAATGTGTTGCTGGTCAAAGCACAGCAGGTTAGGCAGCATCTCAGGAATAGAGAATTCGACGTTTCGAGCATAAGCCCTTCATCATCCCTCTTATTCCTGATGAAGGGCTTATGCTCGAAACGTCGAATTCTCTATTCTATATGGTATAATACAAGATCGCATGAGAATGGAACTATTGCGTTATATCAGAACTGACTGTACCTTTGCAACTGTCTTTGTTCCAAGAACCCTTTAAGGCTTTGCATTCCTTCAAATTGGAGCTCTTCTGAGCATTTCCACCCCTTTGAACCCACTGTTACTCTCCATGTCTTCATACACCTAGACCGTGATTTTCTCAATAAGTGAATAGTCAGGTCACTGAGTGTGAAAGCAGTGCCTGATCCTTTGTGGGAGAGCAACGGTATTTAATCTGTTCATGATGTTGGCCTGTCTGAGGAGGCTGGTGGACAAGTCAGACAGTTGAAATGTTGTCAGTCTGGGAAGTGCCTTCATAGGAGAGAGCACCTTCATACTAAGGCACTTTTCAAAGACAAAGTTGGTGTTTTTATGTTTCATTCTAGCCCAGGCGGGCAGGCCTCATTGATTGGAGGTTTGGAAAGGTTGTGGCATGCACCCTCCATTGACTATGAGAGATTCACCTTGAGTCATGGAGTGCTGCTAAAGATGAACCCATCAGGGTGAGGGAGTGTTATAGACCAATATGTATTGCCCATCCTAATTGTCCAGAGAGCAGTTAAGAGTCAACTACACTGCTGTGGGTCTGGACTCACACGTAGGCCCAACTAAAGGACATCAGTGACCCAGACGGGTTTGGTCATGGTCTCACGGTAATCATTAGACACTTAATTCCAGATTTTTAAAACGTTGATTCAAATTCCACTGCCTATCATAGCAGAATTTGAACTCAAGTCTCTGGGATAATACATGGGTCACCAGAATAACAGTCCATCAATAATACTACTAGGCCATCACATCAAATGGCTGCTTCTGGTTCAACTGGTGATACTCATAGATTATGGCATCACCTGAATCTAGTCAAGTGCCAATGGGAGAGAAGAGTGGCCCATTAATGGAGCATGTAAATGATATATTTGACAACCCAGTGCGTAGCCACACTGGTAATGTTGCCATCACTTAGAATATCAGTTCTGAAGAACATCTATGCAGGACTCTCTCTCCACAGATTTGCTGAGCTTCTCCAGCAATCTCTGTGTTTAAGATATCCAGCATTCACAGTTTTTTCCTTTATTACTTTGAATATCAGTGGGACAACATTGGGTTCCAGTCCCATGAATTTCTGCTACTGTTCTACCAGACCATCTCCAGAGGTCTGTTAAAGTCCAGCTCCCTAGGCCTGAAGCTGTTCCACCTCATCCTTTTAGACTCTCCTTAAATTTACCTCTTTGATTATGGTCTTAAATTAGCTCTAATTGTATGTAATCTTTTGGCTTGGAGCCAACTGCCCTAGTTGCGCTAGTGTGAAGTGCCTAAAGATGTTTTCCTCAAGGGAAGGTGTTATTATAGAAAGGGTTTCCATGGTAATAGCACGCATATTGACATAAATCCCGCCCTGCAGACCCACAGGTGTACAGTTCTTTAAGAAAACAAAGCAACGTTTCTGCAATATAATACCTTGCAAGCTTATCTCTGACCCATTAAGCTCCTATATTGGCAAGCACTTGTAGTTGGAAAGTTTGAAATGACTTGAAAGGTCATAAAAACAGAAATTCTCAATGACCCTGAAGAGTCATATTTCACTTGCATTCTCGGTCTTTCAGTCTGCAGATGCTACCAGACCCACTGTGCATTTCCAGCACTTTCTAGGCGGATCCCTTCTTTGGGGAGTCTAGAACCGGGAGATGCAATTTAAACATAAGGCAGAAGCCACTTAGGACTGAGTTGAGGAGGTCTTGGTTTTGCTCATAGGGTTGAGAATGTTTGGAAACCTCTCCCAGATGAAGCATAAACTCAGTTAGTACATTTAAAGTACAGTTTGATGGATATCTGAATACTAATGAAATAAAGGGATATGGGAATAGTTTGGGAGGGAAAAGGGAATTGGAATGGATAATCAGCCTTGGTCATATTGAAAGATGGAGCAGACTTGAAAGCTGAGTGGCTTACTCCTACTCCGATATCCTCATCTTATTTCAGGTTTCTGTGATATTTTGCCTTTTACTTGATAATGAATTGTTTTAAATGTAATGGACACAAGGAAATTATTTTTACTCTGCTTTTCATTCCTTGGGCAAAATCCTTGGGCAAAATGTTAGCTTTACCAAGAGTATATACAGAATCCATTTTGAATGTGATCTTTGTAACCTCACATTGAAATCAAAACTGAAGATAAATAGTGTTTCAATGCCATTTTGTCTAGATCCAGTTTCTGGTCTGAATGTCAATGATGTTGATTGAGATTTTGATTTTGAAAGTATAAGGCGATATTGTACAGTACAGCACTGTATTGTACAGTATGACATGATATAGTACAGTAATGCATTTATTTAGAATGTGTAAGTACAGGCTGCATTATATGGATGGCAGGCTAGTGGTAATATCACTGGATTATTGGACTCAAAACCCAAATCATATTCTGGGAAACTAGGCTCAAATCCTGTCATGGCAGAATTTGAAATAAGTTTAAAAAGAACCTGGAGTTTGGAGTCTAATGAAGACCATAAATCCATTGGTCATTTTCAGACAAGACACATCTGGTTCACTAATGTGCTTCTGAGGTGGAAACTGCCATCCTTATCTGGCCTGGTACATCACTACCACGTGACCCTAGACTTACAGCAATGTGGTTGACTCTTAACTGCCCTTTGCGCAATTAGGGTTGGGCAATAAATGCTGGTCTGGCCAGTGACAACTTTATCCCATGATAGAATAATTTAAAAAAATTGGCCCATCTTTTCCATATAAACCTCCTCCCATCCTGCTTCATTTCACACTACCCACCTCTTCCTTACCTTCCTTTCTCCTCCAACTTCATTTAGCTTCATCTTACATGTATCAATCTCAACTGCTCCCTGTTTTATTTTTAACTGGAAAAGGATGTTTACTTTCTGGATAGATTTGTGACCACAGTATAAGGATGATCCCTAGTTTTGTGTATCCACAAATCAAGCACATTATTTATGCTTAACCCATTAAACCACTTTGCAGTTTATGGAAGATATTAAAAATAACCATGTTTCAGATCGCTACCCTTCAGCATCCCTTATTAACTTTCCTCAAAGGAAAGCCTCAGAATCCAAAAGAGCTGCAGAAACCAAGAAGAAAATACACAAGTAATTATATATTCTTCCTTCTGCCCAATGTCTGGAGGCTCTCCAATACTTGGAATCCCTGTGGTGTTTCCTTATAAGTGTTCCTGAATGAAAGCCAGATGTGGGACGTCAGAGATTCAGTGACATTTGAACTGCCAGATTGTTAACACAACCATGAGTGCATCAGTCCTCATTAACGGGAGGAAATTGACCTTTGCCTGAGGTTATGTAATTATTCAACAGGTCTGCTGGTTCCTCATCGCATACACATTTATTCCAACATGTGGAGATCCTTTCTCTCACCAATAATCCACATGTCAAAATCTTGCTGAACTGCAACAACTTGACAAGTGATAGCTAGCACCAAAGCAATGTATTCCAATGAAGTTTGATCAGAACTTTTATAAAGAGTGATGACAGACACTGGCAATCAAATATAGCACGGGGCAATACTCCTAAACAAAAATCAGAAGTTGCTGGTCAGCGTCGTTGGTCGGGCAGCATCTGTGGGAGAAAACAGAGGTAAACGTTTCAAGTCTAGTGAAACTTAATCAGGATCATGCACCAAAATCAGAACCTGTATCATAAATGTCCCTTCCATGACGAACAGTCCTAGCAATGACCTGAATCCAGAGACTGGCTCAGGAATAAAGATGCCTGCATAGTTCCACAAAACTGTGATAGGTGACAGTCCAGTGGTATTATCACTAGACTATTAATCTAAAGAGTCTAGATAAGAATGGTGCTGGAAAGGCACAGCAGGTCAGGCAGCAACCGAGGAGCAGGAAACTCGATGTTTCAGGCAAAAACCCTTCATCACGGATTTAAATCATGCCATGGCAGATGGTAGAGTTTGAAACCAACAATAAGAGTTGGAAATAAGAGTTTAATGATGACCATGAAACTGTTGCTAATTGTGAGGAAAACCCGTCTGGTTCACTAATATCCTGAGGGAAGGAAACTGCCATTCTTACCCAGTCTGGGTATATGTGACTCCAGACTGAAAGGACTGTGGTTAACTCTTTCCTGCCCTTTGGGCAATTAGGGATGGGCAATAAGTGCTGGTCCAGAGCTTTTAACTTCAAAGTTTGTTGATGACATGAAATTTGGAAATATAGTGAAGAGTGAAGAGATTGGTAATAGACCCCAGGAGGAAAGACGATGGTGAAACATTATGGGTCTACCTATATCACATGGACTGCAGCAATTTGAGAATGCAGCTTACCCCCACCTGCTGAAGGGCAACTAGGGATGGGCAATAAATGCTGGGCCAGCAGTGATGCCCACATCCCACAAGTGAGTGTACAGCACTGAAAAGAACGATGTGTCATTTAATTTGATGCGGAGAATTGTAAGTGACACATTTGGGCAGGAAAGAAATATGAAATTACGCGAAAAGACAGTGCAATTTTAAAAGACTTGTTGGAGTTAAAAGACCTGAAGGTGCATGTTGACAAATTTTTGGATGTGGCAGGATAAGTTGAAAAGACTGTTATTGATAACTCATTCTTGATTCCTGAGTATAAGCATAAAGCGAAACCTTTCGCTGTCTGAGGACCGGACTGTTTGATGACAAAGACTTTGAAGCCAACTCCTACAAGCTTACAATATTACATAAGTGTATGTGTGTAAAGCATGGACAATATACAACAGACATCTCAAATCACTGGATAAATAAAACCAACAATGCTTCTACAAATTTCTGTAATCTAATAATATGATAAGCACTCTAATTGAAATCGAATGCCTTTAAATAAATAGGAGCAACTCAAGGCCATTTGGCCCATTGAGCCCACTCTATCATTTAACATGATGATGAACGATCCTTTATCTTAACACTGTATTCCTGCTCTCTGTCTCATGTCCCTTGAAGCTCTTAGTGTTGAGAAATCTATTTCTTTTTCAAATGTACATTTAATGACTTGGCCTACACCTCCTTATAAATTCGTACAGTATGGAAATAGAGCCTTTGGTCCAACCAGTCCATGCTGACCACAATTACAATATAAACTAGTCCCACCTGCTCCTGGGCCATATCTTTCCAAACATTTCTTAGTTATGTATTTCTCTAAATGTATTATGTATTTCTCTTTTAATCATTATAACTGTACTGGAATCCACCATTCTGTCTGGAAGTTCATTCCACACATAAACCACTCCATGTATAAATAAATTGCCCCTCGTGTCTTTCTTGAATCTTTCTCCTCCTGCCTTAAAAATATCCCCCAGTTTTGAAAACTCTCATCCTCGGGAAGACACCTGCTATTCACCTTATTTGTATTCCTTATTATTTTATAAACCTTGACATGGTCACGTCTCAACCTCCTCTGCTCCGATGAAAAATATTCCAGCCTATCCAGCCTCTCCTTATAACTCAAACTGTTTATTCCTGGCAACATCCTGATAGAACTCTTCTAAACCATCTCTAGCTTAATAATGTCATTCTTTTAACAGATAGATCAGAATTTGATGAAGTACTCCGAAGGAGTCCCCATCAATATTCTGTGGTAGAAACCTCCACATTTTTCTTAGTGATGAAATTTCTCATGTATGCTATCCTTTATTGGTCAAGAGTATTAAGTACAGGAGTAGAGAGGTCATGTTGTGGATGTACAGGGCGCTGGTTAGGCCACTGTTGGAATATTGTGTGCAATTCTGGCCTCCTTCCTATTGGAAAGATGTTGTGAAATTTGAAAGGGTTCAGAAAAGATTTATAAGAATGTTGTCAGGGTTGGAGGATTTGAGCTATTGGGAGAGGCTGGGCAGGCTGGGGCTATTTTCCCTGGAGCATTGGAGGCTGAGGGGTAACCTTATAGAGGTTTATAAAAGTATGAGGGGCATGGATATGATAAATAGGCAAAGTCTTTTTCCCTCTAGTCCAGAACTAGAGGGCAAAGGATTATGGTGAGAGGGGAAAGACATAAAAGAAACCTATGGGCAACTTTTTCATGCAAAGAGTGGTACATGTATGAAATGAGTTGCCAGAGGGAGTGGTGGAGGCTAGTACAACTGCAACATTTAAAAGGCATTTGGATGGGTATTTGAATAGGAAGGGTTTAGAGGGACATGGGCTGAGTGTTGGCAGGTGAGACTAGATTGGGTTGGGATATCTGGTCAACATGGACAAGTTGGATGAAGGGTCTGTTTCCGTGCTGGACAACTCTATGACTCTGTGACTATTCTATATTCTGAGTCAAAAGGGGTGGCTTTGGAAAAGCACAGTGGGTCAGGCAGCATCTGAGGAGCAAGAGAATCGACGTTTCAGACATAACCCCTTCATCAGGAATGTGGGTGGTGAAGGGGACTGAGAGATAAATAGAAGGGTGGGGGAGAGTGTGTGACAGGTAGCTGGGGAGTGATAGGTGGATGCAGGTTGGGGGGGGTCTGAATGTGATAGGTCGATGGGAAGGGTTGAGTGGATAGCTGGGAAGGAAGATGGACATTTAGGGTGGTTCAAGAGGGTGATGTTGAATTGGAGGGTTGGATCTGGAATGAGGTGGGGGCAGGGGAGATGAGGAAACTAGTCAAGTCAGCGTTGATGCCGCGTAGTTGAAGGGTCCCGTGGTGGAATATAAAATGTTCTTCTTCTATTCATCAGGTGACTTAGATTTGGAGGTAGAGGAGGCCCAGAAATTGCATGCCTATACTCTATATTCCGAGACTGTCCTCTTGTTCTCGTTACAGCCCAAACAGAGGAACATCATCATTGCATCTAGTCTATCCAGCCCTGTCAGAATGTTGTATATTTCAATGATAAGCTTGTTGATTTTTTGAAATTCCAGTAATTTCTGCGTCATCTCTCATGTCCACCCTGGTGATAGCTTTATAAAGCTCTAGTTAGATATTACAGCCCTCGAGAGAGAGTATGGAAAAGATGTAAAAAAAAATACAAACTGTGAGCAAGAGTAGGCCATTTGATCCTGCAAGCCTGCTTTATCATTGCTCACCATCCAAATCAGTCTCCTGTCCCCACTTTCTCACCATTCCTTTTGATCCCTTTAGTTCTAAGAATCATATTTAACTCCATTTTGAATATATATTCAATATTCAGTCCTCAACTGCTTTCTATGGCGGATAATTCCAAGGCTCTGGGTGAAGACATTTTTCCTCATCTTTATCCGAAATAAGCTATTGTGTATCCTTGAACTACTACAGTTGTTTCTGGGCCCCTATGTCATCAGGAAACTCCATCCTGTGTTTATCCTGTCTAGTGCGTTTTGAATTTTAGAGGTTTGTTATGGATGCTCTCTCATTGTTCTAAATATCGGTAAATATAATTCCCCGTTCATACATCAGCTGATATTTCACACATCATTTAGTAGAATGACACTACCGAGGATGAGGGACGATCCAAAAATGGAGATCCTAAATAGGATTGGTGTGGTTCAGAGAAGATTGAAGGAAATCTCTTTGTTGTGCTCAAATCATGAAGGATTTTGATGGAGGAAATAAGACAAAATGTGTCTTAGGATGGCACTGTGACTCAGTGGTTAGCACTGCTGCATCATAGCACCAGGGATCCGCATTTGATTCCAGCCTTGGGCGACTGTCAATGTGGAATTTTCACATTTTGCTTGGGTTTCTTCCAGATGGTCCAGTTACCTCCCATTGTTCATTGCTGTCCAGGTTAGGTGGATTGGTCATGCTAAATTGCCCATCGTGTCTAGTAATGCATAGGCTAGGTGGTTTATCCATGGTAAATTCAGAGCTAAATAAATAGGGTAGGGGTGTGGGTCAGGGTGGGATGCTGTTCGCAGTTTGGCTGCCTGACCTGCTGCACTTTTCCAGCAACACATTTTCAGCTCTGATCTCCAGCATCTGCAGACCTCACTTTCTCCTAGAATAGTTCAGTGTTTGTTCATTGACATGATAGGCTAATGCCCCAGGTGTCAACTCCCCTGCTCCTCGGATCCACAAAGGGCCTGTTTCTATTCTTCATGACTCTGTGTAACCCTATGACATTAAACGATATTATGACAAACTTTGACTGTTGAAGGAAGTATTTTGCAAAGCTATGGGGAGGGAGTAGGGAAGTTGAACTAATTGGCTAGCTGTTTCAAAGACCTGGCTCTGAACCAATGAACCGCATAGCCTCCTGCTGTGAGGCATTTTACCATCATTCCATGATTCTAGATGTTAATATTGAAATATGTCTCTAGGCACTTCACGGGAGGGTTATCAAACAAAATTTGACACTGAATTCCGAAAGGAAATATTAGAATATTCACAATTCAATTGAACACCAAGTGGGAGAGTTAAGATATTAGTGAACAATGTTTTCTTCCACCTGTTTTTACTTAGTTTCCTATTAAATTGCCATGACACTTATTTCATTTTCTCTTCCTCTGAATTCTGCCCGGGGCACTACATCTCAGGAAGGATATATTAACCTTGGAGGAGTTTTAATCCATATGTGACCGGAAGGATGTTGGAGCTAAAAGGGTGAAGTTTTTAAGATGATTTAAGCAAATGGTAGACAGGAACTAAACCCTCTGCTGGAGATATCACAACAAGAAAGAATTTAAACAGAGTTCAGCCATCACAAGACTAAATTTCAAAAACATCTTTTTAAACAAAGGACAGTGGAACTCATAAATTTAATCTCTCTACAACTCCTTCCACCCCAACAACTCTTGAGGCTGAGATTTATTTGGAAGGTTGAAAACTGACATTTATACTCTTACTTTACACTCACTTGTGGGATGTGGGCCTCGCTGGTTGAGCCAGCATTTATTGTCTGTCTCCAGTTGCCTGTGAGAAGGTGGTGGTGAGTTGCCTTCTTGAGTTGGCACAGTCCATGTATTGTAGGTGCATCCACAATGCTGTTAGGGAGGGAGTTGCAGGATTTTGACCTAGTGACACTGAAGAGATGGCAATATATTTCCAAGTCAGGATGGTGAGTGGCTTGAAGGGGAACTTGCAGATGATGATGTTCTATATATCTACTGGTTTTGTCCTTACAGATGGAAGTTGTCTTGTGTTTAGAAGGTACTGTGGAAAGATCTTTGATGAATTTTTGCAGCACATCTTGTTGATAGTACACACTGTTACTATCAAGTGTATACATGTGGAAGATTTATTGTTGGCTATGGAACCCAGGCAGTTAGATGGACTTAAGATACAGATGAGCCAGGATCTAATTGAGGGGTGGAAAATACACAAGGAGCAGAATGGCCTCTTTCTGATCCATATGGATAAACTTTGAAAGATAATAATTCAGACTAAATGCGTAGACAGCACACACACCTTATCCCAGTGGTGGCTAATATATTCTAACACAACTGGAATAGGAAAATGTGGATGGCTCACGGTCAACTGAATAATGAGAATGTTGTTCCTCTTCAAATGAGTTACAGAATTATTGAGTCATAGGCTCCAGTGAGTCATAGAGTTCATGGAATTGAGAAGATTGATGAGGATTTCCTTCTTCCATGTAAGTCCAGCAACTTACACATGATTTTGTTCATTACTGAATGCAATGAAGGGGGCATTGGCAGGGTTATCAGTGCCAAGTGTATGTACGTGTAACACATATTTACAATGGGAGGAAAGCTTTATTAGAGAGCGCAAGTTCAGTTAAATGGATCCATAAATGAATAACAGCTGAAACTGATCTGCAGGAATGATTATCAAGGTTCTGACTCCAGGACTCATTTTAGAACATACTGTCAACCAAGTCCAATCATCAAAGATTAAGGTCCTACGTACTGCTGGGAGGATAGGCATATGGTCATTCAAATTGTGTGTTACTTTCATTCTCTTCACATAATTTTGTTCATTAGTTACAAAACTAACGGGAAATCCAACATTGTAAACAGACATATATTTCAAATAGATTGCCTTACGTTCAACAGAATTTGAAAACAGGAAACCAACTTTAGCAAATTATACAGTAGAAGAAGATAGAACTGACTGATTGAAATATGGTTGACATGGACCATAGAATCATATAGTATCGAAGACACCCATCAGGTGCATACTGTTATGAAGATGCAGCAGAAACAGTTAATTGTCAATCTAGTTACCTGAATAAATTCAAACTAGGTAAATCAACTCTGATTGTTCTGAACCTTGTCATGGAGATTGTAGGTAAGTGGCCAATAGCCTAAGAAACCAGGTTTAACATAAAATTGGCTCAACAATTTCTGCAAGCAAGGCTTGATGCAATGAAAAAGGTTAAGATTACCACAGGCTGAAGCCAATAGCTAGACCTGTACTGCATATTGAAAAGAGATCTTGACCTTAACAATGGAAGAGTTGTTATGATCCAAAACTCATTCAGAGGTACTCAGCCAGAACAATAGGGAGAGACGGTTATGTTTATGTATTCTCCAGGTGTGGCCAGGTCCCTTGGCACCATGGATTAATCATATCTTGGAAGGGGGATGGGTACACCGAGGATAACCTGACCTACTCCTGACCTGTGACCGCATTGGCTGAAGCCAGAGAACATTCAAGAATGTCTCAGAAAGTGGGGGTTAAAGATCAAAACCTGGCTGCCATTCCCTCAGTGAAGGCTCAGCCAGTGAAAACGCCATGTGAGACCCACATCCGTACTGTTGTAGCCTGAGTGTCTTGTCGATGGAGTTCAATTAATTGAACGCAGCAGCACAACCAAGTTCACCAGAGTCAATAGTATATGTGTTTTATCAGGCAGTTTGCCTGGCTTGTGAAAAAATTAACTTACATTGTTGTGGAAGAGTTGTTTCTTTAACTTGTGGGTATTTTAATAAAATTAAGTTTTAACTGCAGTGCTTTGTTTGCCTTAATCAGTAAGAGCTCCTGGGCATTTGTGTTTTATGAGTGATAAACTCATAATGTCTGTATAGAATATTTCACAGGCAACAGGAAGCAACAAGGATTGACTGGCTCCAAATCCGTATCCTCTGTGAGAAAGACACAATGTGTGGGAAAGTTCCTTTTGCCTACAGAAAACAGACCCATTGTAGTTTTGAGCTACTCATAAACAAATCACACTGGGAGAATGACAATTACTTATTTTATTACTTATTACTGATTTAATCATTCGTACAATCAGGATTATTGAAATGATGTCCAAAAGCAGAATCACATCTAATGCTGCTCACAATGTCCTCAGTTTGCAAGTGTAGGGTTGATTGAGCACAGTGCCCATTGCAGACTGTCAGAAGAAAAGTTGAAAGAAAATTGGCGATACAACAATAAGATAATTCAGCTGGATGTGTCAACGTACAAGTAGGCCACTCCGCTCCAACCTGCTTCACCATTCAATGAGGTCAGAATTGATTACTCCACATTCCTGCCTACCACTAATATCACAGAGTCATGTAGCATGGAAACAGACCATTCGGCCCTACCAGACCATGCCAACCATGTTCCCAAATTAAACTAGCCCCATCTGCCTGCATTTGGCCCATATCCCTCCAAACCTTTTCTATTCATGTACTTATCCAGATGTCTTTTAAATGTTTCAACTATACTTGCATCCAGCACTTCATCTGGCAGTTCATTCCGTACACTAACCACTCTCTCTGTACAATAGGTTGCCCGTTATGTTCTTTCCAAATCTTTCTCCTCTCATCTTAAAAATATGCCCCTGAGTTTTGAATTCCCTCAACTTAAGGAAAAGGCCTTTTCTATTCACCTTATCTATGCTCCTCATGATTTTCTAGAAGTCTACAAGGTCACTCCTTGTGTAGAGATGCCGGTGTCGGACTGGGGTGCACAAATTCAGAAGTCATAGGCTACCAGGTTATAGTCCAACAGGTTTATTTGGAATCAGAGGCTTTTAGAGCACTGCACCTCCCTCCACTACAACTGATGAAGGAGCTGCACTCTCGAAACTTGTGATTTTAAATAAACATGTTGGACTGTAACCTGGTGTCATGTGACTTCTGACTCGCTCCACCCCTCAACCTTCTGCACTCCAGTGAAAAACGTCCCAGACCATCCAGCCTATTTTTGTTACTCAAACCCTACATTTCCAGCAATGTCCTGATAAATCTTTTCTGAACACTCTCCAGTTTAATAATATCCTTCCCAGACAGAACTGCCACACAGTACTCCAGAAAAGGCCTCACCATTGTCCTGTACAACATCAACATGATGTCCCAAAACCCATTCTAAAAGGTGTGAGCAATGACGTCAAGCCTTCTAAACTCCTTCTTAACCACCCTTTCATCCTTTCACCTTTTACTCCCTTGTTCATCCAGAATCTATATATCCCTACCTTAAAATATTCAAAGACTTTGCTTCCTTTAGGTAGTTCAATGTTAAAAATCACACCACACCAGATTATAGTCTAACAGATTTAATTGGAAGCACTAACTTTCGGAGCGCAGCTCCTTCATCAGGTGGTTGTGGAGTATGGGATCGTAAGACACAGAATTTAAAGCAAATGTTTACAGTGTGATGCAACTGAAATTATATATTGAAAAAGACCTGGATTGTTTGTTAAGGCTCTAATCATTTAGAATACCTTGCTGGTTTCAGTTCTTTCATACGTAAATCCCAGAACTTTTTTTAAAGTTACATTCTCAAAGGAACTTTAATAATAGGCGCCATGTCAGCTCGGGTAATGCATTGAAGCTATGAGGTTAAAGTCTGTCTGTCTGTGCCCCAATGTTCAGACTGATTCTATTTCTAAAAAAAGGGATTTACAGAGTCTTACATGGATTCATGCAGGTGTTTTTCAAAATAAATTGTAATTTTGCAAGTACAAATTCACCCCACAAATTTATATGCATTTGTATGCATGTGGGTTTCTGTGCGTGTGGTGGTTGGGGACACAGAGAGGGTGCTGTGTGAGAGTTTCTTTGAGAGAGTGTGTATATGTGTATCTGTGTGGGTATAAGTCTGTGAGAGGGTGTGTGTGTGTGAGTTTGTGAGAGAGAGCGTGTGTATGAGAGAGGGTCTGTATGAGTGTATGTATCTCTGTGTGTGTACTGTGTGTGTGCATGTGTGTGTGTGTACTGTGTGTGTGCATACTGTGTGTGTGTATGTATACTCTGTGTGTGTGTGTGTGTGTGTGTGTGTGTGTGCAGTGGGGTAGTGTGATATGAACCCAAGGTCCCAGTTGAGGCCTTCCCTTCATGTACTGAACTTAGCTATCAGCCTCTGCTCGGCCACTTTTCGCTGCTGCCTGTCCCGAAGTCCGCCTTGGAGGATGGTCACCCGAAGGTCCGAGATCGAATGTCTTGTACCGAATCTGAACTGACATGTTACTATTGCTACCTAAACTGCTGTGGATTTCGTTGCACTTTGGATGCTGCCTGAACTGCTGTGCTCTTCCAGCACCACTAATCCAGAATCTGGTTTCCAGCATCTGCAATCATTGTTTTTACCTATTGTTAAAGTTCGCTTGAGAATGTAACTTTAAAATGAGTTCTGGGATTTAGTTATGAAAGAATGTAAACCAACATGGTCATTTGAAAATATGAGAGACTTAGCAAATAATCCAATATATCATTTTTCAATATATCATTTCAGTTGCAATACGCTGTAAACTTTTGCTATAAATTCTGCCTTATAATCTTATACACCACAACCACCTGATGACGGAGCAGCGCTCTGAAGGCTAGTGCTTCCAAATAAACCTGTTGGACTATAACCTGGTGTTGTGTGATTTTTAACTTTGTACATCCCAGTCAAACACTGGTTTCTCCAAATCCTTTAGGTAGGGTTTTGCAAGCTTGTTTTAATCTGTTGCGGGGGGTTGGTGGGGGTAGGGGAGGGTGGGGGGGGGAGGTTACTGGGGGATAGACCATACATGTTCCACTCATTTGGAAGAAGAGGGTTAATGGGAAATTGAGTATAGGTCAGAGGTCAGCAACAGAAACTCCACAAATACAAACCCACTGTGAAATAGAGGGAGATGGGAGAGAAGACTCTATGTTCTGATAAGCTGACAACAAGTGGCTCTTTATGATGTGAACCGATCTTGTGATTTTAAAAACTTGGGATTTAATTATCTGTGAACAGAACACCAGTCTGAAACACGGACTTGAATTTAAAGACTCATATAGCAGAACTAATCAATACACTAGCCTTTACTAACCTCCTCAACTTCCACAATCCCCCCAGCCCTCCCTGTAAAACTCGTGTTGACTGGTTTTCAGAGGTTCACATGATGCACTGCATTCACACTATAAGTGAAATGGAGTGAAAATTGTATATAACAAGGGTCTATGTGACAGAGGGCTGGCACAACTGTGGGCCAGCACAGCTGAACTCAGATCAATTTTCTGTCCTTCGTCTGCATGTAAGGTAAGCCACAATTAGAAAGATCAAGAGAAATTATTCATTCAGGTCCCTGGAGATCCTCAAAGTGTTTGATTTTGTTTTGCAACAAATCAGATCAGTCTTATGATTGCATTGTCACTGGCAATGATTTATCTTATCCTTTGAAAATGCGACACTGACTTAATCAATTTAAACCAGATCAGGTATTACTTCCCTGGCAGTGGAAATATAGGCATTCCACGTGAGATGCTATGTTACTCAACTTCAACAATTCATTCAAACACTATGCTATCTCCGTCACTAAATGTCCCAGTATCAATATCCTGTAGGTAACCATTGATCAGAAACTGACTAGATCCACCAGATAAATACTCCAGATACAAGATCAGGTCAAGTTAGGATTTTGATCAATTAAGTGAATGGGTAAAGCTATGGTAGACAGAAGTTAATATTAGCACATGTGAGTTTATTTATTTCATGCTGAAAGGAATCAATCAAGGTTTATTTTGAAAGTCATAAAGTTAAATATACTGGATATCCAATGGGGTTTGGGGGTTTAAATGCTTAACTCTTTAAAATGCCGTAGCCAGGTACAGAAAAAAAACCAAGGCTAATGGAATGCTGGCCATCAAGTTTAAAGAGTGGAGTACAAAGATGCAGATGTTATACAAATCCCCCTTTGAACAGATCTGGGAACCACACCTCAGGAAGGATCAGATTAGATTAGATTCCTTCCAGTGTGGAAACAAGCCCTTCGGCCCACCAAGTCCACACCGACCCTCCGAAGAGCAACCCACTCCCCTGCACCTAACACAATGGGCAATTTAGCTTGGCCAATTCACCTAATCTGCTCAAAATCTGTGAAAAGATTTGTAGCTCGGGTGCTCATTGTTGTGTAAAAAGTGAGGTCTGCAGATGCTGGAGATCAGAGATGAAAATGTGTTGCTGGTTAAAGCACAGCAGGTCAGGCAGAATCCAAGGAACAGGAAATTCGACGTTTCGAGCTAGAGCCCTTCATCAGGAATGAGGAGAGGGTGCCAGGCAGGCTAAGATAAAAGGTAGGGAGGAGGGACTTGGGGGAGGGGCGATGGAGATGTGATAGGTGGAAGGAGGTCAAGGTGAGGGTGATAGGCCAGGGTGGGGTGGGGGCGGAGAGGTCAGGAAGAGGATTGCAGGTTAGGAGGGTGGTGCTGAGTTCAAGGGAATCGACTGAGACAAGGTGGGGGGAGGGGAAATGAGGAAACTGGAGTAATCTGAGTTCAACTGATTTCTCCAGTTTCCTCATTTCTCCTCCCCCCACCTTGTCTCAGTCGGTTCCCTCAACTCAGCACCACCCTCCTAACCTGCAATTTTCTTCCTGACCTCTCCGCCCCCACCCCACTCCGGCCTATCACCCTCACCTTGACCTCCTTCCACCTATCCCACCTCCATCGCCCCTCCCCCAAGTACTCCTCCCTACCTTTTATCTTAGCCTGCTTGGCTACTCTCTCTCATTCCTGATGAAGGGCTTATGCTCGAAACGTCGAATTCCCTATTCCTGAGATGCTGCCTGGCCTGCTGTGCTTTGACCAGCAACACATTTTCAGCTGTGATCTCCAGCATCTGCAGACCTCATTTTTTACTCATTTAGCATGGCCAATTCACCTAACCTGCTCAAAATTTGTATTTCGGGTGCTCGTTGTTGTGAACAGAACCGCCTAGCCTGCACATCTTTGGACTGTGGGAAGAAACAGGAGCACCCAGCGGAAACCCACGCAGACACAGGGAGAATGTGCAAACTCCACACAGACAGGCTGGAATTCCTGAGGCTGGAATTGAACCCGGGTCCCTGGTGCTTGAGGTAGCAGCGCTAATCACTGAGCCACTATGCCTACACCTCAGGGATTACATTACAATGGGAGAATAGACAAATTATGTCTTTATTCTTTCGGGAACTTTGGGGTGATCTAATCAAGGTCTTCAGGATATTAACAGGAAAAGACAGGAAATTGTCTAAAAATAGACAATTTCCAATGGTTGAAGATTCTAGAATCATACTCCAGAAATTAGGGCCAGGCCATTTAAGAGAGTTGTTAGAAAGCACTTCTATACATAAAGAGTAGTTAAGGTTTGGAAAACTGTTCTTCAAATGGCAGGGATGCTAATCCAATTGTTAAATTTAATTCTGAGATAGACAAATCTTTAACAGGCAAAGGTCTCAAGGAATATGGGCCTAAGACAGGTACATGAAGTTAGGGCACAGATCTGTCCTGATCTTATTAAATGGCAGAGCAGTCTTGATGGTCTGAAATGCCTACTATCGTTCCTTTTTATGTTCTTATACAGGAATTCTGATGTGAGCAACTCACATCATGTAATCACAAAGCATATCGCCATCTGTAAGGCACACGTCAGGAGTATGACGGAATGCTCTCCACTTTCCTGGATGAGTGCAGATCCAACAACACTCAAGAAACATGACACCATCTAGGGCAAAGCAGCCCTCTCAATCACCATCGTATCCACCACCTTCACCTTTCACTCTCTTTACCTCTGACAGATAGTGGAAGCAGTGTGTACTATCTGCAAGGTGCATCATGTGTCCTTCAACAGCACATTCCAAGACCCCAGATTTAACTCCCCACAAGGACAGGGCAGTAGATCTACAGAATACCATCACCCCCAAGTTCCCCTCCATGCCACACACAATCCTTACTTGAAACTATGTTGTTATTCCTTCAGTGTCATAGGATCAAAATCCTGGAACTCCCTCCCTAACAGCGCTCTGGTGTCACCACACCACCTAGACAGCAGCAGTTCGAGAAGGTAGCTAGATTAGATTAGATTCCTTATAGTGTGGAAACAGGCCCTTCGGCCCTACCAACTCACACCGACCCTCCGAAGTGTAACCCATCCAAACCCCTCTCCCTCATGCACAAAACACTACAGGCAATTTTACACGGCCAATTCACCTGACATGCTCATCTTTGGATTGTGAGAGTAAACCTGAGCACCCGAAGGAAATCCACGCAGACAGGGGGGCATGTGCAAACTCCGCACAGTCGCCCAAGTCTGCAATCGAACCTGGGACCCTGGTCCTGTGAGGCAGTAGTGCTAGCCACTGAGCCACTGTGCCGCCCATTCTAGCTGCCAAATTCTTGGGTAAATTAAGGATAAACAATAAATACTGGCCTAGACAGCAATCCCATAAAAAAAAGAGGTCAGTGATTTTGATAGAAATGATTACCAGATACATTGAGATAAAGAAGGTTCTAGCAACCATTTGTTCCCATTCTCCAGGTTCCTCATTGCATCATTGAGTTGTTTATTTATTAAGATCAACATCATAACCACACGTGTTCACTTTTTGTTAATGTCTTTGAACATTTTACTAAATTAAACATGGTACAAAGGTTGCAAGGTGTTTGTTGACAAGTCTTGCTCACCTACTCTGTAAACATTAACTGTGCATTTCAGGAATTTTACACTGTATACTCTTAAAACACTATTATCTCTTTGATTCAAGCTGTGAAGCAATCCATTAACAAGGAATTGTCAGAGCAAAACTAAACATTGAAGCATAAGAAAAGATACAGCCTATTCAGAACCTTGATCCTGTTCCACCATGTAAATAAATCATATTGGATCTCTACCTTAGTTTAATTTACCCTCTTTTGTTCCTTGTTACCCTTACCTAATAAAATAATTGCTACTTGTAGTTTTGAAAATCTCAGATGATTGCTTGTGTTCACCAGCTTATGAAAGAGCAAATTCCAGATTTCTACTACTCTAAGTGTGGAAGTGCTTCCTGAAGTCACCCTGAGTGGGCTAGACCCAAGTTTAATGTTGAAAATTGGTGTTGCTGACCAACTTGATGGAAATGTAATGATACACCGTCATAGCACCTTCTCACGTAGAAGCACCATTGCCCTACTATTGTACCTTATGTTTATTTCTGTCAATATTTATAAAGCATTTTGGAAATAATAGAATTCTTACAGTCTGTAAATAGGCCATTCAGCCCATTGAGTCCACACTGATCCTCAGAAAAGTAGTCCACCTAAAGTCACTTCCCTACCATATCCCTGTAACTCTGCATTTCCCATGGCTAATCCACCTAGCCTGCACATCTTTGGGCTGTGGGAGGAAATCAGAGCACAAAGAGGAAACCCATGTAGTGAGGGAGAGAGTGAAACTCCACACAGACAGTGTCTCGAGGGTGGAATCAAACCTGGGTTCCAGGCACTCGGAAGCAGCAGTGCTAAGATGTGCAGGTCAAGTGAATTGACCATGCTAAATTGCCCATTGGTGCATTAATCAGAGGGAGGTGGGTCTGGGTGCGTTACTCTTCGGAGCATTGGTGTGGACTGGTTGGGTTGAAGGGCCTGTTTCCACATGGTAGGGAATCTAATCTACTCTAAGTTGCCATGCAATACAAACATGGACGACCTTGACCTAACGAAGGGTCACTCAACTTGAAATATTAACTCTGTTTGCACACTCCAGACCTGGACGAACAAATGATTGGTAAGGCATCACTGGTAATCCCGTGTATCGGTAATTTTTGTACAACGTGGAATGGCTGGAACAGATAGTTCTCCAAAATACCTTAACTTTGGGATCCAGAATTAAGACTATAAGACTGAGGAGCAGAAATTCAGCCCATTGAGTTTGCTCTGCCATTCAATCATGGCTGATAAGTTTCTCATCCTTATTCTCCCACCTTCTCCTCATGACCCTAGATCCCCTTGATTCTCAAGGACCTATCTATCTCCATCTTAAATACGCTCAATGATCTGGCCTCCACAGCTTTCTATGGCAGTCAATTCCATAGATTCAATACTCTCTGGTTGAAGACATTTCTCTTTAACTCTATTCTAAAAGGTCTCCCCTTTACTCTAAGGCTGCGCCCTCGAGTCCTAGTCTCTCCTACCAATGGAAACATCTTTCCAACATCTACTCTATTCAGGCCATTCAGTATTCTATAAGTTTCATTTAGCTTTCCCCTCATCCTTGTAAACTCCATCGAGTATAAACCCAGAGTCCTCAAACGTTCCTCATAAATTAAGCTTTACATTCCTGGGGCCATTCTTGTAAATCTCCTCTGAACACACTCCAGGGTTAGCATATCCTTCCTGCGATATGGGCCCAAAACTGTTCATAATACTCTAAATGTGGTCTGAACAGAGCCTTATACAGTCTCAGAAGTACATCCCTGCTTTTATATTCAAGTCCTCTCATAACAAATGCCATCATTGCATTTGCCTTTCCAACTACTGACTCAACCTGCAAGTTTACCTTGAGAGAATCCTGCACTAGAACTCCCAGCCTCTTTGCACTTCATTCTGAATTTTTTCCCTATTTAGGAATAGTCCATGCCTCTATTTTTCCGACCAAGGTGCATCTCCTTACATTTTCCCACATTGTACTCCATCTGCCACTTCTTTGCCCACTCTCCTAATCTATGCAAATCCTTCTGCAGCCTCCTCCCCTCTATCTATCTTTGTATCATCTGCAAACTTAGCCAGAAAATCCTCAGTTCCTTTATCTAGATTGTTAATGTACAAAATGAAAAGTTGTGGTCCCAACACTGAGTCTTGCAAAACACTACTTATCACCAGCTGCCATCCTAAGGCCCTTATTTTACTCAGTAGCCTATTGTGTGGCATCTTTTCAAAACTCTTTTTGGAAGTCTAGGTTGAGAACATCCATTGTCTCTCCTGGGTCTAACTTGCTTGTTACTTCCTCAAAGAATTCTAGCAGATTTGTCAGGCATGACCTCCCCTAGATGAAACCATGCTGACTTTGTCCTACTTTACCCTACACCTCCAAGTATTCGGAAATCTCATCCTTTACAATGAATTGCAGGATCTTACCCAGAACCCAGGCTAGGCTAATCTATCTGAAATTTTCCATTTGTTGCTTTACTCCCTTTTTAAACAGAGGGTTCCATTAGCGATTTTCCAGTTTCAATTGAACTGAGGAGAAGGATATTGTGAAACTTGAAAGGGTTCAGAAAAGATTAAGAAGGATGTTGCCAGGGTTGGACGATTTGAGTTATAGGGAGAGGCTGAATAGGCTGGGGCTATTTTCCCTGCAGCGTTGGAGGTTGAGGTGTGACCTTATAGAGGTTTACAAAATCATGAGGGGCATGGATAGGCTAAATAGACAAAGTCTTTTCCCTGGGGTCAGGGAGTCCAGAACTAAAGGGCATATGTTTAGATTGAGAGCAGAAAGATATAAAAGAGACCTAAGGGACAACTTTTTCACACAGAGGGTGGTATGTGTATAGAATGAGCTGCCAGAGGAAGTGGTGGAGGCTGGTACAATTGCAACATTTAAAAGGCATTTGGATGGGTTATGAATAGGAAGGGTTTGGAGGGATATGGGCAGGGTGCTGGCAGGTGGGACTAGATTGAGTTGGGATATCTGGTCGGCATGGATGAGTTGGACCGAAGGATCTGTTTCCATGCTGTACATCTCTATGACTCTATGACTTTATGAGTACAAAGCAACTAAATGAAACTAGCTTTTATTCGTCTAGCCTCAGGGTCTGAAGTGAAATGCTTTTGTGTTGTTAACTAATAAACTACAGCAGCCATATAATTTCCAAGCAGTAAACTACTCATTGTTTTTTTTAACCCACAACAGTAATTATTTTACTCTTGATATCAACATGCATCAATTGGCATGAAGTGTAGTTCCCATCAATGGTGTCAATGTGATACTTTAACATCTCAAATTGAAGAAATGGCCCATTGGTATACTTAATGCGAAATAACCGATATACTCTGGTGATTTCAAATCTGTAATCTAACCTAAGGATTCTGATAATGGTTATAAGATCAGGCTTCACACTTGCAACCTACAATTGCAATCCTCTGATTAGATTACATCCTTGTAATCACATCAGCTCAACATGTTTCATTCTTTCTTCTGACTGCTTTATTCATCCCCAGTCCATGCTGTGGTTTATTACAGTTTGCTCACGGAGTATGGGTTGCTGTGACAACTTGCACATCTTTATACATGCTGTGGTCTGCAGTTGTGGATGGCAATGATAAAGGCTGCAATCTTCTTTCCATTATCAGGCATCATTCCCACTGTTAGCATTTACTACTCACCTGTGTTCTGAGGATTTGTAGGTTGATGCTCAATCTTTTTGGTCAAATTATGAACGTACTTTGGTTGGCCTCAGTTGGGACTTGAACCCAAAACTTCTGGCTCTGAAACAAGGATTATCCACTGCTGCACTCATTTGTTCATGCCTTTTGTTATTACAGAGACCAGCATTCCCATGCTTATTAGCCACAGATCTTTTGTATGTATTGCATTTTGTTTTTGGTAAAGTCAACGTGTCAGCAAATGTGCAATGGCAAAGAGAAATCAGTCTCCAACTAACGCAAACAATTCGCACCTCAAACAATTCTGATACTTGCTCAGCATCTGCTCAAGGAGTTTTTAAATCATCTTGCTTATTAGCAGCTCAGAGAATTGTCAAAGCTGCTTGCCCAGTTCAAAGTTTGTGCGAAGATTTGTAGCTCGGGTGCTTGTTGTAGTGGTTCTGTTCGCCGAGCTGGAAGTTTTAGTTGCAAACGTTTCGTCCCCTGGCTAGGAGACATCATCAGTGCTGTGGAGCCTCCTGCGAAGCGCTTCTTTGATGTTTCTTTCGGTATTTATAGTGGTCTGTCCTTGCCGCTTTCAGCTGTCCGCTGTAGTGGTTGGTACATTGGGTCCAGGTCGATGTGTTTGTTGATGGAGTTTGTGGATGAATGCCATGCCTCTAGGAATTCCCTGGCTGTTCTCTGTCTGGCTTGCCCTATGATAGTAGTGTTTTCCCAGTCGAATTCATGTTGCTTGTTGTCTGAGTGTGTGGCTACTAGGGATAGCTGGTCGTGTCGTTTCGTGGCTAGTTGGTGTTCATGTATGCGGAGTGTTAGCTGTCTTCCTGTTTGTCCTATATAGTGTTTTGTGCAGTCCTTGCATGGTATTTTATACACTACATTAGTTTTGCTCATGTTGGGTATTGGCTCCTTTGTTCTAGTAAGTTGTTGTCTGAGCGTGGCTGTTGGTTTGTGTGCCGTTATGAGTCCTAAGGGTCGCAGTAGTCTGGCTGTCAGTTCTGAAACGCTCCTGATGTATGGTAGTGTGGCTAGTCCTTTTGGTTGTGGCATGTCCTCATTCCGTGGTCTATCTCTTAGGCATCTGTTGATAAAGTTGCGCGGGTATCCGTTTTTGGCGAATACCTTGTATAGGTGTTCCTCTTCCTCTTTTCGCAGTTCTGGTGTACTGCAGTGTGTTGTAGCTCTTTTGAATAGTGTCCTGATGCAGCTTCGTTTGTGTGTGTTGGGGTGGTTACTTTCATAGTTTAGGACTTGGTCTGTGTGTGTTGTTTTCCTGTGTACCCTTGTGGTGAATTCTCCGTTCGGTGTTCTCTGTACTATCACGTCTAGGAATGGGAGTTGGCTATCCTTTTCTATTTCTCTCGTGAATCGGATTCCTGTGAGTGTGGCGTTGATGATCCGGTGTGTTTTTTCTATTTCCGTGTTTTTGATGATTACGAACGTGTCATCGACATATCTGACCCAGAGTTTGGGTTGAATTTGTGGTAGGGCTGTTTGTTCTAACCTTTGCATAACTGCCTCTGCTATGAGTCCCGAGATTGGTGATCCCATGGGTGTTCCGTTGATTTGTTCGTATATCTGATTGTTGAATGTAAAGTGTGTAGTGAGGCACAAGTCCAGTAGTTTAAGTATGCCGTCTTTGTTGATAGGTTCCGCCTCCTGTTTTCTGTTCTGTATGTCCAGTAGGTTGGCTATTGTTTCTCTGGCTAGGGTTTTGTCAATCGAAGTGAACAGTGCCGTCACGTCGAATGAGATCATGGTTTCTTCTTTGTCTATGTGTGTATTCTTGATGGTGTCCAAGAATTCCTGTGTTGATTGTATGGAGTGTTTGGATCCGCTGACCAGGTGTTTCAGTTTCTGTTGTAGTTCTTTGGCCAGTTTGTATGCTGGTGTCCCTGGTAGTGATACTATGGGTCTGAGTGGGATGTCTGGTTTGTGTACTTTGGGTAGTCCATAGAATCTGGGGGTGTTGTTGCTTTGCGGTTTCATTCTTCGTAGGTCCGCTTTGGTTATCTGTCCGTTTTTTTGTAGATTCCTTAGTGTGTTATTTATTCTATTGGTGAGTTGTGGTGTGGGGTCAGAATCCTTCATTTGGTAGGTGTTAGTGTCTGCTAGTAGGTCTTGTGCTTTTTTGATGTAATCTGATTTATCTAGGATGACAGTCATTCTGCCTTTATCTGCTGGTAGTATGATTATGTTCTTATCATTTCTTAGTGCTTTCAGTGCTTCTCTCTCCTTGGTGTTGAGGTTATGTGTTTGTCTTTTTCTTATCATCATAGGTACGACCGTTTGTCTCACTGTTTGTTGTGTCTCTTCAGTCAGTCCATTGTTCCTGAGTGTGCATTCTAGTGCTGCTAGGAGGTCTGCTGTCTTGGAGTCCCTGTGGTTGTAGTTGAGTCCCTTGGTCAGTATAGTTCTTTCCGTGTCTGTGAGCTGTCTGTGGGAGAGGTTTTTAACCCAGGTGTGTGTTGTAGTGTCCTCTTTTTTGTGTGTTAGTTAGTAGTGGGAAAACACTACTATCATAGGGCAAGACAGACAGAGAACAGCCAGGGAATTCCTAGAGGCATGGCATTCATCCACAAACTCCATCAACAAACACATCGACCTGGACCCAATATACCAACCACTACAGCGGACAGCTGAAACTGACATCCAGAAGCGGCAAGGACAGACCACTATAAATACCGGAAGAAACATCAAAGAAGCGCTTCGCAGGAGGCTCCACAGCACTGATGATGTCTCCTAGCCAGGGGACGAAACGTTTGCAACTAAAACTTCCAGCTCGGCGAACAGAACCACTACTGCTTGCCCAGTATCTGCTCAGTGAGTCCATTAAGCCAATTGCTCCTTTTCTCTTTCTATACCCAGAAGTGTTTCTCTCCACCAACCCTTCTACCTCGGAATATTGACCAACTACAATGCCATTCCAATCAAAATCCATTGCCTTCTATTTCCTTGGTCAAAAACTTTTCCCTCACATGTGTTCTAATCTTGGGAAGCAATGGGAAATTAGTACACCCTATCTTAGCTCACATAGGAATATAGGAACCAAAAATAAAGAAATATGAGTAGACCATACAACCCCTTGAATATACTCCATCATTTAATGGCTCATCTTTGACCTCAAATCTTTTGTCACTACACCTGTATCCTTCACTTCCCTGAGGGACCAACAACCTGTCCATCTCAGACTCAAATATATTCAAAGATGGAACACCACAAGCTTCTGGTATAAAAAATTCAAAAGATTCATTGCACAATGAAGGCAACTTTCTTCTTCCCAGTCTTGAATGGTTGGCCCTCTATCCTAAGCCTGAGCCTCCTTATTTTAGATCGCCCAGCCAAAGGAGACAGTGACACAGTGTCTACCCTGTCAAACCCCATTAGTATTTTGGATGTTTGCCCGAGATCACCTCTCATTCTTCTAATCACTAGAAAATGTAGATTCAATTTACTCTGCTGCTCATCACAGTCAAAATTTCCCATCTCAGGAGCTAATCGATTGAAGTGTCACTGTATTGCCTCCACTCAAGTATTTCCTTCCTTAACTATGCAGATCAAAGTAACAATGGTGCTCCAGATGTGAAGCCCAGCCAATTGTAGCAAGACCCCTCCATTTTTATACCGTAATTCTCTTGCAGCAAAAGGCAACATGCCATTTGGCCTCCTAATTGCTTGCTACAGCTGCATGCTAATTTCTTTTGTTTCTGAGAGAATTATGAACAAGTTCCTCTGAACGTCAACATTCCCAATATTCCTTTTAAAAAGAATTATGGGAGGAAACAGAAGTACCTGGAAGAAGCTCACACAGACGTGGGGAGAACTCCATGTAGACATTGTATCAAGGCTGGAACCAAACCTGGGTCCCTGGTGCTGTGAGGCAGCAGTGCTAACCCCTTTGTCTATAAGGCAGTGCAATGAACATCCACTGGCATCCAATCCACAACAATCAGCATTTATGCAGAGCTACTAGCAAAATAAATAGACACAGGAACAATTAACAAATAAGATTGATTCTCAACCATGTAAAGAGGTATTATGAGAGTGGTCTACGTTTATCTCCAATGTGGTGGTTTGCCTGAGGTGACGATGCTGATGATATGTCTCACAATTTAAGAAATTGAATATGGATCTTATGTTAATAAATCTGAGCAGATATTTATTACAGCTAACTATTATGTTTTCTTTATTCATTCACAAGACATGAGTGTCTTTGGCTGATCTCGCATTTATTACCTATCCATAATTACACAGAGGATAATTAAAAGTCAACCATATTGTTGTGGGACAGGAGTCACATATCGGCCTAACCAAGTAAGGATGGTAGACTCCTTCCCTCATGAGCAAAATGGGTTTTTCAGACAATAACTTCACGGTCATCTTAATACTCTGGATTTCAGATTTCCTGTCTTGCATTCAAATCCCACCATGGCCCGATTTGATCTCACCTGGGATTACCTGGGCTGTCTGGATTAACAGTCCAGTGATAATACAACTAAGTCATCACCTCCCCTGTACAAATGTTATAATCCTCAGACATGTAAATGCCTGGGCTAATATTAAGCTTAGTGGGGCCAGTGACCATAATTCTAATAGTTTTAAAATAGCTACGGAAAAGGATAGAACAGATCTAAAATAGGAGGAAGGCTAATTTTGGCAGCATGAGGGAAGAACTTGAAATGTTGGTTGGGGGCAGATGTTCACAGGTAAAGGCACAGTTGGAAAATGGGAACCCTTCAGAATTGAGATAACTAGAGTCCAGAGACAAAACATTCCTGTTAGGGTCAAAGGAAATGCTGGTCAGTGTATGGAAAGTTGGATGACTAGAGAAATTGAGAGTTTGGTTAAGAAAAAAGAAGGAAGCATATCTGTATCTAACCCTGTGCTGTCCGTGTCCTGGGAGTGTTTGATAGGGGGACAGCTTAGAGGGAGTTTTATTCTGTATCTAACCCCGTGCTGTCCCTGTCCCTGAGGTGTTTTTGATGGGGATGGTGTAGAGGAGGCTTTACTCTGTATCTAACAACGTACTGTCCCTATTCTGGGAGTGTTTGTTGTGGGACAGCGTAGAGGGAGTTTTATTCTGTATCTAACACCGTGCTGTCCCTGTCACTGAGGAGTTTTTAATGGGGAATGGTGTAGAGGAGGCTTTACTCTGTATCTAACCCATTGTTGTCCCTGTCCTGTGTGTTCGAAGGGGACAGTGCAGAGGGAACTTTCCTCGGTATCTAACACCATGCTGTCCCTGTCCTGGGAGTGTTTGCTATTGGACAGTGTAGAGGGAGCTTAACTCTGTATCTTAGCCCGTGCTGTCCCTGTCCTGGGATTGTTTAATGGGGAGACAGTGTAGAGGGAGCTTTACTCTGTATCTAACCCATTGCTGTCCCTGTTCTGAGAGTGTTTGATGTCGGGGACAGTGTGGAGAGAGCTTTCCTCTGTATCTAACCCCATGCTGTCCCTGTCCCTGAGGAGTTTTTGATGGGGGATGGTGTAGAGGAGGCTTTACTCTGTATCTAACAACGTACTGTCCCTATTCTGGGAGTGTTTGTTGTGGGACAGTGTAGAGGGAGCATTACTCTGTCTCTAATCCTGTGCTGTCTCTGTCCTGGGAGTGTTTGATAGGGGGACAGTGTAGCGAGAGCTTTACTCTGTACCTAACCCCAAGCTGTCCCTGTGCTGGGCGTGTTTGGTGGGGGGATGTGTAGAGGAGGCTTTACTCTGTATCTAACCCCATGCTGTCCCTGTCTGGTAGTGGTTGATGGGGAGGGTAACAGTATAGAGGCAATGCTACTCTGTATCTAAGCCCATGCTTTCCCTGTCCGGAGTGTTTGACGAGGAAGATTTACTCTGTATCTAACCCTGTGCAGTCCCTGTCCTGGGAGAGTTTGAAGGGGGGGCAATGCAAAGAGAGCTTTACTCTGTGTCTAACCCCATGCTGTCCCTGTCCAGGGAGTGTTTGATGGGGGATGGTTTAGATTAGATTAGATTACTTACAGTGTGGAAACAGGCCCTTCGGCCCAACAGGTCCACACCGACCCGCCGAAGCGAAACCCACCCATACCCCTACATTTACCCCTTACCTAACACTACGGGCAATTTAGCATGGCCAATTCACCTGACCCGCACATCTTTGGACTGTGGGAGGAAACCGGAGCACCCGGAGGAAACCCACGCAGACACGGGGAGAACGTGCAAACTCCACACAGTCAGTCGCCTGAGTCGGGAATTGAACCCGGCTCTCAGGCACTGTGAGGCAGCAGTGCTAACCACTGTGCCACCGTGCTGTGTAGAGGGAGCTTTACTGTGTCTCTAACCATGTGCGATCCCTGTCCTGGGAGTGTTTGATTGGGGGACAGTGTAAAGGAAGCTTTACTCTGTATCTAACCCCGTGCTGTCCCTGTCCTGGGAGTGTTTGATGGGGGGACAGTACACAGGGATATTTACTCTGTGTCGAACCCTGTGCTGTCCCTGTCCTGGCTGTGTTTGATTGGGGGGGGATAGTGTAGAGGGAGCGTTACTCTGTATCTAACCCCATGCTGCCCCTGTCCTGGGAGTGCAGCAGGTCAGGCAGCATCCAGGTGAGGAGGTGCAGGTGAATTTTTGGCTGATATGGAAGGATCCCTTGGGGCCTTGGAGGGAAGTAAGGGGGGAGATGTGTCTTGGAGGGAAGTAAAGGGGGAGGTGTGGCCTTGGAGGGAAGTAAGGGACATCTCCCCTCTTACTTCCCTCCAAGACACACCTCCCCCCTTACTTCTTGCCACAAATTCACCTGCACCTCCACACACATCATTTACTGCATCCGCTGTACCCGATGTGGCCTCCTCTATATTGGGGAGACAGGCCGCCTACTTGCGGAACGTTTCAGGGAGCACCTCTGGGACACCCGGACCAACCAACCCAACCAACCCGTGGCTCAACACTTCAACTCCCCCTCCCACTCCGCCAAGGACATGCAGGTCCTTGGTCTCCTCCATCGCCAGACCGTAGCAACACGACGGCTGGAGGAAGAGCGTCTCATCTTCCGACTAGGAACCCTCCAACCACAAGGGATGAACCTAGATTCTCCAGTTTCCTCATCTCCCCTCCCCCCACGTTGTCTCAGTCAAATCCCTCGAACTCAGCACCACCTTCCTAACCTGAAATCCTCTTCCTGACCTCTCCGCCCCCACCCCACTCCGGCCTATCACCCTCACCTTGACCTCCTTCCACCTATTGCATTTCCAACGCCCCTCCCCCAAGTCCCTCTCCCCTACCTTTTATCTTAGCCTGCTGGACACACTTTCCTCATTCCTGAAGAAGGGCTCATGCCCGAAACGTCGATTCTGCTGCTCTTTGGATGCTGCCTGACCTCCTGCGCTTTTCCAGCAACACATATTCAGCTCTGATCTCCAGCATCTGCAGTCCTCACTTTCTCCTGTCCTGGGAGTGTTTGTACTGGGGGAGATAGTGTAGCGAGAGCTTTACTGTGTACCTAAGCCCGTGCTGTCCCTGTCCTGGGAGTGTTTGATGGGGGGGAACCGTGTAGAGGAAGATCTACTCTGTATCTAACCCCGTGCTGTCCATATCCTGGGAGTGTTTGATGGGGGGACAGTGTAGAGAAATCTTTACGCTGTATCTAACCCCGTGTTGTCCCTGTCCTGGGAGTGTTAGATGGGGGACAGTGTAGAGGGAGCTTTACTCTGTCTCTAACCCTGTGTTGTCCCTGTCCTGGGAGTGTTTGATGGGGGGACATTGTAGAGGGAGCTTTACTATGTATCTATCCACATGCTGTCCAAGTCCTGGGAGTGTTTGATGGTGGAATGGTGTAGAGTTAGCTTTTCTCTGTCTCTAACCATGTGCGGTCTCTGTCCTGGGAGTGTTAGATGGTGGGGATAGTGTAGAGAGAGCTTTACTCTGTTTATCACCCCATAAGTCCCTTTCCTGGGACTGTTAGGTGGGTGGACAGTGTAGAGGGAGTTTCACTCTGAATCCAACCCCAAGCTGTCCCTGTCCTGGGAGTTTTTGATCGCGGGGGATAGTGTAGAGGCTGCTTTACTCTGTATCGAAACCCATGCTGTCCCTGTCCTGGGAGCATTTGATTGGGGACTGTGTAGAGGAAGCTTTACTCTGTATCTAACCCATTGCTGTCCCTGTCCTGTGTGTTTGAAGGGGACAGTGTAAAGGGAACTTTCCTTGGTATCTAACACCGTGCTGACCCTGTCCTGCGAGTGTTTGTTAAGGGACAAAGTAGAGAGAGCTTTACTCTCTATCTTAACCTGTACTGTCCCTGTCCTGGGAGTTTTTGATGGGGGACAGTGTAGGGGAAGCTTTACTCTCTATCTAACCCTGTGCTCTCCTGTGCTGGAATGGGGGGACAGTGTAGAGGGAGCTTTACTCTGTATCTAACACATTGCTGTCCCTGTCTTGAGTGTTTGAAGGGGACAGTGTAGAGGGAACTTTCCTCAGTATCTAACATCGTGCTGTCCCTGTCCTGGGAGTGTCTGATGTGGGGGACAGTGTAGAGAGTGCTTTCCTCTGTGTCTACCACTGTGCTGTCCCTGTACTGGGAGTGTTTGATGGAGGGGGCAATGTAGATGGAGCTTTATTCTGTATCTAACCCCGTGCTGTCCCTGGCCTGGGAATGTTTTTTGTGGGACAGTGTGGAGAGAGCTTTACTCTGTATCTAACCCCGTGTTGTCCCTGTCCCTGAAGGGTGTTTGATGGGTGATGTTGTAGAGAAAGTTTTATTCTGTATCTAACCCTGTGTTGTCCCTATCCTGGGAGTGTTTGATGGGGGGAACAGTGTAGAGGGAGCTTTACTCTGTATCTTACCCTATGCTGTCCCTACCCTGGGAGTGTTTGATGGGGGGCACAATGTAGAGAGAGATTTACTCTGTATCTAACCCTGTGCTGTCCCTGTCCTGGGAGTGTTTGATGGGGGGCACAGTGTAGCGAGAGCTTCACTCTGTACCTAACCCTGTGCTGAGCCTGTCCTGGCAGTGTTTGATGGTGGACCGTGTAGAGGAAGATCTACTCTGTATCTAATCCAGTGTTGTCCCTATCCTGGGAGTGTTTGATGGGGGGACAGTGTAGAGGGAGCTTTACTCTGTATCTAACCCCATGCTGTCCCTGTCTGGTGAAGAGGGAACTTTGCTATGTAACTAACCCCATGCTGTCCATGTCCTGGAAGTTTTTAATGGGGGGAGTCAGTGTAGAACAAGCTTTACTCTGTTTCTAACCCCGTGCTGTCCCTATCCTGTGAGTGTTAGATGGTGGTGACAGTGTAGAGAGAGCTTTACTCTGTATCTAACCCCGTTCTGTCCCTGTCCTGTGTGTTTGAAGGGGACAGTGTAGAGGGAACTTTCCTTGGTATCTAACACCGTGCTGACTGTCCTGCGAGTGTTTGTTAAGGGACAGAGTAGAGAGCGCTTTACTCTCTATCTTAACCTGTACTGTCCCTGTCCTGGGAGTTTTTGTTGGGGGACAGTGTAGGGGAAGCTTTACTCTGTATCTAACCCTGTGCTCTCCCTGTGCTGGAATGGGGGACAGTATAGGGTGTACTAGCAAGGCCACCCATTGGCATAGCCTCCGAATTTGAGAAATTAATTTTGTAGCCTGAAAATACACTAAATGTATTAATAACTTGGATTAAGCGAGGCACAGAGATCAGGAGATTACTGATGAATAGGAGAACATCATCTGCATAAAGGGTAATTTTATGTTTACCTGAACCAATCCTCGGGGCTGTAATATTAGAGTCAGCCCGTATAGTTTCCGTTAGTGGCTCAATTATTAGCGTAAATAGCAACGGTGAGAGAGGACATCCCTGACGGCAGCCCCTATCCACACTGAAGCTATCCGAGCCTAATCCATTGTTAATCACAACTGCTTTGGAATCATTATACAGTGTTGAGACCCATTTGGTAAAAACCTTTCCAACGCCAAACCTTACCAATGTGTAAAACAGATGTGACCATTCAACCCTGTTGTATGTCTTTTCCGCATCTAATGAGACTACTACTCCTGGTACCTTTCCCTGGTGGCAGGCTTGAATCACATTCAAAACCTTTCTGACATTATTGGATGATCTACGGCCCTTAATAAACCCCGTCTGATCCTCCTTTATAATGTGTGGCAATACCCTTTCTAGCCTCAATGCTAACGTTTTAGAAAGGATTTTAAAATCTACATTCAGCAAGGATATTGGTCTGTATGGCACGCAGTCTTCTGGGTCCTTTCCTTTTTTGAGAATAAGAGAGATACTCGCCTCTCTCAGCGAAGGCGGGAGACAGTCCTGACTGTATGCGTAGTTATACATGTCCATAAGTGGACCAGCCAATATTCCTGTAAATTCTTTATAGAATTCAGCTTGAAAGCCACCTGGGCCAGGTGCCTTACCATTCTAAGGTTGCCTGATTGCATCAAGTATTTCCTGGGTTGTTGGGGGAACATTCAGGACCGATACCTGTTCCGGAGTTAGGTCCGGAAAGGTCAGGTTTTTAAGAAATGACTGCATCCTCCTAGCTCTATCTTCGTAATCCTGCGATTTATATAAATCAGAATAAAATTTTCTAAAGATTGTGCTAATCCTTTTATGGTCATGAGTCAGAGTACCCGCACTTTCCTTGATAGTTTGAGGGGCCTTTTTATTTCTTTGCGAGAAATGCTAAGTATCTGCCAGGTTTATCGCCAAATTCATATAACCTTTGTTTTGCAAATAATATTTCCCTCTTAGCCATTTGGGTAAGCAAGGTGTTCAGAGCTGTCCTAAGGGCTGTAATCCTTTGTAATTTGGTAATAGAAGGTCTGTCAGTGTATGCTGTTTCAGCTGCTTTTAAGCGTGCTTCAAGCAGATGCTGTTGTTCTCCCTTTAGTTTTTTCTGGGTCTCTTAGTATAAAATGATCAAACCTCACGCGTAAGCTTTGATGGTCTCCCACATCATTGAATTACCTGAATTAATTTCTAAAAATGTTTTAAATTCTTGAGAGAAGTACTTTACAAATTTACTATCTTTCATCAGGAAGGAATCCATACGCCAATGCCGGGGGGATGTCTCATTGTTCCTCACCTTGATTTCCATATATACAGGAGCATGATCAGAAATTGTTATATTACCTATTTTACAGGATAATATGGAATTTTTAAAAATTGAGGGGCAAAAAACTTATCAATTCTGGTGTGACATTTATGTGGATTGGAGTAAAAAGAAAAATCTCTGCCCTGTGGATGAAGACATCTCCGCACGTCTACTAGTCCTAATTCTTTGTTCAAATCCACCAATTGTCTGGATCTGGGGGATACTCCTGCAGTACTCTTGGGAATCCTATCTATTTTCAGATCCATAATACAATTAAAGTCTCCCCCTATAATTGTATGAAGAGCACCGAGAGCCATCAATTTTGAGAAGGCTTCCACAATAAATTTAAAAGGATGTGCCAGGGAACAATACAGATTTAAGATCCCATATTCCTCTCCATTTATAAGGGCTTTAATCAGAATATATTGTCCTGATTCATCTTTTATCTGATTTGAAAGGGAGATTCTTCCAAATAAGGATAACAACTCCCCTATTTTTTGAGCTGAAGGAAGAAAAGAAGGCCTGATCAAATCCACCCTGTCATAATTTCAAGTGTTCTTTATCCAGTAAGTGTATCTACTGTAGAAGAGGTATATCAACCCTTTCTTTCTTGAGGTTTGATCATATTTTCTTCCTTTTGATTGGTGAATCACTCCCCTTGACATTCCAGGTGCACCATTTAACCGACTGATTAACCATAATCGTCGGGGCAAGTCCAAGACTCCTCGGGAGAAAAAACCCTATCCAAAACATCCCGAGCATAGAGCATATAAAATTCACAAAGATAAAGGCTCTTCAATATACTCACATCAATATAATAAAAAACTATTTCTAAATTTAAAAAAATGTATTTAAATGGAGATTTTCCCCCTTGTTCCCAGGGGGATCACTTCCTTTCCAAAAGCCTATCATATCCACTCCCAACCAGTGGCCCACCCTTGACTGAGGCACCCCGCGATAGGATAAAGAAAATTCAAATAGAGTACAGAGTTAGAGTTAACAGTGAGTACCCTACCCCACGATGAAGGCGTCGATCTTCACGTCAAGTTTGGAAATTATTTCCGCGAGGTTCACCACCGTAGGTAAGTCCCCCCGGGGCGGCTGTGGAAGTCTCTGCTGCAGCTGAGGAGGGATGGGAAGGGGGTCCTGCCTGCTGAGAACTGCAGGCTCCCTTCCCTTTAGTCATTTTTATAGGAGACTAGATGTTTAAATTTAATACTGAGCAACTAATTATATTAAGTAAAAACTATTTTAAATGATTTGGTGAGTGTGGTGGAGGCTCCCTTGTCCTGGGTGTTTTTGATCGTGGAGGACAGTGTAGAGGGAGCTTTACTCTTATCTATCTCCATGCAGTCCCTACCTTGGGAGTGTTCGATGGGGGGGGGGGGAGGGGAACAGTGCAGAGGAGTCTTTATTCTGTCTAACCCCACGCTGTCCCTGTTCTGGGAGTTTTTGATCGCGGGGTACAGTGTAGAGGGAGCTTTACTCTGTATCTAACCCAATTCTGTCCCTGTCCTGGGAGTGTTTGATGGGGGGACAGTGTAGAGGGTGCTTTACTCTGTATCTAACCCAATTCTGTCCCTGTCCTGGGAGTGTGTGATGGGCAGACAGTGTAGAGGAAGCTTTACTCTGTATCTAACCCCATGTTATCCCTGTCCTGGGAGTGTTTGATTCAGGGACAGTATAGAGGCAGCTTTACTCTGTATCTAACCCCATGTTGTCCCTGTCCTGGGAGTGTTTGATGGGGGGACAGTGTAGAGAGAACTTTACTCTGTATCTAACCCTGTGCTCTCCCTGTCCTGGTAGTGTTTAGTGGGGGGACAGTGTAGAGGGTACTTTACTCTGTATCTACCCCCATGTTGTCCCTGTTCTGGGAGTTTTTGATGGCGGGGGAGGGGGTGGTGGTGGTGGACAGTGTAGAGAAAAATTTACTCTGTATCTAACCCAATTCTGTCCCTGTCCTGGGAGTGCTTGATTTTGGGGACAGTGTGGATGGAGCTTTACTCTGTACCGAACCATGCGCTGTCCCTGTACTCGGAGTGTTTGATGGGGGGACAGTGTAGAGGGTGCTTTACTCTGTCTCTAACCCTTTGATGTCCCTGTCCTGGGAATGTTTGATGGGGGACAGTGTAGAGAGAGATTTACTATGTATCTAACCCCTTGCTGTCCCTGTCCTGTGTGGATTTGATGTGGGAGCAGTGCAGAGGGAGCTTTACTCTGTATCTAACCTAATTCTGTCCCTGTCTTTGGAGTGTTTGCTTGCGGGACAGTGCAGAGGCAGCTTTACTCTGTATCTAACCCCATGCTGTCCCTGTCCTGGGAATTTTTGATTGCGGGACAATGTAGAGGGTGCTTTACTCTGTATTTAACTCCATGCTGTCCTTGTCCTGGGAGTTATTGATTGCGGGGGACAGTGTAGAGGGAGCCTTACTCTGTAACGAACCCCATGCTGACCCTATCTTGGGAGTGTTTGATTGTGGACAGTTTAGAGTGAGCTTTACTCTGTATCTAACCCTGTGCTCTCCCTGTCCTGGGATGGTGGGACAGTGTAGATGGAGCTTTACTCTGTATCTAACCCATTGCTGTCCCTGTCCTGGGAGTGTTTGAAGGGGACAGTGTAGAGGGAACTTTCCTCGGTATCTAACCCCGTGCTGTTCGTGTCCAGGAAGTGTTCGAAGGGGAGACAGTGCAAAGGGAGCTTTAATCTGTATCTAACCAAGTGCTGTCCCTGTCCTGCAAGTGTTTGATGGGGGGTCAGTGTAGAGAGAGCTTTACTATGTATCTAACCCCTTGCTGTTCCTGTCCTGTGAGTGTATGATGAAGGGACAGTGTAGAGTGAGCTATACTCTGTATTTGGGGGGACAGTGTAGAGGGAGCTTTACTCTGTATCTACCCACATGTTGTCCCTGTCCTGGGAGTTTTTGATGGGGGCGGGGACAGTGTAGAGGCAGCTTTACTCTGTATCTAATCCCATGCTGTCCCTGTCCTGGGAATGTTTGATGGGGGGACGTGTGGAGGAAGCTTTACTCTGTATCTAACCCCATGTTGTCCCTGTCCTGGGAGTGTTTGATGGGGGTAGTGTAGAGGGAGATTTACTATGTATCTAACCCCTTGCTGTCCCTGTCTTGGCAGTGTTTGGTGGGGGTAGACAGTGTAGAGCATGCTTTACTCTGTATCTAACCTCGTGTTGTCCCTGTCCTGGGAGTGATTAATGGTGGGGACAGTGTAGAGCGAGCTTTACTCTGAATCTAATCCTGTGCTCTCCCTGTCCTGGGAGTGTTTGGTGGGGGGATAGTGTAGAGGGTGCTTTACTCTGTATCTAACCTCATGTTGTCCCTGTCCTGGGAGTTTTTGATGGGAGGGGACAGTGTAGAGGAAAATTTACTCTCTATCTAACCCAATTCTGTCCCTGTCCTGGGAGTGCTTGATTTTGGGGACACTGTGGATGGAGCTTTACTCTGAACCTAACCATGTGCTGGGAGTGTTTGATTGGGGGACAGTGTCCTGGGAGTGTTTGATGGGGGGACAGTGTAGAGGGTGCTTTACTCTGTATCTAACCCTGTGCTGTCCCTGTCCTGGGAATGTTTGATGGGGGACAGTGTAGAGGGTGCTTTACTCTGTATCTAACCCTGTGCTGTCCCTGTCCTGGGAATGTTTGATGGGGGACAGTGTAGAGGGTGCTTTACTCTGTATCTAACCCTGCGCTGTCCCTGTCCTGGGAATGTTTGATGGGGGACAGTGTAAAGGGTGCTTTAGTCTGTATCTAATCCTATGATGTCCCTGTCCTGGGAGTGTTTGATGGGGGACAGTGAAGAGAAAGCTTTACTATGTATCTCACCCCTTGCTGTCCCTGTCCTGTGTGGGTTTGATGTGGGAGCAGTGCAGAGGCAGCTTTACTCTGTGTCTAACCCCATGTTGTCCCTGTCCTGGGAGTGTTTGATTCGGGGATAGTGTAGAGACAGCTTTACTCTGTATCTAACCCCATGTTGTCCCTGTCCTGGGAGTGTTTGATTCGGGGACAGTGTAGAGGGAGCTTTACTCTGTATCTAACCCCTTGCAGTCCCTTTGCTGGGAGTGTTTGATGGGGAGACAGTGTAGAGAGAGCTTTACTCTGTATTTAACCCTGTGCTGTCCCTGTCCTGGGAGTGTTTGATGGGGAGACAGTGTAGAGGAAGCTTTATTCTGTATTTAACCCTGTGCTGTCCCTGTCCTGAAATGGGGGTGGGGGAGACAGTGTAGAGGGAGCTTTCCTCTGCTCATTATCCCTGCCAAGTGATCCCTGGGTTAAATGGGGTTTCTCCCTGCTTGACGGTGTGTGATTAGTTGTGTGGGGGTGGGTGGGGTGGGGCGCAGTTTGGGGGAGGGGCTCTGATTGGGCAATTCCCTCCACAGTTACCCCTACCCTGGTAATTGGGTTCTGATTGGGACCTGCACTTCCACACACATCATCTATTACATCCGTTGCACCCGATGTGGCCTCCTCTATATTGGGGAGACGGGCCGCCTACTTGCAGAACGCTTCAGGGAACACCTCTGGGACGCCCGGACCAACCAACCCAACCACCCCGTGGCTCAACACTTTAACTCCCCCTCCCACTCCACCAAGGACATGCAGGCCCTTGGACTCCTCCATCGCCAGAACATAACAACACGACGGTTGGAGGAAGAGCGCCTCATCTTCCGCCTGGGAACCCTCCAACTACAAGGAATGAACTCAGATTTCTCCAGTTTCCTCATTTCCCCTCCCCCCACCTTGTCTCAGTCAATTCCCTTGAACTCAGCACCGCCTTCCTAACCTGCAATCCTCTTCCTGACCTCTCCGCCCCCACCCCACTCCGGCCTATCACCCTCACCTTGACCTCCTTCCACCTATCACATCTCCATCGCCCCTCCCCCAAGTCCCTCCTCCCTACCTTTTATCTTAGCCTGCCTGGCACCCTCTCCTCATTCCTGATGAAGGGCTCTGGCCCGAAACGTCGAATTTCCTGTTCCTTGGATGCTGCCTGACCTGCTGTGCTTTAACCAGCAACACATTTTCAGTTCTGATTGGGAGGGACCCTGCGATGCTCACTGTGTGTGAATAACCGCGCGCCAATGGTCGCTTCAGCACGGTGCGGTTCAGGCAGACATTGGGGCTGTCGGTGAGGGAGGGAGAGGGTGAGGGGCTGAGGGGTCAGAGCTCAGCTGGTTTATGTGAGCAGTGGGTTGTCAGGTCTCCCCCCCACCCCGCACCCCACCCTAGCTGAGCCCCACCCTGCTGTGCTGGGGGTCTGGGAAACCCCGGATTTCCCCCAGAAATGCCTCCCTCACAGCCACCTTCAGCTCCAGGGGTAGATGTAGGTGGGCCATCTGGAATAGCACAGTCCAATCCCAGCTTTCCGCTGCCCGGGGAAGTGAGAGAGAGAGAGACAGGGGTCTGAGTTCAGGGGGTGTTGACTGGGTTCAGCAGTCTGCGTGCAGGGTTCGGGGTTCAGGGGACAGGGGTCAGAGAGCAGTTTTAGAGTTTGGGGTCAAGATGTAGTTTGAGGGTTCAGTGGTCAGCGTTCAGGTTAGGGTGTGGTTTGGGGGGTCAGGGGTCACAGTTCAGGCTCAGAGTGCAGAATTGGGGTTCGGGGATCAGAGCTCAGTGTCAGGGTGTGTTTTGGGGGCTCAGGGTTCACGGTGCAGTGTGGGGTTTCAAGGAACAGATTTCAGGGTTAGGGTTTAATTTGGGGGTTCAGGGGTTGGGATTGTGGGTTTGGGTGTGGTTTGGGGTTGAGTGGTCAGAGTTCAAGGTCAGGGTGCAGTGTGGAGGTTCAGGGCTCAGCGTTCAGGGTCAGCGTGCAGATTGGGGGTTCAGGGGTCAGAGCTCAAGGTCAGGGTGTGGTTTTGGGGTTTGAGGGTCAGAGCTCAGGGGTCAAAGTATAGTTTGTGGGTTTAGGGGTTAGGGTGTAGTTTGGAGGTTCAGAGGTCAGGATTCTGGGTCAGATTGTAGATTGGGCTTTAGAGGTTAGGGTGTGGTTCGGAGTTCAGGGGTCAGAGTTTAGGATCTGGGTGTAGATTGGGTTTGGGGGTTCAGGCGATAGGGTTTGGGTTCAGTGTGTAGTCTGGGGTTCGGGGGTCAGGGTATGGTTTGGGGGCTCAGTGGTCAGGGTTTGGGCTCAGTGTGTAGTCTGGGGTTCAGAGGTCAAGCTGTGGTTTCAGGGGTCAGAGTTCAGGGTCCATGTGTAGTTTGAGGTTTGGGGGTCAGGGTGCGGTTTGGGGGTTCGGGGTCAGGGTGGGTCCGTGAACCATATCAAACTCCGTCCAATCAGCTGATACACCTCATGTCTCCTACTTCAATTCTGTCTCTTATTGGCTGCAACTTCCAAAACGGAGGCAATCCAGCACGGGAGGCTATAGCAAGGCAGCAACATGTTAGAGAGAGACGGGGGCGCGGTGGGGGGGGGGGGGTACTTGGGGATGGGGAGAGGGTGGGGTGGGGGGGGTGAGAGGGAGGTGAGGAGGGAGAGAGAACGAGGGTGAGCGAGGGGGAGAGAATGATAGAGAGGGAGGCTGGGGGACAGAGAGAGAGAGACTGGGGGAGAGAGAGAGAGAGAGAGAGGATGGGAGAAGGGAGAGAGAGAGAGAGAGAGAGAGAAATTCTCCCTCACCCCATTTCCTCTCTCTCACTCCCCTGTCACGTCCTCTCTCTCTCTCTCTCTCTCTCTCTCTCGTTTCCTCTCTCTCACCCCCATTCTCCTTCTGTCTCTCTCTCTCGTTCCCTCTCTCTCACCTCCATCTCTCTCTCTCTCTTGTTCCCTCTCTCTCGCACCCATTCCCCCTTTCTCCCTCTTTCTCTCTCCCACACATTTCCCCCTTTCCTCTCTTTCACATTCTCTCTCTCTCACAAACTTCCTTCCGTCCTTCCTTCACTCACACTCTTACCTCTCTCATTCCCTCTCTCTCTCTCTCGCACTTTTCCCTTTCTCATTCCCTTTCCCACCCACTTCCTTCCTGTATCCCCCTCTTAGGGAGAGAGAGGGAGAGGAAGAGAGACAGAGAGAGAGGGGGAGGGAGAGGGAGAGAGAGAGAGAGAGAGGAAGTGAGAGAGAGAGAGAGAGAAAGTGAAGGAGAGAGAGAGACAGACAGAGAGGGAGAGAGAGAGTGGGGAGAGAGGGAGAGAGAGAGACAAAGAGAGACAGAGAGGGAGGGTCCTGGTTAGTCACGGGGTCAAAGGTTACGGGTGGGTGGGGAAGGAAAGAGGGTAGGGGATACACACAGGGTCAGACATGATCGAACATAGGAGCTGACCCTGCAGGCTGAATGGCCATCCCTATCTCTGTCACCCCTTCCAGCCCCAAAACCCCTCCCAATCTCTGTAACCCCCTCTAGACCCTACACACCCTCCCTATCTCTGTAACCCCCTACACCCCTTTCCTATCTTCCTCACCCCCTCCAGCCCCTACACTCCTTCCCTATCACTGTCACCCCCTCCAGCCCCTACCCCCCCTCCCTATCTCTGTCACCTCCTCCTACCCCGACATCCCTTCCCTATCTCTGTAACCCTCTACATTCCCTCCCTATCTTTGTAACCCCCTACACTCCCTCCCTCTGTAACCCCTCCTAGCCCCTGCACCTCCTCCCTATCTCTGTAACCCTCTACACCCCTCCCTATCTCTGTAACCCCCCAGCTCCTAAACCCCCTCCCTATATCTGTAACCCCCTCTAGCTCCTCGACCCCCTCCCTATCTCTGTCACCTCCTCCTACCCTCTGCGCCCCTTCATCCCCAGCCTCCCGAGAAACACCCCCCCCCCCCCGGCCACCCTCAGATTCCCATTACTCCGACTCTCCGGGATGCTGCCTTCAGTTCTGGAGTTCACTTCTCTCCCTCTCTCTGCCTTTCTTACTCTCTCCTCCTTCAGACCGTCTCAGCTCCACGGACTGACATCTCGATGTCAAGATCAACTGGAATGGCTGCTCCCCTAGAGGGGGGCGGGGTTCGCTGTCCTAACGCCACTAGGTAAATGCATGTGGTTGGCATTTGTGACGTTCTGCGTGTCCACACTGAGATACATACATGTCTGGTGCGTGTATATGTATCTACACACCCCCCAGGGATATGTTCCAATGAGTGATTTGGAAGCATTTCCCACCTTGGTCAGCTCAGTCCCACACTAGGCCCCAAACGGATCCTGGGCATTCTCTCTGCCTCACTAGGATTGGCGACTCTAGGCCCAAATAGGAGCTTGGGATTTTCCTGCTCCCTCTCGCTGACTGCCGAGTTGGGTCTGCCTCACTCAGCCCCAAATGGATTCTGGGGTGTGTGTGTGTGTGTGTGTGTGTGTGTGTGTGTGTGTGTGTGTGTGTGTGTGTGTGTATATATATATATATATATATATATATGTTTGGGCCTCATCACCAACTCACCAGAGTTGTCTACTCCAGGTTGGAACGGGAGCGGTTTCCTGCTTCCTGCGTGCCCGCTCCCTCAATCCTGTCTGAGCCGGTGTGGCTCACTCAGCACAAGGTCCAGAGTGAAGCCTGGCGTTTTCTGCTTCACGTGAGCAGACCGGGAAATAGTAGCAGCACCCTCCGCACCGTGCCTCCAACGCCACTCCACAAGAACAGGCTGACCCGCTAGGCCCAAATCCCTCTTTCGAGACAGCTGCTCCCTCCCGACCCCGCATTCCCCACCCTCTCCATATTCAGCACACCGCCTATCCCCCCTCCCCAACATTTCAGAGATCTGTCCACCTCCTCTTCAAACACTTTCATTGATCTAGGCCCCTGACACCTCTCTGGGAGACTCCTAGATATTCACAACCCTCTGGGATGAGACTTAGTTTGAGGTGAGTGGGGTCCCCCCTTATTCTCGAAGGGTGTCCCCCTTGTTCGAGATTCCCAGACCAGTAGGAATATCTTCCCGATGCCTTCCCTCTCCATCATGCCCTCAGAATCCCGTCTCTTTCCACCAGATCACCCCCTTGCTCTTCCTCACTCAAATGGATCCATCCATCAGTGAACTCCTTTCTCCTGGAATCCAGCCTCCCGCGCCCCCTGCCCCCCACAGAGAATCACGGATCTGATCACTGACTGTTCCCCCCTCGGAATAGTCCCCAGGGAGAAACCACATTCCCTCGATCTGGGATCTGGCCTTTGAGGTGAATCCTGAACCTCCTTTTCCAAACAAGGTCTCTGGGCCGGAACAACGTTCGGAAACAAACCAAGTTTCCGGGGGCTAGAGCCTCTCAGAGACCCTCCAGAAACAGTTGGGCAGAATGGCCTCCTGCTGTTACCTCTGTGAAACAGGCTGGGGAAGGGCCTGAATGGCCTCCTGCTGTCCCTCTGTGTAACAAGCTAGAGAAGGGCCTGAATGGCCTCCTGCTGTCCCCCTCTAACAAGCTAGAGGAGGGCCTGAATGGCCTCCTGCTGTCCCTCTGTGTAACAGGCTGGGGAAGGGCCTGAATGGCCTCCTGCTGTCCCCCTGTGTAACAAGCTAGAGAAGGGCCTGAATGGCCTCCTGCTGTCCCTCTGTGTAACAAGCTAGAGAAGGGCCTGAATGGCCTCCTGCTGTCCCCCTGTGTAACAAGCTAGAGAAGGGCCTGAATGGCCTCCTGCTGTCCCTTTGTGTAACAGGCTGGGGAAGGGCCTGAATGGCCTCCTGCTGTCCCCCTGTGTAACAAGCTAGAGATGGGGCTGAATGGCCTCCTGCTGTCCCCCTGTGTAACAAGCTAGAGATGGGGCTGAATGGCTTCGTGCTGTTCCCATGTGTGACAGGCTGGAGAAGGAGCTGAATGGCCTCCTGCTGTTCCCTCTGTGTAAAGAGATTGGTAAAGGAGCAGATCCAGTTGGATCTTGCAACATCTGCAAACCTCATTGGTGGATCCCCTGTCTGGGATCTACGTGTTCTAATTGGTTAATTACAGAATAAGTCAATGTACAATCTGTTAATGTTCAATCTGTTTATTCCTGACTGTGTTCCCTGATGGATGTTCTGATTGGTAGATTCCAGATGCAAGTTCTGATTGGTCGATCCCTGCAGGCCATTCTGATTGGTTGATCCCTGACAGATGCTCTGATTGGTAGATCCCTCATGGATTAGCTGATTGGTAGATCCCAGATGCATCTTCTGATTGGTAGCTCCCTGATGGATGTTCTGATTGGTAGATCCCAGCTGGATGTTCTACTGGTAGATCCCAGATGCGTGTTCTGATTTCTAGATCCCTGATGGATGTTCTGATTGGTAGATCCGTGATGCTAGTTCTGATTGGTAGATCACTGTTGGATGTTCTGATTGGTAGTTCTCTGATGGATGTTCTGATTGGCGGATCCCTGATGGATGTTCTGATTGGTGGATCCCTGCTGGATGATCCCTGATCACTCCCTCAGCTCAGTCTCCAATCCCCACAGATCCTCCAATGTCACGTGTACGACCTTGGGAGAGGGTCACAGGAAGGGTCAAGGAGGAAACCCCTCAGAATATGCCCCTCCCCCACTCACCCCCCACCCCTCACCTGGTCCGTCAGCAACTTACAGCACCCACACTGAGAGGGTAGAGGGAGCTTCATCCTGTACCCAACCCCCGCTCTCACTGCCCTGGGGACAGTGTCGAGGCAACTTTATCCTGTATCCAACACCGGGCTCTCCCTGTCCTGGGGACAGTGTAGAGGGAGCTTGACCCTGTACTCAATCTCGCCCTATCCCTCTCCCTGTTTGATGGGGTGATGGTGTAGAGGGACCTTTGCTCTGTATCTAACTCCGCTATGTCCCTGTCCCTTGGATGGGGGGTGGTGTTTAACAGTGCAGAGGTAGCTTTCCTCTGCTCCTGATCCCTGCCCAGTGATCCCTGGGTTAAAAGGGATTTCTCTCTGTGTGATGGTGTGTGTGGGGGTGGGAGGGGAAGGCTCTGATTGGGCTATTCCCCCCACAGTTACCCCGGTAATTAGACTCTGATTGGGAGGGACCCTGCGATGCACACTGTGGGTGAATAGCCGCACTCCAATAGTCGCCTCAGGACGGTGGGGTTCTGGACAATCATTGGGACTGTCGGTGGGGGAGGGGAAGGGTGAGGGGACAGAACTCAGTGGGCTTATGTAAGCAGGAGTGTGTCAGGTCTCCCCATCCCAGCTGAGCCCCACCCTGCTGTGCTGGGGGTCCGGGAAATCCCGGATTTCCCCGGGAAACATCTCTCTCACGGCCATCTTCAGCTCCAGGGGGTAGACGTAGGTGGGCCATCTGGAATGACACAGTCCGATCCCAGCTTTCCGCTGCCCAGGGGAGAGAGAGAGAGAGATAGAGAGACGGGGTCAGAGTTCAGGTGGTATTTTCCGAGTTCAGCAGTCTGCGCACCAGTTTTGGGGTTCAGGGGTCAGAGTGCAGTTTTAGAGTTCGAGGTCAAGGTGTGGTTTGAGGGTTCAGGGATCAGCATTCAGGTTCGGGTGTGGTTTGGGGGTTCAGGCGTCACAGTTCAGGGTGAGAGTGCAGACTGGGAGTTCGGGGGTCAGAGCTCAGGGTTAGGGTGTAGTTTGGGCATTTAGGGGTCAGAGTTCAGGGTCAGGGTGTAGTTTGTAGGTTCAGGGTTCAAGGTGTGGTTTGGGGGTTCAGGGGTCAGGGTTCAGGGGTCAGAGTTCAGGGTCAGGTAGTTTGGGGGCTCGGGGTCAGGATTCGGGGTCTAGGTGTGGTTTGGGGTTGAGGGGTCAGAGTTCAGGGTTAGGGTGTAGTTTGTGGGTTCACGGGTCAGGGTGCGGTTTGCGGTTCAGGGCTCTGATTTTGGGGTCAGGGTATAGTTTGTGGGTTTAAGGGTCAGGGTATGATTTGAGGTTCAGGGGCCAGGGTTCAGGGTCTGGGTGCAGTTTGTGGGTTCAGGGTCAGGGTGTAGTTTGTAGGTTCAGGGTGCAGTTTGCCAGTTCAGGGGTCAGGGTTCAGGGTGTAGTTTGGGGGTTCAGGGGTCAGGGTGCATTTTGGTGGTTCAGGGGTTGGATGTGGTTTGAGGGTTCAGGGGTCAAAATATGGGGTCAGGGTGCGGTTTGGGGGCTCAGGGGTCAGAGTTTAGGGTCTGGGTGTAGTTTGGGGTTCGGGGTCAGGATGTGTTTTAGGGGTTCAGGGGTCAGAGAATCGGGTCAGGGTGTGAGTTTAGGATCTGGGTGTAGTTTGGATTTTGGAGGTCAGAGTTCGGGGTCAAAGTGTAGTTTGTGGGTTCAGGGGTCAGGGTGCATTTTGGGGGTTCAGCGGTCAGTGCAGTTTGGGGGTTCAGGGGTCAGTGTACAGTTTGGAGTTTCAGGGGTCAGATTATGGGGTCAAGGTGTTGTTTGGGGGCTCAGGGGTCAGAGTGTAGGGTCTGGGTGTAGTTTGGGGTTTGAGGTCAGGATGTATTTTAGGGGTTCAGGGGTCAGAGAATGGGGTCAGGCTGCAGTTTGAAGTTTCAGGGGTCAGATTACGGGGTCAGGGTATCGTTTGGGTGTTAAGGGTTAAGAGTTTAGGGTCTGGGTGCAGTTTGGGGTTCGGGGGCTCAGGGTGCGTTTTAGGGCTTCAAGGGTCAGATTATGGGGTCAGGGTGTGGTTTTAGGGTTCAGGGGTCGGAGTATGGGGTCAAGGTGTGGTTTGAGGTTGAGGGGTCAGAGTTCAGGGCCAGAGCGTAGTTTGTGGGTTCAGGGGTCAGAGTGTAGTTTGGGGTTTCAGGGATCAGGACTCAGGGTCAGGTTGTAGTTTGGGCTTTGGGGGGGGGGGGGTTAGGGTGTGGTTTGGAGTTCAGGGGTCAAAGTTTGGAGTCAGGGTGTACTTTGAGTTTCAGGGGTTAGGGTGCGGTTTAGGGGTTCATGGTTCAGAGTTTATGGTCTGGATGTAGTTTGGGTTTTGGGTGTCAGAGTTTGGGGTCAAAGTGTAGTTTGTGGGTTCAGGGGTCAGGGTGCATTTTGGGGGCTCAGGCGTCAGGTGCAGTTTGGGGGTTCAGGAGTCAGAATATGGGGTCAGGGTGCTGTTTGGGGACTCAGGGGTCAGAGCTTAGGATCTGGGTGTAGTTTAGGGTTTGGCGTCAGGATGCATTTTAGGGGTTCAGGGGTCAGAGAATGGGGTCAGGGTGCGGTTTGGGGGTTCAGGGTTAAGAGTTTAGGGTCTGGGTGTAGTTTGGGATTTTGTGGGTCAGGGTGCACTTTAGGGGTTCAAGGGTCAGAGTGCAGTTTGGGGTTTCAGGAGTCAGAGTATGGGATCAGGGTGCGGTTTGGGGACTCAGGGGTCAGAATATGGGGTCAGGGTATGGTTTTGGGGTTCAGGGTTTAGGGTCTGGGCATAGTCTGGGTGTTCTTTAGGGGTTCAGGGGTCAGACTATGGGGTCAGAGTGCGGTTTGGGGTTTCAGGGGTCAGAATATGGGGTCAGGGTGCAGTTTGGGGGCTCAGGGGTCAGAGTTTAGGGTCTGGTGTAGTTTGGGGTTCGGGGTCAAGATGCATTTTAGGGGTTCGGGGGTCAGTGAATGTGGCCAAGGTGCGGTTTGGGGGTTCAGGGTTAAGGGTTTAGGGTTTGGGTGTAGTTTGGGGGTCAGGGTGCATTTTAGGGGTTCAGGGGTCAGAATATGGGGTCAGGGTGTGGTTTTGGGGTTCAGGGTTTAGGGTCTGGGTGTTTTTTATGGGTTCAGGGGTCAGAGTTTAGGCTCAGTGTGTAGTTTGAGGTTCAGGGGTTACGGTGCAGTTTGGGGGTTCAGGGGTCAGAGTTCAGGATCACGGTGTAATTTGGGGTCAGGGTGCATTTTAGGTGTTCAGGGGTCAGAATATAGGGGTGGGGTACAGTTTGGGTGTTCAGTGGTCAGAGTTTAGGGTCTGGGTGTAATTTGGGGTTGGGGGTCATGGTGCAGTTTGGGGGTTCAGGGGTCAGGGTGTGTCAGTCAGCCGTACCAGTCTCCGTCCAATCAGCCGATAGACCTCGTGTCTCCTACTTCGATTCTGTCTCTTATTGGCTGCAACTTCCAAAATTGAGGCAATCCAGAGTGGGAGGCTAGAGCAAGAGGCAGTAACGTGTTAGAGAGAGAGAGTGGGGGGAGGGAGGGAGAGAGTGGGGGAGGGAGAGTGAAAGACAAGGTGGGGGGGTGGGGGGGATGAAGAGAGGAGCTCTCCCTCGCCCCATTTCCTCTCTCTCACTCCTCCGTCACTTACATCATCCCTCTTGCTCTCTCCCCTCACTCTCTCGTTCCCTCTCTCACCCCCATTCCCCCACACACACATTTCCCCCTTTTTTCTCTCTCTCGCATTCTCTCTCTCACATTCCTCTGTCCATCCTTACTTCACTCATACTCTTCCCTCTCTCGTTCCCTCTCTCTCTCGCACTTTTCCTTTTCTCATTCCCACTCTCCCACCCCACCATACCACCTCTTACCCCCATCTCCCAACCACCTCCCTCCATACCACCTCTTATCCCCATCTCCCAGCCCCTCCCCCCTCTGCACCCCTCTTAGCCCCATCTCCCACCCCCTCCCCCCTGTACCCCCCTCACCCCCATCTCCCACCCCCCCTCCCCCTCTTATTCCCATCTCCCACCCCCTTACCCCCATCTCCCACACCCCTCTCTGTAAAGCTCCATGTTGAGGTGACCTTCCAGAAGCTTCCTTCCTGAGAGACTCTTGATGTAAACAATTTGTTTTTAATCTCTGGGAGGATCCAGCCCCTCACTGCAGACAGACAGAGAGAGAGAAAGAGAGAGAGAGGCAGAGAGAGGGAGGGAGAGAGAAAGAGAGGGAGGGGGAGAGAGAGCGAGAGGGAGAGAGAGAGAGGCAGAGAGAGGGAGGAAGAGAGAGAGAGAGGGAGAGAAAATGAGAGAGAGAAGAGAAAGACAGAGAGAGAGAGGGAGAGAGAGGGAGGGTCCTGGTTAGTCACGGGGTCAAGGGTTGTGGGGGGCGGGGAAGGAAAGAGAGTGGGGGACACGCAGAGGGTCAGACATGAACGAACATAGGAGCTGACCCTGCAGACACAAGGGCCATCCCTATCTCTGTAACCTTCCCCAGCCCTTATACCACGCACCCCCTCCCCCAACTCTGTAATCCCCTCCAGCACCTACATCCCCTCTCTATCTCTGTAACCCCCCCTCCAGCATCTCCACCCCCTCCCTATCTCTGTCACCTCCTCCTAACCTCTGCACCCCTTCATCCCTGGCCTCCCAAGACTCCTCCCCCACCATCTCTGTCACCCCCGCCAGCCCCTACACACCCTCGCTATCTCTGTAACCCCCTCCACCCATCCCTATCTCTGTAACCCCCTACACCCCCTCCCTATCTCTGTAACACCCTCCAGCCCCAGCACCCTTCCCTATCTCTGTAACCCCCTCCAGCCCCTACATCCCCTCCCTATCTTTGTACCTCCCTTCTCCCCTACACTCCCTCCCTATCCCTGTAACCCCCTTGCCCCCTACACCCCCTCCCTATCTCTGTAATCCCCTCCACCCGTCCCTATCTCTGTAACCCCCTACACCCCCTCCCTAACTCTGTAACCCCCTCCACCCGTCCCTATCTCTGTAACCACCTACACCCCCTCCCTATCTCTGTAATACCCTCCAGCCCCTGCACCCTTCCCTATCTCTGTAACCCCCTTCAGCCCCTGTAGGGGCTAGAGCAAGAGGCAGTAACGTGTTAGAGAGAGAGAGTGGGGGGAGGGAGGGAGAGAGTGGGGGAGGGAGAGTGAAAGACACGGTGGGGGGTAGGGGGGATGAAGAGAGGAGCTCTCCCTCACCCCATTTCCTCTCTCTCACTCCTCCGTCACTTACATCATCCCTCTTGCTCTCTCCCCTCACTCTCTCGTTCCCTCTCTCACCCCCATTCCCCCCCCCACACACATTTTCCCCCTTTCTCTCTCTCTCGCATTCTCTCTCTCACATTCCTCTGTCCATCCTTACTTCACTCATACTCTTCCCTCTCTCGTTCCCTCTCTCTCTCGCACTTTTCCTTTTCTCATTCCCACTCTCCCACCCCACCATACCACCTCTTACCCCCATCTCCCAACCACCTCCCTCCATACCACCTCTTATCCCCATCTCCCACCCCCTCCCCCCTGTACCCCCCCTCACCCCCAACTCCCACCCCCTCCCCCTCATACTCCCATCTCCCACACCCCTCTCTGTAAAGCTCCATGTTGAGGTGACCTTCCAGAAGCTTCCTTCCTGAGAGACTCTTGATGTAAACAATTTGTTTTTAATCTCTGGGAGGATCCAGCCCCTCACTGCAGACAGACAGAGAGAGAGAAAGAGAGAGAGGCAGAGAGAGGGAGGGAGAGAGAGAGAGGGAGGGAGAAGAGAAAGACAGAGGGAGAGAGGGAGGGTCCTGGTTAGTCACGGGGTCAAAGGTTGTGGGGGGCGGGAAGGAAAGAGAGTGGGGACCACGCACAGGGTCAGACATGAACGAACATAGGAGCTGACCCTGCGGACTCAAGGGCCATCCCTATCTCTGTAACCTTCCCTAGCCCCTATACCGCCCCCCCCCCATCTCTGTAATCCCCTCCAGCACCTACATCCCCTCCCTATCTCTGTAACCCCCCTCCAGCATCTCCACCCCCTCCCTATCTCTGTCACCTCCTCCTAACCTCTGCACCCCTTCATCCCCGGCCTCCCAAGACTCCCTCCCCAATCTCTGTCACCCCCGCCAGCCCCTACACCCCCTCCCCATCTCTGTAACCCCCTCTAGCCCCAACATCCCCTCCCTATCTCTGTGACCCCCGTCCCCCTTACACCCCTTCCCTATCTCTGTAACCCGCTTGTCCACTACACCCCCTTCCTATCTCTGTAACCCCCTGCACCCTTCCCTATCTCTGTAACCCCTCCAGCCACTACATCCCCTCCCTATCTCTGTAGCTCCCTTCTCCCCTACACTCCCTCCCTATCCCTGTAACCCCCTTGCCCCCTACACCCCCTCCCTATCTCTGCAATACCCTCCAGCCCCTGCGCCCTTCCCTATCTCTGTAACCCCCTTCTCCCCTACACGCCCTCCCTATCTCTGTAACCCTCTCCACCCGTCCCTATCTCTGTAACCCCTTGCACCCCCTCCCTATCTCTGTAACACCATACACCCCCTCCCTATCTCTGTAACCCCCTCCACCCGTCCCTATCTCTGTAACCCCCTACACCCCCTCCCTATCTCTGTAACACACACTAGCCCCTGCACCCTTCCCTATCTCTGTAACCCCCTACAGTCCCTACATCCCCTCCCTATCTCTGTAGCTCCCTTCTCCCCTACACCCCCTCCCTATCTCTGTAACCCCTTCCACCCGTCCCTATCTCTGTAACCCCCTACACCCCCTCCCTATCTCTGTAACCCCCTCCACCCGTCCCTATCTCTGTAACCCCCTACACCCCCTCCCTATCTCTGTAATACCCTCCAGCCCCTGTGCCCTTCCCTATCTCTGTAACCCCCTCCAGCCCCTACATCCCCTCCCTATCTCTGTAACCCCCTTCTCCCCTACACCCCCTCCCTATCTCTGTAACCCCCTCCACCCGTCCCTATCTCTGTAACCCCCTTCACCCGTCCCTATCTCTGTAACACCCTACACCCCCACCCTATCTCTGTAACCCCCTCCACCCGTCCCTATCTCTGTAACCCCCTACACCCCCTCCCTATCTCTGTAATACCCTCCAGCCCCTGCGCCCTTCCCTATCTCTGTAACCCCCTCCAGCCCCTACATCCCCTCCCTATCTATGTAACCCCCTTCTCCCCTACACCCCCTCCCTATCTCTGTAACCCCCTCCACCCGTCCCTATCTCTGTAACCCCCTCCACCCGTCCCTATCTCTGTAACACCCTACACCCCCTCCCTATCTCTGTAACCCCCTCCACCCGTCCCTATCTCTGTAACCCCCTACACCCCCTCCCTATCTCTGTAACCCCCTCCAGCCCCTACATCCCCTCCCTATCTCTATAACTCCCTTCTTCCCTACACCCCCTCCCTATCCCTGTAACCCCCTTCTCCCCTACACCCCCTCCCTATCTCTGTAACCTCCTCCCCCCGTCCCTATCTCTGTAACCCCCTACACCCCCTCCCTATCTCTGTAATACCCTCCAGCCCCTACATCCCTTCCCTATCTCTGTAACCCCCTCCAGCCCCTACATCCCCTCCCTATCTCTGTAACCCCCTCCAGCCCCTACACCCCCTCCCTATCTCTGTAACCCTCTCCACCAGTCCCTATCTCTGTAACACCCTACACCCCCTCCCTATCTCTGTAACCCCCTCCATCTGTCCCTATCTCTGTAACCCCCTACACCCCCTCCCTATCTCTGTAACCCCCTACACCCCCTCCCTATCTCTGTAATACCCTCCAGCCCCTACATCCCCTCCCTATCTCTGTAACCCCCTCCAGCCCCTATACCCCCTCCCGATCTCTGTAACCCCCTCCACCCCTCCCTATCTCTGTAGCCCCCTACACCCCCTCCCTATCTCTGTAATGCCCTCCAGCCCCTGCACCCTTCTCTATCTCTGTAACCCCCTCCAGCCCCTCCATCCCCTCCCTGGGGCCAAGTCCAGGTCAGCCATGTTCTCATGGAGTGACGGAGGGGGGTGCTGAGGAGGCTGTTGCGGCTATTTCCCAGTTTGCTCACTTGAAGCAGGAAAACGCCAGGCTTCGCTCCGGGCCTTGTGCTGAGTGAGGCACACCGGCCCAGATGGGATTGAGGGAGCGGGCACACAGGGAGCAGGAAACCACCCCCTCCCTCTCCCTCAGGCTGCAGGGGGTTGGGGATGAGGCCCAAACACACACACACACACACACACACAGAGGGAAGGCCCAGACTCCATTTGGGGGCCTAGTGAGGCAGACCCAACTCAGCACTCAGCGAGAGGGAACAGGAAAATCCCAGGCTCTAACTTGGGCCTAGAGTCGCCAATCCAGTGAGGGAGACGGTAGACCCAGGATCCATTTGGGGCCTAGTGTGGGACTGAGCTGACCAAGGTGGGATACGTTTCCAAATCACTCATTGGAACATATCCCCGGGCATGTGTAAATACATATACACGCACCAGACATGTATGTATTCTCGTATGGACATGCAGAATGTCACAAACGTCAACTATGTGCATTTAACTAGCGGCGTTAGGACAGCAAACCTCTCCCAACCCCCCCACCCCCCAGGGCAGCAGCAATTTTGGCTGATCCTGACATTGAGATGTTAGTCCATGGAGCTGAGACGGTCTGAAGGAGGAGAGAGTAAGAAAGGAGAGAGAGGGAGAGAAGTGAACTCCAGAACTGAAGGCAATGGGAATCCGGTGGGGGAGGGGAGCAGGTGCGTTTCTCGGGAGGCTGGGGATGAAGGGGTGTGAAAGGTAGGAGGAGGTAACATAGATAGGGAGGGGGTGTAGGGGCTGGAGGGGTGTAGGGCAGGAGGTAGCTATAGAGATAGGGAGGGGTGGAGGAGATTACAGAGATAGGGATAGGGTGTAGGGGCTAGAGGGGGTGACAGAGAAAAGGAGGGGTGTAGGGGCTAGAGGGGGGTTACAGAGATAGTGGGGGGTAGGAGGCTACAGAGATAGGGAGGGGAGTTGAGATAGAGAGGGGTTTACAGAGATATGTAGGAAGTGTATGGGCTGGAGGGGGTTACAGAGATAGGAAAGGGGTGTAGGGGCTGGAGGGGGTGTAGGGGCTGGAGGGGGTGACAGAGATATGGAGGGGGTGTAGGAGCTGGAGGGGGTGACAGATATGGAGGCGGTGTAGGAGGTTACAGAGATAGGGAGGGGGGTTACGGAGGTAGGGAGGGAGTATAGGGGCTGGAGGGGGTTACAGAGATAGGGAGGGGGTGTAGGGGCTGGAGGAGGTTACAGAGATAAGGAGGGGATGTAGGGGCTGGAGGGGTGTTACAGAGATAGTGGGAGGGTGTAGGAAGTTACAGAGATAGGGAGGGGGATTACAGAGGTGGGGGTGTAGGGGGTGTAGGGGGTGACAGAGATAGGGAGGGGGTGTAGGGACTGGAGGGGTGTTACAGAGATAGTGGGAGGTGTAGGAAGTTACAGAGATAGGGAGGGGGGTTACAGAGATGGGGGTGTAGGGGCTGGAGGGGGTGACAGAGATAGGGAGGGGGTGTAGGGGCTGGAGCGGTGTTACAGAGATAGGGAGGGGGGTTGAGATAGGGAGGGGGGTTGCAGAGATAGGGGGTGTATGGGCTGGAGGTGGTTACAGAGATAGGGAGGGGTGTAGGGGCTAGAGGGGGTGACAGAGATAGGGAGGGGGTGGTAGGAGGTTACAGAGATAGGGAGGGGGTTACAGAGATAAGGAGGGGGTGTTGGGGCTGGAAGGGTGACAGAGATAGGGAGTGGGTGTAGGGACTGGAGGGGTGTTACAGAGATAGTGGGGGGTGTAGGAAGTTACAGAGATAGGGAGGGAGGTTACAGAGATGGGGAGTGTAGGGGCTGGAGGGGGTGACAGAGATAGAGAGGGGGTGTAGGAGGTTACAGAGATAGGGAGGGGGGCTACAGAGATAGGGAGGGGGCGTAGAGGCTGGAGGGGGTTACAGTGATCGGGAGGGGGTGTAGAGGCTGGAGCGGTGTTACAGAGATAGGGAGGGAGTGTAGGCGCTGGAGGGGCTTACAGAGTTCATCTAAACAATATTTTATCTGTTAAATCAGTGATAACAAATCAGCTGTCATGCAGCTTGTCCAATTTGTAAAGTTAAAGTCTGTAACATAAGACTCCAATGAAATAGTCTCATATTCTTGTCCTTAACTCGTTCCAAGAATGTGAGAGGATTGTGATCTGTATATACAACCATCTCTGACATACTGTTTATCATAGAAACATTAAAATGTTGTAAGACTAGTACCAAACTCAATAATTCCTTTTTGATCAAAGAGTATTTTTCTCTGGTGAGTGTTGAGTTTCTTTGAAAAGTAACCAACTGGCAGTTTAATTCCATCCTCATCTTCTTGCCGCAGTACAGCCCCAACTTGTATGTCACTAACATCGATTGCAACTTCGAAGGGTTTCAAAAAGTTTGGTGTTGCTAAAACTGGTGTGGTGGTTAATAGTCATAGAGTCATAGAGATGTACAGCACAGAAACACACCCTTTGGTCCAGCTTGTTCATGCCAAGCAGATATCCCAACCCAATCTAGTTCCACATGCCCATATCCCTCCAAACCGTTCCTATTCATACACCCATCCAAATACCTTTTAACTGTTGCGTTTGTAGCAGCCTCCACCACATCCTCTGGCAGCTCATTCTATCCATGTACCACTCTCTGCATAAAACAGATGCCCCTTAGGTCTCTTTTATATCTTTCCCCCTTCACCTTAAACCTATGTCCTCTAGTTCTGGACTCCCCCAGCCCAGCAAAAATACTTTGTCTATTTATCCTATTCATGCCCCTCATAATTTTATAAAACTCTATAAGGTGACCCCTCAGCCTCCAGTGCCCCAGGGAAAACAGCCCAGCCTGTACAACCACTGCCTATAGTTCAATACTCCAAGCCTGGCAACATCCTTGCAAATCTTTTCTGAACACTTTCAAGTTTTGCAACATCGTTCCGATTGGAAAGAGACCAGAATTGCACACAATATTCCAAAAGAGGCCTAACCAATGTCCTGTACAGCCGCAACATGACCTCCCAACTCTACTATACTCAATACTCTGACCAATGAAGGCAAGTTTACCAGACACCTTTTCTTCACTATCCTATCTACCTGCAACTCCACTTTCAAGGAGCTATTAACCTGCACTCCAAGGTCTCTTTGCTCAGCAACACTCCTTAGGTCCTCACCAGTATATGCATAAGTGCTGGTAAGATTTGCTTTCCCAAAATGCAGTTCCTCGCAATTATCTAAATTAAACTTCATCTGCCACTTCTCAGCCCAATTGGTCCATCTGATCAAGATCCTATTGTAATCTGGGGTAACCTTCTTCGCTGTCCACTAGACCTCCAATTTTGGTGCAAATGTACTAACTATACGCCTTATGCTCACACCCAGAGCATTTATATAAATGACAAAACATGGTGGACTCGACACCATACTTGTGGAACTCCACTGGTCACAGGCCTCCAGTCTGAAAAACAACCCTCCACCGCCATCCTCTCTCTTCTACCTTTGAACCAGTTCTGTATCTAAATGGCTAGGTCTCCCTGTATTCAATGGGATCCAATCTTGGTAACTAATCTCCCATGGGGAACCTTGTCAAATGCCTTAATGAAGTCCATATAGATCACGTCAACCACTCTGCCTTCATCAATCCTCTTTGTTTCTTCTTCAAAAAGCTCAATCAAGTTCGTAAGACATGATTTCCCACTCATAATGCCATGTTGACTATCCCTAATCAGTCCTTGCCTTTCCAAATACATGTATAGCCTGTCCCTCAGGATTCCCTCCAGAAACTTGGCTGTTTGTGCTACATTCCCCTGAGAATCCACCATCCCTTACATTTCCAAAACAGTATACTTGTTTGAAATGGGGATAGCCACAAATGACTCTTGCACTACCTGCCTACGTCTCTTACCTCTCCTAGAGTTAACCCATCAATGTGACTGTATCTGTAACTTTTCTCCCTTCTTAAAGCTGCCATTCATCACATCCCCTTAATCTTGTAAATTTCTCATTGCCTCTAATTGTCGCTCCAACTGATCCATTCAATCTGATAGGATTCACAACCAATGGCATTTATTGCATATATATTTCTCAGTATTACGCAAATTCTCCCTAGGCTCCCACATCTGACAAGGAGAGCATATCACTCCACTAAGGGTCATTTTGCTTCTTCCAATCTCCAGAAAATAGCACTGTCTTATTCCTCTACAAAGCACTGCTCCAGGCTACCTCAATACTTATGGCTTGCATTTTTAAGTTTAGTTAAGGGACATATCTCAATAAAACATATAGTGAAGAAAGAACCCACTCGACTCACGACTGCAGACTTACAACAAGGCCACACTTAAAACTATTTACTTATCTACTTCTGTGCTGTGACCTCTCCCAAACAGGTTCCTCCAAGATTAGTTGTGAATTTCACTGGTTGTTAATTTTCCCAGATGCACTCTGATGTCTGATATATGAATTCAAACAGCAAAGGTAGTAATTCGCAGGTTCACTGCTGTGTCAGTTAACAATATGGGTTTCTTTGTCTATCTCCCTTCTGCACTAACCTCACCATGTACTGCCTTTGCCTGTTCCTCTTCCTTTTAAAGGTGCAGTTGTTTTGATTTCTTTTTTCCTCCAAAGTTTCAAAACAATGCAACAGCATATAAAAGAGTAATTGCTGCCCCTGTAATTCGAGGAAATCACCTCCAATGCCTAAAATACCTCAAAAAAGGAGCAGTTGTTACATCCAGAAATTCTTCCAATCCTCCATCTTGGATGACTGCTTTTAATTTGTGAAATGCCTCCAGGCATTGTTCTGTTGACTGAAATTTTGTGTTTTTCTTCAGCAAATCTGTTAACTACGCTGCTAAATTTTGGAACAAACTTCCAGTAGAATCCATTTATTCCCAAAAATCGAAGCACCTCTTTCTTCCAAGTTTGTCATGGAAATTCCTCGATGGCCTTCGGTCATTGTGTTTTGTGGGGTCAACCTTCCACGACCAATGTTATGTCCTGAGAACATCATGTCTGCCTTCGCGAATTCTGTTTTCTTTAAGTTTATTACTAGTTTTGCTTCTCTGACTCATTCAAAGAGCTCTGCTAACTGCACCATCTGATTTTTCCAGGACACACTAACAATCATGACAACATCCAGATAGACTGCACAGTTTGTTAACCCAGCCACAACTCTGCTGTTCATGAGTCTTTGGAATGTGGCCGGGACATTCTTCAATCCAAAGAGCATCGCTTTGAGTTGATATAGCCCATTTGAGGTTACAAACCTCTTTCACTTTTTCTGACAAAGGTACCTGCCAGTAACCATGCAGTAAGGCCAACTTTGTGAAATAACTGGCTTGTCCAACTTTCTCTGCAGTCCTCCAATCTTGGTATTGGGTATGAGTCAAATTTTGTTGACCTTCCAATAATCCACACAAAATCATTGAGTCCCATCCGGTTTGGGAACTAACATGATTGGCGAACTCCACTCGCTCTGACTCGTCTCAATTATATCTTCATTGAGCATTGAATCCACTTCCTTCTGGACCTGTGTGACTTTGAAAGGATTAAGCACGTCGGGTGCTTTTTAATGGAACAGCATTCCCTACTCTACCACGTGCACAACAGCATTAGTCTTTCCCATTTTATTCCTGTATATGTCCACATATTGCTGCAACAAACCTTTCAGCTGTGTTCTTTGCCCATGAGACAGATAGTTTACTTACATGTCCCACTCCTCAATGACTTCCTTATCGTATAATGTATTTTGAGGCACAACAAACTCGACAATGTCTGGATTTCATTCTTGACACTGCGAGGCAGTAACTAATACCTGTTTCTTCAGTTGCTTCTCTCTATTATGGTAAGATTTCAACATATTCTCATGACATAGGTGATACAATTTTTTTTCTTATATGGCATCTTTAACAGATAGTTTACCTGACTCAACTTTTTCTCAATTTGATAGGCACCACTAAACCTGGCTTTGAAAGGACCACCTATCACTGGTGGTAGGTACTAATGCATCATCCACTCGATAAAACATCTGAGTCTCAGCGTTTTTATCTGCCACTAGCCTCAATCCATGTTGTGCCTTCCTCAGGTGCTGTTTAGCTAACTCACCTACCTGATTTAATCTCTCCCTCACCCCCCGATACATAATCCAAATGTGAGATCTCCAACTTCGGTCATGTCAATTTTCTGTAATTAATTTCAAAGGGTCTCTGATTTCATATCCAAATATTACCTCAAAGGGAGTAAACTGAGTAGATTCCTTTGGGGCATCTCTATTGGCAAGTAATACGAATGGGATACATTTATCCAAATCATTAGGGTAATCCTGACAGGATGCTCTTAACATGGTCTTTCGGGCCTGACACCTTCTTTCTGAAACTCCCTGGGATTCAGGATGATATGCATTTGATTTAAAGTGCTGTATGCCTAAGCTATTCATGACTTCCTTAAACAGCCTAGCAGTTAAATTAAACCCTTGGTCTGACTACATCTCTCTGGGGAGCCCACACTGCGTGAAGAAAGCTACTAACTCGTCTATCATCCTTTGTGGCTTAATGCTCCATAACGGAATTACCTCCCGAAATCTGACTGGACACATCCATTATGGTTAGCAAGTACTGGGTACCAATTTTAGTTCTCGAGAGGGGACCTATACAATCAATCATAACCCGCATGAATAATTCTTTGAATGTGGGAATTGGCAACAAAAATGCTGGTTTTATTACTGTCTATGTCTTCCCTCCCATTTGGCATGTGTGAAATGTACAGAAAAAGTTAAACACATCCTTGTGCATTCCAGGCCAATGAGATATTTTTGTACTTTAGCCTGAGTCTTCCATACCCTTAGGTGGCATCCTACTGGTGGCTCATGTGCCACCCATAACACCTCCTGTCTGTACGTGACTGGCAACACAATCTGGTGCACTTCTGCCCATTTCTCCTCTGCACTTATTTGCCATGTTCTCCATTTTCATCTTAGGATTCTATCTTTAAGATAATAACCCTCAGGAATATTCTCCGCTTCCTTTTCTGAGTATGCATCAACATATATACCTTTTATTGTCTCGTCTTTCTGTTGTAAGTCCCTTAGCCTTTCAGGACGAAACACTTCTGCCTGACCCTCTGCCTGTTGAGGTTTTTCCTGCACCATTACATCAAACAGGGTGTCCCCGAACTGAACCTCATCTTGTTCACCTTTCTCTTTAGTTTTTACTTGGTGCTGTGATGCATGATAGTGAGATTTTGTTAGTACACAGTTGGCAACAATTCCAGGGTATTTTTCTTTCAACTCCTTAGTTCCCTGGTCTTTTCCACAACAAGGGATGTCATTTGCACCTTGGATCATACTAAATTATTCCCAAGAACAAACTGTCTTCCTGGAACTGACATTCGCTCAATCATTCCCACTGTTATTTTCCCAATCATGAGTTGGCACTCCAACCTGATATTACATATGGGAAATGCTAGATTTCTGTCCATCTATCCCACAAATTATCACTCTTTTGGATAACAGGCCAGAAAGGATGCAAATATGTTCATCTCTTATTATTAGAGACTAGGTTAGATCCTGTATCTCTCAAAGTTATAACTTCTTCCCCTTCTCCCAGTGTTCTTTCTGAGTAAACCTTACCTACAGAGGTGAATTCTTTTTGAGGTCAGGCACTAAGTCCATACCCAGCTCCTGCCGAGGCTGTGTACATTCCTGCAGCTCCTTGACTTTTCTTGGGGTTTCTTTTATAGCTTTCACTAACGCCACTGGTTAAGCTTCTTTTACCACATCTTTTCCCACAGTGTCCTTCTTTAACAACCAGCACTGTGACTTTGCATGTCCCACTTTACCACAGTGGAAACACTTGAGTCTTTTCACCTCCTTTCCACCCTCTTGGTCTTTTTTTTAACTGGTGATGAACAATTACCAGTATTCTCCACTCCTTGTTTTGTAATGTAGGATCTCCACTTCTCCCAATTTCTAACCCTCACAAGGTGAAATTCTGTCTGGAAGCTAAACTTTGCCTTATGCACTAATGCTTATTCATCTGCCATCTCTGCTGTCCTTCTCACTTCCTGAACTCTCTGTTCATCCATGTGAATTCTTATCATCTCTGAAAGTGAGTTTTTAAACTCCTTCAGCAGAATAATCTCTCTTAGAGCCTCAAAGGTCTTATCTATTTATAAGGCCCGCACCCATCTATCGACATTACTGTTTAGTTCTTTCAAACTCAATGTAAATCTGACCTGCTTCCTATTTTATGTTCCTGAACCACTGCCTATACACTTCTGGTACCATTTCATAGGCACTTAAATTAGCCTGTTTAACCTCTTCATAATCTCTTGACCCCTCATCTGACAGCGCTGCAAATACCTTATGAGCTCTGCCTGCCAGTTTAGACTGAATTAGCATTATCACAAGTCCTCTAACACCACCATCTGCCTAGCCATTTATTCAAATAAAATAAAGAAGGATTCAAAATCGTTCTCACCAAAATGTGGCAGTGTTTTAACATTTTTGTATATATCATTACCTTCTCTCTTCATCTCCATTCTGTTAACATGCCTTTGCTGACTCAGTGGCAACTTCTGAAATTCAAACTCTCTTTCCATTTTTCTTTTTTTCTCTCTTTCTTCTCCTTCTTTGCTCAGCTTAGAACCTTCTCTCTCTTTCCCTCCCTTTCTCTTTGTTCTCTCTCTCTTTCTCTCTCTCTTTGTTTATCTTATAACTCAATTTTCCTGAATTGTAATTTAAGTTTTTTCTAACTCTATTGCACTTGTCTGTTTCTCTGACACACCTAAGCGTTTGAGTAATTCCCTTACAATTTCAGCTTTTGTCCTTGTTTAAACCCAATTCTAACCTCTTTGCTAATTCTAAAAGTATGGTATTTTCTTTCCTTTCTCAACTGTCTTGGCAAACTTGGGAATCATCATCAAACCCCAGAATGTCTTTAGCAATTTTAAGAGCCATTTCTCTCAGTTTTAATTTAACTAACCACAAATAACCGAAATTAATCAAATTGCTTCCTTTATGTTTTATTTAAAGATCTAGGACACTAATTGGCAAGTGTTTAAATCTTTTACCCCAAATCTGTCCAAATCTCAGACTGGAACTGTCTAAATTTGAAAGGGTTCATAAAAGATTTACAAGAATATTGCCCAGTTTGGAGGGGTTGAGCTATAGGGAGAGGCCGAATAATCTGGGGATATTTTCCCTGGAGTATCAGAGGCTGAGGGGCGACCATATAAAAGTTTATAAAACCAAATCGCTGACCTGTGCTTCCAAACCATTACAACAGGGTGGTGACCCCTGCACACAGAAAAGCTCAAGACTAGAGTAATGCTGGAAAAGTGCAGCATGTCAAGCCTCATCCGAGGAGCAGGAAAATCGACGTTTCGGGCAAAAGCCCTTCATCAGGAATGCCAGCAGAGAGTGTGGGGAATAGCAGACTTTCAATGGTTGGTGCTCTTTCTGGCTGAATGTCCAAAATGCCTGCTTTTTGAATGGTCCAAACATCAGAGCGTCTCATTGGCTTAATGTTGTCAAAACATTAAAATTCAAATTCAATTGGGTTTTAGTATCTTGGAGCAAAATTTAAACTGATTGGTTAAATTCAAACTGCGATGAAAACAGCTGAGGTATCTAGGTTGGGCAGCATCTCAGGAATAGAGAATTCGATGTTCTCTCTTATTCCTGATGAAGGGCTTATGCTCGAAACGTCGAATTCTCTGTTCCTGAGATGCTGCCTGACCTGCTGTGCTTTGACCAGCAACACATTTGCAGCTGTGATCTCCAGCATCTGCAGACCTCATTTTTTACTCGAGGTATCTAGGTTACAGACAAATGTTACATCTTTGAATTTTCCAGCACACTCTCTGAATGCAAATCAGTCACATGACAGGTGCTTGCCAGTTTTCAGTTTTCTCTCTCTCTTAAAGGTACAGTACATACTTTCAACTTCATAACACCATGCCCCCTCATTTTGGATGCCCAAACCCTAGGGAAAAGAAATTGACTATTCATCCAATCTATGTTCCTCATGATTTTATAAACATTTATATGGTAACCCCTCAGCCTCTGACACTCCAGCGAAAATATCCCCAGATTATTCTGCTTCTCCCTATAGCTCAACCCCTCCAAACTGGGCAATATTCTTGTAAATCTTTTATGAACCCTTTCAAATTTAGCAACATTTTTCCTATAGCAGGGAGACCAGAATTGAACACAATATTATAAACAATGCCTTGTATAAGTCCTGCTCTAATTTGCCTTTCCAAAACGCAGCAGCTCATATTTATCTAGATTAAACTCTGTCTGCCACTACTCAGTCCATTGGCCCATCTGATCAAGGTCCTGTTGTATTCCAAGTAATCTTCTTTGCTGTCCACTACTAACCATACCTCCTATATTCACATTCAAATCATTTCTATAAATAACAAAAAGCAGTGAACTCAACGCTGATCCTTTGGCACATCGCAGGTCACATGCCTTCAGTCTGTAAAGCAACCCTCCACCACCACCCTCTATTTCCTACCTTTGAGTCAATTTTATATCGTGAGTAGAAGACCAGCCTTTAGTTTCAGTGCCACACCATTCCTGATCAGAAAGAGCTTCCATTCCTTTAATGTGGACCTGCCCCACAACCAGAGCAACCAAATAAATAGGCCTCAGTGCTGTCATTGTGGCTGTTTCTATGATTACATCATTCTGTAGTAACCCACTGATCCCCCTTCCACTGCGAGATCATTGCTGAAGGACTGATGATTATACTACAGCTCTAATAGATGTTATCACTAAAAGAAGCCTCACAGGAGCATAATCCTAAATGTTTAAATTGGCAGGAGAACCTAGCACTATCAATGTGATCCCCTCAATCCACCACTATCAATATATTGGGGTTAATACCGACCAGAAAATGAAATGGACCAGCTATGTAAATCAGAGCAGGTCAGTGACTATCATTTCTGTGGGCAGTGGTTGATTTTCTGACTCCCTAGAGCCTGTTCACCATGTACAAGTTATAAGTGTTTAAGAGAATGCTTTCCTCTGAACTATATGAGTGCAGTGAAAACAACATTCAAGAAACCCAACACCATCCAGAATAAAGTGGATAAATTGGCCAGAATGTTGTTTATGACCTAAAATATTCAGCCCTTCAGATCGGCACATGGTTACTACAGCGCATATATCATAAGGAAGACAAATTTCACCAAGTTTTTTTCAATAGCATTCTGCAAGCCTGCAAACTCCATCATCGAGAAGAACAAGATTAGTAGATGGTTGGGGAACACCACCATCTGCAATCATCCTGACTTAGAACTATACCACTGTTCCTACACTATCGCTGGTTCAAAATGCTGGAGCTCCCTTCTTAACAGTGCTGCGGGTTAACTTACCTCATATGGACTTCAAGCAGCAGCTCACCACCTTTTGTATGTGTTTTTTTCAGAAAAGCATACACAAAAAAACTAGGGAAGCTGGGTTTTTTTTCCATAAAGTGATGAAGAGGAATATTGTTTGAGCTGATTAAAATCATGAAAGGTTTAGAGCTATTAAGTAACATGAAGTTCTTGCCGAGGTAAAGGACCAATAGTCTAAGGGCACAAGGTTGAAAGGTTATAGGGAGTGGACAGGAAAGTGAAGGTGAGGCCGAGATGAGATCAGCCCTCATCCCATTAAATAGCAGAATAGGGGCTGAATAGACTACTCCTGCTCCTAGTTACTATGTTACCATGTTCTTAAAGTTATTGGCAAGAGGAGACATGAAAGAAAACTGTTTTACATCACTGGTTAGGATTTAGAATGCTTTGTCTGATAGCATAATGCATTCAATAGCAACTTTTGAAAGGAAACTAGATGGTTAGTTGTGAAAGAAAACATTGCAGGGACATTATGAATGAGCAGAGAAGTGAATTGGTCTTCAAAGGGCTAGTGTAGACATGATGGGCCAATTGGATGTCTACCATGCTGTATTATGTTAAAAATCACACAACACCAGGTTATAGCCCAACAATTTTAATTGGAAGCACACTAGCTTTCGGAGCGACGCTCCTTCATCAGGTGATTGTGGAGGGCACAATCGTAACATAGAATTTATAGCAAAAATTTGCAGTGTGATGTAACTGAAATTATACATTGAAAAATTGGTTGTCTGTTAAGCCTTTCATCTGTTAGAATACACTGATAGTTTCACTTCTTTCATGTGTAAATCACAAAACCTTTTTTTAAAAGTTGCATTCTCGGGTTAGTGTTAACAATGGTGATAGCTAGACAATATGTTGAAGGTGTTAGCCGCCTGTGTTCTCTGTCTATGACCTGATGTTTAGATTGATTCTAATCTAAAAAGTGAGATAACAGAGTTTTACATAACTCCATGCAATTTTTAAGCCCAGAGTTCTACATGAATGTATGCAGTTTTTGAGCAAAGTACAAATTCACCCCACAAAATATATGTTTGCATGTGGGTCTTTGTCTGTCTGTGTGTGTGTGTCTGTCTGTCTGGGGTGGGGGTTGTGAGTATGAGAAACTCTGTGTGTGTGTGTGTGTGTGTGTGTGTAGTGAGTGCAGAGTGTCTTAAGTCTGTGAGGGGGTGCACGTATGAGTGTGGGAGTGTATGTGGCCATAAGGGTGTGTGTGGATGTCTGTGTGCGCATCTGTGTGTACCTGTGTCCATGTGTAGTGAGAGTGTTTGTGTGTAGTGCAATGGTGATCACCTGTAATGTGACTTGAACTCAAGGTCCCAGTTGAGGCCCTCCCTATGGGTACCGAACTTAGCTATCAGCCTCTGCATGGCCACTTTCCTCTGCTGCCTGTCCCGAAGTCCACCTTGGAGGATGGTCACTCGAAGGTCCGAGGCTGAATGTCCTGGACCACTGAAGTGTTCCCCAACTGGGATGGAACCCTCCTGTCTGTTGATTGTTGTGCGGTGCCCATTCATCCGTTGTTGTAGCCTTTGCTCGGTTTCCCCAATGTACCATAACACAGGGGGCTAACACCTTCAACATATTAGGCAAAAACAATGACTGCAGATGCTGGAAACCAGATTCTGGATCAGTGATGCTGGAAGAGCACAGCAGTTCAGGCAGCATCATGCTGCCTGAACTGCTGTGCTCTTCCAGTACCACTGATCCAGAACCTTCAACATATTGTCTAGCTATCACCATTGTTAACAGCTAACCCGAGAATACAACTTTTAAAAAAAAGGGTTTTGTGATTTACACATGAAAGAAGTGAAACTATCACTGTATTCTAACAGATGAAAGGTTTAACAGACAATCAATTTTTCAATGTATAATTTCAGTTACATCACACTGCAAATTTTTGCTATAAATTCTGTGTTACGATTGTGCCCTCCACAATCACCTGATGAAGGAGCATCGCTCCGAAAGCTAGTGTGCTTCCAATTAAACCTGTTGAACTATAACCTGGTGTTGTGTGATTTTTAACTTTGTGCACCCCAGTCTAACACCGGCATCTCCAAATCACGCTGTACTATGACATTGAGCATTGGACCCCTATAATCAAGCCTGATTCCTATTCAACATCTTCAAGCAGAAACTCCTACAAATAATTTTGAGGGATGCCCAGGTGACTGTCCCACCATTAATTGCTGCCTTTTGAAGATATAGCGACATCATATGATTAAGTGCCTGGGCTTCATTCTTTCTCTGTAGCCAAACAACATAATGGATCCATAAACCCCATTTTATCATGCTGTGATATCACATTCTGGTCTCATCTACTGTCCAAACACATTTCATTAACGAGAGAGAGGAATTCACACAGACACCCACCTTGAATCCAGTGCAAGGCTGCTGAGGACAAATGTAGCTCCTCTCTTGCATTCCAATAATCATCAAGTAACTCAGCTTTGAGCAGGAACTAACATGTAGCTTCCTCAGTCTGTATCTAGCTCAGTGTCACACAGGGCAGCATACACAGGGTCACAAGCACTTAGGTTTGTAGAAAAATGTCCTGAGACACTACCAAGGAATATTATCAAACAAATCTTGGACACCAAGCCACGTGAAAAGCATAAAAAGTTATGTGACCACCAACCTGATGGAAGTGGTAGCAGGTTTGGAGTGACTCACAGCAGCAAGTAGACAGATGTTCAGGAAGATGACCCTCGGAGTTCAGCACCTAGGCAGCTGAAGGCATAACCTCCAATGAGTAGGGCAATTAAAATGAGATTGGAGGATTGCAAATACCTTGAGGGGGAGGTCAGAGGGTATCAAGATGTAGGACTGGAAGAAATTACAGAGAAAGGAAAGGGTGGAGGGATTTGAACATCAGATGGAGCATTTTAAAATCAAGCTGCTGCCCAACACAGTGTATGTTAGTAAGCAGTCCAGAGAGATCGGGACTCACTGTGGGTATGAAAATGGGCAATGTATAAGTGCGAAGTTTGCACGTGACACAAAGATGGGTGGAAGCAAAGGTAGTGTTAAGGAAAAGGGAGGTTGCAAAGGATGCAGTAAGACTAGGACATTTGGGCAAAGAATGGGATACAATGTGGAGAAGTATGAAGTTATGCACATTGGAAGGAAGAATAGTGGTGCAGAGTATTTCCTAAATGGGGAAAGGCTTTGGAAATCTGGAACACAAAGTGACTTGGGAATCCTAGTTCACGATTCTGTCAAGCTTAACATGCAGGTTGACTTGGCAGTTAGGAAGGCAAATGTGATGCGCACATTCATTTCAAGAGGGCTAGAATGCAAGAGCGGAGATGTAGTGCTGATGCAGTATAAGGTTCTGGTTAGAACTGCATTTACTGTGCTCAGTTTTGGACTCCTTATCTAGGAAAGGATGGCCATGAAGGGGGTCCAGAGAAAGCTGACAAAAATGATCCCAGGGATGAAGGGCTGGTATATGAGTACTGATTGAGGACTCTGGGTTTGTACTCAACAGAGTTTAGAAAGATGAGGGGGAATCTCATTGAAAGTTACAGAATACTGAGAGGCCTGGATAGCGTGGGTGTGGAGAAAATGTTCCCACCAGCAGGAGAAACTAGGACCTGAGGGCACAGCCTTGGAGTGAAGGGAAGACCCTTTAGAACTGAGATGAGGAAGAACTTCTTCAGCCAGACGGGAGTGAATCTGCAGAACCCTCAGAAAGTTGTGGAGGCCAAGTTATTGAGTATTTAAAACAGAGATATGCCCTTGAGAAGTAAGAGGATAAAGGGTTCCTGGGAAAAGTCAGGGGAATGGGGTTGCGAAACATACCAGCAATGATCGAATAACAGAGGAGATCTGATGGGATGAATAACCTAATTCAACTCCTATATCTTATTGTCCATGGTGTAAGCCACCAGTATGAGGAGCAAGAACCTGAGCTGCTTTGTTCCACTCCCTGGGGTAATGGGACTAAAGGCAATTCTCACACCCATGTTGCATCTTGGCTAAGATCAGCAAATTCCATACTGATCAGGAATGGAACTTCGTGTATTTCAAGTTTGACCCAAGAGCGCAGCGCGCACCCATAGGATTCTCTAAGTTTTATGTTTTCTGATGCTGAAAAGAACTCCAGTTGAAGTCCTCTTTCAAAATGCAAAATAAAATCGTAGATATCTCAGTACATTTACTGTTTTAACCTCAACTCATGGTGTCCGATCTATGGTAGCTCTTTACCAAGTGCTGCAATTCTGATCATTCATAAATTATTTCACGTACATCTGGATTGTATTTAAGTCATGGCTCAGTTCACAGCTTTCTTGCTTCTACATGACATTACTGTGTGAGACCTTTTGCTTGTCCCAATAGGTGATTTTGAATGTGTGTATATGTCACTATTGACTACTGTATGGTACTTAGATGAGAAATTAAAAAGAACTGTTTATATTCCATGAGGGATCACCTGAGCTTGGCATTGGATGGTCAGCAGCAGTAAGGGTGGCGGCTGTGTCGTGATAATGTCACTGGACTAGTACCTCCATAGGCCCAGGCTACTGGTCTGGGATGTGGGTTCAAGTCTGAACCGTGCCAGATGGTGAAGTTTGAATTCAGTAAAAATTAGGAATAATTTAATGGTGACTGTATATCCATTGTTGTAAAATCCCATCTCATCCACGATAACCATGAAATTATTGTTGATTGTCTGAAAAAACTCATGTTGCTTACTAATGTTGATTAACTGCCATCCTTACCTGGTCAGACCTACATGTGGCTTCAGAAACAGAGAAATGTAGTTGGCTCTGAACTGCCCCAGGGCAATTAAGGATGGGCAATAAATTCTGACCTGGCCAAGAGTAAATTATAATGAGAAGGAATCTCCATTAAAGCTTTGATGAAATTAGATCTGTGATTTCAAATGTTGTCCTTTCAGCTTTTATATTGCTTTTCATATATTGACTATCACATTTCCTATCTTATGATACTCCATTGGCTATAAAATGCTTTCAGATATCGGTTGATGGTAAAATGTGATGTATAAATGCAGCACCTCTTTTTAAATTAACAATAATTATGTTTTTACAAGTACTGTCAACAGAGCAAATGGAAGCTTTACTCCATAGTTGGTGAGTAGAACTGGTAGACAATTACATTAATTGTGTTAATGGATAACTGTCAGAAGATCCATTGGCTGGGTACCTGTTGTTCACATCTTCCTCAATTAATGGCTGTTTATGTGTGAAACACAATATACCTCAGTTGCTGCAATCAAATCTTCAGTTGAAACTCTCACCTCATAAATGGAAAAAAAATCTTCCAATTAATGCGGTGGAGAAGCAAATAATTTTAATCCCTCCTTTATTTGCCTTTACAAATTTCAGTTGCTTCCCACCCACAACATTCCATTTTAACCTGATTGTTTGAGTTTATTGTTGTTGTAGACAATTCTTACATTACAACTGCACTCTCTATAGATCATATTAAAAAAAACTTGACAAAAATTGTTGTGTGCCCTTGCCTTTTTATCCAAGATTGATTCAGTAATAATCATAATTACATTGACTCATATTTCCATGAAACGTAATGTTAGCAATTGTGCTGTTTCTTTGTATCAAAATAATTAAGAATTCAAAGTATTTTGAAAGACTCTTCCCTCTGTAGCAAGGTGGCAGCTTACAGCAGGTTAGAGTTGAGTAGCCTCCATAATAAAACACACTATTTATGCTCTGCGGGAAGAAATGCTCTAAATAGGTTGAGATATTTTTCTTCTATAAAGTATCAAGGCGTACTGCAGGGAAAAGCCATTCAGCCAATCAACTGTGTACTAGCTCTTTGTTACAGCAAACAAAAATTAACTCAGTTTGCTACTACATCCTTATATTGTCTTTTCTTATCTCCTAGTACATTTTTTTAAATATATAACATTTCCTCAAATAATGCCACCATTTCTCCCTCATTATCTCCTCCAGGGAAGTATCTGTCGCTTCAATGCTATGTCATGTGAAGAGATTTTTCCTGACGTCTTTCTTCACACTGAGGAAAAGTTACAAATTAATAAAGTGCAGGCAGACAATGCTGGAGAAACTCAACAGTCTGGCAGCATCTGTGGAGAGAGAAATAGAGTTAGAGTTTCCAGCCCAGTAGGACTTTTCATAACAGATGGTCAGACTCAAATCACTAACTCTGTTTCTCTCTCCACAGGTGCTGCCAGATCTGCTGAGTTTCTCTATTACTTTTTGTTTTCATTTCAGATTACCAACATCTGCAGCATTTTGCTCTGATGTGAATGAACAATCCCTTTTTGCTATCTTTCACATTAGAAAAAATATACTTTCCTTTTATTTGCCGTATCAAGACCTTTGGTCAATACAAGCACCGCTGTCAAATCTGTTCTGACCCTAGCTGATGATAACAGGAACATAGAAACCTCAAAGATAGGAGCAGGAAGGCACCCTGTAACCCATTGACCCGTTGATCCTTTGACCCTTTGACCTGTTGAGTCTGCTCTTCCATTCATTTTGAGCATGACTGACCATTGAGCTCAATAGTCTAAACCCACCCTCCCCCCATATCCCTCGATCCTTTCGCTAAAAGAAAGAAATCTAAACCCAACCTGGAAGTGCATAATATTTTGGCCTCAATCACGTTGTGTGGGAGTGCATTCCACAGACTCACCCCTCTCTCAAGTGAAGAAAATTCTCTTCATCTCAGTCCGAAAAGATTCACTCCTGATCATTGTCAATGACCCTTGATTCTGGACTTCTCCACCATCGGGAACATTATTCCTGCATCTAAGCCATTCAACCCATCAAGTCTGCTCCACCATTAAATCATGGCTGATAAGTTTCTCAACCCCATTCCCCTGCTTTCTTCCCATAACATTTGAAATCCTTGATACTCAAGAAGCTATCTATCTCGGTCTTAAATATACTCAATGACCTGGCTTCCACAGCCTTCAGTGACATGAATTCCATCGATTCACCACTCTCTGGTTGAAGAAGGTCCTCCTTATCTCCATTCTAAAAGGTTTTCTAAAAGAACTAAGGCTTTGCCCTCAGGTTCTAGTCTCTCCTACCAATGGAAACATCTTCCTAACATCTGTTCTGTCCAGGCCATTCAGTATTCTGTATATTTCAATTGGATCCCCCCCTCATCCTTCTAAACTCCATCGAGTACATACCCAGAGTCATCAAAAGTTCCTTATATCTTAGGCTTTTCATTCCTGGAACCATTTGCATGAACCTCCTCTGAACATATAGAATATAGAACATAGAACATAGAAAAATACAGCGCAGCACAGGCCCTTCGGCCCTCGATGTTGCACCGATCCAAGCCCACCTAACCTACACTAGCCCACTTTCCTCCATATGCTGATCCAATGCCCGTTTAAATGCCCATAAAGAGGGAGAGTCCACCACTGTTACTGGCAGGGCATTCCATGAACATACTCCAGGGCCAGTACATCCTTTCTGAGCTTTGGGGCCCAAACTATGCACAATACTCCAAATGTCTGACCAGAGACTTATAGAGCTGAAAATGTGTTGCTGGAAAAGCACAGCAGGTCAGGCAGCATCCAAGGAGCAGGAGAATCGAGATTTCGGGCATGAGCCCTTCTTCAGGAATGAGGAAAGTAAGCCAAGCAGGCTAAGATAAAAGGTAGGGAGGAGGGACTTGGGGGAGGGGCGTTGTAAATGCGATAGGTGGAAGGAAGTTAAGGTGAGGGTGAGAAGGTGAGGGTGATAGGCCGGAGTGGGGGTGGGGGCGGAGAGGTAAGGAAGAAGATTGCAGGTTAGGAAGGTGATGCTGAGTTCGAGGGTTGGAACTGAGACAAGGTGGGGGGAGGGGAAATGAGGAAACTGGAGAAATCTGAGTTCATCCCTCAGCTCCGATCCCCAGCATCTGCAGTCCTCACTTTCTCTCAGAGCCTTATAGAGCCTCAGAAGTACATCAAGTATTTCTTTTACATTCAAGTCGTCTCAAAATAAATGCCATCCTTGCATTTGCCTTCCTAACTACTGACTCAACCTGCAAGTATACCTTTAGAGAATCCTGGATGAGACTAGACAGTTGAATGTTCCTCCTGCAGAATGTGGGAGGTCAGGGTCACCACCAGTGTCCCTGCTGACTTCCTCTGCGGGAAGTGCACCCAACTTCAGCTACTCGAAAGTCGCGTTAGGGAACTGGATTTGGAACTGGAGCTGGATGAACTTCGGCTCATTCAGAAGGCAAAGAAGGTTATTGACAGGAGTTACATGGAGGTAGTCAAACCTCAGGTACAAGAAGAAGGTAGATGGGTTATCATCAGGGGACGGAAAGGGAACTAGCAGGCAGTGCAGAAATACGCTGTGGTTGTTCCCCTCAATGCCAGGTACACCATTTTGGATACTATTTGGGGGGGCGGGACTTACCATGGTAAGCAATGGGGCACAGGTCTTTGGCATAGAGTCTGTCCCTGTTGCTCAGAAGTGAAGGGGGAAGAGGAGCAGAGCATCAGTCACTGGGGACTCCATAGTTAGGGGGACAGACAGGAGGTTCTGTGGGAACAAAAGAAACTCACAGTTGGTGTGTTGCCTCCCAGGTGCCAGTGTTCGTGATGTCTCTGATCATGTTTTCCTTGCCGGGAAGGGGAGCAGCCCCAAATCATGGTCCACATAGGCATCAATGACATAGGTAGGAAGAGAGATGGGGATTTAGGGCAGATATTCAGGGAGCTAGGGTGGAAGCTAAGAGCTAGAACAAACAGAGTTGTTATCTCTGGTTTGTTACCCGCGGCACATACTAGCGAGGCAAGGAATTGGGAGACAGAGGAGTTGAACACGTGGCCACAGGGATGGTGCAGGAGGGAGGGTTTTGGATTCCTGGATAATTGGGGGTCTTTCTGGGGTAGTTGGGACTTCTACAAACAGAATCGTCTTCACCTGATCCAGAGGGGTTCTGGATCAGTGGTGCTGGAAGAGCACAGCAGTTCAGGCAGCATCCTGCCTGAACTGCTGTGCTCTTCCAGCACCACTGATCCAGAATCTGGTTTCCAGCATCTGCAGTCATTGTTTTTACCTCGTTGATCCAGAGGGGTATCAATAGCCTGGGGGGAAATTTGCTAATGCTCTTTGGATGGGTTTAAACTAATTCATCAGGGGAAGGAAACCTAAATCATAGTTTGAGTACAAAGGAGGTAGAGAGTAGGAAGGTCTGAAATAAGGTTTCAGGGTTGCAAGCGCATCGGCAAGCAAAAGATTGGTTTGAAGTGTGTCTATTTCAATGCCAGGAACATCCGGAGTAAGACAGGTGAACTTGAGCATGGGTTGGTATCTGGGATTTCGATGTTGTGGCCATTTTAGAGACATGGACAGAGTGCGGGCAAGAATAGTTGTTGCAAGTTCCGGGATTTAAATGTTTCAGTAAGAACAGATAAGGTGCTAAAAGAGGTGTGGCATTGTTAGTCAAGGACAGTATTACGGTGGCAGAAAGGACATTTGGGGACTCGTAGTATGTGCTGAGGTTAGAAACAGGAAAGGAGAGGTCACCCTTTTGGGAGTTTTCTGTAGGCCTCCAAATAGTTCCAGAGATGTAGAGGAAAGGATAGCAAAGATGAAACTCGATAGGAGCGGGAGTGATGGGGTATTTGTTTTTGGGGACTTTAACTTTTCGAATATTGACTGGGAATACTATAGTTCAAGTACTCTAGATGGGTCAGTTTTTGTCCATTTTATGCAGGATAGTTTCCTGAGACAGGCCAACAAGGAGCGAGGCCACATTAGATTTGGTACTGGACAATGAACCTGGCCAGGTAATTGACTTGGAGGTAGGTGAGCACTCTGGTGATAGTGACCACAATTCAGTTATGTTTACCTTAGTGATGCAAAGTGATAAGAATACACTGGAGGACAAGAGCTACAGCTGGGAGAAAGGCAATTATGATGTGATTAGTCAAGATTTAGGATGGGGAAGGAAATTGCAGGGCATGGGCACAGTGATGGTCATAGCCTGGGATTTGTGTGGCATAAATGTTACTTGCCACTTGTCAGCCCAGTCTTGGAAATTGTTCGGAGGCTGTTGCATTTGGACATGGATTGCTTCAATGTCTGAGGAATCATGAATGGTGCTGAAGATTGTGCAATCATCAGTGAATATCCCCACTTCTGATCTAATTATGGAGGGAAGGTCTAGGACACTACCCTGAGAAACTCCTGCACAGATGTCCTGGAGCTGAGATGACTGACCTCCAACAACAACAACCATCTTCCAATGTGTCAGGTATGACTCTAAACACTGGAAAGTGTGCTCCCAGGTGCCCATTGATTCAATTTTTGCTACGGCTCCTTGATGCCAAATGCAGCCTTGGTGTCAATAGCTGTCTCTCTCCCCTCACCTCTGGAATTCAGCTTTTTTGTCTATGTTTGAATCAAGGCTGTATTGAGATCAGGAGGTCCCTCAATTTACCATTTAAAAATTGACTATGGCCTTTCTTTATTTATCTGTGCACATTCAGATGAATCATTGAATCCTTACAGTGTGGAAGCAGCTCATTGGGTCTACACCGATCCTTCAAAAAATATTAACCCCATCCCATCCTTATATTTCCAGTGGAAAATCCATCAAACTTTCATATCTTTGGACTGTGAGGAGAAACCAAAGGAAACCCACACAGACACAGGGGGTAATGTGGAAATGCCACACAGTCACCCAAGGGTAGAATCAAACCCAAGTCCCTGGCATTGTAAGGCAGCACCACTATGCCACCCTGTAGTTTACAGCTTTCTCCTGGATTATTTCTATGCATTTTTTCACAACTGACAGGAAGCTGACTGGGCTGCAACTGTCAGATTTGTATTTTCCCTCCTTTTCAAACAAATGTCCTTCAGGATTTGATGACAGGATCTCTCCTGTTTGGATTTGTAAAGAAGGTTGAAGTGTGAATCATACTTTAGATCGATATTGTGTCAATACCAAAGTTCTTTGCCATGTACTTTTTCACTTGGAACAAATGATTCTTTTTGAATTTTGGTCCATTGCACAAAAACTGGAAAATGGAAAATAGCCTGAAGTCACTAAACTTAGTGGGTTACTGTGTCAAAACATAAGATGATTGCTACTTCACCATAACCATTTTCTTTTCTGAAAGCAAAGCAATTTGCTCATGCAGAATATTCTTAAAATTCTAAATTTGTATCATAAATTTTATCTAGCCAGTTTACCTGTGAACACAACTTGCCATAAACTTACAAACTAATATTCAATTAGACAAAGTATTTGTGGATGCTGGAACTCTGAAACATAAACAGGAAATGCTAGCAATCCTCAACAAATCAGATATCAGATATTGAGTTACACTTTTGCCACATCAATCCACTTGCATTAAAAATATATCATTTTTGAATCTTAAGTTAAAAATTCATGTTATAAACTCATGATGAAAATATATTTGCTGCCAGACATTAAACCTTAATCATTGCGTTGGAACTGGTACCTGATCAAAAATGGATATAATTCAATAGATTATTAAAGGAATAATCATGCTCCTAAATGTGAGCCTGAATAATGCAGACAAACATCGGTTAAGGAATTCTCCCTTCTGTCTATTGCCATCGGCTAATTTCATTTAGCAATACCCAACATCGGTAAAGCTGTGAAGGACTGACTATTGGATGTGGCACCCAGTCATTACTAGGCTGAGTTTTAATGGATAATTGATACCATTAAACAGAGACATTGATTTTTGCCTGTGGACTTGAGCATGTTAGCTAGGCAACTGGCCAAGGTCTGCCATGAAAAGTCTGTCTGCCTGAAGGTTTCTTCAGTGGTCTGTTTTCACAGAAACCTCTTACCCTAATGGCTATGTTAACCAGAGAGTGCCATGCCAACGTAGGAACACATTCTCTTGTGAGTGTTTGCGCTTTGTCTCAGATTGAGCAGTTTCACCAGGCAGGCAGGAGTTAATTCTCATCGTCAGGTTTCAGATACAGGTTTCAGTCATTTATCTGATTTTGAGGAGAGTGTGAAAATTTTGACCTGAAATTAAAACAAAACTACTTCAGCACAACGATGAATGTCAAGTTTTTAAAAAAAGAATCTTGGATAAAAATTGCAGAGATTAAATGAGACAAATTTGAATTGTGCTGATCAATAACAAGGCTGCTGTGTCAGCAAATAATTGCATGCCACAAATTTTCATTGTATGCAAAATATTTGAAGACTTTATTGCAGGAAATGTGATAAGGCCCATTCTCAGTGTTTTAGTGAACCAGAAATTTCTTCTCAGTTGAACCAGTCTCACTTGTGTTTCTAAGCTTTTCTTCATTATATAGGAAACAACAACAGGATGAGACCTTGAAACATCTCAAATCTGCCAGTCCATTCAATAAGATCATGGCTAACCTCTACTTCAAATATTTCCTGCTTAACGGTTCAACTAGTTTAGTTGTGCTAATGTTTCCAGCAATATCCGAACCAAGGAATCTCAACCACACTGGCCTGGAAACTCCTCAGATCTGAACTTCAGAATGCAATAAGGAAACTTTACTGAAGCCTGAAATTTAGCAATTAGTATTACCTGTCCACTTTTGATTCTTGCAAAATGCTCTTCAGTATTGATCAGAATGGAAAATGTCTAGTTGTAGATTTATTGACAATATGAAACAAATTTCTTCTGCTAATGTAAGTTATCTCAATTTCTTCTCTGCTATTTGGATTCCATTGTGAGTGTAGTGCAGTGATTGTAATGAGGGCAACTAGGTGGACTTTATGGAATATGAGTTCCCTGATTGGGGCTGTTAATCTGGTCCCATCAGGGAGCCCTGGCTGACAGACTGAAACAGGAGTGTCAGACAAGTGAAGGGCTAAAGGGCTTTTGCCCGAAATGTTGATTTTCCTGTTCCTCGGATGCTGCCTGACCTGCTGTGTTTTTCCAGCACCACTCTGATCTAAACTCTGGTTTCCAGTGTCTGCAGTCCTCACTTTTACCTAGGAGTGTCAGACGTGCTGTTCACTCTGAGAGCTGACTCTGAGGAAGCTGGATCAGTGTCAGGAATCTCTATCAACAAATAAAGGGTGGCTTAGTGACAGGGTATCAGCCTCTATGGAGTCATTTCACTAGGAAGACCACATTATCTTATACTGCTGACAGTTAAGTGCGAAGGCAAAACCTGGCAGCTGGAATATATTGTAGGAAAATCTTAACAAAGATTTTTAATTGTCAAGAGAGCCAAAAGATTCAACACGAAAAGAATGAGTTGAGGCAACAATGACATCAATCACAATCTTATTGAATGACATAGCAGGCTTGATGGGCTGAATGTCCAAATCCTGTTCCAATTTCTTATGTTCTTATCAATGACATTAGGGATATTGTTTAGAATTAGAAATAGAATTGGAATTGGAATTAGAATTAGATTTATTGTATTCTGTTTGGATTCTGTTGTGAATCTCATGCTGTGATTATAACAAGATCAGCCAGGTAGGCCTCATAGAATATGAGTTCCCTGATTGCAACTGTTAACCTGGTCTGTTAACCTGGTCCAATCAGGGAGCCCTGTCAGATGGATAAGAACAGTTTATTTTTTGAAGGGCACAGCTTGTAATGTTAACATACATAAAAGCCTTCAGTGTATTTAAAAAATATACAGGCATGAATTTGAGGCTATGTGATGTACAGACTAAGAATCAAGAGCTGAAAAATGGCACCCTGTCTGGATGTTATGAAGGTATAGGTGTACTGTACCTTTAAGAGAGAGAAGAAGCTGATAAGGACTGACTGAAAGCACAGAGTATGCTAAAAAAAATTATAATTCAGTTAAAACAAATAACTGGAGTTTCATTGCCATGGGAAAAAAAAACAAATTCAGATTCGGCCAAACAGTTTAAATTGTGTCCCAGATACCAAAATCCAATTGAAATTGAATCTTACTGTTTGGGATGACAGCAAACCAATGAAATGATCTGATGATTTGGGGACTAAACTGGACATTTTGAACAGTTAGGGGGAGAGCAGCAAAGAGCACTCAAAAGTAAAGACAGCCAATAGAATAGCTCTCTGACAGGTACCTGTACATAAGAAGTTTGTGCAGCAGCAGACTGAAGCTGACCTAGAGCAATCTATGGAGAAGGTCCGACTTCCCAAGACAACAATGGGTTTGAAGGTGATTTGCCGTAAATGTACAAAGGAATTTATCTGATCAGTACTGTAGAGTGGGAGGTAAAAGATAGGTTTAAGAGAAAGGAGTTGCAAATATTTGTGGTTTTAATGTTCTCTGTTGGACTTAAAGAATAAAATTGTTAATTTTTACTTTAAATAGTGAAATCTGGGATAGTGCTTTTATCTCTCGAAATTTAACAAATTACAATGCTAGAGGAGCTTCTCTGTGTCGGGTTTACATTGGCAGAGGAGTTTACCCCATGTCGTAACACTGGATAACTTCTTTTTAGCAGTGTTTGTCAGGATAGACAAGATTTTGAAGTGAGACTTTTTATGTTTCTACATAAGACTCGAACTGTCTAAAGTAGACACATCCTTGTTAATATATAGGCATAAAAGCACACGACGACTACTGAGCATTTACTAGACATTTCTCTGTGCCATTGTGTACATGCCTTCACTGGCAAACTTCAAGAATCTCAGAAAACCCTTGAACTTAGGATTTAACATTTAAAACCAAACAACTCTGTTAAAGTTATTCTGGTGATTGATTAATACATGCAAATCTATGTTTCCTAATCTCTGGTTTTGTGTGCCTTTCCAACCATTCCCAGACTCAAAGCCTTATGCACATTAAAATCCAACCAATACCTTATTAAAAACGATAGCGTCGATTCTAGAATGCTCAACATTTGCAATAAATGCCGTAAATATATTCGAATGGTAACGTGTTAAATAGCTGGAGGGCAAAGTTGTTAGAAAAATGTAGAAATTGAAATAACAATTAATCATACCCATTCATTTGAATGTAAGTCAGCAACTTGCATTTCAGAGACTATTTTGTGTGTTTGACATCCCACTGCAGGAAATTGAACACAAAGTATATCATGCCAAGTGTGGTGCTAAGGATGAGAAGTTTAGGGTTATCAAATCAGCCATGATCTCACTGAATGGTGGAGAAGATTGATGAGCTTAATGGCCTTCATCTGCTTCTATGTCTTATGGACTTATGATGTACTGATCTGTTGGAGGTACCATCTATTAGATGAAATACTAATCTGAGATCTCACCCTACTTCTGAGGAAACAGCAACAGAAATTGCTGGATAGTTGGTCTCGCAGCATCAGTGAGGAGAGAACAGAGTTAACTTCTTGAGTCTGGTGACTATTTTCAGAACTCAGCCTCTCAGCAAACAAATTAATCACACAGCTTTGAAGAAACATTCTGGTCTCCCCGCTATAGGAAGGATATTGTGAAAGTTGGAATGGTTCAGTGATTTACAAGTATGCTGCCAGTTATGGAGGGTTTGGGCTACTTGAAGAGGCTGGGGCTATTTTCCCTGGAGTGTCAAGGGCAGAAGGGTGACCTTATAGAGGTTTATAAAATGATGAGGGGCGTGGATAGGTTGAATAGTCAAGGTCTTTTTCACAGAGTACATGAGTCCAAAGCTAAAGGGCATAGATATAAGGTGAATGGGCAAAGATATAAAAAGGACCTGAGAGGCAACTTTTTTACGCAGAAGGCTGTTCGTTTATGTAATGAACTGCCAGAGGAAGTGGTGGAGGCTAGTACAATTACAACATTCAAAAGGCATCAGGATGAATCTATGAGTAGGAAGGGTTCAGAGGGATATTGGCTAAATGCTGGCAAATGGGACTATATTCATTTAGGGTATCTGGTTGTCATGAATGAGTTGGACCAAAGGGTCTGTTTCCATGCTGTACATCACTATGAGTCTCTGACTCTAAGTAGAGTAGGTGTTTTCTCCGAATACTAGCCGACATTTATCCCAAAAACCCGGCACAAAGAAAGATTATCTGGTCATTATCACATTGTTTTTCAGGGGACCTTCTTATTTCAAAAATGATTATTGCATTTTCTACTTTATAGCAGTGTCTGAGTTTGAAATGACATTTAATAGATATGTAATTGCTTTCTTTATCTTGATAAGTACACAACCTATTCCTATGATTAGGCAGGCAAAGCTAGTTGTGCATTGCATTTAGCTGAACTGAAACAGCCACAGTATTAAAGCCGAATAAAACATTAAAGACTGCTCTTACATCTGGAGACAGCCCTCTAAAGCTGCTAGCCCTTACTTGTACAATGGTTTCTGAACACAGAACATCCCATACATCTATCAGCAGCGCATGTGCAAATTTGTTCAATTAACAAAGACCTGGTGATTGGAATGGCTCAATGTTACAAGAACTGGTACTCTTAATTAGATCCTCCCTAGATCCCTCGTCATTGCAGTTCTCTCTCCTTTTCTTTAAAACATCTCTTAAAACTTTAATAGTAACAGTGTTGGAGAAACTCAGCAGGTCAGGTAGCACCTGTGCACAGGAGAAGCAGGGTTAACATTTCAAATCCAGTTTGAAAACTGAGTAATGAAGAAAAGTAGTTTTGGGTTCAAAATGTTAATTCCGCTTTCACTCTACAGTTGCTGCCAGATCTGCCGAGTTTCTCCAACACATTCTGTTTTTATTTCAGATCTTCCGCAACAGTAGTATCTCACTGTTGCCTTCAAACCTATTATTTGACCAAGTGACAGGCTACCCATTTGAATAGAAACTGGCTTTCTGAAAGAACACAGCGAGTGGTGGTTGATGGAAAAAATGCAGCCTGGAGTCCAGTTACTAGTGGTGTGCCACAAGGATCTGTTTTGAGACCACTGCTGTTTGTCATTTTCGCAAGTGACTTAGACGCAGGCATAGGTGGATGGACTAGTAATGGCGGTGGAATAAGTGGACAGTGTGAAAGAATGTTACAGGTTGCAAGGGGACTTGGATAAACTGCAGAATTGGGCTGAGAGGTGGCAAATGGAGTTCAATGCAGCTAAATGTGAGGTGATGCACTTTGAAAAGAATAACAGGAAGCAGAGTAGCAGATTGATGGAAAGATTCTTGGTAGTGTGGATGTGCAGAGGGATCTTGGAGTCCATGTGCATAGATCCCTGAAAGTTGCTGCCCAGGTGGATAGTGCTGTTAAGAAGGCATACAGTGTGTTAAGAGTAAAAAAATCACACAACACCAGTTATAGTCCAACAGGTTTCATTGGAAGCATCGCTCCGAAAGCTAGTGTGCTTCCAATTAAACCTGTTGGACTGTAACCTGGTATGTGTGATTTTTAACTTTATACACCCCAGTCCAACACCGGCATCTCCAAATCATGGCTACAGTGTGTTAGGTTTCATTTGTAGAGGGATTGAGTTCCGGAGCCGCAATATCATGCTGCAACTATACAAAACGCTGGTGCGGCCACACTTGGAATATTGTGTACAGTTCTGGTCACCATATTTCGGGAAGGATGTGGAAGATTTGGAAAAGGTGCAAAAGAGATTTACCAGGATGCTGCCTAGTCTGGAGGGAAGGTCTTATGAGGGAAGGCTGAGAGACTTGAACCTGTTCTCATTGGCAAGAAGAATGCTAAGAAGGGATTTGATAGAGACATACAAGATGATCAGAGGATTAGATAGGGTAGACAGTGAAAGTCTTTTTCCCAGGATGATGACGTCAGCTTGTATGAGAGGGCATAACTACAAATTGAGGGGTGATAGGTTTAAGCCAGATGTCAGAGGCAGGTTCTTTACACAGAGAGTGGTAAGGGCATGGAATGCCCTACCTGCTAATGTAGTCAACTTAGCCTCATTAGGGAGATGTAAACAATCCTTAGATAAGGACATGGATGATTTTGGGATAGTATAGGGGGACGAGCTGAGAATAATTCACAGTTTGGTGCAACATCAAGGGCCTGTTCTGCGTTGTATTGTTCTATGTTCTAATATCACCTTATGGCCTAGTATTGAAGTTTTCTGTTTACTCTCTCCTACAAAGTGCTTCGGGTGATTTTACCGTAAGAAATGAAAATTGATGTTTCTCTGAGGCAGTTGAAAATGTCTTTAATGTTATTCTTGCACTCCTTAAGGGGATACAAGAAAAATAGATTTTTGTCTGTTATCCCATTAACTTTGCTGGCAGAGGCATGAAAGATAGTTTTAATGTTACAAAATCCAGCAGATTGCGCATGAGCTGTCATCTCCACCATGGTCTGTCCTGGGAAATATGCAAGCACTGATGAAGTTTTCCTGCCAGATCCATTTTTCACGGGCCTGCACAAATTTTAAAAAAACAACAAGAAAGGCTTCCATTTCTTTAGCATCAGGTGGCACAGTGGTTAGCAATGCTGTCTCACAGCACCAGGGACCTGGGTCTGATTCCACCCACAGCCAACTATCTATGTGGGTTCCCTCCCGGTGCTCCCGTTTCCTCACATAGTCCAAACATACGCAGGCTGGGTGCATTGGCCATGCTAAATGGTCTGCAGTGTGCAGGCTACATGGAGTAGCAATGGGAAATGTGGGGTTACGGGATGGGAGTGGAATGTTCTTTGGAGGATCAGTGTGGACTTGATGGGCTGAATGGCCTATTTCTGTGTTGTAGGGCTTCTGCGTTCACAACGTCAGAACATCTCGAAGATCTTTATAGTCAATAACCAGATAGTATAATTTGTTGAATGATCAGTGACCTGAAACTTTAACACATTTCTATGGATATTTCTAGTAAATTCTGTTTATTCAATTGGATATATGCAACAGTTGAGCAACAAATATTGGCCTCCCTCTCTTTTCTTTAGATGTTGTCCTGGGATATTTTGCATCGAGCTGAGAGAATAGTTGGATGTTTAGTTTACCATCTGTGAAAGACATGTTCCCAGCATAGGAGTGGAGGGTAACTTAGATTTAATGTTCTGGCTAGATCTGTTTCTGCATAGCCGAAGAAGGAGGCCATCTGGGCTGTACGGTTTTGGAACTGGTCCTCCTGGGAGCAGATGCGGCGGAGACGAAGGAATTGGGAATATGGGATGGAGTTTTTACAGGGGACAGGGTGGGAGGAGGTGTAGTCCAGGTAGCTGTGGGAGTCAGTCGGTTTATAGTAGATGTCTGTGTTGAGTTGGTCACCCGAGATAGAAATGGAAAGGTCTAGGAAGGGGAGGAAGGAGTCTGAGACAGTCCAGGTGAATTTGAGGTCGGGATGGAAGCTGTTGGTAAAGTTGATGAACTGTTCAACCTCCTCGTGGGAGCACGAGGCAGCGCCGATACAGTCATCGATGTAGCGGAGGAAAAGGTGGGGGGTGGTGCCAGTGTAGTTGCGGAAGATGAACTGTTCCACATATCCTACAAAGAGACAGGCATAGCTGGGGCCCATGCGGATGCCCATGGCAACTCCTTTAGTTTGGAGGAAGTGGGAGGATTGGAAAGAGAAGTTATTCAGGGTAAGGACCAGTTCAGTCAGTCGAAGGAGGGTGTCAGTAGAAGGGTACTGGTTGGTGCGGCAGGAAAGGAAGAAGCGGAGGGCTTTGAGTCCTTCGTGATGGGGGATGGAGGTGTACAGGGACTGGATGTCCATCGTGAAGATAAGGCGTTGGGGACCGGGGAAGCGAAAATCATGGAGGAGGTGGAGGGCCTGAGTGGTGTCCCGAACATAGGAAAAGATGCAATGGAGATGGAGAAACTGGGTGAATGGAATAGAATCTTCACAGGAAGCAGGGTGAGGATCATAATCAAGGTTACTGTGGGAGTCAGTGGGTTTGATGGCCAACCTAACCCCAGAAATGGAAACAGAGATATCATGGAAGGGAAGGGAGGAGTCAGAGATGGATCAGGTCAAGTTGAGATCAGGGTGGAAATTTGAAGTGAAGTTAATAAACCCCAATTTCAAATGAGCGAGGGAAGCATTACTGTTGATGTCATCAATGCACTGGAGAAAGATTGTGGGTGGGGGCCATAGTAGGACTGGAACAAGGAATGTTCCACATACCCCACAAAGAGACAGGCATAACTAGGGGCCATACAGATACCCATGGCCACTCCTCTGATCTGAAGAATGTGGGAGGAGTTTAAAGAGAAGTTGCTCAAAGTGAGGATGAGCTTGCTCAGGTGGAGGAGGCTGATGGTGGATGGGGATGATTCAGGCCTTTTTTACCAAGAACAAGTGGAGCCCCCTGAGGCCATCCTGATGGGAGATGGACGTGGGAAGGGATTGCATGCTCATGGTAAAGAGGAGGCAGCTGGTGCCTGAAGTTCTGAAACTGACGTAAAGCATCATTGTCACTGCTGGTGTTTAACAAAGTATTTTCAAGACACATTTCCACTGTCACATCATGTTCCTCACCAACTGCCTCTGGCTCTGACTCACTCTGCAAGGATTCTGACTGAAGTTTCATCCTTCATGCTTCAAATCTACCAAAAATCTATTAGTTTTAACTGTTCGCTTATGTCTAATTGATATTGCAACAAATTTGACCATTGGCTGTTCATTGGTTTATCGGAATTAAGGCCAATCTACAATTGCTGCCAAAAATACAAAGCTTCTATTTAATTCCTCTTGACTTCATCTTTTTCTCAAATCATTGTATTGACTCTCTCTCATGACCTTGCCCTTTACATTTGTGAAAATTGTCAGCTCATCAGTTTATCGAAATCAAACTGATGAAAAGTGATGTTAATTGCTCATTAGCTTCCTCAGATATGCTAAGTGTCTTGTCAGTCCCTTCCTGGTGCCAGTATTTGCTCCTAATGCAAACGGAACTATTGTAGATTATGTAATCGGAAATGAAGAAGACAATTGTTCAGTATCTTTTTTTTAAAATGTGGACTATGGATCACAAAGAAGAAAACATTGCAGTTTTCTGCAATGGCTTTGCTTCATGCGAGTTTTCTGCTTTTAAAAAAATAATTCATAGCTAGAGTTATGAGAGATTCAAGTGATTATGGGCAAATGGTGAGAAGGTGGAGTTGAGGCAGAGTTTGGCTCCAATCATGTTGAATGGCAACATACAGTCAAGGGGCAGTTTAGTCCATTAATGTTCCTATTTCTTTTGTTTCATTATAGATTCCATCTGCACTACTCATTGCTGTTGAAAAGCAGCCTACTTCATCAAAGATCCCTTCACCCCTGGTTACAATCTCTTCCAGCCTCTTCCATCAGGCAGAGGATATAAAAACTTAAACACAAATACCAGCAGGTTCAAGCCCATCTTGTTCCCGGAAACTTAGAAGAATCAAGAGGGGGATCTTGCAGAAACATATAAAATTGAGAAAGGAATAGATAGGATAGTATAGATAGGTATTCACAGAGGGTAAAAGTAGAACTCGGGGGCATAAACTCAAAATAAGGCTGGAGCATATTTAAGACTGAGCTGCGGAGGAACTACTGCACCCAATGGGTTGTGAATCTGTGGAATTCCCTGCCCAGTGAAGCAGATAAGGCTACCTCGTTGAATGTTTTCAGGAAAAGATAGACCTTTGAATTGTAAAGGAATTAAGACTTCTGGTGAGCAGGCTGGTAAGTGGTTCTAAGTTCATGAAACATCAGCCTTGATCTTATTGAATGACAGAGCAGGCTCGATGGGCCAGATGGCCTACTCCTGCTCCTAGTTCTTATGTTCTTAGGTTCTCTCAAATTTCAAATCTAATGTTGACCTTGCTTTTTGTGCACCTTCTCTGTAGCCATAGCACTGTATTCCTTGCTCTGTTCTATCACCCTATGATTTTTGTCTGTTATGATCTGCTTGTACTGCACAGAAAATAAAACTTTACATTGTACCTTGGTACATGTAACAATAATAAATCCAATCAATATTTGGCAAATTACACCTACATTAGCACTTTATTTGGCTCATTTTGCAAAATGTTTCACAACCAATGAAGTATTTCTGGTATAGTTATTAGTCTGTGTTACTACCACACTTAAAACAGAAGTAGAAGAGGCAGAATCCCACTTCTCAGTAAGGGTAGACTCAGCAGTATCTTTCTTTGTCCACTTTGTCTTCAATTTGCCTTGTGTTAACCCCATGTGTGGACATGCTGGAAGTATCTCTAATTAATTCAAATTCTTCAAATAACTCTGAAATCAAAATTCCCAAAAAAGATTTGCAACAAAATCTTCAATGAATTTGTGTGGGAATACTTTTGTCCTGAGTATGCTGCATGATCAAATTCTTGGTGAAAGTGGGCTCTGTAGATGCTGGAGATTAGAGTCAAGATTAGAGTGGTGCTGGAAAAGCACAGCACATCGGACACCATCTGAGGGGCAGGAAAATCGACGTTTTGGGCAAAAGCCTGATGAATGGCTTTCTGGATGCTGCCTGACTTGCTGTGCTTTTCCAGCACCACTTTAATCTTGATCAAATTCTTGCCCTGACTGCGTGATCACAAGATTGAAAATTGAAAATATCGGTGAAGAATCTGGGTCTATAGTGCATAACACAATTCCAATTGTTTACTGATGTGATTTTGCCTCCAGCTGGGCATTTTGACCGATACAGTCATGTGTATGTTATCTCCATAACATAAGAAAATTATCATGGGTAGCATTATATTAAGGAACTCAACCAACATTTCTGACAGTTAGCCATTATATTCTATTTAATAGTTACATCAGAAAATATGCTTTCAATAACATGCCCTGCTTCAGGGGTGGCTCAGTGGTTAGCGCTGTTGCCTCACAGCACCAGGGTTCCAGGCTCGATTCCAGCTTCAGACGACTGTCTGTGTGGAATCTGCACATTCTCCCCCTGTCTGTGCGGGTTTCCTCTGGGTGCTCCAGTTTCCTCCCACAATCCAAAGACGTGAAGGTCAGGTGAACTGGCCATGCTAAATTGCCCGTAGTGTTATGTTCATTAGTCAGAGGGAAATAGGACTGAGTGGGTTACTCTTCGGAGGGTCGGTGTGGACTTGTTGGGCCAAAGGGCCTGTTTCCACACTGCAGGGAATCTAATCTAAAAACAGGTTACCAGAAACAAGATTGAGTATGAAATCCTTATATCCTTAGGTCACTTGCAATGATATAGTGATGATATCATGAGCAAATCTCTTAAAGATACAGTAACATGCTGCACCAGCTGCACACTGACTGGGAGACACAACACAACTATTTACCTGTGAGCAACTGAACTGTCTCAGCTGCAAAATCTCAAAATTCCAATCTTGCAATAGCTGAATATCGATCTTAATGGAATCAATAAAATTTCTGATAGTGCTGTGAATGGAATTGATTTCAATGGAAGTTTTTGTAACGCAGTACAATCTATAAGCAAACTCATAATCAATAACTTTTACAAAAGCGTTCCCAAAGATTATGATAGCGTCAAGTCCTCAAATGCAATTTTCTTTTATGAGTCTTCTTTACAAAAGATATTGAGATGTTATGTTTTAGAATAAACTGCTTGCAAGGGTCGCAGAGAAAGATTCAATTGTAACTTCCTCAAAGAAAATATATGTTTTCTTGTAAATTTGCTGGTCATTAGAAAAAAAGCAAGAAGTGGGAGAAATCAGATACAAAAATAGAAATTTCTGGAAAGGTTCAGCAGGTCTGGCTGCATCTGTAGGGAAAAATCAGAGGTTTGAGGAAGAGCCTCTTGACCTGAAACATTAATGCTGATTTCTCTCCTTACGTGCTGTCAGATCTGCTAAGCTTTTCCAGCAATTTCTATTTTTGTCTCCGATTTACAATGTGCCCAGTTCTTTCAGCTTTTATTTAAAAATTGGATAGCTGTCTTCAAGGAGAAATCACAGATATAGAGGTCCAACTGGCCTCTTTCTCTGCTGTAAGATTCTACACTCTGTGTAAATATCATTAGACAGATGCAATTATAAATGTTTGCTCATTTAAATATATGTTGGCATATATCAGTTAGTGGCAATTTGGGAGTCAACGGGTGATAAAGAATTGCTGAAAGTAAACACTATGAAATATGTTGACTTTAGCTAGCATTCACAGGCAGTCAGACATCAGCACACATTACACTTTAGGGTGTGCAACGAGACTCAATTTAATGGAAAACTGCCAAACTTCGCTAAGCAACCCCTGTTGGACTCCTGCAAATGCCACATTGGAAAATCTCCGATAAAAGATAAGGCCTTTTTAAAATAAAGTGACATTTGATGCCAGGCAAGGGATTAATAAAGACGCAACTGAAATACAGAGAAGTGAGAAGAAAGGTTATGTTGAATAATGCATAGTGGCACTGGGGTCCTAACTCTTGTCACAGCTGGCACCAATGTTAGAGAACAGAATGAGATTTACTGCTGAGGCTATTACATTTCACAGATCAAATTGGTATGATTGATGTTTGTCTTAACGCAGTTTTCTGAGATGGGTTAGACAGCTAAAGGAGCCCTTATCAGTCTGTAAAAGACTCAAAAGGAAGTGGATGTATACCATTCTATTTCAAGTTCATTAACCTATATTAATTGAGAGCAGACTTCAACGGGTTTTATTTATTTTAATCGTGGGCATGTGGGCATCATTGGCTGGACCAGCATTTGTTGCCAATCTCGAATTGTTCTTGAGAAGGTCATTCTTGAAACAGTGCAATCTATGATGGGGTAGATGCACCCGGAAGTGCTGTGGGGGAAGGAGGCAAAACATTTAAACCCAGTAATGGTGAAGGAATTATGATATATCCCTAAGTCAGCTGAGTGGCTTGGAGAGTAACTTGCAGACAGTGGTGTTCCCATGCATCTGTTGCCCTCATTCTTCTAGAGGGAAGTGGCTGTGGGTTTTGATGTTTTTGTCAAGGGGAACTGGTGAATTGTTGTAGTGCCTCTTCTAAAAGGAGCACACTGCTGCTAGTTGTGGAGGGATTAAAAGTTTAAAATGATCAGTGGGGTGCCTATTCACAATGTGGTGAGATTTTTGAGTGTTGTTGCTGCAGCAAGGTGAGTGGAGAATATTCGGTCTTCTCTTGATGTAGCAGAAAATATTAGAAGAAAGTGAGGACTGCAGATGCTGGAGATCAGAGCTGAAAAATGTGTTGCTGGAAGAGTGCAGCAGGTCAGGCAGCATCCAAGGAGCAGGAGAATTGACATTTCAGGCATAAGATTCCCCTGCTTCTTGGATGCTGCCTGACCTGCTGTGCTTTTCCAGCAGAAAATACTACCCAGGTTATTTAAACACATGGGCCCCAATTATCCACAGCCTGTTCTCTTTTCTGGCTAGTTTCATAAGGCGGATGTCAAAGAAAGTCACAACAGAAACTGCTCATCATCACAGGTGGTGACACTTTCATATTTTGCTGATCTTTTGATAGGAATGAGGAATGTGGAGGAACCAGAGATAGGGACAGTCCAAGCTCTAATGTCCATCTCAGAGCATCACTGAGGTTACTATCCTCAGATACTTATTTCTTTAGGGTTGTGGCCTGAAATGCACAGCTTGAAGAATGGGGAAAGTAATTTTCAAGAGGAACAGTTTAAACACTGGGTAAGAAAAAAGATATGGAAAAGGGGAAAAAGAAGGTGAATGGGGCAAATGGGTTTTTCAAAGAGCCATCTCAGGTACAATGGATCAACACTGCCTCCTTCTGGTCGTAAACTTATATAAGGTGTAATCGTAATCCCTCCACATTTTGTTATTTTCTCAAGCAAAATTGCTCGTGAAGAATTAATGCTTCAACTAGAGCAGGGCAAAATATTTCAGAGGTAAGAGTTTTCATTTTTAAGCACCAAATATTAAGAGATGTAATGGCCTTGGAAAAGACCTTGGAGTTCAACTCTTCTAAGTGTCAGTTAATGTACTTAAGGAGACTAAACATAAAAGGGAATACACAATTTTAAGGACTGTACTGAGGATAGATTAACTGAGAGATATTGCTGTGCAAGTGCAGAAGTTCTTAAAGTTAGCAGTTCATTGGCAAAGATATAGAATACAAAAGTAGGCAGAAATGATAAACTCTATAAGACAATCGTAAGGCTACTCCTGGAGCATTGTGAGCAGTTCTGGTCATCACATTACAGGAATGATGTAATTGCTCTGGAGAGAGGGCAGAGAAGACTAACTAGAATGTTGGAGAACTTTGGCTACGGGCGGGGATTGGAGAGTTTGGCATTGTTTATCTTTGAGCAGTGAAGGCCGAGGGGTGACATGATGGAGGTATATATAATTGTGAGGGGTAGAGATAGAATAGACAGGAGAAACCTATTTCCTTTGGCAGAGAGTTCAATCAACAGGGCTCATAGATTCAAGCTAAGAGGCAGAGGGTGAGACGGGACATGAGGAAAATCTATACAGAAGGTGGTGAATGTCTGGATTTCACTGGTTGAGTTGATGTAGAAACAGAGACTCTAAACTCTTGTAAAAAGCACCTTGATCTGCACCTCAGGTACTGTAAACTGCAGAACTATAAGCTGTTTGCAGGAAGATGTGATTAGAAAAGATATCTTTGGATCATAGAATCATAGTGTCACAGTATTGAAACAAACCCTTACATCCAACTCGTCCATGCAGGCCAAGTTTCCCAAACTAAATGAGTCCCATTTGCCTGCATTGGTCCAAATCCCTCTAAACCTTTCCTATTCATGTACTTGTCCAAATATTTTTTAAATGTTGTAACTGTCCCTGCATCCTTCCTCTGGCAGCTCATTCCAGATGCGAATCATCCTTGTGTGAAAACATTGCCCCTCAGGTCCCTCTTAAATCTTTCTTCTCCCACTTTAACATTATGCCCTTAGTTTTTAACTCCCTTACCCTAGGGAAAAGATCTTTGCTATTCACCTGATCTATGACCCTCATGATTTTAGAAACCTCTATAAGGTCTCCTCTCAACCTCCTACGCTCCAGTGAAACATGTCCTAGCCTAACCAGCCTCTCCTTATAATTCAAACCTTTCAACCCAGTAACATCTTTGTGCACCTTTTCTGCATGCTCTCCCACTTAATAATATCCTTCCACTTGCAGAGTGACCAGAATATTCCAAATATGGCCTCATCAATGTCCTGTACAACCTTTTGTACTGTAGCATTTCTATGGTTCTATGGTAACAGTACACAAACAATGATACCAGTGCATGAAGGGTTAAATTATCAACATATGCAAATGTGACTTGTATCCACTTAAGTTTCGAATGTTGAGGTAATCTAACTGAGGGATTTAAATCGATGAAGGGATTGGATAGTACAGGTGCAGAAAAGCTTTGGTAGGAGCCCAGGTCAAGGGAACATGAGAACGTAGGAGCAGGAGTAGGCAAGTCAATCCCTCGAGCCTGTTCCGCCATTCAGTGAAATCATGGCTGATCTGCAGCCTAACTCCATCCATCTGCTTTTGGCCATGACCTTTAATACTTTTGCTTTAACAAAAAATATACCCAACTGGGGGATGCTAATGAATAATTAGGCAAGCAAAATTACATAACAGCGGATAACTGGAGAGAAGAGGATTGAGATAGACAGACACCATGATCTGCAGGACATGATCAAGAGGCGACTTAGTTAATGTTCTATCAATGGAAGTTAATTGAAATTCTCTGACATTTAATTAAAAAAAAACATAAATGGCAATATTTAATTAATGGCAATAAAAGTGTAATCATGAACTTTCGGATATGATATATTCATTTATAAATGAGAGTAAGAAAAATGGTGCAGGAACACACAGGGAAGGTAATGACCTTGTGGCATTAATATGAACACCGAGGTAACGTTTTGGAGATCTGGGTTCAAATTCCACCATAGCAGATGATGGAATTTGAATTCAATAAAAATCTGAATTAAAATTCTAATGTTGACTATGTTGATTGTGAGGAAATATTAATGTCCTGTTAGGTAGGACTTCTGCCACCCTAACCTAGTCTGGCCTAGGTGTGACTGCAGACCCACAGCAATGTAGTTGCTCTCTAGGCACTTAGGAGCTAGCCTATCCACATCTTGTGAATGAGTAAAGAAATCAAACACACACATGATGTTAAGCTCCATGATTTTGTAAATGTTTCAAGGCTATTAATTGCCGCACCAGATTTTGGTAGGTTAAAAACTAAACATAATGTGGAATTCTGTTCCACTCAGTTTTCAATTTGACAGCCAGCTTTATTTTGTTCAATATATAATCACTTAGGGACAGGTGGAGGCCATTTTATCCCTTCTGTCTCTTTCAATGAGATCATGATTGATCCGAATTTATTCTATGTTTCCACACAATCTATATTTCCATAAGATCTGCCGATCTGAATTTAAAAATTAGAAAATAATCTAACATCAAATCATTTTTTGCAGAAGTGATTTAAAATTTCAATCACATTTTGTACGTAAATATTTTTCCTAATTTCAGTCCTGAAAAGTCTGGCTCTAATTTTTAAAATCTGTAGTCCCCGTTTAAGTCGGGCCAGGCCCTGCAGTGAGATGGAGGGTGTTCAGGTCTATTGGGATGGGTGGGGGAATTTGGATCAGGGTCTGACTGGAAGGGCTGGTCCTTTATTGGACTGAACTCTACTTATGACATATCTGGAAAGAGTTCTTCAGTAATCAGGCTCCATTTTTCTCCCAAGCTGCTACAAAATATATGAAGTCCCAATGAGACTATCAAGATTCACAAAATTTGCCTGACTGATTGCTATTCAGTACAAAAGCAATTCACACCAACTTTTGTCATTATTAGCAAATAATTCTATTTACTGTAACACACAACTTTAATAAATGATAGAGAAACACACACACACACACACACACACACACATTCATCGCTGAGATAGACAAAAGACAGGCGCAGGTCATTCAGCTCCCCGGATGCTCCCTGACTTGCTGCGCTTTTCCAGCACCACATTCTCGACTCTAATCTCCAGCATCAGCAGTCCTCGCTTTCTCCTAGACAAAAGACAGATAGCTTGATACAATTATTGTAATGTGGGAAAAGAAACATAGCCAGAAACTCAACTGTGGTCAATTAAACAAATCTGAAATGAAAAATATCTATAGTTTCAATAACGTTCAGCACTGTTTATTCTAAAAACAAATCTGGTACATTTATGTCCTTAAAAGAAGGAAGTCTGCAGTCATTACTTGGTGATGTGATTCCACATTCACAGCAATGAGGTTGTTTCTTAACTACTCACTGAAATGGCCTAGCAGGTTTTATAATTCTATCTGTTCTTTCTAACGTTGCCTTCTACAACAAACACCCTAACACAGAACATAGACAGTACAGCTCTGGAACAGGCCCTTCTATGCTGATCATGTTGCCATTCCAAATAATCCCATCTACCCACAAATGGTCTGTACCCCTCTATTCCCTGCCTGTTTATATGCTTGTCTGAATACTTTTTAAAAGTTATCATATCTGCTTCTACAACCTCCCCTGGCAGTGCATTGCGGTACCTACCAATGTCTACATAGAAAAGTTCCCTTGACATCTGTTTCAAACTTTCTCCTTTTCCCCTGTCATGGACTAGGCCAGACCACTCAAAACATTCTTAAGCAGGCAGCTCAGACCATAATGTTACAATTTGTATCAGTAAATGTACAGTGAAAATTATCTGGAGTAAGTAAGCGAGGTTGACTACCAGGCTTAAAACAGACAGAAATTTATTCACAAAATTACACAATGAAATGCAAAGAGCCCCTACAGAACTCAGTCTATCCAACTAGACTTAGTTACTCTGTTCCAAATACATGCAACAGTCCCAATAAGCAAACTCCCTTTAAACCCCAAAATAAATGGAACACAGGGTGATGTTGAAGAGCATAAATATATATAGAGGGAATTTCTACACAGCTCACTGTTGAACTCCTCACCAGTTCAAGACCGAACTAAACTGCTCAGCTAGAGAGCTGACCACTCCCCTTTCATTATAGAAGCCACTACTAAAACATGACCACTTTGGCCTGAAGTCTTATCTGTTTACATATAAACAAAAGGCCTCTCAAAATCCTTTTCATCTCTGTGCCAAACCAGACAATTGGACTTCGGCCCAGTTTATTGCCCTTCTGAAAAAAATCAAGGACAGAGTCTCCTTGAGCCACGGAACTGTTTTTAGAAAAAGAAAGGGGCTAGCTTTGTGACACCCCCTCTCACCTTAAACCAATGCTCCATCGTATTTGACATTTCCACCCTGGAAAAAAGACTCTGATTATCCACCCCATTCATGTCTCTCATAATGTTTTAAGCTTCTGTCAGGTTGTCCTTCAGCTTCCAATGCTGTCACAAAAACAATCGAGTTTGTCCAACCAACAGCTTAAAAAAAACTCCAACACAGGTAACATCTTATTAAACCTGTCTAAAGTCTCCACATTGTTTCAACAGTGTGGCAACCAGAACTAAATACAATACTCCAAACATGACTGAACTTGCCAACTCTGATATTCAATGCCCCAACCAAAGAAGGATAAACATGCTTTTCCTTCTTTATCACCTTATCCACTTGGGTTGCCACTTTCAGATACTTATGGACTCGCACACCAAGATCCCTCTGGATATCAATGCTCCTAAGAGTTCTTCCATTCACTGTATACTTTCCTCTTGCATTTGACCTCCCAAAATGCATAATCTCACACTCGATTGGATTAAACTCCAGCTGCCATTTCTCTGCCCAGTTATCTAACTGATCTAACTGTACCCTTTGACAAATTTCCCTTCTATTCAGAACTCCACCAATTTTCATGTCATTTGCAAATTTATTTACCTACATTTCCATCCAAATCATGCATATATAGAAATTACAGACAACAGAGATCTTAACACTTTTCCTTATGTAACACTGCCAATCCCAGATCTCTGGTCAGAAAAACACTCCTCCCCCATTATCCTGTCTTCTGCGACCAGGCCACTTTTGTATCCAACTTACCAATTTTTAAAAAAATGATTAGAAAAGATAGGGATTCTGTACATGTTTCATGATTCAGTCCATACACAACTCTACTCCTGCTGGGGAATCGGCCCTGGGGACAACAGAACTCAATCGGGATTGGGATTGGCCACTGATCTATCCCTCTTGTACTGTAGAAAATCCAGCAAAGCTGAGTGGGTAGCAAATAGGTACACAATAGGCAGTAAAATGACCAGTTAGAGAAGTTACAATCTAGTGGGGAAAAATGAGGGTTTGGGGTTGTAAAGCCAAGCCCTGTATCTCTGTATGCAGAGTTGACAGCCAGAACTTGAGTGTTGAGACCTGAGAAAGGATTGCTCCCGGAGAGGAGACATACTATAGGAGACCACAGAGACACTATTCGAAGCAAAGAACAGATAACTGACTGAAGCAGTGAAGGTTGCTTGGAAGACTGTTCTTGGTGAGGAGCCATATTGAGTGTCCAATTGATAGGGTAACACGAGGAGACTGCCCAGAGGATGGAGCCAACCAAACTCAGTAACTCTTTCAAAGGTTTTAAGCTCTTTCATCACCAAACGGTCATAGAGCTGTTCAAAGGGGTTTAGAACTGCTAGCCTGAGATTCAAATACCCTGAATTCAGCCATGCAGCTTACCAGCTTTCTCTTTTTCAATCTATAAGCTAATATCTGACCTCCAGTCCTAATAGACCCATAGAGTCATAGGGATGTACAGCATGGAAACAGACCCTTCGGTCCAACCCGTCCATGCTGACCAGATACCCCAACCCAATCTAGTCCTACCTGCCAGCACCCGACCCATATCCCTCCAAACCCTTCCTATTCATATACCCATCCAAATGCCTCTTAAATGTTGCAATTGTACCAGCCTCTACCACTTCCTCTGGCAGCTCATTCCATACACGTACCACCCTCTGTGTGAGAAAGTTGCTCCTTAGGTCTCTTTAACATCTTTCCCCTCTCACCCTAAACCTATGCCCTCTAGTTCTGGACTCCCCGACCCCAGGGAAAAGACTTTGTCTATTTATCCTATCCATGCCCCTCATAATTTTGTAAACCTCTATAAGGTCACCCCTCAGCCTCCGACACTCCAGGGAAAACAGTCCTAGACTGTTCAGCCTCTCCCTATAGCTCAAATCCTCCAACCCTGGCAACATCCTTGTAAATCTTTTCTGAACCCTTCAAGTTTCGCAACATCTTTCTGATAGGAAAGAGACCAGAATTGCTCGCAATATTCCAACAATGGCCTAACCAATGTCCTGTACAGCTGCAACATGGCCTCCCAACTCCTGGACTGTCAAGTTTAAATGCTGGCTTCATGAAAAAATAGGGGATTTGGAATAATAATTCCGGTAAGAAGTACATGGATTTGGGAGTTTGTAAGATTACCATTCTTAGAAATTGTAAAGTACTTTTCATTAGCAATAAATAGTTATTCCTCCTTTACTTAAAACTAATGGTGTCTTTGTGATAAATATAGCTCAGAGAGCAGGTTAATTGAGAGGAATTATTGCAATAACTTTACAAACTTCCATCACATGTTGTGGACTCACAGTTCTCCATTCCATCTTTGTGGTGAATTAAGTGGCAGTGATACAAGCTAATCTGATAGCTCTCCATCTCCCGCTCAAGAGTAATGAGGGATGGGCTTTATTTGCTGCCTGTATTCTGTGAACAAGTGATAAAGGGAAAACAGCATTCTCTCATGTTTCTGGTAAAGGGAATTAAAAGGCACACAGCATCGTGGTCATCCAAGGTGTCATTCCTGTCAGCTGTGGCTCCCTATTCTTTGAGTTAAAAGGCCCTAGATTCATGACTCACAACAGAGTCATGAGCCCAAGACTCAAGTTGACATTCTAATACAGAAATGCTACAGTGCTTGAGGTTCTGTCTTTGGGATGAGATGTTAGTCAAGGCCCTCTCAGGTGGGTGCAAATGCTGCTATAACACAATTTGTAGAGTAACAAGAGAATTATACTTCAATGTCATGTTCATGCCCTTACCGGCATCATTAGGACAGACTGCCTGAGAACAATTGCAGTGCTGTAACAGGGATTTTGCTGTCCAGAAAACTTGGCTGATGTGTTTCACATGTATTGTCAGCAATGATTAAACTTTGTGAGTACGTTGCTGGCTATTACATAAGCCAGTTATACAGTAGTTGGGAAAACGTAAACAGGAAATGCTGAAACAAAAAGCTGGACAGCCAGACCGAAAGATAAGCAAGTATTTCCATAACGTTGTTACTTGGGAATACAAGGGGATTGGAGAGGGAGGAAATTAACAGATGGGAGAATGCATAAATTCTAAACGGGGGCTTGCATTTATTAAGGGGCTTTCATAGTAGGACGTTAGACCTAACAATGCATCTTTGAAGTGCAGTCACTCACATGCTATGGAATTGCAGTAACCAATTTGCAGACAGCGTATTCCCACAATCAGAAATGAGTTAAGTATAAGTTACTGATATTTGTTGCATGATAAAAAGTAAGCATTCCCCCACTTCAATGGTAGAGAGATTGTTCTCACAGACACCTAATCAGGAAGGGAAATAGGCCAGAGGCAGGTATATGGAGTTAGGCTACAGATGTCATCAGTTGTTGGACTGGCTTGAAGGGCAACTCCTGTTTTTACATCACTCAGACAGGTCCCAGTTTAACAACCCACTGGGAAACAACAGCATGTCCAGCACTCCTGGAACATCACATATGTGTCAGCATCAAATTGACATGCCTGAAGCTCAATCTGAAACCACAAACTTTTGATTTTGAGGCAAATGTTAAATCATGACTGACCGCAAGATATCAAACATGCCTACTCAAAGGGATGTGAATTTGATTCTATGGACTTTGATGAATGAGAGGAGGGTCCTATCCTAGTGTTCTGACTGACAATCTTCCCTCAACTACATTAATAATCTCTCCAAAATAACCAGTTTAAACACGTGGAGAGAAAGTGAGGACTGTCGGTGCTGGAGACTAGAGTCCAAAATGTTTTACTGGAAAAGCACAGCTGGTCAGGCAGCATCCGAGGAGCAGGAGAGTTGATGTTTTGGGCATAAGTCTTCTTTAGGAATGTTGGGGGAGAAAGGGGGCTGAGAGATAAATAGGAGGTGGGGAACGGGCTGGGGAAGGTAGCTGGGAAAGCAATAGGTAGATGGAGGTGGGGAGTAATGGGAGTTATGTACAGACCTCCTAAAAGTGGTCAGGACCAGAGGCGCAACATGTACCGGGAAATAGAAAAGGCATGTCAGAACGGCAAGGTCACGGTGATCATGGGGGACTTCAATATGCAGGTGGACTGGGTAAATAATGTTGCTAGTGGATCCAAAGAAAGGGAACTCTTGGAATGCTTACAGGATGGCTTTTGGAACAGCTTGTCATGGAGCCCACAAGGAAGCAGGCTATTTTGGACGTAGTGCTATGTAGACAATAGACAATAGACAATAGGTGCAGGAGTAGGCCATTCAGCCCTTCGAGTCTGCACCATGTAATGAACCAGACTTTATAAAAGATCTTAAAGTAAGGGAACACTTAGGAAGCAGCGATCATAATATGGTAAAGTTCAGTCTGCAGTTTGAAAGAGAGAAGGCAAAATCGGATGTAATGGTGTTACAGTTAAACAAAGGTAATTATGAGGGCATGAGAGAGGAACTGACAAAAATAGACTGGAAGCAGAGCCTAGCAAGGAAGACAGTAGAGCAAAAATGGCAGGAGTTTGTGGTATAATTGAAGACACAGTACAGAGGTTCATCTCCAAGAAAAGAAAGATTATCCAGGGAGGGATTAGACAGCCATGGCTGACAAAGGAAGTCAGGAAATGTATCAAAAAAAAAGAGAGATCCTATAAAGTGGCCAAGAGCACTTGGAAATCAGAAGATTGGGAAGGCTACAAAAACAAAAAAGGATTACAAAGAGAGAAATAAGGAAGGAGAGGATCAAATATGAAGGTAGGCTAGCCAGTAATATTAGAAATGATAGTAAAAGTTTCTTTCAATACATAAGAAACAAACGACAGGCAAAAGTAGACATTGGGCCACTTCAAACTGATGCTAGAAGGCTAGTGATGGGAGATAAGGAAATAGCTGGAGAACTTAATAAGTACTTTGTGTCAGTCTTCACAGTGGAAGACATGAGTAATATCCCCTGATTTCTGAAGAAGGGCTTATGCCCGAAACATCGATTCTCCTGTTCCTTGGATGCTGCCTGAACAGCTACGCTTTTCCATCTACACATTTTCAGCTCTGATCTCTAACATCTGCAATCCTCACTTTCTCCATGAGTGATATCCCAACAATTAAAGGGAGTCAGGGGGCTGAGTTGAGTATGGTTGCCATTATAAAAGAGAAAGTGCTAGAAAAGCTAAAAGGTCTTAAAATTGACAAATCTCCTGGCCCTGATGGTCTACATCCCAGAGTTCTGAGGGAGGTGGCTGAGGAAATAGCGGAGGTGTTGTTTGAGATCTTTCAAAAGTCACTGGAGTCAGTGAAAGTCCCGGATGATTGGAAGACCGCTGTTGTAACCTCATTATTCAAGAAAGGATCAAGACAAAAGATGGAAAATTATAGGCCAAGTAGCCTAATCTCGGTTATTGGTAGAATTTTAGAATCTATCGTTAAGGATGAGGTTTCTAAATTCTTGGGAGAGCAGAGTCGGATTAGAACAAGTCAACATGGATTTAGTAAGGGGAGGTCATGTCTGACTTCCAAAAGGCCTTTGATAAGGTGCCACATGGGAGGCTGCTGAGTAAGGTGAGGGCCCATGGTGTTCAAGGTGAGCTACTGGCATGGATTGAGGATTGACTGTCTGACAGAAGGCAGAGAGTTGGGATAAGAGGTTCTTTTTCGGAATGGCAGCTGGTGACAAGTGGTGTACCGCAGGGTTCAGTGTTGGGGCCGCAGCTGTTCACGTTATATATTAATGATCTGGATGAAGGGACTGGGGGCATTCTAGCGAAGTTTGCCAATGATACGAAGATAGGTGAACAGGCAGGTAGTACTGAGGAAGTGGGGAGGCTGCAGAAGGATCTAGACAGTTTGGGAGAGTGGCCCAGGAAATGGCTGATGAAGTTCAATGTGAGCAAATGTGAGGTCTTGCACTTTGGAAAAAAGAATACAAGCATGAATTACTTTCTAAACAGTGAGAAAATTCATAAAGCCAAAGTATAAAGGGATCTGGGAGTGCTAGTCGAGGATTCTCTAAAGGTAAACATGCAGGTTGAGTCCGTGATTAAGAAAGCGAATGCAATGTTGTCATTTATCTCAAGAGTGTTGGAATATAAAAGCACCATTGTGCTACTGAGACTTTATAAAGCTCTGGTTAGGCCCCATTTGGAGTATTGTGCCCAGTTTTGGGCCCCACACCTCAGGAGGGACATACTGGCACTGGGGCGTGTCCAGCGGAGATTCACACGGATGATCCCTGGAATGGTAGGTCTAACATATGAGGAATGGCTGAGGATCCTGGAATTGTACTCATTGGAGTTTAGAAGGTTAAGGGGAGATCTAATAGAAACTTACAAGATAAGACATGGCTTCGAAAGGGTGGACACTAAGAAATTGTTTCCGTTAGGCGGGGAGACTAGGACCCATGGGCATAGCCTTAAAATTAGAGGGGGTCAATTCAGAACAGAAGTGCGGAGACATTTCTTCAGCCAGAGAGTGGTGGGCCTGTGGAATTCATTGCCGCAGAGTGCAGTGGAGGCCGGGACGCTAAATGTCTTCAAGGCAGAGATTGATAAATTCTTGATGTCACAAGGAATTTAAGGGCTACGGGGAGAATGTGGATAAGTGTAGTTGAAACGCCCATCAGCCATGATTAAGTGGCGGAGTGGACTCGATGGGCTGAATGGCCTTACTTCCACTCTTATGATGGTGATAGGTCAGAGGGAAGGGTGTAGCAGATAGATGGGAACAAAGATGACAGATTGGAAAATTCAAGATAGCAGTGCTGAGTTGGAGGGTTGTATCTGGGATGATGTGGGGCAGGGGAAATGGGGAAACTGGTGAAATCGATATTGATGCCGATGGACGGACGGTCCCAAGATGGAAGGTGAGGCGTTCTTCCTCCAGAGATCAGGTGGCTTGGATTTGGCAGTGGAGAAGGCCCAGGATTTGCATGTCCTTAGCAGATTGGGAGGAGGAGTTGAAGTGGTTGGCCACAGGATGGTGGGGCTGTTTAGTGCTTACGTCTTAGAGATAGTCCCTGAAATGTTCCGCAAGTTGGCATCCTGCCCGATTTGGCTTTTGAAAATGCAACACCTCAAATTAAACTCCATCTGTTCCTCCTCAGCCAATTGGCCAATCCGATCAATATTCCATTGTACTCTGAGGTAACCTCCTTCGCTGTCCACTACACCACCAACTTTGGTGTCATCTGCAAACTCACTAATCATACCTCCTATATTCACATTCAAATCATTTATATAAATAATGAAAAACAGTGGACTTGGCATCGATCCTTGTGGCACACTGCTGGTCACAGGCCTCCAGTCTGAAGAGCAACCATCCACCACCAGCTTCTGTCTTCTGTCTTCGAGCCAGATCTTTACCAAATGGCTACATCTCCCTGTATTCCATGAGATCTAACCTTGCTAACCAGTTACCCATGGGGAACCTTGTCAAACGCCTTACTAAAGTCCATATAGATCACGTTCACCACTCTGCTCTCATCGATCCTCTTTATTACTTATTCAAAAAACTCAATCAATTTTTGTGAGACATGATTTCCTATACACATCTTGACTATCCCTAATCAGTCCTTGCCCTTCCAAATACATGTAAATTCTGACCCTCAGGATTCCTTCCAACAACTTGCCAGTGGTTATTTCAGGCACACTGAGCTATAATTCTCTGGCTTTTCCTAGGCAAACGTGAGAACTGCCAATGCTGGAAACCAGAGTTTAGATTAGAGTGGTGCTGGAAAAGCACAGCAGGTCAGGCAGCATCCGAGGAACAGGAACATCGAAGTTTCGGGCAAAAGCCCTTCATCAGGAATGGAGACAGGGAGCCTCCAGGGTGGAGAAATAAGTGTTGGGGGGGGGCTGTGGAGAAGGTAGCAAAGAGTACAATAGGTGAATGGGGGTGGGGATGGAGGTGATAGGTCAGAGAGGAGGGTGGAGTGGATAGGTGGGAAGGGAGATAGGCAGGTAGGACAGGTCATGAGGACAGTGCTGAGCTGGAAGGTTGGAACTGGGGTAAGGTGGGGGGAGGGGAAATGAGGAAACTGGTTAAGATTCTGGCTTTTCCTTACTACCTTACTTAAATAATGGCCCCACGTTAGCCAACCCCTAATCTTTCAGCACCTTACCTGTAGTTATCGATGATACAAATATTTCAGCAAGGGGCCCAGCAATCCTTAGCTGGAATTCCCTAGCTTCCTGTTGGGTTCTAGGGTACACCTGATCAGGTCCCGGGGATTTAGTCAGCCTTATACATTTTAGGACATCAAGTAGGGCAGCCAGCACCTCCTCCTCTGTAATATGGTTGATTTTCAAGATGCTACTATTTATTTCCCCATTCTCTCTATCTTCCATGTCCTTCTTCACATTAAACACTGATGCAAAATACTCCATTCGTATCTCACCCATCTCCTGTGGTTGCACATATAGGTGAATTTGCTAATCTTTAAGCGGTCCTATCTCTCCCTTGTTGCTCTTTTGTCCTTCATGCTTCAGTAGAGTCCCTTTGGATTGTCCTTAACCCTATTTGCCAAAGTTTTCTCCCTTTTTGCCCTCCTGATTTTCCTCTTAAGTATACTCCTACTGCCTTTATAAGCTTTTAAGGATTCACTCAATCCCTGCTGTCTATGCCTGACATCTGCTTCCTTTTTTTTCTTGACCAAACCCTCAATTTCTCTACAAGTCATCCAGCGTTCTCTATATCTGCCAATCTTTCCCTTCACCCTGACAGCAACATACTGTCTCTGAAATCTCATTATCTTATTTTCCAAGTGTCCTTTTTCCTGCGAACATCTGCTCCCAATCATCTTTTAAAAGTTCTTGTCTAATGCTGCCACAATTGGCTTTCCTCCAATATTAAATCCAGTCTATCCTTTTCCATCACTATTTTAATACTATTACATTTATGGTCATTGGCCCCAAAGTGCCTCCTCACTGACACCCCAGTCACTTGCCCTGCCTTTTTCCCAAGAGTAGGTCAAGGTTAGCACCTTCTCTAGTTGGTACATCTACACACTGAATCACAAAATTATCTTATACACACTTAACAAATTTCTCTCCATTCAGGCTGTTAACACTATGACATACCCAGTCCATGTTTGGAAAGTTAAAATGCCCCACCATAACCATTATGTTGTGCCAAACCATGACACCAAATTAAACTAATCCCTAATGCCTGCCCTTGGTTCATATCCCTTCATTCCTTGCATATTCATGTGCTGATCTAAGAGTCTCTTAATCACCTCTATCGTACATGCCTCCACCATCACCACTGGCAGCACATGCCAGACCCCTTACATTCTCAGTATAAAAACTTGCCCCTCACATCTCCTTTGAACTTTTCCCCTCTCACCTTAAATAAATGCTCCCCACTTTTGGACATTTCAACTCTGGGAAGAAGATTCTGACCATCAACCCTATCTATGCATCTCATAATTTTATAGACTTCTATCAAGTCTCCCCTCAGCCTCCGCAGCTCCAGAGAAAACAACCTGAGTTTTTCTAGCCTCACTTATAGTTCATACCCTCTAATCCCAGTAGCATCCTGGTAAACCTCCTCTGCACCCTCTCCAAAGGCTCCACACTCTTCCTAGAACTGAACACAATATTCTAAGTGTGGCCTAACCAAAGTTTTATAAAGCTGCAGCATGACATCTTGACTCCCGTATGCAATTCCTTGACCAATGAAGGCAAGCTTGCCATATATCTTCTTTAACGCCCTATCTACTTGTGTAGCCATTTTCAGAGAACTATGGACTTGAACACCAATGCTGTTCAGCGTCCTGTCATTAATTGTATTCTTTTTCTTAACATTTGATGTTCCAAAGTGCAGCAACTCACACTTAACTGGATTAAACTCCATGTGCCATTTCTCTGCCCATATCTGCAATTAATCTGCATCCTGTGGAACTTTTGACAACCTTCACATTATCCACAACTCCACTGATCTTTGTATTGTCTGCAAACTCACAAACCCACCCATTCCCATTTTCATCCAAGTCATTTATAAATGTCATAAACAGCAGCCGTCCCAGTACTGATCGCTGCGGAACACCACAAGTCACAGACATCTGGCCAGAAAAATACCCTTTCGCCACTACCCTCTGCCATCTATGGGTGAGCCATTTCTGAACTCACGTGGCCAAGTCACCATGGATCCCATGTTAATCTTCTGGATGAGTCTACCATGAGGGGATCTTGTCGAACATAAATATTCTGTAAGTTTCAAAGAGATCTCCCCTCATCCTCCTAAACTCCATTAAGTACTGACCTAGATCCTCAACAGCAACTCAAATGACATGCCTTTCATTCCCAGAATTATTCTTGTAAACTTTTTCTGGAGCACCTTCAAGGCCAACACATTCTTTCTCAACCATAGGACCCAAAACTGACACAATATTGCAAATGCAGTTTGACCAGAACCTTACACTGCCTCAACAGTACATCCCTGCTCTTGTATTTTAGATTCTATGCCCCTTTATTCCCAAAAGAAGAAACATACAAATAATACAAGTCTCTGCATAGATTATGCTTCTTTGAAAAGGAAAAGGGCTAAAGGGGAGGAAAGACCCCAGTGAGCCAATACTCTGAAAATAAAGGATAGAAATTGATAACATCCCATGGTTTCCCATATACATATGCATCCACTGACAGCTGTAGACTATTGGTAGCAATTTAGTTCTGGTTACAATCTACCTGGATTTGATTCTTTGGAAAATGTTTGGAGTCCAGCTTTTCAGCTTTTACAAGGTAACCAAGCATACTGATATTTGTAAATTTTATCAATGTTCCAGGAATGTGTACTGAGAATACTGAGGTGGCATGGTAGATAAGAGGTTGGCACTGCTGTTTCACAGCGTCAGGGACTCCAATTTGATTCCAAAATTGGGTGACTGTCTGTGTGGAGTTTTCACTTTCTCCCCGTGTCTGCGTGGGTTTCCTCCAGGTGCTCTGGTATCCTTTCTAAAATCCAAAGATGTGTAGATTCGATGGATCGGCCATGCTAAATTGCCTTGTTATCCAGGGATGTACAGATTACATGGTTTAGCCATGGGAAAAGCAGGGTGACGAGGGGGAATGAGTCTGGGTGGGATCCTCTTCAGAGGGCTGGTGTGGACTTGATGGGTTGAATGGCCTGCTTTCACACTGTCAGGAATGTATAATTCTATGAGAAGACTTTGGGGAGAGAGACTTGAAGCACATTGTGGCATCCTCTTCACTGACTCTTTGGTCTGTAAAACAGAAAATTGCAGAAAGATTTGGGAGGAAAAAGTGAGGTCTGCAGACCTCACTTACCCACTCCAACCTCTCACCCTCGGAACGTGCAGCCCTCCACTCCCTCCGCTCCAACCCCAACCTCACCATCAAACCGGCTGACAAGGGAGGCGCGGTAGCAGTTTGGCGCACCGACCTTTATACCGCTGAGGCCAAACGCCAGCTCGCGGACTCCTCCTCCAACTGCCCCCTTGACCATGACCCCACCTCCCACCACCAAACCATCATCTCCCAGACCATCCATAACCTCATCACCTCAGGGGATCGCCCATCCACCGCCTCCAACCTCATAGTCCCACAACCCTGCACCGCCCGTTTCTACCTCCTGCCCAAAATCCACAAACCTGACTGCCCCGGCCGACCCATTGTCTCAGCCTGCTCCTGCCCCACCAAACTCATCTCCGCATACTTCCACACGGTTCTGTCCCCCTTAGTCCAAGAACTCCCCACCTACGTTCGGGACACCACTCACGCCCTCCACCTCCTCCATGATTTTCGCTTCCCCGGTCCCCAACGCCTTATCTTCATGATGGACATCCAGTCCCTGTACACCTCCATCACCCATCACGAAGGACTCAAAGCCCTCCGCTTCTTCCTTTCCCGCCATACCAACCAGTACCCTTCCACCGACACCCTCCTTCGACTGACTGAATTGGTCCTCACCCTGAACAACTTCTCTCTCCAATCCTCCCACTTCCTCCAAACTAAAGGAGTTGCCATGGGCACCCACATGGGCCCCAGCTATGCCTGTCTCTTCGTAGGATATGTGGAACTGTCCATCTTCCGCAACTACACTGGCACCACCCCTCCACCTCTTCCTCCGCTACAACTATTAGCCTATTGCAGATATCCCATAATCTGTTGAGAACCAGATTTTCCAAACATTAAGGGCTATGGACCAAAATCACCCTTTTCTCTGGAAAGAGCAGGTGGCTTAAGGACATCTTAAGCTGTTGACCTTGTTCATTCATTAGACCATTTTCAATTTGGAGAATATCCAAACATAGTCTTGGATCAAGGCAGAAGTGCCAATGAGCTTTAATTTAAAGACCAAGTCTCTTTTATCTTGGAAATAAATGGTCAGAAAGACCAACAGCTTACAACCCGGTAATTTTCAACACATCACCTTTTCAACAATTTTCAACAGATCATCTTTGGGACAGAGTCTTCTTTGATGATACACAGCATGTTGCCAATATTTCCAAGTGTAAGTATCTTGTATCTTTGTTCCAATCAAAAATCTAAACCCCTTCTAACAGATTGCAAAACAGGTCACATGATACACTTCATTTCTCCTTTAAATTTATGGATGCAATTCTAGAGCACAATAATGTTACAAATCTCATAACTGCAACAGCCCACACACTGCCAAAACAGCACTGTAACTTTTAGAAGTAACAAATTGCCAAATGGAGATGGAAACTGTTCTAAATCCTACCTTGTACACGTATTCCCAGCCTGAAATGCTTGTCATAATATTTTTGTTATTCAGTGGAAAGTGTCACACAGAAAGGGCAGTCACTGATTCCATGATTGTCTGGATCTAAAACCTGTTGTAGTAAGTAGAATGTTTCTGCAGCACAGTGATATTGCTCATTCCGAGGGCAAAAGCAATTCTGATTACTGCTTGAGGCTGTGTCAGCTGTGTAAAGTTAAAAATATGCCTGCACATTTCCTGTCTCAATGCCTTTTTTCTGTACTTCAATGTCAGGAAATATGTACAACACAATGCATATTATGAGCTGGAGTCTCATTGTCTAGAATTACAGGTCATATTTTAAGAGTAAGTCGTCTTCCTTTCAAGATTGAAAAGTGTGGTGCTGGAAAAGCACAGCAAGTCAGACAGCATCTGAGGAGCAGGAGAATCAACATTTTGGGCATAAGCCCTTCATCAGGAATCACCCTCGACTCTGATCTCCAAGATCTGCAGTCCTCACTTTCTCCTAGTCTCCCTTTCAAGACAGATCCATAGAGTCATTGAGTCGTAGAGATTTACAGCACGGAAACAGACCCCTTGGTCTAACTTGTCCATATATTAGATATCCTAATCTAATACTGTCCCACTTGCCAGGACTTGGTCCATATCACTCTAAACCCTTCCTATTTATATAACCATCCAAACGTCTTTTAAAGGATGTAATTGTACTAGCCTCCACTACTTCCTCTGGCAGCCCATTCCATACACGTACCACCCTCTGTGTAAAAAAGTTGCCCCTTAGGTCCCTTTTATATCTTTCCTCTCTCACCCTAAACCTATGCCCTCTAGTTCTAGATTCCCCCACCCCAGGGAAAAGACCTTGTTTATCTACCCTATCCATGCCTCTCATAATTTTGTAAACCTCTATAAGGTCACCCCTCAGCCTCCAACTGTCTGGGGAAAACAGCCCCAGCCTGTTCAGCATCTCTCTATAGCTCAAATCCTCCAACCCTGGCAACATCCTTGTGCGTCTTTTCTTAACCCTTCCAAGTTTCACAACATCCTTCAGATAGGTAGGAGACCAGAATTGCTCACAATATTCCAAAAGTGGTCTAATCAATGTACTGTATAGCCTCAGCATGACCTCCCAACTCCTATACTCAGTGCTCTGATCAATACAGACAGGAGGGTTCCCTCCCAGTTGGGGAACACTTTAGTGGTCCAGGACATTCAGCCTCGGACCTTCGGGTGACCATCCTCCAAGTTGGACTTCAGGACAGGCAGCAGAGAAAAATGGCCGAGCAGAAGCTGATAGCTAAGTTCGGTACCCATAGGGAGGGCCTCAACCGGGACCTTGAGTTCATGTCACATTACAGATGATCACCATTGCACTACACACACACACACACACACACACACACACACACACACATATTCCTACACACACACACTCTCACATACACACAGACACAGGTATACACAGACGCGCACACAGACACCCACACACACCCTTATAGACACACACACTCCCACACTCACCCCTTCACAGACTTAAGACACTCTGCACTCACTACACACACACACACACACACACACACACACTTTCTCACGCTCACAACCTCCACCCAAGACAGACAGACACACACACAGACACATGCACACATATATTGTGTGGGGTGAATTTGCACTTGCAGAGTTACATTGCACTTTGCTCAAAAATTGCATACATTCATGTAGAACTCTAAGCTCAAAAACTGCATGAATTTATGTAAAACTCTGTTATCTCACTTTTTAGATTAGAATCAATCTAAACATCAGGTCATAGACAGAGAACACGGGGGCCAACACCTTCAACATCTTGTCTAGTTATCACCATTGTTAACAGCTAACCTGAGAATGCAACTTTAAAAAAAGGGTTTTGTGATTTACACATGATAGAAGTGAAACTATCAGTGTTTTTTAACAGATTAAAGGCTTAACAATCAATTTTTCAATGTATTATTTCAGTTACATCACACTGCAAATGTTTGCTATATATTCTGTTATGATCGAGCCCTCCACTATCACCTGATGAAGGGGCATTGCTCCAAAAGCTAGTGTACTTCCAATTAAACTTGTTGGACTATAACCTGGTGTTGTGTGATTTTAACTCTGATCAATACAAGCAAGCATACCAAATGACTTCTTCACTATCCTATCTACCTGTGACTCTACTTTCAAGAAACTATGAACCTGCACTCCAAGGAAGAGGACTAAGTTTGTTATCTCTCTCAGACAGTTGTAAATCAAGTGAATTCTCTACCACAAACCAAACATCAGTCATGTCCTTACCAATAGCAGAATGGGCTGGAAGAAATGAAGACCTGGACTGGCTCAGACACCTCCCTCCCCTTCTTGGAACTCTCCATCTCGACCAACCACGGACATCTACTACAAACTCGCCGACTCACACAGCTACCTGGTCAATACCTACTCCCATCCTGCCTTCTATCAGACTGCCATCCTTTATTCCCAACACCTCCGCCTCTGTTGCATCTGTTCTCAGGATATCGATACCACCATAGAAAATCCCAGATGGCCTCCTTCTTCATAGACTCAATTTCCCTTCCCACATTGTCAATGATGCCCTCCAGTGCATCTCCTCCATTTCCTGTGCCCCTGCCCTTGAACCCCAGCCCTCCCAACACAACAAGGACAGAATCCTCACCACCTCCACCAATCTCCGTCCACATTGCGTCATCCTCCGCCAGTTTTGTTGCCTACAAACAGACCCCACCATGAGGGGTGGATTTTTCTTCCTACCCCATCAGCGTTTCGGAGAGACCACTCCCTCCGTGACTCCCTTGTCAGACCCATGCCCCGACCAGACCACACCCCACTACTGGCACCTTCCCCTGCCACCACGGGAAGTGTAAAACCTGTGCCCACACTTCTCCCCTCCCCTCCATCCAAGGCCTCAAAGGATCCTTCCACGTCTGACAGAAATTTACCTGTACCACCACCATTGTCATTTACTGTAAGAATAATTGGGTGGTTATGGTAGGGGATTTTAACTTTCCAAACATTGACTGGGACTGCCATAGTGTTTAGATGGAGAGGAATTTGTTAAGTGTGTACAAGACAATTTTCTGATTCAGTATGTGGATGTACCTACTAGATAAGGTGCAAAACTTGACCTACTCTTGGGAAATAAGGCAGGGCAGGTGACTGAGGTGTCAGTGGGGCTGGCGGCCATAATTCTATCAGATTTAAAATAGTGATGGAAAAGGATAGACCAGATCAAAAAGTTGAAGTTCTAAATTGGAGCAAGGCTAATTTTGACAGGATAAGGCAAGAGCTTTCAAAAGCTGATTAGAGGCAGGTGTTCGTAAGTGAAGGGATGGATGGAAAATGGGAAGCCTTCAGAAATGAGTTTACGAGAATCCAGAGAAAGTATATTCCTGTTAGGGTGAAAGGAAAGGCTGGTAGGTGTAGGGAATGCTGGATGACTGAAAAGATTGAGGCTTTGGTTAAGAAAAGGAATGAAGCATATGTAAGGTATAAACAGGATAGATCGAGTGAATCCATAGAAGAGTATAAAGGAAGTAGGAGTACACTTAAGAGGGCAATCAGGAGGGCAAAAGGGAACATGAGATAGCTTTAGCAAATAGAATTAAGGAGAATCCAAAGATTTTTTACAAATACATTAAGGACAAAAGTATAACTAGGGAGAGGATAGGGCACCTCAAATATTAGCAAGGCGGCCTTTGTGCAGGGCTGCAGAAAATGGGGGAGATACTAAATGAGTATTTTGTATCATTATTTACTGTGGAAAAGGATATGGAAGATATAGACTGTAGGGAAATAGATGGTGACATCTTGCAAAATGTCCATATTACAGAGGAGGAAGTGCTGGATGTCTTAAAATGAGTAAAGGTGGATAAATGTTGAAAGGTGTGGTGCTGGAAAAGCGCAGCAGGCCAGGCAGCATCCGACGAGCAGGAGAATTGATGTTTCGGGCATAAGCCCTTCTTCAGGAAGGCTTATGCCCGAAATGTCGATTCTCCTGCTCCTCGGATGCTGCCTCGCCTGCTGCGCTTTTCCAGCACCACACTTTTCAACTCGGGTCTCCCGGATCTGCAGTCCTCACTTTCTCTTCAAAGGTGGATAAATCCCAAGGACCTGATCAGGTGTACTCTAGAACTCTGTAGGAAGCTAGAGAAGTGATTGCTGGGCCTCTTGCTGAGATATTTGTATTAGCGATAGTCACAGGTGAGGTGCTGCAAGACTGGAGATTTGCTTATGTGGTGTTGAAGAAGGGTGGTAAGGACAAGTCAGGGAACTATAGACCAGTGAGCCTGATGTCGGTGATGGGCAACTTGTTGGAGGAAGTCCTGAGGGACAAGATATACATGTATTTGGAAAAGCAAGGACTGATTAGGGATAGTCAACATGACTTTGTGCATGGGAAGTCATGCCTCACAAATTTGATTGAGTGTTTTGAAGAAGTAACAAAGAGAATTGATGAGGACAGAGCAGTAGATATGACCTACATGGATTCAGTAAGGTGTCGACAAGGTTCCCCATGGGATACTGGTTAGCAAGGTTAGATCTCATGGAATACAGAGAGAACTAGCCATTTGGATACAGAACTGGCTCAAAGATAGAGACAGAGGGTGGTGGTGGAGGGTTGTTTTTCAGACTGGAGGCCTGTGACCAGTAAGGATCGGTGCTGGGTCCTCTACTTTTTGTCATTTACATAAATGATTTGGATGCAAGCGTAAGAGGTACAATTAGTAAGTTTGCAGATGACACCAAAATTGGAGGTGTAGTGGACAGCGAAGAGGGTTACCTCAGATTACAACAGGATCTTGATCAGATGGGCCAATGGGCTGAGAAGTGGCAGATGGAGTTTAATTCAGATAAATGCGAGGTGCTGCATTTTGGGATAGCAAATGTTAGCAGGACTTATACCCTGGAGCATCGGAGGCTGAGGGGTGACCTTATGGAGGTTTGCAAAATTCTTTACCCAGAGAGTGGTGGGGGCATGGAATGCGCTGCCTGTGGGAGTGGCAGAGTCAGAATCATTGGTGACCTTTAAGTGGCAATTGGATAGGTACATGGATAGGTGCTTAAGCTAGGACAAATGTTCGACACAACGTCGTGGGCTGAAGGGCCTGTTCTGTGCTGAACACTTTAATTCCCCCTTCCACTCCACCAAGGACATGCAGGACCTGGGCCTCCTCCATCGCCAACCCCTAACCATGCGACGCCTGGAGGAAGAACGCCTCATCTTCCACCTTAGGGCCCTGCAACTACACAGGATTTACCAGTTTCCTCATTTCCCACCCCCACCCCTCCCCACCACCACCACCGGCACCCCTCCCCCCCAAACCCCCACCTTATCCCATTCCAAAACCTCCAATTCGGCACAGCCCTCTTGACCTGTCTATCATCTTTCCCATCTATCCAATCTATCCTCCTCTCCAATCTATCAGCTTTTCCCCCACCTTCATCTACCTATTGCATGTTCAGCTACCTTACCCCCAACCCCTCCCATTTCTCTCTCAGTCCCCCTTGGCCCACAAGCTTCATTCCTGATGAAGAGCTTATGCCCAAAATGTCAATTCTCCGGCTCCTCAGATGCTGCCTGACCCGCTGTGCTTTTCTAGCACCACACTCTCGACTCTGATCTCCAGCATCTGCAGTCCTCACTTTCTCCTCCTGGAAGGGATGAAGAGCTTACTCCCGCTCCTATGCTCCCAAGTATTATTGATGGCAACATATGACATGCAGAAAGTCTTATTGTCTTCCCCTTAAAAAATGGTTTGCACAGTTATAATGAGTTAATTCTCTCCGATCCAAGTACTCCACATACATTAGATTAATATTTATATACATATACATCTTTATGTATACATTGGCATAAATGATATAGATAGAAATAGGGATAAGGTCCTGTGGAGTGATTATAGAGAGCTACAATAGAACTAAAAACCAGAACCTTATCGGTGGTAATCTTCAGATTACTTCCAGTTGCAAATGTGTTGCTGGTCAAAGCACAGCAGGTTAGGCAGCATCTCGGAGATGCTGCCTAACCTGCTGTGCTTTGACCAGCAACACATTTGCAGCTGTGATCTCCAGCATCTGCAGACCTCATTTTTTACTCGAAGATTACTTCCAGTGCCATGTGCTAGTGAGGGTAAGAACAGGCAGATGAATGTGTGGCTGAAGAATTGATGTAGGGGATAGTGATTCAAATTTTTAGATCATTGAGATCTTTTCTGGGGCAGAGGTGACCTGTTCAAGAGAGACAGGTTCCATCTGAACAGGAGGGGGACCAATATCTTGGTGGCCAGGTTTGCCTACGCTACAGAGGATTTAAACTAGATTGGCAGGGTGGTGGGATCCTCAACAGCAGAGAGGTACGTGTGATGCTGGAAACAGATATGATAATCAGAAATAATAAAATAAAGAGACAGGTCAGGCTGGAACACCACAGGGAGCAAAGAATGTCAATTGGATTAAATTGCATCAATTCCAATGGGAGAGGACTGACAGGTAATACCGATGAACTCAGGGTGTGGATAGGTACTTTGAATTGGAATATTATAGCCATTACAGAAATATGGCTAAGGGAGAGACAGGATTGACAGCTTAATGTTCCAGGGTACTGGTGCTTTAGGCAAGACAGAGGTGATGGAAGGAGGGGAGGGGGAGTTGCATTTTTGATTAAGGCGAGTATCACAGCAGTAATCAGAAACTAAATAACTTGAGGGTCATCCAGTGAGGCTTTGTGGGTGAAGCTAAGAAATGAGAAAGGGATGGTGACATTATTAAGGTTGTTCTATTGGCCCTCAGATTATCAACGGGAATTAGAGGAACAAATATTCAGGAAGACTGGGAGAGTTGCAATAGGGTTGTCCTCGTCCAGAATTTTAGTTTTCCTAATATAGATTGGGACTACCATAGAGTTAATGGCTTAGATGGGGTGGAATTTGTTAAGTGTGTTCAGGTAAGTATGCTCAAGCAGGAGATAGAGGGCCCTACTCGGGAAGGGGCAAAACTTGAAATAGGGCAGGACAAGTGACAGAGGTGACAGTGAGGGAACACTTTGGGACCAGTGACCAGAGTTTGATTAATTTTAAAATGGTCATTCACAAGTTCAAGTTCTAAACTAGGGCAAGGTGAATTTTGATGGAATTAGACAGGAGCTTGCGGGGGTTGATTGGAGCAGTTTGTTTGCAGGCAAAGGGACTTCTGGTAAGTGGGAGGCCTTAAAAAGTGAGATAATTAGAGTTCAAGGTCTATATGTTCCTGTGAGGATGAAAGGCAAGGTTGATAATAATAGGAAATCCTGGATGACAAGAGATATTGAGGCTTTGACCAGAAAAAAGGAAGCTTGGCTCAGGTACAGGTAGCTGGGATCAAGGGAATCCTTGGGAGGTATAAATGGGATACAGGGGCTTAATGAAGAACAAAGTCAGGAGGGTGAAAAGGAGTCACGAGGTAGCCTTGACTGAGAAGATTAGGGTGAATCCAAAGAGGCACGTTCAGCACATTAAAGGAAAATGAATAATGAGAGAGAGAAAAGGACCCCTCAAGGACTAAAGTGGACATGAATCACAGGAGATAGACAAGGTCCTCAATGAATATTTCTCCTCTGTGTTTACCGTGGAGAAAGACATGAAGATTTCGGAACTAGGGAAGCTAGTGGTCATATTTTGGGGACAATCTGTTTCACAATAGAGGAGGTATTGGAAGTATTCAAATGTATGAAGATGTATAAATCTCCTGATCCTGACCAGATATATCCAAGAACACTGCAAGAGGCTAGAGAAGAAATTGTGGGGTCCCTGGATGATATTTTTGCATCATCATTAGCCAGAGGTGAGGTCCAAAAAGATTGGAAGTTAGCGAATATTGTGCCCTTATTCAAGAAGGAATGCAAAGAAAAGCCTGAGAACTATAGACCAGAGAACTTCACATCCGTGGTAGGTAATTTTAGTTTAGATTCCCTACAGTGTGGAATAATAGGGCCTTAAGGAATGTAATGGAATAGCAGAACTTTAGTACACAGTTCTTTGAAAGTGGAGTCACAGGTAGACAGGGCAGCAAAAACGGCGTTGTGGTTCTGCTCGCCGAGCTGGAAGTTTTTGCTGCAAACGTTTCGTTCCCTGGCTAGGGAACATCATCAGTGCTGTTGGAGCCTCGTGTGAACATCAACAGACACATCGACCTGGACCCCACATACAAATCACTGCAGCTGAAACTGACACCCAGAAGCGGCAAGAACAATCCAATATAAATACCAGAAGAAACATCAAAGCAGCGCTTCACACGAGGCTCCAACAGCACTGATGATGTTCCCTAGCCAGGGAACGAAACGTTTGCAGCAAAAACTTCCAGCTCGGCGAGCAGAACCACAACAACGGATACCCGAGCTACAAATCTTCAATCAGATTTTAAGCAAAAACGGCTTTTGGCACACTGGCCTTCATCAATCCAGGGTACTGAATATTGAAGTTCGGCAGTTATGTTGCAGTTGTGCAAGACTTTGGTGAGGCTACACTTGGAGTATAGTGTTCAGTTTTGGTCACCTTGCTATAACAATGACGTCATTAAAATGGAAAGGGTGCTGAAGAAGTTTACAAGGATGTGCCAGGACTCAAGGGTCTGAGATATCAGGAGAGGTTAGACAAGCTAGGAATTTTTTCTTTAGAGTATAGGAGGCTGAGGAGCGATCTTATGGACGTGTATAAGATTATGAGAGGCATGGATTGGGTGAATGCACTCAGTCTTTTTCCCAGGGTTGGGGAATCGAGGACTAGAGGGCAGCAGTTTAAGGTTAGAGGGGGAAGAATAATTGGGAACCTGAGGGGCAACTTTGATACACAGTGGGTGGTACGCGTATGGAATGAGCTGCCAGTGGAAATGATTGAGGCGGATACATTAACATTTAAAAGGCATTTCGGCAAATACATGGAAAGTTCAGAAGGATATGGGCCAAGTGCAGGGAAATAGGGTTAGTGTGGATGGACGTTTTGGTCATCATGGACCAGTTTGGGCCAAAGAGCCTGTCTCCCTGCTGTAGGACTCTATGACTCTGTGACTTTAATGGTACAGTACAGAAGAGAGTCACTTAGCTCATTGTAATTTTGCTACAAATCACACAACACCAGGTTATAGTCCAACAGTGCCGCTCCTTCATCAGGTGGTTGTGGAGTGCATGAGCGGCACTCCGAAAGCTAGTGCTTCCAATTAAACCTGTTGGACTATAACCTGGTGTTGTGTGATTTGTAACTTTGTCCATCCCAGTCCAACACTGGCATCTCCAAATCATGTAAGTCTGCTGACTGTTTGAAAGAACTGTCCCAATGAATTCTAACTCCGCGGCTCTGTGTTTATTGCTTTGCAAATATATATTGACCAGCATCCCATCGCCAAGTCACCCTGTATTTAGCTGTGGAGAGTTCTTGACACTGATCCAAGCTGCCTCAGAGCCAGCGTTCAAAGTGAACAGGATATCGGAAACTCCTTTTCCTTTGGTTACAATGATTTCAATCAACCAGATGTTGCATTTCCACTTGGGTTCCAAGTTCACAACGTTTGCAGTTAATGACACAGGTTTTTTTCCGCTTTGTGACCATTCCTGTAATTTTGCATAAATTAATTGACTTAGGAATTAAATAAAAACAAAATTCTAAACTTAATCATTGGGTTTCTTTTTTTTCACTAAATGGTTCGATGACTTGTAGTCCAGCTTCGAGTAATTAAAGTGTGAAATAACAGACTGAATGCTCACTTTTAGCATGTGAAATAATCAGGGCTAAAGTCTCAGTTTACCCAAGAATTGACACTCCGGTTCCTTTTTTCTTTATTCTATTAAACTGTACAAAATACAGTTAACAATAAACAGAAAGCAGCAGTTCACAAAAAAGACCCCACTATATACTGGGGAAAGGGCAGCAAAGCCAAACCCCAAAGCCCATCGTTCAACCAGTTTTCAGGGAGATAAGGACAAACCTCAAATCCCACTTCCATTCATCATAAAGATAACAGTAACAAACATAGACAAGACAGTCCGATCGAATGAGAAATAGTGCATTGAACACAGACCCAATATAGCTAATAACAAATACCTGACACCCCTCCACACCACATACTGATCAGAGCGTCCTTGGCTAGCCTTCCTGCAGGACAGTCGCCAGCCTTCTGGTCTCTGACCGCCCTCCATACTGACCGACCCTCTCCAGACCTGCTTTCCTCCAGGCTGGTTGTGGACCACCCAGCTCCTAGTCACCCTGCGTACTGATCGAACTACCTGGGTCACTTTCCTCCGAGCTGGTTATTGGCCTAGACACTCCTGTTCTTATCTGTCAGCCAGGGATCCCTGATTGGACCAGATTAACAGCCCCAATCAGGGAACTCATATTTTATGAGGACCACCAGGTCTCGCCTTGTAACAAGGCGAGAGTGAGGACTGCAGACGCTGGAGATCAGAGTCAAGATTAGAGTGGAGGTGGAAAAGCACAGCCAGTCAGGCAGCATCCAAGGAGCAGGAAAATCGACATATCGGGCAAAAGCCCTTCATCAGGAATAGACGCTGGGATTCTCGGGGGTGGGAAGATTACTGGGAGAGGGAGAAGGAAGCTAAGAGTGCAATAGGTGGATGTAGGTAGGGGTGAAGGTGATAGGTCGGAGAAGACAGGGTGGAGTTGTTAGGTGGGAAGGAAGATTGACAGGTAGGATAAGCCATGAGGATGGTGCTGAGCTGGCAGGTTGGAAGTGGAGTAAGGTGAGGGGAGGGAAATGAGGAAATTGGAGAAGTCCACATTGATGCCCTGGGGTTGAGGTGCTCTGAGGCAGAAGATGAAGCATTCTTCCTCCAGGCGTTAGATGGTGAGGGAGTGGCAGTGGAGGAGGCCCTGGACTTGCATGTCCTCGGCAGAGTGGGAGGGGGAGTTGAAATTTTCGGCCACGGGGCAGTGGGGTTGACTGACGCAGTTGTCCCGGAGATGTTCCCTAAAGCACTCTGCAAGAAGGCGTCCTATCTCCCCAATGTAGAGGAGACCACATCAGGAGCAACGGACAAAATAAATGACATTTGTGGATGTGCAGGTGAAACTTGGATGGATGTGGAAGACTCCTTTGGGGCCTGGATGGAGGTGAGGGAGGAGATGTGGGCACAGGTTTTGCAATTCCTGCAGTGTCAGGGGAAGGTGCCAAGAGGAGAGAGTGGGTTGTGGACCTGACCAGATAGTCACGGAGGGAACGGTCTTTACAGAAAATGGATAGAGGTGGGGAGGGAAATATATCCTTGGTGATGAGGTCCATTTGTAGGTGGAAGAAGTGTCAGTGGATGATACGGTTTATGCAGAGGTTGGTGAGGTGGAAGGTGAGGACCAGAGGGGTTCTGTCCTAGTTGCGGTTGGAAGGTAGGGTTTGAGGCAGAGGTGCGGGGCATGGATGAGATGCGCTGAAGGCTTTCCTGCTCCTCGGATGCTGTCTGACCTGCTGTGCTTTTCCAGCACCACTCTAATCTTGACCTTGTAAAAATCACTGTGCATCCTATGTCAGTATCTAACTTACTTTGTAAAATTATTATTATGTCTCTTTTTACCCCCTTTATCGGTAATGAGTTCCAGATCTACACAATTCTGTCCTGATATGAAACATTGGAGGTGCCATTTTGAAATACTCATGGAGACAGTGAAATGACAGACAAATAAACCATTTCCTTCAGTATTTTCTATAAGACCCTAACATAAGAAATTGGAACAAGATTCAACCCCTTGGACCTGTTCAACCATTCAACGAGATCATGACTGATTCCGATGTTCCTCCTGTCCAATTTCCTGCCAATTCCCCATAACTCTTGATTCCCCTACTCACCAAATATCTATCCATCTCAACCTTAAACATACGCAAGACTCTGCCTGCACTGCTCTCCATGGTAAGGAGCTCCAAAGACTCACAATCCTCTGAGAGAAGAAATTCTTCCTCATCTCAGTCTTAAATTGACAACCCTTTATTCTGAGACTATACCCTCTGGTCCTAGATTCTCCCATGGGGGAAAAGATTCTCTCAGCATTTACCCTGACTAACCCCTTAAGAAACCGACAGGTTTCCATAAGGTCACGTTTCATTCTTTTATACGCCAATGAATGGATGAAGAGCCTATGCCTGAAACATCCTCACTCTTGCTCCTTGGATGCTACTTGACCTATTAATCTTTGCCACTGCCACATTTTTTGGATCTGACACTCCAGCATCTGCAGTGCTCACTTTCTCACATGAAAAAGGCCCAATCTGTTTAGTCTGTTCTTAAGACAATCTTTCGATACCCCAGGGATCATCCTACTGAACCTTCTTTGAACTGTCTCTGTTGAAGAAGTAAATAGAGAAGTGAGTGGCACAGGTAGTCCCACCAATAATTACTGTACAGCTTGACTACCTTAAGGTTGAGAGTGTCCTTGTGGTACAGTGGATGGATTGACTATTGAGGGAGGAACTCAAATATGAAAAGAAGCAAATTATGTTGCATTGGCTTTATGCATTCAGACCATGAAATATTTGTGGTCCTTTTGGAAATGGCATGTTGTGTTTTCTTTTGATTGTGAACTTCATTTTTTTTAATGACTCCATTAAGTAGTTCACTTTGGAAAGGCTTGAATTATAAGAAAAAACCTAGTTCGATGCAAAGTTCAGGATCGCACACTCCATATTTAGAAGGGCATAATAAATTAGTGAGGTTCAATACAAAATATCACAATTGTAGTTACGCTTTGTAAATTGATACCTTTGCCTTTCTTCTTTGAATGCAAGTTTGCATTTAATTAATTCCCATCCCCAATACCGATCGTATCCTCCCTGTACTCACACCCCACCAGCATCCAAAGGATCATTGGCTACCATTCCTGGGAGATGCTATCACTGAATACATATTCTCCTCCCCTCGCTTATCAGCCTTCTGCAAGGATCATTCCCTCTGGTATACATTGGTCCACTTTTGCAACATTAGGTCAGTGTTCACTATTAACATTGATATTACAGAGATATATCACACAGCACTTGCCTATCCATCAGAATATTTTGTGTTGGAGTTCATGTATTTCTTGGACAAGTGCTTTGTTTAATTTCCAGTTGTGTTGTTATCAGGATTGATATCTTGCTATGGTTTCCTCCCTGAGGTGGGGGATTGTAGAGTTCAGGCCCAATGGGAGACTTGAGTAGATAATTAACTTTGACAGTTTCAAGGCTGCCAACATTAATATTATTCTGGATCAGTGGTGCTGGAAGAGCACAGCAGTTCAGGCAGCATCCAACCAGCAGCGAAATCGACGTTTCGGGCAAAAGCCCTTCATCAGGAATAAAGGCAGTGAGCTGGAAGTGTGGCAGATAAGCTTATGTCTCCATGCTTCCAGCTCACTGCCTTTATTCCTGATGAAGGGCTTTTGCCCGAAACGTCGATTTCGCTGCTCTTTGGATGCTGCTTGAACTGCTGTGCTCTTCCAGCACCACTGATCCAGAATCTGGTTTCCAGCATCTGCAGTCATTGTTTTCACCTAAGATTAATATTATTCCAATCCAGAATGGAGACGATTAGGTAATGTCCTGCAATAATCAAACCAGGTGACCAATATCTTCATCACTGACATAGTTAAAAATCACACAACACCAGGTTATAGTCCAACAGGTTTAATTGGAAGCATACTAGCTAGTGTGCTTCCAATTAAATCTGTTGGACTATAACCTGGTGTTGTGTGATTTTTAACTTTGTGCACCCCAGTCCAACACCTGTAGCTCCAAATTATGATCACTGACAGAGTTTAATACCTGCAAGTAATGTTATGTAATTGTATTCCACACTGTGCATCTTTGGGACAAAGTCATTTTACTTTTATTGGGAGACTTGGCAAGGCCTGGACAGGGTCTGGGGCAGCACAGTGGCTCAGCGGTTAGCACTGCTGCCTGACAGTACCAGGGACCTGGGTTCGATTTTGGCTTTGGGCAACTGGCTGTGTGGATTCCCTCCCGGTGCTCCAGTTCCCTCCCGTAATCGAAAGATGTGCAGATTAGATGAGTTGGCCGTACTAAGTTGCCCATAGAGTTCAGGGGTATGCAGGTTAGATGCATTAGTTCAGGGTAAATCTAGAGTAATAGAGTTGGGGTGGGTTACTCCTTGGACGGTTGGTGTGGACATGTTGAGCCAAATGACTTGTTTCCAGACTGTAGGGATTCTATGATTCTACAAACATTTAGGTTTGGGCTGATAAGTAGCAACTAACCTTTATGCCAGGCAATGTCAATCTCCAACAGAAGAGAATCTAATTACCACCTCTTGACATTCAATGACATGACAATCACTGAATCTCCCACTATCAGTTTGTGCTACCTGTCAAACTATTGGTTAGATTTTGAGTTTCCTCACTGACACCAACACATCTAAAGGAACAGCAAGAGATAGATCCATTGTCACTTGCAAAAAAAATTCTAAAGCGAACAAGGGTAAGATATGATTTGTAGGAGTTTCTGCTTGAAGATGTTGAATAGGAATCAGGCTTGATTATAGGGGTCCAATGCTCAATGTCATAGTACAGCATGATTTGGAGATGCTGGTGTTAGACTGGGGTGTACAAAGTTAAAAATCACACAACACCAGGTTATAGTCCAACAGGTTTAATTGGAAGCACACTAGCTTTCGGAGCGATTCTCCTTCATCAGGTGATATTTCATCAGATATATTTCATCAGGGTAAGATATTTTGAATGCTTCAATGGTTCTGTTCTGTTTAAGGAATTTCATGCTAATAAGACAAGAAATAAGTGCAGGACTAGATACCCTTTGACCCTGCCTCACCATTCAGTACAATTAAGGTGTTCTGCCTCAATTCATGCTCCTGTCACTTAGTGTTCCTTCATGTCCAAACTAGGCTCTCAGCCTACATTAGAGCAAAATTCCTATTATTGGATCCAAAATCTCACCTAACATTTATTCCCCAAATATAAACAAGTTCCATCCATCCTGAGATCCATGGAGAGACATTTTGTAATCTGAAAAATTTGATCAACAAACTCAATGGCAGAATGCATTTTAATTTCTGTCATCTGGTTGAAACCAGGCTGGTGTAGGATTGTCAGTAACTGTGTCTGATTCCTCTGCTTTCTGAGCTTGATATTAACCTGGTCCTTTGAGCAAGGTGACATGGACAATCTGCAGGGAGTAACAAAATCCTCATTTAAAATTTGCAGAAGAGAGTGAGGGATAAGGCAAGTAAACAATTCAAAACAATTTTAGATTGAGAGCTAGAGGGGTAGTGGTACCCACCTCTCAGGGCTCATAAAAAGTGGTGGCATAGTGGCTTAGTGGTTAGCACTGCTGCATCACAACACCAGGATCCTCTTTGGAGGGTCGGTGTGGACTTGTTGGGCTGTAGGGCCTGTTTCCACACTGTAGGGAATCTAATCAAGAACCCTTTGCTGCTAGAATTCATCCCCTTATTTCAATGATCATATCTGATCCCAAAGTCTTGGGTGCCCAGCAGCAGTTCCCTCTCATGGACTTGCAACTCCTTCAGGCCAACCAGATTATAGATCTGGGCATTTATCTTTTAATTCATTGGTGAGGTGAGGATATTGTTGACAGGACCAGCATGAATTGCCAAATTTGGTCAGGTAAGTCAACAAGTTTGATTGAATCAATAAGAAAGTTTAAGGTGATAAGATTGGATGAGGGTCTGTGCCCCAAACTCAGTGGATTTTCCACTTGCTTTGAGTTTCAGAGGGACCTTACCCCGAATGACCTCCCCCAGACCAGGCTACCTCATTAAAATAGAGAACAGTAGGCTATGTACAAGGTCTCAGCTGTAGAAGGAGGAACAAACTGATGTTTCCACAGCACACTTCACAATCCCACCATGTCCCAAAGCATTTCAACCAAGCGGAGGAGTACTGTAGAATCCCTGTATTTGCGGATTCGGTTTGCACGGTTTACCACTGCCCAAAAACATTTCATGGAACATTCCAGAAATAATTCCAAAAGGCTGACGGAGAGGTCAATTTCCTACTTAAATAATAGGGTTCGCTACTATCTGTGGTTTCGGGCATCTGCGGTAGGTCTTGGAATGTATCTCTCATGGATATGGGGGATGACGTACATTTAAAGATGTAATTAATGTTGTAGAAAATGGGGCAGTCACTATGTGCACAACATGATCCAACAAAAAAGTACTTGCAATGTAATAAAGTTCAAATAATCCACTTTTAGTGATGTTGCTTGAGAGAAAAACATTGAGTAGCTCACCTGGAAGATTCCCTGCTCATCTCTGAAATGCTGCTCAGGGTTCTTTGATGTTTACCTTCAACGTGTTCCTCTGAAATCACAGCTGGCTCTTTAATAGTTAACACTGATATTTCAACAGTTTAGTCAGAGACTGGAGTTTGGATAATGTGGTGAAATTATTTAAGAAAGGCTGTAAGAAAAAGGCAGAGAACTATACGTCAGTGATGGATAAGTTGTTGGAAGGGATTCTGAGAGACAGGATTTACATACATTTAGAAAGGCAAGGATTGATTAGGGATAGTCAACATGGCTTTGTGCGTGGGAAATCACGTCTCACTAATTTGATTGAGTTTTTTAAAGAGGTGACAAGGACGATTGATGAAGACAGAGAAGTAAACGTCTATATGGACTTCAGCAAAACATTCCACAAGGTATTGCATGATAGATTGTTTAATAAGTTTAGATCACATGGGCTCCGGGGGAGCTAGCCAATTGAATTCAAAATTGGTTTGGAGTTAAGAGACAGAGTGTCATGGTAGAGGGATGCTTTTTGCGCTGGAGGCCTGTGACCAGTGGTGGGGCACAAGGATCGGTACTGACTCCACTGCTTTTCATCATTTATATAAATAATTTTGTCTGTTGTATGCGTTTGTTGCTAAGAAATCGGTAGACTGTGTAATATGTATATATGTATATATGCTTTTTTTCAGGGTGTCAAATTTAATTCACTAAATATTGCAAAGAAAGCAAATGAGAATCTGATGATATTTACAATCAGCATTTCTTTGATATCTTCCATTATTATTCCTCCACAAAAATACAAACCTATTCTCGTTCCCTACATTCTTGTAAACTATCACCGAGTCTCTAACTTGCCTGTTATTACCAGATTGTGAACATATTGCCATTCCATAAATCTGTACTGCATCTTATTTTGCAACAGAAACTGGAGAGGGTTCAGAAATAATTTCCCATGATGTCACCTGGAATGGAAGGTTTGGGTCATAGGGAGAGGCTAGATAAGCTGGGAGTTTTTTCACTGCAGTGCAGGAGGTTGAGGGGTTTACCTTATAGAAGCTTTTAAAATCATGAGGGGTATAGATAAAGTGAATGACAAAATTTCAAGACTAAGGGCATATGTTCAAGGTGAGAGGAGAAAGACTTAAGAAGGACATGAGAGGCAATGTTTTTACACAGAGAGTAGTTCTTGTGTGGAATGAACTTCCAGAGGAAGTGGTGGATCCAGGTATGGTTACAACATTTAAAAGACATTTCGATAAATGTCGATAATTAGTCAGGGGTAAGACGTAGAGTAGGGAAATAGGCTACTCTACGAAGGGGCAGTGTGCATGTTTCCACACTGTAAGGAGTCTTTTCTATTCTGTTCTGTAAGTTGATGAGTAATAAATGCTTGGAGGGATGGGCCAAGCACGATGAGTGGGACTAGTTCAGTTTGGGATGAAGGCCGGCCTAGACTGGTTGGACGAAAGGGTCTGTTTCCATGCTGTATGACTCTACATCTCTCTAATAAAAAAGTGGTGGAGGCTGGTACAATTCCAACATTAAAAAGCATCTGGATGGGTATATGAACAGGAAGGTTTTAGAGGGATATGGGCCAAACATTGGCAAATGGGATCAGGTCAGATTGGAGTATCTGGTTGAGTTTGACTGAAGGATCTGTTTCATACTGTATGATTCAATGACTCTATTTCCGTTGCCATGGACACTGACATGTTTATACATGTACATGCAAAGTTAAGTTCCTTGCCTAAGCAGTAATTTCGAGCATTAATATATCTAGTGCCCCTTGCTGGATAATCAGCTTGTTTTCACATGTTGAGAATTTCTTCTTTTTTATTTAAATGAAGACTTAAAACTGGAGTGGACTCCCACTCAGTGATATATTTTCTAATGTGATTATGCTCTCCTCGGCTCACTCTGTATGCTTGTGTCAAACCTATAGGTACACATCTTGGCTATATGGTCCTGTTTGCAAATGCCCAAGTTACTCATTTTTCCCCAGCATGTTTGTACTTGTGAATGTAGTTCCAGTGGGCTGGATTGTTAATGAATATTCATAATATGCTAATAAATGCAAACGAGCTTCTTGACCGTTAAGGTCAAGAAAACCAACATGTTTGAATGGTTCTTAGAACTTTGTATTAAAACTTTTGCCTGCCATTGGGAACCTAAATTTTTACATCCTACCCAGTTCAGTTTCACTGTCCACCATTCTAAAAGCTCCAGGTGGGCCTGGAAGATTATGCCTATCATTTGGAAAGATCAATATTCATTTGACTTCCTCCATCATTAAAAGACTGCATTAACGAGAGAGGGTTGAAATTGTGAAGTTCTCCTGTCCGCTTGAGTCATCTGCAGACATTAGTCCAAATTCAATGTTACAGCCTCATTTACAACTCATATCAATGTTAGCAATGCAGTCTTGAGGTTCTAATCTTGGGACTGTCTGCAGCCAAAACCATTCACCTGACCACAGTACCAGAATCCTGTCATACAAACATTAAGACACAAACAATAGGGGTGAAGATTGTTTGCCCAAAGAGATGAATCTTTAGGATGCTATGGCAAGATATGTGGTAGAATCAGGTGATCAGTATGATGAGATCCATCACAATGTCAAAATCATCTCAGTACTTCTTACACATGTTTCTCAAGTCACATGGCAAGATTCTCACAACACAACAGCGGGAGGCCAATTGACGCCCATTATTGTTTATTGTACAACTTGTTAACAGCCCAACACATCACATAAATATTCCAGTTGTGATCTTACCAAACCTGCTTACAAACTAACCTTCGAGAAAGCAGACCGAGGTCTTGGTGCTTTCAAATTATCACTTGAGTGAGTGTGTATTTAGGGTAAAAAAGTCATAGGCTCAAGCTTAGTGGTTGCACTTTTATAATTATTTGTTTGTCTTCTTTACTTATTACAATTATTTCTTTATTGAAAGAAGAGGAACAAGTGAAACACAATCTGCTCTGGAAGAGAAAGGTCCAATGAGATCCAATATCGGGAATATTTGTGTCTTGAGGAATGAGAACTATGCAGTTCAATAGGTGTGTGGAAAGATATTGGCTGGAGGAGATTTCTGAGATGTGTGAGGATAAGAACATGATAGAGGATATTGAATGCCAACAACAATGACCTGAGGAGCTAGAATTGCTGGCAAGCATGCTCTCCACAGACAAAGTTAATGATATAGAAGATGGTATCAGCAATAACATTAGCAAATTTGCTGATGGTACAAAGCTGGGTGGCAGGATGAAATGTGATGAGGATGTTAGGAGATTACAGGGTGACCTGGACAAGTTAGGTGAGTGGGCAGATGCATGGCAGGTGCAGTTTAATGTGGATAAATGTATGGTTATCCACTTTGGTGGCAAGAACAGGAAGGCAGATTACTACCTCAATGGAATCAATTTAGGTAAAGGGGCAGTACAGAGAGATCTGGGTGTTCTTGTACACCAGTCAATGAAGGCAAGCATGCAGGTACAGCTGGTAGTGAAGAATGCCAATACCATGCTGGCCTTCATAAAAAGAGGAATTGAATATAGAAGCAAAGAGGTTCTTCTGCAGCTGTACAGGGCCCTGGTGAGATCACACCTGGAGTACTGTGTGCAGTTCTGGTCTCCAAATTTGAGGAAAGACATTCTGGCTATTGAAGGAGTGCAGCGTAGGTTCAAGAGGTCAATTCCTGGAATGGCGGGATTACCTTACACTGAAAGACTGAAGCGACTGGGCTTGTATATCCTTGAGTTTAGAAGACTGAGAGGGGATCTGATTGAGACATATAAGATTATGAAGGATTGGACACTCTTGCAGCAGGAAACATGTTTCTCCTGAGGGGTGAGTGACAAACCAGAGGACACAGCTTAAAAATACGGGGTAGACCATTTAGGACAGAGATGAGGAGAAACTTCTTCACCGAGAGAGTGGTGGCTGTGTGGAATGCTCTGCCCCAGAGGGCAGTGGAGGTCCAGTCTCTGGATTCATTTAAGAAAGAGTTGGAAAGAGCTCTCTCAAAGATAGTGAAATCAAGGGTTATGGAAATAAGGCAGGAAGAGGATACTAATTAGGAATGATCAGCCATGATCATATTGAATGGCGGTGCAGGCTCGAAGGGCTGAATGGCCTACTCCTGCACCTATTGTCTATTGTCTAAAGTTAAAAATCACACAACACCAGGTGATTCTATCACCTGGTGAAGGAGCAGTACTCCGAAAGCTAGTGCTTCCAATTAAACATATTGGACCATAACCTGGTGTTGTGTGATTTTTAACTTTGTACACCCCAGTCCAACACCGGCATCTCCAAATCATCTCCACAAACAGTTAGAACCACAGACAAGATACTAACTCAGGAAAGCAGTTCTGATGGAGGATCGACATCTGAACATTGAATGTAACTCCCTTCCTCTATTAAATGTCCTGTCCTGTCAGCATTCTTTATTATAACTATGTGCCTCATTGAAGTGAGATCCCTCTTTAAATAATAAATGAATCAGATGGATCTGTTAATTTTAATTGTTGAAATAGCATTCTCTTTATTTCTCTACATTTGTGCCCAATCTATTTTGGTACCTAAAATTTGTACAGAAGGACTTCATACCTAAGATAGTGGCATGTGTGGCAACATTGAACACATTTCACTGTACTTTGTACTCGAGTACACATGACACTAAACTGAGTTCTAATTCTATCCTGCCTGAAACGTCGATGTTCCTGCTCCTCAGATGCTGCCTAACCTGCGGTGCTTTTCCAACACCACTCTAATCTTGACTTCAGCCCCTTGAGATTGTTCCACCTTTTAATACGATCATGATTGATCTCACCTTGGCCTCAGCTCCACTTTCCTGCCTGCTCCTAATAATCCTTTAACCTATTACTAATTAAAAATCTTTTAAAAATTTATTCAGTGTCCCAATGTCTGCCATAATCTGGCATTGTGAATTCCAGAGATATACAACACTTTAAGAGAAGCAATTTCTCCCGACCTCTATTATAAATCTGACACCCCATGTCTAAAACTACCACCTCTCATTCCAGCTTGCCCTCCTAATGATAAAATCCATTCTATGTCTACTTTGTTAATCCTCATCCCCTTTACCACCTTGTATATGTCGTAGAGAATTACCAGGAAACGCAGAGAGTTCTTCAAGTAGGTGATCTTTTATTTTCAAACAAAAGCCGTGACAACCAGGAAGCGAATTCTTGATTGCCCCATTCCTCAGGGTCCATTTTTTAATATACCTTCTCGTTATCATGTTTTCTTCGAGTTTATCAGATGTCCAACAGTGTTAGTCAGGGCTATCTTTCTGCTGTTATGCAAACAAGCCAATGATGTTAGTTCAGGTTATCTCTCTACTTCTTCCACTATGGTTTTTCCTATTTCAAACTTAATTAATAACATGTTGATTATTTACTATTACATCTGCCACAATGGTCTTTAGCCCTAGGTTGACCCTATTATCTCTATTATATGTTAACACTTACTTATATGTCACATGCTTTGATTAACCTGATTATGCTGCCATTGGCACCTAAACTAATTATACTCCCATTGTTCTATATCCGACATACCGCCATTGTTCTATAACTGATTGATGTAGTGTTCTGATTGATGTAGCATTCCACAGATCCTTGTAACATTCCACCAGTCCTCGTGTTTAATCTTTCACATGCCCTTATGCTCTTCATTTTCCATACATACTTCAAATAAATCTCTTCTCATTCTTCTATACTGCTCAGTCTCCCCTCATTCAGGTGATATGGTGGCTCAGTGGTTAGCATTACTGCCTCACAGCACCAGGGATATGGGTTCAATTCCATAGCTAATTGTTTGTCAATTGGATACAAAAATTGGCTTGATTGAAGGAGACGGAGGGCAATAGTAGAGGGCTGCTTATCATACTGAAAATCAGCTGCCAATGGTGTTCTGCAGAGATCAGTGTTGTGTCCACTGTTGTTTATCATTAAATAAATGATTTGGATGAGAATTCAGGAGGCATAATTAGTAAGTTTGTGGATGACATCAAAATTGGTGGTATAATCGACTATGAAGAAGGTTATCTAAGATTTCAAAGGGATCTTGATTAATTGGACCAATGAGTTGAAGAGTGGTAAATGGAGTTTAATTTCAACAAATTTGAGATATTGCATTTTGGTAAGGCAGACTAGGCAGGACTGATACAGTTAATGGTAGAGCCATGGGTAGTGTTGTTGAACAGAGACCTAAGGGTTCAGGTACACAGTTCTTTAAAAGTTGCATCACAGATAGACATCATGGCTCAGAAGGTGTTTAACATGCTTGCCTCCATTGCTCAAACCATTGAGTAGAGGAGTTGGGACTTCATGTTGAGGTTATATGGGACATTCATGAGACCACTTTTGGAATACTGTACATAGTTCTGGTTCCCCTGCTACAGAAAGGATATTATTGAATTACAGTGGGTTCAGAAAAGATTTTCCTGGATACTGCTGGGATTGGATGGTTTGGGTTATAAGGAATGGCTGTATAGGCTGGGACTTTTTCACTGGAGATAGGAAGTTGAGGGGCGACCTTACAGAGGTTTATAAAATCATGAGAGGCATAGGTAAGGTGAATAGCAAAGATCTTTTTCCTGTGGTGGTTGTGTTCAAAACTAGGGGTCATACTTCTAAGGTGAGAGGAGAAAGATTTAACATGGATTTGAAGGACAATATGTTCACATAGTGGATAGTTCATAAATGGAATGAACTGCCAGATGAAGTGGTAGATGCAGGTACAGGTACAACATTTAAAAGATATTTGGACAGGTACACGAACAGAAAAGGCTTACAGGGATATGGGTCAAACACAGGCAAGTGGGATGAGTTTAGTTGAGGAAACTTGGTCAGAGTGGACAAGTTGAAACAAAGGGTCTGTTTCCATGCTGTACGACTCTTATCTCCACCACCTTATGAGGCAGAGCTTCACAGGTTCACAGCCGACTGAGCGAAAAATATTATTATTATTTCTATCCTGAAAAGGTGGTCACCAATTTTAAAACAACCCTCTCTACTTCTGTCTGACCCAGAAGAGAAAACATCCTATCCACACCCTTTTCCCCATCAAGATTAGATTAGATTCCATGTAGTATGGAAACAGGCCCTTCGGCCCAACACGTCCACACCAACCGTCCGGAGAGTAAACCACCTAGGCCTATTCCCCTAGCCTATATTTAGCCCTGACTGATGCACCTAACACTCTAGGCAATTTAGCATGGCCAATTCACCTGACCTGCACATCTTTGGATTGTGGAAGGAGACCCACGCAGACACAGGAAGAATGTGCTTACTCCATGCCGACAGTCGCCCAAGGCAGGAATTGAACCCAGGTTCCTGGTGGTGTGAGGCAACAGTGCTAGCCACTGACCCACTGTGCCACCCACAAAGATCAAGGGTAGAGTTTCTATAATTAATGGTCGGGCCTTGGGTAGTGTTATAGAACAGAGAGACCTAATGAAGTTTGTATATAGACAAACTAGTTAAACAGCATTTGGCACATTTGCATTCATTGCTCAGTCCTTTGAGTGTAGGAATTGAGAAGTCATGTTTAAGTGATCCTAGATATTGGTGATGCCTCTTCTGCAATGTTGTGCCCCGTTCTGGTCACCTGTTATCGGAAGGATATTATTAAGCTGGTGGGAGTTCAGAACAGATTTACCGGAATGTTGCCGAGTATGGAAGCTTTGAGTTATAAAGGAAGGCTGCATAAGTTAGGACATTTTTTCACTGGGGTCCAGGAGGTTGAGAGGTGACCTGATAGAAGTTTAGAAAATAATGCAAGGTATAGATGGAGTTGCCTTTCCCCTCGGATGACGGATTTCAAGACTTGAGGCACATGTTTGAGATGAGAGGAGAGAGATTTAAAAAAGATATGAGGGCCAAATTATTGAAACAGCGGGTGGTTCGCATGTGGAATGAACTTCCTGAGGAAGTGGTGGATGTAGGTACAATTACAAAGTTTAAAAGATATTTGGATGCATACATGAATAGGAAAGGTTTGGAAGGATGGGGCCAGGAGCTGGCAGGTGGGACTAATTTAGTTTGGGATTATGTTTGGCATGGATTAGTTGGTCAAAAAGGACTGTTTCCATGCTGTATGATTCCAAATCTAAGTCTAGAAAACCACCATTCAGGATCGTATCCATTTCAATCAAGTCACCCTTCAATCTTCTAAACTGTAGTGAATCCAAGTCCAACCTGTGTGTCTGTTCCTGATAAAACATCTCATTCATTCCAGTTCCAAATCGAAAAGTGTGGCACTGGAAAGGCACAGCAGGTCAGGCAGCATCTGAGGAGCAGGAGAGTCGATGTTTCACACATAGGACTTTCATCAGCAATTCATTCCAGTTAACATTCTGGCAAACTGTCTCTAAACCACTCCCACCACATTTCCATCCTCCCTTAAATAAAGTAATCAGAACTACACATAGTATTTGTCTCACCAATACCCTGTAAAATTGGAGTAAAGCAGCTTTACTCTTGTAATTAAAAAGAGATGTGGAGTAACCCAGCAGGTCTGATAGCATTGTGGAAAGAGAAACAGAGTTAATGTTTCAGTCTAATGACTCTTCTTTGGGATTTACTTTTACATTCAATACCTTTTGAAATGAAGGTAGCATTCCATTATCTTTCTGATGTGCTGGGTTGTATAAAATTGACTTGTTACACTAACCTACACAGAAAGATCATAGGCATCTTTAAAAATCACCTTAATATTATCCACTCTTTAACCAAATAACATGATTTCTAATATACAGCTGCATGTCAAAATTTGTTGGGCTACTTTCCTGTGAATGTTTTATAACATTGTTGGATACACTATATTGGTAAGTGATGTGCTGGGTGTTCATAACCTTGTTAACTGGCTGAAGGGGAAATCATTATCTGAGGGGTTACAGTAGTCACTGGTTGGGGCAGATTGATAAGGAGACTGCAGGAGAAGACATCTCTATGTTTGCTGCTAGGTCAGACAACAAACACATGGCAAAAGGCTTCAGCTTCTGTAACATCACGCAGCAGATTATAAAGTAACATTCTCAGGACACCGGATGACACAGTGTGTTAGAATGCTGCACTTCCAGCTCGATGTGGTGGGTTTTGAACACAGATATACCTGATGGATGGGAATCTTGTGGCACTGCAGGCTGAGGCAAATTAATCCCAGGTCCAGGACAAATTGACAATTCCATTAACAAAACTTAGATGTGAAAATCATACCAAAAGGACACTCTTCAGATTTATTGGCGTGATAATAATTCTTAATGTATTATTGTTTGAGAGCTTAGATTCAAAGTGGACAGACTCTGTATAACTTTAGATGATTTGTATTGCTCTATTGAGCATTAAGAGGGAAAATAGTGGTTTTTGTTGTTATGCTTGATTCATTCTCTGGAGGTATATTTTGCTTATGAGCATTTTAATGTTCTTAAAATGCTTGAGGTGAGTAGCTCAGTGCATTAGCGTGGAAAAAGGTAGAGGTCAGAAAACAAAATTCCTGCTACCTAGAGACAGGAGTTGTGTAATACAAAGTCAGAACAATTTGGAAGAAATCAGGCAGCCTGCAACTTCATTCAGAGAGAAGAGGTCCTGAAAAATGGAAGTAATTTGAAATAACAATTTGTCAAGCAGTCTGAGTTGGAAAGAAATGCTGAGTGGTTAAGTAATCATTAAAGTATAAAGCTTCAGAAGAAGAAAGCTGTTGAAGGGGTCAGAGTGAAAGATCCTACAAAGATGTTGGAGACATGTGTTTAAGGAACACATGCCAATTAGTAAGTGAGAGTCGAGAGTGTATTGCTGGAAAAGCACAGCAGGTCAGGCAGCATCCTCGGATGCTGCCTGACCTGCTGTGCTTTTCCAGCAACACACTCTCGACTTTGATCTCCAGCATCTGCAGACCTCACTTTGTCCTAATTAGTAAGTGAACTGAGTTAGCATTTGAGGATCTTGGGAAAGTAAATTAAATAAAGAATGTAACATCATGTGAACACATTTTTTAAAAAAAATTCTTTCACAGAATTTAGGTATTGCTGGTAAGGTGAACCAAAAGAACAGGTTGCTAAATGAAACCACTACGTCAACTAAAACAGCTCACCATCACCTTCCCAAACGCAACTAGGGGTGGTAATAAATACTGGCACGCCTCATGAATCAATAATAAAGAAAGAAGCTTTTTTCTAGACACAGGAGTGATCCTTGAGATTTGAGTGCCTGTTGGGATCATATTGGGGAAAGTAAGTTGAATTTTTCTTTCTGATGTTTGCAATAAGTAAATTTATAATAATAATAACTATTTTCAATTGTTCTTGTATAGCATAACATAGTTTGAGTTGTATCTTTTGTGTGTCATAGTATTTATGTTTGTTTGTTAAAGGTACATTGGCAGTATCTTGTAAATAGTTTCAGTGACTGAACTCCACACTAACCTCAAAGAAAAAGAACAATTATGATCTATCAAACCAATTTTCATTCTGGAATATGATTAGAGTCATAGAGATGTATAGCATGGAAACAGACCCTTCAGTCCAACCCGTCCATGCTGACCAGATATCCCAACACAATCTAGTCCCACCTGCCAGCACCTGGCCCATAACCCTCCAAACTCTTCCTATTCATAAACCCATCCAAATGCCTTTTAAATGTTGCAATTGTACCAGCCTCCATCACTTCCTCTGGCAGCTCATTCCATACACGTACCACCCTTTCTGCGAGAAAATTGCCCCTTAAGTCTCTTTTATATCTTTCCCCTGTCACCCTAAACCTATGCCCTCTAGTTCTGGACTCCTCGACCCCAGGGAAAAGACTTTGACTATTTACCCGATCCATGCCCCTCATAACCTTTTAAACCTAGATAAGGTCACTTCAACGCTCCTGGAAAACAGCCCCAGCCTGTTCAGCCTCTCCAATTAGCTCAAATCCTCCAACCCTGGCAACATCCTTGTAAATCTTTTCTGAACCCTTTCAAGTTTCACAACATCTTTCCGATAGGTAGGAGACCAGTGAAGGTGTACAATTATTTTTTAGCTTTCCTTCATTCTAGACCTGAGGTGAATTGCTTGAAATGCTAGCACTTAGACCACAAGGTATAGCAACACAAGTAGAAGTATCATAATGAAGGGCTTTTGCCCGAAACGTTGATTTCGCTGCTCGTTGGATGCTGCCTGAACTGCTGTGCTCTTCCAGCACCACTAATCCAGAATCTGGTTTCCAGCATCTGCAGTCATTGTTTTTACCTAACACAAGTAGACTATTCAGCCCATCAAGTTTGCTCTGCCATTCAATGAGATCATTGGTGTTTTAAAAATCTTCAACTTTACCTTCCTGTCTTTTTCCAGTAAACCTTGATTCTATTGCTGGTTAAAAATCTATGTAAACCTTGAATATAATTAATGACCCAACTTTGACATTCCTCTTTTGGAAAGAATTCTATCAATTTATTGCTCACAGTTGTTCGAGAGTTGGTGGGCTGCTTTCATGACTTACTACAGTTTGCTGAGTGAGAGAGGGAAAACCAGCTTGTTCAACATTCTAGAGCAGGCTGCAGCCACAGATACTGGTAAATGGCTTGGATCTGTTCGGGTGGGGGAATGTCTGTCAGGGTGGGGGAAGTTGGAAGATCTATTCCCTCAACTTCTGCAGGTGGGGCGTTTACGGACAGTGGCTGTTAGTAAGAAAGAAGTACAATTATTCACAAAAGTGATGGAACTAAATGCAATGTTTCCAAGTTCACATCCAACACAAAGCTGGGTGGGAGGGTGTGATGCAGAGATGCTTCAGTGTGAGTTGTGCAAGTAACTGAGTGAGTGAAAGCTTGGCAGATGAAGTATAATGTGGATTTTTAAAAAAAAATTCATGGATGGTGGATAGCTAGGCCAGTGTTTATTGCCGATCCCTAATTGCCCCGAGGGCAGTTAAGAGTCAGCTGGAGGTATGGAGTCATTTGTAGGCCAAACAATGCAAGGATGACAGACCTCCTTCCCTAGAGGGCATTAGTGAACCTGATGAGCATTTGCACCAATCAACAAAGGTTATATGGTTGTCTATAGTCAAGCATTTTATTCCAGATTTTATTCAATTCCATCATCCACTATGGTGGAATTTGAAACCATATTCCCAGACCATTGACCTGTGTTCAGATTCATAGTCCAGTATGCCCCATCCAGTACTGTTATGCCACTGCCATCCAAATATGGAGTGATCCACTTTGGTAAGAAAAACAGGAAGGCAGGTTATCTGAATGTCGATAGATTGGGAAAGGGGCAAATGTATCACAACCTGGGTGTCCTTATTCTCCAGTCCCTAAAAGGAAGTATGCAATTGCAGTGGGTAGTGAAGAAGGCAAATGGTATTTGGCCTTTGTAAGATCACACCCGGAGTATCTGAGGAAGGATGTACTGGCTAAAGAAGGAGTACTGCAATGATTTACCAAGCTGATTTCTGGATGGTAGGACTGATGTATGAACAGAGATTGGATTGGTTTGAACTATATTCACTGGAGTTTAGAAGAATGAGATGGAGAGGGTGGGGAAGATAATGTGAACTCATAGGAACCTGTAACATTCTAACAGAATAGACAGGGTAAATTCAGGAAAATTTTTCCTGATGACCAGGGAGTGCAGACCAAGTGTTCCAGTCGAAAGGTATTGGTAAGCCATTAATGAAACATCAGCAATATTTATTTGATATTTAATGACGTAATGATAATTGTGCAAGGCAATGATTCTGAAAGAGTAAACATTCATGTTACAATGTCTCCACCCAAGGGTATGTGTGCATCAGCTGAATGGCTGAAGCCAAAGAATTTTACACCAGCTTTCAGAGAGAGCAGATATATCTATACCAACCCCTTAAAGTCCTCAAGTCTTCTGCCTTGGGACCCTTCAACCACACGGCATCAATGTTGACCTCACCAGATTCCATATGTCCCAGAGCCAACCCTCCTTCTCACCACCTTCTTGAACTGTCTCACCTGTCCATCTTTCTTCCCACCTATCCATTGTACCCTCACCTCCGACCTATCACCTCCACCCCCCCCCACCCACATTGACCTATAGTCTTCCCAGATATCTTCCCCATACCCCCACCCTTTTACCATATCTCTCAGCCACCTTCCCACCCCACATTCCTGATGACGGGCCTATGTCCGAAATGTTGACTCCCCTGTTCCTCGGATGCAGCCTGGCCTGCTGTGTTTTTCCAGCACCACACTCTCAACTCTGATCTCCAGCATCTGTAGTCCTCACTTTCTCCTCCTCATAATGACACTTGATTAAATGTTGTAGTACTTGCCGCAAGCTTACAACAAGAGGACAAGTTAACTTAACTGACTAGATTTCAATGCAGGAAAAACACTGATAGCACAGATTTACCCCACACTCATTGAGATTATCCCCACACTCACTGAGATTACCCCCACACTCACTGAGATTACCATTCTGGGCTTTCCCTCTCCAGCCCTCCCCTTGTCAATGGTTTGGTGACCCTCAGGTTTAGCCACCACCAATTGTCTCTAATGAGACAGCAGCCTTATGGTTTGGTAAGACCATGGCAATTTTACCTCTTACTTGCAATAAACCTTCATGTTATCTAACAGCAGTACCTCTTCTGTCGATAATTTATGGTAGTACATCTTCTGCCACAAAATAGGTCTGAAACAAACAAAGATGAATTGGTGATAGCAATATTAGAGATGAAACTGGGATCATTAAAATTTAAGACTTTAAAACTTTTTCACATGTCACCTGGGTCCTCATTTATTTTTGTGGGTTACAATTCGCCTCTAAACTTCCAAGAGTCTATGAGATTAAATCAATTAATTATGTAAAGCCAAATCACTGTGTTTGGCAAAAATCCTTAGGTTAGCAATCCTGTGCTGTGGAAGTGTGCACAGTGAGAACAAGCAGTTATATTCACACAGCCCATTTTCAAAATCCCAGAATGTCCCAAAATAGTTTGCAACCATTGAAGTACTTTTAGCATCTGTTGACAAATGGGAAACATATCAGTTATTTGGTGCACAGCAAGCTCCCACTGACAAAATCAGAGAAATCCTGTTACAGTGATATGCCATAGGATTGCTGACTTCCACCCGAGAGATCAGGCTTAACATCTCATCCAAAGGATGGCCGTACAACATTGTGATGATGCTGACACTAAAAGGTTTTAAATGAAGTTGTAAGAGAGAGGCATAAAACTGAATACTGAAGGGGACTTAAGTGAACAACTAGTGGAGCCTTGGTTTTTTTTTTAAAGTTGCAACAATGAAAGCAACCCGAATGGGTGTGACCATCTCTCACTGATCCACAGTCTGGGTTTTGGTTTACTCAGTAGCATCAGAAGCCATTGGGGTCTGAAAAGAGTTGGAGGCTTCAGTAAATGATTCCTAGCTGCTATTCTCTCTGAACCTTCTCTTGATGGTTTTTCCTCCTAGATTGGAGAACCGCATGTAAGAATTTGTGGCTGAGTTTGCCTTTTTGCAAAGGGGTGTGTTTATGGGATGTTATTATTTTGGAACACTTAATTAATAATACTATCTATTATTCAGTGAAGTTTTCCAACAGTTAAGTTATTATAAATTCCTCTTTCTTTTGTTTGTATTTTAACTATAATGTTTAAACAAATTGTGTTTTGCTTAACATCAAGTAGTTTGACCAGTCTCATTGCAGCTGGAACATGACAATTCACATCTACCTTTAAAATAAGAAAAGGTTAAGGTCGTGGCTACTTCATTAAAATATTGAGGTGTTCTGGTCTGTTCCATTAGAAGCACACCCTAGGTTCCACAGTGAAGTATCAGCATAGTCTTTGTGCTCAGGTCTGGAGCAGCAGCTGAACAGACGTCCACTCTCTCAGGGCTGCAGGGCACTATCCACTGATGCACAGCTGCCATCCTTTTATATAGCTATCACACTTGGGTAAACATTGAATGAGAACACTGCTCTGCAGTGATACCGCTGCTTTCAATTATTTTACATTTCACAATCAACTCTGCAACACAGTACTAATCACAGGTGGTGCCACAGAGTGAGTGAGCTCTGAAGAACAGGGATCAGTAATTCAGTGTTATAAAGCAACTTCAGGCGTTCGCAAGCATTCTAATTAGTCGGGAAAATCCTGAGCCAAGTTCAGAATTGTTTCAAATAATCCCACATTCACGAAGACTGAACACATTTGTGCATTCCTCCAGTCTTCAGCTAGTAGCAACAGATTTGCATGTTTCAGCAATTCTAAACCAGAATGCATCTATTTGCATAATCCCGTGAGGGTCACCTTTCATGCTTACTGAATGAGATTAACTAACTCCATCGCAAAATTACCTGCTAATGAGCATTCACTTCTCTCCCCATCACTTTCACTGCAATATTCAGGAGACAGAATCCTACAACAGAACATTTTTTCATCTGTTCAATTCCAGTTCTGAAGTTACCACCTCCAGGAATGTTAACCTCTTATTTTTCTCCTTGAAGCTACAGATTTTCAGTACAATGTTTTGCGTTTTTAATTCAATGTCCAGTTTGGGTTTTCTGTCCATACTGAGTATATATTGAGTGGAGTGTCTGCTGGTTTAATGTTTAAACATGCATCTCTGCGACTGAAATTCACAAGCTCAACTTCAAAGACTTCTTATGCACTACAATCTAAACAGACACTCCAGTGCAGTATTGAAAGAGTGCTGCACTGTCAGTGGTAACATCTTTCAATTAAGTGTTGAAGTGAGACGCTATCTACTCTCAAAAGTGGATGAAAAAGATCCCCTGTCACTACTTCAAAGAAGGAGATTTCTTTGGTTTCTTTGTCAATCTTAAGTTTCTCAAACAAAATAATTTACCTGGTTATTTCGATACTGCTTTTTGTCAAGAGTTATAAATTAGTTGCTGTGTCGCTTATATAATGCCATTTCAAAAGTAATTAATTTTTGGCTGTAAAAATAAGTTGTGACTTTTGATGGGTGTCATATTGTGCACACTTGTATCTTTAGAACTTTAAGGCAAGATTAATATTTTAAATGGGTGATGTACATTTTAATGAAACTTTGAGTCAACAACACCTCTGTCCACAGACCTGCTATAACAGCACAGAGACATTTACAGGACAGTAAGGAGTCTTTAAATGTCAGTCAGTGTCATGGAACAGCTATGAGGTTTGAAATGAATTGCACTTATTTATATCATGATCTGTACTAACTCTGACCATAATAGTATTCCAGTCAGAGTCTGCCTTTCCATTACGACTGTACAGTGACAGCTCTTATCTCAAGGCAAAAAAGTATAAAGTAAACTCCATCTGACCCACTACTGTGAACTCAAACAGCTTTCATCAAAAAATAAATTCCTTTGCAATCATCGTGAGCTGTCACCTAAGATGACAACACGCATACGGGCCATTTGGCACAATCAGCTTTTGTCAGTGCTCCTCCTGCACGTGAACTGAAATCCACGTACCTGACCAACTTACATATATTCCTTGAGTTGTGTTTGGCAAGGTCACACATCATTACACCCTTGCCAAGAAGAAAGGGAACATCCAGGGAGTTAATTTTCACAAAGGTCAGCTCTGCAAATGAAATTCTGAATCACTGTAAAATAAACCTTCCATTTGCACAATACAGGTTTAAGGTGATTGTCTGAGAGAAACCAGGGGGAGATTAGGAGAATTTTTTTTTCCCCCTGGAATTGTGCTGATTTGGAAGATGCTACCTGAAAGGTGGATGGGTGAAGATTTCAATCAGAACTTTCAGTGGGAAATTGAATAAATACAGAGTGGAACAAAGTGGATCGCTTTTTGAAAGAAACAGCACAGGCAGGATGATCACTTTTTGCACTATAGATTAGAACATATCAGCATCGATAGGACAGCCAATAACATTGATTAGTTTACAAAAGTGCTTCTTCTGAAGGAATGTGACGAGTAAGGAGCCAACCTAAAAAAAGTAGGTAATAAACTCACGACTGTTACTTGAGATGCAGGCAAACACAAGATACATTAAATAAAGCTAAAGTGATAAATTCATGGCTCAACGATTGGTGTGAATGGAATGGGTTTCAGTTCATGGGGCACTGGCATTTAACGCCTGGCCTCCACTGTGCTCTGTGGCAATGAATTCCACAGGCCCACTACTCTCTGGCTGAAGAAATGTCTCCTCATTTCCCTTCTAAATTGACCCCCTCTAATTCTAAGGCTGTGCCCATGGGTCCTGGTCTAATGGAAACAACTTCCCAGTGTCTACCCTTTCTAACCCATGCATTTTCTTGTAAGTTTCTATTAGATCTCCATGCTACCTTCTAAACTCTAATGATGCTTTTCCAGCATCCTCAGCTGTATATCATATGTTTGACCTACCATTCTCCATCCCCACCACCATTCACTTATTGTACTCTTTGCTACCTTCTCCCATTCCCCACCCCACCACCCCCATTTATCTCTCAGCCCTGGAAGCTTCCTGCCTCTATTTCTGATGAAGGGTCTTTGCTTGAAACGTCGATTTTCCTGCTCCTCAGATGCTGCCTTACCTGCTGTGCTTTTTTAGCACCACTCTGATCTACTTTCCAGGGATCATCCATGTGAATCTCCATTGGAACGCCCCAATGCCAGTCTGTCCTTCTTGAGATGTGGGGCCCAAAATTGGACACAATATTCTAAATGGGGCCTAACTAGAGCTTTATAATGTCTCAGAAGCACATCAGTGTTTTTATATTCCAACTTTTTTGAGATAAATGACAACATTACATTAGGTTTTTTAATCACGGACTCAACCTGCAAGTCAACATTTAGAGAATCCTGGACTAGCACTCCCAGATCCTTTTGTACTTTGGCTTTATGAATTTTCTCACCATTTATAAAATAGTCCATGCCTGTATTCTTTTTGCCAAAGTGCACGACCTCACATTTCTTCATATTGAATTTCATCAGCCATTTCCAGCTCCACTCTCCTAATCTGTCTAAATCTTTCTGCAGCCTCCCCACCTCCTCAATACCACCTGCCTGTCCACCTAACTTCATTTCATCAGCAAACGTCAATAGAATGCCCCCAGTCCCTGCATCCAGATCATTATATATAAAGTGAAGTACTGGCAGCCTCAACACTGAACCCTGTGGGACCCCACTTGTCACCAGCTGCTATTCCGAAAAAGAATCTTTTATCCCAACTCTCTGCCTTCTGTCAGACAGCCAATCCTCAATCCATGCCAGTAGCTCACCTCTACACCATGGGCCCTCACCTTACTCAGCAGCCTCCCATAAGGCACCTTATCAAAGGCCTTTGATAACATCCACTCAACCTGAGCTACAAACCTTCACAAACCTTGCAACTGGGTTTCCCTGGTCTAATCTGCCAGGGAATCAAAGAATTCTAACAGGTTTGTCAGGCACGACCTCCCCTTGCTAAATCCATGCTGACTTGTTCTAATCCGAACCTGCACTGCCAAGAATTTAGAAATCTCATCCTTAAAGATAGATTCTAGAATTTTACCTCCATCTGCGATTAGGCGAATCAGCCTATAATTTTTTTGTCTTGATACTTTCTTGAACAAGGGAGTTACAACAGCAATTTTCCAATCATCTGGGACTTTCCCTGACTCCAGTGACCTTTGAAAGATCTCAACTAATGTCTCTGCTGTTTCCTCAGCTACCTCATTCCAACACCGCACAACCCAGATGGCCTCCTTCTTCAAGGACCGCAGATTCCCCCCAGACGTGATCGACGATGCCCTCCACCGCATCTCCTCCACTTCCCGCTCCTCCGCCCTTGAGCCCCGCTCCTCCAACCGCCACCAAGACAGAACCCCACTGGTTCTCACCTACCACCCCACCAACCTGCGCATACAACGTATTATCCGCCGCCATTTCCGCCACCTCCAAACGGACCCCACCACCAAGGATATATTTCCCTCCCCTCCCCTATCAGCGTTCCGCAAGGACCACTCCCTTCGTGACTCCCTTGTCAGATCCACACCCCCCACCAACCCAACCTCCACCCCCGGCACCTTCCCCTGCAACCGCAGGAAATGTAAAACTTGCGCCCACACCTCCACACTCACTTCCCTCCAAGGCCCCAAGGGATCCTTCCATATCCGCCACAAGTTCACCTGTACCTCCACACACATCATCTATTGCATCCGCTGCACCCGATGTGGCCTCCTCTATATTGGTGAGACAGGCCGCTTACTTGCGGAACGCTTCAGAGAACACCTCTGGGCCGCCCGAACCAACCAACCCAATCACCCCGTGGCTCAACACTTTAACTCCCCCTCCCACTCCACCGAGGACATGCAGGTCCTTGGACTCCTCCACCGGCAGAACACAACTACACGACGGCTGGAGGAGGAGCGCCTCATCTTCCGCCTGGGAACCCTCCAACCACAAGGTATGAATTCAGATTTCTCCAGCTTCCTCATTTCCCCTCCCCCCACCTTGTCTCAGTCGGTTCCCTCAACTCAGCACCGCCCTCCTAACCTGCAACCCTCTTCCTGACCTCTCCGCCCCCACCCCACTCCGGCCTATCACCCTCACCTTGACCTCCTTCCACCTATCCCACCTCCATCGCCCCTCCCCCTAGTCCCTCCTCCCTACCTTTTATCTCAGCCTGCTTGGCTCTCTCTCTCTTATTCCTGATGAAGGGCTTATGCTCGAAACGTCGAATTCTCTATTCCTGAGATGCTGCCTAACCTGCTGTGCTTTGACCAGCAACACATTTGCAGCTGTGATCTCCAGCATCTGCAGACCTCATTTTTTACTCGAAGATTTTAACCTACTGCGAATCCTCTTACAAGGATGCCTTCCTTGAAGAAGCTCTCTTCCTCCCTCTACAAGGATTTCAGTGAGTCCCTCTCTCACTGCACCCCCCAGGTCATCTCCTCTGCACAGAAGCTCTTCAGCCACGTTCTCAAACAGACCCGTTACCACAGCCACATCTCCTTCCTCAGCACCTGCCTAAGGAACCGACTGATCCCACACGGACTCCGAACTACATTCCAACCAACAAAATTTGGACCCAACCAGGACAACCTGTACCTACAACAAATCCGAAGCCTCCAGCAACAGACCTCCCTCCGGATCCTCCGCTCCACCCTTGCAGCCATGCGTCGCCACTTACACTCCCTGCAATCAGCACTACCCCAGCTCAGGACAACACTCTCACAGACCTGCAAAGGACCCCTGCTGTTCTTCATCTACAGAAGAATCCACAAACTCAACAAACAGTTCTTCCTAGCCCTATCAGAGATTAAAGACAGTAAGTACCAAAAACTTTCATGTACTTACCCCCACACTCGTGGCCCCTCAACTAGTCCAGAATCTTCCACAGGCCTGTCTGACGCCATTACACATGTGGCCTCCACAGCGCCCGCGGCACCAAAGGCCGCCGCCGACCATGACGTCACTTCCGCCCCCACCGACCTCGGAGCCCCCGCGATCGCCGCCCCTACAACTGCCCCGGTGACCACCACACACACAACCGCTTCCACAATCGCCGACGGACCCGCGACCCACGCGGCCACCGGGAATGACCACCACTCCTCCGTCGCCGCAACCATTTCCGCCCCTCCGGTTGCCGTCGACGCAGCCACTTCCGCCCCCACTGACATCACTAACCTGCAGGAGCACAAATCCTCAGGTTTCCCCGCCCCCACGCCGTCTTTCGTCACTACGCATAACCCCGCCCATAACCCCGCCCCCACGCCATCTCCCGTCGCTTCACGTAACCCCGCCCCCACGCTTATTTCCGTCACGACGCATGACCCCGCCCCCACGTCGAGCAACGTCACCACGTCTAACTCCGCCCCTACTTCGCTCTCTGTCCCCGCCCCTAACCCCGCCCCCAGCTCCAGCTCCAGCTCCAGTCCCACACCAGGTCCTAGCTCCCAGCCTTGCCGGATTTTCACCATCCCTCCAGATCTCCCCCTCTCTGAGGATGAAAGATCAGTCCTCAGCAGGGTCCTCACCTTCATTCCCCTACGCCCTCGGATTAATGAGTTCAACACGCGGCGAGATATTGAACAATTCTTCCGCCGCCTTCGCCTCCGTGCCTACTTTCACAACCAAGACTCCCGCCCACCCTCTGACGACCCCTTCTCCCGCCTCCAACACACCCCATCCACCTGGACACCCCGTGCAGGCCTCCTACCCGCCCTCGACCTCTTTATAGCCAACTGCCGCCGTGACATCAACCGACTCAACCTGTCCACCCCTCTCACCCACTCCAACCTCTCACCCTCAGAACGTGCAGCCCTCCACTCCCTCCGCTCCAATCCCAACCTCACCATCAAACCCGCAGACAAGGGAGGCGCGGTGGTAGTTTGGCGCACTGACCTGTACACCGCTGAAGCCAAACGCCAGCTCGCGGACGCCTCCTCTTATCGCCCCCTTGACCACGACTCCACCTCCCACCACCAAACCATCATCTCCCAGACCATCCAGGACCTCATCACCTCAGGGGATCTCCCATCCACCGCCTCCAACCTCATAGTCCCACAACCCCGCACCGCCCGTTTCTACCTCCTGCCCAAAATCCACAAACCTGCCTGCCCCGGCCGACCCATTGTCTCAGCCTGCTCCTGCCCCACCGAACTCATCTCCCAATACCTTGACACGGTCCTGTCCCCTTTAGTCCAAGAACTCCCCACCTACGTTCGGGACACCACCCACGCCCTCCACCTCCTCCAGGATTTTCGCTTCCCCGGTCCCCAACGCCTTATTTTCACTATGGACATCCAGTCCCTGTACACCTCCATCCCCCATCACGAAGGACTCAAAGCCTTCCGCTTCTTCCTTTCCCGCCGCACTAACCAGTACCCTTCCACTGACACCCTCCTTCGACTGACTGAACTGGTCCTCACCCTGAATAACTTCTCTTTTCAATCCTCCCACTTCCTCCAAACTAAAGGAGTTGCCATGGGCACCCGCATGGGCCCCAGCTATGCCTGCCTCTTCGTAGGATATGTGGAACAGTCCATCTTCCGCAACTACATTGGCACCACCCCCCACCTTTTCCTCCGCTACATCGATGACTGTATCGGCGCTGCCTCGTGCTCCCACGAGGAGGTTGAACAGTTCATCAACTTTACTAACACCTTCCATCCCGACCTGAAATTCACCTGGACTGTCTCAGACTCCTCCCTCCCCTTCCTAGACCTTTCCATTTCTATCTCGGGCGACCGACTCAACACAGACATCTATTATAAACCGACTGACTCCCACAGCTACCTGGACTACACCTCCTCCCACCCTGCCCCCTGTAAAAACGCCATCCCATATTCCCAATTCCTTCGTCTCCGCCGCATCTGCTCCCAGGAGGACCAATTCCAACACCGCACAACCCAGATGGCCTCCTTCTTCAAGGACCGCAGATTCCCCCCAGACGTGATCGACGATGCCCTCCACCGCATCTCCTCCACTTCCCGCTCCTCCGCCCTTGAGCCCCGCTCCTCCAACCGCCACCAAGACAGAACCCCACTGGTTCTCACCTACCACCCCACCAACCTGCGCATACAACGTATTATCCGCCGCCATTTCCGCCACCTCCAAACGGACCCCACCACCAAGGATATATTTCCCTCCCCTCCCCTATCAGCGTTCCGCAAGGACCACTCCCTTCGTGACTCCCTTGTCAGATCCACACCCCCCACCAACCCAACCTCCACCCCCGGCACCTTCCCCTGCAACCGCAGGAAATGTAAAACTTGCGCCCACACCTCCACACTCACTTCCCTCCAAGGCCCCAAGGGATCCTTCCATATCCGCCACAAGTTCACCTGTACCTCCACACACATCATCTATTGCATCCGCTGCACCCGATGTGGCCTCCTCTATATTGGTGAGACAGGCCGCTTACTTGCGGAACGCTTCAGAGAACACCTCTGGGCCGCCCGAACCAACCAACCCAATCACCCCGTGGCTCAACACTTTAACTCCCCCTCCCACTCCACCGAGGACATGCAGGTCCTTGGACTCCTCCACCGGCAGAACACAACTACACGACGGCTGGAGGAGGAGCGCCTCATCTTCCGTCTGGGAACCCTCCAACCACAAGGTATGAATTCAGATTTCTCCAGCTTCCTCATTTCCCCTCCCCCCACCTTGTCTCAGTCGGTTCCCTCAACTCAGCACCGCCCTCCTAACCTGCAATCCTCTTCCTGACCTCTCCGCCCCCACCCCACTCCGGCCTATCACCCTCACCTTGACCTCCTTCCACCTATCCCACCTCCATCGCCCCTCCCCCTAGTCCCTCCTCCCTACCTTTTATCTCAGCCTGCTTGGCTCTCTCTCTCTTATTCCTGATGAAGGGCTTATGCTCGAAACGTCGAATTCTCTATTCCTGAGATGCTGCCTAACCTGCTGTGCTTTGACCAGCAACACATTTGCAGCTGTGATCTCCAGCATCTGCAGACCTCATTTTTTACCTCCTTCAGAAGTCTAGGATGAAACCCATTGTGGCCAGGAGATTTATCAATTTTTAGACCTTTTAGCTTTTCAAGTACTTTTTCCTTTGTAATGGCTACCATAGTCAACTCTGCCCCCTGACTCTCCTTGATTGTTGGGATATTATTTATGTATTCCACTATGAAGTACTTAACAAGTTCTTCAGCTATTTTCTTATCTCCAAGCACTAGCCTCCGTGCATCAATTTGGAGTGGCCCTATGTCTACTTTTGCGTCTTGTTTATTTCTTACATATTGAAAGAAACATTTACTATCATTTCAAATATTACTGGCTAGCCTACCTTCAAATTTGATCCTTTCTTCCCTTATTTCTCTCTTTGTTATCCTCTGTTGTTGTTGCAGTCTTCCCAATTTCTGATTTTCCAGTGCTCTTGGACAATTTATAGGCTCTTTCTTTTGCTTTGATACATTTCCTGACTTCCTTTGTCAGCCATGGCTGTCTAATCCCACCTCCCCAGATAATCTTTTTTTTCTTTGGGATGAACCTCTGTACTGTGTCCTCAATTACACCCAGAAACTCCTGCCATTGTTGGTCTACTGTCTTCCCCACTAGGTTCTGCTTCCAGTCGATTTTTGTCAGTTCCTCTCTCATGCCCCTGTAATTACCTTTATTTAACTGTAACACCATTACATCTGAATTTGCCTTCTCTCTTTCAAACTGCCGATTTAACTCTATCATATTATGATTGCCACCTCCTAAGTGTTCCCTTACTTTAAGATATTTTATAAAGTCTGGCTCATTACATAACACTAAGTCCAGAATAGCTTGTGGGCTGCATTACGACTGTTCCAAAAAAGCCATCCAGTAAGTACTCCATGAATTCCCTTTCTCTGGATCCACCAGCAACATTATTCACCCAGGCCACCTATATATTGAAGTCCCCATGATCACCATGACCTTGCCTTTCTTACATGCCCTATCTATTTCCTGGTACATCTTGCACCCCTGTCCCTGACCACTGTTAGAAGGTCTGTACATAACTCCCATTATGGATTTTTTTGCCTTTGTCGTTCCTCAACTCCACCCACACAGACTCCACATCATCTGAGCCTACGCCATCCAGTGTCAGAGGTTTAATTTCATTCTTAACCAACAAAACAACCCCTCCCCTCTCTGCCCACCTCCTTGTCTTTTTGATACATTGTAAATCCTTGGATGTTTAACTGCTAGTTCTGAACCCCATGCAACCACATCGCTGTGATGCCCACCACATGATAATCATGCAAGAGCCCAATCATTGATGCATCAAACCAGAAAATATCCAATCATGGTCCCCAAACTGGAATAATGGTGAGAGCAAATGCCATCTGCCTATAAAAGCATTCAACGGTCTGGTGGCATTATCGCTGGACTGTTAATGCAGAGACCCAGGTAATGTCCTGGGGAAAGGATTTGAATTCCATCATGGCAGGTGGTTAAATTTGAAATCAATAAATATCTGGAATTAGGGGTCTAATGATGAATCCATTTTGGGAAAAGCCCATCTAGTTTGCTATTGTCCGTTAGGGAAGGAAACTGTCATCCTTACCTGGCCTGGCCAATATTTGACTCTAGACTTACAGAAATATGGTTCGAGAGTGTGGTGCTGGAAAAGCACAGCAGGTCAGGCAGCACCTGAGGAGCCCTTCATCAGGAATGAGGCATGGTTGACTTTTAACTCCTCTCTGAGTAATTAGGGATGGGCAATAAATGCTGGCCCAGCCAGGGACACCCTCATCGCATGAATGAAGTCTTAAAAATCTGAAATGAGGGATGATTATTCAATGTTATGACAACAGTATGTAATATTGGAACAGCTGAGAAAGAGAAGGATATGAGTAACATTAACAACTGATTTATCGACCATTCCTAGTTACTGTTGAGATGGTGGTGTTGACCTATCATCTTGAACTGTTGCAGTTCTTGTGTCTTAGATATGCCCACATTGTCACTATTGAGGTAGCAGAGTAGATACTGCTCCAGTGAAGGAATTTGTGATGTCTTCTCCAACACACAATAGTATGACTTGCCAGTCTTTTCTAAAATTCTTTCATGGGACGTGGGTTACACTGACATAGCCAGCATCCACTATCAATTCCTACCTGCCTTGAGAAGGTGAAGATGAGCTGCTTTGTTGAACCACCCTGTTGTCCATGTGGGGTAAGTACATCAAACGTGCTAACCGGGACAAGTTTCCAGAATTTTGCCACAGTAACCATTATGGAGCAGTCACATACTTCCAAGACAGGGTGATGTGTGACTTGAACAGGATGATGGAAGAGAGAGAGTATTCCTCCATACCCCAGTATTGTGCTTTGTAGATGGTGGTCAGACTTTCGTAAGGCAGAAGTTGAGTTAACTGCTGTCAATTTGTATCATCTGTCCAGCTTTTGTGACTACAGTACCTCTATGGTTAGTCCATTTCAGTTTCTCATCATTGAGAACTCCTATGAAGTTGATAGCAAAGAACCCAGTGATGGTAATGACACTGAATACAGGTGATGATATTCCTATGTATCTGCTGCCTTTGTCCTAATAGATGGTAGAGGTCATGTGTTAGTAAGGTGCTGACTAAGAAGCCTTGCTGAATTTCTAAAGTGAGTCTTGTAGATGAGATACACCGTTATTCCTTTTTGGAAGAATGATTATTTCAACTGGAGTACCTTGTGATCATCAATTAGGCTACTTTGTCCTGAATGGTGCCAACTTCCTTGAGCTTTGTTGGAACTGCATTCACTCTCGCAAGTGGGGAGTGTTCCATCTCAGCACTAACTTGTGACTTGTTAGTAATGGGCAGGCATTGACCAGCTGCAGGATTCATCATTCCAAGCTTGCTCTTATAGCCACAGTAGTTATATTGGCGGGTCCCATTTAATTTCTAGTCAATGCTAACTCCCAGAATGTTGCCAGTGGGGGATTCAATTATAGTCATGACAGAGAATGTCAAGAGTTGATTCTCTTCTGTTGGACACTGACATTGTCTGGTATTTGTGTAGCATGTAGGTTACTTACCCCTTACCAGCCCAAACCTGGATGTTGTTCTGAAGAAAGGTCATTCAACCCAAAAGGTAATTCTCATTTCACTTCACAGATGCTGCCAAATCTGCTGAGCTTTTTCAGCAATTTCTATTTTTATCTCTGATTTACAACATCCGCAGTTCTTTCAGTTTTCAAACCTGGATGTTGTCCAGGCCTTGCTAAGTCTCCCAATAAAAGTAAAATATTGATCATCTGGTTTGATTGTTGAAGGGAATTACCAAATCATCTCCATTCTGGATAGGAATAATATCACTATATGCAACTTGAAACTATCAAGTCTTCTCAAGTCTCCCTTAGGGCCTGAACTCTACAATCTCCCATTTCAGGCAAGCAGCTATGTCAGGAGATTGATCCAGATAACAGCACAACTGGAAGGTAAGCAAAGCATTGGTCGAAGAAATCATGATCTTATGCAACTGGTCTGTTCTCCCTGGAGCGTCGGAGGCTGAGGGGTGACATTATAGAGGTTTACAAAATTATGAGGGGCATGGATAAGGTAAATAGGCAAAGTCTTTTTCCTGGGCTCGGGGAGTCCAGAACTAGAGGGCATAGGTTTAAGGTGACAGAGGAAAGACATAAAAGAGACCTAAAGGGCAACGTTTTCATGTAGAGGGTGGTACGTGTATGGAATGAGCTGCCAGAGGAAGTGGTGGAGGCTGGTACAATTGCAACATTTAAGAGGCATTTGGATGGGTATATGAATAGGAAGGGTTTGGAGGGATATGGGCCGGGTACTGGCAGGTGGGACTAGATTGGGTTGGGATATCTGGTCGGCATGGACAGGTTGGAGCGAAGGGTCTGTTTCCATGCTGTACATCTCTATGACTCTATGACTCTGTGACACAATTGAAATAGTCCAGTTCATAGATTGGTGTCATGAATCTCTGCAATATCAGTGTTACTAGTAAACACTGATCTAACATTGCAAATATATAAGTGATTTTTGCCACATTTGACAAATCTTAGTAAGATCAAAAATGAAGGCAAATATTGCTGTAATTCTAAACCAAGTGCAGAAAGAACTGTTGAAAATGTTAATGACTTCAAGATAACTCTACACTGAAGACTTTTTATTAAGATAGAGATATGCTCACCATAGTCATACCAGAATGCTGCTTTTGCAGCAAGAGACAACTGGTGGTGATTCACCCTGACACTTCAGGGGAGAATTTGCAAAGGAAACTCCATCAGGATAACTTAAGCTGGTGTGGGAATTGAATCCAAATTGTTGGGCTTACTCAGTTTTGCAAGCCAATTGTTTAACCAACTAACCCGCAGACTCTCCCACCTTTTATAGATGCCAGGAAAATTAACTTGACTCATAAAGTGTGACATACTGAATTCCATCTAATTTAAGTACTGCCTCACTGCTACAAATGGTGTGAAAAAGAAAAACTGTGTTTTTGTTTTTGCTGCTGTTTACCTATATTTTACTATCTGTGCTACTTAACTCTGTGATCTGCTCGTATTGCTCACAAACCAAAGCTTTTCACTGTGCCACGGTACACATGACAATAAACTCAATTCAATTTAATTCAAACTTGCATTTGAATAGCAACCTCAGGATCTGTCAAAGAACTTTGTAGTTATGAAAGAACCTTTGAAGTGTGAAATAATCAGGCAGTCAAATCACACTCAGCCAGGTCCCATGACCACCATTGGGAAAAGTGGTGACATCAATATTTTATTGATGCTGATTAACAAGTCAACATTACACTTCGTTTGTGACATATTGTTTGTGAAAGGGAATCGAGAATAATATTATCAGGCAAATATTTGTGCATGTTCTCATTGATTATATTAATGTATTATTTAGATCAATATATGGGAAAAGGAAGTGCAAGCGTTTTTTGTCAATGGTCAAATAATAGTGTAACATTGCGAAGAAAATTCTTATTTTTAAAATAAACAAACAATGTTGGTTTGAAAGCTAAAATTGTGAATGAAAAGCCACTGACTTCCAGCAAATTATTTTTGCAACATCCCCCCAGCCACTGCTGTAGTAAGTCTGGATTGCTTCACATCTCCTTCCTCCCCTTCTATGGATCTCGTACGTGCACAGGCTGAAACTGTGGGGCTCTCACTTTTCTTGATCTAGCAGGTCAGTTATGACACCTGTCCCTGCACAAAATGACAATGCAATTGATTAGACATTGTGTTCATGTCCCAATCTGTATACTCACCTCAGCCTGGACAGGAAATTCGTGATTTCATTAGACCCAATACAAAATAACTTTGCACAGAAAATAGGACTGTGAGAAGGAGACCAATAGCTGGAGAAACAGGCCCTGATATAGGTCAGCTGTGGCTTAGTAGTTGCATTCTTCCTTAGATTTTGACTTCTTTGGGATCCATTTAATTTAACCACATGATTCCAGCCATAAACTCTGAATTAGTCTTATTCCAAAATAGTAAGTCAACTGTACCAACATTTTCAACTTACTTGCAGCTAACAATAGCTCAACTGCTAAGGAATACATTTAAGTTTTCTGAGATTTTCTAATTATATTAGGCAGTAATCATTGTCCATAATACAAAATTGGCATAAAGATGAATCCACGCTCAGGCCTTTCGTAGAGGGAAGACAGTAAGAACTGGTGGGAAGTTTTCAAATGTATCCTTGTGGCCAAAGTTAGGTCAAATGTTGTTACTGACCACGCTTCTATATCAGGTATATTCTCTCTACTCATTATCTCAAGCCAGGTCTCCACGGGCAAATGCTCCCTCAGTGTAATTTAAGGTGTGCCTTTGCTTATTGTATATCAAATTCATTTGCATCAAGCTAGTGATTAAATAGGAAACCTTCGCTATGATTAAAAACAGAAATTGCTGGAAAATCTCAGCAGGTCTGGCAGCAGCTGTGGAGAGAAATCAGTTAATGTTTCATGTCCAGTGATGCTTCTTCAGAACACTTATTTAGATGTACATGGTTGTTTGTTCTCACCTGACCACAAAAATGGATAAATAAATGGAAGTAATAACTCAGTGGAGACCTCTACTAATTTTCAGCTTAGTTATTGTGACAATGCTGTGGCTTTACGAAGTTCTGAGGAAGAATCACCAAACCTGAAATGTTAACTCGGATTTCTCTTCACAGATGCTGCCTTACCTGCTGTGCTTTTCCAGTGCCACTTGTTTTGACTCTGATCTCCAGCATCTGCAATCCTCATTTCCTCCTTCATTAGAACACGAAACGTTAACTTTGATTTCTCTTCACAGATGCTGACTGACCTGCTGTGCTTTTCAAGCAACTTCTGTTTTTGTTTGTGTTTTGCCCTGGTTTCTTTCAGAGAGAGAGAGATTGGGGGATATGTGTCAAGCAGTCTGTAAGAGAATAAACAACTTGTGAAGCCTTATTTTTTTAAAGCTGCAACAATAGGAGTAGTCTGGCTGGGTGTGGTCAAGCTCCCACCCACAGAACCAGGGATTTTAGATTTAGATTTAGATTTCAGCACTTGTTGGTGGAGTCTCAGCAAATTTGGAAGGCAGTAAATCTCTCCTAGCTGCTTAACTCTCTCTGAATTTTCTTTGGCTGTTTTCCTCCTGGACTGTTACATTGCGTGTCAGGTAATCTGTTTTCTAAGTTTTCCATTTGCCAAGGCTTTGTTTATAGGATGTTACTACATTGGAATAGTTATTTTGTAATAATTACTGTAACTATTATTCTAAGTTCTCTAATGGAGTTATGTTATTTCAAGTTCTTCTTCCTTCTGTTGTATTTTAACAATAGGGTTTGAATACATTGAGTAGTTTGACCAATCAAATTGCACGTGGAACACAGCACCTTTACCTTTAAAATAAGAAAAAGGTTAGGGTCAAGGCCACCTTCTTAATATATTTTGATGAGGTCTGGTTTGGCTCATAACACTATCACCATTTTGAAGATACAATAGCAATGGCAACGTGTAATTCATTGATCTTAACTATAATGTGCATCAAACACACACAATGGAACTGGACTTGAGCAAGGTCAGAAAAGAATTGAAACGTCTTTGCCTCTCACTTAAATTTCTGGTGTTCAGTACAAGTGGAGTCAATGGAGCTGAATATTGGATGGAATATGTAGCAGACAATTGACATAATATAGTCTATATTATTACTCCCCAAGGGTTAGTTTTCACCCCAATGTTCCTGACAAGGATCAGAATGCATTGTCAAAGGTTCTGTGCATGCTGTTAAACTAAGGATCAAAAAGCTTGGTGCTGGAAAAGCACAGTCAGTCAGACAGCATCCTAGGAGCAGGACAGTCAAGATTCGAGGATAAACTCTTCATCAGGAGCTTACACTTGAAATGTTAATTTTCTTGCTCCTCGGATGCTGCCTGATCAGCTGTGTTTTTCCAGCATCACATTTTTTGACTCCATTCTCCAGCATATGCAGTCCTAACTTTCTCCTCGCCTTAAACAAAGGCCTCGTTTGCCCCATCAAGAGAATTTAAACATTCCCTGTCACCTTTTGAAGAAGTTGTGGAATTCCTGCTGATGTCCTGGTCGAAATTTGGCCCATTTTCCTGATGAAGGGCTTTTGCCCGAAACGTCGATTCTCCTGCTCTTTGATGCTACCTGATCTGCTGTGCCTTACCAGCATCACACTCTCGACTCTCATCTCTAGCATCTGCTCTCCTCACTTTCGTCATAGTGCTCCAAACCTTTCCTATTCATAAACCCATCCTGATGCCTTTTAAATGTTGTAATTGTACCAGCCTCAACCACATTCTCTGGCAGCTCATTCCATACACGCACCACCCTCAGGTCCTCTCTAACCCTTTCAATTCTCACCTAGTTTTGGACTCTCTTAATCTAGGAAAAAGACCATAGTTATTCATTCTATCCACACCCCTCATGATTTTATAAACCTCTGTAAGGTCACCCCTCAGCCTCCAACATTCCAGGAGAAATAATCCCAGTTTATTCAGCCTCTCCCTATTGCTCAAACCCTTTCTTATTTCTCAGAACCACCCAAACAACTTCACCAGAAGTCCTCCCTGGAATATCCTCCCTAAGTACAGCTCTATCTTTGACTCCTTTCTCCCTCACCCTCTCTCTAACTTTAGAAAGAGTGAAAAACAGCAAGAAACATTTCATTTCAAAATTTGGAACTTGGCAAAGGTAACATACGGGCAGGTCAGAAAAACTGAAAACATATGACACTTTTAAAATAAATTCCGATAAAGCCTTCCCAATGCTTTTCCTTTATTCTTTCAAGGGATGTGAGCAGTGCTAGCAAGGTCAATATTTGTTGTCCATCATTAAGTACCCTAGAATTGAGTGGTTTTCGGGGGTAATTGAGAGGGCAGTTAAGAGTCAACATTACAGTGGGCCAGACATCCCAATAATGCATGAAAATTTTGCTTTATTAAGAATATTAATGAACCAGTTAGGTTTTCATAATCATTAATACTGTATATACTCACGTATAGGTCAAAGTTTGAAGACAGTTTTTTAAAGCTGAAATTAAAGGATTGACTAATACACAGGTACAAGTTTTGAGGGGCTGAAATTCATGCTGCAGTTTGAAATACCTCATTATTAGCAAGATTTACTTAGATTAGATTATTTAGTAATCTTAGTAATCTTGCTAATAATGAGGTATTTCAAACTGCAGCATGAATTTCAGCCCCTCAAAACTTGTACCTGTGTGTTAGTCAGCCCCATAATTTCAGCTTTAAAAAACCGTCTTCAAAATTCGGACATATACGTGAGTATATACAGTTTGAAATACCTCATTATTAGTAAGATTTGATTTGATCACAAACTAATCCCAGGTAAAGAAGGAAAACACAATGAATTACAGTAAAAGTAATTACCGGCTAAAAGCAAGAAACCGGTATGCAAACTTAACATGTCAAAGATTCATTGAAATCCTGCAAAATCACATTGTTCAACATCGTCATGGTATAATGGCATATTTAAAATGAAACACTTATTAAATTCTGAATGTGTAACCGTCTTGAACTTTCCTGTCAAATTATTTCATTTCCCTCCCATTTACTCTTGTATGTTATGAACCTCAGCAGTGTTAACACATTTGCCAAAGAATTAAAGATATACCGGTATGTAGCTAATAAGCCTCACTTTTATTCAGATAAAATGGCACAATTAAAATGATTAACTTTTTAACAATATTAATCTTTCGATATATAGTGAACAAAGCGCAATAAGTACCGATGGACTTAGCACCGGTCTGAATGAATGAATGAATCAAAACGCGTTGTAGTAAACCAAGTGTGGTAAGTGGAGTTATGAATGAATGAATAGAGATGCGATATAGTAAACAAAGAGCAATGAGTAAAGTTACCAGAATGAATGAACGAATGAATGTGATTTAGTAGGGTCAACGTATAGATGAGATATATGGAAAATACAAGATTTTTGGCCAAAATAAGGGATCAACTTATACATGAGATCGACATATACATGAGTATGTACAGTCATCTAATGGCCATTATTATTTGCACCAGCTTTGTGTTCCAGATGTATTATAAATTGATCTTAAACTCCGCCAGCCTGTGTGATGGGATTTGAATTCTGAGCATTATCTTTGAGCCTATGAATTTCTAGTCCAGTGACACTGTTGTGAATGGGATTGAAAGGGATAATCCTTGATCAAATGCACTAGGGAGCACTCATTGTATTGAGGTCTCTAGGATTTGGTCAGAGTAAAGAAGGAGCCAGTAGGAGATGGTACTAATACAGGTCATACTCATTAACTTTGTAATTAGTTGCAGCAACACAGCAACATTCCTATTGTTTACTCAGCAAGACCAGAGAGGTGTCTAATCTGATGAAGGGCTTATGCCCGAAATGTCGAATTTCCTGTTCCTTGGATGCTGCCTGACCTGCTGCGCTTTTCCAGCAACACATTTTCAGCAGGTGTCTAATCTCAGCCATTTCGTGCTACTTTGAGCATCATGGAATTGAGCTGCACAATGGACATAACCAGCCTCGAGCACTGGGGAGATGATGGTCGAGTGGTATTATCACTGACCTGCTAGTCTCGAGGACCTGGAAATGTTCTGGGGACCTGGGTTTGAATCCCACCACTGATTTCAATTTTTTTTTAAAAAATCTGGAATTAAGGATTGTATGATGACCACAAATCCATTATTGATTGTTGGGGAAAAAACCTCATCTGGTTGTCTAATGCCCTTTAAGGAAGGAAACTGCCATCCTTACCTGGTTTGGCCATTCAGATGGGCAATAAATGCTGCCTACCCAGCAAAACCCTTGTCCCATGAACAAATAAAGAAAGAAAGAAATTATTTGATCTTTCCGTTTGCATAACTGGTTATGAACCATGATTTGCTCAATTCAAAATTGTTTGGTAAGAGACTACTCAAATATTCAGAATAAATTTGCTTGTCTATGTTCACACAGTGTAGAAGTGTCCATACAGAAATGAGTACAGACAGCATAGTGTCCATTGTGCATTCACTCCTAAAATGGGGTCCGCTCTGTAAACACAAACTTACAACATAAAGGGACATTCAGACCTGGTTTTCAAAAGGTTCAGATTGACCATCCCTCGAAGTGAGATTATTCAGCTTAATATTCTCCACGTTTGGGAAAAAAGAAAGCCTTCATTATATAAAAAATTAATAATCATTAGACATTTGAAAGTGCTTAATTTACAGGCAATAAAATATCTTAGAAAAATTGCGGTGGCACGGTGGCACAGTGGTTAGCACTACTGCCTCACAGCACCAGGGACCGGGTTCAATTCCTGCCTCGGGCAACTGTCTGTGTGATGTTTGCACATTCTCCCCGTGTCTGCGTGGATTTGCTCCAGTTTCCTCCCATAGTCCAAAAGAAATGTGCAGGTTAGGTGAATTGGCCATGTTAAATTGCCTGTAGTGTTAGGTGAAGGGGTATGGGTCTGGATGGGTTGCTCTTCGGAGGGTCGGTGTGGACTTGTTGGGCTAAAGGGCCTGTTTCCACATTGTAAGTAATCTGATTATAGTTACTGTAGGATCTCTTACATAGACCTGGGCACACAGAATGCACCTTATTTTGTGATTATGTCCACAAAAGGCTGCACTTTCTCTTGACTACACTGACATATCAGCCTTGATCTTTTTGTTCACTGCAACACAAACCCAAAACTTAGCAGCTCACAGGTGCTGACAAGTTAGCCATAGAGAGACAAGAGTGAGGCGGTAGCTCAGAGGTTAGCACTAGGACCTCACAGTGCCAATGACCTGGGTTAGATTCCAGCCTTGGGCAAGTGTCTTGGTGTGGTTTGCAGGTGTTTACCCCATATCTGTGTGGATTCCCACTCGGTGCTCCAGTTTCCAAACATGTGCAAGTTAAGTAGATTGTAATTGCTAAAAATTGCCCTTTTGTGTTCAGGGATGTAAAGGTTAGATGGGTTAGCCATGGTAAAGAGCCCATGTGGGTATGCTGTGGGTCAGGATCTCTTCAGAGGGTCAGTTCACACATAAATAGCCTTTATCTGCACTGTAGGGACAGCAAGGGTGGGGTCAGATGTTGGAAGGAGAGGGAAACAGTTATTTGTCAAGAAGCACTGAATGAAACTAAATGAATTGAAAAACTACAGGAATTCAGCTCTTGGACCTTGTGAAGCCATCAGCAGTTTTCAGTTTTACAGTTGCAACAAATGACATTGCTGCTTGACAGTTCTATTTCCAGTTAGAGCTGATAAGCAGTGATGGACAAGTAGCAGCAAGCAATTTACTTCTCTCCGCAGAGAAAGGAGATGCCATCAACATATTCCCATTATCTGTTGCTTTTATTTCAGAGAATCATGGTTCCTTATAATTACATATGTGTGTCTGTTTGGTGGTGTGTATGTATGTGTGGGTTGGAGTGTGGATGGGTGTGTGTATATATGTCTGTGGGTGTGTGTGTACGGGTGTGGGTCTGTGTTTGGGTGTGTGTGTGTATGGGTGTGGATGTGGGTGGGTGTGTGTGTGTGGGTGTATGTGTGTGTATATGAATGAGGGTGTGGATGGGTGTGTGTGGGCCTGTGGGCAAGGGTGTTTACGAGTGAGTGTCTGTGGAGGTGGGGGGAGGGGGGGAGTAATGGAGGTATGGAGAAATGATTGACTTTCTATATTAGGGTGGCGCAGTGGCTCAGTGGTTAGCACTGCTGCCTCACAGCATCAGGGAGCCAGATTTGCTTCCAGCCTCGGGCGACTGACTGTGTGGAGTTTCCACGTTCTCCCTGAGTCTGCGTAGGTTTCCTCCAAGTGTTCCAGTTTCCTCCCACAATCCAAAGTTTGCAGGTAGGGTGAACTGGCCATGCTAAATTGCCCATAGTGTTCAGGGTTGTGTTGGTTAGGTGCTTTATCCGGGACAATGTGGAATAGGGGAATTGATGTGGGTGAGTTATATTTCAGAGGGTCAGTGTGGACCTGTTGGGCCAATGGGCCTGTTTCCACACTGTAGGGATTCTGTGAATTACAAATAAGAACGTCAAGAACAACAAGTGTAGCTGGATTGAATTTGCTTAAAGGAGCTAGGCCTACAATAAATACTTACTGCACCAATGCAGAAAAGGATAAAGTGAGAGATGGAAGAAGAGAGGCGTAAATGAATCTGCCAGTGTGTGACAGGGTGATAGTGGCAATTATCTTAAAGTGCTTTTGAATGCCCATTCAGCCACACTTTGCAGAATTGGGTTCCATTATTTTTGTGGTTCAAAACAGCCGGTGGCCATTTAGTGGCAGCGTTGTTGAGACTAAAAGGCTGACACTGGGGCTGCAATCCCGAAAAATAAAGGCCATTTGGAACCACTTGTGTCTGAAAAGCTATTTAAATGAAAATGAGGGCTGGGCACCATTCACTTTTAAAGCAATGCACCAATTGGTTGACATTATTCCTCCAGGAGAAAGTGAGGACTGCAGATACTGGAGATCAGAGCTGAAAATGTGTTGCTGGAAAAGCGCAGCAGATCAGGCAGCATCTAAGGAGCAGGAGAATCAACATTTCGGGCATGAGCCCTTCTTCAGGAATGAGCAAAGTGTGCCAAACAGGCTAAGATAAAAGGTATGGAGGAGGGACTTGGGGGAGGGGTGTTGGAAATGCGATAGGTGGAAAGAGGTTAAGGTGCGAGTAGACATTTACTATAAACTGACTGACTCCTACAGCTACCTAGACTACACCTCCTCCCACCCTGCCCCTGTAAAAATGCCATCCCATATTCCCAATTCCTTCGTCTCCACTGCATCTGCTCCCAGGAGGACCAGTTCCAATACTGAACAATCCAGATGGCCTCCTTCTTCAAAGTCCGCAATTTCCCCCCAGATGTGATCGACGATGCTCTCCACCACATCTCCTCCACTTCTCACTCCTCCGCCCTTGAGCCCCGCCCCTCCAAACGCCACCAGGACAGAACCCCACTGGTCCTCACCTACCATCCACCAACCTCCATATACATCGTATCATCCATCGTCATTTCCGCCACTTCCAAACGGACCCCACCACCAGGGATATATTTCCCTCCCCTCCCCTATCAGCGTTCCAAAAAGACCACTCCCTCCGCGACTCCCTCGTAAGGTCGACACCCCCCCCCAACCCAACCTCCACTCCCGGCACCTTCCCCTGCAACCGCAAGAAATGCAAAACTTTCGCCCACACCTCCCCCGTTACTTCCCTCAAAGACCCCAAGGGATCTTTCCATATCCGCCACAAATTCACCTGCACCTCCACACACATCATTTACTGCATCCACTGCACCCGATGTGGCCTCCGCTATACTGGGGAGACAGGCGACCTACTTGCGGAACGTTTCAGAAAACACATCTGGGACACTAGGACCAACCAACCCAACCACCCCGAGGCTCAACACTTCAACTCCCCCTCCCACTCCACCAAGGACATGCAGGTCCTTGGACTCCTCCATTGCCAGACCATAGCAACACAACAACTGGAGGAAGAGTGCCTCAACTTCCCCCTAGGAATCCTCCAACCACAAGGGATGAACTCAGATTTCTCCAGTTTCCTCATTTCCCCTCCCCCCCACCTTGTCTCAGTCAAATCCCTCGAACTAGCACCACCTTCCTAACCTGCAATCTTCTTCCTGACCTCTCCGTCCCACCTCCACTCCGGCCTATCACCCTCACCTTATCACCCTCACCTTAACCTCCTTCCACCTATCGCATTTCCAATGCCCCTCCCCCAAGTCCCTCCTCCCTACCTTTTATCTCAGCCTGCTTGGCAAACTTTCCTCATTCCTGAAGAAGGGCTCATGCCCGAAATGTTGATTCTCCTGCTCCTTGGATGCTGCCTGACCTGCTGCGCTTTTCCAGCAACGCATTTTCAGCGCTGACATTATTCCTCCCACTTCCCAGTGTCCTGCGATATCCAGCTACATTTAATTTATTCCTAACACTGAACGATGAAGCAAAACACAGATTTACAACCAGCACATTTCCGATTTAATCAGTTGACCAGGAGTGCTGATAAATCCCCAACTCCCCACTAGAGGGTAGTACAATCATTAATCCCACAGTTTTAACAGTTGTTTCTGTATTTTTGAGAATTCTTGCAGCTCTGTTCGGACTGATGATGATTAAACGAGGTGACATGATTCACATATGTGTCACTCACTGCTAATGGGAGAAACGTTATCAGCTGTGTTTGATCAAGGTGTTACCCTTTACTCAGATGCAGTTCCTGATTTGTGTGTACAGTAAAGGTATCTGAACCTGTGTTGACGAACTGCAAAGCTATGGAGGTTACGGTGTTGGGCTGGGGTGGACAAAGTTAAAAATCACATAACACTTAGGTTATACTCCAACAGGTTTATTTGAAAGTACAAGCTTTCGGAGCACTGTTTTTTTGTCAGGTAACAACCTAACAAAGGAGCAGTGCTCTGAAAGACTACTTTGAAATAAACCTGTTGACTATAACCTGGTGTCATGTGATTTTTAACTAATAGACAAGAAAGTTAACATTCGTTTGGTACCTTCCCCATCCTCCAGAAGTTCATCTTAAGCACTTCAGGACAACATTCTCAGCTGAAATATAAGAAATGTGACAAATTATTTTCATAAGGCAAAGGCCCCTCAGCCGTGAGGTAAAAAGTAATCACTTTTGCATGGCTTTTTTTTTAGTGTTAAATGCTGACCAGAAACTGAGGGATAACTTTCCGGCTCTTCTTTGACATAAGGCCAACAGGTCTTTCAGCATAGGTTCCTGACGTATCAATAAACTGCATCACAAAGCTGCATAATTTAGCAATATTGATTCCATTTTCCTGTACTTAGGCAACTGTAGAAGCTGAAAGTTCACTTTAGAAGTTTACTTTGAAACAGTAAACAATGCTTTTGCCTTAAACAGTAAGATAATATTCAGGTCAATACTATGGGCTATTTGCTTGCATTCTCTAATGATGTGCACTTTGGAAAAAGGATGAGAAGCAGTAGAATCACACAGATGGCACCAGCTCTTGGATCTGTTCAAAATATACTCATAGACTCAGAGTGATACACCACATAAACAGACTCTTTGGGCCAGCCTGTCCATGCCAAACAGTCCATGCCAAAATCATAACATTCACAAAGCCATCTATCAAGGTTCTTTTTTGAAAATAAGTAAGGTCTCCTCAACATCAAAGCAGATAGAGTCATCGAGTCACTCAGAACGGAAACAGATCGTTTGCTCCAATCAGTCCATGCCGAACATAATCCCAAACTAAACTACTCCCACCTGGTCCGTATCCCTCTAAACCTTTCTTATTCATGTACTTAGCTAAGTGACTTTTAGATGTTGTAACTGTGCCCACATCCACCATTTCCTCAGGAAGTTCATTCCACACACGAACTTCCCTCTGTGTAAAGAAATTGCCTCTCTTGTCTTTTTAAAACCTCTCTCCCTCTCATTTAAAAAAAAACATAACCCCTGGTCTTGAAATTTTCCACCCTAGGGAGAAGAAATTATCATTAACTCTATCTCTACCTGTGGTGATTTTATAAACCTCTATAAGGTCACCCTCAACTTCCTATGCTCTAGTGGAGAAGAGTCCCAGCCTATCCAGCCTTTTTAAAACTCAAGCCTTCCATACCCAGCAACATTCTGGTAAAACGCTACTGAACCCTCTCTAGCTTAATATAGGTAATATCCTTCCTATAACAGGGTGATCATAACTAGTTAACAAGCAACCAATTTCCCTCCTACCCCGTTCCCCCTGTTCCCCCCACCAGTGGACCAGCTGGTAACAATCTCATCTCCAAATCATCAGGCAATAAGAAATGTTCTATTCACTTGTATGATATGAGTGTTGCTGGCTGGGCCAGCTTTTATTGCCCGTCTCTACTTGCCAGCAAGACATTGATGGTGAACTGCCTGCCTTGAATAGCAGTCCATACGCACAATGCCCTATTTCCAGGGTTTTGACCCAGCCACAATGATGGAATCATGATATATTTCCAAATCAAGATGGTGAGTGGCTTGGAAGGGAACAGGAGTACACCATTTGGCTCCTCAAGTATGGCCCGCTATTCAATAGGATCATTGTTGATCCGATACATTCCTCACGTCCACTATCCTGCATTTTCAATTTAGACTTAGACTTAGACTTAGACTTACAGTGTGGAAACAGGCCCTTCGGCCCAACAAGTCCACACCGACCCGCCGAAGCGAAACCCACCCATACCCCCACATTTACCCCTTACCTAACACTACGGGCAATTTAGCATGGCCAATTCACCTGACCCGCACATCTTTGGACTGTGGGAGGAAACCGGAGCACCCGGAGGAAACCCACGCAGACACGGGGAGAACGTGCAAACTCCACACAGTCAGTCGTCTGAGTCGGGAATTGAACCCGGGTCTCAGGCGCTGTGAGGCAGCAATGCTAACCACTGTGCCACCGTGCCGCCCAGTCCCCTACTGAACAAAAATCTGTGTATCTGAGCCTTAAATATATAGAAGGACTCTGCTCCCACAGGACTCTGGAGTAAGGAGTTCCCAAGACTCACAGCTCTTTAAGAGAAGAAATTCCTCATCTCAGTCTTAAATTAGCATCCTTTTATTCTGAGACTAAACCCTCTGATCTGAGACTGTCCCATGAGGGAAACATCCTCTCAGCATTTACCCTGTCAAGCCTCTTAAGAATCCTGCAATAATCCAATGAAATCACCTTTCATTTTCAAAACTCCAGTGAGTAGAATCCCCAATCCGTTTAGCCTTTGCTCATCAGACAATCTCTCCATGTTGGGGTCATCCTAGTGAATTTTCTCTGTAATAGCTCCAATAAAATAATACCTTTCCTTTGATAAAATGTTTAAAACCACTTACTGTACTCAAATGTGGTCTCACCAGTACCTTGTACAGTTGTAGTAAGATTTCCTTATTCTTAAAATCCATCCTCCTTGAAATAAAGGCGAACATTCCAAAATCCGTCCTCATTGTCTGCTGGATGTGTGCGGTCTCTCTATTCTCTCTATTCCCTTTACCTACATGTCCCTTTGTGTTGCAGATTCCTGTAGCTTCGCTCCATTTAAGTAACACTCCGTTCTTTTGCTCTCCTTTTCAAACTGAACATCTTCACATTTTCCCACCTCGATTCCATTTGTCAGCTCATTGCTCACTGACTTAATCCATCAGGAGACCTCTGGATTCACACTCCACTTAGCCACTTGAGAACAGAAATCATAGTGAACACTCAGTGCAATACTTGCCAAATCATTGCTTTTGGCTTTCTCTTAATGTCAAGGATGGCATTGACTGTGGGCTGCACCTTTCTGCTGTGGGTCTTCAGTTGACCAATGGTTGACCCATAGATCCTTAAGCGAATAGGGCAGGATGCCCCATGAGGGATCTTAGAATTTGTTTCCAATTCTTTCATTCCTTGCCCTCTCTCTCCCTGTCTCATCCAGATCAGAGCAGGGGCAGCCAGTAGCCTGGAACGGACAGAGGGGATGGCCAGCAGGCATGGAGCCAGAGTGGGGGCAGTGGCCAGTGATAACCGAGCAGGGTGGGGCAGCCTGCGGCCTGGAGCAGAGTGAGGATGATGGCCAATGAGCATGGAGCAGACTGGGGATGGTGGCCAATGAGGATGGAGCAGAGTGAGGGTGGTGGCCAATGAGGGCAGGGCAGAGTGAGGGTGGCGGCCAATAAGGACAGAGCAGAGTGAGGGTGGGGGCCAATGAACATGGAGCTGGCTGGGGATGGCGGCCAATGAGGACAGAGCAGAGGGAGGGTGGTGTTCAATGAGGAGGGAGTGAAGTGAGGATGGTGGCCAATGAGCATGGAGCAGAGTGGGGATGGTGGCCAATGAGCATGGAGCAGAGTGGCAATGTTGGCCAACGAGGATGGAGCAAAGTGGGGATAGCGGTCAATGAGCACGGAACAAATTGGGGATGGAAGTCATTGGACTGGGTCTAAAGATGGCTACTGATTGGGAACTGTTTGAGCCTGGGCAGATCACAGAAAGACTATAATGTTTATCAGTTTAACTTTAATTTGTGTTTTACTACATTATACTATGAATATCTGTAATGTGATGTAACTTTTTTTCTTTATTTTCTCTGTGTCTCTGTACCTCACTACTTGTACCTAGGATGGTGCCGTGTTTTGACAACACTGTACACTTTCCGCTGTACCCCTGTTCTTCCGTAACTTGAGTACATGTGACAATAAATCTAGTTCTGAATCTAATTCTAACCATTAAAGTGTTTGAGCTCCAAGCGTGATGCAGCTTAAAGAATAAACAGTTGTTCATTTGGAAAGAAGCTTCTCCCAGACCTTCATGTCAATTCAAGGGGAACTTCAGAATGTCTTGATACTCCCCAGAATACCAGAGTTGAGAATACAGGTTCTGGCTTGGGAGACAGTTATCACCCATCGGGTCAATGTCCAATTCAATGTTAATTTGTTTTTAAGAATTTTTGCTTGGATGCCTGTATTTGTTCAGATGGCTGTCCCATTGAGACCACAGAATGTGGCAGAAGCACTGCTGCTAGAATTTATTTTATGCTCTTACACGCTGATATACAATCCAGGTCACACTGTAGCATGGGTACGTGGTGAAGATAACTCTTTGATAGACCAGGGCTTTTGCTGACTTGTGAAAGTCTTTGCTGCTGAACGTTCAATGTGATGTGGCAAGTCAAAAACTGAGGAAGTGTTACTTTGTCAGAGGTACTGTCTTTTGGATGTTATAGGGAGGTCTCATCTGCTTTTGTGGGATGTAAAAGATCCAGCAACATCATCTCAGTGTAGAACAGGGGTGTTAGCTCTGGTGTTCCACACGGTTAAGGTGAGTGGTGTGGAGATCGGACATAATGAATATGGTGTTGAGTCTCTACAGTATGTCGTGATCAAGGTAAGGAAGTATTGTTGCAGCCATACAAGATAGTGATGAGACTATTGTGCACAGTTTTGGTCCCCTTTATTGAGGAAAGATGTATTGACATTGGATGCAGTTCAGAGGAGATTCACTAAATAGATCCCAGAGATGAGGGGTTTGTCACATGAAGAGAAATTGAACAGGCCTATACTCTCTGGAATTTAGAAGAACGAGGGGCAATCAAATTGAGGTATTCATGATGATAAAATGTATGGATTAAATAGATATGGAGTGGATGCTTCTTGTTGTGGAGCATTGTCGGATGAAAGGTCATAGCCTTAGGATAAGGGATAGCAAATTTAAAAAGAGTTGAGGAGAATCTACCTCTACCAAAAGGTTGTGAATTTGTGGAATTCGCTCCCCCAAAGTGCGGTGGATGATGGGACAATGTGTAAATTTAAAGAGGAGTAAGACAGGTTTTTAATCAGTAATGGTTTGAAGGGTTATGAAGAGAAGGCAGGAAAATGGAGGTGAGGAGTATGTCAGCCATGATCGAATGGTGGAGCAAACGCGATGGGCTGAATGGCCTAATTCCGCTCCTATATCTTATGAACATAGTCCACAATAGTCATACCATGAAAGGTTAGGCTGACAGTAGTTCTAGACTGACATTAGATTCTCTATAGTGTGGAAACAGGCCCTTTGGCCCAACAAGTCCACACCGACCCTCTGAAGAGTAACCCACCCGGACCCACCTCCCTCTGACTAATGCATCTACCACCAATGGCAATTTAGCATGGCCAATTCGCCTGGTCTGTAGGATGAAACTGGAGCACCTGGAGGAAGCTCATGCAGATATGAGGAGAATGTGCAAACTCCACACCGACAGTCTCCCAAGGCTGGAATTGAACCTGGAACCCTGGTGCTGTGAGTCAGCAGTGCTAACCGCTGAGCCACCATGCCAATGCTGACTATTGAATCATTGTGTTAATAAATACTGTCTGAGGAAGCATCTTGAGTTCTGGTCTGAGTTTATCTGACAGATGAACAAAACAAGTCGAACTCACACTAGGGGTAACCATTGTTGCACCACTGTTTTTTCACAGTACTTACATGTCTTGTGAGAAGTTGATTAAGATGGGAGGTACAGTACACTGTTATATAAATGCAGGGCTTTCTTTATCTATATAAAGAAATTGAACATTTTGGGCCTACATTCTCTGAAATTTAGAAGAATGAGGAGCGATCAAACTGCAGTATTCCCCTTTATCTCAGCATGCAGACTAGATGTACACATAATCCATGCTGCACTTTTGTATCTTGCATTATTAAACCCATTTAAGGAGCGTTATGCTGTAGGGTGCAATGGAGGTGAACAACAGTTTATGTCTTTTATAACATGAAGCTCTGTCCCTGCCAGAACTCCATCCACATTCACAAGGTAACAGGGCATAATTCACACCCATGTCTCACTTTTGTTACCTCACTGTTCGTAGAACAAAACAGGGAGATTAAAGCTCTCCCCATACAGAGTGATGGCAAAATACAAGATCAGTCCTAATGTGACTGCATTGGAATCTTGGGCTAATCTGTTAAATGCACAAACAATCCAGTGATATCTAGTGGGACATCCCAGGTATTGCTCTCCTCCACCATTTCTTGTGTCTGTTGTCAGCCAGGATTTGTCTCCTCTTTACCTCAGCTCAAAACTAAACAATATCCCTCATTTCATTACTTTCAGACGATCAAAATTCAAATCTCCATGTTGCTGGGCTGACAGATACGATTAATGTTCAAGTTATTTCCCCTCACAAGAAACCTTCATTTTTGTAAATCCAGGAACCACCTACGCTGAAGTTTCATTAGCTTTGTTTTGTTAATAACATGATTACGCCTGCAGACTTCAGGTAAATTTCCCTCAGTGCTTAAAATTACAACTCATATCGATTTATTTTATCAAGTCCAATTACAGAAACGATTTTGCACAGACCTGATGATCTCAGATGGTGGTTTTACATCAGACAGAAGTGCTTGCAATAAGCTTTGCATGCTGTGCTTTAATTCTCAAAACGGCTGGATTTCCAGTTCTCCCATCAGTATTCATGAAGAAAATGAACGACACTGTCACCTGTTAAAGAGAAGCATGAAAAATCCATTTGCCTCTGTTCAGGAGCTCAATTTGGTTAATGAGGAGAGATTGGAATAACTGGCCTGCATTTCCAAAAGTTTAGAAGAATGAGAGACGATCTCATTGAAACTCACAAACAGCTTGACAGGATGGCTGTAGGTAGGATGTTGTCCCTCACCGAACCGAAGAGACACAGTCTCAGTCTCCCTTGAGGACTAAGATGAGAGGTAGCCTCTTCACTCCAAAGCTGATGAATCTTTGGAATTCTCTCCCACAGAGTTCTGGAGGCCTGTTGATTCAGGGTAATCAAGGCAGGAATTGGCAGATATCTAAATATTAAATATGTCAAGAGATATAGGGATAGTGCAGGAAAATAGCATTTAGGGAGAAGATCACACATGATCTCGCTGAATGGCAGAGAAATTGAGATTCCGAATGGCCTACACTTGGTCTCATTGATTTCCAAGATGGTGACAGAGTAACAGTGCAGCATGTGGGCTCCTGTCCATCTGCTCCATCCACTCTTACTTGTTAAAGATTTGCTTTTTTTTCTTACTTTAATCTCATTGCGTTCTGTGGAGAGATCGAGGCAGGGCAGGGACAGTGAGACAGCGAAGGGGAGAGCAAGAGAAATGAGCCCAATCCAGTGGAGAGTGAGCCCAGTGTGGAAGAGAGTAAGCCAGCATGGGGAAGAGCTGGAGTAGGCCATTTAACTCATCATGCACATTTCGCCATTCCATATGTTCATGCTGATCAAACACCGGTAAGCCTTGAACTCCCATCGCCAGAACCCTATATTTCACTGTTAATCAAATCTGTCAATTTCTACATCCTCAAAGATGTTTCCATTTGATCTCTGTGGTCAAGAATTTCAAAGGTTCACAACTCTCCAAACTGATATTAATGTATTTCTCATCCTAGACATAAGTGTGTTTCCCCCTTTTTTTAAACAGTGCCCCTTGTTTTAGACTTCCATAGCAGGGGAAATATCTTGCTTGTATCTACACTCTCTATCCCTATCAGTATTTTATAAGTTTCACTGAAATGACTCTGGTTTTTTGAATCTCTTGGGTTTGCCCAATCCTTCTTCAGACGACAGCCTCATTATTCTTGGAGCAAATCTGGGGAACCTCCATTACACTCCCTGGATGGCAATAATATCTTACCTGAGAAAGAGAGACCAAAACTGTATATAGTACTCCATGTGTGGTCTAAACAAGCTGCTATATAACTGAAGAAAGACTTCACTACTCCTATACTCAAATCCTCTTGAAGTAAGAAATCAAAAAACTTAGGATTGATGAGGGCAGAGCTGTGGACGTGATCTATATGGACTTCAGGCGTTCGACAAGGTTCCCCATGGGAGACTGGTTAGCAAGGTTAGATCTCATGGAATACAGGGAGAACAAGCCATTTGGATATAGAACTGACTTGAAGGTAGAAGACAGAGGGAGTGGTGAACAGTTGCTTTTCAGACTGGACACCTGTGACCACAAGGATTGGTGCTGGGTCCACTACTTTTCATCATTTATATAAATGATTTGGATGTGAACACAATGGGTATAGTTCGTAAATTTACAGATTACATCAAAATTGGAGATGTAGTAGACAGCGAAGAAGGTTACCTCAGAGTACAACAGGATCTTGATCAGATGGGCCAATAAGCTGAGGAGTGGCAGATGGAATTCAGTTAAAATAAATGTGAGGTGCTGCATTTTGGGAAAGCAAATCTTAGCAGGACTTATACACTTAATGGTAAGGTCCCAGGGATTGTTGCTGAACAAAGAGAGCTTGGAGTGCAGATTCATAGCTCCTTAAAAGTGGAGTTGCAGGTAGATAATATAGTGAAGAAGGCATTTGGTATGCTTTCCTTTTTTGGTCAGAACATTGAGTATAGGAGTTGGGAGATCATGTTGCAGCTGTACAGGACATTGGTTGGGCCACTGTTGGAATATTGTGTACAATTCTGGTCTCCTTCCTATCGGAAAGATGTTGTGAAACTTGAAAGGGTTCAAAAAAGATTTACAAGGATGTTGCCAGGGTTGGAGGATTTGAGCTATAGGGAGAGGTTGAACAGGCTGGGGCTGTTCTCCCTGGAGCGTCGGAGGCTGAGGAGTGACCTTATAGAGGTTTATAAATTCATGAGGAACATGGATAGGATAAATAGACAAAGTCTTTTCTCTGGGGTGGGAACTAGAGGGCATAGGTCGAGGGTGAGAGGGGAAAGATATAAAAGAGACCTAACGGGCAGCCTTTTCACACAGAGGGTGGTACATGTATGGAATGAGCTGCCAAAAGAAGTGGCAGAGGCTAGTACAATTGTAACATTTAAAAGGCGTCTGTTTGGGTATATGAATCCAAATTGTTTGGAGGGATATGGGCCGAGTGCTGGCAAGTAGGACTAGATCAGGTTGGTACATCTGGTTGGCATGGACAAGTTGGACCGAATGGTGTGTTTCTGTACTGTACTGTATCACTCTATTACTCTATAAAAACATCTCAATTAAGTTGGGATATCTCATTGACAAGGAAGGATTGGACTGAACTGTCTGTTGCTGTGTTGTACATCTCTATGATTCTATGACTCTAGTCCATCATTACTTGCCCCAAATCTAGATAGAATTCGACCTTGGCACTGTGTAAGGTTCTAAAATTTTGATAAAATGAAGGCACTAGCTTTCATGCAGACCATATGAGAGTGAAGGATGAGACATTGTAAAATCCATTGCATTATCTTCACGCTATGTAGATATTGAAGGAAAAGTGTTTAAAAGGAATTCTGCTACTGCAGTATTTTGATCACACTTGTGAGTTTCAAGTCCAGAGGCCCAAGATAATATTCTTCTTCTGAAGAATAAAGGAAGCTGACAATTTAAGCTGAAATGAATCACCAGGCAGAAGCTAGTCTCAGTGATGGTCATAAAAACGCTTCCAGGTCATGAATGTCCTTTAGGGAAGAAATCATTACCTGGTCTGACTGAAATGTGACTCCAGACAAGTGCTCTCTGAAACACAAACCAACAAACCTGTGAATTGCTGGAGATCAGGAGCAAAAACAGCAGGTCTGGCAGCATCCAAGGAGAGAAATCAGGGTTACCATTTCAGGTCGAGTGATACTTCCTCAGAACCCTCACTCGACCCAAAACATTGACTCTGTTGCTGGACCTGCTGAGCTTTTCCAGCAGCTTCTGTTTTTGTTATCATCATCTTGTCAAGAGAAGTTAGCTTTGGGGAATGATGGTTGGCCTCAACAGTAAACTCCATATTCATTGAAAGAACTCAAAAGCATGCAATTGATGCAATTGAGTCAAACTGGTCATTTTTATGTGTGTGTGTGTGTGTGTGTGTGTGTGTGTGTGTGTGTGTGTGTGTGTGTGTGTGTGTGTGTGTGTGTGTGTGTGTGTGTGTGTGTGTGTGTATACATATGAAAGATTGTGTTTGTGTGCAACATTGTGTGTGAGATTATGCTTGTGTATATGTGTGTAAGTGTGTGTGTGCATGTGTGTGAGATTGTGTGCGTGTGTGAGAGATTGCATTTGTGTATATGTGCATGAAAAATTGTATTTGTGTGTGATATTGTCTGTGTGTATGTGAGGTTGTGTTTGAATGTGTGACTGTGCATGTTTGTGAAATTGTATTTGTAATTGTGTCTGTGATTAGGTTTCTATGTGTGATTGTGTGCATCTATATGATTGTGTTTGTGTTTGTGAGTGATTGTGCGTGTATGATTGTTTGTGTGTCTGTGTGCTTGTGATTATGTTTGCATGCACGCAAGCGCAAGTATGTGTGTGGGTGGGTGGGTGTATTAATGAAGTCAAATTCAGTTGTATTTGCCAATGTAAGTCTTGAATGGACAGGATGGTGCATGGATCAGGCTTTTTCAATTCAAATTTCAGCTTTTGTTCATCGGGAGGGTAACATTTCTGCTTCCATTTTGTAGCACAATTTTGATAGATAATTTCATCCACTACTTCTTTCTTGTCCAGTCATCCCCTCCATGCTCTGTTGTAATGGTGGAAAGCTATCTCCAGTGGCCTCTTGAAGTTTTCTTGTAATCCAGTGTCTTGTTCAAGAAATTAAGATGCTATTTGAAGACAAACCTCAACTCCAATGCTACTCAACAGCTTATGGATACTCTAGATTTGTGCTCTTGGAGAAACCATTTAAAAGAGATATCTTCACACTCAGCATGGGCTGGCAGGCAGCATAAGTAAAGTGGAAAGTTACACTTGAAACAAAAACACGGAACATTAAACCAAGTTGTGTCCCTATGCGTTCTTCTGTTTCATGACTTGGCAGAGCATTTTAGCTATCGTTTCACGAGGAGAAATCATTCTTTGTAAGATGCCCGGCAATTAATAAGGAAAGTAATTCCAGGAAAATGTATTATGTGTAATAGTCACTGTAGTTGAATGACTGCCACAGTATTAGTGACAAATAACGGCTATCCCTGTGGAAATCTACCAGGTTTAACTCAACAGACGCCATCTGGTTCATTGTTTAGGCAGAAGATTATTTTGTTGCCAAAAATTAAACCTTGCAAGTGCTCAAAATTCATCTGTTCTCCACTTGTCACTCAACAAAATGTGAGTGTTTCCCACTCACTGTACCTAACATCGATGCTCATTGGTTTAATTTTGTCCTTGATCATTTATGTAGTATAATAGAGCTTAACTTCGCAAGGCAATACTCAAACTCAGGCACTGAGCCAGATAGGGATGATGACTAGATGCTAGGCTTTAAGCAGCATTTAGTGGAAGAAAGAGATATAAAGAAGATTAAGAAGGGAATGTGAGATTTTACACAGATTTAAGATAATTGGCATAACAGCCGGGTAGATGAAGAGAAAAATGTTGACTGAGTGAATTGTTACAATCTGGAATGCACTGCCTGAGTCAACAACAACCTGCAAGGAGGAATTGGGTACAGGTTTAAACAGTATAAAAACAGCTGAGGAGATGGCCACCAATTATATAACAGTTAAAATCAAGGATGCTCAATAAACCGTAATATGGTTAGTGCATATTGATAGTCGACCGTACAGCACTCTGCCCTGTACAAAATTCGTAAAGCCCCTTAAGCCTCCTTTGAACCTACTCCCATTTCCACGCATAACTTTGTTTAACTACTAAGTCATAGAATTATTCAATACAGATAAGGGCAATTCAGTCAATTGTGCATGTGGATACTTTTAACCAACCTGTTCAGGCAACTAATATAATGCATATCTGAGACAGGTGGGATTTGAACCAGGACTAACTGCGCCAGAGGTAGGGTCACTAACATTTCACCATAAGAACACTCAAACTATACCTACTTTGTTTCATGACTGGACTACTGCCTCAGCTTCTTCTCTCTCAGGTTTTTTTTACTGTTTAAACCTGTACCCAATTCCTCCTTGCAGGTTGTTGTTGACTCAGGCAGTGCATTCCAGATTGTAACAATTCACTCAGTCAACATTTTTCTCTTCATCTACCCCTGGCTGTTATGCCAATTATCTTAAATCTGTGTAAAGCTGTTTCTCTGGTGACATGTTAAGAGCTCTTAGTGGCATAATCAAAAAGCTGCTAAAAATAATCAGATTGGTCACTCAATGATACCTTCCTGTCACTAATCATGTCTACTGTTACATATTCATTCTGGTTAAGTTATAAAAAAAAAGCTTTGCTGCTCATTATAATCTCTCGCAGTCTGTCAGGTTTCTGGGTTTTTGCAGAAAATAACAGTATTTTACTAATGCAAGCAGGTGGCAAGCTGGTAATGCATTTTCTTTTGCAGAATACACCACATGTGTCTCTGCTGCACAGCAATTCTGTGGATATGTACTATTACAGGAAGTTTAGTGTGATATTCACATACTTTCTTTTTAAGCCTTGTTATGCTAGTTAGAAGAGAGGTTTTATTCCCCAGCAGGCACTGGATAAAACGGAAATTATCCACTATCGTCAAGATCGGCAAAATTGGGGTCAGTAGGACCTCATCCCTATGGTTTTCTCATGATAATGGAACACTCTGTAAGAATGAATGGTGCTGTTTAATCTACCATTGTCCCTTTTGTAACAGAGGATAACTGAAATAAATCAAAGCCATTAGAAAGAAAGACGTCGCAATTATACAGGAACATCAAGGTCTTAATGCACCCCAAAGATGTACTTTTGCAGTAAACTCTCCGCTATAAGGTAGGAAATGCAACAATCATGAAGCTGCCACAAACAGGTATGTGATAAAGCCAACAGGTTCTGGTCTCCCTTTTATAGGATGTATTGGGGGAGCACCTGGTCAGAGTTGGCACAATATGGTCACCCATTGGCTTAGATATGGCTGCGGTAACAGAACTAACTTGCCTGAGCCAGTATTAAGGTGAGGTCATAGGTTAGCACAACGGTAGCTTTGAGAAGGAGTTACCTCAAGGTGAAAGGGTCGACTGTGAGCAAAGAATCTCACAGTTCAACATACGGGGAGTTCTGTAAAAACAGCAGCTCCAGATAACTGTTGGAGATAGTTCAATAAGAGATGTGTTAGAACAGACAGCCTGAAGTTTGCAGCAAGCATTAAAGAAAAGTTGGATCCCACAGCAACTTAGACAAATGATAAGTTTCAGATTCTGTCTGATAAAAATCTAAGAGATCAGACAAGTTCATTCAGCTGTGAGTTTTAGCCTTATAAAGGAAAAATATGCTGTCTCATTTGATGAAAAAGAGTTAATCAAAGTAGGGGCAATAAATTACAGCTCAGGAGACAGTTTGTGTCTAGAATGAGTTACAATGCAGCTGCAAAATTAGAAGGGCAGTTCTAACTGTGCCTTCAAGTTCAGGTGGGACTGAAACTGCACACAACTCATTAGCTAAAGAACATTAACAACAGATGTAAACATAAAACTTAAAATATAACTAACCTCATAGAAGAACTAATCTTATGAATCTTATAGCAATTAGTAAGAACTAACTTCCTTTTCTATCTCCTGTGATTAGGACAGTGGGAAATATAAGATGAGTAACAGAATTTGAAAGGTATAAGAAAGAGTATAATGAATAACGGAATCTTAGCAGTCCTGAGAGATAAGCAAGTCTGAGAAATGGCTGAGCGAGAGTATGACCATTAGCTTTGGAATGTGAATTAATGGGATGCATTGTAAAATCCCGAAGCCTGATGATTACAATGTCTGGTAATCATCACAAGATCATGGGGAACCTAGGCTGTCCAAAGGGGTAGCCACCATTGATCAGGTGTTTCACAGATTGGATGTATCGATGAAGGGGGATGGAACAATGACAATGTTGCATGTAATTATTGTAACGCAAAATGGGTAAATCTGCTGTGTCCCACACGGGACATCAGAGCATCACTGACCTCTCTTCTGATCTGAGCAGGATTTAAGAGGGTGACTGGGCTTTACCTAAAGGCCAGAATCAGAGTGATCTCTGATCCCTCCCTCACGTGTGGTAAAGAGATTGATTGTACCACTGAACACAGAACTCGAGGCTGCTCTTTGACATCTCTCCCCAACAAGATGGGCATTATTAAGCTGGCGAAGATTCAGAAGAGATTTACCAGGATATTGCCAGAAATGGAGGGTTTGAGGTATAAGGAGAGGCTGAGACTTTTTCGCTGGAGTGTAGGAGGTTGAGAGGTGACATTATAAAGGTTTATAAAACAATGAAGAGTATAGATAAGGTAAAGGGCAGGTGTCCTTTCCTTAGGGTTGTGGATTTCAAGACCGGGGCATATTTGTAAGATGAGAGGAAGAAGATTTACAAAAGACACGAGACACATTTTTTTTATATATACAGAGAGTGGTTCGTGTGTGGAGTGAACTTCCAGAAGAAATTGTGGATGCGGGTACAGTTACAACATTTGTAAGACATATAGATAAGTACATGAATATGAAATGTTTGGAGGGATATGGGCCAAGTGCAGGCAGGTGGGACAAGTTTAATTTAGTTTGGGATAATGTTCGGCATGAACTGGTTGGATTGAGGGGGTTCTGTTTCCGTGCTGCATGACTCTACGATTCTATGAGCTGCTTAATCTTGGAGAGATATCAATTGCAGAAAGCCACTGGTCAGTACTCCCCTAGTACCAGAAATGTTTTGCATCCAAAGCACTCGAAATGTTAGCAACTTCTCTGTCCATGGATGCTGTCTGACCCATTGTGATATCCTGTATTTGTTGTTTTCAGCACAGATTCTAGAATCTGCAGTAGTTTGCTCCTATCTTTTACACTCACTTGACGAATCAAAATGGGTCATGCTACAAAGATTCATTCAAAAAACACGACTTACCAAATAGTGCAGTAATGTCAGCAGAGGGGTAGCACAGTAGCTCAGTGGTTAGCACTGCTGACTCAGCACCAGGGGCCCAGATTCAATGTCTGTGTGGAGTTTGCATTCTTCCCGTGTCTCTGTGGGTTTCGTCCGTGTGCTCCGATCTCCCCCCTCAGTCCAAAGATTTGCAGCTCAGATGAATTGGCCATGCTAAATTGCACATTGTGTTAGATTCTTTAGTCAGAGAGAAGTGGGTTACTCTTCAGAGGGTCAGTGTGGACTTAGAACATAGAACATAGAATATTACAGCGCAGTACAGGCCCTTTGGCAGTCGATGTTGCACCGATTTGTGGAAACAATTTGAAGTCCATCTAACCTCCCCTATTCCATTCTTGGCCATATGCCTATCCAATGACCATTTAAATGCCCTTAAAGTTGGCAAGTGTACTACTGTTGCAGGCAGTGCGTTCCACACTCCTACTACTCTCTGAGTAAAGAAACTACCTTGGACATCTTTCCTATATCTATCACCCCTCAATTTAAAGCTATGTCCCCTTGTGCTAGCCATCACTATCCAAAAAAAAGGCTCTCATTGTCCAACTAATCTAATCCTCTGATTATCTTGTATGTCTCAATTAAGTCACTTCTCAAACTTCTCTCTAACGAAAACAGCCTCAGGTCCCTCAGCCTTTCCTCATAAGACCTTCCCTCCATACCAGACAACATCCTATTAAATCTCCTCTAAACCCTTTCCAAAGCTTCCACATCCTTCATCTAATGCAGTGACCAGAACTGTACACAATACTCCAAATGTGGCTGCGGCAGAGTTTTGTACAGCTGCAGCATGATCTCATGGCTCTGAAAGATGTCTCTCTCTCACCTATAACATCCTTCGTCACTATCCACAATTTTACCAACCTTAGTGTCACCTGCAAATTTACTAACCCATCCTTCTATGTCCTCATTCTGGTCATTTATATAAATGACAAACAACAGTGGACCCAAATAGATCCTTGCGGTACACTATTAGTAACTGAACTCCAGGATGAATATTTCCCATCAACCACCACCCTTGGTCTTCTTTCAGCTAGACAATGTCTGATCCAAACCACTAAAACACCCTCAATTCCATGCCTCTGTAATGTGTGCAATAGCCTACTGTGGGGAACTTTATCAAATGCCTTACTGAAACCCATACACACTTGTTGGGTTGAAGGGCCTGTTTCCTCACTTTAGGGAATCTAATCTAAAAAGTCATATCAGCCAAATTTTTTTTAACTCACGTCTCTAGTTGGAACAGTGAGTCCACATTAAACCTTCTTAGTCAGTAGTGAGACTAGTACCACTGACCCCCAACCTGCACCTAAACGCCTGACAGCATTCACGCATAGGTAGGCTACAAACGTACAAGGTAGGCAGAAGTAGGCATGGATCTGTGAGACGAATGAACACATGCATTATTTTGGGTCAGGCTCTTAGCAGCTCAAAGAGTTAACTAATATCAAAAAATGAGCTCTGTCTACAAAGATGTAAAGGGAAAAGATAATTAACTGCCTATCCAGTCTTTGTAAGCATGTATTTAAAGAAGTAATGTGAATGTACTCTTAAGTTGAGCCTAATGTACCATAAAAAATGTCATGTAAGTTATGTTTAGTGGAAATGTAGCTTGATTAGTAATTGAGATTTCCAGGCTAACGTTATGGGGACTGTGAGTTAAAAGTCATTGTAACAGATGGTGAGATGAGAGCGACAGCTCTTCACATCAAGACCACATTCAACCGAGTTTGGCATCAAGGAGCCCTGGCAAAACTGGAATTTTTGGGACTCAAGGAGCAAAATTGCTCCTGTTGGTGTCATACCTGTGTAACAAAGCTGCTCCTTTGACAAGGTTAAGTTAACCTTGTTTTTTTTTCAGACAGGTCCGAAAAGACATAGACTCCAAAATGTCTAAGTTGAAGGGTTTTAGGGCCAGTTTGAACAGATACTGCCTTAGGCAAAAGGCTTTCAAATTTTGAAAAGAAATTGTTGCGCAATGAAAGGGGAGTGGTCAGTTCTCCCGGCTCAGCTTTTCTCTGGTTTGGGTTGGTTTTCGCACGGTAGTGTTGAAGATGCTGTTGGACCCAAAGAAGCAAGTCCAGGCTGGTACTCTCTCTCTGACATCTCTCCTATAAGACCCTGTATTTGATTTTACCTTTTGTGCTAAGGGGTGTTTATGGGGATTGTTGCAAGTATTGAGAGCAGCACCATTAAGTTAGGATAATCTATTGAGTTTTTGGATAGGTTAAGTTATTCTACATACTGTTCTCTTTTGTTTGTATTTCATTCGACAATTTTGTTTTATTTAAAACAAAGTGGTTGGGCCAGCTGCATCTGTCCTGGAATATCCACTTTACACCTGCTTAAAATAACTATCAAAGTTAGGGTCAGAGCTATTTTCTTGAAATGTTTTGAGGGGGTATGGCCTGGTCCATAACACCTGGCAAATAGGAAGATCATTGTGATTGATGGAGGTCAGTCATCTCAGCTCCAGGACATCTCTGCAGGAGTTCCTCAGGGTGGTGTCCTAGGTCCAACCATCTTCAGCTGCTTCATTGGTCTTAGTGCCATGTAATGAGCCAGACTTTATAAAAGATCTTAACGTCAGGGCACACTTAGTAGGCAGCGATCAGAAGATGGTAGATTTCAGTCTGCAGATCGAAAGAGAGAAGGCAAAATTGGATATAATAGTGTTACAGTTAAATAAAGGTAATTACAGGGGCAGGAGAGAGGAACCGACAAAAATCGACTGGAATCAGAGCCCAGTGGGAAAAACAGTAGAGCCACAATGGCAGGAGTTTCTGGCTGTAATTGAGGATACAGTACAGAGGTACATCCCAAAGAAAAGAAAGATTACCCGGGACTGGGGGTGTGGTGAGGTGAATTAGATAACCATGGCTGATGAAGGAACTCACAAAATGTATCACAGAAAAAAGAGAGAGCCTATAAAAGTGGCCAAGAGCACTGGGAAATCAGAAGATTGGGAAGACTGCAAAAACCGACAGAGGATAACAAAGAGAGAAATAAGGAAGGAGAGGATCAAATGTGATTTGAAGGTAGCCAGTAATACTAGAAATGATAGTAAAAGTTTCTTTCAATATATAAGAATAAAACAAGAGGCAAAAGTAGAGATTGGGCCACTCCAAATTGATGTAGGAAGGCTAGTGCTGGGAGGTAAGGAAATAGCTGAAGAACTTAATAAGAACTTTGCGACAATTTTCACAGTGGAAGACATAAGTAATATCCCAACAATTCAGGAGAGTCAAGGGACAGAGTTGAATATCGTGGCCATTACAAAGGAGAAAGTACTCAAAAAGCTAAAAGGCCTAAATATTGATAAATCCCCTGGCCTGGTTGGGCTACATCCTAGAGTTCTGAGGGAAGTGGCTGAGGAAATAACGGAAGTGTTGATTGTGATCTTCCAAAAATCACTGGAGTCAGGGAAAGTCCCAGATGATTGGAAAATCACTGTTGTAACTCCCTTGTTCAAGAAAGGATCACGACAAAAGGTGGAAAATTACAAGCTGATTAGCCTAAACTCAGCTGTAGGTAAAATTCTATAATCTATCGTTAAGGATGAGATTTCTAAATACTTGGAAGTGCTGGGTCGAATTAGAACAAGTCGGCATGGATTTAGTCAAGTCATGCCTGACAAACCTGTTAAAATTCTTTGAAGAAGTAACAAGTGGGTTAGACTAGGGAAATCCAGTGGATGTTGTCTACCTATACTTTCAAAAGGCTTTAATAAGATGCCTCACGGGAGGCTGCTGAGTAAGGTGAGGCCCATGGTGTTCGAAGTGAGCTACTGGCATGGATTGAAGATTGACTGTCTGACAGAAGGCAGAGAGTTGGGGTAAAAGGTTCTTTTTTGGAATGGCAGCTGGTGACAAGTGGTGTCCCGCAGGGTTCAGTTTTGGGACTGCAGCTGTTCTTTTTATATATTAATGATCTGGACCAAGAGACTGGGGGCATTCTGGCAAAGTTCGCCGATGATACAACGTTAGGTGGACAGGCAGGTAGGTCTGAGGAGGTGGAGAAGCTGCAGAAAGATTTAGACAGTTTAGGAGAGTGGTCCAAGAAATGGCTGATGAAATTCAATGTGAGCAAATGTGAGGTCTTGCACTTTGGAAAAAAAAGCTGAAAATGTGTTGCTGGAAAAGCGCAGCAGGTCAGGCAGCATCTGAGGAACAGGAGAATCGACGTTTCGGGCATGATCCCTTCTTCAGGAATGAGGAGAGTGTGCCATGCAGGCTAAGATAAAAGGTAGGGAAGAGGGACTTGGGGAAGGGGGGTTGGAAATGCGTTAGGTGGAAGGAGGTTAAGGTGAGGATGATAGGCTGGAGTGGGGGTGGGCGCGGAGAGGTCAGTAAGAAGATTGCAGGTTAGAAAGGGTGGATACTGGTACATTGTTTCCGTCAGGTGGGGATACTAGGACTCGTGGGCACAGCTTTAGAATTAGAGGGGGTCACTTTAAAACGGAATTGAGGAGACATTTCTTTAGCTGGAGAGTGGTGGGCCTGTGGAATTCATTGCCCTGGAATACAGTGGAGGCTGGGACATTAAATGTCTTCAAGGTAGAGATTGATAAATATTTGATCTCGCAAGGAATTAAGGGATACAGGGAGAGTGAGGATAAGTGGCATTGAAATGTCCATCAGCCATGATTGAATGGTGGAGTGGACTTGATGGGCCAAATGGCCTTACTTCTACTCCTATTTCTTATAGTCTTATGGTCTAATCAATGACCTCTCCATTATAAGATCAGAAGTGGGAATACCTGCTGAAGATTTCACAATCTTCAGAAATATTTGTGACTCCTCAGATACTGAAGCAGTCCATGTTCAAATGCAACAGATCTAGACAATATCCAGGATGATGTTGACAAGTATGAAGTAAGGTTTGTGCCATAAAAATGCCAAGCAATTACCATTTCCAATTGGAGACAATCGAACCCCTGTTCCTTCACATGCAATGGTATTACCATCACTGAATTCTCTCGCTGTCAACAGCCTGGGAGTTACTAATCACCAAAAACTCAACTGGACTTGCCACATCTGAAAAAGAGTCACTGGACTTGAAACTTTAACTCTGCTTTCTCCCCAAGGGTGCTGCCAGACCTGCTGAGTTTTGCCGGCAATCCCTGTTTTGTTCCAGTCTCAAATTGGCCATTTTCAGAAACTTTACACAATGGACCTTCTTGGTGAAAGGGTTCATGGCTCTGCTGTTGAAGTTTCTCCTATGCTTACTGCAGAATGTATTCATTACAGCAACTGAGAGTGAGCAGTAGATGGTTTGGCTGGAAAATCTAGAGACCTGAGAAGAGTTTATGCTCGAAACACCAACTCTCCTGCTCCTAGGATGCTGCCTGACCGGTTGTGCTTTTCCAGCACCACATTTTTGACTCTGACCTCCACTGTCTGCAGTCCTCACTTTCTCTAAATCCAGAAATAGGCTGAACAAAATAATAAATGCTCCACTTTCTTAGATAGTTTTGAAAATTAGGTACTTTTCCAAAACTGCTTGCTCTGTATAGAGTCATAGAGCTGTACAGCATAGAAACAGATCCTTCGACCCAATCCCTCCATGCCGACCAGACATCCCAGCCCAATCTAGTCCCACTTGCCAGCACCCAGCCCATATCCCTCCAAATCCTTCCTATTCATATGCCTCTTAAATGTTGCAATTGTACCAGCCTCCACCACATCCTCTGGCAGCTCATTCCATACACGTACCACCCTCTGCGTGAAAAAGTTGCCCCTTAGGTCTCTTTTATATCTGTATTTTGGAAAATCCTGCAATGAGGCGAAGTTAAGCATCACTGTCACTGCTTTCTTTGCAATGAGGTAAGAAAGGATTTGGGAATGTTGGCCACACATGAGCTATATTCTTGGCACATCTAAAGGCAGAGGCTATATGAAGTTACACATTGTCCTTGCAGTGCCCAGCAAAAAGGTAGAGGTATAAAAGTCAAAGGCAGAGACTCTCATTGCCAATTCCAACTCAATGGTTGGAAATGGGTGTAGACAACTGCAGAGGTGAACAATCATTACAACTGCTTCCACCTCCAGTCTTTTCTGCCGTACCAAGATGGTATATTGGAATAGGACAAGAAGGGGGCATGTTTGACTATATATTGGATCAGAGAAGTGGGAACATTTCTCTTTGGAGAAGAGCAGGCTGAGTGGAGATTTGGTAAAGACATTCAAAATCATGAGGTGTGTCAGGAGAAACTCTTATTTTTGCAGATGATTCAATAACCAATGACCGCCAAAATAAGGTTTTATTGAATCATTCATTAGATGAGGACATTGCTGGCTAGACTTGCATTCATTCCCATATTTAATTTCCTGTCAAATAAGTGGCTTGTTAGGCTATTTCAGAACGAAGTTAAGAGTCAATCGCATTTTTGTAGATCTGGTTTCACGCGTAGGCCAGACCATCTGGAAAGGGTAGCAGATTCACTTCCCTAAAAGGATATTTGTGAACCAGATGAGTATTTACAATAACTATCAACCTTCCAACTATCTGTCAATTCCAGAGTTTTTTTATTGTTGTTGTATTCAAATTTCACCATCTACCATCATGGGATTCAAAGGTGCAAGGTTATGGGAAAAGGTGAGAGAATGGGGTTACCTGAGTTGCTTGGAGAGAGCTGGCACAGTATTTGACTTCCTTCTCTGTTTGTAACCATTCTATGATTCTATAAGTGTCCTACACTGGTGCCACCAAGTCCTATTTTCAATCCTTCTGTGTTCTCCTTTATTGTTTTGATTGAAACCATGAAAGGGATAGCAGAAAACAAGTTTTTTTTTTGCAATTATATGGCAGAGCTTTAAGACTAGCTGACTGACTGAGAAAGGAGCGGGGGCTCCAAAAAGCTCGTGGTTTCAAATAAACCTGTTGGACTTTACTCCAGCGTTATATGATTTTTGACTTTGTCCATCACCAGCACCTTTACATCATGAATACCTTTAAGAAATCCTTACCAGATGAAAAAAGAACCATAGTCATTTGTTTTTTGAATTCTATTTGAGGCCTGATATAAGTAGTGTTTACAATCCAGATGTGTCATTTATCTGATTCTGGGAGTTTTCTGCAAAACTTTGATTTACATTATGATACAAATAGACTGGGAAGTTAAACATCGCTAGCTAGTCAACATTGGTGTTTCTCTTTTCTCCAATTCTACAACATGATTGCTGATGTCACTGTTAAATCATCACATACAGTACTGTAACTAACCATACCTGCACAGGGCCGTTATCCCATCAATAAGTCACCATTTATTTACATGTGCACAGTCCAGCCAGTTTGGAGCCAGTCTTAAGAATGACAAGACTCTCTGAGATTCCCGTTTGTCTCTGTCAGCCAGGGCCCCCCAACAGGCCCAAGTTAACAACCCCAATCAGGAATCGCATTGTCAATGAGATCCACCTGGCCAATCTCACTCTAATCGCTACAATATCATTACTCTACACTCGGCACTTGTTGAAGTCTAGATCCAAGCTTCAAAAATTGCTTTAAGCTGTCTTTCCAGAGTGCGGAATGAAGCTATCGTACATTTTATGTGGTTTAGTGCACCGCTCATGCCAATAGGGTAGGAAGTTCAGGAATAATGCACAATCAATAAGGTTGCAATGAATTCAATACTTTGTGGATTCCATGCTATCAAGATACTGCTCCTCCTCATGATGTCCTCTAATGAAAACTGAAAGAACTACAGATGCGGTTTGTGATGTCCTTTACTTGATGTAGAGCCCTGACTGCATGACAATCAGAAGCTGGATTGCACTATAGAGGATAAGAGTAGGCCATTCATCCCTGTGTCTGTTCTGCCATTCAATTCAACAACAGTTAATCTGTACATTCATTTCATCTGCCCATCTGACTTCATTAGGCTTAGTAACCTTTCTAAATATGCTTTACTTATTTAATATTCATGAATGGAGGGCAAGTTAATATTCATCAATGAAATGGGTTGTGGCACTTACACGCAGATCTTAAACAAAGACTTTGCCCACATCTTGTCAATCACTAGCATTAAATTGACATTATCCCACAGCAAGGACACACCAGTAATTCAGAGAGAAGGGGACTGGAAAATTATCAGCACAAAACTGCTTTTTGACCAGCCATTTGAAACTACACAATTACACCCAGTTGCAATCTAATTCCATTGACCTCATCTGACATGTAACACTCAGGATAAACCTCAAAAAAGATGACTGTATCCCAAACCTGTTATTAAATTCCAACAAGCCACACTGACATTATGTTAAGAGGAGATTTGAGAGCAGGTTTTCTGCTTGTGCCTTTCCATCAGCAGCATAAATGAACAGGAAATTCTGGATGTCCACAAGGCCAGGCCATTCAGCCCCTCAAGTCTCCTCTATCATTGGATAAGATCATAGGTGATCTAATTCTGACCACAAATCCACAGTCTCACATATAGCCTGATTGCCTCCCCTTCCCTTACAGCCAGCAAGAACCTATCTACCTTTGCCTTCAAATATGCAAGGACTATGTTTCCACCATGTATTCAGAAAGGGATTTCCAAGTGTTTGAGACACCAATACCCATGTACTGAAACTGACAGGAGCAGACATTCTGAGTTTTACAACTGTTTTACTGTTGAATTGTATACTAACACTGAATAGAACATTTTCCATCTGGATCCTCTCCCTATTGCAATGGGCTGAGGGATCCTGGGGTGCTGGTCCACAGATCCCTGAAGGCAGCAGTTTGGGTTAATAGAGCGGTTAAGAAGGTATATGGGGCACTTACCTTACCCAGATGTGGTATAGATTATAAGAACTCAGAGATCATGGTAGAGCTGTACAAACTTTGGTGAGACCACAGCTGAAGCACCATGGGTAGTTTGTGTCATTGTTCTATGGGAAAGATGTGAATGCTCTGGAAGGGGTGCAAAGGACACTCACCAGTCTATCACCTGGGATGGAGCACATTAGCTATGAGGAGATGTTGGAGAAGCCTGGGATGTGTTCTTTAGAGACAGGGCACCTGGTAGAGGGGCAAAACCGCTGTCTCCCTTGGTGGAATAGACAATAACCAGGGGAAATAAACCTCATAGTCCCACAACCCCGCAAAAACATAACCTCATCACCTCAGGGGATCTCCCATCCGCCGCCTCCAACCTCATAGTCCCACAACCCCGCAAAAAGACCCCACCTCCCACCACCAAACCATCATCTCCCAGACCATCCATAACCTCATCACCTCAGGGGATCTCCCATCCACTGCCTCCAACCTCATAGTCCCACAACCCCGCAAAAAGACCCCACCTCCCACCACCAAACCATCATCTCCCAGACCATCCATAACCTAATCACCTCAGAAAATCTCCCATCCACCGCCTCCAACCTCATAGTCCCACAACCCGCACCGCCCATTTCTACCTCCTGCCCAAAATCCACAAACCTGACTGCCCCGGCTGACCCATTGTCTCAGCCTGTTCCTGCCCCACTGAACTCATCTCCGCGTACCTCGACACAGTTCTGTCCCCTTTAGTCCAAGAACTCCCCACCTACGTTCGGGACACCACCCATGCCCTCCACCTCCTCCAGGATTTTCGCTTCCCCGGTCCCCAACACCTTATTTTCACGATGGACATCCAGTCCCCTGTACACCTCCATCCCCCATCACGAAGGACTCAAAGACCTCCGCTTCTTCCTTTCCTGCCGCACCAACCAGTACCTTTCCACTGACACCCTCCTTCGACTGACTGAACTGGTCCTCACCCTGAATAACTTCTCTTTTCAATCCTCCCACTTCCTCCAAACTAAAGGAGTTGCCATGGGCACCTGCATGGGCCCCAGCTATGCCTGTCTCTTCGTAGGATATGTGGAACAGTCCATCTTCCACAACTACACTGGCACCACCCCCCACCTTTTCCTCCGCTACATCGATGACTGTATCGGCACTGCCTCGTGCTCCCACGAGGAGGTTGAACAGTTCATCAACTTTACTAACACCTTCCATCCCGACCTCAAATTCACCTGGACTGTCTCAGACTCCTCCCTCCCCTTCCTAGACCTTTCCATTTCTATCTCGGGCGACCGGCTCAACACAGACATCTACTATAAACCGACTGACTCCCACAGCTACCTGGACTACACCTCCTCCCACCCTGCCCCCTGTAAAAACTCCATCCCATATTCCCAATTCCTTCGTCTCCGCCGCATCTGCTCCCAGGAGGACCAGTTCCAACACCGCACAGCCCAGATGGCCTCCTTCTTCAAGGACCGCAGATACCCCCCAGACTAGATCGACGATGCCCTCCACTGCATCTCCTCCACTTCCCGCTCCTCCGCCCTTGAGCCCCACTCCTCCAACCGCCACCAAGACAGAACCCCACTGGTTCTCACCTACCACCCCACCAACCTCCGTATACAACGTATCATCTGCCGTCATTTCCGCCACCTCCAAACGGACCCCACCACCAGGGATATATTTCCCTCCCCTCCCCTATCAGCGTTCTGCAAAGACCACTCCCTTCGTGACTCCCTCGTCAGGTCCACACCCCCCACCAACCCAACCTCCACTCCCGGCACCTTCCCCTGCAACCACAGGAAATGTAAAACTTGCGCCCACACCTCCTCCCTCACTTCCCTCCAAGGCCCCAAGGGATCCTTCCATATCCGCCACAAGTTCACCTGTACCTCCACACACATCATCTATTGCATCCGCTGAACCCGATGTGGCCTCCTCTATATTGGGGAGACGGGCCGCTTACTTGCAGAACGCTTCAGAGAACACCTCTGGGACGCCCGGACCAACCAACCCAACCACCCCGTGGCTCAACACTTTAACTCTCCCTCCCACTCCACCGAGGACATGCAGGTCCTTGGACTCCTCCACCTGCAGAACATAACAACACGACGGCTGGAGGAGGAGCGCCTCACCTTCCGCCTGGGAACCCTCCAACCACAAGGAATGAACTCAGATTTCTCCAGTTTCCTCATTTTCCCCCCCCCACCTTGTCTCAGTGGTTCCCTCAACTCAGCCCCGCCCTCCTAACCTGCAATCCTCTTCCTGACCTCTCCGCCCCCACCCCACTCCGGCCTATCACCCTCACCTTGACCTCCTTCCACCTATCACATCTCCATCGCCCCTCCCCCAAGTCCCTCCTCCCTACCTTTTATCTTAGCCTGCCTGTCACACTCTCTCATTCCTGATGAAGGGCTTATGCCCGAAACGTCGAATTCCCTATTCCTGAGATGCTGCCTGGCCTGCTGTGCTTTAACCAGCAACACATTTTCATCACAACCAGGGGACACAATTTCCAGGGGATGAAAGACTGCTGGAATAGAGCATATTTGAGGAGATTTCTTTTTCACTCAGAGGGTGGTGGGGAGAGCAGTTGAGGCAGGAAACCTCACGACCTTTAAAAAGTACTTGGATGAGGATTTGAAGTGTCATGACAATCAAGGTTCTGGGTCAAGTCCTGGAAATTGAGAAAGTTCCAGATGCCCACAACTGTTTGGGTAGCAAACATTTTCCTTAAATCCCATCTAAACCTCTTCCTCTTTATTTTGAAATATTTCCCCTTGTTTTGCGTCTACTACGGGATTAGTAGGGTTGGATTTCCAGTATGTTATCCCAGTGAGGCATAACAACAATTAATGAAGTCTTATCAATAGAGATGGTGGGCTATTGTCTCCTCTGGCTGAAGACCCATTCAGACCTGAGATGTAGAGACATTTCTGCACTCAGAAAGCTATGAAAATTTGGAATTCTCTACCCCAGCAGACAATGGATAGTTTATTCAGAAGTAAAGCCAATAGTTTTTTGGATATTCAGATTATGAAGGGCTATGGGAATATGGTGAGAAAGTGGAGCAGAGTTTTAAAATCAGCCCAAGATATAATTGAATGATAATGCATTTTCCAGGGATTGAATGTTTTTGCTCCTTATTGAGGACATCGTTGGATAAGCCAGTAATTATCACCCATACTAAACTACCCAGAAGGCAGTTAGGAGTCAACTACATTGCTGGAGTCACATGTAGGTCAACATTCCCTAAAGGCTGTTAGTGAGCAAATGCGTTTTTCCCAACAATCAACAGTAGATTCATGATCATTATTAGCCTCTTAATGCCAATTTTTTATTGAATTCAAATTCTACCATCTGCTGTGGTGAGATTCAACTGGGTCCTCAGAATTACCTGGATCTCTTGATTAACAGTCCAGTGGTAAGATCACTAGGCCATCACCTTCCCATGTTATGTTTGATTAGCTATGACACGGAGGTGCCGGTGTTGGATTGAGGTGGATAAATTTAAAAATCACACAGGTTATAGTCCAACAGGTTTATTTGGAAGTACAAGCTTTTGGAGGGCTGCTCCTTTCTCAGGTAGCTATGTTTTAACCTTAACTCATCTACCTGCATTGTTTCAATACTCTACCAACAAAAATCAATCAATCTCAGTTATGAAATTTTCAATTGACACCCGGGCAGCATGGTGGATATGTGGTTAGCATGGCTGCCTGCCATCATCAGGGACCGGGGTTTGATTCTAGCCTTGGGTGACTGTGTAGAGTTTGCAATTTCTTCCCATATATGTGGTGTTTTCTGCCTTGTGCTCCGGTTTCCTCCCATAGCCCAAAGATGGTGACATCTTGCAAAAATGTCGATATTACAGAGGAGGAAGTGCTGGATGTCTTGGAATGGGTAAAGGTGGATAAATGCCCAGCACCTGATCAGGTGAACCCTAGAACTCTGTGGGAAGCTAGGGAAGTGATTGCTGGGCCTCTTGCTGAGATATTTATAAGACCGATAGCCACAGGTGAGGTGCCGGAGGACTGGAGATTGGCTAATGTGGTGCCACTGTTTAAGAAGGGAGGTAAGGACAAGCCAGAGAATTATAGACCAGTGAGCCTGACCTCGGTGGTGGGCAAGTTGTTGGAGGGAATCCTGAAGGACAGGATGTATATATATTTGGAAAGGCAAGGACTGATTCGGGATAGTCAACATGGCTTTGTGTGTGGGAAATCATGTCTCACAAACTTGATAGAGATTTTTGAAGAAGTAACAAAGAGGATTTATGAAGGCGGAGAAGTAGTTGTGATCTAAATGGACTTCAGTAAGGCATTCGACAAGGTTCCCCATGGGAGACTGATTAGCAAGGTTAGATCTCACGGAATACAGGGAGAACTAACTATTTGGATACAGAACTGGCTCAAAGGTAGAAGACAGAGGGTGGTGGTGGAGGGTTGTTTTTCAGACTGGAGGCCAGTGACCAGTGGAGTGCCACAAGGATTGGTGCTGGGTCCTTTACCTTTTGTCATTTACAGAAAAGATTTGGATGCGAGCATAAGAGGTACCGTTAGTAAGTTTGCAGATGACACCAAAATTGGAGGTGTAGTGGACAGCGAAGAGGGTTACCTCAGATTACAACAGAATCTTGACCAGATGTGCCAATGGGCTGAGAAGTGGCAGGTGGAGTTTAATTCAGATAAATGTGAGGTACTGCATTTTGGGAAAGCAAATCTTTTCAGGACGTATACACTTAATGATAAGGTCCTAGGGAGTGTTGGTGAACAAAGAGACCTTGGAGTACAGGTTCATAGCTCCTTGAAAGTGGAGTCACAAGTCAAAAGGATAGTGAAGAAGGCATTTGGTATGCTTTCTTTTATTGGTCAGAGTATTGAGTACAGGAGTTGGGAGGTCATGCTGCAGCAGTACAGGCCATTGGTTAGGCCACTGTTAGAATATTGCATGCAATTCTGGTCTCCTTCCTATCAGAATGATGTTGTGAAAGTTGAAAGGGTTCAGAAAAGATTTACAAGGATGTTGCCAGGGTTGGAGAATTTGAGCTATAGGGAGAGGCTGAACAGGCTGGGGCTGTTTTCCCTGGAGTGTCGGAGGTTAAGGGGTGACCATATAGAGGTTTACAAAATTATAGGGGCATGGATAGGGTAAATAGGCAAAGTCTTTTCCCTGGGATTGGGCAGTCCAGAACTAGAGGGCATAGGTTTAGGGTGAGAGGGTAAAGATATAAAAGAGACCTAAGGGGCAACTTTTTCACGCAGAAGGTGGTACATGTATAGAATGAGCTGCCAGAGGAAGTGGTGGAGGCTGGTACAATTGCAACATTTAACAGGCATTTGGATGGGTACATGAGTAGGTAGGGTTTGGAGGGATATGGACTGGTTGCTGGCAGGTGGGGCTAGATTGTGTTGGGATATCTGATCGGCATAGATGGGTTGGACCGAAGGGTCTGTTTCCATGCTGTACATCTCTTTGACTCTATGACTTTATGTGTTAATTATGTAGATTGACCATTCTAAATTGACCCGTAGTGTCCAGGGAGGCATAGGCTAGGATGGCTAGCCATCTTACATGTGAGATTATAGAGATAGGGTTGGTTTAGGTGGAATGCCATCTTGAGGGCCAACAAGATGGGTCAAGTAGCCTTTATCTCCATTGGAGGGATTCTATGTCTTTTGTCAAATTACTCACAACCATCCTCACTCGAATTTAAGTTTTGGCCTATTTTCCTGTACATCTCTCACCAGATGTAAACTTGACCTGTATCCTACCTCCTTCAACTGGTACTCTCTAAGGGAAGTACTCACCTGGAAGGAGCAGAGTGGGAGCAACCGATGGGCTAATAATGAGCAGGAGTTTGTCACCTTACGACTGTCAGAGGTTGAGAAACCTTGTGGTATAAGGTAATGGTTCTGAAAGAGTTAATGATGCAGACTGCTTTAAACTCCACCCAATCTGATGATGTTACTTGGCCATGAGTCAGAAAGGCAGAACATCTCTGTCTCCTCATAGCGCTCATCACAAGTGGGGCTGTGATCGCCTAGTAGTATCATCACTATTAACCCAGAGACTCCAAGTAATGTTCTGGGGCCCGGGTTTGAGCCCTGCCATGGCAGATGTTGGAATTTGAATTCAATAAATATTTGTAGTTAGGAGTCAAAAAATGGCCACGCAACTATTGTTAGGAAAATCTCATCTGGTTCATGGATGTCTTTTTGGGAAGGAAACTCCTGGCCTACATGGGACTCCAGAACAATTGCAATTTGGCTGACTCTTTACTGCTCTTTGGGTAATTAGGGATGGGTATAACAAAAGCCAGCCTGCCCAGTTACGCCCACGTCATGTGAATAAATGAAAACAAATGTCTCTTTTACTAATGTAAGTTGTCCCTGATTGCTCCTGTGTGACAATCTATATTTTGAATGACACTATATTTTGGTAAGTCTCATTGTAAACCTTCCAGACTCTTAGGTCCAGCCAAAGAGAGAAGACAGTTAGTAAACCACCCAAACATAATCAGGTTGAGGTTGGCATTACAACAAATGCAATGAATGACCCCTACTCAATATCTCTGCCCCATTAAGAGTCAGTTTCTCCCGAGCCTGCAGGAACCTGACATCAAGACTGTAATGTAGGAGTAAAAAGTGAGGTCTGCAGATGCTAGAGATCAGAGCTGAAAATGTGTTGCTGGTTAAAGCGCAGCAGGTCAGGCAGCATCCAAGGAACAGGAAATTCGACGTTTCGGGCATAAGCCCTTCATCAGGAATGAGGAGAGTGTGCCAGGCAGGCTAAGATAAAAGGTAGGGAGGAGGGACTTGGGGGAGGGGCGATGGAGATGTGATAGGTGGAAGGAGGTCAAGGTGAGGGTGATAGGCCGGAGTGGGGTGGGGGCGGAGAGGTCAGGAAGAAGATTGCAGGTTAGGAGGGCGGGGCTGAGTTGAGGGAACCACTGAGACAAGGTGGGGGGGAGGGGAAATGAGGAAACTGGAGAAATCTGAGTTCATTCCTTGTGGTTGGAGGGTTCCCAGGCGGAAGACCTATCACATCTCCATCGCCCCTCCCCCAAGTCCCTCCTCCCTACCTTTTATCTTAGCCTGCCTGGCACACTCTCTCATTCCTGATGAAGGGCTTATGCCCGAAACGTCGAATTTCCTGTTCCTTGGATGCTGCCTGACCTGCTGCGCTTTAACCAGCAACACATTTTCAGATCAAGACTGTAACAGTGTACACAGAAAACATTTGGCAGCAGCAACTTTGGAAGAGGGATTTTCCTGGAGTCAACCCTATAAGGAGCCAGCTTCAAGCTTTTTGTCCAATAAAGGATCGAAGGCCAGCTCCTGATGATTCTGAATCAATCCAGTCTGAAGCCTTAGCAGTCTTCTGTAGGAGATCTGGGATTGAGAAGGCACCAAAACATTAACCTACTTTTTAAATAAAAAAATCAGAATTGTTAAGCATCACATGTATCAGTGGAGCAACCCTCAAGTTAGTTTTTTATTACTCATTATGGGCATTGCTAGCTAGATTAGCATTTATCACTCATTCTTAATTACTCAGAATCTGGTGGTCTGGAGTCATATCTACGGCCAGACCATTTGACGACAGCAGAATTCCTTTCCTGAAGTACATTTGCGAAGGAAATGGATGTTTTATGACATCACCATTAAGCTAGAATTTTAAATTGAATTTAAATTTTCACGTCCTGGCCATGTGAGATTTGAAATCACACCCCCCCCCAAAATTAACCTGAGTTCAGGATTACTAGCCCAGCAATGTTATCATTATGCCACTGCGTTGGCTGACTCGAGCCACATTGACTGTTTTTCACAGGTGTGGCCCAAGCCCCTCCATCTTTGTGGAGCACAGCCTTCCACATCGACAGCTTCCCTAGACTGTTAGTAGACCGAAGGCTGCATGAAGCTGCCAGATTCCTGAGATTGTTCCATCAGCAGCAAAATTACTGAATAGTCACAACATTCCAATACTTCTGTCCTGGAACATACTAATCGACTGCCCACCTCAGCATGGCAGGCAATCTATTTCTCAGCCGATCACTGGAAAGAGTTATTGGTGGCATCCCCACCTGTTTTTCTTGATTCTTTGCTTCAAAGCTAGACAACCTGGAACTGGTAGATCTTAGTCCATCGTGCAACATAATATTTAGAGCAGAATGGGTAAAGGTCTTAATTTTCCATTAAGTTGTCAGGCAGAAACAATTAGACATTCAATCATTTGCAACAGAACTAGAGCTACACAAACTTTTAAGCATAGATTCTATATTTTCTATTGTTCTCTTCCTAGCAGTTTCACTTTTGGAAATTAGAATCCTGGTAAAATTAAATTATTTTCATATTCTATATTTAGCTTTCACAATGTAGCATCAGACTAATTTAACTGTGTTAAAGTATGAACATAACGTAGCAGGTCAGGCAGCATCCAAGGAGCAGGAGAAGTGATGTTTCGGGCATGAGCCCTGAAGAAGGGCTCATGCCCGTAACGTCGATTCTCCTGCTCCTTGGATGCTGCCTGACCTGCTACGCTTTTCCAGCAACACATTATCAGCTCTGACCTCCAGCATCTGCAGTCCTCACTTCCTCCTAAGATATGAATATGCCTTGATAAGCGTAATCAAATTTCTACCACATAAAAACAAAGGCTAAGTTACTAGAATCATCAAAGTCACCAATGTCATGGTGTTTTATTAAACTGATGACAAAGATCAATTGCACCTACATCACTATAATATCTTCACAATGTTTGGGAAAATGAGATGTCCTCAACTTAAAAGGATGGACAACTATCCTTCAAATGGAGGTGGAAATGGGGACAGCATTCAACCTGATGTCATGATAACTGGCTATCCAGGTAATTGACACAGCATAAATTGTCAACGCCCTAAAATAAGGCAACTAAACAGGGGGAGGTAAGGAGAGAAGAAAAGTCTGTGGGAATGATTCACACCTCCGTGGGAAATGTCTAAGAGGAGTAAACAAAAATCACCAAAAACTAGAATCCAAGGATATCAAACATCAGGAATGAATATCCTGGAATGGAGGGATTACCTTACACTGAAAGACTGAAGCGACTGGGCTTGTATACCCTTGAGTTTAGAAGACTGAGAGGGGATCTGATTGAGACATATAAGATTATGAAAGGATTGGACACTCTGGCAGCAGGAAACATGTTTCCGCTGATGGGTGAGTGCCGAACCAGAGAACACAGCTTAAAAATATGGGGTAGACCATTTAGGACAGAGATGAGGAGAAACTTCTTCACCCAGAGAGTGGTGGCTGTGTGGAATGCTCTGCCCCAGAGGGCAGTGGAGGCCCAGTCTCTGGATTCATTTAAGAAAGAGTTGGATAGAGCTCTCAAAGATAGTGGAATCAAGGGTTATGGAGATAAGGCAGGAAGCGGATACTGATTAGGAATGATCAGCCATGATCACATTGAATGGCGGTGCAGGCTCGAAGGGCAGAATGGCCTACTCCTGCACCTATTGTCTATTGTCTATAATACCAACCACTGAAGCTATAGGGGTCCAACCCATCTCTGTTTCTCCATTCTTTAGAATGACATTAGGTTCAGTAAAACATTCTTATCTTTCATAAGTTATGTATTTCTTTCCTTGTTCTAATTATCTCACTCCTTGGAGAGAGGATCTCTGAGAAAGGATTTCAAAATCATAAGCAGGCTGCATAGAGTAGATAGGGAGGACTTGTTCCCACTCATTAAAGGAACAATAAAGGAAGGGAATAGACTTAACATGATTTGCAAAAACAAGATATGAGAAAAGTAACGTTTTGACTGAGCGACTAATTAGGATATAGATTGTACTGCCTCTAGGTGTGGTAGAGGCAAGTTCAATTGAAGCATTCAGGAGTGCTTTGGATGATTATTTGAATAAAATCAGTGTGCAAGGGCTTGGGACAAAAGCAGTAGATTGGCGCAAGTTGATAATGTTCATGTGAAGAGCCAGTGCAAGCACAATGGGCCAAATGGCCTCCTTTTACAACCTATGATGATTCTATAAATTATTCTTTGTATCCATCCTGCTGCTTCTTAACAAATACAATAAACTATTTCTTTTTCCAAATGATTAGACAACTCTGATCACAAACACCCAAATTCTAATAAAAGTCTCTGATGGTATATGTACATGTACAGTGGGCTTCAAGTAGACAAAATACACTATGGTTACCTGCCTTGGAAGACATTCACAAAATTAGTGAATGATTTGTGATTTTAAACTTCTGTAGGTAGAGGTCCAAATCCCATTATAATAATTTGAGAAAATAGTTGATCTCTGTGTTTCCCCAAGATGGAAAGTTAAGATCCGAGGATTGACATTCCTCAATTGTCAAGATTAGAGTGTCGCTGGAAAAGCACAGCAGGTCAGGCAGCATCTGAGGAGCAGGAAAATCAACGTTTTGGGCAGGAGCCCTTCATCAGAAATGAGGCTAGAAGTCTCAGGGGTGGAGAGATAAATGGGAGGGTGTGGAGCTGGGGAGAAAGTAGTTGAGAATGCAATAGATGTTTGGAAGAAGGGGTAAAGGTGATAGGTCAGAGAGGAGGGTGGAGCAGATAGATGGGAAGGAAGATTGACAGGTGGACAGGTCATGAAGATGGTGCTGAGATTGAAGTTTAAAACTGGGGTAAGGTGAGGGGAGGTGGAGGGGGGTTGGGAAATGAGGAAACTAGTGAAGTCCACATTTGAATTCCTCAGTAGTGTAGATCTTCTGAATGGAGACACATATCTGAATTCATTTCCTCTGCTCTGAATGAACTGTGAGTATACGCAGGGATTTATTAGAGGAATAGGCAATTGTACAAATGAATTTAATTTTACTATTGGACAGTTTGCAGAAGTGGTAATGCTGTTGGCTGGGGGCGTATATGGGGGGATCTTGGGGAGTAATTTTAGGATGCATCATATGGGTGGCACAGTGGCTATCACTGCTACCTCGCAGCGCCAGAGACCCGGGTTCAATTCCTGCCTCAGGTGACTGACTGTGTGGTGTTTGCACATTCTCCCTGTGTCTGTGGGGGCTTGCTCCGGTTTCATCCCACAGTCCAAAAATATGCAGGTTAGGTGAATTAGCCATGCTGAATTGCCCGTAGTGTTTAAGGTATAGAGGAATGGGTCTGGGTGGGTGCAGATTGGTGTGGACTTGTTGGAAGTAATCTAATCTTTAAAAAAAATTAATTATAAAGTGAGGGAAAATTATAAAAATTGACAGAAAACGATCCTAGAATTGTTACAGTGTTGCTTTTTCTGTCAATATGGGAAAGATGCATTTTCTCATATGGTTGAGCTATCACAGAGGAGTTTGGCTGGATATTCCCATTTTGCACGATACTAATAACATCTCTCATTAAAGGGAAAGAACAAAAGGCATCATTAGATGAGAATGATCCGCTGGAGATTAGACAAAGAGCCTTGTATTGTAGGAAAACAATAATGAATATCCCATAATTAACAGACCCCATCATGGTGACAAAAGCATGAGTCTCATTGGGTGGAATGTATTTTGAAAATTGGATCGAAATTTCCTGAGCAACAGGCATTGTGATCAGTGTTTTCTTTGTAACAAAATATGTTAAATCTCTTGAGGAGCTTTCACTCTACATGGAGATAAAAGATCTGATAAAACAAAAACGGGAGAGGAAATTAACATATCTCTCAATTTTTCAGTTTTTAATTGGGCTTGAGAGAAACAGCAGTGGTGTTCCAGTATAAGGCATCCATAACAGCAAGGCAGGTTGAAAAGTAGGAGCACAGAGTACAATAGCAATGTAGTCTTTATAAAAGAAAACATGTCCTTGACCTTAACAGCAGTAATGTGTTCAATTCTGAGCATCATACTTCATGATGGATGTGAAGATTTTAGAGAGTTTGCACAAAAGAAATGAAAATGTTTCTAGAGGTAGGCCATCTTCAAATATGCAGGTAAATTGGAGACGTTGGGGCTACTGTCTTTGGAGAAGGGAAGGTTGAAAGGAGATTTGATAGAGGTGTTCAAAATCAAGAGGAAACTGAAAGTAGGCAGAAAAAAAAACTGTTCAAATTGCTGAAAGGATCAAGAACTAGAGGACAATGATTTAAGATGACTGCTGGAAAAGCGCAGCAGGTCAGGCAGCATCCAAAGAGCAGGAGAATCGACGTTTCGGGCATGAGCCCTTCTTCAGGAACCTGCTCTTTTCTCCTGCTCTTTGGATGCTGCCTGACCTGCTGCGCTTTTCCAGCAACACATTTTCAGCTCTGATCTCCAGCATCTGCAGTCTTCACTTTCTCCTTTAAGATGACTGGCCAAAGACAGAATAGTGATTTGAGGAAAATCCTTTGAAAACTGCATAGGTTCGGGTATGAGAGTTTGGAGGAGGCAGATTTAATCATGGCTTTCAAAAGAAAATTGGGAGAAAATCTGAAGAGAAAATATTTGTAGCCATGTAGGAAGGTGAAAGAGAATTGCTCTTACACATAGTGACATCTATACAATGGCGTGTAGTCTCTTCCTGTGTGTAGCTGCTCTGTGATTCGACGTAAGTTTGCTTTGTTGTTGCATGCGCTACATACTAATCCTCTTCAGGTCCCGAGGTCTGTTCTTGTCAGCCTCTGGGCCAACATTTACTGAAGCACATAACTCTTGCAATTCAGACATTTCCTTCTCCATTTAATTTCCATGAATCTTTGCATGGTGCATTGCTGTAAATCAGAGGTCCAAACAGCAGCTAAGATCCTTGTGAGCAGGACAAGAAAGTCTCCTGAGTCAATCAGATGAAAAATCTCAACCCGCTGCAGGGTCCAAAGCTGAAAGCCTATTGCAACAATATCAAGTCAAGTCCAGATAACAAAATAAAGATGAGACTTCAAGCCAAAGTGGTCATGTTTTAGAAGTGACCAATATAATTAAAGGGGAGTGGTCAGCTTTCTCGCTGGGCAGTTCAGTTCAGTCCAGAACTAGTTAGGGATTCACAAAGTTAAAAATCACACAACACCAGGTTATAGTCCAACAGGTTTAATTGGAAGCACATCAGCTTTCGGAGCAACGCTCCTTCATTGACTATCACCTGATGAAGGAGCGTTGCTCCGAAAGCTCATGTGCTTCCAATTAAACCTGTTGGACTATAACCTGGTGTTGTGTGATTTTTAGCTTTGAACACCCCAGTCTAATACCGGCATCTCCAAATCATAGTTAGGGGTTCAACAGTGAGCTGTATGGAAACAAACTCTCTCTCTCCTTCTGCCCTTCTAACTTCAACCTGTAAGCATTGTTCCATTTTTTACTGGTCTTTAAACAGGTTTGTTGATTGGGACTGCCGTGTATATTCAGAAGAGCATAATTAAGTCTAGTTTGGATAGATTGAGTTCCGTAGGTTTTTTTAATTCTGTTCTTTGTGCTTCATTGTGTAATTTTGTGAATAAATTTCTGTCTGTTTTAAACCCTGTTAGTCAACCTATCGAATTATTCTGGGTAATCTTCACTGTACGGTTACCAAAACAAATTGCAAAGTTATGGTCTGGGCTGCCTGCTTAAGAATGTTTTTAGTGGTCTGACCTAATCCATAACATTTGGACAACAATGACTTTTGAGCTTATGTACGCATGTGCCTCTTTCTGAAAAAAAAGACTAATTTATTTCAAAGGGCCCCAACTGAGGGCAGTCTGGCTAAATTTGCAGACAATACAAAGATAGGTAAAGGCACAGGTAACATTGAGGAGGTGGAGAGGCTGCAGAAAGATTTGGATAAATTAGGAGAGTGGGTAAAGAAATGGCAGATGGAGTACAATGTGGGAAAGTGTGAGGTCATGTACTTTGGTCAGAAGAATAGGGCCATAGATTATTTTTTAAATAGGGAGAAAATTCAGAAGTCTGAAGTACAAACAGATTGGGGGTTCTAGTCCATGATTCTGTCAAGATAAACTTGCAGGTTGAGTCAATAGTTAGGAAGGCAATTGAAATGATGTCATTTATTTTGAGAGGACTTGAACATAAAAGCAGGGATTTACTTCTGCTTCTCTACAAGGCTCTGGTCAGATCAATTTTGGAGTATAGTGCACATATCTCAGGAGGGACATGTCCTGAAGTGCCTTCAGAGGAGGTTCATGTGAATGGTCCCAGGAATGAAAAGATTAACATATGAGGAACGTTTGAGGACTCCTCGTCTATACTCGATGGAGTTTAGAAGGGTAAAGGGGGATCCAGCTGAAAAGTTACCAAATACTGAATGGCCAGGACAGAGTGGATTTTGGGAAGATGTTTCCATTGGGCGGAGAGACTAACACCTGAGGGCACAGCCTTAGAGTAAAGAGAAGACGCTTTAGAACAGAGATGAGGAGGAACTTCTTCAGCCAGAGAATGGTGAATTTATGGAATTCATTGCCACAGAGGGCTGTGGAGATTGTGCCTTTAAGTACATTTAAGATTAAGATAGATAGTTTTATTGATTGTCAAGGGGGGGCAAGGGATATGAGGAAAAAATCGGGGCGAGTGGGGTTGAGGAACCTATCAGCCATGATTGAATGGTTAAGCAAATTCGATGGGCTAAATGGCCTAATTTCTGCTCCTATATCTTATGGTCTTAACAGGCCCAGTTGAATGAATGACAGTCATCCTTCTGAAAGTTTCACATGCTACAATTTTAAGGATCTGCTTATCTTCAATGTTTTGGTTTACATGTGAGGAACGATTGCTGCAATGATGCAGGAGAGAGGTGCTAGGGTCTATGGAATGACATAGCACAATGGAAATCCACACCATCAAACTGAGTGACAATTAGAGTGGGCAATCATTGGTCAATTACTAAAATGTGTCAATCAATTTCTCTTAATTTACCATTGCTGGGGAAATGAGCCATGGCTTGGTATGATTTAATCATTGTGTTAAACACTTGAATTTGCTTTGCTTCAAAAACTCAACATTTAGAGCAACTTTTCAACCAAATGCTTTCTTTGGAAAAAAAGATGGTCAAAAGCAATCCCAAAACATTGGGTCGTTTTACATTTATTTCCTTTTCTTTCCCATGAAATGAGTCAATCTTTTTTCTCTAATGTCAGAACACACTGACTGTCATAAAACTACAAAAACAGAAACATGTTCTGAATCTCCAACAGAACTTAATCATACAGATAGAATTTACAGCATCTCAGCACTTTTAAATGATAATGAGTAAGTGGGCAGAACATTGGCAGATGGAATTCAGTAAAGTTAAAAAAAAATCAGCAGAAGTATTGACAGTGACAACTATTCCATGGACAATGTCAACAAAACACAGGATGAAATAGAAACATAAAAGGCAGGATAGTCAACTGCTAAAGCAGCATTGGTGGAGCAAATGTGACAGAATTAAGGTTTCAAGTCAATGATCTTTTATAACAACTGGAAAAATTTGAATTTGAATAGATTTTAAGCAAGTGTCAGGTGGGACTGGGAGAAAAGAAAGATCTGAGTTCAGTCATTTCAGAACATAAGCTATGTTCTATTCCCGATTAATGTTATTTCCTTTACTTTATATGATTTGGTTCTTCTTAGTTTTGTTTTTAGACATCTGTCTGGGAATATCTTTGTTTTTCTGGCCACATCCCCCTTCACCCTGGCCCTCTAACATTATTCAACTTCCACCCTACAAACCTTCGCATAAACCGCATCCTCTGCTGATATTTCCACCACCTACAAATGGATCCCACCATCAGGGATATATTCCCCTCCCCACCCCTTTCTGCTTTCCTCAAAGACTGTCCCCTCGATGACTACCTGGTCAGGTCCACGCCCTGAGCAACAAGGAACAGAAACCCATCCCGGTCCTCACCTTCCATCCCACCAACCTCTGTATACATCACATCACCCTCCGCCATTTCCACTAACTACAACTTCCACCACCAGAGATATTATTCCCCCCCATCCGCTTTCCATAAAGACCATTCCCTCCGCAACTCCCTCGTCAGGTCCACCCCGCCCCTGCCCACCAGCCCTACTCTCCCGGCACCTTCCCCTGCCACTGCAGCAATTGCAAACCCTGCACCCACACCTCCCCCCTCAAATCCATCCAAGGTCCTAAAGGAGCCTTCCATATCCATCAAAGTTTCACCTGAACATCCACCAATGTCATTTGCTGTATCCGTTGCTCCCGATGTGGTCTTCTTTACATTTGGGAGACAGGACATCTACCCGCAGAGTGGTTCAGAAAACAACTCTGGGACACCAGCACCAATCAATCCCACTGAATACTTCAACTCCCCCTCCCACTCTGCTGAGGTCCTTGGCCTCCTCCATTGCCACTCCCTAACAACCCAACTCATGGAGGAAAAATGACTCATCTTCCGCCTCGGTACCCTCCAACCCACATGGCATCAATGTGGATTTTACCAGTTTCTAATTTCCCCTCCCCATACCTTATCCCAGATCCAATGTTCCAACTCGGCACCAACCTCATGACTTGTCTTACCCGTCCATCGTCCTTCCCACCTATCTGTTCCACAATCCCCTCTGATATATCACCTTTACCCCCACTCCATCCACCTATTGCACCTTCAGCTACCTTCCCCACAGTCCCAACCCCCTCCCATTTATCTCTTTACCCCCTAGGCTTCCAGCCTCATTCCTGATGAAGGGCTTTTGCCTGAAACATCGATTCTCCTGCTCCTCGGATGCTGCCTGTCCTGCTGTGCTTTTCCAGCACCACATTCTCGACTTAGATTTGTCATAACGAGTTGTTCTCTGCACTGCTGCATTCTGAATGAGCTCCATTGCTGATGCTTCAACTGTCTTGTGTGAAATATTGTGTTAAATTAAAACAGAAATTGATGGAGATACTCAGCAGGTCTGGTCGCTCCTGTGGAGAGAAAGAGTCAAAAAGCGTGGCACTGGAAAATCGCATCAGGTCAGATAGCGTACCGGGAGCAGGAGAGTCAACGTTTTGGGCCTTCAGTAATTCCTGATGAAGGGTTTATGCCAAAATGTTGACTCTCCTGTTCCTCGGACGCTGCCTCACCGGCTGTGCTCTTCCAGCACCGTATTTTTGACTCTGATTTCCAGCATCCACAGTCCTCACTTTCTCTGTAGAGCAAAAGTAGGGTTTATGTTTCAAGTCTAGTGACCCTTCTTCCGAACTGATAGTAGCTACGAAAAGCTGGTGTATACGGTAACGTATTGGGTTGGGATGGGTGGGAAGGAGTGGGGGAGGGGAAAGGAATGAGCCGATAAGTGGAAATGGAGCCCAGAGAGAGAATGATAGTTAGGCAGGCAAAGGGATGGATGCTAGAATACCAGGGAGAATGAAAAACCGATAATGGGGACTATAAGTAAGTGTAAGTGGGTAGGTTGCGCTGAAAACAGCCCATGTGATGACAGGGCCTAGTGTGTGGGGATGGATAAAAGACATAAAAGAAAATGCAGTTTATGGGTGGCATCTGCACTGCTGCCTCACGGCGCCAGGGACCTGGGTTCAATTCTACCCTTGAGCGACTGCCTGTGTGGAGGTCTCCCTGTGTCTGTGTGGGTTTCCTTACTAGATTAGATTACTTACAGATTAGATTACTTACAGTGTGGAAACAGGCCCTTCGGCCCAACAAGTCCACACCGACCCGCCGAAGCGCAACCACCCATACTGTGCTCTGGTTTCCTCCCACGGTCCAAGGATGGTTGGATTAGGTAGACAGGCCATGCTAAATTTTCCATAGTGTCTAGAGATTTGCAGATTAGCCATGGGGAATGTGGGATTGCAGGGATAGTGTGGGTCTGGGTGGGATGCTTTTCAGAGGGTTGGTGTGGACTGAATGGGTGGAATGGCCTACATTTACACTGTAGAGATTCTAAAGGTGTTCAGGTTGTAAAATTATTGAATTCTTTATTGAGTCTTGAAGGTTGCAAAGTCCCCAAGTGGAAAACGAGGTGCTGTTCTCCAAGCATGCACTGACACTGATTGGAGCACACAATAGGTCTGAGGTAGAAATGTTCACTAGGGAACACGATGGTGTGGTGATTTACCATAACATGCTAAATTGCTGCAGTTTCTTCTCAAAATTTGCGGCACATGAAACCTGAACTCTCCTCACTGCTGATGACAGTGGAAAGTATTTCCAATAAACAGGATGTTGGTGAGGCTGCACTTGGAGTGTGCTACCTAGATTACACCTCCTCCCACCCTGCCCCCTGTAAAAACGCCATCCCCCATATTCCCAATTCCTTCGTCTCCGCCACATCTGCTCCCAGGAGGACCAGTTCCAATACCGTACAGCCCAGATGGCCTCCTTCTTCAAGGACCGCAGATTCCCACCAGACGTGATCTATGATGCCCTCCACCGCATCTCCTCCACTTCCCGCTCCTCTGCCCTTGAGCCCTGTCCCTCCAACGACCACAAGGACAGAACCCCACTGGTTCTCACCTACCACCCCACCAACCTCCATATACAGCGTATCATCCGCCGTCATTTCCGCCACCTCCAAACGGACCCCACCACCAGGGATATATTTACCTCCACTCCCCTATCAGCTTTCCAAAAAGACCACTCCCTCCGTGACTCCCTCGCCAGGTCCACAACCCGCACCAACCCAACCTCCACTCCCGACACCTTCCCCTGAAACCGCAAGAAATGCAAAACTTGCACCCACACTTCCTCCCTTACTTCTCTCCAAGGCCCCAAGGGATCCTTCCATATCCGCCACAAATTCACCTGCACCTCCACACACATCATCTATTGCATCCGCTGCACCTGATGTGGCCTCCTCTATATTGGGGAGACAGGCCGCCTACTTGCGGAACGTTTCAGAGAACACCTCTGGGACACCCGGACCAACCAACCCAACCACCCCGTGGCTCAACACTTTAACTCCCCCTCCCACTCCACCAAGGACATGCAGGTCCTTGGACTCCTCCATCACCAGACCATAACAACACGACGGTTGGAGGAAGAGCGCCTCATCTTCCGCCTGGGAACCCTCCAACCACAAGGGATGAACTCAGATTTCTCCAGTTTCCTCATTTCCCCTTCCTCCACCTTGTCTCAGTCGAATCCCTCGAACTCAGCACCACCTTCCTAACCTGCAATCTTCTTCCTGACCTCTCCGCCCCACCCTCACCTTGACCTCCTTCCACCTATCACATCTCCATCGCCCCTCCCCCAAGTCCCTCCTTCCTACCTTTTATCTTAGCCTGCTGGACACACTTTCCCCATTTCTGATGAAGGGCTCATGCCCAAAACGCCGAATTTCCTGTTCCTTGGATGCTGCCTGACCTGCTGCGCTTTTCCAGCAACACATTTTCAGCTCTGATACTCCAGCATCTACAGACCTCACTTTCTCCTTGGAGTGTGGTGTTCAGTTTTGGTCACCCTGTTGTCGGAAGGATGTTATAAAACTGGAAAGAGTGTAGGAGAAATTCTCAAGGATGTTGCCGGAGCTCAAGGGTGTGAGATTAGATTAGATTAGATTACTTACAGTGTGGAAACAGGCCCTTCGGCCCAACAAGTCCACACCAACCCGCCGAAGTGCAACCCACCCATACCCCTACATTTACCCCTTACCTAACACTACGGGCAATTTAGCATGGCCAATTCACCTGACCCGCACATCTTTGGACTGTGGGAGGAAACCGGAGCACCCGGAGGAAACCCACGCAGACACGGGGAGAGCGTGCAAGCTCCACACAGTCTGTCGCCTGAGACGGGAATTGAACCCGGGTCACAGGCGTTGTGAGGCAGCAGTGCTAACCACTGTGCCACCGTGCTGCCCAGAGTTAGAGGAACAAGTTAGACAAGCTAGGATTATTTTCTTTAGAGCGTTGAAGACTGAGGGCGGATCTTATAGAAGTATATAAGATCCTGTGAGGCAGTTGAATGCATTCAGTCTTTTGCCCAGGGTTGGGGAATCGAGGACTGTAGGGCATCAGTTTAAGGGTAGAGGGGAAAGAATAAAAGGAACCTGAGGGACAATTTTTTTAAATAGAAGGTGGTACGTATATGGAAAGAGTTACCAGCAGAAGTGGTTGAGGTGGGTACATTAACAACATTTAAAAGGCATTTGGACAAATACATGGATAAGAAAGATTTAGAAGAATATGGGCCAATTGCAGGGAAATGAGGTTAGTGTGACGGATATTTTGGTCAGCACAGAGCCTGTCTCTATGCAGTAGGACTCTATAACTCCATGACTCTAAACTGATACAGTCACAGTTTTCTATTCCATTGTCAATATGAAACAAATTTCTTGTTCCTCCTTAGTAGAGATTGCTCAGTTTGCAACTGCCCTGGGTCTTAAACGATTGGAAAGGTTAATACTTGGTTGCCCTCAAAGCAATAGCCAGGGTCCCTGGATTACTGGACATTGCCAGTTTCCTACCATCTCCCACTTTCTTACTAGATTATGATGGAGAATAATGATAAAATTAAGGTTGATGCTGTGCAGTACAGTGCTGAATAGACTGGCACTATTGCGAAAGCACAGGAGTAGGCTGTTTAGCCCCTTGAACCTTTTCATGCAAGTTATAGTTGGCCTATCTCTTAATTCAGAGATCATGCCTTGATTGTATAATGCTTAATACTCTAACAAAGACCTGATGATAGTCTCATGCATGAAAAACAGCAAGGTGGCTGAAAATTCTGAACAACTGCACCCTGCTGTGAGTCAGAGCTTCAGAACAGAAAAGAATCAAAAGGAAAAAAAAATGTAAGAAAACAAAAGGGTAAATCCATTTACATAATTTCCAATTCAGGTCCAATAATCTTCTGTCCCCTGCCTGTCTGTCCCTATACTGTGCTGTTCTTTAGCTTTCTGAAACGTGGGAATGTGGGAATAACAACAAAGTGGCAGATTTGCATTTTAATGCATTGTTGTTTCTTTTGACTGTAGCACCAGCTCACTACTGAATATAAACTGTTCAGTAAAATGCTATTCATTAATAATAAAAGTCAAGTTTCTTCAAAGCTAAAGTACATTTTTGCTGTTATGGAGATGATTGGCTGAATCCCCCATTAATCGTGACTGGAGATCACCGCTATACCTGTAGAGAGATAATTAATATTACCTAACTGATGTCCCACCATTCTACTTTGTGGGAGAGGAAACTCTGCCATTAGCAAGAAGCAGAGTTATTCACGCTTTGGTCACATTCAAGTCCTATATAGAACATAGAACATAGAACAATACAGCACAGAACAGGCCCTTCGGCCCACGATGTTGTGTCAAACATTTGTCCTAGCTTAAGCACCTATCCATGTACCTATCCAATTGACGCTTAAAGGTCACCAATGATTCTGACTCTGCCACTCCCACAGGCAGCGCATTCCACACCCCCACCACTCTCTGGGTAAAGAACCTAGCCCTGACATCCCCCCCTATCCCTTCCACCCTTCACCTTAAATTTATGTCCCCTTGTAACACTCTGTTGTACCTGTGGAAAAAGTCTCTGACTGTCTACTCTATCTGTTCCCCTGATCATCTTATAAACCTCTATCAAGTCATCCCTCATCCTTCGCCGGTCCAATGAGAAAAGGCCTAGCACTCTCAACCTATCCTTATACGACCTATTCTCCATTCCAGGCAACATCCTGTTAAATCTCCTCTGCACCGTCTCCAAAGCTTCCACATCTTTCCTCAAGTGAGTCGACCAGAACTGCACACAGTACTCCAAATGTGGCCGTACCAAGGTCCTGTACAGCTACAACATCACCTCATGACTCTTGAATTCAATCCCACTGCTAATGAATGCTAATACACCATAGGCCTTCTTACAAGCTCTATCCATCTGAGTGGCAGTGCTTGGCTGGGGGTGGGGATGGGGATGGTGGGGTTGCGGAGGGGAGGTTTTGGATGATGCCAGTGTCGTGATAATGTCCCTGGATCATTAATCCAATGACCAAGAGAGACTTTGGAGACACCTTTGTAAATTCCACCACTGGATTGCAGGTGGTTCTGGTTGATAAATCTGGAATGTAAAGCGAGACCCAGGAATGGTGACCATGACAAACATTGTCAGTGGATAGCACAGTGGATCAATGGTTAGCACTGCTGCCTCACTACACCAAGGTTTTAGGTTTGATTCCAGTCTCAGGGGTCTGTCTGTGTAGAGTTTGCATGTGCTCCTTGTGTCTGTGTGGGTTTTCTCTCACAGTCCAAAGATGTTGCAGTTTAGGTAGATCGGCCATGATATAACTGTCACTCCAGACCCACAGCAATACGGAGAGCCCAAAAAGCAGCAAGGGAAATTAAGGATGAGTGACAAATGCTGGTCTTGCATTCATAAGATGGCCACAAACCCCATGCAGAAATGAATAAAAATAAAATTCGTAACAACTGTGGGGCTGAAGCAGACCTTGTTTGTGGCAAAATACACTTGACTGCTTTGCTTTATTGGTGGACCTGGCTTTCTACTAATTTCATCCCAGAAATTGTCTGCCGCTTTAAGACTCTATGGGATGGGCTTTGAGATCTCAGACATCATGACATGGGTGCGATGTTACCCAGTGTCAATCTCCAAATTGATCACCCCCAGTTTACTATTTGATAGAGGTGATAATGAGTTCTTGATGCTGCAGAGCTGGCACCTTTGCAGTTGCACTCATGGGAGATGGTGCTGCTGCCAGTTTGTGAACTGCAAAGTGGTGAATTTAAAGTGAATGATGTAGAGAGGAGGGGAAATGAGAGTAGGTAGGCCCTACTGAGACTAGTCTCAAGGTGGTGGACCATTGTTGGGCATTGATCTATTGGACTATGGCTGTGGTCTATCCTGCCCTGGAACTTGAGACATTGAGAGCTCCTGCAAAGAGGGGTTTCCCTGGGGAGGGTGGGCTCTACACAGAGTAGGGGATGACTCCTATACATCTGGAAAGTCAAACTGGAATTGGCTTAATTGGCTCATGATTTGGGAAATCCATCCAGGAGCTGTTCACTGGAACAGAGTGCTGCAGGTATTAAGTCCCATGCACCATTTGTCATGCCATCATTGATTTTTAAAAAATTCATGCACAGGATGATAGAGTCGCTGGCTAGGCAGCATGTACTGCCCATCCCTAATTGCCCAGAGGGCAGTTAAGAGTCAACCACATCGCTGTGGGTCTGGAGTCACATGCAGGTCAGACCAGGTAAGGATGGCAGCTTCCTTCCATAAAGAAATGCCAGTAAACCAGATAGGTCTTTCCCAACAGTCAACAATGAATTCATGGTCATCATCAGTCTCTTAATTTCAGATTTTTAATGAATTCAAATTCTACCATCTGCTGCAGCAGGTTTCGAAACTAAGTCCAACAGAACATTATTTGGGTCTTTGGATTAACAGTCTAGTGAAAATACCCTTCGGCCATCACCTCCCCCAGATTACCGAGCTGGCATAATGATGACAGAGACTCAGGTATAGCCTGAACTAATTGCACAGCTCTTGGCACCATTTTCCGTGATCTGTGTCACATGCCTCTGGGCCCAAGCACAAAGCAAATTCCGCCTCCTAATGCAGAATATTTGCTTCAGTTTAAATATACTTAATTTTTTACATTTGGCCAAAATGTTATTTCTTCGTGTATCTCATGCATAGGTCGACCCCTGACCTTTAGTCAAAAAACCCAAAGATTTTGGACCCATTAATCGTTGAAATCAAACACATCCTAGTGAAAACCTCTCAAATAGAACAGTAGAAATGGAACAAAGAACTGTGTGTGCTGGAAATCTGAAACAAGAATAGAAAGTGCTGGAGAAACTGAGCGGGGCTGGCAGCATCTGTGGAGAAGTAACTTCACAACCTTTAAAAAGTACATAGATGAGCACGTGGACAGCATGGAGACAGGCCCTTTGGTCCAAACTGGTCCATGCTGCCCAAAATGTCCATCCATGCTAACCCCATTTCCCCCCACTTGGCCCATATTCTTCTCATCCTTTCCTATTCACGTATTTGTCTAAATGCTTTTTAAATGTTGTTAATGTACCCCGCCTCAACCACTTCCTCTGGCAGCTCATTCCATACATGTACCACCCTTTGTGTAAAAATGTTGCCGTCAAGTTCCTTTATATTCTTTCCCCCTAACCTTAAACTGATGCCCTTGAGTCCTTAATTCCCCAAAGCTGGGAAAAGAACTGGGTGCATTCACTCTGTTCAAGCTTCTCATGATCTCATACATTTCTATAATTCATCCACTGAGTTAGTACTCATCCACTGAGGTAGTTTGGGCTGAGGTTAGAAACAGAAAAGGAGAGATCACCCTGTTGGGAATTTTCTATAGGCCTCCAAATTGTTCCAAGGATGTAGAGGACAGGATAGCAAAAATGTTTCTCAATAGGAGCGAGAGTCACAGGGTAGATGTTATGCAGTACTTCAAGTTCCTCAATATTGACTAGGAATACTATAGTTCAGATGGGTCAGTTTTTGTTCAAAGTAAGCAGGAGGGTTTTCGGACACAGTTTGCACATTCACCCTGTACCCTGGCACATTAAGCTGCCAGTCCTGTCCCTCCCTTGACCATATTTCTGTAATGGAGAAAGTGAAGTCTGCAGATGCTGGAGATCAGAGCTGAAAATGTGTTGCTGGAAAAGCGCAGCAGGTCAGGCAGCATCCAAGGAACAGGAGACTCGACGTTTCGAGCATAAGCCCTTCTTCAGGAATCTGTGAGAGCTTATGCCCGAAACGTCGAGTCTCCTGTTCCTTGGATGCTGCCTGACCTGCTGCGCTTTTCCAGCAACACATTTTCAGCTCATATTTCTGTAATGGCTATAATATCCCAGTCCCAAGTACCTATTCACTCTCTGAGTTCATCAGCATTACCTGTCAGCCCTCTTGCATTGAAATAGATGTAATTTAATCCAACAAGCATTCCTTTCTCCCTGTTGTGTTCCAGCCTGACCTGCCTCTTCAACTTATTATTTCTGATTACTGCATTTCCTTGAGATAATATAACATTCAACACTTTGGTCCTCATGCTGGAAAGTGGAGCGACTCTATATGTAGTGCAGTTTCGGTGCTACAGACACAGTGGGCTGATGGGTCACTCCAGTACTTTATGATTTTATGATTGTTTGATGTTTCAAGTCTAATAACAGATGTTGCTGAACCTGCTGAGCTTTCCCAGTAATTTCTGTCACTGCAATGGAATCACGGAATAGCACAAAATTGAAGTTGACTGTTCAGCTTCTCCTATCTGTGCGAGCATATTTGATATCTTTTTCCAACTGTTGATGAAAAGCTTTGGGTTCGAAACTTGACTTTTACATAAGTATTTGCAATGTTCATAACTTTGTGAGGGATATCAGATATATTCTTCCCTGGAAGATAAAAGATGAGACAAATCAATTGTTCCTTTTTCCTTCTAACCGTAACGATTATAATTACTCATCGATACATCATAGCTGACCAATTTATTTTGACTATACCACTGAGTTTTCTCCCGTGCCTTATCTTTTGTTAATGAATTGGTACGGATTTATTTCCGTGGTTACATGTAGACAAGAGCTCCAAAATCATTGTATTGTGAGACCACTTGTGCGGCAGTAAGTGAACAAATTGAACTTTGGTCTTTTTTATTCAATTTACCAATTCCTCTGTTTAATTCCTCTGCACTTAAAAATGAATCATTGGCATGATCTGGAGACCGACAGCTATTGATTCAAATGGTTAATTACCTATTAAATTGCTACAGCTTTCATAAGCATTGACTGGAATTTAAATGCATATAAGAAAATAGATGCCAGAATTACTATACAAGCGTTCTACCTCAAAATACAGCAGGACACCTACATTTAATTAATTTGCCTGTTATTGAGTAAAATTGTGCTGAACGTGTACCTAAGCTGTGATACTTGGTATAGCAATGCAATTTGACTACACTGTCAATAATATTTCACGAAGCACTCAAATCACAATTGCAATAGAAAACAAAGAATTGAAGACTGGATGTTTCAAACCATGCAGTCATCCATCTGAATTTAGAAAGGAAAAACTTTTTTTCCTTATTTTGGGGCACAAACACATTGAATTAATTTTTAATATTTCTAATTCTGAGCTGTGCACTATACTCCTTTCAAGGGTCCTGTGAGTTCCAAGTGATATCTAATTCCAGTTCCATGTAACAATAATACAAGTCAGCATATATGAAGGTTTCATTGTTGTGGTTCTGTTCGCCGAGCTGGGAGTTTTTGTTGCAAATGTTTCGTCCCCTTTCTGGGTGACATCCTTAGTGCTTGGGAGCCTCCTGTGAAGCACTTCTGTCATGTTTCCTCCGGCATTTATAATGGCTTGTCTCTGCCGCTTCCGGTTGTCAGTTGCTGTCCGCTGCAGTGGCCGGTATATTGGGTCCAGGTCGATGTGTTTGTTGATAGAATCTGTGGATGAATGCCATGCCTCAAGGAATTCCCTGGCATGGCACTGATCCACAGATTCTATCAACAAACAGAGCGACCTGGACCCATTATAAATGCCGGAGGAAACATCACAGAAGCGCTTCACAGGAGGCTCCCAAGCACTGAGGATGTCACCTAGACAGGGGACGAAACGTTTGCATCAAAAACTCCCAGCTCAGCAAACAGAACCACAACAACGAGCACCCGAGCTACAAATTTTCTCCCAAACTATGAAGGTTTCATCTCATAAAAATTAGCCAGAAATTGAAACTGATAAGCCAGAGAAATTGGGATCAAGGCATAATTGATTTATTTTTGATTATTGCTAACTGTTCAGTATTGAATTATGGTTATCTGTTTAATGTTGAATGCTCATTGTGTATTTTTCATGACATGACATTAATTGAGCATTACTTGCCCAGATGGCAGTCAAAGAGTCAAACACATTACTGTGGTCAGATGAAGGTCAGACTGGGGAAGGATGGCAGATGTCCATCCTTAAAGGGTATCTGTGAATGAGTTGTTTTTTTAAAAAAAGACATAATTGAAAGTGGTCATCATTGAATTCATCGAGTAAAAAGTGAGGTCTGCAGATGCTGGAGATCACAGCTGAAAATGTGTTGCTGGTTAAAGCACAGCAGGTTAGGCAGCATCCAAGGAACAGGAAATTCGACGTTTCGGGCCAGAGCCCTGATGAAGGGCTCTGGCCCGAAACGTCGAATTTCCTGTTCCTTGGATGCTGCCTAACCTGCTGTGCTTTAACCAGCAACACATTTTCAGTCATCATTGAATTCAAACTACACCATCCAGCATAGTGGGATTTAAGCCCTTGATTGATCTGGGCTCATGGATACCCTCGTCTGGGAACATTACCACTGGAGTAGCCTCCTGGCTGCTAAAAAAGCAAATAGATTACTAACTTGGCCCAACAGCAAGGGTTGCTGGGTACATTGGCTAAGTAAATATTCTGAAATGACAAAACCCACATAGGCACAGAGAGAACATGCAAATTCCACTTTGACGGTCACCCAAGGGGTGAGTTGAACCCAGATCCCTAGCACTGTGAGGCAGCAGCACTAATCACTGAGCCACCAGCCACTTCCCCTGATGAATGAGCAAAGCTCTGAAAGCTTGTGATTTTAAATAAACCCATTAAACTATAACCTGGTGCTGTGCAATTACTGACTTGATCAACCAGAGCTGAGATAATGGCACTCTGAGTGCCTTAGAAACACATATAGAGGAACCTCGATTTTTCAGATGAGATGGGTGGGCCGTATTTCATTTGGATAATTGATTATTTGGTTAATTGATTCGAGGCCTCTCCTCTGAGGCTCAGAGTTTCCTGAAGTTTCCTTTTTGCTCTCTCCCTCTTGCTCCCTCTTCTGTCTCAGGGTTTGTTTCTGAGCAGACACACACTTGCGTGTAAGGGACCTGCAGCATTGCTGAATCCTGCCCCTTCCCCCCACCCCCATCAGTTCAATGGAATTGACAGAGCAAACACTTGCGAAGTCCTCTCCCTGTTCAGGAGACTAGACAGCAGCACACCAAGTGCAAGACTCCGCCCTCCCCCCCCCACTGTCTGTTCCATCCCTGCCCCCTTCTGCCCCCACCCCGGCCCCCATCTGTCCCATATCACCTGCCAACCACTCCCCCGTCTGCCCTTCCAATCCCACCCCATGTCCACCCCACATCTACCCTCATCCCTGCCTCTCCAGGGCAGCCAGACTGGACACCAACACCCTTTGGGGTATGAGTTTCCAAATAGCGTGTACACACACACACACACACACACACACACACACACACACACACACACACACACACACACACACACACACACTTAACTGCAATTTTTGACAGGTTCCACCTTTACCCTTTCTAGGACAATGTTGGAGAGATTATTTGGGGAAGGGCGGGTTTAGTGTACATCCCTGTGTAGAACTCCAGGGAAAGCGTGGGGAGAGAGAGAGCGCGGGCAGTCAGTCATTTGGTGACAGTGCCTGGGCTCCCATCGATGTCCAGGATTGTTCTCGGCAGCATTTCAGTGAGCCGAGTTCATTTTTAATGATTGTAAACATAAGACCCAATCAGTGTTGAAAACACCTCTTTGACGTAATGTTTCTATCGGGACATTGAGATCTGCTTCGGACAATCTGAAATTCAGATAACTGATATTTGCATAATCGAGTTTCCTCTGTATTGGATCTTTAAAGGATGGATCATTGGGCATAGGCAGGATTAGGCCAAAGGGAAAACATAGCTCATGTGCCAACTCACTGCAGGGGGAGGTCACAGCATATCTGCTGTAAGTGACTCAGATGGGGATTTCGATGACTAAATGTCTGCATCATGAGTGAGTCTAAAAATGTAGTGATGGTATTGGCTACTAATGTAACAACAGAAAAGATGGACTCTTGCGTCAGTCTCCTCCTTATTGTTGACACTGATGGAGAGGGTATATTGACACGTCTACCAAACCAACACCATCACTGCATTTTCAAACCAATTCAAGATGCAGTGGCTGATGTCTCAGCTTCCATTGGGGAGGGTTTAAACTAACACAGTTAGGGCACAAGAAGCAAGAGGGTACATTAGAGAGTCATACCAAGGTGTATAAATTTCTGTAAGAGGGAAGCAGCACTGTATGTATGTGAATACCTGGGCACAGGTATTGGGGAGTTACAGGTGCAGGGAGCCTTGTGGGATAATAAAGCTCTGGTAATAATGAAGACTTTGCTCAGGGGAGGGCAGGAATGAATGATAAATATTTCAGGTTCCAAGATATTAAGAAAAATAAATATTCCAAGTTCCAAGACATTAGTTAAATATGATAAAAGGGAAAAAGGCAAGGATGGTGTTTTTGATTATGGTTTCACTTTTTTTTCAGCCAATACATCCAGACTGAACTGGTTACATTAGTGGAGGTAATGGTGAATTGATACTGTCCAGTTCCTCCTTAAACAAGTTAGGCAATTTCAACGAGAATGTTATGCATTTATTTACTCAGGTGTTCCACAATACCAAAGCTGTCAAATCAATACAAACACAAGCCGGTCCTAATGCAAGACAATCCCAACCAAATTAGGAAATTAGTTACAATAGCTTTTAATACTAAACATCTTATCTCTAATCCTATTTAAGCCCTTTAAGATTACAATACTTCTCAAGTCTCATGTAGATTTATGCAATTGAGCTCTCTCTCTCGCTCTTTCCCTGGGTCTGTGAAGCTGCTTTCTTCCTCTCTCTCTCTTTCTCGGTCTCTTTCTCTCTCTCTTCTTTCTTTCTTCTCTCTCTCTCTCTCTGTCTCTCTCTCTCTCTCTGTCTCTGGATGGTCAGCTGGTCACTGCCTCTTACCAAATTGCCCTCTTCAGAAAGCCTCCAGAAGATTCAAAGAGAGAGAAGTCTGCAGGCGAACCCTGTTTTTATACCTTTTAGATAGTTTTCTGGAACTTTCTCTCATTCTGGCCTATGTGGGTTTCCTCTCACAGTCCAAAGATGTGCAGGTTAGGTGGATTGGTCATGCTAAGTTGCCCATAGTGTTCAGGGATGTGTATCTTAGATGGATTAGCTGGGATTAGCAAGGATAGGGTGTGGGCTGTGGGTCTAGGAGAGATGAAGAAAGGGATTAGGAGAGCTAAGAGAGGGCATGAAAAATCCTTGGCGGATAGGATCAAGGATAACCCCAAGGCATTTTATGCGTATGTGAGAAACATGAGAATGACGAGAACGAGGGTAGGTCCGATCAAGGACAGTAGTGGGAGATTGTGTATTGAGTCGGAAGAGATAGGAGAGGTCTTGAACGAGTACTTTTCTTCAGTATTTACGAACGAGAGGGACCGTATTGTTGAAGAGGAGAGTGTGAAACGGACTGGTAAGCTAGAAGAGATACTTGTTAGGAAGGAAGATGTGTTGGACATTTTGAACAACTTAAGGATAGACAAGTCCCCCGGGCCTGACGGGATATATCCTAGGATTATGTGGGAAGCAAGAGAGGAAATTGCAGTACCGTTGACAATGATCTTTTTGTCTTCACTGTCAACGGGGGTGGTACCAGGGGACTAGAGAGTAGCGAATGTTGTGCCCCTGTTCAAAAAAGGGAATAGGGATAACCCCGGGAATGACAGGCCAGTTAGTCTTACTTCTGTGGTAAGCAAAGTAATGGAAAGGATACTGAGGGATAGGATTTATGAGTATCTGGAAAGACACTGCTTGATTAGGGACAGCCAGCATGGATTTGTGAAGGGTAGGTCTTGCCTTACAAGTCTTATTGAATTCTTTGAGGAGGTGACCAAGCATGTGGATGAGGGTAGAGCAGTGGATGTAGTGTACATGGATTTTAGTAAGGCATTTGATAAGGTTCCCCATGGTAGGCTTATGCGGAAAGTCAGGAGTCATGGGATAGAGGGAAACTTGGCCAATTGGATTGAAAACTGGCCAACTGGTCGAAGTCAGAGAGTGGTGGTGGATGGTAAATATTCAGCCTGGAGCCCAGTTACAAGTGGCGTTCCGCAGGGATCAGTTCTGGGTCCTCTGCTGTTTGTAATTTTTATTAATGACTTGGATGAGGGAGTCGAAGGGTGGGTCAGTAAATTTGCAGATGATACGAAGATTGGTGGAGTTGTGGACAGTGTGAAGGGCTGTTGTCGGCTGCAAAGGGACTTAGATATGATGCAGAGCTGGGCTGAGGAGTGGCAGATGGAGTTCAACCCTGCCAAGTGTGACGTTGTCCATTTTGGAAGAACAAATAAGAATGCGGAATACAGGGTTAACGGTAGAGTTCTTAGTCAGGTGGAGGAACAGAGGGATCTTGGGGTCTATGTACATAGATCTTTGAAAGTTGCCACTCAGGTGGATAGAGCTTGTAGGAAGGCCTATGGTGTATTAGCGTTCATTAGCAGAGGGATTGAATTCAAGAGTTGTGAAGTGATGTTGCAGCTGTACAGGACTTTGGTTAGGCCACATTTGGAGTACTGTGTGCAGTTCTGGTCGCCTCACTTTAGGAAAGATGTGGAAGCTTTGGAGAGGGTGCAGAGAAGATTTACCAGGATGTTGCCTGGAATGGAGAATAGGTTGTACGAGGATAGGTTGAGAGTTCTCGGCCTTTTCTCGTTGGAACGGTGAAGGATGAGGGGTGACTTGATAGAGGTTTATAAGATGATCAGAGGAATAGATAGGGTAGACAGTCAGAAACTTTTTCCCCGGGTACAACAGAGTATTACAAGGGGACATAAATTTAAGGTGAAGGGTGGAAGGTATAGGGGAGATGTCAGGGGTGGGTTCTTTACCCAGAGAGTGGTGGAGGCATGGAATGCGCTGCCCGTGGCAGTGGTAGAGTCAGAATCATTGACGACCTTTAAGCGGCAATTGGATAGGTACATGGATGGGTGCTTAATCTAGGATAGATGTTCGGCACAACATCGTGGGCCGAAGGGCCTGTTCTGTGCTGTATTGTTCTATGTTCTATGTTCTATGCTCTTCTAAGAATTTTTGTGGCCTTGAGGAGCCAAGTGGACTGTTTCCACACTGTAGGGGTTCTATGATGATACTTTAACAGTCCAACATTGGCATCTCCTCATCATGGCTGACAAGAAAAAGTGTTCTTCCAAAGGGACTTGATGTTGCTCTTTTTCTCTTTCTTTCATGGCTGAAGTAGGTGAGAGGTGGTCTACAACAGGATGAAGGTGAGAACACAGTTGATAAAGGACATGTGGCTGACAGCCTGTTGCTCTCTCAATGACAGATGCTGCTAGTACTTTTGCAGCCAATTCCATCCATCATCACTGGCGTCAGGCTCTAGAGATGAAGACACACTTGATCCCTGCCAGTTTTTGCTGCTCCCTTGTATTATATGCCACATCCTTTTGTAAGACAGAGAATGTTAGATATTAAAGATATCAAGGAATGTGGGTATCAAATGTGAAAATAACAATGCGATAGAAGATGAATCACAACCTAGCTGAATAGCAGAGCAGGCTCAATAGCCTCATACTGTTCCTATTCCCTATATTCCTGTAAATCCCCACGACTAATGTCTCCAGTGGCACATTAATGAACAGGGTCAAGCTCCTTCTGCTGCTCCATTTTCCTCCACTGAAGCTCCATTTGAAGAGGGACAAACTGCCTTTAAGAAATAGAGGCTCGTTAGAATATGATTTTAATTGTGGTGACCCTGCAGTTTGGACCCTGTTGGGCTGCACACAAACATTCTAAAAATAAGGAGACGGAAAAAAAGTTTGCTCATTGCCTGCCCCAACAGGAAATCATGAACATTTTCCCAACCCTGAAATGAGCCTTCATGAAAGTTCAGCACAAATGTGTCAAAATTCAAATTACTGTCAACATGCATGAAAACTATATCCAGCCAAACTTAACTGCTATCATCCTGAACTGGATGAAATTGTTTGTTAAGCCTCATCTGCTGTCAGAAATGTCCTTCTCTGGTCAATGAGAAAACTCCGTCAGTGCCTCGCAGGCACTGTCGTGTCAGGACTCATCAGCTCTTCAGAATCAGGCTTTGCTTTATCTCAACTAACCTATTGTTTTTTTTGTAACTTTCTGAGAAATTTTACTTCATCAGGAAACATTTTTAATGAATGAGAAAATTAATTTGTAACAATCAAACTAATGGGAAACAATTTTCACAAGTGTTGAGACAGATGTTAGACAATAGACAATAGACAATAGGTGCAGGAGTAGGCCATTTTGCCCTTCGAGCCTGCACCACCATTCATTATGATCATGGCTGATCATCCTCAATCAGTATCCTGTTCCTGCCTTATCTCCATAACCCTTGATTCCACTATCCTTGAGAACTCTATCCAACACTTTCTTAAACGAATCCAGAGACTGGGCCTCCACTGCCTTCTGGGGCAGAGCATTCCACACACCCACCACTTCTGGGTGAAGAAGTTTCTCCTCATCTCTGTCCTAAATGGCCTACCCCGTATTTTTAAGCTGTGTCCTCTGGTTCGGGACTCACCCATCAGAGGAAACATGTTTCCTGCCTCCAGAGTGTCCAATCCTTTAATAATCTTATACGTCTCAATCAGATCCCCTCTCAATCTTCTAAACTCAAGGATATCCAAGCCCAGTCGCTCAAATCTTTCAACATAAGATAGTCCCGCCATTCCAGGAATTGACCTCATGAACCTACGCTGCACTCCCTCAATAGCCAGAATGTATTTCCTCAAATTTGGAGACCAGAACTGCACACAATATTCCAGGTGTGGTCTCACCAGGGCCCTGTACAGCTGCAGAAGAACCTCTTTGCTTCTATAATCAATCCCTCTTGTTACGAAGGCCAGCATGCTGTTAGCTTTCTTCACTACTTGCTATATCTGCATGCTTGCCTTCATTGACTGGTGTACAAGAACACCCAGATCTCTTTGTACTGCCCCTTTACCTAACTTAACTCCATTTAGGTAGTAATCTGCCTTCCAGTGCCACATGTTTCGACCGTGGTCTGACGAAGGGTCACCAGACCCAAAACATGAACTTCGATTTCTCTTCCATTAACTTCTGTTTTCGTTTCTGATTTACAACATGCACAGTTCATTTGTTTCTTACAAGTCCCCTACCCTTGTGTGACACTCATTGGGCAAACTCTCTCAGTTAGTGGGAGAATCTCTGACAATCTGCGTGTAACCTTGACTTTGTATGACAGGTATGGATATTGGAAGGTGCATTGGCAAAACATATTTTACCTGCCTTGCAACCTTCATTTCAATTTACTTCTGCTATCGAGCAAAATGTAATTGCTCGTGCTCAGTTTGGATAGGGTTTGACTTTACCTGCCCTAACATGGAGATTGGTGAAGCAAGTTTACTGCTGAATTCTATTGCAGATTGACTGACTGACTAACTGTGAAAGACTGTTGATGTAAACTCACTGACTGATTCGAACTGAGTTTTAATAGGAATTGACTTACATCTGGTGTATTTTGACACTGATTGACGTCCGGCGAGCTTTCGGACAGATTGACTTGCTGCTGGCACATTTTAATGCAGACTGATTGACAGAGTCTGAATAACTGAATGTCACTGAGCATTAAGACTGACCCAAGCTGACTTTTAAAACTTGCCATTGTATAGGCTTAGTTGAGAATAACTGCCATCGGATTTTGACAGAATCGAGCAAATAATGGGCACAGCATACAGAGACAATCGCACAAAAGTAGTGTGCGTGGAAGTAGAGACAAAAAGAGTTGGGTTCATACTTCTGAATGTCTCATAGCACTTTACGGCCGGGTATTTTTGAAATGGATTGAAGTCAAAAAGTTTGCAGATTGCACAGAGCAACACTAATGTTATAATGCCTTGATAATCTAAGTAGTGATGTAGTTTCAGGTTTAATTGTTCACTAGGGCATGGAGTTATCTCAACCACGCCTCTTCAAGGTAGTGTAATGGGGTTTTAAGCGGGCAAATGGGACTATGTTTTGTTGCAACATCAAACAGTCAGATTTCTCCAGCAGCACCTAAGAACTGAAATGGGTAAAGGTGGATAAATCCCTAGGACCTGATCAGGTGTACCCCAGAACTTTGTGGGAAGCTAGAAAAGTGGGCCTCTTTTCTAGCTGGGCCTCTTTCTGAGATATTTGTATCATCGATAGTCACAGGTGAGATGCCGGAAGACTGGCGGTTGGCTAATGTGGTGCCACTGTTTACGAAGGGTGGTAAGGACAAGCCAGGGAACTAAATACCAGTGAGCCTGACGTTGGTGGTGGGCAAGTTGTTGGAGGGAATCCCGAGGGACTGGATGTACATGTATTTGGAAAGGCAAGAACTGATTAGGGATAGTCAACATGGCTTTGTACATGGGAAATCATGTCTCACAAACTTGATTGAGTTTTTTGAGGAAGTAACAAGGAGGATTGATGAGGGCAGAGCAGTAGATGTGATCTATATGGACTTCAGTAAGGCATTCAACAAGGTTCCCCATGGGAGACTGATTAGCAAGGTTAGACCTCATGGAATACAAGGAGAACTAGCTATTTGGATACAGAACTGGCTCAAAGATAGAAGACAGAGAGTGGTGATGGTGGAGGGTTGTTTTTCAGACTGGAGGCCTGTGACCAGTGTAGTGCCACAAGGATCGGTGCTGGGTCCTCTACTTTTTGTCATTTACATAAATGATTTGGATGTGAGCACAAAAGGTATAGTTAGTAAGTTTGCAGAAGACACCAAAATTGGAGATGTAGTGGACAGCGAAGAGGGTTACCTCAGATTACAACAGGATCTTGACCAGATGGGCCAATGGGCTGAGAAGTGGCAGATGGAGTTTAATTCAGATGAATGCAAAGTGCTGCATTTTGGGAAAGCAAATCGTTGCAGGACTTATACATTTAATGGTAAGGTCCTAGGGTGTGTTGCTGAACAAAGAGACCTTGGAGTGCAGGTTCATAGCTCCTTGAAAGTGGAGTCGCAGGTAGATAGGATAGTGAAGAAGGCATTTGGTATGCTTTCCTTTATTGGTCAGAGTATTGAGTGCAGGAGTTGGGAGGTCATGTTGCAGCTGTACAGGACATTGGTTAGGCCACTGTTGGAATATTGCATGCAATTCTGGTCTCCTTCCTATCGGAAAGATGTTGTGAAACTTGAAAAGGTTTTCAGAAAAGATTTACAAGGATATTGGCAGGGTTGGAGGATTTGAGCTACAGGGAGAGGCTGAACAGGCTGGAGCTGTTTTCCCTGGAGAGTCGGAAGCTGAGGGGTGACCTTATCGTGGTTTCCAAAATTATGAGGGGCATGGATAGGGTAAATAGACAAAGTCTTTTCCCTGGGGTTGGGGAGTCCAGAACTAGAGGGCATAGGTTTAGTGTGAGAAGGGAAAGATATAAAAGAGACCTAAGGGGCAACATTTTCACGCAGAGGGTAGTAGGTGTATGGAATAAGCTGCCAGAAGAAGTGGTGGAAGCTGGTACAATTGCAACATTTAAAAGGCATTTGGATGGGTATATGAATAGGAAGGGTTTGGAGGGATATGGGCCAGGAATAGGTTGGGTTGGGATATCTGGTCGGCATGGATGGGTTGGACTGAGGGGTCCGTTTCCATGACTCTATGATTATAACTTAAGATTGTTAGAGCTAAGAGCAGGAGTAGGCAATTCAGCAGCTTGAGCCTGCTCTGCCATTTAATCCGATCATGGCTGATCTCCTCTTGGCCTCATCTCCACTTTCCCATCTGTATCTTTAACCCTGCACCCACTACTAATTAAAAATGTGTCTATCTCCTCCTTAAATGCATTCAGTCCTGCGCTGGTGGAGTTTTATGCTTAAGTCTGAGGTGCTGGACATAAATCCAAATCCATCAAATGAATCACAATTAACACATGGAGCAAAAGAGGCAGAAGAAACTAGAGAGAAGTTATTTCTGGCAAGCAGGCAATAATAAAAAACTTTGCATTGAAAATTATGCTTGCAGGTTTTTCTCACCTCATACCAGTGAGCTGTGGATTGGAGTAATCAGGCTCAGACTTGTTCAATGATCTCTAGGCCCTGATTTCATTGTGCCTCTTGCTTGTCCATAAGACCATAAGGTATAGGTGCAGAAGTAGGCTATTCAGCCCATTGAGTCTGCTGTATCATTTGAGAGATCCTTGCTGATCTAATAATCTTCAACTCCAGTGTCCAGCCTTGCCCCATAACCCTCAATTCACTTACTGATTACAAATCTATCCATTCCAGCCTTGGATATACTTAATGATCCAGCTGGCTCCCCATGAAGATAACCAGAAAATGTAAACCTTATTCTCAAGTCTCCAGGATTGCCAATTGTGCTGAGGAAAGATTGAAGCTGAAATGCCGGGTGCATGGTCCACCAAGTTAAATAAGAATATTTAAATTAAATCAGATAACTTCATCAAGACAAAACAATCAAAGTGGATAGACAGAGACTTTTTTTCAGTGACAGAAATGTCTATCACAAGGAGACATAATTTTAAGGTAATTGGAAGAAAGTTTAGGGGAGATGTCAGAGGTAGGTTTTTTACTCAGAAAGTGGCGGGTGCTTGAAATGCACTGCCAGAATGGTAGTAGAGTCAGATACATTAGGGACATTTAAGCGACCCTTGGATAGGCACATGGAAGTTAGTACAATGAAGATTGATTAGGTTCGTCTGATCTTAGTGTAGGATAAAAGGCTGGCAAAACATTGACGGCCGAAGGGCCTGTACTGTACTGCACTGTTCTATGTTCTACATTATACGTTCTGAGTTCTGTGTTCTGTGTTCTATTTTCTATGTTCTATGTTCTTTATTCTGTGTTCTGTGGCCTATGTTCTGTGTTTCATGTTCCGTGCTCTGTGTTCTATGTTCTGAAGTAACACAACAGCCCCTTTTGGGGGCAAAAACAGGAAGTGCTGAAGAAACTTAGCAGACCTAGCAGCGTCTGTGGAGAGAAAGAAAGCTTTTGAGGTCCAGTGACCCTACTTCAGAATCTTTGTGGGCACTGCAGCTTACATGATTTAAAACAGATGAAAACCTGATTAAATCATGGGGAGAGGATACACTTCAGTCCTACAATGTCCAGGGTCCCAGAAGAAAGGGAGGCAAGAGAGGAGGTGGAGTGGCGTTTTTGATAAGGGATAGCATTACAGCTGTACCGAGGGAGGATATTCCCATAAATACATTCAGGGAAGATATTTGGATGGAACTGAGAAATAAGAAAGGGATAATCACCTTTTTGGGATTCTATTATAGACCCCCTAATAGTCAGAGGGAAATTGAGAAACAAATTTGTAAGGAGATCTCAGTTATCTGTAAGAATAATAGGGTGGTTATGGAAGGGGATTTTAAATTTCCAAACATGGACTGGGGCTGCCATAGTGTTAAGGGTTTAGATGGAGAGGAATTTGTTAAGTGGGTACAAGAAAATTTTCTGATTCAGTATGTGGATGTACCTAATAGAGAAGGTGCAAAACTTGACCTACTCTTGGGAAATAAGGCTGGGCAGGTGACTGAGGTGTCAGTGGGGGAGCACTTTGGGGCCAGTCACCATAATTCTATTAGTTTTAAAATAGTGATGGAAAAGGGTAGACCAGATCTACAAGTTGAAGTTCTAAATTGGAGAAAGGACAATTTTGACGGTATTAGATTAGATTACTTACAGTGTGGAAACAGGCCCTTCGGCCCAACAAGTCCACACCGACCCGCCGAAGCGCAACCCACCCATACCCCTACATATACCCCTTACCTAACACTACGGGCAATTTAGCATGGCCAATTCACCTGACCCGCACATCTTTGGACTGTGGGAGGAAACCGGAGCACCCGGAGGAAACCCACGCAGACGCGGGGAGAACGTGCAAACTCCACACAGTCAGTCACCTGAGGCAGGAATCGAACCCAGGTCCCTGGCGCTGTGAGGCAGCAGTGCTAACCACTGTGCCACCGTGCCACCTATATGTGCCACCGTGCCACCTATTGTGCCACCGTGCCACCTATGACAGTATTAGGCAAGAACTTTTAAAAGTTGATTGGGGGCAGATGTTTGCAGGGAAATGGACAGCTGGAAAATGGGAAGCCTTCAGAAATGAGATAATGAGAATCCAGAGAAAGTATATTCCTGTCAGAGTGAAAGGGAAGGCTGGTAGTTATAGCGAATGCTGGATGATTAAAGAAACTGAGGGTTTGGTTAAGAAAAAGAAGGAAGCATATGTCAGGTATAGACAGGATAGATCAAGTGAATCCTTAGAATAGTATAAAGGAAGTAGGAGTATACTTAAAAGAGAAATCAGGAGGGCAAAAAGCAGACATAAGATAGCTTTGGCAAATAGAGTTAAGGAGAATCCAATGGGTTTTTACAAATATATTAAGGACAAAAGGGTAACTAGGGAAAGAATAGGGCCCCTCAAAGAACAGCAAGGCGGCCTTTGAGTGGAGATGGGAGAGATACTAAACTAATATTTCGCATCAGTATTTACTGTGGAAAAGGACATGGAAAATATAGAATGGAAGGGAATAAATGGTGACATCTTGCAAAATGTCCTTACAGAGGAGAAAGTGCTGGATGTCTTGAAATGCATAAAAGTGGATAAATCCCCAGGACCTGATCAGGTGTACCCTAGAACTCTGTGGGAAGCTAGGGAAGTGATTGCTGGGCCTCTTACTGAGATATTTGTATAATTGATAGTCACAGATGAGGTGCCGGAAGACTGGAGATTGGCTAACGTGATGCCACTGTTTAAGAAGGGTGGTAAGGACAAGCCAGGGAACTATAGACCGGTGAGCCGGACCTCAGTGGCGGGCAAGTTGTTGGAGGAAATCCTGATGGATGGGGTGTACATGTATTTGGAAAGGCAAGGACTGATTAGGGACAGTCAACATGGCTTTGTGCATGGAAAATCATGTCTCACAAACTTAATTGAGTTTTTTGAAGAAATAACAAAGAGGATTGATGAAGGCAGGGAGGTAGATATGATCTATGTAGACTTCAGAATGGCATTCAACAAGGTTCCCCATGGGATACTGGTTAGCAAGGTTAGGTATCATGGAGTACAGGGAGAACTAGCCATTTGGATACAGAACTGGCTCAAAGGTAGAAGACAGAGGGTAATGGTGGAGGGTTGTTTTTCAGACTGGAGGCCTGAGACCAGTGGAGTACTACAAGGATCAGTGCTGAGTCCACATACTTTTTGTCATTTTCATAAATGATTTGGATGTGAGCATAAAAGGTATAGTTAGTAAGTTCGCAGATGACAACAAAAGTTGGAGGTGTAGTGGACAGCAAAGAAGGTTACCTCAGATTACAACAAGATCTTGATCTGATGGGCAAATGGGCTGAGAAGTGGTAGATGGAGTTTTATTCGGATAAATGTGAAGTGCTGCACTTTGGGAAAGCAAATCTTAGCAGGACTTATACACTTAATGGTAAGGTCCTAGGACCTAGGGACTGAACAAAGAGACCTTGGAGTGCATATTCATAGCTCCTTGAAAGTGAAGTCACAGCTAAATAGGATAATGAAGAAGGCATTTGGTATACTTTCCTTTATTGGTCAGAGTATTGAGTACACGAGTTGAGAGGTCATGTTGTGACTGTACAAGGCATTGGTTAGGCCACTGTTGGAATATTGCATGCAATTCTGGTCTCCTTCCTATCGGAAAGATGTTATGAAACTTGAAAGGGTTCTGAAAAATTTGACAAAAATGTTGCGAGGGTTGGAGAATTTGAGTTATAGGGAGAGGTTGAACAGGCTGGGGCTGTTTTGCCTGGAACGTCAGAGGCTGAGGGGTGACCTTATAAAGATTTATAAAATCATGAGGGGCATGGATAGGATAAATAGACAAAGTCTTTGCCTCGACATCATCCAGGACAAAGCAGCCCACTTGATTGGCACCACATCCACAAGCATCCACCTCCTCCACCACTGATACTATCTACACGATGCTCGACAGAAATTCACCAAAGTCCCTTAGAAAGCACCTTCCAAACCCACAGCCACTTCCATCTGAAAGAACAAGAGTAGCAGATAAATGGGAACACCAATCCCAGTAACTTCCCCTCCAAGCCACTCACTGTCCTTACCTGAAAATATATGAATGATTTATTTATTGTCACTGTACATAACCGCGCATAATGCAGCAAAACTAAGTGAAAAGGTTCAAAGTCGCCACAGTCTGGTGCCATGTTCAGTAGTTTAAGAATAAGAAGGATAAAAGATAGAATTCAAAGGGAGTCCTGAGCCCTGAGCTGGCTTTTCAACAAAACCTGCACTCCACCCCTCCCCACTGCCTCGCAGCCATCTCTGTCAGAGCCACACCTCCCACAGAGGAGTCGTCACACTTTAGGTACCATCTCTTCGTTGTTGGGCTCACCTTACTCAAGCCACTGCCAATGTGAGGACCCGTACTGAACCTACTCTCACCCCACAATCAGGAATCCCCGGCTCCACGCTGTCACAATGATGCTCGATGTTCCGGCTCCAAGCTGCCTCAATGATGCCAGGAGTCCCTGGCTCTAGGCACACCATGCTGCTCGGATCAAAGGTTATGGGGAGAAAGCGGGATTAGGCTATGCAGTTGGATGATTAGCTATGGTAGTGATGAAGGGTCAAATGGCCTCCTATTGCTCCAATCTTTTATGTTTCTATGTTTCAGTTTTGCTTTGCCAGCGCTGCCATCAAAAGTCCACTGCTGCTCTCTCTGATCACTGGAGGAGCTTTGCCACCTCCAGCACCAAACACCGGGAGGATGTCCCTGCTGTTGCTGCTGTTGCCACTGCCTATATATCGCCATTCCTTCACCGTCATTGGGCCATAATCCTGGAAATCACTCCCTAAGGGTATTGTGGGTCTACCTACAGCACATGGACTGCAGCTGTTCAAGTAGGTAGTTCACGACCTCCTTCTCAAGGGCAACAAGGGACAGGCAATAAATACTGACCAGCCACAGCCCACCAGTGAATTAAAAAAAGCTCAAGCTCACAGTGTTATAAGTAATCCATTCTTATTTTGTTTTCCTGTGGTTAGAGTCAATTTCCTTTCCAATTAATAATAATTCCTGCAAAGTACAAGAACCTGGCCAGTATTTTCTGTGTTATCCTGAATCCATCAGAAGGGTGAACAGAGAACCTTAAATAATTTGATTGAATGTTTAAGTTTTGGGATATCCCATGAATGGTGGAGCATGAGTGTTGGTACACTTTCCCAAGTGGTTCATGGCAGCCTACTAATGGACTATTGCATTACAGAAAAATGGGTCACCATGGTCTATTTATTCAGGAGGAAATTAGGGATGGGTAATAAATAGTGGCCTTGCCAGTGATGCCAACAATGAACAAATTACATTTCAAAACAGGAAAACCTTATAAAAACTTTCAAAAAGAAAGATTCAGAAAGAAAAAAAATCCCTCTGCAGGATCAGTAGCAGCAAATTGAACAGGCTGAAAATAAAGGATTCAATGGATGAGCTTCCATATAAATACCTAATTCATGGTAAATGTGTGGAAATGGTAGCCAGTACTGAAAGTACATCATCTAACAACACAACAGCAACCAATTTATTTTGGGTATGTACAAATTGAACCATGAAAGTAGAGATGATATTCCCTTTTTTCTCCAACTGGTCCAGTCAAATATGTGTGGCATCCTACTGAGATACCAACCTCATACTTTAAGCATTCAGTGAAATTTCGGGAGATGACCCTACATCACATACTGATCCTGGCTTCTATTCTGCATGACATCAATTGGATGCGGGACCACTTCCAATTTACTCAGCTCCAGCATATTAAAGGAAAGGTTTTAAACTAAAAATTGGTTTCTGTTCTCATCACAGACATGACAAAACATAACATGGAAAAGGGATGCAGATGAAACTCAGTTTAGTTTGTCGGTTGGCAAAGAATGAAATTGGCTGTTTAAACTACGGAACTGTGGTAAAAATGTTTCTGTTTTGGAAGGTTTATCTCACTTGAACAGGTCTGTAATACGTGTGTAGCTGCTGTTCAATGATATTTTTAAGAACAAAAATATTGCTTTTATTTTATGGAGCTGAGGGAGATCTCACATTGTTTTCCACCCTGGATACTGTATTCATGTTTTCGGACATTTTGATTTTTGGATGTCAGACAAGAGGTGACGAAAATACATTCATGAAGAGATTACTGTCACGGATCCATACTTTCTGAAATATTACAAGCTTTCTTGCAGACTTTTCTGGAAAAAAAATTAAATTACATTGCAAGGTTCTACTCAATTAAAGTACCCATTAACAATTCACTGAGTGCCACTTGAGTTCGTGTTGCACACTGAAGGACACAGATTGTGTTAAATTCCATAGGTGAGTTCTCATTAGTGCTTTGGCCACGTAGGAGTTAGCATGCTGCCTCACAGCACGCGTGACCCAGGTTCGATTCCAGCCTCGGGTGACTGTCCGTGTGGAGTTTGCACATTCTCTCTGTGGCTGCGTGGGTTTCCTTCGGGTGCCCTGGTTTTCTCCCACAGTCCAAAGATGTGCGGGTCAGGTGGATTGGCCATGGGAAATTGCCCCGTAGTGTCCAGGGATGAATAGGTTGGGTGGATTAGCCATGGAAAATGCAGGATGATAGGGTAGAGGCATGTGTCTGGGTGGTCCACTCTTCAGGGGGTCAGTGTGGATTCAATGCGCCGAACAGCTGGCTTTCATACTGTGCGGATTGTGTGAAATAATTCCGCAATACAACCTCCAATTCAGAAATTCTGCCTAATGATCTCAAGCGAGCACCGAATTCACTACCTGAGAGCTGTTGATGCTCAGTCACTGAGTAAGTTGATGGGTTTTTGGGAAGCAGGTCCTCTCAACTGATTCTTGATGTGAAGTGTTTACCTTATGGGAAAAAGTTAACCTAGTTGGATGTGTATCCATTGGAGTTTAGAAGAGTGAGAGTTGAACTTATTAACACAGTCTTATGGGACTTGTTGGGGTGGATGCTGAAAGGTTATTTCCTGTGATGGCGAGAGACCTGAACCAGGAGTTCAAAAGTATGCGATCTCTCATTTAAGATAGAAGGAAGTAGATTAACTTTACTCCCAGATAGCTGTGAGACTTTACGGCTCGCTTTCCCCAGGGAATGGTGGAGGTGGTGTCCTTGAATAATTTTAGACTGAGTTAGATAAATTCATGACTAACGAGGTTTATTGTGGAAAGGTGGGGAAGTGGAGCTGAAGCCACAATTAGAACAGGTGAAGACTTGTAAAATTACAACATTTAAAAGGTATCTGAATGGGTACATGAACAGGAAGGGTTGAGAGGCATATGGGCCAAATGCTGACAAATGGGACAACATTGATTTAGGATATCTGGTCAGCATGGACTGAAGTGTTTGTATCTGTGCTATATAACTGTCTGACTGTAGATCAGCCATAGCAGAGCACTCTTGATGGGCCATACTGGCTAATCATGTTCCTAATTCAAATATTTGCAAGCACGCATGGGTACAAAAGTATTTAAAGCATAGAGGGGAGTGTGTGAGAAGGTAGAGTTGATGTGGATGAATCGCAGAGAATGCTCGAAGGGCCAAGTTGTCCATTTATTTTAATTGCCATTGACATATTACTGTCCATCACAAAACAAAAAGCTGTAAACTTTAGCCTACACGTACCCAATCCAAAGTCTACCCCACCTAGTGGTTGTTCCTTCCATGAAATCAAATTTCCTGATGTGAGAGAAGGTCGGACTCTGGAAAATTGTAGACGAATAAGGGTTCTTTGACCACTATTTTGAACCTGTCATGTTTGTTGCATGACCACTCCCGATGGAGCCTTTCAAATTGACTGAAATGTAAAAGATTGTGGCAGACCTGGATCAATTGAATGATGGGGGAGGTATTTATCTTGATAATTAAGTTTGTCGGAGGTTTAACGTGATTGGTGGAAAGATTAAATGAGAAGTAAGGGTATAAAATTACATGCAGAGGATGGGAGGGAATCACTGCCTGAAAGGGCAATGGAAGTAAAAACCCATAACTCATTTCAAGATGTAACCATGATGTGGAGGTGCCAGTGTTGGACTGGGATGGACAAAGACAGGAATCACATGACACCAGGTTATAGTCTAACAGGTTTATTTGTAATCACAAGCTTTCAGAGCGTGGCCACTTTTTTAAGTGAAGTGAAGTGATTTCACTTGATGAAGGAGCAGCGCTCCGAAAGCTTTTGATTTCAAATAAACCTGTTGGACTATAACCTAGTGTCAAACGGTTCCTGACCTGATTTGAAGAGGTTTATGGAGATCTATCTCAAGGAGAAAGTGAGGACTGCAGATGCTGGAGATCGGAGCTGAAAATGTGTTGCTGGAAAAGCGCAGCAGGTCAGGCAGCATCCAAGGAACAGGAGAGTCGACGTTTCGGGCATGAGCCCTTCTTCAGGAATGATGTAAGTGTGTCCAGCAGGCTAAGATAAAAGGTAGGGAGGAGGGACTTGGGGGAGGGGCATTGGAAATGCGATAGGTAGAAGGAGGTCAAGGTGAGGGTGATAGGTCAGAGTGGGGGTGGGGACGGAGAGGTCAGGAAGAAGATTGCAGGTTAGGAAAGCAGTGCTGAGTTTGAGGGATTTCACTGAGACAAGGTGGGGGAGGGGAAATGAGGAAACTGGAGAAATCTGAGTTCATCCCTTGTGGTTGGAGGGTTCCTAGGCAGAAGATGAGGCGCTCTTCCTCTAGCCGTCGTGTTGCGATGGTCTGGCGATGGAGGAGTCCAAGGACCTGCAAGTCCTTGGTGGAGTGGGAGAGGGAGTTGAAGTGTTGAGCCACGGGGTTGTTGGGTTGGTTGGTCTGGGTGTCTCAGAGGTGTTCCCTGAAACGTTCAGCAAGTAGGCGGCCTGTCTCCCCAATATAGAGGAGGCCACATCGGGTGCAACAGATGCAGTAAATGATGTGTGTGGAGGTGCAGGTGAATTTGTGGCGGATATGGAAAGATCCCTTGGGGTCTTTGAGGGATGTAAGGGGGAAGGTGTGGGCACAAGTTTTGCATTTCTTGCAGTTGCAGGGGAAGGTGCCGGGAGTGGAGGTTAGGTTGGTGGGGGGTGTGGACTTGACAAGGGAGTCACGGAGGGAGTGGTCTTTTCGGAACACTGATGGGGAGGGGAGGGAAATTTATCTCTGGTGGTGGGGTCCGTTTGGAGGTGGCAGAAATGATGACGGACGATACGATGTATGTGGAGGTTGGTGGGGTGGTAGGTGAGGACCAGTGGGGTTCTGTCCTGGTGGCGATTGGAGGGGCGGGGCTCAAGGGCGGAGGAGCGGGAAGTGGAGGAGATGCGGTGGAGGATATCGTCGATCACGTCTGGGGGGAAATTGCGGCCTTTAAAGAAGGTGGCCATTTGGGTTGTACGGTATTGGAACTGGTCCTCCTGGGAGCAGATGCGGCGGAAATGAAGGAATTGAGAATACGGGATGGCGTTTTTACAGGGGGCAGGGTGGGAGGAGGTGTAGTCTAGGTAAGGTGTAGGCTTCTGGAGATCTATCTCAAGTACTGTAATCTGTACGACTGTGGACTAAACAATGGAAAGCAGGATTAGGATAAATTTTAAATTGCCTTTTTGTGTGCTGTAAACAATATACAATTCAATGATTCAAAACACAGTAGTTAATTCCCACAGAAGGAAAGGAAATTGATGAGAGAATTTGTTTTTTGCATTATAGCTAAACCAGATTTAGAACAGAATAGAAATCTTTACTGTCACGTGCACTGAAGCACAGAAATACAGGAGTACAGTGAAAACTTTTACAAATGCTGCTGTTAATTGAGAGGACAAGACACCTCTTTGAAGAATTTTTTATTTGATATGTTCAGTGGCACGCTCTGGTCAAATGCTAATATCTTCACACCTGGGGGAATATGGAAGGAAATAAAATTGGAGCAAAAGGACTGAATTTGAGGAAAGAGTTAAGACTTGGCATTGTTACAAGTGGTTCTTTGTCCCAGTCGTTGTGCGTGTGATCCTATATGCTGTAATGGACAGGTCTTGTGTGATGTTTATAAAGAGCAAGACTAAGTGCCAAATGTCTCTCGTAAAATTAAGCTAATATAAAATGAGAGGCATATGCAAGTGAAGTAAAAGAAATAAGAGGCAATAGATTTAAGCAGAATGATGCCTAAGGATTTACAAGGAGAGATGATGTTGAATGGTGCTGTATTCTCTGAAATTTCAAAGATAAAGGTGCGATTGGATTTAAGTAACTCAGTATTGAGGAGAGAGGTATTGTAAATAGGAACAATCCATTTCTGCCGGTTGGAGTCTATAAATAAAGGGCACAATCTAAAAACTAAACACTGGCGTTTCAGGAGTGGAACTCGAAAATACTTCCACGCTCAGAGAGTGTATAGAACTCTCTTCCACAAATAGGAATTGATTCTGGATCAATTACTATTGTTAGACCTGAGAGTAATAGAATTTTGTTAACCAAAGGCATAAGGCAGAGTAGGAGTTAATGAAACAAAAACAGAAATTGCTGGAGAAACTCAGCATGTCTGGCAGCATCTTTCGGAAGAAAGCAAAGTTAACATTTTGAGTCCAGTGACTCTTAACTGTGCTTTCTTCTCACAGATGCTGCCAGACCTGCTGGGTTATTGCAGCAATTTTTGTTTTTGTTTCAGATCTCCAGCATTAGCAGTTCTTTGTTTCACTTTATTGGAGAGTATACAGAGTCAGGTTGGAGGAACTAAATGGCATCCTTCTGTTGCTCTGTTCAAAACTGGGAAAGAAATAGTATCAAAAGAGATGACAAGAGTCCCCAGAGCACCACTCTCCCATGAGAGAGAGATGACTGGTGGTGGTTTAATCTGTGGGTCACCAAGCCTTCGACAAGGTTGAGAAGGAGAGTCCTTCATTGGTAATTTTAGTTAGTGTGGGAATTGAATTCACACTATTGGCATCATTCTGCATTGTAATCCAGCCTTCCAAACTAAACAATCCCCAAATGACAAGAAGTGAATAGAGGAACAAATGGCCAATGATAGGACAGTTCATGATTTTAAGTGTTTTGCTATCCAATATTCTACAATGGGAATAGAAATTCTTATTCCCATTTGATGGATGCTAATTCGCAGGAATCATGGTGGAAACCTCATCCAAACTAGCAGACAAGGATCCACTCCAAGGAATTTTGCAACCAAAAAGGATTGCCTTCTGAGTAACATATGAAGGGTAAGGAGAAAGGGGAATGAATCTAATTGGACAGGCATTCTTATGTGCTATAATTCTATAGTTTGAATATCAGGGCTATTTTCACATTGAAACCCAGAATGCAGTTTCCCAGAGCACTACAGACTCCTTATAAATGAGGAGATAAGCTCTCCCTGTATTGAGATGTCAGCTTGAGGGGATATAGTGGCAATCTGCAACAACAGTTTGAAATATTTAAAAGGTATGGATTGATTCCTGCTACATCAAAGACTGCGTGGACATGGATTATTTCTGACAAATGAAAATGGAAAAAAATCGAACATGAAGGAAATAACAGTTTTGAAGACCTGAACAACTTTTTGCGGCTCTAACTGACTTATGATCTTTGATGTTTAAACTTCAGAAAAACGTTTTGATATGAGCACCAACTGATATTTCTACAGCGCCATTAAAGTAAAAAAAATTGACCCAAGGTATTTCACAAAACCAATATCAAACAAACCAGGATATTGAACCATCCAAGAAGATGTTATGATGTGTGGGCCATTGTCAGTGAGGTAATTTCAAGAAATGAGTTAAAGGAGGAAAATGAGACAGAAAGGAAAAGATATGTATGTAGCGATTTCTAGAGCTGAAGGTTTATGTAGCTAGAGACATTGTCACCAAAGGCAGTGAGCACCGAAAACAACGTGCCCTAGCAGGTAGCAAGTATTGCTCTCTTGGAGGAATTGTGGGTTGAGGGAGATAGCAGAGATAATGGGGGAAGGGTCAGACCATGGGGGAATTTGAAAACATGGAAGAGAATTTTAAAATCAAGATGTGGCTTGACCAGGATAATTGTGGAAAAAATTAAAAGAGTTGCAAAATAAGCAGAGATAAGGAGTAATCAGATAACTATCAAAAATGCAAGTAGTTATCCCAATTAAAATACAGAATGATGAAATGTGTTCTCATATGGTCATTGCAATTTAGGTATCTGTTTGACAGGGAGACATAGAGAAGGAACGTAATTTCCAAATTAATTTTGCTATTGAAATGTGTGAGATTGAGCATTTTCAAAAGGGAAATAAGAGGACAAGAATGGCCAAAGATTCTAAATGGGGTAGAGGAGCAACAGAGGGACAGATAAAAGGAACTCTAAAATTAGTGTAGTACAGGTTACTACATCCAAAACAAATTGTAATCCAAGTAATAAAGGTTGGTTTTTTGAGGGAGTAGAATGGAAAACCAAATAAGTTGCATTCAGCTTATATTCCTCACACTAGAAGCACTGTACACAGCTCTGGTCTCCATAATGTAGGAATAAACAAAGAGAGAAAAGAATCATAAGGTCAATGACTGAGCTGAGAAGAGCTACTTACCAGGAAAGGCTAAACACAGGAAATATATCTTCTGCAAAAGAGAAACTGTGGGGAATCGAAGAGCTTTGGTGATGGCGGAGTGGTATTGTTACTGGATTATTAGTCCACAGACCCTGCTAATATTCTGGTATTGTCGCTGAACTATTAGTCCACAATTCCTGGTAATACTCTGCGGACCTAGTTTCAAATCCTATTGCAGTAGATGGTGGAATTTGAATTCAATAAAAATCTGAATTTACGATTGTCGGGAAAAAAGCCACCTGGTTCACTGATGCCTTTAAGGGAAGGAATCCGCCATCCTTGCTTGGTCCGGCCTACATGTGACTCCAAACCCACAACAATGTGGGTGGTACTTAACTGCCCTCTGAGCAATTAAGGATGATCTATAGATGCCTGGGCAGTGATATCCACATCCTGTGAAGCAATAAGGAAAAGGTATTTGAGCCAGTGAAGTTATTTGAGAGGATGTACTTGCATTTCAGTAATGCTTTTAATGTAATGTAAACTTCTCAAGACACTTCCCAGGAGTATTATAAAATAAAGTATGACACTGAACTTCATCTGAACCTTAATCCAGCAGCCTGATCTGAGAAACGCTGTGGCTGGTATCAGCAGAACCTCTGGTTTTCCCTGTAAGGCCTCTGGATCTTTATTTGTTCAGATTGATTTTTTTTGTCACCCCTTGTCCAGTTTGGATACCCTAAGTCATGTTTTTGGTGTCCAATTGGAAAAGTATTTAGCCAGCGGGTATGTCATTTATACCAGTCAAGTGAGGTCATTGCTTGTTTGTGGAATTAAGTAAAAATCTTCGAGTTTCCTGATGAAGGGCTTATGCTCGAAACGTCGAATTCTCTATTCCTGAGATGCTGCCTGGCCTGCTGTGCTTGGACCAGCAACACATTTGCAGCTGTGGAATTAAGTGTTGGGGCACTGAGTGTACTTGTTAATTAGTACAAAATTACAAATTAGTGTACAAGAGCAGAAATTGTTGGAGAAACTGAGCAGGCCTGGCAGCATCTGCGGAGACAAAACAGAGCTATGGTTTTGAGCCCAGTGATCCGCCTTCAGAACTGAGAGCATCTCAGATAACGTCGTGTTTATGCTAATGACAGCAGGTCGGTGTGTGGCGGGAGTGGGGGGGGGTGTTGGATGGTGTGGGGGTGGTGGGGAAGGAGTGAACAAATAGGTGGCAATTAATCCCAAAGAGAAAGAAAAGGAGTTAAGCAGACAAAGGGATTGTAAGGCGGGGTATTGGAAAAGCTAGATAGAGGTGATGAACATAAAATAGACAATATTAATTCCAATTTGGGAAATGTTTTTTACTTAGAAGGTGCTTAACACATTGACCACAGAAGGTTGCTGATGTGAATGAGACGTATTACAGGAAAAGCTTCATGAAGACATTGGAGAGTCAAGGAATGAATGATGATTCAAATGCCGATGAGTTGGAGACGTAAACTTCAGCAAGGACCATTTGGATTGAATGGCCTGCTTGTGTAGCTGAGTCTGAAAATTAGCCCCCAAAAATGGGTTGGTCAGCATCGGAGGAAACCTCAATTCCAACTTAGAGTCCAGATTTGAGTGGTGCTGGAGAAGCACAGTAGGTCAGGCAGTATCCGAGAAGCAGGAAAAGCCCTTCATCAGCAATGAAGGCAGGGAGCCTCCGGGGTGGAGAGATAAATGGGAGGTGGGTGGGGCTGGGGAGAAGGTAGCCAAGAGTACAATAGGTGGATGGAGGTGGAGATGAAGGTGATAGGTCAGAGAGGAGGGTGGAGCGCATAGGTGGGAAGGAAGATTGACAGGTGGGACAGGTCATGAGGATGGTGTTGAGCTGGAAGGTTGGAACTAGGGTAAGGTGGAGGAAGGGGAAATGAGGAAACTGGTGAAGTACACATTGATGTCCTGGGATTGAAGTGTTCTGAGACAGAAGATGAGGCATTCTCCCTCCAGGCGTTGGGTGGTGAGGGATTGGTGGTGGAGGAGGCCCAGGACCTGCACATCTTCAGCAGAGTGGGAGGGGGAGTTGAAATGTTGAGTCTCCGATTCCAATTTAGCCTACATTAACCAAAGTAGTATAATGATTTGTGTATGTAACCCACTCCCTGGAGCTGAGTTATTCAATTCAGTATTTTAGTAAGCAGGGTTGTGCACTGACCTCTGACCGATTGAGTTTCCCAGATCTCAGGAAACCAGGAAGCTAATTGGAGACGGAAGCAGAAATTGCTGGAGAAACTCTGCAGGTCTAATGGCAGTTGTGGAGGGGAAGCAGAGTTATGGGTTCAGTGACCCTTCTACAGAATGAGCTGATGGGGGGCATGGATACCGTCAGTGGGAAGACAAGCAATTTCCCCATGACCTGTCAAACATCTCCCACCATACAACGGCCCCCTGTCCAGTCAGAAACTGGAACCTCACCCCCATTAAGACTCAGAACTACCATCCTCCTAGACGCTGCTGTGGATTTCTTGCCTAACCTCATGCTGAGCCTGTCGATCAGTCAGGCAGGATCTCTGCAAAAGCAAAACTCAAAAGTATTTAGATTACCCTAGAAAAGTGCCCCCCAGCTTCGCAATTAACCCATCAATATTCAGCCGAGTAGATCACAATGAAACTGTTTTGAAACCAATTCCCACTCAAATATTTCCGACAGCAAGACAGTAATGAGAAGTGATAGAAATCTGTTCACAAAGTACAACAGCTTGTAGTGCACTCATCAACGTACAAATGGCAAAGAGATAGCTGCACTGCAGACAGCAACATCCACTCCAACAGATGGTGGGGGTTGGCTTCAAGGATTTCTTGCTGATTGCAGGAATTCAATGAGTTGTTAAGTGATGCAAATTTCATGACATTATCACCTAAAAAGAAATTAATTAAATTTTGTTTGGCGAGCCCCTTAGGCAACAGGAACAGAGGAGAGACAATCCAAATGGCAAGGAAAACAATGTTTTGAGTGCGGATGTATCCATCGACAATTCCTCCAGTGCGGATTATCCCACAAAGTGAAGAAAGATATTGAGGCCAACAAAACAGAGTATTAACTTTTAAAACTTGTGAAAAACAACTGACCACTTAGTTCCTGCATATGCTGAAACTGAGTCAATTGTGCCAGGGACCCAGCTGCGATTCCACCTCGGGCAACTATCTGCGTGGAGTATACATTCTCCCCGTGAGCGCATGGATTTCCTCTGGTTGCCTCAATTTCTTCCCACAGTCCAAAAATGTGCAGGTTATGTGATTTGGTCATGCTCAATTATCCATCGTGTCCGTGGATGTGTAGGCTAGGTGGGTTAACCATGGTAAGTGTGGGGTCACGGGGATGAATTGGGCTTTGGGTCTGGCTTGACTCAAATTGGCCTCTATCTGCACTGCAGGGATTCGATGACTCTCTGATCTTACCAATTACAGGGAGTCAGCTCAATTTAAAATGCATTAGCAATGGTCGATTTTCTGCCGCCATCAACCCTGAAGGAAAGATCAGGAGGATTTGTGTATGATACATATCGTTCAACTCATCTTGCATAATTGAAAATGGAGAAAGATTGTGACCAGTATATTGATTTCCAAATTTACTGTTTCCTTTATTATTCGGCAAACACCCAGACAATAAGTCATTGTGACTTTGTAATTGTTATGAGATAGTTGCCCCAATATTGCGTTGTCCCTACTATGTAGCATGTCTGATCCCACATTGTCCACTGCTCAGACCCTGTTGAACTTCTAAGCCTGAGACTTTTAGCCATGAAAAGGTTTGGTCGAGAAAGGGACTTAATCAAAAAAAAAATGTCAACAACTTTAAGGAGAATGCAAAGCAGTATTTCAATTCTGGTTCCAGAAGCTGCAGATTAAAACTGTGAGTTTGGTTGGTACTGAGAGACTGTGGGTAACATAGCTGATTGTGACTCTCCACCCCTTTGTCCTCCTTTGAACCACTGTTTGAAACCTCGCTTTTAGTACAAACTTCGAGTCGCATGTCTGACAATGTGGATCAGCAACAAACTTTTGTTTGCTAGTGCTCCTGGGAAATGCCTTGAAACATTGCACGATGACACAGGAGCTGTGGAAATGACAGCGGAGCCAGGAGTGAAGTTGGACTTTCTTTCAGCGATCGATTTTCCTGCTCCTCGGATGCTGCCTGACCTGCTGTGCTTTTCCAGCACCACTCTAATCTTGACTCTAATCTCTAGCATGTGCAGCACCCACTTCTGCCCAGTTGATTTTAACCTCATTGTGAATCCTCTTGCAAGGATGCCTACCTTGAAGATCTCCTCCTCTCTCTACAAGGATCTCAGTGAGTTTCTCTCTCACTGCAACCCCCAGGTAATCTCCTCTGCCCTGAAGCTCTTCAACGACATCCTCAAATAGACTCACTTCCACAGCCACATCTCTTTCCTCAGTACCTGCCCCCTGAACCAACTGATCCCACATGGACTCTGAACCACATTCAGACCAACACAATTTGGATCTGAACCGGACCACCAGTACAGAGTACAAATTCAAAACCTCCAGTAAGAGTTCTCCTCCCGGATCCTACACTCCACACTCACAGCCATGTGCCACGACCTACCCTCTATGCGGTCAGCTATGCCTCAACTGATGGCCACACTCTCTCAGAACTGCAAAGGACCTCTACTGCATTATATCCGCAGAAGAATTCATACTCTCAACAAACAATATTTTTATACCATTTCCAACATCAAAAACTGTAAGTACAACAAACTTTTATATTCCCACCTCAATAATCAGTGTTCCTCAAACATTCCAGAATCTTCCCCCGGCCTCCGGAACTGCTCGGCCGCCATCAGCCACATGGCCGCACCAACCACCATGATGTGGCGATCGATGACATCATTTCTGCCCTCGCCAACTGGCAGCTTGCAGCCACGGCTGCTCAGGCCACCTCCGCAACTGCCGGCCAGGCAACAGCTGCTGTAACCACTGGACAACCAACCGCAGCCGCAATTGCCAACAGATCCGCCACCGCTGGGACCAACACTAGGCCCAACCAAAAACACACTTCTGTCCCCAACGTTGCTGCTGCCACAGCCACAGCCAATTCCGCTCCCCTCACAGCCATTTCTGCAGCCACTTCCATTCCCCCCAACCCCCATGACTTGTCCCACTACACGCGTTTCGTCACTTCCACCCCTGGATCATCTGTGACATCATGCGTTCCGTGACCTCCGTCTCCACAGCTGCTGTCATCACTACACTTCCACCCCCACTGACACCACTCACCTGCACACAGCCAACATGCCCCCCCCCCCCCACAGATCCCACTGTTACCATTCCCGCCCCCCAGAATCCCGAGTGCAACACCAGTTCCATAAATGACTCCACCACCACTCCCCCTACCATCCTGCCCACTCCAGTTACAGGCTCCACGCCCCCACTCCCAGCTCCAGCCTATTACAAGGTCTTAGCTCCCAGCCCTGCCGAGTTTTCACCATCCCCCCAGATCTCCTCCTCACTGAGGATGAATGGTCAGTCCTCAGCAAAGGCCTACCTGCATCCCCCTCCATCCACGCATCAACGAATTCTATACACTTCTTCTGCCGCCTCCATCTCCGAGCTTACTTTTTCAATCAGGACTCCTGCCCACCTTCCAAAGACCCCTTCTCCTGCCTCTAACACACTCCATCCAGCTGGACACCCTGTGCTGGTCTATTACCCACCCTTAACCTCTTTATTTCCAATTACCGCTGAGACATTGACCGCCTCAACCTGTCTATTCCCCTCACCAACTCCAACCTCTCACCCTCACCTCCCTCTGCTCCAACTCCAAACTCACCATCACACCAGCAGACAAAGGCGCTGCAGTGAAAGTTTGGTGCACCGACCTCTACACCACTGAAGTCAGGCAAAAACTCGAAGACACCTCCTCCTACCCCAAACCCCCCACCTTGACCATGACCCCACACCCCATCACCAAACCATCTTCCCCTAGATCATACACAACCTCATCACCTCAGGGGATCTCCCACCCACAGCTTCCAACCTCATAGTGTGGGAACTCCGCACCGCCCAATTCTACCTCCTACCCAAGATCCACATGCCTAAATACCCCACCCAACCCATTGTCTCAGCCTGCTGCCACCCTACTGAATTCATCTCGATACCTTGATACTGTCCTATCTCACCAGGTCCAGGAATTCCCCACATACATTCGGGATACCACCCACACCCTCCACCTCCTCCATGACTTCTGTTTCCCTGGCTCTCAATGCCTCACCTTCACCATGGACATCCAGTCCCTCTATACCTCTATCCGCCATGACCAGGGGCTCCCAGCCCTCCATTTCTTCCTCTCCCAATGTCCCCACCACTACCCTTCCACCGACACTCTCATTCATTTGGCTGAACTGGTCCTCACCCTCAACAATTTCTCCTTCAAATCCTCCCACTTCCTTCAGACCAAAGGGGTAACCATGGGCACCCACATGGGGCCCAGCTATGCCTGTCTCTTTGTCGGCTATGTAGAACAGTCCATCTTCCGGAATTACACCTGCACCACTCCGCACCTTTTCCTCCACTACATTGATGACTTGCATCGGCGCCACCTTGTGCTCCCACAAGGAGGTTGAACAGTTCATCAACTTCACCAAACATTCCAACCTGACCTTAAATTCACCTAGACCATCTCTGATACCTCCTTCCCCATCCCGGACCTCTCCATCTCCATCAAAGATGACCAACTGAACACTGACATTTTTTACAAACCCGCCGACTCCCATAGCTACCTGGATTACACCTCCTCCCACTCTACCTCCTGCAAAAATGTTATCCCATATTCCCAATTACTCCGTCTCCAACGCATCTGGTCCCAGGAGGACCAGTTCCACCACAGAACACACCACATGGCCTCCTTCTTTAAACACCGCAATGTCCCCTCCCATGTGGTTGAAGATGCCCTCCAATGCATTTCAACTATGTCCCGCACCTCCACCCTCACATCCCACCCCTCGAACCACAACAAGAACAGAACACCCCTGATCCTCACCTTCCACCCCACTAATCTCTGCATAAATCATATCATCTGCCAACATTTCTGCCACCTCTAAATGGACCCCACCACCAAGGATATATTTCCCTCCTCACTCCTTTCCACTTTCCACAAAGCCGCTCCGCGACTACCTGGTAAAATCCATGCTCCCCCCTAACAACACACCCTTCCCTCCTGGCACCTTCCTCTGCCACCGCAGGAATTGCAAAACCTGCACCCACGCCTCCTCCATCATCTCCATTCAAGGCCCCAAAGGAGCCTTCCACATCCATCAAAGTTTCACCTGCACTTCCACACATATCACTTATTATATCCATTGCTCCTGATGCGGTCTCCTCTACAATGTGGAGACTGGACGTGTTCACAGCAGAGTGCTCCAGAGAACATCTCTGGGACACCCGCACCAACCTACCCCACCACCCCATGGCCAAACATTTCAACTCCCTCTCCCACTCTGCCAAGGACATTCAGGTCTGGGCCTCCTCCACCGCCACTCCCTCACCACCTGATGCCTGGAGAAAGAACGCCTCACCTTCCACCTTGGGACCCTTCAACCCCGTGGTATCTATATAGACTTTACCAGTTCCTCATTTCCCCTCTCCCCCCACTTTACTCTTGTTCCAACCTTCCACCTCAGCACCACCTTCATGACTTGTCCCATCTGTCAATCTTTTTTCCCATCTACCTGCTCCACCCTCCTCTCTGACCTATCACCATTACCCCCACCTCCATCCACCTATTGCACTCACAGCTACCTTCCCACAGCCCCACCCCTCCTCCTATTTATTTCTCCACTCCCGAGGCTCCCAGCCTCATTCCTGATGAAGGGCTTTTGCCTGAAATGCGATTTTCCTGCTCCTCGAATACTGCCTGACCTGCTGTGCTTTTCAAGCACCACTCTAATCTTGACTCTGATCTCCAGCATCTGCTGTATCCAATGCTATCTTTCTTTAAGCTATGCCTTTTCATTCTTGAAGTATTTGAATGGCACTAGATTGTGATAACAACCGAAGCTTTTCAATGCATTAGCAATGGTCAATTTTCTGGCCTCATCAACTCTGAAGTAAAGGTCAGGAGGATTTATGCATGATACATATTGTTCAACTAATTTGCATACTTGAACATGGAGGAAGATTGTGACCAGAATATTGATTTCCAAATAATGCCAATTTATTGTTTCCTTTATTATTTGGCAAACACCCAGACAATAAGTCATTGCGACTGTGTAGTTGTCATGAGACAGTTGCCCCAATATTGCGTTGTCCCTACTATGTAGCATGTCTGATCCCACATTGTCCACTGCTCAGACCCTGTTGAACTTCTAAGCCTGAGACTTTTAGCCATGAAAAGGTTTGACCACGAAAGGGACTTTATCGAAACAAAATTGTCAACATCTTTAAGGAGAATGCAAAGCAGTATTTCAATTCTGGTTCCAGAAGCTGCAGATTAAAACTGAGTTCGGTTGGTACTGAGAGAATGTGGGTAACATAGCTGACTGTGACTCTCCAACTCTTTGTCCTCCTTTGAACCACTGTTTGAAACCTCGCTTTTAGTTCAAACTTTGAGTCGCATGTCTGACATTGTGGATCAGCAACAAACTTTTGTTTGCTAGTGCTCCTGGGAAGTGCCTTGAAACATTGCACGATGACACAGGAGCTGTGGAAATGACAGCGGAGCCAGGAGTGAAGATGGACTTTCATTCAGCTATCGATTTTCCTTCTCCTCGGATGCTGCCTGACCTGCTATGCTTTTCTAGCACCACTCTAATCTTGACTCTAATCTCCAGCATCTGCAGTGCCCACTTCTGCCTTTCTTTCAGCTATAGTCTTTATATTTTTGAAGTGTTCGAATGGCATCAGATTGTGATAACAACTGAAGCCTTTCACTATATTTTACTGTGTTGTTCATTGTAGAGGAAAAGTGACAATAAGTCATCATCATCAATTACAGGTTGTTGAAAGAAACATGTACAGCAGATGCCCCAGAAGCCTAGTGCAGCCAAGTGTGAACAACATGTGGAATGACTGTCCAGATTTCAAAATCGCTGGGGAATAGGTAGAAGAATTTGGGACAAACTCTTCAATTTAAACTCATCAATTTAAATGTTTTTTCACACCATGCCAGGATATTTTGGGTTATGTAACTTATAAACAAAGAGCTTAGAGAGGAGGAGATATGAAGGTTCAATTTTGTTTGCGAATTCTGCAACAACACCTGAGTTTTGCTCAAACGTACTCATTTGTAACAAGACTGTTTTTAAAAAAAAGCGTACTGCACAAGGGGAATGATTCTACAGAGCACAGAGAAGTGGAAATGAATGAAGTAATTTGCTGTTAGCGAGGGGGTAAAACAACATCAGTTTGCATTTATATGGTACCTCAACACACTTTGTAAAAGGTCGCACTAAGTATCACAAATGTACCTGTAGAAACTGATCTTTTGTTATTGAATGCAAGTACAAAGTTAGCATGGAGAATGCATATAAGAGTGGCTCAAGTATAGATCTCTATAGATACATAAGTAATGCTGTCATGGGTCCAGGAAAGAGATGCTATTGCAGCTGGATTCATTGACTATGATTGGATAGATACAAACGGAGCCAGTAAAACAAGCAAGTGCTTGCCTTTATTGGTCAGTGCATTGAGTATAGGTGTTAGGAGGTCCTTTGCAGGACATTGACCAGGTCACTTTTGGAATGCTGTATTCAATTCAGGCCTCCTTGCTACAATAAGGATGTTGTGAAACTTGAAAGGGCTCAGGAAAGATTTGCAATGATGTTGCTGGGGTTGGAGGGCTTGAGCTATGGGGAGATGCTGAATAGGCTGGGACAGTTTTCACTACGGTGTCAGAGACTGGGGGGTAGCCTTACAAAGGTTTATAAATCATGAGGTGCCATGGATAGGATAAATTGATAAGGCCTTTTCCCTGGGGTGGGGGAGACCGGAACTAGAGGGCATAGGTTGAAGGTGAAACAGAAAAGCTATAAAAGGGACATATGGGTCAACTTTTTGACATTGAGGATGTTGCATGTATGGAATGAGTTGCCAAAGGAAGTGGTAGGGGCTGGTACAATTATATCATTTAAAAGGCATCTGGATGGGTATATAAATAGGAAGGGTTTAGAGGGATATGGGCCAAATGCTGGCAAAAGGGACTAGATTAATTTAGGATATCTGGTCAGCGGAAACGAGTTGGACTGAAGGATCTGTTTCCGTTCTGCACTCTGTGTGACTATAATGACAACCTGAAACATTAAAGGAAGATGGCACGGTGCTGCAGATTATCAAGAAGAATGAAGGAGATTGTTTGATGTTTAATTATTAACTCTGGAAACTTACACAAAACCCTTCAATGCAGTGAAGTGAGATATCTGGGTTTCAATCAAACACCCAGTTAGGTCCAGACTGAAGTCAGTTCTTAATGGGTGTAAAACTTGATTGGCTGAATATGGCTTTGTGTCAAACCACATAGATTTCATTCCCCATTATCATTCTACCTTAGCTGTTTGTGAAAGCCAACCACATAATCTGAAAGAAATACAATGTTGTCATGCCTCTAACGACACAACAGACAAGGAAAATGACATATTGCTGAAAAGATAGACATTTTGCTGAAGCATTTTGTCTTGTACTCATCATTGCATGCATGCTCCTTCAGTTGTTTGTAATAAACAGAGCACAGACCATGCTCAACCCACCTACACTTTCAAAACCCAAAACAAAATCATATATCAGGAGTTTTTTATGTCACACTATGCTATTGGCTTTGAGACAGACTGTCTGAGGAGAAGATAAAGTAAAGGACTGTCATCAGGTTTAGACTTCAATGCAGCAGCATCTATTATATTTCCATATCAATTATTTTCAAACATGTTAAGCATAAAAGTAAAAACCACACAACATCAGGTTATAGTCCACCAGGTTTATTTGGAAGCACTAGCTTTCAGGTGGATGAAGGAGCAGCGTTCTGAAAGCTAGTGCTTCCAAATAAGTCTGTTGGACTATAACCTGGTGTTCTGTGATTTTTAGCTTTGTACACCCCAATCCAAAACCGGCACCTCCAAATCATGTTAGCATAATTATATCATTTATTGTTGCATAAATTAAGCTGACTTCATCTTCTTCATGTCTCCCAGAGAGTCTGACAGAGGTGGGAAAGAATGTAGTGAGAATGACACAAAGAATCTGCAGAGGAATACAGATATGTGAATGGGCAAAGACTAGGCAGATGGAATATTATGGGAAAATATGAAGTCAGGAAGAATGGAGAGAAAGACAGAAGAAAGCTAGAGAATTTGAGGGCTTAGATGGGGAGACAGAAAGTGTTGTAGTGGAGGGATCAATGACAGGAAGCATAGCATAAGGGAAAGATCAGGAGGCATAGAGAGTATGTTAGAAAAACTCTTTTCACCCTGAAGGTGATGAGTGTCTGGAATTCACTGCCATGAAGATCATTAGAGGCATAACATTTAAATAATATGCAGATGTGCACTTGCAATGTTCAGGCATTCAAGACCATGGACAAAGAGCTAGAAAATGGGGTTAGAATATTTGGGTGGTTGTTTTTGACTACCAGGAACACGGTGAGTCAAAGGGACTTCTTCTTAGCTGTAGATCTCTGTGACCCGAAGTCAATAGAGGGATTTTGGAGTTTTCACAAAAAGCTATCATGGAGGTTCAGCAGGTAGTGCGGATGACAATTGTTGGCCTTTATTTGAAAGAGAATGGAGAATACAATTAGGAAAAGTTTGCTAAAACTATGTAAGGCCTGACTCAGCCCACAGTTGGAATACGGTGAATAGTTTTATAAGATCATAAGACATAAGACATAGGAGTGGAAGCAAGGCCATTTGGCCCATTGAATCCACTCTGCCATTTCATCATTGTTGATGGACATTTCAATTCCACTTACCCGCACTCTCCCTGTAGCCCTTAATTCCTTGCGAGATCAAGAATTTATCAATCTCTGACTTGAAGACACCCAATATTCCAGCCTGCGCTGCATTCCGTGACAATGAATTCCACAGGCCCACCACTCTCTAGCTGAAGAGATGTCTCCTCATTTCCATTCTAAGTTGATTCCCCTCTAATTTTAAGGCTGTGCCTACGGGTCCTAGGCCTCCCTCCTAACGGAAACAACCTCCCAGCGTCCACCCTTTCCAAGCCCTGCATTATCTTGTAAGTTTCTATTAGATCTTCCCTCAACCTTCTAAACTCTAATGAATACAATTCCAGGATCCTCAGCCGATCACCATCGACCAGCCATTCCAGGGATCATCTGTGTGAGTCTCTGCTGGACATGCTTCAGTGCCAGCATGTCCTTCCTGAGGTATGGAGCCAAAAATTGGAAACAGCATTCTAAATGGAGCCTAACTACAGCTTTATAAAATCTCAGAAGTACATCGCTGTTTATATATTCCACCCCTCTTGAGATTTTGGACTCCTTATGTAATGAAAGATATTTGAGCATTGGAGGCTGACCACAGGAGGCTCACTAGATTGTTTTTGGGTACAAAAAGACAGTCTTAAGATTGAAATGACTGGGCCTGTGATTGTTGGAGCTTAGAATAATGGGAAGTGACCTCATCGAAACAGGGGACTTGAGTTGAAAAATGTGGTGCTGGAAATACACAGCAGGCCAGGCAGCATCCAAGGAGCAGGAGAATCGATGTTTCGGGCATAAGCCCTTCTTCAGGAATGAGGCTGGAGCAAACAGGCTGAGATAAAGGGTAGGGGGGAGGGAATTTGGGGGAGAGGCGCTGGGAATACGACAGGTGGAAGGAGGTGAGGGTGAGGGTGATAAGCCGGAGAGGAGGTGGGGGCAGAGAGGTCAGGAAAAAGATTGTAGGTCAAGAGGGCAGTGCTGAATCCAGGGGTTGGGACTGAGATAAGGTGGGGGGAAGGGAAATGAGGAAGCTGGAGAAATCTACATTCATCCCGTGGGGTTGGAGGGTTCTTAGGCAGAAGATGAGGCGGTCTTCCTCCAGGCATCGTGTGGTCAGGGTCTGGCGATGGAGGAGACCAAGGACCTGTATGTCCTTGGCGGAGTGGGAGGGAGAGTTAAAGTGTTCAGCTACAGGGCGGTTGGGTTGGTTGGTGCGGGTGTCCCAGAGGTGTTCCCTGAAATGTTCTGCAAGTAGGCAGCCTGTCTCTCCAATGTCGGGTGAAACGGATACAGTAAATGTCCCATTTTTGCCGTCCTGAACCCCCACTGTATCCGTTGCACCTGATGTGGTCTCCTCTACATTGGGGAGACAGGCTGCCTCCTTGCGGAACGTTTCAGGGAACACCTCTGGGACACCCGCACCAACCAACCCAACCACCCTGTGGCTGAACACTTTAACTCCTCCTCCCACTCCACCAAGGACATGCAGGTCCTTGGCCTCCTCCATCGCCAGACCCTGACCACATGACGCCTGGAGGAAAAGCATCTCATCTTCTGCCTAGGAACCCTCCAACCACAAGGGATGAATGTAGATTTCTCCAGATTCCTCATTTCCCCTCCCCCCACCTTATCTCAGTCCCAACCCCCTGATTCAGCACTGCCCTCTTGACCTGCAACCTTCTTCCTGACCTCTCCGCCCCCACCCCTTCTCCGGCCTATCACCCTCACCCTCACCTCCTTCCACCTATTGTATTCCCAGCGCCCCTCCCCCAAATTCCCTCCCCCTACCCTTTATCTCAGCCTGCTTGGCACACCAGCCTCATTCCTGAAGAAGGGCTTATGACTGAAACGTCGATTCTCCTGCTCCTCGGATACTGCCTGGCCTGCTGTGTTTTTTCCAGCACCACATTTTTCAACTCTGGTCTCCAGCATCTGTAGTCCTCATTTTCTCCTACTCAGGGGACTTGACAGGATAAGTGTGAAAATCTTGTTTCCCCCTATGGGTGAGTCTAGGGTCTAGGAACAGACGCCATTACCTCAGAATACAGGGTTGCCCATTTAAGACAAAGATGAGGAGGAATTTCTTCCCTCAGACGGTAGTGGATCCACGGAATTCTTGAAGGTTGCAGAGACTAGGTTGTGAAGTGTATTCAAGACTAAGGTAGATAGATTTTTAATCAGTAAAGGAATCAATGGTTAATGGGAGGAACATGGCAAGAAAGGCAAGAAAGTTGCATTGAGGGTTATCAGATCAGTGAGTATCAGAAAAATGAGTGGTGGAACAGACTTGAGCTGAATAGGCCCTTTTACTCCTATGTGTTTTGACCTTCCACAGTGTGCCTTCTAGATCTCACTAACTTCACCCAAGCTTTGGCATTTATACTCAGTGATATGCAACTCCATGACCTCATCACACGGTTGTTCCAGCTTTCTAAAGCCCTTATACAACAAAAAAAAAATCCACTGTAAGATATTGTTCTGTGGTTGGGCAGTATTTTCTGAAGAATCGCCCAAGTGCTCACAGCCAAACAAATTCACAATTAATTAACTGAGCTCATGACATGACTCCTCATTTACTCTTGCTAATGTCATGTATTCATTCACAGTGACCTATACTCTGCAAACAAAAGGAATATATTCAGGGCTTGCACCTTTCTTTACTGGTCCAAGGGCTTGGGGAACCTGTAACCTCTTGTTGCTTTTGGCACACCAATGCATCCGCCAGTCTCAGTTAATTTGCCAATCAATTATTTTCTGTGTAGTACACATATCTGTGATTGCTTGAAATTTGGCATCTTTCTGTTTATCTTGATGAGTACAACAAGATGAACAGCTTTGGCAACTCACCCCTGTTTTCTGCAATATTCAAGTTCTGTACGACTGAGCATTTGAGAAAGAACTAATTATCAAAGACAGCTCATGAACAGTAGTGTCTTTAATAATTAGCCATATGTTTAAAAACTTTTGAGACATTAAGAAAATTTATTTTGCCCTGCATCCAACTCCACCAGCCAATGAAGCCATGATTGATTAGTGCCTCAGTTCCATTTATGTGCCTTTGCTCCATATGCTCTTAACACCTTTGCTCAACAATTATGCATCAGTCTCAGTCTTGAAGGCTCCAGTTGTCCTCATATTTGCAAAATCCCCATCTGCCACTTAATGTGCTATTTCTGCTGACTTTATTGTGGATGGACTCAGTACTGATCGCACTATCGAAGAAATTAAACAATGTTCTGAAAGAAGGTCACTCACCTAAAACATTAACTTTGCTTTCTCTACACAGATGCTGCGTTTATCTCACATTGTCCGTGTTTATTTCAGGTTTCCAGCATCTGTGGTATTTTGCCTTCATTTGAACAAATCTTTTTAATTCACTCATGGGATGTGCCTATCACTGCTTGGCCAGCATTTTTAGCCCATCCGTACATGCTCTCGAGAAGGTGATGGTGAGCTGCTTTCTTGAACTGTTGCAGTCTATGTACTGTAGGATAACTAACAATGCCCTGAAGGAGGGATTTTCAGGATTTTGATCCAGTGACAGTGAAAGAATGGTGATGTACAGCAAACCTTTTATTGAGTGGCACCTTAAGAACAGGCATTCTTGATAAACTGAACTGAAACTTAAACATAATACAGATGTTTACTGTATTATGGTGATCTTGAGATGTCTGAGTAGTCAGTTCACGGAGTGAGTGAGAAGGCTCTCTGCTGGTATGTTTAATTTCAGTCAAAATTGCGTTATTATTTAAATGATTTACGTTGTAAACAAAGTATAACGCAGATGCATATACCTCCTGCATAATGGTTCATTACTTAGCATGTGGTTTTACAGTGGAAATGTGGACCTTTTGATCAATTGGAAGACTAGATCATCCAGCACACCTCTGGTCCCATAAGTGCTGGTTAACGCTTGCTCCATTTCCAAGACAGGATGCTGAATTGCTTGGAGTGGAACTTGCAGTTGATGGTGTTCCTATTCATCTGCTGCCCTTGACTGTCTAGATGGAAGTAGTCATGAAATTGGAAAGTAATGTCTATGGATCTTTGAGAATAAAAATGTAAAAACATAAGAACTAGGAGCAGGAGTTGGCCATCTGGCCCATTGACCCTGCTCTACCCATTCAATAAGATCATGGCTGATCCTTTCGTGAACTCAGCTCCACTTACCCGTCTGCTCACCATAACCTTTTACTCCTCAAGAATCTATATGCCTTAAAAACAATCAACGAGGTAGCCTCAACTGCTTTACTGGTCGGGGAATTCCACAGGTTCGCAGTCCTTGAGGAGAAGAAGTTCCTCCTCAACTCAGTCGTAAATCTGCTCCCGTTAATTTTGAGGCTAGTTCTAGTTTCACCCACCAGTAGATGCAACCCCGCTTCTATCCTCCGTATTGCCTTCATAATTTTATATGTTTCTATAAGATCACCAGTCATTCTTTGAAAATCCTTAGAGTATAATCCCAGTCTACTCAATCTCTCCTCATAAGGCAACCCTTTCAATTCTGGAATCAACGTAGTGAACCTTCAGTGCCAGTACATCCTTTCTCAGGTAAGGAGACCAAAGTTGTACACGGTACTCACCAGCATCCTATACAGCTGCAGCATAAGCTCCCTGTTTTTAAACTCCATCCCTCTTGCAAAGAAAGACAATATTCCATTTGCTTCCTTAATTACCTGCTGCACCTGCAAACCAAGTTTTTATGATTCAAGCACAAGGACACCCAGATATTTCTGCACAGCAGCATGCTGCAATTTATCACCATTTAAATAATAGTCCAGTTTGCTGTTGTTCCTACCGAAATGGATGGCCTCATATTTACCAACATTGCACTGCATCTTCCAGACCCCTTGCCCACTCACTTATACTATCTATATCCCTCATGATACTGATGCTTTATGCTCCTATAGCTATGCCAATGGATGCCAACAGTGTTAAGTCGGCAGAATGTGTTTATTGGTTACTCATTCGTTCTGAATATGCTGTATAGGTATTTTTCTTTGGCTGTTTGTACTCCTGGGAGCTGCAGTGTGTTGTGGCTCATTGAAACGATGTCCTCTTGTAGCTCCGTTTGTGGGTGTTGGGATGATTGCTTCTGTAGCTAAGCATATGCTTTTCTGTAAATGCTGGTTTAACATTCTCCATTAACTATTCATTCCACTGACATTTAGGAATGAGAGTCTGTTGTCATTCTCCTCCTCTTTTATGAATTTTATGCCAGTAAGGGCATTGTTGATGGTGTTGTAGGTTTCCCCTAACTTGTTCTGTTTTGTAATCATGAAGGTGCCATCCATGTAGCAGACCCAACGTTTGGGTTGGATAGTTGGGAGGGCTGTTTGTTTGAGTCCCTGCATTACTGCTTCTGCTAGGAACCCTGATACTGGTGATCCCATGTGTGTTCCATTAATTTGTTTGTATGTTGTGTCATTGAAGGTGAAGTGGGCAGTGAGGTACAGGTCTACTTGCTTGAGAATGTTGTTTTTACTGATGAAGTTGGTGCTATCTGGTGTTTGTGCCCTTAGCTCCTCCAGTATTGCAATCAGTGTTTCTTTGGCGAAGTTGATGTTGATTGATATGAATAGGGCTGTTATGTCAAAGGAGACCATTATTTTGTCCTCTTCTATCTTGGTGTCTTTGATGGTGTTCAGGAAATCTTGGGTGGAGTGGATGGAGTGGTGTGAATCTTCTACAAGATATTTCAGTTTTCAATAAAGTTGTTTGGCTCATCTGTATTCCTGAAGAAGGGCTTATGCCCAAAATGTCGAATCTCCTGCTCCTTGGATCCTGCATGACCTGCTGCGCTTTTCCAGCAACACATTTTTCAGCTCTGATCTCCAGCATCTGCAGTCCTCACTTTCTCCTGGCTCATCTGTATGTTGGTGTTCCAGGTAGTGAGACTATGGGTCTGAGTGGGGCCCCTGGTTTGTGTACTCTAGATAGTCCATAGGCAGGTGGTATGTTAGATCCATCCGGTTTCATTTTTTGGAAGTCTATCTTGTTTATTTCTCCTGACTTCTGAAGCCTTTTCAATGTGGATATGAGGAAAAAGTGAGGACTGCAGATGATGGAGATTAGAGCTGAAAATGTGTTGCTGGAAAAGCGCAGCAGGTCAGGCAGCATCCAAAGAGCAGGAGAATCGATGTTTCGGGCATGAGCCCAAGGGCTTTTCCAGCAACACATTTTCAGCAATGTGGATATAATGTGGTTTTCTAGTTGTGGGGTCAGGTCTATTGGCGCCTCTTGGTAAGTGTCAGTATCTGAAAGCAGTGAGTTCACTTTTTCAACATACTCCATTCTGTTTAGAATGATGATCATGCGCCCTTTGTTTGCAGGTAGGATTACATGTTTCTGTCTTTTTTTTTAGTCTTCCTAGGGCTTTCCTTTCCTGTATATTGAGGGTGTTCCCTTTCTTTTACCTGCTTATCGTTAATGCAACTGTCTGCCTGGCAGTCTGGTGGATTTCTTCTGTGAGTCCCTTGTCCTTCAGTGTTGATTATAATGCTGCTAGGAAGTCCTTTTTGTCCGCATCTCTGTATTTAACCCTCTTACTAGAACGGCTGTTCCCTTATCTGTTTGTGGTCGGTCCGATAGGTTTTTTATACAAGCCTCTGTGTTGTTCTTTTATGTGAGTTTTCCAGCTTTGCCTGCAGTGTTAGCTTTTATGCTGCTCAAAAGCCACAAACACCTATGGGCGTAATATGCTAAAACTAGTCAGAAGATGGGAAATTAATACCATCTGACTGAGCGCCACCCACGAGCAACTGTACTTCTTGCATGAAGTACAGGGTGGCACGGTGGCATAGTGGTTAGCACTGCTGCCTCACAGCGCCAGAGACCTGGGTTCAATTCCCGACTCAGGCGACCGACTGTGTGGAGTTTGCACATTCTCCCCGTGTCTGCGTGGGTTTCCTCCGGGTGCTCCGGTTTCCTCCCACAATCCAAAGATGTGTGGGTCAGGTGAATTGGCCATGCTAAATTGCCTGTAGTGTTAGGTAAGGGGTAAATGTAGGGGTATGGGTGGGTTGCGCTTCGGCAGGTCGGTGTGGACTTGTTGGGCCGAAGGGCCTGTTTCCACACTGTAAGTAATCTAATCTAATCTAAAATGAAAACTCAGGAATCAGGTACTACCAAAAGGTCTCAAATACAAACCACCCCACTAGCCAAACGAATAGCAGAACAGAACGACCACAGAATGCTGTGAGAAATAATTAATGATGCCCACAACCGACTCCAGAAATACAATTGGGAAATTCCGTGCCAAAAACTGTTGTATACTAACACGACAGACCAGAGATGGACAGACAAACTGGGACAAGCCATAAGCATCAGACTGTAGCAAATACAAAAGATAAAAAACGCTAACAGGTTTAGTTGAAATCACAAGCTTTCAGAACGCTGCTCCTTCGTCAGGTGAAGTGACAATGCTTCACCTGATGAAGGAGCAGCTCTACAAAATAGAGATTTCAAGTAAACCTGTTGGACAATGACCTGTTGTCATGTGCCTTCTGACATTTCCTATCCCAGTCCAACACCAGCACTTCCACATCATGAATTCCACTTGTTGGTGTAACTTTGTGACTTGGTTGCAATCCATCTCACGAAGAGTCAATCCAGGTTCATCAGATACAGTGATGCGCTCCGTGATTAGCCTGTCACTTCATAAACTCCAACAAACTCCTCTTTGTCAGCTCAGAGAAAGCACCTTTGCTCTCAAAAGTATTCTCTTCATGCTGATGGGAACTCACAGCCTGCATTAATCATTTCTATGACTCCATATCTATGACGTTTGTTCATTCCCTTGATGTTATTATCAGCACAGTATATCGTCTGTGTCTTATTAATGTTATTTATGCGCAATTGAAAAAGAAAATTCCAACAGAAACAGACTGGAGAAACAGATGTTTGAATTAATCATGCTTTTTTATAACTGACTTAGGAAGGAACACTGGAAGGTAACTCTTCATAAAACTGTTTACTAATTTGGTGCTAATTGGCAATAACTTAACAATTTCATTCTGACAAGTCATAAATATTTGAAAATCAAATGATATTGGTGCTGTCATAATCAGAACACTTCTGTTTGGAGTAAATTCTGGATCTGAATGGCAGAAGCTGTGTTCGGCAGCTTTTTTTAAATATTAATTCACAGAATGAAGTGGGGGTCGCTTACTGCAGTTGTACAGGGCATTGGTAAAACCAGGCCCACAATATTGTGCGCAATTTTAATTTCATTACTTCCGACAGCATATCCTTGCTCTAGGGAGAGTAGAGTGAAAGTTCACTAGGCTGACCCAAGAGGTGGCAGGACATTTCTATGAGGAGAAATTGGTTCAACTGGGCCCATATAGGATCATAGAGTCATAGAGCTGTACAGCATAGAAACAGACCCTTCGGTCCAACCCGTCCATGCTGACCAGATATCTCAACCCAATCTAATCCCACCTGACAGCACCCGGCCCATATCCCTCCAAACCCTTCCTATTCATATACCCATCCAAATGCCTCTGAAATGTTGCAATTGTACCAGCGTCCACCACTAAAATTTAGAAGAATGTGAGGAGATCCGATTGAAACACAAAACTCTAACAGGACTGGACAAAATAGATTCAGGGAGGATATTTTCCTTGGTTGGGGAGCCTAGAACCAGAGATCATAGTCTCAGAGTTGAGATAAAAGAATTTTTTTTTTACTCAGAGAATAGTCAACTGTTGGAATTCCTCACCTCAGAAGAATGTGAAGGCCTGGAACGTATTCTAGAAAAATGTTGCTACATTTTTAGATATTAAAGGCATCAAAGGATACAGAGAGAAAGTGGAATTATGGTGCTGTGAAGAAGGATCAGCCATGATGATAATGGATGGCGGGGCAGGCTTGAAAGACTGAATGGCCTACTCATGCTCCTAGGTTCTATTTACACAGTCTATCATGTTCACAAACCACCAACCGGACAGACCAGACCATTGGCAGATTGTGCATCTCCAAATGGATGCTCTGGATGGAGCCAATTCAAACTGGGCCCAAGTACAGTCAAGGAGTCAAAGAATCTGTCCTGTCAATATTAACACATGAGAAACAGCTAGGAGAAAATGAGGACTGCAGATGCTGGAGATCAAGGTCAAGTGTGTGGTGCTGGAAAAGCACAACAGGTCAGGCAACATCCGAGGAGCCAGAGAGGAATCTTGATGAAATGTCGACCCTCCAACTCCTCAGATACTGCCTGACTGGCTGTGGTTTTCCAGCACCACACTCTTGACATGAGAATAAGTTGCCTAATCGCGGTTGAGATGGTGATCCATCATCAAGCCTGGTGTCAAACCCTTCCAATCAACGTCTGCAAACAGATGGAACAGGAAGGCATTGGTTTCTGCCAATAATCTTTCACCATCGTTACCAATCCTCAGCTGATCCTCTCACAGCCAGATAGTCTGCGAGGCTAAGCTACCAACTTTGATTCTGCATCCAGAATCCCAGAGGGAGGGGCCTTGCAAGTGTGGTCTTCCTGCAGGTGACCAATGAGGAATCAGGGAAAGAGGATGCCAAGTCCGGGATCCTACGGCAATATTTGGCCAGCAGCCTCATTAGGAAAAGTGTGGACCGCTGGAGAAGAAAGTAACAAGGGGTCACCACAAGCTGAAGGTGCTCTCTTCTGCTGGAGTAAAATAACTCACAGGCCTCAGATGGAGGAATATCTCTTTCAGAAACTAGTCTGCAGCTGCTGCAGGGCCTCCATGATCTTTGCTGCCTTTGTGATATAACTATTCAATACCATGAAGTTCCCAGTGAAGGCCACATTCACAGAGCTGCCAAGGTGCACATGTGGCAGTGTGGAGACAGGGATGGTGAGGAAATGGACTGATGACTGGAAACTTGTGTAATAAATTGGCTGCCAGCCTCTGTGGCGAGAGCTAGTTGCTAGCCCTACCCTGAGAATTCCTTACTGCAAGTGGGAATGCAAAAGGAGCTATCACAACATGGCTTCCCCATTTCATTTAACACCCCGCCTTCAATCCTGATCCCAGAAGGCAAGGAAAATTCAGCCTATAGCATCACACAATTTGAAGGGAGACCATTCTGCGCTTTAAATGTATGATAGCCCTTTGAATGATCTATCCAATTAGCCTCACTGCTTGCTTAGTTTAATTCTCAGCAGTTAAGTAGCATCTGGTACATGGAGATAGCAATGAATTCGATATCATGCATAATTAGAGATTGCCAAAAATGTTAAGCACAGACCTGGTCTTCCATAGACAGATTTAAGGAGGTCCAATTTTAAGCAGATTTAGCCAAGTCAATTTAATTACCAACACTTCAATTGAATCTGAATTCAGATACATTATTGTGTCTTTGGTAGCTAATGCATGAAATTATCACTGCAAGGGAAATGACTGACATGTTCGACAGTTCCCAATGCTATGAGCAACAAGCGCATGAGTAATTGAAATGTATTTCCTGCTTAAAGCTGAATTATCTCTGCTTTAATGTTTTGTAAAGTAATAGATAGCAAACATATTTCTTGCTCCCACTTAACAATTATAAATTTGAACTAAAAATAAGCTAGTGATCTTCAGAAAAGTTGCTTCTGGGAATTTATTTAATTGAGAAAAAAATGGGCTTTTTGCATCACATTAAATTTTCAAAACTTGCACGTGAAACAATTTTGGCTTAAGAAAAGTGCACTTGTAAATTTATCTGTGTAGGGATTCTATGATTGTGATGTAATGTGATCAGGTATTTGAACCTTGTTCCGCATTTGAGACAGGATCTAGGTTGTTTTTCCTGCACAATGCTGGGGCCGAGCTGTACTATTGGGAGTGTTGCTTTCAGAAAAGGCGTTAGAACTGAGCTGAAGGCATTCAATGTTTTGAAAAACTCAGCAGGTCAGGTAGGATCCATGAAAGTTAAAGGCAGATTTTCCTGATAGATTCAATACATCCTGTCATTGCCCCATCTGCAAGTGTCCCCCTCTCTGATTCCCAACCTCCTGCCAAACTAGTTTAAACCCTCCTGAATCACACGAGCAAATCTCCCATGGAGGACATTTGAGCCCCTCCAGTTGAAGTGTATGGCTTGAGTCTCACAATTTCCCAACTAAGGAGCTCCTCGATCCCTTGGTTGAAATAGCCCTGCCCTTGCACATTTATTTCATCCAGGGAGATGGATCAGGATAGGATTGAGGCTGTCGATTTTGGAAGCATATCCTAGAGACCACAGGAGGTGTGCGTGGTTTAATACCAAAGAGGGCTGTTCAGGAGGACAATGGTCTTGAACTTCATTTCTGTCACAGTTTGGCTGTCCCTCTCTCACCCCCCCTCCTTGCCTCACTCACCCATCTACTCCCCAAGGCTCCCCATATTGATTGGATTTCACTTGATTTATCACTGTCACATTTACCAAGGTACAGTCTTAGTGTTTATCTTATCTCAAAATCCCATCCGACAGCATACCCACCACTGACATCCAACTCACTTATCTATAGTTCCCAGGCTTCTCCTTGCAGTTCTTCTTAAATAAAGGCACAGCATTGAAAGCCACAGTTGTCAGGTCTCCGGCACTGAGCTTGGCACTGTGGCTCAGAAGGGAAGTGGGGGAAATAGAAAAGCACTAGTGGTAGGGGACTCAATCGTTAGACGGATTGACAGTGGATTTTGTGGTCAAGAACAGGAAAGAATGTTGCCTCCCTGGTGCAGGTCCAGGATGTCGCCGATTGGGTTTACAGGATTCTGAACTGGAAGGGTGAGCAGCCAGAAATCGTGGTACATTTTGGCACCAATGACATAGCCAGGAAAGGGATTGAGGATCTAAAACGTGACTACAGAGAGTTAGGTTGGAAGCTGAAGAGCAGGACGAGTAGAGTAATAATCTCAGGTTTGCTACCAGTGCCATGAAATAGTGAGATGAGGAACAGTCAGCGAATGCAGCTTAACACATGGCTGCGAGGCTGTTGCAGAAGGGAGGGCTTCAGATACCTAGACCATTGGGATACATTCTGGGGAAGGTGGGACCTGTACATGAAGGTGCACCTGAACTGGAGGGGCTCAAATGTCCGCCATTGGAGATTTGCTCGTGTGATTCAGGAGGGTTTAAACTAGTTTGGCAGGAGGTTGGGAATCAGAGAGGGGGACACTTGCAGATGGGGCAATGACAGGATGTATTGAATTTATCAGGAATGTTTCTCATGTGATGAAACAAAGGGATTGGTTAAAGTGTGTCTGCTTTAACACAGGAGTGTCTGAAATAAGAGTGCTGAAATTAGAGCATGGATCAGTACTTGGGGCTACGATGTTATGGCCTTAACGGAGACTGGGTTTCACGGGTGCAGGAATGGTTGCTAGATGTTTCAGGGTTTAGAATATTTAAAAAGAACAGGGAGGGTGGAAAAAGAGGGGGTGTTGCATTGCTAATCAGAGAGTGCATCATAGCCACAGAAACAAAGGTTGTTGAGGAAGGTTTGTCTACTGAGTCAGTATGGGTGGAAGTTTGAACAGCAAGGGAACAGCCACCTCATTGGGGGGTTTCTACAGACCACCTAATAGCAGTAGAGAGATTGAAGAACTCATAGGCTGGCAGATTCTGGAAAAATGCAGAAGCAGCAGGGTTGCTGTTATGAGTGATTTCAACTTTCCCAATATCGACTGGAATCTCCTTTGTGCAGATTGTTTGAATGGAGCTGTTTTTGTCAGGTGTGTTCAGGGGGGTTTCCTTACTCAGTATGTAGACAGACCGATGAGGAGAGAGGCCATGGATTTGGTGCTCGGCAATGAGCCAGGATAGGTGTCAGATCTCACGGTGGGAGAGCACTTTGGTGACAATGACCACAACTGCTTCACGTTTACCATAGCCTTGGATAGTGAAAGGAGCAATTACCGCGGGAAGATATTTAATTGAGGAAAAGGAAATTAAGACGCTGGGAGCAATTGTTCCACAGAAAGGGCACAGCAGACATGTGGAGACTGTTTAAGGAGCAGTTGTTGCGAGTGATGCACAAATTTGTTCCTCTGAGACAGACAAGAAGGGGTAAGATTAAGGAACCTTGGATGACGAGAACAGAGGAGCTTCTTGTCAAAAGGAAGAAGGCAGCTTACGTAAGGTGGAGGAAGCAAGGATCTAGCACAGCTTTAGAGGATGACAGGCTTGCTAGAAAGGAGTTCAGAAATGGACTGAGGAGGGCCAGGAGGGGGGCACGAAAAAGGCTTGGCAAGAAGGATTATGGAGAATCTAAAGACATTTTACTCATACGTGAGGAATAAGAGAATGATTAGGGAGAAGGTAGGATTGATCAGGGATAGCAGAGGGAAATTGTGCGTGGAGTCTGAGCAGATAGAGGAAGCCCTAAATGTATTTTTTGCTTCAGTTTTCACCAAGGAAAGAGACCTTGTGAATTAGAACTTCGAGGAGCAGGGATACAGTCTTGACCAGATCAAGATTGAGGAAGTTGATGTGCTGGAAATAATGGAAAATATTAAGATTGATAAGACCGCAGGACCAGACCTGATTTATCCTAGATTGCTCCGGGAAGCGAGAAAGGAGGTTGCTAAGCCGCTGGCGAGGATATTTGCCTGTTCACTCTCCACGGGAGTCATACCGGAGGATTGGAAGGAGGCGAATGTTGTTTCTCTTTTCAAGAAGGGTAATAGGGAAATCCCTGACAATTTCAGACCAGTCAATCTTACGTCTGTGGTTAGCAATGTTTTGGAAAGAATTCTGAGGGATAGGATTTATGACTATTTGGCAAAGCACAGTGTGATTAAAGACAGTCAGCATGGCTTTGTGAGGGGCAGGTCATGACTCACAAATCTTATTGAAGGTCAAACAGTGGATGTGTTGTATTTGGACTTCAGCAAGGCATTTGATAAGGTTCCCCATGGTGGGCTCATTCATAAAGTCAGGAAGTATGGGATACAGGGAGATTTGGCTATCTGGTTTCAGAATTGGCTGGTTGACAGAAGGCAGAGAGTGGTTGTAGATGGAAAGTATTCTGCCTGGAGGTCAGTGTTGAGTGGTGTCTCGCAGGGCTCTTTTCTTGGGCTTCTGCTCTTTGTAGATTTTATAAATGACTTGGATGAGGTGGTTGAGGGGTGGATTGGTAAATTTGCATATGTCACAAAGGTTGGAGGTGCCGTCGATAGTATCGAGGGCTATTGCAGGCTACAGCGTGACATAGACAGGATGCAGAGCTGGGCTGAGAAATGGCAGATGGAGTTCCACCTGGATAAATGCGAAGTGATGCATTTTGTAAGGTCAAATTAAAATGCTGAATATAGGATTAAAGACAGGATTCTTGGCAGTGTGGAGGAACAGAGGGATCTTGGTGCGCAAGGACATAGATCCCTCAAAGTTGCCACCTAAGTGGATAGGGTTGTTCAAAATGCATTTGGTGTTTTGACTTTCATCAACAAGGGGATCGAGTTTAAGAGCCACGAGGTATTGCTGCAGCTCTACAAGTCCCTGGTGAGACCACACTTGGAATATTGTGTCCAGTTCTGGTCTCCCTACTATAGGAAAGGTACAGAGGCTTTGGAGAAGGTGCAAAGAAGGTTTACCAGGATGCTGCCTGGACTGGAGGGCTTGCCTTATGAAGAAAGGTTGAATAAGCTCAGACTTTTCTCTCTGGAGAGCAGGAGGAAAAGAGGAGACCTGATCGAGGTGTACAAGATAATGAGACGAATAGATAGAGTCAATGGCAGAGACCTTTCCCCAGGGCAGGATTAACTGGTACAAGGAGTTATTGTTTGAAGGTATTAGGGGGAAGGTATAAGGAGACATCAGAGGTAGGTTCTTTACACAGAGTTGTGAATGCATGGAATGCATTGCCAGCTGTGGTGGTGGAAGCAGAGTCATTGGGGACATTTAAGTGACTGCTGGACATGCACATGGATAGCAGTGAGTTGAGAGGTGTGTAGGTTAAGTTATTATATTTTACATTAAGACGAAACCTCAGCACAATATCGTGGGCCAAAGGGCCTGTTCTGTACTGTATTTTTCTATGTTCTGTGTTCTATTAGCCACCCTCCAGTCTTGCACTACCTACCTGTGGATGATAGATATCTCTAAGGATAAATGCAGGAGGAAAATCTCATTGAAACTACAGAACTTAAGAATCCTGGATAGAGTGGATGTGGTGAAGATATTTTCAATTTTAGGAGAGACTAGGACCTGAGGACGTAATGGATGGATGATCCATCAGAACTGAATTTAGGAGGAATTTCTTCAGCTGGAGGTTGGTGAATCTGTAGGTCTCATTGTTGTAGAATATTATAGAGGCCAAGTCATTGAGTGTATTTAAGACAGAGATAGATAGGCTCTTAATTAGTAGAGAGTTCAAGGATTACAGAGACAAGGCAGAAGAAATAGGTTGCAAAAGAAATCAGCTATGATTGAATGGAGGAGCAGATTCGATGGGCCTAATAGCCAAATTACGTCCACTATCTTATGTTTTTCTGGAGTTAGTATAAAAGGAATTCTAAAGGACAGTCATGCCAGACTCAAAACTTTAACTCTGTTTCTTTGTCCACAGATGTTGGCAGATACACTGATTTCTTCAACATTTTCTGTTTTATTTCAGGTTCCCAGCACCCTCAGTAGTTTTTTTTTGTGAGTGATTAACGTCTTTGAATGCTTATAAGATTTTCCCTTTACATAGTACATTTCCAATTTTTTTTTTCTTAACATTTTCATAGCTGCCACTATTTTCATTTGGCTCATCGGTTCTTTATGTAGGCCACATCGGGGTTTGGATGGGACATAAGATGGCATTGAGTTGGCATGGAGGTATGAGGGCCACAGGGAAGGTAAGAAGGCCAAGCGGTGACATGGAAGGTATGAGAAGCTGAAGAAATAGTTCTTCATTTGTATATCCTTCTGAGTTTAGTTTTCAAAAGGTTCCCAAAGTCCAGGCTTTGCACTCACAATTACTCTGAGATCCATGAACCATGAGTAATGGAGAAGCTGGTCCAACTCGATGTCAGTATGGGGGGTTAGGAGATGCTTAGGTTCAATGCAATGGCAGTTGCGTGGTTCCTACCTGCATATTTTACCCATCAATCTGGAAATTGCTAGTGCAGGGTAAGACAAACATTGCCAGACATATGGAAACATCCCAGATTCAGGTCCAATCCACCATATTCAATGGCTTTGCATAATTCTGACTCCACAAAAATATAGGCAAATATGTTACAAGTTGATAACATTTCATCACTACCCTCTGGAAGGAAATGTTCACTCTGTTTCTCGCTCCCACAAATGCAGACTAATTTGTCAAGGGTTTCCAGCACTTTATGTTTTTTGTTTGATTCCAAATATCCACAGTATTTTGATTTTAGTAAAACTTAGATTTGGTTTGCTTTCTCCCCTCATTTTCCTTCGTGCAATAATAGAAAAAACAGCATTAAAAGGAGCGAATCATACCATTTTATTAACTGGCATTAGTCATACCCTCTGCCTGTGTTCACCTATCGCCCCCATCTCACCCTTTATCTGCAGGTCCCCTCACCCACACGCTCAGTCCTGAAGAAGGGTTATCCCTGAAACATTGACTTCTTCACCTCCTAATGCTGCTGGGTTGCTGTGTTCTTCCAGACCCCTGCTTGTCTACTCTAGAAAATGCCTTGTCACACACTGGAATTGGTGAACTTTTCCTTTGCTCCTTTCTCCCCACACCTGTCCCACCCTTCCCACCTTAAACATTATTGTTTAAACTCCACATTGTATCTCCAAATTGTTCTGTCAAAGTTAATCATTTCATTCTTATCTGCAAGTGCCATAGACCTGCCCATTTCACAAGTTTTGCAACATAATAAAAATTTCAAAATTGAATCATTGGTAAGCCAGTCCAGAAAATTTAATTTTGACAATGACCTTTCCCAACATTGCCAAGGCTGCAATTGTCACATTTTCCCATCTTCTCAGCATTTGAAAAAAAATCACAATCTCCTGACACCTTGAAAATTACAGGAGGATTGGAAAATTACAGTCAAATTGAGAGTTTTCTACCTCCAACTTAGTTTCCCTTGACAACCCAGACTGGATCTCATCATGGTAGCTCTGAGTATTGCAAACCTATTTTGCATCTCTTTTCTGTCTTTTTCTTCTCAATCTAATAGGTTTACTCCTTCCTCCTCGACTGCATCTTCTTCATTTGTAAATCGGATGTAAATTTGTCTTTCAATTTTAGTCATTCAATAATTCTATCATGCCTTCTGCCTCCATAAAAGCATTGTCTTTGCCACTAATTAAGACCATCAGTCTTTTCTCCTTCTACATGTGTTATGGCATTGGGTCATATGGATTAATTTGCACTTTCATTATCTGGTCACAGAACTTTTTTCCTTAACAAATCTTCTGCTAAAGAAAGGACACGACTTTAAGAACAGCTAATTTGCACCATGAAGTCAGATCCTCCTCCATGGTGAGTCTATGGATGCACCAACAGAGATTTTGCCCTGGAAGTGTGAACAGCATTTGCCTATCTCATCAAGTTGAAAGACAGATCATTCAGGAGTTAATGGATAGGACATTAATAAAATTAACCTCCTTGGCTATAAAACACTGATTAAAACATAATGTGTAAGATGTGAGCTAATCCTCCATATATTTTGGAATATACAATTAAAATTATGAAAAGTTATATGATATAAACATATGTTTGGATGCTAGAATTGGGATCCAAGGTTTAAATGCACAAGCTGCTGGATATCTACCTCCATCTCTCTCTCTCTCTCTCTCTCTCACACTCTTTCTCTCCAATTTCATATAAATTCTGAACCTTTTGTGGTAAGAGCAAGTGTCAACAGCCTTACAGTATATTGATACTTCCTACTAAATGTTATTTTATACAATCATCATTCCATGTGAGGAAGGACTGTACCAGGCATAACTAAAAAGCAACTACCTCAGTCGGAACAACTGTATTCAGATGCAATGAGTGAAATTCTGTTGTTGTTCGTTTCTTTAATCTGCATTTTTAACTTGACCCAGTTGACCTCTGTCAAGATACTCTGTAAAATTGCATTGTTCCACTTTCTTATTGAGGATGAGGTGTGACCTTGTGGAGGCTTGTAAAATCATGAGGGGCATGGATAGGCTAAGTAGACAAGGTCTTTTCTCTGGGGAGGAGGAGTCAAGATCTACAAGGCCATAGGTTTAGGGTGAGAGGGACCTAAGAGTCAGCTTTTTAACTCAGAGGATGGTGTGTGTATGGAATGAGCTGCCAGAGGAAGTGGTGGAGGCTGGTACAATTGCAACATTTAAAAGACAGACGTTGGGAATATATTGCTTACTTTATCCTGTTTTCCCAATTGATTATCCAAATATATTAGATAATTGAACTTGCAAATTATCACTGCTCCTTTATTTTTATATTTTTCTGATTTTGCCCCTAAGTTTGTCTTTTATTTCTTTTCTTTTGGCTATCTGCTTCTAGCATAATCTCAAACAGAACATTGTTAGCTTTACTGCAAGATATTCCTGGGCGATCATCCAGTGAATTGTATAGTGAAACTGTTTTTTTTTAAATAAATAAAAATGGTACTGTTCAGGTCACCCTTGCTGCTTTTATCACTTACAATAATTTGGTGCCCTCTGGTCCTCAAACCTTCTGCTAGTGTCAAGCTCCTCCCAATTTTCAACAATTCTTTTCTAAAAACATATTTTTAATCATCTCTTTTCCTCAGTAAAGAGCCTCAGCTTCTCTAATTTAGTTAAAGTTCCTTACCATAAGATCCATTCCCATGGATTATTTTTCCTCTCCCTCAGCCTTCACATTCATCCTAAAGTGCAATGATCAGAACTGGACATGGTACTTCAGTCAAGGCAAACTTGCATTTTATACCAGTTTATCGCAACCTGCATGTCTTTTCACTTGATGCTCCAATTAATAAAGTCGAGCATCTCATATGCACATTACAAAAGGAGAACCAAATGAGACCCTAATCTACTTCAATTGATGCTCATAGGTGGGTGTTTCAAGTTGGGGGAGCATCAAAAGTGGGAATTGTGGCCATCAATTCATCTAGTGGGTGGCATGGTGGCTAAGCAGTTCGCGCTGCTACCTCACTGCGCCAGGGACCCGGGTCCGATTCCCGCCTTGGGCGACTGTCTGTGTGGAGTTTGCACATTCCCCCTGTGTCTGTGTGGGTTTCCTCCTACAGTTTAAGGATGTGCAGGTTAGGTTAATTGGTCATGCTAAATTGCCCATAGTGTTAGGTGCATTAGTCAGGTGTAAATATAGTGTAGAGGAATGGGTGTGGGTGGCCTACTTTTCAGAGGGTCGGTCTGTACTTGTTGGGCCAAATGGTCTCCTCCCATGCTGTAGGGAATCTAATCTATTCTAGTCCAGGGATAGTGCGAAAATCATTTCCAAAGGATCAATTTCCTAGCGATAAGCTTTTTGTAAGTTTTGTTCATGGGGTGTGGGCGTTGCTAGCCAGGCTCACATCTATTACTGCTCCAGAGGGCAATTAAGAATCAACAGCATTACTATGTGTCTGAGTCACATCTAAAACTGACCAGGTAAGGGTGACAGTTTATCCAAAGGACATAAATGAGCCAAAGAGGATTTTAGCAACAATTGACAATTGTTACAAGCTCTTCATCACTCCAATTTAAAAAAAAATTGAATTCAAATTTTACCACCTGAATAATAGATGGGTGGACAGGGCATTTGATATACTTACCTTTCCTGGTCAGTGCATCAAGTACAGGAGTTAGAATGTCATGTTGCGGCTTCAGAGGACATTGGTTAGGAGGCCACTTCAGAAATACTGCATTCCCTGGTCTCCCTGTGAACCTTGAAAGGGTGTATAAAGGATTTACAAGGAAGTTCCTGTGATAGGAGGCTTTGTGCTATAGGGAGAAGCTGAATAGGCTGGGGCTATTTTTCTTGGAACGTCAGAAGCTGAGGGATGAACTTATAGAGGTTTGCAAAATCATGATGGGTGTGGATAGGGTGAATAGCCAAGGCCTTTTCCCCAGGGATGGGGAGTACAAAACTAGAGGTCATAGGTTAAAGGGGAGAGGGTTAAGATATAGAAGGGATCTAATGGGGAACTTTTCCATGCAGAGGTGGAGCATGTATGGAATGAACTGGCACAGGGAGAGGCAGAGTTTGGTACAATTAAAAGGCATCTGGATGAATACATGAATAGGATGGGTTTCGAGTGATATGGGCTAAATGGGATGAGATAATTTAGGATATCAGATCAGCATGGACGAGTTAGACCCAAGGGTCTGTTTCCATGCTGTACACATCTATGACACAGACATAAATGAACCGAAGAGGATTTTAACAACAATCGACTGTAGTTTCATGTTCCTTATTATTTCATGTTCTAATTTAATGGAATTCATGTTTTACCACCTCATGATAGGATCCAAACCCATGTCCCCAGAATATTTGCCTGGGATTTGGGAATTACTAGTTCAATGACATGACTATTATGCCACAGCCTTCCTGTTAGAAAGTGCATGTCCTTGGACATTGGTTCAGAGGTGGCATCATGCTTTGTAAATCTAGAAGAAAAGGGAAGAAAGAGAAAGAACTTGAAAGCTTGCAATGTGCTTATTTTGTTCCTCAAGGCTGCCAGTGATTGACAGCTGCATACAAATTATTGTTGGAGAAATAATATCACATTTGTTCAAACAAAATGATTGAGCACCTCGTTCGCACAACTTCAATTTTACTCAGGCTACACAATTTGGATTTTGAAATCAAAAATTATTTTTCCTAAGAGTCAAGGTATTTCAAACATAGCTCTTCCAGCAACTTGTCATTTTTTTTCAGCATGTTTCACTCACATTGTCCAACATTAACAACTCAAAGAATGTCTGAAAAGAAGGCGAGCAAGTATTTTATCATATTTATTCTAAACACAAATATAGAAAACAATTAATCGGTTCAAACAGGACAAACACGAATTAAACAAATCCAGGTCTTTTTTACACAGCATCAGTCAGTGTGCAATACATGAATCGAAAAATCAGCTCTGTCATTCCATTGCCTTTTAAAAATCTACAGCTTGTATTATAAATTATATATATGTATTTATACAAAGACCAATATGTTTGTTTTAACTACAGTACTTTGCTTGTTAAAAATGCCTCCAGCTTTTCCGAAAAGCATTAAGCAAACCTGTGTTTCGCTTATGGTTGCTACTTGTGTTCATCGAGGGGCCTGTAATTTGTCAAAACATTGGTTAAGTTACAAAACATAGGAGACAATGGACTGAACCATAACTGGAGTAATAGTAGAGCTGACTGAATATCGCCAAAAGGGTTTTGGAGCAGTGTCGAACTGACGGTCTTTTGCTGTAAAGTGAAGATTGTGTTGTAAATACCACCTCAGGTTTATTATCATGGCCACAAGCTTTTTGCATCAGCACAGTTTTACCATTCAGTTAACTGCCATCTTTCATTACAAGAAGAATGCAAAGCCAAAGGAAAGCTGAAGAAGGAAACAAGTGAATAGATAGCAGGAGATGGAGTCAATTATCACCTTTGTAAAACCAGTTCCTTTTCTTGAATCCTGCTTATGGAATTATGCTAAAAAAAAAACTTAACTGCCATAATTGCATTTAAAATGTCTCAGAGCTGTGAAACAGCTGACACAGAGGCTTGCTGGAATTCATTCGGTAAATCGTAAGAACAAGTCCAGCAAAATTCCCTCAGCCACGTCAATAGGAACATCAAATACATGTGCCACTGTCTGTCTGTGACAATTGAGGGGGAAGACAGTGCCACAGTTGCCTCATCTGATAAGCTCCCACTGTACAAAGTAGACTGAGAAAATCTCTGGATGAGGTTCACAGAAGGTAGGATTTAGATACTGAAAGTCTTAAAGTGTAACAAGGGGAAAGAATCCTCATGAAAATACAGGAATATTTCAAAATGATAAAGGTAGAGAGTATACAAGGCCACTATGTTTGATTGACAAAACCCAAGTACACTCCTTCCCATAATATTAGTATTCCATTTCTCTCTCCAGATATGATACGGTTTTGTCAAATGAATTCAGTGTGATTCTTTAATGACCTTTCTTGGTTATTCATTCCAGAACTCTATTAATTATTGTTAAAGTAGCTAACTGCTTTTCATGCTTTTCATTTTTAATTTGTTAACCTTGGTTTAAGAACATAAGAAGTGGGATTGGAGTAGGCCATGCAATCTCTGGAACATTCTATGTCATTCAGTAAGATCATGAATGATCTTTTTTTCATTAATTCCACTTTCCCAGCTTATGCCTTAGCTCCATTACATCCAAAGGTCTATCAACCTCAGTCTTGAATACACTCAGTAAATGAGCATCCACAGCCTTTGAAATCTTCGATACCATGAATAATTTGTCTGATTCAATTCAGTCCTGATGAAGGGTCATGCCCGAAACATTGACTCGCTTGCCCCTCAGATGCTTCCTGACCTGCTGTACTTTTTCCAGCACTATACTCTACTTACTCAATATTTACAAAGCCTTTGTTATCCTGAAATTCTTAATTAAAATGCTTCAAAGTTACTTTATGCACAAGGAATAATTCCTGGCTTCTTTAATGTATTGCTTATGACAGCTGAGACACCAATACTATCAGGAAATACCGGATAGGCTGGGTCCAATTGTCTCAATGCCCCCAGTAATGGAAGTATCCAAAGTAGGATTTCATTATGGTCAAACATGCCAATAAATGTGAAGCATAAGTGCTAGTCCAGAACAGTTGGGCTGAGTGGCCAATTCTGGTGCTGAAAAATTCTATGTATTAAGTCACACCCTTAATGGGAATGTATCCTTGTACAATTTGTGTGGAAAGAAAATTAAGTGTTAAGGGATCCACATTTCCCAGGGAAGTCGTGAGGACTGCAGATGCTGGAAAGTCAGAGTAAATAAAGTGTGGCGCTGGAGAAAGCACAGTAGGTCAGGAAAGATCTGAGGAGCAAGAGAGTCAATGTTTCAGGACTGATGAAATGCCCCGAAACGTCGACTCTGCTGCGCGTGATGCCCTTCTCTTTATCATTTCCTGTTGCACCTCTGCACTCAACACTCATTTGGCAATGTGACACTGCTTGCTTCAAACAAAGATAAGACTGTTTTGGCTATGATTTTGAAAACCTGCTGACTTATTGTTATAGTTTTTTATTGAGATGGTTCAAGGTAACCCAGCATCAATTCCCTTCATTTTGTTTCTTATTGCTAGAGCAGTAAGAGAGCAAAGGGCAATTATAGTTTTGTTTCTGTGAACAAGCAGTCAAGTTAGTAAGAGCGATGACAAGAGAACACCTAAATTAAGAAAGATAAAACACAAGGTTCCAAGACATTACCTCAACAATGAAAGATAAAGACTGGCCTTAACGTACTGTATTCTAAGTAGAGTAGATAGAGTGTGGTGTTGGACAAGGTACAGCAGGTCAGGTAGCATCTGAGGAGCAGGAGCATTGACGTTTCATCAGACTTGAAACATCAACTCTCTTGCTCCTTAGGTGTTGCCTGACCCACTGTGCTTTCTCCAGTGCCATACTCATATCTACTCTGACTTTCCAGCATCTGCAGTCCTTACTATCTTCTTCCATTCTAAGTAGAACTGGTAACATGGAGACCAAGGCTGAATCACAGGGAGGACTGAAAACCTAAAAATATGGCCCCAAAAAGGTGTGCACCAATATATTATGAATGCACAGTCGACAGGTGAAAAAGTAGAACCTGTTTCCCTCTTGTGAGTACAACATTTTTTGGACTGAGTAGGCATCATGTTTGATAAGCTTAGAGGGCTGGTGCTGCATCAGGAAACCAGCCTGTGTCATTAGCTTCAATGTCAGAACACTGCAGAACCGTTAAATCTACAACCTGACAGTTATTGGTCAGCGCAATAAAACTTGCTCTGAAAAAACACTTGTGGTGCTGTTGTTGGACTAGGCACACTTTTTTGTGAAAGACTATCAGGAGTTTGGGGTGGACGGGGCAGACTGTGAATTCAGTCCTATTGTCTCAGAAATAGCCTGCTGCTCTCTCAGGTAGGCGCCTGGCTGGTGGTCAGAACTATGGCATCAGGGCCTCTAATCCCACGAGCGTTCCAGCTGGCCACCCACAAACAGGCAGGCTCAAGAGGCAGAGTGGAACAGGCATACCCCCAACGGATAAAAGTGCGTTCAAAGTGTTGATCATCACAATGTGTCCTGCAAGTCACATTCATTGACGTAGCCAGCTGTGTTCTTCATCTCTTTCACCCCAGTGATGCACCTCTTCAAATTAAGCAGACTTGTGAGGTGCTTATTATTATGATTATTATTATTATTATTTTTTCTTTTCAGTCCATTCCTTACCAGAGGAAAACGATCCAGACCACGCGTACACTCTCCATCACCACAACACCCACCTGCCTGCCCTCAGTGACTGGTCTTTGCAGTGCCTTGTGCGTGTGCAGCGTGGCGTGAAACTGTGCAGAGACTCATCCTGGTGCGGCCCATGGATGTGTCAGGAGACTCCCACATCGGAAATGCAACAGCGGTTTGAAAGAAATGGAGGTGGAGGGTTGCTTTTCAGAATGGAGACCTGCGACTAGTGATGTACCACAAGGATCGGTGCTGAGATTGCTGTTTATTGTCATTTATATGAATGATTTGGATGTGAACATAGGAGGTATAGTTAGTAAGTTTGCAGATGATACCAAAATTGGAGTTGTAGTGGATAGTGAAGAAGGTTAATCACAGCACAACAAATCTTGATCAGATGGGCCAAAGGGCTGAGGGGTGGCAGATGGAGTTTAATGTAGATAACTGTGATGTGCTGCATTTCCAGAAAGCAAATCAGAGCAGGACTTATACACGTAATAATAAGGTTCTGGGGAGTGTTTCTGGACAAACAGACCTTGGAGTGCAGGCTCATAGTTTCATGAAAGTACAGTCATGGGTAGATAAGATAGTGAAGAAGGCATTTGGTATGCTTTCCTTTATTGGCCAGAGTATTGCGTACAGGAGTTGGGAGGTCATGTTGAGGCTGTACAGGATATTGTTTTGGTCACTTTTGGAATATTGTGTGCAATTCTGGTCTCCTTCCTATCAGATGGATGTTGTGAAACTTGAAAGGGATTTACAAGGATGGTGCCAGGGTCGGAGAAATTGAGCTCCAGGGAGAAGTTGAATAGGCTGGGGCTGTTTTCCCTGGAGGGTCGGAGGCTGAGGGGTGACCTGTAGAGGTTTATAAAATCATGAGGGGCATGGATTGGATAAATAGACAAGGTATTTTCCCTGGGGTGGGGGAGTCCAGAACTAGAGGGCATAGGTTTATGTTGAGAGGGGAAAGATATAAAAGAGACCTAAGGGGCAACTTTTTCACACAGTGTGTGTAACATGTATGGAATGAGCTGCCAGAGGAAGTGGTGGAGGCTGGTACAATTGCAACATTTAAGAGGCATTTGGATGGGTATATGAATAGGAAGGGTTTGGAGGGATATGGTCTGGGTGCTGGCAGGTGGGACTGGATTGGGTTGGGATATCTGGTCGGCATGAACAGCTTGGACCAAAGGGTCTGTTTCCATGCTGTACATTTCTATGACTCTAAATGGGATAGATTAGGTTAGGATATCTGGTCGGGATGGACGAATTGGACCAAAGGGTCTGTTTCCATGCAGGACATCTCTGTGACTCGACAACACTTATGAACATTTGTCAGCTGCAAAACTATGTTCTTTACGTTAAAAAGCAGCAGGAAATGATAGGTTAGTTGTCTCATGTCAAGAGATTCAGACCGTGTCATTGGATGGAATCTATTGTGGAATCTCATTTAAGCATCAGCTTATCACATTTCTTAAGAAACAATTCAAAGTATTTGGTACACAATGAGTTACTTGGTGTGCACCAACTATTATTATATAGACAAAATCTGCAGCCTTATTTCACATAGAAAAATCCCACAACAGCAATATGATTAATCAGTTAGGAGGTAAGCACAGATCTGTTTATGTGCCACCTTTTATGACCTCAGAATATCCAAAAGCACATCACAGTTAATGATGTCCTCTTGAAGTGTAGTCAATGCAGTCAATTTTGTACACACCAATGACTTATAATCAATGAGATCATGTCCATACAAACTATTTTAGTTGTTGGTTTAGGAATAAACATGGGACATAAAGACGTCTGTTTGCTGTTCTTCTTTTAATAGTGACATGTGATTTGCATATCATCATGCAATACTGTGTTCTTCCATCTTGTCACCAACAGCTCCAATGTTGTATTGGCATGTCAGCTAGGATAACTGCAGTGGGGCTTGAACCCCACAACCTTCCAGACTTAAAAATGAGAGCATTACTCATTGAGCCACAGCTAACACCATATAATGATTTTGGTGACGCTGGTTAAGGGAGAAGTGGTGTTTGGCAACCAGGAAGTCTCCAGTGTTCTTCAAGCAATATCTTGGGATTATTAGCATTTGCCTGAACAGGAAAACTGAGTATCAGTTTCATATCTCATCTGAAGAATGGTACTTCCAACAATGCAACACTTTCTCAGTACAGCGTAGCCTAGATAACAGGCTCAAGGCTCAATTTATATGGATCATCTGAAATTCTTAATACAATCAGACTTTAAACACAATCCTAAGTATATATATGTTTAAATATAATAGCACAATTACTTATAAGTGTTTTGATTTTGCTTTTAGCAGAAAATTATGAAAAAGGTAATAAAATATGCTTCAGAAACTTTGGCAGTGAGTGAAATTGGATTACTGAAAAAGCTGCAAATTTGTGCTTAGCTCTGTAAAACTTCCGTGGCTATCACAGACATAGGATGCCTGAAATTATAGGAAAAGTACAAAGTGTTTACTTAACAGCTTGATCCTGACTTCCAACACATGTATTATAAGTTTGCGTTAAATACACTTATGCTTAATCTGTAACATGATTTGTGCCATACATTCGGGGAAATGTCCTCCAAGGTGGCTTTCAAGATACACAATAATGCAGAATCGCTGAGCGAAACTGATAGCCAAGCACCATACCCATGAAGACAGCCTCAACCGTGATCTTGGATTCATGTCGTGTTACATGTAACCTCACCATGCTATTCTGTGTCTTAAAATCTTCCTTCCTGTCATGTTTGACCACCATCACCTTGATAACTTGCTATGATCTCCCTACCTTAATTAGTTTGTACAGTTTTGAATTACTTGTTACCTTGGATATACCCTCGGCTGTGACCCTTATACCTATCATGTCATTCCCATCATTAGGTTTGTCTCCAGCACCACCTTATTTTTAAATTTTTTGTAATTATCTCTCAGCCTCAATTCATTGGATTGTAGGTCATCCCATTCACTTACTAGTCAGCTGTTGACACTTTACTCACACTGTCTGACACTTTTGTGATCACCTACAGAGGCTTATTATTTGACATTCCACTCACACCATTTCTACGATGTTTTGATTTCTCTGCCCATTGATCTCTCTTCATATAAAATTCTGTACCTGTGTGCTATCCTTCACTTCACCCAACAAAGGAGCAGTGCTCTGAAAGCTTGCGATTTCAAATAAACCGCTTGGACTTTTATCTGGTGTCGTACGACTTCTGAGCTTGTCTACCCCAGTCCAACACCAGCACCTACACATCATGTGCCATGCATTGAGTTATGGTTTATGCAGTTAGAAAGCATGAATAATTCATACTGTCACAAATTTCATTCCTTTAATCCAATAGGAAATCAGTATGAGATATTTGTTGCTAAATGCCCAATAATACAGGTCGACAAACACAATGATTTTTTCCATCAGTCTTCTCAAATTAATATTTGTTGATGGTTTTGATTGGATCATTTTATTAAATATCTTAATAAAAATTAAACTGTCAGAGACTTTTTAATGACAAACTATCCACAAGGAGATTGCCTCCCTTTTAAAAACCAAAATCTCTTCTGTGTTGTTCTGCCTTTTAAAATTCTACATTTTATTCTGTCGATACAAAAAAAAAGTTATTTTCTCATTGCTGAAGGAGTTCTTCTGAAAGGGCAATTTTTAAAAATGGTTGGCCAGCATTTATTGCCCGTCTATAAGCTGGGTGGATTGCTGGGCCATTTCAGAGGGCAGTCCCGATGAAGAGCTTATGCTCAAAATGTCCACTGTCCTGACCCTTGGATGCTGCCTGACTGCTTGTGTTTTTTCAGCACCATACGTTTTGACTCTGACCTCCAGAATCTGCAGTCCTGACTTTTTCCTACATTTTAGAGGTCAGTTGTGAGCTATAAGTTCATAAAATATAGGAGCAGAATTAGACCATTTAGCCCATTCGATCATGGCTGATTTGCTCCCATTCTCCTGTCTTCTCTCCATATTCCTTCAACCCATTACCGATTAAATATCTGTCTAACTCCTCCTTAAATTTACTCAATGTCCCAGCATCCACCGCACTTTGGGGGAGTGAATTCCACAGATTCACAATCCTTAGAGAGGAGCAATTTTTCCTCAACTCTGCTTTAAATTTGCTACCCCGCATCCTAAAGTTACATTCTCTCATCTGAGGATGCCCCACACGAGGAAGCATCTGCTCCACATCAATTTAATACACACCTTTTATCATCTTGAATACCTCAATTTGATCTCCCCTCAAAGAGTTCAGGCCTAAACTGTTCAATTTCTCTTTATATGACCCACCCCTTAACTCTGGGATCCGTCTAGTGAACCTCTGCTGAACTGCCTCCAATGCTACATCTTTCCTCAAATAAGGGGCCCAGAATTGCGCACAATACTCAAGATGTGGTCTCACCAATGCCTTGTATCAGCTATAATGCTGTGGGTCTGGAGCCACATGTAGGCCACACCAGATTTCCCTGCCTGAACTGAGTCATTAGTGAGGCAGATGGGTATTTTTCCTGACAATAGTTTTATGATGACCAGTAGATTCTTAATTCAAGATTTCTTTTTAACCATGGTGGAATTTGAACCCAGGTCCCTTCTCAAGTAATAGTCTAGTGATCGTACCATTAGGCCGCATGACATTCATTTGCTGCTATCCCTTCCAGTTTTGGAAGTATTTGGTAGAGTCAGTTTCTGACTGTTTTCAAATCCAATTTTAAGTCTGGATGGGAATCAGTAGGGGTGATGTGGGGGAATTAAAATAAACAGCAGAGTCTCTAGCCCATTCCCCTGGGTATGAGGTCTGGACAATGGTAATAAGAGGGGCTACAGCTCCCAAAAAAGCTACAAATTCTTGCTGTAGGAGTTTGAGATTGAAGACTAATGTTGCTTGCTGAAATAAAACAATGAGATATAAAACACATAAAAAGTAGAAATTGCTGGAGAAACTTAAGAGGTCTTGCAGCATCTTTGGAGAGAAAATAGAGTTAATGCTTAAAGTCCAGTGAAAACAAGCGATAGCTTCTGAAATAGGGTCACTGGACTTGAAATGTTGACTGTTTTTTCTCTACAAATTCTGTCAGACCTATTGAGTTTCTCCAACACTTTCTGTTTTTCATGCTGTTTGGTTTATTGTTTCCCTCGATTAGAATGTTTCTAATATTATTCAGAATCTAAAGGGTCATCTATTTGAAAGGGAAAATCAAAATAATATTTGAGAAAGATAAAAATTGGAATGCTCCAGAAAAAGATGAAGGGACAGTTCTTTCAAACAGCCAGCATAGACACAATGTTAGCTTTCAGTGTTGGTTCTGAATCCTAACTCACAAAAATCTCATTTGCACAACCTCCTTTGCTTTCTTACATACACTGGTCTCTGTTCAGATGATGCCTCAATTTTAAAATTCACGTAATTATTTTCAAATTCCAGCACATTTCCATCTCTTCAGGCCCTTCAACTTGAACATAGAACATAACACAGCACAGGAAGGGGCCCTTCAGCTCATCATGTTGCACCAAACATAACGCCAAATAAAAATAATCCCTTCCGCCTGCCCTTGATCCATATCTCTCCATTCCTTCCACATTCATGTGCTTATCTAAAAGTGCCTGAAATGCTGCTATTGTATCCACCTCCACCATCAACACTAGAGACTCCTACCACTCTCTGTGAAAAAAAAACTTGCCCTTCATATCTCTTTTGAGGTTATCCCCTCTCACCTTAACACCTAGTATTAGAAATTTCAAATCTGGGAAAAAGATTTGGGCCCTCGACCCAATCTATGCTTCTATCAAGTCTCCCGTCAGCCTCTGCCGCTCCAGAGAAAACAATCCTGGTTTTTCTAGCCTCTCCTCATAGCTCATACCCTCGAACCCAGGCAGCATCCTGGTAAACCTGGTATTTGTAATCCTCCTGTTCTGGCCTCTTAGGCACCTCCCAATTTTAATTGTTTCACAAGTGGTACTCACACCACAAGAGAGTCATAACCATCTGCATTAAAGAAAGAACTCGATCATTTATGCATTGTCATTCAATGGCATTACCTTTACCGAATTCCCCACCATCAACAATCCAGATATCATCGTTGAGAAGTTTATTCCATGGACAAACACTGAGACTTCATGAGCAGGCCAGAGATTGCATATTCTGAGGTGAGTGATACATCACCCGAATCTCCTTTTAGTCTCCTTTTACAAAGCTTAGTATAGCTCAAGAAGCTCAATACCATCTTGAACAAAACAATCTATTTGGTAAAAACTCATGTACAATCACTTCTCCACCAGTCCATTGTGGCAGCAGTGTGTATCTATTCTAACTCAGCAAACGCACCAAGGATTCTTCAGCAGCATCTTCCAAAGTTACAACCTCTCCCTCCTCGAAGATCAAGAGCAGTAATTGTGTGGGAACACTTTCACCTCAGCTCAATGTTTTCCAAGTTCCACGTCATCCTGGATTTGACATGCATTATACTCGCTTTGAGTTCCTTCGGTATTGTTGAGTCAAAGACCTATGACTTGCTGCAGGTGCTATGGGAATATGCAGACCATGACAGTGTAAGCAGCCAGCTTGCCACAACCTTTGGAAGGGGAGTAAGATGTGAGTGATAAATATTGGCTTTGTCAGCAATGACCACATCCTGTAAGCGGGTTCAGGAAAGACTACTGCCTGAGGGATTTCAGCTGCCAAGGGCTGAAGCTCTGGAAAGGAAGATGTGGAGCTGCGGAGCATATGGCAACTTCAAAATGCACTTCACTGCCCCATTATCTTGCTGTACAGCTGGATGCCAACTTTTGTTTGTCAAACACTACTGTGAGGTGCCTTGGGACATTGTACGACATTAAAGGCACTAGAAGAATACAAAATGTTTGATGTTGTTGTTACACTCTGTTAACTGTGGGTTTCCCAATATTGATCAGAACTCAAGTGAACAAGATTTTGTCAGGTGAGAACATTCTGAGATATGGAACCAAGGTGAATTGATATAGAGAACAGCCATGATGTAATGAATAGAGGAGCAACATTCGAGCAATTCAATGATGTCCTCTTGCTTCCATGCTGAAGGCTTGTGAAGATGATATGGGACTTTAATGGCCACCTACCTGAAACAATTTAGAAAATCCACTGTTTCCACGTCTGTTTTCTATGCACGCTCTTTCTGGTCTCTCTTCCATCTGAGTTTCTTTGCCTCCAGTTAGAATCATATGGAAGCATGGAAGCAGGCCATTCGGCCCATCATTTCCACACTGACACTCTGAAGAGAAACCAACCCAGACCCTCCGCCCCCCCCCCCCCCCCCCCCCCACCACCACCACCTCCATAAGCTTGCATTTCCTGTGGTTAATCCACCTAACCTGCATGTCCCTGGACACTATGGGAAATTTAACATGGCCAATCCACCTAACCTGTGCACTTTTGGATTGTGGGAGGAAACTGGTGCACCCAGAGGAAACTCACACAGACAGAGGGAGAATGTGCAAACTCCACACAGACAGTCACCAGAGACTGGAATTGAACCTGGTTCTTTGGTGCTGTGAGACAGCAGTGCCAACTACTGTGCTGCCATGCCACCCTCACTCTCTTTCATGTTAAGCCAGCTCAATGTCTCCACCTATCTGTTAGTTTTCTTTAGCTTTCATTCTCCTACCTCACAGTATTCAATCAATGATCTGAGCTTTCCCAAAAACCAGACACGTCCTCGTGGATCACAGGTCACTGTAGCTCATGGTATAGAATCATTATAAATCAAATGCATAGTTTAACAACAATAACACATGCATTTTTAATTGTCTTTTGCAAGGTTTGAATCTGAATGTTTGAATGTTCCAGAGACTTCCTCCCTCAGGGCCATTTAAGAGCATCCCATCGTTCTCAGTTTTCACATTTCCATTTGTTAAAATGCAATCCAATTTTCTGCAAAGATTCTCCTGGGAGTAAAGTTTAAATTTTGGGAAGTAATAGGTAATGAACATTTTCAACGAACCGTTAGTTGGTCCACCAGGTACCTCAAACCTACTAACATCAATAAATGTCTCAATCAAACTATCAGAAAGACTATACAACTGGAATCACATTTATTGATAGAGAGCGCACGATCTGTTATTCTCCAATGAAACACACCTCACTTACCTGGGCCTAGAGAAAGTACTTTGCAGATAGTGTTATACAGCATGGAAATAGATCCTTTGGACCAACCTATTCTCACTGACCAGACATCTCAATCTGATCTAGCTCAATTGGCCAGCATTTGCCCTTAGCTTTCCCAATCAAGTACCCATCCAGATGCCTTTTAAATGTTGTTATTGTATTTGCCTCCACCATTTCCTCTTTCAGCTCGTTCCATACACACCCCACTGTCAGCATGAAAAATTTACCCCTCAGGTCCTATATAAATCTTGCCCGACTCCACCTTGTCGTCTAGTTTTGAACTTGCCCACCCGAAGAAAAAGATCTTAGCTGTTCACCTTATCCATGCCCCTTGTTTTTATAAACCTCTATAAGATCACCCCTCAGTCTCTGACGCTCGAGGGAAAACGGCCCTAACCTATTCAGCCTCTCCCTATAGCTCAGACCCTCCAGTCCCACCAACTCTATAATAAAAGGAGGACAATTGGGTAACTCTTTCATCAATCACACCTGGAATCAGCACCTCTCAAGTTGGCTGGAACTAATGTTATACCCAGGAGCTTTGGCAGGCAGTTCACTGCAATCTGCTGCAAAGATAACCTGAGTTTTATTGAGAGACATTGCTGTCATTTCAGCTGCAATTGTTTTTGTTTAGAGACTTAGACCATGGTTGTTGGAATGAACCATTACTTGCTGCCTGCCAGAAGGAGTGCCTCAATACCAACTCATCGGTTCAAACAGTGGTGCCATGTGACAGTGGGAGGATGACGCCTCACGATGGCAAAAATCAGGAGTTGCAAGTACATTGGGGCACAGCAGGGATTTAACAAACCAAAAAATTTCAGCTTAACCAGCTTGACTTGAACATCCAATCATAATTGAGTGCAATATGGTCAATTATGATTTATTAGCTATGGCAACAAAATTTTTCAATTTTAAAAGGAATCTGCTGGGAGCTTTTTTTTAAGATAACACTGCATATAATGAGCATGAATGACCATCTGTGCTTAGATTCATCTAATAGACTGCTTAACCACCAAGCTAACAACAATAAATAAATAGCTGAGAAAGAATGTAGGTCTCATCATAAATCTGCACTAAACCAGATTGATAACTTTGTTATCACTTCACCTGCTTAATGGACAAATAAAATGGTCTCTCCAGAAAAGAAAGGTACAGAAATAAATCTTGTGAAGATAAACCAAGAACCCAGTTACATTTAAAAGTTAATATTATTGTTTTACATCACTCTGAGGAGGTGTGTCAAGACATTTTTTTTAATAGCTGCTGTTTTTGTAACCATAATTTTGTGGAATCTTCATTCTGCTCCCCTGAGATGGCATTTTGTTAGCAGGAAATAATAGGCTATATTCCTGTTCTGTCAGGTAAACAAAAATACCAACCAGTCATTAGTCAAATGCCGTGTATTTTGTGCTAACTTTTGGCCATTTAGTTTGCAGAGTCTGGAACTAACTCATAGTACAGACAGCAAGTCCAGGTTGTAGTGTTGTTATTAATCTGCTGTTGCAAGTGTAGCCATGAGGAGGGCCTCTCTCACTGTCAGATGAAATACTCTTTCCTGCTTTCGCTTACAGAATCCTGGTAATTGGTATGGTTCTTCAGTGCTGCATCAGTGTTCTCAGCGTATTCCGTTCTTTTCGGCTCATTATTTTGATAAGTGCCTTTGTTCTGATATAACAAGCGTCCCGTTATAGCAAAAATGCAGAGGATGACAAATATCACAATCGCTATAACACCTGTCAGGAGAAGAGAAATGCAATTTTAGTCTTCTCTCTTCTTTTGTAAAGCAAACTTATTGTTATTTCAATGCAGCTATGCTTGCTATTTGCCTTCTTTTCATCATCCCTACCTCCTCCGACTCCTGACAGGATACAATGGTTACCGAGCAACCTATCGGAAGGATGTGATTGCATTGGAGGGGGTGCAGAGGAGATTCACCAGGATGTTGCCTGATATGGAGCATTTCAGCTGTGCAGAAAGGCTGGATAAGCTCGGATTATTTTCTTTGCAGCAGAGAAGGTTGAGAGGGGACCTGATAGAGGTGTATAAAAGATTATGAAGTTCATAGACAGGGTGGATAGAAAGCAACCATTCCCCTTCACTGAATGGGCAAGAACAAAAGGACACACATTTAAAATGAAAGGTAGGAGGTTTAGAGGGCACTTGAGGAAAAGGCTTTTCACCAGAGGTTGGTGGGGAGTCTAGAATGAACTTTCTGGGAGGGTAGCTGAGATGGACAACCACACAACCTTTAAAAAGTACTTGAATGAGTACTTGTAGTGTTATAATATTCAAGGTTAAGGGCCTACTGTGGCTAAGTTGGATTAGTTTAGGCAGTAGGAGAAAGTGAGGACTGCAGATGCTGGAGATCAGAGCTGAAAATGTGTTGCTGGAAAAGCGCAGCAGGTCAGGCAGCATCCAAGGAACAGAAGAACTGACGTTTCAGACATGAGCCCTTCTTCAGGAAAAAGGGCTCATACCTGCAACGTTGATTCTCCTGCTCCTTGGATGTGCCTGACCTGCTGCGCTTTTCCAGCAACACATTTTCAGCTTAGTTTAGGTAGTAGTGCATTTTTGGTGGCTCAAGCTGGATGGGACAAAGGTCTGTTTTGTACTGTATAATTTGTGTACCTCACTTATGAAGTCATCTTAGCCATGTATGAACTTAGCCAGTAAGTGTTGACAGGCCACTCAATGGTGGAGGCTTCATCACTTGGATGTTGCAATGACACAGAATGAAACCTTGCACAAACCCAACTTTAATCGCTCTTTCATTGGCATTCAATTGCCTAGGCCCTAAGTTCTGTAGCTTCCTGGCTAAATTGCCTTTCTGTATTTCTGTTATTTTAGGATGCTCATTAAAGCTGTTTTCTTTGATCAAGAGTTTGCTCCCCTGTTCTAATATGGTTTGGTATCAAATTTTATTTGATAGTGCTTCGATAAAGAGCTTTGGGATGTTTTATAATGTTGAAGTTGATATATAAATGGAAAGTGCTGTTTCTGATTCATTTCCCTGTACGATAATTGGGTGCCTAGTTAAAATTTCTCTCCCTGAAGAGAGGAGAGCGATTTCAGCATGTTGTTAAGCAAAAAAGGCATAAATCAAGCACTCAAATTCCCCACAGACTAAACATCTCCAATTTGCAAAGCTTTGTTGGGAAGTGCTAAATGGCAAAACTTACCACCTGTATTTCATCACTGGAATTTTATAGATTACCAATATATTGTCCTCTAATTTATCATCACTGGAACTATGGATCCACATTGGCACTTACTTTGTTGCCTACGCATTCAAACTTTCATCACTCCTTAATGTACACAGTGTGAAGGCTTTTTTTTTCAACTTTATCTTAAATATAAATTGTAAATTGTAGCATCGAAAGACTTTTCTATGATTAGAAAATTCTCATCAATATGCCAAAAATATTTATGGATACCAGATACTATTTACAGTGCAATTAGACTGTTTGCATTGGAAACAGCACAGCATGTGCCTAAAGGGCTTATACCATCACTTAGAACACATAGAACATAGAACATTACAGCGCAGTACAGGCCTTTCAGCCCTCGATGTTGCGCTGCCTGTCATACTAATCTGAAGCCCATCCCACCTATACTCTTCCATGTACGTCCATATGCCTGTCCAATGACGACTTAAATGCACTTAAACTTCCACAGCAGGCAAAGCATTCCATACCCTTACTACTCGCTGAGTAAAGAAACTACCTCTGACATCTTTCTTATGCCAATCTCCCCTCACTTTAAAGTTGCGTCCCCTCGTGTTTGCCGTCCCCATACTTGGAAAAAGGCTCTCCCTGTCCACCCTATCTAACCCTCTGATTATCTTGCATGTCAATATTAAGTCACCCCTCAACCTTCTTCTCTCTAACAAGAACAGCCTCAAGGCCCTCAGCCTTTCCTCGTAAGGCATTCCTTCCATACAAAGCAATATCCTAGTAAATCTCCTCTGCACCCTTTCCAAAGCTTCCACATCCTTCTTACAATGCAGTGACCAGAACTGTACAATACTCCAAGTGTGGCCGTACCAGAGCTTTTCTGACATTAGTCTGATGACTTCTGAGCTCTTCCTTCAACTTCAACCATTTCAATCTTCCAACAAGAAGCTTGAAAGTTGTAGTGATTGGAAGCAGGTAGATCTCGATAACTACAAGGTTTTTGCTTGGGGTTGTTAACCTGGGACAATCAGGAAAGCCCTGGCCTTCCAATGTAACCAGGGAATTTGGAATCCCTTCAGTCTAGGGGACTGACTCTGTGCTGGCTGGGCCACAGTCAGTATGTACTGTTACCTGGAACAATCAGGAAAGCCTTGGCTGACACATATAATGAGGAAATTTAGAATCTCCTCAGTTTACAGGAGTGACTCCGTGCTGGCTGGGCTACAGTTGGTGTGTTACTGCTGCTGTTGGTTTCTGCTTCATTTTTGGAGGAAACCTGATTCCTGAACTGAATTATGTAGCCAGTTTATTAACTTTTTTTTAGTGAGGTCTGATTTTCAAACTGCCTGATCCACACAGTCAGTGTGTTACAGGTGTAACTCAGTTCTCATTAGGGAACTGTTGTTTCACTGGCTGCTTATAGCCTGTGTATTACTCTTTTCTCTTTTACTTTGAGAAGAGGACTATGTAGATTTAGGGACAGGGCTCAGCCCTTGCACTCTGGTTTCCTTTTGAATGTGTTTTCACTTTTTTGATGTCTGGACTGAGCCCCTGTGAAAAAATACATCTTTCCAGATGAGCTGGCCCTATATGGGTAGGCCTCTGTAAAGACCGAACACCTGTGTTTGTGCTGGGAGGTGAGCAATTCCTGCATTGTGGAGTGGGCCAAACCCTGTGAGTTAACTGTAACTTTATAATGTACTGTGTTCCTGTGAGTGGGCCTGGTCCTTTGGATGGACCAAACCTCTGAAGACTCTGTGTGTGTGGCGTGGACTCTGCTTTCAGGACTGAACCAAACCCCTGTGAGTTAACTGCAGCTTCACAATATACGTGTTCCAGAGAGTGGGCCTAGTTCTCCCTGGAAGGGCCAGGCCTCTGTGAAGACTCAACAACTGTGTATGCTTTCAGGTGAGCATTTGCTACATTCTGGACTGACTCTGCCTTTGGGCATGGACTCTGCCTTGTTACTGGAAACTGTATTGTGAGGATTTTGTGAATTCTGTTACTGTATGTGGGTTTTATAATTAATTGTGTTTGAGTGTAGCCCAGAGTGGGCTAATCAGTATGTGGGGTGGCTGGGAGCTGGAAGGTCAATAATGCGCCTGGGGATAGCGGGCAGTGTAGGGGGAGGGGGTGGTGTTACTATGCAAAGTGGCTGGGACTAGGCAGCCGATAGTAGGCCCATAGGAAAGCTGACTGGGGAGGGGCAGCTGGTATGCAGGCTGGCTGGGGACTGGAGGGTCGATGACCAACCTGTAGGAATGCGGGCCAGGAGAAGCCTGTCAGAACGTGGGGCAGGCAGGGCCAGGCAGCTGATACCGTCCTTGTCGGAAAGCCGGTGTAGGGCAGACCAGTCAGTACATGGGGAGGCTGGGAGTCGGATAGCCGATGGCTGAGGGATTTGAGGTTTGTCCTCATCTCCCTGAAAACTGGTTGAATGGTGGGATTTGGGGTTTGGCTTTGCTGTCCTTTCCTCTGTATATAGTGGGGTTTTTGTCAACTGCTGCTTTCTGTTTATTGTTAACTGTATTTTGTACTGTTTAATAAAATTTTAAAAAATATAACCAAGAGATTTAGAATCGCCTCAGTTTAGGGGACTGACTCTATACTGACTGGGCCACAGTCACTGTGCTACTGCTGCTGTTGGTTTCTGCCTTTTGTTTTGGGAGTGGGGGGAACCTGATTCTTGAACTGTCTGAATTATTAAGCCAGTTTGTTAACTGTTATTCCTTTTTACTGAGGACTGATTTCTAAATTGCCTGATCTTCACAGTCAATGTGTTTCAGTTCTCATGAGGGGACTGATGTTTCACTGGCTGGTTGCAGCCTGTGTGTTACTCTTTTCTGTTTTACTTTGAGGAAAGGGCTATGTTAATTTTGTGGCAGGGCTTAGCCCTTGCACTCTTGAGTTTCCTTTGTTTTTTGTATGTGTTTTCATTTTTTTGGTGTTTGGACTGAGCCCTTGTGAGAAAATGTGCTGTTCTTGTGGGTAGGCCTGGCCTTTTGTCGGTGGATTAGGCCTCTGTAAAGACTGAACACCTGTGTGTGTGCTGGGAGGTGAGCACTTGCTGCATCCTGGAGTTCGGGAGTGGACCAAGCTCCTGTGAGTTAACTGCACCTTTACAATGTACTATGTTCCTGTGAGTGTGCCTGGTTCTTGCTGGATAAACCAGGTCTCTATGGTGATGAACACCAGTGTGTGTGCTGTGGGGTCTCTATTTGCTTTCTTCAGGAGTGGATTCTGCCCTTGGTTGTGGACTTTGTTTTTGGCAATGGACTCTGCAGTTTGGAGTGGACTCTATTTCTGACAATGCACTTTGTATACTAGAGTGGACTCTGTTCCTGGGAATGGACTCGACATTTTGAAGAGAACTGTTTAGGGTAAGGAACTCTGTATCAGAAGCGACTCTGTATGTTGGTAATTGACTCTGTGTTGTTGCTTGTTGGGTTTATCACCTGCACAGTCTTGTGTGTCCCTGGGTCTGGCATGCCTTGCTGTGAGCTGGGAGGCTTGTAGGTCATCCCAAAAGCTGTCACTCTGAGAGCAAGAAGGTGGGTAGGCTGCCCAAACGCCAGAGGGTGGGAAGACCTCCCGATGCCTGTCGCCTGAGAGTCAGAAAGTAGGTAGGCCGTTCTGAGCACTGTCGTCCCAAGAAGGAGTAATTGGGAAGGGCTGTCCTGAGGTGGTCGGACGGTGTGTTGGAGAGGCCGAGGGCCAAAAGATGCATAGGGCCAGGTTGAGATCTGGGAGACTTGTGGGCTGGCCCGTGTGTTGATGTCCCAGGAATGGGGATGGGCTATCCAAGAGGTGGCCAGAAGGTGTGTCAGGGCATTCCATGGGCCCAATGGTGCATCAGGGTGGGCGAGAGCTAGATGGTACATGGGGCAAACCGAGGACCGGAAGGTGGGTAGGCCGTGCTCAGCGCTTTCCCCTGGGCAGGTAACCAGGGCAGATTGTCCTCGAGGTGGCTGGAAGATACGAAACGCGGTTAGGGAAGCTGGAAGATGGGTAGGCTGTCCTGACCGCTGTCGTCTGGTGGGGGCGCGGGAGCAGGACAGGCTGTCCTCAAGGTGGCTAGAATGTGTGTCAGGACCGACCGAGAGCCAGAAGAGGAATGGGGTAGGCTGCCTTCGAGTTCTGGAAGGTGAGAGGGATGGGTGGCTTGCTGGTTTGTTTTCTGTGCACTGTTTCTTATTTAATTGGACTCTCTTGTATGTATTTGTTAGTGATACTTTTGTAATGACTGACTGAAAGTGGAATTTGAGGTTTGTCCTGATTTCCCTGAAAACTGTTTGAATGGTAGGGTTTGGGGCCTGGCTTTGCCGCTCTTCTCCCTTGTAAAATTGCTGTTTCTCTGTTAATTGTTTGTAAACTGTACTGTTTAATAAAATAAAAAAAGTTGATGACTGACTCCGAGCTGGCTGGCTACAGCCAGTGTACTATGGAGTAATAAATAAAGGGTGACTTAGTGATGGGCCACTGGCCTCTATGCAGTTATATCAAATGTAAAATACTATTCTCTATAATTGTGAAATCATTAAAAACACATGCATTGTAAATTAGGTCACCTTTGCTGAGGTCACGATGAGACATTAAGTAGTAGTCCTGTTCTTACCTGCTGAAACAGAAGCTCTGGGTTCAAGTCCCACCAGGAGCTCTGTATAACATCTCTGAACAGGTGATTATAAGGCATTTAAGACAAAGCTGAGAGATCATGGAAATGATCGCAAATTTCACTTATCATTCGGACTACTATTGATACATCTCCACTGTTTTTACTTTGGGCAATTTATAAGACAATTCACTATTTACCCATAAATGCCTTTTGCTATGAATCTCTTTTGTGAGATATATTCTGAAGGCCATCCCAATTACTTCCTTGAAAATTCCAAGACATTTATAAGGTAAGACATGCCTTCAAAAGCTAGCATTCCTTCTATTTAAGAGTCATAGCAGTCTTCAGCACAGACAAAGGTCTTTTGGCCCATCAAGTTTATGTCAATCAAAAACAACAGCCGAACTACCTAATCCCATGTTTCAGCACTTAGCTCATAGCCTTGTCATGCCTTTGCAGGTATTCTCAAATTGTTGATGCTATGTCAAACGTCAGCATATCGCAGCAAATGACGGCAAGACAAATATTTTTTAAACGTCTGATTCAATCTTTCATTATTCTGTGCTGCATTTGACGAGGTTAAGGAAATTAGTGTTTGAATTGTTAAATGAACTCACTTTGCTACTTTCTTCCTTGACTCAAATATGTCCCTTTCCACATATCTACTTATGTTGGAGAGCTCTTGCAGTGCAGTGGTAATATCCCTACCTTTGAGCCTGCAGGCATGGGTTCAAGTCCCACCTGCTCCAGCAGGTGTATAATAACATCTCTGAATTGATTTAAAAATGTCTATTCCTGAAGAAGGGCTTGTGCCCAAAACATAGATTCTCCTACTCCTTGGATGCTGCCTGACCTGCTGCACTTTTCCAGCAACACATTTTCAGCTCTGACCTCCAGCGTCTGCAGTCTTCACTTTCTCCTAAAAATGTCTATGACCACTGAACTGGATAGTTTGTTCTTTAACATTTCCCTTTTGACTACATTTTGAGAGTCTTTGTTTTTAAAATTATCTTCCCTCCAAACCTTCCTTTTATGCCCTAATTGTATCAGCACTGTTTTCAAAAGTATCGTCATTTTTCTCTCCCGTATCCTTAAATCACAGCATTGTTTTACTTTCTGAGCATGTTTTTTTCTCTTATCTCTGTGAGTGCCGGTTTTAACATCAACTTCCATGTTCATATCTGTAACCAATGCTAAGTGAACGTAAGGAACATGGACCATTGCTACCTGGTCTTCCTGCTGATTGTTTTGATTTGTCTGAGGAAGTCAAGGAGGTTAGCAACAGTAATATTCTTTGCTGGGGATTCTTTCCAGGCATGAAGAATCTGAGCTTACCCATGTGGCTGGGTTTAGAATGGGCACATGCAAATGATGGCAACATTCACCACGTTTCCTGCAATTTGAACTCTTGCAATATAATTAAATGTGCAGCATTCAGAAATTTGCAAAGGGAGCTTGGTGGAGGGGGAAGATGATGACCAACACCTGGAAGCATTCTCAGATTGTGGCCATACTTGCGTTCTATTAAGTAAATTACGTTTTAAAAACTCAATTATTCTCTGTTTGCCCATAACCTTTGAATCCCCCACTGATTAAAAATCTGTCTGTCAGCTTTGAATATACTTAATGACCAGCCTCGACATCCCACTGTGGTAAAGAATACCTTGAATTTACTGCCCACTGAGAGAATTCGTCCTCATCTCTATCCTGACTAGGTGATGCTGCCTGAACTGCTGTGCTCTTCCAGCACCACTAATCCAGAATCTGGTTTCCAGCATCTGCAGTCATTGTTTTTACCTAGGTGAGCCTTACACTGAGGTTAGGCTCTCCCATACGAATTCCAGTTCTCTCAACTCCAATGAGCACTATTCATAAAACAATCCCTCATACCCTTGAACAACCTAGAATACCTGTTCTGTAATGCCTCCATTACCAGTATATCTTTCCTGAGACGAGGAGACCAAACTGATAATCTTTTTCTCATTGCTAACACGACTTCTGTCTTTAAGATATCCAAAGAAACTGCTCCTACTACCTTTTCAGGAAGCAAATTCCAAAGACTCATGAACTTCTAGGGAAAAACTTCCACCTCATCTCGGTTTTAATACCTGCTTCTTTTAGAATATCTGTTAATGCACTTTTGTTATTCTCCCTGCCAAACGGAGGAAGTAAAAAATTTATTGGGATAGGTCGGAATGTGGTTTTGAGGTTACAATCACATCAGCCACATCCTTATAAAATGGCGGAGCAGTCTTGAGGGGTTGAATAGCCTGCTACTGCTTATTGTCAAGATTAGAGTGGTGCTGGAAAAACACAGCAGGTCAGGCAGCATCTGAGGAGCAGGAAAATCGATGTTTCCTGATGAAGGGCTTTTTTCCTGCTCCTCGGATGCTGCCTAACCTGCTGTGCTTTTCCAGTACCACTCGAATCTTGACTCTAATCTCCAGCATCTGCAGTGTCCACTTTCACCTACTACTGCTTATTGTTTGTCTGTTATATCCAAAACACTGGATTAGCCTCAGATGGAGTATTGTATTCAGTTCAGGGCATTACACTTTAGAATGTATGTTAAGGCATTTACGAGAAGGGCAGATAAGATTGAGAGGGACTTCAGCTAAATAGACAATTTAGCAAAGAGAGGTTGAAAGGAGATTTGACAGACCACGAGGGAGCTGGCAGATTGGGCAAAATTAGTCTCATTGATGGAAAGATCTAGAACCAGAAGACACTCTGTTAAGATGATTGACAAAAGAAGCAATGGTGACATGAAGGAAAACCTTTTCTTTCATGCAGTGAAATGTTGGAATTTGGAATGCATCACCTGAGATTATCACAGAGACCGATTCAATTGACCACCTGATGGAAGGCGTGTCACTCGGTGCATTGCTACCAGATTATATGAAGTTACCTGATGAATGGGCAATACTCTGAAAGTTTGTGATTTCAAATAAACCTGTTGGATGATAACCCGGTGTTATCCGACTTCTGACCTTGTCCACCCCAGTCCAACACTAGCACCTCCATATGATGGCAGAAAAGCCAACACAGATATGATGGGCTGAATGGCCTCTTCCTGTAGTGTGGTAACTTTTTTTAAATGAATCTATTACTCTTTGCTCATTCTCTCCATATTGTACAGCAGTGTTATCTAGGGTCTGAATAATCTCAGCACTCTCATTCCATTTTCATTCGTTATGAAGTAAATGGTACTTTTAACACCAGAAATCAGCTTTTGGCTCTTCTCTGCTGCATTCATACAGTGACATGTTAGTCATTCAGCAGAATATGAGAAATTATTCTTCCTTCAAACACACCAATTAAAAGATTTTTGCAGCAGCAAATCTTTATTTCCTACCTCCGATGACTGCAGAATCACTTCTGAATGCATTTTGTAATGGCTGCTCCTCCTCAGTGGGTTTGGAATCATCTACAGTAGAAAGGGAATTCATCATATTAGCAAACAATGGAATCATGTTGTCATGAAACCAGAATGACATATTTACTTAGTGCTTTTCATGATGACCTGATGTTTGAAAGAGCTTTACAGTGATATTCCTTCGATATGCACTCACCATTCTAATGGGGGTGAACATTGTGGTATGGTGGCATTATCAGTGGATTAGTAATGTAGAAGCTCTGGTTGATACACTGGAACAGGTCCAAATCCCATAAATGGAAGCTGCTTGAATTAAAATTCAACTACTGAAAATCTGGAATTGAAAACTAATTTTAGTAATAACTGTGAAACCAAAATCCCATATCACTCATGAATATCCTTAGGGAAGGAAATTTGCTGTCCTAACTACTCTAGAGTTATAGTCATCAGGTTATACAGCACAGAAACAGACCCATCAAGCTAACTCACCTGCATCGACCAGATATCCTAACCTGATCTAGTCCTATTTGCCAGCATTCCCTCTAAATCCTTTCTATCCATATACCCATCCAGATACCATTTAAATAGAGTAACTGTACCCACCTCCACCACTTCCTCTGGCAGCTCATTCCATACACATCCACCTTCAACATAAAAAAAGTACCCATCAGGTTTCTTTTAAATCTTTCCCCTCTCACCTTCAATCTATGTCCTTTAGTTTTAGACTTCCCTACCCTGGGGAAAAGACCTTGTCTATTCACCCTATCCATTTCCCTCATGATCTTGTAAACCTCTATAAGGTCACCCCTTAGCTTCCTATGCTCCAGGGAAAATGCCCCAATCTGTTCGTCCTCTGCCGAAAGCTCAATCCCGCCAATCCCAGCAACATCCTTGTAAATCTGTTCTCAACCCTTTCAAGATAACAACATCCTTCCTATGGCAGGGAGACCAGAATTGAACACAGTATTCCAAAAATGGCCATATGAATGTTCTGTACAGCCACAACATGACCTCACAATTCTTATACTCAATGCATTAGCTTATAAATGTAAGTGTAGGCAAAAGTGAGGACTGCAACTGCTGGAAACCAGAGTTTAGATCAGGGTGTTGCAGGAAAAGGAGCACAGCAGGTCAGGCAGCATCCGAGGAGCAGGAAAATCGATGTTTCGGGCAAAAGCCCTTCATCAGGAATGGCTCCAGATGAAGGGCTTTTGCCCAAAATGTCGATTTTCCTGCTCCTTGGTTGCTGCCTGACCTGCTATGCTTTTCCAGCACCACTCTGATCTAAAAAGGTAAGTGTGCCAAACGCCTTCTTCATTACCCTGTCTACCTGTTAGTCAACTTGTAAGAAACTGTGCACCTGCAGCCCTAGGTGTCTTTGTTTAACAACACTCCCCAGGGCCCTAACAAGAACTGCATAAGTCTTGCCTTGGTTTACATTATCATGTTGCAACATTGCATATTTATCTAAGTAAAATTCCATCTGCCAATCCTCGGTCCATTAGCCCATCTGATTTTTAGATCCACAGCGATGTGATTGATCCTTTTTTCAAACTGGCCTCTGAAATGGTGTTTAAAAAAACACTCAGTACATGGTAATGAGGGATAGGCAACAGATGCTGGTCTTATCAATAATGCCCATTTCCCATGAAAAATATTGGCAGCCATGCAAATGACTGAAAACAGCAATGTGATAATGACCAGGGAATCTGTTTTTGTGACTTTGATTGAGAGATAAACATTGGTAAGGAGGACACCAGAGACTCAGCTTTTTTTGAAATAATGTAATGGAATTATTTACAGTAACGAGTGGGCCACTTTAATGTCTGTCCTGAAAAATAGTTCACTGTTTTTGGACTCAATCTTAACTTGTGATCTTATGAAAAAGTCTTCCTCATAAAGACTTAACCACAGTTCATGATGAGAAAAAAAGAACAGTTCTCATTCTTTGACTATCTCTTATGAGATTAACGTCCTGCAAATATATTTGTCACTCTCCACTTATTACGATCCAATACATTAACATTTTATAGAACATAGAACATAGAAAAATACAGCGCAGTACAGGCCCTTCGTCCCTCAATGTTGCGCCGACCGAATCCTACCTAACCTACACTAGCCCAATAACTTCCAAATGCCTATCCAATGCCCGCTTAAATGACCATAAAGAGGGAGAGTTCACCACTGCTACTGGCAGGGCATTCCATGAACTCACAACCCGCTGTGTAAAGAATCTACCCCTAACATCTGTCCTATACCTTCCACCCCTTAATTTAAAGCTGTGTCACCTTGTAACAGCTGACTCCATGAGCGGTAAAAGGTTCTCAGTGTCTACCCTATCTAAACCCCTAATCATCTTGTACACCTCTATCAAATCTCCCCTAAACCTTCTTTTCTCCAATGAGAACAGCCCCAAGTGCCTCAGTCTTTCCTCATACGATTTTCCTACCATACCAGGCAACATCCTGGTAAACCTCCTCTGCACTCGTTCCAATGCCTCCACATCCTTCCTATAGTATGGTGACCAAAACTGCACACAATACTCCAGATGAGGCCGCACCAGAGTCTTATACAACTGCAACATGACCTCAGGACTCCGGTACTCAATTCCTCTGCCAATAAAGCCCAGTACACCATATGCCTTCCTCACAGCACTATTTACCTGGGTGGCAACTTTCAGAGATCTGTGTACATGGACACCAAGATCCCTCTGCTCATCCACACTACCAAGTAGCCTACCATTAGCCCAGTAATCCATCTTCTTGTTACTCCTACCAAAGTGAATGACTTCACACTTAGCTACATTGAATTCCATTTGCCACCTTTCTGCCCAGCTTTGCAACTTGTCTATATCCCGCTGTAACCTGCCACATCCTTCCTCACTATCCACAACTCCACCGACTTTTGTGTCATCCGCAAACTTACTCACCCAGCTTTCAAGCCCCTCCTCTAGATCATTTATAAAGATAACAAAAAGCAATGGTCCCAAAACAGATCCTTGAGGTACACCGCTAGTAACTGCACTCCAAGATGAACCTATACCATCAACTACTACCCTCTGTCTCCTTCCAGCCAGCCAATTTCTAATCCAAACCTCTAATGCACCCTCAATGCCATACCTCCATAGTTTTTGCATTAGCCTACCATGGGGTACCTTATCGAATGCCTTACTAAAATCCATATACACAACATCTACTGCTTTACCCTCGTCCACCTCCTTAGTCACCTGCTCAAAGAACTCAATAAGGTTTGTGAGGCACGACCTGCCCTTCACAAAACCATGCTGACTATCCTTGATCACGTTATTCCTATCCAGATGTTCATAAATCTTATCCCTTACAATTCTCTCTAAGACTTTGCCCACCAAAGAAGTCAGACTCACTGGCCTATAGTTACTCGGGCTATCCCTACTCCTCTTCTTGAACAAGGGGACCACATTCGCCATCCTCCAGTCTTCTGGTACTATTCCCGTTGACAATGACAACATAAAAATCCAGGCCAATGGCTCTGCTATCTCCTCCCTAGCTTCCCAGAGGATCCTAGGATAAATGCCATCAGGCCCAGGAGACTTATCTATTTTCATCCTTTCCAGTATTCCCAAAACCTCTTCCCTACATACTTCAATGCCATCCATTCTAATCACTTGTGACTCAATATTCACATCAGCAACAGTGTCCTGTTCCTGAGTGAATACTGATGAAAAATATTGATTTAGTGTCTCTCCAATCTCCTCCGCCTCCACGCACAACTTCCCACTACTATCCTTGACTGGACCGATACCTACCCTAGTCATCCTTTTATTCCTGACATACCTATAGAAAGCCTTTGGATTTTCCCTAATCCTACCAGCTAAGGACTTTTCATGTCCCCTTCTCGCTGCTCTTAGCTCTCTCTTTAGATCCTTCCTGGCTACCTTATAACTCTCAATCGCCCCAACTGAACCTTCACGCCTCATCTTTACATATGCCGCCTTCTTCCCTTTCACAAGGGATTCCAATTCCTTATTAAACCACGGCTCCTTCACAAGACCCTTAACTCCATGCCTGACTGGTACATACTTATCAAGGACACTCAGTAGCTGTTCCTTGAACAATCTCCACATATCATTAGTATTCTTCTCTTGAAGCCTGTTTTTCCAATCCACACATCCTAAGTCATGCCTCACCGCATCATAATTTCCCTGCCCCCAGCTATAACTCTTGCCCTGCAGTGCACACTTATCCCTCTCCATCACTAAAGTAAAAGTCACCGAGTTGTGGTCACTGTCCCCGAAGTGCTCACCTACCTCCAAGTCTAACACCTGGCCTGGTTCATTACCTAGAACCAAATCCAGTATAGCCTCACCTCTTGTTGGCCTGTCTACATATTGTGTCAGGAAACCCTCCTGCCCACATTGGACAAACACCAACCCATCTAACGACCTCGAGCTATAGCTTTCCCAGTCAATTTCTGGGAAGTTAAAGTCCCCCATAACAACCACCCTGCTACTTTCACTCTTCTCCTGAATCATCCTCGCAATACTATCCTCTACTTCTCTCGGACTATTAGGAGGCCTGTAGAAAACACCTAACAGGGTGACCTCACCTTTCCTATTTCTAACCTCAGCCCAAACTACCTCATATGGCAAGTCTTCCTCCATCGTCCTTTCCACCGCTGTAATACTATCCTTGACAAGTAATGCCACACCTCCCTCTCTTTTACCCCCATGTCTGACCCTACTAAAACATTTAAACCCTGGAACCTGCAACAGCCATTCCTGCCCCTGTTCTACCCACGTCTCTGTAATGGCCACAACATCGAAGTCCCAGGTACCAACCCACGCTGCAAGTTCACCTACCTTATTTCTTATACTTCTGGCATTGAAGTATACACACTTCAAGCCACCCTTCTGTTTACAGGCACCCTCCTTCGAGATTGCTGCCTTGTTCATAACCTCCCTACACTCAAGGTCCTGTACCCTAAAGCTACAGTCCAGGTTCCCATGCCCCGGCGGAGTTAGTTTAAACCCTCCCAAAGAGCACTAGCAAACCTCCCCCCGAGGATACTGGTGCCCCTCAGGTTCAGGTGTAGACCATCCTTTTTATAGAGGTCCCACCTTCCCCAGAAAGAACCCCAGTTGTCCAGAAACCGGAATCCCTCCCTCCTGCACCATCCCTGTTGCCACGCGTTTAACTGCTCTCTCTCCCTGTTTTGAGGAAACAGTGCCAACAGCACACAAAGTATTCCAAATATTACACCAACAGCAGATCAGACAGGCTGTTTGTTTTTCAGTAGGCACTGTTGTGTTGCCCTGTTCATAATGTTCCCACCCGTCTCCCTTCTATTTATTACTTCCTGAAAATAATTCAATAAAAAGCAGAACTCAATGTTAGAGTGAGGACTTGAGCTTTCTGCCAGTATGCCTTACACTCTAGAACTCCATATTGTTGGTGTCTCTTCATTATCAAAGATGGCAAATTCTTGTCTGCCTAGAGTCATCTGTTCTTGCTTTCATGGAGCTGTAGAGCCCAGTTGTTGGTGTGCATGCCTTTCTGCAGCGTGGACATGGACAAACTGTTTGGTTTTGTGAAGTCTGCCTGATCTTTCCATGAATGCCTTTGCTACCTGTACTCTATGCTATTTGAAGGGAACAGCACAATGACCATGCTCCTCAGGTAGTTCCCCATTGCATTTTTTCATTGTCTATGGTAGAATTCCTAGTTTTCCTGAGGTTGGCTTCAGAGAGTTCTTGAACCTTAATCTCAGTTTACCTCACAGGCAGTGACGAAGTTTAAGCTTCGAACGGACAACTGCATTAAGGATTTTATCGTCGGTATTAAGTATGACGCATCAATCTATGTGCGATTATCTCTGATGAGCGTTTCATAGAATCCTCTTATCATAGAATTCCTACAGTGTGGAAGCAGGCCATTCAGCCCATCAAGTCCACACCAACCCTCCAAAGGGCATCTCACCCAGACCCAACCTCCTACCTTATCCCTGTAACCCTACATTTCCCATGGCTAACCCACCTGCACATCCCTGGACAGGATGGGCCATGCTAAATTGCCTCTCCACCTGACCTGCACATCTTTGGACTGAGGGAGAAACCTAAGCACCCAGAGGAAACCCAAACAGATATGGGGACAACTTGTCCAACAGCTTAACGTATCTAGTGTTGATAGTCCATGCCTTACTTTGTATCTAGTGAAGGCTTACAGCTCAGTAGTACATAGAAAGGTAAGTTTGACTAGAACATTACACACAGCAGGTTTTACTTAATGCTTGACATTTCATTTTCTCCACAGTCTCTTGCATAAACAAAGATATGTTTCCAGAGATTGCGCTTCCAAAATGAAGGAAATTGGAACTCTGCTTCTATCAGGTCTTGGCATAACATCTCTTCCAACAGAGTAGATATTATTATCTTTGCTCACATTGTTTAATCAACAACCCTATTCCAAGAAACCAATTTAGCAGTTGTAATACCGACCTAAAGGTTTGATATAGTTAGTATCACCTTTTCATAAATGCCATACCCCTAATTTAAATATTCATACAATTTAATATATGTTTCCAGTATTCATCCAGGGCATCTCAAAGTTGGGCCCAACAAAGTTTGGAGACTGTCTGACAATGGCGTAGTTGGAGAAGATGGGTTCGCTTGCTTTGCTGATATACCTGTCACCTGCTTTGTGGATTAAATGACGACTAGATGCAACTGCATTTGGCTGAGGTGTGAAACCAAGATCTTGGTTTCCTTTCCAAGTCTCTGTGTAACTACATTTTGGAAGAGCTCACTCATAGTTTGTGAAGGCTATGAGAGACCCTGAGGCTTTGCTGTCAATTTTGATGTTCTTTCTGTTAAAACCACAGCTGACATTTGAGTAATATCACTGATTACTTCACTGAATTGGAAACCACGTGCCCTACAACATGGTTACCTCTCTGAATTTTTGGCAGACTATGATTGATAAAAGATCATGAACTTTTAAATTGTGCTGTGCAATTCTGTCTTTTTAATCTATGGGATGTGGGCATCGCTGTCCAGGCCCGCATATTCTGAGTTGCCCTGGAGAAGATGGTGCTGAGCTGCCTTCTTGAACCACTGCAGTCGATTTGTTGTCAGTGGACCCATAGTGCTGTTTGGGGAGGACAAACTCTGCACAGGGTTCTGAACCCATTGACACTGAAGGAATGGCAATATATGTCCAAGTCAGGATGATGAGTGATTTGGTTCAGACCTTTTAGGTGATGTCCCACGTTTCTGCAGTGCTTGTTCTTCTAGTTGGAAGTAGCTATGTGGCAAAGGAGCCTTGGCAAATTTCTGCAGGGCATCTTGTACACACCATTGCTCCTGAGCACCGGTGGTGGATGGAATGGACACTTATGGATGTGATACTAATCAGCAGGCTGCTTTGTCTGGATGGTATCAGGCTTCTTGAATGTTGTTGGAGTTGTACCCACCAGGCAAGCGGGGAGTATTCCATCACAATCCTGACTAATTCCTTGGAGTTCAGTATAAAATGATCACACACAACTGGTTACTAGTTCAAGTCAGTGGAGCACTCTGTCAAATTATCCTGCAGAACTGCTTCACTTATTTAATAACCAATAAAATGGATACACACGGGTTTATAAAAAGTTCCGATATTGGTTAACTCAATTTTTCCGACTGCCAGGTTTGAGGCATTGCATGCTTCATTGGCTGTGAAGTGCTGGAAAAGCACAGCTGGTCAGGCAGCATCCGAGGAGCAGGAGAGTCGACGTTTCGAGCATAAGCCCTTCATCAGGAATGTGGGGGTGGGGCTGGGGGAGGAGATGTGCCCAAGGGGACCGAAAGATAAATGGCAAGGCGTGGGGCTGAGGGGAAGGTAGCTGGGAATGTGATGGGTTGACGGTGATAGGTTGGGCGGAGCAGATAGGTGGGAAGGAAGATGGACAGGTGGAACAGTTCAAGAGGGTGTGCCAAGTTGGACAGTTGGATACTGGATCAATGTCAATGACTCTGCCCTGTAAAGAGTTTTGGCGTATCATAATATCATGAAAGTTTCTTTGGAAATGCAATTCTTTCTTTAATGTAGTGTTGGAACTGGCCTTATTTGAGAGACACACAAAATAGTCAGAATTCTACATAAAATCAACTTCAGCACTTAGGTGATCGACCAATTGTTGTTACGAAACTAATTAAAACAGAATTAAAAGCCAGGTTCAGCATTTAAGTGAAACAATAGTGCCTTTGAGAAGACTCTATTACAAAGCAAAAGGGAGCTTTGTCTGAGCAACATGTTATTGAGTCATAGCTGCACAGCATGGAAACACATCCTTTGGTCCAACTTGTCCAAGCTGACCAGATATCCTAACTTAATCTAGTTCCATTTGCCAGAACTTGGCCCATACTCCTCTAAACCCTTCCTATTCATATTCCCATCCAGATGTCTCTTCCATGTTGTGATTGTACCAGCCTCCACCACTTCCTCTGGCAGCACATTTCTTACATGTACTACCCTCTGTGTGAAAAGTTTGCCCCTTAGGTCCATTCTGAATCTTCCCCCTCTCATCTTAAACCTATGCCATCTAGTTCTGGATTCCCTGACCCAATTACAAGGAATGATGAGACAGCTTCGATAAGGAAATATTCGAAGATTTTTAACAAATACAGATAAATAATGGAATTATAATTCATAAGAAGAAACTTAGAAGGAAGCATGCAGCCATGAAAACAGCAGGGAAAGTTATCTCAAAGAAATTAACTGTTACTTTGAAACTATTTACAATATTAAGAAATAGGTTCTGGTTAAGGATTCTTCAAATAATCATAGAGATCGATTTCAGTGTAATAATAGACACACACATAAAACTAAAGTATTGTTATGGACCAGGCCAGACACCATTAAAGTATTTTAAGAAGTAGCCTAGACTTTAACTTTTTCTTATTTTAAAGGCAGATATGAAGTGACTGTTCCAGGTACGATGCAACTGGTCAAATGACTTGGCTTTAAGCAAAACAGAATTTATTTCAATGCTACAGTTGAAACACGATCAAAAGCAAGTGGAATTTAGAATAACTTAGTGGGCGGCATGGTGGCACAGTGGTTAGCACTGCTGCCTCGCAGCGCCACAAAACCTAGGTTCAATTCCCACCTCAGGCGACTGTCTGTGTGGAGTTGCACATTCCTCCCCGTGTCTGTGTGGGTTTCCTCCAGGTGCTCCTGTTTCCTCCCACAGTCACAAAGATGTGCAGATCAGACGAATTTTTTTATGTTAAATTGCCTGTCGTGTTAGGTGAAGGGGTAAATGTATGGGTGGGTTTCGCTGTGGTGGGTCGGTTTGGCTGAAAATGTGTTGCTGGTTAAAGCACAGCAGGTCAGGCAGCATCTCAGGAATAGGGAATTCGACGTTTCGAGCATAAGCCCTTGGGTCGGTTTGGGCTGAAGGGCCTGTTTCCTTACTTAACTATTGGAAAATGTATTACTAATTAACTGTCCCAATACAGTAATATCCCATAAACACATGTTTTAACAAAAAAGTAAATTCAAACACAGATTCTTACAGACAGGAGGGAACGGCATTCAGAGAGAGATTTCAGGGAACGTCGGAGGAGTTCTTTACTGAAGCTTGCAACTCTCTGGGACCCACACCTCTTATGACTGCTATAGTTAAAACAAACTAGAAAAAAATTGAACTGGGAGAAGTGGCCACTCCCCTTTCAGTGTTAAACTAAACTCTTTGGTACCTCTGTCTTTACAACCTCTCTTCAAGAAAAACAAGGACAAATTAATCTTTCTAAAGTGACAGCATCAACACAGTGTAATAAAAGCATGAGGGGAAAACATTAAAGAGATGCCTGGTATAACTTGTCTCATTAGCTAAAGAGTGCTAACAGTATAAGTACTTATAAAACTTTATAATAGAAATTAATATCATATGTATATTGATGTAAGAGGAGTGATAGAATTTGATAAAGATAGCAAATGGAATACTGTAGAATGCAAGCAGTCTTGATAGAAAAGCAAAGTCAGGGGCATGTCTGAAGGAGAACAGCCAGTGAGTTGGGAATGCTAATTAATAGATTACATAGAAAGATCCCAATGTCTAAAGATTACAATGTCTGTTAAGCATTCTGAAAACCAAGAGAATTTAGGGCTGTCCATAGGAGTGTCCATCATTGGTCAGGTGTTTCACAGGATTGGTTGCATAGAGAAAGGGAAGGGCACAGTAAACATATTGTATATGATCATTGTAACATACAAAAAAATTGTTTTTCACTGTAAAAGCCAGGGTGTGTCATTGATCTCTCTTCCGATCTGAGCCGTAGATTAAGGGAACAACTAGCTTCTCATGTTGAGGCCAGAGTCAGGGAATATCTTTGGCTCTCTCCCTGCACTAGCTAGTTATTGCTGGAATAACGTCTTCCATGTGCCTGATTCCTGCCTGCCTTCCTCCTGAGTCTTTGTTCTCGGTCGGGTGTTATGCTCTTTGTAACCTCTTTGTAAGAAGTAAGCAAATGAAATTAAAACAAATGTGTTCACTGCTTGTGCAGTAATATAACAACATCATGTTATGGAGGGCTGCAGCACACAGAAAAGCCCTTCATCCCATCGGGTCTGTGCTTGTTATTATCGTCAGACAGGATATAAATAGTTCATCCTTACAAATTGACTGAGACGGTGGCAAAGTGACTTACAATCTAGAGGCTCAGGATAATTCCCTGTGACCACAGGTTCAAATCAACAATAATAACTGGTAAAATTTATATTCAATGATTAATCTTGCATTAAAAGCTAGTCTGAATAATGGTGATTATGAATCTATCATTTATTCATGTAAATATCCATCTATTCATTGATGCCTTTTAGAGAAGGCAATACACCATTGTACTTGGCCTACATGTGACTCCAGACCCATAGCAGTATGGTTGACTCTCTGTAGCAGTCAGTGGCTGTTGGGGTGATGGAGCAAATGCCCAATGACGTCCATAAACTGATGAAATATTATTTTAATTAGTTGTGTACACGAATACTCTTCCAAATTTGAATACAGGAAGAATTAAAAGGATAATTAGATTCACTGGATAAAAGAAATCTGAAAAATTTATTTTCCTTCCTATCAGAAGGTTGCTGTGAAACTTAAAAGGGCTCTGAGAAGATCTACAAGGATGTTGCCAGGGTTGGAGGGTTGAGCTATTGGGAGAATAGGTTGGGACTGTTTTCCTTGGAGTGCCAGAGGGTGAAGGGTGACTTTATCGAGGTATATAAAATCACGAGGGACATGAATAGGGTAAATAAACAAGGTCTGTTCCCTGGGGTGGGGGAGTCCAGAACTAGAGGGCATAGGTTTAGGGTGAGAGGGGAAAAATCTTTAGAAGGGATCTGAGGTGGGACTTGTTCATGTAGAGGATGAGCTGCCAGAGGAAGTGATGGAGGCTGGTACAATTACAACAATTAAAAGGCATCTGGATGGGCATATGAATAGGAAGGGTTTTGAGAGAGATAGGCCAAATACTGGCAAATGGGACTAGATTAATTTAGGATATCTGGTCATCATGAATGAGTTGGACCAAAGGGTCAGTTTCTGTGCTGTATGTCTCTATGTGTCTACAACTCTACGCCTGTTGGAAAAGAAATCAGGATTGGAAACGGTCAGCCAGCAACTTTGTCTAACTGTCTCACAATACCTTGTCAGTGGTTTAAAAATATAATGTAATGCTCGGGTGTCACAACAGAATAGAGCTGATTCAATAAACTAGCACACTGATGGTGCTGGAAAACTGTGGTCAACAATATTATTGTGCCAGTATGGTTCCTGCTGGAATCAATAAAGCTGTCACTGTGAGAATTCAAACACACACGCTCAAACTCACAGATAATCCTTACGGGCTGTCAGCACAAGATGAAACTAAATCAGAATTTAATAGCATGATATGATATTTTATAATCAAAAATTAATGTAGTGATACTCATGGGAGGGCTGGGAGGTAGAAAGATTATTAAATTGGAAATGAGAGCAGATGATCCTTCAATTGTTGAAATTATATATAGATGATGGCAGGTAGAGTAGGATAGATCTATAAATATAATTTGGAAAATTGGCACGCTGTGCTCAAATAGGGTGATATGAAGCTAAGCTACAAAACACAGATCTTGTTTGACTGCAAATTAGAAGATAGCACCACTCAGTAGAAAGAGGCCAGATGGCCCAACTAATATCTGTCAGGTCTTTGAATAGGTCATCCAGTTAGTCCCATTACTTTGAACCCAGGATTCAGCTCCTCAGTTCTCTTCACAAATACCTGCTTCACTGAATGTTTGGAACACTTCCTTGGTCCACTGACTTGATCTGTGCAAATGTTAGTATCTCCATGGTTGGAGATGCCTCTGGTGCCACCATAGACTGAGGTCGGTATTGCTCTGGCCTTATGGACACTTTTCATATGGGTTCCATACTGCACTCTTGAGGCTTCTTTACTGAGTTAGACTGTGATAGAAATTGCTGGGGAAACTCAATGAGGTCTGGCAGCAGCTGTGGAGAGAGAAACAGTTAACATTTTGGGTCAAAAACTGTTCTGAAGAAGGGTCTTTGCACCCAAAATGTTAACTCTGTTTCTCTCTCCACAGCTGCTGCCAGACTTAGAACATAGAACATAGAAGGATACAGCGCAGTACAGGCCCTTCGGCCCTCGATGTTGCGCCGACCGAATCCTACCTAACCTATACTAGCCCAATAACTTCCAAATGCCTATCCAGTGCCCGCTTAAATGACCATAAAGAAGGAGAGTTCACCACTGATACGGGCAGGGCATTCCATGAACTCACAACCCGCTGTGTGAAGAATCTACCCCTAACCTCTGTCCTATACCTACCACCCCTTAATTTAAAGCTATGTCCCCTAGTAACACCTGACTCCATTAGCGGTAAACTTGTTGAGTTTTTTCCAGCGATTTCTGCTTTTGTTTCACTTTCCTTTGTTTTTCTCGTCATTGCTCTGAGTGTACTGCATCCATATCTTTATCTCAGTGAAGTGTTACTGTGATCAGGCTCTACTGGATTTCCATTAAACTATTTATTTATAAGTTTGCATAGAAAATACTCATTGCAACTTCTGAGTCATTTCTTTGATGCATCCTTCTCTGAGACTTGATGGCACTTCACGTGCATCACCATCTGCATCATTATTTTGAACATATTTATTCCCTGTAAGACTGTGCTTGGTGTGAAGAGAGTTAAGAACACTTGCCAACCGCTTGTGAACAGGATTTGGTATTGTATTTACAATCTTACTATGAAAGCTTGCTTAGAGATTAAAAAATAGAAAGAAGTAAACCACTATTAATTATTTGGTAGGTGAAGGTCAAATAAGCAAAGAGAAATTCACTATTGGCACAGTCCTTTAATCCCAATCTAGATTGATACATGGAGTATTTGTTTCCACTCCAAACATGTCAAGGAACACTCATAAGTACACGAGGTGCATTGAGAGGGGAAGAGGGATGGTGTAGGGTTTGTGTGGAGAATGGACCATTTGAACTTTGCCATTATGCAAAATGAACTTTGTGTTTCTGAGTCAGTGGTGGCCTGCTGTACTGAAAAACCCATCGCTATCGTTGGTTAAAAATAGGATACAGCTGGAAATAGCGAAAAGTGTTCATATATGACTCAAGAAAATTGGTGCAACTCAACAATTCTTCCCGGCTTCATGCCCTTCTCCCCTCAATGCTGGCCTATTGCTTTTCTCATTCAATCCCATTTGTCAAGAAAGCATTCAGTATACATAGAGTCATAGAGATGTACGCTATGGAGACAGACTCTTCTGTCCAACTAGTCCATGCTGACCAGATATCCCAACCCAATCTGGTCCCACCTGCCAGCACCCGGCCCATATCCCTCCAAACCCTTCCTATTCATATACTCATCCAAATGCCTCTTAAATGTTGCAATTGTACCTCTAAAAACCGCCAAGTGTAGCATGGATCTGAATTAGCTCACATTACAACCAGCCAATTACTGCCCCAGCAGTCTCCTCTCGATCATCAGTAAAGTGGACAGTGTCATCAATAGTGCTATCAAGCAGTACCTGCTCAGTAATATTAGATTAGATTAGACTTACAGTGTGGAAACAGGCCCTTCGGCCCAACAAGTCCACACCGACCCGCCGAAGCGCAACCCACCCATACCCCTACATTTACCCCTTACCTAACACTATGGGCAATTTAGCATGGCCAATTCACCTGACCCGCACATCTTTGTGACTGTGGGAGGAAACCGGAGCACCAGGAGGAAACCCACGCAGACACGGGGAGAACGTGCAAACTCCACACAGTCAGTCGCCTGAGTCGGGAATTGAACCCGGGTCTACAGGCGCTGTGAGGCAGCAGTGCTAACCACTGTGCCACCGTGCCGCCCACGAATAATGTGCTCAGTGAAGCCCAGTTTGGATTCCACCAGGACCACTGAGCTCCTGACCTCATTTCAGCCTTGGTTCAAATATGAACAAAAGAGCTGAATTCCAGAGGTGAGGTGACAGTGGTCAGCCTTTGACATCAAAGCTGCTTTTGACCAAATATGGCATCAAGGAACCCTAGCAAAACTGGAATTACAGAGGAACCTCGATTATCCAAATATCAATTCTCCAAAAATTGGATTATCCGAAGGAGATCTCCAGGTCCCGATGGAATAATTACATCAAAGACGTGTTTCCAACAGTGATCGTGTTTTTTGTTTGCGGTGATTAAACAGGCACCGTCTCCAAATGACTGTCTGCCCGCCCTCTCTCTCTCCCCCCACACGCCTGGAGTTCTACACAGGGAGTGTACCCTAAACCCCACCTTCGCCACATAATCTCTCCAGCATTGTCCTGTACAGGGCAGAGGAGTAACGTGTCAAAAAGTTGCAGTAAAAAGGTGTGTGTGTGTGTGTGTGTGTGTGTGCGGTATTTGGAGACTTACCCCACAAAGGCAGTAGCAGCAGTCTTGTTGCTGAAGTCTGAGAGGGGACGGTATTGGATGGGGAGGGCAGGGGGGGGGAGCAGGGCGATGTTGCACAGGATTTGGGGGACAGGCCTCGTGTGCTGTGTGCTGTTGCTAGTCTCCTGAACTCCAAGCCCTAGAGGAAAGGCATTTAATTGATTAACCGAATAATTGATTATCCGAACAAAATAGTGTCCACTCATCACGTTTGGATAATCGAGATTCCCCTGTAATAGGTATCAGCAGAAAAACTCTCCAGTGATTAGAACCAAGATCTGGACAATATCCAGACTTGAGCTGACAAGTGGCAAGTGACATTTGTGCCACACAAATGCCAAGTCATGACCACTATCTCTTGACATTCAATGGTGCTACCATCACTGAAACCCCCACTATCAATATCCTGGGGTTATCACCGATCACAAACTTAACTGGACTCCCCGCAAAAACACAATGGCTGCAAGAACAGGTCAGAGGCGAGGGATACCGTGGCAAGTAACTCTCCTCCTGATTCCCAAAAGCCTGCCCACCATTTACAATGCACGAGTGATGCCTGAATGAGTGTAGCTCCAACAATACTCCAGAAGCTTGACACCATCCAGAACAAAGCAGCCCACTTGATTGACACCACATCCACAAGCATCCACTCCCTCCACCACTGATGTACTATCTACAAGATGCACTGCAGTAGTTCACCAAAGATCCTCAGACAGCACCTTCCAAACACCAGACCACTTCTATCTAGAAGGGCAAGGGCAGCAGGAACACCACCACCTTCAAGTTCCCCTCCAAGCCACTCACTATCCTGACTTGGAAATATATCACCATTCCCTCACTGTCGCTGAGACAAAATCCTGGAATTTCCTCCCTGGTGGAATTGTGGATAAATCCACAGTAGGTAGATCACAGCTGTTCAAGAAGGCAGCTCCCCACTTCTTTCTCAAGGGCATCTAGGGGTGGGCAGTAAATGCTGACCCAGCTAGCGATGCCTACATCTCACAAAAATGAATAAATAAAAACAAGCTCACAATTACAGCTACGTCTGGGCTTTTTTGCTCTACCAATGAAAATCTACTTAATGAAGTGAGCAACATACGACAGTAGGAAAATAATCATTCGCTTTGTTATTCAGCACTGTCATTTCTCAGACCTTAGTGTAAAAATGTCCTGCAACAAAGCTCAATAAAGTCTTGATTTAAAATTGTCAAGGTAAAATAATTTTTGTCTTAACTACTCGGAAAAAAAATCAACAGTAATGATGTAATAATTGTTATAATAAAGCACCTAACAGCATCGAGGAATTATCAGCAACATCCAATTATGTTAGGGTTTCACTAAGTTAACCCGAGATTCAATATAAATCGAATTATAATGTAAATAGTATCTATTTGTGTATGCGTATGTGTGTGAGTATGCAGATAACGTTTTTCTTTTTAAACTTTAAGTTACCAGACAGGATTAAACAAATCTGTTTTGGGCTAATCACATTGTTGGATGATACACAAGTGCAAACAATGCATGAGAAACAGATGAAAACACTAAAATGCATTGGTTTCCAATACACTCATTCTTAATTTAATGGGAAAACTTGAAATAATTTCTAGGTAAATTACTGAAGCAAAAGTAAGGCAAAATCGGAGCAGTTATTGCAGAATAAGGCGAACCTTCATGTCCAAATCAATTTAAAAGTAAAGAAAAACTTTGTCTGTGACTGTTGTCGGAACTTTCCAATTCTCCCCCTCTGGTCTCTCAAGTCCCTGTGTCTAAACGGATGATCAAAGAGTTATCCCCTGTTGTTGATCTGACAAGGGTGTATCCTGCCCAGAGCCAAAGGATATTAAATGGAACATCCCAACATCCCCTGAAATTCAAACCTGGTTTACATGACACCAGATTAACTGTGCCCAGTCAACTGTTAGAGGCATTAAGCTAACAGTCCCCTCCTTGTTTTGCAATAGACGTGTGTTGCTGTATTGTGCTTTATTTATTTATGATATGTGAATGTTGCTGGCATAGACAGTATTTATTACCCATCTCTTGAGAAGATTGTGGTGCTGAGTTGTTTTCTTGAACTGCTATAGTCAAGGTTTCTGCAGAGTTTTTCTACAACTGAGTGCTTTGCATTTCAGACAGCAGTCAAGAGTTAACAACATTGTGTGGATCTGGAAAGGCTTCTAGGCCAGACCAGGTAAAGGAGGCTGATGTCCTACATGGGTTGGATAGGTTTTTAGCCACTGTTCAGTAGTCATTTGAAGACCAGATTTTGTTGTTTTGGATTTATGAATTTTAAAACGTAGTTTAAATTCACCCAGCTGTGTTGGTGCGACTTGAACTTCTATTTCTTGAGAAATATTTCAGCATTTGAATATCATTTCAGTAATATAAGAATATATAACATGGGGTGGTATGGTGGCTCAATGGTTAGCACTGCTGCCTCACAGTGCCAGGGACCCAGGTTTGATACCAGCCTCGGGTGACTGTCTGTGTGGAGTTTGCACATTCTCCCCGTGTTTGTGTGGGTTTCCTCCGGTTGCTCCTGTTTCCTCCCACAGTCCAAAAGATATGCAAGTTAGGTGAATTGGCCATGCTAAATTGCCTATTGTGTGAGGTGCATTAGTCAGGGGTAAATATTGGGTAGGGGTATAGGTCTGGGTGGGTTACTCTTTGGAGGGTTGGTGTGAACTTGTTGAGCCAAATGGCCTGATTCCACACTGTAGGGAATCTAATGTAATGTAAACCTAGGCACTAGGAGGAAGAGTAGACAATTCTGTCCCTTCAGCCTGATCTAACATTTGTTATGATCATGGCAGATCTCATTTGGCCTCAATACCATTTCCTGCCCACGCTTCACTAGCCTTTAATAAATCACTAATTAAAAATCTTCTTCATAAATTTATTCAGTGTCCTGGTGTCCATCACACTGTATGGTCGTGAAGTCCACAAATTTATAACCCTTTGAGAGACCTCTTGAGTTACTCCTCCTACTTGTTTTAAATCTGCCACCTCTTAGCTTTTGAGAAGATTAGTGAGCTGCCTTCTTGAATCATCATATACCATTTTCTATAGGGTGACTCAAGCAGCTTAAGGAAGGGGGACCCAGGATTTCCTCTGCGCTACACTGAAGAAATGCTGATATACTTCCAATGGAAACAGATGGTGAGTGGTTTGGAGGAGGGAATGCAGATATTGGCGTATCCATGTATTTGCTGCTATTGTCCTTCAAAATGGCCATAGTCGTGGGTTTACAGGGCACTGACTCAGGAAGCTTGGTGGATTCATAAAGTCATACAATTCTACAGCATGGAGACAGGCCTTTTGACCCAAACTGGTCCATGCCCACCAAAATGTCCATTTACACTGACCCCTTTTCCCTGCACTTGGCCCATAATGCTCTAAACTGTTCAGAGGGGGGGTGGGTTGCTCTTCGGAGGGTCGGTGTGGACTTGTTGGGCTGAAGGGCCTGTTTCCACACTGTAGAGAATCTAATCTAATCTAATCTAAACTTTTCCAATCCACGCATTTGTCCAAATGCCTTTTAAGTGTTATTAATATACTCACCTAAACCACTTCCGCTGGCAGCTCATTCCATATGCGTATCACCCTCTGTGTACAAAGCGTGGCCCCTCAGGTTCCCTTTTATTCTTTCCCCTCTAAATTTAAAGTGATGCCCTCTAGTCCTCAATTTCCCCATCCCTGAGAAAAAGAATGAGTGCATTCACCCTCTCCATGCCTCTCATGATTTTATACGCTTCTATAAATGCCCCCCCTCAGTCTCCTAGGCTCAAAAAAAAAGTCCTAGCATGTCCAACCTCTCCCATTACTCAGACCCTTTAGCTCTAGCAACATCTTTGTAAATTTCTTCTGTACTCTTTCCAGTTTAATAACATCCTTCCAATAGCAAGGTGACCAAAACTGAACACAATACTCCAAGTGTGGCCTCACCAATATCCTGTATGACTGCAACGTAACTTCCCAACTCAATGCTCAATGGCCTGACTGATGAAGGCCAGTGTGCCAAAAGCCTTCTTCACTGCCCTGCCCTGCCCACTGGTGACGCTACTTTCAGAACTCCAAGATCCCTCTGTTCCACTATATTCCTTAAGGTCCGACTATTCACCATTAAACTCCTGCCTTAATTTGATTTTCCAAAATGCAAGACCTCACACTTATCAAACTCCACTTGCCATTTCTTAGCTGATCAAGGTCCTGCTGCAATTTTTGACAACCTTCTTTGCTGTCTACAAAACTGCCTATTTTATTCTCAATTCCTGCCGTATATCTTGACGAGTGTACACACTGCTGCCCATAAACTTGAGTACTGTTGCTAAGCACTGTTGCCAGAGAAGGTGCTGTCCACGCAACAAGAAATTCTGCTGACCACGCTATTCAGCCACAAAATATGGGTGCACTGCCAGGCAGCCAATTATCCCAATGATTGGCTGATCGAATCAAGCAACATGTTCCTCCGGCTGTTCATAACAGACAGAATACACACTGTTCCCAATCATCCAGCATCAACAAAGGTCAAAAGAAAATATCTGCTGATGGATATGATTCTGCAATTGGGCAGTACCTACTGCCTTGCATTCAACTGTTTGAACTTATTACCACAAGCCATTTTGCTTATGGCATAGGTCGCAATGCAGAGATTATTACATCTGTCATTCTGCATTTTAATTTACTTACTAGCTGCTCATAAGGTAGGGTAAAGTTGCCATGGTCCCCGAGGACCATATAACGAGCAGTTGAGAAAACAAGAAACATTCCAATGATAGCTGACATGATGATTATGGATCCTGACTTCTTTATTTCCTTTTGTGATAGAAAATGCCGAAATGTCGAATTGCACCAATGTTTAAACAGTTATTTTGTGTCTGATGTCAGTAAATGCAGTGAAAAAGTGTCATGCTGGAAAAGCACAGCTGGTCAGGCAGCATCCGAGCAGCAGGAGAGTCAATGTTTTGAGCATAAGCTGGAAATTCGTGATGAAGAGCCTATGCTCAAAACGCTGATTCTCTTCCTCCCTGGGTGCTGCCTGACCCGCTGTGCTTTTCTCATGCCACGCTTTTTGACTTTGACCTCCAGCATCTGCAGTCCTCACTTTTTTCTATCAATGAATATGTAAAATTGAATTTACAGCATACAGGTCAGGCAATCTGACAAGTTCAGCTGGTATGTATTTTATTTTAGTCTTCCATGGGAGGTGGGTGTTACTGGCTATATCTGCATTTATTGCCCATTCCCAATTGCCCTGGAGCAGAGCCAGGCAAGCTGCCATCTTGAATTGCAACAGTCCATGCTAGGGAAGAATTTCAAGGATTTTGACCCAGTGACAATGAAGGAACAACATTCTAGTTCCAAATAAGAATGTTGTGTAGCTTGGAGGGGAACCTTTAAGTAGTAGCAATCCTGAGCATCTGCTATAGTTGTCTCTCTAAGTAGAAGAGACTGAAAGTTTATAAGGTGCTGTCAGATGAGGCTTAGTGAGTTTCTGCAGTGCATCTTGTCGATGGGATATATTGCTGCCAGTGTGCATGCATGGGTGGGGTGGTGGAGAAATGGCGGTTTTGGTCAAACAAGCAGGCCGCTTTGTTTTCAATGACATTGAGGAACTTGACTGTTGTCAGAACTGTGTACAGTCATTCCCCATCCCCCCCTCCACCCAGTACCCAAGGGGGTTATGTTCCAGGACCTATCGTGGAAATCTGAAACCATGGATAGGAGCAAACCGAATTGTTTAAATGGGAAATTACGCTTCCCGGCAGTCGTCTGGTCTCTGGTGCTGGAAGGTTCCCTATGATATGTTTGGGGTGCAGTAGCACACAGGTAAGTGAAACCACGGAAAACGGTTCTGCGGATACGGGGGTCACCCTGTATATCCTGAAAAATGGAGAGTATTCCAACACATTTTCTACTTCTACCTTGTAGATGGTGGACTGGCTTTGGGGAATGAGGAGGTGAGTTACTCACAATGGTATTCTAAACTCTGACCTGCTCTTCTTGTCAAAGTGTTTCAGTTGTTCCAGTTCAATTTCTGAGCAACGATCATCCCCAGGACTTTGATGTGGGGAGATTCAGCAATGATAAAGCAATGGAATGGGTAGTGGTGATGTTTACGTTCTCTCTCATTGAAGATAATGAATACATGTGCCTAGTGCCATTTGTCACTTGTTGGACTGTGATCATATCCGACCTGCTTTATGATCAGATTACATCTGTAATACCTTGGACAGGTTCATTCTTTTGATAGGTATTGTTAAGAGCAATGTATAACTCCATGTTAAAAATCACATAACAACAGGTTGTAATCCAACCAGGTTGGACTATAACCTGGTGTTGTGTGACATTTAATTTTGTACACGCAGGTCCAACACCAGCACCTCTAAATCACAACTGTGTAAAATTTATAACTTTGTGTTAATGAGGAGAAATGGTTTTGTTTCATTCTTCTGTGTGACGTACTGGTAAACCTGGAGATCTGTCATGATTGCATAGTTTATTGTGGTTTCACAACCCTGAGTTGAAGAGCTGGGGAGGTTTGAAAGTTAAGCACAATGAAACAAAGTACAGTTGCCTAGAAACTGAATGTTAGGGTCACACAAAACCTGAACAAACCAGATTGGCTCTCAGTCCAAGTGTAGTTTTGCCAGAGGATGGAGGCAGGCAGCTTGCCAGTTGAGTTCAGGGAGTTTAAAATGACATTGTAGTTTATTTTAGGTGTCTCACATCTGGTGGAGGGAGCAAACCATCTAGCAACTTTACAGAAACTCGCTAAAAGGAAATCAGTTGTTTCTGCCAATGAAGGCATTATTTCCACCAAGGTTATCTCTCTGGCACTGAAATGAGAATTTGCTGACTCTGATAAGGGTTGAAAGGTGATTCACGACCCACATGTAATGCCTGGGTGTTAAACAGGACGATGAATTTTTTTAGGTTCCAATGAAAATAAGAAATGCTCCCTTAGATATCTGTATCTTGCCAATGGATAACTGAATAATCAAATGGTGTTAACCTCCCAGAAATAAAGCCACTTGACTTATGAGATTGTAGATTCCTTCGCTGAACTGGTGAGTTTTCTTGCAAACATTTCGTTGCCTTGTTCGGTGACATCGTCAATGGTCTTCAATCAAGTGTTGGTGATCTGTCCCGCCTGGTCTTTGTGTCTCTGGCTGTTGGCACTTTTGGTTCTGTATCTGGATCGCTTCTACATGACATCCAGTTCAATGTGTTTATTGATTCAGTTGCCGCTGGAGTGCCAGACTTCAACGAATTCTCTCGTGTGTGAGCTTCTCAAAGTGAACCAGCGCAGACCCAAGTCTTTTGGTTAGCTCAAAGGATCTGAAGCAAACAGGGGAAACTGAAGCCTCAAGTTGTGGATGTCAGTTTCATCTTCCATTGGTTTTGATGCAAGATTAGCAAACCATTCCAAGGACACTGTTACCCTCCGCTGTGACAATAAATATCCCCTGATTTCCATCTGTTTATCTCCTCTAGGAACAATAAACCATTCTCACTTTTTATACGTCATGTGTCCTCACTGCCTATTTAATGTATGTTTCATACCTCAACTATTGTTTCCTGACAAACTTCATAAACTAACCTAATATCTCCAAGAGAATCTCAACAACGTATTCTAGGTAATCTGTTATTCCTGAGCCCTAGGCACATGTTAATGTGCAGCACAATGTGATTATGACAAGGTAATCTATTCTGAACTGTTGACGAGGTCTCCAGAGAACTCCCGTTTTCTTCTTTCACATAGCACTCTGTTATGTTTAACTCCCATTTAAGAGTGCAGATAGGACTTGGTTCAATATTTTATTCAAGTGACAGAACCTTGGATAATGCAGCAGTCCCTCAGTGCAGCACTCAGTCAGCCCAGACCCTGTGTACGGTCAATGGGACCTGAAGTGACAACCTACTGATACAAAAATGAGAGAGCTACTCAGAGAGCCACAAATGATTGCTGAACTCCATCATTCTGTGAAAACAATCAATTTCCGTCTTCAGTTAACAGAAATTCAAAAGGTTTCAACTTACTGACTCTCCCAACCACCAGCTATGCTGATTTTGTGCCTTTTAAAACACAGACAGCTCTTGTTGTGCCTGTGAAAATACTGATAACTCCTTGTCACACTGAGTGGGAGACATCTGCGAGAAAGCTCTTGATGAAATGCAGTAAAAAATGAGGTCTGCAGATGCTGGAGATCACAGCTGCAAAAGTGTTGCTGGTCAAAGCACAGCAGGTTAGGCAGCATCTCAGGAATAGAGAATTCGACGTTTCGAGCATAAGCCCTTCATCACGGCCAATTAAGCAGTCAATCAAAATTAATACCCTGGGGTGAAAGCTAACAAATCTCCTGATTGTCTGTCTAAACTGTACCCCCTGCTGTACAATTGAACTTGACAAACATTCTAGACCACTAGATATGGATATCATCTTTGTATTGATTGTTATGGAAATATTATCTATTATATATAAATATGGATCACTGGAAAGACTCTAGCAGACAGATACCTTTCATGACTTCAGACCCATATCAATGTGGTTTACAGTCAACAAAACCCATACTGATTATAGTTACCGTTACAACATCTGCCTTACACTATTTTGACGAAATACAGTTGCCTGCAGATTCCCATCACAATAATAACTTATCATATATACGATGTGGAGGTGCCAGTGTTGGACTGGTGTAGACAAAGCGAAAAATCACACAACAGGTAACAGTCCAACATCTAATATCGAACAATATCTCCATCTGTGGCTCATTTTGTTCTATCATACTCCTGTAAAACATCTTGGAAAGGTTTCTTATATTAAGGTTAGAAAAATCATGAAAGAGCAGGTTATAGTCCAACAGTTTTAGTTGAAAGTACAAGCTTTCAGAGCGCTGTTCCTTCATCAGTGGGGCAGGTTCATAGAACATAGAAAATAGAAAAATACAGCGCAGTACAGGCCGTTTGGCCCTCGATGTTGCACTGACCCAAGCCCACCTAACCTACACTAGCCCACTATCCTCCATATGCCTATCCAATGCCCATAAAGAGGGACAGTCCACCATTGCTACTGGCAGGGCATTCCATGAACTGAGTAAATTGAGTAAACTCCCCAAGCTGAGTAAAGAATCTACCCGTAACATCTGTCCTCTACCTACCTCCCCTTAATTTAAAGCTATGCCCCCTCATAATAGCTGACTCCATACGTGGAAAAAGGTTCTCATTGTCAACCCTATCTAAACCCCTAATCATCTTGTACACATCTATCAAGTCACCCCTAAACCTTCTTTTCTCCAATGAAAACAGCCCCAAGTGCCTCAGCCTTTCCTCATACGAAGTTCCTACCACACCATGCAACATCCTGGTAAACCTCTTCTGCACCCGTTCCAGTGCCTCCACATCCTTCCTATAGTATGGCGACCAAAACTGCACACAATACTCCAGATGCGGCCGCACCAGAGTCTTATACAACTGAACATGACCTCAGCACTCCGGAACTCAATTCCTCTACCAATAAAAGCCAGTACGCCACATGCCTTCTTCATAGCACTATTTACCTGGGTAGCAACTTTCAGAGATCTGCGTACATGGACACCAAGATCCCTCTGCTCATCCACACTACCAAGTATTCGACCATTCGCCCATTACCCCATCTTCTTGTTACTCTTACCAAAGTGAATGAGTTCACACTTACCTACACTGAACTCCATTTGCCACCTTTCTGCCCAGGTCTGCAGTTTATCTATATCTCGCTGTAACCTGCCACATCCTTCCCCACTGTCAATAACTCCAACAACTTTCATATCATCCGCAAACTTGCTCACCCAACCTTCTAGCCCCTCCTCCAGGCCATTTATAAAAATGACAAACAGTATAAAAATGACAAACAGATACAGAATTTATAGAAAAACATCAAAGTGTCATACAACTGATGCAATACATTGAACAAACTTGCTGCTAAGTCTTAGAATGGGGATGCAGGTTTCAATTGATTAATATGTAAATCCCAGAATTGTTTTTCAAGCCCCAAGATAATGTAGGGTTTTATCAACATCTTTTTAAATAAAAGTGACATCTCAGTTCAGACAATGTATTAAAAGTGTGAGTTTAGAGTCTAGATTGGAGTGGTGCTGGAAAAGCACAGCAGGTCAGGCATCATCCGAGGAGCAGGAAAATCAACATTTCGGGCAAAAGCCCTTCATCAGGAATAGACGCCTATTCCTGATGAAGGGCTTTTGCCTGAAATGTTGATTATCCGGCTCCTCGGATGCTGCCTGACCTGCTGTGCTTTTCCAGCACCACTCTAATCTAGGCTCTGGATTCCAGCATCTGCAGTCCTTGTTTTTACCTGAGTTTAGAGTCTGTCTGTTTCCCAACCTTGAATCAGACTGATTCTATTTTTAAAGTAGGAATTTATAAAATGTCACAGTGACTGACTGCTATAGATTGTGTACTTTTTGAACAAAATAGAATGTGGTTGGGATATCTGGTCAGCATGGACGGGTTGGACCGAAGGGTCTGTTTCCATGCTGTACATTTCTATGACTCTATGAGACTCATATGTGTGTGAGAGAGGGGACGTGTGTGTGTGTGTGTGTGTGTGTGTGTGTGTGTGTGTAGAGAGAAAGAATGTGTGTGCGTGAGAGAGAGAGTGAGGGAGGGTGTGTATGTGTGCTTTTTTACCACAGAGGGTGGTATACACATGAAATGAGTTGCCAGTGGTAGTGGTTGAGGTGGGTACATTAGCAACATTTAAAAGGCATTTGTATGAATACGTGTACAGAAAAGGTTTAGAAGGATATGGGGTAAAAACAATGACTGCAGATGCTGGAAACCAGATTCTGGATCAATGATGCTGGAAGAGCACAGCGGTTCAGGCATCATCCAACGAGCAGCGAAATCAACGAGTACAATGGGTGAGTGGGGGAATCCAAGGCCCTAAAGGAGCCTTCCACATCCATCAAAGTTTTACCTGCACATCCACTAATATCATTTATTGTATCTGTTGCTCCCGATGCGGTCTCCTCTACATTGGGGAGAATGGGCGCCTCCTAGCAGAGCGCTTGAGGGAACATCTCCGAGACACCCGCACCAATCAACCACACCGCCCCGTGGCCCAACATTTCAACTCCCCCCCCCCCCCACTCTGCTGAGGACATGGCAGTCCTGGGCCTCCTTCACCGCCGCTCCCTCATCACCAGACGCCTGGAGGAAGAATGCCTCATCTTCTGCCTCGGAACACTTCAAACCCAGGACATCAATGTGGACTTCAACAGCTTCCTCATTTCCCCTTCCCCCACCTCATCCTAGTTTCAAACTTCCAGTTCAGCACTGTCCCCATGACTTGTCCGGACTTGTCCGACCTGCCTAGCTCCTTTTCCACCTATCCACTCCACCCTCTCCTCCCTGACCTATCACCTTCATCTCCTCCCCCACTCACCTATTGTACTCTATGCTACTCTCTCTCCACCCCCACCTTCCTCTAGCTTATCTCTCCATGCTTCTAGCTCACTGCCTTTATTCCTGATGAAGGGCTTTTGCCCGAAACGTCGATTTCGCTGCTCGTTGGATGCTGCCTGAACTGCTGTGCTCTTCCAGCACCACTGATCCAGAATCTTAGAAGGATATGGGCCAAGTGCACAGAATATTAAATCATGAGGGGCATGGATAGGGTGAATGGACAAGCTCTTTTCCCTGGGGTGGGGGAGTCCAGTACTAGAGGGCATAGGTTTAAGGTGAGAGGGACAAAATTTAAAAGGGATCTAAGGGGCGACTTTTTCACGTAGAGTGTAGGGTGTGGATTGAATGAGCTGCCAGAGTAAGTGATGGAGGCTGGTACAATTACAGCATTTAAAAGGCATCTGGATGGGTACATGAATAGGAAGGCTTTCGAGGGATATGGGCCAAGTGCTGGCAAATGGGACTAGATTAGTTTAAGATATCTAGTCATCATGGATATGTTGGACCTGTTGGACATATTGGATGGGGAGGAATGTGTTCAAGAAAATTTTCTTTATTAATATGTAGGCGTACCAACTAGAGAAGAATAATTTTAGAATCAGTGATCATAGTTATATTAGTTTTAAATGGTTCTGGAAAATGATAGGCCTTGCACAAAAATTAAAGTTTTAAATTAGAGCAAGGCCAATTTTGACAGTATTAGGCAGGAGCTTTCAAACGTTGATTAGGGTAGACTGTTCATGGGTAAATGGAAAGCTGGCAAGTAGGAGGCTTTCCAAAGTGAGATAATGAGAGTTCAGAGGCAATATGTTCCTGTTAGACTGAAGGGCAAGGCTGGTAAGAGTACGGAACAAGGGATGGCTGGAGACACTGAGACTGTCATCAAGAGAAAGGAGGAGGCATATGTCAGGTATAGACAGCGGGGATCAAGTGTATAAAGGGAGAAAGGCAAGCTCAAGTGGGGGTTCAGGATAGCAAAAAGGGGACATAAGATAGCCTTGACAGGTAAGGATAAGGAGAATCCAAAGAGATTCCACAAGTACATTAGGGGGAAAAACAGTAACTAGGGAGATAATAAGACCCTTAAAAATGAATGAGGTTGCCTATGTACAGAACCACAGGAGATGAGAAAGATACTAAACAAATATTTTGTATAAGTATTTATTGTGGAGAAAGAAGTAGAAGCTAGGGAACTTGGGAAAATAAACACTGTTGTCTTGAAAACAGCGCACACTGCAGAAGAAGAGGTGCTGGAGATCTTAAAACGTACATAGGTAGACAAATCTCCAGGTCCTGATCAAGTGTATCCCAGGACATTGTGGGAAGCTAAGGAAGAAATTGCAGCATCCCGGCAAAGTTTTTTTATATCATCTATAGCTATGGGTGAGGTGCCAGAAGAGTGGAGGGTGGCTAAAGTGACTCCTTTAGTTTAGTAAGGCTGCAAGGAAAAGCCTGGGAACTGTACACCAGGGAGTTTGATGTCAGTGGTGGGTAAGTTATAGGAGGATATTCTGAAAGAAAAGTTTTAAATGCATTTAAAGAGGCAAAGTCTTTTTAGGGCGAGTTAGCATGGCTTTGTGAGTGGGAAATTGTGCCTCTCAAACTTGATTGAGATTTTTGAGGATGTGACCAAGACGATAGATGAGGGCAGAGTGATTGATGTTGTGTACATGAACTTTAGAAAGGCCTTCTATAAGATTCCGCATGGTAGACTGGTTAGTAAAGTTAGATCACATGGGATCCAGGGACAGCTTGCCAATTGACTGATGGTCAGAGACAGAGGGTTTTATTAGAGGGTTATTTCTTGGACTGGAGGCCTATGACCAGCAGTATTTCAAAGGCATCAGTACTGGGTCGACTTTTGTTTTTCATTTATATAAATGATTTGGATGAGGACATGGGAATCATGGTTAGTAAGTTTGCGGATGATATCAAAATTGGTGATGTTGTAGATAGTGAATATCTCAGAGTACAACGGGATCCTGATCAACTGGACTAATGGGCCAAGGAGTGGAAGATGGAGTTTAATTTGACAGGTATTGCATTTTAGTAAGGCAAACCAAGGCAAAGGCATGATTTACATAGTTAATGGTAGTGCCTTGGGGAGAGCTGTCAAACAGAGGGACCTAGGGGTTCAGGTGCATGGTTCCTTGAAAGTGTTGTCACAGGTAGACAGGGTGGTGAAGAGAGTGTTTGGCATGCTTGCCTACAGGGCATTGACTACAGGAATTGGGATGCCATGTTGTGATTATACAGGATGTCGGTGAGGCCACTTTTGAACTCCTATGTGCAGTTCTAGTTACCTTGCTAAAGAAACAACGTTATTAAATTGGAAAGGGTGCAGAAAGATTTACAAGAATGCTACTGGGATTGGAGGGTTTGAGGTTATAAGGAGAGGCTGTACAGGCTGCGAGTTTTTTTTCCCGGAGGCTGGGAGGATAAGGGGTGACCTTATAGAGATTCATAAATCATGAGGGGCATGAATAGCCAAGGTCTTTTCTTCAGGGTAAGGGAGCTCAAAGCTGGAGTTTATAGGTTAAAGGTGAGAGGAGAAAGATTTAAAAGGGAACTGAGGGGCAATGTCTTCATACAAAGAGTGGTTCATACTTAGAATGAACTGCCAGAGGAAGTAGTAGATGAAGGGACAGTTACATTGAAAACATTTCTTTGCACAGGTACTTGAATAGGAAAGGGTGCACGCCAAATGCTGGCAAATGGGACTGGATCAGTTTAGGATATCTGATTTGTTTAAACTGAAGGGTCTGGTTTTGTGCTGTATGATTCCATGACACTGTGAGTCTATCTGAATGACAAATATATCATCCGTCAACTGAGATAATCCAAACTGCTGCCAAAATTTTAACTCAGCCTAAATCCCATTCACCCCAGCACCCTGTGCTGGCTGAACTACATTAATTAACCCTCTGGTAAGACGCCAATTTTAAATTGTCATTCTTGGCTTCAAATCACTCTATGATTTTTTTCCCTCCTTATCTCTGTCACTTTCTTTAGCTCAACAACCTCATTAAGCTCTCTTTCCTCCTTTAACTTCATGTGCCACATCTGAGGCTGGAAGACAACACTCTCAGTCACCTTAATGTCATACAGAGTCAGTTCCTCAACCTTAAAAGTAACATAAAATATTTAACACTCAAGTCCACACACATCTATCTATAATCATCTATCTTGACTCTGAAGATCTGAATGTTCCTGAGTTGCTTGGCTCAACCATTACTGGAAGTACCTTCAGCTGCAGTTCTGGATTTTCATTCACATCTTTGCCGTGCTTCCTCTTAAACCTGATTTTTAAAACATCATGTCTTTTGTCACCTGTACTAATCTCACTTTCTGAGGTACATTGTTAACTTTGTCCTCTTAACACTGCTGTCATAGCACCTTGCAACACTTCAGTATCTTAGAGGTGAAATGGAAATGCAAGCTATTATGATATTTGACCAAGATGTACTTCCTGAAAAATGTTCTTCCCCATTAAATATCCATCTAGAGCTTGTATGCTGAGACTATATTTCTTGTTGCTCTTTTGGTTGTTCAGCTCATTAACAGCAGTCTTATCATCAGAATAAGTGCTTTGCTCAGCAGGAGAAAATATATTATGATGCTGCTCTTGCTGGTTTGGTATAATATTCAATTGATATAATAGAGCAATTCTACATTTAGCGACTTGTGACGAATGTTGAGAGTCGTTCTTTTATGAGCGTGCACCATGGTTACATCAGCACATTGCATTTCTCCTCACTTATAATGCACACATTTCACACTGTGATAGGTCAGTAGAGTGCAAAAGACCAAGAGAGTGTGGATTTAACCTGAGTGGGATTGAATGGAGCATAAGTGCTGCATTTTTAATGTAATTATCTTACTGTGTTTTGAGTATAATTCATTTCATTTTAGTTGTAGAATATCAAGAACAGTCGATTGTTGGAAATTTTTACTTGGGTTTTTAGTTAACTATTGTTTTGAGCCTTAATGGTGGCATGGTGGCTCAGTGGTTAGCACTGATGTGTCACTGCACCAGCTATCCAGGTTCGATTCCGGCTTTGGGCGACTGTCAGTGTGGAGTTTGCACATTATCCCTGTCTGTGCGAGTTTCCTCTGGGTGCGCTAGCTTCCTCCCACAGTCCAAAGATGTACGGTTTCAGTGATTGGCCATGCTAAATTGCCCGGTATCCAGGGAAGCATAGGCTAGGTTGATTAACCATGGGAAATGCAGGGTTACAGGGATAGGATGAAGGAATGTATCTGGATGGGATGCTGTACTGACAGTCAGTGTGAAATTTGATGGGCTGAATGGCCTGCTTCCATAGTGTAGGGATTCTATGATTAACTGTGCTGCTTTGAGTCTGTACTCTGTTAATTAAATCTTATGTAAGATTTGCATTTTTGTTGGTATCTTTTGCAGCCTCAGGGTATCCTAAGGTGCTTCACAGCTAATGAAAAACATGCACGTATATTGTGTCTGTAACACGATAAAGTATCTCAAAATGCTTCACAAGAGTATTCTGAAACAACTTGTAAGATCGAGCCACATAAGGACTTGAGCACAGGTGATTGAAAGCTTGGTCAAAGAGGTAGACTTTAAGGAGCAGCTTAAAACAAGAAGTCAAAGGAAAAGAATTCAGGAGCTAGACAGGTGAAGGCTTGGGAGGTATACAAGGAGCCAGAACAAGAGCAGTATAATCATCTCATCCAGCTGTATGTTGGAGGAGGTTACACACTTGGACTCACTACTATCTTCCTGTGTCTTCAAGTAGTGTTTTGAAACCAGCTGAGTCTGATATGAGGGTATCCAGTAATGATTCTTTTTGCCTAAGTTGTGTTTGACGAAGGAGCACCCCTCTCCCCCACCACCGAAAGCTTGCAATTTTAAACAAACCTGTTGAACCATAATCAGGTGTCGTGTGACTTCTGACTTTGTCCACCTCAGTACAACACCAGCACCTCCCAGGTCACAATATTCCAGCTGAGGTCTAACTAGTGATGTATATGCGTCCATCAAAATTTCCCTGCTCTTGTTCTCTGTACCACTATTAATGAAACCTGCAATGCTGTATGATTATGAACTACTCTATCTGTCCTGCCACCTTTAATAATCTTTGTGGGGATTTATCCAAGTCTTTCTGGTCCCACATGCCCATTAGAATGGTAATATTTACTTCATTGTGTATTATTTCTTCATGTTCTTAAACCATATCACCACATACTTCTGTACATTGAACTTCAACTGTCACATATCTGCCCATTCCAATGTGAAGTTGTCAATGTCTTCTTGACATACAGCAATGTGCTCCTCATTGCTTGCATTGCTTCAAAGTTCTGTGTTAATACAAACCTTTAAATAATCCCCTGCACCCTAAAATCTGGAACATTTATATCCATATCGGAAAAGCAAGGATCCCAGTATGAACTCCTGGTCAACCTCAGCAACAAACCTTCCAACACAAAAATACACAACATCCATTCCTCTCCATTTCCTATCCCTTGGTCAATTTTATACTATGTTGCTACAGTGTCTTTTATTTCACGATCTGTACATTTCCTCACAGTCTGTTGTGTGGCATTGTATCAAATGCCCTTTGGAAGTCAATTTACATCATACCACATCTCTTCAAACAACACCAACAATTTAACCAGACTCAATTTTTCCTCAACATATCCAAGCTTAGTTTTTTTTTTAATCAACCCACACTTTTCAATGTGACTATAAATTGTGTCTTGAATAATTGTTTTTCAAACTTTTCCCAACACCGAATGTAAGCTGACCAGTCTGTAATTACCATGTTCATCCATACAAATGTTTCTAAACAAGAACATAATGTTTGCCATTTTCCATTTTTGGGCACTACCCTAAAATTCAAGGAAGATTTAAAAAATTATGGTCAGTGGATCGGCAATTTCCATTCTCATTCTGCCTTCTGTATCCTTGGAAGCATCTCACTCAGTCTCAGTCTGTTAGCAAATCTAGATATTGACACCTTATTCAAAACCACATCCTAATCAATTTTGAACCTTTCCAGTGAATGAGTTCCCCCCTCCAATATCATGACCTGGGGCGTTTCTGCTTCTATTGTATTCATTTGTGGGACATGAGATTCATTGGCTGGACCATCATTTTATCATCCTTCTCAGAAGTTGGCGCTGAACTGTCTTTTTGACCTGCTGCAGTCTGCATGACCCTCAATGCCCTTAGGGAGGGAATCCAGGATTTTGACCCAGTGGCAGTAAAGGAACTGCCATATATTTTCAAGTCAGGATGGTGAGTGGCTTGGCAAGGAACTTGCAAGAGATGGTGTTCCATCACAGGGACAAATGAAAAGCATCTATTTAACATCTCAGCCAAGCCTCTTGATTTGATATGATTTGATTTATTATTCTCACATTTACTGTGATACAGTGAAAAGTGCTGCTTTGTGTATTGTCCAGGCAAAGCATATCTTAACTACATCAGGGTAATAGAACAGAATGAAGGTATAGTGTGGCAGTGACAAAGAAGGTGCAGGGAGAGATTAACTCTAATGTATGAGACGTCCATTCCTAAGTCTGATAACATCAGGGAAGAAGTTATTCTTGAATCTGTTTCTACCTATATTCAAAGTTTTATATCTTTTGCCTGATGAATGAGAATATAAATAGGGTGGGAGGGGTCTTTAATTATGTTGGCTGCTTTTGAATTGAATTGAACGATACATTGTCAATGTATACAGTGAATAATAAAATAAAATACAGTGAAGAACTTCAACTGTTGTCTCAATTCGAAACCATTTGAATTGTTTAAGAATGGAAAAAAAAGATATAGCTGAAAGAAAACCCTGAGCTCTGAGCCAGCTTTCTGTGCTTCCACCCCTCCTGCACCACTTCTCTGCCAGCTGTGTTGGACACTCCAATGTAGGAGTTACCACTCTCTAGGTGCCACCTCTTCACTGCTGGGCCCACCTCACCAACGCTGATGCCAGGGTCACGTGCTGAGCCCACACTCCCCCGACAACCAGCAGTTCCTGGCTCCGTTGCTGCCACTGCCTCGCTGATAACCAGGAATCTCTGCTCTGGGCCAATTGCTTTTCCAAGGCAGCAGGATGTATGGATGGAGTCAGTGGATGGGAGGCTGGTTTGCATGATGGACCAGGCTGCTCTCTGTTCATAGCTCTCTGTAATTTCCTGCAGTCTTGGGTTGGCACCACGTGTAAATCTCCTTTTTGGTCCTGAATTGGCCTTACTTCTCTGTTTATCATCCTTTTGTTGATTTTCCTGCTCCTTGGATGCTGCCTGACTTGCTGTGCTTTCCAGCAACACTCTGATTTAAACTCTGGTTTCCAGCATCTGCAGTCCTCACTTTTGCCGAGACGGCATTTGGAGGCATGGGTTGGTTAAGATAGGGCACAGACACTGAGAGGAGAGAGGAGGTGAGATAAGAGGGGATAGTTTATGTTTTACTCTTTTCTTTTACATTTTTCACTCAAACCCAGGATCCTGTCCAGGAGATGGGCAGTTTCCTCCACTCCTCCGAAAGAGCCTGGCCCAACTCCTAATCCCAGCCACAAGGTGCACACTTCCCTTCCAACCCTGCTGGACCGAAAATGGAAACGGCAAATTTAAGGATCACTGGGCCTGTATCTGTGAACCTAACCCAGGGACAAAATCAAAAATCTGTGCCTGGGAAGAATTATCCTTCCCTTTGCCACTCTTCGCTCAAGGGGAGAAGATCAGAAGCTGCCTTCATATATTGGGGCTTCCTGCTTAACAGCACCTACCTACAAGAGACAGATTGCACAACACCAGCATATTCCCAAGGGATGGACAATTCCTGAACTCGCTAGTGTCACCCACATCCCGTGAATGAAAACAAAATAAACCCCAGAAAAGATCCTAGTGCGTTTCTGACTTGTGGTCTGAAAGAAAAAGACACACAAATAAGGCATGGATCACAGATATTGTTATATGTAGAGACCCCTCTCAATGATATTTGGGGTCATGCAAGAGTTGAAGCACTTCAATGTGTCACTGAACAAGTACCAATAAGGCTGCAACTATACTTTTTATTCAACAGATATGGCATAACTGAGATTTAACATCAGCAGTCATATGGTAAAAGATTACTGGTGTACTCATTCCAGCAATCATAATTATGCAGGTAATGCACAAAGATAGACTAGTCCAGCTAATGTATGTTGCTGAAGTATAATTTTCAGCATCAATGTGACATTCATTATAAATGTAAGCTTGACATTTAAAATGGAAAAATGTGAAATGTACTAAATCAATCTTTAAAGCCTCATTATTGCTGGAATCACTTTCACATTTTCTTATCATTTTATGGACATTTAATTAGAAAGGGAAATTGAAAAAAAACTAATCTAATAATGGATTAAGATAATAGAGTTAAGAGGGTGGGAACAATAAAGAAAAAAACATTTGGTCACAATTAACTCTACCTGAGAACATAGTTTGATTTTCACTCTAATTTTTTGCTTCAAAAAAAGTGACTAAGAAACACAAAACTGCAAAGTTTATCTTTTTACAACTGCGTTAATGTTTATTGTTTATCTTAAGTCACTTGGTTGCAAAATGAGAACCCATTGGCAACCAGTTTGACATTAAACAGGAGTATTAAATGGGTAATTGTGAAGAGGTAGCATGTTTCATCTTAGTTAACTCACATCAAGGTAATATCAATTGAGAAAGACATTAAATGGGCTGCTGAGCTGTTCTTGTTCTCTCTTACAAGATAGCTACAACCTTCGCCCCGGTCAGCAACACAGACCAGAGACCTAATATGTGATGATTCACTGTAACCAACTTGCAGAATATACCAAAGTAAAATAAATAACTGTGGATACTGAAGATCTGAAATAAAAACAGAAATCACTGGACTGAAAATGGTCAACTCTGCTTTCTCTCCATAGATGCTTGCTGAGTTTCACCAGCAAGTTTCTGTTTTTGGTTGAGAATCTATACCACAGCTGCAGGGAATTAAGGGGAAAACCCACCACAAGTTGGGAGTAATAACCAGCATAGATGGCTGTTGTTGTCAGTCCCAGGAAATAGGAACAAGTATAGGCCATTCAGCCCCTCCAGCCTCTTTTGCCATTCAGTTAGATCATGGTTGATCTGTGGCTGAACTGCTTTGGGCTTACATCCCTTGATACCCTTGCTCAATAAAAAAAATTCTATCTGTTTTAAATTTAACAACTGATTTAGCACTGGCAGTCCAAAGATGTGCAGGTAAGGTGAGTTGGCCATACTAAATTGCCTATAGTGTCAGGTGAAGGGGTAAATGTAGGGGAATGTGTTTGGGTGGGTTGCTCTTCGGAGGGTCGGTGTGGACTTGTTGGGCCGAAGGGCCTGTTTCCACACTGTAAGTAATCTAATCTAATCATTTGAGGAAGAGAGTTCCAAACCTCCACTACCTTTTGCATGTCGAAGTGCTTTCTAACATCTTTCCTGAACAGTCAGACCCTAAATTTTATTTATATCCCCGATTCTAAAATCTTCAACTCGTGGAAATAGTTTATCTTTATCTACCCTGAGACCTTGGATAGATCAGCCCTTAACTTTTTAAATTCTAGTGAACAAAAGCCTAAATTTTCTTATCTCTCTTCATAAATTAATCCTATCCTTCAGCCTTTAGAAATAAAGGCCAGCATTCCATTAGTCGTCTTGACTATTTCTGTTGAGATCAGAAAAGCACAGCATCCGAGGAGCAGGAAAATCGACGTTTCGGGCAAAAGCCCTTCATCAGGAAGGGCTGTTTTTGTGCCTACTCATGGCATTTTAAAAAGCTACGCACCTGAACTCCCAAATTTCAGTGACACCATTCTCTGCATGTCGTCCTCCAACTTACACAATCCTGACTTGATATTCCTTCATTGTCACTTCATCAAAGATCCTTAAACTCTTATCCTAACATTTGCAGGTGCACAGCAGAAGCCATTTTCCTGACCCTGCTCCCATCCCTGAAACATCTGGAGAACAAGGATACCTACAGCAGGCTCCTACTTATTGACAGCAGCTCTACTTTCAGCTCTGAGATCCAGGACTCTGCTCTGCCCTCTGCAACTGGATCCTCATCTTCAGTGAGAATAGGTAACAGTACCTCTGCCACGACAATCTTCAACACTGGGTGCCCCTCAAAGCTGCATACTCAGTCCCTTCCTGTACTCCCTATACAACTTCTCAGGATTCTGTGGCCAAATTTTGTCCTGACTCCACTTAGAAATTCACTGTTGGCAACACTTTTGTAGGGAGAAAGTGAGGACTGTATACACTGGAGATCAATGTCGGGAGTGTGGTGCTGAAAACACACTGCCAGTCAAACAGCATCCGAGGAGCAGGAGAATTGACGTTTCGAGCATAAGCTCTTCATCAGGAATCCGCTAGTGTAGGCCTGAACTCAAACAATAATGGGACAGAACACCAGAAAGGGATGCGTGGTGCAAGGGTAACAATCTCTCCGCCAATTTCAGTAAAACGAAAGAGCTGATCATAGACTTCAGGAAGCAAGGTGGAGGGCATGCCCAGTCTAAGTCAATGGAGCTGACGTGGAGATGGTCAAGCACATCATGTTCCTGAGAGTGATGATCACCAACAATCTGTCCTGGTCCACCCATAGTGAAGTGACAGTCAAGAAAGCACAGCAACGCCTCTACTTCCTCAGGACGCCAAGGAAATTCAGCATGTCCATAAAGACTCTTACCAAATTTTATAGATGCACCATGAAAAAAACATTCTATTCCGATGCATCACAGCGTGGTATAGCAACCTCCCTGCCAAGGACTGTAAGAAACACAGAGTTGTGAACACAGTCCATCACACAAGCCAACCTTCCATGCATTGGCTCCATCTCTACTTCACGCTGCCTTGGGAAGGCAGCCAACATAATCAAAGACCTGAACCCCCAATACAATCTATTCCAACCTCTTCGATTGGGCTGAAGATACAAAAGCATAAACACGCATCGATAGATTCAAGAACTGCTTCTTCCCTGCTATTATCAGGCTTTTGAATGGAGTTCTCAAATTTTAAATTTAATGTTGTACTTGCTTGTTGGGCACCTTCCCTGCAGCTAAACACTCTATTCTCACTCTGTTCTATCACCCTGATGCACAATTCACCTGTATTGCACACTAAACAAAACTTTTCACTGTACCTAGCTATATGTGACAATAATAAATCAAATCACTGCGGATATCTCTACAACACATGGGCTGCAGGAGTTGAACTGTGACTGACTCACTGCCACTGTCTCACGGGCAATTAGGGATGGGTCTGCCAGCATCACAAGGATGAAGTTAAAACAAAATACTGTGAGAATGCCCCATGAAATCCATTGTGCTTAGAGCTCTACTTTGGCTCTCTGACAAACAAAGCTACGATTTTGAAATTCTCAGTTGATGAAATGACTTCCTCCTCCTCTAGCCTTTACTTCTTGATCATCTTTAATATTCATCACGCCACATGTTGCCTGCTAAACTTGCATTGGGTAAGGTCCTGAACCTTGAGATTGGCTCCCTGGAAATATTCTCTCTTTTCCCTTTTCTGCTTGCTTAAAATCTCTCTCTTTGTGTAAGATTTTGGTCCTCTGTCCAAATATCATTTTACATGATGTCAAATTATATTTGAGGAGAAAGGGAGGACTGCAGATACTGGAGATCAGGGCTGAAAATGTGTTGTGGGAAAAGTGCAGCAAGTCAGGCAGCATCCAAGGAGCAGGAGAATCGACGTTTCGGGCATAAACCCTTCTTCAGGAGGGCTTATGCCCGAAACGTCGATTCTCCTGCTCTTTGGATGCTGCCTGACCTGCTGCGCTTTTCCAGCAACACATTTTCAGGTCAAATTATATTTGTCAATAATGCTGTCAATCGCCATCGGTCATTTTAACATGAGTCTACACATGTTGTACAAATACAAGTTTCTGCTGCTGATAACAACGATTGTGATGATTTTTCAGTTGATTTGGGGAATACATCAGACAGTGTTAAGTTTCCTCCTGTCGTATAATGCATGAGGAAGGAAATTTAAAGGAAATCTGCAGATTTTAAATGGCACATGGAAAAATTAATGCGACAGCCTTTTCAATCATTCATACATGGGATGTGGGTGCCACTGACGAGACAGCATTTATTGCCCATCCCTAATTGCCCAGGGAGGAGTTAAGAGTCAACCACATTGCTGTGGGCCTGAAATCATATGTAGGCCAGATGAGGTAAGGATGGCAGCTTCCTTCCCTAAAAGACAGCTGTGAACCAGGTCGGTTTTTCCCAACAATTGGTTCCATAATCATCATTAGCATTTCCAGATTTCTTTTTTTGTTGAATTCAAATTTCACCATCTACTGTGGCAGGATTTGAATCCAGATCCCCAGAACATTATCTTGGTCGCTGAGTTAATAGTCAAACAAAATGCCTCCAGGTTATCGCCTCCTACTTCACAACAAAACATCAATATTGAACACTGGAGCCCAGATTACAATTCCCTGTCAGTCAACAGACAAGTGACTTCAAAAAAACTTTTCTTTCACAAATATTGATAAATATTTGAAGTGGTTTTCTGATTTGGAATGCCCTTATTTGAATAATACAGTGGAGACAAAATTATTGAATTTATTCATCATTCTGAAACTCCTTTCCTAACACCACTGTAGATAAGAACAAAAGAACAAAGATCAAAGAAAATTTACAGCCCAGGAACAGGCCTTTCGGCCCTCCAAGCCTGAGCAAATCCAAATCCACTGTCTAAACCTATCACTCAATTCCTAAGCATCTGTATCCCTCTGCTCCCCACCTACTCATGCATCTGTCCAGACGCACCTTAAATGAATCTACTGTGCCTGCCTCTACCACCTCTGCATTCCAGGCACCTACTCCCTCTGTGCAACTGATGCACAGTAATATTGTAACGGAAATTAGATGAACTTTACGCTTTATCTTTTGTGTTATAAAATGTATGATTTTTCAATATTTTATATATATAAATATACACATGCACACACATGTATACATATATATTAACGCATATTTCAATTTTGGGTTTTGAATTATTGGCTGTTTAGATGGGTTTTCACTGTGACTGAAGTTTATGATTAAATTGTCAGTATTTCTGTTGCCATGGTGATTTAATTTAAAATAATTTATCAGTGCTACCTTTGCAGCCTAATGGGTTTGTGCTTGCTTCAGAATTTTACACTTAACAGGATAAATCTTTCTGTTTTAAGGCCTGTTAACAACATATAGACTCCAGGAATTCTTTTTAAGTCTCAGGGGAATATGCATTGCTCAAACAGAGAAGTCAATGTTTTAGTTTTACCTTTGTTTTGGGCAGTTCTATAAAGTCCTTGCATGTATAGAACAGTGTTCCTGAGAAGGGGAGAAGATTGTTAAATTCGAGAATACAGGAAATGTAAACCTTAGATAAGAAGTTAGTGATAGTCCCTATTCAGAACTGTTAGGATAAAACTTTAAAAAGAACTTGACGCTGAGTTTTTTAAAACTTAGGTTTATGGTAGCTCCAGGAATAAGCTATTAGGGGTTTCAGGAAAGTTATATTTACAGTTATCTTAAACCTATTGAGGTATTCAAAAAAGAGATTCTGTGTGAGTATCCTACAAGTGTTGGTACTGGGTATTGTAAAAGGGGTTTAATTTTTCTTTGATTGGAATTGCTTAAAAGGTGTCTTAGAATTCATGGGATTATACTGTGTGTTCAAGACAATTTGATATTTGTGGGATAGAAAACAGACTTATTTTAGCTTCATTTCTTTTGATGTTTTATTATTAAAACAAAACCTACAACGCTGCGTGTTTGTGTTGTCGTGAGAGACCACCTTGGTCAAACCAAAACAAAACAAAATGTGATCTATTTAACCAGATTTCAGTCCCGTACTGACCTGTCCAATAATAACATCAGCTGGAATCATGGCATCTTAAATGCTTGGACTAATAATGAGCTGAAAAAGCCTTGATCATTTCAGGAATTCATGTCGTGAACAAAAACTTATCAAGGAGAAAATGCAGCTGTAAATGTGTAGCAGCTTCATGCATTAAAACAGATGGAGCTTCAGTGGATCATTCTGCTTTCATTTTAAGGTCACCTTGAGTTCTTATGTGGGGTCATTATTCAGACATTCTAATCTCCATGTTGCTGTAAAAGCACAGCAGGTCAGGCAGCATCAGAGGAGCAGGAAAGTCAACACTTTGGCATAAACCCTTCATCAGGAATGGAGGTGGGGAGGGGGTGGAAAATTGGCTGGTGGAAGGGGGCTGAGAGATAAATAGGAGTTTGGAGGGTGGGGGTGGGTGACAGGTTGCTGGGGTAGTGATAGGTGGATGCGGGTGGGGGGATTAATTATGATAGGTCAGTGGTGAGAGTGGAGCAGATACGTGGGTAGGAAGATGGACAGATGGGACAGGTCTAGACAGTGGCGCCGAGTTGGAGGGTTGGATTTGGAATGAGGTGAGGAGAGGAGAGATTTGGAAACGAGTGAAGTCGATGTTAATGCCATGTGGTTTAAGGTGAGGTGTTCTTCCTCCAGTTGTTGGGTGGCTTGGATTTGGTGGTGGAGGAGGGCCTAGACTTGTATGCCCTTGGGGGAATGGAAGGGGGAGTTGAAGTGGTTGACCATAGGGCAGTGAGGTTGTTTGGTGTGTGTGTGTCCCAGAGATGTTCCCTGAAACACTCTGCGAGTTGGTGTCCCAGAGATGTTCTTCTCTTGACCTGTCCATCTTCCTTCCCATCTATCCGCTCCACCTTCCCCACTGACTTACCACAATTACCCCCCCCACTTGCATCCACCTATCAACTTCCCCGCTACCTTCCCCCTAAACCTACCCCGACCCTCCGTTTTATCTCTCAGACCCTTATCCATCCACATTCCTGATGAAGGGCTTATGCCCGAAACATCGTCTCTCCTGCTCCTCGGATACTGCCTGACCAGCTGTGCTTTTTAGCACCACATTTTTCAATTCCAGCTCTCCAGCATCTGCAGTCCTCACCTTCTCCTATTTTAATCTCTATGGCATGTCAAAATTCTGCAGTCAGAAAAGATTGGAAAAAAACATTGGGAGAGAAAGTTTTTCTTGTCGTGTTATGAGGTGAGTGCATCAGAATTCCAGGAATAACACCCATGCACTTCCCAAACAGTGCCACCTGAGCTTATGTTTAACACAATAGAAAGGGGTTATATTATGGTTTCAAACTCTGCCTAACAACAAGCCTGGCTAAGAAGATGAACGGGCTGAGCAAGAAACCAGCTTATTTTGCACTCAGGAACAAAAGACAAGGCCAGCCACACTAACGATGGATAGACCCATTGGCACTAAACCTTTGGGGAGAATCATGGGATTTGGCCTGGACTGGTGAACAGGAAAAGCGAGCCACTAGAGTCTGATTTGGAGATGCCGGTGTTGGACTGGGGTGTACAAAGTTAAAAATCACACAACACTTGTTGAAGGAGCAGCGCTCCGAAAGGTAGTGCTTCCAATTAAACCTGTTCCACTAGAGTAGGCCTTACTGCTGGCAATGAATTTGAGAAACTTTCCAAAAGCTGAGGGAAGCACCTGGAGATTTTTGATCAAAGTTATCATTCAGAGAAATGGGAAAACATTGAGGTGGGTATTCTATAGGACTATATTTCTGAAACATGTGAGATAAGGGGATGTTTCCCTTCTGTTGTTTAATGTGTCATTTCCCTACACAAATGGTGTTTAGCTAATAGTTTTTTAGTCATTTGTTACAGTAACATTTTTAAAGTGAAATTTTACTTTGTCAGATATTAATCAGAAGTTTTGATTTTGTTTGATACACGATCAGTAACGGGAAATGCTGTAACTAATTTCAATAAGTTGGGTCAACAATTGCACTTCGTCAAAGTAGTTTAGTTAAGTGAATGTTTAGTTAAGTGAAGAAAGTGGTACATTCAAAAACTGCATACATGAAGTATAAGCTCATTTCAGATTCTTGTCATATGTCCATAGTGGCTTATCCTTCTTCACTCCCAGATCTCACAGCATGTTACTAACGTGAACTTTACCATCATTAAATTAGGTTGACTGTCACGTGTACTCCCGTGGGAATAGTGAAATGTTTACAAGTCATCATTTGTGGTGCCATCTTAGGTACAAAGGTAACCAGATGCAGAATCTGAGGTGCAATAATGCAGAGACATCGTAAAATTCTGTAAACAATGAAAGCAATTGATCTTTTTTGCCCCGATCCTTCTGGCCTAGCTCAAGCTGTTCCCTTGTGGTATGAAGAAACATTGTAATGCCTCTGCCAATCACAGTCCACACGCCAACTAATCAGCACTCTCCTCTCATTAGAGTATGAAATATTGTTCAATTTTACAGTGGTATTCTTGCAAATTGTAAGACAAACAGCTTCTCAAGATGTATCTTTTCTCAGCAAGAGGTCAAAGTGAGGACTGCAGATGCTGGAGATCAGGGTCAAGAGTGTGGGGCTGGAAAAACACAGGAGAGTCAATGTTTCGGGCATAAGCCAGAATGAAGGGCTCTTGCCCGAAACATCGATTTTTCGGCTCCTCGGATACTGCCTGACCTGCTGTGCTTTTCCAGCACCACACTCTCGACTCTTTTCTCAGCAATACTCAGATTCTGTCTAACCAAATTAATATTTGAAAAGCCTGTACCAGTTTTGATTCATTACATGTACATGTGCAAGACAAAGTTTACAGTAATATTCAATGACAATGGTAAAGAGTTTAAAGAGAGCTGGTTACAATATCGGAAGCCTGCAGATCTTGCAATTCCACCTATGTAAATGAATGAATAAAAATACAAGGCTTTAGAGACTTGCAATTTCTCAGAGTCACTGGTTGCTGCTATACAGGAGTTCCTGAATGGGCTTCAAGTTGAAAATCTGATGAAAATGCAACAAAGGAAAGTACACACAAGGTTCAATCAGAACACGATATCGAAATTATGGGCGAATTAAAATTTCAGAACATTCTTAGCATTCAAAGAAGTGGATTCCTTAAATATTACCATTCAGTTTAATTTTTTTGTAAATAATGGTGTTTAAAATAATTCATTAAACTACAATGCATTTCATGCTATTTTTATGAGTATGACTCCAGTACTCATAAAACCTATTATGTCTTGGAATGGCACCTTTAACACAGCATGAGCATAATTTCATTTAAAATGTTTGGATACCCTTGAAATTGAAATCTCTATATAATACTTCAGGCTTTCTTTTCAACTTTTATATACTCTATAATTGCAAAAGAAAATATATGACATAGTTAATTCCATACAATTTGCATAAAATATTGAAGGAGAACACTAGAAGATTTTGCTTGACATCTTCAAAATCTATTTTCTTACTTGTTTGGACACAGCTGAGTCCAGAGTTTCCTTTTCTGCTAGGTGTCTCCATAATGTTATTGTCCTTTACAAACACAGTATTTCAAGCTGTGGATAATTTGTGGATGTACGCTGGACATGAGGGTCCTTGGAAACCACACTGACACTGGCCAATAGTGAGAGTGCAAGGTATTGAATGCTTGTGCAATGGTTTTATACTGATGTAAAGTCATGATCTGTATTGCTCACTCTGGGTTAGATGTGGAAGAGCAAGCCCATAGTTATAACAAAACCTGTGGCATTAATGTAACATTAATTGTAGTGTTCGGGGTAAACAGATACAGAGTGTTGATAAAGTATCTTGAGCACATATAAAAATGGACTGCCTTCTTGCCTTTCAGAAGTCAAGAGAGTCCTTTCTGGGAGGCTCTCTGGAGGAGTTCTCTCCTTAAATAGTTGGAGTTTGGTGTGGAAGTTGTTGCATACAGTAGTCTCAGGTAAGAAACATTTAAGTTGATCCACAGGCTCCTCTATTTTTTTTGTGACCTTGAGGAGCCTGTATTCCACATACATTGCCAGGTGTGTAAAGTTGAAGTCCACCTTTAATTTTTTTTAAGGGGGCTGCTCCTCAGGTTTAGTTGAACTTCAGACTCATGGTCTTGATCTTTGGTCACTTGGTGCAGAGAGGGTGGGCAATTCAGAGGAGGTCCTTGTTACTCTGCTCCTGTGAACAGGTTCATGCAATGAGCTAAGAAGGGAGTCATTAGATCTGACTACCTGCCTCTCTTCTGTGGCTGTGCCCACAATCAGGTATCCTCAGAGGGGGATCACATAGTGTCTATTGGAACACTTGCAGGCTTCCCTGATCAGAGAATACCACTGGGGTTACAGCGTAACCACTCAAAACTCCATTTTAATTTTGCTACAAATGTGCTTTAAACATTGGACTCTTGTTGGCCATTTATCTTTTAATTTGGCTAAATTTGATCTAATTGGCTTTAATTAAATGTTTACCAATTGAGTACAGCGAGGATTACTGGGTAAATTAGTACAGTAATGAGGCAGATTATATATAACTCTGTATCCTGTAAATAAATCTACAATCAAGAAAAGGAATTGCATCCATGTACACATTCTGCCACCTGGCTTGAGATCCATTTTATCTTTCAGATGTCATTTCGTCTAAAGTTATTTTGTTGCTGTATTGTTCCTTTTCAGTTTTCTCAATTTTCTTGACCCTCCTCTTTCAACTTCACTGACTAATAATGAAAACTGCTTAATTAATCATAGTTCCTCTCTCTGAGTTAACATTGCATCTGTCTGCTCGGATCTTGCTCATTATTTTTATTTTGAATTGTCCCTCAAAGACATTGTTGATACTGAGATAATCTGAGAAATGTCAATGAGTCATTCACTCATTTATACCGATTACATGTGAGGAATAAAACCAAGCTTGCAAAGCATTTTTCAGAAACACGGAAGCAGGCCATTCAGCACAACTTGTGGGTGTGGGCCAGGAAAGTGATCCAACCTGATTCCACCTTCCTGTTTCTGGTGAATAGTCAAGTAAGTCATCGTACTTCAAGTGCACATGCAATTGGATTTGGAATACCATCATATTTTTAGACCGTGACTTTCAGTTCCCACCGTCCTCAGCAGAACAGAATAACTCCTCAACTTCCATTCAATATATTACTTCCTTTGTTTTCTCAATTAGATGATAAAATCCATGACAGCTATTTATTCTTGCTATGATTCTCAGCGAAAGCCAAACCAGCTTCTCCTCTGTGTCTGGAGCTCGGATGGAAAAAGTCACACCTACAGAAGTGCCTGATTGCATACACACCACCACTAAATCTCCCCTGTTATATTCTGTCTTTGCCTCAACATGAAATTAATACTTGTTCAATAAATCTATCTCACTTTTCCTCCATTTCTTCATCCTGTTGACCAATTGGCACCCATTAACATTATCAAGTGACTGTAGTATTTGCAAAGCTGTGTCCAATCTCTAATAGTGTCCTCCTAATGTACTTCTTCTGCTAATCCATGCATTTCCTTGCCTTTCATTGGCAGTCGACAGTCAGGAATTGACTTTACTGCATTTTTGCTTTTCCTTTGGTGCTGACTTACTGTGCTTCAGTAACTCGAGTGATAAGAGAACTCCAGGGTAATGATGACTACACTTAACCTTGTTAAAACTCGCCGCCCCGAGTCACGTTTAGACACATTAAGTCTTGACACATTTGACACATTTGACTAAAGGTGAATGAAATAAAATGATGTCTGAAACATTTAACACATAGTAGATGTACTGTAGAATTTCACAGAGCAAAAGAAGGCTGTTTGGCTTAGCTGTCCAATGCTAGTGTTTATGTTTCACTTGCTTATGCTTCCTCACAACCTAATTCATCACACTTCTCAGCAAAGCATTCTATTCCCTCTCCCCCTTGCATGTGTATCCGGCTTCCCCTAAGTATTTTAAAACTGAAGTACCTGTGAATGAGAGTGTGGTGGTCATGGCGACTGGTTCGGTCATCACTGAAGAACGACAGTCAGATTCAATCAAGTCTCCTTTCACAGTCACTGGGGCAGAGCTAAAGTGGCGCAATCCCTCCTTTAATGGTGCGATCCAGTTAAACTGAACTGACGACAGGCAGCCAACAAAACCCTGTACGTTCGCATTCACAACCTCCTGGTCGAGATTGCCAGTGTCTGCAAATGATTAACAATACAAGATACACATAACATGGAATGTATTCAGCAGAAGATGTACAACAGCATTAATGTTGAGTCTAATATGCCTCATCTCCACAAAAGGAGGATACTGGATTTGAAATGTTAACTCTGTTTCTCCCTCCAGCTGTGCTGTTAGACCTGCTGAGTTTCTCCAGCACTTTCTGTTTTTATTTCAGATCTCTGGCATCCTCAGTATTTTACCTTTTCAAAAAAAAAGAATGGTAACATTCTGAAGTAGATTTGAGGTGGCATTCATCAGTGTCCTGGCCAATCTCTATGTCTGAACCGACATGGCTTAAACAGACGATCTGATCATTATTATATTGCTACCCTGGGGGCTTACAACATGGCTGCAGCATTTCTTAGAGCTAAGCTTAGAATGTACTTCCCAAGGTGTAAAACACTTTGACATGTTCTGAAGTTGGGAAAGGCACAATATAAAAGCAAACCTTTCTTTCTTTCTTAATTATCGCGTTTCTTTTTTGATGACTGACGAAAGTGCAGTTTTCTCTGGAGATTCTTTGCCTGAATCCAAACCTTTGACAGCACCTTGTGTTTTTCTGGAACTAGAGCGATCTAAACTGGAGGCCGGACAGTGAATGGTAGTGAAAGATCCTACCCAATGCGATAGTCTTAGATGCCTCAGTTCCTATAGTTATATCATTCTAACCTGTCACTTACATTGGCCTTACAGAGTGACAAGTCTCAGAACATTGTCAAGTAGTTCACTCAAATGTTGATAAAATTTTACTTTAATTATGTAATGTTACAGTGTGGAAATCTTATCAACTCCCCTCCTTTTTGCATAAATTAGCTTTTATGTTGTCCAGTTATATGGGGTTGTACTGGTGTGGTTTGACTTGATTGGATTTATCATTGTCATATGCAGTGCGATGCAGTGAAATGTATTGCTTTGCATGCTATCCACACAAATCATACCATACATATGTACAGCAGTGTGATAGAACAGGTTGCAAAACATAGTGTTACAACTACAAAGAAGGTGCAGAGAAAGATCAACTCTAATATACTTGAGGTCCATTCAGACTTCTGATAACAGAAGGGAAGAAGCTGTTCTTGACTATTGAAAGAGGGTGGAAGAGAATATAATTGGAGGGGGAGGGATTTTTGATTATGTTGGCTGCTTTCCTGTCACAGGGAGAAGTACAGATAGAGTAAATAGATGAAAGGCTGGTTTGCGTGTTGGACTGGGCTGTAATTTCTTGTGATTTTGGGCAGAGCAGTTGACATACCAAGCAGTGATGCATCCGGACAGGATGTTTTCTGTGGTGCATCTAAAAAAATTGATAAGAGTCATTCTAGGCATGCATGTTCATCTAATCAATGTTGATCATCTTCAAAGGCTTCACTTTCTGGTCCTGCACTGGTATCTCCCAACCAGCTCTTCATGTATATTCTTCACTCCTCCTGTTTCACATCTAGGCCTTCAGCTACTTTGTCAGGGAGCACATCATCAGTTTCTATGTTTTAGCCAATGAATTGGCAGCAGAGTATGCCCCTTGACCCCTTGAATCTGCTGAGCTATTCAAAAAGGTCATAACTGGTCTTATTGAGGCCTCATTCTCACATCTTCATTTAGTCCTGATAATCTCTTACTCCCTTCTCAGTCAAAAATCTTTTAAACACTGTTTTAAAATATTCAATGATCCTGCCTTCAATCTCTCTGGGGAAAAGAATTCTGCAGACTAATGACCCTCATAGGCCCTCTCCTCTTCATCATAAATGGAAGATCTCTTCTTAGTTATAAACTGTATCCCCTAGTTCCAGTCTGTCCCACAGAAGCAAAAAAACATTGTTTCAGGATCTACCCGATAAGTCTTCTCATGATTTTACATCTGTCATTGAGAGTACCTCTCCGTCATAGTGGGCGGCACGGTGGCACAGTGGTTAGCACTGCTGCCTCACAGTGCCAGAGACCCGGGTTCAATTCCTGCCTCAGGTGACTGACTGTGTGGAGTTTGCATGTTCTCCCCGTGTCTGCGTGGGTGTGCTCCGGTTTCCTCCCACAGTCCAAAGATGTGCGGGTTAGGTGAATTGGCCATGCTAAATTGCCCGTAGTGTTAGGTTAGGGGTATGGGTAGGTTGCGCTTCGGTGGGTCAGTGTGGACTTGTTGGGCCGAAGGGCTTGTTTCCACACTGTAAGTAATCTAAGCATCAACATGTCAAAGTCCAGCCTGACCAAGCTTTTCGCTGAAGATCATATCCCATGCCAGGCATCAGTTGATCGAAACTTTTCTGTACTGCTTATAAATTGAACAACTCGGAAACTTTCAGTTCTGAGGAAGGGTCACTGGACTCAAAACGCTCAACCCCTCCACGGATACTGAAAGACCTGCTGAGCTTTTCCAGCAGTTTCTGCTTTTGTTTATGATTTATAGCTTCTGCGGTTCTTTCAGTTTTTAACATATTTATATATGTTATATATGTAAATAGGAACACCCAAATGTGGCCTCACCCATGCACCTAGCAACTGCTGAACAATATCACTCCTTTTATCCTGCATTGCTCTTGCAATAAACAACAACATTCCATTTGCCCTCTGAATTACTTGCTGTACCGACATACTGGCTTTATGCAATTCATAAACGAAGACATTCAGATCTCTCGGAATTCGACAATTTCTCTCCATTTCAATAGTAGTGCTATTTCTATATTGTCCATGAAAAGTGCACATGTATCTTTTCCAACATTGCACTCCATCTAGCAATTTTCTGCATACTAATTTAACCTATCCATATCCCTTTATGCACTTCTTACATACTCTTTGTAAATTTCCTGCTGACCTATATCAAAGCTTTGGTCCCTTCTTCTAAGTCATTAATATTAATGGTGCTTGGTTGATGTCCTATCTGTTTGGTACCCCATTCATCGCATGTTGCAAACTAAAAATCACCCCATTAAGTCTACTCTCTTCAACGCTAGACAACTAATCCCCTATCTACACTGATATGTTACCCCTTATCCTATGAATTCTCTTTCACACAGTAACATTTGATATAATGAGCACACAAGGGGAACTTGTGGAATGATTTCCAGAGACATTTGACAAGGTATCACATTAAGGGTCATTTTTGGGTTGGAATACTGAGTAATCAGATTAGCCATGATCTTATTGAGTGGCAGAGCATGCTGGAGGAGCTGAGTGGGCCAATTTGTCTGTGCACATTTCTTGATATTCATCTTTTGCTACTTTCTATCTAAAATCTTTAAAGCAATTGACGTCATTATCATTCTGAACAATACAGTACATTCAGAATAATCTCAAAGTGGGTTTTATGTGCATAAAAAAGTAATCTTTGTTCTCCCCAGAGGATACCTGGTGATGCAGCACCTTTAACATAATTATGACTTAATCCTGATAGAAATATATGGAGACATGTGACTGTGAACTAAGCCATTGAAGGTTACTTTGAAGGAACATTAGCCAGACAAAATTCTTTTGTATTTTTATCATACGTCAGTACTGAATATCTGATTCTTTTTCATTATTGTACTTCTGAATGACATGGCAATCTGCTACTTTTAACAAAAAAAACTATTTAAATGATGGATGGGAAAGAATAAGGCAAGAAACCATGCTGTGTCTACTGAATGTTGCAGATCAGTCATTATCATGCCCTCCATGATCAGCTCCCTATGATGAAAACACCAGCAATATTGGTCCATGTAGCCCAATGAAAATTCCCTGAGTAGAACTAGTGCAGAGTGACTGCCCGTCCTTAATTTAAATGCAGATTGCAAAACATTTTTGATTAAAAGAGCAACACTTGGACAGAAAAGTTTTCAACTGAAAAAGGAAAGTACGGGTGCAGAATTTATACTTTGGCAAGATCAGCTTTGTTCTAAAGTCAAATTTTAAAAAAAAACTCTCAGTGAAGCATGTTAACATTCTCACCTGGGTTTCAAATTCCTCTAAAGCCCAACACCTCTATTGCTGTAATTGCCTCCAAACATACAACTCTCTTCTAATTCTGACCCCTTGTGTTTTTTTTCAATCATGACCACTCCACCTTTGATGTCCATGCCTTCAATCACATGGGCTCCAAGCTCTGGAATGCCTTCGTACATGCCCTCAGACCTCTTGCTAGCTTGCCTCTTTAAGAGGTTCCCTAACTCCAACTCTTTGACTGCGACCACAAGCTTGATCATACAGCACAGAAACAAACCCTTCAGTCCAACTGGTCCACCTTGACCAGACATCTCAATCTGACCTTGTCCATTTGCCAGTATTTGGCCTATATCCCTCTAAGCCCTTCCTATTTATGTACCCATCCAGATGCCTTTTAAATGTTATAATTCTACCAGCCTCCACCATTTCCTCTGGCAACTTATTGCATACAAACAAAAAACAAAAATTACCCCTCAGGTTCTTTTTAAATCTTTCTCCTCTGACTTTAAATCTATACCTTCTAATTTTTGTCTTAGCACCGGAAGAAAAACACCTTGGCTATTCAGGCGAAAGTGAGGACTGCAGATGCTGGAGATCAGAGCCTAGATTAGAGTGATGCTGGAAAAGCACAGCAGCTCAGGCAGCACACAAGGAGCAGGAAAATTGACGTTTCGGGAATCGAAAATCGACTTCATCAGGAATCTGCCTGAGCTGCTGTGCTTTTCTGCACCACTCTAATCTAGACCTTGGCTACTCACCCCATCCATGCCCCTCATGATTTTATAAAGCTCTTTAAGATAATCATTCAGCCTCCGATGCTCCAGGGAAGAAAACCCTAGCCTATTCAGCCTTTCCCTATAACTCAAACACTCTCGTTTGGCAACCTCTTTGTAAATCTAGCTGCACCCTTTCAAATTTAACAACATCCTTCCTATAGAAGGGCAACCAGAATTGTACACGATATTCTAAAAGTGGCCTCACCAACGTCCTATACAGCTGCAATATGACATTCCAACTCTTGCATTCACTGTTCAGACCAATGAAGGCAACTGTGCAAAACACATTCTTTGCTACCCTGTCTACCTGGGACTCCACGTTTCAGGAAGTATGAATGTGCACTCTTAGGTCTCTTTATTTGGCAACACTCCCCATGGCCCTATCTTAATTGTGTAAGTCCTGTCTTGCTTGCCTTGGCAAAACGTAACACCTCACATTTATTTAAATTAAATTCCAAATGCCACTCCTCAGCCCATTGGCTGCTCAAATTTTGCCTTATAGTGCTTGATGTCATATTTTGTTTTATAATGGTGCTGTGAAGGTCCTTGGCATGTTTCATTACGTAAAAAACTGCTATATAAATATAATTTGTTGTTATGCCAGACACGCATAATGCATCTACTACACTGAATGCAGTGTTGGAAATGCACCCACACTTTGAGTGAGGCACAAGGCAGTAAGAAGCCCATGTTCCATTGGCACATGATTAAAACCTGGGCATTTTGTGCCTGTTTGAGCAAATACAGCTAATGGCTTTATTTATTTATTCATTCTTGGGTAATGGGCATCCTCAGCAAAGTCAGTACTTATTGCCCATGTCTTAATTAAATGAAGCTTCTCTTCTTGGGACATTTAATGCTAGTTATATTGCCATTATGACTTCAGTTAAGCCTAACAAAAAAAAAACGATTGTAGCATTAGTGCAGGACCATTTAACATGTTTTTCTGCCCTTACTTTAATGAAGATGTTACATAATTTAAGATAGAAAAAATATATCTAATGGAGGAAAGTGGTAGAATTGTGTAAAATGCATGTTGTTAATAATGCAAATAGGCTATAATATACATAGACCACCATGTCAATGCAGCTGGTAGAGTGAAATATCAAATATCTGGTAGGTTCAGCCATCTTTCCAAGCCTTGAGCACATAAACAAGGTGAATATATGTAAATCAATTATTGCATCTTTCTTGAATAAGTTTTGTTTAGATATTAAACCCATAATTGTTTTCATTACAAAACTTGTTCTTCTTTTTGGTTAAAACCCAATATAGAATCATAGAATCCACACAGTATAGAAGCAGATCATTTGTCCCATTGGGTCCACACAAGCCATTCAAAGAGCAACCCACCCAGACCCAACCCCAACCCAATCTGTGTAGCCTGCATTCCCCAAGACTAATTCACCTAGCCTGCATATCCCTGGGCTAATTTAGCTTGGACAATCCACCTCATGATGAAGTATGAATAATGACATAGATGAAGTTAAAATTCACACAACACCAGGTTATAGTCCAACAGGTTTAATTGGAAACACTAACTTTCGGAGCGCCGCTCCTTCGTCAGGTGGTTGTCTCTTCCAATTAAACGTATTGGACTATAACCTGGTGTTGTGTAATGTTTAACTTTGTACACCCCAGTCCAACACCGGCATCTCCAAATCATGACATAGATGAAGTACAATTCTGATTGCCAACTGTGTACAATTCTGGTTGCTCTGATAATGGAAGAATGCTATTAAACTGGAGAGGGTACAACAAATATTGAAAGGATGTTTCCAAGATTCAAGGGTTTAAACTATAGGGAGATGCTGGATTGGATGGGACATTTTTAACCTAGAGCATGAGGAGTGAGCTTACAGAGCTTTATAACATCTTGAGGGATATAGGTAAGGTGAATAGCTAGGGTCTTTCTCCCAGGACAAGGGAGTTCTACTTTTGAGGGCGAGGGGGGAAAATTTAAAAAGGGATCTAAGCGGCAATATTTTCACACAGAGGGTGGTGCATGTATAGGATGAGGTGCAAGAGGAAGTGGTGAAGGCTGGTACAGTTACAACATTTAAAAGACATTTGGACAGGTACATGGATTGGAAAGGTTTAGAGAGATTTGGGCCAAATACAAACAGATAGGGCTAGTTCAATTTAGCAAACCTGGTCAGCATGGAGGAATTGGGCTGAAGGGTCTGTTTCCATGTTACATGCCTCGAAGACTCAATGTGGAGTTGGTCAGCTAGGTAACAGGAAACAGTATTCTTACTTTTTGCTCTCGTTGGATAAGTGTACATAAGAGTTACATATGGGGACCCTGCAGAATCATATATTCCAAAATCATTACCCTGAAGTTAGTGGGCGGCACGGTGGCACAGTGGTTAGCACTGCTGCCTCACAGCACCAGAGACCCGGGTTCAATTCCCGCCTCAGGTGACTGTCTGTGTGGAGTTTGCACATTCTCCCCGTGTCTGCGTGGGTTTCCTCTGGGTACTCCGGTTTCCTCCCACAGTCCAAAGATGTGCAGGTCAGGTGAATTGGACATGCTAAAAATGCCCATAGTGTTAGATAAGGGGTAAATGTAGGGGAATGGGTGGGTTGCGGGTCGGTGTGGACTGGTTGGGCTGAAGGGCCTGTTTCCACACTGTAAGTAATCTAATCTAAAAAAAGTTTGAATGTTCCTCTGGGTAATTCCTGTATGCTTGGAACCTTATGAACGTTGCCATTTCATTTCGAGATTTTAGAGGATGCTGATGAATTTGCTACTCAAGAAAAGCTAGACACTTAAATACACAGTCTAACTGTTTAACAGAGCTGACACCTACCTCTCACACTCCCAACTTCCCTGCAACAGACTGGACCGAAGTGGACTTCCTTCTGCCTGTTCCTGTAGTGCTTCTGCCCCACACTGCTAGAGCAGCAACCCCTCTACCAGACTGCCCTTCCCCAGAAAATCCTCTCAGAAATGCGGAGCTCCCTTCTTACATAGAAAAGTAAGATTGGACTGGCGATCTGCGTAAAATTGCCTTGGAAAATCTGCCCCAGTATTTGTATTTTAAATTATGACCAATGAAATAGAAGGACGATAGTGAAAGTGGCCTCCTCTACTCTGGGCTGTAACATCGAGAAACAGATCATTTTAAGTGATCCAAAAGAAACAGAAATATGTAAGGTTCAAAGTTTTAATTACCTTGCAACCACCATATCAATGGAATCATTTTCTACAGTTTCAGTTGCCCGCAGTTTACCTCAGCCTAAACATATTATAGGGAACGTTCCAGAACCAGAGGCCAGGGGACTGCCAGGAAGGGAAATTTTCCATTTAAGTGAATGGGTTCGCTCTCATCTGTGGTTTTGGGTTCCATGGTAGGTTCTGGAAAGTATCCCCCGTGGCTTCGGGAGGAACTATTGCAGTGTGATATGGACCTGGAATATTCAAAATCTATACTTTTGAAACCTTAGTAAACCGAGGACGGGAATGGGGATTATTTTCAGTTTACTTGGTGGATCTCAGCCAGAGGTGTTGGTTTTCTGCATAAATCACCAACTAGCTCATTCCAAATTCATTTTAGATGACCACCTGCCCTCAGTATTTCCACTTCCACGCTGCAAGAGACGAAACATAACAAAAATAACTAACTCGGAACTCTTAATAAAATAGACTGACTGAGGATTGTGCAGAGCCAGCTGTAACTTACTTTTGTTCTTAGCCTTGAGCACTCCATCAGTTAGAGAAAGCAGCCATCTGCCCCTTTTCTCAGCAGTTTTTAAATGAGAGGCAGAAGGCAACATACAATGACTGATTCTGTTATCTCAGTCTTGTCCTCCTCATCTCCTCAGTTCAAGGGATTTGATTGTGATTATTCAGAAAGGTGAATATTTTAAAAAAACTCACACTGGCACACATATTTTGTTTGACATATTGTTGGAATTATTGTAATGTTTCTTACCTATTATCTTGCCAAGGACAAGAGACTTGAGGCCGTTAAATGCTTTATCTGAAACAGTTGACAGCTTGTAGCTCCTGGCATGGAAATAGTCAACCTGCAAAAATATTCAATGGAAAACATAATTACTGCATTCAAATGCATCTTACAGTCAAATGTTTGTTTTATTTGACAAAGTGACAATTTCTTGCTGAGCAGCCTTAAATTTCAAAGGCTACTTTTGAAGCTTTGGGTTGACGTTTTCCCATATTTTGGAAGTGCCAATTTCAGGATGTTTCATAGATGGTTTTCTTCTGTGAGACTGGACATTTAATAATGCAACTTTCCATTGTTCCCTTTCGTAAGTATGCATCTTGCCTCCACCTGCAGTATTCTCCCAATGCTCAGCAGAGGCAGGAGCTAATGGTGTGGGTGCCATTTCATGCTATGAGATGCCAGAAGACTGAAAGTTAGCTAATGTGGTGCCACTATGTAAGGAAGGTGGTAAGGAAAAACCAGGGAATGATAGACCAGTGAGTCTGACATTGGTTTGGGCAAGTTGATGGACGGAATCCTGAGGGATAGAATTTACATGTATTTCAAAAGGAAAGGACTGATTTGGGATAGTCAACATGGCTTTGTGCATGGGAAATTATGCCTCATGAACTTAATTGAGTTTTTTTGAAGAAGCAACAAAGAGGATTGATGAGGGCAGAGTGGTGGACATGATCTACATGGACTTCACTAAGGCGTTTGACAAGGTTCCTCATGGGAGACTGGTTAGCAAGGTCAGATCTCATGGAATACAGGGAGAACTAGCCATTTGGATACAAAACTGGCTCAAATGTAGAAGGCAGAGTGTGGTGGTGGAGGGTTGTTTTTCAGTCTGGAGGCCTGTGACCAGTGGAGTGCGACAAGGATCGGTGCTGTGTCCACTGCTTTTCATCATTTATATAAATGATTTGGACGTGAACATAGGAGGGATAGTTAGTAAGCTTGAAGATGACACCAAAATTGGAGGTGTAGTGGACAGTGAAGAAGGTTACCTCAGAGTACAACGGATCTTGATCAGATGGGCCAAAAATAAATTTAGATAAATGTGAGGTGCTGCATTTTGGAAAAGCAAATAAGAGCAGGACTTACATACTTAATGGTAAGGTCCTATGGAGTGTTACTGAATAAAAAGTCCTTAAAGTGCAGGTTCATAGTTCTCTGAAAGTGGAGTCGCAGGTTGGTAGGATAGTGAAGAAGGCATTTGGTATGCTTTTGTTTATTTGTCAGAATATTGAGTACAGGAGTTGGGAGGTCATGTTGCGGCTGTACAGGACATTGGTTAGGCCAATGTTGGAATATTGTGTGCAATTCTGGTCTCCTTCCCATCAGAAAGATGTTGTGAAACTTAAAAGGGTACAAAAAACATTTACAAGGATGTTGCCAGGGTTGGAGGATTTGAGCTATGGGGAGAGGCTGAACAGGCTGGAGCTGTATTCCCTGGAGCATCAGAGGCTGACGAGTGACCTTGTGGAGGTTTATAAAATCTTGAGGGGCATGGATAGGATAAATAGACAAAGTTTCTTCCCTAGGTGAGGGAGTCCAGAACTAAGGTGCACAGGTTTAGGGTCAGAGGGGAAAGATATAAAAAGGACCCAAGGGCAACGTTTTTCATGCAGAGGGTGGTGCATGTGTGGAATGAGCTGCCAGAGGAAGTGATGGAGTCTGGTACAATTGCAGGATTTAAAAGGTGTCTGGATGGCTATATGAATAGGAAAGGTTTGCAGGGATATGAGCCAAGTGAGACTGGATTAGATTAGGATATCTGGTTGGCATGAACGAGTTAGACCGTTTGAGTGCTGTAATTCTCTTGGACTCTGTGACTCTATTTCAAAGGCAAAATTGCTTATAGTGTCTCACTGTGCAATGCAGAGCATTGGGAAAAGTCAGTTGGTATCCCACTTTCTAGACTGGGTTGTTGGGGGGGAAGAGGAGGCTCTCCTGTTTCCCCAGCACCGCCAGAGATGACCAGATCTATCGACACCGTTAGCATGGTGTGATCACCTCCTGGGTCAGTGTGGTGCTACTGGCTTGGAGGAATACACAGCCACATGGCAACTGAATGAATGTCTTCTGTACTTCACCAAGGTAGCTGCCAGTATCTTCTCTCTGCTGCTTCCACTCACTCCAATTGTTCTCAACTCCTTACCAAGGTTTACCGCTTACTGCTCTCACTGTTCGAATCATAAAATCCCGACAGTGTGGAAGCAGGCCATTCATCCCGTTGAGTCCAGACTCCCCTTCCAAAGAGCATCCCACCCAGACCCATCTCTCCTCCCCTTTCCCTGTAACTCTGAATACCCCGTGGCTAACTCACCTAGTCTGTCCATTCCTGGAGATTGTGGGTAATTTAGCGTGGCCAATCCACCTAATCTGCATATCTTTGGACTGTGGAGGAAACCACAGCACCCAGAGGAAATCCATATTGACATGATGAAAACATGCAAACTTCACAGCGTCGAATCCGGGTCCCTGGCTCTGTGAGGCAGCAATGCTAACCACTAGGCCACCATGCCACCCACGGTTGCATGTAGCATAGAACATAGAACATTACAGCGCAGTACAGGCCCTTTGGTGCTCAATGTTGCACCAATCTGTGAAACCACTCTGAAGCCCATCTAACCTACACTATTCCATTCTCTGTCCATATGCCTATCCAATAATCATTTAAATGCCCTTAAAAATGGCGAGTCCACTAATGATGCAGGCAGTAGTAGACTGTTCCATGCCCCTACTACTCTGTGAGTAAAGAAATTACCTCTGATATTTGTCCTATATCTATCAGCCCTTAATTTAAAGCTATGTCCCTTTGTGCTAGCCAACACCATCTGAGGAAAAAGGCTCTCACTGCCCACCCTATCTCACCCTCTGATTATCTTGTATGTCTCAATTAAGTCACCTCTCAACCTTCTTCTTTTGAACAAAAACAGTCTCAAGTCCCTCAGCCTTTCCTCATAAGATCTTCCATCCATACCAGGCAACACTCGGGTACATCTCCTCTGAACCTTTTCCAAAGCTTCCACATTCTTCCTATAATGCGGTGAACAGAACTGTATGCAATATTCCAAGTCTGGCTGCACCAGAGTTTTGTACAGCTGCAGCGTGATGTTATTGTTCTGAAACTCTCCCAATAAAAGCTAGCACACTGTATGCCTTCTTAACAAACCTATCAATCTGAGTGGCAACTTTCAGTGATCTACGTACATGGATACCAAGATCTCTCTGCTCATTGACACTACCAAAATCTTAAGATAAGCCCAGTAGAGACAACTCTGGTAACTATAGACCAGTGAGCCTCACTTCGGTTGTGGGTAAGGTGTTGGGAAGAGTTATAAGAATCAGGATTTATAATCATCTTGAAAAGGAATAATTTGATTAGGGATAGTCAACACAGTTTTGTGAAGGGTAGGTCGTGCTTCGCAAACCTTAATGAGTTACCCTCAGGTGGAGGAGGGTAAAGTGGTTGATGTGGTGAATCAAAGTGAATCACTTCATATTGCTCCACATTAAACTCCATTTGCCACTTCTCAGCTCAGCTCTGCAGCTTATCCGTGTCCCTCTGTCACCTCCAACATTCTTCGCCACCATCCACAATTCTACCGACTTTCATGTCATCCGCAAATTTACTAACCTTTCCTTCTATGTCCTCATCCAGGTCATTTATAAAAGTGACAAACAGCAGTGGACACCAAAACCTTGATCCCTGGGGTGCCTCACTAATAACTGAACTCCAGGATGACCACCATCCTCTGTCTTCTTGCAGCTAGCTTATTTCTGTTCCAAACCCTCAATCCCATGCCTCCGTATTTTGTGCAATAGCCTAGCCTGGGGAACCTTTCAAATGCCTTGCTGAAGTCCATATACACCACATCAACCACTTTACCCTCCTCCACCTGAGGATAACTCATTAAAGTTTGCGAAGCACGACCTACCCTTCACAAAACTGTGTTGACTATCCCTTATCAAATTATTCCTTTTCGAGATGATTATAAATCTTGATTCTTATAACTCTTTCCAACACCTTACCCACAACTGAAGTGAGGCTCACTGGTCTATAGTTACCAGAGTTGTCTCTACTCCCCTTCTTGGACAAGGGGACAACAGTTGCTATCATCCAGTCTTCTGGCACTATTCCTTAGACAATGATAACATAAATATCAAAGCCAAAGACTCGGCTATCTCCTCCCTGGCTTCCCCGAGAATTCTAAGATAAATCCCATCCAGCCCAGGAGATTTATCTATTTTTACATTTTCCAGAATTGCTAACACCTCCTCCCTGTGAACCTCAATCCCAGCTAGTCTAGTAGCCTGTATCTCAATATTCTCCTCAACAACATTGCCTTTGTCGCGTGTGAATACTGACAAAAAGTATTCATTTAGTCCTTCCCCTCTCTCCTCTGATTCCATGCACAACTTCCCACTACTATCCTTGATTGGCCCTCACCTTACTCTAGTAATTCTTTTATTCCTGATATACCAATAGAAAACCTTAGGATTTTCTTGATCCTGTTCACCAACAACTTCTCATGTCCCCTCCTAGCTCTTCTTAACTCTCTCTTTAGGTCTTTCCTGGCACTTTTGTAACTCTCAAGCACCCTAACTGAGCCATCACATCTCAACCTAACATAAGTCATCTTCCTCCTCTTGACCAGAGATTCAACTTCCTTACTGAACTACCGCTCCCATGCTCACCAACTTCCTCTCTGCCTGATAGCTACATACTTATCAAGGATCCATAGTAGCTGTTCCTTGAAAAAGCTCCACATTTCAATTGTGCCCATTCCCTGCAGTTTACTTCCCCATCCTATACATCCTAAATCTTGCCTAATCACATCGTAATTGCCTTTCCCTCAGCTATAACTCTTGCCCAGTTTATACAACTACCCCTTTCCATCACTAAAGTAAACATAATCAAATTGTGATCACTATCACCAAAATGCTCACCTACCTCCAGATCTAACATCTGGCAGGGTTCATTACCCAGTACCAAATCCAATGTGGCCTCGCCCCTTGTTGGCATATCTACACACTGTGTCAGGAAACCGTCCTGTACACATTGGACAAAAAAAATGTGTCTGTTCTCAATGGCTCTGAGTGATGCCATCACCCCAAACCACTAGACCTAACTGTCTCCTGCACTCCCACATTCACTCAGGATACCTCACCAACTTTCCTGATTGAAGGCAGAGAAAGGTTTTCTGTGGAGTTCCCTGACTAACTCGTCTGTAATGCTTGCATCAACCCGTAGGATTGATCATAGTCCAATCTTTGGAATGTGAGGACATGAGTCTTTGTGCCACGATCACACCTCGTGTCCAACTGACCATGATCATTCTTTGGACTGAGATCAGACAATGCCCTTGACTGAATATGATGCAGTCCCCAACTGAGGGTATTTCTTTTTCATTCAACTGGGGGTTAGTCCTTTGAGAATTTGAGCCATGGCCATTTGCTTGAAGAATATACAGTGTGTTTGCTGTGTAAGCAGCTGGCACATGCTTTATGAGTGACAATAAAGCAGGACAGTGTTATACAGCAATACAGCTGCCTTCTTCACCGCTCACTATTGGCAATCAATGCAAGGCTCCAGGCTATAAAAAACACAGAGAATGCTAGAGAAACTCAGCAGATCTGGCAGCATCGGTGAAGAGAGCAACAGAGTGACTGTTTTGAGTCCGGTGTGACTCTTCTGTCAGTATTGGGTGGTGAAAAGCAATGAAAGTGAACAAGCTGAAAAATTAAAACAGGAATCTCTTTGGAGAAAAAAGCAGAACACTTTTCTGGAAGAGAAGTGGCAGTGAATGAAACACTCATATTAAGATGGATGCTAGAAATCTGAAAGAAATAAAGAGAGTGCTGGAGAAACGCAGCTGATCTGGCAGCATCTACGGGGAGAGAAAAACAGAATTAATGTTTTGATTAAGGAATGACCGTTCCGAAAAACTGATTTAAATAGGGTAAAAGAAGTGTTATATCAGGCTCATTTATCTTAACCGTGGAAGAGTGAAGGACCAGATGACATAATCTCAAGGTAAGGGTGAGAGACATACAGCACAGACCCAGACCCTCCTGTCCACATCATCCATGCTGACCAGCTTTCCCAAACCAAACCAGTCCTATTTGTCTGTGTTCAGCCCTTATCCCTCTAAATGTTTTCTATTCATGTACCTAAACAAATGTTTTTTTAAATGTTATAATTGTACCTGTATTGACCACTTCCTCTGGAAGTTTGTTCCACGTCTGAACGAGATAAAAATGAGGAGTAATTTCTTCTCTCAGAACGGAGTAAATCCGTGAAATTCTATCCTCCAGACCCTATCAAAGCAGTGTCATGAAATACACTCTGGGTTGTGATAAACGGCTCCATTTTGGAATGGCAGGCAGTGACCAGTGGGGTACCGCAGGGATCAGTACTAGGACCGCAGCTTTTTACAATATATGTTAATGATATAGAAGATGGTATTAGCAATAACATTAGCAAATTTGCTGATGATACTAAGCTGGGTGGCAGGGTGAAATGTGAGGAGAATGTTAGGAGATGACAGGGTGACCTGGACAAGTTAGGTGAGTGGTCAGATGCATGGCAGATGCAGTTTAATGTGGATAAATGTATGGTTATTCACTTTGGTGGCAAGAACAGGAAGGCAGATTACTACCTCAATGGAATCAATTTAGGTAAAGGGGCAGTACAGAGAGATCTGGGTGTTCTTGTACACTAGTCAATGAAGGTAAACATACAGGTACAGCAGGTAGTGAAGAAGGCTAATAGCATGCTGGCCTTCATAACAAGAGGGATTGAGTATAGAAGCAAAGAGGTTCTTCTGCAGCTGTACAGGGCCCTGGTGAGACCACACCTGGAGTACTGTGTGCAGTTCTGGTCTCCAAATTTGAGGAAAGACATTTTGGGTATTGAGAGAGTGCAGCGTAGGTTCATGAGGTCAATTCCTGGAATGGCGGGATTACCTTATATTGAAAGACTGGAGCAACTGGGCTTGTATACCCTTGAGTTTAGAAGACTGAGAAGGGATCTGATTGAGACATATAAGATTATTAAAGGTTTGGACACTCTGGTGGCAGGAACCATGGTTCCGTTGATGGGTGAGTGCCGAACCAGAGGACACAGCTAAAAAATACGGGGTAGACCATTTAGGACAGAGATGAGGAGAAACTTCTTCACCCAGAGAGTGGTGGCTGTGTGGAATGCGTTTCCCCAGAGGGCAGTGGAGGCCCAGTCGCTGGATTCATTTAAGAAAGAGTTGGATAGAACTCTCAAGGATAGTGGAATCAAGGGTTATGGAGATAAGGCAGGAAGAGGATACTGATTAAGGATGATCAGCCATGATCATATTGAATGGTGGTGCAGGCTTGAAGGACAGAATGGCCTACTCCTGCACCTATTGTCTATTGTCTATTGTGATAGACAGATTGTTAATAATAAGGAAGTGAAGAGTTATGGGGAAAAGGCAAGTAACTGCAGTTGAAAGTTATCAGATCTCACTGAATGAATGGAGAAGACTTGTTGGGCTGAATGGCCTATCTCTGCTGCTACATCTTATGGTCTGATGCTGCAGGGCCTGTAATTATTGTCCATCCCTAGTTGCCCTGGAAATGGTGGTGCTGAGCTGTCTTCTTTAACTACTGCAGCTCATTTGCTGCTTCCTGTGTCATTCGGATTTATTTTGCGATCTTAAGAATGTAAGTACGGGCTGTATAAAGCCAGAATTCATTGCCTTCAATCAGGCACTGACTGTTAAACTTTGGTACAGTATTCATTAATGAATTGAAGAAGGAGACAATTTTTTTTTTAATAGGAGAAACGATAAAAGCTCATTTTCTTCATTTTATTTGATAATGTTCCTCTTGGCAAAAGGCCAAAGTAAAAAAGGAAGAGCATAAAAATATTATTTAAGAGATTAAATGAACATAGCTAGGCATTTAACTTGCCGAAGATTATTCAAGTTTTCATTACCTACTCCCACCTAGGTGAGGACTATTTAAATTAATTCATGATCTGGAGGTGCCAGTGTTGAACTGTGGTTGACAAGGTCAGAGGTCACATAATACCAGATTACAGTCCAACAGATTTATTTGAAATCACAAGCTTTTGGAGCATGGCTGACTTCACCTGACAAAGGAGCAGTGCTCCGGAAACTTGTGGTGACTCAATTAGCTCAATGATAAAAGTGATACCAGTAGAAGCCCAATTAAATAATTTTGTTTCTTCGCCAGAATAATATGCCAGGCAAGACAGAACCAAAGGTTAGGCAAATTATTGAGTGATCTTTATCCCCAGCGTATGGCAGCCTTACCAAGTAGACCAGTTTGCAATCGTAAGACGATCAGATAAAGGAGAAGAATTAAGCCACTCAGCTCATTCAGTATGCTCTGCCATTCCATCATGGCTGACATGTTTCTTGAACCATTCTCCTGCATTCTCCCCATGTGCCTTGTTCCCCTTACAAATCAAGAACGTATCTCTGTCTTAAATACAATGAATGACTTGGCCTCCACAGCCTTCTACAGCAATGAGTTCTACAGATTCAGCAATCGCTGATGGAAGAAATTCCTCCTCCTCGCAATTCTAAAGGGTCATCTCTTCACTCTGAGGCTGTGCCCTTGAGTCTCATTCTCTACATCTGGTGGAAACATCTTCTCCCTATCCTGTCACTATTTTGTAAGTTTAAAATCTGATTGAAGATTTGTAGCTCGGGTATCCGTTGTTGTGGTTCTGCTCGCCGAGCTGGAAGTTTTTGCTGCAAACGTTTCGTTCCCTGGCTAGGGAACATCATCAGTGCTGTTGGAGCCTCGTGTGAAGCGCTGCTTTGATGTTTCTTCCGGTATTTGTATAACACAATAACTTCTAACACAATAACTTCCTTCCTTTGGGGCCAAAACTGCTTGCAGTCTGACCAAATGCAGTCTGACCAGAGCATTATACAGCCTCTGCATTACATTCTTGCTCTTGTATTCTAACTCTCTTGAACTGAATGCTGACATTGTATTTACCTAACAATCTGTGAACTGAATCGGTATGTTGTGAAGGGCATCCTGAATCCAAGAGTCCCAAAAGCCTTTGTGTGCTTCAGATCGTTGAAGCTTTTCCCTGTTTAGAAAGTAGCTTCTAATTTTCCTACCAAAGTGTATAACCTCCCACTTTCCCACACTGTATTCAATCTGCCACTTCTTTGTCCACTCTCTTAGCCTGTTCAAATCATTCTGAAGCTTCTCCACTTCCTCAACACGATCTGTCCCTCCACCTATCTTTGTGTCATCTGCAAAGTCAGCAACAACGCCCTCAGTTCCTTTGTCCAGATAGTTAACGTTTAAGGTGAATAATTGCCTTCCCAATGTGGATCTCTGCCGAACTCCACGAGTCACTGGCTGCCATCTTGAATTTCGACCCCTTTGTCCCCACTCACTGCCTTCTGGCAGTCTGTCAATCCTCTAACCATGCCAATACCTTGCCTCTAACCCCAAGGGGCTCTTATCTTATTTAGCAGCATCATGTGCGGATGGGGAGTACATCTTTCCCAGATGCCTTCTCTCAGTGTCTAAGGAAATCCTTCTGGAAAGCCAAACCCAGAACTTTGGACGTAACTTGCATTCCTTGACAATTCCAAGACAAATGCCAGGAACAAAACCAACCACTCTAGGGTGTTCATTGGCCTAACTCAGTCAGGAAGTGCTATGGAAGATCCTGTGAAAGTTTGGCTGTCCCCAAGACTTCATCAACATCCTCCATCTCCTCTACGACAAGGTATCGGCGCTGGTCCTCACTGACAGTAACAGGACAGAATCCTTTGAGGTCAAGAGCGGGGTCAAGCATATGTCAACCATTCTCTCCCCGCCCCCATCCGATCCCATCCTTTTTCCCATCTTCATCACCACCATTCTTCACCTTGTCAAGATCAACCTTCCCAGTGGTGAGGACATTGTCTACAAGATGAACAGTAAGTGTTTCACGCTTATTGGTTGAGCTCCAATAAGAAAGTGATATACCAAACTCACTTGTGATACTTCATTATGTGGAATGACAATGTCATCTCTGCACTGTCCAAAGAGGATCTTCAAGCCTCGCCTAATGTCTTTATGGACCCCTCCCAGGCTAAGTTCCACTTCATCCTCCATTAAGAGCAAGAGGGAAATTCTCCCAAACGTGGTACATTTCCCCGACCTGAGAAACTACTTCATATCAAAGGCTGACATCACTGCGGAGATTCAACATTGCTTCCAATCCACAAGTGCCACCTTCAGATGCCTAAGGATGAGAGTCTTTAATGATTGTGACATATTACTGATACTAAGTTCCTTGTGCGTAAGGCAGTCACCTTTCTAACTCTTCTATGTGGCTCCAAAATTACCAACGCTACCTCAAGGCCCTTGAGAAGTACCATCAATGCTTGGGACAACATAATGGCTCAGTGGATAGCAGTGCCGCCTCAGAGCGTCATGGGCTCAGGTTTGATTCCACACTCAGATGACGTGTGGAGTTTGTACGTTCTCCCTGTGTCTGTGTGGGTTTTCTCTGGTTGCTCTTGTTCCCTTCCACAGTCCAAAGATTAGGTGGATTGGCCACACTAAATTACCCATAGTATATAGGGATGTGCAGACTGGGTGGATTAACAGTGGGAAATGCAGTGTTACAGGAATGGGGGAGGGGTGTGAGTCTGGGTGGGATGTCTTCAGAGGAGTGCTGTGGACCTGATTAACAGGACGACCCGCTTCTACACTGTAGAGATTCTAATAATTGAGCTAGGGTATGAAATCCTTCCTCTGCTATGCTAATATGAAGCACCTGGAGCTGTCTGGCACATTGAAAAGTTCAGGATGCGTAAGTGATGCAAGTTCATTTGACTGAATCAAGTGTTTTATGTTGTAATTATGTAAAACCATGTTTATGTGCACTGAAAGCTATTCCTCTAGTGAATCCATCAATCTTCTCAGTGTACCACACAAGCTCTGTGAGTGGCTTGTTATTCAGTTTGCTCAGACAAGCAAACCATCTTCTTTCATGTTTCTAATTGGCACTGACCTCCTTAAGTTTACGGACATTAACACTTGGTTAATGCCTTCCAGGTGGACTTGCACCAACATGGTTTCCCAATTACAGTGAGATTTGTTTCTGTCTTAGCTGGAATTAGTCATATTCTCCAGGAGAAAGGAACACCAGTTAAACAGCCTGGAGCATGTGGAATAAACCAACTGCATCCATAATGAGAGCTAATATATAATGATGGTGCAGGAGCAAATTGGACACAATGTGATATTATACAAAACCCTGTACAATTAATCTTGAAAGTGCCAAGGGCTCGGAATATGTTGAATTCCAGATGCATCGCTGCACGTAATTGTTGGACAAGGGAATAGACTCTCTCTCTCTCTCGTGTGACATATTCGTGTTACAAAGCAAATAGGGATGAAAGTGAATGATCTAGTGGTCAACGTTGCTCTAACACAAATACTTTTCCATTGTGTAAAGAGGATAGAGCCATATATTGGGGGATTCAGTAACTGGTGCTAACAAATACTATTATTCAAATCATTTCATCTTTTATAATCTTCCTACCAACTGTCAGCTTAATTAGAAAGATTTAAACTTGAGATTTAATAGAGTCATATATTCAGTCAGCACAGAAACAAACCCTTCAGTCCAACTAGTCCATGTCAATCATAATCTCAAACTAAACCAGTCCCACCTGCCTGCACTCCAAACATTTCTTCTTCATGTATTTATCCAAATGTCTTTTAAACATTGTAACTGTACCCACATCCACCACTTTCTCTGGAAGCTCATTCCACACACGAACTACTCTGTGTAAAACTAATTGCCCCCATGTCTTTTTTAAATCTTTCTCTTCTCACCTTAAAAACATGCCTTCTAGTTTTGAACACCCTCACTCCCTTTCACCTGAGGGAAAAGACACCTGCTGTTCACCTCATCTATGTCCCTCATCATGTTATAAACCTCAACCTCTTGTACTCCAGTGATAAAAGTCCCAGCCTATCCAATTTCTCCTTGTAATTCAAACCTTTCACTCCTAACAGCTGAGTGAACAACACAAAATGATTTCACATTATCACGTTTTAATGTTAACAAGTAACTAAAAATAAATATTGGCTGAACTTTTTTTTTCTCTGTTGACAATTTATATTTTAAGCTACAGAAAGGAAAACTTCCCTCTCATGATTATTTTGAAGTGCACTCTTCAAGGAATTATTGCCCTCTTAGTTAAAAAGCGACATTTCCTTGAAGCATCCTACTCTGAGGAACAAAGCTCACTCACTTCAATAATTTCAGTCCGAGATAAAATCTGAATCAGTAGCGTCATTTATTTCACACTTGCAAGTGGGTGCGATGTCCACTGTCCTCAAGGCAGGGACAAACACACACAGAATTCAACGAATACTCAATATTTATATAATTTGGTTTCTTTTTTTTTATTTCATTGCTCCTCCCCTGTTTACATCCTCCATTTCCCTAAGACTGGTACCCATTACTCTTGTTTATCTCTTGCCCTATCCGGCCTTGTCTGTGACAAAATGCTTATTTCTGGCCTCACAAGGCCGTTTGACCTCATCCCGCTGTGAGTCATTGTTAGGTATATCCTTTCCTTACCATTATCTACTCCCTCCATCTGTGCTTCCCCTCTCAGCATCTTATCGTTAAGACCCTTTTAATTGGGGTTTGTTCCTGTGTTTCTGTAGAAGTGGGAAACAGATGTTTATGCCTACTGTTTGTACAGGCATATCTAGCCCAATTGCATCTCCTCACAGCATCCCATCCATTCGCCTGTAACATCTACCACTGTTTTGCAGTCCCGCCTCACTCCTGCATACAATTTTAGCTAATACAAAAAAACAATTATGCATTTCCTCCACACAGCTTCCATTCCTGTTGACTCAGCTCTTAGTTCATTTACTTTGTATAAGTAATTATAATTGCAGAAGTAACACTACTTGACCTATATCCCACACTACACTGCTCTTTTTGCTGAATAGTAACTTTGGGCAGCCATCTTCAAGCATTTGGCTTAGTTTGTAACAGTGATTCTCAAATACACCATCGGCATTAAACCTGTTCAATTGATTCTCCTTCTCTTGACCATGCCCGTGCAAATCTCCTGGATTCCTTCAAGAGCTGCAAGTTGCATCTCTTCAACTAATGACCAGCTCTCTCCTGCATTTGGCATGGTGGCTCAGTGGTTAGCACTGCTGCCTCACAGCACCAGGGACTCGCGCTCGAATCCAGCCTCGGGTGACTGTGTGCGGAGTTTGTGAATTCTCTCTATGTTTGTGTGGGTTTCCTTTGGGTGCACTGATTCTCTCTCACTGTCCTAAGACATGCAAGTCAGGTAAATTGCCCATAGTGTAAGTACATTAGTCAGGGGTAAAATGTTGGGGAATGGGTCTGGGTGGACTTGTTGGGCCGAATGGCCTGTTTCCATACTGTAGGGAATCTAATCTAATCTAATTTGGTAGCTCACAAAGCCAAGCTATTGTCTTTCTGATGATCACACAGACTTTTTGCCTGCCTCTGTTAATCATTACTTTACAGGGAATTTTGTAACCTGATCTCAACAGTGGCATTCTCTGTGTTCTACACTATGGCAATTGGGGAGAACTGAATCCAGGTTAAAAACCAGTTGATTACCTGTGCTTGAATTCCACTCTATGTTAGATGTAAATGGACAGATTACAACAAAATGGACAGATTACATTACAGGCCAACATCTACAAAACACAGAAATTGCTGGAAAAGCTCAGCAGGTCTGGCAGCATCTATGGAGAGAAATCAGAGTTAGCATTTTGGATTGAGTTGCCCTTCTTCAGATCTGGAGAACAACGTCTCTACAACAGCACTCTGGGAGACTGGGCCATTCTGAATCTACTCAGTCTCAAGCCTGTGGCATTATCTCCAAAGGTAAATACCTGACATGGTATGTTTCACTTTCAAAACTACCAAAACATTTCACTGTCAGCGATGACTCTTTGAAACTGTCTTCCTGAAAAAGTGGTGGATGCAAAGTTTCTGGCTATTTTTAAGGTGGACATTTCTCATCATCTCTATCTTAAATAGGTGATCCCATATTTTATAAAATGACAGTCTTATGTTCCCTCATGAGAGAAAATATCTTCTCCACATACGTCCTGTCAAGATCCATCAGACCTCACATGCTTCAATCAAATCACCTCTTACTCATCTGAGCTCCAGCGGACACAAGCCTAGCATGTCTAACCTTTCCACATAAAAATACACACTCATTCCAGGTAATAAATAAGGAGATAAAAACTGTACACATAGTACTCCAAATAAGGCCTCACTAGCACTCTACATAACTGAAACATTAACCTCTGGACCTCTGTCTTCAATTCCCTTTGTGATAAAGTAATAACATTCCATTAGCCTTCCTAATTGCTTGCTATGCCTGCAGACTAAACATTTCTGATTCATGAACAAAGACGGCCAGAGCACATGGCATCTCTGAGATCTTCAATCTCTGACCATTTAGATTACATTTGCATTCTTCCTATCAAATAGGCATTTTCCCATTTTCCCACATCACTCTCTATCTGTCAGATCTTTGCCCACTCACTTAACCTATCATTATCCCTTTGTGCTTTCTTTATGTGCTCTTCACAATTTGTTTTACGATCTATCTTTGGATTATCAACAAATTCAGAAACCAAACTTGGGATCTGTTTGTCAACACTGATCCCGAGGGCAGACTACACATTAACCTGCACTTTGCTTCCTGTTAGAATCCTAGAATCCCTACAGTGTGGAAACAGGTGATTTGGCCCATTGTGTCCAACTGATCCTCTGAACCAAATCCCTTTTAGACCCACTCCCCTACCCTATCCCTGTAACCCTGCAGTTCCCATGGCTAACCCACTCAGCCTGCACAACTCTGGAATAGTATGGGAAATTTGCTATGGCCAATCCACCAAGCCTGTCCATTTTTTGTCCATGAGAAAGTGAGGATTGCAGATGCTGGAGAGTCAGAGTTGAAATGTGTGGTGCTGGAAAAGCACAGCAGGTCAGGCAGCACCTGAGGAGTAGGAGAGTTGTCATTTCAGGCATAAGCCCTTCACCAAGCACATGCTTGAAATGCGAATGAGCCCTGTAGCAGCATGAGGGGAACCAGGTCCTGGAGCAGGAAGAGGGGAAACAGGTCTTGGCACAGCATCAGGGGAAACGTGTCCTGGAGTAGCACCAGGGGAACCGGTCCTGGAGCAGCCCCAGGGGAACCATGTCCTGGAGCAGCCCCAGGGGAACCGAGTCCTGGAGCAGCTCCAGGGGAACCGGTCCTGGAGCAGCGCCAGGGGAACCATGTCCTGGAGCAGCGCCAGGGGAACCGAGTCCTGGAGCAGCTCCAGGGAAACTGCGTCCTGGAGCATTGCCAGGGGACCCGGGTCCTGGAGCAGCGCCAGGGGAACTGGGTCCTGGACTAGCACCAGGGGAACCGAGTCGTGGAGCAGCGCCAGGGAAACCGAGTCCTGGAACAGCGTCAGGGGAACCGAGTCCTGGAGCAGTGTCAGGGGAACAGAGTTGTGGAGCAGCGCCAGAGGAACCGAGTCCTGGAGTAATGCCGGGGAACTGGGTTCTCATTCAGCGCTAGGGGAAACATGTCCTGGAGTAGCACCAGGGGAACCGCATCCTGGAGCAGTGCCAGGGAAACCATGTCCTGGAGCAGTGCCAGGAGAACTGAGTTCTGGAGCAGCGCCAGGGGAACTGAGTCCTGGAGCAGGGCCAGAGGCACTGGGTCTTGGAGTAGCGCCAGGGGAATCGAGTCCTGGAGCAACGCCAGAGGAACCGCGTCCTGGAGCGGCGCCAGGGGAACCTAGTCCTGGAGCGCGGCCAGAGGCACCGGTTCTTGGAGCAGCGCTAGGGGAACTGCGTCCTGGAGCAGCACCAGAGGAACCGAGTCCTGGACTAGCAAGAGGAGAACGGAGTCCTGGAGCAGCGTTAGGGCAACCGGGTCCTGGAGCAGCACCAGGTGAACCGAGTCCTGGAGCAGCGGCAGAGGAACGGTGTCCTAGAACAGCGCCAGGGGAACCGAGTCCTGGAGCAGCGCTGGGGAACTGGGTTCTCGTTCAGCACTCGGGGAAACGTGTCCTGGAGCAGCGCCAGGGGAACCGAGTCCTGGAGCAGTGCCAGGGGAACCGAGTCCTGGAGCAGCGCCAGGAGAATTGCGTCCTGGAGAGGTGCCGGGCAACTGAGTCCTGGAGCAGCACCAGAGGAAATGGGTCTTGGAGCATCACCAGAGAAACCTAGTCCTTGAGCAGTGCCAGGGGAACCGAGTCCTGGACTAGCAAGAGGGGAATCGAGTCCTGGAGCAGCGCCAGAGGAACCGAGTCTTGGAGCAGGGCCAGGGGATCTGAGTCCTGGAGCTGCGCCGGGGAACTGGGTTCTCGTTCAGCGCCAGGGGAAACGTGTCCTGGAGCAGCGCCAGAGGAACCGAGTCCTGAAGCAGCGTCAGGGGAACCGAGTCCTGGAGCAGCGCCAGGGAACTGGGTCCTGGAGTAGCGCCAGGGGATCCAAGTCCTGGAGCAGCTCCGGGGAACTGGGGTCTCGGTCAGCGCTCGGGGAAACGTGACCTGGAGCAGCGCCAGGGGAACAGCGTCCTGGTGCAGCGCCAGGGGAACCGAGTCCATGAGCAGGGCCAGAGGCACCAGTTCTTGGAGTAGCACCAGGAGAACCACGTCCTGGAGCAACGCCAGGGGAACCGAGTCCTGGTGCAGCGCCAGGGGAACCGAGTACGTGAGCAGGGCCAGAGGCACCAGGTCTTGGAGTAGCACCAGGAGAACCGCGTCCTGGAGCAACACCAGGGGAACCGAGTCCTGTAGCAGCGCCAGGGGAAACGGGTCTAGGAGCATCACCAGAGGAACCTTGTCCTGGAGCAGCGCCAGAGGAACCGGGTCCTGGACTAGCAAGAGGAGAACGGAGTCCAGGAGCAGTGCCAGGGGAACCGAGTTCTGGAGCAGGGCCAGAGGCACTGCGTCTTGGCGCAGCGCCAGGGGAACCGCGTCCTGGAACAGCGCCAGAGGCAACGGGTCTTGGAGCATCGCCAGAGGAATCTAGTCCATGAGCAGCGCCAGGGGAACCTCGTCCTGGAGCAGCGCCAGGGGAACCAATCCTGGAGCAGCGCCAGAGGAACCGGGTCCTGGACTAGCAAGAGGAGAACCGAGTCCTGGAGCAGCGCTAGGGGAACCGAGTCCTGGAGCAGGGCCAGGGGTACAGAGTCCTGGAGCAGCGCCAGGGGAACTGGGTTCTCGTTCAGCGCTCGAGGAAACGTGTCCTGGAGTAGCACCAGGTGAACCGCATCCTGGAGCAGCGCCGGGGAAACGTGTCCTGGACAGCACCAGGAGAACAGAGTACTGGAGCAGCACCAGGAGAACCGAGTCCTGGATTAGCACCAGGGGAGCCGAGTCCTGGACTAGCAAGAGGGGTACTGAGTCCTGGAGCAGGGCCAAGGAACTGGGTCCTGGACTAGCAAGAGGGGAACCGAGTCCTGGAGCAGCGTCAGGGGTACAGAGTCATGGAGCAGCGCCAGAGGAACCGAGTCCTGGAGCAGCGCCAGAGAACTGGGTCCTGGACTAGCAAGAGGGGAACCGAGTCCTGGAGCAGCACCAGGGGAAAGGTGTCCTGGAGCAGCACCAGGGGAACCGAGTCCTGTAGCAGCGCCAGGAGAACCGCGTCCTGGAGCAGCGTCAAGGGAACCGAGTCCTGGAGCAGTGCCAGAGGAACTGAGTCCTGGAGCAGCGCCAGAGGAACTGAATCCTGGAGTAATGCCAGGGAACTGGGTTCTCATTCAGCACTAGGGGAAATATCCTGGAGTAGCACCAGGGGAACCGCATCCTGGAGCAGTGCCAGGGGAACCGGTCCTGGAGTAGCACTAGGAGAACCAAGTACTGGAGCAGCGCCAGGGGAACCGAGTCCTGGAACAGCGCCAGGAGAACCGAGTTCTGGAGTAGCACCAGGGGAAGCAGATCCTGGAGCAGTGCCAGAGGAACCGTGTCCTGGAGCAGTGCCAGGGCAACTGTGTCCTTGAGTTGCGCCAGGGCAACCGAGTCCTGGAGCAGCATGAGGGGAACCGTGTCCTGGAGCAGTGTGAGGGGAACCGAGTCCTGGAGCAGCACCAGGGGAAGTGGGTCCTGGAGCAGCACTAGAGGAACGGAGTCCTGGAGTAGCACCAGTGAAGCTGGGTCCTGGAGCGGCACCAGGGTATCCGTATCCGGAGTAGTGCCAGGGGAACCGAGTCTGCAGCAGCACCAGGGGAACCGAGTCTTGGAGTAGCGCCAGGGAAACTGGGTCCTGGAGCAGCGCCGGGGAACCGAGTCCTGGTGTAGCGCCAGGGAAACTGAATCCTGGAGCAGTGCGAGTGGAACCGAGTCCTGGGTTAGCGCCAAGGGAACCAGGTCCTGGAGTAGCTCCAGGGAACTGTGTCCTGGAGTAGTGCCAGGGGAACTGTGTCCTGGAGCGGGGGTGGGGAAACACGTCCTGGAATAGTGCCAGGGTAAACACGTCCTGGAGCAGTGCCAGGGGAACCGGGTCCTGGAGCAGCGCCAGGAGAAACACATCCTGGAACAGTACCAGGGTAAACGCGTCCTTGAGCAGTGCTAGGGAACCGGGTCCTGGAGTAGCGCGAGGAGAAACGCATCCTGGAGCAGCGGGAGGTGAAACGGGTCCTGGAGATCTGACAGAAGAAAAGTGAGTGCCGGAGAAGTGCAACTTCCCTTGATGCAACTGAGAGCTGGTGCGGAGTGGGCCTGGAGACTTGGAGCTGAACGGGACTGTTGTTGGACCACGTGTTCACTGACTTGCTGCAATGTATTATTGATCTGTAATTCCTTACTAGACTGTCAAGTCAATCCTTTGACTCGATTAAAATTGCCTTTTTTTTCACACAGTAAGTAATATTAGTATTTTTCTTCATTCCTCTTTGGAACCAAGATTTGTACTTATTGCCTTGTACCTAATTAGAGGCAGCCACTGTAAAAACTTTTCACTGTGCTCCTGTACTTCTGTGACAAAAAAAAGTGAAGGATATTCTATTCTGTTCTATTCTGAAATATTGTCTAAAATGTCTGCTTTGCCACTCCATCACTAATGAGGGTTCCATGAATCTAATTTGCCAGTTAATTTCAGTGTCACATGACTCATTTCACAGCCTTTAGAGTCACAGTCATAGAGTCATACAGCCCAGAAACAGACCCTTCGGTCCACCTTGTCCATGCTGACCAAGTTTTCCAAACTAAACTAGTCCCACTTGTCTGTGTTTGGCCTTTGGAGGCATAGAGTAATTTTACTTATCACTGTGGAGTATCAGTTCATTAGCAGTTTGATAGTCAGCACCAAATGTTGCCGAAATCTTGAGGGTGCAATAAAGAACTCCATTGTTTACAAGGGGTTAGGAAAGTTAAATATCGTGAAGTGATAGAAGAGACTTTCATGTGTGTATTTGAGACAGTGAATTCAGCAATTGACAGACAATTACTTTACTTAACTCAACGTGAGAGCTGATGTTTGCCAATGCCAACACTGGGTGAATTGGCATGGTGCTTATAAGGATGAAGAGTAGTGGGGTGAAGGGCATAGGTTCCCTTTTCAGGGTCCAAGGAGATGGACCGTGATCATGAGTTGGCATTGGTTTGCATGGATGGCACCTGGGGAACGTGTGGAGACGCGAGATGTAGAGCCTGAGGACTGTTGTTTTTTTAACTTTATTTCATTGTTTAATTGCAATAACAAAGTGCATTATGAGAGACCTACTGCTCATCTCTGCACTGCTTCCATAGCTGGCAGCCTTCTCAAGCTTTCAGGATCTTCACCTGTGACTCTGAGAAACTTGCTTGTCTGGAAGAAGATCTGGGGTATTTTTTTTCCTGCGATTGGTTAATGTTGTGCAGAAGGACCCTGAATCTGCAGTCCCAACCCAGTAGCAAAAATTCAGGTCAAAGGTTAATTTCCCAGTCCTGTTAATTGCTGCTTTTCAGGGAGTTGGAGGAGTTCCTTTTGCTCCCTGAACTTCAAAAGAACTTGTTACCATCCTTACTGGGACAGCAAGCCTAGATTTTAGCTAGCACTTGCCACTTTGGGGTGAGATTCAAGGATCAGTTTGCTCCACTGTGTAGGCTTCTGAACCCTATTTCTCCCTGACGACATTGTCCTGACTGGTCTGTATCAGTTGACTATTGGATACAGTGGTCTATCTCCTTGAGACAAGAAGTTTAAGGAGAGGGGAAGGAACCACAGGTGACTGACTGAAAAGGAAGTCTGTTGAATTAGAGAAATAATAGTTAAGGAAGGCAAAATAAAGGGAGGAAAGGAAAGACTGAGTTAGGGAGAGGGAAAAAAAGAAAGGCAATAAAGAAAGGATGTTGTGAAACTTGAAAGGGTTCAGAAAAAATTTACAAGGATGTTGCCAGGGTGAAATTATTTGAATTATAGGGAGAGGCTGAATAGACTGGGGTTATTTTCCCTGAAGTGTCGGAGGCTGAGGGATGACTTTACAGAGGTTTATAAAATCATGAGGGACATGGATGAATAGACAAGTATTTTCCCTGGGATGGGGGAGTCCAGAACTAGAGGGCATAGGTTTAGGGTTCAAGGGGAAAGATTTAAAAGGGATCTAAGGGGCAACCTTTTCATGCAGAGGGTGGTGCATGTATGGAATAAGTTGTCAGTGGCAGTGGTGGAGGCTGGTACAATGACAACATTTAAAAGGCATCTGGTTGGGTATATGAATAGGAAGAGTTTGGAAGAATATTGGCCAAGTGCTGGCAAATGGGACTGGATTAATTTAGGTTATCTGGTTGGCATGGACGAGTTGCACTGAAGGGTCTGTTTTCATGCTGTACATACCTATGACTTGACACAAAAGAAAATATGTGAGAACTATAGAATCCCATAGTATAGAAGCAGGCCATTCTGCCCATTGATGCCATACCAATACTCTAAAGAGCATCCCTCCCAAAATGAACCCTGTAACTCTCCATTTCCCAGGGCCAATCCACCTAACCTGCACACTTTTGACTGTGGAAGGAAACCTAGGACACATGGAGAATGTGCAAACTCCACACAGATAGTCACCCAAGGATGGAATCAAACCTGGGTCTCTGGCACTGCGAGGCAGCAGTGCGAACCACTGAACCATCATGCTGATTACTCGAAAGGTCAAACCTGAAAACCTAAATCTAAAAAAATCTTGGAAGCATTTACTACTGTAGGATTGAGTCTCCTCAGTTTCGATCTCTTCAACGTATTTAATTTTATTCAGGAGTACTGATGAAGAAAGCAATTGATGGTGAAATAAAGGCCTTAAACATTTTCAGTGTGTTTCACCTGGATATATAAATCCAGCAATTTCTTGAAGCTCATCAGGAGGTCAAGAGTAAGTTCCTTCATTGTGAGCCTAACGGCCAAACAACACAAACTGTTCAACAACTTGAAGCTATTCAACTTATGGCTTATCTCCTCATTCCTAAAAATTGACATGTTCCATTATGCACTAATAATGGAAGACACACGTTAAAATTTTCTTTTTTTTTCCCAGCAGTGGGCTTACAACATTAAAAACATGCCACCAGTCAGATCCTCATGGCATTTTTTCCCTTGTTTAGCCATGGTGCATTAAGTTAAATAACTGCATAATTACAAAAACAATAACAATAACATGCCCTCTTTAACAGGAGCTCATAATTAAGTTTCTTAATTAGCAAGTGCTGATCACTTTTCAGTTGATGTAATTAATGTACATGTAGCATCCATAGCTTATTACTGATAAATAAATCATGGGTAATAAATCCACAAAGATTCATGCTTATTAAAATAGGATGCTTCACATGGGCAACCTCCTCTTTGTACAACTGAAACTGATGCTCGCTGACACAAGGTTCTCAGGCATTATTTTGCCAAGGTTTTTAACTATAGTTTCCAAAAATAAATGCTCCCTAGTCAAAAATGGATTATTCTATTCCATGACTCATTACCTCAACATGGACCCTTGGTCCTTCACGGTCGATTTTCACACTGTGGAGATGTCCGTCTGCTAGGTTTCCAAGGTCGAGGCTAAAGATATCAGGATCTTTATCCTTGTCAAGTCTGTACCTGACCTGAAGACTTCCTGAAACAAAAGAAGATAATTCTCATTCACTTTTGTGTTGTCTTGCCTGATTGACCAGTTGACAAATCAATGGCTGTAGAAAGAGGTTCTCCAGCCTCAATTGATTCCCAGTGTGTACACAGGCAGGATTACATGAGAGGTCGTTGATTCTGCCTGCTGGAATATGTTGTGTGAGAATTGTGTATACATTGTGCTGTATGCCTATTGTATTGTGCACTCATACATTCTCCATGCTGGGCATCTGAGCATTGCTTAGTATGTGTTTGCTGTTATGTTGATATGTACTTGTGCTTGTGCTGGGCATGTGATGCATTCTGAAAAACCGAATATTCTGAAAAACCCTCAGCAGGTCTACAAAGTTAAAAATCACTCAACACCAGGTTATAGTCCAACAGGTTTATTTGAAAGCATCCGTTTTCAGTGCACTGCTCCTTCACCTGATGAAGGAGCAGCACACCGAAAGCTAGTGCTTCCAAATAAAGCTGTTGGACTTTAACCTGGTGTTGTGTGATTTTTAACTTTGTACACCCCAGTCCAACACCGGCATCTCCACATCATGACTCAGGAGGTCTAGCAGCATCTGCTCAGAGACAAAATGTCAGCATTCTGCATTTGTGGTCTTTCATCAGACTGTTGTGTTGGTGTGCGTATGTGTGTTGTGCTGTCTCTTGCACATTTTGTGTTTTGTTGACATATGATATGCTGCTGCATGTTTTTCTTGTTACTTCAGTATGTCATTTTGGCATTTTCTGTGTCAGTGTGTACTATTGTATTAGTTTGGTGTGTGGGGTGTATGTTACTTATTAAGTTGATACATGCTTGTACATGTGTGATCACATGATGACCCGATCAGTCCATTGTGCTCGCATGGTTGAAGGTCTGTGTGGATGAACAATGTCCTTGGCTGAATAATTAGAGGGCAGCTAATGCCCAAGGAGTTGGACTGCAATCTCTGGGGAAAACAAAGACAAGGAAATCAGACAGGAGAAATTATTCAATAGATTGTGGCATTGGGACAGTCAGCCCTCAGAAATGAGAAATAGGACAGATGAAAATGAGCCTATCTCAACGATACCTTTGAGACACCTGTAAAAATAAAACAAGTAAAAAATTATGATGAGCAAAACAAAAGAAATGCAACCACTGGAACACAGCTGCCACATCCAAAGGCAAAGAGGCTGTAAAGAATGGAACTGAACTGCAATATTTTAGGATAAGCATGATTAACCTTAAGAAGAAAGTAGCATATTGGTCTGGATGCCTGAGGCAGGGGGACCCTCAGGTCAAACTACCACTGCTTGTCTCTCTCTAACGGAGAGCAGCCATATGCTTCACTGGGACAATACCTAGTTTACTGGTCAGGGATAATGAAGGGACACTGTAGGAAGAACAATTCTCTCCATGATCTTGGATGGAATAAAGAACCCAAATAAACCAATGAAAACCTCAGAGAGAAAATGGTTCGTTGTGAAGGATCTAAGATTCAGAATTTAAAATATCAAACAGCAGAATCATTGAATTTAAATTTTATGGAGTGACAATTAAATGAATTAAGGTAGCGGGCATCACGTCGCCTGTTTCACGGTTCAATAATCTGAGACAATGATAGACTTTGGTGGTACAATTGCAGATGAAATCCAAATTAGACTGAAATTAATGTTAAATATAGGAATTCAAAATTGGGAAAATTTAAGTCTTATTTCAAAGTAATTTAGTAGAAGTAAAATTAGGCAGAAAATGAAGCTTGCTTCAGATAGTGAAATTTAAACAAAACCTTTGAAAAGACCAGGGATGAAGGGACACAGCTGGTGACTTTTCCCTGATATGTCATTTGACAGTAGTGTAATAGCACTCCAAAGGTTACTGTCATGATGTTAGCGGATTCCATACTGAAAGTTGGCTGGTCCTGTCAAAGAAAAATTAGAGATAGAATTTTTTTTAAAAAGCTAGAATTATATCTAAGAAAAAACGTTTTGGGAGAATTTGAATGAGAATAGTGATATCATAGAATCCATACAGTGCAGATAGACACTATTTGGTCCATCAAGCGATGATGAAGAGGTCTTGCCCGAAATAATTCACAAGTCGGCACAACATCGAGGGCTGAAGGGCCTGTTTTGCGCTGTATTGTTCTATGTTCTATGAAAGGTTGATTCTCCTGCTCCTCAGATGCTTCCTGACCTGCTGTGCTTTTCCAGCACCACACTTGGAACTGACCTCCTGCATTTGCAGTCATCACTTTCTCCTAAGAACAGCAGCCAACCCATTCTCATAACACCACATTTACACGGCTAGTCCACCTAGTCTGCACATCCCTGAACACTATGGGCCATTTAGCATGGCCAATCCACCTAACCTGCACAACTTTGGATTGTGGGAGGAAACCGGCACATTCGGAGGAAACCTACGCAGACACGTGACAAATGTACAAACTCCAAGTACATCGTCACCCAAGGCTGGAATTGAACTTGCATACTTGGCACCATGAGGCAGCAGTATTAATCACTGTGCCACCTGCTGCACTTACATAACATGGGAAAATATCAAATTGATAGGAAGAACAGAAGTGCATAGTAGTTTTTTAATGGTAAGAGACTGGAAAGTGTGGATGTGCAATGGGACCCAGGTCTCCTTGTCAATAAATTACTGAAAGTTGTAATGGGCTGCAAGGAGGGCTAATGAAATGTTGACATTTGTCACAAGAGGATTTGAGTACAGCAGTACTGAAGATTTGGTTCAATTGTTTAAAAGCTTGAATATACCACATCTGGAGCACCAAGAGCACTTCTGGACTCCTTATCTCAAGAATTATATTATTGCCATGGTGAGAGTTAAAAGAAGGTTCAACAGACTTGTTCCTGGGACATTGGGACTGTGCTTTGAAGTGAGATAAGGAAAACTAGGCATGTATTCTCCAAAGATTCAAAGAATGATCCCATTGAAACTTACAAAATACTTGAAGTGATAAACAAGACAGATACAAGTGAGATCATTCCCCTGGTTGGTCTAGAATCAAGGGCTACACTTAAAAAATTAAGTAGATGTCACTAAGGGCCAAGACATCGAGGTTACATTCTCTACCTCCTTTAGTCAGAGATGGAGAATCTTTGAGATTCTCTACATCAGAAGACTGAGAAGCAGAGAATTTAATTTAATTTTTTATTTTGGTGAAATGCAAGTAGCATTGAGTTTTTGGGAGGTTTATCTCCATGAGTACCAGCAAATTTTCTTGCCATATCTTACCAAACTCTGACAATATACCCCATTTCTATGGTGCCCTTCGTGTCAATTCTTCCCCATCTTACCATGCGCCAGTGACAAAGCAACTTGCCATTCAGTCGGTATCTGTCAAAGACCAGTGTTTACAACACTCATGCCACATTTTTGAGGCTACTGATCAACCATAGCCAATATGGCATTGCCCTCACTCACACAACCATTGTGCAACAACCACAATGCCACACTGCTCATGACACAGACTTTTTATGACAGATGTCATGACATTGTCATGTTAGTGCAGAGAAACACTAAAAAAGGATGAGATAGAGGTCTGATGGCAGAAATATTACCAGAGGAGAGAAAATGGGAAAAAGTTATGTTTTGTCAAGAGTATGCACTGTACTGCAAGGAAGCCTGCATTATGTCTATCACCAGATTGTCCTCAGAAAGTTTTCAGGTATCCCTTTGAAGGAGTTTTAGTTTAGGTTAATTCCCTATATGATGAAGGGCTTTTGCCCCAAACATCAATTGTCCTGCCCTTTGGCCCAACAGGTCCACCTCAATCCTCTGAAGAGTAACCCACCCAGACCCATTCCCCCAACCTTTCTGTACCCCTGACTAACACACCTAACACTATGGGTAGTTTAGCCAGTATGGCCAATTCACCTGACCAGCATATCTTTGGATTGTGAGAGAAAACCAGAGCAAACCCACACAGACACGGGGAGAACCCAGGTTCCTGGTGCTGTGAACTGGCAGTGCTAACCACTGAGCCACCATACCACCCCTATTTTGCTTTTGCATATGTAAAGGAGGGTCGTGTTATTAAATCTAAATGAAGAAAAACTGATCTTCATTATCACGGACAGAAAAGCCAGACCAGCCTAGATTATACGATAGGAATTGCGATAAGGTTATTACCGCACAGTGCTTTAATGAAGTAAATTCCCTCCACAAGAGAAGCTAAACGTGGAGATATGCAAATTACTCTCCAATTGCCTCTCCTCCTCCACCAGCTGTGCTGTACTCGTAACTCAATAATCGATTCTGTATTAAAATGCATGAAGAGAATCAAGTTGCAGCACTTACTGTTTAAACACATCAGAAAAAAATATGGGATAGTGTATTCAAGCGTGTGTGAATTTGTAATTTTCTAATAGCTCTTAATGAACATCAAATACCTCCCTGAAACTTAACTTTACAAGAGTGGCATCATCATAGAATAGAAACCCAACAGTGTGAAAACAGACCCTTCAGCCCAACAAGTCCACACTGACCCTCAGAAGAGTATCTTGCACAAATCCATTCCCCTATTTCACTACATTCCCCCTGACTAATGCACCAAACCTGCACATCCCTGAACACTATGGCTAATTCACCTGACCTGCACATCTTTGGACTGTGGGGGGAAACTGGAGCACCTGGAGGAAACCCACGCAGACACGGGGAGAATGTGCAGACTCCACACCGAGAGTCACCAGAGGCTGGAATCAAACCTCGGTCCGTGGTGCTGTGAGGTAGCAGTGCTTACCTTTGAGTTACCACACGATGTCCTTTTGAACTGAATGTACGTTGTATCCATAAAGTCTTTTGTTACTTTTTTTCCCTTTTATTACTCTCTCTTCTTTCATGTTCTTTTCTTTACTACATTTTGAATTATATATTCTAATTTCGAATATATTTTCTGGTTTAATATCTGTATATGCCCTTAAGGATTCTTTAATTTGATTGAGTGAACCTGTCTACTCATCAGATTTCTCTGTAAGGGTGCTACACTGGAAAAGCTTTCTGACTACAAGGACCGATTCTTTGCCTCAAATCTGGAAACATTAAAAAGGCACACCCAGCAGCAGTTGGCAATGTTTCTCAAGGGGAGTAGCAGAAGATAGATTAGGCAGCTGGTTTACATTACAGAAAATCTTTAATGTACCCAATCACAGCAGCTTCTTATGATGTGACTCCCAACTATGACTGAGGTAATTAGGAATCCCTGATGTCTTCAGAATCTGACTTTCATTCAAGCCCTACAGTCTGGAAGCAGGCCATTTGGCCCATAAGCTGAAAACGGGTTGCTGGAAAAGCGCAGCAGGTCAGGCAGCATCCAAGGAGCAGGAGAATCGACGTTTCGGGCATGAGCCCTTCTTCAGGCCCATAAAGCTCACACTGATCCTCAGAAGAGCATCTCACCCAGACCCACCCCTTACCCTATCCCTGGAATCCCAATGGCCAATCCAACTAAACTACACATCTTTGGACTGTAAGACGAAACCAGAGCACCTAAGGAGTACCCACGCAGACATGGGGAGAATGTGCAAGCTCCATACAGACAGTCGCCCGAGGGGGGAATCAAACTTGGGTTGCTGGCACAGGGACCACTGAGCCACCGTGCTGCTCATGATGGGCCTGTTATCGTTTCCAATCAATTCTATGCCATGCAATCCACTGAAGCATCAAGAAGCAATTTGAAAACGTAACTCCAAGGTTCAAACAAACTGGACCTTAATCCATGGGATGTTATGGCGATAACTAGATCTAAGGCATGAATTTACTTTTTTCTCTAAATCCTGCTGAAAGTAAAGCATGGGGCTACAATAGGCAGTGAAGAGACTGTGCACCACCTCAGGTGATATATGCATAATAAGTAAATAATACGACTTTGGCACAGTTCTGCAGTGCAAAATGGAAATTTCATCACTAAAAGCTTTCTCTCAGTATAATCACCTCGTAAAACATAATCTTTTAATGAAATCTCAACTCCTGACAGTTAGAACTCCCCATACAGTTTAACCGGTAGCAGTAGTTTGGTATCATCATCTAGTCACAAGAGGACGTTAAGGATAGCTGGGTGTACAGTTGTCATTTAGATAAGATCAATTTTAAAGGGTGTTAATACTGTGCAGATGAAAAAACTAAAAATAAGTGAACAAATTCCAGTTTAAGTGGTTATTACAGAAGTTCTTAAGAAATGTTTAGAGAATGAAATGCAAGGAAACTTGTGTTTTCTTGATAGACAATGTGTTCCTGCTGAGAATCACTACTGTCTTTCATATTTGTTCCAGGTTTTAAGTATTCTGTCACTTTGCCTTCCATTAGTTTGTGCCCTCATCACACTGAAACATCAATTATTTGGAGCCATTTTTCAAACATTCATGAGTGGGTGTAATAGCGGGTTTAATCTATTTTCACTCTTATCAAATGCTGATGGATCTGTTATAGCCTTTCAGAGTATTCTGAATTTTTGCTAGCTGCTTCCGATATTTATAGATTATTTTTGAAAGATTGTGGATCATGCAAACACCACCTCCAGGTGGCACAGAGGTGGCAAATGTATAATGAATTCAAGTGAAATTGCTACCAGACATCTTTATTATGACAAAGAAAGCAGTGTCTCAACAAATACTACATTCAATGGAATTTCAATTTTTGACTCTATTTCTTTGAAATGATCCCTACTGATGATGTCAGGCTGCATGACAGGAATCACTTTCTTGTAGATTCAGCTCTACTCTGGTGGGACTAAGAAGAACCTTTGGATTCAGATCTTTCCATTTTCAAAATGATATTTCTAGGTGACATGCTGCTTTCACAAATTGTTTCCTCTCTGTCTCTTGACCTTGCTTGACTATTTTCCTCAGATTTCTGAAAAAAACTGTTCAAAAGTTGGCATCCTGTCACCAACTCACCCCTCATTTACATGTGCACAGTACAGTAGGCCCTGACCAGCCATGTCAAAGCCAGTACCCAGACTGAGAAGACCTTCAGAATCGCCTGTTTTTAATCCTTCAGGTAGGGCTCCCTGATTGACCCGGTTAACAATCCCATAGTCATTGAGATTCACCTGGCCCTGGTTTAATCATCATAGTTTCCTTCATCGCGATTGTGAGGAAGCCAGAGGCACTCTGTCCCTTTGACTGCACCAGGAAGCTTTGCCCACTTCCCTCCAGATAATGAACCTGATCTGGAGGTTGTCCACATTGAACCTGAATTTGCTCATTCACAGGCTAAACAAAGCTTAAGAATGCCTTGAGTCACCAGCACCATTTGCACATGCAGTGGCCATCTTTGCACTACCGTTTGCACATAGATAAGTGACCTTATCAATATTCATTGGACATACTTTGTTTTTAAATATCTGAATCTGAACCAGCAAGCCTGTCTCCCTCGATGAAGACTTGTATTAAGGTTCTCGGTAGAGTAAACATCACTGAAGATCAGAGCTAGTGCAATACATTTTCACTTAATAACTCTGCAACTAAAAGCCAGTCTCAGGAATGGTGAATACAAAACCATAGCGATTGTTGTAAAAACACAACTAGTTAACTAATGCTCCTCAGGGATGGAAATCTGCATCCTCACATGGTCTGGCCAAAATGTGACTCTAGACCCACAGCAATATGGTTGACTCTTTATTGCTCTCTGGGATTGTCCCATTAGTCATTGGGTTCAAATCAAATTGCAATGGGCAACAAATGCTTTTTTTTCAGCAATGCCTACATTCCTGAATAAAGATAACAAAAACATTCTGGCAAACCAAAAGGAGTTTAAGCAATTTATATGAACAAAAACAGCCAGGAAATAGCATCCTCTGAACCAATCAGACTATTGGACAAAACTTCTCAGCCTTGTATATCACAATCTGAGCATCTCCACCCCATCATCTTAGTCTTTCTTTACTTTGGATGAATGCAAAATGTACAGCCAGATCAATGGGCCAAATGGCCTACTCCTGCTCTGACTTGTATGGTTCTATGCACCATCAAGACATAACTCAATTCAAAGTTTCCAAATATTAACCTTTCTCTGATGATAAAATTGCATATGAAATATTGCTTGAACATGCAGCTGGTTCAGATTGGATTATTGATATCCCCTGGATATCAATATTAGTTCAATCAATGTATTCAAAATAGCTCATAGTATGAACAGTCTTTTGATGGGTTAATTTGCTAGTTGTCCTGAATTTCAATTCACTCATTTTTAGGAACAATAAATGCTGTTGGCCAATGCTTAAGGATTGCAGCCACCCAGTAGATGTCTTGCCTATTTAGACTTTTGTCATGTATTAGGAAAGACAGTGAATACTATCTCAGTTTAGTTTTGGGGTATGACATAACAGCTCAACCTTTCCTGAAACACTCGCTATGCTTCCTGATCAGGAGCAAGGATCTTGGCTGATTTCTCCTTTAAGGAGAAAGTGAGGACTGGAGATGCTTGAGATGTGTTGCTGGAAAAGTGCACCAGGTCAGGCAGCATCCAAGGAGCAGGAGGATCGATGTTTCGGGCATGAGCCTTCTCCTTTTCCTAATTTAAACTTACAGAAGCTAAAGTTGGCATCCATAGTGGCATACCAGGTAACTCAGTGCAACCTGTGCATAGAAATTGGATTTTTCAAACAAGCCCAGCTTGGTAACACATTATTTCACTTTTGGGGAGATCATAAAACACCAACTTGTTCAAATGCAAGTAGACACATAAGCTGTGTTATAACAGAGTGCAACTTGTATAAAAAGTGTGTAAAGATTACTTTCCATTATCTCAACAAATGGATTTAATTTGCTTAAATGAGCCTTGTAGTCCATAACCACTGGTTCAAGTCATAGAGATGTACAGCATAGAAACAGACACTTCGGTCCAACCCGACCATGCCGACCAGATAACCCAACCCAATCTAGTCCCACCTGCCAGCACCCGGCCCATATCCCTCCAAACCCTTCCTATTCATATACCCATCCAAATGCCTTTTAAATGTTGCAATTGTACTAGCCTCCACCACTTCCTCTGGCAGCTCATTCCATACACGTACCACCCTCTGTGTGAAAAGGTTGCCCCATAGGTCTCTTTTATATCTTTCCCTTCTCACCCTAAACCTATGCCCTCTAGTTCTGGACTCCCCAACCCCAGGGAAAAGATTTTGTCTATTTATTCCATCCATGCCCCTCATAATTCTGTAAACCTCTATAAGGTCACCCCTCAGCCTCCAACGCTCCAGGGAAAGCAGCACCAGCCTGTTCAGCCTCTCCCTATAGCTCAAATCTTCCAACCCTGGCAACAACCTTGTAAATCTTTTCTGAACCCTTTCAAGTTTCACAACATCTTTCCGATAGGAAGGAGACCAGAATTGCATGCAATAATCCAACAGTGGCCTAACCAATGTCTTGTACAGCTGCAACATGAACTCCCAACTCCCGTACTCAATACTCTGACCAATAGATGAAAGCATACCAAATGCCTTCTTCACTATCCTATCTACCTGCGATCCCACTTTCAAGGAGCTATGAACCTGCACTCCAAGGTCTCTTTGTTCAGCAACGCTCCCTAGAACCTTACCATTAAGTGTATAAATCCTGCTAAGATTTGCTTTCCCAAAATGCAGCACCTTGCATTTATCTGAATTAAACTCCATCTGCTACTTCTCAGTCCATTGGCCCATCTGGTCCAGATCCTGTTGTAATCTGAGGTAAATCTCTTCACTGTCTACTACTCCTCCAATTTTGGTGTCATCTGCAAACTTACTAACTATACCATTTGTGCTCGCATCCAAATCATTTATGTAAATGACAAAATGTAGAGGACCCAGCACCAATCCTTGTGGCACTCCACTGGGTCACAGGCCTCCAGTCTGTAAAATAACCCACCACCACCACCCTCTGTTGTGTAAGAGGATAATTCTTTCTTCTGGCCTCCAGGAATGTGACTGTTTCTTTTTCAGGTGTGGAATGTGCAATGGCATCAGCACAATGTTTTTAGGTGATTGCAATCAAGCTAAGAATTTCTCTTTCCTCTGTCCCACTTCTGTGACTGTAGATCAGAGCATTAGGAGAGCTTCTGAGAGCAACCATCCAGGGGCCTCAGGATTGTTCTTTTTGCAGTTGAACTTATTTGAAATAACACCCAAACCATTTTGAATAAAATTCTTGCATCAAAAGTAAATTCCCGGATAGATGCATGGTGTTAGTCATGGCACACAGAAGAGTGCCCTCATCTCTGAAGTAGAAGGTTTGTTTGTTCATGTTCTGCTCAATTTGTTCCTGCACAAATTCAAGGGCTCAATGCACAACACAAAATCCATCATCACCCAGAGTTGGGATTCTTCTTTGAAAGCAGTACTTTTCAAAAACATACTCTGTTTGAATAAAATGTGCCTTGATATATTTAGAAGCGTTATTTTAATAAAGTGTGATGAATGCAGTCGAAAGTTTTCTCTCTCAAACAGAAACAAAGCACTTTAAATCATAATGTCAATCTCCTGCCTAATCAAACTTTAAGCTGTTGAAGGTAACATTTAACAAAATATTCCAATCTAATATCTAGGAAGGTTGGGTCTTGCCGTCAGTTCTTCAATTCACAAGGAAAATCTAAATTTATTGATTATCCCGTAGTTAGGAGGCTTCCAAAAAATTTAAAATCAATGTCTCAAGGTTTCTTGAAGGAAGCAAACATACATCCTAAAGGTGACCCTGGATATTAGGCTAATTTGGTGCAGCCATGTTAAAAAGTGATGTTTTTCAAAACACACAAAAGACTGTGGAAACTCTACCTACATTGGAAGCAAACTTAAATTAAAATTCCACCAACGTCAGGAGACTTGTTCCAAATCAAAAACAGTCTAATTAATCAAAAAGTTCAGGTCAGTGAAGTTTAAACTCCTGATTGGTATATATTGAGGTTGCGTTTACCAGAACCATCTGAGATGCCTTGGACAGATGGATTGCCATGACTCATCCCTATTGGTTTAACCTAAGAAACCTAGTGGTGAAGGAAGCCCACATAAGCTTTATTGGCAACAGAGGATTGATCTTGTTTTAATAGAGTTGATTATTTTTTACACCGTATTGATTAGCTGGTCATGTGATATGAAAGTTACATGATGAAGTCTTGTAAGACGCCAGGTTAGACTTAGTAAAAAATTAAAGTCACTGTAGTCTTTCCAGACCATAGGGCTGCTACTTTAACCTGAGGGTCATTGCAATTCAGATGAGGAGAAAGGTCAAACTCCTGTTATCACCTCATCCTCTATAGGTATTGAACTCACACTGTTAACATTACTCTGCATATCAAACCAGCTGTCACCAATTGAGCTAACATAGCTCCGTGGGGTTTCACACTAAGAACATTGGTTAGCTTCACCCAGGCACAGTCTTGGTGGGTGCAGCTTATCTCATGATATCTCTGTTAACCCTTTCACATACTGGCCAACTTATATAACACTGATTACCTGATTCAGATAACTTCACACAACTCCTGAGAGACGTAAGTGGGCTCCATTTTCTCCTCATCAAAATGTGATATTCTTGAACAACAAAAAAATGACAAGCAGACTGACTGTCATTCACAAAAGATGACAGTGGCCACATTCTGATTTACTATTATTCTTTCACAGATGAGAACATTGCTGGCTCTGACCAGCATTTCTTGTCCATCCCTAATTGAACAGAGGCCAGATGAGAGTCAACAACATTGCTGTGGGTCTGGAGTCACAGATAGGCCAGACCAGGTAAGGATGGCAGTTTCCTTTCCTAAAGGACATTAGTGAACTAGATGAATTTTCCTCACAATTGGCAATGGTTTTGTAGTCATCACTAGATCCAAATTGAATTCAAATTCTACCATCTGCCCTGGAAGGATTCAAGCCCTTGTCTCCAGATCATGACCTGGGTCTCTGAATTAAGATTCTAGCAAAATACCATTAGGCTGCCCAAGCTGCTCACTATAAAAACTGCATCACAGAGACGGACAGGAATTGAGACGACTTTGCTGAATCAAGAGACAAAGGCTTTGATAAATCAATTAAAACCTGTTGTGCAAACCAAGTCTGATCCCGCTGAAAATTCTACAAGATTGAGGGGGGTGGGTAGAGAGTGGGAAGATCCCATGATGGACAAATGAACCTGCAGTTGAGGTTCTGATTAAAGACTGGTCTGGCGACTTCTCTTCTAAACTTACAACAATCTTCACAATCTAATATTCATGTTGGATTGAAAACAGCTCTTTTCTTCAAAATTCTGCCCACATCTCAAGTGAAGGGGGACAGTAAATGGGCACGCAAAGATTAATGAAAGATATCGATGTTCAAACTAGGAGCGTGAAAGGGCTGGAGTGGTTATAGCACTCATGCTGAGTGCACTGCTTCCAGTTCAAACTTTCGCTCATCTTTCTCACTCAGTCACTTACTAGCTCACTTGGGAATGTGGGGACAGCAGTAGGACAATTAACTCTTCAGCCTGTTTTGCTATTCAATTATTTGTTGGTTGATTTGGATCTTAACTAAATTGTTTGTGTACAGCCCTGTTGAGCAAAAATATCTGTTAGTATTTCGAACTGAAATGTTCACTTATTAAGCTGGTACAGCACTTTCAGGGAGTGTATTCAGGGCTTGCGTATTCTCTATAATTTCCACAAATTCTATATGTAAAGAAGACCTCCAAACAAATCAATAGGACACCGATGGGATCACCAATGTCAGGATTCTTGGCAGAAGCAGTTATGCAGAGGTTGGAATGAGCAGCCCTCCCCACGACTCAGCCCAAGCTTTGGATCCACTATGTGGATGACACCTTTGTCATCATGAAACAGAACAAGTTAGAAGAAACCCACAAACACATTGACAACACTCTTACTGGTATAAAGAGGAAGAGAGCAATAACAGACTCCCCTTCTGAGATGTCACCGTAGAACAAAAAGCCAATGGAGAGCAACAGACCAGCGTCTACAGGAAAGCGACATACGCAGACCAGATATTCAACTACAGGAGCAATCATCCCAACACTCACAAATGGAGTTACATCAGGACATTATTTAAATGAGCCACAACACACTGCAGCACCCAGGAGCTACGAGATGCCAAAGAAAAACACCGATACAATATATTCAAGAACAACAGGTACTCGATAAGCACGGTCCACAGATTCTTACAATAAATTTAAACAAGAAGACACAACATGCCCAGAGACTCTAGCCACACGACCATACATTAAAGACATCTCGGTGATGATGACCAGATTACTCCGGCTCCTTGGCATCATGGTAGCCACAAACCTACCACCACACTGAAGCAACTCTTGATGAATCTAAAGGACCCTGTACCAACAACCAGCAGAATGGACATCATATTCAAAATACCCTGTAAGGACTTTAACAAACATTACATTGGACAGACAGGTAGGAAACTAGCCACCTAGATACATGAGCACCAACTAGCCACCAAAAGACATGACCAACTATCACTAGTATCCTTACACACAGACAAGGAGGGACACCAGTTCGACTGGGTCAATACATCCATCCTGGGACAGGCTAAGCAAAGACACACACGGGAATTCCTAGAGGCCTGGCATTTAAACCAGAAGTCCATCAACAAACACATCAACTTGGACCCCATTTACCAACCTCTCAGAAAAAGAACTTGAAGTGATATCACTCACCACAACAGACCAAGACAGATAAGAAGAACGTTGGACAATACACCAATGCTTTAATGGGGTCTCACTAATGATGTTAACTAGCATGGTGATAAAACGTATGAGAACAAACCTTTCAGCTCAATGAGCAAACTTACAAACTCAACGGGTTCTTACAGGCAGGAAAGATTTCAGAGAGAGAAGTCAAACAAGAATTATCTGCTGTAGCTTGGAAACCTTCTCTGGGCTGCAGCAGCTTCTCACTGTTGCAACTAGAAGAAACTAGAAAAAACCTGAACTGGGAGAATGAGACAGTGGTTGGCGTGGTGGCTCAGTGGTTAGCACTGTTGCCTCACAGTGCCAGGGACCTGGGTTCAATTCCTGCCACTGGCACTATCCATGTGGAGTTTGCACATTTTCCCCGTGTCTACGCGGGTGTGCTCCAGTTTCCTCCCACAGTCCAAAGATGTGCAGGTGAATTGGGCATGTTAAATTGCCTATAGTGTTAGGTGCATTAGTTAGGGGAATGGGTCTGGGTGGGATCTCTTTGGAGGGTCAGTTTGGGCTGAAGGGCCTGTTTCTACACTGTAGCTAATTTAATCTAGGCAATCCCCTGCCATTGTTAAACTTGACTCTTGCACAGACATTTTGACACCTCTGCCTTTATGACCTCTCTCAAAAAAAACCCAAGGAAAAAATAACCTTGTTAAAAGGGCAGCATTGTCACATTTTCAAGGACTGTGTATTCAAATCTCACCAAGGCCAACAGTGAAATATGAATTCAATAAGATTTGGAATTAAAAAGAAGCTAGACTAATGGTGATCACATTAATCATTCACTTCAGAGGATACTTACAAATTAATCACCATTACTGTGGCTCTGAAGTCACACAATGGACATGAATGGCAGATTTTACCCCCTGAAGAGTATTGGTTAAGGTTAGATAGGTTTTTACATCATGTCAGTAAAGTTGGGCATGGTGACCATTACTGAGGCTAGCTTTACATTCCAAACCTAGTTAATTGAATGTTAAGTTCCACCAGCTCTGGTGGGAATTGAACCCATGTCCCCAGAAGGCCAGGCAGCATCTGGGGAGCAGGAAAATCGATGTTTCAGGCAAAAGCCCTTCATCAGGAATCGATTTTCCTGCTCCTCGGATGCTGCTTGAACTGCTGTCCTTTTCCACTATAATCTAGACTCTGACCTCCTGCATCTGCAGCCCTCACTTTCACCATGTTCCCAGAACATTAGTCGGTGTGTGAATTACCAATTCAGTGACATTACCATGACATCACCATGTCCTTAACATATGCTGGTCGGGAGAATGTTTAGAGTTGAAAGGTGCTATAGAATTGATTCCACCGGCCTAATCAGAGCCTCAGACTTGTTTTAAATACCTCATCTAAAAAATAGTTCTCCAACAACCTTTCGTACTGAACTAAATTAGGTGCTCAAGGACGATTTCAATTTCACTGCACTGACAGACAGGTTAGCACATGGAGGTTTTAGCTTTGATCTCTACTCTGTGCTATGCTAGCTTTCTGAGCTGGCAATTTGGATATTGATGCAAAACTTCAGCACTTCTGGGATCACCTCCACTTAACTGTATACCTGGCTGTATGTCAAATGAAGTAACTGCATTTGGCTCAGTTACAATGGTCACAATCTGCTGATCTTCCACATTTAGACTCATACATGGATAATGACCAAGAGGAGAGAGAACGAAACAGGCAATAGCATCAAAAAGAAATATAATTTCACCCAATGAAGTCTCAAATATCTCCAAGGAAACTGTAATGAGAGGAGAACATAAATATATTCATAGAAAAGTGTAATATTCATCAACATTTAAAATAGAAAAAAAAAACTTGACTGAAACGAAAGGAAGATACACCAGAAAAATAGATGAATTTTGGATTCTTTCTCAGGATTACTTGCTACAGCTGCCAGCTCCTAAATATAAATCGAACATTTTAAACACAGAGACTGCAGGGTCCCGCATTTTCTCAGAGATGAAGCAACTAAAGAAAAAAACTTATCTGTAGCCAATATATTTTTCAGGAGCTGTCACAGCCAGGACAGGAGATGGTGCTCTTTTTAATCAAGATCTATATATTATAACAATCCTTGCTGTGGATTCAGAAGTGCATGGTTTTGTTTGCTCTCTAGGATCACACGAAAGGCCTGAAGCGACTGAAAACTCTGCAGTCAATCTCATTAGGGATCACAAAGCAGTTTGTACACTAGATTTTTTTGCCCTCAAAATGTCATACTCATCAGCCAGCAGTACAGCACATCAAGAAGCAAAGATCAGAGAATTTAAAATCAGAATGTGGCTTCTTTCATATTTGAACCAGGCCAATTCGGTTCTACCAAGACTAGGACAATTGGTGACCCATGCCTTTCCTTAATAAAGAAAATGATTCTGGGTTCTCCCTGTTTGCTTGCTTCCAAAAAGATACACTCTGCTTCAAGCAGAGAAGTGTATTTGGCCGAATCTTAACACTTGTCTTGCATTGTTATAATGAACTCACCTTCCAGAACTGCTTCACAGTTCAACAGGAAGACTGAGTAAAGATCAAAAACTGGGAGGAAGTGAGGACTGCAGATGCTGGAGATCTGAGTCAAAATATTTGGTGCAGGAATGTTTGATGAAGAGCGTACGCTCAAAACGTCGACTCTCCTGCTCCTCGGACGCTGCCTGACCGGCTGTGCTTTCCCATCACCACACTTTTTGACAAAGATCAAAAATTGTGGATTAAATGAAATGTATTCAGCATGGGCAAATTCTGTGACATTCACTTGTTAATAATCTATTTAGACACTAAATACATTTTAAAAATAATATTTACTTCGAAAACCATATAGTGATACCTTTTCCTGAGAAAAAAAGCTTTTATCCTAAACTGATGTTTATTTACACAACACCAGGTTAGAGTCCAACAGGTTCCCTCCAAACCCTTCCTATTCATAGACTCATCCAAATGCCTTTTAAATGTTGCAATTGTACCAGCCTCCACCTCATCCTCTGGCATGTACCGCCATCTATGTGAAAAGGTTGCCCCACAGGTCTCTTTTATATCTTTCCCCTCTCACCCTAAACCTACGTCCTCTTGTTCTGGACTCCCCGACCGAGGGAAAAGACTTTGCCTATTTTCCCTATCCATGCCCCTCATAATTTTGTAAACCTCTATAAGTTCACCCCTCAGCCCTGACGCTCCAGGGAAAACAGCCCCAGCCTGTTCAGCCTCTCTCTGTAGCTCAAATCCTCCAACCCTGACAACATTCTTGTAAATCTTTTCTGAACCCTTTCAAGTTTCACAACATCTTTCCGATAGGAAGGAGACCAGAATTGCATGCAATATTCCTACAGTGGCCTAACCAATGTCCTGTACAGCCACAACATGACCTCCCAACTCCTATACTCAATACTCTGACAAATAAAGGAAAGCACACCAAATGCCTTCTTAACTATCCTATTTACCTGCGAGTCCACTTTCAAGGAGCTATGACCCTGCACTCCAAGGTCTCTTTGTTCAGCAACACTCTCTGGGAACTTAACATCAAGTGGATAAGTCCTGCTAAGATTTGCTTTCCCAAAATTCAGCACCTCACATTTATCTGTAAGATTGTTATAGTCTCAGTCATATGGCTGATCTCATGAGAGAAAGACGACTGGGGGGTGTTTAATCTGAGGGTCACTATATCTCTTGAAGGGAGAAGTTGAGAAGGAGAGTCCTTCATGAAAACCTCAGCTGGTGTGAGAATTTGAACTCATATTGTTGGTGTCAATTCTGCATCACAAACCAGCCATCCAAGCTAACTGACACCCTTTAACTTGATTTTTTTTATTGTATTAACATTTCACCATCTGTCAGGGTGGCATTCAAACTCATGTCTCCAGTACATTGAACTGGGGTTCCATATTACTAGTCCAATGACATTACATCATAACCTCCACTATTCCTGTAGATAGGCTTAAGGCCCTCTCTAACTCAGATTATCCTGCAAGTGGAAGGTCATAGTCATAGCCATAGAGATGTACAGCACAGAAACAGACCCATGCTGACCAGATATTCCAACCCAATCTAGTCCCACCTGCCAGCATCTGGCCCATATCCCTCCAAATCCTTCTTAACCCATCCAGATTTCTTTTAAATGCTGCAATTCTACTAGTCTCTACCACTTCCTCTGGCAGCTCATTCCATACATGTACCATCCTCTGCATGAAAAAGATGCCCATAAGGTCTCTTTTATATCCTTCCCCTCACCGTAAACCTATACCCTCTAATTCAAGATATCTAAAGAAAAATTGAATCAGTGAAAATAATTGTCACTTTATAGCAAACACAAGTAGCATATTCCACTGAGAGGATGCTGCTGTCATGTAAAAATGATGTTTTACCTCCTGTAAAAGTGAATAACGTGATATAAGAGTTTCAGTGCTGGTGTGATGCCAGTTATGTAAGACATATGTCCCAGTGCTTGGTGGAGCATATCAAACAATACGTTCCTGTGATTGTTTAAAGCAGTCAGCGTGCGGACTCTGTTCAACCAGCTGTTCTTGAAAACATCAGAACATCACACTGTGGTGAATACATAGGTATCATTTTCGGGATTTGGATTTCAAAATTGATGCACATGGCTGTTGGCTGCTCCTGTGAAGTATTTTCTTAAAAAGAGAAATAAGGTTGGAGGGTCAGTCTGGAAGGGTCTTAATTCAGCATTTGTCAGGTAAAAGCATACCTCTTACATAGGAAGATTGTCGTAGCCGTTGGAGGTCAGCTCCAGGACATCTCTGGAGAAAGTGGGAAAATGGGGTTGAGAAACTTATCAGCCATAATTGAATGGTGGAGCAGACTTGATGGGCTGAATGGCCTAATTTCTGCTCCTATGTATTATGGTCGTTGCAGGAGTTCCTCAGGGTAGTGTCCTAGGTCCAACCAGCTTCAGCTGCTTCATCAATGTTCTCCCATCCATCATAAGATCAGAAGGGAGAATGTTCATGAAAGACTGTTCAGCATCATTCATGAAGATTCGTTCCTCCCATCGACCAACCAAGCCTTATCCTCTATCTGTGTTCATCTATTACTACCTCATCACCCCACCCCCAACCCCATTTGAATGCAGCTCCCCTTACCCACACCCCCAGTTCTGAAGAAGAGTTGCACCCAAAATGTTGACTTCTCCACTTCCTGAATCTGCCTGGCTTGCTGTGTTCTTCCAGTTTCCTGCTCGTCTACCTCGGATTCCAGCACCTGCAATTTTTTTAACTCTGATTCAGATACTGAAGCAGTCCTTGATCAAAAGTAGCCGTATAGGAGCATGAGTAGGCCATTCAGCCCCTTGAGCTTGCTCTGTCACTCAGCAGATCATGGCTGATCTGTGGCCTAACTCCAGATGCCGGCTTGGGCCAATATTACTTGATACCCTTGCTTAATTAAAATTTGTCTACCTCAGATTTAAATTTAAGTGAATTAGCTTAAACCAAATCACCATTTGAGGAAGAGAACTGCAAACATCCACTCCTCATTGCATATAGAAGTGCTTTCCATCTTCACTCCTAGAAATGGCTCTAATTCTTAGACAATGTCCCTTGGTTCTAGAATCTTCAACCAGTGCAAATAGTTTATCTTTAACTGACCTACCCTATTAATATCCTGAAAACTTTGATTAGATCACCCTCTAACCATTGAGAGAATAAAGGCCTAATTGACTAATCTTTCATAACTGAACACCTGAAGTCTAAGAACCCCCCACGTAAATCTACTTTGAACTCGCTCCAAGGCCAAAATATCATTCTGAGGTGTAGTGCCCAGATCTACCCTAAATGGGGTCAACTAGACCTTTGTATAACTGGAGCATAATGTCTGCATCCCTATACTCCAACCCTTTCGATATGAAAGCCAGCATTCCATTAGCCACCACGGCTATTTTCTGCAGGTCAGGCAACACCCATGGAGAGAAATCAAGCTAATGTTTTGAGTCTAGGTGACTCTTCATCAGAGTCCTCTAGATTCAAAATGTTAACTTGCTCTCTCTCTTCATGGATGCTGCTGACCCTCTATGATTTCCAGCATTTGTTGTTTTCAGTACAGATTGCAGCATTTGCAGTTATTTGCTCCTGACTATTTTTTGCATGGCCTGTGGAATCTTAAAGTGCTATGTGCCTGAAACCCAAATCCATGTATTTAGCTTTGTGCTATAAAAAAAAATCCAGATCTATCCTTTTTCAGTCTTAAATGGTTAACCTCACAATTGCTTCTATTAAAATTCATCTGCCAGTGTTTTGCCTATTCACCTAATCTATCGATATCTTATAGAACATAGAACATAGAACATAGAAGGATACAGCGCAGTACAGGCCCTTCGGCCCTCGATGTTGCGCCGACCGAGTCCTACCTAACCTATACTAGCCCAATAACTTCCAAATGCCTATCCAATGCCCGCTTAAATGAACATAAAGAAGGAGAGTTCACCACTAATACGGGCAGGGCATTCCATGAACTCACAACCCGCTGTGTGAAGAATCTTGTAATGTAGACAACCACCTGATGAAAGAGTAGCACTAGTGCTTCCAATTAAACCTGTTGGACTATAACCTGGTGTTGTGTGGTTTTTAATTTTGTACACCCCAGTCCAACACCGGCATCTCCAAATCATGACTACCCTGTGGGGCGACATTGTAAACTTTTCATTGTACTCCTGTACGTTCGTTCTTGAGTACATGTGGCAATAAAGGATATTCTAATTTTAATTCTAATTAAATCTCTCATGTGGAATTCTTTCAAAAGTCTTCTATAAATTCATATCAACCTGGGCAATGTCTCTATTTGTACTGAAAAGTGGTAAGTAACATTTATACCTTAACCTGCAGCCTGTTAATCAAATTTTCCTAGTTTGGAAGCTTTATCATCTGAACACTTTTGGTGAAATGACTGGTTCCTGAGCTCCTTAAACTGCTTAAAGGAAAAAAAAACTAACCATGCTTCTAAATTTTTAAACTGAATTTGAAAAAACTGGCTCATGCTCAATACTTCCGAACTGAGAAAAAAACCCTCTCGTAAGCTTCACAGTACGAACATCTTTGAAATAACACCACAATGATCTGCAGTCATCTGCTTTATTCCCTTATGTATGCAGTCATGGGATGTGACAGCGTCTATGTTCCATCCTTAGATGCGTTAGAGATGATGGGTGGCACGGTGGCACAGTACGGGTGGCACGGTGGCACAGTGGTTAGCACTGCTGCCTCACAGCGCCAGGGACCTGGGTTCAATTCCCGCCTCAGGCGACTGACTGTGTGGAGTTTGCACGTTCTCCCCGTGTCTGCGTGGGTTTCCTCCGGGTGCTCCGGTTTCCTCCCACAGTCCAAAGATGTGCGGGTCAGGTGAATTGGCCATGCTAAATTGCTCGTAGTGTTAAGCAAGGGGTAAATGTAGGGGTATGGGTGGGTTGCGCTTCAGCAGGTCGGTGTGGACTTATTGGGCCGAAGGGCCTGTTTCCGCACTGTAAGTAATCTAATCTAATCTAATCTAATGATGGTGGTGAACTTCTTTCTTGAATCACTGCAGTCTACGTGCTGTAGGTAGGCTCACAAAGCTGTAAGAGAAAGAGTTTCCTGGATTCGACCTAGTGATACTGAAGGAACAGTGATATATTACGAAGTCAGCATGATAAATAGCCTGGCGGGGAACTTGTAGATGGTAGTGTTCCCATGGATCTGTTGTCCTTACCCTTCCTGATGGAAGTGTTCCTAGGTTCAGAATGTGCTGTCTAAAGCCTTTGGTGAATTTCTGCAGCAGATTGTACATGCTACGCGACAGAGCAGCAGTAACGGAGAAAGTGGATATTTGTGGATGTGGTTCCAGTCAAGTGGGATGCTTTGTCCTGGAAGGTGCCAAGCTTCATGAGGGTTGTTAGAACAGCATTTATCCAGGTGAGTCAGGAGCATTCCATTACACTCTTGACTTGTAGATAGCGGACAGGCTTTTGGGAGTCAGGGGATGAGTTACTTGCTGCAGCATTCCTAGCCTGTAGCCACTGTATTTCTATGGTTAGTCAGGTTTTATTTGTGGTTACGCCAAGATGTTGACAGTGGATGTTGTGCACCAGGCCAAGTCCCTCACGATATAGCAAGAAGATAGTCTCAACCCCAACTTTTTCTTATTTTTAAAGGTGCTGTCTTCTGGATACAATTCAATTGTTCAAACTACCAGGCTTGAAGCAAAACACACTTCATTGTTACACTATAGTTAAACTATAAATGAAAGAAAAAAGAATTGGAATAACTTAACTCTACTGGAAAACTTAACAGAATTATAGATTATTAACTAGTAAACAGCAACTGTTCCATTTTTGTCATTTACATAAATGATTTGGATGCGAGCATAAGAGGCACAGTTAGTAAGTTTGCAGATGACACCAAAATTGGAGGTGTAATGGACAGTGAAGAGGGTTACCTCAGATTACAACAGGATCGAGACCAGATGGGTCAATGGGCTGAGAAGTGGCAGATGGAGTTTAATTCAGATAAACGCGAGGTGCTGCATTTTGGGAAAGCAAATCTTAGCAGGACTTATACACTTAATGGTAAGGTCCTAGGGAGTGTTGCTGAACAAAGAGACCTTGGAGTACAGGTTCATAGCTCCTTGAAAGTGGACTCGAATGTAGATAGGATAGTGAAGAAGGCATTTAATATGCTTTTTTTTATTGGTCAGAGTATTGAGTACAGGAGTTGGGATATCATGTTGCGGCTGTGCAAGACATTGGTTAGGCCACTGTTGGAATATTGCGAGCAATTCTGGTCTCCTTCCTATCGGAAAGATGTTGTGAAACTTGAAAGGGTTCAGAAAAGATTTCCAAGGATGTTGCCAGGGTTGGAGGATTTGAGCTATATGGAGAGGCTGAACAGGCTGGGGCTGCTTTCCCTGGAGCGTCGAAGGTTAAGGGGTGACCTTATAGAGGTTTACAAAATTATGAGGGGACATGGATAGGGTAAATAGGCAAAGTCTTTTCCCTGGGGTCGGGGAGTCCAGAACTAGAGGACATAGGTTTAGGGTGAGAGGGGAAAGATAAAAAAGAGACCTAAGGGGCAACTTTTTCATGCAGAGGGTGGTACACGTATGGAATGAGTTGCCAGAGGAAGTGGTGGAGACTGGTACAATTGCAACATTTAAAAGGCATTTGGATGGGTATATGAATAGGAAGGGTTTGGAGGGATATGGGCTGGATGCTGGCAGGTGGGACTAGATTGAGTTGGGATATCTAGTCGGCGTGGACAGGTTGGACTGAAAGGTCTGTTTCCATGCTGTACATCTCTATAACTCTATGGCTCTGTTAACACATCCTTGGCAAAGATAAAGTCAGGAAAACACGTTGCCTCATATGCAGTGTTTCTCCAGTCTAGGCAGAAATAACATCAAGAGAAAATTGTGGCACAGAGAGAGAACTCAAGCTTTTAGCTGAAGCTAGGAGTGATTCAAAGCAGCTTCTAAACCCCAACAACTACTTCAAGCTAAACTAAAACCTGGTTCTGCGGGAGCTTGACCCCACCACTTCATGCTGCTTCTTTTGTTCCAACTTGCAAAGAAACAAGCCTCACAGTTATTTACTCATTGGCTTGGAGCAGACCACTCAGTATTTCTGTCTCAACCTCCCTTCAAAGAAAAACCAGGACAAAATACATCTCTGAAAGTCATAGTTTCATCACATGGGTGATTCACTGATGGTAATGGCATTGAATGTCAAGGAGTGATATATCAATTGTCTCTTATTGAAGATTACCATTATCTAGCACTGGTGTGTGTGTTTGTTACTTGCTACTTTTCAGCCCAAGCTTGGAAAATGTCTCTGAGGAGTTGTGAATGGTGCTGAACATTTGCAATCATTGGTGAACATTCCCACTTCTGACCTTATGATGGAGGGAAGGTAATTGATGATGCAGTTGAAGATGGTTGGGCCAACAACACTACCCCGAGGAACTCCTGCAGTGATGCCCTTGAGCTGAGATGACTGAGCTCCAACAACCAGAACCTTTTTCCTATGTGCCAAGTATGACTTGAACCAACAGACTGTTTTCCCCTGATACCCATTGACTACAGTTTTGCATCTTGATGCCACATTCAGCCAAATGTGACCTTGATGTCAAGGGCAGTCACTCTCACCTCAACTCTGGAATTGAGTTCTTTCAAGGCTGTAATGAGGTCAAGAGTTGAGTGACCTTGGAAGAACCCAAACAGTTTTGAAGGATTGCAGACCATTTGAATCAACACTACCAAGATGGGCTTATTCATGTTTCTGGCTGGAGTACATATAACATTTATGACTGAATAAAGGCATGGGGAGTGGATGAATATCTCCATGTGATAAACTTGACTAAGCATTTAGCTGGTTTCAGCTTGAGGGATATACCTAATGTGACATCCATGCTTGTTATTTGGGATCCACCACCTCTTGGCTTTTCAACAATCACATTTTCTTGTACCTTCTGAGGACAGCAGGATAATTGATCGGCTTATAAAATGCATGAGGCGCATAGGTCATGGTGCACAGTTATATGCATAACTTATATTGTACAGCTCGTACAGACACTGTCTCTCCCACTTTAAGGGATAATTGCTGACATATTTTGTCGATTCACTGAAAGAAAAATATGACAAATCTGAAGTTGCCAAGTAAAGTATCCGTGTTCAGATGTTTTACAAAGGCAGCTTCATCCAAACCAGGGTTGACCAATTAGTAAAGGAAAACTGTAGCAATAACATTACTAAGAAAAATATTTTTCAAGATTTTTTTCTAAAAGTTATCCTGCCTCAATTGTTGGACATAGCTTTAAAAAATGCTCGTTTCACAGCAGTTTGACAACTTTCACCTGAAATCATTTTATCCATCGGTTTTCTTGAAGGTCGCAATCACTGCCAAAGACATGTCTGAAGTTGCTTTCTTCTTTAAAGGCATATAACTGTTAGAACATATACTTTCCAGTCAATTCTAATTGTATTCTCTTGATCTAAGTGGAGGGCTACTTGCCACAATGTGCAACTTGGTTTCTCAGTTTCAGTATCTTCCTCCCAAATGATTTTTAGGACAATCTGCCACTTAATGAAAAACCACAATTGTTTAAAACATCACAAACGCCTTAATACTCCCTTGAAGCAAAGGATGAAAGTCATCGATAACTGTAGATATTGTCATAAACATGTGCCAGAAGGACAAAGAAATAATATTCTCATTGTCTTGTTGTCACATACTGTGCCAGTTTTGAACAAAGTAACTTTTCTTTATTAGAAACAAAGATATGAAGAGGAAGAAGGTATCATTTCACAAGTTAAGAGCTGAGGCAGAATTCAAGTGATAATGGCTAACAGGATGCAATGAATTGAGAGCGGCTCTGTTCGTGAAGTGGTAGTGCCCCTATCTCTGGGCCAGAGGCCTGCGTTCAGGTTCCACCTGCCCCAGAGGTGTCAAAATGGTTGATTAAAATAACTATGATGAATTGACAGGACTGACAATGAGAAGATGTCATGTTCCACTGGGTATTAGGGAAAAACAGCACTCCCTTGATGGGGATTTTAAGAGGGTATGGCACTGAGGAGAGATGGCCTGTGGGTCTTCATTGTTTTAGCTGCAGTTACAATGATGGGGGATGATGTAAGGTAGCAATATATTTAGCAACGTGAGATGCTATTTCCACAGGAGTGTCACCATGCAACATATGTGCCCTCAGAAGCTGTTTGATTTTAGTTTATCTCCCACTATGCCTGCTATGAAAGGCAATTTGTGGCTGGAAGCAATTGATCTGGTGCACAGCTGGGCCTTAAATATGGTGCCAGTAGAGGAAATCCTGGAAGGTCCGACAGCTCTGAATAAATCCACTGCTGGCAAGCATAAAAACTGTGCCATAGATGCATGGTCCATCCATAATGAGAGGAACTGCAGTGAAGTGTCATGACTCATTAGCGCTCACGATCAGAAATGCTCCTTGAAATGACCCAAAACAGACTCTTGGACAATTTTTGACAAAATCCAGCCTGTTAACTCTCTTTCTCAAACTAGACATGCTGCTAAATGGTGATTATTTCCAAAAGTTCCTGTTTTAATCCAGGATTTCATTATATGCAGTATTTTTTGCATTCATGTATTTTGCAGAAAATGCATTTATCAGCGAAAAGGCTGAATATGTCTCCTGTTCATCACTTTAGTTTATTTTTCACCTAAATGTTGGTGTCGATCAGAAAGATGAATGCCAACCATTGGGTTCAGCTTTGCTGAGTGATTTTTCTTCTCTGTGCAGTCAAGGTCAATCAAGACTATTGTTGAATTCTTCAGATTGATTTTGAATGAGGCTCATATTCAGAGACAAATAAATATTCATCGTGCTGTTGTTTATTGTTGAATGGAAATGCACAGTAGCTTGTGAGTTAATTCATTAACAGGAATTTTAGGCTTATCATCTGAGGTACATGTTTTGATTTCAGTTACATTTTAGAATTTGGTTAATGATTTAGTTAATGACGATCTTGCTATTTATAGAATGTTGGTGGTGTGTAATCTCCTAGGAGAAAGTGAGGACTGCTGGAGATCAAAGCTGAAAATGTGTTGCTGGAAAAGCGCAGCAGGTCAGGCAGCATCCAAGGAGCAGGAGAATCGACGTTTCGGGCATGAGCCCTGAAGAAGGGCTCATGCCCGAAAAGTCGATTCTCCTGCTCCTTGGAAGCTGCCTGACCTGCTGCGCTTTTCCAGCAACACATTTTCAGCTGTGTAAGCTCAACCAAGTGAATAAACCTGAAAGCAGGCTGTTACTAAACTTCTTTCATTGATTAAAACCCAAAATCAGAGTGAACTGTTTAGCAACTTATCTTGGATGTAGATATTATTTTCATAGAAAAATGTTAAAGAGGTTCGCTGATTCATTGGAAGGAAGAAGGCTATGAGGGGATTTGATAGAGATATACAAGATGATCAGAGGATTAGATAGGGTTGACAGTGAAAGTCCTTTTCCTAGAATGATGATGTCAGCTTGTACGAGGGGGCATAGCTACAAATTGAAGGGTGATAGATTTAAGATAGATGTCAGAGGCAGGTTCTTTATGCAGAAGGAACGTCCTACCTGCTAACGTAGTCAACTCAGTCACATTAGGGAGATTTAAACAATCCTTAGATAAGCACATGGATGATTTTGGGATAGTATAGGGGGACGGGCTGAGAATAGTTCACAGGTCAGCACAACACCGAGGGCCGAAGGGCCTGTTCTGCGCTGTATTGTTCCATGTTCTATAAAAGCAAAAACCACAGGCTCACAAGAATTAATGATTTGAAGGCTTGAAGTGGTATTGCTTCCCAAGTGAGACAATAGTTACTGGCTAAGCAACACATTTTTTTGGTTTTCATTTTGTAAATACAACAGCAAAGAGAAATAGAAAGAGAAATAGAAGTGTTATCAAGTCAATCTCTCCCCCTCACCATCTAGTTGGACATCGAGTGGAGTGTATTGTCCATCTACCTGCTCAAGATTAATTATGAGCTCATTGCAATGAATGTAACCGGCTAGGTCCTACACATGGGTAGTTGTATCATTCAGCATACTAACAGTAAGTAGGCAAGGTTAAAAATGTACCCCTTCTCATCTTTACTTTTCACAAATAGGTTAAGCTTTCAAAGAAGCATGAGGAGGTGTGGAACTTTCAACCCAAATATGTTACTCGACAGTCACAGAATATAATCTTATAAAAGCATGGTTTTGAATTGCTGCAAAATGTGGTGTATAACCTAAATTGGTGTTCAGGATGACCCTGTTCTGACTGCCTGAAAAGTCATGTTTTAACAAATATTCGGCCTCTGGGTCAAGTCTCGCTTTTCAACCTTGAAATATCATCCTCACTTAAGTGCTGAAAATGTGTTGCTGGAAAAGCACAGCAGGTCAGGCAGCATCCAAGGAACTCCTTGGATGCTGCCTGACCTGCTGCGCTTTTCCAGCAACACATTTTCAGCTCTGATCTCCAGCATCTGCAGTTCTCACTTTCTCCTTATTTAAGTGGTAAGCTTGAATTTGAAAAGTATCTTTCAATTAGTGGTCCTTTCTAATAAGCAATCAAGCAGGCGATAGGTACAAGGTATGCTGCGAAGATGCACAAAAGGGATTCTTCAAGGTTGAAAAGAGTGACTCAGATACTGACACCGGTGGGATCCAGGCTCTGTAACTAAGTGTTCTGTATATAATGCTCAGCAGTGTTGAGACAATCCTGAGTGATGAGCTACGCACTCAGGGCATTATCAATTTCCCAAACATACAGCCTAACCCATCCAGTGACTTGAGTGGAACAACATGGAAATGTTCAGATACAGGGTGAAGGCACAATTTTTATTGATTTCAAATTCCACCATGTTCTGTGGTGGGAATTGAGCCTGGTCCCGGAACAATACCTGGTTCTCTGGATTAATGGTCCAGAGATAATATTACAAGGTCATCACCTCCCCGGAAATATGGCATGTTTATTCAACTAATGGCTATGCCAGAAACTGGTGGGGTACAGGCCTCAGTCCAGTTGAGGGGTTGGGAAGGCACTGCCTGACATGGGCACAGTCAGCACACAGAGTGCAGGTCTTTCTTCTGTTTTGGGGGAAGGAGGAGCTAGTTGGAGGACTGTGAGGAATCGTACATAGAAGTGGTGGGGGGAGGGGGTGGTCAAGGCTTGGGCGAATGCAGATGCCTTTATAGTATTGGGGATAAGGACAGTGATGGAGAGAATCTCAAGTTGAGTGGAGAATTCGGAACAGTTTCAGAGGGCATGGTTTGCCAAGGGAGTAGGGGCAGTTGTCTCTGGAAGTCAGTTTGACCCCCACATAGGAGGCATAAAGGAGCTGGATGGGTACCAGCAAGATGCCCATGCCAGAGAGAATACGATAATTGGAGGCAAAGTTCAATGTGTTGATTAGATTAATAGATTAGATTACTTACAGTGTGGAAACAGGCCCTTCGGTCCAACAAGTCCATACTGACCCGCCGATGCGCAACCCACCCATACCCCTACTTTACCCCTTATCTAACACTACGGGCAATTTAGCATGGCCAATTCACCTGACCTGCACATCTTTGGACTCTCTACAAATGAGATGTTAGGGTAGTGCAAGGTAATAGTGAACATACAGACTCTTAGAGTGTTGGAGGGTGGGGATGATGTGTAACTGGAAACCAGGTGGGGCCTGATGCCAGCAGTTTTCAACACAAGCTGCAGTCCCAGCCATCACTTTTGCTTCTCTTGATGAACTGTGCTCCAGGGAAAATGGTTGCAACAGCACTCATTGTAGGCAGAGTAAATGTCAGAGTAAATGACTGATGCAGATACAATATTGCCCAGGCATCGACAAGGGCTGTGTGGTATAGGGTAATGCCAGCACTGATTTTTGTATTCAGGGCTGGGAATGGAGCTTCGACCTGGAACCTTGAGATTGAGAAGCAAGCACGCTGAAAACTGAGCCACAATTGAGACTGGAGGCCTTTCTGTCCTCAGATCACTCAGGGTCCACATATCGAGCACACAAGGGAACATTAAAAATAAAAAAAAAGAATTGCGGATGCTGGAAATCTGAAACACAAGACGGAAATTCCTGGAGAAAACCAAGAGGCCTGGCAGCATCTGTGGAGAGAAAGCAGAGTTAATGCTTTGCGTTCAGTGATTCCCAGAATTGAAATGTTGTTCAGAAGAAGGGTCAGAAGGCTTGAATTCTTAACTCTGCCGTCTCTGCACAGTCGCTCCCAAAACTGCTGAGTTTCTCCAAGAAATTTCTGTTTTTGATGCCAGGGAACATGTTGATTCCCCAGACCTGTGGGAAGATGCAAAAACTGGGGCAAAACCTAAAGCTTTTTCCTTATGCTTGCCTGTCTCCACAGGGTAGTTGAAGAATTGGCTGAATACATTTGTGAGCTACCTCATGGTGCTGCACTGTTGAATTTAAAAGCAATGTTATCTTCAGCAGCACAGCTTACACGACTTGTTGCCTGTATTTCAGCTACAGTTAGGAGACAGTGAGATCTGCAGATGCTGGAGATCAGAGCTGAGAGTGTGTTGCCGAGAAAGCAAAACCAGTCAGGCAGCATCCGAGGAGCGGGAGAATCGATGTTTTGGGCTGGAGCCCTTCATCAGGAATTAAGGGATCCAGCCCGAAACGTTGATTTTCCTGCTCCTCAGATGCTGCCTGACCTGCTGTGCTTTTCCAGCAACACACTCCCATTTTCAGCTACTTTTAGACAGTTTCTCCATTTCTCGCTGTGGTTATTTTTTACAGAGCGGCAAGGAGAGAGGGTGGAGAGAAGCAAGGGCTGCCAGGAAGGGTAAGTTTTCCCACTTAGAAAGGGACTTACCTATTACAGAGTGGCAGGGAGAGATGGCAGGAAGGGTAGGTGATTGTTTTTTAAGTGGGTGAGATCTCAACCCTCCCACCCACCTCCTTTAACCTTGATAAGAGTATGTAAACTCGATATTTTCTTCAGGTTTTCTTTTCTCGTACTTGTTTAGTCTGCTGTGGGCTTTTGAGGGGTATGGCTGATAGGGCAGTCGCATGTTCCTCCTGCAGAACGTGGAAGGTGAGAGACACGACACATGTCTCAGCTGACCACATCTGCAGAAAGTGCACCCAACTTCACCTCCTCAAAAACCGAGTTAGGGGGCTGGAGCTGGATTAATTATGGATCATCCGGGAAGCTGAGGGAGAAATTGAGAGGATGTCCAGGGAGGTGTTCACTTCGCAGACACAGGATAAGGACAGCTGGGTTACAGTCAGAGGGAGAGCAGGGATCACCTGTGGCTGTTCCCCACAGCAATACATATACCATTTTCGATACTGCTGGTGGGGAAAGCCTACCAGGGGAAAGCCATAGCTGTCAGATCTCTGGCACTGAGCCTGGCACTGTGGCTCAGAAGGGAAGGGGAAGAATAGAAAAGTGCATAGAAAAGTCATGGACTCAATAGTAACGCAGATTGACAGGAGATTTCATGGTCAGGAATGGGACTCGCGGAAGGTATGTTGCCTCCCCAGTGCCATGATCCAGGAAGTCTCTGATCAGGTTGACAAAATTCTGAAGGGGGAGGGTGAGCAGTCAGAAATTGTGGTACATATTGGCACCAATGATATAGCCAGGAAAGGGATTGGGGATCTGAAAAGTGACTACAGAGAGTTAGGTTGGAAGCTGAAGCGTAGGACAAGTAGGGTAGTGGTCTCAGGTTTGCTACCGGTGCCATGAGACAGTGAGGTGAGGAACAGTCAGCAAATGCAGCTTAACACATGACTGCAAGGCTGGTGCAGGAGGGAGGGCTTCAGATACTTAGATCATCGGGATGCCTACTGGGGAAGGTGGGACCTGTACATGAAGGATGGGTTGCACCTGAATTGCAGGGGGACAAATGTCCTGGGTGGGCGATTTGTTTGTGTGATTCGAGAGAGTTTAAATTAGTTTGGCAGGGGGGTGGGAACCAGAGTTACATATCTGACGGGAGGGGGTGGTGGTTAGTTGTAGATGAGGCAGTGACAGGATGTAGTGAATCTATAAGGGAGATTTTTTCATGTGATGAAACAAAGAGTTCGGTTAAAGTGTGTCTGCTTTAACGCAAGGAGTGTCAGAAATTAGAGTGACGAACTTAGAGCATGGATGAGTACTTGGGACTATGATGTTGTGACCATAATGGAGACATGGGTTTCAGAGGGGCAGGAATGATTGCAAGAAGTTCCAGGGTTTAGAACATTTAAAAAGATCAGGGAGAGGGGAAAATTGGGGGGTGGGGGGGGCAGCATTGCTAATCAGAGAGTGCATCAGAGCTACAGAAATGGAGGTTGTTGAGGAAGGTTTGTCTACTGAGTCAGTATGGGTAGAAGTTAGGAATAGCAGGGGAACAGCCACCTCATTGGGGGTTTCCTACAGACCACCTAATAGCAATAGGGAGATCGAAGAACTCATAGGCTGACAGATTTTGGTAAAGTGCAGATGTAGCAGGGTTGTTGTTATGGGTGACTTCAATTTTCCCAATGTTGACTGGAACCTCCTTGGTGCAAATGGTTTGGATGGAGCCGTTTTTGTCAGGTGTGTTCAGGATGGTTCCCTTACTCAGTATGTAGAGAGGCCAACGAGGGGAGAAGGCATTTTGGATTTGGTGCTCGGTAATGAGCCAGGACAGGTGTCAGATCCCACGGTGGGAGAATATTTTGTTGACAGTGACCACAACTGCCTCACATTTACCATAGCCATGGAGAGGGAAAGGTGCAGTGACCATGAGAAGATATTTAATTGGGGAAAAAGAAATTACAACACTATCAGACTGGAGTTGGGAAGTACAGACTGGGAGCAATTGTTCCACAGAAAGGGCACAACAGACATGTGGAAACTGTTTTAAGGAGCAGTTGTTGCAAGTGATGCAGAAATTTGTTCCCCTGAGACAGGTAAGAAGGGGTAAGGTTAAAGAGCTTTGCATGATGAGAACAGAGGAGCTTCTCGTCAAAAGGAAGAAGGCAGTTTACATAAGGTGGACAAAGCAAGGATCTAGCACAGCTTTAGAAGATTACAGGTTTACTCGGTAGGAGCTCAAAAATAGACTGAGTAGGGCCAGGATAGGGTACGAGAAAGGCTTGGCAGGAAGGATTAGGGAGAACCCAAAGCCATTTTACTCATATGTGAGGAATAAAATAATGATCATGGAGGAGGTAGGGCCGATCAGGCATAGCATCGGGAATTTGTGCATGGAGACTCAGCAGATTAGGGAAACCCTAAATGAGGTTTTTGCTTTTCACTAACGACAGGGTTCTTGTTGTGAATGAGAACTTTGAGGAACCGGGAAACGAGCTTGAACAGATCGAGATTGATGAAGTTGATGTACTGGCAATTTTGGCAAACATTAAGATTGTTAAGTCCCCAGCGTCAGACCAGATTTATCCTAGGCTGCTCTGGGAAGCGAGAAAGGAGGTTCCTCCCTCTCCATGGGAGTTGTATTGGTGGATTGGAGGGAGTCGAATGTTGTTCCTCTTTTCAAGAAGGGGACTAGGGAATTACCGACCAGTCAGTCTATGTCTGTGGTCAGCAAAGTTTTTACAAAAAATTCTGAGAGATAGGATTTATGACTATTTGAAAAAGCAATGCATGATTAAAAGCAGTCATCATGGCTTTGTGAGGGGCAGGTCATGCCTTACAAATCTTATTGAGTTTTTTGAGGAGGTGATGAGACAGGTTGACAAAGGTCGGGCAGTGGATGTGATGTATATGGACTTCAGCAAGGCATTTGATAATGATGCCCATGGTAAGCTCATTCATAAAGTCAGGAAGTATGGGATACAGGGAGATTTGGCTCTCTGGATACAGAATTGGTTGGCTGTCAGGAGATGGAAAGTATTCTGCCTGGAAGTCAGTGTTGAGTGGGGTCCCGCAGGGTTCTGTTCTTGGGCCTCTGGTGTTTGTAGTTTTTATAAATGACTTGGATGAGGAGGTTCAGGTGTGGGTTAGTAACTTTGCTGATGACACAAAGATTGGAGGTGCCATTGATAATATCAAGGGTTATTGCAGGCTGCAGCATGAGATAGACAGGATGCAGAGCTGGCCTGAGAGGTGGCAGGTGGTTAAATGCAAAGTGATCATTTTGGAAGGTTGAACTTGAATGCTGAATATAGGATTAAAGACAGGATTCTTTGCAATGTGGAAGAACTGCGGGACTTTGGTGTTCAAGTACATAGATCCCTCAAAGTTGTTACCCAAGTGGATAGGGTTGTTAAGAAAGCATATGGTTTTTTTGGCTTTCATTAACCAGGGGATAGAGTCTAACAGCTGCGAGGTTTTGCTGCAGCTCTACAAAATCCTGGTGAGACCACACTTGGAATATTGTGTCCAGTTCTGGTCGCCCTAGGAAAGATGCAGAGGCTGTGGAGAGGGTGCAAAGAAGGTTTACCAGGATGCTGCCTGGACTGGAGGGCTTGTCTTATGAAGAAAGGTTGAATAAGCTCAGACTTTTCTGTCTCGAGAGAAGGAGGAAGACAGGTGACTTGATTGAGGTGTACAAGGTAGTGAGAAGCATAGATAGAGTCGATAGACAGAGACTTTTCCCCAGGGCAGGATTGACTGCCATGAGGGGTCATAGTTTTAAGGTGTTAGGAGGAAGGTATAGAGGAGATGTCAGAGGTAGGTTCTTTATGGAGAGAGCTGTGAGAGCATGGAATGCGTTGCCATGGTAGTGATGAAAGCAGAGGCATTAGGGACATTTAAGTGACTGCTGGATATGTACATGGACTACAGTGAATTGTCGGGTGTGCAGGCAAGGTTATTTTAGTTTAGATTAGGATTAATCCTCGGCAAAACATCATGGGCCGAAGGACCTGTTCTGTGCTGTACTTTTCTATGTTCAATGTTTGTCTATTGTTTGAAGTTTCATCATTGTCTGGGCTGGTGCCAGGTAAACAAAATGGAATTAATCGATACATTTACAAGAAGTACTTTATAAAAAAACTTGAAATGGGTCAATATATAACAGTTCTTAATCAAATATTTACTTAGTTCCTTTTTGAAAGAACCAACAGCATCAACATTTTTTTTGCTCCTTGACCTTTTAGTTAAGAGTAATGTCATTAGGGAGCTGCCAATCTATTATAGATAATTCCCATTTAATACAAACCCAACGTGGTTTGTTCTTGAAATAGTCACATGACTGTTATCATTAACAGTCACCATGAACTGAAGATTCAGCTGGAAGGACATTCATCATCCATCTGCGCTGTCCAGCAATCAGGTGTAGCCACAGAAACAAGACGCACTTTGATCGCACTTTTAACGTTAAAAATTATTCATTTTCGTGCTATAGGACTTACTTCATCTTGTACTCACAACATTACACTTAGAACATATAGAATGTATAGAATCCTGACAGTGTAGAAACAGGCCCTTCAGCCCAACAAGTCCACACTGATTCTCCGAAGAGTATCCCACCCAAACCTTTTCCCCATTACTCTACCCTTATCTCTGACTAACCTACACAGTCCTGAACACTATGGGTAGTTTAGCATGGCCAATTCACCGAACCTCAACATCTTTGGATTGTGTGAGGAAACAGAGTATCTGGAGGAAACCCACACAGACACAATAATTAGAAATTACTTTCATTGTAAAAACCAATGTTGACACTACTTGACAGTTATTTTCAGGTATGACAGTTCTTGATATATTTGAAACTTTTTGACAGTTCTTACGTGGTTCTGAAAAAGTTAGAAACTTCTTGACAAGTTTCACATTTCCTGTTATGACCTCACAATTCCTGACAGGGTTAAAACTTACTGACAATTGGTGTATTTTGGGAGATTTGATACTTCTTGGCAGGATTTATTACTTCTTAACAAGTTTGAAATTGCTGAACATTTCTTTACAAGTTTGAGAATTGTTGACATTACTTGATATTGTTGACAGTGTTTGACATTCATTAACCATTCTTGATGTGTTTGATTCTTTGTCATCCTTCCTTGACATGTTTGACAGTTCTTGACAACTTTGGTACCTGTTGACTGCTCCTATCTGGTTTGAAGCTTCTTGACAGTGCTTGACAGATATTGCTCTCCATGACAGTCCCTGACATGTTTGATATTTCTTACAGTTTCAATAGATTTGGACATTTTTAAGTACAGGTTTCTCTGCAATTATCAATTGCATAGAATGTCTGGCCATCCTTTTCAAAAGTCCCAAATGCCTCTCCAGAGATACCTGAAGTCTGTACCCTATACCCCAAACCAAGGTACTTGACACTCTCACCCCCAATGATGCTCCAAGACTAGACCTATATGAGTGTGTTATCTCCCTTCAGGTGCAGCCTGGCTATCCAAAAAAAGACCACAATGTTTAAATATGTTTTTAACAAATCTATTGTGCACACTCTGGTTTGGAGAGATGGTGAAATTTCACTTCTGCTTTCGCAGCTGGTAATTTAATTGTCCAACTGCCTTCATGAGGTGTGCATGGGCAAAACCCAACCCACTCCCAATCCTGTGAAAATAAGATGCACTGAGTTCAGTGGCAGATCTTGCAATTGTGGGCCACTTCCTCCATTTTTGCTGCAATGGAGAGCTGAAAATGTGGTCATAGTGTGAGGTGAGATCCTGACATGATTTACAGATGAGAATCTTGTGACATACATTCACCTTCAATGATGAGAAGTGAATTTGGTGGTGCGTAAGAGAAGCTGCTGATTAATTAACTATCATTCTTGAACAGCCACCGAAGATTATTTCTTATGCATATCAGAGGACAATATAAAATAAAGATGTGTATTTATATTTGTTCCTTTTATTATTGAGAATGAGAGGGAGATGGCAGCATAGTGATAATGTCACTGGATTTGTAATCTAGAGCCCCAAGTTAAAGTTCCGGGAACGTTAATATAATTCCTATTTTGGCAGATTCAATAAAAAGTGAGCCTAATTGTGACCATGTAATGTTTGTTGTGAAAACCAATCTTATTCTGTTTAACGAAGGAAATCTTCTATCCACATGTAGTATGGTCTATTGCGATGTCTATTCTCCTGTTCCTTGGATGCTACCTGACTGCTGCTCTTTTCCAGCAACACATTTTCAGCTCTGATGTCCAGCATCTGCAGTCCTCACTTTCTCCTCTATTGCAATGTGGCTGACTCTGAGGTAATAAATGCTGGCCTAGCCAGTGACACCCATTTTCCATGAATGGATAAGAAAAGAGATGAATGAACAGAAGGTGGGAACAGATATGGATAGTGAATCATCAAAGCAGTGTCATTTTGTGAAATGTGAAATGTAACATCTTCATTTACATCATTTTTGGACTGAAAGGGAATACATTGGGAAGTGCAAATTTTGACAACTGTTATTCCAGAATTGAAATGTCTAACACTCGAGGGGGAAGATTCAATAAAGGTTCAAAGGGTGGCACTGTGATTCAGTGGTTTGCACTGCTACTTCAAAGCGCTAGGGATCCTGGTCCAATTCCACCCTCAGTCAACTGTCTGTGTGGAATATGCATGTTCTCTCCATGTCTATGTGGGTTTCTGCTGGGTGCTCCATTTCCTCCCATAGTCCAAAGTTGTGCTGGTTAGGTGGATTAGCCTTGCTAAGTTGCCTATTGCGTTCAGGGATATAGAGGTTAGATGAGTTTCTTATGGGAAATGTAGGGTTACAAGCAAATGGGCCTGGGTGGAATGCTCTTCAGAGGGTCATTTGTTGGGCTGAATGGCCTGTTTCTACACTGTAGGGATTCTGTGAGGCAAGTTTCTTTTCAAGGAGTGTGGTGGGAGTCTGGAACGTGCTGCCTTGGGTAGCTGCGCAGGCAGTTACAATAGGGGTGTTTAACAGATTTTTTAGGCATGCTCATAACTATGCAAGGAATGGAGATATATGGACCAAGGGCAGACAGAGGGATTAGTTTAATTTGGTATCATGTTCGGCACAACATCATGAACCAAAGGACCCCTTCCTGTACTGTACAGTTCGATGATCTATCCCTTAATAAATTCATAATCCATCTGTCCAAAATTTGAGATCTGCTATTTTATTAAATCTATGAAGAAAAAGGCTCTGATTGTTATTTCTACCCTTAGGTCTACTAAAATCTTCCTTTATGATTGATTCCAAATATACCTTCCTCACTTTTTCCACAGGAGAAAGTGAGGACTGCAGATGCTGGAGATCAGAGCTGAAAATATGTTGCTGGAAAAGTGTAGCAGGTCAAGCAGCATCCAAGGAGCTGGAGATTCGATGTTTCGGGCATAAGCCCGAAGAAGGGGTGAAGAAGGCCCTTTCCTGAAGAAGGGCTTATGCCCGAAACGTCGAATCTCCTGTTCCTTGGATGCTGCCTGACCTGCTGCACTTTTCCAGCAACACATTTTCAGCTCACTTTTTCCACAGTTTACCTAAATCTATTCTCTGTATGCTCATTTTTAACGTAGTTGCATGGGCACCCTGAGCTATCATATCATGGCACTAGGAATTTGCTATTTTAAAGGTTTAACAGAATCTTTCCAAAGAAAAGAAATGTTGAGGGCAACTCACAATAATTTGGAGATGCCGGTGTTGGATTGGGGTGTACAAAGTTAAAAATCACACAACACCAGGTTATAGTCCAAAAGGTTTCGAAGCTAGTGTGCTTCCAATTAAACCTGTTGGACTATATCCTGGTGTTGTGTGATTTTAACTCACAATAAAATAGGCTATATAAAATGTATCTTGAGGTAGAGGTATAAGCAAATATTTCTACTTACTATATCTGCAAAATACTGTAACGAGACATTGACAGGTTCACAGTAAGACCAGACTCGATGGGCGAAATTACCTACTTCTACTCCTACATCTGATGGTCTATAAAACAATGTAACCTCTTTTTAGAAAACTTGATCAGCGTGCTGTCTTGGAGGAGCCATAACTTCCTCAAGTCAACCTTTCCAGGAACAAAGTTCTTAATGTTTGTCCTCTGTAACATTGAAATTAATTCTGTGGCCCTTCCCAGTTTCTGCTTCAGACTGAACTGGAACATCCTTAACATTGTCATCAAATGTTACCTGAATTGACTTTGAGACCTTAGAACCCATTCATCGCCTTATAGCTCCACCTGTTCTCTCATCCCACCTGCATCGTAAACTCTTTTTGACATATCTAGATTCAACTTTGTCAATGATCTCCAGATTGATTTCTCAACCACGCCCAGATGCAAAAGGCTCATTCATACCTGGGCTGGCTCTTTCTAAATCTGCACGAAGACCCACACACCCACTATCCTCACCGACCATCTCTCATCCACCATCCTCACCGATCCTCCCTCATTCACCATCCTCACCGACCCTCCCTCATCCACTATCCTCACCGACCCTCCCTCATCCACTATCCTCACCGACCCTCCCTCATCCACCATCCTCACCGACCCTCCCTCATCCACCGTCCCTCATCCACCATCCCTCATCCACTATCCTCACCGACCATCGCTCATCCACCATCCTCACCGACACTCCCTCATCCATCATCCTCACTGACCCTCCCTCATCCACCATCCTCACCGACCATCCCTCATCCACCATCCTCACCGACACTCCCACATCCATCATCCTCACTGACCCTCCCTCATTCACCATCCTTACCGACCATCCCTCATCCACCATCCTTACCGACCATCCCTCATCCACCATCCTCACCGACCATCCCTCATCTACCATCCTCACCGACCATCCCTCATCCACCGTCCTCACCGACCATCTCTCATCCACCATCCTCACCAACCATCCCTCATCCACCATCCCTCATCCACCATCCTCACCGACCCTCCCTCATCCACCATCCCTCATCCACCATCCTCACCGACCATCCCTCATCCACCATCCTCACAGACCATCCCTCATCCACCATCCTCACCGACCATCCCTCAACCACCATCCTCACCGACCCTCCCTCATCCACCATCCTCACCAACCATCCCTCATCCACCATCCTCACCAACCCTCCCTCATCCACCATCCTCACCGACCATCCCTCATCCACCATCCTCACCGACCATCCCTCATCCACCATCCTCACAGACCATCCCTCATCCACCATCCTCACAGACCATCCCTCATCCACCATCCTCACAGACCATCCCTCATCCACCATCCTCACCGACCATCCCTCATCCACCATCCTCACCGACCATCTCTCATCCACCATCCTCACCGACCATCCCTCATCCACCATCCTCACAGACCATCCCTCATCCACCATCCTCACCGACCATCCCTCATCCACCATCCTCACCGACCATCCCTCATCCACCATCCTCACCGACCATCCCTCATCCACCATCCTCACAGACCATCCCTCATCCACCATCCTCACCGACCATCCCTCATCCACCGTCCTCACAGACCATCCCTCATCCACCATCCTCACTGACCATCCCTCATCTACCATCCTCACCGACCATCCCTCATCCACCATCCTCACAGACCATCCCTCATCCACCATCCTCACCAACCATCCCTCAACCACCATCCTCACCGACCCTCCCTCATCCACCATCCTCACCAACCATCCCTCATCCACCATCCTCACCAACCCTCCCTCATCCACCATCCTCACCGACCATCCCTCATCCACCATCCTCACCGACCATCCCTCATCCACCATCCTCACAGACCATCCCTCATCCACCATCCTCACAGACCATCCCTCATCCACCATCCTCACAGACCATCCCTCATCCACCATCCTCACCGACCATCCCTCATCCACCATCCTCACCGACCATCTCTCATCCACCATCCTCACCGACCATCCCTCATCCACCATCCTCACAGACCATCCCTCATCCACCATCCTCACCGACCATCCCTCATCCACCATCCTCACCGACCATCCCTCATCCACCATCCTCACCGACCATCCCTCATCCACCATCCTCACAGACCATCCCTCATCCACCATCCTCACCGACCATCCCTCATCCACCGTCCTCACAGACCATCCCTCATCCACCATCCTCACTGACCATCCCTCATCTACCATCCTCACCGACCATCCCTCATCCACCATCCTCACAGACCATCCCTCATCCACCATCCTCACCGACCATCCCTCATCCACCATCCTCACAGACCATCCCTCATCCACCATCCTCACCGACCATCCCTCATCCACCGTCCTCACAGACCATCCCTCATCCACCGTCCTCACTGACCATCCCTCATCTACCATCCTCACCGACCATCCCTCATCCACCATCCTCACAGACCATCCCTCATCCACCATCCTCACCGACCATCCCTCATCCACCGTCCTCACAGACCATCCCTCATCCACCGTCCTCACTGACCATCCCTCATCTACCATCCTCACCGACCATCCCTCATCCACCATCCTCACAGACCATCCCTCATCCACCATCCTCACCGACCATCCCTCATCCACCGTCCTCACAGACCATCCCTCATCCACCATCCTCACTGACCATCCCTCATCTACCATCCTCACCGATCCTCCCTCATTCACCATCCTCACTGACCATCGCTCATCCACCATCCTCACCGACCATCCCTCATCCACCGTCCTCACAGACCATCCCTCATCCACCATCCTCACTGACCATCCCTCATCTACCATCCTCACCGATCCTCCCTCATTCACCATCCTCACTGACCATCGCTCATCCACCGTCCTCACCGACCATCCCTCATCCACCGTCCTCACCGACCATCCCTCATCCACCGTCCTCACCGACCATTGCTCATCCACCGTCCTCACAGACCATCCCTCATCCACCATCCTCACCGACCATCCCTCATCCACCATCCTCACCGACCATCGCTCATCCACCGTCCTCACCGACCATCGCTCATCCACCATCCTCACCGACCATCCCTCATCCACCGTCCTCACCGACCATCCCTCATCCACCGTCCTCACTGACCATCGCTCATCCACCATCCTCACCGACCATCGCTCATCCACCATCCTCACCGACCATCGCTCATCCACCATCCTCACCGACCATCGCTCATCCACCATTCTCACGACCATCTCTCCGTCCTAACTGATTTATATTTCCTTGAACATTCGATCTCCGCAAATTTAAAATTGTCATCTTCGCCTTCAAATCATTCCCTGACCTTGCAATCAAATAAACCAGATTTCTTTCGAGGTGACAGACACTGAAAATTTCCTGACCCACAATCAGTCTTTCTTGTTGAGCGACCCACTGAGTGCATTGTTGTGGCGGCGGTGTTGTTGTTGGTGGGTTGGTGGTGGCGGGTATGGGGGTGGGGGGATGCTGGCAGCACAAAGAAGATTACTAGATGCCTCATTAGCTTTTTTCAACTCAAGACTACATTCGTGACTCCTGTGAGGTGCCATGAACCATGTTTCCTGACAAAATCAACTTAAGCAATTTTGTGAGTTGGGTTTGTGGGGGAGGGGTGGGTAAACTATCTTCTTCCACATTCGGGTTACAGCAGTGTAACTCTTTCTTACACGTCCGTAAAACCTGCTGGAATTGAGAGTCCTGTAAATGGGTTCCAATCGCCACTTTAAAGGCCTCCTGACTCCGCAAACCTCTGATACCAAACCTCTTTACCTCAAAACTCTTTGGACTTTGGCCTCCTTTTGCTATTTTTAATCTCCCTTCATTCCACCATTGGCAGCCAAACAATAAACTACTTCCCACCTATCCACTCCACCCGCCTCTCTGACCAATCACCATTACCCCCACCTCCATGTACCTATGACACTCTCAGCTATCTTCCCCCCAGCCCAACGCCCCTCCCATTTATCTCTCTACCCTCCTCAGCTCACAGTGTCATTCCTGATGAAGGTCTTTTGCCCAAAATGTTGATTCTTCCATTCCTCAGATGCTGCCTGACCTGCTGTGCTTCTCCAGCACCACACTGTCAACAATAAACCATTTCAGTCTCACTCACATTCATTTTCCTTAATATTCCTTGGAAGCCAGGTAGAAAATTAAAGGGACTGTTGAGATTCTAGAATGCATGAGATTGAAGTGAAGCAAGGGAGAGAAAACTGAATTGATTGAAGGTGAAAACAGAAGGGAATAAGCAAAATATCATAATGGGAGAAACAAAATGAGACAAACAGTAAAGGACACAGGAAGATGAATAGTAACAGGGAAAGAAAGAGGGTTAAAGGAAGAGTGCAGGATATAGAAAGAAAGGAAAGAGAGACGAACTGGAAGCAAAGCTGAGTGAAATGGAGGAGACGTGAAAGATAAAATGGAGCAGAGTGAGGGCATTTCCAATGAATTATCTCCAGTTAACCAAATTGCAGCAGTAAATCTTAATGACCATAACAAATAAACCTTCTCAATTGCACTAAATAGTGCAATGTTTTATTTACAGGTATTAAATTTTTGATGTCATTCAGAGATATATGTCAACACAAACTTATTAATCATATGCCTCAGGCGAAATAACTAATTGCTATCATAGGCTGTCCTGAACGTTCAACTAATGATTGAGCTCTTCAATATAGGTTAAGCAGGGCTATGTCACCAGCTCTGAGGTCCTCCTGCCAGCACTCCAGTTCAGGCTGGGTAGGAAAAAGCCCCGAAGTGGTTATTAAATGTCCATGCAAGGGTAGTGACAGCAGGGGCACCCTAAGCCTTATCCATTACTTGGGTAATTTTACACGATTGTGAGCGTTTGGAGTTCCCTTCCTCAAAAGACATTGGATGAAGAGTCTTTAAATATGATGAAGGCAGAGATAGATAGATTCGTATTACCTACGGGATGAAAGATTATCAATGTTATGCAGGAATGTAGAACTGAAGTTAAAATCAGTTCAGCCGTGATCTTATTGAATGGTGGAATAAGCTCAAAGTTCCTTACTCTTGTCCCTTGTTTGTATATTTGCATGTGCAGATGAGCAACCTCAAATACACATACACATAATAAATACACATAAACAACATACAAATAATATGCAGAACACACACATACAAAACTGTGAATATGGTGAATAGTAGAACAAATTCTTCAACCAGGACACTTGCTAGCAATCTTCCCGCATGTAACCTGTATGCCCCTGTCTCAGTCTTTTTGATCTGCCCATCCTTGCTTCCAATAATCTGCCTGTACTGCTCGTAAACAAAGTTTTTCATTGTACCTCAGTACACGTGACAGTAAATCAATCAATCGCATCAGCTCAGGTCAAATTCTAGTTTTTTTGGCTATCACAAATTTCCTTTGTTTCACTGATGGTAGCTGTGCTTAAATCCTAAACTTGGGGATTTTCTTATTATATCTTTCTACTTCTCTCTCTCTTGCTCTGTCCTTCTCTAACTTACTCTTTAAGCTCTAGCATATTGTTCAAGCTTTTCCCAGACCAGTGTCCTGACCTCTCCTTATGCAACATGTTAAATTTCACCTTATACCTTCTTTTGAAACAGTTCACATCATCATAATCTTGTTTATATTCACTTCTGAGATGTGGAAGTTGCTGGCTTGGCCAGTATTATTGCTCATCCCTAAGTGCCCCTCACATGGTGGTCAGGTGCTTTCTTGAACCGCTGCAGTCTACAGACTGTAGGCTGATTCACAATGCCTTTAAGGGGAGAATTCCACGGCTTTTACCCAGTGACAGTGAAGGAATGGCAATATATTTCCAAGTCTGAATGGTGAGTGGCTTGGAGGGGAACTTGCAGGAGGTGATGTTCCCATAAGGTGCTAAGGATTAATCTTTACAAAGTCCAGAACACATTTTAAATGAGCAATTATTGCTGGTGTTTTTAGTTCATACACTCATAAGAAATTTTACTATCATTTATACATGAAATGATTTGATTTAAATATTTTATTTTATGTTTTCGATAAAAAATGAACTTGTTGATTACTGTCCAGTAATGTTTCCAACCATAACTGGCAAAGTGGTGAATATGAGTGCTTTATTTGTTTGATTCTGTTGCCTGCATCCCTATTAGGGGCATTCAGTGTTTGTCGTTTATATTAGAGCATTCAAAGCCACTCACGATTAGTTTACTATTTGTGTCCCTCATCTTGAATATTTGACTTCCTAGGACATTTTCCCATTTTGTGCACCTGTGCAGTACACTTGAGAGTTCAATAATTTGATCCTCTGGAGATGCACCAGATCTCTAAATACATGATGGTTGTTTCAGTGATACATCCGAAGCAATCAATTCTGCGTAGCATGCGTCTCCATTATGTCTCTCTACATCAGCTGCATGGGGCATGCATTCGTTTATAGTTTGTGAGAACTGGAAAACAGATTTGGTAATTATTAGTTTGCAAAGGGTTTTTCATGTGATTGTCTCGTACATAAATGTCAAAAGGTTAATGGAAATTAAGGTCTATTTGCTGTTGACAAATAAGCAAGTAATTTTGGAAAGCAGAATTTAGCAATTTTTAAAAAGCGATATTTGCTATAATTGTTGAACAAATAGACCTGAGAAACCCAATGGATCTAGCTACAACCTCTGGACTGAGTTAATGGGTGTTTATTCTTCAGTGTGGCCAGAAGGGCTGCTCAAAATGATGAACTTATGAAAAGAGGGACAATAAATGATGACAATAAATTAGGCTTGCTGGGAAATTGAGGCAAGCTTTAGCCAAAAGAGACTGTGCTCAAAGACACTGAAATAAACATGCTGCAGAATTCAGCTGGCTGCAGCTACAGATAGACAATATACAATTGATCCAGCAGCTACAGGCAATACAATATACACTTGAATTTGAATGGAATGGAATTGACCTGAATGCCATCCCCAGAACAATCGGAAATATTGAGTTGTTTACCAGATGAAGGGGGTCACCTCACACCCTTATTTGAAGAAGGATACTGACCTACATGCCACCAACACCTCCAGGAATGGATGCCCGAGGATCACTCTGCCATCAACATGCCAATATTAGAGTGGTGGTGGAAAAGCACAGCAGGACAGGCAGTATTCGAGGAGCAGGAAAATCATCATTTTGGGCATCATGCCCAATGATCACTCTGCCATCAACCTGCTGTGCTTTTCCAGCACAACTCTAATCTTGACTCTAATCTCCAGCATCTGCAGTGCTCACATTCACCTCATTGACACGTCAGTGCCTAGTTGGGTTTGATCGAAAAGGGAAATCAAGCCCTGATCGATCCATAAGTGGACATCGAAGACCCTCTCAAAAGGGCATGAAGACTTCTTAGTATCTTGATTATCCAAACACCAATTATCCAAAAATCAGATTATCCGAAGGAGATCTTGAGGTGCAGACAGAAACATTACATCAAAGAAGAGTGTCCAAATGTGATCTAATTAAAAGTGCTGCCAAGAACAGTCCTGGACTGATGGGAGCGCAGGCACTGTCTCTGAATGTACAGGACAAAGGTGGAGTGTGTGTGTGTGTGTGCGCGCGCGTGTGTGCGCACGCGCGTGCTGTCTCACAGTGTGAAAGTTAGTACTTGGAGCGGAAAGCAATATTTGCATCCCTGTTTCAATTACGTAATTTGGAAATGATTGGCAAAGATTAAAACATCAAGATGCCAAATCTGAATCTGAAATATGGTGTGCAGGTCTCTCATCATTCCACTACCAACAGCAAAATGAACTTGGGCGACAATAACTGTGAGACTTTTCGAGTTTCGGAGGAAGGGTCATTGCACCCGAAACATCAACTCTGGTTTCTCTTCACAGCTGCTGCCAGACCTGCTGAGCTTTTCCAGCAACTTCCGTTTCTGTCACCTCATTTAGAATGGCTCACTTCTGCTGCCTATTTATTGAACTTTCAAGACGTGATTCAAGTGGGCAGCTTTCCTTCTCAAAGGTAATCAAGGAACGGGTATTAAATCTTGGACTTGCCATCAACATTCTGATTCCAAGAACATATTCAAAGAAACAAACCCACCAAGAGCAAACAATAAAACATGGCCACAGGCTGCTAATATTTCATATGTTTTGGAGACAAAAGACGAGAATTTTCAGTGATCCATAAGTCTTTTCATATTTTACAGAAGGGCTGCAAACCCACAGAGAATTAATTCCCTGGATACGACTCTGTCATTACAGGTATTGGGAAGATGAGCTACAAAATGTATTGTTACCTAGCTATGTCTGGGGAAGAAAGCTGCATTAACCTTGAAGAGTTGTCCTTGTGAAGACTGTGCTTGCACCTCTCAAACTCAAGGTCATTCATGAAGCATTAATATAGCAAGTTTGAAAGGAAAATAGTGATATAACTGTGTCCTTGAAAAAAAATTACAATTTCAGTGTACAGCAGAAAGACAATACTGGTCATTCTGCTAAAACGCGTGTTTGTCAATGCGTCCTTGCTGTTATGGAATTAACGAATTGGGGATGTTGTTTTTCAAAGGTGAAAATTTAAAATGTGTCTTAGCAGTAATATGATTACAGAACCAATACTTTGAGCGCTGTTTCTCAAGCATGATTTATCTATAATGCAGGGTCGCACAAGAACACAATCAGCGTGTTATAGAAGAACTGACTGGATTGCAGTAACTTTGTTCCTGGTTATATACAGGTGAAGCTCCCCTCAAGGTCCTCAATGATGGAATTTTCTTCTGAATTCAAAATTAGTGCCAGGGAAAAGGAACTTCAATAACATACAGAGAATGGGTAAGAGTTGGGCACAAAAACATCACCCATCAAAGGTCCTTTCTCTGTGCTGTGGATCTCTATGATTCTAACCAGCATGAGGAGAAACATTTACGCAGCAAGTTATCATGTCTGACGTGCAGTGACTGATACGGTGGTTGAAGCAGATTCAGTGGTAGCTTTCAAAGGTGAGTTAAAAGGGGAAAGAAGCTGTGAAGCATTGTATGATAACAGTGTAGTGGAAGTAACTGGACAATTAATTTAAAATGCCAGCAAGAGGCAAATCTGCTAACTGGCCTCTTTTCATTCTTTACAATTCTAAAATCTGAAAAACTAATTATTGAACCTGCTTTTCAACCTTCCTCAGTCTTTACCTTGATTAATAAGCCTTGTTTGATAAATTGTTTTTTTTTGGTGTCTTTGTACAATGTTAGCAGTATTCGTGAAGCTTGTAGTTTCTTGGGAGAAACAGAGGCATTCAGTAGCTGTATTGGCTAGCCATTCATACGGTACTCGTATCTAACATAAAACTGGGTATTCCAGGTCACAGCCACTCAATGTGTGGAACAAACTTTTAGTCATATCTTCATGGCTTCTTTTACCAACCACTTAAAATCTATGCTGTGAATCTTCTACCAATGGAAATAGTCTTTCCCTATCAACCCTGTCCACATCCCTCATGCTGTTGAATATCTCTCTCAAATCTCCTTTCAATCTTCTCCATGGAAAACAGCACCAGTCTCTTCAATCTTTCCAAATAGCTGAAGCCATGTTTATGATTTCCTTCTGTACTCTCTCTCTAATGTCCTTACATTTTTACTAGGAGAAAGTGAGGACTGCAGATGCTGGAGATCAGAGTCCAAAATGTCGTGCTGGAAAAGCACAGCTGGTCAGGCAGCATCCGAGGAGCAGGAGAATTGATGTTTTGGGCATAAACCTGAATCATCCTGATGAAGGGCTTCTACCCGAAACGTCGATTCTCCTGCCACTCAGATGCTGCCTGACCTGTTGTGCTTTTCCTGCACCACATTCTCGACTTACATTTTCACTAAATTGTCTCACTCAGAAGCAGACACAATGCTCAAGTTGAGCCTGAATCAGTGATTTATTTATTTATTGAATATAACCTCCTTGACCTTGCACTCTGTGCCTCATTAACAAAACGTAAGGTATGCTTTATGGATGTATTTCTCAAGATGTCCTCTTACTTCCAATGAATTTTGCACCTACACAGCCAGATCCCTCTGCTCCTCTACCCTATTTAGAATTAAACCCTTTCGTTGTATTGTCAGTCTGCACTTTTCCTAACAAAATAAATCACTTCATGCTTCACATCTGAATAAGCATTGATGATCAACATTATTTGTATTTATAATTGAGAAAACATGCATTTAATGAAAAAAGATATTTTTAAAAAACTTGGTTTGTACAGGTGCACTATTACTATAATGATCTTTGTGGTGAAGTCTGAAACATAAATTGTTAACTTGGCCAGGTAGAAGTAGTCTTATTTAACCTAAAAACTGAAAAGGATTCTTCTGTTTGTTTATCTTACTCTTTGAATCTGAAACCTGAAAAGGAAAAGTAAACACCAACAACATTGCTTCAGAGATCTGAAAGCTTATTGTAAAAATATTATGTCATTTTGGAAAAAAATACATTAATTGCTTTGTCAACTGTAGAGCAGAGCAAGTGCAAGCAAAAAGGATAAGGTATGAGAATTCATTACCAAATTGGAGATAATGAGAAAACAAGCACTACTAATGGTGAGACGGTTACTGATTATTGATTGTTTATCATCACTCAGTATTTCTATAATGATTCATGATACTTTCTCAATACTACATTTCAGGTACTGGCTAAAAATCAGAATATAAAATAGAAAACTGCTAACATTAGATTTTGTAGATTGATGTTTTATCTTCATGTATAATGGTCTCTCAATTCTGCCTTGTGCCTCCTCATGACACAGATGCTGCCTTAATGTCTCTTACATTCCCATGATGTCCCATACCCTCTTTGTGTCCTCTTGCACAGTCATATAACTTCTTATTCAGTCATTTCTCTGGGCAAACCTCGGAATACTTCTTGAATTGAACACTACAAGTAACCATCCAACAATCTAATAGCACTGTCATATTCAAAGGCACTTGACACCACGAATATACTTTCCTCCACAAGCCCATTTGAAATGATAAACAGCAGTTTGACCACCTGAGGGGATTTAAAAATACTTCTCAGTTGGAATACCAAAAACAGAAAATCATTGAACAACAACTCATGTAGAGTTCAGCACATTTTGAAACTTAGGCAGACATTCATGTTGACACAGATATCAACACGAACTCTTAGAAATGTCAACAACGTAAGCGATTAAAAGGGAAAACACCCAGATATTATTTTTCACTTCCATTTGAAATTAATTGATTGTCACTCGGTGGAGTAAAACCAGTTACTTAAGTTTTGTTAGATTAAATGATTGAGCCATTCAGTTTTCAAAGTTAAAGGTAGCTCAACATTTAAATCTTAGTCTATTGCTATTTGTTTCATCATCATTTCACTTTCTCCATTGGAAAAAGTACTGTAATGCATGCCAACAGTTTCACAACAGTGGTCAAAATAATGGTAAATTTATCTTTGCACAACAGAACAATGATTAATTGCTACATTAAAAATACATCTACAATATACTATAGCTTCTAACAGTGATACGTGAAACTAATTGCAGACTTATCTATAAAAATATTCCAGACTCTTCAAAGATATCCCCTTGTGGTCATGAAACTGCAAATCTGATTGGGTTCTTTTTTGAACTTTCAAAACTTATATTAGCACATGAAAATAGCCTGAGGAAGAACGTTCAAAAGTATGATGGCATTCACAATGGCAACTGTGGTTTCAAAGGTCATATATGGAGACTTTGTACCAAACACACTTTGGGAACGCATTGGATTTACAGTCAAAAATCATAAATTATTTGACTTTCTTGACCTCACCTCTTCCTCTCTAGGGCATGAGGATTTAGCCCTATGGTTCTTAATTCAGAAAAGTTCTGTGTTGTAACCAAGAGATCCCATGAAGAGAGACATAGTCAAAATAGATGAGCTGGTTTAACATTTTGGAAGAAGTGAGGACTGCAGATGCTGGAGATCAGAGTTGAGAGTGTGGTGCTGGAAGAGCACAGTCGCTCAGGCAGCATCCGAGAAGCAAGAGAATCGACGTTTCAGGCAAAAGCCCTTCATTAAGAATGTTGGGGGAGTAGGGGGAGGCTGAGAGATAAATAGGAGGGAGGGGTGCGGCTGGGGGGAGATAGCTGGGAACGCAATAGGTAGATAAAGGTGGGGGATGATGGTGGTAAGGCAGAGTGGAGGGTAGAGCGGATAGATGGGAAGGAGGATGGACAGGTAGGACAGTTCAAGAGGACAGTGCCAAGTTTGAGGGTTGGATCTGGGATAAGGGAGATGAGGAAACAAGTGAAATAGGTGTTGATGTCATGTGGTTGGAGGGTCCCAAGGCAGAAGATGAGGCATTCTTCCTATAGGGTGGCTCGGATTTGGCGGTGGAGGAGGTGCAGGATTTGCATGCCCTTGGCAGAGTGGAAGGGGAGTTGGAGTGGTCGGCCACGGTGTGCTGGGGTTGTTTGGTGTGTGTGCTCCAGAAGCTCCCCACCCCACCTCCACCTTCTTGATGAAGGGCTTTTGCCCAAAACGTCGACTCTCCTGTTTCTTGGATGCTGCCTGACTTGCTGTGTTTTTTCAGTGCCACACTTTTGGACTCTAGTTTAACATGTATTTGACTAAATATTGACTAGGACACAATATTTTTCTGTCCATTGATTGAGGAAATCTGACCAATCCAACCCATAAGCCAATGACAGCAGTAACTCTAAAGTGTCATTAATACCACAGCAGAATATTTCAGATGCTATAAATCTGAAACAGAAAATGGTCGACATACTCAGCAGGTCTAGCAGCATCTCTAAAGACAGAAAGAAATCTGATTACCCTTCATCAGAACTGCCAAATAATTCCTATTCTTCAGATTGAATGCTTCCACTATTTACTACTTTTATTTTTTGAGTATCAGGAGTGAAGTACTGACAATTCATCATGTTGCTGTTGTAGAGAACATTGGTGAGGCCACACACGGAGTACTGTGTACAGCTATAGGAAGGATATTATTAAATTGGAAAGGTTTCAGAAATGATTTGCAAGGCTGTTGCCAGGACTGGAAGGTTTCAGTTATAAGGAGAGGCTGGGTAGGCTGGGATGCTTCCCACTGGAGAGTAGGAGGTAGAGAGGTGACGTTATGGAGGTTTATAAAATCACAAAGGGCATAAATAAGGTGAATAGTAAAGGTCATTTCCCCGGGGTAGGGAAGTTCAAAACTAGAGGGCATAATTTTAAGGTGAGAGGCGAAAGGTTCACAAGGGACCTGAGGGGCAGCCTTTTCACAGATGGTGGTTCGTATGTGGAATGAACTGCCTAGAGAAGTGGCAGATGTAGGTTCACTTACAACATTTAAAAGACATTTGGACAGGTACATGAATAGGAAAGGTTTAGAGGAATGTGGGCCAAACACAGGCAAATGGGTCTGGTTTAGTTTGAAAAGCTTGCTCAGCATGAATGAGTTGGACCAAAGGTTGTGCTCCATACTGTATGTTTCTATATGTGACTCATCGTTGTCTGATTATATGTGATCTGATTGTAGGGCCTAATCTCCTCTCTACTCCCTATAAACTGAGGCTTCCTTTTTAATCAAGAAACTATTAAACTCAGCCAGAAGGGGATTCAATTGATCCTCTCTGCTGCTCACTGGGGAGGATGCTAATAACCGCCAATCCTCTGAGTGAAAAGAAAATGTTTCACAAATCTAAATAAATGGGTGGCATTCTCTCAAAATCTACACTTTCATGTCTCCTCAGGATCTCATGTTTTATACAAACATATAAATTAGGAACAGAATAAATAGATCACTTGGATCTTTGAGCCTGTTCCATCAATGGACACACTCCTAACCTTTTCATCACAACATATTCTCTTCATCCCAAAATTGGTTGAATGAATCTTCTCTGAACTGCAATTATATCCTTAAATAAGAAGAGCAAAACTGAACACTGATGTGTTTCAACCAGAGCTCTGTGTAACTGTAACAGAACCTCCCTCCATCTTTATCAATTCCTCTTGCAATAAACACAAAATTCTATTTTCCTTCCTACACTCAAAGCAAATACTAGCTCAAATGTTTAAATCTCAGTCAAAAGATAACAAAATGATTTTCTAACACATTTGTCAAATACATTACTTCACTTTCTCCAGACAGAAAAGCATTGTAATGCATGCCAACAGTTTCACAATGGCAGTCAGAATAATGGTCAAATTATCTTTGCAGAATGGAACTCCATGATTAATTGTTGCATTAAAAATGCATTCACAACACAAAATCTATTAGTGATATTTGAATGTGCGAAACTGATTTTAAATCTCTTATCAAAATATTCTAGACTCCTCAGCAGACATGCCTGTGTGATTCTGAAACCTGATGGTTTTTGTTTTGTGCTTTCACATCAGCACATGAAAGTAGTATGAAATCCATTTTTGATCCATGTACCACAGCACCTAGATCTTTCTGTTCTGAAGAGTTCTGCAATTTCTCTATCATTTAAACATACTGCCTTTCTATTCTTCCCAACAAAGCAACTTTCACAAGTTCCCATATATTACACAATTTGCCATTTTTTGTCCACTCACTTTGCCTATTCATATTCTTTTGAAGACTTTGTATGTTCTCTTTACAACTTACTCGCTTATCTACTTGGTTGGTAAGGTGCCTCAATGGTTAGCACTGCTGCATCACAGCACTGGGGACCTGCATTCAAATCCATCCTCAGGTGACTGTCTGTGTGGAGTCTGCACATTCTCCCTATGTCTGTGTGGGTTTCTTCCCACATTCCAAAGATGAGTAGGTTAGATGGATTGGCAATGCTAAATTGCCCCATAATGTTCAGGGATGTGTAGGTTAGGTGGATGAGCCATGGGAAATACAGGGACGGGGTGGGATACTGTTCAGACTGGGCCCAATAGCCTGCATCTACTCTGTAGGGATTCTATACCTTTATGCCATCAGTAAATTTAGCAACAGATATTCCAGCTCTTCATTCAATTTATTGATACGTACTACAAATTGTTGAAGTGCCAGCAATGTTCCCTGAGTCATCCATTAGTTACATTTTGTACAGCCAACAGTGACACATTTATCCCTTATTCTATTTTTATTAGCTAATCAAACCATTATGTAAGTTAACATATTACTTCCGATAAAATTTTCTATCTGTGCAGTAACCTGTGATGAATCAGCCATCTTATCAAATGACTTTTGGAAGGCCAATTCTACTACATCTATAGGTTCTTCTTTTCCAATGTTGCTTGTTACATCCTGAAAGAGTTGTTTTATCTTCATCAAACAGGTTTTCCCTTCCAGTAAACAATGTTGATTGTTCCTGATTGCATTATGATCGTCTGATATTGGGGTACAATATATAATCAATAATAATCTAAATCTAGGGGAAAACCATCTGGACTGTTTCAGATCAGAGTTTCAACAGAGCCTAGAATCTCGAATGTTAAATAATTTACAAAATTGGGATGACAAGGTTCAGAATAGAAGTCATCCTCTTGAAGCACAACTGTGCATCTTGTGAGGACAGTTCAGAGAGCAGCATTAATGACAGTCACATTGCTCTGGGTCTGAAGTCATGCATAGACTGGATCAGACAGTAATGATATATTTCCTTCCCCAGAATACATGAGTGAACAGGATGGATTTCTATCTGTTAAATTACAATCTGGTAGCTCTGTAGAACCTACTACTGACAGTAGATTTTTAAGGATTCTCTTTCAGGTTTGCTTACCTTGAGGTAAATCCTCTAGCTGCCACGGTGAAAATGAACTCATGTACCTGCATTCTTTAGATTAGATTAGATTTAATTCCCTACAGTATGGAAACATGCCCAACAAGTTCACCCAGACCCACTCCCCTAACCTATATTTACGCCTACTAATGCATCTAACAGGGTGAAAGTGAGGACTGCAGATGCTGGAAATCAGAGTCCAGATTAGAGTGGCTTTTGCCCGAAACTTTGATTTTCCTGCTCCTTGGATGCTGCCGACCTGCTGTGCTTTTCCAGCACCATTCTAATCTAATGCATCTAACACTATGGGCAATTTAGCATGGCCAATTCACCCAACCTGCACATCTTTTGGACTGTGGGAGGAAACTGTAGTACCTGGAGGAAACCCAAGCACACAAGGGGAGTATGTGCAAACTCATAGAACATAGAACAATGCAGCGCAGAACAGGCCCTTCAGCCCTCGATGTTGCGCTGACCTGTGAACTATTCTCAGCTCGCCCCCTACACTATCGTAAAATTATCCATGTGCTTACCTAAGGATTGTTTAGATCTTCCTCATGTTGCTGAGTTGACTACATTAGCAGGTAGGGCATTCCACGCACTTACCACTCTCTGAGTAAAGAATTCCACACAGACAGTCACCCAAGGCGGGAATCCGAATCCTGGTCCCTGGCACTTTGAGGCAGCAGTGCTAACCACTAAGCCACCGTGAGGCTCTTGGTCTAGACCTCTGCAATACTTGTCCAGTAACGTAATCACAATGCTGCCTTATCCCACAGGCACTTGTTGCCTTATACTTAATATTGTACAATTACATTTCAAGCTTTGCATGAAGAAACCTGCACTTCATTCAATCTTACCATTTTGGAGGAGTATGACAGCCAAGTACTCCTCATGGTAGCTGTCCACGTACAGCAGGATGCTGGGTGCATGTGTCGTTCGGAAGCTGAAAGCCGTGTTCTCTGTGGAAATTGTCCTGTCCATATAGATGGCAGATAAATGCGCACTTAGATTCTTAGCAAGCCCATAAGACTCCTGGAAGTTGTAGATCAGGGACGCTCCAACCTCAAAAATAGCAGAAACCTCTGTGAAAAAAGAGATTGTGTCATGTAAGTAAGAATACACAGCAATTTCATTAACTACTGTCTCCAGTAAAATTGGTACCTTTCTTCTGAATGCGATAAATATTCCATTTGGAAACTAACAAACTATGATTCGTTTTGAAAGTTAATTGTGTCATGAATGTAAATGGTGAGAATCACAGATATAAGTCAGACAGATTTTCAATTTATACCTCTATGGGTATGTTACCATCCTAGCAATCTAAACAGCTTCAAAATGTGATTTGGATTCAATTGTTCAGGGTTCAGAATTTGAATTCAATTAAAAACAAATTGGCAATAGACAGCAGGTATCAGTATGAGTGAGAATGAAGCTGTCAGATTGTTGTAAAAATCCAACTGATTCACTGGTTTCCTTTGGGAAAGGAAATCTGTTGCCCTTAGCCTGTTATGAATTGTGCCATGATGATTTACTCTTATGAGGTTTCTTCTGTGACTGAGCAGACCATAGAGCTAATCATGAAGAAGACCCTGCTGCTTCTAAAGGTAACAAGAGATGCACAAAAATGCTCCTTTTGTCAGCAATACCTAAGATGTATTGGTCTCAAAAATAGCCAATGATGTGGGGAAATGTGAAGGTGTTCATTTTGGAAGGGGAACACAGAAGAACAGAATATGATTTAAATGGAAAAAAAACTGCAGAAAGCTGGCGGGGGTGGTACTTGTGCATGGAACACAAAAAGCATATAGGTAATAAGGAAGGCGAATGGAATGTTGGCCCTTATTTCGCGGTGGCGGGGGTGGGGGGAGAGGGGGGCGGGGTGGGGGTGTTGGAGTTTAAGAGTAGGGAAGTCTCACTGCAACTATACAAGGTGCAGTAGATGGATCAACTGTTCCAGGGAAAAGGCAGGAAAGTGGACCCGAGGAATGTCGGATCAGCTATGATCTTATTGAATGGTAGAGCAGTCTTGAGGGGCCAAACTGCATTCTTCTTATTATACTCTCACAGACTTAAAATTATGACAATCATATATTTTATCTCTTCAATGAAGTTGTCCTCCATGTAAAACCTCGCATGCATGGAGTGGGACAGTGGCTCAGTGGTCAGCACTACTGCCTCACAGCGCCAGGCACCTGGGTTCAATCCTCGGATGATTGCCTGTGTGGAGTTTGCACATTCCCCTCACTGCCGCGTGGGTTTCCTTCCACAGTCCAAATATGTGCAGGTTAGGTGGATTGGCTAAGCTGAATTGTCCACCGTATCCAGGGATGTGCAGACTAGGTGGGTCAGCTATGAGAAATATAGGGATAGGATGGTTGGGATGCTTTTTGGAGGGTTGGTGTGGGCTTGATAGGCTGAATAACCTGCTTCCACACTATAGTGATTCTAAAACAGTCATCTGTTATTAAAGTGCAAAATATGCTGCTTGTATAAGAATAAAGATTTGATTTTCCTACTGCTATAGTGCAAGAAAGATTGAACCTCTGGTGTTGAATCCACTCCCTCCTTGGTATCAGCCCTGTTCAGCAGTTGGATGTGTAACCAACCGCTGTATGTATAATAGTACAAGTCTGAATTCAGAGATTTTTGAGTATATAATCCAGGTTGACACTTTAGTACAAAACTGAGAGAAATGATGAACTGTTAAATTGAGGTTCTCTCTGCCCTCAGATAAAGATGAGAGAATGATAATGATATGGTAAAATGATACTATGTTAATACTTGGAGAAGAGCTGGGGATTTCAACTCAATGAAACAATTAACTTCCAGTGATATCGCTCACTCTTTTGTCTCTCCTCTGCTTTCATTCACAAAAGTGTTCCACCTCTCTGACCTTCTTTAAAACTCTGTCTTGTTGTCTCTTATTTTAGTCATTGTTCATGGTTCCTCCTGCTATGGTTCTGTATCAAATACTTGTCTGATTTGTGCCTTTTGATGTTTTAAAGTTAGTTATAAATACAAGTTGTTGTTGTTAGTGGATACTCGCCAGCTAAAGATTCATCTCAAAATCTGTTGTGTCTGTAAACTCACATATGGAAGGATGGTAAGAAAAACGAGTCTTCTTACTGATTATTTCCAACCCCTGTCCCTTCTTCTCTTCCTCCAATACTGCCTCCATCCCTTTTGCCCTTTTCTATCTCCAAATCCCTACTCAAGGATAAGTGGCTTCTTTTACATCATCTTCCAAACCAGTACAGCCTAGAAGGACAAGAACAACAAACATATGGGAACACCAGAACTTGCTGATTCGCATTGAAGTCACTCAGCTTTTATGGCATGGAACTTTATTGCCATCCTTTCATTGTTACTGAATCAAAATACTGGAACCACTTCCTGAAATGTGGGTGCGTCTTAGAATGCACTTTAAGAAAACAGATCACCATCTCCTTAACATGATCTCCAATGAATGGGAAGTTAATAATGATCTGCCCAATACCGTGAAAGAAACTTCTTGATGTTCAATTTATTTGATGACTAAGTTCATGTTGTTGGTATTTTATTCCTATTTCGTTCATAGAACCTCCACATTTAACTAAGAGTACAAGTCCAAGGGGAATAGTTACCTCAGTTGGCTGGATGCTGGTTTGTGATGCAGAATGATACCAACAGTGTGGTTCAATTTCCCAACAGCTGAGCTTACCAGGCAGGAATCTCCCTCTCAACTTCTCCCCTTGCCTGAAGTGTAGTGACACTCAGGTTAAACCATCATCAGTCAACTCTTTCTAATGAAAGAGTAGTCCTATAGTCCAGTAGGATTATGGCATCATTACCTTTACTTTTACAAGTAAATAAAGCTTCCACCAGATCACTGGAGTTTTACACTTCCACAATCGTTTGAAATAAGGACAAGATAAAAATAACTGAAGTGAATGATCGATTCCGTACCCACTATGAAAAGAAAATTCTGTCCCTCGCAGAAGACTAAGGAGACATTCAAGTTCCACCAAATGAGGAAGTACCATTCATCATTCCACTGACACTCTATTGTAACATTAACCACAATGTCAGTGTCATTCATTTGCCTACCACTTCTGATCATTGGCCACTGTACCATATCTCCATGGTGTCTTGCAGATACCAGGGGAATGTCCATGAACTTATTACAGAAGTGGCTCGATGTGGAAGGTTATAGATTGATAGCCTCTCAAGATAATGAATGGAGCTATTTTTTATGGGTCATCACTCAAAAAATATGTAATGAAGGCTGTTTTAGGTTGTACTCTTTGTTGCCTAAGCTCCAAGTCCTGAAATTTCCTCACTACAATCCATCAACTCTCTGCCTTTCTTCTTTAAAATCCTGCTTAAATCTGACCCATTGAAGAGACAATATAATTCCTTTTGTATCTCAGTGTCAAACTTGTTGTTTATAAGGCTCCTGGAAACTTCCTACAGAACACATTATTATATTGAGGAGCTACATAGGCACAAGTTGCTTTGAAGACTGACATACTCTGTAAGTGAAGGGTGAACCAACTGTGGCCTATTTATAACATGAACAAACAACATTATACGTTCTTGTATAGATCTAGTAGGCTAGTCAAACTCATTGAAAGTATTGGCCAAAAGCCATGAATTAGCAAGACTATTGTCTATGAGCATATACTACTTCTCATTTATGTGCAAACCAAATTCATGAATGAACAATTAAAATATTGGCATTTAAAATCTCAAACTGCTGTTAGTGCAGTTGCTGCAGCTTTCTACTTTGACTCAAAAGCTGCTGTCAAGTGCTTGTTAGTGGACAACATAATGAAAGCAACGGCACATTGCTGCTTTAGAATTGAGTAATTTTCACTGCAAATGCTACAATGGGGGAATGATGACTTCACTTTATCATTCAGTGCATATGAAAGAGCAAGTAAGCACAGCTGCTTCTGGCAAAATACACGGAGCACTTAAGACCCTGGAAACAGCAACTTTGAAGATTAAACACATGCAAATATAAGAGAAAGGAAAAGATTACATTTAAATGGTACATTTCACAAAAAAAGAGTCGGGCACCCCCAAAGTTCTATTTCAATTAATGAAGAGCTTTTGAAGTTCTGGCATTGACAACCATCCTTGAAGTTGAGAAGGACATCTACTCAGAGATATAGGATTTTGCACTAGATCTTCAGATGACTGGAAAAAAAATCAATTCTTCACCCACAAAACCTTGGGGACACGGTCCATGAGGTAGAATACCTTTTCTTTTAATGTTTGAGTCAACATGGACAGCACTGGCCAACGTTGTCTGTCAATATTAGTAGGGTATTTCAAAATGTTGTTCAGAGTCAAACTCTTTTGTTTATTCATTCATAGGATATAACCATCACTGAAACAGTTGTCAATATTCGATGAGGCTAGTAGTATCTGGTGTTGTAACGTCTGCTGTCACTCCGAGTGGGAGAAGGAATTCATTCTCTGCATCAACCCATTCACCTTGATCTATAGATCTCCCTTCACTTAAATATTTCTCCTTATCTGCCATGACCAGTATAACTCAAATATCACACAGGGCAGCTCTGCGCTGTTAATGTTTGACCGAGTGCACAACAACCTTTTGGGGTGGCATGGTGATTAGCATTGCTACCTCACAGTGCCAGAGACACCATTGGGCAACTGTCTGTGATGAGTATGCATGAGTTTCCTCTGGATGCTCCAGTTTCATCCCACAGTCCTCAAAGATCAGCAAGGCGGCCTTTGTTTGGAGCTGCAGAAAATGGGGGAGATACTAAATGAGTATTTTGCATCAGTATTTACTGTGGAAGAGGATATGGAAGATATGGACTGTAGGGAAATGGATGGTGACATCTTGCAAAATGTCCATATTACAGGGGAGGAAATGCTGGATGTTTTGAAACGGGTAAAGGTGGATAAATCCCCAGGACCTGATCAGGTGTACCCGAGAACTCTGTGGAAGCTAGAGAAGTGATTGCTGAGCCTCTTGCTAAGATATTTGTATCATCGATAGTCACAGGTAAGGTGCTGGAAGACTGGAAATTGGCTAACATGGTGCTACTGTTTAAGAAAGGCGGTAAGGACAAGCCAGGGAACTACAGATCAGAGAGACTGACATCAGTGGTGGGCAAGTTGTTGGAGGGAATCCTGAGGATCAGGATGTACATGTATTCGGAAATGCAAGGACTGATTAGGGATAGTCAACATGACTTTGTGCGTGGGAAATCATGTCTCACAAAATTGATTGAGTGTTTTGAAGAAGTAACAAAGAGGACTGATGAGGGCAGAGCAGTAGATGTGATCTATATGGACTTCAATAAGGCGTTCGGCAAGGTTCCTCATGGGAGACTGATTAACAAGGTTAGATCTCATGGAATAAAGGGAGAACTAGCCATTTGGATATAGAACTGGCTCAAAGGTAGAAGACAGAGGGTGGTGGTGGAGGGTTGTTTTTCAGACTGGAGGCCTGTGACCAGTAGAGTGCCACAAGGATCGGTGCTGAGTCCTCTACTTTTTGTCATTTACATAAATGATTTGGATGCCAGCATAAGAGGTACAGTTAGTAAGTTTGCAGATGACACCAAAATTGGAGGTGTAGTGGACAGTGAAGAGGGTTACCTCAGATTACAACAGGATCTGGACCAGATGGGCCAATGGGCTGACAAGTAGCAAATGGAGTTTAATTCAGATAAATGCGAGGTGCTACATTTTGGGAAGGCAAATCTTAGCAGGATTTATACTCTTAATGGTAAGGTCCTGGAGAGTGTTGCTGAACAAAGAGACCTTGGAGTGCAGGTTCATAGCTCCTTGAAAGTGAAGTTGCAGGTAGATAGGATAGTGAAGAAGGCATTTGGAATGCTTTACTTTATTAGTCAGAGTATTGAGTACAGGTGTTGGGAGGTCATGTTGTGGCTGTACAGGACATTGGTTAGGCCACTGTTGGAACATTGCGTGCAATTCTGGTCTCCTTCCTATCAGAAAGATGTTGTGAAACTTGAAAGGGTTGAGAAAAGATTTCCAAGGATGTTGCCAGGGTTGGAGGATTTGAGCTATAGGGAGAGGCTGAGGAGTGACCTTATAGAGGTTTACAAATTATGAGGGTGTTTGTTAGGGTAAATAGGCAAAGTCTTTTCCCTGGGGTCGGGGAGCCCAGAAGTAGTGGGCATAGGTTTAGGGTGAGAGGAGAAAGATATAAAAGAGACCCACGGGGCAACTTTTTCACACAAAGGGTGGTACATGTATAGAATGAGTTGCCAGAGGAAGGGTGGAGGATGGTCAATTGCAACATTTAAGAGGCATTTGGATGGATATATGAATAGGAAGGGTTGAGAGGGATATGGGCTGGTTGCTGGCAGGTGGGACTAGATTGCGTTGGGATATCTGGTCGGCATGGACGCGTTGGACCGAAGGGTCTGTTTCCATGCTGTACATTCCTATGACTATATGTGCATGTTAGATGGATTGACCAAGCTGAATTGCCCATAGGCTTAGGTGGATTAGCCATGTGAAAATGCAGGGTCTCAGGGATTGTATAGGTGTGTGGTGTGTTAATGCCGTGGCTGTAAGAAGTGTATTTTTGCTAGTTTCTTTTAAGAGAGCGATTTAATGAGAGGTGACAAGCAAACTGTGGTCACGTAAACAGCTTGTGAAGCCTTTATTTATTTTAAAAGTTGGAACAATATAGGCAGCCTGGATGGGTGTGGCCAGCTCTCGCAGACCAGGATTTCTAGATTTTCTAGCTTTTAGATTCAGCAGAAGCAGCTGGAGTATTGAAGAAGTAGAAGCTTTTTTATTGCCTCTCTCAATTACAACAAGAAGCTTGGGTTTCTCTTTCTACTGCTGGTGTTGCATGTGAGAAAATCAGTTTTCTGAATTTGCCTTGTGTTTATGGGATGTTACTACACTGGAACAGTTCATTAGTAACAGTTAATGTCTCTATTAACCTGTTAAGTTTTCCATTAGTGTTATTATTCAAAGTTTGTTTTTGTTTTACTGTATTTTAAGTATGGGGTTTGAATAAATTGTGGTTTGCTTAATGTTGTATAGTTGAATTGCATCCGGAACACAGCACTTTATATTTGTCTTTAAAATAAGAAGAGTTTAGGGTCTCAGCTGCCTTCTTAAAATATTTTGAGGGGATCTGGCATGGTCCATAACAGTGGGATGCTCTTAAGAGGGTCAGCATGGATTTGACAGGCTGAATGGCCTACTCCACACTGTAGGGATTCTTTGATTCTAGTATGATGACGGTGCCAGGAATCAATGGATGCCCTGACAGTGGCAAGTACTCCCAGGAATGGCAACTGAAGGAATCATGTTGGCATTGGATGAAAGGAGCATCATTGGACCACAGGACTTGGTTGTTTTGGTGAGTGTGTGTTGTTAGACCAAGAGAAGCTACATCGACCTTTCATGAAACTTGACAGAAATGACAATTAGTTGATTTCTCGTAAAATTGAATTCCATGTCATTTTACTTGGCCGCATTGACAACTGTTAAGGTGACGAACACTGGATATTCATGTGATCATGGCGGTCTGTGAGGTACAATGTAACAAAGGCCTACCATAGGGCAGAATTGATAGGAACTTGCCATACCAACCTTGGATATGAATTTTCCATGAACACGGGCTCTGAGGCAGCAATGGCAGTCATGGGGCTCAGACTGAACTCTTAACGTTTTTGAGGACCCTTTTGGACTTCTGTTTTACCTTCTTTCTGTAGGTGTGGCCTACTGGACTGCTCTTTGGAGTTCGATTGCTGCCTCAAATAAAAACTGAAATGGTCTTTTAGCTGTTTATTGGTCTTTTTTAATCAAAAAACTGACTTTTCATCAACTCCCCCACCATTCAACTCCTGCACAAAATGCTTTTCAAAACATCAAGAATGCAGTTCCATGCCTTCCACAGCACCTGCAAATAGCTACAAGGTCTATCTGCTACCTTTTATTTGGCATCTGTTTTTAAACAATTACAGAACACCACACTGACAGCAATTATATCCAAGGAGAACCTGTGTACATTAAAGAACCTTCTACAGAGTGCAAATGTAAACTAAACCAGCAAAGCTTTAAAGATAGATTCATTCTATTCTTCTCTCAGAATAAGTGACTTGAGGCCAGGAAGATGTTCCCATAATCGTTAATTCAATCTGAGATGCTTGATTTATGATTTCTCAGTAATTAATTGAAGATCGGTTCTCTCAATAAACCTGTAATAATCATTTCCACAGCTTTATTGTGGTGCAATCAACACATTAAGGGAATAGTGTTAATGATAATTGCTGCTACAAAACATGACAAAATAGCAGCTTGCTTTTCTGCACAAGTCTGTAACAGAAGTCAGTGGGGAGATGGATTCCTCTCATTACTGTTTGCGGAGACAAAATGGACCTATTGCTGAAACACTCTTTTGTTTGAGTTTTCTTGCAAAATGGCTGCAGCAATTTAAAAGAAATTCACTGGAGCCATAATTGAAAAGAAATACATTTGAAAAGGAGGACATTCAAAAACAGTATCTTGCTTGTCGTCCGTGCATTTAATGATCTATATTTGCTTTGGCCTAGATATTGGTATGACTTGGATTTTCAAAAGTTCACATTTGTTTAAAAATCGGTTCCTGATTCTCCTCCTCCCTATGTCTCCTTTACTCGGCTCACAAACCCCAGATAACTTAGTTCTTTCTCAATTCCAGACTTGTGTACATTCTCCAGTTTGACTGCTTTACCATGATCAGACATATCTTCAACTGTCTAGATCCTCAACTCTGAAAATCCCTCTCCAAATTCCTTCTATTTATAGTTCTTCATCATTAAGTCTTTTCCCTCAAATTTCTTTGACAACAGAAAAAGGAAGAAGCAAGGTGCTGGAGAAATTTGAATTTGTTTGAAAATGTTTATATTGAACCAACATTGCAGTGGTTAGGGGCTAGGATACACCATGATGTTGGTGACCCACTGTGTTCTCACAAGGATGGTGCAGTGGCATAGTGATTAGAACTGCTGCCAGGGATCTGGGTTTGATTCCTATCTTGAGTGACCATCTATGTGGAGTTTGCACGTTCTCCCCGTGTCTATGTGTGTTTCTGCTGGGTGCTTCGGTTTCCTCCCCCAGTCCAAAGTGGTGCAGGTTAGACGGATTAGCTATGGCAAATGCGGGGTTATGGGGATATGTCGGGTTGGGGGGTGGGGGGGCAGGGTCTGGGTGGGATTCCCTTCGCTGGTCAGTGCAGAATCAATGGGCCAAATGGCCTCTTCTGCACTGTAGGGATACCATGATTCATGTGATAGGGTCTTGTAGCATCATGTGCTTCATAGCCTAGGCAAGCAAGAAAGATTGTTGGGGGAGGCTGAGGAGTTTGGACACTGGGAGAATGTCCTAAACAACACTTCATCTGGCAAGTTGTGAATAAGGGACGCACAACGAACATTTCCGTTTTGTCAGATATTAAACACAAGTGCAGTCTTTTATACTTCTAAATTCTTATGTTCTCTGGTGTTTAGAAAAATGGAGTTTGGAAGCATAAGAGGAAACTTCATTGTGACAGAGGGGCTTCTAAAGGGTCATGACAGGGGTTAGGGGCTAGAAGGAGAATGGGGACATGGCCTTAAGATAAGGAAGCTATCATTTAGATTTACAATGAGGAGTAATGACTTCACTCAAGCAGTTGTGAATATTTGTGAATGGTCCATCATTGAGTACATTGAAGAGTGGAGTAGACGGATGTTTTAACGTCTCATACAATCAAGGAACGTAGAAGATGGGGAAGGAAGGTAGAGTTGAAAGCCATCAGTCATGATCATATTAAATGGTATAGCAAGCTCGATGGGCTGAATGGTTGACTCCTTTTTTTAAATATTCATGTGGTCAAAGATCCCAAAATGTCGCATCGAGGGAGGGGCAAAAGACTTCTCCTGCAGCCCTGGCCACTATTTATTCCTTAGCCCAGAACAAAGAAAGCTCCTTATCTGGTCACTATTTTCATTGCCGTTGGGAGGACTTAGCTGTGAAAAACATTCCTGCTGCATTTTTTGCAACATTCTTTTTAATGATGTATGCTGCAAGTGAAAAGCAATCGGCATTCAGATAAAAAAAATCATCTATTAACTCTAATTTGTCAAAAGCTTCTATTCCTCATGGTTCAGTGGTTATCTAATACAAAACAAGAACAGAAAAGGATGAAGATTAGTCTGGAGGAAGGAGCAAGCATCTGGTCAATAAAAACCTTTTCCATCTGTAAATGTTTTTTCTACTTTATTCCACATCACCCCCAAAATATTAAGCATCCTGATAGATCCCAGTCATAGAGTACTTTATCTCAATTACAGTCTGCTCTGTTCATTACCATCTTTCAGTTCTGTTGTTAAGTTCATTCTCACCTCATTTCCACTTTTTTTGCCATCTGTTTCAGGCATCTGAATCTTCTGGTTATAAAATAATTAACAGGAATGAAAATTTCCGAGGACTGTGACTTGGGACAATATGTAAAACACAGGGAGATGGTTGTAAGTCAAACACATACAAATATGGTTTCTTGTATCGACAGGTTTTAATGATGCTGTTAAATAGAAATATTTATAAATACATCAATATATTTATGAATAAATATAAATAGAAAGATAAGGTTGAGAGTCTCCATTTAAGTTCAAGATGTTGCATAATTACCTTTCTTGCAGAATGGTCCATCGTAAGCAGAAGAGGTGCAGTTGCACGAATAACCATTGTATTTCTCTATACATTGTCCTCCATTGTGGCACAGGTTGCCATAGCTTGTACAGTGCCCCGGGCATCCTGGATTAACTCCAGGGGTCATCCTCGCCCGTTCTTCAAGATCAAGGTTCACTCCATTCAGTTGCAAAGCTCGAATGCATCCAAGGAATCCTTTCTGTCTTGAGGCCGTGCCTCCTGTAATTAAATGGCTGGAAATTAGAATGGCACTTCATGTCACGCCAGCTCAGAATTTAGAAAACACAATGTAATACAAATAACTTTGCATTCGTTAGATTGTGGAACCTGAAATCATGAAAGTCAAAATAAAGCTCAAAGCCCAGACCAGAATTGAGGCGAGTCCTGGTTGAGGGACAGTGTAGACTAGATGGGCTGAATGGCCTGCTTTCGTGCTGTAGGGATTTGACGATTCCTTCCCAACAGCACAATAAAGTAGCAGATGCTTTTTCAATTAACAAGGGTCGGCTAAATATCCAAATCAGAATGGGACTGAAAGTCAGAAGACTAAATACTGAAGTAGATGTTGAGATACTTCATGAGATACAATGTATTCTCTTCGGTAATATCACTTCCAATTCTACAGATTCTGTGTTCATTCGATTTTCACAAATCTGGGACAGAGATATTGTATGCTATCATTGCAGTGATGGAAAAATTTATATTTTATGCCTTTGTTGACTCAAGCATATTGGGTGGAATATTTTAAAGGGTATAAGTGACATGGGCTGTGGCAGAATTAGCTAACAGGTCAGATGAGGGTATCTCCATATTTGGTGTCTCCCGTGCCATCATCTCTGGTTATCATAGTGATGCAGCAGGTTCTCCCAGAGCACCGGCAAGTTAAAGCTTGTTAAGGCACTAGTTGACAAGTCACCTCATTAATATTCAGACATTTACCTTAAGATCTAGCTTTTTAGCTTATTATCTTACCAAACTCACCAAACAAGCTAGACATTGAGAAACCAGAGCAATACCTGGTAGCTTCAACTCGCTGCTTGCTTTGAACAACTTCCTTAGTGTCATAGAGTCAAATTCGTACAGCATGGAAACAGGCCTTTCAGCCCAACTCATCCATGCCAACCAATTTTCCTGAATTGAACTAGTTACATTTGCCTGCATTTGGCCCATATCCCTCTAAACCTTTTCTATTCATGTGCCTGCCCAAATGTCTTTTAAACGTTCTAACTGTAACTGCATCTATCACTTCCTTTGGCAGCTCATTCAACATATGAACCACCCTCTCTATGGAAACATTGCCCCTCAAGTCCCTTCTGAATCTTTCTCCTCTAACCTTAAACTTATGACTTCTAGTTTTGGACACCCTTACCCTGTGGAAAAGACCTTTGCTATTCACTTCATCTATGCCCATCATGATTTTATAAACCTCTATAAGAGCACATCTTAACCTCCAATGTTCCAGGGAAAAAAGTGCTAGCCTCTCCTTACCAGGCTGCAAATGTGTTGCTGGTCAAAGCACAGCAGGCCAGGCAGCATCTCAGGAATAGAGAATTCGACGTTTCGAGCATAAGCCCTTCATCAGGAATCCTTACCAGGCACCAACATTTCTGGGCAGGCTCAATGTGGACTCCACTTCCACTGACAATGGCATTTGATATGTGCTGGCCACAAAAAACTCTCATGGCACACTTCAGATCCAGTTAAAGAATATTATGTTACTTCATTGCTGAACCAGGAGCTATCACTGTGTGCTCAGGAATGTGCATGGAACACCTCTCTGGCCTTTTTACTCCCTCTCATAACACATCCTCACTTAGAGCCCATCTTGTTGTTCACAGCATACTGCTTTGCCTTGCCTTGCCTTTCCTTTTAGTGCTTTGCCCCTCAGCCACAGATACAAGATTCCTATTATTTGTCATGCCTTGTCCTTTAGCACAGACACAAAGGAAGGAAGCTAGTCATGGTTGTCAGCAGGTTTTAGTCAAGTTAATGGGGATAGCTTGGAGAAAGAGAGGACTGCAGATGCTGGAGATCAGAGTCAAAACGTGTGGTGCTGGAAAAGCACAGCCAGTGAGGCAACATCCGACGAGCAGGAAAGTTGACATTTTGAGCATAAACTCATTAAACTCCCTTGTTGGGTCCATGCTGCCCCCACCAACCCACCCTCCACTACCGGCACCCTCCCTTACCACCGCAAGAGGTGTAAAACCTGCGCCCACACCTCCCCCACTTAGCTCCATCCAAGGCCCCCACAGATCCTTCCACATCAGGAAAAGATTTTCCTGCACCTCCAAACACCTCATCTACTGTGTCCGTTGATCTCGCTGTGGTCTCCTTTACGTTGGGGAGACAGGACGCCGAGTTTGCACATTCTCTCTGTGTTTGCATGGGTTTCCTCTGGGTGCTCCAGTTTCCTCCCACAGACCAAAGATGTGCAGGTCAGGTGAATTGGCCATGCTAAATTGCCCGTAGTGTTAGGTGAAGGGATCAATGTAGGGGAATGGGTCTGGGTGGGTTGTGCTTCGGCGGGTCGGTGTGGACTTGTTGGGCTGTTGAACTTGAAGGACCTGTTTCCACACTGTAAGTAATCTAACTCTAACACCACCCTGTTGAACTGTCCTACCTATACAAACCAACCTCCTCTCTGATTCATCACCCCCCACTTTCATCTACCTATCGCATTCCCCAGCCCCATCCCCCTTCCATTTATCTCTCAGCCCCCTTGGTGAGGAAGAGCTTATGCCTGAAACGTCAACTCTCCTGCTCCTCAGTTGCTAGTTTACTCGCAGTGCTTTTCCAGTACCACACTTTTTGACTCTTAATGGGGATGGCCATTGCTCAGTGGGGTTTGGCATTGTCAGTTAAGAGCAGCCCCGATGCCAGTTCAAGGGCTTGAAAATGATCAGCCAGCTGCTCAGGAAGGTCAGATTCAGGATCCTCCCCACATATCATGGCACCTCCCACCGGTGCTGAATCGTTCTGTTCAACTGGGTCAGCTTTTCTCCTGGAATGAGAGACAGGGAGATGAAAGTGGATGGTGCAGAGACAACTTGAGTGAGTGTGTAGACAGAGTAGAAGGCATGCAGAGTTAGCAGTGTCCAGGGTTGGCATGGGTAAGAGGGAGTGGAGAAGATGTTGCAGGCATTTGGGCAGCATGCTGGCACTATGGTTAGCACTGCTGCCTCACAGCGCCAGGGACCCCTGTTCAATTCCAGCCTTGGGTGACTTTTTGTGTGGAGTTTGCACATTCTCCCCGTGTCTGTGTAAGTTGCCACCGGGTGCTCCAATTTCCTCCCACAGGCCAAAGATGTGCAAGTTAGATGAACTGGCTATGCTAAATTGCCCATAGTGTTCAGGGATGTGCAAGTTGGACGGTTTTAGCCATGGTAAATGCAGGGTTACAAGGATAGAAGGGTAGCTAGGTCTGAGTTGCATGCTTTTTGGAGAGCCAGTATGGACTCGATAGGCCAAATGGTTTCTTTATGCAATGTGGGGATTCTATGTATCTGTAATTGGTGACAGTAGCAGAGCAAGAGATTTCGTACTGATAGTAGCAGTGAATGTGAGGTATGAGAGAGAGGTATCCGGCTGAGTACAAGAGGGTCATTAACCTTCTTCCTAAAGTGCTGGTCATTCCTCCCGGTAATGAAGACTGCTTTAATCCAGGTGACCACCTCAGACATGCAGGCATGGTTTGGTGTCATGGTTTCCACTCCTGATCCTGGGCGGGGAGTGGGGGGGAGATATTTCACCTCTGCACCATCCTATCCAGCGAGACATCCAGGTCCCTGCCCACAAAGTAGGGTCATGATATCCCTCCATATGCCATATTTGGAGTAAATGGCAGGAAATGGCAGCTCCAGACTGACAGTACTCCCCCTGATGTACAACAGGCCTTTAACAATGGTCTGGGAACAAAGGATTCAGGTGAATTCTGAGATATCCACTGGGTGCCAGATTGTTCTGGGCATAGTGTGTGGTAAGATGGAGCTGGAAGTATGTGTGAGAAACACCACAGGGGTGCAGTAACGCAATAATGCAGTGCATTTGGCAAGACACGGTGAGAGAACTTGACAGGGTTAGTGATGAAAAACTCTCTAAAACACTTGGACTTGGCGAAAAAAATGTTACAGCCTATTGTTTCTTTCTCAGGAACCCTTGGAAATTGGTTTTGAATTACGAGCTTAAAAAGTCATAGTCTTAGAGCACCATAACCTCGCCATAATTTTCTCAGGAATATAGAAGAAATTCTAAGTGAAATGCAAGCCACTTTGCACGTGCTCTGCTGAATGAAAGCAGTTCCCTGGCCAAATGACCTTTTGATTCTCATCACAACTGAGACTACATTTTTTATTAGCCATGGTTCACCTATCTATAGTGTAGGGTGTGCTAAGCTCTCTGTCTGTCGGGACAAGTGCAGAGTTGTCAGACATCTTTGATGTTCAGTGGCACCACTATTGTTTGTAACAATAGCGTGCTCCAGACTACAGTTGCAAGTGAACTTGGCACTACTCAAGTTCTACAGAAACGAGGACCCATCTCAATAATCTTCAAAATTCTAATTAATTATCTAGTGACAAAGTAATGGGTTCAACATGTATCATGTATCCTGATGTATCACAATACCTGGAGTACTGTGTGCAGTTCTGGTCTCTAAATTTGAGGAAAGACATTCTGGCTATTGAGGGAGTGCAGCGTAGGTTCACAAGGTCAATTCCTCGAATGGAAGGATTACCTTACACTGAAAGACTGGAGAGACTGGGCTTGTATACCCTTGAGTTTAGAAGACTGAGAGGGGATATGATTGAGACATATAAGATTATGAAAGGATTGGACACTCTGGCAGCAGGAAATATGTTTCCGCTGATGGGTGAGTGCCGAACCAGAGGACACAGCTTAAAATTACGGGGTAGTCCATTTTGGACAGAGATGAGGAGAACCTTCTTCACCCAGAGAGTGGTGGCTGTGTGGAATGCTCTACCCCAGAGGGCAGTGGACACCCAGTCTCTGGATTCATTTAAGAAAGAATTGGATAGAGCTCTCAAAGATAGTGGAATCAAGGGTTATGGAGATAAGGCAGGAAGCGGATACTGATTAGGAATGATCAGCCATGATCATATTGAATGGCGGTGCAGGCTCGAAGGGCTGAATAGCCTACTCCTGCACCTATTGTTTATTGTCTATTGATAATGCAATAATGGTGAGAGACACATGATGAAGTAGAGCAAACCAGAAAGGAACAGAAACTCGAACTCAGTATTAAGGGAACGTGTGTAAAGATTAAACTGTATGCATAATGCACTTTCAGAAAGTTCTTAAAATTCCAGCAGCGTTACTTGGGAATTAGTGCCCAAACATGAAGTGGAATAAAAGCCTCAGCTTTGCTCATTCCATATTCTGAGCCAAATGGTTGTTGGTTCAAGGACCACTCTGGGATTCTAAGTGCACACTTTCAGTTGACTATTCATGTGCATTTCTAAAGGATTACAATAAATCACTAGAGATGCAACCATTTCGAGAAGATGCCAGACTGATTCACCATCTGGCCATTCTGGTATAATGCTAAAGCAAAAATTTGACAGCACTTCCGTTCTCCCTCAGAAGAAAAACGAATTGAATGGGCCAATTTCCATCCCTTAACCAACACAACCTAAAGTGTCATCCACCTCATCAGTAGGACTGAATGCACACAAAAAAAACCCTGATACTTTCATTTCTACTATACCCAGAGCTTGTCAACATGGATAAGAAACATGTTTGAACATTCACAAGGAATGATGGGGCTATGCAAATAAAATTGTTTTCATTTATACATTTTCTAAAAATGTGATTAAGCCATCAGCTGCAAAAACGTTCTATGCTTTTACTCAATCCAACAGTGGTCTGGCTTAGGATCCATTTCCTCACCTCTGTGATATGGGTTTAAATGGAACACTGCTGCTCTTAACTGTAAAAGTGTCAGGTGAGACTTGCAGGCAGTGTGCCAAGATCCCTCAGCCTTACATCACAGAATCAGGGCAGCTGCTCCCCGTTAATATCCTGGTTACAGATTTCTCCAGCTGTCCTTTACATTGCCCAGTTAACATTTATTTTAAATGTGCGTAGTCCGAAAAATAACAATGCCTTTTGAACTGTTCTCAAAGCACAGGACCTTACCCATGAAACTGACCACTAGCAGCACCTGATAATGTTCCACAGAGAATCATAGAATCCTTGTAGTGTGGAAGCAAGCCACTCAGCTCATGGAGGCCACACCGACACCTCCGCCCCCCCCCCCCCCCCACACACACACACACACACCCGCTCTGCCCATGACCCCGCATTTCTCTAGGCTAATCCATATAACCTGCACAGCCCTGGACACTATGGGCCAATTCAGAGTGGCCAACCCGAAGGTCTGAGGAAGGATCACTCGACCAGGAATATGAACTCTGATTTCTCTCCACAGATGTTGCCAGACCTGCTGAGCTTTTTCCCAGCAGTTTCTGCTTTTGTTGCAAAGGTAGTTGATCCAGCTTGCGCAGCCATTGTTTGTTTCGAGGATGCAGACATGAACAAAAAGCTGTGGGAGGTCTTGATTGAGAGAAAATGGAGAAAATGCCTCCAGAGGCAGGAGGACTGTTGGGAATATTGGAACAGATATGAGACATTTAGCCACTCATGGAGGGCATGGTTGGTCTCAGACAAATATCCACCTATGCCTGGTATCTACAGGTTGTCTACTTTACACATCTCGGAATTAACCCCAGAGAACAACGAACCAATGTCTCATTGTAAAGGTAGTCTTTGCTGTCACAAAATATCTGCAAGTAAAAAATGAGGTCTGCAGATGCTGGAGATCACAGCTGCAAATGTGTTGCTGGTCAAAGCACAGCAGGCCAGGCAGCATCTCAGGAATAGAGAATTCGACGTTTCGAGCATAAGCCCTTCAGGGCTTATGCTCGAAACGTCGAATTCTCTATTCCTGAGATGCTGCCTGGCCTGCTGTGCTTTGACCAGCAACACATTTGCAGACAAAATATCTGCACTCATGCTTTGAGCAACCTCTGTGCTGCTTGTTTTATTTGGTTTGAGCCCACGCCCAGGGGCTTTCAATCAAGCACAGACAGCATAGACCAGTTACCAATCAAACACAGAACAACTGAACCACATCATCTATCATTTGTGGAGGAGAGTTCCAAACCTCAATCATTATTTGTGTGTGGAGTTCCTTCCTAATGGGAGACTTGAACACAGAGATTGGATGTAAAATAAAAATCACAGGGGAGATAAGGAGAATAATTTTATGCATAACACTCTTCTAATATGGAATGTACTGCCTTAAAGAATGATGGGAGGGTATTTAATTTCAAATTTCAAAGGGGAATGTACACTTGAAGTGGCAAGATCTATAAGTCAATGGAAAAGAGGATTGGAATTTATTGGAAGGACCTCTACCTATGGTACATGATTGTATCATCACATTATTTCTCAATACCACTGAGTCTATTAACCATAAGGAGAATGTGCAAGCTCCATACAGACAGTCACCCGAGGGTGGATTCGAACCTGGGTCCTAGATGCTATGAGGCAGCAGTGCTAACCACTGAGTGACTGTGTCCCTCTTGCCTGATACTGATTACAATGCTTCTAATGTTGAGCAAATATCTTAGAGGACAGTTCAATGGCATCAGTAAAGGAATGTAAAGGCACAAAGCATAAAAGACAGAGGTGATGTAATATAATATCATGGATAGAGAATTGGGTAATGAATAGAAGACAGAGAGTTGGGGTAAAAGGGCTGTTTTCAGAATGGAGACCTGTAACTTGTGGAGTGCCACTAGAAACAGTACTGGGGCCACAATTACAACATATATATCATTGACTCAGATGAGGAAAATGAATGTACACTTGTTAAGTTTGTAGATGACACAATAAGGCAAGTGGTGAGGATGATACCGTGAGTCCGAAGAATAACATAGGCACATTAAGCAAATGGGCAAAAACATTGGTAAATGCAATATAATGGGGTTAAATATGGAGCTATTCACTTTGGCAGGAAGAATAGATGAGCTGAATATTATTTAAGTTGTGAAAGATTGCGGAAAGCTACAGAGCAGAAAGACTTGGGAGTCCTTGTCCATGGATTACAAAGGCTAACATTCGAGTTCACTGGGTAAGAAAAGGCGAACAGAATACTGGTTTTATTTCAAAGGGAATGAAACGTAAAAATAGGGAAAAACTATGCAATGCAGTTTACCGCTAACAGCTTTGGGCATCTCATAAAAAGAAAGATGTACTATCATTCCAGACAGTCTAAAGGAGGTCCACTAGGCTGAGACTAAGAAAGGAGGAACAATGTTATGAGGAGAAGTTTAGGCCTGCACTCACTGGAATTTAGAAGTACATGGGGTCACCTTGTTAAAATATGCAGGATTGGTAGATATGGAAAGGCTGTTTCTCTTTGTGGGGAAAGTCCAAGAATTCTCTGATGTAAGTGCAAAGACTTGCACATCTAAGTCAAAAATGAGGAAGATTTTTTTTCTCTCAGTGGATAATGAATCTACATAGAACATAGGACAGTACAGCACAGGAACAGACCCTTCAGCCCACAATATCATGCCAAACATGACGTGAAATTAAACTAATCCCTTCCGCCTGCCCTTGGTCAACATTCCTTCATTCCTTGCATATTTATGTGCTTATCCAGAAATCTCATAAACACCTCTATTGTATCTGCCACCTCCACAATACCAGGAAGCAACTTCAAGACTCCTACCATCCTCTCTGTAAAAAACAATTGCCCCCACACCCTCTTTGAACTTTCTCCCTCTCATCTTAAATGCATGCCCCCGGTATTAGAATCTGTGGAATTCTTTACCACAGGGTACTGTTGAGGCTGTGTGGCTATCATAAATATTCAATCCGTAAGGGAATCAAGGGTTACTGAGTAAATGTCAAAAAATGGAGTTGCGGATCATCACATTAGCCACAATCTCATTGAACAACAGACCAGACTTGATGGGTTGGCTGGTCTATTTCTTCTCCTTTATTTTATGGTCAGAGCCAAAAAACATACCAACTCTCTCCAGATAATAATAAATTGTAGTTAATTGTGAATTGAAAATGTGTTGCTGGAAAAGCGCAGCAGGTCAGGCAGGATCCAAGGAGCAGGAGAATCAACGTTTCGGGCATGAGCCCTTCTTCAGGAATGAGGAGAGGGTGCCAAGCGAGCTGGGATAAAAGGTAGGGAGGAGGGACTTGGGGGAGGGGCATTGGAAATGCGATAGGTGGAAGGAGGTCAAGGTGAGGGTGATAGGCCGGAGTGGGGGTGGGGCGGAGAGGTCAAGAAGAAGATTGCAGGTTAGGAAGGTGGTGCTGAGTTCGAGAGTTGGGACTGAGACAAGGTGGGAGGAGGGGAAATGAGGAACCTGGAGAAATCTGAGTTCATCCCTTCTGGTTGGAGGGTTCCGAGGCGGAAGATGAGGCGCTCCTCCTCCAGCCGTCGTATTGCTATGGTCTGGTGATGGAGGAATCCAAGTACCCGCATGTCCTTGGTGGAGTGGGAGGAGGAGTTGAAGTGTTGAGCCACGGGGTGGTTGGGTTGGTTGGTCCGGGTGTTCCAGAAGTGTTCTCTGAAACGTTCCACAAGTAAGCTGCCTGTCTCCCCAATATAGAGTAGGCAGCGGATGCAGTAAATGTTGTGTGTGGAGGTGCAGGTGAATTTGTGGTGGATATGGAAAGATCCCTTGGGGCCTTGGAGGGAAGTAAGGGGGGAGGTGTGGGCGCAAGTTTTGCATTTCTTGTGATTGCAGGGGAAGGTGCCAGGAGTGGAGGTTGGGTTGGTGGGGGGTGTGGAGCTGACAAGGGAGTCATGGAGGGAATGGTCTTTTCGGAACGCTGATAGGGGAGGGGAGGGAAATAGATCCCTGGTGGTGGGGTCCGTTTGGAGGTGGCAGAAATGATGACGGATGATACGATGTATATGGAGGTTGGTGGGGTGGTAGGTGAGGACTGGCAACAATGTATTTGAGACAATATGCAGTAACATCAACGAGCATAGATTACGTGTGTAAGTCTAGTAGCCTTGTAAATAGCTAGTATTGTTAAGAACCTTCACAACATATGTCGTAACAAGAACTTGACTCCCTATTGTAAAGGTTACACAGACTAACATATAGAAAACACAAAGCGCACTGTCATGCCTGACCAAAAACAGTTGCGAGGTTAAATAAAACAGGGCCTTTACATTGTTGGGATTTTGAGTTTCCCTGATGTGCACATCAGGAGCAATGTCCTCATCTCCCAAAACATCCCTCCCCACCTTTCCATACCAGTAGGGACCTAGAATTCTGACTATACAAAGAGAAATCAAGAAAAAAGAAAGAATTATAGATGAAAAGAAAGGGCAGCTTGGTGGCTCAGTGATTAGCGCTGCTGCCTCATAGAATCAGGGACCTGGGTTTGATTCCATCCTCGAGCATCTGTCTGTGTGGAGTTTGCATGTTCTCCCCGTGCCTGCGGGGGTTTCCTCTGAGTGCTCCAGTTTCCTCGCACCATCCAAAGACATGCAGGCTAGGTAGATTGGCTTCGCTAAAGTACCCAGAGATGTGTAAATAAGGTGGATTAGCCAAGGGAAATAGTGAGTTACAGGAGGGGATGGGTCTGGGTGGGATATTCTTCTGAGGGCCGGTGTGGACTTGATACACTGAATGGCCTGCTTCCACACTGTAGAGATTCTATAAAGGAGAAAATAAAGGACAGGAAGAAAGGAATGACAATTTATGAAGATTTTTAAAAACTTCCCAGACAAATGAAATTCCTGATGAATGAGACGCCACACAATGTGATTGTTATGTTTACTGCAATGGTAGTTGATAAGCTATGATTAATATCTATCACGTTCTTAAAATGGAACTTATACTTTAAAAACAAGACTGGAAATTATCCATGCTGTAAAAGGATTTATAGTTTCCTAATTGCGCCAGAGTGATTAAGAGACTTACCATACAGAAAAACGCCCTTTGGGCAACTGAGCCTTCGCAGTCAAAAACAACCACCTAACTGTTCTAATCTCATTTTCCAGCACTTGGTCCATAACTTGTATACATTAGCATCTTGAAAGGGATTGTAGGAAACAAACCTCAGCACGAAAACATAATGGCGACTGACTGTGTGGAGTTTGCACTTTCTCCCCGTGTCTGCGTGGGTTTCCTCCGGGTGCTCCGGTTTCCTCCCACTGTCCAAAGCTGTGCAGGTCAGGAGAATTGGCCATGCTAAATTGCCCATAGTGTTAGGTGAAGGGGTAAATGTAGGGATATGGGTGGGTTGCGCTTCGGCGGGTCGGTGTGGACTTGTTGGGCCGAAGGGCCTGTTTCCACACTGTAAGTAATCGAATAATTACACTGCCAACCCTTTATCCCAGCTTTCTAGAATGAAATGGGTGCAGGTGCACCAAAGACATGACGTTCCCCAGGAGGTCATGGATGGGTGGGGGTGAAGCTGTAATTTCACAAGTGCAATGAATCATCAAGCAGCTTGTGGTGATCACCACCTCACTGAGTGTCTCATTCACTGCCACAACTCACTAGATGGTTCACACAGTATGAACAACGAGCACCATCGGAGCGATTATTATTTGGCAGAAAATTCTGGCTCCTGTTTAATAACTCCTCGTGCTCTCCTGTTTTACAGAACACATTCTTTAAAAAAAATAGTCAAGGGTATGCCAGTGATTCAACCATAATTGCAGTCAGCAGTTCCTGACTGCTTTGAACAGCACACTACAGTATGGGAAAGCATTGTATTCCCACTAGATGGTGCTTTGCTCCTTTGATACCAAAGTATGCATCAAAACAATGATTACCTGAAAAGAAAACATGTATCCACAGAGCAGTTTGTGTGATCTAAGGACATTCTAAAGTGCTACACAGCCAATGAACTATAAGTGATGCATTTCACTGTTGTAATTTAGGAAACACGTTCAACATTTCACAGTGCAACAAACAGCCAAAAAATAATGACCAGAAACTGGAATCAAAAAACCTTTAGCCTCTTAACTGAAAGCGATGCAAGAAGCTGAATCTGAGATGCCAGTTTCCAGTCATTTAAGAGATAAAACTTGAACTGGATTGGAAGAATACATAGAATATTTATAACATAGGACACAAATACATTTAAATAAGTCAGTTTTGTTTTATATTGATGGATTCTGCATGATGTCTTTCATCAATTCATCACCTCTCAGTATGCCATTCATATCTTTATAATTTTTGAAACAACGTTCAATAAAGTTAATTCAAAATGTTATAATCTCATACCCATTTCAGTATCATTACTTAGTCTACTCAACCTATGTAACAGTTCAGCAATTTAGGTGGCAGATGAAGGTCAAAACTGACCCTATGTGAAATGTAAAATCAATTGACAAGCTCTTCTGAACCTGTTGACAATTGTTCCTGGTAAGTTACCGATGAGCCATTCTGAATCTGTGGTTCTAGCCCAGAGAATGGCATCAGAATGCCTTGGCACAAAGGCACAAACCCAAGCCCTGCTGTCACCTCACATCCATCCATTTTCACTTTCAACCAAAAATTCAGGAGTGGACCTCCTGGCTCATAAGAAAGGAGTTTCCTGATCCCAGAGTGAGAAATGGGAAAAAAAAGCAACAAGCCGTATTGGGATGAAATTTCCCAGCTACAGATTGACTGGAGGGAGGCAACTTGTAAAAATCATTAAAGGCAACAATCAACAGTGGCAATTTTCCTCCAGTTTCCTCCCACAGTCCAAAGATGTGCAGGGTTGGGAGGATTGGCCATGGGAAACGCAGGTTTGTGAAAGATTAGGGTGGGTCTGATTGGGGTGCTCTTAGGAGGGCCGGTGTGGACTTGATGGGCTGAATGGCAGGCTTCCACACTGTAGGAATTCTATAATCCTATTTTCTGACAGGTAATCCCTCTCTCCTATCTGGCTTCTACTTTCTTCCACATTCTCCACGAGATCCTAAGTTACCAGATAAATGAAGTTAATGTGACTGAGACAGTACGTATCTCTTTCTGTTGCTGGTTCCTAAAGCAGACTGGCATAGCTCCAAACCCAGGCCATCCGGAAGAGAGATTAAGAAATACCGCTATGCGCAAAAGGTGACAGAAAAACTGATCCACCGCCCCTCCCCTGCAGAAAGCAGCATGATTCATAATGTTAACTCTACAAATGGCAGGTTTATGCTTTACAAGAATATTAAATATGTGGAGCCAAGGGGGAAAGTGGAGTGAACATACAGATTAGCCATAATCTCACTGAACAGCTGAACTCACTCGAGAGGTTGGATCCATTGTCTGATTTTGAGAGTGCTGTGATTTTCCTATTCCAACAGGAATTTCAACAATCCTATAAGTCGATTTTCGATCACGGCTGCAGACCGTGAAGTATTATTTCAGTTGCATGGAAATAAATATTTTAAAGCTCAGCTCAACTCTCAGTTACAATGAATAAATCATACATTATCAAGCCATTCTGAATCACTCTCATATCTCTAACAAGTTTTTTTCAAGTGAATGTACAGTTTGAGATAGACTCCAGGGAGCAGTGGAAAACAATCCCTGGTGGCTGTAGTGTTGGAATGTCAAGGATGCTTAGTGAAGAGATGTTGTAATTTGTACAACATGTTTCAATTCAAAAAGCTAGATGCTGAACATTAACTAAATATTACCTGTGTCCCTTTCTAACAAAGTATAAACCTGCGCTAATGTTGAGATTTCCCCAGGGGATCACAGTTTGTCATATAGTCGCGCTAATCCACTGATCAATTTGAATTCTGTCATGTTAGATATAAAAAGATTGTTATATGATGGGTAATCCTGTTCTCACCTCTAGCTTCCATTTTCTTCCTTTTCCTATCAGAATTCACGAATGGTGACGGATCAAGGTCTGTGCTACTCTAGATAACACACACACAAATGCACGGAAGTGCAGGGCGGGATAACATCATTGTAGCCCATCTGGCTGGGCTCAATGTTTATGGAAATGGCCAACCCGAAGTCCTGCTCAAACATCAAGCCAAACTTTGATCTCTTGGAATGCCTTTCAATCCAATCTGACTTGATGTCTTCGCATCTCTTGGTGCATATCTAGCCCTTTCTTCTCTCTGAACTGAAAACGGTCATTATTGTACCTCCTTAAGTGCTGAGGTTCAGATGTTTTCGCTCAAGTGCAATCAAAATCTTAAAGGAGTCACAGTTGTGAACACACAAGACCCCGTTCTATGGAGACAAAACGTCCACACATTGCACCTTTTCCATTGAGGAAAGAATGTTGGAAGCAGCCAATTCTTCCTGTCTTCCCACATCCACACTCTGACCAGTGTTCATAGTTGACTGGCCTGATTAGAATTTAACCAGTTAACTGAGAGTTTGCAGTTTCTGCTGACCCTCCATGCCAACCACAGTCTAACCAAACCAAACGTTTTTTTTTAGATTAGATTACTTACAGTGTGGAAACAGGCCCTTCGGCCCAACAAGTCCACACCGACCCGCCGAAGCACAACCCACCCATACCCCTACATATACCCCTTACCTAACACTACGGGCAATTTAGCATGGCCAATTCACCTGACCCACACATCTTTGGACTGTGGGAGTAAACCGGAGCACCCGGAGGAAACCCACGCAGACACGGGGAGAACGTGCAAACTCCACACAGTCAGTCGCCTGAGGCAGGAATTGAACCCAGGTCCCTGGCGCTGTGAGGCAGCAGTGCTAACCACTGTGCCACCGTTCTTCTCATGTGGTTGTTCCCTTTCTAAAATCAGTTTTGTTGTGTTTCAACACTGAAGAGTGCAACAGAAAAATGCTTCAACTTCAGGTTTCTCTTCAGAATCATTGAATAATACAATCCTGACAGTGCGGAAGCAGGCCATTCGCCCTATTGAGTCCACACCGACCCTCTGAAGAGCATCCCACCCAAACACACCCCCCATACAGTATCCCTGGAACCATGCAATTCCCGTGGCTAACCTATACATCCCAGACACTATGGGCAATTTAGCATGGCCAATACACCTAACCTGCACATCATTGGGCTGTGGGAGGAAACCGGAGCACCCAGAGGAAACCCACGCAGACACAGGGAGAATGTGCAAACTCCACAAAGACAGTCACCTGAGGCTGGAATGGAATCCAGGTCCCTGCTGCCGTGAGGCAGTAGCAATGTTTAATGAGTAAAGATGCAATTTCATCAGTCTGTTAAATGGTAGCAGGAGATTGCAAAGTTCAGATCATTTAAAAGAAGTAATAACATTGAGAGAAAAACTTCTTTTGCATTGTATTATTGACCTGAATTTGAAACTTCTAAATATTCCAATGACATGAAATGGAGTAGTCAATGATAGGCTTCACAGGCCACATGCAGCCTGGAGAAGTGTCCAGGCACCGAGCAAGTGAAACAAGAACACAGGAACATAAACAGAGTAGACCATTCGGCCCATTGAGCGTACGGCCCATTCAATCCTATCATGGCCGATCGAACACTCCAATGCGTTTTACCCAACCCCTCCCCCTTACTTTGTATGCCACAGGTAGGCAAAAATCTGTCAATCTTTCTCTACCTTAAACATACTCAAAAAGCAAGCTTTCACAGCCCTCCATTTTGGTGAGTTCCAATCATTCACAACCTTCGAAGTTAAAAGCAAAAGCCTCCTCAGCTTCTCATGTGGCACGTCCCTGAGTTTTATATTGTGCCCCATGTCCTTGGTCTTCCAACCAGGGAAAACATCTGATCTACAACTTGGGCTAACAAATGGAACAAAAGGAAATGTGAAATGATACATTTTGCTCGACAGAGGGAGAGGTGATAGAAAACAGAAGGAGAGGTGATAGCTCTGAAAGGGTGAATCTAAAGGGGGCATAGCAACAGAGAAGTCTGAGTGTGTGTGTACATTGAAGTGGAGTTAATGCTGGAATGTGGGAATGCTGAAATGTAAGAAATGCAGCCACCAATATGCCCTCCCCAAGTCCCGGCAAACAGCGATGTGATAATGACAAAATAACCCATTATCACAGGGTTGATTAAGGGATAAATATTAATTGAGACTCCATGGATAGCACTCCTGCCCTTCTACAAAACAGTGCTGTAGTTTTCGTTTGTGTCCATCTGAGCAGGGATGTGGATATTTAAACATCTCATCCAAAGCAGCAAGAATTATTCAGCGACTCACAGAAATACCTGAGAAAGAATTGATTTATGTGGTAAGTCGGTCAGTAATTATTAAATGCAATGATAATTGCATCCATGTAAGTTGGACAAGAGCATTTAGAAACAGGGTTGTTTTTTTAAAATCAATTTTCAATGGTAATGCTACAATAATTGCTGGTCGGAGTGTGGGTATTATATGCATAGTTCTTATGGTCTCACATGATCCTTTGCACATTATCTTACTAAAGCATTTAGTTAATTATTTACTCACCCATGACGTACCATTGAACAAAACAAAGACTGTACACTGTATAACTCAGAGCTAAAAATGGTCAAACATGTTTAGTGTTGCAATATCTATTTAGTAAGAGTGTTGAAAAAGAAAAAGAGACTTGCATATGCACTGCAGCATTGCTCCAAAGAGCAATGCCTCACAAACAGCAACACAATAATGACCAATCTGTTTTAATCATGGAATCACAGAAACAAATCTACAGCAAGAAAGCTCTTTCTCAAATAGTCCTCCACAATGGGGTTTGACTAGAGAAAGCATTGCTTCTATTTGTCCAACAATTCAAAGAAAGAATCAAAGAGAAAACCTTTACAACACAAAAAGCCCAATCATCAAGTGCCTTCAGTCTATCAGTAACTGTACTCTCTACCACTGCAATGTCATTTTGAACACTTAGAAGCAGCAACTAAGTACTTTTCAAGTTGCAGAACTAACTAAACACACGAGGACATTTGTTGTTAGCCAAATGCTGGAAGGCATGTTCTCTCTCGTCACTTCCCCACCAGCACACAGGAGCTATCATCTATACCATCGACAAGATTTACTGCAGCAATTTGCCAGGATTTCTTTGGTACTTCTGGCAAACAAGCACACAGACAGACAGGGGTAACTGGAGCATGAAAAGATCATAACCACCAGGCTCCACTCCAAATCACAAATCATCTTGACAGGAACATCTATCACCATCCCTTCATCCATGGCGGGGTCAGAATCTTGCAACACCCCACCGACGGCATTATGTGGGCATATACGCAGCTCACTGATTGCAGAGTCAGCCTCGCAATGCCCATATCCTAACAATGAAGTTAGGAAAGAGTTGGTCTGTGTTTGGTTCAGAAACGGAGGGTTTGAACGCACTGAAATTAACTTTGTCTGTGGCAGTGCAGCTCAGCCTTGAAAAGAAATGCTGCAAATTGCGCTGTACTGAGGCCTAATTACACTTGATATCAGACAGAATGTAAAGCCAGAAAACATTCCAGCATTGCAACAGCCTACAAAGGCATTGGGTCAATATTGTGCAAGGCAGGTTTTGAGTAGAGTCATAGAATCATAGAGTTGTACAGCATGGAAACAGACACTTCGGTCCTACCCGTCCATGCCAACCAGATACCCCAACCCAATCTAATCCCACCTGCCAGCACCCGGCCCAAATCCCTCCAAACCCTTCCTATTCATACACCCATCCAATTGCCTCTTAAATGTTGAAATTGTATCAGCCTCCATCACATCCTCTGGCAGCTCATTCCAAACATGTACCACCGTCTGCGTGAAAAGGTTGCCCTTTAGGTCTCTTTTATATCTTTTCCCTCTCACCCTAAACCTATGCCCTCTAGTTCTGAACTCTCCCAACCCAAGGAAAAGACTTTCTCTATTTATCCAATCCATGCCCCTCATAATTTTGTAAACCTCTATAAGGTCACCCCTCAGCCTCCGACGCTCCAGGGAAAACATCCCCAGCCTGTTCAGCCTCTCCCTGTGGCTCAGATCCTCCAACCCTGGCAACATCTTTGTAAGTTTTTCCTGAATCCTTTTAAGTTTCACAACATCTTTCTGATAGGAAAACCAGAATTGCACGCACTATTCCAACAGTGGCCTAACCAAACTGAAAGATTTCTTTTCACATAGGGTCATGAACCAGATTGTCAAGAGGATGATCAAAGTCCAGATACAAAGATTTGCATAAAACCTGAAAGGATAAAAGGTAATTCCTGTATTATTGCATTGGTCCGTGAGCATATGGATGAAAGAGAAAGGAAAATATAGGAAAGAGAGGGAGAGTGGGTGTGGAAAACGGAGACAGAGAAGGAGAATGAGAGAGAAGCATAGGTGGGGTGGGTGAGAGGAGTAGATATAAAAAAGGGAGAGAAGTAAAAATAGGGAAAGAGAGTGGAAGAACAGAAGAAGGTGAGAGAAAAACAATGGGAAGCAATGTATGAGGAAAGATTTTAAAATCCCTCGACGCTCATAATTCAGTCATAATCAGATCCGTAACCTTAATTACCACAATAACAACATCACACATTGTCACCTACTTGACAATTATTAAAAACTTGAAGGAATATTTCACAATGTTGAAAATCATTAACAAAGCAAGAATTAATCTATCTTCAGGGAATGAGGCTAAATGTCACACAACACCAGGTAATACTCCAACAGGTTTATTTGGAAGCACTAGCTTTTGGAGCATCGCTTCTTCATCAGGTGGTTATAGACAAAGGAGTTCAGTGTCATGGAGATGTGATACAGTAAACAATCTTAGATTTAAACTTTCATCTTTTATAATGGGATATGCTGGTTTCTGTTCTTTGATACGTAAATCCCAGAACTTACAAATTACATTCTCAACACAGCTCAGGTTTTTAAACAATAGGCATCCAGTCTGTCCGTGTCCCAATGCAATGTCAGACTGACAAACCCTCTGTATAGTTTTACATGGTTTTGAGCAAAAGAAAATGTAATGTAATTCTGCCAAATGAAGTCACATAGCAGTTCAGCAGTGAACTGAGCCTGTTTCATTTATTATGCGTTCATTGAGTATTTCAATTAGAATTCTGTATGGCTCATGGGCCAGGAGAAACATAATGCTCAGTAGGTACACAAATAAAATAGAAGTGTTTGGGAGATATGGACAACTAGTGTAACCTAGCTGAGTCTCTGATAGAAATAGATTTGACCACATTGGTAAGTAATTGGGTTAGTTACAGAAACCAGATGCTGATTTCTGGGGAGGTACCTAAGAAGAGGACATAATCATTTAATGCTTATGACTGCCCGTTTTTTAAAATAAATTACAAATTTTTGCATAATGATTTCATTTAGCATCTATAAGTTCAATTTTTTGATTTGCCTCAGTCCCTTTAAGTTGCTTCCTGTCATCCTTACAGCTAACTATACTCTATTATTGCAGCGATTAATAACAGATTTTTAACTCATCCCTTTTTCATTCATTATTTTGTTTCTAGAATTATGAATTACTGCTGTGTTATCAAATGGCATATTCAATGCATTCGTACAAATAAGTTGTGAAATAATGCCTGCATTGGGTGTTGCTTCACCAGCAGTTAAAATGACATCTTGCATTTATATTGTGCTTTTTGCAACCTCAAGACACTCCGAATCACTACACACCAGGCAATTTTACCTCCTCCTTTTGCAGGATTTTCATGATCATAAAGTAAGAAAGGCAACGTTCAATTTGCATAATGTAAGTTCCCACAAACAGCAATGTGCTTCAGATCAAATGGGGAGGTCATTTCCGTGTTCCTTGAAAGTAGTGCCGTTACATGTTACATGTCTTTCTGAGTGCTGGCTGAATCTTAGTATAATATCACCCTGAAAAAATAACACCCCTTATCGTGTAGACTCACTCAGTATTATACTGGAGGGCACAGGTTTAAGGTGAGAGTGGAAAGATTTAAAAGGAACCTGAGGGTAGTGCATATGGCAAAGTGTTGGATACAGGTACAGTGACAACATTTAAAGGACATTTGGACAAGTACATGAACAGGAAAGGTTTAGAGGAATATGGGCCAAATACAGGCAAGTGGGATTAGTTTAATTTGGGAAATTTGGGTGGCATGGTTGAGTTGGACTCAAGGGTCTGTTTCTGTGTTGGATGATTCCATGGAGTGCCAGCCAGACCTTTGTGCTCAAGTCCCTGATGTGAAGTATGAAACCTCAATCTTCAGAGTTCAGAGGTAAGGAGTTTCATCAACTGAGTCACAAGTGACTCAGACAACGAGAACTGAAAGAACTGCGGATGCTGTAAATCAGAAACGAAACAGTAGATGCTGTAAGTCAGAAGTTGCTAAAAAAAAGCTCAGCAGGTCTGGCAGCATCTCAGAGAAATCAAAGTTGACATTTTGGGTCTGGTGAGGCAGGGTCATCTGACCCGAAAACGATAGCATTGATTTCTCTGCACAGATGCTGCCAGACCTGCTGAGCTTTTCCAGCAACTTCAGTTTTTCTTTCCGACAATGAGAACCCTGGAATGATGCAGACTATACGTTTGAGTAGAACGACAAATAAAACAAAACTGAATTTGTTTCACAATTCATCACCTCCCTGGTCATATCAAAAACACACGTCAGCCAAATGATTAAGTGCAGAATTGTCATTATGTGAACAAACATGATAATCACATGTGTCTTGTGAAAACTCATAAGGTGAATAACTAGTTAGGATTTTTGATAGCACTGGCTGAGTAGAAATGTCAAAAGCTGATGAAAAATCAAGGAACAGAAATTTTGGAATGAATTTTAATAACAAATTAAAATCAAATGGGATACAATATTTATCACAGTTTTCAAACCTGCCACGGGGAGAGGGAGAAAGAGGGAGATAAAATATGGAATGATAGGTATGTCTGCCTTATATTACCTATTGGGGAAATGCCAGAATCTATGGGCTTAGCTTTAGGTCAGTGATGAAGCAGGCATGGTGTGTTCAGCAGTACAACCCTATCTCAGTCTAGGCAGCAATGTCAATTTTCCCTTCCAGCTATTGTGTGAGTCTAGCAGCACAGTATATTGACCGTGACTCCATGTCTTCCGTGGTACCACAAGCTGGAAGTATGTCACTTTCAGTCTATTTTCAATTGAATTACATGAATATTTCTTAATGTTCCCAAATATAAGTGTTAACAACAGCCAACGATTCCTCTTCAATTCCCTCAGTCACCCTTACACCACACTCCTGGCAAACCTGGATCCTTCCTCTTCATTCCCATGGTTTCAATCAACTAGGTAAAACAATGACTGCAGATGCTGGAAACCAGATTCTAGATTAGAGTGGTGCTGGAAAAGCACAGCAGGTCAGGCAGCATCAGGTTTCACCTGGGTCCAAACACTTTTGGAGTGTAGGATCCTCTCAATATCCTGGATAACTTTGGTAGCCCAACCCACCCCTCTCCCCACACCCCACCACACTCTCACCCCCTGCCCTGCACCCCTGCCGCACTCCGAGCTCTTCACCACCCCAAACCCTCAGACCCGTCGATTTTGGCTCCAGCACGAGATGGGGAGGTTTTATGTTTTTGCAGCATTGCCTGCGTATCAGGAGAAGCAGATAAACTTCCTTCCACCCCTTCTCTCGTTCCACTCCACTCTGTGGGATTAGATGATTGAATTCCTAGCATAATCGCACCATCTCTTCCATCAGGGCTCTACCCCTCTTGAGAATGGGGGACCAGAACAGAAGCTAAAATACCTGATTCCTTCAGCTGAGCTCCTGGAATAAAGCAGATAGCCAGCTATCTCTGCCTGGGCCTGTATAATACAAATTAGTGGAAATAAGGACTGCAGAAGCTGGAAGTCAGAGTTGATAAAATGTGGACCTGGAAAGGCAGAGCAGGTCCTGATGAAGGATCCCAACTTGAAACATTGACTTCCCTGCTCCTCCAAGGCTGCATAATCTGCTATGCCTTTCCAGCTCCACATTTTATCAACCTTAACCCAAGTGGGTGTTGCTGATGAAAATGAGCCCTGGATGGCTTTCTTTTGATCCATAGCCCAGTGGTACTGAGACTAATCTTAATTCTCAACAGCTGCTCTCCTGGACTTAAAATGGAGACCTTTGTTGCCTGTAAGGTTTAGGACCGCACTCAGAGTATAATCAACATTCACACCTCTGGTTTGTTGACCGCAGAAAACCAAAATGCAACTTTGCTTTCTGGGCAGATCATTATGATCTCAGCTCATGTTAACTGCTCTTAAAATCATGCTCAATATTCTGTCATCATATGAAACATACAACCAAAATTAACCACACATTGGCATGTAAGTAACAATCAGTTACATGCCTCTGATAGCTCAGGATTAAATAAATGAGACAATAATGGAACAATTCCAGTTGCATTTTTTTGATACAGGGTGCTGAAGTTTTATTGAGCTATCGGGTTTGGTGAGTTGCATGTACTGTAAATAATTTATTGATGCCTCAATTTGATTTGAAACCTGCTTAGCCTTCCCTGCTCCACAACAGGACAGATAGACAGTGCTGATGCTGTGTGAACAGATTGTTAACACATCTCCCTGGTTACACAAAATGTAGAACAAATGTTGCTTCTTTTTTTTCTGCTGGATTCATCCTCCATGCAAACAGCTGACTAAACTGAACAAGTGAATGATCATTTAAAGTGAATTACATGGCTAATGTACGATCATTGTATTACAGACACTGGCAGATAGGCTAATAAAAGTTATACCCAAAGCCCACTAGCCACCCGAATATAGTCATAGAGCCATTGAGATGTACAGCATGGAAACAGACCCTTCGGACCAACTCGTCCATGCCAATAGACAATAGACAATTGGTGCAGGAGTAGGCCATTCTGCCCTTCGAGCCTGCACCACCATTCATTATGAACATGGCTGATCATCCTCAATCAGTAGGATTGCCGACCAGATGTCCCAACCCAATATAGTCCCATCTGCCAGCCCTGGCCCATATCCCTCTCTACCGTTCCTATTCATATACCCATTCATAAATGTTGCAATTGTACCAGCTTCCACCACTTCCTCTGGCAGCTCATTCCATATACATACCATCCTCTGTGTGAAAAAGTTGCCTCTCAGGTCTCTTTTATATCTTTCCCCTCTCACCCTAAACCTATGCCCTCTAGTTCTGGACTCCCCCACACCAGGGAAGAGACTTTGTTTATTTACCCTATCCATGCCCCTCATGATTTTGTTAACCTCTATAAGGTCACCCCTCAGCCTCTGACGCTCCAGGGAAAACAGCCTTAGTCTATTCAACATTTCCCTATAGCTCAAATCCTCCAACCCTGGCAACATCCTTGTAAAACATTTCTGAACCATTTCAAATTTCACAATATCTTCCCGATAGGAAGGAGACCAGAATTGCATGTAATATTCCAACAGTGGCCTAACCAATGACCTGTACAGCTGCAACATGACCTCCCAACTCCTGTACTCAATACTCTGACCAATAAAGGAAAGCATACCAAACGCCTTCTTCACTATCCTGCCTACCTGCGACTCCACATTCAAGGGGCTATGAACCTGCACTCCAAGGTCTGTTTGTTCAGCAACACTCCTGAGGACCTTACCATTAAGTGTATAAGTCCTGCTAAGATTTGCTTTCCCAAAATACAGCACCTTGCATTTATCTAAATTAAACTCCATCTGCCACTTCTCAGCCCATTGGCTCATCTGGGAGAAAGTGAGGACTGCAGATGCTGGAGATCAGAGCTGAAAATGTGTTGCTGGAACAGCGCAGCAGGTCAGGCAGTATCCAAGGAGCAGGAGAATCGACGTTTCGGGCATGAGCCCTTTTTCAGGAATTGGCTCCATTGGCTCATCTGATCAAGACCCCATTGTAATCTGAGGTAACCTTCTTCGCTGTCCACTACACCTCCAATTTTGGTGTCATCTGCAAACTTACTCTTATGCTTATACCTTTTATGCTCACATCCAAATCGTTTATATAAATGATGAAAAGTTGTGGACCCAGCACCAATCCTTGTGGCACTCCACTGTTCACAGACCTCCAGTCTGAAAAACAACACTCCACCACCACCCTCTGTCTTCTACCTTTGAGCCAGTTCTGTATCCAAATTGCGAGTTCTCCCTGTATTCCATGAAATCTAACCTTGCTCACCAGTCTCCCATGGGGAACCTTGTCGAATGCCTTACTGAAGTCCACACAGATCACATCTAACGCTCTGCCCTCATAAATCCTTTTTGTTACTCCTTCAAAAAACTCAATCAAGTTTGTGAGATATGATTTCCCACACATAAAGCCATGTTAACTATTCCTAATCATCCCTTGCCTTTCCAAATACATGTACATCCTGTCCCCCAGGATTCCCTCCAACAACTTACCCACCACCAACGTCAGACTCACTGGTCTATAGTTCTCTGGCTTGGCCTTGCCACCTTTCTTGAACAGTAGTCAATCTCCAGTCTTCCGACACCTCACCTGCGACTATTGATGATACAAATATCTCAGTAAGAGGCCCCACAATCACTTCCCTAGCTTCCCACAGAGGTCTAGGGCACATCCGATCAGGTCCTGGAGAATTATCCAGTTTTATGCACTTCAAGACATCCAGCACTTCCTCCTCTATAATATGGACATTTTTCAAGATGTCACCGTCAATTTCCCTACATTCTATATCTTCCATATCCTTTTCCACATTAAATACTGATGCAAAAGCTTTACATTTTTTCTGTGAAATTTATTCTTTTTTTTAAATCCAAGCAGAAATTCATTTGAATGCACTAAGTATGGAATACTGAAACAGAAACAGAAATTGCTGTAAAAGCTCAGCAGGTCTGCCAGTAGCTGTGGAGAGAAATCAGAGTTTACCTTTTGGGTCTGATGACATTCCTCAGAACTGCCGGAGTATGGAATGCAATTGTTTCCAGCATATGACCTCAGTGCCATCCTTTGCCAAGTTCAGAACCTGTTGCTCAGCCAGTGCAAATCCCAAGGCTGGGACTTGCCACCTTGAAAGCCAAAAATAACCCTCCAGGATCTTGTTTCACAATGAAGACTTTAAAACGTTTCTCCAACTACTATCTCACCAGCCTCCACATTTGAAGGATCATTCTCCACCATTTCAGAAACTCCAGCAGAACGCCGCCACCAAACACATCTTCCCCTCACTCCCCTTGTCTGCATTTCACAGGAACTGTTTCCACTCGAATACTCTAGTCATTCCTCGACCACCAACACCATCTTCCTCTTTCTCCAATACCTTCCCACATAACCCCAGAAGGTGCAACACCTGCTCCTTCCCCTCCTCCATGCTCACCATCCAAGGGCCTAAACAGTCTTTCCAGGTGAAGCAGCATTTGACCTGTACCTCCTCCAATCTAGTCTATTTTGTTTGCTGCAGCCAATGGGTGACCGCTTTGCAGAACACCTCTGGTCTGTGCGCAAGCATGATCCCAACCTTGCTGTAGCCGGTCAATTTTAACACAGCGTCCTGCTGGCATGCCCACTTGTCTATCCTCGGCATGCTGCAGTGCTCCAATCAAATCACAGCATAAACTGGAGGAACTACATCTCATATTCAGACCAGGCACTTTACAACCTTCTGGACTTAATATTGAGTTCAACACCTTCAAATTGTGACCGCGCTCTCATTCCTTCCTTGCCTTTTAGCTTCACTTGTTGTATTCTTTGTCATCATCGTCTCTCTCCCTTTCCCCTACTCAAGTGGGATTGTCTGTCCTTTCCAATCTGGTAGTTAGAGACACCATTGTTCTGTCATTCTCACATTCCGATCACTTAATCCACAATATCAGCATCCTCTCTCTCCCCAGCACTCCACACTGCACCCTGCTCAACTATAGCATAAATGCTGCCCTATCTACGTTTCACTTCAGCTCTGATGAAGGCTGATCTGAACTCGAAATGTTAGCTTGCTCTCTCACCATGAATGCTGCCTGACCCACTGTGATTCCCAGTATCCAGTAACCATAATTGTTCTCTATGAACAACGATGCTCTTCCTAATAAACTCATGGTGTTAAAACCTTCCTCAGTTGGGCACCAATCAATATTGACTGGAATGAAAATAGATCTTATGAAACAATAGGGGTTGGTGAACTGAAGTTGTGGTGGAAGCAAATTAATGGAGTGAAGTTGAGGGGTGTATGTCCTGCATCCAACTGTGCTATTTTCGATTGGTGCAGTGTTCCAATCCTCAGCACTAACAATCGAACCCTTAATGGGAGGAAATCATGCAATCTGAAGAAAATGATCAAAGAGGAATTATTTAAGCACAAAATCAAGTCAGTTTAGATATATTAATCAAGGGAAAATGCATTTAATGGGCTCACAAGGCCATGTTAGTTGACTGCCAAATTGTGATTGAAGCAATATTCTACAGGAAGCACTCGCGAGAGTTATCTCTGGCATATCTGTATCACAGTCAGTGGGATACAAATGCGGAAAAGCTTTAGGTATGGATATATGCTTTTGCTGTTTTTCACTGATGGGATTATAAAAGTTGAATTTTTAAGGTTTGATCTTGGATCTGACATGGTGCTTTCATGATCATATTCAAATGACTTAAATAAATTTACATAATCATTTCACATCTCAATCCCATTCAAACTTCCACCCAACAATGCTACGTAAGCCAGGATGATGTGGACCTTGTTTGAATAGAGGCCAAACTGTCTAAAGAAAATGACACTGGCTTTGGAAATAGAGTAGAGAAGGTTCACTGATACCAGACACAGAGAGAATGAGAAGAGGTTAACAAGGTTGTGCCTTTACTCACTGGAATTTAGAAAAGTGAGATTGAAGGGGCGAGTTTATTGAAACACATAAGATCCTGAGGGGATATGACAGGGTAGATACAGAAACCTTGGGACAGTGTAAGACCAGAGGGCATAATCTGAGAATAAGGAATTGTACATTTAAGACAGAATGTGGAGGAATTTCTCTGCCCAGATGTTGTGAATCAATGCTATTTTTTACCTCAGAGGGCTGTTGAGTCTGGCTTATTAAGTTTATTCAAGGCAGAAGCTGATTTTCAATCAGTATGGGGATCAGGAGCTATTGGGGAAAAGGAAAGTGGATTTGAGGGTTATTGGATAGCCTTGATCTCATTGAATGGTAGAGCTGACTCAATAGGCTGAATGGCTTACTACTGCTCTGATAGCTAATGGTCAACATGGTTGATACTTAACTGCATTCTGAAATGGCCTAGAGAGCCAATTGATTCAAGGATGTACAATAAATGTCAGTGTTTTCAGCAATGCCTACATGGAATACAAGAATAAAGAAAAATAAAAATAAAATGAGTGACTGGTTGGCTCAAGTAGTAAGTTCTCTCTGATCTCTGAGGAAGTGTTTGTGAGCTCAAAGTGCAATCCAGACATTTGAACAGATAATCCAATGCTCCGTGCTCGACATTAGATTAGATTACTTAGAGTGTGGAAACAGGCCCTTTGGCCCAACAAGTCCACATCGACCTGCCGAAGCACACCCACCCAGACCCATTCCCCTACATTTACCCCTGCACCTAACACTACAGGCAATTCAGCATGGCCAATTCACCTAACCTGCACATTTTTGGACTCTGGGAGGAAACTGGAGCACCCTCACGCAGACACGGGGAGAATGTGCAAATTCCACACAGTCAGTCACCTGAGACGGGGATTGAACCCGGGTCTCTGGCGCTGTGAGGCAGCAGTGCTAACCACTGTGTCACCGTGCACATGTTGATGTTGTTTTTGCATCCAGCAGTGTAACTTACCTGAGTCATCAATGTTTATGTTATTCCCATAAGAAAGAAGACATGGATCTTATGGTGTTGAAAAATCCAACAGACGGTAGTTAAGTAAAATGAAAAATACTGGAGAAACTCAGCAGGCTTGGCAAAATCTGAGAGAGAGCAACAGAATTAATGTTTCATGGTAGGAGTCATTTTCAGATGCTACCAGACCTGTTAAGTTTCTCTAGAATTTTCTGACATGTGGAATATTTTGCTTTTATTTAAGATGCTTGTTATAAATAGCTATTATATACAAACATGACATTCACAAGTACATCAGTGTCCGGGCTAAAATTAAGCGAATAAGTGACACAGAACAAAATGCTTCTTATAATTTGTCAATCTTCAAGTCATCTGAGTTAAGGTGCAGTATATGATCTTCATCGACTTCGGCCACATGCTATGATACAGAGATGATCGTGGGTTCCTGTGGTTCAGTGGTAATGGCCTGGGCTTACATCACATCTGCTCAAGAGGTGTGTAATAACAGCTCTTAAGGATGAAGGGCTTATGCCCGGTACATCGATTCTCCTGCTTCTCTGATACTGCCTGATCTGCTGTGCTTTTCCAGCACTACACTCTTGACTCTGATTAAAATAACTGCATGTAGACTGACATCTCATCACCAAGTCACACTTTATTCACATGTGCACAGTACATGGTTCTGATACAGAACATGGTACACAGTACTATGTTCTGCCTAGCCAGTTCAGAGCCAGTCCCTAAACTGAGGAGACCTTCTGACACTCTGGTTTATATCTGTCTGCCACAGCTCCCTGATTGGTCCAGGTTAACAGCCCTAATCAAGGTTCTCATAAACAATGAGATCCATACGGCTCTGGTTTCACTGACTGAGAATTATCACAGGGCACTGACAGTGTCCTCCACTGTTGGAAGTACTGCTTTTCTGGATGAAACTGAGGCCCCAGCTATTCTCTGAGATGGTGACAAAACAGCCAGGTCCAATATCGGAATAAGAATTTGGAAATTCATCCCCTGACACATGTAGTTACTTAAATAAGGTTGTCTGGTTAACACACAATACAATACTTTCCACTGTATCTTGGTATATGTGACAATAATAAATCAAATCATGTATCAGTTATCTTTCAAAATCAATGTGACTGGGAAGAAATCACTTTAATTGCTTATCTACCTCTTTGTTTTTGGCAGCATGCTGTATCCAGATTGCTTGCTTTTATTAAGTTTCATTTCAAAACTGAAACATTACCCTGATGTGGTATTTCCTTGTAAAGGTAAGCCATCAGTACAAACAAAACAGAAATACTTAGCGTTGCTGTACTCTGATATATTGCCTGTCTGATGGTGTCTCTTTCTCATCCCTATCCTATTCAAAGTGTACATCAGGGAACTTTGAAAAGTTATTCAAGTAAGTAATCACAGAGCTCAAACCAGTAGTTTATTTTAAAGCTTATCAAAAAGCAATTTCACACAACAGTTTTTATTATTGCTCTAAAACTTTGAACCCCTTATAAATACTTCTACAGGTTAATCAATCTTCATCAAATATCAATCAAATTGTTTAAAACATCTTCAATCTTAAACCAACTTATTTTGCCCAGAAGTGAAGTCTCTCTCAGCTTCCGATAGAATCATAGACTTTTACACTACAATAGGATGCCGTGCTACTGATCCTGTCTGTACCAGCTCCTGAAAAGGCTACAGGAGGCAATTTTGCTTCTGTAGTTATATAGTTTGACTATCTCCTTTGCAGATTCAACAAGATCGTTTCTGCCATGTCCAGAAAACAAATATCAAATTTAAGACCACAGCAAATTACCTAGAATCTGCTAATTAAAGACACACAGACTGTTGCTGACCTACAAATTGGCCAGAAAACTGTGGAAAGGTAGAGATACTCGAGGAACTGCAAACTGCCACAAATTGCTTGACAATTTGCATCACTCTGCTGTTAGCTTCACAAAAGTGGCATTTCACATTTAACCTCTCCGTTAGCTTCATCATGATGCTGAAGTTGCACATTAATTGTCCATTAAAGTCGTCACAGAAAGTTAATTGAGTAATTAACAGCTTAAGTACCCTTTTAACAACATGATGATTATTAATGACTGTTCATTAAATTTGCTTGCCAGAAACTTAACAACTGAAAGTGGAGACTCTTGTTCCTTTTGTGAACTGTGAATTGTTGTTGAGATTATGAAAATATAAATTTTAAGAAGAAAATACCTTGGATTTTTTTTCTTAAAACATAATGCTTCTTTATTTGCCTTTATTCCTTTTCTGTACTCGATTTAGCAATGTTTTTATGTTTTCCTTTGTTCAATACAAGAGTAGCAATTAGACATCCAGATTGATGCATCAGTAATGTGGTATTTGAAGCGCATTGGAGGGAGTTCAAAAAAGATGCACTCTGTTAATTGCTGGAATGATAGATTTATCTTGCGTAAAATAATTCCACCAGGATCCATCAAAGTTTAAAAGAAAGGAAATAACATATAATATCCAAAGTGAACTTGGTGGGGTAGATGCTGAGAGGCTGTTTCCCCCTTTTGGGAGAGATTAGATTTAGACATCAGAACTTAAGATGGAGCTTGCAATAATTCTTTTCTCAGATGGTTCTCAGTCTGTGGAATTCTCTTCCCCAAAGGGCAGTGGAAGAAGGGTTACTGAATATTTTGAAGGCTGAATGAGATGGATGCTTGATTGATTGGAGAGTTAAAGGTAATGGGGGAAGGAAGAAAAGTGGAATTGAGGCCACCTTATCACATGACGATGCAGGTTCAAGGGATCAAATGGCCTAATTTCTGCTCCTGATTTGTATGTAACGTCACTATTGAAGACTATTGTACAGACTTTTGACTCAAGTTTTTCTGCTGATAGACTGTGACTAATACATTCCATCCTATTGAGGTGGATAATGACTGTGGTTTAAGATATGGACATTCAAAGTTCATCCATGTCATTTCATAACACCTTAGTCCTTCTTCTAATTATTTTGAACTCGTAAATCTCATTGATTAATGCCATACCCTCTTGCCCTATTTAGTTGCCAAGGTCCCTGATGCTCTTGTTGCATTGTTATCAGGCTTCCGGCAAATGAGTGAGATTTAAATTTAAAACCAAGGCATGCAAGCATGCCACGAGATAATCCACTTCAGCAAAACCATACCCATTTTATTGCTAACTTGCCATGCTTCAGCTCAGATGTGAAACACATTCTCTGCAAAGTCTGGAAGCTGTCCAACCCTTCTGTGGAATCAATTCAGTGTTTGTTTTCTATTGACAGTATCAGGCAAAAACCATTAAAAGACATTCCAAAAGAGCCTACACAATAAGAACCGCAATGCAGCACAAAATGTCTGCAAATTGAGAGAGGTCACTCAGCCCTTCCATCCAGGAGGTGGGTGCTGCTTTCTGGCTATGCAAGAGCATTTTGAATTCCTGAACCAATTTACTGAATATCTAAACTGTATGGCAAAGGATAACATCATCCCAGGACTGTTCTCACATTATAGAGAAATGACTGATGATGGTTGTCATAGCATTTGCATGGTCTTGCCAATGTACCAAAGCTTGGGACATCCTTGCCTGCAGCGTATGAGGCAGACAATATTGGCTGAGTCACATAAAGATCTACCGTGTATGTGGCAGGTGGTGTCCCCATGTGTGATGGTAGTTTCCATGCCTTGCAGAGGTTGCTGTGAGAGGATTGTGTGGTGTAGTGATCGATGTTATCCTGAAGTCTGGATAGTTTGCTTCGAATGATGGTCTATTTTAGACTTGCTGGTAGTTTGAAGATGAGAAGTGGAGGCATAGAGGTAGCTTGGAGAGATGTTCATCGCCATCGATGGCATGTTGAAGGCTGTGAAGAACATGGTGTAGTTTCTGTGCTCCGGGGAAATAGTGGACGATGAAGAGCACTGTATTGGTCCTATCCTGTGTCTGCCTTCTGAGGAGGTTTTTCACTGTTGCACACAGAACTGGCTCTAAGGCATTGTATATTGGCAAGACCATCCAGGTGCTATGATAACAAGTGAACAGACACCGTGTGACAGTCGCCAGACAGGAATGTTCCCTTTCAGTTGGGGAATACTTCAGTGGTAAGGAATTTCAGCCTCTGATCTTCGGGTAAGTGTCCTCCAAGGCAGACTTTGAGAAACACAACAACTCAGAATCATCAAGCAAAAACGGTAGCAAAATTCTCTCTCCAGGAAGATGGCATCAACCATGATCTTGGGTTCATGTCGAGGTACATGTGACCCCATCATACTGTTCTGTTTGTGTAAAATCTTCCTCACTGTCCATCACATTGATACCTTGTTATGATCTCTCTTAGTTAATTTGTTAAAAATCACACATTACCAGGTTATAGTCCAAAAAGTTTAACTGGAAGCACTAGCTTTTGGAGTGCTGCTCCTTCATCAGGTGGTTGTGTACAGTCTTGGATTAGCCCCAAGGCATGCAACTCTTTTACCTAGCATGTTATTCTAGTCACTTGGTTTGTCTCCAGCACCACCTTACTTTTAATGTTTTGTAATTATGTCTCTGCCTTAATTAATCGGATTAGAGGTCATCCCTCACTGCTATTCAGCTGTTGAAACTTTTGACCGTCTGACACTCCTGATCACCTGCAGAGACCTATTATTTGGCCTGTTGACACTCCACTCACACCGTTTGTAGGATCTTCTGATCACTCTGATTATAAATTCAGTGCCTGAGTGCTTCTCTTCAATTCAACCGAAGCAGTAATGCTTTGAAAGCTTATGAATTCAAATAAACCTGTTGGACCGTAACCCGGTGTCGTGTGAATTCTGACCTTGCCCACCCCAGTCCAACACACACTCCTCCACATCAATTAAATTATAAAATTGAACTTGCAATCAGATTACAAGGGGAGTGTTATTTATCCTGTTTCCTTGTTGGCAACTTAAAAGGGATAGCGTGTGTAACTCCTCAGCCAAACAAACAAGCAAAGAGCCAGCTTCACTCAGTTGATAACACTCTCTCAGTTTGACATCTGCGCAATAAGGCAGAACTCAGAAATTAAGCACATCTCTCAATGCTCTATTCTGCTGCAACATCAGACTGACCGTGTTTTGGACAACACTTTAAACTGAGATTCCCCATGCCTGTTCATGTCTCAGCATGCATTTTCCAAACGTCTTTGGCAACATTTATCTCGAAACCAAATCACCAAGCCACACACTAAAAAAAGACACCAATCGGCTCATCAAATCTATACTAACCAAAAACCACTTTGTGGGCGGCACGGTGGCACGGTGGTTGGCACTGCTGCCTCACAGCGCCAGAGATCCGGGTTCAATTCCCGACTCATGCGACTGACTGTATGGAGTTTGTACATTCTCCCCGTGTCTGCGTGGGTTTCCTCCGGGTGCTCCGGTTTCCTCCTACAGTCCAAAGATGTGCAGGTCAGGTGAATTGGCCATGCTAAATTGCCCGAAGTGTTAGGTAAATGTAGGGGAATGGGTGGGTTGCACTTCGGCTGGTCAGTGTGGACTTATTGGGCTGAAAGGCCTGTTTCCACTACTGTAAGTAGTCTAATCGAAATCTACGCAAGTCCTACGTTCCAGCAGCTGGTTCATAGCTTTGAATGCAATCAAAGTTTAAATGTTACCAAATAGGATGGCATGGTGGCTCAGTGGTTAGCACCACTGCCTCACAGCACCAGGATCCCAGGTTTGATTCCAGCCTCGGGTGACTGTCTGTGTGGAGTTTACATGTTCTCCCTGTGCCTGTGTGGGTATCCTCCCACAGTCCAAAGATGTGCAGGTCAGGTGAATTGGCCATGCTAAATTGCACTAAGTGCATTAGTCAGAGGAGAATGGGTCTGGGTGGGTTACTTTTTGGAGGGTTGGTGTGGAATGATTGGGCCGAAGGGCCTGATTCCTGTAGGGAATCTAATCTGAGTGCCCGTCCAAGCACTTTTGAAAGGTTGCGAGGTTTCTCACCTCACCTACTCTCCTGGACACTGAATTCCAGGCTTCCATCAACCTCGAAGAGAAATCTCCTCTGAACACCTGTATTTTGCCTCAAAATTATGTCTCCTTGTTATTGTCCCCTCAACTAAAGAGAACAACTGTTTTCTATCCACCCTGTCCATGCTCCTTATAATCTTGCAACCTTCCGTCAAAACCACTCTCCGCCTTCTCTGCTCCAAAGAAGACAACCCGAGCTGATCCAGCCTTTCTCCATAGTTAAAACTGCTCCATCCCAGGCAACATCCTGGTGAATCTCCCCTGCAACCACTCCAGTCTATTTGCATCCTTCCGACAGTGAGGTGCTTCATTTGATATTTCTGTTGGCTGATCAGACTGTCAAGTAACTGATGAATGTGCCTAAAAAATAACATAAATTAAAAATGAAAATCAATTATAGAATGGACACCAAGACAACAATAACGTGGGTGGCATGGTGGCACAGTGGTTAGCACTGCTGCCTCACAGCGCTAGAGACCTGGGTTCAATTCCCGCCTCAAGCGACTCTCTGTGTGGAGTTTGCACATTCTTCCCGTGTCTGCATGGGTTTCCTCTGGGTGCTCCAGTTTCCTCCCACAATCCAAAAATGTGCAGGTTAGGTGAATTGGCCATGCTAAATTGCCTGTAGTTTTAGGTGAAGGGGTAAATGTAGGACTATGGGTCTGGGTGGTATACGCTTCAGTGGGTCAGTGTGGACTTGTTGGGCCGAAGGGCCTGTTTCCATACTGTAAGTAATCTAATCTAATCTAACGTTATCTTTCAGATGCTGCTATCTCTAATATGCCAAATCCAGTATTACTGCCGCTTACTGCTCTCTCCCATAACATCCATTTCAAACCACAACTTCCCCAATCTTCTGCTTGGGTATCTTCTTCCATTCTTACTTAGGAAATTGGGAATATGATACTTTTCTATTAACATTTCATGTCCAAACCATTTCACCAGCCATGCTGCATCTATCCCAGTTGTACCTATTCCCTCATGACCTCACCTCGAAGCATGCCCTAACATCTACAGCTTACCAGTCCTCACGTGTAACACATCACTTTCATAACTTCTCACACCTTATAAGCATTTGTTGTAGCAAGACAATTACAGTTCCACTGCTGATCATAACCTTAAAATTCTTAAAACAGAAAGTAAAATATTTTTCCATAAGTAAGTTAACTGTCAATGCCCACCCAGAAGAAAATATCAGTAAAATCGGTGAAGGAAACACAACACTCCTAGTGCACTTCAAAATGGGGCTCCTGTATGACTATATTTTCAAATATTACTGCATATCTTACTCATTTTTCTTTTGGAATTAAGATTATCTGCAGGGATCTTTACTTCCCTTTGTTCTTGAATAACATATGCTGTTTCCTGAATCTACAGTCAACCGCTCTGAATTTATTTGTTCCTTAATTGTATTCAGTCCAACATTTTTTATTCTATGTGTCATTTAAGGTTGAATTGGCTTTTACATCATCAACAGTGACATCAAAAACTGACAAGTCCACGGTGCCTTCATGCTCCGAAGGAATGGGATTCTAAGGAGAAATTTAAGCAGACAGCCATAGGAGAATACAGCACAGAAATAGACCCTTCATCCAGCCAATCCATACAGATCATAATCCCAAACTAAACTAGTCCCACCTGCCTGCACTTGACCCATATCTTGCCAACCATTTCTTATTCGTGTATTTATCCAAACATCTTTTAAATGTTGTAACTGTACCAGCATCCAACAATTTCTCTAGAAGTTAATTCCATACATGAACCACACTCTGTGTAAAAAGAAAAATTGCCCCCACGTATTTTTTAAATCTTTCTCCTCTCATTTTAAAAGTATGGCCCCTCATCTTGAAATCCCCAATGCTAGAGAAAAGGCACTTACCATTCACCACATCAGATCTATACCTGTCATAATTCTGTAAACCTTTATAAGATCACCCCTCAATCTCCAATGCTCAAGTGAAAAAAGTCCCAGCTCATCCAAGCCTCTCATAGAGTCAGAGAGATGTATAGTATGGAAACAGACCCTTCGGTCAAACCTGTCCATGCCAACCAGATATCCCAAACTCAATCTAGTCCCATCTGCCAGCACCCGGCCCAGGGAAAAGACTTTGTCTATTTACCCTTTCCTTGCCCCTCATAATTTTGTAAATCTCTATAAGATCGCCCCTCAGCCTCTGACGCTCCAGGGAAAACAGACCCTGCCTGTTCAATCTCTCCCGATATCTCAAATCCTCCAACCCTAGCAACATTCTTGTAAATCTTTTCTGAGCCCTTTCAAGTTTCACAACATCATTCCGATAGGAAGGAGACCAGAACTGCACGCAATATTCCAACAGTGGCCTAACCAATATCCTGTACAGCTGCAACATGACCTCCCGACTCCTGTACTCACTACTCTGACCAATAAAGGAAAGCATACCATAAACCTTCTTCACTATCCTATCTACCTGTGACTCCACTTTCAAGGAGCTATAAATCTGCACTCTCAGATCTCTTTGTTCAGCAACACTCCCTAGGACCTTACCATTAAGTGTATAAGTCCTGCTAAGATTTGCTTTCCCAAAATGCAGCACCTTGCATTTACCTGAGTTAACCTCCATCTGCCATTTCTTAGCCCATTGGTCCATCTGGTCAAGATCCTGTTGTAATCTGAGATAACCCTCTTCATTATCCACTACACCTCCAATATTGGTGCCATCTGCCCATCACTCAAACCCTCCATTTCTGGGAACATCCAATTAATTTTTTTGATGAACCCTCTCCAGATTAATAATACCTTTCTTATAACAGGACATTTGGAATGAGGCCTCCAAAAGAGGTCTATTCAACGTCTTATACAATCACAACATACCATTCCAACTCCTATAGTCAAAGGTCTGAACAATAAAGGCAGGCATGCTAAACACCTTCTTAACTGCCCTAGCTATATAGGATGCAAACTTGACAGAATTATATACTTGAATCCCTAGGCCTTTCTGTTCTACAGCATTTTCCAAGGCCCTACTTTTACATGTACAACTCCTGCTCTTAAATATCTAGCATTAGAAAATAAACTCATTAACACTAATTTTGTGATTAGTACTGTCAGTAATTTTAGATATCAATCTGCTCAGACATGTTATTATATACCTCTAGAACATGTAGGACTTGAAGCTAGGCTTCCTATTCCAGAGGTGGGGACACTCCCACCATGTCACAAGAACCCTCCTGTTGAGTATTTTATAATCACACAGCACTAGTACAGGTGGGACTTAAACCCAGGTCTGCTGGTTCAGAGATTGGGGCACTACCACTGCACCACAAGAGCACCCCTGCTGGTTATTTCATTTTTTAACCTAATTTTCTTAATCAATGTTCAGAGATGCTATTTAACACAACAGGAACAGGTAAGACTTGACCCCAGTTCTCTCAGTGCAGCAGTAGGAACACTACTACCCTGCTACAAGAGAGCACTTTGTTGATTGTTTTATTAACTGTTAACTCCTATACCTCCTGTCGGTTGTTAGTTGCTATCGTGTCGATGTTAGAAATCAGATTCACATATTTTGTGTAATGTCACAGCGCAGTTAAATTCAATCACTGTCCCCTTTAATTCCTCGTCAGAGGAGTGGAAAAGACATTGTCACTGAAGACTTAATTTAGATGGTTACCTCAGTACAAACAGCTGACAAACTCTGCCTCTCTTTAATCAAAAGTTAGCTTGGCTTCTGACAAATTGTGATTGATAGAGCAGTTGAGTTTTGCTCTAATTAAGCAGTAACATACGTGTGTGCATGTGTGTGTATAGAGAAAGGGAATGGCGATTAGCTTGGACGTGTTCCCATTTTGTATTTGACAAGACTATCTTTAATTCCCCATACAATGCATTTTCAATTCAATGCCAGCTGTTAATTGTAACTATCCATGTTCTTTCAAAAGAAAACCTTCAGACAGAAGAGGCGAGGATTGAACATTGTGTTTAAAATCCTTGATAATTTTACCTCAGACTCTCGGCACCAAAATATGAAGCTAACTATTGGACTCAGTTCTGAGAGTCAAGATAAACTGTCACTTAGAGTAATCAAAGACAGTCAGAACGGATTGGGAAGAGAGGAGTTTTGTCTGGAATGTTTGAGGCGATATCAAGCAAAATTGAGGAGGGTGGCCTACGTGGCAATTAGCAAAGCACTTGACAAGGTCCCACATGGCACAATGGTTAAAAAGAAAATAAAAACCCATGGAATCGAGAAGAAGGTAGCAAGTTGGATTTAGAGTGGACTCAGAGGTAGGAAATAAAGGGTAATGGGAGACAAGTGTTTTTTTTGCAACTAGAAGCCTGTTTCCTGCATGGTTTTCAGGATTTGGTACAAAATCCCCTGCTTTTTTAAGACCATCAGTCTGAACCGGCATGATGGCTCAGTGGTTAGCACTGCTGCCTCACAGCATTTGATTCTGACTTGGGGTGACTGTCTCTGTAGAGGTTGCTCAATCTCCCCTTGCATGGGTTTCTGTTGGGTGCACTGGTTTCCTCCCACAGTCCAAAGATTTACAGGTTAGATAGATTGGCGATGCTAAATTGTCCATAGTGTCCAGGGATGTGCAGGCCAGGTGGATGAGCCATGGGAAATGCAGGGTTACAGAGATAGGATTGGAGGGGTGGGAGGTTAGGTTTGGGTGGAATGCTCTTTGGAGTGTCAGTGCAGACTCAATGGGCCGACTGGCCTCTTTCTGCACTGCAAGGATTCTATGATTCAGATGTAGCATTTTCAGACCATTGAACCTGCTCAATCTTTCAATGCATTCAAGTCTAACCTGATAATCCTCAACTCCACAATCCTGTCTTTATTCCATAATGTTTGATTCACTTACAGATTGATACAGGTCAGGGATCGGTGCTGGGACCACCATTGTTTACAAGTTGTACAGATGATTTGCAATTGAGGATCAAGTGTCATGTGTTAAAGTTTGCAGATGACACTAAAATGAATGTTAGAGCAAAATGTGCAGAGGACACTGAAATTCTGCATAGGGATATAAATAGCTTAAGTGAGTGGGTAAACATCTGGCAAATGGTGTATAATGTTGGTAAATGGGAGGACATCCATTTAGACAAGAATAACAGCAAAATGGACTATTATTTAAATGGTGAACAATTGCAGCATGCTACTGTGCAGAGGGTCCTGGGTGTCCTTATGCACAATGACAAGAAGTTGGTTTGCAGGTGCAGCAGGTAATTAAGAAGGCAAATGCATTATTGTCCTTCTTTGCTCGAGGGATGGAGTTTAAAATCAGGGAGGTTATGCTGCAGCTGAATAGTGTGCCAGTGAGGCCACACCTAGAGTTATTGTGTACAGTTTTAGTCTCCTTACTTGAGAAAGGATGTACTGGCACTGGAAAGGGTGCAGAGGAGGTTCACTGGGTGGATTCCAGAATTGACAGGGTTGGTTAACGAGGAAAGATTGAGTAGACTGAAATTATGCTGAAAATGTGTTGCTGGAAAAGCGCAGCAGGTCAGGCAGCATCCAAGGAACAGGAAATTCGACTTCAAGGCTTATGCCCGAAACATCGAATTTCCTGTTCCTTGGATGCTGCCTGACCTGCTGCGCTTTTCCAGCAACACATTTTCAGCTCTGATCTCCAGCATCTGCAGACCTCACTTTCTCCTAGACTGGAATTATGCTCATTGGGAATTTAGAAGAATGAGGGGAGATCTTATAGCAACATATAAAATGATGAAGGGAATAGATAAGATAGAAGCAGGGAGGTTATTTATCTTGGCGGATAAAACTGGGGGCACAGCCTCAAACTAGTGGGGAGCAGATTTACGACTGAGTTGAGGAGGAACTTCTGAATGCAAAAGGTTGTGAACCTATGGAGTTTCCTGCCCAATGAAACAACTGAGGCTACCTCGTTGAATGTTTTTAAGGCAAAGATAGGTAGATTTTTGAACAGTAAAGGAGTTAATATTGAGTGGGCGGGTAAATGAAACTGAATCCTCGAAAAGATCAGCCATGATCTTATTAAATGGCGGAGCAGGCTCGATAGGCCAGATGGCCTATATTCTAGATGGATGGAGCACTTTGAAGATGTTCTGAATCAAATCATCTCATTTGACAGGAATGTGATCAACAACATTCCAAACTCCTTGGATGCTGCCTGACCTGTTGTGCCTTTCCAGCACCACTCTTATCTAGACTCTGGTTTCCAGCATCTGCAGTCCTTGTTTTTACCTAACATTCCAAAAAGGCCCTTTGATGACTCCCTAAGTAAAGTAACAACACTTGAAGAAGTCAAGGAAGCCATGAAAACCTTGAGAAACAACAAGGCCACTGAACTCGATGGAATACCAGCCGAGGTCTACAAAACTGGGGGTAACCTGCTTCATTACCAACTGTATCAACATCTCATCAAGATCTGGATAAATGAAGACACACCAGCAGACTTTAGAGACTCAGCAATTGTTACCTTCTACAAAAGGAAAGGCAATTGATCTGAATGTGGAAACTATCAGAGAATTTCCCTGTTAGCAACAGCAGGAAAGATCCTCACCCACGTCACGAACAACCGGCTTAAGCCTTTAACCAAGAAGATTCTTCCGGAAACACAAGTGGTTTTAGATCATCACATGGAACAATTGACCTGATCTTCCACTATGCGACGGCTACAAGAAAAATGTTGAAACAACTTCCACCTTTGCATAAAGCATCCATTGACCTCACCAAAGCCTCGGTATCATGGGAACTCCTATAGGATGCCATATCCACAAATGGATGCCCTGAACAGTCCATTCGAATCCTGAGACTTTTCCATGATGGCATGCTTGCCACAGTCATGGTCAGCAACAGTAATTGTGAGCCTTTTCAAATCAGATCAGGAGTAAAACAGGGATGTGTGTTTGTCCCAACTTTGTTCACCAGCTTCACTGCGACAATCATCCACAACATCAAGAACGACCTAACTCCAAGAATTGAACTTGTCTACAGAATGGAGACAATCATGCCCATCTTAAGTCCAAAAACAAGACATCTATGAGTTCCCTCATCAGGTTCCAATTCGCAGAGCCATCAATTCCACTTGGCGAAACAACTCTGGAGAATGTGGACGACTTTCCATTTCTTGGAAGTCACCTCTCCTCCAATGTCTACCTTAATGACAAGATCCAACGTTATCTTATATGCAATGGAACAGCTGTTGGATGTCTCCAAATAAGAGTCTTTCATGATTGTGACATCTTGACAGACACCAAAATGCTAGTGTACAAAGCAGTGGTGATCCCAACGCTCCTGTATGCATCAGAAACTTGGACAACATACCGACAACATCTAAAGACACTTGAAAGGTTCCATCAATGCTGTCTTTGAAACATCTTGAATATCAGCTGGGAAAATAGAAGGACCAATGTCAGTACACCGAATGAAGTAAGAACAACAAACATTGAAGTCCATGTTCTCAAGAACCAACTAAGATGGAGCGGTCATGTTGTTCAGATGAAAGACAAACGTCTGCCAAAACAAATCTTCTACTCTCAGCTTAAAGAAGGCAAATGTAAAAGAGGCAGACAACAGAAGAGATTCAAAGACATTTTAAAAGCCAACATGAAGAAATGTAACATTGACATCAACATTTGGGAAACCAATGCCAAGCACAGGAAACGCTGGCAAACCATCATCTGAGTAGGAACAGCAACTTCCGAAGCCAACAGATCGGCAGAATTAGAAGAGAAGAGAACAGAAAGCGAGGCAGTAACAACCAAAACGCAATCTGCCATCGGGAATGACTTGTCCTGAATACAGAAGTATTTTCAAAGCCAAGATTGGACTCATAAGCCACCTAAGAGCCCATAAATAGCTCAACGCAACAAAGACCATCATCCTCGACCTTGAGGGATAGCCATGACTGGTCTTACCTGAGGAAGGGTAAACGGCTTTGGAGACGGTGCAGAGGAGGTTTACCAGCTTGATTTTAGAGATGAAAGGGTTACAATAGGAGGAGACGCTGAGCCGCCTGCGACTGTATTCATGAGAATTTAGAATAACGTGAGGGGATCTTATACAAACGTATAAAATTATGAAAGGGATAGATAAGATAGAGGCAGGTAGGTTGTTTCCACTGGTGGGTGAGACGAGAACTAGGGCCTCAAGATTAGGGGGAGTAGATTTAGGACAGGGATGAGGAGGAACTGCTTTTCTTAGAGAGTAGTGAATCTATGGAATTCTCTGCCCAAGGAAGCAGTAAAGGCAGTTCAGTAAATATATTCAAGACACAGTTGGATGGGTCTTTGCATGGTAGGGGAATTAAGCGTTTTATGGGGATAATGCAAGTGGGAGGAGCTGAGATGATGGATAGATCAGCCATGATCTTAGTGAATGGTGGAGCAGGCCTGACAGGCTAAATGACCTACTCCTGCTTCGATTACTATGAGCTATGAAACTATGGGAGAAGATGCATCAAGCCCTAAATTTGTTGAACTCAGTATCGAATTCTGAAAGTTGTAGAGTTTCCAAGAGGAAAATTAGATGCTATTCTTTCAGCTTACGCTGAGCTTCGCTGGAGCACTGCAGCAAGTGTGAGACTGAGATGTTGGCCAGTGGTAATGTACCTGGTTGACTAATTAGTCATCCAGAATCCCAGGCTAATTTTCCGGGATCTCAGGATGGAATCTCACCATAGTAGACTGGCAAATGTAAATTTAATAAAAACTCAGAATTAAAAGTATTATTAATGGTGACCAGGTGAACATTGGTGATTATTGTAAAACTCATCGGGTTCACTATTGTCATTAAAGGAAAGAAATCTTCTGTTCTCATCTGGTTTGTCTGCATGTGATTTCAGGACTACAGCAATTCGATTTGATCTAGCAGCGATGCCTATAGCCTATGAATGGACATAAATTGTCTGTTTAAGTTCACCACTTTTGTTCCATCAAGACTTTTCTATTGTAACACACTTGTGGCAAGCCTCCCACATCCTATCCTTCAAAACGTTGAGGTTATGCCAATGTCTGCTATCCTGGTCCTAAACGCCGGAAGTCCCTTCTCTCGCTAGCCTGTTTTTGTCCTTTAAAATGCTCATGAAAGCTACCAAGTTAAGCAAGTTTCTAGTCATCTCATATAGCCTTATGTGGGTGGATGTCATGCCTCTGTGAACCTCTTTCAGATACTTCTTTGCATTAAAAGACACAAGTAATTGCTGCATAAAATAGGCAACTTCCTACTTAATTTTATTATTCGGATCAAGTGGCAAATCTGAGAGAGTATGTAACCAATTGGGGAATTGCATGATGCATGTTTCTTGCAGAAAATTCCGATTTGTCTGACACAGGTCAATCTTCACTCTCTCCTAATTGTATTTCTGACCTTATTCTCAAAATGTAATTTTGGTCCAGGATGTTTTTCTTTTACTTTTTCTCTTGGATTCCAAATTTGAATCTCACACAGCTGAAAATGTGTTGCTGGTTAAAGCACAGCAGGTCAGGCAGCATCCAAGGAATAGGAAGTTCGACGTTTCGGGCATAAGCCCTTCATCAGGAATGGCTTATGCCCGAAACGTCGAATTTCCTATTCCTTGGATGCTGCCTGACCTGCTGTGCTTTAACCAGCAACACATTTTCAGCTGTGATCTCCAGCATCTGCAGACCCCATTTTTTACTTGAATCTCACACAGCCTCTCAATGTCTGTCAGAATGGACAGATAACCTCTCCTGGAGCCCAATTGCAGTGCAGCACTTGGCAACAGACGGATATAATCCGTGTTGACACGTAGGTAACTTTTGTTCCCTTTTTACAATTTAAGCGAAAACTGAGTGTGAGGATTGTGGATGGAAAGCTAATATGACATTCACCTGAGCAACGTGGTGATGGTGTGTCCCAATCATCACTGGCAGCCATTGCTGTCATTCCGATTTAAGTTTATTGTCACATGTACTCATACGAGTGCAGTGAAAAGTTTACAAAGTCGTGGTACAAAACAGGAAAATCAGGACAGCAAAGTTAAAAGTTGAACATTGTAGTGCTTCTTACTAAAAAGTAGAAAAAAACCCAAAGAAACAGTCCAGTGCCACTGTCTGTTAGCGCCTTGCTATGCTGGGATTGGACTCTTCACAGAGCTCGACATCACACTGAGACAAACAGTGGCGAGGGGACCGTCAACTCAGCACAACTGATTCAACCTCCATATCTCCGGGATACACCCACCATTCAGCGCCACCGCCATGTGGCTGAACACTTCAATTCCCGTTCCCACCCTGCCAAGGATATGCAAATCCTGGGCCTCCTCCACTGCTAAATTCTAGCCAGCCAACGCCTGGAGAAAGAATGCCTCATCTTGCCCCTTGGGACCCTCCAACCACATGGGATCAATGTCGATTTCACCGGTTTCCTCACCTCCTTTGCCCCTACCTTATCCTAGATCCAACCCTCCAGCTCAGCACCACCCTCCAGACCTGTTTTACCTGTACATCTTCCTTCCTACCTATCTGCTCTACCTTTCACTCTGACCTATCACCATCACCCCCACCTCCATCTACCTAGCGCATTCCCAGCTGCCTTCACCTCTAGTGCCACCTTCCTCCCATTTATCCCTTTGGCCACCCCATCATTCCTGATGAAGACCTTATGTTCGAAACATCGACTGTCCTGCTCCTTGGATGCTGCCTGACTGGCTGTGCTTTTCCAGTGGCACACTGTTCAACTCTCAACCTCCACTTGAACAGGTGGAGTCAGTGGGGGACGAGCAAGTGAAGGAGGTGGGGGTGTGGATATTTCCAAGAAACAACCGGAAAAGGAAAACACACCGGAGCCCACAGACCCACAGCAAAACAGAAAGAGGCAGTTGCATGACAAACACATTAGCAGCTCCTCTGAAGATGAAGACGTGTGGAGGGATGGTCGCTAACAGATAAAGAGGCACCAAGGGGTGGGGGGAAGGAATGCTCGTTGTCACAAACCCACCTTCCAGGCATCGGGAACTAAGGGGAACCCACAACCCCGCAGCTCCGGGCAATCCGGACCAGAAACATTCCGAATCAAGAGCAGAGCGTGGCAGTGCCCCATCAGACTCAGAACCGGAACTTCCTGGCTTTCTTCCAGCCCCGGATGAGTGCAGTTCCAAAAACATTCAGGAACAGTTACTCTCTCCACTAGTGATGCACAAACGCAGCAGAGTGTACCATCTTTAAGATGCACCACAGAAAGTCAACATGTCTTCTTTTACAGCATCCTCTGTATTCATAAACACACCATCAAGGAAGACAAGGGCAACAGATACATGGGAATACCATCACCTGCAAGATCTCCCTAACCCACTCACCATCCTGATTTGGAATTATGTCACTGTCCCATCGATATCACTGGATCTAAATCCTGGAACTTCCTCACGAACTCATCATCACCTTCTGAAGGGAAGCAAGGTGAACATTGTAAACACTTTACTTGATAATTACATCCATCAACTGAGGTATGGTATTACCAGAACCTCCATTTCAAGTTTCTTCCCTGTTAGCTGATGGGAACTGTTTAAAACTGAACTAGTAATTGAGAAGTCTGGGCTAACAATAAGGAAGTCCAAGATTAAACCCAACATGGCAGCTTGGGATGACAAACTGTATTAAAGGGACCTAAGGGGCAAATTTTTCCACGCAAAGGGTGATGCGTGCATGGAATGAGCTGCCAGAGGATGTGGTGGAGGCTGGTACAATTGCAACATTTAAAAGGCATCTGGATGGGTATATGAATAGGAAGGGTTTGGAGGGATATGGGCCGGGTGCTGGCAGGTGGGACTAGATTGGATTGGGATATCTGGTCAGCATGGACAAGTTGGATCTGTTTCCGTGCTGTACATCTCTATGACTCTAAAACTAAATAAATCCTAGGCTTAGGTGAGAGCTGTGATCTTCCACACATTAGCAATATGGAAATCATGATGAAATTGTGAAAAACTGACCATTTCTTTTTTTCAGCAGCAGAGCTATTCTTTTCTGGCTACTTAAACTTCTTGGCAAGATGGTGGCAGAGTAAGATATTCCAACTAGACCTCCTTTATTCTGCCCATTCTTTTTCTTTTTTCCTCTCTTTTTTGCCCTCCTTTCTGTGTTTTTTTTTCAGCCAATGGCTTGGACTTATCCAGGGGGAATGGAGGAGCTGGATTGGAGACTGGTATGGGGAAATAGTCCCGGAGTACAGACCAGTAGGGGGAAATAATCCTGGAGCACAGTCCGGTACAGGGAAATAGTCCCAGAGTGGAGTCCAGTACGGGGAAATGGTCTCGGAGCAGAGACTGGAATGGGAAAATATTCCCAGAGCAGAGACTGGTACAGGGAAATAGTCCTGGAGCAGAGTCCAGTATGGGGAAAGCAGGTCCTGGAGCGAAGACCAGTACGGGGAAATAGTCCCAGAGTGGAGACGGATGTGGGGAAATAGTCCCAGAGCAGAGTCTACTGAGGGGGAAGCAGTCCCAGAGCAGAAGCCAGGGAGGGGATGCAGCCCCAGAGTGGAGACCGATGCGGAAAAGCAGTGCCAGAGCAGGGGTCAGGGAGGGGAAGCAGTGGTAGATTGGAGACCGGTGAGGAAGAAGCAGTCCCAAAGCAGAGGCCAGATGGGGATATAGTCCTGGAGCGGAGACCGGTACAGGAAAATAGTCCCGGAGTGGAGACCAGTACAGGGATATAGAGTTGAGATTGGTATGGAGAAATGATCCCGGAGCGGAGACCGGTGTGGGTAAATAGTCCTGGAGCGGAGACTGGTACAGGGAAATAGTCCCGGAATGGAGACCAGCATGGGGAAATAGTCCCGCAGCAGAGTCCTGGATTGGAGACTGGTACGGGATATAGTCCCGGAGTGGATACGGTACGGGGAAATAGTCCTGGAGTGGACACCGGTATGGGGAAATAGTCCTGGAGTGGAGTCCAGTATGGGTAAATAGTCCCGGGGCAGAGACTGGTACAGGGAAATAGTCCCGGGGTGGAGACTGGGACAGGGAAATAGTCCTGGAGTGGAGACCGGTGCGGGGATATAGTCCTGGAGTGGAGACCGGTATGGGGAAATTGTCCTGGAGTGGAGACCGGTATGGGGAAATAGCCCTGGAGCTTGGTCCGGTATGGGAAGTAGTCCCGGGGCGGAGACCGGTACGGGAAATAGTCCCAGGGCGGAGACTGGTACGGGGAAAGAGTCCTGGAGTGGAGACCAGTACGGGGAAATAGTCCTGGAGCTTGGTCCGGTATGGGAAGTAGTCCCGGGGCGGAGACCGGTACACGGAAATAGTCCTGGAGCGGAGACCGGTACGGGGAAAATAGTCCTGGAGTGGAGACCGGTGCGGGGATATAGTCCTGGAGTGGAGACCGGTGCAGGGAAATTGTTCTGGAGTGGAGACTGGAATGGGGAAATAGCCCTGGAGCAGAGACCGGTACGGGAAAACAGTCCTGGAGTGGAGACCGGTACGGGAAAACAGTCCTGGAGTGGAGACCGGTGCGGGAAAATAGTCCTGGACTGGGGACTGGTACAGGAATATAGTCCCTGAGTGGAGACTGGTGCAGGGAAATAGTCCCAGAGTGGAGACAGGGTGAGGGAAATAGTCCCAGAATGGAGACAGATGTGGGAAAATAGTCCCGAAGCGGAGACCTATATGGGGAAATAGTCGCAGAGCAGAGACCGGTATGGGGATGCAGTCATGGAACAGAGACCAACACAGGGAAATAGTCCCTGAGTGGAGACCAGTACGGGGACATAGTCCTGGAGTGGAGACTGGTACGGGGATATAGTCCCGGAGCGGTGACTTGTATGGGGACATAGCCCCGGAGCTGAGCCCAATGATGGGAAGCAATCCTGGAGCGGAGTCTGGTATGTGGAAGCAGTCCTGGAGTGGAGACTTGTGATGGGAAGCTGATCTGGAGTGGAGGTTCATGATGGGAAGCAGTCCGGAGCAGAGACCTGTGATGAGAAGCAGTCCGGAGCAGAGTCTGGTATGGAGAAGCAGACCTGGAGCGGGGATCAGCAACAGGAAGCAGACCCTGAGTGGAGACCCATGTTGGGAAGCAGACCTGGAGTGGAGACGTGTGATGGGAAGCAGACCTGGAGAGGAAACTGGTGCAGGGGAAGGGAAGCCGGAGCAGAGGCCAGTGCGAGGTAAGTGAGTCTCAGGGAAAACCTACACCGGTGCCACTGAGAGCCAATGGGGAGTGGACTGGATGCTTGGAGCAGAGTGGAGTGTAAACAATTGTTGGATTGGGATCTGGCACAGGTGGTCAGGTGACATGTATAAGCCCCTGTGCTGCGCTACTGTGAGTAATGCTTATTTGTAATTTGTTTATCTGACTGTAATGTCTCTCCTTTTAACTATGTCTTATTTCTAACTTATACAATGAATCACTGTAACGGAATGCAACTACTTTCCTTTTTCATTCCTCTTTTTCGCTCTAGGATTTCTACCTGGGTACCTGGACATAACAGGCAATATTGTAAAACTTTTTTACTGTGCTCCTGTACTTCCGTACTTGAGTAAAAGTGACAATAAAGGATATTTTATTCTTTTCTATTCTAAGCTGTTCAATATTCAGAAGGGAAATATCACTCGTAGATCATTTGGAACAGGGCTGTTGTCTCAGATCTACTTATCCACGTATTGTTTGAAAATCAGTTCACTTAATACAGTAATTAGTTCAGCGGAGAGATGGCCTTAGAGAAAACATGGATACCAACCCTTCCTGGCAAAAAAAAAGCAGTGCAGCTCTTCCCTAAATTATGATCTATATTCCAAACTTTAAATTTTCATGTTTTGTAACGAGCCAGATTCAACCTGTTTTAGTGGCTGCTGTGGGAATATAAATCCTTCACTGGGAATGCTCCAGATGAAACACTAAGATGTCGCTATTTTATATTTTGAAGGCAGATTAACTGCTTAACTAAAAAACCTTGATCTCACAGTTTTTAGGATGACACACAGAGTAACAAAACAAAAAGTGGCAGACTTTCTGATAACTATATTGTCATGTGCTGACAAACTGCTAGGAACCCTTATTGTGCACTTTGGGCATTCTTTAGGCTCTTTAACTCACATTCTATTAACAGATCTGTCTATGCACCTTTGAAAGTAACCTGACATACTGTACAATGTGGACAAATTTCCAGATTTCTGGTTAGAGCTTTGTACCTCCTTCTATCAGCAATGTGGAGGTCGTAACAAATTCCTGGAAAAATCTGACAACTGATTCCTGAGTTGTGGGCAGGATTCCTGATTTCTGCTCGACTGTTATCTGCCTGAAAATATTCAATTCATCCTACCTCAGGTTGGCCACTGCACACACAGCATTGTCCATTCAAGTGGTTGTCATAAATACTGCAGACAATTCCCAGGAAAATGGATTGGGCAGCAATTGTCTCAGTGACTATCATCACAATGAAAGGCTAATCAATAGAACTCCTGTATGCTAAAGAAGAAATTAGACTGAGCAGAGAAATTGATATATGCATCTGCTATTTTACTGTGAAGTCAGAGAGTGAGGAATAGGGTCAGATTAGAGAAAAAACAAATAACCTGTGAGCTAGGAGTAAGATTGCTTCTATGTGGAAGTATAATATCTCCATTCTTACTTTTCTTTCTTCCTCTCTGTTCATGGGCACTACCCAACATTATTTTCCGCAATGTCCCGGACAGCCTTGTGAAGTCAGTCACTCGGCTCGTGGATCAGGAATCAATTAGAAACCCAAACTGACTAAGGACACCAGGTTTCCTCTCTTGAAGGACAATGGCGAAGCAGATGGCGTTTTTATGATAATCCACGGGGTTGTTAGTGGTAGCTTGTTATTCCACGTTTGACTGAATTTAGCTGAATTTAAACCGACCCCAACTGCTCGGGCAGGGATTTGAACTCACTAACTTCGGGAGAGCTCTGGTAATGAAGCTATGGACTGCTGCTGTGGATTGTGCTTCTTCCACAAACTTAAGCCTGCATTGTTATCCCTTTGTGGATTTGTTGGTTCCCTTCAGGATTGAGTGTCTCTACCACACGCTTACAGTCTGCTCTGTCTGAAACAAATTGCTACTGCCCTGAAATCCCTTGCATCTCTTGATAATCGTTAACGCAGAGTAAGATTCAATCACTCGCAGTGTAAGCAAAAATTGTACTATATTGTTATGAATATATATCATACTCAATTCATCTTTCTAATACAGATTGATTGATAGACTTATTGTTGTCACAGGTACTGAGATACAGTGAAGTGTATTGCTTTGGGTGATACATCGACCGATTGTACCATACAAAGTTCATCAGGCGAGCAAAACAGAGTGTAGAATAAAATGTTACAGCCGCAGGCAAGATGCAGAGAGGGAGAGGTCAGAACTAACATTTGAGAGGTCCATTCAAAAGTCTGATAACAGCAGGGAAGAAGTTATTCTTGAATCTATTTGTTCATCTATTCAAACCTTTATATCTTCTGACCGACGGAAGATGGTGAAAGAGAATATAACTGTGGTGGGAGGGATCTTTGATTATGCTATTGACAGCTGGTGATGGAGGGAGTGGATGTTTGTGGATATGGTGCCAATCAAGTGGGCTGTATTGTCCCAGGTGGTGTCAAACATCTCAAGTGTTGTTGGAGCTGCACTCATCCATGCAAATGGAGAATATTTCATTACGCTCCTGACATATACTTTGTAACTGTAGGGAGTCAATGAAAGACAGTGAGGTCTGCAGATTTTCCTGCTCCGTGGATGCTGCCTGACCTGCTGTGATTTTCTAGCAACACACTCTCAACACTGTAGGGTGTCAGTGGTCATGGATTAAGAGGTTGCTGTCTCAAGATCTTTGGTGAATTTCTGCAGTGCATTTTGTAGATTGTACACAGCGTTGGTACTGAGTGTCCATGGTGGAGGGAGGAAATGTTTGTGGATATGGTACCAATCAAATGGGCTGTTTTGTTCCAGGTGGTGTCAAAACTCTTGAGTGCTGTTGGAGCTGCACTCACCCAGGAAAGTGAGGAATATTCCATCATGCTCCTGACATGTAACTGATGGATATTCTCTGGGAAGTCAGTGATCAGTGATCATTGCACAAAATGCAGAGTTTCGGGATTGAAGGTGATTTAATGGTTTGGATCAGAAATTGACTAACTGAAAGAATGTTCATCCTGGAGCTCAGTAACTAGTGGTGTGCTGCAAGGATCTGGTTTGGGACCACTACCGTTTGTCATTTTTATAAATGATCTGGCTGTGGATATCTAAGGATGGATTAGTAAATTTGTGGATGATACCAAGGTAGGCAGAGTTCTAGGTAGCGCCGAAGGATGTTGAGGGTTACAGAGGGACATAGATAAGATGCAGAGCTGGGCTGAGAAGTGGAAAATGGAGTTTGATGTGGAAAAGTGTGAAGTAGTTCACTTCGGGAGAAGTAACAGGAATACAGAGTATTGGGCTAATGGTAAAATTGGTTAGGCCTAACTGCCGTAGAGCCGGACAGCGAACTGCCCATCTAAAATCTTGCTCTCAAAGAAATTAGAAGACATTCTAAATCAAAAGGTACCTTTTCCTGTAAAACATGCTCGCAGTAGAAAGACAGAAGATGATCCACGGAGATCTGCCAACGGAAGATTGAAGACAGTGGAGAAGTCAGAGACTGTGGACTTGAGATTAAGTTAATGTGATGTTTAATAATTGGGACATTACGTTAGTAGGATTGTGATCAGTTAGGGGAAAGAGTGTTCGGTTTATTAATGGATTTGTTTAGTGTTCTGTTTGGAAAATAAATTGTTATTTTTCTTTAAATAGTGGAAATTAGGAGTTGTCTGTCCGTCACTCACATTTTAACAGATTACGAGGCAAGGCAAGCTTTTCTGGGTGTTTGGTTTTAATTAACAGGAGGGCTCGAGCTCCACATTGCAACACTCTGGAGACAAAAATCCAGCCCTTAATATTCCTCTTTATGTTCAGTCATGTAAAGTAATTGGTTTTTTGAAATGATGTGTGGATTCTGCTGCAACACTGGGTTTCAATTTCAGATAGAGTGCAGGTGTATCCCTGGCTGCCTCTGTCATAGTCAGTCAAGGAGATATCCTCTTGAAGAATAGATCATAAGCATGTAGGAGGTGCTTCCAAAAACAGAAAAGCTTTAATAGGAAGTGATCATGACCCTTTTTAGTAATGTTTATTATAGCTATCATCCCTATTACCAGCTTACAAGATGCAGGTAACAGAGAAAAGTTAATAACTTAATAAACATTGGTGGCGACCTGGAGTTTCTGAAGCCAGTATGATCCTTCATGTCAGTAAAAATTTATTGTCCTAATATATATCTTCGAATTCAATTTTAGTGCTGCTACTCCTGAAGTTGATTCACATTGTGGGTCTATTTGTTGCTTGGTTAACCTTTACAATTAGACCGTAGGTTACCTGTCCAGCATTCTTCCGTGGAGAGTAACTTGGAAATGGAACTAAATCATTGTGGGTTCTTAAGCTGTCTTTTTTACATTCACTGTTGTAAGTTGTGGTCCATATCAAAAGGAAGTTCCCCATCTCCATTTATTGGTGAAGATTTGGATTCTCAAATTGGGTTTTAGCCATTCCTGTATATTCTATTTAATGAAGGAATGCTATGTTGAGGATACTGGTCTTTCATTGCAATAAAAACAGAAGTTCAATTGGTTTATCCTTTTCCCGTGTTAGTCCATATAATTTATACCACCAACAGTGGGTTTCTAGTGAGATAGATGTCTGAAAATTTATTTCAAATCTTATTTGACAAGGCTACAATATCACAAAGATATATTCTGTTGTTATTGATGTTACTGCACAATATATGCAGCTAACTGACTGAAAACACATCACGAATTCCATCATATGAAGAAAGGGAGAGGATGTGAGATGGGTACCTTTATAAAAGACCCGTGCCTGCACCATTGCATTTGTCTCCCACGGCAAGAAAGCACACTGCAACCCTCTGTCTGATTGAGCCCCCAACCATTCAGTGCTGTCAGGCAACAGGACCGGGCCTAGTGTGGCTTCCTTCGTGTATCACCGACTGGTCGGCACTACTGAGTTGGCCACCCACCGAGGGTTCTCTTTCACAGTGAAAGAGCAGGCTCGCTTGCCCATGTTCGTCCAGCTTGAACAAAGCAAATGAAAGTTTCTTTTATTTTCGGATATAACCTCCTGCCCATGCCGATAGGGGCCCGGTGGAGTTGTGACCAAGGTTCCAGGGTCTTCTACCCTGCAGCACTCCTGGTTGACCTCACAGAGGGTTACAAAATCATGAGGAGCATAGATAATGTGAATAACAAAGCCCTTTTCCCCAGGGTAGAGGAGTCCAAAACTATAGGGCATACTTCTAAGATGAGAGGGAAAAGATTTAAAAGGATCCTAAGAGGAAACATTTTCACACTGAAGGTGGTTTGACTGTGGAATGAACTGCCAGAGGAAGTGGTAGCTAGAGGAACAGTTACAACACTTAAAAGACACTTGGACAGTTAGCTGAATAGGAAAGGTTTCGAGGGACATGGACCAAATGCAGGCAAGTGAGACTAGTTTAGGTTGGGAAACGTGGTCAGCATGGACAAGTTTGGACTGAAGAGTCTGTTTCCTGACTGTATGACTCTATACCAGAATAGCACACGTTGCGATTCCATGTGACTATCTAAAATGAACAGGACTGTCTGCTCTAAACTTTGAGCTACAATACAACAGAAGGCAGTTCTGACAATGTATAATTCCAAATCGTAGAATCTCTACAGTGTGGAAACAGGTCATTTGGTCCTTCTAGTCCATACTGACCCTCCAATGAGCATTCCACTCAGATATACCCTCCCACCCTATAACCCCACATTCTCCATGGCTAATTCACCTAGCCTGCACACCCCTGGATGTTACAGGGCAATTTAGTATTACGAATCTCACCTAACCTGCACATCTTTGGATGGTGGGAGGAAACTGGAGCACCTGGAGGAAACCCACACAGGCACTGGGCGAACATGCAAACTCCACATTGACAGCTGCTTGCAGCTGAAATCGAACCTGGGTCCCTGGTGCTGTGAGGTAGTAGTGCTAGCAACTGAACCACCGTGCCACCCTGACACATTAGCTCAACTAGGATGTCAGTGTTCATAGAGTAAAAAATGAGGTCTGCAGATGCTGGAGATCACAGCTGCAAATGTGTTGCTGGTCAAAGCACAGAAGGCCAGGCAGCATCTCAGGAATAGAGAATTCGACGTTTCGAGCATAAGCCCTTCATCAGGAATAAGAGAGAGAGAGCCAAGCAGGCTAAGATAAAAGGTAGGGAGGAGGGACTAGGGGGAGGGGCGATGGAGGTGGGATAGGTGGAAGGAGGTCAAGGTGAGGGTGATAGGCCGGAGTGGGGTGGGGGCGGAGAGGTCAGGAAGAGGATTGCAGGTTAGGAGGGCGGTGCTGAGTTGAGGGAACCGACTGAGACAAGGTAGGGGGAGGGGAAATGAGGAAGCTGGAGAAATCTGAATTCATACCTTGTGGTTGGAGGGTTCCCAGGCGGAAGATGAGGCGCTCCTCCTCCAGCCGTCGTGTAGTTGTGTTCTGCCGGTGGAGGAGTCCAAGGACCTGCATGTCCTCGGTGGAGTGGGAGGGAGAGTTAAAGTGTTAAGCCACGGGGTGATTGGGTTGGTTGGTTCGGGCGGCCCGGAGGTGTTCTCTGAAGCGTTCCGCAAGTAAGCGGCCTGTCTCACCAATATAGAGGAGGCCACATCGGGTGCAGCGGATGCAATAGATGATGTGTGTGGAGGTACAGGTGAACTTGTGGCGGATATGGAAGGATCCCTTGGGGCCTTGGAGGGAAGTGAGTGTGGAGGTGTGGGCGCAAGTTTTACATTTCCTGCGGTTGCAGGGGAAGGTGCCGGGGGTGGAGGTTGGGTTGGTGGGGGGTGTGGATCTGACGAGGGAGTCACGAAGGGAGTGGTCCTTGCGGAACGCTGATAGGGGAGGGGAGGGAAATATATCCTTGGTGGTGGGGTCCGTTTGGAGGTGGCGGAAATGGCGGCGGATGATACGTTGTATGCGGAGGTTGGTGGGGTGGTAGGTGAGAACTAGTGGGGTTCTGTCTTGGTGGCGGTTGGAGGAGCGGGGCTCAAGGGCGGAGGAGCGGGAAGTGGAGGAGATGCGGTGGAGGGCATCGTCGATCACGTCTGGGGGGAATCTGCGGTCCTTGAAGAAGGAGGCCATCTGTGCTGTGCGGTGTTGGAATTGGTCCTCCTGGGAGCAGATGCGGCGGAGACGAAGGAATTGGGAATATGGGATGGCGTTTTTACAGGGGGCAGGGTGGGAGGAGGTGTAGTCCACGTAGCTGTGGGAGTCAGTTGGTTTATAATAGATGTCTGTGTTGAGTCGGTCGCCCGAGATAGAAATGGAAAGGTCTAGGAAGGGGAGGGAGGAGTCTGAGACAGTCCAGGTGAATTTCAGGTCGGGATGGAAGGTGTTAGTAAAGTTGATGAACTGTTCAACCTCCTCGTGGGAGCACGAGGCAGCGCTGATACAGTCATCGATGTAGCGGAGGAAAAGGTGGGGGGTGGTGCCAGTGTAGTTGCGGAAGATGGACTGTTCCACATATCCTACGAAGAGGCAGGCATAGCTGGGGCCCATGCGGGTGCCCATGGCAACTCCTTTAGTTTGGAGGAAGTGGGAGGATTGAGAAGAGAAGTTATTCAGGGTGAGGACCAGTTCAGTCAGTCGAAGGAGGGTGTCAGTGGAAGGGTACTGGTTGGTGCGGCGGGAAAGGAAGAAGCGGAAGGCTTTGAGTCCTTCGTGATGGGGGATGGAGGTGTACAGGGACTGGATGTCCATAGTGAAAATAAGGCGTTGGGGACCGGGGAAGCGAAAATCCTGGAGGAGGTGGAGGGCGTGGGTGGTGTCCCGACACATTTGCAGCTGTCAGTGTTCATAGTCAGCAATGTAAGATGGGTCCAATGAGTCTACAGAACATTGGGGCAAGTGCATATATTTCCACTTGCTTGGACTTAATTATGTTTAGACTTGTTTGTTATCACTTACATTACATAAAATACATACATGTTTAAAGGGCAGCAACTATGCAAAATAAGTGATAAACCCTAGTCACTTTGGAGAGGATTAAGAATTACTTGGAATTTACAGTAACAAAATGAGTCATTTGATCCAGTTGGTGTGTATGTTAATGCTTCACATGAGTTGCCTTTTATTTTATCTTTCCTATCTAAATATCCTGCAAGTCTTTTCTCAACTTGTGTACTTATCTCGCTTTTCATCAAATATATCTGTGCTAGCTGCCTTAACAAGTACTTTTGACAGCAATTTCTGATGACAGCCAGTCACTGGAGAAAGAATTCCTGATTGGATTGCTCGTCTCTCTGCAGTTGAGGGCAATACAGTTTGAAAACATAAAATATCTGAGCAGAAGTAGGCCATTCAGCCCATAAAGTCTGCTCTCCCATTCAATGAGATCATGGCTGATCTGATAATCCCCAACTCTACTTTCTTGCACTGTCCCTGTAATGTTCCCCTTGTTGTTTAAAAATCTTTCTGTATCAGCCTCGAATATACTTAAGGAGCCCACCTCAACAGCCATCTCCAGTAAAGAATTCCATAGATACACTACCCTCTCAGAGAAGGAATGTCTTCTTATCTCTGTCTTCAATGCATGATTACTTATTTGGAGATTATGTCCTGTGATCCGAGATCATCTCATAAGGGGAAACAACCATTTCATATCTATCTTGTCATCGCCGCTAAGAATCTTGGATGTTTCAATAAGGTCTCCTTTCATTCTTTGAAATTCCAATGATTACAGGCCCAACCTACTCAACCTGTCCTCATAAGATAGTCCTTCTCTCCATAACATCAACCTGGGGAACAGTCTTCATGCTTCCTCCAATGCCTATATATCTCGCCTTATGTGAGGGGGCCAAAACGTCTACAGTATTCCAATTGTGGTCTGACTGGTGCCTTGTACAATTTTAGAGATGTCTTCCTATTTTTTCCGATATTCCCTTTGAAGTAAAGGTAAACATTCCATTTGCTTTGCATACAACTCTCTGAATGTGAACGCTAACTTATTGTAACAAATTAGAACTTGCAAATTCTTCTGTTTTGTAGCTTTCTGCAGTCTTTTTCCATTTAAGAAAATATTCAACTCTTCTATTCCTCCTGCCAAAATGCACATTTCCCCACATTATGTTCTATTTGTCAATATTTTGTGCACTTGCTTAACCTGACTGAATCCCTCTACAGAACCTTTGTGTCATCATTACTACTTCACTTGCCCTCCCAACTATTTTTGTGTCATCGGCAAACTTGAGTTTCCTCATTTACATCATTAATATATATTCTATAGGTATCCAAACATCATCAATATTTTTGGCCCCATTAGTTACAGATTGTGGCACACCATTAGTTTCAGATTGCTATTTTGGAAATGTCCTGCTCATCCCCAATCTCTGTCCTCTAGAATATAGATTAGTAGAGCATAGTACAGGCCCTCAGCCCTCGATGTTGTGCCGACCTTTTATCCTACTCTAAGATCAAAGTAACTTGCATATCTTTCATTTCACTATCATCCATGCGCCTGACTGTGGCACGTCATGTCTCTTATCAGTTATGATGTGGAGGAGCTGGTGTTGGACTGAAATGGACAAAGTTAAAAATCACACAACATCAGTTATCGTCCAACAAGCTTATTTGGAAGCACTTGCTTTCGGAACACTGTTTCTTCATTACCTGATCTTGTGTGATTTTTTAACTGTGTCCTATCAGTTAGTCAATCCACTATTGATGCTAAACCTCCAAAACTTTTATCTTATTAAATAGCTGAATATGCATTACAATTTCAGTTTTGGTACTCGTACATCCCAGGTTCAGTGTCTCTGACTCAAAATCTTTTACTAAGGACAGATAGAGGTTCCTTCACTTAGTAATTTCATGAAGTACCTCAGCATATGTTTGTAACTGAGTGTAATGAGCACTTAGGAGAATTTGCTCTGGTTGAGGTGATCTTCAATTAGAACCAAACCTGCCAAGGACTATAATGCAATCTTAACTTGCCCCTGTCAGTAGTACTCTTGCCTCAGAATATTTCATGACCTGGTCTAAGCCCTTGCATCTTAACCTGAGTTGACAAGGCACTGACATAGTACACATCTGATATGTTGGGAGTTCAATGAACATTAAAATAAACCCTTATGTTACAAGTGCTGGTAGGTCAGGTAAATGTTAGATATGTTTTATTGCAAATTAAAGAAGAGTAATAACAGCATTACTACTTCAATGAAAACCCAATGAAATGGCACTTCATCTCATTGCTGTTTATTAAGATCTCCAATGTGAGAAATAGCTGCTACATTTGTAACAATGGCACTGCTGTTCAAAATAATTTATTGTATGGGAGATATCTGAAGTATTTCTGAGAAGCAAGATAAGAAGCTAAATAAATATAATTCTTCTTTTGAACAGCCTATCGATATTTCTTTGCAATGGACTGATTGTAGCATGGATATTCTAAATGTCATGCCATTTTCTTTCAAAGGAAGTGTGTTCAGTCAACAACACTTCAGTATACAAATATGAATTTGAAGAAACTTGAATATCGACTCAAATTAATGTAACTGGATATTGAGCTATTAGCTAACATTTGTACTTGTGCTTCTTGTATATTTGGAACATTTACACGTGTCATCTTTATTATCCCTCAGGAGAGACTGAGCCCATCCTTACAAAGTTGAAAGTTAAATTTGCAGTATCATTCTGTGCATGAACACAAGACAAATGAGATGGACCCACTCTGTACTACATCCTCAGGAGAATTCATACTCTCAACAAACAGTATTTCAACTCCATCTCAAACATCAAAAACTGTAAGTACAACAAACTTTTATCGACCCACCTCCATAACCAGCGCTCCTCAAACATTCCATAAGATTCCCCCGACCTCTGGAACTGCTCAGACGCCATTATACATGTGGCTGGTGCAGCTGCCACCCCCATGCTGATTGATGATGTCACTTTCGCCTCCCCATTGTGGCCACTCCCATAGCCACTTCCACCCCTCACAATTCCTCATGCATCACACGTGACATCACTTCCGCCCCTCACGTCATCGCTGATGTCACATGCTCAGTGACTTCTGCCACCCCTACTGCTCTGTCTGCCACCACTTCCGACCCCCACCAGCTCACCTGCATTCTGCTGACACGCTCCCCACAGATCCCACTGTCACCATTCCCGGCCCCCAAAACCCTGAGGGGAACACTACCCCTGCTCATGACTCCACCCCCATTCCCCCCACCACCACACCCACTCCAGTTACTGGCTTCGACCCCATTTCCAGCTCCACATCCACACCAGATCCCAGCTCCCAGCCCTGCTGAGTTTTCACTATCCCTCCAGACCTCCCCCTCACTGAGGACGAACGATCAGTCCTCAGCAAAGGACTCACCTTCCTCCCTCTCTGTCCACGCATCAATGTATTTAATATACGCCGTGACGTCGTACTCTTCTTCCACCGCCTCCACCTCCGAGCTTACTTTCACAATCAGGATTCCCGCCACCCTCCGATGAACCCTTCGCTCACCTCCAACACACTGCATCCACCTGGACAGCCCGCGCTGGCCTATTACCTGCCCTCGACCTCTTCATTTCCAACTGCTGCTGGGACATTAACTGCCTCAATCCCTCCAATCCCTCTGCTCCAATCCCGACCTCATCAGCAAGCCAGCAGATAAAGAGGGCGCAGTGGTAGTCTGACACACTGACCTCTACACTGCTGAAGCCAAACGCCAACTCAAGGACACCTCTTCCTTCCGCCCCCTCGACCATGACCCCACCTCCCGTTATCAAACCATCATCTCCCAGACCATACAGAACCTCATCACCTCAGGAGATCTCCCACCCACAGCTTCCAACCTCATAGTCAGGAACCCTGCACTGCCCCATTCTACCTCCTTCCCAAGATCCATTGTCTCAGCATGCTCCTGCCCCACTGAACTCATTTCTACCTACCTTGACACTGTCCTATCCCCCCTAGTCCAGGAACTCCCCACATACATTCGAGACACCACCCACACCCTCCACCTCCTCCAAGGCTTCTGTTTCCCCGGCCCCCAACACCTCATCTTCACCATGGATATTCAATCCCTTTACACCTCCATCCGCCATGACCAGGGCCTCCAAGCTCTCTGTTTTTCCTCTCTCGCCGTCCCCAACAGTACCCTTCCACCGACACTCTCATTCGTTTGGCCGAACTGGTCCTCACCCTTAGCAATTTCTCCTTCGAATCCTCCCACTTCCTCCAGACCAAAGGGGTAGCCATGGGCACACACATGGGCCCCAGCTATGCCTGTCTCTTTGTTGGCTACGTAGAACAGTCCATCTTCTGTAATTACACCGGCACCACTCCCCACCTCTTCCTCCGCTACATTGATGACTGCAGTGGCGCCACCTTGTGCTCCCGCGAGGAGGTTGAGCAATTCATCAACTTCACCAACACATTCCACCCTGACCTTAAATTTACCTGGACCATCTCTGACACCTCCCTCCCCTTCCTGGACCTCTCCATCTCCATTAATGATGACCGACTTGACACTGACATTTTTAATAAACCTACCGACTCCCACAGCTACCTGGATTACACCTCTTCCCAACCTATCTCTTGCAAAATGCCATCCCGTATTCCCAATTCCTCTGCCTCCGCCGTATCTGCCCCCAGGAGGACCAGTTCCACCACAGACCACACCAGATGGCCTCCTTCTTTAGAGACCACAATTTCCCTTCCCAAGTGGTTAAAGATGCCCTCCAATGCATCTCGTCCACATCCCGCACCTCCGCCCTCAGACTTCACCCCTCCAACCATAACAAGGACAGAACACCCCTGGTGCTCACCTTTCACTCTACCAACCTTTGCATAAACCAAGTCATCCACCGACATTTCTGCCACCTCCAAAAAGACCCCACCACCAGGGATATATTTCCCTCCTCACCCCTTTCCGCCTTCCGCAAAGACCGTTCCCTCCATGACTAACTGGTCAGGTCCACATCCCCCTACAACCCAGCTTCCCCTGCCACCGCAGGAATTGCCAAACCTGCACCCACACCTCCTCCCTTACCTCCATCCAAGGTCCTAAAGGAGCCTTCCACATCCGTCAAAGTTTTACCTGCACATCCACTAATATCATTTATTCTATCTGTTGCTCCCAATGCGGTCTCCTCTACATTGGGGAGACTGGACGCCTCCTCGCACAACACTTTAGGGAATATCTCCAGGACACCTGCACCAATCAACCACACTGCCCTGTGGCCCAACATTACAACTCCCCCTCCCGAGGACATGGAGGTTCTGGGCCTCCTTCACCGCCGCTCCCTCACCACCAGACGCCTGGAGGAAGAACGCCTCATCTTCCATCTCGGAACACTTGAATCCCAGGGCATCAATGTGGACTTCAACAGTTTCCTCATTTCCCCTTCCCCCACCTCACCCTAGTTCCAAACTTTCGCCTCAGCACTGTCCCCATGACTTGTCCTACCTGCCTATCTTCTTTTCCACCTATCCACTCCACCCTCCTCCCTGACCTATCATCTTCATCCCCTCCCCCATTTACCTATTGTATTCTCTGCTACTTTCCCCCCACTCCCACCCACCTCTAGCTTATTTCTCCACCCTTCAGGCTCTCTGCCTGTATTCCTGATGAAGGGCTTTTGCCCGAAACGTCGATTTTACTGCTCCTCGGATGCTGCCTGAACTGCTGTGCTCTTCCAGCACCACTAATCCAAAATGAGATTCAGGTTTGATCAGAATCTCCCAACAGGGCTTGAGTAAGTGTATACTTTTACCCAGTCATTTACTGTCAGGAATGCCTCTAATCAGTCAGCAATGTCTATATTCCTGAAAAATTAAGCTGTCAGGAATATGTCTGTTTGTTTCTATTACAACCACCTGGATTTCTCCACCTGGCTGATGTTAGCTGCTATCTCAAGTGATAATTGTGGATCATGAAGATCTATCAATGAATCTTTTATTGCTGCACTCTTTCTTAAATTATTCCAGAATTGTTGAATTGGACTTTTTTTCTGGAAAACTATTTTTGGATCATTATTTGCATGAAGTTTGGAACAGCATTGCAAATTTATCTGTTATTCATTTCAACTCCTGTCCTCTTCTGCAGATCAACTTGTAGTATTTTGTGCCTTTACTTTATCTAGACTTAAATGCCATTGTAAAATTGGTGGAAATTAATCCCCTTTTAATTTTGACAGTCATGTTATTCAATTGAAGCCAATCCAGAGATAATTTCTCCTGGTTTGCTATCAGTTGTCCAATTTGTTGCCTATTTATGACAACTTGACAGTGAGCCCTTGAGTTTTGTGAGTCTGTTTACTTGAGCTTTAAAAACATGCTAACTTAAAAATTGCAAGACATTGCTCTCCCCAAAGATTCTAGAAAGGTTTGGGTGCACTGACCCCAAGTCTAATTCTCTGATCTGCATTCCCATAAGTGTCCCTCCAAGCCTGAGTCATTTAGTTTCAAGGCTCATCATTATTGACCATGCCTTCAGCATTTTAGACTCTCGGCGCTGACATGTTTTGCTGAAATTTCTCTGCCTGTTCAATTCCCTGTCTTCATGGTGCTCCTTAAAATCTAACTCTTTGATCAAGGTTTAAGCCAACTCTCTGGCGACCCCCTTCTTTGGCTCAGCAGCAATTTTTTTCCTGACTGAAATTCTGTGAAATGCCTTGTGATGATTTCACATCAAAAGCCCTATGTAAATGCAAGCCCTTGTTGCATAATTATTGCCAGATGAATACTAACTACTAATAGGAAGATTCCTTGAAAACCTGGCATTATGTATATTTGACTGGTCTTAAAACTGTAACTCCTTATTTCCAATAAATGGAATAGATCTGTCTCCATTCATATAAAGTCCAACATTATTCTCAACTGTAAATGTAAAGCTAGCTAATTTCAGGACCAAAACTTAGATCTTATTTTGCTTTCTAACATCGGAAGAAGCACTACTTATTTAAGAATCAAGTGCATCTTAATATATTGCTGGAATAACTTGCGGAAATTACCTCCTACAGCTTTGGGAATTTGACTCACAATGGGTTGCATTACACAAGTTTTGGATACTCCAGAGATAACTTTAACCTCGCCCTCCTGGCTGAAAGTACAGAAAAAGAAACATTAAAATCATCCTGGTTGCTGACCTCATGTCAAGCTTCTAGATGTATACCATCCAGGGTTTTGTCACAGGCTGGGAAGTGGATCAATATCACTCAGAACTCCAGTTAGCTGCCTTTCACTCAGCTGTTGATAAATTTAGGGTAGATGTTTACTTTCATTACGACATTTGCAATCCTTTTGCGTTGCTTTTCTGCCTCTTCATCCTTTCACTCCAAGAGTTACAGATAAATGTTTGGAATGGATTAAGAAGAGGTATGATGAAAAAAAAAGCAATTCAATGCTTGGTTTGCTGTGGGAGAACGATCAGTTGAATCAGAAAACCATGGCTGAGCTGCAATGATGATGGCATTAATAACCACTTTAACAAGACGGCTGAAACATTTAGTTTCTGAATCTGATGACAGGAAAGAAGCAATGTTTCAAATAATGAAAGAATGTACAATCTTAATGACTGGTCAAAAGTAAAACCATCAGATATGCAACATTGAATGAACTGGCAAATTGCATGCAAACTGGATGATTGAATGATTTGGACAACTATCTGACGAAGGAACAGCGCTCCAAAAGCTAGAGATTCCAAATAAAACTGTTGGACTATAACCTGGTGTTGTGTAATTTTTAACTGGGTGATTGAAGTTATGAAACAATGCTTCACATCAAATTGGAATCCCTGACTGAACATTTCACTGGGTGCATGAAAGAGGATTTTCTGTTGTATAGACTAGTTAAGTGGTTAACTGTATGATTGACAACATAAGATCATAAGACATCGGAGCAGAAGTTAGGCCATTCAGTCATTGAGTCTGCTCTGCTATTCAATCATGGCTGATACATTTGTCATCCCCATTCTCCCACCTTCTTCCCATAACCTTTAATCCTCTTGACAATCAAGAACCTAACTATTTCAATCTTAAATACCAGGCCTCCATAGTCTTCTGTGGCAATGAATTCCATAGATTAACCACTCTCTGGCTGAAAACTTTTTTCCTTATCTCCGAGCTAAAACTCAAGACTGGAATTACTTATTAAAAATATACATGGAATCAATGGAGAACAAAAATCTAGATATATGGTCAGAAGTTGAGAAGCTTTGATCAATGGTTCCAGCTGTCCAAATCAGAAGCTCAGGTAAGCATCAAAACAGGAGGGAATTGCATTTATATGGCTTCACCAAACGTTTCTTTCCTCAAACTTTGCATCAAAGATCAGTGGCTAAATCCATATGTCCTGTCATGAAATTGTGTACATAATGTCTAGAGATTTAGAGAGAAAAAACCTTAAGCCCTTGTCAGGCGGAGGTGGGTATTACAGATGCTGGAGATTAGAGTCAAGATTAGAATGGTGCTGGAAAAGCACAGCAGGTCAGGCAGCATCCGAGGAGCAGGAAAATCGACATTTCAGACAAAAGCCCTTCCTGATGAAGGCCTTTTGTCCGAAACATCGATTTTCCTGCTCCTCGGATGCTGCCTGACCTGCTGTGCTTTTCCAGCACCACTCTAATCTCAAACCCTTATTAACCTAATTCCTCAAATTCATACAGTGACTGAGTTGAAATCGTTAGAAATACTGTAGCTAACACTGATTTAAAAGGCAGCAGAACAATGTCCCACATCATACTGACATTTACGTCTGTATGTTTTGCATTTTATCCTTAACATGCTGAAAAGAGAACACACCAACAGAAAAAAGAAAAAATGAAGTTTTCATGTTGTCTTAGGCAGACAACTTTCATTAAAAAAAATATTTCCCTAAACTTGTTACTTTTCTTTCAAAACTTATTTGATTCTCAGTTTCTGTTTATCTTCTTTCACTTCGACTTGTCTTTTATCTTTGTGTCTGTTGCCCTTGCTCTTTTCCTATTTCATTTTATTCATCTCATGGCGTGGTATTCCTTGTTTTATACAGAATTCTGTAAACCTATTTGCAATGTGTACAACTTCACAAAATTACTTGACCAGTTCCTGAGATGAGTTTAAGTTTCTTCAAACTCGTCACCATCGCAAGCTTGTTATGTTCCCTGGTACAACCCTGACATATACATTGCACATCTCGGACAAGATTTTCATCTCAGATTTGGCAGACTACAACTGCTGATAGAAAGAATGTCACATGACATAGGGTCATCGAGATGTACAGCATCTTTGGTCCATCTCGTCCATGCCGACCAGATATGCCAACCCAATCTCGTTTCATCTGCCAGCACCCGACCCATATCACTCCAAACCCTTCTCATTCATATACCCATCCAGATGCCTTTTAAATGTTGCAATTGCACTAGCCTCCTCCTTTTTCCCTGGCAGCTCATTCCATACCCGAACCACCCTCTGTGTGAAAAAGTTCCCCTTAGGTCTCTTGTATATCTTTCACCTCTCACCCTAAAGCTATGCCTTCTAGTTCTGGACTCCCCCACACCAATTTATACTTACTAACTATGCTCACATCCATATCATGGTAGCAGAGACCAGGACCCGAGGGCACACAGTTTTAGAGTAAAGGGAAGACCTTTTAGAACAGAGATAAGGAGAAATTTCTTCAGCCAGATAGTGGTGAATCCATGGAATTCATTGCTACAGACGACTGCGGAGGCCAGGTCATTGAGTATGTTTAAGACTGAGATAGATCGGTTCGTGAGTATCAAGGGGATCAAGAGTTATGGGGAGAAAGTGGGAGAACGGGGTTGAGAAACTTCTCAGCCAAAAGTGAATGGTGGAGCAGACTCATTGGGCTGAATGGCCTATTTTCTGCTTCTATGTCTGATGGTCTTATAGTCTTATGATGTCAAAGTAGCTCAAGGCTCTGCTCGATCTCAGACCCACTCCCACAGCCCACCAGCCCACTATGCAGTCTGGATCCCTACCTTGCAGCTGAACATGTCTTCTCTCCCAGTTCATCTTCACTTAGGTCTGAAGTGCAGTGCTATTTTGTGAAATATTAAATTAGATTACCTACAGTGTGGAAACAGGCCCTTTGGTCCAACAAGCCCATACCAAACCTCTGACAAGTAACCCACTCAGACCCATTTCATTTTGACTAATGCACCTGACACTGTGGAAAATGTGTTGCTGGTTAAAGCACAGCAGGTTATGCAGCATCCAAGGAATAGGAAATTCGACGTTTCGGGCATAAGCCCATTCCTGATGAAGGGCTTATGCCCGAAACGTCGAATTTCCTATTCCTTGGATGCTGCATAACCTGCTGTGCTTTAACCAGCAACACATTTTCAACTGTGATCTCCAGCATCTGCAGACCTCATTTTTTACCCGAAGATTTTAACCACCTGCACCTAGCACTGTGGGCAATTTAGCATGGCCAACTCACCTAACCTGCACATCTTTGGACTATGGGAGGAAACTGGAGCACCCGGAGGAAACCCATGCAGACACAGGGAGAATGTACAAACTCCACACAGACAGTCACCCAAGGCTGGAATTGAACCTGGGTCCCTGGAGGAGTGAGGCAGCAATGCTAATCACTAAGCCACTGTGCCACCATATTCTTCTCTGTTGAGTATTAGTAGGGCTCATGACTATCACAAACCTAGTCAATTTTTTTTCTTGAAGGCCCAATGTCTAACTTCTCTCACTTGACATTTATTAGAAATCATGCCAGCTGCGACTGTTCGCTAAGTCATGACTAGGACCCACAGTCGGCAGCATTACGCTGCCCACTATTTTGTGTGTGTGTGTGTGTGTGTGTGTGTGTGTGTGTGTGTGTGTGTGTGTGTGTGTGTGTGTTATTTCAAACTGGAAGTGGTCTAGCATGGATGAGGATGGCCACTTTTCTGGTATAACTGGAACAGCCTTGTAATTAGCAGTGGTTTATCACATTACTGAGGTTACATATTGATTACAGTACCACAACCTGCATTACTGCCAGAAATGTTGGCAGAAGTTCAATATCCTGGGGTCTAACTTCTTCTTCCAGTTCTTACTATTCTTTGTTCATGTTCCTGCAACATCAACATAGTGAGTGGCACTTGCTGAATTGAAACAAATATTAACTTTTGAGGCTCTTTCAGAGCTAAACACAAGGTGGAGATACACAAATAATGGTTGTCCTTCTGGTATATTGCTGAAATGGTCATCATTCATATGCAAGCTGGAGTGGATGCTCCAACTCTCTCCAACTGTGGCAGTCACCATGGCAAACTAAATGGCAGTGAGAGTTGGCATCTGACAATTCAACTTGGGATCCCTGTCTAATTCCCCTCCCTTATCACCCATGCACTAAGAACAATTCTTTTCCTTGCCTCAATGCTCCCTGAACTTGCTGAGACATATCTCTGAGTTTCACAATGGTCATTTCATTTGTGTCAATTTAAAACTATGGCTGAAGACACAACTGCCTTTTATTATGTAACTAAGTTAAAATAAAATCACAACACCGTAGATGCTGCAAACTTGAACTTAAGAAAGTGTTAGAAACTCAGCAAGTCTGGCGGCATCTGTGGAGAGATAAACAAAGTTAATGCTTCAAGTCCAGTGTGAATCATTTTCAGAACTGAAAATGAACTGGAAAATGCCTTTGTTTTAACCCAGTGCCCTTACAATCTGTTCCACTTGATTTTCCTCCCTCTCTGTCTGCACTTTAAGATCTGACTTGGTGGACAAGCTTTCGGACACCTTGCGTATGAATCAGCATCTGTTTTGCACACTTGAAATTCCTTGAAGATACAGTGTCAATAAACCATGGATACAATGGGGAGGCAACAGTCGAGTGGCATTATTGCTGGGCTAGCAATTCAGAAACCCAGATAATGTCCGAGGGACCTGAGTCAAATCCTGCCATGGCAGATGGTGGAGTTTGAATTCAAATGTTTAAAAGCACATCTGTATTTAAGTGTCTAATAATGGCCCTGAATCCATCATTGATTGTTGGGCAAAAAAAAAACAAGTTCACTAATGTCCTTCAGGGAAGGAAAGTGGCATCCTTACCTGATCTGGCCTACATGTGACTCAGACCCACAACAATGTGCCCTTTGGGCAATAAATGCTGGTCTTGCCAATGATGCCAACATCCCATGAGTTAATTTGTAAAAAAAAAAAATTCCAGGATCACTTTTTCAGCTGTCTATTCCTACAAGGGGTTTTGATTAGTGGAAAGGCATACAGACTTTGTCCATTAGGTATATGATATCATGACTGTAAACATAAAAGCTTGCACGTTTTATAAAACTTATTCCTATTGTATTTTCAAAATTGAGGAGAGCTGAACGTTAGTCAGAAAATGGGAAGTAAATGACCTTTGGAGTGTACATCTTGGCTTTAGATGAAACCAATATTTAACAGTCCCGAATGAAGAATCTTGGGCACCGATAAATCCACCACATTGTTGGAACATTTTCTAATTTCAGACCTTGAAGATTCATTTTCTGAGAAAACCTACTACATAGCATATTCTCTATTGAGTTTTCTTTCAAAACATTTTGCAATGTTTAGCAAGCTTTCACAGTAAAGCTAATATTAGAACAGCTGAACATTTGGCTGAAATTACATTCCTGACCAATTGCATATTCCTCTGGAAAATGCAACACACTGACCTGATTGTGTATCTCGGCCCCATTAGCTTTAAGGCAGGTGAAATAAAAATGTCAAGTTCATATTTGTTAAGGCCGACCAATGCTGAGAATTATAGCAATCAATTAATTAACTAACATTTAGTACTGAGGACCAGTGATTTGCTGAGAGAGCAGGAAATGAGTGATGTTAATTCTTTAATGAAAGTATATAGCATTCCCACCATTATTTCAGATTTAACTGCATTTTCCAGTAACATCATAGCCAAACTCTTCTGATTCAATTAACATAGAAATTAGTTTCATGAGAGATGCATTCAGTGTCAGCTGCTTTTACAAATTCAGTTCATGCCCCTAACCAGACCATGCATCAAAAAGTAATGAGAAGATATGATCAACTTAATAAAAATTCCAGTGCTTAGAATGATAATCTTATGGAAATTACTTGTTGTATTTATTCTTATTGATAGATGGAAAGGGAACAAATATTTTGATACTGATGAAGAGAGAAATGATGAAAAAAGATAACACTGTCATTATAGCGACAAATAGAACATTGATAGTGGGGAACCAGACTCTGGAGATTAGAAAGGATTAGAAAAAGATACTGAATTCTTCATCAGTGGTGACTAGTAATGCTTTCCTGTGTGAGCAATCTCTGCAAAATGATCTTTTCCCCAAATTCCAAGAACAGATGCTAGTAGATGTAAAAGCCTGGCATGATCTCTGACATCTGTTCAACTATTTGATCTCATGCATGATTGCAACTGAAGCACAACTGTCCCCTTGACCTAAAGGCATACAGTCATAGAGATGTACGGCACGGAAACAGACCATTTGGTCCAACTCATCCATGCCAACCAGATATCCTAAATTTATCTAGTCCCATTTGCCAGCACTTGGTCCATACCCATCTAAACCCTTCCTATTCATATACTCATCCAGATGCCTGTTAAATTCTGTAATTGCACCAGCCTCCACCACTTCCCCTGGCAGCTCATTCCATACACGCACCACCCTCTGCGTGAAAATATTACCCCTTAAGTCCCTTTTCAATCTTTTCCCTCTCACTTTAAACCTAGGTCCTCGGGTTTCAGACTCCCCTAATATGGGGAAAAGACATTGGCTATGCCCCTCATGATTTTGTAAACCTCTATCAAGTCACCCCTCAGCCTCCAATGCTCCAGGGAAACAGCCCTAGCCCTATTCAACCTGTCCCTATAGCTCAAATACTCCAACCCTGGCAACACCCTTTATTTTCTGAACCCTTTAAAGCTTCACAACGTCTTTAAAGGGATTCCCAGAGAGATCTGGGAGTGCAGATCCACTGTACCCTGAAGGTTGCTGCACAGGTGGATAGAGTGATCAAGAAGGCATATAGTATGCTTGCCTTCATTGGACGGGGTATTGAGTATAAGAGCTGGCAAGTCATGTTAAAATTGTACAAGATGTTGGTTGGCCGCATTTAGAATACTGTGTACAGTTCTGGGCGCCAATTTACCTAAAGGATGTGGACGCTTTGAAGAGGGTGCAGAGAAGGTTTACGAGGATGTTGTCTGGTATGGAAGGTGCTCGCTATGAAGAAAGGTTGAGTAGGTTAGGTTTATTTTCATTAGAAAAAAGGAGATTGAGGGGGGATCTGATTGAGGTTTACAAAATCATGAAGGGTACAGACACGGTGGATAGAGACAAGCTTTTTCACAGGGTGAAGGATTCAATAATGAGAGGTCATGCTTTCAAGGTCAGAGGTGGCAAGTTTAAGGGGGGTACACGTGGCAAGTGCTGCACACAGAGGGTGGTGGGTGTCTGGAACGTGTTGCCAGCAGAGGTGGTAGACATAGGTACAGTAGATTCATTTAAGATGTTACTGGACAGATCCATGAGTAGGTGGGGAGCAGAGGGATACAGAGGCTTATGAATTGAGCGACAGGTTTAGACAGTACATTTGGATTGGCTCAGGCTTGGAGGGCTGAAGGGCCTGTTCCTGGGCTGTAAATTTTCTTTGTTCTCTTTGTTCTTTATCTTTCCTATATCTGGGAGACCAGAATTGAACATGGTATTCCAAAAGTGGCTTCACCAATGTCCTATAATTCAGCTTGGGTTCACTCCCTGCTATCTATTCAAATACTTGTGCCAGACAGTGTCCTGAGCAGATGTCGCATTAAGGACAACCTTGAGTTCAGGTGAAAACACCCAAACTGAAAGGCTTTGGGGCTCAACACGCTCAATGTACTGTCGACAGGTTTGGGTTTGATACAAAATAGCTGAGAAGACAAAAGGTGACTGTGAAAGTCAAGTGTCTGAAGACATACATGGACAGATTAAGTGAGTGTCCAGATGGAATACGTTGTTGGATAGTGTGAGGTGATTCACTTTGGTGGGAAGAAAAAAGTGATGTTACCTAAGTGGAGAAACACAGCAGTAAACCGCAGCACAGAGAGATTAGGAATCTTTGCGCATAAATCACAAACATTTAATGCATTGTTCAGCAAATAATAGGGAAGACAAATGGATTGTTAGTTTTTACTTCAAAGGGAATAGAGTATAAAAATACTGATATCCTGCTAAACTATACAAGATGCTAGATGGAACATTCTATAAACTAGTATAAACAGAAGTATGTAAACAGTTTTGGCCTCCTTGTCAAAGGTGAGATATACGGGCTTTGAAGGCAGTTAGGTAAGATTCATTATCTTGATTCTGGGCATGGACAGATTATCTTATGAGCTGAAAATGTGTTGCTAGAAAAGCGCAGCAGGTCAGGCAGCATCCAAGGAGCAGGAGAATCGACGTTTCGGGCATAAGCCCATCTTCAGGAATAAGAAAAGTTTGTCCAGCAGGCTAAGATAAAAGGTAGGGAGGAGGGACTTGGGGAGGGGCGTTAGAAATGCGATAGGTGGAAGGAGGTCAAGGTGAGTGTGATAGGCCGGAGTGGGGTGGGGGCGGAGAGGTCAGGAAGAAGAATGCAGGTTAGGAAGGCGGTGCTGAGTTTGAGGGATTTGACTGAGACAAGGTGGGGGGAGGGGAAATGAGGAAACTAGAGAAATCTGAGTTCATCCCTTGTGGTTGGAGGGTTCCTAGGCGGAGGATGAGGCGCTCTTCCTCCAGCCGTCGTGTTGCTAGGATCTGACGATGGAGGAGTCCAAGGACCTGCATGTCCTTGGTGGAGTGGGAGGGGGAGTTGAAGTGTTGAGCCACGGGGTGGTTGGGTTGGTTGGTCCGAGTGTCCCAGAGGTGTTCTCTGGAACGTTCCGCAAACAGGCGGCCTGTCTCTCCAATATAGAGGAGGCCACATCGGGTGCAGCGGATACAGTAAATGATGTGTGTGGAGGTGCAGGTGAATTTGCGGCGGATATGGAAGGATCCCTTGGGGCCTTGGAGGGAAGTAAGGGGGGAGGTGTGAGCGCAAGTTTTGCATTTCTCATGGTTGCAGGAGAAGGTGCCGGGAGTGGAGGTTGGGTTGGTGGGGGGTGTGGACCTGACGAGGGAGTCACGGAGGGAGTGGTCTTTTCGGAACGCTGATAGGGGAGGGGAGGGGAGGAAAATATATCTCTGATGGTGGGGTCCTCACTGATACACAGGGGATTGTTGGGGGTTTGACAGGATAGATGCTGAAACGATGCTTCCCATTGTGGGATAGTCATGAACCACAGTATATTAACTCAAGAGTTAATTTGGCCAGGGATTTCTTTTCTCAAAAAATCGTGAATCTGTGGAATTCTTTATGGCAGAGGGCTGTTATGGTTGGATTGTTAAGTGCATTCGAGGCTGAGTGCGACAGATTTTTAATCATTAGGAGAATCAAGAAATGTGGGAAAAAGGCAGGAAAGTGGATTTGAGGATTATCAGAGCAGCCATGATCTAATTAATTGGTGGAGCAGGTTAGACAGACTGAATTACCTACTTCACCTCCTAGATCATATTATCTTACCTATCTGACTGCAAAACAACTCAGACTCCTTGTCAATCAAGTATCAAGAAATAAGCGGGTCATTTTCTGAGAGGCAGCCAGTGACCAGTGATGTACTGCTCCCAGGTATTCATAATATTTACTAATAATTTTGATGAGGGGACTAAAGGTAATTTTCCAAGTTTGCAGTTGATACAAAGCTGGGAGGGAGGATGAGCTGGGAGAAAGATACAGAGATATTTCTGTGATTTGGACAAGTTGAGTGAGTGGGCATACGCATGAGAGGTGCTGTATAATGTGGATATATGTTAGGCTATTTTGGAAGCAAAAATAGGAAGGTGAATTATTATTGGAAGGGTGATAGATCGGGAAAGGCAGATGTGCAACAAGACCTGGGTGTCCTTGTACACCACTCACTGAAGGTAAGTGTGCAAGTGCAACAGGTGGTGAAGAAATCAAACGGTATGCTGGCCTTCATAGTGAGAGGATCAAGTACAAGAGCAAGGATATCTTGCTGTCATTGTATCGGAACTTAAGGAGACAAAACCTAGAGTACTGTGCACAGCTTTGGTCTTCTTACCTGAGGAAGAATGTTCTGACTACCAAGAGAGTGCAGCAAAAGTTTACCAGACTGAGTTGTGGAATGGCAGGGCTGATGTATTGATTAGAGCTATTTTAATGGAGTTGAGAAGTATGAGAGGGGATCTCATTGAAGCCAACAAAATTCTAAACAAGACTTGACAGACTACATTGAGGAAGGATGTTCCCAAGGACTGGGCAATCCAGAACCAGGAATCACAGTCTAAAGATACGGGATAGGCCATTTAGGATTGACATGAGGAGACTGGTGAGCCTGTGGAATTCTCTCTCATAGAAAGTGGTTGAGACTAAAGCACTAAATGGTTCAAGAAGGGGATAGATAAGGTTCTTTGGGGTAAAGGGATCTAAGAGTATGGGACATAAGTTGAAACAGTGCACTTGAGGTGGATGGTCCTCATCTCCATCTTATGACATGGGGATGGGGAGAGGGAGAGAGGTCTCTATTGGGTCTTGGGGAGGGGGGGTAGGTGAGGAGGAGCTTGTCACATTCTGTGTGTTGAAAGTGTGGGGATTTTGGTTCCTGACTGGTGATGAGGGTTGTTGAGTCAATATCTGGGTGGGTGTGAAGGCTCTGTGGACCAGAAATTGGGGGCTATATCGATAACTGAAAATGTGTTGCTGGTTAAAGCACAGCAGGCTATATCGATAAACTGGGTGACCTATTTAGTAGCTACTGAGAAATAAGAATAGGTTTTTAATGGTGCAATGTCTCCCAAGTAATCACTTACTGAAATGCAATGGGACCCTCTGAAGTATCTGTTTTAAACGGATCCTTTTAGAGGACTCAAGGTGGAGAGGAATTACTCAATGAAATCTATCCCACACAATTCCCTCAGTGTCTGCTTTCGTCGGGTCCCCGGGGCAAGTCCCATCAATCATCTGGTCATTGGAAAATCCGGACCCTTGCTTGTAAGCTTGGCCACTTGTTCTAGTCCATACCAGAAAGGGAGTCAGCCTTTCAGCATCCACTCTGTGAAATCCTCTCAGAAGCTTTTAAGTTTTGTGAAAATTACCTCATTCATCTTAGCTCCAAAGGACACAAGTCCAATCGTTTCATGTAAATCAACGCCTTCCTCTCAGGAATCAACTGTGTACATGTTCTCTGTGCTGTCTCTAATGCAGCTATATCCTTCCTTAAATAGAGAAACCAAGACTGTACACAGCTCTTACTGCAGATCGTGACTTTAAAGCAAAAATGAGGCTGACAGCCCACTGCAGGAATGAAAGACTGGCTCAGTTTTTAAAAACTATTCATTGACAGGATGTGGGCATAGCTGGCCAGTATTTATAGTCCTCCCTAATTGCCCAGAAGGCAGTTAAAAGTGAATTAGAATGCTGCAGGTCTGAAGTCACATGTGGGCTAGACCAGGTCAGATTAGCTGTTTCGTTGTTGTGGTTCTGTTCGCTGAGCTGGGAGTTTGTGAAGTGCTTCTGTGGAGGCTCCCAAGCACTGAGGATGTCACCTAGACAGGGGACAAAATGTTTGCAACACAAACTCACAGCTCGGCGAACAGAACCACAACAACGAGCACCCGAGCTACAAATCTTCTCCCAAACTTTGAATTAGCTGCTTCCTTCCTAAAAGGACATTAGTGAATCGAATGGGTTTTTCCCCAGAAATCGACAATGGATTCACAGTCAGCTTAAGTTATCTTAATTCCAGATTTTTATTTAATTCAAATTCCACCATCTGCTGTGGTGGGATTTGAACCTGGGTCCCCAGGACATTATCTATGTCTCCTGGATTAGTAGTCTAGCGATAAAACTACCAAACTATCAGCTCCCCTTGAAGAGGTCAGAGGTCTCATCTTTTGAATGAGACCTCAAGTTGAGGACCTGTTACCTGAAGAAGAGAGAAGGAGTTCTCACTGATACGCTTAAGCAATAACATATATCCCAACCATCATCACTGCAGCAAATTACCTGGTCATCAACATGATCTTGTTTTGGATAAATCAACAGCCATGTTTCTTCCACCATGACATCAACTTGAACTTAGAAGTTTTCTTTAGCTATGAAATTCTTTCAGGGTTTAGATTAGAGTGGTACTGGGAAAGCACAGCAGGTCAGGCAGCATCCGAGGAGCAAGAAAATCAACATTTCAGGCAGAAGCCCTGATTCCTGATGAAGGGCTTTTGCCCGAAACATCGATTTTCCTGCTCCTCAGATGCTGCCTAACCTGCTGTGCTTTTCCAGCACCACACTCAGCTAAACCCCCACGAAATTTTTTTTGGACATCCTAAAGTCTGAAAGACACCGTGCAGATACAAACCTCTCTGTCTCGACTTGTTTCACTTTAAAAAGGTTCAGGATTTAAATTGGAAAATGTTTTCAAATTAGCTTTCGATCTGCTATTCCCAGCATGAAATCTTAGAGGTATTGAGACTGTCTCCAGGAGTCTTTAAGAGAGATGTTGTGTGCTATCTTCGAAATGCATCAACCTAAGGGCAGCTCTCATTTTTCCCTTTTGCATCAAGAATTATCCAAAACAATTTTACATTGATGCAGAAGCAGCCATGTGTTAAAATGGCAAAACTGAAAGAATGACTGTTGAAGAGTTTGAAAGTCAAAAGAAAACCGTATGTGTCAGCAACAAACCAAAGGTAAATATGCACATATACAGTCTTCAGCAAGTGCATTCTGTGACAAAATATGTGATTGTGGAATAACAGTCAGGGGAAACAAAGTAATGCATTTATCGAATAAACCTGCCTTACAGGAATGAGAAAATATGATCACTTTAAAATAGACTGGGAGGAGATGAAACACAAGTTCTTCACAAGGATACCTGAGCTAAAAGGGTCAAGCAAAGTTTCTTTTATTTTTAAATCTTCCATGTGTGTCATGGGCAGTTTAGAAAAAACAGGAAGCAAATTCAACCAGTGGTGTCGGAGTGTTGGCAATTCTGCTTTGTACACCCCATAGAGTCAAAGAAGCATGGAAGCAGACCTTTCAGACCAACTCATCCATGCTGACCAGATATCCTAAATTAATTTACTCCCATTTTCCAACATTTGTCCCATATCCATCTAAACCCTTCCTATTCATATCTCCATCCAGATGCCTTTTAAGTGTTGCAATTGTACCAGCCTCCACCACTTCCCCGGCAGCTCATTCCATACACACATCAGCCTCTACGAGGTTCCTTTTAAATCTTTTCCCTCTCTCCTTGAACCTATGTCCTCACTGCCCCACCCTAGGAAAAAAATATCTTGGCGATTCACCCTGTCCATGGCCCACTGAGCCAGGAATTGTAGCAATGCAGAGATGTTGGTGTCAACTTCGGCCTCTTTGCAAGAAACACCAAGTATATGGTTGATCCCTTTCCAGCGTGGGCAAAGTAAAAACATAGGAGAGTGGACATGGCCCCCGACTGAAACACAATTCATAGTTACAAGTTTAGTAATGGCATTGCCAAATGTCTGAGAGAATTAGAAGGAATAAGCTCAAATAAAATGTACTTTGCAAAGAGGACTGGATATCGGAGGGCCAGTCAGCCATTTAACTTCCAGATTAAAAATTTATGCTGTCTGATTGAGCTGTTTTAGTTCCCTTGTGGCTTTCTAATGCCTTTTCAATACATGATTGAGACAATTTTATCATACCATCCAATGCCACTGCATCTCCTTTCAGTTTGAAAAAAATTGTTCGCAGCCTATTAAATCCATTAACTGTGCTTGCTTGTCTTATTATGTAAGAAGTCTTCCTATCTTTTGGAGAATCGCAGGTCAGAAAAGCAAGTAATTTGGGCCTTCAAACCTGCACGTCATCTTACTCTATTTGATTTAGTTCCATTCCTGCTTACTCTGCATTTCCTTTGACAGTTCTTTTCTACAGTCCATTGAAACTAATTCCTCACAAAAGGTATTTGTGAATTCTGCTCAGCCACAGCTCAGGGCAGAGATGAAAAGCTGGAGAGGAGAAGCCTTTCCATTGGGTGACAATCCTACATTTGTGTTCTCTCCTGATCATTTAGCATCAATTGAGGACATCGATTGTGACTCAGTTAGCACTGTTCCTGCCTCTAATGGCAAACACTCTACTTTCTTCAGGTCTCAGATGAATGTCTCAGGACAAAGCCTGAAACTCCAGAGCGGCAGTTCTGCATTGTAGGAAGTGCTGCTTTTTGGATGAAATGTTAAACTGAGTCCTAGTCAATGTAAAAGCTGACATTGTGGTGTTTTAAAAAGAGGATTTGAATTATCCTCCACAGGGTACCTGGTCGTGATCACACTGTTGTCTGAGGAAGCTGGCTGGCAATAACTGACATGACTTCAGTGATTTCACTTCAAAAGCTCTTCAGTGACTGCAAAGCACTTTAAGAGATTTGGTGGCTACAAAAAGCACAACACAAATATCATTGTCCTTTTTGCATTCGCCCTTCCTAGTCTAGAAGAATAGGGTGCAGGCAAAATTCTTAAGGGATTTGATGGAGCAGATGCAGAAAGTTTGGTTCCCCTCTTGTGGGTGTCTATAATCAAAGGGCATAATCTCAAAATAAGGTGCCGCACACTTCAGACAGAAATGAGGAGGAAAGTGAATCACTGGAATTATTTACCACAGATGGCTGTGAAGGCTGGGTGAAAGCTGGCTTAGTCAGCTACTTAATCAGTAAGCGAATCCAGAATTCTGGGGAAAAGACAGGGGAATGGAGCTGAGGATTATCAAATCAGTCATGACCTCATTGAATGGTGGAGCAGACTTGATGGGCTGAATGGCCTGCTTCTGTTCCTCTGTCTTATGGTCTTCTAGTCCTAAACATCTACCTTAGTCTGCCTCTCAGGCCCAAGAAATGTCAGTGTCTTGGGTTTCTCTTTGCATCATTAACCCTTTATCATTGATAATACGACAATGATTCTGGAACAATGCAGAAAACTCCAACAGCAAATTAGCAAAGAAATATAAAATTTTGAATTTTGATATTACCTTTCATTACAATGGAATGCCCCAAAGTGCTTTTCAACCCAATGAATTCATTCCAAAGTGATTTTTCTTATTTGTTTGTGGTAACTGGGTGTTGCTGGCTGGACCAGTAGTTATTATTCATCCCTAGTTGCCCTTGAGAAGGTGGTGATGAGCTGCCCTCTTGAACTGCTGCAGTCCACCTGCTGTAGGTAGACTCACAATTCCCCCACGGTGGGAATTTCAGGATTCTGACCCAACAAGATCATGATGTTCAGAGGCTTGGAGGGGTCTTGCAGTAGTGGTGTTCCCATATATCTGCTGCTCTTATCATTCTAGATGAAGGTAGTCATGGTTTTGGAAGATGTTGTCAAAAGATTCAGGATATAAGCTTGCTTGCTGAGCTCAGCAAACAAATTTACATCCAAAACCTCAAACTGAGCTACAAATCTTCTCAAAACTTGTTAACACCTATGGCTATTGTCTAAAGATCTTTGGCATATTTCTGCAGAACTTATAGGCAGTACAAACTGCTGCTACTGAGTATCAGTGGAAAGACTGGATGCTTGTGGAAGTGGTACTAATCAGCTGGGCTGCTTTGTCCTGGATAGTGTCAAGCTTGTTGAGTTTTGTTGGAGCTGTACCCATCCAGGCAAGTGAGGAGTATTACATCACAGTCCTGGTATGTGCCTTGTAGATGATGGATAGACTTTGGGGAGTCAGGAGGTGAGTTACTCACAACAGTATTCCTAACCTCCCGCAGTCACTGTGTTTATGTAATGAGTCCAGTTGAGTTTTCGGTCAATGGTAACTGTAAGGATGTTGATAGTGGGGGATTCAGTGATGCTAACACAACTGAAAGTCAAGGGATGGTAGTTTGATTGTTTCAGATTGGTGATGGTCATTGCCTGGTATTTGTGTAGCGTGAATGTCACTTGCCATTTGTCAGCCCAAGCCTGGATATTATCAAGATGCTGTTATATTTGAACATGAATTACTTCAGTAACTGAGGAGGTGCAAATGTTGCTGAACATTATGCAATCATCATTGAACATCCCCACTTCTGACCTTATGATGGAGGGAAGGTCATTAATGAAGCAGCTGAAGATGGTTGGACTTAGGACGCTAACAGAGGAGCTTCTGCAGAGATGTCCTGAAGCTGAGATGACTGACCTTCAACAATCACAAGCATCTTTCTATGTGCCAAGTATGGCTTGAGCCAGCAGAGGGTTTGCCCCTGATATCCATTGATTCCATTTTTGCTGGAGCTCCTATTGTCAGGGCATGTAGCCTTTGCAGTATCCAATGCCTCCAAACATTTCTTGATATCACACGGTGTGAATTGAATTGACTGAAGGCTGGAATCTGTGATGCTGGGCAGCATTGGAGGATTATCCTCTCAGCACTTCTGGCTGAAGATTCTTGTGAATGCTTCAGCCTTATCTTTTGCATTGATGTGTTGGGGTCTTCCCTCACTGAGGATGGGGATATTTCTGGAGACTCCTCCTCCAGTGAGTTGTTTAATCATTCACCACCATTCATGACCGGATGTGGCAGGACTGCAGAGCTTAGATCTGGTCTGTTAGTTGTGGCAACTTAGCTCTGTCTACCACTTGCTGCTTATGTTGCTTAGCATGCAAGTCGTCCTGTTTGGTAGCTTCACCAGGTTGAAACCTTATTTTCAGATATGTCTGGTACTGTTCCTGGTATGCCCTCATGCACTCTCCATTGAACCATGGTTGATCCACTGGCTTGATGGTAATAGTTGACTGGGGGACACATCAGGCCATGACGTTACAGGTTGTGCTGGAGTACAATTCTGTTGCTATTGATGGTCTGCAGCATGCCATGGATGCACAGTCTTGAATTGCTAGATCTGTTCAAAGTTCACCCCATGTAGTATGGTGATATAGACACACAGCAGGATGGATGTTATTCTCAATGTGAAGGCAGGACTTTATCTCCACAAGGACTGTGCAGGGGTTGCTCTTACTGATAATGTCATGGACAAATGCATCTGTAGCTGACAGATTGGTAGGGATGAGGTTGAGGACAGCAGATTTCCTTCCCTGAAGAATATTAGTGAGCCAAATTAGGTTTTTCCAAAATTCACAATGGTTTCATGGTCATCAGTAGATTCCTAATTCCACCCATTGTTTATTGAATTCAATTTCCACAATGTGCTGTGGTGAGAATCGAACCCAGTTTCCCAGAACATTGATTTGGAGATGCTGGTGTTGGACTGGGGTGTACAAAGTTAAAAATCACACAACACCAGGTTATAGTCCAACAGGTTTAATTGGGAGCACATTAGCTTTCGGAGCAACGCTCCTTCATCAGGTGATTGTGATGATTATCCTCACCTGATGAATTATCCTCACCACAATCACCTGATGAAGGAGCGTCGCTCCGAAAGCTAGTGTGCTTCCAATTAAACCTGTTGGACTATAACCTAGTGTTGTGTGATTTTTAACCCCAGAACATTAGCTGAGTTTCTGGATCCATAGTCTTGTGGTAATACCACTGGTTCATCAGCTCCCCTGAGTAAAGTCATAATTGTACTGTAACGCTCACATCACGTTTACTCTCTTTATTTTTGGAATGTCAAATAAAAAAGGAGGTTACTGCTTTAAACCAAGGAAGCAGTAAAGTATTGGATTAGATTAGATTCCCTACAGTGTGGAAACAGGCCCTTCAGCCCAACCAGTCCACACCGACCCTCCGAAAAGTAACCCACCCAGATCCATTTCCCACTGACTAATGCACCTAGCACTATGGGCAATTTAGCATGATGTATACAATTTGAAAATGGAGATATTAGAACATGTTGTGAGTTTATCTACAATATTGCCAATTTAAGCAGTGAATTTCAGACAGATTGGCACGTCTGTGTTTTCAGGGCAGCTTTCCCTAGAGTCAGGCCTTTTGATTGGTTTTTCAATCAGTACCAATTATGAGCTCAGCAGGACTCAACACAGTAACAGCCACTTGATTGATTAGGGAAGTTACCAGCATCTTTGGTATGTGTCACTAAACAGAAACTATCCATGTCCATCTCTCTCCCTCTCACTCTTTCGCTGCGGCCCTTTTGTTGTTTGGAGACATAAAAGAAAATTCTGTGTGGCCATCAATGCTATCTCTCTCTGCAAATACTGTGGGGAAAGTAATGTTGGGTAGCACAGTGACTCATTGGTTAGCACTGCTGCCTCATAGCGTCAGAGACCCATGATTGATTCTACCTTTGGGCGACTGTCTGTGTGGAGTTTGCACATTTTCCTTATGTCTGCGTGGTTTTCCTCCAGGTGCTCCAGTTTCATCCCACAGTCCAAAGATGTGCAGGTTACAGTGGGTTAGCCATGAAAAATGCAGAGTTACAGGGATAGGGTGGGGGTGTGTGTCTGGGAGGGATGCTCTTCAAAGGGTCATGTGGACTCAATGGACCAAATGGTCTGCTTTCACACTGTAGGGATTTGATGAATGGAGGAGTAAACCAACTTTATTAACGCTGAATGAGTGAATTTTCAACCAGTGAATAAGATTTAAAACTGGTATATCCACAAGTTGTGCCATTAGCCAAGAAAGGAGTTGAAAGAAAGGTTCAAGAAGATAAATCTCATTGACATCTGTCATGTGGACTAATGCCTGAATATTGCTCTCCTGATCACTTTTCTCTTGTACACATTGATAATCCTTGTGACATGTCTTGGCTCTTTGTGCGTCTGTCAGAATTTTAAAACGGGGTAGAGTTTAAGTAAGACAGCCATAAGTCAGCATTGAAGTTTCTTTGTTGCCATTGTTAAGGAACAGCCTGGTTAGAATAAATAATCATGTCCCTATTCATGAGAGAAAACAAAACAGTATGCATATTCTTTCAATGTTAATTAGACAATTCAGTGATTTCAGTGTTCTCATTTGTCACAAATTATTATATTTGTGCTTGATTTCCAGACCACAACACCTCTGAGTTGTAACCATATTATAATCTTCTTTAACATTCTTTATCCCATTGTGCTTTATGCCACTTGGAACAAATCAATGAATCCTTGAATTTTTAAGGGTTTGTTTACTTGTGTAACGATTTGTAATGATCTGTGTGTTGCACACCAAGGGCAATCTCTTCCTTGAAGTGATTGAAGTTGCAACTATTGACCCTTGTCTTGTTTCTAAAACATATCACAGCTATCCCTCATTTTTTACTTTTTGTATGTTCCCAAAAGAAAATATGTAAAATGAAAATCATTTTAGAACATAGAACATTACAGCGCAGACCTTGATGTTGCACCAAACTGTGGAACCAATCTGAAGCCTATCTAACCCACATTATTTCATTTTCATCCATATGCCTATCCAATGACCATTTAAATGCCCTTAAGGTTGGCGAGTTGGCTACTGTTACATGTGTTCCACGCACCTACTAGTCTCTGAGTAAAGAAATTACCTGACATCTGCCCTGTATCTATTACTCCTCAATTTAAAGCTATGTCCCCTCATGCTAGCCATCACCATCTGAGGAAAAAGGCTCTCACTGTCCACCCTATGTAACCTTCTGATTATCTTATATGTTTCAATTAAGTCACCTCTCAACCTTCTTCTCTTGAACAAAAACAGCCTCAAGTCCCTCAGCCTTTCCTTATAAGACCCTCCCTCCATACCAGGCAATATCCAAGTAAATCTCCTCTGCACCCTTTCCAAAGCTTCCACATGCTTCCGATAATGCAGTGACCAGAAGTACACGCAGCAGCCGCACCAGAGTTTTGTACAGCTGCAGCATGACTCGGTGGCTCCGAAAATCAATCCCTCTACCAAGAAAAGCCTTCTTAACGACCCTATCAACCTGGGTAGCAACTTTCAGGGATCTATGTACATGGACACTGAGATCTCTCTGCTCATCTACACGATCAAGAATCTTACCATTAGCTCAGTACTGTTTACTTCTGTTGCTCCTTCCAAAGTGAATCACCTCAATTTTTTCTGCATTAAACTCCATTTGGTCCCTCTCAACCCAGCTCTGCAGCTTAACTATCTCCCTTTGTGACTTGCAACATCCTTCACCACTATCCACAATTCCACCGACCTTAGTGTCATCCGCAAATTTACTAACCCATCCGTCTACAACCTCATCCAGGTTGTTTATAAAAATGACAAACAGCGGTGGCCCCAAAACAGATCCTTGCGGTACACCACTAGTAATCGAACTACAGGATGAATATTTCCCAGCAATAACCACCCTGTCTTCTTTCAGCTAGCCAATATCTGATAGGTCACCCTCAATCCAATGCCTCTATATTTTGTGCAATAGCCTACCATGGGGAACCTTATCAAACACCTTACTGAAATCCTTATACACCACATCAACCATTTTACCCTCATCTACTTGTTTGGTCACCTTCTCAAAGAACTCAATAAGGTTTGTGAGGCATGACCTATCCTTCACAAAACCATGTTGACTATCCCTAATCAACTTATTCCTCTCTGAATGATTACAAATCCTATCTCTGATCATCTTTTCCAACACTTTGCCCACAATCGAAGTAAAGCTCACTGGTCCATAACTGACCAGGGTTGCCTCTACTCCCTTTCTAGAACAAGGGGAAAACATTTGCTAACCCTCAGTCTTCTGGCACTATTCCTGTAGACAATGACGATATGAAGATCAAAGCCAGATCTGGTCATTGCATTATTGAAAGCAATGGGAAACAATCTCCTCCCTGGTTTCCTAGGATAAATCCCATCCAGCCCAGGGGACTTATCTATTTTCACACTTCCCAGAATTGCTAACACCTCCTCCTTGTGAACCACAATTCTGTCGCGTCTCGTAGCCTGTATCTCAGTATTCTCCTCGCCAATATTTTCTTTTTCCAGTGTGAATACTGACAAAGCCATTGCACCATTTTCTCATAAGTAAACATTTAACATGAGTGTTCTATGTTCTATGTCCCTGACCTATCTTAACTGATCCAAAAGTCTTATTTTTCCTTATTTCTTACTTAGTATTCTTTTGAATCACTTCTCCCACTTTCCAATTCTAGCAATCTGTTCAGCAACTCCTCTTACTTCGTTCTATTCATCATGTCCCTCACCTGAAATTCCTCGCATATTCTGTCCCCTCCTTGGCACTCCCCCTCATAATGCAATAAGAAATAGGAATAGAGTGGGCTGTTCATCCCCTGCCACCTGCTCCATCATTCAGTAAGATCAGGGCTCATCCAACACTCCTCATATCCACTTTCCTATTCTTGTCCCATAACCTTTGATTTCCTTATTGATCAAAAATCCATCTGTCTTAACTTTACACAAGAACGCCCACAAAATTCTTCCTCATCTCAATCTTCCGGACAGCAAGGTGGAAGCAGCAGAAAGGGGGTTGACATGAGAATTGTTGGATATTGTATGTCACAGAGTGGTTGCAGATCAACCAGAGTAGATGTCATAGAGTCATAGAGCTCTCCAGCACGAAAACAGAGCCTTCAGTGCAACTCATCCATGCTGACCAGATATCCTGAATTAATCTAGTCCTATTTGCCAGCACTTGGCCCATATCCCTCTAAACTCTTCCTATTCATGTACCCATCCAGATGTCTTTTAAATGTTATAATTATACCCGCCTCCACCACCCTCTGCGTGAAAATGTTGCCCCTTAGGTCTCTTTTAAATTTTTCCCCTCTCACCATAAACCTTAAATCTACTTGTCAAGTCCCCCACCCCAGGGAAAAGATCTTGTCTATTAATCCCATCCATGCTCCTCATGATTTTTATAAACCTCTATAAGGTCACTCTTCAGCCTCCGAAGCTCTAGGGAAAACAGCCCCGGCCTATTCAGCCTGTCTCTATAGTTCAGATCCTCCAACCCTGGCATCCTTGTAAATCTTTTCTGAACACTTTCAAGGTTCACAACATACTTCCAATAAGTGGGAGACTAGAATTGCATGCAATATTCCAAATGTGGCCTAACTACAGTCGCAACAAGACCTCGTCAATCACATACTCAATACTCTGACCAATAATGATGTGTGAGGATGGTCTGAGAAACATTGGTGTGATACCATGACAGCAGATTTCCTGGTGGATACTGTGTTAAGGTGTTGCATTAGCTGTTGATATAGCCATATGCCCCATCATTTACTATGTCATTATCTTTGTTAGGAGTCTCTTACATAGAAGATAGAAAATACCCCACAATCACCTGGTAAAGGAGCAATTCTCCGAAAGCTAGTGCTTCCAAATAAATCTGTTAGACTATAACCTGGTGTTGTGTGAATTTTAACTTTGTACATCCTAATCCAACACTGGCACCTCCAAATCATGAAACATACAAATGCTTGAGCTGAAACTGTAATACAAATCAAGGCTCAGGGCTATATTCTCATTCACAGTATCAATATAAACATATATAGCAGATGGAACACCATTTCGTTGTAAAATGTGAACTTGGAAACACTTTTGGATATAAATTTCACATACTTCCTCATTCCAAATCATGGGTTTCACATGGCTCAAGCCAACTCTGGTATGGACTACAACACCAGCCCAACACCATGGAAATTCAGGAAGGTCTCCAGTTCTGCATTGGAGCTGGTGTTGTAGGGAAAGCAGTGTGTAGACACTTGACCTGCCCTTTATAAAACAGGCTCAGTGCAATTTATTGGAATGGCAATGTCTAGTCCATTTCTTCCTGTGGCTGGGGAGTGTAGAAGTGGGGACCTTCTTCTAGGCTAAGGGATCGATCATTTCAGAGAGAGGTGAGGAGAAATTTCTTCACTCAGAGGCTTTCGATTCTCTCTGGCAGAGCGTTGCTGCTGTTCACTCATTCAGTAAATTCAAGGTTGAGATCGATAGGTCTTTGGACTCCAGAGAAATCAAGGCATATGGTGATCTGACAGGAGAGTAATTGGGGTTGAAAGATCAGCCCTGATCTTATTGAATGGTGAATTAGACCCGAGAGGCTACATGGACATCTCCCACAGTCTTTTCTAGCTATTTTGTTCTAACAGTGTGACATATTCAGCTGAACCCAAATAAAATAATGGACCAAATTGCATGTTAAAATTTCTCAACACACTCTGGACACACATGATTAGATTACTTACTTAGAGTGTGGAAACAGGCCCTTCGGCCCAACAAGTCCACACCGACCCGCCGAAGCGCAACCCACCCATACCCCTACATATACCCCTTACCTAACACTACGGACAATTTAGCATGGCCAATTCACCTGACCCGCACATCTTTGGACTGTGGGAGGAAACTGGAGCACCCGGAGGAAACCCATGCAGACACGGGGAGAACGTGCAAACTCCACACAGTCAGTCACCTGAGGCGGGAATTGAACCCAGGTCCCTGGCGCTGTGAGGCAGCAGTGCTAACCACTGTGCCACCGTGCCGCCCTTAAATGCTCAAAACTCTCAGGAATACCGGTTTTTGAAGGGCCCCCACTACTTTTTAAATCTTTCACTGACTATCCATCGTGTCCAGGGATGTGTTGACGAGATGGATTAGCCCTGGGATTTGAAGGGTTATAGGGATAGGGTATGGGATGCATCTGAGTGGGCTGCTTTTCAGAGGATCGGTAGAGACTCAATGGGCTGAATGCCCTGCTTCAACACAATAAGGATTTTATAAATTTATAACCTGGGTTCCTGATCCATTCTTTGAAGTTGCCAGGACTTTTGTTCCTCTAAAAAGCCCTGTCAGCAGCAGAGACTTGTCAAAAGTGCTCACTACTTCCTGCTTATCTGCTGAAGGGGTTAAATCACCTTGTGGGATAGTCTGGTTCCCCCTGCAGCCATTCTTTGACTTTCTCATGGCCATTCAAACAACAGGGAAATAACAAATTGACTTAAAATGGAGCAATCCATCAACTGTCATAGTTATCAAATATCTCAGCACCTAATTCAATCACTGTGCCCACAGACCAGCTGCACATTAATGAGCAACAGGACTAATACCTGAATAACACATATTCAAGTTTATAAAGGAGTGTGATTCATGTAGAAGCCCATATGCCACAACAGTAATACTTCAATGACTTTCATTAGCTTACTTTCTCCTGAAGTGGTAATGTGACACATAGAAACCGAGAGTGACAGACAGTAATAAAGAAATAAGGTAAATATTCCTTCAGCATTACAGATTTAAGGGAGTGGCTTCCACGTAGCATTCGCTTTGTTCACATGGGTGCCTAATACCAAGGAGTTTTGATCAGACTGTACAAATGTACCATGAATCCTAGTAGTCATGGAAACATTTTTTTTCCCCTTGTAAAGCTGAGCACATTACTAGCTCAAAATGGGCACTCTGGATATATTAGCATGCACTTCGAAAACGTTGCACTAAGCAAGCTGCAGGCTTCATACTAAAATGAGCAGAACATAAAGCTATGTAGTGAAAAAGCACTGAAAGCCCATTCCATAATTCCATCATTTCTTACCTTAACTATTGCAAGCAACAAAGACCATTTGCCCAGTGTGTCAATGTAAGATTGATAGAATCACCACTGGCAATATTTTCTCTTAACCATATGCTTTATAAATAACCAAATGTTTTTAATAGGTAGGTTTTCTCACAAGACAATTGTAAGCTTTGACATGCCTCACTCACAAAATGTCAGCTGCTGTGACAGGGAACAAAAATGCACCAGGGAATGGAATGTTTGTATTGTGGACTTCTCCTGGTTTGTGTGCTATTAATGTAGGCAGTCAATTGAGAGAGAAAGTGAAAGGGGTAATCAGTCAAAGCACTGATGACAGATTAATAGACATTTTTTTCTGCAAAACAGTGAGCTCCTACCTACAAACAGCTGGCTGTTGAGCTGTAAATGGATGTGTCCGTCGACTGGAGCCTCCTGAGCCACTCGTGGTAGGTGATCTACTCGGAGTGATGCTGCTTTGATATTCCGCTCTGCCTCGACGTAATGCCACTGATTGTCATTCAACGGTGACGGTGAGTCCACTGCAACTGCAAAAGGGCCGTTCCCCACATCGAGTGAGAAGAGAACTTCCACTGGTGCTGCAAAAATCCACAGGGAACACAACAACATGAGCATCATTCAGCTGGATGGCAATATTTTCCAATATCTCGGCATGGAACATAAGTTCTATTCAACTGGAAATTGTCTTTCTCATCGTGCAAGGCTTATTTTCACAAGGTAAAGTGAAAGGACATCGACTTTTTTCGTTTCCATTACCTCCCAAACTTATTCTAAAAGTGGCTATTTTCCCTGGAGTGTCACAGGCTGAGGGGTGACCTTCTAGAAGTTTATAAAATTATGAATTGGGTGAATAGTCAAGGTCTTTTCCACAAGATAATGGATTCAAAACTAGAGGTCCTGGGTTTAAGATGAGAGGGGGAAGGTTTAAAAGGGACCTAAGGGGCAACCTTTTCATGCAGAGTGTGCTGCGTGTATGGAATGAGTTGCTGGAGGAAGTGGTGGTGGCTAGTACAAATGCAACATTTAAGAGGCATTTGGATGGGTATATGAATAGGAAGGGCTTAGAGGGACATAGGACATGTGTTGGCAAATGGGTCTAGATTAATTTGGTATATCTAGTCAGCATGGATGAGTTGGGCAGAAGGGTTTGTTTTCATGTTGTACATCTCTATGACTCTATTACTAATTATGCTCTTGAAAGGATTTTTCCGTTATCGATTTAACCTGACCAAGATACGGGTTCTGTAAGTTTTGAGCACCACTTTCTCATTCACTCGAGTAATCATTCATTATTACTTGAATTTATTCTTGAGATATGAGCATTGCTGGCAAGGTCGATACAAATCGCTCATACAGACTGTGAGCTTGTGTGGGATGGAGCCACATGAATGCCAGATGAAGGAATGATAACCTATCAGAACAGGCATTAAGTGTTAGTCTTTGTCTTCTACAGAACCCAAAAGTCTCAATTTCACGTTCCATATTCTCGTGCTCCCAGGTGAGCCACTGTGGTACCGTGATACTGTCCTACCCTTTGAGCCAGCAGACCCTGGATTCTAGTCCCCCATGTTCCACAGGACACCTCTGAACAGGGTGCTGAGAAAATATCTATTCTTGTGTTTCCTTCTCCTAAGCCATTCCTAAATGTTAACATGAGACTGTATTTCAATGGGATAATCTGACTCTGCACAGGGGCAGATAACCAAAGAACAACATTCACGAGAGCCTGGGGTGTGAGTCTTTCAACTCTGCTGCTGAAATTGCTAACCTCTGTGAGGAACAGGAGGGCACACACTTTTATAAGATTGCCCATGTAGGTTGTGGACAGCCATTGTTGAGATGAACGTCAGTAACTTGGAAATTGTTTTATGTGAGTTTAAAATGTGAAACTCTTGACAAAACAAAGCCATTTCATTTTGGTAACACTCACATTCCCTGACTCTCCATCTACCGAAGCTAACTTAAAGATGAGGCAGATTCTATTTTTGTTAATATAACCTGTTCAGAATTATGCCTCTGGAACTGGTTGGACTTGAATCTGGACCTCCTGGTCCAGGGTAGGTGCACTATCACTGCGCTATGAGAATGCTATTCCTTTTTTATTTAACCTAGATTTCTAATCAACCTGTTCAGAGATATTATTAAACACCTCTGGAGCCGGTGGGACTTGAACGCAGGCCTCCTGGGTTGGGGTAGGGACACTGAGCCCATGGGACAGATTTTAAAATTATTAAGAGGTGGGAGTCAGAGCCATGAATGTCACATCATGCCTGAAGGTGGCGTGATTCTCTTGGTTTCACCTCCATCCTGTAATTCCCTACCGTCACCATGATATCCCTGCCCTGGGGCCACTAATAGATCAACAGACACATCCCCTAGGCTTCTGCCTCAGTGAAAATCAGAGTGACCACCCCCAATTCCTGCCATCCATGCCAAAATCCATCTACAATCACTACACTTCACTCATGAACTCAGTGCTGCATTAATGTTTGTGTGGAAAGAAACCTCTCTGTCCTGAATCTTACATTTAATCACATCTGCCTGTTGATTCTTGACTTGTCAATCACTTGAAAGAGTCTGTTTCCAATCCTCCTGTCTGGTCCCTTCATAACTTCACCTCTTTGAAATCATCCCTCTTGGCTTCAAATAACTATCATTGGTGGAGTTAACTGGCATGTTCAATGCCAATTCTAAAACCATATGCTTCACTTTCATATTGTAGCTTTGAAATATTAAGAGAATCCAAAACTCTAAGTGGAAATGTAAGTGGTCTGTCACACATGACCGTTTTACTCATCACAACAAAGACACTGACAACGATAAGGGGTATTCATTCACTGAAGATTAGTTACAGAAGCAGAAAGGGAGAGGATGGATGAAATGTTCCTAATTATGGGAATGGAATGCTCGTGAAGCCTAGTCAATCACAGAATTTTAGAGTTATTTTGGGTGTCAGATGTGGCTCACAGTGGGTGGATATCTCACCTCTGAGGCTGTCAGGTTGTAAGACTTGAGCACAAATATTAAGGCTGACATTCCAGTGCAGAACTAAGGGAGTTCCACACTGCTAGACGTGTCATCTTTCAAATGAAATATTAAAATGAAGCTCCTTTCAAGTAGACATAAAATATCCTCTGGCACTATTTCAAAGAAGAGCAAGGAGATTCTCCTCAATATGCTCTCATCAATCAATTTTTTTTAAAAGCAGACAGGGGGATCAATAACACATGACTCTTTGTGAGAGCTTGCTGCACACTGATTGGCTGCCCTGTTTGGTGTTTCACAACAGTGACTGAACACAGGAACAGGAGTAGGTCATTCAGCCCATCAGATCTGCTGTTCACTGCCAACATGGTCAACTGAACACATCTATGTCATTGGCCCAACTCATCCCCATATCCCTGAACTTCAAGTTTTTCATCAGCTTTAATGCACATTGAGACATGGTTGCAAAAGGTGCTAAATAGTTGCAAGGCATTTTCATTATTAGGTATGCACTTGCCAAAACAATGAGATGGCAGGTTAAGACAGAAGGAAAATGTGAATCTCGCAGTTCATTCTGATATGGAGCTAGCACTGACACGGCACTTTCAGTCCAATGGTCTTCCCTCTGTGCTAAAATGTCCTTTACTTCGGTGCTGTTGAAGTTTGTCTGGAGATCCGTGTCCCTCAAAATGGTTGTCTGATTTGCAGGCTGTAAGAATGTAGTCTCAACATTTTGAGCTTCATTTGTAGAAGTGATGAACGATATCTGCATTATTGCAGAAATAATATAGCTTACATTTAAAACAAGTTCTAAAAATAAAATCACAAGGTTAAAAAGTGGAATTGGATGGATTGACTGACCGTGGCTGGCATTCATTTCAGCTGATGGAGGTCACTTACCAAATGTATTGCCTACCTCTGTGACCTAATGGTTTTAAAAATCTCTTTAAAAACTCTTGTGATGATTATGTTTCACTTGTAGTCTCTGACAGCACCAGTTGTAAAAAGGTTTACATGGACCATAAAGAAACCACTAGGAACCATGGAATTTGCAACTGCAGGGCTTTATCTTAAGGCATCTTTATACTGGCAATTTGGCTGTTGAAATAGATATTACTGTATTATCAATACCAACTATAAAACGTTGACTGGTTGTATTTTTTTTTAGCCAGACTTATTAATGGTCTCAATCGTCTAAAAGTAACAATAAGGTTTAATCAAACTTATTTTAAAATTAGGAGAATGGGCCATGCTAAGTGGCCCACAGTTTTCAGGGATGTGTAGGTTAAGTGCATTAGTCAGGGGTAAATATAGGAATATCAGTTTGAAATAATAAGATGCATTTACTTTTCTAAGAGAAAATGATGCCTGATTGCTCCAATGCTCAGTATCTGCCATCTAAGATTGCTGACATCTTTTCATCCGACACATTTACTAGAATGATACCAGGATTGAAGGATTTTAGATACAAGGAAAGATTAGAGGAATTAGGCTTATTCTCAGTGAAAATTAAGAGGTGACCTTACAGAAGTGTTTGAAATTATGAACAATTTTAACTGGGTAAAGAAAGATATTCTGTTTCCACCAGTTGGTATGTCAGTAACCTTGGGGGTAGGGGTGGGGCTTCATTACTTCAAGATTATTAGCAAGAGAGCTAGGAGTGAAATGAGGATAAACTTCTTTATTGAGAGTTGTTTGGAGTTGGAACCCGCTGCCTGGGGGAGTGGTGGAGGCAGATTCTGTAGGACAGAAAACAGAACCAGAGGTATGTTTAAAAGTGATGAAGCTACAGGGCTAGGTTGAGAGGGCTGGATAATGGGACAAGCTGGGTCACTCTTGCAGGAGCCTGTACACACAGGATGGGTCAAAAGGCCTTCTTCCATACTGTAAAATGCTATCATTCTGTGAGGGGGGGGCACTGTCTGCCCTTTTTATACTCCAATCCATGCATATCGAGACGAAGTACTGAGGCCTCAGAACAATGGTGGAATCGCACCCTCACAGCTTAAATTGAGACACGTCTGCAACACCAGATACAACACCGATCTATCACTGATTCAAGGGTGTAATGCGCAGGGGTGGGCACGGCTCGGTCACACAGAGAGCAATGAGATTGATCTCTAGTGTCCGATCAAAAATAGCTGGATCTTCAAGAAGGATACCTCAGAAGAATGGTGCAGAGATATTGAAGGTACTTGCAAGGGAGATTAAATGTCAATGCATTCAAAGGTTAAGCTGGCCCAGGATCAGGATACATTTATGACAGACAGCAGGAAATATGTCTTTATATAGTTGATAAACCATTGGAGCGCTAGGACGGAAAGGATAAATTCAGCCAGGATAACAGGCACATTTATGAGACTGATGGAATGAGTGATGGATAAAGCCAAATGAACTGAAGTGTCTTCATCTCAGACTATTCAAATGTGAAGTAAACTTGTAATGGAAAAAGAGCGGAGTCCTTCCAATTCATCTCTCTGAATCCTTCATCAGCTCAGGCTGATCGATCTGTGCCCGATTCACTGCATCACACAGTCCACCAACTTTGTATTTTGGACACATCAATGCGATCTTGCTCAGTGTCACTCAACACGAGAAAGACTTTATTACCTTTTGTGATTTGACTTAATTAATTGGATTTTGCTGACTACTGACACAGCAGCAGAGTTTCCAGGCAATTACCCCCATGTGAAGCCCTTGCCAACAGATCTCTCTCAAATTACACTCCTGTCAGGAGGTACTTACAGTTCAGTTCGATCCTTATGAAGTCCTTAATGCCAAGGTTCTCCAGGAAAACGCCTGATGCCACAGTTGTTTTGAAGAAAAATGAAATGTCTGCGCTTAGCTCCCCGCGGAATGTTGGAAAATGGAGATAGGAGGACTTGGTGTTAAAAGATGCTGCATTCCAGTAATTATCTGTATGGGCACATAAATGTACACAGTTGTTTCAAACTGAAGTTGAACAAATAATTGCATTTCTTTTTAAGTCTGGAGACTATCTAAAGATGTGCAATGTGACATATCAGCTGAGGCTAGAGACAGACACTAAAAAGGGTATGCACTTCTACACATTTAGATGGAATCACTCGTGTCAGTGTCAGTTCCATTCCTTAGCAATTTTACTTAGTGAACACTTGCTGATGTGTTCGGAGGTAATGGATTCAAGGCTTATGAGTAGAAAGCAGTCTCAGTTATGTAGCAGTGCAAGGCATGAGCAATTTCCCGAAAGCGAAATCAAAAACCCTTCTTTCTTTAAGCTATGCGCCAATGTTTGTGTTATATTTTTCTGTCTGCTCATTCTATTGGGAGGTATATTATAGTGAAGGAAAGCTTAAAGGATTCTTTTTAAAATGAATCTTTGTTCATACACATTATCAAATTATGATCAAAAACTACATTGTTAATAAGGAAATATTATTAAAACTTTTGAGATTGTTCACAGAGGGTAATGAATAGCTGGTGTTGATTCAAAGATAATTATGTAATTTAGCGCTTGGTTAATTGAAAACCAGCATAAGAGACATTTTGGAATGACTGCAGACTACTTGAGAGGTAGGGATGGTTTGATCACTGCAACTTTATCGATTGAAAAATGATAACTGGCTACTAGGAAGAGACAGAAGGGTGAATTGATGGGTGGTTCAGTGGTTAGCACTGCTGCCTCACAGCAACAGGGACCTGGATTCAATTGCCAACTCTGATGACTGTCTGTGTGGAGTTTGCACATTCTCCCTGTGTCTGCATGGGTGTCTTCTGGATGCTTTGGTTTCCTCCCACAGTCCAAAGATGTGCAGATTAGGAGAATGGGCCATGCTAAGTGGCCCACAGTTTTCAGGGATGTGTAGGTTAAGTGCATTAGTCAGGGGTAAATATAGAACAAGAGAGTAGGTGAATGGGTCTGGTTGGGTTACTGTTTGGATGGTCGGTGTGGACTTATTGGGCCAAAGGGCCTGTTTCCACACTGTAGGGATTCTATGACTCTATATAGTTGAACAGCCCAGCCTAGGCTAAAGTGAAGACTGCGAATGCTAGAGATCAGAGTCAAGATTAGAGTGGTGCTGGAAAAGCACAGCAGGTCAGGCAGCATCCGAGGAGCAGGAAAATCGATGTTTCGGGCAGGAGCCCTTCATCAGGTAAGCCCTTCCTGATGAAGGACTCCTGCATGAAATGTCAATTTTCCTGCTCCTTGGATGCTGCCTGACCTGCTGTGCTTTTCCAGCACCACTCTAATCTGAACAGCCCAGCCTGTCCAATCATTTCTCATGAGTCAACCCACTCTTTCCAGGTGGGAGACAGTGAAGTCTGCAGATGCTGGAGCTCAGAGTTGAGAGTGTATTGCTGGAAAAACACAGCAGGTCAGGCAGCATCCGAGGAGCAGGAAAATTGACATTTTGGCCACTCTTTCCAGGTGTTAATCTCATAAACGACCTCTAAACGAGCTCCTTCCTTAAATAAGGAAATCAAAATGGCACACAGTACTTGGGAAGTGGGCTCACCAATATCTTGTATGAGTGAAACACAGCCTCCCTTCATAATAAAAGGTAGCATCACATTAGCCTTCTTAATGTCTGGTTGTACCCGCATATAAACCTTTGTGATTTATGCACTAAAACACCTTGATCCTTCTGGGAATTCTGCAGTCGTGCTCTATGTAATAATACACTTTTTTTTATTCTTCTTGTCAAATTTGACAACATTGCATTTACTTGCCTTATGTATCAATTGTCAGTCTTTTGCCTACTCACTTAATCTATCTACATTAGTCTACATCCTCATATCTTCACAAACTACATTCCAACTGATCTTTGTGCCATCTGTTAATTTAGCCACCAAGCTCAGATTATGAGGAATCCTTCAATTGGTTCATCCCTTGATATTTGATTGATCACAAAGAGTTAACTCTGCATGAAATTTCTCTCCTAAACTTTCACATAACATTAAATTGCTTTATAGCTGATGATATATGTCAATAAGCTCAATGTGTTTTGCATCTATAGTCACTAACCAAGTCAAAGTAATGTGAATGAACAATGTATATTGGAACGTTGGAGTTACTGACAATGTAATGTTTGTGGTAAAAGTGTCAAGTGACATTTTTTTAAAAACAAATTTGCAATTTAATTTCATTATCATCAAGATGAATATCCTTTCAATGTTTTTGCAATCAGAATCTACAGAAGTTCTTCCTCAGTATTTCTTGGCCCTGTGTCAGAGTTAAAGGTTGATACTGCTAGTGTTTGAGTCCTACTTACTGTCTCCATTGCAACGGAGTGGTCCAAGTCTGTAAGCTGCTTCTGAATCTGTCCTGTTGGTGTCTCCAATTACAAGCTGGGTCAAAGGCAAGTGACCTTTGTATGAAAGAAGACCCGTATCATTCACCCTGCCAACAATAAGGGAAAGAAACCAAGAGCTGTGTAAATCTCAGCAACATTAAAAAGTACTCAGTACTTCTTCCAATCAGTAAATGTCACAAAACAAGTGAGAATTTCTTTTTCAGGACCAGGAAAGGTCATTCAATTCAATAAGTCTGCCTCTCTTTGATGGATCAATCTCATTCTAGAGGTTTCCATAATATCGCTTAATTACCATTCTCCATTGGTACAGATTTGTCCATGTAATCGATGGACCTCAAAGCACTTCACAACCAATCAATTTATCTTTTATGTATAGCCAACATTGTTTTGTGCAAAAATATAACTGTCAATACTGCGCACTGTAAGATCTCATCAGGCCTGGATTTTCATTGAAAATTCACCAGTTAGCGTGGAGTTGAGGTTTAAGGCATTTCAGCACCGTTGCAAACCAAATTCTGAATGTGGGAATGTTTCAAACATCAATATGTCCTTCTGAACCTGATGCCAAGCTCTGTTTCCATCAGCATCCTATAATTCCTCATTCCCCATGCCAAGCAATTGACCCTCTGAATCCCAATCGTCCTTCATGACTTCATGTCAAGTATGTCCCCATCACAGAGTCATAGAGATGTACAGCACAGAAACAGACCCTTCGGTCCAACTTATACATGCTGACCAGATATCCTAACTTAATCTAATCCCATTTGCCAGCACTTGGCCCATATCCCACTAAACCCTTTCTATTCATATACCCATCCAGATGCCTTTTTAGCTGTTGTAATTTTACCAGCCTCAACCACTTCCTCTGACAGCTCAATCCATACATGCACCACCCTCTGTGTGAAAAATGTTGTCCCTCAGGTCCCTTTTAAATCTTGTCCCTCTCATCCTAAAACTATGCATCCCTACCCCAGGGAAAAGACCTTGCATCAAGCCCCTCCAACTCAGCATTCACCCCATGTCAAACTATGTCCCTCACCCACCCCTAATGAGTTTCATGCAAAATCATGAACCCGAACTACCTTCAATCCACATATTGCCATGTCATGCTCTCTTTGCCCAATCATCCAATATTCGCTACATAAAAGCAAGAGGATGTGTAAAGAAACATTTTTTTTGAAAGAGAAAGTTGTGCTGCCAATTTACATTTTCTTAAACTATGACTCTTCTCACTTTATATTAATAAAAGTAGCAAATAGTCAGATATCTTAAAGCATCAACAGTTGAAATTACAAGAAACTCCATAACCTTGTGTATGTAGACATAGAATCCCATATTGTCTGCACAAATGCTCTGCAGAGCATCGTAACCCCCTACCCTACCCCCATAACCTCACATTAATGACAGCTAACCCACCTAGCCTGCCCAACTCAGGATGCTAAGGGGCAATTTAGCATAGCCAATCCACCTGACCTGCACATCTTTGGACTGTAGGAGGAAACCAGAGCACCCAGAAGAAACCCACATAAACACGGGGAGAATGTGCAAACTCCACACAATCACCCAAGCCTGCAATCGAACCTGGGTCCCTGGCGCAGTAAAGAAACAGTGCTAACCTCTGAACCACTGGGTGCAGCAGAAATGTACAACAGAAATCTTAAAACCAGAGCTGTCAAATCAAGCATGGGTTCAGATGTTTCACCAAAGTATTGGATTTTTATGCTGTCAAACAAGTCTCATTAAAATTGATGGAACAACAGAAAGAGCCAGAGAAGAACGGAAAGGTGAAAGTGATAAAAGATTAATGGACAGCTAAACACAAACTGATGGTCAAGTGTAGCCAAATTGTGAGTCTGTGGGAATGATGAAGAATTTGTAGATAAGTATTAGGTATTGTGTGCAGCATTGGTCACCTTATTTAGGGAAGGATGTGTAAGCATTGCAAACAGTTCGGATAAGGGGTTCACCAAACTAATACCCGGGATGGACTGGCTGTCTCATAAAGATTGGATGGGCTAGGCTTGTATCTGCTTGAATTTAGAATAATCAATGAGAACTTGATTGAAACACCAAATCCCGTGCTGTCTTGACAGGATATATGTAGAGAGGATATTTCCTCTCAGGCGAGAATCAAGAACTAAGGATCACTGTTCAAAATTAAGGGATCAACCATTTAAAACAGCACTGAGGTAAAATATTTCCTCAGAATCTTTGCAACTGTCTTCCTGCAAATATGGTGGAAGCAGAGATTTTTGAAGACAGAGGTAGAGATAATACAGTTGGTTTGATATGACGCGGTAGTTCTGTTCTCGTGATCTAACATTATTAAAAAATTGCGCAGTAGTCACACCAGGTAAGCTCATGGGGTGAGAATCACATTATAACCAATACAGGTAAGGAAAGTTCATGTTCTACAAATAACAGTCAAAATTCTTCAATTGCATTAAAACCAATTCACATTGAAGAAACAGTGTCACAGCAGAACCAACTGCATACTGTTCATAAGCAAGGCGATTAAGAGTTATTGGGTTAGATGGGAATATGGACTGAAGGTTGCAATATTAAATGGTGCTGCAGATTCAGAGCTGAGCAGCCTACCACTACTTGTTGCTTGTATGTCTGAATAAAAGCTAGAGTGAAAAAAGGAGTCACATTTATCAAGTGATACGTTTTTGCCTTGAATAGAGAATAGTAGCTTTATTTGTCATTTCTACCATATCCAGACAATAAAACGAGAGGTGTTTCTCCAGGATCAAGGTATTATATGAGCACACAGATCACACGAGAGTATAGTCATACACAGGGCAGCATAAAGTGGAAAGAAAAGTGCAAACCATGCAAGGCAGCATAGTAAGTCCTGACAACACAAGACAATAGGCACAGTAACAATGTAACAATGAATGATCATTAATAAAACATTGTTTTAGCAGCAATTCAAAAAGTTCAAATGGAATAGAGTCTGGTCATACAGTGTTGAGGAGCCTGATGACTTGGGGAAAGAAATTGTTGCACAGTCTGGCCATGAGGGACCGAATGCTGTGGTATTTTCTGCCAGATGGCAGGAGAGAGAAGAACTTGAATGAAGATGTGTGGGGTCGTCCACAATGCTGTTAGCCTTCTGAATGTAACGTGAGGTGTAAATGTCTGTAATGGAGGGAAGAGAGACCCCGATGACCTTCTCAGCTGTCCTCTCAATCCGTTGTAGGGTCTTACAATCTGAGATGATGCAATTCCCAAACCAGGCAGTGATGCAGCAGCTCAGGGTATTCTCAATGAACCCTCGGGAGAATGTGGGGAGGATGGGGGATGGAAGATGGGGTTTCCTCAGCCTGTGCAGCAAGTAGAGATGCTGGGCTTCCTTAGCTATGGAGCTAGTGATGAGGGGCCAGGTGATATTCTTTGCCAGGTGGACACTAAGAAATTTTGTGCACTTCATGATCTCTTCACAAGTGACGAGCTCAAAATCGAGAGGTTATTTTCACATGCACCGAAGTACAGTGAAAAGTTTTGTTTTGTGTGCAGTTCAGGCAGATCATACCATACATGGACATTACATATCTAGTGTGATTGAACAGAATAAGACAAACAAGGTTATAGCTGCACAGGAGGTGCAGAAAAGCAAGATCAACATTTGATTTGAAATATGAAAGGTCCATTCAGCAGTCTAATGACAATGGGTATGAAGCTGTTCTTGAACCTGTTGTAGGTGTATTTAAGCTTTTGTATGTTCTGCCTGATGGAAGAGGTGGAGAGATTATAACGTGGGGTGGAATGGGTCTTTGATGATTTTGATTAGATTAGATTGGAAGCAGGCACTTCGGATCAAAAAGTGCACACCGACCCTCTGAAGAGCAGACTCATTCCCCTACACTTACCCCTGACTAAAGCACCAAACATTATGGGCAATTTAGTATGGCCAATTCACCTGACCTGCACATCTTCGGACTGTGGGAGAAAACCAGAGCAAACCCACACAGACGTGGGGAGAATGTGCAAACTCCACACAGTCAGTTACCCGAGACAGGAATTGAACCTGGGTCCCTGGTGCTGTAAGGCAGCAGTGTCAACCACTGAGCCACTATGTCGCCCCAGATCTGCTTTGCTGCAGTAATAAGAAGTATAGACAGAGTCAATGGATGGGAGTTTGGCTTGTGTAATGGTCTGGGCTGTGTTCACAACTTTATGTGGTTTCTTACAGTGGAGATCACGTTGCGGATGTACAGGACATTGGTTTGGCCAGTTTTGGAGTATTGCGCGCAATTCTGGTCTCCCCGCTACAGGAAGGATGTTGTAAAACCTGAAAGGCTTCAGAAGAAATTTACAAAGATGTTGCCAGAGTTGGAGGGTGTGAGCGATTGGGAAAGGCTGATTAGGCTAGGGCTTTTTGCCCTGGAGCATTGAAAGCTGAGAGGTGACCTTATCAGAGTTAATAAAATCATGAGGGGTATGGATAGCATTAATTCACAAGGTCTTTTCCCTGGATAGGGGCAAAACTCGAAACCAGAGAGCATAGGTTTCAAGTGAGTTGTGCAAGATATAAAAGGGACCGAAGGGCCAACTTCTTCACACAGAGGGTGGTGTGTGTATGGTATGAGCTGCCAGAGAAAATGGTGGAGGCTGGTACAATCACAACATTTAAAAGGCATCTGGATGGGTATATGTGGAGGAAGGGATTAGCGGCATATGGGCCAGGCGCTGGCAAATAGGATTAGATTTATATCGGATATCTGGTCAAAATAGATGAATTCGGACCGTAGGGTTTGTTTTTGTGCTGTATATCTCTATGACTCTATAACTCCTGGGCAGAGCAGTTGATGTACCAATATGCCATAATATATGGTGGAAACTGATTCCATAATTAACTTTAAAAGGAATATGAAAAGAAATGTAATGGTCACAGATAGAAAGTGGGAGTCTGGGACAAAAAGATATCAAAGAGCTGAAAGAGACACAATAAGACAAGCGCCCTCCACCTGTGCTGTCAGTTTGGTAACTCCATGAACCCTGTTACGGTGCCTAAGAGACAAATTAAGATGTTGGAGCAGGGTTTGATCCTGGTTGGACTTGGGTTTTCAAGCAGAATTTAGATTTATTGAATGAACAAAGAGATGTTTTGCACAAAAGTAAACCTGAATTTCTTGCAGTCAGTTTCAGATGTATATATTTAATTTGAAGCCAGTGGAGTTTGAAAAGGCAAAGAATGTTGCAAGATGGTCATAAAGATGTAGTGATGGGAGGGAAGAAGTCATTTTTCATTATTCATCTGGCGGGGTGTGGGCGTCACTGGCTGGTCAGCAATTATGACCCGTCACTAGTTGCCCTTGAGAAGGCGAAGCTGAGCTGCCTTCTTGAACCGCAGCAGTCCACCTGCTGTGGGTTCACCCACAATGACGTTAGGAAGAGTTCTAGATGGTAGATGAAATTATGCTTGAGAAAAAAATTGAATAACTTGGGGATGAATTTGTCTAATGGCAGCAAAATATTAAGTATTATATCAATTTAATGTAATACACTTGTTCTTGTTTTAGGAAAGATTAACTTTTGTTAAATAACTTTGGTATCTTGACACAATGCTCCAAAATCAAAGTCATTAATCCACACAAGTAACTTCTGTTTCCTCTGCAGATCCCGTTATTTCAATGAGACACCATTAATGAAAACTAATACAAGAACAATTCATATTTAGAAGACATTTTATCACAGGAAAATGTTAATTCTTAAAAATTATACTTCTTTAAATCTCTCTCATTGACCATTCTTTGGGTCACCAATCCTAATAGTTTGGACCAGAGCAAACCCCCTCTAAATATTCAGAAGATTGTCTAGACCTGAACTTTTTCTTATTTTTAAGGTAAAAAAAGGTGAGGCATTCCAAATGCAATTCAATTGGTTGACCTATCAGATTTAAAGCAAAAAACACTTTATTCAAACATTATAGTTAAAATACAACACATAAAAAGGAATTGCAATAACTTAACTCTGTTCAAAAACTTACCAGAACAATAGATACAGTGACAATTAATAGTTCCAATATAGTACCATCGCATTAACACATGCTTGGCACAAGGCAAATGCATAAAATGGATTGTCTCACATGTAACTCCAATAGCCCAAGAGAAAAACATCAGAAGGACTCTGAAAGAGGGTGGCAGGTGGGAGAGAGGTACTGCAGCTTCCAAACCTCGCTGAGACCCTAGTAACAACAGCTGAAAGCTAAAACTAAAAATCCTGCTTTTGTGGGATCCTGACCACACCCATTCAAGTTGCTTCTATTGTTCCATTTTTTAAAAAAATCTAAGGCCTCACAAGCTGTTCACTCAAGTGGCTCTGGGAGACTGCTCGACACCTCTGCGTTCAAACCTCTCTTCAAAAAATCCCAGGACAAAATACATTACTTAAAGCGACTGAGTGGGCTGAGGAGTGGTAGATGGAGATTAATTTAGATAAATGCAAGGTGCTGCATTTTGGGAAAGCAAATCTTAGCCGGACTTACACACATAATGGTAAGGTCCGAGGGAGTCTTGCTGAAAAAAGAGACCTTGGAGTGCAGGTTCATAGCTCCTTGAAAGTCGAATCGCAGGTAGAAAGGATAATGAAGAAGGCGTTTGGTATGTTTTTTTTGATTGATCAGAGTATTGAGTACAGGAGTTGGGAGGTCATGTTGTGACTGAACAGGACATTGGGTAGGCCACATTTGGAATAATGCGTGCAATTCTGATCTCTTTCCTATCGGAAGGATGTTGTGAAATTTGAAAGGGTTCAGAAAAGATTTACAAGGATGTTGCCAGGGTTGGAGGATTTGAGCGTTCAGAGGCTGTGGGGTGACGTTATAGAGGTTTATAAGATCATGAGAGCATGGATAGGGTAAATAGTCAACGTCTTTTCCCTGGGAGGGCACAGGTTTAGGGTGAGAGGGGAAAGGTATAAAAGAGACCTGAGGGGCACTTTTTCATGCAAAGGGTGGTACGTGTGTGGAATGGGCTGCCAGAGGATGTGGTGGAGGCTGGTACAATTGCAATATTTAAATGGCATCTGGATGGTATAAGAATAGGAAGTATTTGGAGGGATATGGGCTGGATGCTGGCAGGTGGTACCATATTGGGTTGGAATATCTAGTCGGCATGGACAAGTTGGGCCAAATGGTCTGTTTCTGTGCTGTACATCTCGATTACTCTATAATTGACACAGTCCCCTATGTTAGAGAAAGTGAGTACTACAGATGCTGGAGATCAAAGTCAAAAAGCATGGCACTGGAAAAGTACAGCAGGTCAGGCAGCATCGGAGGAGGAGGATAATCAATATTTTGGGCACAAGCCCTTCATCAGGAATATAGGGGAGGGGTTATGTGGGAGAGTGATTGAGCGATTGGGTGGTGGGGTGGGCATGGGGGTGGAGGTAGCTGGGAATGCCACAGATGGATGAAGGTGAGGGCTGATAGTGATAGGTTGGAGCGGAGGGTGGCGTTGATAGGTGGGAAGGAAGATGGACAGGTAGGACAATTTAAAAAGGTGGTGTGAAGTTGGAAAGTTGGATCTGGGATGAGGTGGGAAGAGGGGACATAAGGAAACTGGTGAAATCAACATTGATGCTGTGTGGTTGGAGAGTCCCAAGGTGGAAGATGAGGTGTTTTTCTCCAGGCAAGAGTATGGCGCTGGAAAAGCACAGCAGGTCAGGCAGTGTATCCAAGGAGCAGGAGAATCGACGTTTCTGGCAAGAGCCCTTCATTTGGAATAAGACTGGGTGCCTCAGGAGTAGAGAGATAAATGGGAAGGGGTGGGGCTGGGTTGAAGGTAGCCAAGAGTGCAATAGGTGGATGGAGGTGGGGTAAAGGTGATAGGTCGGAGAGGATGGTGGAATGGATAGGTGGGAAGGAAGATTCGCAGGTGGGACAGTTCATGAGGGCAGAGCTGAGCTGGAAGTTTGGAACAGGGGTAAGGTGGGGCAGGGGAAATGAGCAAACTGGTGAAGTCCACATTGATGCCCTGGGGTTGAAAGGTCCTGAGAAGGAAGAGGTGTTCTTCCTCCAGGCATAGGGTGGTGAGTGAGTGGCGATGGAGTAGGCCCAAGATCTGCATGTCCTCGGCAGAGTGGGAGGGGCAGTGGGGTTGATTGGTGCAGGTGTCCTGGGGATGTTCTCTAAAGTGCTGTGCAAGAAGGCGTCCAGTCTCCCCAATGTAAAGGAGACTGCATCAGGAGCAACGGATACAGTAAATGACATGTGTGGGAGTGCAGGTGAAACTGTGATGGATGTGGAAGGCTCCTTTGGGGCCTTGGACGGAGCTGAGGGAAGGGGGTGGGTGCAGGTTTTACACCTCTTTTACACCTCGAGAGTGGAGGGTGAGTTGGTGGGGTGTGTGGATCTAATGAGGGAGTCACGGAGGGAGTGGTCTCTGCAGAATGCTGGTAGGGGTGGGGTTGGAAATATATCTCTGGTAATGGGGTCTGATTGTAGGTGACGAAAATGGCAAAGGATAATGTGTTGTATCTGGAGATTTTTGAGGTGGAAGGTAAGGACCGGGGAGGGGAGTGGAGGGGGTTCTATCCTTGTTGCAGCTGGAGGGTTGGGGTTCAAGGGCAGAGATGGAGCGAAGTGGAGGAGATGCACTGCAGGGCATTGTCGGATACATAGAACCGTCTATCATCCAGTTACACTGGCACCATTCCCCACCTTTTCCTCCACTACATTGATGACTGTATTGGCGCCAACTCATGCTCCCAAGAGGAGGTTGAACAGTTCATCAACTTCACCGGCATATTCCACCCTGATGTCAAGTTCACCTTAATCATCTCAGACACCTCTCTCCCCTTCCTGGACCTCTCTGTCTCCATCTCCACTAACCAACTCTACACAGACATCTACATAAACCCGACTCCCACAGCTACTGGATTCGACCTCCTCCCACTCCCCTTCCTGTAAAAACACTATCGCTTACTCTCGGTTCCTCTGTATCTGCTCCCAGGAGAAGTCTAGATTAGATTAGATTACCTACAGTGTAGAAACAGGCCCTTCGGCCTAACAAGTCCACACCGACCCACCGAAGCGCAACCCACCCATATCCCTACACCTAACACCACGGGCAATTTAGCACAGCCAATTCACCTAACCTGCACATCTTTGTGACTGTGGGAGGAAACCCACGCAGACACGGGGAGAATGTGCAAACTCAACACAGTCAGTTGCCTGAGGTGGGAATTGAACCCGGGTATCTGGAGCTGTGAGGCAGCAGTGCTAACCACTGTGCCACCGTGCCGCCCTTAAGTCATTCTACTCCAGGACATCCCAGATGTCATCCTATTTCAAAGACCGCAATTTCCCCTCCCACATGGTCAACAATGTCCTCCAGCGCATCTCTTCCACTTCCCAGACCTCCACCTTTGCTCCCCCCCTCCAACTGCAACAAGGAAAGAACGCCCCTTGTCTTCGTGGAAGATGTGCAAATGAGCACAGATTGTGGAACTTTAGATTAGCTTAATTTTATGCAGCAGAAAAACTAGGAAGTTATCAAAGAAAAAATGTCAGAAAAATTAATCGGTCTTTCCAGGTAACTTAAGACTTAAGTATTTCCAATACTTGTTTTTTTTATTGCAGTACTGATACAAATAAGCAGTGATTTGGTTCTCAGAATAATATGCTGTATAGGAATAGTGTAGATTTAATGGGAGTATCACTATATGAAGGATAAATAACCCCTTTATCTAATCATTCCCTTAAGCAAAGTGTTTAGAATATTGGCTGAATCAATCAAGACTCCAGCAAAGTTCCCATTAGAAGGCTAGAAGCTGCATGAAGTGTGTGATAGCCTGCTTATTAAATCAGCTTATGAGCTGTTCAGATAGCAGAAAGACCCAGGAGCTCATTAGCTCAACTGACACAAATCAAATGTGCTGTGCACTTGCTAACTCCTTGCGTGAGATGAGAAAATTGTGTCCTGTTAGTGTGCATTATGCCTTAAACTCTTGAATCATTGGATTCAAATTGAAATGGAAATTTGAGAAGTATAATCTTTTCAGATTTAATCTATGTGAACCACATCTCAGGATTGATGGTTCCTCTTTGCTCAATTAACAGTTCAGGCAATGCAAATTCAGTTGTTCCTGCCTGTCTTTTCAAAATATAAGCACCTGAATTAATTACAGTTAAATTCTGCCTCATTTCACCCTTTTACAAATCCCGTTAGATAGCAATGATTGAAAAACCTGCATTCAGACTGGGCTGGGATGATTATCAAATAGATGTAGCATCAAGTGCTTGCAAATAGAATCACATAATCCGCACAGTGTGAAAACAGGCCACTTGGCCCATTGAGTTCTCACCGACCCTCCAAACAGCATCCCACCCAGACACACACCTGCAATTCCCATGGCTTATCCACCTAGTCTACACACACCTGGAAACTATGGGCAAGTTAGCATGGCCAATCCACCTAACCTGCACATCTTTGGACTGTGGGAGGGAACCAATGCAGATAAAGGGAGAATGTGCAAACTCCACACAGACAGTCACTGAGAATGGAATTGAACCGGAGTCCGTCATGCTCTGAGGTAGCAGTTTTAACCAATGAGCCACTGTGTTGCCTCAATAAATTGAGTTAATCTTAAGGAACTGGTTTTAGACAACTTGATCTTTCTACTCACTGTATTTTAGGACAGATTCAGTGGGGTGGGGCCTTGTCCAGTGGTAGCATCCCTGCCTCTGAGCCAGATGGCCTGTGTATATTAAACAGGTTGATTAAAAATATGCAGAATAGGTTCAGTTAGTCATGGACAAATGGCTAAAAAGAAAGCTTGCAATCGAGGGTAGTGGGTAGAGTTGTCCCTCAAGGATTTGTAAATGGACTCCTTTTCTCTCCCCAAGTGGGCAGCATGAGTCAGCAGATTTTCCAGCCAGTTCCATCAGCTTCACGAGACATTCTCCCCTAGGGAGCAATCTTCATTCTGGGGTGAGGGTGAGGGATAGGGAGAGAACTTCTGAATACAGATCAGAATAAGCCTTTAAAAGGCTTGCCTCAATTTTCTGACCTTTGTCCCAGTCTATTTTGATAAAATCAAAGTCCTCCAGCTCTCACCTCTCACCTTCTCATTCCATCAGCATCATATTTCTATGCTCTATATCAATGTCGTATCAACTCATGCTATCTGATCCCCTACATGTGTTCCTCACACACTCCATGCCAATTCACATATCACATGGGTGCTACAAGGGCAGACCTCAAGATTAATGCTAAGATCTTAATATATCTCGTATTTTTAAAAATACTCCCATTCATGAAAGTCTATTCAAAACAACTAAATCCCTCTTAAGTACTTAATTCTATATAAAAACAAACTATTCAGCAAAGCAAGCTATAGTTTTAACAACTTATTTAGTGGGTCAATCAAACTGTAAACTTTGGGAACCGACCTGAGACAATTTTAGCAGCTAAGCATTTATTCAAAGATATTGATAACTCTTGGGGAAGTGTCAGCAAACAGCTATTGAAATTGCTAGAACAAAGTTTTTAATTAAACTGACTCAAGCAGAGATTTATTTACATTTTTAAAGGGCTGGGGATTTAAATCACATTACATCATGGTACACTACAGAACTCATCTGACATTGACTTTCAAGAAAGAGTTGGATAGACCTCTTAGGATCGTGGAATCAAGGGTTATGGGGATAAGGCAGGAACAGGATACTGATTGAGAATGATCAGCCATGATCACAATGAATGGTGGTGCTGGCTCGAAGGGCAGAATGGCCTACTCCTGCACTTATTGTCTATTGTCTGAAGAGCAATCTTTTTCTCTATTCTAAAAATGTTGTGACTCCTTTATTGTATATTAAGATACCTGTAACAGCGAAAATGGGTCTGAACATAAGCTTGAAATCCTGCTGAGTTTGATATTCACTTTTGTCTCAGGCATGTCATGCCCTCGGTCCCTGATCAGAGAAAAATGGGATTTGTCAGAAATAGGCCTTGGGAATTCTTGGCTGAAAATGTGTTGCTGGAAAAGCGCAGCAGGTCAGGCAGCATCCAAGGAACAGGAAATTCGACGTTTCGGGCATAAGCCCTTCCTGATGAAGGACTTATGCCCGAAACGTTGAATTTCCTGTTCCTTGGATGCTGCCTGACCTGCTGCACCTTTCCAGCAACACATTTTCAGCTCTGATCTCCAGCATCTGCAGTCCTCACTTTCTCCTTGGGAATTCTTGATCTGGATCCTACTCACATTTTCTGGAGATGTATAAGTTTCCACAACTCCATGAAACTTTGGAATCTTTTGGTTTCCATTCAATTCTGGTCTCACTCTTATAGGAAGGATGTTGTGTAACTTGAAAGGGATCAGAAAAGGTTTACAAGGATGTTGCCAGGGCTGGAGGGTTTGAGCTACAGGGAGAGGCTGATTAGGCTGGGGCTGTTTTTCTCTGGAGCGTCAGAGACTGAGGGGTTACTTTATAGAGGTTTATAAAATCATGAGGGGCGAAGAGAGGGCAAATAATGAAGGTCTTTTTCCTGGGTTGGGGGAGCCCAGAATTAGATGACATAGGTTTAGGATGAGAAGGGAAAGATTTAAAAGGAACCTAAGGGGCAATTGTTTCATTCAAAGGGTGGTGTATGTGTGGAATGAGCTGCCAGAAGAAGTGGTTGAGGCTGGTATAATTATAACATTTAAAAGGCATCCGGATGGGTGTATGAATAGGAAGGGTTTAGAGGGATATGGGAAAAATGATGGCAAATGGGACTAGATTAATTTAGGATATCTGGTCCCCACCAAAGGGTCTGTTTCCATGCTGTACATCCCAATGACTCTAAATAACTGATGTTGATCTTGACTCACAAGAGTAACGTCATTGCAGCTCATTGGTTACAGGGCAATAGAAGGTATAACTTACTGTCAGAATGACAGAAGTAGGTTGGTGCAGACAGAAGATAATAAGGGATGGCTCAGTTGTATTGTCATTGGTCTGTTAATCTTGAGACCCAGGTCATGTTCTGGAGACTTTGGTTTAAATCCCACCATGGCAGCTGGAGGAATTTGGATTCGATAAATGTTTGAAATGAGGAAAAAACCCATCTGGTTCATGAACGAGCTTTCGGAAGAAAACTGCCAACTTTATTGGTTTCTGAATAGCTTGAGTTTGTACTCACTGGAGTTTGGAAGAATGGTGGAGGGGGGAGCGGAATCTGATTGAGGGTTATGAAATGCTAAAGGGGATTGATAAAATGAATGTTGAACAGAACATTGAACCCTCTTGCAGGGCAGTCTTGAACAAAAGGTTATACATATAGATGGAGAGGAGGTAGGTTCAAAACTGAGATGAGGAGAAACTACCTCTCTCAGAGGGTTGTGAATCTGTGGAACTCACTGCCCCAGTGTGCAGTGGAGGCAGAATCTATCAACAGATTCAAGAAATAGATATGTTTCTGATTAAAAATGGGATGAACGGTGATGGGGAGCAGACAGGAAAGTGGATGGAGACCAGGATAAGATCAGCCATGATCATGTTAAAAGACACAGTGGGCTAGAAGGGCTGAATTTTTTCATCCTGCTCCTAATTCCTATGCTCCCATGTTGGCTAACATGTGACTCCAGACCCAATGCGGTTGACTCTTAATGGGGATGGGCAACAAATGCTGCCCTTGCCAGCAATGCCCTTATCCCATGAATGAATAAAAGGAAGAGTAATGGATAGTTCAAGTAATAGGTGCAGTTCATTGGAGAGACACAGGTAGGAGTACATTTTAAAAATAAGGGGTAGAAAGAAATATACCTTAAATTGTAAGATTCATAAAGTAGCAGTGGGGCAGCTCTGGGTGGTTGGTGCGAGGGAAATTGCAAATGCCCAATAAAAATGTTTGGTGCATTCAACTCATGTACTGGAACTGAGAGACTAGAGACCCATTTTAATTCAATACAGGAATTATACACATTTAAGATCAGGGAGGGAGAGGAAAACAGAAGTGTGGGGTGAGCAGTAGCATTAGTAGGGGTTCATAGAATCCCTACAGTGAGAAAACAGGTCATTTGACCAAACAAGTCTATACCGACCCTCCAAAGAGTAACCCACCCAGATCCATTCCCCTACCCAATTACTCTACATTTCCCCCTGACTAATGCATCTAACTTACATATCCCTAAACACTACGGGCAAATTAGCATGGCCAATTCACCTGACCCGCACATCTTTGGACTGTGAGAGGAAACTGGACACCCAGAGGAAACCCACGCAGACACAGGAGTAATATGCAAACTCCACACCTGAGGCTGGAATCATAGCAGGGTTCTTGGCGCTGTAAGGCAGCAGTGCTAACCACTGAACCACTGCACCAGTGGAGGAGGGGGAGTGAATGTTGGAGTAGGCTGGTAAGATCGGTTTAGTCTGGGATTATGTTTGGAATGGACTGGTTGGACCAAAGGGTATGCTTCTGTGCTGTATGACTCTTTAGCTCTGGTAAGCACGAGCCTACAGTAGTAATTGGGAACATAAATATCCAGTAAGGCAAATTTAGACAGAAGTCCTAGCAGGACGGGCAGCAAGTCTGGACAGAAACACATTTAACACTTCAGTAAGGATGATGTTGTAAAAGATATGAAGAAAGATAGAAATTGGCAGCTGAAATTCAGAAAAACTGAATGAACGGCAAATGCTGGAAACCAGAAACAGAAACAAACACTGTTGGGAAAACTCAGTAGGTCTGGCAGCAACTGTGAACAAAAAGCAGAGTCAATTTTTCTGCTCCAGTGACCCTTCATCAGAACTGGTGGTAGTGAGGAAAAGGTTGGTATTTATGCAGAGATGGGGGGGGGGGGTGGCGGAGGATTAACTGATAGGTTGAGGCATAGCCCAAAGAGGGAGAGAATAAAATTGGGGCTGAATTTCACTATTTTTTATTAAGTATGAATCTTATCAAGTTTAGTGGAGTGATTCTTGCTGTGAGTTCAAGCAGATTTATTCACTGTATCTCAGCCGACATGTTGCATTTCTTGGTGTTTCAGCTCTCATGGTGAGTATCACTTCTGTTTCATCTTACTGTGCATCATTCCCAGACTGACACGGCACTGATGGGATATTCCAGGATTGACAGGAATCACTACCATTGTATTTAAAGGCTGGTGTGCACCTGGAGAAGCCATCTCCAGTCTGGAGTTGCTCCTGTAGAGTTTATGACATTTGCCCTGGATCTGAAAGACAGGGGGCAATCAGCATCATGCATTGTGGGTAAGGTCCTGGAGGGCCTGCTGGACAGGGTGGTGCAGGATTGAAATCTACTCTTCGCCCAGCTGTGAAGGACACAACGTGGGCAGCACGGTGGCACAGTGGTTAGCACCACTGCCTCACAGCGCCAGAGACCCGGGTTCAATTCCCACCTCGGGTGACTGACTGTGTGGAGTTTGCACATTCTCCCCGTGTCTGTGTGGGTTTCGGCTGGGTGCTCCAGTTTCCTTCCACAGTCCAAAGATGTGCAGGTCACATGAATTGGCCTTGCTAAATTGCACCTAGTGTTAGGTGAAGGGGTAAATGTATGGGTGGGTTGCACTTCGGTGGGTTGGTGTGGACTTGTAGGGCCGAAGGGCCAGTTTCCACACTGTAAATAATCTAATCTAAAACTATAGATCATGCCAGCCTGGTCCGAGGTTGTCACCTCGCTTGAAAACGAATCAGAAGTCTGGATGAATACCAAGCACTGTGGGAAGAAGGTCACTGACCTTTGCCACTCCATCAGCAGAGATACCACCATTTCTCTTTGATTGCTTACACTCACTCTGCCACACTTCTTCCTTCCGCCAAGTCTCACTCTTATTAATGCACAAAGCACCTTCTCCACTCACATTTACCCACCACCAACTGTGACTCCACCTACCCTCCACGTCTCCTGCTCACTCACTGAGGAAACCTCCCCAATTGCACCATAATAACTTCCTCTCTCCCATTCCAGGAGTAAAACAGCTCACCATAGGGCAAAAGGAGTTGAGATGGGTGATGTGCTGCCCATCGTTTAGTCCTCACCTCTTAAGAGCAGAGCATTTTGATTCTGACAGTCCCAAAGAGGGCATGGACTGGCATCATAATCTACCTTTGACTTATTGAGCTAGGACCCCTTGAGGAAGGCTATGCTCTTTGACATGACTGAGGTCTGCTAATAATCACAATAATCTTCGAGGCTTTGTGACTGTGCTTAAGAACAAGGGAAGGCAGTAGTGGTGGGAGCCTGGCATCTCTGGCTGAGAGGGCAATGTAAAAAGGCAAAGCAATACAAGGCATAGATGCTATACAATCCAGGTTGACGTAGAGTAAATGTGTGCTATAACAGCCAGCCAAGAGCGCTGAGATGTAGCATCGTTCGGTTCATGTGCTAGATTTGTTTCCCTGAACCCAGTGCCCTTGTTGGAGCGTTACAATGATAGTTGCCAGTGCATTCCAAGCTGAAGGGGGGTGGTGAGGGGGTGTCACTGGACTTGAAACATTAACTCTGTTTCTCCTTCGATTAGATTAGATTCCCTACAGTGCGGCCCAACAAGTCCACACCGACCCTCTGAAGAGTAACCCACCCAGACCCATTTCCCTCTGACTAATGCACCTAACACTATGGGCAATTTAGAATGGCCGAATGCCACCTGACCTGCACATATTTGGACATCCTTCCACAGATGCTGCCAGACCTGCCGAGTCTTTCCAGCTATTACTGCTTCTGCTTGTGTTTATTGATTGGCTTTGGCGACTTCATGATAACTCAAACACATTTCAGTTATTGATGTTCCTTGGCAATATAGCTCCTGTAATAAAAGACTGTAAATGCTAAAACTGTTTTGGTGGCTGTCATTATAGAGTGAAGACTTGGAATTATGGTGATAGGAAAGGCTTTCACACTGAGGGTTAAATGGACATGGTTTGCATTACTATAAGTGGCTATTGAGACAAAGTCTACAGAGTCAGGGAATCCTAAGTATTTGGAAAGGAACAATATGAAATCATATGAAGAAATTATAGAGAAATACATTTAGAATATTTTTAAATTGTATCTCCCATGTTTCAGCATAAAAAACCTTAACATTTTCAAGCCATTTTCTATAATTACAAAATCTCATTTCTGCTGTCACTTCTGTGAATTTTCACTCGATGATTTCCACAACTCATTTTATATCAATGCCCTTGTGTATAAGCCATGGAATAACAATTGCCTTCTAATAAGTTCTTTCTCTAACTGCATCGGACTAGTGGAAACCTAACAAGTCAGTTATCCGTCCCCGAAGAATTTACTTACGGCATGGATATTTAAAGAAATAACATCAGAAGTCCATCTTGTCTGAGAACAGCAGTGTAGAACAGTCAACATGAGAGTAATTTTAATCTAACTGCAGCAAGTAACCTGTGACATTCATTTTCACTGCGTTAAGCAGAGAGTGAAAGCAGATGGATGCAAGTTTAATGTTGCACCTAAATCGTATAACCCCAACCCCCCTGAAAAAGATGAATTCATAGAATTATAGAAACACATAACATAGAATGAGGTCATTCACGCCACTATGCTTGCACTAGCCAAAAAGAGCTATTGACCTAATCCTCTTCATCAGAGCTTTGTCCATAGCCATAATAATAATCACCATTCAAGTGCATATTCACTGTGTTTTATTCAAACATAATGAGGGTTTCTGTCTCTCTGACCCTTTCAGTGAGTGAATTTGAGACCTCCATCTCTGTCTGGGTGATTTGAAGTTTGCTAAATGATAGGTAGGTATAAATAGGCACTTCTCAGATTGGAAACAAGTTGAAAGTAGTGTTCTCCAAGGACTGGTGTTGGGACCCTTGCTTTTTCTGATTTATAGAAATGACTTGGAGATGGGTATTGAGGGCAGATGATACTAAGCTGGGGAGAACAGTGAATTGTGAAGATGATACTAAGCAACTTCAGAGGGATATTGACAGGTTGGCCAATGGACAGACACCTGTCAGATGAAATTCCATGCAGTGAAATATGACGTAATGCATTTTAGTGGAACAAACATGGAAAGACAATGCAGCCTCAGTGATACAACTTTGAGGGGTGTGCAGGAATAGAGGGATTTCATGGTTCATCTGCATGACTCTCTGAAGTTGAACTGATTGTTAGGAAGGTTTATACGATCCTTGGGTTTATCAATAGAGCCATAGAGCATAAGAGCAAGGGGGTGATATTACACCTCCCACATGAAGAGATTAAGAGGTGTTCAAACTTATGAAAAATTTTGACAATGTAAAGGAGAATATTCTTTTTCCATTGGTTGGTATATCAGTAGCTAGGGGTCAAAATTTCAAAAAGAGAGCTAGAAGATGAGGAAAATCTTCTTCACTCTGGGAGTTGTTAGGATTTGGAATACATTGCCTGGGAGAGTGGAGGAGGTAGATTCCATAGGAGACTTCAAAAGAGAGTTGGAGATATATTTGAAAGTGATGAAATCAGAAGGCTTTGGAGATAAGGCTGTAGAAAAGGATGAGCTGATTAGCTCTTTTATGATCTGGTACAGACACGATGGGGCAAATGGTCATTGGTGTGAGGTGATCGTCAGGAAGGCCGGTAAGTATATTTAAACTTTTACCTTCAGGCCAGCGAGGGAGGAGTGACCTGGGAAGGGTAAGTAGAACAGTTTATATTTGCATAGTTGCGTTACCTGAGACACTACTCAGGTAGTGTCTCCCACCCATCCTCCTCCTCTAACCTAAAGAAAAGTTGTGGGAGCCAGATTGACGAGGTAAGGTAACTAGTTTATTTCCTAATCCCTTTTTTTTAGTAGTCACTTCAGGAGTTAGAATAATGGGAATGGAGTTTAGGGCAGTGGAATGTTCCTCCTGCAGAATGTGGGAAGTAAGGGTAACCACTAGTGTCCCCGCTGACTACATCTGTGGGAAGTGCACCCAACACCAGCTCCTCGAAAACCGCGTTAGGGAACTGGAGTTGGATAAACTTCAGATCATTCGGGAGGCAGAGGGGGTTATTGACAGGACTTACAGAGAGGTAGTCACTCCCCAGATAAAAGAAAAAGACAGATGGGTGACAGTGAGGGGACAGAAAGGGAACCGGCAGGCAGTGCAGGGATCCCCTGTGGCTATTTCCCTCAACAATAAGTATACCATTCTGGATACTGTTGGGGGGGATGACTTACCAGGGGAAAGCAGTGGGACATCTGCTGCTCAGAAGGGAAGGGGGAAGAGGAGCAGAGCAGTAGTCATTGGGGACTCAATAGTTAGGGGGACAGATAGGAGGTTCTGTGGGGACGAGAGAGACTCACGGTTGGTGTGGTGCCTCCCGGGTGCCAGAGTCTGTGATATCTCTGATCGAGTTTTTGGGATCCTTCGGTGGGAGGGAGAGTAGCCCCAAGTCATGGTCCACATTGGCACCAACGACATAGGTCAGAAGAGAGATGGGGACTTGAGGCAGAAATTCAGGGAGCTAGGATGGAAGCTTAGAGCTAGGACAAACAGAGTTGTTTTCTCTGGTTTGCTGCCCGTGCCACGTGCTAGTGAAGTGAGGAATAGGGAGAGAAAGGAGTTGAACATGTGGCTACAGGGATGGTGCAGGAGGGAGGGCTTTGGGTTTTTGGATAATTGGAGCTCTTTCCGGGGTAGGTAGGACCTCTACAAGCAGGATGGTCTTCATCTAAACCAGAGGGGTACCAATACCCTGGGGGGGGAATTTGCCAAAGCTATTAAGGTGGATTTAAACTAATACCGCAGGGGGATGGGAACCAAAATTGTAGGACAGGTACAGAAGAGGATGAGGGTAGGGAGTTCCCAAATCAAGTATCTGACACTGGTAAGTGAGAACCTGGTTTGAAGTGTGTGTACTTCAACGTGAGGAGCATCCAAAATAAAGTGGGTGAACTGGCAGCATGGGTTGGTAGCTGGGACTTCGATGTTGTGGCCATTATGGAGACATGGATAGAGCAGGGACAGGAATGGCTGTTGCAGGTTCCAGGATTCAGATGTTTCAGTAAGAACAGAGAAGATGGTAAAGGAGGGGGAGGTGTGGCATTGTTGATCAGTGACAATATTACAGTTGTAGAAAGGATGTTTGGGGACTCAACAACTGAGGTAGTATGGGCTGAGGTTAGAAACAGCAAAGGAGAAGTCACCATAGGCCTCCGAATAGTCCCAGAGATGTCGAGGAAAGGATAGCAAAAATGATTCTCGATACGAGTGAGAGAACTGGTAGTTGTGGTAGTTGTGGTAGTGGTAGTTGTCATGAGGAACTTCAATTATCCAAATATTGACTGGGATCACAACAGTACAAGTACTATAGATGGGTCAGTTTTTGTCCAGTGTGTGCAGGAGGGCTTCCTAACACAGTATGTAGACAGGCCAACAAGGGGCAAAGCCACTTTAGATTTAGTATTGGGTAATGAGCCTGGCCAGATGTTAGATTTGGAAGTAGGTGAGCACTTTGGAGACAGCGATCTCAATTCTGTCAGGTTTACTTTAGTGATGGAAAGGGATAGGTGTACTCCACCGAGCAAGAGTTACAGCTGGGGGAAGGGAAATTACGATGAAATTAAGAAAGATTTAGGAAGCGTAGAATGGGGAAGGAAACTGTAGGGCTTGAGCATATTAAAAAGTGGAGCTTATTCAAGGAAAAGCTCCTGTGTTTCCAAGATAATTATGTACCAGTCAGGCAGGGAGGAAGGTATAGAACGTGTGAGCTGTGATTTACTAAGGAAGTGGAATCCCTGGTCAAGAAGAAGAAGAAGGCTTATGTTAGGACAAAATGTGAAAACTCAGTTCGGGCGCTTGAGGGTTACAAGCAAGTCAGAAAAGACCTAAAAGGAGAGCTCAGAAGAGCCAGGGGGAGACATGAGAAGTTGTTGGTGGATGGGATCAGGGTTAACCCTAAGGCTTTCCATAGGTATGTCAGGAATAAGCTGAAAATGTGTTGCTGGTTAAAGCGCAGCAGGTCAGGCAGCATCCAAGGAACAGGAAATTCGACGTTTCGGGCATAAGCCCTTCATCAGGAATCAGTTGTGTGTGGAGTCAGAGGAGATAGGGGAAGCACTAAATAAATGTTTTTCAACAGTGTTCACTATAGAAAATGAAAATGTTGGCAAGGAAGATACAGAGATACTTGCATCTAGACTAGAAGGGATTGAGGTTCACAAGGAAGAGGTATTAGAAATACTGCAGAGTGTGAAAATAGTCAAGTCCCCTGGGCCGGAATAGATCTATCCTAGGTTCCTCTGGGAAGCAAGGGAAGAGATTGCCGAGCCTTTGGAATTGATCTTCAAATCATCATTGTCTACAGGAATAGTGCCTGAGGATTGGAGGATAGCAAATGTGGTTCCCTTGTTCAAAAAGGGTAGTAGAGACAACCCTGGTAATTACAGACCAGTGAGTCTCACTTCAGTTGTTGGTAAAGTGTTGGAAAAAGTTATAAGAGATAGGATTTATAACCATCTGGAAAAGAATAATCTGATCAGGGACAGTCAGCACAGTTTTGTGAAGGGAATGTTGTGCCTAACGAATCTTATTGACTTTTTTGACAAAGTGACCAAACGGGCAGATGAGAGTAAACCGGTTGATGTGGTGTATATGGATTTCAGCAAGGTGTTCGATAAGGTTCCCCACAGTAGGCTATTATACAAAATGTTGAGGAATGGGATTGTGGGAGACATAGCAGTTTGGATCAGTAATTGGCTTGCTGAAAGAAAATAGAGGGTTGTAGTTGACGGAACATGTTCATCTTGGTGTCCAGTTACTAGCGGCGTACTGCAAGGGTCGGTGTTGGGTCCACTGCTGTTCGTCATTTTTATAAATGACCTGGATGAGGGCTTAGAAGGGTGGGTAAGCAAATTTGCGGACGACACTAAGGTCAGTGGAGTTGTGAGTAGTGACGAAGGATGTAGTAGATTGCAGAGAGACATAGATAGGGTGCAGAGCTGGGCTGAGAGGTGGCAAATGGAGTTTAATGTGGACAAGTGTGAGGTGATACACTTTGGACGGCGTAATCAGAATGCAAAGTACTGGGCTAATGGTAAGATTCTTGGGAGTGCAGACGAGCAGAGAGATCTCGGTGTCCATGTATACATGTCCCTGAAAGTTGCCACCCAGATTGACAGGGTTGTTAAGAAGGCATACAGTGTTTTGGCCTTTATTAATATAGGGATTGAGTTCTGGAACCAGGAGGTTATGCTGCAGCTGTACAAAGCTCTGGTATGGCCACACTTGGAGTATTGTGTACAGTTCTGGTCACCGCATTTTAAGAAGGATGTGGAAGCTTTGGAAAGGGTGCAGAGGAGATTTACTAGGATGTTGCCTGGTATGGAAGGAATATCTTACGAGGAAAGGCTGAGGGTCTTGAGGCTGTTCTTGTTAGAGAGAAGAAGGTTGAGAGGTGACTTAATAGAGACATACAAGATAATCAGAGGGTTAGATAGGGTGGACAGGGAGAGCCTTTTTCCAAGTATGGGAATGGCAAGCATGAGGGGACACAACTTTCAAGTGAGGGGAAATAGGTATAAGACAGATGTCAGAGGTAGTTTCTTTATTCAGAGAGTAGTAAGGGTATGGAATGCTTTGCCTGCAACGGTAGTAGATTCGCCAAGTTTAAGTGCATTTAAGTCATCATTGGACAGGCATATGGACGTACATGGAATAGTGTAGGTGGGATGGGCTTCAGATTAATATGACAGGGTGGTGCAACATCGAGGGCCGAAGGGCCTGTACTGCGCTGTAATATTCTATGTTCTATGTTTTCTACTGAAAAGTTCCATGATTTTTTAAACTTCTCAAGCACCCCAATAATTCTAACAACTACATTAAATCCCTATCTCCTGGCTATTAACATCTTTCCGAATAGATCCTTCCCACCCACTTGAACTAGGCACTGCATAATTTTACAAATCTCAGCTCAATAATCTGTGTTCAAAAGAAACAACTCTAGACTACCAAGTCTCTCATCGTAATTAATATTTTCCAGTCTTGGTAGCATTCTTGCAATTCTCCTCTGTATTCACTCCAGTGCAATCATTTGCTTCCTGTAGTACTGTAACCCTAACAGTAGTTAGTGGTGTAATTGTGCAGTGAGGTTAACACTCTGTGTTATGAGCTCACACTGCTCTTAAAGAAGCTGCTGGTGACAACAATGCAAAATGAACTTCAGCCTCTCTTGAAACACAAAGTTAATGGAATTGAATCTTTCGTTAAATGTCACTTCCAAGAGAATTCGAGATGGAAACTATAACAATGAAAGTTAACGGGATTTACTTTGGTGGCATAATTGGGTAGCTACATTTGAATAAAAGTAAAATGTTGCAAATTCTTGGAATCTGAAACTGGTGAAGAAACTCAGCAGGTTTGACAGCATCTGTGTAGAGAGAAACACAGGTAATGATTCGAGTCTATATGACTTATTTATTTCTGAAGACAAAATATTGTTCCTTTCTCCCCAGTTGTTGCCAGACTTGTTGAGTTTCTCCAGCATTCTCATTCTTTGTTTGAAATTACAAAAATTTGGTAATCTTAATTCACATCAAAATTTTGACCAATCACACTTGTTAAAGTGGGATACACGAGGAAATGTAGAGTATAAACTAGTACAAACAACTTGTATCTCACACAATCCTTTAATAGTCCTTGAAACATACCATATGGAAAATGGCCATTCGGCCCAAAATGGCTCTTTTGAAAGGACTATCACACTCCCCTGGTCTTTCCAACTAGTCCTAAATTTTTCCTTTTAACTTATTTGTTTAATTTCCTTTTGAAATTTCATATCATAACAATTCAATTTTATCAAAATAGTATGAAAATTAGACTTTCAAGTCATCTATCATTCATGCTTATGAATGACTTGAAATATAAATTGTAGCATTTTTATGAATATGAATGTGGAAGCTTTTACATTTTTAATTGAAATTGTAATGAGAAAATAAAATGCAATCAAAGAAATAGAAAATACAGTGGTGTAGATAAATTCCTTTTAAATCACTCAGGCACTGCAATAAAAGACCAGAAAATATATCCTTTATCTCTTAGTGGCTAATATTTTAGCCACAATTTCAGGAAAAGGGCTCATTCACATGGGGCGCAGCCATTCTCTGACCAAGTTGCATTTTGCATAGGAGTTAACACATGAACTTAAAAAAAAAACAATTTGATAAGGGTGGATTCATTGCTATGGCTTTACAGAAAACAGATTAGAAATGTCCAAACATGGCATAATGGAAAACAAGAATTTCAGTGAGGAAACAACAGGTGGGCATAAAAGGACAAGGAAATTCGTGTATGATTTAATTGCACTTCTAACATACTTGTACCAGAGTTTCCCACAATCTTTTACGCATAGTAAAAACTTTCATTCCTCACAAAAATATCTTGTAATGCTGAGGAAATTTCTGATACCTGTCATTCATCATGAACAGACAAGTAGTTTCTCTGATAATGGAGAAGCAGTAACTAATGTCGGTTTATGTGATACATGAGCAAGTAGAGGCATTGTGTACCGTGGACTTGCTCAATTAATCTAGAGGAGATGAGACACCATGAATTAATGTATATATAACGTATAAACAGAAACACTATGTTGATACAGTACTCCTCTGAAGCACATATTTTAAGTATTATGAGGCATTAAACTAAGGGTGATTTACAATGCCACTGAACAGTGTTATATCATGCCTGCTAATGCTTGATACAATTGATGGAAAGTTAAAAAAAATCCTCATTGAACTAATTATGAATTCAGACCCAACCTTAGCTCAGTTCTGAAAGAGAGTTGACCAAGCAGAGAGGAATTGTTTTCTCATGCTGTAGTCAAGCATCTTTCAATGAAATATTGCTCCGGAATATTTTAACCAGTTTGACTGTCCAACAGTAGGAAACATTAGGGAGGATTTTTTTTTTTACACGAACAGATAAATGGAGTTAACTCTGAACATGTCCTGCACCACTGAAAATACTGGTGGTCCACTGTTATCTGAATAATGCAAAGATGAAGATAATGTGGGCAATTTCAATGCCAAATAAGGTAAAGAAATGAAGAGAGAGAAATATTAAGAGAGGTAAACAAAAACAAAAAAAAGCAGAAGGGTAATGTAAAAGGAAATTCAACTTAAATTCTATATTTTTACAGCTTTATGGTATGGTTAATACTCTATATTCCCTCATGTTTCCCACTTTAGTGAGTGTGATTGGTCAAAATTTAAACTTGAATTAAGATGATCAAATTGTTGTAATTTTAATGAGAAAGGGAATTCAACTTAAATTCCATATTTTTAAAATCTCGAACAACAATTAAATTCTAAAGGATTGAGATTTCATATCTGCAATTGCTAGTTTTTAGCTACAGAAATGTAATTTCCCAGCCCATTGACGTGGTTGCATCCCACAGATCCAGTCAAATAGTCCGGGAAATAAGAGTTCAAAATCCTACCATAGTGTTTAGTGATAATTTAAATTTAATAAATAAGTCTGAAATTAAAATTTGATGTCTGTAATATAAAACATTGCCAATTGTTAGAAAAACCCATCTCATTCATTAATACCTTTAAAGGAATGATATACCCATCTTAACCTGGTTTGGCGCTTTTACTTACTCTAAATGCCCTCTGAAATGGCCAAGGAAACAAGAAATTGTATCAAACCATTCCAGAAAAGTTAAAATAAACAAAACCAGACAGATCACCTCGCATCAACATAGACACTGGGAAAGAGTTAATGTTGAGCCCAGCCCCATTGGCATCCTCCCTACTAACTTAATCATAGAATCTCGACAGTGTGTAAGGAGGTAATTTGGCCCATCGAGTCCCTCTAAAAAGCATCCCACTCAGACTCACCTCCCCACCCTCTAAGGAGAAAGTGAGGACTGCAGATGCTGGAGATCAGCGTCGTGAGTGTGGTGCTGGAAAAGCATAGCCGATCAAGCAGTGTCCGAGGAATAGGAGAATCGATGTCAAGCGATTCTCCTGCTCCTCAGATGCTGCCTGACTTGATGTACTTTTCCAGCATCACACTCTCAATTCCTCACCCTATAACCCTGCATTTCCCACAGCCAATCTATATCACCTGCATGTCTTTGGACTATGGGAGGTAACCGAAGGAAACCCGCTACTGAGCCACCATATCACCCCATTCTGGTGGATTGTAGTAAACATAGGAGAATTGTCCAATAGAGGAGTCAAAGAACAGCTAAACACAGTCACACACACTCATGATGGCTCACTGGCTAGCACTGCTGCCTCACACCACCAGGGATCCAGGTACAATACACAATAGGTGCAGGAGTGGGCCATTCTGCCCTTCAAGCCTGCACCACCATTCATTATGATCATGGCTGATCATCCTCAATCAGTATCCTGTTCCTGCCTTATCTCCATAACCCTTGATTCCACTATCATTGACAGCTCTATCCAACTCTTTCTTAAACGAATCCAGAGACTGTGCCTCCACTGCTTTCTGGGGCAGAGCATTCCACACAGCCACCACTCTCAGGGTGAAGAAGTTTTTCCTCATCTTTGTCCTAAATGGCCTACCCATTATTTTTAAGCTGTGTCCTCTGGTTCAGGACTCACCCATCAGCGGAAACATGTTTCCTGCCTCCAGAATGTCCAATTCTTAAATAATCTTATATGTCTCAATCAGATCTCCTCTCAGTCTTCTAAACTCAAGGGTACACAAGTCCAGTCGCTCCAATCTTTCAACATAAGATAGTTCCGCCATTCCAGAAATTGACCTCGTGAACCTATGCTGCATTCCCTCAATAGTCAGAATGTCTTTCCTCAAATTTGGAGACCAGAACTGCACACAATATTCCAGGTGCGGTCTCACCAGGGCCCTGTACAGCTGCAGAAGAACCTCTTTGCTTCTATACTCAATCCCTCTTGTTATAAAGGCCAGCATGCTATTAGCTTTCTTTACTACCTGCTGTACCTGCATGCTTACCTTCATTGACTGGTGTATAAGAACACCCAGATCTCTTTGTACTGCCCCTTTTCCTAGCTTGACTCCATTTAGGTAGTAATCTGCCTTCCTGTTCTTGCCACCAAAGTGGATAACCATACATTTATCCACATAAAATTGGATCTGGCATGCATCTGCCCACTCACCTAACCTGTCCAGGTCACCCTGTAATCTCTTAACATCCTCCTCACATTTCACCCTGCCATCCAGCTTTGTATCATCAGAAAATTTGCTAATGTTGCTATTAATACCATCTTCTGTATCATTAATATATATCGTAAAATGCTGCGGTCCCAGCACTGATCTCTGCGGTACCCCACTGATCACCACCTGCCATTCTGAAAGGGAGCCTTTTATCATTACTCTTTGTTTCCTGTCAGCCAACCAATTTTCAATCCAAGTCAGTACTTTGTCCCTATATACCATGCATCCTGATTTTGCTCACTAACCTCTTATGTGGGACTTTATCAAAGGCTTTCTGAAAGTCCAGGTACACTACATCCATTGGATCTCCCTTGTCCATCTTCAGAGTTACATCCTCAAAAAAATTCCAGAAGATTAGTCAAGCATGATTTCCCCTTCATAAATCCATGCTGACTCTGACCTATCCTGTTACTGCTATCCAGGTGTGTCGTAATTTCATCCTTTATAATAGACTCCAGCATCTTTCCCACCACTGAGGTCAGACTAACTGGTCTATAATTTCCTGCTTTCTCTCTCGCTTGTTTCTTAAAAAGTGGTATAACATTAGCCACCCTCCAATCTGCAGGAACTGATCTTGAATCTATCGAACTCTGGAAAATAATCACCAATGCATCCACGATTTCTAGAGCCACCTCCTTCAGTACCCTGGGATGTTGACCATCAGGCCCCGGGGACTTATCAGCCTTCAGACCTAACAGTCTCTCCAACACCAATATTGGCAAATATAAATTCCCTTCAGTTCAGGTCCTTCAGCCACTGTTACCTCAGGGAGATTGTTTGTGTCTTCCCCAGTGAACACAGATCTGAAGTACCAATTCAACTCTTCTGCCATTTCTTTGTTCCCCGTAATATATTCCCCTGTTTCATGTCTTCAAGGGCCCAATTTTAGTCTTAATCATTTTTTTGCCTTTCACATACCTAAAAAAGCTTTTACTATCTTCCTTTATATTTTTGGCCAGTTTACCTTCGTACCTCATTTTTTCTCTGCTTATTTCCTTCTTAGTAATCCTGTGTTGTTCTTTAAAAGCTTCCCAGTCCTCCGTTTTCCCACTCATCTTTGCTATGTTATACTTTTTCTCTTTGACTTTATATGTTTCTTAACTTCCCTCGTCAGCCACGGCCACCCCTGCCTCCTCATAGGATCTTTCTTCCTTTTTGGAATTAACTGATCCTGCATCCTCTGCATTATACACAGAAATATCTGCCATTGTTCCTCCACTGTCATCCCTGCTAAGGTATTGCACCATTGAACTTTGGCCAGCTCCTCCCTCATAGCTCCATAGTTCCCTTTATTCAACTGAAATATTGTCACTTCCGATTGTACCCTCTCCCTTTCAAATTGCAGATTGAAGCTTATTGTATTATGGTCACTACCTCCTAATGGCTCCTTCACTTCGAGGTCCCTGATCAATTCTGGTTCGTTGCACAATACAAGATCCAGAATTGCCTTCTCCCTGGTTGGCTCCAGCACCAGCTGTTCTAAGAATCCATCTCGGAGGTACTCCACAAAGTCTCTTTCTTGAGGTCCAATACCATCCTGATTCTCCAAGTCTACCTGCATGTTGAAATCCCCCATAACAACTGTAGTAACATCTTTGTGACAGGCCAATTTCAGCTCATTATTCAACTTACACCCTACATCCATACTACTGTTTGGGGGCCTGTAGATAACTCCCAAGAGGGTCTTTCGATCCTTAGAATTTCTCAGTTCAATTCCAACCTCAAGCAGCTATCTCAGTGGAGTTGTAAGTTCTCCCCGTGTCTGCGTGGATTTCCTCCGGGTGCTCAGGTTTCCTCCCATAGTCCAACGATATGCAGGTTAGATGGATTGGCCTGGGGAAATTCAGGGTTATAGGGATAAGGTAGAAGGGCTGGTCTGGGTGGGATGCTCTTCAGAAGGTTGGTGTGTAATCAGTGGGCTGCATGGCCTGCTTCCACACTGTAGGGATTTCAAGATCCTGGAATTCCCTCCTTAATGATATTGCAGGTCACCCAGAGCAGGTGCAAGAAGGCAGCTCACCACCACCTTGTCAAGGGCAACTAGTGATGGGTAATAAATTCTGGCCAGCCAGCAATGCCCTCATCCTACGAGTAAATGAAAAGAAAATTTCAAGAAGAAGCAGTCCAGGGAGTCTATACCATAGCCTCTGGACTGTATGAAGTCTTATGGAATCAGGTCAAATGTGGGCAAGGAAACCTGCTGACTTGAACGTGTCTACACCCCCACCTCAGCTGAACACCAACTTGAACAAGGGGACAAAATGGTGTACTGCATATACCCATGTATAGATCAATCCCATATATATGTCGACCCCATATTTTTGGCCAAAAATATCTTGTGTATAAGCCTACCCCACTATATTGCATTAAATCGCATTCATACCAATAACTCTATTCATCGCTCTTTGTTTATCTCCATAAATTATCTCCATTCATTCATAACTCCACTTACTGCACATGGTGTAATACAGCATGTTTTGATTCATTCATTCATTCAAACCAGTACTAAGTCGATCGGTACTTATCCCACTTTGTTCACTATGTATCGAAAGGTTAATATTGTTAAAAAGTTAATCATTTTAATTGTGCTATTATATCAGAATAAAAGTGAGATATATTAGTTACATCCCAGTATATCTTCAATTCTTTGACAAATGTGTTAATGTTGCTGAGGTTTTCATAACATATGAGAGTAAATGGGAGGGAAACTGAAGAATTTAGCAGGAAAGTTCAAGATGGCTGCACATTCAGATCTTAATAAATGCTTCATTTTAAGTGTGCCAATATGCCAGGCCATGACAATGTTGAATAGTGTGATTTTGCACGATTTCAATGGATCTTTGACATGTTAAACTTTTGTACCGGTTTCTTGCTTTTATCCGGTAATTACCTTTACTGTAATTCATTATGTTCTTCTTCTTTACCCGGGATTAGTTGTGCCATATTTTCCTAATAATATGGCATTTCAAACTGCAGCATGAATTCCAGTCCATAAAAACGTGTGCCCATGTATTAGTCGACCTCCTACTTTCAGCTGAAAATAAATCGTGTTTAAAAGTTGACCTATACATGAGTATATATGGTACTTCAACATCTATCACCAAGAGTGGCTCAATAGCATCATCACTGACCAAACCAATCTAAAAGTCTAATTCCTAAAACATGTAGGTGCTTGACTGCAGCGGTGCTGAGGGAAGGAAAAAAATTACCTATCCCCTACCTCACAAATCTGCCTGTTTTCGATGCATCTGTTCATTACAATATTAGTAGGTGAGACAATGTCCACATACCTTCAACATTGAGGATACACTCCATTGCATTGTGTGGCACTATTACCATGTTCAATACAATACATTTCAAACAGATCTAACCACTTAAAATCAGTGATCCACAAGGCAGAGTGAACCATCAGCAACAACAAAATTGTATTCAATTACAGTCTGTAACCTCATAGCCCAGCATGACCCTCACTCCATCATTAATACCACTCAGAAGGATCAACACTGGTTCAAGGAGTGCAGAAGGCTAGCACCAGGCATAATTAAAAATAAGGTGTGAACCTGGATCTAGCTACACTATCAATGTTTACTCCTAGTTCCAGGATTAAGAAACACCATTTTTTAAAAAAATTCATTCATAGGATGAGAGTATTGCTGGTTAGGTCAGCATTTATTATCCAGAGGGCACTTAAGAGTCAACCACATCACTGTGGGTCTGGAGTCACATGTAGACCAGACTAGGTGACAATGGTATTTTCCTTCCCTAAAGGACATTAATGAACCAGATGGCTTTCTCCAACAATGGATTCATGGTCATCATTAGATTGTTAATTCCAGATTTTTATTGAATTCAAATTCCACCATCTGCCCTTGGCAGGATTAGAACTCCGGTCCCCAGAACATTACCTGGGTGTATGGATTAACAACCCAGTGATGATATCACCAAAACTCTGGTGCAGCCACATTTGGAGTACTGATTACAGTTCTGGTCATTGCATTACAGGATAGATGTGGAAGCTTTGAAAATGGTTCAGAGGAGATTTACTAGAATGTTGCCTGAGATGGAGGAAAGGTGTCACGAGGACTGGCTGGGGGACTTGAGGTTGTTTTGTTGGAGAGATGATTGAGTGGCGACTTAGAGTCATAGAGTCATAGAGATGTAAAGCACGGAAACAGACCCTTCGGTCCAAACTGTCCATGCCGACCAGATATCCCAACACAACTATCCCACCTGCCAGCACCCGGCCCATATCCCTCCAAACCCTTCCTATTCATATTCTCATTCAAATGCCTTTTAAATGTTGCAAATGTAACAGCCTCCACCACTTCCTCTGGCAGCTCATTCCATACACGTACCACTCTGTGTGAAAAAAGTTGCCCTTTAGGTCTGTTTTATATCGTTCCCCTCTCACCCTAATCCTATGCCCTCTAGTTCTGGACTCCTCCACCCCAGGGAACAGACTTTGTTTATTTAGCCTATCCATGCTCCTCAGAATTTTGAAAACATCTATAAGGTCACCCCTCAGTCTCCGACGCTCCAGGGAACACAGCCCCAGTCTGTTCAGCCTCTCCCTATAGCTCAAATCCTCCAGCCTTGACAACATTCTTGTAAATCTTTTCTGAACCCTTTCAAGTTTCACAACATCTTTCCGATAGGAAGGAGACCAGAATCGCATGCAATACCCCAGCAGTGGCCTAACCAATGCCCTGTACAGCCACAACATGACCTCCCAACTCCTGTATTCAATATTCTGACCAATAAAGAAAAGCATACTAAACACCTTCTTCACTATCCTATCTATCTGCGACTCCACTTTCAAGGAGCTATGAACCTGCACTCCGCGGTCTCTTTGTTCAGCAATACTCTCTAGGACTTTATCTGTAAGTGTATAAGTCCTGCTAAGATTTGCTTTCCCAAAATGCAGCACCTCACATTTACCTGAATTAAACTCCACCTGCCACTCCTCAGCCCATTGGCCCATCTGATCAAGATCCCATTGTAATCTGAGGCAACCATCTTCACTATCCACTACACCCCCAATTTCGGTGTCATCTGCAAGCTTACTAACTGTACCTCGAATGCTCAATTTCAAATCATTTAGATAAATGACGAAAAGTAATGGACTCAGCAGTGATCCTTGTGGCACTCCACTGGTCACAGGCCTCCAACCTGAAAAACAACCCTCCACCATCACCATCTGTCTTCTACCTTTGAGCCAGTTCTGTATCCAAATGGCTAGTTCTCCCTGTATTCCATGAGATCTAACCTTGCTAACCAGTCTCCCATGGGAAACCTTGTCGAACACCTTACTGAAGTCCATATCAATCACATCGACTGCTCTGCCCTCATCAATCCTCTTTGTTACTCCTTTAAAATACTGAATTAGGTTTGTGAGACATGATTTCTAATTAAGTCAAAGATGATAATTAGAGGGTTAGATAGGTTGGATGGTGATTGTTAGCATGAGGGGCATAGCTTTAAATTGAAGAGTGATAGATATAGGACAGATGTCAGAAGTAATGTATTTATTCAGAGAGTAGTAGGGGCGTGGAATGCATTGCCTGCAACAGTAGTAGACTCGCCAACTTTAATGGCATTTAACTGGTCATTGGATAAACTTTATGGATGAAAATGGAAGAGTGTAGGATAGATAGGCTTCAGATTGGTATTGCAGGTTGACGCAATATCGAAGGCCAAAGGGCCTGTATTGCACTGTAATGTTCCATGTTCTACGGCCCTATACAAAGGATTTTCATGAGTGAGGTGTTGGTGGGAGATGAGAGGGAGTTTGGGCACTGCACACAGATTTTGAAGATTTAGATTTACATTGAGGAGTCGCTCATGCCATTGAAAACTGAAGCCAATGTTCCAGGAAAGTAGGCAGGCTTTTTAATGTGGCCTCTTTGGTTTAGGCTTATCTCTAACTTTGCCTCAGACTTGCACATTCAAAATCCCAACTATCTAGCTGTTGGTCTTCCATTTGTGCAGCTAGTGGTTTACTCCAAAGCACATCACGTTGACTTTTGAAGTGCCACTTCTTGATAAGGTAATTACTCTCTTTCTTTCCATGGTCGGGCACCATCACTGCTCCTTTCAGTCGAAGATTCTCACATTTGAAAGGATTGAAGGATAAGTGGTTCAACCCCCACTCACTGCCAGATTTAAAAATAAATTGTTCTGAAAATGGTGAGGGGCACTCCCTCAAAATAAAAAGTGAGGGCAAACAAATCCAGAGACTCTTGGATGAAAAATGAGATTAAAAATTAAGTTGAAGAAGAAAAGAATGGTCTTTTGACAGATATCAGATTGAAAAAGATCAATTGCGAACTAAGGTGGACGCACATTTTTCAGGATTAGATGGTGATAAAGCAAATAAGAGAAGCAAAGAGGGATTATAAGAAAAGTAGCCAAAGTAAAGGGCAATCCCAAAGTAATGTACAGTTACTCAAACAGTAAAGGGGAGGCAAAAGGAGAAGTAAGACTAAGATGATATTAAATAAATGACTTGTACCTGGAAAGGTGATGCTCATAGAGATGTATAACATGGAAACAGACCCTTTGGTCCTGTTTGTCCATGCTGACCAGATATCCTAGTCCCATTTGCCAGCACTTGGCCCATATCCCTCTAAACCCTTCCTGTTCATATCCCCATCCAGATGTCTTTTAAATGTTATTACTGTACCAGCTCCACCACTTCCTTTGGCAGTTTATTCCATACCTGCATCACCCTCTGCATAATAAAGTTGCCATTTGTGTCTCTTTTAGATCTCTTGCCTTTAAATCTATGCCCTCTAGTTTTGAACTCCCCTACCCTTGTGAAAAGATCTTGGCTGTTCATCCGATCTATGTCCCTCATGATTATGTAAACCTCTATAATGCCACTTCTCAGCCTTCAACACTCCAGGGGAGTGCCTACAACTTCAGTGCCTAACTGGAAGATGTCAGTCCTCCACTTTCCTTATACATGCCCACTCCTCCTCAGCCTTGTCTTGTTAATTTTGCTCTTTGGGCAGTAGGTTGGCTCAGTGAATAGGCCCCAGCCTATTCCACATCTCTCTATAGCTCAACCCTCCAACCCCAGCAATATCTTGTAAATCTTTTCTGCAACCTTTAACAACATCTTTTATACAGCAGGCGGAGGAATTAAATAAATGATTGGCATCTGTATTCAGCAAGGAGGCAATTGATCCTCAGCTATGGTAAAAGAGGAGAAAACACCATCATTGGGGCAAGTTTAAAATTGACAAGGAAGATGTATTAAATAAATAGTCAGTACTTAATATTGACAAGGCTTTGGGGCCCAATGAAATGTACCCAGAAAATTGAGGAAATGGGTCTACCATAGACTTGAGGGAGGTACCAGAGGACTGCAGGTCAAAATAGTTTGATGGGATAATCCTGATCATTCCTAGTCAATTTAATATTGGTGGTGGGGAAGCTTCTAGAAACAATTAGTCAGGTTAGAAGTTTATTAAGAAGAGTCAGCATGGATTTGTTAAAGGGAAACCATCTTTAAATAACTTGCTGGAATATTTTGATGGGATAATAGAGAGTTTTGATGAAGGCATTGATGTTGAAATGGTATACGTGGACTTTCAAAAGACATTCAGTACAGGTCACACAACAGATTTGTGAGCAAAGTTATAGCTCGTGGAATACAAACAGCAAGAGTAACCTGAATGTAAAATTGGCTGAGGAAAAGGAAACAAAGAGTAATGGTTCATGCACGGTTTTTCAGTCTGGAACAGGTGGTAGTGGATTTCCCCAGGTGTTGGTATTAGACCCTTACTTTTTCTGATACATACAAATCATGAAGGTGCTGGTGAACAGAGGGTAGTTTTAATGTTTGCAGATGATAAGAACCTTTGAAGCATTGTAAACCATTAGAATGATGTGGAAGTCCAAACATATCTTGATAAATTTATGAAGTAGGCAGACATTGTGGAAATTGAGGCAATTCATTTTTGTCAAGAAGGACATTGAGGGACAATACTGAGTAAAGTGGAGATGGTGGGGGAGCATCATTTCTGAAGGAGGTACAGGCACAGAGAGCCCTTGGTGTTGAGGTACTTAAGTCATTCAAGATGGCAATACAGCTGGAGAGAATGGCTATTAAAGCATGTGTATCATGGGCTTTATTAATAAGAGCACAGAATACAAGAGCAAGGAAGTTATGGTGAACTTGTATAAAACACTGGTCAGATCTCAGCTGGAGTACTGTGTGCAGTTCTGGATGCCACTCTCTCAGACTGAAGTGAACCTATAGTGAAAGTGCAGAAAAGGCTCACAAGAATGTTTGCAGAGGTAACAACATTCAGTTTCAGGAAAGATTGGAGTAGTAGGGGTTTACACCTTGAAGAGGAGAAGGCTAAATGGATCATATGTTTGAGGAACAACATGTCATTCTCCATTTAGGCCTATTTAGTTCTACAACTTCAGTGCCTAACTGGATGATGTCAGTCCTCCACTTTCCTTATACATGCCCACTCCTCCTCAGCCTTGTCTTGTTAATTTTGCTCTTTGGGCAGCAAGGTGGCCCAGTGGTTAGCACTGTTGTCTCACAGCGCTAAGAATCCAGGTTCGATTCCACTTTCAGGTGATGTCTGGTGGAGTTTGCACATTCTCTCTGTGTCTGTGTGGGTTTCCACTTGGTGCTCCAATTTCTTTCTACAGTCCAAAGAGATGTGCAGTTTAGGTGGATTGGCCATGCTAAACTGCTCTGTAGTGTCCAGGGATGTGCCTACTAGGTTGATTAGCCACGACAACTGCGGGTTATGGAGATAGTTAGTAGGCTGGTTCTGGGTGGGATGTTCTTCGAAAGGTTGGTTAGGGCTGAATGGCCTCTTTTTACACTGTAGGGATTCTATGATCCTCTGTAGACAGGACTCATTTTCTCCCTTTCATACGTATCACACGTCTCCATTTCTCTTTCATTACAATTAGCAACCCCTTAATCTTTTGTTTTGGGCTTTCACACGATATTTCCTCTCACTCTTCCTCCACCACTGTCAATCATATACAATCCACCATTTTCCAAACCTTTTCAGTTCTGAAGAAAATAATCATGTCAAACTCAAAACATTAATGCTGTTTCTTTCTCCACAGATGCTGCCAGACCTGTTGAGTTTCACTTTCATTTTCTGTGCCTGTCTACGGCTAAAAGTAGACTTGCTCAATGGTTTCCAAATCTTGAGGCGGTTGGACAGACTCTATGTAAGTCTGAACCTTCTGGGTAGAGCATTCCAAAGATTTGACACCTTCTGTGTAAACAGATTGCTCCACATTCTCTCAGGATAGGGAATATATTCATCTTTAAAATAAAGTTATTTTAAAAACCTACGAATATTGGAGATCTGAAACAACCAAAAACAGAGACTGCTGGAGAATAAATTAACCTGCCTCCCTTCATAACAGAAATAGCTCACACCCTTTCAAAATAATTGCATTACAAGTAAGTCAAAAATCTAAGCATGGATCAAATTTAAAAACCAACTAAAATCTTCTTTGATAAAGCTTTTGGTTATGTAATCTAATACTTTCTTTTGAGACTCACTGTTATATTTTGTTTGAAAAGGCACCTGTTAAGGATTTGTATAACTTTTCACTACATTTGAAAAGCATTATGAACATAAATTACTGCGATTGTTGTTCAGAAGAGATTTAAATAAATACTTGGATAAAATATCAATTTTAATTTATATTTTTAATTTAAAATAATACAGGGAGATAGATCTATGAGTTTACAGATTAACTGGATTGTTGCAAAGTGTACACTTGATGGAAAAAATGGTCTGGTTTCATGCTGGACTATTCCATCCATGATCGTTTGAATTATGATGTGGAGGTGCCTGTGTTGGATTGGAATGGACAAGGCCAGAAGTCACACCACACCAGTTTATAGTCCAACAGGTTTATTTGAAATCAAAGCTTTCAGAGTGCTGCTCCTTCACCTGATGAAGGAGCAAGGATCCGAAAGCTTGTGATTTCAAATAAACCTGTTGGACTATAACCTGGCGTCATGTGACTTCTGGCCTTGTATGAATCATGTCCTTTTTTGAGCAAATAAAGTGTGTTCAATAGCTTGCTTCAAGGAAGAAACCCAGAAACAAATCCAAGCATTGTGCGGGGTTTTAACATTCCTTATGTTTCTGGTGATATTCCTTGACGTTAATATTTTTCATTTTGATTTTATTGTAATGAGTATTCGAGTGTAGGAGTACAGTGAAAAGTGTATAATGTCACCACACAAGGCACCATCTTAGGTACAAATTCCTAGGTTGAGATCATAAGAACAAGGTAGAAAGAAAGAACAAAGTTAAAAGTTAACTTTGCAGTAATTATAGCATGGTGTAAAACATATGAAATAACTCATTCTTAACGTAAATCGCATGAGCTTGTTGCAAGAATGCAAGAAGAGGATATGCCGAGGTGCAGGTGTCCTTTTTATTTATAGCACTGCTGATAATTTTTCTATTAAATAAAAATGAGGAGAAGTGTGGGAGGGGCTGCCGGTTAACTTAGCCCTCATTTACGCTGTCACATTAAATCGTAAAATGACCTCCCCAGAGTGTGAATTGAATGACAAGCTCCAAACTCTCTTTGCACCTCTGTGGAGGACCTGATTCTAAATTCTGCCTTCATTTACACTGTAGCTGCAGAACAGAAAGAGGCTTCACTGCACAAATCTGCTACAGTTAGTGTGACTGGAGCCTTGAGCAGTTTTAATCTATTCGGCTGGAAGTGCTGGAAATCCAGTGACTGAGAATAATCAGTTTTACAAATTACACACTCTAGTGAGCACCGAGATTTATACATCAAGAGCATAAATCAAAGAAACTATTTTAATCCGAGACAGCCACATCATAGGTATTTCAGACACATAGCCCTCCGGGCCTATGCCAAATTCCCATCTATTCTAGTCCTTTCTCCAAACCTTTCTCCCTGTACCATTTGGAAGTTGTCGTATTCACATGTAAATACATCTTCAGCAACGCTGTAACTGTTCACAGTCGCTTACAGCTCAAAATGAGAGCATTTGGCCTCTTGTTCACCTACACCTCACAGAATCTGTGCAAATTCAGTCCATAATGCCTGTACCTAGAGCTGGAGGCTGCAAGGTGGCGCAGTGGTTATTACTGATGCCTCACAGCTCCTAGGTTCAATTCCACCCTCAGATGACTGTGTGGAGTTTGCACGTTCTCCCCGTGTCTGCAGGGGTTTCCTCCAAGTGCTCCGATTTCCTCCCACAGTCTAAAAATGTGCAAGTTAGGTGGATCGGCCATGCTAAATTACCCATAAAGTCCAGGATGTGTAGGTTGAGTGCTTTGGCCATGGGAATTGTAGGGTTGGGGAATGGGAATGGGAGTGGGGGGCATGTGGAGATGCCCTTCAGAAACTCGGTGTGGACTTGTTGGGCCTAATGGCCTGTTACCACACTGTAGGGATTGTATAAAAAGCCAGTCTCCTGTCTTGTACCCATGTCCCTTTTCTATCCAAATGCCCTTGAGTGCCTTCATTGAACCTGTCTCCAGCAAATTTCCAGGTTGTACTATCCATACCCGAAATACTGTGTGAAAACGTTTTGAGTCTCACATCACCATTTGTACATCACTTTAAGTCTAAGCCCTCTCATTCTCTTTTCTCTTTTCATGAATAGGAATAACTCCTCCCTATCTAATCTATCCTTCCAAATGGCCCACACTATCACTTTCAAAAGAAAGAAAGCCATATATGCTTATTGCATCTTTTAAACACATAATGAAGTGTAGTCACTATGTATGACATAGATCTCAATTAGGCACAGCAGCTTCTAGCAAACATGGAAATTTAGATTCAAGTCTCATCTGAAAGGCGGTACCTGTAACTATTGTAACAGTGCTTTGGTGCTGATAAAGAACATTCTGGAGAAGATCACTCTGGATTGTTGCTATTTATCTGAGCTCTAAAGTCCAATTTGCATGTTCAATGAATTAGCGCTGAAAATGTGTTGCTGGTTAAAGCGCAGCAGGTCAGGCAGCATCCAAGGAACAGGAAATTCGACGTTTTGGGCAATTAATTAGTTGGGATGGAAAAGCAAAATGCAATTGGTTGTAGATTAGAATGGGGAGGTGAATATCAGCCTAAAATGAATGCTTTAGAGGTGATATTGCTCTACAAATCCATAGATCCCTGAAGATGTCAACACAGGTTGACAGGGTAGTGAAGAAACCATAGGGGATGCCTGCCTTCGAGTATAGGAGCAAGGAAGTCTTTTTACAACTTTATAAAACATAGGATAGGATATCATGTGCAGTTCTGTTCGTCACATTATCGGAAGGACACGATTGCACTAGAAAGAGTGCAGGGGAGATTCACCAGGATGTTGTCTGGGATGGAAAGCCTCAGCTATGGGGACAGACTAGATGGGTTGAGTTTGTTTTCCTTGAAGCAGATGAGGCTGAAGGGGGAATCTGATTAATGTGTACAGAATTATGAGAGGCATAGACAAGGTAGATCATGAGAATCTTTTCCCCATGGCAGATGTGCCTAACACCATAGAGTCATAGAATCAGAAGATGTACAGCATGGAAACAGACCCTTCGGTCCAGCCCATCCATGCCGACCAGATATCCCAACCCAATCTAGTCCCAGCTGCCAACACCTGGCCCATATCCCTCCAAACCCTTCCTATTCATATACCCATCCAAATGCCTCTTAAATGTTGCAATTGTAACAGCCTCCTCCTCTGGCAGCTCATTCCATACATGTACCACCCTCTGTGTGAAAAAGTTACCCCTTAGGTCCCTTTTATATCTTTTCCCTCTCATCCTAAACCTATGCCCTCAAGTTTTGGACTCTCCTACCCCAGAGAAAAGACTTTGTCTATTTATCCTATCCATGCCCTTCATAATTTTGTAAACTTCTATAAGGTCACGCCTCAACCTCCGACGCTCCAGGGAAAACAGCTCCAGCCTGTTCAATCTCTCCCCATAGCTCAAATCCTCCAACCCTGGCAGCATCCTTGTAAATCTTTTCTGAACCCTTTCAAGTTTCACAACATCTTTTCAATGGAAAGGAGACCAAAACTGCATGTAATACTCCAACAGTGGCCTAACCAATGTCATGCACAGCTGCAACATGACCTCTCAACTCCTGTACTCAATACTCTGACCAATAAAAGTAAGCATACCAAACACCTTCGTCACTATCCTATCTACCTGCGACTCCACTTTCAAGGAGCTATGAACTTGCACTCCAATGTCTCTTTGTTCAGCAACACTCTCTAGGGCCTTACCATTAAGTGTTAAGTCCTGCTAAGATTTGCTTTCCCAAAATGCAGCACCTCGCATTTATCTGAATTAAACTCCATCTGCCACTTGACTAAGGTGAGCTTGTTCAGAGGGAATATGCAACATTTTTTTTCACCCAGGGGCTGGTGGAAATGTGGGACACACTGTCTGAGAGGGTAATGGAGATAAGTCGTTGTGCAACATTCAAGAATTATCTGGACATGCAGTTCAAATACCAGGGCACAGTAGGCTATGAAATAAGTCTAGGTAAATGGGATTAGTTTGGTTTGGTGTTTGTTAGGCATGCTGGGCCAAAGGACCTGTTGCTATGCGGTATAGCTCCATGACTCTGTGATCATAAGATAATAAAACATGGGAGATGAGAGGTTGTTTAGCTCATCAAGTATGCTCCAAAATCAAATGGGATCATGGCTGATCTCATAATCCTTAATCCCACAATCCTGTCTTTTCCATTGATTCCCATAATCCTTGATTTCCTTACTGATAATATAAAAAGTCTGTCTGTCTCAGGCTTAAATATACTCAACAACCCAACTTCAACCATCCTCTGTGGTAAAGAATTCCACAGATTCACAGACCCTCTGAGAAAGGAAATGTCTCCTCATCTCTGTCTTAAATGTGTAACCCTTTATTCTGAGGTTATGCTCTCTGGTTCTCGACTCTCCTATAAGGTCATGTCATCTAAGAATCGTACATGTTGCAATAAGTTTGCTTTTCATTCTTCCATATTCCAATGAGTACAGGTTAAATCTAGATTAGATTCAGCCCAACAAATCCACACCAACCCTCCAAAGAATAACCCACCCAGACCAATTTCCCTCTGACTAATGCACCTAACGTTATGGGAAAGTTAGCATAGCCAATTCACAATTCACATGACCTGCACAGCTTTGGACTGTGGGCCGAAACTGGAGCATTCAGAGGAAATCCACTCAGACACGGGGAGAATGTGCAAACTCCACATAGACAGTTGCCCGAGGCTGGAATCAAACCTGGGACCCTGGTGCTATGAGGCAGCAGTGCTAACCATTACTGGTTAGCTGCCCTGCTGCCCCTCAAGCTGTCCTCATCCATCCATATCTGGGATCAACCTAGTGAACATTCTTTGGACTATCTCCAATGCCAGTATATCTTTCCTTTGGTTAGGGGCCTAAAACTGTTAGAGTACTTCAGCTGTGGTCTGAGTAGTGCCTTGAACAGTTGAAGCAAACCCTCTCTACTTTTATTCTCCATTCCCTTTGATATAAAGGCCAACATTCCATCCTCCTTCCCTATTACCATCCGAGCTTAGATGCTAGTTTTGTGATTCTTAGAAGATGACTATAGATGCTAGTTATTTGTGATTCTTGGAAGATGGCTCCCAAATCTCTTTGTTCTGCAGCTTTCTGCATTCTCTTCTATTCTTTTTTGCCAAAGTACAAACCCTCACATTTCCCATATTACATTCCATCCACTAATTTTTTTGCCCAGTCACTTAATCTGCCCATATCCCTCTGCAAACTGTTTGCCATCCTCCCCATTTCCTTTTTCACTTTTTTTTTGTCATCTGCAAACTTGTCTATAGTCCATTCACTTTCCACATCCAAGTCCATTCTATATATTATACATAATAACACTGATACCTGCAGCAACCCACTGGTTACAGATTTCCACCTTGAAAATTGTCAGCTGCAGTTCTTTAATATTGCCACACAATTCTTTTCTGCATTTGATCATGTTAGAATATCCATTTCTCTTTATTTAAATAAATGATTGGAAAATCATGGCCCTATGAGCATTCTAATGTAAAACCTTTGCTCATAACTTCACCTGGCTGTGCAATATCAGGGACAGATTTTTTAAAATATTCACTCATGGGATCTTAGCTACTCTGGCAAGGCCAGCATTTATTGCACATCCGTAATTGCCCAAAGAGCAGTTAAGAATCAACCACTTTGCTGTGGTCTTGAGTCACATGTAGGCCAGACCAGGTAAGGATGGCAGATTTCCTTCCCTAAATGACATTAGTGATGTTTTTTTTCTAAAAATTAACAATGGAATCATGGTCATCATCAAACTCTTAATTTCAGTTTACTTATTGAATTCAAATTCCATCATCTGCAATTGTGGGATTTGAACCTGAGTCCCCAGAACATCAACTGAATTTCTGGATTAATAGTCAAGCGATAATACCACCAGGGCATTGCCTCCATCTTTGGGACACAGGGTTGAGGTGGGGAATAATAGATAGAGCCATTGAGTCATGCAGCATGGAAACAGACCCTGCAAGCCAATTTGTCCCTGTCAACCAGGTTTCCCAAACTGTGCTAGTCTCAATTGCCTATATTTGGTCCATAATTAGAACTGGATTTGAAGGACCACCTTATATTCTTTATTTATTCATGGGATGAGGGTGTCGCTGGTTGGCAGCATTTACTGCTCATCCTTAATTGCCCAGTGGGCAGTTCAGAGTTGACCACATTGCTGTGGGTCAGGAGTTACATGTAGGCCAGAACAGGTAAAGATGGCAGTTTCCTTCCCTAAAGGACATTATGGAACCAAATGAGTTTTCCTGACAACCAGCAATGGATTCACAGTCATCATTAGATTCTTAAATTTAGATATTTAATTAATTCAAATTCCACCATCTGTCATAGCAGCATTCAAACCCAGGACCCAGAACGTTATCTGGATCGCTGAATTAACAGTCCATTGGCAATACCACTAAGCCATTGCCTCCCTTCAGTTTCCAAATAGGCAGTGGAGAACATAAATCATACTGGATGGCCAGCTGACTGCCATTCTACCCACGTCTAAGCTATTCCCCACAACAGAAAGGGGAGAGTAAGGTATCACTTCTCTTTACTCAGCGGGTTGTGAGTTCATGGAATGCCCTGCCAGTAGCAGTGGTGAACTCTCCCTCTTTATGGTCATTTAAGCGGGCATTGGATAAGCATATGGAGGTTATTGGGCTAGTGTAGGTTAGGTAGACTTTGGTCGGCACAACATCGAGGGCCGAAGGGCCTGTACTGCGCTGTATTTTTCTATGTTCTATGTTCTATGTTCTAACCAGCCTTCGGCTTATTAGGATTTTAAAAATGGCCAATTATTGCCCATTTAAAGCTCTCAATCACTTACACAACCATCAACATTAATGCAGGTGGATGAGAATGGAAAGGCCATTTCTTGGTACAGTTCTGAGGAAATGCAGGATATGTGCGGGTATGTCATTCAGGGGTGCCTCCCTCCAAACGTTGTGCTGTTCCTCCCTGGCCTAGCCTCCAGAACCTAACCCCTGACCCTCTCCTTACGACATGTGATCCATTCTGGCTCAGGACTTAGTGTGTCCAAATGCCAGCAACGTTCTCTGCAGTGCTTCCTGCAGTCTGGGCAGGGACCACTGCAGCTTGTGGCGCTGTTTGGATTGTCCCCAAACAATCGGATTGGCCATCAATTCTCAAGATGTTCCTGTCCAAGGATGGGTGAAAGTCTGGCTTCAACAAATCCAGTCTGTCGCCGGGGTGTGTGGGGAAAGGCAGTTTATAAGTTTGTTGTCAGGAACCAACTTTATTTCTTGGTGGGGGTTTGTTGCTGGAATATTACACTCTACCCTTGACTATTGCCCCATAATATCAAGCTTTGACATTCTCTACAGTGAGGAGAAAATCAGAAAGGAAGTCATCTTGGCCCCAAACATCTCTTCATCTTCTAATAAAATCCAGAAGCAAGTTAACCTACCTTTCAGAAATAATGGGAATTTAATAGGAATTACTCACGGTAACCGATTTTTGAGTTGGGCTTTAGCACATCATAGGGTTTTAACATCTTTTGCATTGCTTGCTGTGCTCATACTACACAATCCACTTATAGGAGGAGAAAGTGAGGTCTGCAGATGCTGTAGATCAGAGCTGAAAATGTGTTTCTGAACAAGGGCTTATGCCTGAAACGTCGAATCTCCTGTTTCTTGGATGCTGCCTGACCTGCTGCGCTTTTCCAGCAACACATTTTCAGCCACAATCCAGTAATAACCTACTTTATTTTAACCACATTAGTGACCACATTAACAATCAGAAATTCTAAATTTAAGCCATATTAAAAAAAAACACATTGGAATAAAATGAAATTCTTTATCAGTTGGTGGCAATGCAGGAATTTTACCACAGCATTGCCCAAAATAAAAATGAGGCTGACCTTCAAACACGTTCTTCGATCAATATCTCCCCAAACCTTAACAATGTTAGACAGAACACATGATCATAAGAGTCAACAAAAGAAACGAAACTGGCACTAGCTTTTTCATTGCATCTTTGGAACCATTTCAATCACTACATTAAAGATTACTTGTCCAATGGAATCAGGGTAAGCTATCAGGGATTTCATTGAAGTTTACATGGATTAATAGCCGTGAGGCATGTCTGAATGCTTGATTGAAACTGATACAGTTTCAAATCCCATGTAAATCCTATTTTATTCCCCCTTGGTTTAAGCAGCAGGTCGCTGTGGATGCCTGACAACAGATCAATTTGTGGCATAAGTTAAAATAATTCTGAAAGCTTATGCAACTGGAAGGATATTGTTACACATTGACTGGAAATCTCACAAAAACAATATCTAAGAAGCCAAAGAAGCTCAATGTGATTGTTTGCCATTTAATCTACCAATCTCTTAGATCTACTTTTTTGGTTATATCTTTCAAATCAATTTCCCTGTTCCTCAAACTGTTCTTGATCCAATTGGACTGTCTGTTTGAACAGTTTTAGCTGACTTCATTTCAGATTTCAATTATGCATTGAGCTGAAATGTTTTACCCTGATTTCCACCCTTATTTCTAACTGCATCAGTAAGCAGTGCCTCCTGCTGCTGGACCCTCTTAACAAGGTGAACCATGAAAGAATCTCTCTTCATTGTGGGAGGTTACTGCACGCAAACTGGCTGTTACTTGCCACAGCATGACAGTGACCATGGTTTAAATTTAAAGCACTTCGGAACATACTCAGATTCGAAGGGCAGTTAAGTGTCAACAAAATTGTTGTGATTTGGAGATGCCGGTGTTGGACTGGGGTATACAAAGTTAAAAATCACACAACACCGGCTTGTGTGCTTCCAATTAAACCTGTTGGAATATAACCTGGTGGTGTGTGATTTTTAATAAAATTGTTGCACAGTTGAAGTTGCACAAATGCCAGGTATAAGAGCCTATGATATGAGTTTCAAAGAATGCGTTCATTTTAATGGGCATTCTCTTAAATTTTAAGCTTGATTCTAAGCGTCAAAGTCATTATCCTATCAGACTAGATACTATGTCTTAAGAACAGCCTTTACTACAGAGATGACATTTCATGATGTCAGTGGAATGATTGTCAAGGAGACAATAATGTCACAGTTATACCATAGCACAGGTGTGTAAGACATTCGAAAATGATTATGTTGTTCACAATCAACTGTCTTTATTTTGTGAAAGTGCATGAATGCCACAATTTTTCTTTTATTCATTCATGGGATGTGGACAGCATTTAATGTTCACATTGAGTTACACAGAGAAAAGCTGAGAATCAACCACAATTCTCTGGGTCTGAAGTCATACATACAACAGACTGGATGAACATGGCAGATCTCCTTCCCTAAAAGGTACTCGTGAACCCGATGGGAGTTTGTGACAAACAACAATGATTGTTATCAAAATAGCTTCTAATTCCAGGGTTTTCTTTCATTGAAATCAAATTTCACCATTTGCCATGATGGGATACAGGACCACATCCCCAGAACATCAACCTAGGTTTCTTTACTACCAGTCGAGTCACATTAACAGCTGGACACCATTTCCCCATGACTTCAAGTTACTTAGGACAGTCAGAAAGATTTGACAAAATTCTGGAGAGCAACTAGTGCAGAAACAAACTGGTGCCAACCAAAAGGACATAAGACCCAACGCAGGAGTAGGCCATCTGGCCCATCGAGCCTGCTTCGCCATTCAATAAGATCATGGGTGATCTTTTCATGGATTCAGTTTCACTTACGCATCTACTCACCATAAAGCTTAATTCCTTCACTTTTCAAAAATCTATTTTTCTTTGCCTTAAAAACACTCAACGAGGTAGCCTCAACTGCTTCACTGGGCAGGGAATTCCACAGATTCAGAACCCTTTGGGTGAAGAAGTTCCCCCTCAACTCTGTCCTAAATCTGCTCCCTCTTATTTTGAGACTATGCCTCCTGATTCTAGTTTCACCCACCAATGGAAATAAAAGATTTAACTCCCAGACTCATGATGGAACACAGAAAGAGTCAAGAATCTGGTGAGGTTACCTACAATGGCAAAGAGAAAATGCTTCACATGGCCAAGAAGAAACAATGGTGAACAAGTCACCGAAGGCTTATAAGGAACAAAAGAGTCGGTAAGTCTCTGTTATCATTCCCTGCTGTTGTGTTGAAGGAGTGGCCAGACCAAAACTCCAGCCAGTTGGCTCAGAACAGATACCTTAAGCACTGACTGCTTCTCACACTCATTGATCATTGATGAGTGTATGAAAAAAGACGAGATATTCCAGCTTCTCTTTCAGACAATGCATGAGAAAGCATATACCAGGGGTTCTTCTGTATTGTGAAGTGTACAGCCAGAGTTCAATCAGAGGTTTGGTGACAAGAAATTGAGGATTCCTACAGGGATCTATGAATCAAGAAGAGCAAGAAATCAATATACAGACGATGCCAACAGTGACACAACATAGAAAAGGGTCATATAGATGACTGACATGAATGAGGCAACTTCAGAACTAATAATCCAAGAATGTAAGCATTCATTATCCCAGCTGCACGACTGAATCTGACTGTTGGGAACCTAGCAGTCAGGAGTCAGGCACCAATCGGAAAGCTTGCATTGATTTAATAAGTATACTTTTGGCATGGTGAAGGGGCCATCGACCTCGATGAAAGAATTTGTCTGACAACAGACAGCGGACATTTCATGTTACAACCCAAAGGCATTCAGGAGACTTGCCATTTCAGGTTACCCAGCAGATGAAGAGGATGCATTCAGGTGACATAACTGACAGATCTGTCTCCTCCATTTATTTCAACCCCTTTTGAAAGGCAGCTGCAGGTCTGCATTATGGACACATATCTGTATGCATTGTGTCTGGAGTGTCAGGTAATTGGCAGTCCGCAGCGGCCGTTTTAAATGATCTGTCTCAGAGGGAGTGGGAGCACTTTACGTTGACAGCACTTAAACCCCCACTAGAGTGGAGTTCTGCTTCTGCTGCAAAACGCAGCCTGATTTTTTAAAAAAAATCAAATTAAAGGAACATTGTCTGAAGGCAATGTGGAACGGCAGAATACATTAAAATATATTCTGTACTGGTCATAGTCATGCAACAAGGGAAGAGCAAAATTAAATGGAACTGAACTTACCATTCAGTGAAAGGTAACAAGTCAGAGGATAAACAGCTCAAATTCTGTCTCTCAGCCTCACTCATCCTTCCCGCCCTCCCTTAGCTAATCCACAGCCTGACAAAACTCAGCATTAACTTGAGATCAGTTGCTGCTTTCCTTTCCCAACCTCTCCCACTGGTTTGAATGTTGGTGGAAAGTTGGCATGTTGGCATTGGGCTTTTAAAGCCACATGATTGAAAATGAGAGCATTAATAACTGGACCTTCTTTGTGTGATAGCTTCACATCCAGCTGTTTGGCTGTTTGTATTTGAAGTGTTTTGATCTTAAAATGCAAAGGGGCAGATGTTGCTGGAGCAGAGAATATTATGGTGCAACTATGTCAGAGAGGTAGGAAATGTTCGAAAGAAAATGAGATTGACATTTTATAAATCTCTTAAAGGAGTTACAACACAAAGGAACATAACCCCATTTTTGAACTGCTTACTTTCTGAATCTTTTTTCCTAAAAATAAAAGTTGTTTGACGCTCATTAACAATTATATTGATAGATAGGCACTTATTAAATATTATGCTAATTTGGCAAGAGTTCAAATGAGGTTTACCAAGAGTGTAATATTTCCCAAGTCTCTAAGGAACTTAGTTTATGTCTGCTTGATATGGAGACCGGGGGGAGAGGGGGGTGGCGGGAAAGCAGAAACTTTGCCAGAATCCCTCTTCTGAAACCTTGCTAATCTTCCAAAATCACAGAACCTCAGTATAAACAGACAGCACTCCACTTTCTGGGTCCCCTTCAGTGATCCAACCAAGTCACAGCCAAGATCAAATCAGAGCTTCAGGCCCTAAGGCACAAATGCTAAATCCATAGTGAACACACAAGATGGGAACCACTGAGATAAACTCTGAAACATTGGAATAAAGCTGGTGAGGCACACCATCATCTCAAAATGTCACAGTACCATTCATCTCTGTCAGCATCGCAGTTACAGTGGTACTTGGTATCCAAGCAGCTCTCCTCCACTCCGCAGGCACATTTCTGAATGCCTGGCGATGAACCTCCCCAGTAAGTTTGCTTCTCATTGGTCCTCCCAATCCACCAGGTCAATGGTGTGCCACCTGAAAGAAAATACAAATGTAACTCTATAACCTGTAGAACTTCAAAGCAAATTTTAGATTTTATGGATTTGGGATAATCTAAGCTTTAGTGGACAACCACAGAAACTTGGAGTAGGTCATTCTGAACTTCAAGCCTACTCGACTATTCAATTTGATTATGGCTCTATTTCTTTACCATGTTCTTGCTTTCTTCCTGCACCCCCAATGCCATTAATATCTGAATATTTATCTATGTCTTCCTTAAATAAATTCAAGACTTAGGCTCCACAATCTTCTGTGATAGAGAATTCACAGGTTCACTACCCTTTGAGAGAAGAAAAATGTTTTCATCTCACTCCTAAATGTATCACTCAATATCCTGATACCATGATTCCTGTTTCTCGAATCACCAGGTGGGGGAAACATCTGCCCTACATCCAGTCCGTTCATCCCTGATAGAATTTTGTATCGTTCAATCAGATTGCTTCTCATCCTTCTAAACTCTCGTGGATAAAGGCTCAGTTGAACCAATCTCTCCTCAATGACAGCTTGATTAAAAAAGTGGTATCATAGCTCATTTATCTTTTTTGCCACTAAACACACGGTGTAAAATGTGCTTTGTATTTTTAATCTTTTACAAACATAAACTTTCTTCAAGCATGAAGTGCAGAACCACTTATGATTTTTTATAGGCAATTACAAGAAACTGGAATAGTGCCAGACAGTGAAAATTAAAAACAAAATTGTTGTGATTATATGATCTCTTTATTGTACCAACAAATATAAAGAAATGAGTGTTAAGAGCATTATGTTTGAAAGCACCATTTTATGATGTTTGCTCCAAGATTTTGCACAACTTGTCATCATTAAAAAATAATTAAAATGTGATTTATCATAACTGAGGAAGCAGTATTTGCATTGTCCCTGGGACTTCTTAATTACATTGAGTACAGAAACTGGCCACTTAAACAATTGGTTCAGTCATTGATTATGTTCCATATGAATGTGCTCCCACTGTCATTATCTCCTCCTAATAGAATAATCTCATATTTCCATTTTCCTTGTCTTAGCTTCCCCTTCAATACAAAACACATGCTCACCATTTTTTGGGTGAAGAAGACTTTTCATGAATTCCCTAATGGGTTTGTTAATAACTATTTCATCTTTCAGGTCTCTAAGTTTGAACTCTGTCATCTGTGGAAATGCAGAGGAACCTCAATTATCCTACATTCGATTATCCAAATTTTGGATTCTCTGGATAAGATTGCAAACTCCCGATACTTGGCTAAACTGTGTTATCTGGCATTCAATTATCTGCACATTCGATTATCCAAATAAAGTACTCCCCACCTGAGGCATTTGGATAATCGAGGTTCCCCTGTACCTCTATCTTTTCCCCTATCAAATCACTCAATCGACTATAAACACCATTATAGCCAAGCGAAGAAACCATGCCTGTTCAGTTTCTCAAGCTACTTAAAAACCATTTAGTTCTGCTTTCATCCTTGTGAAACTTCTTGAATTTACTCCAGTGCTTCTATATACATTTTGGAATACCACAACAAACGATGTACAAATTTCTATAAGCAGGTATGAACTAAGGTTCTCGAAAGTTTAGTCCAAGATGATTGCTATTCAGACTAAATTCTTAGAAACGAACACAGTATTTTAGTTTGCATTTCTGTATGCTTTGTAAGTGAGGTTCACAACTCACAAGTGGTTTGAAAAGAAATACGCTTGTCTCCACTTTCTGTTGCTTCTCCAAAGAAATCAATAACATTGGACCAGCATGACCTTCACTTTTGAATCAGCATTCACTATTTGAAATGGTACCGCTGGCGAGGTGAAACTTATTTTTATTTTATGAGGTTTGCACTGTGAACACCAAAACATGGCGAGCAATCATAACATTCAAGGACAGACAGCTCCACGCGAGTTTGAGATCCAATCGCTGCTCAATTTAATCCCGTTTAGGAATTAGGGCAAGGCAAGGTTTTCAATAGAGAACAGTTATAGGCAGCTGGTGACTGACATAGTGAGGGAGAGCAGACAAAGGTGGGCATCCTGAGCTACTGAAAAGGCCAATGCAATTTCAACTCCGGGGAAGACCAAGGCCAGTTGTGTAGTTTGTGAGGGAGGGATAAGTGGAAGTTCTAGGGGTGAGTAGATGCAGTTAAATGTTGGGGCTCAAACTCAAAAGAATTCCCAAAAGCCAGGCAACAGGGTTTGGGGGGGGCGGTGCATGCTCAGAAGAAGCCTCTGAATAATTAACACTGCTTATGTAAATGACAGTGGAGATTGAAAAGCTCATAAGGAGCATTTGTTTGGTGCAGTTCAGCAGGATCCCAAAGGCAGTTTTAGCTTAGTGAGGCTCGTTGTCTGTGAATTTGTATCTGTGAGTATGTATTGGAGATTGGTTTCCAGAATCCGGGGAGTAGATAAAAACCACCAGAACAGGAGCAGTCATCGAAGTTGCCCTGGATGGAGTAGCCTTTTCCCTGCCATCGGAAAGATGTTGTGAAACTTGAAAGGGTTCAGAAAAGATTTACAAGGATGTTGCCAGGGTTAGAGGTTTTGAGCTATAGGGAGAGGCTGAATAGACTGGGGCTGTTTGCCCTGGTGCGTTATTGGCTGAGGAGTAACCTTACAGAGGTTTATAAAATCATGAGAAGCATGGATAGGGTGAAAGCCAAGGTCTTCTTCCCAGGGGAGGGGAGTCCAAAACTAGGGGGCATAGGTTAAAGATGAGAGGGAAAAGATTTAGAAGGGACCTAAGGGACAACTTTTTCACACATAATGGGGTTTGTATCTGGATCAAGCTGCCAGAGGAAGTGGTGGAGCCGGATACAGTTACAACATTTAAAAGCGTCTGGATAAGTACATAAATAGGAAGTGTTTAGAGGGATATGGGCTAAATGCTGATAAACGGGACTAGATTAGCTTAAAATTTCTGGTCAACATGGACCAGTTGGACCAAAGGTTCTGTTTCTGTGTTATATAACTCTACAACTTGAAGAATTGGAATCAGACACAAAGTTTTGTTGATATTCGGTGATCCACAGTGACAGTAATATTGGGGTATTTCTGTGAAATCCATGGTATCTCTCTTCACAATAATTGCTACTCGATTTGCTCTGTGGGATGTTCAGGCATAGTTCATATGTTACCATTATTCACCTGAGCTTAATTTTAGTTGAACATTAGTAAATATAGTACAGATAATTTGTGGATAATATTATTACTGTTCTGAATTTGCAGTTTGTTCAAAACTTTGAATTCTTGTGGCCTTATTCTTTTCATCAGAGTTGGGCAATGTTCGTTAGCTCAGTTGGCTGGACAGCAAACCAGGTTTGCAATGAGAATGATAAAAAGCAGCTTGGATCCAATTCCTGCACTGCCTGAGGTTGCCAAGAAGGATTCTCCTTCTCAACCTCTCCCCTCTCTTCAGGCTTGGTGCCCCTCAGGCAGAATCACCACGAGTCATCGCACTCTAATGGGAGAGCAGCCCTATAGTCATCAGGACAATGGCAACTTTACCTTTTACCTGGGTTCTTTCATTTGTCACTTTTAAAGATAAGAGTTTTTCGTCTCTGGCCAGATCATAACTTGGATTTGATGATCTGGACCAAGATTTCTATTGTATGACTGGTATGCAAAGTTGACAAGTTCACAACGGGGCCCCTCGGAGATGAGGTAATTATGGAGGTGACAGAAATTAAGTGGCAGGTAACCATCCAAAATTCTGTTTGAATGGACTATGTTGTACATCTGTCATACTGTATGTTGGTAAGGGAAGAAATAGAGGCATATATAAGTAGAAGGGCCTAATGCATATTTATGGCCACACTTCTAAAAAATCAGGCAGCCCTGAATACAAATAACACTGGAAAGTGTTTTCCAGAAGATGTGGTTCACATCAGTCCTAACTGGTAAATCTTGTAGCTTGCCAGCAAGAAATGATTTTTTAAGGGAAAAAAAAACGTGAAAATTGTTCCAGGAAGAAGAGAAATGCAGTTTGACTGATGACTAGAAGTCATTTCTGGCTCTCTCTCTTTCGATGCTGTCCCATTGCCACATCAATTGCTCAGCTCTCTTCGCATTTTCTGAAGCTCCCTCTGTGCTGACCACACTACCCCCAGCCTAATATACTATTCACTGACTTTCCCTGTGTCACACACCACAACAGCAGGTACTATTTCAAGGCTGCAGCATCTAGCAATATTGGAACTCATAGATTAGATGATGGTTTCCATTGTTTCCTTTCTCATCTGATTCTCATAAAGGAAAATTTGCTGAGGCAGAACACGCATTCAATATCGTTCTGCAGTTCTCCATATAAAATGTAAAATTGAGCTCTTTTCGCTCTGTCCCTGGTGGCTAACTGACAATAGAAACATAACAAATCAACTGCAGTAACTGCTCTTATATCAGGGATTTATTTGGTCTTTATGTGTAAATGTCGTGAAGCACATTTTGATGACAATTTTGAAAGAGTTATTTCTTGCCCTTTGTTTTGTGAAACTTCTTTAGCCTGCCTCTTGGCAATAATTTAGTATTGTTTATTTTGTTTTTTTTTGCTGTCAAGGCTGTCTCCAGAGAAACAGCAGGTGTGAGTTGAAAGAAGAAAATCTACAACATCTTTATGTTTTCTCCTGTTTTATGTGATCAAAAAGGGTCAACTGTTTGCTGGACATTCAGCTTCTGGCCAGTAGTTATCACTCAAACATCGCTGAGAGAAATAACAGAACAGAATATCTCACCGCTGTTTATTGAGCTTGCTGAGCTCTTTTTAGCCAATCGATTTTCTACATTGTGACAAGAATTCACTGAAGAAGTAGTCGTTTGCTGTAAAGCGGTTTAGAAAGTTCTGTGTAGAAAGTTTTGTGTAGAATTTTCAGCTCTTGAAAGCTGATAGGGAAGGTGGTGAGGAGGAAACATCATCGGGCGGGGTGGCATTAGGGAGACAGATTCTGAATTAGTGGTGCTGGGAGAGCACAGCAGTTCAGGCAACATCCAAAATGCAGCGAAATCAACGTTTCAGGCAAAAGCCCTTCATCAGGAATAAAGACAGTGAGCCTGAAGTGTGGAGAGATAAGCTAGAGGAGGGTGGGGGTGGGGAGAAAGTAGCATAGAGTACAATGGGTAAGTGGGCGAGGGGATGAAGGTGGTAGGTCAGGGAGGAGAGGGTGGAGTGGATAGGTGGAAAAGGAGATAGGCAGGTAGGACAAGTCCGGACAAGTCATGGGGACAGTGCTGAGCTGGAAGTTTGGAACTAGGGTGAGGTGGGGGAAGGGGAAATGAGGAAACTGTTGAAGTCCACATTGATGCCCTGGGGTTGAAGTGTTCCGAGGCGGAAGATGAGGTGTTCTTCCTCCAGGCGTTTGGTGGTAAGGGAGCAGTGGTGAAGGAGGCCCAGGACCTCCATGTCCTCGGCAGCGTGGGAGGGAGAGTTGAAATGTTGGGCCACGGGGCGGTGTGGTTGATTGGTGCAGGTGTCCCGGAGATGTTCCCTAAAGCGCTCTGCTAGGATGCTCCCGATGCAGTCTCCTCTACATTGGGGAGACTTGATGCCTCCTAGCAGAGTGCTTTAGGGAACATCTCCGGGACACCCGCACCAATCAACCACACCAACCCGTGGCCCAACATCTCATCTCCCCTTCCCACTCTGCGGAGGACATGGAGGTCCTGGGCCTCCTTCACCACTGCTCCCTCACCACCAGATGCCTGGAGGAAGAATGCCTCATCTTCTGCCTTGGAACACTTCAACCCCAGGGCATCAATGTGGATTTCAATAGTTTCCTCATTTCCCCTTCCCCCACCTCACCCTAGTTCCAAACTTCCAGCTCAGCACTGTCCCCATGACTTGTCCGGACTTGTCCTACCTGCCTATCTCCTTTTCCACCTATCCACTTCATCCCCTCCCCCACTCACCCATTGCACTCAATGCTACTTTGTCCCCACCCCCACCCTCCTCTAGCTTATCTCTCCACGCTTCAGGCTCACTGCCTTTATTCCTGATGAAGGGCTTTTGCCCGAAACGTTGATTTCGCTGCTCATTGGATGCTGCCTGAACTGCTGTGCTCTTCCAGCACCACTAATCCAGAATCTGTCAGCAGCCATTGTTTGTATCTTAGGGAGACAGAGTTGAGAGTGTGTTGCTAGAAAAGCACAGCAGGTCAGGCAGCATGCGAGGAGCAGGAAAATTGACATTTTGGGCCAGAGCCCTTCTCAGGAGAGCTCATTAGGGAAATACTCACTGCATTCCTACAATCACAGGAAGTAAGTTCGGGTTGGCATGGCCGAACATTAACCCTTTCCACCACACTATTAACTGAATGTTATCAACCAGACTGGACGCTCTCACAATATGAAGCTGTGGGTCTTAGTCCAAAGCCCACTGTCCCATGATCCCGAATGCCAAGCACCTTTTCTGATGGTGATCATCCATCCTGGGTGTTTGAGCAATGTTGTCCCTGCAGCAATCTCCAACTCCAACGTGGTGTTGCCACTCTCTAAAGCTGATAGCAATCCAAGGTTGGTAGGTGGCCAGGACTTTCTGCACCGGGACCCTAATTCCGCTCGAACGCTAGCTGGCAGCCAAAAAGCTGCCTGCTTGCTGGATGATCAGGCAGGCTTTCTCACTTTGGGTTGGTTATGTGTTTCTGTCCCGTCCATCTCCAGTTAGAGTCACAGACACAGTGATGTACAGCACGGAAACAGATCCTTTAGTCCAACTCGTCCGTGCCTACCAGATATCTGAACCGAACCTAGTCCCATTTGCCAGCTCTTGGCCCAGATCCCTCTGAACCCTTCCAATTCATCTACCCATCCAGATGCCTTTCAAATGTTGTAATTGTACCAGCCTCCACCACTTCCTCTGGCAGCTCATTCCATACACACACCACCCTCTGTGTTAAAAGGTTGCCCCTGAGGTCCCTTTTAAAGTTTTCTCCTCTCACCCCAAATCTATGCCCTCTCGCTGTGGACTCCAACATTCCAGGGAAAAGACTTTGTCTATTTACCCTATCCACGCCCCTTATATTTTTGTAAATCTCTATAAGGTCACCGAGGAGAAAGTGATGTCTGCAGATGCTGGAGATCAGAATCGAGACTGTGTTGCTGGGAAAGCACAGCAGCTCAGGCAGCATCCGAGGAGCAGGAGAATCAATGTTTTGGGGAACACCACATTGGAGTTGGAGACTGCTGCAGGAACATTACCCAAACATCCAGGATGGATGATCACCACCGGAAATGGTGCTTGGCATTCAGGATCATGGGACAGGGGACTTTGGACTAAGACCCACTGATGAATGGCTTATGCCTGAAACGTCGATTCTCCTGCTCCTCAGATGCTGCCTGACCGCTGTGCTTTCCCAGCACCACACTCTCAAATGTATGAGGTCACCCCTCAGCCTCCAATGCTCCAGGGAAAATAGCCCCAGCCTATTCAGCCTCTCCCTATAGCTCAAACCCTGCAACCCTGACAACATCCTTGTAAATCTTTTCTGAACCCTTTCAAGTTTCGATGGGAGGGAGAGCAGAATTGCACACAATATTCCCAAAGTGGCTTAACCAATATCCTGTACAGCCTCAATATGATCTCCCAACTCCTCTACCCAATGCCCTTTTCAATAAAAGAAAGCACACCAAACGCCTTCTTCACAATTCTATCTACCTGCGATTCCACTTTCAAGGAACTATGAACCTGCACTCCAAGGACTTTTTGTTCAGTGACACTCCCCAGGACCTTACCATTAAGTGTACAGCTCCTGCATAAGTTGCCCTCTCAGATGGTTAGAGTCAACCACTAGAATGATTGAATCTCTACAGTGTGGAAGTGGGCCACTTGACTCATTCTGTCCACAGTGACCCTCTGAAGAGCATCCCATCCAGACCCATCCCTCATCCCTCTAACTTTGCATTTACCATGGTCAATCCATCTAACCTGCACGTCCCTAGACACTATGGCAATTTAGCATGACCAATTCCCCGAGAATGTGCAAACTCCACACAGACAGTCGCCCAAGGGTGGAATTGAACGCAGGTCCCTGGCGGTAGGTAGCTGCGCTAACCCCTGAGCTACCGTGCCACCCATTGCTGTGAGTCTGAAGTCATGCACAGGACACATGGAGTAAAGAAGGCAGATTTCTTTGAAGGACTTTTGTGAACCAGATGGGTTTTTACAACCATCAATGATGTGGTCATCATCATGAGGACTTGCTTTAGACTCCAGATTTATAAACAGATTTCAAATGCCTCCAGATGTCCAGGTGAGATTTAAAGTCACATCCTCAGCATAAGCCAAAATCTCTGGGTAACCATTCCAGTAACACTGCCACTCCACCAACAGCTCTCAGTTTTAGAGTTGGAGTTTTGTGCATGCACTTGCCAGGATTCAAAGACACTAGTTTGTTTGTGAACCTACAGGTTAGTTCTCATTTCATCTTTCAATTAATCTGTTCTCCCGATAACAAACTGTAAGCCATTTGAAAATTAGAAACAAAAATCACATTTTTCTGATTATCAACTCAAATGCAATAAGCCAGATGATTGAAAAGAAAAGTCTATTGCATGAACTTGATGGACAGGCAACTCTGAACTGGATTAATCCATGCACTCCTCTCATGGTTCTGATATCATCACTCTCCATGTGCTTTCTGATATTTTGCAGAAAAAAATGACTGAGCCAATTTTCTTTTTTTAATCGAAGCATAGTCTTCCCAGGTTTTAAACATTTCCAGCAACTTTGCATTTGATCCCATCATAACTCTAAAAGACATCTTCAAATGCTCCCTACTGACTTTAACATCGATGCTCATACAATCAGACTATCAAGTTACTTCCAGTAAAAAAAATGTGAAATATACTTTTTGTACATTTTTCTCTTTGTCTGTGTCAGCACTAAAATGCCAGCTTCTATAAATGAAAGAGACTAAAAGGTTGCATTAATTTTGACAGTATTAGGCAAGAACTTTCGAAAACTGATTGGAGGCAGATGTTTGCAGATAAAGGGACGGCTGGAAAATGGGAAGCCTTCAGAAATGAGATAACAAGAATCCAGAGAAACTATACTCCTGTCAGGGTGAAAGGGAAGGCTGGTAGGGACAGGGAATGCTGGATGACTAAAGAAATTGAGGGTTTCGTTAAGAAAAAGAAGGAAGCATATGTCAGGTATAGACAGGATAGATCGAGTGAATCCTTAGAAGATTACAAAGAAAGTAGGAGTATACTTAAGAGGGAAATCAGGAGGGAAAAGCTGGGACATGAGATAGCTTCAGCAAATAGAATTAAGGAGAATCCAAAGGATTTTTCTAAATATATTAACTAGAGAGAGAATAGGGCCCCTCAAAGATCAGCAAGACAGCCTTTGTGTGGAGCCGCAGAAAATGGAGATACTAAATGAATATTTTGCATCAGTATTTACTGTGGAAAAGGATATGGAAGATATAGACTGTATGGAAATAGATGGTGACATCTTGCAAAATGTCCAGATTACAGAGGAGGAAGTGCTGGATGTCTTGAAACGGTTAAAGGTGGATAAATCCCAAGGACCTAATCAGGTGTACCCGAAAACTCTGTGGGAAGCTAGAGAAGTGATTGCTGGGCCTCTTGCTGAGATATTTATATCATCGATAGTCACAGGTAAGGTGCCGGAAGACTGGAGGTTGGCAAACGTGGTGCCACTGTTTAAGAAGGGCGGTAAAGACAAGCCAGGGAACTATAGACCGGTGAGCCTGACCTCAGTGGTGGGCAAGTTATTGGAGGGAATCCTGAGGGACAGGATGTACATGTATTTCAAAAGGCAAGGACTGATTAGGGATAGTCAACATTGCTTTGTGCATGGGAAATCATGTCTCACAAACTTGATTGAGTTTTTTGAAGAAGTAACAAAGAAGATTGATGAGGGCAGAGCAGGAGATGTGATCTATATGGACTTCAGTAAAGCGTTCGACAAGGTTCCCCATGGGAGACTGATTAGCAAGGTTAGATCTCATGGAATAAAGGGAGAACTAGCCATTTGGATACAGAACTGGCTAAAAGGTAGAAGACAGGGGTGGTGGTGGAGGGTTGTTTTTCAGACTGGAGTGCCACAAGAATCAGTGCTGGGTCCTCTACTTTTTGTCATTTACATAAATGATTTGGATGCGAGCATAAGAGGTACAGTTAGTAAGTTTGCAGATGACACCGAAGTTGGAGGTGTACTGGACAGCGAAGAGGGTCACCTCGGATTACAAAAGGATCTTGACCAGATGGGCCAATGGGCTGAGAATTGGCAGATCGAGTTTAATTCAATAAATGTGGGGTTTTGCATTTTAGGAAAGCAAATCTTAGCAGGACTTATACACTTAATGGTAACGTCCTAGGGAGTGTTGCTGAACAGAGACCTTGGAATACAGGTTCATAGCTCCTTGAAAGTGGAGTCGCAGGTAGATAGGATAGTGAAGAAGGCGTTTGGTATGCTTTTCTTTATTGGTCAGAATATTGAGTACAGGAGTTGGGAGGTCATGTTGCGGCTGTACAGGACATTGGTTAGGCCACTGTTGGAATATTGCGTGCAATTCTGGTCTCCTTCCTATCGGAAAGATGTTGTGAAACTTGAAAGGGTTCAGAAAAGATTTACAAGGATGTTGCCAGGGTTGGAGGGTTTGAGCTGTAAGGAGAGGCTGAACAGGCTGGGGCTGTTTTTACTGGAGCGGCGGAGGCTGAAGGGTGATCTTATAGAGGTTTACAAAATTATGAGGAGCATGCTGCAAATGTGTTGCTGGTCAAAGCACAGCAGGTTAGGCAGCATCTCAGGAATAGAGAATTCAACGTTTCGAGCATAAGCCCTTCATCAGGAATAAGAGAGAGAGAGCCAAGCAGGCTGAGATAAAAGGTAGGGAGGAGGGACTAGGGGGAGGGGCGATGGAGGTGGGATAGGTGGAAGGAGGTCAAGGTGAGGGTGATAGGCCGGAGTGGGGTGGGGGCGGAGAGGTCAGGAAGAGGATTGCAGGTTAGGAGGGCGGTGCTGAGTTGAGGGAACCGACTGAGACAAGGTGGGGGGAGGGGAAATGAGGAAGCTGGAGAAATCTGAATTCATACCTTGTGGTTGGAGGGTTCCCAGGCGGAAGATGAGGCGCTCCTCCTCCAGCCGTCGTGTAGTTGTGTTCTGCCGGTGGAGGAGTCCGAGGACCTGCATGTCCTCGGTGGAGTGGGAGGGGGAGTTAAAGTGTTGAGCCACGGGGTGATTGGGTTGGTTGGTTCGGGCGGCCCAGAGGTGTTCTCTGAAGCGTTCCGCAAGTAAGCGGCCTGTCTCACCAATATAGAGGAGGCCACATCGGGTGCAGCGGATGCAATAGATGATGTGTGTGGAGGTACAGGTGAACTTGTGGCGGATATGGAAGGATCCCTTGGGGCCTTGGAGGGAAGTGAGTGTGGAGGTGTGGGCGCAAGTTTTACATTTCCTGCGGTTGCAGGGGAAGGTGCCGGGGTGGAGGTTGGGTTGGTGGGGGTGTGGATCTGACAAGGGAGTCACGAAGGGAGTGGTCCTTGCGGAACGCTGATAGGGGAGGGGAGGGAAATATATCCTTGGTGGTGGGGTCCGTTTGGAGGTGGCGGAAATGGCGGCGGATAATACGTTGTATGCGCAGGTTGGTGGGTGGTAGGTGAGAACCAGTGGGGTTCTGTCTTGGTGGCGGTTGGAGGAGCGGGGCTCAAGGGCGGAGGAGCGGGAAGTGGAGGAGATGCGGTGGAGGGCATCGTCGATCACGTCTGGGGGGAATCTGCGGTCCTTGAAGAAGGAGGCCATCTGGGTTGTGCGGTGTTGGAATTGGTCCTCCTGGGAGCAGATGCGGCGGAGACGAAGGAATTGGGAATATGGGATGGCGTTTTTACAGGGGGCAGGGTGGGAGGAGGTGTAGTCCAGGTAGCTGTGGGAGTCAGTCGGTTTATAATAGATGTCTGTGTTGAGTCGGTCGCCCGAGATAGAAATGGAAAGGTCTAGGAAGGGGAGGGAGGAGTCTGAGACAGTCCAGGTGAATTTCAGGTCGGGATGGAAGGTGTTACTAAAGTTGATGAACTGTTCAACCTCCTCGTGGGAGCACGAGGCAGCGCCGATACAGTCATCGATGTAGCGGAGGAAAAGGTGGGGGGTGGTGCCAGTGTAGTTGCGGAAGATGGACTGTTCCACGTATCCTACGAAGAGGCAGGCATAGCTGGGGCCCATGCGGGTGCCCATGGCAACTCCTTTAGTTTGGAGGAAGTGGGAGGATTGAAAAGAGAAGTTATTCAGGGTGAGGACCAGTTCAGTCAGTCGAAGGAGGGTGTCAGTGGAAGGGTACTGGTTAGTGCGGCGGGAAAGGAAGAAGCGGAGGGCTTTGAGTCCTTCGTGATGGGGGATGGAGGTGTACAGGGACTGGATGTCCATAGTGAAAATAAGGCGTTGGGGACCGGGAAGCGAAAATCCTGGAGGAGGTGGAGTGCGTGGGTGGTGTCCCGAACGTAGGTGGGGAGTTCTTGGACTAAAGGGGACAGGACCGTGTCGAGGTATTGGGAGATGAGTTCGGTGGGGCAGGAGCAGGCTGAGACAATGGGTCGGCCGGGCAGGCAGGTTTGTGGATTTTGGGCAGGAGGTAGAAACGGGCGGTGCGGGTTGTGGGACTATGAGGTTGGAGGCGGTGGATGGGAGATCCCCTGAGGTGATGAGGTCCTGGATGGTCTGGGAGATGATGGTTTGGTGGTGGGAGGTGGGGTCGTGGTCAAGGGGGCGATAAGAGGAGGCGTCCGCGAGCTGGCGTTTGGCTTCAGCGGTGTACAGGTCAGTGCGCCAAACTACCACCGCGCCTCCCTTGTCTGCGGGTTTGATGGTGAGGTTGGGATTGGAGCGGAGGGAGTGGAGGGCTGCACGTTCTGAGGGTGAGAGGTTGGAGTGGGTGAGAGGGGTGGACAGGTTGAGTCGGTTGATGTGCATGGACTGGATTAATAGACAAAGTCTTTTCCCTGCGATTGGGGAGTCCAGAACAAGACGGCATAGGTTTAGGGTGAGAGGGGAAAGATATAAAAGAGACCTAAGGGGCAACTTTTTCACACAGAGGGTGGTACATGTATGGAATGAACTGCCAGAGGAAGTGGTGGAGGCTTGTACAATTGCAACATTTAAGACGCATTTGAATGGGTATATGAACAAGAAGGGTTTGGAGGGTTATGGGCCGGGTGCTGGCAGGTGGGACTAGATTGGGTTGGGATCTCTGGTCAGCATGGACGGGTTGGACCGAAGGGTCTGTTTTCATGCTGTACATCTCTATGACTTTCATGACTTCAGAACATTATAAGAAGTCAATTAAGTTTTCATGAATGGTAACCGCTGTTGTATGCTGGGAGATATAGCAGCCGACGTTGGCACAGTTTTCTTCCTCAACTGTGAAAACTAAAATCCAGGAAGTTCATTTTAAGAGATGGTGGCTGAGGATATTCTGCAGATTGTCCGTTTCTTCGAACAATAAGATTTCAGGTTTTTATGACCACCTCAACTGAAATGTTCCTCCACTAATGCAGTGCTCTTTCAGTATGGCAGCTCTTAAAAACAAATTTCCCTAGGATGTTTACATAGCTGGCCAGACAAGCATTTCCATTGTCCATCTCTCATCACCCTGGAGAAGCTAGTGGTGATTTGTTGACTTGAACCACTGCAGTCCTTGGTATGTAGAGTCACCCATAGTACTGTTTAGGACAGAGTTCCAAGAGTAACAAAAAAACAGTGTTAAACTTCCAAGTTAATATGGTGTGTCAACACAGACCTGACCACAAAGTCCATGGAGCAGGATTTGAAACACTACCTGCTGATGAGATGCATTACCACTGAGTAATGATTGACAGATAGACATAACTTTATTTTGTTCCTATTTATACATTTTCATCCTGAAACTCAACTGTGGGCTTGTCTTCCACTTGACTCAATAAAAAATATTGCCTTCCATGCGATGATTAATGGTTATAATTACATTCAGAACGTAAGCCTTTCTGAAACACTACCTGGAGAATCTGCAACCTTATTGACATCTGTAACGAAGTAGAAAAGGAAAGTGGGAAAGAGAGCTTTTCTGACTGGATCCAAACCGAAAGATAATTATAATGGCTCATAAGTTAAACACATTTCCTTATGTAACTATTCATTCAGAAGCAAGGTTTGAAAGTTCAGCAAATTCCAATTCAGGTAGAAATCTCTTCACGGTGCATTGTCTACAGAACTACAGGAGGTACATCTCAAGTAATTTATTACATGTGAAGACTTTCTGAAGAGACACGATTGGTGTCATGTCCATGAAAATTCTCATCTCCTCTTTTTTTATTTAAATGAAAGTGTTGTGCTATTTAAATAAATGATCAAAATTTTTGTTTAAGAATGTACAAATGTTTATCATGAGAGATTATTCAACTGGAAATGGTTATAATGAGTTATTTCTGCATTTTCTTTTGTTAATATCTGATGTTTGCTTGGAAAAGATTGTTCAGTGTGAAGTGTTTGAAGTTTCTTATCATAAAACTGAATGGTTAGTCTCTCTAATAGATATTTTCAGAGGGTCGCAGGAGTTATTTTCTCAATGAATACTCTGAATGAATATTACTTTCTTAGCAATTCCACACTTGTTTTTACTATTCTATGACTCTTCAATCAAATGCAGAGTTTGTCCTGGATAATTGACATGGAAAGCGCTTTGATTTCATTTAATTTTTGCCACATGTATTTTGTTACAAATGCATTGTGTTGCCACTCACCGACGCCATCTTGAAACACAGAAGATAAACCAAAGCTTAGACAGTAAAAGCAGTAAGTAAAGAAATGCTCAGCCTAGCTAAAAAAAAAGGCATGGTCATGGGCCTGGATCTGGGTGCTCCCTGATGCTGAGACCAACGCAAGCACAAAACAATTGGCCAGCCTTGATTCCCTTTGCCACACCAATGCCACTGGAACAGAGTTGTCATTCTTTGGCACCATGTGGCCTCCACTGACTCCACCGCCAATGAGTTGGTTGTAGAGCATGAAGGGCGCTAAGAGTGATGGGGGGACAGGAGTGTATATTGATATTGATTTGCTATGGAGGATCTGAGAGACAATGAGGAATGGTTTTACGTGTTGTCAGGGTTGAGGGACAAAGGATCTTCCAACCAGCATAATTCAGCACTGATCTGTGGCCCCACGGTCATACAGGATCTGCTTCCAGGGCCAGAGGACCCGATTCTATTTTACACCTGTCTCCAGAGCAAAGAGCTTATGTGTCAGAATACTTGGCATACATGCCATTCAACTCTCAGATGCAAGAACAGAAGTAGGTCAATAGGGCCATCGAGTCTGCTCAAGAATTAATGAGTCCAAGGCTGACCGGGTAATCCTAAACCCCATTTTCCTGCCTTTACCCATAATCCTTGAATCCTACGCTCTTTAAAAATGTCCCTGTCTCAGTCTTGAATAATCTTAATGGCCCAATCCTGTTAGCCCTCTTCAGAAAGAATGCCACAGATTCACGACCTGCAGAGAAAAGGAAAATCCTTCTCATCTCTCTTAAATATGCTCCTTCCTCAGAATTCATCTTTTGGTCTTCAACACCCCCACAAGGGAAAATAACGTCTCCCTATCTACCCTGTCAAATGCACAACAAATCTTATGCATTTCAAACATTTCACTGCTCGAACTCCAATGAGTACAGGCCAGGCTTATTCAACCTCTGCTCTTCAGGAAATCCTCCCATTCTGGACCTCCTCCAATGCCAGGATATCCTTCCTTAGATAAGGGAGTGGAACCTATTTGCAGTTGTGGTCTGACTAGTATCTTGTAAGGTTTTAACAAGATTTCTCTAGTTTAATACTCCACTCTCTTTGAAATAACAGCTGACATTCCACTTGCCTTCCCTATTTCCTGTAGAATTTGGTTGTTAGCTGTTTGCAAGTCATGCATGACTTTCCCTTAATTCCTCTGTGCCGCAGCTTGCTACAGTCTTTCTCCATTGAAGTAACAGTCAGTTCTTTTATTTTTCCTGGCAGTTTCCCACATATATTCCAAATGCCACGTTCTTGTCTATTCACCTAACCAACTTATATCCGTCTTTTATATCATCCTCACCACTTGCCTTCCCGACTATTCTTGTGTCTTCTGCAACTAGGCTTTTGAGTTTACCATGGACGAAAAACTTGACTGGATTCACCACATAAACACAATGGCTACAAGAGCAGATCAGAGGCGAGGAATACTGCAGCGAGTAACTCATCTCATGACTCCCCAAAACCTGTCCACCATCTAAGTCACGACTCCCCACTTGCCTGAATGAGTGCAGCTCCAACAACACTCAAGAAGCTTGACATCTTCCAGGACAAAGCAGCTCGCTTGATTGGCTGCACCCACAAACATCCACTCCCAACATCACCAAAGCTCAGGAGCAGCAATGTGTACTATCTACAAGGTGCCACTCACCGTCCTGACTTGGAAATATGTTGTCATTCCTTCACCAGTCACTTTGAGCAACGTGGGTCAACCTACAGCATGTGGACTGCAGCATTTCAAAAGGTCAGCTCACCACCACTTTCACAAGGACAACTTGGGATGGGCATGAAATGCTGGCCCAGCCAGCATCATTCACGCTCCATGAGGAAATTTAGATAGTATTTCACTTCTGTCGTCCAAGACATTCAAACATATTGTAAATAATTGTGACCCCAACCACTGATTTCTGTGGCACACCATTTTGAAGATACCCTTTTTATCTCAATTCTCTGTCTTCTAATATTTGCCCACTCCTCTATCCATGCTCATTTGTTACCTCCAACACTCTCATCTTATTACACAGCCTAGTGTGCTATAATTTACCAAACCCCTTCTGGGAATCCAAATATATGACCTTTTCTCATTTCCCTTTAATAGATCCTGCTTGTTACCTCCTTAAAGAATTCTCAAAGAACAATGGGAAGGCGATGGCCGAGTGGTGTTATCACTGGACTGTTAATCTGGGGGCCCACCTAATGTTGTGGAGACCAAGGCTTGAATCCTGTTGCAGCAGATGGTGGAATTTGAGTCAATAACAAAGAAAGATCCAGGATTAAGAGTCTAATGATAACCATGAAGTAATTGCCCATTATTGAAAAAAATCAATCTGAATCATTTTTTTCCTTAAGGGAAGGAAACTGCCATCTTTACCTGGTCTGGCCTATATATGACTCCAGACCCAGAGCAATGTAGTTGATTCTTAACTGCCCTCTGGGCAATTAGGGAAAGACAATAAATTCTGACCTAGCTAATGAGACCATCACCCTCTGAATGGATAAATTAGAGAAAAAAAAACTGCTGATGATGGCATAGTCTGGTTTTTGGGGTGTTAATTAAGTGATAAGCCAGGGCACCAGAGATAACTCACTCATTATTCCTTAAAATACTAACACGGCATCTTTTACATCCGCCTGAGACAACAATCGAGGTGCTTTCATCTGACAATGAAACATTTCCTCAGTTCTGTGCAGGATTATCACTTTTGATGTTTGCACTGGAATGGGGTTTGAAGTCACAAACTTATGATTCAGAGACAGCTGTTTCACTGAGTATTGGGAAAAAAAACACAGACAACTTCACGAGTCAGGATGTCAACCTGTATTTTCTTCAGTTTAAAGTTGTGGCTTAGGTTGATGTATCACACTTTTGAGTCATAAACACCACTGCTCATATAAGTGGAATAACTAGATTAGATTAGAATAGATTAGATTACTTACCGTGTGGAAATAGGCCCTTTGGTCCAACAAGTCCACAACGACCCTCCGAAGCGCAACTCACCCATACCCCTACATTTACCCCTTCACCTAACACTACGGGCAATTTAGCATGGCCAATTCACCTGACCCGCACATCTTTGGACTGTGGGAGGAAACCGGAGCACCCGGAGGAAACCCACGCAGACACGGGGAGAACGTGTAAACTCCACACAGACAGTCACCTGAGGCGGGAATTGAACCTGGGTCTCTGGCGCTGTGAGGCAGCAGTGCTAACCACCGTTTTGTTATAAAAAAAATCTCTCTTTGACATGAGTTCCAACACAGATCATAGCATCAGAAAGAGCCAAGGATGTCGTAGTAAAGCCACTGGACTAGTAATCCAGCATTCCACCTGAATGTTCAGGGGGCACACAATCAGAAATTGCTGGAAAAACTTGACAGGTCCGGGGGTATCTGCGGAGAGAAATCTGAGTTAATGTTTCTGATCAAGTCACCCTTACCATTCTGAGGAAAGGTCACTCAACCCGAAATGTTAACTCTGATTTCTCTCCACAGATGCTGCCAGACCTGTCGAGCTTTTCCAACACTTTCTGTTTTTGTTTCTGATTTACAGCATCCACAGTTCTTTGGATTTTATTTGATATTCTGAGGGGAATGGGAAAGTAGATGGGGAAGTTTGAATTTGATAATACCCAGAATTAAGAACCAACCTAATGGTGGCTGTCATAGAGTTGTCCTGTGGAACCATAATTAATGCTTAGTAAAAGTTCCATTGGGTTCATTTGAGTAAAAAGAGCAAGGCCTATTGCATGGTGGCTGTGTGGTTAGCACTGCTACCTCACAGCACCAGGGTCCCAGGTTTGATTCCTACCTCAGGTGACTGTTTGTGTGGAGTTTGCACATTCTCCCTGTGTCTGAGTGGGGGTGCTCTGGTTTCCTCCCATTTTCCAAAAGATGTGCAGGTTAGGTGAATTGGCCAAAGCTAAATTGCTCATAATGTTAGGTGCATTAGTCAGCGGTAGATGCAGGGAAATGAGTCTGGGTGGGTTACTCTTCGGACGGTCGGTGTTTACTTGTTGGGCTGAAGGGCCTGTTTCCACGCTGTAGGGAATCTAATCTAATCTTGACCAGTCTAGCAGATGTGTGATTCCAGACCCACAGCAATGCGGTTGACTCTTAACTGCCCTTTGAAATGGCCTAGCAAGCCACTCACTTCCAGGGCCATTTTGGGTGGGAAATAAATGCTGGCCTTGCAAGTGGCACCTACATCACATGACCTTATTAAATTACAACGAGATACTGCGGATGACATTTTGGATGGTAGACTTTATAGAAAGGGGACAGAAACATCTCACAGCACACAATACCAAAATGTTTGAAATGGGTTGCTCCATACTCTCTGGCTCAAATTAACATTTCACATGACATTTGTTGAGGCTACTCTGAAGAAGGGTCACCACTCCCAAAGCATTATCTCTGCTTTCTCTCTGCAGATGCTGCCAGACCTGCTGAGATTTTTACGGCAATTTGGTTTTCTGATTTCCGGTGTGTATAATTCATTGTTATTTGTAATTGAGACTGCATTGAAAATGGCGTAAGCATACTATGGTGGCTCAGTGGTTAGCACTACTGCCTCACAATACCACAGACATGGGTTGGATTCCCGGCTGGACACGGGATGACCCGAACCTGTTTCCATTTTGTGATCTAAGATCAAGTTCCCAGCCTTTATGCGGGTATTTCAAATGAAATTGTAAATGCTTTCAAGAAGTGCAGATTATTTGAATGCTAAAAGTATAGGCTTGAAGTAATCCTTTTCAAAACCCAAGCACCTGCTCTTTGGGAGCATAACAGAAATGGCTGGAAAAACTCAGCAGGTCTGGCAATATTTGTGGAGAAAAAGCAGTACTGCAGTTTTAAAGAAGGGTTACTGGACCGGAACTTTAATGTTACTTTCTCTCCGCAGATGTTGACCCACTGTGTGTTGTCCAGCATTTACTTTTATTATTCTAGATAAAAAAAATATTGACTGAATGAGGGCACCACTAGCTAAGCCAGCATATTGCCTATCCCTAATTACCCAGAGGGCAGTTCAGAGTCAATCACATTACTGTGGGTCTGCAGTCACAAAGTAGGCCAGACCAGGTAAGGATGGCAGATTTCCTTTCTAAAGAACATGAATGAACTGGATGGGTTTTTCTGGCAATCGACTCATGGTCGTCATTAACTTCTGAAATTGCAGACATTTATTGAAGTAAAATTCCACTATCTGCCATGGCAGGATTTTAACCCAGGATATTACCTACGTTTCTGGATTAATAATACCACTTGCATTGAACTTGATGTGCAAGTATTTTGTTGCAGTATCATTGCGGTGGAGATCTGGGTTCTACTTGTGCCAGTTTGGGCAGCCTTCACATTTTTGCTGAAATTCATTTGGATAATCAAACATAAACACATCCCTGAGGCAGCACAATTAGACACCAACAGAAAACCACTGATTATTTTTAGTTTTCATTAACAAGCATCTCTTGATGTTGTTAAGGTGGGACCATGGTGCTATTTTATTATTACAATTGAAAATTAGTTGAATAGAGCAAATAGTGTTTTTAATTAGGATTGCATCCCTCTAACTGTAAGTAGACCAATTCAAAATCACCAAAACTCGTTAAGCTTGTGCACGCTTGCCAATTTCTGAATAATGTGAAAAATAGCTTTAAACTATGCCAGGGCATGAAAAACAATAATGCAATTTGTAAATCCTTCACAAACTGAAAAGGAAAGTGTTGAACTTTGCAAAATGGAACTGAGGTGATAGCCTGTTTTACTGGAAAGGTGTGGGGATCTGATTGGGCAAAATAAATACCATTGAAAAGAAAGATACATTGCTGAAGCTTTTCACCCTCACTGATCAGGACAAATGCAAGATTGTATAAGACTCTGGTGCGGCCGCATCTGGAGTATTGTGTGCAGTTTTGGTCGCCATACTATAGGAAGGATGTGGAGGCACTGGAACGGGTGCAGAGGAGGTTTACCAGGATGTTGCCTGGTATGGTAGGAAGATCGTATGAAGAAAGGCTGAGGTACTTGGGGCTGTTTTCATTGGAGAAAAGAAGGTTTAGGGGTGACTTGATAGAGGTGTACAAGATGATTAGGGGTTTAGATAGGGTTGACCATGAGAACCTTTTTCCACGTATGGAGTCAGATATTACGAGGGGGCATAGCTTTAAATTAAGGTGTGGTAGGTATAGGACTGATATTAGGGGTAGATTCTTTACTCAGCGAGTCGTGAGTTCATGGAATGCCCTGCAGTAACAGTGGTGGACTCTCCCTCTTTATGGGCATTTAAACGGGCATTGGATAGGCATATGGAGGAAAGTGGGCTAGTGTAGGTTAGGTGGGCTTGGATCGGTGCAACATCGAGGGCCGAAGGGCCTGCACTGTGCTGTATTTTTCTATGTTCTATGTTCTATTGCCAAATTTCATATCGCCACAACAGTTCAGATCGGGCGACAGAAGGTAATTTTGGAAGCCATAGAATCATGCAGCAGGGAAACAGATCCTTCGGTCCAACCAGTCCATGCCAACATGATCCCAAACTAAATTAGTCCCACCTACCTGTGCTTGGCCCATATCCCTCCATGAGGGGCCTGGATACAGTCAATTGACAATGTCTTTTCCCTGGGGTGGGGGAGACCAGAACTAGAGGGCATAGGTTTAGGATGAGAGGAGAAAGATTTAAAAGGGACCTAACTTTTTCATGCAGAGGGTGGGATGTGTATTTGGAATGAGCTGCCAGAGGAAGTGATGGAGGTTGGTACAATTACAACATTTAAAAGGCATCTGGATGGATATATAAAAAGGAAGAACTTAGAGGGATATGAGAGAAAGTGAGGACTGCAGATGTTGGCGATCAGAGTCCAAAAGTGTGGTGCTGGAAAAGCGCAGCATCCGAGGAGCAGAAGAATCGACATTTCCAGCAAACACTCTTCATCAGGAAAAATAGTTTTAAATTATGCCTGTGCGCCAAAAAAAAATTCATGCAATTTGTAAATGCTGCACAATCTGAAAATGTTTTAAATGTTGATTTTCCTGCTCCTCGGATGCTGCCTGACAGGCTGTCCTTTTCCAGCACCATACTCTTCAATTTAGAGGGATATGGTCCAAGTGCTGGCAAATTGGACTAGATTAATTTAGTATATCCAGTCAGCATGGACATGGTGGACCAAAGGGTCTGCTTCCATGCTGTACATCTCTATGACTCTTGAAATGCTATAATTGTACCCACATCAACCACTTCCTCTGGAAGTTCATTCCACACGCAAAGCGCTCTCTGTGTAAAGAAGTTGCCCCTCTGTTTTTTTTTAATTTCTCTCCACTCACCTTATTAATATGTCCCCTCATCTTGAAATCCCCCACTCTAGGGAAAAGACACCTTATCTATACCCCTTATTATTTTATATGCCTCTATAAGGTCACCCCTCAAACTCCTATGCCCCAGTAAAAGATGTCCCAGCCTCTCCTTATAACTCAAACTCTCCATTCCTGGTCACCTCCTGGTAAATCTTTCCTGAACCCTCTCTAGCTTAATAATATCCTTCCCATAACAGGGTGACCAGACTTGGACACAGTACTCCAGAACTGGCCTGTAGGGGGAAACCCACGCAGACAAGGGGAGAATGTACAGAACAGGCCTCACTAACGTCCTGTACAACCTCAACATGACTGCCATACTCAAAGATCTGAGCAATGAAGTTGATCGTGTGAAATGCCTTCTTTACCAGCCTGTCTGTATATATGCAAACTACAAAGAATTATATACATGAACCCTTAGATCTCTCTGTTCTGCAGCACTCCCCTGGACTCTAGTTTTAATTGAATAAGTCCTACCCTTGTTTATTCTACCAAAAGCCACTCTGCTTGCCAGAAGCGTTGCCATGGAGAAAGAATTAGGCAAATATGGAAGCCCCAAATGCCTGGATAGTTCCAAGAAGTTGTAAAGCTTGAAGATATTTCCTTTATTTGCTGAGAATGGATATTGCATATGCAACAAAATCATTTGTTGAAGCAGGGTCACTGGACCCTAAACCTTAACTCTGCTTTTTTTCCACAGATGCTTCCAGACCTGTTGAGTTTCTCCAGTAATTTCTGATTGTGCTTTTTTTTATTCCCTGCATCTGCAGTTCTTTGTGTTTTTGTTTACCTTCGATTATGGATGTTGCTGTTTCAAATAAGTGCCAAAGAATGGGGCAGCACAGTGGCTCAGTGGTTAGTGCCACTACCTCAGAATGCCAGGGACTCAGGTTCAATTCCACCCTGAGGCAACTGTGTTGAGTTTGTACATTCTCCCCATGTCTGTGTGGGTTTCCTCCTACAGTCCAAAGATGCACATGTTTGGTCAATTGGCCATGCTAAATTGCCACACAGTGTCCAAGGAGATACTGGCTAGGTGGATTATGCAATCTCCTGGAGAACCGCGATGCAGGCTAGGTGGATTATGCAAGGTTACAGGGATAGGGTGGGTTGCTCTTCTGAGGGTTGGCATGGGCTGACTGGCCTGCGTACATAGTGTAGGTACTCAATGAACTGCACTGATCATTTTAAATGTATTGGTGCTGCCCAATTGCAGAACCACATTGAACACTAGACATTTGATTTAGTGCTTGTTTGAAGTGACATATTTTAATATGGCGACTTGTTGTCCAAGAATGAACAGAATAAGTTCAAGACTTCTGGATCTTTTGTGAATTACCAGGGAAGCTTATGGAGTCAACAAGATTACAAGACAGAGGAGCAGGAACAAACCACTCAGTTCATATCACCTGCTCTGCCACTCCCTTCAGAGTCTAAAGATTGGGGTTTAATTCCTCATCCAGGTGTGTGACCACAATATCAAGACTAATGAGCCAAGTACAGTACCAGGCACTGCTGCACTACTTTCAGGTGAAGCATTAAGTCAAAACCTATCAGCTAGCTCAAATTTCCTGATCGTCATTTGAAGGACAGCGAAGTTGTAGTTCTGGGCAATATGTCCATCCCTCAGCCAGTACCACCAAATGGATTGGCTAGTCCTTTGCTCCATTGCTGTTTGTGGAAGCTTGCCATGTTCAAATTGGTTGTCACATTTCATACACCACAATAACAACTAGAATTTAAAAAGTACCTGCCTATTAGGGGAGATCCTAAAGTTGGGAAAGGTGCTAAACAAGTGCAAAGTCTTTCCATTTTCCTAGTTTGCCGTTCTTCTGCAAATCGTGCTTTCTTATTTGCAGATTTTGTTTTTCACAAAAGAATGTGCATTCTACATGTTATGTGATCTTCTTTTACATTTAAGCGCATCATCAAAAAAAAAATTCCCCTGCATCAAGCAAATGGATCACTGGGCCATAACATCAGGTTAATAGAACCAACTTAAAAGGGAAATGAATCATCTTCAGAGTGATAGGTCCGACTATATCATCGCTCATAAATCCAACTTGGACTTCACGTCATCCTGATAAACCCTCTGGAGCGTTGCCCTAATGGTTTATGATATTTTCTATCCCCATTGATTGGATGGCTGTCAGTCAGAGGCATTCATTAAACTTGTGCAATACGCACTCTTCTCTTTTAAAGGAGCTTATTACGAGAAATCCTTATGGAAAATCACTGATCAGAGTTGAACTTGCAGGTATCAATATGGAATAGGGCTTTAATCATTTCTGAAACATCCCAGATGAAAACATCCGGAGAGTGCAGATTCATTTGAATGAATTTTTGGAAATGATTCCATTTGTGATGCATCCTGAAGTGCACTTACGTGCACCTGAAAAATGAACGGACATCACTGACAATTTAAAAAAAGCAAATTGCAACAAAGATTATTATCAACTGGCCCTCATCCATATTCCCCTGAGCTTTACTTCTGCTTATCTATATTTTGCAGATGGTAAAACCAGAGAATCTTACACCACTGAAGGAGGCCATTCAGCCAGCTTTGCCTGAGCTATCTCTTTCTAAAAAAAAGGTTCAGTTTAACCCCAATCCCCATCTGACTGATTGATTGATTAATTGATTTTTGTCACATGTACCGAAGTGCAGTGAAAAGCTTTGTTTACGAGCAGTACAGGCAGATCATAGTAAGCAAGGATGCACAGAACAAAAAGGCTTAGACAGAGTCATATAGATTACATTGCGCAGTGCATGCAAGAGAGCTCAACGTTGCAAGATCAGCATTATCAGAGGTCAGAGAGTCCATTCAACAGTCTAATAATGGCCGGGAGGAAGTTGTTCTTGAAGCTGTTGGTGCGTTGTTCAGGCTTCTGTATCTTCTGCCTGATGGAAGAGGTTGTAGGAGATCATTACTGGATGGGAGTTGACTTCTGTGATGGTCTGGGCTGTGCACACCACCTTCAGTCATCTCCAGTTGTCTTTTGAAATCTCCTATGGAATCTGCAATTCTTTCAGGGTATGCACTCTAGATCTTAACAATCGTTTGTGGAAGATACTTCTCTCCTATCCCTCGAGTTCTACTCCCAATTTTTATAAAGTTCTGATCTCCAACTACTGATCCACGCGACAGAAAAAAACATGCCTTTTCTCATTGCTCCATCAAAATCCTTTCTTAATGTGGAAGAACTTACACAGGTAACCCTTTAAAACCTCTTTCTCAGTAAACAACGTCAACTTGTCTCATGTTTTTAAGTAGGAGAAAGTGAGGACTGCAGATACTGGAGATCAGAGCCAAGAGTGTGGTGCTGGAAAAGCACAGCAGGTCAGGCAGCATGATGAAGGGCTTTTGCCTGAAACCTTGATTTTCCTGTTCCTCGGATGCTGCCTGACCTGCTGTGCTTTTCCAACACCACACTGTCATCTCATCTCTTTAATTGCCATGATGTTGTAAAATTTAACAAAGGAGCTACTTAACTTGATTTATCGCCTTTTTTAAAAGAAAATGTCCATTTATCCATTCACTCCTTCTTCTAAAACAAAAACAGAAATTGCTGGAGAAACTCAGCATCTGTAGAGAGAAAGTAGAGTTCAGGTTTCAAGTACAGTGACCTACCTTCAGAACTGATGGTAGCTGGGAAAATGGTGGTACAAGTGCTGAAGATTGGGGGTGGGAGGAGCAAAGGATAGCTGGAGATGAGGTCCGGACAGAATGAAAACCAGTTGGACAGACAAAGAAACTGATGATGGTTAAGTCTGGGAGAATCAATAGCTGCTCATGAGGACCATTAATGACGGAAATTGGGTTGGTATTGGTAGCTGCCCATGTGACGTCAAGGCTTGGTCTGCGGGGGTTGGGATAAGGACAGAGCAGAGGGGGCTCAGGCCTTAAAAAAACATTGATCTTGTAATCGAGTGCTGAAGGCTCCAGTGTTCCCAAGCAGAAAATGAGGTGTTGTTCTTCCAGCTTGCGCTGAGCTTTGCTGGGGTGCTATGGCAATCCTGAGAGAGAGAAAGAGATGTTGGCTAAGGATGTGGGTGTGATGAGATGGCAGGCAACCAGTAGCTCAAGGTCATCATTGTGGAAAGAACGTCGGTGTTCTGCAAAACATCGACTCAGTCTGCACTTTGTCTCTCCAGTTCTGAAGACACCACATTGTGAGCAGTGAATACGATAGACCAGAATGAGTGAAGTGCAGGTAAAGGGCTGCTTCACCTCGAAGTTGCGTCTGGAGCCTTACATGGTGAGGAAAGAGGAAATAAGTGAGCAAATGTTACACCTTCTGCAATTGCAGGGGAAGGTGCCATGGGGCTGTGGGGAGGCTGTTGGAGTAGAGAAGGAGTGGACTGAGGTATCCCAGAGGGAATGGTCTCTGTGAAAGGCTGACAAGGGAGGAGAGAGGAACATGCGTCTGGTGGGGGCATCCCACTGAATGTGGCAGATGTGGCAACTAATGATCTTTTGGATGTGGATGCTGGTTGGATGGTTGGTGAGGACAAACATAGGTGAAAGTGAGGTCTGCAGATGCTGGAGACCAGAGTCTAGGTTAGAGTGGTGCTGGAAAAGCACAGAAGGTCAGGCAGCATCTGAGAAGCAGGAAAATCAATGTTTCGGGCAAAAGGTTATAACTTGGAGGCAGTGGGAAGGAGATAAGTAGATGAAATGAGGTTGATGACCATTGTGAACAAAATAGCCTGGTGTTTAATGGTAGGGTCATGTGCAGGGGAGATAGGTCGCTGGCGCTCAGTCTCTAATGTAGAGGTCAGTCCACCGGACCACACCAGTATCACCTTTTGTCAGCAGGCTTAATTACAAAGTCAGGAGTGGATTTGAAAGCACGGACTGCAGTCAGTTCAGAGGGAGGTAGGTTGAAATGGTTGAGAGGGCAGAGAAATAGGTAAGGTGACCTATATCAAATTCATACTGGGAGACAATCACCCTTACTTCATAAAAATTAACATGCTTGACTTCAACAGAAACGATCAGGGGTCTATTCATTAAAAGAGATAGAGTCTAGCCCTGTTTGCCTGCCACTACTCATCTGATATTGCAATTCACAACCACCTCCTTTGCTATCTCCTGACTTCCTATGCTGTCCAGGTCAGTCTCCTACTTGTGATAGGGTTAAGGGTAGGATTATAAACAGGAGCTGATGCAAAGTATTGCTCCCTGTACCTTTTTAGAAGAAAGAAAGATTTGCATTTCCACAGTGTTTTTCAAGACCACCAGAAATCAGAAAGCATCTCACAGACACTGAAGTACCTTTATACTCAAGTCGTTGCTTTAAAGTAGCAAATGCTGAAATCAATGTGCAGCCAATCCCCTCTAAAGTACAATGACAGTGATCTGTTTTACATGATGTCGATTGTAAATATGAAAAACACCACGACGGAAGTGTCTCTGTCCTCCATTAAAATAGTGCTATTGTGTCTTTTACATCCAAACCAAACAGCGAAGTGTTGCTTTGGTTTAACTCATCACGTGAAAGAGGCAGCACCTTCAACAATGCTACATTCCTTCAATCCTGCCCAGGAGTGTCAGCCTTGTTTTCTGCACTGAAACCCTGGAATGGAACTTGAAAATAACCTTCTGAATTACAAGCAAGAGAGCCATCGACTGGAGCACAGTGGAAGGGAAGGGAGGAGTCAAAGATGGACCATGTGGAGAAGAAAGAAGGGTGGAAACTGGAAGCAAAATTGATAAACTTCTCCACTTTCAGACAAAAGGAACAAGCGCTGATGATGATACCTGGAGAATTATGTAACAAGTGTCAGAAACCCCATCTCCTGTATTCACGGGAACGCATTGGTTCACAATCTGGCAATATCTTAATTTCTGTTTTCCAATACTTCTGTGAGCTCATTCTCCCCAGATCTTGTAATTACTCATAGAACATAGAATATATAACAATACAGTGCAGTACAGGTCCTTTGGCCCTCAATATTGCACCGACCAGTGAATCCAATCTGAAGCCCATCTAACCTACACTATTCCATTCTTGTTCATATGCTTATCTAATTATCATTGAAATACCCTTAAAGTTGGCAAGGCTACTACTGTCGCACGCAGTGCGTTCTGTTACCCCTACAACTCTCTGAGTAAAGAAATTACCTCTGACATCTGTTCTATATTGATCACCCCTCAATTTAAAGCTATGTCCCCTTGTGCTAGCCTTCACCATCAAAGGAAAAAGACTCTCACTGTCCACTTGATCTAAACCCTCTGATTATCTTATTTGACTCAATTAAGTCACCTCTCAACCTTCTTTTCTCTAATGAAAACAGCCTCAAGTCCCTCAACCTTTCCTCGTAAGATCTTCCCTCCATACCAGGCAACATCCTAGTAAATCTCCTCTCCCTTTCCAAAGCTTCCACAATCTTCCCATAATGGTCCGTGAGATATCTGTTCTCCTCTCATTCTGGCCTCTTGAACATCTCTGATTTTAATTTCAGTGCCAATCTTGAATAGACTAGGTCCCAAGTTCAGGACTTCCCATCTTGAACCACATCATCTCTTTCACATCCTTCAAAATGTTCCTTAAAGCCTGCCTCTTTGATTAGAATTGTGCTCACCTGTCCCAAATGTTCCCACAAGGGGAAACAACCTCCCCGATTCTACCCCTTCAAACCATCTAAGAATCTGTTATGTTTCAATCAGGGTGTCTCTCATTCTTATTTTACACAGTACATGCATAACCTACTCAACCTTTCCTTGTAAGACAACCCCTCTGTGCCTAGAATCAGCCTCGTGAACCTTCTCTGGGTTGCTTCCAATGCCAGTACAGCTTTCCTTAGATGAGGGACCAAAGTGCTCTAGATTTTGTCTAACTGATGCCTTGTGTAGCTTTTGTCAAACAATTTTTTTTTAAGATTCCCTACAGTGTGGAAACAGGCCCTGCAGCCCAACCAGTCCACACCGACCTTTCGAAGAGTAACCCACCCAGACCCATTTCCCTCTGACTAGTGCACCTAACACTATGGGCAATTTAGCATGGCCCATTTACCTGACCTGCACACCTTTGGACTGTAGGAAGAAACCGGAGCACCCAGAGGAAACCCACACAGGCACAGGGAGAATGTACAAACAGGGAGAATGGATGGCACGGTGGCACAGTGGTTAGCACTGCTGCCTCACAGCGCCTGAGAGCCAGGTTCAATTCCCGACTCTGGCGACAGACTGTGTGGAGTTTACACGTTCTCCCCGTGTCTGCGTGGGTTTCCTCCGGGTGCTCCGGTTTCCTCCCACAGTCCAAAGATGTGCGGGTCAGGTGAATTGGCCATGCTAAATTGCCCGTAGTGTTAGGGAAAAGGGGTATGGGTGGGTTGCTCTTCGGTGGGTCGGTGTGGACTTGTTGGGCCGAAGGGCCTGTTTCCACACTGTAAGTAATCTAATCTTCACAAAGACAGCTGCCAAAACTGGAATCGAACCTCGGACCCCAGTGCTGTGAGGCAGCAGTGCTAACCACTGAGCTACCGTGCTCAGTGGGTAGAGGAGCTTTATAGGAGAAAGTGAGGACTGCAGATGCTGGACATCAGAGTCAAAAAGTGTGGTGCTGAGAAAGCACAGCCGGTCAGGCAGCATCCAAACAGCAGGAGAGTTGACGTTTTGAGCATAATCCCTTCATCAGGAATATGTGGGAGGCCCAAGTGGGCTGAGAGATAAATGGGAGGGGTGGCGCCGGGGGGGAGATAGCTGGGGATGCGGTAGGCAGATGAAGATGGACATTGATGGTAATACGTTGGGGAGGAGGGTAGAGCGGATAGGTAGGAAGGAAGATGGACAGGTAGGACAGGTCAGGAGGGCGGTGCCAAATTGGAGGGTTGGATCAGGGATAAGCTGGGGGGAGGGGAGATGAGGAAATTGGTGAAATTAGCATTGATCCTGTGTGATTGAAGGGTCCCAAGGTTGAAGATGAGGTATCCTTCCTCCAGGTGTTGGGTGGCTTGAATCTGGTGATGGAGGTGGCCCAGGACTTGCATGTCCTTGGCGGAGAGGGAGAGGAAGCTGAAGTGCTCCCTCGGACACATGCTCTAAACAACCCCACTGCCTTGTTACTGAACGTTTCAGCTATCCGCTCCACTCTCCGCTCTGACATATCACCATCATCCCCCCACCTTCATCTACCTATCGCATTCCCAGCCAGCTTCCTCACAGCCCCACCCACCTCCAATGTGACTCTCAGCTCCCTTCACCACCTCTCCCATATTCTTGATGAAGAGCTTATGCTCGAAACATCGACTCTCCTGCTCCTCAGCTGCTGCCTGACCAGCTGTGCTTTTCCAGCACCACACTTTTTTACTCAATTCTTATTTTTATACTCTATTTGCTTTGAAATTAGGGACAAAATTCCACTTGCTTTCCTTGTTACCTTCTGAATGAATATACTCGCTTTTTATGGTTTATGCCTGAGGACTTCCAAATTCCTTTATGCTACAATTTCCTGCAGTCATTCACCAGGTAATTAATATTCACTTCCCCTATGTCTCCTGCCAAAGTGCATAATCTTACATTTTTACACATACTTTTCCAAGTTTTTGCCCACTCGCTTAACCTACCCATAAACATCCTGTGCCATCTTCACGACTTGCCTTCCGACTATTTCATGTCAGCTGCACATTTGATGACAATGCATTCATTAATATTTATTGTAAATAATGTACATATCAGATTGTACATACAGTAGTTCCCCTGTACCCATGGGGGATACATTCTAAGACTTACTGCGGAAGGTTGAAACCATGGATAGGAGCAAACCCATTCATTTACCTTCCTGGCGGCCCCTGGTCCCTGGTTCTGGAAGGTTCCCTATAATATGCTTGGAGCGCGGTAACTGCAGGCAACTTAAAACGTGGAAAATGATTCTGCAGTTGCCCTGTATCGCATGATTAGAATTCAGCAAGTTGCTTATGTAACAAGTCACTAGTAAGTAATTACTTTTTTAGCAAATAAACTTATTCAGGTAACATATAAAGATAATGAACTAAAAGTATAGACAGGGGCGGCACGGTGGCTCAGTGGTTAGCGCTAGGGACCTGGGTTCGATTCCAGCCTCGGGCGACTGTCTGTGTGGAGTTTGCACGTTCTCCCTGTGTCAGCATGGGTTTCCTCCGGGTGCTCTGGTTTCCTCCCACAGTTCAAAGATGTGCAGGTTAGGTGAATTGGTCATGCTAAATTGCCCGTAGAGTTAGGTGCATTAGTTAGGGGGAATAGGTCTGGGTGGGTTACTTTTCGGAGGGTCGGAGTGGACTAGTTGGGCTGAAGGGCCTGTTTCCACACCGTTGGGAATCTAATCTGTTGGGAATCTAATAAATTGTAATCAATCATGCGTCTATCCTTCTTGAAAGTTTATTGACATTGGGGCTTCTTCCTGGATGAGTACACAAAGCAAAACTTTTGGTGACAGCGGTGGTTGAGTCCGGATTCTCTTTTAAGAACTTCCAGGTATCAAGAATGAATATGTCTGTCTTAAGAACCCCCCACTTGTGGTGAAGGGGTATTCCTCACAAACCTTAGTAAGAGAGGCTTCAGAGAAAAGCAAAAGAGAGAACAAAGGCAGTTGCTCCAGGCAGGTTACTTATGGGACTGCCTCTGTCTTCAAATCCAAAACCTTTATTACACCCATTAATTGGGCTATGTGGCCACTCTTTGAAAGCCTTGTAGACTTAGTAACACCAGTTCAGCAGCTTGTGATCTTATAAATGGAACATTTCCTCTCATTTCAGCAAGCCCCCTTGCAAGTGCTCTTTCCAAAGAATCCAAAAAATGTCAAGTCAGTGATAGTCCAAATTAATATTTCAGATAGCACATCTTCAGTTGCTACTTATGCATTTTTTTTCCAATTAAAGTCACAGCACAGGGAATAAGTCTGGAATACTTGTAAGCTTTTAAATTATTCTCTCTGGTTTAAAGGGAGCAGCGACCAGCAGGAATGGACAGACAACAATTTGACAGCACAGAGTTCAACACAAATAAAAGGGTCAGTGAGTTATGAATTCGAACAGCAAGCAGAATGCTGCGGTGCCGAGTGCTTTTGGAGCAATTAATGGTGGCTACTATCTGTATTTTTGATGCAATAATTGTGCCATATATGCACTACAGCTTTATTGGGTATAATGAACAATTGCTTAAGCCTAACATGTATGCTGTAAGACTTAAAAGCACATTATTAGCATGTTATATGGTTTGGTGGATTGCTTGAACTTAGTATCTTGGCAGAGTCATGATAGTGTCAACCATGGGTGACACATAATGCATTGCAATGAAATTTATAACTTTATAATTTATAACTTGGAATGAAATTCTTTCACATGAACGCACACAAACACACACACGTAGAAAAAGACAACCACCTGATGAAGGAGCAGCGCTCCGAAAGCTAGTGTTTCCAATTAAACCTGTTGGACTATAACCTGGTGTTGTGTGATTTTTAACATAGAAAGAAGCACACTCAAACAATAATATTAATTTCTGTTATCCCTTTGACATAATAAAACATCCCAAGGTGTTTTACAGCAAAATGCAACATTGATCCACAGAAGGGATATTTAAGCAGAAGATGAAAACCTTGGCTAAAGAATTAAAGAAAATGGAAGTGTGACAGAATGATGGAGCAATTTAGGAAGGGGATTCAAGAGCTTAGATCCCACGCACCTGAAGACATGCTTACCACTGATGCATTAATTAATAATAGGAATTCACAAAAAAACTATTATTACAGCATCTCTCGTTATATAAATAGTCCAACTCAAGATTGGGCAGTGCTTGTCCTATTCCAAAGAAATGAAGCCAGTTTAAATGGTTAAGTTTCAGTGGGTGAGCACTTTGGGGATAGTGACCATAACTCCGTAGTTTCAAGTCATTATGAAAGGGATGAGGATTGTGCAGAACTTAATTGTCTAAATTTGGAGAAGACGAATTTCAACATCATTAAAAAGGATCTGTTGAATAAGGAATAAAAACAGAAACTGGGGCTGGAAAATCTCACCAGATCTGACAGGATCTATGCAGAGAAATCAGAGATAACATTTTGGGTCCAGCAACGCTCCCTCAGAATAGATAAATATGGAGCTGGAGTAGCTATTTGCTGGTAAGTCTAAATCAGGAAAGTGAAAGTCTTTTGAAAGTGAGAATTCAGGGCCAGCGGGTCCCTCGAAGAGTGACGGGCAAGGACAGCAATTCCAGAGAATCCTTGATGTTATTGGATATCAAGAGTTTGGCAAATAAAACGAAGCAGGGAGGCCCTTAAAAAGCATAACAAGTGTAGGTGGTTCCATAAAAAAAAGTAATCCAGAGAGCAAAGAGGGGCCATATAATATCTTTGGCAATTAGGATCAAGAAAAATTCCAAGACCTTTGTGCGTGGAGCCAGTGGACATGGGTGAGACCTTTCATGAGAACTCAGAGAGAAAGACATTTCAAATGGGATTGTGAGGCTCTAGAACACATTAAGATGAATGACGAGGAGGTATTAGCTGTTTTAGCAGGCAGAAAGGCACATAAAACCCCAGGGTCTCCTATCGCAGGCTGCCACAGGATAGGAGGAGATTTCCTCAGCCTTCTGAGGAAGTAGAAGTATTGGTGTGCTTTAATGACCATAACAACACTATCTTCTCTAAGATTCTGGAAGCTGAACTGTTACTTCTAATTTATTTTCATCCAAACTTGAGTCTGATTTAAAGATTGCGTATCAGTTCTATGGCTATCAGCATTATAATCACAATGACAGAAAATTGCTTTTATTTGTCATTCTCTGAATTCAGATCCATGACCCATGTGTTTTTTTTAATCATCTGTGCTGAACTGTAAGGCTTACCTGTTGTACCATTTGTGCAGTTGAGAAAACACATTTTAATTCTGCACAGAAGTTCAGTTCTGAACCTGTTTTCCCACCTATTATATGAATACATTTTGTTTATGGTAAGCAAGCTACTTTTGAAGTTATTGAAGGAAGCTTGTTTTGTTTTCTTGGTCAGCAGTAACAAAGGAAACCAAATCATCTATTTTGCGAATTAAATATGACATTTACACTGGTAGTATGACTTCAGGAGTAACTGGATTCCCAAGCCATTCCTCCTTTCAGAAACGTAAACCTACATTTAATACATAACTGGACTTTTCCACAATATTTATTTGTCTAATGTTCTGGAAGGGTTTTACAAGAAAAGCAATTTGAAAATAACTTGTTATGAAAACATCGACTCCTCATTGAGTTTTAACTTGCTAACTCACAGGCATTCTATCTTCAGGAAGCAATGAACATCGTACATATTTGAGTAATAGTCGATCTCGTGTAAAAGTCGACTCCCTAGTTTTGGCCAATTGACCTAGAATCTTTCACATATCTCATGTAAACATTGACCCTAATTCTTCACACATGACAGATCAACATTTATGAGTTAAGTGTGCCAGTCGTCATGTCCACTCCAGTCTGCTGGTTATTCCATTCCACTCTCGGTCTTCCAGTCCACTGGCTGTTGTGTTCTGCTCCAGGTTTTCAGAATTATCATAATTCATTCTTTTTCTTGATTTGTTTAGAGATCAATTAGGCTCCTACTAATGATACGGTATGAATTTTGATGGGCATGAATTTCAGCCCCTCAAAAGTAGTATTCAAAAGAGTAGGGCCGATCAGGGATAGCATAGGGAATTTGTGTGTGGAGTCTGAGGAGGCAGGGGAAGCCCTAAATGAGTTTTTTTGCTTCTGTCTTTATGAAAGAAACAAATTTTGTAGTGAATGAAACCTTTGAAGAGCAGGTGTGCATGCTAGAATGGATAGAGATAGAGGACGCTGATGTGCTGAAAATTTTGTCAAACATTAAGATTGCCAAGTCGCCAGGCCCGGACCAGATTTGTCCTCAGCTGCTTTGAGAAACGAGAAATGCAATTGCTTCACCACTTGCGAAGATCTTTGCATCCTCGCTCTCCACTGCAGTCGTACCTGAGGGCTGGAGAGAGGCAAATGTAATTTTTCTCTTCAAGAAAGGAAATAGGGAAATCCCCGGCAATTACAGACCAGTAAGTCTCACATCTGTCGTCTGCAAGGTGTTAGAAAAGGATTCTGACGGATAGGATTTATGACCATCTGGAAGAGCGTGGCTTGATTAAATGCAGTCAGCATGGCTTTGTGAGGGGCAGGTCATGCCTCACAAACCTTATCGAGTTCTTTGAGGATGTGACTAGAAAAGTAGATGAGGGTCGAGCTGTGGATGTGGTGTATACGGACTTAAGCAAGACATTTGATAAGGTTCCCCATGGTAAGCTCATTCAGAAGGTCAGGAGGAATGGGATACAGGGGAACTTACCTGTCTGGATACCGAATTGGCTGGCCAACAGAAGACAGCGAGTGGTAGTAGAAGGAAAATATTCTGCCTGGAAGTCTGTGGTGAGTGGTGTTCCACAGGGCTCTGTCCTTGGGCCTTTATTGTTTGTAATTTTTATTAATGACTTGGATGAGGGGATTGAAGGATGGGTCAGCAAGTTTGCAGACAACATAAAGGTTGAAGGTTTCGTTGACAGTATAGAGGGCTGCAGCGGGACATTGACAGGATACAGAGATGGGCTGAGAGGTGGCAGATGGAGTTCAACCTGGATAAATGCGAGGTGATGCATTTTGGAAGGTCGAATTTGAAAGCTGAGTACAGGATTAAGGATAGGATTCTTGGCAGTGTGGAGAAACAGAGGGATCTTGGTGTGCAGGTACATAGATCTCTTAAAATGGCCACCGAAGTGGACAGGGTTGTTAAGAATGAGCTCGGACTTTTTTCATTGGAGAAAAGGAGGAGGAGAGGGGACCTAATTGAAGTATACAAGATAATGAGAGGCATAAATAGAGTCGATAGCCAGAGACTATTTCCCAGGGCAGAAATGACTAACACGAGGGGTCATAGTTTTAAGCTGGTTGGAGGAAAGTATAGGGGGATGTCAGAGGCGGGTTCTTTACACAGAGAGTTGTGAGAGCATGGAATGCGTTGCCAGCAGCAGTTGTGGAAGCGAGGTCATTGGGGACATTTAAGAGATTACTGGACATGCATATGGTCACAGAAATTTGAGGGTACATACATAAGGATCAATGGTCGGCACAACATCATGGGCTGAAGGGCCGGTTCTGTGCTGTACTGTTCTATGTTCTATGTAATAGTGGGCCCCATAAACGTAACCTTAAAAATTAGCCAAAAAAATCGGGCTTTTACGTATCTGTTTTTTACACAAAGCAATTAAGTCAAAAGTTGTTTTGATGACTGGAGCAGTTCGAATCATTAATACATGCAAATTATTTCAAATGATTCTGTTATTTTTGAATGCTGAGCCATTAAGGGGGATTATTGAGGAATGGCTTGGGAATCCAGTTACTCCTATAGCTATACTAAAAGTGTAAATGTCTTCTTTAATTAGCAAAATAGACAATTGGTTTTTCCTTTGTTACTGCTGATCAAAGGGGTAAAATTCACCTGAGTGGAATTAATGTAGGAAAGGTAAATTGCAAACAATAACAGATCACCTCACAGGCTACAAAATAACATTTGTTGCTCCAGTTGGGATAAAAATGATGTGGTTGCACAATGAAAGAAAATGCCTTGTGCATGTTGAGTACCTCCTCTTAATGTTCAGCTCTTGGTCAAAGAGACGCAGCTTGATGGACAAATGGGAAATTATGTAATTTGTGCTTGAAGCACCTTGACTTGAATGTCTGTCAAGGAACAATGCTGATGGTCTCACCGAAATAATTGTTTCCCTCAACAGTCAATGAAAGAAACCTAATAGAGGTTTGTACAAGCATGAAGGATGCAAATAATGTGTCTCTAAGGCAAGTGTCTTTTCCCTCGGGTTGGGGATTTCAAACCACAGAGGGCAGCTTTTTAATGGGAGAGCAGAAAGATTTAAAAAAACACACAAGGGCAATGTTTTTACACAGAGTGGTTCTTGTGTGGAATGAACTTCCAGAGGAAGTGGTTGATGCGAGTACAGTTACGTTTAAAAGACATTTGGATGAGTACATGAATAAGAAATGTTTGGAAGGATACGGGCCAAGCACAGGCAAGTGGGACTGGTTTAGTTTGGGCTTATGGTCGGGATGGATTGGTCAGACCAAAGGGCCAAAGGCCTCATGTTCATGAAGTGGTCATAGGCTCAAGTGAGCAGCACCACTGTGTTCTCCACAGGGTTTAGTTACTACCTCCCTCAAGTCAGTACAGTGTATGCCTTGGAAAGACTGTGCATGTCATGATGTTACCATGTATCTACTGCCCATGTCATGCTGAGTGGTAGAGTTTGGAAGGTGTTGTCAAAAGAATCTTGACGAGTTGTTGCTGTGATAATAATGGCGATGACATTGAATGGCAAGAGGAGATGGCTGGATTCTGGCTTGTCACAAATGGTCATTGCCTGGTACTTGCCACTTATCAGCCCAAATCTGAATATTATCCAGTTCTTTTCTCCTGGATAAAACTTGACCTTAAGAAAGTCATTAAAAGTCAGTGGAAGGCGGATAAGCCTAAGACAATAACCTGAGGAACGTTTGTAGTACTGTCTTTGGACTGAGGTGATTGATCTCCAAAAACCATAATCATTTTCCTTTGTGCTAGCTATGATTCTAACTGTGAGGAACTTTCTCTCTGATTCCTATTGATTTATCATTTTTGCCAGACCTCCTTGATGGTGCACCTAATCAAGGACAGCCAACTTCCACTCATACTAGCAAATCAACTCCTTTGTCCTTGATTGGACAGAGATGATAATGCATTCTGTGGAAGATGTGCAGAAGATGTTTCCACATGTGGGAGAGTCCAGAACAAGGAGTGACAAATGGTCATGAATGAAGTGAAAAGGGAATCCAGGAGAAAGATCTTTGCAAAGAGAGTAATTAGGATAAAGAACTTTCTACCACAATAAGTAGATGAGGCAGAAGGAAGTGAAATGAGTTCGCAAGAAGTGAGATAAACATATGGGGACAAAATAAAATAGAAGCCTCTGGTGTAATCTTGAAATAGGAGGAAGTGTGTGTGTGGAGTATAAACAGCCGCATGAACCTATTGGACCCAATGGCCTTTCTCCATGCTGTTGTAATTCTGTGCTGACTGATTGGATTGCTTGCAACTCATTTGAACAATGGTGCCTGATAGCCCATAGGACAATTGTTACACAGCTGCTGACCCCTCATTTTTTTTTCTGAGAGCTCCACCCATTGCACAAACTTTCCATCCAGTCATTCCAATTCCTTCTCATATAAAGACACTAGTGTAAATGTTACTGGCCCAATAATTTAAACTCTAGTCTAATGCTCTGGAGAGATGGCAGAATTCAATAAACCTTTGCAACTAAAAGCTAACCTAATGGGAATCATGTAACTACAGCTGATTGTCTTAAACACCCATCTGGTTCACTGGTGTTCTTTAAGGAAGTAAGCTACCATCCCTACCTGGTCTGGCCGACATGTGACTCCAAACCCACAGCAATGTGATTAACTGTTAACTGTTGTCTTAACTAATCTCACCTGCCTGTGCTTGGCCCATATCCTTTCAAACATTGCTTATTCATGCATGTATCCAAATATCTTTTAAATGTTGCAACTGTACCTGCAACCACCACTTGCTAGTTTCAGCTTTAGCTTATATTATCATAAATTTTACTGTGACATTTAAAAGTATTTGTAACACAAAAGATACAAGAGCAAAATGACTATCCATGATATTAGCATCTGAATGCATAATACATTCCTTGCAAATTTCAGCCTGGTTAGCACACAAAACAATATTTTTCACTCTATCTCGGTACATGTGACAATAGAAATTAAAATGAAAATGATCAGAAAGACTTACAGCACAGAATGATACCATTTGATCCATTGAGCCTATGCTGTTTTTGAAGCAGAAGTTTGCTCTCTGTAAAGATTATATTTTTGTCTTTTTTTTTCTGTAATTTTGATTGAGGACTGAAGTAGGAAAAGCACCGTTTAAAGAGCGCGTAGGCTGAATTTGATGGGATTTTTGGTTATGTGCGAGTTGCTTTGAGTTTGCAAGTGATTCTTGCCATGAGGCAAAGTGAGCTTTTGTGTCATATCTTACTAAACTTGCAGCATTGATTGATTTTTCAGCTCATGAGGTATCATGTCTGATGTTCGTTTCATCTTACCATGTCCCATTGATGGAGATCTCACTCACTGGAGATTTCAATGTTGATTGGCATGTCTGCCACTGGTGCCATATTTGAAAGGCTGTTGTACACTGTCAGTCTGGAGCTGCCCTTCATGGTTCCTGACATTTTCCCTGGACGTGGTAGAAAGGAGGAAATCAGAGCTCTGCTTTGCTGGCAAGGTCCTGGAGGTCTTCCTGGACAGGATGGTGCACAGACAGAGATTCCTCTTCCCCCATGGTCAGCAGACCATGTCAGTCTGGTGTGAGGGATTCACACTCAGGTTAAAGTAGTCATAGCCATTCCCAGCAAGATAGGGAGAAAGCCAATGTCCCTCCCTACTCTGCCTTTGTAAGTGCTACCATCTTCTCTCAAATACATCACACTTGCTCACTACTGCTACTGGACCCATCTCCCACAAGGCTTATGCTCTACCACTCTCACTAATGACAGCATCATCTTCCCCACTCGCCTGCACCCAGCCCAACCTGTCACAGCACTGCATGCCCTTTGTTGAATTGAATTGAATTGAATTGAATATATTGTCACGTACTGAGGCACAGTGAAAAGCTTTGTCTCGCAATACAGGCAGATCACAGAGTTAAGTAACATAGATAGTAGAGATAATAAAGGAAATTGTTGGGCTTACTCATGTAATCAGGAAACTTCACCACCTATCAGCTGTGCCACCCACTTTCATCTCCCGGAACAGCTGCCCCTCTGTCTCATTCCAGGAGGAAAGAAGTCCAAAATAGGGCAGGACGAGCCAACATGGGTGGTGCACTGCCCATCATTTTTCTCTCACCCTTTATGAGAAGAGGGTCCTGATTCTGAACTGCTATCAGAGGCTGTCCCTGATATATTATGCTGGGAGCCCCAAGCGAAGACTATTCCCCTTGTCTTGCCTGAGGTTGGTTGACACTATAAGATATTCCTGGTTTTGTGCTTGTGTTAAATGGCATGATGAGACAGAAGTAATAGAAGCCTGGTAGGTCTGGCTTAGGGGCAAAGCACAAAAGGATAAGCAAGGCACAGAAGCTGTGAGCATTCAGGTCAGATCAAAATGAGCGAGCATGGTGACCGTTTGGAGATGCAGATGAGTGAAGTCAATGAGCAGCTACATATGTGTCCCTTACAGCACAATTTATTTGCTGCAACATTACAATAGTAGATGTAGGCCTGAGACTGTTACTCATCTCCTTCTGGAATGTGCCTTTGCAAAGGAAGTCTGGACAGAGAGTTGACGTGGTTTTTTTGTTGCAGTTCACCCCGAGCAGTTCCATGACGTGGGACTCTGTAGTCTCCTGTCTGTTCCCTGTGACACACATCAAGACAACTATTGACTGTGCCTGGAGGACCATCAACTTGGTGAAAGACGTTCTTTGGTCTGTTTGAAACCTGTTGGTCTTCCAGAGTGAGGAGTTAGTCTCAACCGAGTGTTGCAGACTGACACATTCCAAGACTATGTGCTGACCATCTTCACCTTAGTACCATTGATGAGACAGAGGCATACCCTCCACTCTGTTTCCTAAAGCCAATGGCCAGTTCCTTCATTTTGCTGATGCTGATATAGAGGCTGTTGCCTTTACAGCATGCCGCTAATCACTCAATCTCTTTCCTGGATTTGGTCTCGTCATTATTTGAGATCCGACCTACAACAGTGGTGTCGTCAGCTGGAGTTGTAACTGGAGTTGGGGTTGAATATGGTCACACAAAGTGAGTGCGTTAAGAGTACAGTAGGGATCTGAATATGCAGCCTTGCACGGCACCGATGTTGAGAATTATGGCGGAGCAAATGTTGTTGTCTATTCTTGCTGATTGCGGTCTATGGGTCAGCAAGTCAAGGATCCTGTTACGGACGGATGGAACTGAGACCTAGGTCTCAGAGCTATGATTTTGGCTGTAATGTGGCATTGTACCGGTTGCCTTTTGGGAGGCCATATGCACCACATCAGCAGCCCAACCACATCAAAGGGAATCTGATGGATATTAGGTTTTGAAGTCTTAATAACAATTCCTGATGAGATTGAAACCAGGTATAGGATGAGGCAAAAATCCTTACAGTCCAAAGACCGGACAAGACCCTGGACTTTTCCAATAGCTAAAATATTGGGCAACACCATGGAATAAAGCCACAGCAGACACCCAAGAGAATCAGCAGAATGGGGATTTCTGTCGGAGACTATTGTTCAGCCTGGAATTCGAATTTACACCTTCACTCTGAAAGAATACAGTAGTCCGTCCCCCCCCCCCTCCGTATCCAAAGGGGATATGTTCCAAGACCAACCATGGATGCCAGAAACCGCGGATAGTAGCAAACCCATACATTTATAGACAATACACAATAGGTGCAGGCATCTGCCATTCTGCCCTTCGAGCCTACATCACCATTCAATATGATCATGGCTGAGCATCCTTAATCAGTATCCTGTTCCTGCCTTATCTCCATAACCCTTGATTTCACAATCCTTGAGAGCTCTATCCAACTCTTTCTTAAATGAATCCAGAGACTGGGCCTCCACTGCCCTCTGGGGCAGAGCATTCCACACAGCCACCACTCTCTGGGCGAAGAAGTTTCTCCTCATCTCTGTCCCAAATAGCCCTTCCTGATGAAGGGCTTTTGCCCGAAGCGTCGATTTCGCTGCTCGTTGGATGCTGCCTGAACTACTGTGCTCTTCCAGCACCACTGATCCAGAATCTGTCCTAAATAGTCCACTCCGTATTTTTAAGCTGTGTCCTCTGGTTCGGTACTCACGCATCAACGGAAACAGGTTTCCTGCTGCCAGAGTGTCCAATCCTTTAATAATCTTATATTTCCCAATCATATCCCCTCTCAGTCTTCTAAACTCAAGGGTATACAAGCCCAGTCGCTCCAGTTTTTTAGTGTAAGGTAATCCCGCCATTCCAGGAATTGACCTCATGAACCTACGCTGCGCTCCCTCAATACCCAATATGTCTTTCCTCATATTTGGAGACCAGAACTGCACACTGTACTCCAGGTGTGGTCTCACCAGGGCCCCGTACAGCTGCAGAAGAACCTTTTTGCTTCTATACTCAATCCCTCTTGTTATGAAGGCCAGCATGCTATTAGCCTTCTTCACTATCTGCTGTACTTGCATGCTTACCTTCATTGACTGGTGTACGAGAAAACCCAGATCTTTCTGTACTGCCCCTTTACCTAAGTTGATTCCATTTGGGTAGTAATCTGCCTTTCTGTTCTTGCCACCAATGTGGATAACCATACATTTATCCACATTAAACTGCATCTGCCAAGTATCTGACCACTCACCTAACTTGTCCAGGTCACCCTGTAATCTTCTAACATCCTCCTCACATTTCACCCTGCCACGCAGCTTAGTATCATCAGCAAATTTGCTAATGTTATTACTAATACCATCTTCTACATCATTAACATATATTGTAAAAAGCTGCGGTCCCAGTACTGATCCCTGCGGTACCCCACAGTCACTGCCTGCCATTCCGAAATGGAGCCGTTTATCACTACCCTTTGTTTCCTCTCAGCCAACCAATTTTCAATCCAAGTTAGTACTTTGCCCCCAATACCATGCACTCTAATTTTGCTCACTAACCTCTTATGTGGGAATTTATTAAAAGCTTTCTGAAAGTCCAGGTACACTACATCTACTGGATCTCCCTCATCCATCTTCAGAGTTACATCCTCAAAATATTCCAGAAGATTAGTCAAGCATGATTTCCCCTTCATAAATCCATGCTGACTCTGACCTATCCTGTTACTACTATCCAGATGTGTCATAATTTCATCCTTTATAATAGACTCCAGCATCTTTCCCACCACTGAGGTCAGACTAACTGGTCTATAATTTCCTGCTTTCTCTCTTCCACCTTTCTTAAAAAGTGGTATAACATTAGCCACCCTTCAATCCGCAGGAACTAATCCCAAATCTATCGAACTCTGGAAAATAATCACCAATGCATCCACAATTTCTCCTTCAGTACCCCGGGATGTAGACCATCAGGCCCCAGGGACATATCAACTTTCAGACCTAACAGTCTCTCCAACACCAATTCCTGGCAAATATAAATTCCCTTCAGTTCAGGTCCTTCAGCCACTGTTACCTCAGGGAGATTGCTCATGTCTTCCCCAGTGAACACAGATCTGAAGTACCAATTCAATTCTTCTGCCATTTCTTTGTTCCCTGTAATAAATTCCCCTGTTTCTGTCTTCAAGGGCCCAAATTTAGTCTTAACCATATTTTTGCCTTTCACATACCTAAAAAAGCTTTTACTATCCTCCTTTATATTTTTGGCCAGTTTACCTTCGAAGCTCATTTATTTCTCTGCGTATTTCCTTCTTAGGAATCCTCTGTTGTTTGTTAAAAGCTTCCCACTCCTCCGTTTTCCCACTTATTGCCTAGTTAAATGGGAAACTTACCTTCCCGGAAGCCCCCTGGTTCGTGGTTCTGGAATATTCCACGTAATATTTTCAGGCCACGGTCAACCATGGATAACTGAAACCTTGGAAGTCAATTCCACAGATACAGCAGTTGCTCTCTATTCAACCGACACTAGCCCAAGCCGTCCTTTACATCTCGGACTACTCAGCACAGACAATATGGGGCTGTCAGAGATACCAGACATTTAACTTCAAGCTAAATCCATTCACACATACACTTAACAATTGGGAAAACAAACTGACTTCAGAAGGAAACACCAGAAATACATTGGACAACACAGATTTGAACAGAGAGAATGGCGGGGGTGGGGGCACACAGTCTGTATAACTGCCAGCCTTTCCCTCACCTAAGAGATCCTTTCTCAACAACAAAACTTTGCCCAAAGAGCCTCCCAACAGGCTTCCACCCCAAACAAGCAGCTTCAGAGCCAAGAACCACAGAGACCAAACCGAGAACCAGGAACAGGTAGGCCAAACTAAGGGTGTCATCGGAGCAAAAAGACATCTGAGAGGGGGATGCCAACCAGAGTTTCCTGAACAAGAGCTACCAGACATGGGCCTGTTCAGAATCAAGAACCCTTAGCAAGCAGGTATATTTCCAAACCTTATTTTCCACATTGGTGAGCTTAAACTCCCAAGGTTTTGTCTTCCTTAGTGGTGAACTTAAACTCCCAAGACCCCACGTTTTCTGACCTAACTAGCAGGGAAGTGAAAGCGAATGGTGACAGTGCATTGGGACCCCAAGGGAAGAAAGTCTGATTAAAGATTGTGTAATTAAAACTGCTGCTTTCTGTGTGTGTCAGTGGGATAAGGTTCTATAGTGTCAAGCTAGCTAATCGCGTATTTATATAGCATTACTGCTCTGTGTATAATTTCATATTCACCTATTGTCATTCACCTGTTTTTGTTGTATCATACTTACATTTTGTATTTATAATAAATAGAGATTATTTTGCCCTGAAACACCTGTCTACTACCTTCTTCATTTCATACTCTCCAAATTTTAAATAAAGACTTTAATAAATCCTAACATACGTGGACAACCAGACATTAATGAGTCGGCAGAGAGCAGCCTAATTGCTCAACATGAACATTGATAGCAGTTAGTGAAAATTGGCAATCAATCCCTAAATATTGGCTTTGTGCTAATAGTACAGCAACTTGCTAGGTTCAGCAATGACAAGAAATATGTTGTGCCAATTAGCAGGATGAGTTGGCATTATTCTCAATTCTAAATAACTTGTTTGTTCTTCAAAGCGTCAATTGAGAACAGTGTGGGAAACATTACAAAGGAAAATGGAAAATCTTGCAATTATTAGTGAGCGCAGAGAAATGGTGAGAATGTTCGAGGCCACAGAATAGCCTCTTGGTTCAGAGAACATACAGAATTTAACATCATAGTTTATACAAGCAGTTAAATCTTCACCAGATCTTGCAGCCTATTAATCTCCAACAAGCAAACATTGGTATTTCAACTACCCTAATGTGAGTGGTGCTGCAATATTTATTGGTGATTACATTTAATCTACATGGTGAAAAATTAAGGGATTTGTCAATTCTTTGAGAACAGCTTGGCTTTCCTTATAGCTCATTACCAACAATTATACAGGACAGAGGATGTTCAAAATCCTAGTGATAAACAAAATAATTGCTTCTCATGCTAAATAAGGCTCAAAGTACAGGATTTGGATCCGATATTCTGCTTCCTTCCATCCCCTTCTCAATTCACTGCAAAAAATCTTGTTCGCTGTCTTTGCACATCGTTGAATCAGTTACTTGGCAACAAAGCCAGGAGGCAATTTCAGAACATCCAGATCTTCCTTGATTGTCAGCTATGAAAAGGAGAAACTAGATCTTATTACTGGCATCATTTGTGAAATGAAATAGAGTTCACCTTTCGGGTCTGGTGACCCTTCCACAGAAATTCTGAGTAAGGATCAGCGGACCCAAAACATTAACTCAGATTTCTCTCCGCAGATGCTGCCAGACCTGCTAAGCTTTTCCAGCAACTTCTGCTTTTGTTTCTGATTTACAGCATCCGCAGTTCTTTTGGTATTTAGATCCTATTACTGACTGTCTAACGACTATCATCTAAACTGTGAGCATGTTTAAAAAAAAGGAACAAAAAATTCAACTTTCAAGTCTACCATAACTGGCTTGGCTAGATAAAAAAGGAACAAACCTATTGGGATGGATGTAAATCAAACAGAGAATTGCAGTGAATGTAACATGTGAGATTTCCAGTGCTAAAGAGAGTTTAAGGAGGTAGTTTATTGAATACAACAGAATGCAGAGGAGAGCAGAAAGCTAAGACCACCTGAATATCAAAGTTGTCTGAAATTGATGATTAAAAGTAATTGACGAGGTGGAGATGCTGCCTCATTGTGGAACCTTAATTAAAATGATTAAATAACTCACAATGATTACTCCTGCCTTACAGAGATTATTAATGCATCCACTTAAGATTTATCTTTACAGCAACAGGCGGCTTGAAACTGTTTGCCTGCTCAGTCTCATTATTTGAATACCCTGTGCAAAGTCAAAAGAAAATGTTAGCTATTAGCGCATGACCAGGCTGGTCCCTTCCCCGTGACTGAGGGCTCTGGGGAGCACATTATAGAGACAAGACTGTGAAACTTAAGTTTGAGCAGCTTCAGGAGGACAAAAATGTAATAAATGGTGTGTCTCTACTTCCGGACCAGGAAACCTGGGTTCAGGTCTCACCTGTGTCAGAGATGTACAATAAAGTTTCTGATCAAGTTGATAAGAAAATATAATAAAAGTAAAGAGCAGGAAATATTATTTCATGTTAAATAAGTAACTGCAAAGCAGTGTTACCCACCTCTGATTGGATGAATTTTTGGAGATTTGCACACTTGACATTTGATTAGATCACATTTGATTACTTGACAGCCTTTAACAATGATTAATCAAGGCAGTCAGTTATATCATTTTAGTGAACCCTGCTAATCTCCTTTTGAATTGGCTGTGCACCAAAATGGCTTTGTGCGTGGGAAATCATGTGTCACAAACTTGATTGAGTTTTTTGAGGAAGTAACAAAGAAGATTGATGAGGGCAGAGCAGTAGATGTGATCTATATGGACTTCAATTAGGCATTCAACAAGGTTCCCCATGGGAGACTGATTAGCAAGATTAGATCTCATGGAATACAGGGGGAACTCGCTATTTGGGTACAGAACTGGCTCAAAGGTAGAAGATAGAGGGTGGTGGTGGAGGGTTGTTTTTCAGACTGGAGGCCTGTGACCAGTGGAGTGACATAAGGATCCCTGCTGGGTCCTCTGCTTTTTGTCATTTACATAAATGATTTGGATGCGAGCATAAGAGGTACAGTTAGTAAGTTTGCAGGTGACACCAAAATTGGAAGTTTCGTGGACAGCGAAGAGGGTTACCTCAGATTACCAAAGGATCTTGACCAGATGGGCCAATGGGCTAAGAAGTGGCAGATGGACTTTAATTCAGATAAATGCGAGGTGCTGCATTTTGGGAAAGCAAATCTTAGCAGGACTTATACACTTAATGGTAAGGTCCTAGGGAGTGTTGCTGTACAAGGAGCTCCTTGAAAGTGTAGTCGCAGATAGATAGGATAGTGAAGAAGGCGTTTGGTATGCTTTCCTTTATTGGACAGGGTATTGAGTACAGGAGTTGGGAGGCCATGTTGCAGCTGTACAGGACATTGGTTAGGCCACTGTTGGAATATTGTGTGCAATTCTGGTCTCCTTCCTATTGGAAAGATGTTGTGAACTTGAAAGGGTTCAGAAAAGGTTTACAAGTATGTTGCCAGGGTTGGAGGATTTGAGCTATAGGGAGAGGCTGAACAGGTTGGCGCTGTTTTCCCTAGATCGTCGGAGGCTGAGGGGTGACCTTATAGAGGTTTACAAAATTATGAGGGGCATGGATAGGGTAAATAGGCAAAGTCTTTTCCCTGAGGTCAAGAACTAGAGGACATAGGTTTAGGGTAAGTGTGGAAAGCTATAAAAGAGACCTAAGGGGCAACATTTCCACACAGAGGGTGGTACATGTATGGAATGAGCTGCCAGAGGAAGTGGTGGAGGCTGGTACAATTGCAACATTTAAGAGGCATTTGGATGGGTACATGAATAGGAAGGGTTTGGCGAGATATGGGCTGGGTGCTGGCAGGTGGGACTAGATTGGGTTGGGATATCTGGTCGGCATGGACAGGTTGGACTGAAGGGTCTGTTTCCATGCTGTATATCTCTATGACTCTATGACTCTATTTCCGTCCAGATAAACATATCGGCACAGCAGGCAGTGAAGGAGACCAATGGTATGTTGGCCTCCACATTGGGCGGATTCAATTCCTGAAGCAGGGGGTGTCTTGCAGCAAGTGTACAGTGGAGTATTCTGTGCAGTTTGGTCTTCTTACCTGATTATATTTTCTGGCTGTGGGACTGCAACAAAAGTTATCCAGACTGATTCATGGAGTGGCAGGCCTGAAGAATGAAGAAAGGTTGGATCGGTTATGACTATATTAATTAGACTTTAAACTAATGAAATGGGAATCTCATGGAAACTTTTATAACTCGAACAAGAGCAGACAAAGTAAACATGAGAAGAGTGCTTCTGATGATGGAGTCCCGAACCAGGGGTCTCAGTCTAAGGAAACGGGATAGATCATTTAGGACTGAGATGAGAACAACTTTCTTAACCGAAAGAGTGGGGAGCTGGTGAAAGTTTCTGCCACATAAAGCTATTGAGGGTAAAACAGTTTTCAAGTAGGAGTATGGTATAGTTCTTAAGAGCTGAAGAAAACAGGACAGGATACAGTACTGAGTTGGGTGATTAGCCATGTTCACATTGAATGGTGGAGCATGTTTGAAGATTGAAAAGCCTATTCTTACTCCTAGTTATTATGTTTATTTGATCTTGTTGATTAACAGAGCAAGCTGGAGTGGCTGAATGGCCTACTCATGCAGTTATTTCTTATATTTTAATGATAAAAATAAATCCTTTTCACTCATTCTCTCTTTCCTCCTGAGACAGACAGGACTGACAGATGACACCTTGCAGGTCAGGGTACTGCTCCTCCTTGTTCAGTTTTTTGATACTTGAGAATAATCTTCTGGACGGCATGGTGGCTCAGTGGTTAGCACTGTTACCTCACAGCACCTGGGAACCGGGTTTGATTCCAGCCTCAGGCGACTGTCTCTGTGGAATTTGCACATTCTCCCCATCTCTGTGCAGGTTTCCTCCGGGCACTCTGGTTTCCTCTCACAATCCAAAGATGAGTAATTTTAGATGAATTGGCCATGCTAATTTGCCCATGGTGTTAGGTACATTAGTCAGGGGTAAATGAACAGTAATAGGGTAGGGAAATGGGTCTGGGTGGGATACTCTTCGGAGGGTTGGTGTGGGTTTGTGGGCCTGAAGGGCCTGTTTTGACACAGTAGGGATTCTATGATTCTACACCACATTGATGATTTCAGTTGGTGAGTGCACTAATTAGAGCTGAGGCAAACAGCCAGGCTAAACAGGGCTAAACCTCAGAAAACTGGTCTCAACCAAGCTGGCAGTAGGCATGTGAAACTGACACCAACATCTTTGGGTTCAGAAGGTGAAGTTGTTTCTAACCATCAGTGGCAAGAGCTTCATAATATTCAGAAATGGGCTGAAAATTAACAAATTGCATTTGCACTACCAAATGCCAGATAATAGCCTTCACCACTGAGGCAGAATCTAACCATATTCTCTTGACAATCTATAGCAGGGGCAGCACAGTGGCTCAGTGGTTAGCACTGCTGTCGCACAGCACCAGAGTCCCAGGTTCCATTCTAGCCTTGGGCGACTGTCTGTGTGGAGTTTGCACATTCTCCCAGTGTCTCCATGGGTTTCCTCCGGGTGCTCCGGTTTCCTCCCACAGTCCAAAGATGTGCAGGTCAGGTGAATTGGCCAGGCTAAATTGCCCATAGTGTTCGGTGCATTAGTCAGAAGGAAGTGGGTCTGAGTGGTTTACTCTTCGGAGAGTCAGCGTGGAATTGTTGGGCCAAAGGGCCTGTTTCCACACTGTAGAGAATCTAATAATTACCATTCTAAATTTCTGACTAGCAACATGCTGGACTCTGTGACTGAGAGAAAGTGAGGACTGCAGATGCTGGAGAGTCAACGTCGAAAAGTGTGGCGCTGGAAAAATACAGCAGGTCAGGCAGCATCCGAGGAGCAGGAGTGTCGATGTTTCAGGCATTAAGTCCTTGATCAGGAGGCTATGACTGACCAATATCTGAACTGGAAAGAAATTGGTGAAACAAGTACCGGTCAGAGGCTGGGAAATTATACCACTATTTCTTCTCTGTTATTTACCTAGCCAGGTTACTTGTATCCTATGGCAAAATAACACTAACATCAGAGAATTCTGGAGAAACTCACACATCTACCAGAAACAGAGTTGACATTTAACTCTAGTGTGATGCTTCTTCAATTCTCAGTTTCTCCAACACTCTCTGTGTTTGTTTTAGATTTCCAGCATTCGCAGTATTTATTGAAAAACTGAGATCACCTTTGTTTCCTTCATCACTCATGAGTATTCTCTGCTGCAGAAGTTTGTACGTGTGGCTGGCAATGTGATTAGACAAAATGTTTGTGGGGTTCGGAGAATCAAGAAAATGGTCAGCAAATTAAAAAATAAAGAGAAGATTGTCACTCTCAATTATTTCCTGTTGATATTGGTTCTTACAGTCTCCCTGCTGACTCACACTTGCCACTGCAGACTCCATTTATGAACAGTCTTGGGCATTAACAAGCCAGTAACGAGTCAGTTAACTACCAGGTTGCAGGGCTCCTCACTTCTCTTGTCGCCAGTCAGATTTTCTGATTTAAATTGATAGCTTAATAATTAAACTTACTTGCAGCAGTACATTAGCTGTTCCTGGCTGCAGCAGCTTGCAAAAGATGGCGAGCTGTAATTTAGAAGTTACCAGTACAGAAGGCAAAGCAGGTGTTACACTTCAAAGAATGATGGTTTCACACCAAACAAAGCCCTTTTGCAGTTATTGTCGTGGCAGCTGGCCAATCACGTCTAACAACTCTGCATCTGTTCTCCTCTGCTACAGTGCTAAAACATATGTAAGATGGGACTAATTAGTCTACACTATTAGGAGGAATAAAAATAACTATAACAGCAAAATGAAGAATCACCAGATCTTGGAATAACTCCCCAATCGTGTAAGACTTTCCATTCTCTGGCAGCAATCAATAAACTTGCATTTCTTGTGGCATGACTGTTGATTGTATAGCCGTTGTTTTGTGCATTAGTCACAATTGTTTGATAATCTTGACATTAGTTTTGAAGGAATGCAGAAAGGCAGAATTAGCACCAATCTTAGCTGAAGGTTAATTGCTCCAGAACACCCAATACTGGACTGAAGGGCCAGTCTAGACTAGGTGCTGTAAGTAAAGAACCAAGAGTCAAGAAAAAAAAAGTTTCCTTTTGGAATCAAAATGGGGGTGGTGTGATCTGTTTTGGAACTCAGAAACTGTTATCCCCAGCAATAAATCCAATGTGCATGAGATGTGAACACAAACTTGGTTGTTTCTTTTGCTGGTTTATTTAGAAATATGCAAAGGCATTTGATGGAAGGTGAGTGTAGGATATGGAATATCTTGAAGTTCGAACACTTCTGTTGCTGTATGCACTATATACAGTTGTCTCCATTATAGCTAAGTTAATAAACTGCATTGTGTAAACTGCTAATAAAAAGAGCCATGACTTTTACTGTTGCCTTATGAATCAACAACATAATTTGGTAGCACCTTTAATGTAGTAACACATCCCAAAGTCCTTCATAACAGTGTAGGAAAGCAACTTTTAACACCGAGCCACATCAATGGATATTAGAAAAGAGGATCAAAGTCTTAGAATTATGGAGTTATGGAGATATACAGCACAGAAGCAGACCCTTCAATCCAACTTGTCCAAGCCAACCAGATATCCTAAATAAATCTAGTCCCATTTGCCAGCACTTGCCCAGATCCCTCGAAACCCTTCCTATTCATATAACCATCCTGATGCCTTTTTAATGTCGTACAAGGAAATAGGTTTTTGTGTACATTTAAAAAAAAATGTTCACAGAATGTCGGAGCAGCCAGCTGTGCCAGGATTGAGAGGTTGAGAGGTCAAGAAATTTATGGAGGGAATTCCAAACATTAGGCCCCAGGCAATTGAAGGCATGGCCAAAAATGGTGCACTGATTCAAACTGAAAATGTGTGAGAGAGCCAGAATTGGAGGAGCACAGAGGGTTTCAGAGCTGAAGAAGTTTACAGAGATAAAGAGGGACCATGGAAGGGGTCAGAGAGTCATAGAGAACACAGCAAGGAAACAGCCCTTTCAGTCCATGCTGACCAGATATCTCAACCCAATTTAGTCCCACCTGCCAACACCATGCTCATATCCCTCCAAACCCTTCCTATTCATGTATCCATCCAGATGCCTTATAAATGATGCAATTGTACCAGCCTCCACCAATTCTCTGGCAGCTCATTCCATACACGTACCACCCTCTATGTGAAAAAGTTGCCCTTAGGTCTCTCTTATATCTATCCCCTCTCAGCCTAAGCCTATGCTTGCTAGATCTGGACTACCCCACCCCAGGGAAAAGACTTTGTCTATTTATCTATCCATGCCCCTCATGATTTTGTAAACCTCTATAAGGTCACCCCTCAGTCTCCTTCGCTCCAGAGAAAACAGCCCCAGCCTATTCAACCTTGCCCTGTAGCTCAAATCCTCCAAACCTGGCAACATCCTTGTAAATCTTTTCTGAACCCTTTCAAGTTTCACAACATCTTTCCGATAGGAAGGAGACCAGAATTGCATGCAATATCCCAACAGTGGCCTAACCAATGTCCTGTACAGTTGCAACATGACCTCCCAACTCCTGTACTTAATATTCTGACCAATAAAAGGAAGCGTACCAATTGCCTTCTTCACTATCCTATCTCCCTGTGACTCCACTTTCAAGGAGTTATGAACCTGCACTCCAAGGTCGCTTTGTTCATCAACACTCTCGAGGACTTTACCATTAAGTGTATAAGTCCTGCTAAGATTTGCTTTCCCAAAATGCAGCACCTCGCATTTATCTAAATTAAACTCCATCTGCCACTCCTCAGCCCATTGACCCATCTTATCAAGATCCAGTTGTAATCTGAGGTAACCCTCTTCACTGTCCACTACACCTCCAATTTTGGTGTCACCTCCAAACTTATTAACTGTACCTCTTAAACTCACATCCAAATCATTTATATAAATGATGAAAAGTAGTGGACCCAGCACCAATCCTTGTGGCACTCTACTGATCACAGGCCTCCAGTCTGAAAAACAACCCTCCACCACCACCCGCTGTCTTCTGCCTTTGAGTCAGTTCTGTACCCAAATGGCTAGTTCTCCCTGTATTCCATGAGAGCTAACCTTGCTAATCAGTGTCCCATGGGGAACCTTGTCGAATGCCTTACTGATGTTCATATAGATCACATCCACTAATCTGCCCTCATCAATTCTTTTTGTTGCTGCTTCAAAAAACTCAATCAAGTTTGTGAGACATGATTTCCCATGCACAAAGTCATGTTGACTGTCCATAATCAGTCCTTGCCTTTCCAAATACATGTACACCCTGTCCTTCAGGATTCCCTCCAACAACGTGCCCACCACAGACATCAAGCTCATTGGTTTGTCTTTACCATCTTTCTTAAACAGTGGCACCATGTTTGCCAGCCTACAGTCTTCCTGCACCTCACCTGTGACTATCGATGATACAAATATTTCAGTAAGAGGCCCAGCAATCACTTCCCTAGCTTCCCACAGAGTTCTAAGGAACACCTGATCAGGTCCTGGGGATTTATTCACTTCTATGTGTTTCAAGACTTCCAACACTTCCTCCTCTATAATATGGACATTTTGCAAGATGTCACCACCAACATTTTATATATTCCATATCTTTTTCCACAGTAAATACTGGTGCAAGATACTCATTTAGTATCTCCCCCATCTACTGCAACTTCACACAAAGGTCACCTGGTTGATCTGTGAGGGGCCCTATTCTCTTCCTAGTTACTCATTTGTCCTTAATGTATTTGTAAAAACCCTTTGAATTCTTCTTAACTCTATTTGCCAAAGCTTTCTCATTTCCCCTTTTTGCCCTCCTGATTTCTCTCTTAAGTATACTCCTACTGTCTTTTTACTCTTCCAAATATTCACTTGATCTACCCTGTCCACACCAGACATATGCTTCCTTCTTTTTCTTAACCAAAACCTCAATTTCTTTTGTCATCCAGCAAATTTGAAAACAAAAATGGAATTTCAAAAATCATTCAAGGGTGAGAAGACTACCAATTGAAGTAACGTTGGAAACTGAAATCTTACATCTCCACACGCTACTGAGATTGGCTGATTTCTGCTTTACAAATGATGTGGAGATGCCTGTGTTGGACAAGGTCAGAAGTCACATGACACCAGGTTATAGTTCAACAGGTTTATTTGAAATCATCAGCTTTTGGAGCACTGCTCCTTTGTCAGTTAAGGCAGTGCTTAGAAAGTACTCAAAGTGATTTCAAGTAAACCTGGCGAAAGTGAGGACTGCAGATGTTGAAGATCAGAGTCAAAAAGTGTGGTGTTGGAAAAGCATAGTCAGCCATCTGAGGAGCAGGAGAGTCAACATTTCAAGCATATGCTGCCTGAGGGGCTGTGCTTTTCCAGGACCTCACTTTTTGATTTCAAATAAACCTACTGGACCACAGCCTGGTTTCATGTGGATTTTGCTTGAAGAAAATATATAAATGCACACAAAAGACGTGCATTGACATAACTCCTTTCGTATCTCCAAAACACCCTAACATTTTTAAAGATCTTGCACATGCACGGCGAATCATCTGTATTCTAAGGTTCAGGGTTAAACTTTTACATGGCTTCTCCTGATCATCCATTGTAAATTCAGCAAGAACCGCAAAGGAATGGCAAAATTGGATAATTCCTACTGAGTTTCCATCTAATCTCTATTGAACTCATGATGACAAATAGGGAAACCCCTTCCAGAAATTCCAGCCTGATACCATACTTGTTAAAGAGGGAACTTTGATTCTGGGGATGTTGAAGTACCAATGGAAACTGGGGGTGGTGCCAGTGTAGTTGCGGAAGATGGACTGTTCCACATATCCTACAAAGAGGCAGGCATAGCTGGGGCCCATGCGGGTGCCCATGGCAACTCCTTTAGTTTGGAGGAAGTGGGAGGATTGAAAAGAGAAGTTACCTTTAGTTTGGAGGAAGTGGGAGGATCTTTAGTTTGGAGGAAGTGGGAGGATCTTTAGTTTGGAGGAAGTGGGAGGATCTTTAGTTTGGAGGAAGTGAATTCCAACACCGCACAACCCAGATGGCCTCCTTCTTCAAGGACCGCAGATTCCCCCCAGACGTGATCGACGATGCCCTCCACCGCATCTCCTCCACTTCCCGCTCCTCCGCCCTTGAGCCCCGCTCCTCCAACCGCCACCAAGACAGAACCCCACTGGTTCTCACCTACCACCCCACCAACCTGCGCATACAACGTATTATCCGCCGCCATTTCCGCCACCTCCAAACGGACCCCACCACCAAGGATATATTTCCCTCCCCTCCCCTATCAGCGTTCCGCAAGGACCACTCCCTTCGTGACTCCCTTGTCAGATCCACACCCCCCACCAACCCAACCTCCACCCCCGGCACCTTCCCCTGCAACCGCAGGAAATGTAAAACTTGCGCCCACACCTCCACACTCACTTCCCTCCAAGGCCCCAAGGGATCCTTCCATATCCGCCACAAGTTCACCTGTACCTCCACACACATCATCTATTGCATCCGCTGCACCCGATGTGGCCTCCTCTATGTTGGTGAGACAGGCCGCTTACTTGCGGAACGCTTCAGAGAACACCTCTGGGCCGCCCGAACCAACCAACCCAATCACCCCGTGGCTCAACACTTTAACTCCCCCTCCCACTCCACCGAGGACATGCAGGTCCTTGGACTCCTCCACCGGCAGAACACAACTACACGACGGCTGGAGGAGGAGCGCCTCATCTTCCGCCTGGGAACCCTCCAACCACAAGGTATGAATTCAGATTTCTCCAGCTTCCTCATTTCCCCTCCCCCCACCTTGTCTCAGTCGGTTCCCTCAACTCAGCACCGCCCTCCTAACCTGCAATCCTCTTCCTGACCTCTCCGCCCCCACCCCACTCCGGCCTATCACCCTCACCTTGACCTCCTTCCACCTATCCCACCTCCATCGCCCCTCCCCCTAGTCCCTCCTCCCTACCTTTTATCTCAGCCGGCTTGGCTCTCTCTCTCTTATTCCTGATGAAGGGCTTATGCTCGAAACGTCGAATTCTCTATTCCTGAGATGCTGCCTAACCTGCTGTGCTTTGACCAGCAACACATTTGCAGCTGTGATCTCCAGCATCTGCAGACCTCATTTTTTACTATATCATGATGACATGACAAGAACCTTGTTATCACTCAGAATGTCAGCCTTTTCTCTGCTTCCAGTACCTTTTAAACTAAACTGAGGCTGCAAGCACTAATTTTAGGAGTTGTCATTGGATGTCACATCACAATCTTTTGCCTGATTGGCTACAAGATAGATCAGATTTAAGGGTAACATGCAGTGACAGAAATGTAACGATCTGGAAACTTGACCTGGAATGAGCAGTACTTTGCTGAAAGGTGGAGTCAAATCTGATCAGTTGATACTTTCAAGGATAGAATTCTGCTGCAGTGTGTCTGGTTAACAGGTGTGACTATATGACAAAGGATTCCTTCCCCAATTTAGTTTGTGAGGATGGTTTTGCACAGTCTCTGTTTCCACAGCCCACATCTAGCTTATATTATCATTATCATTAATTTAAAGTATGGTATTATTGATTTCTCTGTACTATTTTGCCTTGCATTTACCTTCAGTTCCATCGCACATCAGTCTATCAAATATTGTAAAACATGCAGAGATCAGAATTGCACCATTTGGTGTCCTTTGAGAAACGGGCCATCCATCTACAAATATGTTAAGAAATGCCATCTGCATCGTTGTGCAGCAAGGAAATGTTGCACAGCTGGATCAAAAGTGCCCAACATCTGTCACGCCAAACCATTTTGCTATCCTGCTCACTCATTTCCCTAAAAATGCTCCTTACCTGGTCCGGGTTGGAATGGCCGCGATCAATCAGGCTCCTTTAGCTTTTGGCTTTGGAGCCCCTCAGCTGCAGGTTTTCACAAAACTAAATGATTACAGGCCCATCATTGCCAAGCCTTGTTCATTTATTCGCCATCTCTTGACTTTGAACACTCGTCTTGAATACAGAGATGTAAGAGAGGGAAAGAAATGTGAATTTTTTGTGACATTACTTGTGGTGTTTCTCATATTGTGGCCAGGCACGCTCCACAAGATTTTCAACACTGAAACATAGCAACATAGAAAATAGGAGTAGGAACAGGCCATTCAGCCCTTCAAGCCTGCTCTCCCATTCAAAATCATATCACTGATCATCAAACTCAGTACTCTACGTCCACTTGCTTGGTATGCCGACTGATCAATGGAAGTCGCAGAGAAGAACCACAGGAACTCTACTTCGCAATTACTGAGTGAAAGAGCTAGAGAGAAATCGCACTGGAATCAAGGAGGGACACACTTGTCATGCTACATTCCATACAACAGATGCTTTGGCTGGAGAATACGTGGAAGTTTTGTCAAGTGTGGAGAATGCAGTAAGAGTATTAGTGGAAGAGGTAAGGGGCACTTGAAAGTGCAGGACTGATTGCAGGGTCCAAGCAAGAAGACTCCTGTTTTTCTCGGCTCACAAAGGTTTCAAAGAGATAAAGCTTTAAAATTTGGCCAGTTGTGGCCTGTTGATTCCTTTCACAATGGAGTGGTAATATGCAAATATTAAAAATATAAAATGCAAATATTAACACCAAAGCAGGTGGACATGAGCTCTTTGTGATGGCAAAGAGCTCATGTCCACCCACTTTGGTATTAATATTTGCATTTTGGTGTGAGTGCACATTTCAGGTTGAGGTAGAACCCTTCCCAACTGCACTTGGTTTGATACTGATTCAATTCAATTCAGTTCGGATAAATTTTTCTGATGAAGGGCTTATGCCCGAAACATCGATTCTCCTGCTCATCGGATGCTGCTTGACCTGCTGTGCTTTTCCAGCACCACATTCTCGACTCGGTGCTTGAATCAGCCAATATGACAGGAAGTGGAAATTAAAAATGGCTTTGTGACAGACTTATGCATTGTATGTTCATCTAATCCATTTTGCCCACTTTTCAGAAATTGGAGGAAGTGGGAAAGCAGATTTCCCATAAAATTCAGACGATTATGTTTAGCAAAACAAATAAATAAGTATCAACAAAGCTAAAGATGCACAATAAAACAATAATAACTCTGAGCAAATTTTATAAATGTACCACAGAAATGTATCTGGATGTATCACAATGTGGTTTGGTAGCTTCCCAAAGACCACAAGAAACTACAGAGAGTCATGAACACAGCCCAGTCCATCACACAAACCAGCCTCCCATCCATTGACTCCATCACTATTTTCTGCTGCTTCGGGAAAGTAACCAACATAATCAAAGCCGATTATACTCTCTTCCACCCTCTTCTGCTGGGCAGAAGATACAAAGGCTTGAATATACATACCATTAGATTCAAGAACGCCTTCTTCCCTGCTGTTATCAGAGTTTTGAGCAGACCTCTCAAATGTTAATTATAATATCTCTCTCTCTGCATCAGTAACACTGCATTCTGCACTGCTACCCTGATGCACTTTGTATGGCACAATATCTGCCAGCATAGCACACAATACAACACTTTTCACTATATCTCATAGCATGTGATGACAATCAATCAATCAGTAATCTGGACGACAGAAATGACTGAAGAAATTTGTTAATTGTCGAACATTCCTGAGATGCTGCCTGGCCTGCTGTGCTTTGACCAGCAACACATTTTCAATTGTCGAATCAGGGAAACAACAGCATTCAATGTCTGCAATTGTATGGGTCAGCACATTACAGAAGTGTCAATCACCACTATGAGGTTAAGATTAGATTCCCGACAGTGTGGAAACAGGCCCTTCGAACCAACCAGTCCACACCGATTCTCTGAAGAGTAACCCCCCAGATCAATTTCACCCTGACTAATTGACCTAACACTATGGGCAATTTAGCATAGCCAATTCACCTGACTTGCACATCTTTGGACTGTGGGAAGAAACCGGTGCACCTGGAGGAAACCCAGGCAGATACAGGGAAAATGTGAAAACTTCACACAGACAGTCACCCAAAGCTGGAATTGAACCTGGGACTGTGAGGCAGCAGTGCTAACCACTGAGCCACTGTGCCAGTGTGCCACCCCAACGTTCAGCTATTACATACAGGGTTGCTGCAGTCTGGTCTGATAAATTAAAACAAGCTCAGAAGGCAGATGCCTCTATGGCTCGAAAAAATGCTGCAGTGTGAGTGTTAATTACAATTACTGTTACTTGATATGATAAGCTTTTATGAGGGAAAGAATACAGGAATTACAGGAGCACTGCAAGGAATAAAGCAGAGTTTATGGACAGACGTTTGGTTGTGACACAGATGTTAAAATGAAAAACGGTCAGAGTGGACTTAAAACAATAAATAACTGATGCTCATGTTTTGCATCTTCAACAAAGACTTTAGAAAAGTTAACAATGAAAATAAATGAAGGAATGAGACTTCAAGCTTACAAAATTACTTTTTCAGGGCTAGAAACGTTGTTCAGAACAAATCATCATTTATCAATCATGGAACTTGCTATTCTAAAAATGCACCAGCCTTACCTTTATTTGCTAGTGCAGAAACTAATGGACAAGTCCTTTAATTCACGCCATTGCAATGCAGAGACTTCATGGCAGAGTCTATTAGTGAAAATATCACCAGTGCACCATGTGGAGGAGCAGTGTTCTCTGCAATAGCAACTTCTGGATTTCTATATTTAACTACACACGTGCAGAGGCCAGACATTTGTGTCTGATTTACTCTGTCATCAAGCTGAACAGTGACAGCCTCACCAATATTACTAATACCACAAAATCTTGGCTTACATGCTCATAATTATAAAATAAATCAAAATAAACATTCCAAGCTGCTGAGTAAAATAGATAATGCAGAAATAAAGTTCCATAAAAAGCTATTAATTGTCTGGAGTAATCTAAAAGCCAATTATAGTACAGTTAAAGAAATAAAGACAGCTAACGTTCTGGGATGCGGGTGAGTGGAGATCTTAGACAGATTTCTGTGTTTGGAGTTAGCTAAATGGAATTAAGAAAAAGGTCAGTCAAAATCTAACTGAATGGTGGAACAGCTCAAAGGAGCTGAATATTCTAATTGTTTATCTATAAAACAAACAGTCCTTACCCATTCTTGACTGTGCATTTATTTATTGCACTACTAAGCAAGTATAACAGGTCTCTGGTAATACTGCACAAAATTATGAACTCACGTGTGTGTCCAATCTCTCCATACACTGTGGCCATACTATAATATAAGACAATTTATAATATAACCAGAATTAGGAATCACTCACTTACAATGCCTTAATTACTTGTAAACTGAATGAACAGCTGTCTGGAGTTTTAATTTACTTAGCTACTAGGTTCCTCGGCATTAGATCCTCATATGTCACAGTAATTAAACACAACATACGTGGAAAATAAATTTGAGAGCAGATTGTTGTTTAGTGGACATTTCAGTTAATAATGAAACTAAACACAGCTGGGCAGACTGTCACTGTAATCACAGCATAGACATCATTAACTGTGGGTCAGAACAGTATATCAGCAATGGTCCTAATACAATCTGCTGATTGTGCGGTTAAGTTACTTGCAATAAGTGGAGAGGAATCTACACATTAATGAACACCAGGGAGTACTGTGTTCAGCAAAATGCTGCCGGAATCAGATTGAAGCGCTCTGTAAACATATTAGATGCTATTTGGTAGAAGGTGGGTTGTGTAATGAAGTAAGCCACGTACTCTTAACCCCATTGCCAACTGATTATTCAAAATTAGTTCCATTTTCTTATGGGAACAAATAGGTTATGCTGCAATGGCAATGAGGCACAGAGCTTAACAGCAGGGAGGTTACACAGGAACTGTATAAAATGTTGCTTAGACCACAGCTAGAGAATTGTTTACAGTTCTAGGATCCACACGATAGGAGTGTTGTGATAACACTGGTGAAGATGCAGAAGAGATATATCAGAATGTTGTCTGCGCTGAGACTATCAGTTATGAAGAGAGATTGGACAGACTAGGCTGTTTTTCTTACAGCAGAGGAGATTGAAAGGGGCTATGATTGAGATGCAAAAAATTATGAGGGGCATAGATATGAAGACACTTTTCTCTTTGATGGAGGGAACAATGACCAGAGGAGTAGATTTAATGTAAGAAACAGAAGGCTCAGAGGGTATGTAAGGAAAGTCTTTTTCATCCGGAGGGTGGCGGGAATTTAGAACTTACTGTCTATCTGGATGGTAAAGGCACGACCCTCATAATATTTAAGAAACATTTAGAAAATGGAGTTGCAGATAAACAGGATAGTGAAGAAGGCATTTGGTATGCTTTCCTTTATTGGTTAGTAGTGTATTGAATATAGGAGTTGAGAAGTCATGTTATGGCTGTGCAGGACATTGGTTAGGCCACTTTTTGAATATTGTGTCCTATTCCGGTCTTCCTCCTTTTGGAAAGATGTTGTGAAACTTGAATTGGTTCAGAAATGATTTACAAAGATGTTGCTAGTGTTGGAGAGTTTGAGTTATAGGGAGAGGCTGAATAGGCTGGGGCTATTTTCCCTGGAGTGTTAAAGGCTGAGGTGTGATCTTATACAGGTTTACAAAATCATGAGGGACATGGATAGTGTAAATAGACATGGTCTTTTCTCTGGGGTGGGGGAGTACAGAACTGGAGGATGTAGGTTTAGAGTGAGAGGGGAAAGATTGAAAGGGGACCTGAGGGGCAACGTTTTCACGCAGAGGGTGGTGTGTGTATGAAATGAGTTGCCAGAGAAAGTAGTGGATGCTGGTACAATTACAACATTGACAGAGTCATTGAGACATTGAGATGTACAGCATGTAAACAGATCCTTTGGTCCAACTTGTCCATGCTGACCAGATATCCTAACCTCATCTCATTCCATTTGCCAGAACTTGGTCCATATCCCTCTAGATCCTCCCTACTCATATGCCCATCAGCTGCCTTTTAAATGTTGTAATTGTACTATCCTCCACCACTTCCTCTCGCATCTCATTCTATACATGCTCCACTCTCCATGTGAAAATGTTGCCCCTTAGGTCCCTTTTAAATTTTTCCCCTCTCACCCTTTCGTTCCAGACTCCCCCACCCAGATGTGTCTATTTATCCTATCCATGCTCCTTATGATTTCGTAAACCTCTAAAAGTTCACCCCTCAGCGTCCGATGCTCCAGGGAAAACAGCCACTAGCCTATTCAGCCTCATCCTGTAGCTCAAAATCTCCAACCCTGGCAACATTTAAAAGGCATACGGATGGATATATGAATAGGAAGGGTTCAAAGGGATATGGTTGGCATAGGTGAGTCGGACCAAACGATCTGTTTCTGTGCTGTACATCTCTCTGACTCTATGTGCATTGTGATGCTAAAGTATACAAGGCTATGGGCTAAAATATAGGATTAGAATAAGTTGGTCATTGTTTTTGACTGGCGTAGACATGATGGACTGAAGCGACTTTTGTCTGTCATGTAGATCTCTACGTTCTATGATTGAACAAATATTCAATAACAAAGTGGATATCACTTTTTATCAATACTCCCTCACCGGCTCGGGGTGAACGGATTCCATTGTCACCTCTGCAGTCATATATGGTTAGAGAATTACTTGCTTTGTCCTCTCTTCCTGCTTGTACAAAATGCTATCGCCCAAGAGGTTATTGCTGAGGCCGATTGCCCCTCAGTGACATTTTCTGGCAACATTGTCACTTCTTTCGCATTTACACTGATGACACCTGATTCTACCTCAGCACGACCTCTCTCAACCCCATCATTTGTCTGACTGCTTGCTTGATGTGCAATGCTGGATGAGCAGAAATCTTTCAATGAAATGCTACAAAGATTAGATCCTGCTCTTCAGCCTGTTATACCAACTCCATTCTCGAGCAACCACTCAATGGATTTCACAGGGGTGCAGATTGTACCTCCCCAGGAAGAAAAATTGACTGAAATGCTGACGTCTTTCAGAAAAGCTTGTGCTACAGTGCGAACACGCTGCAGATGGCTGAAGAAAACTGAGGGTCAGAATTCCTCAGTAGCAGCAATCATAATATGATTGATTTTTACTGCAAGCTTGAAAGGAGAATTTAATCTAATAGGTTATGATTGTGGCTGACTGCAATACTGGACAAATAAGATCCCAGAATTAAACCTGGCTTGATAGATCAAATACAAAAGTTTTGTTGTTTAGCTATCAATCTTAGATTAGACTTACAGTGTGGAAACAGGCCCTTCGGCCCAACAAGTCCACACCGACCCGCCGAAGCGAAACCCACCCATACCCCTACATTTACCCCTTACCTAACACTACGGGCAATTTAGCATGGCCAATTCACCTGACCCGCACATCTTTGGACTGTGGGAGGAAACCGGAGCACCCGGAGGAAACCCACGCAGACACGGGGAGAACGTGCAAACTCCACACAGTCAGTCACCTGAGTCGGGAATTGAACCCGGGTCTCAGGTGCTGTGAGGCAGCGGTGCTAACCACTGTGCCACCGTGCCGCCCAGATTTCTCTGAAATCTATTCATAGAAGGTTGCTGTAAAAAGAGAACAGAAGTTTATTTCACGGTAAAAAAGAACAAAGCAAGGGAAGATCATAACATGAACATCGAAACAAAGTTTCAACCTATTTCCTAACACCATCCATTCCGGAGACTCAATTTCATTGGAATGTCCGTCCAATCTCAAATCTTTAAAACTTTGTTTAACTGAGGCTTTCCAAAATCCTTTTCTTGAGCTATAAAGACAATTTTATACTTTATTTCTGGGTACATTGGCAGTAAACTTTTACAGTTTTAATGGGCTTAACTTTCATACTTCAAACTCTCTTGAAAACTTCTACCTAAACTCTCTGGAGTTCGACAACCACTTTTTTCTACCTCCTGAACTGAACCTTGGATTCTTCTAAGTTAACATTTTTAACTAAATCTAAACTAAACCTTTGTCAACATGCATGTGCAATGTGCAATGATGCCAAACATTGGGTGGTCAAAAGTGGCACAGCTAAAGTTCCCCATTTAGTTTAGTTTTGTCTGATTGTGACAAATGTGTTCCAAATGGCACTATTTCTTGAAAAGCAAGGCATTAGTTCCCGCACCTTGGCCGCTATTCATCCATCAGATAGAAATGCCATCAGTGAATGGATATACATCAGGAGGTTAAATCACATGACCTCCTGATTCTGAGTGCCCCATCCTCACACTCCCACTCTTGTTCACCTGACTCATCCATCCTCTTAGCATTCTGCTTCTTATGGTAACAGGATCGCTTCATTACACACATGCTTACTATTTGCAAATCATATCTTCACACACCCCTATTCATATTTTACCATCACCAAATACATGTAGTTCTTTTATCATCTGTTAAACATCAACAAATCACATGTATTTTCTAATTGATTAGTTTTACATGCAAAGTCCATTAAGAGCAATGCAGGCCATCAAAGGTGAAGGAGTGGGAAGGAGAAGAGGAGAGGGCTAAATATAAATGCAGTTGGATAGGAATATGGTGCACTCTACTTCCTGCATTGTCCACCTCTCTCTAAAAGCATCAACAGTGCTCCACTGATGCTAAACTAACAGCTTCAATTAAGATCTGCTGTCCTCAATCATATCTGGAGCATGAAAATCTCCAATCTCAATTATTGGATGCCTAATCAGTTTTGTTTTATCTGCCTGATCCAACAGAAGTCCGGAATATATGCACATATTGTGAAGGGATATTGGAAGAGCGTAGGTCAACATTTGAGACAGGGCAAAAATCCGGCAGATGGAATACAAGGTGGGAAAATGTGAAGGTATGCACTTTGATAGGATGAATAAAAAAGTAGATTAAACATCTGGCAAATTCCAAGCAGCAAAGGACTCTTCGTGTTCCAGTGCATGAGTCTCAAAAGGTTAGTATGCAGGTGCAACAAATCATTAAGAAGGCTAATGGAATACCATCCTTCATTGTGAGTGGAATTGAACGTAAGAGTATGCATCATGCTTCAGTGCAAATACAGTCTGCAGTTTCAGTCTCCTCTTTGAGATAAAAAAACATAAGAAATAAGAGTAAGCCATCTGGCCCCTTGAGCCTGCTCTGCCATTCAATAAGATGATGGTAGATCTTTTTGTGGACTCAGCTCCACTTATCTACCTGCTTACCATAACCCTTGTTTCTGCTGTTGTTCAAAAATCCACCTTTCCCTTAAAAACATTCAGTGAGATAGCCTCAACTGCTTCACTGGGCAGGGAATTCCACAGATTCACAGCCCTTTGGGTGAAGAAGTTCCTCCTCAATCAGTCCTAGATCTGCTCCCCGTTATGCCCCTCGTTCTAGTTTCACCTGCCAGTGGAAACAACCTCTCTGCTTCTATGGAAGGATACAAATGATTTGGAGGCAGATCAGAAGTGGTTAATAAGATTGATATCTGGAATGAATGGGTTGCCTTCTGAATAAAAGGTTCGACAGACAGTTCTGAGGAAAGGACACTGGATTTGAACCAGCTGGAGTTTCTCTACAGCAATTTTTGTTTTTATTACATATTTCCAGAGCTGCAATTCTTTGTTTTGGTTTAGACAGACTGGACCTGTTCATGCTGATGTTAACTGGAGCGAGTGGTGATTTGATGTGTTACCACTCACTGGGATAGCATGATACAGAAATCAGCTAGGCAAAAGTGAGGACTGCAGATGCTGGAGATTAGAGTCAAGATTAGAGTGGTGCTGGAAAAGCACAGCAGGTTGGGCAGCATCCGAGGAACAGGAAAATTGATGTTTCAGGCAAAAGCCCTTCATCCTGATGAGATGAATGGTGTCCGTCAACAGAGTCACTGATGTTATCCTTTTTGGCTTATGAGGACCTTTTTACAGGTTGTTCTGCTATAATGCGACAGTTACATTCCTCTGTAACCTTGTGCTATAGAAAATCACATTTTGGAAATTCAGAGTCAACCATATTGGTGTGGGTCTGGAGTCACATGTAGGCGCACCCAAGTAAGGATGGTAAATTTCTCACATGATGGGACTTGAAACTAGGCCCCCAGAATATTACCTGGGTCTCTGGATTAATAGCCTAGCAATAATACCATTAGGTCATCATCTATCCGGTGCTTCTTGATCTGCTTTTCCAGGAGCTTTCACTTCCTTACAGGAGGCAAGGTAAAATAATCAAGACACCATCGTCCCAAAGAACCATAGGGCTGTTCTCTCAACAGACAGAGATGACTGGAGGTGGGTTAATCTGAGGGTCATCATGCCTCATGCAAGGGCCAGGATGGAGAAAGTGGGACATTCATGTTAACCTCAGCTGATACAAGAATTCAACCCAATGTCCAGCCAACGTAGCAGTGGGCACAGGGTGACTGATGTACACTTTGTCTTCTTGGTTAAAAGCTCCAACTTATAACAATGCAAGGTTTGTGAAGGTTGTAGCTCGGGTTGAGGTTTAGGGAGTAGGTTTGCTCGCTGAGCTGTCGGTTTGATATCCAGCCGTTTCACTACCTGGCTAGGTAACATCATCAGTGGGACCTCCAAGTGAAGCGAAGCTGTTATCTCCTGCTGTCTATTTATATGTTTGTCGTGGATGGGGTTCCTGGGGTTTGTGGTGATGTCATTTCCTGTTTGTTTTCTGAGGGGTTGATAGATGGTATCTAGATCTATGTGTTTGTTTATGGCGTTGTGGTTGGAGTGACAAGCCTCTAGGAATTCTCTGGCATGTCTTTGCGTAGCCTGTCCCAGGATAGATGTGTTATCCCAGTCGAAATGGTGTTTTTTTTCATCCGTGTGTAGGGCTACGAGGGAGAGAGGGTTGTGTATTTTTGTGGCTAGCTGGTGTTCGTGTATCCTGGTGGCTAACTTTCTTCCTGTTTTTCCTACGTAGTGTTTGTGGCAGTCCTTGCATGGAATTTTATAGATGATGTTGGTTTTGTCCATGGGTTGCAACCCTAAACTTGCAACAATCTATGACTCTAAGTAAACTGATGAAGTGACATAAACTGGTTTCTTTTTGACTTAAGGTTTTTTTGTACAACAGAGAAGAACAGTTCCTCCCTTTTCACAGGTCCAATGGCTCCTGCACACACTTCCACATCCACAAGCTGCTCAGCTACTGGGAAGATTATGACATCATCATTGGTAGACAGAATACCTTTCTTATCGACAATCAGCAGGTTGTTGCCAGCTGAATCTCCCCTTTATACTCTCTCTCTTCTACCCTCTCCCAGTTCCAAATCTTCTGGAGTAACCTCCCACTACTTGAACAAACTGCAGGGTACACGAAAACCAGAAATTGCTGGAAAAACACTGATTATACCCCATGGACGCTGCCACACCTGCTGAAAATTTCCAGCAATTACTGCTTTTGTTTTTAATTTCCAGTATCTGCAGTTCTTTAGTTTCTGAGCAGCATTTAAAATGTGTGTCAGGAAACTTGTTTTTAAAAAGTACAAACTTTCTTTTTCCATAATTCCTTGGTTTAAAAACAGATCGATTCCCATTTCAATCCACGATCAAAAATATAGAAAGATTAAACGATACATGTTTTTACAGAAATAGACAAAATCTTGAGTGGTCTTGACTAAGTAGATGTTGAAAGCATGTTTCCTCCTGCATGTGTGCACAGAACAGGCTGGGAGTGGGGCACAGTGCACAGTGTCTATAAATCATGGCTCATCCTTTCAGGACAGAAATGAGGAGAATTATTTCCTCGCGGATGGTTTTGCAGTTGAAACTCGTCTCAGAATGCAATGAGGTGGGGGTCAGTGAATATTTTTAAGGTGGAAAATAGATTTTTGGCAGGAAATGGAATAAAACGTTAATTGGGTTGAAAGGAATGTGCAAGTTTAAACCCAAGCAGATCAGTCATGTGGATGGGTCACTGGACCTGAAACATCAGATTTCTCTCCACAGATGCTGCCAGACCTGTTGAGCTTTTCCAGCAATCTGTTTTTGCTTCAGATCAGTCATGATCTGATTGAAGTTAAAAATCACACAACACCAAGTTATAGTCCCAACAGGTTTATTTGGAAATACAAGCTTTCGAAGCGCTGCTCCTTCATCAGGTAGCTTCATCACCTGATGAAGGTACAGTGCTTCGAAAGCCTGCACTTCCAAATGAACCTGTTGGACGATAAACTGGTGCTGTGTGATTTTTAACATCGTCCACCCCAGTCCATCACCGGCAGCTCCACATCATGATCTGATTGAATGACGAAACAAGTTTGAGGAGCCAATTGGTCTACTTCCTCTCCTATTTTGTGTATCATAGTTGAGGTAACAGCTACTATTGTCAATAACATTAGTTAATCAGGAATTGAACCTTGAAACTTCCAGATCTGTGTTACGCAGCTGTGTGGTGCTGAGGTTCCATTGTCTAAGCTGAAAATGAACACTCAACTGTCTGACATGCTCAAATGGATCAAATCAAACTCAATTAGCAAACAATGAGCCAAATAGGGAAGGTAATGACCTGGTGGTATTATCACTGGATTGTTAATCCAGAGACCCAGGTAATGTTCTATGGACCTGGGTTTGGATCTTGCCATGGCAGGTAGTGGAATTTGAATTCAATAAAATTCGATAGAATTAATAGTCTAATGGTGACCATGAATCAATTGTCAGTATAAACCCATTCGATTCACTCATGTCCTTAAGGGGAGGAACCTGTCATCCTTACTAGGTCTGGCCTACATGTGACTCCACAGCAATGTGGTTGACTCTTAACTAAAATGCTGGGCAATTTATGGGTGGCACGGTGGTACAGCACCTCACAGCACCAGAAACCCGGGTTCATTTCCCGCCTCAGGCGATTCACTGTGTGGAGTTTGCACGTTCTCCCCATGTCTGCGTGGGTTTCCTCCGGGTGCTCCGGTTTCCTCCCACAGTCCAAAGATGTGCGGGTCAGGTGAATTGGCCATACTAAATTGCCTGTAGTGTTAGGTAAGGGTAAATGTAGAGGTATGGGTCGGTTGCGCTTCGGCGGGTCGGTGTGGACTTGTTGGGCTGAAGGGCCTGTTTCCACATTGTAAGTAATCTAAAAAAAAGCTGGCCTAACTATTGATGCCCTCATCCAATGAGTGATGTGAAAAAACATCCAATAAACATTGCATCAAAAGTCACAAAAATCTTCAGTGATGAAAAGTATTGAATAAGTTAAAGTGCGATTATGTACAGCACTGGTTAAAAGTAACCAATACAGTTTAGTTCATTTAGCCCCACAAACATGTTCCAACATTGAGTTAAAACATCACTGATTTGCATCTTATCTCTAAGAACACTGATAGCCTTGCCTGACCAAAAAAAACTACTAGTCTCTGATTGACAATATATTTTTACATAGTGCCTTAAATATTTTGCTTCATAACTTCTGTCAAAAAACTAGAATCTTTTTGAACTTGAGATGTTCATGTTGCTAGAATTACAAAAAGAGCTGAGTTGACATTAATTGTGATAAGGTCTCACCACAGGAGCATCAGTGATGTAGGTCAGAGAATGAATTCTAAGTGCACTGACTGAAATGGGAAGTTCTCCAAGTGCTGATTGCAAATTCTAGTCTCTGAAGACAAGAAAGACCGAACATCAATATAAGCCTTGAATTCTGAAATTCAGAAAAAGATTTCTTCACTGTGAACACAAGTGGTGATTTTAACATAAATATTTCATAACACTGATGATTCAAAAAGCTACAGATAGTCACATGGTATTAGATTAATAAGTAATACCGGGAAACTTTTTTCTTAAAATTATTATGGACTATTCCTGGACAGTGAAGATTTGGAATATGATTGCACTTTGTGGAATTGACTGGAGAAGGGATGTCAATAGAAATTATGATTACTAAAGTGAAGAAAATGTTCCGAGTACTGTGTAGGGAAAAGACCATTGGAATGGGGCAAAAGGGACATTTTTCACAGAAATTGCATAAGCGTTTAAGTCAAATGGCCTCATTCCATACTGTCTGGTTCAGAGATATTCCAGTTGCACTGTAACTTTGACAGAATTGTCACTGAAAGACAGCAGCAGTGTTTTTGCTTATTTGTTATGTTGGGACACATGGAGAATGTTTACAGAAACTTGTGAAGAACCGATGTTAAATGTAAATGCAGACTGCAACTCTGACTTGCATTTATATATTGGCCTTCATGACTACAGTATGTCCCAAAATGCAAAGGGTTGCTTTACTCTTGGAGGAGAGTTGAGGACAAGAGGGCATTATCTCGGAGTTTAGGATCGCCCATTTAATACAGAAATGAGGAGGAATTTCTTATGTCAGAGAGGAATGAATTTGGGGAATTTTTGTTCCTCAGAGGACTATGGTGGCTGGGACATTGCATATATTCAAGGCTGAGACAGAGAGATTTTCAATCAGCTAGCGTTATGGAGAAAAGCAAGAAAGTGGAGTTGAGGATTATCAGATCAACCATGATCTCACTGAATGGTAGAGCAGACTCAATGGGCTGAATGGCCTGCTTCTGCTCCTAGTAATACAGTTTTGTAATCTAACAACTAATGAAGAATGTTTGTCATGTCCTAGCTGTTGTCACATGGGATAGACAGCAGGGAATTTACACATGGCAATGTGATAACATCTGTTTTAGTTGGCTGAAAGATAAATAGTGCCAACAAAATTGAGGAAAGGCTCCAGCGCTTGTTTGACATAATGTGGCAACATTTTCAGAGCATTGTCAGTGCACCTGCATCCCATGGACAGATCAATGTCCAGGAACATGCAGTTTGGGGGAAAAAAAGCTCACCACTACGTTCTCAAGGGCAATTAGAGATGGGCAGAAAATGCTGCCCTCATCCAAAATGCTGAAATCTCATGAAACAAAAACAAAATTGCTGAGAGACATAGAGTCATAGAGATGTACAGCATGGAAACAGACCCTTCGGTCCAACCCGTCCACGCCGACCAGCTATCCCAATCCAATCGAGTCCCACCTGCCAGCACCTGGACCATATCCCTCCAAACCCTTCCTATTCATATACCCATCCAGATGCCTCTTAAATGTTGCAATTGTACCAGCCTACACCACTTCCTCTGGCAGCTCATTCCATACACATACTACCCTCTGCGTGAAAAGGTTGCCCTTTAGGTGTCTTTTATATCTTTCCCTTCTCATCCTAAACCTATAGGCGGCCCTTTAGTTCTGGCCTCCCCGATCGAAGGGAAAAGACATTGTCTATTTACCCTATCCATGCCCCTCATAATTTTGTAAACCTCTATAAGGTCACCCCTCAGCCTCCGACGCTCCAGGGAAATCAGGCCCAGCCTATTCAGCCTCTCCCCATAGTTCAAATCCCCCAACCCTGGCAACATCCTTGTAAATCTTTTCTGAACCCTTTCAAGTTTCCGATAGGAAGGAATTGCACGCAATATTTCAACCAATGTCCTGTACAGCCACAACATGACCTCTCAGCTCCTGTACTCAATACTCTGACCAATAAAGCAAAGCATACCAAAAACCTTCTTCACTATCCTATCTACCTGCAACTCCACTTTCAAGGAGCTATGAACCTGCACTCCAGGATCTCTTTGTTCAGCAACACTCCCAAAGACCTTACCATTAAGTGTATAAGTCCACTACACCTCCAATTTTGGTGTCATCTGCAAACTTACTAACTGTACCACTTATGCTCGCATCCAAATCATTTATGTAAATGACAAAAAGGAGAAGACCGAGCACCGATCCTTGTGGCACTCCACTGATCACAGGCCTCGAGTCTGAAAAACAACCCTCCACCACCACCCTCTGTCTTATACCTTTGAGCCAGTTCTGTATCCAAATGGCTAGTTCTCCCTTTATTCCATGAGATCTAACCTTGCTAATCAGTCTCTCATGGAGAACCTTGTCGAACGCCTTATTGAAGTCCATATAGATCACATCTACTGCTCTGCCTCATCAATCTTCTTTGTTACTTCTTCAAAAAACTCAATCAAGTTTGTGAGACATGATTTCCCACACACAAAGTCATGTTGACTATCCCTAATCAGTCTTTGCCTTTCCAAATACATGTACATCCTATCCCTGAGGATTCCCTCCAACAACTTGCCCACCACTGAAGTCAGGCTCAGTGGTCTATAGTTCCCTGGCTTGTCTTTCCCACCCTTCTTGAACAGTGGCACCACGTTAGCCAAACTCCAATCTTCCGGCACCTCACCTGTGACTATTGATGCTACAAGAATCTCAGCGAGAGGCCCAGCAATCACTTCTCTAGCTTCTCACAGAGTTCTCGGGTACACCTGATCAGGTCCTGCGGATTTATCTACCTTTAACCGTTTCAAGACATCCAGCACTTCCTCCTCTGTAATCTGGACAGTTTGTAAGATGTCACCATCTATTTCCCCACACTCTATTTCTTCCATGTTCTTTTCCACAGTAAATACTGGTGCAAAATACTCATTTAGTATTTCCCCCATTTTCTGTGGCACCACACAAAGGCCGCCTTGCTGATCTTTGAGGGGCCCTATTCTCTCCCTAGTAACCCTTTTGTCCTTAATATATTTGTAAAAACCGTTTGGATTCTCCTTAATTCTATTTGCCAATGCTATCTCATGTCCCCTTTTCGACCTCCTGATTTCCCTCTTAAGTATACTCCTACTTCCTTTATACTCTCCTAAGGATTCACTCGATCTATCCTGTCGATACCTGACATATACTTCCTTCTTTTTCTTAAACAAACCCTCAATTTCCGCAAGTAGGCGACAGGCTACCTACTTGCGGAACGCTTCAGAGAACACCTCTGGGACACCCGGACCAACCAACCCAACCACCCTGTGGCTCAACACTTTAACTCCCCCTCCCACTCCACCAAGAACACACAGGCCCTTGGACTCCTCCACCGCCAGACCATAACAACACGATGGTTGGAGGAAGGGCACCTCATCTTCTGCCTAGGAACCCCCCAACCACAAGGGATGAACTCAGATTTCTCCAGTTTCTCATTTCCCCTCCCCCCACCTTGTCTCAGTCAAATCCCTCGAACTCAGCACCGCCTTCCTCACCTGCAATCTTCTTCCTGACCTCTCCGCCCCCACCCCACTCCGGCCTATTACCCTCACCTTGACCTCCTTTCACCTATCGCATCTCCATCACCCCTCCCCCAAGTCCCTCCTCCCTACCTTTTATCTTAGCCTGCCGGAAACACTTTCCTCATTCCTGAAAAAGGGCTTATGCCCGAAACGTCGAATCTCCTGTTCCTTGGATACTGTCTGACCTGCTGCGCTTTTCAAGCAACACATTTTCAGCTCTGATCTCCAGCATCTAGTGACCTCACTTTCTCCTCAATTTCTTTAGTCAACCAGCATTCCTATACCTACCAGCCTTCCCTTTTACCCTGACAGGAATATACTTTCTCTGGATTCTTGTTATCTCATTTCTGAAGGCTTCTCATTTTCCAGCCGTCCCTTTACATACAAACGTTTGCCTCCACTCAGCTTTCGAAAGTTCTTGCCTAATACAATCCAAGATGGAGGAAGGGAAAAATTTCTGGCTGTAAGAGCTGCTCCTTCTTTTGAGGTATTTTAGGTGCTGGAGGTGATTTTCTCGAATTCCAGGAACAACAATTACTGTTTTATATGCTGTTGCATTGTTTTGGAATTTTTGGAAAGTCAAAACAACAGCAGTTTTAAAAGGGAGAATAGCAGACAAAAGAAACACATGGTGAGGACAGTGCAGGAGAGAGAGAGAGAGAGAGAAAACCTGCGCAGTTACTGCCTTTGAGAGGGCAGATGGATCTCCAAAAGGAGGGACATTCAACAGTGCAGCAGTAGACTGATAACCTAGATTTTGTGCTCAAGCATTGAGTGTTCAACCAGCTGACTTAAGAGTCAAGAGACTGCTACCAATTAAACTCCAAAGATGCTATCAGCATTTTCTCCCTTGTGTTTTGATGACACCAGGGATGGATCTGAAAGAACACATAATAAGCCTTCCCTTTATTGAAAGCAAACACACTGTGCAGCACCCCACTCTAAACATTCACCTCAGGGGTAATCAGTTATTTAATCACAGTTCATATTGTTTATTTGGTCTCCTCTTTTAACTTTTTTTCAAATTTAGTGTCCTGTTTCATCTTGATCATTCTTGTTTATGACAGAACTTTTTTTTAAGAGGAAGAGCCCAATCTTGAGTGTGAAAAGCAATGTGGACTCAACCCTTTCAGGAACTAACCATGACACAACAGATGATGTGGACTCCTTTTTTTAAATGCATTCATGGAATGAGGATATCACATGCTGGGACAGCACTTATTCCCCAGCCCTTATTGCCTGGAAAGCAGTTAAGAGTCAACCACATTGTTGTGGGTCTGGAGTCACATGTAGGCCAGACCAGGTAAGGGTGGCAGCTTCTTCCATTAAAGTGCATCAGTGAACCATATGGGTTTTTCTGCCAACTGATTCATGGTCATCGTTAAACTCAACTGCAGATTTTTAAAAAATATTAAATTCAAATTCCACCAACTGCCTCAGCAGGATTTGAACCCAGATTGTCACAACATTATCTGGGTCACTAGATTTACACTGCAGCAGCACCACTAGGCCATCACTGCACTATGTCACGTGTACTAAATTTCTAGAGCTGTGCTATTGAATATGCATATGCCACATTGCTTCTGAACTCTTGCTCAGAGCCTTCCAATGAAGAATGGTTATACCTCTCTCATTTCCTATCTCCTGCCACTCGGAGCTTGTGAAAGAATTGCAGAATGGAACGGTCAAACTCGAGTTACGGGCTTCTGTTTATATCCAAACATGCAGTATCCCTCTCAGATCAACTTTCATGGGTTTGTCAGGTAATAACTCACTCATGCACAGATTGCAGGCCTCTTTGATGTCAGATCATATTTGCTCTATACGAAGGGCTAGCTGCTGAAATCATTACAGTATTGATTTTGACATGGCTCTCGTACCTGGGGATTTTGTGTGGAATTTTAAACTGTTGTTTGGTAACTGCCCTTATATTGGCTTTACATTAGTCATAAAGGAGCAAAATGAAAGTACATATTCTGTTCTTTACTCTGCTAGTTGTGAACATTTTGCTTTTGATTTATTATTCTTGGCGCACAAAGCAAAATACTGTAAAAAAAATCTACAGGAGGGGAAAAAAAAAGTACTGTGTGTTACAAAGCAGGTCAGGCTGCATGAATTAAGTATCATGCAAAGTCCAAATCCAGATGCTAAAACTGATGGATCCTTCACCTAAGCTGGTCAGCGGCATGGCAGAACGAGGGCTGAGAGATTCCTCATAGGAACTCAGGAAAACAGTGGCTCCTTGAATCTGTTGCATGCTGCAATGATATCATTGTGTGATATGTGTGGTCTACCTCCTGATGCGTACCTTTGCTCTACATCCTCAAAGTAACAAAAATCGATCAATAAGAAATGCAAGGTAAAAATTATTGAAGCATCTTGAAACAGTTCCGAATTTCTACTCACCTCTTTACACAGAGGCATTGCCAATTTTGACTCCTGAAAGCCATGGGGTAGTAATCCAGAAACCCAGGCTAATACTCTGGAGATATGGTTTTGAATCCCACTCAGACAGACAAAAGGATTTGAATTCAATTCATTAATCAGGAATTGAAAGCTATTCCAATGGAGACCATGAAACCATTGCTGATTGTCATAAAAAAAACTATTCTTGTTCATTAATATACTTAACAGAAGAAAAATCTCAAATGTTATTCTCAAATGTTTTGACCTACATGTGACTCCAGATCAACAGCAATGCAGTTGATTCTTAACTGCCCTAAGAAATGGCCTAATTAGCCCCTCAGTTGTATTTAGCTGCAAGAATGTCTGACAAAAAGCATGAAGGCAGAAGTCCACTTGGCATCGACCAATTCCTGAAACAATAGTGGCACCTGTTGACCCTGAAAAGCCCACCTAACTCACAATTGGGATATTGGGAGGGCTGTCTCTCTCACAAACACACACACACACACACACACGTCAAGCATCAGCCTGAGACTGTATTTCTCACAATATTGTACCCTACGATGTTCCAGATGTCACTATTGCTTTTCCTGGACATGTCCTGTTCACATAACAGACTACCAAATGGGCAAGGGATGGTCAAGCTAATGGTTCCGTCTCAGCTGATGAATCAGTTCTCCTCAGTGTTGAACATTACATGTAGGAAGCACTGCGAGTGGTAAGGGGACAGAATGTACCCTTCAATGTCCATCACCAATAGCACCTTTACTGACTGAGCTGGTCAAATTCTAATGGACAAATCCCTTGATGTGTCTGCAACAGATAGTGTAGAAACCAACAACAGGAAGAACATACCTGATTTTTTTTCCCCTCACCTATCCATCTACAACGGATCCATCTGCCCATGACAATATGGTTAGGTGTGACAATTGCACAAAACTAAAGAGATGATGTCTGGCTTTCACATTAAGGATTTCTTTGATCATGTTGTGAGGCACTACCACTGTGTTGAATAGAATATCCTTTGATCAGATTTCACACAGTTTTTTTTTAGATTAGATTACTTACAGTCTGGAAACAGGCCCTTCGGCCCAAGTCCACATCAACCCTCCGAAGAGCAACCCACCCAGACACTTTCTCCTACATATGCCCCTTCACCTAACACTACGGGCAATTTAGCATGGCCAATTCACCTAACCTGCACATTTTTGCACTGTGGGAAGAAACCGGAGCACTCGGAGGAAAGCCAGACAGACACAGGGAGAATGTTCTGTTCTTTACTCTGCTAGTTGTGAACATTTTGCTTTTGATTTATTATTCTTGGCGCACAAAGCAAAATACTGTAAAAAAAAACTACAGGAGGGAAAAAAAGTGCTGTGTGTTACAAAGCAGGTCAGGCTGCATGAATTAAGTATCATGTAAAGTCCAAATCCAAAAACTGATGGATCCTTCACCTAAGCTGGCTGATCAGCAGCATGAGGGCTGAGAGATTCCTCATAGGAATGCCCAAACTCCACAGAGATAGTTACCTGAGGTGGGAATTGAACCTAGGTCTCTAGCGCTGTGAGGCAGCAGTGAGCCACCCATTATCACCTGTTTGAAAAATCCTGGAACTGCCTCCTTAGCAGCACTGTGTGCTCATCTACACCAAACAAACTGCTGCAGTTCAAGAAGTTAGCTCAGCGTCAATTTCTTAAGGGCAATTGGAGGTGGTCATTAAAGGCTGGACTAACCAGAGATGTCCACATCCTGTGAATGATTAAAACAAAAATTCCATGCCACCAGTCCAGGAATCATAAACAGGGTATATACAATCTACTTAATTTTTTTAGCTGAGATTCCCCACAGTGTGCAAACAGGCCCTTCAGCCCAACAAGTCCACACCTACCCTCCAAACAGCGACCCACCATCTCCCAACCAATGCACCCAACATTCCAGGAAATTTAGCATTGCCAATTCACCAAACCTGCACATCTTTGGCTTGAGGGAGGCAACCCATGCAGACACAGGGAGAATGTGCAAACTCCACACAGATAGTGACCCAGGGCTGCTGAAATTGAACCTGGGCCCCTGACACTGTGAGGCAGCAGCGCTGAGCCAAAACTCTAATCAAATTACTTGACAACTTTTTGAATTTCAGGTATCTTTCTTATAAATCTGCAAAAACCTCAAAGGGCAAAATATTGTTCCCTAGGTGTGACGGCCAGAACTATTCTCTATTCCAGATGCCCTTTAATTAAAGTGCAAAGATAATACTTGTCTATGTTTCTGTACTTACAATTTGTAGATTGAAATGGGAAAAGGTTTGTTTGAAAAAAAATGAAAGATCATGGCAGGAACCGCCGCACTGTTTAAAGCAAGTTACTGTAACTCATTGCTTGTGTTATTTACACTGCTGCTTGTTCAAGCAGTATGGAGAGGTTACTGCAGATCAACTGGAGCCAGGGAATATGTGAGAAGGGAATTCAGCTGGCACCAAGTAGCTGATAGGTCTGTAGAGTGATGACCAGTTGTTGATGACAAAGGTCTTCCGCCTGGCAACAATTATGTGATTGGCTCCCATATTGTTGAACTGCTAATGGGGGACACAAGATAGCCAGAAGCCATCAAAATTCTGAAAAGGGAGATGGTGTCACTTTTATCTGTAGGAAACAACAAACAACTAAAGTGTGAAGGAAGGCAGTTCATTTTCCCTCCTCAGTAATTGTAAGCTGTTGCTTTGAAATAATAAGTCAGAGGCCTGATGAGTTATGATGAAGTTGCTCTGTGCCTTGTTCAAGCAAATGAAAGTAGTTCGAGAGTTTGAGGAGCAGCTAGTCCTGGCAAGCCAGAAGGAGCATCTCAATGAAACCTGGGGATGGGAACCATTCAACTGCCATCCCAGTCTTTCAATCCACCCATCACACCATTTTCTTGAGTGTGTATGTGACAGGAGGGAAAATTTTATAAGGGGGGATAGAGTTTTAAATTGCAGACTGATATTTTAATCTTTCATAAAAGTTGACCTGTAACTGGATTCTATTTATTTCTAATAAGCAATATCGCTTCCATTAGATTCCTTACAGTATGGAAACAGGTCCTTCAAATCCACACTGTCCCTCCAAAGAACAACCCACCCAGACCCATTCCCCTACACCATGGACAATTCATCTAATCTGCACATCCTTGTGACATGGGGAGAATGTGAAAACTCCACACAGACAATTGCCTGAAGCAGGAATTGAACCTGGGTCTCTGGCACTATAAGGCAGCAGTACTAACCACTGTGCCACCATGCTGCCCCTTCAAGATACTGAAACTTGGTCAGTGTTTCCTTTTAATCTGCATCTATAATCTATAGTAAACTGTATAGGTTGAGTCTGGGAATAGCAGAGCTTGATTTTCATTGTGGTACCTGAGTGAAGTGTGACAAGGGCTTTGAACAGCTTTAGCCTAATTTTTACATCTCTGTATTCAATCCTCAATATATAAAGCCGACAATTCATTGTAATAATTGTGATGAGAACCAACAGCTATGTTGTCTCTACAGGCATATTCGTCCTGCTGGTCCAGTCCAATTTGTTTTCCCTTTTGCCAGCTTCTGATTTGTCCTTCAGGTATTCAGAAAAAGGACAAGAGGCTGTGATCAGTGCTATAACAATGGCCATCCTTGTCAGCTTGTTAAAATAAGATGTGATGCTTGGGCACTAGCTACTGCTGGCCGGGGTGGAATGCTGTTACCAATCCTCCTTGCTTTGCTACTCTAAGGTTTGTCTATAGTGGAGGATTAACCACAAATCAGTCCCCGCACAAGACGCTCTTGAATAACAGGATACAGTTTGTTACATTTCAGTAACTCGATACAAATTGGGCCGGGTTCTGGCAGGTGGCACTAGATTGGGTTGGGATATCTGGTTGGCATGGATGAGTTGGACCGAAGGGTCTGTTTCCATGCTGTACATCTCTATGACTCTATGACTCTTAGGCTTATTAACTATTAGCAAACAGACACATGTTTCTACCAGGAGACTGTGTCTGACTGCTGTCTACCTCAACTGACTCCAATTACCCACTGCATCCATTGACTATATTACATATCAGAGTGGGTGGAGCTTCAGCCTCACTCATTGGTTAATCCTTTCATATCATTACTTGCACAATAGTTTGGATTTGGATCACACTGGAAATTAAGCTTAAATAGTGGCCTTCAAACGGGAACTGAACAGATACTTAAAGGAGAAAAAAATGTGCAAGAATATGAGGAACGAGTTGAGAAGTTCAACCAACTCAAAAGAGACAGCGCAGACTTGATGGACCATGATTCTATGATGTATTTTCAGCATGAAAATAATCTCACCAGTTATTCCACTCTACGTCATTATTTTTTTATACTGGTGAAGCCTGGGGAGATTCAGTAAAATATGGGAACATGACCTGATTTTGTTTAGAACATTCTATCTTATGCCTTTAAACACGAAGAAAGCATAAATATTAAAGCAGAACTTCCAATATTAGTTTTGCTCTTTCTAATTAATAAGTGGCACGTTCCCTTCATTTTCTGCAACAACTGCATTCGACGTGGTGCTAATCTGACCGTTCCAGCTAATTGAGGTGGAGATAGAGAGAGAGAGAGGAAGAAATATGTAGAGGTGTAATAATTGCAAGAACAGCCGAGGGAAGATGCAGCACATGAAGGATATTCAGCTGAGCTGGTTTAGATATTCAAGAAATTCAGGATGTCTCACCCCCTGCTCCTCCCACTGTGAAAATGACATTAAGCAAATGTATTTTCCAAAGATGGAGAGATTTCACAGATACCTCCTGAAACACAGAAACATAGAAGATCAGAGCAGGACGAGGCCATTCAGCCCTTCTAGACAGCTCTGTCATTCATTAGATCATCCATTAGCCTAATCCTGCTTTCTCCCCATAACCTTTGATCCCATTCATCCGCAGTGCTATATCTAGCTGCCTCTTGAATACATTCAATGTTCTGGCATCAACTACTTCCTGTGGTAATGAATTCCACTCTTTGGTGAAGAAATGTCTCCTCATCTCCGTCCTCAAAGGTGTATCTGGAATCCTCAGACTGTGACCCCTAGGTCTGGACATACCCCTCATTGGGAACATCCTGCATCTAACCCTATCTCAGAGAATGTGAGGACTGCCGATTCTGGAGAGTCTGAGTTGAAAACTGTGGCGCTGGAGCTGTGCTTTTCCAACACCACACTTTTTTGACTTTCGCTTGTCTAGTCCTGTTACAATTTCAAGCTGAGGAACAAACACATGATGGAGACACACAAGGGTGTGGTTTCCATGGAGTGGATGCTTGTTACTACAGTGGGTCGTGGGTTTGGTTTCCAGGTATGGACCACACCGCCATGGGTGCAAACTGACCACAGCAGGAGCACAAATCTCAAATGCATTTGTTGGCAATGGGAGTGGGAGGGAGGGGGCAGGGAAATGATGGGTGAAGTGTTGGCTGCAAATTATGTCCCTTGAGCACAGATGAGAATAATGACAATATCACAAATCCATCATGCAGGGATCAAGAGTCTGAAGAACCAATGTGCCTATTCCATTCCGTAGCTTTCCAACAAATGTTGTGGTTTGGGTTGCCCCATCATCATGGTTGTTGATTTGGATCAGAGTTTTGCATTGACTGGCAAACAATGGGAGACAGTGGTACAGTGGCAACATCACTAGATAAATATTCCCAGATTAATGTTCCGGGGACGTGGATTTAACTCCCATCAGAACAGATGGTGAAATCTGAATTAAGTAGAAATCTGGATTAAAAGGTGACTCAATGGTGTTTGCATAACCACCACTGATTGTGGTATTCATCAATGCCCCATTACGGAAAGGAAATCTCAGTTCTGACCAAGGTCACTGGACTCAAAACATTAACTCTGTTCTTCTCTCCACAGAGGCTGCCAGATATGTTGGGTTTCTCCAGAACTTTCTATCCTTGTTTGTAAAGGAGATCTGTTAATCTGGCCTACATGTGATTACAGCCCCACAGCAATTTGGTTGACTCTTCATCACCTCTGGGCAATTAGGGATGGGCAATAACTGGTGGCCTGGTCAGCAACATCCACATCCTGTCAATGAATTTTTTAAAAAGTAAGAAGTTCAAACCAATGCAAAGGTTGATAATCCCTCAACAGTATCAAACATCGGTCCTGCTAGTCTTGTTTTAGTCTTATGTTCAGTATTTTTAGCTTTGCCAATTGATTTCTAAACCATTTGGTTACACCACCGTAGCTCAGTAATGTTCATTGAGACAACTTTGAACAACAGAAGACAAAGATGAAACAGTTAACTTATTTCAAAAGTACATTTCATGTGACAGGGAGTTGATCACATGGGAGTGAACATAGGCTGTGAGAGTAGAGGTTTCAAATGAAGTCAAAAGACACATGGGTTCTTCTGAAGTGCAGCACCTTCCATTCAACATTTTGGTCAAATACATTTATATAAGTTGAGAAACACTGCATTATTTCATGCTCAGTCTGCAAAATGGGATATAGCTCCATCCCAAATGGCTGACAGATGATGGTGACTGCGACAAATAGATCATGCTGCATTAATATTGGACCATGTGTCATGCAGTGCAGTGATAAAGCACCCCATTTCACAGCAAGTTGCCAGCATATATTCTGATAACAGTGAGCAACCCAGTGAAATATGGTTAATGCATTCACTTTCAAACCTATCTCAATATGATTTTCTGCTTGCAAATAAATATTTTGTATTTTCTGATCTTTCTCAGGTTCTAGAGTCATAGAGTCATAGAGATGTACAGCACGGAAACAGACCCTTTGGTCCAACCCGTCCATGCCGACCAGATATCCCAACCCAATCTAGTCCCACCTGCCAGCACCCAGCCCATATCCCTCCAAGCCCTTCCTATTCATATACCCATCCAAATGCCTCTTAAATGTTGCAATTGTACCAGCCTCCACCACTTCCTCTGGCAGCTCATTTCATACACTACCACCTCTGTGTGAAAAAGTTGTCCCTAAGGTCTCTTTTATATCTTCCCATCTCACCCTAAACCTATGCCGTCTAGTTCTGGACTCCCCCACCTCAGGGAAGAGACTTTGTATATTTATCCTATCCAGGCCCCTCATGATTTTATAAACCTCTATAATGTCACCCTCAGCCTCCGATACTCCAGAGAAAAAAGCCCTAGCCTGTTCAGCCTCTCCCTGAACCTCAAATCCTCCAACCCTGGCAACATCCTTGGAAATCTTTTCTGAAACCTTTCAAGTTTCACAACATCTTCCGATAGGAAGGAGACCCGAATTGCACACAATATTCCAACAGTGGCCTAACCAATGTCCTGTACAGCCGCAACATGACCTTCCAACTCCTGTACTCAATGCTCTGACCAATACTGAAAAGCATACCAAATGTCGTCTTCACTAAACTATCTACCTGCGATTCCACTTTCAAGGAGCAATGAACCTGCACTCCAAGAGATTTAAAATGGGGGAATGTTAAGCAAATTTGCAAATGACACCAAGATTGATAACATGGTTAATATTGAAAAAGATGGTTGTTGGTTACCAGGAGATGTAAGTGGGTTGGTAGACGGACACACCAGTGGCAGATGGTATTTAACCCAAATGAGTGTGAGGTGATGCACTTTGGAAGAAGAAAAAAGATGAGGGAGTATTTAATGAATGACAGGATGTTGGGTAGCTTAGAGGGATTTTGGAATAATTATTCACAAATCCCTGAAGTCAGCAGAGCACGTGACTTTTGCTCTCTTCATTCCTAATGAAGGGCTCCTGCCCGAAACATCGCTTTTCCTGCTCCTTGGATTCTGCCTGACCTGCTGTGCATTCCCAGCACCACTCTAATCTTGACTCTAATCTCCAGCATCTGTAGTTCTCACTTTTGCCTATTTGCTTTCTTCAGTCAGACTACAGAAGAGAAGAGCAAGAGGTAATGTTAGAATTGTACAGAATATTGGTCAGGCCACACCTGGAGTAGTCTGTGTCGTTCCAGTTACCTCACTATAGGAAGGATGTGACAGCACTAGAGGGAGTACAGAGGAAGTTTGCTAGGATAATGCCTGGGACAGAGAAATAGAGTTATATGGAGAGATTAGATAAGTTTGGATGGTTTTCTCTACAGCAGAGAGGGGACATGATTGAGGTTTATAAGATTATGAGGGGCATGGACAGGGTGAATAGAGAACAGCCATTCCCCTTGGGTCAGGGGTCAATCATGAGGGTCCATAGCTTTAGGGTAATGAGCAGAAGATTCAGAGGAGATTTGGGAAAAATCTTTGTCACTCAGAGGGTAGTAGGAATCTGCAATGTTCTGCCTGGGAAGGGAATGGATGCTGTAAATATTACAATCTTCAAAAAAAAATTTGGATGAGTACTTCAAATATCATAACAGTCAAGCGTATTCCACAAGTGCAGGAAATTGCGATCAATGTGCCTTTAATGGTAGTTATGTCAGTGCAGACCTGATGGACTGAAGGGCCTTCTCTGTGCTGAATGAATCTATGAATCAAGATGGATAGATTTAAATTCAGCGACCAAGCAAAACAAAAGATCCTCCATTATCTCACCTGACAACAGCAATCTTAACCATCTGGCCCTGTTAATAAATGATGGTCAATCATGTGGTATATTAGCAACTCGATAATTACAAATCTGGACCTCCTCCAGCTCCAGAGAGTAATGTTCATCGACCATCATCTATCTTATTCTGAAATATGGATCATCAAACAATTAGGAGCACTCTTCCAGGTGCTATTTGTTACCTGCATGTCTTCTTGCTCATAAATAACATCCAAGGACAATTTTGCTCAGATAAAGTGTCCTGGGCAGAACTACAATTAACCACCATTTCTTTGTCATTAGGTTCCCTGTAGTGTGGAAACAGGTTATTCCACCCAGCAAGTCCACACCAACCCTCCAAAGAGTAACTCACCCAGACCCATATCCCTCTGACTAATGCACCTAACACTATGGGCAATTTAGCATGGCCAATTCACTGGACCTGCAAATCATTGGATTGAGGGAGGAAACCCACGCAGATACAGGGAGAATGTGCAAACTTCACACAAACAGTCACCCGAGACTGGAATCAAACCTGGGTCCCTGGTGCTTTGAGGCAGCAGTGCTAACCACTGAGCCACTGTGTCATCCTTTGAATGCTATTAAGTATGTATTATACGTTCGACCAAACCTATTAGGGTAGAACTTCTATATTGAGCACAAACTGTGTTCCAAATTACTTACCCAACTTACTTATTCATCCATGAGTTCCCTTATTTGCATGCTATGAAATGCAACTCATGCTTTGTACTAATATGCAGTGATTTAATTACAATGTAATTTGAAACATCGCTTCCAAAAACATCCCTCGATACATTGAAGACTATACAAAATTATTTTTTGATTTGATTGGGGTTGTTCATTGCTCCCAAAAAAGAAAAACCACCTTGGAGGCGAGCAACTGAGAACAATCAGTGGGTGCTGATTGTATTTACAGGTAGGTTTTAAGGAGTTTCTTAGAAGACAGAAAGGTATCAAGGTTAAGAGAATGAATTACAAAGATTATAAACTGGGCAGAATCAGGGCAACAAAGATATCTGGAATGGTGTTTTTTTAGATTAGATTACTTACAGTGTGGAAACAGGCCCTTTGGCCCAACAAGTCCACACCAACCCACCCATACCCCTTTACCTAACACAACAGGGAATTTAGCATTGCCAATTCACCTGGCCCACACATTTTTGGACTGTGGGAGGAAACCAGAGCACCCGGAGGAAACCCATGCAGACACGGGGAGAACGTGCAAACTCCACACAGTCAGTCGCCTGAGTCAGGAATTGAACCCAGGTCTCTGGCGCTGTGAGGCAGCAGTGCTAACCACTGTGTCACTGTGCCGCCCTCTCGGTTGTAGGCCAAGAAGTGGTAAGGGAGTTAGGGGGAGGTTTGGCCAAAGGAAAATGCTAAAGACTAGAATGCAAGTTCTTAATTTGAGCCATCAATGGAACTCACTGTCTGAATCCACGATCATTGGAGTTTTATGGCTCAGAAACAAAAACAGAAATTGCTGGAAAATCCCAGCAGTTCTGGCAGCATCTGAGGAGAGAAATCAGAGTTAATGTTTCAGGTCCAGAGACCCTTCAGAACTGAAACATTAACTCTAATTTCTCTGCAGCGTGAGCTGCTGGGATTTTTCAGCAATTCCTGTTTTTGTTTCTGATTTCCAGCATCCGCAGTTCTTGTTTTTATTTCATGATTCAAATAAGGGGTTAAACAGAAAAATCCTGATTCTCCGAGTTATCTACACCACTGCAACTGATGATCAGTGCAAGTACAATTTCAATATTTCTGCTCTATGCTCTTTTCCTTCAAATACTCCTTCAGAGTCAGTGACTAATTTTGGGAAACGATTGTAAAGACAATCCTTGGTGAACTTAAAATATTTATACAATGGATAAATGCATCAGGCTAAGAGCTGATAATATTTTGCTGACCTTGGCCTATGAAATTTATTGTCTCAGTTCATAGAAACCACAGCCTAACATAAAATTAACCATTATCTTCTAACAAGGAAGTACAATAACAGATGTTAGCCGGAACAGAGGATCTGCAAGATGACTGATAACCTCAGCATAGACAGCTGCCTCGCATAAAGGACATCCATGATACCCTGAGCAGCTGTGATATAAAAGGGTCAGTATAACCGTGGGTGGAAGGTCACTTCTGAGTTATAGAACAATTCATTTTGTTGGTCACCTCACATCTGATCAACGCATGATCTACTACATAAAACGCTCTGGGTTGTATTCCTGACAAGGATTGTACATTGTGAATATCAAGAATATTGAAACCACATCTCAACGTGGAACATGTGTAGGGGAGAGGGTCGTTTCTATTGCACTTGGTGTAACTTGAAGTTGAAATGTTTTGCACCCTAGGGAGTAAGCTTAATAGGTAAAGTATATGGTATTTTCTCTTCACTCTTGTGGCATTGGCATCACTGGCTGCCCAGCATGTATTGTCCATCCTCATTTACACTTGAGGAGGGTGGTGAGCTGCCTTCTTGAACTGTTACATTCCATGTGCTATGGGTAGACCAAAGTGTCCTTCAGGAGAGAATTCTAGGAGTTTGACTCAGCGACACTAAAGGAACAGCGATATATTTCTAAGACAGGATAGTTGGAGGTGGTGATGTTCTCAATATTAGAAGTATGAACAATTTTCCTGAGACACCTAAGAATGGAACATGTTACATAAAGATAAGTTGAACTCGATTGCACTTACAATAAACATTATTACACTGACTGGAATTTTAAAGTCAAAATATTTTATAATGCATTATGTCAAATTTTATGAGGAAAGTATATTTTTGGGTAAAAATGCACAATCTAAGATCGAAGGTTAGGGTTGTATATTTGTTTGCTGACTAAAATATTACTACTTAACACTTTATAAAGTCAAATTGACTACTGATTTCAGGGAATCCCTACAGTAGAGAAAGCAGCTATTTAGTCCATTAAGTCTGCATTGACCCCCTGGAGGGCATGCCACCCTGATCCATCCCATTCCTCTCACTCCACATTTACCATAGCTTACCCACCCAGCCTGCGCAATTTGGCATGAGCAAACCACTTAACCTGCATATCTTTGGACTATGATGAGGAGGTCCTGGTTTTGGACTGGGCAGACCTAACACAGCCCCTTGGTTAGGTGAAGTGATGCAGGAGCAGCGCTCTAAAAGCTTGCAATTTCAAATAAACCTGTTGGATTAGAACCTGGTGTTGTGTGACTTCTGACCTCATCTTTGGACTATGGGAGGAAACCAGAGCATCCGGAAGAAACTCACACAAGCTCCACACAGCCAGTCGCTTGAGGGTGGAATCCAAGCCAGGTCCCCAGCGCTGTGAGGCAGCAGTGCTCACACTGAGCCACTGTGCCATTTCTGCCATATATACGGCAAGATAACTAGGTTTCTGAATCTGTAACACCATTAGAGCTAGATTCAAGGAGATAGCCTCCACAGTTTCCATGCTCTGAAGAGGGGATCACAGCCATACTCACAGCCCTCATCCAAACTGGGCAACAGCCAGAGAGAATGGTCTTTAGTTGGGGCCTTTAATTATTCAAATTGGCTGTCCATGCCAGCACACGGCTTTCAGTGAAAGCTGTGACTGCATCACAGAGCCTCCCTGTGACATTTTAGCAGCTCGAACCCCCCAAACCATTTTCATGGATAGGTAAAACACCAGCCGTGGAATCCTTGCTGAGATCTGGTGCTCATGTACAGACTTTGTTCTGGCATCTTGTCTTAAAAACCTGCTCTCATGTCAGACTTCACAATGTGAAGCTGAGAGGAAATGTCTTCATGCTGAGAGTATAATTCAAGTGACAATAGATTGTCACCTTGATAATCTGTTATGAGAGACCTTGACTATGCAATCACAAGGAAGCAAACATCATTTATTAAAAACCAGCAATCCAACCTCTATCATTACAATGAACAATATCTCTCTGAAAGCTTTATCACACACACACATTTTTTAAGTAAAGATGTGTTCGCTCCCCATTTTTAAATGAAATCTTTATTATTAATTATTTCCTCACAAGACACTTCTCATTTCATTCAACATGAATGTGCAGGCAGAAACTCCACATAAATAAGTTCTTGCCAATACTCAGAGAGACATCTTTACCTTATTAATTCATGGCACCTGGGCATTGCTTGGCTAGGCCAGCATTTGAAGCCCATCCCTACTTGCCCTTGAGTAGGTGGTGGCAAACTATGCACCTCTGCAGTCTTTTTCCTGGAGGTAGACCTACCGTACCATGAGGGATGGAATTCCAGGATCTTAACTCAATGTAACTAAAGGAATAGTGATATATTTGCAAGTCAGGATGATGAGTGGCTAGAAGGGGAACTTGCAGGTTGTGGTGTTCCCAAGTATCTGCTGCCCTTGTACTTCAAGATGCAAGTGATTGTGTGTTTATGGAGACTTGGTGAATTTCCACAGTGCATTTTGTTGATGATACACATCCCTGTTACTGAGCATCACCGGAGGAGGGAGTGGAAGTTTGTGCGTATGAAATTGCTTGCAAGGGTTCACTGATTTCATACTTGGTCAAATGTGGCCTTGATGTTAAGGTCTGTCACTCCCACTCATCTTTGGAATTCAGCTCTTTTGTCCATATTTGAACCAAAGCTGTAATGAGGTCAGGAGCTGAGTGGTCCTGGTGGAACCCAAAATGGGCATCATTGAGCAGGTTATTGCTGAGCAGGTGCTGCTTGATAGCACGGTTGATGACATCATCCATCACTTTACTGATGGTTGAGAGTAGACGGAAGGGACGGTAATTAGTCAGGTTGGATTTGTCCTGCTTTTTGTGTACAGGCCAGATTTGGGCAATTATCCACATTCTCAGAGAGTAGTAAGGGTATGGAATGCTTTGCCTGCAACGGTAATAGATTCGCCAAGTTTAAGTGCATTTAAGTCGTCATTGGACAGGCATATAGACGTACATGGAATAGTGTAGGTGGGATGGACTTCAGATTAGTATGACAGGGCGGCGCAACATCATGGGCTGAAGGGGCTGTACTGCGCTGTAATGTTCTATGTTCTATTCTCGGGTAGATGCAGGGGTTGTAACTGCACTGGAATGGCTTGGGAATGCGGCAAATTCTGGAGCCCATAGAACATAGAAGGATACAGCGCAGTACAGGCCCTTCGGCCCTCGATGTTGCGCCGACCGAATCCTACCTAACCTATACTAGCCCAATAACTTCCAAATGCCTATCCAATGCCCGCTTAAATGACCATAAAGAAGGAGAGTTCACCACTGATACGGGCAGGGCATTCCATGAACTCACAACCCGCTGTGTGAAGAATCTACCCCTAACATCTGTCCTATACCTACCACCCCTTAATTTAAAGCTATGTCCCCTAGTAACACCTGACTCCATTAGCGGTAAAAGGTTCTTAGTATCTACCCTATCTAAACCCCTAATCATCTTATACACTTCTATCAGATCTCCCCTAAACCTTCTCTTCTCCAATGAGAACAGCCCCAAGTGCCTCAGCCTTTCCTCATAAGATTTTCCTACCATTCCAGGCAACATCCTGGTAAACCTCCTCTGCACTCGTTCTAAAGCTTCCACATCCTTCCTATAGTATGGCGACCAAAACTGCACACAATACTCCAGATGAGGCCTCACCAGAGTCTTATACAACTGCAACATGACCTCAGGACTCCGGAACTCAATTCCTCTGCCAATAAAGCCCAGTACACCATATGCCTTCCTCACAGCACTATTTACCTGGGTGGCAACTTTCAGAGATCTGTGTACATGGACACCAAGATCCCTCTGCTCATCCACACTACCAAGTAGCCTACCATTAGCCCAGTAATCCATCATCTTGTTATTCCTACCAAAGTGAACGACTTCGCACTTAGCTACATTGAATTCCATTTGCCACATTTCCGCCCAGCTCTGCAACTTATCTATATCGCGCTGTAACCTACCACTTCCTTCCTCACTATCCACAACTCCACCGACTTTTGTGTCATCCGCAAACTTGCTTACCCAGCTTTCAAGTCCTTCCTCTAGATCATTTATAAAGATAACAAAAAGCAATGGTCCCAAAACAGATCCTTGAGGTACACCGCTAGTAACTGCGCTCCAAGATGAACATAATCCATCAACTACTACCCTCTGTCTCCTTCCAGCCAGCCAATTCCTAATCCAAACCTCTAATGTATCCTCAATGCCATACCTCCGAAGTTTTAGCATTAGCCTACCATGGGGAACCTTATCGAACGCCTTACTAAAATCCATATACACAACATCTCCTGCTTTACCCTCATCCACTTCCTTAGTCACCTTCTCAAAGAACTCAATAAGGTTTGTGAGGCACGACCTGCCCTTCACAAAACCATGCTGGCTATCCCTGATCACGTTATTCCTACCCAGATGTTCATAAATCTTATCCCTTACCATTCTCTCTAAGACTTTGCCCACCACTGAAGTCAGACTCACTGGCCTATAGTTACTAGGGCTATCCCTACTCCCTTTCTTGAACAATGGGACCACATTCGCTATCCTCCAGTCCTCTGGTACTATTCCCGTTGACAATGACGACATAAAAATCCAGGCCAATGGCTCTGCTATCTCCTCCCTAGCTTCCCATAGGATCCTGGGGTAAATGCCATCAGGCCCAGGAGACTTATCTATATTCATCCTTTCCAATATTCCCAAAACCTCTTCCCTGCATATTTCCAGGGCATCCATTCTAATTATTTGTGATTCCATATTCACATCAGCAACAGTGTCCTGTTCCTGAGTGAATACTGATGAAAAGTACTGATTTAATGTCTCTCCAATCTCCTCCGCCTCCACACACAACTTCCCACTACTATCCTTGACTGGACCGATACCTACCCTAGTCATCCTTTTATTCTTGACATACCTATAGAAAGCCTTTGGGTTTTCCCTAATCCTACCAGCTAAAGACTTTTCATGTCCCCTTCTCGCTTCTCTTAGCTCCCTCTTTAGCTCCTTCCTGGCTACCTTATAACTCTCAATCGCCCCTACTGAACCTTCACGCCTCATCTTTACATATGCCGCCTTCTTCCCTTTCACAAGGGACTCCAATTCCTTACTAAACCACGGCTGCCTCACAAGGCCCTTTACACCATGCCTGACTGGTACATACCTATCGAGGACACGCAGTAGCTGCTCCTTGAACAATCCCCACATCTCATTAGTGTTCTTCTCTTGAAGCCTGTTTTTCCAATCCACACATCCTAAGTCATGCCTCACTGCATCATAATTTCCCTGCCCCCAGCTATAGCTCTTGCCCTGCGGCGCACGATTATCCCTCTCCATCACTAAAGTAAAAGTCACCGAGTTGTGGTCACTGTCCCCGAAGTGCTCACCTACCTCCAAGTCTAACACCTGGCCTGGTTCATTACCTAGAACCAAATCCAATATAGCCTCCCCTCTTGTTGGCCTGTCGACATATTGTGTCAGGAAACCCTCCTGCACACATTGTACAAACACCGACCCATCTAATGAACTCGAGCTATAGCTCTCCCAGTCAATATCTGGGAAGTTAAAGTCCCCCATAACAACCACCCTGCTACCTTCACTCTTTTCCTGAATCATCCTCGCAATATTATCCTCTACTTCTCTAGGACTATTAGGAGGCCTGTAGAAAACACCTAACAGGGTGACCTCACCTTTCCTATTTCTAACCTCAGCCCAAACTACCTCAGATGGCAAGTCCTCTTCCATCGTCCATTCCACTGCTGTGATACTGTCTTTGACAAGTAATGCCACGCCTCCCCCTTTTTTACCCCCATGTCTGATCCTACTAAAACATTTGAACCCTGGAACGTGCAACAGCCATTCTTGTCCCTGTTCTACCCACGTCTCTGTAATGGCCACAACATCGAAGTCCCAGGTACCAACCCACGCTGCAAGTTCACCTACCTTATTCCTTATACTTCTGGCATTGAAGTATACACACTTCAATCCACCTTTCTGGTTACAGGCACCCTCCTTAGAGATCGCTGCATTATTCCTAACCTCCCTACACTCAAGGTCCTGTACCCTAAAGCTACAGTCCTGGTTCCCATGCCCCCGCGGAGTTAGTTTAAACCCTCCCAAAGAGCACTAGCAAACCTCCCCCCAATGATACTGGTGCCCCTCAGGTTCAGGTGTAGCCCATCCTTTTTATAGAGGTCCCACCTTCCCCAGAAAGGACCCCAGTTGTCCAGAAACCGGAATCCCTCCCTCCTGCACCATCCCTGTAGCCACGCATTTAACTGCTCTCTCTCCCTATTCCTCGACTCTCTATCACGTGGCACGGGTAACAAACCAGAGACTACAACTCTGTTTGTTCTAACTCTGAGCTTCCAACCTAGCTCCCTGAAAGCCTGTCTGACATCCTCACCCTTCTTCCTACCTATATCGTTGGTGCCAACGTGGACCACGATCTGGGGCTGCTCCCCCTCCCCCTTAAGGACCCGGAAAACATGATCAGCGACATCACGTACCCTTGCACCTGGGAGGCAACATACCAAACGTGCGTCCCTGTCGCCCCCACAAAACCGTCTGTCTGTACCCCTCACTATCGAGTCCCCAAGAACTATTGCTCTACCTTTCTCCACCCTACCCTTCTGAGCAACGGGGCCAGGCTCCGTGCCAGAGGCCTGAACCTCGTTGCTTGCCCCTGGTAAGTCATCCCCCCCACAAGTATCCAAAACGGTATACTTGTTCTTGAGGGGAATGACCGCAGGGGGTCCCTGCACTGGCTTCCCCCTCCCACTCCCCCTCACTGTCACCCATCTATCTTGAACTTTTGGAGTAACTACTTGCCTAAAGCTCCGATCTATGACCTCCTCTGCCTCCCGAATGATCCGCAGTTCATCCAACTCCAGCTCCAGTTCCCTAACACGGGTTTGGAGGAGCTGGAGATGGGTGCACTTCTTGCAAGTGTAATCAGCAGGGACGCTAATGGCTTCCCTCACCTCATACATGTTGCAAGAGGAACATTGCCCTCTCTGCACTGCCATCCCTCTAAAAGTAAGCTTTCCTTAAAAAAAAACAACCAAAACCAACTAAATCTAAAGAAACAAACAAGGAAAATGCAGCACTTACCCGCTAGTCACAATTGTTCTTATTATTAGGTTAGTGGAGGTGGAAGGGTGGGAGGCACTACTCGTGTAGTGCCTCGGGTGACTCGCCTACGCGTTTAAATAAGGGGAGAGAGAAAAAAAACCTTACCCAGGTAACCTAGCGTGCCTTCCGGGTCTGCTACCGCTTTTTTGAAGGAAAACTTTAAACTTTTAACTAATAAATAAGCGACCAAACTTACCCACCAGCCGTCGCGAAGTCTTCCGAGAGACTGAGGCCTAAAACTCCCCGCCTACGCGTTTAAATAAGGGGAGAGAGAAAAAAAACCTTATCCAGGTAACCTAGCGCGCCTTCCAGGTCTGCTACCGCTTTTTTGAAGGAAAACTTTAAACTTTTAACTAATAAATAAGCGACCAAACTTACCCACCAGCCGTCGCGAAGTCTTCCGAGAGACTGAGGCCAAAAACTCGGAGCCCGTATTTTTGTATGGAATGTTGTCAGGACCCTTTATCGTATCTAGTGTCTCCAACCATTTCTTGTTCTCACATGGAGTGAATCAAATTGATTAAAGACTGGCTTCATGTCATTGGAGGAAGCTAAGATAGATCATTCAATTGCCAGGCTTGGCTAAAGATTGCTGCGAATGTTCAGCCTTATCTTTTGCACTGATGTACTGAGCTCCTCAATCATTGAGATTTTTCCAAGGCTTTTATGGAGGAAAAGGAAGTACAGAAAGGAGATAGGAAATAAAGAGAGATTGTATTAGATTACTTACAGTGTGGAAACAGGCCCTTCGGTCTTATAAGTCCACACCAACCTGCCAAACCGCAACCCACCCATACCCCTATATTTACCCAACACTACGGGTAATTTAGCATGGCCAATTCACCTGGCCCACACATCTTTGGACCGTGGGAAGAAACCCACGTAGACACAGGGAGAATGTGCAAACTCCACACAGTCAGTTGCCTGAGGCGGGAATTGAACCTGGGTCTCTGGCACTGTGAGGTAGCAGTGCTAACCACTGTACCACCATGCTGCTCACATCGCTTCTAAGGAAGCAATGCGCCAATACGAGTATATCACACTTAGCTCCTGACTTTAGATCAGAGTGGTGCTGGAAAAGCACAGCAGGTCAGGCAGCATCGAGAAGCAGGAAAATCAACATTTCGGGCAAAAGCCCTTCATCAGGAATAGAGGCAGGAAGCCTCTGGGGTGGAGAGATAAGTGGGGTGTTTTTTTCCCTCAGTGAGGGGAAGGTCTGAGGGGATGGTGAAAACTCAGTAGGCCTGTTGGCAGAATGCAGGTGAGTGGCATTGGTGGAGGCGGAAGTGGTGGTGAACACGTTTAAATAAGGGGAGAGAGAAAAAAAACCTTACCCAGGTAACCTAGCGCGCCTTCCGGGTCTGCTACCGCTTTTTTGAAGGAAAACTTTAAACTTTTAACTAATAAATAAGCGACCAAACTTACCCACCAGCCGTCGCGAAGTCTTCCGAGAGACTGAGGCCTAAAACTCCCCGCCTGCGCGTTTAAATAAGGGGAGAGAGAAAAAAAACCTTACCCAGGTAACCTAGCGCGCCTTCCGGGTCTGCTACCGCTTTTTTGAAGGAAAACTTTAAACTTTTAACTAATAAATAAGCGACCAAACTTACCCACCAGCCGTCGCGAAGTCTTCCGAGAGACTGAGGCCTAAACTCCCCGCCTACGCGTTTAAATAAGGGGAGAGAGAAAAAAAACCTTACCCAGGTAACCTAGCGCGCCTTCCGGGTCTGCTACCGCTTTTTTGAAGGAAAACTTTAAACTTTTAACTAATAAATAAGCAACCAAACTTACCCACCAGCCGTCGCGAAGTCTTCCGAGAGACTGAGGCCTAAAACTCGGAGCCCGTATTTTTGTATGGAATGTTGTCAGGACCCTTTATCGTATCTAGTGTCTCCAACCATTTCTTGTTCTCACATGGAGTGAATCAAATTGATTAAAGACTGGCTTCATGTCACTGGAGGAAGCTAAGATAGATCATTCAATTGCCAGGCTTGGCTAAAGATTGCTGCGAATGTTCAGCCTTATCTTTTGCACTGATGTACTGAGCTCCTCAATCATTGAGATTTTTCCAAGGCTTTTATGGAGGAAAAGGAAGTACAGAAAGGAGATAGGAAATAAAGAGAGATTGTATTAGATTACTTACAGTGTGGAAACAGGCCCTTCGGTCTTATAAGTCCACACCAACCTGCCAAACCGCAACCCACCCATACCCCTATATTTACCTAACACTACGGGTAATTTAGCATGGCCAATTCACCTGGCCCACACATCTTTGGACCGTGGGAAGAAACCCACGTAGACACAGGGAGAATGTGCAAACTCCACACAGTCAGTTGCCTGAGGCGGGAATTGAACCTGGGTCTCTGGCACTGTGAGGTAGCAGTGCTAACCACTGTACCACCATGCTGCTCACATCGCTTCTAAGGAAGCAATGCGCCAATACGAGTATATCACACTTAGCTCCTGACTTTAGATCAGAGTGGTGCTGGAAAAGCACAGCAGGTCAGGCAGCATCGAGAAGCAGGAAAATCAACATTTCGGGCAAAAGCCCTTCATCAGGAATAGAGGCAGGAAGCCTCCAGGGTGGAGAGATAAGTGGGGTGTTTTTTTCCCTCAGTGAGGGGAAGGTCTGAGGGGATGGTGAAAACTCGGTAGGCCTGTTGGCAGAATGCAGGTGAGTGGCATTGGTGGAGGCGGAAGTGGTGGTGAACACGGCAGTAGAGGGGGCGAAGTCGCTGTACATGTGATGTCATCGATAATGTGGGGAGTGGAAGTGGTGTCACGTGTGGTGCATGAGGAATCGTGAGGGGTGGAAGTGGCTGTGGAAGTGGCCAGGATGGGGGCGGAAGTGATCACCGTGGGGATGATTGATGTACCAGCCACATGGCTAATGGCATCTGAGCAGTTCCAGAGGCTCGGGGAATCGTGTGGAATGTTTGAGGAGTGCTGGTTATGGAGGTGGGTGTGTAAAAGTTTGTTGTACTTACAGTTTTTGATGTTTGAGATGGTGTTGAAATACTCTCCAACCTGAAGGCTTCCTGCCTCTATTCCTGACGAAGGGCTTTTGCCCGAAACGTTGATTTTCCTGCTCCTCGGATGCTGCCTGACCTGCTGTGCTTTTCCAGCACCACTCTGATGCTACCTTCAGGTCAAGGTTGATCTGAACCAGTGTAATTTCCCAGCTTTTGTTCCATACCTCCCAATATTTATAACAAACAACAATTTATTAATCTTTACCTGCTAAATTTTGATTGAAAATTCTACTGTGCCACTGTGCCGAACAACGTTCAGAGGTGGGCGAGCTCTCAATTTCTACATCTCATGGGATCTGGAGTTTCCTGATTTCACCTCTAAGAAGCTTAACCCTGACTGTAATATTATCCTTTGTGTTCTGGATTCTCCACTGGAGGCAATACCTTCCATATAGTGACCCTACTGAATTCATTTACCATTTTGAAGACTTAAATTTGAACAGTTCATAAGCCTCAAAACTCATGGGAATATACCTTCATGCAAGTTATTAACATATATAATCTGTCACACACTTGCCTCAAACCAAAATGGATGTATACCCATTCCAGAGACTTGCATCTAAAAACCGAGTTTGACACAGTACTAAATGAGCTTTGCAATGTAGGAGGTACTGTCTTTCAGATGAGATGGCAAACCAAGGTACAGTCTGTGCTTTCAACTGGATGTAACATATCCGATGGCACTATTCTGAAGATGGTCTCGTCTAGCATCAGTGGTAAAAATGTTAGTTCGACAGTGGCACAAATATACATTTCTGGGAGAAAGTGAGGACTTCAGATGTTGGAGATCAGAGTCAAAAAGCGTGGTGCTGGAAAAGCACAGCAGGTCAGGCAGAATCTGAGCAGCAGCAGAATTCACATTTCGGGCATAAGCCCTTCATCACAAATATTGTTCTGGTCTGAGTATTACTTCAACTGACACATCATAAAACTCCAACAACACTGATTATTTGAAAATGAAAATACATACACATATCTAGTTCTCACTCAATTGCACCTTAATTAACGTATAACCCTCACCTCAGGAACTCATACTAGGCTACTCAATGCTAATGACATGCAAGAGTCACCTGGTGTCCTGTCCAATACGTATTCCCCGCACAACATGAAAACACAGTTTATCTGCTCATTATCACCTTGCTGTCTATGGGAGTTTGCTGTGTCCAAACTGACTGCTGCATTTCTTGCATTACAACAGTGACTACATTTCTTAAAATTATAATTGGCTGTAAAACTATTTCAGATGACCTGAAGCCACAAAAGGCAATTACTGTAAGTCTTTCTTTCAATAATGTAACCCACTAAGCATTCACATTATTCTGGCAGGTCAATACTGAACCTCAAAGGTGGGAAGTTTCATTCTGAGATTGGTTGTTTCTAAACAGAATCTGGCCAACAGTTTGAGCAGTCAAAGAATTCCATCCTTAGTTTGTTTTTTTTAAAATTCCAGCATCTTTGAATTAAAGGCCTTTACCTTTTTATTTATTTTCCTGGCCACTCATTTTTGGCATTGTATATTGGACAAGTTTTGGGGGCATATAGCCTTCGTTGAAGTGCCGAAGGGGCAGCATGCCGAAAGCTTGTGATTTCTAATAAACCTGTTGGTCTATAACCTGGTATCATGTGACTTTCAAATCTTTTTAAGGCAGAGTTATCTTTATTCTTACTAATCAAAGATGATCAACAAGAAGGCAGGCTTGAAATTACAAGCAGATATTTTTTATTCATTCACAGGATGAGGACATCATTGAGGGGTGACAGCAGCCTTTGTTGCCCATCTCTAATTGCTCAGAGGATAGTTAAGAGTCAACCCCATTGCTGCAGGCCTGGAATTACATGTAGACCAGACCAGATAAGGATGGCAGTTTCCTTCACTAGTGGGTATCAGCGACTGAGTGCGTTTTCTGACAATTGGCAATGATTCATGGTCTCCTCAGACTCTTAATTTCAGATGTTTTCTTTATTGAACTGAAATTCCATAAGACCATAAGATATAGGAGTGGAAGTAAGGCCATTCAGCCCATCAAGTCCACTCCGCCATTCAATCATGGCTGATGGGCATTTAAACTCCACTTACCCGCATTCTCCCCCGAGCCTTTAGTTCCTTGTGACATCAAGAATTTATCAATCTCTGCCTTGAAGACATTTAGCGTCCCAGCCTCCACTGCACTCCACGGCAATGAATTCCACAGCACCACTACTCTCTGGCTGAAGAAATGTCTCCGCATTTCTGTTTGAATTGATCCTATCTAATTTTAAGGCTGTGCCCACAGGTCCTAGTCTCCCCGCATAACGGAAACAATTTCTTAGCGTACACCCTTTCCAAGCCATGTATTGTCTTGTAAGTTTCTATTAGATCTCCCCTTAACCTTCTAAACTCCAATGAGTACAATCCCAGGATCCTCAGCCGTTCCGTGTATGTTAGACTTACCATTCCAGGGATAATCTGTGTGAATTTCCGCTGGACACGCCCCAGTGCCAGTATGTCCCTCCTGAGGTGTGGGGCCCAAAATTGGACACAGTACTCCAAATAGGGCCTAACCAGAGCTTTATAAATTCTCAGAAGCATATCGCTGCTTTTATATTCCAACCCACTTGAGATAAATGACAACATTGCATTCGCTTTCTTAATCACGGATTCAACCTGCATGTTTACCTTCAGAGAATCCTAGACTAGCACTCCCAGATCCCATTGTACTTTGGCTTTATGAATTTTCTCACTGTTTAGAAAGTAGTCCATGCTTGTATTCTTTTTTCCAAAGTGCAAGACTTTGTATTTGCTCACGTTGAATTCCATCAGCCATTTCCTGGACCACTTTCCCAAACTGTCTAGATCCTTCTGCAGCCTCCCCACTTCCTCAGTACTACCTGCCTGTCCACCTATCTTCGTATCATCGGCAAACTTCACTAGAATGCCCCCAGTCCCTTCATCCAGATCATTAATATATAATGTGAACAGCTGTGGCCCCAACATTGAACTCTGCGGGACACCGCTTGTCACCGGATGTCATTCCAAAAAAGAATTTTTTTTCCCAACTCTCTGCCTTCTGTCAGACAGCCAATCCTCAATCCATGCCAGTAGCTCACCTTGAACACCATGGGCCCTCACCTTGCTCAGCAGCCTCCCGTGCGGCACCTTATCAAAGGCCTTTGGAAGTCTAGATAGACCACATCCACTGGGTTTCCCTAATCTAACCTACTTGTCACCTCTTCAAAGAATTCTAACAGGTTTGTCAGGCACGACCTCCCCTTACTGAATCCATGTTGACTTGTTCTAATCCGACCATGCTTTTCCAAGAATTTAGAAACCTCATCCTTAATGATGGATTCTAGAATTTTACCAACCGAGGTTAGGCTATTGGCCTGTAATTTTCCATCTTTTGTCTTGATCCTTTGTTGAACAATGGGGTTACAATAGCGGTCTTCCAATCATCCGGGACTTTCCCTGACTCCAGTGGCTTTTGAAAGATCTCAACCAATGCCTCCGCTATTTCCTCAGCCACCTCCCTCAGAACGCTAGGATATAGCCCATTGGGGCCAGGAGATTTGTTAATTTTAAGACCTTTTCGCTTTTCTAGCACTATCTCTTTTGTAATGGCAACCATACTCAACTCAGCTCCCTGACTCCCTTTAATTGTTGGGATATTACTTATATCTTCCACTGTGAAGACTGACGCAAAGTACTTGTTAAGTTCTTCAGCTATTTCCTTATCACCCATCACTAGGCTTCCAGCATCAGATTGAAGTTGTCCAATGTCTACTTTTGCCTGTCGTTTGTTTCTTATGTATTGAAAGAAACTCTTACTATCATTTCTAATATTACTGGCTAGCCTACCTTCATATTTGATCCTCTCCTTCCTTGTTTCTCTCTTTGTTATCCTCTGTTTGCTTTTGTAGCCTTCCCAATCTTCTGATTTCCCAGTGCTCTTGGCCACTTTATAGGATCTCTCTTTTTCTTTGATACATTTCCTGACTTCCTTTGTCAGCCATGGCTGTCTAATCCCTCCCTGGATAATCTTTCTTTTCTTGGGGATGAACCTCTGTACTGTGTCCTCAATTATACTCACAAACTCCTGCCATTTTTGCTCTACTGTCTTCCCTGCTAGACTCTGCTTCCAGTCGATTGTCGTCAGTTCCTCTCTCATGCCCTCATAATTACCTTTATTTAACTGTAACACCATTACATCCGATTTTGCCTTCTCTCTTTCAAACTGCAGACTGAACTTTACCATATTATGATCGCTGCTTCCTAAGGGTTCCCTTACTTTAAGATCTTTTATAAAGTCTGGTTCATTGCATAGCACTAGGTCCAAAATAGCCTGCTCCCTTGTGGGCTCCATGACAAGCTGTTCCAAAAGCCATCCTGTAAGCATTCCAAGAATTCCCTTTCTTTGGATCCACTGGCAACACTATTTACCCAGTCCACCTACATGTTGAAGTCCCCCATGATCACTGTGACCTTGCCTTTCTGACATGCCTTTTCTAATTCCCGGTACATGTTGCGCCTCTCGTCCTGACCACTGTACATAGCTCCCATTATGGTTTTTTTGCCTTTGTGGTTCCTCAATTCCACCCACACAGACTCCACATCATCCAACCCTGTGTCATTCAATACCAATGATTTAATTTTGTTCTTAACTAACAAGGCCACCCCGCCCCCTCTGCCCACCTCCCTGTCTTTTCGATAAGTTGTAAATTCTTGGATGTTTATCTGCCAGTCCTGAACCCCCTGCAACCATGTCTCTGTTATGCCTAACACATCATAATCGTTCACGATGATCTGTGCCGAATGTTACGAATGCTACGAGCATTCAGGTAAAGTGCCTTAATGCTAACATTCTAATCATTAGAGATATTGGAAGTCATAAGATGTCCTAAGTTATCCTTCCTTTTGGTTGCATTCCTAATCTGCGTCAAGGTTAAATCCATCTGCATACATGCTATCCTCCTGCTTATCTTTCCATTTAACTCCATACTCCCTGTTGCTTTCACTTTCCCTTCCCCCCAACTCAGAAGTTTAAAGTCCTACTGACCACCCTATTTATCCTCTTTGGTATTGGCACCTGATCGGTTCAGGTGGAGACCGTCCCAACGGTACAGATCCCCCCGGTTCCAAAACTGATGCCAATGCCCCATGAAATGGAATCCCTCTTGCCCACACCAATCCCTTAGCCACGTATTTACATCCCTAATTTTTTTATCCCTATGCCAATTGGCACGTGGCTCGGGCAGTAATCTGGAGATTATGACTCTTGAGGACCTGTACTTCAATTTCCTTCCGAGTGCTTGATAATCCCCAAACAGGTCCTCCACCCTAGCTTTGCCTATGTTGTTAGTCCCAACGTGGACCACAACAACTGGATCCTCCCCCTCCCGCTCCAATATCCTTTCAAGCCGGTCGGAGATGTCCCACAACCTGGCACTGGGCAGGCAACACACCATGTAAGACTCCCGATCCGGCTTGCATAGAGTACTATCTGTCCCTCTAATTATAGAATCCCCTATAACAACTACTTGTCTTTTTGCTCCTCCCTCTTGAATGGCCTTCTGCACCATGGTGCCGTGGTCAGCTGGCTCATCCTGTCCAGAGCCCTTTTCCTCATCCGTATAGGGAGCAAGAATCTCATACCTGTTGGACAAGGTCAAGGGCTGAGGCTCCTCCACTCCTGAACTCAAGTTCCCCCTACCTGCTTCACTTACAGTCACACTCTGATGTCCCTGATCACTAACTGAATGTGAATTACTTAATCTCCCAGGTGTGACTGCCTCCTGAAACAAAGCGTCCAGGTAACTCTCCTCCTCCCAGATGTGCCGCAGTGTTTGAAGCTCAGATTCCAGATCATCAACTCTGAGCCGGAGTTCTTCTAGCAACCAACACTTGCTGCAGATATGATCACTGCCATTCACAATGGGATCAGCCAGCTCCCACATCATATAGCTACAGTACGTCACCTGCCCAGCCATCTCTGCTTAGCTAATTACTTTGTTACTTTGTATAGGTTTGAGTTAAAATACTTTCTGATACCTCTCTGCTATAGTCTTTTTCTAAAAACCAATTAATAGATAAACCATAAAAAGTAAATTTTTAACCATTCACCGATAAAGAAAATCCTTACCTTAACAAACCAGAGTCCTATTTTTGGTTAGAGGAGGAGTGGGGGGGGGGGGCGGGGAGACACAACAGGTGCGGTGTCTCGGGTTCAGCCACTGCCGGGATATACTACCGGCAGTCCCCTGGTTGTCGCTCCCGCTCTTCCTACTTATTAACGAGGTTAGAGGAGGCGGGCGGGTGGGAGACACTACAGTAGTAGAGTTTCAGGTTTAGCCACCTTGCTGATCTATATGGTCACCGCTTTCCTTCCCGGCTGCCCCTCTGGTCCACATCATTTCCTCTGCTGCTTCCGCTCCTCCGCTGCTGCTCGCACTTAAAATCCACCATCAGCCATGGCGTACCCAGGCTCCCAAGCCTCCTCCTCAAACATTAACAATATCTCTGAATTAATAGTCTACTGATAACACCACTAGGCTGTCACCATTGGTTGGCTATGATCATATCAAATAGAGGAGAGGCCTTCAGGGGATAAGTAGGCTACTTCTGTTCCACATTCATATGTATGCATGCTCCCACACTGAACACCACCCACTACAGTTCTGTCCATTTGCTTGTCTGTCTCCCTTTGCAATGTAGCTGTTCCCATTTCGATAATGTACTGTGGGTTCTAACTTAATACCATCTGCAAGCCTGAGAGAATGACTTCCAATTTCTTCATAAAAATTATTAACATGTATGGTAAGCACATAATTATGTTGCAGGAGAAGGAAATAAATCAATGCAAGATACAAAATACAAGGTATAAAATGGCTTGCCTGCAATTTGCTGTCTACAGCACAAACTGAAGAATGTAATTTTCTTCAACTGAATTCGCTGAGGTTAGAAATGGACATGAGAACATGAAAGCACAGGCCTCAGCTGGCTTCTCAGTATCAATGCCACGTTCCTGAGATAAGGTGGAATTTCTTCACCCAGAGAGCGATGTGTCTGTGAAATTCTCTTCCACAGAAAACTGTCGAACCAAAACATTGAAGACTCGAAGATATTGTTATTGAGACCTAATGGACCAAAGGATATGGTAGAAAGCAGGAATGAGATACAGATTAGGATGATCCGCCATGATCATATTGAATGGTGGAGTAGGCTCATGTGGTGGAATGGCTTACTCCCTGTTCCTTTATTCTAGTTTACTGTGTTCTTAGTGCAATCATTTCTGGAAAGTGGGTTTGGGACTAAGAAAGGCTGCCCATGAGGCAGGGAAGCCACAAGTCTCGTTACAAACCTGTTCTGAACAAAGGTCACTGGAACCGAAATGTTAACACTGCTGTCGCTCCACGGATGCTGCCAGAGCTGCTGATTTTCTCCAGCAATTTCGGATTTTGTTTCTCATCATGACTCACATTTCAGGGATATTCACAAGGCTGCATGGGGATTTTTCAGCTTTGTGATATGATGGAGGATGGAAGTGCCCCTTGTGGGGGAGGTATAAGTAGCGGGTTATGCTGTTAGTGCTGCAGGCAAGGTCACACGCTCTCACTGATTGGCTGGTTGCTGTCTATGTGGAGGGGGGTGCCCTCTCATCGCGCATCGACACAGAATATGGCAAAGAAATCACCTTCTTGGTGAAATATTGCTGAGTACTTCTCCGAAGGTCCTGGAGTGACCCTTCATCTTGACAAGCTGTAGCCTGCCCTTCTTTCCGAGGAAACTGCCTCAAAGTCCAATAAGGGCTCCTCCACACAAAAACCTTAACATTCATCCGTTCCCCACCAGAATTCGATTTTGCGTTGAAATTAATCCCAGCTTCTGTTCCCACTCTGAGGTAAAAATTCAGATCCTAGTTTCTGCTGTTAGCCCAGAAGCTGATCAGCCACTAACAGCACAACAAAATATTCCTACAGTGTGCACTCAAAGCAAATAGAACATAGAGCAGTACAGCACAGGAACAGGCCCTTCGGCCCACTATGTCTGTGCTGACCATGAGGCCATTCCAAATGAATTCCATCTGCCTGCAAACAGTCCATCTCCCTCTGTTCCCTGTCAGTTCAAGTTAAACATTGCTATATATCTGCTTCTGCAACCTCTCCTGGCAGAACACTTTCCACACACCTACTACCCTTTGCATAAAGAATTTGCCTTGTACATCTTCCCTCACCTCACCCTAAACCTATATTCCTGTAACTGACATTTCCACCCTGGGGAAATCAGACTATCCATCCAATCCATGCCTCTCATAATTTTATAGACTTCAATCAGGCTGTCCCTCTGTCTCTGACACATTTACAATCCAAGCGTGTCCCATCTCTCCTGAAAGCTGATACACTCAAATCCAAGCAAAGTCCTGGTAAATGTCTTTTGCTCCCTCTCCCAAGCCGACAAATCCTTCCTATAGTGTGGGGACCAAAACTGCGCACTGTACTCCAATGTGGCCTCATTCAAGTTTTATGTAGCTGCCATATGACTTGTCAACTTTCAGACTCAATGCCCTGAACCATGCTGTTCATGTTCTTTACTATCTTATCCACTTGTGTTGTCACTTTGAACTCCAGTTTTTGTGTTGTTTGCAAACTTACTAATCAAATTGCCAACATTTTCATCCAAATCATTTATGTATATTATAAACAATACAGGGTCCAGTACTGATCCTTGCAGAACACCACTGGTCACAGACCTCCAGTCAGAAGAATACCCCTCCAACTACCCTTTATTTTCTATGACCGAGCCAATCTTGTATCCTGGTTACCAACTCACCTTACAGCTCATGTGACCTCATCGTCTGGACCAGCCCACCATGAGGGACCTAGTAAATGCTTTAGTAAAGTCCATGTAGACAACACCCATTGTCCTCCCTTCATCAACCATATTAGTCCCTTCCCCAAAATCTCAATCAAGCTAGTGAGCCAAGGCCTCCCCTGCACAAAGCCATGGGGAGCATACCTAATAAGTCCACTCTTTTCAAAATGCAAGTGAATCCTATTCCCAAGAATTTTCTCTACTGATTTCCCTGCCACAGATGGAATGTTTGCCAGCCTATAATTTCCTAAATTATCTCTGTGCCATTCTTAAACAAAGAATGGTTATTCTCCAGTCTTCTGGGACCAATCTTATAGTTAAAGAAGATACAATGATTTATGTCAAAGCTCCAGCAATCTCCTCTTTTGCCCCTTTCAGTAATCTGGGTTGCTACAATCTTACCAGACTACAGGGCCATTCTCCTATTCAGAGAGGGAGAGAGAGAGATTACTGGTGGTCGGAGGGTCACCATACCTCAGGCGAGGGAAGGAGCTGAGATAGGGAGTACTTCTTAGTAACCTCCGCCAGTGCAGGAATTGAACCCAAACTATTGGCTTTGCTCTATGTTACAAACTCAACAGTCCACCCAACAGAGCTAAATGACCCTCAAATTGCTACAAGATCCCTCTACTGGTTCATTAAGCAATCTTTTTTCTACAAAACTATATGTTAGTGCAGCTGCTGCACATGTCAAGTACTGCAACTGCTCTTGAAGTACAGTGCAGTGATTGAAGGAAGTCAAACTGCCAATTGTTGTGATTTTGGCTTCCTCAAAGCTACATCTTGTAATGGCCAGAAATCAAAAACATTAGCATCCTCCCATCTGTAGATGCTAGAAAGCTGTGTTCCATTCATTATAATTATCTTTGCTTCACTATGTGGAATTATTCAGTGATTTATATGCACTGGTTTGTGAAAGTAGTGGCAGAAATGTTGGAAAAAAAATGGACTGGAAAAGACTCCACAGTGTATAAACTGTTCATGGAAGCTTCTCGTTTACTGTCATGCTCCCGTTTTACCAATATTTTATATTGTGGAGATGAAAGCAGTGTAACAGGGTTTATTTATAATTCTTTAAAATGTCTGCTCCATGCCTCAGTTCTGGCTTCCAGCTCTTTCTATAGCTTTGTTACTTTTCTTTGAATACACAACTAGCCTAACCAATCAAGCACAATAAGAAACAGTCTCCCAAAATCAAACAAAAGAACATTTTATCATCACCTCTAGTTTTTCCTTCAGGTTTTCCAATATCAAAAGAGCAAAATGATTAGCCTCAATGTTTCAGTGGCCATCAAGATTGTGATGTTGGGTCCACATTAAGACCATAAGATTCTCTGACCCCTTTGCATCTTTTTGAACATAACCCTGTGGAGATGGGATTTCAGGCAATGGACCCTTTGGTATTTCTTTGACTGCCACTGCTTACACCTCATGGTGTTGGACTGTGGCACAGGGTAATGTTAGTTGAGGTAGTTTGCTGAGATTAATCCTCCTTTGTCCTCATTGTGTCTAATGATGAAAGGATGAAACTCTGTGCAGTCTTTCCAGAAAAGTCAGTGTTCTCAGTTTATAAAATGGTTTTGTGCATAATAGCAGTTCATACAATTAAATAACTAGTCAGGCACCATTACTGGAACTCTCACGGGTTGTTCTAAATACAGTAGGTCTGATTCCTATGAAAACAAGTGTACTATTTCACCAACACTCCATACAACAGAAGACCTGATGTGCTTTAGTTTAAATTTCCACATTTTGCCCTCACCTCTTCCAAATCTGCACTCCTCAGCTAGGAAGGTTTGAGTGAAGACACTGAGAGTCATGCTATAAATATGAACCCTTGAAATAAATAATTCTCATTATTGGGTCCATTCTAAATCATTAAACAGATGATGACCATTGAGTTCCTTACTAATAGCACATTTTTCAACTCCTGATTTCTAGTATTTTATTCTCATGTATCACACAGCAATTACTTCACAGGGAGGTGATGGCTTAATGGTGTTATCACTAGCCTGTTAATTATATTAACTCAGTTAACATTCTAGGAATCTGGATTCAAATCCTGCCATAGCAAATGATGAACTTTGAGATCAATTTTTTTTAAATTCTGGAAGTAAAAATCATGGAACCATTGGTGATTGTCAAAAAAACCCATTTGGCTCATGAATGTCCTTCAGGAAAGGAAATCTAGCAGGTATGTAATTCCAGACTCACAGGAATTTGGTTAACTCTCAACCGCCCCCTGAAATGGCTGAACAAGCTACTCAGTAGTACCAATCGCTCTGAAGATTCGGCAGAGAAATGAAACTGTATGGATGATGTGGGATTGACCTCAGCACTAGAAAAGACAACATTAGAAACAGTCCTGCAAAGCCCTTCTTACAAACAACTGGGGGTGAGTACCAAAATTGAGAGAGGTGTCCCACAGATTAGCCAAGCAACAGCCTGTTGCAGTGCTGCTCACAAAACATACATTACAGACAATGTCCCTGACATCACTCATTGGCAAGAGAGCTGGAGACACAGTGGTGTACAGTCAGGAATCCTCAATATTGACTCCAGAGCACATGAAGCCTTATCCTTTCAGGTTAAACATGGGCAAGAAAACTGCCTGCTAATTATCACGTACCTTTCTCCCTCGCCTGACGAATCAGTACTCCTCTGTTTTAACAATAGTTGGATGAGGCACTGAAGCTGGCAAGAGTGAGAAACATGCTCTGAGTGGGGAAATTTCAATGTCCACCATCAGCACTACAGATTCAACTAGTCAGATCTTACAGGGCATAACTAATAGACTGGGTCTGCATCAGGTGGTGAGGCTACTAGCAAGAGGGAAAAATATCTTTGACCTCACCTTTACCAATCTACCAGCTGCAGATACATCTGTCCATGACAGTATTGGTAAGAGTGACCACCACACAGTCCTTGAGGAGATGAGGTGCTGCCTTCACATTGTGAATACCCTCTGTCGTACGATATCACCATGCGAAATGGGACGGACTTCGAACAGATCTAGCAACTCAAGACTGGGCATCCATGAGGTGCTGTGGACCATCAACAGCCATAAAATATCTGGAATTAAAATCTCAATGATGACCATGAACCCATTGCCAAATGTTGGAAAAACCAATCTGGTTCACTAATGTCCTATGAGGAAGCAAACTGCCATTCTTACCTGGTCTGACCTATGTGGTTGACTCTGAACTGCCTTCTGGGCATTTATGGGTGGACAATAAATGCTGTCTAGCCAGCAATGCCCTCATTCTGTGGATGAATAAAGAAGAAATAAAATCTTCAGCTAGAAGTTTTGAGTTGATGACCCATCTCGGCCTCCTCCTGTGGGTCTCCGGCATCATTGATATCAATCTCCAGCCAATTCAATTCTCTCATTGTGATGTGAAGAAATGGTATAATAGATGCTGCAAAGGCTAGGGGCCCTTGCAATATTCTGGCAACAGCACTGCAGAATAGTGCTCCAAAACCTGTTGCTCCCCGAGCCGAGTACAGCAGGAGCCCCAGCACCTACCCAATAATGTAGAAAATTGTCCATGGATATCCTTTCTGCTGCAAATGTGTTGCTGGTCAAAGCACAGCAGGCCAGGCAGCATCTCAGGAATAGAGAATTCGACGTTTCGAGCATAAGCCCTTCATCATGGATATCCTTTGCCAGTAAAGCACACAAAAGCCAGGACAGAGCCAACCCACCCTACAAAGTAACTCTTAGTAATCAGTAAACCTAAGGAAAGTGCCATCATCAGTGCTACCAACGAGTACCAGCTCAGCTATAACCTGCTCAATGATGCCCTGTTTGGGTTCCACCATGGCAACTCTACAAGAGCTGCAATAACACTCAAGAAGCTTGACACTATCCAAGACAAAGCAGCCCACCTGACTGGCAGGGCATCGACAAACCATCCACTCCCTCCACCACTGACACCCATTTGCAGCAATGTGTACTGTCTACAAGTTGCACGGCAGGAATTCATCAAAGATCCTCAAATAGCACCTTCCAAACCCATGACCACTTCTGTCTCAGAAGACAAGGGCAGCAGATACATGAGAACACCATCACCTGCAAGTTACTCTCCAAATGACCCACCATCTTGGCTTGGAAATATATCGTCTCTCCTTTGCTGGTGCTGGGAGAAAGTGAGCACTCCAGATGCTGGAGATCAGAGTTAAAGTGCTGGAAAAGCACAGCAGGTCAGGCAGCATCCGAGGAGCAGGAGAATCAATGTTTCGGGCATAAGCCTTCATCAGGTGTGGGTAGGCATCCTTGGAACATGCAGTTGGATTATAATCAACGAGGAGAAAGTGAGGACTGCAAGTCAATTTGTAATTTCCAGTATACCATTTTTTGATATCACGTGGAGTGAATTGAATTGGCTGCATTCCTGATGAACGGCTTATTCATGAAACATTGACACTCCTGCTCCTTGGATGCTGCCTGACCGGCTATGCTTTTCCATCATCACACCCTTGACTCCGATCTCCAGCATCTGCAGTCCTCACTTTCTCATAGTTGATTTCAACCTTACCGTGAAGCTTCTTCCAAGGATGTCTACCTTGAAGAAGTTCACCTCCTCCCTCTACAGCATTCCTGATGAAGGGCTTTTGCCCAAACTTTAATTTCAGTAACGCTGGGTCAAAATCCTGGAGTTCCCTCCCTAAGGGTATTGTGGATTAACCTAAAGCACTTGGAGTGTTGCAGTTCATGAGGCAGCTCACAACTTTGTCAAGGGCAATTAGGGATGGGCTGCCAGAAGTACCCAAGTCCCATGAACGAAGAAGAAAAAACACAAATTGTTTGTGAAAGAATAGTCCAACGTGTAAAATCTTTATTCAGATTCTCTTTTGTCATCGTCCAATTTTTATTTTGTATCAGGAGACAATTGATAAAGGTACTCAGTTCTTGAACACCGATCCATTTCGTCGCAAGAACAAAAGTATTATTAGGAAAATTATTTTAAACTGATAAGTGGATTCTTACTTTCAACCTTTTCTGCTCAAATGTTTAGCTTCAATCTTTTATTAAATCATAGTTCTGGAGAAATTAATTTATGTGTTTTAAGACCAAAGACTACAGTGAGTGTCTGAGAAGTCACTACAGATTCAGAAAGAGAGCTAATAACGATCTTCTTTAAATTTGTTTGAAGTTGAAACAATAATAATCGAAATGACTGTGAACTTTTAAAAGATAATAATTTTGAGTTAAGCTCCGGCCAACAATAGGGTGTTTGGAAATCATAAGTGCATTCCAGAACATTGTTATATGTAATATTGTTATCACTGATGTATGTGGTTCGATTACCCTTTATCACTCAATAGTTGGTTGTTAGGTACACTGAAAATAAACCAAAGCTGTCAGACACAATGTATTTTTTTTTCCCAAAGGGAAAAGAAGGCACAATCAGGTAATTTATTATTTATTCTTTGACTGGAACATGTTCATTACAAACCACATCAATCATTCCTTGTTCTTGGGACAAGTCTCAAACGTTGATCCATACCCTGTGAAACTGAAAGGCTGTTGGCAGACTGAAATACCAAGCTGACACAATAATTAGCGACTGTATGACATGTCTTACAGTGCTTGGTACTTGACTTATGCCTAGTACAGAATCGCCAGCATTTTCAATATGGATCCATTTTTCATTACACTGAACCATGTCAGCACGAATCCAGCTGTAATGAATGACTTGGCACCAAAATCTTTCATCTGACACATGTCACTCTGTGTGCCAGGTAAAGCAAAACAGCGAGCTTTCGATAATTACTTGGGTAAAAGGTTCTGTTTATCTAATTTGTCTCCCATTGTGTTCAAGTTGTATGCAATGCAAACCTGAAGCTTGGAGCACAAGTACAGCGACATATATTTGTTTTTTGTCAAAAGCATCTGGGAGGTCTTGGTTATATTAACCAACAAAAATTCTTCTTATGTGAGACTACTGATACCATGTGAGGAAGAATACCCACATGGCATGCCAGGCAGAGGTTGGGCCTTGAGTAGATTAATTTATTATATACAGCCTAATGGCTAGTTACATTGCATCTACTACAGATGATTGTCTCTTGTAGGACATCAGGCACAACTTGAGACTCAGTTCATAATGCAGCTACTAAAGCATTCTCGCTCAATACTGGTAATCGGCACAGAACTCAACAACTCTCTGGAAACTCTGGGACAACTGGTCAGCAACTCATGCCCTTGTATCCTGATTGGCAGAGCATATCTTGTGATGTCAGTCAACCCTTTCAGATGATAAGTACAACATCCTCGATTTAATATTTAATTTAGTTCAATACAAGCATGACTGATCTTCCCCAACTCTACCATCTTACTACCCACTGTCATTATCCCTTTTGATTTCACGAGAGGTCAATGATCTCAGTCTTATTTAAGTTACTAGTTATGGTTTTTTTGGCAAAATCAGAGCTCCTTCAATCCCGCTTACAGATGTTTCAAATTCTGCTCATCTCAGGTTGCCACGCCAACTGCTTGACCCAGATGAGTATCTCTTAAATCCATGCAAATCCAGGTTCCATCACCCCTCAATTGCATAATTAATCTATACAACATCTTGGACAGGCTCAGAAAGAAAAGGAAGCGTAAGATATTAAAAATAACATGATGCCTCAGTTGACCTCATTGCCCTTTGACCTAACGCCATTGCCCCCTTGAGGTGAGACTGTGGCATTTGACAAAGTGTAGTAACAGAGAGCCTTGGCAAAAATTTAAATCAGAGGGAATAGGGGGGGAAACCTGTCCACTCGTTGGAGTCACACTTAGCACGAAGAGAAGAGTTTCACTTGTTGGACATTTATCCTCTCAGTTCAGGACATCATCCAAAACTTCCCTGAGTGATGTCCTGTAATTATCTTCTGCTGCTTAAGCAATGACCCTCATAAGATTAGAAGTGGGGACATTCACTGGTGAAAGTACAGTGTTTGGAACCATTCATACATCCTCAGATATGAAAGCAGCCCGCATGAAGAAAGCCCGAGACAACGCTCAGGCATGGCTTGATAAAGCAGCAAGTAATATTTGCACTGCACGAGTGTTGGACAGTCACCATCTCCAAAAAATGATAATCAAACCATCTTTCTTGATTTTGAATGGCATTGCCACTGCGGAATCGCACACTATCAATATCCTAGGGTTACCAATAAACAGCATTGTAAATGCTTTGGCTGCTAGAGGTGGTCAGAAGCTGGGGATTGTGTGCCAAGTTATTGATCTCCTGACTCTCCAACCTCTTTGTCATGTACAAGACCAATTCACGAGTTTGGTGAAATACTCTCCACTTCTCTGGATGAGTGCAGCACCAACAACACTCAAGATGCTCAGTACAATGCTGGAGAAAGCAGTCTGCTTGATTTGCACCCCATCCACTACTTTCAACATTGAATCCCTTCACCAGTGACCCACAGAGACTGACCCATAGAAACATTAGTGTGTACTCCATGTAAAATGCATGCAATAATTTCAAGGCCCCTTCAACATCAACTTCCAAACCCATTATTTATAAGGACATGAGCAACAGATACATGGAACATCACCGCCTGCAAGTGCCCCTCAAAGTCACTCACCATCCAGACTTGGAATGATATTAACGTTCCTTTGGTATCACCAAGTCAAAATCCCAGAATTTGCTTCCTAATAGTGCTTTGGGTTGCCCATGCTACATAGACTACAGCAGTTTAAGAAGGTGACTCCCCACCTCTTTTGGAGCAGAAATTAGGAATGGGTAACAAATGCTGACTTAGCTAGCAATATCCACATCCTGTCAAAGAATATAAAAATCCTCCTGTTGGTCTTCAGGCCTCTGTTTTCATAGATTGAGAAGTATGGCTGATGCATTTCCATTGATTCTATTTTAAGACTTTTTGTTGATAACAATCATTAATGATAACTCTCCATCTGATCTTTGCCAGGTAGAAAATTGGAGCTTAGGATGGAATCATCTTTTGGCTGCTTTTCCAGAAGTCCCAAATGTCCACACTCTGCTTATTTTAGCAGAAAGTGTTTTTGCACAGTCCCTGAAATCACCGCTGACTAGTTACATATCCAAACAAGAAAGAATGAAAGCAGGACCTGCATTTTGATGTTGTGCTTTGCATAACCTCTGAACGTCCCAAAGTGCCTTCCAGTTGATGAAGTATTGATGAAATGTTGTAGACCAGGAAATGCAGCTGCCAATTGGCAGTCAGTAAAATCCCAGAGTTTCAAACGTGATAATGGCCAGACAATCTGTTTGGGCAGGCAGCTAGCTAGCTGCATATTCATCAGAACTAGTCATTACGACATTCTAAAGCACCTCTTGCACCTCCTGCCTCTGTTTTTCTTGTGATTTATTGACTGCTACCTGTTAGTAGAAGCTACCTCCCCCCACACCTGCTTTCCCAACAACCCCCCCCCCCCCACCCTCACCCCCACCACACACACTATGGCAGTTCTAATTCAACAGTGGAATGCAGAAAACAAGACAACATTGGCTATATACTTTTTATTCATTCAAGGGAAGCGAGCATCACTGAGTGGGTCCACATCTTAAATTTTCTTTCCTTTATTCTTGGGATGTGAGCATTGCTGGCTGGCCAGCGTTTATTGGCACTGCCTAGTTATCCTTGAGAAGGTGGTGGTGAGCTGCCTTCCTGAACCACTGCAGTCCACATGCTGTAGGTACACCCACAGTGCCCTGAAAGAGGGAATTCCAGGATTTTGACCCAGCGACACGGAAGGAACAGCAATATAGTTCCAAGTGAAGATGGTAAGTGGTTTGGAGAGGAACCTGTAAGTGGTGGCATTCAAAGTATCTGTTGTCCTTCTGAATGGAAATGGTTGTACATTGTTTTGGGAGCCTTGGTGAATTTCTGCAGTTCAATTTTCAGATGGTATACACTGTTACCAGTGAGCATTAGTGATAGAGGGAATGGATTCTTATGGATGTGGTGCCAATCAAGTGGGCTGCTTTGTCCTGGATGGTATCAAGCTTCTTGAGTGTTATTGGAGCTACACCCATCCAGGCAAGTGGAAAGCATTCCATCAAACTCCAGACTTGACTGCATAGATGTTGGATAGGCTTTGTGGAGTCAGGAGATGGGTTATGAGCTCCAGGATTACCTGTCTCTGAGCTGTTCTTGTATCCACAATCCTTATAATACTAGTCCAGTTTCTGGTCAATGGTAACTCTCAGGATGTTGATAGTGATGGTAACACCATTGAATCTCAAGAAGCAATGTCTAGATTGTCTCTTATTGGAGATTCCTGATGAAGGTTTCACGCCCAAAACGTCAATTCTCCTGCTCCTTAGATGCTGCCTGACCGGCTGTGCGTTTCCAGCGCCACACTCTCAACTCTTATTGGAGATTGTCATTGCCTAGAATGTTATTTAAAGTGGATCACTGGATATCTGGGAAAAAAAAATGGCTGGTGAGGTAGACTTGCTCTGAGACCTCAAGTCTGCCAGTTAAGGTGACAGAACCATTTCTGGCATGAAATATAACCTTCTATTGTGAAAATCTAATTTCCACATAACTTGGCGACGGAGACGGGATTACAACATGGGATACCTCTGAAGTCCCAGGGTTGGTTGGAAAATTCTGACTCTTATTTTATAAGTCATGTGCTATGCTGCTCTAGGAAAAAGGAGGGTGAGATGTGATCTGTTAAGTTAAAATAGTAAAATGGTTTAATAAGGTAGGTGGAGAGGAGCTCCATCCAACTGAGTGAAAAACCAACATGAGGGACTTAATCCCTACTGGAGCAATCATTCCACTTCCCAGTTTTCTGAGCCAGTTGGGAGGTCAGGGAGGATCACATGAACATTCTGAAAAAAGGAAAGGTTGCTAATGAATAGGAAGACAGATTGAATTACAAGGAATCACCAGGACTTGGATTTCTTAAACTGCAGAGATTGCGGGATTGGAAAGAGATGCTCTTTCCTGGAGGTCCATTTTTCTTCAAGATATTTAATGATCCACTTTCAGTAACATTTGCGCCATTCAAATGTCAGGCCATGATCACCTCCAAAAAGGACCATCGGCCCTTAACATTAAATGGAGTTACCATCACTGAATTCCCCACTTTCAAAACCGCAAGGGTTATCACTGACCAGTAATTGAAGTGGTCTATATAAGTGGTTGCAAGAAAAGGTCAGAAATGAGGAATTCTGTATTGTGTAACCCATCTCTTGACTCCCAAAGCCTGTCCTCCATCTATAAGGCTCCAGCAGGGATGAAGTTGGGTAGAAATGTCCCTCATGTTGATTTTTCACTCAGATGGATAGATCTCCTCTCCATCTACCTGGAGTTTGGTGGAATCCTCTCCATGTGCCTGATTGTGAGATTGGAAGGGCAGCTACGAAGTATGCTCTTCTAAGGACAAGAGGAAGAAGTCAGCCTCTCCAAAATTGGCTGAAAATGGTCAAGGGTGTCAGCAGCAAAAAAGTATGTTCCTCAAACTACAGACAATGCATTGAGAATCCAAAACCCAGCAGGGTATGATAGGTGAAGAGTGTACCATTTTCAGGTGCCAAGTACCACACTCTGTCACACCTTGCATAACACTCCTCGCATCAACACATCATAGCTACCTACCTCTCACTTCTGATAGATCACATTCGCAAACAAATAAACACTTCCATTCACCCTCAACCTCTTGCAACTCAGCCTCTCAATTTTCCTCTCCAACAGGGACTTTTCCCTCCTCTCCATGCCATTAAAAAACTCCAAAACCCTCCATGTAACTCCGAGTAGATAAAGACAACACACTACTTATTGACAGGCTCAACCCCTCTGGTGATGGATGGCAGCTGCCATGTTGGGATAGGTTCCTTGTCAAACATTGGCAATATCTGTCCATCTGCTTTACTGGGTGGGGCGGTCTTGTTGCAGAACACTGTTGACACTCATCTTCAAGCACTGACACTTAGACCTGTTGAGAGAGTTTATTCTCAACCTATCGACCTTGTGTTATCATATGGGTAAGGAAGTGTGTTGGTGAGGGTTGTCTTGTCTCCTTCCAGCTGAAGATCAGCATCCATGCCATTTGTTTTGGGTGGTGGTGAAGATGAATGAGGAAATGACACCTGGTGTCACTGCTGGTACAGATATCAATGGTGTCATGTCTTCCCTGGCCTTTCGTCAGAAGTGAAAAGGTGAACATTCTTAGTCTGAGGTGAAGACTAGTAGTAGGGATGCGCAGAAGTTGAGTGAAGGGCAAGAGATGTGAAGTCTCTTTCAAGAATTCAGCATTTGCCAGTCAAACCACTCTGAGCGAAGCACTGCTGTGAATAGCAGCCCCTCATTGGTTGGGACTTGACTGGTCTTAGCAGCCTGTCAGTCTTACTGAGGAAGGTCTCTCCGCTGTGTGTTCACCCTGTCACCCTGCTGAGCTCTGAGCACAGTGTGGACTCCATGTGTGGTGGGGAAGGAAGGGAAGAAGGAAAACTCAGGGATTTCCTCCTGGACTCTGAACGCATCCCGAGAACAGCCAAAAAATCGTGAGATAACTGAATTAATGTCGCTTTCCCAGGCACTGCCAACCTACACACCCCACAACTGAGCTGGGGATGGTCTGCCCAGGGTTATAAATAAATGCTAGTCACCAATGTTTAGGATTTCAAAGGAAACACCTTTTTTCCAAGAGAATTGTATGTGGAACTGCCTATCACAAGGAATAATTGAAATGACGGTGTAAATGAATTTAAGCCGAAGGCAGTAAGAGCAAGAGAGAAAGAGAAAGGTTACAGTGATGGAGTATGAGGAGGTTTATGTGAGAATAAATGCCAGTTCACTTAGGCTGAGTGCACTGTGTCTGAAGTGTAAATTCTGTATAAAATTGGACAACTTCTTGAAGCTTGTGTACATCAGGTGGTATCTTAATGGATTCTTTTATTAGTGTTTCAAGATTTCCACCATCGTTGCCATGGAAGAATAGAGCTGAACCCTTGCGAATCTGATTCCATACCAAAGCTTTTGGAGTATTTTTGAAACAGAACGTGAATTTAAAAGCACACATGCCAATCATCTAATATCATCTGGCACAGATTTGTGGATAGTTGAGGCATTGTGTTACTTTAGCTGTAGGTGCGACTTCAGCATAATGTTTATTTTCACAAACAGCGTTTAGTTTGCAGAATATTCAGCCATTACTTAAGGCCAACTGAAGCTTCATTGTCATGGATTAATATAATGGCTGTTCGTATTGAAAAGCAATTTCAGATACAGATAATTCAGCATGAAAATCAGCTGCAGTCCCTTCAGACCACAGTTTTAAATTAGTGCAAATTAAACCCTCATACTGCTTTCACAGTAAGTCTTTATGAGGGTTATAGATTGCAGTTTCCATAGTTTAAAAATAAACAGCGGCATTATGACCATCTCAGAGTGCCATCAGTCATAGACTGGTTTGTGCCAGGGATCTGTTGAAAAGAAAAGTTCGAAAGATACAGGTACAACCTATACAGATTACCACACTCTGTACAAACCTATACAGATTACCACACTCTGTACAAACCTATACAGGTTACTACACTCTGTACAAACCTATACAGATTACCACACTCTGTACAAACCTATACAGGTTACTACACTCTATACAAACCTATACAGATTACCACACTCTATACAAACCACTACAGATTACCACACTCTGTACAAACCTATACAGGTTACTACACTCTGTACAAACCTATACAGATTACCACACTCTGCACAAACCTATACAGGTTACCACACTCTATACAAACCTATACAGGTTACCACACTCAGGTTACCACACTCTTACCTTCACAGCATTAATGTGACACCTCTGTCACTTGTATGCCAATTTATCTATTATCGCAGGGAGGCAGTATCCTCTTTGTATTATCGCTAAACCATTAATCAAGAGAATCAGGGAATGTACTGGGGGAGCTGGTTGAAATCCTATCATGGCAAATGATGGAATTTGAATTCAATAAAAATCTGGAATTAAGAGTCTAATGATGGCTATGAAAACTATTGTCAGAAAAACCCTTCTGGTTCACTAATACCCTTTAGGGAAATGTTTTTCCAAGTATTCATTCTTTTACATGATGTGACATCACTGGTTAAGCCAGCTTTATTACCTACCCTTAATTGCCCAGAGAGCAGTTAGTTGTCGTCCATATATTGCTTTGGGTCTGGAGTCAGGTATAAGCCAAACCAGGTAAGGACAAGAGTTTCCTTCCAGAAAGGATTCAGGAAAAGACACTCAACAGTGGTTCCATATTCATCATTTGATGCTTAATTCAAGAGTTTTATTGAATTTAAATCCTACCATGGCAGGATTTGAACCCAGGTCCCTGGAAGAATATCAAGGCTTGTGCATTAATAGGCCAATTGACAGTACCACTAGACTACCACATGTGGATGAACTAAAGGCATGTACAGAAACAATGAATTCTACAGCAAACAAAAGCGTGTATTTAAAGAAAACTTTAAAAGAAAAACAACCTTTCACAAACAAACACAGAGGAAACTCAACAGGTCTGGCAGGTCTGCGGTGAGAAACATCTCACATCCAGTCTGACTCTTCATGCTTGACTCAAAATATTTCTCTCTGCTTCTCTCACTCTCTCTCTTTCTCTCTCTCTCTCTCTCTCCACGGAAACTGCCAGAGCTGCTGAGTTCCTCCAACATTTCTTTTGCATGTTTCGTCCTGGGAGAAGAGGAAGCTCTGCCTTTGCACCATTCTGTCCAACAGGAACCATGCAGGTCACCTGTAGACTGACAGGGCACATCAGGTGGCACGGAAGCAAGGGATGCCAGTGAATTTGAGGAAATCCGTTAAGTGGCAAGGTTTTCTGTGAATGGTGCATGGTAGGTTGGAGTTGGAATCAGATGTGAGGGTAGCTGTCAGGGCAGGGTAGGAAGTTAATGAGGCAAGTTAAGGATGTGCCCTTGGGGGAGCTGGTGGGCTACTGATATTACTGCTAGACTGTTAACCCAGAGGCCCAGGTAACAACTTAGGACAGGGGTTCAAATCCTGCCATGGTGGAATTTCAGTTCAATTTAATAAGAAGTCCTAGAAGTAAGAGTCTAATGATAAACATGAATTGATTTTTGGGAAAAATTCATCTGGTTCTCTAACATCCTTTAGGGAAGGAAACCACCATCCTTGTCTGTCCTCCATGTGACTCCAGACCCATAGCAATGTGGTTGACTCTTAACTGGGCATGAGGGATAGGCAATGAATGCTGGCCTAGCCAGTTATACCTTCATCCTGTGAATGAGTTTTTAAAAATGTTTGGTAAAATAAGGTAAGAAAATGACCTGGGCCTCATGGTGGAGATCCCTTCAAAACATTTGGCATAACTCAAGACAGTCAAAATAATGTAAGATTCATCATAAAGTCTACAGAAGTCTTTTTTTACTTTTAAGATCAGAATTGGAAATTGTTAGAGCATTGGAAAATTAGGATAATATAGATTTAATTTACTTGTGCACCATTTTTATAAACCCATTTATTAATTTCTAGAAATCTCCGTCTCCATTATTAAATGCGACATCAATCTATTTCTTTGAATAACCATGCTGTGATAAGTGAGCTGGCAATGTTCAGGAACTAAAAAGAGCCAATAATGATTTAATATCACTTGACATACCTACAACTTCAGTCAATTAACAGATGTTGGATTTACTTCAAACACAAAATAATTTAGTATTTAATCACTTTTAAAGAAGCCAGCAATTGCCTTAAATACATACTTGATTTTGTAATTTATGGGTTAAACAGCCTGTTTCTCAATGTAATAGAGTTAATCAGCCCAGGGCTCTGTATTAAACAGCCCATTAGGCTGCTTAACTCAAAAAAATCACCCTGTAAAATACAGTAAGGTTCTCTTTACTCAGTGATCCAGTGGTGTAAATCAATATTAGGTGAATATTTTGTGCCATGATGGATCCTGGAGTCATTTCTTATACAATAGGAGACAGTTTGGACTTGCTGATGTTATAAAATGTGCAATATTAAGTCGGCCACCAATTGCACATCTCTCTCCTGTTTAACTCTTTGAAGACATGGGGCAAGCTATACAAAGGAAGGCTGATCCGATATCCCCCATTTTAACACCAAACTCTAAGTCATAGAATCATACCGCGCAGAAACAGACACTTCAGTCAAATGTGTCCATGTTGACCATGTATCTGAAACTGAACTAATCCATTTGCATAAGTTTGGTCTGTAACCTTCTAAACCTTTTTGTGTAGTGTACCTGTCTAAATAGCTTTTAAATGTTGCAATTGTGCTCGCCTCTACAACTTTCTCTGGCAGTTCATTCAATACATGCACTACCCTCTGTGTGAAAATGTTGTTCCTCAGGTCACTTTTAAATCTTTCCCCTCTCATCTTAAATATATGCCCTCTTGTTTTAGGACTCCCTTACCCTTGGAAAAATACCTTACCTATGCCCCTCTTGATACTATAAACCTCCATAATGTCACCACTCAGCCTCCAATGCTGCAGGGTAAACAGACGCAGCTTATCCAGCCTCTCCTTGTAACTGAAACCCTCCAGTCCTGGAAACATCCTTGTAAATTATTTCTGCACCCTTTCCAGTTTAATAACATTGCTCTTGTAGCAGGATTACCAGAATTGTTTGCAATATTCTAAAAGTGGCCTCACCAATGTCATGTCTAACATGACATCCCAACTCCTACGCTTAATACTATGACCAATGAAGGCAAGTGTGCTAAACATTGTCTTCACTTCCCTTTCTACCTGTGAAGCCACTCTCAAGGAACTTGGAAGCTGCACCCCTAAGTCGCTCTGTTCAACACAATCCCCAGGTCCCTACCATTAACTGTGTAAGTCCTGACCTGGTTTACCTCACCAAAATGCAATACTTTGCATTTATCTAAATTAATCTCGATGTGCCATTTCTCAGCTCATTGTCACCCCCAAACTTACCAACCTTACCTCCCATATTCTCATCAAAATTGTTTGAACAACAATGGTCCCAAATATCTCTCTCAGTACCTCAATATTACCAATTCCAAATTCATCTCCCTGAAAAGAGCCACAGATTAGATTTCGTAAAAGGATAAGAAATCAAAAGGGAAAGCTCCATTAAGAAAAACAGAAAGTGCTGGAAAAGCTCCTCAGGTCTGGCAGCTCTGCAGAGAGAAAGGCAGAGTCAAAGTTTTAAGTTCAGCAACATTCATCAGAACATTTCTGAGGAGCTTGGAGTGGCTTGATTATCTGATTGCCATTTGACATGTTAGGTCCAAATTATTGATCAGGAAAAGAATATATCCACCTTTTTAAGCTAATGGTCAATTAGGTAGCTTCAGATTTTGTGTGTAAGTGCAAAATGAGAAATGGTGGATGGCAGCACATTTGTCATCCTTCTGATTTTTGTCTGAATTTGACTTCAAAATTCACAAACTGACATGATGTATTGAAGAACAGATTTCCAATGATAGTAACTGGACCTCGTCAAGTGGGAATGAACTCCACTCAACTGCCTTTGCTTTGATATTTAAATTACTGTTGAGGGCAAAATTACAGTCAGCAGCAAAATGTTAGAAAATGTTCAAAGTGAAACTTCAAAAATAATCAAAATTTTATGGGGAAGGGCTTATTCATCAGTTCAAAAATATGTGCCTTATCTTCAGCGTCCACCACACCGTGCGAAACTTGTGTATTTACAACAGAAGCAAACTGTGCCTTTTGCCCCTGAATTGGGCCATGGTGTTATAGAGGGCAATGTTGCTCGTGGCCTGGGCCAATGATACTACAGCATGAGCTCAAATCCCACTATGGTAATTGAGCAATTTCAGTTCATTTAATTGGCTAACTCTAGAACGAGTACTTACTTTCCCTGATGGTGTACCATGCAATTGTCATTGGGAAAAAAAAATCAGCTTCAATGCATTCCTTTCAAACCGAGAAACTCGCTTTTTAGCCAAGCCTGGGCTATGTGTGGTTTTAGAATCAGGACAATATGATTTGTTCTTCATTGCCTTCAAAATTCACCTGGCAACCCACAAGTATGGGTAGCTGCCGCCAAGGCGCAGTGTGGAAAGACCACCGTGAAAGGGCATTCAGTAACTGAGTAACTATCACCTCAGCTATCGGCCAAGAAGTTATCTATAAATAAAGAGTATGGTGGACATCAAAGGCTTAGTTTGTCGTCTGTAAGTAAAAAGAGTATAGGTCTGAGTGCGTTCATTAACTGTCCATGTACCAAAGATATATTTTCTATGAATAAAGTATACTTTGAAATTAAAAAAAAGTGGCTCACTTTCTTAAGGGCCATTAACAATGTAAAATAAATGCCAGTGGCACGCCCTGTGTATGAATAAGAAAACTAAGCTCACATACATCCACGTGCATCATTTACAGTGACCCAATCATTGAGAGATATCTGTAACTCCAGTTCAACAAGCTTGGAGCCATCTTTAGATTCGATTCCCTACAGTACGGAAACAGGCCCTATGGCCCAACAAGTCCACACTGACCCTCCAAAGAGTAATCCACCCAGACCCATTCCCCTACCCTATATATTCCTGACAAACATGCCTAACGCTGAGGGAAATTTAGCATGGCCAATTCACCTCACCTGCACATCTTTGGATTGTGGTTTGAAATCACCCAGACACAGGGTGAATGTGCAAACTCCACACAGACAGACACCCAAGGCTAGAATCAAATCAGGGTCCCTGGTGCTGTGAGACTGCAGTTCTAACCACTGAGCCACCCCAAAAAGTTAAGAGCTTCTTGATAGAGAGGACAGGCAATGCCTGTTCCATGTATTAAAAACATATACATATACAAATTATGAGCAGGAACTTGCTCTGCCATCCAGTGAGTTCCTGGTTGATTTGACTGTGGCCTCCATTCTACTTCATGCCAACTCCCTTGTCAATCAATAATCAATCTAACTGAGCCGCACAATGTTCAATGGCCTTGCCTCCACAGTTCCCTGGGGATAGGAATTCCAGACCTCGAAGGGAACAAGAAATTTAATCAGTATTGAACATGGGAGACTCTTTTGAAGAAAAAGATCCCTTTTTAAACTCTGATTCAGTATGTGGATGTACCCACTTACTCTTGGGAAATAAGGCAGGGCAGATGAGTGAGGTGTCAGTGGGAGAGCACTTTGGGGCCAGTGACCATAATTCTATTAGATTTAAAGTAATGATGGAAAAGGATAGACCAGATCTAAAAGTTGAAGTTCTGAATTGGAGAAAGGCCAATTTTGATGGTATTAGACAAGAACTTTTGAAAGCTGATTGGGGGCAGATGTTCACAGGTAAAGCGATGGCTGGAAAATGAGAAGCCTTCAAAAATGAGATAACGAGAATCTAGAGAAAGTATATTCCTGTTAGGGTGAAAAGAAAGGCTGGTAGGTATAGGGAATGCTGGATGACGAAAGAAATTGAGGGTTTGGTTAAGAAAAAGAAGGAAGCATATGTCAGATACAGACAGGATAGATTGAGTGAATCCTTAGAAGAGTGAAAAGGAAATAGGAGTATATTTAAGAGGGAAATCAGGAGGGCAAAAAAGGGACATGAGATAGCTTTGGCAAATAGAATTAAGGAGAATCCAAAGAGTTTTTACAAATACATTATGGACAAAAGGGTATCTAGGGAGAGAATAGGGCCACTCAAAGATCAGCAAGGCGGCCTTTATGTGGAACCGCAGAAAATGAGGGAGATACTAAATGAGTATTTTGCATCAGTATTTACTGTGGAAAAGGATATGAAAGTTATAGACTGGAGGGAAATAGATGGTGACATTTTGCAAAATGTCCATATTACAGAGGAGGAAGTGCTGAATGTCTTGAAACTTGGTTGAGTTTTTTGAGGAAGTAACAAAGAAGATTGATGAGGTCAGAGTAGTAGATGTGATCTATATGGACTTCAGTAATTCATTCGAAAAGGTTCCCCATGGGAGACTGATTAGCAAGGTTAGATCTCATGGTGTACGGGGAGAACTAGCCATTTGGATATAGATCTGGCTCAAAGGTAGAAGACAGAGAGCGGTGGTGGAGGGTTGTTTTTCAGACTGGAGACCTGTGACCAGTGGAGCGCCACAAGGATCAGTGCTGGGTCTTTTACTTCTTGTCATTTACGTAAATGAGTTGGATATGAGCATAAGAGGTACAGTTAGAAAGTTTGCAGATGACACCAAAGTTGGAGGTGTCATGGACAGTGCAGAGGGTTACCTCAAATTACAACAGGATCTGGACCAGATGGACCAATGGGCTGAGAAGTGGTAGATGGAGTTTAATTCAGATAAATGCGAGGTGCTGCATTTTGGGAAAGCAAATCTTAGCAGGACTTATACACTTAATGGGAAGGTCCTAGGGAATGTTGCTGAACAAAGAGACCTTGCAGGTTCATAGCTCCTTGAAAGTGGAGTTGCAGGTAGATAGGATAGTGAGGAAGGCATTTGGAATGCTTTCCTTTATTAGTCAGAGTATTGAGTACAGGAGTTGGGAGGTCATGTTGCGGCTGTACAGGACATTGGTTAAGCCACTGTTGGAATATTGTATGCAATTCTGGTCTCCTTCCTATTGGAAAGATGTTGTGAAACTTGAAAGGGTTCAGAAAAGATTTATAAGGATGTTGCCAGGGTTGGAGGATTTGAGCTATAGGGAGAGGCTGAACAGGCTGGGGCTGTTTTCCCTGGAGCGCTGGATGCTGAGGGGTGACCTTATAGAGGTTTACAAAATTATGAGGGGCATGGATAGGAAAAATAGGCAAAGTCTTTTTGGCGAGTCCAGAACTAGAGATCATGGGTTTAGGGTGAGAGGGGAAAGATATAAAAGAGACCTACGGGGCAATTATTTCACACAGGGAGTGGTACGTGTATGGAATGAGCTGCTAGAGGAAATGGTGGAGGCTGGTACAATTGCAACCTTGTTCTCGTCCCTCCAACAAGGGAAAACATCCCTTTTGCAGGCAACTTGTCTAGTCTCTTCAGGACTTATATATCCCAATAAAATCACATTCTTCTAACTCATAGAATGGCTACAGTGTGCAAGCAGGCCATTCAGCCCAGCAAGTCCACACTGTCCCTCCAAACAGTATCTCATCAAAACCCACCCTCCCCTATGCCTGCAACCCTGCATTCCCCATGGCTTCTCCACCTAGTTTGTGGGAGGAAGCCCCCACACACATGCACACAGGGAGAACACGCAAACTCCACTGTCACCCGAGGCTAGGATTGAACCGAGGTCCCTGACACCATAAAGCAGCAATGATAACCACCAAAGACATGGTGCCACTGAGCTTCAAATGATATCAAGCCAGTTTGTCCACCATGTCCTCTTAAGGCAAAGACTTCATTGAAGGAATCAGTTGGAGAAACCTTTTCTGAAATAGTTTCAACTGATTTGTATGGTTTCGAAGCAGGGAGACCAAAAGGTACACAGGACTCCAGATGTAAAATTGAATCTTGATGGGGTAGATGGTCTTCTATCAGGAGATCCAGGCTCTTACTGTCAGAGATGGCCCACCATCAGGCAGGCCTCTGGTAGATCTTCCCCTAGAGTCAGGACCACTGGGGTGGAATTCCACCAGGTGAGTGCTGCCAGTGCTGCAGAAGAGTCCACGGCCACTTCTGGATGAGCGTTCCTTCAGGAGCGGGGTGAGTGATTTGTGAGGAAAAGGAGGGAAGTGAAGAGGTGTGGGGAAGGGGGCCTGGAGGGGCTCTCAGCAGACAACCTCTGCCTCATCTCCAGATCTTTAATCAAGGACTCATTACTTTTGGCCATTGGACTGTCCAACCCAGAACTCAGTGAGATCACACCTGGCTGACCAACCGGTATGGTGCATAGTGACAGGCCTCCTTCATAGCTGAGCTAATAGCAGAGGTGGGGGAGGTGGGGAGGAGTAGATTGAGGGCTGAGATCCCCTGTGGTCCGTAATTGGCTGCAAATTTTTGATTTTGCTTTTGATTTTCTGTTGTCTCACACACAGTGAAAAGTTGTGTTTTGCGAGCAGTACAGGCAGATCATTCCATTCAAAGTGCATAAGGGTAACAGAGTAGAGCAAGGAATACAATGTTACAGCTGCAGAGCAGGTGCACAATGAGCGAGGTTGACACTGAGTTTGCAATTTGAGAGGTCCACTCAGAAGTTTAATAACAGCAGGAAAGAAACTGTTCTTGAATCTGTTGGTATGTGTGCTTTTGTATGTCCTGCCCATTGGGGTTGGGGGGGTTGGGGGGGTGGGGGTCTTGATGATGTTGGCTGTTGTTCAGCTGAAATGAGAAGTATAGATGGAGTCAATGGATAGATTAACTGGTGGTGAGGTGGATCGGTCACTCCTGGGCTATTCCCTATTCCGACACAGACATAATGTGACTGGAAGAAAGTGAGGACTGCAGATGCTGGAGATCAGAGCTGAAAAATGTGTTGCTGGAAAAGCGCAGCAGGTCAGGCAGCATCCAAGGAGCAGGAGAATCGACGTTTTGGGCACAAGCCCTTCTTCAGGAATGAGGAAGGTTTGCCAAGCAGGCTAAGATAAAAGGTAGGGAGGAGGGACTTGGGGGAGGGGCAATGGGAATGCGATAGGTGGAAGGAGATTAAGGTGAGGGTGATAGGCCGGAGTGGGGGTGGGCGCGGAGAGGTCGGGAAGAAGATTGCAGGTCAAGAAGGGACTGAATGCAGCAAGCAGCACGCAGGGCTTTTGTGGATCCCTACCTGTCTTTAAGTCCACCAGGAGAATAAGATCTGGCTTGAGTTCTCAGCAACACCATGTGCAACGACAGAAAACTTTGGTCTACTTTTATTTTCTGTCATCATTCCAATAAACAACATCATTCCAGTTACCTTCTGACCTGGGAGATGGTTAGCTCAGTTGGCTGGTTTGTAATGCAGAGTGAAGCAAAAGTGTGGACTGGTTGAGTTCCGCACTGATTGAGGTTACCATGAAGGGTGTGATGGACCCTTAGGTTAAACTCACCACTGATTGTCTACCCTCTAAGGAGAGAGCATCTTTATGGTACTCTGGGACTATTATGACTTTACCTTCTAAGCTACTTGCTGTGCCATTTCAAGTATCAAGTTAGCAGACTTATTTTACTCTCTTGGCCAGCTTTTCTAGGGGTCTTTAGGTTTGCAAGTATGTAGGAATGTAAGATCGAGCTGAATATCTCTTCAAGTCAGGAATTCAAGAGGACATTGGATTTTTCAGAAAATATAAACCTGATGCAAGGGTACAGGGAAAGGCCAGGAGAATTGAACTAATTCATTATGCTCATTTGGAGAGCTGGTGCAAACATAAGGGGCTGAATGGCCTGCTGCAATGTGATTCTGAGAAAGTACTTTACAAGTAACAAATAACATGTGCTTACTGCATTTTAAATAAATATTAGCCATAGATTTTGTGTATTTTTACACTTATCTGAAAAGACCAAAAGATGCAGCCTCCTGAAGACACACTTCCTGACTTCCACACAAGCAAAGAAATCCTCTTTTTAAATAACAGACCCAGGTTATATGAATTGCTTTGTGCGTGAGGTAAAATAAACCTTGTGCAATAAAATCTAAAAGACTGCCCTCAGGATATATTAAAGTATCTATGCCACCCACATGCCAGCTGCCATTTCTAATTATGTTGGAGAAACATCTGTGCAGGAAGAGAGGATGCTGAAATGGTTCAAAGCAGTGAAGAGTAAAGCTGAGGCAGCACAAAGGAAGGTGAACATCTATTGAGATTACGATGTTTGATGGCCAAGAGAAAATATATTCAAAAAGAACAATTATCCTTACAGATTCCAGCTTTGTTGAGAACAGACGATCATTCAGGTGCATTCATGTACATCATGATAGTCATAGAACTTTACAACATGGAAACAGATCCTTTGGTCCAACTCATCCACGCCGACTAAATATCCTAAATCAATCTAGTCCCTTGAAACACTTCCTGTTCATGTACCCATCCAGATGCCTTTCAAATGTTGTAATTGTACCAGCCTCCACCACTTCCTCAGGCAGGTCTCTTTCCATACACGCACCACCCTCTGTGTGAAAAAGTTGCCCCTCAGGTCCTTTTAAGTCTTTGTCCTCTCACCTTAAATCCGTGCCCTCTAGTTTTGGACTCTCCTCCCCTGGGGAAAAGATCTGGACTATTCACCCTAGCTATGCCCTTCATAATTTTATAAACTTCTAAAACGTCAATCCTCAGCCTCCGACTGAACACAGAGAATAGTCTCAGCCAAGGCAGCCTCTCTCTATAGCGCAAGACCTCCAACTCTGGCATCATCCTTGTAAAGCTTTTCTGTACCCTTTCACATTTCACAACATCTTTCCTATAGAGTGGAGCCCAGCACTGAATACAGTATTCCAGTGACCTAGCCAATGACCTGTACAGCCGCAGCATGGCCTCCCAACTCCTACACTTAATGCACTGACTAATAAAGGCAAGCATAACAAATGCATCTTCACTACCCAGTCTACCCATGATTCCATATTCAAGGAGTACTCTTAGATAACTGATTCCATGACATTATAAAGAGGCAAAGCCACCAGCCTAGAATGGGCGTTTGAAGACAGAGATTTTAGACAGGGCATTGGAGAACTCCATTGTATTGCCTGATATGTACAGATGTAAATAAAGGAAGGGCTACGATATGTAAGGAGTTGAACAGTCTTACTTAGAGATAATAGGCAAACAGCCTCAGGAACATTGCAAGTGTAGGCACCCATAACCTGAGATAATCCGGACTGGTATCTCCATATGGAGGTAGCAATATTTAAAACATAGGATACATTAACAGACATTGCTCACACTGCTTTGCACTTATAGCATTTGTTTTGGATAATGCACGGAGTTGGCCAGTGTTACCTGCAACAGACTTTTTGCTTCAATGGCACAAATTCAAATGAAAGCAACAACGTGGCATCTTTAGTTCAGTTTCCAATTAGTTTTGAAGAGAAAGCACTGTTTAATCCTTTGTGATGAAGTCCTTTATTTTCATACATGTTATGGTGTCGGAGTTGGTACTCAGTGAACACAGTAACATTTGAGGAAACAACAGTTCCGACATGTTGCTACATTTTACTGTTCTAAAATATGAGTTACGTCAAAATTTGCCTTGTTATTTGGGGTGTGGCAAAGGGGGGAGTTGGTGGTTTGTTGCCTGGTTTTCAAGAGGTCACTCAAAAATGTCAAGAGCAATCACTTTTGAGTGAAGTCAGAAGCCAAAGACAGAGACGGGGCAGGTTCCATGTAGAAACTGCACTGGGTTGCTGGCTCTGCGTGACCACAAGCGAGGAGGAATTCTAGGAGGAAGTAGACAGTTAAGTGTTAGAGTTAGAAGATGATGTATGCAACTAATGGTTCAGGGCAGCAGAGACTGGGGAACCGAAAGCTGATAGACAGGAATTGCTCGTTACAACTGAGTAAGATCAGAGTTTAGGGAAAAAAAAATTCAATACTAGCTTGATGTAACTAACCTTCTGTGAAAAATAACAGTGTTATGCATTTTCCGGAGTGCAGTTTCCAGATAGCAAGGTTAGATCTCATGGAATACAGAGAGAATGACCCATTTGGATACAGAACTGGCTCAAAGGTAGAAGACAGAGCGTGGTGGTGGCGGGTTGTTTTTCAGATTGGAGGCCTGTGACCAGTGGAGTGCCACAGGATTGGTGCTGGGTCCTCTACTTTTTATCATTTATATAAATGATTTGGATGCGAGCCTAAGAGGTACAGTTAGTAAGTTTGCGGATGACACCAAAATTGGAGGTGTCGTGGACAGAGAAGAGGGTTACCTCAGATTACAACAGGATTTGGACCAGATGGGCCAATGGGCTAAGTGGCAGATGGAGTTTAATTCAGATAAATGCGAGGTGCTGCATTTTGGGAAAGCAAATCTTAGCAGGACTTATACACTTAATGGTAAGGTCCTAGGGAGTGTTGCTGAACAAAAATGTGATTGCTTTGCCACTTGCGAAGATCTTTGCATCCTCGCTCTCCACTGGAGTCGTACCTGAGGAATGAAGGGAGGCAAATGTAATTCCTCCCTTCAAGAAAGGAAATAGGAAGTCCCCGGCAATTACAGACCAATCAGTCTCACGTCTGTCGTCTGAAAGTATTAGAAAGGATTCTGAGGGATAGGATTTATGACCATCTGGAAGAGCATGGCTTGATTAAAAGCAGTCAGCACAGCTTTGTGAGGGGCAGGCCATGCCTCACAAATCTTATTGAGTTCTTTGAGAATATTACCAGGCAAGTTGATGAGGGTCGAGTGGTGGATGTTGTGTATATGGACTTCAATAAGGCATTTGATAAGGCTCCCCATGGTAGGCTTGTTCAGAAGGTCAGGCGAATGGGATACAAGGAAATCTAGCTGTCTGGATACAGAATTGTCTGGTCGACGGAAAACAGCGAGTGGTAGTGGAAGGAAAGTATTCTGCCTGGAAGTCAGTGGTGAGTGGCGTTGCACAGGGCTCTGTTCTTGGGCATCTGCTCTTTGTAATTTTTATTAATGACTTGGATGAGAAGATTGAAGGATGGGTTAGCAAGTTTGCAGACGACACAAAGGTTGGAGGTGTCGTTGACAGTGTAGAGGACTGTTGTAGGCTGCAGCGTGACATTGACAGGATGCAGAGATGGACTGAGAGGTGGCAGATGGAGTTTAACCTGGATAAATGCGAAGTGATGCATTTTCGAAGGTCGAACTTGAAAGTTGAGTACAGGATTGAAGACAGGATTCTTGGTAGTGTGGAGGAACAGCGGAATCTTAGTGTGCAGGTACATGGATCCCTTAAAATTGCCACCCAGATGGACAGGGTTGTGAAGAAAGCATATGGTGTTTTGGCTTTCATTAACAGGGGGATTGAGTTTGAGAGCCGTGAGATCTTGTTGCAGCTCTATCAAACTTTGGTTAGACCGCACTTGGAATACTGTGTTCAGTTCTGGTCGCCCTATTATAGGAAAGATGTGGATGCTTTGGAGAGGGTTCAGAGGAGGTTTACCAGGATGCTGCCTGGAATGGAGGGCTTATCTTATGAAGAGAGGTTGACTGAGCTCGGACTTTTTTCATTGGAAAAAAGAAGGAAGAGAGGGGACCTAATTGAGGTATGCAAGATAATGAGAGGCATAGATAGAGTTGATAGCCAGAAACATGTTCCCAGGGCAGAAATTGTTATCACAAGGGCTCACAGTTATAAGCTGTTTGGCGGAACACATAGAAGGGATGTCATAGGCAGGTTTTTTACGCAGAGAGTTGTGAGAGCATGGAGTGCTGTGCCAGCAGCAGTTGTGGAAGCGAGGTCATTGGGGATATTTGAGAGACTACTGGACATGCATATGGTCACAGAAATTTGAGAGTTCCTACATTAGGTTTACCTCACATGAGGATCAGTGGTCAGCACAATATTGTGAGCTGAAGGGCCTGTTCTGTGCTGTACTGTTCTATGTTCTATGTTCAATAAAAAGACCTTGGAATGCAGATTCATAGCTCCTTGAAAGTGGAGTCACAGATAGATAAGATAGTGAAGAAGGTGTTTGATATGCTTTCCTTTATTGGTCAGAGTATTGAACACACTGTTGGGAGGTGGGTTGGGTTGGGAGGTCATGTTACGGCTGTACAGGACATTGGTTAGGCCACTGTTGGAATATTGTGTGCAATTCTGGTCTCCTTCCTATCGGAAAGATGTTGTGAAACTTGAAATGGTTCAGTAAAGATTTACAAGGATGTTGCCAGAGTTGGAGGATTTGAACTGAGGGAGAGGCTGAACAAGCTGGAGCGTCGGAGGCTGAGGGGTGACCTTATAGAGGTTTACAAAATTATGAGGGGCACGGATAGGGTAAATAGGCAAAGTCTTTTCCCTGGGGTCAGGGAGTCCAGAACTAGAGGGCATAGGTTTAGGGTGAGAAGGGAAAGGTATAAAAGAGACCTAAGGGGCAACCTTTTCACGCAGAGGGTGGTACGTGTATGGAATGAGCTGCCAGAGGAAGTGGTGGAGGCTGGTACAATTGCAACATTTAAGAGGCATTTGGATGGGTATATGAATAGGAAGGGTTTGGAGGGATATGGGCCAGGTGCTGGCAGGTGGACTAGATTGGGTTGGGATGGATGGGTTGGACCGAAGGGTCTGTTTCCATGCTGTACATCTCTATGACTCTATGACTGAGGAAACACAGCTCCAGGAGCGGCACAGTGGCTCAGTGGTTAACACTGCTGCCTCAAAGCGCCAGGAACCCAGGCTCGATTCCAGCCCCTGGTGACTATCTATGTGGAGTTTGCACATTCGCTCTGTGTCTGTGCTGGTTTCCTCAGGGTGCTCCGATTTCCTCCCACAGTCCAAAGGTGTGCAGGTTAGAGATGTGTAGGTTCGGTGAATTAGTTAGGGAAAATGTAGAGGAAAATGTACATAGGTGTAGGGGAATGGATCTGGGTGGGATAAAGTTCTGAGGGTCGGTTTGGACTTGTTGGGCCAAATGGCCTGGTTCCAGTCGGGATTCTAATTCAGCACATGGGTCATGTGAATAACCATAACATGAACAGTCATTGAGACAGCTCATGACAGTGTGGCAGTTGAAAGAATTTCAAGGCAAGATCAATAAAAGTGAAAAATCAGAATCACAGGCAAGGTTTTAATGAGATTTGGTGAGCCACAGTGTCACTATTAGCTAGTGGAGAAATCTGAGGGACCTGTCTTGACTGCAATTGTTATTGGATGAATTTTATGAGTTATGATACCTGATCTCATATTTGCCTTAATTCAATTCTGTGGTGTTAGAATACAAGTTGGATCTATCTTTGCACAGTCTAAAACTTTGTTTTTTGTCAATAATTGTATGTTTTGCATGAGTAAGTTTTATTTGTAGGAAATTAGATAAACTGTCAACTGAAGAAACCTTCAGATACCAAATGAGATACAATCTCAAACTCATATGATTGTCCATATTCCCACTCCGTCCACATTTATCACCACCGGTGGAGGAGTGGATCTAAAAGATAAATCAGTGCAACCTTATGTCCTCAACTGTAATACTTTTAAAAATTAAGTTTTCCAGGAGTACCACAATTGAATTTTCAATTACATTATCAGGGCATCGCAATAATAAGGCAAAAAAAAAAGCTATGACTGCTGGAGATCTGAAATCTCAAACAATAGCACTGAAAATACACAGCAGATCATAAAGCTGCTTAGAGTTCCACCTTCAAGATGCTTCCTCTCTGATCAAGCTTTTTGTAACGTGGGCTAATGCCTCCTTCTTTGACTGGATGTCAATTGACTGGATGTCAATTTAGCTGTCTGATTAAATCATTTTACTATGTTAAAAGAACAGCAGGTTATTGTTGTTATTTTCAGTTAAAGACATGAAAGACAAAGAAAAGTGAACACGAGGGGCATAGACAGGATAAATAGACAAAGTCTATTTCCTGGGGTGGGGGGGTCCAAAACTAGAGGGCATAGGTTTAGGGTGAGAGGGGAAAGATATAAAAGAGATCTAAGGGGCAACTTTTTCACTCAGAGGGTGACACGTGTATGGAATGAGCTGTCAGAGGAAGTGATGGAGGTTTGTGCAATTGCAACATTTAAAAGGCTTTTGGATGGGTATATGAATAGGAAGGGTTTGGAGTGATATGGGCCGGGTACTGGCAGATGGGACAAATTGGGTTGGGATATCTGGTTGGCACAGACGAGTTGGACCAAAGGGTACATCTCTATGACTCAATGACCTTATGACTCTATGTTTAGTTGGCCCTTCATCTGACCTCTTGTGATGCAAACTTCAGTTCTAATGAAGGGCTGGACCTAAAGGTTCCAACTTTCTTCCTCGTTTAATATTATCTGAGTTTTCTGCATCATCATCCTCCTGATACCAAGCTGAACTGGATGGAACTCACTCTGTTTAACTCTACAAACAACATAGAGTCCTTAAGTCATAGAGCAGTACAACCTGGAAACAGACCCTTTGATCTAACTCAAACATACCAATCTAGTCCCATTTGCCAGCATTTGGCCCATACCCCTCTGAACCCTTTCTATTCACAAACACATCCAAAAGCCTTTTAAACTTTTTAAAAGTTTTATGGAGAAGCAGATAGCATTCCAACTTGCAAAGCATGCATGAGATTGACCTTCTGGATGTAAATAACTCATATAGTGGAGGAGAAATAAAGTGTTGTGTAGTCAGTTGATGCATTAGCTTTCCTTCTGTTTTCGTAATGAATCTAGATCTTACAGCCTGGATATAACCGGGACATAGCTGGAAGCAAAAATGTTGTCTTTAATACCTCGATGTGACTACATACTGGCATGAATAATGTATCGCTTGATTTCTGTTGAACATGACTCATTTTTGTCAATATGGGATCAAACAATAATTCAAAATGCGAATTGCTAAACAAAAATGATGCTACACTGACAAATATAGAGCAGATAAATGAACATGTAGCCACCTTCCAGAATTAAAATAGATCTGGCAAAACAGATTTTCTATAATTTAAGGAACAATTGGCCTTAGTATTTGGACAGCTTATTCAATAATGAAATCTAACCGCCATGAAATAATTGGAAATGACTGAAAACAGCTGAAATTGCAAACCAGAAGTTAAGGACATGAAAATGTTGAGGGTAATTACAAGAGAATGAAAGACCATAAGACATAGGAGTGGAAGTAAAGCCATTCGGCCCATCGAGTCTACTCCGCCATTCAATCATGGCTGATGGGCATTGCAACTCCACTTACCTGCAGTGTTCCCATAGCCCTTAATTCCTTGTGACATCAATAATTTATCAATCTCTGCCTTGAAGACATTAAGTGTCCCGGCCTCCACTGCACTCTGCAGCAATGAATTCCACAGCATCACCACTCTCTGGCTGAAGAAATGTCTCCGCATTTCTGTTCTGAATTGACCCTCTCTAATTCTAAGGCTGTGTCCACGGGTCCTAGTTTCCTCGCCTAACGGAAACAATTTCCTTGTGTCCACCATTTCCAAGCCATGTATTATCTTGTAAGTTTCTAATAGATCTCCCCTCAATCTTCTAAACTCCAGTGAATACAATCCCAGGATCCTCAGCCTTTCCTCATCTGTTAGACTTATCATTCCAGGGATCATCCGTGTGAATCTCCGCTGGACACACTCCAGTGCCAGTATGTCCTTCCTGAGGTGTGGGGCCCAAAACTGGACACAGTACTCCAAATGGGGCCTAACCAGAGCTTTATAAAGCCTCAGTAGCATATCGCTGCTTTTATATTCCAACCCGCTTGAGATAAATGACAACATTGCATTCGCTTTCTTAATCACGGACTCAACCTGCATGTTTACCTTTAGAGAATCCTTGACTAGCACTCCCAGATCCCTTTGTACTTTGGCTTTACGAATTTTCTCACCATTTAGAAAGTAGTCCATGCTTGTATTCTTTTTCCACATTGCTCACATTGAATTCCATCAGTTATTTCCTGGACCACTCTCCCAAACTGTCTAGATCCTTCTGCAGTCTCCCCACTTCCTCAGTACTATCTGCCTGTCCATCTAACTTCGTATCATCAGCAAACTTCGCTAGAATGCCCCCAGTCCCTTCATCCAGATCATTAATATATAACGTGAACAGCTGAGGCCCCAACACTGAACCCTGCGGGACACCACTTGTCACCGGCTGCCATTCTGAAAAAGAATCTTCCATCCCAACTCTCTGCCTTCTACCAGACAGCCAATCCTCAGTCCATACCAGTAGCTCACCTCAAACACCATGGGCCCTCACGTTGCTCAGCAGCCTACCGTGTGGCACCTTATCAAAGGCCATTTGGAATCTAGATGGACCACATCCATTGGGTTTCGCTGGTCTAACCTACTTGTCACTTCTTCAAAGAATTCTAACAGGTTTGTCAGACATGACCTCCCCTTACTAAATCCATGTTGACTTGTTCTAATTCGACCCTGCTCTTCCAAGAATTTAGAAACCTCATCCTTAATGATGGATTCTAGAATTTTACCAACATCCGAGGTTAGGCTAATTGGCATATAACTTTCCATCTTTTGTCTTGATCCTTTCTTGAACAAGGGCGTTACTACAGCAATCTTCCAATCATCCGGGACTTTCCCTGACTCCAGTGACTTTTGAAAGATCTCAACCAACACCTCCACTATTTCCTCAGCCACCTCCCTCAGAACTTTAGGATGTAGCCCATCGGGGCCAGGAGATTTGTCAATTTTAAGACCTTTTAGCTTTTCTAGTACTATCTCTTTTGTAATGGCAACCATTCTCAACTCAGCCCCGACTCCCTTTAATTGTTGGGATATTATGTATATCTTCCACTGTGAAGACTGACGCAAAGTACTTATTAAGTTCTCCAGCTATTTCCTTATCTCCCATCACTGGGCTTCCAGCATCAGTTTGAAGTGGCCCAATGTCTACTTTTGGAATAGTTGTTTCTGGGGGGAATCTGCGGTCCTTGAAGAAGGAGGCCATCTTTCTGGGGGGAATCTGCGGTCCTTGGAGAAGGAGGCCACCAAGACAGAACCCCACTGGTTCTCCGCCACCAAGACAGAACCCCACTGGTTCTCACCTACCACCCCACCAACCTCCGCATACAACGTATCATCCGCCGTCATTTCCGCCACCTCCAAACGGACCCCACCACCAAGGATATATTTCCCTCCCCTCCCCTATCAGCGTTCCGCAAGGACCACTCCCTGCGTGACTCCCTCGTCAGATCCACACCCCCCACCAACCCAACCTCCACCCCCGGCACCTTCCCCTGCAACCGCAGGAAATGTAAAACTTGCGCCCACACCTCCACACTCACTTCCCTCCAAGGCCCCAAGGGATCCTTCCATATCCGCCACAAGTTCACCTGTACCTCCACACACATCATCTATTGCATCCGCTGCACCCGATGTGGCCTCCTCTATATTGGGGAGACAGGCCGCTTACTTGCGGAACGCTTCAGAGAATACCTCAGGGCCGCCCGGACCAACCAACCCAACCACCCCGTGGCTCAACACTTTAACTCTCCCTCCCACTCCACCGAGGACATGCAGGTCCTTGGACTCCTCCACCGGCAGAACATAACAACACGACGGCTGGAGGAGGAGCGCCTCATCTTCCGCCTGGGAACCCTCCAACCACAAGGTATGAATTCAGATTTCTCCAGTTTCCTCATTTCCCCTCCCCCCACCTTGTCTCAGTTGGTTCCCTCAACTCAGCACCACCCTCCTAAGCTGCAATCTCCTTGCTGACCTCTCCACCCCCACCCCACTCCGGCCTATCACCCTCACCTTGACGTCCTTCCACCTATCCCACCTCCATCGCCCCTCCCCCAAGTCCCTCCTCCCTACCTTTTATCTTAGCCGGCTTGGCTACTCTCTCTCATTCCTGATGAAGGGCTTATGCTCGAAACGTCGAATTCCCTATTCCTGAGATGCTGCCTAACCTGCTGTGCTTTAACCAGCAACACATTTTCAGCAATGTCTACTTTTGCCTGTCATTTGTTTCTTATGTATTGAAAGAAACTTTTACTATCATTTCTAATATTACTGGCTAGCCTACCTTCATATTTGATCCTCTCCTTCCTTATTTCTCTCTTTGTTATCCTCTGTTTTTGTAGCCTTCCCAATCTTCAGATTTCCCAGTGCTTTTGGCCACTTTATAGGATCTCTCTTTTTCTGTAATACATTTCCCGACTTCCTTTGTCATCCAGATGTGAATTGTGAATAGTTGGGAGTGCAGAATTCTTCTGTTTTATTCATTCAGGGAATGTGAGTGCCGCTGGCTAGGCCAGCAATTCTTACCCATTCCCCCAAATGCTATTGAGTAGGTGGGCCTGAATTACCTTCTTGAAGTGATGCACTTCGTGTTCTGAGGAAGAGTCACTCGACCCAAAATGATTTCTCTCCATAGATGCTGCTGCACCTGCTGAGCTTTTCCAGCAATCTGTATTTTTGTTGCAGTTTACGTGGTGTGGGGACACTCACCGTATTGTTTGAAGTGGGTTCAGTGTTTTGGCCCAGTAACAGTGAAGCGATGTAATACCAAGTCACATCATGTGGGTATGATTTGGATGGAACATTGCACATGATGGTGTGCCCATGTATTTGCTACTCTTGCCCTTTTAGACAATAGAGTTCATGTGCCTGGATAGTGGAAGATGTCATATATTCAGTCTAGAAGCACCATCAGCTGTCCAACATGGTTGAATCCTCAGCAGTCCTGCCTCTGATTATAAAATCTATGGGCTAAGTCCCACATGACCACATAACTCCAGTGATAGTTTAGTCCAGAATTGAGGAAGTTGTCTTTCAGATGAGATGTTACAACAGAGGACTGCTTCCCCTCTCAAATAGATAGAAACCAAAATTATTCTGAAGAAGGAAATGGGAGTTCTCCAGGGATCTTGCATTTTTAAAAATATTTTTACTAATATCACTATTTTAAATAAAACCCTCTTTAGTTCTTTACATTCGTGCTTGTGGGACCTCTCCATATGAAAATCAGGTTCTATGTTCTCTATTATGAAAGTTCTTAATTGGTCTAATTTTCTACATGGTCACCCCTCAGCCTCTGAAGGTCCAGGGCAAACAGCCCCAGCCTATCTACCCACTATACCTATAGCTATAGCTCAAACCCTCCAACACCAGCAACATTCTTGTAAATCTTTCCTGCATCTATTCAAGTTTCATGAAATTAAAATCCTGTCTAGCTGTCATGGATCAATGTGGAAGAAGAGAAGGGGAGATAACACCCAATATTTATGCCTCAATCAACAGCATTATGGCAAAGTATTGTACCTGGTCATTCTAGCATTGCTGCTTATGGGAGCTTGCTGTGTGTATATTGGTTGCTGGGTTTCTTGCATTACAACAGTGAACGCAATTCAAAGATATGTCAATGGCTTAAGAAAATGCTTTGAGGTATCTGCTGCAAAAGAAATGCACAATATCATGTCCAAGTTATTTCATTCTTTAGAAAAGAGACGTGATTTTGCATTGTCACTATGATATGAGGTACAAATTGTCCCTTACAATTGCAACTCCACAGCAATCTATGTTTTCCTCGGTTGCCCTAGCTTCATTTATAAATCTTTCAACAAGTGCTCAGTGCAGATGAAATGGTCACATTCTGCTAAAGAACTGTTGTCCATGAAGTAGAATGCACCAATTGCTAATTAGTGTGGGTTTCTGCAATGTCGAACTGAGATAAGATCAGGACCTGCATACTGGCAGGCATGATATACACTGCCCGATTCCATGCAAAAAAAAACGTAAGCAATCATTGGGCACGAATGTTTCAGGGAGAAAACCACAGGTCATGCAAGTAAAGCTGAACACATATTAATACAGTTATTTGTACCTTACACACATTTGTGGCTGCAGATAAATGAAGTTTGTAGTTGATTAGAGGAATTAGAGATGGAGGATCACAAAAGATTCTGGATCAGTGGTGCTGGAAGAGCACAGCAGTTCAGGCAGCATCCAACGAGCAGCAAAAGATCTTTAGTGGGGTGGATGGTGGCAAATATACTGAGGTTTTGAACAATTTTGAAACAGTTGCTGTACAGGGAAGTACAAAAGGATGCCACGACATGAACCGTGTAAAAAAAAAGAACAGAATAGCAGAAAAATACATACGATTTGTTTTACATAGCACCTTGTCATGTTAAACTGCCTCAAAGCACATTTGAGCAGACTTACTCACAGTATATGCAGCAGGAGAAAAATGGCAAGTAAGTCCCTAGTATTTGCTCATCCTTTTTAAATTGTGATAAGGTAAACAGAATTATGAGCGTGTGGACTTCCTTTTAATCCACCAGCACATAGTCCAATAGACCCAATTGATTGGATTACCCAGAGCGTGATAAAATATGATAATTGGTGTTTAAAAGGACAAGCTCACCAGGGGACAGGGTCCTGTGGTGCAAGTGGTAGTGCCCTTACCTCTGAATCAGAAGGCTTGTGTTCAAGTCCTATCTGGTCCACAGGTGTGTAATAACATCATTGGACGAGTTGATTGTAAAATATCTACCGGGAGACTGAGGAGAGAAGCAGTGATCATGCCCTTACCTCTGGGTCAGTAGATCAAGGATTAGGTACCACCTGTCCTGGATGTATATGCCTGAGCAGGTCGATTGAAATAACTACTAGCAGAGCCCTTGTTCCATATATTTGGTTTCTTATTTAAGGAATGATATAATTTTGTTGGAGGCAGATCAGACAAGGTTCATTTGGCTGATCCCTGGGATGGAGGAATTGTCTTATGAGCAAAGGCTAAGCAGGTTGGCACTTTATTCACTGGAGATTAGAAGAATGAAAGATGACATAATTAAATCATATAACATTTATAAGGGGCTTGACAGGGTAAATGCTGAGAAGATGTTTCCCCTCATGGGAGCATAAAGGACTAGAGGACATTGTCTCAGAATAAAAGGATGCCAATTTAAGACTGAGATGAGGAGGAATTTCTTCTGTCAGAGGGTTGAGAGCCTTTGGAACTCCTTACCACAGACAGCCCTGAGAGCAGAATCCTTGCATATATTTAAGGCTAAGACAAAGTCTTGATTATTAGGGGAATCGAGGGTTATGGAGAAACTGCAAGAAAGTGGATGTGAGATGTCTTGGATCAGCCACAATCCTATTGGATGATGAAGCAGGAATGAGTAGCCTATCCTTATTTCTTATGGTTGTCACAGTGCTGCTTATGGGAGCTTGCTATGCACATAATTGTTAGCTCATGTGTCATTTATGTTCACCAAAAAAGCAAACAAGTGTTTGGTTTAATTTTACTGGTTGAGAGATAGCACCTCGACAATTCAGGGCCAATATAGTATCTAGCCATCAGCCTGCAGGATACAATAATGTCCTTGAGAAGGCATCAAAACCGTGGTCTTTGATGCCAAGTCAGGAATTAATTGGCAGCTACCTTTCACTACTTGCATTGATATGTTGTGTGATTCTAACTCCCACAAAACCCTTTGTGTTATCATTGGGCTTGGGGTATCCTCAGGGCAGGGACCACTCCCCTTCTCTTGACACCAATGTGTGTGTGTGTGTGTGTGTGTGCATGTATGTATAAGGAGAGTTTTATAAGGATGTTAGAGTTTTAAAATTGATTTGGAGATGCTGGTGTTGGACTGGGGTGTACAAAGTTAAAATGTAGTGTTACAGGTCAACAGTTCATAGTTGTTTACCTGTAGCTAGTGTTATGCTTAAATACAAACCCTAGTTCATACGTCATGTTTAACCTGGGTCTAAACATTTGCAATTTTCCAATAAAGGGGCAATTCCTGAGCCTAGAGAAGAGTTTAAAAAACATGGCTATTTCCTTTAAAATCCAGATATAGAAATCATCAGAGATTCCAATTTGGCTAAAAATTACATTCAAATTACAGCTGCTTTGAGAAGTTTTTTTTCAAAAGTTTTTACTCAAACCTAATTGCATATTGATGAATTTAAAATCTGGACTGAACACTACAATTGGTCCATTTTAAATTCCAATTATTTTTTCAAAAATGTTACTCTATAACATATGTATCCCTGACATACTTAAACATCACTTTAGTGTCGTTTAATAAATACAATTGAAGGAGTTCATCTTCAGAGAAGGTACGTTCTTTTCTAAATGTCAACTCATGAACAACCTGTTTATAAATCACTCAAACCAATTTTACAAATTACAGCATAAAATTGGATATTTATGTAGGATAGAGGAACTATTTTTCTCAGTAAATTTAATAAAAAGTTTTGAAGTTTTTAAGAGGCATCAGTTGATGCCCTTGCACCCGAAAGAACTAGCTTATTATTTCAGATTCTGGAAAGAACCAAATTTGTAAAATGACCTGTGTGGTAGGTAAACAACACGTGCTGGCAATCACAGCAGGTCAGCCAGCATCCATCGACAGAGTGCAAGCTAATGTTTTGAGCCAAGCTAAGGCTGGCTGCCAGGTCAATTTTATTTCACGCAGTGAATAGGTTTGGGTAACTCAATTTGCTTCGGTAATTTGTGCTCGAAATTCTGGAAATATTTATGGAACTTTTACTGATTTAACATGTTTTTCACCAAAGAAAATGATGCAAGCCTTTTTTTCATGATTGAGATAATGATCCTACGTGATTTTCATTTGCCCTGATTTTGCTTTCTTACTTGCATTTAGGTATTCCCACCAAAAATTAGATTAGATTACTTACAGCGTGGAAACAGGCCCTTCGGCCCAACAAGTCCACACCGACCCTCTGAAGAGCAACCCACCCAGATCCATTCCTCCACATTTGCCCCCCTCACCTAATACTACGGGCAATTTAGCATGGCCAATTCACCTAACCTGCACATTTTTGGACTGTGGGAGGAAACCCACGTAGACACAGAGAGAATGTGCAAACTCCACACAGTCAATTGAACCCGTGTCATTGGTGCTGTGAGGCAGGCAGTGCTAACCACTGTGCCACCGTGGTGTGTATGGATTGAAGTCACTCTTTACTGCATTATTTCCTGTACACATGGTGTGCATTGCAAGGCAAGTAAGTCCTGCTCTATTTTTGCTTTTCTGATGAGTGAAAGGCAAATGACAGTACACATAGTAGACGGTCTAAGAGCAGGACAAGTCGATGCTACAAGTTTTCTGTAATCACAAAGTATTATTAGACAATGCAAGAAAATGTGAACATATGATATATTTGGATAAGCATAATCATGTGTGGATAATACCATGATTGGATAATACAGTCATGTGTACGAACTTGGAATCCAAGTTAAGCGAACACTAATATGAGTCAGAAGTCACATGACACCAAGTTATAGTCCAACAGGTTTATTTGAAATTGCAAGCTTTCAGATCGCTACTCCTTCACCAAGTGAAGTGGAGGGAAGCTCACAGGCAGAGAGAGAAATAATTGCAAGATAATTCCAGGTAATTAAGAGCATCAAAGAATAGTACAAATGGTGTGAATGGAGTGTCAGCAGGTTGAATAATAATTTGCAGACTTCATTAGTCTCTCTTTTAGGTCATCCCTTCATTTGCTATTCAGCTATGGATGCTTTACTCACACCATCTGACAATTTTGATCACCTGTAGAGACTTGTTATTCACCCTGTCAACACTCCACTCACACCACTTATACTACACTCTTAATTACGTGGAATTATCATGCAATTATCTCTTCACCTATAAATTCCTTGCCTGTGCACTTCCCTCCACTTCACCTGACCAAGCCGCAGCGCTCTGAAAGCTTGTGATTTAAAATAAACCCCTTGGACTATAACCTGCTGTTGTTTGACTTCTGACTTTGTCCACCTCAGTCCCACCAATGCCACCACATGACTAATGTGAGTGAGTGAATGTATACATTTTGACTGGAAGCTTGTTATCTGCAAAATCAGTTTAAAATCTTTGTTCTTGCGAAGAAAGATTTGAGCTGAGTACAATTTTTTCAATGTATTCCCTTGCATGCATGAATAAACTTTTAAATCAAAACAAACCTGACTCTCATCTGGTTGAAGTCGAAATAAAGGGTTAAGAACATGGAACATGGAACACTGAACAGTACAGCATGGGGCCTTTGGCTCTCGATGTTGTGCCAACATTTTCTCCTTCTCTAAGATCAGACTAATCTACATACCCTTCAATTTACTATCATCCATGCGCCTATCCAAGAGTCGCTTAAATGTCCCTAATGCATCTGATCCTACTACCATCGCTGACAGTGCATTCCACACACTCAACACTCTCTGCATAAAGAACCTACCTCTGATATCTCCCCTAAATCTTCCTCCAATCACCTTAAAATTATACCCCTCATGATAGACTTTTCCGTCAATGGAAAACGTCTCTAGCTATCCATTCTATTTATGCTTTTCATCATCTTGTACACATCTATCAAGTCACCTTTCACACTTCTTCACTCCAATGAAAGAAACCCTAGCTCCCTCAACCTTTCTTCATAAGACCTGTCCTCCAGTCTAGGGAGCATGCTGATAAATCTCCTCTGCACCCTCTCTAAAGCTTCCATATCCTTCCTATAATGAGGCAACCAGAACTGAATACAATATTCCAAGTGTGGTCTAACCAGGGCTCTATAGAGTTACAGCATAACCTCACGGTTCTTAATCTCAATCCCCCTGCCAATGAAAGCCAACACACCATACACCTTCTTACCAACCTATCAACTTGGATGGCAACTTTAGATGTGATCTATGGATGTGGATGGCAAGGTCCCGCTGTTCCTCCACACTGCCAAGAGTCCTGCCTTTATACTTGTAAGCTGCATTCAAATTCGACCATCCAAAATGAATGACTTCATACTTTTCCAGGTTGAACTCCATCTGCCAGTTCTCAGCCCAACTCTGCATCCTGTCAATATCCCGTGGTAACCTCCAACAGCCCTCCACACTAACCACAACTCCACCGACCTTCGTACCCTTGGCAAACTTACCAACCCACCCTCCCACTTCCTCAGCATCTTCTAAGCCAGCGACCACTATGATCTTGAAGGACAAGGGCAGCAAACACATGGAGGCATTGCCACCTGCAAGTTCCCCTCGAAACTCCACACTCCAAACTGTTAAATTCAGCCTTTCATAAGATCTGGCTTAATACTGGAATGACACTGGCTAACTGAACTAAATGTCAGTATGTTTGTGTTGTTTGTGGAAAACAAACTACTGGCCAACCCCAACATTAGAAGCTGATGAGTTAGACATCCTTCATCTTTGGCTTCTCTTTCTATCGAAACATGATTGGTGAAAATAAAGGTGGGTTTCACAGGGATCATGTAATGCTGCGCTTTACCTGTCAAAAGATGAGTAAATGCAACAGGATGTGTGGCAATTATGCATTTATACATACACTTTACTCCCCAGCATCTCAAGAGGGGTCAGTAACAAGACCACAACATTTGTTATTCTCACTTAGTAGTTCCTTCTTCACTATGTGACAAACAAAGGCTTTATAGTATCAATCAGCGGCCATGAGTTGAATTGGAATATGAGCTCTTGAAGTAAAGCACAATAATGATTATGATTTTAGTTGAATCATCTATCATTAAACAAACAAGAGCTCTAGGAATGACTGATAGGTGAATTATATAACCTCATAGAATTGCCTCAGGAGGGACAAAATAAAAAATGAACAGCAAACTCATTTAACCAGAGAGCAAGTAAATGAATACTAATAACTAACATTCTCTCTCATTTCTTTTCACTGTATGGAGTCTCTTCACTTCTGGTATCTTTTCTATAGTGAGAAAGTTTGGAGTTGTCTCCATGGTACTTTCAGGTTTCCGTGTGGCTGCACACATGGAGTTTTACAGGCAATTGTGTTAATGACTACAATTGGGAAACAATTATATTAGATCCCCTTCAGCATGGAAACAGGCCCTGTGGCCCACACTGACCCTCCAAAGAGAAACCCACCCAGACCCATTTCCCTCTGACTAATGTACCTAGCAATTTAACATGGCTAATTCACCTGACCTGCACATCTTTGGGCTGTGGGAGGAGACCAGAACACACCCACGAGGAGATGTACAAACTCCACACAGACAGTCGCCCGAGGCTGGAATCAAACCTGGGACCCTGGTGCTGTGAGGCAGCAGTGCTAACCACTGGGCCACCATGCCAGATAAGTGGGAAGGAAGATGGATAGGTAGGACAGTTCAAGAGGATGGTGCCGAGTTGGAAGGCTGGATCTGGGATGAGGCAGGAGGGTCCTGTGTGCTGTTGTAACTCCCGACTGTGATCTCCAGCATCTGCAATCCTCACTTTATCCTATTAATCTGTCATGCCAACACCAGGGATATGTTGGACAAACACCCCAAGACCCCTCTGTCCCTTTAGGTTTCCTCATGTTATTCACTGAGCATTGGCTTGTCTTGTTACTTCTTCATAACTACATCATCCTCAAACTTATCAGGGTTAAGTTCCATCTACCACCACCCTAGGAATGAACAGATACCAAATGAACAGCAAATGAAACATGCACACATACTGATGGCAGAACATTTAAAAGGCAACTGGAAGGTATATGAATAAGAAGGTTTCAGAGGGATATGGGCCAAGTGCTTGCAAATGAGACTAAATTAATTTAGGATATCTGGTCGGCATGGATGAGTTGGACTGAAGGGTCTGTTTCCGTGCTGTACACCACTATGACTGCAACTGCATGACTTTAGAGACAATACCCATATGCATGTACAAAGGCTGATGAAAATGGAGCCAAAGAGAATTGACAAACAGTTTGTGACCATGAATACTGTTAAGGGTTTAGATGAAGAGGAACTTGTTAAGTGTGTACAAGAAAATGTTCTGATTCAGTATGTGGATATACCTACCAGAGAAGGTGCGAAACTTGACCTACTCTTGGAAAATAAGGCAGGGCAGGTTACTGAGGTGTCGGTGGGAGAGTACTTTGGGGCCAGCGATCATAATTCTATTAGATTTTAAAAAGTGATGGAAAAAGAGAGACCTGATCTAAAGGTTGAAGTTCTAAATTGGAGAAAGGCCAATTTTGACGGTATAAGGCAAGAACTTTCAAAAGCTGATTGGGGGCAGATGTTCAAAGGTAAGGGGACAGCTGGAAAATGGGAAGTCTTCAGAAATGAGATAACGAGAATCCAGTTCAAGTATATTCCTGGTAGGTATAGGGAATGCTGGATAACTAAATAAATTAAGGGTTTTGTTAAGAAAAAGAAGGAAGCATATGTCAGGTATAGACAGGATAGACAGATCGAGGGAATCCTTAGAAGAGTATAAAGGAAGTAGGAGTATACTTAAGAGGGAAATCAGGAGGGCAAAAAGGGGACATAAGATATTTTTGGCAAATAGAGTTAAGGAGAATCCAAATCGTTTTTACAAATAATTAAGGACAAAAGGGGAACTCAGAAGAGAATAGTAGGGCTCCTCAAAGATCAGCAAGGTTGCCTTTGTGTGGAGTCGTGGAAAATGGGGGAAGATACTAAACAATTATTTTGCATCAGTATTTATTATGGAAAAGGATACGGAAGATATAGAATGCAGGGAAATAGATGGTGACACCTTGCCAAATGTCCATATTACAGAGGAGGAAGTGCTGGATGTCTTGAAATGCATAAAGGTGGATAAATCCCCAGGACTGATCACATGTACCCTAGAACTCTGTGGGAAGCTAGAGAAGTGATTGCTGGGCCTCTTGCTGAGATATTTGTAACATCAAAAGTCACAGGTGAGGTGCCGGAAGACTGGAGGTTGGCTAATGTGGTGCCACTGTTTAAAAAGGGTGGTAAGGACAAGCCAAGGAACTATAGACCAGTGAGCCTGATGTCTGTGGTGGGCAAGTTGTTGGAGGGAATCCTGAGTGACAGGATGTACATGTATTTGAAAAGGCAAGGACTGATTAGAGATAATCAGCATGGGTTTGTGCGTGGGAAGTAACAAAAGGATTGATGAGGGCAGAGCGGTAGATGTGATCTATATGGACTTCAGAAAGGCGTTTGACAAGGTTCCCCATGGGAGGCTGGTTAGCAAGGTTAGATCTCATGGAATACAGGGAGAACTAGCTATTTGAATACAGAACTAGATCAAAAGTAGAAGACAGACGATGGTGGTGGTGGTGGTGGAGAGTTGTTTTTCAGACTGAAGGCCTGTGACCAGTGGAGTGCCACAAGGATCGGTGCTGGGTCCTCTACTTTTTGTAACTTATATAAATGATTTGAATGCGGTTATAAGAGGTATGGTTAGTAAGTTTGCAGATGGCACCAAAATTTGGAGATGGGGTGGACAGCAAAGAAGATTACCTCATATTACAATAGGATCTTGATCAGGTGGGCCAATGGGCTGAGAAGTTTGATTCAGATAAATGCGAGGTCATAGAGTTATAGAAATATACAGCATGGAAACAGACCCTCCGTCTAACCCATCCATGCCGACCAGATATCCCAACCCAATCTAGTCCCACCTACCAGCACCCAGCCCATGTCCCTCCAAACCCTTCCTAATCATATACCCATCCAAATGCCTCTTAAATGTTGCAATTGTACCAGCCTCCGCCACTTCCTCTGGCAGCTCATTCCATACACGTACCACCCTCTGTGTGAAAAAGGTTGCCCTTTAGGTCTCTTTTATGCCCTTCCCCCCTTACCCTAAACCTATGCCCTCGAGTTCTGGACTCCCCGACCCCAGGGAAAAGACTGCCTATTTACCCTATCCATGCCCCTCATAATTTTGTAAACCTCTATAAGGTCACCTCTCAGCCTCCAAAGCTCCAGGGAAAACAGCCCCAGCCCATTCAGCCTCTCTCTTTCGCTCAAATCCTCCAACCCTGGGAACACCCTTATAAATCATTTCTGAACCCTTTCAAGTTTCACAACATCTTTCTGATAGGAAAGCAAATCTTAACAGGACTTATACGCTTAATGGTAAGATTGTAGGGAGTGTTGCTGAACAAAGAGACCTTGGAGTGCAGGTTCATAGCTTCTTAAAAGTTGAGGTATAGGTAGATAGGATAGTGAAGAAGGCGTTTGGTATGCTCTCCTTTATTGGTCAGAGTATTGAGTACAGGAGTTGGGAGGTCATATTGCAGCTGTACAGGACATTGGTGAGGCCACTGTTGGAATATTATGTGCAATTCTGGTCTCCTTCCTATCAGAAAGATGTTGTGAAACTTGAAAGGGTTTAGAAAACATTTACAAGGATGTTGCCAAGGTTGGAGGATTTGAGCTATAGGGAGAGGCTGAACAAACTGGGGCTGTTTTCCCTGGAGCACTGGAGGCTGAGGGGTGACCTTATAGTGGTTTACAAAATTAGGAAGGGCATGGATAGAATAAATAGACAAAGTCTTTTCCCTGTTGATCTGTTTCCATGCTGTACATCTCTATGATTCTATGACTTGCGTAACTTGTAACCGTAAATGATTGTTGTTGCTTACTTTGTGAAAAGTGCAATTTTTGGTATATGTTTATTGTACTGGGTGGCTTTTGACCTTCAACTTGACTGTATGTGCCTCTGCATTTCATGTGGCATCTGTTAACCATGTTACTTGACAAACTTCCTATCCCATTCACTTTAGTGCTGACTGGGCTAAACAGGATAGGACACTTCTATCATTAATTATTCATCACCTTCCTTCTCTACATCATCCTCCACAATGTCCATTTAATTGTGCACAAGGACCTCACCATCTAATGCTGTTTGATGGATGATAGGACCAGTGACATGATATTGAAGGGAACATAATTGATTGATGATGATAGCTTGACTTTTCAAGAAACCTCCTATCATAATATTGCCCTTCTAAACAGATATATTGACAGCATAGCCTAACAACAAATCACACCTTGGCCCGTTACCCAGACTCTTCACAAATTTGACACCTTATTTGATCTCTGCTTTCAACCTTGTAAACACAATATTGTTAAGACCCCCAGCATCCTTCTCCATTCAATAATTCCAGTCTGCACCTTGCTTCAACTCAGCTATTACGAAAAACTTCATCCAGTTTTTGTTCCCTTGCCCTTGACTATTGGAGTGATGTCCTGGCTGAACTCCCACCTTGCACCTGACATAAACCTGAGCTCATACAAACCTATGCTGCTGGGACCCAAGTCCCATTCACCAGTGATTCCATGTTCATTGGCCTACATTAGCTCCTCGTTCAGCATTGCCTCAAAATTCAAATTCTTGTCCCTGTTTTCAAATCCTACCATGACCTCATCCAAACCTATCTCTGTAAATTTCTCCCGTACTTCATCCCTCTGTCCCCTTGCTGCTCCACAAATGTGAAGCTCTTGCATATCCTTAATTTTCATCATTGTACAAACTGAGGCAGTATTGCAACAAACAGCCATCCAGCATGGTGAGCAGGAGTCAGAGAATCCTGCAGTGAAGAAAGAGGCCATTTAGCTCATTGAGTCTGTTACCGACCCTCTGATGAGCATCCCACCCAGACCCAGCCCCCATACCCCATCCTTGTAACTTGGATTACCATGACTAATCCACCTAATCTGCACATCCCTGGACATTACAAGGTAATTTACCACAGCCCAATCTACCTCAGTCTTCGGGCTGAGAGAGGAAACTGGAGCACTTACAAGAAAACCATGCAGTCATGGGGAAAATGGGCAAACACCACACAGATTGTGGCCCGAGGGTGGAATCAAGCCCAGATCCCTGGAACTGTGAGGCAGCAATGCTAACCAGAGTGCAGTTGCCATTGTGTGGGCTGTGGGAAAGGAGACTGGACAGGAAGCCCTCTTGCTTTCCTTCAACCTGGCCCACAGAATTTTCACTGGTGAAGACAGCCTTCCAAGGTTCTCCACAGGGTCCACTGAGATGAGGGGGAATGGCTATGGTGGTGGGGTAGAAGGCCCAGGAACGTCTTGAAGGATGTTTAATAGAAAGTAGATTTGAGGATTCTTAGGCACTGAAAGGTGACATTGGAGGCACTTTAATGATGCTGGAGGTCAGTAAGGGAATTGGGGTGGAGGTGGGCAGGAGGGGGTGTGGGGGCAGGGGAGCAACTTTATAGAATAGCCACATTTTGGGGAGGTACCACTTTGGTTCCACTGAACCCAGGAAGCTTATATCAGCATTTTCAAAAATCCTAGCAATTGAGGCTCAGATCTCTTGCTGGCATTTATCATTGAAATTCTTGAAAATAAGATAGTAGTTGAGATGGGCTCTGTGGATAGCTCAGCTAGGGACAGTCCCACTTTAGAGATCTCAAGTGAGAAGGCAGACCCTTTGGCACAAAGTGGGGCCTTCCAATGGGAAAATCCCATTTCTTGGCATCCTGATCCCATTTCCTGGTAGTGGGATTACACACAGGATTAATCTTGCCTCCAAATTCCTGTCTCTGATGGCAAAACCCAGCCTGGTGTGTCCCCATGTCATATTTTCTTCAGTAATACCTCCTGAGAAGCTGCTTTTCTGTGTGAAAGTTTCTATATAAATGCAATTTTCTTTATTCTTGACATGGTTAGTCTCACTGTCACTCATTGCCCATCATCAATGCAACTCAAATCACAGAGGTTTACAGCTTGGATACAGGTCTTTTGGCCAGTTCTCACAATTAATCTAGTCCCACATTCCTGCATTTGGTCCATAACCCTCTATTTACATCCCATCCACACACCTGTCCAAATGTTTCGAAATGTCAAAATTCTACTGTCCTCTGCCACTGCCTCTGGCAGCCTGTTCCAGACACTCACTACCCTCAGTGTGAAAAAATACCACCTATCCACCATTTTCTATATCTCCCATATCACAAAGAAGTTAAAAGTCAACCCCACTGCTGCAGATCTAGGAACATAGTGAGGTCAGACCTGGTAAAGACGGCAGATTTCCTTATCAAAAGGACATGAGTGGATCAGATGGAGCTTTTCAATGATAAGCAATTATTTGACCAGTTTTTCCTGTTTAATTCCAGCTTTTATTGAATTTGAACTTCACTATGCGCCATGATGGGATTGTAATGCCCACCTTCCCCACCCCCGCTCCGAGCATTACACTTGGGTTCTACATTACTTGGAGAAAGTGAGGACTGCAGATGCTGGTGAGTCAGAATCAAAGAGTGTGGTGCTGGAAAATCACAGCCAATCAGGCAGCATCTGAGGAGCAAGGGAGTACGTTACTGATGAAGAGCTTATGCCCAAAACATCGACTCTCCTGTTCCTCGGATGCTGCCTGACTGGCTGTGCGTTTTCTGGATTACTTGGTCGAATGACATTATGCTATGTCACTGTCTTCCCATTAACTTGTGATTGCTTTCGCTAACCAGGTAAAGGATGAGCCGAAACTCCGTTAAGTGAATAATTACCACAACATGTCAGAAGAGTGATATAAGCTTTGCTCTTTGGCAGCTTTGTGACTTCCGCCAAGCTAGAAAAGGCTTATGCTCGAAACGTCGAATTCTCTATTCCTGAGATGCTGCCTGGCCTGCTGTGCTTTGACCAGCAACACATTTTCAGCTAAGATCATTAAAGGCTAACCCTGATGCTTTGATGGTCCTGCTGTATAATGCCTGGAATTCATCGTCAAAAGAGGCATGAGAGAAAAGTGGTTAGCAAACCCTAACCTAGTGAGTCAAGTAGGGACAATATTGTGGTAATACTGTAATGTTTTATTTTAATTCACCTGTGGGACATGGGCATCACTGCCTGGCCAGCATTTGATGCCCACCCCTAATTACTCTTGAGAAGGTGATGGTGAGGTTGGCCCACAATGCCATTAGGGAGGAAATTCAAGGATTTTCATCTAATGACAATGAAAGAAGGGCGATATATTTCCGTTGATAAGTGAGTGGCTTGGAGGGCAGCCCTTGCAGGTTGTGGTGTTCCCACGTATCTGCTGTCCTTGTCCTTTTAGATTTAAGTGGTTGTGGGTTTGGAAGGTGCTGTATGAGCATCTTTACCAAATTTCTGTACCGCGACTTGTGCAAACAACACACCATGTGTCAATGGTGGTGGGAGTGGATGTTCGTGAGTTATGTTTGTAGATGGGATTTGTGGAGTCAGGAGGTATTCCTCGACTCTGGCCTGCTCTTGTTGAGACTATGTTTATGTGGTGAGTCCAGTTGAGTTACATGTCAATGGTAAGCCCCAGCACGTTGATAGTGTGGGATTCAGGCTGGGAAAACTACTGAATATCAAGGGGCCATGCTTAGATTGTCACGAACTGGAGATAGTAGTGTCTGGATAGTGATGTGTGTGAATGTTACTTGCCAGTGGCAGCCCAAGCCTGGATATTGTCCAGGTCTTGTTGCATTCTAACAAAAGGAAACAAATAATCCAACAAGTATGCAGAACTATTCAAGCAATGTAAAGGTTACAAAAAATTGCAAATGTAGTACTAAAACTGAATAAAAGAACACTAACATTGGATATAAGGAAAAAACATTGAATTTTAGTTATTGCATCAGAAAAACATAAGATGATGTATCAGCACATTGGAGTTGCCAAAAATGTTCACCATTAGCTCCAGCAAATTCGACAATGCCTGTCCAATTATAGGCTTACTTCAAATATTTTCACACACATCCCTTCATAAAACTGTCTACCGTAACAAGACATACTGAAGAAGTTTTAGAGGACATTGCTATGTATAGAACATTTAAATTGGTTGGAATCATGTGAGATAAGCATAATTATAGTTCAGCAGGATGGAGAAAATTTGTATACTTACTGAAAATCACACAGCTCAGGCATCCTTATCAACATTAACCCTTTCCTTCTTTACTTTGAGGAACACCATGTTTGTCATTGAATTGCCTTTTCATTATGTCAATATTCCAGCTTCCAAAGGCCAAAGAAGGAAACATTCTGAATACTTACAGGATTTGTCATAGACAATCCATTATACAAAGATATATTTTAATGTAAAACTGAGCATTATGAAATATATAAAGTGGTTATAAGAGAAAGATAACATAGTGGAACACTAAGTAGGTCAGACAGCATCAGTGGAGAAACATTTTAGGTTAATGAGCCATTCTGAATATTGTAAAAATCCTAGGTTGATAATAAGTTTATCCAATCGAGCTGGTCGGCCATCAGGATTATTGAAATGGAAATCGGCCATTCAGCCCACCGAACCTACCTCATTACCTCATCATTCAATATGATCATGGCTGGTCAAGTATTTCAATGCCTTTTATCAAGCCACCTCCATACCTCTTTACACTATTGAAGATCAGAAATCTATCAATCTCTACCTTAAAAATACTCAGTGACTGAGCTTCCACTGCCCTTTGGGGTAGAGAATTTCAAGGATTCACAACCATCATTTTGGGTCTAAGCAGCACCTCCCATATTTTCCAATGGTGCCTACTGGTTCTAGACTTTTGAACCAGAGAAACGTTTTATGTGCATCTATGCTTTTAAGCACCTTGTAAATTATAATGGAATCACTTCTCATTCCTCAAGATTCTGGAGAATATCAGGCCAGTTTTCCCAATTTCTCTTCATAGGACAGTCCTGCCATCCTTTCTGAAGAAGTGCAATACCTCAAATGCTGACTTCTCCATCTCCTGATGTTGCCTGGCTTGCTGTGTTCTTCTAGCCTCCTGCTTATCCCTTAACAAGTCTGGTGAACCTTTTGTTGTACTCTCTCTATGGCAAAGATCCCATTCCTGACGCAAGGAGACAAGAACTGTATCCCACAATCCTCCAGGTGCAGACTAACCAAACTCCTGTACAATTGAAGCAAAATTTCACAACTTCTGTACCCAACTCCTCTTGCACTAAAGGCTAACGATTCTTTGAACCATCCTAATAGCTTGATGCACCTTCATGTTAGCCTTCAATGACTTTTTGACAAGGGCACCTAAGAATCTAGATTCCTTTGAACACTTATACTTTTCAACTTTTTTGCCATTTAAAGAAATACTCTGCATATCTGTCTCTACTCTCAAGGTGGATAACCTCAAAGTTTTCCACATTATATTCCAATAACCAGGTTCTTGCCCAACACCCTCTAGGCCTGTCCAAGTCTTCCTGAAGCCAGTTTACATCTTTCTCACACCATACATTCTCACTTAAATTTGTATCATCTGCAAATTTGAAAGTAGTGCTCCCTCTAAATCATTGGAGCAGGGCCCAAGCAATGGCCCTTGCGCTACCCTACTAGTTACAACACGCCAATGGTCTGTTTATTTCTCATCAAGGAAACTGAGAATGCTGGAGAAACACAGCAGCTATGGTGGCATCTATTGAGAGCAAACTGAGTTAATGATTTGTGTCGGTGACCCTTCATCAGAACCCTTACTTCTCAACAGAACCAGCCTTATTCTTGCGTGTGTTTCCTGTCTGCTAGCCAATCATTAATCCAAATGATTAGATTACTTCCTGTTCCACTTGCTTGCATTTTTCTCGCCAGTTTCCTGTGGGAATTTTACCAAAAGCTTTTGAAAATCCGAGCTATACTATATCCATCAGCTCTTCTCTAAGAATTTGATCAATATCATTGTTGAGAAACTCCAACAACGTCATCAAACATCATTTCCTATTTGCAAAACCATACTGACACTGCCCAACCAGATTGTTATGACCCCAGTGTCCATTGATTCCATCCTTTCTATAGATTCTAGCTTTAACCCTACTACTGATGTAAGGCTAACAGATCTGCAGTTCGATAATCTCTCTCTCGTTGCCTTCTTAAATTATAAGGTGATGTTTGTTACCATCCAATCTGCAGGAATCATTGCAGAATCTGTAGAATTTTGGGTGATAATCACCAAGACATGCATTTTTTCTACAGCCACCACCTTCAACACTCTTGGATGAAGACTATTGGGTCCTTGGGATTTATTAACTTACAGCACCATTAGTTTCTCCAGTACCATTTTCTTACTAATGTTGATTTCCTACAACTCATTATTCTCACGAATCTGTAATTCCAGGAGATTTCTAATACTGCCCTCAGTGAAAACAAACATAGTAATCATTTACTTTCTCTGCCATTTCTCTAGTCACCATTACTTATTCTCCTGACTATGACTGCAATGGACCCATATTCATTTTAGCCAAATGCTTTTCTTAAAAAATACTGATATAATCCTTAATGGTCTTTTGCCTTTTTTGGCAAAATTTCATTCATGTCAAAGAGTGTGACGCTGGAAAAGCACAGCCGGTCAGTTAGCATCCGAGGAGCAAGAGAATCGATGTTTCAAGCATGTGCTCTTCATTAGGAATGAGGCTTGTGGCCCAAGGGTGTTGAGAGATAAATGGGAGAGGGGCGGGGCTGGGGGAAGGTAGCTGGGAATGCGATAGGTAGATGAAGGTTATAGGCCAGAGAAGATGGTGGAGCGGATTGATTAGATTCCCTACAGTATGGAAACTGGCCCAACAAGTTCACACCAACCCTTTGAAGAGTAACCCACCCAGACCCATTCCCCTATATTTACCCCAATTAATGCACCTAACCTACACATCCCTGAACACTACGGACAATTTAACATGGCCAATCCACCTAGCCTGCACATATTTGAATAGTGGGAGGAAATCTGAGCACCCAGAGGAAACCCACACAGACAGGAGGCAGGAATCGAACCCAGGTCCCTGGAACTGTGAGGCAGCAATGCTAACCACTGAGTCACCGTGCCAAATAGGTGGGAAGGAAGATGGATAGGTAGGACAGTTCAAGAGGGCAGTACCGAGTGGAAGGTTGGATCTGGGATGTGGTGGGGGGAGGGAAAATGAGGAAACTGGGGAAATTCACATAGATCATATGTGGTTGGAGGGTGCCAAGGCAAAAGGTGAGGCATTTTTCTTCCAGTCATCAGGTGGTTAGAACTGGGCGGTGGAGGAGGCCCAGGACATGCATGCTCTTGGCAGATTGGGGGTGGGGGAATTGTGGGGACAAGGAGTTAAAGTGTTATATTCTATTCTACCTTTGCTTGTTAGTTTTTGGTCCTCCACTAGACCACAAGAAACAAGAGTAGGTTGTTTAACCCCTAGAGCTTGCTCCATTATTCAACAGGATCATTGCTCATCCAACATTTCTCATGTCTATTTTTCTCCATAACCTCTGATTCGCCGACTGATCAAGAATCTATCTACCTCAGCCTTAACATTCAAAAGGAGTCTCCTCCCACAGATGTCTGTGCAAGGAATTCCAAAGACAGATTCCCCATTGAGAGAAGAAATTCCTCTTCATTTCAGTCTTAAATTGGTGCCCTTTTATTTTAAAACTGCCCTCAGGTCCCAAGCTTTCCCATGTGGTAAAACATCCACTCAACATTTACTCTATCATGTCCCATAAGAATCCAATGCTTTTCAAATACACCTCTCATTCTTCTAAATTCCAAAGATTAGAACATATGAACAAAGGAAAAGGTGTAGGCTTTTCAGCCCCTCAAGCCTGTACTACCATTCAGTGAGACCATGGCTGATCTGTGGCCAATCTCCATATACTTGCCTTTGACTCATATTCCTTAATACTTTTGCTGAACCAAAGAAATCTATTTCAGAATGAGCAATTGCTCTGGCATCAATCGGAGTAACCTATTCTCAGTAGACAATCCCTCTATTGCAGTGATTATTCAACTGAACCTTCTCTGAGAAACCTCCAGTTAAATAATACCTTTTCTTAAATAAAGGGACCAAAATGTCTCTCAGTACCCCAGAGGTGGTCTCAATGGCACCTTGCATAGTAACACTATTCAAACATTCCAACTCTCTTGAAATAGCAGCCAACATTCCGTTAGCCTTCTTGATTATGTCCCATGTCAGAGTCTTACTTGGCTATATTCTAAAAAACCTCACCATGCTCAGATATAATGCTATTTCTGGTAAGTGTTTTAAGTCTTTTCATTTAATTATACACAGTCCTGACCTTCCTTTGTTTTTCACCATTGAATTGAATTGAATCAATTGAACTGAATTGAATTGAATTTATTGTCATGTGTACCGAGGCACAGTGAAAAGCTTTGTCTTGCGAGCAATGCAGACAGAACACAGAGTTAAATAGCATAGATAAGTAAATAATAGGTAAACAGCAGCAAAACCAAAAACTGAGATACAGGCGAATGTTAAGAGTTTGTGAGTCCATTCAGTATTCTAACAACAGTGGGGTAGAAACTGTTATGAAACCGGCTGGTGTGTGTGTTCAGGCTTCTGTACCTTCTCCCCAATGGTAGAGGTTGTATAAAAACATTGCCAGGGTGGGATGGATCTTTGAGAATGCTGGCAGCCTTTCCTTGACAGTGGGCGCCGAATAGATGGATTCTATTGATGGGAGGTTGGCCTTTGTGATTGTCCGGGCCGAGTTCACCACTCTCTGTAACCATCTTTGATCTTGATTGGTACAGTTGCCATACCAGGTAGTGATACATCCAGACAGAATGCTCTCAATGGCGCAACTATAAAAGTTGACAAGGGTATTTGCCATCATGCTAAATTTTATCAGCTGCCTGAGGAAGAAGAGACGGTGTTGGGCCTTTGTAACCTGTGTGTCCACATGAAGAGTCCAAGAAAGCTTGTTGTGGATGACCACTCCCAGGAGTTTGACACTCTACACTCGTTCCACCTCTGTGCTGTTAATGTGTTGGCGAGCATGAGTAACATCCCACCGAAAGTCAATAATGAGAGATCTTTTTGAGTTTTTGCACCTTGAAGGAACATATAGCTGCTACAACTCATGTAATAGTTGTTTAAAGAAAAACTATCCATTAAAACGTATGGTCATACCTTTCAATGTATTTTCCCAGTCCACCTCACAAGGTTTGTTCCTTATTCCTTTATTCAAGTTTAATTCTCTTAATTGAGATGAAATACTCTCACTTTCAAATCTGATGTAAAATGTTACCATATTGTGATAAAAATCCCTCAAAGTTCTTTCACATTGAGATTACTAAATAGTTCTTATTCATGACATAATCCGAGAAGTAAATATTAGAATTAGGATTCAATATATTGTCATGTGTACTCAAGTACTGGGGTACATGAGTACAATGAAAAGTACACAATGTCACTATTCCCAGCGCCATCATAGATACACATGCCTAGGTTCAAAATCTTAGGTACAAAGTAGAAATGTAAAGAAACAAAGTTACAAGTTAAACATGACAGTCCTATGTAGTTTTGAGTAAAAATATTAATACGTACTGGCAGAAACAAAGCAGCATGACTTCGAATTGGGTCATTACAATTCTGCTCAAAAGAACAATCCCTAGCACACTCCAGAAACTCATCCTCCACACTTTTAGTGTTCACTTGGTTTACCCAGTCTATATACAGATTAAAGTCATCCACGATAACTGTGCTTTGCTACATGTGCCTCTTCTGATCACTATCATGCCTCAAATTGCCACTGTGACCAGTAAATAACACCAACCAATTTCTGTTTCCCTTATTGTTTCTTAGTTCAACCCATGCAAGTTCCATTGATTCTTATGATTTGATCTCATCCTTATTATTGGCATAACTTCACCTTTTTTTTTCTTGACTGTCCTTCCTAAACATCAAACATCCATGATTATTTAATTTCCTGTTCTAGCACTGTGGAGCCACATTTCGGCATTAGCAATCCATGTATTTCTATTCGTATCTTTATTACGTCTTCCTTGTTGAATGCAGCATGCATTCAGGTAGAATTCCAATATCTTTTTGATATCATTCCATTTTCAAGGCATACCCAATGCTTGACTTTGTTTCTCATGTCTTCTAGACTTTTAATGGCTTGCTGTTACCAACGTTACTATTTTTGAATTTGGGCTTCCCCTCAGGTTCCCATACCCCTGACAACTCAGCCAATATCACTTAGCAATGATGTTGAAATAACTTGACAGAGGCTGGTATCCCATCACCAAGTCATCCTTGATTTACACGTGGGGAGTCCTTGACACTGATCCAGCCCCCTCAGAGCCAGCTCTCAGAGTGAACAGGATGTCTGACATTCCTGTTCTAATCAGTTTCTCCGATTGGACCAGATTAATTGGTCACAGTCCCAGTAATTTGCAACACATTCAGGTTTGTACAGGTTCCTCCTCCCCTACTACCATTCCAAGTTCCTCATTAATCTGATTGTATCCGTCCTATAGCAATTTGCCAGCTGTATATTCAATCAATCAATCCATCTGTTTTAGTAGGACAAAAAAAGGTTAAGAAAAACATTTTTTTGCAATTAATGTTCTTGAGATCCATGTTGAGATTTGAAAAGATGTGTTGGACCAGCTTTTATCATTTTCAAGTTTTACTGGTTTATCCTTCTGACAGTCAAGAAATAGATGGACAAACATTAAAAAGGAACACAGTGAACACAAATATATTGAGTTCAAAGCTCATCAATTTGGGATAAATTAATCTTTGCTGTTCCTGCATTCGAGGTAGGAATTTGTGAAAATGGGATGCTAAGCAATAATAATAGTGAAAAATTCCACCACAGCAGTTGACTCAATCCACATCATTCTCACACAATCAACAGCATTACAGATTAACCAACCATCAATACAATTTTAACGGAATTGCTAAACAATTCCCATATATGAATTTGAATATACATCTTCACAAACAAAACATTTCTTCCTTGGGCTATATCCTGACTGTGTACCAAAATCAGTTGAAAATCCATGCATAGATTTTGTTTACATACTACCAGGGAGTGGAGAGGGAGACACAACCTCCTTAACCTGCAAAGGCAGATGTAATTGGTCATTGTGATAGCACCTATTGTTTTTGTTGAGTTGGTTTCCTCAATTCTACCAACCATTATACATGGCAGTGTTCCTTGACCTCACTTCTGAAAAGCATTTAAGACTCTTTCCTCCAGACTCTCCCATAAGCAGAAATGCCACTAATCTTATCAATGCTTTGTAAAATCCTGAAAATCTCAATCAAATTATCCCACAACCTTTTATATTCCAAAGGATACAAGCCTCAAGCATTACATGATCACAGCTTTGTACTTAAATCCAAATAAAACCGAGTAGAATCCTGTACTGTATCCTTTCAATATTACATCAATGTCACTCCTCTGATCGCCTATTCAGTTTACAACAGATTATCTGTATTTTATATATACAGAGTCATTATAAGAAAACCACATGAAAACAAATGATCTTGAGCAAATCATCATCATGAATTCAACTCCATAAATTCTATTTCAGTGGCAAGTAATTCCACACAGTGTGGACCTCGCACTTACCAGGTGTGTTTAAAAGGCGTGACTTTCTGCAATGGTAAGACACTTCCTGCTCGCAGTAGTCCATGTTGTTAATCATGGCTTGTAATTGTTCCGAGTTAGCTGTGTAACTCAAATGCACGAGATGAGGCTTGCCAGAATTGGAGGCTTGGACCTTGGTTAGTTCTGTGTTGTTGTGCTGCGTCACTGTCCATGTCTTGTCTTCTGTTAAAAAGAGTAAAAAATGACATCTAAACAAAACACAAAGCAACAGCATTAACCTCCCTAATCAAAAACTATACAGACAAAAGCTTCAAGAGCTCATTGAAGCTGCGGTTAGGGCTTTGACACAGGAAGCTCCCTCCATCTCTTCCATACCATGATATATTCAAAGACCGGTGTCAATAAACTCGTTTAATAAATAATTAGCATGCTTGCAGACAAAAATGTCTTTTTTTGTATAGCATTTGAGTCCTAGATTCTCGGATGAGCTCACCAATTTTCAATAAGCAGAGTGCACAATGTATAGTGGTGTGAAAATTGAGATGAACAACTATTTGGAGATTTGAATTTATTCTTAGGAATTTATCTCTTTCACTCTGAATTCATCCTTTCAACATGTGAAGAATTATTTCTGTGTTCTGTTTTACAACAAGATCCAATGTAATTTTCCCTTTCAGCTTGGACAGAGTGGTGCTATTCATCCGAGATGGTCACTGAAGAATTATTGAATAATTGGAGATGTAAGAGATAAATGTTCTTTGTGACATGATTAATTGGTCTCCATTCAAAGCAATTGCAGTTTTATGTCCTAAATTATAAAGATAGAAAGAGGACAAAAAGAGTTAACTAGGTTTCTAAAAAGAACAAAGAAACAAGAGCTGTCCATTCAGCCTCAGGCATTTGATCTACCATATCATTAGACCATGACTGATCTATATCATAGTCCCAGTTATTTGGTTTTGTCCTGTAACACATGATGCCCTTGACTAAAAACAATCGATCATTCCTCGTCTTGAAATTCACAGATAATCGACAGTCTCAATTGTTCTTTTAGGACAAGAGTTTCAAAATTCCACTACCTTTCCTCTGAAGAATGTTTTTTTATTCACTCACAAGACATGGTGTCGCTGGTTGGCCAGCATTTATTACTGAGCCCCATTTGCCCTCAAGAAGGTGGCGGTGCAGTCTACACTCTGTAAGTAGACCCACAATGAAGTTAGGGAGGGAATTCCATGATTTTGTCCCATTGACACTGAAGGAACTGCAATATATTTCCAATTCTGGATGGTAAGTGGATTGGAGGGGACCTTGCAGATGCTGGTGTCCCCAAAAATCTGCTGGAAGTGCTTGTGGTTTTGGAAGGTGTTGATGGAGATCTTTGGTGAATTTCTACCACACGTTTTGTAATTATTACAAACTGCTGCTACTGGGTGTTGGTGGTGGAGGGAGAGCATGTTTATGGATATGGTGCCAGTCAAGTTGGTTGCTTTGACATGAATGGCTTCAAGCTACTTGAGCAGAGTTGTACTCTGTTGAACGGTGTGGTGCTGGAAAAGCACAGCCAGTCAGGCAGCATCCAGGGGCAGGAGAATTGACATTTCAGGGAGAAGCCCTTCATCAGGAATGAGGATTGTGGGCTGGGGGGGGGGGGGGGCTGGAAAATAAATGAGAGGGGGGGTGTGTGATGAGGGGGGAGGTTATTGGGAATGGGATAGGGAGATGAAGGTGGGGTTGAAAGTGATAGGTTGGAGAGGATCCTTGTAAGGGGAGGAGGAGAACTTCTTCAAGGTAGGCATCCTTGGAAGAGTACTCTTTTGAGCAAGTGGCGAGTGTTTCATCATATTCCTGATTTGTAAATGTTGGGCAGACTTTGGGGAATCAGGAATTTGGTGCAGTACTCGGAGCTTCTGACGAGCTCTTGTAGCCACTGTGTTTATGTGGTAAGTCCAGTTGAGTTTCTTGTCAATGATAACCCCCCCCTCCCAGGATATTGATATTGAGGGATTCCATGATGGTAGCAGCATTGAATAGAAGTGGTCAGATTGCCTTGTATAGGAGATGGCATCTGTGTGGCGTGAATATTATTTGCCACTTGACAGCCTAAACCTGCATATTGTCTAGATCTTGTTGCACATACACATGGACTGCTTCAGTATCTGAGGAGTTGCAAATGGTGCTGAACATTGTACAATCATCGGCAAACATCTCCACTTCTGACCTTACGATGGAGGGAAGGTGATTGATATCATTGATGGAGGAACTGAAGAAGGTTCAGCTGAGGAGACTAACCTGAGGAACTCCTGCAGAGAAGCGCTGAAGTTGGATTGACTAACCTCCAGCTACCCAAAACATCTTCCTATGTGTCAGCAGTTTTCTCCGATACCCATTAATTCCAGTTTTGCTCAGGCTTGATGTCACACTCAGTCATGTGTGGCCTTGATGTCAGGTGCTGGCAGTTTCTCCTCACCTCTAGAATTCAGCTTGACTGTTCATGTATGAAGCAAGGTTGCAATGAAGTCAGGAGCCTGGTAGCTCTGGCAGAACCCAAACTGGGCATTACATCACTTCGAAATGATCCAGTTCTAATACTTGAGATAATGCACCCTTGTTAACTCCCCATCCCAGGTCCCACCTCACCAGAGGAAATAACTTCCCTCAATCTATTGGAGAAAACATGCTGGAAATCATGGCCTATTATTCCTGAAATCATCACAAAAGTTATAGATTTTAAAATAAGTGTATAAAATTCCCCAAGTTACCTGATTTTCAAGCACAGTTAATGAAAAACATGGTCGAGGTATTTATCCACAACAGGCATTACTATTTATTACAAGCAAGCAAACTCTACTTACTGGTCAACAATTATAAAACATGCAAAACCACAGATAAAGCACTAATTGTCGAAAAGCTCCCTCTTTTACACACACACATACACACACACACACAAATAGGATAAAAAAGAATTCTGAGAACAGAGAATCTGGGAACACAGTTCTCTGGGCTCTCTTCATAGACTCCCTACAGTGTGGAAGCAGGCCATTCAGCCCAATGAGTCCACACCGTCCCTGTGAAGAGCATCCCACCTTGACTCAACACGCTCCACTTATCCCATCTGCATCACTCCACATTTCCCATGGCTAACCCACCTAGTCTGCACATCTTTGGACACTTCGGGGAAATTTACCATGACCAGTCTACCTAACCTGCACACCTTCGGAGTGTGGGAGGAAAGCGGAACACTGGAGGAGACCCATGCAGACACAGGGAGAATGTGAAAACTCTACACAGTCAGCCGAGGCTGGAATCAAACCTGGAAAAGGTAGAATTTGAACCCAGACTTTCTGGCTCAGAGGCAGGGACACTACCACTGCATCCCAAAAACTTCATTGTGTTCGTTAATGTTTTTATTTAATGTGAAGAATGGAATAGGTGGTGGTGATCAACTGACTGAGCACAAAAAACACAGAGATCCTGTCGCTCTGGAGGGCAGAAAGAGATGGAAGACTGTGAAGTCAAAGAACAAAGAAAATTTACAACCCAGGAACGGGCCCTTCGACCCTCCAAGCCTGAGATGATCCAACCCTACTGTCGAAACCTGTCGCCCACTTCCTAAGCATCTGTAGCTCTCTGCTCCCCAGCTACTCACGTATCTGTCCCGTAACATCTTAAATGAATCTACCGTGCCTGCCTCTGCCACCTCTTCTGGCAATGCATTCCAGACACCCACCACGCTCTCTGTAAAGAACTTGCCATGAGTATCCCCCTTAAATTGTCCACCTCTCACCTTGAAAGCGTGACCTCTCGTTATTGAATCCTTCACCCTGGGAAAAAGCTTGTCTCTATCCACCCTGTCTATACCCTTTATGATTTTGTAAACCTCAATCAGGTCCCCCCTCAATCTCCTTTATTCTAATGAAAACAAACCTAATCTACTCAATCTCCCTTCATAGCGAGCACCTTCCATACCAGACAACATCCTCGTAAATCTTCTCTGCACTCTCTCCAAAGCATCCACATCTTTTTGGTACTGTGGCGCCCAGAACCGTACACAGTATTCTAAATGCGGCCAAACCAATGTCTTGTACAGTTTTAACATGACTTGCCAGCTCTTATACTCAATACCCTGTCCAATGAAGGCAAGCATACTATATGCCTTCTTAACCACTTTATCCACTTGTACAGCAACCTTCAGGGTACAATGGACCTGGACTCTCTGCCCATTAACTTCCCAAGGCTCTTCCGTTCATTGTATAATTCGCTCTAGAATTAGTCTGGCCTAAATGCATCACCTCACATTTGTCTGGATTGAAATCCATATGCCACTTTTCCACCCAACTCTCCAGTCTATCTATATCCTCCCGTATTCTTTGACAGTCCCCTATGCTTTCTGCTACTCCACCAATCTTTGTGTCATCTGCAAATTTACTGATCATGCCAACAGTGCCCTCTTCCAGATCGTTAAAAATCACACAACACCAGGTTATAGTCCAACAGGTTTAATTGGAAGCACACTAGCTTTCGGAGCAACGCTCCTTCATCAGGTGATAGTGGAGGGCTCGATCGTAACACAGAATTTATAGCAAAAATTTGCAGTGTGATGTAACTGAATTTATACTTTGAAAAACTGGTTGTCTGTTAAGCCTTTCATCTGTCAGAATACAGTGATAGTTTCACTTCTTTCATGTGTAAATTACAAAACCCTTCTTTTTAAAGTTGCATTCTCGGGTTAGCTGCTAACAATGGTGATAGCTAGACAACATGTTAGGGTGTTAGCCCCCTGTGTTCTCTGTCTATGACCTGATGTTTAGATTAATTCTAATCTAATAAGTGAGATAACAGTGTTTTACATAAATTCCTGCAGTTTTTGAGCTCAGAGTTCTACATGAATATATGCAGTTTTTGAGCAACGTGCAATGTAACTGTGCAATACAAATTCAACACACAAAATATATGTGTGCATGTAGGTCTTTTTCTGTCTGTCTGGAGTGGGGGTTGTGAGTGTGAGAAAGTGTGTGTGTGTGTGTCTGTGTGTGTGTGTGTGTGTGTGTGTGTGTGTGGTGGGTGCAGAGTGTCTTAAGTCTGCGAAGGGGTGCATGTGTGAGCGTGGGAGTGTGTGTGTCTATAATGGTGTGTGTGGGTGTCTGTGTGCGCGTCTGTGTGTACCTGTGTCCGTGTGTATGTGAGAGTGTGTGTGTGTAGGAATATCTGTGTGTGTGTGTAGTGCAATGGTGATCGCCTGAAATGTGACATGAACCCAAGGTCCCGGTTGAGGCCCTCCCTATGGGTACCGAACTTAGCTATCAGCCTCTGCTCGGCCACTTTCCTCTGCCGCCTGTCCCAAAGTCCACCTTGGAGGATGGTCACCCGAAGGTCCGAGGCTGAATGTCCTCGACCACTGAAGTGTTCCCCAACTGGGAGGGAATCCTCCTGTCTGTCCACATGTCATGGTGGACGCTGCAAGACGTATCAGATTGTGGACATAGATACCACTATTACGCGTGGGAACACCTCCCACCTTATACATGGCAGGTACCCATGTGACTCAGCCAACATTGTCTATCTTATACGTTGCAGACAAGGATGCCCGGAGGCATGGTACATTGGGGAAACCGAGCAAAGGCTACGACAACGGATGAATGGGCACCGCACAACAATCAACAGACAGGAGGGTTCCCTCCCAGTTGGAGAACACTTCAGTGGTCCAGGATATTCAGCCTCGGACCTTCGGGTGACCATCCTCCAAGGTGGACTTCGGGACAGGTAGCAGAGGAAAGTGGCCGAGCAGAGGCTGATAGCTAAATTCAGTACCCATAGGGAGGGCCTCAACCAGGATCTTGGGTTCATGTCACATTACAGGTGACGACCATTGCACTACACACGCACACACACAGATATTCCTACACACACACACACACACTCTCACATACACATGGACACAGGTACACACAGACACCCACACACATCTTATAGACACATACACTCCCATGCTCACACATGCACCCCCTCGCAGACTTAAGACACTCTGCACCCACTATACACACACACACACACACACTTTCTCACACTCACAACCCCCACCCCAGACAGACAAACAAAGACCCACATGCACACATATATTTTGTGTGTTGAATTTGTATTGCACAGTTACATTGCACGTTGCTCAAAAACTGCATACATTCATGTAGAACTCTGAGCTCAAAAACTGCAGGAATATATGTAAAACACTGTTATCTCACTTATTAGATTAGAATTAATCTAAACATCAGGTCATAAACAGAGAACACAGGAGGCTAACAACTTCAACATATTGTCTAGCTATCACCATTGTTAGCAGCTAACCCGAGAATGCAACTTTAAAAAGAAGGGTTTTGTGATTTACACATGAAAGAAGTGAAACTATCACTGTATTCTAACAGATGTATGGCTTAACAATCAATTTTTCAACGTATAATTTCAGTTACATCACACTGCAAATTTTTGCTATAAATTCTGTGTTACGATCGAGCCCTCCACAATCACCTGATGAAGGAGCGTTGCTCTGAAAGCTAGTGTGCTTCCAATTAAACCTGTTGGACTATAACCTGGTTTTGTGTGATCTTTAACTTTGTACTCCCCAGTCCAACACTGGCATCTCCAAATCACATCTCTTCTAGATCATTTATGTATATCACAAACAACAGTGGCCCCAATACTGACCCCTGTGGAACACCACTGGTCACCTTTTTCCCATTTCAAGAAACTCCCTTCAACTACTACTCTCTGTCTCCTGTTGCTCAACCAGTTCTTTATCCACCTAGCTAGAACATCCTGCACACCATGTGACCTCACTTTCTCCATTTGTCTACCATGGGGAACCTGATCAAACGCCTTACTCATGTCCGTGTATATGATATCAACAGCCCTTCCTTCATCTATCAACGTGGTCACTTCCTCAAAGAACTCTATTAAATCGGTAAGCCACGATCTCCCCCGCACAAAACCATATTGCCTATCACTGATAAGCCCATTCTTTTCTGAATATAAATACAGCCTATTCCTCAGTACCCTCTCCAGCAACTTTCCCACCACCGGTCAGGCTCACTGCTTTATAGTTCCCAGGAAAATCCCTACTACCCTTCTTGTACAGGGGGATAACATGAGCAACCTTCCAGTCCTCCGGCACCTCACCTGTGTTTAAGATATCTGTCAGGGCCCCAGCTATTTTCTTTCTCACCTCCCTCATCAACCTGGGATACATCCCATCCGGTCCTAGGGATTTGTCCACCTTAATAACCTCTAGCCTATCCAACACATCTTCTCTACTTATGTCAACGTGATCCAGACTAATCAAACATCTATCTCTTATCTTAAGATTCATCATGTTTCTCTCCTTAGTGAACACTGATGCAAAGTAATCATTCAGAATCTCACCCATTCTCTCAGGTTCGACACACAGCCTTCCTTCATTATCCTTTAGTGGACCAATCCTTTCTCTAGTTACCCGCTTGCTTCTGAGTCTGCTTAGTTTTGCTTGCTAAAGCTGTTTCATGACCACTTCTAGCACCCTTGATTCCTCGTTTAAGACTTGTCCTACTCTTCCGATATTCCCCCAGGGTCCATTTTGTTCTTAGTTGCCTAGATCTTATGTATGCTGCAAATGTGTTGCTGGTCAAAGCACAGCAGGTTAGGCAGCATCTCAGGAATAGAGAATTCGACGTTTCGAGCATAAGCCCTTCATCAGGAATAAGAGAGAGAGAGCCAAGCAGGCTAAGATAAAAGGTAGGGAGGAGGGACTAGGGGGAGGGGCGATGGAGGTGGGATAGGTGGAAGGAGGTCAAGGTGAGGGTGATAGGTCGGAGTGGGGTGGGGGCGGAGAGGTCAGGAAGAGGATTGCAGGTTAGGAGGGCGGTGCTGAGTTGAGGGAACCGACTGAGACAAGGTGGGGGGAGGGGAAATGAGGAAACTGGAGAAATCTGAATTCATACCTTGTGGTTGGAGGGTTCCCAGGCGGAAGATGAGGCGCTCCTCCTCCAGCCGTCGTGTAGTTGTGTTCTGCCGGTGGAGGAGTCCAAGGACCTGCATGTCCTCGGTGGAGTGGGAGGGGGAGTTAAAGTGTTGAGCCACGGGGTGATTGGGTTGGTTGGTTCGGGCGGCCCGGAGGTGTTCTCTGAAGCGTTCCGCAAGTAAGCGGCCTGTCTCATCAATATAGAGGAGGCCACATCGGGTGCAGCGGATGCAATAGATGATGTGTGTGGAGGTACAGGTGAACTTGTGGTGGATATGGAAGGATCCCTTGGGGCCTTGGAGGGAAGTGAGTGTGGAGGTGTGGGCGCAAGTTTTACATTTCCTGCGGTTGCAGGGGAAGGTGCCGGGGGTGGAGGTTGGGTTGGTGGGGGGTGTGGATCTGACGAGGGAGTCACGAAGGGAGTGATCCTTGTGGAACGCTGATAGGGGAGGGGAGGGAAATATATCCTTGGTGGTGGGGTCCGTTTGGAGGTGGCGGAAATGGCGGCGGATGATACGTTGTATGCGGAGGTTGGTGGGGTGGTAGGTGAGAACCAGTGGGGTTCTGTCTTGGTGGCGGTTGGAGGAGTGGGGCTCAAGGGCGGAGGAGCGGGAAGTGGAGGAGATGCGGTGGAGGGCATCGTCGATCATGTCTGGGGGGAATCTGCGGTCCTTGAAGAAGGAGGCCATCTGGGCTGTGCGGTGTTGGAATTGATCCTCCTGGGAGCAGATGCGGCGGAGACGAAGGAATTGGGAATATGGGATGGCGTTTTTACAGGGGGCAGGGTGGGAGGAGAACCCCACTGGTTCTCACCACCGCCACCAAGACAGAACCCCACTGGTTCTCACCTACCACCCCACCAACCTCCGCATACAACGTATCATCCGCCGCCATTTCCGCCACCTCCAAACGGACCCCACCACCAAGGATATATTTCCCTCCCCTCCCCTATCAGTGTTCCGCAAGGACCACTCCCTTCGTGACTCCCTCGTCAGATCCACACCCCCCACCAACCCAACCTCCACCCCCGGCACCTTCCCCTGCAACCGCAGGAAATGTAAAACTTGCACCCACACCTCCACACTCACTTCCCTCCAAGGCCCCAAGGGATCCTTCCATACCCGCCACAAGTTCACCTGTACCTCCACACACATCATCTATTGCATCCGCTGCACCCGATGTGGCCTCCTCTATATTGGTGAGACAGGCCGCTTACTTGCGGAACGCTTCAGAGAACACCTCCGGGCCGCTCGAACCAACCAACCCAATCACCCCGTGGCTCAACACTTTAACTCCCCCTCCCACTCCACCGAGGACATGCAGGTCCTTGGACTCCTCCACCGGCAGAACACAACTACACGACGGCTGGAGGAGGAGCGCCTCATCTTCCGCCTGGGAACCCTCCAACCACAAGGTATGAATTCAGATTTCTCCAGTTTCCTCATTTCCCCTCCCCCCACCTTGTCTCAGTCGGTTCCCTCAACTCAGCACCGCCCTCCTAACCTGCAATCCTCTTCCTGACCTCTCCGCCCCCACCCCACTCCGGCCTATCACCCTCACCTTGACCTCCTTCCACCTATCCCACCTCCATCGCCCCTCCCCCTAGTCCCTCCTCCCTACCTTTTATCTTAGCCTGCTTGGCTCTCTCTCTCTTATTCCTGATGAAGGGCTTATGCTCGAAACGTCGAATTCTCTATTCCTGAGATGCTGCCTGCCCTGATGTGCTTTGACCAGCAACACATTTGCAGCTGTGATCTCCAGCATCTGCAGACCTCATTTTTTACTAGACCTTATGTATGCTCCCCTTTTCCTCTTGGCTAGTCTTACAATTTCTCCTGTCATTCACGGTTCACAAATCTTGCCCTTCCTATCCTTTGCCTTCAACGGGACGTACCTATTCTGCACTATCTTTGAAAGCCTCCCACATCTCAAATGTGGACTTTCCTTCAAATAGCTGTGTCCAATCCACATTTCCCAGCTCCTGCCTAATTTTGATATAATTGGCTTTGGCCCAGTTTAGTACTCTTCCCTTAGGACCACTCTCATTTTTATCTACAAGTATTCTAAAACTTACAGAATTTTGGTCACTGTTCCAGAAGCAATCACCCACCGTAACTTCTATCACTTGTCCTGGCATGTTCCCCAGTACCAAGTCCAATATGGCCCCTTCTCTCATCGGACTATTGACAAACTGGTCTAGTAAACTCTCCTGGACGCTTCTTACAAATTCTACCCCATTTAGACCTCTGACATTAAGTCAATGTTGGGAAAATTAAAGTTTCCCATCACCACTACCCTATTGCCTCTACATCTTTCCATGATCTGTTTATTTATTTGTTCCTCTACCTCACGCTCGCTGTTGGGAGGCCTGTAATATAGCCCCAACAATGTAACTGCACCCTTCTTATTTCTCAGCTCCACCCATAATGCCTCACTACCAAGACCTCCATAGACTCCTCCTTTCTACAGCCATTATATCATCCCTGACCAGCAATGCAACTCCTCTTCCCCTTTTACTTCCCTCCCTGTCATGTCTGAAGCGTCTCTTTCCTCGAACATTTAGTTGCCAATCATGCCCTTTCTTCAACCAAGTCTCTGTGATTGCAATAACGTCATACTCCCAGGCACCAATCCAAGCCCTAAGTTCATCTGCCTTACACGCTATACTCCTTGCATTAAAGTAGATGTATTTCAGGCCATCCGTTCTTTTGTGTTCATCTACTCTTCCCTTTATTAATATTATTTTCATGATTCTTACAGTTTGCAGTCTCCACCTCACTGCCTACTTGTTTTTTCTTCTGGTTCCAGCCCCCTGCCACATTAGTTTAAAACCTCCCCAACAGTAGTAGCAAAAACTCCCCCAATAAACTCTGTCTAAAACTGAAGGTCAATTAGTTTTCTGTCTCAGCAAGGTTCACATACAAATTTGACACATCGTCCTAATTCTTATGTTGTTAAGAAATGTGCATGCTGAATGTAATTTTATTCCTTAAATGTGTATATGTGCTGGCAATATCCAAAATAAAATTAATACTCTTTCAGTATGTTTCAGGTATAAATATATTTTCACGCATCTTGGGGTAGGGCACAAAGGAAATTTGTCCCCGATGTTTGTGTCAAATTTTCTAATATTCAAATCATCTCACAATTACAAAGTGAGTTTCGGCTTTTCTCTCAGCAGAATGTTACAGGCAACATGCTGCTTTTTCACTTTCACAGAATGTCTGTGTAGTGCCAACATACTGCACTTCCCCTGTCCAGCTCACAGCCTGGTTAGAAACAAAAGGGTGCATAGGAGAGTAGTGGTGAGAGACCACTGAATGCTGGGTCTCCGAATCTACCCTTAAGATCCATGATTTGAAACCAAACAAACTGCAGACGCTGGGATCCAAGGTAGACAAGTAGGCGGCTGGGAGAACACAGCAAGCCAGGCAGCATCAGGAGGTGGAGAAGTCAATGTTTCCGCGATAGCAAATTGAGGACAAGCAAGGCTACGTTCTTTCTGATAATCCACACCACATGGCAGCGTCCAGCAGACAATGGAAACCATTATTTAATAATGAATGCCAAAAGGGGGGTGTGATGTATCTCTGAGACTTTTCCTCAACAGGAAACCTCAGGAAGTGAATGCGCTTTTTACAGAGGAAAAGGCATGGTGGGAACAGATTGAATTGGAACTTTGGAAAGGAAATTAGATATATTAATGAAGACAAAAAGTTCGCAGAGATTTGGGGAAAGACTGGTGCTAGCGTGGGACTTTTGTAAAGATTGAATGTGGTCAGCTGAGTGAGTTCCTTTTATGCTGCAACACATCCTGGTCTGAAAATGTAAGTGGGTTAAACTTACACTGGTGGAGAAGAGTTTTAATAGTTGAAGTGGGGTGAGGAACATGGTAATCCACAGGAAGAATCCTTACCATGTTTGACCTGAAGCCATGAGACATACTGAGGTCCAGAAATCCCAGGGAAAACCCCTCCTCACTGTGCTTCCACCCCTGATGGGCAAGACACATGCAAGGGTTGAGATAGTGATGTTTGAGACATTGTGAGGTCTGATATCACAAGGACAACTATGTCAGACTTGAAGGGTCTGTGGGATAGCTCTCTGAATTTTGGCTCCCAGATATCTGCATGAAGGACTTTGCATGGGTGACAGGACTGTATGTACTATTGTTCTTTCCGGTGCCTTAGCAGTGCTCAGATTAATTTCTTTCATCAGATATTGTAGTGACTGGTGAGGGCATTATTGGCAGCATGGTAGCTCTGTTGCCTCACCATGCAAGGGACCTGGGTTCGATTCTAGCCTCGGGCAACTGTCCTTGTGGAGTTTGCGCATTCTCTCCGTGTCCGTTGGGTTTCCTCCAAGTGTTCTGGTTTCCTCCCATAATCCAAAATTGTGAAGGTTAGGTGGATTGGCCATGCTGAATTGCCTGTAGTATCCAGGGATGTGCAGGTTAGGTGGGTTAGCCATGGTAAATGCTGGGTTTAGGGACAAGGTAGGGGAATGGGTCTGGATGGGATGCTCTTCAGAAGGGTTGGTGGGTACTTGATGGACCGAATGGCCTGCTTGCACACTGTAGGGATTCTATGACTGCTGTGGTTCTGGTGTCAGATTCAGTGAAGATGAAAGATTTCCTTTTCCTTAAGGACATTCGTGAATCCAAGGGGTTTTGTGGCAATCAACACTGATTTTATGGTTGACAATAAACAATTGACAGTAGGTGCAGGAGTAGGCCATTCTGCCCTTCGAGCTTGCACCACCATTCAATATGATCATGGCTGATCATCCTTAATCAGTATCCTGTTCCTGCCTTATCTCCATAACCCTTGATTCCACTATCGTTGAGAGCTCTATCCAACTCTTTCTTAAATGAATCCAGAGATTGGGTCTCCACTGCCCTCTGGGGCAGAGCATTCCACACAGCCACCACTCTCTGGGTGAAGAAATTTTTCCTCAACTCTGTCCTAAATGGACTACCCCATATTTTTAAGCTGTGTCCTTTGGTTTGGGACTCATCCATCAGCAGAAACATGTTTTCTGTCTTCAGAGTGTCCAATTCTTTAATAGTCTTATATGTCTCCATCAGATCCCCTCTCAGTCTTCTTTACTCAAGGGTATACAAGCCCAGTCTCTCCAGTCTTTCAGTGTAAGGTAGCCCCACTATTCCATGAATTGACCTCGTGAACCTACGCTGCACCCCCTCAATAGCCAGAATGTCTTTCTTCAAATTTGGAGACCAGAACTGCACACAGTACTCCAGGTGTGGTCTCACCAGGGCCCTGTACAACTGCAGAAGCACCTCTTTGCTTCTATGCTCAATCCCTCTTGTTATGAAGGCCAGCATGCTATTAGCCTTCTTCACTATCTGCTGTATCTGCATGCTTACTTTCATTGACTGGTGTACAAGAACACCCAGATCTCTCTGTACTGCTCCTTTACCTAAATTGATTCCATTTAGGTAGTAATCTGCCTTCCTGTTCTTGCCACCAAAGTGGATAACCATACATTTATCCACATTAAACTGTATCTGCCATGCATCTGACCACTCACCTAACCTGTCCAGGTTACTCTATAATCTCCTAACATCCTCCTCACATTTCACCCTGCCTCCCAACTTAGTATCATCAGTAAATTTGTTAATGTTATTGCTAATACCATCTTCTATATCATTAACATATATTGTAAAAAGCTGCATTCCCTGTTCTGATCCCTGCGGTACCTCACTGGTCACTGCCTGCCATTCCAAAATAGAGCCGTTTATCACTACTCTTTGTTTCCTATCAGCCAACCAACTTTCAATCCAAGTTAGTACTTTGCCCCCATTACCATGCACCCTAATTTTGCTCACTAACCTCCTACGTGGGACTTTATCAAAAGCTTTCTGAAAGTCCAGGTACACTAAATCTACTGGATCTCCCTCGTCCATCTTCAGAATTACATCCTCAAAAAATTCCAGAAGATTAGTCAAGCATGATTTTCCCTTCATAAATCCATGCTGACTCTGACCTATCCTGTTACTGCTATCCAGATGTGTCGTAATTTCATCCTTTATAATAGACTCCAGCATCTTTCCCACCACTGAGGTCAGACTAACTGGTCTATAATTTCCTGTTTTCTCTCTCCCACCTTTCTTAAAAAGTGGTACAACATTGTCCACCCTCCAATCCGAGGAACTGATCCCGAATCTATCAAGCTCTGGAAAATAATCACCAATGCACCCACGATTTCTCTAGCCACCTCCTTCAGTACCCTGGGATGTAGACCATCAGGCCCCAGGGACTTATCAATCTTAATAAGTCATTAGACTAATTTTTCATTCCAGATTTATTACAGTAAATTTCACCATCACCCTCAGTGGAATTTGAACTCATGTCCCCAAACCATTAATCTGGATTTCTGAATTACTAACCCTGTTATGAAACACGGAAGTTTTCCGAAAGTATTTAAATACTGTGAGCATTGAACTGTTGAATGAAGACTGACTGTAAAACAATGGTCAGCCTAATTCCTTCAGTCAACCTCATTAACAAATTTAATGCTTCATATACTTCGGCGAACTTTAATGCATGAGTTCTGCATGAGAAAGATCGACAAATGCACCATCCCTTTTAGGAACCAATGATCGGTATATAATAACACAGATTTATAATTAGAACTTTCACTTTGTGGATTCAAGAGTGAAATTTTCAATAAGCAGATAAAGTTAGGAAGTTTGAAGTGTTCAAGCAATAGTCATTAATATAGAACAATCTGATTGAAATGTGAAATCATATTATGGAATGTAGAATAAAATGGATTGTGACATGAAGGGAATAGGAAAGAATGAAAATAATGACTGATCAAGCTAATGCGATGGACTTGCAAAAAAAAAGTGGCAGAACATTCCCCTTTTCCTGACTAAGTATTGACATGTCCCTGTTCGGTGAACACTAACCCTTCACCTCATCAGCCAAGACAACTCATGTGATCACAGGCTAATCGGCTGATAGTCTTGCTGAACAAGAAGAGGCTGCTAGATGCTAAAGTCGAGGGACTTCTTGGGAGATCCAGTTACAGCAAGATTTTTATATTCTTGTTGCAAGTTGGAGTCACAGGGAGAGAAGGGCTTAGGAGTGTTAGGAGCAAGGAATGGCGAGACCCTACATCCACACACCTCCCTTGCCCCAAGATTGCATACAATGGAGGCCCATCGAACTGCTGGGGGTGGGTTGTTCTGTTTTTCCCCTTTGAGAGACAAGACATTGTTCTCACCCATTTGGAAGCTAGGTAATCACATGGTGAGTTACGTCATTTAGTAGCCCTTAATTGACCATTTAAGGGCCTTAATTGATTGCAGGAAGAGAAGATCATGCATGGAATGTCTAAAACAGAAGTTAACTGGAGAAGTAGTATAAATATCTTGCCAGGCCGAACTTGCTTAATTATTTCCACTTAGAGTCAGAGTCTACAGCATGGAAACAGACCCTTTGGTCCAACTAGTCCATGCTGACCATGTTTCCAAACTAATCTCGTCCCACTTGCCTGCATTTGGCCCATATCCCTCCAAAACTTTCATGGTTTATCCAAATGTCTTTTGAATGTTGTAACTGTACCTGCATCCCCCATTTTCTCTGGCAGTTCATTCCACGCATGGACCACTCTCAGTGTATAAAGGTTGCCCTTCTTGTCCTTTTCGAATCTTTCTCGTCTCATCTTAAAAATATGCCCCCTAGGTTTGAAACCTCTCGCCCCAGGGAAAGTATCCTTGGCATTCATCTTATCCATGCCCGCCATGTTTTTGTAAACTTCTGTAAGGTCATTCCTCAACCTCGTATGCTCAGTGAAAAAAGCCTCAGCTTATCTGGCCCATTTTTATAACTCAAACCCTCCAGTCCCAACAATAACCTGGTAAATTTCTTCTGAACCATCTCTAATATTATTATATCCCTCTTTAACAGGGCAACCAGAATTGCACACAGTACTCCAGAACAGGTCTTACCAACACCCTGTACAACCATAATTTCCCAACCCCTGTATTTATCATTGGTGGAAATTGCCTCTCCCAATGACACTGAGCTCAAACTATAAGATGTGTGAAGCCTTGGTTAAATCTGCAATGCTTAGTTTTAAGTATTGCTTGACCAATCTCTGGGCACCTGGAATGAATTAATTTGAGGTGCAAAATATAATTGAGCACAGACTTATCCTCTTTGACAGGAGGATACCTGCTGGCCTTTTTTGATCTGTGTAGAAGTGACTCAAGTGCCTAACTAAGTGATTCCTCTCCCTCTATCCCACCCAAGCCAAGGGGACTCATCCTTGCTGCATCTATCCTGTTGAATCCTGGAAGAATCTTGTATTTTCTACTCAACTTGGAGGGTAAAAGGTTTATAAAGGTTCCTGCATTGCACTTAGTCCAACTCTGAATCTAACAAAACTTAATCATATCTGTCTTATTTCTCATTTGGTGACAACGGGACGATGTTAGCAGCCTTGATTTTGAAGTACCCTTGCAAGCTAAAAAGCAATTATGTTTGTATGAATACACATGTGCATGTAAAGATATTAATTCCTGTTTGTATCATAAATAGATTTTACATTAAGTACAGGAGTTGGGACATTATGGTTGTGCAGGATGTTGGGGAGGCCTCTTTTGGAGTACTATATGTAGTTCTGGTTGCCCTGTTACAGGAAGGATATGATTAAACTGGAGAAGGTTCAGAAGAGATTTACCAGGATGTTGCTGGGACTAGAGGGTTTGAGTTATAATAATTGGCTCTTCAGGCTGGGCCTTTTTAAAATAAACATAGGAGGTTGAGGGGAACCTTATAGAAGTTTTTAAAATTATGAGTGGGAAAGATAAGGTGAATGGTAGGTGTCTTTTCCCTAGAGTTGGGCATTTCAAGACTCGAGGGCATATTTTTAAGCTTAGAGGAGAGAGATTTTAAAAAAGACATAAGGGTTGATTTATTTACATAAAGACTGGTTTACCTGTGGAAAGAACTTCCAGAGAAAATGGTCGATGCAGGTACAGTTATAATGTTTAAAAGACATTTAGATCTGTACATGAATAAAAAATATTTGAAGGGATATGGGCCAGGAACAGGCAGGTGGGACTAGTTTAGTTTGGGATTATGTTCAGCACGGACTGGTTAGACCAAAGGGTCTGTTTCTGTACTGTATAGCTCAAAGAAAACTCTCAGAAGACTACGGTGTGCAAAAAACCTTTGCTCTGTCGTTATGTTTTCCCTAAAATTACTTGCATGAAAAAATATCTTTTGCTAATTTCCTTTTGATAAAAATAATTTCAACACACATTCAATTGCATTAACATTTAAAGCCCGATAATTGATACAATATATGACTACAAATTATTTTCACCAATCATTTTGCCAATGGCTTAATATTCATGAGATTCATTACTAAAACTGTAATAAGGAATATTTTTCATACTTCAGAATTACAACTGGTAAAATGACGACCTTAAAACACATTAGTTTTCATTCCATGGCAACATGCCCTGAGACCTATCTGTAAGTACTTATAACTGACTTTTACAAATTTAGTTTATTTGGTTTTGTATCTTTTGTCTATTCGACTGACTGAAATAAAATACTTCACACAGTCGGAATAACAGGCCGGATTTTCCACTGAATGGTAATCCCTCACAGATTATTTCTCTGGCCCTTTTATTTTCTGAAAGTAGGTAGCTCTGCATTTCAGAGTGGGCTTTCCGTTAAAGGCTGTATCAAATATGATATAAATGTCTTTCACACAGAGAGGGTTAAGAACCTGGAATGTGCTGCCAGGGTTGGTGTTGGAGGCAGATACGATAGAGGCATTTAAGGTTCTTTTATACAAGCACATGAATATGCAAGAAATGGAAGGATATGGACCAACAGCAGTAGAAGGGATTATTTTAATTTGGTGTCATCTTTGGCATAACATTATGAGCTGAAGGGGCCATTCCGACTATGTTCTATGAATGTTCTATATTCTTAGAACTGTCTACTGAAAACGGTCAGCTGTCACCACTGTCAACTGCACATAACATTTAGAGTCCAAACAGCCACTTTGACAGCTGCTGTTAAACCATAAATACAAAAGGTAAGTGTGGTGTCATGGTGCAGGCAAGTTAGGCTGCGAGCTGGGTAAGGGAGGAGGATGGATGGTGGGACTGATGCCTAGTGGTAAGCTGATGGGGTGCCAAGTGGGTAGAATGCAAAGTGGCAAGGTAAGTGATTCAATATTTAGTGAGGATTGGAATGATTGAACCTGGATAGGGGTGATATTTTGGTAGATGTCAGGCAGGTGGGGGAAGGGGGGGGTGGGGGTGGGTTAGTATGATGGATGGGAGTGTGGAAGCATGTCCCGGGTGGGAGAGAGGGGGTCAAGGTCAGGTTGGGTTGAGCAGAGTGTAATGTGCTGGGTCGGGTTGGGTCAGGTGGTGGGGATAGAGCGGGCAGATGAACGAGTGTCAGGGTGGGTCCAGCAGTTAGAGGTCACCAGGTTGGAAAAGGAGCCAGGTTGGGTCCTGTTGTGAGGTAATGTCCACACTAGTGATTATTGTATGTGCAGTCAAATTGAGTCTACACTTCAGCATGAGGCAGGTTTGCTCTCAAAGTTCTCTTCATGCCGAGCACTACCTGACTGGTGCTTGGCTCATTAGAAGCTGATTTAAAATCATGGCTTCTTTGTGTCACGTTAAGTCTGGCCCTGTCCATAAGACTGTAACACATAGGAACAGAATTAGGCCATTTGGCCCATTGTATCTGCTTCAAAATTTGACCATGGCTGATATGTTTTTCAGCTCCATTCTCCTGCATGCTTCCCATAACCCTTGCCCCCCTTACCAATCAAGAACCTAACCAATTCTGTCTTTTACACACTGAAAGACTTGGCCTCCACAGATATCTGTGGGAATGAGTTCCAGAGATGAACCACCTAATGACTGAAGATATTCCTTCTTAGTTCTGGTCTCCTTCCTATCTGAATTAAAAGGGTTCAGAAAAGACTTAGAAGGATGTTGCCAAGGTTGAAGGATTTGAGCTATAAGGAGAGGCTGAACAGGCTGGTGCTGTTTTCTCTGGAGTGTCGGAAGTTGAGGGATGACCATATATAGGTTTAAAAATTATGAGGGGCATGGATAGGATAAATAGGCAAAGTCTTTCCCCTGGGATCGGGGAGTCCAGAACTAGAGGGCATAGGTTTAGGGTATAAATAGGATATAAAAGGGATGTAAGGGGCAACTTTTCCATGCAGACGGTGGTACGTGTATGGAATGAGCTGCCAGAGGAAGTGGTATAATTGCAACATACCACTGCACAGACCAAGTCACCCATCAGAAGGTGGTAGTGATCTGCCTTCTTGAACCACTGCAACTTTTAGGGGGTGTTTGCAGTTCTAAGTTCTAAGACTTGGCCTAGCGCACTGAAGGAACAGCTAAATCTTTCCAAGTCGGGATGGTGAGTGGCATGGAGGGGAACTTGCAGTTGCTGGTGTTCCCATGTATCTGCTGCCCTTATCCTTCTAACGGAAGTGGTCATGAACTTGGAGGGACCGAGGAACTTTGGTGAAATCCTGCAGTGGAGATGTTACGTGCTGTTGTTACTGAGTACCACTGGTGGAGAGATGTAGTGACATTCAATTGAGCATCGCAGTCTTTTGCAGCAAAATACAGCAAGGTTTACATTTGTGTAGGACCTTTGACTTTCTCAGGGTGTTCTCAAAACCAATAAAGTAATCCTTCTGAAGTGTACTTGTCAATGTATTGCAGGAAATGTAGCAGACAGTTTGCACTGCATTCATCCTCATAATCAGCAATGTGACAATCATCAGATTATCTGTCTTTGAGATGATTTCTGAGGGTTGGTATTGACCAGGTCACTGTTGTATGGTGGTGTAATTGTCTGAAAGGCTCAGTGTCTACAACTGCCTTAAGCATTTTTGTAATTTAGACTTGGCAGCAGAATGGTTTAGTATCTCAAAGGATCAAGATCTAGCATTCAGCTCCTCATGGACCCTGCAATGATATGTATTATGTCAATGTAACCTGGAAATAGTTATCAACATGCAAAAACTACTTCCTGTTCAATACACAAGCCTCTTCTAGGTAGACCAGGATGTAGGTTTCCTCTACCACTCTAGATTAAACAGACAACAATGATCCTGGGATAAAGGACTTGCCATTTGAGAAGTAGTTGAGGACTCTAGGTCTGTTTTCAATAGAGTTTGGAAGACTGAAGGGGGTATCTCATTGAAACTTAAGAATACTGAGAGGGCTGGATAGAGTGGTTATGAAGAAGTTGTTTCCACGAGTAGGAGAGACTGTGACCCCAGGTCATGGCCTCAGAGTCAACGATCAACCTTGTAGAGTCATAGAGTCATAGAGATGTACAACATGGAAACAGACCCTTCAGCCCAACTCGTCCATGCCGACTAGACATCCCAACCCAACCCAATCTAGTCCCACTTGCCAGCACACGGCCCATATCCCTCCAAACCCTTCCTATTCATATACCCATCCAAATGCCTTTTAAATGTTGCAATTATACCCTGCCACTCACCGTCCCGACTTGGAAATATTTAGCTGTTCCTTCAGTGCGCTAGGCTGAGTCTTAGAACTCTAGGCTTAGCAGCTCTGTGGGTGCACACACCCCCTAAAAGCTGCAGTGGTTTAAGAAGGCAGATACTACCACCTTCTGATGGGTGACTTGGTCTGTGCAATTGCTGGCCCAACCAGTGACACATACTCCCACTGAAGGAATTTTCTAAAAGTGTCAAAGACAAAGGGGGAATGTAGCAGTTGGTAAAATCATTTCAAGGGAAGAAATTTAGATAGGATATCCAGTCAATTAACCCTTTCATTGACTCCTCTCGTGCTAGCCTCATTAGAAGCTGATTAAAAATCTGGGCTTTTTTGCGTTAAGTCTGGCCCAACCCATTAGACTCTGAGATACAGGAGTGGAATGAGGCCATTCGACCCATTGAATCAGCTCCACCATTCGACCTTGGCTGATATGCTTCTCAACCCCATTTTGCTTTTTTCTCCTCATAACCTGTGATCCCCTTACTTATCTACTTCTGTCTTAAATGCTCTCAGTGATATGGCCATTTCAGGATCTGCAGTGTATTCCATACTGCATGAACATGATAGTTTGCTCAGTGGGAATTTTAAACACCCAGGCATCCTTGTGGATTTGATTTGTCCCAAACCAATAATTTCCTGTGTAAAACCAATGGCTGGAAATTAGTCTCCAATCTAGTTTCAGTCATCGCCCCATCATTCAGTACAATTCACTCCATCACCCACAACTCTCAACGGTTATTTGATCAGCTTAATATTCCAATTAATTGTAAATTAGAAATGAAAGAGGTTATTAGCTGCATTTTGATGTACCTGTTGAGTGTCACAATCCAGAGTGTGAAACCAACCTGGATTTGGATTAATTGTCCACTTTGGGCTGAATATGACCTTTACTTGGTTAAATGTCTGTCAAGGTTCACGGAGGTTTTCTGTCTGAGGTTTAATGTGATCTCTCACTGGCTGCACCAGCAGCTATCATTGTCATGCTTGGCAGGACAATGCATGCTCTAGTACACACACTCAGCTCATAGAAACAGCTATCAGGATGTTTACAGGAATGGAGGGTTTGAGACACAAAAATACACTGGAAAGACTGGGACTTTTTCTACTGGAGCTTCGGAAGTTGAGGGATGAACTTATAGAGGTTCATAACATCAAGAGAGGCATAGATAAGGTGAATGACAAGGGTCTTTTCCCTCGGGTGAGGGAGTTTAAAACTAGGGGCCATATTTTTAAGATGGGAGGAGAAAGATTTAAAAAGGACATGAGGAACACCTTTTTTACACAGAGATTGTTTATATGTGGAATGAACTGCCAGAGAAAGTGGGGGTTGCATGTTCAGTTAGAACATTTAAAAGAGATTTGGAGGAGTATGTGAATAGGAAGGGTTTGGACCAAGCGCAAGCAGATGGGACTAGTTTTGTTTGGTTGGACTGAAGATTTTGTTTCCATGCTGTATGACGTATTCAATGACTGGCCCAGACTGCATCACCGAGCTCTTTGTTCACTGTCATGATGCTTGCTGACTCTGAATCTACCTGGATGCTCAGTGTCCCTGCCTTGCATTGACTTACTGTGATGGTTTCTGCCTTTTGCCCTGTCAATCAGAGATACCAGGTTGTTGTCTTGCCTTTCCATTTAGCAAAGACTAAAATCCACAAAAGTTTCCATGGTTTTCAGCAAATCTCAGTCAAGTCAAAGGGAATAGCTTTCACTCAGAGTCCTTGGCATAACAAACCAAGAGCAGTCTCCGATACCAGTCCAGTGCCTATTTGTGACAAAGTCAGAATACTCTCCTCATAAGGAGTGAGGAACGAGATAACGGGCAGCATACCACTCCCCTTGGTGCAGGCAACAGTGATAGTGCCTGAACCTCGGTGGGAGATGGGTTTAGTAGCAGAGATAGAAGTTTGCATCAGATACAGATAATGAACACATTTAGCATGCTTGCCTTCATTGGTCAGACCTTTGCATGTAGGAGTTTAGATCAGAGTGGTGCTGGAAAAGCACAGCAGGTCAAGCAGCATCCGAGGAGCAGGAAAATCGATGTTTCGGGCAAAATCCCTTCATCAGGAACCAGTTTCCTGATGAGGGGTGTTTGCCCAAAATATCGATTTTCCTGCTCCTCAGATGCTGCCTGACCTGCTGTGCTTTTCCAGCACTACTCTGATCTAAACGCTGGTTTCCAGCATCTGTAGTCTTCACTTTTGCCTCTTTGAATGTAGGAGCCAGGACATTATGTTGAGGATGTACAGGACATTGGTGAGGCCTTTTCTGGATTACTGTGTCCAGTTCTGGTTGCCCTGTTATAAGAAGGATATTCTCAAGCTGGAGAGGGTTCAGAAGAGATTTACCAGGAGGTTGCTGGGAATGGAGGGTAAAATTTATAAAGGGTAAGCTGGCACCTTTTTCACAGGAACGTAGGAGGTTAAGAGTTGTTTGACCCTCTGAGTGTGAGACATCAGAGAGAAGATGGCAGCACTTAAATGAGTGAAGTGGAGAAGGTCATCATCAGAGAGCATTCCTCCAGATGAGTAAGAATACTTTTCCCTAGGTGGCAACTTCAGAGTAGGCTGGCATGGTCTGTGTGTTTGGTCCAACTGTGGGACGAGGAAGTCCCATGTACAACAATGACTCCAGGACCCTACTCTCAAAACGGGGTGATGTCTTCCTGCTGTTCCCATGGCTGGGAAAAAATATCAGGGGCATCTCTGGACTGATGGTGCTTGGCTGGGTGCACAATGGGCTTTTAAAGATGGCACAGGCACAAGTGTTTTGGTGCATATCCACCGAGCGGCGCGTTGTTCTGGGAAGGGATGTGGTAAGATAGCATGGAAATCGAAGGGGAGAGATACCATACGGGTGTGGTCGGTGATAAATGAGGTGAGAATGGTAAGATAGGGTGAGAGCTATGTTAGACCTCATGGTGGGAATCCCTCCAGAAAAATTACCGTAACTTGGACTTAGCCAAAACAAAAACCCTAAGTTTCAGCCTAATGTATTTTTTGGATATCTTTTTACTCCTGCAGCTTTCTATCTTGGTCACTGAAATGCAGTGAGTGCATGGCTGGCCACTTTTACCTGAACTCACCTGTTGCGCTTTGACCCTGCAGTGACCCCCAACAGGAGGGAATTCTCCCTCAAGATCAGGCAAAGTCTTACTTCCAGGATCCTAAAGAGTTGATATTGATATTCACTTGACAAGGATGGTCCGTGTATGGGATGAGCTGCCAGTGGAAGAGGTAGATGTTTTGTTTTGTTATTCATTCACTATGGCTGGTGTAATCATGACATGCAAAAAGGCATCTGGATGGATACATCTATAGGAAGGGTTTAGAGGGATATGCAACAAATGCTGGCAAATGAGACTAAGTTAGTTTAGGATATCTGGTCAGCATGGACGACTTGAATTGAAGGGACTGTTTCCACACTGTACATCTCTATGACTATGGCTGTACCAGCAGCAAGCACCACCAGTGACTCCAAAATTCATGTTATATATCTTACAACAACATGCCTTTACATACTACTTTTAATGTAGTAAGACATCCAAAGAAGCATTATCTGACACAATCTTTCTCATCCTTCTTGACATTTTCTACAGAATTTAAAATTAATCCTCACCCGACACTCTCTTCTTAAGCTCCATGTAAACTGCTTTCCAACTTTTCCTCCTTCCATGTCTTTACTTTGCTGAAGGTCAGATCAAATCTGGTGTCGTGTGTTTGAACTCATTCTTTCATAAAATTCAGTAATGAGTCCATTGGTGGGTGAGTGCCAAACCACAGCTTAAAAATACGGGTTAGACCATTTAGGACAGAGATGAGGAGAAACTTCTTCACCCAGAGAGTGGTGGCTGTGTGGAATGCTCTGCCCCAGAGGGCAGTGGAGGTCCAGTCTTTGGATTCATTTAAGAAAGAGTTGGATAGAGCTCTCAAGGATTGTGGAATTAAGGGTTATGGAGATAAGGCAGGAACAGGATACTGATTGAGGATGATCAGCCATGATCATACTGAATAGTGGTGCAGGCACGAAGGGCAGAATGGCCTACTCCTGCACCTATTATCTATTATCTATTGTAATGATTTCGCTCTCTTTTTATCCCCCCAATCCACAGAAATTTTAAGATCTAATGTTGCCGTCACCTCGCTTCCTGATCTCATCTTCTCATCTGCTCCTTCTTAACCTTGCTGGAATTCTGCAGACATCTTAATCCTTTACATGGGCTTCTCGATCAGCAACATTTGAACGTACAGCAGTGTGCAACTGTTCTCTCTTGCCAGTGAGGTGGTTACTGCCAGTCATCTGTATGCATGTTTAAAGTAGTGCTCAGAATCTAAATCACACTTGTTTTGTATTGTTGCCTCCGAGCAGCAGTGGATGTTTTGATATGTCATTTTTTTTTGAAGATAGGAAGCAAAGTCGGATATCTGATGCAGCTTGTCATTTCTACATTATGTCAAAGAAAAAGACTCTTGTTATAGAGCCTGTAGCCATCACTCATTATTCCCAGTGACATCAATTAGCAAGGAAGAGTGCAAACTACTCTCCTAACGTATGTCTCCAGCTAATTACATGTCATGTTCCAGCACAGCGTATTACATGTTGATAAAGATTCAAATAGTCATGGTTGTCCTTATTGGTGAGCTTAAGTTAAAACAAAACAAAATCCATGCGGCTGGACTCTGTCAGAGTTAGACGGAGTGAAACAGAACTAATAATAGAATGTGGATGCATCACTGAAAAGGCTGGAGTTTGTAGCCCATCCCTAATTGCCCTTGCTAGGTCACTTTAGAGTCGACCACATTGCTGTGAGTTTGGAATCGCACATCAGTCAGACTCAGTAATAATGACAGATTTGAACAATACGAGTGAACCAGATGGCTTTTTACAACAATCCATGATAGTTGTCATGATCACCATGACTGAGGCCAGCTTTATATTCCATATTTTATTTAATCAATTTAGACTTCACCAGCTGCCATGATTTGAGATTTGAGCTTCTGCCCTCAGAGCATCAATCTAGGCTTCCAGTTTATCAGTCCAGTGACCTCGTCAATGTCTCCAATACAATGGGAATTGCATTTTAAGATCAGTGCAAGAAAAGAGAAGTGTGATTTTTGACACAGTGGTGACTCAAGTTGAAAGTGTCAATTTGCAAATGCATACTTGCAGTTTTACAGGAATAAGGAATGAAATTTGTGAGAATACTGAGCAAGTTTAAGGAGATTTCTGGAAGGTAGAACAGTTTCTCCACTACAGACAGTCTTCAACTGTGGTGTGTCAGCAATGCTGGCATGTAAGATGCAGCCTCAAATGAGGCTAATAATCAAATGTTGAAGTTGAAATATTCAGAATCTCTCAGGAGTTATAATGAACTTTACTGCACAAAATAAACAACTTTGATATCTGCCACAAAACCAGAAATTGCTGGAAAAATTCAGCAGGTGTGTGAAGTGAAAGCAAAGTTAATGTCTCGGGTCTGGAGAGTCTTCTTCAGAATAGATAATTGCCCATCCATAAGATTATGTTATAGTCCTTTTGGATTTGATTTAATTTGAATTATTATTGTCACATGTACTGGGAGACAGTGAAACATGTTGTTTTGCATGCTTTATCAGCAGATTGAACTATACAAAATGCATCAGAGTACCAGAACCGAGTGCGGAATACAGTGTTCCAGCCAGAGAGAAGGTGCAAGAAAGAGAGAACAACGTCAACATTTGACAGGTATGTTCATAAGTCTGATAACAGTGGGGAAGAAGCTGTTCTTGAATCTAATGGGGTGTGCATTCAAACTTTTAGATCTTCTGCCTGTTGGAAGAGTGTGGAAGAGAGAATAACCATAGAGGGAAGAGTCTTTGATTATGTTGGTTGTTTTCCCAGAGCAACAGAAAGTATAGATGGAGTCAATGGGTAGGAGGCTGGTTTGTGTGATGGACAGGGCTGTGTTCATGACTCTGTAGTTTCTTGTGGTCCTGGAAAGAGCAATTACCAAACCTCGCTGTGATACATCCAGATAGGGTGCTTTCTATGATGCATCTGTACAAATTGGACAGTGTCTTTACAGACATGCCCAAATTTCCTTAGCTTCCTGAGAAGTAAAAACATTGTTGTGCTTTCTTGACAGTTGCAGTGACACAGAGTCATAGACATATACAGCACAGAAAGAGACCTTTCGGTCCAACTCATTCATGCCGACCAGACATGGTCCTAACCTAATCTAGTCCCATTTGCCAGCACTTGGCCCATATCCCTCAAAATCCTTCTGAGTCGTATACCCATCCAGTTCCATTGTAATTGTACCAGCCTCCATTATGTCCTCTGACAACTCACTCCACGTACGCACCACCATCTGTGAAAAAGCTGTCCCTCAGGTGCCTATTAAATCTTTCCTCTCTCACCTTAAACCAATCCCTCTAACTCTGGTCTCCCTCACTCTGGGGTAAAGTCTTTGGCTATTCACCTATCCATGCTGCAAGGTGTAAAAAGGGATATCCATCTGTTTTGAGCCTGTGTTGCGCTTTTGACAAGACCTCAAGACCATTACCTCTTCACTCAATTAGAATGTAATTTGAAATCAGTGAATGACCCTAAGCAATGATTGCATCAGAACCCAGAATGTTAGCAGAGCTAAAGCAGGCAGTCTTATTCTGGTATCCTCCAAAATCATACTTGACCCCATTTTCACATTTTCATTATGCCTTATTAGCAAACATCTACAGCTGTATGATAAATACACAGGCAGACTTGCAAATACTTAGAGCCTCATGACACTCCACAAGCAATGAATCACTTTTGAAGGTGAATCACTGTTGTGAAGTAGGAATGTGATTTCAATCATTGATATCTTTCCAAGCTGAATTAAGATTGCTGCATTTAGGAACAAACCTCAAGTGAGCTTATCTACACGTGCACATTTTTATTCTAGATTTAATTCCAGATTTAGTTGCCCAGGGTAATTAAATTTCAATTACTTTTCTTCCTGACAACAACTCGAGATACATTTCAGCATTCTGAAAAGTGACTTCCCTTTCAAATCATGAAACAGGCAGCAGGTTTCCTTCAGGCCAATGTCAGTCCTCAAATGACTTGTCTACTGCTTTTTGAATCTGGCTGAAAAGTAGCATTCCTGACTTGCATAACCTTGCCCCTGCCATAATCATTACCTTGTCACAGCAGGAGTCTCGGTGAGAAGTCAATGTCAACTCCGGTAGCATCAGAATAGTCATGAGGGGCCCCTACTTTTTTCAGCATCAATAAACAACACATTTATAGAATTCTGGCAAAACTGTCAGAAGGCACTTCACAGGAGCACTGACAAACAGAATTTGACATTGAGCCTCATCTGGAGATGTTAGCAGGGGCTGGCCAAAAACTTTAAGGAGCTGACTGTCCTCGTTATCAACCTGTCAAATGCAGCGGGGGTGCAATCCTCAGTTGAGGAAAAAAGAAGACATGTCACAGGCAACGCACTGAAAAGTGGCATCATTGCATCAGTAGAGACGCAGGTAGAGAAACCGGGAGAGTGGAATGAAGTCCTTTTAGGAAGCAGAGTATGAGGAAGTGCAGTCGAGGTAACTGTGAGAGTGAGTGGGTTTGTGATGGACATTGGTGATCAGACGATCACCAGAAATGAAAACAATGAAATCCAGAAAAAAAGGGAAGAGTCAGAGATGGACTAGGTGAAAGAGGGATGGAAATTGGAAACAAAATTGATGCATTCTTCCAATTCTGGAAGAGAGCAATAAGGAGCACCAAAGACATCTATAAAGGCCGTGTCTTTCCTTTATTGTTCCTGTGATTCTAATTGTGGACTGAAATGAGAATGGGACTGCTTTAAAAACTGAGGGTTGTTGGAGATTTGCTATGTATTTTGTGAGTACCATTCACCCAGCAACTTGGTTGCTGACAAACGGGAGCTGAGTGGATGTGTTAGATGGAGCCTTGGATGGTACAATTAGTTAATTGTTCTGTGAACTAGTGACCGGTTATCAATAACAAAGGTCATCAGTTGCCATCAGCTATGTGATTGGTTCCCAGGTAGCTGAACAGCTCAGGGCTGTGAACAAGAGAAGCCTTCAGACCACTATCAGCTTAGGGGATCTGTCTGTTATTCGCAGTAAAAGACATGTTAAGCTTAAAGAAAACCAGTTTATCTTTCTCTCAGCAGCTACTGTAAGCTATGTAAATAGACAAGGTTTTTTCCCTGGGTTGAGTGAGTCTAGAACTAGAGGGCGTAGGTTTAGGGTGACAGGGCAAAGACTTAAAAGGGACCTAAGGGGCAACTTATTCATGCAAAGGGTCATGCATGTATGGAATGAGCTGCCAGAGGAAGTAGAGTCATAGAGATGTGCAGCATGGAAACAGACCCTTTGGTCCAACCCGTCCATCCCAACCCAATCTAGTCCCATCCGCCAGCACCCAGCCCATATTCCTCCAAACCCTTCCTATTCATATACCCATCCAAATGCCTTTTAAATGTTGCAATTGTACCAGCCTGCACCACTTTCTCTGGGAGGCTGGTACAATTACAATTTTTAAAAGGCATCAGGGTGGGTATATGAATAGGAAGAGTTTAGAAGGGTATGGGCCAAGTGCTGGCAAATTAGACTAGATTAGGTTGGGATATCTGGTTGGCGTGGACGAGTTGGACCAAAGAGTCTGTTTCCGTGCTGCACATCTCTATGACTTTGTAACAACTCCTTTAAATCACCTCACTTTCTCCAAATCAACGGTGGGTCCCTGTTATGTTTCTCTATGTCGGGTGTGTGGAACATTCCTTGTTCCAGCATTTCTGGGGACCCATACTCACAGCTCTTGCTCTGAAACAGTGATGATGTATCATGCCTCACTATGATAGTATGTAGGAAACCAATTCTAGCTATGCCTGGAGTCATCATTAATGTCAAAGATTTGAAAATGTGCACAAAATTCCTGAATTTCCCTGACTTGCAGATCCAAGTTGACAGGCTGCATGGACCAGGTTTCTGTACTTAACAAAAATAACTAATCAGTCTCAATAAAAGTTCCACACAAAGGCCACCTTGCTTATCTTTGAGGGGCCCTAATCTCTCCTGAGTTACCCTTTTGTCCTTAATGTATTTGTAAAATCCTCTGGATTCTCCTTAACCCTATTTGCCAAAGTTATCTTATGTCCCCTTTTTGCCCTCCTGACTTCCCTCTGAAGTATACTTTTACTGTCTTTATACTCTTTTAAGGATGCACTCAATCTCTCCTGTCTAGATCTGACATATGCTCCTTCTTTTTCTTAACCAAACTCACAATTCCTCTACTCATCCAACATTCCCTACAGCTACCAGCCTTTCCTTTCACCCTAACAGGAACATACTGTCTCTGGACACTTGTTACCTCATTTCTGAAGGCTTCCCATTTTCCAGCCATCCCTTTACCTGCAGATATCTGCACCCAATCAGCTTTTGAAAGTTCTTGTCTAATACCGTTAAAATTAGCTTTCCTCCAATTTAGAACTTCAACTGTTAGATCTGGTCTATTCTTTCCATCACTATTTTAAAACTAATAGAATTATGGCCACTGGCCCCAAAGTGCTCCCCCACTGACACCTCAGTCATCAGCCCTGCCTTATTTCCCAAGAGTAGGTCAAGTTTTGCACCTTCTCTCATAGGTACATCCACATACTGAATCAAAGTGAGAACAGTCCATTCAAGTGAAGGAAGGTAGTGATGGTTGGAATCTGTTCAGGCATCTTTCCAAGGTAGAAGTGGAGAACTGTCAGACCCATCCTGGTGGGTAATGAACATACAGAGGAATTGTACCTCCATGGTGAAAAGGGGACTAGAGTCAGGAAATGGAAAATTGTGGATTTAACAAGAAGTGTCAGAAGAATCATGAACATAAGTGAGAAGAGGTAAAATATGGTCAAACCAGGAAGAAATCATTTAATTGGCAGGAATGGCCTCAAAGAATGCATTTGACTCTTTGTAAATTTTGGGAAGGTGGTAGAAGTAGGTTCTGTGGGGTGAGAGGACTAAGTGATGGGAAATTGTGCTGGGGGGAAGATCATCAGAGGTGATGAGGTCAGTGACAGATGTGGAAACAACAGCTTGATGTTCAATGATGGGGTCGTGGTGCAGGGGGAGATAGGAAGAAGTGCCTGAGAGTTGGCATGAAGTCTTCGCAAGGTACAGGTCAAGGTGCCAGGTGACAACAGCAGCACCCCTTGTCAGCAGGCTCGATAACACAGTTAAAGTTAGATTTCAGTAAACAGACTACCACAAGTTCAAAAGGTTGAAGTGGGTGAGGAGAACAGAGAAGTTAAGGCTGCTGATGTTACAACATTAATGCTCAGTGAAGAGATCAAGGGTGGATTGAAGGCCAGAAAGAGGGCTCCATGTGGTGGCACAGTACTGGAAATGGCAAAGTGGCACATGTGTCGATGAGTGGACTCTTGTCCAAAGAAGTGAGCACAGAAGCAAAGGCAACAGAAAAAGTGTTCATATCATGTTGTGTCTAAAATACATGGAGGTGCAGCACAACTAGATCAAGCTCAGTCCTTTGCTGATCACATGTCATTCAGTACCAGTGAGGAGAAGGTCAGACAGTACAATGAATGCACAGCAAGAGGTGAGATTAGAAGATGGGATGCAGTCAGATGGTATGGGAAGCAGAAGAATCCAGAGAGGCGTCAGTCCTGGTGGAGGCTTTGGAGCATTCGTTCCTTAATGCTGAAGACAAAATATTCCTTGTTAAACCATTGAATGAGATAAAGAATGAATTGAAATTGGGGACTGGGATGGCTTTTACTTAGTGTAAGGCAGTGCTGGTGAAGAAAGAAAGTGAAAGTATGCATATTGCTCTTTATGATACGCAGCATGGATCCCAGGATGCAGCAGACGCAGCTTTCAGAGGAGATACCTGCAATCTTTGTCTGGTTTTGAAACATAAAGGATGGATCTTCACTTCGAGACTGTGTGGGGTAAGGCACAGCCGGAGATAGTCAGTGAGGAAGAAGCTGTGGCTGTGAAAGCAGTTTTTGGCAATTATTTTATCAAATACATGAAGGGAATTCAAAGGGAGATGGTCAAGAACAAGCAAGAGACCAACTTGTACCGCTGATGGGAGGGTTGGTAAGTGAAGGACACTTGGAGACGAAGGATAACAACAAAATACCACACCTATTGCAAACTTAAACAAAGTGCTGGAGAAACTCAGTAGGTTTCCATTTTTTGTTCACTTGTGACTGAGCCAGCATTTCTATTGTCTATCTCTGGTTGCCTTTGAGAATGTCGTGGTAGGTAACTAGCAGCAGGCATAGAAATGCTGCTCAGCCAGCAATGCTTGTATCTCACAAATGAATTAAAGCAACCTAATGAGGCTAATAGGCTTTCTGGAGAGAGAAAGAGTTAATATTTTGAGTTCAATTTGACTTTTCTGCAGTACTGGACCGGAATGACCATCTCTCAACAGCTTTGAAAGTAAGGGTCTCCATCCTGAAGTAGCATAGAATCCCGACAGTGTGGAAGCAGGCCATTCTGCCCATCGAGTCCACATAAAACCTCTAAAGAGCAGCCCACCTAGACCCACCACCCTATCTCATCCCTGTCACCCCGCATTTTCAATGGCTAACCAACTTAACCTGCACAGTCCTGGACACTAGGGGTGATTTAGCATGGCTAATCCACCTAACCTGCACTTCTTTGGACAATGGGAAGAAACCAGAGCACCCAGAAGAAACCCACACAGAAACAAGGAGAATGTACAAATTCACACTGACAGTCACGCAAGGATGGAATCAAATCTGGATCTATGAGGCAGCACTGCTAACCATTAAGCCACCGTGTTATCCCATACTCCGGTTTTGGTCTCACCAATGTCCTGTACAGTTGGGGAAGGCATCCCCCACTGCATCCTCTTGCAATGAAGGCCAGAAAACAAATTTTAGTTACTTCAACTTTAGATGAATGTAAACAATGTTGACAATTGCCACAAAAAGAGAGAAAACAGGCCTTATTGTCCCATTGCCATCCTTCTTATTGATAAATGTAAAAGGTACAAATGGGCGGTTTTCATTTTCATCTCTTTGAGGTGAGTGCAATCTCAGTGAGACACTGCACTGACATTGCTTGTCACACTTGCTGCTCATCATGTACAATCAGAAAATATAAAAGTGTTCAGACATTTGCTAGATTAAATCTTGACTGCTATGACAGTCCAATCCTTTCTGTGCAGCCATACAAGAACCTTAAAATAACAATGGGTCGCAGAAAATTGAAGAAAATGTGATGTTACTGACATCAAATGGATATGTAATGTTGCTGAATTGTTTCACGAAAGAACTAATTTAAAAGTATCTTTTTATCTATTAGACAGTAGAGTTTTGTAACATTACTGTCCCATCAGCAGGACAGGGAAATATATTCTGGTTTGGTTCATTGAGTCAATACGCTGCCATTGAATGAATATTTCCCTTTGGCTTGTCTTTAATGAACAGTTTGTTTTGATGCCATTCCTTTGATAGTTTCTTCCTGATTTTGGAGCAGCAAAGGCTGAAATTGTTTCTGTACATTTCCCTCAAAACTTGCACTGGCTCTGCAGTGGAAATTATCACCATTAAAATGAACAATCGCAAACCATCAGAGGAATTATATCAAGCTGATGTCCTTAAAAGCATAGGTTGACTTTGACGCCTTTTATGAATTTGTAGCTTTTCCCATAACTCAGAACAATAGACAATACGGGATCAGAAGAACAGAGGAAGTAAGAGCAGAAGTGAGCCATATAACTAATGAGCCTGTTCGACCATTCAATACAATCAGAGGTAATCTTGGACTTCCACCTCACTTCACTACCTATAACAAACAAAGGACTGTGGATGCTGAAGATCTGAATCAAAAACAGAAATCGTTGGAGAAACTCAGCAGGGTCTGGCAGCATCTGTAAGGAGAGAAAAGAGCTGACGTTTCGAGTCTAACTGACCCTTTGTCAAAGCTACTAGACCTGCTGAGATATTCCAGCATTTTCTCTTTTAGTTTCAGTTAGTATTTTGAGTCCAGTGACCCTTCTGAAGGGACAGTAGTTAAGGAAAGGTGGCATATATGCTACTTTCAGGGATTTTGAGAGGGAGGGGATGGTGTGAGCAGGTAGGCGGACATGATAGGGAATATAATCTCATTTTGCAATCAGGAGCTCTGCAGCCTCCAGGACTCAATGTCAAGTTCAACAATTTTAAACGCTGAACACCCCAACTCTGTCCTTCACCTACCTCATATCCCAGGCTCTGTCATGACGTGGGCTGATTTCATCACAGACAATCTGTTTTCAGTAATCCATAGTCCCCATTGTCAGCTTTTCCTCTGCCATGGCTTACTATCAACTGCCCATTTGTCTGCCTAACTTTCTCGCTTTCTCTCTTTCTGTCTGGGCTCTGCCTCCATGAATCTGCTCACTCCTTTTCCCTATAGTGGGCACACTGCAATAATTATATGGACAAGGTGATAGCACGGACAGTCACTGGAAAACCAAAGCATTTTCCTTTCCTCTTCCTGATGATTTACAATAATTTAAACTCTCACTAAAGTCCTGCTATGCCATTCACTAATGCCATCTATTTAACAGTTACAGAAGCAGATGCCTTTGTGCAATGATATAGAATGGTGTTTGTGATGACAGATGCATGCTTATTTTATCAGGGATGCAATGGAGAACAACCTTTGCCAAGTTAAATCTCCATGTTACTTACTGCTTTACCCTTTTGGCTTGCTTGGTTTTTCTCCTCAGCTTCCCCAGTCTAATCTTGTCTCCATCTATCCCTTTCCTACATCTTGGTGCATTGTCTCTTTCCCATTTCCAATTCCTCTTCCCATAATTTTCTAACTTACTTTCAACATTGCCTTTCCCCTTCTATCCTCTCCCTTCCCAATTTTTTTCCCAGCCTCAATTCCTCATTACATTATCCTACTCTCCAATACTGCCATCTTGTTTTCCCAATGTTACCTTTGCCATTTCCTCTGAGTTTGCTACTTTATATTTAATTAATTCCAGTCTCTTTGTGTTTGAAGTGATTATACCTTATGTAAGTGAAACTCATTTGGAGAATTGGGAATGAGACAGTAGAGCAGTGGTGGTGATGTTTGTTCAGGTTAACCACCCTGTGAATGAAGAATTTTCTCCTCACCTTAGCCTGAAATGGCCTACCACTATACTGAAACTGTGACTTCATGTTTTGAACCCCACTACCTGGAGAAACATCATTCCTGCAGAATCCTAACAGAAATTTAGAGGTTTCAATGAGGTCCTTCCTCATTCTGCTAAACAGCAATAAGTATTGGCCCAGTTGATCCAGCCGTGCTTTTCATATGACAAACCTGCTATCCCAGAAGCCAACGAGGTAAAAACAATGACTGCAGATGCTGGAAACCAAATTCTGGATTAGTGGTGCTGAAAGAGCACAGCAGTTCATCTCCTTGGATGCTGCCTGAACTGCTGTGCTCTTCCAGCACCACTTATCCAGAATCCCAGAAGTCAGTCTGGTGAACCTTCACTGCATTCCTTCAATGGAAAGTGTATTTTTTCTTCAGTAAGGAAGTTGTAGTCAAACAACTTAGAAAGCATCAACATTGCTAGGGAAGGTAATCTGCTAACTTTACCCTGACTGGCCGACATGTGTCATCAGACTCAGTATCTGTTCATTTTCCCTCATAAATTTCTCTGTTGATTTTTACCATGCCAATGTAGGTAGCCCTGAATTGCTGTCTGAAATACCTCACGAAGCCATTCAGTTCAAGAGTAATTAGGGATGAGTAACAAATGCTAGTCTCATCAGTTAAAGTTGCATCCACATCCTATGGAAGAGTAAAATATAAAACTTATTCCAATTCATACTTCCAGTGTTAGTGGAGGGGTAGAGTGTGACAATGTCACTGGACTAGTGACACAGAATCACTGGTTAATTCCCTGAGGACAGGGGTTCAAATCCCACCGTAGCAGTTGGTGAGATTTGAATTCAATGAAAATTTGAATTATAAAGCGCGCCAATGGTGACCAAATAATCTCTGTTGATTGTTACTAGTTCATTATCGTTGCTTAGAGAAGTCGCTATCCTTACCTGGTTTGGCCTACATGTGACTCCAGACTAACAATAGTGTGGTTGAGTCTTAACTTTACACAACAATAGAATGGGCTAGAAATATTGATCAGGCCAATGACACCCACATCTCAAGAATGAATTAACATATAAACAAACAAAAAGTCAAATAGTGTCTTGGAATGGACGGGGTCTTTGGAGGGTATCTGAAACACCGTGCTTGAAGTGTTGTTCATAGAGGACAATGGGGACTGGATAGAGTGTGGGCTGTCAGATTAGCGAAAGGGGGATGTTGCAAACTGACAAGAGGCACAGAACAGTTGACATTGGGAAGGGATGGCAGGGCCTGCATGTTCACATAACAATAGTTATCCCTTCATTCACAAAGTTGTTACACAGGAAATAAGTGTGACTGACAGGAAGCTCATGTTGGACAGATGACATAGTTCATTCAACAATATGATTAAAGTGCAATGTACATTATCTTTACACATGGCACTGAATTCTCTGCTTCAAATTAATCCATAGATGATGTAGTTGGTAATGTTTTCTGATATTTTGCATGTCCGTTGAAGTCAAACACTCAAAGGACCAACATTATCCACATTGTTAACCTTGGTATTATAAATAATGCTTCGGTTCAATTAAAAGTGAGAAACAAAAGGTGCCAGCTCACCTGTCATGTTGCAGTACACAAGAAGGGGTTCCAGTGGGCCGCTGCCATCTGGGTCAATGGAGAAAAAGTCAGACATCTGCCCTTTGTGCCTGTACGCTTCACATGACTTTTCATACAAAGCTGCAAACAAAAACAAGAGCATAACAGACAATAAACATCTAAGATTGTAATTCCAGCTTATCAAAGAAATGAAAGGCAAGAGGATTTCACCAGAGTTGGAGAGAAGAACCTGCTCCCCTGTTGTCCAAATGGCCCTGAAACTCAGACACCAGGTTTGGTCCCTGGTTTGATTATTAGTTGTACTGACAAGAAGAAGGAACTTGCAATTTGTATATTATGAACACAGAGAAGGCTCTGAACAGTCTGGTGTTTGATAGCATCTGTGCTGAGAAAAGGGGAGTAAAAACCTCAGGTCAATTTGGATGAAAGTTCATCAACCAGAAAGGTCAATATAGTTCTTTTCCCTGCAAGTGCTGCCAAAACAGTGGGTGGTTTCTAGTCCCTCTGGTGTGATTCACACTATCAGATTTCTTCTTTTTTTTTAATGTATTAATATAATACCTGTCTTGGCCTTAGGATGTCCCAAAGTGCTTCATATCTGATTATGCTCTTTTGGAGTGTATTATTGTTGATTTGTAGGGAAATGCAGCAAATCTGTGCAGACTAAGGACTCGCGAGCAGCATTTGGATCAATAAACCGATCAGCTGCTTTCCCGATAGAGGAGTAAAAGAATTGACCAGGGCGTTGGGAAGAGTTTTCGTGCTCTTCATCATATAGGGTTGTAGAATCTTTGACATTGACCTGAAAGGTTGAATAGGGCTGCAATTTAGCACTACTTCCGGAAGACAGCAGCACTGCATTCCCCTGGCAGTGCAGTGAAATCTCAGCTTAGATCAAAAGCTCACATCTTTAGGATTGGAGATGAACTCACAACCTTCTTGACACACGAGGCAAAAGTGCTACAGCTGAGAAAAAAAATGAATGGAATTTATACTCTTTTGTAGGAAGTACAAATTTCAAGCGTTAAATCACTTTTGGTCCATTTGGCTCACATATCCATTTTTACATTTGTATTAACTCTAAATCCTTCTCTCTAAGCTACATTGCTGTTCAGCGGTGCCATGTATGCTAATTAGCATGTCAATGCATTGATTTTTGCATGTGCAGTTATTGCCACGCACAGACCTGAGAGGTCTGCACATTGGGAGGAAAATAATTAAGAGAATGTAGACCTTCAGTTAAATGTATAATTTCCCTCACCTTATTTTTATGAATTATTAATTTACCCACTATCTTTTATCTATAGTACATACTCATGTAAATGTTGAATTATTGCAATAATTTTTTTCAGGTCAGAAGACATCAGAACAGGATCGCTTTTGAAGTGTTGGCATTTTGAAATCCAAGATAAACCTGTTGAAATTAAATATGGAAAAACCAACAACACTACAAAATGTACATTCACAAGGACATTAGAACATAATAACCAGGAGCAGGAGTAGACAAGCCTGCCCCTCAAGCCTGCCCTGCCATTTAATATAATCATAGCTAATCTCATCTTGGCCTCAACTCCACTTTCCTACCCGCTCCACATTACTCTTCAATCTGTCATTAATTAAAAATCTGTCTACCTCCTCCTTAAATTTACTCCACGTCCCAGCACCTATCACATTCTGGGATGGTGCATTGCACAAATTCATGTAATTTCAAAGAATTTCTCATCATCTCTCTTTTAAATCTGCTACCCCTTATCCTAAAAGTATGACCTTTAGATTGCCCCACAACTGGAAACATCCTTTCTATGTCTGCTTTGTCAATTCTCTTTAGCATCTGAGAGACCTCTTTTGGATCTCCTCTCAATCTTCTTGTATTGAGTGTGTATCGGCCTAAACTGCTCAATCTCTCTTCATAAAACAAATCTCTCATCTGTGGGATCAATCCAGTGAACCTCCTTTGATCTGTCTCCAATGCAATTACATCCCTCACCAAGTTAGGGGACCAAAATTGTATGCAATGATCCAGATATGAACTCACTAACACCTATACAGTTGCAGCAACACCTCTCCATTTTATAATATTCTATTCCTTTAGCAATAAAAGCCAAAGTTCCATTTGCCTTCCTTATAACCTGCTGCATCTACATGCTAATTTTCTGTGACTTATGTACAAGTACACCCAGATCCCTCTGCACTAAAGCACTCTGAAGTTTCTCTCCATTTACGCTATAAGTTTACTTTCTGCTCTTATGAATAAAATGGATAACTTCACATTTTTCAGCTTAAATTCACTTAAACTCCATCTGCTAAATTTTGTCCATTCACCTAACCTATCCATAGTCATGAGTAAATTTCTTATTTCTTCATTACAACTGACAGTCTGACCTATTTTAGTGTCATGTGCGAAGCTGGCTATAGGACTTTCTTTTATCACTGCCTCCGGGCCAGGAACATAGACTGGAAATAATTAAGACTCAAGAACTGTACTCTGATGGCATTTCACTAGTTACATCATGTAAACCAGAAAAAAGACCCATTTATCCCAACTCTCTGTTTTCTGTTGGTTAGCCAACCTCTATCTCAGCTAATATATTACCACAAGCCCCATGAGATCTTACTTTTTGTGTAGCACTTTATCAAATGTCTTCTGGAAATCCAGATGGACTACATCTACAGGATCAAACAAATTTGCTTCTTTCCTCGTTCTACCTATATTGTTGGTATCTGTGTGGTGAATAACAATGGGAACTATCTGGTCCTGCTTCAAATTCACCTGTAACCCAGATGAGATATCCTCAACCCAGGCGCCAGAATGGCATCATAGCCTTTGGGACTTTGTATTCTGGTTCAATTATTACGATTCCTAATCTGATCATTTTATAATTTAAATAAATAAATAGAAAATTTAAATGTATAACTGTTTCAAGCATTTATGAATACTCATTATCAGGAGCAGTGAAATCAAACCAATAGTATCTTCAAGATTATATTTTGAATCTGAAATTTTTGACTTGATTCCCTGACTCTTAAAGATGTGGAGGTACCGGTGTTGGTGAGGGGTGGACAAGGTCAGAAATTACACAACATCAGGTTATAGTCCAACAGGTTAATTTGAAATCACAAGCTTTTGGAGCACATCTCGTTCACCACCTGACAAAGAAGCAGTGCTCTGAAAGCTTGTGATTTCAAATAAATCTGTTGGACTACAACCTGGTGTCATCTGACTCTTTGAGAGTCCTTGACTCTTTAAGCTATATCTTTTCATTTTCTCTTATTCTTAAATTATTAAATTGGTGCCAAACTGAAGCTTTTCACTGTATTTTATTGTATTTCACTGTAAAATACACAGGAGAATAAACAAAATTAATTCAGTCATGAAAAACTGCAGTCAACTCTGACATGAGATACAGTGAAAGTTAGAGCTTTGCTTTTAATAAAAATCTGGGGGTTGACTTTTAAATGTGCTCGACTTTTAAACAAAGAATATACGACACTTCTCTTGTAATACATTTGTACTTTAAAGTACATGAGAATAAAGTTTGCTGAAGTTACTGTTTACTTCAATAATTGGCTGGTTTATTCTTTTTTACCTATAAAGCCAACAGTATAAATTTATGTGAAAATGGCAATTCTTTAGTATTGATTCCATTGAAAATCCAATGAGCAAAACGCAAATCATTTGTTCAGATACAGGATTCTATGTTGTTGACAATCCATATGGAGAATCACTGATCAATATATTTCATGGGTAAAGAATTTTACAGCTGACTGGACTGTCTAAGGACAATCAAAGGAAAAGAACAGTTCATAGGATAAACTTTGTGTTCAAGCTTTTTTTTAATTTATTCATATAATTCAGGCATCATTGGCTGGGCCAGTTTTTATTGCCCATCCCTAGTTGCACTTCAGGAGGTGGTAGGAAGCAAACCTCTTGAACTGGTGACACCATGTGCTGCTGTAGGCAATGGCACAATGCACTGGGAAGAGGAATCCAGGATTTTGATCCCGTGACACTTAAGAAATGAGTGATATATTTTCATGTCCGGATAATGAGTGACATGGAGGAGTACTTAGTGCTGATGGTGTTCCTAAATATCTGCTGCCCTTGTCCTTTGAGATGGATTGCGGTTGTGGATTTGGAAGGTTCAGCTTAAGCGTCCTTGGTGAATTTCTGCAATGTATCATGTGGATGATCAATACTGATGCTGCTATGTAGCAGTGATGGAGGGAATAGAAATTTGAGCAGCTTCTGCCAATCAATCAAGCTTCATCCTGGATGGTGTCAAGCATCTTCGGTGTTGTTGGAGCTGTACTCATCCAGGTGACTGGATCACATCGCACTCCTGAATTGTGCATTGTAGATGGTGATCAGGTTTTGGGGAGTCACGAGCTAAGGATTCCTAGTTTCTGACACTGTATTTATATAGTGAGTCTAGTCAAGTTTCTGGTAATAGAAACCCGCAAGATGTTGAAAACGGGAAAATTCAGTGATGGTAACAGCCTTACATGTCAAGGGGCAGTAAGATAATTTCTTATTGGAGATGGTCATTACCTGGCATTTGTTTGACACAAATACTACTTGCTACATTTCAGCCCAGGTCTTGATATTGTGCAGGATGTTGCATTTGAACATGGACTGCTTCAGTATCTGAAGAACATGAATGGTGCAGAACATTGTGCAATCATCTGCAAACATCTCCACTTCTGAGCTTATGATGGAGAATGGCCATTGACGAAGCTGCCTAAGGTGGTTCAGTTCAAGACACGACCCTGAGGAGCACCTGCAGAGATATTCTGGAGCTCACAAAACTGACCTCCAAAAAGCACAAACATCTTCCTTTGAGCGAGGAATGACTTTAACCAGCAGAGAGTTTTCCTATTGATTCCAGTTTTGTTTGGGATTCCTTAATTATACATTCAGTCAAATGCAGCCTTGATGTCAAGGACTGTCACCCTCATCTCACCTCTGGAATCTAGCTCTTTTGTCCATATTTGAAACAAGGTTCATGGGTGGCACGGTGGCACAGTGGTTAGCACTGCTGCCTCACAGCGCCGGAGACCTGGGCTCAATTCCCGCCTCAGGCGACTGACTGCGTGGAGTTTGCACATTCTCCCCGTGTCTGCGTGGGTTTCGTCTGGGTGCTTCGGTTTCCTCCCACAGTATGGGTGGGTTGTGGGTCGGTGTGGACTTGTTGGGCCGAAGGGCCTGTTTCCACACTGTAAGTAATCTAATCTAAGGTTGTAATGAGGTCAAAAGTTTAGTGGCTCTGGGCGAACCCAAACTGGACATCACCGAGCAGGTTGTTGCTGAGCTGGTGCTGCTTGATTGCAATGTTGATAACATCGTCCATCATTTTACAGATTACCGACAGTAGACTGATGGGGTTGTAACTGACTGGGTTGGATTTGTCCTACTTTTTATGTACAGGACACACCTGGAAAATTTTCCATATTGTCAGGTAGATACCAGTATTGTAACTGTACTTGAACAGCCTGGCTAGGGGAGCGGCAAGTTCAAATACTGACCCAGCTAGTGACGCTCATGTCCCACGAATAAATAAAAACAAACCCTGACTAGGAACTACTTTGCCTTTCTTTCAATGTGTCTTCTTGAAAATTCTGAAACACCCTTTCTGAGCAACCCTGTGGATATCCTTGCCCCCCAGCATGCCATCAGCTTCTCACGGGCAACATGAGATAGGCAGCAATAATGCTGCTTTAACAAGTCATACTCACTGCTCCCAAACAAATACAGACAAGGAGAAAAGCATACTGACTGGCCAACAAGTTGACTCTGATTGCCTTGAGACTTTGGCACAAAGGTTCAGAAATGCTTTTTACCAATATTCACATTCGGTACCATTTAGTGACAGTAACATGTTTCAGTATTTCAGTTGTAAGCTTGAAAGGAAAGGACTCCACTTTAAAAAGAGTATGTTGAATATCTCCGTAAAATTTCTATTCTTTCTTTTGCCAGAGCATAAATTGAATGCAACTCTCCATCACTGTTAAATGCTGATAGTGCATTCAAAGCTAATGTTGGGTTCTGACTTATCCTGAAATGGAACCAAGAAATCCCAAATTCAGCCCATGAAGTCATGACAGATAAGGCAGCAAAAATAAAATGCAATTTACACATCAACCTATCATGAGAGGTATAGATTGTGTGAATAACCAAGGTCTTTTTCCTTGGGTGGGGGAGTCCAAAACCAGAGGGGGTAGGTTTAAAGTGAGAAGGGGAAGGGTGTGGATGTAGATTATATTCCCGACAGTGTGGAAACAGGCCCTTCAGCCCAACCCGACCCTCCGAAGAGTAACCCACCCAGACCCATTTCCCTCTGACTTATGCACCTAATACTACGGGCAACTTAGTATGGTCAATTCACCAAACCTTTCGACTGCGAGGAAACCGGAGCACCTAGAGGAAACCCAGGCAGGTCTCCATGGGGAGAATGTGCAAACTCTACACAGACAGTCGCCTGAGGATGGAATCGAACCTGGGTCCCTGGCGCTGTGAGGCAGCAGTGCTAACCACTGAGCCACTGTGCTACCCTAATGTGATGGTTCCACTATAGGTTTGCTTGCTGTGCTGCAAGGTTCGTTTCAAGACATTTCGTCACCATACTAGGTAGCATCTTCAGTGAACCTCCGAATGAAGCACTGGTGGTGTAGCCCGCTTTCAATTTTCATGTTTCAATTTCCTTGTGCTGGTGACCCAAGTCAATGCGTTTGTTGATAGAGTTCCGGTTGGAATGCCATGTTTCTAGAATCCTCATGCGTGTCCCTGTTTGGCTTTTGTCCTAGGATTGATGTGTTGCCCCAGTCGAAGTGGTGTCCTTCCTCATTCAAATGTAGGGATACTAGTGAGAGAAGGTCATTTTATGGCTATTTGATGTTCATGTATGCTGGTGGCTAGTTTTCTGCCTGTTTGTCCAATGCAGTATTTGTTACAGTTCTTGCAAGATATTTTGTAAATGACATTTGTTTGGCTTGTTGTCTGTATAGGGTCTTTCAAGTTCATTAGCTGCTGTTTTAATGTGTTGGTGGGTTTGTGGGCTACCATGATGCCAAGGGGTCTGAATAGTCTGACAGTCATTTCTGGGATGTCTTTGATGTAGGGGAGAGTGGCTAGGGTTTCTGGACATGTTTTGTCTGCTTGTTTGGGTTTGTTGCTCAGAAATCGGCGAACTGTGTTCATTGGGTACCCGTTCTTTTTGAATGCACTATATAGGTGATTTTCCTCTGCTCTGCATAGTTCCTCTGTGCTGCAGTGTGTGGTGGCTCTTGAAGCCAAGGAAACTCAATCATAGAAATAGAAAGCGGGCTACACCACCAGTGCTTCAGTCAGAGGCTCACTGAAGATGTTACCTAGTACAAAATGTCTGAAAATGAACCTTCCAGCTCAGCAAGCAAATGTACATCCAGAAACGTAACCTGAGCTACAAATCTTCTCAAAGCTTGAGAAGGAGAAGATTTTAAAAGGACCTGAGCAGTAACATTTTCATGCAGAAGATGTTGTGTGTGTATGGAACAAGCCGCCAGAGGAAGAGGTGGAGGCTGGTACAATTACAACATTTAAAAAGCATCTGGATGGGTATATGAATAGAAAGAATTTGGAAGGATATAAGCCAAATGCAGGCAAATGGGACAAAGTCAGATTAGGATGTCTTGTCAGTGTGGATGAGTTGTACCAAAGGGTCTGTTTCAATGCTGTATGACTCTCTGTGCAGGTTAGGTGGATTGGCCATACTAAATTGCCCTGTAGTGTCCAGGGATGTGCAGATTAGGTGGATTCACCATGGTAAATGTGGGGTTAAAAGGGATAGGGTGGGGTTTGCATCGAGGTGGGATGCTCTTCGGACAGTCGGTGCTGACTCAATGGGCCAAATGGCCTCTGTAGGGATTCAATGATTCTAATTTCTCTTTACATACATGCTCTCCTTCGCATACATGTTCTGCTGGCACTGAGTACAAACATGAATTAATTTTCCCAGAATAGGCTGTCTGAGTGATGGTGTCTACAATGGTCTCAGCTCTAGGCCTTCCATTTCTTATGCTGTTTTCTGCAGTTAAATGCATGTATACTCTCCATTGATTGTCAGTGATGTTTTCTGTGCAATATTGTTTTGTGCAGCAATGATGAGAAATAGAACAAAGAACATGGGTGCACATCAAATGGATTTTCATGTTGTGTGATAACATGTACGATGCTAGTGTTTAATCTGTAAGTTTCTAAATAATTATTTCGCAAACTGGAACAGATCCCAAAACCAACATGAAAATCCATTTGAGTGCACCCATGTTTTTTGTTCGATTTCTCATCATCGCTTCACAAAACAATATGGCAGAGAGGATATCACTGCTAATCTATAGACACTCTACACACATTGAACTGAAAGAAATGTGATGCCGATTACTGAGACAAAAGCCACTTTAAACTCTGATACTTGGTTGCCTGTATTGCCAATCCTGGTTTTGCTGTAGCCTTTCCTTTCAGAGCTGTGAGTCTGTCTGCCGGCCTGCTTCCACACAGACATAAGCTCCTTAAACAATCTGTGCTCAGCAAAGGATTTTGTTTTATCCCTTTACATGCCCACCTTGATGAGTTTTGGAATTTTTCAGAAAATGAACTGGTAGTTGGACACAAGCACCAAGCAGTGATAAGTCAAGTAACCCTGCAGAAGAAATCAATGGGGTAGAACAGGTTATAACAGAAAACAAAAAGCCAAACACATTTTTTGGGGAACTAAGTGATCCAGACATAGATTTTTGGTCACTATTGCTACAGGTGTGACTATGAGCAGGTTGTGTACCATGATCAATGGAACACTCTATAGCTGGCAGCAGAGCAAGCACATGGTTCACAAAGCGCAGCACATAAGATTTACAGCATCCTACAATCAATTCTCCAGTACAAATGGCACCAGATAGGTGAGAACATGTGCATAGTAAAAATACAGAATTCTCCCCATTCAACATGAATGCACGTCTTCACCTCAATCTTCTTTAAATGGCAGATGCAACCAAACTATACAATTTAAGAAGCAAAAACGGAATTTGTTGGGAAAACTCAGCAGGCCTGGCAGCATCTGTAGAGAGAAATCAGAATTAATGTTTCAGGTCATAGAGTCATAGAGCAGATCCTTTGGGTCAACTTGGCCATGCCGACTGAGTTCCCCAAACTAAACTCTCCCATTTGTCTGCATTTGGTCCATACCCCTTTAAACCTTTCCTATTCATGTACCTATCCGAATGTCTTTTAAGTGTTGTAACTGTACTTGCATCTACCACTTCCTCTGGCAGTTCATTCTGCATATGAAGGATCACTGGTCCTGAAATGTTAACTCTGATTTCTCACCACAGTTGCTGCCAGACTTGCTGAGCTTTTCCAGCAATTTCTGTTTTTGTTTCCAATTTCCAAAGTCTATAGTTCTTTGTTTAGATAATGTAAGAAACCACTGGTTTAGTGAGGACCAATCATGGACCAACAAGTCGAGAAACATTTAGTTACTGAACAGCCAGTTTTAGCACTGCTGCCTCACAGCGCCTGTAGACCCGGGTTCAATTCCCGACTCAGGCGACTGACTGTGTGGAGTTTGCACGTTCTCCCCGTGTCTGCGTGGGTTTCCTCCGGGTGCTCCGGTTTCCTCCCACAGTCCAAAGATGTGCGGGTCAGGTGAATTGGCCAAGCTAAATTGCCCGTAGTGTTAGGTAAGGGATAAATGTAAAGGTATGGGTGGGTTGCGCTTCGGCGGGTCGGTGTGGACTTGTTGGGCCGAAGGGCCTGTTTCCACACTGTAAGTCTAATCTAATCTAATCATGGGACACCTGGTCAAAGGACAATGAGAAGATTTCAAAATGTTCTCCGGACTCACAGCAGATCAGAAAGAGAGCCAAAATCAGAGATTACGGAGGAACCTCGTTTATCTGAACGACACGGGTGGGGAGCACTTTGTTCGGATAATCGAATGTTTGGATAATCAAATGCCTGATAACACCACCTAGCCAAGCATCAGGACCTTGCAATCTTGCTGGATAATCCAAAGTTTAGATAATTGAAAGCTGGATAATCGAGGTTCCTCTGAATTACTGCTGGTAAATAAATTTGTTTCATGCTGCTCGCAATATGAAATCTTCCACAGTCACCAAGTCAGAAACAGTTCGGACTACAAGGATCAGCAAAGTTTGTGAGGAAACACAGCAATGATGTAGCCAATTGGTGTTGTACCGCACTTGAGGTAACTGATGAATCTTCACCAGAAGTAACTCATTCTGCAGCACAACTGGGTGAACAGGTGTCAGGCATTGAGTGGATTAAAAAAATGCAAGTTCAAGCAGAGATTTTGATTTCCTTAATTTCCCTGGGATAGTTCAAACTAATGTGGCAGGGAGATGGAAACCCGAGCAACAGGCATCATGGGGAGTGGTTGATAAGGTGGGAAGGGCAAAATCAAGAATGTCTAGTAGGAAGAACAGACAGGGCCATGCTAATCAACACGGGTGGACTCACGGATTGAAGTAAATTTATTTTAATGCTATTATGGACCGGACCAAACCCCCTTAAAATATACTAAAAGATGGCCTAGACTTCAACTATTTCTTATATTTAAAGTCAAGTGTAAGGCATTGTATTCCAGGTGTAGTTTGAATGGTTAAACTACTAGGCTTGAAGCAAAACACATTTTTTCTTACACTATAGTCAAAACAAACAAAGGACGAATTCAAGTAACTTAACTCTATTCGAAAATTTAACAGAACAATAGATTATTTAACTACAAAACAATAACTACTCCAATCTAGTAACATCACATCAACAAATCCATTGCAAAGGCGCATTCAGTAAAACAGACAGTCTCACATGCAGTTTGCTAGTCCAGGTGGAAGGAACATCGAGAGAAAACTGAGAGAAAGAGAGAGAAAACTCAAGTGTTTTGCTGTAGCAGGGAGAGATTTACAGCAGCTTCCAAATCTGAACACCTACTGAAAGTTAAAACTAAAATCCTGTTCCATGGGAGCTTGACACCACCCATTCAGGCTGCTTCTAGTGTTTCAACTTTTTTAAAAAAATTTAAGGTCTCACAATCTGTTTATTGTATTGGCTTGGAATAGACCATTCTCTCTCTGTCTCAACCTCTCTTCATAAAAGAAAACAGGACAAAATACACCTTCTAAAGCCATAGTTTCTTCACAATGCAAGGAGGAGAACAGATAGAGCGGATGAGTTTAAAGCCTGGATTCATATATGAGATGATGATGATTACAGAAACTTGGTTGAGAGAAGGACAGGACTGGCAGCTCCATGTTCCACGGCTTAGATTAGTTTAGATCCTCTACAGTATTGAAACAGTCCACTTGGCCCCAACATGTCCACACCAACACTCTGAAGAGTTACCCACCTAGACCCTTCCCTTCCCCTATGTTTACCCCTAACTAATGCACCTAATACTATGGGCAATTTAGGATGACCAAATCACCTCACCTGCACATCTTTGGACTGTGGGTGGAAACCGGAGCACCCGGAGGAAACCCACACAGACGTGGGGAAGATGTGTAAACTCCACCCAGACAGTTGCCCGAGACAGGAATTGAACATGGGTCCCTGGCGCTGGGAGGCAGCAGTGCTAAGTACTGAGCCACTTTGCCACCCTTAGATGTTTCTGCTAGGAGAAAATGAGGACTGCAGATCTGGATATCTGAGTCAAGAGTATGGCACTGGAAAAGCACAGTAGGTCAGGCAGCATCTGAGGAGCAGGAGAATCAAATTTTCAGACATAAGATCTTCATCAGGAATGAGACGTGTGGGTCAAGGTGTAGACAGATAAATTGGATGGGGGTGGGGTTGGGAGGAAGTTAGCTGAGAATGCGATAGGTAGATGTAGGTGGGGGAGAAGGTAATAGATTGGGGAGGAGGATGGAGCGGATAGATGGGAAAGGTGAGGAACAGGTCAAGACGGCAGTGCCAAGTTGGAGGCCTGAGACTGGATAATGTGGGGAGATGGGAAATGAGGAAACTGGTGAAATCCAAATTGATCCATATGGTTGCAGGGTCCCAAGGCAGAATAATGAGGCGTTCTTCCTCCAGGTGTTGGGTGGTAACTGTTTGGCGGTGGAGGAGACCCAGAACCTGCATGTCCTTGACGGAGTGGAATGGTGAGTGGAAGTGTTCAGTCAGAGGGCAGTGGGGTTGGTTGGTGTGGGTGTCCCAGAGATGTCCTCTGAAATGATCTGCAAGTTGGCGTCCTGTGTCCCCTATGTAAAGGAGACCACATCAGGTGCAATGGATGCAGTGGATGACATTGCTGATGGTACAGGCAAATTTCTGTCGGATGTGGAAGGATCCTTGGGGGCCTTAGACGGAGGTAAGGGGAAGGTGTAGGTGCTGTTTTTGCACTTCCGGCGGTGGCAGGGGAAGTTGATGGGAGTAAGTGGGTTTGGGGGTAGGGAGGGTGGATCTATCAAGGGAGTCGCGGAGGGAATGGTCTCTCCCAAATGCTGATAGGGATGGGGATAGAAATATATCTCTGGTGCTGGAGTCCATTTGAAGGCAGCAGAAGTGGCGGAGAATGATGCAATTTAATTGGAGGTTAGTGGAGTGGAAGGTGAGGACTGGGGCAGAGGGGGTTCTGTCCTTGTGCATTGGGAGAGATGGAATTTGAAGGCAGAAGCGTGGGAAGTGGATGAAATGCTCTGGAGGGCATTGTCAACCACATGGGAAGGGAAGTTGTGATCATGGAAGAAAGAGGCCATCTCGGACTTTCTGAGGTGGAATTGGTCATCCTGGGAACAGATGTGGCGAAGGCGGAGGAATTGGGAATAAGGGATGGCGTGTTTATAGGAAGTAGGGGGGAGGAGGTGTAATCTTGGTAGCTGTGGGAGCCGGTGGGCTTATTAGTAGTTGTCCGTGGTTAGTCAGTCGCTGGAGATGGTGATGGAGAACCACAGCAGGTCAGGCAGCATCCAAGGAGCAGGAGAATTGACGTTTCAGGCATAAGCCCTTCTTCAGGAATCATGCCCGAAACGTCGATTCTCCTGATCCTTAGATGTTGCCTGACCTGCTACGCTTTTCCAGCAACACATTTTTCAGTTCTGATCTCCACCATTTGCAGTCCTTACTTTCTCCATGGTGATGGAGAAATCCAGGAAGGGGAGGGAGGTGTCTGAGATGGTCCAGGTGAATTTGAGGTCAGGGTGGAAGGTGTTGATGAAGTTGATGAACTGTTCAACCACCTCGTGCCGATACAGTCATTGATGTAGCGGAGGAACAGGTGAGGGGTGACGTTGGTTTAACTGCAGAAGATGGACTGTTCCATGTACCTGACAAAGAGGCAGGCAGAGGTGGGTCCCATGCAGGTGTCCATGGCTACCCCTTTGGTTTAGAGAAATTGGGAGGATTGGAAGGGGAAGTTGTTAAGGGTGAGGATCAGTTTAGCCAGACAGACGAGGGTGTCAGTGGAAGGGCACTGGTTGGGACGGCGTGAGAGGAAGAAACGCAGGGAGGTCCTGCCCTCACAAGCATGGCCCTCCACACCAACCCGAACCTCACCATCAAATCCGCAGACAAGGGGGCACGGTGGTAGTTTGGCACACCGACCTTTACACCGCTGAAGCCAGGCGCCAACTCGCAGACATCTCCTACTGCCCCTTTGACCACGACCTCACCTCCAATCACCAAACCATCTTCTCCCAGACCATCCAAAACCTCATCACCTCTGGGGCCCTCCCATCCACAGCCTCCAACCTCATCATCCGCGAACCCCACACCATCTGATTCTACCACCTACCGAAGATTCACAAGCCTGATCACACTGGTCGGCCCATTGCCTCAGCCTGCTCCTGTCCTACCAACCTCATCTCTGCACACCTTGACACTGTCCTGTCTGACTTAGTCCAGAAACTAGACATCTAGAATCAGGACACCACCCATGCCCTTCATCTCCTCCAAGACTTTCATTTCCTTGGCCCCCAACGCCACATCTTCACCATGGACATCCAGTCCCTGCACATATAAATCCACTACGCCGAAGGTGTCCAAGCCCTCTGTTTCTTCCTCCACCATGGATATGTAGGTCCTGGGCCTCCTCCACCGCTGTGCCCTCACCACCCAACGCCTGGAGGAAGAACACCTCATCTTCCGCCTCGGAACACTTCAACCCCATGGCACCAATGTGGATTTCACCAGTTTCCTCATTTCCCCTTCCCCCACCTCACCCCAGTTCCAACCTTCCAGCTCAGCACTCCCCTCATGACCTGTCCTACCTGCCTATCCTCCTTTCCACCTATCCACTCCACCCTCCTTTCTGACCTATCATCTTCATCCCCACTCCCATTCATCAATTGTACTCTATGCTACTTTCTCCCCACCTCCACCTCCTTTCATTTATCTCTCCACTCTGCAGGCACCCTGCCTCTATTTTTGATGAAGGGCTTTTGCCTGAAACATTGATTTTCTTGCTCCTCGGATGCTGCCTGACCTGCTGTGCTTTTCCAGCACCATTCTAATTTAGATTCTGGCATCCAGCATCTGTAGTCTTGTTTATACCATGGAGAAGGATAAGTCTAGTGTTTGGGTGAACGTGCTAAATTGGGAGAAGGTTAATTATAACAGTATTAGGCAAGGACTGGAAAAATTGGATTGGGGGAAGTTGTTTGAAGATAAATCTACATCTGACATGTGGGAGTCTTTTCAAAGTCAGCTGACCAAAGTTCAGGACAAAGTCTTTTCCCTGGGATCGGGGAGTCCAGAATTAGAGGGCATAGGTTTAGGGTGGGAGGGGAAAGATATAAGAGATACCTAAGAGGCAACGTTTTCACGCAGAGGGTGGTACATGTGTGGAATGAACTGCCAGAGGAGGCTGGTACAATTGCAACATTTAAGAGGCATTTGGATGGGTATATGAATAGGAAGGGTTTGGAGGGATATGGGCCGGGTGCTGGCAGGTGGGACTAGATTGGGTTGGGATATTTGTTCGGCATGGATGGGTTAGATCGAAGGGTCTGTTTCCATGTTGTACATCTCTATGATTTTATGTTCCTGTAGGGATGAAAGATAAAGAAGACAAGATTCGGGAACTTTGAAAGATGAGAGATATTGTAAGTTTAATTTATAAAGAAAACGGAAGTATATGTAAGGTTCAGGAAACAGAAACCAAACAAGGTCCTTGAGGCGTATAAAAGAAGCTGAAAAGAACTTTAAAAAGAAGCTACGTGGGCTAGAAGTAGTCACAAAACGTCCTTGGCAAGTGGGATTACGGAGATTCTCAAAGCATTTCATGCATATATCAGGAACAAGATGGTGCTTAGGGAAAGGGTAAGCCACAACATGGAATTTAGATGTGGAGCCTAAGGAAGTAGGTGAGGTCCTTAATGTGTACTTTACATTGGTATACGTTAGAAGAAAGGCATGGATGATGATCAGTTTAGAGAGGGCTTTGTTGATATTCTAAGGAATGTCGTTGTTAAGAAGTAAGTGGTATTGGCATCTTGAAAAACATTAAAGACGATAAATATCCAGGCCCTAATGGGATCTATCCCAGAATACTGATGAAGGAGATTGCTGGGGCCTTGACGGAGATTCTTCCATCCTGTTTAGCCACAGGCAAATTTGCAGACACTGGGAATGACCAATGCTGTTCCGTTATTTAAGGAAGGCAACAGGAATAATCCAGGAAATTATAGGCCAGGGACTCTTAGATGAATGGTAGGGAAATTACTATAGAAGATTCTTGTTTTGTGCTAGATCAAAACTCCTCAAAATATTCAGAAGATTGTCTCGACCCTAATGTTTCCATATTTTGTTGGGAAATTTAAGGTGTTTGCATTCTGGATACAAGTCAATTGGTAAAACTACCAGATGTAAAGCAAAACACATATTATTCATCCACTATCATTAAAATACAGCAAAAGAAAGAAGAAATTGGAGTAAATTAACTGTTGGAAAACAACCGGATATTAGATCCAGTGACTATTACTAATTGACTGTTCCAATACAGTAACGTGCCATAAACACAGCTTGACAAAAGGTAAGCTCAGAAAACAGGTTGTCTCATGCAACTCCTACACCCTGAGTGGAAAAACATCCAGACAAACCTCAGGGAGAGAGAGTGCAGCATCCAGGAGAGACATACTGCCTTCTAACCCTGCTGAGACCCCAGCAACAATTCCTGCTGAGAAATCTAAAAATCCTGGTTGTGTGAGAGCTCGACCCCACCCATTCAGGCTGCTTCTTTTGTTCCAACTTTAAAAAAAAAGAGCCTGACAAGGTGTTTATTCTAGTGGCTTTGGTAGACTGTTCATCACCTCTGCCTTAAAACCTCTATTTGAAGGAAAAAAAGGACAAAATACACCTCTTTAATACACCTCACAGCAATGTCACATTCTTTGGGACAGGATTGACTTACTTTTTGAAAAGCACAGAGTTATTAGAATGAGTCAGCATGGCTTCATGCAGGGGAGGACTTGGCTAAATTTGTCTGCATTTTTTTTAATGGTAAAAATGATTGATGAGGGTAAGACAGTGGATATTGTCTCCATGGACTTTACTAGATCACTTGACAAGGTCTCTCTTGATAGATTGATGCAGAAGATTGAATCATATAGAATTAATGATGAGTTCGCAGGTTGGATACAAAATTGGCTTGATTGTTGAGACAGAGAGTAGTTGTCGAGAGATATTTCTCTGACTTGAGGTCTGTGACCCGTGATGTTCAACAAGGATCAAAGCTGCTATTTCTGATGTTATATAAAGATACTTAGATGAAAATTTCAGTGATTTCATTTGGAAGTTTGCAGATGATCTGACAATTGGTGGTGAAATGAATAGTGACAAAGGATAGCAAAGGATGCAGCTGAATATAGATCAGCTGGAAAGTTGGGATGAGAACATAGAACATAGAACATAGAAAGATACAGCGCAGTACAGGCCCTTCGGCCCTCGATGTTGCGCCGACCGAATCCTACCTAACCTACACTAGCCCAATAACTTCCAAATGCCTATCCAATGCCCGCTTAAATGACCATAAAGAAGGAGAGTTCACCACTGCTACTGGCAGGGCATTCCACGAACTCACAACCCGCTGTGTAAAGAATCTACCCCTAACATCTGTCCTATACCTACCACCCCTTAATTTAAAGCTGTGTCCCCTAGTAACACCTGACTCCATTAGCGGTAAAAGGTTCTCAGTGTCGACCCTATCTAAACCCCTAATCATCTTATACACCTCTATCAAATCTCCCCTAAACCTTCTCTTCTCCAATGAGAACAGCCCCAAGTGCCTCAGCCTTTCCTCATAAGATTTTCCTACCATTCCAGGCAACATCCTGGTAAACCTCCTCTGCACTCGTTCCAATGCCTCCACATCCTTCCTATAGTATGGCGACCAAAACTGCACACAATACTCCAGATGAGGCCGCACCAGAGTCTTATACAACTGCAACATGAGAAATGGCAGATGGAGTTGAATCTGGACATGTATGAGGCGATGACCGTTGGGGGTGGGGGTAAATGTAAAAGGAAAGTGTACTGTAAATGGCGGCAGCCTTAGGGGCATAGATATACAGAAAGATATTGGGGTGCAAAATCTTAACTCTCAGAAATTGGCAACACAAATGGAGAAAGTGGTAAAGAAGGCATATGACATGCTCATCTTCATTGCTTGGGGCATTGAGTATAAAAGTTAGCAAGTCACGCTGTTACTTATAAGACTTTGTTTAGGCCACATTTGGAGTACTGCGCACAATTTGGTTCGCCATATTACAGGAAGAATGGGGAGGCTTTGGAAGGGATGTCGCTGAGGTTTGCCAGGATGTTGTCTGGATTGGAGTGCATAAGCTCTAAGGTGGGATTGGAAGATTTAAAGGAGAAGTGCAAAAAATGTTTTTTTACACAGATTGTAGTAGGCACATGGGGAGGTTTTTGAAGCAGGTACAACATCAAAGTTTGAGGGGCTTTTAGACAGACACAGGCACAGAAGTAGAAGGATCATGTCTATGCCGATGGGATTAGTTGAGAAGAGTATCATGGTCAGCACAGACACGGTGGGCTGAAGGGCCTGTTCTTATGCTGTACTGCTCTATGTTCGATGCTGCCCTTCCTGGGAAGAACCTTCAGTAACATTGATTCTGAGATCAGGAAAGAAACAATTCTTAACAAGCAGAATTGGGGAAGTTAACACGGTTATTTTATTCACACTGCAATTTCTAAGACTGAAGGAAAGAGTCTCAGCAAATCACCATGTCAAGACTACACACATCAATATGTTTTTTCCAGACTGTGCGTAATAACATTTGACTGACACAATGAATATGTGATGTACACAGTTCCATGGAGCCACCAATGAGAAAAAGTGTTCAAAACCAAAATATAGTCCTTCAGAAATTGCTGTTTCAGCGATACTAGAAAGAAGAAAGTGCCGGTTTTAAAAGGGCAACTGTCCTTCACAAAGGAAGCACATCAAAGCTCTTCCAATGTTGCGAGAGAACCAATTGCATGCTACAGCTTGAAAGATATCCTCTGTGAAGACAAGCCCAAGTAATAAAGAGTCCTTTCAATGGAACCTTTCGACTTCACTCTGTCAAAAAAAAATAGAATTAAACCAGAGACTTACCAATCTATTGAAAGTGAAGAGAATTTGAGAAGTTGAAGATTGGGGTGAGGGTGGATGGGGGATTATAAAAATAATTACGTTTGCAAGTTTATAAATGTCCATAAGGGAAAAAGAAGGTAAGCAGCATGGGGACTTGTTGGAAGAACAGCTTAGGATCTCAAAGGAGACCAACCATCCAGGTCTTCTTCATTTCCTCTGTATCAATGTCTATGATGTTATCCAATGTGTGCAGGAGGGTTTCCAGACGCAGTATGTAGATAAGCCAGCAAGAGGTGAGGCCACATTAGATTTGGTACTGGGTAATGAACCTGGACAGGTGTTAGATTTGGAGGTGGGTGAGCACTTTGGTGATAGTGATCACAATTCGGTTACATTAACTTTAGTGATGGAAAAGAATAGGTATGCACCACAGGCAAGGGTTATTGCTGGGGAAAAGGCAATTATCATGTGATTAGGCAAGATTTAGGATGCATAGGTTGGGAAGGAAACTGCAGAGGATGGACACAATTGTAAAATGGAGCTTAATCAAGGAACAGCTACTGCGTGTCCTTGATATGTATGTACCTGTCGGGCAGAGAGGAAGTCGTCTACAAGGACGCCATGGTTTACTAAAGAAGTTGAATCTTTTGTCAAGTGGAAGAAGAAGGCTTATGTTCGGATGAGACGTGGAGGCTCAGTTAGGGCGCTTGAGAGTAATAAGTTAGCTAGAAAGAACCTAAAGAGAGAGAGCTAAGAAGAGCCAGGAGGGGACATGAGAAGTCTTTGGCAAGTAGGATCAAGGAAAACCCTAAAGCTTTCTACAGATATGTCAGGAATAGACGAATGATAGGGTAAGATTAGGGCCAGTCAATGTCAGGAGTGGGAACCTATGCATGGAGTCCGAGGAGATAGGAGAGACGCTAAAAGAATATTTTTCATCAGTATTCACACTGGAAAAAGACAATGTTGTTGAGGAGAATACTGAGATACAGGGTACTGGACTAGACAGGATTGAGGTGCACAAGGAGAAGTTGTTAGCAATTCTGGAGGTGTGAAAACAGATAAGTCCCCCAAACTGGATGGGATTTATTCTCGGATTCTCTGTGAAGAGACTACAGAGCCTTTGGCTTTGATCTTTATGTCATCACTGTCTACAGGAATAGAACCAGATGACTGGAGGATAGCAAATGTTGTCCCCTTGTTTAAGAAGGGGAGTAGAGACAACCCTGGCAATTATAGACCAGTGAGCCTTACTTTGGTTGGGGGAAAGTGTTGGAAAGGATTATAAGCAATAGGATTTATAATAGTGTAGGAAGGAATAATTTGATTTCGGATAGTCAACATGGTTTTGTGAAGGGTAAGTCGTGCCTTACAAACCTTATTGTATTCTTTGAGAAGGTGAACAAACAGGTGGATGAGGATAAAGTGGTTGATGTAGTATATATGGATTTCAGTAAAGTGTTTGATAAGGTTCCCCACTGTAGGCTATTGCAGAAAATACGGAGGCATGGGATTGAGGGTGGTTTAGCGGTTTGGATCAGAAACTGGCTAGCTGAACGAAGACAGAGGGTGGTGTGTTGGGAAATGTTCATCCGATCTGTTTTGGGCCCACTGCTGTTTGTCATTTTTATAAATGACCTGGATGAAGGTGTAGAAGGATGAATTAGTAAATTTGCAGATGACTCTAAGGTTGGTGGAGCTGTGGACTGTGTGGAAGGATGTTGCAGGTTACAGAGGGAATGGATAAGTTGCAGAGCTGGGCTGAGAGTGGCAAATGGAGTTTAATGTGGAATGGTGTGAGGTGATTCACTTTGGAAGGAGTAACAGGAATACAAATTACTGGGGTAATGGTAAGATTCTTGGTGGTGTGGATAAGCAGAGAGATTTCAGTGTCCTTGTACATAAATCCTTGAAAGTTGCCACCCAGGTTGATAGGGTTGTTAAGAAGGCATACGGTGTGTTAGCTTTTCTTGGCAGAGGGATTGCGTTTCGGAGCCATGAGGTCATGTTGCAACTGAACGAAACTCTGGAGTTTTGTATAGAGTTCTGGTCGTCGCATTATCAGAAGGATGTGGAAGTTTTGGAAAGGGTGTAGAGGTAATTTACCTTGATGATGCCTGGTATGGAGGGAAGGTCTTACGAGGAAAGGCTGAGGGACTTGAGGCTGCTTTGTTTAGAGAGAAGGTCGAAAGGTGACTTAATAGAGAGAAACAAGATGATCAGAGGATTAGATAGGGTGAACAGTGGGAGTTTTCCCTCAGATGGAGGCGGCTAACATGAGGGGACAATGCTTTAAATTGAGGGGTGATAGATATAGGACAGATGTCAGAGGTAGTTTCTTTAATCAGAGAGTAGTAGGGGAGTGGAACACACTGCCTGCAAAAGTAGTAGACTTGCCAACTTTAAGGGCAATTAAATGGTCATTGGATAAGCATATGGACAAGAATGGAATAGTGTAGGTTAGAGGGGCTTCAGATTGGTTCCACAGGTCGGTGCAACATCGAGGGCAGAAGGGCCTGCACTGTGCTATAATGTTCTATGTCTATGTTCTAATGTAAGTTGTACCTAGTTTCTGTAAACTTTTTAAAGGATACATTTTTCCAACTTACATCATGTTTAATTTTGTTTTCCAAAAAGAATTTTGTAGCTTAAAGCTATAGTCTGCATTTCTTTCTTCTCTAGTTTTTATGATGGTACTCATCATCCTGCTGCTGCACAAATAGGTCAGCAACAAAACAGCAGGGTACTAATGGTACTACAGTGCAACTTGTCACTGGATGGGGAATCCTGCCAGCCTGTTTAATGGGATATGAGGGTCTTGTGACATAGCCCCTACCTCTGGTCCTGAAGATTCAAGATTCAAGATTCAAGCCTCAGCTGCTTCAGAGTGCTGTAACTGCAGGTTGATTCAATACAAAAACAACAGGATAAAAGATCGTGTGGTAGTGATCCTAAATCTGCAGCAGGAGGCTTGGGTTCAAGTCCCACCTTTACCAGAGGAGTGTAATAACATTTCTTATTGGTTGCATAAAAGATATCCAGGTACAACAGGAGCAGTGATGACTGTATTCATTTAAAAGGCATCTGGATGCACATATGAATAGGAATGGTTTTAAAGGATAGCGGCCAAATTCTGGCAAATGGGACTAGATTAATTCAGGATATCTGGTCAGCATGGATGAGTTGGACCGAAGGGTCTGTTTCCAGGCTATACATCTGTTTGACTCCATGATTCTCCTTATAACTCAAACCCTCCAAAATCTTGGTAAAACTCTTGTAAATTTTTCTGCACCCTTTCCTATAGATTGGTTGGAGTGATTTATGGGCCACCATATTGTAGTGGTAGTGTGGGACAATGCATTAATCAGGAGGTGAGAAAGTATGTTGCATGGGCTGCTGAATAATCATCGCTTAGAAATGTCTTCATTCAGACTGGGCAAACCAATTAAGCATTAAAGCTGTGCAGGGTGAGTTTCTGGACTGTATTAAGGATGGATTTTCTGTGTAACACAAGGCCATAAGATGTCGGAGTGGACACAGGCCATTCAGCTCATCAAGTCTGCTCTATCATTCATTGAGATTATGGCTGATCTGAAAATCCTCAGCCTCACTTTCTGCAGCTCCCAATAACCTTGATCCCCTTGCTGATTAAAAATTTATCTCACTCTTAAATATACAGTCAGCTCTCCTATAACATGATGGTTCTTGTGCAACCCCGCGTTATAGAAAAATCAAGCTTTAGAAACTGTGCTTAAAGTGATGGTACTGTAATCATGTTACAGCCGAGACACATTTTAAAAGTTTGCACTTTAGAAACTTTGAGTTGTCAATCACGTTACAGCGCATTTGCATTGGCAAAACATTCAATATTACAGCAGAACGACCTGTATTTAATAACGCCGTTTCATCACCTTTTCTATGGCAAAGATTTCCAAAAATTCACAACCCTCTTGAAGAAATGCATTCCTCCTCATCTCTGTATTAAAATTGTGACCCTTTGTTCTGATATTATGTGGAGAAAGTGAGGTCTGCAGATACTGGAGATCAGAGCTGAAAATGTGTTGCTGGAAATTCCTGATGAAGGGCTTATACCTGAAACGTTGAATTTCCTGTCCTTGGATGCTACTGATATTACGCCCATAGATACTAGACTCTCCCATAAGGGGGAAACAACCATCAGAATAGTATTCTGAGGGCCTAACTCAAGGACATATTATTTTAGATCTCGTTTTATGTGATGAAAAGGGGTAATTAACAATCTTGTTGTAGAAAAACGTTTAGGGATAAGTGATCATAATATTATAGAATTTTACATTATTTTGGGAAGTGAGGTAGTTCATTCTGAAATTAGGATGTTAAAATTTGATTAAGGGAAACTATGAAGGCACAAACTGGCTGAGGCAGATTGAAAAAATACATTAAAGTTCCATTTCACGACTAACAGCAACTTTACATGCTGTCAAAAATGTCAGTCAACTGTGGCTAAAAAGGAAGTTCAGGATTGTACAAGATTAAAAGGATAGGCAGACAAAGTTCCCAGAAATAGGAGCAAGTCTAATGGCTGAGAGGTTTTAATATATGTTAATACGGTCTTGTATAAGTAAGAAATGCCTTGGGTTTGTTTGGTAGTTAGTCAAGCTCCAATGTTTGTTTCTTTCTTCATATGCTAATACTCAGAGCTGAACCATTTTAATGCCTACTTATGTAAAGATATTTTAATGAATCAAGTATATTTTTGAAGTTAAAAAAAAATTTAGAATTCAGCAAAGGAGGATGAAAGAAATTGATAAAAATAAGCGAAACTTGAATATGAAAACAAACAAGCAAAATACATTGCAAAGTGAATGTAAAAGCTTCCACTTATGCCCAGAAAGAAACTATTTGGGTAAAATGAATATGACAGACAGATTCAGGCAAATTTATAATGGGGAATAGAGAAATAGTAGAACAAAGACAAATGGTTACGTTGTGTCTGTTTTCACTGAAGAAGATACAAGAAATCTCCCAGAACTAGGGATCCAACTTGTTCAGGAGAATGAGGAGTTGAAACGTATTAGCATTAGTTAGAAGATTATACTAAAGAAATTAATGGGGTTGAAAGTTGATAAATCCCAAGGGCCTGATATCATAAGAACATAAGGACGAGGAGCAGGAGTAGGCTACCTGGCCCTTTGAGCCTGCTTCACCATTCAATAAGGTCATGGCCGATCTTCTCGTGGCCTCAGCTCCACTTATCCAACCTCTCACTGTAATTCTTTCATTGTTCAAAAAAAAAGTCTTAGCTTTAGGAACATTTACTGCAGTAGTGTCAACTACACTGGGCAGGGAATTCCACAGATTCACAAACCTTTGGGTGAAGAAGTTCCTTCTCAACTCAGTCCGAAATCTGCTCCCCCTAACTTTGAAGCTATGCCTCTTGTCCTAATTTCACCCGCCAGTGGAAACATCCTCTCTACATCTATCTTATCTATTTCCTTCATAGTTTTATGTTTTGATAAGCTCCCCCCTCATTCTTCCAAATTCCAATGAATATAATCCCAGCCTACTCAGTCTCCCCTCATATGCCAAATCCCTCAACTCTGGAATCAACCTAGTGAAACTCCTCTGCACCCCTTCTATTGTCAGTACATCCTTTCTTAAGTAAGGAGACTAAAACCGCACACAGCACTCCAGGTGTGGCCTCACCAGCGCCCTGTACAGCTGCAAAATAACCTCCCTGCTTTTAAACTCAATCTCTTTAGCAATGAAGGACAAAATTCCATTTACCTTCTTAATTACCGGTTGTAACTGCAGACCAACTTTCTGTGATTCATGCACAAGGACACCCAGGTCCCTCTGCATAGCAGAATTCTGCAACTTTTTACCATTCAAGTAATAGTCCTTTTTACTGTTATTCCTACCAACATGGATGACTTCACATTTACTAACATTGTATTCCATCTGCCAGACCTTTGCCCACTCACTCAATTTATTCATGTTGCTCTGCAAAGTTTCACAGTCCTCCGCACATTTTTGCTCTGCCACTCATCTTAATGTCATCTGCAAACTTTGACACCATACACGTGGTCCCCAACTCCAAATCATCTATGTAAATTGTGAATAATTGTGGTCCCAACACTGATCCCTGAGGCACACCACTATTTACGGATTACCAACTAGAATAGCACTCATTTATCCCCACTCTTTACTTCCTGTTAGTCCACCAATCCTCTATCCATGCTAATACTTTACCCGTAACGCCATGCATCTTTATCTCATGCAGCAGCCTCTTGTGCAGCACCTTGACAATATTCTACACCCTGGAGTATTGAAGGAGATGGCTGTGGCAGGCTTACCATGCTGAGTAGCCCATTCCGATTCCTATCTTCCTCAGTTGATTTGCTTTGTAATCTGCCAGAATCCACTAATTTACAGGTTCCCTTCAACATTGTTCTTTGATAACAAGAAACAACTCAATCAAAATTACACTGATATATATGCAAAGTATTTTGGATATTTGAGATCTGAAGAAGACACCATGGTGGCAAGATCTAGCAGATGTAACAGGATCTATGAACCTAGAAACAGAGTTAAATCCAATGTGACTCTTCTCCTGAGCTCTCTAATTATGCACTTGTCCACAAGAAGACATACGTCATCAGGACCCCATTGTTTTGACCAAGAGCCAAAGCGGACTCGAAACATTGACCCAGTTTCCTCTTCGCAGATGCTGCCAGACCAGTTGAGTTGCTTCAGCACTCTCTGTTGCTGTTCCAATTTATATTCTTTAAAAACCTTGCATGTTTGGAGATAAAATTATACGTAAAGACCATAAGCAGTCAGTCACTTGGTGCACCAGAAAGCTTTGCTGAAAAATGCCTCGGGAAACATACAGATGGGAATCTCAGCTCTGGGATTCTGCAGTTACTGGTTTGCCACTGGGACATTCTTTCAAGAAGCACTGCCTGGGATCATGCAATGAATGCCAGGTGGTTCTCCAGTTATTGCGAGTAAATTGAACATAGAAAAATACAGCGCAGTACAGGCCCTTCGGCCCTCGATGTTGCGCCGATCCAAGCCCACTTAACCTACACTAGCCCACTATCCTCCATATGCCTATCCAATGCCCGTTTAAATGTCCATAAAGAGGGAGAGTCCACCATTACTACTGGCAGGGCATTCCAGAACTCACGACTTGCTGAGTAAAGAATCTACCCCTAACATCAGTCCTATGTCTACCACCCCTTAATTTAAAGCTATGCCCCCTTGTAATAGCTGACTCCATACGTGGAAAAGGTTCTCATGGTCAACCCTATCTAAACCCCAATCATCTTATACACCTCTATCAAGCCACCCCTAAACCTTCTTTTCTCCAATGAAAACAGCCCCTTTCCTCATACGATCTTCCTACCATACCAGGCAACATCCTGGTAAACCTTCTCTGCACCCCTTCCAGTGCCTCCTCATCCTTCTTATAGTATGGCGACCAAAACTGCACACAATACTCCAGATGTGGCTGCACCAGAGTCTTATACAACCTCAGGACTCCGGAACTCAATTCTTCTACCAATAAAAGCCAGTACGCCATATGCCTTCTTCACAGCACTATTTACCTGGGTGGCAACTTTCAGAGATCTGTGTACATGGACACCAAGATTCCTCTGTTCATCCACACTACCAAGTATCCGACCATTAGCCCAGTACTCCATCTTCTTGGAGTAACATGGAATCAACCAGGCTTTGGGTGGCATGGTGGCTCAGTGGTTAGCACTTCTGTCTTCCAGCACTAGGAACCCAGGTTCAATTCCAGCCTCGGGCGACTGTCTGTGTGGAGTTTTCAAAAATCTGCGTGGGTTTCAACCGGGTGCTCTGGTTTCCTCACACAATCCAAAGATGTGCAGGTGAGGTGAATTGGCCATTCTAAATTGCCCATAGTGTTCAGGGCTATATAGATTAGGTGCATTAGCCTGTAGTAAATGCATGGTAGGGAATGGGTCTGCGTGGCTTGCTCTTCGGAGGGTTGGTGTGGACTTATTGAGCCAAAGAGCCTGTTTCCACACTGTGGGAATTCTATAACCCTCGGGCTGTGTTTCTGTGTACCAGTCAGTGCCAGTGATGGCTCAACAAAATTAATACAAACATCAGGTGCCAATCTAGTGTCTGCAGGATTACAAAGGTAACGTTCCAATATCATCCTTTACAGAAAGCAAGGTTCTTAGGACCCTGCAAATTGCAATTTTATGATAAATGAAATTCGTTTAATGTGAAAACATTCCACACAGACAGAACCCTGAACTGTGAAATGTAAATCAGGGTGCAAAGACATTATTTCTTGTTTCCCTGCTGCATATCATGCAAATATCATGAAATATGCTTTTACTACAGAATCTTCAAGAAAGTGATTTTTTTTTGGGGTGCTCTGGTCTTCAACCTTTTTGGCTTTCTTATGAGACAAGTTATCATAGAAATTGCACAGTTTATAAAAAGTAATGTGACGCAGTATTGAATATCATCAGCAGTTACAGGACCGAAATCTCATCAGCTACATTCTAAACAGCTGGCTTTCGGAGCCAGAAGATGATTACTGTACCTATATCTTTCCATTCATCACTCCCTCAAACCAGAACCAGAATGAAGTTTAAGTTTCATTTAAACTTAGATTTTATATCTGGTTTTATATATGAACCAGATATAAAATCTAAGTTCAAATGAAACCTGTAAAGCTAATTTCTGGGGAAGAATTCGTCTTAGTGACATCAGTGTGCGTATGGCTTCAAGCCTATTGTTTCCCGAAATTTTAGACTCTCTTGTCAATCAAGTGAAGATAAAGGAATCACTCCTTTCCAATTTATGCATTGCATGTGATAAAAAATGTTGAAAAAGAATCTAAACTCCTGTTTATATTTTCACTCTAAAAAGGAAATCTAATTTGGTTATAACTGTTTAGCCCAAACGTGCGTTTTTTTGGGATCCAGCTATAATTTTAGGTGTGGAATTCCTGTACTCGAATGATGTTTGCAATGAAATGATGCACTGCCAATCAGCTACTGAACATTGGATACTCCAAAGCGCCGAAAACTCACTCAGGAAATAGTTTGCATCATTTTTGCAAGGAGTGGAATAGCAAAGTGATTAAAGGGTGGCATGGTGGCTCAGTGGTTAGCACTGCTGCCTCACAGCACCAGGGTCCCAGGTTTGATTCCAGCCTCAGGTGACTGTCTGTGCGAAGTTTGCACATTCTCCCTGTATCTGTGTGTGTTTCCTCCGGGTGTTCCGGCTTCCTCCCACAATCTAAAGACGTGCAAGCCAGGTGAATTGGCCACGCTAAGTTGCCCGCTAGTGTTACTGTTAGAAGGGGAATGGTTCTGGGTGGGTTCCTCTTCAGAGGGTTGGTGTGGACTGGTTGGGCTGAAGGGTCTGTTTCCACACTGTAAGGAATCTAATCTTATTAATTAAACAACCCACAGAATCTGAGATCAAGTCCCAGTGTAGTTGGATTAAGAGATTTTGTTTAATTAAAAAAGAATCTGGATGTGAAAGGCTGGTATCATGATAACTGACATTTCAGTCAACTCCACATCCCGCACCTTTGCTCTCAGAACACATCCCGAACCTCCGCCCTCAGAATCCAATGCATCTTGTCCACATCCGGCACCTCTACCCTCAGAATCCAACGCATCTCGTCCACATCCCGCATCTCCGCCCTCAGACCCACCCCTCCAACCGCAACAAGGACAGAACGCCCCTGGTGCTCACCTTCCACCCTACCAACCTTTGCATAAACCAAATCATCCGCCGACATTTCTGCCACCTCCAAAAAGGGATATCCCCACCACCAGGGAGAGATTTCCCTCTCCACCCCTTTCCACCTTCCGCAAAGACCATTCCCTCCGTGACTACCTGGTCAGGTTCACGCCCCTCTACAGCCCATCCTCCTATCCTGGCACCTTCCCCTGCCACCACAGGAACTGCAAAACCTGCACCCACACTCCTCCCTCACCTCTATCCAAGGCCCTAAAGGAGCCTTCCAGATCCATCAAAGTTTTACCTGCATATCCACCAATATCATTTATTGTATTCGTTGCTCCCGATGTGATCTCCTCTACAGTGGGGAGACTGGACGCCTCCTAGCAGAGCGCTTTAGGGAACATCTCCGGGACACCTGCACCAATCAACCACACCGCCCCGTGGCCCAACATTTCAACTCCCCCTCCCACTCTGCCGAGGACATGGATGTCCTGGGCCTCCTTTCACTGCTGCTCCCTCACCACCAGACGCCTGGAGGAAGAATGCCTCATCTTCCGCCTCGGAACACTTCATCCCCAGGGCATCAATGTGGACTTCAACTGTTTCCTCATTTCCCCTTCCCCCACCTCACCCCAGTTCCAAACTTACAGCTCAGCACTGTCCCCTTGTTCTACTGCCTATCTTCTTTTCCACCTATCCACTCCCCCCCACCTCCCCCCGATCTATCACCTTCATCCCCTCCCCCACTCACCTATTGTATTCTATGCTACTTTCTCCCCACCCCCACCCTCCTCTAGCTTATCTCTCCACCCTTCAGGCTCTCTGTCTGTATTCCTGATGAAGGACTTTTGCTCGAAACATCGATTTTACTGCTCCTCGGATGCTGCCTGAACTGCTGTGCTCTTCTAGCACCAGTAATCCAGAATCTGGTTTCCAGCATCTGCAGTCATTGTTTTTACCTCAATACAAATCAGACAGCTTCGACAATGGGTGTGATCAGGCAGTGAGGGGAAAAATTGTCCCTTTTGTCAGTTGAACCGTTCAATCATTATTCAGCTCAGCTAATTCTTTCTGCATAAATCTTTAATTTCAAACCTTTTCTTTTAGCTTTCCATGAGGTTTTTGATCATATTTCCCAACCACAACACAGATTTTTCAATGTTGTTGAATAGTTGCATTACTGTGGTTTCAATGTATTTGAAGGAATTAGTTTCCACCTGCATGTCACTGTGTCAACCAGAGAGACTGTCCAATGTCAAGACAGAAGTTAAAAAAGCCAAACTTCCAAGCTCAGCTCAAAATAAATGTGCAAGATAAACTTCAACATTTGATAATCCCCGTTATCTCTGCTCAACATATATAGTGTGTCGGCTCTCTATCTGTCTTTAGCAACACTTCCTGTCTTTTAGCCTCTGACTCAATACATACTGAAGCATTAATTCTGGAGATTTAAAAGGTAGAATAAGCTTCTGAAACACTTTACAAGAAGGACATGTGTTCTCACATCTTCAACAAAACAATATTGTGCAGCAGACACAAACTGAGGCTATCTGGGAAAACCTTGAATGACTGAATATGACTTTGAAAGGAATACTTTACTCTTTAGGTCTAAATGAGGCTGTTTTCTTTCCCTCAGATATATCTTCACAGGTTTGGGGTGTAATTTCAATGGTTTTAGCACTCACACTGATTTAAATCAGTGTTGTCGTTGACATTGTTTTGTTCGCACTTAATCTGCATAATAGAAAACAGTTCTGAAAGTACCATTATCTCATGTCAGTAATGAATAGCACAAAGACTAAGTTTTAGAGAGAAAAAACACTGCCCGTGTGCATTCTACCCAAATCAACTCCTATTTCTTGCGTTCTTATATCATTTGTATGTCAAATTGCTGCAAGTGGCTAACAAAATAAGGAATTGTGCTAAGAAAGAAGTGCAAATTAGAGTCAGTGAATTCTCCATCAAATTAGGCTCAGAAAGAGATGTGAAGCGATAGTGAACTCAGACGGTTACGGTTTTGAATCCAGCTCAGCCACGATCTAATTAAAAGCTGGAATGAAACATCTAGTCCCGCTCCTCCATCTGTCCCTATTCTCTGCTGAGGGTCACACGATCAATCGCCAGGTTGTCGAAGGCAACAAGTTTCAAGCAGGCCAACAAGCATCTTTTTTGATGGTTGATGGTTCTCTGGGCCCGTTCAATGTTTGCTTTAGTGTGCACTCCGGGAACAGACCAGAGAGCACAGAATCACGGAGCTGCATCACAGAGCTGCTCGGAATGAACTCAACAAAGGCCAATACACCTCTCTCCACACCTTCTTTCCAAAGGCATATTCCAGAAGGAGTTATGTGACAGTGTCTTAACCATCATTGCTGCTTCCAAGGCAGCTTGTGGTGACACACAGAGACCACACATGCAGGAATGATCTGATGGGTGGTGCTCTTCTCACCACCACTCAAGCAATGTCTTGGTGTTTGTTGGAAAATTCTGACAATGAGGCTTTCTGCTAAATAACTTTGACAATCTGTTCAGGGAACCACCCGACAGGATCCACCCTCTCCTTTTCCCAAAGGGTCTCGAGGACACTACGTGCTAACCACTTCCTGATGGACTTATGTTCAAAGGTGTTTTCATTTACAGATTTATCAGTGAAGGACAGGTGATACAGAATGGTCCAACTACTTGGAGCGTTCTGCAGCATTGAGACCAGTCCCACTCTTAGCAACACTGGGGATAGGTAGAACATCAGTATGTACTGACACTTGGTGATTGTGTATCAAGGTCTATACACAACTTGATGCAAATAGTGTCTGCATGAGTATGATATGTATTGAGTTATTGCAAATTAGGGAATATCAAATTCTGATATTTGTTGTTTTTGAATGCAGAAACTTTAATACCTGTGAAATTAGATAAAGAACTTTTTTCTATGAACAGAGTATAATTTTGCAATAAGTAAATATCAGATTGTCCAGTGCTGAGTGATCTGAGCTGGTTGGCTTCCTCAAAACTTTTTTTTAAAAACTTATATTTATATAGCAGCATCCATGACCTCAAGACATTCCAAAGTGGTTAACAGCCAATGAGTCCAATGTTCCAATGCAAGAAATATGGATGCCAATTTTTTATTCAGCAAGCTCAACAAAAGTGACACCATTCAGGTCAATGCACCCCACTTGATTGGCACCACACCCACAAACATTCACTCCCTCCACCACAGGCACTCAGGAGCAATATCTACAGGATGTATTGTAGAAACTGATTCAGGTGCTTTCAATAGCACTTTCCAAACCCACGATCACTACCATCTAGTGGATAGGGACAACAGATACAAGGGAGCATCACCACCTGCAAGTTCCCCTCCAAGTCACTATCCTGACTTGGAAATATTTCACCATTCCTTCACTTTCACTGGGTCAAAATCCTCAAACTGCCTCCATAAAGGCAGTGTGGGTCTACCTACACCAAATAATACGTGGTCCTAACTGAGAGTATTTGAGTACAGTAGCAGGAATGTTACAGGTCCTTGGTGAGACCACATCTAGAATATTGTGGGCAGTTTTGGTCCTTATCTGGGAAAGGACGTTCTGGTGATGGAGGGAATGCAAAGGAGCTTTCCGAGGCTGATCTCTGGGATCACAGGACTGACATATGAAGACAGGTACATTGTTGTCATTTCGAGGATTGAGGGGGAAATTTCATAGCAACCTATAAAATTCTAACACGACAAGACAAGGAAAATGCAGCAAGGATTGGGGGTCACAATTTATGTGGGATATACCATTTTTCACTTAGATGGGGAGAAATCTCTTCACCCAGAGTGGTGAGTCTATGGAATTCTCTCCCCAGATTGCATGTTTCCAAGAAGGAGTTGGATATAGTTCTTTAGGATAAAAAGATCAAAGATATTCGGGAGAAAGTGAGAATAGGGTGTTGAATTGGATGATCAGCCATAATCACTCTGAATGGGTTTCAAGATCAAATTGACCTGTTCTTGTTCCCAGTTTCTATGTTTAACTTCCATGCAATAACAGAGCACATATCAAAACTCCAAACGCACATCACAAAGTTTGCTGCTCTGGGTCTTGATCAATTCAGGTCATTCTATTGTGAACCAATTTAGTGTTCATGCCCTCCCATTGTTTTTCAACTCGCAGCTCCTCTCTCTGTTTGACCAGTTACAGCAATAATAAACAGAGTCACCATTAACTCAGGAGCTCACTTCCCCAACGGCATACAGAACAGGCAAGTGGCAAAGCACCAACCAACAGTTATCGGATTCTTGGCCCTACATTAACTTCCTAACCAGGGAAGATGGTGGCATCATGGAAATATCACTGGATTCATAATTTGTGAACCATGGACTGGTATTCGGTGGTTATGCACACAAATCCCATCATGGTAGAGGGTGGAATTTGAGTTAATCATAAACTGGATTAAAATGCCTCATGGGAACCAATGTTGATTGTTGTAAAAACAGGTGTGTTTCACTAACGTTGTCAAAGGAAGGAAATTTCCTGTCATTATCTGGCGTGGCCTACATGTCACTTGTTATGGACTAGGCCTAACCCTCAAAACATTTTTAAGCAGGTAACTTTGCTATTTGTTTTTGGTAAATGTATAGTGGATATTCCCAGAGTGAATTAGCTGGATTGACTGTGAAGTTTTAAACAAACAAAATTTATTTACAAAATTACAGAATGAAATACAAACAACAGAAAATAGAAAACCGGATAACTTGTCCTACCTAAACCAGACAGGCTATTCTGACTAAATGATGCTGTTCCAAACATACTTGCAACAATCCCCATAAACAGACCCCTTAGCACAAAGATTAAAATGACACAAAAAGCTTACAAGTTTCATGTCAGAGGAGAGAGTTCAACAGCCTTTTTCACACATGCCCTGTTCACTAACTCTAATCTAAACAAAGGCTAGTTACACAGCAAGTTGGCCATTTCCCTTTGATTATACATTTTTTTAAAGACATGAAAGGTTTAGGGCGGAGACATTATCTGTTAGGGGTAAACAAAATGGCCCCAATGAACCATTCAAACTTCTGACATGATAGAACCTTGGGTCGTTTGGAACCTCTCTGAAAAAAAGGACAATTTAACTTTGTCAAAGGAATAGGTTCATCGTAGACTCCAGACCCACAGAAATGTGTGTCAATCTTAACTACCCTCTAGACAATTAGGGATGGCAAATAAATGTTGGTCTAACTGGCGATGATCACACCATGTGAATGAACAAAACAAAATAAATTGAATAGAAGGGCAGAGAAACACAGAGATCACTGGAGAAAAAAAATCAACTCACCAATCACTGTTACAGAACCCATTCTTTCCTTGTCTCAGGCAATCATCTCAGAATCTAAACCATGAAAAGTGGCATTCCTTTTATTATTGCTGCACTGGTGTATCAATCACTGTGACAAGATTAACCCAACCCAATATCACTTGAGAAATCAAGCAACATTCCTGAGAAATGTTTCATAGTCAAAGATGTGATTTGAGGGAGTTACTGACAGATCCAGGTGTCTGCCAACTTGTCATATGAATTGAAAATGAATCCTCCTGCAAACATCTCAATTTTCTGTCTCTGACTTTGGATGAATGCTGCAATGTGTTGGACTTCTCGATCTGTTAGTTACACACTGATAAAAACTGTAATCACCACTGGATGAAGCAATCACAGATTCCATTTCTTTTTAAAATTACCTCCTAATGGTTTTCATGTATGGCGTTGTGTGCTGACAGTGATTTAATGGCAGCATTTTCCTGACTCAGCAAGTTGGAAGCTCAAGTCCCCCATTCCAGAGATGGAAAAGCAGTTTTTAGGCGGTATTCAGAATGCTACATTTTCAAAGGCACCAGCTATGAAATAAAATGTTACATCATGGTCCCATCAGTCCTCAAAGTGATATTTTGAGGATGATCAGGAAAGCTCTTCATGTTCCAGCCAATACTTATCCCTCAGAGAGCATTGCTAGAACAAAATGCCTGATAATTTGGTGTCAGAGAAAATCTGTCTGTCATTGGCTGGAAATGCTTTTGCACAGTTTGCCTCTGAAATATTTTATGCGACAAGTTGTCAAAAGCACAAACTAATCCCACTGTACCGGGAGAAAATGGAAGATGGAATTGATAATGTTGAATTAACATGACAACAACGTAAGGTATTCGGGTGAATTCAATGTCAAAACAGGTTAGAAAAGGAAAAAAATAAAAGCAGCAAGAAAGATTGGATTAAGAGAAGAGAAAACAAAGAGCTTGAAAGGAAAAATTACTACAAAGATTGAGTTTTACATTTTTACAAAGTAAATCTAACAATCATTCCATACAAATAGTAAGCTGATTTTCGGTGCCAAAGAGGGTGATCAGAAATTATTAACACACCCGTTGAATATGTTTATCGGGCTGGAGTTCTTTTTTATTCACTCATGGGATGAGGACGTTGCTGGCTAGGCCAGTATTTGTTGCCCATCCCTAATTTCCCAGAGAACACTTAACCACATTGCTGTGGGTCTGGAGTCACATATAGGCCAGACCAGGTAAGGATGGCAGTTTCCTTCCTGAAGGTCATTGGTGAACCAGATGGGGATTTTCCAACAATCGACAATGGATTCATGGTCATCATTAGACTCTTCATTACAGATTTTTGTTGAATTTAAATTTCACCAACTGCAGGATCCAAACCCAGGTCTCCAGAACATGCTGTCGGTCTCTGAATTAACAATCCAGCGATAACACCACTAAGCCATTACCTCCTCTAGGAATGGACAAAATCATAACTTTCTTTACTAAGTTAGTTTCATATCTCATAGAATCATCATGGAATTCAATCAGTGGGGAAAGACCCTCTGAATAGCATCCCATCCAGACTCAGAACCCCACTCTATCTCTGAAACCTCACATTTCCTCTAGCCTGCATATCCATGGACACATTGGGAAATTTAGCATGGCCAATCCACCTAAGCTGCACACCTGTTGATTGTGGGAGAAAACCATGGTACCCAGAGGGAACCCATGCAGGTACAGGGAAAACATGCAAACTCCACACTGACAGTCATCTGAGGGAAGAATTTAACCCGATTCCCTGGTGCTGTGAGGCAGCAGTGCTAACCACTGAGCCACTGTGTCACATTTAGAGTAACCACAACCACATCACACCATTCAATGCATATCAATGTTGAGACAGAGTGTCAGATGCCATTTTACTGAGGCTAATGCTCCAGCAATATAGATCTGACAAATGGCAACCTTTGAATTTCCCTATTCTACCACACACTGGCCCATTGTCTACTTGCTGCAGCATTTGTGCATAAATAAGAGCCTAAGTCCTTAGCCTCATCATGTCTTTGACAGTGAATTATAGTGACCTATCTGATCACTTTGCTATTTCTTGGCATGGTGATCACCCTTCAAAACTATTTAAAGCATTTACAGACAAACCAAGATTATGATAGGCACTATATAAGACAAGTTGTATCTTTTGTCTAACCATTACAACTGGAGAGAAGATGGAAGATTTTTTGTTTGAAAAAGCAATGAACAACAAATACTCAGACCTGTGAACAACACATAGATCATCTTAACAACCTTGGTAGAATCCATCCTCTCTTGTGTCAAACAATCATCTCTAAATTTAAACCTCAAATGTCTTTTATTTTGTTTTTTTATTGCTAACTCAGGCTATCATTGTGAAAAAGTAAATCCAACAACGTCAGTTTTAAACTGAAGCATCCTTTCTCAAGAAGACATGAAAGAAAGATAAAGTGAGTCAGAGGGTTGTTTACAGTTTCAGTGATCTTACCCCCAGGGCCCCCAGATGTCTGTCTATTTTGAACAACGTGCTTCCCCCCCTCTGTCATCCAGATATCCCTCCACCGCACCACCTCCATTCCCCGTTCCACTGCTCTAAGCCACAACCACCAAACGCAATAAAGGCAGAGACCCCTTGTCCTCAACTACCACCCAACTAGACCCCACCATCAAGAACATCTTCCCCTCCCCACCCCACTCTGCCTTCCACAAGGCTGGTCCCCTTCGCTAATCCTTGGTTTGTGCCACTCTCCACACCAATGCCCCCAAACGCCCAGGTATCTTCCCCTGCAAAGATGCAAAACTTGCCGGCACATCACCTCCCTCACCTCTATCCAGAGCCCCAAACAGCTCTTCCAGGTGAGACAGAGGTTCACCTGCCATTCTTCCAACCTCATTCCTGATGAAGGGCTTTTGCCCAAAATGTCAATGTTCCTGCTTCTCGGATACTGCCTGACCTGTTGTGCTTTACCAGCACCAGTCTAACCTTGACACTCTTCCAACTTAGTTTACTCCATCAGGTGCTCCCAATGTGGTCTTCTCTACAATGGGGAGACCAAACCTAAACTTAGGTAATGGTTCACTTGCATCTCAGCCAGGCCTGCAGGAGCCAGCCAGACCTCCCAGTCACCATCCATTTTAATTCCTCTTCCCACTCCCCTTCTGACAAGACCACCCTTGGCCTCCTTAATTGTCAAATGAATCCAATCGCAAATTGGAAGAATAACACCTCATCTTCTGCCTGGGCAGCCTACAGCCCGGAGGACACAACACTGAGTTCTCCAATTTCAAATAACCTCCCTTCTCATCCTCCGACTCCATTCCCAGCTCCTCTCCTTCCCTTCCATTCCTCTGATTGATCTTTCCTTCCAGCCACCTACCAGATTCATTCCTCACATTGACCAACCAGGTCATGCCCTCTACCTGTCTTCACCTATCCCCATCTCACCACCCTGCCACCCTCCCTTTTATCAGCAGCTCCCTCCCATATGCACCCCCAGTCCTGAAGAAGGGTTACACCTAAAATGTCGATTTCCCAACCTCGTCATGCTGTCTGGTTTACCAACCTGGTGTTCTCTCTGTCTCCTGCTTGTCTATCCCAGGAATAATGAGGCTGTGATGTTGAAGAAAGGTGTTTCACCATTACTAATAAAAAGCTAGGTGAATGGTGCTATGGAGGCATTAGAGGTAGGGTGATGTTGGGGAGGGGAAGGGGATGCAAAACTAAAAGGTAGGGGTTTATGGTGAGAGGTGAAAATGTGTTGCTGGAAAAGCGCAGCAGGTCAGGCAATATCCAAGGAGCAGGAGAATTGACGTTTCGGGCATGAGCCCTTCTTCAAGAATGAGGAAAGTGTGTCCAGCAGGCTAAGATAAAAGGTAGGGAGGAGGGACTTAGGGGAGGGGAATTGGAAATGCGATAGTTGGAAGGAGGTCAAGGTGAGGGTGATAGGCTGGAGTGGGGGTGGGGCGGAGAGGTCAAGAAGAAGATTGCAGGTTAGGGAAGAGGTGCTGAGTTTGAGGGATTAGACTGAGACAAGGTGGGGGGAAGGGAAATGAGGAAACTGGAAAAATCTGAGTTCATCTCTTGTGGTTGGAAGGTTCCTAGGTGGAAGATGAGGCGCTCTTCCTCCAACTGTCGTGTTGCTATGGTCTGGCGATGAAGGAGTCCAAGGACCTGCATTTCCTTGGTGGAGTGGGAGGGGGAGTTGAAGTGTTGAGCCACGGGGTGGTTTGGTTGGTTGGTCCGTGTGTCCCAGAGGTGTTCTCTGAAACATTCTGCAAGTAGGCGGCCTGTCTCCCCAATATAGAGGAGGCCACATCGGGTGCAGCGGATGCAGTAAATGATGTGTGTGGAGGTGCAGGTGAATTTGTGGTGGATATGAAAGGATCCCTTGGGGCCTTGGAGGGAAGTAAGGGGGGAGGTGTGGGCGCAAGTTTTGCATTTCTTGCGAGATGCAGTATATGAAGTGCGTGGAGGTGCAGGTGAATTTACTCCCCTTCCCACTCCACCAAGGACATGCAGGTCCTTGGACTTCTCCATCAACCCAACCACCCCGTGGCTCAACACTTCAACTCCCCCTCCAACTCCACCAAGGACATGCAGGTCCTTGGACTCCTCCATCGCCAGACCATAGCAACACGACGGCTGGAGGAAGAGCGCCTCATTTTCCGCCTAGGAACCCTCCAACCACAAGGGGTGAACTGATTTTTCCAGTTTCCTCATTTCCCCTCCTCCCACCTTGTCTCAGTCTAATCCCTCAAACTCAGCACCGCCTTCCTAACCTGCAATCTTCTTCCCAACCTCTCCGCCCCCACCCCCACTCCGGCCTATCACCCTCACCTTGACCTCCTTCCACCTATCGCATTTCCAACGCCCCTCCTCCAAGTCCCTCCTCCCTACCTTTTATCTTAGCCTGCTGGACACACTTTCCTCATTCCTGAAGAAATGCTCATGCCCGAAACGTCGATTCTCCTGCTCCTTGGATGCTGCCTGACCTGCTGCGCTTTTCCAGCAACACATTTTCAGCTCTGATCTCCAGCATCTACAGTCCTCACTTTCTCCTTTATGGCGAGAGGGGAAAGGTTTAAAAAGGACCCAATGGGAAACAATTTCACACAGAGAGTGGTGCATGTCTGTTGCCAGAGGAAGTTGCCAGAGGAAGTGGTGGAGGTGGGTACAATTGAAACATTGTAGTTAGCACTGTTGTCTCACAGCGCCAGGGACCCGGATTCGATTCCAGCCTCGGGTGACTGTGTGGGGTTTGCATGTTCTCCCTGTGTCTTTGTGGATTTTCTCTGGGTGCTCCTGTTCCTCCCACAATTCAAAGATGTGTAAGTTAGGTCATGTTAAATGTCCGTTGTGTCCAGGGATATGAAGATTCGGTGGATAAGCCATAGGAAATGCAGGGTTACAGGGATGGGGTGGAGATGATGGGTGATGGTTTTCATAAGGTCAGTGACACTTGATGGGCTGAATGTCCTGTTTCCACACTATATGTTTCTGTGACTCTAAAATGCATCTGGATGGTTATAAGATTGGGAAAAGTTTTGAGGGATATAGGCCAAGCACTGGCAAATGGGACTGGATTAATTTAGGATATCTGGTCAGCATGGATGAGTTGGACCAAAGGTTCTGTTTCTGTGCTATATAAATCTACGAGTCTATCAGAGCCAGATCTGAAGCCGACAACATTGCTTTTTCATGCCTTTCAGTTTGCTGATCGAATTACTTCCATTTCAGGTTTTAGGAGCTCTCGGTTGTCTTTTTATAATGAATAATGGAGTTATTTTTCAAGCACTGCTGCTTTGGTTGATAAGGGCACTTCACAGTGGGAGTGAGAAAGCTGCTGGGTGTGCACCTGTCAGAGCCATGAGAGCTACAGGGCATGTAGATGCGGGAACGCTTTGATGTGCACACTTTTTTTGTGTGTTTTCAATCAAACGGAGTAGTTTCCATCTGATAGTATTAATTTAAAAAACACTGTTGCAACAGTTTTCTTCGGTGCCATGGTGGCACTGAAAGGTGATATTTATTGTCTCATTCATTGAGACCAGCAAATTCAAGGAGGTAAATAGCGAATCATAGGAACAATCAAGTTTTGCTTTCCAGAACTTGGAAAAGAAGTTGCATTCAGTTGAAGCTTTTCCTTTTACACTCACCATGATATTTTGTAAGAATGATAAAGTATAGAGGGAATAACACTTTATACTGTTTGAAAAGAGAATAGATCTTGTTTGGCAAGTGCCCTTCGATTAGTAGAAACCTCATATCTATTACAACTCAAACTGAAGGAGAAACATCTCATCTTCAAACGAGGCACCTTACAACCTCCTGGGTTCAATATTGAGTTCAACAAGTACAAGCGTTGAACCCATTCTTTCCCTTTCGTTTCGCTTTGCTTGTTATATTCTCTGTCACCATGCCCTCTCTCCCCTCTCCCCAACCCAGTGGGACTGTCTGTTTTCTCCAGTCTGGCAGGTAGACACACCATTGTTCTGCCATTCTCACATTCCGATCACTCATTTGATCTATCAGCATCCTTTCTCTCCCAGCACTCCATCCCATCCCTGACACTATAGCACAAATGATGCCCCCTCTACACTTCATTTCAGGTCTGATGAAGAGTCATCTAGACTCGAAACGTTAGCTTGCTCTCTCTGCGTGGATGCTGTCTGACCTGTTGTGATCTCCAGCGTTTTTGGTTTCCAGTCCAGATTCCATCATCTGCAGTAATTTGCCCCTATTTCCTATCTATGAATATTCTGATGAGTTCCATACTCAAAGCTTGAATAACTCATGTCTTCTTTATGGGCAGCACAGTGGCTCAGGTTCAATTCCTGCCTTGGGTGACTGTCTGTGTGGTGTTTGCACATTCTCCCCGTGTCTGCATGGGTTTCCTCCCACAATCCAAAGATGTGCAGGTTAGGTGAAATGGCCATGCTAAATTGCCCATAGCTTCAGCTGCATTAGTCAGGTTAATTTTGGATAGTGGAATGGATCTGGGTCGGTGTGGACTTGTTGGGCCAAAGGGCCTGTTTCCACATTGTATGGAATCTAATCTAATCTTTCAGTATCCAGTCAAGACCATTGAGTACAGGACTGAAAATGTGTTGCTGGAAAAGCGCAGCAGGTCAGGCAGCATCCAAGAAACAGGAGATTCGATGTTTTGGGCATAAACCCTTCATTCCTGAAGAAGGGCTTATGCCCGAAATGTCGAATCTCCTGTTCCTTGGATGCTGCCTGACCTGCTGCGCTTTTCCAGCAACACATTTTCAGCTCTGATCTCCAGCATCTGCAGACCTCACTTTCTCCTCCATTGAGTACAGGAGTCAGGACATCCTGTCAAAGCTGAACAAGACATTGGTGAGGCCACATATGAAGTACTGTTTACCATTCTGGTCACCCTGGAAAGGGTACAAAAAATATTTGCAGGGATGTTACCAGAACTGGCAGGTTTCCGTTATAAGGAGAGGCTGGATAGACTGGGAATTTTTGCCTGGTGCAGCATATGGCTGAGGGGTGACCCATACAGTGGTTTATAAAATTATGAGGGGCAGAGATAAGGTGAATAGCCAAGGTCTTTTCCCTTGGGGAGGGGAGTTCAAAACTATAGGGGATAGGTATCAGGTGAGAGGGGAAAGAAGCAATGTTTCCACGCAGAGGGTGGTGCAGATATGCAATAAGCTGCCAGAGGAAGGTGGGTAAAATCACAACATTCAAAAAACATTTGCATCGGTACATATATAACAAAGCTTTGTAGGGGATATGGGTCAAACGCAGGCAAGTAGGACTCATTCAATTTGAGAAACCTGGTCAGCATGGATGAGTTGGGCTGAAGGGCCGAACTGCATGCTGCATGACTCTTTAATCCATGAATATCAATATATCACAGTCCTAGCACAGGAAGCAAGCTTTTACGTCCATTAAGTCCACATTAGCCAATCAAGTTGCTATCCAGACTAATTCCCTTTCCCAGCTCTTGTGGGTTAGAGCCAGTCATGGGCAAATCCAAGTGCTTTTTAAATATTGTAAGGGGTTCTTTCTCTATCAATCTTTCATGGAGTAAACTCCAGAATCCCAGCACCCTCAGGCGGGGGCGCAATATATCCCCCAAATCCTTCAATATTTTACCTTAAATCTATTCCCCTTGTTTAACCAAGGGGAGTAGGTGTCTTCTCCATTCTGTCTAGGCCCATTACAATTTTATGTACTTCATTTCACTCCCTCCTCAGTGTCTTCTGACCCCAAACATAAAGCCTCACCTGTCTAATTTTTTCTCACAGCTAAGAATCTCTAACCCTAGCAACATTCGATATAATTTTATCTATAATATCTCCAGTGTAATTAGATTCTCCCTTTTGTGTGATAATCAGAACTGCAAGCAGTGCTCAAGCTGTGGCCTAACCAGTATTTAATGCAATTCTAGCACAACTTCCCAGCTTATACATTCTACGCTCTAGTTATTAAAGTCAAGTATCCCATATGTCATCTGAATCACTTTATCTAATTCTTCATTCATCTTTGGGAACCCGTGAACAAGCATCGAATGTCCCACTCTTTCTCCACAGCTCTCAGTATCCTACCAGTTACTGTCATTTCCTTACCTTGTTTAGCGCCCTCAAATGTACTACCCAACAGCTCTCCAGATTCATTTCCATTTGCGATTATTCTGTCCCCGGATATTTTCCTTCAGGTTAAAGCTTTCTCTTTTATTATCTACCACACAGACAAGCATCTAAGTCTTCTTCATCAGACCCATACATTCAAGTCCAAATTAGTGATGTACACCACGAAAATGAAGGGAAATAGTTACTGAATCTTTTAAAATCCACTGCAAACTGTAAATGAGTTTTAACAAACAACCCATTATCCTTTGTCTCTTGCCTTTATGTGATTTGTATCCAACTTGCCACTGCTCCTTGGATCAAATACAAGAATCCAGAGAAAGTCCTGTCAGGGTGAAAGGGAAAGCTGGTAGGTATAGAGAATGCTGGATGACTAAAGAAATTGAGGGTTTGGTTAAGAAAAAGAAGGAAGCATATGTCAGGTACAGACAGGATAGATCTAGTGAATCCTTAGAAGAGTACAAAGGAAGTAGGAGTATACTTAAGAGGGAAATCAGGAGGGCAAAAAAGGGACATGAGATAGCTTTGGCAAATAGAATTAAGGAGATCCAAAGGGTTTTTACAAATGTATTAAGGACAAAAAGGTAACTAGGAAGAGAATAGGGCCCCTCAAAGATCAGCAAGGCGGCCTTTGTGTGGAGCCACATAAAATGGAGGAGATACTAAATGAGTATTTTGCATCAGTATTTACTGTGGAAAAGGATATGGAAGATATAGACTGAAGAAGGGCTCATGCCTGAAACGTCGATTCTCCTGCTCCTTGGATGCTGCCTGACCTGCTGCGGTTTTCCAGCAACACATTTTCAGCTCTAATCTCCAGCATCTGCAATCCCCACTTTCTCCCTGTAGGGAAATAGATGGTGACATTTTGCAAAATGTCCAGATTACAGAGGAGAAGTGCTGGAAGTCTTGAAACAGTTAAAGGTGGATAATTCCCCAGGACCTGACCAGGTGTACCCGAGAACTCTGTGGGAAGCTAGAGAAGTGATTGCTGGGCCTCTTGCTGAGATATTTGTATCATCGATAGTCACAGGTGAGGTGCTGGAAGACTGGAGGTTGGCAAAAGTGGTACCACTGTTTAAGAAGGGCGATAATGACAAGCCAGGGAACTATAGACCAGTGAGCCTGACCTCAGTGGTGGGCAAGGTGTTGGAGGGAATCCTGAGGGACAGGATGTACATGTATTTGGAAAGGCAAAGACTGATTAGAGATAATCAACATGGCTTTGCCCGTGGGAAGTTATGTCGCACAAACTTGATTGAGTGTTTTGAAAAAGTAACGAAGAAGATTGATGAGGGCAGACCAGTAGATGTGATCTACATGGACTTCAGTAAGGTGTTCGACAAGGTTCCCTATGGGAGACTGATTAGCAAGGTTAGATCTCATGGAATACAGGGAGAACTAGCCATTTGGATACAGAACTGGCTCAAAGGTATAAGACAGAGGGTGGTGGTGAAGGTAGTTTTTCAGACTGGAGGCCTGTGACCAGTGGTGTGCCACAAGGATCGGTGCTGGTTCCTCTACTTTTTGTCATTTACATAAATGATTTGGATGAGAGCATAAGAGGTACAGTTTGTAAGTTTGCAGAATACACCAAAATTGCGGGTGCCGTGGGCAACGAAGAGGGTTACCTCAGATTACAATAGGATCCTGACCAGATGGGCCAATGGTCTGAGAAGTGGCAGATGGAGTTTAATTCAGATAAATGCAAGTTGCTGCATTTTGGGAAAGCAAATATTAGCAGGACTTCTACACTTAATGGAAAGGTACAAGGGAGTGTTGCTGAAAAAAGAGACCTTGGAGTGCAGGTTCATAGCTCCTTGAAAGTGGAGTCGCAGTAGATAGGATAGTGAAGAAAGCATTTGTATGATTTCCTTTATTGGACAGAGTATTGAGTACAGGAGTTGGGAAGTCATGTTGCAGCTGTATAGGACATTGGTTAGGCCATTGTTGGAATATTGCGTGAAATTTTGGTCTCCTTCCTATCGGAAAGATGTTGTGAAACTTGAAAAAGTTCAGAAAAGATTTACAAGGATGTTGTCAGGGTTGGAGTATTTGAGCTATAGGGAGAGGCTGAACAGGCTGGGGCTGTTTTCCCTGGAGCGTCGGAGGCTGAGGGGTGACCTTATAGAGGTTTACAAAATTATGAGGGGCATCGATAGGATAAATAGACAAAGTCTTTTCCCTGGGGTCAGGGAGTGCAGAACTAGAAGGCATAGGTTTAGGGTGAGAGGGAAAAGATATAAAAGAGATCTAAGGGGCAACATTTCCCACAGACGGTAGTATGTGTATGGAATGAGCTGCCAGAGGATGTGGTGTAGGCTGGTACAATTGCAACATTTAAGAGGCGATTGGATGGGTATATGAATAGGAAGGGTTTGGAGGAATATTGACTGGGTGCTGGCAGGTGAGACTAGATTGTGTTGGGATATTTGGTCGGCATGGACGGGTTGGACCGAAGGGTCTGTTTACATGCTGTACATTTCTATGACTCTACGACTCTATATAGGATCAAGAACAGACCATTCGATCCTCCCCTCAAGCCTGTTCTGCCATTCACTGACATCACGGCCGATCTGTGGTTGAACTCCATCGACCCTTGACCCATACTCCTTAACATGTTTGCCTTAAAAAAATTTTCATCTCAGATTTAACATTAACAACTGACCCAACGTCCACCACCATTTGTGGAAAAGAGTTCCAAACATCTACCACCCATTGTGTGTAGAAGTGCTTCTGTGCATCTCTCCTAAAAGATCTCACCCTAATTCTCAGACCATGCCAGCTTGTTCTGGAATCTCTAACCAGTTTACCTTTATCTGCCCTGTCTTTTCCCATTCGTATCTTGAAGGTTTCAATCAAATTACCCCTTAACTTTCTAAATTCCAGAGAATGCACACAGACTTCTCCTTCTGTGAAGACACTTATTAAAGCCCTACTGAAATCTGTAGAGACTACATTAAATGCAGTACCATCCTTGACAGTCCCTGTTACCTCCTCAAAAGATTCCAACATATTAGTCAGACATCATCCAATAATAAATTGGTGTTGATTGTTTTTTTTATTCAACCTTAACTTTATAATTATGGTTATTTTGTTCCTCAGTTTCTCTCTCAATAACTTTAAAACTGACAAGGTTTGTAATTGATGTGCAATTATGTAGCCTGTATCTTGCTCCTTTTTCAAGCAATGGTACAATTTTGGTGGTTCTCCAATACCCTGACATAATTCCTGTTGCCGGGCAGAATTGGAAAATGATGGTCAGAACCTCTGACACTTTATCTCTCGCCTTGCCTCACAGCCAACAATCTTAACATTTCATGTGGATCTGTAAATGTATCCAATTTCAATGTGATCAATCCTCTTATTATTACTATAAAAATGGAATGTGCTGGAGAAATTCAGCAGGTCAGGCAACAGCTGTGGACCAAGAAGCAAGTTAATGTTTCGAGTTCAACATGGCTCTTCTTCCAAGAGCTGCAGTCTGTGCCTTTACCTATTATTGCTATCTTTTTTACGAATTAATATCATTTAAGGGGTGGCATGGTGGCTCAGTGGTTAGCACTACTGCCTCCCAGCACCTAGGTCCCAGGTTCCATTCTAGCCTTGGGTGACTGTCTGTGTGGAGTTTGCACATTCTCCCTATGTCAGCGTGGGTTTTCTCTGGGTGCTCCGGTTTCCTTCTACAGTCCAAAGATGTGCAAGTCAGGTGAATTGACCATGTTAAATTGTTATAGTGTTAAGTGCACTAGTCAGAGGGAAATGGCTCTGGATGGGTTACCCTTCGGAGGGTTGGCATGGATTTGTTAGGCCGAAGGGCCTATTTCCACACTGTAGGGAATCTAAACTCAGCTAATATTTCACACTTCTTTCTGATTCGAATACCTGCATTGCACCTCTTTTTTGTGAAGGCACTTCTAACTTATTCAGAGTTATATCAGCATCTTCTGTCTCCACACACAGGCAGCTCTTATTGTATTTAACATATTAATCAGCAATAATCTTCCTCTGGTTATCCTCTTATCTCTATATACTTATTTTAAAAATCTATCTTTGCTTTCCTAATTTTCTTCTAAATTTCGAGACCAATACTTTTCACGCGTCTCTAGGTTTCTGAAATGTTATGCTCTCAGTCAATATTGTAAGCTTCCCATTTCTTTCTTATTTTCTCTTTCAATCTGCTTCACATTCAAAGGCTCAGGATTAGTCTTTTTTTTGATGGGAAAATACTTCCGCTGAATCCTTACAATCTCTTCCTTCAATGCCTCGCAATGGATTGGCACTATCTTCAATTAAATGTTTCCAGTCGAATTCAGCTTAATGACAATTCAGTTTCAAAACATTAATATAATAATGGAATGATGTTGTACAGAAGAGAATGTGATTGCAAAGATCTTTGCATCCTAGCTCTCCACTGGAGCCGTACCTGAGGACTGGATGGAGGCAAATGTAATTCCTCTCTTCAAGAAAGGAAGTAGGGAAATCCCTGGCAATTACAGACCAGTCAGTCTCACGTCTGTCATCTGCAAGGTGTTAGAAAGGATTCTGAGGGATAGGGTTTATGACCATCTGGAAGAGCATGGCTTGATTAAATGCAATCAGCATAGCTTTGTGAGGGGCAGGTCATGCCTCACAAACCTTATCGAGTTCTTTAAGGATGTTACCAGACAAGTTGATGATGGTCAAGCGGTGGATGTGGTGTATATGGACTTCACCGAGGCATTTCATAAGGTTCCCCATGGTAGGCTCGTTCAGAAAGTCAGGAGGAATGGGATGCAGGTAAATCTAGCTGTCTGGATACAGAATTGTCTGGTCGACAGAAGACAGCGAGTGGTAGTGGAAGGAAAGTATTCTGCCTGGAAGTCAGTGATGAGTGGTGCTCCACAGGGCTCTGTTCTTGGGCCTCTACTCTTTGTAATTTTTATTAATGACTTGGATGAGGAGATTGAAGGATGGGTCAGCAAGTTTGCAGACGACACAAAGGTTGGAGGTGTCATTGACAGTATAGAGGGCGGTTGTAGGCTGCACCGTGACATTGACAGGATGCAGAGATGGGCTGAGAGGTGGCAGATGGAATTCAACCTGGATAAATGTGAAGTGATGCATTTTGGAAGGTCGAATTTGAAAGCTGAGTGCAGGGTTAAAGACAGGATTCTTGGCAGTGTGGTGGAACAGCGGGATCTTGGTGTGCAGGTACATGGATCCCTTAAAATGGCCACCCAAGTGGACAGGGTTGTGAAGAAAGCATATGGTGTTTTGGCTTTCATTAACAGGGGGATTGAGTTTAAGAGCCATGAGATCTTGTTGCAGCTCTATAAAACTTTGGTCAGACCGCACTTGAAATACTGCGTCCAGTTCTGGTCGCCCTATTATAGGAAAGATGTGGATGCTTTGGAGAGGGTTCAGAGGAGGCTTACGAGGTTGCTGCCTGGAATGGAAGGCTTATCTTATGAAGAGAGGTTGACTGAGCTCGGACCTTTTTCACTGGAAAAAAGAAGGAAGAGAGGGGACTTAATTGAGGTATACAAGATAATGAGAGGCATAGATAGAGTTGATAGCTGGGGACTTTTTCCCAGGGCAGAAATTGTTAACACGAGGGGTCATAGTTTTAAGCTGTTTGGCGGAAAGTATAGAGGGGATGTCAGAGACAGGTTCTTTACGCAGAGAGTTGTGAGAGCATGGAATGCGTTGCCAGCAGCAGTTGTGGAAGCGAGGTCATTGGGGATATTTAAGAGATTACTGGACATGCATATGGTCACAGAAATTTGAGGGTTCATACATTAGGTTTACCTTACATGAGGATCAATGGTCAGCACAACATCGTGGGCTGAAGGGCCTGTTCTGTGCTGTATTGTTCTTTGTTCTATGTTGTAGAAAGGCAGGAGGTGTCTTTGGGATGAAACAATCAAATTGATATTTAAAGTATATTTCAAATCACTGCAGCTCTGTCCATCAAATAATATTTCTTTCTGTCACTTTTGAAGATTTTGCCAATCACTTGAAATCTGTATAGAAGCCTGACAAAGATGAAAAAAACAGGATGTGATTCAGAGAGAAGTATTAATACAAACGGAGACTTCTATACCTTTGTCAGTTACCAGAACTCTCCTGTTTCTTGAGTTAACAATTATAGAAGTTTCTCCTTGGACAGGAAGTCATTTTCTTGTTCTTTTTTGAAATGAAAGCATTATTGCTAGAAAGTTTCAAACATAATATTTGTGTTTTGCGCATATGGAATAGAAACGCATTAGCTGTGAAAGGTGGTGTTTAGGATAATTGTCTTTTTTACCGTGCCAATGTAAATACAGTAGTGTCTGGGAAATTTCTGCCACTCTCGTGCGTTATTACTTTACATCTATTTCAAATGGGCAGACAACAGCGATATCCAATTCCTTAGAAATAATTGAAAATAATTACAAACAAAAGAGGAAGTCCACTTTGTAGACATAAACATCTGCAAAGGATATTTTACAACAGTGAGAAGAAATGACACCTTTTGCTAAGTTTCAGTGCAAACATTCATCTCTGTTTTGCAATATTGTGAAAACAAAGTTAGAGATGCAGCCGCACGCTTATGGGAGCAGCAACATAAGAGTTCACAAGTTCCAATCTCAGGATTTAGAACATAAATTTCAGAAACTCTCATAACTTTCACATAATACAAGGTGAGGTTATATTGTAAAAACTTTCCACTTGATTCCGAACCCTTACTTTCTATTTCCTTCCGTTCCTCCTTTCAGCAATGTTTCTCCCTCATTTCTGTTCAATATTCATCTTTGCTTCCAATGGAAAAACAAAGAGGTGTGTGAATATGAAACTCAAGAAGGCAAGGAAAACTGAGTCAGGGTGAGAGTATTGACCATAAATATCTCAGTTGAAACATGCTTGCCATGTAATTATGGTAAATATTGTAAAATGCTCAAGCCTACCAGAACAGATTGATGCTTATTAGTACATAATTTGACTACTACTGATATCAAAAGACAAGGTGTTGGAACTTTTTATCTTGAACTCATCAGGACCAAAACATAAGAGTACGAAATCTCAACAACAATCTCATCGATGCAAGCCATAATGCACATAAAGCATGTCTCTCTGTTTTTTTTCCAGCAAGATTTGACTAAACTAACCAATTCCTGATTCACACCATGCTTAACAGCAAACTATTAATTGCTCACTCTATGTTTTGAGGTAAATTAATAACTGAGCCTTACAGAGGGTCTTGAAGGAACTGTAATGTTGTAGGAATTCTTCAAAATTCCCCAAGACAGGCAAAGCACAAAGACAAGTACAAGATAGTGATGAACTGCGCTGAAACAAGTTAGGAAGATCACAAACTTTAGATAGTGCAGAAGGAGGTCAACGATGCATCATGCTTACACTGGCTCTCTGTGTATTTTGCTTCAGTGCCAAAATCATGCCTTTTCCCTATAACCTTGCAAGTTGTTTGTATTTCGAAAATCATTCAATGCCCTCTTCAATGCATTGGGTGAACTTACCTCCTGCATGTTTTCAGGCACCACATTTTCAACCCGAATCACTCACAGAGTGAAGAAATCACTCTTACTCTCCCAGCCTGATGTGGCTGTACTTCAGCCTGGTGTGGCAGTACCCCAGCCTGATGTGGCAGTACCCCAGCCTGGTGTGGCAGTACCCCAGCCTGGCCTGGCAGTATCTCACCCTCACCGTTGCCTCAGCATGATCTCCCAGGGTCATGATCCTCAATGTGACTCCTGGTGCAGTCTGAAGCTGAGGTTCAGTGCAGCTGGAAACTAGGCGTCAGTGTGGTCTGGGTAGGAAGACCGTTGTTCTGAACTTTTATTTCCAATTTTTAAGATCTTGTACCTAAGATTGCGCTGTCAGTGGCGATGTGTAAACTTTTCACTGTACCCATTTGAGTACATGCGACAATATAGCTAATTCATTCATTCAAGGAACTAGTCCCAAATTTGACAATCTGTCCAGATAACTGATCTCTCATTCATGAACCATTCTCCAAAACATCTTCTCCAACGTATTCACATCCTTTCAAAAATGCCTCACCCCCTGAGGTGTCACCAGTGTCCTGTACATATTCAGAATAAATCCCTGGCACTTGTAGTCTGTGCCCACATTAATGAAGTCTATAATATTGCATGCGTTATTAAAGCTTTTCCACCACTAATCATTACTTGTGCAGTTATTTCACAGATTTTTGTAGACCTGCATATCTTATAGAAAAGGACCTTTTATTTTGTTCTTCCTCGTCATGTCTTTTGAACCAAAACATGTCACCTCTCACTCTGTGCATTGAACCGTATCTGCCCATTATTCACCCACTCTAACTACCTGTCAGTGCCTTTCTGAAGTCCCACATTTACTCTATTCAGAGTTTACAACTTTGATAAAGTTGGCAAATGTAATATTGTCCCCTGCACACCAAAATATACATCAGTTGTATGTTTGTAAACAAAAGCAACGTTTCCAATTCTGACTCATTGGGATCTCCACTCCAAGGCCTGGGGTAAAATCACTGAATTCCCCATTATCAACATCCTGGGTTTACTGTTGACCAGAAACTCAAATGGATTCACCTCATGAACACAGTGGCCACAAGAACCTGTCAGAGGCTATGCATACTGTGGCAAGTAAGTCACCTCCTGACTCCCCAAAGCCTGTTCACCATCTACAAGGCTGAAGTTAGGAGTGTGATGGAACATTCCCCATTTGTGTGGATGGATGAAGCTGCAATAACATTCAAGAAGCATAATACCTTCCAGGACGAAACAGCCCACTTAACTAGTACCACATCCACAAGCATCCACTCCCTCCACCACTGATGCTCATCAGCAGCAGTGTGCATTATCTACAAGATGCATCGCAAAAATTTACCGAATTTCTGGAGAGAGTACCTTCCAAAGCCATGACCACTTCCATTTAGAAAGACATGGGCAGTAGATACATGGGAACACCATCACCTGCATGTTCCCCTCAAGCCACTCACCATTCTGACTTGGAAATGTATGGCCATTCTTTCATTATGTGGAGGTGCTGGTGTTGGACTGGGGATGGACAAGGTTAAAAATCTCACGACTCCAGATTATAGTCCAACAGATTTATTTGGAATTACAAGCTTTCAGAATGCTGCTCTTTCGTCAGGTAGCAATTCTTTCATTGTCGCTGGGTCCAAATTCCAAAATTCCTTCCTGAAGGTGGACCCACAGTATACAGATTGCAGAGGGATGGACAAAAAATGCTGGTCCAGCAAGCAATGCCCACAACATTGGTCAATAAAAACAATGCCATCATCCAACCTTAAAAATACACATTTACCATTTCTCCATGTTTCCTATTCCTCATGCAAATTTGTATACATGCTCCTTGTACTTTGGGAGGATATTCTTGCAAGAATATACAATTAAGTTATTTGGTGGAAATGAGAATTCACAAAGGGATTACCACATGTTGGGATTGTATTGTAAGCCTCCCAGTAGCCAGCAGGAAATCGATAAGTAAGTATCTCTGGAGATCTCATCTATGTGCAAAAATAATAGGCTTGTAATGGTCAGGGATTCTAACTTTCCAGACATAGATTGATTTGGATTGTTACAGTAATAATGGCTTAGATGGGGAGGAATTTATCAAGGGTGGACAAGAAAATGTTCTTATTCAATATATGGATATACCTATTCGAGAAAGAGCAATACTTGACCTTCTGTTGGGAATTAAGGCAGAGCAAATGACCGAGGTGTCAGTGAGGGAGCACTGTGAGGCAAGTGACCATAATTTTATGAGTTTTAAAATATGGAAAAGGATAGATCTGATCAAAAAGTTAAAAATCTAAATTGGAGATAAGGCCAATTTTGACAGGATTAGACAGAAACTTTCAAAAATTGACTGGGGGAGGCTATTCGCAGGTAAGATGATTTAGGGGAGATGTCAGAGGTAGGTTCTTTACACAGAGAATGGTGAATGCATGGAATGCACTGCCAGCAGTGGTAGTAGAGTCAGATACATTCGGGACATTTAAGCGACTTTTGGATAGGCACAAGGAAGATAGTAAAATGAAGGGTATGTAGGTTAGTGTGGAGTAGGATAAAAGGTCAGCTGAACATTGAGGGCTGAAGGGCCTGTACTGTGCTGCATTGTTCTATGTTCTATTTTCTTTTTCCCCATAACTTTTGATCCCTTTGGCAACCAAGAATATATCTATCTCTGTTGTAAATATACTCAGCGACCTGGCCTCCACAGCCCTCAGTGACTAAGAATTCCACAGATTCACCACTCTCTGGCTGAAGGAGTTTCTCATTGTCTCTGTTCTAAGGAGCCTTCCCTTTACTCTAACGCTGGGCCCTCGAGTCACCATCTCTCATGCGAACAGAAACATCTTCCCAACGTCTACTCTGTCCAGGCCATTCAGTATTTTGTAAGCCTTCAATCAGATCATCACACTGGGGATCTCTGCCCTCCATGATCAACAATGTCAGGCAAAGATTTAGTCTTGATGTGAACAACAACATCCAGTCCAGGATTTGGTCACAACACAAAACCATCTCTATTGTCCCGACAAAGGGTTTCAGCCTGAAATATTGACTTTCCTGCTTCTCTGATGCTGTCCGATGTGCTGTGCTTTTCCAGCTTCACATCTATTAAGTCTGGCTTCCAGCATCTGCAGACCTTACAGTCTCCATGTCTATTGCAAATCGTTATTGCGCTTTTATTATTACACCACCTCAGAGGTCATGAGAGAGAGAGAGAGAGAGAGAGAGAGACGACACGATACAGGGACAACATTTCAATTTGTAAATCACTTATCATTTTGCATTATATTATTGTTTTGGTCATTTTTCTCTGAGGCCAGCCTGCACAAAACCCACTGAATTGAGACTGAATTCCTCACCTCTAAATTCAACAATGGCTTGCATGTGCCGTTACTATAATACAATGTCTCACAGCACCCCCTTGTCACCCACATAAAGTTGGTCAAAGAGGGCAGTTTTACAGAATGGCATAAAGGAAGAAAGAGAGGTGGACAGACAGAAAGATTAGGGAGTTCAGTCAAGAGTTGAGGAACCAGTGAGCTGAGGGCAAAAGAAGGGAGCAATTAAAAAGGCAATTCAAGGACAGAGATTGAAATGAGTGTGATATCACTATTATAACCCTTCAAATATACCTTTGGGACAAATGCAATTTGCTTAAATGCTGAGGCAGGGATAAAAATCAAAGTAAATATGCCAGTGAAAGTGCCTTTTCTTTTGCACCTGGCAGTTCTGTGGCCGAGTCACAGGAGTGATAGTTGCTCCCTTGCTCTCGCTGTTCATGCTGTCAAAATCAGTCACCAGTGACCAGCACTACAAACATATATGCACCTTTAAAATACAAGCAGAGACAGAGCAAAATAGCCTCAAGCATGACAAGAACAACGCCCCAGAGAGTCACACGGAACAAAACCTTGGCAAAACCAGTTATTGATTGCTCAATTAACTTTTTCTTTTTAAAAAGAAGAGAGCTAGATCAATATCTGTTTAATGCTTAAGTACTGTCAGGATAAGGCTAGACATGGGGGTGGGGGGGTGGGAGGGGGTGGTTAGGTACAGACGGAGATACTTAGAGTGTTAATTTTAACTCAACTTAATAGACGCTAGCCCACAGTGAAGCAAACCACTTTTGTGCTTGAAAGGATAATGTATTCAGTTTTGGAGAATGATATCCCTGCAGCGTTCTCCCAATATTATTCTCAGATCACTGACAGGTGATGATTGCTAGCATAACGAACCACATAGAAGGTCATCTTCAGAATGGATTCAATTCATTTACATGGGCAATTGTGATTCCATTATGTCAGTGTCACCATTGTATGCTGCACCGTTTAACCAGTTGAGGAAGCCATTGATTCCTCAAACACCAAGGATTAATATAAATAAACTAAATTTACTCGAGGAAGCTGAGAGGGCCAGCTGAAAAGTTACAGCCACACCATCCCCAGGCAGAAGGTTAGTAATGGTGTTCTTCATGTAAATGAGGGTAGAATTTGGGAATTTCTTTCACACAAATGTCAAGTGATGCTCAATTATGAAATGTCAAATTTACATTGATGATTTGCTGTTTTCCAAAGGGAATAAGGGATAAGAGGCAATCTCAAGTATTTGTGATCCAGAGAGGAATGTGAAGTGGTGGGGAACAGACCAGCTATTAAACTCATTGAATGGCAGACAGGCCTCAGGGGCTAAATGGGCTCCCCAGATATTATTACTTTCATTCCACAAATCAATGCCCCGACCAGACACAACGTTACAACAAACAGTAGAATTTAGTTAGAAACCTTGAGGATTATTTCCAAAATTGGGCTACAGGGTCAGTTTCAATTTGCTGCAGTTTTCACGTACGTTGGACAAACAGAATTCATTAAATAAAGAGCACATCTAGAATGTCATTTGTGGGTGGAATTAGAAATTATAGTTTGTCTATTAAAGAAATCACTAGGCAGAAGTGTGGGACTGAGGTTTTCAGATCAAACAGGCTTAATGGACCCAATGGCCTATTTCTACTCCTAAGCCTTCTGGTCTTATGTCAGTGGTAATCTCATTGGGCTAATAATACAGAAACCCAGGCTACTATCATGGGTTTGAATGCCACCATGAAAAATGGTGCAAGTTGAAATCAACAAAAAAGTTGAAACTAAAACTGAACTAAAGCCAAACATGCAATCACGTGTAAGGGATGGCATAAGGGATGGCATGGTGGCTCAGTGTTGCCTCACACCATCAGGGACCCGGGTGCAATTCCCGCCTCAGGCAACTGTCAGTGTGGATTTTGCATATTCTCCCCGTGTCTGCATGGATTTCCTCTGGGTGCTCTGGTTTCCTTCCACAGTCCAATGATGTGCAGGTGAGTGGGATTAGCCATGGGAAATGCAAGATTATAGGAATTGGGGCAAGGTTCTTTGGACTTCCACACTGCAGGGATTCTATGATTCATTGTCAACTGTTGTAAAAGCCTATCTGGTTGATTGAGGTCCTTGCAGGAAGCAATAATGCTGTGCTTTCTCAGTCTGGTCCACGGGTATTTCCAGATCCACAGCGACTGCCCTCTGGGCAATAAGGAATGATCAGTAAATGTTGGCCATAGCCAGTGATGCCCACATCCTGTTAACAAAGTTTAAAAGTCTTGAAACCAAATTGCTTCAGCACTAGCGATTTTTCTTGATTTTATTATTTCATTTGGTTTTCCAATTCTGACGTGAAAAATATTGAACTTGATGCAGCAGGTCCCCACCACCATAAGAAGCTTCAGAAAATGCTTTACATGGGATGAAGTTGAGGGCATTTCTTTGTAGACAAATGTGACAAATACTCAGTGAAGGACAAGCCTTTTTAAAATATCAGGAATAAAAGTGGCTGGTTGAATCTCCTTTTGAAGGAATGTTTGAAAGCAAAATGATGGATATCATTTAGAGAAGATTCTCAGGGACTTGAATTTTAAGAAGAATGGGTTTATTATAATAGTCAGCGTGGCTTTATGCGAGTGAGGCCAGAGTTTCACAAATTTAGGCCGCCAGCATTCTTAAAGATCCATCCCATCCTGGCAATGTTTTTCTACAACTTCCACTATCGAGGCAAAGATACACAAGCCTGAACATATGCACCAGCTGGTTTTGAAACAGTTTCTACCCTAATGTTGTTAGAATACTGAATGGACTCACAAACTCTTGACATTTGCCTAAACCTGTGTTTTTTGTTTTTGCTGGATTTTAACATTTTTTTTTAATTATCAATGCTACTTAACTCTGTGATCTGTCTGTATTGCTCACAAGACAAATGTTGGCCAGGGGACTGGAGAGTGGCGAATGTCCAGGGGACTGGAGAGTGACGAATGTCCAGGGGACTCGAGAATGACGAATGCCAGGGGACTGGAGAGTGGCGAATGTTTCATTGTCACTGGGGGTGGTACCAGGGGACTGGAGAGTGGCGAATATTGTGCCCTGTTCAAAAAAGGGAATAGGGATAACCCCTGGAATTACAGGCCAGTTAGTCTTACTTCGATGGTAGGCAAAGTAATGGAAAGGGTACTGAGGGATAGGATCTATGAGTATCTGGAAAGACACTGCTTGATTAGGAACAGCCAGCACGGATTTGTGAGGGGCAGGTCTTGCCTTACAAGTCTTATTGAATTCTTTGAGGAGGTGGCCAAGCATGTGGATGAGGGTAGAGCAGTGGATATAGTGTACATGGATTTTATTAAGGCATTTGGTAAGGTTCCCCATGGTAGGCTTATGTGAAAAGTCAGGAGGCATGGGATAGTGGGAAATTTGGTCAGTTGGATAGAGAACTGGCTAACCGGTCAAAGTCAGAGAGTGGTGGTAGATGGTAAATATTTAGCCGGGAGCCCAGTTACAAGTGGAGTTCCATAGGGATCAGTTCTGGGTCCTCTGCTGTTTCTAATGTTTATTAATGACTTGGAAGAGGGAGATGATACGAAGATTGGTAGAGTTATGGATAGTGAGGAGGGCTGTTGTTGGCTGCAAAGGAACTTAGATATGATGCAGAGCTGGGCTGAGGAGTGGCAGATGGAGTTCAACCCTGTCAAGTGTGAGGTTGTCCATTTTGGAAGGGCAAATAAGAATGCAGAATATAGGGTTAATGGTAGGGTTCTTAGTAAGATGGAGGAGCAGCGGGATCTTGGGGTCTATGTTCATAGCTCTTTGAAAGTTGCCACTCAGGTGGATAGAGCTTGCAAGAAGGCCTATGGTGTATTAGCTTTCATTAGTAGAGGGATTGAATTCAAGAGTCATGAGGTGATGTTGCAGCTGTACAGGACCTTGGTAAGGCCACATTTGGAGTACTGTGTGCAGTTCTGGTCACCTCATTTTAGGAAAGATGAGGGAGCTTTGGAGAGGGTGCAGAGGAGATTTAACCAGGATGTTGCCTGAAATGGAGAATAGATCATACGAGGATAGGTTGAGAGTACTAGGCCTTTTCTCATTGGAATGGCGAAGGATGAGAGGTGACTTGATAGAGGTTTATAAGATGATCAGGGGAATAGATAGAGTAGATAGTCAGAGACTTTTTCCTCGGGTACAACAGAGTGTTACAAGGGGACATAAATTTAAGGTGAAGGGTGGAAGGTATAGGGGGATGTCAGGGGTAGGTTTTTTACCCAGAGAGTGGTGGGGGCATGGAATGCGCTGTCTGTGGGAGTGGCAGAGTCAGAATCATTGGTGACCTTTAAGCGGCAATTGGATAGGTACATGGATAGGTGCTTAAGCTAGGACAAATGTTCGGCATAACATCGTGGGCCGAAGGGCCTGTTCTGTGCTGTGTTGTTCTATGTTCTATGTTCTAAGACAAAGCTTTTCACCGTGCCTCAGTACACATGACAATAAACTCAATTCAATTCAACTTGATTGAGGAAGTGACAAAGATAGTTGATGAAGGCAGGATGGTGGATGCTGTTTACATGGACTTTAGCAAGACCTTTGATGAGGTCTCTCATGGCATGCTGACAAGAAGATGAAGTCACATGGGATCCATAGTGAGATGGGAAGATGGATACAGAACAGGCATGGTCATAGAAGACAGGGAGTAGCAGTGGAAGGGTACATTTCTGACTGGAGGTCTGTGGCTGATGGTGTCCTGCAGGGTCCAGCCCTGGGGTCCTGGTACAAATGATTTGGAGAAGAATGTAGGTGGCCTGATTAGTAAGTTCGCAGATGACACAGATACTGAGGAGGATTGCCAGAGTATACAACAGGATGTAGACAGGCTAGAAAGTCAGGCAGAGAGATGGCAGATGGAGTTTAATTCAGGTGAATGTGAGGTGATGCACATTGAAAGATCTCATGCAAGAGGAAAGTGGACAGTAAATGGTAGAACTCTGAGAAGCATGATACAGAGGGATCTAGGTGTACAGGTTCACAGTTCACTGAAAGTGGCAACACAAGTATGAGTAGAGCATGCTTGCTTTTATCAGTCAGAGCAGCTGTACATAAACTTTATTTGGACCTTGTTTGAAATATTGCATATAGTTCTGGTTGCCACACTAGCAGAAGGATGTGGAAGCTTTGGAAAGAGTACAGAAACAGTCGACCAGGATGTTACCTGCTTTAGAGCATGTGGAAAGTTAAAAATCACACAACACCAGGTTATAGTCCAACAGGTTTAATTGGAAGCACTAGCTTTCAGAGCGACTCTCCTTCCACCTGATGAAGAAGCGTTGCACCGAAAGCTAGTGAACTTTCAAATAAACCTGTTGGACTATAACCTGGCGTTGTGTGATTTTTAACTTTGTACATCCCAGTCCAACACCGGTATCTCCAAATCATGACTACTATAGAGCATGTGAGGAGACATTGGGCAAACTCTGTTTGTTTTCACTTGAACTTCAAAGATAAAAGGCGACCTGATTCAAGTTTATAAAATTATGAGAGGCATGGATAGAAGGGAAAGTTGGGAGTTTTTCTCTCAGGGGTGAAATTTTAATCAATAAGGGACAGAGGTTTAAAGTAAAAGGGGGTAGGTTTACAGCAAATTTGAGAGGCTACTTTTTACATAAAGAGTCATTGTGCCTGGAACGCATTACCATAAGATAGTGGAAGTGGTTAAATAACAACATTTAACAGGGATCTTGATAGATACATGAATAGGAAGGACGAGAGGGATATGGCCTACAAGGGGGGATTAATTTAGAAATGCGTCAAGTGTCAGCACAGGCTTCATGGGCTGAAGGGCCTGCTCCTGTCCTGTTATTCATTTGTTGTGAAGACACAGGCTGGACTGATCAAATAGTGGTGTGGATCTTGGTGGTGAAAAGCAGGGATGTAAATCTCATACATATTTAATGGTGGGCAGCCTCAGCAAATTCTGTTGCCTTCTCATGCATTTTAAAATTAACACAATCATCAAGGAACATATTCTGAATCTGCAAATTACTGCTTAGGATTTATCAGTAAACCATCTCTAGGATAAGAAAAAAAACAATATATTCCAAACTGAACATTTCAGTAAAATGACTTAGCTTCCAGTAGACTGAGAAAATTAATTCCCTTTATCTGTTGATCACATGATAAATTATTTTAAAAAAACATGAATCAATGCCAAAGTTTCAGGTGCTCCATGATAAGAACATCGCAACAATTTCAATTTTTCTTGAGCATGCATTAATTCTACAATATGTGTTCACTTGCTGTGAGTCAGAGGCCTCTCTTTTAACTCAATGCCTGTCTTCCAATGAGATATTAACCCACAGACTAGAGTTTGGAAAGCTGAGAGGGGATCTGATTGAGGCGTATAAGATGATTAAAGGATTGGATACTCTGGAGGCAGGAAGCATGTTTCCGCTGTTGGGTGAGTCCCGAACCAGAGGACACAGTTTAAAAATAAGTGGGAGGCCATTTAGAACAGAGTTGAGGAGAAACTTCTTCACCCAGGGAGTGGTGGGTGTGTGAAATGCTCTGCTCTTGAAGGCTGTGGAGGCCAAGTCTCTGGATACTTTCTGGATACTTTCAAGAAAGAGTTGGATGGAGCTCTTAAGGGAATCAAGGGTTATGGGGATAAGGTAGGAACAGGATACTGATTGAGGATGATCAGCCATGCAAATAATGAATAGTGGTGCTGGCTCAAAGGGCAGAATGGCCTTCGCCTGCACCTATTGTCTATATTGCAGAATCAAGCAGCCAAAAATTCATGAGTAATTTTCATATAGAGAACAAGGTTCTACTATCATAAACAAAACAAAACTGTAGCTGCTGGAAATCTGAAAAAAAATAGAGATTGCTGAAGAAACTAAACAGTTCTTACAGCGTCTGTGGGGAGTCGAAAAGTGTGGCACTGGAAAAGCACAGCAGTTCAGTCAGCATCTGAGGAGCAGGAGAATCAACATTTCAGGCATAAGTCCTTCATGCGGATGCTGCCTAACCTTCTGTGCTTTTCCAGTGTTATACTTTTCAATTCTTATCTCCAGCATCTGCATTCCTCACTTTCTCCCGGCATTTGTGGGGATAAAACAGAGTTAACAGAGTCTGACAAAGTCACTTCAATCGAAACATCAACTCTGTTTTCTCTCCACAGATGCTGCCAGATGTGGTGAGTTTCTCCAGCATTTTCTATTATTGTTTGTCATGAATTGGGAGTTGACAAGGGGCATGCTGACATTGGATACACAGACACAAGATGGCCGCTGAGCCATAAATTAGTCACTAAGCACACAAGATGGCTGTTGAGCCATGGAAAAGTACAGATACTGCCTGAGGCTAATAGGATACCAACACAATGGACACAGATAATAGATAATTAATTTAAGGCAGGTGGGAGAGAGAATACACATCAGTAATGTCTACTGCACCACCCCCGCCCCGAAAGAGTCCAGCCATCAACTTCAATAGAAATGTTAACTACCTGCAACTGCTTGTTTACAAGCGTTAATACCCTAGATTTGCATTGATGGAAACAATCTTCCTACTCAGGAAGAACAACCACAACCAATTACTGCAGCAATGAACTTCTGCGTGGCTGCTGAAACTGACAATGACTCGGTAACATTCCTCTGAAACTGATAATGACTCTGTAATGTTTTCTGTAAACAAACCATGCTGCACAAACGAACACTCGATATCTAGACCGTTATACCAAGAAATATATAAACTATCGTGACGTGCGCTCCGAGGGTGAGAAAAGGCTGCAGCAGACAGCCGTGCTGCTGGACGTCTCTCTCTCTCTCTCTCTCCCAGGAACTCCAGTTTCTTTGGACAATAAACTTTGTCGTTGAATCCCGAATCTGACTCCGAGACTGGTGACTTTCCCAGAACAGTCGTTCTACTGTCTCTCAATTATAATTCTTGCCTTATTTCTCTCTAGAAGGACAAGGGCAATAGATACATCAGAACATCACCAGCTGCAAGTTCCCCTCCAAGCCTTTCACCACCCTGACTTGGAAATATATCACTATTCCTTCACTCAATCAAAATCCTGGAATCCCCTCCCTAAGGGCATTTAGGTCTACCCATAGTAGGTGGACTGCAATGGTTCAAGAAGGCAGCTCGCCACCACCTTCCCAAGGGCAACTAGGGATGTGCAAGAAATGCTGGCCCAGCCAATGATGCCTATATGTTGGGAGTGAATAAAAAAGTAACTAGTTGACTGGTCACTGGATCTCATTTTCTGCTTTTGGCTCTCTGCATAGATCAGCTGAATATGAATTGGAGCAGCTTTATTGTGCACTCACCTGAGTAGAGTGAAAAAGTTTACAACTTAGGTGCCATTTTAGGTACAAAGATACTTCAGTACAGATACTTAAGTACAGATTCTTTGGTATAAAAAATAGAAATGTTAAGAAATAAAAAGTCCAGCAAAGGAATAAACATACAATTAAAAAAAAGGAGCATGCAATTTATTATCCTTCTATCCCAATCCACACAACACTAGTCCATGCCAGACCTCACCTAGCTGCATAACAATTGCAATAACATCAATCGTCCATCATCTTTGTCCTATGTAAATATATGACAAGTCGTGTCAAGAAGAAAAGAGCAAATACTGATTTCTTGCACAAACTGATACGACCAATAACTGCACTGCAGAAAGTAATTCCATACGTTGTGAGGCATTTTCTAATATCTTGAAAGAGAAATGAGGGATTCTATAAATGTAAATTTGATCTTTTGGGTAAGAAACTTGAGGGCAGGGATGGTGCAGTGGCAATGTTCTGAGGACCTGGATAAGAATCCCACCATGGCAGAGGATGCATTCTGAATTCAACAAAAAAAATCAGGAGGTAAAAACTGCTAGCCTAATGGCAATCAAGCAACCATTGTCATCAAAACCCATGTGGGCCTTCATTCCCTTTCGAGGAGGAAACCTGCCATCCTTACCTGGTCAGGGGCACATGTGAATATGAACTACCATCTGGATAACTAGGGATGGATAGTAATGCTTTGTCTAACCAGTAGTGCCAATATCCTATGAATTATTTTGTAAACAGACTTTAGTTAGTCCATATTTGGGTACTCTGTGCGGTCCAGGTGGTCACACTACCAGACAGATATGGAGAGGTTACAGAAATAGTTTACAAGGATATTGGAGGGCATTAGCCATGAGGAGAGATTGGACAAACATGGTTTGTTGTCACTTGAACTTAAAGGATGAGAGTGACCTGATAGACAACTCCAAAACTACGAGAGATATGGATAGAATGGATAGTTGGAGTCTTTTTTCCCAAGGTAGAAATGTCAATTACTGTAATAGGGGACAAAGCTTTAAAAGAAAATGCTGTAGGTTTGAAGGAGATTAGATAAGATTTCCTACAATATGGAAACAGGCCCTTCGGACCAACAAGCCCACACCGACTGTCTGAAGAGTAACCCACCCAAAACTATTCCTTTACATTTACCCATTACTAGTGCACCTAATACTATGGACAACTTTGCATGACCAATCTACCTGCCCTGTACATCTTTGGACCATGGGAGGAAACCCACACAAACACAGGGAGAATGTACAAACTCCACACAGACAGCTGCCCAAGACAGGAATTGAACCCAGGACCCTGGCGCTGTGAGCCACTGTGCCAACCACTCTGAGAGGGAATTCTTTTAGACAGAAGTTGGTAAGAGCATGGAATACATTGTCAGAGACAGTGGTCAAGGGAGATACAACTGCAATATTTAGAAGGCATTTTGACAGATATAGCATAGTGCATACAGGCAATCGAGGAGTATGGATCCCATAGAGGCAAAAGGTTTTTATTTGAGATGGCATTGTGTGTTGGTGTAGTTTTGTTGGGCCAAAGGGCCTGTTCATGTGCTGTACTGTTCTTTGTTTTTAGTAGGTTGAGATGGGAGATACTGGGACTGGCACTAACGGAGGGTGAGGTGATGGGTCCAGAAACTGTGGAGAGGGTGTTAGATCCTGTTGGAGTGTGGGAGAAATCTTATCCCAAGGATAGAGGGGTTGCATCATGTCCAGCAGTAAAGGGGGAGTGCTGTGTCCCTGGACTGAGGGGGAAATGTGCGGTGCCAGAGTGCAAAGGCAAGTGTCACTTCAGCATCTCAGATATGTCAGGGTGAGAGGAGAGGTATTTGTGGCTCTCAGTGTAGGGAAGGGTAGATGGCCAGATCAATAGTTCGACCAGCTCTTGAACTATTTAACTTTTCCTAAGTAAATATTTACTAAACTGAGGAGAAACCCTTTTCCCTGATTTAAATGGATTCTTTTGGAAGGTCCCAGGCGTAAGGGGAATTGTCCATCGGAATCTTCAATTTCCCAAACAATTCCTTTGGAATATGATGTTCTGGGAATTCCACAAGGCCCCCATGTGCCACTCTCATCTGAACTTCAGAAGTATATGTCTGAGCATTGGGAGATCCGGGACTTTTATTGATGCAATGTAACTGCACGTCTTTGTTTTTCATGCTATGTTGGTGCATTGTGCAAATGGCACACAATATACTGTTCAACTGCATACGCACTGTGTTTCATTGGTTAATCATGTCAGTGACTACACTCCAAAATTTCTTCAATGGTTGGACTGTGCTTCAGGATTACCTGAGGTTGTGAAATCCTCTATCCAAATATCTTTCTTTCTGCCATAAAACATCATTGAGTCAGGGCACCACCATCTGCAAGTTTCCCCTTGGAGACTTGGAACTACATTGCTGTTCTTTCACCTCTGCTGTTGCAAAATCCTGAAACTCACTTGCTACCATAAGACCACAAGAAATATGAAGGCTCTCAAGACTGTTCCGCCTTTCAATTGGACTATGACTGACATTCCTCACTCCTCCCAGCATCCCTTGTGTCCTCACACCTCAAGGATGCAGGACCTGCAAGGATGAGGGGAGATCTAATTAAAACTTACAGAATGCTGAATGGCCTGAATCGATGTTGGGGAGATGTTTCCATTAGTAGGAGAGATCAGGACCTGAGGGGACAAACGTAGAGTAAAAGGAAGACCTTACAGAATGGAGATAAGGAGAAACATCTTCAGCGAGAGAGTGGTGAATCGATGGAATTCATTGCCATAGAAGGCTGTGGAGGCCAGGTCATTGAGTGTATTTAAGACGGAGATAGATAGGTTCTTGAGTATCAAAGGGATCAAGGGTTACAGGGAGAAAGCAGGAGAATGGAGTTGAGAAACTTATTAGCCATGATTGAATGGTGGAGCAGACTCAATGGGTTGAATGGTCTAATTTCTGCTCCTATGTTATGGAAGGCAGCTCTTCTTGAGAACAATTAGGGGTGAGCATAAATGCTGGCCTGGCCAGTGATGACCACAGCCAATGACAATTCTAAAGGTTTTTAAAAACTTGTTTGAATGAAGCAAATTGAATGCAAATGCAGTGAATGTAAATTGGATGGTTGAGCTTTCATGGTTCACCTTCTAATTGACAGTATTGATTATTCTGGAGCTGGATCACAACTGAGGTTGGGGGGGGGTGCGGGTGTAAGAAAGACAAATGCAAACATTGCTAACCATACCTTCAGGGTGCCAGGACTCAGCCAGCATGCGCCTCTCTCAGGTGGGCCTTTCAAGACGCAAAGTACTCACCAATAAAGTGGACTGTAGGTGCTCCCCTCCAGAACAAATTTGCTAGTGCCCTGGAGTGAGAATCTGAGTTTCTGCTACACCATATATTCCATGTGTTGGAGTCCACATCCACCCACAGCCTTGATTCCTTTTAAAGGACAGTATTCAGAGCAGGTTCTCTTGCATAGGTGACTGAAATCCCTTCACCCGAGCTTGGAGATGGGAAGGTGGGTTTAAGAGTCATGAATTTCAAAGTTTCTCCTGATTTATTACGGTTTCTGGCAATTTTCTAACCTTATGTGCCATAGTGGACCATAATGGTCCAGCCATTCAGCTTTTATTTCTCTCCTGCTTTGACTATTCCAGTTAAATATCATTGTTTTATTGATGGGACGCTCTTAACAATCCAGTTCAATTATCCATCTCATTTATAAAACACATGCTTATTTCTCCAAACAAAATTAAACCAAAATCAAAAATAAATTGCCTTGCAATTGTGTGTTACCCAGGGCCAAGCTTTTGCCTGTGAGAGCAAGTGTGGGTGTGGCTCTGATTCCCAGTTTGAGGCCATAGAGATTGGTTGACGCCCCATTACAACAACCTTTGAAAATGGCCATTTTTTTTTGTCTAGGGTTGGGGGAATGGCTGGGTCCCAAAGTAAAACGGAAGGTAAGCATAACTGAGGGACAGCAGCACTGTAGCCAAATTACAATTAAAGTTTTAAACAGAAATTTTCCTCACCAATCTTGCTCCCCAAGACTCTATGCTCCATCCATGCCAAAATATTGCCCTGACCAAATCCTTGTTGCCCCCTCTATCATGTGTACACTCTGGTAAAATCATGAGAGGCACAGATAAGGTGAAGAGCTAAGGTCTTTTCCCCAGGCTAGGGGAATCCAAAACTAGAGGTTTAAGATGAAAGGGGAAAGATGCACAAGGAACCTGACTGGCAACTATTTCACGCAGAAATTGGTGCATATATGGAATGAGCTGCCAGAGGGTGTGATAGAGGCAAGTACAATTATAACATTTAAAAGACCATTTAGACAGGTACATGGATAGGAAAGATTTAGAGGAAAATGCAGGCAAATAGAACTAGTTGAGTTAGGTAACCTGGTCAGCATGGACAAGTTGGGCTGAAGGGTCTGTTTCCATGTTGTTTGACTCTATATATACCAATCCCAATGGCTGCTTACACCCAAGATAATTGAATGCCAAATTATAATTTGCATCCACCATCCTTTCCCATTCAGTTTCCATGCCAATAGACCAACAAATTTCAAGGAAGTTTGAAAAAAAAGTATTCTCTGCATTGGCTTTCTCAAAATATACATTTGACCAACGGGTTATTGTTGATGACAAAAGTTCAGAATATATCATGGGTGTATTGCTCTGAAATTCTGGCATACAAAGTCAAGTCACTAATCATGCTCTCAGAAGTCTTACAGACACAGTTTGCAATCTTGAGATAGAAACATAGACAACCGAAGCAGGAGAAGGCCATTGAGCCCCTCGAGCCTGCTCCACCATCACGATCATGGTTGATTGCCTAACTCAGTAACCTCATCCTGCTTTCTTCCCATAACCTTTGATCCCATTTACCCCAAATGCTATAATAAGAGCTGCCTCTTGAATACATTCAATGTTTTGGCATCAACTGCTTCCTGTGGTAATGAATTCCACAGACTCACCACTCTTTGGGTGAAGAAATGTCTCCTTATTTCCATCCTAAATGGTCCTCAGACTGTGTCCCCTGGTTCTGGACACGCTCACCATCGGGAACAGCCTCCCTGCATCAAGATCCCCCCTCATTCGCCTGAACTCCAGTGAAAACAATCCTAACCTTGTCACCTCTTCTCATACCATAGTTCTTTTAATATTCTCTTAATTGCTTTTTCAAAAGAACAAATGAGTTGTGACATCAGGTGCAACTTTATCACATCAAGCTTTCTTCCAAGTCGATTTGTTCTGAATGGGCCCTTTCCAACTCAACTTATTCTAAGCATGCAGCCTTCTAACTGAATGAAATAAAATAAGACCTTCTCCAAGCTGGTCACTGGTCACACTGTCCCACAGGGTCTACAGGAATACACAGTTATAACAGTCATGTGCTTCCTAGGAGGCATTGTTAAAAATAGTCTGCAAAATCCATTGTGAACTTTCAATGATCTCTTTCAAAGAAAGCACTCTAAGTATATTTACAAAGTTTCTTTTACCAATCTTTCAAAACATAAGTCTCTCAAGCAAAATTAAATATCAAGCACCTTCACGACAATTTAAGTTTTCAATTACCTATATAAGCAAACATTTCATTGAAGTGCATAAGACTCAATGTCAACAAATATCTCACTTAAGTGATTAATACCTTGTGTCAACAGACATCTAACTTAGACACTTAATCCCTTCTCTCAACAAACACTTCCATTGAGTAAGACATTGGAGATGTCCAGCAATAGGCACTCCATTGTGAAAATCATTGTTTGGGAAGTTAGACAGGCAGCACAGCACCAGTCCCATAATCCTTTGTACGGACAGACACTCTGAAACAGCTGATACTTCTGTTAAAGTCAACTTTTCTTCCACTTATCCACATTTGTTTACACCCAAGAAGCATTTCACAATCCCGGAAGGTACCTTATCTCTACCAAAGGTATTCCAGAACTAGATTTAAAGGGGTATCTTCCATCTCCAAAAGGTAGTATATATAAAATATTCCTCTAGACTTCACCCCTCATATCCCTCACTTCTTCTCAGCTTGCCACACTAACCATGTCCCACTATGTGACCTAATGCCTTCTACCTAGTATCTATGGCCCTTCACGTCTCTGTGCCAACTTAATGACTGCTCCCATCCACCACCCTTTCCAAATTCATTTCAAGTCACTCACAAGAACTCATGTGTAAAACAATTGCTATATTATTATAAGTTCTATATTGCAGACTACACTCAATTAATGAAGGCACTCATTCATAATTACACATCTTGTCTCATATTGACACTTGAAAAATTGAACAGATGTGTCTAGTTTATGCACGTTGTACTGGCACTCTTCCCCACTGGTGACAGTGTCAACAGGACCTGATGGATGACCGTCCTCTCCTCCTGCAACTATCCACGGAGCCCCAAAGTATATGTGACACACATCCTTCAAACCTCACTAGAACCTTGTGCCAAAGTTTATACCATATGGGTACCTCAGGGCTCCAAAGAGGTACCCATATTATCCAAACGTTATGCACTAACAACAGACCTACTCTTATAATCTCTACCTACCAATGTCTCCAAAATCAGATTTCAATTGAATAGCTGGGTCTGGATGGAGGGATGTGAGAGACAGAGTATGAGCGAATGCAAATAAGTGTGCATGTGGGGTGTGTGAGAATGTTGCTGTTGTGTGAGATAATGTGAGAGAGTGAGTGTGTGTGTAATTGTGGGTGAGAGAGTGTGTATGATGATGTGTGTGCAATATGGGTGGGTGTTAATGAGAAACGATGCATGTGTGTATATTGATGGGTATGAGAGACTGTGTGGTTGCAAGTGTGTGAGAATATGTGTGTGTGTGTGTGTGTGTGTGTGTGTGTGTGTGTGTGTGTGTGTGTGTGTGTGTGTGTGTGTGTGTGTGTGTGTGTGTGTGTGTGTGTACACATGTGAGATACTTTGTACTGTGTTAGAGTCTATATGTGTGTGTGAGTGCACATGTGAGAGGTGATTGCATGCAAAGGGGTGCATGGGCACCCTGAGACTGAGAGAGAGAGACACACACACACACAAAGACACACACAAAGGCACACACACACACAAACATAGTCTCCCTTCCCTCCCTTCCCTAAAACCTCTCCACACTGGACTGGGAAAGGAGGAAAGCCTTGGCTGAAATCTGCTTCTGAACCTACCTTTTGTGTGAATTCTGCTGAAGCCAACTCGGAGTGTGCACCACCACAGACAAATGCACAATGAATTAAACTCAACCTCATTCATCACCGTACTCTCCTCTATCCTTGTGACCAGAATTTGGGACTTAATCTGCCTCTCTGAAAAGGCAAAACCACAGTTAGCTTGACTACTTGGCTGCCTTTTAAACGGCCATTTTTATTGATTACTCATCTTTTAAAATGATGAATTTATTGTTTTGATGTTGATTTCTTTTGCTCAGCAGGCTTTTGTTTATATTCCTCAACTTTTCTTTTGATTAATGTTGCACCTAACTCAATCTCAGGTAACTGATCCCGGGTTCCTTGCTGAAAGAAACGAGAGACTCACAAAAAGTCTGATTGCTTTTTGGAGGGCTGATGAAAAGGGTTCTTTTTTATTCCAGCACAACTGGGAAATGCTGGAATGCTCATTATGTCTGTTAACACTGTTGACACTGAAACAAAGGTCAGCGACCTTTTGTCAAGCATCCAAATGCCATCCTCTCGCCACATGTTGCCTGGCCTGCTGAGTAACTGCAGCATTTTCTGTTTAGATCCAGATTTTCAATAACTGTGGTACTTTATTTCTATTGTATGTGCCAGGCTGCAGATGTGTAAGTGTGGCATGATTCAACTTAAAATGGGAAAATATGCATCACTCAGTGCAAAGTCTAATTATAGAGTCATAGAGATGTATACACAGAAATGACCCTTCCATCCAACTTGCCCATGCCAACCAGCTATCTTAAACTAATCTAGTCCCATTTGCCAACATTTGGCCCATATCCCTCTTAACCCTTCCTATTCATATACCTACCCAGATGCCTTTTAAATGTTAAAAATCACACAACACCAGGTTATAGTCCAACAGGTTTAATTGGAAGCACTAGCTTTTGAAGCGCCGCTCCTTCATCAGGTGGTTGTGACACAACCTGGTGTTGTGTGATGCCAGTCCAACACCGGCATCTCCAAATCATGATTACTAACGACACCTTTTAAATGTTGTAATTGTACCAGCCTCCACCACTTCCTCCGGCAGCTCATTCCATACACACATCACCCTCTGTTTGAAAAAGGGTACTCCAGAGAAAGCTCTTCAATCTTTCCATTCTCAAATTAAACCTACATCTTCTAGTTCTGGACTCCCCCACCCAAGGGAAAAGACCTTGATTATTTATCCTATCCATGCCCCTCATGATTTTATAATCCTTTTTAAGGTCACTCCTCAGCCTTCAATGTTCCAGGGAAAATGGCCCCAGTCTATTCAGAGTCTCCCTATAGTGCAAACCCTCTATCCCCAGGAACATCCTTTCAAGTTTCACAACTTTCTTCCGAAAGCAGACTGACCAGAACTGAATGCAGCATTCCAAAAGTGGCCTAACCAATATCCTGTACAGCTGCAACATGACCTCCAAACTCCTTCACTCAATGCATTGACAAATAAAGACAAGTGTAAAAATGCCTTCTTCATGTTTCTATCTTTTGCATGTTATTGTCTAGGGAGGTGATGACCCAGTGGTATTATCACAAGACTATTAATCCAGAGACCCTGGTAATGCTCTGGGGAACCAGATCCAAATACTTTCACAGCAGATGATAGAATTTAATACATTTCAGTGGAAAAATCCATCTGGTTCAGTAATGTCTTTCAGGGAAGGAAACTGCTGTCCTTGCCTGGTCTGGTCTACATATGACTCGTGCTCAAGGCAATTAGGGATGGGGAATAAATACTTGCCCAGCCAGTGATGCCCTCATCTCAGGACCTAGTTCAATAAACCAGAGTTGGTTTCACAATATGAATAACCAAGTTGTGTGTAATTAACTGACAACGCAGTGGTTATAAATTGCATCATTTGAATCATGAGTTTTTGACAGGATTTATATACATAGAAGCATGAAGTACAAACGTTAAGACGTTTTGCTAAACGTACACATAATAACTTATGGGGAATGGATGCAGTGTGGTGAGAGGGAACGCAGGGTTTTGGACGTGAGAAAAAAATGGGAAGCATGATTTTTCATGCTTTCCAAGATAATTTCTCTCCTAGTCCTTGTTAAAAGTAACTTCTTTGCTGCTGGAATTGACTTCACTGAAGTGAGCCATAATTGCTCTTCCTGAGTCAACCCACACAGTATACTCCCTAATGAATGCTGCAGCACCCTTTACCCTATTATCCCTGAAATAATAAGGCGATTCGTTCTGTCATTGAACTCTCACTCTTCAGACTTGCTATTTTACCACCTTTGGCCTTTCCTTTAAAAGCTTCTTTCAAACCAACCTTTTCAATTATCCAGTTCATGCTGCACTCTGAATGTTCTTGCCTCCCACTCATCCACTCCCACACCAGAGAAGCAATTACATGGTCCTTTATACTGCAGTGATGGGTGAGAGTGGAGGGAAGTGGTGAGGTGGGGGGAAGGGGTGGCTTTCAACATTTCTGTGACTGTTTCTTTCTGTTAAAAACTTGGACTTAAGTTTATATGGTGCCAAAACACTTTGCAATCAGTGAAGTGCTTCTCAATGTAGTCATTGCTCTAATGTTGAAAATGGTGCGGCCAAATTGCACATTGAAGTTCCTACAAACAGCAAGGTAAAAAATGAGCCACAAATCACAGTGTTCTTCTGCTGATGACAAATAGACACCACGGATATTTCTTTAGCTCCTCTCCAAAATAGGGCTATAAGATAATTCACTAGAGAGGCCAAACAGTGCTTTCATGTAATGTATCTGTGAAAAGAACATAGAAACATCAAAACGTGGAGGAGGAGTAGGCCATTCAGCCCTTTGAGCCGGTTCTAACATTCAGTGTGACAGGAATATTCTTCATGAGACAGAAGGCCTGTTTCAATGAAGCGTGCAACACGATGTACCTAAAAATGAGGTGTCAACTCGGTGAAACTACTAAACAGGACTACATGCGAAACAGCATAAGCAGCAAGTGACAGAGCTAAGTGACCCCAAAACTAACAGATGAGATCGAAGCTCTGCAGTCTTGCCACATCCAGTCGTGAATGGTGGTGAACAATTAAACAATTGACTGGAGGAAGAGGCTCCACAAACATCCCCATCTTCAATGACTGAAGAACACAGCACATCAGTGCAAAAGATAAGGCAGTCGCATTAATCTTCAACCAGAAGTGCCAAGTGGATGGTCCATCTTGGCCTCCTCTTGAAGTAGTCTCCAGCATCAAAGTTTCCAGTCTTCAACAAATTTGATTCACTCCACCTGATACATTTCTAATAGGGCTTTAACTCCAGTGAGTGTCTCAACCTCGACTGCTCTGTCATTGAGTTCCCAGATACCTATCCATCAGGTGAAAAAGTTAATCTTCAACTCCTCTCGAACCATTTCATCAGTCACTTTAAACCTATGTGTCTAGTTATTAACTTTTCTGCCATGGAAAATGTGTATTTCCTTTCCATTCTATCTACTTCCTTTTTTTAATGTATCAGTTCAATGTCTCCTCATTATCCTCTGCCCAAAGAAAACAATGGAGTGAATGAGTGAGCGAGCAAGTGAATGGATGAATGAAAGAAAGACATTTTCCAGCTCTGGGAATATCTGAATAAACTTTCTAGTGTGACCACTTCCAACATGTATATGGTGTTAAAGCTGTAGTCTAAATAAACCAAGCTCTTAATTCAGCTTGATCAGGAAATTGTCACCCAGATATAACACTTCACTCCGGGTCAATATTCAGAGAAAGGAAGCAGGGAATAGAGTAGAGTATCAGACCGAAGAACTCAAGCTCACAATTTCATTATCTGTCTCAAAACTGCATTCATCAAAATCTCAGCAGTTACTGCAAGGGACAGGTCAGACCAACACAAATCAAGTAATGAAAGACCATCAATACGATGGTCAAGAAAGTATAATAATGCCTCTACTTTCTTGGGAGACTAAGAAAATTCAGCATGCACAAGGTCTCCTACTAATTTGTATAGATGGACTAAAGAAACAATCCTATCTGGATGCATGATTTGCAAATGCTTTTTCTGAGACCACAAGTAACTACAGTGAGTCAAGAATACAGCCCAGTCCATCACACAAACCAGCCTTCCATCCAATGACTCCATTTGTACTTCCTGCTGTCTCAGGAAAGCAACCAACGGAATCAAAAACCCCTCCTACCGCAGCTATCATCGCTTGCACTCTCTTCTGTCATGCAGATGAAATAAAAGTTTGAATACAAGTATGAACAGATTCAAGAACACTTTTTTCTCCACTGTCATCAGTCTTTTTAACAGACCTCTCAAATGTTAATGTTGATCTCTCTCTCTCTCTGCACCTTCTCTGCGGCTGTAACACAGTGCTCTGCACTCTATTCTGCTACCCTGATGCAGTTTGTATTAAGACCGATTTGGAGATGCCGGTGTTGGACTGGGGTGTACAAAGTTAAAAATCACACAACACCAGGTTATAGACCAATAGGTTTAATTGGAAGCACACTAGCTTTCGGAGCGACGCTCCTTCATCAGAAGATTGCACATATCGACACAGACATCAGACATAATCACCTGATGAAGGAGCGTCGCTCTGAAAGCTAGTGTGCTTCTAATTAAACCTGTTGGACTATAACTTGGTGTTGTGCCATTTTTAACTTTGTATTAAGACCATAAGACATAGGAGCAGAAATTAGGCCATTTAGCCCATCAAGTCTGTTTCACCATTCAATCACGACTGATAAGTTTCTTAACCACATTATTCCATTTTCTTCCCATTACCCTGAATCTCCTTTACAATGAAGAACCTATCTATCTCTGTCTTAAAAATACTCATTGACCGAGCCTCCAAAACCTTCTCTGGCAGTGAATTTATGCTGATGCCATAATGTTAGAACAAACTCTGCCTGAGATCTCGAAAAAAATGTCAGAGTAAGATACAAGTTGATATATAGAGAGAGAACTAGAGAGAAAAAGAAGAATAACGTATTGAAGGGGGAGATATAGAAATACAATTACAAGAACAGGAAGTATTTTATTTGCGTGTAATATCATGTGATATTAGCTAGTAAGTGGTAATTAAGTTGAACAAAGGTCTGCCATATGCTATGATCAATTATAATTTAAAACAAGATTTATATTCACATGGTAGTTCATAACCTCCCTAAGAAACATCTTAAATGAAAGCAGCAGTAAGAATACAGTTAAAACAAGAAGAATTTTTTTATAATGTATTTCACTTTAAAAACAAGTTAGTCAGCTTGTCCCATGTTTAGAAGGGTTATTGTACGACTTGTCTGTCCACAATAGAAATATAATTCAAATCTCCTTCAACAATTGGGAACTGATTACATTCTCCTGCCCAGCACCAGAAAGGAGAAGCCACAAGCATCACTCTGTGAACTCAACAATATGTGAAGGTTGATAATCGAATTGAGTAATGGTCACATGATTCTTATGAAACATAATCTAGCATTTGTGCGTTTTTTAAATGTGCTCTTGGGATGTGGACATTGCTGGCTGGACTAGCATTGTACATTCCTAAGTGGATCATGACCTCCCTCCTTGAGCAACAAATCATCATCAGGGACTATGGACATACATACATTGTTGCTAGGAGAGTTGTTCTAGGATTTTAACCCAGCAACCCTGAAGTATCAGTGATACAACTTCCACATCAGGAGCATGTGTGACTTGGAGGGTGGTTGGAGGTGGTTGTTCTTCCCTGGTTCTGCTGCCTTTGTCTATTTAGAAGGGATTGGTCACAAGATTAGATAAAGGCAACAGGTTCAGAAGTTGCTGCCAAGCAGCTGGTGAGTTACTGTAATGTATTTTGTGCATCGTATGCACCACTGTGACAGTGCATATGGTAGACAGAACAATGTTAGAACATAGAACAGTACAGCACAGAACAGGCCCTTCAGCCCACGATGTTGTGCTGACCACTGATCCTCATGTATGCACCCTCAAATTTCTGTGACCATATGCATGTCCAGTAGTCTCTTAAATGTCCCCAGTGACCTTGCTTCCACAACTGCTGCTGGCAATGCATTCCATGTTCTCACAACTCTCTGCGCAAAGAACCCGCCTCTGACATACCTTCTATACTTTTCTCCAATCAGCTTAAAACTATGATCCCTCATGTTAGTCATTTCTGCCCCGGGAAAGAGTCCCTGGCTATTGACTCTATCTATGCCTCCCATTATCTTGTATACCTCAATTAGGTCCCCTCTCCTCCTCCTTTTCTGCAATGAAAAAAGTCCGAGCTCAGTCAACCTCTCTTCATAAGATAAGCCCTCCAGTCCAGGCAGCATCCTGGTAAACCGCCTCAGAACCCTCTCCAAAGCATCCACATCTTTCCTACAATGGGTCGACCAGAACTGGACGCAGTATTGCAAGTGTTGAAGATGCCAGTCAAGCTGGTTGCTTATCCTGGAGGATATCCAGCTTCTTCATGCTGTAAGAACTACATTCATCCAGGCAATTTGAGAATATTCCACACTCCTGACTTGTCTCTTGCAGATGGTGGACGGGCTCTAGGGGACAGGAGATGAGCTAATCACTGCAGAATTCCAAGTCTCTTACCTGCTTTAGTAGCTGCAGTGTTTATATGGTGAGTTCAATTCCATTTCTGGCCAACTGGTACCACCAGGATGTTGATAATGGGGGATTCAGTGATGGTAATGTCATTGGCTGTTAAGGCACAGTGGCGAGATTCTGTCTGGTTGGAGATGGTCATCGCTTGACATTTCTGCGGTGTGCATGTTATGTGCCATTTGTCAACATCAGACTGGATACTGTCCTGGTCTTGCTTCATTTGGACATGGGTTGCTTCACTGTCTGAAAATGTATTAATGGTGCCAAACATTGTACAATTCAACGAACTTCTCCACCTCTGACCTCATGATGGAAGGAGGATTGTTGATGAAACAGCGGAAAGTGGTTGGGGCACTACATTAACAAACTCCTGCAGAAATTAAAAATCACACAACACCAGGTTATAGTTGGACAGGTTAAATTGGAAACATTAGCTTTTGGAGCGCTACTCCTTCATCAGGTAGTCATGGTCCACAACCATCTGAAGGAACAATGCTCCAAAAGCTAGTGTTTCCAGTTAAACCTGTTGGACTATAACCTGGTGTTGCGTGATTTTTAACTTTGTACACTCCAATCCAACACCGGCATCTCTGAGTCATGACAGCCATCCTGCAGAGATGTCCTGGTGCTTCAATGATTGGCCTCCAACAACTACAAGCCCTTTTTTATGCCAGATCCCATCACAGTTTTTTCTCTGATTACAAAGTACTTCAGTTCTGCTAGGGCTCTTTGATACCACTGGCAATCGCTCTCACTTTTGGAGGTTAAATCTTTTGTCCATGTTTGAATCAAAGTTATAATGAGGTAAGTACCCAGGCAGCTCTACTAAAAATCAATCTGCAGCTTAGTGCTGAAACATTATATTAACTGATAGCATTATTAATGACCCCTTCCATCGTTCTTCTGATGACAAAGTCCGGAATGGTAATTGCCTGGATTGGATTTGTCCTGCTTTTGGTGTATTGTACATAACTGAGCAATTTCCACATTGTCAGGTAGATGCCAGTGTTGTAACTGTACTGGAAGAGCCCGGCGAGGGCTGCTGTAATTTCTCAAGTACAAGTCTTCAATACCATTGCTGGAACATTGTCAGAGCCCATAGCCTTAGCAATATCACTGTCTAAGTCTTTGTTGATATCATGGATTGAATGAAATTTGATAAAGGCTGGCATCTGTGATGCTGAGAATGCAGGAGGGGGATGAAACAGCAAATTTGTGTCAGTCCACCAGTAAAAGCTAATGTTTAATACCTTGTGACAAAATTATTCAAAAATGATTAATTCCTGTGAATTGAAATCATTGTTGTCATAGAATCCCGACAGTGCAGAAAGAGGCCATTCAGCCCATCAAGTCTGCACTGACTCTTCAACGAGCATGCCACCCAGACCGAGCCCTCTACCCTTGCCCCATAACCCCTCTTTCACCATAGCTAACCCATCTAATCAGCACAGCCCTCGATACAATGGGAAATTTAGCATGGAAAAAGTGAGTACTATAGCTGATGGAGATTAGAGCCAAGAGTATGGTGCTGGAAAAGCACAGCGGGTCAGGCAGCATCTGAGGAGTAGGAAAATCAACGTTTCTGACAAAAGCCCATGGCCAATCCACCTAACCTGCACATCTTTGTGGGAGGACACTAGAGCATCCAGAGGAAATCATGCAGACTCCAGGAGAATATACAAACTCCATACAGATGGTCACCCAAATGGAATCACACCTGGGTTCCTGGTGCTAAGAGGCAACAGTGCTAACCAGCGTGCCACTGTGCCTCACATTTGTTAGATATCATGGAGCCATTTAATAGAATCAAACAACTTAGAAGGAAGCCTTACATATCATCTGCCTGCACTGGATCTATGAAGAAAATGTGAACTAATTCACTTTTCAAAGTTATTACTGCATCTGCGTCCACCACCCTTTCAGCCAATGCATTTCAGACACAAAAATATAAGATGAGAAAATGAAAATTAAAATGTCTGTCTGGATGTTGTCAAAATTTATTGGCTAAGACATCAATTGGTCTTCAAATAGGGTTATAACGTATTCATCATTTTTTCACCTGGAGACCCACCTTGGTTTACTATTCTGACCCAAATATTGGCATCTACTTTAAAAAAAGTATGTAATCATCACGACGCAAGTATACCAAATATCATCAGATTTTCAAGTCCTGAAAATGGAACCTGAACTTTCAACTTACTGCTCCTGATAGGACAGTACCAACAGTTCGACACTGTTGCAAACAGAGTCATGCTGATTTAAGGTTCCAGGTTGCTTTCAGACAAACCATAACCAAACCAATTCTGAACAATCATTTGGTCTTGAAACGTTGAATCTGTTTCTCTCTCCACAAACTCTGCCTGACCTGCTTCGATTTTTCAGCGCTTTATATTTTTGTTTCAATACAATAATGCTTCTAATTATGGCTCACAACTGACTAACCTATTTAAACTTGAGTGAAATTATTAACAAAATAACTCTTACAGCTCTTATTACAGTACCAGCAAATCACAAATTCAAATCAATAGATTTCAAGAGCATGGAAAGCTTAGAATACATATACATAAATAAATATAATGTTTTTATTTAAATCAGTTCCATTACTTTTTAATTCAGAATACAAAGGTCTGATATATTTTGAAAACTTTCCATCATGAGTAATTCATTAAAATCCTCAGGTTTAATAATTAACTCAATTGTTCATATAATTAAATATATTAGTGTAGAATTTTGAGCACTTCAGTATGGCACTGAAATGCTGCCATATAATTTTAGTGCAATTTTGCTGTGATACCTGTATCTGTATTGAGATGCACGTGCCACATAATTTGTTCAAGTTTTGTTGACAACAAAATGAATCATTGCTTTTGTTTGCTTAGATGACTTCTCATAGATGTCAACCATTACTTGATTGTTCCAATCTCACTTCCCTGGGTCATACAGTCATAGCGTCATAGAGATGGAAACAGAGCCTTTGATCCAACTCGTTCATGCCAAACAGATATCCTAATCTAATCTAGTCCGACTTGCCAGCACTTGGCCCATATCCCTCTGAACATTTCTTATTCATATACCCATTCAGATTCGTTTTAAATGCTGAATTGTATCTGCCTTTACCACATCCTCTGGCAACTCATTCCATACAGGCACCACCTTCTGCTTGAAAAAATGTTGCCCCTTAGGTCCCTGTCTTTCCCCTCTCACCCTAAACCTATGCCCTCTAGTTCTGGACTCCCCACCGCAGGGAAAAGACCTTGTCTACTTATCCTATCTGTGTCTCTCATGATTTTATAAACCTCTATAACGTCACCCCTCAGCCTCTGACACTCCAGGGAAAATAGCCCAGCCTATTCAACCTCTCTGCGTTGCTCAAATCCTTCAACCCTGGCAACACCCTTGTAAATCTTTTCTGAACCCTTTCAAGTTTCACAACATTCTTTTGATAGGAGGGAGACCAGAATTGCATGCAGTATTCCTAACTAATGCCCTTTACAGCCACAACATGACTCCCAACTCCTATACTCAATACTCCGACCAATAAAGGAAAGCATATAAATGCCTTCTTCACTAGTCTATCTACCTGTGACTCTACTTTCAAGGAACAATGAGACTGCACTCAAAGATCCCTTACCATTAAGTGGATAAGTTCTATTCTGATTTGCTATTCAAAAATGCAGCACCTCGTGTTTATCTAAATTAAACTCCTTCTGCCACTCCTCAGCCCATTGGCCCATCTCATCAAGATCCCATTGTACTCTGAGGTAACCTTCTTTGCTGCCCACTACACCAACAATTTTGGTGTCATCAACAAACTTACTGACTATACCTCCTATGTTCACATAGGAGGAATATAGTCAAATGGTCAGAAGACTGTGAGTCCAAGAACCACTCCAGAAACATAAACACCATGATCTAGGTTGGCACACTGTGACTGGAAGACCGTCAACTAATGAAAGACTCTTTTTGGTCTGTCCAAAACCTGTTGGTTGTTCAGTGTAAAGAGTTGACCTGAACTAACTGTTGCAGGCCGGGCCATTCCAATATCCAGGATTACGTGCTCAGGGATGCATAACAGTCTGGGAGAGCTGTTGCCAAGGCACAATGGGGGAAAAAAAAACACCATTTAAGGTCTTTCTGCCAATGTATAACAAGTGACTTTTCAGTTGTCAGAGATGCCTCAAAATATATGTAAATACATGAGTTGAAAATACCTTTGTTTTTGCAATTGCAGGGAAGCCCTGAAGAACATTAAGTTTCAGTGCCTTTTTTACCCTCTCCAAAGCCTGCATGGAATTGTTTAATATTTTTTGTACGAATATAGATAATTTTTAGGAATACAGTATATTTGTGCCAATAAAAACGTTCTGCCAGTGTCAGTGAAACTGTGGAAAAGATCGGAAAAAACATCAACAGTTTAATATTTTGTTTTTTTTTCTGTGCAAAGTCTTGATTAAGAACCTTGTAAATGATTATAATTCATGAATAAAGCATATTTTTGAAATTGAAAACAGTACGGGACTGTCCAAGTGCTGCACTGTCAGAGCTGCCATCCCTCAGATGGGATGATAAATCAAGGGTTTGTAAGACCTTCCAGTTTGGTAAGAGATCCTTCAGCACTATTTTGAAGAAGATAAAGGTCAAAATTTATCATTTAATTGACATCTGACAGATTATCTGGTTGCCAGTGCATTGATGCAACTGGGAGGCTCCTGTGTGCAAATATGTGCTGCATTTTCAACTTTTCAACATTCAAAACTGGATTTTGTTGGCTGTTAAGTGACTTAAGGTTGCCTTGTGAGATTGTGATAAATGCTAAATGAATGCAGGAGTTCTTCCTGCGTGAATCTCAAAAGCTAAAAAAACAACACTGCAAAACACAGTAATTTTGAATCATAGCAAGGGATGTCTCACCCCAAATTACTTGTGAAATATTAGTTATGAAGATTCCCACTTGAATCTTGCTCCAGATTGGCTCTGCATTTGTGTGTGCGTAAAACCAGATTAAATTAGTAGAGGCAGCATCCCAGTGAACAGCTTGTGTGTACTGGCTAGGCAGAGTGTTCCTAGAAAACTCTGTGACCATAAAGAAAACATCAAGGCTGTGACATTCAAATATAGTTGTGCAAGCATATTGACAACATTCTACTCAAGGAACTGGAATCAACACCTCACTCCAGGCTTCCAAATTCATTCATTCATTCATTCACAAAACATTAATTAACACTGCAAAAACTGACTAAAAAAAAAATTAATGCCAGAAATATACATAATGAAATGGTGCAGAAAAACTAATATTGTGAGCCAGAATTAGGGGAGGCGATGGCCTAGTAGAATCATTGCTGGATTGTTAACCCAGAGACCCAGATTGTGTTCTGGGGACCCAGTTTCAAATCCTGCCATGTCAGATGATGGAATTTGAATTCAATGAAAATTTGGAATTAAGAGTCTCTTGATGACCATGCATCCACTGTCGATTGTCAAGAAAAACCCATCTGGTTCACTAATGTCCTTTCGGGAAGAAAACTGCCATCCTTACCTGGTCTAACCTTCATGTGACTCCAGACCCACAGAAAGATGGTTGACTCTTAACTGCTCCCTGGGCAATAAATGTTGGCTCAGCCATCCACGCCATCATCCCATGAATGAAAAAAAAAGGTCCTGAGAGGCTGGGTCACAAAAATCTGTACAATTTTGTTGGGACAGGACTGATGTGAGATGAGAGGAGTGAGCACTGCGATTAAATTAATCAATACTAAATTATATTCCCTGATCAATCATACTTTAACTTTCGTTTTTTTCCACAAGTGATAATGGTATTACCAATACTTTGGTTGCTTTGAAAGCAATAGACGTGCTTCAAGTGACTGATGGAGCTAGTTGATTTTTTTTGAGAGGATTTCTGTTCTTTAATATCAGGAAAGCTATTGTTTTATGAACATTATTAAAGTGGGAAATAGGTGACTGAGTGAGAATTTGACCACAGCATACACAAAAGCAATGTAACTGCATTAAAGATACTGCAGCATATTAGAAAGGATGATCGTAAAAGTATATGGAGATAGGAGGATTACAATAGATAGTTCCAGTTATCGACCAATGTACTGATACAGGCACAGTGAGCCTCTGTGTGGTAGCGTAATTTATATGATTTAATCATAAAACATGATGTTGTGATATTAGGACAAGGAGATACAGATTCAATTTGTTGGAATGGTAAACTTAATTCTTCACACAGAGTGAACACGGTTAACAATGTGGAAGACCTTGGAAGGTCTTAGCCAACATCGCAATGCTGGAAAAGAGTGACTGGTGAGCTCCTAAGTTCTCTCTGAATAAATTAGTAGAAATACAATGTATGGACTTGCCACATTTCTGAGCACACTGGTTCTGTGTGAACGAATTACTGCCTGGTTAACTATCAGAGAAGAAGACTGAGGTTCTCAACCATTTTGGGTTTTAATGTCACAGGTTACGGTTAATGAGGAAATACATACCTGTGTTATTTAGCAAAGATTTAGATTCAATGTTAGGATGTTTGAATTTTCTGCTGAGGATTACTTACTCTTTGACCAAGTTGTTAGGCTTATGTAGAAAGGTGCATTAACTGCCAACCTAAGAGTTGAACAAGTTTAGGAGCTTGGGTGTACCTCTCCTTACAAGAGGTAACTTGGATAATGGAGCACATGATCAGAATTTCGTCTGTTGTTCCCTGAAATTGCTCCAGCTGTTTCTTTTAATCAGTTTTATTTTGTCTCTCAGGGCATAGGGAATTGGTTCTTTGCTTTCTGAGGCAGCATCTACTCTTATTGATTCAAGTCTATAACAATTAATAGGTTAGTTATGCTAAGCCTTTGGGCCACTGGTCTCCAATGGGCAACATTGTATTAGCTCTAATGTCTCGTTTCACCTTGCAGAGTGAAATAGAATTTTTGTACTTTCCCCTTCAATATTATTGTCTGTCTGTCACAACATATTAGCCAGGGACCTTTAGTATAAAAGACCCACACAGCAAAACGAATAGTTCAAAGGTCTACCAGATACTCCACTGTTCCCATTTCTTTGCACCATTAGTTAAACTTTGATAAAAAGGGAGGAACTGCAGAGTGTGTAGTAATATCACACAAAATGTTGCAACGGTGCAATGGGTTTGTACGTTAGGTTTACCTTACATGAGGATCAATGGTTGGCACAACATCGTGGGCTGAAGGGCCTGTTCTGTGCTGTACTGTTCTATGTTCTATGAAAGTATATGAACACTACCATAGTGTCGCAAATTTACAAGCATTAAAAAGGAAAACCTTTCAATGAGCTGTCTCACATAGTGCAATGCCTTTTCAGATATGCAACCTCGCCATTAAATCACCAAAAACTACGCAAGCACAAAAGCTTTGTTAAGCAATAAAATACCTTTGCAGTGTAACCATTGCTATAGTTTAAATATATCTCTGAGCTGTAAGGAACAGACAGATACCTGAAAGGTATCCTTGATTCCAAGATCTAGGACTCCAAGATCGTAAGCTCAGAAATTCCTTACCCAAAACTAAGTGTCTTTCAATCTCTCTCACCTCCTTTAAGATGTATCTTTCAACATTTCCCCTTGAGTAACCTTTCAGTTATCAGCCCTACTGTCTTCTTAAATTAAGTGTTCTTCAGTGTCAATGTTTACTGGGTAACGCTCCTGTGAAATGATTTTGGATTTTTTATTATCTCCAAGGCATTATATAAACACAAACTGTTATTGTTGTTGATTACATCCGTGGTGAAACACACAGAGAGTAGATGGTTCCCAGTTGTCCTTTCAAACGTGTTGCAGAGACTGCCTGGATGGACAAGCTGCCGTCCTTTCAGCATGAGGTACAAATTCAATGTTGAGTTCCAGCTGCTTCATTGAATTTTCCAGTTCATTTGATGCAGTGAGCATGTTATCAGATAGCAACATTGTATGAAACATCTACTAAAGAAAACAAATGAACCTTTACCTGACAGCAGGAAGAGAAAGGAACGATACTTCAAGGATGTATCTTCTTCGTGATCAGAATTCAATCCATTCAATTAGAATTGGAAAATGTGAATCACAGTTGTTCGAATCAAAACACAATTTAAAGTACATTAACTGTTCTTTATGCATACGAAAGCCAAACGCTGCAACTTCATATGTGCAGAGGTAATTAAGGGACACTTACAGCTGTGACAAGTTTCTCCTGTATAGCCAGTCCCGGCGCAGTCACAGTAAAAGGTACTCCAGGATTGAGAGCATTCCCCACCATGCTCACAGTAATTCGGTAAGCACCTGGAATTACAAGAGTTGACATTAAGGAGGTTCAATCTTGGTTACAACAGTGGCACAAGTATCAGAACAAGTCCTACTGGAAAACCAGATAATTTAAACAGAGAACACACTAGATGCTCTGACTGGTAAAATAAAGGTAAAATCACGCAACACCAGGTTATAGTCCAACAGGTTTATTTGGAAGCACTAGCGTTCAGAGCACTGCTCCTTCATCCACAGCTACCTGATGAAGGAGCACCGCTCTGAAAGCTAGTGATACCAAATAAACCTGTTGGACAATAACCTGATATTGTGTGATTTTTAACTTTGTCCACCCCAGTACAACACCAGCTCCTCCACATCATGGTAAAAGAAAGATAACATTGGACAGCATCATGGAAACATCAGTTGTCTTTCAAATTATCCAAGATTTTATATTGTCCAGAGTTTGAGTCAAAACATTTGATTTAACTTCATGAAAAGTATACGCTATTTTCAGATTTAAAGTTGTGAAACAACAAGAAAACTTTGTTCATAAAATTTACTCCAGGTTTTGCTCAGAAATTAACAGTTTTTGAATGGTTCACAATAATCTGTAAATTGACGAGATACTTGGAGGGAAGTTGAGATAGCCCTATGATTGTGAAGTGCTGTCTGCTGGCTGATTTGGTGCTGTTCCATTGTCATCTTACACTTCTCACACACATTTTTTTCACAAACTTTGTCAGAGAAGTGAACTCAAGTAATCATTGGCAACCTAACTTTGGAGTCTTAGAATCAAAAAGACATACAGTTAGCGAGTTTTGAGAAGATTTGTAAACTCAGGTTGAGGTTCTGAATGTAGGTTTGCTCGCTGAGCTGGAAGACTCATTTTTGGAGTGCCATACTGGGTAACATCATCAGTCAGCTTCATCCGGAGGCTCACTGATGATGTTATCTAGTAGGGTGACAAAACGTCTGAAACTGAACCTTCCAGCTCAGTGAGCAAACCTACATCCAGACAAACAGTTTTTCAGGCCCATTGCATCTGCATCTGTCATCAAATATCCACCCATTATAACCCCATTTTCCAGCATTTTGCCTTGTATGTGGTGTCATTTCCAGAACTCATCCAAATATTTCTCATGAGTCTCTTCCATTCCCTCTTCCACCCTTTTCAGCAATAAGTCTCAGATACCACAATGCTCTGGATGATTTTTTTTTCCTCCAACTAATTCCCCCCTAAACCTCCTGCTCCTTACCTTCAAACTGTGCCCCAAGGTTATTGACCCTAACAGAAAATGGTTTTCCCTATCTACCCTGCCTCTGCCCCTCAGAAGCTTGTGCACCTCAGTTAGAAGACCCACAGCTTTCTCTGCTTTCAGGAAAATCTATCTACTCTCTCTTTTCAGAGCTGAATTGCTCCAGTCCAGGCAATACAGAATCAATGAATTATAGAATTTTAAGCCACAGGGCAACATCGAATATCTGAACAACACGGACGGGGATTATTTTGTTCAGATAATCGAATGTTCAGACAATCGAATGTTCAGTTAACAAAGTTTACCCAAGCCCTGGACCTTGAGATCTTGTTCTGATAAACTGAAATTTGGATAATAGATGTTCAGATTACCGAGGTTGTTCTGAATTTGGCCCAGGCCTGTACCGGGTCCTAAAAGAACCATCCAGCTAATCACATTCTCAACATTTATCTCCATAACCCTCCAAATTCATCAGTTTCAAAGAGAAATCCAGCTCTCTTCTGAAACCTCTGATGGAATCCATCTCTACCACTCTCACAGGCAGCACATTCCAACTCTCTGAGGAAAGAAGTTTCTCCTTATCTCACTTCTAGCTCTCCTGCTGACAGTTTTAAAATTGTGATCCCTAGTTCCTGACACATCAATTAGTGGAAACAGAATATCCTTCTTGACCCTGTCAAAACAATTCATCATTTTGAACACGTCCAAAAGGTCACGTCTGAATCTTCTCTGCTCCAAGGTGAATAAGCCCAATTTCTCTAATCTTTGCTTTTATCCAAAAACTCTCATTCTTGGTATCATCCTTGCAAATCTCTTTTGCAATTCCTCCAGGCCTAAACATCCTTCATTGAATAAGGATCCCAGAATTGACATTATACTCCAAATGTGGTCTTAACAATGATTTGTAGAGGTGTAGCATTATTTCCTTGCTTTTTAATCGACTTATATTTATAAACCCAAGGATTCTATAAGCCTTCTTAATAGTTGTTCCAACTTCAAAAGGTGTGATGCCGAAAAAGCAGCATCTAAGAAGCAGGAAAATTGACGTTTCAGGCATAAGTTCCCCATCAGGAATGCGGCTGAGAGGTAAACAGGAGGAAGGTGGTGGGGCTGGGGGCAAGGTAGCTGGGAAGTTAAAGGTAGATGCAAGTGAGGGATGATGATAATAGGTCAGAACAGAGGGTGAAGCGGATAGGTGGGAGGGAAGATGGACAGGTTGGACGGTTTAAGAGGAGCCAAGTTGGAGGATTGGATCTAGCATGAGGGAGGGGAAATGAGGAAACTGGTGAAATCAACATGTAGTTGGAAGTTCCCAAGGCGGAAGATGAGGCATTTTACCTCCAGGCATCGGATGGCTAGGATTTGACAGTGGTGCAGGCCCAGAATTTGCACGTCCTTGACGGAGTGGGAGGGGGAGTTGAAGTGTTCGGCCACAGACCAGTGGGGTTGTTTGGTGCATGTATCCCAGAGATGTTGCCTGAAATGTTCTGTGAGTTGGCATCCTGCCTCTCCAATGTAGAGGAGACCATATTCGGAGCAATGGACAAAGTAGATGAGGTGTTTGGATGCGCAAGAAAATCTCTGCCGGATGTGGAAGGATCCTTTGGGGCCTTGTACACAGGTGAGGGAAGTGATCTGTGTGCAAGTTTTACACCCATGTAAATCACAAGTTGAATCACAACAATCCGAGAGGCTCCGTCAGCAGCAATTACTAACTGGTGACCGCTACCACGTAGAAGGACAAGGGCAGTAGTCACATGTGAATATAAAGCTCCCATCCAAGTCAAACCTTCCTGACATGGAAACATATTGTCCTAGCCATGGCGCCAGAATCCTGGAGGTGGAAATGAATAAATCCATTCTACCCATCGGTCTTTTCCTCTACCTAGCATACAGAAACTGCCTTAAGAATAGCTTTTAACCGAAACACTTCTTCTGAAAGAATCTATCTATTATACTCAGCCTATCACAAAGTGCTACGCTCAGATACATATCTGACACAATGACTTTTTTTTTCCTCTCTCTCCAATGACCAATTTGTGCCATTTATTTCAATAAAATGTGGAGGTGCCAGTGTTGGAGTGGGGTGGGCAAAGTAAGCAGTCACATGAAGTCAGGTTAAAGTCCAACATGTTTCTTTGAAATCACAAGCTTTTGGAGCGCTGGTCTTTCATCAGGAGAAGTCAACCTTCACCTGAAGAAGGAGCAGCACTCCAAAAGCTTGTGATTTTAAATTAACCTGCTGGACTATAACCTAATGATGTGTGATTTCCAACTCATTTCAATTACACGCTATAGGAGGATTGTACCAACCATAATAAAATCCAATACATTCTATCAACATTTCCCAGTCTGGTTCTGTTTTGCCTGTCTCTTAATCTATTACTATCAATTTCACGGAAAGTAACAGTCCATTTTTCCTTGGTGACTGCTGAATAATGTGCTTTCACTAAGTCGTTTTTCTCATCATAACCATCACTTCTCTCTTCATACTCTAGTTCAAGGACTCTCACATTAGTCATTCTTCTTGCCCAACTAATTTTGCACATGCCTGTAGGACCATTACTCAAACGTCTCTGATCCTTCCATTACTTTAGTATTCAAGGTCTAATTTTACAGCAGCACTACAGCATGCATAGATTTAAACATCCTACTTAACACCCTCTGATCTTATAATTGTACAGAAACTGGTATCTATACTTGCAATCCCCAAACTGGACTCCAACCAAGTGATCACCAGCTCATTTTTTTAAAAGCTGTCGGATAAAATCTTACTGCAAAAATAAACCATGATAAATGAGCAAAATGGTTATTAATACTCAAAACAGCACATTAGTTCAGATGATTGCGAGGTATCCTGTGAGTTCTGAACTTGCTCTCTGGACTTCACCTGCCTGTGTTTGTGTGACTAAAATGGCACCTCACTCGAGTGTGTTCCAATGGTTTTAAGAATTTGCTGCATACGCAGCCAAACTGCCTACTCAAGTTACCACAAAAAGTTACGGTTGGTAATTAGGAAATGTAAGCACAATATGAACAAGATCATAATTGCTAATAATGTTAAAAATGGCATGCATACTGTCAAGCACGCGCATACACACACACACACACACACACACACACACACACACACACACACACACACACACACACACACACACACACACACACACTCACATACACACAGACACACACACACTCAAATGTACACACAAACACATGTAAGGCTGTGGGGTGAATTGGCATTTGCAGATTTGTATTTGCAAATACTTTCTATTTCATTCCAAAAGCACACAATCTGTTGGCAGTCAGTCCATATGACAATTTATCAATTCCTACTTTGGAAGAATAACTGGCTTGACTCAAACTCTAACCTCACACCTTTAATGCATTACCTGAGCTGAGCTGTCACCTTTTTTTTATGAACCCTTATTTCGGGAATGTGACTTGAAAGAAGTTCTGGTATTTACAACTTAATGAATCAAAACCTGCAACCCATTCTAAGTGATGAAGACTTAATGACAATCTAGGTTTGTTCAACGCATCATGTCAGTTGTATGACACTTTGATTTTTTTATTATAAATTCTGCGTCCTGTGATCCTGTCCCACGAGCTACCTGACAAAGGAGCAGTGTTCCGAAAGCTTGTACTGCCAAATAAACCTGTTGGACCAAAACCTGGTGTTTTGTTAATTTTTAACTTTGTCCACCCCGATCCAACACCAGCACCTCCACATCGTAATTGCTAATGAATTACTAGTCTAAATATCTGGTCCAAAAGAGGAACAATTGACGTTATTTATTTTTATTCCTGCAAGCAATTAATTCTTTATGGAGAATTTTTTAAAAAATCTAATTTATTTTTATTTAAATTATTTTTTACTGTGTCAGATTTTTTTCTCCCTCACTTAAGCAAATCTTTCCTTCTTTTTCTTTATTTCTCGTTCTCCACATGATTGGATTTAAATTCACCCAATTTCCTCCTTTGCCAGCCCCAGATGTTATCCAGCTCCAAGGAACTGTGATTAAAAATCACATAGCAGGTTATAGTCCAACAGGTCTAATTGGAAACACTAGCTTTCGGAGCGCCGCTCCTTCATCAGGTGGCTGTCAGAAAACGGGGAGAGCCTTTCGAAATCTGAAGTTCAAAGGGACTAGATTTGATTTGATTTATTGTCACATGTACCTAGATACAGTAATAAATCAAACCATGTTTGGGATTTGGGATTTAGGATTTGGATGTCCGAGTTCAGGATTATCTTAAAGTTAATTTTCAGGTTCAGTTGACAGTTAGGAAGGCAAATGCAACGTTTGTACTCATTTCAAGGGGATGAGAATGCAAGAGCAGAGATGTATGGCCAAGGCTTTATAAGGCTCTGTTCAGACTGCATTTGGAATATTGTCAGCAGTTTCAAGCTCCCATATTTAAGGAAAGATGTGCGAGCATTGGATGGGCAAAAGTGAATACTGCAGATAGAGTCATAGAATCATAGAGATGTACAGCATGGAAACAGACCCTTTGGTCCAACCCATCCATGCCAACCAGATGTTGCAACCCAATCTAGTTCCACCTGCCAACACCCGGCCCATATCCCTCCAAACCCTTCCTATTCATATACCCATCCAAATGCCTCTTAAATGTTGCAATTGTAACAGCCTCCACCACTTCCTCTGGCAGCTCATTCCATACACGTACCACTCTCTGCATGAAAAAGTTGCCCTATAGGTCTCTTTTATATCATTCCCCTCTCACCCTAAACCCATGCCCTCTAGTTCTGGACTCCCCAACCCCAGGGAAAAGACTTTGCCTATTTAACCTATCCATGCCCCTCATAATTTTGTAAACCTCTACAAGGTCACCCCTCACCCTCCGACACTCCAGGGAAAATAGCCCCAGCCTGTTCAGCCTCTCCCTAATGCTCAAATCCTCCAACCCTGGCAACATCCTTGTAGATCTTTTCTGAATCCTTCCAAGTTTCACAACTTCTTTCCGATAGGAAGGAGACAGAATTGCATGCAATATTCCAACAGTGGCCTAACCAATGTCCTGTACAGCTGCAACATGACCTCCCAACTCCTGTACTCAATACTCCTGGACCAATAAAGGAAAGCATATCAAATGCCTTCTTTACTATCGTATCTACATGTGACTCCACTTTCAAGGAGCTATGAACCTGCCAGGTCTCTTTGTTCAGCAGCACTCCCTATGTTGCTGGAGATTAGAGTCAAGATTACAGCAATGCTGGAAAAGCACAGCAGTTCAGGCAGTATCCGCTGAGTAGTAAAATCAACGTTTCAGGCAAAAGCCCTTCATCAGGAAACCTTCCTCAGCATTGGAGGGGGCCCAGAGAGTTTCACAAGAATGATCTTGGGATGAAGGGTTTGACATTTGAGGAGCAATTGAGGTCTCTGAATTTGTACTCAATGGAGTTTAGTGGAGTGGAGGTGCGGGGTCTGATTGTATCTGACAGAATACTGATAGGCCTGGATAGAGTGGATGTGCAGACGTTTCCACTAGTAGAACAGACTCGGAGCCAAGGGCACAACCTCAAAGTAAAGTGATGTCCCTTTTGAATTGAGATGAGGAAGAATTTCATCAGCCAGAGGATTGTTAATCTACCGAACTCATTGTGTTTAAGTCAAATATAGGTGGCTTCTTGATTGCTAAGGAAATCAACGGTCAGAATTAGAATCCCTACAGTGTGGAAACAGGCCCTTCAACCCACCAAGTCCACACCGACCTTTCAAAGAGTATCCCACCCAAACCCATTTCCCATTACTCTAACTAAAGCACATAATCTGCACATCCCTGAACACGAGAGGCAATTTAGCTCGGTCAATTCGCTAGCCTGCACAACTTTGAACTGTGGGAGGAAACTGGAGCACCTTAAGGAAACTCACGCAGACACAGATTGGATGTGCAAACTCCACACAGACTGTCACCTGAGGCTGGAATTGAACCCGGGGGCCTGGCGCTGTGAGGGAGCAGTGCTAATTACTAAACCACACTGCCGACTGCACCATAGCACCTCCAGTTATGGGGAGAAGGCAGATGAATGGGGTGAAGAAAGGTATCAGGCATTATTGAATGGTGGAACAGACTCGGTGGCCCAAATAGCCTCATTCTGTTTCTAGGTCTTATGGTCTAAATTGTGTATTGATGCATTACTTTTTCAATTTCTCAATTTAACATGCCATGTGTGTTCCTTTGTGGTCATGGGTGATGCCTGGGTTCAGCACTCCAAAAAGTATCCACTGTGTGAACCACTTTGAAATATTTCACCATCGTCATGAGGGAAATACAGAGAAACTCTCTGGACTCTTCTTAAAGCTTTATCCATTTTCAAACTCCTCAAATGGTCAACCTTTTGTCAAATTCACTTATGACATTAAAGACCATTAATCCTTTAACAACCTTTTTAGACTATCAATCAAAACATGAACCATGCCTCCAGGTTAAAATACAGCTCTGAATAAATATTTAAAGACACAGAGAATAAGTCATAATTAACTCAGCTATAATAATAATCCAAATGTGAAAAAAAGGTTCTTAATGCGACAAAAGCAGATGATCTTTTGCCTTCTAAGCTGAACCAAATATCCTATCAATGAAAGCATTCAAAGAGCAGGTGAAACTTTGTATTTCTTCATGTTAATTTTAGATTAGATTACATTCCCTACAATGTGGAAACAGGCCCATCCAGTCCACACCGACCCTTCGAAGAGTAACCCACCCAGACCCATTTCCCTCTGACTAATGCACCTAACACTATGGGCAATTTAGCATGGCCAATTCACCTGACCTGCATATCTTTGGACTGTGGGAGGAAACCAGAGCACTCGGAGGGAACCCACGTAGACACGGGGAGAATGTGCAAACTCCACACAGACAGTCACCTGAGGCTGGAATCGAACCTGGGACCCTGGTGCTGTGAGGCAGCAGTGCTAACCACTGAGCCATCATGTTAAGGTTATTAAATATTTTGTTTTCAATTTTAAAAGGACTCTAGGCATTTAATTCATTTTTGATTATTACACAGTCTCTTCAATGATCTACTTTAAAATACAGCATTCATCATCATGGAGCTGAGAGAACAATTGTTTCTTAATGTGTCTGGCCTATCAGTGAAACACATCTGCTTGAGTATACTGACAGGGCCTACATTTAAATTTGTTTATCAGGTGAAGCAACATTCATGTATGATCAGTCACAAACAGCAACTAAACCATTATAAGTGAGGAGCAGCTGTTTTAATGCTTTTTTAATGATTATGTGTTTCTTGGAATCTAGCCATTGGTTTACGTTTATGAATCATGTATTGGCCTTGATAATTTATTAAACTGAAGTTGTTCATGCTGATGCAAAACAAAGCAAGTATCTCGATTCCCTATAACAATAGCTTTCCCTTTCTATATATATGGAACAAAAGCTTCTACTCGACTTAACTGAGTCATTGATCTCAACATGAGTATATCTTTTGCATTAACTTGGAAAAGGGGGTGTTTCGGTGCAGTCGGTTGCATTTCTGTATAAGAACAGAAGACATAGGAACAGAAATTGTGCCATTCAGCCCATCAAGTCTGCTCTGTCATTCAATCATGGTGATAAGTCTCTGAACCAGAGGCCCAAGTCCTATCTCAAACCTTGACAGCTGAGGAATGTGCATTCATATTGTGGTCAAATGTGTTGCATATCAACCTGCAATTCTTTCCCAATGGCAGATGGCGAGAGAAGGAGAAATTCTTGGTCAGCCATGGCACAGAAAGAAAGTTGAAGCCTTGAGCATCATGACCCAAAGCTACCATGTGTACAAGATTGCTCGTTACACAGTAACTTTGACTCCCTCATTACCCACTCCATCGGACATATCATCACCTTGAAACCTTCATTAACAATAAATATTCTTGCAGAATCATTAGTAAATGCAGAGCAAGAAATCTCCAGTTGCCAGCAAGGTGAAGAAACAGCTTCATTGCAAAAAAACAAGAGGATAAATTCAATTCATCAGATGACCATTCTGTCACTAAGGAGAAAGTGAGGACTGCAGATGCTGGAGATCAGAGCTGAAAAATGTATTGCTGGAAAAGCGCAGCAGGTCAGGCAGCATCCAAGGAGCAGGAGAATGGACGTTTCGGGCATAAGTCCTGAAGTAGGGCTTATGCCCAAAACGTCGATTCTCCTGCTCCTTGGATGCTGCCTGACCTGCTGTGCTTTTCCAGCAACACATTTTTCATTCTGTCACTAATAATGTCAGTGGGCAAATCCTGTCTTTCTCAAGAATTTTTCACTATAGAATCCCAAAAGCATGGAAACTGGCCAAACTCACACCAATCCTCTGAAGAGTATCCCACCCAGACCACTCTACAGTTCCCATGACTAATGCAGTAAAAAATGAGGTCTGCAGATGCTGGAGATCACAGCTGCAAATGTGTTGCTGGTCAAAGCACAGCAGGCCAGGCAGCATCTCAGGAATAGAGAATTCGACGTTTCGAGCATAAGCCCTTCCATGACTAATGCACCTGACCTACACATTCCTGAACACTATGGGCAACTGACCTCACCTGCACATTTTTGGACTACAGAAGGAAACCAGAGTAAACCCACACAAACACGTGGAGAATGTGCAAACTCCACATAGTCACCCAAGGCTGGGATCGAACCCAGCTCCCTGGTGCTGTGAGGCAGCAGTGCTAACCCCTGAGCCACAGTGCCATTACTTAAGCTACCTTCACCTTCACTTAGATAATCCATGCCATGAGGAACTCTAATATGAAGTTATAAGAAATTGGAACATAAAGAAGTCATTCAGCTTCAAGACATTGTTCCTCCATTCAATAAGATTTTGGCTTTTATGATTGTGGCTTCAGGTTGATTGTGCTGACTTCATTGATCAAAAATCTGCTGGATGATCCATCCTCCATTGCTGTGTGTGGAAGAGCATGGTCAAGATTAATAAGCCTTTGGCAAAGTTTTCCCTCATCTGCATCTCATATGGGAGACCTATTATTTTGAAACGTACAGGTTGTTCTGCTATAACGCATGTTTTGTTAACACAAATTCGCTACAACATGATTGACAAATTGGGAACACTATCTCTAAAGTGTGAATTTTTAAAGCGTGTGTTGGTTAGAATGTGATTCCGATCCTATTAGTTTAAATGGCGCTGCTATTACGCGGCAGGTGTGAACAGCGAAATGAGTCAGTAGGGACCCAAAAATATTGGCACCATCATCCAGTCGTGAACCGTGCCCTGTGGAGGGAATCCACCCCACCCTTCCCACTCAAAATAATGTCTGCCATTTCTGTCAGCTTTAATGCAGTTTTTTAATGAGTGGTTGCCAGATTAGTTCAGGCTACCTCCCAGTTGCTTACATTAACACTGCATCATCTCAGCTGCTCTGAGGCTTTTAATTGACCCATCAGCGTCAACACCATGTCTACCTCCTTTATGTGGATCAGAAAACAGTCTCCATGACAACTAAGGGCACTCTGACATGAAAACCTTAACATTGACCAGGAGATGGGTTGCAACTTGAACACGATCCTTACCCCCATTCTCATCGCCATTGTCAAAATTCCACCTGTTCTTTACCATGTGACTTGCATGTCATGCACAAGAGAATGATTTGTTTTTGACAGATTCTCTACAGGATCTACAACAACATGTATTTAAATAGCACCTTTCAGATAGGAAAGTACTTCAAGGCACTTCACAGGTGTGTTATCAGCTAATGTTTGACTCCAAGTCACATAAGGACACATCAGGAACAATGGCCAAATGCCTAGTCAAAGGGAAGGCAATGGCCTTGTGGTAATATTGCTTAGATTATTAATCCAGAGACCCAGATAACATTCTGGGATATGGTTTTGAATCCCTCCATGGCAGTTCGTAGAATTGTAATTCAATAAGGGTCTAATAATGACCATGGAACCATTGTTATTGTTAGGAAAATCTTATGTGGTTCACTAATGACATTGAGGGATGGAAATCTGTCATCCATACCTGGTCTGGCGTTCATGTGACTCCAGACTCACAGCAATGTGGTTGACTCTTAATTGCATTCAGGATGGGCAATATATACTGGCCTAGCTAGTGATGTCCACATGCATGAATGAATTAAAAAAAAGCTGTTAAAGGACATCCGAATGCAGAACAGAGATGGTCAAATGCAGAACAGAGATGGATGGGTTTAGAAATACAATTCCAGACTTAGGGCTAGAAAGCTGATATTTGTGTGGTGCTCTCTGAACATTTCCTCAGATTAGATACGGATATCTACTGATTAAATACTATGAATATTACTTGTCCCTAGTAATCAATCAGGACATTATTTGTTTCCTTTTACAATCAACATTCAAGTAATTGTCATTTAAAGCCTTTAAAATGGAATCCTGTTAAATCTCCGTCTCTTGATGGTATCAACAAGACAGATTCTCTTAAGCACAGCCAATTACTGCAGTTTATCCGTTCAATGAAGACTTGTCTTTTCATGTTGCATCAGTCTCCGCTGAGACCCTGTTGAGTTTAATTGAAACACGGACACAAGAATGAGTTGAAATGGGTTTCCTTAGCTGGTGTTAAGTCAGGACATCATGCTCAAATATGTCCACTTTGCTGTTTAAAACAAACATGTTTTCAAACTAGGTCCCATGTGGGGATCAAAGTTGTCTTTCAATTTCTGGCTGCCTTCAGATTTTCGCAGTGTGAACTTTCACGTTATCTGTTGATGTGGCTTAAAACGGAGAGTTCCTTTAATAAGGACAGAGTAGACAGAAAGTAGCTGTTCCCCTTAGTTTAATGGCCAGTAACAAGGAGGAATAGTTTTAAGGTAATAGGCAGGAAGTTTCAAGGGGATTTGAGAACATAAGAACTTGGGGCAGGAGTAAGCACTTCAACCACTCGAGCCTCTTCCACCATTTAATACAATCATGACTGATCTCATGTCAGCATCAACTTCATTTTCTTAGCTGCTCTCCATATCCTTTCAAACCATGACTCATTAAAAATCCGTCTATTGCCTCCTTACCTTTGCTCAATGTTCCAGCATCTGCCACACGTTGGGGCAGTGAATTCCACAGATTCACCACCTTTTGAGAGAGGTAATTTCTTCTCATCTCCGTGTTCAGTCTGCTCCCCCTTATTCCTATGCATGGGTGGCACGGTGGTCAGTGGTTAGCACTGCTGCCTCACAGCGCCAGGGACACCGGTTTGATTCCAGCTTTGGGTGACTGTCTGTGGGGAGTTTGTACATTCCCCCTGTGTCTGCATGGGTTTCCTCCCAGAATCCAAAGATGTGCAGGTCAGGTGAATTGCCCGTTGTGTTAGGTGCATCATTCAGAAGGGAAATGGGTCTGGGTGGGTTACTTTTCGGAGAGTCAGTGTGGACTTGTTGGGCTGAAGGCCCTGTTTCGACACTGATGGGAATCTAACCTATTCTTCACCCAGAGGTTGATGGGAAGCTGGAAGGATCCAAAGAACTGCAGATGTTGTAAATTAGAAACAAAAACAGAGATTGTTGGAAAAGCTCAGCAGATCTGGCAGCATCTGTGGACAGAAATCTGAGGAAGGGCCACTGGACCCAAAACACAAACTCTGATTTCTCTCCACAGATGCTGCCAGACCTGCTGAGCTTTTCCAGCAATCTCTATTTTTGTACCTCGAAAGATAATTGAGGTCATAACTGGTGCAAGGTGCTGGGAATAGCATTTGAAATGTCACAACATTCAAGCTTATTGGCCAAGTTCTGGAAAATATGACAGAGTAGAGATTTGGAGTAATTAAGGCAGCGTGGCCTTGATGGGTTGAAGAGCCTCTTCTGTATTACACGATTCTATAATTCTAACAATAGCAATGCTTTCTTTTGGTTAGCAGAGATAAGTAAAAGAATCCACAGAATTGCAACAACAATGTGTATGAATCTTCACTTATTATTGCATTACTTCTATTTCTGGGCGTAATAAAAAAGTACATGGAATCAATTTAAATTATATCTGAAGGTATAGTGTGAGGGAAGGAGCCTTCAATAAAATGAATGACAGTAGCTTGCTGTCAAGAATGTGGTAAAAGTTCTTTATAATAATGCTATGGCTTGGGGAAACGCATTGATAAGAAGTACTGATACTACTTGAAAGGTTGAAGCATCTCAACACTATTTGGCAGTCAGTTTGAACAACACGAGAGTCATAAAAATGACTCTGCAGGAAGATGACCGCAAGGGAAATGTCCTTTTTTTCTACTTAATTAGTGAGAATGAAACCTTTAGCTACCTTTGAGACCAGGTTAACAGGCTTGGTGAAGCTACCTTCAAGGTTCTTTATTAAAATCCATGCGCATAAGTGTCAGACATGAGGTTAATGTGCGCTACCTTGAATGGATGTTCAAGGTTAATATTTTGTAGGCAGTCAATAACATGATTTTGTGAACACACTGCATTTTTCTTTTATGAATTTGCTTAAAAGGGCTGATCCAGCAAGATGCTTTCCATAGAACAGATCAAAACCCATTCAATTAAATATGTAGAGTCTGACTGAGCAATACTTGCAGTTCACACTGGGAAGACGGTGGTGAGGTGGGAACATCTTCTGAACTATGAATCTTAAACTTAAAACTCTGGAGACAGATTTGAATCCCACCATGATGACAAAAGAGAAATTTGTATTGAATTAGGAAAAAAAACTGAAAGATAGTCTCAGTAATGGTCGCCCTGAAGCTATCATTGATTATCACCAGAACCCACCTGTTTCAATAACATTCTTTTGGAAATAAATTCTGCTGTTCCTTACTGTGTGGTTGACTCTTAGCTGCTCTCTGAAATGGCCTAGTAAACCATCCAGTTACACGGAAACAGACAAAATAGGAAAGAATTAGTCCCAGTCCTGATGAAGGGCTTTTTCGCAAAAAGTTGATTTTCCTCCTCCTCGGATGCTGCCTGACCTGCTGTGCTTTTCTAGCACCACTCTGATCGAGACTCTGATTTCCAGCATCTGCAGTCCTCACTTTTGCCTAATTGGCTCTTCAAGTTGACTCTGTCATTCAGTATAATCATGGCTGATCATCCAACTCAGTCGTCTGTTCCTGCTTTCGCTCCATACCCTTTAGTCCTTTAAACTATGTTTTTTTCTTGGAAAAGTTCAATGTTTTAGTCTCCATGGCTTTCTGTGGCAGAGAATTCCACAGGCTCACCACTCTCTTGTTGAAATGGGAATACATTAACTTTAATGTATGAACACAGAACTAAAGGACTAGGAGCAGGAGTTGGCCATCTGGAACTTTGAGCCTGCTCCACCATTTAATAAGGTGATCTTTTCATGGTCTCCGCTCCATTTACCCACTCTCTCACCATAACCCTTAATTTCTTTATTGTTCAAAAAATTATCTATCTTGGCTTTAAAAACATTCAGTGAGGAAGCCTCCACTACTTCACTGGGCAGGAAATTCCGTAGAGTAAAAAATGAGGTCTGCAGATGCTGGAGATCACAGCTGCAAATGTGTTGCTGGTCAAAGCACAGCAGGCCAGGCAGCATCTCAGGAATAGAGAATTCGACGTTTCGAGCATAAGCCCTTCATCAGGAATAGGAGAGAGAGAGCCAAGCAGGCTAAGATAAAAGGTAGGGAGGAGGGACTAGGGGGAGGGGCGATGGAGGTGGGATAGGTGGAAGGAGGTCAAGGTGAGGGTGATAGGCCGGAGTGGGGTGGGGGCGGAGAGGTCAGGAAGAGGATTGCAGGTTAGGAGGGCGGTGCTGAGTTGAGGGAACCGACTGAGACAAGGTGGGGGGAGGGGAAATGAGGAAACTGGAGAAATCTGAATTCATACCTTGTGGTTGGAGGGTTCCCAGGCGGAAGATGAGGCGCTCCTCCTCCAGCCGTCGTGTAGTTGTGTTCTGCCGGTGGAGGAGTCCAAGGACCTGCATGTCCTCGGTGGAGTGGGAGGGAGAGTTAAAGTGTTGAGCCACGGGGTGATTGGGTTGGTTGGTTTGGGCGGCCCGGAGGTGTTCTCTGAAGTTCGGGCGGCCCGGAGGTGTTCTCTGAAGTCGGGCGGCCCGGAGGTGTTCTCTGAAGACAGAACCCCACTGGTTCTCACCTACCACCCCACCAACCTCCGCATACAACGTATCATCCGCCGCCATTTCCGCCACCTCCAAACGGACCCCACCACCAAGGATATATTTCCCTCCCCTCCCCTATCAGCGTTCCGCAAGGACCACTCCCTTCGTGAATCCCTCGTCAGATCCACACCCCCCACCAACCCAACCTCCACCCCCGGCACCTTCCCCTGCAACCGCAGGAAATGTAAAACTTGCGCCCACACCTCCACACTCACTTCTCTCCAAGGCCCCAAGGGATCCTTCCATATCCGCCACAAGTTCACCTGTACCTCCACACACATCATCTATTGCATCCGCTGCACCCGATGTGGCCTCCTCTATATTGGTGAGACAGGCCGCTTACTTGCGGAACGCTTCAGAGAACACCTCCGGGCCGCCCGAACCAACCAACCCAATCACCCCGTGGCTCAACACTTTAACTCTCCCTCCCACTCCACCGAGGACATGCAGGTCCTTGGACTCCTCCACCGGCAGAACACAACTACACGACGGCTGGAGGAGGAGCGCCTCATCTTCCGCCTGGGAACCCTCCAACCACAAGGAATGAACTCAGATTTCTCCAGTTTCCTCATTTCCCCTCCCCCCACCTTGTCTCAGTCGGTTCCCTCAACTCAGCACCGCCCTCCTAACCTGCAATTCTCTTCCTGACCTCTCCGCCCCCACCCCACTCCGGCCTATCACCCTCACCTTGACCTCCTTCCACCTATCCCACCTCCATCGCCCCTCCCCCTAGTCCCTCCTCCCTACCTTTTATCTTAGCCTGCTTGGCTCTCTCTCTCTTATTCCTGATGAAGGGCTTATGCTCGAAACGTCGAATTCTCTATTCCTGAGATGCTGCCTGGCCTGCTGTGCTTTGACCAGCAACACATTTGCAGCAGAGGAAATTCCGTAGATTCACAACCCTCTGGGTGAATTCATGCTAAAGGTGTCACATGCCGTCACCTCATTCAACAAGTCACAACACAGATGGAAACTATATATAAACAACTAAGATGGAAAGACAGAACTGGAAGGAAAGAGGACAGAACTCTTGCTCCAGGAACAAGCCCCTTCTTGAGGATCTTTATCTCTGCCCAAAGACCTGTAGCTCTAAGATTGACAAGCTGTGTTACCTGAGGACACACAAGTCATGGTGCCCGGTGGAAACCATTCTCATTTTCATGGACTGACAATATGAACAACTTTCATAGGATTATACAGAACAGAAGAGGCCCTTCAGCCCATCAAGTCCATACCATCAAAAACATTCTACCTACAGTAGTCCCAAAGTCTTGAATCTTACGACAACTTGGCCCTTATTTCCCCTGCAACTATTTCCCCTTCCGAATGTTTCTCCTCGAATGAAGGATATTATTTTATCTTCCTCCACCGCTCTTTCAGTTAGTTAGTTCATCTCAGGTCGCAACAACTTCATAAAGTCCCTACATTGCGGAAGCAAGCCATTTGGCCCATCAAGTCCACACTGACACTCTGAAGAGCAACCTACCTGGCCCTGCCTCCCTACCCTATCTCTGTAACCCTGCATTTCCCATGGCCAATCCACCTGACCTACACACCTTTGGACTGTGGGAGGGAACTGGAGGAAACCCACACGGGGATACTGTGCAAACTCTACATAGTCGCCCAGGATGGAACCGAACTCAGGTCCATGGCGCTGAGAGGCAGCAATGCTAACTACTGAGGCACCATGTGAACTTTTATTTTTCCAATTTCCTTTTCTCATTAAATCTGTGACCTCTAGTTACTATTTCTTCTGTCGTTAGAAATAATTCCTCCTTCGCACAACTCTATCAACTATTCTTTGCGATTGTAGACACATCGTCTAAATCTCTCCTGCAATGATGTCTGCTCTAAGGAGCTTCTCCATTGTATTCACAATCACCAGAATGCCATATTCTTGGTATCTTTCAAGGAAATCTCCTCTGTATTCTCTCTAAAAGCCTTCCTAAAACAAACTGCTTTGCCCAATGACATGTTTTGGTCATCTCCCCTTATATTTCCATAAGTAACTGATGGATTAAAGTACTTGATTGATCACTGATAATTAATAATTACTGATAACTGATCATTAGTCACTGGCTTCCAAAAAATTGCCTCTTTGTTGTTATACTCCAACATGTGACAGTTCAGTTTTAACTGGCAACTCACTACCAATTAAGATAACAGAGACAATTAAATCTTGCGTCTATTGGAGGTGATACTAAACCAAGGGGAAATGAGGGCCCAGTGGTATTATTGGTTGACTATTAATCCAGAAACTCAGCTAATGTTCTCTGGACCTGGGTTCGAATCCTGCCATGGCAGATGGTGGAAGTTGAATTCAAGAATAATCTGGAATTACTAATCCACAGATGATCAAGAAAACATTGGTGACTGACAGGGAAAAAACCCGTCTGGGAAGAAAGTCTGCCATTCTAATCTAGTCTGGTTGACATGTGACTCCAGACCCAAGGCAATGTGGTCCATTCCCAACTGCCCTCTGAAATGGCCTAGCAAGCCACTCAGTTCAAAGACAAGTAGGGATGGCATATAAATGCTGGCCAGCCGGTGATGCCCACGTCTCAAAAAAAAAATTCTCTCTCAAACAGATCTCACTGCAAGATTTCTAAGAAGAGCAGGGGAGTAATTCCTGGTGTCCTAGACATGATTTTCCCTCAAGTAAGCATTCCAAAAGATGGGCTATCTGCTCATCATAATGTTGTAGTTTGCGGCAACATGCTGTATCCAATTTGGCTGTTGTATTTCCCATCATGCAACACTGACTATACTTCATCGACTATCAAATGCTTTGGTATGTCTAAGGGTTGAGAAAGGTGTAACATAAATGCAAGGCTTTCGTTCCTCTTAATTCCTATTATTATTTGGGGATAGATGGAAAAGTATATGCAGTGCCATTGATTAAAGCTGGGCAGAGCCAAGCACTGGTTCTTCAGCAAAAAATCTCTCCTGTTATGTAATCCAAACACTTTTTTGAAGAACAATTATGTGAACCCACATAAATATACCTTGAACTTTTCAACAATGGAACACTTTGCTAAGGAGAAAGTATTTGGGTTTGATGACTGAAGGTTTACTGAATGTGACAGGCCCTGAGTACATGTCAACAGCTGGTAAGGAGCAGGGAACTCAGATGGAGTGATACAGTCTGAAGGACGTTCAGAGGAGGTCACATGGCCTAACGTTTGGTAGAATTTTTGAATTGAGTTGGAGATAATTTAGCATCTTCTGAAAAGCAATAGCCCATTGCTTCCTCTCTCTTTCATTGTTACTCCTCTCAATGGAGTTTGTCTAGGATTATTGGAAAGAATTTGTTAGCGTTTACCCCACTTTTTAAAACAGAGGGAATTCAGCCAGCCAAAACAGTTTGAATCAGAAACCCCAGTGCAGGGGCTTGTGCATGCAGAGTAACAGAACACTACTTGGGATAACCCATGACTTAGAATTTCTTCATCAGTTTATTTACACTTGGCCAAAATACTTTTGAAATAATGCTCTACAGGCTTTACAATTTGTTTGATGCTTCCTGGGCTTGAGTCAAAATGTAAACAGATTACGTTGAATAGAAAAGAAAGACTGGCAGATGGCATACAATATGGGAAATTATGAGCAATGTGCTTTGGCAGGAGGAAGAGAGGAGCTAAATATTGTTTGAAGAACAAAGAACAATACAGCACAGGAACAGGTTCATTGGCCTTCCAAGCCTGCCCTGATTCCATGCCCTTATTTAGCCTGCTACTTATTGCCCATATGTGGTTTCTCTTCCTTTGTACACTTCTCATTCATGCATCTTTCAAGATACACCTAACATGCCTGCTTTCACCATCTCCACTGGCAGTGTGTTCCACAGAGGAAACCTTTCCCTGCACTTTTCCTCTAAACACTCTCCTTCTCACCTTGAACCTGTGCTCTCATGCAGTTGAACTTGCATCTGGGGGAAAAAGTCTCTGATTATCCATCCTATCTATGCCTCCCATAATTTTGTAGATCTCTGTCAGGTTGCCCCTCACCTTCCATCTTTTCAGTGAAAACAATCCAGGTTTATCCACCCATCTTCATAACTAAAACCTTCCAGACCAGGGAACATGATGGTAAACCTTCTCTGCACCATCTGCAAAGCATCCACATCCTTCTGAGAGTGTGGTGACCAGTACAGCAAGCAATATTCCAAATGCGGCCGAACTAAATTTTTATACAGCTATAATACAGCTTGTCAACTTTTATATTTGAAGCCCTGGCTGATGAAGGCAAGTGTGTTTTATGCCTTCTTCACCACTTTATCCACCTGGGTTGTCACTGTCAGGGATCTGAGGACATGTATGCCCAGATCCCTCTGTATGTCATTGCATTTACTTTGTAATTTGCATTTGAATTTGATTTTCCAAAATGCATAACCTTGCATTGGTTAGAAATTGCTGAAAGCTGTACAACAAAGGGATTTAGGGTGCTCGTGCATGAGTCACAATGAGTTAGATCCGAGTTCAGCAGGTAATAGGTAAAGCAAATTGATTATTGGCCTCTACTTCAAAGCATAAAACTATATAAATCACTGGTCAGGCAGGCTACAGCTGGAACACTGTGAACAGCTTTAATCCCATTGTATAAGGAAGGATGCCCTGGCATTGAAGCCAGGATGTTTCACTAGCTTGATCCTAGGTATGGACAGATTGCCTTATATGGAGAGGTTGTGTTGGTGGACTTGTAGTCATTGGAGTTTAGAAGAATGAAAGGAGTCCTTATTGAAACATACAAGATTCTTGCTTGACTTGACAGGATAGATATGGAGAAGGTCTTGTCACTTGTGGGAACAGAGTGCATCATCTTATAGTAAGGTGTAGCCCATTTCAGGCAGAAGTAAGTTGGAATTATACTTCCAGAGGGTAGTCAGTTGACATACGTTTTTTTAATTGCTAAAGCTGCTGAAGCTGGGTCATTAATTAACTTTAATCACGAAGGGAATCAAAGTTTATAGGTACAAGGCAGGAAGGTAGAGTTGAGGATTAATAAATCAGTCCTGATCTCATTGAATGGAAAAACAGACTTTTTAGGCCGAATGGTCTACTTTAGCTCTTATGTCTTACAGTTCCAGTGGATTGATTGATGTGCATAGCAATTGGTCTATGAGAGCCAATGGTTGCACATGGAAATTAACTAAAAGATGCCAGTATGCATACTCAAATTAGGTGACTTTATGCAGGCCAGTTGTGGGATAGGTCCACACTCACAATTCAACAATAAGATAGGGTCACAACCTCATCCTTCCTTTTTGGACAAGTGACGTGAAAATTGGTTGAAATGGGAGGAAGTTTGAGTTTACAGAATCCAGTGAAAGGCTGTCTGATTGAGATCACTAATGACTTTCCATTTGTTTCAGCACACCCTGTATGAAGGTCCTGGCTTCTGAAGACTTGAATACTTTATTACAGAGTGAATTACACCAGCCAATCAACTGATAATGAATATGTCAGCCGACCTATTCTAACACTCCAGATTTCGTTCTTGCAAGATAATGATGCAATTCATTATAAAACATCACATAATGATCTGCTCAATGGCTTTGTAATAAAGGACTACAGTACATTCATCAGGCAATATTTCAAAACTATCAGTCCCAGCCATATTTATTTAAAGCATCAAAACATTTTAATTCCAGCTGTCTACTTTCACAACCGGTTTTGAAAACTGATTTATTCTGCACATGTTGTTATAGTTCTCTCTAAGAATTGTGAATACATCAAGGAAATGAATCCCAAAAAAGAGCAATTGAGAGAAGAAATGCAAATGTTTTCAATAACCCTGCACCTTACGAGGTCTTTAAATAACTCAAAGTATTAGATACATCAAATGTTTCCAAAGTGAAATGAATGATTTGCATGAGTGGAGCAGTCATTTTGTGGTATCAAAATCAATCCTTTTTTATAAGTTTTATTTGACAGAATATTTGACTAGCGCTGAAAATGTGTTGCTGGAAAAGCGCAGCAGGTCAGGCAGCATCCAAAGAGCAGGAGAATCGACTTTTCGGGCATGAGCCCTTCTTCAGAATATTTGACTAGTCTATTCAAGCAACTCTTTTAGATGGTCCTGGCGCAACTATTGGAAACAAAATCAGAACTTGCTGGAAAAACTCAGCAGATCTGAAAGGATTTGTGGAGAGAAAGCAGAGTTAATGTTTTGGGTCTAGCGGCCCTTCTTCAGAACAGAACCACTGGAGCTATTAGAAGGTAAACAACTTCCCGGCTCAATGTGCCAATGACAGTGGTGTCAACTTCTGCGAGAACTTCACCATCATCTCATTAAATGGTGTTACCTATTTATTTAGTGAATGCAAATCTGTCCTCTTCATTTCTTGAGTTTAAGGTGCATTTCTTGCATCTTTCTACAAGTTTATTGATGCTCAGTGATGGGCGTTGGCTGCAGCGTGACCCTGGTTTTTCCTGAACCTGTTTATAGAGGAGTATACTCACCGTAGTAATTCATACTCTGCCAGGTGATACAAGGTGTTCACTATAAAGGAATTGACACATGCTTGATATGTTTCCCACTCTTTGATCTAAAGGAGGACTGCTGGTAGGCCTTGCTCAAGTTTGGGTGACAGAATGGAAGGTTATCATGGAATAGTTAAATGAAATGCAACATGAGTGTTTCAACCAATTGGTGAATTTTTATCAGTTGGCAGCTGAGTGGGGTAAAATGTTTGCAAGGACAGGAAACCAGGGAAGAGCTGTTGAACTAAGCATTACCAGTTATGTGAAAGATCGATACATTCAATTGAGTGGCAACAAGAAAGGTCTACAATGCCCATTACCAGATGTGTGTAGAGGGTTCTATTACAGAATATGACAGTGTTGAGTATTTTGGTGCTGAATGATGCATGACGGCTCAGTGAGGTGTATCTCCTACTTCAACTCCACTTTCTTAATTTTCACCAAAATACTTATGTTTCAGTACTCCTTCAGTATTGCACTACAATGACATCCTGGATAATGAATTGAATTAAGGATGGACAGTAAATACTGGTCTTGCCAGCAATGCCCACACACCATGAACAAACTAAAATGCTGCAAGGCTCTCCCCACAGGAAGGACAAAGAACCCAGTGACAGCACAAATTGCAGAAACATGAAAATGCTGAAAACTGAAAAAAGATATCCCCAACATTTGTGACAGCTGTTGCCAGGAGAGACGAGGACCCGAATGCACAGCCTTAGAGCAAAGGAAGACCTTTTAGAATGGAGATAAGGAGAAACGTCTTCAGCCAGAGAGTGGTGAATCAATAGAATTCTTTGCCACAGAAGGCTGTGGAGGCCAGGCCATTGAGTATATTTAAGATAGGTTCTTGAGTATCAAGGGGATCAAGGATTACAGGGAGAAGGTAGGAGAATAAGGTTGAGAAACTTATCAGCCATGATTGAATGGCAGAGCAAACTCAATGTGCTGAATGGCCAAATTTCTGCTCTTATGGCTTATAGTCTTATGATCCAGAACATCATTAACCATAGTCTCAGGTTAACATCTTACATCTCCAGGGCACGCAGTTTGATTCTAGTGAATCAGTTAACTACATTTTAATTGGAGAGAGATATTGACCTGTGCTAGAAAAGAATGTGAACATTCACTGAAGTCTAATTTATCCATCCTTAGCAATAGAATATAAAACACTTTGAGATATTCTTAGGCAATGGAGGAGTTTGCTATTTAATGTTCTTTCTTCATGCTGTATATGATATATGGATGTAAAATAAGGCTTATTTACAGTAATTTAAATTGTATTTTATTAAGTGCAATATGACGATGCCAGAAAATGTTCAGTAAAAGCACAACAGTGCAGTGAATCACACCACACACTGTGCCAATCAGATCCCTTCATATGTTGTATTCTTGCTTCACGGAGACCTGATGGGTTAGAGCTTCCCAACAAAGCCGGAGCTCATAATATGTAGACTGACATTCCAGTCACCACAGAGAGCATGATGTATTGGAGGTGCTATCCTTTAGGCTCGACCTCAAACCAAGATCCCACCTTCCACTTACAGGACTCATGTCATTTGTCAAAAAGTAGGATGGTGCCCAAGAGTCAATACAGGTACACAATCATTTATCTGAAACACTTGGGACCAGATGGTTTTCGGAATTCGGAACTTTTCAAGTTTCGTAATAAGTGACAGTTCAACGGTGAAATTTTAAAAAATCTTACCGAACAGCAGACTCACTATGAGTCACAGGTCCTGAGACAGAATTGAGGCCTGCCAGTGCTGGATCACAGCACCCCTCACGTCGCATCTGAGTGACATGCATCGAGTGGGTGTGGGGTTGGGTTAACTGTTTGCATGCCAATCAACCTTGTTGATGAGATAAAAACTTCAGAACAAAACCTTCGGATTTTGGAGCTTTTTGGATTTTGGATAAAGGGTTGTCTACATATATTTGCTCAAGCAGATTCACTGTTTCTTCCTTGTCTGTTAACAAGAATCTTAGGCGACATTCTTCAAAACTGCTAGAAGGTTTCAGTGTGATATCATAGCTCATGTTTGGCGGCACTCAATCTTACAGCTGCGGTCACTGCAATATTTGAAGTATGTGATTATGCTAGAGATGTGACACAGGAAATTTACATGGATGTTGCCTGAACTGGAGAACTTTAGTCATGAAGAAAGATGGCAAAGTTTCGAGTTTTCTGTTTAAATGATGTAAGCTAAGAGGAGAACAAATTGGAGTGTATAAAATGATGAGAAGCTCTCGAAGGAGTCGATCCTCCTTCCTTGAGGCCTCAATAAGTGAGAGGAACAGATTTAGGGGAAGAAGTAGGAAGTTTTGAGGGGAATTAGTTTCTCCCAGAGGTGCATGAAAGGATGATATAGCCTGAAATCCTCCTTACTTTTTACGTTTTTCAATACATCTTTGTCATAATGTTACCTTGAACAGAATGAACCATGATCTGGAAACTCGTGGTAGGCTGGATAGCAATGAGTGTATTAGAATGGCTACAATGGACCAAATGATCTTCCTCCTGCGATAAATATTATGATTCTATCAAACAAAACTGTTATTAGTAAATTCTGATAAATGTCCGCTCCAATCCATATTCTGCCTTCCCTGTACTACCTGCTCCATGGCTTAATTCCATTTCAATTTCACCACCTGGTCCAGTTCTAACTCACGTCCTGTTTCTCTTTTCCTTTCTTTTGCTTTTCTTTCATTTGCTCCTTTTCTGGATGCAGAATTCTCAGTCAAAGAATGCTTTCCCTAAAATTCTTCACTTTTCTGCGGTGTTCAAAATTCTATTCAGAGCCTGTGACATTCGATAAACCTCCCATCATCAAACCCAAGCCCTCGCTGATAATGGTTTCCCACAGTTCTATCGAGAGGCCATGAAATACAGTTGCGTTATTGATACAAAACACAATTGCAGACTACCGTTGTGTTGCCACTTGTTGAATGCCAGCAATGTACATCAGCTTCAAAGTTTCTCCACATAACTATAGTCTGGATGCACCAAAAATCATCGAAGAACAACAGTTATTAGTAGAAGAGCAATTCATGAATAATCCCATCTGCCTGCTCCTGGCCCAAATCTATCCAAACAACCCCTATTCATGTGTTTACCTAAGTGTCTTTTAAACATTGCAATTCTGCCCAAATCTACCACTTCCTCAGGAAATCCATTCCACATGCAAATCACCCTCTGTGTTAAAATTTCGCCTCTCATGTCTTTTTTAAATATCTCTCCTCTCACCTTAAGAATGTGCCCCCAGTCGTGAGATCCTGCATTCTACAGAAAAGACACCTACCATTAAACCTATCTACAACCTTCAAGACATTACAAAACTCTATAAAGTTACCTCTCAACCTCCCTCACGCCAGTGAAAAAAGTCCCAGCCTAACCAGCCTTCCTTTGTAACTTCAACCTTCCATTCACGGCAACATCCTGGTAAATCTCTTCTGAACACTCTCCAGCTGAATAATGTCCTTCCTATAACTGAGTGACCAGAACTGGATACAGTACACTAGAAGAGGCCTCACCAATGTCCTGTAAAACCTCAGCATGACTTCCCAATTCTTGTAATCAAAGGACTGAGCAATTAAGGCAAGAGTGCCTTTGTAACGACCCTGTCTAAGGGTGAAGCAAAACTGTGGCCATACTCACTGTATGTATATAGCACTTGGATGTATATCATTTTCCAAAGACACTCAACAACTTATTATCGTTATCATTAACATATAATAGTTGCTTTCTGGTATTGTACATATAATAAAAAATCTTGAATATATTGTCAACACCAGCTGCATGGAGAGGGTGGTGCATGAACGGAATGAGCTGCCAGAGGAAGTGATGGAGGTTGTCACAATTACAACATTTCCAAGGCATCTAGATTGTTATATGAATAGGAAGTGTTTAGAAGGATACAGGCCAAGTGCTGGCAAATGGGACTCGATTAATTTAGGATATTTGGTCAGCATGGACGAGTTGGTCAGAAAGGTCTCTATGACTCTATGTCTGGAGCCTGAGAATCAGCCAATCTCCAATTTAATGCACAGTACAATTTCAAGAAAAGCAAACAAATGGTACAGCATGACTCAAAGCTCAGCTGGAGACATAGAGGTCACACAATGTCTCACACCCTCACACCGAATTTGAATCGTGCAACAGTGTGTCGCATACATCCAATTCAGAGAACTATTACATGGTCTTACATTCACATACATATGTTTTCATTGAATTAGAATCATATAGGGAGGTTATGGACATACTATAATTGGATTAATCCAGTTCAAGAAAGAATCATAGGATCCCTACAGTGTGAAAACAGTCCCTTTGGCACAACAAGTCCACATCAATCTTCTGAAGAGTATCCCACCCAAACCCATTCCCCATTACTCTGCAAATGCCTCTGACTTATACACCTACCCTACACATCCCTGAACATTCTGGGCAATTATGCATGGCCAATTCCCCTAACCTGCACATCTTGATTGTGGGAGAAAACTGGAACACCCAGAGGGACAGGGGGAGAACGTGTAAACTTGACACAATCATCCGAGGCTGGAATCAAACTTGGGTCTGTGGTACTGTGAGGCAGCATTGCTACCACTAAGCCACCATGATACCTCACAGTGAGAGGACTGGGAAAACCAAAAAATATGAAGCTCACCTCCTCGTGCTGATCCAGTGCACCCTGAGAAAAGTGCACAGATATGACCCTTGACAATAACAGAATCAGAATTTGTCATGATCTCCCTGACAGTCTGAAAGATGGGCAACACAGCAGGCTGACAAAACATGACAAACTGTGGGGAACTGCAACTCAGCAGAAATTTATACCAGAACCTTCAAGCTGTGTTCTGAAAGGCTCAAAGGTGAGCAGCTGATGGTGTGCTCTGATACCGAAAGAATTGCTTTGCCAGTTGCTGTACTGTTTATGACTCAAGGCTCATGGTGTGTTTGTGCAGTGTCTTTTTTTATTTTCTCTAATGGGATATGAGCATCACTCAAAGGTAAGCATTTATTGTCTGTGCCTAGCTGAGAAAATGTTGGTGAGCTACCTTTTTTGAACTGTGATGTGGAGGTGCTGATGTTGGACGGGGTTTGGGGGGGGGGGGGGGGGGGGGGGGGGGGGTGGGGGGGGGGGGGGGGGGGGGGGGTGGTCTAAGTTAAAGGTAACATGACACCAGGTTATAGACCAGCAGTTCCATTTGAAATCACAAGCTTTGGAGCATTGTTCCTTCATCACGTCACCTGGCAAAGGAGTAACACTCCAAAAACTTGTGAATTCAATTAAGCCTGTTGAAGTGCTGCAGCCAAGGTGCCACAGGGCAATCCCATTAAAAAGGAAATCCAAGGATTTTGACTCAATATCCTCAAAGGAAGGGCAGTATGTTTCGAAGTTAGGATGGTGAGTGGCTGGAAGACGAGCTTGCAGGTGGTAGTGTTCCCTTGTTTCTGCTGCCCATGTTCTTCTAAATGGAAGTGATTGGGAAGATATTGTTAAAGGAGCTTTGATGAATTATATGGAAGGTGGAGTATCAATCAATTAAATGAGTCATAGAACAATTTGAAACCACTATAACATTGTTCCCAGCTCAATATTCTGACAGTTTACAGGAAAGAGAAAAGTTTACAGGTCAGCTCTCGCCATTGTTGGACTCGATTTGAAAGTGGAAGAGTTTGAAGATGGAGAACCCACAGCAGTGCAGATAAGAAAGCTCACTGGATCTTCCAGCAATCAGGGAGCAGATTGATTGTTAGTAGGCTTTCTACCAGAATTCGAGATCTAGACCAGGAAATCCTGATCAACAGTTTGAAGCGAGCAGCTGCCTTACTCAGTGGCGCCACAGCAGGCATTGTGGCTGCTGCCAGTACTAAACTTCTCCGAATATCTAGGATGGAGGATTGGTCAGAGGGCAGTCAATCTCATTTGACAGGGAAGGGGTGGTATCTTGTGGGGTGGGACATGTTGGGGTCAGAAGTATGGGCAGGTAGACGGCTTCCAATAGCCAAACCCCTGTCCCAGGTTCATCCTTACTGTGCATTGATGCGAGCAAACTGATAGACTTCCCAAACTGGCAATCGAGAGTGTGGTGCTGGAAAACAGCAGCCAGTCTGGTAACATTCAAGCAGCAGAAGAGTCGACGTTCTGGGCAAAATCCCTTCATCAGGGATCTGTTCAGCTTTTGCCCATAACATCAACTCTCCTGCCCCTTGGATGCTGCCTGACCGGCTGTGCTTTTCCAACACTGCACTCTCGACTATGATCTTCAGCATTTGCAGTCCTCACCTTCGCCTTCACAAACTGACAACCTGTCCACACTGGTTAACCCGTTGCGTAGGCCCATTCCTTTACACCCTGCCCGCAGTTGATAAATGTATGCTCAGGGGGGTGAGGCTCTTTTGTGATCCTTAATTGACCACTTTAAGACTTCAACTGGCAACAGTGCAAAAACTTCATTTGGGCAAAGACTGGAAGGTGGTAGAGTTTAGGCTTCCCATCATGATACCATAACACATAGGAGCAGCAAGCCATTCAACCCATCAAGTCTGTTCCTCCATTCAGCTGGGTGAACACAGTTGATCTGATAATCCTCACTTGTCTTTCCTGCCTTCTCCCATAACCCTTGATTCTCACTGATGAAAACTCTATCAATCTCACCCTTCAATACACTTAATGACCCAGGCCTAACAGTCCTTTGCGAGGAAGAATTCCACAGATTCAATACCCTCTGAGAGAAGAAAATTATCATCTATTTCTTAAATATATGGCCTTTTATTCTGAGAGCAAATCCTCTGGTCCTTGACTCTTCAGTAAGTGGGAAAAAACCCTTCTGCATTTACCCTGTCATGTTCTTTAAGAGTATTGCATTTTTCAATAAGGTCACATCTCATTCTTCTAAATTCCAGTGACGGAAGGCTCAACCTACTCAACCTCTCCTCACAGGATAGGACTCCACACCTGGTATGAATTGAGTGAACCTTCTCTGGACTGGCTCTCATGCCAGTATATCATTCTTTAGATAGGGGGCCCAAAACTGTTCACAATCATCCAGCTGTGGTCTGACTTGTACGTTAAGTATAATTTCTGTACAAGCTCTCTCCTTTTATACTTCATTTCCTTTGAAATACAGGGCAATATTCCACCTTGCCACCAAGCATGCAGCCTCAGAGCCCGGAAGAATCCAAAAGAAGCAAGCATTTAGCTACTATAAATCACTCGCACAAAAGGAGATGTTGCATTCAATTTAGCTGTTTGTCACTGTAGAAGGGTATGCAATTACCTGTCTTGAATACCGCATATGTCAATGTGGAGGTCAGAGAAGTTCCCCTGTAAGCCTTGTTGCACCAGAATTAGATCCACTGCTTGGTTGTCAATCAATATAAGCCGCATGCAGCCTTCAAATGCGCCAAATGGATTTAAACAATCTGTAGCAGTTGCATTTTCAGGACAACCTTTGAAGCAAACATATACATATGTTAAACGGGAAGATGATTATTAATATCTGTAAACAACAAAAAAAACACACCAGGTCCAATATGCTTGTCCCTTTTTAATTCCTGGAGAGGGCAAAACAAGACCCTGGCTTTGAAAATGGTTTTCATTATTCATTTGGTAGGGTTTGAAAGATAATTATAAATGTATTATGGTTTCGTGTATAATGCAGTATTCTAAGGGTTAATCAAATGGACAGTGTTGGAGACCATGGATATGGGAGGTGCTGGTAAGGGAGTCTTGATGAGTTTCTGAAGCGCCTCTTGGAAAACGTACACTCTGCTGCCACTGTGTCAGAATGGTGGAGGGCGTGAATGTTGAAGTTAATGGAGTTGGTGCCAATTAAGTGGGCCGCTTTGTCCTCCATAGTGTTGAGTTTATTGAATGCTGTTGGCACTGCATCTATCCTGGCAATTGGACACTATTCTATCACACTCCTGACTTGTACCTTGTATTTGATGGGTAGGCACTGGGGAGATTAGAGTTGAATTACTGGCTGCAGGAAGTGTGGCTCAATGACTCGTGCCCAGTGGCTCTGACCTCCATAATTATGACGGGCTTTGAGAGGTTAGACATGGCTCTCACCAACTCCAACTGACCAGATTGCCTTTGCAATTCACATGTGGTGCAACACATCCCAACAGACACCATCTCCTTTGCCCTTCACTCATCCCTGGAACATCTGGATAACAAGGATACCTATGTCAGGCACCTACTTATTGACTGAAATTCCACCTTCAACGCCATAATTCCAAACAAACTCATCTTGAAACTCTGAGACATACGGTCTCAGCTCCCCATCTGTAGCTGGATTTCAACCTTGTGACCCATAGACAACAATCAGTAAGAATAGGCGACAACACCTCCTCCACCATAATCCTCAACACTGGCACTCCGCAAGACTGTGTACCCATCCCCCTTCTCTATTCCTTATACACTTAAGTCTATGGCCAATTTCTGCCTCAACTCCATTTACAGGTTTGCTGACAACATCACTGTTGTAGGAGCTCAAATAACTTGGGACAAAATACAAGAAAGAGATTGAGTGCTTATGGATTGGAAACTGCTCTTCCCAAGACCACAAGAAACTGCAGAGAGTCGTGAACACAGCCCAGTCCATCAAACAAACCAGCCTTCCATCCATTGACTCCATTTATACTTCCTGCTGCCTTGGGAAAGCATTCACCATAATAAAAGACCCCTGTAACCCCAGTTCTATTTTCTTCCACCCTCTTCCTTTGGTCAGAAGATTATAAAAGTTTGAATACACATACGAATGTGTGATTCAAATCAGCTTCTTCCTTGCTGTTTTCAGACTTGAATGGACCTCAAATGTCAATGTTATTCACTCTACACTTGCTCTGTGGCTGCAACATTGTATTCTGCATTCTGTTCTGCTAGCCTAATGTGCCTTATGTGGTATGACCTGCCTGCATAGCACACAAAATAACACTTTTCACTGTCTCTCGGTACACGTCACAACAATAAATTAATCAATATTTATACAGCTGGTCCATTTCAATCTCGGGTCAATGCTAATGTATTCATTCACAGTCATGCCCCAAACAATCCAAGATATTTCTTAAAAAGGGTTGAGGAGAAAGCATACTGAGTAGGAACTGGAGGAAAAAAACAGGCAAAGTCATCATTGTCGAGGTTTTGACATTGGGGAAAGATAATACAAGGTGAAATTGATTTCTTGGCTTGGTCCAAAACATCTCACAGCTAGTGAAATGTTTTTGAATCTTGGTCATTCTTTGAATATAGGGAAAATGTTCCAGAGAGCCAATCAATGGCGACTGAATTTCTACCAAAGATAGTCAGCTAACAAGATTCAGTCATGAAAAAAAGAGTATTAAAATAGATGGCCAATATTAAACAGGTTGGAGGTGTACAACAGGTAAGGTCCATGAAAGGAGTTCTCAAAAAGGTTCATGTTACCATGTTAGTGCCAATAATTAATGCATGGCCACTCAATGGAAAAGGATATTCATTGGACTACTGACTAACAGCATACACTAACTTGACAAGCAACATCATTGGAGATAGCAAACTGTATTTGCATTAGATGTATAAAATGCTGAAATAACAAAGAGGTAAATTCCATACAAAAAGCATTTTGTAATAATTTCATTGGATACCACCAGAGAACACTTAATTAGCTAAACTTAAGACATTCATTGTCTAAAACCTACTGTTGTACATCAGTTAAATTTGACCAATATTTTGTGACATCACACGCAAAGACATTCTGACTAGTTAGGAAACAGTTAAAGCTTACAATCACAGAGTCATTGTTAAGATTGCTCATATTTCAATGTTGCGTACAGGTGCTTTGATATAAAGCAAGTATATAAATGGGACAGATTTATCAAATTGAAGTTCTCAGACACAAGCTGTCAATTTGAAACCAGATGTACCAAATATTACGGCTGAAATCCACCAATCTTGCCTCCCGTGTTATCAGGTGAAAATGGGTGCAGCTCAGAGTATTTGTTTGGGCTACAGTGCTGTAGATCTTATCTCTGAATCACTTCAAAGCAACTGCTCACTGGATGCTACTGCTTTCTGAACTCACACTATTATGGCAAGGTTATTTGAAGAAGTAATAAGGAGGATTGATGAGGGCAGAGTAGTAGATGTGATCTATATGGACTTCAGTAAGGTGTTCGACAAGGTTTCCCATGGGAAACTGATGAGCAAGGTTAGATCTCATGGAATACTGGGAGAACTAGCCATTTAGATACAGAACTGGCTCAAAGGTAGAAGACAGAGGATGATGGTGGAGGATTGTATTTCAGACTGGAGGCCCATGACCAGTGGAGTGCCACAAGGATCGGTGCTGGGTCCTCTACTTTTTGTCATTTACATAAATGATTTGGATGTGAGCATAAGAGGTACAATTAGTACATTTGCAGATGACACCAAAATTGGAGGTGTAGTGGACAGCAAAGAGGGTTACCTCAGATTACAACAGGACCTTGACCAGATGGGCCAATGGGCTGAGAAGTGGCAGATGGAGTTGAATTCAGACAAATGCAAGGTGCTGCATTTTGGGAAAGCAAATCTTAGCAGGACTTATTCACTTAATGGTGAGGTCCTAGGGAGTGTAGCTGAACAATGAGACCTTGGAGTGCAGGTTCATAGCTCCTTGAAAGTGGAGTCGCAGGTAGATAGGATAGTGAAGAAGGCGTTGGTATGCTTTCCTTTATTGGTCAGAGTACTGAGTACAGGAGTTGGGAGATCATGTTGCAGCTGTACAGGACATTGGTTAGGCCACTGTTGGAATACTGTGTACAATTCTGGTCTCCTTCCTATTGGAAAGATGTTGTAAAACTTGAAAGGGTTCAGAAAAGATTTCCATGGATGTTGCCAGGGTTGGAGGATTTGAGCTATAGGGAGAGGCTGAACAGGCTTGGGCTGTTTTCTCGGGAGTGTTGGAGGCTGAGGGGTGACCTTATAGAGGTTTACAAAATTATGAGGGGTATGGATAGAGTAAATAGTGTAAATGGACTCCCCTGTGGTCGGGGAGTCCAGAACTAGGGGGCATAGATTTAGGGTGAGAGGGGAAAGATGTAAAAGAGACCTATGGGGCAACGTTCTCACAGAGAGGGTAGTACGTGTATGGAATGAGCTGCCAGAGGAAGTGGTGGAGGCTGGTACAATTGCAACATTTAAGAGGCATTTGGATGGGTAAATGAATAGGGAGGGTTTGGAGGGATATGGGCTGGGTGCTGGCAGGTGGGACTAGATTGGGTGGGGTATCTGGTCAGCATAGACGAATTGGACCAGAGGATCTGTTCCCACGCTGTACATCTCTATGACTCTACTCCTTGTTAATATTTCCTCTTTACTCTCTCGAGCAACTTTGACATGGTTTCCACATCATTGTTCAGCAAAGTCTCTCTGCTGTCTTCCAACCTGCTGGACCTGCTCTTTGCTGTTTCTTTCTTACCTAGCTACATGCATTCAGAGAATCACTCAAGTAAAAGCGAAATACTGTGGATGCTGGAGATCTGAAATAAAACCAGAAAGAGCTGGAGAAACTCAGCAGTTCTGGCAGCATGATGTGGAGAGAGAAACAGAGTTATGTTTCAAGTCTGATATATCTGCTGAGTTTCTCTCGCACTTTTTAATTCCATTCCAGAGTATCACTTACCTCTCTTCATGTTCCTGTACCATTACCTCTGATGACTCAAGGAATTCATCCTTGGACTTCCTCCTATTTCTTACTGAGATGTTGCCTTTCTGTAACATGGGCTAAAAGCACAGTCTATATACATAAACCAACAACATACAGCTCTACCTCACCACCAGCTTCCTCGTCACCTCACTGTTCTCAAACTATCAGATTACTTATTTGACATCCTGTATGGGATGAACAGAAATGTTCTCTCATTTTATTTTCAGAAGATTGATCAAAGATATGCTTTCAGCATCTGCTCCAAATTCCATTCACCAGCTATCCATCTCTCTGTCTGGTAACAGTGTGAGATTCAACCAATCTACTTACAATCTTGTTTTCATATTTCACCCAGAGATGAGCTTCCAGCCTCATGAAAACTGTCTATTTCCAATTCTGCATCATCAGCTGTCTTCTCTGTTTTAGTTAATCTGCTGTTGAAATTCCCATTCACTAATTTTTCACCTTTGTGCTTGATGACCCCAGTACCCATGCGGTTGTGTCCCACATTCTGCTTCTGCAAACCCGAGGTTATTGTCAATTTGTTACCCTTAGCTTAATTCATTCAGCTCTAAAGCATTCACTTATCACCTTTGTGTTCATTGGACCAAGTCAAAGAACATACAAATGTTACCATCTCTTTCCTTGTTTTCAAATTCTTTCATGGTTCACACCTCCCTATCTTCATAATCCAGACCAAAGTCTCTATGAGATACCTGCAATCATCTCATTCTGATTTTCCATGCACATTTTTTATTCACACCACCATTCACAGCCATGCCCTCAATTACCTTGATCATAGGTTCTGGACTTCCCACCAAAATCACAACGTCTTGTTTTCCTCCTTTAAATCCCTGCTAAGAAAACTTACTATTTTGATCAATATCGTGCTAACTGCCATGCTTTCCTACATAAGGTTCTGTGAAGTGCTGTGATATGTTTTATTTTGTTAAAAGCGTTACATATATGTAAGCTGCTGATGAATGCTGATGTTGATTCACTCGCTATCGTGCTCCTTACCATATCTAATGGTTTCAGTTTTCCTGTTTAGCTTGGAATAAATGTATTTAATAAACTTTACGCTTTTGGGACTTGGATTTAAAATGGAGGCCAATGATTTGGGGTAGTTCTGTGGAAGATTTTCTTAAGACAGATCAAAAAATCATTGAGAACAGTGGAATAGTTACAAGTAAGCTGGTGACTGCAGTCACATGTCTAGGAAAATCCTTGTTGAGTTTGTTAGTAAAATATTTATACCATTGGGTTCATGACACACTGTGCAAACTCATTAAGTCCAATAACTTTAGGTTTGACTTCGGAACCAAACCAAGTGAAAACTTTAATTCAGGAGAACAAGGAATTCAGTTCAAAAGGAGTACCGATCTTTTGACTAGCAGGAGAACCAACGTTTTTCAGTTCAGCTCTGGGAAATAGTTACCACAGTAAAAATGGTTTCTATTCTGTGCCGTTTCGATGGCCAACGTGTTTGGTTAGAAATCTTCAAGTTGTTAAACCTGAAATGGTTTAGGCCACCAGTGAGATGGTTCTGTAAAGATTTACAAGGATTCTACCAGGGTTGGAGGGTTTGAGCTATTGGGAGAGGCTGAATAGGCTGGGGCTGTTTTCCCTGGAGCATCAGAGGCTGAAGGAATCTTATAGAGGTATATAAAATCATGAGGGCATGGACAGGGTGAACAGTCAAAATCTTTTCCCCATGGTTAGGAAATCCAAAATTATAGGGCAAAGGTTTAAGGTGAGAGGGGAAAGATATAAAAGGGATCCAAGACACAACTTTTTCATGTGGAGGTGGTGCGTGTATGAAATGAGGAAGTGGTGAAGGTTGGTACAATTGTAAGATTAAAATATATCTGGCTGGGTGCATGAATAGGAAGGATTTAGATGGATATGAGCCAAGTGCTAGCAAATGGACCTAGATTAATTTAGGATATCTGGTCAGCATGGACAAGTTGGACCAAAGGGTTTATTTCCATGCTGTACATCTCCCTGACTCTATGACTTGTCAGAGATTCACATCTGGGATTGAGAAAGGTGTCATTAAATAAAAGTCTTAGCAATGAAGAGAAAGAAGGTGGAAAGTAACAGTTAATAAAGACTGAGGTCAGAATTGTTTTGATGGTTGTGTTAAGATGCTTGAATCATCTTCTATATCTAGATCACACTGTTTAATTAGCTGAAAATGTGTTGCTGGTCAAAGCACAGCAGGCCAGGCAGCATCTCAGGAATAGAGAATTCGACGTTTCGAGCATAAGCCCTTCATCAGGAATGAGAGAGAGTAGCCAAGCAGGCTAAGATAAAAGGTAGGGAGGAGGGACTTGGGGGAGGGGCAATGGAGGTGGGATTGGTGGAAGGAGGTCAAGGTGAGGGTGATAGGCCGGAGTGGGGTGGGGGCGGAGAGGTCAGGAAGAAGATTGCAGGTTAGGAGGGCGGTGCTGAGTTGAGGGAACCGACTGAGACAAGGTGGGGGGAGGGGAAATGAGGAAACTGGGTCACCTGGACTGTCTCAGACTCCTCCCTCCCCTTCCTAGACCTTTCCATCTCTACCTCGGGCGACCGACTCAACACAGACATCTATTATAAACCGACTGACTCCCACAGCTACCTGGACTACACCTCCTCCCACCCTGCCCCCTGCAAAAACGCCATCCCATATTCCCAATTCCTTCGTCTCCGCCGCATCTGCTCCCAGGAGGACCAGTTCCAACACCGCACAGCCCAGATGGCCTCCTTCGTCAAGGACCGCAGATTCCCCCCAGACGTGATCGACGATGCCCTCTACCGCATCTCCTCCACTTCCCGCTCCTCCGCCCTTGAGCCCCGCTCCTCCAACCGCCACCAAGACAGAACCCCACTGGTTCTCACCTACCACCCCACCAACCTCCGCATACAACGTATCATCTGCCGTCATTTCCGCCACCTCCAAACGGACCCCACCACCAAGGATATATTTCCCTCCCCTCCCCTATCAGCGTTCCGCAAGGACCACTCCCTTCGTGACTCCCTCGTCAGATCCACACCCCCTACCAACCCAACCTCCACCCCCGGCACCTTCCCCTGCAACCGCAGGAAATGTAAAACTTGCGCCCACACCTCCACACTCACTTCCCTCCAAGGCCCCAAGGGATCCTTCCATATCCGCCACAAGTTCACCTGTACCTCCACACACATCATCTATTGCATCCGCTGCACCCGATGTGGCCTCCTCTATATTGGGGAGACAGGCCGCTTACTTGCGGAATGCTTCAGAGAACACCTCAGGGACGCCCGGACCAACCAACCCAATCACCCCGTGGCTCAATACTTTAACTCTCCCTCCCACTCCACCGAGGACATGCAGGTCCTTGGACTCCTCCACCGGCAAAACATAACAACACGACGGCTGGAGGAGGAGCGCCTCATCTTCCGCCTGGGAACCCTCCAACCACAAGGTATGAATTCAGATTTCTCCAGTTTCCTCATTTCCCCTCCCCCCACCTTGTCTCAGTCGGTTCCCTCAACTCAGCACCGCCCTCCTAACCTGCAATCTTCTTCCTGACCTCTCCGCCCCCACCCCACTCCGGCCTATCACCCTCACCTTGACCTCCTTCCACCTATCCCACCTCCATTGCCCCTCCCCCAAGTCCCTCCTCCCTACCTTTTATCTTAGCCTGCTTGGCTACTCTCTCTCATTCCTGATGAAGGGCTTATGCTCGAAACGTCGAATTCTCTATTCCTGAGATGCTGCCTGGCCTGCTGTGCTTTGACCAGCAACACATTTTCAGCTGTGATCTCCAGCATCTGCAGACCTCATTTTTTACACACTGTTTAATTATTCTTTTTTGTAATAAGTTCATGTTCTAATGATACAATGACTAACCACCAAGTTCGCCAATTTACCAATAAAAGGTAAATATACGATCTATCAAGCCAGGTTTCATTCTGGGATCTGACTTGTCCAGTGTCACCATTAGCTGGGATCACAATAAGCTGAATCTCACTTCAATGTGACAGCATTGACTCCATCAAAATTCATCCAAGTAACCATCTTGCAGTCCAGAAACACTGCTTTAGTTTCACTCTAACAATTAGAAGTTTCACATCCTTTTATATTCATTTTGCATTAATAATTGACCTAATTTGCTTGGTGGAAAGAATCCATTTTTAAAGCAACAAATTACATATGAAGCATTCATTTCAGGTTACGGTCATGATAACACGATGCCTACTCATGATTAGTAAAAGATTAATCCTGTCTGTAATAGCCTCTATTGTTGAACAAGCCACTTCACTGAGTTATCTCAATTTTATGGCAAATAAAAGACCTTTTGGCCCATCGTATCTCTGCCAGCTCTCCATATGAGCATTAGAGCTATTGTCTTGGTTTATTCCCCTTTCCCCTGCTCATTATTTCAACCGAAATAATCATCCAATGACTATTTGCATATCTTACTTGATCCTGCCTCCACCATATCTCAGGGCAGTGCATTCCAGACACAAACCACTTAACACACATCTTCTGTCTGGCTTCAGAATGGACAGTAATCCCAAGGTCTGCACTGCCCATCATACCAATCTTCACTATTAATGTGAATGTGAGAACTAGGAACAAGAGGAGCCCATTCAGCACCTCAAGCCTGCTCCACAATTCAAATTCATGGTTGATCTGATTGTGACCTCTCCTCCATTTCACAGCTCTCCTGATACCCATTGAATCTCTTGTTAATCAATAATCTATTCACTTCTGTTTTGAAACTATTCAAGGATCAGACCTCCACTGTATTCTGAGAAAGAGAATTTCACAGACTCAAGACAATCCGACAGAAACCATTTCTCCTCACCTTCATCGTAAACAGGACAGCCCTTAATTTCAATCGTAGCTCTTGCTTCTAGTGTCTCTCATGAGGACAGCCATCCTTTCAGCATCTGCCCTGCCAAGTACCAGCATATCATCTTCTTGTGATTTATGTGTTAGGACACCCAAAGCCCTTTCTATCTCAGAGTTCTGCAATCTTTCCCCATTTAAACCATAACCTCGGCTCAATTAAGTCTGCCATATGTGGTTCCAACAGCAAATCAGAGACAGGGAATTCTGCTGTGAGTAACTCATCTCCTCACTAGCCTGTCCTTCACAGGTAAGGCACAAGTCAGGAGCGTTACGGAATCCTCTCCACTTATCTAGATGAGTGGAACTCCAACAACACTCAGGAGACTTCACATCATCTGGACAAAGCAGCCTGTCTCACTGGGACCCCAATAACCACCTTCCTCATTCACTTCTTCTGCCACTCATGCACATCGGTACAAATGTTTTCTGTCTACAAGATAGACTACAACAATTTACCTCAGCTCATTCAACACTATCATTTAAACCAACGATATCCACCATCCAAAAGAATAAGGATGTGTGAACACCATTCATGTACCCCTCTGAGCCACACACCAGCCTGATGTGGAAAAATCACTGAGTCAAAACACTGGAACTCCTTTCTTAAGAGCACTAATGATGTTCCTCCATTTCACTGACTGCAGCAGTTTAAGATGACAGCTCATCGCCACCTTTCCAAGAACAAACAGAGATTGACAAAAAAGTGCTAGCTTAGCATGAATAGATAAGAAAAAATAAATAAATAAGCATGCTTTTCAAATTATTTCGTAAAAGTTGACAAACCTACATTTTCCACATTTCATCTACAAAATTCTTGCTGGCTGACTGACTTAACCTATTAGATCATTTGCAAACTCCTATGTCATCCTCACAATTTACTTTCGGAACTATCTTTGCATAATCCACAAATTAAACAGCTGTACATTTGGTCCCATCATTGAAGTCACAAATGCAATTTGTAAATATTTGAACCCTTGCCAGTGATTTGTATATCTCATCACTTGTTATATCTTGTCAAGCTAAAGATCACCCATTCCTGCCCACTCTTCAATCAATCTTCAGTCTGTGCTAATACATTGCCCTGACAACTGAGCTCTTAATTCTTACAGTAAAGTTTGTCATGGAAACTTTCTCCAGGAAATCTAACCAGACCCATAGGTTTCCCTCGATGCATGCTGCTTGCTAAATGACTGTAATAAATGAATCAAACAGGATTTCTCTTGCATGAAACCACACTGATGCTTCCTGATGTTATTGAGATTTTCTCAGCACCTCGCTGTAACCTTTTAAATCATAGGTTCTAGTGTTATCCCTGTGACAAACATTAAGCTAACTGATCCATAGCTTTATATTTCCTGTTGCTCTTAAATGGAGAAAGTGTTCTGATCTGATAGGATTTTCCAGATTCTCAGAAATTTTGGAAAATTAGAATTCATTGTGCAATATCTCAGCAATCATTTATTTTCAAACCCAAAAGTCAAGTGTCCTAGGAGTTGGAGATTTAATTCAAATAATCCCATCTGTGCATGTTCCCTTATGAATGTCATTGATTTAAGGCCCTCCTTCCTTTTCGCCTCATGATGTACCCTCATTTCGTGCCCTTCATCCACAGCATGAAGACAAGATGCAAAATATCTGTTTAATTCAGCTACTGGGTGGGAAAGGAGTAGAAAACAAAGAGGTAGTTACTTTCAGCAGCAAGGAATTCTGCTTGCCCTAACAATGAGTACTTGGTCAAGGATTCTTATCCCTGCTCCTCAAGATTTTTGTCAGGCAAGGTAACGAAGAGTTACAGAAGAGACACTGTTATAAGGGGTTGATAAACAGAGTAGACAAATTCTAACTGTAGAGCAGAAAAGACTAATGGGATGGAATAGCCCATATATCATCGCTTGCCAAAGTCCTCCAAATGTCTACACCCATTTTTATTAGTTTCTCATTTCCCATTGGATTTAGCATTGTAGAATTTTACAGTACAGAAGGAGTACATTCAAACCATTGTGTCTTGGATGCAATTAAAGGTAGAACAGTAAGTTACTGAGTGGAGATTTTCCCCACCAGCTGAATACAATTCTTTTCAAATATTTACATGAATAAATTGTCTGATTACACTTGAAGATTAGATTCCCTACAATATGGAAGCAGGCACCTCAGCCCAACCAATCCACATCAACTCTCCAAACAGTAACCTACCCAGACCCAAACCCCTACCCTACATTTACCCCTGACTAATGCACCTTACAATATAGGCAATTTAGCTTGGCCAATTGACCTGACCTGCACATCTTTGGACTATGGGAGGAAACTGGTGCACCCGGAGGAAACCCACGCAGACATGGGGAAAGTGTGCAAACTCCACACAGATAGTTGCTCCAAGACAGGAATCGAACCTGGGTCCCTGGTGCTATGAGGCAGCAGTGTTGACCACTGAGCCACCATGCCGCAAGATATACGCACTTCATAAGTATATCAGTTACACACTGTACCTGTCAAGTTACATAAAGGAAGCTTACATGTTTACTGCACAGTTATCTACACTGGTTGAGAACAGGTTTATTTTTGAATATCCATGTATAAGTTTCCACTGTCAATTACAAAGAGATAAGGTTCATATTCTAATCAAGTATTCTGAGTACTAGAAACAAGAATAGAGAAATAGGACATGTTAAAAGTAAATTAACTTAGAAAGGTTACATGTGAAAAGATACAATAAATGAATAAGCACTTACCTCCAAAATAATATCTGCTTCCAGAGTAGATCTGCATCTGTATGGTTGAATGAAAGGTTGAGGCTGCATTGTTGTCCAAAATGATGCTAACTCGATTCCTTCTGGCATTCAAATTAATAGAATGCCACAGTCCATCATTTAGATCATCACCTAGAAAAATAAAATGCCTGGTTAACAAGGAAGCACTATCCTTCCAGGGGATAGATGAGTAATACAGAGCTCTCTATTTGATCAGATACTAAGGCACATTGGTGAAATTTAAGGTCCCAAAACAGAGGTAGGGTGGGGTCTCTTCCAAGCATATTAAAGGTTGGATAGGTGAATGAACAACCTACCGAAACCTGGCCATTTATGTCTCTTACTGTGGCCAGTAGCCACAGATTCATCTGGAATTGTAGGTTTGACTTTTGATGTCATATTTGCAAGGTTTTGGGAAAGCTGACAGTTGATGAGAAATGAACACATTCAATAGAAAGTTTGTGTCTTTCCAGCACTGTTTGAAGCTTTGAGGTCCTTATCTCAGGCAAGATATATTGGCATTGGAGACAATGTTCACTGGGTTGATTCTATGATTTAGAGGTGTTGGACTGGGGTGTATAAAGTTAAAAATCACACAACGCCAGGTTATAGTCCAACAGGTTTATTTGGAAGCACTAGCTTTCAGAGTGCTGCTCTTTCATCAGATGGTTGCGGAGAAGGCATAATCACAGAGCAACATGGTGCTCAGTCAAGACAGAGATGAAGAATTTATTTTCTGAAAGGATAAAGGTAAAGTTGCCATAGTCTTAGTAGACTATAGGGCTGCTTCCTCATTAGAGAAAGAGCAGACTGGTGATGGTTTAATATAATGGTCACCATACTGCAGGCAAGGGGAGAGGTTGAGAAGGAGAATCCTACGTGGTAACCTCAGCCAGTGTAGAAATTCAACCCACACTATTGGCCTCACTCTGCATTGCAAACCTGCTGTCCAATGAATTCTTTACTGCAGTAGGCTATGTGATTAACTATATACTCAGGTGAGACAGATGGATTTTCAATCAGTGAGGGAACCAAGCTTTATGGGAATAGGCAGGAAAGTGAACTTGGGGATTGTAAGCCATGAACTCATTGGATGGCAGAGCAGACTTAATGGGCTGAATTATCTACTTCTGCTCTACATCGGATGGTCTTACAAGGAACGGGAGCTACCTCCAATACACCCACCAGGTCAACCCCAATCCTCTATGTCAGGCAAACCCTGACACATCATTACTTTAGTCTCAATACAAGGAAGCCTTACTTGCCCCACCATTGCTGCCCACCCCATCCCAGTTGCACATTTCCTTTCCTCAGAGACATTGGGAGAGAGTTCAGTGCTGCCACTCCCACTCCCAGGACTCTTCGGTGATTCTACAATATTGACAGAAACATTGACAGTCTTCTTTCCTGCTATTGTAGCCTTGAATGTTGATAGGAAGCCAAGTTTGTCAATTCAGCACCCTCCAGTAGGGAATCTGTCAGAACTCCTCATCACATTGACAACTTCACAGCCATGGCTTAAAAGCTGAGTGCCACAATAATGATTTAGTAAAAATACATTTCTCACAAGGAGGAGAAATTGAAGACTGCAGATGCTGGAGATCAGAGTCGAGAGTGTGGTGTTGGAAAAGCCCAACAGGTCACACAGTATCCCGATGACAGGCTGATGCCTGAAACGTTGATTCTCCTGTTCCTCGGATGCTGCTTGACCTGCTGTGCTTTTCCAGCACCACACTCTTGACTGCATTTCTCACAACCCCATTTTGAAACCCCTCGGAAACAAGTCAACCAATTTGCACATAGGAAGCTCCCACAAACAGTACTAAAAACTGAATTTTATAAAAAAATGATTGAGGAAGAAATATTAACAGGAACACTGGTGATAGCTTTGTCCTGGTTGTCTTCAAAGTCACTCCATGAGAACCTCCACATCTACTCAGAGTTTAGGCAGCCTTTTTTGTCAAGTGTCATCTGAAAGATGGTACCTCCAACAGGGTCCCCCTTAGTAAAGCCAGCTTTGAACTTTGAACCCATGACTTTGTGATTCACCTAAGGTTGATTCACCAGACTTCCAACTCCAAATTGAGTGAGGACACTGTCAGCAAATCTCACTAGTGGCCTCACAATAGTACAAAACCCTCCAGAGAGTTAACACTTAGATATACATCTGCCTGTATGCCCATACACCATCATTGGTGAAAAATGATTGAGAATACTATTAAAGATTGGCATTAATATCACTAAACATGGAGAGAGCACAGAGGTGGAATGGTGCAGAAGTCTGCATTTGTCTCCCACATCATAAAAACAAGATTGATGTAAAGAGATTCTAGTCGCAAGGATTGGAATCCTTGATTCTTTAACATATTTTAAAATAAAATTTTAAAAGCAGATGTAAAAAGAAATAAATTGCAAGTTAGAAGGATAAAAAATATTAAAACATTTGCAAAGAGTCAAAAATGAAAAATGTTAACACTTACAAAGAATATAGAACAATACAGCGCAGAACAGGCTTTTCGACCCTCAATGTTGCACCGACCTGTGGACTATTCTCAGCTTGTCCCCCTACACTTTCCCAAAATCATCCATGAGCTTATCTAAGGATTGTTTAAATCTCCCTAATGTGGCTGAGTTGACTACCTTAGCAGATAGGGCATTCCACACGCTTACCACTCTCTGCATAAAGAACTTGCCTCTGACATCAGTCTCAAAGCTATCACCCCTCAATTGGTAGTTATGCCCCCTCATACAAGCTGACAACACTTGGAGAAGAGCGATCAAATGAGACCACAGAAAGTCAAGGAACAGTAAACCAGAGACAAAGGTGACTGCTGGGGTGTACCACTTTAAGAAGGTAAAAAAGCAAATGGTAGGAAAATAAATTGAGACTTGGTAATAGGAGGAACAAAGATTATCATTAACCTTCATGGGAAGCACATTTAATCAGTCAAAAGTGATCAGAATCATACAATCCCTACAGTGTGGAAGCAGGCCATTCGGCCAATCGAGTCCACACCAACCCTCTGAAAAGCTTCCCACCCAAATCCACCCCTCCCATCTATCCCTGTAACCCTGCATTTCCCTTGACTAATCTACCCAGTCTGCACATCTCTGGACACCACTGGTAATTTAGCATGGCCAATCAACCTAACCTGCACATGATTCCATGATTTTGACTGTCTGGGAAAGTAGCACAATGCTGAAGGGGTTGAGAAAGGCTTTAACATAAGACAACTGAGTGGTTGGAACTGAATTAATTAAATTCATTTCTTTGTCAGATTAGCAAAAGGAAGTGTCAGATCAAACATGTAAAAAAGAGTGAAAGAAAAATGATGGATGGACTGGAATTGGAGATTATCCAAAAACTGCTTATTAATATGTTCACTCAATAAAGCTAAAAAGCTTTATCAAGGATGCAATGCTCTTTCATTGCAAAAGTAATCCACTTCAAGGTGTCTGAATAGCAAGATCTGGTTCTCTGAAGCACAGGGTATCTCTTGCTGTCAAATTCTTATGGTGTAGAAAGTTTAGGTAGTCTTTTGATATGCACTTCAAGATTTTTGGTGTTAAACCAGGTCCAGGGTTGGAGTAGCCACCCTTGACTGGACAATGTAAGCTGTATAGCCACAGAAACAGGCCATATTCACCAGGGCTAGCAGAAGCAAGACACAGGTTCTCCAGAGTCAAGCTACATCCTCAGCTCCCAATATACCCAGCAGATGGTCATTGTCAAATACTGTGTTTCCAGTAAATCTGAGCAGCAAGTAATATAACTCTTAAAGATAACAAAGAACTGTGGATGCTGGAGGTCTGAAACAAAAACAGAAAGTGCTGGTAAAACTCAGCAACATCGCTGGAGAGAAAATCAGCAACCATTTCGAGTCCAGTGACCCTTCATCTGAACTGAAAGCAGCTGGGAAGTGGCAGGGTTGATGCTAATGACAGGGTCAGAGTTGGAGAGTGTGAGAAAAAGGAGTGAGTCGAATCGAGGCCCCATACCTCATCCTCTGATGTTAACAATGAGCCTATGATTCTTCTGTCTGAACAATCATAGAGTTATACAGCATAGAAACAGTCCCTTCAGTCCAACTCATCCATGCCAACCAGATCATCTAGTCCTATTTGCCGGCATTTGGTCAAATCTCTCCAAACCCTTCGTATTCATATAACATCCAAATACCTTTTAAATGTTGCAATTGCACCAGCCTCCACCACTTCCTCTAGCAGTTCATTTCACACACGCACCACCTTCTCAGTGAAAAAGGTTACCCCTTAGATCCCTTTTCCCTCTCAACTTAAACCTATGCCCCTCTAGTTTTGGACTCCCCAACTGTGGCTAGAAAAAGACCTTGAGTATTCATTCTATCCATGCCCCTCATGATTTTATAAACCTCTATAAGGTCATCTCTCAGCCTCTGACACTCTAAGGAAAATAGCCATAGTGTATTTAGCCTATCCTTTGAGCTCAAACACTCCAACCCTGCCAACATCTTTGTAAATCTTTTCTACACCCTTTCAATTTTAACAATGTCCTTCCTATGGCATGGAGACTAGAATTGAATGCAATATTCCAAAAATGGTCTCACCAACGTTCTACACAGCTGCAACACGACATCCCAACTCCTACATTCAATGCACTGACCAAGAACAGCAAGTGTACCAAATGCCTTCTTCACTACCATGACTAACTCTAACTTCACCTTCATGGAACTATGAACCTGCACCCCAAGGTCTCTTTGCTCAGTAACAGTCCTCAGGATCTTACCATTAAGTGTGTAAGTCCTACCCTGATTTGCCCTACCAAAACACCTCACATTTAACTAAATTAAACTCAATGTACACTCCTCGGACCATCGACCCATCTGATCATATTGTATTCTGAGGAAACCTTCTTCACTGTTCAATGCATTTCCAATTTTGGTGTCAGCTGCAAAATTACTAACCATTCCTCCAATGTTCACATCCAAGTCATGTATATAAACTACAAAAAGCAATGGCCCGAGCACTGATACCTGTGGAACACCACTGATCACAGTGCTTTGAGTGCTTTAATTTCTCTGCGTCTGAAGGAAAACATTGACTTTCCTGCTCCTCGGATGCTGCCTGACACGCTGTGCTTTTCCAGCGCTACACTTTTCGACTCTGACTCTCCAGCATCTGCAGTCCTCACCTTCTCCCGGAAAACAATGGGACCCAATCGAGGAATAGTTCCAACCAGAGCACTGTGCAGTGTAACCGTGACCTTGTTGAACTTGTACTTTGCTGTCTTGGTTATATAAGACAGCATCAACAACTTGCACTCTGTTAGAACATCTAGCACAGAAATAAAAACAGCATAAGATGTTTCACAGCAACCTTTTTCACACTGAATCATGCACTAAATTATTATGATGAGTGCTTAAAAGCTTACTCTAACAGGTAGATTTTATAACACATCTGAGAAGAGGAGAGAGTAATAGAGGTGGAGACAAAATGTAAGGTGAGAGCTTGAGGTCTCAGAAGCTAATGGCACATAGGTTGCCAGTGGTAAACATAAGAAACATAGACTGGAGAAGCATTAAAAAAAATTGAAAGGTTTGAACACAAGAATGAGAATTCAAAAATGCATTTTGAAAGTAGAGCTCAACATTTACTTTGCAATGTTGAATTCTACATGGAAGAAATAGGACCTTTAATAACTGGTCTCATTTTTAAACTAAGTGCAGAAGAACTTAATAGCATGGTTAGGCATAACATACTGCAGTCTCTGCACAGCCTATTCTTTTATTGTTTTTATTTTGTCTGTATTTTAACTGGAGTGTAAAGTGCCTTTTGCTTAACGCCAAGTAGTTTGGCCAATCAAATTTCATCCAGCACACAACGCCTTACTTTAACTTTAAAATAAAAAAAAAGTTTGGGTCTAGACTCTCTTTCTGAAATATTTTGAGGGGGTTTGGTCTGGTCCACAACAATATTAGGTATCATTGAATACCTGAGTCTCTTTTCAATTTAATCCCTGAATACTAGTTTCAAATCTGACAGTCCTACTCATTGGTAAATGCAGCAAAGAAGAAAAAAAAATCAAGTGATTACTTCCTCTCTTTGGAAGCACATACAGCCACACCCTAGACATGTCAGAGACTCTGGGTTGAGAATTCCATCTTGGTATTCCTCAGTCAGTAAGATGGCACCTTGTGTCCCCTCTTATTTGTGTAAAGAAGTGACCTTTCAGCATGATGGAAACTGAAAAGCTAACCGCAAGTTAGATAATGTGTAGTGGAGGGAAGTGACCATCCTGGGCATGTTGGACACTGTCGTGCATTCATTGGTTAGAACCACAGAATTGTTACAATACAATCAGCTAATCATACCAGCACTAATTCTGTTACTTGAGGCCTGACTTTTCCCCAATCCCTGCACACATTATCTCTCCAAATAATCTCCTAACACCCTCTTGAATGCCTCAACCAACAGAATTATGGAGCGGTTCATATATCCAATATCAGATTTACTTCCAGTGTCTCGCAATAAAGCTAATAAATGAGCACCTAGAGACAGGGGAGGAAGTCCTCATTCAGCAGGATCCCTATTCCAATAAAAGCCGGACCAAGAATGATGGGTGAAAGCCCAGTGGATGAGTTTCCCAACACTGCAGCTCAAGAGGTGGATGCTGCAATGACAAGCTTCTGAGACCAAAACACTCAATGTCAACTGTCAGTTCACCCCTCCAGTATCAGTGGACCCACTCTCAACTATTAATGCCATATGCCTTCTTTACCACTTTTTGCACTTGTGTTGCCACTTTCAGGGAGCTACAGGCTTGAACCCCAAGATCCCTCTGTATGTCATTGCTTGCATGGGGTTGTATACTTCGCCTGTCTATTTCACAAGTGTATTATATCTAAATTGCTACTTCTCAATGAATATATTAAAATGACTAAAACAGGTATTAGGTGCCTGTTTAGGAATTTGTTGCTGTCAAGCTTAAAAATTGACCCAACATTGGCTAGACATATTGTAGGGTAGTTGGTTTAGCTCAGTTGGCTGGATCGTTAATTTACAGAGCAATGTGATGCCAACAACATGGGTTCAAATTCCCATTACCATGAAGGACTCTCCGTCTCAACCTCTTCCCTCACCTGAGGTCTGGTGGCCCTCAGGTTAAATCACCACCAGTTGCTTCTCTCTAATAAGAGAGTAGCCCCTATGGTCTGGTAAGACTCAAGTGACAGAACAACAACAGACATATTGTGAAAATAATATGGTTTTAAGAAGTGTATTTTGTCCTTTTTTATGAAGCAAGTTTGAGACCAAGGTGCTGAGCGGTCTGCTCAAAGGCAAATTTCCATCTGGTTCTTTAACAAACATTCTCTCTATTTTGTAGACATTAGACATGGATAGTAGAAATTGGGATCAGTGTGCAATATTTCGGAGTGCAGGGTTAGTACTCGGATCGGCACTGAACACCTGAGTCAGTCTTCAGTCAGTCCAAGGATTAGTTGATGCAACAGTAACGTAAGACTTGCTCAAGTACATGAAAACACCAATGCAGTGCAGGAGTGCCACACGAACCCATAAGCTTATGATTCATAAATAGACATGTCACCAGTGGTGCCAAGAGCACAGCAGTTCAGGCAGTATCCAACGAGCAGTGGATGCTGCCTGAACGGCTGTGCTCTTCCAGCACCACTGATCCAGAATCTGGTTTCCAGCATCTGCAGTCATTGTTTTTACCAGTGGTGCCAAGCTGAGACCTGATTTGGAATCAATTTCACAGCCTATTCCTGCTTTGCTAACCAAATCCTTTTTGATTTGGAGATGCTGGTGTTGGACTGGAGTGTACAAAGTTAAAGATCACACAACACCAGGTTATAGTCCAACAGGTTTAATTGGAAGCACACTAGCTTTTGCAGCTAGTGTGCTTCCAATTAAACCTGTTGGACAAAAACCTGGTGTTGTGTGATTTTTAACTTCAAATCTTTTTTGTTAGATTAGATTCCCTACAGTATGGAAACAGGTCCTGCTGAAGGCCCTGTTTCCATTCTGTAGGGAATCTAATCTAACAAAAAAGATTTGAAGTTAAAACAAGTCTACTCCGATGAGTAACCCACCCAGACCCACTTCCCTACCCTAAATTTACTCCTGACTAATTCACCTAACATTATGGGCAATTTGACATGGCCAATTCACCTGACCTGCACATCTTTGGATTGTGGGAGGAAACCGGAGCACCCAGAGGAAATCCATGCAGACACAGGGAGAACTCCCCACAGACAGTCGCTCAAGGGTGGAATCAAACCCGGGTTCCTGGCACAGTGAGGCAGCAGTGCTAACCACTGAGCCACTGCTCCACCCCTAATGTAATGACACTTGAGTTTCAGTGGCTGAGTAGTAAATCAGAAGTAACATTGTTTTTGCCTCACTTTAGTAGCAAATTCTCAATTTTGTTTTGTGAAAGCTGACACTTAATTTATTCACTGATGTGACTTTTATCAATGGATGATCCTATATTCCCTGACGTCCAGTCTGAAATCTGCTCCCCTTCATTCCTCAACAAAGCCACAATTACTGGCAGCAGTCACCAACAACTGAGAAGCAATGTTCCCTTGGTGCAAGACAACTCTGCACATCTTTCTCTTCTTCCTGCGACAGCCTGCCAATAGATCAATGTAACAATTTCACATTTGGCAGAGATATTGCTGTTGGCATACGGGAAAGAAAATAGGAAAAATTGCAAACACAATAAAGGTAATATAACCAATTCAGTAAATGGCAGGACCCTTCGGAGAAATGACATACAGAGGGATCTTGGGGTTCAAGCCTGTAGCTCCCTGAAAGTGGCAACACAAGTGGATAAAGAAGGCATACGGCAGGCTTGCCTTCAATGGTCAGGGCATTGAATATAAATGTTTGCAAGTTTTGCTGCAGTTGTATAAAAGTTTAGTTAGTCCACGTTTGGGGTATTATGTGCAATTCTGGTTGCCAAACTATAGAAAGAATGTGAAGGGTTTGGAGAGTTGCAAAAAAGGTTTACTAGGATGTTGCCTAGATTGGAGTGCACTACTATCAGGAAAGGTTGGATAAACTTGGATTGTTTTCATAACATTATCAGAGGCTGAGAAACAACCTGATAGAAGTATATAAAATCATGAGAGTCGTGGATTATGTGGATTGTCGCAGAGTGGAAATGTCAAATACCAGGGGCAATGGATTAAGGTGAGAGGGGGAAAGTTTAAAGGAATTATGTGAGGGAAGAGTTTTGCACAGAAGGTGGTAGGTACCTGGAACACACTGCCGGGGGGGTGGTGCAAGCAGATATGGTAGCAATGTTTAGGAGGCATTTAGACAGACACATGAACAGGCAGGGAATAGAGGGATATGGACCATGTGCAGGAAGCTGGAATAGGTTTAGAAGGGCATCATGCTGAGCATAGGCATGATGGGCCAAAGGGCCTGTACTGTTTTCCAATATTCTATGTTCTAAGAATTAAACATTGCCACATCCATGCTGCCAAATTGACAGAAACATGTTGAAACAAGTACATCAATATTAATGGAAACTAACTATGGATTCTGGGAGACCAACATACACATAAACAGAGACTGCTGTCGCAACATCTACCTCACGGATCAATGCATTTAGTATTTTCAGTAATTACTGCTATAATTGATTGAAATGACAATTTGTTTTTAATTCTGTCAGGGGATGTCAACCAATTGAGCCTAATCTGCCATTCAATATGATCATGGATAATCAACAATTTCAATCTCCTTTTTTCTACATTATCTCTGTATCCCTTGATATCACTGGCTTTAGAAATCTATTAATCTTGAATTTAAACATACTCAGTGACAAGGCTGTGTTTACTGATTTAAAACAAATTAAATTTTCAAGGGAAAGAGATCAAAGCCAGCAAAAATGGAGTTGGTTACAAATCAGCCATGATGTGACTGATAGCTCAAAAGATGGAATGACATCTCCCTTTTTGAGTAAGGATGTGAATGGCAACTGAATGTTAATCTGGCGTGGAAACTTAGATCATGTTTGGATTACTGTGGAAACTTTGTTTTCTGCATTCTGAAAAGGTTTTGAGGGGCCAGAGAATTTGCAGAGGGGCTGAATTATTTTTCCTCTTCGTTTTGCAGTTGACAGTCAGATTGTTTGGGAGGCCAGTACACCACCTTCAGGGAGCAAGGGGAAAGTGAAAACTGGGGGTGGGGATGATAGATAGGGGAGTGGGCAAGATAGTGATACAGCTTTGGATCATACGACTGAAGAGATGGAAGATTTGGGGAAGTCAGGGCAATAGCAGAGTGAGCATGGGCTGAGTCCCACGATGGAGCGAGCACGGACTGAGTCTCATGATGGAGCGAGCAGGGGCTGAGTCACACAGGGGAGCGAGCACGTGCTGAGTCTCATGATGGAGCGAGCACGGGCTGAGTCCCACGGGGGTGCGAGCACGTGCTGAGTCTCATGATGGAGCGAGCACGGGCTGAGTCCCACGGGGGAGAGAGCACGTGCTGAGTCCCACGGGGGTGCGAGCACGTGCTGAGTCCCATTGGGGAGCGAGCACATGCTGAGTCCCACGATGGAGTGAGCGCGGGTTGAGTCATACGGTGGAGCGGGCAAGGGCTGAGTGCCGGAGCAGCCATGGAACAGGCATGGCCAAGCCAGTCCTGGATGGAGGCTGAAATGTGGAGGCTGTGTGGCCTAGTGATCTGTGGCCGGTGGGCATGGATTCATGCTGGAGAGGAAGTGGAATGTTAGATCTTATGGTCACTTTCTATTGTTATTCTGGACATTTTAAACTCGGTCCCAATGCTAACTTTTTTTAAAATAGCCAATAAATTAATAGTATCTGTACGCAGGTACCCTGTACTCAACATGACGCTGAGAGGTGATATTACAAACATTTCACTCATGTGAAAATAAAGGTTCATCTACTCTATTCTATTCTATCCTGTTCTAGTTTGGGGAAGGTGATTAACAATTGGGATTGGAGGCATGGGAGAGTAGGAGAGATTAAATCTGGGTAGGTTATCCTTGGGAACTGAAACGAATGGTGGGTTTGGTGAGAGGGACCACACATCTTCCCTTTGGCCCACAAACCATGCAGAAAAGACAGTTATCAGTTCATTCTATTCTTTCTTCCAACTCCTAGGAAAGCCAGCTCTGTTACTGGTAAACATGTGAGTGTCTGAGAATTGGCATATTCAAACTACTGACCCATGTGGTGAGAGCTGGACCCCTTGTAATTCGCCTTTTACACCAGAAGTTGGCATGTTTCCCTACTTACCACTCATCATCTCACTTGCCCTCAGTGGATTTTGAATTTAACCTTTTGTTGTAATCAGTGATGTCTGAGGCATCGAATGGTCTTTTAGAAAGTCCAGATTTTGAACTTAGATCAGTTTTTACACATTGGGTCCATAGCTTTATACTTGCCCCAATTAAAATAACACTCAAACTCTACTTATTCCCAGTTCTCATTGACTCCATGTACTGTAATGCCACCTGTAATTTATTCAGGTGCTTTGTCCTTCCACTATTAGATGCTGCACAATCTATAATGCACTTCTCATATAATATACCGCCCACAACAGTTGCACACTAATTTGCCAATATCCCACTTTTGATCACTCTGCATGAAATCAAACAATCTTTGTTAACAATCAGCATCTATATTTAATGATGCTTGCCTAGTGAAGCAACATTTGGCAATCATTAAATTTCAAACCTTTAAATGGATAAAAAGAACCAGTGATTTTCCTTACATCACACAAATGTGGTGTGGTGATATATTTCAATTAGTCATAATGGTTTGTGTGCTTATAAACAATTTTCAACATATACAAGTTATTCAGCTTGCACTCATTTAGTTAATATGAATGATTAACATTCAGTCAGGAACGCAGAGAACTATGCAAAGTAGTGTAGTTTAATGAGTAAATGTTCAAAACACAGGAGCAATGGAAACAATCAGTGTTAATTGAGTCAAATGCAAATATGATTCATTTCTTTCAGAAATAACATGTCTATATATGTTGTAAGAGTATTCTGAAACATGTCGTGTGATCCGTGATTGCAAGGAATGAATGAAGTGGAATTGAAGTTTCTGAAAGTGGGAAGGGAGTTTACTACACATTGGGCAGGATTTTTTTTAATGCATGCAGAGGCAGGAATGGGGGCAAAGGGCCCAATTTTCCTCAACACTATCCTACAATGAGCCTGGCTCAAACCCAAAATGCTTTATGTCAAGGCTCCTCAGCAAAAGCTAGCATGCATTTTCCCACTGAAAGACCAAGACAAGTTGAAGGAAGTTGGATGCCATTACCCGATCCCATGCAGGAGCCCATCCACCATGATTACAGCTGCTGGCCAGTATTCAGTTAGAAGGGATGTCCCTTTGCCCATCACAGAATCATAGAATGTTTATAGTGTGGAAGCAGGCCATTTGGCCCATTGAATCCACACTGACCCTCCAAAGAGCATCCCACCCAGACCTCGCCCTGCAACTCTGCATTTCCCATGGTTAATCTCTTGAGATACTATGGTCAATTTAGCATGGCCAATCCACCGAGTCTATGCAGGATGTAAGAGGAACTCAGAGCACCCAGGGAGACCCACACAGAAACCAGGAAAATGTGCAAACACATTGGTAACTTTTCTTTTCATGGTGAAATTCCAAAAGTGATGTCTTCAGAGTTCACCTCCATCACGGGGCTCCCACTATCCTTCTTTCCTACACTGGCCGCTCCTGCTTTGCACACTGGGACTGCTGATGTATCATTGTTGGAGAACTTCTGGCCTTGAGAGAACAATAACCTAATTTAATTGGGTGGTGAACACATCCTCAGGCACTGCAGTTGGCCAGCCATCCAAAAGATTTCTCTGACAAACAACATTGTGGGTGTGCCTATACCTTAAGAATAAAAATGAAACCATACTTGGTCAAATGCTGCCATGATGTCAAGAATAGTCACCCTCACCCAATCTCTGGAGTGTATTTAATTTGAACAAGGCTGCAATGATTTCAGCAGCTGAGTGGATGCACTAGGAATCAAAGTGAGCATCAGCAAACAGGTTACTGCTGAGCTAATGCCACTTGATTGAAATTTCTCATCACTGTTGTGATCGTTGAGAGTGGACTAATGAGGTGGCAATTGGCTAGGGTGGATTTGTCATGTTTTTCATGTACAAGACACACCTGGGAAATATTCCAAATTCATGCGTGGATGCCAACTGTTGTCAAATATTGCACGGAATGAATAGAATTGACTGAAGACTGGCATCTGTGCCACCTGGGATTTCTGGAAGAGGCTTATGTGCCTACAACTGCCACTTTATCACTCTTGGACTCAGGTTCAAAGATAATCAACACAAATTTGGATGGTAGTGTTTCTATTTTGCCAATTGCAGTGGATCTGCTTCCAATGTGTGTGAGAAGTCACAATTCTGAGTTGGGGGAATGGGGTAAAATGAGAGCTGCTCATAATTCACTTGGAAGTGAAACTTGAAAAGGCAAGAGGTGACTGAATATAAGAAACAAGAGCAGAAGCAGACCTTATTCTTTAAGTTTGATCAACCTTTTAATATGACCATGAAAGGTCTTCTCCCACAACTTTACTTTTTACCCATCCTGATATTTCTCAATTATATGACAGACCATAAATTTGTCCCGTAATGGTGGCTCAGTGATTAGCACTGCTGCCTCACAGCTCCAGGGTCCCAGGTTCAATTCTAGCCTGAGACGACTATGTGTGGAGTTTGCCCATTCTCCCCGTGTCTGCGTGGGTTTCCTCCGGGTGCTCCGGTTTCCTCCCACAGTCCAAACATGTGCAGGTCAGGTGAATTGGCCATGCTAAATTGCCCATTGTGTTAGGTGTATTAGTCAGATGGAAATGGGTCTGGATGGGTTACTCTTCTGAGGGTTGGTGCGGACTGGTTAGGCCGAAGGGTCTGTTTCCACACTGTCAGGAATCTAATAAAACAAAAACCTTAAATATATTAAGGCAGAGGGTAGTGGTGGAATCCTTTGATTAGCAGTGTGTGACAGGGATCGGTGCTGGGTCCACCACTTTTTGTTACTTATATAAATGATTTGAATGTGAACATAGGAGGTATGGTTAGTAAGTTCACAGATGACACCAAAACTGGAGATGCAGTGGACAGCGAAGAAAGTTACCTCATGTAGAACGGAAGCTTGATCAGAAGGGTCATTGGGCTGAGGAGTCGCAGATGGAGTTTAATTTAGATTAGATTACTTACAGTGTGGAAACAGGCCCTTCGGCCCAACAAGTCCACACCGACCCGCCGAAGCGCAACCCACCCATACCCCTACATATACCCCTTACCTAACACTACGGGCAATTTAGCATGGCCAATTCACCTGACCCGCACATCTTTGGACTGTGGGAGGAAACCGGAGCACCCGGAGAAAACCCACGCAGATAAATGAAAGGTGCTGCATTTTGGAAAAGCAAATCAGACCTGGACTTATGCACTTAATGGGAAGGTCCTGGGGAATGTTGCTGAACAAAGAGACCTTGGAATGCAGGTTCGCAACTCCTTAAAAGTGGAATCACAGGTAGACAGTGAAGCAGGCATTTGGTAAGTTTTCCTTCATTGGTTAGAGCATTGAGAGGTCATGTTTCAGCTGTGCTGGACATTAGCTTTGTCCCACTTTTGGAATACTGTGTGCAATTCTGGATTCTGTGCTATAGGAAGGGTGACTTGAAATGGCTCAGAAAAGATTTATGAAGATGTTGTCAGGGTTGAAGGATTTGACCGCTAGGGAGAGAATGAATAAGCTAGGGCTGTTTTTTAATGGAGAGTTGGAGGCTGAGGGATGACCTTATAGAAGTTTATACAATCATGAGGAACATGGAGAAGATATATCGGCAAGGTCTTATCCCTAAGGTAATGGAGTCCAAAACTAGTCGGCCGTAGGTTTAAGGTGAGAGGGGAAAGATTTAGAAGGGACCTGATGGGCAACGTTTCTAACAGAAGGTGGTGCATGTATGGACTGAACTTCCAGAAGAATTGGTGGAGGCTGGCACAATTACAACATTCAAAAAACATCTAGATGGTATATGAATAGGAACGGTTTAGAGGGATATGGGCCAAGTTCTGGTAAATGCGACAAGGTCAGTTTAGGATATCTGGTTAGGACGGACAAGTTGGACCTGATGTTTCTCTGCTGTATATCTCTATGACTCGATATTAAATGATACAGCATCAAAGATCCAATGGAGTGGATGATTCTTGTTGTCTGGCAGAACCTTCTGAGGGTCAATGGATCCACAACACCAACTCTGCTTTTTCTCAATAGATGCTGCCCGGCCCACTGAATTTTTGCAACAATTTCTGATTCTGTTTCTAAAAATTTTCACACTCTTCTAAGAGAAGATTAAATAATAGTCTGTAATGCTAAGACAGAGTGGACAAAATTGAATTTGGATCTGTGCTTCACTGAATCTGATCTGGTTTGGTGCTGAAACTCTGAGCTGAAGTTACATTTTCAGGGGGAGGAGGGGGCACACATTGAAAATTGTGTGCCTGGAAGGCGTCACTGAATCCCGATGCCTCGGGAAGGCAAAACAATTATCACTAAGACAGTCAGAAGAGATAACCAGAAAACTGCTGTCTCCAATTAAACTCCTTGACAAGGTTGTTAATGGATCAAAGAGGATGAGGATGAGGTTTTCAAATGGGAAATCACTAAAACCTGAACAGGGTAGCACAAATTAATGTGTTGTTGTTGCATTCACTGAGGAGTGATGCAGTTATTTTCTTTTGTAAATGAAAGCAGTTAACAGCAAAGGTTTCACTAAGAGATCAGACTCAGCCCTACTTGACACCAATGCATTGAGTGCTGATGTTGTTGCTCTCAACAGCCTGACTCATCTATTGTGCAAAGTAGAAGGCTGGAAGTTTTTTGTCATTCCAGCCTCTTGCATGTCTACTTTGGATTCCAGCATATGCAGATTTCTTTGTCTCATCCATTGTGCAAGGCAATGGCAGTTCCTGTTATGATTGCGAACTACCTTTGCTGTTCCCACCCCAACAGATATCTCTCACCTCAGCTTGCATAATTCAACACCACTCACTGGTGCCTAACTCAATTTAGGGTATTTGTGTTTGATGTTTGAGTCACTTGTGGGAGCTGGAAGTTATCCAGCAATGTCAATTTTAATCATCAAACTCTGGGTGACAATATGGACATCCCTGAGTTTCCTGAGCTCTTCAGTGACCTCCTCCTCGCTTGTAACTGAGACTGCTTAATTTGACAAAAACACAGAGAACACTGAAGAAATTCAACAGGTCTGGCAGCATCTGCGGAGGCAGAAACATTGTCAACATTTAGACTCTGGTGTGATTCTTCTTCAAAAAGAGTCATTCGTTTGATTGAAGGGTAGGATCTATTTGAAATAGATGGTTGCTGACAACTTGAAAACGACACAGATAATGTGGGTGAATCTGACAACGTAGTGCAAATGAATTGACATTAGCAGCCAAAAATCACTTAACTGCCTTCTCTCAGTAACCTGGATATTCCTGCAATATGCTAATATAGCTTACTCACACTGCTGTGTTCAGTAGCTCCTTCAAGCCAACTTCTCTGATTAGCTCTTCTACACATTCCAATTTCAAAAAAAAAGTTCAAGTTCAGCTAATTTATTGTATCGCAGAAAAATGAAAGCCAGGATGCAGTCAAGTGGAGTTAATATAGCTGTCTCATAAAATTGACCCTGGTTGTTGATGAAAGCAGAGAAAAATGTTGAAAAATTGAACCAATCAAGGCACCAATCACCACGCCTGTATCAGGCGATGTTTGAAGAGATAGTAATGGTGAGGAATCAAATTCATTTTAACATATTCAATTCAAAGTAGGCTTGTAGCAGACGCTGTTGCAAAAGACATTTAAGGATATTTCATATAATTGCTGCTCCTTGCTACTTTTATGATATGCTTCATATATTCATTCTAATGGGAACAGGGTCCATAATTGGCAGCCAACCTTCTTTTACAAACATTGAAGTTCAAAGTGCCACTGTCAGGCATGCATGGAGGATGAAACTGTTAAATATTTTTTTCCATTAGTACCATTAAGCCCTTTAGGCCTCAGATAACCCAAGGCACCACATCTTCATAAGGATGGCAAGGGAATAGAATGGATTTATTTGATGACAACAGGGTAAATATGAGAGGATTTAAAATAATTAGTAAATGATGCACATGATCGTTTTAATACTGCAGAGTGTGTTACGATCTGAAATGTACTGCCCAAAAAGGGTGCTAGAAGCCAATTTGAGAGTGACTTGTGAGAAGGGCACTGGATAAATGTTTGAAAATGAAATTAAAATTGCAAGTGATACAGAAATAAAATTGGAGAAGAAGCTGGGGAAGGGAATAGGCTGGCTTGCTTTTTCAAAGAATCTCTGGCTGGATCATCATCTTGTGACTGAGGGAATCTTAATTCAAGAACTTGCCCCATTGACTGTACTGTTGGTGATAAACATTTCCAACATTCACAGCAAGAAATGGTATGGGAGATCCTGAACTTCTGAATGCTTGCCTCATGATGTCTGGGGTATACATTTCTCACCCTATACATGAGAGTGGTATTGCTCACAAAAGATATTATAGAATCACGAAAGTGTTACTGTGCAGGAGGGGGGCATTGGTCTATTATGACAGCACCAACTCTCCAAATGAACATTGGAACTTTGTCACGACTTGGAGATACCGGTATTAGACTGGAGTGGACAAAGTTAAAAATCACACAACACCAGGTTATAGTCCAACAGGTTTATTTGGAAGCACGCTAGCTTTCAGAGCTCTGGTCCAACCACCTGATGAAGGAGCAGTGCTCTGAAAGCTAGTGCTTCCAAATAAACCGGTTGGACTATAACCTGGTGTTGCATGATTTTAAACTTTATAATTTAGTGTACTTCTGCCACCTTTTCTCTTCAAATAATCATGCAATGCTCTCTTGAATTCTTCAACTGATCCCAAGTCCATCAAATTTCAAGGTAGTGACACAAAAGTAGATGGCAGGACAGGACTCAGTGACTGCATTAAGGAGGATGGATCCTCATTTGACACCATATGGGTAAAACATACCCATAAAAAGGGTAATTACATTGTTGGAAATGTATTCAAGATCCACAAACAGTCAGAGAGAGAAAGGGAGGACAGATATGTAGACAAATCTCAGAGGATTACAAAAATAAATGGGGAATAATAGCAGGGAGTTTTCACTTCTGCCACATTTGCTCAGAGATAGAAAATGAGAAAGGCTTAGAGGGGGCAGAATTCTTATTATGCATCCAGGTGAGCTACTTAAGATAGCACACTGAAGCAAGAGGAGTGTCAGTGGGGGAGCATTTTGGTGATAGCGACCAAAATTCAATAAGGTAGTCATATTATAAGATAAAATGGACATGAAGTAAAGTAAGTCATGATAAAATTATAATGCTCATTTGGAGACCTGATGCTGTCATAATGGACCAAATGCCCTCCTCCTGAACAGTTACACTTTTGTGATTGTCTCAAATCATTAGTGAGTGCCGGCTGACTTTGACATAATAAAGGAAAATGGACTGGTAAGGAAATGTACATCGAAGCAATGGGAATAATTCAAAAAGGAAACAGTGAGATTGCATGGCTCAAATGTTTCTGTAAAGGTGAAGGGTTGTACTAACAAATCCAGATAGTGTCAAGGGATGCACAAGCTTGAATAAGGAAACACAGTCGATAATCTTGAGGCATACAGAAGCCTCATGGGCCTATGGGCTGAAAATGTGTTGCTGGAAAAGCGCAGCAGGTCAGGCAGCATCCAAGGAGCAGGAGATTCGACATTTCGGGCATAAGCCCTTCTTCATGAATGATTCCTGAAGAAGGGCTTATGCCCGAAACGTCGAATCTCCTGCTCCTTGGATGCTGCCTGACCTGCTGCGCTTTTCTGGCAACACATTTTCAGCTCTGATCTCCAGCATCTGCAGACTTCACTTTCTCCTTATGGGCCTATGGGCAAGTATTGCTGAGAAAATAAATTAGGAGAGCAAAGAGGGTACATCATTAAAAAAAATGCTGGCAAGCCAAATATCAGAAAATTCAAAGGCCTTTTTTTTTAAGTACATTAAAGGTCAGAAGGTAACCAAGGAGTGAGTAAGGTCTATTGGTTGCCAAAGTGGAAAACCATGTGTGGAGCCAGAAGATATAGATTAATTCTTACAATAATTATGGTCATTTGTATTCACTGTCAAGAAGGAAGGTGTAGGAGGTGTGACAGAGGCCTGGAGGCAGCAAATGTGATACCATTGTTCAATAAGAGTGGTGGGGATAAACCAGGGCCAGTTATCCTTACACCAGTGGTAGGGAAACTTCTGGAAAGAAATTCTGAGAGTCAGAATTAATCTCTGCTTAGAGAGGCAAGGATCAATCAAGAATACTCAGCATGGCTTTAACAGGGCGAAGTATAGCAGTGTTAATTGAATTTTTCGAGGAGGTAACTTCCTGTGTAGAATGGGTAAGGCAGTTGAGTAATGTACTCAGAAATCAGTAAGACTTTTCACAAGACATTGCATCAGAGACTTACTAAGAAGTTAAGAATCTTTTGGAGCCACAAGCACAATGGGCTAAAAGTTATCTGAAGAATAAAAATAATTATATTAATACCTGTGTGTACATTCATTTGTACATGAAAAAGAATTCTTGCATAATAACATGAAAAGGCAAAATCATTCCTATTTTACTTTTTGCATTTTGCCCATTTTGCACCCAATCTCAGTCAGTGAAATGTGACTAACAGACCTGAAGAATTTCATATTTGAACCATTCTCGTAACCTCATGAATTAATTCACTCTTCCATTGCTACATAAAGCACCACTACAATCTCTGTTTCATCACACCGCACTTTGGCATTAAGACAGCAACTATTTCAAAACTAATTCACTAGTTGCAAGGAACTGTGGAACATGCTGAGATTGTAACAGGCGCAATACCGAGGCAAATTCTTTTTTCTCTACACTATGTAACATCAAGAATTTTGAACTTCAGAATCCAGATATAACCCAGTGAGAACCAAACCAAATTAGCAATCATGCAGAGAATCATAGAATCCCAACAGTGCAGAAGCAGGCCATTTGGCCCATCAAGTCCACACCAACCCGCCGAAGATAATCCCACCCAGACCTACCTCATCTCTATAACTCTGCATTTCTCATGGCTAATCCACATAGCCTGCACAATACAAACAATTTAGCATGACCAATCCACCTAACCTGCACATCTTTGGACTGTGGGAGGAAACCCACGCAGACAATGTGCAAACTCCACACAGTCACCCGAAGCTGAATCAAACCCTGCTCCCTGGAGGTATGAGGCAACAGTGCTAACCACTGAGCCAATGTGCCATCCCAAGCACACAATAAATATCTCACTGCCACACTTTTCACTTAGCAGGAAATGTCTTCAACATCGAACAGATCTGCTGTCATATCTTTCACAGTGAGACCGAATATGCTGACATGTGTGAACGAGAAAAGTATGCATTTGGATCACTGCATTTTGCCTCCTCAAGGCATCTGAAAACTCAAGATGTTCTCTCCTCTTTAGTTGAAAGTGTGGTCAGTACTTTTTTTCTGGCAGACACAGCAGTAAATTTGTCTATTCTGGTGTTGTTTCATGGGGTGAATTTACAACATTTCTTTGCAAAAATACCATAGATCTCTTGGTGCAGCTCAACGGGCAGATGGATTCATTATTTCAGGTGAATGAAAGTACCTGTGACAGTACAGCATTCATCTCTCAGTGCAACACTGATGTCTCAACCCACACTATATGTTCAAGGTTGCAAAGGGTGGCCATTCTTACAGCAAAGAGCTTATTTTTCAGGCAATTTCTCATACATTGTAAATATTACATATATTCTTACCTCTCAAGAGAAAATATAGCAACCATAGTATTCAAACCTACTTTAAGTCATCCATCCGAAATAATAAGCTTTCTACCTCCCATGACAGTGTCTACCAGTTTCTAAAATGAACCCAATGTCTTGATCTGAAACATTACTCCCAACAACTCACTGCGACTCTGAATTCATGGTTTTCAACAGACGTGCCACACTGGTGTACTGTGAGAACTGTCCAAATGTGCTGTGAAAGTTTGCACAAAGTTCATGAAAATCAATGTAAAATGATTATTTTTTCTCCTTAAACAATATTCTTTCAAACTAAAGTTACAACTCAAAACTCTGTGCTGCAGTCACAAGATTTTTATCCAGTGGATTTGAAACACTAATGCACTTCAACCTTTAGACTGTTATATGCACTACGTTGCAAACCTCTCCAGCACAGCTGTAACTACAAGAAATGCAAATAAATATTACTTATGATCAATAAATTCAATTGCAAATGTGGGTGCGACATTAAATTATTTGTCTTATTGAAGTGTGCCTGAAAAGATTGGGAACCACTGCTCAAAATCACCCTTTGAGCAAAGAGGAATACGACCACAGAATCCCGACAGTGTGGAAGCTGGACATTTGGCCCAACAAGACCACACTGACCCTCCAAAAAGCATTTCACTCACACCATTCCCTCTACATTGGCCATGGCCATTTCACCTAATCTGCACATCCCTGGATGCAATGAGCAATTTTGTATTGCCAATCCACTTGACCTGCACATAGAGTCATAGAGATGTACAGCATGGAAACAGACCCTTCGGTCCAACCCATCATGCCGAACAGATATTCCAACCCAATCTAGTCCCACCAGCCAGCACCTGGCCCATATCCCTCCAAACTCTTCCTATTCATATACCCATCCAAATGCCTCTTAAATGTTGCAATTGTAACAGCCTCCATCACATCCTCTGGCAGCTCATTCCACACACATACCACCCTCTGTGTGAAAAGGTTGCCCCTTAGGTCTCTTTTATATCTTTCCCCTCTCACCCTAAACCTATGCCCTCTAGTTCTGGACTCCTCAACCCCAGGGAAAAGACTTTGTCTATTTATCCTATCCATGCCCCTCATAATTTTGTAAACCTCTATGAGGTCACCCCTCAGCCTCCAACGCTCTAAGGAAAACAGCCCCAACCTGATCAGCATCTCTCTGTAGGCCAGATCCTCCAACCCTGGCAACATCCTTGTAAATCTTTTCTGAACCCTTTCAAGTTTCACAACATCTTTCCGATAGGAAGGAGACCAGAATATTCCAACAGTGGCCTAACCAACGTCCTGTACATGACCTCCCAACTCCTATACTCAATACTCTGACCAATAAAGAAAAGCATACCAAACGCCTTCTTCACTATCCTATCGACTTGCGACTCCACTTTCAAGGAGCTGTGAACCTGCACTCCAAGGTCTCTTTGTTCAGCAACACTCCTTAGGATCTTACCATTAAGTGTATAAATCCTGCTAAGGTTTGTCTTCCTAAAATGCAGCACCTCACATTTATCTGAATTAAACTCCATCTGCCACTTCTCAGCCCACTGGTCCATCTGGTCCAGATCCTGTTGTAATCTGAGGTAACCCTCTTCACTGTCCACTACACCTCCAATTTTGGTGTCATCTGCAAACTTACTAACTGTACCTCTTATGCTCGCATCTAAATCATTTATATAAATGACAAAAAGTAGAGGGCCCAGCACCGATCCTTGTGGCACTCCACTGGTCACAGGTCTCCAGTCTGAAAAACAACCCTCCACCACCACCCTCTGTCTTCTACCTTTGAGCCAGTTCTGTATCCAAATGGCTAGTTCTCCCTGTATTCCATGAGATCCAACCTTGCTAATCAGTCTCTCATGGGGATCCTTGTCAAACGCCTTACTGAAGTCCATATAGATCACATCTACTGCTCTGCCCTCATCAATGCTCTTTGTTACTTCTTCAAAAAACTCAATCAAGTTTTGTGAGACATGATTTCCCACGCTCAAGGCCATGTTGACTATCCCGAATCAGTCCTTGCCTTTCCAAATACATGTACATCCTGCACATCCTTGGACTGTCGGAGGAAACCCATGCAAATGCAGGGAGAATGCACAAACTCCACACAGTTGCCTGAGTCTGGAATCAAACCTGGGTTCCTGGTGCTGTGAGGCAGCAGTGCTAACCACTGAGCCACTGTGCCACTGCTATTTGACTTACACACTATCTAAATAAATCAACTTGCTCTCATGCTAATATTCCTGTCCTGGACCTGCTGCAATATTCCAATTAATCACAACAGAAGCTCAAGGAACAACACCTCATTTACTGGGGAAGGGTCACTTGACTCGAAATGTTTAACTTTGATTTCTCTCCATACCTGCTGAGCCTTTCCAATAATTTCTGCTTTTGGACTTCATTTTCTGCGCAGGTACTTTACAGTCTCATGACCTGTACACTGAATGTAATAACTTCAGAAACTGACCACATTATATCTGTTTTCCATTTTTCTTACATTCTCCTCACTTCTCCCTAACCACACCTGTATCTAGTTTGTATCTTGTTTGCCTTGCATTTGGTACAGACCAATTCTCCCCACCTCCCCCCCCCCCCCCCCACCCCCACCCCCCACCACCTTAATTCTTAAATGTTGTTACTGGATGTGCATCTACCACCTCTGCTGGCAGTACATTTAAGGCACCTATCACATTCTGCATAATAAAATGTGCCTCACACATCTCCATTAATCTTTTTCCTTCCTACCATTAAATCTCTGCCTCATTGAAACTAACATGTCCACCCTGGGGAAAAAGGCTCCAATTATCCCCCTATCCAAGTCTCTCATAATTTTATATACTTCGATCAGGTCACTCCTCAGCATACGATGCCCAAATGAAAATACGTTTTCCAATACCTTTCAGCTCTGAAAAACTCATACCAGACTCGAAATGTTCAATCCATTTCTCTCTGCACAGATGCTGCCAGACCTACTGAGTTTCTCCAGCCTACTCAGTGCTTGTTCATCACTCAGCCTAAATGCATCTTCCACATGCTCGAAAATGTGGCCTTGACTTGACTGCTGTGTGGCAAGCATTGTGAAGGCTTTGCCACCTGTGAAATATTGCCCCAGAAAATCCCTCATGAGATATCTCTTTCCATAACTGAGAAGCATCAACGTACCTCATCACTATTCACAAGTCACCTTGAACAAATGACTGCTTGTTACCACTTCCAGGGACAAAGGAAAATGGAATGCTTCGCATTCAAGTGTTCCTTCCCAAGTTTCTTTTGCCTCTCCATAACCTGGGGGTTTCAAGGCCAGAGTAGATGGGGGATTCCCAAGGAAAGCCCTCCTACCTTGGATGGGTAAAGTTGGCAGACCATAGGGCTGCTTTCCCATTACAGACAGATGGATGGTGGTGGTTTAACCTGAGGATCACCACACCTCAGGTTAGGGGACAGAGTGAAAAGCAGAATCTTTTGTGGTACCCTCAACCAGTGTGGGAATTCAACCCACACTGTTGGCTTACAAATCAACTGAGTCAACTGACCCAGCCAGCCCCAACTTATCTTGGACAATGTGGTTTGGCAAAGATAAATCAAAATGGACATAAAATAGTTCAGCTTTACTTCTACCCCAACTAACGCTATCTTTCAGTACAAACAATGCCACAATTGTCAAGGAGATGTTCAAGATCAGAGCACTGGCATCAGTTTCACCCAATCCTTACCAGGCATGACTCCCTCAATAGTACTCTGAGCACATACTTCTGTTGGCACAACTATTTTAAACTCAGTAACTGTCAAGACATTCCCTTTTGTTCAACTTGGCTGATTTTCTGTCTCCAATTCTTCCTTTTCTTTCAACCTTGATCTTCTTCCTCTGGTAAAATATAACCTCCCTTTCCCCACACTTTTAACCTTCATTGGCTCAGTGAGCTGTGCTTTTAGGAAGATAATTAGCTGCCTAAAATTATGTTCTTGGAGATAAGTGTTCCTTTTTATTCTCACAAATCCTCTCACTGTCACCAATGGCAGTAAAATTGACTACTGCAATTACCTGTGGTGATATCAGCTTGGTTCCATGATAATTTATGAACATTTATTTTGAGCTTCCCCTTGTTGAGGTAAATCTGTAGGACTCCAGATGCTTCATGGAATTCATTGTACAGCAGCAGACCATCCTTGTTCCAGGTACGGAATTGGAAGCTGACAGAAAGTCCATCCAGTTGAGGCTTCCCGGGAAGCAACAAGTAACTATTAGGAGTCATGAATGTGACTGGAACAATATGAGGCTCTGAGCAGGAAAAGGTTACATTTCCCTGGAGAAAGCAAAGAAGAGAAAAATAATATTCAATAGAATATTTAACATTAAATAATATTCTGTATTATTCACATTTAGACTACTTTCTTTCAGAGGATAATGGGATCTGATTATATACTAGTCAATAAAGAAATATCACCTTGATGATACAGTTGGACTTTTAACCCAGTTTACAAGGGAAATGGCATCATTTCTATTTCTCACAATGGCTAGAAGGCTTCTTCCCATTAAGCAGACACATTTTAATCAGAGTCAGCTTTCAGAATTATTAAACTAAACAGAACTATTTTTAAAAACACACAAGGTTGAGCTAATTTAATTTTCAAACTAGACAACTAATAAAGGATTTCCTGGAGCAAGATATCATATGCGGTCCCCAATTTGTTAGCTTTCCTTCCCCTCACCCTTTGACTTGAAAGATACTACTGCAAGTGTCAGTTGGGAGTGGCGAGGGGATGATGACATTCACAAACCTGGTGAATGATAAAATCAATAGTCTGTGACCTTATCTAAAGAAATCTAATGATAGGGAAAGAAACAGAAGAATGACAGCGAGGAAAAATAGGTTAAATTACAGTCAAATCAGATACAGAAGGCTGAGTGGAAGAGGATTATTTATACAGAATAACAATGTGTGCACATTAAACTTGCTGTTATATCACCAGCACATTCAGAGTCATTATAATTGTACCCTTCAAGGCAACAGGGTCTATTTTCAACTCTAGCTTCAATTGATACAGGCAATTTAGTACTTTGATGAAATGAAGTCACTGTTGTAGGAAAGACAGCAACCAATTTGGACACAGCAAGTTTCCACCAACAGCAATGTTGTGGTAATCAGATAATCTGTGCTTTGTGATGATGTTGGTTGGACAGTAATTATCAGCCAGGTCACAAGAGAAACTCCTCTGTATTGCAGCAAAATAATACAATAGGATTGCTAACATCCACAGAGATTTGGCTTCAAGTCACATCAGAAAGTTGGCCTCTGACTGTGCAGTAGCTTCCCAGTGCTGCACTGGAGTGTCAGCTTTGATTGTTGTACTCAATGCATGAAGCAGCACTCGGTGATAGCTTGGACTCGTACAGCCGGGTCGGTATCCATAATCCAGCTAAGGAATAGCTCACAGAAAACTTAATCACCTTCCTATACGTTGGCTCAGTGGTTAACTCTGCCACCTCTCAGCTCCAGGGACTCAGATTTGAATCCACCCTGAGGTGACTGATTGTGTGAAGTTTGAATGTTCTCCCGCGTCTGTGTGGATTTCCTGCAGATGTTCTGGTTTCTTCCCATAGTCCAAATACATGCAGGTTAGCTGGATTGGCCTTGTTAAATTGCTCCATAGTGTACAAGCTAGGTGGATTAGCCATGGGATATGCAGGTTTACAGGGGTGGGCTAAAACTGGGTGGGATGTTCTTTGGAGGGTCAGTGTGGACTTGATGGACCAAGTGGCTTGCTTCCACACTTTAGGGATTCTGTGATTCACTTCTGTGATGTCAAAGTGGCCAGATTTGGTGATGTAAATCCATCAAGAGGATTTGGAAATGGGATGAAATATCCAAGCAGCCTGTGCCACTTACTGGTATTCATAAATAAAACCATGACAACCATTCTAAGTTGTCTTTTCCATTGTATTATTGCGTCTTTTTTCCTTTTTAAAAAAAAATTGCAACCATCCATTTAACAGAGAATTGACAAAATGGGATAAATTACAAAGCACATGGAGAGACAGGAGTTACTTAAGGCTTCTGACTTCTAAGATTTACGACCCACCTCCAAACTCCTGAAAGCAATATCTGAGGATAAGTAAAAGAAATAGCTCTTTGAGGATACAAAGTTACAACATGAATGATTTATGGAACAAAGGGGGATGTTGTCACACAGATAGAGATGGCTGTGAGATTCAAAACAAAAGACAAAGGCAGAATAAGGACATAAAAAAACAAACACTGAAAATGTTAGCAACTCTCAACAGGGTAAGTTGCCCTTTCAAGTATGCAGTTATTGTCAGGTTGAGAAGATATTGGAAATAGAAACATGGAAATCAACGAATCTATAGCCAGACAAAGAAAAAGATACCGAGGATGTAGATGGAAACAAACACAAACAGAAGTTGCTGGAGAAACTCAGCAGGTCAAGATGAAGACTGAGTTGATGCCTCAAAGCTATTGATTCTTCCACAGGCTCACAGATCTTGAAATATTCACTCGGTTTCTCTCTCCACAGATGCTGCCAGACCAGCTGAGTTTCTCCAGGAATTTCTGTTTTGTTTGATTCAGAACTCCAACTTTTGCAGTTCTTTGTTTCATGTTATGGATATGGGCAGCTCAGCCGGAGGCTTTCCAAGCACTATAAGAAAGCTTGCAGATCCGTAAAGAGAGAAAGTGGGGGCTGTAGTCATGGCCCGAAAGTGCTGAGCTTGCATGGTACCTTTATGAGTCCATAGGTGGACTTTTCTATGCACCTTTGGGAGCTCAATAACAGGAACAAAATAACTTAGGAAGAGAGACTTGAGCAATTTTTTAAATACCAAAGCTGAGAAAGTCCAATAGCAACCCTCAAAAGGTTCAAAAAGTTCTTAATAAAGTATTTTTTGTCCATTTGTTTGCAGGATCTAAGACAGGGCAAGTACAAAACAACCTCAGTTATCCGAGCATCAATTATTCAAACTTCGGATTATCCAAACAAGACCTCAAGGTCCCTGCAAGTATACTTTAATAAATAATTAACTTCAAATATATACTTGAGACGTGACGTTCAGGGTTAAGTCTCACACTTTTCATAAAAAGGCTCTCCGATACTTATTCTTCCCGAGGACAAAGGATTGTGACTGTATTCGCACAAGTACAACATATGTGCAAGCCCTAGCTGCGCCATCTAACAGCAAGATTCCATCTCAACATTGACTCGCTCCATTTTGCAAACCCAACAATTTTTTTTTCCTCAGCTCATTCTCCGGAGAGTTAAGTCAAAGAATGCGCTTGCAGTTTTCGTTTCCATTGCTTTTACCTCCCGTTATCCCATGACGATTCGTTTTTTCCAAACATAAAGTAGTTCAATATCTTTAAGCTGACAAGAAAATTTAATTTAACTTTTTTTTGATGGGGGTGGGGTGAGCAAATCACAGTGAGTTAGCACATGTGAAAATAAACAGGAGGAAAACTTGACAAGAGGAAACACGAGGAAAACATTACCCCCTAAAAAATTGATGAGAGGACAGAAACGGAAGTCAGCAAAAAAAACTTTCCTCTCTTTCATGTTCCTCTTGTAATTTGCATCTCTCTCTCTCTCTCTCTCTCTCGCTAAGGCGTCGGCAATCACTGAGGGAGGAAGGGACAACACTTGGCTAGATTAGATTAGATTCCCTACAGTGTGGAAACAGGCCCTTCAGCCCAACCAGTCCACACTGACCCTCCGAAGAGTAACCCACCCAGATCCACTTCCCTCCGACTAAAGCACCTAACGCTATGGGCAATTTTTAGCACCTAATCTGCACATCTTTGGACTGTGGGAGGACACCAGAGCACCCAGAGTAAACTCACACAGACATGGGAACAATGTGCAAACTCCACACAAACAGTTGCCCGAGGCCTGGACGGTGGGAAAACGCTGAACAGAAAGTTGTCAGCTGCTGTCGAGGACTGGGATAAAACTGAAGAAAATGTCAGCAAATAATTTTGCAGACTTCAGTCAAACTCTTGCCAAAAAGTGTTTAATTTGTAAAACACATCATGAGTTTTTAAGCAATATCCAGTGTTTGTACATATTTTATTGATTGAATGAAATAAAAAATCTGGAAGCTTTTTTTTATGTAATTATATTCAGTGTGGCTTCCTTTGTTTGGATAACTGATCTGATCGTAAACAATCAGTTATCCGAACAAAATACTCCCCACTGTCTCATTCAGATAATCAAGGTTGTTTTGTATTTATTGCCCATCCTAAATGCTGTTGAGCAGAATGGTGCTGAGCTGCGTAGAACTGAGTGCCTTTCCCGGACACTTCAGATAACAGCTAAGTGCGAGCCACATTGCTTTCAGTCTGTAGTTAGATGATTTCCACTGCTCAGTGAGATGGAGATAAGAACACAAGACAGTTAGAATGGAGGTCAGAAGTATTCTTCAGCAAAGGCTGACTCAAATGTAGAACTCTCAGCTACAAAATAAATTAGATAGTTGATTGAACAAGGAAAACTAAAGGTCAAGGGGACAGACCAGGCATAGATTGAGAGTAGATCCAAATGTCACATAAGGAAAATACTTGTGCTATCTCCAATCGACTGCTTGCCCTTTTTTCTGTGTATAGCATTTGATTCTGTCATTCTTTTTGGTCATCTGGTACAACTTTGTCACCACAGTACATGACAGGTACAAGTCCTGTGCATTATCAAACCAAGATTAATGTTGCTCAGATCATAACGTAGTGGCTCAGTAGTTAAAATGAGCACCTGAAGTAGAAGCATATTGTGCATTCCCAAGAGGGTCCCTTTGGAATAGAAGATAGCAGATTGGATGACCCTTTACAGATCTCTTCCTGTCATCATTGAAGATGATTGGAAGATATTGCAAAGCTGATATATCATCATTCGTTATCATTGACAGTCCCTCGCAGATGAGGATGACTCTCTTCCATTCTCAGGGTAAGTCCATGGAGACTGGACAATCTGATGTGGCTTCTGCAGTCTCTGTTACACTTGGGGCAGGTCACTGGAAGAGGTGGGTGAGACGTTGGTGAGGTAACGCCCTCCTTTCATTGTTTTTGCCTGACTTCCTCCTTTCCCCGACAGCAAATCCAAAGATGTGCAGTTCAGGTGGATTGGCCATGCTAAACTGTCCATAGTGTTAGGTGCATTGGTCAGGGGTAAATATCGGGTAGGGGACTGGGTCTGGATGGGTTACTCTTCGGAGTGTCTGCGTGGACTAGTTGGACCAAAGGGCCTATTTCCATGCTGTAGGGAATCTCATCTAAATCTTCAAGTCTCGAGGTGCTTGATGCCTTCCAGGATGCTCCTCCTTCAATTTGAATGGTCTTGGGTCAGTGATTCCCAACTGTCTGTGGAAATGCCGCCATTCACCAGTGAGGCTTTGAGGGTATCCCTGAAGTGCTTCCTCCGACCGCCTGGGGCATGTCTGCCGTTTCAAAGCTGGGAGTGGAGCGCCTGCTTGGGGAGTATCACAGAGATCATGCAGATGACATGCCCAGCCCATTGTAGCCGATTAAGGGTGGTCACTGCCTCAATACTGGTGACGCTAGCCTGGCTGAGGACGCTGGTATTGGTGAATCGGTCTTCTCAGTGAATTTGCAGGATCTTACATTGGTGGTACTGCTCCAGTGCCTTGCAGTGTCTGCAGAAGCTGATTTAATATGACCTGCAATAAACACTTGTTGGGAATTTAACGTTCAATTATATCTGGGTGTTGAACATTAACTGGGATTTCACTTGTGCTCATATATATAGGGGCACGAGTATCCTATGTATGGGTCAGAATGCCATGGAGGTATACCACAACATTTCCAAACAGGTTCATTAAAAAAAAATCAAAAGGAGAAAGGATGCTCCTGTGGTACAGTGATAGTGCCCCTACATCTAAGTCAGACAGTTCAGGTTCAAGTCCCACCTCAGCTCGCACTATTCATGATGTATGCCATACAGTAACACTTCCGAGAAAGGGTATATGCGTATAAAATACGAGAAGGCTGAAAACTACTTTTGTTCGGTTTATAATATTATACCTCAACCCACACTACAACAAGCAAAACATACGGTGATTATCACATTGAAAAAATTTAATTTTGACGATCTGATCTCAAAACCTGCTCACATTTATTTTTTTTCAATATGTTATGAAAAGTCAATAGATGTCTCTTTTCCCAACATTCTTATTTTATAGTTACAGAACAATCAATACCACAAATCAATCACTGCCCAGGACCCATATTACAAAGAAGTTCTCAGTCACACACATTGAATTACAGAAATAACTAGACATCCTGAAGTATCATGTAATGAGACAAATTAATTTGTACTCCAACAGGCGATCCAAGCACCTAAGCAATGCAATCAATATTTATGATAGCATTCACTAGGAAGAGGGGAGCAAGGATGAGGATAAGAGAGAGAAAGTAAATGAGAGAGAGTGGAGCAAAGCAAGGATGAAGGACATTAGAAAAAGGGACATGTGAGAGACGGTGCAAGAGACAGAGTGCATGAGTGAATACAGGAAAGTAGACAGGTGAGCTATCAATCAATACCTAATGTTCAGATGAGTCACTCATAAAGAGGCTTGGAATGTCAGTCCACTGGGTCAACAAAGGTATTCCTCAGCTAAGTCCTTAAAGAAAATGAACGAGCAGGAGAAAGGAAGGGGAAACTGGGATGTAGGTAGGGAAACTGGTTGAAGTTGGCAGTAGTGTTGATCAGGGTAACTTAATGGCATTGTGGGGACATAATCTTCAACAAGGGATTTCAAACAGGTAAAAGACATCTTATTTGCCTATGCCCCATTACTCATTCCTGATTTTGGCAATGACCTTCAAGTTCTCTTCCATGTCACTCACCATCCTGAGTTGGGAATATAACGCCGTTCCTTCGCTGTTGTTAAGCCAAAATCCTGGAATTCTCTCCCTAATGGCATTGTTGGTCAACCTGCAGCAGGGTTGTTGATGTTCAAGGCGGCAGCACACCACCACCTTCTCAAGGGCAATAAGGGATGGGCAATAAATGCTGGCCAGCTAGTGACACCCACATCCGACAAATACATTTTTAAAAAGACCCTAGAAAACTATTTTTCTGTCGCTACCAATATCTCTGTATGAGTATGCTCTTCCTGCCCATTATGTTGGATGCTTTTAAATTCTTGGCCTTGGCATTTGCAGTCCATTATGATTTGCAAGAGGCTAGCAATCAATTTAGCATTCCTTAATGAAAGGGAACCTTGTTGGAACAATAAAGCATGACTAAGAGGTTCAATGCAATCTTCTCAAATTCTTGCCTACATGATTCATAGGTCCTCGAGTTTCCCAGCCCTGATTTCATCTGTCCTCTTGAACTGACCACAAAAAGTAAGTTGTTTCAATTTGTCTCATCAAGGACATCAAGGCTTTATGCAGAAATATCTATTTTTCCAGTCTTCCCTGTCAGCACACATTAATTCAGAAACTGCCTTGTCAGGAGTCATGTGGATTAGTCTGCATTAAGACCAGTTTGAGTTCAAGGTTATCACCACAGCTTAATGAATATCAGAATGCACCAGAATGTGACAGATTTCTTTGGGTCATAAGATTGTTGTCAAAACATATATTTAAATTCATGAAAGACTTTTCACGTGTCATGGGCATACCTAAATCTGTGATGGACATGCCCATAATCCCAATGCTGATCAGCGACCTGAGCTGGAGTACAAAATTCTTGGCAGCGCGCAGATAAAATGACACTTATGAAGTGCACATTCAGCACAGAAGTGAAATAATATAATTTATGCAAAATAGCATGGCAACTGTTCATGACAACTGTAACTAATAGTCACAAAATCAAACATAGTTGATTAACATTTTAATGGGTGATCAATCATAATAATTAAATTCTGTTGCAGCATGCGATCATGTACAGCTAAAATCTTTGGTGACTGACATCTGGTCATCAATCACGGTGGGCACTGTCTAAAGACATGGGAGTGAAAAGAAGATAAAACTGATACAGAAGTAAAGTGTGTAAGGCTTAACAAGCAAATGACTGATTAATGGTGACAATCACTTACAGAATGAACAATTGCAGCAGACTTACTCTTCACAGATGTGGAAGTACAATCTGAATTTATGTAACACATTTAAAGTGGAAAAAAAATCCCATGGCATTTCACAGGAGTGTTATCAAATTTCACGCTGAGCCACATTAAGAGATGTTAGGAGAGTGCCATAAGCTTAGTCAAAGAGATTGATTGTCAGGAGCATTGTGAATGTGGCAGGAGAGAAGTGATTAAATTTAAGATGAGAATTCCACAACTTGGACTCTGGATATCTCAACAGCACGTGAATCAATAGTGCAGTGGTTAATATTGGCTTTGGTCAAGAGTGTGAAGTTGGACAAACTCATTTCTTAGCACATAAGTTTTCTGATTTGGAGGTGTCAGTGTTGGACTGGGGTGGACAAAGTTAAAAATCACGTCACCAGGTTATAGTTCAACAGGTTTATTCACATGTACTTTCGGTAAGGAAGGGGCAGCGCTCCGAAAGCTTGTATTTTCAAATAAACCGATTGGAGTTTAACCTGGTGTCATAAGTTATATCAATTAGTCAATAGATGAGCAAGAAAGAAGATGCATTGCCTTAGTTCTCCTGTTGTGATATGCAGATGGTTGATATATCCCTGACAGATACATAACCAAGTTAACTATTTGAAAAATAATAATCTCAGGAGGTGGGCATCACTAGTGAGGCCAGAATTCATTGCTCATTCCTAAGAGCTCATAGATACTGTTGCAAGGTTGCCATTTGCAGCTGCTCCAATACATGCCATTTGCTTCAGTTTCAATGGTTTGCTGTATTACTCATCAGGTGCTACTCAAGTACTCAAGTGCAGTTAAGGATTAATCACTTTTTGACATACTTTGCGTACAATGCAGTATCAGGGAGTGAAAATTGTTTCTCAGTTCAGCTATCATCAACTCTTCCAGTTCAGTTCTAGCAATGAGTTCTAGATTTTCTCTAAAATGTTGCCATGATACTTTAAGTGCAGGAAACAAATGTTCTTCCAGTGAGTTCCAAGCTTTTAGATCCAGCAACAATGAAGAAGCATTAATGTAGTCAGGATGGAGATGGTGTTCCCATACATCCACTTTCTTCATCCTTCTACGTTCTCTCAGGTTCAAATCCAACTTTGGGAAACTGCCTGTGTGGAGCATGCATGTTCTCCCAATGCCTGTGGGTCCGGGTGCTCTGGTTTCCTCCAATAATCTAAAGATGTGCAGGTCAGGTGAATTGGCCAAGTCAAATTGCCTATTACGTTCAGGGATGTGTAGGTTAGGGGCATTAGTCGGGGGTAAATGTAGAGGAATGGGCTTGGGTGGGATTTTTTTGGAGGGTTGGTGTGGACCCGTTGAGCTGAAGAGCCTGTTTCCACACTGTTGGGAATCTATAAAAACAAAAGTCAGTTTCTCTCAAACTTTAATAGCGTGGCTAAGTACAGAGTCTCAATTATGGTGTAACTCTAGGAATTAGCTAATTGTGAATGTTAAAAATAAAATGCACCCACTTTCCACCAAACTCAATCAATTAAACATCCAGCTATATCTGGTGTCACTGTAATGAGCTCTGTAAGCCATATTTTTAATTGAATGTCATTGTTTAAACGTTTCTTGGTTCTGCATTGAACAAGTCGCTTACCACAATATGTATCTGAAGTTTACGTCTCTTTGCCAGATCAATAATATTCACTCCATTGTAATAGAGATTCTCAATGCAGCCATGGAAGTTCTTCCTCAGGAAAGTTACTGATTTGCCTGGAACTGGGATCCCTCCAAAGCTGAGCTTTGTTAGACAAAAGAACAGATGAAGAGATTATTAGATATTTTCACTCACAATGAAGAGGAGATGAAAAGAAAAAAATAACTTGGCAGGGAATCAAGCATTAAATGTGTTCAAATCAATACCAAACCTTTACACTATAAAGCATAATGATGTCAAGCAAAACTGTTAATGTATTGCGCTTGTATTATTGCCAGAAGTTTGCAAACCAAAAGCTATTCAAAAGCAATATACCTACATGGGCCTCCTGAGAGAGTATCAAAGCAAATTCTACTTCAGCACTGCTTCAAAATTTCCATTTGTCTCCAAACGTTTTTTTTAATCATTCACAGAATGACAGCGTCACTAGCTAGACCAGCATTCATTGCCCATCCCTAATAGCCCAGGTGGTTTTAAGTGTCAACCATATTGTGTGGATCTAGAATCATGTTTAGGCCAGATCCGGGTGAGGATGACAGTTTCCTCCCCTAAACGACAATAGTGAACCTGATGAATTTTCCAAACAATTGATTCACAGTCACCAGTAATGTCTTAATTGTAGATTTTCATTGAATTCAATTCATTTCCAGTGGTGTGATTTGAACCCGGGACCCCAGGACATTACTTGGGTCAACAGTCCAATGGCCATCACCTCTCCTTGAGTGCCCATAATATTGTGGGTGACACAACATTCGAGTGCAGACAATAGCTACAGTGATCTAGCTCCACTTGTTCAGCCAACCACAGAAAATTCTGGTCTTAATTGTACCCTTTAGGGAAGTGAATCTGCTATCCTTGCCTGGTCTGGCTTCAGACCCACAGTGATGTGGTTGACTTTTAACTGTTCCCCTGGTACGGTAAAAATGCTGGCCTACCCTGCAATCCCACATCCCATGAACAAATACAGAAAAACAAACCTTCCTCCTTCCCTGTCTCCCTCCAAATGTGTCTGGGAAAACATGGAATTCACTCCTTAAACCTCTTCACAAGTCTTGCCTTGTTTTCTTAAATCCTACTTTTTGAAGGAACATTTCGTTCTAATATCTGCATGTCAGATTTTGCTACAATATCTCTCCATGAAGCTTCCTGGGAAATTGTACTGAGTTAAAGACTTTACACACACCAACAGGCATACAGGGCTTTTTCATCACCAAAAGCATTGGCAATTCTACTGTGACTAATTTTCCTATCTCCTGAGACCTTGGGTGAATTTGATGTGGCATTGGTTGTTGTGCATCAGTATTCTGGAAAAATATATGCATTGACTGATTCAGTTGGTTTCTGTTATACTTGTAGGCATGAACAATTCCAACAATGTGCACTTAAAAATATGCTCACGTCTGGATGTACCAAATTTGCAAGAAAGCTCCACGTTATCATGGCTCCATAATCGTGGCTGTATGTTCTAAGTTAGTAGACTTTTATGTTAAAATTGCTGCAATTATGATCAGTCATAAAACACAGAACTTAGAACAGTACAGCACAGGAGGTAATGCCAAACATGGCACCAATTTAAACTAATTCCCTGGTTATGGTCCATATCCTTCCATTTCTTGCTTATTTATGTGATTATCCGAAAGGCCCTCTTTCATATCTGCCTCCACCACTATCTCAGCAGTGCATTCCAGGCACTTACCACTCTCTGTGTAAAAAAACTTGCCCCTCACATCTCCCTTGAACTTTTCCCCTCTCACCTTAAAAGTATGCCCTCTAACGTTAGACATTTCATCTCTGGGAAAAATATTCTGACTATCAATCCTATCTACACCACATATGATCAGATCAAACAAAACTGTTTGCAATAAATATTTGTAGGATGTGGTTGACATTGGTGAGATAGTGTTTATTGGCTGTTTCCCGTTGCTCTGAGGCTATTGAGAATCAACTATATAATGTAAGATTGGAGTCACATCCAAGTGAAGGTGACAGACATTCTGCTTCCTTTCCTTCCCTGATCTTGAAATCCTTGTTCATTCCTTTTTCTAACCTTTCACTTCACTTCATCTTTATTTCAAAGTCTTGGCATTTGTTTTCTCTGATTTTCATGGATCTCATGTTGCCAACATTCTCCCTGACCCTCCTCTGCTCCCAGGTTTTAACCTTATCAACCTATTGCATTCCATCGTCACAAACCCTACCCTCTAGCATGATCGCTACTTCCCTATAAAAAACGTTCAATTCACCAGTCCTCTACAATGATCCATTTCTGAAAATGTGTTTATCACTAAAAACTTGGAATGCATCATTTCCTAACTATATATTTATTTGCCTTGTGATCCCCTGTTTGAAATTCTGCATTCAGATGTGCTCTCAGCCACATGTTTGTCAATGGCATCTTCTGGGACTGTGGTCTGGTTTACTTACCTCTGATCAACCCTCTTTGATTTTCCTCATTTTCATGTTGATTATTTTAACCTCCTCTAAAAGCTCTCCTTGGCCAAGTGCCATTGTGACACTGCTCAACGTTCAGACTAGTCATGGTTGGGAACCAGTGGAGCCCAGTCAGGTCACATGAAAGTTCTTGTAGTATGTATGTTTGTAATATAGTGTAACTTTTTTCTTCATTTTCTCTTTTTTGTTGTACCTAGGTGCTTTGTACCTAAGATGCCACCATGTGGGCGACATTATACACTTTTCACTGTAATCCTTTTCTTTTGTAACTTGAGTACACATGACAATAAGCCTAATTCTAAGTTTGTGAGAAGATTTGTAGCTCGGATGCTCGTTGTTGTGGTTCTGTTCGGTGAGCTGGGAATTTGTGTTGCAGACGTTTCATCCCCTGTCGAGGTGACATCCTCAGTGCTTGGGAGCCTCCTGTGGAGCGCTTCTGTGATCTTTCTCCGGCATTTGTAGTGGTTTGAATCTGCCGCTTCCGGTTGTCAGTTCCAGCTGTCCGCTGCAGTGGCCGGTATATTGGGTCCAGGTCGATGTGCTTGTTGATTGAATCAGTGGATGAGTGCCATGCCTCTAGGAATTCCCTGGTTGTTCTCTGTTTGGCTTGTCCTATAATAGTAGTGTTGTCCCAGTCAAACGCATGTTGCTTGTCATCTGCGTGTGTGGCTACTAAGGATAGTTGGTCACGTCGTTTTGTGGCTAGCTGGTGTTCATGGATGCAGATCGTTAGCTGTCTTCCTGTTTGTCCTATGTAATGTTTTGTGCAGTCCTTGCATGGCATTTTGTATACTTTGTATACTACCAACGTAGTGTACAAACCTAATTCTAATTCTAATACAAATCCCAATGTGGACTCTACAAATCCTTCAACAGATTTTCCGAGTTAATGACCCCTGGTATGTCATACAATGACGTCCTCTCTTTCATGGACCATGGCAGCTCAGGAGCAGCTTGCAGCGGCCGATCCTGACCTAGCGCTATTAAATTTCTGTTTTCTAAGGCCCAGGAGGAACAGGAACAGGAAACCCAGTGTTTACAAATACTGTTAGAATCTGCAAACACTGCTACAGTCCAGGAACCGGCCAAAATCTAACCTGAATGAAGAGCTGCTGCAGGAGTTACGCGATCTTGGCTTGCTGAGGAGACCAGGCCTCCAGGCCTCAGCCTCGCCTGATACTGGTGGCCGGGTGTTGAGATATCAGAAGCAATGTGCGAGGAGGGTGGAAGTGCAGTAAGCAGGCAGGAGCTTGTGCTCGGCTAATTAAAACCCTAGCCAGCCAGCTCTCCTCTCCATTCTGCTCTCCAATGTCTGCTCCTGGGTCAACGAGTTGGACTGCATCTGACTGTGGCAGGGGTCTCAGCGTGAGTTCAGCAATTGCTTCATCCTTGTTTTCATGGGAACATGGCAGAGTGAGAGGGTTGTAGGTACTACCATCCAGACTTGTTTCGCCCTGACAGAAATACAGCTCTGTGCGGTAAGGCTCGGGATGGAGGGTCTGTGTGTCTACATCAACACAAAATGATACAAGGACTCCATGGTAGTCTCCAGTTACTGCTCAACACTGGTGGAGTTTGTGATTGTTAGGTGCAGACCATTTTATTTGCCGCGAGGATTCACAGCAGTCCTTATAGTTAGGATGTAGTCTCCTCCCAGTGCTAATGCTCAGGAGGCATTCTGTGAACTGTATGGAGCTGTTACTGGACTTCAGAAGGCACGTTGATGGGCTGTTTATTGTTGCTGGAGATCTTAACCATGCAAACCTCAAGACCATGCTCCCTAAATTCCATCAGCACATGGACTTCGCAACGAGAGGGGAGAACATGCTGGATCTGGTGAAAACCGGGCTGGCAGAAGCCATTTCTGCTCTTCAAGACTGTTTTGAGCTCACTGACTGGCGCATGTTTAATGAGGCGGCAACTGATGGTGACTCCATCAACATAAAGGAGTACACGGTGTCGGTGATTTGCTACATTTGCATCACCGTGTCTAAGACCATCACTTCTGACCCCAACCAGAAATAGTGGAAGACCGCAAAGGTGTGTACGCTGCTGAGGACCCATGGTTCCGCTTTCAGAGCAGACGACAAGGAAGCCCTAACAACAGCGAGGGCCAATCTGTCCTGGGCCATCAAAGAGGGAAAGCGCGCACACACACACACACACACACACACACACACACAGAATATGCAGCCTTTTTCAGGGCAGCACTGATACGGGCATCTAGGCCATCACCAACCACAGGACAGCATTGCCTGCTTGTGCTGGTGATGCCTTCCTCCCTGAGGAGTTGAACAATTTCTATGCACGGGTTTGAGGCACAAAGTGACGCGGCAGCGAGGAAGTCCACCCCCCACCCCCACCTCCCAATGACCAGGTCTTGTGTCTTACCACGCTGAGGTGAGGAAAACTCTATGCAAAGTCAACCCACGTAAGGCTACAGGACCAGATAACATCCCTGGCAGAGTACTCATAAATACTCTAACGTGCATTTCGGATGTTCTCACAGACATTTTTAACATCTCCCTGAGCTGTGCCACAGTTCCAATGTGCTTCAAGGCCACTACCATCATCCCCGTGCCGAAGAAGTCTTCAGTGTCCTGCCTCAATGACTAACACCCTGTTGCGTTAACACCCATTGTCATGAAGTGTTTCGAGAGGCTTCGTGATGAGGCATATTAAGACCTTGCTGTTCCCCTCATTGGACATATCGCTCAACAGATGATGCCATCTCCACCACCCTCCATCTGGCCCTCAGCCAAGACAAGAAGGATACCTACCTCAGGTTACTGTTCATAGACTTCAGTTCTGCATTTAACACTGTCATTCCTCAGCACCTGATTGGAAAACTAAGTCTGATGGGCTTGAATACCTCCTTCTGTAACTGGATGCTGGACTTCTTGACTGGGAGACCTCAGTCAGTCTGGTTTGGGAACAGCATCTCCAACACCATCACACTGAGCACGGGGGCTCCCCAGGGCTGTGTGCTCAGTCCACACGACTGTGCAGCGATGCACAGCTCGGATCATATTATTAAGTTCACTGATGACACGATTGTAATGAGTCTCATTCGCAGGAACAATGAGTCAGCCTACAGAGAGGAAGTCCAGCAGCTAACGGACTGGTGGAGAGCCAACAACCTGTCTCTGAACGTGGACAAAATGAAAGAGATGGTGTTGACTTCAGGAGGGCACAGAGCGATCACTCTCCAATGGACATTGATGGCTCCCCCGTGGAGATCATGAACAGCATGAAATTTCTTAGCATCCATCTGGCAAAGAATTGCATCAGGTCCCTCAACACCAGCTCCACAACCAAGGAAGCCCAGCAGTGGTCTATACTTTCTGTACAGGTTGAGGAAATCCCATCTCCCATGCACCATCCTCCCCACATTCTCTCGAGGGTTCATTGAGAGTACCCTGAGCTGCTGCATCACTGTCCGGTTTGGGAGTTGCACCTTCTTGGATCGTAAGCCCCGACAACAGATAGTGAGGACAGCTTTGAAGATCATTGGGGTCTCTCTTCCCTCCATTACAGGCATTTGCACCACACATTGCATCTGAAAGGCTAACAGCATTGTGGATGCCCCCACACATCCTTTATTCAAATGATTCTCCCTCCTGCCATCTGAAAGATATCAGAGCACTCGGTCCCTCATGGCCAGACTGTGCAACAATTTCTTCCCCCAAGCCATCAGACTCCTCAACAGTGTATGATCGCACTCAATTCCATTTACAATTTTTGGACAACTTTTTGAATAGCTGATAAAACAATGTTTTATTCATGATCGTTCATTGTTACACTGTAATTTGTCCACCACTGTGCCTATTGCCATGTGTTGTCAGGAATTACTGTGCTGCCTTGCATGTTTTGAACTTCTCTGTGCACTTTATGCTGCCCTGTGTATGACGATACTCTCGTGTAGACTGTGTGTTCATATAGCACCTTGGTCCTGGAAGAACACTGTCTCGTTTTTATTGTACCAGCTGGATATGGCAAAATAAAACGTTACTTTACTCTACTATACTGGCTCCAATCAATTTTATCCCAGTGCCCTCAACAGCATTAACTTTAATTCATATTTTGAAAAACCAAAAGAACTGTCGATGCTGAAAATCAGAAACAGAAATTGCTGGAAAAACTCAGCAAGCTGGCAGCATTTGTGGAGAGAAAACAAGAGTTAACATTTCAAGTCCAGTGACCATTCTTCAGAACAGTCATTGGACCTGGATCTTGAGGGCAGGTTTTTGATCTTTTTCACCTTAACATAGACATAGGGAGTGATGGAGAAGAATTTTGAAAACAAAGCATTGCAGAACATGGATCCGACATAAGTCAGTGAGCAGTGTGGTAATGAGTAAATGAACAACAGTTTTGTGACAGTTGTGGTTTCACCTCAGGTAGAGTTTAGCCTGGACATGCAGTCTCACTAATGTTGAGTCAATAGATGTGAAGCTGAAAATGTACAGCAGGTCAGACAGCATCCAAAATGTTGACTTTCCTGCTCCTCGGATGCAGTCTGACCTGCTGTATTTTTCCAGTTTCACACCTATTGACTCTGACCTCAGTATCTATAGTCTTTACTGTCTCCTACTTAATCATGTTGAGTTGCATTCCTACCTAGGTTTGTTCTTTGAATGACAATTTTCTCCAAACTGTTTTGTGCTCTCATTCACTACAACTGTTCTTACATGTTCAGATCTCTTCACTTCTTTTAAATTAGCCTTTAAAATGAGACTGACTCCCTGTGTTTCCATAACTCATATAATTAGAAAATGATACAGCTTTGTGGGAGGCCATTTGGTCCATTGTGCATGTGTTCACTCATTTTTAGTGTCATAAATGATCCAGCATAATAACAAGCCCTTCATCCCACCATCTCTATGCCAACTGAAAGACACCAAACTACACAAATATAATTTAGGGTCTTGGTCCATAACCTTATTTGCCCCAGCAATTTAAGCACCCAGTGATAACATCATGCAATTAGTCCTAACTTGTTTGTTGTTTTCCCCATGGCCCTGAAAGTTATTTCTGCTTCAAGTATCCAACTATTTAACTGATTCTGCTTCCATCACAGTTCCAGCCAATTCTAGATCATAACACCTCAGTGCGCAAAAGATATTTTCATATGTTACATTTGGTTCTTCTGCCAATCACCAAATCGTTGTCTCTTGGCTCTGTCACTGGCAAGTTTTTTTTTGCTCTTTACTGTAAGTCATTTTGAGCATTTCTATCAAATTGCCTCTTAATCTTCTCTGATCTGAGTAGAGCAACTCTAACTTTTTCAGTCTGTCCACAAATCTGAATATCCCTCATCTCTGCTATCATTCTCGCAAATCTCCTTTGAAACTCTTCAATGTCCTTGACATCCTTTCTATACTGTGATACTTTGTACATCTCAGCTGCCATACCACTGTTCATTTCACCTGCCTGTCAACATTCTCCTGAAGATTATTATTATTATTCTCATGCTTTACCACCTTTTTAAGTTTCACATCATCTGCAGTTTGATATGGTGCCTGATCTAAGCTATTGATATATATTCAAAAGAGTAATGTTTCTATATATGATTCCACAAAAACACTCTGTAGCCAGAAAAACCTCTGCTCACACACTACTCCCTGCTCTCTGTCTGTTAGCCAATTTTAGATGCATTCTACCAGCGGCCCTTCCATCTCATCAGCACAAATGTTTTCTAACAAGTCTATTACGGGACACTTTGTCAAATGGTGTTTAAAAATCCATATTAAACACTAGCCCAATTATCCTCATAATTATCTCCATAATATGTACATGAAGATCTCTAATGTTATTTCAAAGGCTTCACAGCCTTAGCTCACACTACTTCTTATCCTCTGTCTCTGTTCTCATGCTTTGTTTCACTGATATGGGTATATTCCTCATGTAGGTTGCAGTTCAGTTGACTATTGTCCACTATTTGTTAAGTCACTACACTCTGTCATTCCAAAGTATTGTTCCTCCAATCCAAACCCTTTGTGCATCCCTAATTTCCTTTACTGATGGACAGGAAGTCAGCTCCCTGCATCCTCACCTTTGGAATTCCCACCCAAAACTGCTCCACCTTTCTACATCTGTCTCTTTCTGTCTACCATGTATTAAACTTATATCAGCACGGTGGCTTAGTGATTAGCACTGCTGCCTTACAGCACCAGGGACCTGGGTTCAATTCCAGCCGCAGGTGACTGTCTGTGTGCAGTTTGCACATTCTCCCTATGTCTGCTTGAGTTTCCTCTGGGTGCTCCGGTTTCTTCCCATAATCCAAAGTGGTGTAAGTTGGGTGAATTGGCTGTGCTAAATTGGTCAGAGATAAACGCAGGGGAATGGATTTGGGTGGGATACTCCTCAGAGGGTCGGTGTGGACCTGCTGGGTCAGAGGACCTGTTCCCACACTGTAGGGGTTCTTATTCTAATTCAAACAAAGTGCCAGCTCTAGTAAATGACTTGGAATAAAATCTTGGTAACACTCCCGTCAGCATCTGTGGCATTTTAACATGTCAATGAGGTATATAAATGCAAGTAGTAGCTGTTGGGAGCTCTTTTCCAATTGCCATCTGCCCTCCATCCTTTTACTTGTTCTCAAAAACTATTAAACACTTGTCTCTTCAAATACTCTAAATTCAATTAAAACATTTGCTATCTTCCTTTTTGATGTTCACTTCAAATCTATAAAGCTTTCGGAGATATCTGATGATGTGAAGAGCAAAAGGTAAATGAAAACTGCTGCTTCTACACCTATAATTTCTGCAGCACACAAAGGCAAGATCAAAGCAGTTCGTCACTCTCAGGAGTATACACAAATAAAACAGCCAAGGCTGGATAGAATTTGACACGGTGATCTCATTTGGACATAAGGAATTAAACCTTGTCTCTCAACACATCATAAAACGTGAGTTCACTATGCACCCTCACTATCTATGCTTCATGAATTAATTTACACAGAATCATACCATCCACTTTTGCACTCTCAGTTGTTGAATTCAACTAAACATTTGAGTTTTATGGAACCCAGAAGAAATATTTAAGTGACTAGGATCTAAAACAAATAACTTCATTATATTTCAATAAACTTGTCAAAATAAATCAACATCATGTGTGCTGGCTTTTTAGTATATATGTGCACAAGATTAAAATGTGTGCCGGTACATATATTGCCAGGCTTATTAAAGACATCACTGGGAGAAAATTAATCAACTTAATCTCAGTGTCTTGACATTCTGAATTTACATTTAGTTTCACTCTACTTTTGTAATTATTCCGCAGTAATGAAGCCTATAATTGTTAGTTATCTTTGTCATTCTAAATCACTTCAATATGTGTATCAAAACAAAATGGAACAGCTTCTCAGTCATTCAGTCTCTTCTTTCGCTTAAATCATTGCTGATGTAAATGTCAACAGTATTTAACTATCATTGATGCATGCTCCCCAATACCTTACCCCTCAAGACATTATTCACCATCTTGCTGGATATGGGCCAATTGCTCACAAATGGGACTAGATTAATTTAGAATATCTGGTCAGCATGACCAAGTTGGACTGAAGGGTCTGTTTCCATGCTGTGTGGTTTTAAGACTCTATGACCAAGCATTTACAGCCTTTAAGAAGAGAATTTCAGCTTTCTGCTCCGTTTTTGTGAAAGACGCTCTCCTGAATAATCTTAGATTATGCTTCCTTGCTAGTGGAAATAGCTTCTCTCTGTCAACATCATAGAATCCTTCATTGTTTGCTTTTGTTTTAACAATGGAACTATATCAATAATTGATCTTCTAAGCTCAAGTGAAAAACAGCCTAGTTAATGAAAACTGTTCCCATAATTCAAACCATTCAGCCCTTGCATTATTCCGCATCCCTCCAAAGAAAATAAATTGTGCTTGAGTAATGGTGCACACAGGGGAAGGGAATACAATGAGATCTTCCTTACCAAGTCTCTGCACAGCTCAGGCATACCCTACACACATTTGTAGTCCAGCCCCTTGAGAAATAGGCCAGTATTTCACTAGCCTTCTTGAAAATTCATAGTGTCCAGTCATGACCTTCTAGTGATTAAGCACATCAGCTGGTCGTCCCTCTGCATAAGACATGTGTGAATCCCTGCCTTCATTGTTCTCTGCTGTTAGCTTCTAAAGAATCATAGAAGTTCATAGAACAATAGGGTGGTACTGTGGCTCAGTGATTAGCACTGTTGGATAGTGTTCTATACAACATGGGTTTGGATGGAAATTAGAATTTGGGTCTCATCTACCATTGGAACGGAGGGATTGGGTTTCATGACATATTTTGAAACTTGTGTTCAGCATTTAGCCTTGAATCAACATGCCAGAACAGCTGGTGAAACATTGGCTGAGGAAGAAACAGCTGCTGTTAGTTAAAGGGTCGAGTTGATGCCATTCAGAATGGATCTGAACTGTCTGGATTCTGACTATGTTTGAGCGATTTTGAGAAATCACTGCTGATACTAAATGAGAGGTTGATGAACAGTCCTTTCAAAAACAAGCATCAAAAGTAAGCACCTTGATAGGTATGGGAAGGAACGATGGAAAAATACGGTGAGTGTAGAGTCATAGAGTCATACAGCATGGACACCAACCCTACAGTCTGCTATTTAACCTTTATTTTCAGTTCAAAGTATGTAATCAGCACAACTTGTTGAGTGCTTAACATGGAAAAGCCTTTCGTGACTTTTCGTAGAGGTATAGGCAAAGGTAGATAGCAAATCACTGTATGAGCAATGATAAGGAGATTCTGTCGTGGATTTAAATATAGTTTTAAAAGAAGACCAAGAAAGTAGAGATGGAAGGAATTCTAATCTCTGAAGGACAGACAGCTGACTGTACCGATACAAATAGTGTAAATACCGATGTAAGTGGTTTGGCTTAAAATATGAAAGAATCAAGGCACAGAGACTTGCCAGGAGAGTATAGTTGAAGCTTTAAGTGATTTGTGAATGGAGAAGCATTAATACATGGGCAGACGCAGGAACAGAGTTGGGTGATATTGTAACATTACTATAGCGGAAAAAGCAATCAAAATCTCCAGGCAGATAGTGATCAATGGTATTCATGATGGGAGTTGTATTCATGATAAAGTTGAACTAGGGAGGTCAAACTGGTAGACTAGGTAGGCTTTCTTTTTACTTCTTCTTGTTTCTCTCTTCAGTACTCAAACCAGGAATGTCTGTGCCCTCTCAGGATTGCCAGATGTGAAGGAAGAGGGGTTGAAATAATACAGGATGAGTTATCTGCTGCTTTGCATCATTTTCTGGTAGAAATGTGGGAGGAGAGGGAAGGTGAAGAAAGTGAAAGCTTAACTTCCATTTGTCATGCCCCAGATTGTCACAACACAAATGAATAGTATGTTCTGAATTGCAAGCATGGACCCTGCTCATGTGCTGGACTCCCAAATGACATGGCACAGTACCACCTCACTTATAGAATAAATAGGGGTTTTATTCCCATTAAAATAACTATGCTTACAGAAGGAGAAAGTTGCATATTGTAGCTACATCAGAAAATCTCAAGGACCACAATCACTGCACATTGTGGAGTTAAGTATCATTAATATACACTAATCTCTCAACTGTAAGCTATAATTGTTTGCTGTATAGTTAGCATTTATGATGCTAATTGCATCTTTTGTAAACAAATTGAATTATTTGAAACTTTCTCTTCACCATTTAAGAAACAGAAAACACCATTATTCTGAAGCAGATCAGTTTTACTTCATTTGCTCAATTTAATGAGGCAACTACAGTCTAATTGTGGCAAAGACTTCCATTATTATGAAACCATAGATTCAGTATTTAGAAAGAAATTCAGTTGACTAACCTGCACTCCAGCAAGAACAATCAATCAATGAAAGTGGTCTAACTCATTGCACCGTGAATAAATTTGTTTTCTCTGTTAATACTATATCGAGTGTCAGTGAGTCTGTTACTGTATCATGCAGACATGCTGTGACAGATTACTTTTCTGACTTCCAAAGATTCTTTTCAACTTGCAGTGAATAAAATATTTAAAAGTATGGAACATGTGTATATATTGCATATTTACAACCTTAGGAAGCCTCAAAAAGGGTTTGTGAATTGTACTTGCTAATGCTATACATCAGGGCGGCACGATGGTTCAGTGGTTAGCACTGTTGCCTCACAGCGCCCAGGGACCCGGGTTTGATTCCTGCTTCGGGTGACTGTCTGTGTGGAGTTTGTACACACTCCCTAAGTCTGTGTGGGTTTGCTCCAGTTTCCTCCCTCAATCCAAAGATGTGCAGATCAGGTGAATTGGTCATGATAAATTGCCCATAGTGTTCAGGGATGTGTAGTTTAGGTGCACTAGTCAGGGGTAAATATAGAGTAGGTAATGCGTCTGGGTAGGTTACTCTTTGGAGGGTCGGTGTGGACTTGTTGGGCTAAAGGGCCTGTTTCCATACTATAGATAATCTAATCTATGGAAGAAATCATGTAGACTTGCTAACAAATCAGGTGGGCCCTCTCCTTCATAATCAAACACCAGTCAACCAGAAGTTTACTTTCTGCAAATTCCTGTCCCACTGGCTTGAAAAACCTGCCACTTCTCACCATTAAAACAGTGGGAGATTCTGGCAATAGACTTCTGTTCCAGAATTTGCCGCACTCACGGCCAAGCTATTCCAGTACAGGTACAACACTGCTATTTACTTGGTCATGTGGAAAATTGCCCATGTACATTCAGCATACCATAGGCAGGACAAGTTCAACCCAGCCAATTACCATGCCATCAGTCTATTCTCAATCATCAGTGAAGTGATGGAAGATGTCGCCAACAGTGCCATCAAGCAGCACCCACTCAGCCATAGCCTGCTCAATGATGCCCAGTTTGGGTTCCACCAGGGCCACTCAGCTCCTGACCTCATTACAGTCTTGGTTCAAACATGAAGAAACAAGTTGAACACTGGGGGATGAGGGGAGAGTGATTCCACCTTGACAAGTAGATGGCTGCATTTGACCACAAATGGCACCATGGAACACTAACAAAACTGGGAGTCAATGGGAATCAGAGAAAAACTCTCTGCTGATTGGAAGTTGGTTGTGTTGTTTGGACGTCAGTCACCTCAGCTCCAAGATGTTTCTCCAGGAGGTTTTCAGGGTAGTGCCCTAGGCCTAACTATCTTCAGCTGCTTTACCAACCAACCTCAGCCCATAATACAATCAAAGGTCAGGATGTTCACCGATGACTGTACGATATTCAACTCCAGTTGTGAGTCCTCAGACACAGATGCAGTCTATGCCCAAATGCTGCAGGACCTGGACAATATCCAGGCTTGGGCTAAAAGTTGGAAAGTAACTCTCACATCAAACAAAAACTTAGGGATTGACTGCCTCTTATTATTCAAAGGCATTACCATCACTCTCTAACAAATATCCTGAAGCTACCATTGACCAGAAACACAACTGGACTCACTAAATAAATTCATTGGCTACAAGAGCAGGTCAGAGCCTCGAAATCCTGCAGTGAGTAACTCACCTCCTGACTCCCCAAAACCTGCCCACCATTTGCAAGGCACAAGTCAAGAGTGTGATGAAACACTCCCAACTTGCCTGGATGGGTGCAGCACTCACAACACTTAAGAAGCTTGACACAATCTAGGGCAAAGTAGCAGTTTTATTAGCACCACAAACATTCACTGCCTCCACCACTGAATCTTGGGAGCAGCAGTGTGTACTATTTACAAAACGCACTGCAGAACTTCACCAAAACTCCCTAGACAGCATCTTCTGAATCCATGACCACTAGAAGGTCAAGGGCAGCAAATACATAGGAACACCACCACCCACAAGATCCCCTCCAAATCACTCGCCATCCGAACTTGGAAATATAAGCCATTTCTGACTCATCTCCCTCATTTCTGTTCTCACCCCTTCCTCTCCTTCCCAGGACTATGATAGGGGTCCCCTTGTCTTATTTCCACCCCACACTCAAAGGATCATGCTCAATCATTCTACCATCTCCAGCTGGGTGCCCTCACCAAACATATCTGCCCCTCCCCTCCGCTGTCAGCATTTCACAGGTACCATCCCATACATGGTATCTTAGTTCATTCCTCCATCACACCTCATCCTTCCTGTCTCCTATATGGCATCTTCCCATGCAAAAGTAGGAGGTGTAACACTTGCCCATTCACCTTCTCCCTCTTCAATGTGCAAGGCCCATCCATACCTTCCAGTTGAAGCAGAATTCTACTTGTACGTCTTTCAGTCTAGTTTGCTGCTCAAAATATATCACACTGCTCCTTTACATTGGTGAGACCAAACACAGATTGGATGACCACTTCGCAGAATGCCTTCACTCTGTCAAAGGAATGACCCTGACTTCCCAGTGGCTTGCCATTTCAAGAAGCCCCCTGGCTCTTGTACTAATATATCTGTCCTGAGTCTGCTGCAATTTTCCTGCAAAACACACACAAGCTCAAGGGACAACATCTCATTTTCTGCTCAGGCAACTTGCAACCTTAATATCTCAACACTGATATCCATAACTTCAGAAACTGACTGCATTATGTCTATTCTTCATTTTACTGACATCGTCTCTTCCCCACAATCCCCACCCCACCTCAACAGCATTTTCTTGTTTGTTAATAAACAGTCTCTCCATTTTACATGGTGATTCATTCTCACTTAAAATCTTTTATTTCACTTTCTCCACTATTAACAGTCCCTTTGTCTATTGCACCGGGTCTCTCCACCATCTAGGTGGTAAAAACAATGACTGCAGATGCTGGAAACCAGATTCTGGATTAGTGGCTGTCTTGTTTCTCTGCTGCTTCTCTCGAATGTAGAAAACAACACTTGCCAACACGTTTCAATTCGGAAGAAGTGTCAAAACATTAACTCTTTTTCACTCTCCACGGATGCTCCCAGACCTGCTGAGTTTCTCCAACATTTTCTGTGTTTGGTTTGAAAATATATTCTCATTTTGTCACTGTCACAGGGTCAAAATCCTGGAATTCCATCCATAAGGGTATTGTGGGTCTACCTAACACATGAGGCCTGCTGAAGGCAGCTCAAGGTCAACCAGTGATAGACAAAAAGTGCTGGCCAGCCAGGGTGCCCGCATCCCATGAGTGAATAATTTAAAAAAAAACACTTTGCTTTTCACTGAGACCCTCACAGAGACTAAGACATTGCAGTTGAATGCATTCTGACTGGTCAGCCATACATAGACCCTCAGCAGGAGACCCGGAGCCCGAGAGAGATGGGAAAGTGAAAGAAGAGAACAGGAGATTAAAGGAAACTTAAGCATTGATGTAGAACCAAGAGAAAGATAATTGGAACCAAATAGGAACAGACAGTGCACTCTCTGCAGTACATTATTCTGTTAACTGTCAAACAAAATAACTTCCAACTTCTTCTACATTACAACATTTCATGGCCTATATTTCTGGTCCAGTATGGGGCACATACACTAATTAGACAGATGAGGAAGTAACAACTAAAGAAGTTATGACTAGTATAAGCACAAATTATAGTATTGCCTTTAAACTCTGAGTTGGCTGTGGTTAAAATGTGTTTTTTTTTTCTGTCTATAACTGCTTGGATCAAATAAAATGAATCCAATGGGTGGAAACACTCGAGTGCAATCAGACATAAATTTCAAAGTGCCACCAGGTGTTTTGAATTCTGACATGAATGGTCAAACCATGAACTTTTATTACACAATAGCAATGTTGAACCTTTTAATAATCAATTTATCGCTTTGCACAGCTGAAGTGCACTCTTTGATGCTCTTATAAATGGATTCATTTTTCTTTTCGTTCTGCTTGAGTTATAACTTTTAAAGCACTTTAGATCTTCAAGTGAACTGTTACTTATCACAAATTAGACCACAGGACCATAAAATATAGAGCAGAATTATGCCATTCGGTCCATCAGGTCTGCTCTGCCATTGGATCATGACTGGTGTGCTCCTCAACCCCATGCTCCTGCCTTCTCCCTGTAACTCTTGATCCTTTACCAATCAAGAACCTATCTACCTCTGTCCTAAATACACTCAACGACTTGACCTCCAAAGAACTTTGCAGCAATGAGTTACATAGATACATTGGCTGAAGAAATTCCTCCTCTCAGTACTAAAGGTTGTCCCTTCACTGTCGCTGTGTTCTCGGGTCCAAGTATCTTCTGCGAATGGAAACATCTTCCTCAAGTCCACTTTATCCAGGCCTCACAGTATCCTGTAAGTTTCAATCAGATGCCCCCCCATTCTTCTTCACCCCATCCAGTACAGACCCAGAATTGTCACCTAGCTACAGTTCAGGAATGGAAAAGAATCCCCTCATTGTGTCTCCAAAGAGACGAACAACTGCTCCTCATATGACAAGCCTTCATCCCAGCTTCATTCTTGTAAACCTTCCCTGGAACCCCTCCAGCATGAACACATCCTTCCTTAGATAGAAGATGAAAAATTGTTCCCAAAGTGCCACTTGCAGTCTGACCACAGCATTATTGTGACAATGCTTTTGGCTTTAAGAGGTGTATTTTGTCCTTTTTTAAGAAGGGAAGTTTTCAGCCATAGGTAGTGAGCTATCTAGTTGAAGCCAATGAAGAAAACAGTTTGTGAAGCCTTGGTTTCTTTTCGTGTTTAAAGTTTGAACAATGGAAGCAGCCTGAATGGATTCAGGCTTCCACAGGACAAGGGTTTTATTCAGCTTTCAGTAGATCTGAGGCTTTGAAGTTGGTTGTGAAAGTTGTCTCCCTCTCTGCTGTAACTAAAAACTTGGATTCTCTTTCTGTTGCCAGAATCACATGAGATAATCTATTTTACTGACTGCGCCTTTTCTCAGGGAGTGTTTATGTAATGTTATTATATTGAAACAGTTACTGATTAATAGTTAAATAATTTATTATTCTGTTAAGTTTGCCAGTAGGGTTAAAGTTATAACAATTTCTCTTTTGTTTGCGTGTATTAAACTGGGGGCAAAAGTGTGCATAAAATCAAGTTGTGTGACTAATCAAATTTACATCTGAAACACAGCACCTTACGTTTGCCTTTAAATAAAATAGAATTTTGGGTCGAGGCTCTCTCCTGGATATATTTGCAGAGGATTTGATCTGGTCCATAACAATCTTACAGCATCAGCAGTGCATCTCTGCTCTTGTATTATAGGCATCTTGAAATGAATGCTCACATAGCATTTGCCTTCCTCCCTGCCAAATGAGCCTGCATGTTAACTTTAGGAGAATCTTGAACTTGGACTCCCAGGGCCCTTTCTGAAGCTGTTCCCCATTTAGAAAATACTCTGGGCCTCTATTCTTGCAAAGAAAGTACACAAGCTCACACTTTCCCATATTGCATTCCATCTGCCACTTTACAGTCCAATTTCCGAGCCTTCAGCCAAATCCTTCAGCAACCTCACCATCTCCTCAACACCACCTGCCCCTTCCATCTAACCTTCTGTCCTTGTTAGGCTTAAAGATGTTAAGACACGCTGTGCAGTGTTAGCACTGGTGAAATGTGCAGCTTCTGCAATACAATCACACTGAGCCAAAGCATGAATCATTAAAAAACAAAAAACACTTGAGCCATGCATGGGAAAAAGATCATAACAGAAAGATATATTTTTAAAAATCACATCACAGCTGATGTGCAGAAAACAACAAACTATAGAAACTGTGTGTATTTCCCAAGAATTAGTGATTCAAGAAAAATAAGAATTTGGGTATTGCAATGAAATTTACCATTTAACCCTATTCTTCGCAGCTGGTATAAGACAACAGAAGCTTAAAGTAGCCTGAACTACTCTTCAATTATTATAGAAAAAGTATAAAGAAGGAATGATAAAAACTTGTATTTAATCAAACAAACATATGGAAATACCTAGGAGAAAATGACAACTGCAGATGTTGGAGATCAGAGTCGAGACTGTGGTGCTGGAAAAGCACAGCAGATCTGGCAGCATCCAAGGAGCAGGAGAATCGATGTTTCGGGTATAAGCCCCTCATCAGGAATCCCTTTCTGATGAAGGGCTTATGCCTGAAACATCGATTCTCCTGCTCCTCGGATGCTGCCAGATCTGCTGTGCTTTTCCAGCAACACAGTCTCGAATATGGAAACATAGGCCGGGGTGGTGGTGGAGGCAGATATGATAAGGGCATTTAAGGGGCTTTTAGATAAGCACATGAATACGTAATGAATGGAGGAATATGGACCAATTGCAGGCAAAAAGGATTTGCTTAATTTGGTGTCATATTCACGTGCTGTACTGCTGCATGCACCTGCAATCCTATCTGTTTTTCTGAATTTGCCTTTTTGCCAAAGGGTGTTTATGGGATGTTACTATTTTGGAACAGTTAATTAATAATAGGTACTGTATCTATTCTTCTGTGAAGTTTTTCAATAGGGTTAAGATATTCCATGCTCATCTTTCTTTTGTTATATTTTAACGACAAGGTTTGAATAAATTCTGTTTTACTTAGGATCAAGTAGTTTGACCAGTCAAATCGCATCTGGAACACAGCACCTGATAGTTACCTATAAAATAAGAAAAAGTTAGGATCTAGGCTACCTTCTTAATATGTTTTGAGGGTATCTGGTCCAGTCCATATCAATGTTCTCTGTCTGGACAGTAAAGCAGCTGAGTACCCTAATCATGAGAAGCTGAATCAAATCCAACTTTTATGCCCAGTGCAAGCATGTCCTATCAGTAACTTTCTAAACATGAACTGTATTTGATCTGGGATCATCCAGAATGATTTTTTTCTTTTAAAATAGACACTGATTGGTGCAACAAATGGCTATTGAGAGACCAAGTGATTCAAAATAACTGCCGCATTGTAATAACGCTTGCCTTCATTGGTTGGGGCATCGAATATAAAAGAGGCAAAAACAATGATTGCAGATGCTGGAAACTAGATTCTGGATTAATGGTTCTGGAAGAGCACAGCAGTTCAGGCAGCATCCAAGGAGCAGGAAAATCGACGTTTTGGGCAAAAGCCTGATGAAGGGCTTTTGCCCGAAACGTCGATGTCACTGCTCCTCGGATGCTGCCTGAACTGCTGTGCTCTTCCAGCACCACTAATCCAGCATCGAATATAAACGTTGGCAAATTATGTAACAGCTGTCGAATACTTGTGTTAGGCCACATTTGGAATATTGTATGCAGTTCTCTGGCCATCAAATTACCAGAAGGATTTAGATGCTTTGAAGAGGGTGCAGAGAAGAGTCACCAGGATGTTGCCTCGTCTGGAGGGTTTTAGTTATGAGGAGAGGTTTGATGAATTCAGATTGCTTTCACTGGAAAGAGGGAGGCTGAAGGGAGACCTGAGAGAGGTCGTCAAAATTATGAGAGGCGTCAATAGTGTGTATAGTCAGAGGCTATTTCCCAGGGTGGAAAAGTCAACTCCAAGAGGGCTCAGGTTAAAGGTGAGAAGGGGAAAGTTTAGGGGAGAAGTGCGGGGAAAACTTTTCATACAGAGGGTGGTGGGCTCCTGGAACGCACTGTCATTGGAGGTGGTGAAGCAGGATTTAAGGCATCTCATGATAGACACATGAATGGGAGGGGAACAGAGGGATAGAAGCCATGTATGGGCAATAAGCAATGTCTCTAAATAAGGGATAGGACTTGGTGCAGGCATGGTGGGCTGTTCTTGTGCTGTATTGAATCATATCGCATTGCATTGTCGAGAAGGAGAAGGGAATGCTCTAGAGTAAAGGGATCCTTATCCAGTCCATTTATAATGCACCCCTGACTTGAATCGGTCACCCAGAAACCAAGAGATTGACTGTCTTGAATGCCTGGTGTGAAGTTCTGCACAGTAGCAACAGCAACAAAGACAGCAACATCCAAATCTTTAAAAAGTCGAGAAATCAGAATCGAAAGGTTTCCATGCCTGTTTCTTTTCAGTCCACCAACACAGAGAACTGACTTCGGATATAAACAGCTAACTTCTCAACCTGTTAAAAAAAAGGTCCACTTCTTCAAGGGACTCCTGCGATGACTTTGATATATAACATCAGTCATTTAATACAAGTAATTACAATTCAGAAATGGAAAACAATTCCTCACCATGTCTACAATCATGTAGTCTAAGACTGTTCCTTTATTTATAATGTGTCAAAGTAGACTATCTGCTTTAACCATATCTTCCACGAGTTGGTGCATAAGCTGTAATCAAACATGATAACAACAAGATTTTCAACGTGAGTGAGTAAATGATCCTCTTCATTGAAATTCACAATATGCTTGCTGCTGATTGTTAAAATGATCACACAGTCAGAAATTAAGGAATATACATACCTTCTTTTCAAAAGCACAGAGTATCCTTTCCCCAAACAGAAGCCAAGAATGACTTACCATAAAGGCTGTGTTCAAGGTTTATGTGGGAAATAATTTGTATATTTTCAACATAGCTGATATTTAACTTGGCTACAATTAGAAGCTTTCTAATGACTGATGTGCAATATATAATCCACTGTGCCCTGTAAGTTTCTCCGTGGCCTCTGCTTTCTCCATTTCTATAACCTTCTGAAATTTCTGCTCTCCCACAATCTGGTGTTTTTAACATCTTAAATTTCACTCTCCAACATTGATAGGGATTCCTTCAACTACCCAGGGTCTAAGCTCTGAAAATTCCTTTGACATTAATCATCTGATCACAAATTTCTCTTTATTTGTATTATTAGATCCCTTCAAAATTTTGAACGCTTCTGTTAGATCTGCATCTAATAATTTCAGCTTTGAGTGGGACAATCATAACTTCTTCAGACTCTCTTCATAATTCAACCTCCTTGGCTTCATTCTAGAAAATGCTTTTAGAATTTATATGTTGATCAAAAGAGGGGAGAATCATCCTTAAGACAATAAAATAAATTCTCACAAAGTAACTCCACCTCATGGCTTTGATCTCCTTTTGCCCAGTCACACAATCATAGAGATATATAGAGCCTGGAAACAGACCCTTCAGCCCAACTCATCCATGCTGACCAGGTTTCCCAAACTGAACTAGTCCCATTTTCCTGTGTTTGGTCTATATCCCTCTAAGCTTTTCCTATCCATGTACCTATTCAAATGTGTTTTAAATGTTGTAATTGCACTAGCCTCCACCACTTCTCCTGACATCTTGTTCCATACATTCTTCACCCTCTGTGTGAAAAAGTTGCCCCTCAGCTCTCTTTTAAATGTTTCCCTTTTCACCTTAATTTACGCCCTCTAGTTTTGGACTCCTCTATCCTGTGGAAAAAACCTTGTCCATTTACCCTATCCATGCCCCTCATGATTTTATCAAGCTCTACGAGATCACCCCTCAGCATCCTACACTCAAAGGAAAACAGCCCCAGCCTGTTCAACCTCTCTTTATAATTCAAACAATTCACTTTATTGTTGCTCATAGATGTAAATAATTGCAGGTTGGCATTTTCAGTCAGAAACATACCAGACAACAAGTCACAGGTGTCAAAATGGTAATTAAGCTATTGCGAGGTATGCCTGTCATTTCAATGCAAACTGTGTACCTGCTTTCTCCTAACTCTGTTTTTTTTATATCTATATTCACTCATGGGACGTGAGCATCACCTGCGTGGGCCAGCATTTAATGCCCATCTCTCATTGTCCTTGCCAAAGTGCTGGTGAGCAGTTTCCTGGAACCTCTGCAGTCCTTTGGTGCAGATACACCCACAATCCCATTAAAGGAGAGTTCCAAGATTTTGGTTCAGTGACACTGAAGGAGCAGCAATGTGTTTCCGAGTCTGGAAGTTGAGTGTCTTGGAAGGGAACTTGCCGGTAATGATCCCATTTTGTTTTGCTCTTGCTCTTCAAGATGGGAGCGATTGTGGATTAGGAAGATGCTGTCTTAAGAACCTTGGCAATTTTCTGCAGTACATCTTGTAGATGTTGCACACTGCTGTGACTGAGCCTCGGTGGTGGAGGTTGGAGGGAGTGGATGTTTGTGCATGTGGTGCTAATCAAATGGGCTGCTTTGTCCGAGATAGTGTTAAGCTTCTTGAGTGTTTTTGAAGCTGTACTTATCCTGCCAGTGGAGAACATGCCAGCATGCTCCTGGTTGTGCTTTGCATATGGTGGACAGGCTCTGGGAGGTGAGTGACTTGCTGCAGGTTTCTTAGCTTCTGGCCTGCTATTGTATCCACAGTACTTTCACAGTTAATCCAGTCCAGTTTCTGCTCAATAGTTAACATGTACTCAATTCTGAAAACATCAAGGTGCTAAGATTTAGTTATCTACAATTATAAATTACATTTCTTTTGCCCTTGGTGTATTACCGATGATATCAGTATTATTTTTTAATTCAATAGTAGTCCAGTGCATGGTGCCATTCTGAGAGATAACTTCTGCTTCACACATGACTGCATTATCAAAACAAACCTCAAAACACACAATGACCAATTTGCACTGTTACTCAAATCAGAGTTCAGGATCTGAACATGTCCATTTTTCTGCTAGTTTTGTCCCAGTTCACTGCTTCAGGAAATAATTCTCCTCTTTTGGATAAGACAACTGAAACATCATCCACTTCCCTCAGCAGGACCCTGCTTTAAAAGCCGATGGCAAGCATTGGTTATCTTGTTGACCATTAGGTTTTGCGCATCCTGTGGCAGCAACTGAATTGGAGTGATACTGACTGACAGTTCTTTCCTATCGATATTTTCCTGGCATATTCTTTACGCAGTCTCTCTGTAGGATTCTAACAACATAACAAAATCACGTTTCACCATTCAGATTGATTGGATTACCTGGGAGTTTAAATACATGACAAAGAAGGAGAAAATACTTTACATATGTAAATTTCCAAGCTCTAAAATTTGCTGTTTTACACACATTTGGATTCCACTGAGAGGAACTGGGTAAAAGAGCATTCTTTATGTACTTTTGAAAGGCTGAAGATGTTGGATGTTGGGTCCTAAATCTCTATTACTGGATACTTGATCATCTTATGTCTGGATCTGATGAAGAGGAATTGATAAAACTCATTGCCATGATGGGTGAACAATTTGATTGCTATTGCGTTATGCATCCATCAGAATGATATAATAAGAACTTTGTGGATCTTAACCCTTTTACCTACCCATTCAGAGATGAAGGGATTTGTCTCACAAAGAGTGACTGGGCAGTTTAGGCCAATACACTGAAAGTTAGAAGAATGAGAGGAGTTCTTTGAGGTAAATAAAGTGTTAAAGGGAATTGACAAAGGAGGTGCAGAACGGGTAATTCCTTATGTGAGGCAATCTGGAATGAGAGGTCATAGATTTCGGATCAGAGGTAGCAGATTAAAAATACAGATGCAGGGAAATAAATTCTCTCAAAGGGACATGGATGTCACTACCTCAGAGTGAGGTGGTTGCTGAGACATTGAGTAAATATAAGAGCGAGATAGACAGACTTTTATTTGAAAGGTTAAGGAGATGATGAATGATTGAATGATTTATTTATTGTCAACTATATCATGAAGATACATTGAAACATGTTTTGTAGCCACAATCTGGTGGCATTTTGAGTTACAATAAAGCTATAAAGAAATTATTTAAATAAGAGTTCATCTTCTGTTCAAATTGGGATCTTAAGCATGGCTTCATAGCTCCAACAAATTCTCCACAAGGTATTCTGTGCTTCAAGTAGTCCTGCTCTGGAAGCAGCAACAATGACCCAGGAGACACTGGTTGGATTGCCTCTGTCTCGCCAACATGGCCAAGAGACCAAATTCTGAGCTTACCACCACCAGGAGACCCTGCTCTGGCACCACCACCACCAAAAATACAAGCTCAGGGCCAACATCAGCCAAAGGTTCCCACTCCATATACTGCTGCAACCAAGACTCCTGGCTTTGAGCAATGCCTATGCCCCCAAGAGCCCTGGTCCACATTGCCAACGCTGCAGCCACGTACCCAACGACACTGCTCCAGCCTCTGGGATGTAGAAGAAAAGATGAAGAAAAGAAAACAGGCCAAATTACATGGAAAAAAACAATGCTGCCCGGCCTGGAATGGACAGGCTCCCATGAGCCCAAACACTACCGACCGTGCTGGTACCATCTTGGCAAGAAAGTGGAGTTGAGGCCTAGATGAGATCAGCCATGATCATATTACATGTCAGTTCAGGCTTAAGGTGCTGAATTGCCTACTCCTGCTCTGAGTTCTTACATTTTTAATTCCTACATTTCAACATTAGGAAGGAATTTTGAAATCCCATTTCAGTATTTATGGGATTATGAAGAGGGGGATGATGGTTTTTCTAGTTCTTAGTCAAGTGGCAGATTCGTGAGTTTGCACAAAGACTTCCAGATCTTAAAAAAGGGTTTGTGAGTTCTCTTTATAAATTTTGTCTTGTCTAAGTGGGTTCAGCATTATACTGATTGAAGGGGTTGAGAGGAGTAAAAGAGCAGAAAGAGTGGGATGAAGTGTGGTCAAGGAAATGTGGAGGGGACAGGTATTAGAATTACAAGGCTGAGCATGAGTGTGGATTTATAGTGAACTGGGGCAACTTTTCAGGGAATAGAGATGGGGAGTGTAACCAGGAACTTCGACAATTGCCTGTCTTTGTCTCGACACAGTCCACCCTTCCCAGAGGTGACAAATCAAAAGTGAGAAAACATCTGTGGTGAAACCAAACTGTATTCATTTGGTATCACAGCACATTTGGTAAGATATACTAATATGATGCTTCCATTGATTTTCAATTGTACAACAATAGCCTTTTATTTTTGCTTGTAGCAGGGAATTTTAAGTCAATTTAAGATATCACTGATGTATTGAACCATCATTGACAAAGCAATGGTCAGTTTAGTCACTAAATAAGTCTAATGACTGTATAGGACAAGCCACTACTTATGGCAGAGAGCTTTAATTAGTTACCAGAATAAGCTAGGTAAAGCTAAGTGGACTGGTACAGTATCATAAGAAATAATTGATACACATAATTAAATGGTTCACTTGGTGGAATTAGAAATTATATGTAGCCAGTTTGAATCTATTGATGATATATCAAAGTTGAAGGACTTATGCTGCACAATAGAAAAATAAATTGTTCAACCGAAACAATTGGTGAAGGGTTACTCAATAAATTTCCCTCTGTGGAGTTTTATTAAGTAACTAAGAACAAGCAGTGGTTTATTTCATGAACTGAGTGAGAGAAATCTATAAAAATTGCCAATCAGTGCAATACTACTGATGCTGGAAATATGAAATATAAAACAGGAAATGCTGGAAATGCACTTAGCAGATCTGGGAGCATCTGTACAGAGACAGAGAAAAACAGAGATAACAGAGTTCAAGCAAATTTCTAGCAAACACATCACAAGTCCTTGTGTAACTAAAGGCTGGAAAGGCAGTATCTCAGCTGCTCATTAACTAGAAATAGGCATCCATAGCAGTTAGGGATACCCACGGCCAGAGGTGGTGCAAGCTGGCTGCCTGTGGAGTTTTAGTTGGCATAAATATGGCAGAAAAAGATTTTTTGCTGCAGTAACTCAATTAAGTTGCTGAGTTGAGAATTAAAGAGAGATCATAAGTTAAGACAATTGTAGCTTTGGGAATAAAATAAATCCAAGAAAACAGAACAAAGAATCTTACAAATTAAACAGTGAGTGGTAGTAGAAGGAAAATATTCTGCCTGGAAGTCAGTGGTGAGTGATGTTCCACAGGTCTCCGTCCTTGGGCCCCTACTGTTTGTAATTTTTATTAATGACTTGGATGAAGGGATTAAAGGATGGGCCAGCAAGTTTGCAGACGACACAAAGGTTGGAGGTGTCGTTGACAGTACAGAGGGACATTGACAGGATGCAGAGATGGGCTGAGAGATGGCAGATAGAGTTCAACCTGGATAAATGCGAGGTGATGCATTTTGGAAGGTCGAATTTGAAAGCTGAGTACAGGATTAAGGATAGGATTCTTGGCAGTGTGGAGGAACAGAGGGATCTTGGTGTGCAGGTACATGGATCCCTTAAAATGGCCACCCAAGTGGACAGGGTTGCTAAGAAAGCATATGGTGTTTGGCTTTCATTAACAGGGAGATTGAGTTTAAGGGTCGTGAGATCTTGTTGCACCTCTATAAAACTTTGGTTAGACAGCACTTGGAATACTGCGTGCAGTTCTGGTCGCCCTATTATAGGAAAGATGTGGATGCTTTGGAGAGGGTTCAGAGGAGGTTTACCAGAATGCTGCCTGGACTGGAGGGCTTATCTTATGAAGAGAGGTTGACTGAGCTCAGACTTTTTTCATTGGAGAAAAGGAGGAGGAGAGGGGATCTAATTGAGGTATACAAGAATAATGAGAGGCATAGATAGAGTCGATAGCCAGAGACTATTTCCCAGGGCAGAAATGGCTAACACGAGGGGTCATAGTTTTAAGCTGGTTGAAGGTAAGTATAGAGGGGATGTCAGAGGCGGGTTCTTTACACAGAGAGTTGTGAGAGCATGGAATGCATTACCAGCAGCAGTTGTGGAAGGAAGGTCATTGGGGACATTTAAGAGACTGCTGGACATGCATATGGTCACAGAAATTTGAGGGTGCATACATGAGGATCAATGGTCAGCATAACATCATGAGCTCAAGAGCCTGTTCTGTGCTGTACTGTTCTATGTTCTAAATTATAAGAAGTTATGTACAAACTCACAGTGGCGGATATCTGTAACAGGCCATTTGATAAGAGATATTTGGGAATAGACTTGCTGAAGACTATAGTTTAGCAAAATAGAAACATCATGTACTTTATTGTAAAAGGTAGAGTATCACTGACCACCAATCTGAGCTAGAATTAAGAGTGCAACTGGGTCCCATGTGAAAGCCAGATATGGAGTGGTCTTCAGCCTCTCCTACATGTGTGATAAAAGACCTCTGAATAAAGGTTATTTGTACTGCTTAACACAAAACTGGAGACTTCTCACTGGTATCACTCCCCAACAATAGTGAATTGGCTTATCAACAACCATTTTACACCCTTTGCTGGCATCTCACATGTATCTAAACAGACACTTCCCAAACTGATAAATTTGTCCAAGGCAACCTCCAAATGGCTTCTTGTGAATTGGGCTCTTATTTTCTGAGACAATTGCTTAATGCTTTCATCCTTCCAAATTACTGGAACCTACCTGCCTGGTCCTGGTAGGCAGACACATTTTCTGTCAATATGGAGGTGCCTCTCTTTTCCCTTGTAGCCTCAGCTGTGACCATTATACTTATGTGGCTATGTCAGTAAACCCTTACATCCAGACCCACAGTGGACCCACTTCTGCTCAATACAATTCCGCCTGTTTCACACTGTTTCTCTCTCAAAAGACGCGTTAAATCTGTTGAATATTTCCAGCTTTTATTTCCTAATTCTCAAAACCGATCAGCTGCCGGTGATGACAGATTAGATTTGATCAAAGATGCTATGATTTCCATGCTTAGAACTATAATAAGTTGCTAAATCAAAGGTGTTCGTTTTTTTTTAACTTGTTCTGATATAACGTGTATTTCGTCAACCCGAACTCACTGTAATGCGATTGAAGAATTGGGAATGCACTTTCTGAAGCACAACTTTTAAACATGTAATGCAATTTGGTTGTAATGCAATTACACCGCCAATACTTTAAGTGCTCTTTCTGAACCACAATTTTTCCATAACTCAGGATTGCACAAGAACACCACCATTCCATTATAAAAGCACAGACTGTACTGACTTAATGTCGTTCATGTACTTGACACCAGACTTCTGAAGTAACTCTCTGCTTGGAAATTGGTGACAGAGGTCTGTGGAATTGCTTTAGGGGTGATCTCAAAACATTCCTGAAGACTCAGCTGATTCACAATTGCCCCTTTCTTGTGACCAATCAAAATGGGAAAAGTTTATTCTGGAGGGCAGCAAACGCATCAAGAGACTTAGTCGGGAATTTGCACAGGTTAAAGGATTTAACAAGGTGGAAAAAACTCTAAGTAACACATCTCCTCAACCCTTCAAGCCCTGCTTGCCCCACATGTGACGGAGTCTGCATGGTGGACTTTTCAGTCATCTTAGAATCCATTTTGTCAGAACGAGAGCAAGTCATCGTCAATTCTGAGCACCTGCCCAGGAAAGACAGGGTTTACTTACAGTGACCATTTACTGAATCTGTAACACCTGATATTCAATGATTTAAGGGACAAGTCATCCGCACTTCAATGTACCATCAGTCGCTCACAAAACCTAACCTCTTAGGAAAAGATGAGACTCATCACAAAGTCAGGCGAAAACAAAACAAAAGTCAAATTAATTCAGCTTCAATGGAATCCAGGCAGTAGATATCTTAGACACAATTAAAGCTGCACACTTAAAAAATGATGGGAAATGATAAACTTGCATTTAGGTAGTGTCTTTCATAAACTCACAGTAGCAGTCCAGAACACATTAAGTACTTTTGAAGCATAGTCACAGTTCATCTTATTGAATAGCAGAGCATACTCAAGGGGCTGATGGGCCTTCTCCTAGCTCCTGCTTCATGTGTCGGAAATGTGTCAGCCAATTTGTGCACAAGAGGCTTCCACAATGTATTTTGTTTTATATCCACTCATGGTATGTGGGCATCACTGGCTGGTCAATATTTAATGTCCATCCCTAGTTGCCCTTGCGAAGGTGGTGTTGAATTGTCTTCTTGAACCACTGCAGTTCACCTACTGTGGGTTGACGCCCAATGCCCTTCAGGAGGGAGCTCCAGGATTTTGACTCAGCGATACTGAACAAACGGTGTTATATTTCCAAGTCAAAATGGTGAGTAGCTTGGAGGGGAACTTGCAGGCAGTGATGTTCTCATGTATCTGTTGCTCTTGTCCTTTTAGATGGCAGTGGTTGTGGGTTTGGAAGGTGCTGTCTGAGGATCTTTGGTGAATTTCTGCAGTGCACCTTGTAGATAGTGCACACTGCCATGTCTGAGCATTGCTGGTGGAGGGAGTCGATGCTTGTGGATGTGGTGCTAATCAAGTCCTGCTTTGCCCTGGATGATGTCAAGTTTCTTGGAGTTGCACCCAGGAGAAAGTGAGGTCTGCAGATGCTGGAGATCAGAGCTGAAAATGTGTTGCTGGAAAAGCACAGCAGGTCAGGCAGCATCCAAGGAACAGGAGATTCGACATTTCGGGCATAAGCCCTTCTTCAGGAATCACCCATCCAGGCAAGTGGGAATATTCACACTCCTGACTTACATTTTGTAAATTGCGGACAGGCTTTCAGGATTCACGAGGTGAGATACGAGTATACTAGCTTCTGATCTGCTCTTGATTTATATTTGAGACACAATTGATTAACTTTAGGGTGTTGGTGGAAATTTGAATGGTGATAATATCATTGAATGTCAAAGAACAGTGGTTAGATCTTACCTTATTGGGGACGGTCAATGCTTTGCATTTGTGTGGCATGCATGTTACTTAACATTTGTCAAACCAAGCCTCAATATTGTGCCGATCTTGTTGCATTTTGATAATGACCAGGTAATATCTCCCTTTTTTGTCATAATGTGATGTCAGGGTAGGTATATTATTGCCTATAACCTTCGTGTTCTACATTGGAACAAAGCAATGAACATTCTCCCAAGGTGGTGGACAGGTCCTTGCTTTGACACCTCACGCAAACAGTGGTGTCTCTGACAGCATAATTCCTCCTCATTATCTGTGTTTGAATATCAATCTACATTAGTCATGCTCAAGTCCTGGAGTGGGATTTGAACCTCTGACTTTCTGGCTCGAGAATGTGAACACTAAGTAAAGAGCTCTAAAGGACAGGAGGAAGAGTAATGAAAGAACTTCACAAAAGAATTGTAATATCTCAGACTTGCCAATGGACAACATTTTCTGCATTTTAAAAATAGTTTTATTTGGATCTGTAAAAATGCTTTTTTTCTATCTTGAGTAATTAGTATTTTTAATGACTCCATGTTGAACGGCATTAAAAATATCTATCTACGAGATGGAATGCAAACCTAACTGTAATTATAGTCAGTCCACAGAATATTATACCGCTGGGAGGATTTGTTTTTTTTTCAATCACATTAAATATATGCATCTCACAATTGCAGGTTTTAGAGGCCGAAAGCAATTAGATGCTGAAAACAGTTAATTACTTTTCTTTCTTCACTCAATGTACAAATAATTATTAACCATGTTTTTGTGAAAATCTCAAGTGTTTTTCTACAGCAATGGTGCACGTAATTATTATAAAGATGTATTGTTGAATTCTCCACTGACCGTAAATTTGCTGCTTCAGTATTGCACATGCTTTTTGTGTCAGACTGATGGTAAATGACAAACATAATCTTCTGAAATGGCCGAACAAGCCACTCAGTTGGATCAATCGCAATGAAGTCTCAGCAAAGAAATGAAGCCAGATGGACCAGCGGGCACCTGAAAAGATGACGGCAGAAATAGCCCTGCTGACAAAGCAAAGTCCCCTTTCCTAACATCTGGGAGTGAATGCCAAAACTGGGAGAGCTGTCTCACAGACTCATAAAGCAACAGCTTGATACAGTCATGCTCACAGAATGAGTAGCAGTTAAATGCACTACCAACAAGATACACAACAGAAATTCACCAAAGATCCTTAGACAGCATCTTGACCATTTCCATTTAGACGGACAAAGGCAGCAGATACATGAGAGCACCATTTGCAAAATCCCTTCCAAGTCACTCACATCCTGACTTTGCCTTTCCTTCACTGGATCAAAATCCTGGAATTCTCTCATTGAGGGCATTGTGTGTCAAGCTATGGTATAGAGACCACAGCATTTCATAAAAACAGCTCACCACCATCTTCTCAAGGACAACTAGGGATGGGCGATAAATGCTGGGCAGAATTGTATAAGTTCGGAGGAAGGAAATTCCACAGCTTGGGATCCAGTGAGGCAGATGGAAGTACATGGTGCATGATGGTCATCAAGGCTCAACAGACTGCGAGAGTTACCGTTTTTGAGGGGGTCATAGGAAGTTACAAAGGTAGGAGGTTTCTATTTAATTCATTTTCAATAATTGAAGTCATCGGCAAAACCAACATTCATTGACTTGAGAAGTTTTTTTTAATACATCCCAGTGTCTTTTTAGGCCTTTTCAGCAAGGACGATACAACCACATCACAGTGGGTCAGGAGACCGTCGTGGGTTTGATGAGATAAGGAGGGCAAATTTTCTCCCCTCAATGACACTAGTGAACCAGTTGGGTTTTTTATGACAATTTAGTGCTTTCACGGTTACCATCAACAATCCATCAGCCTTGGAACTGGCCCTTTGTCAGACCATAGAATGTTACAGACGACAGGAAGTCCAGCATACTCAAGGCTTAAATACTTTATTCTACAACTGAGTAAAGATCTCACACTGACTTATATCAATCATATGGCTAATGGATGAAATTGATGTTGCCAAACTGGGCAATCGTGTAACAAAAGATATTATGAATAAAGATTGATTCAGGGCCACTGGACATCACTGCAGGGAGTAGTACTGACAGTGCTGAACTCTGGAGGTTGCTGCACCAGAATGTTCTATATTGGGGAGGCTCAATGTGTGTTTATTTTTAATCCTAAATGTATTAACTGGTTGAGTTTAAACTTCCCAGCTGCAGTTGTGTTATTTGAGCACATCTCCAGTCATCAGGAATTTGGCATTTGAAGGAGGAGTTGTATTTCTCTGGGCGAAGAGATAGTTTTCTAATAGAAAACTTCTTCTTCTTAATAAACTTTAAGGAAACAGTGAAAGCACAGTGTGAAACCTAATAATTGAAAAAAGGACATCTGTCTTTTTTTTGTCATTTCAACAATACCACCCAGTTTTTATAGGTATCATACTGTGGTCAAAAGCGATGCAATATATTTATTGCTGGTTTGCACTTCTAGTCATAACCAGAAAACATTTACCCACAGAAAGACACCCACAACCAGATCACTCATTCTCAAGCAGAACAGAGAGAAAATATAAATGTGGTTAATCTTGAGACTCTGTTCAATTCTAAAAGTCGTAACGCATTAATTTCAACATGTTTGAGACTTCCTTAAATTAATCAATTCCAGACAGTGAAAGTCAACAACAAGCTCTTACATTTATGGAGCACTTAGTATTGTGGTTCTAACATTATGAAGTGTCCAAAGGCACTTTACGGCAACATTAGGTTAAAGAAAATGACACCAAGTCACACAAGGAGATATCGAGACGAAAAATCTGATCAAAAAGGTAATATAAGGAATGCCTTAAAGGAACTTGCAGACAAAAGAACATTTGATTCAGAATAGATTTAGGCCATTAGGCCTCTCAAATCTCGCTCTACCATTCAATCAGATCATGATTGTTTTGAATTCCACATTCAAATCGACCCCAATACACCTCTGATTTTCCTTGCCTAAACAATAATATATCTAACTCTGCATTACAAACATTGAATCACACCATCTGCACTGCCTTCTCAGGCACAGAATTCCAAAGTCACACAGACATCTGGGAGAAACAAAATCTCCTCACCGCTGTCCTAAAAAGGGTGAAACCTAGTTTTTAAACAGTGCCCCTCATTCTGAACTCACCCTCGAGATGAAAGATAATTTCCACTTCCACCTCACTGCGACTGTTCAAGTCACCTCTCCTTCTTTTAACCCTGGAGTCAAGCCCAATGTTATAAAACAACCCACTCATTGCAGTCATCAATGGAATAAACCCCTTTGGAACATCCTTCAATGGATTAGTTAGGCCACATTTGGAATAATACAGATGACACAAAGATAGGCGGAGGCACAGGTAATTTTGATGTGGCGGGGAGGCTATGGAGGGGCTAGGAGCATGGGCAAAGAAGTGGCAGATGGAATACAATATGGGAAAGTTTGAGGTTCTGCGCTTTAGTAGGAAGAGTAGAGGCATGGTCTATTTTTTAACTGGGGAAAGGTGTTAGAAATCTGAAGCAGATTGGGGTGGGACTAGATTGCGTTGAGATATCTGGTCAGCATGGACGGGTTGGACCGAAGGGTCTGTTTCCGTTCTCTATGACTCTGTATAAGGACCTAGGAATCCTAGTTCAGGATTCTCTTAAGGTTAACATGCAACCTCAGTTGCCAGTTAGGAAGCAAATGCAATGTTCACATTCATTTTGAGTGGACTAGAATATGAGAGCCAAGATTTGCTGCTGAGGCTCTATGAAGTTCTGGTCAGACCTCATTTGAAATATTGTGAGGAGTTTTGAGTCACAAATCTGAGGAAATATGAGTTAGCATTGGAGGCGGTCCAGAGGAGGCTCACAAAAATAATGCTGGCATTGAAAGGCTTGACATATGAGGAGCAGTTGAGGATTGTGGGTCTGTACTTGATGGCGGTTAGAAGGAGGAGAATGGACTTTTTTATTCATTAATGGGTTTAAGGTGTCACTGGCCAGGTCAGCACTTATTGCTCATCCTTAATTGCCCAAAGGGCAGTTAAGGGTCAGACATATTGCTGTAGGTCTGGAGTCACATGTCAGCCAGGATGACAGTTCCCTTCCCCAAAGGACATTAATGAACTAGATGGTTTTTCTGACAGTCAACAATGGATTTATGGTCATCACTGGGCACTTAATTCCAGATTTTTATTGAAATCAAATTCACCATCTGCCATAAAAGGATTTGAACCTGGGTCTCTAGATGAAAATCATTAGGTCGTCACCTTCCTCGATCTCATTGAAACTTACAAAATTTTGAGAGACCTGGATAGAGTGGACATGGAAAAGATATGTCCACTATTAGGACGGACTGGGACCCAAGGGCATAACTTTAGACTGAAGGAAATAACCCTTTAGAACTGAGATGAGGAGGAATTTCTTCAGCCACAGGTTGGTGAATCTGTGGAACTCATTGCCACAGAAGGCAGTGGAGGTCAAATCATTGAGTGTATTTGGGACAGACATAGACTGGTTCTTGAATAGTAACGGGATCAAAGACTGGGAGAGGCAAAACAAAGAAGTTGAGAAACATATCAGCTATGATCAAAAGTCAGAACAAACTCTATGGGCCAAATGGCCTAATTCTGCTCCTATTGCATGGTTTTAGGGACAGGTTCCCTTCATCCAATGTGCGCATTACTCTTTCAAAGATCTCTGATAAGTTGGTGAAACATAATTCCTTTTCACAAAACCATGCTGTTGCTTCCTGATTACCTTGAGTTTTCATAAGTGCTGAGCTACATAGACAACCTCTTTCATCATTGCTTCTGAACCCTTCCCTAAAGCAGACATCAAGCTGTCTAGCCTATACCTTTTCTGTTTCCCTGCCTTCTTGAATAGAAAGCTATTATTTGCTACTTTGCAGAATTTTCGAAAATTAAGACCAATGCATCTGCTACCTCAACAGTCACTTAATTAAAGACTCTAAGACAAAATACAGCAGGACCCATGGACTTGTTAGACCACTGTTCCAACAATTTGTTCAAAGCTGCTTCCCTGGTGATTGTATTTTTACCAAGTCCTCTTCTATTCCACATCCTGATTTACAATAAAGAGAGGGAAGGCATTAGGATGGAAGATTAAGGAGTGAATTGTCAGCTTAAGGCCCAATGTAGCTGATGGCATGGCCATCAATGGTGCAGGCATTAAAACTGAGGAAACCCAAGAGACCAGAGATTGAGGTGTATCAAAACTGGGATGGCTTTGGCATTCAGGGATGGGGATGGAGTAAAACATGAAGAGTTTTAAAACCAAAGGTAGAAATTTTACAAGCGCGGTATTGCTTAATAAGGACCGTTTACACAGCAATCACTGGGATGATGCTGAATGAGAGGAACGGTGATATTAATTTATGTTAAGATACAAATCAATATGTAAACGGCATCTATATTCTTAGAAAGTGGATTTTGAATCATTTAGCCACCACAGGAGCTCTTATGCCTCAAGTCATGATTACAAGAACCCACTGGCTGTATCAAAAACAAGGAACCAGAGTTATGTCCTCCCCAATTAGAGTTTTCCGCAACACCCATAATTCTTTAGAATAGACAATGGAGCACCCATTCAAGCTCCAGACTGATTCTGTCATAGGAGGGTAATAGGGTGTCATATAAATTAACAGCCAAGAGCCATTCTTGGTTAGGGCTATTATACTTTATGACGTTTTAACAGCGTTTTTGACTTGCACTTCAATATATTTTGAGTTTGGAAAGCAAGGTAGCATGTCAAGTTGTATGGCTTTCAGTTAACATTCCCTAAGCTCTGTGTACCTCTTACACTTCGACCATTACAATTGATAACAGAAACATTTTAAGGTGCACGTGGGAATGGTGTAAAGTGAAAACATTACATCGTATATCATGATAGATTAAAGTACCTCATAATCAATATCCAGATAATCAAATTCTCCTTTGGTTCGGAAGTGCTGTGTGTGCTGATCCACGGTGAAGTTCACTTGCTTGTTGTAGCGCTCGATGGTAATGGAGTGCCAGTGCTGATCGTCCAGCAGACTCCCCAGTGTCACTGAGGTGTGGCCATCAACAGATCGCAGTTTTGCATCACCTTGGGTGTAGCACACAAAGGAGAAAGTCAAAAAGTCGAGCATTGAAAGCTGATTGTATTGCATAGAAAAAATCCTTTAGAACTGAGATGTGGAGGAATTTCTTCAATCAGAGGGTGGTGAATCTGTGGGACTCATTGCCACAGAAGGTGGGGGGGGCGGGGCGGGGGTGGGGGGGGTGGGGGCAAGTCATTGGGACAGAAATAGATAGGTTCCTGATTAGGAAGGGGAACAAAGGTTGTGGGAGAAGGTGGGAGAATGGGGGTTGAGAAACATATCAGCCATGATCAAATGACAGAGCAAACTCTTAGGGCCAAATGGCCTAATTCTGCTCCCATATTATGGTATTAGGGACATGTTCCCTTCAGCCGCTTTACAATGACCTAGCAATCTGTGTCCTTGCATAATCAGGCCAAAGACAGCCATTTTATATTAATGTATCAAATCTCCTGATTATTGTAGATCATTTACTGGACTATTCAAGAATTAAAGTGACACTCTCTGTGAAAGTTGTTTGCAGATCTCAACATTTGATCTCTGCCTATTGCTCTTTTGGATGTTTTCTTTGGCATTCCTTCATGAGTGCGTTCCAGTGGATTTTCCAGCCAGTTGGTTAGAGTTCAAATGAAGGAACTGACCATAAGATCATAAAGGGTAGGGAGCAGAAGTAGGCCATTCAGTCCATTGAATCTGTTCTGCCATTCAATGAGATCATGGTCAATCTGATAATCGTCAAGTCCAATTTTTTGCGTTTTTTTTCCCTATAACCCTTGATTCCCTTACTGATTAAGACCAGAATAAAAGAAGGTATAACATTAATCTCAGGTGTTGCCACACTATCAAGACTATGCTTTGGTCACATAGTCAGAAATGCTGTAGACAAGCTGAGAAAATGGACATTGGCTTTTCAGTGACTTCTAGCGAGCTCACCATCTTTGACAAATATATTAATGGCAAAAGTCACAAACCCATATATTTTCCTCATGCCTTTCAAGCTTAGGCTATCTTCTTGGGACACAAACAAAAACAGATATTACTGGAAAAGCTCAGCAGGTTTGGCAGCATCTATGGAGAGAAATCAGAGTTAACGTTTTGGTTTGAGTGACTCTTCCTTAGGATTTTTAGCCTTATGTGGCCAGCAATGTATTTGAAGGTAGGGAAGATGTTTAGCCATTCCCTATATGTTCCCAAGTTGTAGTGAATTAACTTTTTCATCTATTTGCAGCATGTGGAAATATTTGCACTTGAGGACTGGAGGTTGTAACAAAGTTTGTTAGAAACATTCAAGCATTCTCAAGCAGAATTCTTAATTTTTAAAAAATTCATTCATGGGTTGAGGCTGTTGCTGGCTAGGCCAGCATTTATTGCTCACCTGTAATTGCCCAGAGGGTTGTTAAGAATCAACCACATTGCTGGAGTCACATGTAGACCAGACTGGGTAAAGATGGCAGATTCCTTCCCTAAAGGACATTGGTGAACCTGATGGGTTTTTCCAACAATCAGCAATGAATTCATGGTCATCATGAGACCCTTACGTCCAGATTTTACTGAGTTCAAATTATACCATCTGCCGTGGTTGGATTTGAACCCAGGCCCCCAAGACATTACCTGGGTCACTAGATTAACAGTCTAAGCAATAGCACCATGAGGCCATTGCCTCCTTATCTTTCCTGAAGGAGGGAAGTCTTGGGGAGGAGCCTGTTCTTAGTTTCAGACTACATCTCAAGATGTTCCAGTTCTTCAAACTATGAAGTAACAGAGCAAAACTCGTACCTAGATTGATCTGCAGTGAGAGTTTGCCTTTCTTCAGTTCCAGTGTGATGTAATCTCCCCGTTGTCCCTCTCCGTGCAGAACCACTCCATCACTTTGTAAGGTTTTGAACTTCAGGGAGATCATGTCCTTTACTGTACTCATACTCTTTTGGTTGAATCTGTAGAGCAGTGAGCTTCTGCCATCAAAATCAGCCATGTCTGACTCTGCAAACACAGGAGCACACACATAATGACTTCCACAGAATGAATCGCTCTTCCACTATCATCCCTCTGCCCAACTCTTGATCCCCTCCACCCTTCCACTATTACAAGGTGTGAAGGAACAGCTGAAGCTTGATGATGGATTGGGAATTGAACTCCAATATATTCCTTTGCAGTTCCTTATCCGTGTACTGCATCACCAGGTGTTGGATAAATAGGGTTATGGTGTGAAGTGACAGAGGAGGATTCTGGGAGCATGGTATTGAGATAGAGCATCAAATGTGATCACATTGAGTAGCAAAGCAGGTTCAAAGGATCAAATGGGCTACTCCTACTCTAACTTCTAAGTCTCTAAGTTGTTCCACTGGCTCCAGAAGGATTGATATCTAAGGGACAAATTGAAAGAAACAAATGTGGAATATGGAGACTCTTTCATGTATAAATAGCAAATTACATTGATCTGGAATTTACTGCCTGAAAGATGATGTTGGCAAAATCAACAGTCACTTTCAAAAAGGAATCAGACAAGTGGGATAGTTACTAAGCCGCTCAGGTATAGGGAGGAGCATGAGACTAATCAGTCAGGTTTTTCAAAGATTTGCGATGAGGAATAGTCCTTGAATTTCTCTGGGATTCTTGATGGAGCCTTTGTGATAAATATCACAGAAGATAATTTTTTGCAGATTTAATACCTCATGTTCTACAGTACGAGTTCAAACCCCACCACTGCAGAGAGGAAATCTCATTAAAGTTCTGGAATTAAAATCTAGTCTAATTGTAATTCTATAACAGCTCTTTAATTTGGAGTAAATTATCAACATTCCAGGGGTGCTGATTTGGTAGAGTAAATCAAAATCTGTTCACACAGTAAACCCAGCTTCTAAAAATGTCGGTGTTTCTCTTAAATGTATACTATGAGGAGAAAATGAGTCACTTTTAGTTATACATGGGAGTGTGCTAGCATTTATTGTCCAACCCTAATAACCTTTGAACTGTGTGGGTTGCCAGGCCATTTCAGATGAGTGTTAAGACAACATTGCTGTGAGTCCGGAGTCACCTGCAGGCCAGACCAGGTAAGGATATCAGATTTCCTTCCCTACATGATATTAATGAAACAGATAGACCTTGATATCAATGCTTTCACTGGGGACATGATTTGGAGATGCTGGTGTTGGACTGGGATGTACAAAGTTAAAAATCACACAACACCAGGTTTTAGTCCAACAAGTTTATTTGGAAGTATTAGCTTTCGGAGCGCTGCTCCTTCATCAGGTGGCTGTGGAGTATCAGATTATAAGACACAGAATTTATAGCAAAAGTTTACAGTGTGAATGTAACTGAAATTATATATTGAAAAAGACCTGAAAGAACTGAAACCAACATGGTCATTCTAAAAGGTGACAGACTTAACAAACAATCCATGTCTTTTACACTTTAAACTCTTGCTATAAATTCTGTCTCTTACAATCTTATACTCACAACCACCTGATAAAGGAGCAGCGCTCCGAAAGCTAATGCTTCCAAATAAACCTGTTGGACTATAACCTGGTGTTGTGTGATTTTTAACCTTCAATTGGGCTAGCTTTCATTCTCAAGTTTTTAAAATTAAAGTTCAACATCTGTTCTGGTGGGATTTGAATCCATATCTCCAGAACATTAGACTTTGGACTGTGTGATAAGTACTATAAGGTGCCTTGCCACCATATTCTATTTACATGCTAATAACATAATAACATCACTTACCTCAAAAGAGGCAATGGTATAAAAATGTAGGTGGTTGTTTTCTCTTGAAGTTAAGAAACTAACCATGACAATGGCAATCATAAAGACAGGCGAGTTAGTAACATGAAATATTCAGAAGATTGAATTAGAACATATGTTATATTTCTGCAGGGTTGCTATTAAAGCTGTTAATGGGTTGTGCTGGATAGCGGATGAAAATCATCTCGAGAAACCTTGCTAAGCACACACAGGTTCTTGCAGCTCAGGGGCCAGTGTGGCTCAGAAGTATGAGAGAAAATGTACACCTGAAGGCTGCAGTCTTTGAGCTGGGATCAGGACTGTGCAATTGTCGTTAATTAAGGCACGGTCATCAGTTAATATCATTTATCAGACTGTAAATGACGTGATTAGGATTAATGAGAAGATGCCGAGTACAGTGAATTAGTCATCAGACCAAAACATGAAATAGCACAAGCAATTTAAGACCAAATGAGACAACCATACAGTTGTACTACAAATTTAATTTAAAAAGTGCATTTAATATGAAAATCACACTTCACAGCAGTGGATTCAAATTAAATTCACTCTCAGAAGGGGGAGATTTAGGAAGCACATTCCAGAGCTTGCATCCAGGTCAATAAAGGCACAGCCTTATACTGTTGAATGAAAAGATATTGAGGTTAAGACTTTGGCTTGGCCACACTTAAGTCTATTGTGTTCAATTCTGGTCACCACATTACAGGAAGAATGCGGAGGCTTTACAGAGGGTGTAGAAGAGGTTTACCAGAATGCTGCCTGTATTGGAGGGTATGAGCTATCAGGAGAGGCTAGAAAATCTCAGGATGTGTTCTCTGGAGTGGCGGATGCTGAGGGGAGACTTTGTAGAAGTCTATAAAATTCTGAGGTACATTTGTAGGTTGATGGTCAGAATCTTCTTGCCAGATTTGAAATGTCTAAAACTAGGGGGTATGCATTTACGGTGAAAGGGGAAAAGTTCAAAGGAGATATGAGGGACAGGTTTTTGATACAGAGAGTGGTAGGAGTCAGGAACATGCTGCCAGGGACAGTGGTGGAGGCAGATAGGATAGGGGATTTAAGAGACTTTTTGATGAGCACATGAATATGCAAGGGATGGAGGAATATAGACCAAGGGCAGGCAGATGGGATTAGTTGAATGGGCCGAAGGGCCCATTCCTGTGCTGCACAGTCCTATGTTCTATGTTCTAGGAGTTCAAAATATGGGGAGCACAGAGATCTCACAGAGGGTCAGAATAGCATAGGAAGAAGGCAGGTGGAATTTGAAAACAAGGATGAAAATTTGTAAGATTGAGGTGTTTCCGACTAGGAGACATAGCAGGTTAGCAAGGACTGATGTAAAATAGCTGAAAAGATTTGTTCCAAGCAACGATAGGGGATAAGTGTTTTGGATGGGTTCAAATTTACAGAGAGTGCAAAGTGAGAGGAATCTCAGGAGCACATTGAGAATGACGTGAAATTAAATTCTATTACTTCAGGGTTTTAGGATCCTGAAGCCATCTTGAAATGATGACACAGAGATGGATTCCACTAGGTGGACAGAGTTTGTTAGAAAGATAAAAAATTTCTGAGGATACTCTTTCAACAGTGTAGTAGTAGGTTTAGTTATATCACAGATTACTATGTAAAATTGTATTTAGTACGAATATGTAATAAACAGAGCTTGGAAGAAGCTTTTGCCTGAAGATCTTACTTTCTCATTGACCAATCTGTCTTGAACCCAAACTCTTAGATAGAGCTTAAACAATCTGACCAAAGAGATACAGACACAAGTACTACAGCACAAATTAAAATTGACATGGCGGGAAGATGAAATCTCCTCCTAGGTTATAATTAGTCTGGCATTGAACCATGTGCCAAGACACCTGAGCAACAATGGAGATCCACCTCTCTGATTTTCCCCATCTAACTTGACTCTGTCCTACTGGAGCCTTGGATTCAGTACATCATTAATAATACCACATTTTAAATTGAAATTGCAGAAGAGAAGGATATTAACAAAAATCATAGAATCATTGAACTTTACAGAAAGGGGTCATTCAACCCATCATGTCTATACTGGCTCCCAAAAGAGCAACCCAGCTAGTCCCACTCTCCAGCCCTATCTCCATAGCCCTCTAACTTCATCATTTTCAAATATATACCCAGCTCTCTTTTGAAAGAAGAAGGCTAAGAGGGGATTTGATCAAGACATATAAGTTGATCAGAGCATTCGATAGGGTAGACAGTGAAAGTCTTTTTCCTAGAATGATGACATCAGCTTGGATGAGGGGGCATAACTACAAATTGAGGTGTGATAGATTTAAGACAGATGTCAGAGGCAGGTTCTTTATGCAGAGAGTAATGCTAATGTAGCCAACTCAGCCACATTAGGGAGATTTAAACACAGGAATTCTTGGACATCATCAGGAATACACACATAGACAAAGAAGAAACCATGGTATCATTCGACGTGACGGCACTGTTCACATCAATTGACAAAACCCTAGCCAGAGAAACAATAGCCAACCTACTGGACATCCATAACAGAACACAGGAGGCCGAACCTATCAACAAGGACGGCATACTTAAACTACTAGACCTGTGCCTCACCACACACTTTACATTCAACAATCAGATATACGAACAAATCAACGGAACACCCATGGGATCACCAATCTCGGGACTCATAGCAGAGGCTGTTATGCAAAGGTTAGAACATACAGCCCTACCACAAATCCAACCCAAACTCTGGATCAGATACGTCGATGACACCTTTGTAATCATCAAAAACACAGAAATAGAAAAAACACACCGAATCATCAACGCCACACTCACAGGAATACGATTCATGAGAGAAGAGGAAAAGGATAGCCAACTCCCATTCCTAGACGTGTTAGTAGAGAGAACACCCAACGGAGAATTCACCACAAGGGTACACAGGAAACCAACATACACAGACCAAGTACTAAATTATGAAAGTAACCACCCCAACACACACAAACGAAGCTGCATCAGGACACTATTCAAAAGAGCCACAACACACTGCAGTACACCAGAACTGCGAAAAGAGGAAGAGGAACACCTATACAAGGTATTCGCCAAAAACGGATACCCACGCAACTTTATCACCAGATGCCTAAGAGATAGACCACGGAACGAGGACATGCCACAACCAAAAGGACTAGCCACACTACCATACGTCAGGAGCGTCTCAGAACTGACAGCCAGACTACTGCGACCCTTAGGACTCATAACAGCACACAAGCCAACTTCCACACTCAGACAACAACTCACTAGAACAAAGGACCCAATAGCCAGCACGAGCCAAACTAACGTAGTTTACAAAATACCATGCAAGGACTGCACAAAACACTATATAGGACAAACAGGAAGACAGCTAACAATCCGCATCCATGAACATCAGCTAGCCACAAAACGACACGACCAGCTATCCCTAGTAGCCATACACTCAGACAACCAGGAACATGAATTTGACTGGGAAAACACTACCATCATAGGACAAGCCAGACAGAGAACAGCCAGGGAATTCCTAGAGGCATGGCATTCATCCACAAACTCCATTAACAGACACATCGACCTGGACCCCATATACAAACCACTACAGCTGAAACTGACATCCGGAAGCGGCAAGAACATCCATCAACAGACACATCGACCTGGACCCCACATACAAACTACTACAGCTGAAACTGACACCCGGAAGCGGCAAGAACAAACCACTATAAATACCGGAAGAAACATCAAAGCAGCGCTTCACAGGAGGCTCCAATAGCACTGATGATGTTCCCTAGCCAGGGAACGAAACGTTTGCAGCAAAAACTTCCAGCTCGGCGAACAGAACCACAACGAGATTTAAACAATCCTTAGATAAGCACTTGGATGAGTTTGGGATAATGTAGGGGGAGCGAACTGAGAATAGTTCACAGGTCGGCGCAACATCGAGGGCTGAAGGGCCTGTTCTGCGCTGTACTGTTCAATGTTCTATGAAACCTCCTATGGAATCCACCTCCACCACTGTCCCAGGCAGTGCATTCCAAAACGAACAACTACCTGAATAAAGGCATTTCTTCACTTTTCATTCCTAGCTCTTTTGCTGATAATCTTGAAATTGTGAGACCTACTTACTGACATACTAATGAGTGGAAACAGAATATCCTTCTTTACTCTGCCAAAATGTTTCATAACTCTGAACACCTTAATTAAGTCACCTCTTAATCTTCTCCACTCCAAGGAGAATAAAACCAATCTCTCTAATCCTTCCTTGAATTTAAAATCCCTCATTCCTCATATCATTCCTGGTCCCTTTGAGCTCTCTCGAGGGTTATCACATCTTTTCTTAAATGAAGTGCCTGCACTTTTTTTTTATTTTTGTCAAGAGTAAATTTATACAGTTTATTTCACATACCCATGATTTACCTGTGAAAATTCATTTTTTTCTGAAGTTCATGTTAGACTTCTTGTCATGAATATTAATAGAGGTGCTGTAAAAGGTTTGGAGGTTTTTTCATATTAGACGGTTAGAAAATGTCTTAAATATTGGACAGAACAGAAGATTATGATAGCCCTAGGTTAGAATTGGGCAGAAACATCAGATTTATTTCAATTCTTTCATACCCATAGCTAATATCCATATAACCAGTTATCTCAAATTTAAGTGGAATAATGTGGATAAAATGAACCGGAGGGTGAAGTCGTAGATTTATTGTTGTGTTTTCCAAGTAAATTGTTTTACAAATGCAACTTACAGCAATATGTCCATGATACAGTAAAATCAGGGAAGAAGATATGCACAGGTTAAATCCAAAACTAATCAATGGAACAAAATGGACGATGACTGAGCGGTTAATCTATGGAAGAAGATCTTAGAAAGATGAATGAAACATCAAGCATTGATTCGTTCAAATACACAATAAGTATGACTCTTCCAGAAAGTAATGTGATAGGATCCTGTAAATAAGTAATTTATATAAAAACATATGAATGAGGAATAGTACACCACTCATTCCATTGCTTCTGTCATTCAACAAGACCCTGACTGATCCAACTGTGGCCTCAACTTTATATTCCCATCTTCCTCTGATAACATTCAATTCCCTGTTAGTCAAGATTATGTGAGGATCTGACTCAAACATTTTCAATGCCATCTGCTCCACTGCTCATACAACTGTCACTTTGTCACCAGTCAAAAAAACTGCAGATGCCAGATTCCAAACAAGACATTTCTGAAGAAGGATGATAGCTGAAACATTGACTTCGCCACCTCCTGATGCTGCCTGGCTTGCTGTGTTCTTCTAGCCTCCTGTTTATATTCTTGTCACCAGAAACTTTAGCAAGCAATCCTTCGACCCAGCATCCAAGTCATTGCAAAAGATTGTTATGCAGACAGAGCATGTAAATGGGAAAGCTGGTTGAATATTATTGCTCATTGTGAGGAGAACTGAATATAAAAGTAGGGAGGTTATGCTTCAGCTATATAGAGCATTGATGAGATCATGAGCACTATTGATCTACTTATTTAAGTAAGGTTGTTAGAAACAGATCTGAATTTTTTTTAATTTGCTTGCGGGTTGTGAATAAAAAGAAAAACTAGACTAATATCTGGAATTAGAAGGGGTCATCTTATGAGGAAGATTGGATTGGCTATGCTTGTATCCACTGGAGGTTAGAACAGAAGAGGAACTGATTTTGATTGAAATGTGTTGGACCCTGCGAGATCTTGAAAGGGGAGATATGGAGCTGTTTCTTCTCCAGGGAGAATCGAGAGAGAATCTTCGATCCATGCCAAAAAGTATCCCTTAATTTATAAGCTTTTATTTTCTCTGAATCACTGGGGATTTCCTTGCACAGCATCATAGACTATTCAGTCCATGCTGAACATAATCTCAAACTAAACTAGTCCCAGCTGCTGCTCCTGGCTCAAATTCCTCCAAAGCTTCACAATTCATATGCTTATCCAAATGTCTTTTAAACTTTGTAATTGTGCCCACATCCACCATTTCCCGAGGTAAATTCATTCTACTAATGAACCAACCCCTGTATGAAAAAATTGCCCCTCATGTCTTTTTTAAATCTCCCTCCTCTCACCTTAAAATGTGCCCCCGGTCTTGAAATCCCCCATTCCAGGGAAAAGACAATTATCATTAACTCTATACATACCTCTCATTTTTTTTTAAATTTCTACCCGGTCATCTCTCAATCTCCTATGCTCCAGTGAACAAAGTCTCAGCCTATCCAGCCTTTCTTTATAACTCAATCCTTCCATACATGGCAACACCCTGGTAAATCTCTTTTGAAACCTTTCCAACTTAATAATATCCTTCTTATAACAGTATTTCAGACAAGGCCTCACCAATGCCCTCTAGAAACTCAACATGACTTCCCAACAACTATACTCGAAGGACTGAGCAATGAAGGCAAGCGTGCCAAATGCCTTTTTAACCACCCTGTCTACATATAATGCAAACTTCAAAGAATTTTAAAATTCAAACTTGTAACTCTGATTATTGTAGATTGTCATGATTTGTAATCAACACTGGACTGTTGTGTGTAGAATCATAGAATCCCTACAGGGTGGAAGCAGGCCATTCAGCCTATCAGGTCCACCCTTTGGGTTCCTCTGTATTGTGAGGAATGTATATATTTATCATTTAGATGAGGGGACAAAATGTAATACCTCCAAGTTTGCAGATGACACAAGCTAGGTGGGACAGGGAACTTTGAGGAAGATGCTATAATGTGATTTGGACATGTTGAGTGAGTGGGTAAATGCATGGTAAATTAGATTAGATTACTTACAGTGTGGAAACAGGCCCTTCGGCCCAACAAGTCCACACCGACCCACCGAAGCGCAACCCACCCATAGCCCTACATTTACCCTTTACCTAACACTACGGGCAATTTAGCATGGCCAATTCACCTGACCCGCACATCTGTGGGAGGAAACCGGAGCACCCGGAGGAAACCCACACAGATACGGGGAGAACGTGCAAACTCCACACAGTCAGTCGCCTGAGGCGGGAATTGAACCCGGGTCTCTGGCGCTGTGAGGCAGCAGTGCTAACCACTGTGCCACCGTGCCGCCCACAGGGTGTAATATGGATAACTTTGAAGTTATCCACTTTGGTCGCAGAAGCAGGAAGGCAGATTATTACCTGAATGGCAATATGTTATGAAAGGGACAGGTGCAATGTGATGTGTCCTTAAACGTAGCTATTGAAAACAAAAATGCAGGTACAGCAGAGCGCGATGAATGCAAATTGTATGTTGTGAGAGGATTGGAGTACAGGAGCAAATGTACACGGTATTGCTGAGACCATATCAGAGTACCATGTGAAATTTTGATTTCTGTATCTGAGGAAAGGATGCAAAAATGTTTTACCAGACTGATTGCTGGGATAACATAATTGACCATATGAAGAGAGCAGGACTGGTGAGGACAGTCCAAACTGGAAAAACAGCATCTCATCTTCAGACTAGGCACCTTACAACCTTCTGGACTTAATATTGAGTTCACGCCTTCAAATTGTAAACTCAATCCCATTCCTTCCCTTTCCTTTAGCTTTACTAGTTACATTCTGATACCATGTCCTTTCGCCCCTCCCTCCACTCCAGTGTGACAAACTGCTCTTTCCAGTCTGGCAGTTAGACACATCATTGCTTTGCCATTCTCACATTCCGATCACTTAATCTGAAATATGAACATCCTTTCTCCACCACTGATCAACACCCACCCTCCTTCCCAACTACTGCATAAATGCTGACCCCTCCACACTTCGCATCAGCTCTGATGAAAAGTCATCGCAACTCGAAACGTTAGCTTGCTCTGTCTCCATGGATGCTGCCTGACCCTCTGTCATTGCCAGCATTTTTTGTTATCAGTGATGATGGAGGGTTGTTTTTTTGGACTGAAGGCTTGTGACCAGTAGTTTGCCGCAAGGATTGATGTTGGGTCCACTGTTTTTTATCATTTACATAAACGATGTGGATGTGAATATAGGAGGTACTGTTAGTAAGGTTGCAGACACTAAGATAGGTAGTAGTGGACAGCAAAGAAGGTTATCTTAGAGGGTAGCAGCATCTTGATCAGATAGACCAATGCACCAAGGCGAGGCAGATGGGGTTTAATTTAGATAAACCTAAGATGCTGTATTTTGGTAGGGCAAATCTTCGCAAGATTTAAAAGGTAGGGGATTCTGGATTAGTGGTGCTGGAAGAACACAGCAGTTCAGGAAGCATCCGAGGAGCAGGAAAATTGACGTTTCGGGCAAACGCCCTTCATCAGGAATACAGTCAGAGAGCCTGAAGGGTGGGGAGATAAGTGAAAGGAGGGTGGGGTTGGGGAGAAAGTAGCATGGAGTACAATAGGTGAGTGGGGGAGGGGATGAAGGTGATAGGTCAGGGGTGTGGGAGAGTGGAGTGGATAGGTGGAAAAGAAGATAGGCAGATAGGACAAGTCATGGGGACAGTGCTGAGCTGGAAGTTGGGAACTGCGGTGAGGTGGGGGAAGGGGAAATGAGGAAACTGTTGAAGTCCACATTGATGCCCCGGGGTTGAAGTGTTCCGAGGTGGAAGATGAGGTGTTCTTCCTCCAGGCATCTGGTGGTGAGGGAGCAGCGGTGAAGGAGGCCCAGGACCTCCATGTCCTCAGCAGAGTGGGAGGGAGAGTTGAAATGTTGGGCCACAGGGTGGTGTGGTTGATTGGTGTGGGTGTCCTGGAGATGTTCCCTAAAGCACTCTGCTAGGAGGTGTCCAGTCTCCCCAATGTAGAGGAGACCGCATCGGGAGCAACGGATACAATAAATGATATTGGTGGATGTGCAGGTAAAACTTTGATGGATGTGGAAGTCTCCTTTAGGGCCTTGGATAGAGGTGAGGGAGGAGGTGTGGGCACAGGTTTTGCAATTCCTGCGGTGACAGGGGAAGGTGCCAGGATGGGAGGGAGGGTTGAAGGGGGGCGTGGACCTGACCAGGTAGTCACGTAGGGAACGGCCTTTGCGGAAGGCGGAAAGGGATGGGGAAGGAAATATATCCCTGGTGGTGGGGTCTGTTTGGAGGTGGCGGAAATGTCGGCTGATCATTTGGTTTATGCGAAGGTTGATAGGGTGGAAGGTGAGCACCAAGGGCGTTCTGTCCTTGTTATGGTTGGGGGGTGGGGTTTGAGGGCGGAGGTGTGGGATGTGGACGAGATGCGTTGGAGGGCATCTTTAACCAGTTGGGAAAGGAAATTGCGGTCTCTAAAGAAGGAGGCCATCTGGTGTGTTCTGTGGTGGAACTGGTCCTCCTCGGAGCTGATATGGCAGAGGCAGAGGAATTGGGAATACAGGATGGCATTTTTACAAGGCGTAGGGTGGAAAGAGGTGTAATCCAGGTAGCTGTAGGAGTCGGTGGGTTTGTAAAAAATGTCGGTATCAAGTTGCTCATCATTAATGGAGATGGAGAGGTCTAGGAGGTGTCAAAGATGGTCCAGGTAAATTTAAGGTCAGGGTGGAATGTGTTGGTGAAGTTGATGAATTGCTCAACCTCCTCACGAGAGCGCGAGGTGGCACCAATGCAGTCATCGATGTAGCGGAGGAAGAGGTGGGGAGTGGTGCCGGTGTAATTACGGAAGATCGACTGTTCTGTGTAGCCAATAAAGAGACAGGCATAGCTGGGGCCCATACGTGTGCCCATGGTTACCCCTTGGTCTGGAGGAAGTGGAAGGATTCGAAGGAGAAATTGTTAAGGGTGAGGATCAGTTCGGCCAAACGAATGAGAGTGTCGGTGGAAGGGTACTGTTGGGGACGTATGTGGGGAGTTCCTGGAATAGGGGGGATAGGACAGTGTCGAGGTAGGTAGAAATGAGTTCAGTGGGGCAGGAGCACGCTGAGACAATGGGTCGGCCAGGGTGGTCAGGCTTGTGGATCTTGCGAAGGAGATAGAACCGGGCAGTGCGGGGTTCCTGGACTGTGAGGTTGGAAGCTGTGGGTGGGAGATCTCCTGAGGTGATGAAGTTCTGTATGGTCTGGGAGATGATGGTTTGGCGATGGGGGGGGTGGGGTCATGGTCGAGGGGGCGGGAGGAAGAGGTGTCCTCGAGTTGGCGTTTGGCTTCAGCAGTGTAGAGGTCAGTGCGCCAGACTACCACTGCGCCCCCTTTATCTACTGGCTTGATGGTGAGGTCGGGATTGGAGCAGAGGGATTGGAAGGCTGCACGTTGTGAGGGTGAGAGGTTGGAGTAGGGGAGGGGGATAGACAGGTTGAGGCGATTAATGTCCCGGCGGCAGTTGAAAATGAAGAGGTCGAGGGCAGGTAATAGGCCAGCGCGGGCTGTCCAGGTGGATGCGGTGTGTTGGAGGTGGGCGAAGGGGTCCTCGGAAGGTGGGCGGGAATCCTGATTGTGAAAATAAGCTCGGAGGAGGAGGCAGCGGAAGAAGAGTTCGACGTCAGGGCGTGTATTAAATTCATTGATGCGTGGACGGAGGGGGAATGAAGGTGAGTCCTTTGCTGAGGACTAATCGTTCGTCCTCAGTGAGGGGAAGGTCTGGAGGGATGGTGAAAACTCGGCAGGGCTGGGAGCTGGGATCTGGTGTGGGTGTGGAGCTGGGAGTGGGGGTGGAGCCGGTAACTGGAGTGGGTGTGATGGTGGGGGGAATGGGGGTGGAGTCATGAGCAGGGGTGGTGTTCTCCTCAGGGTTCTGGGGGCCAGGAATGGTAACAGTGGGATCTGTTGGGGGTGGGGGGGGGAATGTCAGCAGAATGCAGGAGAGTGCCATTGGGGGTTAATGGTAGGGGGGGTGTTGTCAAACAATAGGACCTAAGGGTGCAGGCACATAGTTTCTTGAAAGTGGAGTCACAAGTAGACAAGGTGGTGAAGAAGGTGTTTGGTACTCTTGCCTTGACTTTTCAGTACATTGACTACAGAGGTTGGGAGGTTATGTCACTACTGCATAGGACATTGGTGAGGCCATTTTTCAAATACTACACCAGTGTTCAAGGAAAGATTTTGTTAAAAGGTTCAGAAAAAATTTACAAATATTGGAGGGTTTGAGCTATAGCAAGAGGCTGAATAGGCAGGGATTTTTTCCCTGCATCATTGGAGGCTGAAGGGTGACTTTACAGAAGTTTATAAAATCATGAGGGGCATGGATAGGATGCTAAGTTCTTTTGCCACGATAGGGAAGTCCAAAGCTGGAGAGCATTGATTTTAGATGAGAGGGAAAGATTTAAAAGAGACCTGAGGGGCAACATTTTCACGCAGAGGGTGGTGCGTGTATTGAACGAGCTGCCAAAGGAAGTTCTGGGGGTTGGTACAATTACAACATTTAAAAGGCCTCTGGATGGGTATATGAATAGGAAGGGTTTGGAGGGATATGGGCTACATGCTCAAAAATGAGATTAGATCGGTTAGGATTTCTGTTTAGAGACAAAAAAAAACTGCAGAAGCTGGATTCCATGGTAGACAATCAGGAGGCTGGAAGAACACAGCAGAGCAGGCAGCATCAGGAGGTGGTGAGGCCAACGTTTTGGGTGTAGCCCTTCTTCAGGACTGAGGGTGGGTGTGAGGGGAGCCACAGACAAAGGGGGTGGGGAGGTCAGGGTGTTGAGGTGGGGTAGTGAAGACAGGTAGAGGGCATGTCCTGATTGGCCGATGGGAGGAATGAATCCAGTTGGTGGCTGGAAGGAAGGGTCAATGAGTGGAATGGAAGAGGGTCGGGGGGCGGCTGGGAAGGGAGTCGGGAGTGTTGAGTCAAAGAACAAAGAAAATTTACAATCCGAGAACCGGCCCTTCGGCCCTCAAAGCCTGAGCCAATCCAATGTACTTTCTAAACATGTCATCCAATTCCTAAGCATCTATAACTCTCTGATCTCCATCTACTCATGAATCTGTCCAAACGCATGTTAAACGAATCTACCGTGCCTGCCTCTACCACCTCTGCTGGCAACGCATTCCAGACCCCTACCACCCTCTGTGTGAAGTACTTGCTGCGTGTATCCCCCTTAAGCTTTTCACTTCTCATCTTGAAAGCGTGACCTCTCATTATTGAATCCTTCACCCTGGGACAAAGCTTATCTCTATCTATCCTGTCTATACCCTTCATGATTTTGTCGACCTCAATCAGCACCCCCATCTCCTTTTTCCTAATGAAAACAAACCTAACCTATACAATCTCTCTTCAGAGCTAGTACCTTCAATCCCAGACAACATCCTCGTAAACCTTCTCTGCACCCTCTCCAAAGCAAGCACATCTTTTTGGTAATGTGGCAACCAGAACTGTACACAGTATTCTAAATGTGGCCAAACCAACGTCTTGTACAACTCTAACATGACCTGCCAGCTCTTAGACTCAATACCCCATCTGAGTCCTCTGAGTTGTAGGCTGCCCAGGCAGAAAATGAGGTGTTGTTCCTTCACCCTCGAAATACCAGGTATCTTCCCCTGCAACTGGAAAAGTTGCAAAACCTGCCAGTACACCACCCCTTCACCTCCTTTCAGGTGAGACAGAGGTTCACCTGCCTCTCTTCCAACCTTGTTTACTGCATCAGGTGCTCCCGATGTGATCGTCTCTACATTGGAGAGACCATACATAAACTAAGAGAATGTTTCACCAAATATCTCAGCTGGAACCGCAGGGGCTGACCTCACCTCCCAGTCACCGCCCCCTTTTATTCCCCTTACCACTCCCTTTCTGACATGATTATCCTTGGCCTCCTCCATTTCCACAGCGAATCAAGCCACAAATTCGAGCAACGACACCTCATCTCCTGCCTGAGCAGCCTATAGCCCGGAGGACTCAACATTGAGTTCTCCAATTTCAATAACTTCCCTTCCCATCCTCCGTCTCCCTTCCCAACTCATCCCCCTCCCTTTCATTTCTCTCATCGACCCTTCCTTCTAGCTACCAACCAGATCCATTCCTCCCATCGACCAACTAGGTCGTACCCTCCACCTGTCTTCACCTATCCCTGCCTCACCACCCTGTCCTCTTCCCAAACTCCTTTATCTGCAGCTCCCCCTACACCCACCTCTAGTTTTGAAGAAAAGTAATATCCAAATCGTCGACTTCTGCACCTCCTGAAGCTGCCTGGCGCGCTAGGATATCTGGTCGACGTGGATGAGTTGAACCAAAAGATCTGTTTCTGCGTTGTACAGTTCTATGACTCTATATTCAATGCAGTTGAGAAGAATAAGGGGGATCTCATTGAGGCTTATTAAATTCGAACATTGTAGACAGGGTAAACACAGCAAAAATATTCCTGAAGACTTGGGGAGTGCAGAACCAGAAGGCTCAGACCAAAGATACAGAGTAGGCCCTCAGTCCTGAGCTGAGAATAAAATTCTTCATCTAGAGAATGGTGAGCCTCTGAAATGCTCTGTCACAGAAAGCAGTTGAAGCAAAACCACTGAATGTTTTCAAGAGTGATATAACTATAGATCTTAGGGCTAAAGGGATCAAACAGGAGAAAGAAGGAACAGGATACTGAGTTGTACAATCGGCCATGATCACACTGAATGGCAGAGCAGGCTCAAAGGGCTGAATGGCCTACTCCTCTTCCTACTTTCCATATTTCTACGTTTCTGTTTTTCTAATTATCTTATTTCCATGCTATTTCCAAGTCTATTCTCTTGCTGTTTAGCCTATTTTTTTTACCTTGGCTACTGTCTGATGCTGAACTGACCTGTTCAAACCTTGGTATCCTTTTAGATCCAGAGCTGAGCTTCTGAGCTCATATCCATTTCTCAACAAGACCTTCTGCTTCTACCTCTCTAACAATGTCCATCTTCACCCCTCCATCAGGCAAGATCTTTTATTTGTCTCCTTTGTTACCTTTAGATTGAATATTCCACTGTTGTCCTGACTGGTCTCCCAACATCCACCTTTCTTAAATTTGGCCTTATCTAAACCTCTGTTAATCACATCTTAATTCACATCATGTCTGGCAGTACCTCAAGTTATAAAATAAAATAGAACTCTGAGGTACAGAAGGAGAGATTTTCATGGGTAACAAAAAAATAATCTGATATGCTAAGTTTTGAGGAGCATTCTAAAATAGGATAGATGGTTCAACAGGCAAAGATTTTTAGAGGCAGAGTTCTAGAGTTGATGGGGTAGGTAGCTAAATAAATGGCTCCCAAAAACTGGGGTAATGAAACTGGAGATGAGTTGGGCTGCTCAGGGATAAAGACACGGATCCAAATTATGTGTGATATCAATCATGAACAGAATTAGAGGAGAATGTTGTGCCAATTGCTGTAACGAGATAGAGAAAGTGGAAGAACAGATATGCATTGCACACCTCTGAACACAGCAGTGTCTCGATAGCAGACTGAAGTTTCAGCTAAGGCTACACATTCAATTATCTGGAGTAGAACATGAACTCATAACCTTCTGACAGAGGGAGGTATGCTACCATAAGCAAAGGCCCATACTTAACTCACCAGCAAAAATCATTTACTTAATTGTAATATTAAATCCAATAAAGAATTCTAAATCTTTCATAAAGAAGAAGGATTAACTGGGAGATGGATAATCTCTCTTTATAGAAAGCTACATAGATAAGCTTACAAACTGTGGAGGATTCTCAACTGAGTAGCATGTTAATTAAATTCCATAAAACTCAGAAAGTAGGTTGTTAACTTGACAGTTTTCCCTCTTGCTAAGAACAGCTCATGATTCTTTTTGGAGCTTCTACTAAATTAATGCTTTGTTCTGGTTTTTCGATTCCAGAGGAAACAAAAAGAGACACAGAAAGTGTTAAGAATATTTATGGGGTATAAGCAAAGGTTGGAGAGAGAGAGAGAGAGAAGGGGTGGGGGGGAGGTGCGGAGAATGTGAACATGGTGAGTGAGCAGGCACAGGCTAATTCTTTGCATTCATAAATTTGAAATGATGTGTCATGTGTGAATTTAATTAAATTGAAGATGACATCGAGGGAGCTGCTGAAGGCACATTATCAAAATGCCCTGCAACATAGTTAGATTAATTTTGATACTCTGCATTCCCTTTATTACAGCAGATCACTGTGGTGCCACTTCATTAGTTATAACATATCATTTTGAGTGCAATATTTCTGAGGTACTGAAACAAGGTATTAAACATCATAGCTGCAGTACATAGATCAAGGGTAAGTTGCTTTCATTGATAGTCTTACTTCAGAAGTTAATGCATTTTACACAATAGATAAAATATAAATGATGTTACCATCTAGCTTTTGCACACGAGAAGCTTACCAGGAGAGAATTGGAATGTCTCCCATTCTACATAATACATATGATCAAAAAGCCCCACTCATTCATCGCCCTGTCATTACTGACCTGTTCTGACTCTCTCTGCACTGCACTATAACCTTAGAAATCTCAATCCTTGGATGGTTTCATACCAGCCTCCCCGATCTCCACACCTGACCCCTGCCTGTCTATGCAACTTTTGCTCTCCTCAGCCCAAAAGGAGCATGGGAGATGCTATGAGTTTCAGAAAAGAATTCCATTCTGAAGGGAAATGAAGACTGAACATTACAATCGTGAAGGGGGACAAAAAAGGCACAATCAATGAAAACTGGAAGAGCAAATCACGAGCTTTCGTTGGTAACTAAAGGTCACATATGTGAGTAACAGCATTAATTCGTGAGGCAGTCATGGTCAGTTCTGTAGGTACTTGAGTGAAATAAGATAGAAGCCATATTGTCCTGGGATAAGTTGGTATTAACTTGGAAGAGGGGAACATACTGAAAGATTTGGGTCTCATGAGTGAGAAAGAGACAAAGGAAAAAATGCAAAGGGTAGAGGAGGCCACAAGAATTACTTCTTGATGTGTGTTAAGGTAGTTGACCTCAACAGCAGTAACTCTGAACGTAATTCCCCCCTAGCACCTTTAAGCAAGTGGGAGAATTTGAAGAACAACAATTATGACATCTGTCACACACAGAAGTAGCTCAAAGTTCTTCATAAAGGCTTACCTCCAGATTGCAATCCTAGGGAAGTGTATATAAACATGTGGGGATGTCATGGGAGAGCAGGTAGGGTTGTGGAATTGTCACTTGACTCAGCTAATGTTCTGGGGACCTGGGCTTGAATCCCGCCACAGCAGATGGTGGAATTTGAATATGGCGAGGCGAAAGTGAGGACTGCAGATGCTGGAGATTAAAGTTGAGACCGTGGTGCTGGAAAAGCACAGCAGGTCAGGCAGCATCTGAATAGCAAGAGAATCGATGTTTCGGGCAAAAGCCCTTCACCCCTGCTCCTTGGAATTTGAGTAAGAATCTACTGATGACCATGAAATCAATGTGCTTTGTTGGAAAAACCCATCTAGTCACTCACTAATTTCCTTGATTGAAGAAAATCTGCCATCTTCACTTGTCCTGGCCTACATTTGACTCCAGACACACAGCAATGTGGTTACTCTCAACTGCCCTCTAAACCACCTGATGAAGGAGTAGTGCTCCGAAAGCTAGTGCTTCCAAATAAACTATAACCACGTGTTATGTGATTTTTAAATTTGTAAGTCCTCTAAAATGGTTTAGCAAGCCACTCAGTTCAAGGGACTGGCATTAAATGCCGGCCAGCTAGTCATGCCCATGTCCCAGGAGTGAATAAAAAAATAGCATGAACTGGTCTCAGTTCGAATGCTCACTCTAGTCACAGACTCCTTGTCAAGTCATTGCCCATGCAATGCATGGAATGAGTATAAAACAGGCAGAATAAGGACCTTAAGGAAGGGCTTTTGAAAATATTAACAATGTGCGAGAGCTATATGTCGAAGTTAGTTATAATGATTTTCGCAGAAGTGACAGAATTCTTGTACTGGACTAAACATGGCCTGATTGTCAATTTATTCCACCAGTTTGCTTTCAAACTGGAACTCTTCATGTGATGCACATCATTAAGCTATAATTAATTAGACCTAGTAACCATTTCTATATTTACTTCAGTTAATTATCATGATCCAGGGATGAGGAATTATCAGTAAAGCTTTTACAGCAAAGATAAATTCTGCACTTTCAATTCAGCGTGAGCTTCATACATTTTCATGAGGGGAGTTAATCCAACATAGACTTTGGATCGAACCTGTGGCTTAGTTCCATATTAAGTCAGGGACTTATCAACGAAGCCATCGGGGAGCCTGAAGTGGCTTTTAGCAAGAGTGTCCATGCATATTAAAGGGAGTAAAGAAAGAGATAGCAGAGAACCTATTACATTATACATAACAAATCATTAGAAATGGGAAGAGTGCCAGAGAGCTGTCAGACAGCCAGTGACATGTTTATATTTGAAGAAGAAAGAGAAATAAGTCCAGGTATCTGAAGTTTCATTAGCTTAATGTTTGTGGCAGAAAAGATAACGTAATCCTTACTCAATGGCATAACAGTTAAACATTTAAAAACTGAAAATGCAATGAATAGTCAGACCGGATTTCAATAGCTAGGGTTAGATTTGATCAAAGTTATTGAATTCTTTGGAGAAGTAAAAATAACAATTGATAATGGCAATGTGCAAGATGCAATATTTTCAACAGGTTTTGGATAAGGTGCCACAAAATGGACTTATGATTAATATTAGTGCATCCAGAGTTAGGAACAAGTAACAGAGAAGATAGCAAGTTGCCTATAAAACTAAAAAGGGGAGGCGAGTGATTGAGGGAAACAAGCAGACAAAAGGTGGGCACATGGGAATGATGTTTGAATCACTATTTCTCACAATGTGCATGCATTAAAAACTTGTGACTTCTAACTGCTGAAATTGAATTCCTTTGGAATACAATAATTATAACAGTTATGTCATAAAAATATCCACCATCCTTGACAGGAGATAATACTTGGCCAGAAGCAATGTGAGAACCAATTAAGAAAGGTGTCAAAAAAATGATAAACTTCAAAGGAGTATCTTAAAGGCTGATCAGCTTAGGGAGAGGACTTCAGATCTTGTGGCTAGTGCAAACTGAAGGTACATCCAACAGTGGTGGCCGGATTACAATCCGAGAAATGGAAGAGGCCCAAGATAAGGAAGCAGCAAAATGCAACAGTATGATGGTCTGGACGTAAGGATTTGAAAACAAAGGTAGGGATTTTAAATAAAAGCAAACAAAGTGTGGGAACTCCGCAGATCTCGCAGCCTTTGTGGAAACAGTGAGAAATACTGTTAACATTTTGTATTCAGTATGGCTCTTCCTCAGAACTGAAGAGAGATTTGGAAAAAGTAGTGAAGTTATGCTGTGAAAAAAGGACAGCATTTCCTGTCAACAATGATTATTGTCAATTATGTAGAGACATACATCTGGAAATGCACACACTATGATTCCATGGTTATGGCGACATTGGGGTGATGCTTGACTGGATTGTGAGAAAAACTCACTCAATTTCCATACGATCCCCCAGACTCTGCAGACTTGACAGCACTATGTCTGCTGTTGTTCCTTCCCATACCAGATGGTCCATCCAGTTTCATTGCATGAACTGAATTGCATGCTCAGCCATTTCAGAGTTAACAGTCAACCACATGGTGGATCCTGAATCACACTTCGGCCAGACCAGGTAACAGTGGCAATTTCCTTCCCTAAAGGACACTAGTGAGCCTCATAAGTTTTTTTTATGACAATCAACAGTCGTTATCATGAGCCTTTAATTCCACATTTTTATGGAAGGCAAATTCGACCATCTGCTGTGGTGGCATCCAAACGCAGAACCCCAGCACATTAGCTGGATCTCTGGATTACTCAGCCATTGCCTCCTCTGCACACTAACCAGAATTCCTGCAGGTTGCATAGTTCCCAAAAAATTATCCTTAAACACTACACATATCAGTCTGCACTCTGGTATAAACTACTGCACACCACAGCAGGAATATGTTTCACAATGCATTCAAACACAGATAGTTTAGTCATAAATTACATATGCAACTGGAGAAGTGATGTTTTATTTTTGGATCCAAGATGTAATTAAGACTATGCAGTTACCGTACGTTAGACAGAAACTCCATTCTTTCATATTTTCTTTCCAAAACAAAATCAATTTAGCATTGGCTGACCTCCCGTTCATTCAAATTAACATTCGTAGCTGAGGGATAATTTCTATTCATGAGAGCTATGGTTTCATTAGCTCTTCTTATTATGGAAGAATTTTAAAAAGAAAAATACTCAGGAATTTGTCACCTATAGTTAAAGGTTATTGCTCTGCTCTCTGTCAATGTGGTACCATAAAAATGCTAAAGAATCCAGATTGTCTTATAATTGCATCCTTTCTGACAATGTACGACTCATTGAAGACAAATGATGTACAATTCAATGAAGAATATAAGAATGTAAAGAAATAGGAGCAGGAGAATACAAACCAGCAAGCCCGTTTTGCCATTCAATACAATCACCATCGATCTTAATTTGCAACTCTGCCTTCATGTTCATTCCACACATCCCTTGAGAATTGAAGATGGTGGCATACTGGGAATGTAGAGGACGTTTCTTTTCATTCATTCACAGGATGAGGGCATCACTGGATATGTCAGCCTTTATTGCCCATCCTTAATTGCCCAGAGGGCAGTTACAAGTAAAGAAAAAACAAAGAACTGTCATGCTGGAATCACAAACAGAAATTGCCGGAGATTGTTCTGAAGAAAAGTCACTCGACACAAAAGGTTAATTCTGCTTTCTCTCCACAGATGCTGCCAGACCTGTTGTGATTTTTCCAACAACTTCTGTTTATGTTGGGAGTTAAAAGTCAACAGCATTGCTGTGGATCTGCAGTCACACATTGTCCAGACCTGGCAAGGATAACATCTCCCCCCCTCCGAAAGGACAGGAGTGAACCTGGTACGTTTATCCAACAATCAACAATGGCTTCAAAGTTATCATCAGACTCTTAATTTCAAACTCTTGTTTTATTGAATTAAAATCCCACCATCTGCTATGGCAGGACTCAAACCCAGGTCTCCAGAATATTATCTAGGTCTGGGTCTCTGGGATTAACAGGCCATCAGCAATACCACTAGGCTTTCACCTCCTCTGTATAAAGGTAGACTAGGCACATGTGAGAAAACAGACATCATAGGTTGTAATTTAACTAAAACAAAGTGAGATGAGATTCTCTACGAGTATTGAAACAGGGCCCTAAGCCCAACAAGTCCATGTCAATCCTCTGAAGAGCAACCCAATCCAAACATTCCCCTACCTTATATTTACACCTAACTAATGCACATAACACTATGGGCAATTAAGCATGACCATTTCAACTGACCTGTACATTTTTGGATTGTGGAAGGAAACCCACACAGGCACAGGAAGAACGTGCAAACTCCACACAGACAGTCACCTGAAGCGCAGGTCCCTGGCGCTGTGAGGTTGCAGTGCTAAGCACTGAGCCACCATGACACCCAGTATGGTGCTGGAAAAGAACAGCAGGTCAGGCAGCATCCGAGGAGCAGGAGAATTTACGTTTCGGGCAAAAGCCCTTCCTGAGCCCTCATTCCTGATGAAAGGATTTTGCCCAAAATACCGATTCTCTTGATCCCCGGATGTTGCTTGACCTGCTGTGCTTTTCCAGCACCACTCTAATCTAGACTCTGATGTCCAGCATCTGCAGTCCTCACCTTTGGGTGACTCCAATCCTGCAGCAACATGACTGATCCCAAATAATTGCTCAGCAAGCCTCTCAGTTCAGGTACAATTAGACCTGGTAGACCATGCCAACCGTGTCAAGTGTGTCTCCTTCCCAGGACAACTGATAACAAAATTCCCTCCAAGACCAAAAGCCTGTCATCTCAGCCCTCACTGTATTCAAGGATGCAGCAGTCACAGCCATCTGGGGTACAGAGTTCCAAAAATAAGTCACCTCACCTCAATTTTAAACAAACGGTCCCTTATCTTCAAAATGGATTATTCATGTTACTTATTCGCACCAACTGGGAACAGTGTGCCAATAACTTAACCTCATGCTTCCACATTCTTTCACAAAGGTGTAAATGCTCAATTAAACCATCAAAGTGAATAATTTACTTGACTGACATCTATTCAGTTCAACAGCCATTCACACCTGATTAAATCATTCAAAGGAAAATACTTCTATTCATTTGAAACAAACGTGTGTTTTTTTTTAAAATGGCAGAGAACACGGTAAAGACGATTAACCTAAGATGTGACTTAAAATATGGTACTTTAAACCTTAAACACACACGCAATCATAAATGAGACAGGCAAAAGACAAACAGACTTCTACCGATATTGCAGGGAGGAAAATATGTACAAGGAAAACAAAATTTTGAACATGATAGGTTCCAGATCACAAGGGTGGATTAAGTTGTCATTCAAAGCACTGACAATAAAGTGATGGACATTCTTCAATTTGATATTTAATCATGTCGAACTTTTACTGGGATTATTTCTTTAAAATTTCTTGGTTTTTGTGTCTTCTCATTTAAATCAAGAGAATGGAGAGAAATATTTCCTACTTCCTGGCTCTGGAAAGTTTAGTTACATAGTCTGTAGCAAATTACAGTTGGACCAGTCTGAGGCATGTTGTCAAGCAGTCACTCCTTAAGTCAAAAATTTCTGCTGCGGCTCTGATTCAATAATGTAACTATCTGCCCCAAAAGTAAAATAGCCTCATGCAGCTAAAAATGTAGGAGACTTGAACTTTGCAAATTGTAAAACTCTTCTGGTTTCTCAGCTGTATAGCAGTGTCCAACTTTCACTCCAGTTTAGAATCCATAAAGGATGAATACGTGTTTCTTTACAACACTGCTTCATTACATAATACAAAATCTAAGATAGGTTCATCCCTAGTTGTCACAAGGCAGCACAGTGACTCAGTGGTTAACACTGTTGCCCCAGACCACCATGGACCCAAGTTTGGTTCTAGCCTTGGGCGACTGTGTGGAGTTTGCACATTGTCCCTATGGTTGCACGAGTCTTCCAGGTTCCTCCCACAGTCCAAAGATATGCAGGTTAGATGGGTTGGCCACACTAAATTGCCCATCGTGTCCAGGGGTGTGTAGGCTAGATGTGTTAGCTAAACATAATTGCAGGGTTATGGCAACAGGATGGGGGTTTGGTGCAGATGTGATGAGCTGAATTGCCTGTATTCACACTGTGGGGATTCTCGTCAGTTCAGAAATATAAATAGCTCCACAAACTATCAAAAAAAGCATTCAATGAAATTATATTCATTAACACCCTTGCCAATTTCATGGTCCTAGTCTAAAGAAAGATTTAAATCCCCCACAAATTTTATTGATTTTGTTCCAAACTCCAATAATTTATTGCTCAATGCAATTATACTATTACTATTGGAGTCTTACAAAATATTCCCACCAGCACTTTCTGATTCTTGCTATTCCTAGTTTCCACCATATTGATGTTACTTCATGAGCCTCTGTAATCAGATCCCTTCTCAATAATGTCCTTGCATCATTTTTCACAATTGGGATTAGTTCCCCCTTTGCCATTCTATCTGCTTTGCTAAAATAACGTGTGCACTTTGGAATACTTATTTCCTAATCTTAATTACCTTGTATGCTGCCTGAACTGCTGTGCTTTTTCAGCACCACTCTAATCTAGACTCTGGTTTCTAGCATCTGCAGTCATTGTTTTTACCTACCTTGTAACATTGTCTATGTATAGGTACGGTCAACAATCACACAGCGCCAGGTTATAGTCCAACAGGTTTATTTGAAATCCCAAGCTTTCGGAGCGCTGCTCCATTGTCAGGTGAAGTTCTGAAGAAGGATCACTGGACCCAAAATGTTAACTCTCAGCATATGCTGCCAGATCTGTAAACCTTACCAGGGATTTCTGTTTTTGTTTCTGTTTTACAGCATCAGTGGTTCTTTTGCTTTTTATTTAAGCTTTTTAAGGGACTTGACAGGGTAGATGCTGAGAAGTTGTTTCCCCTTGCGTGCAGAATGTCTTGTGGGGGGTGGTCTAGCCTCAGACAACATAATGTCTTAGCACAGTAAATATATGGAATTCTTTACTATGGATGGCTGACAATCACTTGGTGTATTACAGAGTACGATGGATGGGGTTTTAACCAGATGGGTAACCAAGGGTCATGGAGATCATGTAGAAAAGTGGAGTTGAAGATTATCAGATGAGCCATTAAATATTCTGACAGTTACACGTTAGATGTATTTATATGTTCAAATGTCATTATTAGACGCTGTGGTTCAATGTTGCTATGTTTTTAATGATAGAGCTGCACTGAAAAGCCGACCATCATATTGACTAGCATTTCATTTATGTTGACTCTTATTAAATTTAATTTATCCACCTCTTTCTAAAAACCATTAAGACTGCAGTACCTTATATCCTTTAGAAGGACCGGATCCCATGGGGAATAAGAAATGGGGAGGGCATGAAGAAACCTGTTCATCACTTTCTAAGGAGGAGAGAAATCCAGTGTGATTGACAGTTTTAAGCAGTTACAAGAATATAATTACATATATAATTGTATAGATTATCTAATTTTGCCTCCGAATAGTCAGCCAATTGTTTAAAGGATTTAATAATTAAACTGGTTAAATTGGGATTTGTGTGCCTTTATTGGTAGCTATGTTGGTGGTGAAAACCTACAATGCACAGCCTGGGAAGGCAGTGGAGGCTGGAAACCTTACAATCTTCAAAAAATACTTGACTGAGGACTTCAAATATCACAACATTCAAGGATATGGGACAAGTGCAGGAAATTGGGATTTGTGTGCCTTTAGTGGTAGCTATGTTGGTGCAGACTCAATAGGCTAAAGGGCCTTTGCTGCACTGTATGACTCTATGATTGTATGGAAGTGTGCATTCCTTCACCAAGTAGATAAAATATAACTGCAGATGACCATAAACATTGCTTAAGGTTCATTGAGAAACCTGATTTTATCCTTTCTCCATGACATATGAAGGTACTGCTTCTCACTACATTTCACTAATAGTTTTCGAGCAAGTTTCTTAATATAGCTTCTCAACAGGGTTTACTTCAAAGAATCAAGACAATACAGACAGGAAAATGAAGTTATGGCTACAATCAGATCATGCACGGTTTGAGTGAACAATGCAGCTAGCTTGATAGATTGAATGGTTTATTCCTGTTCCTATCTTTGATATTATCTTAATAAGTACAACCAACATCCCCCCCCCCCCCTTTTACATTGAAAAGCCCTAATGTACATTCTGAATATGCATGGTTAAAGCTGACAATCAGGTACCCAAAGTTTGAAAAGAAAACTATTTTTCTACACTGGCCTTGGTCCCTTTATTCCAGAGTTAAGTGCACTCAGTAAACGGAGTTCCTGGGGAATAATGGGTGGCATCCCTGCCTTGGAATCCAAGTCCCAATCTAGGATTTGATAGCCAAGGAAGTTTCAGTCATAACGCATTCAAACAAGCTGATTATCAACTTGAAAACTTCTTTCAGTGCAAGACAATGGCCAGCAATAAGAATGGGAGAGATTCCTGAATAGCCGAATGATGGACAGAAATTAATTACAATTCCTGGTAAAGCGAGGGTCTATTTTCCCAGATGTCTGTTGCTGGAATCTTGTGGTATGTGGAACTGGCAAAGGATCATTTGGGGTAGTTCACTGTCAGCAATCCTCTTGTGGCTCACCTTGGAAAGATAGACATCCACAGCACAGGAAAAAGGTCCTTCGGCCCATCTAATCAGCACTGGTCAAAAGCAACCACCTAACTATTCCAGTCCCATTTTCCAGCACTTGGCCCATAGCCTTGTGGGCCTTGGCATTGCATAAGTACATCTAAATGCTACGTGGACTTCTACCTCTACCATGCTTACAGGCCGTGAGTTTCAGAGTCTCATCATCCTCTGATTAGTTTTTTTTAACTTAATATCTATCTAAGACTCCTGCCCCTTCTCTTAAATCTATGCCATCTGGTCATTGATATCTCCACAGAAGGGAACATTTCTTTCCTGTTTATGCTCCTTGTAGATTTATAAATTTCTACCATGTGCCGCTCACTTCTAAACTCACATCAATCTCGAAGGAGAGTCCACGTTTCGAGCGTAATGAAGAATTCCTGATGAAGAGCTTATGTTCGAAACGTCGACTCTCCTGCTCCTCGGATGTTGCCTGACCTGCTGAGCTTTTCCTGCACCACACCTTTTGACTCTGATCTCCCGTATCCGCAGACCCCATTTGCTCCACCTAGAAAGAAAGGGCAGCAGCTATCTAGGAATACCACCACTGACAAGTACCCCTCCAAGTCAATCTCCATCCAAATTTGGAAATATATTGCTGTTTCTTCAGTGTTACTGGATAAAAATCCTGCAATTCCCTCCCTGATGTCATTGTGTGTCCCCGAGAGCATAAGCAGTAGTTGAAGATGGCTGGTGACCACCCTCGAAAGGGAAACTGAGCAATAAATGTTGGCTCAGCTACAGATAACCACATCCCATGAATGTATTTAAAAAAAGCCTTCCTCATGATTATTTTTAGAAGATATATTGTGATGGAGGGTTTACAAAGAGGCACTCTTCTTAGATATCAACAAGTTTTATTGCAGGATAGCAATAAGTACATTTAGGGAGGCACAAAGACTAAGAATTTTAGGAGTTGGCATGAATACCAAAAGCTAGAGTAGACTGCATTACCACCACCCATAGACTCGGTGTGTCATCAGCAGAATGGTTGGAGCCAATGCAATGTGACTATTCCCCTTTCAGAACTACAACCTCCAACAGAAGGTAGATCTGGAAGCAAACTTCTAGTCCTACCCATGGTGGATGTTGTGGTGCTGTGGGTTAGACCTACTTTTAGGCAGAGAACTCAACAAGGAGAAGTGCATGAATACAGCAGATTAGAATTTAGATTTGCACCAGAATCATGCGCTCCTTCAACCAAACTATTAAACGTATTCCACTGAAGAAGCACAATTATCAGAATGCAGCAGTTCAGTGGAGTGTGCACAGCTTTCTATTAAATCTATTATCTCTTGGGGTGGCGATCATCCAGTTTAGTGTTGAAATGAGCAGCTAGCAAATTTGATGGTAAGTTTGGATGGCACTATTCTCCTTTGCTCAATGCCTGTAGGTTCAGGTGTCATTTAACTGCTTTCTTTGAGGTGAGATTTGTCTGCTTTAAGATTAATGTCAGTGTTCAGTGCCATGTTACAACAGCGATGTCAAACTCTTGGCCCTGATTAATTCAAGTCTTCAAGCAGTGACAATTAATTCCACTGAGACTTACATCGCTTGGTTGAGAGCATGGAAAAAAAACATTTGATTTTAGAGCTTTCATCTCAGTAATGGCTAATGAGAATGCCAAGATCTGTAACTATTAGCAAGTGGTGATATATATGAGCCTGAATTCCATTCCTAATGACATGGTAGGTCTACCTACCGCAGCAGTACCAGAAAGCAGCTCACCACCACCTTCTCAAGGGCAATTGGAGGTAGGCGATAAATGCTAGCCCAGATAGCAGCTCCCACATGCCAAGAATGAATGAAAAAGATATTCACCAAAGTAGCTCCCAAGCCTGCATTGAACAGATTCAGCCTCTTAGGACTTCCCAGTGTTATAACTGCAAGACCCTGTGGAGTGAGGAGAAAGGAGTGTAGAGGAATAACATTCTGGTCCCACCTCTCATTCATGGAATGTTTTCAATTCCTTTCCACCATCTGTCTGATCATCCATGATATTAGCCACTTTTGCCCAACATCAGTTGAGATGGATGGTTTCTCATACAGCTCCAGCCACATTGTAGGATGGATTTGATTGGACTAGACAGGGTAGAGGGAGATTTATCAGAACACTGCTGGGCTGGACGGACTGACCTATGAGCAAAATCTGGATGATTTCCTTGGAGCAACGAAAGTTAGGAGTTATAGAATCATAGAGATGTACAGCACAGGAACAGAACCCTCAGTCCAACTTGTCTATGATGACCAGATATCCTAAATTAATCAAGTCCTACTTATCAGCATTTGGCCCATATCCCTCAAAACCCTTCTTATTCATATACCCATCCAGATGCCTTTTAACTGCTGTAATTATAGAGGCAAAGAAGATTATGATGGCATAGATACGATGTGTAGGAAGTCATTTTAATAGTGGGAGTTTGCAACTTACTGCTTGAAAGAATGGTTGAGTCAGAAACTCTTATAAGGCTTAAGCAATATTTAGATATGCACTTGCATTAGCATAGTCACCAGGATTATGGGCCATGAGTTGGAAAATTAGATTAGTAATTAATCAGATCTTTGATGATCTGCGTGCACATGATGGGCCAAATGGCCTATTTGTGTGTAGTAAACATCTCTGAGTCTATGACTGAGTGACAAATCATGCCCAGGAATCCTATGGTGAAGTTATCTCCACAGAGTACTTTCCCTGAGGAAGACAGTATCACTAAAAGAAGGAAGAGAAATGAGCTGAGTTTCTGTATTGTGTAGGTCTCTGAAAGCAGGAAGAAAAAGTATTAATTCCTTTTTAAAGATTGCACACAGAATAACTTTCAATGAGAACAAATAAAATCAAAGAGACTAAGGATACTTGTATTCAACGTTGTTCAGATTTAATACTCATCAAACGCTGTAGACTGGCCTCGCCTAACCTACACGAGATGGTCTCTGGAGCATTGGTACTGTTTGACCATCTGGATGGCAGGTGGGTTGGGATCTCTCACTGAATCATTCTGATGGTCAGGCTTCATTTGGCATGCAGTGTGCCTTAAACAGAGGAAGGCAAGGGGTTGGTGCTTATTTAAAGTGAAGTTTCAGTTTTAATTGAGCTGCAGCTTTTGTTCGGCATTGTGTGTTGCTGTGGGCGCTGCTGCCAGACATTTGTAATGGCATAACAAATAAAACCTTTCAGGGCACTGAGGTTTTAGCTGTGTTGGTGAAGGGCTTTTGCAATCAATGGTATGGGGTGTTAGTTACTCTGCTGAAGCAAAATGACGTGAAATGGAGAGTCCTATTAAACTGCAGATCCGTTATCCATGATATATGTATCTCATTGGGGACTATGGATGTCGTCTCACATCCTTCTCATCACCTTGAGTCCTCTGTGGTTCCTTGGTCATAGAGCAGGATCTTGCCATTCTTCCTCTTTTAACTAGAAAAGAATGGTCCAAAACACTCATCCAAATCTTTATGAAGGTCTAAATAGTTTTACTTGTTCATGTCCAGTCTGATCACCCAGTTATAAGAAGGATATTATTAATCTGGAGAAGGTTTACCAGGATGTTGTCAGGTATGAAAGGTCTGAGTTATAAAGAAAGGCTGGGACCTTTTTCCCTGGAGCGTAGGGAGTTGAGAGACAACCTTATAGAAGTTTATAAAATACTGAGAAATAGGGATAGGGCTAATGGGATCTGTCTTTTCCCGAGGGTGGGGGATTTCAAGACTGGGGGCACATTTTAAAGGTTAGAGGAGAGATATTTTAAAAATATATGAGGGGAATTTTTTTTACACAGAGGGTGGCTCGCGTGTGGAACGAACTTCCAGAGGAAGTGGTAGATTTGGGCACAGTTGCAACATTTAAAAGACATTTTGATGAGCACAAGAATAGGAAAGGATTGGAGAGATATGGGCTAGCAACAGGCATATGGGACTAGTTCAGTTAGGGATTATGTTTGGCATGGACTAGTTGTACTGAACAGTCTGTCTTTGTGCCATAGAACATAGAACATAGAACAATACAGAGCAGAACAGGCCCTTCAGCCCTCGATGTTGTGCCGACCTGTGAACTATTCTCAGCTCATCCCCCTACACTATCCCAAAATCATCCATGTGCTTATCTAAGGATTGTTTAAATCTCCTTAATGTGGCTGAGTTGATTACATTAGCAGGTAGGGCATTCCACACCCTTACCACTCCATACATAAAGAACCTGCCTCTGACATCTGTCCTAAATCCAATACCCCTCAATTTGTAGTTATGCCCCTTTGTGCACGCTGACATCATCATCCATATGAGTTGATGACTCGATAAGAACATTCATAACTTTCACTTTCAGATCAGTCATTAGTGGCAATCTTAGCCTAGCTGGAAGCAGAAATCAACTATTCACTAGTGTTAATATTGCCATAAATATATAATTTTCACTTCTCCCTTAATACCACAATACCATTTTATAATCTTGCCTTGTGAAAGTTGACAGCTATTTATTTGAGAGAAGCGAAACTACTGAGAGCAGAGGTAGCCCCCTTCAGAGTATACATGGAAATGGTGTAAGGAGAGGAATAGAAGAGGGACAAGACGACGTCCTGTGCTCTTAAGTTTTGTTTGCTTGGAAGATAGATTTAATGTTAGCAATTAATACTTCTGCAGCATTAGGGAAAGAACAAATAGAAACATATAAAATTATGAAGGGAATAGAAAAGATAGAAGTGGAGAGGATGTTTCCACTGGCGGGTGAAACTGGAACAAGAGGACACCACCTCAAAATTAGGGGGAGCAGATTTAGGACTGAATTGAGGAGGAATTTCTTCACTCAGAGGGTTGTGAATCCATGGAATTCCCAGTCCAGTGAAGTAGTTGAGGCTTCCTCAGTAAATGTTTTTAAAGCTAAGATGGATAGTTTTTGAACAATGAAGGAATTAAGGGATATGGTGAGAGGGCGGGTCAGTGTGGCTGAGGCCACAAGAAGATCAGCCATGATTTTATTGAATGGTGGAGCAGGTTTGAAGGACCAGATGGCCTACTCCTGCTCCTGGTTCTTATGTTCTTTTGTTCTTTAACTTTTGCAACAATTCTGGGAATAGTTGGACTTGTAATATTAGTACATTTTCCCGTGTAAGTCATCATAGCATACAAACCCTACAAATACAAAAAATTAGTCACCTTAAAATTAGAACTGTGTCATTCAAAGATGATGTCAGAAAGCATCTCATCCTATAAACAACAATTTGTAAAGACATAACACCTACAAAGAAATATGACATCTCAAAGCATTTTTCAGAAGAGCTATCCAGCAAAATCTGACGAAGGAAGGAAATATTAGGACTAAGTGTTGGTTGAAATTTTGATTAAAGGGGTATATTTTGACAAGCACCTTAAAGGATGAAAGAGAGGTACAGAAGCAAAGAGGATTAGAGAGAGAATCACAGAGCTTAAGGCCATGGTAGATTAAAAAAAAGCAAACCCACCAATGGAGAGGATGTTCAAGAGACCAGAATTAAAGGAAGATAGATGTCCTTGAGGTTTATGGGGCTGGAAGAAGTTACAGAGTTAGGGAGAGCAAGGCCATGGAGGGATTTGAAAATACGAATGAGAATTCTGGAGTCATTTGTAAGTCAGTGAGCACAGCTGAGATAGATATCTGGGACGGAGTTCAAATTACAAAACAGGTAGCAGATTAGTGGATCAATGCGAGGTTACAAAAAACATGGTAAGGCAGCCAAGGGTGCTTTAAGTAGTTGAATCTGGAAGTAATAAGGAAGGCTTCAGTCACTAATAAACTAAAGTGAGTGGGGATGGAGTCAAGGGCAATGCAACAGAGAATAAAATTAACTGACTTAGTGATGATGTGAACATGTTGTCAGAAGCTTACCTTTGCTTCAGGTTATGATGAAATCATGGCTTTAAGAGGAGTACTTTGTCCTTTTTATTTTGAAGAGAGGTTGAGAAAGAGGTTCTGAATGGTTTGTTCCAAGCCAATAAAGTAAACTTAAAATCAACTTGTGAAGTCTTAGCTTATTTTTTAGAAGATGGAGCAATAGAATCAGCTTGATTGGTGGTGTCAAGCCCCCATAGAACCAGGGATTTTGGTTTAACATTCATAGTTGTTGGGGTTTGGAAGCTTCTATACATCTCTCCTTACTCTTCTTCACAGCTTTCTCTTACTGCTCTTTCCTCCTGAACTGGAAAAACACTGCATGTGAGATAACCTTTTTTTTACTGAATTTGCCTTTGCCAAGGATGTGTTTATGGGACGTTATAATCTTAGAACAGCTCATCAGAAAGTAGTTAACATACGGCTTATCTTGTTATATATTTCTAAAGAGTTACAGTTAAGCTAATTTTTTAAATATCTTATATTGCTTGTATTTTAGCTGTTGTGTAAAAATAAAGTGTGTTTTGCTTCAAGCCTGAGAGTTTACATTTGAAATTCACACTTCCTTTTAAAAATAAGAATAGTTGAGGTCTATCTTCTTAATATATTTTGCTCTGGTCCATAACTAAGTATGAAAGCTTGAAAATGACCAAGGATGAAGTTGGTGACTCGTAAACCAACAGTGCCAGGGTCCCAGGTTCAATTCCAGCCTTGGGCGACTGTCTGTGTGGAGTCTGCACATTCTCCCCGTGTCTGTGTGGGTTTCCTCTGGGTGCTCCAGTTTCCACCCATGGGCCGATGGGTCTGCTTACAGACTGTCGGGATTCTAATTCTAATTCTAAACACTATTTTGTTTTTCTCCAGGATTAAAGTCCATGACTTCAATCATAAATAGCTTATTTGTAGAAAGTTCTGCTCATTCAATACTGATGACAAGCAATCAGTCTGCAAATCTGCAGATGGTAGAGGACTCAGCAGAGGGGCCATTCAAAATGAGAACTACCTTCCCTGAACAGATCTAATTTAACCACGAATTTAACCAGGACCAATTAAATTTTCAAGTCAGTTTATATGGTGGAATTAACATACAAAACAGCAATGATCAAACTGATTGGCAACAGGCCAAGGGACTTAATGGCTTCCGCACATTTCTCTATTGCATGAATTGACAAGTAAGAAGAAGCAAAGAAAATTGATCTGTTGAAATTAAAGAAACAATACACCACTGGGGACACACAAAATCTTCTTGAGTCTTTAACAAAATGATAACTGGTAATAAAATGAGTCGAGAGGTTCCTCCCACAGAAGAATAATTAAATCATCATTTAATACAACCAACCACTGATATTCAAAGGAAAAGAACAGAGAAACAGTCGTCATGCAATCTTCCAAACTTGCAGAAATGGAACATCCCACGATCATGCACAAGAAGTTAGTGTTGTATTCAGCAGGAATGACAATGTTTGTGGAAACTTACACTAGCAATAAACTTAGTCACAGGACACAGGAGAATGGTGCTCAAGTGAAAACTCACAACTCAAAATAAAGCACCAGTAACTTTATTGAAATAAGGGTTTGCATTTTGCACTTACTTTCAGAGAGGTAGCTGACATTATGCCATGACAAAGAAAACAGTATCAATTGAACTCATCATCCAAGCTCCCAATTTATACTGTGCGCAATTAAATCCACTTGCCAAACCAAACTTATCTTATATTTAAAGAAATGGTGATTGGGAGCCATTTCTGCAAGGCTTCCTGTTTGAACCATGATAATAAATTGCAAAAATATAAGTTGTGATTTTATCAGAAGTCTGAGGATTGGAATTTGGAAGGGACACAAGAGTCAGAGGCTCACATGGCACTCCCTCCAGCTATCAATGCCGTTCCATAATCATTGAAACCCAGCTGTTTCTTTCCAATCAACTGGAAAGCTAAAGATCTCAGAGTAATGTGCACAAACATACTTGAAAAGCTCTTACAAATCACTTCACTGAAGCTGAATTTGCTTCATAATACCTCTTCAATCTCATTGTATTTGCAGATTCTCTTTCAATATGTACAAGATCACTGTTAACATTTTTAACAGTTGACAGAATTGCGCAGGGGTCTGAAAGAAATGGCTGTGGTAATATTTACGGTAGAATCAGAGAAAAAGTCTCGTGAGGCCAGCCTTGACATTGGAAGCATCTTGTTTCATCTTTTATTCACAGCAGCATTGAGAGTTTCTTGCTAATTGCCAATTAAGACATTAAGACTATAAGATGTTGGATCAGAAGAAGGCTATTCTGCCCACCGAGTCTGGTCCACCATTCAGTTAGTTCTGATAATCCTCAACTCTACTTTCCTGTCTTTTCCCAGAACCCTTGATTCCCTTACTGGTTAAAAAATCTAATTATCTCAGCTTTAAATATACGTAATGACCCAGTCTTAAGAGCCCATTGTGAGAAAGATCGACACAGATTGACACCTCTCAGAAAAAACATTTTGCCTCATCTCTGCCTTAAATGGGTGATCCCTAACTATGAGATTATGTTGTCCGTTCGAGACTGTCTCAGAAGGGGAAACAACCCTTCCACTTCTGTCCTGTCAAATCCATCAGAATCGTGCTGCAAAAAGATTGTCCCTCATTCTTCTCAACTCCAATAAGCATAGGCTCAACAGACACAACCTATCCTCATAAGGTCCATGCAATAGTCCCTCTGCACCCAGAGTCAACTTATATAAATTTTTCATGAAAAGCTCCAATGCTGCTTAGCGGACTGAATTAAAACTGTTCACAATATTCCAGTTGTGATCTAACTAGTGCATTGTGTACCTTTACCAAGACTTTCCTGTTTTGATATACATTCCCTTTGAGATAAAGATCACAATTGCACTTACCTTCCCCATTATCTGTGAGCTTTTTCCTGATTTAAGCTCGAGGATTCCCAAATCCTTCCATGCTGTAGCTTTCTGCATTCCTTCATCATTTTACTAATATCCATCACATTATGTTCGAGCTATCATTTGTTTCCCAGTTACTTAACATGTTTGTATCCTTCTCCAGACTCTTTGTGTCATTCTCAGCACTTGGTTTCATATCTAATTTTGTATCATTCATTTAGCCATGGGAAATGCAGAGTTACAGGGATAGGGAAGGGGATAGGTCTGGGTGGGAAGCTCTGAGGGTCAGTGTGGACTCAATGGGCCAAATGACCTGCTTCCACACTGTAGGGATTCTATGATTCAACATCTCTGATCTACTTACTGCCCCTCAAACTCCACTGGCATGTCTGATTGCAATGCTGCAGAAAGGACACTCTCTGCTCAGGGTCACATACACACGTCCAGCTCATTGACTAGACCAGGCTGCATCTCCAGCAGGGGAAACACAAAGGAAGGAAGTTTGTCACAGTCGTCAGCAGGCCACAGACGAATCAAGGGAAATAACCTTTGCTCAAGGTATTTTGGCACACAATCAATCAACAGCAGCCTCCAATACCAGTCCAGGGACTTGGAAACAGTCAGTCAACCCCCAGGGTCGGTCAAAGCCGGAAAGCTCTCCATATAAGGAGTGAGGAGCTGAATGTCAGAGAGCCCATTGCCAATGTTGAATTTTTCTGCCCCTTATACCCCATCCTTCCCTAGAATATGGTACAGCCAGGTATTAAGGGTGTTAACAAGAGTTAAGTGTGTCAGGCATTAAATTGGGTGGCACAACATTTATGCTCAGTATAGGTGGGAGGTGGCCTCTGTGAATAAGTTGGCAGGGACAGGGGTCATGTAGGGTTTGGTGGGTGGGTGACAAGCAATCAGAGAGGCTGCAGCATGCAATGGTGAGACAGATAGATCATGCGCCCTGTACACAGGAACAGACATAGAGTCATTGAGAGCTACAGAGGAACCTCAATTATCCAACATTCAATTATCCAAATATCAGATTATCCGGCGAGATCACAAGGTCCTGATGCTCAGCTGGCATTCAATTATCCAGAATTCGATTAACTGAGTGAAATACTCCCCGCCCAGATCCTTAGGATAATCGAGGTTCCTCTGTATATGCGAGAAGATGGTTGGTGGCAGCGAAGCTAGCACAGTGAGGAAGGACAAAGATCTTCTTCCTTGAGCAATGGGCGCTCCTCCACTCCTACGTAACCCAGGTGATAGCCTCAGACCAGGCTGACATGGTATGATGTCATAGACTCCACTGCTGGTCCTGGGGCAAGAGAAAGTCCCACTTGTATATCATTTCCAGGTCCCTTCTGATATGGTGGCATCCAGATTTTCCCATCACTGACATGACTGGGGCTAGCATCAAGAACCACGCAGGCCAGCTCTTAGAGGACACACAGTACTTGTCCGGGTGCGCAGTAGACAGTTAAAGATGGTGCAGATGTAAGGGATGTTGGTGAATTTTGTGATACCCACTGAGAGACATGTAAGACAGTGAGGAAATTGGACATGACAGGCACTGTGACGGCGAGGTAGATAAGTAGTGGGAACAGGTTTGGTAAGATATGGCAAGTAAACACGAGGACTCATAGTGGAAGTACTTCCAAAACAACTCAACCTCACACAAAGACAACCAAAAACACATACCATTCAGCTCAGGATATTTGTTGTATAGCATTATTGTCTGTACAGGTGTCCATCACTCTCACCAATCTAAATACAGACATGTTAATGCATTTGAAGAAACACAAAGAATGATCAAGTAGGTGGTTTTAATTTATCAGGATCTAAAGTGCCTGAGGAGTATGATATTTTACGTTCACTCAAAATTAGCACTCTATTTTCAGTTAGCTGGAAAAAATCTGCCAAGATCTGTGTGTCTCTAACTGATAGTAGAACATCACGTTTGGGTGATCTACCTTATCACCAAACTAATTGGAGAAATCTGGAAGTCAGCGTTGAGCGTGGGGTGCTGCAAAGGCACAGCAGGTCAGGCAGCATCCGAGGAGCAGAAGAATCGACGTTTCAGGCAAAAGTCCTTCATCAGGAATGACGTTGTGGGCTGGTGGGCCGAGAGATAAATGGGAGGAGAGGTGGGACTGGGGGGAAGGAGCTAAGAGTGTAATTGGTAGTTGGAGGTGAGGGTGGAGCGGATAGGTGGGAAGGAGGATGGACAGGTAGGACAGGCCATGACGGGGGTGTTGAGTTGGGAGGTTGGGTCTGGGATAAGGTTGGGGAAGGGGAAATAATGAAACTGCTGAAATCCACGTTGATGCCGTGGGGTTGGAGAGTCCTGAGGAGGAAGACTAGGCCTTCTTCCTCGAGGAATTGGTTTGTCAAGGTGTGGCGATGGAGGAGGCCCAGGACCTGCATGTCCTTGGCAGAGTGGGAGGGGAAGTTGAAGTGTTCGGCAACGGGGCGGTGGAGTTGGTTGGTGCGGGTGTCGCGAGATGTTCTCTGAAGCACTTTGCAGGCAGGTGTCATGTCTCCCCAATGGAATGGAGACTACATCGGGAACAACGGATACAGTAAATGACATATATGGACGTGCAGGTGAAACTTTGATGGATATGGAAGGCTCCTCTGGGCCCTTGGATGGAATCACAATCTCAACTACCTTCCCCGCAGCCTCACACCCCTCCCATTTATTTCGCAGTCCCTCAGGCCACAAGCCTCATTCCTGATGAAGGACTTTTGCCTGAAATGTTGATTCTCCTGCTCCTCGGATGCTGCCTGACCTGCTGTGCTTTTTCAGCACCACACTCTCAACTCCAGACTAAAAGGTCCGCCAGTGACAAGATTCAACACTGAGACAACTGCTGATCTCCATGAAAACTGAATCAAATGGTTGGATTGATGTTTTTCGGTTTCACCTCATCAACTTGCCTTTGTTATAGACGAGGCCAGACCACTCAAAACGTTCTTGAGCAGGCAACCCTCAGACCATAACTTTGCAATTTGTTTCGGTAAGTGTACAGTGAAAATTACCCAGAGTAAGTTAGCTAGATTGACTACTAGGTTTTAAAACAGACAGAAATGTATTCACAAAATTACACAATGAGCCACATAGAGAACCCCTACAGAGCTCAATCTATCCAAACTAGACTTAATTATGCTGTTCTGAATATGCATAACAGTCCAATAAGCAAACTCCCTTAAAAACCAGAACAAATGGAACACACGCTTCCAGGTTGAAGTTAAAAGGGCAGAAAGACAGAGAGAGAGAGAGAGAGAGAGGGTTTCCACACAGCTTACTGTTGAAATCCTCACCAGTTCTGGACTGAGCTAAACTGCTCAGCGAGAGAGTTGACCACTCCCATTTCATTCTACAGGTCACTTCTAATACATGACCACTTTGGCTACAAGTTTCATCTGCTTACATATAAATAAAAAAGGTCTCTCAATGCCCTTTAATCTCTATACCAAACCAATCTAATTGGCACCGGGAGTGGTTTATGACCCCTCTGAAAAAAAAAACAAGGGCACAGTATCTTTGAGAAAAGGAACAAGCTTTAAGAGAAAAGAAACCAGCTTTGTGACACCCTGACCAGGTTGAAAAGAATATTTGACAGAATGGATTTTGCACAGTCTGTAGAAGAATGCATAGAGGGCTTTCTTACACTCTTCCTTTGAAAAAAAAATGCTGCTCAGTGTTGTTGGTCCAGAACAAATAGTTAGTAAATCTTAAAAGGATGACAGCAAGATAATCACACCACCAGCTTCACTTCCTTCCCCTCTCCTGCTCTTTACATGTCTTTTCTTTCAGAATTACTGACTTGAACGCAATTTAGAAATAAATACTTGCCTCTCAATTGCTGCTCTATATATTTTGCCAATCATGAGTTATCTGCTCTGTCCCATTTTGTTACCGATGACAAACTCTCTATATATCAAAGAGATTGCGGCTGTTTATTGCAAAAGAGAAAACAGCAGGCAGAGACAGTTAAACAGAACACGATGATCAGCCACTCTGCTCGGTTCAATTCTCTATCAGGAATTATTGATACTTTTCCACCAAATGTTCAGTAATAATAATATTAAAGACTGGTGTAAATCTTGTTTAAGTATTTGCTTGGAAAAATCCATTCATAACAGCCATTTCTTGCAAATGGAACACCAATGTTTTATAAAGTTGTATCCATAAATAATGGATTAGTGACCTTTAATAATTTGAAGGACTTGATGCGTAAAATGGTGAACAAAGTTAGAAGGCAAGGTTTATGAAGGTTTGTAGCTCAGGTTGAGGTTTAGGGTGTAGGTTTGCTCGCTGAGCTGTAGGTTTGATATCCAGACGTTTCATTACCTGGCTAGGTAACATCGTCAGTGGCGACCTCCAAGTGAAGCGAAGCTGTTGTCTCCTGCTTTCTATTTATATCTTTCTCCTGGATGGGGTTCCTGGGGTTTGTGGTGATGTCATTTCATGTTCGTTTTCTGAAGGGTTGATAGAAGGCATCTAGATCTATGTGTTTGTTTATGACGTTGTGGTTGGAGTGCCAGGCCCCTAGGAATTCTCTGGCCTGTCTTTGCTTAGCCTGTCCCAGGATAGATGTGCTGCCTCAGTTGAAATGGTGTTTTTCTTTCATCTGTGTGTAGGGCTACGAGGGAGAGAGGGTCGTGCCTTTTTGTGGCTAGCTGATGTTCGTGTATCCTGGTGGCTAACTTTCTTCCTGTTTGTCCTATATAGTGTTTGTGGCAGTCTTGCATGGAATTTTGTAGATGACGTTGGTTTTATCCATGGGTTGTACTGGGTCTTTTAAGTTTGTTAGTTTTTGTTTGAGAGTGTTGGTGGGTTTGTGTGCTGCTAGGATTCCGAGTGGTCTTAGTAGTCTGGCTGTCATTTCAGAGACTTCTTTGATGTATGGTAAGATGGTTAGGGTTTCTGGCTGTGTTGGTCTGCTTGTCGTGGTTTGTTCCTGAGGAATCTGCGGACTGTATTTTTTCAGTATCCGTTCTTCTTGAATACATTGTATCGGTGGTTCTCCTCTGTTTTCCGAAGTTCGTCTGTACGGCAGTGTGATGTGGTTCGTTGGAATAGTGTTCTGATACAGCTTTATTTGTGTGTGTTGAGATGGTTCACCTTCAACAACATAATCTACAAATAAACCAACAGCACACCCATGGGATCTCCGCTATCAGGATTCATAGCAGAAGCGATAATGCAAAGGCTAGAACAAACAGCCCTACCAACCATCAAACCAAAATCTGGGTCCGCTACGTACCTCTGTCATCACAAGACGAAACAAGATAGAAGAGACATTTAACATCGTCAACAACACCCTCACAGGCATAAAGTTCACCAAGGAGGAAGAAACTGACAACAAACTCGCATTCCTGGATGTCACAATAGAAAAAAAGGACAATGGAGAACTACAAACCTGCGTATACAGAAAACCGACAAACACTGACCAAATACTTAACTACACCAGCAACCATCCCAGCACACACAAACGAAGCTGTATCTGAACATTATTCCAATGAGCCACCACACACTGCAGTACAGACAAACTTCAGAACACAGAGGAGAACCACGTTTACAACGTATTCAAGAAGAACGAATACTCAAAAAATACAGTCCACAGATTCCTCAGGAACAAATCACGCCAAGCAGACCAAACACAGCCAGAAACTCTAACCACCTTACCATGCATCAAAGAAGCCTCAGAAATGATAGCCAGACTACTAAGACCACTCGGAATCCTAGTAGCACGCAAACCCAACAACACTCTCAAACAAAAACTAACAAACTTAAAAGACGCAGTGCAACCCATGGACAAAACCAACGTCATCTACAAAATTCCATGCAAGGACTGACACAAACACTATGTAGGACAAACAGGAAGGAAGTTAGCCACCAGGATACGCGAACACCAGCTAGCCACAAAAAGACACGACCCTCTCTCCCTTGTAGCCCTACACACGGATGAAAAAAAACACCATTTCGACTGGGACAACACATCTATCCTGGACCAGGCTAAGCAAAGACAGGCCAGAGAATTCCTAGAGGCCTGGCACTCCAACCTCAATGCCATAAACAAACACATAGATCTAGATGCCATCTATCAACCCCTCAGAAAACGAACAGGAAATGACATCACCACAAACCCCAGGAACCCCATCCAGGAGAAAGATATAAATAGAAAGCAGGAGACAACAGCTTCGCTTCACTCGGAGGTCACCACTGATGATGTTACCTAGCCAGGTAATGAAACGTCTGGATACCAAACCTACAGCTCAGCGAGCAAACCCGCACCCTAAATGTCAGAAGGCCAATGTAAGCTAATCGGATAACTGTCGTCAGGACAAAAAAGAATGTAGCTTATAAATCAATAGAAGCATTGCCCATGGATGGAAGTTGCATGTGGACATTCTCATTGGACTATACAGGGATTTTCTAGGAAATTGAAGATATGCCCAGCACTTCCTTACTTCTGAAAAGCCCCCATTTAAATCAGATGGTTCTAAAGACATTAACAAAATAGTTACTCAGGAATTTGTCTATTAAATACAGAGTCTACATCCTGAGTAAATATTCAACTCACCCCATAAGTTACCATGCACACGCCTCAAATACTCCAGATGGAATACTTACACCCACCCCTTCCCCACCTCTACCTTACACTGACCTGGGGGTTCCCAACATTCTTTCATGCCCCCTCCCCTCAGCCGTCCCCCACCTCCACTCCCATACCCTGCTCTGAGATACATACGGCCCTTTCAACCCCAACTCCAGGTTAGTTCCTTGTTTCCCCATTGTGGACCCAACACCTCTTTCCCTGCTTCATACACAAGCCACCTTTGCCACACTCTGGATGCCAATCTCCTTCTCCTGATCCCAACCCAACTCCCCTTCCCTCGCTCCCAAACAAAAAATGCCTTCACCTGCCCTGGGCCAGACAGCCCTTAACCCTGTCCAAACCCTGTCTCCAGTCATCCATTCACCTTCAGTCAAAAGAAAGAAAATTATGTTGGACATGGAAACAGTAGTTCTAATGTTCTAATTGCAAGAAGATGAATCACTTTGCAGACAAGTGGTTCAGTTAAAAAGAAGCAAGAAAAATTCTTTGAGGAAGACTGTTGGAAAAATATCAGCTAATGAGTCTGACTTGGAGGTGCTGGTGTTGGAATGGGGTGTACAAAGTTAAAAATCACATGACATTAGGTTATTGTCCAACAGGTTTACTTGGAAGCACTAGCTGCTCCTTCATATGGTGGTTGTGGAGTATAAGATCATAGGACATTATCGGAAGGATGTTGTGAAACCTGAAAGTTTTACAAGGATGTTACCCAGGGTTGGAGATTTTGAGCTTTGGGAGAGGTTCGAACAGGCTGGGGCTGTTTTCCTTGGGGTGCCGAAGGCTGAGAAGTGACCTTATAGAGGTTTACAAAATTATGAGGGGCACGGATAGGATAAATAGACAAGGTCTTTTCCCTGGGGTGAGGGAGTCGAGAACACGCAGTCATAGGTTTCGGCTGAGTGGGGAAAGATATAAAAGAGACCGAAGGGGCAACATTTTCATGCAGAGTGTGGTACATGCATGGAGTGGGCTGCCAGAGGAAGTGGTGGAGGCTGGTGCAATTGCAACATTTAAAAGGCATCTGGATGGGTATGTGAATAGGAAGAGTTTGGAGGGATATGGGCTGGGTGCTGGCAGGTGGGACTAGATTGGGTTGGGATATCTGGTCGGCATGGACGGGTTGGACCGAAGGATGTGTTTCCATGCTGTACATCTCTATGACTCTATGATACCATCTTATAACTAAGTGGCCTAAAAGAAGTCATGCGATATCTTTCACAAACAGGGTTAAGGAAAATCCTAAAGCCTTTTTTTTCATATATAAGGAGCAAGAGGGAAACTAGAGAAAGGGTTGGCTCACTCAAGAACAAAGGGGGAATGCATGGAGTCAGAGAAAATGAATTCTTAATGAATACTTTGCATCAGCATTCACCGAGAAGGGGGACATGACAGATGTTGAAGTTAGGGATAGATGTCTGATTACTCTCAGTCAAATTGGCATAAGGAGGGGTGAAGTTTTGGGTATTTTAAAAGGACTTAAGGTAGACAAGTCCCCGGGTCCTAATGGGATCTACCCCAGGTTACTGAGGGAAGCGAGAGAGGAAATAGCTTGGACTTTAATAGATAGCTTTGCAGCATCTTTGAACACAGGCAAAGCCCTGGAGGACTGGTGAATTGCTAACGTCGTCCCCTTATTTAAGGAGAGTAGCATGGATACGCTGGGTAATTATAGACCGGTGAGTCTGACGTTAGTGGTAGGGAAGCTGCTGAAGAAGATATTGAGGGACAGGATCTATTCCAATCTGGAAGAAAATGGGCATATCAGTAATGAGCAGCATGGTTTTATTGGGGGGAAGGTCATGTCTTAAGAGCCTAATAGAATGTTTTGAGGAGGTGACAAAGTTGATTGATGGGAGAAGGGCGGTCGATGTCATATACATGGACGTTAGTAAGGCATTTGATAAGGTTCTCCATGGTAGGCTGATGGATTTGAGGAGCATAAGTTGGGAGGATAGGCTGTCAGGGAAAGATGTGGTGGAAATGTGGAACTTTTTCAAGGAGCAGATACGACGCGTCCTTGATATGTATGTACCTATCAGGCAGGAAAGAAATGGTCGTGTGAGGGAGCCTTGGTTGACGAGGGAGGTTGAATGTCTAGTAAAGAGGAAGAAGGAGGCTTACATAAGGTTGAGGAAACAGGGTTCGGACAGAGCAGTGGAGGGAGACAGGATAGCCAGAAGGGACCTGAAGAAAGGGATTAGGAGAGCTAAGAGAGGGCATGAAAAATCCTTGGTGGATAGGATCAAGGATAACCCCAAGGCATTTTATGCGTATGTGAGAAACATGAGAATGACGAGAACGAGGGTAGGTCCGATCAAGGACAGTAGTGGGAGATTGTGTATTGAGTCGGAAGAGATAGGAGAGGTCTTGAACGAGTACTTTTCTTCAGTATTTACGAACGAGAGGGACCGTATTGTTGAAGAGGAGAGTGTGAAACGGACTGGTAAGCTAGAAGAGATACTTGTTAGGAAGGAAGATGTGTTGGACATTTTGAACAACTTGAGGATAGACAAGTCCCCCGGGCCTGACGGGATATATCCTAGGATTATGTGGGAAGCAAGAGAGGAAATTGCAGTACCGTTGGCAATGATCTTTTCGTCTTCACTGTTAACGGGGGTGGTACCAGGGGACTGGAGAGTAGCGAATGTTGTGCCCCTGTTCAAAAAAGGGAATAGAGATAACCCCGGGAATTACAGGCCAGTTAGTCTTACTTCTGTGGTAGGCAAAGTAATAGAAAGGGTACTGAGGGATAGGATTTATGAGTATCTGGAAAGACACTGCTTGATTAGGGACAGCCAGCACGGATTTGTGAAGGGTTAGTCTTGCCTTACAAGTCTTATTGAATTCTTTGAGGAGGTGACCAAGCATGTGGATGAGGGTAGAGCAGTGGATGTAGTGTACATGGATTTTAGTAAGGCATTTGATAAGGTTCCCCATGGTAGGCTTATGCGGAAAGTCAGGAGGCATGGGATAGAGGGAAACTTGGCCAATTGGATTGAAAACTGGCTAACTGGTCGAAGTCAGAGAGTGGTGGTAGATGGTAAATATTCAGCCTGGAGCCCAGTTACAAGTGGAGTTCCGCAGGGATCAGTTCTGGGTCCTCTGCTGTTTGTAATTTTTATTAATGACTTGGATGAGGGAGTCGAAGGGTGGGTCAGTAAATTTGCAGATGATACGAAGATTGGTGGAGTTGTGGACAGTGAGGAGGGCTGTTGTCGGCTGCAAAGGGACTTGGATATGATGCAGAGCTGGGCTGAGGAGTGGCAGATGGAGTTCAACCCTGCCAAGTGTGAGGTTGTCCATTTTGGAAGAACAAATAAGAATGCGGAATACAGGGTTAACGGTAGAGTTCTTAGTCAGGTGGATGGAACAGAGGGATCTTGGGGTCTATGTTCATAGCTCTTTGAAAGTTGCCACTCAGGTGGATAGAGCTTGTAAGAAGGCCTATGGTGTATTAGCGTTCATTAGCAGAGGGATTGAATTCAAGAGTCGTGAAGTGATGTTGCAGCTGTACAGGACTTTGGTTAGGCCACATTTGGAGTACTGTGTGCAGTTCTGGTCACCTCACTTTAGGAAAGATGTGGAAGCTTTGGAGAGGGTGCAGAGAAGATTTACCAGGATGTTGCCTGGAATGGAGAATAGGTCGTACGAGGACAGGTTGAGAGTTCTCGGCCTTTTCTCGTTGGAACGGCGAAGGATGAGGGGTGACTTGATAGAGGTTTATAAGATGATCAGAGGAATAGATAGAGTAGACAGTCAGAAACTTTTTCCCCGGGTACAACAGAGTATTACAAGGGGACATAAATTTAAGGTGAAGGATGGAAGGTATAGGGGAGATGTCAGGGGTGGGTTCTTTACCCAGAGAGTGGTGGGGGCATGGAATGCGCTGCCCGTGGCGGTGGTAGAGTCAGAATCATTGACGACCTTTAAGCGGCAATTGGATAGGTACATGGATGGGTGCTTAATCTAGGATAGATGTTCGGCACAACATCGTGGCCGAAGGGCCTGTTCTGTGCTGTATTGTTCTATGTTCTATGTTCTAGAAGGTGAAGTTGCATGGGGTCCAGAGTATTCTAGCCAGATGGATAGACAACTGCCTGGGCAACAGGAGACAGAGAGGAGGAGTGGAAGGAAGTTTTTCAAAATGGAGACTTGTGACCAGTGGTGTTCCACATGAATCCATGCTGGGACCATTGTTGTTTGTGATAAATCTAAATGATTTGGAGGAAGGTATCGGTTGCCTGATTAGTAAGTTTGCAGGTTACACTAAGATTAGTGGAGTAGCAGTGTGTAAAGGGGACTGTCAGAGAATTCAGCAGAATATAGATAGATCAGAAAGTTGGGCAAGGAAATGACAGATGGTGTTCAATCCAGGCAAATGCGAGGTGATGCATTTTGGAAGATCCAATTCAAGAGCGAACTGTACAAAAAATGGAAAGGTCTTGGGGAAAATTGACGTACAGAGATTTCAGGTCCATTGTTCTTTGAAAGTGGCAACACAGGTCAGTAAAGTGGTCAAGAAGGCATGCTTTCCTTCATTGGACAGGGTATTGAGTACAAGAGTTGGCAAGTCACATTATAGTTGTATAGGACTTTGGTTTGGCCACATTTGGAATACTGCATATAGTTCTGGTCACCACATTACCAAAAGGTTGTGGGTGCTTTGGAGAGGGTGCAGAGAAGATTCACCATGATGTTGCCTGGTATGGAGGGTGCTAGCTATGAAGAGAGGATGTGTAGATTAGGATTATTTTCATTAGAAAGATGGAAGTTGATGCGGGACCTGATTGAGATCTACAAAATCATGAGAAGTATCGATAAGGAGTACAGCAAGAAGCTTTTTCTCAGAGTGGGGGACGCAATTACTAAGGGGTGCGAGTTCAAAGTGAGGGGGAAAATGTTTGGGGAAGATATACATGAAAAGTTCTTTACGCAGAGGGTGGTGGGGTCCTGAAATGATAGCATTATTTAAGATTCATCTGGATAGATACATAATTGGGCAGGGAGCAAAGGATCTTTAGAACAGAGAATCATAGAATCCCTACAGTGTGGAAACAGGTCAATCAAGTCCACACTGACCTTCCAAACAGGGATTCACCCATTCCCCCTCCCCTATATTTAGCCCTGACTAATGCTGTTAACCCACACATCACTGAACACTATAGGCAATTTAGCACCCCAATTCACCAAAACTGCACACCTTTGTACTGTGGGAGGAAACCCACGCAGACAGAGGGAAAATGTATAAACTCCACAGAACCAGTCACCCAAGGCTGGAATCAAAGCCAGGCCCCTGACTTGTGAGGCAGCGGTACTAACCATTGCTCTACCCTGTAATCCTACAGAAAATAGGCAGCAGGTTTAGCTACAGAATTTGGATTAGTACAGGCTTGGAGGGCTGAAGGGCCTGTTCCTGTGCTGTTAAATTTCTTAATTCTCTTTGTTTATTCTCTGACACAGAATTTATAGCAAAAGTTTACAGTGTGATGTAACTGAAATTATATATTGAAAAAGACTTGGATTGTTTCTTAAGTTTCTCATCTGTTAGAATGGGCATGTTGGTTTCAGTTCTTCCATACAAAAATACCAGAACTTTCTTCAAGTTTCATTCTCAAGTGAACTTTAACAATAGGTGCCATGTTGGCCCAGATAATGCATTGAAGGTGTGAGGTACCCTATGTAAGGCTATCTGTGCCCCAATGTTCAGACTGACTCAAATCTAAAAAAGGGGATTTACAGAATCTTACATAGATTTGCATTGTTGCCTGTCCCGAAATCCACCTTGGAGGATGGTCACCTGAAGGTTCAAGGTTGAATGTCCTGGACCGCTGAAGTTTTCTCCGACTGGGAGGGAACACTCTTGTCTGTTGATGGTTGTGCGGTGCCCATTCATCCAGTATCATGGCCTCTGCTCAGTCTCACCAATGTACCATGCCTCAGGGTATTCTTACCTGCACTGTATGAGATAGACAATGCTGGCAGAGTCACATGTGTACCTGCCACATACATGCTGGGACGTGTCCCCACATGTAATTTTGGTATCCGTGTCAACACTCTGACACATCTTGCAGTGTCTACCATGACAGGATTCTATGTGTTGTCCTGAAAGCCGGGAGTTTTTTATGAACAATGATCTGTTTGAGGTTTGGTCATTGTTTAAAGATGAGAAGTGGAGGCATGCGGAAGGTCTTGGTGAGGTGCTTATCCTCATTAATAATGTGTTGCAGGCTGTGAAGAACATGACATTTTTTTGCTTCCTGGGAAGTACTGGTCAATGAAGGGTACTCTGTCAGTTGCAGCTCATGTCTGCCTCCTGAGGAGATCATTACGTTTTCTCACCATGGCACATCAGAACTGGCGATCGATGAGTTAAGCATCATACCCCTTAGGGCATCTTTGAGTACTTTCAAGTGGCCGTCATGTTCCTCCTCATCTAAACAGATCCTGTGTAGGCATAGGGCTTGTTCAAAGGGGATGGATGTTCCAAATTGTTTCGGGTGGAAGCTGGAGAAGTGTAGCATCATGAGGTTACCCGTGGGTTTGAGGTAGAGTGAGGTGCTCAGGTGCCCATCCTTGATGGAGATTCATATGTCCAAGAATGAGACAGAGACTTTGATATCACTGTGTTGTTGTTTCAGTGACTCCTCACCGTGGATCCAGAGGAAGAAAATGTCATCAATATATCTGGTGTATCGTGTTGGTTGGAAGTCCTGTGCAGACAAGAAGACTTGTTCAAACCTGTGCACGAAAATGTTGGCATATTGGGTTGTAAATTTGGTCCCCGTGGCTGTCCCTATATCTGGATGAAGAACTGGTTGTCAAAGGTGAAGGCATTGTGGCTGAGGATAAAGTGGATGAGTTGTAGGACAGTGCTTGGAGATTGACAGTTGTTGGTGTTAAGTACTAATGCTGTTGCTGTGATGCTGTCATTGTGGGGGATGCTAGTGTAAAGTGATGAAACATCCATTGTGACAAGCAATGCTCTCAGTTCAACTGGTCCATAGCTGCTGGGTTTCTGTAAGAAATCTGTAGTGTCACAAATAAGCTGGGGGTCCCGTATATACAACGGGTTTCAAGATGCCTTCTACATAGCTAGAGAGGTTCTCACACAGGGTCCCAATGCCTGATGGAATGTCCTGGTGTGTTGGTTTTGTGTATCTTCAGAAGGCAGTAGAAGTTGCCTACGTGAGAGGCACATGGGATGAGGAGAACTCTGAAGGACTGAACCCAAAGTCCTGATTAATGTGTTTAGTTCAGGGGCAACAAAGTGGCTGAGCAGAGGTTGATACCCATGGGGATGGCCTCAACCAGGACCTTGCATTCATGTCACACTACAGGTGACCCCACAGCGCGTGCGAGCGCGCGCGTGCGCGCACACACACACACACGCACACACCTTACAGACTCATACACTCACACCCTCTCTCATATACAAGGTCTCTCTCATACGCTCACACATACACTCCTACACTCACGTGCACACACACATCCTCTCACAGATGTATACCCCTTTACATTCACATACTTACCCACACTCTCTCACAGATACTCATACCCCCCACAGACCCACAATCACAAGCACACATGCACACATGTAGGTTTGTGGGGTGAATTTGTACTTGCAGAATTACAATTTATTTTGTTCAAAAACTGCATAAATCCATATAAGATTCTGCAAATCCTTTTTTTACATTAGAATCAGCCTGAACATTGGGGCACAGACAGCCTCACACAGGGCACCTCACATCTTCAGTGCATTATCTGGGCAAACATAGTACCTACTGTTAAAGTTCACTTGAGAATGTAACTTTAAGAAAGTTCTGGAATTGACATACGAAAGAATTGAAACCAACATGCCCATTCTAATAGATGAGAAACTTAACAAACAATCCAGGTCTTTTTCAATATATAATTTCAGTTACATCATACTGTAAACTTTTGCGATAAATTCTGCATCCTATGATCTTATACTCCACAACCATCTGATGAAGGAGCAGCACGCAGAAAGCTAGTGCTTCCAAATAAACCTGTTGGCCTATAACCTGGTGTTGTGTGATTTTTAACTGAGAAGGAACATCACCCTGGGTTGAACAGACATGAGTCAAACAGTCAATACCAATATGCATGCACATTATTTGGAGATCGACACAACTTAAATACCTCATTTGCAATGTATGTACAAAGACTGATGTATTTGCAGCTGACTTGAGTTAACACAGGGTAATGTAAATTAATAGTAATTATTTTGTGACTGTGTATATTGGGCAACGTGTGAAACCATGGTAATAAAAACATCAGATGAAGTTAAGGGGAGATGATGGCCTACTGGTAATAGTACCAGATTATAGATGCAAAGACACAGATAACCTGGGTTTGAATCCAGATAAAAATCTGAAATTAAGAGTCCAATGATGACTATGAAACCAATCGTTGGGGAAAAAGCCCATCTGATCATCAATGCCCAATAGGGAAGAAAATTATCCATCCTTACCTCGACTTTGATTGCAGACCGACAGAAATGTTGTTGAGTCTTCATCGCTTCTCGACAATGAATGATGGGGAAAAGCCAACAACACCTAATTCTCATGAATTTAAAAATAAGTACACTAAAATGGCAAAGTCGGCAGCCATTTGGTGAAGGTAGTGAGATTTGTAAATGCTCATGGGAATCACAGCAGAGCCCTACAGACATAAACAGAATAAATGAAGCTCTAAAAACTCTCAGAATAAAAACAATGGAGATGAGGGAGTTTAAGAGGCATCTGGATGGGTATATGAATAGGAAGGGTTTGGAGGGATATGAGCCGGGTGCTGGCAGGTGGGACTAGATTGGGTTGGGATATCTAATCGGCATGGACGGGTTGGACCGAAGGGTCCGTTTCCATAGTGTACATCTCTATGACTCTATGAGTCAATGAGAAGAAATAATTCAGAGAAAGCTGAGGAAAAACAATTCAATAAACATGTGACAACTTGAGTATCTCGGAAATATCTTGTTAACAGATGGTTACTGCCAAAAGGAAATCAGAGTTAGACCAGCAATAGGGAGAAAATATGTTCCCACAACAAATAAAAGAATTTGCTCAACAATCCAGTATCTTGAATGCGATTGAAATGCAGATTCTGAGAAGAGAGAAAGGAGTCTCCAAAGATGGGAAGGCAATGGTACTATCACTGGACTGTTAATCCAGAGATCCAGGTAATGTTCCGGGGATCCAGATTTGAATCCTGCCACGGCAGATAGTAGAATTTGAATTCAATTTAAAAATTTGGAATTCTGAATCTCATGATGATCATGAATCTATTGTCAATTGTCAGAAAAAAAACATCCTGTTCATCAATGTCCTTTAGGGATGGAAACTGCCATCCTTACTTGTTCTGGACTACATGTGACTCCAGATCCAAACAAACAATGTGGGTGACTCTTAACTACCCTTAACTGCAACAATCAATGCTGATCTAACCAGCGGTACCCTCATCCTGCGAATGAATAAAAGAAAAAAGAAAATTGTATACTGTGCATCTGGAGAGGGATGGGGTGGGTCTGTTGGAGAGGACAGGGGAACAATAACAAAGTCCTAAGGAGAATGGAGAAGAACATGTTTTTGATGAAGTTCATCAAGAAAAGATTTGGATTAGATATATGCGAACCTGTTGAAGGAATTGATCAAAGAAACATGAGGGGAAATAATCCAAGAGGGGGAAAGAGATAGACATTCAGTAATTTGAACCTGAAGATGGGAGCATGCTATGAGCAACTCATGAGGAACATATAAGATCATGAGGCATTGAGAATTCATCTAAGGACCTATCCTTAGGCAAATATATATGACTACAATCAATTTCATTTCCAGTGAGAACATATTGGATATGCCAGCTATTTTGAACAATCAAATAAACTTTATTACATCTCATTAAAGTGTGATTAGGTCCTGTTAATGATTCACCAGAGGAACTGAGCACATTGGCACGCTAGACATCCCGCCCTACCTCACCTCCTTTTATTTACTTTCAACACATCAGAAAAGTTCTTAAACTGGTCTCAAAGTCTTCACCTTTCGGCTGCATCCCTCAGTTGTTAACAGCTGAGAGCAATTTGGCGCAGCTCTCTAAGTCAAGGTGATGTGTTAATCTCAATTTCTAAACGGCGTGCAGTGTTGACTCAGCTTTATTCAATGCAGTTAGGACAATAGTTAATGAGACAAAGGATTTCGATTTTTATCTCTTCAAATTCCAGGCATTAGAGAATGCGATGGATTTAGTACCTGTTGTGTGTAGCATTAGAAACATGCTCACAAGAACATCCCTCCTATAAGCTACAAGGGACTGGAGAAGACTTTTAAACCGTCAGTTCAATAGCAACAGTAATATCATACTGATTCTAAAACAAAGTCATTATCAACCTGTAATATGTTAATTCATTCTGTAAGTCACTTTGAGATGATTCACTGAGATAAGTAGACTTCACTCAAATGATATTATTTTTCTTCTTTGCAGATTGCATGATTTTTCTGTATGCATTACACACAATCAATCAATTGTCTTGGTTTCTTATCAGATTCACCATTCTGAACAATCCACTGGTTTTGAATCATTGAGGATTTGTTGTAGATTTTATAGAATTGCTCCACACCAACAGCAAGTATTACTTCAAAAGAAAACTGACAGCTTTAGGATAAATTCATCTGATTGAGCAACAACAGATTGCATTGAAGTAGTACCTTAAAATGCAACAGAACAGCACAAGTTGCTTCACAGAAGTGTTACCAGACAGATATTTTTACATAGGGAGCACAGGTAACTGATCACCAAAGAAGACTTGAAGGAATGATTCAATCGACAGATAGAGTGAAATATTAAAGGTTTCAAGAGGGAATTATAGGACATAGAGTCTTGAGCTCAATGTCAGGCTATTGCAGTTGTAGAGCCCACACTGCAGAAGCAAAGAAACCTGACAGAATATAGGGCTGAAAGGGGAATACAGAAATCAAGAGCTGATCATCGACTTCAAGAAGCATGGTGGAGGGCATGCCCCTGTCTGCATCAATGGAGCTGAGGTGGGGATGGTCGAGAGTGTCAAGTTCCTAGGAGTGATGATCACCAACAACTTGCCATGGTCTACCAATATTGATGCAACGGTCAAGAAGGCACAACTTCTTCCTCAGGAGTTTTAGGAAATTTGGCTTTTCCCTCAGGATCCTTTTCCAACTTTTACAGATGCACCACAGAAAGCATTCCATCTAGATGCATCATAGCTTGGTATAGTAACCTCGCTTCCCAAGAACGTAAGAAACTACAGAGAGTTGTGAACACAGCCCAGATCATCATGCATGACAACGTTCCAACCATTGACTCCATCCACATTTTGCGCTGCCGTGGAAAGGCAGCCAACATCAATGAAGACCCCTCCCACCCCAGTTATGATCTCTTCCAACCTCTTCCATCAGGCAGAAGATGCAAAGGTTTCAACACATCTACCAAGAGATTCAAGAACAGCTTCTTCCTCGCTGTTACTACACTTCTGAATGGACCACTCAAATTTCAAAACAAATGTTGATCTGGCTTTTTGTGCACTTCCTTTGCTGCTGTACCTTTGTATACCTCGTTCTGTTCTATCACTCTGTGATCTTGTACAGAATGATCTGCCTGTACTACATGCAAAACAAAACTTTGTTTTGACAATATCAAATCAAAGATAAAGGGGTGACACCATGTTTGGATGTGAAGACAAGATTATAAGTGTGACATTTTTCAAGATATTTCAAGAGAATTATATACTTGAAGTGTTGCCTTCTGCTTTAGACTAAAATCATGATTAAAAGTAGGTTATTATGTATACAAACTACCCCGCACAGAGTCTGCTCCTCACTTAACTTATTTAGCAAATTTGATCATTTAATTGCAATGTTCAGAGACACTCAATGATTAAGTCTGTGTGAATTTCATCTCCTGGAATTGCACGGAAAGGAGAGGTGACCCTGGTGAACCTTGACACCTTGGCTGTATTTGACCCAATGTGATAACAAGGAGCCTCAGAACAACTGGTGTCAGTGGGAATCAGGAGGAAAACTCTCTGGTGGTTGGAGTCATATCTAGCACAAAGGAAAATGTTTGTGGATCTTGGAGGTTAGTCACCTCAGCTCCAAAACATTAGTGCAGGAGTTCTTGGCTTTCCCCCCAATCATATGATCAGAAGTGGGATGTTCACTGATGATAGCAACATGTTCATAATTCCTCACACACTGAAGTCATCCATTTGCTGCAATACATGGCTGATATCCAGCCTGGGACTAACAAGTGGAAAATAGCATTCATTGAATTTATTGTCATATGGGCTGAGGCACAGTGAAATGATTTGTCTTAAGTAGCATAGATACGTAAATAATAGGTAAACAGCAGCAAAACCAAAACCATAGGTACAGGCGAATGTTAAGAGTTTGTGAGTCCATTCAGTATTCTAACAACATTAGGGGAGAAACTGTTTCGAAACCGGCTGGTGCATGCATTCAGGCTTCTGCACCTTCTCCCCAATGATAGAGGTTGCAGAAAAACATTGCCAGGGTGGGATGGATCTTTGAGAATGCTGGCGGCCTTTCCTTGACAGCGAGCCTGGTAGATGGATTCTCTAGATGGGAGGTTGGCCTTTGTGATTGTCCGGGCCGAGTTCACCACTCTCCATAACCGTCTCTGATCTTGAATGGCACAGTTGCCCTACCAGATCGTGATACATCCAGACAGAATGCTCTCGATGGCGCAACTATAAAAGTTGGCAAGGATATTTACCATTGTGCCAAGTTTCCTCAGCTGCCTGAGGAAGAAGAGACGTTGTTGGGCCTTTGTAACCTGTGCATCCACATGAAGAGTCCAAGAAAGCTTGTTTATGGATGGCCACTCCCAGGAGCTTGACACTTTCTGTTAATGTGCAGGGAGGCATGAGTAACATCCTACCAAAAGTCAATAATGAGTTCCTTGGTTTTGCTGGCATTGAGAGCTAGGTTGTTCTCAGTGCAATATTTTTTCAGGTCTTCCACCTCTTGTCTGTAGTTTGTTTACACAAATACCAGGAAATTCTAATTTCCAGCAAAATAATCTAATCATTGCCTCTTGATATTCTATGTTATTGCCTTTTCTGTATACATCATAATTTACCATGTCTAATCCACCTAGAGTGCATATGCATAGCCACTGTGAATAATTTAGCACATCCAATTCACTGTGGGAGGAAACCCACACAGACGCAGAGAGAACGTACAAACTTCACACAGAAAGTCACCCAAGGTTGGGATCAAATCTGATGCTAAGGGGCTGCAGTGCTAACCATTCAGCCACTGTACCTGCCCTACAAGGGAAGGCCACATTCTGTATGCAGCTACATCTATTGTCTTTAATTTGTCCTTCTGAGGTGTTGCTCACTAGTAATCGGATGTCAAGAATACCTTTGTGATATTTTGTTTGTAAATTTGCCTCTCCTTTACAGGCTGCTGTGTCAAGTGAACAAATTGAGGTCAAATGCCTGAAATGAATTGCTGTTTAAGCGATGAATCCAGGATAAGAACACGATGACTGAAATGAAAATTTGTGTCCATAACAAAGATTGACAATTCAAAATAATCCACTTTAAAGGCAATAAAAGTTCATCCACTTTACTAACAACTTCCACCCCGACCTCAAATTTACCTGGACCGTCTCAGACTCCTCCCTCTCCTTCCTAGAGCTCTCCATTTCTATCTCGGGCAACCGAATCAACACGGACATTTACTATAAACTGACTGACTCCCACAGCTACCTAGACTACACCTCCTCCCACCCTGCCCCCTGTAAAAACGGCATCCCATATTCCCAATTCCTTCGTCTCCACCGCATCTGCTCCCAGGAGGACCAGTTCCAACACCGCACAGCCCAGATGGCCTCCTTCTTTAAAGAATGCAATTTCCCCCCAGACGTGGTGCACGATGCTCTCCACCGCATCTCCTCCACTTCCCGCTTCACCGCCCTTAAGCCCCGCCCCTCCAATCGCCACCAGGACAGAACCCCACTGGTCCTCCCCTACCATCAACCAACCTCCATATATATAGTATTATCCGTCATCATTTTCGCCACCTCCAAACGGACCCCACCACCAGGGATATATTTCCCTCCCCTCCCCTATCAGGGTTCTGAAAAGACCACTCCCTCTGTGACTCCCCCGTCAGGTCCACAACCCCACCAACCCAACCTCCACTCCCAGCACCTTCCCCTGCAACTGCAAGAAATGGAAAACTTGCGCCCACACCTCCTCCTTTACTTCCCTCCAAGGCCCCAAGGGATCCTTCCATATCCATCACAGATTCACCTGCACCTCCACACACATCATTTATTGCATCCGCTGCACCTGATGTGGCCTCCTCTATATTGGGGAGACAGGCCGCCTACTTGCGGAACGTGACCTCTGGGACACACGGACCAACCAACCCAACCACCCCGGGGCTCAACACATCAACTCCCCCTCCCACTCCACCAAGGGCATGCAGGTCCTTGGACTCCTTCATCGCCAGACCATAGCAACATGACGGCTGGAGGAAGAGTGCCTCATCTTCTGCCTAGGAACCCTCCAACCACAAGGGATGAACTCAGATTTCCCCAGTTTCCTCATTTCCCTTCCCCCCCACCTTGTCTCAATCCTAACCCTCGAACTCAGCACCGCCCTCCTAACCTGCAATCTTCTTCCTGACCTCTCCGCCCCCACCCCCACTCCGGCCTATCACCCTCACCTTGACCTCCTTCCACCTATCGCATTTCCAACGCCCCTCCCCCGAGTCCCTCCTCCCTACCTTTTATCTCAGCCTGCTTGGCACACTTTCCTCATTCCTGAAGAAGGGCTCACGCCCAAAACGTCGATTCTCCTGCTCCTTGGATGCTGCCTGACCTGCTGCGCTTTTCCAGCAACACATTTTCAATTCAAAATAATGGCCAAGTAAATTTGAGATTTACAGGGGGTTCCTGATTTACAAACATCTGACTTATGACCGCTCGTACATACCAACACAATCCTGTACAGAGGTGTAATTTTAACCTTTTCTGTACTTTCCCGTAGTTTACAAAGAGCTGTATTACGTTGTCATGCGTTGCATTCCAATCAGTTTGCGAGCAGATTCCAGAATGAGGATAGTGCCCCAGAGACGTCCCAGAGGTCACGTTCGTGGGCGGCACGGTGGCACAGTGGTTAGCACTGCTGCCTCACAGCGCCTGAGACCTGGGTTCAATTCCCGACTCAGGCGACTGACTGTGTGGAGTTTGCACATTCTCCCCGTGTCTGCGTGGGTTTCCTCCGGGCGCTCCGGTTTCCTCCCACAGTCCAAAGATGTGCAGGTCAGGTGAACTGGCCATGCTAAATTGCCCGTAGTGTTAGGTAAGGGTATGGGTTGGTTGCGCTTCGGCGGGTCGGTGTGGACTTGTTGGGCCGAAGGGCCTGTTTCCACACTGTAAGTAATCTAATCTAGACTGTATTTAATAGGACATTGCATTCTTTCAGAATGTCAAGAGGTGCAAACTTTCTTCACAGCCAATCAATAGTTATTGAAATGCATCACCAAAGCAATAAAAGGGAACCTGACAGCCAATTTGAACATAGGGGGCGGCACAGGGCTCAGTGGTTAGCACTGATGCCTCACAGCACCAGGGTCCTGGGTTCGATTCTAGCCTCCAGTGACTGTCTGTGTGGAGTTTGCACATTCTCCCTGTGTCTGTGTGGGTTTCCTCCCACAGTCCAAAGATGTGCAGGTCAGATGGATATGGCCTAACCCATAGAGTTAGGTGCATTAGTCAGAGGGAAATGGGTCTAGGTGGGTTACTATTCAGAGGATTGGTGTGGACTTGTTGGGCCGAAGGGCCTGTTTCCCCACTGTAGGGAATCTATCCAAAGCATGATCCCACATACATTATGAAATGAATATCTGATTGATGTTTTAATGGTCTGTTTGGCCGGCATAGCAAGAGGAATCTCTTGCTCCGCATCAGATAATACCAGGGGATTAATACACTCTTCCTGAGGGGGCTTGGTTGAACATCCTATCAGAGCAGCTCTTGAGACAGCTCTTCTCACTAATGCCTCTCTTTCAATTAAGATCAATAAAGCAAACTATCAAGTCATTATTTTCGGGTTCTTTGTCATTTTTTTTTGTTTATAGAATGCTGCTGTAGGGATGCAGGCCAGCATTTGGTGTCCATCCTGAATTGCCCAGAGGACAGTTCAGAATTAACCATGTTGTTGTGGGTCTGGAGTAATATGTAGGCCAGACCAGGTAAGGAAGGCAGATTTCATGTCATGAAGGGCAGGAGTGAACCAGATGGGTTTATTTTACAATGGTTGTTAGTCAAGCTTTTAATTCCAGATTTGTTTTTAATTCAATTCCAATTTTATCATCTGCTATGGTGGGATTCAACTAGGTAAAACCAAAGACTGCAGATGCTGGAAACCAGAGTCTAGACTGGAGTGGTCCTGGAAAAGCACAGAAGGTCAGGCAGCATCCGAAGAGCAGGAAAAACAATGTTTCGGACAAAAGCCCTTCATCAGGAATAGAGGCAGAATGCTGCAGAGTGGAATGATAAATGAAAGGGCTTTCATTTATCTCCCTCTCATTTATCTCTCCACTCTGCAAGCATTCTGCCTCTATTCCTGATGAAGGGCTTTTGCCCGAAATGTCGATTTTCCTGCTCCTGGGATGCTGCCTGACCTGCTGTGCTTTTCCAGCACCACTCTAATCCAGGCCCGTGGTGGGATCCAACCCCATGCCCTGAGAACATTAGCTTGGGGCTGTGAATTGCCTGCTCAGTGATAGTATGACTCATGACTATCTCTCCAAATCTTACACTTATCTCACTATGGATTGATTGGTTACCATCTGGCTTTCATCAATACAGTGACTACATTTTGAAAAGTACTTAGAGAGTCATATAGCATAGAAACAGACCCTTCAGTCCAACTCATTCATACCAACCAAACATCCGAAACTGATCTGGTCCCATATACAAGCATTTGGTCCATATCCCTCTAAGCCTTTCCTGTTCGTGCATCTGTCCAGATGCCATTTAAATGTTGTAATTGTGCCAGCCTCCACTACTTCCTCCAGCAGCTCATTCCATACAGATGCCACCCTCTGTGTGAAAAAAAAGGCATTTTTAAAGATTTCCCTTCTCATGTTAAACCTATGCCCTCTAGCTTTGGACTCCCCCAGTCCAGAGAAAAGACCTTGTCTCTTTACACTATCCATCCCCCTCATGAATTTATAAACGTCTATAAGGTCATCATTCAGCCTCCAATGCTTCAGGGAAACAGCCCCAGCCTATTCAGCCTCTCCCTACAGCTCAAACTCTCCAACCTTGGTAACATCCTTGTAATTTCTTCCTGAACTCTTTTGTGTTTAACAATACCTCTCTTGCAGCAGGGAGACCAGAATTGAACAAAGCATTCTAAAAGTGCCCCATACGACCACAATATAGTATCCCAAATCCTAAATTCAATGTACTGATCAATGAAGGACTGCATGCTAAATGCCTTTTTCACCACCCTATCTATCCATGATTCCACTCTCAAGGTATATGAACCTGTACCCCTCGGTCTCTTTGTTTGGCAAGGATCCTAACGTTAAGTGTATAAGTCCTGTCCTGGTTCATGTTACCAAAATGCAACACCTTACATTTATTGAAATTAAACTTCATCTGCCACACCTTAGCCCATTGGCCCATCTGATCAAGGTCCCATTGAACACTGAGATAACCGTCCTCACTGTCCACTGCACCAGTAATTCCGGTTTCACCTGAAAACTTACTAACCATACCTCCTTTATTCACATCCAAATCATTTATGTACATGAAGAAAAGCAATTGATCCAGCACTGATCCCTTCTTTATGGATACTCATTCCTCGTTTTTTCACGCCGTATGAGCATGGCTGGAAAGGGCATCCTTTGATGCCAATTTATTCCCTGGATAAGGCGGTGATGAGCCACCTTCTCAAACTGCTCAGTCCATCCACAGGGACATTGACAGTGTTGCTGGGAAAGGAATTCCAGGATTTTTCCCAACAATAATGAATGAGGACAATATCTTTCAAAGACAAGATATTGTGCGATTTGGAGGGTCTGTGCATGCAGGGATACTCCAAGGCATTTGCTGCCTTCGACTTTGAAAACAGTGGAGGTGATGGGCTTAGAAGGAATGGTGAAAGGAGCCTTACTGAGTTGCTGTTTAGATTAGATTACTTACAGTGTGGAAACAGGCCCTTCAGCCCAACAAGTCCACACTGACCCGCCGAAGCGCAACCCACCCATATCCCTACATATACCCCTTACTTAACACTACGGGCAATTTAGCATGGCCAATTCACCTGACCCGCACATCTTTGGACTGTGGGAGGAAACCGGAGCACCCGGAGGAAACCCACGCAGACACAGGGAGAACGTGCAAACTCCACACAGTCAGTCGCCCAAGGCGGGAATTGAACCCAGGTCCCTGGCGCTGTGAGGCAGCAGTGCTAACCACTGTGCCACCGTGCTGCTGCTGTGCATCTTGTATATTCTATATCAAACTGCGACTGTGTGTGGAGTGTTTAAGTTGGTAGACGGAGTATGTTGCTCAAGTGGGCTCCTTTGTCGCGAAATTGTGATGATACTAGTCTTGCTTTCCTCATCCCTGATGAAGGACTTATGCCCGAAACGTTGAATCCCCTGCTCCTAAGATGCTGCCTGACCTGCTGTGCTTTTCCAGCACCACAATCTTGACACTTTTTTACATTAAGCAATTTTTAAGAGTATCATTGACGTTTGGAAACAAGCCGCATTGACTATTGGCTTCTGATCTCAATACGCTTCTGACTCCAATAAACTATCACGTTTGGCATGAACATCGCCACTTTTACTATATACCCAGTGTATAACCTGCAATGCGGCTTCTGCAAAATTAAAGGGCTTAAGTCGCAATTAGTAAGTTTGAACCATAATTTACAGCATTTTCACCTCCTCAGAGAAGTAATTTGCACTCAGGTAAATTAATTGAAGCAAGAATCAATCTACACGTGTCGTAAACGGCTGAAAATTGGGAAACAAACAATCTCTATTTGTGGAAGTGTGAATATGAGCATGATATCAATGTGACACTCAATAACACAATACCATGCAAGGCATCCATTTCTTGTAATATTGCAAGCAATATTCCCATGGTGGTATAGATGATAATTGGGCAAAAATACTGTTTCATAGTCAGAAAAATAAAGCATGTAATTTGCTGTGCTATCAAAAAAAAAGCTGATTTACAGCCATTGAAAGTCCAATTCTGAATTCATTACATGTTATAAAGGAATGTTATTGGTGATGTACTTGTCAAATATCATGATTCTGTCTGCTTTCCTGTGTAAACTACAATTGATTGGAATTAATCATGTATTTTTATTCATTTCTCAGCTTGTGCATGTCACAGACAACACCATCATTTATCACCATCCTCAGTTGGCTGACAGCGTGGTGGTAGAACGACAGCCCACGTGAGAGGTAGACACAAAGTTGTGAATGCAGATGATGGTCAGATATGGGAGCAACAGGAGATATTCTTCCCTGAAGGGACATTGGTGAATAGTCTGATTTGGCTGCAAGTGCTTATTTGTACTGATAATAAGGTTCGGTCTTATAAATAAGTCGAGTCTGAATACTCAAGAAATGTCATTAAGATTTAACTGCGTATTTTATTTTTGGATTATCAGTTCAGAATGCCAAATGACTAATCCTCTTTTTTAGAATGCACACCCAGCTCATCAACTGGACCAGACTGTTTCTGCCCAATGTCTTTGAGCAAGATATAAAAGAGACCTAAGGGGCAACTTTTTCACGCAGGGGGTGGTGCGTGTATGGAATGAGCTGCCAGAGGGTGTGGTGGAGGCTGGTACAATTGCAACATTTAAGAGGCATTTGGATGGGTATATGAATAGGAAGGGTTTGGAGGGATATGGGCCAGGTGCTGGTAGGTGGGACTAGATTGGGTTGGGATATCTGGTCGATGTGGACGGGTTGGACCGAAGGGTCTGTTTCCATGCTGTACATCTCTATGACTCTATGACTCTAAGCCCTTTGCTCACCGTCACAGCATTCCTCCACTGTGAATCTACATGGAGTTACCTAGACTCGTTGTAAAACCCAAAGAGAAGAAACAATCTGCAGAGGTTGCCTACGATGGCGTGAAAGAAACATCTAATTGTGCAAGGGAGTGCGGAGATTTCCAGGGTTGGAAGACATATAAAAATTATTAGAAGTGTCATATGACAGAGAATCAGCCTCAAGTAGACAAATTCTGAACAAGAGAGGTGAATTTCAAAATATTCAACAGCAATAGGGCGGCACGGTGGCACAGTGGTTAGCACTACTACTTCAGAGCACTAGAGACCTAGGTTCATTCCCGCCTCAAGCAACTTCTGTGTGGAGTTTACACATTCTCGCTGGGTGCTCTGGCTTCCTCCCACAGTGCAGGTTAGGTGAATTGGCTGTGCTAAATTGCCTGTAGTGTTAGGTGAAGGGGTAAATGTTGGGGAATGGGTCTGGGTGCATTGCTCTTCGGAGGATTGGTGTGGATTTGTTTGGCCAAAGGGCCTGTTTCTACACTGTAAGTAATTTCAGCAGACAGCCCACTGATTTTGCCTTGTCACTGTGTTTCCCACACTGATCCTATTTGCTGCTTTTCCTTTTACATTTACACACAAACTAACGAAGAAGTCGCGCTCCAAAAGCGTTTGATTTCAAACCAACCTGCTGGATAATGACCTGGTGTCATGTGTCTTCTGACCTAGTCTAAAGAACACTCCACAGCCCCCAGGATTCGATTTATCAGGACAATGATCCCAGTGAGGTTCAAGTGAAGCCTCCTCACTCTCCCACCCCAGGGACCCCAAGAACAGACTATTCCTTCCACACCAAGCTTTGAACTGCAGATGTAACTCCTTGACTTTATTTTCTGCATGAAAGTTTACCTGTCGCTCAGGTAGTAATCCTGAAAACATCACTAAAGCAGTAAAAACAGGGGAGGTCCTTTAGAAGAGAAATTGGGAGGATAAAAAGAGACCAGAAAATATCTTTGGCAGGTAGGATTAAGGAAATCCCCAAGGCATTTTATGAAGATTAAAGAAAATTACTAGGGAAAGAGTGAGGCGTATTAGAGACCAGACAGGCAAACTATAAGTGAAGCAAGAGGATGTGGATGATGTCTTAAATGAATATTTCTGATCTGCATTCACAAGGGAGAATGACATGGTAGCCAGAGGTTTCAGTTGGGATGGTGCAGTTTTACAGCTTGTTAAGATTAATAAGGAAGAAGTATTACATATTTCAGCAGACTTAAAGATGTATAAATTCCTAGAGCCTGATCAGATGTATCCCAGGTAGCTATGGGAGGCAAGGAAGGAGGTTGTTTGTCCCTGGCAGAGATATTTAATACTTCTCTGGCCACAACTGAAGTGCCAGATAACTAGCATTTAGCTAATGTGGTTCCTTGGTTCAAGAAGGGTAGCAGGGATAGGCTAGGTAATCAAAGATCAGTTAATCTGACATCAGTCACTGGGAAATTATTGGAAAAATCTCTGACGGGCAGGATTTATCGACACTGGAAAGGCAGGGATTGATCAGGGATGATGAGCAAGGATTTGTCAGAAGGAGATTCTGTCCGAGTAATTGAATTGAGTTTTTCAACAAGGTTGCTAAAGCTTTTAAATAAAAACTAAATGAACTGCAAATGCTATAAATCAGAGATAAAAATAGCAATTGTTGGAAAAATTGTGGAGAGAAATCAAAATTATGTTTTGAATGAAGTGACCCTTCCTCAGAACTGATATAGCTACGCAAATGTTGGTTTACATGTAGAAGATAGGGTAGGAGGAGGGATAAGGAATAAATGTTAAGTGGGGAGAGAGCCCAAAGACAGAGAAGAACAGTTGGACAGACAAAGTAATGGATAACAATCTGGCAAGGACGGTGAATAACTATTAATGGAGACAGTTTGTGGCTAACAATGAATGGTGTGTGATAGCGGACTGTGTGATAACAAGGGGTTGTAGGGATTGGGGTAAGGACATGGGAGAACTTAAGCACTAAAGTCCAGAAGACTGTAGAGTTCCCAACTGGTAAATGAGATGCTTTTCTTCCAATATGAGCTTTGCTTCGCTGGAATATTGCAGCAAGCCTGAGACAAAGATGTTGGCCAGGGAACAGGTGACGAAATATACCGATGAGAGTAGTGCAGTTGATGTAGATTACCTGGACTTCATTAGGCCTTTGACAAGGTCCCACATGAAGGACTGGCCCAAAAGGTAAGAACCCACAGCATCCAAGATAAGTTGGCAAGCTGAATCCAAAATAGGCTGACAAATAGGAGGAAAAGGTGATGGTGCAGTGTTGTTTTTTGTGACTGGAAACTTGAGATCAGCATTTATTTTGAGAGGACTTGAATATAAAAACAGAAATTTGCTTCTGAGGCTCTATAAGGCTCTGGTCAGATTACATTTGGAGTATTGTGTGCAGTTTTGGGCCCCATATCCCAGCTGAGGTAGTTCTTTTGTTAATAAGAATGCTGACTCCCCATTTTCCTTCTTCTGGTGCTTTCACTTGTTTGAGGATGTCCAGCGAGATGAGTTCATGCTCGTAACTGTCTCTAACTTATCAAATAAAGGTCACAGCTTACAATAACTGATAAGGGAAAATAAACTGGCTATCTTCAAGCTTGAGACAAATATAGGTCCTTTCCTCCTAAAGGTCAGATGATACTAAAATTGGAGGTGGAGTGGACAACAAAGAAGGTTACCTCAGAGTACAACAGGATCTTGATCAGATGGGCAAATGGGCTGAGAAGTGGCAGATGGAGTTTAATTTAGATAAATGTGGAATGCTGCATTTTGAAAAGGCAAATCAGAGCAGCGCTTATGGTAAGGTGCTGAGGAGTATGCTGAACAAAGAGACCTTGGAGTGCAGGTTCATAGCTCCTTGAAAGTGGAGTCGCAGGTAGATAGGATAGTGAAGAAGGCGTTTGGTATGCTTTCCTTTATTGGACAGAGAATTGAGTACAGGAGTTGGGAGGTCATGTTGCGACTGCATGGAACATAGATTAGGCCACATTTGGAATATTTTGTGCAATGCAGGTGTCCCTCCTCTCAGAAGGATATTGTGAAACTTGAAAGGGTTCAGAAAAGATTTATAAGGATGTTGCCAGGGTTGGAGGATTTGAGTGAAAGGGAGAGGCTGAATAGACTGGGGCTGCTTTCCCTGGAGCATCAGAGGCTGAGGACTGACCTTATAGAGGTTTATAAAATCATGAGGGGCATGGATAGGCAAACAGATAGGTAAACTTTTCCCTGGGGTGGGGGAGTCCAGAACTAGAGACCATAGGTTTAGGGTGAGAGGGGAAAAATTTAAAGGGGACCTAAGGGGCAAATGTTTCATGCAGAGAGTGGTATGTGTATGGAATGAGATGGCAGAGGAAGAATTGGAGACTGGCACAATTACAACACTTAAAAGGCATCTGGATGGGTATATGAATATGAAGGGTTTGGAGGGTATGAGCCAAGTGCTGGCAAATGGGACTAGATTAGGTTGGGATATTTGGTCGCCGTGGATGAGTTTAACCCGAAGGGTCTGTTTCCATGCTGTACATCTCTGTGATTCTAAGGATGTACTGGCCCTGGAGCGAATCCAGAAAAGGCTCACAAAAATTGTCCTAGGAATCAAAAACCTAACATATGAGGAACATTTGACGGCTCTGGGTTTATACTCAATGGAGTTTAAGAAAATGAGGGGGGATCTAATTGAAACAAATGGAATTCACTGCCACAGGAGGCTGTAGAGGCCAGGCCTTTGAATATATTTAAAACTGAAATAAATAGGTTCTTGAGTATCAAGGGGATCAAGGGTTACGAGGAGATAGTGGGAGAATGGGGTTAGGAAATTTATCAGCCATGATTGAATGGCAGAGCTGATTCAATGGGCTGAATGGTCTAATTCCTGATCCTATGTCTTATAGTCTTTTAACATACGGATTGGTGCTTAGACCCTTGCTGTGTGTTATATATTTTAACGGCTAGAATCAAAATGTAAAAGTTTGCATCTGAGGAGTATGGTCTCAGTCTGATATATTGATCAACTGGTAAACTGGGCAGAGCAATGACAACACAATGAATGGTAGCTCACTAGGGAGTACTGAGGAACTGTCCGTGAAATTGCGTCATGTTTTTGGTTCGTGACTTCATTCTACCATTGAGCTCAATGCAGTTAGGCCTCTCAATTGCAACTTTTATCCACACTCACTTTTTGCTCATGTATGCTTTTATGTTTGAGCCTGAAGGATTTGATAAACCTTAATCAGACACTGGGAATCGGTTTAACTCAGTTGACTAGATTGTTGGTTTTACAAAGCAGTGTCATGCCAACAGTGTGGGTTCAATTCCCATCACCGGCTTGAGGTTACCATGAAGGATTTTCCTTCTCAACCTCTCCCCTTGCCTGAGGTCTGGTGGCCTTCAGGTTAAATCACCGTCAGTTGTTTCTCTTTGATGAGAGAGCAGCCCATGTGGTCTAGTAAGACAATGGCAACACAACTAATGAACTAATTAATCAGATACTCACCGATTAAGCAGCTTGTAGCAGAGCAAGAGGTCTAAATAGTTGATGCAAAAGTAACCAAGCATTTCTTTCCCTTCCTTTGTTGAATTCTCTGAGATGCAGAATTCTAGCAATCTATTGTAAACCAGGCTCCAACTTATCCAAACTTCTCTGACAGCATCTTCTGAATCCACAATGAGAAAATTAGGCATTGTATTGAATTCCTACAGTGTGGAAGCAGGCCATTTGGCCCATCAAGTCCACACTAATCCTCCAAAGAACATCCCACCCAGACTCACCCCCATCCCTATAACCCTGCAATTCTCATGGCTAAGTGATCAAGCCTGCATGTTGTTGCACACAATGGGTAATTTAGTATGACCAATCCATCTAACCTGCAAAGGTTTGGATTGAAGGAGCAAACTGGAGCATCTGAAAAAAAAACACGCAGACACAGGGAGAATGTGCAAACTCCACACAGTCACCTGAGGGTAGAATTGAACCTGGGTCCCTGGCCCTGTGAGGCAGCAGTGCTAACCACTGAGCCACCGTGTATGTTGTAGATGCAGGGGAACACCACCATTTAGTCGTTCCTCTCAAAACTACACAAGACCCTGACTTGGAACCATATTGGCACTCCCTCAATGTTGCTGGATGAAAACCCAAGAATGTCCTTCCTAACAGCACTGTCTGTGCACATACACTGCAAGGACTGCAGCGGTTCAAGGCGGCGGCTTGAACGTCCTTCCTAACAGCTCTGTCTGTGCACATACACTGCAAGGACTGCAGCGGTTCAAGGCGGCGGCTTGTCACCACCTTCACAAAGGCAAATACCGACGGACAATAAATGGTGGACCATCCAGTAGTGCCCACATCCGATGAATAAATTCTTAAGGTCTAGTGCAAAGGGGTGGGTGTGTCTCATGCTCCTGTGCATCTTGCCATGTTGACTGCGTGATCTCCTGCACTCAGTCTTAGAGTCATAAAGCATGGACGCAGTTGCAACAGACTCGTAAGGAAACATGAATTTTTTGGATGCCGAAAGATGTGACTGACAGCATGCTGTGGCTGATAAAGGTAATCGATCTATGTGCTGAATGTGGGCGAAAAGAGTTGGAGAAATGGAGACCCCTTATATGCCAGTGTAGGTGTGAAATTGGAATAGAATAAAGTACAGGTTAGAAGGTAGAAAGGAGTGTGTCTGTGGGGCATTCAGAAGTTCAAGTTCTATAAGCTGCAATCCTTAGCTCTGCTACTTTATCGTGATTATCACGAATTTCTTATTGGTTTTATATTTATGATATGAAAAACAGAACTTTGTAATTAAAAAGCAAATCATCCTTTGAATGCCGCAAACTTACTCAACCATTCAATTAGATCATGACTCTCATATAACACCAAAATGTTAGTACATACATCAGCATGTGAATAAAAAGAAAATGGTTGTTTTGGGTAAAATATTGTGAAATATATGATATATTGGACTAGTCATAATATATAGGAATGGAATATATTCACAATACCTAATTCAAAGAGAAGCCAGTGGTAGCAAAGATATATTTAATGTGGTTAAAAGCCTCTGAATAGATCTTTGCAAAGAAGGAAAGCCAAGACATTGCAGCTTCAGAAGATTGATTTTAGTCAATTTGTGAGAAAGACAGAGAGCGTGTGTAAACCATCAGCACAACGGCAGGCAGAACGTGGGAAACGGGGAGTGGAAACCCAAACTTTGATGCACACGGACACAAATCATTTCCGTACTTGTGGAGCCGTGAACAATATTGAATATTATGCAATCGTCAGCGAATGTTCACAGTTCTGACCTTATGACAGAGGGTAAGATCAATTATTAAGTAGCTGAAGATTTTTGGGCTTAGCTCACTAACCAGGTGGAATTTCTGCAGTGATATGCTGGTGCTAAGATAACTAACCTCCAACAACCATAAATATCTTGCTTTGTACTCACTATTACTTCAACCAGCAGAGAGTTTCCCTCCTGATCTCAGTTTTGTTTGGGTTCCTTGATGCCACACTTGGTCAAATGCTGTCATGATGTTGAAAGCAGTCATCCTAACCCCTAGAATTCAATTCCTTTGTCCATGTTTGGAAACCAAGGCTATAATGAAGTGAGGAGCTGAGAGGCCCTGTCTGATCCACACCGAGTGCCTGTGAATGCATTGTTGCTCAATAAGTGCCAACTCATAGCACTGTTGACAACATATTTCATTACTTTGTTGATGGCATTTAAAAATGATGTGGATCACTTTTCTATTTGGTGTGTAGGTTGACCCCAGTTCTGATGGAATTTTTCGAGGCTTTGTAGATTAACTTCAATACAGACATCTATGACAATTCCTAATTCAGACTCATTTGAAATAGAGCAATGAGAAGGAATACTGCTTGATAGACCAGCATTTTGAGCAGCACTCTTTATTTGAAGCATCAAGTCTGACAACCGTGTGTGAGAAAATGACACATAAAATCAAAAATAATTATGAGATACAAAGTTTGAAATTAATCACAAGCTTTTCCAAAGTCCTTAAGGTAGAGACACAAATGTCATTGATTAGACTTACAGTGTGGAAACAGGCCCTCCGGCCCAACAAGTCCACACCGACCCGCCGAAGCGCAACCCACCCATACCCCTACATTTACCCCTTACCTAACACTACGGACAATTTAGCATGGCCAATTCACCTGAGCCGCACATCTTTGGACTGTGGGAGGAAACCGGAGCACCCGGAGGAAACCCACGCAGACACGGGGAGAACGTGCAAACTCCACACAGTCAGTCGCCTGAGTCGGGAATTGAACCCGGGTCTACAGGCGCTGTGAGGCAGCAGTGCTAACCACTGTGCCACCGTGCCGTCATATTGAATTCTTTCGAGCCTTTTGAAAGTAGTAAGGATTCTAAATCATGTTAGGTAACTTTGGTGTTGTACTATAAAGATCACTCAATGTGTCCCATCATATACTGCCTTAATTTGAAATTCACTACCTTTCTACCTTGGTTCAGGTGTTCCCCAAATCACCTACATTGACCCAGTGCTACAAACACTGAAGACAGTATAAAGCACCAGTGGTTAAGGCCAGAATCAACACTTTTTCACATCATACTATCAAAATATAATGCAAAGAAGAAAGACCAGTTGGTTCATTGTGGTTGTACCAGCTCTTTAGTAGAATTATATAATTCATCTCACTTCCCACGCTGTCTACACAGCCCTTGTTTCTCCCTTCAAGTACTTATGCAATTACCTTCTGAAATCTACTTCTTCCACTGGTGAGATAATGAAGTAAAAGCTGCAATTTATTCCAATGCCAGTTGAAAGTTACAACAACTGTTAACCATTGAAAAGAAGAACATAAGAGAAAGAAATAGGAAAAAGGCATTCATCCCTTTGACCCTGCTCTGCCAAGTAGTACAATCATGGCTCATCTTTTACCTTTGCCCCTGCTTCCCATGTCACGTTCACATCTCTTAATTATTTTAATGAATAAACATCAGGCAGTGGAGCAAGGACAGACTGTTTAGCTCTTTCATGATTTGGAGATTAGATTAGATTAGACTTACAGTGTGGAAACAGGCCCTTCGGCCCAACAAGTCCACACCGACCCGCCGAAGCACAACCCACCCATACCCCTACATTTACCCCTTACCTAACACTACGGGCAATTTAGCTTGGCCAATTCACCTGACCCGCACATCTTTGTGACTGTGGGAGGAAACCGGAGCACCCGGAGGAAACCCACGCAGACACGGGGAGAACGTGCAAACTCCACACAGTCAGTCGCCTGAGTCGGGAATTGAACCCGGGTCTCCAGGCGCTGTGAGGTAGCAGTGCTAACCACTGTGCCACCATGCCGGTGTTGAACTGGGGTGTACAAAGTTAAAAATCACACAACACCAGGTTATAGTCCAACAGGTTTAATTGAAAGCACACTAGCAGACATCTGGTGATGAAGGAGTGTCGCTCCGAAAGCTCGTGTGCTTCCAATTAAACCTGTTGGACTGTAACCTGGTGTTGTGTGATGTTTAGCTCTTTCAGGTTGCTCTGCTATTCAATACGGTCTTGCAACCCAACTCAACAAACAGGACAAGGTTGCAGTCTTGCAAAAGGGTGTTTAAGTGATCAGAGCAGTGTGTCTTTATAATGCCATATCTCTACACTGCAGATATACTGACCCTGACGTTGCTTTCATGTTATCACATACAAAGTTCTTCAACTTCAACATCAGAGGTGTAGTGGACAGGGAAGAAGGTTACTTAAGAGTACAATAGGATCTTGATCAGATGGGCCAACAGGCTGAGGAGTGGCGGATGGAGTTCAATTTCAATAAATGTGAGGTGCTGCATTTTGGGAAGGCAAATCAGAGCAAGACTTATACACTTAATGGTAAGGTCCTGGGGAGTGTTGCTGAACAAAGAGATCTTGGAGTGCAGGTTCATAGCTCCTTGAAAATGGAATCACAGGTAGTGAATGAGGCATTAGATATGCTTGCCTTTATTGGTCAGTGCATTAAGTATAGGAGTTGAGAAGTCATATTGTGGATGTACAGGTCATTGTTTAGGTCACTACTGGAGTACTGCATGCAATTCTGGTCTCCCTCTTATAATAAGGATGTTGTGAAACTTTGAAGGGTTCAAAAAAGATCTACAAGGATGTTTCCATGGTTGGAGGGTCTGAGCTAAAGGGAGAGGCTGAATAGGCTGGGGCAATTTTCCTTTGTGCGTTGGATGCTGAGGAGTGACCTTACAGAGGTTCATAAAATAAATGAACAAGGTCTTTTCCCTGAGGTGGGGGAGTATAAAACTAGAGGGATAAGCTTTAAGGGTGAGAGGGGAAAGATTTAGAAGGGATCTAAGGGGCAATCTTTTCACACAGAGGGTAGTGCATGTATGGAACAAGCTGCCAGAGGAAGTGGTGGAGGCTGGTACAATTATAGCATTTAAAAGGCATCTGGATTGGTATATGAATAGAAAAGGTTTAGAGGGATATGAGCCAAGTGCTGGACATTGGGACTAGATTAGTTTAGGATATCTGGTCAGCATGAACAAGGTGAACTGAAGGTTATGCTTCCCTGCTGTATATCTCTATGAATTTACAAACTCTATAGCTCCTAATGTTGTGTGCAGACCACTTTATTACATCAGTACAGAGGATATTGTCAAATGCTGCTCTCTAGTGGATCATAGAATCTCTACAGTGTGGAAGCAACCCACATGGCCCATCGAGTCTACACCAACCCTCCAACGAGCAGCCAACCCAGGTCCATACCCTTCCCTATCCCTGTAACCCTGCATTTTCCCAGGACCAATCCACCTAATCTGCACATCAATGCACGCTATGGGCAATTTAGCATGACCAAACCACCTACGCTGCATATCTTTGGACTTTAGGAGGAAACCAATGCACCCTGAGGAAACCCACACTGAGACAAGGAGAATATCCAAACTCCACACAGAAATTAGCTTACGGTGGAATCAAACCCGGGTCCCCAGCATTGTGAGGCAGCAGTGTTGACCACTGAACCATGTTGCAACTCTATTCAAATTCTTCTGATCCCTCTCTACATGGTCATTCTAGTCTAGTGTCTTCTTTCTTAATGATGCCAGTTATGCAGTCAGTTACATCAGTTTGATTCATGTCAATCTTATCACATTAACCTGATCTCTGCTATTTACAAGGACACATTTCCCCTCAGGCACTTTCTCAAACTGGGTCACTTCATAAAAGAAATGTCTCCCTTATCAAACATACTCATTTTGGAGCTGAAAATGTGTTGCTGGTCAAAGCACAGCAGGCCAGGCAGCATCTCAGGAATAGGGAATTCGACGTTTTGAGCATAAGCCCTTCAGATGAAGGGCTTATGCTCGAAACGTCGAATTCCCTATTCCTGAGATGCTGCCTGGCCTGCTGTGCTTTGACCAGCAACACATTTTCAGCTGTGATCTCCAGCATCTGCAGACCTCATTTTTTATACTCATTTTGGAGACCATGCACCTTTCAATCTACACCCTTCCTCACACACAGTTCAAAGATTTGGAAGAGCCAGTTTTGGACTGGGATATACAAAGTTTAAAATCACACAACACCAGGTTATAGTCCAACAGGTTTATTTGGAAGCATACTAGCTTTTGGCACTGCTCCTTCATCAGGAGGTTCCATTTTAAGTGGCTCCCAACACTATTTCATTCCAACATTAACAGTTGTCACTTATGTAGAGCATTTAATGCAGTAAAATATTCCATGCTGCAATAGTTATTATTAGGCAAAGGTGACACGAGTGACAAAAGAAAGAAATTAAAGTGAATGATGAGAAGACTATTCAAAGAAGTAAATAACTATAACCACCTGATGAAGGAGCATCGCTCCGAAAGCTAGTATGCTTCCAAATAAACCTGTTGGACAATAACCTGGTGTTGTGTGATTTTTAACTTTGTACACCCCAGTCCAACATCAGCATCTCTAAATCATAACTATAACTACAATTCTCTTCCGCAGTTAGTGTTCAAGTTGCCATTATCCAAATTGCGAAGTAGAAAAGTTTTGATGTGCAAGCTTTAGAAACATACTCTGCATCAAAAGAAAAGATCTGAATTGGTGTTTGCTTGCTTTTAATGTCTGTCACTTGCTTGTTTTGAACAGGAGGGAAACAGCTCCTGGAATGCTTTAACAGGCATTGCACCATTGTATACTAGGTGACTGTAGTTTCATTCTGTATGGTTGGGATATGGGTCAGGATATTTCAGGTCTTGCAAACAAGAGTCTTCACATCAAGATGTTCCAAATATAGCACCGTGTCAAATTCTAAGGTTTAGGCAAGACTAGGATTTAGGAAAGACTAGGATTTCGCTGACCCAAAAGCGAAAATCTGGCTTATAGATTCTATTAAACGGCCCTGGAAAAGCCATATGTTGTTAGCTGTTTGGAGAGCATCTTGCAGGGTCCTACTCCTAACTCATTTATTCATACAGCAGGATAGACTCAGGAAGGGTTTTAATGAGACTCTCTATAACTGTACCAAACGGAACTCACGACCAAAACTGCAATGACTTCTCTTGAGAAAAGTAGGGTAATATCTCTTAGGAGAAAAAGATATAGTAAGTGGAGGATGGCTAGAGATGAATCGACTGACTCCCACAGCTACCTGGACTACACCTCCTCCCACCCTGCCCCCTGTAAAAACTCCATCCCATATTCCCAATTCCTTCATCTCCGCCGCATCTGCTCCCAGGAGGACCAGTTCCAATACCGTAGAGCCCAGATGGCCTCCTTTTTCAAGGACCGCAGATTCCCCCCAGACGTGACCGACGATGCCCTCCACCGCATCTCCTCCACTTCCCGCTCCTCCGCCCTTGAGCCCCGCCCCCCCAACCGCCACCAAGACAGAACCCCACTGGTTCTCACCTACCACCCCACCAACCTCCGTATTCAGCGTATCATCCACCGTCATTTCCGCCAACTCCAAACGGACCCCACCACCAGGGATATATTTCCCTCCCCTCCCCTACCAGCGTTCCACAAAGACCACTCCCTTCGTGACTCCCTCGTCAGGTCCACACCCCCCACCAACCCAACCTCCACTCCTGGCACCTTCCCCTACAACCGCAGGAAATGTGAAACTTGCGCCCACACCTCCTCCCTTACTTCTCTCCAAGGCCCCAAGGGATCCTTCCACATCCGCCACAAATTCACCTGCACCTCCACACACATCATCTATTGCATCCGCTGCACCCGATATGGCTTCCTCTATATTGGGGAGACGGGCCGCCTACTTGTGGAACGCTTCAGGGAACACCTCTGGGACGCCTGGACCAACCAACCCAACCACCCCGTGGCTCAACACTTTAACTCTCCCTCCCACTCCACCAAAGACATGCAGGTCCTTGGACTCCTCTATCGCCAGAACATAACAACACGACGGTTGGAGGAAGAGCGCCTCATCTTCCGCCTGGGAACCCTCCAACCACAAGGGATGAACTCAGATTTCTGCAGTTTCCTCATTTCCCCTCCCCCCACCTTGTCTCAGTCGATTCCCTTGAACTCAGCATCGTCCTCCTAACCTGCAATCCTCTTCCTGCCCTCTCAGCCCCCACCCTACTCCGGCCTATCACCCTCACCTTGACCTCCTTCCACCTATCACATCTCCATCGCCCCTCCCCCAAGTCCCTCCCCCCTACCTTTTATCTTAGCCTGCCTGGCACACTCTCCTCATTCCTGATGAAGGGCTCTGGCCCGAAACGTCGAATTTCCTGTTCCTTGGATGCTGCCTGACCTGCTGTGCTTTAACCAGCAACACATTTTCAGCTCTGATCTCCAGCATCTGCAGACCTCACTTTTTACTAGACATGAATCATGTATAAAATAAATCCTGGTTGTTGAAAACACATGGTCTTAGAGGGCTCTTGTGCTGCATTGGTAGTGCGCCCACCTCTGGAACCAGCAGGGCTGGGTTCAAGTCTTACCTACTCCAGAGATATGTGATAACATTTCTGAATACGTTGTGTTCGGAAAGCATCCATAAGGGTTGAATGATCACTTCATCAAATTACTAAAACAAAAGAAACATGAGATCTTCCAGGACCAAGTCCCACAAGCCCCAGAGTCAGACTGATTGGAATATACATAAAACACATGGAGCAATTTGTATATCCCAATCATCTCTATTCTGATTGGGTAAAATCGAGTATTACTGAGATGCTGCCTGGCCTGCTGTGCTTTGACCAGCAACACATTTGCAGCTCTATTCTGATTGGGAACTAGTGGCATCATGATACAGAGCCGAAGATGGAATGCTGGTTAGAAAGTGCAACAATTTCTTAACGCCTTTCCTCAGAGCAGCAAGTCAACTCTTGAAGTGTGAATTTGCACTTCAATAGCACATCTCATGCCCCAGGAGATACACCTGGCTACATCACTGATTAGCAAGGCCTCCTACAAGCTGCAGTGTTGACATGCAGCGTGATAAGAAAAGCTGTAAAAAGCTTTATGTTTTAAAATGCAATAGACAGAAGCTGAGAGAACTAGTTTCCTTTCAAAATAATAAGTTGTTAGAAGATTGGCATTTGAAGATTATAAGAAATGAGCTGAGATTCTCTGAGGAAAAATTCCAACACAGGCAATTTAATTCGAAGAGAGAATATTTTTTCATCACATTTGTAGACTCAATGTTTAAAAAAAATCACACAATCAGAAATGAAAGAAAATTCTGAACAGAAAAACGAAAAATGATGTACCAACACTGAGAACTATAGTAGGCAAAAATGTATTACATAAACATAACATGCTTTCATAAGAAAATATCCCTAGGAAAGTGTGGATTTTTGAAGGCAAAACAGAACAAGTTTGGTGCCTGTTTATTCCATGCAAGCTCTGTCCCTCAATTTGCTCATGACCATGTCTCTTTAATGTAAAAGAATTAACTGGAAGCTCTGACTTATTTTTTTTAATTTTTCTACTATCATATGAAGTAATGCTTAAATCTTTAGCTCTCATCTCCAACTAAGTTTTCTGTACCCAGGTATCCTGGTATCTAAGATGATGACATGTGTGGTGACTTTATATACCTTTCACTGTATTCCTGGACTTCAGTATGCGTGACAATAAAATCTAAAATCTAAAGAAAATCTAAAATCTTCGAGTGACTTTCTCCCTCAATCAGCCTGTTCATGTTACGACACACCTCAGGAGCTAGACTTGAATGCGGACCTCCTGGCCCTGAGACAGACACATGACCACTGCATCACCAAAGCTCCCTCACATAGTCTCTTCCATACTGAGGTCAAATCCACCAATCAGCGACATATCCAATCAGTAGCAACTGTGAATGCGAGCTTCCAGTCAACTTTCACCCAAATTGTACATTTTATTACCACTTTGACCTTCCCCTCCTTCGTCTCTGATGGTGTTCAAAGAAGGTTCCAGACTGTCACTTCCTCTTTTAACTGGACAATCAGGAGCGATCTCAATGTTAACAGTGAGTACCACAATTATACAGCACGTCCTCAACTCCCATTTGGGGTCCTATATTGAAAGGTCACTTCTTTTTTTCTTGTTTTCATAAAGCAGATGTTCACAACTCCAGAAATACATTCTGGATCTTTACTTGTGCCATTACTGTGCCTCCTGACTTTTCACGATCATTCATACTGTCAACCAATCAATAGCAATATATACGGTAAATGGAAAAGCCCTGGGGAAAATTGGCACACAGGGAGATCTGGAAGTTCAGGTCCATTGTACCCTGAAGGTGGCAACGCAGGTTGATAGATTAGTCAAGAAGACATATGCCATGTTTTCCTTCAGTGGACGAGGTATTGAGTACAAGAGTTGGCAGATCATGTTGCAGTTGTATAGGACTTTGGTTCGGCCACATTTGGAATACTGTGTACAGTTCTGGTTGCCACATTACCAGAAGGATGTGGATGCTTTGGAGAGGGTAGTATGGAGGGAGATAGCTATGAAGAGAGGTTGAGTAGATTGGGATTATTTTCATTAGAAAGACGGAGGTTGAGGGGGACGTGTCTGAGGTCATGAGCGGTTTAGACAGGGTGGATAGCAAGAAGCTTTTTCCCAGAGAGGGGGGACTCAATTACCAAGGGTTACAAGTTCAAGATGAGAGGGGAAAAGTTTAAGGGAGATACGCTTGTAAAGTTCTTTACACAGAGGTGGTGGGTGCCTGGATTGCGTTGCCAGTGGAAGTGGTAGGAGTGGGAAGAATAGTGTCATTTAAGATGTATCTGGACAGATACACGAATGGGCAGAAAGCAGAGGGATACATATCCTTTGAAATTAGGTGACAGGTTTAGGTAGAAGATCTGGATTGGTGCAGGCCTTGAGGGTTGAAGGGCCTGTTTCTGTGGTGTAATTTTCTTTGTTCTTTGTAATCTCTTTGACTTTTCAGCCTAACTTCGATCTTCCCTTTTGTTCTCCATTCCAACATACCCTGCCTTGCAGTCCCACCAGCCTCCCTTCTCACCAGACCCCCTACCCACCACCTTTCATTCACGTCAAACCTATCATATCACAAACTTACCTTGTATCAACAAAAGATCATGAGCTTCAAATGTGATCTCGATGTCAGGAATCCAGTTTGTGGCTTGTGAGGGGCAACATTCCCAGGGAGGCCAATTTTGATGTCCTTTTTATTTATTTGTTCATGGGATATGGGTATAGCTGGCTAGGTCAACAATTATTGTCCATATCTAATTGCCCAGAGGGCAGCTAAGAGTCAATCACATTTTTGTTGTTCTGAATGCATGCATAGGTCAGACCAGGCCAAGGTGACAGATTCCCTTCCCTATGAGCCATAAGGATGGGTTTTTAAGATAATTTACAGTGGTTACATTTTTGCCAAATGATCAACTTTCAAATGAATTCCAATTTCACCAGAGAGGGATTCAAACCCTTGCCCCTAACATTAGAGTAGGTTCCTGATGAAGGGCTTATGCTCGAAACGTCGAATTCTCTATTCCTGAGATGCTGCCTGGCCTGCTGTGCTTTGACCAGCAACACATTTGCAGTTGCTTCTGAATTATAAGTCTAGTGGCTTTGCCACGACACTACCACCTCTCTTTCAGTGATTGGGACACTCACACATTCCATGTGTTCCAGATGTTTTCTGATCAACCTGTTCAAAGACACAATGACACATCTCTGGAGCAGGTGTGGCTTGAACTAGGGTCTGCTGGCTCAGAGGCAGGGACGTTACCACTGTGCCACAACAGCCTTCTATTTTACGCAACAGGGATTGATATCTTCTGAGGAAGGAAGAGTGGGTGGATTGGGGAGGTGAGGGCCTCAGCAAATATCAGGTTGTCCACCCCACTCTGAGAGATAGGTGCACCTGAGCCAGGAGCACAAAAGGATACCTTATCATGGAAGATCCCTGAGTTGCCTGTAGAAAAAAAGACTAATAAAGAGGCCTGAAGCTAACCAGGTCCTCAGGGTGGAGGGAAAAGCATTTCGCAGGAGTGATAACGCCTGGATTTAGATTTTGAACTCAATAACCAAGTTAACAGGACATAGAGCTGCCGGTTCCACTGGGCACATGGTTTGCATTGGGTCACCCTCAATAAGTTACTGAGGCTGCACTCAATGGCAGGATAATATCTGTGGTGCTACCCAATGGTTTTTATGTTGGGTTTCAGTTGCTGTAAGTGGCTGTCTCCCTCTGTTGGCCACTCTAGTCTCAGCCCTCACTTGAAAAGTTCCACCAGTGGGAGGGATGCAACGGGAAGCCATTCCCAGCTGGATGCCCTGTTTTACAAGCTCCCCCATTTCCAACCTCATTGCCTGGGACTGGGAAAAATTTACCCTGTGAACTCTATATTTCTTTCTTCTCAGTTGCTGCCAGACCTGGTGGAGACATTTTTTTCTTATTCATTTTGCTTTTTTATTGTATGTTACACTGATCAAACCTAATCAGGAATAAGAGTCATAGAGTTGTATAGCGTGGAAACAGACCCTTCGTTCCAACTCATCTGCACCAACTGGATATCCTACACTGAGCTAGCATTTGCCATTACATGGCCCATAGCCCTCTAAACCCTTCCTATTTATATACTCATCTAGATACCCTTTAAGTGTTGGGCCATGCCTCCACCACTTCCTCGGGCAGCTCATTCCATACATGCAATACCTTCTGCATGAAAAAGTTGCCCCTCAGGTCCCTTTTAAATTTTTCCCCTCTCACCTTAAACCTATACCCGCTAGTTTGAACTCCCCTACCCTAGGAAAAAGACGTACACACCCTATCCATGTCCCTCATGATTTTATAAAACTTTATAAGGTCATTCCTCAGCCTCCGATGCTTCAGGGAACATAGCCCCAGTCTATTCAGCCTCTCCCTATAGCTCAACCCTCCAATCCGAGCAACATCCTTAGTCTTTTCTGAAAACTTTTAACAACATCCTCCTGACAGGAGGGACACCAGAATTCAATACAGTATTCTAAAAGTGGCCTAACCAATGTCCTATACAGCCACAACATGACACCCCAACACCTCTACATAATACACTGATCAAGAAAGGTAAGTTTACTAAATGCTTTCTTCATTACCCTATCTACCTGAAATTCCACTTTTGCATCCATTCAAATACCCTACACATAAAATTTGATGGGACTTGATTTATTGATCTTAAAGGAAATGGTTCATAATAACAACCATTATTGCTGATCACTGACACTATAAATTCCAGAGGCATGTTCAATCGTTGCTGTATCCTCAGGCTATGTTTCATTGTACATTACTTTCTGTCCAAACCTCAGGAGAATTTTAATATCATTTCTAGGTAGATTTCCATCTGGTATTTATTTCCTATTACAGTGGGAACGATAAAATAAATCAGCTGATCTCAATTATTTCCTTTTTACTGCTTTCAATTATTTTCTTCTTGCATTCCCTGCTCCTTCCAATCTCCAACTCTACAATCCGACATCTGGCTGCTTGTAAAGTTGAAGTTGTAGAGACTTTTGTTTTGTTTTTCTTAAAAGTTATGCAGATAGTGTGGTGTGGCCAACATTTATAGTCTAACACTAATTGCTCGGTTAGAGTTTGGAAGACATTGCTTAGAAGAGCAATAAGGTTGATTCCGGAGTTCTGGAGTTTAGGGGTTTGGCTTATGAGGAGAGGCTGAGTAGACTGGATTATACTCATGGGAATTTAGAAGAATGAGGGAGGGAACTTATAGAAATATAGAAAATTATTAAGGGAAGAGATAAAAGTAGAGGATGTTTCCACCTGCGGGTGAAACTAGGACAAGAGGGCAAAGCCTCAAAATTAGGGGGAGTAGATTTAGGACCGATTTGAGAAGGAATTCTGTGGAAATCCCTTCCCAGTGAAATAGTTGAGGCTTCCTCGATAAATGCTTTTAAAGCTAAGATAGATAAATTTTTGAACAGTAAAGGAATTATGGTGAGACGGCGGCTACGTGGAGCTCAGGTCACAAAAAGATCAGCCATGATCTCTATGAACGGCGGAGCAGGCTCAAGGGGCCAAATGGCCTGCTCCTGCTCCTTAGTCTTATGTTCTTATATTCTAAGAATGGTGGAGGCAAGTTCAATTGTTCAAAAATAATTAGGGTATTGGATGGTTATTGGAGAAAAATGATACTCAAGGGTATGGGAAGAATGCAAGAAATTGACACAAGGTAATGATGTTCATTTAATGAGTCTGTGCAGGGACAATGGGTTGAATAGTCCCCTTTTACGCCACAACTCTTGGGTGATCTTGTGGTAAAGAGCGAGCTCCTTGAGTCATTGCAATCCCTGAAGGCACTTCTAGATTACTGTTAGATCAGGAATACCAGAACCTGGCCCAAAAATGATGGTGGAAAGATAATTGCACATTCAATCCATGTATTTAATTTGATCCATTCTATCCTGTGCCTTTTCAAAATGTGCACAGAATTAGGTCATTCAGCCCATCGAGTCTGCTGCACCATTCAATCATGGCTGATATATTCCTCAACCCCATTTGCCCTGGCTTCTCCCGCATAACCTTTGATCTATTGACTAGTCAAGAACCTATCTATCTCTGCCTCAAATACAATCAACAATACGTTTGAAAGATTCACCATCCTCTGGCTGAAGAAGTTCTTCCTCATCTCACTTCTAAGGGGTTGTTTCTTCATTCTGAGCTTATGGATTCAGGTCCTAGTCTCCCCTAGTGATGAAAATCACACAACACCAGGTTATAGTCTAACAGGTTTGTTCGGAGATACAAGCTTTCAGTGCAGCACTCCGAAAGCTAGTACCTCCAAATAAATCTGTTAGACTATAAGCTGGTGTCATGTGATTTGTAACTTTGTCCACCCCAGTCTAACACTGGCACCTCCACATCAGTAATATCCAGTCCCATGAGTTTGAAATATGAGCCAGTTTGTTTATCTGTTTTTGGTTATGTAAGAACTAGTAATGGAAGTACATCTTCAAACTTTCCTTCCTTCTCTAAATCTGAAAGACCTAACCTTGGCATCAAACAAACATAGAATCCCGACAGTGTGGAAACAGCTCTTCAGCCCACACCGACCCTCCGAAACGTAACGCAGCCAGACCCATTCTCCTGCTACTCTACATTTACCCCTGACTAATGAACCAAACCCACACATCCCTGGGCAATTTAGTGCAGTGAATTCATCTGGCCTGCACATCTTTGGATTGAGGAAGGAAACCGGAGCACCCAGAGGAAACCCACACAGTTACAGGGAGAATGTGCAAACTCCACACAGACAGTCGTCCGAGGCTAGAATTGAATCAGGGTCCCTGGTGCTGTAAGGCAACAGTGCCAACCACTGAGCAACCATGACGCCAACATTTTCACTTCTCAATTTTCCTCCTTTCATCCGTTGTGGTGTCTTCCATTTCCGTGATTTTCTCATGGAACATGAATGCTGTGGAACACCAGCATTTTTCGCCAATCATTCGCTGCCTTTAAACTGAATCATTTGCTGCACCGTTTCAGGACTAGAAGGTAGACATACCAAGGAATGGCAATGCTTCCTTAAAAAAACCCGTGAGAACTAGCTGTGATTTTACAACATACCTTTTTTTTTACAGTTTGGCTTTATCCAGTTTAGGTTTATATAACACAGTGTTTATTTCTCTTCAGTAATTTAAATTCTGCAGCTGCCAAGATGGGACTTGAACTTCTGCTCTGCAGAGCATCAGCCTAAACCTCTGACTTACTAGTCCACTGACAGCATGACCTTGCATAACCAAAAGCAAAAAACAAACTCAGTATGTTGTCACAAATTGACTCATACTTCAAGCACATGGGGCTAGGTAGTACATGTTCACACTGGACATGACTTCAGCTTAAAGCTTCAGTGATAAAAGCTCAATTTACCCTAATGTTAAAGTCAAAAATCACACAACACCAGCTATAGCCCAACAGGTTTATTTGGAGGTACAAGCTTTCAGAGCACTGCTCCTTCATCCAGTACCTAGTGGGGCAGAATTGTCGGATATAGAATTTATAGTAAAAGATCAAAATGTCATGAAACTGATGTAACGAATTGAACAAATCCAGATTTTTTTTTTAGTCTTTAATCACTTAGAATGGGGTTGCAAGTTTTGATTCATTAACATGTAAATCCCAGAACTTCTTTCAAGTCAAATTCCTGAGATAACTTTAAGGTTTTATTAAATAAAAAGGTGGCATCTCAACTCAGGCAATGCATTAAAGGTGTGAGTTTAGAGTCTATACGTATCGCAAGCTTGAGTTAGATTTCCAAAGTAGGAATTTATAAAATGTCACATGGACTGACTGCCTGCTGATTGCATGCTTTTGGAACACAATAGAATGTTATCTGCAAATACAATTCTGGAAATGCAAATTAACTCCATAGATTTATATGTGTGCATGCGTGTGTAAGCGAGTGAGAGAGAGAGAGAAAGAGAGTGTGTGTCCGTATGTGTGTGCATGTGAGTGTGAGAGACAAAGAAAGAGGGAGAGTGTGCATGTATGCTTGATTGAGTGTGTGCACAAGTGTGATGGAGTATATATCTGCGGGAGGGTGTGCATATGAGTATGAGTGTAGGTGCGTGTATCTGACTGAGAGAGAGCATGTGTATGAGAGAGGGTCTGTGAGTGTGTCTGCATAAGAGTGTGTGTGTGTGTGTGTGTGTCCGAGTATATGTCTGTGGGAGGGTGTGCGTATGCATGTGAGTGTGGATGTGTGTATATGTGTCTGATAGAGAGCATGTGTATGAGAGAGGGTCGCTGTGAGTGTGATTGCGTGTAAGTGTGTGTGTGTGTGAGAGAGCGTACAGTGTAGTGGGCTCACCATAGTTTGACATGAACCCAAGATCCCAGTTGAGGCCATCCTCATGGGTACCAAACTTGGCTATAAGCCTCTGCTCAGCGACTTTGTGAAGGGGTCTTACCTGAAAAGTTGACTCTTCTGCCCCTTGGATGCTGCCTGACCTGCGTGTATTTTTCCAGCACCCGACTCTTGACTCTGATCAATCCAGCATCTGCACTCCTCTCTTTCTCCTAGTTGACTTCGATTAGATTACTTACAGTGTGGAAACAGGCCCTTCGGCCCAACAAGTCCACACCGACCCGTCGAAGCGCAACCCACTCAGACCCATTCCCCTACCCCTAACACTATGGGCAATTTAACATGACTAATTCACCGAACCTGCACATTTTTGGACTGTGGGAGGAAACCGGAGCACCCGGAGGAAACCCACGCAGACACAGGGAGAATGTGCAAACTCCACACAGTCAGTTGCCTGAGACAGGAATTGAACCCGGTTCTCTGGCGCTGTGAGGCAGCAGTGCTAACCACTGTGCCACCGTGCCACCCACTTTGTGCTGTTGCCTATCCCGAAGCCCACATCATCTACTCCAATGTTAGCCTATCCAATCCATAATATCATTCATGTGGGAAAGTGGTAAGATTGGGCATCCCATTTTGCAGTAGTTTTCTAACAACTGGATGGAAGGAGGAGAACTATCTTTGAAGGCTGTCCTTTATGCATTGAGCACAAATTCTGGGAGATAATATTTCCTTTCATCTTTCCCACCTGCACTACAAAACCAAACATAGCCCCTGACTCACCTTCCCTCAGATACAGGCTCTCTCCACCCAACACCACCAGCTTCCCTTGGTCTGGGATCCATTCCTGCATACCTTGTGGGCTTGCCTAGAATCTCAGTAGTGCCAACTACCAAGCTTTGATAAGGCCAGGATAATCCAATTGGCCAGCAATTCATGGAGGGGCAGGAGTCTTACTATCAACTATGGACATCAATTTCAGCAGAATATTGCTGAGGGGCGGGTGATTTTTTGGTTGGCGTTTTCCAACTAACGAAAGCATGATTTTGTTCCTTACTCCACTGAAAGACCACATTTGACTCTCCAAATATACACTACTGACTTTGTTCAGAGCTTAAACTAGATTTCCCAGTTAGTGCATTTGCAAATTGTTTCTTTTCTCTTGCAATCAGACACGACTGAAGTTGCAGATCAGTTTTCATTGACAAGAATCTGCAGTTCTCACCTTGAATTCCTACAATAACTAATTGTTAGGTTACTAGGTAAATTTGTCTGCTGACATAATAATTAACCATCTCTACTGGGACAATCCTGAGTCCAATTTTCATCTTGGCTACGTTAACTAATCTTATCAAATTAATATGTTAGAACTTCCCAATGAGTGAGTTCAACACTAACAAAGCATTGCTGATTCCCAGTAAATGGAGTATTACAACCGAGATTGCAGACATTAACCAATTCCTTTCACAATCCCACTCCTCCATTGATCATAAGGGAGTTTATGTAAGTGTCAGATTATATCCCTCAGTATCATCCTCAACACACACACACACACATACAATCTCCCACATATTGATCTGTAGGAAATGTCAGGGTGAACACACAAACACGGGGAAGTCTTTCCAGATCAGTTGTAGATGTGCAAATTCTCTTTTAAGGAGACAATGAGGTAAATTCCAGAATCTTCTTCAGGAATTCTTCAATTCTGGCAAAGAGATTGTCCAATGGGGTTTTAATCCATGGATTTGGATTCAGAAAAAAGAGAGAGGGATTAGGGCCATTGCACCTTTGGTATGTTATCTCTGACAGTGTTTATTACACCGCAATTTGGTCATGTGACTTCTCTCAAATCATCATAGACTGAATGTGTTCTTCCAATTGCTTCTTGTAATTGCAACCTTGTGGCTGTTACAGCCAGTGCTCTTATTTACATCAGACATCTGAATAACAATCTCTTGCTGAGAAATGGTGCAACATAGATATTGAATGAGGAAAAGGAGGACAGGGATAATGCACACATTTCTGTGATCAATCAGCTGAGAAACTTCAATCACCTTGGTCCATGTCTCTATGGGTGAACAGGCAGTTCCATAGCAACATACAGCTAAAATAATCAACACTCACAGGATGAGGAATTAAGGGCTATGGGGAGAATGCTGGTAAGTGGAGTCGAAATGCCCATCAGCCATGATTGAATGGCGGAGTGGACTCGATGGGCCGAATGGCCTTACTTCCACTCCTATGTCTTATGATTTTATGGTCTTATGGGGAAAATAAAGGAATACTTCTTGATTTGCTGATATTGAACTCACATTGTTGGTGACTGGGAAAAGGGAACTTGGTACATGCACCTGAAGTGATCTTTGCCATTATTTTGATAAAGTCATGAACAAATTAAAAATCAACACATAAATGCCTCTACAAATTAATAATTTGAGATGAACATATTCAGATTTCCTACTTTTCTTTTTCATTTCAGTGGATCTGAATGTCACTGACAAGGCCAGCATGTAATGTCAAATACTAATTACTGATGGGGAGGTCAGGGTGTACTAGCTTCTTTAGGATTGAGTTATTTTTCAGTCAATAGTAATTTTAATTTGGTGAAGCAAGTAAGGATTTAAAATTATATTTTGTTTAATTATGATTATTTTTAAAATAGTTCCTGTAAAGAAAAAAAAAAGCTTTAGCACTCAAATGTAAGACATGTAACATATGGTATTAACCAAGTGACCATTCTCACAACAACTTCCAATCCCAGCCTATCTTTGCTTGGATAAAGAGTCCAAAACTGTTCACAATATTCCAGTGGTGGTCTGACTAGTAAAAAGTGAGGTCTGCAGATGCTGGAGATCAGAGCTGAAAATGTGTTGCTGATTAAAGCACAGCAGGTCAGGCAGCATCCAAGGAACAGGAAATTCGATGTTTCGGGCCAGAGCCCTTCATCAGGAATGAGGAGAGTGTGCCAGGCAGGCTAAGATAAAAGGTAGTGCCTTGTACGGTTTTACCAAAATCTCTTTATTTTTATACCCTTTTCCATTTGAATAAAGGCCAACATTCCATTTGCCATCCCTAAGAGTCCGTTCTCCTCTCACCATCCCCTTGTTATGCAACACAGACTATGCTAGAAACACAAACACTGCAGCTGTTACTTGGTATTGGTTAATGAGTACAGTTATTTTTCCTGTTCAGTGATAGTGCCCATACCTCTGGGTTAGAAGGTCCAGCTGTAGGTTGCACTTGCCCAAGAGGTATGTCATAGCATGTCCAGACAGGTTGATTAAAAAGCATATTTTTTCTTTCTATGCTGTTAAAGAGCAGTTCATTCGAATAACGTGATGAGGATTAAAGGACAAACCACAAATACAATTTCAAAGCCTTCGGGATCACTTACTGAAGTTGGCGTTTATTGGAAGCCTTGCAACAATTAGAATGAGAGTAATGGATAGCCAAAAGTGATTACAAGGTTGCAATCTAATCCTTGTATACTGGTGATAAAAAAGACAGTGAGGAAAATCAAACAATTTACAAATGGAGATTAAATGACTACCTTAAAATTACACAAGGGTATGGTTGCTTGTAAATTCATACATGTAGAGAAACCTTGCTAGAAAGTATGCATACATTCAGCTGCCTAGGACCAACAGGAATTCAGGAAAAATATTGTTATCTAAACAATGGATCCACTGCACAACCCTCTAGCACATGGAATACTTGGGCCAAATGATGTGTTTCCAGGAGTAATTAAATTAGTACATGAGAGAGATGCTAAAGGGAAATAATAAACAAAACAAAATCTGCGGAAGCTGGAAATATGAAACAAAACAGAAATGGCTGGAGAAATTCAGCAGATCGGGCAATATCTGTGAAGAGTAAACAGCTTTCACGTTTCTGGTACAGAGACCCTTCTTCAGAACTTAGATCTTAGTTCTTGGGTCACTAGTCCCGAAACATTGACTCAGAAATGCTAATGGACTTTATTGAAGTGAATTGGGAATTGATTCATGTGGAGTTTAAGCAAAGCAACGATGAGTTGAGTTCATTAATTTTTCTCTGTGGGGTAGATTTTATGAGTTAGCTAAGAGGTGGGGAAAGTGGTAGGGGAGGGACAGTATTTCTCATGGAAAAATATTCAGAAATCTGGGTTTTAGTTTGCACCCGATAGACGTTCCACCTGGAAATCACGCCTGGTTGATAGACATGACTTCTCACAGTCAAGTGAAGAGGACTCTGGAACCTGCTAGTGGACCAAGCTCAATGACTTGAGTCGTCAGGAGTTGTAGCTTGAAAACACTAACCTTGTTTTCTTTGTAACAATGAGAGTTATGATTACACATGTTCTGGGGTTGGCAGGAAAAATTCTTGCAATTTTGAGTATACATGCAGCACTGAAAAGGCATTTAGCTTTTTTCCAATGTTGCCCTGACATTGCTTCAGCTGAGGGTTGGAAAAGCCTGCCTGCTATTACTATTGCTTTTCGAGCCGTGTTGTTTTAAGACCTTGGTATGCTCATAAGCCAACGTTGAGGATGCAACTGAATGACTGACTGCTATTTGAATTCCAAGGAAACAACACTTCAGGAGAAAGTGAACACATAGTTCTTTGGAACGGCATGTTGTGGTCTGAAGTGTTCAATAAGCCTGTGTAAGATTCTCGAGTAAACTGCACCCATGAGACTTAATTTGTGTAACTGACAAGTGACGAGAAATATATAACAGGCCACAATCATGGGTGACAGCCTACAGTTGGGGCTGAGTGCATTGAGGGGGTCTGATTCCCAACCATGGGGGTGGGCAAGAGCACAAGGTGCTTTGTGCTCTGGATGATAGATTGGGGATTTGTCGGTCTCTCTCAAGTTGAAGGACTTAATCAAGGTTTGGGTAAAAATGTGAGGAAGAGTCACTCGACTCTGATCTGTCTCCACAGATGTTGCCAGACTGCTGAGCTTATCCAGTAATATCTATTTCTGTCTTTCACTTCTCTAAACCCAGCACTGCCTTTGGATTTCAGGCACGGATTAAGGTTGGCAATATCATGTCTTGTTGTCTCAAATAAGCTATCAACAGTCACTTTTAAATATATGAAGAGTGGGTACGAGAGGAATAAAGAAAATTGTTGCCTGATTGCTAAAATGGAAATTATTTGCACTTGATATTTAGTAAATGACATGGATTAGATAGACACGCATAGTCGTTATGAACACAGTGAGCAGATGTATTAGTAACCTTCACAGCCTCATTCAGAAGCAGCACAAATTTGAAATTAATGTCAAAGGTTAGATAATCAGGGCAATATGCATTCAGTTGACACTTTGAGAAAGTCATGCTCCCTAACAAGAGATTTGGTGCGAATTGAGCATAAGTTATTGTTCTTATCTTCATTGGTACATAGTTAATTAAACATGCAGTTACCCTTCAAGAGTGGAGTTATATATCAAACAAATATACTTTGCATGACACTTTACTACCACCTAACAGTAAAATATTTCTTTACAAATTCAGTCACTGTAATGACTAAAGTAATTAACTGTGTGAAGTATGTGTCAATGTGTTAAGCAAATATGATTAATTATTCTAAATGTAATAAGTAGATACTGCATAAAAAGCTAAGAGAAAGTGAGGACTGCAGATGCTGGAGATCAGAGTCAAAAAATGTGGTGCTTGGAAATCCAGTCAGGTAGCATTCGAGGAGCGGCAGAGTCAACATTTTGGGCTTATTACCTGGTATTGTGGCCAATAATCATTGTCATTATGATAGAGCAATTCAGTTGCAACTTGTGGGAAACCAGAATGGTGTGTGTGTGTGTGTGTGTGTGTGTGTGTGTGTCCCGGGTAACGTGAAGGTGATAATGTTCCCATGCATCGGCCACTCTTGTCCTTCTAGGTGTAAGTGGTCATGTGTTTGGAAGGTGCTGTCTGAGGATCTTTGGTGAATTTCTGCAGTGCATCTTGTAGATAGTACACACTGTTGCTACTGAGCACCAGTGGTAGAAGGAGCGGATGCTTATGGATGTGGGCTGCTTTGTTCTAGATGGTGTCAAGCTGCTTGAGTGTTCTTGGAGCTGCACTCATCCAGGCAAGTGGAAAGTATTTCATCATATTCCTGCCTTGTGCCTTGTAGATGGTGGACAGACTTTAGGGAGTCAGGAGGTGAGTTACTTGCCACAGTATCCCTAGGTTCTGACCTGCTTTTATACTCACCGTGTTTATGTGGTGAGTCCACTTCAGTTTCTGGTCAATGATAACTCCAGGAGATTGATAGTGGCAGGGGGGTATTAGAGATGGGAACACCATTGAATGCCAAGGAGTGGTGGTTAGATTGTCTCTAATTCATGATGACCATAGCCTGGTATTTGTGTGGCGTGAATGTTGCTTGCCACTTGTCAGCTCAAGCCTGGATATTGTCTCAATCCTGTTTACTTTGAATATGGATTATTTCAGTATCTGCTGCAATTCAATTAACTTCACTGTGCTTTATGTAAGTTTACTGTGTGCAAATTAACTACTGCACACCCTACATTCCAACAAAGGTAGCATAGCCAGAAAACTACTATGTTGACTATGTTGGTTGTGAAGTGCTTTTGGGCAGAAAGCACGATACTCTTGCCAGTTGTTTCATTTTTCTTTCTTTATTTACAATAATCCTCGGCACAACATCGTGGGCCAAAGGGCCTGTTCTGTGTTGTACGTTTCTATGTTCTATGTTCTAATAATACCGGGTTTAATTGAAAAATTGAAATAAAGCAAGTTGCAAAGCAATAATGTAAAATATGCCAAAACTTGGGGACAAACAAGCTAAAGCTTGACCCATTTTGAAAGAAACTGTCATACAGAGTGACCAATCTTTGGAATAGTCTTTCAGGAAAGATCATTGACAAGCATCCTTCAATATGCTCAAGACTGCTTGAGTATTTGCAAATTCCATCGTATTTATTGCCCAGAATTAATTTAGAATGGATGGTCTAGAGACACATGTTCAAACCATTTTTAAAGGGGTTCAATGCTTGATTTTGTGGGTGTCATTGGCTGAGCTCTTTGGAATTATTACGAATAGCTGTGAGGTTTACAGCACTTGCCATTATTATGGAGCAATTCAGACTGCTCCTTCTGGGAAACCCAGGACTCTCTCTGCCTGTGTGCGGCCTGTACTATAACGGTACATCACAAACAGATGGATTGTGAAAATCCACGTGGCATGTACCCACTAGACACCATGACATGAACATTTAGGGATAGTGTACTCACGTGCAAATCCATTTTTAAAGCTGTTTTTGTGACACTGTTGCAGTAGCGGCAACATTGAGAGAGACAAAAGACCCCAAGACAGTATTTCAGGTATCAACACAAACCTCTCCCCATTAATGTGTGATCAATAATGTCCCTAAACAAAGGGATCAAACAGATTATTCCACCTTTATCACTGTGGGGCATTGCTGTGCACAGGGTGAAGCTGTCAAGCAATATTCCCATGTTATAAAAGTGACTACACTTCAAAAACCTCACTCTGAAGAATGTACCAACGTTATTAAAATCCACCTTATAAATTTACAGGATAGTGAGGAGGGTTTACAGTTAGGGCTAGAACAACCTTGATTATCTGAACGAGACGGACAGGGAGTATTTTGTTCGGATAACTGATTGTTTGGATAATGATAATGTTTTTACTGGACCTTGAGATCTTGTTTGGATAATCTGAAATTAGGATAATTGACGTTCAGATAACTGAGGTTGTTCGGTATTTGGACAGTTCTCCCAGTCAGTCAGTTTAGAACAAAGAACAAAGAAACTTTACAGCCCAGGAACAGGCCCTTTGGCCCTCCAAGCCTGTGCTGATCCAAATCCACTGTCTAAACCTATCGCCAAATTCCTAACGATCTGTATCCCTCTGCTCCCTACCTACTCAAGCATTTGTCCAGATGCATCTTAAATAAATCTATCATGCTTGCCTTAACTCCCTGTACCAGCACATGGCCATATCCCTCTAAACCCTTCCAATTCATATACCCATCCAGAAGCCTTTTAAATGCTGGTGTTCCAGGCACCTACCACCCTCTGTGTAAAAATACTTTCTGCATGTATCCTCTTTAAACTTTTCTCCTCTCACCTTGAACCTCTCGTTACTGAATCCCTCACCCTGGGAAAAAGCTTGTCTCTATCCACCCTGTCTATACCCTTCATGATTTTGTAAACCTCAATCAGGTTCCCCTCAATCTCCTTTTTTTCTATTGAAAACAATCCTAACCTACTCAACCTCTCTTCATAGTTTTAGGTACACTCAGCTGAAAAGCCTTGAGCTATTCTATATTATCCCAGGAGAAGTACATATTTCCTTCTTAATGTTGCCAAAATACTAACTGCAATCACATCATCATTGATGCGCAAAGGGAAGCTACACAGCAGTGCTATTGATAGTAGTTTCTGGAGTTCAAAAAAGACATCACCAATTAAGGCGAGGGTTCTTGTAGTGCATTGATATTGTCCCTACCTCTGGAAAAGCAGATATGACTTGAAGTTCCAACTGTTACAGATGTATATCTTAACATGTTTGAGCAGGCTGATTAAAATAACTAGATCATCAGTCTGTATCGTGATGTTTACATGCAGATCTGAATGGCTATTGAAGTTTCACCGCAATAAAACAATAAGCTACAAGAAAGTCTGATGCATTTAAAGACCTGCCTTATGAGTTACGTGACACCTATAGTCACTAAAAATCAAATTCTGGAACTTGTAAATGGTTTGAAAATTTAAGAGATTTCTGAGAGAAGGTATTAACCTGACATTCTGAGATTTACAATTTTTTTTATTTTTTTCCCTCAGAGTGGCTATAATTCCAGTAATTCCATTAGAAAATTCAGCAGTCATTATAACAGCTTTTATAGTAAATTGTTCGACTGTCATAACACTGGACTCTATTACCTTTAATAAGATTTCCTAAATATGGCAGTTTTTAATTCGTTTCCAAACACCCTTTAGCTTGAATCAATAATACCCCATGAATTAAAGGAAAATAATTCATGGCAATTTCACTTGTATAGTTGCAATCGTTCAGTAAGCTACAAATAAATTAAAGACTATTGAGTCATTACAAAGGGATCTTCTGAAGTTTAGTTGAAAGCAATATTATTCCAGGTAAATTAATCCCGAAACCTGCTTCAAACCCAATCACACCACATTTTAACTTTAGGCAAAATTCTGCTGAAAATTGTGCTGGTTAGCTTATAGCTCAAGTTTCCACTAAAAAGCATTAAATAGTTGTAATTTTAAGCCTTTTGTGAAGGAGTGCAAATGGGTACTATACTGAAACTTAATTGTTCCTTTCTCTTAATTGAATTTTAAGTGTTCCTTGATTATATTCAAAAGTGATAACTTGCTCAATTTTATTCATATAATTGGCAATAGGTCTATCACCAAAAGAAATGTTTGTGACTAACTCGAATATAAAAATCACTGACAATTTCGACATTCTGACTACTTTTGGTGCACTACATTTACAGTCATAGAGTATAGTCAGGAAACAAATCATACATGTCAACCAAATATCCTACATTAATCTAGTCCCACATCCCTCTAAACCCTTCTTATTCATATACCCATCCACATGCCTTTTAAATGCTAGCAAATGAAATTGTACCAGCCTCCACCACTTCCTCTGGCAGCTCATTCCATAAATACACTACCATCTGCATGAAATTGTTGCCCTTTAGGTCCCTTTTAAATCTTACCCCTTTCATCTTAAACTTATGCCCTTGGGTTTGGACTACCCCAGTTCAGGGAAAAGACCTTGTCTATTTACCCTATCCATGATCCTTATGATTTTATAAACCTCTATAATGTCACCCCTCAGTCTCCAATGCTCCATTGAAAATAGCCTCAGCCTGTTCAACCTCTCTTTATAGCTCAAATCCTCCAAATTTGGCAACATCCTTGTAAATCTTTTCTGAACCTTTTCAAATTTTACAACATCCTTCCTATAGGAGGGTAACCAGAATTGAACACAATGTTCCAAGAGTGGCCTAACCAATGTCCTGTACTGCCATAATATGACTTCTAACTCCTATACACAATGCACTGACCAATAAAGAAAACATACCAAACACCTTCTTTGCTAGCCTACCAACCCTCGACTCTATTTTCAAGGAACTATGAACCTGCATACCTAGATCTCTTTGTTCAGCAACACTCCCCAAGACCTTACCATTAAGTGTATAAGCCCTGCCTTGATTTGCCTTTCCAAAATGCAGTACCTCACATTTATCGAAATCAAACTCCATCTTCCATTTCTCAGCCCAGTGTCCCATCTCATTAAGGTCCTGTTGTACTTGGATGTAACCTTCTTCACTGAGGGTGTGTTGTTGGAAAAGCACAGCAGGTCAGGCAGCATCCGAGGAGCAGGAAAATTGCCATTTCGGGCTGGAGCCTTTCATCAGGAATGAAGGAAGGGAACCTCTGGGGTGGAGAGTTAAATGGGAGGGGAGTGGGGCTAGGGAGAAGGTAGCTAAGAGTGCAATAAGTGGATGGAGGTGGGAATGAAGGTGATAGGCTGGAGAGGAGGGTGGACAGGATAGGTGGGAAGGAAGACTGACAGATGTGAAAGGTCATCAGGACTGTGATGAGCTGGAAGGTTGGAACTGAGGTAAGGTGGGGGGGGGGGGAGGAGGGAAAATGAAGAAACTGGTGAAGTCCACATTGATGACCTGGGGTTGAAGTGTTCTGAGGCCGAAGATGAGGCGTTCTTCCTCCAGGTGTCGTATGGTGAGGGAGTGGCGATGGAGGAGGCCTGTGACCTGCATGTCCTTGGCAGAGTGGGAGGGGGAGGAGAAATGTTCAGCCACGGGGCGGTGGGGTTATTTGGTGCGGGTGTCCCCACGGGGGAGACTGGACGCCTTCTCGCAAAGCGCTTCAGGGAACATTTCCGGGACACCCGCACCAACCAACCCTACATTTCAACTCCCCCTCCCACTCTGCCGAGGACATGCAGGTCACGGGCCTCCTCCATCGCCACTCCCTCACCACCTGACGCCTGGGGGAAGAATGCCTTATCTTCAGCCTCGGAACACTTCAACCCCAGGGCATTACTGTGACTTCACCAGTTTCCTTATATCCCCTCGTCCTACCTAACCCCAGTTCCAACCTTCAAGCTTGCAAACACCCTCATGACCTGTCCCACTTGTCAATCTTCCATCCCACCTATCTGCTCCATCCTCCTCTCCGACCTGTCACCTTTACCCCCATCTCCATCCACGTAATGCACTCTCAGCTACATTCTCCCCAGCCCAACACCCCCTCCCATTTATCTCTCCACTCCCGAGACTCCCAACCTCATTCTTGGTGAAGGGCTCTGGCCCAGAACCTCGATTCTCCTGCTCCTCGGATGCTGCCTGACTTGCTGTGCCTTTCCAGCAACACACTCTCAACTCTGATCTCCAGCATCTGTAGACCCCACTGTCCACTACACCTCCCATTTCAATGTCATCTGCACACTTACTATCCATACCTCCTTGCATTTAACCCTCCACCACCATCTCTGTCTTTTACCTTTGAGCCAGTTCTCCTGAGGAAACCATGTAGCTTTTGATATGAAAATCTTTGAAAGTGTGTCTACAAAAGCTTGTGCACCTAAGAAAAGAAATACAATGTGAACAGCCTTTATGAATTAAATGTTATGTTGGTGGATTCCTTATTGTAGTCACAGAATCATGCAGCATGGAAACAGACCTTTTGGTCCAACCAATCCGTGCTGAACATAATCCCAAATTAAACAAATCTCATCTGCCTGCTCCCAGTCCATATCCTTCCAAACCTTTTCTATTTATGTACGTATCTAAGTGTCTTTATTGTAGGAATTCTCCAGCTGCAAGTGTTTTGACAGTCTCATGTACGATCTCTTAGTGACTGAAGAGGGTTATATAAGAATGGCACTGGACAGCCGCAGAATTGATAGCTCATGTCGCCTTTGTTGGTTCTATCGCATTTCTGTAGCTCGACCACCTCTGGTGTTCACCAGACATGTCAGACATAGAACATAGAACATAGAACAATACAGCGCAGAACAGGCCCTTCGGCCCTCAATGTTGTGCCGACCTGTGAACTATTCTCAGCTCGTCCCCCTACACTATCCCATCATCATCCATGTGCTTATCCATGGATTGTTTAAATCTCCCTAATGTGGCTGAGTTAACTACATTGCTAGGCAGGGCATTTCACACCCTTACCATTCTCTGAGTAAAGAAGCTGCCTCTGACATCTGTCTTAAATCTATCACCCCTCAATTTGTAGTTATGCCCTCTCGTACAAGCTAACATAACATCCAAGGAAAAAGACTTTCACTGTCTACCCCATCTAATCCTTAGATCATTTTGTATGTCTCTATCAAATCCCCTCTTAGCCTTCTTCTTTCCAATGAGAACAGACCCAAGTCTCTCAGCCTTTCCTCATAAGACCTTCCCTCCAGGTCAGACAACATCCTGGTAAATCTCCTCTGCACCTTTTCCAATGCTTCCACATCCTTCCCGAAATATGGCAACCAGAACTGTACACAATATTCCAAGTGTGGCTGCACTAGCGTTTTGTATAGTTGCAGCATGATATTGCAGCTCCGGAACTCAATCCCTCTACCAATGAAACCTAACACACCGTATGCCTTCTTAACAGCATTACCCACCTGGGTAGCAACTTTCAGGGATCTGAAAGTACATGGACTCCAAGATCCCTCTGCACATCCACACTACCAACAATTGTTCCATTGACCCAATACTCTGCATTCCTGTTAATCTTACCAAGTGCATTACCTCACATTTCGCTGCATTGAACTCCATTTGTCACATCTCAGTCCAATTCTGCAGTTTATCCAAGTTCCCCTGCAACCTGTAGCATTATTCTAAACTGTCCACTACTCCCCCAACATTGCCAGTTTGGCAATATCAATGGTCCTTACATCATGTTAAACCAAACTCTAGTGCTTGCCTCCATCTGGGCTGGTTGGAAGTAGAATTTCTTCAGGGGAGACTATCTTTACACCAGAGATTTTTAAGGAACAATTTTAGGGTATCTTAGTATCTCTTGTTCTTTATTTCTCCCGTCCACCATGACGTGGTTTGCGGTGAAATAACTGAAGATCTGTCCCATTTGCCAGCATTTGCAATCATGATATAATCTGCCCACCTGAAGTGAATTATTTGTAGGATGTTCTCTGTAGCACTAAACCTGGCACGATGAAAGTCATTGCTGTTTCAGATTTTGGGCTGTCATTGAATCCTGAGATCGACCACAAGAGTCAGCTATTAGTTTTGCATTGAGCTGATGATGCAAGTCAAACTCTACCCAGCCATTGTCCTTACCACTCTGCTGCCTGGTGCAAAATCCAGCTGAGCCCCACATTTATTCATCACCCTTAATTACCCAGAAGACAGTTAAAGATCAACCAAATTGCTATGTGTCTCAAGTCACATGAAAGCCAGACCAAGTGATGACAGCACTTTCTTTTCCTACAGGACATGAGTGAACTAGATAGATTTTCCCACCAATAGGCAATGTTTTCATTCATTAGACTCTTTAGACTAAATTTAAATTCCACCATTGTTGATGTTCGTATTCAGATCTTTGGAAAATTGCCACGATTACTGGATTAATAGTCTAGTGATAATACCATTAGGCCATTGCCTCCCTACCACATTGGTGATGGACATTTCCACCAAAGACATGGCCAATATTTATCTTTTGAAAAAAATACTCTTTGAAAAAAATTATCTGGCCATCATCATATTTTTGTGGGATTTCTATGCACCAATTGGCTGTTGCAGTTTTTACATTCCAACAATGACTATGCTTCAATGGGTGGGAAGATGTTTTGTTGTGATGTCCTGATGTCACAAAAGGCACTGTAGAAACACAACCCTTCCCTCATCTTTTGCAACACATCGTTCGCAAGTCCCCATTTTGTTCAGCCATTCTCTTGTTCTTGCAATGTTTTGGCTCTTCAAAGACAAACTCCATACTTCTCAACACTGCTTTCTGTTACAGCTGTTCCCTCTTAATCTTTTAAACTTTGATGTAGTTGAATGACAGGCCATAATTCTTATCTCTTTTCTTTTCCCCTTCAGGTCATGAAAACACTAGCTTAGCAGCATGAGATTATATAAAAAGATAAATTAAAACAGACTGCTTTAGGTTTCTCAATCACTTGTACATTCAGGTCGACAACACTTGTACTTTTGCTGAGGTAATGAGAAAACATTTGACAGCCGGGAGAAGAAGGTACACTAATTAATTTGATCAAGTAAAGCCCAGTGGAATCAAGGTATGCTTGCAACCACAGGAGCTTAAGAAAATGAATAACCAAAGATTAAATGAGATGGAAGACAGTGTGGAATTTGGCACTATAGTGAGGTCCAGGAGGAAACAGAGGAGTCAGCAAGGTGTACAGGTGTATACCGAAATGGTAAGAAAATCAGAAAGTTTACTCAGTGGAAATTCAGGTGATAATTTAATAAAGTGCTCTGCTTTGAAAGTATTGACATTTTTGTAAGTGAAAAATCATAACAGTTTACAGGAAAGAGGAAACTATTTATAAACAAGCTAAATACTGTTAATACTAGAGATCTCAAATCAGAAAAAGAAGACTGCTGGACAAAATTAAGCCCCTTTGATAAAACTGCAGGCTCTTTACAATCTTCTGGACTCAACACTGAATTCAACAACATCTGACATTGAACGCTCCTCCATTTTCATATTTTTTTTCTGTTTCCTCTGCATCTTGTTTTCATGCTTTTGCCTTTAATCAGAGCTAACCTTTTACTTTGCTCTTCATACCCACTCTAGACCAATGCTTTGCCCTTTCACTCAAAATCCTGGAATTTCTTCCCTAATGGCATTGTGGGTCAATCTAAAGCACGTGGACTGCAACCGTTCAAGAAATCACGAATCAAGAACACTTCACCTGACGAAGGAGCAGCGTTCCAAAAGCTTGTAATTTCAAATAAACCTGTTGGACTATGACCTGATGTCATGTGACTTCTGATGCAGTTCAAGAACGCAGGTCACCACCATGTTCTCAAGGGCAAGTCGGGACGCCAATGAATTCTGGTCCAGCCAACCACGCTAATGTCCCATGAGTGAATTTAAGAGAAACAAATACAGCAACTCCCTTTGTCTTCAATGTCTTTGATCTTTAATCTGCCTCACCCTCTAATCTTCCCCTGATGTTCCCCTCTGTTCCACTTTCTTCCTCACCCTCATTTTCCCCATAGCATAAAACCCAAATTTCCAACTTTCTTCAGTTCCAAAGAAGAGGCATATTTGATGCAAAACATATGCTGTGGACTGAAGTTGCCAGACCTGGTGAGTTTCTCCAGCACTTTCTCTTTTCATTCTAAGTAATCATGTGATTAGGTTCCACATTCCCATTCTCCTGCCCCTTATTGGACAACTGTCACGGAAATAAAAATCAGTGAAGCCTGCCATGGAATTCTAAACGTATTCAATGTCTCTCAAAGCAACAGAGAAAGAAAGGTTGCAGAGGTAGATCAGGAAACTGTCATTAGCATAGCAGGAGATCAGAGACCACCAGCACAACTGTCACCATTGTCAACATTCTTCTGTCTGGCTAAGGTGCTGGGCATGACGAAAATCAATTTGAATGGGATGGTGGAGATTACGTGTTGCATTCTAATCCTGATAGCAGGAGAGGTCAATCTGAGAGAGGCTGGTTCTGTCCTAAGTCCCACATGAGCAGTGGTTTTCAGGTGTCATTTCGGGTTGTTACATTCAGTGCTCGCCTGTCTCTCCAAGCCATTGTCACAACTGTGCAGCACAGTAATCCTCTGGATTGTATCTATTGTGCTCTGTTACCAGCCAGTATCTCCAGTTGTGTGAGTAGATGCAAGTAGGGGCTTCATGTCACACTTGCACATGTGAAGCGAGGCTTTGGGCGCCCACTGGTCACCTGCTTCCAGCTACTTCACAGTAAAGGAAACAATTGTGTTTGTGGCCGTCTTCCATCCCACCAACATGGCCAGCCTGAGAGGCTGCCTTGGTTTAACGAGTGCCAACATAGTGAGTTTTGAGAAGATTTGTAGCTCAGGTTGAGGTTTTGGATGTAGGTTTACTCGCTGAGCTGGAAGGTTCACTTCGTTACCCTACATACCCAACATAATTGGAGGATTTTGCCCTATAGCTGTGTGAAGTATATTTTGTGATTTTTCCTTCGATTTGGTGACAAGAATGCACTGCAAACTGTGAAATGCAAACAGTTGGGCTTATTTTCTTTATAGTTTAGGTCATCTTTGTTTCACAACCACCATCAAAATGTGATGTGGGCAAAATCTGGAGTGAGCAAAATGACCAGCAGAACAACATCCTGCTATTGTTGGGGGGTCTCTTATGTAACGTCCCTACCTCTGGGCCAAAAAACCCAGGTCTAAGTCCCATCTGTTCCATCGGTATGTCATCATATATCTGAAGAGGGGGATGAAAAATGTTGTTCTGCATCTCACTTAGTGCCAGCAGAGGGAGCATCAGAGCAAAGGCAGTTCCTTCCAGTTTTGGATTCTGAAGGCTGACTGTGTGTGTTCCTGGGGTTCTCACTTCAAAGCATACCAGCATACCATTTTCCAACATGCAACATGCCACAGCTCCCTGCCCACTTCCCACATACTCTGACAATCGGTCTAGCCTCAAGGTAGCCTGTTGTTTCTGATTTAGAGTCATAGAGTCACAGCATGGAAACAGACCCTTCAGTCCAACTCATCCATGCTGACTAGCTACACTAAGTTAATCTGGTCCCAGTTGCCAGCATTTGGCCCACATCCCTCCAAACCCTTCTTATTTTTATACCCATCCAAATGCCTTTTAAAATGTTGTAATTGTACCAGCCTCCTCCACTTCCTCTGGCAGCTTATTCCATAAACGTACCACCCTCTGCGTGAAACATTTGCCCCTTCGGTCCCTTTTATATCTTTCCCCTCTCACTTTAAACCTTTTGGACTCTGCTACCCTGGGAAAAAGACTTTGGCTATTCACCCTATCCATGCACCTCATGATTTTAATAATCTCTACAAAGTGACTCCTCAGCCTCTGATGTTCCAGGGGAAATAGCCCCAGCCTATTCAACCTCTCCCAACAGTTAATATTCTCCAAACATGGAAACATCTTTGTAAATCTTGTCTGAACCATTTCTAGTTTAACAACATTTGCACATTCGAGGAGACCAGAATTGAAAGCATTATTCCAAAGATTGCCTGACCATCCAACTCCGACATTGACCAATAAAGGCAAACATACCAAACACCTCCTTCACTGTCCCTGACTACCTGCGACACTCCCTTCAATGAACTATAAACCTACAACCTAAGGTCTCTGTTCAGCAATACTCCCCAGGACATGACCATTAAGTGTATATTCTCAGTGTATACACAGTTTGAAGACCACCCTTCCTAGTATACTCTTAGCAACTGTACAATCTCTGGAGAACAAGATGGATTAACTCAGTACACAGCTCAGCTTCCAGTGTGAACTGTGGGACTGTTGTGCATTCTGTCTCATAGAAACCTGGCTCAACCCATCCATCCCCGGCTGTGCACTTCAGGCTGGTGGGTTTTCTATCCATCATATGGATCGTACAGCATCCTTGGGTAAGACAAAGGGTGGAGGAGTTTGCTTTTTAACAACAACTTGTGGTGCATGGATATTGCAACCCTGGGCAGGCAGTGCTCCCCAAACCTTGAACTCCTCACCATCAAATGCTGCCCCTTCTATCTACCACAGGTATCTACCACAGGAATTTACCACTGCAATACTCACCTCTATGTACATACCGCACCAAGCAAAGGTTGAGGAAGCTCTGGATGTGCTAGCCCACCAGTAACACCATGGAGACAGAACACCCTGAGGCCCTGTTTATTGTAACTGGCGACTTCAATCATGCCAATCTAAGGAAGATGTTGCCCAAGTACCACCAGAACATTAACTGCCCCACCAGGTGCCCGAACATTTTAGACCACTGCTCCACCACTGTGAAGGATGCCTACTGCTCTATCGCCCGCACTCATTTTGGGAACTCCGAACCACGATGCCGGGCTTCTTCTACTAGCTTACAGGCAAAAGCTCATGCAGGAGACCCCCCTCGCGGATACAGGTCAAATGCTGGTCGGAGGAGGCAGAGGATCAACTCCAGTGCTGTCTGGAATCAGCTGATTGGGCAATGTTCAAACAGGCCGCAGGTACTCTGCACAGGTACGCCATTGCCGTCACAGACTTTATTAGCAAGTGTGTGGAGGACTGCATACCGAGGAAGTCAATCCGGGTGTTCCCCAGCAGGAAACCCTGGATGAATCAGGAAGTACAGAACCTGCTAAAAACCAGGTGTGAAGTCTTCAGGTCAGGAGACCCACTCAAATATACAGAATCCAAGTATGACTTTTGCAGAGCCATTAGGGCAGCCAAGGATCAATACCGATTCAAACTAGAGACCCAGACTATGGCAAGGACTGAATGACATCACAGGTGCTAAAAAGAAAAAGTGCAAGATAGCAGACGATGACACATCCCTCCCAGATCATCTCAACACCTTCTATGCTCGCTTTGAGCAGAACTTCAGTGGAGAGGTAACACCTATGTGGACAAGTCCTACTGAATCAATCCCAACAGTCACTGCATCAGAGGTCAGATCAGTTTTCCTTTGTGCGAATCCAAGGAAAGCGATGAGACCCGGCGGAGTATCAGGCTGTGCATTCAGAACAAGGGCAGATCAACTGGCAGAGGTCTTGGACATCTTCAACCTCTCCCTGCATCAGGTCACTGTCCCTGCCTGTTTCAAGAGGGCCAACATCAGCCCTGTGCCTAAGAAGACTTATGCAGTATGTCTCGATGACTACCGCCCAGTGGCCCTAACTTCGGTGGTCATGAAATGCTTTGAAAGGTTGGTTCTGACATTAATCAACTCCAGCCTCCCCACTACTCTTGACCCACTCCAATTTGCCTATTGAACCAACAGATCAACATCAGATGCCATATCGCTTGCCCTTCACTCCTCCCTAGAACATCTTGATACCAAGAACAGCTACGTAAGAATCCTACTCATTGACTGCAGTTCTGCCTTCAACACTATTATCCCCTCGAGACTGATTACTAAACTTAGTGATCTTGGACTAAAGCCCACTCTCTGCAACTGAATCCTCAGTTTCCTGACCCACAGGCCACAATCAGTGAAGATTGGGGACAATATTCCATCCTCACTAACACTCAAAACTGGAGCCCCCCCCCCAGGGGTGCGTACTCAGCCTCCCACTGTACTCACTGTATACCCATGACTGCGGTGCCAAATACCAGACTAATGCTACTTACAAGTTCGCTAATAACACCACTATAATCGGTCAAATCTCAGATGTCGATGAAACAGACTACAGATGGGAGGTGGAAGACCTAGAAAAATGGTGCACTGAGAACAACCTAGCTCTCAATGCCAGCAAAGCCAAGGAACTCATTATTGACTTTCGGCAGGATGCTAATCATGCCCCCCTGCACACTAGAAGCACAGAGGTGGAACGAGTGGAGTGTGTCAAGCTCCTGGGAGTGGTCATCCACAACAAGCTTTCTTGGGTTCTTCATGTGGATGCACAGGTTACAAAGACCCATCAACGTCTCTTCTTCCTCAGGCAGCTGAGGAAATTTGGCATGATGGTGAATACCCTTGTCAACTTTTATAGGTGGAGAAAGTGAGGACTGCAGATGCTGGAGATCAGAGCTGAAAATGTGTTGCTGGAAAAGCGCAGCAGGTCAGGCAACACCCAAAGAGCAGGAGAATCGTTTTGGACATGAGCCCTTCTTCAGGAATCATGCCCGAAACGTCGATTCTCTTGCTCCTTGGATGCTGCCTGACTTGCTGCGCTTTTCTAGCAACACATTTTCAACTTTTATAGGTGCACCATCAAGAGCATTCTGTCTGAATGTATCACTACCTGGTATGGCAACTGTACCATTCAAGATCGGAGACGGTTACAGAGAGTGGTGAACTCAGCCCGGACAATCACAAGTGCCAACCTCCGTCCATGTAACCATCTACCAGGCCCACTGTCAAGGAAAGGCTGCCAACATTCTCAAAGAACCATCCCACCTGGCAATGTTTTTCTGCAACCTCTACCATTGGGGAGAATGTACAGAAGCCTGAACACACACACCAGCCGGTTTTGAAACAGTTTCAATCCTACTGTTGTTCGAATACTGAATGGACTCACAAACTCTTAACATTTGCTGGTGTTTACCTATTATTTACTTATCTATGCTATTTAACTCTGTGATCTACCTTTTCACTGTGACTCAGTACACGTGACAAATAAGTTCAATTCAATTCAAAGTCCTGCCTTGATTTATCTTTCCAAAATGCAACACCTTATGTTTATCCATCTGCTACTCCTCAGCTCATTGGCCCATCTGACCAAGCTCCCATTGTATTCTGAAGTAATTGTTTTCACTGTCCACTACACCACCAACTTTGGTGTTATCTGCAAACTCACTAACTATACCTCCTATATTCACAGCCAACCAATTTATATAAATGACAAACAGCACCGATCCTTGTGGCACACCTCGGGTCATAGGCCTCCAGTCCGTCAAACAACCCTCAACCACACTATCTGTTTCTTATCTTCAAGTCAAATTTGTATCCAAATTGCAAGCACTCCCTGGAGTCCATGTGACCTAACCTTATTAACCATGCAATTTGACTTGTTGAACTCCATACAAACAATGTCCACTACTCTACCTTTTTTGTCTCTTCTTTAAAAAACTTAACCAAGTTAGTGGGACACAATTTCCCACACACAAAGTTGTTTTGACTATACCTCATCCATCCTGCCTTTCCAAATATATGTAAATCATGTCTCTCAGAATCCCCTCCAACAACTTACCCACCACTGACATCAGGCTCACTGTTCTATAGTTCGCTGGCTTTTCCTTACCACCTTTCTTAAATATTGGCACTATATTAGCCAACCTCCCATCATGCATGACCTCATCTGTGGCTATCACTGATACAAATATCTCAGCAGGGGGCCCAGCAATCATTTCCAAAGCTTCTCACAAAGTTCTGGGATACACCTGATCAGATCCTGGGGATTTCTCCACTTTTATGTATTTTAAGATTTACAACCCCACCTGCTCTGTAATTTGGAATCTTTTCAAGTTATCTCCAAGTTTTCTTGCTTAGTGTTAGAGTGCTCCAATCCCTGGAGTGGGAATAAAAGCCACAACCTTTGGACCCACAGGCAAGAGTACCACCAACTAAGTTGAAACTGACAATAACAGAGATATAAATACACAGGATTTGCAATAAATGCCCAGCATTGAAAACACTTAAGATTCTTTCATGTCAAGGCACTGGGGAAGTGCAAGATTTCTCTTCCAGATGGTTTCACACAATTTCGCTGGTTTCAGTGTCTCAGCACTGAGAAGCTTGAAGAGAATATTGACTGAACGCTCAATGATGTACACAGCAGTGTCACACAGCTCTGCAGTCACCGAGGACTATTATCAAACCAAGTAGGAATGACTTTGATTGTAATTTAGAATGTTATCAAACCATTCTGTTGACCTGCAAGTGTGACAGTCTCTGTCCTCAAGAGAGATAAAGTATTTAAATTAAAATGCAAAAAAAAGTCAGTGAGTTCTTTTAATCCAAGTAAAATCTTGAAATGATACATCAACAATATTACTACCACAATGACAAAATTCCTTGTAAATTTTGGGGTTGCATTTTTCCCTGACCAACAATTTCTGATTTTCAGCATCTGCATTTCTTTGTACTTTTTGTTTTGAAGACTTTGATGGGTCTTTGGAATGAAGAGTCCTGTTGACGTGTGTAAAGGGGGATTGCTAATCACAGGCCTAGGCGAAAGTGATGATTGCAGATGCTGGAGATTAGAGTTGAGAGTGGTGCTGGAAAAGCACAGCAAGTCAGGCAGCATCTGAGGAGCAGGAGAATTTAAGTTTTGGGCAAACCCTTTGCTGCAGTCTCCACGCAACACTCTCCATTGCTGCCTTGCTGTACCTAACCCCAAAGGATATGTGTGGGACCCAGGAAGGAGGGGTAGGATTGTAGGACTGAATGGGACAGGGAAGAAAACCCTCGTTTGCTCATCTTTCCATCTACTCTTCAATTAAAATTGCTGTTTTAACAATAGTGAAGGAGTGCATATCCTAATCATCCTTCTTGAGAATCCATCAGGTCAAGGTTTGGTGGTGTCCTCCACTTACACATAAGGTCATTCATAACAATTGCTGGTGTCTTGGAAAATAAATCCCATTGCTGGGTGCCCCCATGTTTTTCATTCTTTGCACTCAGTTTAGTGGGTTGGAGGTTCCGAGGAGTGACAATTACGATCAAGTTACAACTCCACAGTTTTTGTGGTGTTAAAAAAGAGCTCCACATTCCTGGCAGGTGGTTCTGATCATGCCCGATTCAGAAAGGCTTACCCTAGCTCTGACCAATCCCTTGGTATGAAAGACTGTCAAACCATGTCCATTTTCTATGGCAGTGCCAACTCCAGTCCTGAAGAAGGGTTACATCTGAAACGTTGACTAGTCCACTTCCTGGTGCTGCTTGCTTGTTGTGTTCTTCCAGCATTCAGCCACTGGGAAAGCTCCTCTCTGCATAAATTGTTGATTAAGCTTCAGCAGGTGGGAGTTGTATATCCAAGCTTTTAGGCAGTGCCAAGTTGGGAGGTTGGATGTGAATGGTAAAAAGGAAGTTGCAAAGGAATGAAGATCGATATCATGGTGATGGCAGGGGACAGGGACTGCAGGAGAACGTGGCTGTGATCAGATCATTTGGAATTTTATTTTTAAGCAGTGCAAGACAATCTTGTACATTCCATACCTCAAGGAGGAGAAAGTGAGGTCTGCAGATGCTGGAGATCAGAGCTGAAAATGTGATGCTGGAAAAGCGCAGCAGGTCAGGCAGCATCCAAGGAACAGTAGATTCGATGTTTCGGGCATAAGCCCGAAGAAGAAGGGCTTATGCCCGAAACATCGAATCTCCTGTTCCTTGGATGCTGCCTGACCTGCTGCGCTTTTCCAGCAACACATTTTCAGTGGGGGCTTTTAACCAGGGATGCAGTGGTCACTCGGCTTTGGCCATCTTTGCACCTCCAACCTGATTAAATCATCAGTGGACAGATTTGTGAACAGCCCTAGAGTCACAGAACACAGGAGGAATCCTCATGGCTATTGAGTCTATGTCAATCAATCTACACAGGCCCAGTTTCCAGCAATTAGCTCATAGCCTTGTATATTATAATATGTTAAGTGTTCATCCAAGTACCTTTTTAAAGAGGTGTTAGCAATCTGGAAAGCATAAAAAAAGGTAAGTCCCCTGGAGCACATGGGATTTATCTTCGGATTCTCTGTGAAGCCAGGGAAGAGATTGCCAAACCTTTGGCTTTGATCTTTATGCCATCATTGTGTAAAGCAATACAGCCAGAAGACTGGAGGATAGCAAATGTTGTGCCCTTGTTCAAGAAGGGGTGTAGAGTCAACCCTGGACATTATAGAGCTGTGAGCCTTAATTTGGTTGTGCGTAAACTGCTGGAAAGGATTATAAGAGATAGGATTTATAATCATCTAGAGAGGAATAAGTTGATGAGCGATTTTGTGAAGAGTAGGTTGTGCCTCACAAACCTTATTTGAGATGGTGACTAAACAGATGGATGAGGGTAAAGCGGTTGATGTGATGTATATGGATTTCAGTAAGGTATTTGATAAGGTTCCCCACAGTGGGCTATTGCACAAAATACAGAGGCATGGGATTGAGGGTGATTTAAAGGTTTGGATCAGAAATTGGCTAGCTGAAAGACGGCAGAGGGTGGTGGTTAATGGAAAATATTCATCCTGGAGATTAATTACCAGTGGGGTACTGCAAGGATCTGTTTTGAGCCCACTGTTGTTTGTCATTTATGTAGATGACCTGGATGAGGGCAAAGAAGGATGGGTTAGTAAATATGTGGATGACACTAAGGTAGATACAGTTGTGGATAGTGGTGAAGAATGTTGTAGGTTACAGAGGGATCTAGATAAGCTGCAGAGCTGGGCAGAGGTGGCAAATGGAGTTAAATGCAGAGAAGTGTGGGATGATTCATTTTGGAAGAAGTAACAAGAATGCAGAGTACTGGACTAATGGTAAGATTCTAAGTAGTGTAGATGACAAAGAGATTGAGTTTCGGAACCATGAGATGGTTCCGAACTATGCTGCAGCTGTACAAAGCTCTGGTGTGGCCACAGTTGGAGTATTGCATACCGTTCTGGTCACTGCATTATAGGAAGGATATGGAAGCTTTGGAAAGGGTTCAGAGGAGATTTACTAAGATGTTGCCTGGTATGGAGAGAAGGTCTTATAGGAAAGGCTGAGTGGCTTGATGCTATTTTCGTTAGAGAGAAGAAGGTTGAGAGGCGATTTAGTTGAGACGTATAAGATAATTAGAGGGTTAGATACATTGGACAGTGAGAGCCTTTTTCCTTGGATGGTGATGGCTAGCACAAAGGGACATAACTTTAAGTTGAGGAGTGATAGATATAGGATAGATGTTAGACGTAGTTTCTTTACTCAGAGAGTAGTAGGGGCATGGAACATACTGCCTGCAACTGTAGTAGACCGCCAACTTTAAGGGCATGTAAATGGTCATTGGATAAGCATATGGACGAGAATGGAATAGTGTAGGTTAGATGGGCTTCAGATCAGTTCCACAGGTTGGCACAATATCAAGGGCCGAAGGGTCTGTACTGCGCTGTAATGTTTTATGTTCTAAAGGTTGTAAGGTTTCTCTGTCATTATCCCAGACAGTGCATTCAAGATTCCCACGGCTGGAATCCTGGTTGGGTAAAGACCCTGACATCTAAGAGGCTTTTTTAAATGAGCTATCCGCTCTCTTCTGCCTTGCCATACCACTGTCAATTAAGGACCTCAAATAGTTGATTCATAGTCACTTAAGGACTCCACCTTACCCCTACAAGCAACAACATGGTAGTGGGAAGGAGAGTCATCAGGCAGGGCGCTGGAGAAGTGAATGCTGTTTGTTGCAGGCTCCCTGGGGTGCACTTTGTTCATAGGTACTCATTATTGAATTGAGAGGAACCAAGCATTCGGAAGGGGAGGAACTCCCAAGAGCCAAGCCCCTGCATTACTATCTCTTCTTTTCTCACCTCCACCCCAATCCCTTCCTCCTTGACACTGGCCTAGTGGTTCCTCCTTTCACCCTCCCTCACCTCCAGCCTGGGATGCAGTGACACTCCTCAGCACTGGGGGGGTGTATTTACAAGCAGAAGCCAAGACCTCCAAGCTGTTTTCATGTGCACAGAGCTGCTGGCCTATCAAAGGATGACAACTCATGGAGAGAAGGATCTTAGCTGACAGGGGAAGGCCCAGCTTTGGCCTGTTAAATGCCAGACTGAGGTATGATACAATGAGACTCCCCGTAAGAGGTAATGTGGATCTCTCATCAGCATACTGGAGACCTCTGTTATCTCCACTGGATTGCAACTTTGGGACTGTGGAGGAGCAAATGGATATGGGTATTCACGAAACTCTTATGCACAAGTACAAAGAGGCACTTAGAATATTATCCTTTCTCTCAAAGAAACTGGAAGGTAGAAATGAGGAAGTGATGCTTCAGTTGATTGTAGTGTATTTTTCTAAAACACGCTCCACCTTATCTGCATGAATGAGACATATAAGGATTAGAATATGAGCTTGTATTTAATCCTTGAATCTCACCTGTATCAATATCTGAGGCTGAAACAGAAATGTGAATTATGTTAAACCCTCCATTTTGAGCTAAATAAGGTGGACATTTCCCTTGTTGAAGTTGGCCTCAAGGGAACATATGCAACAGAGATGGAGAAACTGAGAGAATGGAATAGAGTATTTCCAGGAAGTAGGGTATGAGGATGTATAGTCCCAGTAGCTGTGGGAGTTGGTAAGTTTATAGTGGACCTTCGTGACCAGTCTATTCCCAAAAATAGAAATAGAAATGTCAAGGAAGGGAAGAGAGGAGTCAGAGATAAACCAGGTGTAATTCAGGGCGGGATTGAAATTAGAAGTGAAATTGATTAACTTTTACAATTCCAGACAAGAGAATAAAGCAGCACTGATGATATCTTCGATATATTGGAGAAAGAGTTGTGGATGGGGTTGGAATAGGACTGGAACAAGGCATGTTCCATGTACCCTACGTAGAGACAAGCATAACAGGGTCCATGCAGGTATGCCTGGCCACCCCTCTGACCTGGAGAAAATGAGAGGGGTTAAAAGAGAAGTTGTTGAGGGTGAGGATGAGCTTGATCATTTAGGGACTTGTCGAAATTTGTACAGTGACCGTAAAAGGCACATCATTTGACATTATAAGGAAGATTAAAGCGCCTATTAGATGTATGACTGTGCTTACTACCATTAATTAAGATGTCATCAGACCTTTTTTTTGTTAAGAATGCACATTGCAAAGGTTCACTTTATTTGATATAAATGTTCCCTGGTGTCTCCAATGCATTCACAATGCGAGTTACAGACGGAATGACTTCTTTCATTTAATGATTCAACAGGATTGCTCTATTACATCATCAAGATAATTTCCAAAGTTAAACACAAATAAAAAAGGCACATTTGGAAATGGATGTAATTAACTCATTGCTGTAGAGACCTGCAGAGTCCTTGTGTGTGTATAAGATTGAGACAGATTGATTCTTGATCAGTCGGGGAATCAAGGACTACAGGGAAAGGGCAGGAAAATGAATACGAGAGATGTCGGAACATCCATCATCCTTTCGAATGGCAGGGAAAGCTCAAAAGACCAATTAGCCCACTCGTGTTTTTCCATCTTAGAATCTTTTGATTCCATGACTAGTCGAAGTAAACCTCTATTTTGTGAGTAGGACTCACAAACTCTTAACATTCGCCTGTACCTGTGTTTTTGTTTTACCTGCTATTTACCTATTATTTACTTATCTGTGCTACTTAACTCTGATCTGCCTGTATTGCTCGCAAGACAGAGCTTTTCACTGTGCCTCCGTACATGTGACAATAAATTCAATTCAATTCAATTCTATTTTGAGCTGCACAAGACAAGTTGAAACATTGACTGCTTCGAGGTAGTTTTTAGTACTTTTTCATAATTTTTTTGACTTGCTTTGACCCGACAACCCATACTGAAAGAAAAACACGACCAAAACATGTTAGTTCTGAGCAATCGAAGACTTCCTATTTCAGGCACAGGTAAGTACAGAATAAGACAGCTGTCCATACTATCTTAGAGTCACTGTCCCAAGTAGGCTGGAACAGTTAACGTTTCAACACACAGACCAGTTAATGAGCTCCATGAAAATACAAATTAGGTCGTGTTGGTTTTTTTTTCCCGCAAGTTCAGGTGTTAGTGAAATTGAATTATCCTTTGGGGCTTTGCTGTGTGTCTGTTTACTTACAGAAGAACAAGAATGCTTTAATTCACTTCTTGGCATGCAGATCACTAAAGCATTCCTGAGAGATGTACTTAGTGACTCAGATGCAAGTCTTTGTCTCCCTCTCTCTCTCCCTCTCCAGCATTGAACAAAGTGCCTCATTATGATGTGATGAACACCATAATCTCTGCAAAAATAATCACTTGACAATGAGACACAAGCCTTTCCTTTGATAACTTGTACTTACTGTAGGAGCAGCCATAAACCTCAACTCTCATTCCTATTCTACCGGTAGGATTCCACTGGAGAGGGGCAAAACGAAGGAATCTGGCTCTGACGGAGTACTGGAGCTTGTGGTGCACAACACTGTCCGCATTAGAGTTTCCTGGGAAAGCCTATGAAGAAGAAAAAGGACAGAAACCGATTAATAACAACATCCAATTAGTAATTCCTTAATGAGACATTACATCCAGAAGAAACAACTGAACAATTGAGTTTAATGTTACTGCCTTGAATCACACAGAGTACCAGAAATGTTACTGCATAGGAGGCCATTCGGTCTATTGCATCTGTGCTGATCACCAAATGAGCAAGATTTCTTCCCATTATCCGTCACATTGTTTTTTTTTAAATAACCATCTCATTCCGTTTTGAATGCATTGATTGAGCCTGTTTCCACCACACTGACGGACACTGCATTCCAGACATCAACCACTCACTGAGTGAAAAGGTTTTCATCGTATCACAAAGTCAAATCATAGAATGCTTACCATGTGGATAGAGGCCATTGGGCCCATTCGAGTCTGCACGGATCCTCTGAAGAGAATCCCAACGTATCCCCATAACCCACATTTACCATAATTAGCCCACTGATCCTGCATATTCTTGGACATTATGGGACAATTTAATATGGTCATAGAGACATACAGCATGGAAACAGACCCTTCAGTTCAACTCACCCATGACGACCAGATATCCTTCATTAATCAAGTTCCATTTATCAGCATTTGGCCCATATCCCTCTAAATCCTTCCTGTTCATATATCCATTCAGATGCCTTTTAAATGTTGTAATTGTACCAGCCTCCACCACCTCCTCTGGCAGCTCATTCCATACACGCACTATCTTCTGCATGAAAACGTTGCCCCTTGGGTCCCTTTTCAAACTTCTCCCTCTCATTTTAAACCTATACCCTCAAGATTTGGACACCCTTATCCTGGGGAAAAGACCTTAAATCTTCATCCTTTCCATGGCCCTCGTGATTTTATAACCTTCTGAAAGGTCACCCCTCAGTCTCTAGTGCACCTAACCTGCACATCTTTGAACTGTGGGTCGAAACTGGAGCATTTCGTGGAAACACACACCGATGTGGGAAGAAATTGCCAACCCCATGCAAACACAGTCACCCACGACTGGAATTGAACCCACCTCCTTGATACTGTGAGGTAGAAGTGCTAACCACTGAGCCACTGCATTTCCCTTCCACTCTGCTTCTTTCATTAATTACTTTCCGTCTGTACCATCTCATTCTTGATCCTTTCAAGAGTGGGAAAATTTTTGTTCCATTTACTTTGCTCAGAGCTTTCATGATATTCATTACTTCAATCAGATCTTCTCTCAGCCTTCTGCCCTACAAGGAGAATAATCCCAGCTTCTCCAATTTATCGTCAGCAGCTTAACTGATGAAATGTACATTTTGCTATCTCCTTGTAAACCAAGTCTATTTTTTTTTATATATTTGTCCTTCTCTGTTGCTTGTTTGTTATATTAACATTTTAGCACTTTCACTTTACAGTCAAGGGTTAGTGACATTCCAAACACAATGTCCTGTTGCTGTACCATCAGAAACCATGTGGTTGTGTTTGAAGATCTCACACCCAACCCATTGCCAATTATAGAGATGTTTCCCTTCATTAAAAAAAATAAGCCTTGTATTTAGATAGCACACCTCATGACGTCACTTTGCACTGATGCATGGTACAGGCATCGATGTTCTTTTGAAAGACAGTAATTTGGCAGAACCTTATGGGGGAATCAGAATCTTGATGGCCATGTGGAGAGCTGGTGAGCGACCTATCATGCCACCTTACAGAACAGCCCTCAAAATCACAAGTCCTGGACGCATCTTCCCCTCAGCACTTTAGCTTGACCTGGACCAAATAGAACATGATGTTTCAAGAAGGCACATCACCACCAGTTCTTAAGGAAATTTGAGGAGGGGGCGACATAGAAATTAGGAAGAGGCCGTTCAGCCCATTGTGTCCTCATCCCACCCTAAAGTGTGCCTGCGGTTGGCTGATTCCCTATCTCAATGCCACCTCCCACTCTCCCCCCATATACCTTGACACCTTTAGCTTCTGGAAATACATCTTTTTTTCTTAAATGTTGTGGTTCTGTTCGCCGAGCTGGGAGTTTTTGTTGCAAACATTTCATCCCCTTTCTAGGTGAGATCCTCAGTGCTTGGGAGCCTCCTGTGAAGCGCTTCTGTGCTGATTCCTCCGGCATTTATAGTGGTTTGAATCTGCCGCTTCCGGTTGTCAGTTGCTGTCCGCTGCAGTGGCCGGTATATAGGGTCTAGGTCGATGTGTCTGTTGATAGAATTAGTGGATGAGTGCCATGCCTCTAGGAATTCCCTGGCTGTTCTCTGGTACAACTAGCAAAACCAACGTAGTGTACAAAATCCCATGCAAGGACTGCACAAAACACTACATAGGACAAACAGGAAGACAGCTAACAATCCGCATCCATGAACACCAACTAGCCACGAAACGACATGACCAGCTATCCTTAGTAGCCGTACACTCAGATGACAAACAATATGAATCCAACTGGGACAACACCACTGTTATAGGGCAAGCCAAACAGAGAACAGCCAGGGAATTCCTAGAGGCATGGCACTCATCCACTAGTTCTGTTGATAGACTTAGACCCTATATACCGGCCACTGAAGCGGACAGCAACTGACAACCGGAAGTGGCAGATTCAAACCACTAATAAATGCCGGAGGAATCAGCACAGAAGCGCTTCACAGGAGGCTCCCAAGCATTGAGGATGTCACCTAGAAAGAGGACGAAACGTTTGCAACAAAAACTCCCAGCTCGGCGAACAGAACCACAACAACGAGCACCCGAGCTACAAATCTCCTCACAAACTTTTTTCTTAAATATATTCAGTGACTTCACCATCACAGCCTTCTGTGCTGGAGAATTCTACAAGTTCATTATCTTCTGAAAGTAGAAATTTCTCCTCAGCTCAATCTAAAATGGCCTACCCTGTAGCCTGTGGAGTAAGTGAGAACTGGAGGTGATGGAGATCAGAGTAAAAAAGTGTTGTGCTGGAAAAGCACAGCCAGTCAGGTAATAACCAAGGAGCAGGAGAGTCGATGTTTCAAGCATAAGCTCTTCACCAGGAATGTGATCAAGATCTTCAAATTTCCTGACTAAGAACTTATACTCAAAATGTCAACTCTCCTGCTCTTTGGATGCTGCCTGACCGGCTATGCTTTTCCACTACCACACTTTTTTTGCCCTGTATCCTGTGGCCGATTGTTCGGGCTCTTCACTCCCAGCCAGGGTAAACATCATCCCATCGCTCTGTCTAGTCTTGTCACCATTTTATACATTTCAATGAGATCCCACCTCATTCTTCTAAATTCCAGTAAATGTAGGTCAGGTTGACCCAATCTCTCCTCATATGTCAAATGTGCTAGCCCAGAAATCAGTCTCATGATCCTTTGCTGCATTCCAACTTCCATCCTTACGTAAGGACAGCAAATCTGCACAGTGTACTCGAGGTGTGGTCTCAACAATGTCTTTCACAACTGGAGTAGACTTTCATGCTCCTGGACTCAAGTCATATGGTCCTACTGCACAGAAACAGACTCTGCGTTCCAACCAGTCCATACCAAACAGAATCCCAAACTGAACTAGTCCCATTTGCCTGCTTCAGGCCCATATCCCTTCAAACCTTTCCTACGCATGTGCTTACCTAATGTCTTTTAAACATTGAAATTGTACCCACATCCACCAATTCCTCAGGAAGTTTAATCCACATGCGAACCACCCTCTGTATAAAAAAATTACCTCTTATGACTTTTCTAAATCTCTCTTTTTTCACCTTAAAAATGCACCCCCAATCTTGAAATCCACCACCCTAGGGAAAAGACAACTACCATTAACCCTCTCTACACCCTTCATTATTTTACAAACTTTTGTAAAGTCACCTCTCAATCTCTTGCGCTCCAGTGGAAAAAGTCTCAGCCTGTCCAGCCTTTCTATGTAACTCAAACCTCCCATGCCCAGTAACATCCTGGTACATCTTTCCTGAACTCTCTCCAGCTTAAAGTAATCCTTCCTATAACTGGGTGACTAGACCTGGACACAGTATTTCAGAAGTGGCCTCACCAACGTCCTGTACAACATCAACATGACTTCCCAACTCCTATACTCAAAGGACTGAGTAATGATAGCTAATATGCCAAACGTCTTTTTAACCACCCTTTCCAGATGTGACGATCCTCTTGCAATGAAGGCCAACAGACCAACTGTGCACCTCCATGGTTGCTTTCAAGTACCAGGGTATAAGGAAAGCCAGGTCCCTTTGTACACCAATCTTTCCCAGTCGATCACTATTTAAATAATACACTGAGTTTCTGTTTTCCCTATCATGGACAATTCCATACTATACTGCATCTGCCGTGGATTTGTCTACTTACTCAACTCGTCTCTTCTATAAATCCTCCTCACCATTTCCACACCCGGTAGTTTGTGTCATCAACAAACATGGGAATATTATATTTAATTCCTTCATCCAAATCATTGTTATATATTGTGAACAGTTGGGGCCCAAGCATTGATTCCGACTGTATCCCATTTGTCTTATTTAGCTTTTCACTCTGAGAAAAGCCCATTTATTTATACCATTTCCAGTCTACAAATAGATTTTTATTCTATGCCCATGTATTGTTAATAATCCCATCTGCTTTGATTTTGCACAAAACTGTTTATGTGGAACTTATCAAAAGCTTTCTAAATATCCAAATATAGGATATCCAGTGGCTCTCCATCTAATTAGTTACGTCCTCTAAAATCTACGGTAATTGGACAGGCATACGGACGTACATGGAATAGTGTAGGTTAGATGGGCTTCAGATTGGTATGACAGGTCGGCGCAATATAGAGGGCCGAAGGGCCTGTACTGCGCTGTAATGTTCTATAGTCTATAGTCTAATTTTGTCAAACACTATTTATCTTACGTAAATCAATGTTGACTATCTGTAACACTGGTGCTTTTTATGATATAAATGCCCTGTTACAAGTTCTTTTTCAAACAACCTCCAGCAAATTCCTTACTAGTGATGTTAGATCAACTGATACGCAATTTTCTCCCTCCTTCCTTTGTTAAACAGTGAGGTTACATTTTCCATCCTCCAATGTGATGGGACTAATCCAGAATCTGCAGTAATTTGGAATATGACAACCATATGGAATATGGCACACAGTGTTTCCATGACTGCCCCCATTAATACAGTGTAATGTAGATTATTAAGCCCTGAGGAATTATCAGCTTTCAGTCTCATTAAGTTTTCGAAATTTTTTTTTAAAAACAATACTAATTTGCTTGAAATCCACTTTCTAATTTTTTTTCTCTGGCAAGTGACTTCTGTCTTCTACTGTGAAGACAGAATAAAAATAAATTTAATTGTTCTATCATTTTCTTGCTCTCCATTATCAAACTTCCTTTTTCAGACTTTAAAGGAGCTATTTCTCTTCACCAACCTTTTTTGTTACATACTTATAGAAGCTCTTTTATTTTACAAATGCTAGCCTTGCCTGTGATGCCCATGTCCCATAAAACAACCATATCAAAGGAAGTGAGGGGATATGGAGATTTTAGGGAGAAATGGTCTTTGTTTTGATTCCTGGTGGGGGCTAAGTTGATCACAGTCACAATACCAGCACAACTGCTGCAAATGGTCTCCAGACCCACAGATCTGAGTGGGAGCAGAAAATCGATCACAATCATGGCTCGTGATAGATATACCTGCCGGCAGGTACCTATGAGAATGACTAGAGATGGCTGAATTAGGCCCAGCTAACAACAGTTTGTCTTTGCCTACTTTAGTTTCACACATGATCACTCAGGCAAGGTAAAATGTTGCACCATGCTCTCACTTTGAATAAAAGCCTTCAGAAGAGAAGGAAGTGCTAAAGCAGTGTCGAAGTTTTTTTGAAGCTAATGTATTAATATGGAAAGACATTAATTTAAAGTCTCAACATCCAGTCCTAACAACTGTGGCCAGAAAGCAAGCAAAAGCTAATCATTTCAAGATACACAAACTTTGCTATTTCACTTCTCTCTCTCATCCTTCATTACCATCTTTATAGTCTCTCTCAATGCTATGCAATGTTACTTCGGTCAGTATTCCTCAGAAGTTCCCTCAGCAGTTTCACAAATGTCATCTCATTCCTCTTCCTCTTCATCTCTTTTTGAAACCAATCTCCATCAATGCTCTCCCCTACTCCAACTCACATCCACACCCCCTCCACCTCTCAGACGACGGTACTCATCTCCTTTGGCCTTGCTTGCTCATATATATTCCAGAGTTTTGGAATTTCATTTTTATAAGCATCTGTTGCGATATCACTTTAAAGAGACAGTATTCTAAGAAGCAAGCACTCGGAATGAAGACCATCTGAAGGCAGCCAATGGCATATTAAACTTGCAGTATGTTGTGAGAGAAGCTGGTAGCTCTGCTTTCCTGTATCAGTAGTTGCTGAACTGGACTCTAACAAATCTACCTGCTGAGCAATCCTGTATAATTTAAAAATAAAAGGCAAGATGTTTAGAGGAGATTTGAGGAAAACCATTTTTACCCAGATGGTGGTGAAGGTCTGGGATGCACTGCCTGGGAGGACAGTTGAAACAAGGAATTTCACAAACTTTAAAAGGAAAAGGACCTGAAATGTTATAACATTCAAGACTATGGACCAAGTGCAGGAATATGGGACTAATGTCTTTAGCATTTTTTGGGTGGTACACATTGGATGGGCCAAAGGGCCTTTTTTATATTATATGAGTCTATAATTCCTTCCAATAAACAGAACCTATGTCCAGTTTACCAGTCTGTGTGAGAGATTGGTAAACATATGTTCAGGAAGCATGGAACCACAATTGAAGCCCCACCCCATATAGCCAGGACCCAAATTATTTGCATTTGGTGTTGTCCTCCATTGTTAACCTAAGTCCTTCACAGATGCTCCTCAAATCTTTTTAATAAGTCATCAGGGCTTAATTCATTCAATTTGTTCTGTTGTGATATTAATGGAGTAAGATGAAATGACAGATGAAGCAATTGTACTTTGTCATATAATTACAAGCGAGTTTTGTGAAGATTTTTGGCTCAGGTTGAGGTTTTGGATGTAAGTGGGCTCTCTGAGCTGGAAGGTTCATTTCCAGATGCTTCGTTACCCTACTAGTTACCTAGTATGGTGACGAAACGTCTGGAAATGAACCTTCCAGCTCAGCGAGCAAACCTACATCCAAAATATAATTACAAATTCAAGACACATAATTTCCAATAATGTTAATGATACTAAGAATATTAATGACTTAGAGTGGATAGAGGGGAACCAGTCACAAGATAATAGCGCATGTTGCTAAGAGGTAGCATATCGATGTGGATAGAGAATTGACTAATGGGCAGAAACCAGTGAATGGGGATAAAGGGGTTCTTTGCCTTGTTGGTAACATGTAACCAGTGGGGTCCCACAGGGATTGGTATTGGGACCACAACTGATAAAATTTGTGTTGATGACTTGAAGGGGAAAAGCAAACTGTACTGGAGACACAATCATAAGTGTGAAGGCAAGCTGTGAGTGGAATACAAACAATTTACAGAGGAATTGATCGGTTAAGTGGGAAAAAAAATTGGCAAATGGAGTATATTGTGGCAAAATGTAAAGTTGTTCATTTTGGAAGGGGTTTAATTTTTTTTAAAAAAAACTGCAGAATGCTAAGCAGTGTGATTCCAATAAGTACCAGAGACTGGGAGAACCCTTGCTTCCCTTATTCGCTCCCCTTATTGAACAATAAAAAAATCGCTTCATTCAAGATAGTTCAGAGAAGATTCACTATGATGATCCCTGGTATAGAGGGAGTGTCTTATGAGCAAAAGCAAAAAAGATTGGGACTCTACTCACTGGAATTTAGAAGAATTTGAGGTGAACTCAATGAAATATATAGAATTCTTAAGGGGCTTGACGGGGTATATGGTGGGTGGATATTACCCCTCATGAGAGTCTAGGACCAGCAGACGTGGTCTCCGAATAAAGGGGCATCAATTTCAGACTGAGGTGAGGAGGATTTCTTTTCTCCCAGATGGATGAGAGCCTTTGGAATTCTTTGTCACGAAGAGCTGTGGGACAGAGTCCTTGTGGATATTTAAGGCAGAGATGGATAGGGTCTTGATTAGGAGGGGGATCAAGGGTTATGGCAAAGAGGCAGGGAAGGACTGGTGATGAATGTTGGGTCAGCCATGATTGTATTGAATGACAGAGCAGGCTTGAGGGGTCGAACAGCTTGGGCACGTTCCTAATTCTAACAGTCTTACGATAAAGCAACAATGGAGAAGAGGAAGCAACTGGAAAAATATTCTACTTTACTTTCCAGCATGAATCTATTTGTTATGCATAAGGAAATGAGCTTCTACAAAGAATACATATTTTGAAAGTGACAAAATTACGGCGTTACAGAGATAGGACTGAAGCATGGCACCAGCTGGACAGATCTTTCAGGAGCTGGTACAGACACAATGGATCGAATCGCTCCTTCTGTTCTGTAAAATTCGATGATCTTAACATTCAGCATTACGAATGTATGGACAGACTGGGCCAATTACTGGATCACACTGTTCAGTGGGCACCTGTAAAGTTTAGGAATTAATTGAATTCTCAGGGTTTTCTTGTGCCATTTATCCAAGTAAAACATGAACATCACATTGAATAACATCAATACATTCACAAACACAAATGAACCAAATAAAAACAGAAAATGTTGGGAATACAAAGCAGCACCTGGTCTAGGAAGTATCTGGAGCTGTTTTCAATTCAGTAAGACAATGCAAACATATTTTTTATTTGAAGTCTGATTCCAAGCAAGTCTCTTGACTAACTTATAGCACACCACACAAATAATGCATGACGAAGAACTGCAGGGCAATTATTAATTGACAAAGTTAGAGATTTTCAGGTTTGTTTATGCATGAGATTAAATTTGTATGAGCTCCTCGGATACTTTGGTGAATAAATGAACTGATTAATGTGGAACTGATGGGAATAGTCAAGGAGGGTCCGAGGGTTTGCTTCCAGATGCATGCACTATTTAGCCAAAGTAAGTTTGGCCTCATGAGACTGGAGGTATGAAAATGGTAGAGAATGTGGGAGTGGGGGATGGAGTCTTATGTCCCTCTGCACAGGGAGTTTGATGACATCGTGCCACTTACTAGCACTGTGGATGGGAGACTTATTTTCCTGTCTCCATCCAGATTACAATTGTGACACTGAAGCATTTGACCTTGCCGCCATACTGCCAATTGAAGCAATTAATGCTATTTAAGGGCCTCATCCGGCAATCATCGGCATCCACGCAGTGGCAGGTAAAGGTATGTCATCTGAAGAACTCAACAAGCAAACCCTAACATGGTTTACATGAGCATCCTTGTTGGCAGGGATGGGGCCCCTCGTTCGAAAACATTGACTGAGGAATTGTAGCTCAGGGAAAGTAACGGGCACTTTCAACCGCCCGCACTTCCTGCCAACACAGCGCCACCTCCCCCCTGCCCCCACTCACACCCTTTCACAACCACGACGCACATCTTGTCTTCATTCCCCTGTGCCTGGGAGTTTCCTTGAGATCTGAGGTTAGTAGACAGCTGCCATCCTCTCATTTTTCACTTAGCGTCAACAGGTACAGGTGCTGCACAGCCAAGCTCCTTGATTCTGAAGGGAAGCCTGTCATTGGTCATTTGGTGCTTGAATGGCCCAGGATGTGGTGGGCCAACTCAAAAAGGGAAGAAATGGGGGCCCCACCAGTCCTCAAAGCCAGGAACCAAAGCTGCCTGCCAAGTTTTCATCCAGTATTCCTGTCCTCAATGTAATGCATGGTGTTTAAAAGCAAGGAGAAAGTAGGATTGGACTCAACTCCCCAGTGGACTTTGGTATCAACACTCAAGGAAATTACCAAGTTGCAAGGTGTGTACAATCTGCAGGACCATTTCTCAGCACATTCCAAAGGGTGGAAACTAGAAGATAATGAGAGGAATTAGATTTAGATGGAGAGGAATTTCTTAAGTGTGTAAAAGACAATTTTCTGATTCAGTATGTGGATGTACCTACTAGAGAAGGTGCAAAACCAGACCTACTCCTGGGAAATAAGGCAGGGCAGGTGACTGAGGTGTCAGTGGGGGAGCACTTTGGGGCCAGCGACCATAATTCTATTCGTTTTAAAATAGTGATGGAAAAGGATAGACCAGATCTAAAAGTTGAAGTTCTAAATTGGAGAAAGGCCAATTTTGATGGTATTAGGCAAGAATTTTCGGAAGCTGAGTGGAGGCAGATGTTCGCAAGTAAATGTTCGGCTGGAAAATGGGAAGCCTTCAGAAATGAGATAACAAGAATCCAGAGAAAGTATATTCTCGTCAGGGTGAAAGGGAAGGCTGGTAGATATAGGGAATGCTGGATGACTAAAGAAATTGATGGTTTGGTTAAGAAAAAGAAGGAAGCATAAGTCAGGTATAGACAGGATGGATCGAGTGAATCCTTAGAAGACTAGAAAGAAAGTAGGCATATACTTAAGAGGGAAATCAGGAGGGCAAACAAGGATATGAGAAAGCTTTGGTAAATAGAAATAAGGAGAATCCAAAGGGTTTTTACAAATATATGAAGGACAAAAGGGTAACTAGGGAGAGAATAGGGCCCCTCAAAGATCAGCAAGGCAGCCTTTGTGTGGAGCCACAGAAAATGGGGAGATACTAAACGAATATTTTGGATCAGTATTTATTGTGCAAAAGTATATGGAAGATAGATTTAGGGAAATAGATGGTGAAATCTTGCAAAATGTCCAGATTACAGAGGAGGAAGTGCTGGATGTCTTGAAATGGTTAAAAGTAGATAAATCCCCAGGACCTGATCAGGTGGGAAAACTTTGTGAGAAGCTAGAGAAGTGATTGCTGGGCCTCTTGCTGAGATATTTGTATCATCGATAGTCACAGGTGAGGTGACGGAAGACTGGAGGTTGGCAAACGTGGTGCCACTGTTTAAGAAGGGTGATAAAGACAAGCCAGGGAACTAAAGACCAGTGAGCCTGACCTCGGTGGTGGGCAAGTTGTTGGAGGGAATCCTGAGGGACAAGATGTACATGTGTTTGGAAAGGCAAGAACTGATTCGGGATAGTCAATATGGCTTTGTGCATGGGAAAGCATGTCTTCACGCAGAGGGTAATACGTGTATGGAATGAGCTGCCAGAGGATGTGGTGGAGGGTGGTACAATTGCAACATTTAAGAGGCATTTGGATGTGTATATGAATAGGAAGGGTTTGGAGGGATATGGCCGGGTGGTGGCAGATGGGACTAGATTGGGTTGGGTTGATTGAGTTTTTTGAAGAAGTAACAAGGAAGAGTGATGAGGGGAGAGCAGTAGATTTGATCTATATGGACTTCAGTAAGGCATTCGACAAGGTTCCCCATGGGTGACTGAATAGCAAGCTTAGATCTCATGGAATACAGGGAGAACTAGCCATTTGGATACAGAACTGGCTCAAAGGTGGTAGTGGAGGGTTGTTTTTCAGACTGGAGGCCTGTGACCAGTGGAGTGCCACAAGGATCGGTACTGGGCCCTCTACTTTTTGTCATTTACATAAATGATTTGGATGTGTGCATAAGAGATACAGTTAGTAAGTTTGCAGATGACACCAAAATTGGAGGTGTAGTGGACATTGAAGAGGGTTACCTCAGATTACAACAGGATCTGGACCAGATGGGCCAATGGGCTGAGAAGTGGCAGATGGAGTTTAATTCAGGTAAATGTGAGGTGCTGCATTTTGGGAAAGCAAATCTTAGCAGGACTTATACACTTAATGGTAAGGTCCTAGGGAGTGTTGCTGAATAAAGAGACCTTGAAGTGCAGGTTCATAACTCCTTGAAAGTGGAGTCGCAGGTAGATAGGATAGTGAAGAAGGCATTTGGTATGCTTTTCTTTAATGGTCAGAGTATTGAGTACAGAAGTCAAGAGGTCATGTTGCAGCTGTACAGGACATTGGTTAGGCCACTGTTGGAATATTGTGTGCAATTCTGGTCTCCTTCCTATCAGAAAGATGTTGTGAAACTTGAAAGGGTTCAGAAAACATTTACAAAGATGTTGACAGGGTTGGAGGATTTGAGCTACAGGGAGAGGCTGAACAGGCTGGGGCTGTTTTCCCTGGAGCGTCGGAGGCTGAGGGGGGACCTTATAGAGGTTTACAAAATTATGAGGGGCATGGGGTCGGGAGACCAGAACTAGAAGGCATAGGTTTAGGGTGAGAGGGGAAAGATAAAAAAAGAGACCTTAGGGGCAACTTTTTCACGCAGAGGGTAGTACATGTATGGAATGAGCTGCCAGAGGATGTGGTGGAGGGTGGTACAATTGCAACATTTAAGAGGCATTTGGATATGTATATGAATAGGAAGGGTTCGGAGGGATATGGCCGAGTGCTGGTAGATGGGACTAGATTGGGTTGGGATATCTGGTCGGCATGGACGGGTTGGACTGAAGGGTCTGTTTCCGTGCTATACACCTCTATGACTCTCTATGACTCTATGAATGAGAGGAACATTATAAGGAACTTCAGCCAAGTTACTTGCACAGAAAAGATTTAGATGAGAATATACAAAGCACTATTAGTAATTTTGCAGATTATACCGAAATTGGTGGTACAGTAAACAGTGAAGAAGGTTATTTAAGATTACAAAAGGATCTTATTAATTCAGCCAATGGGTCAAAAAATGACAGATGGAGTTTAATTTAAATAAATGTGAGGTGTTGCATCTTGTTAAGATGAATCAAGGCAGGATTGACATAGTCAATGTTAGGGTTGTGGAGAGGGTTGTCAACAAAGAGATCTAGGGGTTCAGGTGCATAGTTCTTTTAATGTGGCATCACAGGTGGACAGGCTGATGAAGAAAGTGTTTGGCACATCTGCCTTCATTGGTCAGGGCACTGAGTATTGGAGTTGGGATGTCATTTTGCGCTGATGAGGCCACTATTGGAGTAATGTGCACAGTTCTGCCCTGCTATAGGTAAGATATTATTAAATTGGAAAGGATACAGTCAAGGTTGTTACCGGGATTAAAAAGGTTGAATTAGAAGAAGAGGCTGGATAGGCTGGGAGTTTTGTCCATGAAGCGTAGGAGGTCAAGGGGTGACCTTAGAGCTGTTTATAAAGTCATGAAGGGCATAGATAAGGTGATTAGCAAAGGTCATTTCCCTACAGTTAAGGAATTCAAAACTAGATGTCATAATTTTAAGGTGGGAGCAGAAAGATTTAGAAGGCACCCGAGGGACAGCTATTCCACACAGAGTGTGATTTGTATGTGGAATAAAATATCAGAGGAACTGGTAGATGCAGGTACAGTTACAACATTAAAAAGGCATTTGGACAGATGCATGAATACGACCAGGTTAGAAGGACATGAATGAAATGCAGCCAAATGAGACTAATTTAGTTTGGGAAACCTGGTTGGCATGGACGAGTTGGACGGAATGGTCTGTTTTAGAGTCATAGAGGCATAGAGATGTACAGCATGGAAACAAACCCTTCGGTCCATCCTGTCCATGCTGTTCAGATATCCGAACCCAATTTTGTCCCACCTGCCAGCACCTGGCCCATATCCCTGCAAACCCTTCCTATTCATATACACATCCAAATGCCTCTTAAATATTGCAATTGTTCCAACCTCCACCACATCCTCTGGCAGCTCATTCCATACACGTACCACCCTCTGCATGAAAAACGTTGCCCCTTAGGTCTCTTTTATATCTTTCCCCTCTCACCCTAAACCTATGCCCTCTAGTTCTGGACTCCCCTCACCCCAGGGAAAAGACTTGGTCTATTTATCCTATCCATGCCCCTCATAATTTTGTAAACTTTTGTAAACTATTTTGTAAGGTCAACCCTCACCCTCCGACGCTCCAGGGAAAACAGCCCCAGCCTGTTCAGCCTCTCCCTATAGCTCAGATCCTCCAACCCTGGCAACATCCTTGTAAATCCTTTCTGAACCCTTCCAAGTTTCACAACATCTTTCCGATAGGAAGGAGACCAGAATTGCATGCAATATTCCAACAGTGGCCTAACCACTGCCCTGTACAGCTGCAACATGACCTCCCAACCCCTGTACTCAATACTCTGACCAAAAAAAAGAAAGCATACCAAATGCCTTCTTCAGTATCCTATCTACCTGTGACTCCACTTTCAAGGAGCTATGAACCTGCAGTCTAAGTTCAGCAACTCTCCCTAGGACCTTACCATTAAGTGTATAAGTCTGCTAAGATTTGCTTCCCCAAAATGCAGCACCTTGCATTTATCTAAATTAAACTCCATCTGCCACTTCTCAGCCCATTGGCCCATCTGGTCCAGATCCTGTTGTAATCTGAGGTCACCCTCTTCACTATCCACTACACCTCCAATTTTGGTGTCATCTGCAAACTTACTAACTGTACCTCTTATGCTCGCATCCAAATCATTTATGTAAATGATAAAAAGTAGAGGGCCCAGCACCGATCCTTGTGGCACTCCACTGGTCACAGGCCTCCAGTCTGAAAAACAACCCTCCACCACCACCCTCTGTCTTCTACCTTTGAGTCAGTTCTGTATCCAAATGGCTAGTTCCCCCTGTATTCCATGCTGTTGCCGTGCTGTATGATTCTATGATTCATGGGGCAGGGATAGGACACTGAATCTGGCAGTCCAAAAAAAAAACAGACATTGATCCCACAAGGTGCAGCTCACTATTTGTGGCATTAACCTGTCCACTTGTATTCTTTGATCGCACTCAACGGTTGTCCTAGACTGCACTCTTAATGATCCAACACGTTCACTGGGTTTGCTTATATTGGACAATAGGTAATCCAGAATCCAGGACAATCTGCAATCTGCTACAACTCTGTCACAAAGGTGTCAGATTTAAGACGTTGCATGCCAATACTTTATATTATTACAGGGCTATAGATTTAAGGAGGTAAACGTGAGGACTGCAGATACTGGAAACGAGTTTAGAACAGAGTGGTGCTGGAATCAATGTGGACTTCATCAGTTTCCTCATTTCCCCTCCTCCCCCACCTTACCCCAGTTCCAACCTTGCAGCTCAGCACTGTTCTCATGACCTGTCCTACCACCTGCCAATCTCCCTTCCCACCTATCCGTTCCACCTTCCTCTCTGACCTATCACCTCCATCCCCACCCCCAATCACCTACTGTACTCTATGCTACTTTCACCCCCACCCCCCCTTCATTTATCTCACCACTCTGCAGGCACCCTGCCTCTATTCCTGATGAAGGGCTTTTGCCCGAAACATCGATTTTCCTGCTCCTCGGATGCTGCCTGACCTGCTGTGCTTTTCCAGCACCACTCTGATCTAAACTATAGTATTAATGATACATTTGCGATTTTGTAATGTACGATGATAACATAATAAATGGTGGTAATAGCATTAACTACAAAAAAAATTACAAATTATAATAACTGTGTTTTCCAGTTCAATAGCGTAATTATAGAGAGATTAAAAGCTTGGGACAACAAGAGACAACTTGTTTATGCCAGTGCTTAGTTCAGCACAAAATTATTTTTCCAATACACACGACTGTTGATGTGTGAACAACAGGTAGATTGCTCAATTTCTTTTTCTCTTCATTTTATTGACAATTTTCATTTGGGGTGGAAATATTCCATTTAAGACTAATGGAGATATATAATGGTGGGAATAATGCAATGCACTGCACACAATGTCTGTTTTTTCTCCTTTTGTTCACTCACAGGATGTAGTTTACTGACCAGCTTTTATTCCCCATACCTAGTTGTAGATTCGATTAGATTTCCTACAGTGTGTAAACAGGCCCTTCGGCCCAACCAGTCCACACCAACCCTCCAAAGAGTAACCCACCCAGACCCATTTCCCTCTGACTAATTGGCCTAACACTATGTGCAATTTAGCATGGCTAATTCACCTGACCTGCACACCTTTGGACTGTGGGAGGAAACCGGAGCACCCGGAGGAAATCCACGCAGACACAGAGAGAATATGCAAACTCCACATAGACAGTCACCCGAGGCTGGAATTGAACCTGGGACACTGCTGCTGTGAGGCAGTAGTGCTAACCACTGACCACTGTGCCGCCCTGTACTTGAAAAGATGATGGTGAGCTGACCTCTTGAACCACTATCATCCATATGATGTATGTAGTCTTGGAGCTTTGTGGATTTTGACCCATTGTCAGTGATACATTTCCAAGTCAAGATGATGAGTGGCTTGCAGGTGAACTTGCAAGTGATGGTGCCCCCATGTGTTCCATGTAGATGGAAGCATCACGGGTTTGGAACATGCTGTCTACAGAGTTTTGGTGAATTTTCTGCAGTGCATTTTGTTGCCAGTGCACACTGCTGTTACTGAGTGTTGGTGATGGAGGTATTGAGAGTCTGTGGATGTGATGCTAATCAAGCAGGCTGTTTTTTCCTGGCTGGTGTTGAGCTTCTTGAGAGTTGTTGAAGCTCCACTCATAAAGGCAAGTGGGGCAATATTCCACCATACTACTGACTTGTACCTTGTTGATGTTGGAGCACATATGGAGGGTCAGGAGATGAGTTATTTCCTGCAGTATTCCAAGCCTCTAATCTGCTCTTGTAATTACATTATTTATAACGTTGCTCCAATTCGGTTTCCCCTCAATGGTAATCCCCAGGATGTTGAAGTTCAAGAATTCACTGATGGTAACAATATTGAATTTCAAGAGGTGAATAGTTAGATTATCTCTTATTGGACATGGTCATTGCCTGATATTTGCAAGGCACAAATGCCACTTGCCACTTGTCAGCCCATGTCTGGATATGATGCACGAACACCAGTGTCCTCAACCTGGCCAACATCCCGAGTATTGAGGCACTGACCACCCTTGATTGGCTGCAATGGGCTGGCACGTCGTCCATATGACTGACGTGAGACTCCCCAAGCAGTTCTTCTATTCCCAGCTCTGAAATGGCAGGTGAGCCCCAGGTGGACAGAGGAAACGCTTTATGGATACACTCAAGGTCTCACTAGTGAAGTGCAGCATTCCCAAAGACACCTGGGAATCACTGGCCCAAGGCCACCCAAAGTGGAGGAGGAACAGCTGGGAAGACATCGAGTACCTCAAGGCTTGCCATTGGGAAGAAAATGGAAGCCAGCGAAAACAGTGAAAGGCGTGTGCTGTCACAGCAATGGCTTACCCACCCCTTCCCATGACCGCCACCTGTCCCAAGAGCCTGCAGTAACCATGTTGGACTGTACAGCCACCTATAGCTTCACCCTGATGGTGGAAGAGAGTCATCCGCATCTGCAAGGGACTGCTGATGATTGTCCAAGTCTTGCTGCATTTAGACATGGAGTACCTGAGGAGTTGCAATTGTGTTGAATGTTGTATAATCATTAGTGAAAATCCCCACTTCTGACCTTATGAAGGAGGAAGGCCACTGAAGAAGCAGCTAAAAATAGTTGGATGCAGGACACTATGTTGAGGAACTCCCGTAGGGATATCCTGACAAGACTGACTTTCAACTATCACAACCGTCTTCCAATGAGCCAGGTATGACTCCAACAGCGGATAGTTTGCCCTCTGATTCTCAATGACTTCATTGATGCCAAATTTGGTCACAAATATGGCTGGGTGTTCAGTGCAATCACTCTCACCACACTTCTGGTGTTCAAATAATTTGCCCTTGTTTGAACCAAGGTTGTAATGAGGTCAAGATTGAACATTTCATGGTGGAACCCAAACTGGGCTTTGCTGAGCAGGTGCTGCTTGGTCACAGTGTCAATGACACCTACCAAAGAGGCGGCACAGTGGCTCAGTGGTTAGCACTGCTGCCCAGGCACCAGGGATCCGCATTCAATTCCACACTCGGGTGACTGTCTACGTGGAGTTTGCACAGTCTCCCAGTGTCTGTGTAGGTTTCCTCTGAGTGCTTTGGTTTCCTCCCACAGTCCAGAGACGTGAAGGTTAGGTGAATTAACCACACTAAATTGCCCATAGTGTCCAGGGATGTGTAGGTTAGATGAATTAGTCAGAGGGAAATGTAGAGTAATGGGGTAGGAAAATGGGTCTGGGTGTGTTACTCTTCAGAGGGTCAGTGTAGACTTGTTGGGCCAAATGGCCTGTTTCCACATTGTAGGGATTCTATGAAAACATTGAGGATGAGAATATTTGTGGAGCCTTCTCCTCCAATGAGTTGTTTAATTGTCCACCACTATTAATGACTGGTTGTGACAGGATTGCACAGCTTAGATCTGATCCAGTGTCTATAGAATCACCTAACTCCATGTTGCCTACTCTGTTTGGGTTCTGGATCAGTGCTCACTGCCTTTATACCTGATGAAGGGCTTTTGCCCGAAACGTCGATTTCGCTGCTCATTGGGTGCTGCCTGAACTGTTGTGCTCTTCCAGCACCACTGATCCAGAATCTGGTTTCCAGCATCTGCAGTCATTGTTTTTACTCTGTTTGGGTGGCAAGTTTGTAACTTCACCAGGTTAGCACCTCATTTTTGGTGCGCCTGACATGCTCTCCTGCATTCTCCATTGAACCAGGGTTGGCCCCTGGCTTGATGCTTATGGTTCAGTGCACAAAATGCTGGGCCATGAGGTTGCAGACTGTACTGGAACAAGATTCTGCTGCCACTGATGGCCCACAGTACTTCATGTATGCCCAGTCAAGTTACTCGATCTGTTTGAAGTCTGTCATGGTGTCAACACAGCACAAGATGAGTATAATCAATGCGAAGCTGAAAATGTATCGTCGATCTGCTGACAAGGCTAATTTGGCTTCACTATCCACCAGGAGAAAGTGAGGAATGCAGATGCTGGAGATCAGAGCTGGAAATGTGTTGCTGGAAAAGCGCAGCAGGTCAGGCAGCATCCAAGGAACAGGAGATTCGACGTTTCGTGCATAAAGAAGGGCTTATGCCCGAAACGTCGAATCTCCTGTTCCTTGGATGCTGCCTGACCTGCTGCGCTTTTCCAGCAACACATTTTCAGCTCTTCACCATCCACCAGTTCATTAGGAGAGCTAATGTAAAACGGTTTGTATTTGTTCTGCTTTCGGTATTTTTATACTTCATCAGTAATTTCACATTGTCATGATTAACCGAACCAAGTGAACATAAATCCTTTCCTTCAAATCACTCACATTCAAACTGAATAATTACAGATGTATGGTGCACTTATTATCAGGAAATTCCAAACTGCACTGAATGAGAAAGGGTGAAGGAAAAGAACAGTTGGTAATAGTAATACACAACAGAATCATCAATATCTAAAAATAGAATAAAGAGATCATCAATTCAGGTCTCACAAAAGCTCCCCGACAGACACATTCACCAGTATTTCCTTTCTTCAAACAATGGGCGACCTATTATGCATTTCTATCACTTTCCATTTTCATTTAATAGATTTACAGGCATCTGATTGTTACAACTGGACAATTGTTTTGTCACAAAAGCGAAGCTGGGTATTTAAGAAGACCCGACTCTGTTTCTGTGGAAAATACTTGACCTTTTCATTGCAGGAGTAATACTACTGCTCAACTTGATGTTAAAATTCATTGTATAACAACACATGCTTGAGCAACAGCCACTAGAGTTCTTTATAGAGTGGCAACAGCTTTAAGACATTCTCATTTACTGTTTGAACTTAAGAGCAATGATGCTTGAAGGCTAAACAAATGCTGAAAAACAAGGCTATTGCTCAGACAGTAATGTACATCCTGGTGTACTCAATCCAATATGCAATTCACAGCGATACTCTTTTCCACTGTTACTTTATTTTGTCAATGCTTGACACCCATTTATGGGTGGGGATTCAGTGACAGCAATGCACTGGTTTGGTTAGTGCAAACTAAGGTTAAGTAACAGGATTAGTATTTTGAGCAGATATGGCGGAGACAGAGGAATTGGGAATAAGAGATCGCATTTTTACAGGAAGGAGGATAGGAGGAGGTGTTATCAAGGTAGCTGGGAGAGTCAGTGGGTTTGAAATAGATGTCCAAGTTGAGTCTGTCGCCGGAGAGGAGTGGGAGGGAGGTGCCAGAGACGGTCCTTCTGAACTTGAGGCCAAGGTGGAAGGTGTTGGTGAAATTGATGAACTGTTCAACATCCTCTTAGGAGCATGGGTTGATGCCAATACAGTCATCAATGTAATGGAGGATGAACTTGGACTGTTCCACGTATCCCACGAAGAGGCAGGCAAAGCTGGGGCCCATGCCTTTTGTTCAAAGACAAACACCAAAATCAGAGGGTTCCTGTATGGTTATCAACTTTTAAGAGCCCTCCTCTACACATTAATGAGGTTTCAGTGGCAAATAGTTGCTTCACTGCTACATATTATCAGGAGTCAATTACAGCACCATCATCTCAGGACCTGATGCCTTTGGTTCAAGCATCACTTCAGAGCACTTAATGTTTGCTTCCAATTGAGTACTGTAGTATAGGAGTGATGGCCAGCTTGCATGCTAGCTTTCAGGTGAGCCAAAACATCCAGATCTTATCTGTGCTCGAGAGTTAGAGTATAAGACTCGATGAAGCAATCAAGAGAAAAGTACAGAAGCTTTCCAGATACCGGTAAAATATCTGAGAAGGAACAACAATATACTCAATCAGAAACATTCAGAAACATAATATGCCATAAAATGTCTTTTTCCCCTCAACTCCCTCTAGTTAGTTAGCAGGAGGTAGAGGGTAGGAATAAATGGTAAAATGTAACAAGTGGAATACTACAGGGATCTATTTTGGAGCCTTCAACTGTTTACAGTACATATCAATGACTGGATTAAGGAACCGAAGATATCGTCCGTAACTTTGCTGACGACACAATGATAATAAGGTAAGTGAACTATGCTGAAAGTATAAATGATCTACAAAACATTTTCAAATAGGCTAAGCGAATGAGCAAACATGCAGCAATGTTGGAAAATGTGTACTTGTCCACTTTGGCAGGAGAAATGGCAATCAGAATTCTATTTAAATGGAGAGAGATTGCAGAACTCAAAGGTACAGAGAGTACATGAATTAGAAGTAAGGATGCAGATACAAGTGATTAGGAAGACAAGTGGAATGGTGTTATAAGCCTGCATCCATTAGCATTTAAAAGAATCAAATATGGTCTTATTGAAACATAAGATCCTGAGGGATTTTGATAGTGTGGATACTGAAAGGGAGTTACCAATTTTGGAAGTGCTTATATCTTTATGAATTGTTAGAATTAATAAATGGAAAATGTAGTCAATTCCTCAGTTGCAAAGGTTTCTTGGAACTCAAAGGATGAAAGAGAATTAGGGATTGTCTGCTGTTTACTAAACTCAACTGAGGTTTCGGAAGGGTCTAGAGTGTGGTGCTGGAAAAGCACAGCAGATCAGGCAGCATCCCAGGAGCAGGAGAATCAATGACTCAGGCATAAACCCTTCATCAGGAACGAGGTTCTCATTCCAGATGAAGGGCTTTTGCCCAAAACATTGATTCGCGTGCTCCTCGGATGCTTCCTGACCTGCTGTGCATTTCCAGCACCACACTGTCAAGCAGTCCTTACTTTCTCCTGATGTTTTGGAAGATGCAAGCCAAAGCTTTAAAGAGAGAGATAGAACATAGAACACAGAACATTACAGTGCAGTACAGGCCCTTCGGCCCTTGATGTTGCGCTGACCCGTGGAACCAAGTTGAAGCCCATCTAACTTACGCTATTCCATTCTCGGCCATATGCCTATCCAATGACCATTTAAATGCCTTTAAACTTGTCAAATCTATGACTGTTGCAGGCAATGCGTTCCATTCCCTACTACTCTGGGTAAAGAACCTACCTCTAACATCTGTCCTATATCTATCACCCCTCAATTTAAAGTTATGTCGCCTCGTGCTAGCCATCACCATCCAAGGAAAAAGGGTCTCACTGTCCAATCTATCTAACCGTCTGATTATCTTATATGTCTCAATTAAGTCACCTCTCAACCTTCTTCTCTCTTACAAAAACAGCCTCAAGTCCCTCAGCTTTTCCTTCCCTTCATACCAGGCAACATCCTAGTAAATCTCCCCCAAACCCTTCCACATTCTTCCTATAATGGGGTGACCAGAACTGTATGCAATACTTCAGAGTGGCCACACCAGAGTTTTGTACAGCTGCAACATAATTTCATGGTTCCAAAACTCAATCCCTCCACCAATAAAAGCTAACTCACCATATGCTGTCTTAACAACCCTATCAACATGGGTGGCAAATTTCAAGGATCCAGGTAGCTGGAGACACCAAGATATCTCATCTAAACTACCAAGAATCTTACCATTAGTTCAGTATTTTGCATTCCTGTTCCTCATTCCAAAGTGAATCACCTCATTCCTTCCTGCATTAAACTCCATGTGCCACCTCCCAGTCCAGCTCTGCAGCTTACCGATGTCCCTCTGAAACCTACAACATTCTTCGCCACTATCAACAACTCTACCAATCTTAGTGTATTCCACAAATTTACTAACCCAACCTTCTATGCCCTCATCCAGGTCATTTATAAAAATGACAAGCAGCAGTGGACCCAAAACAGATCCTTGTGGTACCCCACTAGTAACTGAACTCCAGGATGAATATTTCCCATCAACCACTACCCAAATGATAAAGATGGATCTTATTATTAAATTGTTGGAAAAACAGACTTTAAAAAATCTCAGGATACACGCTATTCATTGCCTAATAACAGCATCTGAACTCTCTCTTTCTCTCTTTCATGTGTCCTTTCTCATGTTCGCCTGTCTCTCTCTCACTCTCAAACCCAAGCACTCTCTCTCACCTTTAATATGTGTACTATTAATCTTGAAAATGCCAAATGTCAGATTGTTAACCACTTACCAACTGAGTTGGAAATCTAGTCTAAAGATCTTCTGTCACTGCGCAACTAAAAGGAATCTGGTTCATGTGTGGAGTGAACTGACAGAGGAAGGGGTAGATGCAGGTGCAGTTAAAACATTTCAAAATCATTTGGACAGGTACATGAATGGGAAAGGTTTGGAGGGGAATGGGCCAAATACAGGAAAGTGTAACTAATTAAGTTTAGGAAATTTGGTCAGCATGGTTGAGTTGAACCGAAGGGTCTGTTTCCATACTGTATGACATTGGCCGTACATGTGTGTATGTAGCCATAAATGGACAAAATGCACAATGCAGTTTTGAATTCACTGGTAAGTATTTTTTTTCATTAATCAATACCACAAAAAGTTTTTTTTGCCCTTTAGTGCTCTAAATGTAACCGAATGATATAAAACTTGGTTGTCATATTAAATAGTGACTACACTTCTAAAGTGCTCCATTGGACATGGAACGCTGAGAAATGTCCTGAAGACATGAAATATGCTACATAAATAAATCAGTGCCAGTGGGATCTAATTTGCACTCTCCGAGTACAAATGCTCTGAGGATTACATCCATGAATTGAATTTAATCTCATTGCTGCATATCCACAATTCCTCCCAAGATATATTCAGAATTTTCAAACCATAATACAGCCAAGGCAATGCAGAACTTTGGATAAAGGGTGAGGAACTTAAAAAAGCCAAGAGAGTCAAAGAAGTGAAAGGCACAATGGGGTGGAATGGGGAATCTTTCAGGAGTGGAAAGATGGGGCCTGAAGGTGATGAATTTGGAATTAGAAGGCTAATAATAATCATGACACCATTAGCAATTGTTAGAAAAACTCATCTGGTTCACTAAGGTTCTTTAGGGAGGGAAACTGCTATCCTTATCTCGCCTGGCTAACATATGACTCCAGCCTCACAGCAATATGGTTGACTCTTAAGGGCAGCACGGTGGCACAGTGGTTAGCACTGCTGCCTCACAGCGCCTGTCAGACCTGGGTTCAATTCCCGATTCAGGCGACTGACTGTGTGGAGTTTGCACGTTCTCCCCGTGTCTGCGTGGGTTTCCTCCGGGTGCTCTGGTTTCCTCCCACAGTCACAAAGATGTGCGGGTCAGGTGAATTGGCCAAGCTAAATTGCCCGTAGTGTTAGGTAAGGGGTAAATGTAGGGGTATGGGTGGGTTGCGCTTCGGCGGGTCCGTGTGGACTTGTTGGGCCGAAGGGCCTGTTTCCACACTGTAAGTCTAATCTTAACTGCCCTCCGGGCAATTAGGGATGGGCAATAAATACTGGCCTAGCCAGAAATGCTCTCATTTCATGAATGAATAAAAAATAACAAAAAATCTGAGAGAATTGCTGAGGTTTTTCTCAATATCAGGAGCAACTTGCTGCATTTTCCAACAGAGACCCAGATGTTGAGATGGGATTCTTGCTAGGGAATGGTAACCGATGCCTATCAGCAGGGATTATTGCTCATTATCACCCTCATTAGCACTAAATCTCAGCTCATTAGTATGAGTAAGAGCAGGGCTCCCGTTAGGCAAAGTTTAAAAATTCTTAATGCTTAACTTGTCAAATGGGTCATTTGGCAATTGGTTATCAAATAAAACATCAGAGCAGGTACCTAGGGATTCCAGCTTTCTGCTTGCTTCTCCAAAACACCATCCTGAACACCAACAACAGAAGGGCATGTTTGAGGGCAGCAGCCACACTTACTCCACATCTACACAGGTGGCTGGCTTTTGACATTTTCTAACCCGTGTGTGCCACCATGACACATCTCCGATCCACTCAGAGAATACTTCTGTACTGTAATGCGACACTGTAATGCTGTTGGAGCACAACAGCATATATCATCGGAATCTTAAATAGCCTGAATGAACTAGACCAGGCAGCACCTCAGGGTTGCTCACTTGCTCTCGGAATGCTCCCAGTCATTGCATGCCCGCTTTGACTAGGAGTGCCATATCTTTTGATGTTGTCAGCACCTCAGCCCAGGTTAGAAAGTTCACCGCACTGCCATACTGCCTTGCTGTTTAACATAGACATAAAGCCAAGAGATTGACCAGTTTAAGCCTATATTGTCTAGAATTTAGAAGAATGAGGCGTGATCAAATTGAGGTATTCAAAGATGATAAAGGGTGTGGATAAAATAAACATGGAGCCGATGCTTCTTCTTGTGGGGCATCCCAGGATGAGAGATTTTAGGAAACGGGGAAGCGAATTTAAAACAGAATTGAGAAGAAACTACTTTTCCCAATGGGTTGTGAATCTGTGGAATTCACTACCCCAAAGAGCGGTGGATGCTGGGACAGTGAGTAAATTTAAGGAGGAATTAGACAGATTTTTAATTGGTAACAGGTTGAAGGGATATGGGGAGAAGGCAGGAAAATGGGGGTGAGGAGAATATCAGCCATGATCGAATGGCGGAGCAGACTCGATGGGCTGAATGGCCTAATTCTGCTCCTGTATCTTATGAACTTATGATTCTGCTGGTTTGTTAGTCTGAGACCAAGGAAATGAACATCTTAATGTACATGCCCCATTGCCATGTCAATCTCAAATCTGCACCATCTGCATGTGCTTCAAGCAAATGGCCATTTCTCAAAGCCTAAGGAGTCCTTGTTGATGGATATACCGATTGGTTAGTGAGAAGTATGTCAATGGCCGCTTTCAATAACAGTCCAGGGGCATGGATACAATCATGATCAAGAATCTAGTTGCAATGTCCATACCTTTACATCTGGCCAGTGGGTCAGGGTCAACCCTGTGAATCTCATGCTGCCAGGCCGAACAGTGAGGAAACACATTCAGGGAGCTGTAGAGATATCAATCAGGATGTGATCATTCATTACTCAGGGCCATCCAGCTAATTTACTCATGGGCCATGGTCAGTCCTCAGTGTCTGCTCACTAAACATCAAGGGTGGTTGGAGAAGGTTATCATAGGGCTGGTGATATGGGAGGGAGACCGAAAATCTTAATCATGGGGAGTGGAAGCAGAATGCAGAGGAGGTAGTGAAGAACAGAGGAAGGGAGCAACTTACTGCATGGGCATAGTGATGGAGGTGTTGGAAAGAGACCTAGCAGAGCATGGTAGCATAAGGGGTCATGTGAAAGGGAGGTTATTAATGGTGAGCAGTATCCTAGTTTTTTGAGGGTGGGGGTTTGGAAACAGTGACTTCAAGACCTGGTGTTTGACTTCATTTACTTGCAGTGAGGTGGAAGGCGAAGAAAGGGAGGCAGATGCAGACTCAGACCCAGTGAGTTGATCTGAGGCCAACAAGACAGAGATGTTGATATTCACCAACACATCGAGCTTTGAATTCCTGGTACAAAGAGAGATTATCTTGATATTCATGGTACAACAGAGTAATTTCTCTGTTGCCTTCCATCATCCTGTAAATGAAAATGGCTGTGGCTATGCCTGAATGCTGCCAATTTGAGGGATGGATCTGCAGGAGAAATGTTTAAGGGAGATATACACGGAAAGTTCTTTACGCAGAGGGTGGTGGGTGCCTGGAACATGTTGCCAGCAGAAGTGGTAGAAGCGGGCACAATAACATCATTTAAGATGTATCCAGTCAGACACATGGATGGGCAGGAAGCAAAGGGATAAAAACACTGAGAAAATAGGCGACAGGTTTAGATAGAGGATCTGAATTGGTGCAGGCTTGTAGGGCCGAAGAGCCTGTTCCTGGGCTGTAATTTTCTGTGTTCTTTGTGCTAGGCTACAACTGTACAGGAATTTCCAATGGGCAGCACCAGTAGACACACACTCATACACTGAAGATGAAACACATTCACCACCACAGCATTCCTTGCGACATTTAGGCATTAAACTCCTCGAAGAGTCCTATGCTTTGACCCACACTCTCCTGACCATTTCATGCAAGCTAGCAGCTGAACCTCACAAATGACAGTGATGTAACAGCAATGTCAGCATATGGAAAAGTGGTACTTGTTTGCCAAAGTCACAGACACTTCCTGTACACCCACTGCCTGCTTATCATGTAGCTGCTGCTCCCTTCACATCTCAGTCCATGAAACATCATCTAAGGATAAGGATGGGTAGCCACAGTATCTTCTGAGGCTATTTGCTGTTAAACAGAGACTCACATAAACATAATCATTGGAAATTAAAAATCTGAGAACCTATTTTTGTTCAAATGCTATTCACACATTACCAATGGACTCTCAAAAGACCTTCTGGTCTCCACCCCCTCCCAGGGAAGACAGAGTCCATAGGCCTCAGAACTGACATCTGGGTGGGGTGTTTGTGTCCACAAGGCTCAGACATACTGAGGCAAGTGCGTCCTCCACAGCTTCACATAGCTGAAGATCATGGGTAGGGTCAGCCTTTCATTTGATGATGAAACTGAAGATCTTGAATGTAAAACATTGGGAGACACAGGAACAGGATTATTTTACTGGTAGCCTTTTTTTCTCAGTCAAAAAGCAGAGAAACAGGCCCTTCGGCCCACCAACTCTTACCACTTCTGCAAATTTGAAAAATCACTCCTGTCTGATTTATCTTCTGATCTCGGTTTTGATGTGAGAACAATGAAGCTCAATTCTGAAAATCGCTTTCTAAAAAAGCAGAATGAACATCTCAAACTATCTTCCAACCCTTTCCTTTATGCCTGTTGTATCATGAGAAAGGAAAAGAGAGTACCACACAATTGATTCGTGTCCTAAGCTGCAGTTTTCATCCTTTGACTTGATCAGTGATTAATTTAAAACATTTAGTTCTGTGATCCACCCCTAACTCCCATGGTATAGAGGAAGTTTCTTTAATGGTAAAATTAGAGATGATAAGTATTGCAAATAATGTAATAAAGTAGTTTGGTCTCATTGTCACTTCCTCGTTAGTCAGCCTCATGGGAATAAAAATGGGCTGTCAACTGAATTATTCCCTACAGAAACACTTGAGGAATGATTGTAATTTCCTTCACAGCTTCAGTTGGCATAGAAGCTCTTTCTTTTATTTAAAATGCTTTGCTGTTTGCATCAGAAGATTGAATATTTACTTTGCACTGAAGAACAAAAAAGATCTATACTGAATGCCAAACCATTATTAATGTCTGGTGGGTAAGTCAATGATGCCGTAAAATTGCATTTGGTTCGGTCATTTACATCAATGCAGATCCAAGAGGCATTACTGCTGAAAGATAGGCCAGTGATTTACTTAATATCACAACAAACATCAATAAAGCCTGACCCGATTAGGGGCTGAGGATGGATACGCTCAAAGGAAATAGATTGAGGCGGTTCACAGAACCCTCAGTGGATTGCAAAGCACAATTGATTGAAGTGGGGTGAGCATGATAAAAGATGTCATGCATTGTCAGAACACCTCCCTTGTTTACTAATAAAGAGGAAGCTAGATACTCTGAGCCAATACTATAGTACCAACAGAATAAAACAAAATCCATTACAATGATTCATGATTACTAGAGTTTATGGTAATGCAATTGGCTTAGTTAACACATCTGAGTCTCACCTTATACTTAATGCCCTTTAACCAATTATTCAAGCACATCCAATGTGTTTTCTTAAAGTATTAACAGTCTAACCATGCACTCAATGAAAGGATTGTGTAATATCATTGACTGCGCTGCTGTACTCTGCTGGTTTGAAATACACAACAAACATTAAAAAGGGCTTTCAAATAAATGCAGGTATTTCTTCTCAGGATCAGCCAGCTAACCTCTGACTTCACGTTGCACAACAACTTGGACTGGCAAGAGAATGCTTCATATGACCAAGATAGCAGGACAATTGGATCAAAATTCAGGACTGTGAACAACAGAATTTTAGCTGTTAATTAAGACATAGGATCTGCAGCAAGAGGTAAAGGTGACAGATGAGCCTTCATTGCGAGAGGATTTGAGTGCAGGAGCAGGGATGTCTTGTTGCAATTGTACAGGGCCTTGGTAAGACCACACCTGGAGTACTGTGTGCAGTTTTGACTTCCCTATCTAAAGAAGGATGTTCTTGCTATGGATTGAATGTGACTGAGGTTTACTTGGAATGGCAGACTGACGCGAAGACTGACTGGATTGGTTAGGATTGTTTTTACAGGAGTTTAGAAGAATGAGGGTAGATCTCAGAAATCTATAAAATCCTAACAGGATGAGATAGGGTATACACACAAAGCATGACCCTGATGACTGATGAGTCCAGAACCACATGTTACAGGTTAAGGATGCGGACAGGCCATTTAGGACAAAGATGAGGAGAAATTCCTTCACCCAGTGAAAAGTGAGCCAATGGCGTTCTCTGCCACAGAAGGCAGTTGAGGTCAAAACATTCGAAGTTTACAAGGCATTAGATGCAGTTTGTCAGATTAAAGGGGTCTAAGGTATGGGAGAAAGTGGGAACAGGGTACAGAATTGGATGATTAGCCATGATCACGCTGAATGTTGGAGCAGGCTCAAGGCTGATTGGCCTAGTCCTACTCCTGTCTTTTGTGTTTGGATGTTTAAAGTAAATAAGGAAGCCATTTAGCCTATCGTGTCTTTGCCAGCTTTTTGAAAAGCTATCCAAGTAATTTCATTCCTGCACTCCTTCCCCATAAAAATACATTTGATGCTTCACATCTCTGCTCTTTTGCCAATTAACTTAAATTTATATCTTTTTTTTGCTGGCATTAGTGTTGTGAAATAGATTTCTCCTTAACACAGAATCATGGACACATTATAGCACAAGAGGAGACCGTTCTGTCTATTATGTTTGCACCGGCTCTTCAAATAATCCTCATTATCTTGTGCCAATCTCCTGCTTTGTCCCTATATTCTTGCACATGATTTATATCCAAAATTGTATTTTTGACTTCTCAAACACCTATATTGAGGGTTGAGGATTAAACTCTAGTTGAGCTTAAGACAGGGGATTCAGCTGAGATGTCTTGAGCTGATGATGGGCCAGCTATGGAAGTTTCATACTTGCGAACTGAAGTTGGAGTTGAAGGCATGTCAATAATAACTCAGCATAGATACGTTTTTTAGAGCAACCACCTAATTTTATTTGCTTCATGAGCTCAACTTCCCTTTGATTAGTTCTGCAATCTTATAAAACTGCATTATCTCTTACTCCATTGTGCAGCTATGTTCCTCTAGGGTATTCATTAAATCTTGACACATTTTGCTACACCTACCTTTACACACTTTCTCTGCTTGATCACCAAAGTAATCATCACTATTATCACTGTCCTTATCTATTTTTCCTTCTGGATATAAAAATGCTTCTGCTATTTTACTATCTCTAAACGTGTGCTCATAACCTCTTCAATATCTTGCTCATCCAGTCATTGTGTTATTTGAGAAGACAATGGTCCTGCATAAGCTAACAATTCCAAAATCATTCTCTTCAGATGAGATGGACTGAGTCCACTGGCACTTTCATCATCAACAAAAATGTTGTTACCATTTATCGGTCTTGCCAAGTATTCATCAGGATGTCTGTTATCACTTGGTTCCATACATGTACTACATCTTTGATGGTGCATTTCACTGAAAATACTTTCTGGAATGCTGCTAGCCACAGACTTTGGTTTCCAAAGCACATGCCTTTTCATTCTTTGTTGACCTGTGGACTTTATACACCATAAACCTCCTTAGTCCAATAGCTCAATCAATTGGGCCATGTTTAGAGGGAAATGGATGCCAAACCCATTTCCTTCCACATGTTTCAGCATCCACTTATATTGAACAGTTGTCAAACAGCAATATGTTGAGGTTTTCATAAAGCCCAACAGAGAGAGGAGTGAAAAGCAGCACTCTCCCACTTTGCCCTTCTAATTTGATAAGATTGTGGCAGATCTGATTATGGTCTCAACTCCCTCTTCCTATCTATATTTCCATTACTCTTGGACTCCCTTGTGTGTCAAACATCCATTTAACTCAGCCTAGAATAAATTCAACAACTTCCCTGTTTTCTGGGGAAAGTAAGTCATAGATTTACACAACATAGAAATAGGCATGCCAACCAGGTTTCCGAAACAGGACTAGTCTCATTTGCCTGCATTTGGTCCATATCCCTCTGAAACTTTCCTAAGCATGTAACTGTCCTAACGCCTTTTAAATATTTTAAATGTACCTGCCTCTATTACTTACTGTGGCAGCTCGTTCCACACATGCACCACCTTCTGTGTGAGAAAGTTGTCCCTTAGGTCCCTTTTAACTCTTTCTCCTCTCACCTTAAACCTGCACCCTTTAGTTTTGGACTCTCCTAACTTGAGGTAAGTTTACAGACTAACAGCCCTCATAGAATAAAGAAATCCCTTGTGTTCCTTAAGAAGGATCCCTCAAATCCTTGTACGGTACCCCCAGAGAACAGGAAACATCCTCCTGGAATCCACCTTTCGAAAGAAAACAAAACTGAAGAAACATAAAATATAAAGATCAAAAATAAAAACAGTACAGCAATGAACCAGGCTCTCTAACTTACCATGTCTATGTAGACCAAAAAACACCAAAGTGCACTCATCTCGCTTACCTACACTTGGTCCATAGCTTATTGTATTTGACACTTCTAACCAACATCAGTGAAAGAAAAGAGCTTTTGAAATCAATCAAAGCCTATTTTCCTGGTTATCCACACTCTCTTGTCACTATAGTAACAAACTGGAAATAAATTTACCCTCCAGAAATATCGTGGGTGTTGGCTTTTTCCAATACAATAACAGAACAACAAAATTTAATATGCACACCTTCTGCATTCTGTGAAATTTTTTTCTCATTTTGCGATGACTTTTCCTTTTCACATAAGTGTTACAGCACAAAGCAGGCCTTTTGGCCTCTCATGTCTGCACTGGCTCTTCGAATCGGCCTTTTTGATTTGTTCAGCTGACAAGTTTCCATCAGCAATTAACTTGGTAAATTGTGAATGGCAGAATTGTTATGGTGTAAAAAAAAGCCACAGGTGGGAAGGACCGGAGTGGGGGGGGGCTTGCTGGGTTTCGGGGGGGGGGGTCTGTACTGTGTGCACTGTTTCTTATGTAATTGGACATATGTATACATGTCATTGTTACTATTTGTAATGATTGAAACTGGGATTTGAGGTTTGTCCTCATTTCCCTGAAAACTGGTTGAATGGTAGGATTTGGAGATTGGCTTTACCATTCCTCTCCCTTGTAAAATTGCTGTTTCTCTGTATACAGTTGTTAATGTTAATTGTTTTGTAAATTGTGAATTGTTTAATAAATTTTTAAAAGTCCAGAAAAGAAAAAAAAATAAAAGAAAGTCACTCAGCCTATTATGTCTGCACTGGCGCTTTGAGCTTCTTAATTCCGTAACAGTCAGCTGCCTCATCATTTGCTGAGGCCAAACCTTGCCATATGGGTGGCACAGGAGCTTAGTGATTAGCACTGCTGCCTCACAATGCTAGGGACCCAGGTTCAATTCCAGCCTTGGGTGACTGTCTGTGTGGAGTTTGCACATTCTCCCTGTATCAGTGTGGGTTTCCTCTGGGTGCTCTGGTCTTCTCCCACAGTCCAAGGATGTATAGGTTAGGTGGAGTGGCAATGCTAAATTACCTGTACTGTCCAATCATGTGCAAGCGAGGTGACTAGCCATGGAAAATGTGGGGTTACAGGTAAAGCACAGGAGGGTGGGTCAGGGTGAGATGTTCTTCAAAGGATCGGGGCAAATTGGTCTGCCACTTCAACACACCATCTTTCTCCCAGGACAACATCTCTATTTCAGGCTTGCTGCAGTGTTCCAGTGAAGCCCAGCGCAAGGTGGAAGAACACCTCATTTGAGAACTCAACAGTCTTCTGGACTCAATATCAAGTTCAACCATTTTGGAGTTTGAGGCACCTTCTCCCATGTCCTTACCCCCACGCCCCACAAACCAGGCCTTGTCATCGCATGGTCTGCTATTACACACAACCCATTGTTAGCCACAAATACTCCCCACTAGTATTTATTCATTCTTTTAAACTGATTGTAATCCACTCCTTTGCCTGTTGAACTATTATGCTCTCTTTGGGCTCTATCCACACCTATCATTCACTCCTTACTCCCTCCCCCCACCTCTCTCTTCTGCATATTAAAAAAACAACTTTTTTTTTAGCTACCAACAGTTCTGAGGAAGGGTCACCAGACCCAAAATGTTAACTCTGATTTCTCTCCACAGATGCTGCCAGACCTGAGTTTTGTTCAGCAATTTGTTTCTGATTTCCAGCATCCGCAGTTATTTCAGTTTTTATTGCCTCAGACATGTTTAGTCTCACCAGCCAAGAGAAATGTCCACTCTGCACTGTATCTGTCTGAACCTGTTTGAATTTTATATGCTTCAATCAGATCCAGCTCATCTTTCTCAACTTCAGTGAGTACAGTCCCATTCAAGCTAATCTCTCCTCATAGTGTCAAGTATTACTTCGACCACTCAGTGCCTGGGAAATGATAGGGTGTCTGAAATAGTTAACAACTCAACAAACCACTGCATCAATGCAGCAACATTCTTGATCTTTTCTAAGTTACTTCAGGGGAGGTCAAGTGTTGCTCCACATACTCAAGCGTGTTGGTCATGACAGCAGTGTAAGGCAGATATCTATTCTGTACATGATATAATGATGATAGAGAGTATGAATGGTATTGTGAAAGGGTGTTATTATCAATGAGCTGCAGAGCCTTGTTTAAAAGAAAATCTTGCAAACCTTTTTTTCTGGCGATAATACCAAACTGTTACAATATATTTCTGTTTCCTCCAAAGTTTGTCAGAATTTATGACTGATTTATTCCTCTGTCACTGAAAATCCTGGAGCTGTCATTCTCAGTTTTCAGCTCAATTTCTTCATTGGCTTCTCATCCTTCAGACATCATTGTCCATAGCTCAACCACCACACTGTTAATTGTATCCTCGTTATATATTCAGACACACTCACTCATCACCCTATTGTTACCAAGCTCTACTGTCTCCCATTCCACCAGTTCCTCAAGCTTACAATTATTACACTAGACTTGAAACTTAACCATGACCTCGATTTCTGTAAATTGCCATAGCGTTAGAAACTCCACACATTTTCTTCCTCCTGTGCCCTTCCCATTCCCACCCCCATACATTCATTGATGCTCTTGTTGTTTTGTAATGTCCTCCCGAAGTGCTTTGCTTTTCCACCTCTCTCTCTCTCTCTTGCTCTCTCTCTCTTTTAAATATATACCTAGTCATGGTAAAATTGCCAACATGGCATTCATTTATTGCCCAGCCCTAAGATTTAGTACACATTGCTGCAGAGCTGGCATCAAATGTAGGCTAGACCCAGTAAGGATGGCAGATTTCCTTTGTTAAGCAAAATTTCTCACCTAGTTCCCAAGGCCATGAGTCGTTTCCTCGAGGGGGTTGAATCTCATTGTCAGTCTGAAATGCAAATTAGGAAACTGCAACATGTGTACAACAGGCACTCATTGAAATTTATTCTTAGAAAGAAAAGGGGACAATTAATGGCCAGAGGCAGACTCACCATTCAACTAAGAACAGCAAGTGGACTCTCAAAGCTAGATGATCTTGTGCGTTCTAGCATAAATGGCCTATTCCTGTTCGTCTATCCTGAACATTGATTCCAAATTACTTCAGTTAGATCCTTTTGTAATTGATTGATGTTAGCTCTCCCTCAATTAATTATTCAAGTTCCAATTGCCTACTTATATGTAATTCCATGTTAGCGAAGCCTATTCAACATGTAGCTGAGGTTCAATCATACATCTATCATGCTGTCCTTCAATTTGATGAGTTTTCACTTCTCAAGTTGACTCAATGGACAAAAAGAACTAAATTCATTGGGTCATCTGAACAAAATAGCTTTCATTTCCCAAGTCCGAGATAGATTTTCTGAACTGAGATTCGAAACAAACAGACAAAAAGAGAACCTGCATTTGAGCATCTTATTCCCAGCATAATAGGCCATAGATTCTCTGCTACCTTTGATAAAATACCTCAACAGTCCAGTAAAAATTTGCATCATGGAACTAAATTGCTACAAGCAGAATTTTACTTTCTGTACAATGCAAGCATTTTAAACTATTTTTTGTATTTTATATCCCTTTTCTTCATCCTCTTAATTTGGTCTCATTTTTCCCACCAAGTGAGGTAAGCCCTCCTCCAACCCCCACCACCCAACCCCCACCTCTCCCACTAACCCCCCAACCCCCACCACCACCACCACCACATTGGATCCACTTCCTTGGATGTCCTTTTAATAGAGATCCTTTCGATTTTGTCGATCTATTTTCAGCATATTCAGCCCCCTACTTTACTCACTGTATACCCATGACTGCGTCGCCTAATACCAGACTAATGCCATTTACAAGTACGCTGATGACACCACCATAGTCAGTCAAATCCCAGATGGTGACGAAACAGACTACAGACAGGAGGTGGAAAACCTGGAAAAATGGTGCACTGAGAACACCCTATCTCTCAATGCTGGAAAACCAAGGAACTGATTATTGACTTTCGGCAGGATGTCATTAGCAGCACAGAGGTGGAACGAGTGGAGAGTGTCAAGCTCCTGGGAGTGGTCATCCACAACAAGCTTTCTTGGATTCTTCATGTGGACGCATTGCTTACAAAGGCCTAACAATGTTTCTTTTTCCTCAGATAGCTGAGAAAATTTGGCATGAGGGTGAATACCCTTGCCAACCTTTATAGGTACGCCATCGAGAGCATTCTGTCTGGATGTATCACGACCTGGTATGGCAACTGTGCCGTTCAAAATCAAAGCTGGTTACAGAGAGTGGTGAATTCGGCCCGGACAATCACAAAGGCCAACCTCCCATCTATAGAATCCATCTACCAGGCCCGCTGTCAAGGAAAGGCCGCCAGCATTCTCAAAGATCCATCCCACCCTTCTACAACCTCTACCATCGGGAAGAAGGTGCAGAAGCCTGAACACACACCAGCCGGTTTCACAACAGTTTCTACCCTACTGTTGTTAGAATACTGAATGGACTCAAAAACTCTTAACATTCGCCTGTACCTGTGTTTTTGGTTTTGCTGCTGTTTATCTATTTTTTATTTATCTATGCTACTTAACTATGTGACCTGCCAGTATTGCTCCAAAGACAAAGCTTCTCACTGTGCCTCGGTACACATGACAATAAATTCAATTCAAATTCAAATGCTAAAGTCAGGCGATACCCAAGTCATTAGAATATGACATCTTTAAATCAGCATAAGGTCTGTGTCCCAAGAGAGACCAGAATTATTTGTAACTTTAATATACTGCATTCAGTGAAGGTAGTGTATACTGGTATGTTACTACACCACCAATACAAAACCTCAGGATGATGTTCAGGGGCAAAAACAAGGACTGTAGATGCTGGAAACCAGAGTCTAGATTAGAGTGGTGCTGGAAAAGCACAGCAGGTCAGGCAGCATGCTCTCGGATGCTGCCCATATCTGTGGATTTCCAGCACCACTCTAATCTAGATAATGTTCAGGGGACCTGGATTCAAATCGCACCAAGGCAGATGGTGAAATTTGAATGTAAGTAAGAAAATCTGGATTGGAGAAAAAGCTAGTCCAGTGATGATTATATACCGTTGTTGACTGTCATGAAAACCCATCTGGTTCAACAATGGTCTTTACATGAGAATGTAAGAGCTAGGAGCAGGAAGATGGGATTCAGCCTCTTGAAAATGCTCCACCCTTCAATGTGATCACAGCTAATCTCATCTCAGCCGCAAGTCCACTTTCCTGCCCACTGTTCATAACCTGTTAATCATAACTAATTGTTTAAAAATTTGCCCATCTCCCCCTGAAATTTAGGGAAGCAAATCTGTCATCCTTACCTATATGTTACTCCAGACCCACAATGAAGTCGAGTCTAAAACAAAAATAAAGCCAAGAACTGCAGACCCTGGAAATCAGAAACAGTAACACAACTTTGCTGGAAAAACTCAGCAGGTCTGGCAGCATCTGCAGAGAAAAAGCACAGTTAGCGTTTCAGGTTTAATGACCCTTCTTATCTGCCCAATGGGCAGTAAATGGCCAGCCAATTCTGCCACGTCCCAGGACTGATTAAAAAAAACGTTACTTATCCTCACTATTAGGAAACCCAAATCCAGATTGATTGATGCTCTGTTCAATTTACAAGTGTGGCCTGGAATTGCCATTTACTCAATTTGAATTCTCCATCTACCAGCTCTTGCCTCCAGTGAAGCTCAAGGTGAATTTGAGGAACAGCACCTCAGTTTTATATGAGTCAAACTTCCATTCAACACGAGATAACAATCACCATTCCTCATTCTCAGGAAATAGTTTCTGGTTCCAATTACAGCCCACCCTTTGCTTCATTACCTGTCCCATTATCACATCCTTTTGGCTTAAACCATTACCCTCTCTTCAATCATTCAACCATTGCTTTTCTTACCCTGTCCTCTCCCATTACAGAACATTTTGTTTGTTCTTTCTTCCTGTTCCCACATTGTCCAATTTTTTTCAGCTTTATACATGTCTCTAAATGTCTTATCTTCTTCCTGGTCAGATGAAATGTTTTGAAATCTCAACTTTGTTTCTTTCTTCACACAACCAGCCTGAAGTGCATTATTTAGCCTTTGTTTTCTTTTTTAAGGTGTAAAGTTGAAGGTTTGGTATATTTCACCATCATGATCACACATCAGGCTCAAGTTGGCGAACCCTGAGACTGGGCAAAGTTTTTGAGTTTTTAATATGACATACATGGATGCCAAAAAAAAAATGCACTGAATGAACCAATGTCCTCAGTGTGAAGCTTGTGATGGGGATATAAGACAAGCTGAAAAAAAAATGCTGCAATTAAAAGAAAATGACTTTTTCCACTGCATCTGAATAATTGTCCAGAGTGTGGTGCTGGAAAAGCACAGTAGGTCAAGCAGCATCCGAGGAGCAGAGGAATTGATGTTTCAAGGCATAAGCCCTTCATCGGGAATGATTCCTGATGAAGGACTTATGCCCAAAACGTCGATTCTCCAGTTCTTCGGATGCTGCCTGACCTGCTGTGCTTTTCCAGCACCACACTCTGGACTCTGATCTCCAGCATCTGCAGTCATCACTTTCATCCATCTGAATAACTGATCAATATCTAGAGACCCCCACTTATTGTTGAATAGACACGATTACTTGCATTTCAGACTCAGATGGGTGCTTAGGTATGTGAGGAGAAATTTGTAGGAATGGAATATTTGATGGGCATAACTTTTGGTGGCAATGTGTGGTGTCATCATGCATTCAAATCACTTTACGGCCACAATTCCATAATCTTTTATGACGGACAATTAGCTTGGACCCTCATTGTGCATTAAGTTTTTAAGTTAGCCGCAAGTTTCTTTCTGACTTGTACCTACTGCTGTTCATCCATCGCAATATGCTTAGTGTTTTATGACTCACTACAGCTTCTGAACCTTAATTCTACAAATTTAAAATCATGGTCTTGTGGGCAGATCTCTCCCTGGCCTCACCTTTCGTCATCTCCAACACCCACTTCTACAATCCTTCAAGATCTCTGCACACCTTCGGTTCAAGTCTTTTGCAATATTTTCATTGCTCCATCGTTGCTGGCCATGGCCTCAGCTGCCTATGAGCTCAAGATGTCAGACATTCCCTCCTGAAACCCTTTGCTCCTCCACACAGTCATTCCTTAAAGTTTACCTGTTCGACTATTTGTACTAAGAACTTGTTGCAAAGCCTGATGTCAACCTTTAGCGCACCTATGAAGTGCCTTGAAGCCTTTTCACTTGCATTAACAAAGCAACATAAATACACATTGTTGTGGATCAGTTAACAATTCAAAACTAATGCTACATTTGAATTGAACCAGGTTGCAATTATACTCTGTTGTGAGGTTTCAACTGACCTGTTGCAAGAATTACTAATTCAGTTGTATGCACATTCAGAAGTGCTTCAGTTCAAAAGGAAGCATGGTAGTCTCTAATTAGATTTTTAAATCGTCATTTTCCTCTGCAGTAATTGTAGTGCAATCAGCCAGGTGGACCTCAAAGAATATGAGTTTCCTGATTGGGGCTGTTATCAAATGCGAGGTCTTGCACTTTAGCAAAAAGAATAAAAGCATAGACTACTTTCTAAATGGTGAGAAAATTCGTAAAGCCAAGGTACAAGGGGATCTGGGAGTGCTAGTCGAGGATTCTCTAAAGGTAAACATGCAGGTTGAGTCCGTTATTAAGAAAGCGAATGCAATGTTGTCACTTATCTCAAGAGGGTTGGAATATAAAAGCAGCGACGTGCTACTGAGACTGTATAAAGCTCTGGTTAGGCCCCATTTGGAGTACTGTGTCCAGTTTTGGTCCCCACACCTCAGGAAGGACATACTGGCACTGGAACGTGTCCAGCGGAGATTCACACAGATGATCCCTGGAATGGTAGGTCTAACATATGAGGAACGGCTGAGGATCCTGGGATTGTACTCATTGGAGTTTAGAAGATTAAGGGGAGACTTAATAGAGACGTACAAGATAGTACATGGCTTGGAAAGGATGGACGCTAGGAAATTGTTTCCATTAGGCAAGGAGACTAGGACCTGTGGACACAGTCTTAGAATTAGAGGGGGTAAATTCAGAACAGAAATGCGGAGACATTTCTTCAGCCAGAGAGTGGTGGACCTGTGGAATTCATTGCCATAGGGTGCAGTGGAGGCTGGGACGCTAAATGTCTTCAAGGCAGAGATTGACAGATTCTTGTTGTCTCGAGGAATTAAGGGCTACGGGGAGAACGCTGGTAAGTGGTGTTGAAATGCCCATCAGCCATGATTGAATGGCGGAGTGGACTCGATGGGCCGAATGGCCTTACTTCCACTCCTACGTATTATGGTCTTATGGTCTTATCCTGATCCAATCAGGGAGCCCTGGCTGACAGATACAAACAGGGCTGTCCTGTTCAGGGAGAGGTGGGCGTCACAGGGAGTGGATAGCATTATTTCCCCCTCCAACTTTATTTTGATTTAATCCCTGCCGTCCCCTTTACTGTTTGATCATGCAACATTGCCTTTTGATGTGAAGGGCACTGCCTGTCACTGGCCACTTGGGTGTTTCCTATCTTCCTGGTGGAGGAAATTGAATACAGATTCATGCACTTTGTGTCTCTTACTGTGTCTCACACCTACACACACACACACACACACACACACACACACACACACACACACACACACACACACACACACACACACCATGGGTGCTGAGGAAAAAATAAGCACTACTGCAGTTAGGCGGTAGTGTGGGGGTTAAATAAAGAAAGAAAAAAGAAAAGAAAATAAAAAAAACAAACAGGACTGTCCTGTTCAGGGAGAGATGTGCACCACAAGGAGTGGAGTGCATTATTTCCCCCTCTAACTCTATTTTGATTTTGTCCCTGCCCTCCCCTTCACTGTTTGATCACACAGCATTGCCTTTTGTGAAGGGCACTGCTTGTCACTGGCCACTCGGGTGTTTTTTCTTCTTCCTGGTGGTGGAAACTGAATAAAAATTTGTACACCTTGTATCTTTCATTGTGTCTTACACCTGTACACACACAACATGGGTGCAGGGAAAATTAATCACTACTGCAGTTAGGCGGTAGTGTGGGGACAATACATTAAAAAAAGAAAAAAAAATAAAATATTTTTTCAAAAAAAAAGGTGTGCCAGAGATTCTCTTCACTTGAAAAAATATTAACGTGAGTTAAAAATAATAAACAAGACTGTCAGAGGTTCTGTTCATTCTGAAAACTGGCTCTGGGGAAGCCAGACCAGTGTCAAATACTATGCACGTGTAAATAAAGGATGAATTGGTGATGGGATATGGGCTTTGGTGGAGTCATTTTCACCTCCTGCTTGTGCAGTATCAAAACACTGGCCTTCAGTCGAGGAGCAGCAATTCCTGTTTTATATGTTGTTGCATTGTTTTGGAACTTGAGGAAAAAAAAGTCAAAACAACAACACTTTTAAAAGGGAGAGGAGCAGACAAAGGCAGCACAAGGTCAGTGAATGTGGGAGGGAGAGAGACAGAGACAGAAAGAGAGAGAGAGAGATCTACACTGCTCACTGACACAACAGTGAACCTGTATAGTTACTACCTTTGCTGTTTGAATTCATGTATCGCTGGACATTGGAGTGCGTCTGGAAAAAGAACAAACAGTGAAATTCACAACTGATCTTGGAGGAATCTGTTTGGGAGAGGCCACAGCACAGAGACAGATCAGTGAATATTTTAAGTGTGGCCTTACAGTCAGTCTGCATTAGTGAATAGAGTGGGTTCTTTCTTGATTGTATGTTTTATTGAGATATGTCTCTTGATTAAGCTTAAAACAGAAGCATAGGTATTACGTTAGCCGGGAATCAGTGTTTTGTAGAAGAATAAGACAGTGCTATTTTCTGGGTCTGTAGATTGGAAAAAGCAGAAATGGCCTCTAGTAGAGTGATATGTTCTTCTTGTCGGATATGGGAGTTCAAGGAGAGCTTATGTGTTACAGAAGATTATATCTGCAATAAATGCCATTGGTTGTGAATCCTATCAGATTGAATGGATTGGTTGGAGAGACAGAGGCATTGAGGAATTGACAAGCACAAGGGGATGTGATGGATAGCAGTTATAGGAAGGGAGAAAAGTTGCAGATACAGTCACATAGATGGGTTAACTCCAAGAAAGGTAAGAGAGGTAGGCAGGTAGTGCAGGGGTCTTCTGTGCCTATCCTATTCCAAAGAAGTATGCTGTTTTGGAATAAGTGGGGGTGATGGACTCTCAGGGGAATGTAGCACGAACAGCCAGGTTTTTGGTATCAAAACCGACTCTAATGGAATGAGGTGCATGTCGGGTTCCAAGAGATCAATTGTGTTAGGGGACTCTAGTCTGAGGCAGAAACGTTTCTGTGGTCAGCAGCAAAAAATGAGAATGGTGTGTTGCCTCCCTGGTGCCTGGATCAAGGATGTCTCAGAGAGGGTGCAGAATGTTCTCAAGGGGAGAGAGACCAGCAGGAGGTAATTGTACAAATTGGAACCAATGACAGAGGAGGAAGGGAAAAGAATGAGATTCTGAAGGGGGAATATAGAGAGTTAGGCAGGAATTTAAAAAAGGTGATCTTCAAGAGCAGTAATATCTGTATTATTCCCAGTTTTACGAGCTAGTGAGGGCAGGAGTAGGATGATAGAGGTGCTGCATGCATGGCTGAGGGGCTGTTTTATGCGAGAAGAATTCACATTTTTGGATAATTGAAATCTCCTCTGGGGTACAAGTGACCTGTACAAGAAGGACGGATTGCACCTGAATTTGAAGGGGCTTAATACACTGGCAGGGAGATTTGCTAGAGCTGCTCGGGAGGGTGGGGGTGGGGAGGGGGGCACCCAGGGAGATAGTGAGGAAAGAGAACAGTCTGAAATTCATATAATTGATAAAAAAAAAGTGAGACAACCAGTCAGGGCAGGCAGGGACAAAACAGTGAACAAGGTAGGATTGATAAATTAGAATACATTTATTTCAATGAAAGAGGTCTAACAGGGAAGGCAGATGAACTCAGGGCATGGTTAGGAACATGGGACTGGGATATCAGAGCAATTATACAAACATGACTCAGGGATGGACAAGTGTTGAAAATGTGTTGCTGGTTAAAGCACAGCAGGTTAGGCAGCATCCAAGGAATAGGAAATTCGACGTTTCGGGCATTAGCCCTTCATCAGGAATGAGGAGAGGGTGCCAGGCAGGCTAAGATAAAAGGTAGGGAGGAGGGACTTGGGGGAGGGGCGATGGAGATGTGATAGGTGGAAGGAGGTCAAGGTGAGGGTGATAGGCCGGAGTGGGGTGGGGGCGTAGAGGTTAGGAAGAAGATTGCAGGTTAGGAGGGCGGTGCTGCCAGGCAGACTAAGATAAAAGGTAGGGAGGAGGGACTTGGGGGAGGGGTGATGGAGATGTGATAGGTGGAAGGAGGTCAAGGTGAGGGTGATAGGCCGGAGTGGGGTGGGGGCGGAGAGGTTAGGAAGAAGATTGCAGGTTAGGAGGGCGGTGCTGCCAGGCAGGCTAAGATAAAAGGTAGGGAGGAGGGACTTGGGGGAGGGGCGATGGAGATGTGATAGGTGGAAGGAGGTCAAGGTGAGGGTAATAGGGATGGACAAGACTGGCAGATTAATGTTCCAGGTTACAAATGCATAAGGAAGGATAGAAAGGGAGGCAAGGAGTGGCATTTTTGAGAAGGGAAGTACTGAGGGAGGATATTCCCAGAAGTATGTCCAGGGAAGTTATTTGGGTTGAACTGAGAAATAAGAACGGGATGATCACCTTATTGGGATTGTATTATAGACCCCCTAATAGTCAGAGGGAGTTTGAGAAACACATTTGGATGGAGATCTCAGTTATCTGTAAGAATAAAGGGTGGTTATGGTGGGGGAATTAACTTTCCAAACATAGACTGGGACTGCCATAGTGTTAAGAGTTTAGATATAGAGGAATTTATTAAGTGTGTACAGGGAAATTTTCTGATTCAATATGTAGATGTACCTACAAGAGAAGGTGCAAAACTTGACGTACTGTTGGGAAATAAGGCAGGGCAGGTGACTGGGGTGTCAGTGGGGGAGCACTTTGGGGCCAGCGACCATAATTCTCTTAGTTTTAAAATAGCGATGGAAAAGGATAGACCAAATCTAAAAGTTAAAGTTCTGAATTGGAGGAAGGCTAATTTTGACGGTAAAAGGCAAGAACTTTCAAAAGCTGATTGGGGGCAGATGTTCGCAGGTAAAGGGATGGCTGGAAAATGGGAAGCCTTCAGAAATGAGATAACCAGAGTCCAGAAACAGTGTGTTCCTGTCAGGGTGAAAGGGAAGGCTGGTAGGTGCAGGGAATGCTGGATGACTAAAGAAATTGAGGGTTTGGTTAAGAAAAAGAAGGAGGTATAGACAAGATAAATCGAATGAATCCTTAGAAGAGTATAAAGGCAGTAGGACTTTACTTGAGGGAAATCAGGAGGGCAAAACTGGGACATGAGATAGCTTTCGTAAATAGAGTTAAGGTGAATCCAAACGGTTTTTACAAATAGCTTAAGGACAAAAGGGTAACAAGGGAGAGAATAGGACACCTCAAAGATCATCAAGGCGGCCTTTGTGTGGAGCCGCAGAAAATGGGGGAGATACTTAACAAGTATTTTGCATCATTATTTACTGTGGAAACGACATGGAAGAGAAAGAATGCGGGGAAATAGATGGTGACATCTTGAAAAGTGTCCATATTATAAAGGAGGAAGTACTGGATGTCTTGAAACACATAAAAGTGGATAAATCCCCAGGACCTGATCAGGCGTACCCTAGAACTCTGTGGGAAGCTAGCGAAGTGATTGCTGGGCCCTTACTGAGATATGTGTATCATCAATAGTCACAGGTGAGGTGCCAGAAGACTGGAGGTTGGCTAACTTGCTGTCACTGTTTGAGAAGGGTGGAAAGAACATGCCAAGAAACTATAGACCAGTGAGCCTGACATCGGTAATGGGCAAGTTGTTGGAGGGAATCCTGATGGACAGGATGTACATGTATTTGGAAAGGCAAGGACTGATGAAGGATAGGCAACATAGCTTTGTGTGTGGGAAATCATGTCTCACAAACTTGATTGAGTTTTTTGAAGAAGTAACAAAGAGGATTGATGAGGGCAGAGTCGTAGATGTGATCTATATGGACTTCCATAAGGCGTTCGACAAGGTTCCCATGGGAAACTGATTAGCAAGGTTAGATCTCACGGAATACAGGGAGATCTAGGCAGATCCAATACTTCCCATCATTGATATGAGTGATTTGGATGTGAGCATAAGTGGAATAGTTAGTAAGTTTGCAGATGACACCAACATTGGAGGTGTGGTTGACAGCAAAGAAGGTTACCTCAGATTACAATGGGTTCTTGGTCAGATAGGCCAATGGGCTGAGAAGTGGCAGATGGAGTTTAATTTAGATAAATGTGAGGTGCTGCATTTTGGGAAAGCAAATCTGAGCAGGACTTATACACTTAATGGTAAGGTCTGAGGGTGTGTTGCTGAACAAGACGACCTTGGAGTGCAGGTTCATATTTCCTTGAAAGTGGAGTCACAGGTAAATAGGATAGTGAAGAAGGTGTTTAGTATGCTTTCTTTATTGGTCAGAGTATTGAGTACAGGAGTTGGGAGGTCATGTTACAGTTGTACAAGACGTTGGTTAGGCCACTGTTGGAATATTGCATGCAATTCTGGTCTCCTTTCTATTGGAAGGATGTTGTGAAATTTGAAAGAGTTCAGAAAAGATTTACAAGGATGTTGCCAGGGTTGGAGGATTTGAGCTATAAGGAGAGGTTGAATAGGCCAAGGCTGTTTTCCGTGGAGCTTCAGAGGCTGAGGGGTGACCTTATAGAGGTTTATAAAATTATAAGGGGCATGGGTAGGATAAATAGACAAAGCCTTTTCCCTGGGGTCAGGGAGTCCAGAACTAGACGGCATAGGTTTAGAGAGCGAGGGGAAAGGTTTAAAAGACACCTCAGAGGCGACTATTTCATACAGAGGGTGGTACGTGTATGGAATGAGCTGCCAGAAGAAGTGGTGGAGGCTGGTACAATTGCAACATTTAAAAGGCATCTGCAAGGCCTTCTGAATAGGAAGGATGTGGAGGGATATGGGCCGGGTGCTGGCACGTAGGACTAGATGGGGTTGGGATATCTGGTCGACATGGATGAGTTGGACTGAAGGGTTTGTTTCCTTGCTGTACATCTCTATGACTCTGTGACTCTAAATGCCGACATAACACAGCAATGTTTTTTTTTATTACTGATATACTTTGTGGGCAGGTTAAATATTTCACAAAATTTGAGTCATAAACTTGCCAAAACTGTTTTCTGGCATGGGGCACAGGTGAAAGGATAGGAGGAAAGTATCAGACAGTACCCCAAAGAATCCCTCTTGTTTGGAAACAGGCCATTTGGCCCATCAAGTCCACAGTGATCCTACAAACAGCATCCCACCCAGACTCACCCCTTACCGCCTCATGGTAGCTCTGCATTTATCATGGTTGACCCGCCTAGCCTACACATCCCTGATCAGTGAGCAGGTTAGCATGGCTAATCTCCACTGCTGCACACCTTTGGACTGTGGGAGGAAACCGGAGCACCCAGAGGAAACCCATGCAAACACGGGGAGAATGTGCAACCACCACATAGGCATCGCTTGAGGGTGAAATCGAACTCCGGTCCCTAGCACTGTGAGGCACCAGTGCTAACCACTGAGCCACCGTGCCACCCTTTCTGGTAAAATGTATTATTTCTCAGTTTGAGAAATGTCGCTGAAGGAGAAGGCAATTTATAGAATTGCAATCCAATACGGCAAAAAGCAAGCACACAAAGTAAACGTGAAAGGGCAAATGAGATCGAATCAAATGTGCTTTTCCTTAATAATATGGGTGAGAATGATGCCAAGGAAGCCAACAAATAATTGATGATTTAAGTAAATATTTCAGACCGCAATGTCTGGGGATCTCTGCATAATTGAATCAAGGTACCTTTCGTGAAAGGTGGGAGATAGGAATGGAAATCTAAGGCCAAGCAGAGAAAGTAATTAATTCTTAGTCAACTGATACATTTATAATGAAACTGGATAATTACCCACTGAAGAAATTGCGGAGATTTTAACAGATTATCTGACTCATTTGGAGGGGTTGGTGACAGAGTGTAGGTAGAGAAACAGTTCAGGTACCCAGCATTGAGGCATATCCATTCTGATCTGGAATGTTAATACTGCTCATTCACTGTTGCTGTAAGACTGTAGTTTAGCAGCAATGATTTAATGTGGTTTAGCAGAAAGGCGAGAAAGGACAAAATCGTGGGCTGAAGGGCCTGTTCTGTGCTGTACTGTTCTATGTTCCATGTTGAAATGAAAAATCTTTCCATGCAGAGGACAGTGGGTGTCTGAAATTTGTTTGTCTATATGACAGGGAGGAATTGAAGAGTGTGCTGCTGGAAAAATACAGCTGGTCAGGCAGCATCCAAGGAGCAGGAGAATCAACGTTCATCAGGAAATTTGTTGGACTGCATGACAGAAAACCTCATCATATTTAAAAGAAACCTGAATCTGAACATGAATTGCTGTAAACGACAGATCAGGTGCTGGAAAATAGGATGCAGATAGGTGGCTGAAAAATTGAGATGGGGGAGACATGACTGCAGTGGTTGGAAGGAGGTCAGGTGGACCTCATAGAATGTGTGTTCCTGGATTGGACAGCCCCAATCAGGCAGCCCGAGCTGACAGAAGTCTGTTCACACTGAGAGCTCGCTCTGGGGGAGCTGGATCAGTGTCAAGGAGTATGCATGTGTAAATAAAGGGTGACCAGCTGACAGGATTCTGGCCTCTGTGGAGTTATTTTAATGACGGTCTGAATAACCATTTACGTGGGGTATCTAATCCATGTATGATGTGATTGGATAATAATTTTGAGGTCGAGTCTAATTCTTGAGGGGTATGACAGAAGCTGAGAAGCTTCTCAATGCAGAAAGAGGCCTTTCAGCCCATCATGCCCCCACTGGTTAGTTAAAAGAGCACCCATCACTGAGTGCCAATTTCCTGCTACTTCACCAAATCTTTGTGCATTATTAATATCCAAATATCATCCAGTGCCCTCTTGGATGCTACACTTGAACCTGCCTCCACCAAATTGCAAGGCAGTGTCTTCTGTACCCTAACTATGGGCTGTGTGGAAACGTTTTAACTCACTTCACCCTTGCTTCTTTTGCCAATCACTTTAAAGCTATGTCCTCTCATTACTGTTCCTTTTACAGGTGGGAACCATTTCTCGCAATTTCCTTGGATCCAGCCCATTCACGAATTTGAGAACATCTATCAGATCTCCCCTTAACCTTCTTCTCTCCAACAGTCCCAACTACTTTGAGGCTGAACTTCCTCGACCATCGAGCCATTCTTGTCAACCACTTCTCCACCCTCTCCAATGTGTTCACATCCTTTCTCTGTGTCACCCAGACATGGGTTCAAATCCCACCAAAACAGCTGGTGCACTTTAAATTCAATTAGTAATCCAGAAACTGAAAATTAGACTCAGCAATGTTAACGAAGAAACTCACTGATTGGTGCCGAAACCCCTCAGGTTCACTCACATCTACCAGGGAAGGGAATTTGCTGTTCCTGCCTGGTCTGGTTTGCACTGGACTCCAAACCATAGAAATGCGGTTGATCTTAACTGTCCTTTGAACCAGGCAGTGAACCCTGGTGCAGCGCATTGGCTGCGGGACATGAACCAGCACGTGGGGAAACAGCCCCGGAGCAAAATGGGGATGGAGCAGCCCCGGAGCAGGACAAAGAACAAAGGACAAAGCACAAAGAACAAAGAAAATTTACAGCCAGAAACAGGCCCTCCAAGCCTGAGCCGATCCAAATCCATTGTCTAAACCTGTTATCCAATTCCTAAGCATCTGTATCCCTCCGCTCCCCACCGACTCACGCATCTGTTCAGACACACCTTAAATGAATCCATCGTGCCTGCCTCTACTATCTCTGCTGGCAACATGTTCCAGGACATGGGGAAGGGGCCGTGGAGCAGGATGTGGGAGTAAACAGCCCCAGAACAGGACGTGGGGAAGGAGCCCTGGAGCAGGACGTGGGGGGAAACATCCCCAGAGCAGGACGTGGGGAAGGCGCCCTGGAGCGGGACATAGGAGTAAACAGTCTCAGAACAGGACGTGGGGGGAAACATCCCCAGAGCAGGACGTGGGGAAGGAGCCCTGGAGCGGGACGTAAGAGTAAACAATCTCGGAGCAGGACGTGGGGGGAAACATCCCCAGAGCAGGATGTGGGGAAGGAGCTCTGGAGCAGGATGTGGGGGTAAACATCCCCGGATCATGATGTGGGAAACAGACCTGGAGCAGGGAGTGAGGAAACTGTCCCAGAGCAGGGAGTGAGGGAAACAGTCACAGAGCAGGGAGAGAGGGATACAGTCACAGAGCAGGGAGTGAGGAAACAGTCCCCAGGGCAGGGATTGAGGGAAACAGTCCCGGAGCAGGGAGTGAGGAAACAGTCCCCGGAGCAGGGAGTGAGAAAACAGTCCCCGAGCAGGGAGTGAGAAAACAGTCCCCGAGCAGGGAGTGAGGGAAATGTCACGGAGCAAGGAATGAGGGAAACAGTCCCCAGGGCAGGGATTGAGGGAAACAGTCCCGGAGCAGGGAGTGAGAAAACAGTCCCAGAGCAGGGAGTGAGGAAACAGTCCCCGAGCAGGGATTGAGGGAAATGTCACGGAGCAAGGAATGAGGGAAACAATCCCCGGAGCAGGGAGTGAGGGAAACAGCCCCGGAGCAGGGAGTGGGGACACAGTCCCCGGAGCAGGGAGAGAGGGATACAGTCACAGAGCAGGGAGAGAGGGATACAGTCCCAGGGCAGGGATTGAGGGAAACAGTCCCGGAGCAGGGAGTGAGGAAACAGTCCCCGGAGCAGGGAGTGAGGGACACAGTCCCGGAGCAGGGAGTGAGGGACACAGTCTCGGAGCAGGGAGTGAGGAAACAGTGCCAGAGCAGGGATGAGGAAACAGTCCCAGAGCAGGGAGTGAGGGAAATGTCACGGAGCAGGGAATGAGGGACACAGTCCCGGAGCAGGGAGTGAGGGACACAGTCCCGGAGCAGGGAGAGAGGGAAACAGTCCCGGAGCAGGGAGAGAGGGAAACAGTCCCGGAGCAGGGAGTGAGGGAAATAGTCCCGGAGCAGGGAGTGAGAAAGCAGTCCCCGAGCAGGGAGTGAGGAAACAGTCCCGGAGCAGGGAGTGAGGGAAACAGTCCCGGAGCAGGGAGTGGGGACACAGTCCCCGGAGCAGGGAGTGGGGGAAACAGTCCCCGGAGCAGGGAGTGAGGGAAACAGTCCCAGAGCAGGGAGTGAGGGAAACAGTCCCAGAGCAGGGAGTGAGGGAAACAGCCCTGCAGCAGATTAGATTAGATTACCTACAGTGTGGAAATAGGCCCTTCAGCCCAACAAGTCCACACCGACCTGCTGAAGAACAACCCACGTAGACCCATTCCCCTGCATTTACCCCCTCACCTAATACTACGGGCAATTTAGCATGGCCAATTCACCTAACCTGCACATTTTTGAACTGTGGGAGGAAACTGGAGCACCCGGAGGAAACCCACGCAGACACAGGGAGAACGTGCATACTCCACACAGAGTCGATTGAGGTGAGAATTGAACCCGGGTCTCTGGCACTGTGAGGAAGCAGTGCTAACCACTGTGTCACCGTGTGCCCAGGGAGTGGGGAAACAGCCCCGGAGCAGGGTGTGGGGAAGGAGCCCTGGAGCAGGGAGTGGGGAAGGAGTCCCGGAGCAGGGAGTGGGGAAGGAGTCCCGGAGCGGGAGTGGAGAAGGATCCTGAGAGCTGGGAGTGGGGAAGGAGCCCCGGAGCAGGAGTGGAGTAGGAGCCCCAGAGCAGGAGTGGAGAAGGATCCCGAGAGCAAGGAGTGGAGTAGGAGCCCCAGAGCAGGAGTGGAGAAGGATCCCCAGAGCAGGAGTGGGGAAGGAGCCCCAGAGCAGGGAATGGGGAAGGAGCCCCAGAGCAGGGAGTGGGGAAGGAGCCCCAGAGCAGGGAGTGGAGAAGGAGCCCCAGAGCAGGGAGTGGAGAAGGAGCCCCAGAGCAGGGAGTGGAGAAGGAGCCCCAGAGCAGGGAGTGGAGAAGGAGCCCCAGAGCAGGGAGTGGAGAAGGAGCCCCAGAGCAGGGAGTGGAGAAGGATCCCCAGAGCATCACATGGGCAAGCAGCCAAGGAGCAGGGAGTGGGGAAAACAGTTGCAGAGCAGCGCACAGGCAGCAAGTCCCCAGCAGAGACTGGCACGGGAAAGGCAGTCCTGGCAATTACCTTGAGTGCTGGTACGGAGCAGACTGGAGGCTTGGAACGGAGTGATGACTGTGTTGGACTGGGGTCTGGCGCGGACTGTGAGAGCCATGGCCCCGCTCTGAGCTACTGCAATATAATGTTTATCTGAAATGTCTTACCTTACCATAATGTAAACCCTTTAATGATGTTTTATTTCTCACTTACTTTTCATCTCTATAAAGTAAAGCAATTTATTTTATTCTTCTGTTGCAACCAAGTTTGTCCCTAGGTACCTGTCCCTAAGATGTTGCCAATAAGAGGCAGACATTGTAAAAGCTTCCACAATGGTGTACATGTGATAATAAAAGGATATTGTATTCTATTTTAAATAGCTGCAAATGTGTTGCTGGTCAAAGCACAGCAGGTTAGGCAGCATCTCAGGAATAGAGAATTCGACGTTTCGAGCATAAGCCCTTCATCAGGAATAAGAGAGAGAGAGCCAAGCCGGCTGAGATAAAAGGTAGGGAGGAGGGACTAGGGGGAGGGGCGATGGAGGTGGGATAGGTGGAAGGAGGTCAAGGTGAGGGTGATAGGCCGGAGTGGGGTGGGGGCGGAGAGGTCAGGAAGAGGATTGCAGGTTAGGAGGGCGGTGCTGAGTTGAGGGAACCGACTGAGACAAGGTGGGGGGAGGGGAAATGAGGAAGCTGGAGAAATCTGAATTCATACCTTGTGGTTGGAGGGTTCCCAGGCGGAAGATGAGGCGCTCCTCCTCCAGCCGTCGTGTTGTTGTGTTCTGCCGGTGGAGGAGTCCAAGGACCTGCATGTCCTCGGTGGAGTGGGAGGGGGAGTTAAAGTGTTGAGCCACGGGGTGATTGGGTTGGTTGGTTCGGGCGGCCCAGAGGTGTTCTCTGAAGCGTTCCGCAAGTAAGCGGCCTGTCTCACCAATATAGAGGAGGCCACATCGGGTGCAGCGGATGCAATAGATGATGTGTGTGGAGGTACAGGTGAACTTGTGGCGGATATGGAAGGATCCCTTGGGGCCTTGGAGGGAAGTGAGTGTGGAGGTGTGGGCGCAAGTTTTACATTTCCTGCGGTTGCAGGGGAAGGTGCCGGGGGTGGAGGTTGGGTTGGTGGGGGTGTGGATCTGACAAGGGAGTCACGAAGGGAGTGGTCCTTGCGGAACGCTGATAGGGGAGGGGAGGGAAATATATCCTTGGTGGTGGGGTCCGTTTGGAGGTGGCGGAAATGGCGGCGGATAATACGTTGTATGCGCAGGTTGGTGGGGTGGTAGGTGAGAACCAGTGGGGTTCTGTCTTGGTGGCGGTTGGAGGAGCGGGGCTCAAGGGCGGAGGAGCGGGAAGTGGAGGAGATGCGGTGGAGGGCATCGTCGATCACGTCTGGGGGGAATCTGCGGTCCTTGAAGAAGGAGGCCATCTGGGTTGTGCGGTGTTGGAATTGGTCCTCCTGGGAGCAGATGCGGCGGAGACGAAGGAATTGGGAATATGGGATGGCGTTTTTACAGGGGGCAGGGTGGGAGGAGGTGTAGTCCAGGTAGCTGTGGGAGTCAGTCGGTTTATAATAGATGTCTGTGTTGAGTCGGTCGCCCGAGATAGAAATGGAAAGGTCTAGGAAGGGGAGGGAGGAGTCTGAGACAGTCCAGGTGAATTTCAGGTCGGGATGGAAGGTGTTAGTAAAGTTGATGAACTGTTCAACCTCCTCGTGGGACGTATTATCCGCCGCCATTTCCGCCACCTCCAAACGGACCCCACCACCAAGGATATATTTCCCTCCCCTCCCCTATCAGCGTTCCGCAAGGACCACTCCCTTCGTGACTCCCTTGTCAGATCCACACCCCCCACCAACCCAACCTCCACCCCCGGCACCTTCCCCTGCAACCGCAGGAAATGTAAAACTTGCGCCCACACCTCCACACTCACTTCCCTCCAAGGCCCCAAGGGATCCTTCCATATCCGCCACAAGTTCACCTGTACCTCCACACACATCATCTATTGCATCCGCTGCACCCGATGTGGCCTCCTCTATATTGGTGAGACAGGCCGCTTACTTGCGGAACGCTTCAGAGAACACCTCTGGGCCGCCCGAACCAACCAACCCAATCACCCCGTGGCTCAACACTTAACTCCCCCTCCCACTCCACCGAGGACATGCAGGTCCTTGGACTCCTCCACCGGCAGAACACAACTACACGACGGCTGGAGGAGGAGCGCCTCATCTTCTGCCTGGGAACCCTCCAACCACAAGGTATGAATTCAGATTTCTCCAGCTTCCTCATTTCCCCTCCCCCCACCTTGTCTCAGTCGGTTCCCTCAACTCAGCACCGCCCTCCTAACCTGCAATCCTCTTCCTGACCTCTCCGCCCCCACCCCACTCCGGCCTATCACCCTCACCTTGACCTCCTTCCACCTATCCCACCTCCATCGCCCCTCCCCCTAGTCCCTCCTCCCTACCTTTTATCTCAGCCGGCTTGGCTCTCTCTCTCTTATTCCTGATGAAGGGCTTATGCTCGAAACGTCGAATTCTCTATTCCTGAGATGCTGCCTAACCTGCTGTGCTTTGACCAGCAACACATTTGCAGCTGTGATCTCCAGCATCTGCAGACCTCATTTTTTACTCCTTCTATTTTAAATAGCTCAGCAAGGGCAATTAAGAATGAGCAACCAATGTTAGCCTCACCAGTGATGCACACATCCCATGAAAGAATGAATAAAAATACATCGTTCTCTAACAAAAAAAAATTACAATCAAGTTATTCAGCCATAGACTGAAAGGAGGAATGTTGGCAGGAATTTTCAAATTCACATTTGCAGCACATGGCAGCCGAGATTGAATGTACTGAAATGCATGTTCATTCGTCTATCCCCCATGTTCAGAGCATCACAACTTTACTACTTATGAAATGCAGCCTTTGTTATTAAGAACTGACATCTCATTCTAGATCATGCAGCTACATTTACAGAGAACACCGAAGAGACAGCTTTCTAACTCTGCAGTCTTGTGCAAAATGAGTGACCACAATGACACCCTCCGTGGGCAAGAATAATGAAGAAAAGAAAGAATTTTAAGCTTCCTATGGGACATTATGTCCAGTTTGAACAGTTTGTCTTCCTGGGAGTCATGATTTGGAGATGGTGGTGGTTGGACTGGAGTGTACAAAGTTAAAAATCACACTACACTAGGTTATAGCCCAACAGGATTATTTGGAAGCACTAGCTGATGAAGGAGCAGCGCTCCGAAAGCTAGTGCTTCCAATTAAACCTGTAGGACTATAACCTGGTGTTGTGTGATTTTTAACTTTGTTTTTCTGGAGTTAGCTTTTAAGGTAAACACACTAGTTCAGGATTTTCTGATTAAATTTGAACTTCCTTCAAGTTAGAGGAAATGCCACGATTAGGATGTAAACCACTTGAACTTCCTGTTGCCTGGTCACTCATATGTTCACCATCACGTGAGCCAGAATTGCTACATTTTCATGCAACATCAGTGGAGAAGGGTCTACCATTCCCAAAATAACTATGCTTGTAAAGCATATGCTTGCAAATGACCTTGCCCAGTTATCAATTATCAAACCACACTGAGTGACAAGAAATTCTTCTTCAAAGAGGGAGGAGGATGGAAGAGATACATGCTAAGCGAGCAGGGAGGGAACTAACAAAACTGAGCACAAACTGTTACATTGAAGTTTGAATGATTAATTTATATGACATGTAGCTATGTATCGTCATGTGTGTCTTTATGAGATAATATATTTTGTCTTTGGAAGAAAGAAGAATATTGGGTTATGTCTCACGTTAAGTTTGTCAGTATTTATTTATGAGCATACGAACAAGGCCACTCTGCCCTTTGAACTTGCTCTGGCATTCAATAAGAACTGATCTGATTTCAACCTCAACATTCTTGCCAATCCCAATAATCTTTCAGTTCCTTGGAATTTACCACGAATCCACCTCCCTCTGATAAAAATAAACTTGCTCCAGAACCATCCATATGTCAACCTCCCCAAAATCTTTCTAAACACAACTCCATTTAAAAACAAAGCTCTCCTCCACCATTACTACATTTAAAAAAAAGCTCTCTTCAATGTGTCTAATTTCATAGAAAACAAAACCAAGCTGTCCATAGATTTAGGGATTCACCATTCTCTGCCATTTGAGGAAGGGAAATCCAAAGACAAACAACCCTCCGAGAGACCATCTGTTTATTCATAGTCATAGAGATGTCCAGCATGGAAACAGTCCCTTTGGTCCAACTCGTCCATGCTGACCAGATATCCCAACCCAATAGTCCCATCTGCCAGCACCCGGCCCATATCTCTCCAAACCCTTCCTACTCATACCCATCCAAATGCCTCTTAAATATTGTAATTGTACTAGCTTCCACCACTTCCTCTGGCAGCTCATTCCATACACATACCACCCTCTGCGCCACTCCATTTTAAATGAGAACCTCATTATTTCTGAATACATGAGATACACTCATGATATTACCACTGTATCATAGCATCTGAGCTGACGGCATACAAGTCACAGACTCCACCTTATCCTGGACACTTGAAGCATGATACCCTGAAGAAAATATGCTATTCCTTATTACAGAATAATTTAATGTTAGCCAAGATACAGAAGGGCCTGTGAATACTGTATCTGTATACATTACAGAGCTGTAATAAACACCTGTTGGATTTTTCAGTGCTGTGTTATCCCTGACCTACTTTCCAATGTTATGAGGGGTCACATAAGAATTGCTGCATCAGGGAAGGTTACCTTGCTAGAGCAAAACGCACATCATAGAATCATAGAGTCCCCCAGCATGTAGACAGACCCTGCAGCATAAACTGGTCCATGCTGACCAAAATGTCCATCCATGATAACCCCATTTCCCATTCCCCATTTGGCCCATATCTTTCTACACCATCACATTCTCCAGCAGCTTTTTTCTCTCCCCAGAGTAAATCCATTTGAATTATTTTTCAGTTTAAAATTTCCATGGAATTATCATTTCACAGAGAAAGTTATTCAAAAGAAGAACAAAAGTATTTAATGTATAAGTTCAGGAACATAACTTCTAATAATTTTTGCTCCCAACATGCACTACGGTCGATGGGAGTAGAGCCAAATACTGAGTTGGGTCAAATGGCCCCAAGGATTTGTTAAGCCAGTGCATTTACAGCATTTGCCAAGATATAATTAATTCTCAAAATTCCAAAAAGACTTTGTTCCCACATTATCAACAAAGATGCTAGGCTTTCCTGTATATCCAGATGGTGAAGCTCTGCTTCGGGGAATCAGCATAATTTTAAGGGACAGGATCCCCACAAAGAAATGTGAACAAGCAAATGGATTCAACATATGGTGTAACTTGATTGAAAATGCACTGTCACTCACACGGTCCAGTATAATTTTATTTTCTCTGGAGCTACTGGATTCTATCACATCCACGCAAGATGGAAAACAGGAGATGCTGACAATCTGATCTAAAATCGGAGTGGCAGAATTGGGTACAACTGACAGTTCAAGTGAAAATTCTGCTTGGATTTTGATATCATTTCCCGTTCAGATTTCCCTTAATTTTTAAGGCATAACTCTTTCACAAATCAGAACGTTCATACAAAATGCCAGAATGCAACTGTTTTTCTCCTGCATTGAATATATTTCCTGATATATTTAACAGTGAGGATTTACTGCAGATTCACTAACATAATTGGGAATTGTCTTGCTACAATTCACTGTGGCTCAGTGGTTAGCATTATTGCCTCAGTGCTAGGGCCCTGGGTTCGATTCAAACTTTGGGTTACTGTCTGTATCCCACAATCCAAAGATGTGCAGGTTAAGTGAATTGGCCATGGTAAATTGCTCATAGTGTTCAGGGGTGTATAGGTTAGGTGCATTAGTTAGGGTAGGAGAATAGGTATGGGTTGCTTACTCTTTGGAGGGTCAGTGTGGACTTGTTGAGCTGAAGGGCCTTTTTACACACTGTAGGGATTCTATGAAGTAAAAAGCATTCCAAATAAGTGTTTTGACTTTCCATGAATAATCCAGCTTTAAACACTGTACAGCAGTGTTCGCCAGTTTTATCCGTTCACTACAGTGTGTGTAATTTTCTAAGAAATAATTTTCGATGCATGAAAGCTTTTATAAAGCTGCAAGCATTCACACCTTAAAGTGCCTCCTTAAGTAGCCAGAAAGGGGCAGACAATGAAACTTCAATGGTAATTAATTCAAAACTGGGACCTGACCACTTATTTGGATAAGATTGACAATCAGTACAATGGTCTTCTTTCAAATCAGTGCAAATTAACCCAGAAACTTAACTCTGCTGGATTTAATTTGTCTTTCAAATTCCTCCATCCTTTGTATTGATTTAATTGACATTTTGGGCAAATTGTTAGAACCCATAATGTGGATTGACTTGGAGATGATCAATAATTTCAAAAGGAAATTAGACCGGCACTTGAGCAACTAAACAAGCGGACTATGGGAAAGAGCAAAAGAATGGGACCGACTGGATCACTTCATGGAAAATCGACACAAACTAAATGGGCCTCCTTCTGTTTTGAATATGATTCTATGACCTGGATTCTGATCTTATGAAGGACTTGAGATTTTGCAAGATAGTTATGTTTTAAAACAGCTTCTTTTAATTAATATTAAAAAGGGAGTGCAGAAACTCATTCTGGTTTTCAAGGTTTGTGTAAAGATTTGTAGCTTAACGTCGATTGTCTTGATTGTGGGTATGGTCGCCAAGCTGGGAAATTGATATGCAGATGTTTCGTCCTCTGTCTAGGTGACATCTTCAGTGCTTTGGAGCCTCCTGTGAAGTGCTGCTGCACTGTCTCTTCTGGAATTTATTTGGATACCATTTCTGCTGCTTCTAGTTGTCTGTTCTGGTTGGTTGTTGGAGTGGCCAGTATATTGGGCCCAGGTCAATGAGCTTGTTAATGGAGTCTGTGGATGAATGCCATGCTTCTAGAAATTCTCTGGCTGTCCTCTGTTTAGCCTGTCCTATGATCGTTGTGTTGGCCCAGTTGAATTGGTGGTCCTTGTCATCTATAGCTACTAGGGACAGCTGGTTGTGGCGATGAGTGGCTAGTTAGTGTTCATGGATGTGGATTGCTAGTTGTCTGCCTGTTTTTCTATATAGTGCATGCAATCTTTGCATGGAATCTTGTAAATTCCATTTCTCTTGCACATGATGGGTATAGGGGAGTTGTTTTCTGAGCGTAGCTATCAGTTCCTAGAAACATGGCACTCAGTCACAGACTCCAACAACAAGCTCATTGACCGAGACCCAGTATATCGGCCACTACAATGAACAACTGGAACAGGCAACTGGAGGAAGCAGGAATGGAACCAAATCAATTCCAGAAGACACTGTATAGCAGAGCTCCACAGGAGGCTCCAAAGCATTGAGGATGTCACCTAGACAGGGGATGAAACTTCTGCAAGTCAACTTCCCAGCTCTGTGATCATACCCACAACCACATCATTGTGGTTTTGCTTGGTAACTACATAAGGTACAGGTCAAGACTTGTTGCAAGGCACATGACAAATTTACCATCTGGAAACAAAGGACAGGAACAGGAATGCAACATCTACTGAAAGCAAAGAGAAAACATGCTTATCTGCTAACCACCAGGCAGAATGTGGAATCTCTGTCTCTCATTTAAGCACTGTGAAGCAGGTCATTGACTTTGGGTATCAGACTGCAGAGCATGCCCCTGTCTGCAGCAGTGATGCTCAGCTGATGATGACTAAAACTGTCAAGGACCTGGGAATGATGATCACCAACATTCTGTCCTCATCCACCAACGCCAACGTGATGGTCAAGAAAACATAACAACATCTCTACTTCTTCGGGAGGCGAAGGAAATTTGGCATGTCCAATTTTTGTAGATACACCATAGAAAGCATTCTATCTGGATGCATCAGAGTATGGTTTAGTAATTGCTCTTCCCAAGACCGCAAGAGACTACAGAAAGTCATGAACACAGCCCTGTCCATCACACAAACAAGCCTTCCATCCATTGACTCCATTGATTGATTTCACAAATTCACGAAATAATTTGTAGTGCAATTTCCACCTTCAAGGTTGTTATAATCCCCATGAAGGCTGAGAAACACTGAATTGTCAGTGTTGTTCATAAAAGAAACACATGATAAGACTTCAAATTTTAAAAAGTGCTGTGACTAACAAAGTAAAATCAGCACACACTAGGTCAGTCAGAAGTCCAATCAGAATGTCACAACCCTAAAACACAAGCAGATAAGGTGTTAAAGAAGGCAGTCGGCATGCTTGCCTTTATTGGTCAGGCACTGAGTATAATACATTCATCCTGGGTCAGGCTAAACAAAAACATATACGGGAATTTCTGGAGGCCTGGTATTCAAATAGGAACTCCATTAATAATCATATTGATTTGGATCCCATTTACCAATCTCTCAGAAACAGAACCAGAAGTGGTATCACCCACCATAACAGACCCAAGACACATAAATAGCAAATGGGACAGAACACCAACACTTTACCGGAGGCTCACTGATGACGTTACCTAGCATAGGGACAAAATGTCTGAGGACAAATCTACCAGCTCAGAGGGCAAATTTACAACCCGATTCATAACCTGAGCTACAAATCTCCAAAATCGCAAACATGTAATCTTTAAATTGTGCCTTCAATTGTTTTGGATGTACTTTGTTGTTGGCTGTTCATGTGATTTCTGTTCATAATGCTCCTTCTCCATCAAGTGCTACTTCCTTACTGAGGACCATTGCAATAGTACTTGTTTCTCCTGACAATTTTCCATTGTTGGAGGGACGGCAGACCATGGTTCTGACATCAGTTTCTGCTTGATGCAGACTGGAAGATTCCATCTTCCTCATCAAATGTTCTTTACCGGTCCCAAGTTGCTCTTTGGCTAACTTGGTGAACATCTGCACTCTGAGCTAGCTCTCAAATGCTCAGCTCTGGCAATGATTTGGCAGGTTGATCAAAACAAAATTAGTTTTCCCATCATTTCACCATAATTTTATCTCTATTAATATTTTAGGCTTCAATCGCTTTTTTTTTCACAACTGAGTATTTAGTTTGGGTTCAATTCGACATTACGTTTTGAACTAATCACCTTTTTATTTCCTGAAATAAATTTATTTCTCCACTCAATCATTGACTGGTACACGTCTGTACTGGATTTTCTCAAGCTTTCTGTGGTCTTTTTAGTGATGCCATATTTGCCTTTACATTGGATTGGGATGGTGTGTAGATGATCTCTGATGTTGAATTGACCATTCATTAATGAAGTGCTGAATCTCTCCATTCATGAATTGAGAACTGCTGTCATTCATCACAAATGCCATACTAACCAGAGTGTCCTTTCAGGCATTCTGTAATCTCACTGTTTTTCACTGATGTCAGCTTGTCTACCTCTCAATAAACAGAATAGTCATTGACATTTTCAGGATAATCAGATCCTGCAAAAGCAAAGACATCAGCTTCAAATGTCCCATGGTATATCTGGGATGTCATGTGCCGCGAGCAACTCCTTGATCGCGGTTGTTTGATTAAAATGTTCACTGGCAATGATTCAGTTCGCATTCATGTCCTGGATGCAAACACAGCCGATCGTGCCTTGCTGCATAAAATGTCGCTTCAAGACCCATCTCACTGGCATTATATAGCAAGATCCTGACATCAGTGATATGGTCGTACCTCAGCATTTGTATGTCATTATTGGTTGGTTGATTCTGTTCAAAGCTTTTTCTTGTTCTCCACCCCAGTATCACTTTGCATTGAAATTATGTAAAGGTTCACCTTCATGGAGAAATTAGGCAAGAGATTAACTGAATAATTCATAAATCCAATAAATCTCAGTACTGATTTCACGTCTGCTAGCTGTTGCATCTCTGCCACTGCTACCGACATGCCTGGACACAGGTGAAGCTTATTTTGTTACCAGTACATGACCTATGTATTTGATGCCAGGTGTCTTCAATCACATCTCTCTTGTTTAGCTTGAGCTTCATCTGGTAAGCTCTCTTCAGCGTATGCACTTGATTTTTATTACGGTCTGTGATTACCGGACCAGTATCTGATTTGGGACTAAGGTTGGTATTTTCTTTCATATCTGCAGATCAGCCACAATGATTTCAGTCAAATTCCTGATTATCTCATATTCTCTGTATTGACAGGTTACTATGAAAGAGTGTCCTTCTCAATCTCTCCCCTCACCTCAGGTGTGGTGACCCTTCATTTAAACAACCACGACAGAGCAAAGGGAACTTTATCTTTTTCTTCTCCTGCAGCAATGGAAATACTGGCAAATCCACCTGTATCTCTAAATTAGTACCCAGAACATAGTTAGAAAACCACTACTTTCATTCAGCTTCACTTGCCATTATCTGTCCTTCATTTCAAGGGTGGCAAAGATGTTTGCCTTGGTAAGTTGAGGGAAACATTTCTTCAATAGTTGGCGTGGTTTAGTGAGATCTATTCAAAGCTTTACTGAGATCCTTTAGATCGTTGCATAACCTCAGGTTTGCAGGGTTTTTTTGACAGCTTTAATGCTGACAATCCAGTTTATAGAGGTTGTCACTTCCTTGATTGCACCCTTCTTTTCCAGCTCCTCCATCTTGAGGGCAGCAGAAGATTTCCTCAGCAGATGCCAGGGTGACTTCATATTCCCATCTATTTTGAGCCCAATATTCACCAGGAAGACAGCCAAGACCTGTATAGACAACCTTTGACATCTTTTAGGATTTGCTCATAGTCAACGGGTTAGTGGCATTTGCGAAATTGCAAACCTGCAGTGCTACAAGTCTAAACCTTAGAGATGGGTCAGCCGAATTCAGTGGATTTTCTCAATGTCCAGCATGCGGAAATTTAGATTGTCATGTTTCTCATTGCATTGCATCTCAGCTTAATTTGTCTTCACAATGAATGTAGATCCATCGTTACACCCTGAATCTGACCTTCAATGGCTTCATTTCTGAGTCACTATCCTGACTGACTTTGCATAGATCTGCAAAGCCCATGAAAGATTGCTATCTAGCTGACAATTCATGGTCACTTCTGCAGTCACTATTCTAACCATCATAAAACTTGATAATCCACCCTTATACCTGACAATGCCAAACTCTGGTATGATTCACTGATTTGTCAGAATCATTGGCTGACATCTCCCCTGCAACCATGTCATAGAGTCAAACAGCACAGAAACAGACCCTTTGGTCCAACTCGTCAATGGTGCTCAGGTTTTCTAAACTGAACACATTTGTTGCATTTGACCCATATTGCTCTAAAACTTTCCGATTCATGTACCTGTTTAAATAACTTTTAATCAGAAAGGATTTACAAGGATGTTGCCAAGGTTGGAGGGTTTGAGCTATAGGGAGAGGCTGAGTCAGCTAGGGCTATTTTCCCAGGAGTATCGGAGACTGAGGGGTAATCTTACAGAGGTTTATAAAATCATGAGGGGCATGAATAGGGTAAAATAGTCAAGGCAAATTCCCTGGGGTGGGGGAGACCAGAACTAGAGGGCAGGGGCTCAGGGTGAGAGGGGAAAGATTGAAAAGGGACCTAAGGGGCAACTTTTTCATGCAGTGGGTGGTACATGTATGGAATGAGCTACCAAAGGAAGTGGTGGAGGTTGGTACAATTACAACATTTAAAAAGCATCTGAATAGGTATGTGAATAGGAAGGGTTTAGAGGGATATGGGCCAAGTGCTGGCAAATGGGACAAGATTAATTTAGGATGTTTTGTTAGCATGGATGAGTTGGACCGAAGGGTTTGTACATCTCTATGACTCTAAATGTTAAAAATCACACAACACCAGGTTATAGCTTCCAATTAAACCTGTTGGACTATAACCTGGTGTTGTGTGATTTTTAACTTTGCACACCCCAGTCCAACACCGGCATCTCCAAATCATGACTCTAAATGTTGTAATTGTACCCATCTCTACAACCTCCTCTGGCAGCTCCTTCCATATATACACGATTCTCTGTTTCATAAAGCTGCCCCTCAGGTCCTTTTTAAGTCTTTCTCCCTCACCTTAAGCCTATGCTCTCTAGCTTTGGACTCACCCATCCTGAGAAAAAGACCTTGACTATTCACCTTATCTCTGTCCCTCATGATTTCATACATCTCTATAAAATCACCGCTCAGCCTCCAACGATCCATGGAAAACAGTCCCAGCCTGTCCTTATAACTGAAATACTTCAGTCCCAGCAACATCTGTGTGATTTTTCTCTGTTCTCTTTTCAGTTTAACAACAAACTGTATTCAATATTCTAAAAGTAGCCTCACCAATTTCTTGTTCAGCCACAACATGACGTCAAAACTCCTATACTCAATATTCTGATCAATGAAGGCAAGTGTACTAAATGCCTTCTTCACCATGCTGTTTACCTGTGACACCACTTTCATGGAAATATGTACTGGTATTTCTGGGACTCGGTTCAGTAACACTCCCCCAGGCCCTACCATTAACTGTATAAGTCCTGCTCTGGTTTGTCTTACTACAATCGAACATCTCACATTTATCTAAATTTAATTCCATCTGCCACTCCTCAGTCCATTGGCCCACTTGATCAAGATCCCATTATACTCTTGGACAACCTCTTTCACTGTCCACTACACCACCAATTTTATTGTCATCTCCTATATGCTCATCCAAATCATTTTTATTAATTGCTTCACTTCTTTCTACTTGAACACTATGTAAATGATGATTCAGCACCTTAAAGTTGCAGCATTTTTTACCTCACAGTAAACTTGTTATTATTTAGTGTAATGTTCTTTGTATCCTTGATCTTTCTGCTGACTCTTCTGTGAACAGTTGCTTTTTCTTCAACTATTTGTTCTCATGCAGCCTGGACCGCCTCTCAACATAATGTTAAGCCTTGTCTATTCTCCTATTAATAAAGATCTGGCTGATGTTTAACATTCTCAGACCTTTTGCATGTTGATAACTTTCTTAAGAGTAAGGCTCTCTTCACTTCACAGATATGCTATCCTAGCAGGACCTCTTATGAAACAAAATGCTATCTCGAATGAAATTATCTTCCAGATGTCCAAGCACACAAGATTCATCTTGATTTGTCAGTGCCATCTCATACTGATCGACAGTATCTCTCTTTCCCTGTGATCTGATGCTGAACACATACCATTCAGAAATAACATTGATATGGGATTCAAAGTATGCCTTCAAAACCTTTGAAATCTGCTGCTCAGATATAGATTGCAAAAAACACCATAGAATTCTGTCCCAGCACTGATAACAGGATTGTCACTTTTATTTGCTCAGTCCTTTTATTCAGCTGTAGCTGTTTCATTGTTTGCAAATGAGACTGAGGGAAAAAAATAATCTGGCCCATATTTTGAATCATGTTTTGGCTGTGGAAAATTCACAGCCATTCTGACACACCTGCACTTCAATATTATAGACCTCAATTTAAAAAAAATGCTTGTTTTTGTCTTAGAGTGGCAGGGTCTCTCAATCTACACAAATTCATCTTGAAACATCTGAGCTTATGCTTCAAGTAATGTGTGCAATGGCTGCCACAAGCTAAAATGAAAAGAGGTTACAACAGAGGTTGCCTATGACAAACCAGCCAGTATACCACTTACAAGCATGTTTCTATAAACAAATGAGAAGGTGGCAGACAAGTCACCCATTATTTTGTGTGCGTGTGTGTGTGTTTTTGTTAGTGCGTGCCCGAGTGTGTCCATCTGCATGTCCATGTGCGTGTGTATATTACAATTCCCTCATACGTGCAACAAAACTCAATTCTAGCCACTGCCTGAATTCTGCCGGAATTCCACAGGTTTCTGATGCATTCAGAAATGAATGATGCAAGTTATCTTGCTCCATCCAATCATGTAAGGACAAAATTGAACCTAATTGTTTCCATTTAAAATTGTTCAGTCATTGTCATACCTACAAGGTGTGATGAACAATGAAAGCTGACATAATCATTCTACTGACACATCAATTGCAGACATTTATGAGGTCTGTTAAGTTGATGGATGACATCCTGATGTCTTATTGATGTAACTAGAGTCAGTCAGAGAAAGACCCAATAAAGACAAGGTCACTTTAATCAATATTTGATGCAGTTACATCACACCATACTTTATAGCATTCTCCCAGGACAAAAAAAAATGAGTTCAACACAATGTCTTCATTACTGGTTTCCAGGGCACAATGTTTTATTGGCAACTAGACCTATTGCTGAGGAAGCAATGTCACAGTCTACCACCTGTACAGGTCATGTTATCAGTGTGATGCACAGGTACCAACTCATGGTAAGTCATACTCATTTTCTTATTGCATTTCAGAGTTAACTGCAAGCATACGTACCTGTACAACTATAAAAAAATAAAATAATGATGTCCATTGGTGACCTCTTAGCCAGTTTGGTCTCATATAACAGTACGACCTTCTCACACATGGGTTCGCATTTCAACTGATGATTATCAAGTTTACATTAATGCTGGTCACCAAGAATAGCTGAGTCTCAACCTCGAAAACTTCCTGCAACACTCAAGTATCAGTTTCCAAAGGCACAAGTGTATTCAATAGGCAACTTTATATCTATTCATGTTTTAAATTTTTTTTTCTCTGATAATTTCCTCTCAAACTGAATTCAGGTTTACAGTTGCTTACAATCTCTGATAGTTCCATATGAAGGATTACAATCTCATGCCTAAAATACTTTGCCTCTCTTTCACAGAAGCATGGGAGTTTACTGCAGGAAATAATTCAGTCCAACAGTATTGTTGTCAAATCTTTGCTGCAGCAAACCAATATTGGTCACATTACACAATTTTACGCAGACAATCATAAAACGAATCTTGGTTGTAGCCTCTAGCCATAGAGTGAGCGCATCAGAGGGATTCTAAATTCTGACATGTTGCAGGCTTCATTCACTGAGACCCAGCTTCCAGCAATAACAACTGGCTCTGATCACCATCTACCTGATAGCTGGTCACAGTCACAAGGCAACTACTGTCATCAGTGCCTGAGCTCACCACTCTGAAAAGGTATTCACTTCTTAAAATAAATTCCCATGGATCATGGGCCACCTTTCAGCAACTCACAAGAGTACAGAACAGCCAACAGTCCCTTCTGTTTCACAAGATCAACCCTTAATTCGGTTCATTGTCTCCAAGTGATTCTTCGCCGGACTGTGTTTGTTGGTCACAAGGTGGCTCCAAGTCCCCACATGTGCAATCACTCTCTTTAGAGGGGACAAAGTATTTAAACTGATGTGCAAAAGAAGCAAAATCGATGTGAGAACGAAACTTTTTTAAACAGCAAGTCACTGGGTTATGAAATGCATTGCCTGGAAATGTGATGGAGGCTGATTCAATTGAGGCTTTCAAGAGGGTATTGGATTATTATTTGGATAGAAATGGTGAGCAGGAATATAGGGAAAAAGCAGGAGATTGGCACTAAGTTATAGAATTGGTGGGGCACCATGGACTAAATGGCACTGTAACAATTCTGTGATTCTGAGAGTATGTGGGGCAACTCTCGATAGGCCTCAAGGTCAGGCAGGGAGTTTGAGTCACCATTCTCTTCAAAGAGGACAATACGAGGCAAGGGTCATGTGGGACCACTTTTCATAAGGGACAATGTGAGGTAGGGAACATGTATGCCATCCCCGTCATAGGGGACAATATACAGCCAGAGCATGCATAGCTTTACTGGGTCAGGAAGCTAGATATGAGAGGCATCACTGTCCTGAAAGTAGGTAAACGCTTGACTGTACATGAAATAATAAGTTTTACAACCTGCTTTAAGACAAAAACGTGATTATATGAAGCATTCTATTACAGTTAGACAAACCCTCCTTTGGAACATATAGGATTCTTAAGAGGTTTGACAGGATAAGTGCTGATAGGATGTTTTCCCTCATAGGAGAGTCTAGGGCATAGTCTTAGAATAAAGGGGCACCAATTTGAGACTGAGATAAAGAGGAATTTCTTCTCTCAGAGTGTTGAGAGCCGTTGGGACTCCTTGCCACAGACAGTTTTGGAAACATGGTCCTTGTGTAAATGTAAGGCTAAGAAAGATCGATTCTTGATCAGTAGGGGAATCAGGAGTTACAGTAACAATGTAGATGTAAGGAATGTCAGATTAACTATGATCTTATTGAATGCTGGAGCAGGTTCAATGGACCGAACGGCCTACTCCTGTTCCTAGTTCTTGGTTATAGAAACTCAAAGGCCACCATTGCACTTCCCCCACACACCTCCTGCCACCACACTACCTGCTCACAGTCACTACCCCACCCCCAATCAAACTGTCCCTCATTTTATTTCACCCTCCCAGAGTAAAGCTGATGCTTTCCTCACCCAATGTCCTTCGAAAGCAGCCAGCAAGCAGCTCGGCAACTCGGCATCTTAGTTAACCAATAAATTAACTCTTTTCACTAAATCAGGTTTATCACAGAAGTTGGAAAGCTCCTTCTACCCTTGCACCAGAGATTAACCAGAGATTATGATACTCTCATAAGCATCACTCTCCTCAGCTTTGCTCATGAATATCATCAGAATTGGATTGTTTTTATTGGAGCTTTGAAAGCTGAGGAGGGATGGATAAAAGTATATAAAATTATAAGAGGCACAGATAGAGTGAGTAGACAAGTTTTTATCCCAGGGCCGAAATACTAGGAGGCATACTTCTCAAGGTGAGAGGGAGAAAAATTAGATTAGACTTAGGTTTATTGTCACGTACGTATAAAAATACACATGAAAGTGTTTTATATATGGAAGGTATCACCATACTCCAGCACCATCTTAAAACAATGGATACAATGTAAGATTTTACAGCAATAGAGTCCATCTTATTCTTTTTCTCTTGTACTATTTCTACTGCTCCTCCAGTCACTGCTTGACATTGGCCAGGATCTCTAAAACGGGCTCCAGAGTCTCTGTACTGGATGCTGGGGTTTCTGAAATGAGCTCCTGGGTTTCTATCAGGCCCAGGCAACTTGAAAATGACCTCTGGGGTCTCTAACGGACCCTGAGGTCTTGGAAATGGTCTCCAGGATTGCAGTATCAGTCCTGGGGTCTCCAAAATGGGCACCAAGATCTCTGTACAGACCTTAGGGTCTCCAAAATGGGCTTCAGGATCTCTAGACAGACCCTGGGGTCTCCAAAATGGGAACTGGGCTCTTTGGACCAGACCATGGGGTCTCCATGATGGGCTGTGTTGTCTTGGTTGCAGTCGTCCTTCATCACCACACCTGTGACGCCATATCTGAGTTGAGCCATGGGCCTGGGATGGGCAGGGGCCATCTCTCCTGTTTCCCATCCAATGCTGCCAGCCGTTCATCATCTGTCTCTCTCACTGAAGCTGCCATTCCTTCAGGGCACCCGGGCTGAGCTGCAGACCTGGAGCCTCGGTTCAGGCTGCGTGCTAGGCCATGGGACTCAGCCCAGGATGTGCTCTTTGCTCGATAGGAGACCCTGGGCCTCCTCCTTCACCTGTCACTCTCCAGGCTTTGAAGAAAAGGGAAAAAAAGAGGCAAAAAAGAGAACAAGGGTGAAAATAAAAAAGAAAAGTGAAAGAAAATAGATGATAAAAGGAGATATGCGAGACAGGCTTTTTACACAAAGTATGGTAGGTACCTGCAAGGTGCTGCCAGGAGAGGTGGAAGAAGCAAATATGTTAGCAACATTTAAGGGCAATTTAGGCAGGCACGTGAACAGGCAGAGAATACAGGGATACAGACAACATGCAGGCAGTGCAGTTTAGATTGACATCATGGTCAGCACTGACAAGGTTGGTCAAACAGCCTGTTTCTGTGCCGTGCTGTTCTGTGTTCTATGTTCTAATTCACCCTGAAGATCAATGGGAAATGGTGGCCCAAGCATAGACAACTTAACCTCTGCCTTATGCACCATTTGACCTAACAGACATCAATATTGCACTGAAATCAAAACACTTGTGGCAAAATACATAAAATGAAGTAAGATAGAATGGTGCATCTTCTTTAGATTGCAATGTCTTTGAATCACTCTTTATATCCAGCGCAAACAACACTGAAAATTGATTTACTGAAACTGAAGTACATTGTTCATTAATAACGGCCAATTAGGCAGACTCTAATTAGCATCATGCTCTTTGCCAAAGTGTGATCCAATATCTATGATAATCATAAGCTAAAGTGCAAGATAGATTTGTTTCAATATACAGATTGCTGGATTATGATTTAGATAATTATCAAGGCATTCGGTTTCTCTGTTTTATTCTCTTCACCCCATCCTTTCCCACAATGAAAATGAATCCACATCACTAAGTGCAAGTTATTATAGGACACAGCACGTTGTACATAATGATGCTCGTGTATTGACCTGAATCTTTAATTATGTTTCTCTATGGATTCTGTCTGGTTTGCGAAGCAGTTCCAGCACATTCTGTCTTTTTTTATTTACAATATCATTCTTTGACATATTTGGTGTTAGACCCAAGCTGATTTTAAGTTATAGTCTTAAATGAGCAAATTAATCATGTGACTCTTCCCATTTTTTCCAACACATTGGATAATGAGCGTCCATCTGACCACAAAATGAACTGTGACTGATGATCATAATACACATACAAATGATTTATGTTCTTAGGGACTGTAACGCTATGATTCCAGTTAATGTTAATGTAGGGTGTCATTGATGAGCTGGCTCAGGACTCATGGTGATGACAGCAGGATGAAGCCTTGAACCAGAGTAGCCTCAGTCAAACAAGGTCACTGCCTGCAGCCCAAAGAGGTCATCCAGAGGGGCTTCACTTTTGACTTGCGGTCACCTGACATTTTCATCAGTTTAAGCACACCTTAAACTGACACCTCCTATCTGTCTCAGCAGGGACCAGCTCTCACTTTAACACCAATAATGACTTCAGAACCGCAATCTCAACAGCAACTTCATTTTATTGACCAATATTAATGGATGCCAGGTTGGTCGATTAGGTGGCATCCCATGGTAAAATTGCTGAGCTGGTCTTAGCAAGAACTGTAACAAACACTATATTGGACAAACAGGTAGAAAACTAGCCACCAGGATACATGAACATCAACTCGCCACAAAAAGACATGACCCACTCTCACTAGTATCCCAACATACGGATGAGGAAGGACAGAACCTTGACTGGGACAACACATCCATCCTAGGACAAGCCAAACAGAGACACACACGAGAATTCCTAGAAGCATGGCATTCCAACCGGAACTCTATCAACAAACAGATTAACTTGGATCCCATTTACCACCACTGAGAAAACAAAAAGGAAATGGCATCACCACAGGAAATGATGTCGCTACAGGAAATGATATCACCAACCCAAGGAAACCCAAACATCTAAATAGAAAGCAGGCTACACCACCAGTGCTTCACCCAGAGGCTCAGTGATGATATTACCTAGTATGCTGATGAAACGTCTGAAAACGAAGCTTCCAGCTCAGTGAGCAAGCCTACATCCGAGTTCCAGGAACACCTCTTTAAACAAAACTAACCTGAGGATCACAAAACCTTTTGCAAAATTCAGACCATTAACCCTGCAACTGTGTGAAAATTCCTTCAGCATACAGGTTGCAGTCATTCAATCAGGCAGCTCACCACCACTTTTATCAAGGACAATTGGGAATGAACACTAATTACTCATCAGTGATGTCTGAAGTTCAAGAATGAATTAGGCAAACCTTGAATGGCATCATTATGACTGACTATAAGTATCAATTTCTGTTCACTGCAGAGAGTTAGGAAAACCCCATCAGAAACGTGGGACTTCTGGATCCCACACTATTAGAAAACTCAACAAGGTTAACTTATGAAATAAATATTAAAATGTAACAGCACAACAGCTCTCAAGTTGCTGTCTCTCACCAGGACAGCTGTTTTAGTTAGCCTTATACAGGTTTATAAGATCATGAAGGGTGTGGATAGGGTGAATAGCCAAGGTTTTTTCCCTGGGGTAGCAGAGTCCAAAACTACATGGCATAGGTTTAAGGTGTGAGGGGAAATATTAAAAGGGACACAAGGGGCAACCTTTTACACAGAGGGTGGTGCATGTCTGGAATGAGCTGCGAGGAGATGTGGTGAAGGCTGTTGCAATTACAACATTGAAAAGGCATCTGGATAAGTATATGAATAAGAAGGGTTTAGAGGTATATGGGTGAAATGTTGGTGAACACAACTAGATTAATTTAAAATATCTGGCCAGCACGGACGAGTTGGACCAAAGGGTCAGTTTCCATGCTGTATAATTCAATTATTCTACTTTATTCAAACAGGCTACTGTCCAGTTTGTAAGTCAGGAAGTTGGTTAGCTCAGTTGGTGGAATCAGGCAGCATCCAAGGAGCAGGAGAATCGACGTTTCGGGCATAAGCCCTTCTTCAGCTCGAGGTCGATTCTCCTGCTCCTTGGATGTTGTCTGACCTGCTGCGCTTTTCCAGCAACACATTTTTCAGCTCTGATCTCAAGCATCGGCAGTCCTCACTTTCTCAGTTGGTGGAATATTTGGTTTGCCGTACAAAGGGATGCCAACTTTTTGATTTCAGTTCCAGCTGAAGTTACTATGAAAGAATCTCATTCTCAACCTCTCCCCTTGCCTGAGGCATGATAACCCTCAGGTTAAACAATCACCTTGCCTCCAATGAGAGAACAGTCCATTGTCCAGTGAGACTGTGGTGACTTTACCTTCAGAATAATGGTGATTGTGGCAATCTGAGAAATTTGTGCTGCATTATAACTGTTCATATTCAATGAAAGAAGTAACTCAATGTACAAGTAAGAACTTTGATCAAACTATGGCAACAAATAAGAGGGCAAAGAGGCGTGAGACAATATAACATTTCAACCTACTCTTTTCCTCATTCAGGCAGTATCTATTCACATTAGTGATGATTAAGGTTTTGGATCAACTGGATGTTCACTTTTGTAAAAAAGATATCTCATTGAATTGTTGTTTTATTTCGAGTCTTGCACCTGGTGCAGTCCCAGCAATAACCAGCATCACTCAGTGGCGCTGCTGAGTCTAAAGAACCACCATCAAATCAAAAGAGGGATGGAAGTCCTTCCAACATCCAAGTAAGGGAGTGTTTCATGAGAGTGTGCCTGCATTCCCCGCTCAGCTATCCAGTGAAATGTGTGAAGCACTGCCATCTGACTATTCTGCTTTTCCTGCATTCAACAGGGGAATGTTTAAAAGGTAATTTCTCAGTTGAACAGGGAAGTACTTGGAAATTTCTACAGACCTCATTTTATTTTGATTCTCATCAATTCATAGAATTTTACAGTACAGAAAAAGGCCATTTGACCCATTGTGTCTGTACCAGCTCCCAAAAGAGCTACCCAGCTCATCCCATTCTCCAGCCCTATCTCTGTAGCTCTCTAAATTCATCACTGTAAATTACATATCCAGCTCTCTTTTGAAATTACTGATGAAATCTGCCTCCACCATTCACCCAGGCAGCACATTCCAAATCCTAACAACTCTTGAAGTACAGAAGGTTCTCCTCACCTTATATCTAGCTTCCTGAAAGACAAACTTGAAATTGTGACACCTAGCTCCTGATATAAAGTGGGAATAAAATCTCATGAAGTTACTCGAATAGATACGTTCAAGTAGTGAACAACAATATTGCCTTAGCAGACAATGTAGAGGTTATTCCAGATAAAGTAAATCATCAAATAGACACCTTAACTGAAACACCCACACCAAATGCCCGAGAGAAACAATACCGTGCAAAATGCATAATTTCTCAGTGTCTGAGAGAATGAAACAGGAAGACAATCAAGACTAGAAACAGATATGTCTTCTAAACACATTAGGAATACACATGGGAATACAATTCCCTGTATCCCTACGTTTTTGACAGAACTCCTTTTAAATACTCCAAGATTTCTATTTAGTCATCGATAACGTTGCCCCTTCCTACACTCTTACCCTAACCATTCCAGCCTGCAAGATTCCTCCCTATGCACCACCACAAAGAAGAAAGAACAGTACAGCACAGGAACAGATCCTTTGCCCTACCAAGCCTCTTCCGACACATGAAGTCTTTCTGAACTAAAACCTTTTTGCCTCTTTGTGGTCCATATTCCTGTACTCCCTCCCTATCCACATCAAGATGTTTCTTAAAAATTGCTATTGCATCTGCTTCTACCACCTCCTCTGGCAGCACAGTCCAGGCACTTAGTATCCACTGTGCAAACAATTGTTCTCTCACATCTCTTTTAAACTTACCTCTTTTACCTTAAACCTACGTCCCCTAATAATTGACATTTTGACCAGCCTTGCTTATGTTACTTGGAGCAAAATTTTTAAAAAAGTCCAATTTAACATAAATTACTGCAAAATGCTCCAGGCTCCTCTCAGATGTTCTTTTTCTCTTGTATTCTTTCCAGAGTATGGGTCTATAGCTGGCTGGCTTTGCGTTTATTGCCCATCCCTAAGATCACAGTGAGCCACTTTCTTGCTCCGCTACAATCCAGTACAGTAGTCAGAAAGGGAGTTCCAGAATTTTGACCGAGTAACATTGGTGGAAAAGTGACAACTCCAGTTCAGGGTTATGTGTGGCTTAGAGGGGTGCTTGCAGGTGGTGACATTCCTATGCATCTGTTGCCTTTTGTCCTTATGGACGGTCCAGGTCATTGATTTAGAAGATGCTGTCAAAAAAGCCTCAGAGAGTGACTGCCATTGCATCTTGTAGAATAGGGCAATCTCCCTGATACTCTAATTACTTGTCGCATTATTTGCCATTCTTAAATTTACCTACTCCTACTCTCAAATTCCAAGGGTAACATAATACATTGCAGTTCTAAAGCCACAAATTTCACCTTAGTCCTGATGTCCTTCAATAATCTTCTTGAGAAATATATCAACTGTTATTGTCAGATGCCAGGCTTCCACTGTGCTATTGATTAAGCTATGCATGAAGATTGTTCGACTGTTTTTTTTCGTTTCATTTTCTTTTGTTACTTAAACATAGGTATTGTGGCCAGCTGCAAAATCAGATCCTTTAATGTGTTGCACAATCCATCAAGGCTGCTCAGTTAACCAATACGACATGATTGCATTGACATGATCTTTAACTCTATTGTTATTAATTTTACAAATCACCAAGCTCAGATCCAGCCTCTCATCAGCAAACTGTGAGTTGCTCTGAACACATATATCTGTTCTCGCTTTGGTGTGTTCATTCCATGCCTGCTAACATTAATTTACAATCCATTAAAAGACACACAGTGAATATTGCAGATAACATGGAATCAAGAAGACATAATGGTATTCAACAATCTCTCCTGATAATTCTATTACCATGGTTACAGATCTACACGAGCACTTTAATACTTTACTTCAGCAAACTGTGCCCTATTTTGACGCATGACTTTCGCACTTTTCCAGCACCTCATCCCGAAACAAAGCAACACTGTTCTGAAAATTGCTGAAACTTGTTTTGCCTTGATCTCAGAAACAATGAGCACTTTTGAATTTTTGAAATCCAAGGGTCGTGTCAACACCGACAAAAATCAAAATGGTTGGAGAAACTCAGCAGGAGTTTGGAAAGGTCACTCGTCTCAAAATGTCAATGCTGTTCGCAGGGGCAGTCAGACCTGCTGAATTTTTCCAGAAACTTCTATTTTTGCTTGTTTCAAATCTCCAGTATCCACAATTCTTTGATTTATTTCAATGTAAATACAGGTTGTCACAAAAACACCAACACTGGCATTACTCTGAGACCATCATAACTGTCTAATCAGCTGTCACCTTTTCTTATTTGCATATTTTATGTCCTTAATGTGTCGCTTTTACTCGGTTTGTTTTCACTGAAATCCAATGATTAAAAAAGGAAGGTACTGCAGATGTTGGAAATGTAAAATAAAAAGATATGTGCTAGAAAAATCCAATAGGTCAGGCAGCATCTGTTGAGAGAAGCAGAGTTAATATCTCAAGTTCACGATGACTTTTCGTCGAAACTGAGATGGACTGCAAAATTATGAATATTTTAAGTTATACAGAGGAGCAACAAATGGAATAGATTGTGAGGGTCAAAACTTGTGGCGCTGGAAAAGCACAGCAGATCAGGCAGCATCCGAGGAGCAGCATCAGGAATGAAGAGGTTATGTAGTCAGAGTATTGACTGCAGGAGTTGGGAGGTCATGTTGCGGCTGTACAGGACATTGGTTAGGCCACTGTTGGAATATTGCGTGCAAATCTGGTCTCCTTCCTTTCGGAAAGATGTTGTGAAACTTGAAAGGGTTCAGAAAAGATTTACAAGGATGTTGTCAGGGTTGGAGGATTTGAGCTATAGGGAGAGGCTGAACAGGCTGGGGCTGTTTTCCCTGGAGCGTCGGAGGCTGAGGAGTAACCTTATAGAGATTTACAAAATTATGAGGGGCATGGATAGGATAAATAGACAAGGTCTTTTCTCTGGGGTGAGGGAGTCTAGAACTAGAGGGCATCAGTTTAGGGTGAGAGGGGAAAGATATAAACGAGACCTAAGGGGCAACGTTTTCACACAGAGGGTGGTACATGTGTGGAATGAGCTGCCAGAGCAAGTGGTGGAGACTAGTACAATTGCAACATTTAAAAGGCATTTGGATGGGTATATGAATAGGAAGGGTTTGGAGGGATACGGGCCGGGTACTGGCAGGTGGGACTAGATTGGATTGGGATATCTGATCAGCATGGACGGATTGGACCAAAGGATCTAATTCTGTGCTGTACACCTCTATGACTCCATGACTCTCTTGCTCCTCGGATGTTGCCTGGCCTGCTGTGCTTTTCCAGCATCTCAATTTTTGACTTTGACTCTCCAGCATCTGCAGTCCTCACTAGAGTAAAAGACAAAGGCAATGGTAATGATGGTGAAAGAACTGAGAGATGTACAATATGTGTTAGGTGTTTAAAGAAGAAAATGGCTAAAACAGCTGAAAGCAAAGCTAACAGGACACAGCTGGGAAAGTGGGGTGTGTGTGAAAACTGGAGGATAAGAACTGGATAAGAAAAATGAAGGACAAGGAGGTTCTGAAATTGTGAAACTCGATATTAAATCGGAGAGTCTGGAAAGTTCCTCAGCTGTAAAAGAGATGATGTTCCTCAGCTGGCTTTCAGCTTCATTGGAGCACACCAAGGATGACCAAGGCCATCTCCTGCATATGCATGGGAAGATGCCATGACGGAGTGAGGAAATATTAGAAGAAATGAAAGGGTGGAGCAGGATGTCAACAGAGGGAACAGTCAATATATTAATCTGTGACTTAATGCTAATAGAATACACAATATTTAAGATGGGGAGAGACTAAAAGTTTGTAAAACATTGAAACTTCCCAGTGCTGTATGTTTTAATCTCTTTGCTTCACATTCTCTAGACCTGTTTGCAGTGACCACCGTTGCACATGGTGCTGACAAATTTTGAACTTTCCATTAAAACCTGACGGATATTTTCCTTCATTATTTCCTGTAGCCTGCTCCCATTTGCTTTGAAGCTGATTAGTTCCCTCTCTCAGGTTGCTAACTTTTCAACATTAAACAGCACCGTCCATATTTTGACCTCACCCCGAAACAGTTCAGATCACTCCCGAACTCGTTTTTTTGATCATTACCTTCTGTCAAGTACCCAACTTGGTATCATGGAGCTTGGGAAATTACTGCTTCTACCTGCTAATCATTAATATGCATTCTGGATTTAGGATCAAATTCTAGGGTAACCTTTTTGTTAAGAGCTGGTCTCGTAACTGTACAACTTCCAACTCAACCAGTCATCCAAGTCAATCGTTTCCTACTTATTCAGTGCCATTCTGCTTCAGAGACACTGTGAAGTGTATTAAATTGATTTGAATCAATTCATTCGTAATATTTTAAAAGAGCTTAAACATATTTACTTTTTTAACTCTATCTTTCAGGATATTTTCGTGATCTTCCAACTGCTGATAAGCTCACCGGTCTAAGTTTCCTTCGATTCTGATGATGCTCCCTTTTATGAGTTGGTCCTACATTTGCTTTTCTGCCAGCCTTTTCATGGCTTCTGTACTTTCTTCCATCTCTTTTCTTTTAAGCTGTTATTAACCTCTACAAACTGATTCGTTCTTGCCTTAATCTATTCAGGAAAGACAGCCCCTTGATCCATGGGCATGATAAAAAAAAAATCAACCAAAGTCTCATCCAAGATATCAGTGGGAATTTTATCAGTGTTTTTGTTGATGAGTAGGGAACTTGGCACAGAAGAGACTCTGGGTAGTTGAAGGAGGTGAGGGGGAGTGAGATGAGATTAGTCTGCCACTGGCCAGTGCATGCCTCGTCAGCCCATCAAATGAACTGACATCAGCTCCCAATTTTCAATCCTGCCACCAGAATTTCTGCTGTCTCTATAAAATTCCAGCCCATTGTATTGGACAATATCAGGTCAATATTTAGCTCCATGAAGACAATGGTGGTGTTTAGGACGTAAGCTGAAGCAGGGATTTAATGTGTTGAATTGCTACAGTGCAGGTGCTGCTTGCCAAGTAAGAATGTACATGGAGCCAACATGTAAATCCCCATGGAGAGATCAAAGCTGTAGTTGTTCAATGATATTTGCATTTGGAATGCATGGTGGGAAGGAAGTGGAACTGCAGCAAGTGCAATAGGCTCAATAAAGAAACACAAGGTAATGTGAAGCAGGAAAATTACATACACTGGCATCTGAGCTGATCACTGATCGAATTTTATCTGGGTAGGCCAGGCGTGATTTTGTTTCATGTCCACAGTTGCAGTAATTCCAATTTTCAAAATGTTCTTTTCACATTTTTGACTTTGAAATTAACATTTTTGATTCAGACACATTTATGAAAACAGCCGAGGGCAAATTTCACAGCATCAGTCAAAGGGTTGTACATCCCACGTAAATCTTGTGAGGTAGATTTACAAACCTTGTTGAATTGCTAATCATTCTCACCTCCTCTTCAATTGGTGATTGGGTATAAAACAGACTTAGATACGTGAGCAGCTGATCGGAACAGCATAAAGAAACAGTGGCCACTTATCAGGAGAATGGCAATTGGGAAGGAAAAGTAATGAGGTGGAACAGAAGGTGGATTTGTCTCAAGGGGCTGTTGCCTGAGCATCATGAGCTCCTTTCAGATTGAATGTGTTTTGTATGCTTTTGTATCACCTGAATTGCAGATACATTTACCACTTATGACTGGTGTGCTTTTAATCTTCCAGTAGCATTCTGAGAAAAAGCTTTCCAAACTTGAATGCATTTAGTCCAATTTAATGAGCATATAATTGGTGTAGATCTAATTGATGTAATTGCCTACAGAGGTCAGTGAGTCAGCCTTAACGGGACACAACAATTTCTAATGGGAAGGGCTTGTGGGAGAGAGGCTTTTGTAATTGATACATTAAGGAGATGGTGTTTGTGCTTTTATGTGTTTACAGTACTTGGAAATGTGTGTCAGCTGCACAGTGGGTGGATAACCCCACGTCGGTCTTTACCATTCACTAGTTCTCAGCTGTGGTCTCCACAGCTGGTTTTGTCCAGCACTGGCCAGAGCCCAGTAACGCTAGGTAAAACTGGCCCAGGGCAATGACATACCCACACATGAGGGAGCAAACCAGTATTCAAACTGCACACTCTCATGAGTGCACAAAAAGAAAAACTGGCTTGATGGATGCAGGGGAGGAAATGGTATTCCTCACTGGCACAAAAAGCATCATAATACAGCTGTGTGGACAGCTGTAAAGTTCTTTGGAACGGGCACAGAAGGTGCTGTTGTTCATCTATTGCAGTCAACTGCAGCTCCAATCATTTTGACACGTACTTGAGAGGATAGGTTTAACGTGAGAGGGCAAAGACTTAAAAGGGACCAAGGGGACTACTTCAAAAAGGAAAAAGGGGGCAGCACAGTGGCTGAGTGGTTAGCACTACTGCCTCACATCACCAGGCACCCAGGTTCAATTCCAACCTTGGGCAACTGTCTGTGTAGAGTTTGCACACTTCCCTGTGTCTACATGGGTTGGAAGGTGCAGGGTTACATGGGGGTCTGGATCTGGATGAGCTGCTCTTTGCAGATTTGATGGGCTGAATGGCCTGCTTCTACATTGTAGAGATTTTGTGATTCACTGGAAGTCATTGTGTAAGACCAAAAGAATCATTTTCCACGGTAATGAACTCCTTCAATGTTTCTGGTGTGCACAGCTTACTGCCTCGTTCTCACACATTCCATTAGGTCTGAAAACGATTTTGTTTTACTTTCCAACTGTACACTACAGCATATTGCGGATAAGAAAACAGCAAGTAATACATGGAACCTCTACTTGAAGAATACAGGCTCTAACTGACAAAGACACCAGCTCATAATTGTTCTGCTTTAAGGGAAAGTAATATTGGCATTGTTACTTTAAACAAACCCAGCTAGAAGAGGAAGGCCAGTTAAAAATACATTCTTCTGGATAGGCAAGACAAAAAGTGAGACTGTGAGAGTCAAATGTCAATGTTTCCATCAAAGTCTAATGCCAAAGAAAGTTTCAATACTCTCGTTCAAGGCAGTAGCAATCATCTCATGACTCTACACCCATGGCTTTTGAGCAATATGACAATCTTTAGTGCATATAATCTAATAATAGTTAATCCTGTCTGTTACCAAACCCTCTACACATATGTGCATAGAACATAGAACTGTACAGCACAGGAACAGGCCTTCAGCCCACAGTGTTGTGACAAAAATGACACCAAATAAAACTAATCCCTTCTACATGGTGTATATCCCTCCATTTCTTGCATATTCATGTGCTTATCTAAAAGTCCCTGAAATACCCCTATCGTATCCACCTCCACCATCACCCCTGTCAGAACATTCCAGACTGCGACCACTCACTGTGTAAAAACTTGACCCTCACATCTCCTCTGAACTTATTAGACATTTCAACTCTGGGAAAAAAAGATTCTGACTGTCAGCCTTATCTGTGCATCTCATAATTTTACAGACTTCTATCACGTGTGACCCTAACCTCTGCCGCTACAGAGAAACCGACCTGAATTTTTTTGTAGCCTCTCCTTACCCTCTAATCCAGGCAGCATCTTCTGCACCCTCTCCAAAGCCTCCATATCCTTCCTGCAACATGGTGACAAGAGTTGAACGCAATACTCTAGGTGTGGCCTAACCAAATTCTTATAAAGCTGCAATTTACCTCCAACTCCACAGGTTCTCAACCTGCTGATAAACCTATTGTGCGTGTGGCATCTTATCAAGTGCCTTTTGGCAATCCAGTCACAGTCGACTTATTGTGTGCATTTGTGCCTGAGTCCTCTGCTACCACTGGTACTACAGAATATTCACTGCATATTTCACCACACATGATTTTTAAAAAAAATTATATTTCTTTCAGTTTCACCAAATTTTGGGTTAAATTTGTTTATTAGCAGGCCGTCCTTGCCAGACACATCCGGAGCGGATTACTGTCTTGTTACATGGAGGTTCTCAGTGCTACCCCTTTATTGGCCCAACTGAAATAGCCTTTCTACTGGAGGGAGCGAGGGCCAGGGTGTCTCAGAAGCAATACAGGAAGGATCATGGAACATTTTCAGGAAAAGACAAAGAAGATCAGCAAAATGGAGGGAGGTAGTGACTGGAAAGGGAGGATATTGCTGCAAAGTTTTGGATGAACTATGATGACCGTGGGGGTAATGAGGCAGAAAGTGGAGTTCTACAAACCATGAAAGCCCCCTTCCTTAACTGTGCACTGACCTCAAGAAGGTTAAAGATGCAGTGGGGGCTGATGACACGGACATGTGTACAGTACAGGAAATTGGCACAGGTCAGTGCGAACAGGACAGTTCCGATGAAATGTTAGTCTGAATTTTTCTGACCAGTAGGGGATGGCCGAATAAGCAGGAGGGCTGGCAATAGAGTAGGAGGAGTTATGAGAAGTCACGGTTTTCTCAACCCCAAGGCATATTGACACAGTCATGGGACTCTTAATAGACCAGTGGCTGACTGTGCAATTCTGGGCACTTGTCGTCTCTGTTGACATTTTCCCTGCATTGGAAGGACCTATCCACCACACCTCGCAGTCTCTTAATGGTGCCCAGGGGGTGAATATGAGGCACTCTTTGATAAATACTCTGTAGCCCAAAGGGGAGCCATTTGCCTCAAACCGGGCAGGAACAGATGTCAAATGCTGAAGGTACTACTGCCATTACGTCCAACACCATCCCTTCATCACTGGGGTGTGTCCTCTTGGCTTCAGCTTCCCTAAAACAACATACGTGGCTGAATGGGCACCTTAGGACAGGGATGCCTCTCCTTGGTTACCACCAGTCTCAGTCGTGATTCACAGAATCCTTACAATGTGGAAGCAGGCTTTTCGGCTCATTGAGACCATACTGACTCTCAGAAGAGCAGCCCATACAAATGCATCCACCCTCCCGATCTCCGTAACCTTGCATTTCCCATGCCTAATCCACTCTGCCTGCACATCCCTGGATACTATGGGGCAATTTAGAGTGGCCAATCCACCTAACCTGCACATCTTTGGACTGTGGGAGGAAACAAGAGCACCCGGAAGTGACCCACACAAACACAGGGAGGATGTGCAAACTCCAGACACTTCTTTATTCAGAGAGTAGTAGGGGCATGGAACGCACTGCCTGCAACAGTAGTAGACTCATCAACTTTATATGGTCATTAGTCAGCATATGGACTAGAATGGAAGAGTGTTGGTTAGATGGGCTTCAGATTGGTTTCACAGGTCGGCACAACATCGAGGGCCGAAGGGCCTGTACTGCGCTGTAATGTCCTATGTTCCTCACAGACACTCGCCTGAGAGTGCAATTGAATCCTGACCCTCTGAGGCAGCAGTGCTAACCAATGAGCCAACACTTACCTGTTTATTGATTGCCACCAGCAGAACAACCACCCTGGGGTGCCGCTATGTGGAGAAGGAAGGTCAATTTCCATTTTCAGCCTTGATGATGTGACTTGTCCACCTCCAACAAATTTCATCTCGTCAGCTCACTTTCCATCTCCACAGAGGTAAAAAACGACTGCTTCCATCTCCATAGAGGGTACCTGACCCCCCCAGCAGTTTCTGTTTTACTTCAGATTCCCAGATTTTGTCTTCGTTTTGAGTTAGTGTGAAAAATGTTTCACTCATGTAAGTTCAGTAACATCGCTTCTGTCTTGATGTTATTAATCCATGGAACAGATTTACTTCATTCCAAGCTGGCACAGAACGATGCCAGTCAGAAAGTGTGGTGCTGGACAAGCACAGCAAGTCAGGCAGCATCTGAGGAGCAGGAGAGTCAACGTTTCAAGCATAAGTTCTTATCAGAAATGTGAGGAGCTAATGTTCAAAATGTCGACTCTCCTGCTTCTTGGATGCTGCCTGAGTGGCTGTGCTTTTCCAGCAACACACTTTTCAACTCTGATCTCCAGCATCTGCAGTCCTCACTTTCTCCCACAGAATGATGCCTGATGATCAGAAGCAAGCACGAGTATGAAGTCTTCCCTCACCGTGTTCCTCCATCGAACTTCACTTCAAACAGGAAGTGAAAGGCAAAGATAAAGTCGCACCTTGAGATCACCGTCACATTTTCTTTTGTTAACATATTCATAACATTGAGAGTTACCAAAACAAGTTTGCTCTCATTGTACATATCCAAGCAGTCCCCTGTCAAGCATCACACAAGCACATTTTATTTCTGCAATGCTGGACATTTTATTTCTCTGTTTTCGAGGATTTTGTGACTAAAGAAGCTGTGTATCGATACTTTTATACGAAGTTGGCACCGTAAATGGCAATGTATACATTTTTCACTGTAAATGTGACAGTAAAGCCAACTCATCTCCATTTATCTCTACATGCAGAGCTAAACCTCCCCATTCCTGAAGATTAGATTCCCTACAGTATGGAAACAGGCCCTTCAGCCCAACAAGTCCACACCGATCCATCAAAGAGTAGCTGCAAATGTGTTGCTGGTCAAAGCACAGCAGGTTAGGCAGCATCTCAGGAATAGAGAATTCGACGTTCCTGATGAAGGGCTTATGCTCGAAACGTCGAATTCTCTATTCCTGAGATGCTGCCTAACCTGCTGTGCTTTGACCAGCAACACATTTGCAGCTGTGATCTCCAGCATCTGCAGACCTCATTTTTTACTCCATCAAAGAGTAACCCACCGAGACGCATTCCCCTATGTTTACCCCTGACTAATGTAGTTACATAGTGTTAATGTAACTAACACTACGGGCAATTTAGCATGGCCAATTCACCTGACCTGCACATCTTTGGTCTGTGGGAGGAAACCGGAGCCTCCAGAGGAAACCCACTCAGACACAGGGAGAATGTGTAAACACCACACAGACAGTCACCCAAGGCGGGAATTGAACCCAGATCCCTGACCTTGTGAGGCAGCAGTGCTAACCACTGAGCCACTGTGCACCCTGAAGAAGGGATATACCCGAAATCTCGGACTTCTCCACCTCCTGATGCTGCCTGGCTTGCTGTGCTCTTCCAGCCTCTTGCTTGTCTACTTTGGATTCCAGCACCTGCAGTTTTTTTGTCTCTGTCCCTAACAACCTGTCTCATGTCAGCCTCAGAACAGCACTGTCTAAGCATCACTGTGATACTTCTTCTACTCCACAACACAATTCTCCATAAACCCAGACATAAAGGGCTACTCATATCTGAACTGCACGCTGAGGTAGACCAAGTGCATGCTGAAGTTTCTTAATTTTCTTAAGTTTCTTAATTTCGAATGGGTCATTAGCCTAAAGCTTGAGCTTTAGCTTGAAGGTTGCCCCTGTGCATTGAGCACTGCAGACCAGAAGCCTCCCCTGCTTTCACCCTCTGCCTTTGACAGGTTGGAAGGATTTTGCAAGCTGATAATGAACCTGTTTGGTTGCACGATGAATGCATTTTCTGTGGTCATCAGGTCCTGCTGTGGGATTTGAAACTGTAGTTCACACGTCCCACAGCACCTCCTGGTCCATCAGATATCATTTCAACAAATGCTATTCTGAGTGCCTACATGTGGTTTGAGTGCACTTCATTGAAAGACCTACTTATGAGAAAAGATCAAACGGATCTGAATGCAAAATTAAATTAAATTTGTATCCTGCTCATGATTAGTTGAGCAGCCTCTCCACCGAGTTCTGAATAGTTAACAATTAACAAATTAACAAGGATCTGAATTCTATCATGTGTAACCACAACAGCATCTTGTGTTGGCATTTGTGCATATCATGGCAGAATACATGAAAGTAATTGTTAAATGGCTCCAAACTGTCCTCTTTATTAATGAAGTGCTAGTGAGCTTGTCAAGGAAAACAAGGATTTCCACAAGTAATTACGCAAACTATTAATGGCAAAGCAGCCTTATTACTGCAATGATCTGTAAAAGAGAAAATTAAACTCACAATTATGCTTTGCAAATGTATTGATTAAGCCATCACTCAAAGACAGAACATTGTTAAAAATCGGCACAGTTTACCATGCAAAGTAATGGTTCTCATTTACGGTAAAAAGCCAGAACACTCTTGAAGCAATATCAATTTCTGTTTGTATGATAAGGAACAAATAAGTAAATAAGTCAATAATCACGAGTATATTGTTAGCTAATGATCCATACTGAAGTAATAACTTTAAATTCACTTTATTCAACACTCTTAGGGAATTTGTCATTTTTTGTTCAATATGCAGTCCTCTGACATACAAGATATATCTTTGACATGATGCGACATTTATCTGATCATTTTTCTCCACTTAAGAATAACAATGAATTCTAAAGCACCTCAAAGTGTGTTGAATATGATATTAATCTTTCTACCCATCACATAATCTCATTTCTAAATTGTTCTGACATTGAAAAATAGCTCTGAATTGTTCAAGATTCATATGTATTTATTTTACTTCCTATTCTTTGTACCTCTTCAAAGGTCAATTATTGAGGCAATTGTTTATGTGTCAAATTACTCAGAAAGCAGTATTTTCACTTTGTGTTATAAGTGTGGAGATTTGTTAGAGTTATTTCACTAGTCAATGCCTATGTAGTTAGGGTCAAAGAAAAGATTCAATAACATTGTGAGAAGAAGGTGGTGCAAAATGTAGAAGAGATATGCATCATTGAGGGAATCATGGAATCTTACAGCACAGAATGAAGCCATTCAACCAGCTGTACTGTACTGGTGTCAGCATCAGCTCCCAAAAGAGCTGTCCAAATAGTGCCACTCTCCAGCCTTATCTCCGTAGCCCTTTAAATTAATCGTTTTCGAATATACATCCAGATCTCACTTGAAACCTCCTTCACAATCCACCTCGACCACTCTCCCAGGCAGTGCATTCCAAATCCAAACAACTCTCTGAGCAAAGAAGTTCCTCCTCATTTCACTCCACCTCTCTTGGTGACAATCTTGAAATTGTGATCCTCTAGTTACTGATACATCCATGCATGGAAACAAAATATCCTTCTTCACCCTATAAAAATTGTTCATAAGTTTGAACACTTCAACAAGATCATCTTTAATCTTCTCTGCTCCAAGATGAGTAAGCTCAATACCTCTGGTCTTTCTATATTCCCTCATTCCTGCTATCATTCTGATAAGTGTCCTTTGCACTCTCTCCAGGGCTTTATCTTTCCTTAAATAAAGTGCCCAGAACTTAACAAAATACTCCAAGTGTGGTATAACCAATGACCTGCAGAGGTGTAGTATCACTTCCAGGCCTTGGCACACTGCCTCGATTTATAATCCCAGTGATCCTACAAGTCTTCTTTGTAACTGTTTCAACTTGCTTAGCCACCTCCAGAGAATTATGCACTTGAAACCCAAAGCCATTCTGCTCCTCTATTCCCCTCAAAACTGTACCACTGAACCTGTATTGTCTGATGCATTACCTGACATTTTTCTAAATTGAAATACATTTCCAAGGTGTCTATCCATTTGGATATCTTTACCCATTTTTATCGACTCTCTGTTTCCGATCTTCGAGCCACTTCCAATCCATGCTGCCAAAGACCGGTCAGTACAAGACATTTACAATTTGCTCATCAATCTGCCATGTGACGCTGTATCAAATGCTTGTCCACATGTACAACACCCACAATACTACCCTCATCCATTGTCTGTATCACCTCATCAAAGAACTTCATTAAATTTATCAGACATGACCAGTCCTTGAAAAAGCCATGTTGGATCTGTAGTAGTAACTATTTTTCTGAAAATGTATATTCACCTTTTCCTATATTGTGGCCTCCATCAGATCTCCTACTATTGATGTCAAGCTGACAAGTCTGTAGTTTCCTAGGTTATCATTTGTCCCTTTTCTGAACCAACAGCATCACATTTGTGGTTCTTTAGCCCCACCACAGGACTAATCCTGTCTTCAGAGAGGCCTGGAAAATTTCTGTCAATGTTTCCACAATCAGATCCATAACCTTTCGTAACAATCTAGGATGTATCCCATCTGGGCCTGGCAACTTCCCTACCTGGAGTACTGTCAGCCTTTTGAGCACCTCTTCTTTACCTATTGCTATACTGCTCAGATACTTGTTTGATTAGCTTAGTTGGCTGGATGGTTTGTTTGAGGTGCAGCATGTCACTAATAGCATTGGTCTCTTTCTCAAAATGGCTGTGGCTTCTCACCTGAGGTGTGGTGACCCTCAGCTTAAGCTGACCAACAGTCATCTCTCTCTAATGAGAGAGCAGCACTATGATCCTCTGGGACAATGGCTATTTTACCTTCCACAAACATTCACTCCCTTCACCACCTGCCCTAAGTAGCAGCAGCGTGCGCACTCCCTACAAGATGCACTGCAGAGTTTCAGCAAAAGTCCTGAAACAGCATCTTTACATCCATCTGAAAGGCTAATGGCAGCAGATATATGGGAACACCATCACCTGCACGTTCCCCTCCAAACTACTCACCTTCCTCATTTGGAAATATATCGCTATTCCTTCATTGTTGCTGGGTCAAAATCATGAAATTCCTTCCCTCACATCATTGCAGGTCTACCTTCAGCACATAGACTGCAGAGGTTCAAGAAGGTGACTCATCACCACCTTCTCAAGGGCAACTAGAGACAGGCACTAAATGCTGCTGGAGTCAGTGACACCCACATTGCACAAATCCTCAGCTGAGGGAATCCAAAACTCGAGGGCAAGAGTTTAAGGTGAGAGGGGAAAGATTTAAAAAAGGATCTGTGAGATAACATTTGTCACACAGGGGGTGGTGTGTGTATGGAATGAGCCACCAGTGGAGGTGGTGGGAGCTAGTACAATTACATCATTGAAAAGGCATGGGTATATGAAAAGGAATGGTTGAGATGGATATGGGCCAATTGTTGGCAAGTGGACAAGGTCAGATTGGGATGTTTCATTGGCACTGATGAGTTGGACCAAAGAGACTAAGACTATGACTCTATAAAAAATAGAAGTGTTCAAGAAAATTGACAGTGTGCCTCATAACAAATGTATTTCTAACACATACATGGAAACAAGCAAGTCTCATTGTTACCAGTTAAGCCCTAAAAATGCTAATCTTTGATAAGAGATTATAGAAATCAGTCATTTTGTCCAATAAGGGTTTTTTTTTTAATTACACTCCATATAAAGCTCCTCCCACTTATTTCACCTAATTTTATCTGCCCATAATTTTATCTACTCCCTTTTCCTATAACTTTCATTTCAAATGCATCTACATTTTCTTTTTGTCATTGTTCTTGTGTACTTCACTGTCAATGCCAACAGCTGTTGCCCATCCCTAATTGCCCTTAAAGTGATTGGTTTGCGAGATCACTTCGGAAGGTAGTTAAGAGTCAATCACTTTCTTGTAAGCCTGGAGTCACACGTAGGTCAGACCAGGCAAAGATGGTAGATTTCCTTCCCTAAAGGTATTTCTTTAAAACTGATGGGTCTTGACAACAACAAATGGTCGTGTCATGATACTATTACCGAGATAAGCCTTGAATTTCCAATTTATCAATCTCACAGATGGAATTTGAACCATTTCCTTGGAGCATTAGTCTTGGTTTATGGATTGCTAGTCAACACCACCTCCACCTTCAATTCAATACACCATTTGTAGCAAGTTATGCTTTCTCACCATTCTGAGGAAAGAAGTTTATCCTGAATTGTTTATTGAATATACCAGTGACTGTCTTATGTCTAAATACTTTTTTTCAGCACGCCCATACAAGGGCAAACATGTCTTGTTTTAAAATGTATTCATGGGATGTGGGCATCACTGGCTAGGCCAGCACTTATTGCTGAATCCTAATTTCCCTGGAGAGAGCCGTGGTGAGCTGCTTTCTTGATTCACTGTAGTCATTGAGGTGTAGGAAGAGGAACAGTGCTGCTGAGACAGTGTTCCTGGATTTGGACCCAGCGGCAGTAAAGGAACAGGGATAAACTTCCAAGTTGGGTTGGTGTGGGGCTTGATGAGGAAATTGCAGCTGGTAGTATTTCCCAAGCATCTGTTGAGCTTGTCTTTCCAGGTGGTAGAGGTCGTTGATTTGGAAGGTGCTGTCGGAGGAGATGTCGTCAGTTGGTGGTAAGGCCAGTCCTGTTTCTGCATAAAGGTATCCTTCCGTATGCTAGTAGTTCTGGATTGAACAATGACAATGCCATTGAACATCAATAGGATTAGATCTATCAGCGTAGCAGACCCGGAAGGCGCGCTAGGTTACCTGGGTAAGGTTTTTTTCTCTCTCTCCCCTTATTTAAACGCGGGCTCCGAGTTTTAGGCCGCAGTCTCTCGGAAGACTTCGCGACGGCTGGTGGGTAAGTTTGGTCGTTTATTTAATAGTTAAAAGTTTAAAGTTTTCCTTTAAAAAAGCGGTAGCAGACCCGGAAGGCGCGCTAGGTTACCTGGGTAAGGTTTTTTTCTCTCTCTCCCCTTATTTAAACGCGCAGGCGAGTCACCCGAGGCACTACACGAGTAGTGCCTCCCACCCTTCCACCTCCTCTAACCTAATAATAAGACCAATTGTGACTAGCGGGTAAGTGCTGCATTTTCCTTGTTTGTTTCTTTAGATTTAGTTGGTTTTTATTGTTTTTTTTTAAGGAAAGCTTACTTTTAGAGGGATGGCAGTGCAGAGAGGGCAATGTTCCTCTTGCAACATGTATGAGGTGAGGGAAGCCATTAGCGTCCCTGCTGAGTACACTTGCAAGAAGTGCACCCATCTCCAGCTCCTCCAAACCCGTGTTAGGGAACTGGAGCTGGAGTTGGATGAACTGCGGATCATTCGGGAGGCAGAGGAGGTCATTGATCGGAGCTTTAGGCAAGTAGTTACTCCGAAAGTTCAAGATAGATGGGTGACAGTGAGGGGGAGTGGGAGGAGGAAGCCAGTGCAGGGACCCCCTGCGGTCATTCCCCTCAAGAACAAGTATACCGTTTTGGATACTTGTGGGGGGGATGACTTACCAGGGGCAAGCAACGAGGTTCAGGCCTCTGGCACGGAGCCTGGCCCCGTTGCTCAGAAGGGTAGGGTGGAGAAAGGTAGAGCAATTGTTCTTGGGGACTCGATAGTGAGGGGTACAGACAGACGGTTTTGTGGGGGCGACAGGGACTCACGTTTGGTATGTTGCCTCCCAGGTGCAAGGGTACGTGATGTCGCTGATCGTGTTTTCCGGGTCCTTAAGGGGGAGGGGGAGCAGCCCCAGATCGTGGTCCACGTTGGCACCAACGATATAGGTAGGAAGAAGGGTGAGGATGTCAGACAGGCTTTCAGGGAGCTAGGTTGGAAGCTCCGAGTTAGAACAAACAGAGTTGTAGTCTCTGGTTTGTTACCCGTGCCACGTGATAGAGAGTCAAGGAATAGGGAGAGAGAGCAGTTAAATGCGTGGCTACAGGGATGGTGCAGGAGGGAGGGATTCCGGTTTCTGGACAACTGGGGTCCTTTCTGGGGAAGGTGGGACCTCTATAAAAAGGATGGGCTACACCTGAACCTGAGGGGCACCAGTATCCTTGGGGGGAGGTTTGCTAGTGCTCTTTGGGAGGGTTTAAACTAACTCCGCGGGGGCATGGGAACCAGGACTGTAGCTTTAGGGTACAGGACCTTGAGTGTAGGGAGGTTAGGAATAATGCAGCGATCTCTAAGGAGGGTGCCTGTAACCAGAAAGGTGGATTGAAGTGTGTATACTTAAATGCCAGAAGTATAAGGAATAAGGTAGGTGAACTTGCAGCGTGGGTTGGTACCTGGGACTTCGATGTTGTGGCCATTACAGAGACGTGGGTAGAACAGGGACAAGAATGGCTGTTGCACGTTCCAGGGTTCAAATGTTTTAGTAGGATCAGACATGGGGGTAAAAAAGGGGGAGGCGTGGCATTACTTGTCAAAGACAGTATCACAGCAGTGGAATGGACGATGGAAGAGGACTTGCCATCTGAGGTAGTTTGGGCTGAGGTTAGAAATAGGAAAGGTGAGGTCACCCTGTTAGGTGTTTTCTACAGGCCTCCTAATAGTCCTAGAGAAGTAGAGGATAATATTGCGAGGATGATTCAGGAAAAGAGTGAAGGTAGCAGGGTGGTTGTTATGGGGGACTTTAACTTCCCAGATATTGACTGGGAGAGCTATAGCTCAAGTTCATTAGATGGGTCAGTGTTTGCACAATGTGTGCAGGAGGGTTTCCTGACACAATATGTCGACAGGCCAACAAGAGGGGAGGCTATATTGGATTTGGTTCTAGGTAATGAACCAGGCCAGGTGTTAGACTTGGAGGTAGGTGAGCACTTTGGGGACAGTGACCACAACTCGGTGACTTTTACTTTAGTGATGGAGAGGGATAATCGTGCGCCGCAGGGCAAGAGCTATAGCTGGGGGCAGGGAAATTATGATGCAGTGAGGCATGACTTAGGATGTGTGGATTGGAAAAACAGGCTTCAAGAGAAGAACACTAATGAGATGTGGGGATTGTTCAAGGAGCAGCTACTGCGTGTCCTCGATAGGTATGTACCAGTCAGGCATGGTGTAAAGGGCCTTGTGAGGCAGCCGTGGTTTAGTAAGGAATTGGAGTCCCTTGTGAAAGGGAAGAAGGCGGCATATGTAAAGATGAGGCGTGAAGGTTCAGTTGGGGCGATTGAGAGTTATAAGATAGCCAGGAAGGAGCTAAAGAGGGAGCTAAGAGAAGCGAGAAGGGGACATGAAAAGTCTTTAGCTGGTAGGATTAGGGAAAACCCAAAGGCTTTCTATAGGTATGTCAAGAATAAAAGGATGACTAGGGTAGGTATCGGTCCAGTCAAGGATAGTAGTGGGAAGTTGTGTGTGGAGGCGGAGGAGATTGGAGAGACATTAAATCAGTACTTTTCATCAGTATTCACTCAGGAACAGGACAATGTTGCTGATGTGAATATGGAATCACAAATAATTAGAATGGATGCCCTGGAAATATGCAGGGAGGAGGTTTTGGGAATATTGGAAAGGATGAATATAGATAAGTCTCCTGGGCCTGATGGCATTTACCCCAGGATCCTATGGGAAGCTAGGGAGGAGATAGCAGAGCCATTGGCCTGGATTTTTATGTCGTCATTGTCTACGGGAATAGTACCAGAGGACTGGAGGATAGCGAATGTGGTCCCATTGTTCAAGAAAGGGAGTAGGGATAGCCCTAGTAACTATAGGCCAGTGAGTCTGACTTCAGTGGTGGGCAAAGTCTTAGAGAGAATGGTAAGGGATAAGATTTATGAACATCTGGGTAGGAATAACGTGATCAGGGATAGCCAGCATGGTTTTGTGAAGGGCAGGTCGTGCCTCACAAACCTTATTGAGTTCTTTGAGAAGGTGACTAAGGAAGTGGATGAGGGTAAAGCAGTAGATGTTGTGTATATGGATTTTAGTAAGGCGTTCGATAAGGTTCCCCATGGTAGGCTAATGCTAAAACTTCGGAGGTATGGCATTGAGGATACATTAGAGGTTTGGATTAGGAATTGGCTGGCTGGAAGGAGACAGAGGGTAGTAGTTGATGGATTATGTTCATCTTGGAGCGCAGTTACTAGCGGTGTACCACAAGGATCTGTTTTGGGACCATTGCTTTTTGTTATCTTTATAAATGATCTAGAGGAGGGACTTGAAAGCTGGGTAAGCAAGTTTGCGGATGACACAAAAGTCGGTGGAGTTGTGGATAGTGAGGAAGGAAGTGGTAGGTTACAGCGGGATATAGATAAGTTGCAGAGCTGGGCGGAAATGTGGCAAATGGAATTCAATGTAGCTAAGTGCGAAGTCGTTCACTTTGGTAGGAATAACAAGATGATGGATTACTGGGCTAATGGTAGGCTACTTGGTAGTGTGGATGAGCAGAGGGATCTTGGTGTCTATGTACACAGATCTCTGAAAGTTACCACCCAGGTAAATAGTGCTGTGAGGAAGGCATATGGTGTACTGGGCTTTATTGGCAGAGGAATTGAGTTCCGGAGTCCTGAGGTCATGTTGCAGTTGTATAAGACTCTGGTGAGGCCTCATCTGGAGTATTGTGTGCAGTTTTGGTCGCCATACTATAGGAAGGATGTGGAAGCTTTAGAACGAGTGCAGAGGAGGTTTACCAGGATGTTGCCTGGAATGGTAGGAAAATCTTATGAGGAAAGGCTGAGGCACTTGGGGCTGTTCTCATTGGAGAAGAGAAGGTTTAGGGGAGATCTGATAGAAGTGTATAAGATGATTAGGGGTTTAGATAGGGTAGATACTAAGAACCTTTTACCGCTAATGGAGTCAGGTGTTACTAGGGGACATAGCTTTAAATTAAGGGGTGGTAGGTATAGGACAGATGTTAGGGGTAGATTCTTCACACAGCGGGTTGTGAGTTCATGGAATGCCCTGCCCGTATCAGTGGTGAACTCTCCTTCTTTATGGTCATTTAAGCGGGCATTGGATAGGCATTTGGAAGTTATTGGGCTAGTATAGGTTAGGTAGGATTCGGTCGGCGCAACATCGAGGGCCGAAGGGCCTGTACTGCGCTGTATCCTTCTATGTTCTATGTTCTATGTTCTATCTCTTGTTGGAGATGGTCATTGCTTGCTATTTGTGTATCTCAAATGTCACCTGCCATAAATCAGCCCAAGCCTGGATGTCATCCAGGCTTTGCAGCAATGTCAACCCTATCAAAATGTTTCTTAAATTTAATGAGTTCAATTACATCAATGTTCAGCCTTCATTATTGTACAGAAAAGAACCTTAACTCTCCTGATTTATCTGGTTGTAACTAGCCAGTTCCTGTATAATCCCCAGAAACCTTTCTCTTTGCAACTTCTTCAATGCTGCTCTACTTCACTCATATGGAGGTCAGAACAGAATGTAATATTCCAAGTGTGATCTAATTAGATTTTCTCTTATCTTTATGCTATGTCAGGAGTTAGCTGTAACACTGAGCAAAGTGAGAAAACGATATAACAGGAGTGTCAAGCATGTGAAAACACACAGCAATGCCCAGCACCATGGGCACCAACAGGCCCAGTAGGTCTTGGCTGTAGATCAAACCTTAGCTTCAGAGGTTTTTTTTTCTTGCAAACGTTGTTGCAAAGTACCTTTGGTATCACTAAGCTCATTTTGAATCTAATTAGCAAACATACAGCAGAGTGTATGTCATTGGTGATGCAACTGAGAATACCTCCCTGTTGTAAGCTTGTCACATTCTGACTTTAAGGGTATGAACAAGCTAAAGTTCACCTATCTGCCTCACTCATATATCAGTAGGGGAGATGCAGACCAATCCTTGGGCCAAATGATACTAACTCACTGGCATTTCCTGCCAACTCTGGTATTTTAGAGGAGGGTAGCAGCTCTTTTTGTGGGCTTAAAGGCAGCTGCCACCTGTTTGGGAATCCTGTGCACAATGATAATGCCAACTCCCCACGACAGTATGCCCCTAATCCTGTAGTTTCCCCACACCCACCATGTTCTCCGTGTCTTAGATTCCCACTCTCGGTTACTCAAATCTACTAGTATGGGGCTGACTTAGCTGGGCTATCCTCAAGAGATGTGGAACTGCCTGCATCCTAATCATGGTCACCATTTCCTGAGGTATTATAGGGACTTAATTGGCCAACAGCTCTTGAACTGCAATTATGTGACATGGCGATGTGGTGCACTATCACCCCTGCCAAAATTCTAGGGGTGAATGGCATGTGGTATGGTGTGGGTCATACAGCCATACAACATGGAAACAGATCCTTCGTCCCAACCAGTCCATGCTGTACATAACCCCAAACTAAATTAATCCCATTTGCCTGCCCTTGCCCAATATCCCTCCAAACATTTCTTATTCATGTACTTATACAAATATCTTGTAACTGTACCTACATCCAACACTTCCTCTGGAAGTTCATTCTACAAATGAACACTCTCTGTGTAAAATAAACTGCCCTTCAATGTTTATTTTAAATCTTTCACCTGTCACCTTAAAAGGTCTGCCCCCTTGTCCTGAAATTCCCTACCCACTCACCTTTACTATACCCTTCATTATGTTATAATGCTCTATAATGTCATACCTCAACCTCCTACACTCCAGCGAAAATGTCCCAACCTCTCCTTATATTCCCAGCAACATGGTTTATGCTTTGATTTACTTCTAGAAGGGTTTGATTCAAATTTCTGAGATTAGGCCTTTTTTTCCATCAAGATGAAAGTACCATTCACTTTCTGCACTACAAGTCTGGATCTGCAAATGACCTCTCGATATAAACAGGAGAATTTTGGGGTTGAGGTCGAATGCTAATTGAGGTGTCCTTCAGCAAAGCCAGAATCAAAAGTAGTTGACAGAGAATTGATAACTTTGGGTATAAATTTCTTATGCAGCTTTATTTTTCTCCAAGCAAAAATGTTATATTTAAGGAATGGAAAAAATAGTTAGGAACACAAAAACCTCAAAAATCGGCACAGGAGTATACAAGTTGGCCATTTGAGCCTTCAGCGGAATTCAATATAATTGTCGTTGATCTTCGAACTCAGTCCCCTGTTTCAGCTTTCACTAACTCCTTCCTGAAAACATTCAACGTTTTGGCCTCATCTACTTTCTGAGGCAGAAAATTCCACAGGTTCACCACTCTTTGGGTGAAGAAATGTTTCCTTATCTAAGTCCTAAATGGCTTGTCCCATATTCCCTGTCATTCTTCTAAACTCCAGTGAATATAGCCCTAATGGATCCGGTCTCTTTCTTCATACTTCAGTCCTGCCACCCCTGGACTCATTCTGTTAAACTTTCATTGCACTCTGTCCATAACCAGAATAGCCTTCCTCAGATAGAGAGACCCAAACATCATGCAATACTCAAGGTGCGGCCTCGCCAAATCCCTATACAATTACAGCAAGACATCCCTGCTTCTGTACTTGAAACCTCTCATGATGAAAGCTTATAAGTTTTTTTCACTGGAGCGTAGGAGGTTTAGGGGTGACCTTATAGAGGTTTATAAAATCACAAAGGGTATAGATAAGGTGAATATCAGCTGTCTTTTCGCTAGAGTGGGGAGATTTCAAGACTAAGGGGCATATTTTTAAGGTGAGATGAGAAAGATTTTAAAAAGACACAGGGGCAATTTTTCTTTTTCTGCACAGTGTAGTTCATGTGTGAATTAAACTTCCAGAGGAAATGATGGACGTAGGTGCAGTTAAAAGAAATTTAGATAAGTAGATGAGTAGGAAATGTTTTGCAGGTAAGTGGTAATAATTTAGTTTGGGATTATGGTCAGCATGGACTGGTTGAACCGAAGGGTCTTCCGTGCTGTATGACTCTCTGACTCAACATGCCATTTGCCTTCTATACTGCCTGCTGCACCTGCATGTTTACTTTCAACAAAGTACAACGTTATAAAAATATTAGCATGCATCACATGCTTTCATTGTAAATTGTTGCATTTTTGGAGGGGATCAGTCTCCCGACTTGCTTCCCTAAAAATATGTGGCAGGTGCGGGAATGCTAGGAGAAGGACTAATCTGGGAAATGTGCAGAGTTCTGCTTAAATCCCAGGCTTCATCTAAATGCAAAAGCAATGTGTTCCTATTAAATAATGTATAGAGTTTATGCTTATCCCATTAAAAAAAATAATTAATCATCTCAAGGAGTCACACTGGAATAGTGGGCAGAGATGCTTGCTTGAAATTTAATTAATGTGCTATCCCTTAGTCAGATATAAGACATGGTAGATTGAAGTTCAGTCTGGTATTTATCCTCAAACTAAAAGTATGCCCCTGCATAGAACTTTCTGCTCATATTGCCCTTGCAAAGCCAATGGCTCCACTGCTAAGCAAATGGTTAGTGATAGGGTCTCTTCTCAGACCACTGTCAATGACTCTATGTCTAGCGGATATACTGCAGTACACCAGGGGCACTCGTTCTGACTGTTGTTCTTTGTCTTGCTAGGAGATTCTTTGCTTCCATATCCTATCCAGTACAACAGCAAACACCAGCATTAATAATGGTTTCAGTAAGGCAAAAACACCTCACAGGAAGAAAAGACACAATTTAACACTGAGCCTCATAGGGGTGTATTAAGTTGAAGACTTGGATTTTTTTTCAAGGAACATCTGAAAGGAGGGACAAAGGTAGAAATGTTTCATGAGAAAATTATAACTTGAAGACTACACGGTAGAACATGTAAATCAGTACACATTGGGATCAGGTGAAGGGTCACAGTCTCAAACTTCCAATTCAGGGATTTCCAAAATGATGCTGTGAGCTAAAACGTTAGGGTTTAAAACTCTGGGGCAAGGATGATCGCAAGGAGAAAGTGAGGACTGCAGATGCTGGAGGTCAGAGCTGAAAATGTGTTGCTGGAAAAGCGCAGCAGGTCAGGCAGCATCCAAGGAGCAGGAAAATCGATGTTTCGGGCATGAGCCCTTTTTCAGGGCTCCTGAAGAAGCCTGAAGAAGGGCTCATGCCCGAAACGTCAATTCTCCTTCTCCTTGGATGCTGCCTGACCTGCTGCGCTTTTCCAGCAACACATTTTCAGCAAGGATGATCGCAACCCTACCCTCATCATCACCAACACACTCTCACCAAGGAATCATGACAATTCAACTCTTGATTTAAGTCTGAGTGGAGGAGGTATTGTTCTGTTCACTACTCATCTGACTGTAGGATTGCTATTGTACCATCATTTACCAAAGTTAATGACAACACTATATGGATGACGTGAAGTTATTGCCAGTGCAGTTGTTTAACTGTTTTACTGGCAACAGTAATGGAAGGAAGATAATGGGGCTGGTGTTATATGAAGGAAAGCACAAAACATAAATAATGCAAGAATGAATCTTTAATTAAAACCATGACATCTTTAATCATATTAATATCTCTGTTTTGATTTGTTTAAACCCGAGATCTATATAGTCACCTTAGTTTAATCAATCTCCTGGAAAATATGAGTAACAAACATATCAACTGTTCTGTTTGCTAAAACTGGCATTTAAAAAGATGCACCCAATCATGATATATTGTTTTGAGGAAATTCCTTTCAACTCATACAGATATAGATTCACAGAGATTTACAGCACAACACTGGCCCTTCAGTCCAACTCGTCCATGCTGTTAACCTAAATTATTCTCGTCCCATTTGCCAGTATTTGCCCTATATCCCTCTAAGCCCTTCCTATTCATGCACCCATGTAGATGCCTTTTAAATGTTGTAATTGTACCAGACTCCAACACCTCTTCTGGCAGCTCATTCTATACATGCATCACATTCTGGATGAAATAAATGCCCCTTTGGTCCCTTTTACGCATTGTCCCTGCTCACATTAAACCTATACCTTCTAGTTTTGAACTCTCCTACTCTGGGAAAAGATGTTGATTATTCACTCTATCCATGATGCTCATGATTGCATAAACTCACAAAGTGCATCGACAGATTGCAACATTGTTGAATGCGATGTCTTTCAGATGAAGCTAAGGGCTCATCTGCCCTGTCAGGAAACAGAAAAGAACCAACAACACTTGTGTCCTGGTCAATATTTATCATTTAACTGAATATCGAAGAAATATATTGTTAAACAAAAAATTGCAATCTCTGGAGATCTGAAACTATAACGAAAAGTGCTGGAGAAATTCAGCAGATCTTGTAGTATCTGTAAAGAGAAAATCAGAGTTAGCATTTTGAGTCCTTTGATCCCTCTTCAGATCTAATATTATTTCATTGTCACATTGCTACTTGGAGTGAGCTCATTGTATGCAAAGAGGCTGCCAAGCTTCATTTATTACAATAATGAATACAGTTCAAAACCATCGATTGTAAAACTCTTTCGGGACGTTCTGTGGTCATGAAAGGTGCTATATATCACATGCCAATTCTTTTGTTCTTCATGCCCCTGAATAAAATTTTTACAAATAATTTTTTTTCAAACCATTCCTTACACATAATATTTTCTTAAAAGGTTGTCTCCTGGCTAGAGAGAAGCAATTTTCTGCAATTTGTTCAATGGTAAGCAATCAGAAGCAAGAAGTCTGCCGAGGTTTTATGGTCAACACAGGGTAAAGTGAGAATTCACATTTCATTCAATTGACTGTGAATCCCAATAGCTTCAGTCTCAATTTACAGTCCATCAGAATGGTCTTAGGTGTACCTGAAGCAGCAATTGTGGGTCTTGGATAGGCATTTATCAACTGCAATTCATAACCGGCAAATTGCAGCAACAGGTTAACAGTTCCTCAAACTGAGCTCTATGACAATAGAATTTGTATTTGCACATGCAGAATGTGCGTATACACACACACACACACATACACACACACACATCATCATCATCATCATCATCAAAAGCACAGGGATAGTACATTCAGCCCCTTCAATTTATTCTCCCATTCAATTAGATCACAGTGAGTCTGTATCTTAATTCACGTTGATTCTAAATCCTTAATATCCCTGATGAAGGGCTTTTGCCCGAAACGTCGATTTCGCTGCTCGTTGGATGCTGCCTGAACTGCTGTGCTCTTCCAGCACCACTGATCCAGAATCTGGTTTCCAGCATCTGCAGTCATTGTTTTTATCTCCTTAATATCCTTGCCTAGCTGAAAATTCTTGATATCTGGATTTTCTGATCTATCCCCAATTGTATAAATGATTGAAAACTATGTCAGCAAGATGTTCAGATAGCTTTCAATGATCTCCCAAATTATATAGCGCAACGAAACCTTTAGCCTTTAAAATGATGCCACTAGAGAAAAAGAAAATCAACAATGTATTCTTGGCAGTTGCAGAATTTCAGGCTTGAAAGATCTTATTGCAATTTTTTTTCATGCAGACCTCTGATCTTCAATGTAAAAAGGTCTAATGGGTCCTGGCATTATGGCTTGGTAGATTATCAGGGCTCTATACAGCAGTACATTTAATAGCATGAATGAGCCAAACGTCCTTCAGGAACAAAGTCCTGCTGACAGAGGTCTAACAAGTTTTAAACTCACAAGGAAGTGCAACAATTTTCATTTATACAGTGCAGTTAAACTAATGAAAGGTCCTAAAGCACTTTACTGGAGTATTCTGGAACAAAATTTGACAACAAGTCACCAAAGGGGACACTGGCTAAATCATCAATGATCTTAGTCAAAGAGAGAAATTATAATTTGCTTTAGGGTAAAAAAAATATATTAAGAAGCGGTTTGACAAAGGGAGAGAGACATTCCAGAGCTTGTGGCCTGAAGATGGGATCACTATTGGAGGAGTAATTACAATCAAGGTTACTCATTAAACCAGAACTGGCACACGAGGTGTGTGCAGTTGAGGGATGGGATTGGATGTCATAGATGTAGAAATTGGTGATCTTAATGATGGCATGCATATTGTGTAGGAGACTGACCTTCGTTTCGAATTTAAGTTCAGGATTATAAATAGTCCAGCTCAGCCTCAGACAACTGTGGGGAGAGGGATGTAGTCACTCACAAATGAATAACAAAGCCCAATATCAGCAGCTTCTGTCTTCTCAGTATTTAACAGGAGGAAGTGCATGCCTAGTTAACACTTTGGGTCGGGCCAGCACTCAAGGGACTGGCAATTATCAGTGTAAAAAAGATGACAATCATGATTTTGGATGATACTGCCACAGAGAAATAACCTCGGGCAGAGGATCGATCCTCAGGGATAGTCAGCATGGTTTTGTGCAAGGGAAATCATGTCTCGCAAACTTGATTGAGTTTTTTTAATGAAGTAACCAAAATGACTGATGAGGGCAGAGGAATAAATGTTATTTACATGGACTTCAGTAAAACCTTTAACAAGGTTCTGCATGATAGACTAATTAGAAAAGTTAGATCATATGGGATTCAGGGTGAACTTGCCAACTAGATACAAAATTGGCTTTATGGTAGGGAACAGAGCACGATAGTGAGGGATTGTTTTTCGGACTGGAAGCCTCTGACCAGTGGTGTTCCGCAGGCATTGGTACTGGATCCACTTTTATTTGTTATTTATATAAACAATTTGGATGAGAACACAGGAAACATCATTAGTAAGTTTGCAAATGACACCAAAAATGGTGGCATAGTGGACAGTAAAGAAAGTTATCTAAGATTACAAAGAGATCTTATTCAATTGGGTCAATGGGCTGAGAAGTGGCAGGTGGAGTTTAATTTGGATAAATGTGACGTATTGCATTTTGGTAAGACAAAAACAGGCAGGACTTATACAATTAATGGTAAGGCCCTGGGTAGTGTTGTAGAGCAAAGAGACAGAGACAATCATATCCATAAATTGTACATGAATTGTATAAGTTTTAAATTTGCATCACAGGTAGACAGGGCAGTTAAGAAGGCATGTAGCACACTTGCCTTCAGTACTCAGACCTCTGAGCACAGGAGTTGGGACATTTACACAGAAAGTGGTTGTATGTTAGTGAGGCCTCTTCTGAAGTACTGTATGCGGTTCTGTTTGTCCTGATATAGGAAGAGTATTATTAAACTCAAGAGAGTTTAGAAAAGATTTACCAGTATATTCCCAGGAATTAAGGATTTGACTTCTAAAAATAGGTTGGAAAATTTTTCACTGGAGCTTTGGAGATTAAAGGGTGACCTTTTAGACATTTATAAAATCATGAGGGGCATAGATAATGTGAACAGCAAAGGTCTTTTTCCAAGTGGGGATGGGGGGGAGGGGGGGACTTCAAAACTAGAGGTATGTTTTTATGGTGAGAAAATAACATTTGAGAGACGACACAAGAGGCAACTTTTATACAGAGAGTGGTTCATATGTGAAATGAACCGCTAGAGAAAGTGGGCAAAAGTGAGGACTGCAGATGCTGGAAACCAGAGTTTAGATTAGAGTGGTGCTGGAAAAGGTCAGGCAGATCCGAGGAGCAGAAAAATTGATGTTTCGGGCAAAAGCCCTTCATCAGGAAAGATGAAAGTGGTGAATGCAGGTATAGTCACAACATTTGAAAGACATTTAGATAAATACGTGAATAGGAAAGGTTTGGACGGATATAGGACAAATGCAGGCAAGTAGGATTGGTTTATTTTGGGAACATGGTCAGCATGGACCAGTTGGACTGCAGGGTCTGTTTCCATGCTGTGTGACTCTATAAACAGAGATAATGGTCCAGCAGTGAGAAGAGAAACAATTGCAGGTGACTCTCTGACTCCAACAGGATCGACACAACTAAACCAGACAAGTTAACTTTTACTCAGACTTCCTGCAAAAACCTGATTGGAGACAGGTCAAACAGGAGAAAACGTACAACTCAAGTGATAGAAATCTTGTGTAAGAGTCAACATCAACATTTGGCTCCTAAGTCCCTTTCTTTTTGACACACCTTGCATGAGGTTTGGGGTGGGATTGTGGTGAACAGTCTTGTGATTATTTTGCACTTTTTCCTTTTGCTGTTTTCTTTCCCCCTTTTAACATCATAAACACTGGTTGATAGCCTGGGACAGAAATGTGTGCTGCATTCAGGAACATGGTCAGCAACCAACTTCAGTGTCATTGGCAAATCACAGAATCAACAAATTGTTAGTGCACCAAAGGAGGCTGTGCAGCCTGTCATGCCTGCAACATTTCTTCAAACAAGCATCATTACATTGTGCTAGTCTCCCGAATTTTCCCCTCATCTGCCTGCTTTACTTCCATACGAATACAAACGGGTGGCATGGTGGCACAGTGGTTGGCACTGCTGCCTCACCGCGCCAGAGACCTGGCTTCAATTCCAGCCTCGGGCAACTGTCTGTGTGGAGTTTGCACATTCTCCCCGTGTCTGCGTGGGTTTCCTCTGGGTGCTCCGGTTTCCTCCCACAGTCCAAAAATGTGCAGGGGAGGTGAATTGGCTGAGCCAAATTGCCTGTAGTGTTAGGTGTAGGGAAATGGATCTGGGTGGGTTGCTCTTCGGAGGGTCGGTGTGGACTTGTTTCCACACTGTAAGTAATCTAATCAAAAAAAAACTTCTCCAACGTCTTTTAGAATGCCTCAACTGAACCTGCTTCCACCATATTCCAAAGACCAATTGAAATATGAGTCCTGTAAGAGTCAACTGCCGATTTTTTTTACCTAAAATGCTCGGCTTAAAAACTCCTCTTTTACATAACTATATGCGATAGTCAACTAGGACACCAGTCATGACTTTGGTAAGAGTCATTCGGCATTATGTCAAAAGGCAGAAACCAGTTTGAAGGGATCAAAAAATATGGGTTTGATTCAAATTACATACAGATTTGGGATGTGACAACACCTAAGACAGTGCAGGTGAGCAAATGGAAGTTCAAGATGAAGCAATACTTTACAGGTATGATGGGGTCTTAGGGGAGCAGGTGTCATTACGTGTTTGCCCTGTGTTGGGGCAATAATACCAGGTTTGAAGGGATGTGAGCATTACTTGAGCAAAGAACCACAAAAAGTGTGTTACTTATAATGTCTGTTTTAACAAAAACAAATAAAATTAATACACAGCTTGTTGCTAACATTTATTGCATCTATTTTACCCATTGTAGGTACCTCCATTTCTTGCTGCCAGCACCCTCTCGATTGAATTTCAATAATTAAAATCTCAATAAATAGGGATTGTGCAGAGGAAGTGACAATTACTGTTACAATTTTAAAAGATTCACACTGTGCATTATGTCCCAGAGTTCTTCAATGGCATCTTGCTTGCTGCTGCCATGGATATTACTGGTGCGAGTACATTTTGTATATTCTACATATTGAAATGAAATATCAGCACAAGAGAGTTTAACCCTTCAAATTCCAACATTAGTTTCTTCTTGTCATACAATAAACGTAACAGCAACAATGCAAGCTCGAGATCAAAGCATTTATCAAGATGGATTGCTACCTTGGTTAAAATCACTAGGAGAAAGGGAGGACCACAGATGCTGGAGATCACAGTCAAAGAGTGTGGGTGCTGGAAAAGCACAGCAGGTCAGGTAGCATCCGAGGAGCAGGAGAATCGATGTTTCAGGCATAAGCCCTTCATCAGGAATGAGGCTTATGAGCCGACGGGGTGGAGAGATAAATGGGAGGGGGAATAATGTAACATGAGCCAAGTGCTGGCAAATGGACTAATTAGGTTGGGATATCTGGTTGGCATGGACGAGTTGGACCGAATGGTCTGTTTCCATGTTGTACGTCTCGATGACTCTATGACTCTAAATTGAGCTTCAATTAAGCGCAATGAGCCTGACATGATCGGCATCAACGTGGACTTCACTAGTTTCCTCATTTCTCTCCCCCCACCATATCCCAACCCTCCAACTCAGCACCACCTTCATGACCTGTCTTACCTGTTCATCTTCCTTCCCATCTATCAGCTCCACCCTTCTCTCCAACCTATCATTTCACCCCCACCTCCATCCACCTATCGCACTCTCAGCTACCTTTCCCCCAGCCCCCCCCCCAACCCCGCCGCCCCCCCCCCCCCCCCCCCCCCATTTATCTCTCAACCCCCTCGGCTCATAAGCCTCATTCCTGATTAAGGGCTTTTGCCCGAAACATCGATTCTCCTGTTCCTCGGATGCTGCCTGGCCTGCTGTGCTCTTCCACCACCAAACCCTCAATAGTGTTACCTTGGTTGGCGTTTTTGCTCATGCACTGCCCACCCTGCCACTCAACAAGAACAATTTGAATTATATAGCATCTTGAACATTGCACAACTTTGCAAAAGCCTCATCACAGGAAATTTGATATCAAGCCACAAAAGAATTTATTGAGAGAGATGGCAGTTTGGCTGAAGTATAAAATAGAAAGGAAAAGTCAGAACATAAGCAGATAAGCTGTCAATGGTGGAGTGTTAAAAATTGATGATTCATGAATGAAGCATTGAAGGATTGCAATTCAAGAGCTGGAACAGGTGATATGCGGGGAGAAGCAGTCTATGAAGAAATACAAACCAAGGATGAAAATTTCTAAATACATTTGTTCCCCTCCAAATACCAAAGAATCGTAGAAATGGCCCTGTGAGATATCCCAACCTAATTAGTCCATTTGCCAGCACTTGGCTCATGTTACATTATTCCCCCTCCCATTTATCTCTCCACCCCGTCGGCTCATAAGCCTCATTCCTGATGAAGGGCTTATGCTCGAAACGTCGAATTCTCTATTCCTGAGATGCTGCCTAACCTGCTGTGCTTTGACCAGCAACACATTTGCAGCTGTGATCTCCAGCATCTGCAGACCTCATTTTTTACTATCTTTTGATAAAACCAGTAAGGTGAAAATTGGGCAGTTTCTATAGTGGGCCTTTGGTCTGCATAGCCAGGTGGCTTCCCAGGTAGTGTCAATGATAAACAACCCTGGCTAACTCTGAGGGTGAGAACTGCATGGCACTTTCAAATACTATCAGTAGGATCATAGGAAACCATGCATCTGTACTTGGTTTGAATGGAATGTGACTAACATGGTTCAGACTATATTGACTGGAGTTGACAATAATGAAGAGGGCATCTCATTGAAACCTATAAAATTCTAACAGGTCTACAGACGAAATGCAGGAAGCATGTTCCTGATGACTAGAGAGTCCAGAAACAATGGTCACAATTTAAGGATAAGGGGTCTGCCATTTTGGACTGAGATGACAAATTAATCAAGATGATTCTCTGCCATTGAAAACAGTTAAGGCCAAAAAATAAAGACGTCATAAAGAAGGAGTTGGATATAGTTCTTAGGGCTATATGGATCAAAGGTAAATGGACAGAAAGTTAAAACAGTTAGATGATCAGCCATTATCATATTGAATGGCGGAGATGACTCAAAGGGCTGAATGGCCTCTTCCTGCTTCTTCTTTCGATGTTTCTACGTTTCAAAATGATGATTACCACATTGTCGCTTGTGACAAAGACAGCAGTGTGAAAGCACACGAGCTCGGATAAAATTGTGGTCCTGGTGTTATTTCCACATCCTGGAGTGGGACTTGATTCCCCAGCTTTATAAGGCTCAGATGTTACTGATTAAACAAGTCAGCAAGCTATGAACATACTGACAAGAATTTCACTGTTTAACATATGCAACCAATTGCCATACCCCCACAAATTTAGTATTCAGTCCACAATCCTATAAGGTAATACAAACTTGTTATTTAACGTGGTTCCTCTTAGACCGGTCACCTCCCAGTGGCTTGTAAAGGGTATATTATTCTTGCGTAACATCACAGCTTCAACCATGATAATACGAGAGCTAACCTAACCCATTTTCTCACTCAATTCTCATAGATGTCCTGTTTTTGTAGCAGGCTCGAAATAGCCATTAAGAGTAGAAACCCTGGTCAACTTTACAATTCTAGGTTCTTGAATTCCATAATGGCCTTACCTCTTTCTTTTCTGTGATGTTACATAACTGAATGCAGACACAAGACAAGGACAGACTACAGGTCAAGTCTAAGTTCTGGTCTGCCTGACTTCACCTTGGACTATACGGATTTGTCAAAAGCAAAAATTTGAAATCCTAACTGTTTTTTCATTACGTTTTTACACAAAAATATCTTCCTTCTTGGCTGGAAGGTATAGAATCTTATCCAAAACAGACAATATTTGCATTGCTAATCAGAGTGTATAATTATAATCTATTTTCTTTGTTGTCCATACAAGTCTCCCTCAATGTTTGAACTATTCTATGTGTCAATGTTCACAATTCAGAATATGCAAATATCTTGATTATAGACACTCAACGTTTGACTGAAGTTTAATTCAAAGAGATAACATCCATCTGCCATTGTGAGTTGGTTTTCCCTCAGCAACATAATTATAAAAGCAGAGGTGAGAACATATTCAAAGACCCATTCATTTCAACAATGGTCCTTCAACATTTATCTCAATTTTTAAACTGACCTTCCTGCTTTGTGAGAGTAGCCATGTCACCAATCTGTGACTTTGGTGACAAATGCTCTGTGCAAAAACAGCTAATCATATTGATTAATAAAAAAGCATGTAAATCAAAATATATGGGACTCCCTAACTATACTCTCAAATGGCACCTTAAAGTCCTATTGGAACAGCTACACAAGCATTGCTAGCCCTCTGTTAATTCACTCTTGCCACAACATGCTCCTGGGCAATTCAAGCCCAGAATGTCAGAAACTATTTGTTGATGAAGTATGTCACCTTTTTGGAGAGGAACAGAGTTAATGTTTCAGGTCAATGTTCATTTCCAGCACTCTTGCTTTGATTTTGTTTCAGCTTTACATAGAGTCATAGGGATGCACAGCATTGAAACAGACCCTTCAATCCAACTCGTCCATGCCTACCAGATATTCTAACCTAATCTAGTCCCATTTGCCAGCACTTGGCCCATTTTCTCTAAACCCTTTCTATTCATATACCCATCCAGATGCCTTTTAAATGTTGTAATTGCACCAGCCCCCACCACTTCCTCTGATAGCTCATTCCAAGCATATAACACCCTGTGTGAATTGTTGCCCCTTAGGTCCCTTTTGTATCTTTCCCCTCTCACATTAAACCTACGCCCTTCTGTTTTGAACTACCCTATCCTAGGGAAAATATCTTGGCTAAACAAACTATCCATACCAGTTATCATTTTGTAAACCTCTAACGTGCCAGGGAAATTAGCTCCAGCCTATGCAGCATCTTCCTATAGCTCAAACCCTCAAATCCTTCAACCCTGGCAACAACCTTGTAACTCTTTTCTGAACCTTTCCATATTTCACAACATCCTTCCTGTAACAAGGACACCAGAATTGCACACAATATTCCATAAGTGGCCTAACTGATGGCCTGTACAGCCACAACATGATCTCCCAGTTGCTACACACAATGCACTCACCAGTAAAGACAATCATACCAATTGCCTTCATCACTACCCTGTCTACCTGCGACATCCATTATAAGATCTCACCTTGTGTTACATCACAATTGTGCTGGATTCTATCCATCTATATACAAATCTGTAGACACACATGTGCACTGGTGTACACAAATGCACATACTTGCGTTCACATAGACAAATGTACACAATATATGACACATCAAAACAGGATAAGGGGATTTTGTAACAAGCCAGCTGAAATTCTTCACTGATCTGCAATATGTTTCTTTCCATTCTAAGCTTTGAGAAGTTTGCTTTCAGAGCTCCATTTGCAGTGGATTTGACATGTGATATTTGATGATGCCCATTGCCTGCTGTCAAATAAACTTGTTCGACATATTCCTGGAGGTTTCAACATGAGGGAGGAAAGTCTGACTCTACATTGGTCACCTTTTACACCATCTTCTCAAATTTCATACGGAAATTGAACAGTCGTCCAATTGGATGATCCTGTATTTTCACTCAACATCTTTTCCCCAACTGTCAATACCTTTTATAATCAGCAAAAAGTGTTCAACAGAAAAATCATTGTACCTTTAATTTTTCTCCTGGAACTTCTGCTTACAGCTTGGAGATTATGTGCAGGTTCCAGCTCAACACTGGAGGGTTGATAACCCTTGACAGCAATTTCATCTCCATCACACAATTCTCAATCTATGAAAAGGCATGTGCTTGGACTGCCAGTGGCTATTCAAGTCAGTGTGATAATTCAATTAAACTGAGCAGCATGACAAAATACTAATTGATAGTTAAATTTAGCAGAAGAAATTTTCGTTATCAGAACAATTAAATCAGGCGCCAGTAGTCACAGATTATTCGTTTTCTTCAACTGAATGTCAAAATGTGTAAAATGTCTCAAATGTTTAAGATAAACTTGTCCCTAAATTTTCACTTTCTTTCAGGTGTACCAGCTGCATTTTCTGGTAATATTGGTATTTGATACAGCTATAATATAAAACAGCATTAACAGCGAAGTAAGACCTCTCAATCAGGTTATGGATTTAAGTCCCACTCTGGAGATTTAAAAATTCCTAGTTAATACCTCCAGCTCTAACCTGACAAAATGTTCCTCTGTCAGAGGTGCTGACTTTTGAATGCCAGTTAAACTAAGGTCCTGCTCACCCATTCAATTGAAAGTAAAAGATTCCATGCCAGTATTTAATGAATAGCAGGGAATATGTTCCCCTGTGTAACTGGCCATCACCGATCACTCAGCCAGCATCACTGATACAGTAACACTTGCTTTAGCTGCTACATTTTGGGTGATATGGTGTCTCAGTGGTTGGCGCTGCTGCCTCATTGCACCAGTGACGTGAGTTTGATTCCAACCCCTGATGAGTGCCTGTGTGGAGTTTGCACATTACTGTGTCTGTGTGGGTTTCCTCCCACGTTGAAGATGTGCAGGTTAGGTCAATAGACCATGCTGAATTGCCCAACAGTGTCCAGTTATGTGCAGAGTCACAGGGACAGGGTAGGGGGTGGGTCTGGGTGAGATGGTGCTTGGAGAGACAGTGTCAATTCGATGGACCAAATGGTCTGTTCCCACACTTTATGGATTCTCTGATATTTCTGGTATTTCATTAGTGACTGTAGAGAAGTGATTGCTGGGCCTCTTGCTGAGATATTTGTATCATCGATAGTCACAGGTGAGGTGCTGGCAGACTGGAGGTTGGCAAATGTGGTGCCACTGTTTAGGAAGGGCGCTAAAGACAAGTCAGGGAACTATAGACCTCAGTGGTGGGTAAGGGAATCCTGAGGGACAGGATATACATGTATTTGGAAAGGCAAGGACTGATTCCCATGGCATTGTGCGTGGGAAATCATGTCTTACAAACTTGATTGAGTTTTTTGAAGAAGTAACAAAGAAGACTGATGAGGGCAGAGCAGTAGATGTGATCTATATGAACTTCAGTAAGGCGTTCAGCAAGGTTCCATATGGGAGACTGATTAGCAAGGTTAGATCTCATGGAATACAAGGAGAACTAGCCATTTGGATAAAGAGCTGGCTCAAAGGTAGAAGACAGAGGGTGGTGGTCGAGGGTTGTTTTTCAGACTGGAGGCCTGTGACCAGTGAAGTGCCACAAGGATTGGTGCTGGGCCCTCTACTTTTTGTCATTTACATAAATGATTTGAATGCAAGCATAAGAGGTACAGTTAGTAAGTTTGCAGATGACACCAAAATTGGAGGTGTAGTGGACAGCAAAGAGGGTTACCTCAGATTGCAACAGGATCTGGACCAGATGGGCCAATGGGTCAAGAAGTGGCAGATGGAGTTTAATTTAGATGAATGTGAAGTGCTGCATTTTAGAAAGTCAAATCAAAGCAGGCCTTATACACTTAATGGTAAGGTCCTAGGGAGTGTTGCTGAACAAAGAGACCTTGGAGTGCAGGTTCATAGCTCCTTGAAAGTGGAGTCGCAGGTAGATAGGATAGTGAAGAAGGCTTTTGGTATGTTTTCCTTTATTGGTCAGTGCATTGAATATAGGAGTTGGGAGGTCATGTTGCAGCTGTACAGGACATTGGTGAGGCCACTTTTGGAATACTGCATGCAATCCTGATCTCCCTGTTATAGGAAGGATGTTGTGAAGCTTGAAGGGATTCAGAAAAGATTTATAAGGATGTTGCCAAGTTTGGAGGGTTTGAGCTATAGGAAGAGACTGAATAGGCTGGGCTATTTTCCCTGGCACATCGGAGGCTGAGGGGTGACCTGGTAGAGATTTATAAAATCATGAGGGGCATGGATAGGATAAATAAATAAGGTGTTTTCCCCAGGTGGGGTTGTCCAAACCTCAAGGGCACAGGTTTAAGGTGAAAGGGGAAAGAAATAAAATGGGATTAAGGGTTAACACTTTTCACACTGAGAATAGTGCATGTGTGGAATGATATGCTGGAGGAAGTGGTGGAAGCGAGTACAATTACAACATTTAAAAGTCATCTGGATGGGTATATGATAGGAAGGATTCAGGGAATATGGTCCAAATGCTGGCAAATGGGATGAAATTTGTACAGAATATCTGATTGGCATGGATGAGTTGGACCCAAAGGGTCTATTTCCGTGCTGCACATCTCTATGACTCTATGATTACAAAAAGCATTTATTTAACAGCAAGGAGGCGCTGGAAGGACCTGTGCTTATAGACAATTGACAACAACCTCTACTTATATAAGGTCTTTGGCTAATGCAATGGTAATGTACAGCAAGTTAACTTAAGTAAAAAAACCTTCCGATTCAGTTGCAAATTCTACAATGTGCTGGCAAGCTCACAGTTAATAGTAAAAAGCTGGACCTAACAATCTTCTAACACAGGCAAGCCTCCCACGATCTACTCTTTTCGGTTGACACCTGATATAACTTCAGCTTTGTCCTCCTCCTCTGATCATTGTTTCTCCACTGATCTTCAGTGGAAAGCAACCTCCCCTCCTGCTTTACAATTACACTGCAGTGAGGAAGGAATATGGGGAGGTTTGATGTTCAGGTTAATTAAGAGTCAGGCATCCCTCCCTAGCTGCTTCCATGTAAGTCTGTCAGGAACTGACCCATAACCATGTATGCTCTGGCTTTTCAGTGCCTGGGTCCTCAGGTATTCTCTGTCAAGATCTGTGCTCACCTTCACATAGCTAATCGAGCTGTTTAATTCTCTTGATCAGCCATGAACTGCAATCAGCAGGCCCTTAAATATTATTCCCTTTTGACTGACTAGTTTACTGCACCAGAGAAATCTCCGATATTTTATCTGACAGCCCAAAAGCAACAAAAATCTGAAATAAACCGGGAGGATTTGTTTCTCGTAATAACATTAAAGGTCAGATTCTCCCCAGTGTTTGAGGTTTAAATGCAAGAGGACATATACTTAAGAAGTCTAGGGTGATTAATGGCTCCAGGCTTGCTAAGGAGAATGGTTGACATGAAGCTCATTTAAAAAACAGCTTGATTTTGTAATGAGAAGACAGGTGGGTTGGGATTCTGGATGAGTAAGATCAAACAATTGAAGGGCTTTTATCATCGAAACATACCTTATGGGAAAAAAAAATATTTACGTAGAAGTGCAAACGCTAATTAAATAGAGGTTTTTTTTTTTCAAATTTTACTTCATAATTACAGATTGTAGTTTTTATATCAGTTGCAATCACTATCTTCACAAATTTCCTCCAGTGTATTAGCTACATTTTCTGCTAATAGTGATGTTTAAATCAACTAAAATTTTTTCAGAAAAATGTTAAATATATACACAAAAAACAAAAGAACTGCAGATACTAGAAATCTGAAACCAATGCAGAAATAGCTGGAGAAACTCTTGGCAGCATCAATGGAGAGAAAGCAGAGTTTACATTTCAAGCCCAGTATTCCTTCATCAGAATAATATATAATAGCGTAACTGGAACATTCAACACCACTGACTCACTGGGAAGCTGTCAGGTTCCTGAGTCAGAACGTTGCAGGTTCAAGTCCCACTGTGGACATTTACAAAATCACAGCTAACACCTTCAGCATCCATCAATATAAGATGCTGCACTGTCACAGGTGCTGACTGTTAATGTGAGAGGACCCGGTTACCCACTCTGTTCAAAATAAAATATTCCATGGCAATATTTGATGAAGAATATAAAAGAGCTTAGGTCACTGGACAAGAATCATTGATTCTGCTTTTCTCTCCACAGATGCTGCCAGATCTGCTGAGTTTCTCTTGCACTTTCTGTTTGTTTCAGTCCCATCACTGATCACTCAGCCAGCATCACTCAAACAGTGTACTTTGAGCTGCTACATTTCTGGTATTTCATCAGTGTGCACAGATTAGTAAAAGCATTTCTTCAATCCTGGGAAGTTCTGAAAAGCAATATCGAACAAGAAACATTTTGCATTTCGGGACTTTTAATGTAATGGAAAGTCACAATTTGCTTCACAGGAATACTATAAAACAAACTAAGACACTAGATAATTCATGAGGATCAATTTACTAGAAGAGCAGATAAGAGGCTGATTTCAGATGAACGTCTTGCCACAGAAAGCTCTAGGGGCCAAAGTCTATTTCAAGGTAAGATAGGTCGATTCTTGATCAGTGTGGGAATCATGAGTCATGGGAAAAATGCAGGAAAGTGAACAGGAGTAATGTCAGATTAGCCATGAACCTACTGAATGGCGGAGCAGGCTCAAAGGGCTGCTTGGCCAACTCCTAGTCCTACTTCTCATAGACTTTAAGAAAGGTCTTATAGGAAGCAAGAAACAAAATGAGGTAGATAGCTACAGAGCGGGTATTTCAGAACATGGAGACATGGCAACTGAAGGCCTGGTCATCAAAGGTGGAGCAACTGATTGGGAGTGCACAGAATTAGTGGAGCACTAATATCTTAGTTGATTTCCCGGATTCAGGGAGATGACAGCGACCGGGGAGCGCAAGGCCATTTTGAAGATGTGGATAAAATTTTAAAATCAAGGCCTTGCTAGACTGAGAATCAATGAATGTCAGAAAGTACAGAGACTATATGCTAACAGACTTACTGCACGTTAAGGAAATGGCAGCAGAGATTTGCATGATCGCAAGTTTATGAAGGTTATAGTGTGGAGGACCAGCCAACAATGTATTAAAATGATCTAATCTAGAGGTGACAAAAGCAATAATGTGGATTTCAGCAGCAGCTTCCAGGACCATAAGAAATTACAGAAAGTTGTCTGCACAGCCTAGACCATCTCGCAAGCCAAACTCCCATCCTTGGACTCCATTTACACTTCCTGTTGCAGTGGAAAGGCTGCCAACATCATCAAAGCACCACTCCAGTAGTGCTCTCTTCCAATCTCTTCTGTTAGACAGAAGATATAGAAGCTTGAAAATGTACTAAAAGATTCAAGAACAGTTTCTTCCCTGCTGTTATTAGACTGCTGAATGAACCTCTCTAACTTCAAATAATGTTGATCTTGGTGATCTTTGAGAAGATTTGTAGCTCAGGTTGATGATAAGTATGTAAGTTAGCTAGCTGAGCTTCAAGGATAGTTTTCAAATATTTTGTCACCATACTAGGTGACGTGATCAGTGAAAGTCTCTGGTGAAGCACTGGTAATATCACCTGCCTCTCCATTTTGTTGATCCTGTGCAGCCATAACCCCATATGCCTTGTTCTGTCTAAGCACCCTATTGAAATGTATGTCCTTGTTTGCTCTGAGCTGCCTGTACTGCTCACAAGCAAAGCTTTTCACTGTTCTTAGATACAGGTGACTACAATAAATCAAATCAAATCAAATGAGCTAAGATGGGGCAAAGTCATGCGACGATACAAAATTGCAAGTCTTCCTTTATAACATATTTTCTACCACTTAATGGGAAATTCTAAAATTAGTATACCAGCGTTAAAGTAATCACACTGCTCTAAAAATCAACTGTTCAGGAAAAGAACAAATGAAGCAAAATAGGACATCCAACATTGACAGGCAGCAACGTTTCCTGCTGTCCTTTGCTACTTGTCTTTTGGTATCACTTCAGCGCACGTACCCCTGTCCCATTCACTGATCAGTGTTTTTGAGAGATCTTGCTTCAGCCTGTCAGTTGACTGCTTGTTTGGGGATTTACGTATCCATCATTCTGACAGCCCTATCATGCCACATGACTTTGCACTCCTTCATTTGTCTGCTTGCATTTGTAGCTTTCAATCTATTTCTGATCTCCTTGCCCCTCACTTGCCAGTACCACGCTGGCCAAATAGCAAAACCTTACAGCAGCTTCTTAACATTTGACTTTGACTTTCAATTAGACTGCCAAACCATGTATGGGTGAAAAGCACCAGTTATTACTCTGCATTAGAGAATCTGTGGGCTGAAGCAATTTAGTGTCAGCAAACTGCATGCTGTACACCATGAACCTGAACTTGCACATAACAAAACTTGTCCTTAAAATCTAAGTGAATGCTCAGTGCACATCTGAAGAACCAGAGAAAAGTTGTGATGCAGGAAGAGGCCCTTCAGCCAATTGTTCCAAGCAAAGACAATGGTCCTAAACTTTGCAGGCTGCAGCACTTAAGGTCCAGATCCAAGTGCCTTTCAATTAATTTTAGGGTTTCTACCTGCACTTCCAAAGCAGGTAGTGAATTACAGAAACATACTATCCTCTGGATAAAAATAATTTAAGTTTTAGTCAAATGATTTGGATGTGAGCATAAGAGGTATATTAGTAAGTTTGCAGATGACACCAAAATTGGAGTTGTAGCAAACAACAAAAAGGATACCTCAGAGTACAATGGGATCTTGATCAGGTGGGCCAATAGGCTGAGAAGTGGCAGTTCGAGTTTAATTTAGATAACTGCGAAGTCCTGCATTTTGGAAAGGCAAATCAGAGCAGGCCTTATACACTTAATGGTAAGGTCCTCAGGAGTATTGCTGAACAAAGAGACCTTGGGGTACAGGTTCATAGCTCCTTGAAAGTGGAGCCACAGGTGGATAGTGAAGGCGGCATTTGGTATGCTTTCCTTTATTGGTCAGAGTACTGAGTACAGGATTTCAGAGGTCATGTTGCGGCTGTACAGGACATTGCTGAGGCCACTGTTGGAATTGCGTGCAATTCTGGTCTCCTTCCGATCAGAAAGATGTTGTGAAACTTTAAAAGATTCAGAAAAGATTTACAAGGATGTTGCCACGGTTGGAGGATTTGAGCGATAGGGAGAGGTGAAGGCTGGGGCTATTTTCCCTTGGAGCATCGGAGGTTGAGGGGTGACCTTGTAGAAGTTCATAAAATCATGAGGGGCATGGTTAAATAGACAAGGTCTTTTCATGGGTTGGGGGAGTCCAGAAGAGAGGGCATAGGTTTAGGCTGAGAGGGGAAAGATGTAAAAGAGACGTAAGGGGCAACTTTTTCACCCAGAGGATGGTACATGCATGGAATGAGCTGCCAGAGGAAGTGGCGGAGGCTGGTATAATTACAACATTTAAAAGGCATCTGGATGGGTATATGAATAGGAAGGGTTTGGAGGGATATGGGCCGGATGCTGGCAGGTGGGACTAGATTGGGTTGGGATATCTGGTCGGCATGGACAAGTTAGACCAAAGGGTCTGTTCCATGCTGTACATCACTATGACTCTAAATGATGTGTCCTCTAATCCTTTCACCAGTCGCCTTCAGTCTGCAACTGCTGGTAATTAGAGGCTTAGAGATCTACCACATGGAAAAAGCCCTTCGACCCATCATATCCACACCAATTAAAAACAACTGCCTAATTATTCTAATCCCATTTTAGATTAGATTCCTTACAGTGTGGAAACAGGCCCTTCGGCCCAACCAGTCCACATCAATCCTCCAAAGAATAACCCGCCCAGACCCATTTCCCTGTGACAAATGCACCTAACACTATGGGCAATTTAGCATAGCCAATTCACCTGACCTACACATCTTTGGACATCTTTTTGACCTCTCCACAAAGGGAAACTGGTTTTTGCTATCTACTCTATCAAAGCCCTTCATAATCTTGTATACCTTGATCAAGTTCACCCCTCAGCCTCCTCTGTTCTCAGAGAAACAACCTTAGCCTATCCAATCTGCTCAGCAGTATGTTTGTCAATCTATTCTGTTCTCTCTCCAGAGTTACTATGTAATTCTTGTAATGAAGTGATCAGATTTGTACATAAACCTGCAGCTACAGCCTAACCAGCATTTTGCACAGTTCCAACACTATCCCCCTCAGTATGCTACTCCTCATCCAATAAAGGAAAGCATTATACATGCAGTCTTTGCCACTTATCTGCCTGGCCATGTGCAAGGAACCATGAACATTTCATAGTCTATCACTTCATATTCCATCGCTTTCTCTACCTCTGCTGTTAGCTTCCTGCATTCTGTGTACTCCTTTGTTTTGTTTGCCTTCTCCAAAAGTATAACCTCACACTTCTCCGGATCGAATCCCATTTTTCTACCCAAGCAGCTAAACTTGCTGATGTCATACTGGAATCGATAGTCATTCTTAAAAAGACAAGTAGGAGAAAGTCAGAGAACAAAGTAATTCTGAAAAGTTAAACTGTGTTTATGTCAGTGCAAGAGGTCTCACAAGCTGACGAACTCAGGGAACGTGGACCTGGGATGTCATAGCTATTACAGAAACTTGGCTGAAGGAAGAACTGGACTGCAAGTTCAATGTTCAGGGGTTCAGACGTTAAAGAAATAACAGAAATAAAGGCAAGAGGAAGGGGAGTAGCATTTTTGATTAAGGAAAACATTCCTATTGTAAAAGAGGGATCATTTAGCGAAAATATATGGATTGAAGTTAGAAATATCAAAGGGATGATCACCTTCAAGGGATAATGTGGGAGGACCCCAATGATCAGAAGGAAATTGAGAAAGATATCTATGAAAATATCTCAAATATATGCAAACATAACAAGCATTGACTGGGACTGCCATAGTTTTGAAGGTTTGGATGGTGAAGAACTTGTTAAATGTATTCAAGAAAAGTTTATTTACCAATATGCAAATATTCCCAAAGGAGAAGGAGCAAAACCTGACCTTCTCTTGGGAAATGAGGCAGGGCAAGCAACTGAAGTGTTAATGGGGATGCCACTTTGAGATTAGTGATTATAATTCTATTACTTTTAATATAGCTATATAAAAGGAGACATCTTCCATAAAAATTAAAGTTCTTAATTGGAGAAAGGCAAATTTTAAGGTTATGGAACAAGACCTTTCAAAAGTTGATTGGAATAGACTATTCACAGGTAAAGGGGCATCTGACAAGGAGGAAGCCTTCAAAAGTGTGACAACGAGCTTTCAGAAGCATCATGCTCCTATTGGAATGAAAGGTAAGATTGAGGAACAATAGATGAATAAAGGTACTGAGGTTCTCGTCAAGAATAACAAAGAATCATGCATAAGATATAGATGGGTGGGATCAAGTGAATCTCTTGAGGAGTATAAAGAATGTAGGAGCATTCTTAAGAAGGAAATCAGGAAGGCAGAAAGTGGATAAGAGATAGCTTGGCAGACAAGATTAAAGATAATCCCAAAAGATTCACAACCACGTTGACAGCAAGTGAGCAACTAGAAAGAGAGTAAGATCCGTTAAAGATCAACAAAGTTGTCTTTGTGTTGAACCTCCAGTGATAGGAGAGATGAATTATTATTTTGTGTCAGTTTTTTCTGTTGAAAAAGAAATGGAGGCGAGAGGACTCAGGGAAATAAATGTTGTTTGGAAAACAGTTCACATCCCAGAAAAGAAGTGCTGGAAGTCTTAGAAAACATAAAGGAAGATAAATCTCCAAGACTTGATCAAATATATCGTAACACATTGTGGGACGTCAGGGAGAACATTGCAGGGGCCCTAAGCAGAAATATTTGCATCATCTAAAATCACAGGTGAAGTACCATACGACTGGAAGGTGGCTAATATCATGTCATTGTTATGAGATAAATGTGAGGTGTTGCATTTTGGTAATGCAAACAAGGACAGGGCATATACAATTAATGGTAGGGCCCTGATTCATACTTAGAACACAGAACATAACAGAGCAGCACAGGCCCTTTGGCCCTCAATGTTGCATCGAGCTGTGGAACCAATCTGAAGCCTTTCTATCCTACGCTATTCCATTTTCATCCAAATGTTTATCCAATGACCATTTAAATAACCTTTCAAGTTGGTGAGTCTGCTATGTTGCAGGCAATGCGTTCCAGACCCCTACTACTCTCTGAGTAAAGAAACTACCTCTGACATCTGTCCTGTATCTATCACTCTTCAAATTAATTCTAAAGCCTCTTGTGCTGGCCATCACCATCTGAGGAAAAAGACTTTCCCTGTCCACCTTATCTAACTCTCTGATTATCTTATATGTCTCTATTAAGTCACCTCTCAACTTCTTTGTCACAAAAACAGCCTTGAGTCCTTCAGCCTTTCCTCATTACACTTTCCCTCTATACCAGGCAAAATCCTAGTAAATCTCTTTTGCTACCACATCCTTCTTATAATGTGGTGACCAGAACTGGACACAATACTCCAAGTGCGGCCGCACCAGAGTTTTGTCCAGTTGCAGCATGACCTTGTGACTCCAAAACTCAATCCCTCTACCAATAAAAGCTAACACACCGTAACTGCACTCCAGGTTGAAGATTTCCCATCAACCACCACCCTCTGTTTTCTTTCAGTTAGCCAATTTCTGATCCAAACTACAAATCACCCTCAATCCCATGCCTCCCTATTTTGTGCAATAGCCTACCATGAGGAACCTTATCAAACGCTTTACTGAAATCCATATACACCACATCAATTGCTTTACCCTCATCCACCTGTTTTAGTCACCATCTCAAAGAACTCAATAACATTTGTGAGACATAACCTAGCCTTCACAAAACCATGTTGACTGTCCCAATCAACTTATTCCTCTCGAGATGATTATAAATCCTATCTCTTATAACCTCTTCCAACACTTTACCCACAAGCTAAAGTAAGGCTCATTGTGTTATAGAACAGAGACACCTACGGGTTCACATAAATAATACTTTGAAATTTACATCACAGCCACACAGGGTGGTTGAAGCGGTGTTTAGCAAGCTTGCGTTAATTGTTCAAGCCTTTGATTATTGGAGTTAGTATGCCATGTTGATGTGTACAGGATATTGGTGAGGCCTCTTCTGGAGTACACCGTGCAGTTTTGGTTATTCTGTTATAGGAAGGATATCATTAAACTGGAGAGATTCCAAAAAAAGATTTACCAGGATGTTGCTGGGAATGTAGAGTTTGAGATAGATTGGAAGATTGAGACTATTTTCATTGGTGCATTTGATGTTGAGGGATGACCATTTTGAAGTTTATAAAATCATGAGGGGCATAGATAAGGTGAATGATGGGAGAGACCAAAACTAGGGGGCATATTTTTAAGGTGAGAGGAAAATCATTTAAGAAAGATATGAGGGGTAACTATTTTACACAGAGAATGATTTGTGTGTGGAATGAACTGCCAGAGAAAATGGTGGATGCAGGTACAATTACAACATTTCAAAGACATTTGGATACGTTCATGAATAGCAAACATTTGGAGGGATATGGGCCAAGCGCATGCATATGGAACTAATTTAGTTTGGGATTATGGTTGGGCATGGACTGGATGGACCCAAAGGGTCTATTTCCATGCTGAATGACTCTATAACTACACAGAGATTTCAATCAGTGTTTAGCATGCATTATAACAGTGGACACCAGAAGGCAACTGAATGCTAATGATTAGGTTGAGGAACAAAGAGTAAAGTACAATGAATCTCAATTGCAATAGTGTTTTTTGACTATCAGCAAAAATTGGTTTTGCATCACGGACTTGGGGACAACACAATGCCTTTTATTTTGGCTCCGCTCAGTTGATACTGTCAATTCTAGTAGGTTGTGTCATGAAGGTGCTGATTTTTTTTGTGAAATCCTCTATTCCAGGAGCAAATCAGGGATAAAATTAATTGATGTGCTACTAACATTAAAATACAACAAAGTTCACCAATCGCAATCCATGCAGAATGTTAAGAATGCTGAGTTCAGTTGCTTCAGAAAACGGAGAGGTGATATATTATAGTTTTCTTCCATGGGATTTGAACATCGCTGGCAGGATTAGCATTTATTGCACACTTCTAATTACCTTGCAAAGGGTGGTGGTGGTCTGCAGTCCTTGAGGTACAGTGCACCCACAGTGCTGACGCATTGGGAATTTCAGGATTTTGATCCAGCAGTAATGGAAAATTACAATGTGGTGTCAGGTTCCAAGTCAGGATGGTGTGCAGCTTGATTGGAAACTTGCTGGTAAAGATCCCATACATCGACTGCCCTTCTTGTGCTTGAGGTTGCACATTTCATAGGTGCAAGACACTTGGGGAGTTTCGCAGTGTTCCCCGTACATGGTGCACACCGATGCTGTTGTGAGCCACTGGTGGGGCAAACAAATACTTCAGATGAAGAATGGGGTGTTGCTGATCAACTGGATTGCTTTATCCTTCTTGCCCTGCTCAAGTTAAAATGGAGAGTCGAAGCTCTTCATTCATACCTTTTAGATAGGGGGACAGGCTTTGGGGAGTTAGGAAGTATGCTATTTGCCTAAAAGTCCCAAGCTATGACTTGTTTTTGCAGTCACAGCATTTATATCATAAAATCCCTATAGTGTGGAAAAAGGCCATTTGGCCCAACAAGTCCACACCAATCCTCTGAAGAGTATCCCACCCAGAGCCATTCCACAACCCTATTAGTCTACATTTGCCCCTGATTAACGCACCTAATCTACACATCCCTGAGCACTATGGGCAATTTAGCACAGCCAATTCACCTAATCTGCACACCGTTGGATTGTGGGAGGAAACTGGAGCACCCACTCAGACACGTTCAAACTACACACAGAGAGTTGCCTGAGGCTGGAATTGAATTTGGTCCCTGGCACTAAGAGGCATCAGTACTAACCACTGAGCCACTGTGCCATCCAGTATTGCTGGTCCAGTTCAGTTTCTGGCAAGTGGTAGCCTCCCAGAACCCCCAATGGTAGTGCTGCTGTAGGGAGCTTGGTAGATTTTTACTGAAGATGGGCCAATTCCTGGCACTTGCAAATGTTACTTGCCAAATATCAGCGCAAGTCTAACTTGCTGCATATGATGTGGAGGTGCCGGTGTTAGACTGGGGTGGACAAAGTCAGAAGTTACATGGCACCAGGCTGGAGGTCACTTCACTTGAAGAAGGAATGGTGGTCCAAAAGCTTGTGAGCTGTGGTCTGTTACCTGGTCTTGTGTAACCTCTGATCTTGCCACATATGGGCATGGACTATTTATTGATTGTTGATGGTGGTGGATTCAATGATCATAATGCTATTAATGTCAAAGCACCACGGTTAGATTGTCTCCTACTGCAAGTAGTCATTGTCTGGCATTTGTGTGGCATGACTGTTACTTGCCAAGCTTTACCTAGTTGATTTTAACCCAACTGCAAATCTTCTTGCAAGGATGCCTGCCTTGAAGAAGTTTTCCTCCCCTGTCTACAAGAATCTCAGTGAGTCTCTCTCTCAATACAAACCCCAGGTCATCTCCTCTGCCTTGAAGCTCTTACCTATCACCTTCATCCCCACCCCCTTTCACCCATTGTACTCTTTGCTACTTTCCCCCACCCTCCTCTCTGACCTATCACCTCCATCCCCACCCCCATTCACCTATTGTACTCTGTGCTACTTTTTCCCTACCCCCACCTCTCCTCTCATTTGTCTCTCCACTCTGCAGGCACCCTGCCTCTTTTCCTGATGAAGGGCTTTGGCCCAAAACGCCGATTTTCCTGGTCCTCGGATGCTGCCTGACCTGCTGTGTTTTTCCGGCACCACACTTGTCATCCTAAGCCTAGATATTTTCTGAGTCTTGTTGCATTTGAGCATGGACTGCATCAGTATCTGAGGAGTCACGAATAGTGTTGAACATTGTGTAATTATCAGTCAACAGCCTCACTTCTGACCTTCTGATGAATGGAAGGTCATTGATGAAGCAGCTGAAGGTGGTTGGGCCTAGAACACTACCCTGAGGAACTCCTGCAGAGATGTACTGGAGCTGATTTCCATTCTTATTGGGACGACATTAGTAAATCAGCTTATTTTTCAATTGTTGGCGTGGTTATATGATTTCCATTAGACTAACTTGTAATTTCAATTTTTTTAAAAATTGAATTCAAGTTGGGCCATCTGCCAAGGTGGGATTTGAACCCATGTTCCCTGAATATTAATGCAGTGTTTTGGATTATTAGCCTTGTTATATTAGCACTATGATACCATCTCCACTTAGGATCAATCACCCATCCTATACAGACCTGCAACTATTTTAATCTACAATTAATTATCCAGCTTTCTGTTAAAAAGCCATGGAAGTTTCCCTTCACATGATGTGAGGATTGCTGGAAAGTTCAGCATTTGTTCACCAGCCTTAACTTTCCTTAACTGAGTGACTTGCCATGCCAGTTCAATACAACTACATTCCTGAGATCTGGACTCACATACAGACCAGGCGAAAGTGATGTCTGCAGATGCTGGAGATTAGAGTCTAGAGTGTGGTGCTGGAAAGTACAGCAGCTCAGGCAGCATCAGAGGAGCAGGAGAATTGATGTTTCGGGCAAAAGCCCTTCATCAGAAATGAGGCTGTGAGACCAGGTTGTGGTGAGATAAATTGAGGAGGTGGAGGCTGGCGGCTGGGAGGAAGGTAGCTGAGAGTGCGATAGGTGGATGGAGGTGGGGGTAAAGGTGATAGGTCAGAGACGAGGGTGGAGCGGAAACTGGTGAAATCCACATTGATGCCCCTGGGGTTGGAGGGTCCTGAGGCAGAAGATGAGGGGTTCTTCCTCCAGGAGTCGGGAAGTTAGAGAGTGGCAATGGAGGAGGCCTAGCACCTGCATGCCCTTGGCGGAGTGGGAGGGGAAGTTGAAGTGTTTGGCTACGGGGTGGATTGGTTGGTGCAGGTGTCCAAGAGATTCTCTCTAAAGCACTTTGCAAGTAGGTGCCCTGTCTCTCCAATGTACAGGAGACCACATTGGGCGCAACAGTTACAGTAAATGACATGTGTGGAAGTGCAGGTAAAGCTCTGATGGATGAGGAAGGCTCCTTTGGGGCCCTGGACGGAGGTGAGGGGGGAAGGTGTGGGCGCATGTTTAGCAATTCCTGTGGTGGCAGGGGAAGGTGCTAGGAGGGGAGCGTGGGCTGATGGGGGAGGGGGTGGAGGTGTGGACCTGACAAGGGAGTTGCTGAGGGAATGGTCTTTATGGAAAGCGGATAGGGGTGGGGAGGGAAATATATCTCTGGTGATGGGATCCGTTTGTAGGTGGTAGAAATGGTGGAGGATGATGCGATGTATACGGAGGTTGGTGGGTTGGAGGATGAGGACCAGGGGCATTCAAGGTCAGCAGAATGAACACTACTGACCAACAGATGGATTACTTTATAACAAACCTCACAGCAATTATCACCGAGACAAGCTTTATAATCAAAATGCATTAAGTGAATTAATATTCCATTAGTTGGTGGGTGAGATTTGAACTGATTTTTACCACATGGAGACAGACAGTCAAACCAATCTATCTCTGTATTCGCAACACAATAAAATTAAACCAATGAATATCCCCAATAGTCCAATGATTCCTAACCAGCCTTTTGAATAACCAAATCCCAGACTTTACAAACAATTAATTTTCAGACAAAAGACTTAAATATTTATTAAATGAAGAATAACCTTAGCAGAGAGAAAATTAAACACAGTAATTAAATTGATGTTTGTACTTTAAACCTGAAACATTTGTTCTCAGTCTCCGTTCATATAAAAGACAAACAAACATGGTCAAGAGCTAAATTAAAGAAAAACAAAACTGGCCAGATTATTTAACTGGCTTTTGTGATGCATTGTTTCACACAGTAAGCCTGACGTCAGTGGTGAGGAAGCTGTTGGAGAAGATACTGAGACAGGATTTATTCACATTTGGAAGGAAATGGACTTGTGAGTGATAGACAGCATGGTTTGTGTGGGCAAGGTCATGTCTCATCAACTTGATTTTGTTTTGTGAGGAGGTAACGAGAATGATTGATAAGGGAGGGGCAGTGGATGTTGTCTACATGGACATTAGTAAGGCCATGCGATAAGGTACTTTATGGCAGGTAGAGTCCCATGGGAGCTGGCCAGATGGATACAAAACTGGCTTGATCATAGAAGACAGAGAGTAGCAATGGAAAGGTGCTTTTCAGAATGAAAAATCAGTAACTAGTTGGTGTTCTGCAGGGAATAGTGCTGGGACCTTTGTTGTTTGTAATACACATATTTAAAAATTAATCAGGAGGAAAATATAGGTGATCTATTAATGACTTTGCAGATGACACCAAAATCGATGGAGTTGTAGATGGAGATGGAGAGAGAGGATACAGTGGGATATTTGATTTGATTTACGGTCGTCACATGTACCTAAGTACAGTGAAAAGTTTTGCAAGCAGTGCAGGCAGATCATAGCAAACAAGGACATACAGGTCAGAGGGTGCTTGGACAGAGTGAGGTATACAGGAGCTGCATAAAGCAAGATCAACATTATTTGAAGTTAGCAATATCCATTCAGCACTCTAATGGAGCAGGGATAAAGCTGTTCTCGAATCTGTTAGTGCGTGTATTCAAACTTCTGTATCTTCTGCCTGATGGAAGAGGGTGAAAGCGAGCATTACCAGGGTGGGGAGGAGAGGGTCTTTGATGATGTTGGCAGCCTTTCTGTGGCAATGTGAGGCATAAATGGAGTCTATGGATGGAAGGTTGGCTTCCGTGATGGTCTGGGCTCTGTTCACAACTCTCTGTAGTTTCTTACAGTCCTGGGCAGAGCAGTTGCTGTACCAGGCCATTATGCACCCGGATCTGTGGAAGTTGGTGAGAATCCTTATGGTCATGCTGAATTTCCTGAGCTGCCGGAAGAAGAAGAGGCTTTGTTGTGCCTCCCTGACCACTGCACCTATTTGGGAGGTCCAGGGTAGATTGTTCAATCGATTACAGATTTGGGCAGAGAAATGGCAGATGGAGTTTAATCTGGACAAATGCCAGGTGATGTATTTTGGAAGATAAAATTCATGTTCAAATTATACAGTTAATGGCAGAACTGTTAGGAGCACTGACATATAGAGAGATCTGGGAGTATAGGTCCACAGACCGCTGAAGGTTAGAAGACAGGTGGATAAGGCATACAGCAGCCTTGCCTTCATCAGCCCTGGCATCGATTGTAAAGGTTGGCAAGATTTGTTCCAGACATACAAAACTTAAAGCCACATTTGGAATATTGCATGCAGTTCTGGTTCCCACACTACCCAGAGGGCCTAGATCCTTTGGAGAGGGTATAGAAAAGGTTTAACAGGATGTTGCCTGGTCGAGAGCTCTAAGCTGTGAGGGGAACTTGGAGCAAATTGGATTGTTTTCGCTGGAGAGACAGAGGCTGAGGGGCCACCTGATAGAAGTCTACAAAATCATGAGAGGCATAGTTACAGTGGATAGTCAGAGGCTTTTTCCCAGGGTAGAAAGGTTAACTACAAGAGGGCACTATTTCAAGTTGAGAGGGAAATAGTTTAGGGGAGAAGTGTGGGGAAAACTTTTCACACTGAGCATGGTGGGTGCCTGTAACACACTGCAATGGAGGCGGTGGAAGCAAGAACATTAACAATGTTTAAGGTGTCACTTGACTGACATGAGCGTGAGATGAAGAGAGACAGGTACCGCACATGGGCAATAAGTAGAAGTTCTAAATAAGGATTAGAATTGGCACTGGCTTCCTGGGCTGAAGGGCCTGTTCCTGTGCTGCATTATATTGTATAGGTATACTTCTGGATCGATTTTCTGGAACCATCAATCAGGACCACTTTCTCAGTTCACCCAAACAAAAGGCAGCAAACCTAACTCAGTACTCTACTGTTTGGGCTTCTGAAAGGTGCTGTGGCAGATGAGGCAATGGGCTTTAAAATCTTCATATTGCCTGGCCAACAGTCAAGCTTCTATCCTCCAAAGACAGAGTTAATTAAAAACTTCAATTCTGGTTCCACCCTGAGAGATTGAATATCTTCCTGAGCCCTCAATTGGCCATTCCTGATGAAGGGCTTTTGCCCTAAACATTGATTTTCCTGCTTCTCGGATGCTGCCTGACCTGCTGTGCTTTTCCAGGACCACTCTGAACTAAACTCTAGTTTCCAGCATCTGCAGTCCTCACTTTTGCCTACCATTCAACAACTGCCATCTGCTTCAATAAGAGTGTCTTCCATACTTGCTGACACCAGTTCCCAAGTCCTGACATCATTAATAGCCAACTTCTCCTCTCTGGTTAAAGACAATGCTGCTCCTGGGATAGTTTGTAGAACATAGAACATAGAACATAGAAAATACAGCGCAGTACAGGCCCTTCGGCCCTCGATGTTGCGCCAATCCAAGCCCACCTAACCTACACTAGCCCACTTTCCTCCATATGCCTATCCAATGCCCGTTTAAATGCCCATAAAGAGGGAGAGTCCACCACTGTTACTGGCAGGGCATTCCATGAACTCACGACTCGTTTGTCTTTTGGAACTCTTTCAAACAAAATTCAGCCTGTAATTAACCTCCAGGCTTGGCCTCACCTAAAAAAAAGGTTTGATTTGCTCTTTTCCCTTTACCACCATCTGTTTTAAAGTCCGCAGTCATTCACAGTGAAGTTTTCCCAGTTCACAATTCCAAATCAAAATCGATAAACTAAGAAAAATATAAATAATGAACAATCAGAGAAGGTTCTAACATGATGTCCTGACAGCATTAGTCTGGCCCTCTGAACTAGTCCAGTGACATGACCACTACTTCCCCTCTTTACTTCTACTATGCAACGCCTTGCAAGTCCTAACTGTGCACTCCCTTACCTTGTTTGCTTTCCTCATTTAATCATAAGATTGGATACGTTAAGCTTGAACATTCTAGAAGGCAGAGAAGATAGAGAGAGCTAAGAAAGTCCACTGATCTCAAGTATTGTGTGCAGCTCTGGTCACCTTGTTAGAAGAAGGACATTATTCGCGTCAAAAAGTGTGGTGCTGGAAAAGCACAGCCAGTCAGACATCATCCAAGGAGCAGGAGAGTCAACATTTCGAGCATGAGCTCTTCATCAGGAATATGCTTGGAATGTCAACTCTCCTGCTCCTCGGATTCTGCCTGACTGGCCGTGTTTTTCCAGCATCACAATTTTCAACTCTGACCCCCTGCATCTGCAGTCCTCAGTTTCTCTTAAGATATTATTGAAGACAGAGTTAAAAAAAAGATGCACCAGGATGTTGCCAGGAATGGAGGGTCTGAGGTATAAGAATTGACTGGACAGACGGAGACTTTTTTCACCGGAGTGTAGGAGGTTGAGCAGTGACTTTATTGAGGTTTATAAAATTATGAGGGCCATAGATAAAGCGAATGGCAAGGGTCTTTTCCCTAGGGTAGGGAAGCTCAAAACAAGGGGGCAAATGTTTAAGGTGTGAGGAAAAAGATTTTAAAATTACATAGGGACAACTTTTTTTTATACAGAGAGTGATTCATGTGTGAAATGAACTGCCAGAGAAAATGTTTGGTGCACATACGGTTCCAATGTTTAAAAGACATTTGAAAAAATTCATGAATTTTAGTTTGGAGAGCATGGGTGCAGTCCGAGCAGGTGGGACTACTTTAGTATGGTCGGCATGGACTGGTAAGACTGAAGGGTCTGTTTCCATGCTGTATGAAAGAAAGAACTTGCATCAAAGGACGCGATAAGACAACGCATGTTGAGAAAAGGAATATTCAGGCTGGTATGTTATCAGCCGAAAACAAAACTGAAGGAGGAGGTTCAAATGAGTGCCAGTGATATCAATACAGCAGATAGAAACAGGCGGGGTGGTAAGAGCAAGTGAGGTTGGACATGAAAGAATTACCTCCAACATGAAGCACAAATTAAAAATCACACACCAGGTTATAGTGCAACAGGTTTATTCGGACTATTAATCTGGTGTTGTGTGATTTTTTAACTTTGTACACCCCAGTCCAACACTGCCACCTCCAAGTCATGACATGAAAACCATGTTTCCTTGCAGCTTACTCAGATTGTGTGGTAATATTCCATCATGGAATAAACTGCCATCTACTCTTAGACACATTCAACATTTCAAAGTATTTGGCTATCACTAATCAGGCCCTTCCTCCGAAAACAGTAAGTGGTTGAAGATTGTTTGATAAAAAATATTATAGCTGGAAATCAAAGTACAGAGAAAATCTATTTTTACAACACAAGTTGTGCTTTATAGCTTTATCTATGATGCCATTTGCTTCTGAAAGACTTTTAAAATTCTGTCAATGCCACCAATTATATCACATAAATAAAGTGGCAAAGAGTTTAAACTGTGCAATGCTCAAAGCAAAGCTTGAAAAGAAATGGTACATAAATGACAAGGTTAAAATCACTATCTGTGATGCTTTTAGAACGTTTTATGTCACATTAAAATCATCAACATTGTCCAAATCTATACAACTCCCACAGGACAGTGCAGAATTCACATCAGACCTTACTCATTAGCTGAACAGAAGGCAGAAACAAAGGAGGATAAGGAAATAATGCATGCAAATAAATAAAATGGGATTTTCGAAAGACTTTCATGTACAGACAGTTTTCATGATCTTAAGGCATCCATAACCATATTGAGAGCCTAAAAAGTAATTTTTGAAGCGTACTAAATGTTGTATTGAGGAAAGATGTTTTCATACAAGTTCACAGAATAATAAGCAACACCAGCCCATGAGACACATTTGAAAGGAATCAAGAGAGAACATGCCAGATTAATGTCCTGCACTGTGTTGAGTCAGTTATGCTGATATGGGTGCACTCCATTGCTACTCATAGTCTTTGGGTTAAGGGACAAATAAGAATATAAATCTCCTTGTTGTGAACATTATTCATCAACTCCTATTTGTTAAGCATGCCAACAATGTTTGTCCACAGTTTTGTTTTGATTTCAGACAATACGGGCTGGGACTATCTTTTGAAAACAGATGAGAAATAATAGATGGATTCAGTGATTGGAGGCAAATTTAGTGCATGGATGAAACTTTAACTAAAAACAGATAGCAACAGATCGGTGTTGAATCTCACCAAATATGACATCTGTGGAGAGACAAACAGCATTATGACTCTTCTTCAGAACTTCAAAGTTCTGCTTCTGGCAGACAGGCATTGGAGAGGCAGTGAGTTACTGTTTGCAAATTTCATTTCTGCTGACCTGTGCAGTTCCCAAGAAGACTCATAGTGGACTCAAAATGTTAACTCTATCTCTCTAACTGCAGAAGCTGCCAGATCGGCTAAGTTTATCCAGCAATATCTAATATTTATTTGAAATTTCTAGCATCGGCAATGTCTTGTTTTTATTAACTTGCAGGAGCAATAGAAAAGCAGCAGTGACTTCTTAAATAGAGAGAGATTATGGAACTCTGAGGGACAGAATGAGCCATGTGAAGTTCTTACACGGGAAGGCAGATGGAATGCCGTTTATTGCAAGAGGAAAGAAATATAAAAGTATGTTACAGTTTGCCATATTTGTACTCGGCATTAGTGACCCCACAGCTGGAATACTGTTTTGTTATTTTTTTATATAGGTATTTTTGTTGCAAAAAGAAAATTTGGAAGATTTTTTTAACAAAATTACAAAACTAGTAAGCATCAATATAAACTTAAATAAGTAAATAAAACTAACAAAACACAAAAAAGAGGAAAGAAAAAACCCAACTAACTACTAATCTATTGTACAAACAACCAAAACATAAAATAGGATATCATACATACTGACAGTAATCAACAAAGTAATTAAACAGCTAGACACATGCTCAAAATAGATTTACATCGAAACATAATAAAACCCGTATTTATACGGGATTCCTCCTCCACGAGGGGCCCTGGAGCCAGCCAGAACCATTACCATAGCTAAACAAAAGCCCTGGAGAATATGGCCGAGATATCCATCGAGATAATTCAAAAAGGCTGCCATATTTTATAAAATAATTCAGTTTTTTGGTGCACCATATTGGTGAGGAAGTCAAGCGGGATATATTCCATGATTATCCTATGCCAATTCGAAAGTCCTGGGGGGCCTTCAGCTACCCAATTCACTAAAATATTTTTCCTTGCACAAAAGGAGAGGATGGTAAATAATTTCCTCCCGTGCACATCCAGGGAGGGAAAATCTGAAGAGCCCAAAAGCAGGGACACTGGATCCAATCCAATCTCCTTACCCAAGATCACTGTCAAGGTATTCACCCTTCTATCCCAATACCTGCAGATCTTATGGCATGTCCATAGACAAAACGTGAGAGTGCCAACTTCTATTTTACCTTTAGGACACATTGGGGATGCTCCTACCTTGAATTTTGCGTGTCGTTCAGGTGCCCTGTGTAGTATCTTTAATTGAATAGCCTGAGTTCTATTACAGATAGAGATCTTTCTGACATTTTCCCAGATGTCCTCCCACATTTCTAAAGAGATTTCCAACCCTAATTCTTGGTTCCAGGTTTTATATAATGGTTCCAGGACCTTCGATACCTTATTGTACAGTGAGTGATAAAGAATACTGACCGAGGGTGGCCCATCGGCCAGAGCACTCTCCTTTCCCTATCCGATTTGTAGGGATTGATTATCAGTGCAGTTTTCTTTTGTATAAAGTCTCGCATTTGAAAATACCGAAAATGGTCCCTGCTAGGTAGTTCAAACTTCTGGTGCAACTGCTTAAAGGATATCATAACCTCCCCATCGAACAGGTCTCCCAAGCAGGAGATACCTCTGGACTTGTCAGCCCAGGCTGGAATTCCAATGCTCCCACAATGGGGGTATAAGGGGAAGTTCTTTGCAGGTTACTCTCATCTTGTTGCATTATCCTCCAAGCTTTAATTGTATTTCATACAATAGGATTTTTACAATAGTCTATAATAACTCTCATCTCGTCCATAAATAAAAGATTGATGAGGGGACATTTTGCTTGGGAGGTCTCAATATCTAACCAGATTGACTGTGGGTCACAAGAGACCCTGTCAGCGACATAAGATAATAGGAAGCTCAATTGGCACCTCCTAAAATCTGGAAAGTCCAGTCCTCTCCTTGCTTGTTGGAGTTGCAGCTTTTCGAATTTGATAAGGGGCTGTTTATGATTCCAAATAAAGGAGCCGAGCCAGACATAAAGCTTATGCAGTGCCTATCTCAGCATCATCAAAGGGAGCATTCTTATCAGATACAAATGACGAGGTAGGATATTCATCTTGACTAAGGCTACTCTGCCTAACCAGGATATTGGGAGATCTCCCCAGCGTTGAAGGGCCTGCCTCATTTTCTTTTGTAAGTGTACGTATTTGGCTTCATACAACTGACCAAGTATTGGATTGATAAAGATACCTAAATATAGAAAACCCTCTAGTGACCTTCGGAAGGGAAAGCGAGATCCATCCAGTAAGACCTCCCAATGACATAGCCTCCGATTTCATAAAATTGATTTTGTAACCTGAGAACATACCAAATAGATTGATCACTTGAATTAAGCGAGCCACGGATGTCAAAGGATCACTTCAGAAAAGGAGGACATCATCTGCATAGAGAGTAATTTTGTGCTTGCCTGATCTAACCCTCGGGGCCTTCATGTTAGGGTCAGTTTGTATAGCTTCCACCAGTGATTTAATCACTAGCGTGAATAATAGTTGTGAAAGAGGACATCCCTGACGATAGCCCCTGCCGACACGAAAACCATACGAGCCTAAACCATTGGTGATCACTGCTGCTTTGGGATCATTATATAATACTGAAACCCATTTAGTAAATACCTCTCCAACACCGAACCTTTCCAATGTATAAAAAAGATATGGCCATTCTACTCGATCTAATGCCTTCTCTGCATCTAGGGAGACAACTAACCTGGTATTGTTCCCTGCTGACAGGCTTGTATCATATTTAAGACCCTTCTAATATTATTAGTTGGTCTGTGACCCTTGATAAACCCCGTCTGGTCCTCTTTTATAATGTATGGTAAAACTCTCTCCAGTCTTAATGCTAACATTTTTGAAAGAAGTTTGAAATCCACATTTAACAAGGATATGATCTAGATGAAGAACAATCTTCTGGGGTCTTTCCCTTCTTGAGAATGAGAGAGATATTTGCTCTCTCAACGAAGGCAGGACACAGCTCTGACTGTGTGAGTAATTATACATATTTATGTGTGGCCTGGCCAGTTCCCCTATAAATTCTTCACAGAACTCAACCTGGAATCCGTCTGGTCCAATGCTTTGGCACTCTGAAGATGCCTAACCACATCCTATACTTCCTGGGTTGTCAATGGGGCATTCAAGATCGACACCTGCTCTGAGATTAGGCCCAGAAGATCCAAATTTTTAAAGAGGGATTTAATCTTCCCATGTGGTAGATGTGATGCTAATCAAACAGGCTGCTTTGTCCTGAATAGTGTCAAGCTTTTTGAGTGTTGTTGGGGCTGCATCCAGGCAACTTGGAATCATTCCATCACATTGTTGTTTGTACCTTGCATCTGGGGAAATGGGAACGATTTTGTCATTGCATAATTCATCACCTCTGACCTGCTCCTGTAGCCAAAGTATATCCACTGCTGGAACAGCTCTTTTTTCTGGTGAATAGTAACTCTTAGAATTTTGATGCTGGTGGATTCTATTGAAAGTTAAGGGTTGACAGTTAAATCTGTCTTTAAAATGTGTACTGTGAACGCTAGAGATCAGAAATAAACAAAAATGGTACTGGAGAAACACAGCAGGTCTGGCAAGCAGCATCCAAGGAGAGAAAAACAGAGTTAACATTTCAAATTCACTAACCCTCCATTTGATGAAGAGTCACTGGACTTGAAAGGTTATTTCCGTTTTTCTCTCCACAGATGCTACCAGACCTGCTGTGTTTCTCCAGCACTCTCTGGTTTTGTTTCTTAAATTCTTTCTTGTTGAAGATGGTCATTGCCTGGCACTCTTGTGGCCTGAGCCTGATTACTGTCCATGCCTTCATACATAGACAGGCCACTTCAGTATCTGTAGTTCATGAATAGTTCTACACATTGTTCACTGATGGTTGCACATCTCCATTTCTGGCCTTACAACAGAGAGAAAGACATTGCTGAAGCAACTGAAGAAGGTAGGAACCTGAGATGACATGACAGGATGGGTGTGAAAGGTTTTTTTTCCTTGTGGGAGAGACTAGAACTAGAGAACACTGCTTAGAACCAAAGGCATTCAATAAAAGATAGAGATGTGCAGAACTAAAGCTAAAAATCAGTCAAGGATTAAGATACCTGTGTGGAAGAGAGAAGATTTTAGAGGTCTAAAATTTGAAGTGGAGCCAGTTGATTGGAAATGCAATTTAGTGGATCAATGTTGGATAGAAAATGGACAACTTTCATAAGAGAGATGACTAGAGTGCAAACTGGGTGTATACCCATAAGAAATAGGTGCAGAATATCCAATCCTAGAGTAAACTGGATTGCTCAGGATATTGATGAGGAAATAAGGAAGAAAATGGAGGCAATATGATGCATACTAGAATAATGACAGTAGTAGAAGTCAGGAACAGTTTGTCAAATGCTGTTGAGAGTCTCAGGCTGGAATTAGGAAGGCGAAGAGGAAGGTTGCCAGGCTGGGCTAAAAAAGAAGTAAAATGTTCTTCAAACAAAACTAGTGAAGAATAGAGTGCGGCCAACAAGAAACAAGCTGGGTAAGCTGCTCACTGAAGCAAAGACAGGGGTAGTAAATGGTGATAATGGCCCAATTAAAAACATGGGTGTTGAGAAACTGAGTAGTATAGTGATAGATAAAGAAAAGGTACTCAAAAGGCTGGCAGTACTCCAGTTAGAGAACTCACCAGGCCCATATGGGATGCATCCAGGATTGCTGAGAGAGGTAAGGGAGCAAAATTGCAGAGCCCACTGACAGAAATTTTCCAGGCCTTCTAAACACAGGTTTAGTCTCAATGGACTGGGGAATTTCTAATGTGACACCACTGTTTGCGTAATGGACAAATGATAGCCCAGGAAACTATAGACATGTCAACTTGACATCAATAGTGGGAAACTGATGGAGGCCATAATACAGGATAAGATAAATACAGCAAAAAAAATGTTCATACTAGACAGTCAACATTACCTGGTCAAGAGTAGGTCATGTCTGCCAAATTTAGTTGAGTTCTTTGACAAGGTGATACAGGCAACGGTTGAGGGTAATGCTGAGGGTTCTGTCGGTTTGGACTTTTAAAAGCTTTTGAGACAGTGCCACATGGCAGGATGGTTAGCAAATTAGAAATGCTGAGGATTGATGGGTCCATGGCAGCATGGATTCGAGGATGGCTAACAAATATGAAATAGAGGGTAGGTATATAGGTGGGCATTTCTCAGACTTAAGCCGAGTTGAAAATGGTGATTCCCCCTGGGCTCGGTGTTAGGACCCTTGCTTTTTATGATTTAAATAAATGATTTGGAGATGGGTGCTAAGGGAAAGATGTCTAAATTTGCACTAAGTGAGGAAAATATTGAATTGTGAGGATGACATTGAGTGACTTCAGAGAGACACTGATCAGTTGGTCAAACCTTAATGGCAGAACTATTCTGAAATCAACTCAGTATCTGAGCAATTAATCAGAAGTTCCAAAAGCCCCAATTACAAGGAACAATAAAATTTGTAACACTTGGACCTCTCTTCCAAGCAAATGTAAAACTATAGTCTCACTGTCCTTTATTGTTGAGAATTAGAAGGTCATTTAACTATAAACTCAAAGAATAGCTGATACAAAGAAAACAAAGAAAAAATGACATGACTGAGAATGTGACAAGAAAAGGAACAGCTTATGCCCGAAACATCGATTCTCTTGCTCCTCAGATGCTGCCTTACCTATTGTATTTTTCCAGCAACACACTTTCGATTCTGATCTCCAGCATCTGCAGACCTCACTTTCTCCAAGGAATGGGAGGTACCAGTAGGATAATTTTCTCAATCAGTGACACAATGGAGCTGATGACTTCCTCCAAGATCAAATTCACATTAAAATATTCATTACATATTTTGATTAATTATTTGCCGCAAATGTAATTTAAAAATTGAGTTATTTGTTATTATAACATTTACTTCAGCAGCATATTTTCTGTATTAGTTTTTTTAAAATTTGCAATGGAAGGATAGTATGATGGCTCAGGGGTTAGCACAGCTGCCTCACAGCGCCAAGGACCTGGATTTGATTCCAGCCTCAGTCTGTGTGAAATTTGCACATTTTCTGTGTGTCTGTACAGCTTTCCTCCTACAATCCAAAGATGTGCAGGTTAGGTGAACTGACCATGCTAAATTGCCCAGAGTGTTCAGGGATGTGTGGGTTAGGTGTATTAGGGGGAAATATTGGGAAATGGGTCTGAGTGCTACTCTTCGGAGAGTCGGTGTAAACTTGTTGGACTAAACTGCTTGTTTCCACACTATAAGGATTCTATGAATTGTACCAATTATTGACCAGACAGACATATTAAACTTCTGAAATTGGGATATTTTTGAGGATTAGCACCAACTGGTTATCAATCAATCATAGTTACATTCATTCTGTGTATTTTGATTGCAATTTTTCAGCAACAGAAGAGCACAAGAATTAAGTGAGATAAAAATTCAACCCTTTAATGTAAAGTCACTGTTGGGGACAAATGTGGGTCCAACATGAGTTGACCTGTAAATCTACATGAATTTTCAGCTGGGATAAGAATGAAGGGAAGGGTTCTAATTAACTTCATAAATCAGTTAAGATTCATTTTCATTTAACCTTATTTAAATAGGTAGTCAGGTTCAAAGAAAAAAAAATTAAACTGCATAAATACACGCAGATGCTGATGTTGCAGACAGAAGGCTTCTGTGAAAATGCAATGTGGCCAAACCAACATTAACTTGAACCTTTATTTGCAAACGGAATGTGAGGAATACCCCATACCACACCAAGAAAGTGGAGCAGCGTGATGGGTCAGTGGTCAGCACTACTGCCTCACAGCACCAAGGACCTGGGTTCAATTCCAACCTTGGGTGACTGTCTGTGTGGAGTCTATATATTCTCCCTGTGTCTGTGTGGGTTTCCTCCTCAATCCAAAGGTGTGCAGGTCAAGTGAGTTGGCCATGCTAAATTGCCCATAGCTTTAGGTGTAGCAGTCAGAGGGAAATGTGTCTGGGTGGGTTACTGAGTGGACTTGTTGGGCTGAAGAACCTGTTTCCACACTGTCGCTAATCTAAAGACAAAGCAATGGTGTTTAGACACGAATGGTAATGAAGTACAGGCTTTGGACAGGAAATAGGATGGCAACTGGGAGGAAAGGGAGTGGTAAGACCAGAGGCATCAGGTGCTTTGATACTTTTGGAACATGTATAGAACAAGGTGCTTGTCTAAATTGGCCATTTCTTTCAATGTCACTGGGTCAAAATCCTCAAATTCCCTCCTTAACAGCATTGTAGGTCAACCTATTGCACATAGATTGCAGTGACAATCACCACCACCTTCTAAAGGGTAACTAGGGACAAGCAATAAGTGCTGGCCTGCCAGTGACACCCACATCACACAAAATAAATAAATAAATGTTAACATTCAGAATACGAGTGTTGTGCTGTCTAAATGATTTACAATGTATTAATATCAGGTGAATCCTCATTGGGTTAGAGTGCTCCCTCAGAATCCTTGCTGTGATAGACTCTCCCAAATTTAGGAAAAGCAATCACCGATCTGAACCTCAAAGTTCCGAACAGTATTTCTTAAAATAATCCGCAATAACAGTCAGCATCGTCCCAAAGGTCTGTAGAGCTGCTCTGTCTTTCGAGAAAGATAACTGGTGATGGTTTAACCTGAGGATCACCACATCTTGGAGCAAGGTTGCGAAGGTAGGATATTCATAGTAACCTCACTTGGTACAGGAATTGTAGCCATGCATCTCAAACCAGCTGATGAAAACTCTGGTCTCCAGCATCTGCAGTCCTCACTTTCTCCTAGTTGATCTCAAACCAGCTGTCTAGTTAACCAAGCTAATTGACCACCCAGTTAAGCTAGATAAACTACATCTGAAACAACATTTTTTTTAATCTACTGAGAGGTTTCAAAGAGTTATAACGCAAATATTAAGGGAACTAACTGAAAGACAAAGAGAAATGGGATGGAGGACCGCTCCTCCAAGTGGAAAAGAAAGTGTTCATTGACCGTGTCCTGTCCTGGGGTTCATCTCCACTTTCCGAATTGAATACATTTCCCTAAGAATGATTGATTGAGTCATTGTAGTCACGTGTATCTACGTACATTAAAAAGCTCTGTTTGCAAACAGTATAAGCAGATCATAGCAAGCAAGGACATATAGATAATAGGGTGCTTAGATAAAGTGACGTATAGTGGTTACAGATTGAGGCACACTGGTTACATTTGTTGTGGATTCACTAGTTGTTAGGTTTGTTGTGTATCTTCCTTCGGAGCAATGCAGAAATGACACCAATTTCAAAGTACCTAAACATCTTTTGAAACCATCGCTGAAATGTCAAAATATCTTCCTTCCTGGGTCTTTGTGGTGCCTGTTCACTTTGTGCCAAGTCAACGCCCAGGCTTAATCAATCAACAGGCTCACATAACTGAACACAGAAAAATTAGACACTTGAACACTGCATTTGGCTCCTGAGGAATGTTCCCAAGGTAAGATTGATGTGTACGCTAAACCACTGACAAATTTGAGAAGCCATGGTCACTCTTGCTATACTATGTAATGAAGTTTTGACATCACAAGAGCTGTGGTTTGATGGTTTAATTGTTGCTTGTTCAGTGCTCTTCCAAAACCATCCCACTTAATCACTAATTAACATTTTTCTTCAATTGAAATCATTGATGAGAGTCAGTATTCAAAAGACAACAGTCCCATGTCACTGGGCCCTGGGCTCACTTCTCATCCTAATGTAAATGGGAGTTCCCATCTCCCAATTTAATTCTGCGTAAACGTCCAACTTTTACTTAAAAACAATAAAGAACATCACTATGTGATTGAATTCCACGTTACATTAAGAATGCTTCAGGCTCTTTGTTTAAAGTACATTAGCCCCACTAAATGACATTCAAATTAAGTTAACTGAATTTGTGCCCCTCTGGAAAACCTTTTAAAGTAAGAACGCTGGAAATGAGACAAAATTAGATTTTGTCAATAAGCGGAGAGAACAATAAATCTTTGGGTAATTAAATGAAAATGGTAAATTATTAAATTTTCATGTAGTTAATATACCTCCTGAACTTTAAATGATTTTAATTTTGATCAAACCCAAGCGTGACTTCAAAATCCTTCGCCTCATGCTCCATAGATTAGATTCATTTGATTTTATTTACCTTCCTTTGCAGTTCTTTTTAAATTCCAAATTAATTTTTGGACCAGGACTGATGCATTGAATATGCTTTTAAAACAAGCACAGCATGCTCCATGACCACTATTGTAGCATCATACCTATCTCACCAGGGACATGCTCTCCAGTTTGTTAGTCATCTAAACATTATCTTGGGAGCACAAAAACAGAAATTGCTGGAAAAGCTCAGCAGGTCTGGCAATGTCTGTGAAGAGAAATCCAGTGATTCTTCCTCAGAACACCAGACCTGAAACCTCAACTCTGGTTTCTCTTCACAGATGCTGAGCTACTGACCTACTGAGCTTTTCCAGCAATTTCTGTTTTTTTACTGATTTACAGCATGCACACTTCTTTCGGCTTTGATTATCTTGAGGGTGTATTCTCATTATCTCTCTCTATTATGTATTTCTTGTCTGATTTTCTATTTTCATTTCACTTAAGTTTGAACACTCATTTCCACGGTTTCTTCAAGGAGTCTCATAAGCCGTGTTCACTTTTGTAATAGTATGTAATGAGGTCCAGACATCCCAGGAGTTGGAGAATGACGCTTTAATTGTTGCTTGTTCTATGGTATATCTTGGTGCTCTTTCAAAACTATCTGACTTAATCACTAACTAATTAACTTTTTTCTTCAATTGCACTACCTTGGTATTGGTATGTTTTACAGAAGAATTTTCTTCCCCTATGCATACACACCACAATGGATCATTTCCCGACTATTATCCTATCCCTCAACCTCCACAGATCTATTATATTTCAGCAGACTGTGCAGTGAAAGCAGTATGATATAAAACAGTTTTTCTTTTGGATTTCAAATTAAAGTCTTGTAGATAGGTCTTAGTCTTTGGATTTATTTTTGGAAAGGATTTAATAATTAATCGTGTTAGTCTTTCCAGAAACTTGATTTTAAATCAGTATGCGTTAGAGAGTGGATGGTGAAAGGTTACCTGGAGTGTTAATGGAAATTTGTTTATGATTTACAACAGGAAAGAGAAAACACTGAAAGGCATGATTTTGAGTTTAAAGAATAGTCAAGGATTGATTTTAGTTGAGCAAAAAACAGTGATGGAGAGGATGTCGGCAGTTCAAAATAGACCACGCTGGAATCAGATGCCAGTAATGCCTCTCTTGAAGGAAAAAAGATTATACAAAACACTTTGTGAATATGTTACATCAGGGAAAGTACTTAATTTGTGAAATTTCCAAACATGGAGTTTTGGGTTAGAACTCTGCAGATTGTTCAGGGCTGAGAAAGTCCAAGCACTCAGTTCTGTAAATATTCAATGTAAAACTTCACAACGCACATGACAGGAACTGAGCAAAATAGGTAAGACTAACCAGTATTGGGAAGCAAACTTTCACTGATTTTTGAGAAACTGCTGAGTGATGATGTTGGGAGCGAATGAGATTCTGATTTGTCCTGTTTTTCCAAATCTTTATGTTATTAGCCTAATAATTAGATTGCCTTTTGTTTTATTTATTTTGTGAAATAAACTTCTGCTTTATTTGTAAAACCAAATTGGTAGGCTTAATTGTTTATGTTTAAATGAAAGATAATCATGTTAAATGAATAAAAGCAAAATATAATTGAGCAAGCCAGATTTCATTCTGGGTTCTGATTTGTCTTGTAGTAACCTTGACATTCAATGGCATTGCCACCACTGAATGTCCTATTATCAACTCCCTGACAGTTGCTATTGACCAAAAACTGAACTGGACTAGTTGGATAAATACTGTGGCTAGAAATCTTGCAGTGAGTATCTCATCTTCTGACTCCCCAAAGCCTGTTCATCAGGTACACGATGCAGGTTAGGAATGTGATGGAATACTCCTCACATGCCTGGATGAGTGCAGCTCTAACAAGCTTCAGAAGAATGACATCATCCAGTAAAAAAGCAGGCTAGTTCACGGGCACCACATCCACAAACCTTTACTCCCTCCACCACTAATATTCCCAGTAGCAGCAGTGTGTACCATTTATAAGGTGAACTTCAGTAACTCATTATGACTCCTTAGACAGCACTTTCCAAACCATATGACCATCTAGATGGACAGCAGATACATGGGAACACACTCTCGCAAGTTCATTTCCAAGCCACACATGGTCACTATTTTGAAATATGTCCCTCTTACTTCAATGCTAGTCAGTCAAAACCGTGGAATTTTCTCCCTAATGGCATTGTGGGTGCACCTATGGCAATTGGACTGTCGTGGTTCAAGAAGATAACTCAATACCAGCTACTCAAGGACAGCTAAGGACATGTAATAATTGTGGCCCAGCAGTTCTGTTAATTGTATTGTCGCCAGTTCGGCCACTCCAAATTGCAGATAGCTAGATGGGGTTGTGTAGGCTTGTACTGGTCACCATAAATGTGAAAATTTGACCCGCTATGAAGTAACATGCCCACCATAAAATATTGACAATGTCCACTTGCAAAGGCTAGACGACAACTCTCAGGGAAAGATTAACTCCACAGTTTCTGCTTTAGATGAAGGATTCCAACAAAATCTGTGTAAAAATTGTTCCTCTTGTAATCAAGAATCTCCTTAATCTCTTGTTACTAATTCACCAACAAAGAAACAATCTTTCAGGATTTTGAAAACTTCCCCTCATTAGCTCAGAGTCATCGAGCATTGAAACAGACCCTTGGGTCCAATCAATCCACACCAACTTTGTTCTGAAATTAAACTCGTCCCACTTGCATCCGCTTGGCATATAACCCTCCAAACATTTCCTAAACTTGCAGTTATCCAAATGTCTTTTGAACATTTTATCTGTACCTGCAGCCATCACATTCTCTGGCGGTTCATTCCAGACATTAATTACTCTCCGTGTAAAAAAGTTGCCCATCACATCTTTTTTAAATCTTTCTCCTCTCATCTTAAAAATATGCTACCTAATCTTAAAATCTCCCACGATAGGAATAAGGTACCTGCCATTTTATCAATACCCTTCATGATTCCTCGTTCCAATCAAAATTGCCCTGATATTTGATGTGATTTTTGACATCTACTTTCCCGTACAATTTTGACATTTCCACGTCTGTAAAATAATTCTTCTAATGGTGTGCCCAAAACTTTTGAAATAATTAGAACATGGGCTAATCAATATTTTGCACAAATTCTTGATCTCTTTCTTTTATAGACGGTATTGCAGTGCAAGGAGATCATTTGGCCTTTTTGTCACATTATTTTCAGAATGATCTTTTAGGATGTTTATAAATCCACGCATCTGCATTCTGATAATTCTCTGTTCCCCTCTCTCTTAAGAGTATTCCCATTCAAAACAATACACTTCTTTTCACTGTTTTCCTGACATATACTGTTTTATATTCTCTGCATTGAACAACATATCACTCCCCTGTCAGCTCCACTAATTTACTTTGTCTTCTTTCATCCTTTGGAGGAGTGAACCACGCTGAGGGACTTAGTTTACGAGTACATTTCAACATTGGTTTATTCTGTCTTTTCCCACATTGTTTATTTGTGGAAAGGGTTTTAAAAGCGTAGATACATGAATAACCTACAAACATAAATTGATACCTATTGTAAGATTAGTGTTTCCTCGGTTATTTTCTCTCAGAATGTGCTGCCTCCTTCACAGAAAGTTCTTCAGTGATGCCCATTCAATTTTATTTTAATGGACCTCATTGCCTACGTCATGTCAGGAACCCTCAAGCCATTTAAGAAGTATTTAAATGAACACTTGAAACATCAAAGTTGTGGGCCGAGCACTGGAAAACAGGATTGGAATAGACAAATGCCTTATGATCAGTGCTGGCATGATGGCGTTAAAAGCTCTTTCCCTTGTTGTAAAATTTCTATGATATGATTCTCAGCCTATGACATTCCATTACATTCCCTTTGCCTGTTAGGACTTACTCCGAATGTTTTGATTAATTTGGTCAAAAATAGCAAGCCCTTTACATCACAAAGATGACTTTTACTGATTAGCCTGCACCTTGCAAGCTGGTCAACAATTTTATCCTTGGGTAGTGTTGTAGAACAAAAGAACCTAGGGGTGAAGCTACATAATTCTTTAACGTTCCCATCACTTATAGACAGGATGGTTCAAAAGGCATTTGGCGCACTTGCCTTCGTTGCTCAGTTTTTTTTTGAGTATTGGATTGGGAAGTCGTGTTGAGGTTGTCATTTTGGTGAGGCCTCTTCTGGAATACTGTGTCCAGTTCTGATCGCCCAGTTATAGGAAGGATATTATTAAGCTGGAGAGGGTTCAGAAGAAATTTACCAGGCTGTTGCTGGGTGTGGAAGGTTTGAATTATAAAGAAAGGATGCAAATGCTGAGACTTTTTTCATTGGAACATAGGAGGTCGACATGTGACCTGATAGAAGTTTATAAAATAACGTGAGGTATAGATAGAGTTGATGAGTGTTGTCTTTTCCATAAAATGGGGAATTTCAAGACTGGGCGCACATTTTAAAGGTTAGAGGAGAGAAATTTAAAGCAGACATAGAGACAATTCTTTTTCACAGAGGGTGGTTCACGTGTGGAATGAACTTCCTGAGGAAGTGATGGATCTGGTACAATTACAATGTTTATCAGACATTTCGATGGATACATGAATACAAAAGGTTTGGAGAGATATGGGCCAGGAGCAGGCAGGTGGGACTAGTTTAGTTTGGGATTGTGTTTGGCATGGACTGGTTGGACCAAAGGGTCTATTTTAGTGCTGTATAACTGTATGTCTTCATGGAAACATAGATAACAGGAGAAGGAGTACAATCATCAAGCCCATTGAGCCCTATTCAGTGTGATCATGATTAATCCATGATCGTAATACCATACGGTTGGTCTCTCCCAACACCCTGAGACAACTTTATCCTGTAGAATTCTATCAACTTATTTCCTAATTATATTCCATGACTTGGCCTCCACAGCCTTCTGTTGCAAAGAATTCCATAGTTTCACCATCTTCTGAGTGAATTTCTCCTCATCTCGGTTCAAAATGTTCAACGATGTATTGGATTAGATTAGGTTCTCTGAAGTAAGGAAACAGGCCTTTCAGCCCAACAAGTTCACACTGACCAGCCGAAGAGTTACCCACCCTGACCCATTCTCCTACCCTATATTTGCCGCTGACTAATACAACTAACACTATGGGCAATTGAGCACGACCAATTCACCTGACCTGTACATTTTGGACTGTGGGAGGAAACCGGAGCACCTGGAGGAAACCCATGCAGGCATGGGGGGAATGTGCAAACTGTATTTGACACCTGTAGCCAGGGGAAAACATCAGCCCAGTATCGAGTCTCATCAGCAGTATCAGAATGTTGTAAACTTCAGTGAGATGCCCTTTCATTTTTCTAAACTCCAGTGGGATATCAGCCTAGTCACCCCAATCTCTCCTCTTACGGCAAGCCAGTCATCCCAAAAAAAACACTCTGGTAATTACTTGCGGCAGTCACACTATGGCAAGTAGTTCTTTTCCTTGATTAGGAAAGCAAAATTACACATAATAGACTAGGACTGATTTTCCAAGGCTCTGTATAGTGTGACTACATTATAACGTAAAGAGGTTTCTTTTGTCCTTTTTTAATGAAGAAAGATTGAGATCAAAGTGATGAGCAGTTTGCTCCAAAGCCAGTGAAGTAAATGCCCTGTGAGGCTTTAGGGAGGGGGGGGGTGCGGTTTCTTTTAAGTTAGGAACAATAGTAGCAGCCTGAATGGGTGGGGTCAAGCTCCCACAGAATCAGAGCTTTTGTTTTTAAGTTTTAGCCTTCAGTCGCAGTGGTTGGGTTCCAGTGATCTTTGAGCTTAGAGCACAGGGTGACCTTTGAACTGTGAGCAGTAGCTCTGATTTTTTTTAAAAGAAAGGGAACACAGCAAACTCATTTATTTATGAGGCCAAGCCTAAAAGTTACTTGCAGGTTGATCCTTGTTGCTCCATTAAACAATGAGAAAGGTTGTGGCGAGGTAGCAGTGCTGCTTGCAGGATTCTGAGTCCCGGGGCCCATCCATTCACATCTGCTCTCTTTTTTACTTATGCTTTTTTTCCTGTTTCTTTCATTCTTCTTTTCTTTGGAGCATTCTGCAGTGAGTTAAATCGGCAGCCTCAGTATGACAGTGAGAGCAGGCTGAGTGTGAAATGGCTGCAGCTGTCCTTTTCCATTTTGGAATGAGAGTGCCACTGGCCAGGTCAGCATTTATTGGATCAGAGTGGTGCTGGAAAAGCACAGCAGGTCAGGCAGCATCCGAGGAGCAGGAAAGTCAATGTTTTGGACAAAAGCCCTTCATCAGGAATAGAGGCAGGGAGCCTCAAGGGTGGAGAGATAAATCCTAGAGGTTCCACGCTTCTATTCCTGATGAAGGTCTTTTGCCCGAAACATCAATTTTCCTGCTCCTCAGATGCTGCCTGACCTGCAGTACTTTTCTAACACCACTCTGACCTAACATGTAAGCCAGGCCAGGGTGACAGATTTCCTTCCCTAAAGGACATTACTGAACCAGATGGGTTTTTACAACAATTGAGAATGGGATCAGGGTCATCATTAGACTCTTAGTTCCAGTTTTTTTTTAATTGAACTCAAATTCTACCATTTGCCTTGCCAGGATTTGAACTAGATCCCTAGAACATGACCTAAAACTCAGGATTAACAGTCCAGCAATAATACCACAAGGCCATCACTTCCCCACTGACAATCTAAGGGAGCCACAGCACCCATCGTCTAACACTCTCCAAGGTGTAAGTACCTATATGTAATTTACTAGTAAACTTGCCAGCTTTCAGAACATTTAAATGGTCATTGGATAACCATATAGATGAAAATGGAACAGTGTAGGTTAGATGGATTTCACAGGTCAGCGCAACATCGAGGCTGAATGGCCTTTACTGTGCTGTAATGTTCTATGTTCTATGTACTAGAGTATGTTATTGTTCATTGAAGTATAAAAGCAGACAGGAGGGAAGAATTTTCTGCTAATCGTATGCTTAAGCTGACCCTTTAAGAGAATTACTTAATTAGTCACACTTGCTTTCCCAAACAACTGCAGATTTTCTTTTGAAGTCTCTATCAAATTTTCTTTTTCAAATTAAACTGATTTTTGTCTCCGTTATCTTTTCAGAGATTCAATTCCAGGTAAGAACAACTCATTGCCAGAGGAAAATACCTTCTCAGCACATCTAATTCTAATATCTTGTCACAGTGTTTGTTTCCTGACTCTCAAGCCAGCGAAAACAAACTTTTTTTCCCTACCCAAACATTTTCTCATTTTGATCCATTAAATTGCCACTTAACTGGCACTGTGGCTCAGTGGTTAGCACTGCTGCCTTACAGCACAAGGGTCCCAGGTTTGATTCCAGCCTTGGGTGACTGCCTGTGTGGAGTTTGCACATGCTCCTCGTGGGTTTCCTCTGGGTGCTCCAGTTTCCTCCCACAGTCCAAAGATGTGCAGGTCAGGTGAATTGGCCATGCTAAATTGCCCATAATGCTAGGTGCATTAGTCAGAAGGAAATGGATCTGGGTGGGTTATTCTTCAGGGGGTCGATATGGACTGGTTGGGCTGAAGGGCCTGTTTCCACAATGTAGGGGATGCAATCTAACCTTTGCCATCTCTATTCTAAAAGTTTTCAGATTCTCGTCTTTGACAAAACTGAAAGTTCCACAGTCTTCAATAATTATGAGGGGCATGGATAGGACAAATAAACAAAGTCTTTTCCCAGGGGTCGGAGAGTCCAGAACTAGAGGGCAAAGGTTTAGGGTGAGAGGGGAAAGATTTTAAAAGAGACCTAAGGGGCAACTTTTTCACGCAGAGGGTGGTACGTGTATGGAATGAGCTGCCAGAGGATGTGGTGGAGGCTGGTACAATTGCAACATTTAAGAGGCAGTTGGATGGGTATATGAATAGGAAGGGTTTGGAGGGATATGGGCCGGATGCTGGCAGGTGGGACTAGATTGAGTTGGGATATCTGGTCGGCATGGACGGGTCTGTTTCCATGCTGTACATCTCTATGACTCTATGACCCAAAAAGGAATTATTGCAGACTCAAAATTTTAACTCTGTTTCTCTCTCCTGCCAGACCTGTTGAGTTTCTCCAGCACTGTCTGATTTGATTTCACATTTCCAGCATATGCAGGGTTTTGCTTTTATTTTGATTATATGATTTGGTTATTTGCCACAGAACTGATCATGTGTAATCGGAAATCCTAATGGTTTACGACCTATAGATTCTGTGATATGAAGCTGTGAATTTCCATTCCCCATTCTTAGAACAATCCAGTGACTATATTAGCATGACACCATCATCCATGCAAGAAAGGTGAAACACAGAAATTTTTTTGAACAAAGTCTCAACAGCTTACAGTCAGGGCAACTGAAGATACAGAAACCAATGAGCATACTGATGAAAATCATCACAAGGTCATGCTGCAACTGTACAAAAACCTGGCACACCCGCACTTTGAGTATTACATGTAGTTCTGGTCACCACATTATAGGAAGGACGTAAAAGCTTTGGGAAGGGCACAGAGGAGATTTACTAGGATGCTGCCTGATTTGGAGGGAAGGTCTTAGGAGGAAAGGTTGAGGAACTTGAGGCTGTTTTCATTACAGAGAAGAAGGTTGAGAGGTGATTTAATTAAGACATATAAGATAATCAGAGGGTGTGATTGGATGGACAGTGAGAGCCTTTTGCCTCAGATGGTGATGGCTAGCATAAGGGGAATTGCTTCAAATAAAGAAGTGATAGTTATAGGACAGATATCAGAGGTAGTTTCTTTATTCAGAGAGTGACAGGGGTATGGAACGCAACAGTTGTAGACTTGCCAACTTTACAGGCATTTAAATGCTCATTGAATAAGCATATGGATGAGAGTGGAATGGTGTCAGTTAGATGGTCTTCAGATTGGTTTTACAGGTCAGTGCAACATTGAGGGCTGGAGGGCCCGTACTGCGCTGAAATGTTCTATGTTCTAATGTTGCCATGTTTGCAGATGACACAAAGCTGGGTGGGAAGGTGCATTATGAGGAAGATGCAGAAATACTTCAGTATGATTTGGAAAAGCTGAGTGAGTGGACAAATGCATGGCAGATGTAGTATAAGGTAGATAATGCAAATTAGGTCAGGACAATGTCTAACTCAGAGAAGAATTTGCAGGTAATGATATTCCTGTGTGGCTGCAGTCCTTGCCTTCCAGCTGAAAGCGATTGTGTGCTTGGAAAGTGGTGGCAAAGGACCCTTGAAAATGTACCAAATAAAGTTTTGTGGAAAAGCACTCACCTTTTCACAGAAACCCATTTTTGCTGGCATCTGACAGCAAAAGCCTATGAAAAATTATCTGCAAGAACCCTCAGAAAACTCTGGTCAATTGATCTAGCTGAAATCCTTGAAACACTCTTGATCCTCAACTCCACAAACAATGTATAAACAAGCTGCAATGTATAATGAAAGTATTTTTTCACTGCTATTTGCTTGAGAAAAAAATAATGAAATCACTGTCACTATAACAATCCAAGGAATAAATTGTCAGTAATTCTTCTCATCTGCTGTTGAGGGCTTAGCTTGCCACTTAGCAAGCACTGTACTGCTGACTTCATATAATCAGATACATGAACCCTGCCTCTTCTCTTTCCTTCCAAAGGTTGGTTAACACACATTTGAGAAAGCCCAAAAGAAGCTGAAAAATCATCCGTGTGCTTTGAAAATTCTGTCAAGATCTTGACAATAAATGAAGCAAGGCAGGAATGACTGCACTGTTATATAATTTCTCTCTTGTTCTCTCTCTCTCTCTCTCTCTCTCTCTCTCGCTCTCTCTCTCTCTCTCTCTGTGCTTCAGGCTACAGAAAATGTACTAAGCAAAACCACAAATTATCAAACAGACCAGCAACTTTGTTTGTAATGACCGATGAAGGGCTTATGCTTGGAATGTCAATTCTCCTGCTCCTCGGAAGCCGCCTGGCCGGCTGTACTTTTCCAGCACTATCCTCTTCAACCTTACCAATGTGTCAAATATTTCAGTGCCCAGTCACCAAAACAGAGGCTGGCAGCAACCAACAGTGAGCTGGGGTCACCAGCACCCGCTTTGACTTTCATGTCAAGAATTAGCAAAATCTACCTTACTAGCACATTTGATAAGATGGGCGGCTTCATACGAATGGGGTGAGCTGTGATCTTATAAAGAGTTGAACTCGCAATAATCCCCCTTAATTGGCACCTCACCATTGCCTCGCGAGAAACCTGTCATGCAGCTCTGCAAAAGCATCAAAGATGGAGCAAATTGCTCTCAATGGCTAATCAGGCTCAGTGGACCTCTCACTTGATTCTGTCATAAATCTCACTGGAGCCCACATGACTCAGTCCCCTACACGATTCAACCCTTACAGTTTCTTTCTTTAACCTTTCAAAGCCTTTATTTTATCATTAATAAATTAGGAAAGGAAAAATGAATGAGGTACAATGAGGGTTTGGAGAGAAATTTCAAAATTAGTTAGATAACAAAAGTTGAATATTTCCTAAAAGAGAGATGTGGCTGAAAATGTGTGCCTTGTACTCCTCAGGACAATTGCAAAAATGTCATATTTTAAACAATATGTATTGTGGAGACAAAGTAGTACTGATTGATTGGCAAGGTGATTCTGATTGGCAAAGGCACTGCTATGCAGAAAGCAAAAGGCTTACTAAGAACCCGGGGAATTAAATAAAGGTTCAGGGACTATTTGAATTTGGGCACTCTTGCATTAGTCCTGATGGTTACAACAGAATATTTATCTTTGCAGCAATATTTGCCTTCAGTATAATGAAGTGAATATGTTTTGTGGCAACGCCAGTATATCTAATGATGACTCTTAAACATTGCATCAATTCAGGAACAATTTATCAAGAACTTTGATGTTGTGGCCATTTTGGAGACATGGATAGAGCAAGGACAGGAATGGTTGTTGCAGATTCTGGGATATAGATGTTTCAGTAAGAATAGAGAAGATGGTAAAAGAGGGAATGTGTGACATTGTTTGTAAGAGGCAGAGAGGTTACCGTCAAGGGATGGAAAGGAAACCGGCAGGTGGTGCAGGGATCCCCTGCGACCCTTCCCTTCAATAACTAGTATACCACAAAGGATACTGTTGAGGGAGACAGCTTACCAGGGGTAAGTCATAGAGTACAGGTTGCTGGCAAGAGAAGGGAATGAGCAGAGCATTAGACATCTGGGACTCCATAGTTAGGCGGACAGATAGAAGGTTCTGTTGGAATGAAAGAGACTCACAGTTGGTGTATTGCCTCCCAGGTGCCAGGGTTTGTGATGTCTCAGATCATGTTTTCGGGATCCTTAAGAGGGAGGGGAAGCAGCCCCAAGTCATGGCCCACATAGGCACGAAAAACATTGGTCGGAAAAGGGATGGGGATTTAAGGCAGAAATTCTTGGAGCTGGAGTGGAAGCTTAGTGTGAGAACAAACAGAGTTGTTGTCTCTGGTTTGTTGCCTGTGCCACACGCTAGTGAGGCGAAAAATAGGGAGAAAGTGGAATTGAACATGTGGCTACAGGAATGGTGCAGGAGGGAGGGATACCTGGATAATTCAGCTTATTCTGGGATAGGTGCGACCACTACAAACAGGATGGCCTACACTTGAACTAAAGGGGTACCGATATCCTGGGGGGGAAAATTTGCTAATCCTCTTCAGGAGAGTTTAAACTAATTCAGCAGGGGGATGGGAACCTAAATTGTCATTCCAGTGTCCAGGAGGTTGAGTGTAGTGAGATCAGAAATGAGGTTTCAAGGTTGCAAGAGTTAACCAGCAAGCAGAAAGGTGGTTTGAAGTGTGTCCACTTCAATGCCAGGAGCATTTGGAATAAGGTGGGTGAACTTGCAACATGGGTTGGTACCTGGGACTTTGATGTTGTGGCCATTTTGGACATATGGATAGAGCAGGGACAGGGATGGTTGTTGCAGGTTCTGGGATATAGATGTTTCAGTAAGAATAGAGAAGATGGTAAAAGAGGAAACGTTTGGCATTGTCTGTCAAGGATAGTATTACTGTGGCAGAAAGGACATTTGAGGACTCGTCTATTGAGATAGTATTGGCTAAGGTTAGAAACAAGGAAGGAGAGGTCACCCTGCTGGCAGTTTTCTACAGGTCACCAAGTAGTTCCAGAGATGTAGAGGAAAGGATAGCAAAGATAATTCTGAATCGGAGTGAGAGTAACAGGGTAGTCGTTATGAGAGACTTTAACTTTCCAAATATTGATTGGAAATACTATGGTTTGAGTACTTCAGATGGGTCAGTTTTTGTCCAATGTGTGCAGGATGGTTTCCTGACACAGTATGTAGACAAGCCAACAAGGGGTGAGGTCTCATTGGATTTGGCACTGGGTAATGAATCTGGCCAGATAGGTGAGCACATTGGTGATAGTGATCACAATTCGGTTATGTTTACTTTAGCAATGGAAAGGGATCAGTGTTTAACCATAGGGCAAGGCCACTATCATGCAATTAGGTAAGATTTAGGACGCATAGGATTGGAAGGAAACTGCAGGGAATGAGCATAATTGAAATGTGGAGCTTATTCAAGAAACAGAGGATTAGATAGGGTAGACAGTGAGTCTTTTTCCTAGGATGATGATGTCAGCTTGTACGAGGGGACATAACAAGAAATTGAGAGGTTCTAGATTTAAGACAAATGTCAGAGGCAGGTTCTTTACTCAGAGAGTGGTAAGGGCTTGGAATGCCTGACCTGCCAATGTAGTTAACTCAGCCACATTAGGGAGATTTAAACAATCCTTGGATAAGCACATGGAGGAATAGTGTAGAGGGATGCGCTTAGAATAGTTCACAGGTTGGCGTAAAATCGAGGGCCAAAGGGCCTGTTCTGCACTGTATTGTTCTATGTTCTATGTTAATAGCTACTGCAGGTCCTTGGTACCTGGCAGGCAGGGAGGAAGTGGTCAAGCGAGGGAGACATGGTTTATGAAATAAGATGAATCCCTTGTCTAGAGGAAGAAGGAGGCTTATGTTAGGATGAGATGTGAAGGCTCAGTTAGAGCACTTGAAAGTTGCAAGTTAGCCAGGAAAGACCTCAAGAGAGAGCTAAGAAGAGCCAGGAGTGGACATGAGAAGTTATTGGCAGATCGGATGAAAGAAAACTCTAAAGTTTTCTGTAGGCTATCAGGAATAAAAGAATGACTAGAGAAAGATTAGGGCCAATCAAGGACAGTAGTGGGAAATTGTGCATGGAATCCGAGGAGATAGGTGAAGTGCTAAATGAATATTTTCCGTCACTATTCACACTGGAGAAAGACAATGTTGCTGAGGAGAATACTGAGATGCAGGCTACTTGACTAGACAGGATTGAGGTTCACAAGGAGGAGGTGTTAGCAATTCTGAAAAGGGTGAAAATAGTTAAGTCCCCTGGGCCAGATGGGATTTATCCTAGGATTCTCTGGAAAGCCAGGCAGGAGATTGCAGAACCTTTGGCTTTGATCTTTATGTTGGCACTGTTCACAGGAATAGTGACAGACTGGAGGATAGCAAATGTTGGCTCCTTGTTCAAGAAGGGGAGTAGAGACAACCCTTCAATTACAGACCAGTGAGCCTTACTTCGGTTGTGGGTAAAGTATTAGAAAAGGTTGTAAGAGATAGAACTAATAAACACCTCAATAGGAATAAATTGATGACGAATAGTCAACATGGTTTTGTGAAGGGTAGGTCATGTCTCACAAACCGGATTAACTTCTTTGAGATGGTGACCAAACAGATGGATTAGGGGAAAGCAGTCAATGTGGCATATATGAATTTCAGTCAGACGTTTGATAAGGTTCCCCTTGGTAGGCTATTACACAAAGTACAGAGGCATGGGATTGAAGGTGATTTAGTGGTTTGGATCTGAAATTGGCTAGCTGAAAGAAGATAGAGGGTGGTGGTTGATGGGAAATGCTCATCCTGGAGTTCAGTTACTGGTGGTGTAATGCAAGGATTTGTTTTGGGGCCATTGCTGTTTGTCATTTTTATAAATGACTGAGATGAGTGTGTAGAAGGATGGGTTAATAAATTTGCAGATGAAACTAAGGTCTTTGGAGTTCTGGATCATGCTGAAGGATGTTGCAGGTTACAAAGGGACATAGATTAAGCTGCAGAGCTGAACTGAGAGGTGACAAATGGAGTTTAATGTAGAAAAGTGTGAGGTAATTCACTTTGGAAGGAGTACAGGAATAAAGAGTACTGCGCTAATGATAAGATTCTTGGTAGTGTAAATGAGCAGAGAGATCTCGGTGTCCATGTGCGTAGATCCTTGAAAGTTGCCACCCAGGTTGATAGGTTTGTTCAGAAGGCATACGGTGTATTAACTTTTCTTGGTAGAGGGATTAAGTTTCGGAGCCATGAGGTCGTGCTGCATTTGTATAAAACTCTGGTGCAACCGCATTTGGTGTATTGAGTACAGTTCTTATTACAACATTATTGGAAGGAAATGGAAGCTTTGGAAAGGGTGCAGAGGTGATTTACTAGGATGTTGTCTGGTATAGAGGAATGGCCTTATGAAGAAAGGCTGAGGGACTTGAGGCTGTTTTTGTGAGAGAGAAGAAGATTGAGAGGTGACTTAATTCAGACATATAAGATAATCAGAGGGTTAGATACAGCGAGAGCCTTTTTCTCAGATGGTGATGGCTAGCACGAGGGGACAAAGCTTTAAATTGAGGGATGATAGATATGGGATGATGTCAGAGGTAGTTTCTTTACTCAAAGAGTAGTAGGGGCATGGAATGCACTGCCTCCAGCAGTAGTAGACTTGCCAACTTTTGAGGACAATTAAATGGTCATTGGCTAAACATATAGATCAAAATGGAATAGCGTAGGATAGATAGGCTTCAAATTGGTTTCACAGGTCGGAGCAATAGCGAAGGCTGAAGCTTCTGTACTGCGCTGTCATATTCTATGGTCTATGTTCTAAAAAGTTATAAATGCATGCTTAAATTCAAACCATCTTTCTGTTCTGTTCTGTTTTGTTTTATGATTGCGACATTGGTCTTTGACTTCCTGACATCTGGCAGCTGGTAGTTGAATACAGTGCTGCCATCAATTTTCATTTCTATTCTTCTGAATAAACATTCAATTCTCCATTCTATGGTGACACTGAGAAGATAGACCACTATGGAGTCTTAACAATAAGAGGCACTTGTCTTGCAATAGCAAGGATAGCAAGGTACAAAGTCAGAAGTCCAAAAGTTTTATTTAAAATCACAGGCTTTTGAAGTGCTACTCCTTTATCAGTCCAACTCCTCCACATTACAGCAAGGTTTAGTTCAATGCACAAGAGCAATGGTAAACTAACATTAGTTGGTGCTGCATTGCTGAGCTGTGTAGGACACATCTGTCTCCAGCAAAGACCCTGTCTTCCTTCATCAAAAGATTGTTTGTTATAAACAAGTTTGGTCAAGCACATGCAACTTCAGCATTAAGTCTTCCAGAATAAGTCCTCCAGAATTGTTACGTTATAACAACAACTTCTGTTTGAACATTGCATTTTGTGTAATAAAGGTAAGATTGGGAGAGCAAATAAAAGGTCGAAATGGAAAAGCAGGAACGCGCTGATTATGTGGAATTAGCAGCAGGGACAGCGTGATGTTCAGAACTGAGTGTCCCCTTTAATCACCCTACTTATAATAACTGACTGACTCATAATCATCATAGGATGGTTTGGAAGTACTTATGCAATTATCCTTAAGGAACAACCAAATTTAATTTATTTCGAACACTTTCTCTATTATTCATACCTTTCTATATTGTAGACAAAGTACTGTTGCCCTGGTTAAATATTTACCTTTGCAGGAGAATAGATTGCTTGTGCACTCAAATCAGACATTCTGAGTGTGTGGGTTGGCGCATGCAAACATGATTATTTTAAACCTTGATACATTTTTATTCAGCATCTAGTCACCAAGTTGGATGATACTGTAACAATATAAGAAACTGATAATATTTGAATGTGAAGATTTCGGTCTTACTATGTAAAGCATATCTTACATGAAGTTAAGTAGCTTCGCCATGCAGACAAAGAAGGTCCCAAATTCAATCCCAAAGCTCTTCTGTGTTTCTTAATCTCAACCAGAATAGTTTGATCAGATGTTTAAAATTAGGTGCAAATTACAGCAGATGTTGGAATCTGTACTGAAAACAAAAAATACTGTAGATCACAGCGGGTCAGGCAGCATCCATTGAGAGAGAGCAAGCTAACATTTTGGGTGAAGAGTTATCTAGAGTCCAAATGTTAGCTTCCTTTCGCTCCATGAATACTGCCTGAGCCGCTGTGATCTCCAGCATTTTTTTTTGTTTTCCTTAAAATTAGGCTCAGGGATCAAACCTATCAGAAATATTCAGATCAGGTCGTGGGGATTTATCCAGCTTATGCATTTCTAGACATCCAGCACTTCCTCCTCTGTAATATGGATATTTTTCAAGATGTCACCATTTTTTCCCTACATTCTATATCTGCTATGTCCTTTTCCACAGTAAATACTGATGCAAAATACTCGTTTAGTATCTCCCCCATTTTCTGCGGCTCCAAACAAAGTCAGCCTTGCTGATCTTTGAGGGCCCTATTCTCTCCCAAGTTACATTTTTGTCCTTAATGTATTTGTAAAAACCTTTTGGATTCTCCTTAATTCTATATGCCAAAGCTTTCTGATGTCCCCTTTTTGCCCTCCTGATTTCCATCTAAAGTATACTCCTACTGCCTTTTTACTATTCTAAGGATTCACTCGATCTATCCTGTCTATACCTGAGATATGCTTCCTTCTTTTTCCTAACCAAACTCTCAATTTCTTTAGTCATCCAGAATTCCCCATATCTACCAGCCTTCCTTTTCACCCTGACAGGAATATACTTTCTATGGATTCTCGTTATCTCATTTCTGAAGGCTTCCCATTTTCCAGCCCTCCCTTTACCTGCAAACGTCAGCCCCCAATCACCTTTTGAAAGTTCTTGCCTAATGCCGTCAAAATTGGCCTTTCTCCAATTTAGAACTTCAACTATTAGATCTGGTCTATCTTTTTCCATCACTGGCCCTGAAGTGCTCCCCCACTGACACCTCAGTCACCTGCCCTGCCTTATTTCCCAAGAGTAGTCAAGTTTTGCACCTTCTCTAGTAGGTACATCCACATACTGAATCAGAAAATTTTCTTGTAGACACTTAACAAATTCCTCTCCATCTAAGTCCTTAACACTATGGCAGTCCCAGTCTCTAGTTGGAAAGCCCTGAGTTCATCTCCCATCCCTGTTTGGCCCCTTGCATTTAAATAAATGCAGTTTAATTTATTAGTCCTACCTTGTCCCTGCCTGCCCTGACTTGCTTCTCTTCTCAACTGTACCAGTCTCAGATTGATCTCTTTCCTCATTATCTCCCTGGGTCCCACCCTCTCCACCTTACTAGTTTAAATCCTCCCAAGCAGCTCTAGCAAATCTCCCTGCCAGTATACAATTTAGGTGGACTCCCTCCTTCCTGTACAGGTCACTTCTACATCAAAAGAGATTCCAATGATCCAAAAATGTGAATAGTTCTCCCATACACCAGCTCCTCAGCCATGCATTCATTTGCTCTATCCTCCTATTCCTGCCCTCACTAGCTCGTAGCACCAGGAGTAATCTAGATATTACTACTCTCAAGGACCTTTTTAAATTCCTGTCCAACTCTCTGTAATCTCCCTTCAGAATCTCAACCTTTTCCCTTCCTATGTCGTTGGTTCCAATGTGGACAATGAGCTCTTGTTGACCCTCTCCCCTGGGAGAACATTCTGCACCCTCTCTGAAACATCCTTGATCCGGCACCAGGGAGGCAACACACCATTCTGATTTTTTTGCTGCTGGCCACAGAAACGTCTGTCTGTGCCTCAGACTAGAGAGTCTCCTAACACAATTGATCTCTTGGAACCTGACGTACCCCTTGATGCTTTAGAGCCAGTCTCAATATCAGAAACTTGGCTGTTCATGCTACGTTCCCCTGTGACCGTAACCACCCTATTATTCTAACAGATAGCCAAGATGTCCTTACAAGTTTATTTCTCAATTTCCCTCTGACCATTAGGGAGTTTATAATACAATCCCAATAATGTGATCCTCCCTTTCTTATTTCTCAGTTCCACCCAAATAACATCCCTGGATCTATTTCTGGGACTATGCTCCATCGGTACAGCTGTAATGCTATTCCTTATCAAAAAGGCCACTCCTCCTCCTCTCTTGCCTCCCTTTCTATCCCTCCTATAGCATTTATATCCTGGAACATTAAGCTGCCAGTCCTGCCCATCCCTGAGCCATGTTTGTGTAATTGCTATGATATCCCAGTCCCATCTACAAAATTATGAGGGGGATGGATAGGATAAATAGACGAAGTCTTTTCCCTGGTGTGGGGGAGTAAAGAGCCAGAGGGCATAGGTCTAGGGTGAGAGGGGAAATGAGACCTCAGGGGTAACTTTTTCACGCAGAGGGTGGTATGTGTATGGAATGAGCTGCCAGAGGAAGTAGTGGAGGCTGGTACAATTGCAACATTTAAAAGGCATTTGGGTATATGCATAGGAAGGGTTTGGAGAGATATGGGCCAGGTGCTGGCAGGTGGGACTAGATTGGGTTGGGATATCTGGTCGGCATGGACAGGTTGGAGCAAAGGGTCTGTTTCCATGCTGTATATCTCTATGACTCTGGGAAATATGGGTTTCCCCTTGTGTTCAATTTGAGATAGAATTGAAATGTTGTCTGTGACAAATAGTCAAATTACAGAGGATTGAACACAATATCTAGGTCAACTCCCCAGTGCAGTACTGAGGACATGCTGTACTGTTGGAAGAACTGTCCTTCAGATTAAAGGATAAAACACTAATCCATAATCCTGAGTGCTCTCTTAGAATGAGGACATGCATTATTACAGTGATGACCAGGGAGGTTTGGACACCCTCTGACTCTATAGTGCTTTGAGTAAAAAATGAGGTCTGCAGATGCTGGAGATCACAGCTGAAAATGTGTTGCTGGTCAAAGCACAGCAGGCCAGGCAGCATCTCAGGAATAGAGAATTCGACGTTTCGAGCATAAGCCCTTCATCAGGAATGAGAGAGAGTAGCCAAGCAGGCTAAGATAAAAGGTAGGGAGGAGGGACTTGGGGGAGGGGCGATGGAGGTGGGATAGGTGGAAGGAGGTCAAGGTGAGGGTGATAGGCCGGAGTGGGGTGGGGGCGGAGAGGTCAGGAAGAAGATTGCAGGTTAGGAGGGCGGTGCTGAGTTGAGGGAACCGACTGAGACAAGGTGGGGGGAGGGGAAATGAGGAAACTGGAGAAATCTGAATTCATACCTTGTGGTTGGAGGGTTCCCAGGCGGAAGATGAGGCGCTCCTCCTCCAGCCGTCGTGTTGTTATGTTCTGCCAGTGGAGGAGTCCAAGGACCTGCATGTCCTCGGTGGAGTGGGAGGGAGAGTTAAAGTGTTGAGCCACGGGGTGGTTGGGTTGGTTGGTCCAGGCGTCCCTGAGGTGTTCTCTGAAGCGTTCCGCAAGTAAGCGGCCTGTCTCACCAATATAGAGGAGGCCACATCGGGTGCAGCGGATGCAATAGATGATGTGTGTGGAGGTACAGGTGAACTTGTGGCGGATATGGAAGGATCCCTTGGGGCCTTGGAGGGAAGTGAGTGTGGATGTGTGGGCGCAAGTTTTACATTTACTGGTCTGGGCTGTTCCCTCAAAGCCCTCCGCTTCTTCCTTTCTCAAAGTCCTCCGCTTCTTCCTTTCCCGCCGCACTCAAAGCCCTCCGCTTCTTCCTTTCCCGCCGCACCAACCAGTACCCTTCCACTGACACCCTCCTTCGAATGACTGAACTGGTCCTCACCTTGAATAACTTCTCTTTTCAATCCTCCCACTTCCTCCAAACTAAAGGAGTTGCCATGGGCACCCACATGGGCCCCAGCTATGCCTGCCTCTTTGTAGGATATGTGGAACAGTCCATCTTCCGCAACTACACTGGCACCACCCCAACCTTTTCCTCCGCTACATCGATGACTGTATCAGCGCTGCCTCGTGCTCCCACGAGGAGGTTGAACAGTTCATCAACTTTACTAACACCTTCCATCCCGACCTCAAATTCACCTGGACTGTCTCAGACTCCTCCCTCCCCTTCCTAGACCTTTCCATCTCTATCTCGGGCGACCGACTCAACACAGACATCTATTATAAACCGACTGACTCCCACAGCTACCTGGACTACACCTCCTCCCACCCTGCCCCCTGCAAAAACGCCATCCCATATTCCCAATTCCTTCGTCTCTGCCACGTCTGCTCCCAGGAGGACCAGTTCCAACACCGCACAGCCCAGATGGCCTCCTTCTTCAAGGACCGCAGATTCCCCCCAGACGTGATCGACGATGCCCTCCACCGCATCTCCTCCACTTCCCGCTCCTCCGCCCTTGAGCCCCGCTCCTCCAACCGCCACCAAGACAGAACCCCACTGGTTCTCACCTACCACCCCACCAACCTCCGCATACAACGTATCATCCGCCGTCATTTCCGCCACCTCCAAACGGACCCCACCACCAAGGATATATTTCCCTCCCCTCCCCTATCAGCGTTCCGCAAGGACCACTCCCTTCGTGACTCCCTCGTCAGATCCACACCCCCCACCAACCCAACCTCCACCCCCGGCACCTTCCCCTGCAACCGCAGGAAATGTAAAACTTGCGCCCACACCTCCACACTCACTTCCCTCCAAGGCCCCAAGGGATCCTTCCATATCCGCCACAAGTTCACCTGTACCTCCACACACATCATCTATTGCATCCGCTGCACCCGATGTGGCCTCCTCTATATTGGTGAGACAGGTCGCTTACTTGCGGAACGCTTCAGAGAACACCTCAGGGACGCCCGGACCAACCAACCCAACCACCCCGTGGCTCAACACTTTAACTCTCCCTCCCACTCCACCGAGGACATGCAGGTCCTTGGACTCCTCCACCGGCAGAACATAACAACACGACGGCTGGAGGAGGAGCGCCTCATCTTCCACCTGGGAACCCTCCAACCACAAGGTATGAATTCAGATTTCTCCAGTTTCCTCATTTCCCCTCCCCCCACCTTGTCTCAGTCGGTTCCCTCAACTCAGCACCGCCCTCCTAACCTGCAATCTTCTTCCTGACCTCTCCGCCCCCACCCCACTCCGGCCTATCACCCTCACCTTGACCTCCTTCCACCTATTCCACCTCCATCGCCTCTCCCCCACGTCCCTCCTCCCTACCTTTTATCTTAGCCTGCTTGGCTACTCTCTCTCATTCCTGATGAAGGGCTTATGCTCGAAACGTCGAATTCTCTATTCCTGAGATGCTGCCTGGCCTGCTGTGCTTTGACCAGCAACACATTTTCAGCTTTCATCTATAGTGCCTTGGCCAATATTTATTACTGAATCAACAGTAACAAAAACAAGTTTATGTGATCATTCAAAGTTTGGGAGAAGATTTGTAGCTCGGGTGCTCATTGTTGTGGTTCTGTTCGCCGAGCTGGGAGCTTGTGTTACAAATGTTTCGTACCCTTTCTAGGTGACATCCTCAGTGGTTGGGAGCCTCCTGTGAAGTGCTTCACAGGAGGATCCCAAACACTGAGGATTATGTGATCATTATCAAATACTGATTGTAACAGTTTGCTGTGTGAAAATTGTCTATTGTGTTTTGCATTGCAAAATGACTACATTCCAAAAGTTCATTGTTGACTGTAAAGCACTTTGCAGACACCTGATGTTAGGAGAAAACTCCTGATGTTGTAAAGATAGCATGTCAATATTATTGGATTAGGATTAGGGTTTCTATTTCATATGAATAATATGTATTTAGGAACTGGAATGGGAGACTTCAATACAATGATGGAAAAGACAAGTTTGAAAAGCTAATTAACAAAAAAAAAGAAGCAAAGATTTTGAAATCTTAAGTTAACTATGAATCTATGTTATAATTATCCAGTTCATAGTTATGTAGGTTAATTTTCATTGACTTTAAAAAATGCAGAAAGTGCAGTATTCTTGACAGTATTTAGTGACAATAAGCAGAGATTTTGTCCTCAAGTCTCATGAGTGGATATTGATCTCAAACGTTCTGACTCAAATGCAGTAGCATTGAGCTACAGACTGATACTTGCCAGTGCTGGATTGACAGTGATATTAGAAATTGACTAGATCCATCATTCAATGAGTTGATGATGCTTGCTATTTTTGCATCACAACTTCAGAAGACTGATATCCAAGTGCAGACACAAAACCTCAGATGTTCTTTGCTTTGTACTGAATGCGTATGTCACCATTAGATTAGATTAGATTCCCTACAGTGTGGAAACAGGCCCTTCGGTCCAACCAGTCCACACCGACCCTCCGAAGAGTAACCCACCCAGACTCATTTCACTCTAACCAATGCACCTAATACTATGGACAATTTAGCCTGGCCAATTCACCTGGTCTGCATATCTTTGGACTGTGGGAGGAAACTGGAGCACCCGGAGGAAATCCACACAGACTCAGGGAGAATGTGCAAACTCCACTCAGACAGTCACTCGTGGCCAGAATTGAACCTGGGTTCCTGCTGCTGTGAGGCTACAGTGAGGTGGACAGTGTTGAGGCCACCAGGTGATAGGTACCATCTGGAATGGAGTTTTGGATTGGGATTCTGATGTTTGAATCAGATGGAAGTCCTAAGACCACATTATGTGGGGAGCAGTCACCTAACAGTGGCCTTCCTGAATTGGCCAATGTGTGGCCACAGGATATCCTCATCATTTTATTAAAGATGACAGAAGGAGCTGGTGCCTTGCATTTCAGGTAGGGATAAGAGAGAGAGGGAGGGAGAGAGAGAGAGAGAGGATGTCCTTCTTCCAGGGTACACTCACTAATTTTCTTTTAAAACTTTTGTATTAAAAAGTAGCCACAGCTCCTGGGCCATCAAGAAAGAAGGAGAGAATGAGCCACAATCCAGACAGGTTGGCAAGGGGCTTGAATCCTTCTGTGAAAACAAGATATCCAGTTCACTGGCAGGAGACAACCTTCAGTTTCTAACTCTGCATTTGCCATTTCTGTTGGTCTCTGATAGTTGGGAGAAAGTAGAGTCAAATCGTCTGGAAAAGCACACCAAGTCAGGCAGCATCTGAGGAGCAGAAGAGTCAACATTTTGGGCATAAGCCCTTCAACAGGAATATTTGGGGATGAAGGTGGCTGAGAGATAAATAGGAGGGATGGGCTGTGAGGAAAGGTAGCTGGGAAGATGATAGGTGGATGCAGGTGGGGGGTGATTGTGATAGGTTGGTGGGGAGGGTGAAGCTGATGGGGTGGAAAGGAAAATGGACAGCTAGGACAGGTCAAGAGGGCAGTGCCGAGTTGGTGGGTTGACTCTGGGATAAGGTGGGAGGAGGGGACATTTGGAAACTAGTGAAGTCGATGTCAATGCTGTGTGCTTGGAGGGTTCCAAGGCTGAGGATGAGGTGCTCTTCCTCCAGTTGTCAAGTGGCTTGGATTTGGCGGTGGAGGAGGTCCAGGACTTCTCTATCCTTGGGGGAGTGGGAGGTAGAGTTGAAGCGATCAGCCAGAGGGTGTTGGGGTTGTTTGGTGTCTGTGTCCCAGAGATGGTCCCTAAAGTTGGCATCCTGTCTCCCCGATGTAGGGGAGGCAATATTGAGAGCAATGGACACAGTAGATGAGGTGGGAGGATGTTCAGGAAAATCTCTGCTGGATGTGAAAAGATCGTTTTGGGCTTTAGATGGAGGTGAAGGGGGGAGGTATGGGTGCAAGTTATGGACCTTGTGTGGTGGCAAGGAAAGATGCTGGGTGTGGAAGGCGTGGACTGAATGAGGGAGTCACAGAGAGAATGGTCTCTGCTGAACACAGATAGGGGTGGGGATGGAAAATGTCTCTAGTGGTGGGGTCTCATTGTAGGAGGCACCAATATGAATGAGGTGTGAATTGAGGACTAGGGGTTTCTATCCTTGCTGTGGTTAGAGGGGTGGGGTTTAAGGGTAGAAGTGCAGGAAGTGGAGGAGATGCACTGGAGGGCATTGTTGACACTTGGACTTCAGTGACAAAATTATGCTGCACTAAATCAGGGCAAAACCTTTTCCTGTGGATCAATTATACTGTAGGATCGAGGTAATATTGGGTCAAGACGGTGCCAATAGAATTTCCTTTATCAGGCTCCATTCTGCTGTGAGACCGATATTTCTAGCCACTATTACAAAAGCTCAGATATCAAGGCATTCTTCTGAATAGCAAGTGTGATTCTCCACAGCAGCAATAACTTTTAACCAACACTGATAATTCGTGCACAGATGTGTGATGGAGGTGTACATAAGAACTAGGAGCAGGAGTAGGCCATCTGGTTACTGGAGCCTGCTCCGCCATTCAATAGGATCATGACTGACATTTCATGGTCTCTGCTCCACTTACCCGCCCTCTCACTATAACTCTTAATTCTTTTACTGTTCAAAAACTTATCCATCTTAGCTTTAAACGTATTTACTGAGGAAGCCTCAACTACTTCACTGAGCAGGGAATTCCACAGATTCACAACCCTCTAGGTGAAGACGTACCTTCTCAATTCAATCCTAAACCTGCTCTCCCTAAACTTGATACTCCACCCTCTTCTTCTAATTTCACCCAACAGTGGAAACATCCTCTCTACATCTATCTTATCATAATTTTATTTGTTTCTAAAAGATCCCCCCCCCCTCAGTCTTCTGAATTCCAATGAATATAATCCCAGTCTACTTAGACACTCCTCATAAGGCAACGCCCTCAACTCCGGAATCAAACTAGCGAACCTCCTCTGCACCACTTCTAGTGTCAGCACATCCTTTCTTAAGTAAGGAGACCAAAATTGCATGCAGTACTCCAGGTCTGGCCTCATCACCACTCTATACAGCTACAGCATAAACTCTTGCTTTTAATCTCAATCCCTTTCGCAATGAGGGACAAAAATTTCATTTGCCTTCTCAATGACCTGTTGTACCTACAGACCAACCTTCCGTGCTTCATGCACCCAGGCCCCCTGCACAGCAGCATGCTGCAATTTCTGACCATTCAAGTAATAGTCCTTTTTACTGTTATTCCTACTGAAATAGATGACTTCACATTTATTCATATTGTATTCCACCTGCCAGACCTTTGCCAACTCACTTAAACTATGTCCCTTTGCAAAGTTTCACAGTCCTCTGCACACTTAGCTCTGCCACTCATCTTCGTGTCACCTGCAATCTTTGACACACTACACATGGTCTCAACTCCAAATCATCTACATAAATTGTGAATAATTGCAGTCCCAACAGTGATCCCTGAGGCACACCACTAGTCAGTGATTGGCAACCAGGAGAACACTCATTTATTCCCAATCTTTGCTTCCTGTTGGTTAACCAATCCTCTATCCATGCTAATACATTGCCAGTCACACCTTGCATCTTTATCACATGCAGCAGCCTTTTGTGCGGCACCTTTTCTGAATACCTTTTGGAAATCTAGATACACCACATCTGCTGAGCCCCCATTGTCCACCATGTTCGTAATGTCTTCATAGAATTCCAAAAGATTAGTTAAGCATGACCCACCCTTCATGAACCCATGCTACATCTGCCCAACAGGTCAATTTCTACCTAGTTGCTTTGCTATACCTTCCTTTATGATAGACTCAAGCATTTTCCCCTCAACAGAAGTTAAGCTCACCAGTTTATAATTTCCCATTTTTTGGCTACCTTCCTGTTAAAACAGTGGCATCACATTTGCTGTTTTCCAATCTGCAAGAGATTGACGCTCCAAGTCCGTGGCTTTGTGAATCAACAATGTAGCACATTGATTATTAAACATTTCTCATCAAGTGAATGAGCTTGAGGAGAGCCAATCAGACCAACGTTACAGGAGAAGTCTCATTTAGCAGAAGCTTGTGGAAACAGATACAGAGAAATTGACGCCAATGGCAGGGATCGAGAACCAAGGGACCCCTTCTCAAAGTAATTCACAAAAGAACCAAAGCAATAAGAGGGAAAGCATTTTATACAGCAACTGGTTACAATCTGGAATGTACAGCCTCAAAGGGTGCCATAAGCAGACTCAACCAAAGTTGACAAGAGTCAATTAGATAAGCACATGAAAGGGAATAATTTGCAGGGCAACAGGCAAGTATAGGGTGAGTTAAATTGCTCTTGTAGAGAATGGTAACAACACCTGAATGCCTTCATCTGGTTTGGGCCTCATTTCAAGTAATGAGACCTGAGCCATTAGCTTAGCTTTTGGAACACTCCAGTACAATTAATCAGTTTTGACATAGCGTGTTTAACAAGAGAGCAAAGGGATTATCATCAGTTTTGTACTCCAGTAACTACATAGATGCTTTAGTTTGGAGGCCCTAAGATTGCTCTTCGTAGTGCTATAAGTGGCTGCATACTTAAAAACATAGATATCTAACAATATTCCATTACAGCCAGACATTGGGAAAAAAAGGTTTTCATTATTGTTACAATTCAGAAAACTATCCAATTAAGAGCTGACCAAATTGCAAACAGCATTCTTCACTTGAGCATACATTTATTATTGTACTCCTTTATCTCTCATAGGAAAATTAGCAGTGAAACTGAGAAAATGAAGCAAAAGGCATAGCTGTAAACATTTATGAAGTATCTTATCAAATTTATTTTTTACAGACAGCTGGTTGCTTTACAACACCACACTAATGCCTTATTTAACTGCCACCAATTGCCAACATCTCCAATCTGATTATCTTTCTGTAGTGCACTATAAAAGCTAGAAGCACATGCAATAAAATAACAGAATGCCAGTGATGAGATGGTTTTCATTCATGTTCCTGACTTAGTATACAGTGGATAGTCAACAACTGCATCAAAGATGTCTTTTTGCCACATGTTTGTCAATATGAACTTTTACTGGGCACTTTTCTCTTCAATATTATTGGCTCTGCCTTCAGCTCTCGAGGCAATAGGCATCCCTCAACCTCTCTAGATAGTTATGCTTGTCACAAAGCTGGTCCCTTTTTTACTAAAAGCTGTTCCTTTTCTCAAAAGTCCTTGACTTTTTTCAGAGGGGTCATAAAGCCCTCCTAGCTCTGAGGTGACTAGTTTGGTACAGAGCTGAAAAGGATTTTGAAAGGCCTTTTATTTATCTGTAAACGGACGAGACGTCAGGCCACAGTGATCATGTTTTAGAAGTGACCTGTATAATGAAAGGGTCAGCTCCCTAGCTGAGCAGTTCCATTCAGAACTGGTTAGGACTTTAGCTGTGTGGAAACAGGCTGGTAAACTCTCTCTCTCTCTCCTCTGTCCTTCTCACTTCAACCTGTAAGCATTTGTTCCATTTTTACAGTTTTTTAAGGGGATTTGCCAATTGGGACTATTGTATATCTTCAGAACAGCATAATTACGTCTTTTGGATAGACTGAGTTCTGTAGGGGCTCTTTATTGTGTTCTTTGTGTTTGATTGTGTAATTTTGTGAATAAACTTTTGTCTGTTTTAAAACCTGGTAGTCAACCTAGCTAACTTACTCCAGGTAATTTTTACTGTGCACTTACCAAATAAATTGCAGTTATGGTCTGAGCTGCCTGCTTAAGAATGTTTTGAGTGGTCTGTCCTAGTCCATAACAGACTGGGGGCTCTTTGTGGGATTTTAAACAGTGAGTGGTAGGTGCTAGTGTCTTTATTTCGGGTGTTGGTTTGGTTGGGTAGACAAAGTTTGGGACAGGAATGGCTTTTTCAGTTGTCTAAAGTTTTCTGGAAGTGTTTGCTGTAACTTTGGAAGTTTTGCAAAAGGTGAATTTAAGACCAAGCTGCAGGAATTAGCAGACCAGCTGGGATTGGACCTGCCTGCATCTGTGAGGAAAAAAAAGAGATAATTACAGCAGTATTTCAGCATTTAAACTTGACGGAGAAACTATCAGAATCTATCAAGATGGCAAAAATTCAATTGCAAATGAAGCAGCTTGAGTGAGTGGAGAAAGATTGTGAAAGGGCAGCAGAAGTGAAACAGTCTGAGTTATGATTAGAAGCAGAATAGAGGGAAAAACAGAGAGCTGCAGAAAAGTGGGGAAAAGAGAGAACAGCAGAACAGAGGGAAAAAGAAAGTGTTTGAACTTCAAAAACTGACACTTAAAAATGGATGTCAGCTGAAAAAGAGATAAAGACTGATGGTAACCTTGGCAAGGAAGTAGTGTGAACTCATGTGGAAGAGCAGAGAGTTAAAACAGCAAGATTAGCAGCTGAAGTGGCTGATGATTATGAACTGCTCCATAAAACTCGGTTTGGCTTCCAGAATCAATCTCAGTCCATGACAGATAGAAATTGGGGCAAAGAGAATTCCTCATGTGGAAAAGGAAAGGTAGACCTCAATGACGATCATAAGGATAACATGCCACGGGGTAAATAAGAAACTTTTGAGGGGGACAAAGAAGTTAAAAAGCTGTGATGTTTTATTGTAATAAAGTGGGTCACACAAACCCACAGTGTTGATGGGCTAGGAGAAAGCCAGATGTAGGAAAACCAGACAAACATGTGAGTTTTGGTGGACTAGTAACAAAAAATACAAGGGAGGTTAGACAACTGCCTCAGAGTGTAGAAGACATTCAGAGGTTGGTTAAGGAGGAAGTGTCAGACCTGCTTAAAAAATATACATTCAAGGGTAAAGTTTATTTACATAGGCCAGGAGTAGCAGATGAAGAGGTTACAATATTAAGGGACACAGGATCCTGTCATTCTGTAATGCTGAAGGATGAGGAAATATGTACTCCTGAAGGACTATTGCCAGAAAAGGTACTGGTAACAGGAATTCATGGTGAGACAAAAGAAGTGCCCAATTATGTAAAGTAAGGCTACAGAATTCAGAGAAGAGTGGAGAATTTGTGGTAGGAGTACCGGACAAACTCTCAGCTCCAGTGATACAATTTGTCCTTGCAAACGATATCACTGATTCACTGGTAGGTGTGCTGCCTACTCTCGTTGAAAAGCCAGTGGAGATGCAGGCAACTAAAGAAATGAAGGATGTTTATCCAGGAATTTTCCCACATTGTGTGATCATAAGATTACAGAGGCACAAGTTGAAGCAGGAGAGATCAAAACACACGGATTAGGAAGCTAAACTAGATTTATCAGGGAATTTTTTTTTGATCAGATAAGTGCGACAGAGCAGGAACAACTAGGTAAACATGCAAGTATCTTTAGCTCTGCTGTGCTTATTGAGTTACAACAGAAAGATGAGGAGTTAAAGCAGTTGTATCAAAAGGCATATACAGAAAAGAGAGTGAAAGCATCCCTGTGTGATATTATTTAACAAATGATGTCTTAATGAGGAAATGGAGACCATCACACATTCAAGCAGATGAGAAATTGGCAAAGATTCATCAAACTGTTTTGCCAGTAAGGTATAGAAAGGAGGTGCTGCGAGTGAAGCATGAGCTACCACAGGGAGGTCATTTAGGGGTGAGGAAAACACCTATTTGTTTTTATTGGCCGGGACTACATAAAGATGTACTTGAATTTTGCCAGAAACGTCATACATGTCAGCTAATCAGAAAACCACAGGCAGTAATAAAAGCTGCACCTTTAATACCTATTCCAGCATTTGAGGAATCTTTCACAAGAGTCTTGATTGATTGGGTAGGTCCCCTACCTCAAACAAAAACTGGGAATAAGTATATATAAACAATAATGGATATATTGACTAGATTTCCAGAGGCAATCCCATTACGCAACATCACAGCTAAAGGGTTGTGAAAGAACTACTTAAATATTTTACTCTCTACAGATCGCCAATAGAGATCCAGTCAGATCAAGGATCAAACTTCACATCCAAACTATTAAAGGAGGTTATGTATAACTTGAGAATAAAACAATTCAATTCTACTGAGTACCATCCAGAAAGCTAGAGAGATGGCATCGAACATTAAAGACCATGTTGAGGGCTTATGGTCAGGATTATCCAGATGATTGGGATAAGGGAGTTCCATTTGTACATTTTGTGATCAGAGGCACCAAATGAATTGACCAAATTCAGTTCATTTGCACTAATATTTGGGCATGACATAAGAGGACCGTTAAAATTGATTCAGGAAAAATTAATAAGTCAGAATTCAGAGACCACCCATTTGGACTATGTGTCAAATTTTAGAGAATGATTAAACAGAGCTGGAGAGTTGGCTAGACAGCATTCAAAAGTATCACAGCATACAATGATTCAGGAAGCGGATAAGAAATCACAAATTCACAATTTTGCAATTGGGTATAAGGTATTGGTGTTACTTCCAGTAACAGATGAGCCTTTAAAAGCAAGGTTTAGTGGCCCGTATCAAATTGAGAAGAAATTGAGTGAAAAGAATTACTTGATAAGGACTCCAGATGGGAAGAAATCTCACAGAGTGTGTCATGTGATTATGCTCAAAAGGTATTTTGATAGGGAAGGAAAGCAAGAGAAGAATGTATTAATAATTACAGCAAAGAACGAAGAACCAAGTTCAGAGGATTCTGAATTGGACATTCCACAAATCTACAATGAGGAGGTTGCAAAAATTGGGATAAATTATTGAGTTATCTTCCCCAAGAAAATTGAAATGACCTGGAAGAGTTATGACTATCATATGGGGAGATATGCGGAAATAAACTGGAAAGTACTTGTGCTTGATGTAGATATAGGAGATGCTGTTGCAATTAAGCAACATCCTTGTAGGCATAACCCTCTAAAGTTGGCACAGGTTCCATAAGGAGACAGAGCGCATGCTACATGATGGCATAATCAAAGTGAGTTACAGTGACTGGAGCTCACCCATAGTCACGGTGCCAAAGCCAGATGCTACCCAACGGTCATGTGTGGACTATTGCAAAGCCAACGCCGTTACAAAGACTGATGCATATCCAATTCCACAGCTAGAGGACTGTGTCGAAAAAGTGAGATAAGCAACTTACATTTCTAAGTTGGACTTGCTCATAGGCTAGTGTCAAGTACCTCTGTCAGAGAGAATAAAGGCAGTTTTGGCTTTTGTAATGCCAAATGGACTATATCAGTTCAAAGTCATGCCATTTGGTATGAAAAACACGCCAGCCACATTTCAGAGACTGATGAATAACGTCATTGCCTGGTTACCCAAATTGTGCTGTTTACATTGATAATCTGATGGTTTTTAAAGTTAAAAATCACACAACTTTGGGATATAATCCAACAGGTTTATTTGGAAGTGCTAGCTTTCGGAGCGCTGCTATTTATTAGGTGGTTGTGGAGTACACAATGAAGAAGTAGCGCTCCGAAAGTTGGTGCTTCCAAATAAACCTGTTGGACTATAACCTGGTGTTGTGTGATTTTTAACTTTGTAGACTCCAGTCCAACACCAGCATCTCCAAATCATGGTGGTTTATAGTCACTCATGGAGTGATCATTTACAGCATTTATCAGACTTGTTTGATCGACTTCGGAAGGCAGGTTTGGTGGTAAACCAGCTAAAAGTGAATTTGCCAAAGGCCGTGTTGTTGGACATGGACAAATGGCCCCACGAGATGCAAAAACAGAAGTAATTGGAGAATTTCCCACACTGTCAATGAAAAAAGCAGTACTATGGTTCCTGGGATTGAATGGATTTTATCAAAAGTCTGTGCCGAATCTTAGCAGTGTGGCCGTTCCACGTACCGAATTGTTAAAAAAGGGCAAGAGGTTTCAGTGAACAGCGGACTGTTAAAAGGCATTTGACAGCCTAAAAACTGTGTTTACCACTGCCCCAGTGTTAGCCATCCCGGATTACACGAAGCCTTTCAAGGCGGCTATCGATGTCAGTGATGTGGGTGTCAGTGCGGTGCTCCTGCAGGAAGTTGACGAGGTGATGGAAAGACACATCAGGTATTTTTCCAGGAAGTTGAACATTCATCAACAGAAATATTCAATGGTGGAGAAAGAGACTTTAAGCTTGGTGTTGGCATTACAACATTTCAGTGTTTATATTACCAGCAATGCATCTGAGACAATTGTATACACTGGTCATAACCCATTGACATTTGTGAAAAAATTTAAGGACAAAAATGCCAGACTGTTTAGATGGAGCTTATTGTTACAGCCATTCAACTTGATTGTGCATATGGCAGGTCACGAAAATGTGATTGCTGATGCGTTATCGAGACTCAAATGTGATACGGAGATGGTCGGTGGTGGGTGTACCGTGGCCTGAATTTGCACGGGGTTGTGCATGCTTATAGTTAATATAGTGTATATGTGTGCTTTAGACCATGAACCAGTTGTTTTTGAAGTGTTTTAAAAGTAAAGCCATCTTTTGATATTGATGGTTCATTTTTTTGAGGGGCCAGGAAGGGGACTTGGGCTTTTTTGAGTTGGTCCCTTTTTTTCCCTAAAAAGCTGTTCCTTTTCTCAAGGATACTGTGTCCTTGATTATTTTCAGAGGGGTCATAAAAACCATCCCAGCTCTGAGGTGACTAGTTTAGTACAGAGCTGAAAGGGATTTTGAGAGGCCTTTTGTCTATATGTAAACAGATGAAACTTCAGGCCACAGTGGTCATGTTTTAGAAGTGACCTGTATATTGAAAGGGGAGTGGTCAGCTCCATAGCTAAGCAGTTCCGTACAGAACTAGTTAGGAGTTCAGCTGTGTGGAAACAGGCTGCGAAACTCTTTCTCTCCTTCTGTCCTTCTCACTTCAACCTGTAAGCATTTGTTCCATTCTTGTAGTTTTTAAGGGGGTTTGCTTATTGGGACTGTTGTGTATATTCAGAACAGCATAATTAAGTCTAGTTTCGAAAGAGTGAGTTCTGTAGGCGTTCCTTATTGTGTTCTTTGTGTTTCATTGTGTAATTTTGTGAATTAATTTTCATCTGTTTTAAAACCTGTGCGTCAATCTAGCTAACTTACTCTGGGTAACTTTCACTGTACACTTAGTGAAACAAATTACAAAGTTATGGTCTGGATTGCCTGCTTAAGAATGTTTTGAATTTTTTGGCCTAGTCCATAATAGTGTTCTTTTAAATGTTCCTGAAGACCTACGTCTTCATCCAAGTAATTGGGCCCCTGTTCGAATATCTCCTTAAATTTTGACTGATACCGCTCTTGTGACACATGCTAAGGATTAGATTAGATTCCCTACAGTGTGGAAACAGGCCCTTTGGCCCAACAAGTCCACACTGACCCTTTGAAGAGTAACCCACCCAATCCCATTTCCCTCTGACTAGTGCACCTAACACTACGGGCAATTTAGCATGACCAATTCACCTGGCCTGCACATCTTTGGACTGTGGGAGGAAACCCATGCAGACACGGGGAGAATGTGCAAACTCCACACAGACAGTTGCCCGAGGCCAAAATCGAACCTGGGACCCTGATGCTGTGAGGCAGCAGTGCTAACCACTGAACCACCGTGTTCTACAGAAGCCACTGCATGAATGCCAATTTGTTTCTATGACTTTTGATATTGTTGTTACAATCTCTGCCCACTTGGAAGGGGTTACCATGCTGGTCTGCTGGGGACAGCCCTTGGAGACAGACTATGATGCTTGTCTTTTTAACTTTATTTCTTGTTCTTCTGACTGATGGCTATGCTATACTCTAACTTTTTGTCTTCATTTCTCAATTCATTAACTGAGGATTGTACCTCAATACTCTATACCTAAAATGGTGCCATTGTTTGTGACACTGTTACACTGTAACTAATCTTATAACTAAAGGAGGTACACCTAGATACCTTTGTAACTAAGATGATGCTGTAAGTAGTGAGTTATAAACTTTTCACTCTACTCATACATGTGACAATAAAATTCAAATCAATTCAGAAGTTCAGCCAAATGGTTGGGTATTGATAAGAGTCTCAAACAAGGAGGGGAAAATCAGCGAGGTGGAGTTGCTTAGGGACAGAAACCTGGAGACTGATTGGTAATAAATCCACAAAACTTGGAATGAAGTGGAAAAATGCAAAAGCCTTATACCAACTCCTGCAATATGAAGACTTTGAAATTCGCTGCATGGTTTCACCTCATCACAATTTCATATTCTGCCTCACCTTTTGTCCTGTTTGGTTCAACATTGGTGACAGTCACCATTAGATTTGCATTATTGATTTCATTCAGACAATTTTCCAGTTGAGAAGTGTCTCCATACCATAATGCCTTTATATAGGCAATTGTTTCAATGCTGCTAGAACATTAATGAAAGAAAATCACAGTAAAGTTTTGGTCCTTCATAAAGTTACAACTGTCTGAAGCATCTGACTGCCTGAGGCTACTGGTGTTCCAAAATACTTCATCAGAAAAACCATGCAGAAGCAATGTTGGCGAGCAATAACTTTAACAGATGGCCTAAGAGAGTCCAGATTCCTCAATTAAATTACAGCAAGAGGTTAAGCAAGTTAACTTATTACATTTTATGTGACAGTTCATCCTTAAAGATCACAGAGTTCTATGTAGCTCTATATCCTGCCCTATCTTAGTTCCAATCTCCTTTTTGAATATGCATGAGTCAAATAACCAACTATCCAATTAAGCTAAAAATCACACAACACTAGGTGATAGTCCGGCAGGTTTAATTGGAAGCACACTAGCTTTCGGAGCGACGTTCCTTCATCAGGTGATTGTGGTGAGGATAATTCATCAGGTGAGGATAATCATCACAATCACCTGATGAAGGAGCGTCGCTCCGAAAGCTAATGAGCTTCCAATTAAACCTGCCGGACTATAACCTAGTGTTGTGTGATTTTTTAACTTTGTACACCCCAGTCCAACACCGGCATCTCCAAATCATATCCAATTAAGCAATCACAAGACTTTGCTGTCAACCTCAAATGTGACCATATTTGACAAAACTGCAAATGTGTTGCTGGTCAAAGCACAGCAGGTTAGGCAGCATCTCAGGAATAGAGAATTCGACGTTTCGAGCATAAGCCCTTCATCAGGAATAAGAGAGAGAGAGCCAAGCCGGCTGAGATAAAAGGTAGGGAGGAGGGACTAGGGGGAGGGGCGATGGAGGTGGGATAGGTGGAAGGAGGTCAAGGTGAGGGTGATAGGCCGGAGTGGGGTGGGGGCGGAGAGGTCAGGAAGAGGATTGCAGGTTAGGAGGGCGGTGCTGAGTTGAGGGAACCGACTGAGACAAGGTGGGGGGAGGGGAAATGAGGAAGCTGGAGAAATCTGAATTCATAGTCCGTGTGGGATCAGTCGGTTCCTTAGGCAGGTGCTGAGGAAGGAGATGTGGCTGTGGTAACGGGTCTGTTTGAGAACGTGGCTGAAGAGCTTCTGTGCAGAGGAGATGACCTGGGGGGTGCAGTGAGAGAGGGACTCACTGAAATCCTTGTAGAGGGAGGAAGAGAGCTTCTTCAAGGAAGGCATCCTTGTAAGAGGATTCGCAGTAGGTTAAAATCTTCGAGTAAAAAATGAGGTCTGCAGATGCTGGAGATCACAGCTGCAAATGTGTTGCTGGTCAAAGCACAGCAGGTTAGGCAGCATCTCAGGAATAGGGAATTCGACGTTTCGACGAGTAAAAAATGAGGTCTGCAGATGCTGGAGATCACCTTCATAAAAGGTTTTCTTGGGACCAATCCCCCAAAGTCGCTTGCAGTTTTTTAAAATTTTCTTCGTCTCTAATCTGTTTTCAGAACACTTTGGGCTGGATTTACTGGAGACAGTGCCGTTATGATCATGTCACTGGACTCAGCGGTCCAAAAAGACAGTCGCTGCCCTCTGAAACATAGAGCCAAATCCAATCCTGCACTGGGTGGAAATGAAATTCAATCGGTCAGTCTCAGTAACAGTGGCCATGAAGCTACTGACTGATTGTCATCAATAAAACCCAGATGCAGGGCGCGGTTGTGGCACAGTGGTAGTGTCCTTACCCCTGGACTGCAAACTTGACCACCCCGGCCGACCCATTGTCTCAGCCTGCTCCTGTCCCACCGAACTCATCTCCGCGTACCTCGACACGGTTCTGTCCCCTTTAGTCCAATAACTCCCCGCCTACGTTCGGGACACCACCCACGCCCTCCACCTCATCCATGATTTTCGCCTCCCCGGTCCCCAACGCCTTATCTTCACGATGGACATCCAGTCCCTGTACACCTCCATCCCCCATCACGAAAGACGCAAAGCCCTCCACTTCTTCCTTTCCCGCCGTACCAACAAGTACCCTTCCACCAACACCCTCCTTCGACTGACTGAACTGGTCCTCACCCTGAATAACTTCTCTTTCCAATCCTCCCAAAACTAAAGGAGTTGCCATGGGCACCCGCATGGGCCCCAGCTATGCCTGTCTCTTCATAGGATATGTGGAACGGTCCATCTTCCGCAACTACACTGGCACCACCCCCCAACTTTTCCTCCGTTACATCGATGACTGTATCGGCGCTGCTTCGTGCTCCCACGTGGAGGTTGAACAGTTCATCAACTTTACCAACACCTTTCATCCCAACCTCAAATTCACCTGGACCATCTCAGACTCCTCCCTCCCCTTCCTAGACCTTTCCATTTCTATCTCGGGTGACTGAATCAACACAGACATCTACTATAAACCGACTGACTCCCACAGCTACTTAGACTACACCTCCTCCCACCCTGCCCCCTGTAAAAACGCCATCCCATATTCCCAACTCCTTCGTCTCCACCGCATCTGCTCACAGGAGGACCAGTTCCAATACTGTACCGCCCAGATGGCCTCCTTCTTCAAAGACCACAGATTCCCCCAGACGTGATCGACGATGCACTCCACCGCATCTCCTCCACTTCCCACTCCTCCGCCCTTGAGCCCCGCCCCTCCAACCGCCACCAGGAGAGAACCCCACTGGTTCTCACCTACCACCCCACCAACCTCCGTATATAGCGCATCATCTGCCGTCATTTCCGCCACCTCCAAACGGACCCCACCACCAGGGATATATTTCTCTCCCCTCCCCTATCAGCATTCCGCAAAGACCACTCCCTCCGTGACTCTCTCGTCAGGTCCACACCCCCTATCAACCCAACCTCCACTCCAGGCACCTTCCCCTGCAACCGCAGGAAATGCAAAACTTGCGCCCACACCTCCTCCCTTACTTCTCTCCAAGGCCCCAAGGGATCCTTCCATATCTGCCACAAATTCACCTGCACCTCCACACACATCATCTATTGCATCCGCTGCACCCGATCTGGCCTCCTCTATATTGTGGAGACGGGTTGCCTACTTGCGGAACGCTTCAGGGAACACCTCTGGGACGCCCGGACCAACCAACCCAACCACCCCGTGGCTCAACACTTTAACTCTCCCTCCCACTCCACCGAGGACATGCAAGTCCTTGGACTCCTCCATCGCCAGAACATAACAACATGATGGTTGGAGGAAGAGCGCCTCATCTTCTGCCTGGGAACCCTCCAACCACAAGGGATGAACTCAGATTTCTCCAGTTTTTCATTTCCCCTTCCCCCACCTTGTCTCAGTCGATTCCCTCGAACTCAGCACCACCCTCCTAACCTGCAATCTTCTTCCTGACCTCTCCGCCCCATCCCACTCCAGCCTATCACCCTCACTTTGACCTCCTTCCACCTATCACATCTCCATCGCTCCTCCCCCAAGTCCCTCCTCCCTACCTTTTATCTTAGCCTGCTGGACACACTTTCCTCATTCCTGATGAAGGGCTTATGCCCGAAACGTCGAATTTCCTGTTCCTTGGATGCTGCCTAACCTGCTGCGCTTTAACCAGCAAAACATTTTCAGCTTTTTACCCTGGACTGGGAAGCCTGGGTTCAAGTTTCCAACTGCTCCTGAGATGCACAATAACATCTCTGAACAGATTGATTAGGAAACTAAATTTAAACCCACTTGATTCACCAATATCCCCAAGGTTCAAATATTTGCTGTTCTTAATCAGTCTAGTTAACTAGCCTATGCTGGTGTTTGTTTTCCATAAGGTGCCACTCATCTATTTCATTGAATTCTTAACACAGGCTATTCTTTTCTTCCCCATATTTTTGTCCGATTCCTGTGATTAACTGATGAACCTCACCCATAAAGCTTTTTGAGGTACCTCTTCTGTGTAACTATGTAAAAATATCATTCAGGGAGAAGTCTCAGAACAAGTGAATCTTTAGTTCTGAGTCAAGGAGTGACAGGCAGCAGGCTGGAAGAACACAGTAAGCCAGGGAGAATCAGGAGGTAGAGAAGTCAACATTTCTGGTGTAACCTTTCTTCAGGTCTGGGGGTGGGTGTAGGGGGAACTGCAGATAACGGGAGTGGTGGGGTTTGGGGTTGGGGAGGATGGTGAGGTGGGAACAGGTGAAGACAGGTAGAGACTACGACCTGACTGGTCAGTGGGAAGAATGAATCCGGTTGGTAGCTAGAAGGAAGGGTCAATGAAAGGAAGGGATGGGAGGGGGAGTGGCTGGAAACGGAGTCAAGGGATGGTAAGGGAGGTTTTTTGAAATTGGAGAGCTCAATGTTGAGTCCTCTGGACTGTAGTTTGCCCAGGCAGAAGATGAGGTGTTGTTGCTCAAATATGCAGTCTGATTTGTTGCAGCAATGGAGAAGGCCAAGGATGGTCGGAAAGGTATTGGGGAGGGGAATTAAAATGGGTACTGACTGGGAGGTCAGGTTGGCCCCTGAGATGCTCAGCAAAACTGTCTCCAACTGAGTCAAAGATGTTAAAATTCTCATCCTTGATGTCAAATCTCATTGTGGTCTTTCCTTGCCTATTTCTAATGTCATCCAGCTCCCTAACCTCTGTAAAATGCAGTTCTCCAATTTTGGTCTCTCGTACATTTCTAAGCATATTAATTCCAACATTGGCATTCATCAATTCAGGCCGAGTGCTCTGGAATTTCCTCACGACACCTTCCCCACATCATAATCTTGCTTTCTTCTTAGGTCATGCCCTAATATCTATCCCTTTGACCAAGCTTTTGATCATCTGATCTAAAATGACTTTCCCTTCATTATAAGATCAGAAGTAGGGATGCTCATCAATGATTGCCATCATTGTGTTCCACTCCTCAGATACGCAACAGTCTGTGTCCAAATGCAGTAATTCCTGGACAACATTCAGGCATGGGCTGATGTGTGGTGTGAATACTACTTGCCACTTAAGAAACCAGGCTAATGATCAAGAATCCAATCATCCAATGGCATGATCAACAGTATTCCATATTATCAACATCTCAAGGGTTAACATTGACCAGAAACTGAACTGGATCTACCATATGTATACTGTTCCTACAAGAGCAGCTCAGAGGATGTGAATTCTGTGACAATTAGATCACTTCTGGACCCTCTCCAGGCTGTCATAGGCAATGGCACAGATCAGATATCATTGAATCATAGAATTACTACAGATAGAGGCTTTTTGGCTCATTGAGGCAAGTGTTGGGACAAGAGAAAGAAAATAACCTTAAAAACAAATTTATTGATTCTAATATGCAACTCAATAATTCAATACAATAGAACGGGCATCGAGCCAACACCAACCCTCCAAACATCATCCCATCCTATCCCATAACCCACATGGCTAATCCACTTAGCCTGTACATCTCTGGACACTACAGGACAATTTAGCACAGCCAATCAACCTCACCGTATATCTTTTGACTGTGGGAGGAAACCGGAGCACCTGGAGGAAACCCACGCAGATACATGAAGAATGTGCCATTTCCATTCGGTCACCCAAGGCTGGAATCAAACCCAAATCCCTCATGCTATGAAACAACAGTGTTAACCATTGTGTCACCATGCTGTATCTCATAATTTGTTGGAAAACTATTCACCTGTATGGGTGGGTGCAGCTCCAATTACACTCAAGCTCTACATCATGCAGAACAAATAACTGCTCAACTAGGACCTCAACAAACTGCCAAAGTATATTTTGTCCACCAAAAGAAGTACGGATGCTGTGCATGAACATTCAGTTCTAAGAAAGGGTCAATCAACCTGAAACATTATCTCTGATATCTCTCCACAGATACTGCCAGACCTGCTGAGCTTTTCCTGCAATTTCTCTTTTAGTTATATTTTGTTCGCCACTAACATACAGTGGAGCAGTGTGCATTATCCACAGGACACCCTGCAATAACACATCAATGCTCCTTTGACATCTAAACCCTAAACTTTACCACTTAGAAGTTCAAGGACAGCAGATACGTGAGAACACCACCCTCCAGGGCTCATACAATCTGACTTGAAATTATTTTGTTGCCCCTTCATTGTAGCTGACTCAAAATTCTTCAATTTCCTCCCTATACAACATGAACTTCAGCAGCTCAAGACAACAGCTTCGAGGCAATTAACGATGGGTCAACAAGGGATGGGCAATAAATGTTGTCCCTGCCAGTGATGCCCACATCCTGAGAATGAATAAAAACAAAATCCTACATTGGTTTAGTGCCATACTCAGATTTATGACGCTCTTGTGAAGCACCTTGGGACATCAAAGTGTTATATAAATATAAGTCCATATGTTATCTGGCTCCTCACTACTGACTCAAGGTGAGCTGGAAATATTGATGTTCACGACGGGATCCATTGAAATGGATCATGAGGTGCAGCTTGACTTTGTGGGGCATGTGGGCCAAATCCGCAGGAAACAAAAGCTGGCCTGATGCCTTCGATTGTCTCTGTTTTGACTCCAGTAAGGACCAACATCCGGTTTGTCTGACTATTGACAATTCATTGTCTCACTGAATTTAGCAGCCACCAGGTACCAGATGACTGATGACTGCGTAGAAGGCAAGTGTTGGGACAGGAAAGAGAAAATAACCTTAAAAACAAATCTATTGATTCTAATATCCAACTCAATAATTCAATACAATAGAATGGGCATCACTCTGAATATTTTCCTTCCACATAAAGTAATCAGACAGTAAATTATCAGTTAAGACAATAAAATTGGGAATGGCAGAACCTTGCAGAACTAACATTTTAGAAATGAATTTCAAACTACTGGCTCTTTGAAAAGTTCCTCCAGCCATGAGTTAATTTCTGATTTATAACTCATCCGAGGCAATGAATTTTCATAAAGTCCAATTGTTAAATGGCACGGTATAATTTCAATTCTAAACGTACGCCTGAAATGAAATAAAAAAGATCACATTGCAATACATCCCATGAAAAAAATTCCAGCAGTGATCCAATTTTTTGGTTTGCATACTTATTAACCATTCTGATCCATTGGCCCAGATATTCAGAGGAGAGGCAATCCAGTTGGATTAACATTCCAACTGTATTTTTTTCTTTTAGGACTGAATTCATCACTCCTGGCTGGCATTCCAATCCAGGCTCCTTCAGAAATATGAACTGTGGCCAGTTCTGGTCACTCTTTTATAGGAAGGATATTCTTAAGCTAGAGAGGGTTCAGAAGAGATTTACTAGGATGTTGCTCAATATAGATGGCTTGAGCTCGAAGGAGAGGCTGGGTAGGCTGAGATTTTTTTTCCCCTGGAGCAGGGGAGATTGAGGTGCGACCTTATCGAGATATAATGAGGGGTATAGATAAAGTGAATGGCAACTGTCTCTTCCCTAGGGTTGGGGATTTTAAGACTCTGGAGCATATTTTTAAGGCGAGAGGAGAAAGATTCAAAAAAGACATGAGGGGCAATTTCTTTTTTTCATTGACAGTGGTTTGTGTCTGGCAGGAACACTGGTAGATGCAGGTACAGTTACAATATTGAGGTAAGTACATATATAGGAAAGGATTGGAGTGATATAGGCCAAGCATAGGCCAGCAGGACTAGTATAGTTTAGGATTATGATTGGCATGGACTCTTTGGACCAAACGGGCTGTTCCCATGCTGCATGATTCTATAACTCCCTCTAAGTGAAAAAATATTAGGGGAAAGCCAAACTATTCCAACTTTGCCATGGCATAGATGCCTGCAATTAAATATACAGCAGTGCAGCCAGCCAAAGGTATAGACACAGCTACATGTGTTGGGTTCGGGTGGCAGTTGGCTAAGGAGTTGGTTAGACTGCCAGGTTGAACAGGGTTCTGGATTAGTGGTGCTGGAAGAGCACAGCAGTTCAAGCAGCATCCGAGAAGGTGCCAAGCGGGTAGGGTACCAGATAAATAGAGTGCCAAGGTGACTGTTTGGAGAGGGTGTAAAGTTAGAAGTGGTGACTTCTAAGGTAGGCCAAGATCTGGTAGAGCATGGGAAGGAGCAAGTCAAGTTCAGGAGCTCGGTGTAGTGGAAGGGGCTATCAGATGCTGAGGAAAGAGTGTTGGTTCTGGTGGGGATGTTGGACTCAACAGGAAGAGGAGAGAAGGTCAAGTCTGACAGTGGGGGAAGGGGAAGATGTTGAGTCTAGGTGTTCAGGTTGGTGGCTGGGGGACCTGACTCTCCCATGTACAGAGTGAGAGGTGGAATAGCACCTATTTGGAAGGGGGCAAGTTTGGTGGAGTGGGAGGTTATTATTACTAAGGGTCAACATAATGGACGCTTGATGTGTCCTGTGAGGTTGTGGACGTTAGTTCCAGTGGGCAGAGATGGGTAGGGGATAGGGGTGGTTGAGCAGTGGTATGGGGACGATGTACATAGAACATAGAACATAGAACATAGAAAAATACAGCGCAGTACAGGCCCTTCGGCCCTCGATGTTGCGCCGACCAAATCCTACCTAACCTACACTAGCCCAATAACTTCCATATGCCTATCCAATGCCTGCTTAAATGACCATAAAGAGGGAGAGTTCACCACTGCTACTGGCAGGGCATTCCATGAACTCACAACCCGCTGCGTAAAGAATCTACCCCTAACATCTGTCCTATACCTACCACCCCTTAATTTAAAGCTGTGTCCCCTAGTAACAGCTGACTCCATTAGCGGTAAAAGGTTCTCAGTGTCTACCCTATCTAAACCCCTAATCATCTTATACACCTCTATCAAATCTCCCCTGAACCTTCTTTTCTCCAATGAGAACAGGCCCAGGTGCCTCAGCCTTTCCTCATACGATCTTCCTACCATGCCAGGCAACATCCTGGTAAACCTCCTCTGCACTCGTTCCAATGCCTCCACATCCTTCATATAGTATGGCGACCAAAACTGCACACAATACTCCAGATGAGGCCGCACCAGAGTCTTATACAACTGCAACATGACCTCAGGACTCCGGAACTCAATTCCTCTACCAATAAAGCCCAGTACACCATATGCTTTCCTCACAGCACTATTTACCTGGGTGGCAACTTTCAGAGATCTGTGTACATGGACACCAAGATCCCTCTGCTCATCCACACTACCAAGTAGCCTACCATTAGCCCAGTAATCCATCTTCTTGTTACTCCTACCGAAGTGAATGACTTCACACTTAGCTACATTGAACTCCATTTGCCACCTTTCTGCCCAGCTCTGCAACCTATCTATATCCCGCTGTAACCTGCCACATCCTTCTTCACTGTCCACAACTCCACCGACCTTTGTGTCATCCGCAAACTTGCTCACCCAGCTTTCAAGCCCCTCCTCTAGATCATTTATAAAGATGACAAACAGCAACGGCCCCAAAACAGATCCCTGTGGTACACCGCTAGTAACTGCACTCCAAGATGAACCTAGTCCATCAACTACTACCCTCTGTCTCCTTCCAGCCAGCCAATTCCTAATCCAAACCTCTAATGCACGCTCAATGCCATACCTCCGTAGTTTTTGCATTAGCCTACCATGGGGTACCTTATCGAACGCCTTGCTAAAATCCATATACACCACATCTACTGCTTTACCCTCATCCACCTCCTTAGTCACCTTCTCAAAGAACTCAATAAGGTTTGTGAGGCATGATCTGCCCTTCACAAAACCATGCTGACTATCCTTGATCACATCAAGGTCCAATAAGGTGAGGGTTGTGTCTGTCAGGATGGGAGAGCGGGGTGGCGGGATGAATGGGAATCAGAAAGAAAAACAGAAATTGCTGGTCTGGTTGCATTTCATAGAGTCATAGATTCCTACAGCACGGAGATAAGCCCTTTCACCCCAACTGGTCCAAGCTGACCAAAATGTCCATCCACGCTAACTCCATTTCTCTGCACTTGGCCCATATCCTTCTCAACCTTTTCAATCCATGCATTTTTCCAAATGTCTTTTAAACGTTTTTAATGTACCCGCCTCAACCACATCTGCTGGCAGCTCATTCCACACGCATATCACCCTCTGTGTAAAATGTTGCCCCTCAGGTTCCCTTTTATTCTTTCCCCTCTAACCTTAAACTGGTGCCCTCTAGTCCTCGAATCCCCAAGCCTGGGAAAACAACTGAATGCATTCACCCTATCTACGCCTCTCATGATCTTATACGCTTCTATAAGATCGCTCCTCAGTCTCCTATGCTCTAAAGAAAAATGTCCTAGCTTATCCAACCTCTCCACATAACTCAGACCATTGGGTCCAGGCAACATTCTTGTAAATTTCTTCTGCACTCTTTAAAAGTTTAATTACATCCTTCCTATAGTAAGGTGACCAAAACTAAACACAATACTCCAAGTGTGGCCTTACCATTGCCCTGTATAACTGCAACATAACTTCCCAACTTCTATACTTAATGCCCTGACTGATGAAGGCCAGTGTGCCAAAAGCCTTCTTCACTGCCCTGTCTACCTGTGACTCCACTTTCAGAGAACCATGGACCTGACCTCCGAGGTCCATCTGTTCCACTACACTTCTTAAAGCCCCACTATTTATCATGAAATTCCTATCATGATTTGACTTTCCAAAATGCAAGACCTCAGGCTTTGAGAGAAACCAAATAATTCTCTCGTCACAACAGCTGAGTGGATTCAATTTTGCGCCCTAAAGATGCTGGAAATCTGAAATGAAAACAGGAATTACTGGAGAAACTCAAAAGGTCTGGTAGTGTCCATGCAGAGAAACACAGAATTAATGTTTTGAGCTCAGTGACCCTTTGTCAAAACTGGAGAACCATTCTGAAGAAGTGTCACTGGACTTGAAATATTAACTTTGCTTTTCTCTGCACATATCCTACCAGACGTACAGAGTTTCTCCATCAATTTCTGTTTTTGTTTTACTCCTCCACCCTTCACTTCCTGTTAATTGCATAAACTGCATGCTGGGAAATTTCTGGACACTGAAGTGTGGTGGGAAACTGTCTCCAATTGATTTGTGAGAATATCAAGCTGAAGCCCAAGTCTTTGAACCCGATTAAAGCTTTAGAGGGGGCAAGAAATAAATTAGTTTATCAAAAGGTATAAATGAAATGTTAGACAGGTCCATTTTATATTATTCTTAAAAACAAAACTGATTATACTTTTTGATTTGAGAGAAACTAGATTGTGAATTAATGAAATGGTAAGTGGTAAAGTTTTTCCCAATGCACTTAGATTGATTCAATAGCTTCTTCAACAAATCAGCATAATGATATATTGAGATAAGGTTTTCTAATTAAATAAGGTTTGCCTCTCAAATTCCACTGTCAGTTAAATAGATGATTCACAATGTAAGTGTTGACAAAAAGAGTGTTGCAAGTCGTAAGGTTTTTTGAGTATCTACGTGCCATTCACTGCATGTAATATTTCTATAATTTCTTATGAAATATTTATGTCAAATTGCATTGTTATATTAAATTTGGTTCAAATACTACTATCTATTTACAAAGTTTTCATAATCTGCTGATTCCTTTCAGTTGAAATGTGCAGAAAGTAAAAAGAATCTAATTTTCCCAAAGATACTTTTATCCAGGTCTTATCCAATTTAAGTTTTAGTCAGTTTCAAAGGTTATGATTAATGCAAGGTTCTTATTTCTGTTGTTTATTCATCAATGGGCTCAAAGCTTAGCTCTGATTTCTTTTTGGTTTCTTAAGGTTCAATGAGCATATCTGAGCAAGAAAAATACGAATTGGCACTTATCTTTCCAATTTCGCCTCCTAAAATTAATTGGATGGCACTGTGGTTAGCACTGTTGCCTCATAGTGCCAGGGACTGAGTTTTGATTCTACCCTCCAGTGACCATCTGTGTGGAGTCTGCATACTCATATCTGCGTGAGTTTCCACCCACAGTCTGGGTGGAAGCTTAGGTAGATTGGCCATGCTAAATTGGCCATAGCGACAGGGGTGTGCAGGCGAGGTGGATTAGCCATGGGAAATGCAGAGTTATGGGGATAGGGTGGGATGATCTTCAGAGGGTCAGTGTGAACTCAATGAAGTAAGAACAATGACTGCAGATGCTGGAAACCAGATTCTGGATCAGTGGTGCTGGAAGAGCAGCAGTTCAGGCAGCATCCAACGAGCAGTGAAATCGACGTTTCGGGTAAAAGCCTTTCATCAGGAATAAAGGCAGTGAGCCTGAAAGCGTGGAGACATTAGCTATGGGAGGGTGGGGGTGGGGAGAGAGTAGCATAGAGTACAATGGGTGAGTGGGGAAGGAGATGAAGGTGATAGGTCAGGGAGGAGAGGGTGGGGTGATAGGTGGACCAAATGGCCTGTTTCCACACTGAAGGGATTCTCTGGACGAAAAACTGGCTCCTATTGTAAATTTCCACTTTCTCTTTTAGTAATTTATGTAATTATATTTCATATGAAGCCACCTAACAATCTACAATTCAATGCTTCTTAACCTTGAGAGGTGAGATTGAGCAGAAAGATAAATAAAATAATAAATTGTCCTGCACATTATTTCAACATAAATAAAGAGAATAGATGTTAGTGCTGAAGTTAATATTCAATTTAAGTAAGAAAGTATGAGCAGCATTTGAGTCAGTATTGCATTTTCAATATTCCCTCTTAAGCTTTAAGATCCATTTAGACGATATGATAGTGGGATGGAAAACATTTGTCCCTCAACAGATAAATTGAAAATTTCAGAGCTGCCTCCTTCACCTGCACTTCTCTAGTTCAGCTGCAAAATGGCCTTCGCAAATGGAATTTTGAACAGTGCTTTTTCAGCAAACTGTCGGATTCTGACTGCCAAAAGATAAGATCTGCCTTCCCCTTTTATCACAGCTATCCGACAATGACTGCATGTCTCTTGTCTGCTTCGATGCTAGGAAATAAAATCAGCTGCAAAAACCTTAAAAGAATTTATCTGTTTAGATTAACGTTGTTTCAAAATGAGTATTTCCCATTTATTTTTAACTTAGTTGAACCTTCTAAAACAACACTCACTAAGTAAATTAACTGGAAGTACCTCACCAGTAAAACTGTGGTCCATTGACCGATAAACCCACTGGTTTAATTTTGTTTTTAATTTACAATTCTCCATTCTTTCTTACTTTTTGTTTCTCTTTATACTTTTGCCTTTTTTCTTTTTTTTCCTCTCCTTTGGAGCCTTCTGCAGTGGGTTAGTTGGTGAAACCTGAATGGTGGCTGGAGCAGGCCCTGCACAGAATGGTGGCTCCTCCTGGTGATCAGAGGTGGCAGCAGGCGACTGGGGACCGTGGTAGCACCAGCAGCAGGGATGTCCTCCCGACATTTGGGGCCTGTGGTAGCTGAGTCCCTGTAGTGGCCGGAGGCGGATCTTTCCAGATGGCAGTGCCAGCAAGGCGACATCTCAGAACAGTGGCTGTCGAACAGGAGCTTTCAGCGAGATGGCGGCCTGGTCTGGCAGCAAAGCCAGGGACTCCTGGTTGCAGTAGACCCAGAGCAAGGACTCCAGGGATTGTCGAGGCAACGTGGTACGCCAGAATTTGAGGCTTCATCAAGGTGTCAGGGGAGCTAGGAATTCCTGGCTGCAAGGTGATTATGGGGTCAAGCACATGATCCAGCATCATCGGCAGCATTGGTGAAGTGGGCCCAGCAGTGAAGAGCTGGTGTCTGAACAGCTGTGACTCCTATTATTGGTGGGTCCATTACAGGTGGCAGCGAAGTGATGGAGGGGGGGGCTGGCACCACAATTCATAGAGATGTACAGCACGGAAACAGATCTTTTGGTCCAACTTGTCCAGGCTGACCAGATATCCTAACCAAATCCAGTCCCATTTGCCAGAACTTGGCCCATATCCCTCTTAACCGTTCCTATTCACATACCCATCTAAATGCCTTTTAAATGTTGCAATTGTACCAGCCTCCACTACTTCCTCTGGCAGCTCATTCCATACACACACCACCCTCTGGCTGAAAAGGTTGCCCCTTGGGCCCCTTTTGAATCTTTCCCCTCTCATCCTAAACCTATATCCTCTAGTTCTCTATTGACCCTATCCATGCCTCTCATAATTTTATAACCCTCAGCCTCCGAGACTCCAGGGAAAACAGCCCCAGCCTTTCAGCCTCTTCCCATAATTCAAACCCTCCAACCCTGGCAACATCCTTGTAAATCTTTTCTGAACCCTTTCAAGTTGCACAACATCCTTCTGATAGTTAGCCAGCTCAGGGCTGTCTTTCAGTTATATGTTTGATCCGTTTTATTCTTAAACGATTCAAAAGGTGCCAGATTATTGCGACTGTTGAAGCTTTCCAATGTATTTTACTGTATTATTCATGAGAAAATACAGGTGACAGTAAATAAATCATTCGTACATTGGCGGCATGGGAAAATATATAAACAGCTGGAGTTGTTGGATAGAACATTTAAAGAAAGGCACAGATACAATGGCCAAAGAGGTCTCAAATGATGCTCCAAGATGATTAAGGGATACTAGTCATAGGTCACGATGCAAAGCTCAAAGGGACCTTGTTTTGGCTTGTTGTTGGAATTGGTTGAGGAGTAGCAGGTGATTAATTCCACAGTATTTGGAACTTGGAAGATGCAATGGCTTTTTCCTCTTCCTCTGTCTTTCTTTGTTTTCATAGTTTTGCAACTGGGATCAGTATACAATATGAATATATCACACTGAAACAATGATATGACCTATCCTATGGGTTACTTAAGAACAGAGGAATAGTAAGCATCTTTTACAAGCTCAGTAAACCAAAGCTGGCACATGAAGGTTTAACCAGACAATAATGTCTTTCCAGTTTACATTCTCTTTTTATTATTACATTCATGCTATTCGCACAAGAGAAGGTCAGGGACTGTAACTCACAATAGGAATTGACACATTTAGCAATCATATAATGTGAACAAAATTAAACCATATAAATAGTGTGTATTTTAAAGCAGAACTCATCTCTGAACTCCCCAAAGCCTCTCTACCATCGACAATAACAGTGAAACACAAGAACAAGGAGCAGGAGGAGGCAATTCAACCCCTTCAGCCTGCTCCACTAGTTAATGCATTCAAGGCTGATCTCACCTCAGCCTCAACTCATCTTTCCTTCTCACTCTCCGTAACCCTTTAACGCATTCTTCACTAAAAATCCTCCTTAAATATACTCAATGTGCCATCTCCATCGCACTCTGGGGTTAGTGAATTCCATAGAATGATCATTATTAGAGAGGTAATTTCCTGTTTTAAATCTGCTACCCCTTTTTCTAAAACTATGACCTCTCATTTGACATTGCCCCACAGAAGTTAACATCTGCTTTGTCAATCCTCTTTGGCATCTTTATACCTCAATTATATCTCCTCCCAATCTTCTCAGCACGAGGAAGCATTGGCCTAACTGCTCAATCTCACTTGTTTTGACAAACCCCTCATCTCTGAAATTAATCCAGTGAACCTATTCTAAATTGTCTCCAACGTAACTACGTTCCTCAAGTCTTAAATAATCAGCAGTGTTCAAATAAAGTGTTCAATCAAATATATTGTAACATTGTAAGTGAGATCCTTTAGTAGAATGTTTTAGATGTCATGCCTTCTCAATCCCTTTTGCTTTACATCCTTAAAGGTTCATGATGCTGAGATATTACTCTATGAAGAACAGTCTTCTACGTTTGAAGGGCATTGTAAATCTTCTTCAAAGCAGCAGTTCCTTCAGGTCTCTGAAGAAAATCTGATGTTGACTCCTTAGTTTTGATGCCTTTACTCTGAACCCTTCTTCCATTGACATTTTTGACTTTACTATCTGCTCTGTCCTCTTCGGAATTCCCATGTTCCCTTCATTGCTTAAAGCTGCCTTCAGGCAACTCTATTTTCTCTTTCATGCCAGACATTTCGGCTCCTCAGAACAAGTCTTAACCTTCTGTGAAATGCAAGTCTGTCAAAGACTTTATTACAGATCCTATGTCTGGTCAGACTGCCCAAATCTGCTGCACTCTAGAATGGGATGTAAGAGAATGCTAGTATTCTGAAATATAATCCTTTCCTCGTTTCATCTTTCCCTGACATAATGGGCTTTTTTTTAACATCACTATGAACCAAAGTTCCTCTGAAACTTTTGCTGTTCCTTCGTTGTTACAAATGTACTGCACTACACATTCATATTGTAGTCGAAATGTGTGGTGCTGGGAAAGCACAGCAGGTCAGGCAGCATTTGAGGAGCAGGAGAATCAATGTTTCAGGCATAAGCCCCAAAAGCTGACTCTCCTGCTCCTGGGATGGTGCCTGACCTACTGTGCTTTTCCAGTGCGACACTTTTCAACTGATCTCCAGGATCTGCAGTCTTCACTTGTTCCACATTCATATTGTGATTAATTCTTCCCCATGAAGTCGAAATCATGACAGTTTTACACTCCAGTTTTTATAATGTCTAATCTTGGTGTCAATTCCTTTAAAACTTAAGTTATTTCTTTTAATGGCCTTTGTTTTAAATTTCCATTAAACGTTGTAAATAGAAAGCTAATCTCTTTTCATCCAAGTTGATGTTTTAGAAAAGACATTTCTCATTCGAATGTACAGTTGCAGAAATATACCACAAGCTTCTCTTCATCAAACTCTTTGATTCCCTCTCATTCTTCGTGTGAAGTATTTCTGAAGCACGCTGACTTGACCTTGACATAACTCAAATCTGAAGCTGTACTACAGCAGCCAGACAGTGGGTTGCTGCAGTGGAAGCTGAGATGTCCGCCATCAGATGCTGCATCACATTACTTGGGTGTGTAAATACCCTTCCACTTCCTCCACGCAGGATAGTTGTGTGTAATAGAAAGTGTTTGGTATGAGGATACCATCATCATCAATTGCTCATCATTGGTTCAGCCGCATCCAGTTGGCTAACACCTTCTCCTGCAAGTTCCCTTGCAGGCCACATACAATCCTGACTTGAAAATAGATCACCATTCATTCACTGTCAGCTTGGTCAAAATCCTGGAAGTCCCCTCAGCACTGAATGTACTTGCACAATCTGGATGGCAGCAGATCAAGAAGGCAGCTTCTCAAGAAGGTGCAGTAAATGCTGACCTAGCCAGTGATGCTCACATCCTCTCAATGAATGAAATACACACTCCCTGGTACACTCTCTGTGGAATTAATTTTAGCATCCCATCTTAAGAAGGTAGAGGAAGGCTTTTAGCATTGCAGGGTGAAAGTGAAGACTGCAGATGCTGAAGATTCGAGTTGAGAGTGTGGTGCTGGAAAAGCACAGCAGGTCAGGCAGCATCCGAGGAGCAGGAGATTCGACATTTCAGGCAAAAGCCCTTCATCAGGAAGCCATTTTAGCATTGCAGTCCAGTTTTCAGCCCCAGCAATGTAAAAACCTGAGCACCCTGGTGCCATGTTTAGCAATAGCTGCATAATAATTGCATTGCAATTCAGTGGAACGCAAGGAAATCATGGTTTGCCTAACACTGAAAAACGATGAACATAGGTTAATTACACATTGAAATGCTTCACCTGAGGATCAGGATCTGCTGAATTTCCTGTCCATGATGATTATGATGAATATCCTAATCTCATATTCTTACATTAGCAATCGACAGCTCTGTCATATTGTCTCCTGGTGCTTTGCAGTGAATATAATTACCTGATGAACAGCAGTCGCCAAGACTAAAACAGTTAATTCAATGTCGATGAGGGATTGAGAATGGAGCCAGCACCACTTAATTAGCTGCTGGGAAAGCCATGATAAAATATTTAATGGACTATCAATATGCTTTAAGGTGCACCATATTGGGATTTGTATGTGTGTTTACGCTGCTTCTAAATGAATTTATATTCCTTGCTTATAATTTAAAACCTTTAATTGAACGGGTGCCTGACAAATGGTTCTTTAACAGAATTTAAGGCTATTTATTCTCCACAGAACTAGGCGAGTTTAATGGACTGAGGAAGTGCTGTGTAATGAACAATTAAAACAATCGCTGCTGTGCACATAAGGGTCGTTCAACTGGATCTATTTTATAATATGCAATTTCACTTTTACAGGGAAAAAGACAGCTAATCATAATCTACACCTAATAAGATAAACCAAATTTGTGTTAGATTATTGCAATTTGACCATACAAGATGGTGCCTTCAAGATGTGCTCAGGAACTGACCGGGTATTTGACGAACAAATAAAATAGGTGACGTATTTAACTGCCTGAACATTAATTGTCTGACTGAAAAAATGCAGCCTTAATTTAAAATGTGAAATGAAAATCAATCTCATTTTCCAATCTCAATTAGATCATTATAAGGGATGGGGTGAGACTGATGCACGACAGTGTCAGCCAGTCAGGAATGTCAATTGGCATTCTCAAGCCAAACCTTTAGAGCCATGATTAGCCAGTCAGAGCTTTCTCATTTGAATTATGCCACTTCTGAAAACCTTCCCAGTGATACTGTCATTTCCTTTTACAACTATACTGTGTATTTAAAGAATAAAAATTAAAAATAATCAACAATTTGGCAGTGACACTTCCTGTCTCCCTCTACTTTGAGCCCTGTTAGTAGGACAGTCAACTAAATATAAATCCACCACACAATATTTCACCACTTTCCAATTCAAACAAAGTCTGTTCAGCTGATTTCTTATTCTCACTGATGTCCAGATCAATTACACTTCAGTCCTATTTTTTCAAAGTGTTATTCGACATATCCCAATCTCATTCTCTTCTCCTGTGCTTTTTTTTTTGCTGTGATCCTGTTACTTCCTTCCTGCATCTGTCCCTGTCTGCTTACTTTCCTGTCTTTCTCGGGATCGGAATTGTTTTCCATTTTGCATTGATGTGGCACCCACCCACCTTGGACGCGGTACTGTGGCTCACGTTGGCTGGTGGCCTTTGATTGGGCAGCAGCTTCAGATGGGATGGGGCACCTGAATCCTGGGTCATGAACCTCCCCTCACCCCCACAATTTTTAGCCCCACAGCTAACTAGCCCAACAGATAAATGATCGACACTCACAAAATCCAGTGGACATACTCCATCCGCAGAGTTGGAGGTGTTCTACTGAAACATTTTTACACCAGCCAACGCACTTGGATTAAAAAGCAGAATATTTCACAGATTGTCTTTTGGTTAAACAAAAGAATGATCCCATGATGCACTCTCCTTTAACTCAATTAACAATGGCGTCTTTAAATACTGCACTTTTCAAGTACAGGGCATTCTGCTGTAATACGACAGTTGTGTACCTCTGCAACTTCGCACTAAAGAAAATTGCACTATGAAAAACCGCTACAGAAAATGGTGCTGTAGAAGATTGCTATAGAAAATCACTAGACTTGTTCAGGAGAAAGTTATTATCCAAACAGAGTCCACAATTCATCAATCGCATTATAGCAAATCCATTTTGACAAACGCGTGTTATACCAGAATGACCTGAATGCATTTCATTGGGTGCTCGTGTGAAATAATCAGTTGGATAGGTGGTTGGTTTGCAATGCAGAATAACACTAACAGTAATTCCCACATCAGCTAAAGTTACCATGAAGGATTCTCCTTCTCAGTGTCTCCCCTCAGCTGAGGCGTGATGAACTTCAGGTTAAACCCCCAATACTCAGTTCTCTCTAATCAATGAGTAGCCCAATTGTGTGGTAAGACCCCTATTGTGTGTTGTTACTTTTTTTGCAGACTTGCTCAGAAACAGAACTACACATAGGCACAGAGCAAAAATAGTCATGTACGAGATAAACAATCTAAGTGGTGAGAATTCAATTCCTATCGCAACAAACTGTTAACTTTCAGCCCCAGAAATAAAAGTATCAATAAACCTGTTGGTTTCTCAAAATAAACCCAAAGGCTCTGATAATACCCGTCAGAGAAATGACCCTGACCTACACACAACTCCAAACAACTTTTTATACAAAGTACTTAGATTGAACATACTCGATTCCACTTGTAGGTAAGAAAGCAGATGTGAGTACTGAGTGCATGAGTTTGAATCAATCTCCTCCATTATTTTTATATTGTTCTCATACACTTCCATTGGAGTCCAGCAGGGAACGTACTGATCAAATTAAAATGGCCCACTTTTTCTGAGCTCGCGTACACACCAGGTAGGGCTGATACTGTGGTTATATTTCCTTTTGGCTGGGAATCCAGGACTTTGGTAAAGTTTCAAAAAATTTAAAGTCAGATATTTCCAGATGAGAATTAGAAGGCACATCTATATCCATCTCTTTCTGCAATCAATTCTAGAGCAGTTTGTAACTTTAAAATTAAGTTGATGATTTTTGCTGACTATGAGAAACTGAGTATCTGTCACTGGGGCTCCTGGGTCAGTCATAGTCATACAGCATGGAAACAAACCCTTCAATCCAACTAGTCCATGCTGACCATGTTCCCAAACAAAACTCATCCCACTAGCCTGTGTTTGGCCCATATCCTTCCAATCCTTTCCTAGTCACGTACTAATCCAAATGTCCTTAAATGTTGTAAATGCATCCACCACATCCTCTGGCACTTCATTCCAGATGCTGATAATTCTTGTGTAAAAAGGTTGCCTGCCTCTCCTTTTCAATTTTTCTCCTCTCACCTTAAAAATATACTTAGTTTTGAACTTTCCCTAAGGTGGGGGAAGACCTTTGCTATTCACCTTATCTATGCCTCTCATGATTTTATAAACATCTATACTATCACCCCTCAACCTCTTACTCTCCAGTGAAAACCATCCCAGCCTATTCAGCCTCTTCTCGTAACCCAAGCTGCCCATTCCTGACGACATTGTAGTAAATTCTTTCTGAACCCTCTCCAGTTTATTCATTTCCTTCCTATTATGGGGTGACCAGCACAGTACTCAGTACTCCAGAAGATGCCTCACCAACGTCCTGTACAACCTCAACATAACATCCCAACTTGGATACTCAAAGGTTTGAGTAATGAAGGCAAGCATGCTAAATGCCTGTTTAACCATCCTGTCTACATGTGACCCAAATTTCAAAGAATTATGCACCTGAATCTCTTGGTCTCTCTGTTGAAAACATTATCCAGATCCTATCATTAACTGTATAAGTCCTGCCCTTATTTCTTTTACAAAAGTACAATACCTCACATTTATCCAAATTAAACTCCTCTGCCACTCCTCAGCCCATTGAGCTAATTGATTAAGATCTCTTTGTAATCTTAGAAAACCTTCTTCACTGTCCACTATATCGCTGTTTTTTGGTGTCATGTGTAAACTTGCAAAGCATGCCTCCTATATTCTGATTCCAAATAATTTATATAAATGATAAACAAAAGTGAACTCAGTAGAAATCCCTGCGGAACACCTCAGGTCACAAGCTTCAAGTCTGAAAAACAACCCTCGAACACCATTGTCTCCTAATGTAAAGTCAGTTTTGTATCTAATTGACAAGATCACCCTGAATCCCATGTGATCTAACTTTACTAATTTGTCTACCATGCAGAACCCTATCAAAGGCTTTACTAAAGTGTAAGGAAACAGCATCTGCTACTCCTCCCCAAACAATTTTTTTGGTTATTTCCTTAAAAAATCTCAATCAAGTTTGTGAGACACAACTTCCTTCATACAAAACCTGGCTGACTGTCCCTAATCAGTCCTTGCCTCTTCAAATGCATGCAAATCCGATCATTCAGAAGCACCTCCAGCAACTTACCCACCACCGATGTCAGATTCACAGGTCTCTAGTTCGCAGGCTTGTCTTTCGTAAATAAATACACAACATTAGCCACTCTCTAACCCTCTGACACCTTACCCCCTTGTTAGAGATGATACAAATATTGCTGCTCAGGGTGCCACAATTTCGTCTTCAATTTCCACAACATTCTGGGATACACTTGATCAAGTCCCACAGATTTATCCACCTTTATGTTGCATTTAGACCTCCAGCAATTTCTCTTATGTAATGTGAACTGTTTTCAAAACATCAATATTTGTTTCCCAGAGTTCTCTAGCCTCCATTTTTTTTCTCAACTGACATGAACTATTAACTTAATATCTTTCCCATCCCTGAGATTCAATACAACGATGACCTCGTTGATCTTTAAGGAGCCTTGCACTCTCTTTCGATTATAGTCCAACAGGGGTTTGTTTGGAAGTACAAGTTTTCGAAGCACTGCTCCTTTGTCAGGTAGCTATAACATGGTGTTGTGTGATTTTTAACTTTGTCCACCCCAGTCCAACACCGGCACCTCTCTAATTGGTTTTAATGTACATGTAGCATCTCTTTGGATTACCCTTAACCTTAACTGTCAAGACTATGGCATATCTCCTCGTGAGAATGTCCCTACACTCTCTATAATCTCATGATCATATTTAATGGGACAAAAAGCTCGAGGGAAACTGACCTCGTCCTATTCCTAATTTGCTAACCAGGATAACATGCTTGAGTTAAATGCAGAAGTAGCTTGAAGTCAGTTTAAATCTTCGGGGTGGGGGAGGTGTCAATGGATGAGTAATCTAGGTGATATAGGTTCGAATCCCACCATGGTAAATGGTGGAAATTTGAATGAATAGAAGTCTGGAATTAAAAGGTAGAATAATGGCAACCATGTAACTATTGTCAGTAGGTCTGGCAGGATCTATGAAGACAGAAACATTAGCATTTTGAGTCTCACATGACTTTTTTGCAGGCTAGAAACATTAATGATGCTTTTTATCTTACAGTTACTGTCGGACCAACTGAGTTTCTCCAGCATTCTCTGCTCTTGTTTTAGGTTTACAGCATCCTCAGTATTTTGCTTTTATGTAACTATTGCTGATTCTTCTAAAGACCCATCTGATTGACTAATGCCTTTTAGGGAGGTTAAATTTGTGATCTTTACCAGGCCTGGTCTGTATGTGACTCCAGACCCACAGCAACATGGTTGTCTCTCAACTGCTCATTGAAGTGGTCTTAGCAAGCTCAAAGCAAGTCACATGAATTTGCTGGCAGACAGTAAGCTGGTTTGATGTGTATCTACTTCAATGCCAGAAGTATCCGAAATAAGGTCGAAGAGCCTGCAGCAGACCTGGTACTTTGATGTTGTGGCCTTTTCAGAGACATGGATAGAGCAAGGTGAGGAATGGATGTTGCAGGTTCCAGGGTTTAGATCTTTCATTAGGAACAGGCAAGGAGGTAGAAGAGAGGGAGGTGTGACCTTGTTAGTCAAGGATAGCATAAAGGTGGCTGAAAGAACTTTTGACGAGGACTCGTCTACTGAGGTAGTGTGGGCTGAGGTTAGAAACAGGAGAGGAGAGATCACATTGCTTGGAGTTTTTTATAGGCCTCTGCAGAGTTCTAGGGAGGTGGAGGAGAGGATTGGCGAAATTATTCTAGGTAGGAGTGAAAGGAACAGGGTGGTCATTATGGGAGACTTTAACTTCCCTAACATTGACTGGAAATGCTATAACTCTAGTACATCGGATGGATCAATTTTTGTCCAATGTACACAGGAGGGTTTCCTTACACAGTACATCGAAGGGTTGATAAGAGGGGAGGCCACACTGGATGTGGTGATTGGTAATGAACCAGGCCAGGTGTTTGATTTTGTTGTAGGTGAGCACGTTGGAGAGAGTGACCATAATTCAGTTACTAGATTAGAGTGGTGCTGGAAAAGCACAGGTCAGGCAGCATCCGAAGAGCAGGAAACCCGACATTTTGAACAAAAGCCCTTCAACAGGGCATTCCTGATGAAGCGCTTTTGCCTGAAACGTTGATTTTTCTGCTCCTCGGATGCTGCCGGATCTGCTGCACTTTTCTAGCAACACCCTAATCTAGACTATGATCTCCAGCATCTGCAGTCCTCACTTTTGCATAATTCAGTTACGTATAGCTTAGCGATAGAAAGGGATAGGTACATGCCACAGGTCAATAGTTAGAATTATCGATGGGGCAAGGGCAATTATAATGCGATTAGGCAAGAATTAGGATGCATAGAATGGGGTAGCAAAATGCAGGGATGCAGACAATGGAAATGTGGAGCTGGTTTAAGGAACTGATATTGCGTGTCCTTGATAGGTATGTCCCTGTCAGGCAGGGAGGAAGTGATAAGGTAAGGGAACCGTGGTTTACTACAGAAATTAAATCTCTTGTTAAGTGGAAGAAGGAGGCTTGTGTGTTGATGAGAAAAGATGGTTCAGATGAGGCGATGGAGAGTTACAGATCAGCTAGGAAGGATTTAAAGAGAGTTAAGAAAAGCAAAGAGAGGACACGAGCAGTCATTAGCAAATAGAATAAAGGAGAACCCAAAGCTTTCTATAGGTATGTGAGGAATAAAAGGATGATTAGGGTAAAAATAGGGCCAGTCAAAGACAGAAGTGGGAAGTTGAGTGTGGATCCTATAGAGATCGGAGAGGTGCTAAACAAACATTTCTCATCAGTTTTCACTCATGAGAAGTTGAATATTATGGAGAAGAAGAATGAGGCACGAGATATTAGACTAGAAAGGATCGAGGTTAGTTACGAACAGGTGTTATCAATTCTAGAAGGAGTGAAAGTAAACAAGTCCTCTGGGCCTGATGGGATTTATCTAAGGATTCTCTGGGAAGCTGGGGAGGAGATAGCAGAGCCCTTGGCTTTGATATTTGAGTTGTCATTGTCTACAGGTTTAACACCAGAGGTTTGGAGGATTGCAAATGTTGTGCCCTTGTTCAAGAAGGGCAGCAGAGATGACCCAGGTAATTATAGACCAGTGAGCCTTACTTCTGTTGTAGGAAAGGTTTTGGAAAGGATTATAAGAGGTAAGATTTATAATCATCTAGCAAGCAACAATCTGATTTCAGATTGTCAACATGGTTTTATCAATGGCAAGTCATGTCTCTCAAACCTCATTGAGTTTTTTTCAGAAGGTGACTAAGCATGTAGATGATGGTTGGACAGTTGATCTGGTATACATAGACTTCAGTAAAACCTTTGATAAGGTTCCACATGGTAGGCCTTTGAAGAAAATGCAGAGGCATGGGATTGGGTGATTAGAAACTGGCTTTCTAAAAGAAGGCAGCGAGTGGTGGTTGATGTAAAATATTCAGCCTGGAGTCCAGTTACTAGTGATGTGCCACAAGGATGTTTTGGGACCACTGCTGTTTGTCATTTGTATAAATTACTTAGATGCAGGTATAGGTGGATGGGATTAGTAAATTTGCAGATGACTCTAAAGTTGGTGGAGTAGGGGACAGTGTGGAAGAATGTTACAGGTTTCAGGGGGACTTGGATAAACTGCAGAATTGGGCCGAGAGGTGGCAAATGGAGTTCAATGCAGTTAAATGTGAGGTAATGCACTTTGGGAAGAATAACAGGAAGGTAGAGTACTGGGTCAATGGAAAGATTCTTGGTAGTGTGGATGTGCAGAGGGATCTTGGAATTCATGTACATAGATCCCTGAAAGTTGCCACCCAGGTTGATAGTGCTCTTCGGGAGGCAAAGAATGTCTTAGGTTTCATTGGTAGAGGGATTGAGTTCAGGAGCTGCAAAATCATGCTGCAACTATCCAAAATGCTCATGCGGCTACACTTGGAATATTGTGTACAGTTCTGATTGCCATATTTCAAGGATGTGGAAGCATTGGAAAAGGTGCAGAGGAAATTTACCAGGGTGTTGCCTGGTCTGGAGGGAAGGTCTAATGAGGAAAGGCTGAAAGTCTGTTCTCATTGGAAAGAAGAAGCCTAAGAGGGGATTTGATAGAGTCATACAAGGTGATCAGAGGATTAGATAGGGTAGACAGTGAAAGTTTTTTCCTAGTATGATGACGTCTGCTTGTACGAGAGGACATAACTACAAATTGAGGGGTGATAGATTTAAGACAGATGTCAGAGGCAGGTTCTTTACTCAGAGAGTGGTAAGGGTGTGGAATGCCCTACCTGCCAATGTAGTTAACTCAGCCACATTAGGGAGATTTAAACAATCTTTGAATAAGCACATGGATGATGATGGGATAGTGTAGGGTGACGAGCTGAGAATAGTTGACAGGTCAGCACAACATTGAGGGCCTAAGGGCTTATTCTGCGCTGTATTGTTCCTTGTTCTATGTTCTAAGTAGCAATAGGGGACAGCTGCAAATGTGTTGCTGGTCAAAGCACAGCAGGCCAGGCAGCATCTCAGGAATAGAGAATTCGACGTTTCGAGCATAAGCCCTCCTGATGAAGGGCTTATGCTCGAAACGTTGAATTCTCTATTCCTGAGATGCTGCCTGGCCTGCTGTGCTTTGACCAGCAACACATTGGCAGCTGTGATCTCCAGCATCTGCAGACCTCATTTTTTAGCAATAGGGGACAGGCAATAAATTGTGGTTCAGCTAGTGACATGCACATCCCACGACTAAATTTCTTTTAAAAATGCACTCACACTCCTCCAAATGAGATTTCCCTCCTCATAGAAACTCCCTCTGTTTTCAGAGGATTTCTCTCTCCAGGTAGTTCTATTCTCTGACTCTACTGTTGCTTCAGAATAAGTCACTGCGAATTGGAATGCTGAGCAAGTTCAGGCTCAGAGTTCACCATTCTCAGGACTTTATTATTAATTATCTGGATATTTTATGCAGCTTGCTTGTGCTCTGTACTAAGTGATTTCATGAGTTGTGTTTCTTATTATATGCATATTTCTGTAGAGTAGAGAAGAATAGTTTCAGAAGTAATATAATTTTGACCTAATAATTATGAATGGGCTTTGTTACACTCAGTGTCGAGAATAGCTTCTCCACAGTATTATAATTCCAACTGCTGTTACTACTGATTAGGTTAGATCCCAGAATAAAACCTGGCTTGACAGATCATGTTTCACTTTTTATTCAATTAACATGGCATTGTTTCACTGAAACATGAACATGCTTGTGTACTAATTTGATTTTAACAATAAAAGAGATTTATTACACAAAAGAAATGAAAGTACTATAAAGCTAAGCAAGGTTTCTCTACATATAACACAGTTCAAAAGATTTCAAACACAGAGAATTCAAAATTCCATCTACTTCCCAATATCATCACTTTACAGTAAATCAAACTCCAGGTAAGCTTTCCTTCTCTTTCAAATCTATAGATTGATTTAATTGTTTATGAACAATTCCGATCTCATGAGTTGTGACTACGTTTCCCTTGACTACTTACACCACTGAGAATTTAGACTTCAGTAATCTGCAAATTAACAAAACACCCCTGGCTGGATAATTTCACAAAATACAACACCTACACTCAAGTAACTTATTCCCTTGACTGCTTTGAACAACCTCCTTGTTTTTTCAGTGAAATTATTTTTACACCTGATTTCAAAACACATCTCCTACAAACTACAGGTGGTGTGGTGGCTCAGTGGTTAGCACAGCTGCCTCGCAGTGGCAGGGACCCAGGTTGAATCTCACCTTGGGTGACTGTCTAAGTGGAGTTTGTACATTCTCCCCGTGTCTGTGTGGCTTTCCTCCGGGTGCCCCAGTTTCCTCCCACAATCCAAAGATGTGCAGGTCAGGTGAATTGGCTATTCGAAATTATCCAATATGTTAGGAACATTGGTCAGGGGTAAATTAAGGGGAATGGGTCTGGGTGGGTTACCCTTCGCAGGGTCATTGTGAACTTGTTGGGCCAAAGGGCCTGTTTCCATACTGTAAGGAGTCTAATTGAAACTCAAATAAGAAGCTTTTAACTTATAAGCATTTGCTCTTCTCAGCTCCTGCTAAACTCCTGGCTTCATGATTCCATTTCTCCTGTTGCAAAGCCCCACAATATCAACAAGCTTCTATTAGCTCTGCAGGGGCGCTTCAGAAATCTCTAGTCTGATATATACAGGTTTGAAACGATTCTTCTGAAAAGATTTAAATAATTAATTATGAAACATCTTCACTTCTATAAGACACTAGTTTCAAAGCAAAACGCTAAGAGTTTTTAAAGAAGAGTTTTTGCATAATTGTGAAAGAAACTGCAACTCAGGCAAATAACTAAAAAAAAGTAATAAATCCAAAAGTGAATTCAAAAGCAAGTGTATTGCGTGCAGTTCTGGAATCCACATCATGAGAGGGCTGTGGTTGCCCGAGAGAGGATGCAGAGGAGATCTACTAGCATGTTGGCTGGGCTTGACAGTTTAAGATGGCAGAGATTGGGATTGTTTTCTTTGGAGCAGAGGATACTGACAAAGGGATATGATTGAGATGTATAAAATTATGAAGGCCATAGACACAAAGAAATGTTGCCCTTAATGGAGGAGTCAATCGCCAGGAGCAGAGATTCAAGGTAAAAGGGCAGAAAGTTTAGTGGGGATATGAGGAATTTTTTTTTCACTCAGAGGATGGTAGAAATCTGGAACTCAAAACCTGTAAGGATGTTAGAAGAAGAAAATCTTATAACATTTAAGAATTATTTAAGCCTATACTTGTGATGTCAAGATACATAAGGTCATGGGCTAAAGACTGGATACTAGGATTAAAATAGTTACGTGGCTGTTTATGGCTGATGCAAACTCAATGGACCAACAGACCATTTTCTGTGCTGCACCCCTCTTTGACTCTGAGAAATGTAATTACTCAGAGTTTGAATAGCATATGGAATAGAACACTGCTGATTAGAGGATTTGAAATGAATCACATTGATGCATCTAGTGAAAGCTGTTACAAACATGAAAGAATGTGCCAAATTAGGTTACATGAAGTGGCAGGGAATTAGAAGGAGGAGAGGATAGTAAAAAGAGCCAGCATGGATCAATAGGCACAATGTGCAGTTTGTGTGTTCTAAGTTTGAAGTAAATTCAATACCATGGCACAGCAAAAGCTTCAGCATATTCCATTCCCTGGACTAGAAAAGAGTAAATCAAAATAAACTGAAATCTCTGCATTTGATGGGACCCCATGCAGCTCAGCTGGAAGCTGCATATGTTTAAAACTAATGCCCCCAGCTCTCGTCACTCACAAGACTAACCAGCTAACTGAAATCTCAGATCTTCCACATAATAACACAGTTGTTCCATGGGCACTTTGATTTTTTTCCCATATTCTTGCGATTCTTTTTCCTTCACATTGTCCAATTCTCCTTTGCAAGTTACAATTGATTTTTTTTCTCTCATTATTAATACATGCGATATGAGCATTGCCGGTTCGGCCCAACTTTTATTGCCCATCTTTGATTGCCCTCGAGAAAACGTTGATGAGCCTTGAACAGTTCTTGGACTATTGCAGTTCATGTAATGTTCACAAAGCTGTTGGAGGGGGAGTTCAGGATCTATAACCATCCATCTATCAGGGATTGCATTCCAAATCCTAAACATGCAAAATGGAGAAAATTATTTTCTTAGGCAGTCTTTGATATTTTTGCTACTTGCCTTAAATCAGTGCTCTCTGGTTATGATCGCTGCAGTTATGAAAAGTGTTTTCACTAATTTACTCTCAATCCTTCATTATTTTCAATTTTTCTATTAAATCTACTCAAAAGATTACAAACCCAGATTTTCCAACCAATTCCCCAAAATGACAAAGTCTCGATCCTTCACTTTGTCTCTAATTCTGGGCATCACAAGTTAGAAACAATGTTCTAGCTGGGGCTCAGCTACTGAAACTTCGAAAGCTTGGCTTCCCAACTTTAGTATTCTGTGTGACTATTTCTGACCAGCTTCAAAGATTGCTCAATTGCCAGTCACTCCCTGATCCTGCCCATCACCCTGCCAACCCCAACCCCCACCCCAAACACTGCATTCTTATTGTTTTTTTTATAAATGTCTTCGTTAAAATGTTATGTGTCTCTTCATTCTTCCTATATATGAACTCACTTTTCCACCCTAAATTTCATCTGCAATGCATTTACACATTCCCAGTTTCCTGAATTCTCATACCACTTTTTTTCTCTCTATTCACTGCACTTTCAACTTTTCATGTCAACTGCCAAAAATCAAATTCGGGCTCTGTATTTAGTAAAAGCTGTTTATATATATTACATAAACAGCACTGTTTGGTGTCTTTACAGCATATTTCTCCCCAGACTGAAAACTGCTGCTAATCGTAACTCTTTGATCTGACCTTAGCTCAGTTGGAACCCCTGCTGTCAATATTTCTTTCATCTCCTGGGCTTCAGTTTAGCAAGCACCTTTTGAAAATCCATTTGCACATCCTCCCATGGCCTTCCTCCACTCTGTTACCTCATCAAAAACATTCAATCGGTCTGTCAAACACAGTTTGACCTTAACAAATCCATGGCTGTCTCTCCTGTATTAGTCCATGCGTGTCCAAATGGCAGTTCATTTTCTCCCGGAATATACTTTCTCAAAGCTTGGTCGATACGAACGTTGAACTAAGAAAAAAGTACTGTGGATGCTGGAAATCAAAAACAAAAACAGAAATTGCTGGAAAAGCTCAGCAGGTCTGGCAGCATCTGTGGAGAGAAGTCAGAGTTAACGTTTTGGGTCCAGTGATTCTTCCTCAGAACTGATGGTAGCTAGGAAAAAGTTAGTGTTTGTGCAGAAGATAGGATGGTGAATAAGGAATAAATTAATGGTGCAGATAGAGCCCAAAAAGAGAGAAGAACAGTGGGACAGAAAAAGGAGTGGATAACAATCAGCCTATGAAAATGCATAACTACTACATGAAACTTAGTGAATAGTGAATGGCCTGGACACAGCAGATGTTGTGAAGCTGTTTCCATTGGCAGGAGAGACAAGTACCCGAGGGCACTGCCTTAGAGTAAAGAGAGGATTCTTTAGAACAGAGATATGGAGAAACCTCTTCAGCCACAGAATGGTGAATCTGTGGAATTCTTTTCTGCATATGGCTGTGGAGTGTATTTAAGACTGAGATAGCTAGGTTCTTGATTGCCAAGGCCGTTAAACGTGACAAGGAGGAAACTGGAAAATGGGAGTTGAAAACCTGTCAACCCTGATTGATGGTGGAGCAAACTTGATGGGCCGAATGGCTGAATTTCTGCTCTTATAAGGACTGTTAGATGCTAACAATGGGTTGTGTGTAACAGTAGACCTTGTGATAACAAGGCCTGGTGTGTGCAGATGGGATAAGGACATGGGAGAAGGTAGCTCAAGCCCAAAGACTGTGGAACTCAATATTGAGTCCAGAAGATTGTAGCATTCCCAGATAGAAAATGAGGTGCTGTTTCTCCAGGTTGCATTGAGCTTTGCTGGAGCACTGCAGCAAGCCTGAGACAGAGACGTTGCCCAGGGATCAGGGTGGTGTGTTGAAGTGGCAAATGTGAAACTGATGGGATTGTAATCACCTGGTTCATTCTACCTTTGTTGAACGGTGTGAATGTAGCAATCCTCAGACTCAAAAGTCCCAGGTAGACTGGTTCCAATAGATTATGCCACACCAAGCAATGGAAAACTCCAATTGCTCATCACAGAACAAACATTGTGGGAAAATTTCCAAGGAAAACTGCAAAAATGATGTCTTTCTAACTGCTTGGCTGAGGCATCCCCAGCCAGAACTCTATCCATCGCTCACATATTCAGGTAAAAGTTTACCTCCTACAGTTAGAATACTCTTTAACATCTGCAGCCAAACACTGCTTTCTATTTATACCAGAGCTTAGTGAGTGTCTGCAAACTGCTTTAGATATTTTACTAACCAAACTGTTAGTAGATTAGATTACTTGCAGTGTGAAAAAAGGCCTTTCCGCCCAACAAGTCCACACTGACCCACCCCCATTCCCCTACACCTAAGATTTTGGGCAATTTAGCATGGCCAATTCACTAACCTGCACATTTTTGGACTATGGGAGGAAACCCACACAGACACAGGTAGAACGTGCAAACTCCACACAGTCAATCACCTGAGGCAGGAATTGAACCCAGGTCTCAGGTGCTGTGAGGTAGCAGTGCTAACCACTGTGCCGCCCACATTATTATACACCTCTGAAACAGATGGGATTTGAACCCTGGCCCTCCTGGGCCAGCAGTAGAGACACTGTCACTGTGCTGCAAGAGTCCTCTGGAGAACATTTGAACACAGGCACATTTTGTCCTGTTTGCACCAGGAAGATTTACTGAACACAGGTCAGGAATGGGAACCCTGGCTGATTCTTCTTAAGCTTAAGCCTCATGTCATCACTGCAGTTGTCTCAGATCTGTCAACTTAATACAGATCTCAGATTAAACCTCACATACTCTAACTTTCAAAGGCTCAGTCCTATAATAGGCATTGCCTACCTTGGACACCAATTACAATCTGCACCGAGAAATTGTGTATTAGTACTGGATGCAGCATCTTACAGTTTTATAAGATCAATTAGGCTAATATACCTTCAAGTAATGAATGTTAATTGTTGTAGTCTACCTCTGCACATTAGTTAAAGCACATCTAATGCTCTGCGAGGGCTTTTGTTAATACATACTTGAAGCACCCTAAGATAGATTAGTAGAAAATGAGGACATAGAAGCGCGTGAAGTAAACATTGCTTTAATTAACAGAGAATTAAAATTAATATTTAGATGTGCAGGAAGCAATTTATTTAAATGTGAATTTGACTTGTCAATATTACTTGTTAAAAAGGTAACATTTATATTAGCACTTAATGCATGGATAGAATCTCAATTATACACAATTGAAGTGAGAATTTGGTAACACTTAAATGATAATTGGCTCTGACGCCAAAACGCTCCTTGATGCATGTAGTGAATAATTAAATGACATCAACCTCCCAAATGGAGCACTCTTACCTCAGAGTCTAATCGTTCATGTCCCACTCCAGGCACTCAAGCACAAAATCTCAGCCCCCATTCCAGTGTAGCACCGAGAGAATGCCGTACTGTTGGAAGTGCCTGTTTATGGATGTGAAGTTAAAATTCGGCCCCATCTTTGCTCTCAGGAAGATGTCAAAGTTTCTGGGGCACTACTTATGTAAACGAGCTGAGACGTTCTACCTCCTAGGTCCTGCTCAGTATTTATCCTTTAAACATGATCCATTTCTCCGTGACTAGCTCAGGGTTAGGAAACCTGGTCAGCATGGATGAGTTGAGCCAAGGGCCATGTTTTCGTGCCATATGACTCAATGATCGCTAAACCAAATGATCTGGCCATCAGTATACCTTTTCCTGAAGCAATCTGCTGTGTAAAACTGGCTGTTCTACTTCCAAGAGAACAACAGCAAATGCTGTGGGGAGGCAGTGGCCGAGGGTCAGCCTCATTGGGCTGGTAAACCAGAACGGGGAGAAAGTGAGCACTGCAGATGCTGGAGATCAGAGTCGAAGCGTGTGGTGGTGGAAAAACACAGCCGGTCGGGCAGCATCCGATGAGCAGGAAAATGATGTTTTGAGCATAGGCTCTTCATCCTGATGATTCTCCTGCTCCTCGGATGTTGCCTAACCAGTATGCCTTTCCAGCACCACAGTCTTTGACGAGCAATCCAGAACTCCAGGTTAATGTCCTGGAGATCCAGATTAAATCCCATATTATATCATTTGGGGAATTTGAATTTAACTTTTTTTTAAATCTGGAATTCAAAAGCTAGCCCTAAAAACTGATTGTCACAAAAACCCCATCTGGTTTGCTCATGGACTTTAGGGTAATAAATCTCCTGTCCTTACCGACTGTGAGACTCCGGATTTATAGCAATGTAGCTGACTCCTAAATGCACTCTGGATAATAACTGTTGGACTAGCTAATAGTACCCACATTTCACAAACAATTAAAACAAAACTTCAAATAGTTTATTGGCTTTCAAAGTTCTACTTTCTAATCCTGGTAAAGTAACCTTTGAATTTTTATTTTGAACTATTTTTTGATCCAAACTACAGGCATAACATTGCAGAAGACAGATTATAATGTTCCACTCCATTCACCTCACAAAGTAGTCTCTGTTACATTTTTTCAATGGATCATAATGCAGGTGATGAACAATACAGGACTGCAGGGAGTTTGAACATCGGTAAACATTGTTTTACTTGCTCTGTGGTTCCGTGAGGATTCCATGATTCCCTATTAATGAATGGCAAGGGGGATAAAAGAGAAACACAATCACCAGACTCCCTTAGCATTTCAAAATACAAAAAGGCAGGTAGACAAAGTTCGAATTAAATAGGGAACATTTCCTGTTACATTTCCTGTTGAATTTTACTGTGCACTTCCACTGATAGAGATGTTTAAATTAATGACTAGTTTGCAGCATTTGAACCACATGATAATATTACAGCATTGTTCTCTTCAAGAATGACTGCTGACTTAACTCAAACTTGTACATTGCAAGGTGCCAACTATCAGCTTGTCTGTGGCCTTTACATTTGGAAATCTCTCACATTACTGCATGCAGAATGGCAACTTACAGAATCACACCACCAATTTAGTGCAGAAGGAGACCATTCCACCCAATATGCCAGTGCCCACAGCTGCCTCCCTCACCAGGTCCACTCTAATAAAGGAACTTACATTCCTCCTCTGTCATCCTTCAAAACACAGGCACCTCTCTCAGTCTTCCAAAAGTAAGTTCAAAAATAGCTTTTGCAGTCAATAACAGTCTTTTTTTTGAGCGATGGAGTGTGATGGAAAGCAGAGTGAAGGATGAGCTCCTCTACAGGATAGCCTGCTACACCCAAGTAGGCAGTGAGGGGCAAAAACTCAGTCCCAGCCTCGTCTGCTATGGGAGGCAGTATCCAGGAAGTTAACTCCTCACCTCCTGCTATTCCCCAGCCCCAATTCTTGTGGCAGGCTGAGCGGAAAATCCAATTTTACTTACAGCACATGAACAGGTTTTCCAGCCCAATTAGTCCACATCAGCAATTCAATCACATGTTCTGGTCAATCTCTTTGCATTCCCTTAACATTCTTCCTTAAATAAGGTATCCGGAACCAAACACAACATTCCAAATGTGTTGTGATCAATCAATTATGGTTTCTGGTCATCATTTGACTCTTAATTGTACACTTTTTCTCACACAAACAGAAGCCATTCAGCCCATTCTGTCTGCAGTGACTCTATTACCTAATCTTCTTCCTTCCCCGTATCTCAGCACACCACTTCTACCCTGACAATCATGCTTTGCTCTTCCAAATGTTTCAATTGAATCCCTCTCCAGCACATTTCCAGGCAGTGCTTTCTATAGCTTATCCACTCGCTGTGCGAGAAAGCTTTGGCCCATGTCACCACATCAGTTTGTATCAATGCCCTCTCATCCTTTTTACTTTTACAAATGGGAACAGCTGTCTAGTGGCGTTCCCGCTCATATTCCCTCCAGCTGCGAAGGCCTCCAAGACCCATGTGCTACAACAATTTCCAGAACCAGAAGTCAATGCCATGACTAATGTGTCAATACCAATCGCCATGCATGGAAGATCAGAGTCACTACACGGACACACAGCTTGTTTTTATCCAATCATGGGATTTGAGTGTTGCTGGCCAAGCATTTATTGCCACAGTTTCCAACCTCATAGTTCAGGAACCCCACACTACCCAATTCTACCTCCTACCCAAGATCCACAAGCCTGACTACACTAGCCAACCTCTCCTCTCAGCCTGCTCCTGTGCCACTAAGTTCATCTCCACCTACCGCGATACTGTCCTTTCCCTCTGGTCCAGGAACCCCCCAATACGTTTGGGACACCATCCATGTCCTTCACCTCCTTCAAGCCTTCAGTTTCCCTGACACCCAATGCCTCATCTTCATCATAGACATCCAGTCCCTCTATACCTCTATCCGCCATGACCAGGGCCTCCAAGCCCTCCTTTCTTCCTCTCCCGATGTCCCCACCACTACCCTTCCACTGACACTCATTCTTTTGGCTGAACTGGTTCTCACCCTCAACAATTTCTCCTTTGAATCCTCCCACTTTCTCCAGATGGAAGGGATAGCCACAGGTACCCGCATGGGCCCTAGCTATGCCTGTCTCTTTGTCGGCTACATAGAATAGTCCATCTTCCGGAGTTAGACTGGCACCACTCCCCACCTCTTCCTCCGCTACATTGATGACTGCATCGGCGCCACCTCGTGCTCCCACAAGGAAGTCAAACAGTTCATTGACTTCACCAATACATTCCACCCCAACCTTATATTCACCTGGACCATCTCTGACACCTCCCTCCCCTTCCTAGAACTCTCCATTGCCATCCACAAGGACTGACTCAAAACTGATATAATTTTTACTAACCTACCGTCTCCCACAGCTTTCTGGATTACACCTCCTCCCCTACCTCCTACAAAAGTGATATCTCATTTTACCAATTCCTCCACCTCCACCATATCTGCTCCCAGGAGGACCACTTCCACCACAGAACACACCAGATGACCTCCTTCTTTAAAGACTGAAATTTCCCCTCCCACGTAGTTGAAGATGCCCTCCAATGCATCTCATCCATGTCCAGCACTTCCACCCTTGAACCCTACCCCTCCAACTGCAATAAGGACAGAATCTCCCTGGTCCTCACCTTCCATCCCATCAACCTCTGCATAAATCGCATCATCTGCCGACATTTCCGCAATCTACAAATGGACTTCACCATCAGGGTTATATTTCCATCCCCAGCCCTATCTGCTTTCCTCAAAGACCGTTCACTTCGTGACTATCTGGTCAGGTCCACGCCCCCCAACAACCCACCCTCCCCTCCTGGCACCTACCCCTGCCACCGCAGGAATTGCAAAATCTGCGCCCACACGTCCCCCCCTCACCTCCGTCCAAGGGCCCAAAGGAGCCTTCCACATCCAACAAAGTTTCACCAGCACTTCCACATTTCATTTATTGTATCCATTGCTCCCGATACAGTCTCCTCTACACTGGGGAGACTGGACGCCTTCTCGCAGAACGCTTTAGGGAACATCTCCAGGACACCCGCTCCAATCAACCCCACTCCCCTATGGCCGAACATTTCAATTCCCCCTCCCATTCTTCCAAATTCATGCAAGACCAGGGCCTCCTCCATCGCCGATACCTCACCACCCGATGGCTGGAGGAAGAACACTTTATCTACTGCCTCAGGACCCTTCAACCCCAGAGCATCAATATGGACTTTACCAGTTTCCTCATTTCCCCTTCCCCCCACCTTACCCCAGTTTCAACCTTCTAGCTCAGCACTGCCCTCTTGACCTGTCCCACCTGTCAATCTTCCTTCCTACCTATCCGCTCCACCCTCCTCTCCGAATTATCACCTTTACCCCCACCTCCATCCACCTATTGCACTCTTAGCTACCTTCTCCCCAGCTCCCCCCCCTCCCATTTATCTTTCCACCCCCAAGGCTCCCAGCCTGATTCCTGATGAAGGGCTGTGGCCTGAAACATCGATTTTCCTGCTCCTCGGGTACTGTCTGACCCGCTGTGTTTTGCCAGCAACATACTTTCAACTCTGATCTCTAGCATCTGCAGGCGTGATTGCCTCCATTTATTGCACATTCCGCACTGCCCAGAATCAAACACATTTCTGTGGTCTGGAGTCACATGTAGGCCTGACCAGGTAAGGATGGCAGGTTCATTTCCTCATGAACCAGATGGATTTTTCCAAAAATCATAGAATTTTACACTGTAGAAGGAGGCCATTTGTGTCATCAGATCTGTACCAGCTCCAGAAAGAGCTACCCAGCTAGTCACATTCTCCAGCCATATCTCCAGCCACCATGTGGTCGGCAAGGTGGCACAATGGTTAGCACTGCTACCTCACAGCGCCAGAGATCCGGGTTCAATTCCCGCCTCAGGCGACTGACTGTGTGGAGTTTGCACGTTCTCCCCGTGTCTGCGTGGGTTTCCTCCGGGTGCTCCGGTTTCCTCCCACAGTCCAAAGATGTGCAGGTCAGGTGAATTGGCCATGCTAAATTGCCCGTAGTGTTAGGTAAGGGGCAAATGTAAGGGTATGGGTGGGTTTCGCGTCGGTGTGGACTTGTTGGGCCGAAGGGCCTGTTTCCACACTAAGTAATCTAATCTCATTAGTTCTCTGACTTCAAATATATATTAAGTTTTCTTTTGAGAACTCCTTTACAATCGACCTCCACCACTCTCCCAAACATCGAATTCCAACTGCAAGCAACTCTCTGAGTAAAGAAATTTCTCTTCATCTCATTCCTAGCTCTCTTGTTGACGATCTTGAAATTGTAACCTGTAGTTACTGACATACCAGTCAGTGGAAACACAATATCCTTCTTTGTCCTGTCAAAATTGTTCATAATTTTGATCATTTCACTAAGGTCTCCTCTTAATCCTTTCTGCTCCAAAGAGAATAAGTTCAACTCTCCTTTCTCAGTTTCGCAAATATTTTCTTGTGTCTAATATCCCTCATTCCTGGTATCATTCCAATAAATCTCCTTGCATTGTCTCCAGGGTTTTAACCTCCTTCCTTAAATAAGATGCCCAGAACCAAACACAATATTCGAAATGTGCTGTGACCAGTGATTAATGGTTTCATGGTCATCATTAGACTCTTAATTCTAGCTTTTTATTGAATGCGAATTCCACCATCTGCCATGGCAGGATTCAACCTCAGTCACCAGAACACTACCTGGGTTGGATGAACAGTCTATTAATAAAACCACTTGGTCATCACCTCCCCTCAGCTGCACAGCTTCGAGAAAATGCTGCAATCTAGCCCCCTCATGACTTTGAAAATTTGTGACAAATTTCCACTCAGCCATTTTCTCTCAAGGGAGAACAAGCCAACTGTCTGAACCTATCCTGATAGCTGAAGCATCTTATTCCTGGAGCCATTCTTTTAAATCACTTCTTCACTCTTTCCAATGCATTCATATACCTTTCCTATAATGTGGCACCCATAACAGTAAACAATACTGTTTCCATCCACCTGAATTCATCGCACCTCATTAACATATCCTTCAAAAGCTTTCTGCCTCAAGTACTGCCCTAGTTTCCACTTACATGGGCGGCACGGTGGCACGGTGGCTAGCACTGCTGCCTCACAGAGCCAGAAACCTGGGTTCAACTCCCAACTCAGGCAACTGACTGTGTGGAGTTTGCATGTTCTTCCTGTGTCTGCGTGGGTTTCCTCCCACAGTCCAAAGATGTGCAGGTCAGGTGAATTGGCCATGCTAAATTGCCCGTAGTGTTGGGGAATGGGTGGGTTGCGCTTTGGTGGGTCAGTGTGGACTTGTTGGGCCAAAGGGCCTGTTTCCACACTGTGAGTAATCTAATATAATATAATCAAATGCCTCTAGAATCTCGGATGCATGTGTTCAAAATTGACTAGCAACACTTGGTGATTTCTTATTTAGTTAACCAATGTATCTGCAATGATAAACAACTTAGCTTCAGTAACAGTGATCTTATAACTACTGAACAGTGTTTTTGTTCATTAATGTCCTTCAGGGAAGGAAATCTGACACCCTTACTGAGTCTAGATGTTTATTTCTGACTCTTGAGCCACAGCAACGCAGTTAGCTCTTAACTGCAGCTTTGTAAATCATTCAGGTATAAGGGCAATTAAGAATGGGCAGCAAATACTTGCCTAGTCAACAATGCTCACATCCTGTCAAAGAGCTGCATAAAAATTGCAATAATGTGATAGTACTTTCTACATTCTGACCACCTGTGGTGCCCTTTGAGAACTAATCAATGTCTAATCGTGACAGGTCGGGTAGGTTGTTCACTTCCCTGATGCCAACCAGTTTTGAAAGTTTTCAACTTCGATTCACCACATGGAAAAACAGATGTCAGTTAAAATGCTTTGGGGAGGAATGTGATATTCAGTGCCTCTGTAACTCTCATTAACACCTCAGCATGAATCATCTAATGCCTGTGGGGCAGAGCGGTAACCTTTTACTTTATACGATATGGGTAAAGACTAGTTCAGGAAAGAATGACAGTGTGAAGCTAAAAGGATATATATGTGTGTGCGTGTACATTAGTCCCTCAGAACAAGGATGACACTTGCTCACAGCAAGAACTAGCACATTATGTCTTTTATCCTGGGAATGCTGTTGCACAGTAACTACTACTGCCGTTATAAAGTCATAGAATCATAGAGCTGTTCAGCACAGATACAGACCCTTCAGTCCAACTCATCCATACCAACTAAATGCCCTAAATTAATCTAGTCCCATTGAGCAACACTTGGTCCATATCCCTCTAAACCCTTGCAATTTGTGTACGCATCCAGATGCCTCTTAATTGTTCTAATTGTACCATTTCCTCTGGCAGCTCATTCCATACATGCACCACCCTCTGTATGAAAAAGTTGTCCTTTTGGTCCCTTTTAAAATCTTTCCCCTCTCGCCTTAAACCTGTATTGTCTAAATTTGGACTCCCTTACCCAGGGAAAAAAGATCTTGGCTATTCACCCTATCCATGCGCCTCACGATTTTATAAATCTCAATATGGTCACCCCTCAGCCTCTGACATTCCAGGGCAAATAGCCTCAACCTATTCAACCTCTCCCTATAGCTCAAACCCTCCAACCCTGGTAACATCCTTGCAAATGTTTCCTGAACTCTTTCAAGTTTCCCAACTTGCTCACCCAACCTTCTAGCCCCTCCTCCAGGTCATTTATAAAAATGACAAACAGCAATGGTCCCAAAACAGATCCTTGCGGAACACCGCTGGTAACTGCACTCCAAGATGAACCTTTACCATCACCTACTACCCTCTGTCTTCTTCCAGCCAGCCCATTCCTAATCCAAACCTCCACTCACCCTCAATGCCATACCTCCGTATTTTTTTGCAGTAGCCTACCATGGGGAACCTTATCAAACGCCTTACTAAAATCCAAATACACCACATCTACCGCTTTACCCTCATCCACCTCCTTAGTCACTTTCTCAAAGAATTCAATAAAGTTTGTGAGGCACGACCTGCCCTTCACAAAACCATACTGACTATCCTTGATCACATTATTCCTATCCAGATGTTCATAAATCCTAGCCCTTACAATTCTCTCCAAGACTTTGCTCACAACAGAGGTAAGACCTCACCGGCCTATAGTTACTAGGGCTATCCCTACACCCTTTCTTGAACAAGGGAACCACATTTGCTATCCTCCAGTTTTCTGGCACTATTCCTGTAGACAACGAGGACATAAAAATCAAGGCCAATGGCTCTGCAATCTCCTCCCTTGCTTCCCAGAGAATCCTAGGATAAATGCCATCAGGGCCAGGGGACTTATCTATATTCACCCTTTCCAGAATTTCCAACACCTCTTCCCGACATACCTCAAAGCCATCCATTCTAATTAATTGTGACTCAATATTCACATTGGCACAAGAAGGCTTGTGCTCAACTTTATGATGAATCGAGGAATGGACTATCAGATTCTAATTATTGGGAACTGAAGCCACAGCTAAGTCAAACCCTATATGGAAGAGAGAAGGGATTTCTCCTCAGTGTGACAACTATAAAGGGGTACATTTGGAATCAATGGGATTATATTTTATCTTGTGCCTTGAAAATTTTTAATTTGTGTTTTATGACAATAGTCTATTTTATCTTCATTTCTTTTGTATAATGTACCTTTTTTCTGTTAAAAGCAAATTTTCAAAATTGTGTTCCTGTGTTTCAGTGAGAGATCACCATGTGGAAAAAACACGAATAAGAACAAAAATATGTTGTACACTTGGGGAGGTGATAGCCTAGTGCTATTATTACTAGACTGTTAATCCAGAAACCCAGGTAATGTTTTGGGGACCTGGGTTCGAATCCTGCGGATGGTGGAATTTGAACTCAGTAATGATGACTGTGAATCTATTGTCAATTTTTAGAAAAATCCATCACTGATGACCTTTAGGGAATGAATCTGCCACCCTTACCTGATCTAGCCTACGTGTTACTCCAGACCCACAGCAATGTGATTGCCTGTTACCTACCTTCTGGGTAATTCAGGATGGGCAATAAATTCTCATTTGGCCAGCAATGCCCTTATCCTGTGAATTAATTTTTTAAAACGTTGACATTACAGTATGCCACTTTACTTGTCCATTAACGATATTAGGCATGATCACAACATCATCAAATCCTGAAGCAGGACTTGATCAGAGCATCTGGTTCAGTGGTAGCGATACTGCTACTGTGCCATACAACCTACTAAACAAAAGCATATGCAGCATTGCAGAATTTATCTCCATCTGAAATCAATACACAATTGATTAAAGGAATGGGACTAAAGTCTCATACTTCTCATGTCAAACAAACTTCAGAATGCATGAAGTCAGGAAATCTAGAAAGGCCAATGATCCACATTTTCTGAAGTTAGCCTCCCATCTTCTCCAAATTACTGGCATTTATGTGATGTCCAGAACTAAGGTACATAACTAAGAAATATATATAAGTAAATCCAATCGAGAAGTCAAACAAGGTCAAACCAAAAAGTGCCACATTCTGATGGTAATTTTGTATTCCCTTTTTAAAGCTGGTTTTCTTGCATTTCAGTTCTGTTAAGTGCAAAAGTAAAAGGTTTAACTTCATGTCTCTGTTCAGCAATACTGAAGCTCCGTGACACTGAGCAAAAGAGAATTATTCCCTCAGCAAGTGATTAGAATGTGGAATTCTGCTATATGGATTTGTTGAGGTTAGTCGCAAATATTTACTGAAGTGGAACTTATTGAAACATGGCTTGGAAAGGGTGGACGCTAGGAAATTGTTTCCGTTAGGTGAGGAGACTAGGACCCGTGGACACAGCCTTAGAATTAGAGGGGGTCAATTCAGAACAGAAATGCGGAGACATTTCTTCAGCCAGAGAGTGGTGGGCCTGTGGAATTCATTGCCACAGAGTGCAGTGGAGGCCGGGACACTAAATGTCTTCAAGGCAGAGATTGATAAATTCTTGATGTCACAAGGAATTAAGGGCTATGGGGAGAATGCTGGTAGGTGGAGTTGAAATGCCCATCAGCCATGATTGAATGGCGGAGTGGACTCGATGGGCTGAATGGCCTTACGTCCACTCCTATGTCTTATGGTTTTATGGTCTTATGGAAACACATGGGATAAAAAATTGAAGGTTATAGTTGATAAATAAGATGGACTAATGTACCAGCAAGCTCATGCAGTGAAAAAGCATTAGCAGAAACACTAAGTGACCAACTTAATGCTGTGAATTCCATGTAATTTCATGCAATTTGATGTTTCCAATCTTCCATCCAATGTCCACCAGTTGAAATCTGCAGAATTGCTTGCCCACAAGTTTCACAAAAATAGATCGAGGATAAGTAACAACTATTTTAAAATTACAAAGAATAGAATTAACACTCCAGGCTCAGACCTTGGCAATAAGAGAGTGCATACTGGGAATGCATAAACATCAATGTTCCAGCGCATATATGTCTATGCATTAGTTTTGGTGACTAAAGAATCACCCCAGGGCAACTAGTTACAGACCTTTAGAGTTCTATGTTAAACTAACCTTTACATATTACAAAAATCAATTCAATCACAGGTTGCAATCAATTTTGGATTAGACAGCTCAAAGACGCGATATAATATTCAGTTACATCTGTTCTCCTTGAAGCTGATAAGGAGAATGTCCTGTATCCACTTCTTGCAAGGTTTCTATGTAAAAGCATTTAAACCAATTGCAATTCAGCTGCACCAAGCACAATGCCATTCCACAGCATAAACTGGATTTAACTTAGCAGTAATGGGCAATAAAATGGCTGTTTTGCTATAAGAAATGTGTGAAATTCATAAACTAGTGAAAAACATAGGGCATCTTCAAAAAAAACAAGTCAACACAGCCCCAAATAGCCTGACAACTAAACCAGGGTTTCAGTCAAACCCAATTAGAGCACATCTCGTTGTTTAAGAGCACAGAATCTGAGTGTTGCTGAAACAAAACACATTTTATTTAAGCTTTATATCTTGCATTCATCAGGACATTCCTAAGAAATACCAATTTGAAGGGAAAGCATCATTTCACACTGTTTGAGAGTATGTGCTAGATAGTTGGTAAGTGGAATCTGATTCATAGATGTGTTGTCATTGAGAATGCACCAGTCAGATGATGACTGACAGTTATCTGCTATTCGGAAGGATGATGGCACAATAGATAATGTTGCAAGATTAGTAATCCAGAAGATCCAGGCTAATTCCAAGGACATGATTTGAATTCCCACCACAGCAACTGGTGGAATTGAACTTCTACTTATGAAATGAGGATTTACAAGCTAGTCTTAGCAATGGAGACTATGCAACTAATACCAGTTGTCATAAAAACTCAACTGATTCACTCATGTCATCAGGGGAGGAAGTCTACCATCCTTACAAGACCTGGCATACACATGCCTTTAGATCACAGTCATGTGATTGACTCTTAACCACCCTTTCAAATCGACTACCAAGCCATTCAGTTCAGCCTAAATATGGATAGCTAACAAGTGCTGGCCTTGCCAGCAATGCTCACATCCTCTGAATGAATGCACAAAAGAAAGCTTTTTTTTATCATTTAAGAGAGTTTGATTACTCTGATCGGACGGCATATTGCCCTGACTAATGGAGCAATGACTGGTTGTCATTCATATTGTTGGGTGAAATAAGCACCAACATGTTTACATGTTTTTCTTCCCCACCTGCTAAGAACAGGGCCAATGTATGAAGCTTCTAGAATGTAGAATGCACCTCACTGTGTGCAAAAATGACAATCTCAAGTTGGTTGTCAGCATAGTTCTGAGCACACTCAGACTTATTCATAACACTTTTTCAATTGCAAAATCATATCTTACTTACAGACCCTCTGGCCCAACAAGTCCACACCAACTCACAACCCACCCAGACCTATTCTCCTACATTTACCCCTTCACCTAACTCTACGGGTAATTTAGCATGGCCAGTTCAACTAACCTGCACATTTTTGGACTATGGGAGGAAACCTACGCAGACACAGGGAGAATGTGCAAACTCCACACAGTCAGTCTCCTGAGGTGGGAATTGAACCCAGGTCTCTGGCGGTGTGAGGCAGCAGTGCTAACCACTGTGCCACCCACTAATGCTGGATACTGAGCTCTGGTTTAAGGAATCACAGGGCAATTGTGTATCATCAGTATCTTATCTGTTCTGAATAGCCGCGTAACCTGAGTCAGCAATAATTGGGACACAACTCAACAATATCTAACCATCAGTCCGTGACATTCATTGACATTACCATCATTAAATCCTACATTATTAACATTCTGGGGTTTAGCATTGACAACAAACTGAACTGGAATGGCCATACAATTACGGTGGCAACAAGAGCCAGAGACTAGGAATACTGCAGTAACTCAGCCCTGACTCACCGAAGCCTTTCCATCATTTACAAGGAACAAGCAGGGAGTACGATGGAATATTCCCTATTTGCATGAAAGGGGGTCAGTTAGCTCAGTTGGCTGGATTGGAAGCAGCATAATGCCAGCAGCGTGGGTGCAATCCCCATACTGGCTGAGGTTGCCATAAACGTCTCTCCTTTTCAAGCTTTACCAATGCCAGAGGTGTGGTGACAGGTTAAACCATCACTAGTTCTCCCTCTAATGAGAGAACAGCCCTAAGGTCTGATGGCACTATGGTGACTTTACCATTATTTGCCTGGGCATGTGCAACTCCAGCAACACTCAAGAAGCTTAACCCCGATCAGGACAAAGCAGCCCACTTGTTTGGTACCACATCCACAAACATCCACTCCCTCCATCACTGACGCTCAGAAGCAGCAGTGCATACCATCTGCAGGACACATTACAGAAATTTACATTGGGTCCTGAGATAGCACCTTCCAAAACCATGACTACTTCCATTTAGAAAGTCAAGGGCAGCAGATGCATAGCAACAACATCACCTACAAGCTCCCCTCACCATCCTGACTTGGAAATATACCGCTGTTCCTTCACTGTCGATGGGTCAAAATCCTGGAATGCTCTCTCTAAGTGTATTGTGGGTGCACCGATAAGAACCGGAATGCAAATAGTTCAAGAACCCAGCTCAGTACCACCTTTCAATGGGATGTACAATAAATACTGGTCAGGCAAGTATTGCCCACGTCACATGAAATAACTAAATAAAACAACAACATTGAAATTGATATGACACATTCCTCACTTGTGCGAAATGTAAACTGGCTTTTTGATTTGACCAGCAGGTGCACCATTAGGGGCAGCACGGTGGCTCAGTGGTTAGCACTGCTGCCTCACAGCTTCAGGGATCTGGGTTTGATTCCATGGTCAGACAACTCTCGTGTGGAGTTTGTGCATTCTCACTGTATCTCCGTGGATTTTCTCCAGGTGCTACAATTTCATCCCATAGTCCAAAGATGCAGGTTTGATGGCTTGACCATGCTAAATGTGTCTGTTTCCATGCTGTACAACTCTATGACTCAATAAAAAGCAAGGCATGATTTAGAATTTCAATCTGGTGCTCAGTTTCTAGTGTCTCAGTCTCAGTTTCATCCCAGCTCCAGTTTACAGAAACATACCAGGTACCTTGAGATCCTTTTCAGAGACATAGATTCATACAGTACGGAAACTGATCCTTCAATACAACACATTTGCATTGACCATGCATCCCAATCTGATCCAATTCCTTTTGTCAGCGCTTGGCCCATATCCCTCTAAACCCTTTCTATTCATTTACCTAACCAGGTGCCTTTTATATGCTATAATTGTACCCATCTCCACCACTTTGTCTGGGAGCTCTTTCCATACACACACCACAATCTACATGAAAAAAAGTTTCCCCCAGGTCCTTTTCAAATCTTTCCTCTCTCTGATCACCAACAAACACCCTCTTTCACAAATATACCCACATTCCAACTCTCCCATACTTCTTTCATTCTCCCAAGTCATTTTCCACCCACTGTACCCTGAATGCTACTTATTCCTAGTCAAACGCCCTATTTCTAACCATACCATTTGATTTGCTTGTTCTTCTCCCCTAATGAACTCAATCTGGCACTCTCCCATGTTCACCGCCTTGTCATTGACATTTTCCTTTACACTATTTTTCAAAGAACTACTACTAGTTTGTTCCATCCCCTTCCTATACAAAGTTCTACACTTAAATTTGTGTTCTCGCACTTTAAATGCAAAAGATCACTCTAAGCCTTTTTCTTTTTACTTTCCTAAACTTCTAGGCACTCCATGCTTTCCCTATTATCACTTCCCTATCCTAATAGTTATATTCTTCTCCACATGTCCATCATCCCTCACTTACTTTCCAATGGCTGTGGCTCTTTCCCACATCTTTCTGTTAGTTGAAGCACTGCTTCGAGAAGTATTTTGAAGTTGAGCTAATAACTACTTCTGAACGTTAGAGGGAAATTCGTTTTACTGTGGCTTAATCAGTTCTTCAGGTAACCTCAGGACAGACCTTAAGGTATTTCTTTAAACAGTAGTTATAAAGGATCTATACATGACAAATGGCAGCAGGTATCTCTGTCTGTGGTTAGACTTGTTCGAACCTTCCAGCAGAGTCTCAATCATATGACTACTGAAGTCACAGTTAAATACATAGCATAACACAGAGGGTTTCTGCATACTTATTCAACCTTACCTCACATAACTTGCAGAACATTTTTGGCAGCATTTGATTGGGGCCCACATTTCATAGATTTTATGGAAATGAATGGATTCAATGCACTTTTTATGTTTTCACGTTTGCTATAATATGTTTCGTTTCCTGAAGGTAATGTCTTTGATTGAATTAGTTCACAAAAATAAAAAAAAACTTCGGTATCACCTGCCCCATCTTCAAGATAACTCAAGTGCAATTGCAAGCCCAAGCCCATCGGTTTGCAACCAATGCAATTTTTTTTCTTTGAAGTACACTAACTATTAAAGGCAACGAGTGCTTCCAGATGTAAAATGCACTCTGCTTTGGGTAATATCTGAAATTAACTCCATGTCATATCAGATGCTTGTCTTAATCGACCTTGAGTGTTCAGTTTGTATAAAGGAAATAAGCATCAGCAAAGTTCTATCTTTATCCAAGAAAGTATTTACTTGACCTTGCTTGATAATAATATCCATCCTGATGTGTTGAGACATTCAACATTTAAGCAGTATGCAACTTTTGTGCCCTGTTTCTGCACATCAATAGAAGGAAGAATTGGTCAATATTTACCAATTGTCCCCAATTGTTTGGAGTAGTGTTTGCGTGTACTTGACAGTTTTCCAATGCATTGACATCGAAACCAGTGTGAGCACAGATGGTCTTACTTGGTGCTGATGCTGTGAGAACAATTTTCTTTATAGCAACTGACATTAGATCCGGAAACCTAATAAGAAATTGTCCTCAAATCAATGTGTTTGTTGAAACTGCAGCAAGGTATAATGATGGATTAACAAACTAGCCACCTCATCAATCAAGAACCATACAAATTTGGTAAAACTGCCCTGTAATTCTCTCATATTGAGACTCTTTCTGACATCAGAATCATTCAAGTCCTTCCAATCATTAAATGCATAAATGTTACAACCAGTTCATGAACAACTCTTCTATTATTTGTTTTGACTAGATTCTCTACTGTTTGGAAACAGGCCCTTCGGCCCAACAAGTCCACGCCAACCCTTCGAAGGGTAACCCGCCCAGACCCATTTCTCTACCCCTGACTAACACACCTGACACTATGGGCAATTTAGCATCGCCAATTCACCTGGTCTGCACATCTTTGGATTGTGGGAAGAAACCAGAGCACCTGGAGGCAACCCACGCAGACATGGGATGAATGTGCAAACTCCACACAGACAGTCACCAAGGCGGGAATCGAACCCAGGTCCCTAGTGCTGTGAGGCATCAGTGCTGGCCACTGAGCCACCGTGCCACCCCGTTTTGTTGAGATATGCAGATGGAGAACATACAATGGACCAAATAGGTTGTTAGAAATAAGGAGAAATGTACAGAGACTATTTGTTGACACGATACTTTAAAAGAAAAGTTGTTGTTTCTTTCATATACAAGAAAATCTCACTGGGAAGATTAACAGACTCTCATGAGGATATGGGACTAATATCTGTAGAAATTGCATTGTGCTTGGCAAAGTCATCTGCAGCTTAAATTTTCTCCTTTCAGAATTTACTTGGATTTAAACAAAGTAAGCCCTGTGCAGCATAAAGCGATATATCAGTTTGCATGGCTAATTTGCTTCATTAGGCTACTGGTACTAATATAGCTTACATATTGAGGTTTCTCAGAGGGCTCACTATGTAGAATGCGACAGAGCCAACAGAATAGATTTTCTCTGTCTGTGCTACATGACCTTCAAAGAAGGGAATTTGCTAATGTGAAGAGGTGGTCAGACTTGGAGATTGTACACAAAATAACCACAATGATATCTAGGAAGGCATTCAAGAGGAATTCATTAACACAGAGATCAGTGAGAATGTGAAACTTGCCATCACAATGAGAGGTTGAGACAAATAGGTATATGTTTAAACGGAAGCAAGTTTAAATACAAAATGGAGAAAGGACAAGGCGGCTTTGCTAATAAGGTGAGATGGAACACAATGGGAGGAGTTTGGCCCAATTGGGACAAATAACTGTTTTCATACAGTTGACAACGGCACCTTTCAGTTACAGAAGAAGATTAAATCAGACACAATTACACTATAATACATGATTAAAAGTGCATGAATACACACTGGTGAGATCAGAACTGAGCTTGACTGCAATGTCCCAATGGGCAACTAAAATGATGACTTTCACTGGTTTAGTTGATGACTTGAGAAAGATTTTTGAAAGTAACTATCTGATTTGGAGCCAAACCTCAGTCATAATTAAACAAAAAAATACACAGTATTAGTTTGTTGACTGATAGGTAAAGTACATGGAACCATATTTTACCTCAACACAAGGTTACTGCTGTTACTGGGCTGCATTGAAAAGATCACACAAAAACTGGTCTCTAACAATAGGAATGGCTTATTTTATTTTAATTCAACTCCAAGATGTTCCAAAGGCTCTACTAACACATATGGTCCTCACTGTCAATGTAAACAAGACTGTTTTCCAGTAATCACTTATTTCCACACTATTTCCAGTATGTCGGCTACTTCTCAATCCATGCCAGTATATTACCCCCCAATCCTGCATGCTTTAATTTTATACACTAGTTTGTCATGTAGGACCTTATTGAAATCCTTCCTGAAATCCAAATATATCACATAAGCTTCTCCCTTATCTGTTTTACCAGTTAGATTCTCAAAACAAAACCTCCTACAGCTATATAGTGGAGGCAATGGCCTAGTGATATTATTGCTGGACTGTTAATACAGAGATCCTGATAATATCCTGGGCATCTGGGTTCAAATCCCACAGATACTGGAATTTCAATTTAATAAATACCTAGAATTAAGAATCTAATGATGGCTATTAATTCATTGTCAATTGTTGGGAAAACAACTCATCTGGGTCACTAATGTCCTTGAGGGAAGGAAACTGCCACCCTTACCTGACCTGGCCAACATGTAACTCCAGACCCACAGCAATGTGCTTGACTCTTAACTGCCCTCTGGGCAATTAGGGATGGGCAATAAATGCTGCCTAGCCAGTGACACCCTCATCCTGTGACTGAATAAAGGAATAAAAAAGTGAGCATGATTTCCTTTCCATAAACCAAGACTGACCTTGTCTAAGGCTCAAATGTTGGAGGGAGTAATTGTCTGTCACTATTGGTAGCTGTCATTTCTCAGCCTAAGCTTGAATGCTGCGCAGGTTTTGTTGCATTTTGGCATGGACAACCGCAGTATATGAGTCATGAATGGTGTGAAACATTGTGAATGAATATTCCTACTTCTAACTTTATGATGGAGGGGAGGTTAATTATAAAGCAGATCAAGCTTGTTAGGCATTGAACATTAGTTGAGGAACTAAGTGCTCTTGTGGTGAAGTGGTGGCAGTGGCCCTTCCTCTAAACCTGAAAGCCCCAGTTCAAGCCACACCTGCTCCAGAGATGTATAATGACATCCGTGAACCTGTTGTTTAAAAAAGATATCCTGAGGAACTCTCACAGTGATGTCCTGTGGCTAGAATGACTGACCTCCAACCATCTTCCATTGTAACAGGTATTACTCCAACCAGCAAATTCCTATTGATTCCAGTTTTGCTGGGATGTCTTGACAGTTAGTCAAAGGCTGTCCTAATGTCAAGGCACGTCACCCTCAACTCAGTTCAGCTCTTTTCTCCATGTTGAGATCAAGGTTTGTAACAAAGTCACAAGCTCATTGGAGCTGACAGAACACAAACCAAGCATCAGTGTAAATATTGTTTGTCGAGTGAGTGATGACACTGGCAGCCATACATTCTGCGGATTTCAGATTAGGTTCGCTACATGTGGAAACAGGCCCTTTGGCCCAACAAGTCCACACCGGCCCTCTGAAGAGTAACCCACCCAGACCCATACCCCAACCTTACATTTACCCATGACTAACGCATCTACACTATGGGCAATTCAGCATGGCCAACTCACCTGGCCTGCACATCTATTGATTGTGGGAGGAAACCGGAGCACCCGGAGGAAACCCACACAGACATGGGGAGAATGTGCAAACTCCACACAGACAGTCGCCCAAGGCAGGAATCGAACCCGGACCCCTGGTGCTGTGAGGCAGCAGTGCTGACAACTGAGCCACCCATTGAGAATGGATGGATAGAGTGGCAAGAGGCTATAGCCCACCCTTATCCTTTTTAAAAAAGATGTTGGCACAAGCACCAGTATTCACCAACGTTATTTGGGAGATTATGTAACAACCACCTTTCTGCACTCAACATTCCCTGAGTCTTCTTTTTCCTCAGCATTTCAAAACTCTTTGAGTCTTGGTATACTCTCTGTTCCATCCCTTTCTCTGCCAGATTCTTATTGTCTGAAAAATGTCACATGCCTCTGCCTGAAGCATGTTCACTTGTGTTTGTATCCTGTGACATAGTGAAGAATGTGCCTATTAAAATATGTCATCATCTTCAAAATGTCAAATGGGTCACCTTGACACCAACTCCTTACAGAGAAAGCCAGTCCAATTTCCTTAACTATCTTCCATTTCTGACACCAGAGTCATTACCATTTTTTACTTCTCTCCATCCCCTTAAGGGTAGTAATATGTTTCCTCAGATTAGATTAGAACTGCAGACATGCAGACTGATTAATACCTAATACTTTTATAAAGTAACCAGTTTAGATTTGTACTCTGTCCCTTTGCTAATATAATTCAGCGCTATACTGCGTAAAAAAAACTAAGCTAAGCACTGATGTTATGGTTTGGTAGATTTGACATATAACAGCTTCTGGGAACATAGACCTCCATTTTATAGGGCACAAGTTATTGGAAATAATTCACTTCATATATCAGGTCTGCTACAAAGTTAATGCTCTCGCCATCTCTTAGTGATAGATTCCACAATAAACCACTAGTGAATGCATGTATGTCACATACTGGAAGAAATTTCAATTACACTTGAAATATCATGGAAAATACGACATTCTGTGAGCTTGAAGGAATAATAGTGCTATGAAAATGTCTTTAGCAAATATTTCATTGTTTGAAGGTAGAATAAAGAATCATAGAGCAAAAGTAACTTACATTTATATAGTGTCTTGAAAGTATGAAACATTCCAACCCAAACCACTGTCCTGAAGCTTCATGAAACAATGTTTGATTTGATTTGATTTATTATTGTCACGTGTACTTAGGTACAGTGAAAAGTTATGTTTTGTATGCAGTATTAGTAGACCCACATGAATCTATATAAGGAGTTGTGAAGTGACCAAACTTTTAGGTCATTAGGTAGGTCATAATTAAGTCATGACTTCAAACACTAAAGCAAAGTAGTGAGACAGAGAAGTGCAGGAGAGGAATTTCAGAGCAAAGAGTTGAAGTATCTGAAGGCACAGCCACCAATGATGGAGGAATTATGACTGAAAAGCTCAAGAACCCAGAATTGGAGGATCACAGATATCTCAATGGCTGGTGAAGCTGAAGGAACTGTCATACATAGGGACAGGAAAAACAACCACTGAATATATGGAACATCAACAAATGGGTGGAGCTGAAAGCGAACGGTAATTGCTTTAGCACTGTTGCCTTATAAAATAGAGGAGCAGCAGGAATACTTTGGAATAATTGAGGCTAGGAGGCAAGAAAGGTATGGACGAGGGCTTCAATAGCAAATCATTTCATTGTAGGTAATTTTTCACGATATTGATCTTTGTTCTTATTGATTAGTTAACAAGGAGTGTGGGCAGCCATTATTGCTGGTCCCAAACTTCCCTTCAGAAGTTGGTAGTGAACCATGTTCTTGAATCTCCCTATGGTTGAAGGAAATTCTAAGATCTGGACCCAGCAGTCATGAGGGAATGGTGACATAGTTCCAAGTTAGGATGGTGGGATGCTTGGAAGAAAAGAACTCACAGGTGGTGGTTTTGCCATGCATTAACTGTCCTTTCCCTTCAATGTAATAGAGGTCACAGTCTTATGTGCGTTTTTAAGTGAATGTGTAATAACTTGGCAGATGAACAGCAATGGGGAAGATTTGAAGATATAACTTTGGCAGGAGGTATAGCAGAGCTGAATATTACTTCAAAGGAAAAGGATTGCAGAAAGCTACAGTGCAGAGGGATTTGGGAGTCCTTGTGCATAAATCGCAATAAAAAGCATCCAAGTTCAGCAGGTCTATCCTCACTGGGGTTTGCAAGAATGAGAGGTGACCTTATGAAAATACACAAGATTCTTAGGGGACTTGATTGGTGGGGGGATGTGAAAAGGCCATTTCTCACTGTGTAAAAAGTGAGGTCTGCAGATGCTGGAGATCAGAGCTGAAAATGTGTTGCTGGTTAAAGCACAGCAGGTTAGGCAGCATCCAAGGAACAGGAAATTCAACGTTTCAGGCCAGACCCCTTCATCAGGAATGAGGAGAATGTGCCAGGCAGGCTAAGATAAAAGGTAGGGAGGAGGGACTTGGGGGAGGGGCGATGGAGATGTGATAGGTGGAAGGAGGTCAAGGTTAAGGTGATAGGTTGGAGTGGGGTGGGGTCGGAGAGGTCAGGAAGAAGATTGCAGGTTAGGAGGGCGGTGCTGAGTTGAGGGAACCGACTGAGACAAGGTGGGGGGAGGGGACATGAGGAAACTGGAGAAATCTGAATTCATACCTTGTGGTTGGAGGGTTCCCAGGCGGAAGATGAGGCGCTCCTCCTCCAGTCGTCCTGTTGTTATGTTCTGCCGATGGAGGAGTCCAAGGACCTGCATGTCCTCGGTGGAGTGGGAGGGAGAGTTAAAGTGTTGAGCCACGGGGTGGTTGGGTTGGTTGGTCCGGGCATCCCACAGGTGTTCTCTGAAGCGTTCCGCAAGTAGGCGGCCCGTCTCCCCAATGTAGAGGAGGCCACATCGGGTGCAGCGGATGCAATAGATGATGTGTGTGGAGGTGCAGGTGAACTTGTGGCGGATATGGAAGGAACCCTTGGGGCCTTGGAGGGAAGTGAGGGAGGAGGTGTGGGCGCAAGTTTTACATTTCCTGCGGTTGCAGGGGAAGGTGCCGGGAGTGGAGGTTGGGTTGGTGGGGGGGTGTGGACCTGACGAGGGAGTCATGAAGGGCGTGGTCTTTGCGGAACGCTGATAGTGGAGGGGAGGGAAATATATCCCTGGTGGTGGGGTCCGTTTGGAGGTGGCGGAAATGACGGCGGATGATACGCTGTATGCGGAGGTTGTTGGGGTGGTAGGTGAGAACCAGTGGGGTTCTGTCTTGGTGGCGGTTGGAGGAGCGGGGCTCAAGGGCGGAGGAGCGGGAAGTGGAGGAGATGCGGTGGAGGGCATCGTCGATCACGTCTGGGGGGAATGTGCGGTCCTTGAAGGAGGCCATCTGGGCTGTACGGAATTGGAACTGGTCCTCCTGGGAGCAGATGCGGCGGAGACAAAGGAATTGGGAATATGGGATGGAGTTTTTACAGGGGGCAGGTTGGGAGCATGTGTAGTCCAGGTAGCTGTGGGAGTCAGTCGGTTTATAGTAGATGTCTGTGTTGAGTCGGTCGCCCGAGATAGAAATGGAAAGGTCTAGGAAGGGGAGGGAGGAGTCTGAGACAGTCCAGGTGAATTTGAGGTCGGGATGGAAGGTGTTGGTAAAGTTCATGAACTGTTCAACCTCCTCGTGGGAGCACGAGGCAGCGCCGATACAGTCATCGATGTAGCGGAGGCAAAGGTGGGGTGTGGTGCCAGTGTAGTTGCGGAAGATGGACTGTTCCACATATCCTACGAAGAGACAGGCATAGCTGGGGCCCATGCGGGTGCCCATGGCAACTCCTTTAGTTTGGAGGAAGTGGGAGGATTGAAAAGAGACGTTATTCAGGGTGAGGACCAGTTCAGTCAGTCGAAGGAGGGTGTCAGTGGAAGGGTACTGGTTGGTGCGGCGGGAAAGGAAGAAGCAGAGGGCTTTGAGTCCTTTGTGATGGGGGATGGAGGTGTACAGGGACTGGATGTCCATCGTGAAGATAAGGCTTTGGGGACCGGGGAAGCGAAAATCCTGGAGGAGGTGGAGGGCGTGGGTGGTGTCCCGAACGTAGGTGGGGAGTTCTTGGACTAAAGGGGACAGAACCGTGTCAAGGTATGCGGAGATGAGTTTAGTGGGGCAGGAGGGAACCCCACTGGTTCTCACCTACCACCCCACCAACCTCCGCATACAGCGTATCATCCGCCGTCATTTCCGCCACCTCCAAACGGACCCCACCACCAGGGATATATTTCCCTCCCCTCCCCTATCAGCATTCCGCAAAGACCACTCCCTTCATGACTCCCTCGTCAGGTCCACACCCCCCACCAACCCAACCTCCACTCCCGGCACCTTCCCCTGCAACCGCAGGAAATGTAAAACTTGCGCCCACACCTCCTCCCTCACTTCCCTCCAAGGCCCCAAAGGATCCTTCCATATCCGCCACAAGTTCACCTGCACCTCCACACACATCATCTATTGCTTCCGCTGCACCCGATGTGGCCTCCTCTACATTGGGGAGACGGGCCGCCTACTTGCGGAACGCTTCAGAGAACACCTGTGGGATGCCCGGACCAACCAACCCAACTACCCCGTGGCTCAACACTTTAACTCTCCCTCCCACTCCACCGAGGACATGCAGGTCCTTGGACTCCTCCATCGGCAGAACATAACAACACGACGGCTGGAGGAGGAGCGCCTCATCTTCCGCCTGGGAACCCTCCAACCACAAGGAATGAACTCAGATTTCTCCAGTTTCCTCATGTCCCCTCCCCCCACCTTGTCTCAGTCGGTTCCCTCAACTCAGCACCGCCCTCCTAACCTGCAATCCTCTTCCTGACCTCTCCGCCCCCACCCCACCCCAACCTATCACCCTCACCTTGACCTTCTTCCACCTATCACATCTCCATCGCCCCTCCCCCAAGTCCTTCCTCCCTACCTTTTATCTTAGCCTGCTTGGCACAGTCTCCTCATTCCTGATGAAGGGCTCTGGCCCGAAACGTCGAATTTCCTGTTCCTTGGATGCTGCCTAACCTGCTGTGCTTTAACCAGCAACACATTTTCAGCATTTCTCACTGTGGGAGAGTATAGGACCAGAGGACATAATCTTATAGCAAGGGGCTGGTCTGTACAGATATAAGGAGGAATTTCTTCTCTCAGGGGATAGTAAATATGTGCAATTCTTTCCTGCAGAATTAAGGATTATTAAGTCAACCGTGATTTCATTGAGCATCAGGCTCAAGTGTCTGCACAGCCTCCTACTGTTTGAATATTTTGGTCTTGAATCACAATAATGCAATTTACTCTCAACTGCCCCCTGACATGAACTAGCAAGTCATTCAATTATATCCAGGAAAGTAGCTTACTACCTTCTTAAGGGCAATTATGAGTGAGTGGTAAATGCATATCATGTCAACAATGGTTACATCCTATGAATGAATAACTAAAGATGAAACATGTATCCACGAAGATCTCCTTTTATCTGCTCGAAGGATTGTGAGCATTGGCAACAATCTTCAATCCTCAGCTCTGAGGAAGGGTCACTCAACTCGAAATGTGAACTCTAGCTTCTCTCTACAGATACTGCCAGGTCTGCTGGTGAGCTTTTTTCAGCAATCTCTGTTTTTGTTTCGGATTTATTGCATCCGCAGTCTGTTCAATTTTCAACCCTTGTTGCCATTACAATCTGAAACTTCCTTTCTAAACTATTTTCTCTCACTCTCCCCACTTTTAAATCATCCCAGGTTTAACTGAGAGCATCCCTCAAATGACTTCCAGATGCTCATTTCCATTGTGATGTTGCCTGCGTGGTCTGGAACAGCCAACTTCATTCTCCCAGTGATATACCTAACTGGCTCAGATTCTGTCATCAGTCCTTTTGGAATATTACAACATGGGGTAAAATCACCAACTTGATTTAATCAGAAAAGATTTATTCTGTGTAGTAAACTGTGAAAATTTGAGAAGACAAGAAGTATTTAAAGTAAAAATTAACAACTTTATTTCTTAAAGTATAATGATTAACTAACAACAATTTACAACTCATTCCTCTAACCTAATGTTTAATTTCCCTTCTATAACAATAGTCCAATAAAACCCCCAACTAAGATTGACCAAAATTCAACTTTTCAAAACCAGCCAGATGTTGAGTCTTCTCATTATGTCTTCCTCGGTCTTCTTTTCTTCTTCTTCAGGATTTTTGTTTCATAAGTTACTGATCAATAAAGGTACTTTTAAGAGAGCTATTCTCTGGATAGTCTGCAGATTTTGGTGGCTTGGCAGTTCTCCTCCCAATTATTCAGTTTTCCCTAGTCTTATATCCCCAAAGCATTAGATTGTGTCATTGGCTTTTAAGATTGTCAATATACTAAATTAAAACTTGATTAGAGTTTGGTATTATCTGGGGTATAATTTAAACTGATTAGCCTAATTTTAATTTGTTTTGTCATCTCCAGGCAACCAGTTAATCAAGTTGTGCAATCAAATGTTACATTATATCTTGTTCAGAACACTTGGTGCTGCGTCAGGTAGTGCTTTTAAATCTCTTAAATGTACAGTACACCCACATCTTCATAACCTCTCCCTTAGAAAAAAAATGAACCATCATAATAAGAAGATGGCTTCATTTTTTGATATTCTTTAAACACATTCCCCTAACATACTGATAACTTTAATCTAAGTTCACAGAAACATTTTCTCATATATCTGTATATATAACATATTGAAATAAAATATTAAATAAAGACAAATCTCATCCAAACCTTTTCAATAAAATTCACGATAATGCGATTACAATTTTACAACCCACAACATGTACGATTTGTAAATTAAAAGTCTGTAACAGAAGACTCCAATTCTTGTCTTTAAAACATGTTAAGAATGCAAGAGGATTGTGATCCATGTACACAACCGTATCCAACACATTGTTTGTGACATTCACATTAAATATTGTAAGGCCAGTGCCAAACTCAATAATTCTTTTTTCAGTCATGGTGTATTTTCTCTGGTGGATGTTGATCTTCTTCGAAAAGTAACCAACTGGCAGTTCAATCCCATCGTCATCTTCCTGCAGGAGTACAGCTCCAACTCCTATGTCACGACCATCGATGGTGACTTTAAAAGGTTTTTGAAAAGTTTGGTCTAGCTAAAGGTGGTTTGGTGGTTAATATTGATTTTAAATGGTTGACTGCCTCCTCTCATTGTTCCGTTCACTGAAACGTTCACCAACAAATTGGTTAATGGTGCCACTACACTGCTGCAGTTTGGAACAAACTTCCGATAGAAAATCCGATGAGCCCTAAGAATTAAATCACCTCTTTCTTTGAGGTTGGTCACGGAAATTCCTCCACGGCCTTTGTTTTTGCATTCCATGGGGTCAACCTTCCATGACCGATGTTATGTCCCAAGGACGTCACCTCTGCTTTCGCGAATTCCATTTTATTTAAGTTTATGACCAGTTTTGCTTCTCGTAGTCATTCAAAGAGCTCTGCCAACAGTACCATGTCATCTTTCCAGGACTTACTAAAGATCAATACATCATCCAAATAGACTGCATTAACCCAGCCACAACTCTGTTCATGAGTCTAAGGAATGTGGCGGGCATGTACCTCATTCAAAAGGGCATCACTTTAAACTGATATAACCCACGTGGGGTCGCAAACACAGAAATTTCTTTTGCTGTCTCTGATAAAGGTACCTGTCAGTAACCATGCATTAAGTCCAACTTGGTGGTGTAAGTGGCTTGCCCGACTTTCTGGATACAGTCCTCCAATCTAGGAATTGGATATAAGTCCGATTTTGCAGCATCATTGCCCTTCCGATCATCCATGCAGAATCATTAAGTCCTGTCCGGTTTGGCAACTAAGATGATAGGTGAACTCCACTGGCTTGTTTTGATGATGTCTTCGTCTAGCATGGCCTCCACTTCCATCTGAACCTGTCTAGCTTTGAAAGGATTAAGCCAATAGGGATGTTGTTTTATTGGTGCAGTATTCCCTGCATCTACTTCACGCACAATAGCATTGGTCCTCCCCATCTGACTCTTACATATATCCTTATACTGCAGTAACAAATCTTTTAACTGCATTCTATGCTCCTGAGACAGATAGCTTACTAACCTATCCCACTCCTCAAGGACTTCTTCATTTTTCAATCTATTTTGAGGCACATCAAATAACTAACATCTGTTCTTTCTCCAGTTCTTTCTCTCTAATATGATACGGTTTCAACATTTTCACATGACATACCTAATACTTTTTTTTATCTGGCATCTTTACTAAATAGTTCACCTAACTCCACTTTTTCTCAATTGGATAGGGACCACTAAACCAGACTGCCTGGAGAATAGCTCTCTTAAATGTACAGTACACCCACATCTTCATAACAGGAAAAATAAAAATAGTTTGTCAATTCAAGATAGAATCTCTTCAGTCAGTTCATCTAAACGTAAGTGCAAAAGTATGAATGAAGAGCAAAAGGTGGCTGCTTGGCCCTTTGAGTTTTCTCTGCCTTGCAATAAGATCATGGCCAATCAGTTTCTGCTTTGAATTCCACGTTCCCAAGTGCTAATTAAATAATTTCCGGTTCACTGCAGCTCCAACCCTTATCTGTGGTGTATTTCCAACCCAACCAGAATGGGGATCTAAATCTATGCTATTCATACCAATCCAATCTACACTGTCCATCCAAATAACCAAGTCAAATGACCCCTCCAAGGATTTTGAGTGGTTGTATGTCAATATGATAGAAACACAGACAATTGGTGGAGGCAGAAGGTGGAATTGGTGGATGTGGAAGAGAGCTTCAAATTCCTGGGAGTATATATCACCAAAGATCTATCCTATTTGGTCCTTTGAGCCCACACATGTTCTAAATGGCAACATGATGCATGCTGTACTCTAGAGCTTTGGATAATGATGAAAGGGGCTTCAGTTTCCTTTCCATTACGCTGGGCAGCATGGTAGCTCAGCGGGAAGCACAACTGCCTCACAGAATTAGGAATGTGGTTCAATTCCACCCTTAGGCACCTGTCTGTTTGGAGTTTGCACGTTCTTCCAGTGTCTGCATGGGTTACTGCTGGGAACTCCTGCTGTTTCCCATCTTTCAAAGATGTTAGATGGATTGGCTGTACTAAATTGTCCAGAGATGTACAAGTTAGGGAGATTAGCCATACTAAATGCAGGGTTCGAAGGTAGGGACATGGGTGTAGGTGGGATGCTTTTCAGAAGCTTGATGGGCTGAAAAGCTTGCTTTCAGACTTGAGAGATTCTGTGAATCTAAATGTTTATTGTGGTCTTAAGAAATGAAGTAGAGGCTTTGAGTTTCTTTCCTCAGATGATTGACCAGGAATTTCTTTCCCTCAAATGACTGACCAGGAATTTCTTACCTCCTGCCATTGTTATGTGCTGGAAGGATGTCCTAAATTGATGTTCAACCTATTTGGTTCTATTACAAACAGACTTTTTGAATTCTGAAGATCTCAAAATGTGAACTGCTTTCTCTCCACATGTGCTGCTGAACCTTCTGCAATTCCTGTTTTTAAACCAGGAGTGGACTTGATCTCCGAGACACCCGCACCAATCAACCACACCGCCCCGTGGCCCAACATTTCAACTCCCCCTCCCACTCTGCCGAGGACATGGAGGTCCTGGGCCTCCTTCACCGCCGCTCCCTCACCACCAGACACCTGGAGGAAGAACGCCTCATCTTCCACCTCGGAACACTTCAACCCCACGGCATCAATGTGGACTTCAACAGCTTCCTCATTTCCCCTTCCCCACCTCATCCTAGTTTCAAACTTCCAGCTCAGCACTGTCCCCATGACTTGCCCGGACTTGTCCGACCTGCCTAGCTCCTTTTCCACCTATCCACTCCACCCTCTCCACCCTGACCTATCACCTTCATCTCCTTCCCCACTCACCCATTGTACTCTATGCTCCTCTCTCCCCACCCCCACCCTCCCCTAGCTTAACTCTCCATGCTTCTGGCTCACTGCCTTTATTCCTGATGGAGGGCTTTTGCCCGAAATGTCGATTTCGCTGCACGTTGGATGCTGCCTGAACTGCTGTGCTCTTCCAGCACCACTGATCCAGAATCTGGTTTCCAGCATCTGCAGTCATTGTTTTTACCTCATTGAACTCAAAGCTTCCAGTCTGTGCCAAAATACCTCCCACTAATGAAATGTTGAAATAAAATTACTATCAAACACATTGTATTTGTAATCAATTTTCTTGACATATGGTTTATGTACTTCTGTCTAGGAGCAATTAAATATTTGTAAATTGTAATTGTTTTATTACTCATGCTGAAGATTATAGACTGTGGAATATGTAACCAAATCTTATAGGTTCTCTCACTGATTTTATTGTTATTGACAGCTCTAAGAATGATAAGTTTTCACAATTTCTCTCAATCTGCCAGTGCCATTAAATTTGTGAATATTATTTCAGTGCTCTAGTCTGTTACTCCATCGTTATTGGGGTCACATACTATATTTTTAATGAAAACTGCTGTGCAATAAAAAAGCTTGTTGTGTAAAAGTAAAATGTCTAAGTCTCTGGCTTTAAGGGGCATTGGAAGTTTTCCTGCAATTTTCTGTTCTTTCATAATAATTATGTCCAGTATTGCCGAGTTAGTTGATGACACCATCGTAGTGGGTGAAACACTGATGAGACAGAGTACAGGAAGGAGATAGATAGCTTATTGGCATGGTATAAAGGCAACAATCTCTCCCTCAATGTCAGCAAAATGAAAGAGCTGGTCATCAACTTCAGAAAGAAGAGTGGAAGACAGGCCCCTGTCTTAGTCAATGGTGCTGAGGTGGAGGTTTAAGAAAGCTTCAGGTTCCTGGGAGTAAATGCCACCAGACAATCCATCCTGATCCATCCACTTCAACATTACAGTCAACAAAGGGTTTTTGCCTGAAACATCAATTTTCCTGCTCCTCGGATGCTGCCTGAACTGCCGTGCTTTTCCAGCACCACTCTAACCTAGAATCTGGTTTTCAGCATCTGCAGTCCTTGCTTTTACCTAGTCAATAAAGCACACCAACACCTCTATTTCATTCAAAGGTTAAAGAAATTCAACATGTCCACAATGACTCTCTCAATTTTTAGAGATGCACTAAAGAAAACATCCTTTCCAGGTGCATCACAGCTTGGTATGGCAACTTCTCTGCCCAAGACCACAAGAAATTGCAGAGAGTTGTGAACATAGTCCAGTCCATCACATAAACCAGCCTTCCTTCCATTGACACCATTTTAACTTCCCGTTGCCTTGGGAAATCAGCCAACCCTCCCATTCTGGTTACACTCTTTCACCCTCTTCTATTAGGCAAAAAACACAAAAGTTTGAAAAGATGCACCAACAGATTCAAGAACAGCTTCTTCTCCACTGTCACCAGACTTATAAACGGCACTCTTACGTGTTAAAGTTGGACAAAAGTAAAAATCACACAACACCTGATTATAGTCCAACAGGTTTATCTGAAAGTAAAAGCTTCAAATAAACCTGTTGGACTATAACCTGGCATTATGCGATTTTTAAACATTGTCCATCCCATCCGACACTGTCACCTCCACATCATATTAGAATAGATCTTTCTCTGCACCTTTTCTGTAGCTATAACACTGTATACTGTTCTATTACCCTGATGTACTTATGTATGTTATGCTTTGTCTAGTGAGAACACAAAACAATATTTTTCACTGTGTTTTGATACATGCGACAATAAAAAGTCAAATCAAAATCTGGTCCCATCTGAGCAAGAGAATCTTAATGACAAGCAATGGGGCAGTTTTCAGACAAGGCTGGCATCAATCAGAAATAGTGACGAACAGTGGGTACACTTCCTGTAACGACTGCTTTTGAAATGGAGGTGCCGGTGTTGGACTGGGATGTACAAAATCACGCAACACCAGGTTATGGTCCAACGGGTTTATTTGGAAGCACTAGCTGCTTTTGCATTAAAAAAAAGCCACAGAACAAATAGATTATGAGACAGTCCAGTTCCCTACTTTATGAAACTCATCAATAATATGTAAATAATTGCAAACTCAATTATTCTAATTTTACACTATGAACTATGAAATTTAATATAAAATGCAGAGTGCAGTAGGACTTTCACTTCTATTTAATAAATTAAGACAACCAGTATTTTGATAAGTGCTATAATTATTTGTATACTGGGATAATGATAATTATACATTAATTTTACCATTTTTACCTCACTTGTCTATTTTAATAATTGTTCATATTATGTTATGTATCATAATTATTTGCTTTGCTAGTAGTGTCTCTGCAATTCAGCGTTTGCTGTCATGACGATTTCTCAATAAACCAATTATCTGCCTGTCTTGTCAAGTGTATAGCTGACACAAATCCCAACATGATGCGATAGAATTTCCTAATCTTTAACTTGTGTGAACTCCTTGCCCCAGGGAACTTTGTCTGATGAAAGTCATCAGTTTCCATCACCGTCCTGAAAACCTCCAAGAATTGAATGGATCCTTGAAGGTCCTGTTCATCCCTTATGCTGAAGGCCAGCAATGATTGCTTGGTTTTGAGACAGCCTGGGGTTATTATGTCAGCATTTGGGAACTGAATTACTCTGCAAATGAGAAAATAACCAAAGGCATTGCAGTGCTCTTGTGCTACTTCTGCATACGAGATATCCTTGCCCCGAAATGATAAAATAACACATTATCACACGTGGAACATCACAACTATTGGGATTTAATTGAATGGGAACCCCATCAATGAGCAGAGATTCAGAATGGCAATTGGCAATTGTGCCCAATGTCTACACTTCGTTCTGATTCTCTCAGACTGTGACAATGCTCATCTGGAGGATCTTTGCAGCTTTTATTCCTGTTATACTGAAGTACAATCTGAACTGTCTCTTGAACCAGTGGAGCACTGCAATGGCTCTGCCAGGTCTGCAATCGATCAAGTGCCAGTTAAAGGAAAGGAGAGAAGGACAAAGGCAATTAAACAGTGAGAGACAGGCAAGGGAAACTTTGGTCCACTTCCAGTCTCGTCATGCGTAACCAGGCAGAGTCTGCTAGTGACACCACGTGTAATCGGTTTTCAGCTTCGTCATGCTTGAACTGGAAAAGTTTGACAGATGTCAGAACTGATATGTTCCATTTCCTGTCACTGACACATTTCAGGTTGTTAAGGATTCACTAGGTAACGTGAGACTTAACACATTCCAAAAGCCATGACTACATTTCAATTAAACTAATGCCTGCATCCAGACCAGAGATGGATTAACATATATTCCAACCTAGTAAATGGAAACGTGGCAAACAATTTCTAAATCTGTTGCATTCTGATTCATTTCTGTGAGTGTCAGCGACATCTCCATCCACGTGGACAAGTTGGCATGACATTCTGCTCAGACTTTATGGATATTATGTAGAGGAAAGGGAACTGTCTCTTATTTCTCACATCATGACAGTATGTTGGCATTGTAAATAATGGCATAATACATAAAAACAAAGAGAGTTTGAGGTCTCTGGGCTGGTACAGGCATATTTGGCAAAAAAGGCCTCCTTTTTAGGCAGCTGTGGCATCATGGTAATGACACAAGTGCAGTAATCCAGAACACCAAATCAATGGTTAAACTCAACAAAAAAAATGGAATAGTCAGCATCACGCAACCACTGTCAATAATTATAAAAATACAGCTGTTTCGCTAATGTTCTTTGGGGTAGGAAACCTCCCTTTCTTGCCTGGTCTGCCCTACTCTGTAGTCCAGACTCTCAATAATATTGTTATCTATTAACCATCCTCTGGGCAATTAGTGATAGACAAGAGATCCTGGTCCAACTAGTGACAGCCACATCCTCTGCAGAATTAAAGAAAACAACACAGGGATTTTATCCAACTCTGGTTGGGTCCTAGTTGCAATATTGTGGACAATTCTGCTCCACACCATTCAAAGAAACATCTAAAGGCCGTTAAATGGTACTGAGGTGGTTTAGTAGAATGAAGGCCTTTTGTTGTGGACGAACGTTGAATATGTTAAGACTGTCCCCATTGGAACAGGGAAAATTAAGAAACAAATTAATCGAGGTTTTGATAAAGTTGATTCAGACAGAAACTGTTCCCTCTGATTAAAGAATGACTAAGAGGTCACAAATTTAAAGTCACAGGGAAAGATTTTGAGGCGATGATTTCATTGGAACCTCAGACTCTCTATCAGATAAAACAGTAGTAGCTGATTCCATAAATAATTTTGAATAGGTATTTGAACACAAGGACCTCAAAGAGTTAATTACAGAAACTCAGAATGTAGGATTTAGCTCTTTTAATGAACCAATACAGGGACAATAGGCTGAAATATCTCTCTCTGTGCTGTAGGATTCTGAGATCCCATAAATGTAAAAAAAGCTGACATTGCACTCCACAGACTCCTATCCTTAACACCTTTTGTAGATCTGAATAGAATTTAGTCCGAGGATGTAAGTTTGATTGAACTAATACCTGTCAACAGGAGCCTGTGAATGTGTGTCTCACTAACAATGATTCTCCCTCTTTCCAAGTTTACGACAATGGAATTGCATTCTCAGATTCTCTTGGGTGAGACTTTGATTCTGCAATTCTGCTGCTGCTTTAACAAGTGGGAAAATGAACCATTTATCTTCACATAGTCAAATCACCAAGTCAAGACATGTGTGCATGAACTCACTGATTCACACATTAACCTGCATCAGCATGGCAGCCATTGTAAAGCGTTATCAATTCAGAGCAGATCAGTTGTACTATTTGCATTCTGTTTTGTGTGACAAACAGCAGTTTACTTTCAGCTGAGAGAGGGATAAAAATGTAGAAAATTATGCTTCGCAGCAACTCCACAGCACATCCAACTCCCCAGAGAAACAAAGCCAATATTACAAAAAAAAACTGGAGCATACTTCCTGACGCTATAACACTGTAGTAAAAGCTTTGACAAGGTTCCACATGTAGACTAATTAGTAAATTAGATCACATGGGATTCAAGGTGAGCTTGCCAATTGGATACAAAATTGGATTTATGACCAAGGACAGAGGGTAGTGGTGGAGGGGTGCTTTTCGGACTGGAAGCCTGTGACCAGTGGTGTTCCATAGGGATCAGTGCTGAGTCTACATCTGTTTGTTATTTGTATAAATGATTAAGATGAGAATATAGGAGGCATCGTTAGTAAGGTTGCAAATGACACCAAAATTGTGGTCCAGTGGACGGTGAAGATGGTTATTTAAGATGACAAAGAGAATTTGATCAGTTGGGTCAATGGCCTGAGGCATGGCAGATGGGTTTAATTTGGATAAATGTGAGGTATTGCATTTTGGTCATACAAACAAGGACAGAACTTATACAATTGAAGGTAGGATCCTAGGTAGTGTTGTAGAATAGAGAGAGCAAGGGGTTCAGGCACATAATTCTTTGAAATTTGCATTATAGGTAGACAGGAGAAAGTGAGGACTGCAGATGCTGGAGATCAGAGCTGAAAATGTGTTGCTGGAAAAGCGCAGCAGGTCAGGCAGCATCCAAAGAGCAGGAGAATCGACGTTTCGGGCATAAGATTCTTGAAGAAGGGCTTATGCCCGAAACGTCGATTTCCTGCTCTTTGGATGCTGCCATTATAGGTAGACAGGGTGGTTAAGAAGATATTCCACATGCTTATTTTTATTGCTCAGATCTTAAGAGTTGGCACATCATGTTGAGATTGTACAGGATGTTAGTGAGGCCTCTTCTGAAGTACTGTGTGCTACTCTTGTCACCCTGTTATAGGAAGGATATTATTAAACTGGAGAGGATTCAGAAAAGATTCACCAGGATGTTGCTGGAAATGGAGGGTTTGAGATACAAAACTAGACTGGAAAGACTGGTATTTTGTTCCCTGGAGCAGGGGAGGTTGAGGGGATAACCTTACAGAGTTTTATAAAATTATGAGGGGCATAGATAAGGTCAATAGCCAAGGTTGTTTTCCAAGTGCAGGTGAAAGAATAGTGGGGGGGGGGGGGGGGGGGAGGGGGAGCATAAGCTTAAGGTGAGGGGAAATACTTAAAAGGGACTTGAGGCAACTTTTCACACAGAAGGGTTTGTATATAGAAAAAATTGCCAGAGGAAGACATAGACACAGATAAAGTTACAACACTTAAAAGGTGAGATGAGAAAAAAATGAAAAGGCACATGAGGGGCAACTTTTTGTTTTTACACAGAAAGTGGTTTGTGTTGGGATGAGCTGCCAGAGAAAATGATGAATGCTGGTACGATCACAAAGTTTAAAAGACATTTTGATAGGTTCATGAATATGAAAGGCTTGGAGGGATATGGGCCATATGCAGGCAGGTGAGACTAGTTTAGTTTTGGAACATAGTCAGCGTGGACTGGTTGGATCGATGAGTCTGTTTCCGTGCTGTATGACTCTATGACTCCAACAGTCGCTCCAACATAGCAGAGTAACTTCAATGCATCCCTTCCATTCTCTATTCCTATCTTGACCCTGAAGAATACAGAATGTTTCACACTGATGCTGAAGAACAATTAATGTGAAATCAAAGGGGAGTCACATTAGGTTGGGGTGAGTGATATTAAAAGATATTTCTTTCAAGGATGAAAAGAGGGAATGTGCACAATTAAGTAAAGGACCATATCATGTTAGTGAAGAAAAATCTGACAGAATAATCATTGAAGGATTCTGGAGGAAGGAGATGGGTGAAATGGTCTCTTTTCAATTGTATTTTATTTTACATTAAAATGTTTTAAATTCCACCAACAAAATCGCTGTTGTGTGTGTACTTTGCCTTTAAAAGACCTGCAAGGACCCCATGTGCGGTGAGTAGACATTTTTAATCAACCTGTTCAGAAGTGCTGGAGCAGGTAGGACTTGAACCCAGATCTCCTGGCCCAAAAGTTGGGAGATTACCACTAGGCCACAAAAGCCCCATTAGGCTGTATGTATACAACAGATTCTGCTTAGGCGTTGGCTATGGCCTATCTGCAAACTGCACCCACAGAAATCAGTGTTTGCTGCCATATTTGCTACACATGTATTGAATTTCACTGGTTTAAATAAACAAATCCGCGAAGTTAATCAATCCCTGGCAAGCAATTAATTAGTTGACCTGTACGTATAACACGACAGCTGCCATATTCAGGCAAATCCCTAAGCCGAACCCACAAATTCACCACTAAAACACAGAGTAACACTGTTCAATATGATACTGAAGCCCATCTGTCAAGTTTAATCACAATATTTAAACTTATAAAGTTGCAGCCAAGTAAAACTGAAGCTTGGTTCACTTCAATTCTGGGGATTCAAGCAAAAAAGAGGGACAGAACTGAATCTTGTGTCTTTTGGGCTAAGTCTGAATTGCATTGAGTTTTGAAGGAAATGCTTCATCACAATGCTTAGCGAGTTCTCTCATATCTTACCAAACCATCTTCATTCATTAGCTGCCACACACCTACGGCATCTCTCAATTCCACCCCATCTGACCATGAGCCATTATCTGAACAGCTTGACACTCAGCAGATATCTGTCAAGACTAACATTCCTTGCACTCATTATATGTTTGAAAAGCCACTGCGCACCCAGACAAACACTGTCAGTCTCAATATGCCTTAGGCGGTTCCTGGTATTTGTCCCAGACACCATAAATGGGGGGAAGGGGGAATGTCACTCCACTTTGTGGGAAGCTACCCAAAACATTTGCTGGGCAGGGCTGCTATAAAGCTTCCGCTGCCCGCAGGACCCAGTAGTAGAGGCCAGTCTGCATCTAAGTTACCAACTGGGTTCAACCAATCCCATCTATTTGGAGGAAGGCTCTGCACTGAGGGAAGAAGGTCAATGTCCTCTGTACTCCAGTACAGTAACTTTCATCATTGTCTCTCCACCTCACACTCACTGTGTCTCTGCTGTTATCCCAATCTCCCACCAAGGTTCATGTTCTGCTCCTCTCGTCATTGCCCCACTCACTCTTACTCATCTGGACCCAGAACACCACAAACCCTGCACATCCTCTATGCTGTGGACTGATTCCCCAGGACATCTCACCACCTCCACCAACAGTGAAAATCTGTGCAGCTCACTTATTTGTCCCCTCATACCCACCTCTCCCTCATTCCCTGAGAGAAAAAGCCCACATTGGGGCAGAAAGAGAAAGCAGGCTGCGTGCTGCCCTTTCTTGCACCTTGTGATGAGAGGACCCTGATTCTGACCACTCTCAGAAAGGTAACGATGATCTACAGCATCAGCAACCATTGGGTGAAGGCTGTCCCTCTTGGCTTGACTGAGGCCTGCTGGCAAATATGACAAGTTTCCTTTTTTTTAGGTCTCCACAAAATGGCAAGGTAAGACAGAAGTAAGATGAGCCTGGTTGTGGGGACAAAGAGCAAAAGTGCAAGGTCTGACAAGGCAATGCAGGGATGCTGTGAGCATCCAGGTAGGCTCAGAATCAGTTAGCACTACCATCGCGAGCAACGAGCATGGGAATCCACTCCATAAAGTGCGTGTCCCTGAGCACACAATGTATTTGAAGCAAAATTTAGAGTAATAGAGACGTACAGCATGGTGATAGACCCTTCGGTCCAACATGTCCATGCCGACTAGATATCCTAACCTAATCTAGTCACATTTGCCAGTACTAGGCCCATATTCCTCGAAAACCTCCCTATTCATATACCCATCCAGATGTTTTTTAAATGTTGCATTTGTACTAGCCTCCATCACTTCCTCGGACAGCTCATTCCATACACACACCACCCTCTGTGCGAAAAAGTTGCCCCTTAGGTCCCTTTTATATCTTTCCCCTCTCACCCTAAACCTATGTCCTCTAGTTCTGGACTCCCTCACCCCAGGTGAAAGACTATTTATCCTATCCACGACCCTCATGATTTTATAAACCTCTTTAAGGTGACCCCCCTCAGCCTCTGGTGATCCAGGGAAAATAGCCCCAGCCTATTCAGCCTCTCCTGAAAGCGCAGATCCTCCAGCCCTGCTTTCCTTATCAAGTTTTCCTGAGTTGGAGAGTTTGCTAAAAAGGAAACTGAACATTAATGAGGTGAGTTGGGCTGTTAGCAAGACATTGAACAATCTATCATGACATCACTAACAGCAAGAATCTCACTACACCATTTGTGAAAAGCATTAATGATGAAGTGAGATAATCTCAAAACTGAGGTGGCCCTCAGTGCACTTATTGTCTGATTGTGTTCCACATCTCACCATTGACCACGTGGCTCAGACCCCTATAAAATTCTGCCCATTAGATTGAAATTTGAGTGTGGTCTTTCAGGAGGTTATGGAAGGAAGTACTTCTTCACATAAAGGATACCGGTGGTCTGAAACTCTCCCCCAACAAAAATGCTGGCGATCACAGTGGGTAAGGCAGCATTCATGGAGACAGAGCAAGCTGACACCTCAAGTCTAGATGACTCTTCACTCCAGATCTGATGAAGAGTCACCTAGAGTCAAAACGTTAGCTTGCTCTCTCTGCATGGATGATGCCTGATCCGCTGTGATCGCCAGCAAATTTCATTTTCAGTACATCTTCAATAATTTGCTCCTAAGAAGCCATGGCTGTTCAAGAAAATTTCAAAACAGTCATTACTGAATTTTTTTTCTTGGGCAACATTACTAGAGTTTACGGGAACCAAGACAGGTAGATAGAATTAAGATGAACAGCCACAGTTTTAGTCACTGGCAGATTGAGTTTAATAGGTTTCAATTGAAGAACCCTTCCTCTTGTTGCTAGGTTCTCAAGGTTTACCTTTGTAGGATGAAGAGCTGATAAAGGGATTTGGCCCGAAACGTCGATTTTCCTGCTTCCTGATGAAGGGCTTTGGCCCGCAAGGTCGATTTTCCTGCTCCTCAGATGCTGCCTGACCTGCTGTGCTTTTTCAGCACCACTCTAATCTTGACTCTAATCTCCAGCATCTGCAGTACCCACTTTCCCCCACCTTTGTGGGATACCTTGCCTCTCAAATTCCTTGGAGATCATAAATTTCCACTTTGCAGGTTTCACACCAGACTTTGCTCATTCCAACTAAAATTGCATATATGCATATCTGTACAAAATAAGTACATATTACAAACCAACAATTGCTAAATTACAGCCTGAAACTATTTCAAAATTGGATTCGGGATCTACTGTAAACAGACTCTGAAAATTGCCTGCTCCTTCTAAGTAAACATTTGAGAATTGTTTTGGTTTGACAGAAATTGTATTTGACTTGTTTATATTGCTTTCTGCTTGTCAGAATCTCTTTCTTATGCTAATCACAAATCTTTAAATTAGGTCAGTTCATAACTTGAAATAGATATTCTAGTGGATGCGCCTGCATTAAAGAAAACAGGGGGAAAAAAAACTGAAAAGTCACAGAGACTTAACGTTGTTAATTAACAAACAAAGCCTGAAGTCTTGCATAAAGAGGTAGTGTGTGTTTCCTGTCAGTGTACCATTTACTGTCTGCATTACGTTCCTGCTTTGTTAATTCTGCAACTTTTCAAATGTATGAGGTTCACTTCTTACTGACCCCTGGGAGATTGTAACTGCAAGTCAGGTGGTGCTGTGGTGCTAGTCTACATCACATCATTGAACTTGACGCATTGACAAAGGTCATTGAAAAGGAGTGGGATTTCTGGAATGAATTACTGTTTAGCATTGTGTTGGAAAACATACCTTATTATTGCTAAAGTACACAAGAATGCCCACACTTTTGTTTGAACTCCAGATTTGTAATTATAATAATTGCACAGTGTGCCTTTGCAAAAAAGGAATCATAGAGTCCCTACAATGTGGAAGCAGGCCATTCAGCCCATCGAATCCCTACTGACACTCCAGAGATCATCTCACCCAGACCCAACCCCTGACCCTACCGCTGTAACCCTACATTTTCCACAACTAATGCACCCCAACCTACACATCTTTGACCTGTGGGAGGAAATCCTCACAGACACTGGGAGAATGTGTAAACTCCACACAGACAGTCATCCGAGAATGGAAACAAGGTTCCTAGTGCTGTGAGGCAGCAATGCTAAATACTGAGCCTCTGTACCATCCCAGAAATTTCACTCATTTTAAAAACAACCTTCTGGAAAGTTGGTAGTTGGTGATGGTTGGTGGCTTCCATTTACGTGAGTCCCACTAAAATATTAGAAGGCTTCAGCTTTATGCTACAACAGCCCAGTAGTTCCCCAGTTGCTGTCTTATTTCAGTGGGACCAATCCTGTCCTAATGTCTGAATACTGATAATTTAACAACCACTCCATAACTTGAGTTTAGAGTACAGTATTTGTATTTAGACCATTTTATTGTAGTTTTAAAAAAGGCCAAAGGTGTTTCATTGAAAAGTTATCAAAAAAAAGTCATTGTATTAAATTCTCAGACAGACTGACAATGCACAGAACAAGAGGTCAGTATTCATGAAGATATTAAAGGGCAGTGGAGTGGGAGAGAGGCTGAGGGATTCCAGAGCTTAGATCCGAGGCAGTGAAGGCACAGCCGCCAATGGACGAGCAACTAAAAATCAGGGCTGCACAAGGGAACACAATGAGCAGTGGAGGGGATTACAAAAAACAGGGAAGATGAGACCATGGAGGGATTTGAAACCACTGATAAAAAAATTGGGGCACTGCTTGAACAGGAGCCTATATGAGTCAGCAAGGGCAGGATATTGGGCAAAGAAGAATCAGAGAGACTCTTTGGCCCAACTTGCCCATGTAAACAAGGTTTCCTAAACTAAATCAGCCCTATTTGTCTCCATTTGGCCCATAACCCTTTCAACCTTTCCTATCCATGTACCTGTCCAAATGTGTTTTAAATATTGTGATTGTACTCACATCTATCACTTCCTCTACCAGCTCTTTCTATACATACACCGCCCTCTGTGTGAAAAAGTTGCCCCTCAGGACCCTTTTAAATCTTTCCCCTCTCATCTTAAACCTATGCCCTCTAGTTCTGAACTGGAGAAAAGACCTTGGCTACTCACCTTATCTGTGGCTGTCATGATTTTACAAACCTCCTTCAGCCTCCGGCACTCCAGCGAGAAACATTCCAGCCAAACCAGCCTCTCCTTATATCTCAAACCCTCTAGTCTCAGTAACATCCTTGCTAATCTTCTCTGCACTCCTGATGTTAATAAGGGCACAATTAGCAAAGTTCGCAGTAATTTCAATTTTATCAGAGATAAGCAGTGGAAGGTCAGCAGTGAATGCACTGGAATCGTCTGTAAGAATTGTACATTTTAGGATACATTTTAGCTTGCTTGAAACTGATATAACTGATATGTTAAACAAAATGGTGTTGGGGCAGGATGTGGTTAGCTTGGACATGGCCAAGAGTAAACAAAGAAAATAAAGAAACTAAGAACAGCAAGATAATGAGTGCATGTGATTAAAGGCTTGTCCCAACATATCCGAGTAGTAACTAAATTGGGGGCAATTGCACACAAAACTGCAGAAACACCTCTTTTTTCAAAAAAAGATATAAAAAGCCTTGCTTTGTGTAATCACATGGGAGAGCGCTTGTAGCACTGCCCAGTGGTGAGAAGCAATCGATAAAGGATCTTTAATACTTAAAAACATTTTTTCTTGTTTTCTCGTTATTAGTAGGAAAGCCAAGCGGGCTTTAACACCTCGGCCAAGAGTAGTCAAAGAAGAGAGTTTAGGCAACTTGCTCCAGGACCTGAGCTAAGAATTTTGTCTCATACTTCAATGAAGTCCTGAGGGAGCTCTGCATGCTGCTTTTCAGATGAAGCAGTGAATGGAAGCATTGCTCAGGTGGATGTGATTCCCAAGTACGACTTAGACAACATCAGAGGATTTGTCCTAGCCAGAATATCTCCCTCAACCAACAGACATTGTTCTTCCAGCTTAGGCTGAGCTTCACTCTCTTTCTCTCACTGATGTCCAAGTTACATCATTATTTGTGCATTCAGCTTCAATCCCTACTTCTTATCTCCACGCTGTCTCTTTCTCTTTCACCATTTGTTGTCTCTGTTCACTCGTCCCTAGTTTCGGCATGCTACTATAGTAATTGACCCTCTTAACCTGGCGCTTTCAAGCTTCAAATAACCTATTACTCAGGCTTGTCTGATTCTTGCATGTAGCCCGAACCATGGAGCACTATTCACCCACTTTTCAATTTATAAACAAAAGTTGTCATTCCTCTCTTTGCCATTCACTGAGATTTTGATCTTCCAGAGCAAATTGGAAGACGCTGTGGTCAGTTGTTTGTTCAAGACTAACCCTCCGATTCTTGACTGATGAGGAAATAACACAATTCCTCTTCTAGATCATATCTTGCCTGGAGATGACATGACGAGATACATATGTCCTACCCTTCCTGTTTTGTCAGATTATTTGTCGAAAATGAATATTCTCATCATCAGTAAAAGACACAAGTTAATAATGCAGTGTCCTACACAGTGCAAGGATGTGTCCTCTAGCTGTTATTAGAACATGGCAGTCTTTACAGGGAAGTTTAAAGTCTTCAGTTATGGGTAAATCACCACAGTTATCTAATTCAGCTTCTTATTAAGAACGCTCACAGACATTGAAGTCCTGAAACAATAAGTCAAGCTTTATTGTGCGTAGCAAACAAATGTAAGACTCCTCAAGTAGCATCTCAGTTTAGCCATTACCAGATTAATGGTTAAAAATTACACAACACCAGGTTATAGTCCAACAGGTTTAATTGGAAGCACACTAGCTTTCGGAGCATTGCTCCTACATCAGGTGACAATCACCTGAAAGCTAGTTTGCTTCCAATTAAACCTGTTGGACTATAATCTGGTGTTGTGTGATTTTTAATTTTGTACACTCCAGTCCAACAACGGCATCTCCAAATCAGGTTAATGGTGAAATCTGGCCAGGCCTTCAACCAATAATGGAATGTCTCTGTGCATGGAAGTGTCCAGGATTCAATCCTTATATAGCATTGTTCTTCAAAGGTCTGCTGTTGAATTGTTTGGGTGTTCAATCTTATACAAATGTTTGTCCTTCAATCTCTGAGGTGATATATTGGTGATCTCTTTAGAATCTTTCCTCCAAGTTACTGCAAGGCTGCACCTGGCTTCCTTACCAAAAGTAATTTCTTTGTGTCTTGTTACATTTAGCATTCAAAGACACAGCTTTCCTGTGGTTAATTTTGTAAATTCTTCAGCAAGGCAATCTTTATCCATTATTTAAAAAAATCACACAATGCCAGGTTATAGTCCAACAGTTTTATTTGGAATCAATAACTTTTGAGACACTGCCTCTTCATCAGATGGTTGTGAAGCAGGACCAGAAGAGACGGAATTTACTGCAAAAGGGTTACAGTGTCATGGGGTTTCAGGATGGGCCCATCCTAAAAGATGCAAGACTTAATCTAAGTTTGTTTAATATATCATTATATCTGTGACATTGTAACCCTTTTGCTATAAATTCTGTGTCTTCTGATCCTGCTCCATAACCACCTGATAAAGAAGCAGTGCCTCGAAAGCTAGTGCTTCCAAATAAACCTGTTGGACTGTAACCTGGTGTTGTATGATTTTTAACTTTATCCATACCAGTTCAAAACTAGCACCTCCAAATCATTTGTCCTTTGTGGCTATAAAACATCCAGTCTATCAAGCAGGTGTCAAAGCTGTTTTGTTTATGCAATCTCACAAAGGCATGGTTTATTGCTTGAGTCTTTGTGTAACAGCTTGTCTTTGTTCCTTAACAGTATATTCCAGAGTTATTACTGTGTTTAATAGTTTACCTTTGCTGATTTATTCTGTCCATGAATAATTATTATAGACTTTAGAACTTTAACATCGAACTTCCATTTTACGCAAGACTTACCACTTAAGTCCACAAACACTGGAGGGACATGCAAAATATTAGGCTAATTATGAAACTCCTAATCACTGAGAGAACAAAGGTAAGATCATAGAATCCATACAGTCTAGAAGGAGACCATTCAGCCCATTGAGTCCACATTGACCCTCTGAAGTACATCCCACCCAGACCCACCACATCCCTATAACCCTGCATTTGCCATGGCTAATCCACCTAGTCTGCACATCTTTGGACTATGGGAGGAAACTGGAACACACAGGGGAATCCCACACAGATATGGGGAGAGTGTGCAAACTCTACATTCGACCGGGTATGAATGCGAACCCGGTTCCCTGGCGCTGTGAGGCAGCAGTAATAACCAGTGGGCCACTGTGCCACCTATAAACAGTGGGCCAATGATAAATGGGAGAAAAACAATAAGGAATTATATTTACAAAGTGCCTTTACCATAATGAAACATTGCAAGACACTACCCAAGAGCATAATAAGTCCAAGTATGACTGACATGCATAAGAGGATATGGAGGGGCAAGGCCTGTTCATCCCAGGAATGGCCAGGTCAATAGAGATAGTAATGATTTTATAATTGATGAGAATGTCAGAGGGTGGAGGTACAACAGATATAAGTGAGTATATCAGTAGGTGCAGAAATATTCTGGCAAACAAAATGCAAGATGGTGGAGAGCCAATTTGAAACAAAAACAGAAATTGCTGAGAAATCTCAGCCGGTGAAGACAAATCAAGAGTTAATGCTTCGGGTCCTATACTCTTCATCAGAACAGACCCGAAACATTAACTCTGATCCCTCTCTACCGATGCAGCCAGACCTGCTGAGATTTCCCAGTAATTTCTGTTTTTGTTTCTGGTTTCCAGCATCTACAGTTCTTTAGGTTTTTTTTAATTAGGCAATTTAAAGATTGACAAGAAAGATGGTGAGGAGAGGAAGAAGTTTTTTCTCTTCGAGGTGGCGTTGTGGTTAGGATCTCACTTTGACACATTTCCTTTCACACACTAACATTAATCCAGCCAACAATTACCATTGACATGTCACAATATTTTTCAAATATTACTCAATGAATGAAGTAATGGTCCAATGGCAAGAGAATAGGACCAGCTGGATGAAAGTCCTTCACATTGTTAACAGGTGTTAAACACCAGTGGCTTACCCTGACAGTGAAAGAGCATAATGGAACTGACACAGACAAGAGAGAGAGCTTGAAGTATAAGCCCAGGTGTCATTCCAGTTTTAAAGGTTTAAAAAGTGAATTCCCCGATCGAGAGGAAATGTAGATTTGTGCCTAGTTCACACTGACCTGTGCGAATAAAACAGTGAATCTGGGTTTTGTGCTGTCAGTTATTTAGCCAACATTATAACGACCCTTGCAAGCAGCAGTTAAATGTGACAATTGAAGGTCCCTTGGTTCTGACACAGCTTTAAAACAACTGACAATGGGTTTTTGACATCATCGGTAAAATGGCAATTAAGGCCATTAATTGGACAACAGGATCCAATTAACTATGGCATGTCGCAGTTGTGGAATATACAAGTGGCTTGTACACTAATCAGCTGTAAATCTAAAGGACGGCAATGCAGCAGAAGGCGCTGAACTAGATGCAAAGGCAATAAAGACTCAGAATGCTAGACAAAGTGAAAAGTACATGTGCAGTTTAACATTAGAAAGAGAACACAATAGGGATTCAGTGAATGGAAGCCATCTGCTTAAATAATCCAATCAATTAAGGATCTGTTAGAAGCACACAAATATTAATGCTACACTGAAAACTCTAAGCTGTTGAAGCAGCATGTGTTAACTATTTACACAATTACATTTACCCACAAAGAAATAAATGAGATTTGCATTGAATTGCTCGACTTGTAACCAGCAGGTGGGAAAATGCTGAGGAGCTTCTAACATGCTGACCTCTGCACCTTAAAGCTGTTTGCTTGGCAGGCTGTGCACAACATCAGATAAGTTTCATAGCATGTTCTTAGGATCCCAAATACCCTGAAGAGGATTTTATTTTGGAAGAACTGCCCTTGCATAAGGCTGATCCTGCAATTAACACCACCACGTTGTGCTTTATTGTAAAATTGATTACACATGCATTAGGTCTTAAAGCATAGCAGTGCTTTGGTGTTTATGGTGTGTCACACTTTTGTATAAATATTGGTGAGGCAGAAAAGACACTAAAAGGTGAATGGCAAAATCCTTCTTCCAAGGACCAGATCAAGCATGGGCAATAAAAACATGAGGATTAGAAGTAGGACTTGGTCATTTAGCCTCTTCCGGTCTGCTCTGGTATTCAGAAAGATCCCATCTCGGTTACATCATCTCACACTATCCTTATTCCTCCTGATTCATACCCAAAAATCCATTGATCTCAGTCTCAAATATGTTCAATTAACTGAGCAGTGAGGGGTGGCAATGGAACACAAGTACCTTTCCCTATCATCTTTCACCACATTCACAGGATGTACTGGTTTCCAAGTTGTATGGATTACCAGGAGACCAATTTTACAACGACACCCAATCAAGATGCGCAACGCTGGGGACAAAAACAGAAGTTGCTGGAAAAGCTCAGCAGGTCTGGCAGCATCTGTGAAAGAAAATCAGAGTTAACGTTTCGGGTCCCGTGACCTTTCCTCAGAACACCAGACCCAAAACATTAACTCTGATTCCTCTTCACAGATGCTGCCAGACCTGCTGAGCTTTTCCAGCAACTTATTCCAATATGACCATCACTTTGTTTCTGGTGAGGTAAACTGCCGATACCCATCTGCAGCTCTCGTGGTCAGTTGACTGACTAAAATTATACTTCAAGATTAGAGTGGTGCTGGAAAAGCACAGCAGGTCAGGCAGCATCCGAGGGGCAGGAAAGTTGATGTTTTGGGCAAAAGCCCTTCATCAGGAATGATGATGGAATGATCAGGTTTCCTGATGAAGGACTTTTGTCCAAAACAACGATTTTCCTGCTCCTCGGATGCTGCCTGACCTGCTGTGCTTTTCCAGCAATACTCTAATCTTGACTCTAATCTCCAGCATCTGCACTACCCACTTCCACCTAAAATTATACTTCAGATGGGCAGTGTACAGTGGGATTGAGCAGTGCATCAACGCAGAGTCCTATTACTCATCAAATGCAACTCACCATTATACTGCAACTCGTGTAACCTCAAAATCATCCAAAGTGATTTCTCAAAGAGAAGTTTGAATCATTTTAGTTTTAATAAGATTTGGAGCAAAATGATATCTTGTTTAAAATAATAAACAAGATTATTTGGAGAGGGAAACAGTTAGCATTTCGAGTCTGGTCAACTCTGTTTCTTTAGATTAGATTACTTACAGCATGGAAACAGGCCCTTCAGCCCAACAAGTCCACACTGACCCTCTGAAGAGCAACCCACCCAGACCCATTCCCCTACATTTACCCCTTCACCTAACACTACGGACAATTTAGCATGGCCAATACACCTAACCTGCACATTTTTGGACCATGGGAGGAAAGCAGAGCACCCCGAGGAAACCCACGCAGATACAGAGAGAATGTGCAAACTCCACACAATCAGTTGCCTGAGGCGGGAATTGAACCCTGGTCTCTGGCGCTGTGAGGCAGCAGTGCTAACCACTGTGCCACCATGTTTCTGTCTCCTTGGATGCTACCAAACCTGCTGGGTTTCTCCAGCATTTTCTGTGATTGTTTAAAATGTCCAGCATTCACAGTATTTTGCTTTTTTTTGGTACGTTATTTAAATCTCTTTTGTTTATTTGTTGGCTCAGGGCAAGTTCAATTAACACATGAAAAGGGGTTTTGCTCCTCCATTGGAAATGGCAACAAATTTAAGAGAAAAAGAAACATGCAGCCATTTTGACGCCAAGTTTCCAGCTCAGAGATGGACTGGCCAGCAAGCCACATGCCAGCAGTATGCAGCGTGTGGAGGTTGTTAATGTTATACAATGGCTTTGGGACCTCAAAGCAACCTTGCAATGATATCACAGAGCTGCATATCGCTGAGTATAAATACAACATTGTGGGTGCAGTTTGACCTCTCCAGAAAGATTCACATGAGCGTATGAACATCGAAACATGAAGAAGGTTGTTTAATCCTCACCTAATATAGCTCATTCAGAGGCCGGTACATCAAACTTTGCTCTAATCAGGCAACTTATGAACCAGCACTCCCGATAAACCAGCAAAAGGTTGCCTACCTGAAATATTGGAAGCTTGCAATATTATCATAATCTCCACAATGTCCAAGTAGTCAGGTAAGGATGCATGTGAGAAGATTATCTGCTGGTAAGTTGTAATTTCACAAAGTTGTATTATTATTTAAGTGATTTGGGGTGCAAATGAAGCAGTGACATGTGCACTCCCTGCTTTATGTTTGTATTACTTAGTGTGTGTTTTTGCATTGATTATGTGAACCTCTCAGTCAACTGGAATATTTGATCAACCAATACACTCCTGGACCCATAGATGCTGGGCAACAAAACATTCTATGTTGACCACGTATAGACATATTCAGTATTCATCCCAAATAACTCATTATTTTGAAATCGAAGCCTAAATCTTAAATTTGCCTTCTCCTCAACAAAACCTGACATGAGCCCAACCCTATGTCGCATAAGGAATGAAATTCAGCAACACATCCTGCACTGAGCAACTTTGTCAGCAATGCATGGAGTCCCTGCAATGTCTATTCCCTGGCAAAACAAGTGAGGGGGTGGGTCTGCTCTGCAAGACGTGAAAATACAAATTCCAAAGCTTGGTGTTCGTGATTTCAGGCACAAAACTGATGCATTCCTCTGTCAGAGTCTTGCTGTGGCTTGAAGATTTATTAGAAATTAATATCCCCAATGCTGCTGAGGCTAGTGCAGTGCAGCATTTCCCCTGTTAATGACAACAATTCTAGTATATTCTGACTGTCCTTGCTGCTTAGTCCTCAACAGCATTCTCACTGCTAACACTGCTGGAGCAGCTACACATCTGCACAACTAGCTGTATTGTATTAACTCTGGAATTTGTCTCCCATCCTAATTGGATAGTGATCCTCATCGTCAATGATGGAAGAGCCTAGCACATCAATCCAAAAGATAAGGCTGAAGTATTCGCAGCAATCTTCTGAGTGGATGAACCATCTTGGCCTCTTCCAGTGGTCCCCAGGATCAGTCTTCAGCCAATTCAGTTCACACCGTATGACATCAAAATGTCACCAAAGGAAATTGGTGGAGGATGATGTCAAGGAAGGGACTGTCGAATTTTGAAAAAGGATGAGGTATTGTGCATCTTAAAAATTAATAAGGTGGCTAAGTTCCCAGTTTCTGATAGGATCTATCCCATAACATCGAGGGAGGCATGAGTACAAATTGCTGTAGCATTGACAGACATCTTTGTATCCTCTTTGGCCACAGGTGACATCCCGGAGGACTGGAGAATAGACAATTTTGTTCGATTATTTAAGAAGGGCAACAGGGATAATCCTGGAAATTACAGGCCTGTGAGTCTCACATCAATGGGAGAAAAATTATTGAAGGAGATTCTCAGGGACAAGATCTATGCGCATTTAGAAACAAATGGTGTTATTCGTGAAAGACAGCATAGTTTTGTGTGGGGGAGGTTGTGCCTCCCTAATTTTGAATGATTTTTTTGAGGAGGTGATGAAGTTGATTGATGAGAGAAAAGCTGTTGATGCTGTCGTCAGAGACTTCACAGGGATCAGTGCTGGGACCTCTGCTGTTTGTGACCTGTATAAATGATGTGCAAAAAAATGTAGCTGGTCTAATTAGTAGGTTTGCGGATGATACAAGTTTGCGGTGGAATAATTGATTGTGAGCAGGATTTAGATCAGTTGGAGGTATGGGCAGAAAAATGGCAGATGGAGTTTAATCTAGACAAATGTGAGGTGATGCATTTTGGAAGGTCAAGTCCAGGTGGAAATTATATGGCAGAACCCTTCAGAGTATTGATATGCAGATGGACCTGGGTGTGCCGGTCCACAGATCACTGAAATGGCAGCGCAGGTAGAGAATGTCATAAAAAAGGCCTATCCCATGCTTGCCTTCATAGAAAGGTGCATTGAGTATATAGGTAGATAAGTTATGTTGCAGCATTATAGAACTTTAGTTAAGCCACACTTGGAATATTGTGTACAGTTCTGATCACAACCCTGCCAGAAGGATGTGGATGCTTTGGAGAGGTTATAGAAAAGGTTTATCGGGATGTTGCCTGGTATGGGAGTTTTAGCAATGAAGAAAGGTTGGATAGACTGGGTTTGTTTTCAGTGAACGCAAGAGGTTGAGAGGCAATCTGATATAAGTTTATGAGATTGTGAATGACCTGGAAAGGATGAGGCATTTTCCCAGGATGCAGGGGTCAATTACTAGGGAGCACAGGTTCACGATGCAGAGGGGTTGTTTAAAAGAGATGTGCGAGGCATGTTTTTCACACATACGGTAGTGAGTGCCTGGAATGAGCTACCAGAGGTGGCGGAGAAAGCAGGCACAATGGCAACATTCAAGAACGGGATGAATACATGAATAGGAAGGGATTTGAGGGATACAGATCCTGTAAGTGAAGACAGTTTTAGTTTGGAAGGACAAAATGTGTTAGTGTTGGCTTGGAGGGCTGAAGGGCCTGTTCCTGTGCTGTACTGTTCTTTGTTCTTGTTCTTTGGTTGAGGCACTGGATACAGCAAAGGCTCTGGTCTCTGATGACATTCTGGCAATGGAATTGAAGGTGTGTTTTCCAGGCTGAAGTCAAGGCTACAGCTACTGAGTGAGAGCCTTCAATTTCCAGCAGGAATCAGGAGTCAAAAGGTCTATCCAGTGGGACATTCCCATTAGATTTGTTTTTAATAGAGAGATTTCAAGGAGCCTCACAGCCAAGCTTTATGATGGTCATTGATAACTAGGAGCTCATGACCCTAAAAAAATCTCATTTGCAATTAAGACACATTGGAAAGAATTGGTGCTCAACCAATAGGATGCATTGGAACAATTTACCAAATCTTCTTTAAGGCATCTTCCAAACACATGATCTGTTCTACCCTGAAGGACAACATCACCTTGAGATTCTATACATCCTAAAACACACTTCATTGCCACATAATTAGGGGAAGATGACGGTCCTAGCCAGTAGATAAGTCATTGCGACCCAGCCTAATGTCCTGATGACAGATGTTCCCATCAAAGCAGCTGGTGGAATTTAAATTCAATTAATATATCAGGAATATAAAGCTAGTCTATCATTGATTGTTGTACAAACCCTCTCTGATGATTTTTTTTTAAAGAGAAGGCAATCTGCCATTCTTACCTGGTCTGGCTTACATGTGAGTTTGGATCCTAGCAATATGGTTTACTTTTCACTACCCTTAGAAGTGGCTGAGCAAACCACTTAGGTGAATGGCAACAAAGTGTTGGCCTTGCCAGTCTAAATCCCTCTAATGAGAGAACTAAGAAACTTAATCTCAACACTGAACTTCCAGGAAGTGAACTGCTGCAGTCAAAAATGGCTGACCAGTACCTAGTTCTGGGCAATAAATGTGAACATTGCCACTGACATCATCATTTTGACAGTGTTTCTCTCTGCCTAACCACAAGTGACACATTAATGCACATTCTCAGAGAGTCATTGAGTCTTACAGCATGGAAACAGACCCTTCGGTCCAACCAGTCCATGTCAAATATAATGCCAAACTAAACTTGTCCCACTTGCCTGCTCCTGGCCATATTGTTCCAAGCCTTTCCCATTCATGTACTTATCCAAATGTCTTTTAGACATGACCATGTTAAATGTTCACTATTAAATATGGCTCTTTGGAACATTTATTAATTCATGGTAAGGTACTGAACTTCAGCACAGGTGTCACAATTCTAAGCCATCAGTTTTTCCTGTGCCCAAAAGCCATTAATGAAGGTGTGACAATCTATTTTCCACAAAAGACAGGAATGAGCTAATGATTGTTGGCCCTCCCCTCTGGGGACATACATCTGCAATTCCTTTCTTACAACTGCTAACAGATGACAAGAATTAATTCTGAAGGTGTCAGACATAATTTGCATTGATTAGTTGCCAAAAACCAGATTCACTTGTTGGATTACAAGCATTTTTAAATAAAGTTGAAGCATCCTTTATAAACTAACATCTCTCTGTTTACTAACTGAATATACTGGAGAGTTTATTCTTATTTTTAATTGATCATGTAACTAATTTAATCTGCACAGAATTAAACTTAATATTGAGATTCTGTCTCAAAACAGGACCTTAGAATTCTAACAGGGATATCGAAATCTAAAAGAAGCAAAGGATTTATAATTATCTAGTGCCTTTTCATGTTCTCAAAATGCCCCACATCCCATGAGAGAGAATACATTTCATTATACGTAAATATAACACACATATCATATATATGTTACAAGTGTGGTCACCGTTGCGAAGATATAACAGCACAGCAGCCAATTCAAAGAGAACAATGTGCCTCAAACAGTAAATGAGATGATTGGCCAAGTTGACTTTGCTCATATTTTAAGATAAGGACAGTGACCAGGACATAAGTTGTGGTTCAGTGGATAGAATTCTTGCCTTAAAGTCAGCAGGTTGTTGGTTCATGTCCAACTCAGACAAATGTGCTGACATTTCAGTGCAATACTGAGGGAGTGCAGCAAAGTCAGACATGCCTTCTTTCACTTCAGAAAGGTCATGAATCAAGGCAACATCTGCTGTGCTTGAGTGTGTAAAAGATTTATGGCATGACTTGTAATAAGAGGAAGAGAGGTGTTACCTCTGCCTGGACCAATGTAATCCCTCAATCAACATCATTAAAATTGGTTGATGTTCATGGGATTCTGGATCAGTGGTGCTGGAAGAGCACAGCAGTTCAGGCAGCATCCAACGAGCAGTGAAATCGACGTTTCGGGCAAAAGCCTTTCATATTCCTGATGGAGGGCTTTTGCCCGAAACGTCGATTTCGCTGCTCGTTGGATGCTGCCTGAACTGCTGTGCTCTTCCAGCACACTGATCCAGAATCTGGTTTCCAGCATGTGCAGTCATTGTTTTTACCACCTTGATGTTCATGGGATCTTACTGTGTATTTCATATACTACATCTGTAAGAATAATAGGGTGGTTATGGTAGGGGATTTTAACTTTCCAAACATAGACTAGCACTGCCATGGTGTTAAGGGTTTAGATGGAGAGGAATTTGTTAAGTGTGTACAAGAAAATTTTCTGATTCTGTGTATGAATGTACCTACCAGAAAAAGTGCAAAACTTGACCTACTCTTGAGAAATAAGGCAGGGCAGGTGACTGATGTGTTAATGGATGTGCACATTGGGTCCAGCGACCATAATTCTATTTGTTTTGAAATAGTGATGGAAAAGGATAGACCAGATTTAAAAGTTGAAGTACGAAATTCGAGGAAGGCTAACTTTGACTGTACTGGCAAGAACTTTCAAAAGTCAACTGGGTGCAGATGTTTCCAGGTAAAGAGACAACTAGAAAATGGGAAGTCTTCAGAAATGAGATAACGAGAATCCAGAGAAAGTATATTCCTGTTAGGGTGAAAGGAAAGGCTGGTAGGTGCAGGGAATGCTAGATGACTAAAGAAATCGAGGGTTTGGTTAATAAAAGAAGCATATGTCAGGTATTTAGGAGAGATTGAGTGAATCCTTAGAAGAGTATAAAGGAAGTAGGAGTATACTTAAGAGGGAAATCAGCAGGGCAAAAGGGGGACATGGGATAGCTTTGGCAAATAGAATTGAGGAGAATCCAAAGGGATTTTACAAATATATTAAGGATAAAAGGGTAACTAGAGAGAGAATAGGGCCCTCAAAGATCAGCAAGGCAGCCTCCTTCGGGAGCCGCAAGAGATGGGAGAGATACTAAATGAGTATTTTGCATCAGTGTTTACTGTGGAAAAGGACATGGAAAATATAGAATGTGGGGAAATAGAATGTGGTGACATCTGGAAAGATGTTGATATGAAGAGGTGGTGGTGCTGGATGTCTTGAAACTCATAAAAGTGGATAAATCCCCAGGACCTCATCTAGTGCAGCTGAGAACTCTGTGGGAAGCTAGGGAAGTAATTGCTGAGTCCTTTGCTGAGATATTTGTATTATCGATAGTCACAGGCGAGGTGCTGGAAGACTGGAGATTGGCTAACCTGGTGCAACTGTTTAAGAAAGGTGGTAAGGACAAGCCAGGGAAATATAGACCAGTGAGCCTGATGTCAGTGGTGGGCAAGTTGTTGGAGGGAATCCTGAGGGATTCGCGCATTTTGAAAAGCAAGGACTGATTAGGGATAGTCAACATGGCTTTGTGTGTGGGAAATCATGTCTCACAAACTTGGTTGAGTGTTTTGAAGAAGTAACAAAGAGGATTGATAAGGGCAGAGCGGTAGATGTGATCTATATGGACTTCAGTAAGGCATTCGACAAGGTTCCCCATGGTAGATTGGTGAGCAAGGTTAGATCTCATGGAATACAGGGAGAACTAGCCATTTGGATAGAGAACTGGCTCGAAGATAGTAGACAGAGGGTGGTGGAAGAGGGTTGACTTTCAGACTGGAGGCCTGTGACCAATGGTGTGTGGCAAGGATCAGTGATGGGTCCACTGCTTTTTGTAAGGTATACAAATAATTTGGATGTGAAAACTGGAGGTATAGTTAGTGAGTTTGCAGATGACACCAAACTTGGAGATGTAGTGGACAGTGAAGAAGTTTGCCTTCGAGTACAGTGGGATCTTGATCAGATGGGCCAATAGGCTGAGGAGTGGCAGATGGAGGCTAATTTAGATAAATGTGAGGTGCTGCATTTTGGAAAAGCAAACGAGAGCAGGATTTATACACTTAATGATAAGGTCCTGGCGAGTGTTGCTGAACAAAGAGACCTTGGAGTGCAGGTTCATAGTTCCTTGAAAGTGGAGTCGCAGGTAGATAGGATAGTGAAGAAAGTGTTTGTTTTGCTTTCCTTTATTGGTCAGAGTATTAAATTTAGGAGTTGGGAGGTCATGTTGCAGCCAAACAGGATTTTGATGAGGCCAGTTTTGGAATATTGTGTGCAATTGTGGTCTCCTTCCTATCAGAATGACATTGTGAAACTTGGAAGGGTTCAGAAAAGATTTACAGGGATGTTGCCAGGGTTGGAGGATTTGAGCTATAGGGAGAGCCTGAACAGGCTGGGGCTGTTTTCACTGGAATGTCGAAGGCTGAGGGTTGACCTTATAGAGGTTTATAAAAGTATGAAGGACATGGATAGGATAAATAGACAAGGTCTTTTCCCTGGGGTGGGCAAGTCCAGAACTAGAGGGCATATGTTTAGGATGAGAGGGTAAAGGTATAAAAGAGACCTAAGGGGCAACCTTTTCACACAGAGGGTGGTGCATGTATGGACTGAGCTGCCAGAGGAAGTGTGGAGGCTGGTACAATTGCAGCATTGAAGTGGCATTTGGATGGGTATATGAGTAGGAAGGGATTCGAGAAATATGAGCCAAGTGCTGACAAATAGGACTAGATTAGATTAGGATATCTGGTTGACATGGACGGGTTGGACCGAAGGGTCTGTTTCCATGCTGCACATTTCTATGACTCTATGTCATTATTGACTACATTTCACAGGCACTTCATTAGCAATAAACCAGTGCAATATAATTGAAGGATTATGGCAAATTTCCTTCCCTTAAGGACATTAGTGAGCTGGATGGGTATTTTTTTCCTGACAGTCAGCAATGGTTTCATGATCATCAGCAGACTCTTAATTCCAGATCTTTTTTTTATTGAACTCAAATTCCACCATCTGTCACAGCAGAATTTGAACTGAGGTCCCCAGAACATTAGCTGAGTTTCTGGATTAATTATCTAACGATCATGCCATGAGGCCATCACCTCCCCAATAATTCTCCAAGGGATGCCATGCTACTAAATAATAACAAGCTAAAACTGTAGTCAGCTAGTTTTTGAACTCAAAAATGTCCCAGGTAATTCATTCTAATTTATCAAATTAACAATTTCCTCAATCAAACCACTCAAAATAAATGAAAATCTACACCAGAACAGATGACACACTTGGGAGCATGCAAGGATTTCTCTTTCTTTATTGCACGGCTTCATTATCCAGAACCTAGGGTCTCTATTGCTAGGGAGAAGCTTCACATTAGTTAACCTGATGGTCAAAGTGATACATGGGTCAAGTTCTTGTGAATCATGTTGAACTACTGCCTCCTCTTCGCCCTATCACCCATATAACTGCCAAAACCAAGTTCATACACTTGCCTGTGTACCTCTTGTAACTCTTTCCTTTGTAAGCTAATAATCACTTTTTTGTACAGTGCACCATGAACTACTCCTTTATAAACAAAATAATGCTGATAAATGTCCAAACCAAAGAAGAAACTGATACTATCTGCAATTCTTTCCATAATTCTCAGCTCAAACATACAGATGGGAGGTTGTGCTGCAATTAACTTTCAGACCTTGGTGTAGGGGGCTCCTGTGATTGTAGAAAATAGCTTGCTGGTGTGTCAGGTAAAGTTTGAGAAGTGGGGGTTGAAAATTGGACAATGGGGCAAAAGGGGAGATGCTGCTGGATATGGCAGTCAAAGAAATCTGGAATTACGTGAGTTTGAGGGTGAAAATCCATAATCTTGTATCTCCACAAAAAAAGACATTCTTTCGAAAACAATATTCTCATTAGGTGGTGGCTGGAAACCTACCCAGTTGATTGCTTCTCCAGGATTACCAGTGATTGAGAATATTATGCCATTTTACTTACATACTCAAGTGCCTGATATATTTTTTAGTCATCAGCTGGGCCACCGGAGAAGTCATTCCCATGAACTTCACAGATTGGACACAGACCCATTGTTGTATGGACATGTTTTGTGCCTATTTTGCTCCAAATAGCCCCAGCTGCATCACATCCCAATTTCTACATCCCACAAGACTTTCGTAATTTTATTCATATAGAAACATTTTTTAATGAAAAAAACAGCTATTTACTTTTGGATTTTTCAAAGCCGTCCTACCCTTGCTGAATTATTGAAAGCACTATTTACAATTTGGCCTTGGGTATTTGCAAAGAAGCTGAGACAACAACAAAATTATTATTTCTGCTTCGTAAATACCTTCAAAGCTGCCTCACTTCTAACCTGTTTAACATTAGGGTACATTAATATTTCCTTTTAAAGCAGAAAAATCAACTCAAGTCCCTAGATGAAAAAAGGGTCTGCAATTGTTTGTTGCAGACAAGTCTTTGTCGAGGAGGTGAAATGCGTTCTACGTGCTCTCACATCCTTTACAGACTCCAACCAAGCTTAGCCTGTGCTCCTGACTCACTGCATCAGGGAATGGATCTAACAGTTGGCCTTTAGCTCCTAAAGGTAATCGGTCTGTCTTCAAAGAGTGCTGCACTGACAGATTCTTCTGCATGGCATTGTGCAATTGGAATCGAGAGACCAGACAATGCTCAGGCAGAAAGGGAACACGTGACATAGCGCTGGTAGCCAATAGAAGAACAGCGGCTATCGGGATGAGGAGGGGGTGGAATCCTCTGTGCTTTGCAAATGGAAGCCATGATGTGGAGGTGCCGGTGTTGGACTAGGGTGGACAAAGTTAAAAATCACACAGCACCAGGTTATAGTCCAACAGATTTATTTCGAAGTACAAACTTTCGGAGCGCTGCTCCTTCATCACCTGAAAGCTCCAAAAGCTTGTCCTTCCAAATAAACCTGTTGAACTATAACCTGATGATGTGTGATTTTTAACTTTGCGAATGGTTGCATCAGCTCACAAAGGAACTCTAAAATCAAACCTCAAACTTTTCCAATCTTCTCCATTGCATGAAATATGATAAAACCACCCTTTGGGCAAGCCTGGAAGACATGCAGCAATGACATGGTCTAGTTGATATCACTGTTAGACCTTTCCTTAAGTTACCACTTCAAAAAGGGCACTAGCTAGAGCACTTGAAAGGACCGGACACTGCACAGGAAATACACAGAACTGACAGTTCTTGCAAAGCAGTTAACACATCTTTTGGAGTTTCTGTAGTGCCAGCAGTAATGCAGCTACACTGTCTAATTTCCTGGCCTCTTTCTGTCATACAACTGGATCTATGTATGGAAATTGAAGCCCTCCATTCAAATACTCTAGTTTTTATTCAAGAAAATGTTTTGGTTGGCTTGCATCTCTAGTGCATTAAAATCAAAGTTCAAGTCACTTTCAGTTAATGAAAGTGCTTACAAAGTTTTAGAAGAGAGATGTGAAGTGTATGTAATAATGAAAAGATACAGTCATAAGTAACTAGAGACTCATGGAGACTAAACCTGGACTCACTGATTAACATTTCCTTTTGTGCTCAGCGTTCATTTTAATTTGACAATATTCACTAAAAATGCCGTACAAATGCAGTGTACTGGCCACATTACCAGAAGCTAGATACACGGATGTGGAACTAAACTGTGATATCAAATTAGAAGTAACCTTCCTTCTCTTTTCTTGCACTTTTCCCAGATAGTTGACTTTCATGTGAAGCTAATGACAATCAGTTATTGCACTATTTGACCATAGGATGTATCACAGCTGACTCCTTCTCTGTCGTCACCCAACTTTAAAAAAATCAGAATGTAGATGCCACTGTCAAGGCCAACGTTTACTGTTGATTTCTAGTTTCCCTTGAGAAGGCAGTGGTGAACTTCTGCAGTGCACAGGGGCTAGGCACACTCACACAGTGTTAGTAAGAAGGGAGTTCCGGGACTTTCACCTAATGACAGTAAAGGGACAAGTATCTCCTTCCAAGTTGGATTGGTGGGTGAATTGAAGTGGAATACACACCCAGTGGTATTTTCATGCACCTGCTACGTTTGTCCCTCAGGAGGACATGGATTTGGAAGATGCTCTCAAAAGAGCATTGGTGAACTGTTGCAATGCATTTTGTCGATGATATACACTGCAGTGACGGTGAGATGAATGTTGAAAGTGATGGATGAGTGCAAATTAAGTAGGCTGCTTTTTCCTCAATAGTCATACTTCTTACAGGCCCATTCAAACAGGCAAGTGACATGTATTCCATCACAGCCCTGACTTGGGTTTTGTAGATGGCAACCAGGCAATAACTACCTGTACTAGAATTCGGAGCCTTTTGACCTGCGTTTGTAGCCACTATAATTATCTAGCTGATCCAATTCAGCGGCTTACAATGTTTCAGATGAAATAGATTTGGATGACAGTATTGGAGGCATGGTTAGTAAGTTTGAGGATGACACCCAAACTGGTGATACATTTGACAGTGAAGAAGGTTATTTGAGTGTACAACAGGATCTTGATCGGCTGGGCCACTGGGCCGGAGAATGGCAGATGGAGTTTAATTTAGACAAAACTGAGGTTTGGCAAAACAAACCAGGACAGGGACTTCCACAGTTAATGGTCGGCCTTGGGGAGTGTTGTCAAACAGGGAGACCGAGGGGTTCAGATACATAGATTCATAAAAGTGCCACAGTTTGACAGGGTGATAGAGGTGGTGTTTGGCATGCTTACCATCATTGCTTAGATCATTGAGTATCGAAGTTGGGGCTGTTGTGGAAGAATCTCTCAATGTTTTATAAAAGAAATTACCGGAGACACAGAAAATCTTTCACGAAATTAAACTTTAATCTTGCAAAATCAAAGCTGTGGAAGCCAGCAAAATGTCTTCCTGACTCCCCACAATGTCTTTGTTCTCCTGCAATTTATACAGTTATTCTTCCCGTGCTGATCTGATAGTATTAGCATACCCAAACATACTGGCTTGCTTTGCCAGTAGATCATCGTCTACCACACTGGTTCCCTCCATCACATTTAACCTATCACATTACAACACCATCATCTTTAGCATTAGCTCATCTCCCAGGTGATTTAACTCACCTATCACACTGCACTCCCATTATCTGATACTGGAGCCCTGTAACATGATCCCGGGCATACATTGCAACACCAAGTTAACTACAGAACTGCCAGAATAACTTCCATAGTGCATCAGTTTGCAATTGTACAGGACATTGGTGAACCCACTTTTGGAGTACTACATACAGCATTTGTCATCCTGCTATTGGATGGATAGTATTAAATTGGAGAGGGTGCAGAAAAGATTTACAGGAATGTTATTGAGACTCAAACGTTTGAGTTATACTAAGAGGCTGGATAGGTTGTGATTTATTTCTGTGGAGCGTCGGATGTTGAGGGGTGACCTTACAGGTTAGAAATTGATGAGGGGCACAGAAAAGGTGAAAAGCAAAGGCCTTTTCCTGAGGGTGGGTAAATTTGAACTAGAGGACAGAGATTTAAGGTGAGGGGGAAAGATTTAAAAGAGACTTGAGGGGCATTTCTTTTCACACAGAGGGTTATTTGCATATGGAAAGAACTGCCAGAGGAAATGATAGATGTAGGTACAAAACAATAACAATACTGCACAGGAATGGGCCCTTCAGCACTCAAAGCCTGTGCTGACACATTTTGCCCTTTAATATTAAAACTGGATACTTACAGGATCCATATCCCTCTACTCCCTTCCGACTCATGTATTTGTCCAAATGCTTCCTGAATGCTGCTATTGTGTCTGTTCCCACCACCTCCTCTGGCAGCTCTTTCATTGCATTCATCACGCTTTGCGTGAAAAATGTGCCTTTTAAATTTATCCCCTTGCACTTTGAACCTGTGCCCCTGGGAGATTAAACCCTCCATCCTTGGAAAATGTCTCATACTTTCCAGTCTCTCCATGCCATTCACAATCTTATAAACTTCTATCAGGTCGCCCCTTAATCCCCTGCATTCCAGTGAAAAAAAACCCAGTCTATCCAACCTCTCTTCACAGATAAAATCTCCCATACCAGGCAACATCCTGGTAAATCTTTTCTGTACACACTCCAAAGCATCCATTTCCTTCTGGTCATGTGGTGACCAGAACTGTACACAATATTCCAAGTGTGGCCTAACTAAAATTCCATAAAGCTGCAGCATAACTTATCTTTCCTGAATGCCCCTTCCAATGAAGACAAGCATGCCATAGACCTTTCTTTTTAAAACCTTACCTACCTGCGCTGCCACCATCAATGAACTGCACACTTGCACACCCAGATCCCTCTGCATATCAATACTCCTAAGGGTTCTGGCTTTTCCACCTTCCAAAATGCATCACCTCACATTTGTCTGGATTAAACTCGATCTACCATTTTTCTGCCCATGCCTCCAACTGATGAACATCCTGAGGTATCCCATGACAATCTCCTCACTATCCACAACACCACCAATCTCTGTATCATCTGAAAGCTTACCAATTAGATCAGCTATGTTTCCTTCCAAATCATTTATGTAGACATAATCATTATGTAGACACAATCATTTATGTAGGTTCAGTTACAACATTTAAAAGATATTTGTCCAGGCACATGAATAGGAAAAGTTCGGAGAGATATGAATCAAATGCAGGAAACTTGGTCGGTGTGGACTAGTTGGACTGAGAGGTCTTTTTCCATGCTGTAAGAATTTATTAAACTAAACACCAGCAGCATTGTTCCTCTGGCTTGGAATGAACGCTAAATATCCCAAAGCATCATTTATCGGAAAGGAAACTAGGACTTTTCAAGTGCTAAAGTCAGCATTCTGCTTTAAACTATTACCAATAAGAAATTGACTATGTTTTAGCAGAGAGGGGAGATGACAGCAGCACCTTTGATATTGTGTGTGTGGACTTTACAATCAATAAAGTGCCACACAGACTTACTAGTAAATTAATTCTTGTGGGATTTTCAACTTTTCGCTGGATCTGGAATTTTGGAATTCACTGCCAAAGGTGGCTGTGGGGGCCAAGTCATTCAGTATATTTAAGACGGCGATAGATAGGTTCTTCATTATCAAGGGGATCAAGGGTTATGGGGAGAAAGCGGGAGAATGGGGATGAAAAACTTTGACCATGATTGAATGGCGGAGCACACTCGAATGGGCTGAAGGGCCTAATTTCTGCTCCCATGTCTTGTGGTCTTATGATACTTGCATGCCCGACATTTTTTGGCCATTCCTAATTGCTCTTGAATAGAATGGCTTTGATGGTCTTTGGAGAGGGGAGTCACGAATCAGTCAAAGATGTGCAGGTAGGGCAGACTGGCCATGCTAAATTTCCCATAGTGTTCAGGGGTGTGTAGGTTAGGTGCATTGGTGTGAGGTAGATGTAGAGTAGAATGGGTGTGGGTGGGTTACTCTTCAGTCTGTGTGAATTTGTTGGGTTGACGGGCCTGTTTCCACACTATAGGGACTCTTTTCTATGATTCATCCACTTGGTGTAGGTGTGGGGGTCACATCTTGGCCAGACCAACCCAGGACAGAAGTTATTGAAGAGTGTGGCGCTGGAAAAGCACAGCAGATCAGGCAGCATCCGAGGAGCAGGCAAATCGATGTTTCAGGCATAAGCCCTTCATCAGGGATGGGTGCAACCCAGGATGGCAGACTCATTACCGTAAATGGCTTTTTTTCAACAGTTGCTTTCCATTAGAGGAGCAGAAGCAGTGAATATGCAAAATTAACTTCAGGGATGGACAATAAAGATGAATGCTGAACCAATTCCGACTGCAGCAAAGTCTACAGTCAAATCTTCACTGTTCTTTTCCACCTTATTTGATTGCCTGGATTTGAGAACACAAAGCATAATCTCACGGGCTGCAGATGACATGCAACTCAGAAAATGTAATGAATATTAAGACGGATTGTAGAAGGCTTGAAGAAAACATAAAAAGACTGGTGAAGACATGCAGTCGATAAAAATTAATGCAGAGAAACATGAGGTGATTTTGGAAAAGAAGAACAAGATAGAACAAGAAGAACAAGTAAAATTAAATCGCATGCAGGAACAGAAAGGCTGGTGGACTGTGCACATTAAAATCTTTGTAAGCAGCAAGACAAATCGAGACAGCTGTTGAAAAAGGTATCTGATCTTCAGTTTTATAAACAGAGCAAAGAATACAAAAACAAGCAACATAAGCTAAACCTTTATGAATAACTAGTTAGACCTCAGTCAGCGTATTAGGACTAATTCTGAACGAATGTCAATGTGCGGAACACAATGCAGACCACTATTAGAATGGAACTGGGCTGAGCGTCTTATTTACATGGAACGACTGCAGTAGCCAGTATTGCTTTACCTGAAGGAAAGGTTAAGGGTCAATTTAACAGAGGCCTTCCAAATTCTGAAGCAAGTTGATTATGTAAATGAGGAGAAATGAGTGTTGATAATCAAACAACATTGGACGAAGGCAAATTTCAAAATAGTGAAAGATGAAAGAAAGGAAACCTTTTTACACAGTGAGTTATTGTACCCTGGGATATGCAGCCTCAAGGAAAAGGGTGGGACAGGTTCTGGAGAAAATGGAAGCAGATTAGTAGTAATTTACAAAAGTAAACTGGATATATGTGGAATTGGAGTGGGGAAAGAGCAGGGTAAAGCAACTAATCACATTAGCTGAAAATGTGTTGCTGGAAAAATGCAGCAGGTCAGGCAGCATCCAAGGAACAGGAGATTCGACGTTTTGGGCATAAGCCCTTCTTCAGGAAGGGCTTATGCCCAAAACGTCGAATCTCCTGTTCCTTGGATGCTGCCTGACCTGCTGCGCTTTTCCAGCAACACATTTTCAGCTCTGATCTCCAGCATCTGCAGACCTCACTTTTTCCTTGAACTAATCACATTACTCAAGCACAAAGAGCTGAACAGTCTCCTTCAGGGCTCTATGCTTTTGAAATTCTTTCATAATATCAATTCAATTTATGGACTTAACCCCTTTAAACATGTACAAAAGAGAGAAAATGTCATTTGGCATTAGTAATCTGAAATTCAGTCTATCACAGGTTCAATGACAGACTGACTGACTGATGGTACATTCAATTTCAAAGAAGAGGAAGGTCTTACAAATCTTCGTTTAACTTTTCCAATCCCAGAAAACACTCTAGAAAATTCCAAATCATCATTACATTGCTAGCACACTTCCATCCAAGTCACAAGGTCAAACATTCATGGCCCAAACCACAACTTGAACCAATAAACCCAACATAATGAGGAAGTCTATATTGGTAGGTGACATCAGTTGAGATATTAAATCAAGGCCCATCAGGTTTGGCAAATAAAAGTCTATGTGCAATTGTTCAAGCTGCACGGTGGCTCAGTGGTTAGCATTGCTGCCTTAGGTGACTGTCTGTATAGCTTGCACGTTCCCCCTATGTCGACAGGGGTTTCCTCCCACAGTCAAAAGATGTGCAAGTTAGGTGGATTGGCCATGCGAAATTGCCCACTGTGTTCCGGGATGTGTAGGTTAGGTACATTAGTCAGGGGCAAATATAAGATAGGTGGAATAGGTCTGTGAGAGTTCAGGGGAGGGGGGTAACTTGTTAGGCCGAATGGCTGTTTCCACACTGTAGGGATTCTAGGCACATCATTAAATACATGAACTAACGAAAGGTCATCAGCCTGAAATATTAAATCTGCTTCTCTGCACACATGCTTCATAACTTGCCAAATGTTTCCAGCGTATTGCAGTTTTTATTGAAAACATTAACTGGCCATTCATCATATTGCAGTTTGCGATGTCAATGTAGACATTGTGAAATACATGGGAACAGGGGTAGGCCATTCAGCCCCTCAAGCCTGTTCCACCATTCAATGAAATCATGGCTGATCTGTGGTCCAAGGCCAACATTTCTTTAAATGGATAACGCTGATTTGATTTTCCATTACTCATGTTCTCCCAGTATTCATTTCTATTGTCTTCAACGTAAGGTCAAATTTAACATGCACCTGAAGTGATAAAGCCCATTTCACACCATCAACCATGTTAAAATAATTCCAATTAATATAAATTGATTGATGCACTTGACTGCTCAAGAGCAATCACAAGCCTTCTGAGTAGTCATTTTCTAATGAAGCATTTTAAAGCAATTTTGAGAACCAACACAGACTTGGTGGGTCATATTGTTTGATTTTATGCTAAAATATTCCCTATAATCAGTTTCAGTATGTTTGTAAGCCTTTCTTTACAATCTATATTATTTAAAACCCACCCGCATGTACTTAACAAATTATTTTCATTGCCTCGGTAGTGCATAAACCATTGTATGGTTCAGAAAGTACAATCAGCAAGCTCTTTATAAAGGACTTCAACATGCATTGCAACCTGTTCCATATGCCTAGAGGGATGCTACTTCATCTCATTTCTAGTCTTATTCGAGATGTTCCAGTTTTGTTCAAATGCCCTCTGGCTATGAAGCTACAGTCCTAATTAAAAATTAACAGCTCAATTTGTTATTTTCCACATTCTAAAGCCCTGAATTAAACTGTTTCTCAAATTCTTTTTCCTTTGATAAATACAAAATGTTGAGCATTGCTGAGTGAGGCCACATCCAGACTTTACAAGTTGCTTTCATCAGGGTAATTCACAGCAAAACCAAAAGCAAGGAGAAAATAGACATTTCCCATAAATGAGCAGAGATTATTGATTGGTTGAAAAGTGGACTCATTAGTTGAGGCAGAATGCATCAGTGAAATGATGATTGACGGTTAATTGTCAAGTTTTATTTACATTCTAAACCAAGCCGGCGGACTTTGACTGCTCAAGGCATTGCCCTGAGAAATGAACCAGACAATGGCTGTTACCTATTTTGAGTAGAAATAAGCAGACAGTGTGTGTATTTGTTGTTTCTGTCTGAAAAGAAGAGCATTATTACGTGCAGCTTCCCATATAAATAAGTGTGTTACACTGCTAGCTACTGGCAAATTGTTTATCAGTGTAATTCTTCACACATTTCAATTTAATAAGGGGAGGCAATGTCCTAGTGATACTATCGGTGCACTGGTAATCCAGAGGTCCAGGTAATGTTCTGGGGACCTGAGTTCAAATCCCAGCATGGCAGAATTCAATAAAAAGAATCTGGAATTAGGAGTCTAATGAATACCATGAATCCATTGTTGGAAAAACATCTCTGGTTCACTAATGTCCTCCAGAGAAGGAAACTGCCATTATTACATCGTCTGGCCAACCTGTGACACTGTTTTGTGACTGACTACTTCAACTCCCCCCCACCCCCGACCACCCACACAGACTTGAAGAGAATCGGGGGCAGAGGTATGTGTAGTAACCATCACTCAGGAGATGTTCTTGGGAAGCTGAAAGGTCTGAAAGAGTAGACAGATCACAGAGACCAGATGGATTACACCACAGTCATGGCTCAGACTGTATTGAGGTGGGATTATGGGTTCAATTCTAAGTTGGTGCAGCATTGTCTTACTTCACTAAGGATGATCGAACTGGAATTGTACACTTAATCTCAGACCAACTGTGCTGAGGGTTTTTGAGTGTGAGAAGATTAACTAGGATCTCCTGGCAATAGTTCTTGGGGAGGCAGTGGTGCCATGGTAAAGTCTCTGGACTAGTATTCTAAAACCTCAAGTGGCTTAGTGGTTAGCATTGTTGCCTCACAGCACGAGGGTCCTGGGTTCAATTCTAGCCTGTCTGTGTGGAGTTTGCACATTCTCCCAGTGTCTGCGTGGGTTTCCTCCAGGTGCTCCGGTTTCCTCTCAGTCCAAAGATGTGCAGGTCAGGTGAATTGGCCATGCTAAATTCATGGGTAAATATAGGGTAGGGGAATGGGCTCAGGTGGGTTTCTCTTCGGAGGGGTGGTGTGGACTTGTTGGGCCAAAGGGCCTATTTCCACACTGTAGAGAATCTAATCTAACCTAATTTAATATTCTCAGGTCATGGGTTCAAATCCCACCAATGAAGATGGTGGAATCTGAAATAAATAAAAGTGAAACCTCAGTTTCTAATTCAGATCCAGAATGTATCACATGATGTATGCCTTCCTCCTTTCTTAAACTGATGTTATGTAATTTCCAATTTATGTATTTTCCAATCGTACGGGACCATCCCGGACTACAGATTTTTGCAAGATCTCCACTAATGCCTCCACAATCTCGTCAACTTTGTCCTTCAGAACTCTGTGGTGTAGTCCACCTAGACTGGGTGATTTAACTACTTTCAGACTTTCAGCTTCCCCAGGAACTTCTTCGTGATGGCTACTACCTCTGCTCCTGATTCTCTTCAAGTTCTGGTATGCTATTGCTGTCTTCCACCATAAAAAAACTGATGTAGAGTACCTAATCAGTTCCTCCATTATTTCTTTTCCCCCCATTACTATTCCAGTCCCATTTTCCAGCTGTCCAATGTCCATTCTTGCCTCTTTCTTACCATCTAAAAAACCCTCTTGCAATCTTCTTTTAGATTACTCGATTGTTTACCCTCATTTTTTATTTACTCTCCTTTCATTGCTGGTTTCGTTATCCTTTGCTGACTTTTAAAGGCTTCCCAATCCTCAAACTACCCACTCATTTTTGCCACATTGTGTGCTTTTCCTTTTGGTGTTATGCTGTTCCAGACTCCCCTTGTCAGCCTCGGTTGCTCATGCTCCCATGTTTCTTCTTCCTTGAGGGGAGTTTCTGATGTGTGTCCCTAATTACTCCCAGCACGTGCAAGCCACTCATATCAAGGAATAACTACAGAGGGGCAATGAATGCTTACCCAGCCAGTGATGCCCGTATCCCATGGATGAATAAAAAAACGTTCTAACATCTTCAATCCCTGGCAAGGAAAACTTATCCAGTCAAACTTATTATCAGCAAAGAAACTAGATTCCAGGTCATTAAAAGGAACGTAGTCAAACAGTACTCATAGTAGACTGGGTACTTCAAGCTCACCAAAACAGCTGCCACTGTTCATTTTTAAATTTTCCAGCATTAAAAGTGTTAGAGGATCTTCATAATCCTTTCCTTCAAAGATTCTTGATTGGTGTAAATAAACTCAGAGGTGCAAGTTTAATGTAGTCATTGCACACTTTCCTCCCTCTGCAATGCTGTCTGAACTTGTTTGTGGCAAAATTTCTATTTCTGCCACTGCTTCGATTCTGTTTTAAATGTCACATTCTAAATGGCAGATTAATTTGCTGATTATCTGACCATCTCAAGGGGAACAGAGAAGCATTGACTTGCCATTGTTATTGCAGTTGACACAACCAAAGATCTCTTGAAAATCCTGATGCACAATGTGGTGACTGCCTGAGAAGTTTAGACTTCAATTATCTGACATCTGGGGCCCAGAGAGCAGGTCTCCAACTCTGTGTTAGAGTTGGATATGTTAGAGCAAAGAAATTAAACTAATACCCATCCAGAAAAGGATATAGATATTAAAACCTTCTATAATAATCTTCAAGGCCAACCATAAAACTGATTCTCAGATCATTTACTCCTGTAGTGGCTGGAACGAGGGCCAGGTGGATCTCAGGGACGATGTAATCCTTGACTGGGGTTGTTAACCTATTTCAATCAGGGAACCCTGGCTAACAGATATAAAGGAGATTTTGAAACTGATTTGAGATTTGTCCTCATTTCCCTGAAAACCGGTTGAATGTCAGGGTTTGGGGCTTGGCTTTGCCGATCCTCTCCATTGTAAAATTGCTGTTTCTCTATATACAGCTGTTAATGTTAATTGGTTTGGAAACTGTGAATTGTTTAATAAAATATAAAAATAAACAGGAGATTCACCCTTTGAGAAGGGCACTGCTTGTCACTGGCCACTCGAGTGTTTCCTTTCTTCCTGGTGGTGAAATATAAATAAAGATTTGCACACTTGTTTTTCACTGTGTCCGACACCTGCCCACACATGACATGGGTGCGGGGAAAAATAAGCACTACTGCTGTCAGGTGATAGCGTAGGGAAAAATGAAAGAGAGAAAAAAAAAGAAAGAAAAATAAATAAATAAGTAAGAGGGAGATTCGGAGAGCCTCCTCACTTTAGGGAATGGCTCTGAGCTGGCTGATCAGACTCCATGTACTGCGCACCTATAACTAAATGGTGACTTGGTGATGGGATACCTGCCTCCTTGGAGTTATTTCACCTCATTAAGAACAACCAAACCCAATCCTCCCTGATGAGCACCCCATCATAATGCCTGACAACACACCCAATCCCCAGCATCCAACAACCCAATGCATCTCCATCACCACCATTCACCTAACACAACAACCCCTTCCATCTGGCCACCCGAAATCACCAACTCCTGAAGCCCAGCTCAATCCCAACTGCTTTCTCATATCTAAAGCAATTTAAAACCAATGCATCACTTTTGAACTGCAGTTAATGTTAATTGATTGATTTATTGTTGTCACATATACCGAGATATAGCTTGTTCTGCTAAAATGTAACAGCTGTGTTCCTCTACAACCTCACGCTATAGGAAATTGCTACAGAAATCGTGCTGTGGAAGATCCGCCATTCAGCAGAAGGTTTGCGTTATGAAAACACATCCACAATTCATCAATCACATTATTAGCCAGTTTGCGCTGATGAAACATTTGTTACAGAAGACCTACCTACAGTTAAAAGTGATGTTTTACCTGTTCTACAGGCAGATTGTACCATCCAGATTGTATCAGGGTCACAGAACAGAATGCAGAATATAGTCTTTTACAATGTTACATCATATACAATGTGGTAGCCAATTGGCACACACAAAAGTCTACAATTAGCAACATAATAATGACCAGAAGGATTAATGCTGGTCAAGGGGTTCAGCTCAAGTAAAATCTGAACGAGTTGTGAGAGTATTTCCAAATGAGCCAAAGGGGACATTATACCCATTCAGTGAGCCATCTTGAAAATGAGCATTGATGAAGGTCACATTAGGGCATGATTGGGTTCAAATGTCACACTGTCCTTCTCAGAGAAGTAGACTGTTGAGTCTCAGTATGAAGAATACTGGAAGATAGACAAGATATGTAAAGGAAGAAGCAAAGAAAGTCATCTCAACATGAACCAGCAGGGACAGGGAAGGGAAAGAGAGAATAGTATACAACAAAAGAACACAAAGCAAATGAAACTTGTTTAAATTCTTTGCAACCCAGTGTCAAAACCCTGCAGGACAGTATAAATCAAACCAGTATTTCAGTACTTTTATTGACTGGCAAGTTATGAAATATTAATCTGCCTACTTTGTGCAACCGAACAAGGTTAGGAGCTCTAAACAAAATCTAACCATTCTTCTAACGTGCCTTGTAAGCTCTCACCTTTGAAAGTAATGATAAAATAGGATACAGTCACCACTGGATGGAGAGCATCAAATAGGTAAAGCAGATCTGCAAGCGACAAGGAAGGAACATAAAGATCAGTTTTTCATGTAGAAATTACTATAGACTAACTGTGCTGAAAATGTGTTGCTCAAAAAGCGCAGCAGGTCAGGCAGCATCCAAGGAACAGGAAATTCGACGTTTCGGGCATAAGCCCTTCATCAGGAATCCTGATGAAGGGCTTATGCCCGAAACGTCGAATTTCCTGTTCCTTGGATACTGTCTGACCTGCTGCGCTTTTCCAGCAACCCATTTTCAGCTCTGATACTCCAGCATCTGCAGACGTCACTTTCTCCAATAGACTAACTGTGACATGTCAAAGGCACAGAGAATGAAGCTGAAGAACGAAGCCTGACACAAGGTCAAGATTAGATTGCTCCTGTTTTACTTTATTGCAGCAGGTTGCCTGACTGAAGAATTCTATTTCAGTCCAGATTTCACACCGGCAGCTACCCTAAAGCAAATCTTGATGATGGGGGAGGATAGTGGGAGGGTTCACTCCTAGTTTACAGGTTCTGGGGAGGGGCTTGAAGGGGAAATGCTGCTGTAAAATAGGAGCAACTATTTAAAAAACTGAACTGAACCTACCCACCGGGTGGCCGCTGACCTGACTGTATCCAGTTTGGAATATTGTGTGCAATTCCGGTCTCCTTCCTATCGGAAGGATGTTGTGAAACCTGAGAGGGTTCAACAAAGATTTACAAGGATATTGCTAGGGTTGGAGGGTTTGAGCTATAGGGAGAGACTGAACAGGCTGTGGCTGTTTTCCCTGGAGAGTCAGAGGCTGAGGCTTATAAAATCATGAGGGGCATGTTGGGTAAATAGATCAGGTCTTTTCCCTGGGGGTGGGGAGTCCAGAACTAGAGGTCATAGGTTTAGGTTGAGAGGAGAAAAATTTAAAAGAGACGTAAGGGACAATGTTTTCACACAGAGGGTGGTGCATGTATGGAATGAGCTGCCAGAGGACGTGGTGGGAGCTGGTACAATTACTGCATTTAAAAGGCATCTGTATGGGTATATGAATAGGAGGGGTTTGGAGGGATATGGGCCAAGTGCTGGCAAGTGGGACTAGATTGGGTTGGATATCCAGTTGACATGGACGAGTTCGACTGACGTGTCTGTTTCCTCGCGTTACATCTCTATGACTCCATGACTCTCAAGTCCTGAAAACATGGAGTACATTAGGGCAGGGTGCTGTAGCCTGAATTTGAGCAACATCTTCAGAGAAACACAACAGTATCCCTCAATTTCTCTTCAAATAATGAGCAGTGAAGAAGTTGATGAATGAGATTTGCAAAGAGAACAACTGAAAGTAGAGAAAATAAATGATGCATGTTGCATTTATTGACTGCTAAGGAAGGTTGGGACTGATTTATAGGCCTCAGATGGAAATATCAGGCTTTTGGTCCTAGCACAGTTAAATATGAAACCTTAGACAGGTAACAGTAAAAGCCAGACCCTCCAAAGGTTGAGTAAAACACAAGGATTTAAAGTGTCAAATCCATGTCGTGTTACACTTTCCTTCCGGGTTGCTCCACACTGTGGAGTCAAGTCTGGACTGAGCTCTGGATTTTCACTTGCTATACTAAATTACCATGAAGGTCCTGCCTTCTCAATCTCGCCACTTGCCTGAGGCATGGCGATCCCAGGTTAAACTGACCACCCATCAGCTCTCTCTAATAGCCCTCTGGTCCTCTGTGACTGTGTTGATTTTCTGTTTTACTTTTTAAAATGGAAACACTTTGCGATGACGTTGCAGTTTACATGCCATGTCCTGGAATTGGTACCTTTGCACATTCTGTGAAGCAGTATTTTTGAAGCCAAATCACCCATGCGGGTTTTTAACTGCCCCTTGGCCAGTCGCTAAAACAGAAATTGACAGTGCAGAAATTGAGCAATATTTAAAAACATTTGGACACATTTTATTGAAGCTTTGTAAGTCAAGAACAGGGAAGTGCTATGTTGAATTTCTTAAAGAGTGTCTTAAAATCAAGATTGTGTCACCTGCCAACCAATTAGCATGCTCTTCCCATGCAAGATTAAGGTTATTTTTCCCTTGGAATTTACATTCTTGCAAATTGTCCTGAAGTGTGCAAGCTGAGAAACTTTGTCAAATTGTGTCTTTTGGCAGTAACTGAAGTTCTGTGCTACCAAATGACTAACTCAACAATCTTTCAGCACGTTTTTGCTCAGGAACTTAGCAATGAGATCCGGGTGCATTTGCTGATGGATGGGTTGGAGGGTTAATAGGTCATTTTCCTGCAAATGAGTTAAACATTCCCTGCATAATATCATCCAGATACTCCACCTTGATTCAACTTCTCTTTGAATAAATATGACTTTTTACAACATTACTGAAGTTCTACCAAAAAAAACAACTATTCATAAACTTGAGACAGAGGTACAAGATAATTAAAATAGGGATTTCAACAACATTGCAACATTCGTTTAAAGTGAACAAACAAGTAATTTTTCTGTTGAATTTCTTAAAGAGTGTAAGTCCAAGGCTTGTATCCTGTCCTGCTATCTGGCAAGTTTGTGGTGCAACCATGGGGCAAGACAGCTTGCCAATTATCAAGAAGGGTCTATTGGATTTGAAAGTTGCAGAGGTTCCTTTCTGGATTATACAGGGACTCCCAACTCTAATATCTATCTATTACATCATCTGCAGATGCCGTAATTCCTACGACAAGAAGTGTTTCGATGTGATGAAGGGCAGATTATGGTGTGATCAGCTACGTTTGGAGATCCAGCCACATTAAACAGGAGACTGGAGATAATATCATTAATACCTAAGGGGCAGCTTTTTCACATAGGTATGGAATGAGCTGCCAGAGGATGTGATGGAGGCTGGTACAATTGCAACATTTATGAAGCATTTGAATGGGTATATGAAAAGGAAGGGTTTGGAGGGATATGGGCCGGATGCTGGCAGGTGGGACTAGATTGGGTTGGGATATCTGGTCGGCATGGATGGGTTGGACCCAAGGATCTGTTTCCATGCTGTACATGTCTATGACTCTATGACTCTAAATGGCTCTGCAAATATGTCACAGCTCAAAATAATGGTGAGACTGAGAAAACCCCACTGCTGGACCTATTCTTCAAGGATCCTTCCAGTGTGGAAAGCAAGCCATTTGGCCCATCAAGCCCACATTGACCCTGCACAGAGCAGCCCACCTAGACACATGCCCTTACCCTATCACTCTAACCCTACATTTCTCATGACTCATCCACCTAGCCCTCACATCCCTGTAGATGATGGGCAATTTCCCATGGCTAATCTACCTAACCTGCTCATCCCTCGATGCATGGCCAATCCATCTAACCTGCACATCTTTGTAACTCTGGGAGGAAATTGGAACCGACAGAGGAAACCCTCTCAGACACAGGGAGAGCATGCAAACTCCACACAGAATGTACCCCAAGGATGTAATCGAATCCGGGCCCCAGGCGCTGTGAGGTGGAAATACTAATCGCTGAGCCACTGTGCTTCCTCCAGGTAAGTGTTCGATTGAATTTCTTAAAAAAGTGTAAACGTATGTTTTTTATACTATCATGCTGCTTGGTTACATTGGACGGTGACATTGTTTATGCACTTTTACACTAGTTGGTGACAAGTAAAACTCATACCTTACCCTGCCTTTTGTTCTGTTGTCATGATTTTTGTAAAAGAGCGCTCATACATTTTCCATGCTCATTCAACTGTAACAATCCCTGCCCAAACAGGGTTGGCTTGTAAACCTGTCTGCAACTGAACTGGAACAATGCCAATATCCATTGAAAGACCTCTCCTTATTAGGGAGGCATGTTGGCTCAGTGATTCGCACTGCTGCCTACACAGCCAGGGACCTGCATTCGATTCCCGCCTCAGGTGACTGTCTGTGTGGAGTTTGCACTTTCTCCCCGTGTCTGTGTGGGTTTGCTCCACTTTCCTCCCCAATCCAAAAAGATGCATAAGTCAGGGGAATTAGCCATGCTAAATTGCCCATAATGTTCGATGCAGTCGTCAGGGGTAAATACAGGGTCTGGATGGGTTATTCTTCAGAGGGTTGGTGCAGACTTGTTGGGCTGAATGGCCTGTTTCCATACTATAGGGAATCTAATCAATATAAGTGAAAGAGCCCAGTTTTTTGTTTCTGGAAATATGTGTATTGCTGAATTTGGCTTCTTTAGACGTTAAAGGGATTATTAGATTATTAAAGCGATATAAAACAAAAAAATACACAAGGTTGTTCCACCTGCCAACCAATCAGCACTCTCTTCCCTTGCAGTACAAATACTGATATTTCCCCCCTTGACTTTGTATTCTTGCGAATTGTCCTGATGAGTACAAGACAAAAAATTGTCAAATTGTGTCTTTTTTCAGTTACATTCACGCTCTGTGCTACCAATACGTCCCCAGGAAAACACAACTATGTCCTCAGACCTCAGGGTTGCGGATAAAAGGCATGTAGGTATTCTAAGTGTGTGCAAAGGCCTATTGTGGTTTAAAATCATGAATCCCAGAAGCACTGAACGCTCATACATTTTCCATGCTCGTTCAACTGTAACAATCCCTGCCTGCAGAGGGTTGGCTTATAAACCTGTCTGCCAGTGAACTGGAACAATGCCAATATCCATTGACAGATCTCTCCCTGTTCGACCCATTAGTAATCCATGCAGACAGGACAATCATCTATAGTACCTTGGAATATTACAGTCTGCTTGACTCAGGCACTGAATTAAAAAGACTGACACAGAACTGTTCACTTGATCCTCAGCTTGCACTGTCTGACATAACAAGACCCAATCAGCTTGACCCTGAAGACATCCTGTACTTCCACTTCACTTTTTCAGTCAAAACGATCCAGTTTCTTCAGTCTTTTAAAATGTTTCCATTCAAAGATACAATTCAGGAGCCTGGAGTCGGCCATTCAGCCCATCAAGATCACAGCTGCTCTGTTTGTGACCTCAAATCTACATTCCCTTCTGCATTATAAAAAAATTAAGAACTCTACTTCCATTTTTTTTAGGAAGAGAGTTTCAAACAACTAGGAGTTATGACAGTCTGCAAGAAATTGCTCTTAAATAGTGACCCCAAGTTTTAAAAAGTGAATTCCGATTTTAGATTCTCCCCTCAGAGGAAACATCTCCACATCAATGTTGTCAAGACTCCTCAAGATCACACATGCTTCCACAAACAAATCTCAATCCAAGTATAATATACACTGGAGTGAGATTATAGAGTCATAGAGATGTACAGCATGGAAACAGACCCTTCAGTCCAACCTGTCCATGCCAATCAGATATCCCAACCCAATCTAGTCCCACCTGCCAGCACCCAGCCCATATCCATCCAAACCCTTCCTGTTCATTTACCCATCCAAATGCCTCTTAAATGTTGCAATTGTACCAGCCTCTACCACTTCCTCTGACAGCTCATTCCATACAAGTACCACCCTCTGCGTGAAAAGGTTCCCCCTTAGGTCTCTTTTATATCTTTCCCCTCTCACCCTAAACCTATGCCCTCTAGTTCTGGACTCCCCCACCCCAGGGAAAAGACTTTGTCTATTAACCTGTCCATGCCCCTCATAATTTTGTAAACCTCTATAAGATCACCCCTCAGCCTCCGACGCTCCAGGGAAAACAGCCCCAGCCTATTCAGCCTCTCCCTATAGCTCAAATCCTCCAACCCTGGCAACATCCTTGTAAATCTTTTCTGAACCCTTTCAAGTTTCACAACATCTTTCCAAAAGCAAGGAGACCAGAATTGTATGTAATATTCCAACAGTGGTCTTCCCAATGTCCTGTATAGCCGCAACATGACCTCCCAACTCCTGTACTCAATACTTTGACCAATAAAGGAAAGCATTCCAAATGCCTTCTTCACTATCCTATCTACCTGCGACTCCATTTTCAAGGAGCTATGAACCTGCACTCCAAGGTCTCTTTGTTCAGCAACACTCCCTTGGACCTTACCATTAAGTGTATAAATCCTGCTAAGATTTGCTTTCCCAAATGCAGCACCTCGCATTTATCTGAATTAAACTCCATCTGCCACTCCTCAGCCCATTGGCCCATCTATGCCAGTAATGTTTTATGCCACTTGCCAAGTCTCTATGACTCACCGGATGTACAACCTTGATACTGGCAGAGAAGTGGATATGAGAGCCCTGATTCAATGAGGATCTCTTGACCAGGACAGACCTCATGCAACCTGTCAAATTTACTGAAGCAATTCCATTGTCAGAATTTGGAGCTTTTGAAAAGCCTGCTCACCTTTAGCTCAGTTCAGCCACATGATAGTACATGCCTGAAACCTGAGGAGAGGTCTTCATTCACAGCTTGAAAGTTAGCATTTATTATATATATTGCATTAACTTCCTTTTCAATGATAATATTTACTGTCTGATCTTCTGCATTACATTTTTCACACCTGGTTTTCATCTAGAAATGTTTGGTCATTTCACTCTGATAATCCTGTGGCACCACTAGATTTGGAGGAGAACATTTTGAAAAGAGAAGACAGCCAGATACCGATCAATGCAGCCATACTGTCTGTCATCAAAATCATCAAAAGTGGTAATTACAGCATCACTTCCAATTTGCTTGTTACCCAGAATAGTAATTTGCCTTTCTACTTCTGCTTATTTAACTTCTTAGAATTCCCAATGCTGCAAATGGAGATTCCCAACACAATGGTTCAAGACAAATGCCCAAAGTCTAAAAGCAATAAACGGTAACATCTTCAGAATCCAAAGTACCAGTACACAAAGGCTTATCTTAAACATCAGAGTGAAGGCAAGCTATTTGGCCCAAAATGTTCACACCAATCCTCTGAGGAGTATCGCACCCAGACCCATTCTCTTACTCTACATTTCCCCTGATTAACACCCTTAACCTACACATTCCTGGACACTATGGGCAATTTAGCATGGCTGATTCACCTAACCTGCACATCTTTGGACTATACTACGAAACTGGAGCACCCAGAGGAAAGGCATGAGACACAGAGCGAATGTGCAAACTCCACACAAGGCTGGAACTGAACCCAGGTACCTGGTGCTGTGAGGCAGCAGTGCTAACCACTGAGCCATCATGCTGACTTCTTGCAGTAGGGCAATAGGAGCCTGCCCAATGACTTGACATCACAAAGGATACAGTAATGTAGTTTGGTCAGTTGTTGAAGTCTGACGTGCAGGCACCTTTTTCTAACAGAAATGGCCCAACGTGCAATTACAGTTTCTGCATCATCTCATCTTTCCAAATCACTACTGGTGATGCACATCAAATCATTGAGTCAATGCCTTAGCTCTGACAGAGAAGTCAGAGAAGCTTTGTTTGCAAGAACAACATTGTACAGGCATGATTATACAAATAGACTTGCAAATCCACAGGTCTGCGAGACACAGTACTGGTTCAAAAAGAGTTAATGCTGAAGCTGTATTTAGTTCCACCCAATCTTATAATAACACTGTGTGAACCGTGATGAAGCAGTTTAGCACATTGTCCTCCAGAGGCAGATGTGACATCTCTGACTCCTTCCTAAATATCCCTTGTTAATGTAGCTTGCATCTATTGTCAGACAAGTGCCTCTTCTTGTTAAGTCTCTCCAATGATTTATCCTCAATCACTTCTAATTAGAGATGCCCTTTGACTCAACATGGAGAGAGGGATTAATGTCAGCACTGGATTCTGCCCACAAAACTGCTTGTTACTGTAACAGAGGACAAGACGTAGAGTAACAAACCAGTTGACAGAGATCAAATCCCATTATGGCATTTTGAGAATTTGTATTCAGTTGAAGTAATATGCTCTAAATCATAAAATCTGTCATCAATTTACATTTCAGGGAAATAAACCTTGTGTCTTTCCACTGTCCTGGGGTACTTGTGACTGACCCATATAAATGATGAGAAACTGCTCTTTGACATGGTCTATCAAGCCTGCTACCTGTGGGTCTGAGAAGAAATGCAAAAGACAGTGAAATTTGGGATGGGAAAAGAATAAAATCAGAAAGAGCTTGAAATATTCTGCCGATCTGCAGCAAACAAACAGCATTAACATTTTGAGTTGAAGATAATTCCTACAGAATAACATTGCTGGAATTGCCAGCAATTCCCACCTACCCAAGAGTGGATTAATGTTTTCCTCGCTCAAAATATGCAGGAGGTGACAGGCCACAGGTTACACTGGAGACCGAATAGTATAAAAGCGAGACAAACCACTTGAGTCAAAATTATATCCTTGATAAGAATTGCTAAGCTGCTGCTATCAAACCATGATAATTCTTGAGATGGTAATACATGGAGAAAACTTCTGAGCTAGAAAATCTTTAGCTTGGGTCATTTCAATGAATAAATTTAAATAATAATGAATCAAATGTTTAAGCTGCATGTATTGCTGTTTATTGTTCATTAATTTTAATCAACATTATTAAGCTAACTTTACCCCATGATTCAAAGGAATGGATTTAACGTAGCTAGTTTTTATACAGGATTACATTATATAAATAGCACTGGAACAGGCCATTCAGCCCAATCAGTTCATCCTGGCATATATTGCTCGGTCATCATTCCTTCTCTAAATAGGCTATTGTAACTTTCTATTGTCTTTTCCCTCAGTCTTGCTTCCATTTAAATGCATTAATATTATTTACAAGCATTACCTAACACAGCATGTCCCACATTCTCAACATTGTCTGGACAAAACCTGTTTTCTGAATTTCCTAATGGAAATGTTAGTGACTATGTCACATTGATAACCTTTTTCTTCCATTCTTGAGACATGAGCATTGCTGGCTTGGCCAGTACTTAATGCCCATCCCTAGTTGTCCTGAAGGAAGTGGTGGTGAGTTGTCTTCTTGAATTGCTGCAGTCTATTTGCAGTTGGTAGATCCACAATGCCATCAGAGAGGATGTTGTAGGAAATTGACTCAAGAATCCTGAAGGAGTGACAATATATTTCCAGGTCAGGATGGTGAGTGGCTCGGAGGTAGTGGTATACCCATGTATCTGCTGCCCTTATTCTTCTGATGGGACAGTGGTTGTAGGTTTCAGATGTTCTGTCTGAGGAGCCTTTGTGAATTTCTGCATTAAGTATTGTAGATGGTGTACACTGCTACTGCTAAGTAGTGATGATGGAGGGGATGCTTCTTTGTGGATGTAGTGTTTTGCTCTGGATAATGTCAAGCTTCTTGAGTGTGTTTGGAGCTTCTCCCATCCAACTAAGTGAGGAGAACTCCATCACAGTCAGGTGGTGAGTTACTTGCTGAAGGACTCCATCTCTGATCTGCTCTTAAGCTACAGAACCTGTATGGCTAGTCCAGTTCTGGTTCTGGTCAATGGTAACCTCCTAGGATGCTGTTAGTGTGGGGGTTGGGGAACAGGGGTACAATGGTAATGCCACTGAATGTTAAGAGATGGTAATGGATAAATTCCCTCTTGTTGGACGTGATCATTAACTTGTATATATGGGGCACAATGTAACTTGCCACTTGTCAGCCCAACGTGGGAGATGGTCCATTTGTTTCAGTATTTAGAGAGGCACGAAAAGTATGCAGTCATCAGTGAATATCTTCACTTCTGATCTTGTAATGGAGAGAAGGCCTTTAAAGCAACTAAAGGTGGGTGGGCTCTACTCTGAGCTAGTAGATGAGTTACCAACAGGATTTCTCATCTCGGACCTGTTCTTTTGGCCATTATATTTATGTGACAAGTCCAGTTTAATTTCTCTCAATGGTGACCCTCAGGGTGTTGGCACTGGCAGATTCAGTGATGCCAATGTCATTGAACATCAACGGGTGATACTAAGATTGTTTATTATTGGAGATCATCATGGCCTGGCATTTGTGTGACACAAATGTTACTTACAGTCATAGAGATGTACAGCATGGAAACAGACCCTTGGATCCAACCCGTCCATGCCGACCAGATATCCCAACTCAATCTAGTCCCACCTGCAAGCACCTGGCCCATATCCCTCCAAACCCTTCCTATTCGTATACCCAGCCAGATGCCTTTTAAATGTTGCAATTTTACCAGCCTCCGATACTTCCTCTGGCAGCTCATTCCATACACGTACCACCCTTTGCATGAAAAAATTGCCTCTTAGGTCTCTTTTATATTTTCCCCTCTCACCCTAAACCTATGCCTTCTAGTTCTGGACTCCCTCACCGCAGGGAAAAGACTTTGCCTATTTATCCTATCCAAGCCGCTCATGATATTATAAACCTCTATAAAGGTCTGAATATTATTCAGATCTTGCTACATCTGAACTTGGACCACTTCAGTATCTGAGGAGTCACAAATGGTACTAAAATTGTGCAGTCATCATTAAACATTCACACTTCAGACCTTGCGATGGATGGCCACATTGATGAAGTAGCTGAGGATGTCTGGGCTAAGGGCACTGTCCTGTGGAACCAGAATTCTTGTGGCGCAGTAGTCGTGGCCTTACCTCGAAGTCAGGAGGCCCAGGTTCTAGTCCAGAAGCTTGTATTACCATTTCTGAACAGGTTCATTAAATAATGCCTATCTTGAGGAACTGCTATGTAGATATCCCCACTGCTGAGATAACAACCACAATTATCTGCCAAATACGATTCCAGCTATTAGAATTTTTTTTTCTCCCGGATTCCCACTGACTCAAGTTTGCTCGGGCTCCTTGATGCCACACACTGTCAAATACAGCTTTGACGTCAAGGGCTGTCACCCTCACCTTACATTTGGAATTCAGCTTTTTAGTCCATGTTTAAACCAAGGCTGTAATGAGGTCAGGAGCTGAGTGGCCGTGACAAAACCCAAACTGGGCCTCACGGAGCAGGTTATTGCTGAGTAGATGGCATGGTGGCACAGTGGTTAGCACTGCTGCCTCACAGCGCCAGAGATCTCCGTTCAATTCCCGCCTCAGGTGACTGACTGTGTGGAGTTTGCATATTCTCCCCATGTCTGCGTGGGTTTCCTCCGGGTGCTCCGGTTTCGTCCCACAGTTAGGTGAATTAGCCATGCAAAATTGCCCGTAGTGTTAGGTGTAGGGGTCTGGGTGGGTTGCGCTTTGGCGGGTCGGTGAGGACTTGTTGGGCTGAAGGGCCTGTTTCCACACTGTAGGTAATCTAATCTAGACTCTGCTTGATAGCACTGTTGATGATATCTTCAATACTTTACTGATGATCGAGAGTAGACTGATGAAGCATTATTGGCTGGGTTGGGTTAGTCCTTTGTTTTGTGTACAGGACATACCAAGGCAATTTTCCACATTATCATGCAGATGCCAGTGTTGTTGTACAATTCGACTGGGGGAGCTGAAAGTCTTTCCGAAAGCACAAGTCTTCAGTACTATAGCTGGAATGTTGTCAGGGCCCAGAGCATCTGCAATATCCAATGATTTTTTAATATCACGTGGGATTAATCAAATTGGCTTTAACTTGGCATGTTTGGCTTGTGACCTCTGGAAGAGGCTGAAATGGATCATGCACTCAGCACTTCTTGTGAATGCTTCAGCCATTTCCAGTGACTTGTTTAATTGTCAACCACCAGGACTACAGAGATTGGATCTGATCCACTGATTACAGAATTACTCTGTATTATCTATCACTTGCCATTGTAGGTTCTCATGCCCAGGTCACTGGCAGGTGGTCCATCCAGTTTCATTTCATGTTTGAGACTTTCTAGCAACTGTTAAAATCAAGTGGAAAATTTTCCCATTTTACACAATAGTCAGGAGTCAACCACATTGTGTGGATCTGGAGTCACTTGCAGCTAAGACTGCCAAATGCAGTATTTTTCTTCCCAAAAGAATTAGTGAGCCAGAAGGGTACTGAAGACAATTGACTCTATAATTAAACTCTTAACTTGTATTACACCACCTGCCATGATGGGATTTAAACCCAATGCCTGGGAACATTAGCTGGATTTCTAGACTAATGCTGACAATATCACAAAGCCATTGCCACCCCATGACATTCCCACTAAATTACGAGACACTTTAAGTTCTTAATCAGAACTTTTCTTTACGTTACAGATCTCAGCCTTCTGTTTTCAAGAGAAAGGAACTAACCTGTTGATTCTTTTCTCCTTGTTCACACTCATATTTTTGGAATCATCCTTGTAAATCCTGTGACAAATATGCAATATTATAGGAGTTGAATGTTTGATTTATAAGATATTATTCTGGTTCAGCAGACTGATATTAAATGGTAGGATTGGTAGAAGTACGTTTAGCCAGAATAGCTCATCGGATAGACCAAACATTGCAGAAAGAAGTGGAAATATATTGTGTTTCTGAAATGGTGATACAAGGCATTTATACCACAGTATTTATGTCTCAGAAAATCTCAGAAGTGGGCTGTATTCAAACGTCTTCAGTGAAGGTTTGAATGCTCTCATAAACAAAAGGAAGATTTTAAAGTACATAAGTTTTTCAGATCAAAGGACACATTTAAAAACAATTTATTTTCATTTCCAACAGGGAACAAGCTGTGTGTATCACATTGCCATGGAAATGGGTTGTATTTTTTTGAAGGAAGATCTATTTTCGTTTTGATAAATCTCAATTGCATTGGTCAGTCTGTGTCCATAACTCAAACCAAAAGAACTGCCGATGCTGGAAATCAGAAATAAAAACAGAAATTGCTGGAAAAACTCAGCGGATCTGGCAGCATGTGTGGAGAGAAATCAGAGTTCATGTTTCGGATACAGTGACCCTTCCTCAGACCCTTCTTCCTGTTCTGAGGGAGGGTCACTGGACCTGAAATGTTAACTCTGATTTCTCTCTACAGATGCTGCCAGACCTGCTGAGCTTTTCCAGTGGTTTCTGGGGAAGTGGAAATAATCTTTCAGCAACAACAACAAGCAGTACAGGGTCATCAGGAATGTTGAGGATTTCTGGTCTGGAGTCACTGTACAAAGATGTAGATGAGGACCATTCTCAGGTTAGAGATTGTAAATTTGTAAAATATTGAAATAAAGCTCATTACCTTGGCAGATGGCAGTGAGAGGATTCTGAAGTAACTCCTCACCACAGAAGATAACTGGATACAAAGGAAAATCGGAGTGAATTCCTATGATTGAAAATCACAGAATCCCTGCAGTGCGGAAAGAGATCACTTGTAACATTGGGTTTGCACTAACCCTCTGAACACCATCTCCCCAGGCCAGACCCAACTCTTTCCCTATAACCCTGCATTTCCCATGGCTAACCCACCTAGCCTGCACATCTCTGGACACTATGGGCAACTTCTCATGGCCAATCCACCTAACCTGCACACCTTTGGAGGAAACTGAAGCACCTGGAAGAAATCCAAGCAGACGCAGGGAAACCATGCAAAGTCCACATACTTGTCCAAGGCTGGAATCAAACGGGGGTCCCTGGCACTATGAGGCAGCAGTGCCAACCGCTGAGCAACTGGGCTGCCCCATGTATTAATGACTTGTTTTCTTTTCAGGCAAAAAAAAAGCACATGTTACTGTCGCTTAAAAGCAAGTTCCCAGTTGTAAATGCAAGTGGAACAGAGAAAGGTTTGTTCAGAATTTTGTTTTAAAGCACAAGTCTTCAAAAGATATAGGGCTGAATCTTACCTGAAGTGAGCAAAATGTCATTTCTGCCACACTTCAAGTGGATTTCTCTCGAGAAGCCCTGATGATTTTTCTTGTGTTATCTTCCCAAACCCACCTCATTACCTACTTACCATACCCCAATTGCTCACTGCTCATTGTATTCACTCACTCATAGCAAGGTGAAGCATGGCCTGCTACCAGGAAATTGTGGGATCTCTGGCATCGGTGCAATTTTTACAGCTCAGCTCTGCACCCAACCAAGTGCTGCCACTCTGCAGCAATCCTAAACAGCTTATTTTATTTGCCACAGATTGGCAAACTGAGGGAAACTGTCACCTGGCTTTGTTGACGAGTATCTGTAGGTCATGTTGGGTGAGGGTGCATGTGATTTGTCATCTCTGGACCATGCTATGAGGTGCTGGTGACAGACAGAGCTCTGGAGGAGTAAGCAGTGAGCTGCAGTTATAAAGTTACTGCTCTGACATTCATGGAGAAAGTGAGGTCTGCAGATGCTGGAGATCAGAGCTGAAAATGTGTTGCTGGAAAAGCGCAGCAGGACACGCAGCATCCAAGAAACAAGAGATTCGACATTTCGGGCCTAAGCCCTTCCTGAAGAAGGGCTTATGCCCGAAACGTCGAATCTCCTGTTCCTTGGATGCTGCCTGACCTGCTGCGCTTTTCCAGCAACACATTTTCAGCTCTGACATTCATGCCAGGAACTGTCTAATCTTTAAATAGGTGGGTGTGAACACGGGAAACTACATATTAATGAAGTGAGATGATTTAACAACGAGAATGATGATACACTGGGAGTCAGTAGCTCATTGATATTAGCACTGATCTAGTAATCCAGTGGCCCCAAGCTAATGCTTTGGTGACAAGGGTTTAAGTCCCACTGCGGCAGGTGGTGAAATTTGACAACATCAAAGAAAGTGCTTAAAAATGTGTTGCTGGAAAAAAGGAGCAGGAGAATCGACGTTTTGGGCATAAGCCCTTCTTCTCCTGCTCCTTTGATGCTGCCTGACCTGCTGCACTTTTCCAGCAACACATTTTTAAGCTCTGATCTCTAGCATCTGCAGTCCTCACTTTCTCCAACATTAAAGAAAATCTAAAGTTAAAAGCTGGTCCTAATGGTGACCATGTAATTATTGTCATCTGGTTCACTCAGGTCCTTTAGGGAATGAAATCTGTCATCCCTACCTGGTCTGGCCTACATGTGACTCCAGACTCCAGCAATGTGATTGACTCTTAGCTGTCCTCTACTCAATTAGGACAGCATGGTGGTATAGGGGTGAGCACTGTTGCCTCACAGCGGCAGCTGGGTTTGATTCCAGCCTCAGGCAACTGTCTGCATGGAGCTTGAACATTCTCCCTGCATCTGCATGGGTTTCTTCCAGATGCTCTGGTTTCCTCCCATAGTCCAAAGATGTGCAGGTTAGGTGGGTTAGCCATACTAATTTTCACCATAGTGTCCATGAATATGCAGATTAGGCATGGGAATATCCTCATATTGGGTCACAGGCATGGGGGTGGGAGTGGGTCAGTCCAAATGTGATGGGCCAAACGGCTTCTTTCTGCTCTTTATGTACTCTACGAACCACTGGCTGAGCCAGTGGCACCATCATCTCATGAACCAATAATAAAGAAAACATGCCAACACTTGCAAAATGGCCCCACTGAGTTGTGAGAGTCTGGTTTCATTTTCAACACCGACTTGGACAACGGAACTTTTTGCTTTTGACAGTGGAAGCTTCTCCATAGCAATCTTGAGATTCTCCCAATTTCCCACGAATGGCCATATCATTCAGAATTTAGGAAGATTCCGCCCTGGATGTTACATTAACAGTCCTTGTTCTTGTTCTTTATTAGTAAAGATTTTTCCTTTAATTGTTTGTACGGTCTTTTCATTTGTTAGCTTGGTGTTTTTCAAACTTATCAGTCTCCATTGAGATTATAACAATATTCCAAGTGTGCTTTAATCAAGATTCAATGCAGGTTTTGCATACCACACCTACTTCTCAATTCTATCGATCTAGAATTAAAGTCAAGTGTTCAGTTCATTCTTTCAAAGACCTTTTTAGTTGTGATGCAACTTTTAGTGATTGAATTAATTGTCTCCTGGATCCATTTATTCTTTCAACCCAACTGGACTTGCACCTTCCACACAGTAAAGTGTCTTGAAATGCAAGTAAGTGGATAACTCCCCAGGACCTAATCAAGAGTACCCTAGAATTCTGTGGGAAGCTGGGGAGGTAATTGCTGGGCCCCTTTCTGAGATATTTGTATCATCGATAGTCACAGGTGAGGTACCAGAAGACTGGAGGTTGGCAAACGTGGTGCCACTGTTTAAGAAAGGTGGTAAGGACAAGCCAGGGAACAAAAGACCAGTGAACAAAAGGCTTTGGTGATGGGCAAGTTATTGGAGGGAATCCTGAGGGTCAGGATTTATATGTATTTGGAAATGCAAGTGCTGATTAGGGATAGTCAACATGGCTTTGTGCATGGGAAATCATGTCTCAAAAACTTGACTGAGTTTTTTGAAGAAGTAACAAAGATGATTGATGAGGGCAGAGTGGTGACCATGATCTATATGGACTTCAGTAAGGCATTTGACAAGGTTCCTCGTGGAAGATTGCTTCGTAAGGTTAGATTTCATGGAATACAGAAAAAAACTAGCCATTTGGATACAGAACTGGTTTGAAGGTAGAAGACAGAGGGTGGTGGTAGAGGGTTGCTTTACAGACTGGAGGCCTGTGATCACAGCGGTGTGCCACAAGGATCAGTGCTGGGTCCACTGCTTTTTGTCATTTACATAAATGATTTGGATATGAACATAGGAGGTATAGTTTGTAAATTTTCAGATGACACCAAAATTGGAGGTGTAGTGGACAGCAAAGAAGGTTACCTCAGAGTACAATGGGATCTTGATCAGATGGGGCTATGGGCTGAGGAGTGGCAGATGGAGTTTAATTTAAATAAGTGTGAGTTGCTGCATTTTGAAAAGCAAATCAGAGCAGGACTTCTACACTTAATGGTAAGGTCATGGGGAGAGTTGCTGAACAAAAAGAGGCCATGGAGTGAAGGTTCATAGTTCCTTGAAAATAGAATCACAGGTAGATAGGATAGTGAAGAAGGCATTTGGTATGCTTTCCTTTATTGGTCAGAATATTGAATATAAGAGTTGAGAGGTCATACTGTGACTGTACAGAACATTGGAGAGGCCACTTTTGGGATATTACATGTAATTCTGGTCTCCTTCCTATCGGACGGACTTGTGAAACCTGGAAGGGTTCAGAAAAGATTTATAAGGATGTTGCCAGGGTTGGAGGATTTGAGCTACAGGGAGAGGTTAAATAGGCTGAGGCTGTTTTCCCTGGAGTGTCAGAGGCTGAGGGGTGACCTTACAAACATTTATAAAATCATAAGGGGCATTGATAGGATAAATAGACAACGTCTTTTCCTTGGAACGGGAGAGTCCAGAACTAGAGGGCATAGGTTTAGAGTGAGAGGAGAAACATATAAAAGTTACATAAGGGGCAACTTCTTCACACAGAGGGTGATGTGTGTATGGAATGAGCTGCCAGAGTAAGTGGTGGAGGCTGGTACAATTACAGCATTTAAAAGATATTGGGATGGGTATATGAATAGGAAGAGTTTCGAGGCATATGAGCCAAGTGCTGGCAAATGGGATGAGATTAGGTTGGGATATCTAGTTGGCGTCAACGAATTGGACCGAAGGGTGTGTTTCTGTGCTATACATCTGTAGGACTCTATATCTCTAATTGATCTGTGTCTCTCTACCCATCTGACCAAATACTACCCCATATCTATCTGCACTGAATTTCATTTGCCCCTTTGTATTAAAATGCAATGATAGAGTGAATGATAGTATGATCCCAGCTGACAGTCCTACCAGCTGGGTCAACATCTTGGAATCCCTTTTCAAATAGCATTGTGGATTTAGGTTCAGCCCATGGACTGCAGTAGTCCAAGAAGGCAGCTCACCACTACCTTCTCAAGGGCAACTAGGGATGGGCAATAAATGCTGGCCCAGTTAGTGATGCCCAATTCCCATGAGTGAACAAAAAATATTCAGGTCCCAAAATGAAAAATGGCTTTATAGATTGTATGTTTTTTTTTAAAGTTAGTGATGTTTAGTTACAAAAGCATACTCACAAGGTTGCTGATGTTCTGTTTGTAAAGAACATAAGTTCATTAAACAAAAGAAGAAATGTTATCTTAAACTTTTTAACATAAACATCAAAACAAATTTCTGATCAAGACACTGGACTCAAAACTTCAACTCCGCCTTACTCCATCAGATGCTGCCAGACCCACCGAGATTCCCAGCAATTTCTGTTTTTGTTTGAAAACAAACTTCAAACGGTTTCCCAACACCATCTGTTACAGAGAAGCACAGCAGTGAACTGACACACCCATCTCAACTCTTCAGGTTTCTACTGTATCATCTCTATCCAATTTCTTTCCCAGGGACCGATGATTTGATGATTTCTTTTTAACGCTGCTGACATGACCACAAATCTGACAGCTTAAATGTTAAACTTGGTTTCAACAATTTGAAGATTTCAGGCAGAAATTAGACATTTCTGCTGGGGTGATTGGCTTCTTTTGAAAAGGAACAAGAGTCGAACAGAAGCGAAAAAAAAACTTACTTCTAAACTCAGTCTCTGATTCTGCTGAACTAAACTAAAACCAGAACTAATGACCTGAAATGTGTTTACCCAACCTGTCATAACCTTAACAGGATACACATTATTGTATTAAAACCACAGGAATTTGCAATCACATACTTTCTGAACAATGTTGGGTTTAAATCATTGTTCCATAATGATTTGAGCTTTTAAAAAAAATTCACAGAAGTAATCCACAAGCCTCTGTCTCTCTCATTACTATGTGAATTTCAAAAATGATAACAACATGGAATAGCATGGTGGCTCAGTGGTTAGCACTGCTGCCTTACAGTGCCAGGGACCCAGGTTCGATTCTAGCCTCGGGAGACTGTGTGTAGAGCTTGCACATTCTCCGAGTGTCTGCGTGGGTTTCCTCCGGGTGCTCTGGTTTCCTCCCACAATCCAAACATATGCAGTTTGGGTGAATTGGCCATGCTAGATTGCCCATAATGTTAGGTGTATTAGTCAGGGGTATGTAAGGGGAGTGGGTCTGGGTCGGTTGCCATTCGGAGGGTCGGTGTGGACTTGTTGGGCCAAGGGCCTGTTTCCATACTGTAGGTACTCTAATTCAAAATTTAAACATAGATTGCACATCTTTCATCACAGTTGAAATACACTGCTCCTGGTAGTAGATGCTTGCCAAATTCCTTTCAGAATGTGTCTTTGAAAAGAGGTCTTGAAAAAGAATTGTATATCCACAATTCAGGATGCTGTGCTCTAAGGGCTAAAAATGCACAAAGAGAAAACATCAACTGTTGCTGAAGATCATCAATGCCGTGAAAACGTTCCTGAGAATCTGGACTCTTATGCAAGGAGTTATCCATGACTAAGAGCTGGAACATTCCATGCTGAATGATATGCTGGAGCCTGGGCAAATCACCAATCTCAAAGACTCAATGGGCACCAAGATCACTGTTTGGGGTCCTCTGTGCACAGAGTGCATTGAAAAACATGTAAAAATCCATAGGCCACACGTACAGAAAAAATTGTTAAGCTTAAATTTTAGGTGTTGGTGCAATCTGCATTGTAAGTAGAATAAAATGCCCTGGAGTGCCATTTACAGTATTGAACAAAATTGATCTATAATGCATTTTATGCACCATGACATTGGAGTTGCACTGAAATGTACTTTTACAAATTTTCTGAATAAACTGTAATTTGGGAGAAAGAAACATTGAGACCTTTGGAAAGCCTTCAGGACTTAGTCAGAACAGGGCAATTGTAAGGTGAGCAATTACAGAGGAACATTACCTCTTAAAATATACAGAATGAGTTCTTTCAGAGAAGACTATGAAGAAAGGATGTAATACTAATCTGCACAAGTAAGAGATGTATTTTCTGAGAATAGTATTATATAGGAAGGATAATTTTAAAAAAGGTGTGCAGAAACCTGTTAGTCAGGAAGCAGTAGGCAAGTGGGAGGCAACTTGGGGCAGCATGGTGGGTCAGTTGTTAGCACTGCTACCTCAGTGCCAGGAACCCAAGTTTGATTCCTCCCTCAGGTGACATCCTGTGTGGTGTTTGCACATTCTCCCCGAGTCTGGGTAGGTTTCAATCCACAGTCTAAAGATGGTAAGGTGGATTGGCCATGCTAAATTGTCCATAGTGTCCAGAGATGTGCAGGCTGGTGGGTTAGCCATAGGAAATGCAGGCTTACAGGGTGGGGTATCTGGGTGGGATGGTCTTCAGAGGGTCAGTGTAGCCTTGATGGGGTAAATAGCCTCTTTCTCCACTATAGGGATTCTATGATGCTAAGAAAAAGGCAAAAAAAAAATTACAAGTCACAAACTACCAGCAGAGACAAGGGTAGCATCCTTTCCAAATGCAAATAGATCCATAACCAACAAGCCTCACTGCAACATAAACCAATAGCAGTAGGTCTTGTACTGTACACTACCAAAGAAATGTAAAGTGAGCAAAGTGTTTCGTTGCACAATTCAGGACACCAATTTGATTTCACAGCGTGTGCTGCCATGAGATAGATGGCTTTTGGTCAGTCATACAATCAAGCAGCATGGAAACAGATTCTTCAAACAGTCCAGTCAACCTTAACTGGTCCCACCTGCCTGCTCCTGGCCTATACCCCTCCAAACCTTTCCGATTCTGTACCTATCCAAATGTCCTTTAAACATTGTAATTGTACCCACACCCATCACCTCCTCAGGAAATTCTTTCCACCACAGTCTGTGTAAAACTATTTGCCCCTCGTGTCTTTATAAATCTCTCTTCTCGTCTTAAAAATGTGCTCCCTATTCTTGAAATCCTCAATCCCAGGAGAAAGACAATTTCCATTAACTCTATCTAAAGCCCTCATTGCTTCAGAAACTTCCATCTGATTATACTACAAGCTACATCTGATTTTAAATCAAAACAATGCAGCTTCCAGAAATCTGAAATAAAAGTCAATAACACCAGAAATACCCAGATGAGGCTGATCTATGGAAATAAACAAAGTTAATGGGTCAGATTGATATTATTTTTCATAGCTGGACTAAAGTAGACCCAGGTAATTTTTTTTTAAAACTCAACAGACCAATGTTTGAAATCAAAAGAGAAAATGCTGGAAAATCTCAGCAGGTCTGGCAGCATCTGTAAGGAGAGAAAAGAGCTGACATTTCGAGTCTAACTGACCCTTTGTCAAAGCTCTGACAAAGCTTTGACAAAAGGTCAGTTAGACTCAAAACGTCAGCTCTTTTCTCTCCCAACAAATGCTGCCAAACCTGCTGAGATTTTCCAGCATTTTCTCTTTTGGTTTCAGATTCCAGCATCCACAGTAATTTACTTTTACCCAATGTATGGGAACAGTTTGGAACTCTCTTCCACCATCAGTATTTTAAATCACGAACATCTGGCTTATGAACACAACCTCATATTGGGGTGAATTCAAACTAATTTAAAGATCTGACAGGTGAACAGCTTCCCAGTACTTATGAACAGATATTTTATATTTGTCTGAGATTGCGTTTCAACTTGCGTGCAAATCAACTTGCAGTTGGCATAAAAATAGAACTCATTTGCAATCTGCCTGTGATTAATGTTACATCAATTGCAAATTTTACATCTAAAATTAACAGATTTTTGTCATTCTAATATTTTCAGGAATATGAGGCAATGGTGATATATGGGGTAGGGAAGTGAAGAAAAAAAGAGAGCCAAGAAGGATTTGCAGTAGCCAAAGGAAATGTAAAAGAAACCTTTCCAAAAGCTGGTGTGTTCTCTCCCTCTCTCTTTCTCGTCCCTCAGCCATTTCACTCAAGCAACCTCTTGTTGCAAGACCTTGATCTGCTTTGCCACAGTGGAGACAAATTTAAAAAAGACACTGAAGAAAATTTAAGGGTAGGGTAAAGCATTGCAGCTTGTTATACACTAGCCTTCATGTGAAACCATATTGCTATAATCTTCAACCAGCATTTATATTCCAATCACCTCTCCCAGCAGATTCAGCACCGGCCAGTCAGAAACTTTACCTTTGATTTATTTGAAGTGATATTCTCAGTTCCAAAGTTCCTAGGTTGATTTGAAGGAAATACAAATTACTGTCAACAATTTGTTAATGTTTTATATGACAGGATAAGAGCTGTTACTGTTAACAGTTTTACACTCTTGATTGTAGACCATGATCATCTTTAATTTCCCTCATCTCTTTACCACCTTTGAACTGGAGGATGCTGTTGTGTGCTGTACCTTTCTATACTGGGCTAGAATGTGCTATTACAGTACAGTTAAAACGAACAACTTTTGCTGTTAGTTAGAAATGGATGGTGCAGCAACTTCAAGTAAGCAGCTGATATAGTACATTGTTGAAGGGGATCGTCTAAAAGTTGAATTGCTCTACTCTAGCAACACCTTTTGGTAAATGAGAACTCACCCTCAGCCTCCATTTTTTTAAACAAATGATACTTTTTTTTGGTACTTGCTGCTGGTTGTATTAATTCATGAAAGAAGTATCAGTGCTTTTGCTATTGTGACATGATAAGAGTTAATTGCTGTAAGTAAGTTTGTCTTGCTTGAAATATTAATTGTGAATTTTGCCAGGTTGTGAAATAAATTTTCTCACTTGTCTTTTCTTTTTCTTTCTTCATCTAATCCTTTATTCCCTCTCTTTACTTTGGTTTCCATATCTGATTCAAACCTGTTTAATTCAACCCTCCTCTCAGTCCAATCTCTACATCGTTTATCCTAATTTATATACTCCAATGGTTAATAGGTTTCCCGGTTTGCTTTTGTGGTCATCCAGGCGCAAGATCTTTAATTTTGCATGTCAGTCCTGGTAAAATTATTGGCAAAGAGTGTTGGAACTGTTAAGTACAAGTACAAGTGCTAGCCTAACTCATATCAGATAGTGTTCAATAACCTGACCTTGTAACAATTACATCCTGATTTTCCACAGTGCTTCATGCGTCATCAAGCTAGTGCATTGTAAAGTGATTTGGTCCTCACTGTTTGTGTTGTAAGCATTAGTATCTCATTTGTGTATCTTTTACCTGTTATGGTCAATCAATCCCTTTTACTGTGGACTGCATTCCCCTCAATATCTGCATTAATCATTTATTTGCACTGAGTTCTTGTGAACATCTTTTGCATCATCCTCCATCTTCAGTGCTCTTCTTGGTTCCATCCTGCTAGCTTACAGAAATGTGGCAAATACAACACACCAAAAAACCCATGATCCTCTTGTGTTGGCCAAAGAGCAGACCATCCAGACAAATACCAATTTCCAGCTCAGCAGTACTCTGTAAATTGCAGCTCGTCAAGTATCTTCTCAGTATTTTTTCAATGCAATAAGAATTTGTGATTCCAACACAGGTTCTGGTGGTGTGTTCCATGTCCCCACCATTTTTTAGGTGAATATAACTCTCCCTAACTCCCTTGTCAATCAGGGTAACCAATCCTCTCAGGGGTTTGGGGCTCAGGGACACATTGGACACCAGCATCCGGGAAGAGAGGAGGAGATGAGTGGCAAGACAAGACTGTGGAAACACAATGAGAGTATGAAGCACGTGTATGCTGTGCAGCGTGATTGTTGAAGGTCATCATTGATTCAACGGTAGACAACAAAGACCATCCCAGCAGTGAACAACACAGGCTCTAGTATAACTGCCCCAACTGTCGGGCGGCTCTGTAAATATTTGGTCAGCCTGTCTATAATCCTTTAATCAATTACTTCCCCTTCATTATTAACAAATATTTGCTGAGGAAATGGTCTCTGCCCAGCCACTCCGTCTCTCCTGGCTTTTGCCTGCTCTCGGGTGCTCAGGTAGGACATGGCTGCCATCTGCCTTTGCCACTGGCACCCCTCTGGAGGTGGTAAACATTGTTGCATTTTCTGCCTTACACGAACATAACAACGATACTTAGAGCTCTGGTAACTCAATTAGTTGGGTTCTTCTACTTAAATGAAATGAAGCCACAGAGGCCAATTAATTTTATCTGAAGGACTACATATATCTCCTGCTCAATGATTGCCCATCTCTCTTTTCGGGGGTCTAGACTGGGGTGATGCTAGAAAAGCACAGCAGGTCAGGCAGCAACCGAGGAGCAAGAAAATCGATGTTTCGGGCAAAAGCTCTTCATCAGGAATAGAGGCAGGTTGCCTGTAGAGTGGAGAGATAAATGAGAAGGGGGTGGGGTTGGGGAGAAAGTAGCACAGAGTACAATAGGTGAATAGGGGTGGGGATGAAGGTGACAGGTCAGAGAGGAGGGTGGGCTAGATAGGTGGAAAGGAAGATAGGCAGGTAGGACAGGTCAGGAGGGTGGTGCTGAGCTGGAAAGTTGGAGCTGGGGTGAAGTGGGGGAAGGGGAAATGAGGACATGGTTGACATCTCTCTCTTTTCACCCATCCTTGTTCTGTAGATTGGGATTTGGGCTTCCACTGGGTTGGTCCAGTCTTATGGACAAGGTAATGCCGTGGCCTGCCATTGCCTTCTACAGGACGGCTGACAAGTGACACCCCCACTCTGAACGAAGGATCCTAATCCGAAATGTTGACTTTCCTGCTCCTCTGATGCTGTCTGACCTGCTGGTTTTTTCCAGCTACACATTTTATCGACTTTCCCGCTCTTACTGCCTGCCATCAAAGTATATTCAAAGGATTTACGGACTATCAATAAACTTGTTTTGTCACATTATAAACCCACAATCCAAGATCAACAAGCTCAAGCATGGGACTCAAAGCCAGAGGTAGGGATAGTGGTATTGTGATACAGATTTTCTACCAATCATTACACGTGTATCAATGTCTCTCCCCACCTCGTGGTATACAGCAGTTTCAGCCATGCATCCTAAAAGGTACATCACAATAAATGTCACAAATTGACACTGAGCTCAATTCCTGACCAATCAGCTCATTTGTATTCAAGGTTAGGCAGCATCCAAGGAATAGGAAATTCGACATTTCGGGCATAAGCCCTTCATCCTGATGAAGGGCTTATGCCCGAAACGTCGAATTTCCTATTCCTTGGATGCTGCCTAACCTGCTGTGCTTTAACCAGCAACACATTTTCAGCTGTGATCTCCAGCATCTGCAGACCTCACTTTTTACTCATTTGTATTCAAAACTAGTTGGGTGACAGATTTCCAAACTTGTTTTGAAACTCCTCTCCATGAACACTAACTTCCCTCCACAGAAACTGGGTGATCTGCTGAGCATTTATAACAGGTTTTATTTGCATTAAAATTAACTTCATTGACTGCACTTTGGACATCCTCAAAAAGGTATGGTCAATGGTTGCTAAATCTAAGTTAATGGTTTGGATAAGATATTTCACCTTTTTTTTTAAATAGATACACTCACTTAGTTGCCTGCTTAAGGCCTGTGAAACATAAGTGATCAATGATTCCATTATAGTAATATTTCTGGTCAACTTCTCAAACATTCAGAATGGTTGATCTTGCCAACAAATTACTCCTTTTAATATTAAGGGACTCTACGACAAATATCAAAATGTTTCAATTGTTTTTCCTAAGTTCACAAGACCTACTCACATAATAAAGCCAAGACTTTGATTGCTGGCCCTTCATTATTTTAATGTTGCTTGGCAACGTTATCCACAAGTATAAAAACTTACTTTCATGCACACCTTGCTAAGAGTCCCATTTCACCTGCTTCTATAACACTACCAGATGAATAACCAAAAGCTTCCTCCAACCAATCTTGTCAAAACTAAAGCATTACCTCCCACAAATTACCTGCATGTCTGCAGTTCCAGATCATACTTCTGGTTTGATCTCACTTCTGGCTAAGCTCAAGGTGAAATAAAAATTGGAAAGAAATGCAGATGCAGTGAAACAGAAACAAAAACGGAAATTGCTGGAAAAACAGCAGGTCTGCCAACATCTGTCCAGTGACCTTCCTTCAGAACTGTACCTAACTATCTTGTCTCAAATTGGGGGTTTTAAAAAGGATTAATGGAAGAGCACCAAGACATTATTTTATCTGTAACTTATGCTCTCAATGGACTGTCACAAATCACTAGTATTTCATACAGACTTATTTTGCTCATTTAGGAAGAGGGAGAAAATGAGGACTGCAGATGCTGGAGACCAGAGACCAGAGTTGAAAAATGTGGTGCTGGAAAAACACAGCAGGCCAGGCAGCATCTGAGGAGCAGGAGAATCGACGTTTCGGGCATAAGCCCTTCATCAGGCTCATTTAGGAAGAGCCCAATTTCAAGTCAAATGTATGTTTGAGAATTGCCATTCGATAATCTTGCAGCATATCATGTCGAGTAGTAAAGCATCAAGCCACTGCAATTGGTAAACAAATCCAGTCAGTGTGGTTCTACCTTTGATTTGTTTTCACTCTTACATTGCTGATGCCAGAACAGAATAACAGAGCACACTGCGAGTGTAAGACAAGAGTAGTCAGGCTTTAAGTCTGATTTTCATTTTTATTGATCGAACATAAATGATACAGAAGCAGGCAAACCAGCGCAGCAGTAAGAAATCATCTCATTCAGTTTTAGGCATTATTGAAGAATTGTCATTGATTAATGTGAAACAATTACAGTGTACAAAATTGTGTTTTGCTCAACTACATTGCATCTCAACGTTTTCCATTTATTCTATTTCATCTCCACAATCTTTTTCCTCTTTTCCCAGAAGGTTTGAGCTCATGCTAAAAGCAGTTCCAGCTGGACACTGAATTGCCTTTGTCAGGTTAACCAATTCTCAGTAGACGAAAGCAAAGATTACTAACTGATACTCCTCCTCTATTTACCAAATCAAACTAAAGCACCCCATGATCTGAAAATGCAATTCAGTGCAGAATAGGAACTGGGCCTATGGAATGAGCTGCCAGAGGAAGTTGTGGAATCTGGTACAATTGCAGCATTTAAAAGACAGCTGGATGGGTGTATGAATAGGAAGGGCTTGGAGGGATATGGGCTGGGTGTTGGCAGGTAGGACTAGATTAGGTTGGGATATCTGGTCGGCATGGACGAGTTGGACTGAAAGGTCTTTTTCCGTGCTGTACATCTCTGACTCAGTGACTCTATGACTCTATTCGTATCCACATCCAGATGACTTCTCAATTTTGTAGTTGTACCAGCCTCCACCATTTCCTCTGGTAGCTCATCAGAGGGTGGTGGTGGAGGGTTGCTTTTCAGACTGGAGGTCTGTGACAGTGGTGTGCCACAAGGATCGATATGGGGCCCACTGCTTTTCATCATTTACATGAATGATTTGGATGGGAACACAGGAGGTATAGTTAGTAAGTTTGCAGATGACACCAAAATTAGAAAAGTAGTGGACAGCGAAGAAGGTTACCTCATATGACAATGGGATCTTGAGCAGATGGGCCAATGGACTGAGGACTGGCAGATGGAGCTTAATTTAGATAACTGCAAGGTGCTGCATTTTGGGAAAGTGAATCAGAGCAGGACTAATACACTTAATGGTAAGGTCCTGGGGAGTACTGCTAAAAAAAAAGAGAGAGAGAACTTGGAGTGCAGGTTCATAGTTTCTTGAAATTGGATAGTGAAGGCGGCATTTGGTATGCTTGCCTTTATAGGTTATTGCATTGAGTATAGGACATGGGAGGTCATGCTGCAACTGTACAGGACATTGGTGAGGCCACTTTTGGAATAGTACAAGCAATTCTGGTCTCCTTATCAGACAGATGTTGTGAAACCTGGAAGGGTTCAGAAAAGATTTACAAGCATGTTGCCAATATTGGACTTCTCAATTTTGTAGTTGTACCAGCCTCCACCACTTCCTCTGTTAGCTCATTCTATACACGTACCACCCTCTGCGTGAAAAGGTTGTCTCTTTTATATCTTTCTCCTCTCACCCTAAACCCATACCCTCTAGTTTTGAACTCCTTTAGCATGGAGAAAAGACGTCTACTATTCACCCCAACCACAAGCCTCATGATTTTATTAAACTTCTGTACGGTGACGCCTCAGCCTCTGATGCTGCAGAGAAACAGCTCCAGCCAGGGAGAGGCTGAACTGGCTGGAGCTGTTTCTCTGCAGCATCAGAGGCTGAGGCGTCACCGTACAGAAGTTTAATAAAATCATGAGGCTTGTGGTTGGGGTGAATAGTAGACGTCTTTTCTCCATGCTAAAGGAGTTCAAAACTAGAGGGTATGGGTTTAGGGTGAGAGGAGAAAGATATAAAAGAGACAACCTTTTCACGCAGAGGGTGGTACGTGTATAGAATGAGCTAACAGAGGAAGTGGTGGAGGCTGGTACAACTACAAAATTGAGAAGTCATCTGGATGGGTATACAAAGAGTCATAGAGTCACAGAGTCAGATATGTACAGCATGGAAAAAGACCCTTCAGTCCAACTCGTCCATGCCGACCAGATATCCCAAGCCAATCTTGTCCTACCAGCCAACACCTGGCCCATATCCATCCAAACCCTTCCTATTTGTATACCTATCCAGATGTCTTTTAAATGCTGCAATTGTACCAGCCTCCACCATTTCCTCTGGCAGCTCATTCCATACACGCACCACCATCTGAGTGAAAATGTTGCCTCTTAACCCTCTTTTATATCTATCTCCTCTCACCCTAATCCCATGCCCTCTAGTTCTGGACTCCACGCCCCAGGGAAAAGACTTTGTCTATTTATCCTACCCATGCCCCTCATAATTTTGTAAACCTCTATAAAGGTTACCCCTCAGCCTCCGATGCTCCAGGGAAAACAACCTCAGCCTGTTCAGCCTCTCCCTGTAGCTCAAATCCTCCAACCCTGGCAACATCCTTGTCAATCTTTTCTGAACCCTTTCAAGTTTCACAACATCTTTCTGATAAGAAGGAGACCAGAATTGCACACAATATTCCAACAGTGGCCTAACCAATGTCCTGTACACCCGCAGCATGACCTCCCAACTCCTGTACTCAATATTCTGACCAATAAAGGAAAGCATACCAAATGCCTTCTTCACTATCCTATCTACTTATGACTCCACTTTCAAGGAGCTATGAACCTGCACTCCAAGGTCTCTTTGTTCAGCAACGCTCCCTCGGACCTCACCATTAAATGTATAAGTCCTGCTAAGATTTGCTTTCCCAAAATGCAGCACCTCGCATTTATCTGAATTAAACTCCATCTGCCACTTCTCAGCCCATTGGCCCATTTGGTACAGTCCTATTGTAATCTGAGGTAATCCTCTTTGCTGTCCACTACACCTCCAATTTTGGTGTCATCTGCAAACTTACTAACTATACCTCTTATGCTCACTTCCAAATCATTTATATAAATGGTGAAAAGTAGTAGACCTAGCACCGATCCTTGTGGCACTCCATTGGTCACAGGCCTCCAGCCTGAAAAACAACCCTCCATCACCACCCTCTGTCTTCTACCTTCAAGCCAGTTCTGTATCCAAATGGAGAGTCCTCCCTGTATTCCATTAGGTGTAATCTTGCTAATCAATCTCCCATGGGGAACCTGTGGAACACCTTACTGAAGTCCATTTAGATCACAACTACTGCTCTGCCCTCATCAATCCTCTTTGTTACTTCTTCAAAAAACTCAATCAAATTTGTGAGACATGATTTCCCACACACAAAGCCATGTTGACTATCCCTAATCAGTCCTAGGAAGGGTTGAGAGGGATCTGGACCAAGTGCTGACAAATAGGACTAGATTCGGTTAGGATATCTGGTCAGCATTGATGAGTTGGATGGAAGGGTCTGTTTCCATGCTGTTCAGCTCTTTGACTCTATCTGCATGTTTCTTAATTTAATGCCCATAGCACCTTCTGTCATGACACACAAATGTCAGGCAATGATCATCTCCAACAAAAGAAAATCTAACCATCACCCTTTGACATTCAACAGCATGACTATCTTTAAATCTTCCACCATCAACACCCTGGCAGCAACCATTAGCTGGAAAGTAGAGCAGCCATATAAATATTGTGATAGCAAGTGCAGGCCAGACACGTGTGTGCGCCAGACAGTGTATAGTGAGGTCACCTGGAGTGTGACATGAACGCAAGGTCCCCATTGACGCCATTCTCATCCTCAGAGGATATCAGCTTCTGCTCGGCCACTCTGTATTGCTGCCTATCCTGAAATCTGCCTTGTAGGATGGGCACCAGAAGATCAGAGGCTGAATTTCCCGGACTGCTGATATGTCCCCCGACTGGGAGGGAATGTCCCTGTCTGGTGATTGTTGTTACTACAACAGATGAGTGGACACTGCACATCTGCTTGGTCTCGCCAATATACCATGCCTAGGGGCAACCCTTGCCTGCAGGGTATGAGATAGATAATGTTGGCTGAGTCACATGAGTACCTGCCGCGAACTTGGTGGGTGGTGTCCCCATGTGCAATGGTGGTATCCGTGTCAACACTCTGATACATCTTGCACGGTGTACAGTGGTGTGATTGATGTTGTCCTGAAGGCTGGGCAGTTTGCTATGAACAATGGTCTGTTTAATGTTTGGTGGTTGTTCAAATGAGAGAAGTGGAGGCTAAAGGAAGTTCTTGGCAAGATGCTCATCCTCACTGATAATACGTTCATGTCACACAATACAGGTGACCCCAGTACCCCCCCCCCCCCCCACCCCCACACACACACTCTCTCATATGCACACACATTCCCCCACTCATTCCCATACACACGCCCTTGCACAGGCTTACACTCCACCACATTCACTCACACACTTTACCAAGCTTTCACACACACAACATACACTCTCTTATGGGAACTCACACGCACGCACACACATAAGTCTACGGGGTGAATTTGTATTTGCAGAAATATATTTGTAAATACATTCTATTTTGCTTAAACTGTAGGTAGTCAATGCAGGCAGTCAATCCACGTAATATTTTGTAAATTCCACTTTGGAAATCAAACCAGTCTGACTCAAGATTAGGAGACAGACAGATTCTAACCTCACACCTTTCATGCATTGTCTAAGCTGAGATGTCACCTATTTTTTATATAAAACCTTAAGTTATCTCGAGAATATGACTTAAAAGAAGTTCTGGGATTTGCATATCAATGAACCAAAACCTGCAGCCCATTCTAAAAAATGGAAGACTTAACAACAATCTAGGTTTGTTCAATATATCAATTCAGTTGCATGACACTGAAATCAGTTGCTATAAGTTCTGTGCCTTATGGTCTTATGATCCACAGCTATCTGATGAAGGAGCGGCACTCTGAAAGCTAGTGCTTCCAAATAAACATGTTGAACTATAACCTGGTGTTGTGTGATTTTTAGCATTTCAAGAAGACAGCTCACCATCACCTTCTCATGGGTAATTTGGATTGAGGAATAAATGCAGGCCCAGGCAGCAATGCCAACAGCCCATAACTGAATGAAAAACAACTGAAGTTTTGCACATCAAGACAATTTATTATTATTAATAGAAGGGTTGATAAATACAGTTTTTTTTATATATACTCCAGTTGACAGGAATAATGCTCTGGAGACAGGTTCAATTCCCACCTTGGCACCCAGAATCAATCAGGAATAATATGCTTGCCTCATGTGACTCACAAACATAAATCTTTCTTGATCAGTCAGGGAAGCAATGGTTAAAGGGAAAGAGCAGGATGTGAACAATGTCACGATTTGGAGATGCCGGTGTTGGACTGGGGTGTACAAAATTTTAAAAATCACACAAAATGACAGATTAGCCATGATCCTGTTGAATGGCTGTCGGGGCCAAATAGTTTACTCCTACTCCAATTTATCGTGGTCTTATAATAAATGAAAAGCCATTTGAGAAATCTGGTTGCTCTACTCTGCTTTTCCTACATTTCCAGACCCATAGTAATGCAGCTGACCCTTACCTCCCTTCTGAAGTAGGCTGGTTATATTAAAGCAGCAGAGAACAGTGAAGTCCCTCTGGTATGCCCACAGCATATGAACTGACCTGTCCAGCATTAATGCGGCTTTTTGAAGAAAGTCCATTGTAGCATTTAACTGCTAATTATACAAACCAGCAATTTCTGAACACTGTCATGATCCAATTAGAACAGAAAAATCTCGAGACAACTTTTTATTAGCTGTTTCTGGTTATTGACTTACTGCCTGAAGGGCCTTCACTGAGGTTTGAAGTTTATCTCTGAATATGTCACGTTCATGTTAATGTTACCTGTGCACGGTTATTATGTGTTGCATTGAAGCAGTTGGCTTCTGTCAATTCAAGTCAGGAATCATCCAGTCTGCCTGAAGGCTCATGTCTCTGAGACCTCTTTTCTGTGTGACAGAATCTCTCTTTCTAACTCCATAATAATCAGAGACATTTCAGAGGTTCTGGTCACTTTGTTAGCTGTGCAACATTTTGAAGCTTCAGTTGCTTTCCTTTCAACTGAACCAGCATAATGTTTCTTTCTTATTTCCCTGTCATGCCCTGGTCTTCGCTGAGGGCAGAATTTCTTCAGCAAATTGTGGTTGCCATTGCTGCTTCTGTAATTCTTTACTGGTTCAGAGAAAGAAAAAAAAAGACAACTTTAACTTTTATTACCTTCTTCAACAAAAGGGATGGCTCTCCTCCAAAGGGAAAGCAGAACCTTCACAAATAGTGCCACATGCAGCTAACAGAATCAAGGGGGATGGAGAAAAAGCAGGAGTGGGATACTGAAAATGCAAGAACAGCCATGATCATATTGAATGGTGCTGCAGGCTCGAATGGGCCAAATGGCCTACTCCCATACCACTTTGTATGTTTACAGGTTTCTAGGAGTACAGGAAAGTCTAGTGTTCTGACTCCACTAAATGGACAAGACACGCAATTTATCCCTTCTCTGTCAATAAAGTTGTCATTGCTGGTCATCTCCATCTTTGACATTTTTGCCCTTGTAGCCTCTGTTAAGGGAATCAAATGACCTGCACTATCTCCCAGTGCTCCTAGAGGTGGAATTTCAGTCAGAACTGTTTCAGGGTTCACTAAATTAACTTCAGAATCTTTAAGATTTGCTCATTCAAGAGTGTTTAAAGTTACACCAGCATGTCTTTCCAATAAAAGAGGCACAGTGATTAAGAATGACATCCAACTTTCTGCAATTGCTATTCCACTGCAGCAACTAAAGATAAAAGGTTGATTATTAATTCTTTTTTTAATTAAAAAATTGGCTTTACATTGGACACAATTTTTCATGCTCACCTCATATTTCAGATTGCACATACATCTATTTATTTACAAGATTTTTCTGACTATCTTATGAAGAAGAATTGCGTGTATGTTAGGCTTTTAACTCTCCTCATTTACATTTAATTCAGATATTTTGTAACCACATTGTCTGGTCATACTGCCCCTTTTGAGTACAAAATAAATATAAATATAGTTTGCCTTAGTTATGATATTTTTTTTCCCATGTTTTCTTTACACGCAACACAACACAATTGAACAATTCAAATCCAGTACCATTGCTGTCGAATCATGTGAAACTCAGGTCAAATCAAACCAAAATAATCTTCAAACCCAGTGCAACAACCTATCATGATAAAACTATTCTATCAATAATACACTCCAAGTGAGTGAAATTGTTTCAAATAAGTGGGGCACAACAAAACAGTCTCAGATTTGATGAACTGAACAGTTCAAAGCCAGTACAATAGTTCAAACTAGTTTTAAGAAATCAAATCCCATACAACAAAAGGATCATGACATTAACACGCTGAAGTAAGTTAAATTCTGTTTCAGTTGTGAGTCATTCCAGCGTGTTTCAATGTTTTCCTGGATTCCACACTGCTCTCTGAGACACCAGGAACAATAGCCTTGCCTATAAATTATGTTTACTGCTGAAGTGTGTACTCAGTACCCACAGGGAAAGCACTGTGTAGTGATCACTTTCAGATAAATTTTATTTTCATCAAGGAGGATGTCAGTGCTGGGAAATGAAATACTTCTCGCACCCAGTGTTAGGGTGATGCATTTCATAGTGCAGAATCCATTAGGGTTCAGTGTAGGATAATGCCTTCACCAGCTGAACCAACTGTACTTCTTATTCCCAAGTTGTCAATTCTGTGAACTGTCCTTAAATCACACCAGTGTCTATTTTGTTCTCTATTCTGCAGCAGCCTTGACTGCACTGAGAGCATTAGTCTGTGACAAATTCTGACACTATTGTTTTCAGAATGCTGAGGATATGAAATCAGGGATTCCCTTCGTCCTACACAATCCCAACATTCAAACTTTTATGTTAGTCACGGCTGGTGCTGAAGCAAGTAGCCAAGGTAAAAGGAGGCAGCATCTATTAATCCATCTAATCCTTTTCAGCTCATCTATACTGATGCATGGTCTTGGTTTTGCATGTTGGAATCTAATAAATTGCAGGATTTAATATTTCATGGATACTGCGCAGTGATATTTCAAGCATATATTCCACTGCCTGCATCCTGCATCTGGCACTGTGATCCAAACAATTTTTAGCAAATACAGTCTATCTTTCTTAATCTACATAAAATTCTGCACAACCCTAGCTTGCAGTCTAGGTTCAGCAATATTCACCAGATTAACAACAGACTAGTCAAGCAAAACTGAAAATGCTTTCTGAAACAACATGATTCCAATATCCTGAGCTTCCATGCATGTACCATGCTAAGTGAACGGTGCAGGTTGCAATTAACAGGACAAAAACCTTTTGTGGTGCTGATAGTTTGGCAAAGACACATCTTAAGTCACTGACATCCTCCTACCAGGTTGCCCATGTCATGTTACATTCATGTTAAGTGTGATAGACATTGTTTTGTAACTGTTAAGTGCCGCCTTCTCGGCCTTTAATGTAGTGGTCAGAAGTTGGATTTACTCCCAACTTCTTTGTATCTCTTTCTTTCTCTCTTACCCCTCACACCCCACCCCCTCCCCCTGACTCCACTCCCTCACCCTCTTTAAAATGTGACTGAAAATGGTCTGGAGGTTAGGTGCCAGGATTGGAAGGGCTGCTATTCTGAATTTTAATTTCTTTATTTTTCAAATTTTTGCCTATGATTTTATACTTTTGTGCCTAAGATGATATTATAGATCTGTAATGCTGTACTTTTAATTTCTTCACTTTTCTATTTTGTTTTCTTTCCTTAAGGATGTGTACTTAAGAATCGCTACTGAGGTGCCTTTGTACAGAAGATGGCATCATAAGTGGAGGCTTTTTCACTGTACTCATGTGCATACATGTGATAGAAAAGCGAATTCTAATTTTGATCACACTTCTTTTCTGTCTATCATAATATCTTTTTGCCCATACCATATCCAATTTGCTCCTTTGAAGCACTCAAGTTGGGAGAGGGGTGGAAGGAGGAGTTTGATGAGATTAAAAGTGTTGTTATATTAATATTTACCATCTTCTAAATTAAGTACATTGTCATAAACCTTCAATTACCTTGGCAAGATAAATCAATCAAGTCCAACCTAAAAATTGAGGGTAGGAGGCACTTGATCTATACCACTTAGTCCTATACTGGTACAGTACAGAGGTCCAAACATACAGAAAGAAATAGGGATATTAGTGGGTATTCATAGGAATTGGAGAGCTAATAAGGACCATAGTGATGTAAGAACACTGCCTAGCCAATCATCTGTGCAGGTATTGGGTATATTTCCTTCAGTGGTCCCCCACATCTGTGTACGCACCATCAAAATTTCAAGCATCTAGATAAAGGACCTGCCTGTAAAAGTGTCTGTGTATGAGTCTGTTTGTAAATTGTAAAAGATATCACTTCAGCAAAATCCCAACATAAATTTCTTATTCATAAAAAAACACGCTCAAATATTCGCCATCCACACTGGATGTCACAGCACAAAATAATGTAATGGCTTCAGGAAATATTTTGGCAAGCTGTCAGCAGAGAAGTATACCTTGAACAACCAAGGCTGAAAGTGATTGAGCATCTCTGTTAAAACCCAGAAACAGAGCCTGTGATGTATTTCTAAATGTCTTGGAATCATGTTCACACTCCCACCAAATACAAGGCACCATAATGTGCAGTTCAGGTTTTTACATAAGAGTGTAAGAGTGTGTGCACAAGATGGAGTGTGAGTATGTATAACTAAGATAAAAAATATTGTGTGCAAGAGTGACAGAGAGGGTGTATGTGAGACAGATAACACATGCAAGAGAGAGAGTGTATGTGAAAGGGAGCGTATGTGAGAGAATGTGTGTATGTGAGGGAAAGAGAAAGAAATAGTGTATGTGAAAGAGAGAGAGGGACACACACACACACACACACACAGAAAGAATGTGAGAAAGTGAGTGAGAGATTGAGTCTGTAAATCAGTCAAAATACGGAGGTTGATCTATTTCATGCACTAGTTGCTTCATAAGAATTCAGAACACATTTTCTGGTATTCTTTGTTGTTAATCTTGAAACATCTCATCCATAATTGCTATTCCAAAATAAATCAAACATTCCTTATATTTACACAGACTTGCAATAATTGCCTGTAAATTGCCTACCCATGTGTTGTCTTCTTGGCGATACTGCTTCCAATTTCTCTCAGTGTCACTGAACATTAGCACATAACTCGTCACCCAGTCTGAGCTCCCATACCGGCCCTGGGTTGCTACAGCGGTGATTTCTGTTCTCTCACCAAGGTCTATCTGTAACCATTGGTATTTGTCAGAATCTCTTGGGGACCATCCACCTGCTCCTTCAAGGGGAAAGAGTTGAGAAAAAAAAACAAGTTACCAAATGACCAGGATATAAATATGACAATGTTCAGACCTTATATTTCTCAGCTTCTTGGTGAAAAGATTCATGATTAATTTATTAATCTGCGGGTGAGAAAACTGATATGGACCATTGAAGAGCCAAAGTTCAGATTTAACCTTATGATAGAAGCAACTTATACCCGGATTTAAGTCTCATCATGTTTGATTTTATTCAGAGCATCAGGTTTGCAGAAAATAAGGTGTTTTATGATGAGGATTTGTAGAAAAGATTGTCCATTCTCTAATGTGGGCAGCACAGTGGCTCAGTGGTTAGCACTGCTGCCTCTCAGCACCAAACCCCAGGTTTAATTCCAACCTCGGGTGAATGGTTGTGCGGAGCTTGCACATTCTCTCTGGGTCTGCGTTGGATTCCTGCTGGTGCTCTGCTTTCTTTGCACAATCCAAAGATGTGCACGTTAGGTGAACTGACAATGCTGGATTGCCCATAGTGTTCAAGGATGTATAGGTTTGGTGCATTAGACAGAGAGGAGTTTGGGTTGGATGCTCTTCAGAGGACTGGCGTGGATTTGTTGGGCCAAGGGGCCCGTTTCTACACTGTAGGAATTCCATAATGTGAATTATGCAATATTCCCAACATCAGTTCAAGTTCAAAACATTTGAGTCAACTACTTTATAACAGCTTATACATGGCAACTTCTAAGAATGAAAGTCAGAAGGTTAAGACGTTTATTTCTTTAAAATTATTCATTTGTGCAGGCATCACAAGCTAGACCAGCATTTATTGCCCATCCCTGAATTGCTTAGAGGGCGGTTAAGAACCACTTACATTGCTGTGGTTCTGTCCTCACATGTAAACCAGATTAGGAAAGGATCATAGATTTGCTTCCCTCAAGGACATTAATAAACAATAAATTGGACCAGCTTTTTTTTTAAAAAAGTCATTTAATTCAAATTTATTCATCTGTGATGGTGGAATTTCACCCATATCCGTTGAATATTTTCTGAGGCCTGGGTTACTACTTCAATGACATTACAACCACACCACCACCACCACCTCCCCAGACTGGTTTATCAATTCCCACCATCATCCCAATCACCTGGAAAGATTTACAAAAGATTGTAATTTCTCTATGTTAGGCAATGCCTTTCTCAACCAAATCCTTTAGCCTCTATGTGGTCCATATCTTTATTTATTATCTTTTCATGTACCTGTTAAAATGCCTCTGAAGCATTGCTATTTGTATCTGCTTCTGCAACCCCATCTTACAGCACATTCCAGGCATTTACCACCCACCTCTTACATCCTGTTTAAACTTTCTCCCATTTACCGAGGTCCTGTAGTAATTGACATTTTTACACTGGGGAAAAAGACTCCATCTATCCATGACTCATCAGGTCACCCCTCAGTCTCTGGAGTTCAAGTGACAACAAACAGGAGTTTGTCCAATCACTCCACATAGCTAAAAATCTCGAAACCAAGCAACAGCCTGTACCGTCTCCAAAGCTTCCACATCTTTCTGGTAGTGTGAAGTCAGATCCGTACATAATATTCCATATGTCTCATAACTAAAGGCCTATACAGCTGCAAGACTTACTAATTTTTAAATACTCCTTGCTCTGACCACTGAAGGCAAGCATGCTGAAAGCCTTCTTGACCACCTTATTCACTTGTATTGCCAGCTTTAAGGAACTGTGAATCTATACACCAAGATCTCTTTCTATGTTAATGCTTCTAAGAGCTCTGTCATATACTGTATACTTCCCTCCTGCATTAATTTTCTAAAATGCATTTGTCTGCATTAAATTCCATCTTCAATTTCTCTGCTCAACTCTCCAGCCTATTGATGTCCTGCTGTATCCTCTGAATCAGACTCACTATCCACAGCTCCTCCAAGCTTATCAATCTGCAAATTTACTAATCAGGCAATTACATTGTTTCCCCCAATCATATATTAATTACAAACAACAGGAGTCATAGCACTAATCCCTGAAGAACACTCTTGGTCATAGATTTCCAGTCAGATAAATACCCTTCCACCACTTCTCTCTACCTTCTATGATCAAGCCAGTTCTGTATCCATCTGACCACCTCACGACAGACCCCATCTTACTTCACCTTCTGTATTAGCCTGCCATGAGGACACTTGCCAAAGTCCACGTTGACAACATCAAGTGCCCTGCCCTCATCAATCATCTTTGTCACTTCTGCAAAAGGTCATTAGCACTCAGCCTTGTAAAAGTGATTGCAGAGTGAAAAGTAAGTTACAAAACTATGATGAAAGCATGTACCAAATACATACCCAAAATGCTATTGATAGAGAATCAGTTGAGAATGTTCAAGGCACATTGATACCAAAACTGAAACATCATTCAAAGCAGTTCCACATCTTACTTTCATAATGAAATTATCAAGCAAGTGTGAACAAAATGCAGAATCCTTGTGGGATTATGTTTTGCCCAACTTTTCTGTGGAGTCAGTTTGGACTTCCACATCCAACTTGAGGTGGTGCTGCTAAACTGGAGGTGTGCGATGGAGGATTAGTTGACGAGGAATAGGTTAAGTTGAACACAGGCAGGAAATTGTTATTTAATATTGTGTTGAGGTGGGGGACTAAGTTCAATCATGCGATGCCACTCAATGTGCCTACATGCCATGTGGCAGAGTGTAGACTTTCCTCAATTCTTCATAAAAGCGTGCATCAGACTGGTACCTGCAAGGCAAGCCTGGCTTGCTTCTTGACATCATCAAAGAACTTAATCATACCACATTTGCACAGGTGATACAAACCTAATCTACTCAAGTTATTTAACTCTAACAATTACATGCGCTGACGGGATGTGTTAATGACTGCCAACCAACCTCTCGTATACCAAACATTAACTGTTTTAAATGCGTAGAACATCACCTCTCCAGTTTGTGTGCTATATTATCAGGTCATTATGTGTATCGTTTCTTTGTCAATCCAGTCTTTACTATTTTTTTTGTATCTGATTTGACCTTGACGTCTCTCCATTCAATTTGCCTTTCTGCTCAGCCTTTCAGTTTCATGGTCATCATGAATGAAACTGGCCTTTTATTCCAGATTTATACAATAAATCAAATGCAATTCCCCTGCTGTCATACTGGGATTAGAATTCATGTCTCCACATTATCAATACTGGTCTCTCGATGTGTAATCCAGCAATATTACTGTGCTGCTATTGAACCACTGTGCTTTATAGATGAACTGTTCTTTTCCTGCCTTCTAATAATAATACAGGTTCACAGCACAAGGTTTTGTACATTAGTGTGCACTTGTTTTCAAATAAGCTTCATGTGATTGTCACAACCATGACTAGGGGGCGGAACACATGCTGGCAAATACAGATGACATTAGAATGAGAGGCTAACAGAACAAAAAGATCAAGCAGAGGCAAAACAAACCATAAAAAAGTTAAAATATTGCACAGCCTAGACAAACAAAAAAAGGACAGTTTCAGGAATCTAATCTATTAATGACTTCAATGGAATAATTTATCCAGCTTTCTCTATTTTCTTTCAGTCATTCATGGTCATCACTGGCTGGGCCAACATTTATTGCCCATTCCTAATTGCTTAAGAAGGTAGTGCACAGCTGTCTTCTGAAACCACTCCAGTCCATGTGTTGTAAATTTGCCTCCATGCTGCTAGGGAAGGAGTTAAAATAGTTGAATTTAGGAACAGTTGAAAATAGGAACGCCAACATATTTGGGTGTATGGCTTGGAGAGAAAATTGCAGGTTATAAGATTACTTACAGTGTGGAAACAGGCCCTTTGGCCCAACAAGTCCACACCGACCCGCCGAAGCGCAACCCACCAGACCCATTCCACTACATTTACCCCTGCCCCTAACACTACAGGCAACTTAGCATGGCCAATTCACCTAACCTGCACATTTTTGAATTGTGGGAGGAAACCCACGGTTATGGTGTTCCCATGTATCTACTGTCCTTGTGCTTGGAGATGTTAGTAGTCAGGAGTTTGGAAGGTGCTGTCTGAGCAGCCTTGTAAATTTCTGTAGGAGATCTCCTAGAAGGCAGACCCTGTTGCTACTGAGCAGCTGTGATGGAGGTAGTGGATGCCTGTGCATGTGATGTAAATCAAGTGGGCTGCTTTATCCTGGATCATGTTGAACCTCTTGTGTTGTTGGACCTGTGCCCACCCAGGCCAATGGACAGCATTACTTCATACACCGAGTCAGAGCTTTAACAGGACAAAGTGGCCCCTCAGTCCCTTGTGCCTGTGCCATTATCAAACTTCCATCCATTCTAATCCCATTTTCCAGCGCATTTCCCATAACCCTACATACTATGACATTTCAAATGTCCATCTGAATAGCTCTTAAATATCATGTCCTATCTCTTTGACAGTGAGTTCCAGATACCCACAACTCTCTGGATGAAAGGAAGATTCCTCAAAATCCCTCTAAAACGTTCTGCTCCTTACCTTAAAACTGTCCCTTTGGTCATTCACCCCTCTGCTAAGGGGAAACATTTCTCTCTATCTACACTGTCTGTGCCCCTCAGAACCTTGTATACTACAATCCGATCCTCCTTCAACTCCCTCTACTTTTCGGAAAACAATTCCAGCCTATCTAGTCTCTCTTCATAGCTTATCCTATAGCATCAGCCTGGCTGCTCAAATGCAGTTAGATTTCTAACTTGGCCAAAACAGCAAGGGATGCTGGGTACATTGGCCAAGTAAAGCTCTGAAATCCCAACGCCCACACACTATACACAGTGTAAACACAGTAGCCAGGTGCTAATGGCAGTAGCATAATGTACAAGGCCACAGTTATCCTGGTCAGACATAGCCCAACAACTTATCCACTAAACAAAGGACAAGCCAGACAGAAAGGCACCAGATCCTGCTACGCAAAGAAACTTACAGTAGCAGGCCATCCAAAAGTCTCAAAGTATCTCCCTGGTTGGCCAGAACCATAGAAAATTCCAGAAAACCATCCAAGAGGTATAAAAACAGGGTCCACCAACACACCTCACTCTTGGAATCTCTGAAATCATCTGAGGCCTTCTAGGGAGACCAACATGGTAAGAGACAGAGATCAGCTGACCATCGAGAGAGAGAGGAAAGAAGCAGCTTCACAGACCCAGAGACAGAGCTACAGTGAGATAGCGACTGCGTAAATCTACGAGACACTCATGAAGAATTGTAAAATTAAGGGGCCAAATAGGGTTAGAGAATGTTCAGTATTGATGGCTATTGTAACATTGTTCCCAATAAAGTTGGGATGGTTTTGCACTGGTACTAGCTTTTGTTTGTATTCATTGGACCACTTCAGTATTGTGGGACACCTGGGCAAATTCATTCATAACCTTCTAGTCGGAGTTGTTTAAATTATTTTAAGGAGAGACTAGACAACAATCCAGAGAATCTCCTCTGAACCCTCGTTAATGCAATCACATCCTTCACATTGTATGGCAATTAGATAGCACACAGCACTACAGTTGTGGTCAAAATAATATTATATACAGTTCCATCATAAACTCCTTGCTCTTACATTCAAAGCTTTGAATAATAAAGAATAGTATCCCATAGGCTTTCTTAAGTGCACTATCTAACTTATCTGTGGACAGGCATATCAAGGTCCTTCTGATCCCTCAGATCATTTCATTCAATGTGTATTTCCTGGTCCCCAAAATGCATCCCAGGCTTTTCAGCATTAAATTCTATTTGTCAAATGTTCAGTTTAACTGTCCAGCCTGTCTATGTCATCCTGTAGTCTAAGGCTTTTTTTCCTCACTATTGGTTACACCAATTTTCATGTCATCTGTGTACGTACTGATCATACTGCCTACATTCATGATGAAATCATTAAATGTACATAATAATTGATACGGAGGAGCCGGTATTGGATTAGGGTGGACAAAGTTAAAAATCACAACACCAGGTTATAGTCCAACAGGTTTATTTGGAAACACTAGCTTTTGGAGCGCTGCCCTTCATCAGGTAACTATGGAGCAGGACTATAAGACACAATTTATAGCAAACGATTTTGCTGTAAATATAATCTTTTGCTATAAATTCTGTGTCTTATGGTCCTTCTCCATAGTTACTTGATGAAGGAGCAGTGCTCTGAAAGCTTATGCTTCCAAATAAACCTGTTGGACTATAACCTGGTGTCATAGAGTCATGGAATCATAGAGATGTACTGCATTGAAATAGACCCTTTGGTCCAACTCATCCATGCCGACCAGGTATCCCAACCAAATCTAGACCCACCCGGCCCATATTCATCCAAACCCTTCCTATTCATATACCCATCCAGATGCCTTTTAAATGTTGCAGTTGTACCAGCCTCCACCACTTCCTCTGGCAGCTCATTCCACACATGTTGTGTGATTATATATAAAGTTAACAATGAATACCAAGGGACCCAGCACCAAACTCTATGGTATGCCACTAGATACAGGCTTCTACTCACAAAAGCATTCTTCAACAATTACACTCTGCTTCCTGCAACTAAACCAATTTACCAAATTTCCTTGGATCCCATACGGGACCTTTCCAAAAGCCTTACTGAAGCCCAGGTAGACTACATCCAGTTCACCATCCTTACTTACATGCCTGGTCACCTCTTCAAAACATTCAATAACATCTGTTCAACTTGATCTCACTTTTACAAAGTTGTGTTGACTATCCTTGATTAATTTTCCTGTTCCTTGGATCCTGCCTGACCTGCTGCGCTTTTCCAGCAACACATTTTCAGCTCTGATCTCCAGCATCTGCAATCCTCACTTTCTCCGCCTTTATATTAGACACAAGGACTGCTATTGTCATTATTAAATAAAAGGACTGATGTCTCATTATTAAACACGAGGACTGCTATTCTCTATATTATGCACATGGTTGCTGCTCTCTATATTGGACACAGGGATTGTTGTCCTCTCTTACATCTATCGCTTAGATTTGGTTTCCCGACCACAGATGTTAGACTCACTGGCATGTAGTTTCCTCATTTATCCTTACCACGGTTCTTGAATAATGGTATCATATTAGCTATCCTCCAACCTTCTGACACTCCTCCTGTGGCCAAAGAGGATTCGAAAATTATGGTCAGAGCGCCTGCAATCTCCTCACACAGCAGCCTGGGATACATCTCAACTGGTTTTGGGGAATATCCACTACCACATCCGGCAAAACCACTAACACCTCTTCTCACTCAATGCTAATTTGTTCAAGCTTATCACCATCCCCCTACTTGATTCGATACTGTCATTCTCCAGTACTCATTTCAATCCTCAGCAAAGTCTTCTAACTTTGAACACAGATTTCTATGGTTGTCCCAATTCCATCCCTAATTATTCTCTTGGCCTTAATATACTTAGAAAGCATCTTCAGAATTTCTATAATGTTCATCATCCAATTTCTTTTATTCCGTTCCCTCTTCGCAATCTTAGTTTCTTTAAGTAACCCCAAGCACATTCTATATTCTTTTATGGCATTCAATGTTTTGAGTAGCTTTCTTTTTTTTTCTGCTTAATAAATCCTGCACGTACCTGGATATCCAACGTTCTCCAGACATGTTTATCCTGTTCTTCAACTTTATGAGAACATGTTGGCACTGCACTCTCATGATTACCCTTTTGAGTAGCTCTCACTGCTCTGATGTGTACTTTCTGGTGACTTGCTGCTCCCAGTCGACTTTGGCAAGACCTTGTCTTACCTTATTAAAGTCAGCCTTCCTCCAATTAGTAAATTTATTTCCAATCAACTTACCTTAAATTCATTGAATAATGGCTACTCCTGGCTTGTAGATGGTGGTTCAGTTTTGGTGGGGGAGGTTGAAGAAATGAACTGTGTGTTGCAAGACTCCTGGCTTATGACCTGCTCTTGCAGCCATACTGTATACCCTTTACTTTTAGTATGTATATGTCTGTTCCGGTTCAGTTGACAGTCGTTGGTCATGCAGAACATTAATGATGGGGATTTGTTGATGGTAATGCAATTGAATGTTAAGGGATGATGATTAGAGTCTCTCTTGGTAGAGCTGGTTATTGCTTGGCATTTGTGTGGCATAGATGTTACTTGCAGAAAGAGAGGACTGCAAAGGCTGGAGATCAGGGTTGAGAGTGTGGTGCTGGAAAGGCACAGCTGGTCAGGCAGCATCCGAGGAACAGGAGAATTGGCATAAGCCCTTCATCAGGAATGAGGCTTGTGGCCATAGGAGCTGAAAGATAAATGGGAGGAGGAGTGGGACGTTGAGGAAGGTAGGTGAGAATGCAATAGGTAGATGAAAGTGAGGGTGAAGGTAGAGAGGTGGGTGGAGTGGATATTTGGGAAAAATGATGGACATGTCAAGAGGGCAGTGCTGAGTTGGAGGCTTGGGACTGGTATAAGGCAGGGGAAGGGGAACTGAGGAAACTGGTGAAATCCATATTGTCAGCTCAAAATTGAGCATCTTCCAGGTTTTGTTTCATTTAGATATGGGCTGCTTCTGAGGAGTCATGAATGGTGTTGAACACTATCCAAGGAACATGAATATTCCTATTTCTGACCTTGTGATGGAGGGAAGGACATTGATGAAGCAGCTGAAGATGGTTGGGCCTAGTGCACTAACTGAACAACTTCTGCAGAGATGTCCTGGAACTGAGATAATGGACTTCCAATAACCATGACCATCTTCCTATGTGACCCCATCAACTGAAGTGCTTTCTTCTGATTCCCGTCAACACTAGTTTCATCGGATTCCTTGATGCCACACCCAGTCAAATAAGTCCTCGATGGCAATATTAGTCATTCTCATCTCAGCTCTGGAATTCCGTTCTTTTGTCCATGTTTGAGCCAAGACTGTAACGAGGTCACTTTGCTGAGGATTAAGAGTTGACTGATAAGGCAGTAGTTGGCCTGGTTCGGTTAGTTCTGTTTTTGTGTATAGGACATATCCAAGTGACTTTCCACATTGGCGATCGATGCCATGTTGTCGCTGGATGGAGACAGTTTGGTTTGGGGTGTGGCAAGTTCCATAGCATCAGTTTTCATTATTATTTCTAAATGTTGTCAGGTATGAAGACTGGTATGTATGATACTGGAGACCTCAGAAAGAGGCCAAGATGGATCGCCTGATGATGGGCTTTTGCCCGAAACGTCGATTTTCCTGCTCCTCAGATGCCGCCTGACCTGCTGTGCTTTTCCAGAACCACTCGAGTCTTGACTCTGATCGCCAGCATCTGCAGTCCACACTTTCACAAAGATGGATCATTCCCCGCCCCCACTTCTGGATGACGACTATAGGATAATTAGGTGCATGCTTTTGAATGAAACAGACTTGATGGGCTGAAGGGTCTTTTTCTAGGTGCGTAGACCATAAGACCATCAGACAAAGAACAGAAATTAGGCCATTGAGCCCATCAAGTCTGCTCCACCATTCAATCATGGCTGATAAATTTATCTACCCTATTTTCCCACTTTCCCCCGCAACCCTTGATCCGCTTGACAACCAAGAACCTATCCATCTCGGTCTTAAATATACTCAATGACCTGGCCTCCACAGCCTTCTGTGTCAATGAATTCCATAGACTCACCACTCTCTGGTTTAAGATGTTTCTCCTTATCTCCATTCTAAAGGGTCTTCCCTTTACTCTAAGACTGTACCCTCGGGTCCTAGTCTCTCCTACCAATGAAAAATATCTTCCCAACATCCACTCTGTCCAGGCCATTCAGTATTCTGTAAGTTTCAATTAGATCCCCCCCCCCCCATCCTTCTCAACTCCATCAAGTAAAGACAGAGAGTCCCCAAAATTTCTCATTTGTAAACCTTTTTTGTCCTGGAACCATTTTTGTCAAGCTCATCTGAACACACTGCAAGGCCAGTCTATCCTTCCTGAGATATGGGTTGACTTCCGATACTCTTTTATTACAATTTTGTCAACATGCTTTGTATTGAGGTGCTGGGTCTCTTATACTTGAGGATGAAGATATTTATGTAGCCTCTAACGCCACTGAGTCATTTATTTTCCTATTACAGTTCACGACTGTGAATATGGCAAGTGTACAGAGCTCAGATCTGATCTGTCAAATTAGATCTGATCTGTGGAATTGTAGAACTGTAGAATCTTCCACTCATGTCAGTTTGCAGTGACCAGTCAGCATTTCCAGAGAGAGGATATGATCTGGCTTAAATGAGGTCAAGAAACACAGATGTTGAGGTTTAAAATTAAATCTGAAGTGAGTATGGCAGAAACACAGAAGAAATGCTGAACTTGAGACCTTTACTGTCTGAATGTGCGAGATGTGATATTTAATTAAATATGAAATTTATAATCCCAGTCTGCTCCTAAACCACTGACACTGTCAATTGAAGACAATTTGATGTCTTGTCTGACTAAAAAAAGTTCATAGAAAATTAATTACAATTTTTTTCTGCTGGAACAAACTAGTTGAACAACCAAAAGGATCAAAAAGGAAATCATTATAAAAAGGATTATTGAATCTGAGAGATTGAAAGAGCATTTGTATTGTGCAGACGCAATTCAATCTTGTTCACTAATGAGTGGTTACTCCAATAAGGCACATTAGTTTCTTCAGTTTTATATCAGAGCAACCAAGCTTTCACTGAAATAATTGCAATTTTTTTTATAAAAAGCATATTTGAATGCTGGTGAAAAGTGAGTGGAAGGTGAGGTGATGTCCAAGTGGTATTATCAGTGGACCATTAACCCAGAGATCCAGGTAATGTTCTGTGGGGCCAGGCTTGAATCCCACCGTGGCAAATGGTGGATTTTCAATTGAATGGTAATCTGGAATTAAAAGTGTCTAACGATGACCATTATCAATTGTCAGGAAAAATAAAACAACTGATTCACTAATTTTGTTCAGAGAAGCAAACTGCCATCCTTAGCCTGGTCTGTGACTCCAGACGGACAGCAATGTAGATGACTCTCTAATGCCCTCTCTGCAGTTAGGGATAGGGCCAGCCAGTGATGCCCACTTCCTGTGAAGGAATGGAAATAAAAGGCTCCAGAGCTTTTTATCTTAAATGTAAATTCAATGTACACTCAAATGTAAATTTCAAACAAATCACAACAGAAGAGAAAGGAGATGATGTAGAGGTTGCCATAGAGAAAGCTGAATGTTCTGGTAATTCAAAAAAAGCTGCAAGGTTTGAAACTAATCCTATTGTTTTCAGAGAACAGGTCCTTGTGTACAAATGCATCTTGTTCCCACTAAGGAGCTCTACAGTGGAGTTCAAGCCCCTTAGTCAAAGGGTTAATAACGAGGGGGCAAAAGTTGACAGTGAAAGGCAGAAGGTTTATAGGGTGTGTGAAGAAAAACATTTTCAACCAGATGGTTGCGGGAGTCCTGAATGCACTGCCTGAGAGGGTAACAGAGTGGGAAACCTCACAACCATTAAAAAGTACTTGGATAAACACTTGAAGTGTCATAATATTTAAGACCATGTGCCAAGTGCTAGAAAGTGGGATGAGTGCAGATTTAAAGTGTTTGTTGTTGGTACAGGCTCAATGGGCCGAAGGGCCTCTTCAGTACTGATTGAATTGAATTGAATGTTAAATACAAGTGACAATGAAACAAAGAAATACAATGAAAAGTGTATCATCTTGCCATGCTCCAGCGCCATTTTGAGTTCCAGAAGACATTAAGATATAACTAGAATATAACTAAAAACAGAGTTGTTCCTCCCTCCTTGTACTCCGCTCGTCATCACAGGATGGGGACGTTGGAATGAGGTCTCCACATGAGGTTCTGTGCCCACCAGTGCCCCCGCTTCACAGAACATTTCAGGAATCTGGCTCAATGACCACCATTACCACTACTGTATTCTAGGAGTACCACACTGGGCCTGCCACATTGTCATCAATCCACCAGGAGTACCTTTTCAGGCCGACTGCATCACCATAGCTGCCCAGCGCCAACCACAGATGCTGCCTTCTCCATTGGCATGGCTAAGCCTAGAAAACAGTCAATGCCCTGTGCAATATCACCACCAACACCCAACCCTCACCCCAGAACTTCACCACTCACTCCAGGATAAAGTTTCTTCTAATGCCACGTAGCTTCTTTAACCAATCATTTTAACTGTTTTCAAGTGTGGGAATTTGGCCAGTCCAAGCTCCTCCTGATTTGGAATAGCTCCATCAGCACTTCTGCCAACCTTCTCCCCTCAACTGGGAACATCTCCAATTCATATTCAGAACAGAACCTCTTCACCCTCGTGTGATGCTGCTGCTCCTTTAACAATTATGGAATCCCCTATAACTATCACTTGTATTTTTGCTGCCCTCTCTTGAATGGCTTTCTGTACCATGGTGCTGTGGTGAGCTGGCTCATCGTCCCCACAACCCTCTTCTTCATCCACACAGGGAGCAAGCACCTCATATCTGTTGGATAAGGTCAAAAGCTGACGCTCCTCCATTCCTGAACTCAGGTTTCCCCAACGTGTTTCATTTGCAATCACACCCTGTTGTCCTGACCACTAACTGAATTTGAATTACTTAATCTCCCAGGTGTGACTGCCTCCTGAAACAAAGCATCCAGGTAATTCTCCCCTTCCAGATGTGCTGCAACGTTTGAAGCCCAGTTTCCAGCACATCAACTCTGATCTGGAGTTCTTCCAGCAACCAACACTTGTTGCAGATGTGATCACTGCCATTCACAATGAGATCAGCCAGCTCCCACATCATATAGCTACAGTACATCACCTGCCCAGCCATCTCTATTCAGTTGATTACTGTATTACTTGATATAACTTTATGAGTTAAATAACTTCTAATATTTCTCTGATGTGGTCCTTTTCAAATAGCCAATTAATAGATCAATAATAATAGTACATTTTTAACCCTCTATTACAAAATCAATGCAGTTACAAAGACTGATGCATATTGGTGTTGTAAAGTTGGGACAAGCAACTTATATTTCTAACTTGGACTTGCTCAGAGGATACTGGTAGTAACCTTCAGGCAAAAGTGAGTACTGCAGATGCTGGAATTCAGAGTCTCGATTAGAGTTGTGCTGGAGAAGCACAGCAGGTCAGGCAGCATCCGAGGAGCAGGAAAATTGACGTTTCGGGCAAAAGCCCTTCATCAGGAATGAAGACAGGGAGCCTCCGGGATGGAGAGATAAATGGAGGGGGGGGTGGGCTGGGGAGAAGGTAGCATAGAGTACAATAGGTGGATGGGGGTGGGGATGGAGGTGATAGGTCAGAGAGGAGCGTGGAGTGGATAGGTGGGAAGGGAGATTGGCCGGTAGGACAGGTCATGAGGATGCTGCTGAGCTGGAAGGTTGGAACTGGGGTAAGGTGAGAGGAGGGGAAATGAGGAAACTGGTGAAGTCCATATTGAAGCCCTGGGGTTGAAGTGTTCCGAGGCAGAAGATGAGACGCTCTTCCTCCACGCGTCGGGTGGTGAGGGAGCAGCAGTGGAGGAGGCCCAGGACCTGCATGTCCTCGGCAGAGTGGGAGGGGAAGTTGAAATGTTGGACCACGGGGCGATGGGGTTGATTGGTGCGGGTGGCCAGGAGATGTTCCCTAAAGCACTCTGTGAGAAGGCGTCCGGTCTCTTCAATGTAGAGGAGACCACATCGGGAGCAACAGATACAATAAAAGATATTAGTGGATGCGCAGGTGAAACTATGATGGATGTGGAAGGCCCGTTTGGGGCCTTGGATGAAGGTGAGTGAGGAGGTGTGGGGGGGCGGGGGAGCGTGGATATGACCAGATAGTCACAGACGGAACGGTCTTTGTGGAAGGCAGAAATGGGTGGGGAGGGAAATATATCCCTAGTAATGGGGTCCATTTGGAGGTGGCGGAAATGTCGGCGGATTATGCGGTTTATGTGAAGATTGGTGGGGTGAAAGGCAAGAACTGGGAAGTCTGTCCTTGTTACGGTTGGAGGGGTGGGGTCTGAGGGTGGAGGTGTGGGACATGGATAAGATACGTTGGAGGGCATCTTCAACTATGTGGGAAGGGAAATTAAAGAAGGAGGCCATCTGGTGTGTTCTGTGGTGGAACTGGTCCTCCTGCTGGAGGAATTAGGAATAGGAGAAAACATTTTTGCAGGGAGTAGGGTGGGAGGAGGTGTAATCCAGGTAGCTGTGGGAGTCGGTGGGTTTGTAAAAAATGTCGGTGTCAAGTCGGTCGTCATTGATGGAGATGGAGAGATCCAGGGAGGGGAGGGAGGTGTCAGAGATGGTCCAGGTGAATTTAAGGTCAGGGTGGAATGTGTTGGTGAAGATGATGAATTGCTCTATCTCTTTGCAGGAGCATAAGGTGGCGCTGATGCAGTCATCAATGTAGCGGAGGAAGAGGTGGAGAGTGGTGCTGGTGTAACTACGGAAGATGGACTGTTCTACAAAGCCGACAAAGAGATAGGCATAGCAGGGGCCCATATGGGTGCCCATGGCTACCCCTTTGGTTTGGAGGAAGTGGGAGGATTTGAAGGAGAAATTGATAAGGGTGAGGACCAGTTCAGCTAAACGAATGAGAGTGTCAGTGGAAGGGTACTAGGGTGTAGGTTTGCTCACTGAGCTGTAGGTTTGACATCCAGACGTTTCATTACCTGGCTAGGTAACATTACCAGTGGCAATCTCCAAGTGAAGCGAAGCTGTTGTCTCCTTCTTTCTATTTATATCTTTCTCCTGGATGGGATTCCTGGGGTAAATGGTGATGTCATTTCCTGTTCATTTTCTGAGGGGTTGATGGATGGCATCTAGATCTACGTGTTTGTTTATGGCATTGTGGTTGGAGTGCCAGGCCTCTCGGAATTCTCTGGCATGTCTGTTCGGGGCGTCGGGAGAGGAAGAAATGGAGGGCTTGGACGTCCTGGTCTTGGCGAATGGAGGTGTAGGGGGATTGGATATCCATGGTGAAGAAAAGGCATTGGGGGCCAGGGAAACGGAAGTCTTGGGAGGAGGTGGAGGGCGGGGGTGATGTCTCAAATGTATGTGGGCAGTTCCTGGACTAGGCAGGATAGGACAGTATCGAAGTAGGTGGAGATGAGTTCGGTGGGGCAGGAGCAGGCTGAGACAATGGGTCAGCTGGGCTTGTGGATCTTGGGAAAGAGGTAGAATCAGGCGGTGCAGGGTTCCTAGACTACGAGGTTGGAAGCTGTGTGTGGGAGATCTCCTGAGGTGATGAGGTTGAAACAAACCTTTGTCAGAAAGGGGAATGAAAATTTTGGCTTTTGTAACACCAAATGGATTGTATCAGTTTAAAGTCATACTGTTTGGTATGAAAAATGTGCCAGCCACATTTCAGACACTAACCAATAAGGTCATTTCCAGATTACCCAATTGTGTAGTTTATATTGATGACCTGGTGATTTCTAGTCACCATGGTAGAAACATTTGCAACATTTATCAGAATTGTAAGATTGACTTCGGGAGGAAAGCTTGGTGATAAACCTGGTTAAGAGTGAATTTGCCAAAGCCCAAGTCAGTGGGGAATTTCCCATACCATCATCAAAAAGAGCAATGCGATGATTCCTGGGATTGAGTGGACTTTATTGAAAATTCATTCCAAATTTTAACAGTGTTGCTGCTCCACTCACTGAATTTCTGAAGAAAGGCAAGAATTTTCAGTGGACTGTGGACTGTCAGAAGGCATTTGACAACCTGAAAACTGTGTTAACCACTGCCCCAGTATTAGCCACATCTAATCCCACAAAGCCATTCAAGGTGTCGGTGCTCTGCTCTTGCAGGAAGATGACATGAAGGTAGAAAGGCCTGTCAGGTATTTCTCCAGGAAATTGAACATTCATCAGCAGGAATATTCGACAGTTGAGAAGGAGACATTGAGCGTGGTGTTGGTGTTACAACATTTCAATGTTTATGTTACCAGTAATATATCTGAGACAATCATAAACACTGACCATCACCCATTGAAGCTTGTGGAGAAATTCAAGGACAAAAATTCCAGACTGTTGTTACAGCCATTAGGTTTGAAAGTTGTGAATTTTGCAGGACAAGAAAATGTGATTGTCGACACATGTTTGAGACTTGAATGAGAAACAGAGGCGTTCAGTGGCAGGAGTAAATGGACTGAAACAGAGTGCATTAGTGCATGTTTGCATGTTTATAGTCTGTAATGTATATGGGAATTGTAGTATCTTAACAGTGTGAGATTAAGGGACTTTAAAATTAAGTCATCTTTGTTGTGGTTCTGTTCGCCGAGCTGGGAATTTGTGTTGCAGACGTTTCGTCCCCTGTCTAGGTGACATCCTCAGTGTTTGGGAGCCTCCTGTGAAGCGCTTCTTTGTTGTTTCCGGCATTTAGTGTGGTTTGTCTCTGCCACTTCCGGTTGTCAGTTCCAGCTGTCCGTTGCAGTGGTCAGTATATTTGAATGTTGATGGTTCATTTCTTTAAGGGGGGAGGTGTGATGATACTGCTCCTTTAACAAGTTTGTGTTGTCTTTTTTTTTCACAAGTGTTTTATGTGTTCCGAAATGTCTGGGGTTGATTTCCTTGAAGAAGCTTTAAAATTTAAAAAAAACTTGTACAATGAAAAGTGAGTGGCCAGTTCCCCCAGCTCAGTATTTCTCTGGTTTGGGTTGAGTTTAGTAGTCTGGCTGTTCAGAGAAAGCAGTCAGTTTATTTGAGGCTGTGGGTCAAAGAAACAGCTGCATGAAGAAGATGTTCCATGCTGAATCTCTCTTCCAACTCTTTCTCTCTGACATCTCTCCTGTTAGACCCTATGCTTGATTTTACCTTTTTTTTAACCACAGGCTATTTATGGGGACTGTTGTAATGCGAGGTACTGCATTTTGGGAAAGCAAATCTTAGCAGGACTTATACACTTAATGGTAAGGTCCGAGGGAGTGTTGCTGAACAAAGAGACCTTGGAGTGCAGGTTCACAGCTCCTTGAAAGTGAAGTCACAGGTAGATAGGATAGTGAAGAAAGCATTTGGTATGCCTTCCTTTATTGGTCAGAGTATCGAGTACAGGAGTTTGGAGGTCATGTTGCAGCTGTACAGGACATTGGTTAGGCCACTGTTGGAATATTGCATGCAATTCTGGTCTCCTTCCTATCAGAAAGATGTTGTGAAATTTGAAAGGGTTCAGAAAAGATTTATAAGAATGTTGCCACAGTTGGAGGATTTGAGCTATAGGGAGAGGCTAAACAGGTTGGAGCTGTTTTCCATGAAGCGTCGGAGGCTGAGGGGTGAGCTTATAAAGGTTTACAAAATTATGAGGGGCATGGATAGGGTAAATAGGCAAAGTCTTTTCCCTCAGTTCAGGGAGTCCAGAACTAGAGGGCAAAGGTTTAGGGTGAAAGGGGAAAGATATAAAAGAGACCTAAGGGCAACCTTTTCACACAGAGGGTGGTACATGTATGGAATGAGCTGCCAAAGGAAGTGGTAGAGGCTGGTACAATTGCAACATTTAAGAGGCATTTGGATGGGTATATGAATAGGAAGGGTTTGGAGGGATATGGGCCAGGTGCTGGCAGGTGGGACTAGATTGGGTTGGGATATCTGGTCGGCATGGAAAGGTTGGACTGAAGGGTCTGTTTCCATGCTGTATATCTCTATGACTCTAGTTGGAACAGCCTTATTAAGTTGGGATAAGCTGTTGGGTTTTCAGACAGGTTGTTGTTCTATATTCTGTTCTCTTTTGTTTGTGTTTCACTAGGTCATCTTGCAAATAAATTCTATCTTGTTTCAAACCGAGTGGTTGGGCATCACACCTGGAATATCCACTGTGCACCTTCTTAAAACAACTAACAAAGTTAGGGTCCGGGCTGCTTTCTTAAAAATATTTTGAGGAGGTCTGACCGGGTCCTTAACACTTGGAACCATTCTCAAAAGATTTCTTGTACTGTCTCCAAAAGGTTCACCTCCATTCTCAAGTGCGGCACCCAGAACTGGATGCAAAAAATGCGGCTGGGATTGAATTAATGATGAATGTAATTTCAGGAGAGCACTCCATGCTCTTTTATTTCTGCTAATAAAGACAAAGTGCTGGCCATTGTTAGCCTGAATGATATATTAACCACTCTCTCAACCTGTCCTGCCACCTGTAATAGTTTCTGAATATATATCAACAGAGGAAACTCAACTCTGGTTTTCCCATTAGCTTTGTATCCATTATTATATATTGTCTCCGAAATATCTCCACAGAGGCCAGTACCTCGTCATCAAATCCCCTTTTATTTACATCTAGAGTGTCTTTGACAGCGATACAGCTCCCTCACAGCCAGCTCTCAGGGTGAACAGAACCCCTGACACTGAACTGTCGGACATGGCTCCCTGATTGGACCAGGTTAACAATCCCAGACAGGGAACTCATATTCTGTGAGCTCTACCCGACAAACGTCATTACAATCACTACAGTCTGTTCTGCTATAACACAGTACTTGCATTCTCGTGCAACTTTTTTTAATAGAAAAATTGCATAATAGAAATAATGTGGCATGAGAACCACCAAAAATATCAGTAAAATTTGAAACAAAAATAGTAGTTAGCATAACATAAATGATAACACAGACTAAATAAATGTTAAAATCATATATTTTAATGAAGTAACACAGTACATTTAACACTAAGTTTGCTGAGTTGCAATACTGCATTAAGACAGGGCCTGAGGGTCATCATCAACATCATCATTACTTTCAGGTGCAGTTCTGGGTGCAGGGCTATGACAAAAGAAAATAGTTAGTCCAGAACTGGATGGCTGTGGTTTATTCCTGATGAAGGGCTTTTGCCCGAAACGTCAATTTTGCTGCACTTTGGATGCTGCCTGAAGTGCTGTGCTCATCTAGCACCACTCATCCAGGCTGTGGTTTATTGTTCTCAGACAGTTTCGTCGTGGGGCTGTCTTAAAAAAGGCATCTTGTCTTTGCTATTTTGCCATCTTTCTTCCTTCATGAAGAAGCTGTTTGATAGGGTGCCAGATAAAATTTTATGCCACGAACAGTTATCCTGCTGCGATCTGTATCATAGTCCTTGTCTTCTAAGAGCAGCAACTGCTTCTCAACTTCCCTCAGGATAGAAAACGAAAGAAAAGTGGAAAGTTTTTGTGGGACTCAAGCAGCTCGTCGACATCTTCAGTCTTCACTTCTTCAAATCCAACTTGCTTTGCAAGAGCGACACAGTGTTCTGTGATTGCTAGAAGCTCCTCTGATGGTTCAATGCCTTCAAAATCATGAAGAAAATCTGGGAGAAGCTTTTGTTAAACAGTATGCAAGCAGTCCTTACTGACATCACCCTAGGCCTCCACAATGATGTCAACAGCATTCATTATGTTAAAGCTCTTCCAAAACTGAAGAGCACTGTCCTTATTATCCCCTCAGTAGCTGCAATCGGCTTCCTGTATGTGTGCCTTAAATAATAAGCTTCAAAAGCTGCATATCGCACCCTGGTCCATGGGTTGACTGACAGAGGTTGTGTACAGAGGTAGAAAGAACACTTTGATGGTTTCAGAAAGCTCACTAATGGTGGGAGGATGGCTCGGTGCATTGTCCAGAATGAGGAAAATCTTCAAGTCCAAATATTTTCTTCTGCAACAATTTCGAAAACAACCTCCTCAAAACCATCAACAATAAGGTCAGAAGAAAACCTGCTCCTTCTTTTGCTTGACCTGAAGTCAACCCCTAGAATGGACTTAAGGTAACCCAGGAATGGAATTGCGGAATAGTCAACGAGACTTTGCATTAAAAAAAAACTGTTTCCCAATTCACCAATCACGCTACTGCCAAATCATATTTTAATGAAATGCATGGTATAGGAGAACAACTTGTACAGTCTCTCTATACTTTTCCAGTTTCTGTGCATTGAATTTCACCAGTGACCAGTGCTGCTATTCCACCAACTTGGTAAGGTTCTTTTGAAGTTATAAAGATAACATCCGTTTAATTTTCTTTATTTTGGATGGTGAACTAAAGGAGAAAGAACTGATTTAAAGCCACGAGCTGTGGAAGGAGTTTCTACACTTTGAAAATAGGCTGTTGTGACACAACTTGTTGTGTCTAAACAGCTGCTTTGAAATTAGTGAGGAAAGAGAGATAAGAAGCCATAGCAACAGGAGATGTGTTCAAAGTGCTGCAAGTAAGGAAAGTACTGTGGATGCTAGAAATCTGAAATAAACATCGAAAATGTTGGGAAAATTCAACAACAACAACTTTGAAGAAAGAAACAGTCAACGTTTCAAGTCTGTTATGATTCTTCTTCAAATACACAGAATTCTTCAGATTCCACAGCTAGATTAGATTACTTACAGTGTGGAAACAGGCCCTTCGGCCCAACAAGTCCACACCAATCCACCGAAGTGCAGCCCATCCATACCCCTACATTTACCCCTTGCCTAACACTACAGGCAATTTAGCGTGGCCAATTCATCTGAACTGCACATCTTTGGACTATGGGAGGAAACCAGAGCACCCGGAGGAAACCCACACAGACACGGGGAGAACGTACAAACTCCACACAGTCAGTCGCCTGAGTTGGGAATTGAACCCGGGTCTCTGGTGCTGTGAGGCAGCACTGCTAACCACTGTGCCACCGTGCCGCCCACAACATTGTGACCAGTTCTGGACATTGAACACCATCAACCTGGCAACAGCTTTTTTATTGGCCCCTGGGCAGGTGAACAGCTTGGCTGTTTATAATCAATGCAAAGAAACCTCAGGACTACTTAAGTAGTAGGTTCTGTCCCTCTGCAGTGAAAGTAACTGAAGCCTGAAGATAGCCAATTATTTTCTCCTCACGGTAACTCTGAGCTGCTTCCTTTAACCAGTAAGTCAAAGACTATAATTAGTGAGCCAGCTGCCCTGTGCCTCCTCCCTCGAGAAAGAAGATCTGAGAAGGTCTTGGGAAGCAAAAAAATAAGTCATCAAATCCAACAAACTGGTGCTACTGAACTGCATTTCCCCAGGGGTTTTTCCCTCCACTCATAACACTTACATCTTTGCATATCTGTAGGTGCTTTACAAAGGGATGAGAGCTATTACTTGATGTTGTTAAGACAAAGTTTTACTTTGACTGTTATCAGTGTTTACTTATTTAAGTATTGCTTATGGGATGTTGCATCTCTGGCTGCATCAACATTTATTGCCCAATCCAATTTCCCATGAGAAGGTGATGGTGAGCTGCCTTCTCACCTACTGTATATTGACTCATAAGGCCATTAGGGACAGCGTTCCAAAATTTGGACCCAGGGACACTGAAAGAACAACAATATATTTCTACATCAGGATGGCGAGAGGATTGGAGGGCAATTTGCAGTTGGTGGCATTCCCATGTGTTTGCTGCCCTTGTTACTTGAGATAAAAGTGGTTGCAAAGACAGAATATTCTGCACACGAAACCTTGGTGAATTTGAAGTACATTTTGTAGATAGAAGACACTGCTCCTGCTGGGTGCGGGTTGGGGGGAGAGTGGATGCTTGTGGGTAGGGTTAGAGTCAGGCGAATCAAGTGGGCTGCTTTGTCCTGGATGATGTCAAACTTATTGAGTGTTACTGAAGCTGCACTCATCCAATGGAAAGTATTCCGTCCTGATTAGAGTGCAGGAGAGACATGTTCCTGTGAAAATGAGGGATGGAAATGGCAAGATTAGGGAACCATGCATGACAAGTGAAATTGTGAGATTAGCTGAGGGGGAAAAGGGAGCATTTATAAAGTCTGGGTGACTGAAGACAGATGAAGCTTTGGAAGAATATCGAGAATGTAGACCAATCTGAAATGAGGAATTAAGAAGGCTAAAAGGGGCCAGGAGATCTCTTTAACAAACAGGGTTAAGTAAAACCCTAAAGCTTTTTATTCATATATAAGGAGTGTGAGGATAACTAGAGAAAGGGTTGGCCCACTCAAGGACAAAGGAGGTAAGTTTTGCATAGAGTCAGAGAAAATGGGTGAGATTCTTAATGGATACTTTGCATCAATATTCAAAGAGGGGAGGGACATGATGAATGTTGAGGTTAGAGATAGATCTTTGATTACTCTTGGGCAAGTCAGCATAAGGAAGGAGGATGTGGTGGCATTCCAAAAGACAAACCTCCAGGTCAGACGGGATCTATCCTAGGTTACTGAGGGAAGCGAGAGAGGAAATAGCTGGGGCCTTAACAAATATCTTTGCAGCATCCTTGAACATGGTGAGGTCCCAGAGGACTGGAGAATTGCAATGTCCCCTTGTTTAAGAAGGGATACTCCAGGTAATTATAGATCGATCAGCCTGATGTCAGTGGTAGGGAAGCTGCTGGAGAAGATACAGAGGGATAGGATCTATTCCCATTTGGAAGGAAATGAGCTTGTCAGTGATAGGCAATATGGTTTTGTGCAGGGAAGGCCACGTCTTACCAACTTAATAGAATTCTTTGTGGAAGTGACAAATGTGATTGATGAGGGAAGGGCTGTAGATGTCATACACATGGACTTCAGTAAGGCGTTTGATAAGGCTCCCCATAGTAAGCTAATGGAGAAAGTGAAGTCATATGGAGTCCAGGGTGTACTGGCTAGATGGATAAAGAATAGGCTGGGCAACAGGAGACAGAGTAGTAGTGGAAAGGAGTTTCTAAAATGGAGAACCGTGACCAGTGGTGTTACACAGGGATCCGTGCTAGGTCCACTGTTGTTTTTGACATACATAAATGATTTGGCAAAACTTTTAGGTGATCTGATTAGAAAGTTTGCAGATGACACTTAAGGTTGGTGGAGTAACAGATAGTGAAGGGGACTATCATAGAATACAGCAGAATATAGATTGATTGGAGAGTTGGGCAGAGAAATGGCAGATGGAATTCAATCCAGGCAACTGCAAGGTGATGCATTTTGGAAGATCCAATTCAAGAACAAACTATACAGTAAATGGAAAAGTCCTGGGGATAAATGATGTACACAGAGATCTGGATATTCAGGTCCATTGTTCCCTGAAGATGGCAACGCAAGTCAATAGGGTAGTCAAGAAGGATATGGCTTGCTCTCTTTCATCAGAAGAAGTATCGAGTACAAGAGTTGGCAGGTCATGTTACAGTTGTATAAGATTTTGGCTCAGCCGCATTTGGGATACTATGTACAGTTCTGGTTACTACATCACCAAAAGGATGTGGATGCTTTGGAGAGGGTGTAGAGGAGGTTCACCAGGATGTTGTCTGGTATGGACGGTGCTAGCTATGAAGGGAGGTTGAGTAGATTAGGATTATTCACATTAGAAAGACGGAGGTTAAGCGTAGCCTGACTGAGATCTACAAAATCATGAGAGGTATACACAGGATGGATAGCAAGAAGCTTTTTGCCAGAGTGAGGGACTCAATTAAGAGGGGTCACAAGTTCAAATTTTAGGAGAGGTTCAGGGGAGATATGCGCGGAAAGTTCTTTACACAGAAGGTGGTGGATGCCTGGAACGCGTTGCCAGCAGAAAGGTAGAGGCAGGCACGATAACGTCATTTAAGATATATCTAGACAGACAGGGAGCAGAGGGATATGGAGCCTTAGAAAATAGGCGGCAGGTTTAGATAGAGGATCTATATTGTGCAGGCTTGGAGGGCTGACGAGCCTGTGTCTGTGCTGTAATTTTCTTTGTTCTTTGTTGTTTGATTTGTAACTTGTAAATGGTGGACCAGCTTTAGAGGGAGCCAGGCAGTGAGTAAATTGCCTGACTCCTGATGAAGGGCTTTTGCCCGAAACATTGATTTTCCTGATCCTTGGATGCTGCCTAACCTGCTGTGCTTTTCCTGCACCACTCTAATCTTGACAATGTATTTACATGGCCAGTCCAGCTCAGTTGCTGTTTTGTAGCTCTTGTTAAGTGCAGAGACTTGATCATTGCTTTGTGTAAACACAAGACCATCAGACAGGCAATTTGGGACCTTTCAGTGATTTGATTAAATCTTTAATTTTTGCAGCCACCCTGGGAATAGTGAGGATTGAGTACGAGCACATTGCCCAAGTGGGTCTTAACAATACTCTCAGTTCACAATCGGTCAGAGACTTGTATAATCTGCAATTTTCTAAATTGCACCCTGTATGCCAAGGTCTAGGTAATATTATATTGTAATATACGTCAGGTAACACGAGTCTCCAACAACTGGACCCTAAGGATTTCTGTTACAAAGCTTCCTGTAGCCTGAAAACATCCATTAATTGTCACTCTCCATTTCCCTTATTGTTATTTTCCATTGTCTAAGATTCAAGGCAAATATGATCTGTGCAGGAGTTAATGAAGATGGAGATTTATGCACCTTCCAACCATGCTCTCAGAATTTCCCAACATCCTGTCTCTACCATGGACCTCACATTTCCAACCCCATTATTTTGCATGCTTGCCACTATCCTCGCTTCCTTTGATGCCTTTCTGCATCACCCCAAAGTGCTTTACATAAATTAGGTACCTTTGTAAATATAGCCAATGCTGGCGCAGGGGTCAGTTCACTCATTTGGCTGGATAGCTGATTTGCAAAATCAAGTGATGGAATACTCTGGAATATTCATGCACCAGTTCATGTTATCATGATGGGCTCTCCCCTCACTTGAGGAATGATGCCTTCAGATTAAACCACTACTAGTGTCATCTCTCTCTCTCTCTCACATGACAGAGTATAGTCTGGTTTGATAAGATTATGGCAACTTGAAACTCACTATAATGTAGCAACAGTTCTGAAGAAGGGTCACCAGACTTGAAATGCTGACTCTGCTTTGTCTCTACAGCGGCTGCCAGCCATGCTGAGTTTCTCAAGATATTATTATTTTTGTTGCAATCCGTTGATAGCCTTTGTTCATATGACAATCCCTCCAAGGGAAGGGATCATCCGAGTGAAACTTCCTCAACTATTTCCAATGAAGTAATATCTTTTATTAAGTAAGGGTACCAAAACTGCTCATAGTATTCCAAATGTGTTCTCAGTTGCACTTTGTACAGATGCAGCAAGACTTCGCTACTCTTATATTCCAAACCCCTTGGAATAAGGGTCAACATTCCATTAGCCTTCCTGATTACCTGCTGCACCTATTTGCTCACTTTCTGTGTTTGATGCACAAGTCCCCTCCAAGTCCCTGCGGGTTGCTGCTTTCTGCACATTCTCTCCATTTCAAAAATACTCTGTTCTCTTAGAACAAAATTTAAAACAATTTCTACTTCAAATTTTAACAATCATGAAATCCACATTAAATTAGGAAAGATAAAAAACATTTTAAAAACTACACTAAGATTTCGAGGATAAATTCATATTTTTTGTGACATTTCTCAGCCTCTAACAGGGGCTATTTTGCAGACTTCGACTCTAGGTTTGTGTCATAGATAGGTTTTCTGGTTTAATCTTGTCATGTACAGTTTAGGACGAGGTGATTGCTGCATCATTTTTTTGAAAAGCATGTACTCCAAAAAATGAACTATTGTTCATCACGTGTGAATAAATTAATTGAAAGACCAAAATAATTGTATCAAAGGTAGGCGTAAGTAACCATTTTTTATTATATTTCACCATTAAAAGAACATATGTATCTTCCTGGGCTATTTATAAGTTATTTACAAGCTTGCTTTTGGCAAAGACTCAGAATTAAACATGTTTTCAAAAACATTTTCAATATTGATTTGATTTAAGATTAGCCCTTCAATTTCTGCATTAATTTATTGGTATTCTACACACAATGCCTTAGAGCATGTTGTGATTTCAGGATTTCCCAAATGGTTTTGCAACTTATGGAGTTGAGTATTGCTGGCAAAAAAGGCACATGGTGAAACTAGCTATCCAGCAGCGAAACAACTGGTGTTTTGACCACTTGAATATTACAATTTAGTTAATATCAGTGCCAGTGCGCCAGTAAGTATTTTGGGCATGCAATCCAGTAGTTACTACATCAACCAGCATGACCCTTTGGCAAGGTACTGACCGTGTATTATTTTGAATAACACAGTGTCCAACATTAAATGTGATCCTGCAATTTCTTTATTCTTTTTCTTTTCTTTCTTCATTCAGAGGATGAGTGTGGATGCAGCATTATTGCCAATCCCAAACAGCTGTGGTTCTGGGGTCACATGCGGCCAAATCAGGTAAAGGTGGCAGTTTCCTCTGCTAAAGGAAAATAATGGAACAGATGGGTTTTTATCAAATGGATTCGTGGTCATAACTAGACTCTCAAAGCCAGATATAAATTGAAATCCAATTCCACCATCTGCTGAGGTGGGATTTAAACCCGTATTCCTCAAACATTATCTGGGTCTCTGGGTTAACGTTCCAGAGATAACACCACTCAGCCATTGCCTCCTCTCATTGGTGAAATGAATAAGTGAAGAAATGCCCTGATAACCAATATAGTATTATAAGTCAGACTCTCAGCGCAGTGTGCTTCCAGGTATATCAACATAAAAATGCTACATATGCTATGAACAAGACCCTGTTCTTTGCTGACAGGGAGATCACATGCTTGCGTTGTGCCTGTTTGAAGTCAACAAAACAGATGACAGCCATTCTCTGGCTCATTTCTCAGGACAAAGTCTTGATCAGAGTCAAACTGAAAATGTGTTGCTGGAAAAGCGCAGCATCCAAGGAGCAGGAGAGTCGACGTTTCGGGCATGAGCCCTTCTTCAGGTATCTTCCATCGGCCTCCGAAATCACTCTGCGGACTACGCTCAGAGTCAAACTGCCTAGTTCAAAATTTTAATGAAGCTTGGCCGTTAACTGTCACCAATTTAGTGATGCCATCTGTATGGCAACACCTCCAACAGTTCGAGTCCACTTCCCATCCAATCAGCACTTTCTCACATCCAGGATCAATATTGTTTTCCCTTTAGATTATTATTTCTTGCAAATTGCCCTGATGAGTCCAAGACAAAAAAGCTTTAACAAAATATGCTCTTTTTCAGCAACACTAATAAAGCCACCTTTGTTTTTTTTAGCTCTGTGGGCTTAAAAAAGGATGAGAAAACACTCTGCTTTAAACCAAAGGAACGGGGAAGAAGATCGTTCAGTTTGAAAAATACGTTACTGGATCTTATTGCGAGCGCATCACATTGTTGGTGTATGTTCATGCAATGAGGGAAAACACTGGATACATGGGCAATACGTATTCACATGTGTTTCTGTGTATACGTGCATATTCAGGTTAATTGTGTGCAGTCTTTAGTTTGTTTTTTCAATCAAAACCAGTTGTGTGGGTTCTGGAAAGCTCAGGACGATTGGTAGGGGGACCAAAGTTTGAATAATAAATGAGAAGCTTTCAACCTGCAAAAAGAAAACATCTAAACAGCTTGCTCTCCCCTCCTGAGTGGAGAAGTTACAGAGTGTAGGAGCATATCACTGCAGAAAATGTGCTGAAAACAAAAAAAAATGCTGGAAATCACAGCAGGTCAGGCAGCATCCATGGAGAGAGAGCAAGTTTCAAGGCAAGGGTCATCCAGACTCGCAAAGTAATCTTGCTCTTTTTTCATGGATGCTGCCTGACCTGCTGTGATTTCCAACATTGTTTCAAATAACAGAATAATTCCAGATAGCTGTTCTCACCAACTGTTTTACTGTAAATGGCTCCCTCTGAAAATTTTTAAAATACTGTGCATGCTGGAAATCTGAAACACACAGAGAAAACACTGAAAAATCTCAGCAGTTCTGGCAGCATCTGTGGTGAGAGAGCAAGAGTTGATGTCTTGAGTCCAATAGGACTCTTCTTCAGAGCTGAAAGATCAGACTTATTCAGAAATGGTGTTCTGAGAAAGAATCACACTGGATTTGAAACACCAACTTTTTCTCTCTCTTGCTGCTGCCAGATCTCCAGCAGTCTCTGTTTGCATCTCTCTGAAAATTCCCTTGTTGAAAGGAAAAGGGATAAAAAATTCTCAGAGGTACTGGAAGAGCAAACCGTGAGCCGGTGAGTGAAAATCTGAAAATTGATTTATCCACAACCGTGTGTCAATTGTACAGAATAAGGAGTCACAAGAAAACTGGAAAATAAAATCAACTCGTCAACCTCTATGATATGACTGTTGCCAGAACTACACTTTTCTGATATTTTCTCCCTGCTTTTTCACCCATAATACTTTTGTCTTGTCTGCTTAAACTGCCCAATACATTCAGAAAGTATAGAATTGCAATTAAAAAGTCTTAAGTTCGCAAATCATGTTTTTTTTCTTGCCATTTGTGAAGAATTGTTTGACTACAATAAATAGTTACTTTCTTGCTAATGAAAAAAAATTGGGGTGTATATTACTTTAACCTGAATTAGACATTTAGTTAAAATTAAGCTGAAAACGTGGTGCTGGAAAAGCGCAGCAGATCAGGCAGCATCCAAGGAGCAGGAGAATCGACGTTTCGGGCATGAGCCCTTCTTCAGGAATGCCCAAAATGTCGATTCTCCTGCTCCTTGGATGCTGCCTGACCTGCTGCGCTTTTCCAGCAACACATTTTCAGCTCTGATCTCCAGCATCTGCAGTCCTCACTTTCTTCATTTGATTAAAATTGGGCAATCTGGCAGTTTGATTAGATTTTCACATTTGTGCTAACTTCAGGGATAGTGGGGCTTGACTTCCAGCACACATCATGGGTGGTATAGTGGCTCAGTGGTTATCAATGCTGTGCATAGTGCCCAGGGTTTGGGTCCAGGTTCGATTCTAGCTTTGGGTGACTCTCTGTGTGGAGTTTGCACATACTCCCAGTGCCTTATCAGGAATAAGGGTGACAAACTCAGACCATGGACCAGTATCTGAAACTACGATGTTGTGGCCATTATGGAGACTCAGATATCACAGGGGCAGGAATGGTTGTTAGATGTTCCAGGGTTTAGATATTTCAAAAGAAATGGGGGGGGTGGTGGGGGAAGGTAAAAGAGACAGAGGAGTGACATTTCTAACCAGGGATAGTATCACAGCTACAGAAAGGGAGGTCGTTGAGGAGGGTTTGTCTACAGAGTCAATATGGCTAGAAGTCAGAAACAGGAAAAGTGCAGTCACTTTATTGTGAGTCTTCTGCACGCCTCCCAATATCAACAGAGACACAAAGGAGCAAATTGGCAAGCAGATTTTGGAAAGGTGCAGAAGTAACAGAGTTGTCATGGGTGACTTCCCGAAAACCTCCTTAGTTCAAATAGTTTGGATGGAGCAGTTTTTGTCAGGTGCGTCCAGAAAGAGTTCCTGATGCAATATGTAGATAGGCCGACTTGAGGGGATGCCATATTGGATTTGATGCTTGGCAATGAATCATGCCAGGTATCAGATCTCTCTCCAACTGGAGTCAGAGCAAATAGGAGATAGCCTTAATGAATACTTTGCTTCGATATTCACTCCTGAGGGGGGTCTTGACATTTCTGAGGACAGCATGAAACAGGCTGATATGTAAGAGTAGATTGATGTTATGAGGGTATGTTGAAAATTTTGAAAAGAACATAAGGATAGATAAATCCCCTGGGCCAGATGGGATATTCTCTAGGTTACTACAGGAGACAAGGGAAGAGATTGCTGCACCTTTAGCGGTTATCTTTGTGTCCTCACTTCCACTGAATTAGTGCAAGATGATTGGAGGATGGCAAATGTTATTCCCTTGTTTCAAAAAGGGAATAGGGCTACTCCTGGGAAATTCAGCGACCGTCAACCTAGCCCCACCTCCTCCCATTTATTGCTCCACCCCTGAGGTTCATAGTCTCATGCCTGATGAAGGGCTTTTGCCTGAAACGTCAATTCTCCCGCTCCTCCGATGCTCCTGACCTGCTGTGCTTTTCCAGCACCCCTCTAATCTTGACTCTAATCTCTAGCATCTGCAGTACTCACTTTCACCTAATCCTGAGAATTACAGACCAGTCAGTTTTATGTCAGTGGTGGGCAAAGTATTGGAGAGGATTTTGAAAGACAGGAAAAATGATTACTTGGAAAACCATAGTTTCATTAGAGATAGTCAGCATGGCTTTGAGAGGAGCAGTTCTTGCCTCACAAGCCTTATTGAACTCTTTGAAGATAAAAAAACTTTGCTGAAGGTAGAGCAGTGAATGTGGCGTACATGGATTTTAGCAAGGCTTTTGATAAGGTTCACCATGGTAGGCTCATTCAGAAAGTAAGGAGGCATGGGATACAGGGAAATCTGGCTGTCTGTATTTGGAATTGGCTGGCCCATAGAAATAGAGGGTGGTAGTAGATGGAAAATACTCAGCCTGGACCTCAGTGACCAGTGATATTCCACAGGGATCAGTTCTGGGACCTCTGCACTTTGTGATTTTTTTTATAAATTACTTGGATAAAAAAGTGGAAGGGTGGGTGAAGTAAGTTTGCTGATGACAAAGTTTGCTGGAATTGTGGATAGTGTGGAGGGTTGTTGTAGTTTGAACAGGACATTGACAGGATGCAGAACTGGGTTGACAAATGTCAGATGGAGTTCAAATTGGAAAAGTGTGAAGTCACTCACTTTGGAAGGTCGAATTTGAATGCAGAATACAGGGTGAAAGGCAGGATTCTTGGCAGTGTGCAAGAACATTGGGATCTTGGAGTTCATGTCCACAGATCGCTCAAAGTTGTCACCCAAGTTGACAGGGTTGTTAAGCAGCCGTATGGTGTGTTGACTTTCATTAGCAGGGAGACTGAGTTTAAGAGTTGCGAGGTTATGCTGCAACTCTGTTGACCGCTGGTTAGACAACACTTGGAATATTGTGTTCAGTTCTGGTCGCCTCATTATAGGAAAGATGTGGAAGCTTTAGCAAGGGTGCAGAGGAGATTTACCAAAATGCTGCCTGGACTGGAGGACATGTGTTATGAAGAAAGGTTGACGGAGCTAGGGTTTTCTCACTGGAGCAAAGAAGGATGAGGGTGACTTGATAGAGGTGTACAAGATGTTGAAAAGCATAAATAGAATGGATAGACAGAGATTTTTTTCCATGGTAGAAATGCCCATCAGGACAGGGCATAATTTTAAGGAGATTGGAGGAAGGTTTAGGGGAGATGTCAGAGGTAGGTTATTTACAGAGAAAATGGTAGGTGCATGGAATGCATTGCCATCAGTGGTAGCAGAGTCAGATACACTAGGGACATTTAAGCAACTCTTGGATAGGCACGTGTAAAATAGTACAATGAAAGGTATGTGGGTTAGTCCGAGTTTAGAGTAAGATAAAATGCCAGCACAACATTGAGAGCCGAAGTGCCTGTCCTGACCTGTACTGTCTTATGTTATCTTAAGTCCACTCTATGTGTTTCATTCAGATCAAACAAAAGAGTTTTTTCTGACCTTATTGTTGAATGTTTTGAGGATTTTTTTTAGAAATTGTTGCAGAAGAAAAAAATTGGATTTCAAGATTCTCCTCATTTTGGACAATGTACCAAGTCATTCTCCCAACATTGGTCAGCTTTCTGAAAACACTTATTTCTACCTCTGAACACAACCTCTCTCCTTCAACTCATGGACCAAGGTGCAATAGCCGCTTTTAAAGATTATTTATTCAGCATATTCGGGAAGCTGATCGCAGCGACTGAGGGAGATAATGAGAATAATGCTCTTCCATTTTGGAAGGGCTTTAACACTACGAATGCTGTTGACGTCATTGTGGAGGCCTGCGATGATGAGAGTAAGGACTGCTTCAGGCAGTTTGGTGGAAGCTTCTCCCAGATTTTCTCCATGATTTTAAAGGTGTTGAGGAGCTTCTAGCAATCAAAGAACATTGTGTCGCTCTTGCAAAGTAAATTAGATTTGAAAAAGTGGAGACTGATCAACAGCAACCTGCTGCTGCGGGGGCAAATTGAAGCTGGAGATGAAGACAATTGAGTCCAGGATGCAGTGCCATAAGAACTTTCTATTTTTCTTTTGTCTTCGATCCTGAGGGAAGTTGAGAAGCAGCTGCAGACCTTAGAAGGCAATGATTACAATACGGAATGTAGCAAGATAGCAGTTTGTGGTATCAAGACACATCTGGCACCCAGTCAAACAGCTTCTTCATGAAAGAAGAACGATGGCAAAGCAGCAAAAACTAGATGCATTTTTTAAGACAACCTGCCCCAAACCCCACCCCTTCCCCCCCCACTCCAAGAAACAGTCTGAGGACAATAAGCTACAGTCATCCACGTCGGGACTAAATATTTTCTTTCATTGTAACCCTGCATCTAGAACTACACCTGAAAGTAATGATGATGCTGATGACGACCCTCAGCCCCTATCTTAATACAGCACTGCAACTCACAGTTAGAAACCCCTTAAAGTATTACATTTATTGTATTATTTCATTAAAATACATGATTTTAACATTTATCTAGACTGAGCTATTGTTTGTGTTAGGCTAACTACTAGTTAAGTTTCAATTTTTACTGTTATTTTTGGTGGTTTGCTCCTTCTGTTTTTCCCATAGGCCCTGTTATTTCTATTGAGCAATTTTCTACAACATGAGGTCGCACGGGAACATAGCTACCGCGTTATAGCAGAACAGATTGTACCACAGAAGTGTTTAACCACAAGTGTTTCATATACTACTCGACAAATGATTAAACCTTCAACATAACACAAAAACATAATTATAGCAAATGAGATCCCTTGTACAATTCAAAGCTTTTCAATAGTTTGACAATGAACCATGTCACGCAAATAATAGGTTGTGATTCTTATATATATTGATTTATTTTTGAAGTGTCAAACATGAAACTTCAAAACACAGATGGGAGAATAGTTTTTTTTAACAGTACCAACTAACTCACTAAATGTGAAAACCTGAAGGGTTGTCACATATCATAGAATCAGAAATTACAGTACAGAGAGAGGTCACTTCATTCTTCAATGAAGGTACATGCTCTCATCTCACTTCTCTTCCTTACTTCTTTTCTATGTTCACTGCAAACCCCTTTTAAACTCTGCCTCAATTGTGACTTATACAAACAAAGAACAAAGAAATTTGGGGCAGCACAGTGGCACAATGGTTAGCACTGCTGCCTCACAGCGCCAGAGACCTAGGTTCAACTGTCAGTGTGGAGTTTGCACATACTCCCAGTGTCTGCGTGGGTTTCTTCCCACATTCCAAAAATGTGCAGGTTACGAAATCATGTCTCACAAACTTGATTGAGTTTTTTGAGGAAGTAACAAAGAAGATTGATGAGGGCAGAGCAGTAGATGTGATCTATATGGACTTTAGTCAGGTGTTCGACAAGGTTCCCCATGGGAGGCTGATTAGCAAGATTAGATCTCATGGAATACAGGGAGAACTAGCCATTTGGATACAGAACTGGCTCAAAGGTAGAAGACAGAGGGTGGTGGTGGTGGAGGGTTGTTTTTCAGACTGGAGGCCTGTGACCAGTAGAGTGCCACAAGGATCGGTGCTGGGTTCTCTACTTTTTGTCATTTACATAAATGATTTGGATGTGAGCATAAGAGGTACAGTTAGTACGTTTGCAGATGACACCAAAATTGGAGGTGTAGTGGACAGAAAAAAGGGTTACCTCAGATTACAACAGAATCTTGACCAGATGGGCCAAAGGGCTGAGAAGTGGCAGATGGAATTTAATTCAGATAAATACGAGGTGCTGCATTTTGGGAAAGCAAATCTTAGCAGGACCTATACACTTAATTGTAAGGTCCAAGGGAGTGTTGCTGAACAAAGAGACCTCGGAGTGCAGGTTCATAGCTCCATGAAAGTGGAGTCATAAGTAGATAGGATTGAGAAGAAGGCATTTGGTAAGCTTTCCTTTATTGGTCAGAGTATTGATTACAGGAGTCGGGAGGTCATGTTGCGGCTGTACAGGACATTGGTTAGGCCACTGTTGGAATATTGCGTGCAGTTCTGGTCTCCTTCGTATCGGAAAGATGTTGCGAAACTTGAAAGGGTTCAGAAAAGATTTACAAGGATGTTGCCAGGGTTGGAGGATCTGAGCTACAGGGAGAGGCTGAACAGGTTGGGGCTGTTTTCCATGGGGCATCGGAGGATGAGGGGTGACCTTATAGAGGTTTACAAAATTATGAGGGGCATGGATAGGGTAAATAGGCAAAATCTTTTCCCTGGGGTCAGGGAGCCCAGAATTAGAGGGTATAGGTTTAGGGTGAGAGGGGAAAGATATAAAAGAGACCTAAGGGGCAATCGTTTCACGCAGAGGGTGGGTCGTGTATGGAATGAGCTGCCAGAGGAAGTGTTGGAGGCTGGTACAATTGCAACATCTAGATGGGTATGTGTATAGGAAGGGTTTCGAGGGATATGGGCTGGGTGCTGGGAGCTGGGACTAGATTGGGTTAGAATATTTGCTCGGCATGGACGGGTTGGTCCCAAGGGTTTGTTTCCATGCTGTATATCTCTCTGACTCTATGACTCTCGCACCTTGAATTCATGACCCCTAGTAACTGGGAAAAAGCTTCATGCTATCCACCCTGTCTATACCTCTCATGATTTTGTAGACCTCAGTCATGTCTCCCTCAAGCTCTGTCTTTCTAATGACAATAATCCTAATCTACTCAACCTCTCTTCATAGCTCATGCACTCCGTACCAGGCAACATCCTGGTGAACCTCCTCTGCACTCTCTCCAAAGCATTCACAACCTTTTGGTAATGTGGCGACCAGAAATGTATGCAGTATTCCAAATGTGGCTGAACCAAAGTCCTATACAACTGGAACATGACCTGCCAACTCTTGTACTCAATATCATCTCCAATGAAGGAAGTGTGCTATATTCCTCTTGACCCCACTATCGACCTGTGTTGCCACCTTCAGGCAACAATGGACCTGAACACCCAGATCTCTCTGTATGTCAATTATCCCCAGGGCTCTTCCATTTATAGTTTGCTCTTGAACTGGATCTTTCAAAATGTATTACCTCGTATTTGCCCAGATTGAATTCCATCTGCCATTTCTCTGCCCAACTCTCCAATCTATCTATATTCTGCTGCATTCTCTGACAGTCCCCTTCACTATCTGATATTCCACCAATCTTAGTGTCATCGGCAAACTTATAATCAGACCACCCACACATTCCTCCAGATCATTTATGTATATTATAGACAACAGCTGTCCCAGCATGGATCCCTGTGGAACACCTTTGGTCACAGTTCTCCATTTTGAGAAACTCCCTGCATGTCACCATTTAAATGGGTCAACATGTTGGCTTCTAGTAGTTTGTCACTATTTTAAAAATAATGTAAATTTATCTCAAAGGAAACAGACTGATTATTAATTTCATCCAATCAAATTATGCAGATGCTGCACTGGCAAATGTCAGAGCCAAATGGATAGAGATCTGGAAAGCCACTGGATTGCTTCATCTGCTAATGTGAAACCAATTAGATTGGTCGGGGATTGATTAGTGAACTGAATACCAAAAACAGTTTGATTGGTTAGAGAACCTGTCAAGTCAGATAGGAAATGGGCTTTGAGTTAGTCAGCATTCACTTGCAGTTGCACAGTGCTCTGAAGAAAAAGAACAAAAAGACAAGGTGAAATGTTTGTAACCACCTTCATCATGAAATGATGCATCACAGTTCATTCCTTCTCAGTTAATCCAGAGCTTCCCAAACTCACAGATATCATGTTCGACCAACGTCATCCAGCAAGGAATGGCCGGACATGAAAAATTACATCAAATCTCAGTGAAACCTTGACTGTATATTGTGGAAGGCCTATGCTCCAGAACATGTGCCTCTAGCCAGTATAATTTCAATAGTGGCATCTGTCCTACGACAAGGAGAAATTCCCAGTTAGGCCCTGCCCACAAGAGGTTGGACAAATGTAACTCAGATCATTACTGCCCCATCAGCCTGCTCTCAATCATTAGCAAAGTGATGGAAGGCAGTGTCAACCATGCTATCAAGTGGCACTTACACACCATTAACCTACTCTCCAATGCTCAGTCTGCTTTCTGCCAGGACCACTCAGCCTCCAGTCCTCATTGTAGCCTTGGTACTAATATGGAAAATCTTCTCAAGGGCACCTAAGGACAGGCAATAAATGTCAACCATGTCAATAATGGCCATATCCCAAGAATGGATAAAAGAAAACCCTTTAGTAATTTGAAAAACAACACTGCTAAAAAAAAACCGTTATGGATACAGTGTGCTTACAGTCTCATTTATAATCAGGCCAAGACTCATAGCACTTTCAGTCCAACTCCTTCTTTCCATCCATCATAAAACTTCTAATCATGGCTGTTTTTGACCTCTTTGCTTTTTTTTGCCAGTTTTCAATGTTTACATTCCATCTTCAAACAGAGGTTATATGTGGTGAAAAAAAGATTTTGTAAATTGCTCTCTTCATTCTCCTGGACATAATCTTGAGTCAAAGACCTTTTCATTCCTTAGCAGTTTCAAAATCAGTGACAATAACCTTGCAGCAAAACCTTTCAGAGGTTTTCAAAGCAATAATTAACTAACTTTATACCAACAAAAAAGCTTTTACCTCCACAATTCTAAAGAAAAATATACTTCCCTGAATTTCCTCAAAATCAATGATCCTCTATATTTTAATGCAGAATTCACAACTCGCTAATTATGAGTAATTGTTGCATGTCAGTGTTAATGGATTCAGTTATTGTTTCTGGGATAGGATTAATGACTTGTCTCAAGAGTCCAGAAATAACCTCATTATTAGCATAATGGTAATGTAATCTAGAACCCAGGGGTAAGGTCTTGGACACTTGGGGTTCAATCCCTCCATAGCAAAAATTTGAATTCTAGAAATAATCTGGAATTTAAATTTAAAAACGAGCCTAATTTTGACTATCTAATCACCACTGATTGTTATAGAAACCTGTTTAGTTTATTAATGTCCTTTAAGGAAGGAAATTTGCCATCCTTACATGTTCAAAACTACATGTGACTCACAGTAAAGTAGTGACTTTTAACTGCCCTCTGGACAATTAGGGATGGAGTGACCTAAATGATAAATGCTGACCCAGTCAGCAAACCACACATATCCCAGGAATGAATTAAAATAAAACCTCTTTGACATGGGTGTCTGAGTTAGATGTTATGCTCAATGCAGGTTGTATTCGTGATCTAAAAACGCCTTTCAAATTCTTTTATGGCCTTATTAAAGTGCGCTTTCACAAGTAGAACATTAAATATTGGAAATATTCAATTGTTAGCTCTGCAGCTAGGAAGCAAAGATAGTTTATCTTTATTAATTCATAGAACCTGGGGCACGACTAGCCATTTATTGTCCATCCATAATTGCTCAGAACACAATTCTGGAGTGACCATTGACCAGAAACTGAACTAAATCAACCATATAAATACAGTGCATATAAGAGAGGCAGGGTGACTTCAGAGGTTAGAACTGCTGCCTCACTAGGGCCCCAGCTTCAATTCAGGTGACTGTGTGTCGTTTGCTCAATCCCCCCAAGACTACTGAGTTTCCTCTGGGTGCTCCAATTTCCTCCCACAATCCAAAGATGTGCAGGTTAAGTGGATTGGCCACACTATATTTGCCCTTAGTGTATAGGCTGTCAAATCCATTCAGGAGTATGACATAATTCTCTTCCACTTCCTGGGATAATGCAAGTCTAACATCACCCAAGAAGACTAATACCATACGGAATAAGGCAGATTACTTGATTGGCACTACATCGTCCACCAGTACACAATGACAGTAGTGTGTACCACCTATAAGCTGTAATCAATATTCCTTCAACAGCAACCAGGGACCTCTCACATGTGGAAGGACAATATACAGCTGATACGCAGGAATACTATGAACTGCAAGTTGCCTTAAAACCAGATACATGGGGCTGGAGAATGGAAACTTTGTACTGGACTCGAATAAGCCTGACAATAAAATCTAAATCTAAGACACACAACTGTAAACAGCAGAGTGCTACACTGTTTTTGCGAAAAAGTTTTGTGAGAGTTGAGAGCCTTTGAATTCCCTCTCTCAAAAGGCTGTGAATGCAGCATCTCTGAACACTTTTTTAAGGCAGAGATAGATAGATTCTCGATTACCAAGGGGCTGAAAGACAATCGGGGTGTGCATGAATGGACAGTTGAGGTTAAAGTTAGTTGTTATTGAAAGGTGGAGCAGTATTGAAGAGCTGAGTGGCCTCCTGTTGTTCCTTGTTTCTACGTTCCTTCACTGTTACTAGATCAAAATCCTGGAACTTCCTTCCTCACGCTCTGGATGTAATTATCCTTTTGGACTTCAATGATTAAAGACCACCTTCCCAAGTGCAGATACAAATGAACAACAAATACTGGCCTTGCTTGCAATGAATAAATATGAACAAGTATGAAACATAAATGGTCTGAACTATGGTCTTCAATCAAATGAAAAAAAGAGATTATTTCATATAAAATGTTCAATGACCATAGTCTCAGAGGACTGCACCTTCATTAGACAGAGACGACACATGGTGAGGCCAACATGAGGGCCACCACATATCAGGTAAGGGCTAAGGTTAAGGAGGCAGAACCTTCATAGCAATTTAATGATATAGGTTCCAGAACGGTTTAAGCAGGTAGCTCACTGTCAGCTTGTCAAGAGCAACAGGGAGGGGCAATAAAGCTGGCCCAGCCAGCAACATCCAATCCCAATTGTGAATAAAATAAATTGAACCCACACCATTGGCAGCACGCTGCATCACAAACTAGCCGTTCAGCCAATTGAGCTGACTGAAGCTCTCCTTTACGTGTTCAAAATTAGAGTGGTGCTGGAAAAGCACAGCAGGTCAGGCAGCATCCGAAGAGCAGGAAAATTGACATTTTGGGCAGGAGCCCTTCATCAGGAAAGGATGATGAAGGGCTCCTGCCCGAAACATCGATTTTCCCGCTCCTCGGATACTGCCTGACCTGCTGCGCTTTTCCAGCACCTCTCTAAACTTGACTCTAATCTCCAGCATCTGCAGTCCTCACTTTCACCTTGATGTATTCAATACCTCCCTCTGTGTCAGGATATCCCTTTGAGCTTCACAGCAAATCAGTAGTTTTTTTTTGGAAGCATGTTGGAACACAGTAAATCTAGCAGTTAATTAGTATGCAGCAACAGTTTCCATAAATCAATGTGATAATGATCAATTGATCTGTTTGTTTAACCTTGGTTTAGGGATAAATACTGGCTCAGAAAGGGGGCTGAGCTTCCCTGCCTCTCCTCAAACTGAACCATGTGATCCTCTACATTTTCCTAAGAGATCCTCCATTAAGCGCAGCCTGTAAAACCTGATCTCGCTGGCAGTGCATTTCCCAATATTTCATCACACTATGAGCATACATTTCGTGCTCAAAACACAACACTAGGAATTGAACTCTGACCCTTCTGAGATAGAGGGAGACGATCACCATTGAGGCACAATTGATATACCACAAAATCTATGTCCTCTATCTTTGATTTGCAGACTGTTTGTCCCTCTCCATGCTAATTGGTCCACTTCTTATGTCTGAAGTTCGCCTGAGATAGCTGGTGGTTACTCTCCACTGGTTTCCAACCTGCCCAACTATACTCTGACAACTGCTAGCTAAGTCAAAACCCAATATGGGGTAAGTACCAGATTTGGAGGCTCTATTCGAGGACAGGTTTCCAACCATCTCACTTGTGTTCTCCTATTCAACTGCAAAATATAACTCGCCCATTGGGTGCACTCACAACTAGTATTCTGATGAAGAAGAAACTTCTTGTGGCTACATTTCTTCCATCAAGTATCTTCTCATCTCGATTGTCAGCAACAGGGCTTTTCTTTCAGAAACATGAGCAAAATCAATGGATCTGTGGCAAAGTTATGTTGCCAATTCATTCTGCTTTAACACTTCATCCCCATATTTGATCTGTATTTGAGATGACCAATACTGCCCATATTTTCTGGTGACTGTGAATCCCCTCACCAGGTCACAAGATGCTCCTGAAAATCACTGCATTGACCTAGTGATGGGCCAATAACATCACTGAATAACATAGATGAGATTGCAACTTGCCATGTCACAGTTGGATATTTTATCGCCACTTCTGAACTTTACAATAATCCAGCATATCCTTGCCAACAATTCCAGAAACAAATCCCACATCACTGAACCATGACTTCTGTAAAGTCACAGATCTGAAGCATTAAACTCATTTCTCACGCCAAAGATGATTCCAGAACCTGCAGAGTATTTGCAGTTTTTTGTTTCGAAATGTGTATCAATAATCTGATGGTGGATCCACATGGCTTTTATGTTCACGGTGAAGCTCAAAGTTGATGAATTCTACACACACAGTCTGTAAATACAAAATAATACATCCTGATGTGACAGTTTTTCATCTTTCCCTGTTAGTCCCAACCATCACCTCCCAACTCTGGTCACCAGCTCCAAACATTTTGTTTTTAAATACTCTGTACCTTTTCCAGGAGTTACTGATTCTCTCATTGGGTTACCATTCAATAAGTGACCAACATCTTCCAGTTTTAAAAAAGTCACCCCTGATAGGCAAATGCTGAGATAAAATGTTATTTGACTTTGAGAGACACCACAATCAAGGCAGATCCTTCAATATCCACAGATGTGAGATGCTGCATGATGATCAGAGTAGAATTTTCTCTTTGTTAATTCTCATGCAGCCAATTACCAAACTCAACAATTAATCAAGGAGCAGGAGATTCGACGTTTTGGGCATAAGCCCTTCCTGAAGAAGGGCTTATGCTCGAAACGTCAAATCTCCTGCTCCTTGATGCTGCCTGACCTGCTGCGCTTTTCCAGCAACACATATTCAGCTCTGATCTCCAGCATCTGCAGACCTCACTTTCTCCTCAACAATTAATCAACCAGCAGAGATCAACCAATCAAGAGTTCAAATTAACCCAGGCCTCTTCCTGATCATAAATAAAAACAAAGAATGCTGGAGAAACTCAATAGGTCTGTCAATAGGAAAGAGGAAAGAGCGTTAATGTTTCAAGTCTGGTATGACTCCACTACTGAAAAGGGGTTGGAAAACAGGTTTTGTTTCAATATACTTTTGACATACACTGCAGATGAGGAGCAAGAGGGCAAGTCGCAGACGCCTAGTGCAAAAGACAAAAGAGTTGTTGATCGTGGAAACAGAAAGAGTTGTCAAATAGAGTCATAGAGATGTACAGCACGGAAATAGACCCTTCTGTCCAACCCATCCATGCCGACCAGATATCCCAACCCAATCTATCCCACCTGCCACACCCGGCCCATATCCCTCCAAACCCTTCCTATTCATATACCCATCCAAATGCCTCTTAAATGTTGCAATTGTACCAGCCTCCACCACTTCCTCTGGCAGCTCATTCCATACACGTACCATCCTCTGTGTGAAAAAGTTGCCCCGTAGGTCTCTTTTATATCTTTCCTCTCTCACCATAAACCTATGCCCTCTAGTTCGGACTCCCTGACCCTAGGGAAAAGACTATGCCTATTTACCCTATCCATGCCCCTCATGAATTAGTCCTCTCAGCAAGTTATAAAATTATATATTTTTTTCCATGTGTGACCAGTTTTACTGTTCAGCCGTTTGAAAACAATTGAAGTGATTGAACAATTTAATATCAAAACATCTTCAATAAGTCTTCCAAAAATTGTAATAATTTATTCACTGTTTAATGAAGATGAATTGATATTAAATCTGTTTTTAAACGTTCCACTAAAAAGGGAGAAAAGGCTGTTTCTTTGCACCATTTTGATATGTAGTTTTCACATCCTTTTAGCATCATAGGATATTTGCACCCTTTCTGCTACTCTTCAGAACATTTCCATACATTTACTCTGAAAAAAATTGTTGTGCTGATCTTGTAACTTTAAAGCAATATTTTCAGTAAAATCAAAAATATTTTTTCCCTTTCAAATATGTTTTATTTATCTTTTCTGTCTCCAATTTTGTCATACTCAATTTACATTACTGTTTTCCCTTATTTTCTTTTTAACAGTTGCAACTTTGTCCAAGTTTTTAAACAATTATGCCAATGCTTGTTTGCTCAATAGAGCAGGTTAATCCTTTTTTTAGTTTCTCAGTTTAGATGTTTCCTTTTACATACAAATGTTTTCACCCTTCCACTTTGGGGCTTAATTCATGTATTGACCATTGTATTCCATGATTACCATTTAAAATTTCCTCATACCTTTGGTGAGACTCTGCTTAGTGTTCCTTTTTCAATAATTGTCATTGTTTCTGGTTAACTTGAGCTCTTACAGATATGTGTATAGCTGCTATGGTTCCTGTTGCATTGATGTGGAGGTGCAGACGTTAGACTGGGGCGGCCAAGTTAAAAATCACACGACATCAGGTGATAGCCCAACTGGTTTATTTGGGAGTACAAGCTTTCGGAGTGCTGCTCCTTCGTCAAGTAGCTAGTGGAGTAGGATCATAGGGCACAGAATTTACATCAAAAGGTGACCTTGATTAGTAAGGGGAACAAGGATATGGGGATAAGGCAGGTTAATGAGGTTCAAAAATATATCAGCTATGGTCAAATGACAGAACAAACCTTATGGGCCAAATGGCCTAATTCTACTCCTTCATCTTATGGTCACTTTGAATTCAGGAAAGGATTTTCACATGACTTTGGAGGCAGATTATAGTCCATTTTGATGAACAGTAAATGAGTTTATTACATATTACTTTATAAGTAGGTTACATTATATCTGTGATGTATGATTGTCTTGAGTCACCAAGCTCAACTTAATACCAGGTTTGTATACATCAGAACATATTCTAACACAGTATTGATAACAAATTGAACCAGAATTCGTTCAGATGCATTGCAAAACTTTGGTTACCACCTCCCAGGTATAGTCCTTCATATTGTAATGGACATACCTTATCTTGCAATGTCAGTTGCCCCGTTCAGACACTAAGTCTGATTACAAGATGATTAGGGGTTTAGATAGGGTTGACCATGAGAACCTTTTTCCACGTATGGAGTCAGGTATTACGAGGAGGCATAGCTTTAAATTAAGGGGTGGAAGGTATAGGACAGATGTTGGGGGTAGATTCTTTACTCAGCGAGTTGAGAGTTCATGGAATGCCCTGCCAGTAACAGTGGTGGACTCTCCCTCTTTATGGGCATTTAAATGGGCATTGGATAGGTATATGGAGGAAAGTGGGCTAGTGTAGGTTAGGTGGGCTTGGATCGGCACAACATCGAGGGCCGAAGGGCCTGTACTGCGCTGTATTTTTCTATGTTCTATGTTCTATAAGTGGCTTATACAATGGCTTCCCTAAGGAATAGTTGAAACAATACTATTGATGGAATTAAAGGGAAACTAGGTAAATAGGAGAAGTATACAGGGTTAGATAAAAGGGAGACTTGAAGGAAGCTCATGTGCAGCATTAAAACTGGTCTCTGTTCCACAGGACTGTAGGGATCTGAAGAGGATAGCACTGAAGAATTTCTTAAGCACTGCTTACTATGATGATTAGATTTGTTACAGTGTTGAAACAGGCCCTTCAGCCCAACAAGTCCACACTGATCCCCTGAACAGTAATCCACCCAGAACCATTTCCCTATCACATATTTACCCCCAACTAATGCACCTAATCCTATGGGTAATTTAGCCTAGCCAATTCACCTAACCTGCACATCTTTGGACTGTGGGAGAAAACCCGTGTTGGGAGAATGTGCAAACTCCACAGACAGTCAGTCACCCAAGGTGGGAATTGAACCCAGGTCCCTGGCACTGTGAGGCAGCGCTAACCACTGAGCCACCATGCCAAATGGTGGTGTCATGCAGGGTTGGTTGCTAAAAAGCTCAGTATCTCAAATGGAGTAAGATCTGCCACCTCGGCCTTCCTCATAGACATAGTCTCTGTAACAATCATTTCAGCACAACTTGTACACAGTTATTATTGTGCAATAACTAAATCATGTTTAAGACAATAGTCTCTTCTGGATACACAACCATCTTTGACCACTTTAAACCAAACAGACCCTGTAGATCCCTGCAGTTCATCTAGTCGCAAACTCATGCTGCAGTGGTGAGGATTCATCTAACAGCAGTGTCTCTTGGAACGAATGGTCTGTAAGTGCATTTTAATACGAATGACTGTCACATCATGTAAATGGTACCACTCCCGCAAATGCTAATTTATATTTGGTAGTTATAGTAGCAACTCATTCAGTTTCAATCTTAACCTTTGTGCTCTTCATACATAGAGTGTGTAATATGTCTCTAATATGTCTCAGCTGTTATCGCTGCCTCACAGTGCCAGGGACCTGGGTTCAATTCCTACCTTGAGTGACTTACTCCCCGCACGGGTTTCCTCCCACAGTCCAAAGAGGTGCAGATTAGGTGAATTGGCTCGGCTAAATTGCCCATAGGATTAGGTGCATTAGTCGGGGATAAAGAAGAACAAAACTGATATCTGGAAGAATATACAGATCTGAACATTAGACCAATGTTTTCAGTGCATGCTAATTTTAGCTGGACTAAGTGATTTTCTAAATCTGAGAATTTATATTTGAATTCATGAAAGTTCCTGCAGAGTACAAATTCTTGCAGAATGTGTTTAAAAGGGTGGATCAGAGCGAGCAGTAATTCAGTATACAAACCTTCTATCCTGACTATCAGTTTCCTACAACTAAATTATTGTAATCAAAAATGCCTGGTTAAGGAATCAATTTATGTGCATGTAGTTGTACATTATGTTGAATAACCAGTAAGGCAATACTTGCCATTTGTCCTTATAACAGGATACCAGCTCAAATTCCCTTTCATTTCTCTGTGCCATTCCCTTACCAAGCAGTGTTATGGAATTTGTACTACCCTACCGGTTTGTAAATCTCAGAATTGTATTTGTTTTTCTTCCCATTGCAATAGCTTGACCAATCTCTCATGTAGATTGGACAGAGGTCTCAGCTTTTTGACAGTGCATACTGTCAGATTGTACAGAAGAATGACACATTGCTCCAACACCAGGATCTCTGAGGATGGGCACCAACGTGGCAGATGACGGAGTTTGTCATTTCTCAAGCCACATTGATTGTTCTGCAACAGCAAATCAGCTCCAAATTAAATGAAATCCTCACCTGTTGGTGGAGAAAGCAAGGGACCATTTACCAAGGTGGTGATGAATGAGGTGGCAAAGGCATCTGGAGTGAGCTTGTCTATAAAATTTCAGCTAATCACACAAGCCCAGGTCCAGGAGGATTTGCTGCCTGGGTGGAAACTGTGCATCTGCAGCTTAACGTCCTGCGACTAATCCTTTGGAAAATGTACGACAGACGGATTGATGTGACCTTTTAAAAAGAAGTTCTAACACAGTTGGGATTTCTCCAGATTCATTACGAGACACAGTTGCTCGAGTTTGTTTTCCTTAGCTGATTGCTACTGCAATTGGAGTGTGCCCTTATGAGCCTGCTACCCAAATATGGGAAATGCATTGAGACCAAGCAGATGGTTTCCTGCTAATGACTGACATTTTTATTTAAAATACCCATGGGTGCAGAAGTCAGCTCATGTGTAGAGGAACATTTTAAACAGTTAGTAGCTTCCCACTATTGTGGAGAAAAAAAAATGTTGTGGTATTTCAGGTTCACCATGAAACAGAAGAAATCTCCTCAACCTGCAGATCTGCAGTGTTGCCAGGAGTTACTCTGACCACGTTAAAATACATGTATTACTGAGGCAGTGAGCTGCATATCACAGAATTACAAAATCCCTATATTGTGGAAGCAGGCCATTTGGCCCATCGACTCCACATCGACCCTCTGAAGAGTATCCCGCTCACACCCACCCACTACCCTATCCCTCGAACCCTGCATTTCCCATGGCTAACCCACCTAGCCTGCACATCCCTCAGGACATCATTTACAAAACAGGTGGTATAAAAGCCCCAGAACGTGAGGAACAGTCAGCAACCAAACATCATTTTTGTGGTCATACAGCTGAATGTGGTGCTAGCCAAATGCAAAGTTAAATTGTGTCTTTTCATTGATTTGGCATACATTCCATTGTTGAGAGAGAAAAAGTGATTTTGATGGCCTTAATCGATTTTGTCAACCACAGACCTTTACAAACTTCAGAGGTCAGAAAGTTCAACCAGGACAGCCTAAGAATTACACAGGTAAAAACAATGACTGCAGATGCTGGAAACCAGATTTTGGATTAGTGGTGCTGGAAGAGCACAGCAGTTCAGGCAGCATCCAAGGAGCAGTGCTGCCTGAACTGCTGTGCTCTTCCAGCACCACTAATCCAAAATAAGAATTGCACAGGACAATAATGCATTAGCCTCAAGTATTGCAAGAAAATACAACAGGTTGGGTCTCACTACTCTCTGGCACAATTATGTTGATACATTGTAGGCAGCCCACATTTTCATATTGAGTTTGGCACGGACGTTATTACACAAAAGGTCAGGAAAGGATACCTTTATATCTTCGGTATTTTAATACCAAGCAGATTTAGATATAAGGAAGCAATCTCTCCAGTTGAAGCACTGTCCTGACCTGCAGGATGGAACCTTTATCTTTACCAAGAGATGAATCACAGCTCTCAAATTACAGCAAGGCATCCATTATTTCTCCACCACATTCTTTGAAGGTCATGGTGATGTTTTATTTTCTATGTGCCACCTTATTTACTTTGCTGGCATTATCACTCACAGCAGATTCCAAAGGAACAAGGCTCTAATTTCTTTATTGGGGATTTGTGACTTCTAAATCAAATCTGATGCAGAACCGAACTAACTGACAATTGACGGTTCATCACCAGAATGTCATCTGTGGCAGAAATAGCTCTGGGCACGTGCACAATCTAAGCATTCAATATTATAGAACATAATAGAAAAGCAGCAGCTTGTATGAGCTAATTGGAATATATAATGCAGCAACCAGCCATTTTGTCCAATTCTTTGCTGGTGATTAATTCCACCGTGTGGGTAAGGAACAAACATCAACTCCTGAACTGGGTTTAACCGTTTGGGTTGGGTATTTTATCAAGCATGAAGGTGACAAAAAGGAACCCCATCACCTTCTCCCTCAGCCACAGTTAATTCTGGGGTGGGAAGATTTACACACCGGCTTCCTGCACCACTGACATGGCAATGCATGTTACTTCAATGTCTCATCCCACAAATACTGTTGTTCATCTTAATGGGGGTTTCTTGTGGGCATGTGGGCAATGGGGATAGGGGAAAAAAGAAAAATGGTGACTTATTCAAAGACACTCAGGGAATGATTGAAGGATCTAGCATCAGGACATTGATAACGCCAATGGGAGCCAGCACCTTGTCTCTGCTGCCAACCTAATTCCTCACGACCTTCCTTTCATTATTAATGGCTGCACTCCCTCTGCAATCCTGGCCCCGAATGAGTGCACTATCTGCAGCAGCCATCATTTAGTCTGGTGCTGATAGGAATGTTTTGCCTACAGGGCGCTACAGGATGTGACTTTCACAACCAGGGCAACTGATCCTCAGGAAGGCCCCATAACTGGCCATGTTGGCACTGGTGGCATGGTGGCTCAGTAGTCAGCACTGCTGCCTCACAGCGCCAAGGACCCAGGTTTGATTCCAGCCTCGGGTAACTGACTGTGTGGAGTTTGCACATTCTCCCCGTGGCTTGCATGAGTTTCCTCACATAGTCCAAAGATGTACAGGTTTGGTGAACTGGCCATGGGAAATTGCCCATTGTGTTCAGGGATGTGTAGGTTAGATGCATTAGTCAGGGGTAAATGTATAGGGTAGGGGAATGGGTCTGGGTGGGTTACTCTTCGGAGGGTTGGTATGGACTTGTGGCCTGTTACCACACTGTAGGGGTTCTCTGAATGTATCTAAACTTCCCCATAGGAAGCACTGCTATTAAACCCTCCCATGTGCCCCCCAACACCCCCCCCCCCCCACCAACACATCAGGAAGACTTTCCATTTCCTTCCATTCCTACAGAAAGCTTTCTGTTAAATAAATAAAGCCCTTATACTCAGTATTTAGAAGTCACCCACATGCAAAGGTTAAAAACTACTTTAGCGATCATCTTGAAAACGTGCAAAATTCTGTCCAAGGGTATTTCTCACCTCTTTATTGATTGCAGCCAAACCTGATGTGTAGAATGAATTCACCGCTGTCCAGTCATATCAGGTATTTCTTTCTGCTTTATATAACACAATCAATTCAGGCAGTGTGTAATACAATTTGAAAGACCTAGCAACTAATTATCCAGGTACAAAGTTCATGTGTAAGATGTTCCAATGCGGCCAAATTCACTGCTGCACTGGAAGCTCCGTTTTTGTGTAACAGATCACCGGCTTATGAAGTCTCTTGGCACCGGCAATGTCATCTTCGAGATGTACAGCATGGAAATAGACCCTTCAGTCCAACTTGTCCGTGTTGACCAGATATCACAGATTAATTTAGTCCCATTCATCAGCGTTTGGCCCATATCCCTCCAAACACTTTCTATTCATTACCCATCTAAAAGCCCTTTAAATGTTGTAATTGTCTCCACCTATCCCATTTTCTCTGGCAGCTCATTCCCTATACACACCACCCTCTGCATGAAAAAGTTACTGCTTAGGTCCCTTTTAAATCTTTCCCCTTTCACCTCATGTTTAGGCCTCCCCTACCCTGGGGAAAGGATCTTCTCTATTCAGCCTATCCATGCCCCTCATGATTTTATAAATCTCTCTCAGGTCACCCCTCAGCTTCTGATGCTCCATAGAAAACAGCCCCAGTCTATTCAACCTCTCCCTAAAGCTCGAACCCTCCAAATCTTTTCTGAACCCTTTCAAGTTTCGCAACATCCTTCCTACAGTAGGGAGATCACAACTGAGCAGAATATTCCAAACATGGCCCAACCACTGTCCTGGTTAAAGCACAGCATGTGAGGCAGCATCCAAGGAACAGGAAATTCGATGTTTCGGGCCAGAGTCCTTCATCAGGAAAGGCTCTGGCCCGAAACGTCGAATTTCCTGTTCCCTGGATGCTGCCTAACTTGCTGTGCTTTAACCAGCAACACATTTTCAGCTCTGATCGCCAGCATCTGCAGACCTCACTTTTTACCCAACCAATGTCCTGTACAGCAGCAATATGACCTCCCAACTACTCTACTCATTGCACTGACCAATAAAGGATACCAAACACCTTCTTCACTGTATTGTCTACCTGTGACTCTACTTTCAAGGAACTATGTAGCTGCGCTCCAAAGTCATTTTGTTTAATTCTAACTTATGAAAAAAGGGCTCTCAACTTTCCAATTTTAAAGTGTGTTTTCAAACATCTAAGAAGCAAAAGACAGCGAGAACTCACTTCAATGGGTATGGAGCATCTTCATAGAATCCCTACAGTACAGAAGAGGCTATTTGGCCCATTGAGTCTGCACCAATCCCCAGGGTGCATCCCTCCCAGATCCTGGCCCCCACCCTATCTCAACAACCCTGATCTCCCATGGCTAATCCACCCAGACTAAACATTTCTAGACACTACATGGCAATTTACCTAAGCTCCAGTTGGACTGAGAGCGGATACCAAAGCACCTGGCAGAAACACACATGGACAAACACCCAATGCTGGAATCAAACCCAGGTTCCTGGTGCTGTGAGTGCTCATCACCGAGCTCATCTCGAATCTATCCTTCTAGTATCTTCCGAGCAGATGAGAAATGCATGAATGTCAGACAGTTTGGGTAAATCTTTATGAAATAAAACAATCAACTTTGACCTGGAACTGGTTCAAGTCTGCCCAAGTCTCTTATATATGCGGAACCTGTGCCAGGTGTTTAAGTGCCAAGTTCACTCCATCCCTCTTCGTAACGTCACAACATGCCAAGAGGAGCCATGGGGTCTCCAGAGAACCCCAAGCATGTCAAGAAATGGAGAAGACAAAGGAGGATTGAACATGGGACAGTAGCAACATCAACCGGCCTTTAGGAAAAATAAACATTGTTGAATGATCTCCAATCGACTCTGGCATGATAGCTAGTTTGGCCCCAGACAGCTGGGCTCTGCCTAATCCCAGAGGGGTCTTTAAACAGGCATTAGATCCCTTGTGCATGCTAATGATATTGGCAGTTTCAGTACTCAAAAGAATCACAAAAAATGGATCTTTCTGACCTTATTTTACCCATGAAGAAAACAAGTGGAACAATAGCAAGTTCCAGTTTCTATCAGCTGTGCTGTCTTGATCAATCTGTCTGAGGTCCTTACCATTTTATTTTGAGTAAGCAGCTGCATAAACTTGTCATTTTGCATATCCTGTAATAAGGCCATTTGACAGTGACCTTAGGGTTTCAATGTCCCATATATGTCATGTTCATTGCCCTGTAAGCTCTTCTGCTAAAGCTGGTCTCCAATAGCGAGAACTGAATTCAACCATAAAAGTCTGCCACTTAATTGCCTTCCAGTTTTCTTTTCACATACAGTTATGGATACGATGACTCAGCTTAGAGCACCTCTATGGAACTAGGTGGCATTGCATTTTCTCCCGTGAATTAAATCAACATCAATTTAAAACACGAAATGTGTCCAGATTTTCCAGTCAATTTGTTCCTTTCGCAAAAAAAATGATCAAGGGGTTGAATGGTAAATCATAAGCTTACCCAGCAGTCATGTGACCTGTAAGGCAGTGAAATGTAGAGGTAGCCCCTTTGGACATTTCCGATCAGGCATTCAATTAAATCTTGAAATTATATGTGCACTGTGATGGAAATTGTGGTGTAGTTTGACAAATTAAATGCACCGCATGAAAAAACATTTCAAGATTCCTTTAAAAAACAGGAACTTTACCCAGGTCTTTATATTTTAGGATTAAGGGAGCGGCTGCCTGAGATATTAGTGCACACACAACCACCATTTTACATGGAGCTATTGCACCATAGATGGTACTGTATACCTGTGTGACTATGCCATTACTTGTAGTGTACACTCTCTAAATAGAATTGTTTTTAAGAATTTGTGAGCACTCAAATGTAAAAATCCTTCAATAGCTCCTTCCAAACCCACAGGTTCTACTACATAGAAGGACAAGGGCAGCAGATGCATGGGAACTCCAGCACTTGCTGGATCTCCTCCCAACACAACATCCTGGTTTTGAACAATATCACTGTTCCTTCTTGGTTGCTGGGAACTTAGAACTTGCACCCAACCAAACAGTGGGTGTTGGTACATCATATGGGTTGCTGTACTTCAAGAAGGTGGATGATCAATACCTTTGCAAGGGGCATTTAGGGATGGGCAATCAACGTTTTGCTAGTGATGCTCCAATCCAAACAAAGGATCAATAAAAGCTTTAGCAGGAAAACACACAGGCTAAAAACTAACCATGATGAATTGTCAGCAGAGGATGGTGGCTATCTGGGATGTACTGCCTGGAAGAGACAGAGGCAGAAAAACCCATAATCATTCAAACAAAGGAACCTGACTTTTGTCTGGTCTAAGAGGAAATTAAAAATGTTCAACTCATCCTTTCATTGTTGACAATTGCCATTTCCTGACGAAGGGCTTTTGCCCAAAACGTCGATTTTCCTGCTCCTCGGATGCTGCCTGACCTGCTGTGCTTTTCCAGCACCACTCTAATCTTGACTCTAATCTCCAGCATCTGCAGTCCTCTCTTTCACCAACAATTGTCAAGGTCTGTATTCTAGACTTCATTTATTTTTTAAATATTGCAGCCAATGTTCTGTGCTGTATGACTCTATGGCTTGAAGTTCATTCTAAGTCAGCAACTTGAGGGCAATTCTACAGAACAGACTCCACAACTCTGCAGCAAACTACACACTGTTAAGTGTAGAAAAATACTGAACAAAGGACATCATTTCTCCTTGTTGGACTCCCTGGTGGAACAGTCTAAATCAATGACAAGACAACAATTTGTTCTTGAGGAGGAAGAAAATATTTGATGTGATTAGACAGTGGTTAATTGGTTTCCCACAAATGGGTTGGCAAGACTGGATGAGAAAGAAGATTGTGTTATTTGGCAGAATTGCAGTTTTATTACCAATTCCACCATGATTGCTCAGCTAATAGGATGGATCTTCCGAAGTGGCAACCTCACAAAGATTGCTTTTCCATCCTTATATTTTTGAGAAATGAGGGAGCACTGCATTTCTGAAAGAAGGTTCCAATCAGGGCTTCTTCAAAAATGCAGAGCCATACTTCCATTTTAATAGTGCTCTCATAGCAGAAAATTGCTAAGGGAGATAGTGAGGACGACAGATGCTGGAGAGTCAGAGTCAATAGAGTGCAGAGCTGGAAAAAAACAACAGGTTAGGCAGCATGTGAGGAGCAGGAGAGTCGACTTTTCGGGCAGGATGCATCATCGGGATTCCTGATAAATTGCGAAGGGAAGACAAACACCTTCCCCTACTCCCCGTTACAAAATGGCTAGCTCCTATTTTGAAAAATGGAAAGGTCTTGAATCAGCGATGGTCACTTTGACAATATTTGTCAACGTTGAAAAGATGACTTTAATCTTTCATTTCCCCTTAGACCAGGTGCTGGTCAGGTTCCTCTGTTAGGGTGCCAAGTGGGTAGGCTACCAGGGTGCAAGTGGACCAGAGAAGTGAGTCTTGATACAATCAATCAATTTCCAATGGCACTAATCTCAAGAGGGGAGGCAAAATTGGTGGCAAACCATTAGCATGTCAAGTCCCTGACTTTGACATTGACCTTCCCCAGCTTTCTCCAGCATCTAAGACCACCACCACTTGTAGCTCCATTTTCCATCTCCGCTTGGACACCCAACACTTGCAGTCCTCCTCATCTTCATTCCATCTTACGTCCAAGGCTCCATCACCCCTACGTCTTCTTCTCTGCTCTCCGCATAATCCTTCCACTCACTCAACCTTCTGATAATTTTCCTTACAGGGGATGCACAATTCCAGGGAGGGCAGAACACGACGGTGACTCTCCAATGTTAGCCACCTTGACAATGCACAAGCCCTTGAGGCTACGGATATTTACATGACCTGAAGAACTGCTGTGCAGGTTTAGCCTCCTGAGACACTGGAGATTTTTCTGTCAGAACTGATCCTCTACCTCTAGAAGGGGGCAGTTAGTGAACTTAATTCATCAAACTGGACCATTGTCCACATATTTTGTCTCACAGAGGGGCATATAGCTCAGGGCAGGTCAGCTGCTTCTGCAGCTCCTCTTATTCCTCAGACATATAAAGTGGAGTGCCTGAGGAATGTGGAGTCATAGATGTGTACAGCATGGAAACAGACCTTTGGTCCAACCCATCCATGCCGACCAGATATCCTAACCCAATCTAATCCCACCTGCCAGCACCCGGCCCATATCCGTCCAAACTCTTCCTATTCATATACACATCCAAATGCCTCTTAAATGTTGCCATTGTACCAGCCTCCACCACTTCCTCTGGCAGCTCATTCCATACCCGTACCAACCTCTGTGTGAGAAAGTTGCCCCTTAGGTCTCTTTTATGTCTTTCCCCTCTCACCCTAAACCGATGTCCTCTAGTTCTGGACTCCCCGACCCCAGGGAAAAGACTTTGCCTATTTACTCTATCCATGCCCCTCATAATTTTGTAAACCTCTACAAGGTCACCCCTCAGCCTCTGACACTCCAGCTTGACCTTGCAATGTGAATGGGCAGCACAGCAATGCAGATCAAGTTCAGGCGAAATCCAGGACAGGTGAAGCGACATTCAAGAAGTAAGAAATCACCCGTGCAACAGTGAAAAAGACAGCTCAACAAAATACGTGCAGGGAACAGTGGCCTCTCACTTAGACAGAGCTGCAGCTAATCAGTTTTGTTCTCATAAGCAGTCAATTTCACTGAGCAAGGACTTCCCACTGTCTTTTCATCAGCTTGACCCTGATGAGTTTCACACAGTTCACTGTGTGCGCACTCTGGGTGTCAAAGGCAGAATTCCAGATCAAATGCACAAGTATTTGCTTTTTTGAACATCTTAACTTGTGACTGATAGTTGGTTTCTTTCCAACCTCTAGTGCCATTCTGATGGAACCCAGAAACGGGCACAGTCATATTGATTTGCTGACCTATTGTCACCTTTTGGGTCTCAACCCAACTTGGATCTAACATTGCACCCCTTCCAGAGTTAAAGATTCTATCCAAATTCTCCAGAGTACTGAGCAGCATAGTGGCTCACTGGCTAGCACTACTGCCTCACAGTGCCAGGAACCTGGATTCCATTCCACCCTCAGGTAACTGTCTGTGTGGAATTTGCACATTCTCCCCTATGTCTGTGTGGGTTTCCTCCGGGTGCTCCAGTTTCCTCTCACAGTCCAAAGATGGTCAGGTTAGGTGAATTGGCTATGCTAAATTGCCTATAATGTTCAGGGATGTATAGGTGAGGTGCATTAGTCAGGGTAAATGTAGAGTAATAGGGTAGGGAAATGGGTCTGGGTGGGTTACTCTTCAGAGGGTCGATATGGACTTGTTGGGTCTAATGGCCTGTTTCCACACTGAAGGGATTCTATTCTATGATATGATTAATTCAGCAGGTAATCGCTACATTACCCAACCTCATGTGGTGACATTTACAACGGCAAAAAGCTGTGTTATTAAATGAGAAATGCCAAGGAGATGAGATTCCTAGCTCACTGAAAGGCGGGAGTTGTGAGAGGCTCTGTATATGCAGGATGGGATTTGTAAACAGGAGGGGAGTTCTCAGTTTGTTGCTCTGGGCATTGATTGATGACTGGCAGTGTAGCGCAAGAGGGCAAAACTGGTGAGAAAACAAGTCAGAAAATCAGGGCAGTTATCATTTACATAGAGAAGCTTACAGGATTGGAATGTTCAGTTATGAAGTGGAGCCATGAGGTAAGAAAATAAGGATTTCAGTGAGGGCTTGGAGGAATGGCATGAAGATAGTTATTGGTTGGAGACGTAGGATGCCCTTTCAGCTCGGAGTGCAATTACAAGTCAGAGTGCACATTAAGCTCACAACTACACCAGTTTCCCAATGGACTCTCTGGTTTCACTTTACACTCATACCCATTTCTGCAATCAAAAAAATGACACCTTCCCCAAGCCAGAACAAACATTTAATAGCATTAAATGATATATTTAAGACAGATAACTTGTTGTGGTTTTGCTAACACTTTTAAATGAGAATGTCTTGCAGCACCACCTGGAAGTAAATCGATTTTATATAATGGACAATATCTATGGAATTTTTAAAGAAACGATCACGATTAGCTTAATTGATACAAAGCAGCCAGTTACTTAGGAGTGTAAACTTATATCTGAAAGTCTACATGAGCTCTTGCGCCTAAGAGAAATTACTTTCATTTTTAAAAATCTCTTTGAAGACTCACAAATTACCCACTTAGCAGGAATCTATGATGGCAATTAATTTAATTTTGGCTACAAACAGGTTGATGGATAAAATCAACTTTCAGTATGATGTGATTTTTAAACATGTAAAAGACCATAGAAACCAATTTGCATTGGGCACAATTTGCATTCAAAATCCTCAATCCTTGACCAATTCAGGCTAATTTTCATTGCAGAGGAAAGAAATAGCCAATACAAACTCTGGAAAACTCTAAAAAAGTGACAAATAGTATGTCATTTTGAAAGCTCAGGATATTCAGCTTGCACACTATTTGGTTCAGCCTGAGTGAACAGATGGAAAGGGAATAAAAGTCAGGAGTAACCAAATAATGAACATAATGGGTAGTGCCAACAGTGAGGAAATAGAAACTGAGATACAAACACTGCGAGCACGCACAAAGCCCACTGGGGGGAGGTTATATTTAATAAACACACATGTTGTCTGTAGATACATTCAAACAAAAGTAGGCCAGGACTTGAATTACAGACAAAAAAAAAATTGATTCCTTATGTTGCAAAATTCTCATCTGAATGTTCTGAATAATAGTTTTGTAACTAAATAGATATCCATCCATACTAAGGTCAGAAATGTTCATTTCATTGATGTTTGCACCCTGAGTTCCATTTGCTCAAAGGAGAATGATCCTTTTCCCTACTTGTTCCATGTAATGGAAGTGTTCATCCATGGTATTGGAAAGGTAATGTCTAATGGTACTGTAGCTAGAACAGCAATCTAAAACCCCAGGCTAATATTCTAGTGACTTGGTTCGAATCTCACCATGGTAGATGTTGAAATTGGAATTCAATAAACATCTGGAATTTGAAGCTAATGTGTCCATTATCGATTGCTGGGAATATACATCTGGTTCATTAATCTTTTCTGGAAGGAAATCAATCGTCCTTACCTAGCCTTGCCTGTTTAGTACTACACATCCATAATATGGTTGACATAATATGGGCAATAAATTCTGGGCTAGTCTGTGATGTCCGCATCCTGTGAACAAATAAAAATATCTTAAGTCGTCTTTGTATCCTCTCCAAGACCTTGAAATCCTTTCCAACACTCTGTCCAAAATTAATGCAGATTTTCAAAATATTTGGCTTAATGTAACTCCTTGCATTTTTGCTCTTGCCCTCTGGAGTCTTTGTCTCATGAGAAGATTTCTCAACCTGTCCCATTGCCTTCAAATACTCATGTTTTCCCAAAAGTTGCTGCGTTCCTGTGTCACTCGTAAAATTGCAATGCTTGGTTTATATTGTTTCTCCTCCATTTTGCCCCTTCCCTACAAATTCTGTGTTAAATTTCATGTGCCCGGTATCTTGCTATTCCCAAATCTATCTGTGTCCTTAAATCTCCTCCTGATTTTCTTTATTTGAGTTTTATGTAATTTACACATTTTGAAGACAGTTCAGCCAGAGACTGCCCTGAGAAATTCCTGCAGTGATATCCAAGTGCAGAGATGATTGGTCTGACTACTTTCGCCATTTTCTGTCATGCTAGATACAATTCCAACCAGTGAAGAGTTTTTTGAGTAAAAAAAAGAGGTCTGCAGATGCTGGAGATCACAGCTGAAAATGTGTTGCTGGTTAAAGCACAGCAGGTCAGGCTGCATCTCAGGAATAGGGAATTCGACGTTTCGAGCATAAGCCCTTCATGGGCTTATGCTCGAAACGTCAAATTCCCTATTCCTGAGATGCTGCCTGACCTGCTGTGCTTTAACCAGCAACACATTTTCAGCAGTGAAGAGTTTTTCCCCAATACTCATGGATTTCAAATTTGCTTGACTCTTTGATGACTTGCTTAAATTTTGACAATGTCAAAGGCAGTCTCATTCACCTCACATTTGGAATTGTATTCATTTTACCATACTTGGACCAAGTCCATGATGTGTCCTGGAGTTGAACAAAGTTAAAAATCACACAACACCAGGTTATAGACCAACAAGTTTATTTGAAAGTACAAGCTTTCAGAGCATTGCTCATTTTTCAGGTCGCTAGCAGTGATCTGAAAGCTTGTACTTTCAAATAAACCTGTTGGACTATAACCTGGTGTTGTGTGATTTTTTAAACTTTGTCCACCCCCAGTTTAACACCGACATTTCCACATCATGGATTGAACAGTCCATGCAGAACCCAAACTGAATGCAGTGAGCAGACTGTTGTCCATCAAGTGTACCATTTGATAGCACAAGCCAGCATATCAAATAGTTCTGTCTTATCGGTTGAAGGTGACATTCCTAGGGATGGTAAAAGCTTCTGGAAATAAAAACAAAGTTAACATTTGAAATCTAAGACGACTTCTCTTCAAAGCTCAGTAGATTTTCTTCGTGGATAGCTGGTTCAATACCATGACTACAAAGATACTTCCTCCCTAGCTCTATAAACTGTTACACTTGGAAGCGATTTACAAAGATAACCTACTTTTATTCTTTCATGGACTGTGGGTGTTGATGGTGAGACCAGCATTTAATGCCCATCACTAATTAAAGAACAAAGAACATTACAGCACAGGACCTCCAAGCCTGCACCAAACCAAATCCTCTATCTAAACCTGTCAGCTATTTTCCAAGGATCTGTATCTCTCTGTTCTCTGCCCATTCAGGTATCTGTCTAGATAGATCTTAAATTACACTGTTGTGCCTGCCTCTACTGCCTCTGCTGGCAACACATTCCAGGTACCCACCACCCTGTGCGTAAAGAACTTCCCACACATATCTCCCTTAAACTTTTCTGTTCTCACCTTGAACTTGAGACTTCAGTAATTGAGTCCCACTTTTGCTATCCACCCTGTCTGTACCTCTCACGATTTTGTAGATTTCAATCAGGTCCTCTCTCAACCTCCATCTTTCTAATGAAAATAATCCTAATCTATTCAACGTCTCTTCATAGCTAGCACCCTCTATACAAGGCAACATCCCGGTGAACTTCCTCTGCACCGTCTCCAAAGCATCCACATCCTTTTGGTAATGTGGCGACAAGAGATGTACACAGTATTCCAAATATGGCTGAACCAAAGTCAGATACAACTGTAACATGACCTGCCAACTCTTGTATACAATATCCAGTCCAATGAAGGAAGCATGTCATATGCCTTCTTGACTACCTTATCGACCTATATTGCCACCTTCAGAATACAATGGACCTCAACACCCATATCGCTCTGTATTTCAATTTTCCCCAGGATTTTTCCATTTACTGCAAAGTTCAGTCATGAATTGGATCTTCCAAAATGCATCACTTCACATTTGCCCGGATTGAACTCCATCTGCCAGTTCTCCGCCCAACTCTCCAATCTATCTTTATTCTGCTGCATTCTTTGATAGTCCGCTTCATTATCTGCTATTCTATCAATCTTAGTGTCATCTGCAAACTTGCTAATCAAACCACCTATATCTTCTGCCAGATCATTTATCTATAATCACAAACAATAATGGTCCCAGCACAGATTCCTGTCAAACACTAATGGTCATAGTACTCCATTTTGGGAAACTCCCTTCCACCACTACTCTTTGTCTTCTGTTGCCCAGCTAGTTCTTTATCCATCTAGCTAGTACACTCTGGACTCCATGCGACTTCACTTTTTCCATCAACCTATCATGGGGAACTTATCAAATGCCTTACTGAAATCCATGTATATGACACCTACAGCCCTTCCCTCACTGAGGAAGTGATAACATTTAATTAAAGAATGCTATTAAGTTGGTCAGACATGACCTTTCCTGCACAAAACCATGCTGCCTATCCCTGATAAGCTTGTTTTCTTCCAAATATATAGATCCTATATATGATGTATCTTGGGCGGTTAGCACTGCTGCCTCACAGCGCTAGAGAACCGGGTTCAATTCCTGCCTCAGATAGTCTGTATGGAGTTTGCACATTCTCCCCACATTCCAAAAATGTGCAGGTTAGGTGAATTGGCCCAACTAAATTGCTTGTAGTGTTGGGTAAAGGGGTAAATGTAGGGGAATGAGTCTGGGTGGGTTGGTGTGGACTTGTTGGGCCTGTTTCTGCACTAAGTAATCTAATCTTCTCCATCAGCTTCCCTACCACTGACATCAGTCTACATTTATCTGGATTATTCTTGCTACCCTTCTTAAACAAGGGCACAACATTAGCAATTCTCCAGTCCTCCGGGACGTCACCCATATTCAGGGATGCTGCAAATTTATCTGTTAAGGCCGCTGCTATTTTCTCTCTCACTTCCCAAAGCTGGGGACTTGTCCACCTTAATGCCTTTTAGGATACCCAACACTTCCTCCCTCCTTCTGCCAACTTGACCTAGAGTAATCAAACATCTAACCCTAACATCAACATCTGTCATGTCCCTCTCCTCAGTGAATACTTATGCAAAGTACCCATTAAGAATCTCACCCATTTTTTCGAACTTCATGCATAACTTTCTTCCTTTGTCTGTCAGTGGGTCAACCCTTTCTCTAGTGACCCTCTTGATCCTTAAATATGAATAAAAGACTTTGTTATGGACTAGGCCGGACCACTCAAAAATTCTTACGCAGGCAGCTAAAACTATAACTTTGCAATTTGTTTCAGTAAGTGTACAGTGAAAATTACCCAGAGTAAGATAGCTAGATTGACTACTGGATTTTAAAACAGACAAAAATTTATTCACAAAATTATACAATGAAACACAAAGAACAGAGTAAAGAACCCCGGCAGAACTCAACCTATCCAACTAGACTTAATTATGCTGTTCTGAATATATACAACAGCCCTTTAAAAAAAAACAGTATAAATGGAACACATGCTTACAGGTTGAAGTTGAAGGGCAGAGAGAGAGAGAGAGAGTTTCCACACAGCTTCCTGTTGAATTTCTCACCAGGTCAGACTGAACTAAAACTGCCCAGCTCAGTAAAAGAGCTAACCACTCTTTACAGAGGTCACTTCTAAAGCATGACTACTTTGGCCTGATGAAGGGCTTTTGCCTGAAACGTCGATTTTCCTGCTCCTCGGATGCCGCCTGACCTGCTGTGCTTTTCCAGCACCAATCTAATCTCCACTTTGGCCTGAAGTCTCATCTGTTTACATATAAACAAAAGGCCTCTCAAAATCCTTTTCATCTCTGTACCAAACCAGACTGATCGGAGCCCGGCCTGGTTTATTGCCCCTCTGAAAAACGATCAAGGACAGAATCTCCTTGCGCCAAGGAACAGCTTTTAGAGAAAAAAAGGACTAGCTTTGTGACATCTCCCCCCCCCCCAAAACAGAACCATCAATACCAAAAGATGGCTTAATTTTTAACCCTTCAAAACCTGGTTCATAGTCTAGACACACATATACCATACTAACTATAAACATGCAAACATGCACAGCCACATGCAAATTCAAGCCACACTACGCCCACCACCTAACGCCTCCATATCTCTTTCGAGTCTCGATGATGCATTGATAATCACGTTTTTGTGACCTGCTACATGCACAATTATCAAATTGAATGGCTGCAACAACAAGCTCCATCTGAACAGTCTGGCATTTTTGTGCTTAAAGGTTTTCCAAAGATGTCAATTTACAATTGTCTCAGGTGCACTACTGGTAATATAAACACGGCAATGTGCAATGCCAACTCCTAGCTTAAAGTTTCTTTCGCCAATGTTGAATATTTCTGTTGATGAACATTCAACTTCTTGAAAAAATACCCAATGGGTATTTCTATTCCCTCATCATCCTGCAGGATCACCACACTGACACCCACATCACTGGCACCAATAGCCACCTGGAAAGGCTTTGTGTGTAATCCGGGGTGGCTAATACTGGGGCAGTGGTGAACACAGTTTTTAGGCTGTCAAACGTCTTTTGACAGCCTGCTGTCCACTGAAACTTCTTGCCCTTTTTTAACAATTCAGTGAGTGAAGCAGCCACACTGCTAAAGGTCGGCACAAACTTTCAATAAAATCCTTTCAATCCCAGGAACCATAACACTGCGTTTTTTTTGTCGACGGGTGGGAAAATCCCTAATTACTTTTATTTTCACATCCCTTGGGGCCATTTGTCCATGCCCAATAACACGGCCCAGGAAGGTGACTAGGGCTTTGGCAAATTCACTTTTAGCTGGTTTACCACCAAACCTGCCTTCCGAAGTCGACCAAACAAGTTCAATAAATGCTGTGAATGTTCCTTCCATGAGTGACTAAAAATCACCAGGTCATCAATGTAAATCATCATCTGGTCATCATCCGAAATGTGGCTGGAGCGTTTTTCATACCAAATGGCAGGACTCTGAACTGATATAGTCCCATTTGCCTTTGCTCTCTCTGACAGAGGTACCTGCCAACAGCCTCTGAGTAAGTCCAACTTAGAAATGTAAGTTGCTTGTCCCAGTTTTTCAACACAGTCCTCCAATCATGGTATTGGACATGCATCAGTCTTTGTAACGGCGTTGACTTTGTGATAGTCCACACATAACCACTGGATACCATCTGGCTTTGGCACCGTGACTATGGGTCAGCTCCAGCCACTAACTAATTTCAATTATGTCATCTTGAACATAGGGTGGCATGGTGGCTCAGTGGTAAGCACTGCTGCCTCACAGCATGAGGGTGCCAGGTTTGATTCCAGCCTCGGGCAACTGTCTGTGTGGAGTTTGCACATTCTCCCAGTGTCTGCGTGGGCTTCCTCCCACAGTCCAAAGATGTGCAGGTCATGTAAATTGGCTAAATTTCCCATAGGTTAGGTGCGTTCCTCAGAGGGGAAATGGGCCTGAGTGGGTTACTCTTCAGAGGGTCGGTGCAGACTGGTTGGGCCGAAGGGCCTGTTTCCACATTGTAGGGAACCTAATCTAAATTTAATCTATCTCCTTCTGAACCTGTGCCAACTTTAAAGAGAGTTATATCTATCAGGATGTTGTTTAATCCGAACAGCATCTCCTATATCTACATCATGCACAATTAGGTTAGTACTTCCCAGTTTATTTCCACATACCTCCCCATATGATTGTAATAACCCTTTCAGGTCATTTCGATTTTCTTCTGCAAGGCAACTCAATAATATATCCCAATTTTTGACAGCTTCCTCATTGTCCAATTTGATTTGAGGAATATCCAGTTCAGAATCCTCTGAACTTGTTTCCTCCTTCTGTGCTGTAATCATAAACATCTTCTCCTCTTGCTTTCCTTCCCTATCAAAATACCTTTTGAGCATATTCACATGACACACTGTGAGACTTCTTCCTGTCTGGAGTCGTTATCATGTACTTCACCTCACTCAATTTCCTATCAATTTGATAAGGAACACTAAACCTTGCTTTTAGATTAGATTCCCTACAGTGTGGAAACAGGCCCTTCAGCCCAACCAGTCCACACAATGCTCCAAAGGGTAACCCACCTGGACCCATTTCTCTCTGACTAATGCACCTAACACTATGGGCAACTTATCATGGCCAATCCACCTAACCCACCCAATCTTGGACTGTGGGAGGAAACTGGAGCACCCAGAGGAAACCCACACAGATTTGGCGAGAATGTGCAAACTCCACGCAGTCAACAGAGGCCGGAATTGAACCTGGGACCCTGGTGGTAACCACTGAGCAACCGTGCCACCCCAAAGCATCCCACCCAGACCCACGCTATCCCTGCAACCCCACATTCCCCATGGCTACTTCACCTAGCCTTCACATCCCTGGACACTATGGGCAATTTAGCATGGCCAATCCAACTAACCCATCCACAGTGAGGAAACCCACGCAGATACAGAGTGACCTCCACACAGTCGCCCAAAGGTTGAATCGAACCCAGGTCCTTGGCTCTGTGAGGCAGCAGTGCAGACGACTGAGCCACCATGCCACACATCCACTGAGCCACCCATGGCTCCCCTGTTACCGAAAGTAACACCAGTACCTTATCCCCAGTTGCAAATTTGCAAAATTTCAATTATTTATCCGCTTCTTTTTCATTGTATGCTGCAATACTTTTAAATGCTATCTCACCAACTCTCCAGCTCTGTTTAATCATTCTCTAAAATTTGACACATAGCCCAAATGGATAGTCTCTGAATTCTGACTTATTAATTTTTCCTTAATTAATTGTAACGGTCCTCTTACTTCATGCCCAAAAATTAATTCAAATGGACTGAATTTGGTCGATTCATTTGGTGCATCTTTGATCACAAAAGGTATAAGTGAAACTCCCTTGTCCGAACCATCTGGATAATCCTGACCATAAGCCCACCACATGGTCTTTAGTGTTTGATGCCATCTCTCTAGCGCTCCCTGTGATTCTGGATAGTACACAGTACATTTGGTTGCTTTATTCCCAAGTTATCCATAAATCCTTGAATAGTTTAGATGTGAAGTTCGATCCTTGATCTGACAGGATCTCTATTAGTAGTGCATATCTAGTAAAACATTCAAGTAATTCTTCAACAACCCTTTTAGCTATGATGTTGCGGAATGGGATTGCCTCTGGAAATCTAGTCGACACATCCATTATTGTTAATAAATACATATTCCCACTTTTTGTTTTAGTAGGGAACCCACTCAATCAATTAAGACTCTTGTGAAAGATTCCTAAAATGCTGGAATAGGTATTAAAGGTGCAGGTTTTATTATTTTTCTGTGGTTTTCTGATTAGCTGACATGTGGACAGCGAAGAGGGTTACCTCAGATTACAACAGGATCTTGACCAGATTGGCCAATGGGCAGAGTAGTGGCAGATAGAGTTTAATTCAGATAAATGCGAGGTGCTGCATTTTGCGAAAGCAAATCGTAGCTGGACTTATACACTTAATGGTAAGATCCTACGGAGTGTTACTGAACAAAGAGACCTTGGAGTGCAGGTTCATAGCTCCTTGAAAGTGGAGTCACAGGTAAATAGGATAAAGAAGAAGGCATTTGGTATGCTTTCCTTTATTGGTCAGAGTATTGAGTGCAGGAGTTTGGAAGTTATGTTGCGGCTGTACAGGACATTGGTGAGGGTACTGTTGGAATATAGCGTGCAATTCTGGTCTCCTTCATATCAGAAAGATGTTGTGAAACTTGAAAGGGTTCAGAAAAGATTGACAAGGATGTTGCCAGGATTGGAGGATTTGAGCTACAGGGAGAGGCTAAACAGGCTGAGGCTGTTTTCCCTGGAGGTCGGAAGCTGAGGGGTGACCTTATAGAGGTTTACAAAATTATGAGGGGCATGGATAGGACAAATAGGCAAAGTCTTTTTCCCTGGGATTGGGGAGTCCATAACTAGAGGGCATAGGTTTAGAGTGAGAGGGGAAAGATATAAAAGAGACCTATGGGGCAACTTTTTCACACAGAGAGTGGGATGTGTATAGAATGAGCTGCTCGAGGAAATGGTGGAGATTGGTACAATTGCGACATTTAAGGGGCATTTGGATGGGTATATGAATAGGAAGGGTTTGAAGGGATATGGGCTGGGTGCTGGCAGGTGGAAATGTGTTGCTGGTTAAAGCACAGCAGGTTAGGCAGCATCCAAGGAATAGGAAATTCAACGTTTCGGCACAAGCCCTTCATCAGGAATGAGGAGAGTGTGCCAAGCAGGCTAAGATAAAAGGTAGGGAGGAGGGACTTGTGGGAGGGGCGATGGAGATGTGATAGGTGGAAGGAGGTCAAGGTGAGGGTGATAGGCCGGAGTGGGGTGGGGGCGGAGAGGTCAGGAAGAAGATTGCAGGTTAGGAGGGCAGTGCTGAGTTGAGGGAACCGACTGAGACAAGGTGGGGGGAGGGGAAATGAGGAAACTGGAGAAATCTGAGTTCATTCCTTGTGGTTGGAGGGTTCCCAGGTGGAAGATGAGGCGCTCCTCCTCCAGCCGTCGTGTTGTTATGTTCTGCTGGTGGAGGAGTCCAAGGACCTGCATGTCCTCGGTGGAGTGGGAGGGAGAGTTAAAGTGTTGAGCCACGGGGTGGTTGGGTTGGTTGGTCCGGGCGTCCCAGAGGTGTTCTCTGAAGCGTTCCGCAAGTAAGCGGCCCGTCTCCCCAATATAGAGGAGGCCACATCGGGTGCAGCGGATGCAATAATGATGTGTGTGGAGGTACAGGTGAACTTGTGGCGGATATGGAAGGAGGCTAGATTGGGTTGTGATATCTGGTCGGGATGAATGGGTTGGACCGAAGGGTCTGTTTGCATGCTGTACACCTCTATGACTCTATGTATGACACATCTGGCAAAATTCAACAACATCTTTACGTAGTCCAGGCCAATAAAAATGTCTTTGTATTTTAGTCTGTGGTTTCCTCACCCTTAAATAACCTCAAGTGATGGCTCATGCGCCACTTCCTTTTTATACCGCACTAGCAAAACAATTTGATGAATCTCTGCTCATTTCTCATGTGTTTGAATGTGTGACGGTCTCCATTTTCTCATTAAGACATCACTTGTTAAGTAATAACACACACGAATGCATTCACTTTCTTTCTCAGTAAATGCTTTTTGATATAAGACTTTCCTTAACCCTGTTTGAGAAAGATGTTTCATGACCCCTTTAAACCCTCTTAATTCGTCATTTCAGATTGGTCCTACTTTCCCGATATTCTTCCAAAGCTTTGTCTGGTTTCAGTTGTCTTAATGTTATGCATGCTTCCTTTTAATTCTCTTAGCTAATCTCACTATTTCACCTGTCATCCATGGTTCTAATCTTGTCATTTCTATCCCTCATTTTCACAGGGACATGTCTCTCCTGCACTCTAATCAAACTCTCTTTAAAAGCCTCCCATGTGGATTCACCCTCAAATGCTGCTCCCAATCCACATCCCCCGACTCTTGCCGAATTTTGTTATAGTTGGCCGTCCCCCAATTTAGCACTCTTCCTTTCAGACCACTCCTATCTTTGTCCATGAGTATTCCTTAACTTACAGAATTTTGATCACTATTCCCAAAGTAATCCCCAACTGAAACTTCAACCACCCGGCCAGGCTCATTTCCCAACACCAGGCCCATTATGGCCCCTTCCAGAGTTGGACTATTTACATACTGCTCCAGAAAGCTCTCTGGATGCTCCTTACAAATTCTGCTCCATCTAAACCTCTAACACTAAGTGAATCCCAGTCAATGTTGGGAAAATTAAAATCTCCCATCATTACTACCCTGTCGCTCTTTCATTTTTCCATAATCTGTTTACATATTTGTACCTCTATCTCACACTCGCAGTTGGGAGGTCTGTAGTACAGCTACAACATTGTTACCGCACCCTTCCTATTTCTAAGCTCTGCCCATATTGCCTCCCTGCTCAAGTGCTCCATCATGCCCTCCTTCAGTACAGCTGTGATATCCTCTCTGACCAGTAATGCAACTCCTCCAACCCTTGGCCCCCTCCATTCCACCTGAAGCATCTATATTCTGGGATATTTAGTTGCCCATCTTGCCCTTCCCTCAACCAACATCAGACTCCCAGGTACTAATTCAAGTCCTCAGTTCACCTGCCTAAACTACTACACTTCTCACATTAAAACAAATTCACCTCAGACCACCAGTCCCTTTGCGTTTATCATCTGCTCCCTGCTTACTCTTCCCCTTAGTCACACTGACTTCATTCTTCTCATTCCTGATGAAGGGCTTTTGCCCGAAACATCTATTTTCCTGCTCCTCGGATACTGCCTGACCTGCTGTTCTTTTCCAGCACCGCTCTAATCTTGATGCTGACTTCATTGTCTCGTTTCTTACAAACTTTAGTTACTACCTCCTTACTGTCCATTAACCTCCTCAGTTTGTTCCCAACCCCCTGACACATTAGTTTAAACCCTCTGCAACAGCGTTAGCAAAAGCACATCCAATGTCATTGGTTCCGGTCTGGCCCAGATGTATACTGCCCAATTTGTAATAGTCCCACCTCTCCCAGAACGTGTGACAAAGTCCCAAAAATCTGTAAACCCTCCCTCTTACACCATCTCTCAAATCACTCGTTCATTCTGCCTATACTTTCATATCCACTCTGACTAACTCGTGGCACTGGTAGCAATCCTGAGATTACTACCTCTGAGGTCCTACTTTTTAACTTGGCTCCTAACTCTCTAAATTCTGCTTGTGGGAGCTCATCCTATTTTTTTCCCTGTATCATTGATGCCTATGTGCACCACGACAGCTGGCTGTTCACCCTCCCCCTTTAGAATGCCCTGCAGCCAATCTTAGACATCCCTGACCTGTGCGCCTGGGAGGCAACATACCATTTGGGAGTCTTGTTTCCAACCATAGAACCGACTATCTACTCCCCTTACAACTGGATCCCCTATCACTATAGGCCTTCCACTCTTTTCCCGCTCTTCTATACAGCAGAGCCAGCCATGGTGCCATGAACCTAGCTTCTGCTGCCTTCCCCTGGTAAGCCATTTCCCCCAACAATATCCAAAAAAGGAATGCCTGTTTTGGAGGGAGATGATCTCAGGGGACACCTGCACTGCCTTCTTGCTCTTTCTCTGCCTTTTGGTCACCCATTCCCATTCTCCCACAGCAATCCTAATCTGTGGTGCGACCAATTTGCTAAACGTGTAATCCACAACCTCCTAATCATCACGGATGCTCCAAAATAAGTCTATTCACAGCTCTATAGCTGTCATGCGCTCTAACAAGAGCTGCAGCTGGACACACTTCCTGCATGTGAAGGAGTCAGGGACATTAGCCTCGTCCCTGAGCTCCCACATTGAGCAAGAGGAGCATAATTCGGGTGCCCAGAGACAGGTTAAGAGTCAATTACATCACTTTAGATCGGGAGTCGCACAGGATGGTAGATTCAGGGAATCTGATGGTTTTTTAAACAACAATTGACAGATGATTATACAGCTGCAGTTTGACTTTTTATTCCAAGTTTTTAAGAAATTCAAATTTCATCATCTACCATCGTGAGGTTTGAACACATGTCCTCAAAACATTAGTCTCACGTTTTGAAGAACTGGACCTTTAATATAATCACTACACCACCAACTCCCTGTTGATTGCCAACACCAGCCTTAAGGTATCATTTAATTTTGACCACTCGTGTATCCCAGATTAGTGGCCAATCTCAGTTGCCTGAGTGAATAACTCTGGCATTCTCTGTCACCAAATTAATTTCTCCCCTTAAGACATTCCATAAAGCATACCTCCTTGAGCAAGCTTTTGGTCCTCTGACCGAACATTTCTTTATGTGGTTGGGTGTGACGTTATGTTCTGATATGTTCTTGCAAAGCCCTGTGGGAGGTTTTAATTTACTAAGGTTCTAACTAAATAAAAGTTGCTGTACAGAATACATCTGTTAGAATTAATTTGAGCTTGAAACACAATGGCACATGCCCTCCGCAAGGATATTGTGGGACTACTTCCAGCACATGGACTGCAGCGGTTCAAGATGGCAGCTCACTACTGCCATTTCAAGAGCAACTAAGGACAGGCAATAAATGCTGGTTAGACAGCGACGCCCATTCTGGAACTTGACTCAAACGTAAACTGAAATTGCTGGAGAAACTCAGCAGGTCGGGCAGCAGCTGTGAAGAGAAGAAAGGGGCAACTTTCAAAGCCAGTGATCCTTTTTTCAGAATTTGAATCTTGAGTTCCATATCCAGTAATAGCAGAAAATCTGGAAGCACAGTTTGATAAACCCATCGCCGTCAACTATTAAACATTTACTTCACTGTGGATTCACAGTATGAAGGAACAATGCAAACGGAATTAATCAAGACACCGTCCATTTATACGACGTGTTTCATTTATGTGTTATCAGAAATTATCATTTTCAGATGCCAACATTTTTAAATGGCAATTCTGCATCAGTCCCCACCCCACCCACATCTCCTTCAGTCTCTTTCCCTCTATCCTCTTTCCCAATGTCATGAGAGCTCTGTCAATAAAAATATACATCAAACTGGAACACATACAAATGCTGTAGTTGGATGTACCACATGCAGTGAAACACTTCAAATTGGCTGAAAAGCTTGTCACTTGCTTGAAATAACCAATAAAAGATTTCAGTGTCATAACTTTTTGATGAACTGCACATCTACTATCAGTTTGAGAAAGCTTGATCTTGTTATATATCATTGTTAATCTAGGGCTATTGTACCCTGGGGAACAGACCATTGCCACAGCATTTGACAACACAGCATGATTGTAAATATAAGCACATGGGCATTCTGCAACATGATGTATGCCAGTCCATGCACTTCTCGGATAGCTATCTATTCACCTGTGAAAATAAAACCAACTTTTCTGTATTTTCCTTTGCATTTGTAATGCATGTACATACTGAAAATGAATAATTAGCTTGGTCATTAAAAGGAAAGCTCGTGTCTTACCATCCCTTCTGTTCAGCTTTGCAAAGCCAGGGTTGTGACTGCTAGATAGCACAGAGGAGGAAGAGAATGCTGACTGAGGCAAGTCAGACACAAGTTGATTGTCGCAATTATCTGTGAGATGAAAGAAAGAACATGCTTAAAATTACTGGGATGGTACAACACTGTATTGACACACAATCAATTCCAAATGGACACCACGCACATTTTCAAAACTTACCAGGTCCCCATTCGACAGTACTGTGCTGAAAAGGCTAATTTTTTTTTCCCCTTAAGTTACACTGCTGAAGATGGTTAGAAATCTAAAACAACACAGCGCGAATAAACCTGGTTAGCTATTACCATTAACATCAAAAAATGTACCAAGGTATTTTACTGGTGTATTTTCAAACAAAACGTGCCTCCAGTTCACAGAATGTGATATTGGAAATAGGTAATAAAAGTATCTGTTTTACTGAAATCTTAAAATGAGGAGAACAGAGTGCAAGCGAGGCAAGTGATTTTGGGATGGAATTCCAGTTCTGGATTATAACAGCTGTTCGTAGCGGAATGATTAAGATCAGCAATTTGTCAGAATTAGTGCACCACAAAGAAAAATATTGTATAAACCTAGCTGATGGCACTACTGGACAAGTCAGATCCCTGACTAAAATGTGGCTTGATAGATCATTTTCTTTAAGTTTTAGTTAATGTCGTTAAGTTCACAGTAACATAACCACACAAGGCTGCACAGTTTTCTTAACAACAGAACTCTATTGAACAAGGGATTTAAATTAAGCAAGGTATCTAGACATTGTATACAGTTCGAAAAAATTCTTAAGGCTGAAATTTACCAAAATTTGGCAAATATGTCATCTTTGGGGGGTACGTGGGAGAGTTAGTGAAGGGTATCAGTCAGTGAACTCTAGTGGTTTTCCTCACCCAATTCTACACTTCTCACATGGTGAAGTTTGCACTGTGTGCCATTCTCTGCCACCTTGAAGTTGGCAGGAACTTCAGTTGTACACCCCACAGGATCCTTAATTAATGCTCAATGATTCAAACACTGCAAGCCAGGAACAGCCCTTCATGGTTCCAGGAAGTGAAGTACCACACAGGAGATAGCACTCAGAGGATGATTGGCACCCCAGCATTGTTCACAGAGATCTGGAGGCGGTAGATTGGATGGCTGCCTTCTTTCTTCAGGGTCACCTCAGGGGTCAGAGCCACACCGCACAAAAACAGACCTCTCAGTCCAATTTGTCCAAGCTTCCCAAACTAAACTAGTCCCATTTGTCTACTTTTGGCCCATATCCCTCTAAACCTTTCCTATATGCTTACTTATCCAAATGTCTTTTAAATGTTGCAACTTTACTTGCATTTACCATTTCCTCTGGCAGTTCGTTCCACATACGAACTACCGTGTGTGTGAAAGAATTGTCGCTGGTGTTCCTTTTAAATCTTTCTCCTTTCACCTTAAAAATATGCCTGCCAGTGATGAACTCCCTCACCCCAAGGAAAAGACCTTTGCTATTTGCCTTATCTATGCTCCTCATGATGTTATAAAGTCACCCATCAACCTCTTACACTCAAGGAAAAAATGTCCCAATCTATCCAGCTTCTCTCTGTCCACAGCACTGCAGCCTTGTCTGAAGTTGGGTCACAGATCAACATAGTCTCCGTGGTCTAAAGGAAGGCACAGCAATGCAGGAATAAGACCAAAGCAATTCTCTGCTCTGTAACATCATCTTCTCCTTGAAACCTCTCACTCTCACCATCTCTGCTGCTGCAGCCCCCTCCCGCCAAGGTTTGTGGTCTACCATTTTCATCATTGCATGCAGCACCATCCATCACTCTGTCCCACCCCACTCCTTCAGACTACCAACCCTGCACATCTTATGCTCTTCGCACTCACTCACTCGGTACAGCTTGCCTCCTGAACAACCACACCCAATGACTATGTCACCCTCTTGCATTTCACCCGGTCTTTGCCTCATTCAGGAACAAACAGCTGACAATAGGGGACAGGGGGCTAAGAGGAGTGTGGTGGGGTGCCTAACAATTCTCTGCTCTCCCCTTTAAAGTGGAGAATTCTTATATTAGCCAGAGAGGACTGTGACTGCTCATGTGGTGACGTTGAGATATCACGTCTTGGCACCAAGTAAGAATCATTATAAAGTGCTGTGCCTCTCTCCCACCACAATGACTATCAATGTGTTCTTACCGTGCATAAGCTTGCACTCCCAACTTGCAACACATTCAGCCTCTTGTCCTTTGCAAGCATGAGTACCATCCACCATAGTCTCTGCCATAAAGAAAGCAGCCATCAAGACATCTTCTCCTCCGCCACAGAGAAATAATGACACAGACTCTCTCCTACATCCTCCATCAGTTCAGGTACTGACATCTCAGTGCATACTGCAGCACAATTAGAGTTGGGAGCAAGTAATAGTGAGTACATCACTGATATGGCTTGGCAGCTGGCCAGTGAGGAGACACCCTATTCATTCAAATGGACAATCAGTTTGGAACAGGAAGTGACTTCACCACAGAAAATAACATCACCACAGGAAATGACATCACCAACCCAAAGAAACCCAAACATATAAATAGAAAGTTGGAATTTTCAGCATTGCTTCGCCCGAGGCCCACTGAAGATGTTACCTAGTAGGGTAATGAAATGTCTGGAAATGAACCTTCCTGTTCAGCGAGCAAACCTACATCCAAAACCTCAACCTGCGCTACAAATCTTCTCAAAATTCGCTAAGAGTTTATCACAGTCACTCAGAAAAATGGATTGAAGTTTGGAGAAGTGCACCAACATCATCTTTATTGTGCTGGCTCTGATTTATGAACATCTGACTGTCTCCACGGAGACGTTGGTAGGTATGATGAATGGCCAGGTCTTACAAAATGCTCATTAGCTGCCAGATATGCATGCAGACCTGTTACTATTTCAAACTTGATGGTCAGTACCAATGGCAGGACACGAACCTCACTCTAGGTTCCTCTTTCTCACTCTCAGAGATAAACTAGTGCCAGAGGAGAAAACTCATCCGGGATTCTCAGGAGACTCCAGAAGTACCATGTTGCTCCAGTCTACTTTTGTTACCATGTTGATTTTTGTGATAATCAACACATAACTCTTTGTGATGTATCCAGTTTTGGGATCATGATAATAGTAGCTGTCAGTGCCCATCATGAACTTAATCACTTCCCTCAAGTGAGATTATTTCTCTGATTAAGTCTGTAAGGATATTGTTTAATAGCTAACACATCCACTACTATAAAATCAATACCACAGCTAGTTTTTCGTAGCCTATTCACTCAAATTAACTTAAAATCTGAAATAGCATGTGCAAGACACTTTGATAATCTTCTAGCACATTCCAGTTAATCCAATCTGATTTCTGGTGGATCGACTTTTGGATTTTAAAATTTGAATTCATTTTCTAACTGCAGAGATACTTTCACTTCATTCACAATTACTTTTACTATCATAAATGAATATTGTTAAAATGTCAGCAACATACAGCACTGGTGACCTCTGGCCTTTTCAGTAGACATTGTGGATAGGGAAAAATACATTGTCTATTTATCCTATCCATGCCCCTCATGATTTTATAAACCTCTATAAGGTCATCCCTCAGCCTCTGATGCTTTTGTTGCAATCAACTTGAATGCTCTAGTCAAATAAATATCTATCAACCTATGTGTTATACTTTGTTATCAACTCCAAAGCAGAGAGGCCTGTATTCTGAAGACAGATCCATAATATCACAGCATATGATGTTTTGGTAAAAATGTTGCTGCTTCACCTGCAGTTACACTTGGAGCAATGGAATCAATGTAATGTCTTCAGTCAATAATGTGCATGTCGCATACTCAACATGAGCAAGCTCAGAGCCCAGATTACATTGGCAGGTCTGTGAAGTTGTGGTTGTGCAAATATTTTGCGTTGTTGACAGACGTCAAGTCATGTCACTCAACAAGAACACAACTCTGGCTGGTATACATCATGTCATCTAAAACATGGAAAACCAAAAGGAATATGGCTATGTTTTGACATTTTCAACTGAACCTATAGCCTCAATAGCTTGATAGGGGTCAAGCACTATAGATTGCTGCTCCACCTTTTGTGAAGTGTTTTCATCTATGAACAGCCTCATTCCAATTTGGAAACTGTTTCCCTTGTTCTGGAACTGACCTTGCCAGAAGAAATTGTTCCTGTCCACCTTATCAAATGCTTTAATCATTCAAATTGATCAACTTTTATTCAGTATTCAAGAGAATACCATCTAGTTTTGAAACCAAAGAGAGTGGAAAGGTAGGTGTTTTTGACTTTAAAAATTCAATGGATTAAACAGCTACAACCCCATCCCTGCTCTCGATGTTTCACCTGTCCCCAGTTATCAAAAGGTCTCTTGCCAACTCCCCTAAAACAAACATACCACTATCACAGGTCTCTTGGACCCTCCCTGAGATCCTTTCACTACCCCCACCATCCCACCCATGTTAACCTCATCTGTTATTGGTCTCCTATTCTCTCTCCTAAATGTTCCTCACCACCTTACTCCCACAGGAACAGTGACAATATTTGCAAGGCAGGACAGCAAGAGACTTGGAAGGGAATTTGCAGATGGTGATACCCCAAAGTATCTACTGCCCTTGACCCTCTTGATGGCAATGTTCGTGGGTTTGGAAAGTGCTGTCCAAAGAGCATTGGTGAATTTCTGTCGCGCATCTTGCAGACAATACACACTGATACTGAGTGTAGGTGGTTCAAGGAGTAGATTCTTGAGGATATGGGGCCAATCAAGTGTGTCCTGGATTGTGTCAGGCTTGGAGTTGTTGCAGCTGCACTCACTCACGCCAGTAGGAAATGTTTCATCACATTCCTGATTTGTGACTTATTGATGGAGAACAGGCTTTGTGGAATCAGGAGATGAGTTACTCGCTGGTGGATTCCTGGCCTCTGACCTGCTCTTGCAGCCACAGATATCATCCAAAAGTCCACTCAGTTGATTCTTTGCCCGGCCACCCCAATGTGAATTGTCTGAATTACTTACATTTCCACTAGACTCACCTCTTCAGCCTCAGATTATCCTCCCTCCTGCATTCTGCCTCACAGGAAAGGTAGCAATGATGAGGAGGTGCTGGTTTTGAACTCGGGTGGACAAGGTCAGAAATCAATGAAACCAGGTTATAGTCCAACAGGTTTATTTGACATCAAAAGTGTTTGAAAAGCGGGTCCTTTGTCACTTGACAAAGGAGCAGAACTTTGAGAGCTTGCGATTTCAAATAAACCTGCTGGATTATAATCTGGTGTTGCATGACTTCTGACAGAAGAGATAACCACAGTAGCTGCTGTCCCCATATCTCAGTGAAACCGTCCACTTGTTCTTTTTCAGTTCAAATTTTAGAGACTGAAAGTCTGCCCACTGTCCGGCCAAACTGCTCTTGCCTTGATGTTCAAATGTAAGTGACAGCATATAAAAATTTGTACAACATCCCCAGGGCAACCTGCACCAGTGGTAACCAAGCTACACAGGCTTGGTGTTGTAGTGACTATTACAAGGTCAGGTACATGGATCTCATTGAGTATGAGTTCCCTGTTTGAGGCTTTTAACCTAATCAGGGAGTCCTGGCTGACAGATATAAACAGAAGTAACCGTTCACTCAAAGCTGGCTCTGAAGAATCCAGACTAGTGTCAAGTACTATGCGCAGATAAATAAAGGGTGACTTGGTGACAGAATACTGGAATTATTTCAGGTGTCATGTAGAAATCAAGGCAAGCAGATGCCACTCTTCATTTCTCCACTCTTGAATTAAAGAAACAGTCAGAAAGTATATTCATCATAATTGTATCAAACCTTGCATACATAAAACTACATGCTCATGGGCAGATGCAGGATGACAAACATAGGCAGACACACAAAGTAATAGATGATTTCTGAAGAAAGGCTTATGTCCGAAACATTGATTCTCCTGCTCCTCGGATGCTGCCTGGCCTACTGCGCTTTTCCAGCACCACACTTTTCAACACAAAGTAATAGATCAGATGGAAGTAATGAGCTATGATTGATATAATATCTGTGGTCAAAAAACATAGTACAAGACAGAATATATTCATCTGACCTTGTGCACCACTTCTTAATAGTAACTGATTATTTTAGAGGTTTTTTTCAGAAAATACACTTTTGGTATTCAACAGAAAGTTTAAAGTAAGTGGTGGACTTTCACTATCTGAAGCAAGGAAAGGAAGGTCAAGGTTTTGAGATGAGACTACACCTCAAGTAGCATACAGGGTGTTGATCTGTGTGAAGAATTATAAAGTTAACTTGTGGAGAAAATTTAGGTGCTGTTGTACATGAACTATATAGAGTTAACATGTAGGTTCAACAAGCAATCAAAAATGCAAGTGGCATATTGGCTTATGTTGCCAACTGGTTACAATGTGACAGTGTTGTTATAATTACATGAGAGTTTGCCAAAACTAAACTTGGAAATACGTACTTGGAAATATGAGAGAATACACTTCCCTCAAAGGGAGTGTCACAAAGGTTCACTTGATAGATTTGTGGCATAAGAGGGTTACAATCTTTGGGAAGAAATTGAATAAAATGAGCCAATAATTCTTTGTAATTTAGAATAAAGAGTTATCTTATTTAAAATCTGATTGAAGATTTGTAGCTCGGGTATCCGTTGTTGTGGTTCTGCTCGCCGAGCTGGAAGTTTTTGCTGCAAACGTTTCGTTCCCTGGCTAGGGAACATCATCAGTGCTGTTGGAGCCTCGTGTGAAGTGCTGCTTTGATGTTTCTTCCGGTATTTATATTGGTTTGTTCTTGCCGCTTCCGGGTGTCAGTTTCAGCTGCAGTGATTTGTATGTGGGGTCCAGGTCGATGTGTCTGTTGATGGATGTTCTTGCCATTTCCGGGTGTCAGTTTCAGCTGTAGTGGTTTGTATATGGTGTCCAGGTCAATGTGTCTGTTGATGGAGTTTGGGGATGAATGCCATGCTTCTAGGAATTCTCTGGCTGTTCTCTGTCTGGCTTGTCCTATGATAGTGGTGTTTTCCCAGTCAAATTCATGTTGCTGGTTGTCTGAGTGTATGGCTACTAGAGATAGCTGGTCGTGTCGTTTTGTGGCTAGCTGATGTTCATGGATGCGGATTGTTAGCTGTCTTCCTGTTTGTCCTATATAGTGTTTTGTGCAGTCCTTGCATGGTATTTTGTAAACTACGTTAGTTTGGCTCATGCTGGGTATTGGGTCCTTTGTTCTAGTGAGTTGTTGTCTGAGCGTGGATGTTGGCTTGTGTGCTGTTATGAGTCCTAAGGGTCGCAGTAGTCTGGCAGTAGTTTACAAAATCTCTAGTAGCCATACACTCAGACAACCAGCAATATGAATTTGACTGGGAAAACACCACTATCATAGGACAAGCCAGACAGAGAACAGCCAGAGAATTCCTAGAAGCATGGCATTCATCCCCAAACTCCATCAACAGACACATTGACCTGGACACCATATACAAACCACTACAGCTGAAACTGACACCCGGAAACGGCAAGAACATCCATCAACAGACATATCGACCTGGACCCCACATTCAAATCACTGCAGCTGAAACTGACACCCGGAAGCGGCAAGAACAAACCAATATAAATACCGGAAGAAACACCAAAGCAGCGCTTCACACGAGGCTCCAACAGCACTGATGATGTTCCCTAGCCAGGGAACGAAACGTTTGCAGCAAAAACTTCCAGCTCGGCGAGCAGAACCACAACAGTTATCTTATTGAAACCTATATGAATCTGGGAGGGTTTCGACAAGGTTAATGTTGAGAGGTTGTTTAACCTGAACTGGAACAGCCAGAATTGCATCAAAGTCTCATGAGGAAGGCTTTGCCATTTCGGACGAATGGCAAAGCCTTCACTATTCTCGACCTCAGACAGCTACAAGTGGACGTTCAGGTATTAATACATTCAAGATCAAGATCAATAGGTTTGTGACCACTAAGGCAATCGATGGGCAGGGAAAGATAAACCGTAGCTCACAGAATCTTAGAACTGGTACTGAACTGAGGCCATTCAGCTTGAGATGTCTATGTTGCTACTCTAAATAAGCAATTCACTGTATAATATTCTCCTAACTCTCCCCCTGCACATCCTTCCTTTCCAGATAACTCAAATTCCCTCTTGAATATGATGACAATAGGGGAAAATGCTAAGAGGTAGGTGAGGTAGCAGTAGATGCTGCAGGCAGTGAAGGAAACAAATGGTATGTTGGCTCACATGGCAAGAGGGTTCATTGACAAGAGTTAGGTATGTCTTGCTGCAATTGTACAGGGCTTTGTGATACCACACATAGAGTATTGTGTGTAGCTTCGGTCTCCTTTTCAAAGGAATGACGCTCTAGATATGAAGGGAATGCAAGTAAGATTTACCAAAAACTGATTCCTGGGATTACGGGACAGAAAGGGGAGCAGTTGGCCTAGTGATATTATCACAGGCTGTTAATCAAGAAACCCATGATAATGTTCTTGGGACCTGGGTTCAAACTTGGCAGATCTTGGGCTTTAAATTCAAATAACAATTTGAAATTACAAGTTTAATGATGTCAAAAATCACAAGACCAGGTTATAGGCCAACTGGTTTATTTGGAAGGACTAGCTTTTGGAGTGTCACTCCTTCAGCAGCTAGCTCTGGAAGAGAATCATAAGACACAGAGTTTATAGCAAAACATTACACGGTCATGCAACTGAAAATGATATATTGAAAAAGCCTAGATTGCTGTTAAGTCTTTCATCTTTTAGAATGGGTTGAATGTTTCAGCTCATTAATATGTAAATTCCAGAACTTGTTTTAAGTCACATTGATGTTCCAGAATTCAATATGCAATTGGCCTACTGTTGCTATTTCTGATGAATGCCTACACTGGGTTAAGTTAAAGATTAGTCTTGGCCTCATTAAATGGGAGAAAAGTCTTGAGGGGCCATTTGTTTCAAGTTATGTTTCAGAGGTAGTCCCTTTTGTTCCTGATCCACACACAAGACATTTCACCTGTTTTTTTTTCATTTTTAAGCATTGATGGACTCCTTGTGTATAGGCTCCCATCTATCTGTCTTTATTCCTTTTCACTGATGTTTATGAGTACATTGTATAATTGGTTACAGTATCTCATCCAAGCAGGAATCATAATTTCAAATCCCTTAAGTTACAACAGAAGTCAAATCTGGTTATTTGTAGCTGAAAATGTGTTGCTGGAAAAGCGCAGCAGGTCAGACAGCATCCAAGGAGCATTCCTGAAGAAGGGCTCATGCCCGAAACGTCGATTCTCCTGCTCCTTGGATGCTGCCTGACCTGCTGCACTTTTCCAGCAACACATTTTCAGCTCTGATCTCCAGCATCTGCAGTCCCCACTTTCTCCTCTGGTTATTTGTAGGCTAGCTAACACCAAAAGAAACAGCCTGAGCTGTTGGAGTGTCATAAAAGCAATGTGCAAAGTCATAAAAAAGAACATACACAGAGATCAAAGTTGTTTGCTCACCACAGTGCCCAATAATAGGAGTTTCCTGCACCTTAGGAGTTTTAGCTTTATAAGTCCCAAGTGATCAAACTGTACCATGGCTGTGTTTGATTTGTAAAGTATGTTGACACAGGATTATATTCCCTCTGGTAGGAACCTTGCAAATATGTTTCACGTTTATGCTCTAAAAGCTGTTATTTTAATTTCAATTATTATTCCAATTCCCTTTTAAACATTGCCAAGCTGCTTCACAAAAACAAAGCTCAAATTTCTCTCTGATTAATTTGAAGTGCTGAACCCTCTGCTTACTGACATTCATACCTGGGCAAACACTTGCTCTCTACTTACTCTGTCAAAACCCTAATTTTCAAAATCTCAATTAAGTCCCTTCTTAAATGCCTCTGCTCTCAGGGAACACAGCTCCCAGCTTTCATGTCACTTCTGAAATGTGACATTCTTCGTTGGATACAATATTCTTGCATAAGCCTAACCTGTAAGGGTTTAGCATAATTTACTTGCTTTTATGTTTCTTCATTATTTGTAAAGCCAAGTAAACTATATGCTATCCCAAATAAGCCAGCAGATTGCTCCAATTGTTACTACAACGGCCCAAAGTAACAGTGTTAATGGGACAGTCAAATGATCTTCCAACATCCAATCAATTCTTCTGCGCAATTTACTTTTTTTCCCCAGTAGTTTATCCACATCCCTGCCTTTTTATAGTTATCATTAATACTCGATTCAATATGCAACTCATTACATTCATTCAAGTTGAAGGTCATTTGCCAATCATCCCTCCAAGCTTTATAAAGTCTTTTTGAATATAATTACCTCTTCAACTCTATTAGCTCTCCCATACACTTTTGAATTATCTGGAAATTTTGGCATTCTATTTGATATTCGTGCACACAGGTCATTAGTGATTGAAATATGGGCACAGGTTTGTTCTCTCCATTATTGTACAACTACCACGCTCCACTTGAATGATCCCTGTGGTAGTCTTTCTGTTTTTCCTTTCCAGACCCAATTCTGTCAAATTTGCTATGTCTCTCACTTTACATCTGGCCAGTAATTGGTCTCATATGGTGGAATTTCATCTGTAGCTTTTGAACATCTAAATAAGCACTGTCATGTGTATTTCCTGGTATGCACTGTAGTTGAGACACTATAGTGAAGAAAAATGCTTCTTATACTTCCATGCTAACCTAAAACTCCAGATGTTTATTCCTTTTATTTCTCTACAAATCTCATGATTAATGCAGAAATAATGCTCCGGTGAGGTGTCGGCAGCTCTCCATGTATCTTGCGGAAGACCACACGCAGTATATATGACCACAGAATTGGTCTTTGTCACTAAAGGCTTCACTGCTTGCAGTACTGCTCACCATTCTCTGGTCATCACTGTGGCCTTGAACTGTTGGCTTCTGGCTTCATCCAAGAATTAGCAGTGGATCATCTCAAAACCAGCTGCACCACCAGGAGAGGGGATGACCCAGCAGTATTATTGTCGAACTAATAATCAAGAGACCCAGATCACGTACTGGGGACCAGGGTACAAATCCCACCATAGTGGATAGTGGAATTTGAATTCAATAAAAAGTCTGGAATTCAGGTTCTAATGATGACTATGGAACCAACTCTCAAGAAAAACCCATCTGGTTCATGAATGTCCTTGAGGGAAGAAAACTACCATCCTTACTTGGCCTGGCCTACATGTGACTCCAGACCCACACAATGTGGCTGGCCCTTAACTGCTCTCTGGGCAACTGAGATTGGCAATAAATGCCAGCCTAGCCAGTGGCACCCTTATTCCATGAGTGAAAAAAAATGCACCACTGCATCCAGATGGTGAATGATGCCTTCCTTGACTGAGTTGGTCATCACTTTCATTTGACAATGGATATTGCCTCATGAAGACTGAGGACTTCAGGTTTCACCTCTATTACAGCATTCCCCAAGTTGCAAGGCAGCATCGGATTAAAGCCATCATCCAGTATCTATCTACAAGGATACTTAGAATGAGTGGATGGATTGTTTCCTATGATCTGTGAGCAGAATGGCAGCTTTTAACGTGAGTGTGGTCAGCTTCTGATTAGCTGCCTTCACTTCTTTAATCGCTGACAGTCCTGGCTTGGTCAGATCTTCAACTGAACCCTCAAAGTGCATATCCTACAGAACTAGAGGCATCCTTTGATGATAAGGCTATAAGTCCCTCGACTGGACAGAGAGGTGATAGAATGAATACTACTTTCTGAGCAAACTATGTATGCACACAGGTAGGCCACTCACCCCATCAAATCTGCTCCACCATCCAATGGGTTCATGGCTGACCTGATAATTCTCAACTGCACATGCCGTCCCCTTTAAACTCTTACTGATCAACTTAGCCTTGAACATACTTAACGTGTTAATCTCTACAGCCCTCTGCAGGAAAGAAACCTGATTCACTACCTTTAGAGAGTCAAAGTTCATCATCTCAGTCCTAAATGGGTGACCTTTTACTCAGAGATTATGCTCTCTGGTCCTCACCTCTCTCATTAGGAAAATTAACCTCTCTACATCTGCCCTGTCAGGCCTCCGAAGAATCTGACATGTTTCATTACTGAATCCTCTCATTCTTCTCAACTCCAATAAGTGGAAGCACAAACTACTTAACCGTTCCTCTGAAGAAAGTCCCTCCAGATCTAGAAGTAGCCTTCTCTGCCACTGTCAGTATAGCTTTCTTCAAGTAAAGGGGGTCAAAGCTGTTCACAGTATTTCAGCCGTGATCTGACCAGTGCCTTGTGTTGTTTTAGCAAAGCTTGCACATTTTTCAAATGAATTTCCTTTGAAATAAAAGCCTGCCCTTTGCTATTACGTGCTGAACTCACCTGATAGCTTCCTGTAACTCACATGCTAGGACCCACTGGCACATAATCTCAATTTCCCCACAATATATTTCATCTGAAAAGTTTTGGTCTGCTCACTTAACCAATCTACATCCCCCTGTGCATACTTTATAATCCCTCATTACTAGCCCATTTGGTGAAAGCACATACACTTTCCTTATTTAAGCCATTAAAATGTGTTTTGTAAATAATTATGACACCTATTCTAATCCTTATCACACTTCACTATTTACAGTTTTCTATCTTTATCCTAACCTTCAATTATTTAATCTATCCTCTATCCAAACCAATATATTACCTACAGCACCATAGGCTCTTATCTCCTGAATAGCCTTAAATCTAAGCCATAGTGAGTATCTTTAGGAAAGACAAATCTATTATGTCTACTGGCTCCCCTTTATCCATCCAGGTAGTTACTCTCTCAAATATAACCCGAGGGCACAGCCTTAGAGTAAAGAGAAAACATTTTAGAATGGAGATAAGGAGAAACTTCTTCAGCCAGACAGTGGTGACTTGACAGAATTCATTGCCTTACAAGGTTGTGGAGGCCAGGTCATTGAGTTTATTTAAGACTGAGATAGATAGGCTCTTTATTGTCAAAGGGATTAAGGGTTACAAGGAGAAAGCAGTAGAATGGGGTTGAGAAACTCATCAGCTATGATTGAATGGCGGAGCAAACTCAATGGGCTGAATGGCCTAATTTCTCATCCTATGGTCTTATAATTCTAATACATGTGTCAGATATTAGCAAAATTTGCATATTTTAAAGGGGCAGGACAGTGCCTCAGCGCCAGGGACTCTGGCTCAATTCTAGCTTTGGGCAACTGTCTGTGTGGAGTTTGCACGTTCACCCCATGTCTGCAGGGGCTTCCTCTGGGTGCTCCATAGTCCAAAAATGTGCAGGTTAGGTGGTTTGGCCATGCTAAATTGTCCCACAGTGTTCAGGTATGTGTAGGTTGGGTGCATTAGCCAGGGGTTAAATATAAAGGTATGGGACTAGGTGGGTTACTCTTTGGAGGATCGGTGTGGACTTGTTGGGCCGAAGGGCCCGTTTCCACACTGTAGGGATTCTATTCTATACGCTAAATTGCCCGCAGTGTTAAGTGAAGGGGTAAATGTAGGGGAATGGGTCTGGGTGGGTTGCGCTTCGGCGGGTCGGTGTGGACTTGTTGGGCCGAAGGGCCTGCTTCCACACTGTAAGTAATCTAATCTAACCTAATCTAATCTAATCTAATCCTCTTCATGAAACTGCGCTGATGCTGCTTGATTTTATTATGTATTTTAAAATGCACTGCTGTTACATTCCTTATAATTGACTAATATTTCCTGAGTCATAAGTATTAAGCCTACGAGCCTACAGTACCTGTTTTTTGGCTTGCCTTCCTTTTAGACTAAAGCCATGACATTGGCAATTTTCCAATCCTCTGTGACTTTTCTAGAATCTAAGAATTCTTGTAATTCTTGCTTTCAATGTGTTGATGAAGATCTCCGATGAAACCCATCACATCTAGGGGACTTATCAATTACTCCCTGTTGGTATTCCATGCACTTTCACTCTAGTGATAGTTATTGCATTAGTTCCTACCCTCTTAGAGACACTTGGCTATTTAGTCAGACTGCTGAAGGTGCATTTGCAGTTGCTGGTCTTGTGCTGCGTTCCAGCACCTTCCTGGAAACGCTGTAATCATTGTCACACTTGGCTACACTTTCCATTACATGGCCCTGCAAAGTAGTATGGGCCTAAAGGACAATGAGAGACTGGAGGGAGACAGTTCACTGGGGGAGGATCAGCGAGAGAGAGAGGTGGCAGCAGCAGGAAGAAAACCTGAGCAGAGAGGTACCCTTAATGCATGATGAGTTGGTGTCCACTTAGCACCCTCCAAAAAGCGGACATACCTCCTCTCCCTCACAGCCTCCATATTGGATCAAGTCAACATGTTGTAATCTAGAGGATCCCCTGCCTTTGGTTTCCTGTTGGAGAGTGAAAAGGCTTGGGGCACAAACTGTAGTTTTTTAATGTCACAAAAACTAGTAACTCAGTGATAACAATTATGGAGTCTAGACCAATCTCACATTTGATTTGACCTGTCACCATTTCTGTCCCCCTTTTGCTCTAAAACATTTTGCTACAGCGGTGACTTCTTGATCCAAAAACAGACTGGGTTTCCACTATCCTGCAGAATGAAAACTCCAGCCCATGACATTAAAACAAAACTTGATAAAATGATTAAACAAAAAACAACTGCAGATATAACAAGTCTGAGACAAAAATAGAAATTGCTGAAGAAATTCTGGTCTCCTTCCTATCGGAAAGATGTTGTGAAACTTGAAAGTGTTCAGTTTAGATTTACAAGGGATGTTGCCAGGGTTGGAGGATCTAAGATACAGGGAGAGGCTGAACAGGCTGGGGCTGTTTTCCCATGAGCGGTGACCTTATAGAGGTTTAGGCTGAGGGGTGACCTTATAGAGGTTTATAAAATCGTGAGGTACATGGATAAGATAAATGGACAAAGTCTCTTCCCTGGGGTGGGGGCATCAAGAATGAGAAGGCATAGGTTTAGGGTGAAAGGGGAAAAATATAAAAGAGACCTAAGGGTCTGATTCCATGCTGTACTCTATGACTGTACTCTGACTCTATGACTCTAAACTCTGCAGGTCTGGCAGCATATAGAGAGAAAGCAGAGTTAACTATCAAGTCTGATTTCTGTAGGGTCACGGAATCCAAAACATTAACTCTAATCTTTCTCCACAGATGCTGCCAGATGTGTTGGGTTTCTCCAGCAATTTGTGTTTCGGATAAAACACACTTGATCCCCTCTGTTCTCCTGTTTTCTCTCTCGTGCAGCTGTAAGTCTCCTTAAGGTGATTCAATCTCAGCTGTGAATTAGAAGATTTAGAGTTCCAAGTGGATCTTTGGACTAAATGGGCACAAGACCATGACTGTTCTAATTCAGCTTCTTGCCAATGGGAACCCTTAGGAAGTTGATAGTGATGGATGCAGAGTTGGTAGCACAATTGATTGCCAAGGGAAGGTAAATAGATTACTTCTTGTTGCAGATGTGTAATTGTCTGGCTCATCATATCCTTAGCCTGATTATCTTCAGACATATCAACGACCTTCCCACTATTAGGGCAGACATGGGATGTTCAATGTTCAGCACCATTCACAACTCCTGAAGGGCATGGATTGGGTAAATAGACAAGGTCTTTTCCCTAGGCTAAGAATGGGGAGGGTGGTGGTGCAGAACTAAAGGGCATAGGTTTAGAGTGAGAGGGGAAATACTTAAAAGGGACCTAAGGAGCAATGTTTTCACACAGAGGGTGATGCATTTATGAAATGAGCTGCCAGAGGAAATGGTGGATGTTGGCACAATTGCAACATTTAAAAGGCATCTGCATGGGTATATGAATAGGAAGCATTTAAAAGGGATATGGGCCAAGTTCTGGCAAATATAACTAAATTAATTTAGGGTGTCTGGTCAACATGAACGAGTTGGACCAAAGGGTCTGTTTCCATGCTGCACATCTCTATGACTCTACTGATGCAGTCCATATCTGAATGCAGCAACATTCACGACAATATCCAAGTTTCAGCTGACAAGTAGCATTTGTGCCACACGTACCACAATGGCCATTGCCATCACAAGAGAATCTAACCATCATTCCTTGGCATTCCCTAGCATTTCCATCACTGAATCCCACACAGTCAACATCCTGAGGGTTGCTATTGACCAGAAACTGATTTGGAGTAGCCATACTGTGGCTGCAGGAGCAGGTCAGAGGCTAGGATTCCTGCAGTGAATGGTTCACCTCTTAACTTGTTCCCTACTATAAGGCACATTCAGGAATGTAATGGAATACTCCCCATTTGTCCGGATGGGTACAGGTCCACCAACACTCAGGAAACACGACACCATCCAAGACAAAGCAGCCCAACTGATTGCCACTAAGTCAGCAAACATCCACTTCCTGAATCACCAATTCTCAGTAACAGCAATACGTTCTAGTCTATAAGATGCACTGCAGACATTAACACAGCAACTTCTAAACGCAGGAGTACTTCCACCGAGAAGGACAAGGACAGTTAATACATGGAAACGCCAGCAGATGCAACCTCCCATCCCAGCCAATCATCATCTTGATTTGGAAATATATCACCATTCCTTCACTGTCAATGGGTCAAAATCTTGGAATCATTTTCATTGCAGCATTTTGTATCTACCCTCAACAGATGGACTACAGTGTTTCAAGAAGCAACCTCAACACCACTTTCTCAATGGTAACTAAGGATGGGCAAAAAATGTGCGGGTCAAGTGATTTGGCCATGCTAAATTGCCCATAGTGTTAGGTGCATTAGTCAGAGGGAAATGGGTCCAGTTGGGCTACACTTCAGAGGGTCGGTGTGGACTGGTTGGGCCAAAGAGCCTATTTCCACACTGTAGGGAATCTAATCGAATAAATGTTGGTCCAACAGTGATGCCCTCTCCCATGAATAAACATAAAACAATTCTGAAGCAATTGATCTAACTCTTGACTGCCCATCAACCATCTACAAGGCACAAGTTCGGAGTGTGATGCAAAAGACCCCACTTGCCTGGATGAATGCAGCTCCAACAACACTCAAGAAGCTCGACTGAATCCAGGATGAAGCACCATCACCTGCAGGATCCCTTGAAATTCACATACCATTCTGAATTGGGACACAATCACTGTTCCCTTGCTGTTACAGAGTTAAAACATCCCCACCTTTCTCAGCTGTATTCCGGCTGTATCTATATCAAGTGGACTGCAGCAGTTCAAAGGTGGCACCACCACCTTATCAAAGCAAGTTCGGGACAGGCAATAAATACAACCTTGGAAGCAACATCCATATCCCTGATCTTTTCACTTTTATCCTGCTCTTTTTAAAACACGTCTCACTGGATATTGACTACACAAAGTTAATAAAAATGATCAGAAGCGACCGTATTTGCATGAAAACAAGTGACCAAACATTTAATCAATAATAAAATATATAATCAATTGTAATATGACAAAATATTTGAACTGTCATGATTTGGATGTGTCGGTGTTGATCTGGGGTGTACAAAGTTAAAAATTACACAACACCAGGTTATAGTCCAACCGGTTTATTTGGAAGCACTAGCTTTTGAAGCACTGCTCCTTCAACCATCTGATGAAGGAGCAGTGCTCTGAAAGCTAGTGCTTTAAAATAAACCTGTTGGAGTATAACCTGGTCTTGTGTATTTGAACTGTCTCTTACATCACACAACTCCCCATATCCCTACACAGACATAATAACCATCATAAACCATGGATTACATTCTTTATTCAAAAGAACACCTAGCTTTCTTGAAAAATTAGTTTGCCTATGAAAATACCCTTTTATTTCAGTAAATACCAAAAATATTCTCTCTGGAAGGGCAGGTAACATTTTAGACAGAAACAAGTGATTTCAAGCTGAAGTAAAACTCATTTGCCCACCAGTAATAGAATGGAATTCCTCATTTAAAATTAATCAGGATTACAATTACCAATGTGGTAACCTCTTGTTTGAAGGATTATTTACACTGGCCAGTTCCATTTTTAAATGCTTTTAGTACTGACAGAGTCGATAGGAATATTTCACTAATAGCTCACTCATATTAGCACATGCCATATAATGAGATTCTTTCTAATAAAAGCAATTGATAGCAAATCTCTTTACTGCAAACACACTCCTGTAGAAATGCAATAGATGTCAATCATGTCACATTGAACTTGTCCCCAGTTGATGTGTGTCACAAAAGAATTGGACAGAAGGTAATTCTGAAATCACTAAGGCATTGAATACTCTGGAGCATACGTCCACTTAAACTCACAAACAGATTATTTATTCCAGGTGGGTGATGTTAATTTGCTTTCTTGTCACTCATAGCTCAGGAAAGTGGCATGCTTGTTCCTGAATTCACTGAGATATCCACTCCATAATATGAGTGCAACATTCAACCCTGATGTTTCACGTAATACTGAAAGAGTGCTGCACTGTTGGAAGCATCACTTTTCACATAAGCCTTAACTTCCCCTCCATTGGAAATAAAATGTAACCTGGCCCCATTCTGCTGGTTAATTTTCTCCCATTACCTTAGCCAACATTTGTTGCTCAATTAACACCACAAGAAACATCGGGTCATAATCACATTTGCTGTTTGTGGAGACTTGCTGTGCCCAAATTGGCTGTCACTCTTCCTATTTAACTATGCTTCAAAAGTACTTTCATTGTTCTGAAGTGCTTCGGATCATCTGTTGGTCATGAAAGATGCTGTGTAATTTCAAATCTTTTTCAGTGTTATTCCTCCGATACCTGATATTGGGTAGCAATTACTTGCCACAGTGCTCTTTCCTCTGGTGCATGGAAAGATTATTTTCTTTCCTCTTTGTATGTCATTTTATTCATACGCAAAGTCAAACGGAGCAAATCTGACATTGCCAGACCACCACAAAGGCCACATTGGCAGGAGTAAGAGTGGCATAAATTCAGTACAACTTGAATAGTGGTAATGAGTGGGTCAGGCACAGATTGAGCCACGGCAGGGTTGATAACAAGATTCGCAGAGAGATTTTAAGAAATGTGAAAAACTTGTAAAAGGTAAGTTACATGCATGCACTTGCACGCAGCATGTTCTGCTTAGTAAGCTCACCAAGGGATGGCCTCCTAACTGGTCATAATGTCACACCACACGGAAACTGACCCTTCAGTCCAACCAGTCCATGCCGAACATAATACTAAATTAAACTAGTCCCACCTGCCTGCTCCTTGTTCCTATCCCTCCAAACTTTCTTATTCATGTATTTATCCAAATGTCTCTTAAACATTGTAATTGTAACCACATGCACCACTTTCTCAGGAAGTTCATTCCACATGCAAATCACCCTCTGTGTGAAGAACTTATCCCTCATGTCTTTGTCAAATCTCCCTACTTTCACCTTAAAAACCTGCCCCCTTGTTTTGAAATTCCCAATCCTCGGGAAAATACAAATATCATTAGTTCTATCTCTAACTCTCATTATTTTATAAACCTTTACAAGCTCACATCTCAACATCCTACACCCTAATGAAAGAAGTCACAGCCTTTCTTTACAATTCAAGCCTTCCATACCCAGCAACATCCTGGTAAATCCCTTCTGAACCCTCTCCGGCTTCCTTCTTATAACATCCGAGAGTCCCCTGCAAGTTAGGAACAGCCAACAACCTCTGATTCTGTTGACCGTCAGAAAACTGAGCAAGTGGAGGAGGTGGGAAATGTTGAAAAATATAGGAATTTTCGTTGGATAAAATGTTAAAACAAGGTAAAATTTAAAAAAAAAGCAAATTTACAGCAGCCAGGTGTCAGGCAAAATCCCTCTGTGAAAATGGCTTGGCTCGGTCAATGATTTCATGGTAGGTTTGTCATGTGGAGAGAAGGATGCCTTCTCTACTGTGTTCCTCTCTTTGTTCTGTAAGAATGTCTCTCCAGGCTGCCTCTGGAGCTCTCTCTATTTAGCTGCTGTCCTTTTCATGCAGTTTACACAAGACCAGAACCAGCATGGACATTAGGCGATGGATGTTTCATAGAACATAGAACAGTGCAGCACAGGAACAGGTCCTTCAGCCCATCATATCCGTGCTTACCATTATGCCACTCTAAACTAAACCCAGCCTCCTGCACATGGTCTATTAGCCTCTATTTCCTGCCTGTTCATGTGTTTGTTTCCCCAGAGAATAGGGAGCTGACAGAACAATCTTTCAGTTCATGCAGTGAACACTGATCTACTAAACCTCTTCACACAAGAGCTAGACCAGTGGCTGAGGTGGGGGTCTTATAAAAAGTACAACATTAATTAAGATCCCAGCAGCTCTCTAGACCAGCTTTGATTCTCTGAAGAGGTGTCAGAGAATTAAAGCTTTTAGTATCTCTAACGGACATGGCTTTTTCAATGATGTGTCACTAGAATAATTCCAAGGGTGAGGGATGCTAGCTACAAAGTTAGGTACTGCTTTCCTCTTGAGAACAAAGATTGATGGGAAATTTGATAGAGATTTGCAAGTTTATGGCAGATTTTGATAAAGTTGATAAAGAAAAGCTGTTCTCATTAACGGATGCTACAAACATTATAGGAACACATATTTATGGCTTTTGAGAAATCAAGGGGAATTTGAGGAAGTATGCGTTTTACATAGTGAGGGATAATGAACTAGAACCAGTTATTTTCAAGCATTAATGGAAGGGAACCCAATCTCAAAAAGGGAACACTGATGGAACTTGAGGGAATAATAACAGTGCCTGGTTGTGGGGAAAGAGCAGGGACTGAAAGTGGCTGAATTGCTCCAGAGAAAGCTAACACCAATCTGATGAACGAGACCAGCTCTTTGTGTGCAATGACTTGACGACCTCATTCAGCAGATCACTGTACATTTGGGATATATGATTGCGTGGGATAGGCTTGTCAGAGCAGAGAGGCCTTTCCAGCCAATTATGTATGTAAAAAGGAAAATAACATTTATATAGTGAATCCAATATATATCACACAAAGTATTTGCTTTTGAAATGCAGCTAATACTGCTATATCTGTATTCACAGCATCAACCGTTGCACTCAATGAAGTTCTATAACTGGAACATGTCAAACATCTTTCCTTTAATCTTTCACAGGATGAGGGCATCAATGGCTGGCCATGCTTTGTTGCCTGCCCCAACTGCCCATGAGGTTAGTGGCTTGCTCGGCCATTTCCAAACACAGTTAAGAGTCAGCTACATTATTGTCGATCTAGAGTTAAATGCAAGCCAGCCTGGTTAAGGACAGCAGGATGTTTTCCCCAAAAGGCAACAGAAAACTATGGGCTTTTACAACAACTGATGGTACTTTCAGAGTCACTATTTCGGAGACTAGCTTTTGATTCCAGATTTAATGATTGAATTCCACGTGGCAAAGACCAAATATTATCTGTTGTGAGGCAATGTCTCCTACTTAGTGTAATTAGCTTGTCTTTACTAACAATATAATCGGTTATCTTACAAATATATAAAAAAAATCTTCCTGCTCAGGATTGTGCCTCTTCTGATGTCCCCTTACAAGAGATTAATATGTCAACACCGAATACAATGAAATGTCACAGAATAAATATTAAAAAGAGTTAATGGCAGCAAATCTACCCAAAGAACATTATATCACAGCTACGTGCCAGCAGAAGACATCTCTTATTGTACAGTGGTCAGCAGCATGAGCATCAGTGTAATACAACAATGAGCGATGATATGACGCCTAATGGGAGTTTCAGATATGCCCAGTCTTTGCATCAGGTGCCGATGACATTTCAAAGCGTTGACCACCCACAACTCCACCAGTGGTTCATTTTTCAATTAGAAAAAAAAACAAAGAACCGTGGATGCTGGAAATCAGAAACAAAATCAGAAATTGCTGGAGAAACTCAGCAAGTCTGACAGCATCTGTGGAGAGAAAGCAGAGTTAATGTTTCGGGTCTAATGACCCTTGGGTTCTGAAGAAGGGTCATTGCACCTGAAATGTTAATTCCGCTGAAGATTTCTAGCAATATCTTATTTTGTTCACTTTAAGATGTTTTCTAATTAACCCATTCAGAGATGTTATCACAGACTTGTGGTGCGGGTGGGACTTGATCCTGGGCCTCCTGGTCCAGAAGTAGGGACAAAACCACTGCATCACCAAAGGCCCAATCCGATTGGTATTTTAAAATCAACCTGATCAGATGCATTACAACATACCTCTACAGTAGATGGGATTTGAATGCAGGCCTCATGGTTTAAAGATAGAGATAACAACACCACATAAGTCTCTAGTGGTTCACTTCTGCATTCAGAGGATAGGCTGTCCCTCATTTTTGGAGGGATTCATTCAGGTTACAAAAGCCAGCTAATATACTGATCAGGAAGCAGGCCATTCAGCCCATCGAGTCCCCACCAACCCTCTTAGAAGCATCCCACCTCGACACACCCCCTGGGGGTCATCCCTGTAATGCTTCATTTCCCATGGACAATCCACCGAGCCTACACATCCCTGGACACTATGGGCAGCTTGGCACGGCCAATCCATCTTACCTGCATGTCTTTGGATTGTGGGACAAAACCAGAACACCCAGAGGAAACCCTCGCAGACACAGGGAGAATGTGCAAACTCCACGTAGACAGTTGCCAGAGACTGGAATCAAAGCAGCAATGCTAACCACTGAGCCACTATGTGGTCCTGATACATATGCTAATACATGGGTTTGAAATTGGGTGGTTTTAATAGCCTCTCACCACCCATTTTGTTTCCACTGGACTGAGGGCCAAAAATCAAGGACACGGATTGAAGATGTATGTCAGAAGAATCAGTTTTAATTTCTAGTGAGTTATGATAAGGAATGCAGCATCTGAACGGTCAGCAGAAGCAGACGCATTTCTTATTTTCGGTCGGGAATCAGATACATAATTGAACAGGAAAACAAACTGCAGAGGCTACTGGGGAGAGAGCAGTGGATTGGAACGACATGATCAGCTCTATCAAAGATAGGCATGCTAACTGAATGACTTCTCCCCGTGCTCTCGAGATTATATGATCTGAATGGACAGATGGGAACCGGCTACACAACGCATCCAAAGAATGGAGTGCATAGCAAGGCATGTTAGCATGATATTGAAGTGCCAGCCTAGATTAAGTGCTCAACTCCTGAAGCAAAGCTTGAACTCACAATGCCCTGACCCAGAGCAAAGAGTGTAACCAATTGAGCTTGCAGGATCACTGACCACGGTAACACCAGTAAGACAAAGTGACAAGATAAATTGCCACAGGGAGAGAATGGATGCTACAAGTGTGACTAGGATTGGCTATTAGATGACAAGCTCCCTCTTGTAATAGACGTCACACAAGATATTGTACGAGTGGGTACGATTTTTATCCCATGTCAGAGGATGATCAAATAACTCGGCTTTGTTTTACAGGTTGATTATTACAAAGCCTCTCTCTCTCATACTGAATAAACATGGATGAATTGGGATTTTAAAAGGGATTTATTTTGTTTGCCTTTTCCTTACAATATCAGTGTCAGCCTTGACACTAGATCCTGAATTTAAGTGAGCTGTGAGTCAGTCCCAAATTCACAAGAAACCACAGTTAGTTCCAACAGGAAATGTGTAGCTAATGGTCTTGCTGAACAAGGGTAATCAAATGTGAGTAAAAGAACTCTAAAAATCTTCATCATAGAGGGTTACCAGAAATTATTCTCGATTACTTCACTAACCCTGAGTGGAGTTGAAGGAATTACAGTTTGAAGTAAAAGAGAATAGGTCATCATAATAGGCTCAGAATGGATTATGTTCAGGATTTCTGCCCTTCATCCATGCTTTGATGAATAATTTCACCTTTTGAGACACTGGATTGTGGAATGCATTGTCTGACCACCTGTAGCTGTGGGGAAGAGGTAACTATGACTTTGTTAACCTGATGTTGATAAGCTCAGTGATTCAAAAGGTCCACGTCTGATTCCAACTGCCTGATTTGGAGGCCCACCAGAAATGTGTCTGTCTTCAACTGAAGTTTTGCAGCGGGAAGGTGACTGGGAGTCAGGCTTATGGATAATGGGGGTCAGAGGGTGAGAGAAGCCCAAGTTGACTTGCCAGGATCCTGAAAAATACACAGAACATTGAAATAGGAGTTGGGAGATCATGTCGTGGCTGTACAGGACATTGGTTTGGCCACTTTTGGAATATCGTGTGCAATTCTGGTCTCCCTCCTATCGGAAGAATGTTATGAAATTTGAAAGGGTTCAGAAAAGACTTAACAAGAATTTTGCCAGGGTTGGAGGATTTGAGAGGCTGAATAGACTGGGGCTGTTTTCCCTGGAGTGTCAGAGGCTGACGGGTTAATTAATAAAGGTTTATAAAATCATAAGGAGTATGGATATGGTAAATCGACAAAGTCTTTTCCCTGAGGTAGGGGAGTCCAGAACTAGATGCCATAGGTTTTGGGTGAGAGGGGAAAAATTTAAAAGGGACCTAATGTGCAACTTTTTCACACAGAGGATGGTGCATGTATGGAATGAGCTGCCAGAGGAACTGATAGAGGCTGGTAGAATGACAGCATTTAATCGGCATCTGGATGGATACATGAATAAGGAAGGGTTTAGAGGAATATGGGCCAAATGCTGGCAAATGGGAATAGATTAGATAAGGATATCTGGTCGGCATGGACGAGTTGGACCTGTTTCCATGCTATACATCATTATGACTCTATGACTTGATTCCAACACATCTTGGCTGCATTGGTTTGACTCCATCACTTACGGACATGCTTCTCTAGTTCTTAAAGTGAAGAAATTCAAACGGTGTCCCAGCGAGGACCTCTATTTCCATAATTCAGAGGCAGGTGGACACTTTAGTACCTAATGAGAAAACACTTTTAGATTGTCATCAGTGATTTAGCTGCTGCTAATGAAACGGGAATGCTGATGATTCACATTTTAAAACATTTGAATTCCTCCTAATTCAAGGCTGTAGAAGGTGGCCCAATTTTTTTTTCTTCCTACAATTTCTCTCCACGCCATCCCTCCTACTTCAGCAAACAAATCTACACACTCAGTCCATTTTTATTCATTCCTGCAATGTGGACCTTGCTGGTTGGGCCATTATTTAGTGTAGAACCCGCAATTTCCCTCGAGATGATGATGGTGGTGATGGTGATGAGATGCCTTTGTGAACCATTGTGGGGCTGCCTTGATACCACAGCATTGTCAGGAAATGAGTTCCAGTTTTTCAACCTTATGTCAAGGAGGTCTGCGTAATTTCATTCCAGAAAGTTCCAAGTAGTGGCACTCCCATTTGTCTGCTTCCTTTCTTATTCTGCCCTAATTTGTCCCCCTGCAAGATAGTGAGCCAGTTGCATCTTTACACATGATACATCTTGTATCTTTCCCATCAGCTGGCAGAGTGAAATTTGACACAGGTCCCCAAACATCGGACTGCTAGGTTATCAACAAATAAAATGAAGGGAGATGAGAGGTTTTTTTTAAACATGCACTATACAGTGCAAAGCTTAACAGGATAGATCTTGAGGCTGTGAGATAATATAAAACAATCAATAGCAGGTTAGAATTCTAGTCAACATTACTCTCAGCTTTCATTTCTCTGTATCTCATACAGGAAAAACCTAGCACTATTTGTACTGACTAAGGTTAGGGGCTAGGCAAGGGCTCAATCGCTGTATTTCCAGTCTCACAATGAAGGAGAATTTACTCGACCTGGTTCTTGGAGAAGAGATGGCCACAATGGATCGACTGTCTGTCTGTCGGATAAGTTCTATGGAACAGTGATGAGTGTGCCAAGAGAATTCAAGTTGGCAATGGAAAAGGTATAATCCAGAGCAGGGATAATTAACAGGTTTGAATCCCACCATGGCAGATGGTGGAATTTGAATTCAATTAAATGCTGGATTTTTTTTTCTTTAATGCAAATTTTTTTGATTGAATCTGCCTCTATTAGACTTCCATGTGATATATTCAAAGTCCGGGTGTTTTGGCATATGGAAAAATATTTTCCCTGATATCTATTGTTAGGGAAACTCATCAGGTTTACCAGTGCATCTTAGGGAAGAAAACTGCCAACTTCACAACAACTGGTCAACATGTGACTCCAGACCCAAAGCAAAGCAATGTACGTGACTCTTAACTGCCTTCTAGGCAATTAGGGGTAGCCAATAAATGCTAGTCGAGCCAGCAAAGCCCTCATCTCAGGAATGAATAAAAAAGAAGCTGTGAGCTGCGAGATAGAGTCATAGAGATGTACAGCACAGAAACAGACCCTTGGGTCCAACCCGGCCATGCTGGCAAGATATCCCAACCCAATCTAGTCCCACCTGCCAGCACTTGGCCAGTACCTTTCTAAACCCTTCCTATTCATATACCTATCCAACTGTCTTTTAAATGTTGCAATGGTATTAGTCTCCACCACTTCCTCTGACAACTCATCCCATACATGTACCACCCTCTGCGTGAAAAAGTTGTCCCTGAGGTCTCTTATATCTTTCCGGTCTCACCCTAAACCTATGCCCTCTAGTTCTGGACTCCCCCACCCCAGGGAAAACACTTTGTCTATTTATCCCATCCATGCCGCTCATAATTTTGGGAACAAGAGTGTCAAATGGAATTCAATCTGGGGAAATTAATGGTTTTGGGCAAACAGAGCAAGGAATAATGAATAAATGGGAGGGTAAAGAGTGGTGTAGAAGTGAAAGTCCTTGAAGTGCATGGTTATAGCTCCTCAAAATGGCATGACAGATAGATAAGGTCGTACTGATGGAGTATGGGATGCTAACATCCATTGGACAAGATACTGAACACAAAAACAGGGCTGTAATCCTTTAACTACATGAGACAGCAGCGAGGCCACGGCTGGAGATCTGCAGACTGCTCTGGTTACCACACTCCACAGAAGTCCTGAGGAGATTTACAAGGGTCTCCACAGATTGAAAATAGCAGCTCAGAGGAAGGATTGGATGGGCAAGTATTATTTTCATAGAACAGGGGAGGTCGAGGGGGTGATTTAATTGATATGTGTACAAAACAATAGGAAGCTTGGCTCAAGTGGACCTGTTCCTCTAGTGGGAGGTTAATTCGATTGACAGAAGGATGTGAGCATAAGAGTTATAGTTAGAAAGTTTATACATGACACCAAAATTGGAGGTGTATTGGACAGCAAAGAAGGTTATCTCAGATTGCAATAGGATCTTGGTCAGATGGGCCAATGGGCTGAGAAACGGCAGATGGAGTTTAATTCAGATAAATGTGAGGTGCTGCAGTTTGGGAAAGCAAATCTTAGCAGGACTTATACACTTAATGGTAAGGTCCTGGGTAGTGTTGCTGAACAAAGAGACCTTGGAGTGCAGGTTCATAGTTCCTTGAAAGTGGAGTCGCATGTGGATAGGATAGTGAAGAAGACATTTGAAGAAGACATGCTTTCCTTTATTGGTCAGAGTATTGAGTGCAGGAGTTGGGAGGTTATGTTGCGGCTGTACAGGACATTGGTTAGGCCACTGTTGGAATATTGCGTGCAATTGGAAAGATGTTGTGAAACTTGAAAGGGTTCAGAAAAGATTTACAAGGATATTGCCAGTTTTGGAGAATTTGAGCTATAGGGAGAGGCTGAACAGGCTGGGGCTGTTTTTCTTGGAGTGTTGGAGGCTGACCTTATAGAGCTTTATAAAATCATGCGGAGCATGGATAGGTTAAATAAACAAAGTCTTTTCCCTGGTGTGGGGGAGTCCAGAACTAGAGGACACAGGTTTAGGATGAGAGAGAAAAAGATATAAAAGAGACCTAAGGGGCAATGTTTTCATGCGGAGGGTGGTGCGTGTATGGAATGAGCTGCCAGAGGAAGTGGTGGAGGCTAGTACAATTGCAACATTTAAAAAGGCATTTGTATGGGTATATGAATAGGAAGGGTTTAGAAGAATATGGGCCAAGTGCTGGCAGGTGGAACTAGATTGGGTTGGGATATCTGGTCGGCATGGACAAGTTGAACCGAAAGGTCTGTTTCCATGCTGTACAACTCTATGACTCTATTCTCTATCAATTCAAGATGCCCCAAATGTTGCTATTTTATCCATCTCAAACATCTTCTGTGGCAGTACATTGCAAGAACTTACCACCCTCTGCCTTTCACATCCTCTTTAAACCATTACCTGAAAGCTATTCCATCTAGCAATTGACATTTTTACCCTCCAAAAGACTCCAACTATCTATGTCTCTCAATGTTGTAAACATCTAGGAGGTCTCCCACTCGACCTCCAATGTTCATGTGAAAACAAATCAAATTTATCCAATCTCTCCTCATAGCTAATAGCGTCCTAACTAGGCAACATCCTGGTAAACTATTTCTGTACCCTCTCCAAAACCTCTGCATCTTTCAGAAGTGTAGTGACCAGAACTGTACACTGTATTCCAAATATGATCTAACTGAAGCCTTGATTCAGCTTCACCATGACTTGACAATTTTTATACTCTATGCCCCCATCAATGAAGGCAAGCATGCTAAAAGCCTCTTGAAGAAATTGAGAACTGCAGACGATGGAGATCAGAGTCGGGAAGTGTGGCATTGGAAAAGCACAGCCAGTCAGGCAGCGTCCGAGAAGCAGGAGAGTCGACACTTCGGGCATAAGCCCTTCATCGGCAATGTGGGGGAGGTGGAGAGAAGGGGGTTGAGAGATAAATAGGAGAGTGGGAAGGGGGGGTGGGGGAAGTAGCTGGGAAGGCGATAGGTAGATGAAAGTGAGGGGTGAAGCGGATAGGTGAGAAGTAAGATGGATAGGTAGGACAGGTCGCGAGAGTGGTGATGGGTTGGAGGGTTGGGTCTGGAATGACGTGAGGGGGAGCATCAGGAAACAAGTGAAATCGATGTTGATGCTGTTGGTTGAAGGGTCTCAAAGCAGAAGATGGTGCTTCTTGACACCTTATCCACTTGTGTTGCCAACTTCAGAGAACTGTGGATCTGTATGCCTAGTTCTCTCTGTATGCTAATGTTTCTAAGGGTTCTACTAGTCAATATATACTTTTCCCCTTCCTTCAATCTCCCAAAATGCATCGCCTTGCATTTGGCTGGATAACTTTGATCTGCCATTTCTCCACCTGACTCTCCAGCCTTACTGTATTCTGCAGCATCGTCTGGCAACCTTCTTACTATTTGCAGCTCCCCCAATCTTTGCGTTGTCTGCAAACTTAATGCTCAAAATGGGTAATTGGTTTATCCAGTGAACTCAGACACAATGGGCTGTGTGGACTTTTCCTGCGCTGTAACATTTCTGTAGTTCTATGCTCCTAAACAATGTAGAGACTGGGATAGGGGATAACTCATAGAAGCTAGGGCTATAGTTAACATATTAAATTAAGACTTTGCATTTGTTTCTGGCAAGACCATGGTGACAAAGAAGGAATTTCAGATGTCAGGGGGTTTCAAATTGATAAGATGGTGTCTTGGATAGATATTGGTACTTAAAAGTTGACTGGTACCCAATGAGAAGCATCCGAAGATATGGATAGTGCCAAAGAACTGGTGAATTGGAAACATTATGCCCTCAAAAAATAAAAAGGTCCAAAAAGATTAACCCAACAATTACAAAGCAGTTTAACTTTGTTAATGAGAATAAGTCAAGAACAACAATAATTTGGGATTGAAATATTAGTCACACAGCCAGAAGTAGGTTAATTAAGGAGAGCCAACATGAATGTTTTAAGGGAAAATCATGCTCAATTATCTTGTTGAAAGCAGTAACAGAGAGAGTGTAAATGAGGGTAACACTGTTGATATGGTGTATCTGGACTTCCAAACAGTATTCAATATACTGTGCTGTGCAACTGACATGTGAGCATGGTTGGAGCTCTTGGACTAACACAGAATAACAGTAGCGACATTTATACCAAATTGGCTGAGTGATAGGAAACAGAGTATTGACTAAGATATATATTTTCAGGCTGGAATAAGGTTTATGGTTTAAATTAGAGTGGTGCTGGAAAAGCACAGCAGGTCAGGCAGCATCCGAGGTGCAGGAAAATCGATGTCTTGAGCAAAAGCCCTTCATCATGAATGGAGGCATGGAGCCTCCAGGGTGGAGACATAAGTGGTGGTGGTGTTGTTGGGGGTGGGGGTGGGGGCGTTGCTGGGGAGACGGTAGCAAAGAGTACAATAGGTGAATGGGGGTGGGGATGGTGGTGATAGGTCAGAGAGGAGGGTGGAGTGGATAAGTGGGAAGGGAGATTGGCAGGTGGTAGAACAGGTCATGGGGACAGTGCTGAGCTGGAAGGTTGGAACTGGAGTAAGGTGGGGGGGGGGAGGGGGAAATTAGGCGAATTTGTTTCAATACATGGTTGAAGAGCTTCAGTCTGCTCCAGTACATCGTAGAAGAGTTCTCCTCCTCTCTCCACAAGAATCTCAGTGAGCCTCTCTCTCACTGCAACCCCCAGGTCATCTCCTCTGCCCTGAAGCTCTTCAACCATGTATTGAAACAGACTCGCCTCCTTTCCCCTCCCCTCACCTTACCCCAGTTCCAACCTACCAGCTCAGCACTGACCTCATGGCCTGTCCTACCGGCCAATCTCCCTTCCCACCTATCCACTCCTCCCTCCCCTCTGACCTATCACTTCCATCCCCACCCCCATTCACCTATTGTATTCTTTGCTACCTTCTCCCCAGCCTCAACCCCACCCCTGCATACCCCACTTATCTCTCCAACCTGGAGGCTCCCTGCCTCCATTCCTGATGAAGGGCTTTTGCCCGAAACGTTGATTTTCCTGCTCCTCGGATGCTGCCTGACCTGCTGTGCTTCTCCAGCACAACTGTGATCTAAACTCTGGTTTCCAGCATCTGCAGTTCTCACTTTTGCCCATAAGATTTATGGTGGAATTCCTCGGTGATCAGTGTTAGGAAACTTGCTTTTCCAGATGACCTAGACCTTGGTGTACAGAGGATATTTTCAAAATTTAATCCAAAACCTAGAAACAATGTAAACTTTAAGCAGAACCTGTAGAACTTCAAAAAGGATACTGACAAATTGTGGACTGGGCAGATAAACAAAAGATGAAGTGCAATATGGACAAAAGTGAGTCGATTCTTTTGGATTAAATAAACATGAGAAACAGTATAAAAGAAAAGCTGCAAAAGGAGAGTGGATTGGAGACCTGGGCCTAATTGTGCAAAAGTCATTATAATCGGCAGGTAGGTCAAATGGAGAGAAGAGAAGTGTAAAACACATGAGAGGCACAAAACACTTCTGTACAATTAGTCCATGCTGAATATAATCTCAAACTAAACTAGTCCCACCTGCCTGCTCCTGGCCCATATCCCTCCAAATCTTTCCAATTCATGTACCTATTCAAATGTAAATAAAACTGTAATAACTGTAATAAAACTATAACAAAATCTTTAATTTAGCCTGCAATCCTTGGAGCAGCTATAAAATCCACACTGCTAGTATCCAGCTCTCTCTCGAGTTAAACATTTCTTGGATTATTGCATGCAGATCTGGGTGACACTTTAGGAACACCATGCACGCGTGAGAAGAAAAAGTGCAGAAGTACATTACAAGAATGGTTCCAAGGATGTAGATAGATTGGAGAAATTGAGACTGTTTCTCTTGGAGAGCAAAAAGCTAAGAGGAGATTTCTCTGCCCAGTATAGATAGGGAGAAACTATTACCACTCAAAGTATCAGAGGGCACAGATTAAAAATAATTTGCAAAAGCAATATGTGATAAAAGTAAAATGTTTTTCACATAGAAAGTAGTCCAGGTCTGGAATATAATACCTGGAAGTCTAATTCACTCCTCTCGGCTCCTTTTTAGCTAACTAATCAGTTATCCATGCTAACATGTCATCACATATTCCAAATGCTCTCAAGTTTTAGTTCTAAAGCAGATCAAACACTTGTTCAGTACACAACTATTGCTGAAAAAAAGTAAAAACACACTGGCTATTCAATAAAATATGAAGTTTTAAGCTATGTATGGTTTTAAGATGACTTTTAACCATTATCCTGTTCATACTGGATTGGAATTCATTTATGTTTTCGTACATTTGTTCTAATGTTTTTTAGAATTAAAAGCTTTTTGTGACCAGCAGAATGTTCCAGCTGTAATTTTGCTGCACATCAACTTTGCAAAACAACTGTGCAACTTCAATTTATCTTTCACATTAAAATTTAGCAATTGACAATCTCAAGCACATATTGACAAGGAAGTCCCATCATGCTGATTAATTCTGTAAACTATATGGGCATGTTTAAATTCAACCTGCTCATAGATGTTACTACATACATCTGGAGCAGGCAGGATTTGAACCCAGGCTTCCTGGGACACCACCAGTGCATAACAGACCTTCTGTAAACCATATTCTTCTGTGTATTCCACTTTCCAATCTTCCTGATGGGAAATCAAGTTCCTCCCTAAAAGGTACCACATGCTGTATTTTTAAAAGATTAAACTTTGCATGTTCAAAGTCTCTATAATGGAAAAACATCAGCTTGTAATTAATGATTCCTGGCACTGTAAGTAATGTGCAAAATGCTGCGAAAACAGAATTTCGCTTATGCATTCAATCTACACTATTTATCTGAAACACTTTTGATGCTCTTGCAGTTATTTGCATCATCCTAAATTCCTGTAAGTAATCCTTTTCCTTACCCATCCCTCCTGGGGAATCTACCATAATTCAAAGGCAATATGAAAACTATTAGAATCTACAGTCCTCTCGTGCTTATAATTGACACCAACACATTTTTAGTCACATTGACATTTTCCACTGATTGAAAATTAAATACTTCAAGCAGCATTTTACATCAGAAGCCATTGCTTCAGGACAAATGAGTGCAAAGCTTTTCTCTGCTGTAAATGGACATCTTGACAGGTTTTATGATTAAATCTGATACCCAAGTTTCCATTCACCTCATGTCAAAGCACCATCCACTGTACTATTTTTACAAGGGGAACCATCTTCACAAAATTTGCTTGGCAAACTTTCTTCAAAATAAAACGAGTGTATTCTTCAATAATGTGCAAGAAATGCAATGATAGTTAAATCCTCAGAATAAACAAAGTTCTGCAAATGCTAAAGATTGAAAATTTTAAAAAAGCAATTCAGCAGGTGTGACACGATCTGTGGAGGGAGAGAGAGAGAGAAGCAAAGTTAATGTTAAAGTTCATCAGGATGAAGGGCTGATGCCTGAAACATCAGTTCTTCTGCTCCTTGGATGCTGCCTGACCTGCTGTGCTTTTCCAGCACCACACTCTCAACTCTGATCTCCAACATGTGCAGTCCTCACTTTCACTAAGTTACCCATATCAACCTAATGGATAAATGTCATCAGGGTCAGTAATCAACAGAGACTCCAGTGGATGGAGCAAGGGTGCTGGTGACCAGCGACCCAATGCAGAGCGGACAGGCAGCCAGTGGTCAGACCACTTGGAAGCCCCCTGCATTGGTCTACTGCACAGAGTCTTTGGAGAGAGACTGTGATGTTTGCCCTTTTTAACTTTGCTTCTTGTTTTATGACTTATGGTCACATTGTCTATAGCCATAAGGTAACCTTTTTTCATCAGTTCTCTCTATTGTAATGAAGGATGGCCCCTTGGTACCTTTCTACTGAACGTGATGCTAGAGGTGGCCAACAATAAACTTTTCACTGTACTCATTTGGGTACAATGTGACAATAAAGCTAATTCAATTCAATTCATCAAGTTATTTAACCAAAAAAGAATCACAAAAGACTATGGTGGTGAGACGTTCATTTTTCCTAGTTGGAGGGCATCTACAAGTATGATTCGATAAAGGGCTGGTCGTCACAGCAGTGGTTGCAGGCTTTGGGTCTCATTCAAAGGAGTTTAGAAGGAAGTGGTTGTGGCGGGGGGTGGGGGGGGGGGGGGGGGGGTGAAGAGGAGGGGAGGATATCAATGAAGTTTACAGAACACAGAGGCCTGGATAGAGTGGTTATGGAGAAGATGCTTCCAGTTGGTAACACAGCCTCAAAGTGACAAAGTGACCCTTTCGAACTGAAATGAGAAGGATTTTCTTCAGCCAAGGGCTGTGGAACTCCTTGCTGCAGAAGGTTGTGAAGGCCAAGTCATTGTGTGTATTTAAGACAGAGATGGATAGGTTCTTGATTAGCAGGGGTGACTGGAAGAAGTCAGAAGAATGGGATTAAGAAATACATCAGCCAGGGTTGAATGGTGGAGCAGACTTGAGGACCAAATGGCCTAATTCCTCTTCTGTACCCTGTGAACTTATGGAATAAATAGATAGCACTTGGGATCACAAGCATTTTAAACCACTACTGCTATTTGTACCTTGGGATGTCAGTCTGGAGTATATCTGCGACTGTGGATGCTCCCACGTACTTTACCCCTGAGGCTATTTATTTCTGATCTCTCTTCCACTCTTGAAATCTTGCAATACCCCTTGATTTGTCAGTACATTTCATGTTATCAAATGCAGCTCTCGAGCTGAGGGTCCAAGACCTCCTTGTTCATTCTAATCAGCCGAATACTGTTACTGACTTCAGAGTCATATCAGTTGCATAGCCATCACATGAAATTCATTATATCACCAAAAGAGCCGATTCACTGCATTCCAAGGAGTGCACGCATGACCGCAGCCCTCCAACCTTCCCAAGGACCAGTTAGCCCAGTATGGATCAGGAAACATGCATTGGAATTCCATGGTCAACATTGCCTGCTGAGTTCTTGTGTGGATGCTGCTGACCTTGTTCCAAATCAAAACAACACAGTATGACATTGCACTAATGAACCCACATAAAGATTTAAGTAATGGTCGATAGAGTACAGTTGTATCTCGAGCAGAATCTATTTAAAAGGCCTTTGAAACCATTTGCCAAATTAATTCACACAGCGGTAACACTTTCCAAATATGGCATAGAATGAAAGCAGTCAGCAACATCTAGCTTCATTTACTCTGACCTTCACACAATAATAATTGAAGTCTCCATTGAGTCTTTGGCAATTATTGTTCAATAAATGTACCAGAGAGATGGCACTGAAACAGAACTGAACTGGACGCACCTGGATTGCTTTTCTACAAAATGTGAATTTTGGGGGCATTCATTGTACAGATATTAACTGTTTTTAATGTAGATGAAGAGAAAACAAGTGAGCATGCAATTGATGTTTGATTAATGCTTACTAAATGAGATAATTTGGGGCCATTTATACTCTCAGACACAATTTCAATTCGTAATAAAATGATTTCCAGGCATTTTAAAATTAAAGAGCCTAGAGTTAATAAAAATCAATCCTGTGGCTGTAACACACATTGTTTTGCAATATGGAAGTACTGGTTGACCCTGATATGTTGTTGAGTTGTTAATCCCATTTGTTCTATGTAGTTAACGTGTTGAGAGTAAGGATAAGGAAGCATCACCAAGAGCTGCCTAAGGGAAGTGGAACAATCAGCAGTTATAGTCAAACTACAGTAATTCAGAAGGAATTAATCATACCAGTTTGGAAGAAACTTCACAATAAATTATTTTTAACCTCACATGTGCAATTTACAAAAACTTATTTAATATTATTCAGATAAACAGGTAATAGCATGAGAAAAACATTTAGCAGGTCAGTGTTGCAATTGCTCAAAAAATACATTCACTCACAGATAGAGTGCCTTTCATGACCCTGGATATCTCAAAGTAGTTTACAATCAATGAACTACAACCAGGGACTACATTGCAAAAGTAATGTAAGAAATATGGTAGGCAATTTGCAATTAGCTCTCCCAGACAGCAATGCAATAATTGCCTTGTAATTTGTTCTTGTGAGGGGATCTTTTCTTCAAAACAGTCCTAATGGATTGCTTACATCTACCAGACGGGACAGACGTGGCTTTGATTTACTTTCTCATCTGAAAGACAGCACCTCATACAGTACATCACTCCTGCTGAACTTGTAAATTAGCTGGATTATCGTGCTCAAGATTTGAAGTGCAGTTTATGTTCACAAACTCGTACTTCAAAAGGGGTGTGGGTTACCTAATAGCTGCAAAGAACAGTACAGCACAGGAAACACGCCCTTTGTCCCACCAAGTCTTCAAACAAGGTTAACACTATCCAGCTAATCACTTATGGTCAAAATCTCGCTGGGTCAAAATCCTGGAATTCCCTCCTGAATGGCATTGCGGGTCAACCCACAGCAGGTGGACTGCAGTGATTCAAGAAGGCAGCTGCCCACCACCTTCTCAAGGGGCAACTAGAGACGGACAATAAATGCTGGCCCAGCCTAGGGCATCTACATCACACGAATGAATTAAAATAAAAATCTCAAGCATAAAAAGGAGAAAATGTCATGATATGCAAAGCAAATCAAAAAGGTACTGAATGCAACAATATAGATATCAAGTATTCAAACGTTGCTTTCGATTACAGCATTATTAGCACAGAGGAACCTGGATTATCTGAAGGACACGGGCAGGGACTATTTCATTTGGTTAATTGAATGCCGGATAATCGAATGCTGGATAACATAGTTGAGCCGAGCATTGGGACCTTGCAATCTTGCCGGATAATCCAATATTTGAACAGTCAAATGCTGGATAATCAAGGTTCCTCTCTTGGCTTTTATTCAAAATATCCTCTAGTTTTAATTTGACTGACATTACATCAAAGGTACAGATAATGTGTACACAAATGTGTGAATGTAATTGAGCATCTTATTTTTAGTTGAAAATCAGTGGATTCAGAAGAGTTGTTTGGTTAACACTCGTTCCGATGTTTTCAATTACAATCTGTTAACCCACAGGTTGGAGTGCAGCCCATATGGTAATATAACATTAATTTCTATGCTCAGAGACAGAAAATAAAAGATTGACATGGAGATGGTGGTGAATTGGTTGGCTGGAGTTCATACAAATTTGAAAGCAACAAATATGAACAGAGAAGTCTGCTCAACAAAGGCTGTGGAGAGAATGCAAAAATACAATGAAGGTGACACCTTACAACAAGGTTACAAAAAGAGCAACGAGGAAAGATGATGCTCTTAATTAGAAAACAAAGACTGAAAGGCAATCAAAATTGTACAAGACCAGAAGAGGTAAAATAAGCAAAGTGGTTAGCACTGCTGCCTCACAGTGCCAAAGACCTGGGTTCAATTCCCATCTCAGGTGACTCTCTGTGTGGAGTTTGCACATTCTCCCCGTGTCTGCGTAGGTTTCCTCCCGGTGCTCTGGTTTCCTCCCACAATCCAAAAATGTGCAGGTTAGGTGAATTGGCCGTGCTAAATTGCCCATAGTGTTAGGTGAAGGGGTAAATGTAGGGGAATGGGTTTGGGTGGGTTGCGCGTCGGTGTGGACTTGTTGGGCAGAAGGGCCTGTTTCCACACTGTAAGTAATCTAATCTAAACCATTTGATCATTGTAGCATGAAAGTGCTGAATATCAATATTGTTACCAAAAGGCCAAATGAAAAAAATTAGGAGGACTTATTTCATGAATAAAATAGCATCAATACATAAAAAATCTTAACAGAAACAATATCAGAAGCTGAACAGCTTAGAATTATTCAAAAGGAACCTGGAGAAATATTTGCAAAAGGAAAATACACAAATGAATTGGGTACTGGCAACTCCAGGCATGCAAGTTGGATAAACACGTATACATATTTAATGCAGCATATTCTCTCTAGTGGGAAAAATCAGTTATTTGGACAACATCAGTTTGTACTTTCTCTATTAAAAACTGTTAACCCTTATGTCAGAGTGCGGATCAAATGGGAAATGTGCTCTGCGACATGAATCTACAGGTTGATGCTGCAAGAGGGGGAAATAGCAGAGAGTTAACACAGCTTGATGCAGGATATCCAATTGAGAAATTCCAGAGTGAGACAGGTCTCAAATTTTCAGATAAAAGCAAAGTAAGAGAACTTCAGCATGTCTGGCACTATCTGTGAAAAGTTAACATTGTCTCCAAAGTTGTTCCGCTTTTGGAATTAAATTTGCAGAGTGTGTTGTCTTTGACAACTCAAGGAAGCAAGCATTGGGAAAAGTCAAGATTGGTTGGTGAGTCCAATTTATCTACAAAGCATTTTACAGGTTTAACTTCAACAGAATTGACCATAAGATGCAATAAGTTTTATAGCTTCCACCAAACCTTTAGAACATGCAAACCCAAAAATGAACATACAAGTACAGTTTTTATTTGTTCTGCAATCAAGTACTTAAGCTTTTTCTTAAAACAAATGCAAAACTGACTTTCATTTCATTTACAAATATCAAAAAAGAAATCAAAATAGTCAACTTCATGCACACTTTATGCAATTTAGTCCTTAACATGTTTTTGTCAGCATGCAGCGCACTGTCAAAATGAAACTTTAGTAGTAAATTCTGGCTAGAAATCTACAAACAGGTAGAGACAGACCACAGAAATCATCCCAGAACTTCTGTATGACAACAGCAAAGTCACATGTTAACTGAAAACGTAACATTTCTCAAACATCAAAATATCCAAAAATGCACCTTTCCATCGAGTCACAAATGCAAAAACCTTTAGGACATAAGGATCCAACCAAATTCAACACAGAAATACGAAGAAATGTCAGGAGTTACTCTGATGCATGTTCTTTGAAAAAAAGGAACTGGGTAATCTTAAATGATGCACTGAAGATGGACCAAATGTTAATACTAGTCAGCAAATCACTTATGTAGAGGACAACCTTTATTTTCCTAAAATTCATTAAGAAAAGGCAAAGCGGTAAAAGAGGGGGAGGTATGGCCTAGTCAGTCAAGGACAGTATAACGGTGCCTGAGGGAACTTTTGATGAGGACTCGATTACTGAGGTAGTGTGGGCTGAGGTTAGAAACAGGAGAGGAGAGGTCACACTGCTTGGAGCTTTTTTACAGGCCTCCGCAAAGTTCCAGGGAGGTGGAAGAGAGGATTAGCAAAATCATTCTAGGTAGGAATGAAAGGAACAGGATGGTCATTATAGGGGACTTTAACTTCCCCAACATTGACTGGAAATGCTATAACTCTAGTACGTCGGATAGATCTGTTTTTGTCCAATGTGTACAGGAGGGTTTCCTGACACAGTATGTCGAAGGGTCGACAAGAGGGGAGGCCACACTGGATCTGGTGCTTGATAATAAAACAGGGCAGGTGTATGATTTAGTTGTAGGCGAGCACTTTGGAGACAGTGACCATAATTCAGTTACGTTCTTTAGCAATGGAAAGGGATAGGTACATGCCACAGGGCAAGAGTATTGATGGGGCAAGGGCAATTATAATGCAATTAGGCAAGAATTAGGATACATAGATTGGGGTAGCAAAATGCAGGGGATGCAGACAATGGAAATGTGGAGCTGGTTTAAGGAACAGATATTGCGTGTCTTTGATAGGTATGTCCCTGTCAGGCAGGGAGGGATTGCTTAGGTAAGGGGACCATGGTTTACAGCAAAAATTGCATCTCTTGTTACGAAGGAGAAGGAGGCTTATGTGTTGATGAGGCAAGATGGTACAGATGAGGCGATGGAGAGTTACAGATCAGCTAGGAAGGATTTAAAGAGAGAGTTAAGAAGAGCAAAGAGAGGACACAAGCAGTCTCCAGCAAATAGAATTAAAGGAGAACCCTAAAGCTTTCTATACATATGTGGGGAATAAAAGGATGATTAGGGTAGGAGTAGGACCAATCAAAGACAGAAGTGGGAAGTTGAATGTGGACCCTGTGGAGATCGGAGAGGTGCTAAACAAACATTTCTCATTGGTTTTCACTCAGGATAAGGAGAATATTATAGAGGAGAAGAATGAGGTACGAGATTTTAGACTAGAAAGGATCGAGGTTAGTTATGAACTGGTATTATCTATTCTAAAAGGAGTGAAAGTAGACAAGTCCCCTGAGCCGGATGGGATTTATCCGAGGATTCTTTGGGATGCTAGGGAGGAGATAGCAGAACCTTTGGCTTTGATATTTGAGTCGTCATTGTCTACAGGTTTGGTACCATAGGACTGGAGGATTGCAAATGTTGTGCCCTTGTTCAAGGGCAGTAGAGATGACCCAGGTAATTATAGACCAGTGAGCCTTACTTCTGTTGTAGGAAAGGGTTTTGAAAGGATTATAAGAGATAAGATTTATAATCATCTAACAAGCAACAGTTTAATTTCAGATAGTCAACATGGTTTCATCAAGGGCAGGTCGTGTCTCACAAACCTCATTTAGTTTTTTGAGAAGGTGACCAAGCATGTAGATGACGGTAGGGCAATTGACACTTCAGTACTTCGGTAAAGCCTTTGATAAGGTTCCACATGGTAGGCTGTTGGAGAAAATGCAGAGGCATGGGATTGAGGGTGATTTAGCAGTTTGGATTAGAAACTGGCTTTCTAAAAGAAGGCAGGGAGTGGTGGCTGATGGAAAATATTCTGCCTGGAGTCGGTTGTTATTGATGTGCCACAAGGATCTGTTTTGGGACCATTGCTGTTTGTCATTTTTATAAATGACTTAGACGCAGGCATAGGTGGATGGATTAGTAAATTTGCAGATGACACGAAAGTCGGTGGAGTAGTGGACAGTGTGGAAGAATGTTACAGGTTGCAGGGGAACCTGGATAAACTGCAGAATTGGGCTGAGAGGTGGCAAATGGAGTTCAATGCAGCTAAATGTGAGGTGATGCACTTTGGGAAGCACAACAGCAAGGCAGAGTACTGGGTCAATGGAAAGATTCTTGGTATTGTGGATGTGCAGAGGGACTTTGGAGTCCATGTACATAGATCCCTGAAAGTTGCCACCCAGATGGATAGTGCTGTTAAGAACTGCAAATGTGTTGCTGGTCAAAGCACAGCAGGTTAGGCAGCATCTCAGGAATAGAGAATTCGACGTTTCGAGCATAAGCCCTTCATCAGGAATAAGAGAGAGAGAGCCAAGCCGGCTGAGATAAAAGGTAGGGAGGAGGGACTAGGGGGAGGGGCGATGGAGGTGGGATAGGTGGAAGGAGGTCAAGGTGAGGGTGATAGGCCGGAGTGGGGTGGGGGCGGAGAGGTCAGGAAGAGGATTGCAGGTTAGGAGGGCGGTGCTGAGTTGAGGGAACCGACTGAGACAAGGTGGGGGGAGGGGAAATGAGGAAGCTGGAGAAATCTGAATTCATACCTTGTGGTTGGAGGGTTCCCAGGCGGAAGATGAGGCGCTCCTCCTCCAGCCGTCGTGTAGTTGTGTTCTGCCGGTGGAGGAGTCCAAGGACCTGCATGTCCTCGGTGGAGTGGGAGGGGGAGTTAAAGTGTTAAGAAGGCATACACAGCGTATTAAGTTTCATTCTTAGAGGGATTGAGTTCCAGAACCGCACTATCATGCTGCAAATATACAAAATGCTGGTGCGGCCACACTTGGAATATTGTGTACAGTTCTGGTCCCCATATTTCGGGAAGGATGTGGAAGCATTGGAAAAGGTGCAGAGGAGATTTACCAGGATGTTGTCTGGTCTGGTGGGAAGGTCTTATAAGGAAAGGCTGAGAGACTTGAACCTGCTCTCATTGGAAAGAAGGCGGCTAAAAGGGGGTTTGATTGAGACATACAAGATGATCAGAGGATTAGATAGGGTACACAGTAAAAGTCTTTTTCCTCGGATGATGACGTCAGCATGTACGAGGTGGCATAACTACAAATTGAGGGGTGATAGATTTAAGACAGATGTCAGAGGCAGGTTCTTTGTGTAGAGAGTGGTAAGGACTTGGCTTGACCTACCTACTGATGTCGTCAACTCAGACACATTAGGGAGATTTAAACAATCCGTAGATAAGCACATAGATGATTTTGGGATAGTGTAGCGGGATGAGCTGAGAATACTTCATGGGTCAGCGCAGCATGGGGGGCCGAAGGGCCTGTTCTGCACTGTGTTGTTCTATGTTAAATCAGTCATTCACAAGGCACGTGTACCAACTGATTGTAGGATGTGTAGCAACCACAGCAGAACTGAAGAACTTGTACTCACATAGCAAGAAACAAAAACTTTCATTCATTCACACCCACACACACACGCACACACCCACGCACACACACACACACACACACACACACACACATGCGTGCACACACACACGCACGCACGCACACACAGACACACATGCGCACACACACACACACACACGCACACACAGACACACATGCGCACACACACACACACACACACAGGCACACACACACAGGCACACACCTACCCCCAAACCAAAATAGGTCACAAAGCAATTTACAGTCCTTTACATAATTTTAGAAGTGTTCTCATGCAGGAATCGATGCCCAAATTTTATATCAGTTAAAATATCCCAAAATTCTGAAACTCTGGATTACTTTTGAAATTAGGTGAATGAATGATTTTGAATGAATTATTTTATTGTCATGTGTATTTTACTGTGAGGAAAGCAGTAAGATACGGTGAAAAGCTTTTGCACTGTCGCCACAATCAGCTGCCATTTTTTAAGAACAAGAAAAGAGTAAATAGATATAGCTAAAGAGTGTCCATCAGTCCTGAGCTAGCTCATCATCAACAATGCCTGAACTGCCATCCGTCCTCCACAGCCTCACCGCCATCTACCCCAGATCCAACCAATTTCAAAATTGCCATTCTTCAAGCGCCATCTTTCACCGCTCTGGTCTGGATTCACATGTCAGCCAGATCAAATAAAGATGGCAGTTTCCTTCCCTAAAGGACAGGTGAGAATTTACAACATGGTCATCACTAAACTTTTAATTCCAGATTTTGATTGGACTAAAGTTCCACCACCTGCCATAGAAGAATTTGAACCCAGTTCTGAGAACATTGCCTGGGTCGCTGAATTAATAATCTACCACTACACCATTACCTCTGCAGACATGGCTCATAATTAATGGGTTTATTAACAATATCTAAAACACGTGCAGAATAATTACTCCCAATTGAATTCCAAACTGACAATGAGGTCACAACACATTTGTGTCTGACTCCAATGGTATCCTGCTTTCTATGGTTACTGTTGCTTTACTGATTATAATTTGTTATATAGAAGCAGCAAAGAATGCCTCAGGACATATTAATGGATGTTCAGCACACACTGAAAACCAACACTTACATCCCTATTGTGCATTTTAACTTATTTTCAGGATGTACGCAGAGTTAGAATTACCTACCTGGCTGAATAATATCGCAAGATGCATTTTCTCAGAACCTGCTTTTAACTCATTGCATTTACCATGGAAAAGCTGCCAACAAATCTGTTGCTTTTAAGTGCAGATTCCTTTGCTAATGATTCAGGAAATCCTATGTTCCCCTTCACACTCAAGTGATTTGATATTATAAATAATGTGAATGCTCATCAAGGTTAAATGAGGAAAGGTTTTGTTTCCACAGTTTCTCAATTAGCTTGGGAAACAACAAGCTACGTCCGGATTTGCCTGATTAAGCAACAACTGCATTCGAAAGATTAGTAAAAACCCTGCTGTCTCTCTTTTTTTATATTTTTATACAGGTGTTTAATTGCAGAGATTAATGTTTTCGGTTAAAATTTCTACCCAAATACACAGCTTTCGGATTTTTTTTATTTGGTCAAGGGACAAGCAGCTCATTTTTATCTTCAAATGAATTTCTCCATTGGTAGGTCAAAAACCAAGACATTGTGTTCTGAAAATAATCACAATGAATTACTGCCAGACATTGTGCAGGCTGGTTCAGGCTTTCAAAAAGACCCTCATTAATCCTCAGATATCAATTTCATTAGTCATTTACAGTAAATACCACATTTAACATTCACCCTTTTTGAACTGCTGATCCATTAGGAAGAATCACAGACATGGGTGAATCACAGGCACAGAGCCACATTCTTTGTAGATCGTTTATGTTAGCAATATCCAGCATCAATAACAATTTGAAAAATTATTTGCCTCATTTGACATACTCCAATTAGATGTCCTACAGCAACAGTGAATGGAAAACACATTCTCTCAGGTTACAAAATAACAGCCAGTTTTATTGTTAAAGCTGGTACTTTACAATAGATGGATGCACTTCAAACCTTCCTGGAACTCGCAATTATTTCTTCCCTAAACGGGAAATGATACAACCACATCGTCATTATTGGGAAAGATAACCATCTTGAAATCTAAACTGTCCGAAAAGAATAATGAACAACTCAACACAGCAACGATCAAAAGCTAAAAGGTCACCATCACTGACCGATGACATTTCAGAAATCACAGGTGATTAATTTATAATGAGCCATTTGGAAAAACATTGCTGAGGTCAGGGACAATTAAAATCCTTAACTTTAAACTTAGACCTAAACCCAGCTGAACATGATTGGGAAATTAGGGTAGGGAGAATCTGAAAATGATTCGCCTCTGCAATAAATATTCAGATTTTTCTACAGAAATTGAAAGGAAGGACAATTTTTGCAGAAAATAGTTGATAAAAACTGTCAATTACTAGATTGAGATATGCCCACAGTTATACAGAATGATTACTACTTCAACTGGGCAAGTGAGCGTATGGTCTGCTTTAGGAACTTGGCTGATCTGTAGGCAACTCCCCATCTTTAAAGTGATGCGTTTTTGCAACCTTCCGTATAAAAGAAAATTTGCCTGGGACTTTTTAACCAGACAAGTCAGGGATTGATTTTTCCACTCCTATCCCCACTAACCCACATTCCTTTGGAGAACAACATTGACAAATTGGTGGAGTGGGCAGGTGGGTGGGGTATGAAGTTCCAAGTAGGTAGCGTGAATTTAGTACAAAGGACATGGAGAAGCAGTAGAAAATTAAGGTTGCTTTTCTTTTCTAATAAAAAGTGCACAGGAGCAAAAGGACCTGAGTATATTGTGCATCAGTCATTAAAGGTGACAGGACAGGCCGAGCTATATAGCGCAGGATCAGACCTTTGGTCAAACCAGTCCATGCTGAATAGGTTTCCCAATCTAAACTAGTGCTACCTGCCTGCACTCGGCCAACATCCCTCCAAACATTTGTTATTCATGGACTTATCCAAATATTGTTTAAACATTTACTGTACTCGCAGCCATCACTTCCTCTGGAAATTCATTCCACACACTCTATGTGAGAAGGTTTACCCCTCATGCCGTTTTTAAATCTCTCCTCTCACCATAAAAATATGCCCACTAGTCTTGAAATCTCCCAACTGAGGGAAACTAATCCTGCAGTTCACCTTACCTATATCATTCATGATTTTATAAATCTCTAAGGTCATCCCTCAATCTCCCAAGTTCCATAGAAAAAGTCCCAGCCTATCCAACATCTCCTTATAACTCAAATTCTTCCTGGTACACACTGGTACATCTTTTCTGAACCCTCTCCAGCTTAATAATATCTTATAACAGAACAACCAGAACCAAACACAGTACTCCAGAAGAGGCCTCATCAAAGTACTGTACAACCTCAACACAACGCTTTAACTCCTTTAGTCAACGTCTGAGCAATGAAGGCAAGCATGCTAAATGCCTTCTTAACCTCCCTGTCTACACAGAGTCATAGAGTCAGACAGCACAGAGACAGACCCTTCTATCTAACCAATCCATTCCAAATATAATTCCAAACTAAGCGAGTCTCACCTGCCCGCTCCTGACCCATTTCCCTCCAACCCATTCCTATTCATGTATTTATTCAAATGTCTTTTAACCATTGCAATTGTGTCTATGTCCACCACTTCCTCAGGAATTTTATTCTACACGCAAACCACTCTGTGCAAAATATTTGCTCCATCTTATTTAAATCTCTCTTCTCACCTTAAAAATGTGCCCGCTAAACTTGACATCCCCCATTCCTAGCAAAAAGACAACTACCAATAACCCAATCTATACCCGTCATGATTTTACAAACTTCTATAAGGTCACCTCTCAACTTCTTATGCTCCAGTGCAAAAACGTCCAAGCCTCGCTTTATAACTCAAACTTTTCAAACCCTGCAATATCTCTTTTGGACCCTCTCCACTTTATTATTATCCTATAATATTAAAGCTATAACTGGGCAACCAATACTGGACACAGTACTCCAGAAGAGGCCTCACCAATGTCCTCCTGTACAACCACAACATAATACCCCAACACTTACAAGGTCTAAGCAATGAAGGCAAGTGTGCTAAGCACCTTCTTAACCACCCTATTTACCCGTGCTGCAAACTTCAAAGAATTATATACCTGAACCTGCTGAAAGCAAGTTGCTAATAAAGCATACAGTAATGTAGACTCCATTAATAGGGGCATTGAAGGCAAGGGTAGGAAGATTTTGCTGAACCTAGAGGACAACGATTAGACTTCAGCTAGACTGCTGCAGAATGTTCCGGAAGCTACACTCCAGGAAGGACCGTTTATGAGGAAAGATTTGAGAAGTTTGGACTTTTTTTTGAAGGGAAGGTTGGGTGGGGAAACTTGATAGAAATATTCAAAATAACGAGGGAACCAGACAGAGTAGAATAAAACTGTTCCACCTGTTAAAAGGTATGAAGGACCAGAGGACACAGTTTTAATAAAAAGCAAAATACTGCTGATAACAGAGACCCGAACCAAACACAGAATTCTGGGAGAAACTCAGCAGGTTCTGATAGTGTCTGTGCAGAGAGGAACAGAGTTAACATCTCAAACCTCTGAAGAAGAGTTATACAAGGCTAATGTTGCTTAACAAAAGAGGCAACTGTGAGGAAGGAAAAAGAAAAAGGAACAACGGTCAGATTTGGAACATGCAGTCTGGAATTGTTATGGTGGCAGGTCCAATGGAAGTATTCGAGAGAGCACTGGATGATTGTTTAAATAAGAACAATGTGAAGGATCATGGGGAAAAGACAGGCACAAAATCAAAATGCCCAGTCAATGCAGACACATGGGACTGAAAGGACATGATCTGCACTACAGCAATTCTACGATTCTGTGACTTGAAACAACAGACTTTTCCATATACAGCAGCTTTCAGAGTATCAGGACAAGCCAAATCCAGGACAGCCAGGGAAGCACTTTAAAAATATAATCACTTTAATAGGAAATGCAGCATCTATTTTGGACACAGCAAGATCACACAAAACAGCAGACGATTTGATTAGGTAGTGTGGGTCAAGGGATTCACTTAAGCATTACTGAAAAAAGAGACATTTTGTCTAAGTTTTTTATTGTCTTGCATTTATCAGGGCAATTTGCAAGTATACCAATTTCAGGGATGCACTTGCGAAAAGGAATATGCATACTTCATTACGCAAAGCCCTGTCCCTTGTAGACAAACAGAACATTTTCGAGCACGGTGTCTATTTCAATGCAAAAACAAAATAGGTGACAGGTAATAAATAGGTTCATTTCCCAGGTCAATCATTGCATTGAGAATTTTTTTTTTGTTTTTTTTTTAACTATGGACTGAAATGATAGAGAAAGCACATTTGAAACCCAAAGCTTTACAAGGATGGTGCATGGTTTGAAAGCAAGGAATTGGAGATGTTTTGTGAACCCTGTTTGAGTAGCTGTGGGTTCAACAATGTGCAGAGAAACTGCAGGCTGTCTGCAAATGAAGCTGATTGAAAACCAAACAACTGGACAGTGAATAAAACAAGGAGAAGCTGGTCAGATCACAGCGAAACCAGGTCTGCAGCAAAGAAACTCACTTCTCTGCAGTTATCCTTTCATAACCTAAGACATTTTTTTTTCCTACAGCAGATACTGCGAGTTGTGGCTTTTAATTGAATGTGTCATTTCTGAAACAGCCATCCTATGCTTCTTGCAGACCAGTGGAAGCAGTCGGAAAAATAAATGTCAAGGAGAACTCTTTGCACCGCCAAGAAACAAGCCAACAATTCTGGTGAACAAAGACTAAAGAACTCTTTCCAATTGTCCCCCGACCTGCCTTATTGTTTTGTATTGCCCACAAAGTATGTTCAGGTATATAAAGTTTATAAAGCATATAGACATTTAATGTATACCTAATTTAGGTTACTCTTTGCCTTCAGCTAGAACCAGCTATGTGAAGAGATTCTCATTTAATACAGAAACTTGGTCCAAAATTTCTACTAACAGCTGTCAGAAAATTGGGTTTGGACATTTCACATTTTATTTTAAAAACCTTCACTTTTGCGACTACTTCAGAAACACAGACATAATTTCCAGTATGCTACTCAAGTGAATCCTGAGACTTGACTGATCATAAACTTCCGGTTTTAAAATTTCATCCAAGCCTGGCAGTTAACTGTCAATCATAATTAACTGGTGCATTCTCCTTGGAAATTGCCTCTGCCAACGCAAGTCTACTTGCCAAACAATCAACACTCACCTCTTCCACGGTTTAAATGTTGATTTTCCCCTGAAATTTCAAAACGCATTGATGAATGGAAGACACAATGCATTTTGAACAATATTCAAGTTTTGTACTACCAAATGACTATTACGATAAGTATCTGCCAGTTTACTGAAGAAACACTTCTGTTCTTCTTTAGAACAGCGCCATGAGACTTTAAAAAAAATGTCTGCATGGAATGGGGTGTCATTGGCTTGACCTGTTTATTGCCCATCTTAAGTTACATGGAGGGCAATTAAGAGTCAACTAATTGAGTCACATGTAGACTAGACCAGGTAAGGATGACAGACAATTTCCTTTCCGAAAGAACATGAAAGAAACATATTAGGTTTTCATAGTTATCATTTTTTCATTCCAGATTTTATTGACTTTAAGTTTCACCACGTGCCTGGTGTGATTTGAGGCCATGCCCTGAGAACGTTAGCCCTGGCTTCTGCATTGCTAGCCCAGTGATATTACCACTATGCCATACCACCACCTCACGATCTCATATTCACCTTTCACAGCAGATAAGGGCAGATGACTTTAATGTCTTATTCAAAGGTTGGAACACTTGACAGTTCAGCTTATTACTGCAGAGAATTCTCTCCAAAAAGTCACCACTTGGTAGGTGGATAATGAATCTTCGAGTAAAAAGTGAGGTCTGCAGATGCTGGAGATCAGAGCTGAAAATGTGTTGCTGGTTAAAGCACAGCAGGTTAGGCAGCATCCAAGGAACAGGACATTCGACATTTTGGGCCAGAGCCCTTCCTGATGAAGGGCTCTGGCCCGAAACGTCGAATTTCCTGTTCCTTGGATGCTGCCTAACCTGCTGTGCTTTAACCAGCAACATATTTTCAGGTGGATAATGAATGCCTGTTGCAGATCCTGTAACTGCGTGCAACAGTTTGGCCTCTACCACAATTACAATTGGAGCGACATAGCTAAGGAGGAGAATTCACAGTATTCGGCATTGTAGGCAAGGATTCAAATAGTATGCACATACTGAAGCTGCGATACGCAGAGCTATTCCGCATCTCAGAATTTAAACTCTCCTCTCACCTATCACATATATGCACTTATTTGGGCTCTAACCAGCTCATCACTCAAATGTCAAACACCACAGGGATATGAGCCAGACTAGATTGATTGGGATATCTGGTCGGCATGGACAAGTTGGACCGAAGGGTCTGTCTCCATGCTGTACATCTCTATGACACTATATTTCTGTGCAAACCTACTCCTGTTCCTTCTGGCTTCCAAGAAGTAAAGCCTGAAAAAAAGTGTTAATTTTTTTTCAGAATCAGTCTTAAGTAGTCACAGTACTTTTGGTACATAGCCAGTTAGACCGCAAAAATGGTGCAAGTTTGCCTCTAGCAGAGTGTTTTATCTGATGTGGCAATGGTTATGTTCCCTCTCAATACAAGAAACCAACATGGATAATGTGGTATTGAATAATGCACACATGTAAGACACATGCTCTAATTCTAAATATTATGTCCGAGCATTATATTCATCAGGCACTCAAGAATCCATGTTGACATTAAGCTATAAAATTACACAAAACAAAGCAACATGCTTCCTGTAGTGTCATGTTTCAAATGACTAGAGACAAGAAAGGAGTGTGACTCATTGTGCACGTTTGACATCATTGCTCAGACCTTTGACCACAGGAGTTGGGACATCATGCTGAGGTTGTATGGATGTTGTTTGGCCCCTTCTGGAGTACTGTATGCAGTTCTGGTTGCCCGGTTTTAGGGAGGATATTATTAAACCAGAGACGTTTCAAAAAGATTGACCATGATGTTACCAGGATGAGAGATTTTGGTTTATAGGGAGAGGCTGGGATTTTTTTCACTGGAGCGTAGGAAGTTTAGGGGTGACCTTATCAAGGTTTATAAAATCATGAGGGGTACAGATAAGGTGAATAGAGAAAGGACACTGCCTGAGGTGAGGGTTTTCAAAACAAAGGGGCATTTTTCAAGGTGAGAGGAGAAAGATTTGAAAAGGACATGAGGGGCAACATTTTTTAAAACAATGAGTTGTTAGTGCGTGGAATGAACTGCCAGGGGAAGTGATAGATGCAGGTACAGTCATAATGTTTGAAAGACATTTGGATAAGTGCATGAATAAGAAATGTTTGGAGGGATGTGGACCAAAATGTAGGCAGATGGGACTAGTATAGTTTGTGAACCTGGTCGGTATGGATTAATTGGACTGAATTAGACCAAAGGGTCTGTTTCCATGCTGCATAACCAAATGACCTTAATATGAACTCAGATCATATTCTATGACAGTGATGATGTCATGAACATCTCTTAAATTTGCACTGACATGAGGAACCAAAATAACAAGACTTCTCTTCCTAGCATTGGTGAATGCCCAGAAATTCTTAAAACAGAAATACCACAAGATATACAAATTCCTTAGTGCCTGTTTAAGCGATGATGTGGAAAATGAAAGGGTTTCATAGGTTGCTGGAGATGAAGTCGCTGTCGTTTGTAAACCACCAACTATTTTTCATTTCTATATTTTCCAGTAGCCTGCTAGTCAGCATAAATGTGATAAAATGTACATTTCAGAAGATAATGGTGGAGTCAGGAATGTCAAAGAGCGAGCAGACACATACAAAATCAAGAGTGTTTTGAAGTGAGTTGATTCTGTTATGTTTAAACAATCTTGCTTGCTGTAGCTGGTCTGAGAGTTGACAGATTTCAGAGGTTAGAAAGACCAAGATGGGACTATTCACCACAGCAGATTCGCCGCCGATGATTAGCCACTGCCCTTTGACCACCGAGCATATCTAAACTATATAAAATTGTTGTTTTATTGGTGAAGGTAGTGTTTGCGTTGTTTCAGTAACAATTTATTTTCATTACAGGAGAGATTTTTTTAAGCTTGTATTTTTTTTTCCATTTACCCTCAAGTCTTCAAAATGGAAACAGAAATTATTAGTAAATGTGGAAATAAGAAGTTTTACCATGATGGTTTTATATATGTTTTTGATAAACTATCCAAGAGTGATTCAAGTATTAAGTTTTGGCGATGTGAACAAAGGGGCTGATGTAATGGACGGATCCACACCAAGAGTGGCACTGTGATAAAAACAGTAAATGGACACACACATTCCCCTTCTGCAGCAAGAGGTCTGTAGTATATAGTTGTATAAATAAAGGGGACTGAGAAGTATGAAAGAACAGGCGGGAGGGAAAACAATCAGTACATACATATATTTCCGGTGGCAAATAGTGTCCAGAGGTCAAACAACCCCTGTGGAGAAAGGCTGGTGGAGAACTGGCAGTGGCTAATCATTGGCAGCGATCCGCCGTGGTGAATCGTCACCAACCCAAGAAAGACCGTGTAAACCAGAGAGCGAAAGCGAGAGAGAATGTGCCAAGTGCGAGACAGCGAGTGCAACAGAGCTAGATGGTGTAAGCATGCAAGAGAACATACAATTAACTATACAAAAGAGGGTGCAAGCTTAAGAAAGAGATAGGGAGAGAGAGAGAGAAAGAAAGAAAGAATATGACAGAACAAGAGAAAGTATAAGTATGTAAAAGACCGTGGTAGAGGGTTTGAATGAGAGAGGATTTAAACAAGCAAGTATATGTGAGTAAGCATGAGCTCACAAGAGAGATGAATATGAGTGAGATAGGGTGAGCACACAAGATAATGAGATGATGAAAGAGACGAAGAAGAGTGTGAAAGTGAGAGGGTGAGGAAAAAGCACTCGCAAGAGTCAGTGAGAGAGAAGGAGGAGATATAGTGCTATGAAAGATTTCACACGTCATCAATCTATGTCTTGGGAGTTCAGTGTGGGTTATTTTTTGCAATTAAGACTCCTGCCCTTTGTGAAATAGAAACCTCCAATTTGAGGTTGCTGTCGAATGTGAACTAGTGACAACACAGGTTTATTATTTTCCCAAAGATGTGATCACACCAACACAGTTAAATCGTGCAAACCTCAGCCACATGAACAGCAGTGCTTTTACGTCAGGACAACCAGCACAAAATGAACGCCACTGCTTGACAGGCTGGAATCAAGTTTCAAGGTGGAAACTATGCTTCGCATTCATCTGGTCTGTCTCAAAACAGTGTCATAGAGTCATAGAAATGTACAGCATGCAAACAGACCCTTCGGTCCAACCCATCCATGCCGACCAGATATCCCAACCCAATCTAGTCCCACCTGCCAGCACCCAGCCCATATCCCTCCAAACCCTTCTTATTCATATACCCATCCAAATGCATCTTAAATGTTACAATTGTACCAGCCTCCACCACATCTTCCGGCAGCTCATTCCAGACACACACCACCCTCTGCATGAAAAAGTTGCCCCTTAGGTCTCTTTTATATCTTTCCTCTCACCCTAAACCTATGCCCTCTAGTTCTGGACTCCCCGATCCCAGGGAAAAGACTTTGTCTATTTATCCTATCCTCAAACCAACCATCTCATTTAGAAAACTGAAACATATTCAAACTCTGGGGCGGCATGGTTGCCTCACAGCGCCAGGGACCGAGGTTCGATTCCCGCCTCAGGTGACTGTCTGTGCAGAGTTTGCACATTCTCCCTGTGTCTGCATGGCTTTCCTCCAGGTGCTCCAGTTTCCTCACAAAATCCAAAGATGTGCAAGTTGGGTGGATTGGCCATGCTAAATTGCCCATAGTGTTTAGGGATGTGTAGGTTAGGTGCATTGGTGTGAGGTAGATATAGAGTAGTAGGGAAATGGGTGTGGGTGGGTTATTCTTCGGAGGGTTGGTGTGGACTTATTGGGCTGAAAGGCCTATTATTCTTCTGTCAATTATGCTTCATCCAAGTTTATTCTCTTACTTTCTTCACTTTTTTTTTCTTTATTCATTCACAGGATGAGGGTGTCACTGGCTGGGCAGTATTTATTGCCCATCCCTAATTGCCCAGTGCAACCACATTATGTGGATCTGGAGTCGTATGTCGACCAGAACAGGTAAGGATAGCAGTTTCCTTCTATAAAAAAGACATTAGTGAACCAGATGGATTTTTATCCCCGAAAAGTAATTCGTCATTAGACTGAAAAATCCAGATTAAAAAAAAAATTGAATTCAAATGCCACCATCTGCCATGGTGGGATTCAAACCCAGGTCCCTGGGTCTCTGGATTAACCCAGTGAAAATACCATTCAGCTATCGCCTCTCCTTTTTTTCCTATTATTTCTCGACCATCTTTTATCCTATTTTAAAACTTTCCCAATACTCTAACTTACCACTAATCTTTGCCACATTGAAAGAAAAAGCATGCAATCTAATGCTAACCATAACTTCCCTGGTAAACAATGCTTGGCTTATCCCCTTCCTAGAATCTTTCTTCATCGCTGGAAGAGACCGATGCTGTGAGCCATGAACTGTGTCATGGTTACTCAACGTCTTCGCTGCTAAACTCCTTCCCTATCCACTCTAGGTAAAAACAATGACTGCAGATGCTGGAAACCAGATTCTGGATCAGTGGTGCTGGAAGAGCGCAGCAGTTCAGGCAGCATCCAAGGAGCAGCGAAATTGACTTTCCGGGCAAAAGCCCTTCATCAGGAATAAAGGCAGAGAGCCTGAAGCGTGGAGAGACAAGCCCCCTCTAGCTTATCTCTCCACGCTTCAGACTCTCTGCCTTTATTCTTGATGAAGGGCTTTTGCCCGAAACGTCGATTTCGCTGCTCCTTGGATGCTGCCTGAACTGCTGTGCTCTTCCATTACCACTAATCCAGAACCCTATCCACTCTAGCCAGCCTTACTCTCATTTCTTGGTAATTACCTTATTTAAGCTCAGCATAGCTGTTTGTGACCCAATTGCCTCTCTCTCAAACTGAATGCAAAATTTTATGGTCACTGTTGCTTCCTAAAAGGACATTCTCCCTGACAACATTTATTAAACCTGGATCAAACTTAGCCTGACCCCAGTTGAATCTACAATGTATTGTTCTAGGTAACTGTCCAAAATATGCAATGCATTCTTCAACATGGCTTCCCTTGACAATCATTCGTCTATGTAGAAGACTGTGTGCCAAAGAAATTAATCCAAATGTTCTCCACGTGGAAACCATGGATGAACTGGGAAAGTCACTCCCTATTGGAGTCCAGGTAAGAGGCATTTAAGTCAGGCAACCCTGTACAGTAAATCCAGATATAAAATTCACAAAGCCATTCACGATGCCAAAAGCCAATACCAAACTAGGCTTGAAAAACTGGACCACAATGGTGAGAGCAGCATTTAAATACAGTTAGTGATGGGCAATAAAAAGTGACTCTGCTGTCCATCTGATGCAGTTAAAATTGCACAAACTTGTAGTAGACAGTGAGAAATCACATGACCCATGGTTATAGTCCAATAGGCTTATTTGAAATTACAAGGTTTGGAGCGCTGCTCGTTTGTCAGGTTAAGTGTTGTATATGGGACTGAAAGGGTTATCATCAGGAAGAGTGAACTTAGCACCAAACACTGATGATTTCACAAATTCATTTTGAGATAGTGAAGAGATATTTGAAGGCTTCTAGCATAAACAGCAACACTGATAGAATTTTTCATTCAACTTGCCTATAGATTCCTGAAAGATCAATGAGTTCAACTGGTGAGTCAGCTGGTTTGCAACACTGAGAGAAAGCAGCTGTGTGGGATCAATTCCTGTACTGGTTAAGGCTTCCATGAGTGGGCCCTCCTCAACATCTTCCCTCACCTATGGCATGCTAACCCTCAGGTTAAGCTATCACCAGTCATCTCTCTCTCTAGCTCCCTCCCTTCAGTGAGAGAGTAGCCTCTGGCCCTTCGTATAGTTTATAACATTGGAATAGTTGCCTTATTGCTTTCTTTATGCAACTCTATAATTGGTTGCACCATCCATAACATACTGGTAGCAGTGGAAACGACAGCACTGGCCTTCCTTTACCTTTCAAGCGTTAAGAGGTAACAAGAGCTGGGAAAAGGTCTGTTTCATTATCCGAAGACTTATGAATAAAACTGAGTGCTGTACAATCACCAATTAATAGCTCCATTGTCTGATCCTATGATGGAAAGCGTGTCACAGTAAGAGGGAATAAACAATACACTGATGATATTAAAAATAATGCTTCAGACTGGAATCCCATGAGAAGTAATGGTGGCATAAACCCCAAAATAACTGAAGAAGCAGATGGATGTGGTCACAGTGGGACTCATTCCCCTCAAGATGAATGTGCCATCCAGGGAAAAGTAACCTCTCTCATTCATATCTGTACTGCAACCCTGTGAATATTACAAAAGTAATCAAGTGTGACTGATCCACTGACAACATGGTAACCTACATGCCTCTAGCAATTCCGATGGGTGAATATTATTAAAATATATGAACGGCTGAATTAGTGAGAGCTTTTTGTTTTAAAATCCGATCTCCATTCCTGGCCGATTGCCAATAACTGGTGGTCTCAGAAGCAGCAGCAGCACTCCCTAAAGGGCTTCACGTGGATGTGAGCAGTCTCCTTTCAAGCTTTTAGCTTGAATTAATGGTTCTTTCTCTCTTATTTCGCTTACTGAACAATTTCCATCTTGCTTCACAGAAAGTTTATACTGAATGCAAGTTTTATTCCCAATCTAGATTATTAGTTGAGATATAGGTTTTTCACTGCCCATTTTATGTCAAAAGGCGTTGAACGCTGCTCATCATTCCAATCAAGTAATGATGCTCAAAAGACACTTAGGTAGTACACGCCAGAAAACAACATGTCAATGAAGGAACCTGAAATAACTCCACAAATGCAAGTATTCCCATCACCAAGTCACCCTTTACTCCTTTACTCTCACATGCATAGTACATGACACTGACCCAGCTAGTTCAGAGCCAGCTCCTAGAGCGGCAGAATCCTTGACACTCCTGTTTATTGCGTTTTGTTTTTTTTTCTTTTTTTTTGTTTTGTTCTTGACATTGATCCAGCTCCCTCAGAGCCAGGTCTCAGAGTGTCAGGATGTGTGACACTCTTGTTTATTTCTTTTCCTTTTCCTTTTGTTCCCCCCTACTTTACCATCTGACAGCTGTATATCTGCAGCCATGGCTCCCTGACTGGACCATCTTAACAGCCCGAATCAGGGAATTCATATTCTATGAGATCAACCTGGCTGACCTCATTCCAATGACTGCAGAACTGAGCAATACAATCTGCAAATCGGTGGTTAGGGTGAAACATAGGCCATTCCTTGAATCTCATTTCATATCATATACACTGCCTTATTTTGTGCATCATAAAATGTGCAAACCGGTGTTGAAAACCAATAAGAATTCCATTAACAGTCAACGTGTGAAGATGAAATAAATCTTAAAAAAACGCTGGATCAAAAAATGGCTGTCAAATGAGAATGGCGAGATTCATGTTAGATCCAATAAACAGCTCTAAAATGTCTGCTTTGGTTCAAGAATAGCACACTCAGATGAGTCAGAAGTCATGGGTACAAATCCCAAGTGAGGATTGAAAGATTTAAACTAGATTAGCAGGTCATTACAGTCAAGGAGGAGTGAATTTATAGGACAAGCTATCAATCCAATGCACTATTCGGGATCTCCCAGTGTAACTTCAACAAGAATAAAGGGGATTTTCATTGTCTGGTCACTCATTGAAGTTTTGTAGGACCTTGATGTTACAAAATGTCCTCTGTATTTACAGAAGAAACTAATATGTCAAACAGTAAGTCATTGGTTTGGATGTACTTTTCAGATATCCTCCTGGTCATCAAATATGCATGATAACAAAGAATCTTCACCTGTAGTCCTAACCTGACTTTATCATTTGCAAATGAGAGGATCAGTTATATACTTGAACATGTTTTACTTGGTCAATGTCACTATAAATATGGGGAGGTTGTGCCTTAGTCATATTTGAACTGGACTGTTGATCCACTGAGAGAAAGTGAGGACTGCAGATGCTGGAGATCAGAGCTAAAAATGTGTTGCTGGAAAAGTGCAGCAGGTCAGGCAGCATCCAAGGAGCAGGAGAATTGACATTTCAGGCATGAGCCCTTCATTCCTGAAGAAGGGCTCATGCCCGAAACGTCGATTCTCCTGCTCCTTGGATGCTGCCGGACCTGCTGCGCTTTTCCAGCAACACATTTTCAGTGTTGATCCACTGACCCAGATAATGTTCTGGGCACCAGGGTTAAAATCCCGCCATGGCAGATGTCAGAATTTGAATTCACAATTTAAAAAAAGACCTGGAATTAAGGGTTTAAAGATGACATGAATCCACTGTTAGACAAACCCATCTGGTTCACTGATATCCATTAGGGAAGAAAACTTCCATCCTTACCTGGTCTGGCCTACATGAGACTCCAGACCCACAGCAATGTCATTGACTCTTAACTGCCCCCTGGACAATTCGGGATGGGTAATAAATTCTCCCTCATCAGTGATGCCCTCATCCTCTGAATGAATACAGGATAAATGGTGTTGTATCCTATGTGGTGAACTGCCACCCTTATTTGCGCTTAGTAGGAACTAAAAGAATGTTGATGTGTATATAGTCATTTAAGTATATAGGATACAGGTCTCACCTTCATTATGATCGATTTTGCTAAAAAGAGCTATAATTTAAGTTCATCTTCTTTCTAATCAATTCGCAGGTCAGAGTGTCCCTTTCCCCATTACCGTCCCTGGAGATCAGCAACTCCAATAAATGCCTACTAGTTTGCAATTGCATCTCAGAGCCCAGTACTTTCTAACCAAAAATCAATCAAAATTATCATATTAATGACCAACTTCTCCCCGTAAAAACAATGAGAGTTTCAAATAAAATCATTACTGATTTCCCTGAGAACTTCTCTAGACTTCCCAAGAACTTCACTTTGTGAAGTCCTGTCCCTTTGAAGAAGAACAAGTTTACGCTGTCATTATTTCGGCGGGGGGTTGGCTATTTATCAATCATTGGCAATTTAACACAGAATTCTAAAACCAGTCCTCAAAGGAAAAGGTAATTTATTTTTCAAAGAAAGGAATATTTGTGGATTTTATTGTGATTTTTAAATCCACTTAATTTCTTGCATTGTACAATGATTGCAATCTTTCAATTATGAGTTAAAATTCAAGCTACTGTTCAATGCCACTGAAAAGAAAAGGACTTTTGTTGAGTAGGAATTCATATAAAATAAATGGTTCTCCTCTCTCTCTGACAGACAACTGCAGAATACTAAATTATTTCAAAATTATTCTAATTCTACAATTTAGACTTTCATTGGGAGTTTGCAGATTTTCTTCTACATTGAATAAGGCATTTATTTTTGCTTTAACTCATCAGGGAAAGTTAATTTGACTCAAGTTGACCTCTTTCTTGATAAAGTAAAAAATGAGGTCTGCAGATGCTGGAGATCACAGCTGCAAATGTGTTGCTGGTCAAAGCACAGCAGGCCAGGCAGCATCTCAGGAATAGAGAATTCGACGTTTCGAGCATAAGCCCTTCACCAATGCCATCTATCTATCACCATCAGGAGGGATATTCTGCTGTGGCTCAGTGGCAGTGCTTTTGTTTTTATGTCAGAAGGTTATGGGATCATGCACCACTCCAGGAACCTAAGCACAACATCCAGAAGATGCATTTTTTTCTCAATCTCAGTTCAAGCGTTCAAATGGCCTACTCTTGCTCTTAATTCATATCATGGATTAAAATAGAGCACCATTTCCCCTTTCCGATATATGCCAGGGATTTCAAGATACTGTGAAGAAAAGTGGGAATTCAACTGTGACTTAGGGGTTAGCCAATGTTTAAACAGATGAGCATACTCCTCGGGCTTTGCTAAAACTATATAAAAAAATCCAACTTTCTTTCAGTTCTGAAAGAAAGTGTGAGGCTTGACTTGAAATGTTAAACTTTGTTTGAATCTCCCCTCAAATGCTGCCAGACCCACTGAGCCTTTCTAGCAATTCCTATTTTTGTTTCAGATCTCTAGCATCTGCAGTTCTTTCGCTTTTTATTGAGGTGCCCAGGCCACAAAACAAATCCCCAAAAAGGTTTTCCACCACCAAAATGGAATGACCAAGAAGGAACATGATGGAATACACTCCATTGACCTGGATGAGTGCAGCTCTAACAACATCTATTGTGGGATATAGGTAAAGTAGTGTTACTTCTGCAATTATAATTACTTATGCAAGGTAAATGAACTCACACCAGTGTATAATTGTTTTGACCAAGAGCTGAGTCAACAAGAATGAAAACTATGTGAAGGAAATAAATAATTGTTTTTGTATTAGCTAAAATGTGCATACAAGAATGAAGCGTGCCTGCAAACAATAGTAGATGTTACAGACAAATAGGTAAGATGCTGAGAGGGTGTAGGATAAGCCAGATATATTTGTACAAATAGTAGTTATAAGCATCTGTTTCCCACTTCCGCAAAAACAAAAAACAAACCCCAATTAAAAGGTCATAAGGTTCAATATGGTTGAGGTATGGGAGGAAATGTCACAAGCAGGGGAAATAGATGGCAGTGAAGGAGGGTATACTTAACAATGGACCACAGCAGGATGTGGTGAAATGGCCAAGTAAAACTTGTACTTTGTTATGCACAAGGCCGGATAAGGTAAAAGATAAACAATACTAATGGGCACTGGGTTTGGAGGGGTGAATCCTATATAAGATATGTACTTGCTAAACTCTGCGTGTCTATTTTAGGCACCACGCTTGCAAGCTTATAATAAACATACTGATTGCTTCAGATCTTGTCTCGGACTGAAATTATTGAAGTGAGTGAGCTTTGTTTCTCACATCCACGAACCCCAATCTTGTCAATAAAGCAGCCTATTGGTTGCTATCTTCAATATTCACTCCCTCATCACTTACACACTCTGTATGGTTTTCAAGTTGCATAGAGACACTCTTTGTCAAATCCTCCCAAACACACAACCGCTTCGATTGGAAAGGATAAGAATAGAGTAAAAAGTGAGGTCTGCAGATGCTGGAGATCAGAGCTGAAAATGTGTTGCTGGTTAAAGCACAGCAGGTTAGGCAGCATCCAAGGAACAGGAAATTCGACGTTTCGGGCCAGAGCCCTTCATCCTGTCATTCCTGATGAAGGGCTCTGGCCCGAAACATCGAATTTCCTGTTCCTTGGATGCTGCCTAACCTGCTGTGCTTTAACCAGCAACACATTTTCAGCAAGGATAAGAATAGCAAACATAGGAAAACCACTGCCAGTTTCCTCCTCTCACACACAAATTACTGACTTGGAAAACTTCTTTCTCATCACTGGGTCAAAATCCTGGAACTATAACCCATAGTTGTCCACACAAACTGAAGCCATTCAAAACAGGTTCCCCCATTTCCTATTTTCTTAATAGTGGTTCACAATGACCCAGCTGATGACAATGCTAAACAAATCAGATACTGGAACAAAACTAGGCTTTACAGCAAGAGGAAAACGTATTGTCCAGTTGAGATGGTCATTCACTGCATATTCATTAGGTTTACAATATACTTTTAACAACTAACAGAAGTTTTATGATACACAAAAGAAACAATCTTATACTGTACGAGGGCTAATTGAAAAATTCTTAAAAATCATGTCTACTGATCTTAACCCACTCACTGTTCAAATACAAATCAAACAACGTCATCTTGACAACGTTGATGACTTTCGTGTCCAAATAGTAATGATGATAAGTTCTGTGTCATGAACCTTGATCACTGACTACCCTAAGTCATCAAACGACCTAAAATACATTGCTGGCAAAGTAAAGAAAGGCTCCATAAATCTACACAATTCCTTTGCTCTTCAATATTTTCTCTTCAAGAATCAAATTAGACTGGAAGATCTTCCCAAGTAACTTCTCCTAGTTATCGTTAGCTCAAATTGCTTTAATGTGTGTACACATTACTCTTAAAAAGCTCTATTTTAGCAAAGATAAAGTTTCCAACAGGAAGCTACCTTCTGTGCAACAGTCCTTAGCAATAGGATGACAGGATCAGTCATGCACCATTATTATTGTGCATCATCAATCACACGTTAATCTGACTGATATCACTGCTGTTGAGTGTCACTGGCTTACATGGCAACTTGAAGGAAATAAACAGAGGACTTGAGATGGGGAATTGATGAGACACCAATTATCTTGGATTTGTGAAATGTAATAATTCAAAAACAACAATATCACATGGGAGTTGTACAGTCTGTCATGTAATTTTTAACCATCAATCCAATTCCAGCTCCACTTTCCCAATAAGATGCAAACTACCAATTATTTCTGAGCTCCCTAAATGTGTGCTGTTTTTGTTTTAAAATTAATCTATTGGATGAGTGTGTTTCTGGCTAGGCCAGCACTTATTGACGAACCTTAAATTGCCCAGAGGATAGTTACAAGACAACTACATTGCTGTCTCACATGTAGGTCAGACCAGGTCAGGATTGTTCCTCTCCTAAAATTAGTGAACCAGATCAGTTCTTATTACGATTGGCAATTGTTTCACGGCTATCATTAGATCTTCACTCCAAAGTTTACTTTTATTTGGATTCAGATTCCATCATCTGCCATGGCAACGTCACAACTTGAGTCCCTGGAATATGACCTGGAGTTCTGAATTAACAGTCAAAATGATATTGCCAAAATAACCATTGGCAGGGGTTGGGTGCGCTGGAAGTTTTGGGTTTAATTGTAATACATAAGCAAAGAAATAGTTTAACATCAAATCAGGCATAATATCGTCGAGATACAAGGAGTGCTAAAAATTTCTACAATCAGAATTTAATTACTCTGGTCAGACAACAGAGTAGGCGGCACGGTGGCACAGTGGTTAGCACTGCTGCCTCACAGCACCTGAGACCCAGGTTCAATTCCCGACTCAGGTGACTGACTGTGTGGAGTTTGCACGTTCTCCCCGTGTCTGCGTGGGTTTCCTCCGGGTGCTCCGGTTTCCTCCCACAGTCCAAAGATGTGCAGGTCAGGTGAATTGGCCATGCTAAATTGCCCGTAGTGTTAGGTAAGGGGTAAATGTAGGGGTATGGGTGGGTTTCGCTTCGGCGGGTCGGTGTGGACTTGTTGGGCCGAAGGGCCTGTTTCCACACTGTAAGTCTAATCTAAAAAAACACAAATGTGGAAGTTCTATGACCAGGGCTTTGAGATTTCTTAGTCAAGCAGAACAATGGGTGTGTCAGTGATAGCATCATTTTTAATCAATGGCCCATGACAACACTGAATTCATCGAGACATTTTACACAAATTGAGTTTCTTCGGCAAGCACTTTTCCAAAGCAAACTCCAGCAAGCACTGTATCTTTTAACATTCTCTCAAGCAGCAGGAACCAGACGCAACCACTTCAGACTCGACAACAGAAGCCACACTGCAGAATTGAAACTGGAAATACAGAACAGATCAATTACCACCAGTTTAGGTTTCCAATCCCAAACCATGAGTTGTTTATCTCTACCACAGATGCTGATTAACCTACCGTACAACTTCAGCCACTTCCTTTTCTGTTCAAATTTCCAACATCAACAGTCATTCGCAGTATTACAACACAAGTATTCTATTGTCCCCCTCACTTCATTAAAAAAAAGCACAAATTAAATTCATACATCAGTGCCACTGGGTCAGGATATGTTTGTGCTGTTTTTGAAACATATTAAAATTGTTAATAAAAAACTAGACAATAGACAATAGGTGCAGGAGTAGGCCATTCTGCCCTTCGAGCCTACAACACCATTCAATATGATCAAGGCTGATCATCCTTAATCAGTATCCTCTTCCTGCCTTATCTCCATAACCCTTGATTCCACTATCCTTGAGAGCTCTATCCAACTCTTTCTTAAATGAATCCAGAGACTGGGCCTCCACTGCCCTCTGGGGCAGAGCATTCCACACAGCCACCACTCTCTGGGTGAAGAAGTTTCTCCTCATCTCTGTCCTAAATGTATTTTTAATCTGTGTCCTCTGGTTCAGCACTCACCCATCAGCGGAAACATGTTTCCTGCCTCCAGAGTGTCCAATCCTTTAATAATCTTACATGTCTCAATCAGATCCCCTCTCAGTCTTCTAAACTCAAGGGTATACAAGCCCAGTCGCTCCAGTCTTTCAGTGTAAGTTAATCCCGCCATTCCAGAAATTGACCTCGTGAACCTACGCTGCATTCCCTCAATAGCCAGACTATCTTTCCTCAAATTTGGAGACCAGAACTGCACACAGTACTCCAGGTGTGGTCTCACCAGGGCCCTGTACAGCTGCAGAAGAACCTCTTTGCTTTTATACTCAATCCCTCTTGTTATGAAGGCCACCATGCTCTTAGCCTTCTTCACTACCTGCTGTACCTGCATGCTTACCTTCATTGACTGGTGTACAAGAACACCCAGATCTCTCTGTACTGCCCCTTTACCTAAATTGATTCCATTTAGGTAGTAATCGGTCTTCCTGTTCTTGCCACCAAAGTGGGTAACCATACATTTATCCACATTAAACTGCATCTGCCATGCATCTGACCACTCACCTAACTTGTCCAGGTCACCCTGTAATCTCCTAACGTTCTCCTCACATTTCACCCTGCCACCCGGCTTTGTATCATCAGCAAATTTGCTAATGTTATTGCTAATACCGTCTTCTATATCATTAACATATATTGCAAAAAGCTGCGGTCCCAGTACTGATCCCTGCGGTACCCCACTCCATTCCGAAATGGAGCCATTTATCACTACTCTTTGTTTCCTATCAGCCAACCAACTTTCAATCCTAGTTAGTACTTTGCCCCCAAAGCAAAAGGATTTTTTTTATCATTAACTAACAAGAGCACATACAAAAGGATTCCCAATAGTTCTACATTTGTGAAGACCAAAACAGCATAGGCAGGTTAATGTATCCAAATTAGAATGGATATTCTCCAGTTTAATAATTAGTTTACATTAGTTACAGGCGATTCAGTGATAAATGCTGTTCAGATATTCATAACCACAAAAGATCACATTAAAATGAACTGAAAAGGAAATGAGAATTAATCTTCAATTTTACTCACTAAACATTGGCTAAAATCTGAAGCTCTCAAACTGATATGCTCCACCAATGCATACTTCAGAAACCAAAGACTTTTCAGTCTAAGCAGCACCCAAACACTACTGGGTGGCACTGTGACATTGTTGTAGTGAGGCTGTTGTGGAAATCCATCTTTAAGAGCTGGCAGGGTACATTGATTCAAGGCAGAACACCATCTACAAAGCATGAGTCAGGAGGGCCATAGTATACTAACCAAACTTGTCTGGATGAGTGCCAACAGCACGAACTGAAGAAGCTCAAAGTAGCCCTCAACAAAGGACAAAGTAGCCCACATAATTGGCATTGCAGTCACTACGTTTAAAATTCAGTCCAACAACCACTGAAGCTTAGCAGCTGGGTGTGTACCACCTATATGACACATGGTAACAACTCACCAGGGTCCTTGGTGATCCTTCTAAACCTGTAATCTCTGCCGTAAGCTCAATAAAGCACAACACCGTCAATAAAATGGCCTGAATTGACTGGCAACCCATTCATCACCTTTAATGTTCACTCCTTCATCACTAGCACATTGAGGTTGAAATGTGCACCATCCGAAAATTCACAGTGATATTTCTCAAGGCCTTCTCGTAAATGGCTCTGAAACCTACCACCTTCAAGCTGCCTTCCAAGTCGCACGTCAATTTGACTTGGAAATGTATGACTGCTCCTTCACTCCAGCTGGATCAGAATCCTGAAACTTCCATCCCAAAGACATTGTGGGTGCACTTACACCAAGTGGACTGCAGCAGTTCAGCTAGCCAACTTACTTGGGCAACTATAAATGGGGCAGGAAATGTTGGTGTGCCTAGCAACACCCATACCTCCTGAATGAATTTTAAAAAATCATAACCCTGCAGGATAGTTTGAAGTATTATTTGATCATTTTTTGAGAGTGGTGACAACTATCCCCTAATATAAAGGAAGCAGCATATATTACACTTCTTGAAATACTTTTCTAATTCTTCAAATTTCTTCACCCACAATGGTGAGCCTGTGGAATTTTCTGCCTCAGAAAGCAGATGAGACCAAAAACACCAAATGTTTTCATGGAGGAGATGGCGGCACGGTGGGTGGCACGGTGGCACAGTGGTTAGCACTGCTGTCTCACAGCGCCTGAGATCCGGGTTCAATTCCCGACTCAGGCGACTGACTGTGTCTGCGTGGGTTTCCTCCGGGTGCTCCGGTTTCCTCCCACAGTCCAAAGATGTGCAGGTCAGGTGAATTGGCCATGCTAAATTGCCCATAATGTTAGATAAGGGGTGAATATAGGGGTATGGGTGGGTTGCGCTTCGGCGGGTCGGTGTGGACTTGTTGGGCCGAAGGGCCTGTTTCCACACTGTAAGTAATCGAAAAGGAGATAGACATAATTCTTCTGATTAAAGGTATGGGGAGAAGGCAGGAAGTGGGTACTGAATTGGATGATGAGCCATGATCATGTTGAATGGTGGATCAGGCTCAGAGGGCTGAATGGATGATCCTATTTCTATTTTCTATGTTTCTATGCTTCACCTACCAGTATATCCCAGTCTTGATGAGGGCTGGTGAAGCAGATTTTATTGCATTAGCCAGGATATCAGCATTGGACCAAATGGAAGTCTGAAGCCCACATCTGCCAGGAGCGAGACACTGGACCTATTTCAAGGTTTGTGCGAAGATTTGTAGCTCGGGTGCTCGTTGTTGTGGTTCTGTTTGCCGAGCTGGAAGTTTTTGTTGCAAACGTTTCGTCCCCTGGCTAGGCGACATCATCAGTACTCTGGAGCCTCCTGCGAAGCGCTTCTTTGATGTTTCTTCTGGTATTTATAGTGGTCTGTCCTTGCCGCTTCCAGGTGTCAGTTTCAGCTGTCCGCTGTAGTGGTTGGTATACTGGGTCCAGGTCGATGTGTTTGTTGATGGAGTTTGTGGATGAATGCCATGCCTCTAGGAATTCCCTGGCTGTTCTCTGTCTGGCTTGCCCTATGATGGTAGTGTTTTCCCAGTCGAATTCATGTTGCTTGTTGTCTGCGTGTGTGGCTACTAGGGTTAGCTGGTCGTGTCGTTTCGTGGCTAGTTGATGTTCATGTATGCGGATTGTTAGCTGTCTTCCTGTTTGTCCTATATAGTGTTTTGTAGACCAGCTATCCCTAGTAGCCACACACGCAGACAACAAGCAACATGAATTCGACTGGGAAAACACTACTATCATAGGGCAAGCCAGACAGAGAACAGCCAGGGAATTCCTAGAGGCATGGCATTCATCCACAAACTCCATCAACAAACACATCGACCTGGACCCAATATACCAACCACTACAGCAGACAGCTGAAACTGACACCCGGAAGCGGCAAGGACAGACCACTATAAATACCGGAAGAAACATCAAAGAAGCGCTTCGCAGGAGGCTCCAGAGCACTGATGATGTTGCCTAGCCAGGGAACGAAACGTTTGCAACAAAAACTTCCAGCTCGGCGAACAGAACCACAACAACTGGACCTATTTCCCCAATACAACCTAACTTATTACATCAGCATTTACAAGGGACAGGGAGATGGCTCCCAATAATGGCAACCAAATCACAGGATTGGAGCTAGGTCTGGGAAACGTGAAATAGATATGCTCTGGAAAGCTTCAACATTAATCTGATAATACTTGCAGAGATATCTTGCCCCATAAATGCATGCCTAGCCAATTTTCTATGATGGTAGCGTTGAGAATAGGCTAATCCCTGCAAAACTTCGCAGTCAGTTAAGAGAACAATTGCGAATACCACTTCTATCTTTCTGGCCCAATAGTAATTGGAAGATCTGGACCAATCTGTTTCTGTCAGATTTCACAAAGGTACAAATACTGGATAGGACAGCAGGATAAAAATCAGTGCCTATCCAAGGGGACAAACAAGGCCTCTTTGTTAACTCAAGTGAAAGTCAGCTCCTTCAATAGTGAAGCACACCCTCAAGACCACAGAGGAGTAGGCCTGGATTTTAAGCTTAAGTCTACTTAAAACCAAATGACTCAGATGGGGTAGTTCCCATTGAGCAACAAGTGGTCACTACAAACTGTTTTAAAAAGCAAGTGATACCAGGAGTCCGAGAAGGAATATTTGGAAAGAGAAAGTTTACACCCTTCAGGAAGCTCTATCCATTAGCAGTACAGGAGAATCAGAGAATCATTTAGCCTATTGAATCCCCACTGCCCCCTCAGAAGAGCATCCCACCCAGGCCTACCCCCTACCCTATCCCTTGATTGCTCATGGCTAATTCACCTATGCTGCACATCTCAGGACATTATGGGCAATTTAGCTCAGCCAATCCACCTAACCTGGACATCTTCAGACTGTGGGAGGTAACCAGAGCACCAGCGGAAACCCACACTGACTCAGGGAAAATGCACCAACTCCATACAGACAGTCGGCCAAGGGCAGAATCGAACCCGAGTCACTGGAACAATGAGGCAGTAGTGCTAACCACTGAGCCACTGTGCCACCCGCATGGGGAGGAGAATGTGGAATGAACCAGAGCTGGAACATACGTGCCTTTGGGGAGTGATAGAGGACAGGAGGATATACAAAGTCACGATAAGAGAGGCTTTGGAAATATTGAAAGAGGTGATCAAGAATTTTGAAGTTTAATCACTCAAGGAAAGAATGTGAATGGAGGTCAGCAAGAAGAGAATTATAGGTGAATGGGATGTTACACAAGGACGCAACGTGCATTAGTTACCAAAAAAAAGTAAGCAAATTTTAAACATTAAATTCAACTGTGTAGCTAAACGTGCCAGTTTTCACTGACAGAACCAGGTTTTTAATTTGCCATGGATTAATGCCTTTATATAGTAACAGTAACTGTTTATTTTAATATTTCATCTTGGCACATGATGGCTTGAAAAAAAAGAGTTAATGATTCCAACTGACAGTGATTTCAAAAAAACCTGACTAGGTCAGTAACAGACCTATCTACGGTAAATGTCAGGAGCTTACTGTTAAATGATTAATGGTATTGGGATTCATGAGCTGACACTGTCGCGGTGAACTGAACAGGTACATTACAACAGCAAGATCAAAATAATTCTTCAATTTAACTCAAAGGCTGGTTATTGGAAATTTAAAAATCACAGATGCTATTTTGATTGTACCTTGGTATATCATATTTCATCAAGTGCGTTTTGCATTGATTGATAACGCTGAAATTTCTAAAACCTGTGGCTCCTGAAGCAGAACTGGCAGAGTCTAACGCTCCTGGGAATCGCTCAATGTGGTCTACAATTCAACTTTAACACCAAGGGCTAGCACCTTTGGCCTTTTATTTTTAAAATGTTGCTGTGAATTGTGATTCTCACTCTCTCTCCTACCCATCAAAAGAAGAGCAATTAGACCTTCCCACCCCAGTTTTGTGACAAGTGGATTACATTTTGGTGAACCCTATGGTGTGGAGTATGGAGGTGGGATGGGAGAATGAAGTGAAGGATTTCAGAGAAAATAACATTGAGTCCATGCGAAGGAGCAGTCCTGGATCATTTGCGCTGCCACTGTGTGAAAGCATGGAATATATTACCGTACCAGGACGGCTCTCTTAGAAAGGAGTAGCTGGTGATGTGTTTAACCTGAGGATCACCACAATAGATTAGATTAGATTCCCTACAGTGTGGAACAGGCCCTTCGGCCCAACCGACCCTCCAAAAAGTAACTCACCCAGAACCATTTCCCTCTGACTAATGCACCTAACACTATGGACAATTTAGCATGGCCAATTCAGCAGACCTGCACATCTTTGGACTGTGGGAGGAAAGTGGAGCACCCGGAGGAACCCCACACAGACACAGGGAGAATGTGCAGACTCCACACAAACAGTCGCCAGAGGCTGGAATCGAAGCTGGGATCCTGATGCTATGAGGCAGCAGTGCTCACCACTGAGCCACCGTGCCACCCCAATCTTGATAGATTGGAGGAAGTTTCACAGAACCCATAGAGTGTGGATGCAGGCCTTTTGGCCCATCAAGTCCGCATCGACATGAATGAGCATCCCACCTAGACCCATTCCCATGTCTTCCCTATCCCTGCAGCCTTGAGTTGCCTAGGGCCAATCCACTTAATCCACACATCCTTGGATACTACAGGCAACTTAGCATGGACAATCCACCTAACCTGCACATCTTTGGTCTGTGGGAGTAAACTGGAGCACCCGGAGGAAACCCATGTAGACACAGGGAGAATGTGCAAACTCCACATAGACATTCTCCTGAGGCTGGAATCAAATCTGAGTCACTTGTGCTCTGAGGCATTAGTGCTAACCATTGAGTCAGCCTGCCATGCATCGAGAAGGTAGGAGCAAAAACAGAAATTGCTGGAATATCTCAATAGGTCTGGAAATTTCTGTGGAGAGAAGCATTTTTGTTTCCAGACAGAAGAGGTCAAATAAATGTTGATTCTGCTTCTTCTGTTCTGAAGAAGGGTCACTGGACTAGACACATGAATTGTACTTTGTTTCCACAGATTCTGACAGAGATGAGTTTTCTCAGTAGTTCCAGTATTTGTTTTGGATTTCCAGCATCTTCGGACCTTTGGGACTGTTTTGAGAAGGGAGGACATTCACAGTAAACTCAGCCATTGCAGAAATTCAACCTGTACTGTTGGAACTTCACAGGGCAGATATTCAGCCAGCTAAGCTAACCAACCTGCAAAGCACAAAGCGTTTCACTGTTAGATGTGTTGACCTTCAAATGACACAACAAATCGGCTTAGGTAACAGTGTTGGGATTATTTGAAGAACAGCAGGAAAGTTTTAGCATCCCAGAATCATAAAATCCATAGGGTATAAAAGTCACCAGCAGGTCAGGCAGCATCCAAGGAGCAGGAGAGTCGATGTTTCGGGCATGAGCCCTTCTTCAGGAATGAGTCATACCTCATTTACTAGAATGGTGATACCCCAGGGCAGGCCACATTCCGAGATCCGTCTGATCAAAGGTTTTTAATAAGATCTGTTCTAATAGTTTTTGGGCCATTTTATTTCTGGCAGGGGTAGGTGCTGGTCTGGGGGTGTGAGGATTGCATGGGGGATCAGTGGTTAGCATTGCTGCCTCCCATTGCAAGGGACCTGCATCGAGTTCAAACCAACTCTTCTGAACAGTATCCCACTGCATCCCTGCATTACCCATGGCTAAGCCTTCTTGCCTACACACCCCTGAACACTATGGGCAAATTAGCATGGCCAATCCACCTAACATGCACAGCTGTGAACAGAGAGGAAACCACAGTACCTGGAGGAAACCCACGCAGTTGGGGGGAGAATGTGCAAACTCCATACAGACAGACTATTGCTAAAGGGTGAAATTGAACCCAGAACCCAGGTCCCTTGCAATGGGAGGCAGCAATGCTAACCACTGGTCCACCATGCTGCGCTTTTCCAGCAACACATTTTCAGCAGTATCACCATTCGAGTAAATGAAGTATGACTCATTCACTACAGGTTCAGCATGTGACAAAAAGAAATACATAATTGACATAATAATTTGAGTAATTGAACTTTTCTAATCAAGGCAGAAAGACTTCGGTTTCAGTTCAATGAAACTATTAGTTGGAAAAGCGCTTCAAGGAAAATGTGCCTTAAGAAAAGGCCAAATACCTGTGGGGGTTATTTAGACAAGTATTTCCAAACCGGATATGACCTATCCTGGAGTATCATCATTCTAGTAAATGAGGTATGACTCATTCACTACAGTCTCAGGGGAAGGCACGGTGGCTCAGTGGCTCAGTGATTAGCGCTGCTCCCGCACAGCAGCAGGGTCCCAGGTTCGGTTCCAGCTTCGGGTGACTGTCTGTGCGGGGTTTGGACATTCTCCCCGTGTCTGCGTGGGTTTCCTCCCACAATCCAAGGATGTGCAGGTTGGGTGAATTGGCCATGCTCAATTGCCAATAGTGCAAGGTGCACTAGACAGAGGGAAATGGGTCCGGTTGGGTTACTCTTCAGAGGGTCGGTGTGGACTGGTTGGGCCGAAGAGCCTGTTTCCACACTGTAGGGAATGTAATCTAATATTACACGATCCAGGAAAAACAAGCCATGAAGGAACACTAATAAATAATAAGTTCAGTTCAAAAGAATCAGGTGAGGAAGGGTCAGCTGATCTGAAAAACTGACTGATTTCTCTCCACAGATACTGCCAGATCTGCTGACCTTTGCCAACAATTTCTGGTTTTGTTTCCCAAATTCTATAACCCCTGGTTTTTGAATCATTTAACCAAAGGGAGATAGTATCCTTCCCCATAATTCTATCTAGAATCTTCATAATAATCTTCAATGAGGCTTGCTCTCAGTTTCCCATGTTCCAGACAAAAATTGCCAGCCATTTTTTTCAATTTGGTGTTTTGATAGACGATCCCTCCAAACTCAAGTCAATGAGGGAACCCTGAATGGAAGCAACTGATACAAAGTGCAAGGAGGACATAGCTTCATTTTAAACTCCACTAACTAACAAATTCTGTTCACTTTGAACAGCTCAGAGACTGTGCGCTAAAAGGATTAAGAAAATGGGGTGGATGAGATACATGGTTGAGGGTATTGGGTGGCAGCTGAATCAAGGGGAAGTTTCAGAGGAGTTGGAGTGGTCAGGAAGGAGCCAAGGGTTTGGATGTTGACAGTCTCAGGATTCAGTTGCATTATTACTCAGGAGTTACACTCAAATTTCTCTGCCTCACACTTTATCAGCAACTGTGCAGGCAAATACTGCGTAACTTTGGTTTAAAGAATTATAATGAGCAGAGGACTTGTCCATGGGAAGCTCAAACTTGCAAGGAAATTCCAACAGGGTCATAGCATAAGGACTCCTATGGTGCTAAAGCCCACCTTTGGGATCCACGTTCAGTCTGATGATCTGGAGACCAGGAGATCTGGGCAACTGAAATTCTTTTGTCGCAGCAAAAAAAAAGGAACTAATATTGTATGAAGCAAAACCCCACTAAATAGTGACAAAAACAGAGACTGTTGGAAAAGCTCAGCAGCATGTGTTGTGAGAAAGCAGAGTTATTGTTTCGGGTCCAATTCTGAGGAAGGGTCACTGCACCCAAACGTTAGATCTGCTTTCTCTTCACAGATGTTGTCAAACCTGCTGAACTTTTCCAGGGATTTCTGTTTCCTAGCATCTGCACTTTTTTCAATTTTTACACAGCTAAATAGTGCTTTAATTTCATCTACTCACTTTAAGAAAGAACATTGAAAATAGGTAATTATCTCTCTTTTCACAAACTGGAAGAAATGCACTTGAAAGGTATTAATGCTTTCAACCCTATTATTGAATCTACCTTAACAACATCAGTGAGAGCAGCAACTGCCTACCCGTCAATCCACCAGTATACATTGATCTCAGGATCAATCCCATGTATGTGTGCAGACCTGAGTAAAAAATGGTCCTGTTACTCTATTCAACTGCTGATGTGTCTCTGGTGCTGACAATGTTGACCTTGCTTAACATCTACTAATGGTGAGCAACTGATCAATTCCTAAGTCCCCAAAGTTATTACCGGTTTAAAATTAATTATTTTGAAAACTTTGCATAGAAATACTAAAGCCGTTGCACAGCAAATTAATTTAATGCTAATTTGTTTACAGAAATAATGTCACTTTAATTAGGTGTTCCAGGAATTTCAGCGCAGGAAATTGTAAATTAATTGCTGTTGAGATATAAACACAAAGTTTGAATGCAATCCAGAAATGCATGCATAATGAGGCTCGGCTTCAAAGCTCTTCATCAACTTTTACCTGTAAGTACAAGGACGATAAAGTTTTCTTTAACGTTTTCTTTTATAAAATGCAATCTTGAACCTTTGCACCTCTGGAACATTCCCCAGAATAAGTTGGCAATTTTAAAAAAAGTACAATAAAATATACCACCTCAAAATTGACAGTTTTAATTACTTACTATTGTACTGTATTGCCATAGTCTTACCAGACCACAGGGCTTCTGCCTCATTAGAGACAAGTGACTGGTGGTGATTTACTCTGAGGGCTAGGGAAGAGGTTCAGAAGGAGAATCCTTCAGTGATGGGAATTGAGCCCAAGCTGTTGGCATCACACTGCTCTGCAAACCAACCATCCAGCCAACTCAGCTAAACCAAATCCCTTTAATGTCTAGCCCTTGAAGATAGAGCAAACAGAAAAATAATTTCACATTTAACAAATGGCAAAATATCGTTACTGCAATGCTTTGAAACTTTCAGTACAAATCATGCATTTTGGAAGGTTAATCATTCAGCAATGTTTCATATTCATGGAAAAAGTGAGACTAAATCAGCATAAAACAGTTTTCTATTCATTTTCCATCATCAGGCCAGGATTTAAAATTACTCAGTGGAAGTAAAACGTTTCATAATATTATCTCCAAATTTCATTTTCTTGAGATCATTCAGAAGTAAATTATTGCTGTCATCCAAACTTTAGAATGTCCATAGCAATGAATGGAAGTAATTATGGAAAATAAATATTTTGAATATAGCAAGGCATAGTATTGCAAATGGTTGCTGTGATCAACAAGTTATCATTTCCTTTACCTCTCATTTCTACCAACCAATTGTTTTCTTCAAGTGCTTATCAGCAGGGTTGGCTTCAACACACCACTAACACCAATTTGCACATCAGATCCAGCCTCTCTTGGTAGCCCACTCCATACACTCCTCTGCACTAACTAACTAAGTTGGATTTGTGTTTCGCCTCCACCTTCCAGGTTTACAGTACCAAGAGGAAGAGGTTAAATTAGAAAATAAATTATGCTTTGAATATTCACTTCAGATAAGCAACAGTGCAATAGTCAGAACACGATGTGGCATGGGAGCAAACCTTCAAGGTTAAATACAAATCACAACAGGAAACACCAATAAGAGATTTCAAAGACAGTGCAATTTTTGTTTAATTTGTTCTTGTGATGTAGATTCTGTAAAAGGTAGATCCTTTATTTCCAATCACTGGTTACCCTGAGGCAATAGCAGTGGGTTATCGCTTTGAACCTCATATTAAAGCATAGAAACAACCTCCATATTCCTGTCTTTGAATCAGGCTTCAAATTCATTGCATCAAGATGCAACTACTTTGATTGCAATCTTCCCAGTCGCCTTATCCAATTGCACTCTCTTGTATTTAAATTATTTTTAAACAGTTTCCACTCATTTATTCTACTTGACATGAAGTATTAGAGAATAAAGTAAGAAAGAACATAATGCAGTGATTTCCAGTGCAAGTATAAAAACCATTTAAAGCAATAAATTTAATTTATAGGACACTTTTAATGCAATAAAATGTCCCAAGGCACTTTACAGGAATAATATCAAACCAGAATTGACAGCAGGCCACACTTAATGACCATGGCATCTACTCTAGATTCTCATTTAGTGTTTTTTTTGCCTGGTATTGGATACTCCTTCTTCCTCCTTCATATCAGTGCTGTGGGAGACAGTAACCTTGACTTTAGCAGCTCCACAGTATGGACACAAGGCAGAGCGAATGCTGCTGCAGAGGCAAAAACCAGCTCAAAATGCTTTACTGCAACAGACTTAAATTAGAATTTTATGAAGCATTTATAAAACAATAAAATATTTCAAAAGGAACTCCATAGCATATAAGACAACATAAAAAAAATGGACATTGCACCAAATAAAACACTTTACAGTAGATGACAAATAGGATGGCCTTAAAAGAGCAAAATGTTGGAATGACAATGTAACCAAAATGTATTTTAAAAAGGTCAAAATTGGAGGAGCATAGAACTTACATGAACCCGCAAACTTAAAACATGACAGAAATAAAGGCCAAGGCTACTTCAATAACTTGAACAAAAGGATAAAAGTTTTAAAATGCAGGCACTCAGGAAATGGAAGCGATTGTGTGTTAATAGGAATAGGGATGAGAAGAGAAGGGGACTTGATGTTAATTTGGATACAGACAGATGAGCTCAGATTTGGAGGATAGATGATATAGAAGTTCAGTCTGTACAGGTAGAAGATCCTTTATCTGAAATGTTCAGGACCACCTTATTTTGGAATTCAGAACCTTTCGGTTTTCAGAATAATCCACTGTTTAATGGTGAATGTTTTAAAAATCTTACCAGAGGAGCAGACTTCTAAGTCCTTGGCCATGCCCCCCGCCCAAATGTCGCATCTGAGTAACACGCATCAAGTGGGTGTCGACTTGGGTTGACTGTTTGCTCGCCAAACAACCTTGCTAATGAGAAAAAATCTTCACAAAAAAACCTCTGGATATCGGAGCTTTTCGGTTTTTGGATGTGCGGATAAAGGATTTTCTACCTGTACTGTCGCACTGAATATTGGCACCTAAAATTCGTGTTGCTGACTATCACATGTAGTTAAGCTGACCAGTCAATTTAGCCTGTACAAGAATGCAAAGCACTTTTTCCTTGTCTGAACATTTGCAAACCATCCCTCTAAATAATTCGAATAACAAAACATATTCCGTGTAAAGGGAACAAAAATCAAATTTCTCTCTGTCAAGCACCGATTTGAAAAGAAAACACTCAATTAATAAGCCTTAGATCAAACAGGCAAAATTGTTAAGCTGTGGAGTGTTTAGATGGATGGCAGTATGGAAGTTCAGTACAGACAGGTGTCACAAAAAGAAGGTAATTGTCTCCGGAATCTTGGTGGACACAGCTTACTCAAAAATCATTATCACAAAATCTTTCAGTTACTCCTTAAAGATCATACAATCCCGACATAATGGAACCAGGCTATTTGGCCCATTGAGTACACACTGACCCTACGAAGAGCAGCCCACCCAAACCCACGCCCCCTACCCATTCTCTGCATTTTCCATGGCTAATTCACCCAACCTGCACATCTTTGGACTGTGGGAGGAAACAAGAGCACCTGGAGGAAACCCACACAAACACGAGGAGAATTTGCCAACTCCATACAGACAGTCACCTTAGGCTGGAATTGAACCCATATTCCTGGCACCGTAAGGCACTAGTACTAATCACTGATCCATTACACTACACAAAAGATGACAGGTTCCAGAGATATACAGTATACAAACAAGCCCTTCAGCCCATCTGCTAACAAACACCAAGCTGAACAAATCTCATTTATATGCATTTGCTCCATAGGCTTCTAAACTCTGGCATTTTAAGTACTCAACCAGGTGTTATTGAACGTTGAGTGCGTGCATCTGCCTTAACCACTCTCTGAGGTTATACAGTTTTCACAATAACAGTGTGTTAGAAAAAGATGACTTGGTTTTAGTCTATTCCTCAGCAGGCCTCCCCCAGCTAAAAATACAAACACAAAGTGTGCAACATTGGTCAAACAGCAAAGCCATAAATCCCAGTCATAAAAATACACACAGTTGGATGTGTTGAATTGAAGTGAATGCAAGCAACCAAGACTAGTAATTATAAGTACCCTGCAGTTTCCAACCAATGCCGTGTTGATAAAATGAAGTTTCAATTTTGGTTCTTAAAATAAAAATACACAATACCAGGTGCCCCCACATTCCTTCAAACTCAAGACCACAGAAATGATTAAATATGAATCTATCATAATGTATCACATCTAAAAAACAATACCTTTGCTAATGTAACAAATTCTCAGCACTGCACTGGAGTATCAATACAGGTTTTGCAGTTACACACTCAAGTGGGATTTGAATCTATAGTTTCGAACTCAGGGGCAAGAGTGTTCTAATATTTAAAAGAAAAACCCACACCAGGCTTGAACGGATAACATAAAGAGAACACAGTGCACAGTCTGCATCAATGTAAAGTGCACCTGAGACCATTGTTCTATCAAGTACGCACTTCTGATTTTTAAAGAAAGTAGACACATCTAAACCAGGAAGCCACTCAAGCTGACATGTCTGATGCTGGTGGATGAATCAATTAACAAAGAAACTTGAAAATAGAACTCAGGAATTGTACTGAAGTCTGGCCTGAACCTGTACAGTAAGGCAGGGTAAGGGTAAACTATCTGTGTAACACTGTGCATACAAGTGGTGTCTCTCTCTTTGCCAGGGAATTAGATTATGGCTTAAATCCAAAACTTCAGCTCATGAATGTCAAGATTGCTGTGTTCTTGGAATTGGGTAATTAAACAAATTTAAACTGAGCAACATTGGCTCAACCACCTCTGAAAATGCCTCAATTTTCATTTCAATTCCACTCCAGGACTTTGAGCATGTTAACCAGGCTGTATTTGCAGGGAAATACCATTGGAAGTGGCATCTTACAAAGATATAAAGATCTGTACCCTGTCTGACTGCTTGAATGGATAGAAATACTCAGAAGTGAATGATTTTTGAATGGTTCCTATTAAGTATTTGTTTCTTAAAAAGGATTATTGGCCCATTCCTGTTCCTGGACCAAAGAAGGTCTTGGAGGAGAGTCATTAGTCTTGAAAAATTAAAGCTGTTTTTCTCTCCACAGATGCTGCCAGAACTGAATTTGTTCAGTATTCTGTTCTTATTTATATATAAATACAAATTCTTTCCTCCTTAACTGTTGTCGCAAATCTCACTGATTAGACAATAAGACAACTTTATTAACATTTAAGTCGTCATTGGACAAGCATATGGATGTACATGGAATAGTGTAGGTTAGATGGGCTTCAGATTGGTATGACAGGTCAGCGCATCATCGAGGGCCGAAGGGCCTGTATTGCACTGTAACGTTCTATGTTCTATGTTTAAGATACAGGAGCAGAATTAGACCACTCAGCCTATTGAATCTTCTCCACCCAGCTGATACGTTTCTTGGCCTCATTCTGCTGCCTTCGCCCCATAACCTTTGATTCCCTTACTAATTAAGAGCTGATCTATCTCTGTGTTAAAAACACTCAATAACTTGGCTTCCACTGACTGAAGACATTTTTCCTCATCTCAGTGCTAAAGCCTCACCCTTAATTCTGAGGCTCTGTCCTCAGCTCCTAGTCTCTTCTCCTAGTGGAAGCATCTTCTCCATGTCCACTCTATCCAGGCCTCTCAATATTCCATAAGTTTCAATCAGATCCCCCATCATGCTTCACAACTCAAAGTACAGACACGGAGTCCTCAATCGTCTCACATGACAAGCCCTTCACTACCAGGATCATTCTTATTCTTGGTTAGAGCAGACAATTCTCCTCATTTTATTATTGCTACTATTGTACTGCAAAGAGGATGAATTCTGGAACAAAGAGAGATTGAAAACACGCGTCAATCTTCACTTTTACAGTTTTAATATTGCAATGTCGAGTTTTGAGAACAAATGGAATCATTGTGCCCAGTCATCAGCCTGTGAATTGTTTTTACACAACAGTAAAATAATAAAATAATTTAACACAAAGCTATTATCTGATGTGCTGAATACAGCATAAAGTAAATTAATCACTCAATGTTATACAAAGAGTTGGCAGTTGGGAAAATACAATGACTGATATTGAGTAGCTTTGACCGGTGAGTTCCAAGAAACGAATATGTATTTTTCATTTATTGCTGTTTTGAGAAGCAGTTTTCATTGATCAGTTAATACATAATTGTTCCTGTAAAGTACATTAGTATACCACACTGACAGTACGAATCTCTCTTTGATGGGCTTTGGGAGTTACAGTTTAATTTTCAGTGAGAAAGCAGTCTGCAGCAAATGGTGCTCCATTAGATTTAAAATGATGCCTAATTTTACTGAATTAACATCAAGTTAGTTATTTTCAAATTGTGATGGACAGGTGCTTGCAATCTAAACATACGAAAAGCATCTCAAGCAAGGCGGCTAAATGGAGTTAGTTATGCATCAGTCTCAATCACATAAAATGGTGGAACAGACTTGTGGAACTGAATGGGATAGCATTGTTCCTATAATCTGCCCATCTCATTGGATGGAAGTGAAAACCCTTGAATCCATCACTGGATATTGAAGCAAAAGTGCACCAGACCACTCAAATGCAGTTGAAAAATGCAGTTAAATAACACATTGCAAACTGAGATGCACCATTGTTGGAAACCATTTCAACTTAAGGGGCTGCGCACAGCAGTGCCGAGAATGTTTTGAGAAGGCAATTATCATTTGGTGGCAATGACAAACTTGGTATGTAATGACATTTTTCTTGAAAAGTGCTAGAGAAACACAGCAGGTCTCTTGTTTCTCTCTCCACAGATGGTAAAGTCAACATTGAATTCAATATGACTTCTTAGGAACAATTCTGAATAGGATATATCATATTCAAAACATTAATTCTGATTTCCACCCACAGATGCTGCCAGACATAATGAGTTTCCCCAGTAGTCTGTTTTGATTTCAGATCTCCAGCATCCACATTAATTTGCTTTTATTCTGTATTTGACTACCTTTTTGACAAACTATCTGGTCATCTGTCCCAATGCCTCCTATGTGGCAGAGTGTTTTGTTAAATTGTGTTACAGAACACCTCAGAACATTTCTCTTTATTCAAGACACTAAATAGGTGTAACTTATTGCTGATCTCAAAACACCACTAAAAAGGATTACAGTACCATGGATATGTTGTGAATAAAACTTATCATTAATCTACTATAAGCTAAAAACCGAAATGCAGTGAATACAGGAAATCAGAAAAATTGTTTTATTGTAAATTCGGTATTAAAACCAGATTTTGATAGAACATTTTTTCCAACTTATAACCAATTAATAATTTGATTTCTGTCCGTAAGTACAACATACAGATGCAGAACTGTGCAAGGAGGTTATGTGGGACATTAGGTCTGCTTCCTGTCAATGACTCAGAGGCTCCAATTCCAGGGTCAAAGTTCCACTTTAGGACATGACACAAAGTGAGGTGAGTTCATAACCTGCAGCCTGCAATACCTTCTACTGCACAATACCATGTGATTACAGTCTGAAAGAACATATGTCTGTTTTCCCTTTGAGTTGATGTTCTTGCAAAATGTCCTGATGAGTGCCAAATGATATGCTCCAATAAAAATGTCCTGTTTCATGTTCTGAACTAACAAGCAATTAGATTTGAAAATAATTACCTGACGCATTAAAAGGGCACTCGAGGATAATTTATTTTTCAAACTCCAATTGGAGAAGTGGGTCCAAAATTCACTACCTGAAAAATATGGTGAGTCAGAAACACAAATGACATTTAAAAAGATATTCTTGAGCTAACACTCCACAACCATGAAGCTTTTCATCAGTATTCACTCAGGAACACTGTTGCTGATGTGAATATGGAATCACAAATAATTAGAATGGATGCCCTGGAAATATGCAGGGAAGAGGTTTTGGGAATGTTGGAAAGGATGAATATAGATAAGTCTCCTGGGCCTGATGGCATTTACCCCAGGATCCTATGGGAAGCTAGGGAGGAGATAGCAGAGCCATTGGCCTGGATTTTTATGTCGTCATTGTCAACGGGAATAGTACCAGAGGACTGGAGGATAGCGAATGTGGTCCCATTGTTCAAGAAAGGGAGTAGGGATAGCCCTAGTAACTATAGGCCAGTGAGTCTGACTTCAGTGGTGGGCAAAGTCTTAGAGAGAATGGTAAGGGATAAGATTTATGAACATCTGGGTAGGAATAACGTGATCAGGGATAGCCAGCATGGTTTTGTGAAGGGCAGGTCGTGCCTCACAAACCTTATTGAGTTCTTTGAGAAGGTGACTAAGGAAGTGGACGAGGGTAAAGCAGTAGATGTTGTGTATATGGATTTTAGTAAGGCGTTCGATAAGGTTCCCCATGGTAGGCTAATGCTAAAACTTCGGAGGTATGGCATTGAGGATACATTAGAGGTTTGGATTAGGAATTGGCTGGCTGGAAGGAGACAGAGGGTAGTAGTTGATGGATTATGTTCATCTTGGAGCGCAGTTACTAGCGGTGTACCACAAGGATCTGTTTTGGGACCATTGCTTTTTGTTATCTTTATAAATGATCTAGAGGAAGGACTTGAAAGCTGGGTAAGCAAGTTTGCGGATGACACGAAAGTCGGTGGAGTTGTGGATAGTGAGGAAGGAAGTGGTAGGTTACAGCGGGATATAGATAAGTTGCAGAGCTGGGCGGAAATGTGGCAAATGGAATTCAATGTAGCTAAGTGCGAAGTCGTTCACTTTGGTAGGAATAACAAGATGATGGATTACTGGGCTAATGGTAGGCTACTTGGTAGTGTGGATGAGCAGAGGGATCTTGGTGTCTATGTACACAGATCTCTGAAAGTTGCCACCCAGGTAAATAGTGCTGTGAGGAAGGCATATGGTGTACTGGGCTTTATTGGCAGAGGAATTGAGTTCCGGAGTCCTGAGGTCATGTTGCAGTTGTATAAGACTCTGGTGAGGCCTCATCTGGAGTATTGTGTGCAGTTTTGGTCGCCATACTATAGGAAGGATGTGGAAGCTTTAGAACGAGTGCAGAGGAGGTTTACCAGGATGTTGCCTGGAATGGTAGGAAAATCTTATGAGGAAAGGCTGAGGCACTTGGGGCTGTTCTCATTGGAGAAGAGAAGGTTTAGGGGAGATCTGATAGAAGTGTATAAGATGATTAGGGGTTTAGATAGGGTAGATACTAAGAACCTTTTACCGCTAATGGAGTCAGGTGTTACTAGGGGACATAGCTTTAAATTAAGGGGTGGTAGGTATAGGACAGATGTTAGGGGTAGATTCTTCACACAGCGGGTTGTGAGTTCATGGAATGCCCTGCCCGTATCAGTGGTGAACTCTCCTTCTTTATGTTCATTTAAGCGGGCATTGGATAGGCATTTGGAAGTTATTGGGCTAGTATAGGTTAGGTAGGACTCGGTCGGCGCAACATCGAGGGCCGAAGGGCCTGTACTGCGCTGTATCCTTCTATGTTCTATGTTCTATGTTCTATGTTCTATGAACTAAAGGCTGGAAAATGGGAAAAGACTGAAGGGATTATTCCAACCAGTGCAGACATCAGTCAAATGTGATGTACATGTTCTTTTTTTAATAGACTAGTAGCCTTGGCCAGTTCCTCTTCTTGATTGATGGCTGGCCTCTCAATAAACAGAGTTGTTGTGAACTTTTCCCACAAGTCACAAGTTAAAAGGTAAAATCTGGAGACAAAAATAAAATTCTCCTGAACACTTTAAACTTTCAACATGTCCCAAGGATTTTATGTCATTTATTTTCAAAGTCATGTATCCTCCAGAGATAACATAAAATAGATCTAACAACTAGAAAAGTTGTTTACTTAGTTGACTTCTCAATAAGAAAGTTATGCTTCTAGACCTTGTTCGAGTAAAGTGTAATAAAGTCATATGCATTATTTCAGGTCAGGCAGCATCCAAGGAATAGGAAATTCGACGTTTCGGGCATAAGCCCTTCCTGATGAAGGGCTTATGCCCGAAACGTCGAATTTCCTATTCCTTGGATGCTGCCTGACCTGCTGTGCTTTCACCAGCAACGCATTTTCAACTGTGATCTCCAGCATCTGCAGACCTCATTTTTTACCCCAATATGCATTATTTACCTGGAATCAATAACAAATGGAGGTTTTGAATGGAGAATTATATTGTAGGCACTGTCAGAATGCTTGTCCCAATCCAACTGTGGGTTAATTAATAAAAAAATTTCCAAACATAAGAAAATCCAGGAAACAATGAAGGGCTGGGCGGCACGGTGGCACAGTGGTTAGCACTGCTGCCTCATAGCACCAGAGACCCGAGCTCAATTGCTGCGTCAGCCGACTCTCTGTGTGGAGTTTGCACATTGTCTGCGTGGGTTTCCTCCGGGTGCTCCGGTTTCCTCCCATAATCCAAAAATGTGCAGGTTAGGTGAATTGGCCATGCTAAATTGGCCATAGTTTTAGATGAAGGGGTAAATATAGGGGAATGGGTCTGGGTGGGTTGCGCTTCAGCACGTCGGTGTGGAGTTGTTGGGCTGAAGGGCCTGTTTCCACACTGTAAGTAATCTAAGCTGCAATATCATTCCTGAATCAATGCTGTTCACTCATTCCTGAAGAAGGGCTCATGCCCGAAACGCTGATTCTCCTGCTCCTTGGATGCTGCCTGACCTGCTGTGCTTTTCCAGCAATACATTTTCAGCTCTGATCTCCAGCATCTGCAGTCCTCACTTTCTCCTCATTACTGTTCTCAGCAAGATATGAAAATAATTTAATATGTCATCATTGGGTTTAAAGCATTTTTGTGTAGCTAATGCAGAAGGTTAGGAACTGTGGCAAGAAGTAAAACTGCAGCTTGTTGAAAATGCCTGCTCAAAGGTCCCAAAGCAACCAGTTATACACTGCTTTGTTTTTACATATCAGAGTGCAGTAACATGACACAAACAGCAACTCAGTTCTGCCTACAAGATTGCTCCAAGCATCAATGAAGCAAACGGCTCCAATCTATTTGCAATAGGTATATTAAAAAAAATCTAAATCACCTAGTCCCAGAGGATAATAAGCCTGCGTTCTTATTAGAGACACAGAGTGTGGTATAACTTGGGGATCACCACACTTCAAGTGAGGGGAGAGGTTGAGAAGGTGGGATCTTCATGGTAATCACAGCTAATGCAGGAATTAAACCCATGCTGTTGGCATCATGTTGTACCACAAACCATCTGTCCAGCCAACTGAGCTGACCAACCAACAGAAAGCTAGCAGAAACCTCTACTTGCTGTTTCAACAATATTTTCTACTCAACATCTCACTCAATGTTATTACGCACCTCTGGATCAGTGGAAATTGAACCGAGGTCTATTGACTCAAAGATAGGGACACGACCAGTGACTCTTCCAAAGAGGAATTCAGTTAATCTAAATCACTGGCGCTTTCCCTGAATATCTTCTTTTTGTTTATCTTTCAAGTGTTTAGTCAATTGCCTTTTGAAAGCATTTTTTGGATGCATATTCTCCATCCTTTCAGGTAGTACTTTCCAAATCCTCCCCACAAGATACTTGAATCTTCAAAATCCCTGCATTGTATTGTTGGTTTCCACCGAAAATACAAAAGTTAGTCTTGCCTGACTGAGTTATAATGAGAGCTCACTGTCCATTTTAGTTCCACAGCCGACATGAATGATGGCACCAGATTTCCAGCTACTGGATTAAATTGCTAAATCCCTGGCTTGTTTCATCTGATTTTCTTTCTTTCAGCAAGACTGAAGCATAGCAATCTCATTGCTGAACATTGCTGCTCACTGCTTCACATCAGTCAGTGAAATGGAAAGTACTCACAGGAGGGACTATAATTTGCTGTTGAGAGACCTGGAAGCCAATGGTGCTCACTATTATTCATGGGCAAAAACAGGAGCAAATTCAGGACAGGGGGCCAGAGTGCCATCAAATTCAAATATTCCAAGCTTACTATTCAAGTTGCACCATTCTGTCATTTTACTCAAGAAGACAGCATCACATTATCTCCCTCACCATTGATACAAGTACAGTCATACCAAGTTGCTGGATTCGCCCATTTTTTAAACTAACACACCACAGAAAAGTAAGTTCCCCCAGTCCAAGTTTCCACTTAATGATATTAGAAACATTAATGACTGTATTATAGACCCCCTAATAGTCAGTGGGAAACTGAGAAACAAACTTGTAAGGAGATTTCAATTAGCTGTAAGAATAATCAGGTGGTTATGGTAGGGGATTTTAACCTTCTAAACATAAACTGGGACTGCCAAAGTGTTAAGTGTTTAGATAGAAAGGAATTTGTTAAGCATGTACAACAAAAATTTCTGACTCAGGATGTGGATGTACCTACTAGAGAAGGTGCAAACTTGACAAGGCAGGGCAGGTGACTGAGGTGTCACTGGGGGAGTACTTTGGGTCCAGGTCTATTAGTTTTAAAATAGTGATGGAAAAAAATAGATCAGATCTAACAGTCGAAGTTCTAAATTGGAGGAAGGATAATTTTGAAGGTATTAGACAAGAACTTTCAAAATCTGATTGGGTGCAGATGTTCACAGATAAAGGGATGGCTAGTAAATGGGAGGCATTCAGAAATGAGATAATGAGAACTCAGAGTCAGTGTATTCTTGTCAGGGTGAAAGGAAAGGCTGGTAGGTGTAGGGAATGCTGGATGACTAGACAAATTGAGATTTTTGTTAAGAAAAAGATGGAAGCGTTTGTCAGGTATAGACAGGAGAGACCGAGTGAATCCTTAGAAAAGTACAAAGGAAGTAGGAGTATACTTAAGAGAGAAATCAGGAGGGCAAAAAGGGGACATGAGATAGTTTTGGCAAATAGAGTTAAGGAGAATCCAAAAGGTTTTTACAAATATATTAAGGATAAAAGGGTAAGTAGGGAGCGAATTGGGCCCCTCAAAGATCAGCAAGGCAGCCTTTGTGTAGAGCTGCAAGAGATGGGGGAGATACTAAACGAGTATTTTGCATCAGTATTTACTGTGGAGAAGAACATGGAATGTAAAGAATGTGGGGAAATAGATGGTGACATCTTGAAAAATGTCCATATTACAGAGGATGAAGAGCTGAATGTATTGAAATGTATAAAGGTGGATAAATCCCCAGGACCTGTTCAGGTGTACCCTAGAACTCTGTGGGAAGCTAGAGAAGTGATTACTGGGCCCCTTGCTGAGATATTTCTATCATTGATAGTCACAGGTGAGGTGCCGGAAGACCGGAGGTTGGCTAATGTGGTGCCACTGTTAAAAAAGGTGGCAAGGACAGGGAACTATCGACTAGTGAGCCTGACCTTGGTAGTGGGCAAGTTGTTGGAGGGAATCCTGAGGGACAGGATATACATATATTTGGAAAGGCAAGGACTGATTGCAGATAGTCAACATGGCTTCGTGCGTGGGAAATCATGTCTCACAAACTTGATAGAGGTTTTTGAAAAAGTAACAAAGAGGATTGATGAAGGCAGAGCAGTGGACGTGATCTATATGGACTTCAGTAAAGCATTCGACAAGGTTCCCCATGGTAAACTGGTTAGCAAAGTTAGATCTCATGGAATACAGGGAGAACTAGCCATTTGGATACAGAACATGCTCAAAGGTAGAAGACAGAGGGTGGTGGTGGAGGGTTGTTTTTCAGACTTGAGACTTGTGGCCAATGGAGTGCCACAAGAATCAGTGTTGGGTCTACTACTTTTCATCATTTATGCAAATGATTTGGATATGAACATAGGAGGTATAATTAGTAAGTTTGCCAATGACACCAAAACTGGAGGTGCAGTGGACAGCAAAGAAGGTTACCTCAGATTACAACAGGATCTGAAGGGCTTTTGCCCGAAACATCGATTTCGCTACTCCTTTGATGCTGCCTGAACTGCTGTGCTCTTCCAGCACCACTAATCCAGAATCTGGTTTCCAGCATCTGCAGTCATTGTTTTTACCTCTCGATGAGATGGGCCAATGGACTGAGGAGTGGCAGATGGAGTTTAATTTAGATAAATGTGAGGTGCTGCATTTTGGGAAAGCACATCTTAGCTGGACTTACACACTTAATGGTGAGGTCCTAAGGGGTGTTGCTAAACAAAGAGACCTTGGAGTGCAGGTTCATAGCTCCTTGAAAGTGGAGTCGCAGGTAGATAGGATGGTGAAGGCAGCATTTGGTATGCTTTCCTTTACTGGTCAGAGCATTGAGTATAAGATTTGGGAGGTGATGCTGTGGCTGCACAGGACATTGGTTAGGCCACTTTTGGAATATTGCGTGCAATTGAGGTCTCCTTCTTATCAGAAGGATGTTGTGAAACTTGAAAGGGTTCAGAAAAGATTGACAAGGATGTTGCCAGTTTTGGAGGGTTTGAGCTGTAGGGAGAGGCTGAATAGGCTGGAGCTGTTTTCCCTGGAGCATTGAACGCTGAGGAGTGACCTTATAGAGGTTTATAAAATCATGAGGGGCATGGATAGGATAAATAGACAAAATCTTTTTGCTGGGGTGGGGGAGTCCAGAACTAGAGGGCATAGGTTTAGGGTGAGAGGGGAAAGGTAAAAAAAGAACCCAAGGGGCAACTTTTTCATGCAGAGGGTGGAACGTGCATGGAATGAGGTGCCAGAGGAAGTGATGGAGGCTGGTACGATTGCAACATTTAAAAAGCGTCTGGATGGATATATGAATAGGAAGGCTTTAGAGGGAAGTGGGCCAAGTGCTGGCAAATGGGACTAGATTAGGTTAGGATATCTGGTCGGCATAGGCAAGTTGGACTGAAGGGTCTGTTTCCGTGCTGTACATCTCTATGATTCCTATAACTGCCATCCGTACCTGGTCTGGTCTACTTGTGACTCCAGTTCAACAGCAATGTGGTTGGCTCTTAACTACCTTCTGGGCAAATCGGGGGGGAAAGATATGCTGGCCTAGCCAGTATTGCTCTCGAACCGTGAATTACTTTTTTAAGAAATCTACCTTTACAGCAATGAAAACTATTGAGGAGAGAGCGGTCTCTTGCTTCAGTTAATTAGTTTTGAGACTTCTGCGAATGTAAATTTCTTTTTCGCTAGCATTTCCTTGGCACCAATGCCACTTTTTGTAGCTGCATCGTTAAATTCCAAAACTCTAAATTCATACATTGTTCTCCATTTTTTTGTGACCTTAGTCTTAAGCTGCAATCCAACTGCTTAAGGAGACACACTGTTCACTGTCCAGATTACACAAACCTTAAAATGTCTGTTTGCACATGACCTGCCACATAAAAATCCTGAAAAACATGACTGAGCAAGGTCAGGGTGAGCATGATGTCCAAAAGCTTGATGTTGTAAATGCTTCACCTGACCAGGAGCGACAGAGGAAGATGCTCCTATCTATAATAGGTCTCCTGTCCTGCAAAAGAGGGAGAAACTATGCAAATGAGTACTAGCACAGTACTTGTGTGATATGGCTTCCATAGTTGAATAGCCAGAGGTGTGTAGAAAGAGAGGAGGATGCAGGGTTGGGAGTATTGGTTAGGTTCAAGAGGGTTAGGCATGAGACTCTAATGCCAGCAAGTGCTACTCAAACAGTTATACAGCAAAAGGGGTCGATAGTGTTGTGGGGATGAGATGCCATGGCTTTCACCCACAATGACCAACCATGAGGTTACTTGAGTTTGTGCAGCACTGATGCCTTATCCTTGAGTGCAGCCTTAGGGTATTGATTTACCTGGTGATTTGCATGCACTGCCTCCTGAGGGTGATCATTGAAAATCACCACATCCTCCCCCAGCCCACAGACCTACAGCAATCTCTCTGCGTGCCAGCGACATCACTAATTCCTCCAATGCTATGAATCAATCTAAAATCCCCCCCGCCATTTACCAGAATCTCTACTGCAGTAAATTCCTCTTCGCGTAGTTGCCCTCGAAGGGAATTGACAAAGTAGATGTAGAAAGGATGTTTCCTTGTAAAGTCACAGTCACGGAGTCATACAACATGGAAACAGACCGTTCTGTCCAACCATTCCATGCCAAACATAATCCCAAAGTAAATTCGTCCCACCCGCCTGCTCCTGGGACAATTGAGAACAAGCAGTCATAGTTTTTGGAGAAGGTTTAGCAGATTTCAAACAGAGATGAGAAGAATTTACTTCACTCAGAAGGTTCTGAATCTGTAGAATTCACTATCTAAATGTGTGACAGAAACCACGACACTGAATAAATATAAAGGAGGTAGATGTATCAATTTTTAAATAATGATGTTTTGAGGAGCGATGGGGAGAAGACAGCAAAGTGGAGTCAAAGACAAAAGGAGATCAGCGATCATATTAAATGGAAGAGCAGATTTAAGGAGTTGAATTGCCTACTTCAGCTACAAGCTCTAATGGAAAGGTAATTTGCAACAACAATACCTATCTTGCTGGATGCGTTCACTGGCAACACTCAGAAGATACAGCAACTATTCAGTATGGCGAGGAATAGGGGAATGTTAGCTGAACTTTGACCTCCATCTGAAGGAGCACAAGCTGACAACAAATCATGGTACCGGAGCAACAATCACTGATTCAATTTCACAGAGATACAGGCGACAATGGCTGAGTCATGCAAACTGGAATATGAAAAAAGTTAGACATGGGGCAGATCAGATACATGAGAGTTGTGGGCACTGGAGATTACAGCGAGATAATGAGGAACAAGGACATGGAAGGATTTGAAAACAGGAATAACAACGTCAAAACTAAGGCCTCAGAGGCTAATATAAAGCCAGTAAGCTTAAGTGACTGATCAAATTAAAATAATGTAATAAATGAACAGGACAGTATTTTGGTAAGTAAACGTAAACAGTGACAACATCTTCCTAAATTTTTTGCATTGAGCTAATCAAAGAAATTTGCATAGTACAACAGCTCCATTCTCTGGCAGTAAATGGCATGACATGGTCAAATATACCCTCACTCAGTACTGTGCAAACAGAATTGGTTAAAATTTCATTGCTGCCTTTCACCAACCCAATTACTGGAGCACAGCTTAATACTTTTTTGGGTCACAATCAGATTGAGCCAGACCTGTCATTTTTACGTGAAAGGTTTCTGTAGCCTTCAGCTTGGCTCTGAACGCAATAATCCAACATTGTTTGTTGAGCTACAGATAAGCCTCGCTTTGTATAGTAACACCAGAAGCTATGATACTCCTCTGTATCACAGCACTGCTACTTGTCAAAACAAGATAGATGTCTAACATTTGATGTTGTTCTCTATTATACCATGCAAAAGAATAACAATGTTAAAAAAAACACTACGTTATAGCAAGTATTCCATCTTACAGCCTCATTACAAGACAACGGAATGCTCCCAAGTTGTTACATGATCAAACCTTTCAGCCTCATTTTTGTCATCTCAATCCATTAACGCGAAGTTACATTAACACTGCAGATTTAAAACTGGCCTTGTCGAATAGCAGGACTTTTTAAAATAGCTTTACTTCTCTGTTAAAACAGCAGACAAGGGAATTTTATACAACTGTGTTAATTATGATGCATCATTACTCAGGAGCCTATTTTTAAAGGTGCACGTGCTATCTAATGGCAACTTGAGCCAGAGTCCTGCAGATTAATGAATGTATATTGCAGATTTGATAAAGTAAATCATAACAATAATTACATTATATACCTCATGTCAACCTCCAACATCTTACAGCACAAATTGAATACCGACACAATCAGAACAATATTAATCTGAATCTCAAAATAGACTCATTGTTGTAACTTAATGCTGACTGTATTGATAACTAATAAATTTATTGGTAGGCACCTGCTCACCACATTGAACTGGTTAGACTCCTAGAGTGGAATAAATACCTAGATTTAGCCAACACACAAAAGGAAAGCTCTATAAACTGGCTGCTTTCTAAAAATGGAGGGAAACAAAGAACAAAGTAATTGAACAATTCTTGAACAAACTGGAAATTGGCTGCATTAATGGGAGGGGACTGTTGGCAGACAGGGTGCTCATGCACAAGAACATCAGCAGCAAATGCAAATCCTTCTGCAAGCCACATACCATCTTGACTCAGAACTATATTGCTGCTCATTCACTCCCTCACAATCTTGTAACTCCCTTGCAGCACTGCAGGTTCCCTACAGCCTTGACTGCTACAATTCAAAGCTAGCTGCTCACCATCATTTTCTTAGGCAATAAATACTCTCAATGAATACTCATCCAGTGAAGAAAACAATGTGTAGATACAGACATGTAGTCGGAACTGATTAGTGGGGGTATCTAGGAATTAGTTCTTCCACTTTTGCAACTAAAATTGAACAATGATGGTATTGAATTGCGACAAAGCAGTCAGACTTTGGCAATGAACTAAAAAGAGGAAGCTTGCAAACAATCAATGCAAACTGATGAAAGGTTGAACTATGGGGCAGGTTGCTGTTATGTAAGTGGAGGTTGAAAACTAGCTAGTTTTTGCACCTTTTGCAAAACAAATTTAAGATAGGACCCATCTCTTACTGATTTAATGGCTCGGCTCTTTCAAACTGTTAGGTCCAAGTCTTTGGATTTTTTCCAATTTTTCAAGCACCAACAATTAAAAAAAACTGTCTTAGTGACAGTAATATGTAAACATAGAATCAAAATGGCTGACTAGGTCATGCGATCTGTGATGCTTGTGTAAGTTCTTTGAAGAACTATCTAATGGTAGCTGTAATAAAATACATTGTGTCAAAGCTTTTTGTCTTGCAATCCTCAGGATAATTCACAATAAATATGAAAGTAAAGGGAAATTGACATTTATAATTTACCAGAAGAATTAAATTGAATTGAGTTAGATTTATTGCCACGTACTCACATGAGTACAGTGGAAAGTTTACAAATCAGTGCTGTCTTAGGTAGAGAAGTACCTTGGTGCAGAATGTCAGGTCCAAAACAGATAAATAAAGGGGAAAAATAAGGGGACTTATTTACTGGCAAGTAAACATTTTGGTACAGGCGATGCATGGAGAATGTACCAGTTCATGCAGATTAACAGTAACTGCCAAATTATGTTTAAATTGTGAACCAAGTAACAGCATTGCCACGAAATGAACTAAAAATGGCTGTTACTTATTTTTGTTCAGTATAAACTGGAGCAAATACATGTTGTGCTCAAATGAGAAAACGGCCTTCTGAATTAACATGTAAGTGTGCAACACCACAAGCCCAACTGACATTCCCAACTGGCTGGCGGCACAAGTGTCCAACATCAGATGTGATTTCACGAATGGACAGCATTTGCTAAGTAATCATGTCTGTGCAAAGAATCATGCTGACATCCAATTTTTGTATTGAAAAGTTTCAATAAAGTGTCTTTTTTTCAGCACAACCAAATGAACAACTATCCAATTAGTTTTAATCCCTTGCTTTCCACTCCAAATTTTGCATTTTTCCATTATTTTTCCGGCTTCGTCCTGCAAGTTCCAATAAATCCACTTCCACCACACTTGTGCGATCATAACTCATTACATAAAGAGAATTTTTAATCCCTCTTCTGTTCATCAATTACCTTAAAATCAGCTTCTTCTGGCTATTAACCATCTTTCCTCGTGTCAAGTATACCAAAATGCCAAATACAGGAACAGAAATTGCTGGAAAAAACGTTCAGTGAGTCTAGCAGCATCTGTGGGGAGGCAGGTGAGTTTATGCTTTGGATCCAGTGACCCTTTCTTCAGAACATAATTTTGAGCAGTTCCCTTCACCCAACACCAAGGCGAACAATTTTGAAAAGCCTGCATCTCAAAGAAACCGTCACCAATACATTCAGGGAGAATACATTCACTGATGAACAAAAAAAAGTGAGCAACAAAATGTTGGAAGTACATCCAAATAAACAGAACAAGAGAGGTCAAACTTAAAATTCATGTTCTAGATAACAATTAACCTTTAAAGTCTGGTTGAAGATTTGTAGCTCGGGTGTCCGTTGTTGTGGTTCTGTTCGCCGAGCTGGAAATTTTTGCTGCAAACGTTTCATTCCCTGGCTAGGGAACATCATCAGTGCTATTGGAGCCTCCCGTGAAGCGCTGCTGTGATGTTTCTTCCGGTATTTATAGTGGTTTGTTCTTGCCGCTTCCGGGTGTCAGTTTCAGCTGTAGTAGTTTGTATGTGGGGTCCAGGTCGATGTGTCTGTTGATGGATGTTCTTGCCGCTTCCGGGTGTCAGTTTCAGCTGTAGTGGTTTGTATATGGGGTCCAGGTCCATGTGTCTGTTAATGGAGTTTATCCACAAACTCCATTAACAGACACATGGACCTGGACCCCATATACAAACCACTACAGCTGAAACTGACACCCGGAAGCGGCAAGAACAAACCACTATAAATACCGGAAGAAACATCACAGCAGCGCTTCACAGGAGGCTCCAATAGCACTGATGATGTTCCCTAGCCAGGGAATGAAACGTTTGCAGCAAAAATTTCCAGCTCGGCGAACAGAACCACAACAACAATTAACCTATTAAGAATTACCACATTTCTATTTCTATTACCTGATTATTTAGTTTTCTTTTAGTCTTTCATTTTCAGGAGTGAGAAGCCAATATTGCATGCCGTCAAATTGTACAACAAATGTAACTTGGACATCAAATAATATTCCATTGTCTGGGCTTCTTGCAAACATTGGAAAATGTGGCAGAGAAATAATTTAACAGACAAAAATCTTCAAAATATCATGTCTAGCCTATTAAATTAAATTTGGAGCTCAGCTATGCAACAAAACAATGATCTATAGCTTCTCACAGCAATATAAATCTGCTAATTTTTGTACTATTGTACAAAATGGATTTGGTTTTTCTTCTTCAGCAGAATAACCTCTAGAAGTGGCTGCTAAACATTTTACATTTCCACAGTGGAGTCTGGCATTGAAGTCAATGATTCACATTTTATACAGCACTTCTCACAACCTTGGAATGCATTATGGTCAATTAGGTACTTTTAGTCACTGTTGTAATATAGCAAAATGATACAGCCCATTTCCAGAGACTAACTTCCACATACAGCAGTGTGACACTGATCAGATTTTTTTAAGATGATGTTGACTGAAGAATAAAGATCGACCAGGAAATGTTTCAATACAGTGCCACTGAAAGTGTTACAATCAATAGGTGCACCGATTCTTTTCCTAGTCCACTACTCTACTAGACAGAGCAAATAATGAAGTGTACCTGTCAGGTAGGGAGGAAGTGGTTGAGCTTGGGAATTGTGGTTTACGAAAGAAGTTGAATCTCTTGTCAAGAGGAAGGAGGAGGCTTATGTAAAGATGAGACGGGGAGGCTCAGTTACGGCACCTGAGAGTTACAAGTTAGCCAGGAATGGCCTAAAGAGAGAGCTAGGAAGAGCCAGGAGGGAACATCAGAAGTATATGGCAGGTGGGATCAAGGAAAATCCTAAAGCTTTCTACAGGTATAAACAGGAATAATAGAATGACTAGAGTAAGGTTAGTGCCTGTCATGGACAGTAGTGGGAAGTTGTGCATGGAATCCGAAGAGATTGGAGAGGCGCTAAATGAATATTTTTCGACAATATTCCCACAGGAAAAAGACAATGTTGTTGATAAGAATACTGATATACAAGCTACTAGACTAGATGGAATTGAGGTTCACAAGGAAGAGGTGTTAGCAATTCTGGAAAGTATGAAAATAAATAAGTTCCTTGGGCTGGATGGGATTTATCCTAGGATTCTCTGGCAAGCTAGGGAGGAGATTGCAGAGCTTTTGGCTTGATCTTTATGTCATCATTGTCTACAGGAATGGTGTCAGAAGACTGGAGGACAGCAAATGTGGTCCGCTTGTTCAAGAAGGGGATTAGAGGGTAATTATAAACCAGTGAGTCTTACTTCTGTTGTGGGCAAAGTTTTGGAAAGGTTTACAAGAAATAGGACTTATAATTATCGAGAAAGGAATAATTTGATTAGGGACAGTCAACACAGTTTTGTGAAGGGTAGGTTTTGCCTCACAAACCTTGTTGAGTTCATTGAGGTGACCAAACAGGTGGATGAGGGTAAAGCAGTTGATGTGGTTTATGTGGATTTCAGTAAAGCATTTGATAAGGTTCCCAATGGTCGGCTTTTGCAGAAAATGTGGAAGCATGGGATTCAGGGTGACTTGGATCAGAAATTGGCTTGCTGAAAGAAGACAAAGGGTAGTGGTTTATGGGAAATGTTCATCCTGGAGTTAAGTTACTAGTGGTGTACTGCAAGGATCTGTTTTGAAACCACTGCTGTTTGTCATTTTTATGAAACTGGGGCCGCACAGTGGCTCCGTGGTTAGCACTGTTGCCTCACAGCACCAGGGACCCAGGTTCAATTCCAGCCTCGGGCAACTGTCTCTGTGGAGTTTGCACATTTTCCCCGTGTCTGCGTGCGTTTCCTCCCACAGTCCAAAGATGTGCAGGGCAGGTGAATTGGCCATGCTAAATTGCCCGTAGCGTTAGGTGCATTAGTCAGGGATAAACATAGGGTCGGGGAATTGGTCTGGGTGGGTTGGTCTTCGGAGGGTCGGTGTGGACTTGTTGGGCCGAAGGGCGTGTTTCCACACCGTAGGAAATCTAACCTAAATTACCTGGATGAGGGTGTCAAAGGATTGATTAGTAAATTTGTGGATGACACTAAAGTCGGTGGAGTTGTGGATAGTGCTGCAGGATGTTGCAGGTTACAGAGAGACATAGATAAGCTGTAGAGCTGGGGTGAGAGGTGGTAAACGGAGTTTAATGTGGAAAAATGTGTGGTGATTCACTTTCGAATGCGTAACAGGAATATAGAATACTGGGCTAAATGCAAGATTCTTGGTCGTGTGGATGAGCAGAGAAATCTCTGTGTCCATGTGCATAGAGCCTTAAAATTTTCAACCCAGGTTGATGGGGCTATTAAGAAGGCATATGGTGTGTGGGTCTTTGTTGGTAAAGGGATGGAGTTAAGGTTGCAACTGTACAAAACTCCGGTGCAGCCGAACTTGGGAATATTGCATATAGTTCTGGTCGCCACATTATAGGAAGGACTTGGAAGCACTGGAAAGGATGCAGAAGGGATTTACCAGGATATTGCCTAGTATGGAGGGGAAGTCTTATGAGGAAACGCTGAGGGACTTGACATAGTTTTAATTTGAGAGAAGGTGGTTGAGAGGTGACTTCATAGAGATGTGACTTATACAAGATGATCATAGGATTACATAGGGTGGAGACTGAGAGCCTTTTTCCTCCGATGGTGATGGTTCGCATTAAAGGACATAGCTTTAAATGGAGGAGTGCGAGATCTAGGACAGATGTCAGAGGTAGTTCTTTACTCAGAGAGTAGTAAGGACGTGGAATGCCCTGCCTGAAACTGTAGTAGACTCGTTAACTTTAGGAGTATTTAAATGGTCATTATTCCTAATGTAGTTAGACGGGCTTCAGATTGGTTTCACAGGTTGGCGTAACATTGAGGGCCAAATACTGCACTGTAATGTTCTATGTTCTACGCTGTATCCTGGTTTGTCTTATGACCAATTACGTCGGTCTCAGATTTTGTCCAGTGTAGTACTAAGAACAAGTCAACCAGGTTTGAGTCAACAAATCACTGCTTTCTTCCTCAATTCATCTCGTCAAACATCATTGATCGTTTCCTTTTGCAAAAAAAGACATCACTCCATTTTATCACAAAACTACACATACACATTTCAAGAGAAACAAAAAAAAATTCTACAGATTGTTAACTTTAAAGTATGTTGGCCAAATAATGATCAATATAATTTAAAAAATAATATTAAGGTATAGGATCGTCTGAATTAGTGTTCTAATTCCAAAGGTGTTTTGCGTGCAAGCACACACACACACACACACCCTTCAGCTATCTTCCTGGAGGAGTTGTTATTGGGTCAAAGCCATTTGCTTCAGATGCAGACAGAGAGGTGATTCCAAAAAAAAGTCTCTGCAGGAATCTTGAGTCATAGCAGGGTCTTCAACTGTGTCTTCACCTCCTACTTTGCTGAGATACGTGACAAAAAAAAATGAAAAGTACAATGGTCTGTTGCTTCTTAGGCAGGGCTCAAATTTTCAAAAATCAAAACTCAAATATGCAATAGACTTATCACACCCAAAAACAATGTTACCTCAACATTCTCAAGACTGGGACTCCACCTAAGCTGGTGCAATGTTGCTGTTAGATCCAACGCCTTACTCTTCACTGAAACGTTCAGATAATGGGCCCACATAATCCTCTCTAAAATATCAATCATTTGATAACATTAACACAACAAAACAGACTGGATTCCCAGTTCATATCTTATGCAAAATGCAGCACCTCAAATAGCACTCCCTCAGTACTGCACTCAGTTGTCAATCTACGTTTGTACCTGCAAGTCCTAGTGCAGTATCAAATTAAAAGACGATCAATGCATTGTGTCAGCTCTGGACCATGTTAATTATAACCAGAGTTTATATAAAGCAAAGACTCAGTGAAGTTTGAGATCAGTTTTCTGTAGGTGAAGCTGGATAGTATATAAGTTAACATAGACAGATTACCATTGGTAAAGCATTTGTTCAAAATTCAGAATACTATAGTCTTGCACCATCTGAGCTAAATTTTGGCCAAACTACAAGAAAATCTTAAGATCTCAATCTCATGCACTTTTCATTGCTCATTTGTGCTAACAGCCATGACCAATCAATCCATGGATTCTAAAGATACTGCTTAACAAAAGATTTGGCGTGGGACTTTGACCCTGAAACTGATTTGGTGCACATCTTCTTAACATCCCGATATGCACGAGAATTTGTAGTCATGTTTTTGGTACATATTGTTTCCTTTGCTAATTTTAGACATTCCCTTTATTTTCACTTGAAATGGTACCTTCCCTGCTGGGCATAATTCCATAGTTGACAGATGTACTCTGGTATCATACCATATTTGTTAGTTACCCTTGTCTGTGAATTTAGCTACTTAAACAAGAAGCATCACTGCCTTTACAAAATGCATGATTAACCCAAAACATTTCCAGACTGTCAAACATGACAATTGAAATTAGGAATACTATAACTACTTTGGATGATTTAACCAACATGCTGAGTTGCGTCGGGACACCAATGGGCTTTGATCGTGAAAGAGATTGCAATATAATGGAAATATTCTGTTGCATCAACCATTCAGAGATGTCAACATTTCACAGCCTATTCACACACACATGAGACCTGATCTATGTGTGTAACTGCAAGAGAATAGTTAAGGTCCACAAAGCCCCCTTAACGTTATTTTTAAGCAAATTGCAAATGAAACCATTTTAGTAGATTAGATTCTCTACAGTATGGAAACAGGCCCTTCAGCCCACACCGACCCACCGAAGAGTAACCCACCCAGATCCATTCCCCATATTCACCCCTGACTATGGGCAATTTAGTTTGACCAATTCACCTGACCTGCACATCTTTGGAATGTGGGAGGAAACCGGAGCCACCCGGAGGGGAACCACACAGACACGGGGAGAATACGCAAACTCCACACAGGCAGTCACCCGAGGCTGGAATTGAACCTGGGATGCTGGTGATGTGAGGCAGCAGTGCTAACCACTGAGCCACCGTGCCGCTCGTGGATTGTCAGAGACACAGGGAGAAAGTGCAATTCCACTTGAAATTCCACTGCAGATGCTGGAGATCAGAGTTAAGAATGCAGTGCTGGAAAGGCACAGCCAGTCAGGCCACATCTGAGGAGCAGGAGAGTCCACGTTTCGGCCATAAACCCTTCATCAGGAATGAGACTTATGAGCCAAGGGAGCTGAGAGATAAATGGGAGGGGGGAGTGGGGCTTGGGGGGGGGGGGGGTTGATGTGGGAAGGTAGCTGGGAATGCGATGGGCAGATGAAGGTGGGGTGAAGGTGATACTTCGGGGAGGAGGGTGGAGCGGAGATGGACAGGTAGGACAAGTCAAGAGGGTGGTGCCGAGTTGGAAGGTTGGCTCTGTGATAAGGTGGGGGGAGGGGAAATGAAGAAACTAGCGAAATCGAGATTGATCTCATGAGGGTGAGAGGTTGGAGTGGGTGAGGCTGATGGACAAGTTGAGTCAGTTAATGCCCCGGCTGCAGTTGGAAATATATTCCTGATGAAGGGCTCTGGCCCGAAACGTCGAATTTCCTGTTCCTTGGATGCTGCCTAACCTGCTGTGCTTTAACCAGCAACACATTTTCAGCTCTGATCTCCAGCATCTGCAGACCTCACTTTTTACTTGTTGGAAATATATAGTACTGCACAATGGAGATGAGGCTATTTGAAATGAAATATATCCACAATTCCCCAAACACAATTTGGGGATCCCAGTTGAGTTGCGAGAGGTGGTATTGAGATAAAGTGAAGTGAAATGCCATTGCATATGGACAGAAGGGTGGAGCCATTGCAAATCACTTGCACACACATGTCAGCAGAGAAAAGAGAAGAGCAACGTTAGGACTGACATTTATGATCAAAAACCGTTTCACAGATAATTCGGAAAATTTAAAGTAGAGAAGAAGGTCATATCCACTGTTCCTCCGCAGATGCTAGTTTTTTTCCAAGAGCAGCAAAGTCCCTAATCCAATTTCCCAACCATGTCTCTATGTCCCTTTATATTCTTGCTTTTGAAAACCTTAGCCAATTCCACTTACAATGAAGCTGTAGTGTGTGTTTCAAAAGGAAGCTTTAAGGACTTGTACTAAAACAAAGTACTGCTGGAAATTTGAAACAAAAACAAATTGCGGCAGAAACTCAGTAGGTCTGGCATTGAATGAACGATCATTGGACTGAAAATGTTCATTCTTTCTCTGTATGCTCACTCTTAATCTCTACAGATGGGACCTGCTGAGTGTGTCTAGCACTGTTTTTTGTTCTAAGTCATTGCTCTTCTCACGCAAAAGTTGAGCATTCCATTTCATCATGATAAACTTGAATACATCACCCCTCGTTGCCAATTAAGAAGAAACAATCCTTCACTATGAGCCTCTCAAAACATTTCAAAATTTGTCAAGCCTTTCTTTGATTCCTCTTACCTTGCCTGAGTACAATAAAAGTTTAGATTTGGTAACCCAATTTCCAGGTCCACTTTAATAAATTTAAAGACACACTTTCCCAGTTCTAACCAGTCTTTTCCTTATTGAAATCGCTGTAATGGTCAACTGTGGTCTGTCTTAACAATTCCAATGTTACAACTCTGCTATTATGAGCGTTTCTAATGAGTAAAGCAGGATGCAAGGGTGGGGGGAAGGTTGGGGGGGGGGGGAGAGGTAGACAGAAAACAGAGCAATAAGGAAGCAGGGCACAGAACGAAGACAGAAGATAATAAAACACAAGGATGTTCTTTTTTTGGATGCAAAAGCAAAACCTACAATGTCATTCAATCCTTTGTGACTTTTGTTTTTGTTGTACCTCATTTAAAATGTAATACTTTTAAAAAAGATAAATGAGTAGGTCTCACTTTGCAACAACCGGATGGGGTCAGGTCAATGTGATCGATATTTTTGAACCATTGCTAATACCTTATCATAGCCTTGGAAATGCAGAACACACTTTCCCATTAAAATAGATTCAACACAAAGATTTCACGCACATTTTAATAAAGCTGGAATGGAATCCAAAGAAAATCATGGGAGTCAGAAAGGAGAAAATAAAAAATGTTTAATTGGACAATTAGCAAACTGAACTCAAGTTATTATTTTCCTGCAAGGATATAATTGCTACACTTCTTTGCAGACTTTCATGAACCCACTTAATTAATTCAAAGTGTAATCCTTGAAGTTAACACTGACACAAATCACAGCCTATGCGAAGCTCGCACACAATTTTCACCATTTAAATGTAATTTTTAAGAAGGGTTGCTAAATTCACAAAAGCAACTCTAAAGATTATAGCACAGGCTGGGAGATGGCTGTGATTTTGTTGTAACATCATTAACTCATTATTCAAGGGTTTGGAAGCTGGTGAAAGTTATAGTGTTGTTTACGGAGTGATATTCTGTACAAGTTTTACACAACCTTTGGAATGACCCAGATCGATAAACAAATGCGTTCATAGCACAAAAAGAAGCAATTAAACCCATTGGATTAGTATCACTTTGTGTTGAGAGATCATTAACATGTTACTTCTTAAACTATTTATTCGAATGCATCCTTAACCATAAAAATTTGAAACTCTGCTCTTTGCGTCATCACAACTAATTGACTCTTCATCCTATGCTCACTGCCTTACTTCTCCTTGTCCCAAACAACTCTATTTTTAAATGCTCATCCGTGAATTAGGACCCTGGAGCAACATTATGATGTTAACACAGAACTGCAAACCACTGAGTATAAATACAACAGTGGGGGTGGAGTTAGAACAGTCTCAAAGGAAGACTAAATTATCATTGTGTGATGCTCTAAAAGAAACTCACTACAAGGGCATGAATACAAACAATTTAACCCTTACCTAATGTAACTATAAGTCACAGTGCGGTATATCAATCATTACCTCACAATGTACTGAGTATAAAATGTAACAATGATAGTATGAATTCTAAGTCTGAAATTGTATTCAGCTTTGCCTTCTCCTCAACTAGTCTGTCTCAACATTGCACAGTATGGGATCAAATCATACAACACAACATTATCCTTTTGTTCTATCAGGGCTTCACCCACTCGCTAGCTCCAGATCCTTCTTGGCACTATAACACAAGAATTCTGCATTCCTCCACCTCCTTCTTCATGCTCCTACCTTTGACACTTTGGCTGTACCTTAAAATGTCTTGGCCTTAAATTCAGAAATTCCCTCTTCAAAACTTCTCTACTACTCACTCCTTCTTTAAAGACACCCACTTGTAGTCAGTAGTTAACACTACTACCTTACAGCACCAGGGACCAGAGTTTGATTCCACCCTCAGGTGTGTCTTTCCACAAAGGTGTGCAGGTTAGGTGAATTGGCCATGTTAAATTGCCCATAGTGTTCAGGGATGTGTAGGTTAGGTGCTTTAGTCAGGGGTAAATACTGAGTAGGGCAATGGATCTGGGTGGGTTACTCTTTGGAGGGTCAGCATGGGCTTGTTGGGCCGAAGGGCCTGTTTCCACACTGTCCCGATTTTATTCTATTCTACCTCACTGACCAAGCTTTTGGCTATTTGTCTTCAAACCTCGCGTTTCGTTTGATAATGTTTGAAGTGTTTTGAGACAATTTACTATTTAAATGCATTATGTCAATGCAAAGAATTGCTGCTCTTTAAAGGATATCAAAGGATTTGTAGCATGCACTCTGACTGAAACTGTTTAACATCACATTCAAAGTCAGGAAGCTTTGCCAAGTCTCCAGTACAGGTCATTCTGCTATTGCGCACAATTCGTTAACTCGAATTTGCTACAAGACAATTGATGAATTGGGGACACGCCTTCTAAAGCATAAACTTTTAAAACCCATTGGTTATCATGTGATTCCAGCCTCATTAGTTTAAATGGTGCTGCTTTTACACGATGTTCTTATAACATGGGACTGCACGAGAATGGAACTGCCTGTACAACCTTGCATAGCCCCAACAGTCTTGATCAAATTATATTATGGAAAGTAAAATAATGTAATGCAATTCAAGAAGAATATTCTTATTTTCATTATCTAATATTGTTATTGTCTAGTGTCATCATTAGAATTTCAGTGAATTATGTGGTGGGAATGTAATACTGTTACTCTATAACAAAAGCAATTTGCATTTATATAGTGCTGTTAACATAGGCACACATCCCAAGGTGTTTACTTCCATTTGAACTGTGGAAATCTATTATTGTGGTTTCTGAGCTTGCAAAATAAAAAGAGGGCAAGAGGAGGGGATTTAATAAAACACTTTAAAGACAGTGGTTTTGATAAAGTACATAGTAAGAAGCTGTTTTCACAAGGAGGATAATCAGAGGATACAGATATAAAACATTGGCAAAAGAAGTGGAGGAGAGATTTATTGAGTCATGATCTAGAATGCATTGCCTTAAAGAGTACTGGGATCGACTCAGTAGTAACTTTAAAAAGGGAATAAAATAGGAGGTGGGGGCAGGGAGATACACCCAGATCACGAAATAAAACCATTAGGCAGTTCATTCAAAGAATGGGCATTGGCATGATGAGTTTTTTTGGTAGTGATCAATTTATACTTCGAGGAAAGTTGGTTAAGCTCGGAGAGGTGGCTTGAGTTATGTTCAATCCTGTTTATCATGCTTTCATAACAAAACTGAAAAAGCTCAAATTCCAACCAATATCTTCCACTTGTATCTTGCAGTTTTACGATAAGATCAGCAACGTGCTACACTGCAATGTATTGATTTCTACACTTTGCAATCTCCTGTCATATAATACCATTTCTGTCCCCTCAACTCCTGGCCCCAGCACTACGATTTGATACTAAATAAATGCAGAGCAGGACTATTCAATTGCTGATGGAGGTTGCTTAAGCTCATGACTGTGTTGGTCATGAAGAGTGCGTGTGAAACTCAATAGTCAATTGCGTCCCATGAACCAGTATACTCCATTTAGCAACCTGCATTTGCATAACACCTTCTATAAGGAGACATCCCAAGCCACTTCACAGGAGCATTAACAAAAAGAAATGTAACATACAAATAGTCAATCATCTTCAGAATGTCAACTGAGCAGCAATCTGGAATGCACCAAGCAGGTCTTGCACAACTAAGTTCCACATATTAAAAGGGACCATGCAGCATTAAAATAAAGCCACATATGAAGCCAAAATATGAACCGACCTTGGTTTCACAGGTTGGTGCAACACTGAAGGCCGAATGGCCTGTACTGCACTGGAATGTGCTATGTTCTAATGTTTTATGTTCGAAAAGTCAGCAGGACCATCCTGAGCGAATTAGTAAGATATGAAATCAAATATCGAAAGGTTATCACCCCAAACTTCAAAGAAAGCAGAACAAAGCTCGAGCAATCAAAACCTTCTCACACTCATTAGGGTAGAATAACAGCATGGAGGGAGACTATTCTGCCCATCATGCCCACATCAGTTCGTAACTCAATCTCTCCAATGAAGCAACCATGATTCTATTACTTTTAAAATAGTGATAGGAAAGGATAGACCAAGTCTAACAGCTGAAGTTCTAAATTGGAGGAAGGCTAATTTTGACGGTATTAGGCAAGAACTTTCAAAAGCTGATTGGTGGCAGTTGTTTGCAAGTAAAAGGACGGCTGGAAATGGGAACCCTCTAGAAATGAGATAACAAGAGTCCAGAGACAATATATTTCTGATAGGGTGAAAGGAAAGGCTGGTTGGTATATGGAAAGCTGGATTTATGTCCCAAAAAATTGAGTCTTTGATTAAGAGAAAGGAGGAAGCATATGTCAATTATAGACAGGAGAGATCGAATGAATTCTTAGAAGAGTATAAAGGCAGTAGGAGTATATTTAAGAGGGAAATCAGGAGGGCAAGAAAGGGACATGAGAAAGCTTTGGCAAATAGGGTTAAGGAGAAATCAAAGCAAATTTATAAATACATTAAGGACAAAAAAGTAATTAGGGAGAAAATAAGGCCCCTCAAAGATCAGCAAGGCAACCTTTGTGTGGAGCTGCAAGAGCTGGGCGAGGTACTTAACAAGTATTTTGCATCAGTGCATACTGTGAACAAGGACATGAAAGACATAGATTGTGGGGAAACAAATGGTGACATCTTGGCACATGTCCATATTATAGAGATGGTGGTACTGGATGTCTTGAAACACATAAAAGTGTATAGATCCCCAGAACCTGATCAGGTGTACCTAAGAACACTGTGGAAAGTGAGGGAAGTGATTGCTGGGCCCCTTGCTGAAATATCTGTATCATTAATAGTCACAGGTGAGGTGCCAGAAGACTGGAGGTTGGCTAACACAGTGCCACTACTTAAGAAAGGTGGCAAGGAAAAACCAGGGAACTAAAGACCGGTGAGTCTAACATCAGTGGTGGGCAAGTTGTTGGAGGGAATTCTGAGGGACAGGATTTACATGTATTTGGAAAGGCAAGGACTGATTCGGGAGAATCAGCATGGCTTTGTGTGTGGGAAATCATATCTCACAAACTTGATTGAGTTTTATGAAGAAGTAACAAAGAGGATTTTGTTGGAAAAGCACATCAGAGCAGCACTTATGCACTTAATGGTAAGGTCCTGGGGAGTGTTATTGAACAAATAGACCTTGGAATGCCAGCTTATAGTTTCTTGAAAGTAGAGTCACAGGTAGATAGGACAGTGAAGGCGGCATTTGGTATGCTTTCGTTTATTAGTCAGAGCATTGAGTATAGGAGTTGGGAGGTCATGTTGTGGCTGCACAGGACATTAGGTAGGCCACTTTTGGAATATTGCGCGCAATTCTGGTCTCCTTCCTAACAGAAGGATGTTGTGAAACTTGAAAGGGTTCAGAAAAGATTTACAAGGATGTTGCCAGGGTTGGAGGATTTGAGCTACACAGAGAGGTTGAATAGGCTGGGGCTGTTTTCCCTGGAGCGTCGGAGGCTGAGGGGTGACCTTATAGAGGTTTACAAAATTATGAGGGGCATGAATAGGATAAAATGACAAAGTCTTTTCCCTGGGGTTAGGGAGTTCAGAACTAGAGGGCATAGGTTTAGGGTGAGAGGGGAAAGATATAAAAGAAACCTAAGGGGCAACTTTTTCACGCAGAGGGTGGTACATGGATAGACTGAGCTGCCAGAGGAAGTGGTGGAGGCTGGTACAATTGCAACATTTAAAATGCATTTGGATGGGTATATGAATAGGAAGGGTTTGGAGGGATATGGGCTGGGTGCTGGCAGGTGGGACTAGATTGAGTTGGGATATCAGGTCAGCATGGAGGTGTTGGACCGAAAGGTCTGTTTCCATGCTGTACATCTCTATGACTCATCAATTATGTACCCAAGAGTCTTTAAAACTGCTTCGTGATCCTCTCAGATAGCACATTTCAGACTATATGTCAGAGCTCAAACAAACAAAGGAACCTGCCAGTTGCTTTCCATTTTTTGACTGCTGACCAATTTTAATGTTCTTCATCAAAGCACTTCATAATTTTCAACCTCTTGATCAAATCTCCTCAACTCTCTCTACTCTGAGCGATCGTACCTGCTCAATGGAAGGACAGTTCGAATAGGTTAATTACTAAAATATAGTTGCATTAGTTGCTTGCATTGCATAAATACTGGGGACAGGAATGAATGTTCCTTGACTATTTGAGGCAGTTGGAATGCACTGAAGCTGCTGAATTCAGAGATTCACAAGGAGCATATAATACATTTAGAAAAGTGCCAAATTTAAACATGCTTTTCCGATAGGATCAGAAAATCAATACTTTCAAAATATCAGCAATGGCTCAGTTGTTAGCACCCTCACCTCTGAGTCAGTGCGCGTTGCAGTTGAAGTCCCACTCCAGAATCTGAACAAAAGTCTCCATTATGTTCCATTATAGTACAGAGGGAATGCTGCACTGTCACAGGTATTGACCTTTGTATGAAACATCATGTCAAGGACAGATTTGATCACTTGGGTGAATTTGAAAGACTATTTCAAAAGTAGAAGGAGTTGTCATCCAGTCAATAATTACCTATTTAATCAACATTATACAAACACACAGAATATTTGGTCATTATCACATTGCTGTTTGTCAGAGATTGTTGTGCAGATTAGCAGTCATATTCCACACATTTCAACAATGACAATACATCAGCACTGCTTCAATGACTGCAAAATACTTTGCAATGTCCATCAGCCATTAAATACACTGTATAAATGCAAACTCTCTTCCTTTTATAAAACTACCTTTTTACAAATACCATGCATCTAAGATGTTGCCCATTGTATTTACATAAGTTTCTCTAATCGTACATTAATATCGCACACTTATACACAGCTTGCTGCTAAAGATGTTCATGCAAAGAACAATATTGTGCCTGGAGGGCTCAGACCAAACAAAACAGAGTGACAGCTTTGGTGAGATAAGGGTTTTCAATATGAAGTAGCTAAAGGCATGCATTCCAAGTTATTCATTTATGGCTTGTCAGATCCATGTCCTTCAGTCACTACATGTTCTGCATTGTTACAAACTGCTTTTCATATCACAATGGTTCATGAGGAGCAGAACAGGTGCACCTAAACCTGCATCTTCTCTGGATTTTCTGCCAGTACCCGTACCAACACTGAAGCAGTTGCAGGCAAAGTGTTAGTATGAGTGATTTGCATGGATGATTGCAAGGGGAGATGCAGTAATTGGTCTCTCTCATCCCCTTCTGTGATGAATTACGCACATTAAAACAGGAATACAGAATCAATAAATTGTTCAAAGTACGACAGGTCGCAATCTCACTTCAGGTGGGAGACCATCTGGAGCTTGCAATTTCAAATAGCCCAGTCTCGTACTAAATCATCCAAAATATATGACTGACTTTTCTTTTCAAGATTAGCCGTACAAAGAAATCAAGTTGGACAATGGTCTTTTTCTAAAGTTAAAAGGTTCAAAATTGACTTGCACAAAAAAAATTATCCTGCCAACTCTCGTGCAGCAATAGAAATGCCATTTACAGTGAGATGCTGAGGGTGAGAACTGTATGCGCGCACATAACCATATGAATTAAAAACTGCATTGACTGAGCAAATTAAAAACACAATTACATCAAGAGTTATGGAACTAAGGCAGGTAAAATAACATTTAAGTACAGATGCAATTCAGCATTTCTCAAGGGGTTGAATAGTTTACTCCCACATTCAATTCCTTTGTGACCTTACTGCAGTGATGTGATGTGCTGCCAACTTGATCGAATCATTGTAAAATTTAAACATTAACGTTTTACTTCTTATAACTTCTATATGCTGGTCACACCTCTTCTGCCCATTGAGGGACTTGTGTTTTCATGGGACCATCTTATTCAAGTTCAGATTAAAAACTGTATATTATTTGCCCACTCACTTCGGGAAGTAGATGATAGGAAGGTGGAGTAGAATTGTGCCCAAAACTGCAACAGACAGGTTTTTCCCCTCTTGTGTACATTAAAAATAGTTTTCCCAAAGATCCCCCACCAATCTAGAATGCAATAGACTAAAATATGACAGAACATAATTATTAATGTGTAATTTTAGAAGGTCATTGTCACATGCTCCATCAATACAGCAAGGTTAATAAAGACTTGGGGACATTCCAGCAGGACTAAGTAATTCAGGCACTTGTGTCTGCTGTTCTGTTCAATTAAATCATGGTTGATCTGTATGTCGACTCCCTTCGGTAAGGATGGAAAGGATTATGGAACTAACAAAATTCTACTAATCTGAGTCTGGAAGGCAACATTCACACATTCCAGCATTCAATTCATTCTTTATTATTTCCACCTTTATCAGACTATACATACAAAAAAAAAGCTCTCTGATATTGGTCTTAACTGGCCTAGTTGTAATTTAAGAAAATGTCATCATTTTCTCTTTTGCTTGTTTTTTCATCACATTAAGTGATACTATCTCTCCATAACCCTTTTGAATCCTATTAACTCCAAAAGCATCATGATCATTTACCCAACAGAATACAATCCATGTTTATGCAAATTATCTTCAAATTTTAACCCTCTAAGTCCCAGTAACTGAATGCACAAAGAACTTTGAAGTATTTTAAAACAAAACTATTGCATTGTTAAAACATTCCCTCACTCAGCAAATAGATAATTCTACTGACTACAAGAGCTGTTTTCATTGGAGCTTCGGAGGCTGAGGGGCAACCTTATAGAGGTTTATGAAACCATGAGAGGCATGGACAGGGTAAATAGACAAAGACTTTTCCCTGGGATGGGAGAGTCCAGAACTAGAGGGCATACATTTAGGGTGAGAGGGGAAAGACATAAAGATAGAGACCTAAGGGGCAACTTTTTCACATAGAGATTGGTGCACGTGTGGAATGGGCTGCCAGAGGAAGTGGTGGAGGCTAGTACAATGCAACATTTAAAGGCATCTGGATGGGTATATGAATAGGAAGGGTTTGGAGTGATATGGGCCGGGTGCTGGCAGATTGGGACTAGATTGCGTTGGGATATATGGTCAGAATGGACGAGTTGTACATCTGACACTATGACTCTAAAACAATTACAAACTGTTTTTGCACAAATTGGAATGGTACTTCAGATCTCAGGGTGCAGAGTAGATCATAATTTTACGAAAAAGGGCTTCAATATCTTTAATCAGGAATCAGATAATTGCAAACTGCAGCAATCTCTTCCTTGGCTTCTCTGCCCAAAGGCAGATCCGGAGTGATTACTTCAAGCTAACTGTGGGAGGGAGGGGAAGGCGGCTTCAGTGCCCTGTTTAGCGAGTATGACAATCAAACCCTGTGCTGTTAGCTCTTAACCCAATCCACCCGACTTCCAACTAGAACCAACTGTGCTAAATCCATCAAGTCTCCTCTGCCATTCAATGAGACCATGCTGATCTGACTACCCTCAACTCCACATCTTTGCTTTTCCCCTATAACCCTTCATTCCCTTACTGATTTGAAATCTGCACCACAGCCACGAATGTATTTAATGCCCCAGCCTTAACATCTTCCTGCAGCAAAGAATTCCACAGATTGATGACTCTCAAGAAATTCTGCTCATCCCAGACTTACATGTATTTTGTGTGTATGAAATGTGATTCTGTTGTGGAAAACTCATATGCAAATGACAGAGTTAAATTTGCAATGAAACATTAAAATAAATGTATGCATTATAAAAGGGAAGCAGGTATGGATTATTTTGCCGCTGTCTTATTCAGTTCTGTTGTCCTTTTCGTGAGGCCAAGACAAAATGAAAACAACCACACACTGCATCTTGTGAACAAATATTATAGGTTCTCATATGGTCCTCAAATTGAATTCGAGCCACAATTAAAGTTTTCATTCAATCTGAAAGCTAGCTGCGAAAGATCAGGGCTGTCAGTAATAGATCTGCCTTGCAAGTTTCTCGACTGGCTGATTAATGTTGACTGTTGCCCCGGTATACCATTGGCTGATTCAGTTCAGTTGTCATACTACTGAGTCTGACTTGGTCCCTGGTTGCCATCAGCATTGCACAGATAGACAGCCTGAACCCCAAGAAATCCTGTTTGCAATTCCCCCTTAGGAGCATGAGCACTGTGTGCCTGCTGACTGACGAAGCTCTTGCGTGAGCTCTGCCTTGGCAAACAGATGCAAGGAGCCTATTAAAGAGCAACAGATTTGACCACTTTGTAAAAACAAAATCAGTTCAATGCTTAACCATTCATTCTAACAAGAGAAAGTCTGATGACGAAAGCATTTCAAAATAAATTGAGCACCTTATAAAAATAAATATTTGAGAATTTGAAAATTTAACATATCTTGCTTGTATCATCCCACTACAATGATTCATACTGAAATATTAAGATAGGTATTATTTTAATATTAAGGCAAAGGCACATAGATTCTCAATTAATGCAACAGTGTGAAAAGTCGCCGTAGACTTAACAATACAGGGTTGCTCTCTCATTAGACAGAGAAGACTGGTGGTGGTTTAACCTGAGGGTCACCACACCTCAGGCAAGGGGAGAGGTTGAGAAGGACAGTCCTCATGATAATCCCAGTTGACTGACAATTGAGTGGGAACTGAGTGCACACTGTCTTCATCACTCTGCGTTGCAAACCAGCCAACTGAGTTAACTTCTTAATTGTTTATCATCAAGGGGGTGAAGGATTATTGGGGTGAAGGATTATGGGGGTGAAGGATTATGGGGGTGAAGGATTATTGGGGTGAAGGATTATGGGGGTGGCACAGAGGGAGAGGGAAATCATACAGGAATGTGGTGTTGAGGTTAAAATTAGATCAGTGTTCTCATTGAATGGTGGAACAGACCGGAAGGGACGAGTGGACTATACTTGGTCCCCCTTCCTACAGATGCCACATTGCATACACAACGTCCATACAACTGAGACAATACTCAAACTAAAGGCATTGTTCATGAAGATAGTTCTGAAGAAGGCTATTTGGCCCTGAAACTCTTTCTGTCTCCACAGTTGCTGCCAAACCTGCTGAATTTCTCCAGTAATTTCTGGTTTATTTTGCTTATTTTAAAGTTAAGCACAATTACCGTTCATTGTTTTGTTTCACAGTAGCTGGTGCTGCGGACTGCCTGTTTCGATGCATATTTAAGGAACGGCGTGCAGCTTTAAGCCAGCATGTTTTTCCTCACTCGGGGAACTGCTCTGTAGTGACATCTAGACACGGCCACAGCACTGCATGTATACACACAGTAGTGTCACTATTGTACTTCATGTCTCAAATGAAGACCCCCCCCCCTCCAAAATAAAGTTATGGCATTGCAACAGCCCTGAGCAACGCAATTTCAGACTAGATGTTGCATGAGGATTAAAACTGCGGAGACGGGCATTTCGCTGGCGATACCTACCTACCGAGGACGCTCTGCACATCTCTCTCAACAAAAGTTTAGACTTTGCTTCGAACCAAGCCGCGACCACCTGCCGGCTCCTGCTTGTATTTACCCCCACCCACGTTTGTCACTGCAGCCTCAACTGGTCATTTTTGCAGTTCGACTAAACGATGGATTGTCTGCGCAAGTTTCCTGTGTGTGTTTGTTTGTTTTGTTTTGGGGGGTGGGCGTAAGCATTGCGAAAAAAAAAGTTTCAACCTCTATCACAGAGTTGGTGCAACAGACTCAATGTAAGCCCTGTATGAAAGCAGGGCTGTCGAACTGAAAAGAACCTGTCATTCTACACGACAGGAAGCAGCAAATGCGAGAAACCTATTTTTTTTGTCCCAAGCCCTCCTATTTAGACAAAGGGTGACAACTGAATCGTCCAAAAGGGAGTTAGTGTCTAAAAAAAAGAATGTGCAGGGTTAGGGGGGCGTGGATGTCTGAGGCAGAGTGGTGTGTCCTTTCAGTGCAGATAGGATGTGCCCAATGGCCTCCCCCGAGCTATAATGGTTGAAATAGGGGGGGGGGGGGAATATAACACGCGAGGCTGTCAGTGGGAGTGGGACAGCGATGCCGAGTCCACGGGAGATGTAAGGAGTCAGTGTGTCCTTTACCTGAAATCTGATTAAACACACCCAAGGGGAAAAAAAAAGACACTACCGCGCACCCCTATCTTGGCATGTTTAAGAAAACAAGGAGAGAGACGCACATCAGCACACGTGTGCTGCGCTGGGTAAGTTTAATCAACACCTAGAGGCAATAGTGAGAGAGCAAACCAGATAGCACTCGCCTGTTTTAGATATATCAGCCCGGCTCAGTGAGGCTGAGCAATCTGACTCGGGACATCGGTGCAGCCCTCTTGGAGATCTCCAACTGCTCCCTACAACTTTCCTTTCCTTCCACAGAAACAAAACGGAAAGAACTGCCGGGGTGCAGAGTGGATGCAGTTTGTAATTTCGCGAATGAGCAACTAGAGGAGGAATTTACAACAAGATTGCTGACCCTGCCGAGGAGAGCTATTAACCTGAAAGGTGCGGCGTGTCACATTTCAATAAATTTGACAATTTGAGAACATCCCCTCCCCTCAGAAGTTTTGCCTCCCCCCCCCAAAAAAAAGGGAGGCACTGTCAATAGAGGGATATCCCGAAACGTGGCTCTCAGTCTAGTATTTGACATCTTTGCCGATAAGTGATTTTACTGATGTTAATTTCATCGATATTTACTGGGTCTTTTTTTTAAAAGAAAGAACATATATTTCAGTTCATCCTCAATCCCAGCCAGATAACATTTATCAGAAGCCTCCTCAAACTGGTGAGTGAATTCCACCGCCCACCCACCCACCCCGCTTTGCATTCCGCCTGAGCATTGCCGACCCCAAGCGATGCACAAAGTGTGTTTGTAAACAGCAACACAGAGCCCGGGTCTCAGTCAGTCAAAGTGAGGAGAGGGGGTTAGCTGTGAATTAAACCACTCTCACATCGCACAGGGCTCCCAGCGGCGTCAGTCCCTTCTCCCCGGGCAGCTCCCCAGTGGCGAGACCCAGCAACCAAACACTTTCACGCTGCCTGCTTCCTTCCAAGTTACTGAGACTAAATATTGTTGAACACATTTCCACAGAGAGGGGGGGTGGGATCATCACTTGCCTTCCATTTGGAAGGAAGCTTCCCAGCGAGGGAAAAGGACAAGTCGGATATTTAAGTGGAAAACATGCCAACATTGCAGTATATTCTGAAGTGCCACCGTATGTTAGGGAAGAAGGACAGCTGGGAGATGGACACATTCTTCCTGCCAAATGTCAAATGTTAGCGCCTCTCACTTTTAACTAGTGTGTGTGTGCACAAAGCAGGAACAATTTTTAACAGCCTCCCCTCAAGACCAGGTCAATACCAAGACCAGGATATTAAAACATGTGCATTTTTTTCCCAAAAAAAGGGGGTCTGTAACATTCAGAAGCTGTACTTACGGGAATAAGCGGTGGTGATGCACACCCACAGGCTGATCGATAGAGAGAGGGCGCAGCAACCAGCGATCGAGTCCATTTTTCAAAAAAAAACACAGGCACCAGATCAGGAGAGAAACTCTCTGCTCCTCACCATGTCAACGCGCGTCTGATTTCCCCGTGCTGTCCCCTTGCTTTCTTGTTTCTCTTCCTTGTCCCACTCCCCCCCACCCCCCACCCCTTTCTCTTTCTCTCTCCTCCTCCTCTTTCGGAACCAGCTGCTCGTTCACGCCATCCCGCCGCTACACGTCCTCTTGCGCCAACCAGTGGACCCGGAATCACGGACGTAAAGCGAGAGAGAGAGAGATGCAGAGGAAGGCTGCTACAGTGAGGATGTACTGTTCCCCCTCAGTATATTATCCACGCTCGAAAGCTCCGCTGAACAAAAACACGGCAGCCCCCAACATGTATGACCCACAAGAGAAATTGCTGTCAAATCTCTTAACACTAAATGGGCGCTTGCTTTAAAAGGGGAAAAAAGAACTGTATTACAATTTGCCCTAAATTCGCCAACGTCTATATCATTAACACTTGTTTTCAGCAAGTTTGAACACTAGGGAATCATTGAGTCCGAATATTATTCCTACTTTTTTCTCGGGAAGTAACTCACTCGTCACAGTGGAAATTTAACCCCTAACTGCAGTCTCTGTTTTTTATTACAGAAGACAGATTAACTCTTGCCACGCCGTTCTCCCTGCGGTTTGAAGCGAGCGTTTAGAGGCGCAGCATCAGTAGGCGCTGAGAATGGGGGGGGGGGGGGGGGGGGGAAGGTATTTGCCTATCCAACCCCACCATATAAAGACAAGCTGAACAGTCTCAATCCAGAATCATCCACCCTATTTCTGTGCCCCCTTGCATATTGCATAGTATCGAATTTATCATTATTGTCATTAACAATGTAGTCCCGAAACAGAACCATTCCCTTTAGACTCACTTCCCTAGGGAAGTTAATTTATTTTGCATTCACCAGTAATGTTCCACCAGGATTTCTTTTTTTGGGGGGGTGGTGCTAGGATAGGGATATGAATCACCATCTATTTTCAATCGCAGTCTGTTTGAGAGGGAGTTCTCTCCGCTTTTCCAAGTCCTGCAGGTCATCAGAATTAGTGAGAGGATAAATTTCCAACTATTTGGGAGGAGAGAATTGTGAAACGATGGTCAGAAGAGCCCTTGGAGAGATTAATTGTACGGAGACCAAGAATGTTTATTGAAATCCCAAGTTAAGTCTTCCTTCCACAGACAAAACAATCGAGCGTCTCCTTAAGCGCCCAGACTTAGACCAGGGCAATGCCTTCATCCTGGTAAACGGACACATCTGCACTCAACGGAACACCCAGAGTTAGTCAGAATGTTTTGCATTTAAAAACAAAATTAGTCAAATGTGCCTGGCAACATTGTGTGATGCGAATTTGTTTTTTTTAAATCAACGTATTTACTAATTCTGACAGTAATTCCTCTCAGTTAAAGAAGGTATTTAAAGAGATGTTTAAGAGAGTTAGATTTTTGGCTATACCAAACAGCATTTGGTAAAATTCCTGCAGTGTAAATCTATAGAGGCTGCACAATGAGTGAGAAACAGCTACGGAACAACCCCTTGAAATACGGTCTAGTTCCAAAGTAAAACTGATGACGAGCTGAAAGCTGGAATTATTGGTGTTAGTTATTGCGAAGAACTGAGACAATTAGTTGCAGCTGGAGTAACTGATAATAGAGGGAATCATTATGGCGAAGGGACATTTGTGGTGCGGTGTAGTGTCCCTTACTCTGAGCCAGGAGACCCAGTCCCACGTGTGTGTAACATCGCTGAAAAGGATGAGTATCTCATAGTTAGTGATAATTTGTGCAATTAATAGAGTATCTGATTTTTGTTTTTTAAAAAAATCACTTTTGAGAATTGGGTTTTTGCTAGCTACACCACCATTTATTCCTCATCCCCAGTTGCTCTTGCTCAGTGGGTATTTTGAGTTGTCCCACTCTGGGTGGTGAATGTACACCCACAACATTGCTGGGAAGGAGTTCCAGGATTTCAACAAGTTACCATGACAAAATGACAATATTTTTCCCAAATCAGGATGTTGAGTCCCTTGAGGAAACTTATAGTAAGGAAACAAACATGGGAGCACCTTCATCTGTAAGACCGTAAGATATAGCGAGCAGGTTTAGGGTCATTCAGCCTAATGATTCAGCTCCTGATATATTTCTCAACTCCATTCTCCTGCCTTCTCCCCATAACCCTGATCGCCTCACTAGTATACTCGTTATCTGTCGCTGTGCTGAATACACTCAATGATGTAGCCTCCAAAACCTTCTGCGGCAATGAGTTCCACAAGTTCATCATCCTGTAGCTGAAGAAATTCCTCATCAGCTCAGTTCTAAAGGGTCATCCCTTCACTCTGAGGCTGTGCCCGTGGGTCCTCATCTCTCTACTAGTAGAAACATCTTCTCCAGATCCACTATATGCAAGTCTCTCAGTATTCAATCAGATCCCCGCTCATCCCTCCAAACTCCATCCAGTGCAGACTCCAAGTTCTCAGTCTCTCCTTGTATGACAAGCTCATCGTGCCTGGAATGATTCTTGTAAACCTCCTCTGGACCTACTCCAATGTCAGCACATCTTTTCTTAAGGGATCCAAAACTACTCACAATATTCTATGCCTGTATTCTTCCTACCAAACTGCACAACTTCACACTGACCTCACATTGTATTCCAGCTGCTAATTCCTTCCTTCCCCTCCGAGCTTGTCCAAGTCCTCCTGTAGCCTCCCTGCTTCCTCAACACTACCTGTTCCACCATCTTTGTATCATCTGCAAATGTAGCAACAGTGCCATCAGTTCCTTTGTCCAGATCATTAATGTATAATGCAACTACTTGTGGTTTCAACATTGATCACTGTGGAACTCCATTAGTCACTGGCTGCAATTCTGACGAAGATCCCTTTATTCCCCACTCTCTGCCTACTGCCAGTCACCCAATATTCTATCCTTCTTGTACCTTGCCCCAACACCATGGGCTCTTATTTACCAGTCACCTGTATGGCACCTGGTTAAAGACTTTCTGGAAATCCAAATAGATCACATCCACTGGCTCTCCTTTGTCTAATTTGCTCATTTCCTCCTCAAAGAGTTCTAACAGATTTCAGGCATTTCCCCTTGACAAAGCAATGCTAATTCAACCCTATTTTACCATGTACTTGCAAGTAATCTGTAATCTCATCCTTAATAATGGACTGTAAAATCTGACCAATGATCTAGGTCAGGATAACCAGCTGACAGCTGCCTGTCTTTTGCTGCCCTCATTTTTTTAAACAGGGGTATTACTTTTCCAGTCCTCTGGGACCATTCCCAACTCCAGTGTTTCCTAAAAGATTACCACCAGTGCCTCCACCATCTTCCTCCTTCAGCACTCTGGAGTGGAGTCCATCTGGTCAAGTTGATTAATCTATCTTCAGATCATTCAGCTTGCCCAGCACCTTCTCCTTAGAGGGCCACTGCACTCAGTTTTGCTCCATGACTCTCTTGATATACAGGTACGCTGCTGGTTCTTCCACCATGAAGATTGATGCAAAGTCTCTATTCAGTTCCTCTGCCATTTCATTTTTCCCCATTAATACTTCTCCAGTCTCAAGTTCCTTGGAAGGGGAATCCAACAGACAAGTCAGTGAAGCACCAACTGGGATAAGGTCAGGGGAAATGAGGAAACTGGTGAGATCAACAGTGATCCCATGTGGATGGAGGATCCCAAGGCGGAAGATAAGACATTGTTCCACCAGGCACCGAGGTGGCTACAATTTGCTAGTGGAGGAGGCCCAGGACTTGCATGTCATTAGTGGAGCGGGAGAGGGAGTCGTGGATGGAATGGTCTCTGCAGAACACAGATAGTGGTGGCAAATGAAATATATCTCAGGTGGTGAGGACTGTTTGTAGGTAGCATAAATGTCAGAAAAGACAGACCTCACCACCAGAGATATATTTCCCTCCACACCCTTATCTGCATTTCACAGAGACCATTCCCTCTGTGACTCCTTTGTTAAGTCTATGCCCCCCACCAACCTTCCCTCCACTCCCGGAACCTTCCCTTGTCATCACAAGAGGTTGAAAATCTGCGTCAACACCTCCCACCTCACCTCCATCCAAGACCCCAAAGGTGACACGGTGGCTCAGTGGTTAGCACTGTTGCCTCACAGCGCCAGGGACCCAGGTTCGATTCCTGTCTCGGGAGGCAGTCTGTGTGGAGTTTGCACATTCTCCCCGTGTCTGTGCGGGTTTCCTGCAGGTGCTCCAGTTTCCTTCAACAATCAAAAGATATGCAGGTCAGGTTAATTGATGGTGCTAAATCGCCCACAGTGTTAGGTGCAATAGTTTGGGGTAAGTATATGGTAGGGGTTTGGCTGTGGGTGGGTTGCTGTTCGAAGAGTTGGTGTGGACTTGTTGGGCCAAATGGCCTGTTTTCATACTATAGGGAATCTAATCTAATTGAAACCTTCCACATCCGACAGAGATTTTCCTGCACCTCCACACACATCATCTACTGTGTCCGTTGCTCTCGCTGTGGTCTCCTCTACATTGGTGAGACAGGACCCCAGTTTGCGGAAAGTTTCAGAGAACATCTCTGGGACACACACATTAAACAACCCCACCGTCCCGTGGCTGAACACTTTAACTCACCCTCCCGCTCTGCCAAAGACATACAAATCCTGGGCTTCCTCCACCACGAAATTCTAGCCACTCAATGCCTGGAGGAAGATCACCTCATCATCTCCCTTGCAACGCTCCAGCTAAACAGGATCCATGTCAATTTCACCAATTTCCACATTTTCCCTCCCCCAACCTTATCCCAGATCCATGCCTCCACTCGGCACTGCCCTCTTGAACTGTCCGACCTGTCCATCTTCCTTCCCATTACCTGGGTCCTCACTTTCCCCTCCTTCATTACTCATCAACAAACCAAGAACCCCCTGTTCCCTACTACGCGTCGAGAATGCTGTGCTGAAAAAGTACAGCAGGTCAGGCAGCATCCAAGGAGCAAAAGAATTGACGTTTCAGGCATAAGCCCTTCATCAGGAATGAGACTTGTGGTTCGGGGCTTAGAGATGAATAGGAGAAGGTGGGGTTTGGGGGAGGGAGCTAGGAATGCGACAGGCGGATGAAGGTGAGGGAGAAGGAATGGGTCGGGGGGGGAGTGATGGACAGGTCCAGAGGGTGATGCCGAGTTGGAGGCTAGGGACTGGGATAATGTGGGGCGAGGGGAAATGAGGAAGCTGTTGAATTCCACATTTATCCTGTGGATAATGTGGGGGCAGAGGAAATGAGGAAGCTTTTGAAATCCACATTTATCCCATGGGTAATGTGGGGGGCAGGGGAAATGAGGAAGCTGTTGAAATCCACATTTATCCCACGTGGTTGCAGGGTCCCAAGGCGGAATATGAGGCGTTTTTCTTCCAGGCGTCGGGTGGTAATTGTTTGGTGGTGGAAGAGGCCCAGGATCTGCATGTCCTTGACAGAGTGGGAGGAGGAGTTGAAGTATTCAGCCATGGGTGGTGGGGTTGGTGGGTGCGGGTGTCCCAGAGATGTTCTCTGAAACAATCCGCAAGAAGGCATCCTGTCTCCCTGATGTAGAGGAAATCACACCAGGTGCAACGGATGCAGTAGATGACATTGGTAAAGGTACAGGTAAATTTCTGATGGATGTGGAAGGATCCCTTGGGGTCTTGGATGGAGGTGAGGGGAACGGTGTGGGTGATGGTTTTGCACTCTCTGCGGGGGCAGCGAAAGGTGCCAGGATTGGGGTGTGGGCTGGTGGGGGTGTGTGGACCTGACAAGAGAGTCGCAGAGGGAATGGTCTTTTCGGAATGCTGATAGGGATGGGGGGGGAAATATATCTCTGGTGGTGGGTCCATTTGGAGGTGACGGAAGTGGCAGAGGATGATGCATTGTATGCGGAGGTTAGTGGGATGGAACGGGAGGACCAGGGGTGTTCTATCCTTGTTGTGTTGGGAGGGGTGGAGTCCAAAGGTGGTGGTGCGTGAAGTGGAGGAGATGTGCTGAAGGCCTCAAGAGATCCTTCCACATCCATCAGACCTGATGTGCTTTTCCAGCACTACCCTCTTGACTCTGAGATCCAGCATCTGCAGTCCTCACGTTCCCTTGTTCCCGACTAAGTTCTACAACAAGCTGCTCTTAAAAAAATCTCATAAACATCCACAAATTCATTAATTGGGACCTGCTCCCGACCTGATTTTCCCAGTGCACCTGTATATTGAAGTCCTCCATGATTATTATAATAGTGCCTTTCTCACATGCCTTTTCTATCTCCTGATTCATTTTCTGCCCCACATCTGATGGCTGCAGGGAGGTCTGTACGTTACTCCCATCAGGGTCTTTTTACACTTGCCATTCCTCAAATCTAGTCACTCTGATGCTGCGCCTTCTGATTCTGAAGCGCTTTTTGTTGTCAATTTAATTTAATTTCTTACTGACAAGGCAACTTCGCCCCATCAGCCCACCTGCCCCTCTTTCCAATGGGAATGCATATCCTTGGATAATTAGTTCCCAGCCCTGATCCCCTTGTAGTCATGTTGCTGGGAGACCCACAATATTGTACCTGCAATTTCAACCCATACTGTAAGCTCATTTTAATTGTTCTGTGTCCTGCATGCATTTCAGTACAACAGGCTCACTCTTGCAATGATTAATTCCCCTTCTCACAGTTGTCCACTTGTCTGCCAAGCCTGATTCCTGACCCTCTCCATATTCTCTGTCCTGTTATTGTTCTGGAAACTATAATCACCTCTGCTAAACTTTCACCCCCACCCCACTTTCACATGTTCCACAATTTTCCATGCGATTGAAACCACCCCTCCACTGTTTAGTTTAGAGCCCTTTCCCACAGCCTTAGTTATTCTTGCCTTCCTGAATAGTAGATGTTTTATTTTTGGAAGGTGCTAGCAAAGGAGTCTTGGTGAGTTGTTGCAGTGCCTCTTGTAGATGGTACATACTGCTGCCATTGAGCGTTGGTGATAAGGAATAATTACTCAACCTTATGGATGGGTTGCCAGTCCCATCCCGTAGACTGCTTTATTCTGGATGGTGTGGGATTCTTACAAGCATATGAATTCGGAACAGAAGTAGGGCTTTTTGACCCTTAAGATTCTCTGCCATTGAATAAGATCATGGTGGATTAGCTTGTGGCCTAAAATCCTGTCCTAACCCCACATAAAAAAAAGTGACACCGACTCTCAAGTGTTGGAACTGCACTGATTCATACAAGAGGAGACTATTCCATCATACACCTGGCTTCTGCTTTGTAGATGCTGGACAGGCTTTGGGAATACCTGGTTGAATTTCCAGATAGGCAGTAGGGATATACTGGAGCACAATTTTGTCTAAACACAGCTAGTTCTATTGTACAGGATCTCAACACAATTGGTGGAATGTTATCTGCATTCATTGATATATTCATATGGATCAGCTCACTCTTGATATTAAGTGAAAGCTATCAAATTGTATCTGTGTTGATGTCCTCAACGACAGGGTGAATTTGATCAGCCTCTTGACACTTTCGGATGAAGACAGTTGTGAATCCTTCAGTCTTGTCTTTTGCAATTTCATATTAACTTTACAAGCATTGAGGATGGAAATATTCATAGAACACTATCTCTGGTCAGTTGTTTAATTGTCCACCACTTAACATAACAGGATACAATTTGAGTTTTGGGCTTTGTTCTGATCTCTGTGTGGAATTGCCTATCCCTGTCTGTGGCGTGTTGTTTCCACTGATTAGCAAGTATGTAAATCCTGTTTTGGATATTTTTAATCATCTTGTTCAGATGTGTAATTACACACCTCTGGAGCAGGTGGGACTTGAATGTAGGCCTTCCAGTTCAGAGTTATGGTCACTACCAGTGTGCCACAGGGGCCTCATATAATTGCGTTTTGTGACTAGGATAATTGGTTCAGTTTCTGCTAAATGTTGTTAGCTGGAGTCATTTGTGGTACCTGAGTAATTGCTTCTGTTATATTTCTTCTTTTAGAAGTCCACACCGACCATCTGAAGAATAACCCACTCACACCCATTCCCCTACCGTGTATTTACCCCTCTCTAATGTGCCTAATAGGCAATTTAGCTGGGACAATTCACCTGACCTGCACATCTTTGGACTGTGGGAGGAAACCGGAGCACGCGGAGGAAACCCATGCAGACGCGGGGAGAATGTGTAAACTCCACACAGACAGTCGCCGGAAGCTGAAATCGAACCCAGGTCCCTGGCACTGTGAGGCAGCAGTGCTAGCCACTGTGCTGGCCCAGTCATTGTTTCTACTGGTTATTGGTAATAACAGGGACTTGATGATATTGGCGATAATTGTTGACAACTGGGTTGACAAATGCTAAACGGGGTAATTGGGGATATTAGATACTTGATGATAATGGAAAAATTGGTAATAGTTGCAGTAATTATTTTGAACTTGCATAGTATGAGCAATTTTCAATGCCTGTGATATTGAATTGGATACTGCTAATATTTTTAGTAAAAATGTCCATGGAAAGAAAAATCGAACTTTTAGCTCAGCAATATTATCGAATAATTTGTCTTCTCATTTCTTCCAATAGACCAGAGAGAAACAAAGTGATCTAATAATGTCCAATTCATTTCTCTCCAAGAGGAAAGTGAAAGGCATATTAATACAGCACAGCTTTCAGCCTACTGGGTATGGATATAATGCCAGAATTTGCTGAGAAGATAACTTTGAACTGGAGGCACACACTGTTATTTGTTTGTATATAATCCAGCCATTGATAGTGCGGTGCTGAGAGTCAGCACAAGTTGCTGATGAATTTGCCAGTCTCCCCTTAGCTGCACAAAAATGGGTTCTTGCTGCCATCCTCCCTGTGATATTCATGAAATTTCCGAATCTGTGCCATTGCACTGTAAACAGAAAGCTGGTCTCTCACTGTCCACTCAACACAAAACTGGAATCATTCTCACTACTCACCATTACCGATAAACATGAAGCAAAGCTGATGTGCATGTGTTATTGAATGTGTACATATAAATGCACATATATTGAAATGGAGTTTACATTTTATACATATAAATATATAGTGGCACAATGAACATCTATTTTAAGACATAAAATGTAACTGGACCATGGGTGGAAGGAACAAATAACTTTGCATATATTGAAATCAAAACTCTCAAACATTAGGATTTTTCTTCTGTCTTGTCTGTTCCTGCTTCAGATTAATTGACAGATTGACACAATCAGCTATCAACTTGCTTATCGATGTACCATTCAATAACTAGAACGACGGACAGCAAATGGAATGAGCTATGGTCTTTTTCATCTCTTGTTCGATAATTTCAGTGTTGAAATCTTTGGGTAACATAGGTTCCAAATTATCTGTTCCTCCCTTCTATGACATTTTACCTGTGAAGCTATTTATTCAGGTTTACTGGGCAGCAACTGATATATGCAACAGTGTGTGCATAAAACTATACAAATGAAAACCTTACCCTACTAAAGGCCAGTAGTGTAAATGAACCAATTCCTCGGAGTGTTCTCCCATTGGAAATTGGATATCTTGGTTGTATTTCATATTCATTCTCAGTATTGTTATTAAGAAGGTGTACTGCATCTGTGAATTCAATCCAAATGATTAAGGTAGTTTATTTCCTCACGATCCCAGCCACAATTCTAAACATTAAAATGTTTAGAATCAGTTAATTTTCAAATCGCTATTACTTAGCTCTGGACCTTCAAATGAGTTTATCCTTACAATTTCTCCATTTCCTTTCATACTCCCCTTGATTCGGTATTCTGTAAGTTGGGGGAGACAGTGATGTAGTTGTAATGTTACTGGATCAGTAACCCAGAGGCTCAGGCTATTGGCCTGGGGACACAGGTTCAAAGTTCATCACGCTGGCTGATGAAATTTAAATTCAATTCGTTAATTGAAAGCGAGTCTCATTACTGGTGACAACCATTTTTGGTTTATGAACGTCTCTTAGGAAAGGAAATCTGTCATTAGGAAATGATGACATGTGACACTGGGAGTAATATGGGACTGTTAATTCCCCTCTGAAATGTCTGAGTGAGCCACCCAGTTCAAAGGCAATTAGGAAATGGCAACAAATGCTGGCACTGCCCAAATCCTGTGAAAGAATAATTTAAAAAGTACCTATTTCTGTGTCGATAGAATCTGCAGAATCAGTGTGATTCAGGATATACTGTATATGGGAAGCACATGGGAACCATTCAGTCACTTGTTGGAGGTACAATGCTAAATGGCTTCAGTTTTAAATGTTAAGTGTGCTCTATTGACAAATTGGTAAAGTGTTGTTAGGTTAATTATGGGTGATTAATGATATGAACAACAGGACAAAGCAATACAACACCACCTTTGATCCTCAGGTGTGTTGCAGGTAGAGGGAATCATATTTATAAATAAAATAGCCTGGAGTTCATGATGATGGGAAAAAGAAATCCGAGACATTCATCACTGGAACGCAGGAAGTTGAGGGACCTTGCTTTTAAAATCCCAAATTGAATGGCATGTGTCTTTTCTCTAGGCGAGGGGGCAGACTTTTGAGGTGAGAGGAGAAAGATTTATAAAGGACACGAGAGGCAGATTCTTTTTACAAAAGAGTAGTTAGTGTGTGGAATGAATTGTCAGAGAAAGTGGTGGATGCAGGTACAGTTATATCATTCAACAGATATTTGGATAATTACATGAATAAAAAAGGTGTGGAGGGATATGGGGCAGGAGCAAACAGGCTGGACTAGTTTAATTTGTGATTATGGTCAGCTTGGACAGGTTGGACCAAGGGGTCTGTTTCCATGCTGTATGACTATATGATTCTATGAATCTAACTGCCTTGATGTTGAGGAGAACTCGCTTATTTCCAAAAAAGAACCTTGGTAGATTGCTTTGTGAATGCTGTGAGTAAATAAGTTAGCAGAATGTTGGCTGATTCAGACAAGCAAAGCACTTTCTCATAATAACATTACAATATCTCATGTCCCAAATTTCTGAGCAATGCATGTCTTGTTATTACATAAATCTTTGACAAGGACTATAGCAGTACTGGGGAATATTAAGCTGCATTGCAAAATGCCAGGCCTCTTTCTGAAATGCAGTATTTGATCACACAGAAAAAAACTCACAAGGTTTTGCCTTTACCACTCAGTTATGCGTTGTGCTTCATGGGTTTTGATTTAATTAGTTTGACCTCATCTTCCATTATTTTCCTCCTCTTTGTTTTATAGGTTCTCACTACTGCTTCATTTTCGACGGAGGTGATGGGAGTGACGGGGAGTTGGTTAAATGCTCTGAACTGTGAAGCTCTGCTGTCAGTGTTCCTCATTGATCAACTGATGTGTACATCTATGGGATAAAAACTCATCTTTAATAGAGTTAGAAAGTGCTGCTTTCAGAAGGTGCTACCTCCAAACAACAAAGCCTCATTAAATAGGGGTAGTAAAGTATTATGAAATCAAATAGCATAGGAGGAAGCCACTTTGTGCACCTTGATTTCCAGTCCTTTAAGAGAACTAAGCAATAAGCCCCACTCCCTAGCTTTCCTGGCATACGTGTGTATATACAATTTCATTTTTAAAGGTCTTGTTAGATCCTGTTCCAATGCCGTTTCAGGCAATGTATTTCAGATCTCGATAGCTCATTGTGTAAAAAGAGTTCTCTGAATTTGACTTTGTTTTTGCTAATTAACAATGGACAGCAACCTGAAACATCTTCACCAAATCGCAATCTTGCTTTTAAGGAGAAGGAAACCATTCAGCCAATCAAACCTGTATCAGTTCTTCAAATGAGGATCATCCAGTATCCTGCTTTTACTCCATATCCTGCACATTACTGTTCTCCAAATAATCATCCAGTGCTCTCTTAAATGCCTCAGTTGAACCTGCCTCTATTATATGTACAGTCAATGCATTCACACACCACCCTTCCTTACTCTGTGCAACATTTGAAGTCTATGTGTTCACTTCTCAATATGTATTCCTATCCTATCAAATCTGCTCTGTGTTTTGAAACCCTCCATCAAATCTCCTCTCAGCCTTGTCTTTGAAGAGAACAGTCTGAACTTCTTCAGTCTATCCTCAAACAGAAGTTTCTCATTCACAAAGCATTCTTGTGAATCATTTCTGCATTCTCACCAATACATTCACATCTTTCCTATAATGTGGCACCAAAACTGTACACTAAACAAGTGTCTTATACAAGTTCAGACTCACCTCTTTGCTCTTGCATATTATGTCCCATTAATAAAGTCAAGGGCACTGCAAGCTTTATTGACTGCTCTCTCCACTTCTCCTGCCACTTCCAATGATTCTGATGATGAATGCATTGGAAACAGTGCAGAGAAAGTTTACACTGATTCCAGTGACGAGGAACTTCAATTACATTATATTAAACAATGCCTTCTCTTGTGTTCTATGCTGTAGCTAACAAAGAGAATATTCAATATCTTGATTAGAGTGGTGCTGGAAAATCACAGCAGGTCAGGCAGCATCTGAGGAGCAGGAAAATTGATGTTTCGGGCAAAAGGCCTTCATCAGGAATTGATGTACAGTATTGCCCTCCATTCCTGATGAAGGATTTTTGCCCGAAACGCTGATTTTCCTGCTCCTCGGATGCTGCCTGATCTGTTGTGTTTTTCAATCCCCACTCTAATCTAGACTCTGATTTCCAGCATCTGCAGTCCTCACTTTTGCCTAGAATATTCAATATGTCTTCCTAATCACCTTGTAGTCACACACCTTCAGGGATCTAGGAGTATGCACTCCATGTCCCTTTCCTCCTATAAATTTCTCTGTTATGCATTCTTACTGGTTATGCATTCTCTGGTCTTGTTTATCACACCACCCCCACACCCCACACGTTAACTCACAGCTTTCTGGATTGACTGTCAATTGTTGGCTTTCTGCTCAACAGATCAGATCATTGAGATCTTCCTGAAATCTATAAGTTATATTTCTCAGTATGAACCTTAAAACAAATTAGTGTATCATCTGAAAATATATTAAACATGCCCGCTAAACTTATCAGCGATACATATCTTGAGAAGCATGGGGGAGTAAATTACTGCAGATGCTGGAATCTGTACTGAAAACAGAAAATGCTGGTGATCACAGCATGTCAGGAAGCATCCATGGAGAGAGAGAAAACTAACATTCCAAGTTTATCAGAGCTCTGATGAACTGTCATTGAGACATTCCCCTTGACATTCCTGATGAATGGCTTATGCCTAAAAAGTCACCTTTCCTGCTCCTTGGATGCTGCCTGACCAGCTGTGCTTTTCCAGTGCCGCACTTTTCTACTCTGATCTCCAACATCTGCTGTGCTCCCTTTCTGCTTGTTCCCTGGCCTGTCCTCTATGCCAACATCAATGTAGATGACACTTAACTGAATCCTGAAAAGGCTGAAGAAGCCACTCAATTCAAATGTGATTAAGGACGCCATTCTGGTGATGCTCAAACTCAATGAATGAATAAAAGATAACGGTTTTCTGGTTAAAAATAACTTTACATTCTATTACCCTATGTTTCTCGCTACTAAGCCAATTTTGATACCACCACTTGCTCTTATATCATGTAGGCTATTGCTTTTCTAGTTAGTCTGTCATATGGGACCTCGTCAAAAGCTCAGGGAAAATCCATGTCAACTCCATTAAACATATTATTCTCATTGATCACTTTGTTAGCTCCTCAATCAAGTCAGTCAAACACAGCTTGCTTGTAACAAGTCCATGTTGACCATCCTTGATTAATCAATGACCAGATATATACTGTCCCTAAGAATTATTTCAAATACCTTATCCAGTAATTGGGCTAGAGCTGACTGGCCTGTAGTTGCTATCTATATCCTCCTTTCTTTTTAACAATGGGACAAAGTTAGCAATCCTCAGGTTTACTGGCACCACACCTGTAGCCACAGAGGATTGGAAAATATGGATATTGCACTCTCTAATTATGAGTCACTAATATCCATTTTGAAAGATGCCAAACACCTACATATACCCTGTGTCACAATGCTTATATACCAAGTGTTTCACAAACCTTCACCTCACCATCCATGACAACAACATCTACACTGTGTGCTTTCTGAAGGCAAATACAGAATGTTCATTAAGAACTATGCTGTGTTTCACATCTCTGTACGTTATGTACCTTTTAGAATTCTGATCAGCACATGTTCGATGTTTGTGTGCATTTCTGTGCCTTTATTTCTTTTTTGTCATGCCCTGTCTTTTGCTTTCCTAGTGTCATTTTGAATTTCAACCTATTATTTTCTTTACACCTTTAATCTTTGTACAGTATTGCGCTCTCTCTATTTAACATCAGATTTTCTTTTCCTGTGTTTTTCTATCTTTTCCACTTTGACATCTGGTGGGGGAGGGTTCTGAATTTAGAAATCACTTTCTGAGAACAAATTTATTCCGAATCCTCTTAACAGCCTTAAAAGCCTCCCTGTGCTTGGAGACTGTTTTATCTTCAAGTAGCTGTTTCCAGTCTATATTTGCCAAATCACATCTCAGCAGAGTATATATAATTAAAGCAACTGGATTATGATCGCTGCCACCAAAATACTCTCCCAATGCCAGCTCCATTTCCAAAAAATAAATCCAGAACTGCTACAGATGTTGATGATGAACCAAAATGGTGACCATGCAATCATTGTCAAAAACCCCTGTGGTTCACCAATAGCCTTTAAAGAAGGCATTCTGCCATCCTTATGTGGAGAAAGCAGGAACAGAGTATTGAGTTGGATGGTCCATCATGACCATACTGAATGGTGGAATAAGCTTGAATTACCTACTCCAGCTCCAAATGTCTATGTTTCCATCCAGACCTGATTTGACCAACATGTGACTCCAAACCCACAGTAATGTATCTGACTTTTAATTGCCCTCTGAAATGGTCCAGTAAGACAAAGAGTAGTACCATACTACTGTGAACTCTAAAGGGATGAGAACATGATGATGTATACCATATGGACTTTATCAGTTCAAGAAGGCAGCTCACCATGACCCTCTCAAGGGGCTGAGCCAGTGACACCCACAACACATCAACAAATATTTAAAAACATCATAAATGTAATGATGCCCAGATAATCTGATGTTTACTGAAGTGTTTAAGGTATAAGTATCGTTTTGGACAATGAGGAATACTCTCCAATCCTAATAAGTTGGGGATTCTTCAGGTATACTTGGGAAGATGGAAAATATTGTGCTTTAATGTTTCATCAGAGTATTGCATTCAAGAATGTTAAGTGAAGGTGAGTCATGCTCAATCTCATGTTTGACAATTTTATAATTATAGAGGAAAGGCCAAGTTGATTTATATGTAATATCCAAATGAAGAGAAATGAAATTGGCAACCAAAACAGAAAATACTAAAAATGTTGAGTCGGTCTGACAGCATCTATTGAAAGAGGATCAGAGTTAATGATCACCAAAACTGGGCGATGGAAGAAATATTATAGGTTTGAGCAAGTGGTTTTGAGAGGAATGAACTGCAGGGATAGGATGGAAGCTGGGAAATATTACATGATAAATGGTGCAAGGCCACTGGGAATGGTAAAGGGATAAGTAAATGTTGTATCTCAAGGAGATGTGACTGGAATTACCTTGAATCATTGTCCCAAAGGAAAGGTTAGCAAGAAACAAGGAAGAAACCAAACAAGTTAATAAAAAAAAAGAAACATTATTTAAGAGGCATTCTGACAGTCACATGAACAGACACAGAATAGAGAAATATGGACCTTGTGCAGGCAGATGGGATTTGTTTAGAATGGTTTAATGGTTGGTGCAGATATGATGAATTGAAGGGCCTGTTCCTGTGTTGTACTGTTCTACACTAATAAAGTGGGGACAGAGGTTATGATATAAAACGTTGTGTTTAATGTTGAGCCTGTGGAAACCTATGATACGATTGGAAAGGTCAGGTGGTATTCCTAAGACTTGCTTTGAGCATCAGTGGAACTCTGCTCTGGAATTCTGAGGAAGGGTCACTTGACCCCAAATATTAAGTCTAATTTCTCTCCACAAATGCTGCCAAACCAGCTGAGCATATTCAGCAATTTCTATTTTTGTTTGTGATTGGAACTCTGTAGTTGGCTGTGGGCGATAGATCAATTGAGATCAATTGGAGAATTTTATTGGCTGTAAGATTAGCGTCATGCCTCCAGGAAGGGATTCTGGTCATATTTGGTCTCCTCAGTGCAGAGGGGACCACATTGTGAGCAGGGAACTCTGTGTACAAAACCAAAAGAAGTATAAGTAAGTCAGTGTTTCACCTGGAAGGATTGTTTTGGGGTTTATACAGTGCAAATGGTGTGAGGTCAAAGTCATCGCCTGCACTTGGGAAAACAACAAATTGTTGGGATGACTCAAAACTGAGCCAGGTTGTTGTTGAAGGCCTGAATCCTTTGGATTATTTCAAGAGAAGCAGAAAATATTTGGTCATTGCATCTCCTGCAGGAGATATTTGAGATGATGGAGGTGGACTCATTGAAAGCGTAAGCTGTTCGGGTGGAAAGAGGGCCCAGTCGTAGTTCAGGGAGGAGCGGGACATATACATGTGAAATGTAATGGACCTGGTTGATATCCCTGTCAACGGTGATGGAAGGGAATCTTTGAGGACAAGTTGTTGAAAGGAATGCAATGTCTCAAATGAGAGATTTCAGCTGAATGTTTTACCTTGGCTCAATTTGTAATGGTAGATGTGCTCTGGCATTCCCAACACCTTTTTATTTCAGTTTCACTGTGTTGACTATCCTTCCGACTGCAATTTTTAAAATTATTCATGGGATGAAGGCCTCGCTGGGTCGGCCTGCATTCATTGCCCATCCCTAATTACCTAACCACTGTAGGTCTGGAATGGCATGTAGGAGAAAGTGAGGACTGCATGTAGACCAGAGCAGGTAAGGATGGCAGTTTCCTTCTCTCAGGGACATTAGTGAATCCACTCCTTCCTGCAACAGCCTGACCTGACTCCCCCTCTGAAATGTAAATGCCCTCTCAACCTTGTCACTTACATAAATAGGCCTGAATGCCCTCTGGCTACTTAGAGTCATGGAGTCATTCAGCATGAAAACAGACCCTTCAGTCCAACTCATCCATGCTGACAAGGTTTCCCAAAAATAAACTAGTTTCATACTCCTCTAAACCTTTCCTATTCAAATACCTGCTAAATGTGTCTTAATGTTGTAACGTCATCCACACCCACCACTTCCTGTGGCACTTCATTCCACATCCACACCACCCTCTGTGTGATAAAGTTGCCCCTCAGATCCATGTTAAATCCTTTCTTTCTCACTTTAAAACTATGCCCTCTAGTTTTGAATTCACCTAACTTAGGGGATCACCCCTCAACCCTGATGCAAATACCTATCTCATATATACAACCCACTTACCCACTCACCTGCCAACTCTCCAACCCATTCACTCGATCATCCACTCACCCATTCACCGGCTAATGCTCATTGACTGGACTGTATAATCAGCAGTAGTAACTGACATGAGTAAACATCCTTTCCCCACCGTTGCAGTTCATACAGCAACTGTTGTGAAATGGTCGTATGCTCTCTCCTTCCTTGGACTCGGTGCTACTTTCTGATGAAGACCATGATGTGTCTTATGATCCTGCTCCACAGCTACCTGACGAAGGAGCATCAATCTGAAAGTTGGTGCTTCCAAATATACCTGTTGGATTATAACCTGGTGTTGTGTGACTTTTAATTCTGATCGAGAGCTCCAGGAGATGCTGTGCCACATGATTATTTTTTCACTGGAATTAGAAAGATCCCAGAGGAAATGTGAGATACCATTGGTTTGTTAAGGTATTTGTAAGCAGCAGCAATGCAGACAGCAATAAAATCACCACAGACCCAATCTCTCATTCGAGAGAGACAACATTTTTTTAACTATCCATTCGTGGGATTAGGGTATTGCTGGCTGAGCCAATATTTATTGCCATCCCTAATTGCCCAGATCACCGTCAACCACAGGTGAGAATCGTAGTTTCCTTCCTTATGGGTTTTTCTGCCAATTAACAATGAATTTAAGGCCATCGCTAGACTCTTAAATCTAGATTTTTATTGAATTCAAAGTTGAATATCTGCTGTGGCGGGATTCCAACTGGGGTCACCAGAACATTCCCTGGCCTCCAGATTAGCAACCCAGCAATAATACCACTGGACTGTCACCTTCCTTTATGCAGCGTCTCAAGGTTTAACCTGAGGATCACAGTGCTTCAGATGAGGGGAGAGATTGAGAAGAAAATCCCTCCCTGGGATCAACAGTTGTTATGGGAATTGATCCATGCTGTTGGTATCACACTGCATTATAAACCAGCTATCCAACCAAGTGAGCTAACCAATATCCCTTCCTTCATTATTGCTACTCCAGCAAAGATTCAAACTTTTGTTTTCTTTTGCAATTTTGGAAATGGTTTTGTTATTATAACTCATTAAGCTCCGTTAATTAGCAATCATCAAAACAGTCATTTTGTGTTTTTCCAACAAAATTAAAGTTATGAATATTTTGCTTTTAAAGCTGTTACTGCAAAGCAGTGAAAATCAACATGTCACAGAAATCAAATAAATAACTAGAATTGAAAACTAACTGTAATAGGAAACCTCCTGTGATTATCACCATTCGCTCTCCGCCTGGCTGATGAATCAATTGAACACCACTTGGAGGAAACACGGAAGGTGCCATGGGTGGAGAATAATTGTGGGACGGGTGAGAGAGTTTGAAGTTCACCACCAAGAGTAGCTTCGCACCAGTACTGATCAAGCTAAAGGACATTGCTGCTCGATTAAGTCTGTGGCCATTGGTGAGGCAACCAACAAAAGCGAAATACATATCGACCTTACTGTCACCAATCTCTTGATCTTGTGCAAAGAATCATCAGATCGTAAGAAATAGGCTATTTGGACCCTCGGGTCTGTTCCACCAGTCAATAGGATTATGACTGATCTGACATTCCTCACATCCACTTTCCTGCCATTTTCCCATGAACCACGACTCCCCTACTGATGGAGAAATGATCTGCCTCATCCTTCAATATAAATAAGGACTCTGCCCCCACCTCTCTGTGGTAAGGACTTCCAAAGACTCAATTTTCTGAGAGAAGAAATGTATCCTCATTTCAGTCTTAAATTGGTTCCACTTTATTCTGAAACTGGTCCCAGGCTCTCCCATGAGGGGAACCATCCTCTCGGCATTTACTCTGTTAAGCTCCTTAAGAATCCGATTTGTTTCAATGAGATCATCTCTCATTCTTTTAATCAAATCAGTGATCATAGTTTCTACCTGTTTAGCCTTTCTACATAAGACAATCTCTCCATATCAATGATCATCATCAGGAACCTCTGAACAGCCTCAGGAATACAGGCAGAGAGCCTGAAGGGTGGACAGATGAGTGAGAGGAGGGAGGGGGTGGGGAGAAAGTGGCATAGAGTACAATAGGTGAGTGGGGGAGGGGATGAAGGTGATAGGTTGTGGGGGAGGGTGGAGTGGATAGGTGGAAAAGAAGATAGGCAGGTAGGACAAGTAATGGTGAGAGTGCTGAGCTGGAAGTTTGGAACTGGGGTGAAGTGGGGGAAGGGGAAATGAGGAAACTGTAGAAGTCCACATTGATGCCCTGGAGATGAAGTGTTCCAAGCGGAAGATGAGGCGTTTTTCCTCCAGGTGTCTAGTGGTGAGGGAGCGGTGGTGAAAGAGAGCCAGGACCTCCATGTCCTTGGCAGAGTGAGAGGGGAGTTGAAACATTGGGCCACAAGGCAGTGTGGTTGATTGGTGCGGGTGTCCCGGAGATGTTCCCTAAAGCGCTCTGCTAGGAGGCGTCCAGTCTCCCCAATGTAGAGGAGACCGCACCACCAGGGATATATTTCCCTCCCCACCCCTTTGCGCCTTGCGCAAAGACTGTTCCTTCCATGACTACCTGGTCAGGTCCACACCCCCCTTCAACCCACCCTCCCATCCTGGCACCTTCCCCTGCCACCGCAGGAATTGCAAAACCTGTGCCCATACCTCCTCCCTCACCTCCATCCAAGGCGCTAAAGGATACTTCCACATCCATCAAAGTTTTACCTGCACATCCACTAATATCATTTATTATATCCGTTGCTCCCGATGCGATCTCCTAGCCTCCTAGCAGAGCGCTTTAGGGAACATCTCCGGGACACCCGCACCAATCAACCACACCGCCCTGTGGCCCAACATTTCAACTCCCCCTCCCACTCTGCCGAGGACATGGAGGTCCTGGGCCTCCTTCACCACCGCTCCCTCACCACCAGACGCCTGGAGGAAGAATGCCTCATCTTCCGCCTCGGAACACTTCAACCCCAGGGCATCAATGTGGACTTCTACAGTTTCCTCATTTCCCCTTCCCCCACCTCACCCCAGTTCCAAACTTCCAGCTCAGCACTCTCACCATTACTTGTCCTACCTGCCTATCTTCTTTACTACCTACCCATTCCACCCTCCCCGCCCCCGACCTATCACCTTCATCCCCTCCCCCATTCACCTATTGTACTTCATGCTACTTTCTCCCCATCCCCACCCTCCTCTCACTTATCTCTCCACCTTTCAGGCTCTCTGACTGTATTCCTGATGAAGGGCTTTTGCCCGAAGCGTCAATTTTACTGCTCCTCGGATGCTGCCCGAACTGCTGTGCTCTTCCAGCACCACTAATCCACAATGTTTTATATAAGGAGAAAGTGAAGACTGCAGAGGCTGGAGACAAAGCTTAAAAATGTGCTGCGCTTTTCCAGCAACACATTTTTAAGCAATGTTCTATATAAGCCTTCCTGATTATCTGCTGCCCTTGTGTGCTAGCTTTCTGTAATTTATAGACAAGTGCCCCCAAGTCCCTTTGTGTTGCAGCTTTCTGCAACTTTTCCCCATTTCAGTAATGCTCTTTTGTTCTCTTTTCCAACCTTGCATTTTCCCACATTACGCTCCATTTGCCAGTCCTTTGCCCATTTACTTATCCTATCAATATTTCTCTGTAAACTGTTTCTATCCCACTCCCAAGCTGCCTTTCCATCTATTTTGTTTCCACCTCACCCCATCTTCACAAAGGAGACAGAGTGGTATTAGGAGGCACGGAGCTGCAAGGTGGAGCCACACAGAGGTCCCTCAACAGTGACTAAAAAAAGGACACAAGCAGAACTGCCAACAATAGAAGTCCAAACAGAAGTGAGCTGACTTGTCTCTAGTAAGAAACCCCTTAGCATATCTGGGTCCTTTGGACTCAGCACCCCTGGGGTCACCGCCCAAAAAACTCCAGGGCTAATGGATTCTATAGCACAGTCGTCTCTCTCTCTCTCTACCAGCTGCAGAAGTAGGTAGTGTACAGAGAGAAAGGGAGGATGAGAGAGAAACAAAACCTATTGAGGACACTTTGTGGCCAGATGAAGAAGACTTTTCTGCAAATAGTAGCTTACCCAGAAATGTTCATGATGTTAATTTTCTATTATGTGTTTGTGAGTAACTATGCAGGTGCTAAACATGTTTTCACTCCATCTGTTTATGGTTCCAAGGCTCCAAGGATGGAGGGTTTGTGTTGAAAATCAACACTGCCGTCTGCCAGCAGGGGGAGCAATGCGTACACATGGCATTGGGTTCTTGTGAAACATTTGCCCTTTTGCGTTCAGTGTGCTGAATATTTGGCTCCCTTTGTGAGCAGGGGCGTAGCTGACAGAGTTGTACAGCAAAGGCTGTGTCAGGGAGATGCACGAGTTTGTAGTGAATGCTACTTCCTTTAAAAGCCCTTTGAATAGTGCATGCTACATCTGTCTTACACATTATTGATTTCCAATATGATGTAAAGCAATAGTCAATATCCTCTTCCAGTGGTTCTCAGCCTCAGTCTGACCACAGCGGTGAACAACCATATATACACTTCACTTTCTTTCTAGCGCATCCCATTAATGCCACAGGCTTCTGATTTCTCCAAATCCCTGACCTGAGTGCAAGGAGGTAACAGTGGAGTTGGTTTGGCATTGGTTAGGACACAGCTGGAGTACCGTGATCAGTTCTGGTCACCTCACCACAGGAAGGATGTGCTAGCACTACAAGGGCTACAGAGGAGATTCACCAGGATGTTGCCTGAAATGGAGATATTGAGCTAAAGGTGAGATGACATAGTCTTGGGACTATTTTCTTTAGAACAGAGAAGACTGCGGAGTGACATTGTTGGGGTGCATAAGATTATGAGGGGCATGGAAAGGGTGAAAAGAGAGCAGCTGTTCTCCTTGGTTGAGAGATCAATCATGAGGGGGCATCGTTTTAGGGTAAGAGACAAGAGATTCAGAGGGTAATAGGGGCTGGTGGGAATTTGGAATGCACTGCTTGGGTAGCTAGTAGAGACTGAAAACCTTACAATCTTTAAAAAAGATTCAGATGAACACTTGAACTATTATAACATTCAAGGAAATAGGACAAATGTAAGAAATTGGGATTAGCGTGCCTTTAAAGTAGTTATTGTCAGTGCAGGCTCGATGAGCTGAAGGGCTTTTTCTGCACTGTATGACTCCATCTATACAGTGGAGTATAAGAACTGTATAGGAGAAAGTGAGGTCTACAGATGCTGGAGATCAGAGTCGAGAATGTGGTGCTGTTCTCAGGATGACCAATTCCTCTTCAGAAAGTCCCAGATGGCCTCATTCTTCCATGATCACAATCTCCCTTCCCACATGGTTGATGATGCCCTTGAGCACATCTCCTCCACTTCATGCACCAGCACTCTTGAATCCCACCCCTCCCAATGCAACAAGGATAGAACCCAGCCCCCTACTCTGGTCCTCACCTTCCACCCCACCAACCTTCACATGCATTGCATCATCCTCTGCCACTTCCGCCAATTGCAAACAGACCCCACCACCAAAAAAATATTTCCCTCCTCACCCCAATCAGTGTTCTGGAGAGACCATTCCCTCTGCAACTCCCTCGTCAGGTCCATGCACCCCACCAGCCCACACACCACTCCTGGAACTTTTCCCTGCCACCGCAGGGAAAAGCCAGCACCCACATCACATCCCTCACCTCTGCCCAAGGCCCCAAGGGATCCTTCCACATCCATCAGAAATTTACCTGTACCACTGTCATCTACTGCATCTGTTGCACCCGATGTGGTCTCCTCTCCATCAGGGAGATATGATGCCTTCTTGCGGATCATTTCAGAGAACATCTCTGGGACATCCGCACCCACCAATCCCACCGACCCGTGACTGAACACTTCAACTCCCCCTCCCACTCCATCAAAAACATGTAGGTCCTGGGCCTCCTCCACCACCAAATCGTTACCACTGATGCCTGGAGGGAAAACGCCTCATATTCCGCCTTGGGACTCAGCAACCACACGGGATAAATGCAGATTTCAACAGCTTCCTCATTTCCCCTGCCCCCACGTTATCCCAGTCCCAAGCCTCCAACTCGGCACTGCCTTCTGGACCTGTCTATCACTCCCTCCTCTGACCTATCACCGTCTCCCTTGCCTTCATCCACCTATTGCTTTCTTAGCTACCCTTCCCCCCTCCGACCCCAGCCCCACGGATCCATAAGCCTCATTGCTGATGAAGGGCTTATGACTGAAACGCCAATTTTCCTGCTCCTCAGTCAGCAGGGGCACCAGTGGTGACCCTTACCTCCAACATCCTGCAAGAGGAGCATGCAACTGCCCTGGCCTCCATCCCCTCCATCCCCTCTGCTCTAAATTGCCAAAAGAGATTGAATAACTAAATAAAACATCCTTACCTTACCAACCCTTCACACTTGCTGTGCTTTCCCAGCAATGCACTCACAACTATAAGCTCTGTATAACCTATCCATCTAGACCTGCCTACCCTTCCCACCTAGCCTCTTGCATATGAAGTGACTGTGCCTGCTGTAATCAGACACTGCCAGCCCCTTGAGGACAGGCTGCTTCTAACTATGGGTGACCAATCCTCGACATGTCCTCCCCAAAAACCTGTAATTAAACCTTGCCAGCAATGCTTTACAGTGTCCTTTCCCCACTCCCAACAAATCCTTTGGTTTCTCTGTTACCCCACTGTTTTTGGCACCATTTCCCAGAGTCTGCAGCCCCAGTCCTGATGAGTAAACAGCTGAGGATCGTTGCTGTGGAAACTTACCTCGTGAATCAGTGACCTCCATTGCAGCAGTGGGAGTGGTGAGAGCGCAGATCGGGGGCTGCCTGGAAGGTAGATTTTCCTGTTAAATATTTATCTCATGAATAGGTGGAGCGAAGGATCAATGGGAGTGGAATGTGGACATGGGGACTGCTGAGGACGTGAACTGGGGGACGTGGCTCCCCCACCCACCCACCCTCCTCCTCGAACCAAAACAAAGACACTGTGTGAAGGGTTGGTAAGGTAAGGATTTTTTATTTAGTTATTCAATCTCTCTTGGCAATTTAGAGCAGAGGGGATGGAGGCCAGGGCAGTTGCATGCTCCTCTTGCAGGATGTGGGAGGTAAGGGTCACCACTGGTGTCCCTGCTGACTTCGTTTGTGAGAGTGCACCCAACTCCAGCTCCTGACAGATCGTGTTAGGGAACTGGAGCTGGAGATGATAGAACTTTGTAACATTCAGGAGGCTGAGGACAAGATAGGGAGGAGATATAGGGAAGTTACAGTGACCATCTGAAGAGGAAAAGGGAACTCCCGTGACCATTCCCCTCAATAATAAATACACTGTTTTGGATACCGTTGTGAGGGATGACCTACCAAGGAAAAGCCACATTAACCAGGTCTCTGGCACTGAGCCTGGTTCTGTGACTCATAAGGGAAGAGCAATTGTGATAGGAAATTCAATGGTTAGAGGAACAGACAGGAGATTCTGTGGTTGCGTATGAGACTCCTGGATGGTATATTGCCTCCCAGGTGCCAGGGTCAGGGATGTCTTAGATTGAGTTTACAGGATTCTTATGTGGGAGGGAGAGCATCTAGAAGTTGTAGTACACATTGGTACCAAGGGATATAGGTTGGGAAAGGGATGAGGACCTGATAAAAGAATGTAAGGAATTATATTGGAAGCTAAAAGACATGACAAGCAAAGTAGTAATCTCAGACTTGCTACCAGTGCCATGGGCTAGTGAGGCTAGGAATATAGAGCAAGTGCAGATGAACATGTAGCTGCAGGACTGGTTTAGGAGGGAGGACTTCAGATCTTTGGATCACTGGGATACCTTCTGGGGAAGGTGAGACTTCTACAAGAAGGAGGGTTACACTTGAACTGGAGGGGCACCAATATCTTGTGCAGGAGGTTGGCTAGGGTGCTTTAAGTGTGTTTAAACTAGTTTCAAAGGGGGTGGGAACCGGAGGTATGGATCTGAGGATGGAGTGGCTAGTGAACAGGTGGATACAGTGTGCAGAGAATCTGTGAGGAGGAATAGACATTTGATAGGGCAAATCAGTGTGATGGGTGGAGGTGTGTCTGTTTTAATACAAGAAGTATCAGGATTAAGATGATGAACTTAGAGCATGGATCAGTACTTGGAATTATGATGCTATGGCCATTACAGAGACTTGGGTATCACAGGGGCAGCAATGGTTGTTGGAGTTAGGAACAGAGAAATGGAGGAGCAGATTGGGAGGCAGATTTTGGAAAGATGCAGAAGTAACAGGATTGCTGTCTTGGGTGACTTTAACTTCCCTTTTATTGATTGGAACCTCCTTAGTTCAAATAGTTTGAATGGAGTAGTATTTGTTAGGTGTGTCCAGAAGGATTCCTGACTCAATATATAGATAGGCCTACCAGAGAGGAGCCTATATTGGATTTGGTGCTTGGCAATAAACTGGCCAGGTGACAGGTCTCTCGGTGGGAGAGCATTCGGTGATAGTGATCACAACTCTCTGACCTTTATTATACTCATGGAGAGGGACAGGAACAGACAGTATGGGGAAGTATTTAATTGTGGGAGAGGGAATTATAATGCTATTAAGCAGGAAGTGGGGCACCTAAATTGTGAAATGATGTTCTCAGGGAAATGCATGAAAGAAATATGGAGGTTCTTTAGGGAGTACTTGCTGATAGTGCTGGATAGGTTTGTCCCACTGAGGTAAGGAAGAGATGGTAGGTTGAAGGAACCTTGGGTGACAAGGGATGTGGAACATCTAGTCAAGAGGAAGAAGGAAACTTATTTAAGATTGAAGAGGCAAGGATCAGACAAGGCTCAAGATTGTTACAAGGTAGTCAGGAAGGAACTGAAGAATGGACTTAGGAGAGCTAAAAAGCGGCATGAAAAAGCATTAGCAAGTAGGATTAAGGAAAACCTTAAGGTATTCTATATTTATGTGAGGAACAAGAGGATGGCTAGAGTGAGGGCCGATCAGGGATAGTGGAGGGAAATTGCGCCTTGAGTCAGAGAAAGTAGGGGACGTCCTTAGTGAATACTTTGCTTCAGTATTTGCTACTGAGAGGGACCTTGACATTTGTGAGGACAGCATGAAACAGGCTAATATGTTTGAACAGGTTGATGTTAAGGAAGATGTGCTGAAACTTTTGAAAAACATAAGGATAGATAAGTCCCCTTTGCCAAATGGGACATACCCAAGGTTATATACATGAATTGATGGAAGAGATTGCTGTGCCTTTGGTGATGGTCTTTGCATCCTCACTGTCCACTGGAATAGTGGATGATTGGAGAGTAGCAAATGTTACTCCCTTGTTCAAGAAAGGGAATAGGGATAATCCTGAGAATTGCAGACCGGTCAGTCTTTTGTCAATGGTGAGTAAATTATTGGAGAGGATTCTGAGACAGTATTTATGATTACGTGAAAAACCATAGTTTGGTAGAACTAGCCAACTTGGCTTTGTGAGGGGAAGGTCATGCCTCACAAACCTTATTAAATTCTTTGAGGATAAGACAAAATACAATGATGAAGATAGAGCAGTGGTGGACAGAGGAACTTCAATTATCCGAACAAGATTGGCAAGCACTAACTTCGTTCAAATAATTGATTATTCGATTATTTGATTTCCTCTGGGGCTTGGAAATTTATGTGAAGCCTGCTCCCTCTTCAGGAGACTAGGCAAAAGGACACTGCTTGTGAGACGCTTCCCCCCACCAAAGCCTACCCCCAATTCCATCCGCTCCAACCCTGTCTCCTGCCCACCCCACCCACTCTGCGTCCCCGCCCATCCATAGCAGCCAGACTGTACACCAATAGTAAGCCTTTGTATGGTCAGTCTCCAAATAATGGGGACACACACACCTTTTTGACAGGTTCCACCTTTGCCCACTATAGACAATTTTGGAGAGATTATTAGATTACATTCCCTACAGTGTGGAAACAGGCCCTTCGGCCCAACCAGTTCACACCAACGTTCCGAAGAGAAACCCACCCAGACCCATTTCCCTCTGAATGATGGACCTAACACGATGGCAATTTAGCATGACCAATTCACCTGACCTGCACATCTTTGGACTGTGGGAGGAAACCGGAGCAGCTGGAGGAAACCGGTGCAGACACAGGGAGAATGCGCAAACTCCACACAGACAGTCACCGGAGGCTGGAATCGAACCTGGGACCCTGGCGCTGTGAGGCAGCAGTGCTAACCACTGATCCACTGTGCCACCCCACTGGGGAGGGGTTTATGGTTCATTTCTATGTAGAACTCCAGGGAACTTGTGGGGGGAGAAAGAGAGGACGGGATGTCAGTCATTTGGAGACAGTGCCTGGACTGTCCAGGACTGTTCTTGGTAGCATATCAGGGAGCCGAGTTTGTTTTTAATCATTAAGTACTTGGAAACAAAAGATGTGAGCTGAAAATGTGTTGCTGGAAAAGCGCAGCAGGTCAGGCAGCATCCAAGGAGCAGGAGAATCGACGTTTCAGGCACAAGCGCCCCGAAAAGTCGATTCTCCTGTTCCTTGGATGCTGCCTGACCTGCTGTGCTTTTCCAGCAACACATTTTCAGCTCTGATCTCCAGCATCTGCAGTCCCCATTTTCTCCAACAAAAGATGTGATCAAGGTTGAAACACCTCTTTGACGTAATGTTTCTATTGGGACCTTGAAATCCCCTTCGGATAAACCGATATTTGGATAATTGATTTTCGGATAATCGAGGTTCGTCTGTACATGGATTTTAATAAAGCGTTTAATGAGGTTCGTCATAGTAGGCTCATTCAGAAAGTAAGGAGGTGTGGGATAAAGGGAAACTTGTCTATCTGGATACAGAATTGGCTGGCCCATATAAGACAGAGAATGGTAGTAGATAGAAAGTATTCATCCTGAAGCTCAGTGACCAGTGGTGTTCCACAGGGATCTGTACTGGGATGTTGATTAGACTTACAGTGTGGAAACAGGCCCTTCGGCCCAACAAGTCCACACCGACCCGCCGAAGCGCAACCCACCCACACCCCTACATTTACCCCTTATCTAACACTACGGGCAATTTAGCTTGGCCAATTCACCTGACCCGCACATCTTTGGACTGTGGGAGGAAACCGGAGCACCCGGAGGAAACCCACGCAGACACGGGGAGAACGTGCAAACTCCACACAGTCAGTCGCCTGAGTCAGGAATTGAACCCGGGTCTACAGGCGCTGTGAGGCAGCAGTGCTAACCACTGTGCCACCGTGCCGCCCACTCTTTGTGATCTTTATAAATGACTTGGATGATGAAGTGGAAGGGTGCTGATGACACGAAGGTTGGTGGAGTGGTGGATAGCGTTGAGAGCTTTTGTAGGTTGCAACGGGACATTGGCAGGATGAAGAACGGGGCTGATAAGTGGCAGATGGAGTTCAACCTGGAAAAGCATAATGTGTTTCATTTTGGAAGATTGAATTTAAATACAGAATACATGGTGAAAGGCAGGATTCTTGGCAGTGTGAAGGAACAGAGGGATCTTGGGGTCTATGTTCATAGATCCCTCAAAGTTGTCACCGAGTTGAAAGGATTTTTAAGAAGTACAGTGTATTGGTTTTCATTGAAAAGAGGTTTAGTTTAAGAGCTGCTGCAGCGCTATAGAGCCCTGGTTAGACCACACTTGGAATATTGTGTACAGTTCTGGTTGCTTCGTTATAGGAAGGATGTGGAAGCTTTAGCGAGGATGCAAGGTAGCTGGGGTTTTTCTCATTGGAGCGAAGAAGGATGAGAGGTGACTTGATAGAGGTGTACAAGATGATGAGGGGTATAGATGGAGTGGATAGCCATAGATTTTAACCCAGGGAAGAAATGGCTATCATAAGGGAGCAAAATTTTAAGGTAATTGGAAGAAGGTTTACGGGACATGTCAAAGGCAGGTTCTTTACACAGAGTGGTCGGTGCATGGAATGTACTGCCAGTCAAGTCAGATACATTAGGGACTGTTGGAAAAAAATCTGCCACCCTGCTCCCCAACAGCATGGCCACTTAAACAAAAACACAGAAGCTGGCCTGCAAAGCACAGAAATCAAGCCTGCCAACTCGTACAGGAATGACCCAGAGTGCCCCAGTCTTGGCCAAACAGGTGAGCATAGAAACCAGACATGGCCAAGCTACTCCCAGACCAGAGAAAAACTTCCTCAAACAGCGTTCACAATCAGCCCTCAGCGCAGATTAGCACTGCAGTCCCAACACCCATTGAAACCGATATTGCATCAACAAAGAGGCAGACTGAGAGACCCCAGAAGACTTCACTCACAGGAGGAACACAATGGACACACCTGAATGCCAGGAGAAGGGACATTGACACATATTCGCACGGACAGGAAGTACAATGAAGAATCATCTAGAAGACATTATTGCCCACTCACGGAGATGACTGGAATCTCCTGTGTCAATTATAAATGAATTGCTACTGCAGGATGCTTGATTAACTTCCATTCAGTTTATTCTTGTTTTAATCTCTTTACAATTTTCACCATTGTACTGTAACGGCTTTACAATGATCATCTTTGTGTTGTACCCCAATAAAATATGCATGCACTTTCTGTTCTGGGAAGGCCATTTGGCCATCTGTGCAGAGAATCCATTCTGTGTCAGCCTGGTTAATTTCTCTTCCGCGATATTGTATCATTGATAGTCACAGGTGAAGTGCTGGAAGACTGGAGGTTGGCAAACGTGGTGCCACTGTTTAAGAAGGGTGGTAAAGACAAGCCAGGGAACTATAGACCATGAGCCTGACGCCTGTGGTGGGCAAGTTGTTGGAGAGAATTCTGAGGGACAGGATGTACATGTATTTGGAAAGGCAAGGACTGATTAGGGTTGGTCAACATGACTTTGTGCGTGGGAAAGAAGAAGTAACAAAGAGGATTGAAGAGGGCAGAGCGGTAGATCTATATGGACTTCGGTAAGGTGTTCGACAAGGTTCCCCATGGAAGACTCATTAGCAAGGTTAGATCTCACGGAATACAGGGAGAATTAGCCATTTGGATACAGAACTGGCAAAAAGATAGAAGACAGAGGGTGGTGGTGGAGGGTTGTTTTTCAGACTGGAAGCCTGTGACCAGTGGAGTGCCATAAGGATCGGTGCTGGGTGCTTTACTTGTTGTCATTTACATAAATGATTTGGATGTGAGCAAAAGAGGTACATTTGCAGATGACACCAAAATTGGAGGTGTCATGGACAGCGAAGAGGGTTACCTCAGATTACAACTGGATCTTGACCAGATGAGCCAATGGGCTGAGAAGTGGCAGATGGAGTTTAATTCTGATAAATGCGAGGTGCTGCATTTTGGGAAAGCAAATCTTAGCAGGACTTATTCACTTAATTGTAAGGTCCGAGGGAGTGTTGCTGAACAAAAAGTCCTTGGAGTGCAGATTCATAGCTCCTTGCAGGTAGGTAGGATACTGAAGAAGGCATTTGGTATGCTTTCCTTTATTGGTCAGAGTATTGAGTACAGGAGTTGGGAGGTCATGTTGCGGCTGTGCAGGACATTGGTTAGGCCACTGTTGGAATATTGCGCGCAATTCTGGTCTCCTTCCTATTGGAAAGATGTGAAACTTGAAAGGGTTCAGAAAAGATTTACAAGGATGTTGCCAGGGTTGGAGGGTTTGAGCTACAGGGAGAGGCTGAACAGGCTGAGGTTGTTTTCTCTGGAGCATCGGAGGCTGAGGGGTGACCTTACAGAGGTTTACAAAATTATGAGGGGCATGGATAGGATAAATAGACAAAGTCTTTTCCCTGGGGTGGGGGAGTCCAGAACTAGAGGACATTGGTTTAGGGTGAGAGGCGAAAGATATAAAAGAGACCTAAGGGGCAATGTTTTCATGCAGAGGGTGGTACGTGTGTGGAATGAGCTGCCAGAGGAAGTGGTGGAGGCTGGTACAATTGCAACATTTTAGAGGCATTTGGATGGGTATATGAATAGGAAGGGTTTGGAGGGATATGGGCCAGGTGCTGGCAGGTGGGATTAGATTGGGTTGGGATATCTGGTCAGCATGAATGGGTTGGACTGAAGGGTCTGTTTCCATCCTGTACATCTCTATGACTCTATGACTTTATATGGCTTTGTTTAATCAACCGCTTGTCAATTTCACTACGATCCTCCTTTGTGTTCTCTGATCCACTGGGATCAATTCTCCATTCAGTGAGGCACATGAATGATTGTAAAATGAAGGGTATGTAGGTTAGCTTGACCTTAGTCTAGGATATAAGTTTGGCACAACATCCAGGGCTGAAGGGCCTTACTGTGCTATACTGTTCTATGTTCTGAAGAAGCTCTTTCCAATTTTACTTAACCTGCTGGTTTATTTTTGTCCTTTTATTTGGTCTTGCCTTTTGGGTTTTTAGAACTTTCCTAATCCTCTGGTTTACCACTACTTTTTGCAACATTGCATGCTTTATTTTTCATTCAATTTGATACTATACTTAACTGCCTTGATTAGCTGTTTGGTTTAATCCCTTCCTAGACTGTTCCTTCTCTACTGTGATATATTGTTGCTGTGAAGCATGAACTCTTTTTTAAACATTTGCCATTGATCCTCAACTCTCTTTTCTGCTAAACTCCTTTCCCAGTCCATTCCAGCTTACTGGGCCTTATTGCTTAGTCATTATTCTTATGTAACACAGTTGTTTGCAAGCCACGTTTCTCACAATCAACTAAATGCTAAATTTTAACTCGTTATGGTCCCTGTTTTCTTGAGGAAATTTTATATGGAAATAATTTATCAAACTTACTTTATTATACATGACTAAATTCAAAGTAACCTGCTCCCTAATTGAATCCACAGCACATTATTCGGTAACCTGTCCTGAGCAAGGTAAGTGGATGAATCATCAAAGACTTTATTTTCCTAGTTTAAACTACAAAAAACTTTGATGTAAACTATTACCTATTCCTTTATTTTTCTACTATTCTATGAAGTAATGCTTAACCTTTTAATCCTTGTTTCTGTTTGTGCCTGAGCTTCTTTAGTTCCTAGGTTCCTTGGTATCTAAGATGGTGCCATGCGTTGCGATATTATACAGTTTTCACGGTACTCCTGTACATCTATACTGAATACACATAGCAATAAAATCTAAAAGCTGAAATTGAATACACTCTCTGAATTCTTCTTCCTGGCTAGCTTTGCGAATTGCATTTTCTCAATCTACAAAAAGATTACATTTACCAGTCATTAATACAAGGACTTTTTTTTAAATGTTCTTATTATCTCTTCATTGATTCTCTGCCCTACAGAACATCTACTGTTCCATGTTCTATAGATTACTTCCACCAGTATTCTCTTTACCTTGTTATTTCTTACTTCCATCCATGTGGATTTTGCATCATCTGATCTAAGATCAGTTTTTGCTATTGCACTTATTCTATCTTGTACTAACAAAGCTACCCAGCGACCCATCTGTTTTTTTTTTGGTCCTGAATGATTTTTTGTCACTTGCATTTTTGCAGTGGATGATACATTAAAATGCAACAAAAAATTTCAACTGACACCACAATCTGGCGTCATTTTGAATAACTTAACGAATATAAAGAATGAAAAGATACACTGAAAGAGACTCTATTGTCGTTCTATTGCCTCCACCATAAATCCCGAGCCAGCTCACCAACAACACCTGCGCCTCCACTCATCCCCCACTGCCTTGCTGCCCCCTGTGCTGGACCCACCAACATAGGAGCCGCCACTCTTTAGGCACCATATCTTCACCCGCTGGCCAACTTGCAGCTGATGAGGGTCCTGTGCTGAACTCACATTCTCCCCACAGCCAGGACCCCCCAGCTCCACTATCAACCCTTCAGCCTCATCAATAACCAGGAGTCTCAGGCTCCAGGCCTATCACAAAAGGAGCTGCCACCACTGCTTTATTGATAACCAGGAATCTCTGGCTCTGGGCCTACCACAACAGGAGGTGATACCACCTCCTCACCGATTACCAGGAATCTCTGGCTCCGGGCCTACTACAACAAGAGGTGATGCCACCTCCTCACTGAAAGCCAGAAGTCTCTGGCTCTGGGCATACCACAACAGGAGGCGATACCACCTCCTCACTGATAACCAGGAGTCTCTGGCTCTAGGCATACCACAACAGGAGCAGCCACCTCCCCCTCACTGATAGCCAGCAGTCTCTGGCTCGGGGCCTAACATGACAGGAGCTGCCCCCACCACTTCATTGATAACCAAGAGTCCCTGCCATGGGCCTACTGCAACCAAGAGTGCCTGACTCTGCTGTCAGGCCAGTCTACTGCCTCGCTAAGAGTCCTGCTTTCGCCATCCTCCTCTCGATGTCACCTTGCTGGTGCTGCCATCTTGCAAAGTCTGCTGCCACCACCACCTCCGATCACCAGGAGGAGCCACATCCGAGCCACACCCTCAGAACCTTCACTCCGGATCCTTTGCTCCACACTTGCAGCCATGCGCCGCTACCTACACTCCCAGCAATTAGCCCTACCCCAGCTCAGGACAACACTCTCATCGAAAAGACCACTCCCTCCGTGACTCTCTCGTCAGGTCCACACCCCCCACCAAACCAACCTCCACTCCCGGCACCTTCCCCTGCAACTGCAAGAAATGCAAAACTTGCGCCCACACCTCCCCCCTTACTTCCCTCCAAGGCCCCAAGGGATCTTTCCATATCCGCCACAAATTCACTTGCACCTCCACAAACATCATTTACTGCATCCTCTGCACCCGATGTGGCCTCCTCTATATTGGGGAGACAGGCCGCTTACTTGCGGAACGTTTCAGAGAACACCTCTGGGACACCCGGACCAACCACCCCAAGGCTCAACACTTCAACTCCCCCTCCCACTCCACCAAGGACATGCAGGTCCTTGGACTCCTCCATTGCCAGACCATAGCAACACAACGGCTGGAGGAAGAGCGCCTCATCTTCCGCCTAGGAACCCTCCAACCACAAGGGATGAACTCGGATTTCTCCAGTTTCGTCATTTCCCCTCCCCCCACCTTGTCTCAGTCAAATCCCTCGAACTCAGCACCGCCTTCCTAACCTGCAATCTTCTTCCTGACCTCTCCGCCCCCACCCCCACTCCAGCCTATCACCCTAACCTTAACCTCCTTCCACCTATCGCATTTCCAACGCCCCCTCCCCCAATTCCCTCCTCCCTACCTTTTATCTTAGCCTGCTGGTCACACATTCCTCATTCCTGAAGAAGGGCTCATGCCCGAAACGTCGACTCTCCTGCTCCTTGGATGCTGCCTGACCTGCTGCGCTTTTCCAGCAACACATTTTCAGCTCTAATCTCCAGCATCTGCAGTCCTCACTTTCTCCCAGTCTAGATACCACCCTTCCTGACCTCTCCCCCTTTCTAATTCATTTCAATCCCTCCCTACAGCCCTAGTTCACTGATGTCATTTAGGGAAGAAAACTGCCATCTTTACCTGGTCTGGCTTACATGTGATTCCAGACTCCTCTAAGCAATTAGGGATGGACATTGCCCACCCAGCCTGTGACACCCTCATTCTGTAAATGAATGAAAAAAAGCTTTTAGTAATTTTTAGTACTCACTTGCTGTCAGTATACCAGGTCACTATGATGAAGTTTATTGGGTCAAACAGCTCCAGCCAGTGTGATATGATCTGAACACTATCCGATACACTAACTCCTGTAACTATACCTCAATGATCCAGATTCGTGTTGAGTTGGATGTCTTGAAATTTATTGTCATTAACTAACTACTTACATTGCTATAATATCATAGGATAAGACACAGTCTGGGTTTGGTGCTTACTGATGTTACTGTACATTACACATATATAGCAACTGACCAAAAATGCTGTATTAACATGACTGCACAGACAACAAGTGACTGAAAGTGATGACCTTTATTCTGGAGTGTAACATATCACAATGCCATGTAACTGATAAAGGCACAGTGTCTCTCTGCTCTCAAGTCTGTGCTTTCACACAGCAACTATGACAAGATCTAACATAACAGGTCTGTCCCTTCAAGATTCTAAGAGATTCTCGCTTCCCCACCCAAGTCCTTCTGACATCTTCAGACGGAATGGAGCTTTAGTGCAATCTCCTACATTAACCCTTTTCAGAGTGTTACTGGATGCAACAAAGGGGGTTCCTGACATCAGCACCAAGTCCAGCCAATTCTCCTGAGACTTGCACTATTAAGACCTTCAAAGTGCAAAAGTACATTGAACTTATTTCGATAAACCGGTAATGGTCATTGCATGAGATTAAAGCATCTTTTGTGTTTAAACAGAAAAGCTCATTTTTCACTATATTCCCTTTCACCACCAGATTTAGGTTAATTTATTTTGACAAGTTACCTGAGGACCAATCATGGTACAGGATTGCTCACCAGCATCTCTTTCAAAAAGCAAAAGAAAATGGGCTTAATCTTGTACAACCTCAAAGTACCGGGATTGTGTTCTGAAGAAGACTCATATTGAACTCAAAACGTTAACTCTGTTTCTGTCTGCAGGTAATGCTAGACCTGCTGTGTTTCTCCAGGATCTTAAAGCATTTAACTGACATAAAAAAAATCAACACGGCAACCACATTGCTTTTTTTGTCAAACTTCGAAGAGTTTAATGTAGGGAATGACCAGATAGTCTCATTTTTAATGACGTTGAGTGTTTATACACTTCAGAGAGAGCTGCTCTGCTCGATGGAATATTTCACAACAACAGGGAAGATCATCAACAGGGAAACGTGAAAGGGTTCAGAAAAGATTCACAAGGATGTGCCACAGTTGGAGGATTTGAGCTATAGGGAGAGGTTTAAATGGTTGGTGCTATCTTCCCTGGAGCATCAGAGGCTGAGTGTGACCATATAGAGGTTTATACAATCATGAGAGGCACGGATAGGGTGAATAGTCAAGGTCTTTTCCCCAGGGTAGAGGATTCCAAAACTAGAGGGCATAGCTATAAGATGAGAGGGGAAAGACTTAAAAGGGACCTAAGGGGCAATGTTTTTCACACAGAGGGTGGTATGTGAATGGAATGAGCTGCCAGAGGAAGTGGTGGAGGTTGGTACAATTACAACATTTAAAGGGCATCAGGGTGGGTACACGAATAGGAAGATTTTAGAGGGACATGAGCCAAATGCTGGCAAATGGGCCTAGACAAACGTAAAATATTTAGCCAGCATGGTCAAATTGCATCAAAGGATCAGTTTCCATGTTGTACAGCCCTGCGACTCTATAACAGATAGGGACTTGGTTTAACATTTCATCCAAAAGCCAGCATTTCTAATGGTTTATCATCCCCTCAGTATGGCACTAAGATGCCAGTCTGAAATATGTGCTCAATTCATTGGAGCCATACTGGCTGACACTCATGTATTATCATCAGTTAAGAAGCATCTGGGCATCAGTTCTAAGCTTAAATTTTGATCTATTAAAGACAATGGTTTAAAAGGATTTTCAGCTGGTAAGTCAGGACCACCCACAGCCTTTTGAGTCCAAGCTGATACAGTTTCCTGTGGAGCCACAGCTGTGAGATGTGCATGCAGCAGATTTAAACGACACTGCTAACATCAATATCTCATTTGCCCATTGGTTGAGTCTTACATGAGAGGAAACTGAACAGTAGGGTTCTAGACAACTGCAGTTCTGCCTAGCAACACTCATCAATGCGGATGGTTGGGGAGAATGCAGCGTGGCAACTTTTGTGATGCTGACTGCAAAGAGGGAGTCAGTAGGGACACTTGCCTTCACCAAACAGATTTATTTTTAAATTAAAAATGTTCAGCCCTTGTGTTTGTTTGACAATAACAACAACTTGGCCTTATACAGCAAGGAAGTGAAATATTTAAAGGTGCTTCACAAAGACTTCATGAAACTAAACTTTAGCACTGCCAGGGACCCAGGTTCAATTCCAACCTTGGGCAACTGTCTGTGAGGAGTTTGCACAGTCTCCAAATGTCTGCATGGGTTTCCTTTGGGTGCTCTGGTTTCCTCCCACAATCCAAAGGTGTGAAGGTTAGATGAATTTGCCAAACTAAATTGCCCATGGTGTTCAGGGATGGGTCGGTTAGATGCATTAGTCATGGGCCAATGTACAGTAATAGGGTAGGGGAACGGGTCTGGGTGGGTTACTCTTCGGAGGGTCAGTGTGGACTTGTTGGGCTGAAGGGCCTGTTTCCACACTGTAGGGATTCTATGATCCATCCTGAAGAAAATTAGGTAAAGAAGGAAAGAATTAGTCAGAAGGACAGTTGTAAATCCCTTTTGTAAAGAGCAGCATGGTGGCTCAGTGGTTCGCACCGCTGCCTCACAGGGACCCAGGTTCAATTCCAGTTTTGGGCGACTGTCTGTGTGCAGTTTGCATGTTCTTCCTGTGTCTGTGTGGGTTTCCTCCTGGTGCTCCAATTTCCTTCCCACAGTTGAAAATGTACAGGTGAGGATGGATTGGTGGCCATGCTATATTTCCCCACAGTGTCCAACAATGTGCTGGCTAGATGGGGTGGCCATAAAAAATGCAGGGTTACATGGATGTGTTGGTTTCAGGTGGGTGCTCTTCCAAGAGTCATTATGCAGTTGAATGGCCTGCTTCCACGTTGTAGGGATTCTACATCCTAAAAAATGGGAGGAAAATATTTCAGCTAGGCATGGAATGGGGGTACTGTATCAGGAGGGTGCAGGCATGTCAGCCAATGGTGGAGAAGCTAAAATCAGGTATGTCTAGGAATGCAGATTTCTCAGAGAGCTGCAGGAGATTTCAGACTTGGGGAGGAGTGAAGCCAAAGAGGGAAGTTTCAAGTCAAGGCATCACTCAATTGGGAGTCAGTCATAGCAGTGGAGTAATGGGAACTGCACTTGACTTGTAATTCACAGAATGATGCTAACATTCTGGGGACATGAGTTTGAATCACCCTAGGGCATGGAATTTGAATTAATTGGAAAGCTGTCCTAATGGGGACTATGAAAACACTTTCTAATGTAAAACTTATCCAGGTCAGTAGTACTCCTTTCAGGAAGGAAATCTGCCATCTTTTCCTGGTATGTCCTATATGTGACTCTAGACGCCCATCAATGTGGTTGGCTCTTTGCTGCCCTTGTGCAATGAGTGATGAGTAGTAAGGATTGGTCTAGCTAGAGATGCCTAAATCCCATAAATGAATGTTTTGTGAAAGCAGCTCCAAGATTGCAAACAAACTGGTTCCACCTCAAGACAGCGAGTAGAGAGAGAAACAGAATTGGTTTTGATTTTGGCAGAAGTGAAAAAGAAAGCATGGTTTCTATTTTTGCAGCATTTAATTGAAGAACTGTAGGATGCTGGATTAGCATCCAATCATTTAGGCAATGGAGTGGTAGAAAGAGTCAGTGGTAAGTTAGAGCTTTTAGTTTAATTTCAAAGTAAATTCCTCTTTCCAACAAGCACTAACTCCACAGTGGATTCTGACTGTGATGCTAAGATGGTAAATGCCAAACCATCCAGACGATTAAGGCAGAAGCTGAGAATAAACCTGGAAAGGCCAGTCAGGTTAAGCTGGGGAGTGAGGAAGCTTTTTGAAACAATTAATCAATGATAGCTAAGGCAGCATGCATATTAGGGGGTGACACAGTAGCACAGTTGCTTCACAACACCAGGGACCTGAGTTTGATTCCACCCTCGGGCAACTGTCTAGAGTTTGCACATACTCCGCGTATCTGCCCCGGTTTTCGTTGGGTGGTCTGGTTTCTTCCCAGACCCCAAAGCTATGGTGGTGAGGTGGATTGGCCATGGGAAATGCAGGGTTGCAGGGATAAGGGTGTAGGTCTGGGTGGGATGCTCTTTGGAGGATTGCTGTGGATTCGAGGGGCAGAATAGCCTGCTTCCACATTGTGGGGATTCTATGATCAAAGAAGAGACAGCATTGATTTGTTAAGAATAAATGACGTATGAACAACTTGATGGAGACAAGAGACAACAGAAAGGATGGCTGAGGGCAATGTGTCTGATTGAAAGGAAAATACTATGGATTCTAGAAATCCAAAGCGAACACAGAGAATTCTGGATGGCATCTGTGGTGTGGAGAGAAAAACAGAGTTCCTAATCTCATACAACTTTTCTCCAGCACTGAAAGGTGTGGGAAATTTGTTTTTTGTAAATTATATTGACAGAGGCAGAGGAGGAGCTGTGGGCAGATGATAGAGAAGTGCACTGTAAAAACAAAGGAGTTGTTAATCATGGAGAAAGAGAAAAGAAAGAGATGTAAAATGAGTGGGACTGAAAGTGTGAAAGGGAGAAAATTGGTCCTCTCTACTAAATGCAAAGTAAACAAGACACTAACACAACATGGCTGTGGAGGAAGGCAGGGAGAGAATGAAAGAAAAATGGAGAACCGGCATAATGTAGTCAATTTCTGATGCTATTGGATTCAATATCATGGCTGCAAAGCTATAAAGTGCCTCAGTGGAAAATGAGATGTTGTTCCTCAAGGTTGTGTTCTGCTTTGTTGGAGTGTTGCAATGTATCCAAAACAGAAATGTCAGCTGGAGTCAGGGGTTTATTGAAATCCACTCTGACTCTCCAGCATCTGCAGTTCTCACTATCTCCAGCTTTATTGAAATGGTAAGCAACGTTGGGATTATTCCAATGGATAAGACTATAAAGTATAGGAACAGAATTCGGCCATTCAGACCATTGAGTCAGCTCTGCCATTTGATTGTTGTTTCTCAACCCATTCTCCTTCCTTCTCCCCGCAAACTTTGGTCCTATTATGAATTAAGAACTTATCCATCTGGGTCTTAAATGCCACTCACTGACTTGGCCATCAGCAGCAATGAGTTCCACAAATTTATCATCCTCTTGCTGAATAAATTCCTCCTCATCATAATTCTATAGGGTTGTCCCTTCACTCAGAGACTTTGCCCTCGAGTTCTAGCCTCTCCTACTCATGGAAGCATCTTCTACATATCCACACTAGACAGGATACTCAGTATTTGTAAGTTACCACCTCCTCAGTCTAAACCCTATCAAGTACAAACCCTGAGGATAGAGTGGAGGTGATCTTAAAAGTGGTCACTCAGTCTGTGTTTGGTGTCATCAATATACAAGAGCCCATATTGTGAGCAGTGAATGCAACAAACTAGATTTTTTTCAAGTAGATGGCCTATGGACAGTACAGTTCCACAGGGATCTGTGCTGGGACTGCAACCATTTACAATATGCATTAATGTCCTGGTGGAAAGAAGTGAGTGTACTCTAGCAAGATTTATAGACAACACAAAAATAAATGGAAAGGCAGGTTGCGAGAGGGATACAAACAATTTACAAAGAGGTATTGATAGGATAAGTAAGCAGGCAAACATTTGGCAAATGGAGTGTGGGAAAAGTCGAAGCTATTCATTTTGGAAGAGAGAGCAAAAGAGAAGTATTATTCAAATTGAGAAAAAATGCAGAAAGGTGCAACATAAAGTGACTTGGCATGCTGCAGCCATTATCCCCTGGCATCGTACCCCATTATCCACCTACTACCATGTCCCCTCACCCATTTGCCCCTTATCATCCCAATACCTTCCCATTCACTTTTCTTGTGTACTTAGCCTTTCACAGATGCTTTCAAAGCGCCTTCTAGATGTTTAAATTTCCGAATACAGTGCTCAGTGCAGTATAGGAGGTTTATGTACTGATTCTCTCCATTGCTGGATTTGAGAATTCCTAGATGTGTTCACAACAAGAGGTCCCTGTCCATGAACCCTCAGCACAGAATATGTGGGTATTGTTTTAATCTGATCAGGGTTTATGATGCTGATTGAATTTCTGGGTCACTTAATTTCTACATAAAATTGAAGCCCAGGGACTAAAGGGGGCAGTAGCAGTATTGATAGAAACCTGGCTAAGTGATCTAAAGCAGAGAATTGTAGAGAAAGGGCCAGGAAGTGGTCTTTGGCAGTGTGCTCCAGGATTTATTGCTAATAAAGCCATTGTATTTGATATACATTCACGAATTTGACTTTGTGATAGATTGAGCACAATTTTGAATTTGCAGGCTGATGACACAAAATGTAGAAGTACAGCTCCTGCTGTGGCAAATGTTAACAGTGTAGACTTCAAGAAATCATAGATAGGCCATTGGAATGGGCAGACAAGCATGGCAGATAGAAATTGGTGTGGTGATATAGTTTGGTGGGGAAGAATGAGTGGGGACTATCAACACTAACTGATACAATGCAAGAACAGAGAAATGTGGGAGAGGTGGTGGAGATGAGAAATATCTGAAAGTCTGAAACAGTTAAATAAAACTTCAGATGGGATCATAAGCTTTCTAATTTCCCATGTCACACCAAACTCAGGAAATTATGCTCAAACTATAGAGTTACTCAAGCTGAAGTACTGCATCCATGAAAGTACCATAATAGCTTGCTATGAGCTCATGCCTTTTTTACATTTCTTCTCAAGAGCAAGGGGGCCTCTTTAAGAAACCCATGATAAACCTATCACCATTTTCTTTGTGACTCCATTAAGGTGGCAAATGTTGCAGTCCATCCTTGTGAAATCGATATTGCTACTGCACTGCTGAGGTCTGGAAAACAAGTGTCTCAGAATGCTTCTTGATGTTTTTCAGAACTCCTCTTCATAGCTCCAGCAAAAATGCACATATGAATTGATGACTAACCTTTTAAGTAGCAATTATAATCAAGATCAATGCATTGCTTGCTGTTCTGATTTGGAGATGCCAGTGTTGGACTGGGGTGGACAAAGTTAAATATCACACAATACCAGATTATAGCTCAACAGGTTTATTTGGAGGCACTAGCTTTCGAAGCACTGCTCCTTCATCAGGTGGTGATGATGACCATGTGATGAAGATGCAGGGCTTCAAAAGCAAGTGCCTTCAAATAAACCTGTTGGACTATAATCTGGTGTTGTGTGAATTTTAACTTTGTTTGCTGTTAATACTCAATGATGATGAGCAGACTGTTTTAGGATGTGAGTTAATACACCAAAGTGCCGTAAGCATCCTTTAGGTGAGCTGACAGGCACCTTAATGGACGCCTAACCAATTACTGAGCTCTGCCCCATTCTTAGTCCAGAGTTTCAACTTCATACCTAATATGATACCTTGAACTTACCATCATCATTGATAATTACTAGGAAATTCCATGTCACCTTCCATTGGTTCTGTGAGTCCTTATGTGGCTGATAAACCTGAGCTTCGAGCCACATCTCCAACAGATGCTTCTGGGAGCTGGGGACTGAACCTTGGCCTTGAAATGTTCTCCAAGAATTGTGTCCCTTCAACTTTGAGTTTCCTCTGCGTCATTTTTTTTTCTGAACGAGGGTTCCCCATGTGTTGATGTTTGCATTATGTTTCTTGAGGGAAGCCTTCAAGGAGTCTTTCAAAAGCTTCCTATGTCCTCCTCTCATTCCTTCAGTTCAGTGAAGATCATTTGTCAACCTTGGATGAAAACTACATTTCAACTCAAGATTGGTCGCCTTGGAAGATCATCTACAAAATCCCAGCTTCTAAAATTGAGACTTTTACATTTCCCGTGATCTACAAATATATGGCTATCAGTATGGCCATCATAGCCTATCCTCCTTCACATAGGGACCTTATCATTTAGTCAGGGAAGGCCTTAATCCCACCAGTTTGGAATGGATTTAAATCTCAGGCCCAAGAGTTAACAAGCCCAGTGTAATAACACACCTCTGCCACTGAGATTCGTCTATTAAAGCATTTGCAGTGAAGTGACCGCTGACCTTAACAGCTGCAGGCAATAATAATTTTGAATTTTGTTTCCCCTCCATACAGGAGATATAGAGCAGTGAAGCATCAAATATGCTTGTGTATCATTATCTTGCAATGTTATCATGCATTGTGCCCATTGCTCACAATAAAGCATTGAAGAAATAAAGTGTAGTTTGCATCATATGCATTAATGGACACTATGTATGAAAAGTAACCAATCAAATAATAAGTGCACCACTCCAAGAGCCAGAGTAATAACTGGAAATAGGTGGTAGAGTCACACGTGTATGTCATTTCACGAAAAAAATAAAAGGGCCAATTGGAAATTGGGACAATTAGATTACAAAATCATCCCATCTTGGCACCAACAAATTCAATCTGCTCATGAGGACACAGCTGTTGCTGGAGATTGAATGAACTTTGTAACTGCTTTGGGCAAGCAGTCTGGCAACTGCCACTGAATGGCATTAATGAGACTGAAACTCATCACAGGCGGGTGGTTGGCAATTGCAAAATTGAAATTTACGAACATACAAATGAAAATAAAAGAGAAAATGTTGAGTCGTTTAAATCCACACCATCCACAAGATCAGCGCAATCTATTATATCATTAGGCCTTAGCCTTGGGCCTGTACTTTTGTGGAACCATGGAGCATCTGCACTTTATTTGAAATGATGGCTGGATCCCAGATCCTGATGTCCTGGCTTAATTTCTGACAAATAGGAGAGGAGAGGTGAGATGTGACTCATCATGTGGGAAACAGGCACTCTGCAGGCCGAAGGATGGCTAAATTGTTAGCACTGCTGCCTCACAGCACCAGGGACTCAGGTCCAATTCTAATTTTGGGCAACTGTGTGGAATTTGCATGTTCTTCTCACGTCGGCATGTGTTTCCTCTGACTGCTCTGGTTTCCTCCCACAGTCCACAAAGATGTCCAGGTTGGGTGGATTGGCCATACAAAATTGCCAATAGTGTTCAGGGATGTGTAGGCTATGTGGATTAGCCATAGGAAATGTAGGGTTATGGGGATGAGGTGGGTGTGAAGTGTTGGGTCTGGGTGGGATGCTCTTCAGTGGGTCATGCAGACATGATGAACTGAATAGCCTCTTCCTGTACTGTTGGAAATCTGTGATTTGAAATCAGTACCAACTTGTGAATGTGAATCCAACCCCTATTGTGCAATCTATTGTTTATTCAATCTACCACACAGAGGTTATGTACAAACTATTCATTATAGGTCTGCACCAAATTCTACAGATCATATGCAATCTTTTGTAGAGATCTGGAAAATTGCTAACATGACACCCCTGTTTAAAAAGGCAGTAAGGCAAAAGATGGAAAATTATAGACTGATTAGCCTAACCTCGGTCTTGGGTAAGATTTTATAAAGGATGAGATTTCTGAATACTTAGAAGTGTATGGTAAAATAGGGCAAAGTCAGCATGGTTTCATCAAGGGGAGCTCATGTCTGATAAATCTGCTAGAATTCTTTGAGGAAATAACGAGCAGTTTAGACCAAGGAGAGACAATGGATGTTAACTACCTAGACTTCAAGAAGGTCTTTGACAAGGTGCTGCACAGGATGCTGTTGAGTAAGATAAGGGCCCTTTGTGTCAGAGGCAGGGCGCTGGTATGGATGGATGATTGGCTGTCTGGCAGAAAGCAGAAAGTGGGGATAAAAGGGTCCTTCTCAGGATGGCAGCCGGTGACAAGTGGTGTTCCACTTTTCACTCTATACATTAACGATCTGGATGAAGGAACTGAGAGCATTCTGGCTAAACTTGCAGTGATACAAAGATAGGTAGAGGAACAGGTAGCATAGAGGAGATGGGGAGGTTGAAGAAAAATTTGGAGAGGTTAGGAGAGTGGACAAAGAAGTGGCGGATGGAGGATCCATGGGAAAGTGTGAGCTCATGCACTTTGGTCAGAAGAATAGAGGCATGAGTCAAGAGTGTGGTGTCGGAAAAGCACGGCTGGTCAGACAGCATCTGAGGAGAAGGAAAATCAATGTTTCAGGCAAAAGGCCTTCATCAGAATTACTGATGAAGGGCTTTTGCCGGAAATGTCTATTTTCCTGCTCCTCAAATGCCTCCTGACCTGCTGTGCTTCTCCAGCACCACACTCTCGACTCTAATCTCCAGCATCTTCAGTCCTCACTTTCACCTTGAATAGAGGCATGGATTATTTTTTAAATGAGGAGAAAATTCAGAAGTCTGAAATACAGAGACTTGGAAGTTCCAGTCCAGGATTCTCTCAAGGTAAAATTGCAGGTTGCGTCAGTAGGTAAGAATGCAAATGCAATGGTGACATTTATTTTCAGATCACTTGAATATAAAAGTAAGGATGTACTTCTGAGGCTCTATAAAGCTCTAGTCAGACCGCATTTAGAGTATTGTGCACAGTTTTAAGCCCTGTAGCTCAGGAAGGATGTACTAGCCCTGGAGCGTGTTCAGAGGACATTTACACGAATGGTCCCAGGAATGAAAAGCTTCACACATGAGGAATGTTTGAGGACTCTGGGTCTATACTCGACAGAATTTAGAAGGATGAGGAGGGATCTAATTGAATCATATAGAATACCGAATGGTCTGGACAGAGTCAATGGTGCGAAAATGATTCTATTGGTTGCAGAGATTAGGCAAAACTTCTTTAGCCAGAGAGTGGTGAATCTATGGAATTCACTGCCACAGAAGGCTGTGGATGCCAGGTCATTGAGTAAATTTAAGACTGAAACAGATAGGTTCTTGAGTAACAAGGGGATCAAGGGTTATGGGGAGAAAATGGGAGAATGGTGTTGAGAAATGTACCAGCCATGATTGAATCGCAGAAGAGACTGGATGGCCTGAATGGCCTAATTTCTGCTCCTTTGTCTTATGGTCTTATTTGCATGCTCCTTCAGGTTCTATTCAAACTGTGTCATCACAGTTCTACCCAACTTGCTCAATTTACTGAAGGAAAGTTCAGTTTTTTTTTCTTGAGTTGTAGGATGATAGTGGGACTGGATTAGGTTAGAATATCTGGTCGGCATGGATGAGTTGGACCGAATCTGTTTCCATGCTGTACATCTTGATGATTCTATGACTCTATAATCGAGTAGACTTTCAAAATGTCTGCCTCATCTCTCATTCAACTATTCAGTTCTACATAAGAAGAATGTAGGAAGAAAGATGAGCCCTTCAAGCCTGCTCCGCCATTCACTAAGATCATGGCTGATCTTTTTGAGGCCTCAGCTCCACTTACCTGCCCACTCACTGTAACCCTTAATTCTTTTACTATTCAAAACATTATCTACCTTAGCTTTAAAAGCATTTACTGAGGAAGCCTCAACTACTTCACTGTGCAATGGGATCTATTCCATTCACCTGAAAGGTTAAACATGGGTTTGGTGTAACACTTCATCCAGAAAACATAATCTCTGACAAGTACAACACTCTTCAACTGCGGCACTGGAATGTCTGTCTTGATCAAAAGCAAGATGTGGGACTTGACTGAGGATCTTGTGATTCAGAGGTTGATGCTCTCAGTTTTTTAAAAATTCTACTAAACTATAGAATGTTAGATGTTCTTTTTAAGGCAAAGGGAGATTGATTATTGTTCAGCTAGAATGTGAAATTTTGTCGGGGGTTGGGGGTGCCGAGTGGGAGAGCAGATTTGAGATTGCAATCAGATCTTATTGAATGGGGCAGCATATTCCATCGGCTGAATGGCCTACTCCAGCTCTCCTTGTTTATATTTTCATATATGTGCACAATATTAACAAAGTCTGATTGAGGAGAGCTACACATTGTTCATGAATTTTAAGCAAGAGAAATGTGTTGCCTGCTACTATTTTCATTTCCTTGTTCATTATCCCAATGCTTTCCATGTCAGTTCTTTATTTGCATTTGATTTACGCATTGAAACCCTTCAGCATGCACCTTGTTCACTATCCTTGATGGAAGTTTTGGAATTTCATTACGTAGCATGTATATGTAAGTTGGCACAGTAGTCTAGGCTAGTGTTAATGTCCACATGAGCCTTTTGTCACCTCTTCCACCCTGTCTAATATCAAAACCTTCTGTTCTTTTCTCCCTCCTGATTTATTCGAGCTTCTCTTAAATCTGTACTTTTCACCTTAACTCTTCTTTGTGGGAGCAAGTTCAATAAGCTAACCATTCCCTGGGAATTGAAGTTTCTCCTGGATCTTTTATTGAATTTATTAGTGACTTTCTTTGTTTAATATCCTTTAATTTGAGTTTCCCCAACAAGTGGTGACATTTTCTCAATACCTGGCATATCCAAACCTTCTCATTATCCTAATGACCTCTAAGAGGTCAGCCCTCTGTTTTCTCTTGGCTCAAGAGAAGAGCACTGGGTTGTACAATTTTTCTGACAGGCATAGATTTCAGTATCACACTTATTTCAGTGTCACACCTTCTTTAGTGTCTAGAATTTTAAAAAATATCAGATGAAGACAGTTTGTATTTATTAGAATGAATGTTTTTTATTATCTAGCTCTTACTTGTAGTAAAATATTCAAATAGAGGATGGGGTTAATACTTGTTATGGGAAATACTTGTTATCACTTGTAAGCTTTGTATAATTGACCATTTTAAACACTGCAGCAGTATGATATAAAGATAAAACTTCCATATAACCTAGTACTCTACTGCATCCTACAAAAACGTTTTCCCCAGAAACAGACCTTTTGGTCCACCTCAGAAATCCCAATCCTTGGCCCAACTAACTTCTTAGGACTTGGGTCAAGAGCGGGGTGTTGGAAAAGCACAGCAGGTCAGGCAGCATCCAAGATGAATGAAGGGCTCTTGCCCGAAACGTCAATTTTCCTGTTCCTCAGATGCTGCCTGACCTGCTGTGCTTTTTCAGCACCCCACTCTTGACTCTGATCTCCAGCACCTGCAGTCCTCACTCTCATTACTTGAATCTAAAGGTGTTGTATTTGATGAATGGTACTTTTACTCTTTCTTCCAATAGCATGACAATTCCTAACTCACTCTGCCTCCTCACTCACCCAGTTTCCTTCTCCAATTCAATGATCTTCTGCACCACCAGCACTCTCTCTCACTCATTTGTTGATGATTGAATTCTACATTCAAGACACCATCTCAGTTTGCATGCCTTCAGCATTCATAGCCTCTAACTTTCTACCAGTGTAATGCTTGAGTCACATTTTGATCTTTTCTGAGGCTTTCAAAGGTGCAAAGAATTTTGTTTCGCAATTTCAACATTTACTGAAAGTAAAGTAGGAACAACATTTTGCAGATCCCCTCTTGGTAATTTGTTTTATATTGACAATGTTAACCTTAATTTGCATCTCTGTCGTGGTTAGAACTACCAGGAAGTTCATGATCTTCTTTCATATCAAAAACTAGTTGCTACCATCCAGAGATTTAACTGTCTTAAAGGCTAGGAATTGGGATGACCTGTTGAGATTGTATCGGCCATTGGTGAGGCATCTTCTGGAGTACTGTGCCCAGTTCTGGTTGTCCTGCTATAGGAGGAATATTATTAAATTGGAGGGGGTTCAGAAAACAAATGACCAGGATGTTGTCAGGAATGGAGAGTTTTAGATGTAAAAATAGGCTGGAAAGACTGGGACATTGTTCATGGAGAAAAGGAGCTTAACGGGTGATCCTTATTAGGGTTTGCAAAATCAAGAGGGGCATAGATAAGGTGAATGACAAGGTCTTTTCCTTATGTTGGTGGGGGGGGGGGGGGGGGGGGGGGGAGGTGTTCAAAACTAGAAGTTATATTTTTTAGGTAAGAGGAGCAAGATTTAGAAAGGACTTGAGGAGTAGCTTTTTTTACATAGAGAGTGGTTCATTCGTGGAATGAATTCCAAAGAAAGTGATGGATGATGGTAGAATTGCAATGTTTAAAATACATTTGTTTCAGTTCATGAAGCGGAAAGATATGGGCCAAGAGGAGGCAGGTGGGACTAGTTTAGTTTGGGAATATGGTCAGCATGAATTGGTTGGACTGAAGGATATGTTTCCATGCAATATGACTCTCTGACACTATGACCACATTTGAATATGGCTGTCCTATTTAGCATTCGGCTTCTGACACCATTCTGCCACTTCTGGAGCATTAATGAAGCTTATTGATTGAATGCAATATGCCTTCCATTTCTACTGTGAAAGATATTTTGGCTTGCTTTAGCACATTTCTTATCTTAGACTTTACAAATTCTCATCTCTTAACACTCTCCTAAATGAGTCTGAGCTGTTTAGACCTTTGAAAGTATTTTTGCTAGCCTTGACTTTTTAGGCTCACCTTTGATTATATTAGCCAGGTTAATTAATAAAACAGACTATTGGTGGACTTCACATTCCATTGTATGATAAAAGTGAAAGTACTCTGTTCATAGTGCAAAACGGCTGGTTTAAATATGTTGATTTTCTTTCCCATTGCCTTAAATGGAGTAAAATCAACATGACGTGGATGTCCTTTTCTTGGATGGGAGTGGACAAAGTCAGAAGTCACAAGACACCTGGTTATAGTCCAACAGGTTTATTTGAAATCATAAGCTTTTGGAGCGCAGCTCCTTCATCACCTTGGGTCCTACTCTGGCCTTCTACAAGAAACATCTTCATTTGCATTCCATCCAGGCCTCTCAGTATTCTGTGAGTTTCAATGAGATTTCCCCTCATCCTTCTAAACTCTACTGAGCGCACACTTGGTGTCCTCAAATGCTCCTCGTGTGATGTGCCCTTCATTCCTGGGATCATTCTTCTAAAACTCCCCTTGAGCCCCTGAAATGGCAGCACATGCTTTCTTAGATACAAGACCCCAAACTACTCCCGCCATCCCAAACGTGGTCTGATCAGAGCTTTATACAGCATCAGCAGTATATCCCTGCTCTTGTTTCTCACCCTTTTGAAATGAATGCTAACATTGCATTTGTCTTCCTAACTGCCAAATGAACTTAAATGTTAACCTTGAGACAACACTGAGCGAGGATGCCTAATTCCCTTTGTACTTCAGATTTCTGAAGCTGTGGAAGGTAGAGAGGCAGAGAGGTTTAGGGAGGAAAAGATTAAAGCATGGGGCTTAGTGATGTGAAAACATGGCCCTGATGGTAGGTTAAAGACATAGGAGTGAAAGAATTTAGAGTCAGAATTAGACACACTCGAAATTAGGACTGATAGAGTTAAAGGAATGCAGGAATCCAAGATATGCAGATGTAGATCATAAAGGAATTCAAATATATGGATAACAAATTATCATAACTAATGTATTATATGTAATGTATTATATATAATGTATTATGCCTCCTTGATATCTTTGTAGTTTTTGACACAACTGACAATTCCATTTATCTTCCAATGCCTCCAATTTAATAAAAATACTTTATTGCATGTATTCAATTTCACAATATTGTCAGAAAATGGAAATATAATCTTCACAATGTCTACTGCACAATGGTAAGGCTTAAGCATCAACATCTTATTGGAACTTCTGTCAAGCACTCAATATTAACGGCGATTTCAATCTGTCAGTAATAACAAATTTTGAATCAGACATAGTACAAAGCCATAAGCATCCAAAAGTGAAACAAGCACTGAGGTTCTGTCTCCAATACTGGTTAACCTCTTATTTTTATGTCACACCAAGATGTTGAAACCATTTTAACTGGGCTTTGAATGGCAATCAATCCACTAACCATCCAGATTTCACTGTTCCAAATAATGGTAATTGGCTAAGGTTATCAATGATCCGGAAATATGACTCATATCTTGTTATCTTTTTTCAGAGAAAGCATAAAGATCATAGCATAAACTGAGCAACGCACGCAGATCACAACAAAATAATTACAGATTGCAAGAACTTTAAGGAACAGCAAAAGACACAGCATGAAACTTGACACTAGACTCAGAATCCAGTTCCAACAGTATGTTCCTTTTATTATGGTCAAACACATGAAAACTAAATGCTTAGTGAAGGTGGAGACTGCACATAAAAGAAAGCTATAGCATAGATTTTTGAGCAAAATGCTAAGGGAAAGGTTTTAAAAGTTGCATAAGTATTAATTTGTCTCATAAGTTGTCAAAAATAATTATTTGGTCATTCAGATCAGTTGATTTTTAAAAAATGTTTATGATATCAATTACCTGCAACAGGTAGTGGTAACATGGTCAGGCAAGTGTAAACTGTCAGCAGTGCTGTGCAGTGGGGTACAGGTGATGAGCTGTAATTTAAGGAAACACAGCATGATGTTCAACACATTCCCAGCATGAAAAGTTACATAAGCCAACAGTCAATGGAAGAATGAAAGGAACCAGTAAAATAGATTGTAGTCACATTTTCCCTCTCTTGTTTGGCTTGCTCATTGAAAAATGGCAGAAGTAAAAGTAAGTGACTTCAGACCCACAGCAATGTGGTTGACACATACTGCCCTCTGGGCAATTAGGGATGGGCAGTAAATGCTGGCCTAGCCAGCGGCGCCCTTATCTCGTGAATGCTTTTTAAAATGTTACCACAATCCTAACAGGCCACAGGGGAGGGGGGTCCTATCTCAGAGAGAGTTGACTCGTGGTGAGTTTAAGCTGAGGGTCACCACACGATGGGTTGAGAAGGAGAGTCCTTCATAGCAATTGCAACCAGTGCAGGAATTGAACTCCTGTCTTTGGTATCACTCTGCATCATAAACCAACCATTCGAGTTAACACACAGTTCAGACTACCTGCAACATAAACACACATACAAACAAGTGCACTCACACATCTCACAGACAATGTTTTGAAAACTGTAACTATATGAAGTATTTTTGAGAAAATGTCATTGAGGTTCATTGTGTTTATTCTGCAAATATATACGAAGTCGGCATATTCTTCATGTCAACTCTGAACCATTATGGTGCTGTCATCTCGTTGTCAGAAATTTGCTTCTTCAAAAGCCACTCAATAGACTTAAGTGGAGAATCTTATGGACCAGACAAAACCCCCTCAAAAGTTAGCCTCGGCGCTAAAAGCTGTTTTATTTAAAGGAAAAGCATTGTGTTCCAGATGTTTAAACTGGTCCACCATCAGGCTTTAAGCAAAACACACTTTATTCTTACAATACAGTTAAACTTCAAACAAAAGAAGAATTGGCACAACTTTAACTCTATTGCAATATGAAATAAAATACTGTATTATTTAACAACTAATCATCAACTGCTCCAATGCAGCAGCATCCCATAAACACACACTTGGCGAAGGCAATTTCAGCAAAGTTTAGATTTTACTCGTGCTATTTCCTCTCCAATCTTGGAGGAGGAACACCAAAAGAAACAATCGTACAGCAGAGAGGGAATTCAAGACTTTGCTGTAGCAGACAGAGAGCTGTACCTATCAGCTTCACCAGGCAACTCCAAACCCTAACTGAAAGCAAAACTAAAACCTTGGGTCCAATTTTTAAAAAAAAATCACCATCGAGCTCAAAGCTGTTTACCCACTTCTTCTGAAGTCGACATTTATCACCACTGTGGCAACAGCTGTCTACAAGAGAAACAGTTCGCATTACATCTCTCTTACGGACACATTACCATCACAAGATTATACTGATGCAGGAAATGCAGAACCATTAGAGATGCCATGTTTTGGATGAAATGTTAAAATGAGGTCTCTCTCTCTCTCTCTGTGTTTTTCATCTGGATACAAAAGATTCTATGGCTGAATCTTATTGTATCTTTTTGGCTTAGATTTTTTTGGAAGAATCTCCATGGTGAGGACTGGTGAGCTTATTTCACTGAAATGTACTGACTTCACATCATTAACTATCTACCCTGCACCTACAGCATTCCCCATGAACCATTTTGGTTCCATCTCAGCACAGGCCATTTCGAGAATAACTCAATAATATCCTAGAATCCACTAGTATCTACTGTGCCCCTGCCAGAGGATCCTGCTGGATGGGCTGGTACTCATTTGGGACTTCCTCTTCCACCTGGATTAACAATGGAGGCCATCGCACCAGACCATGCTAGTCTGGTCCAAGAATGTGAAAACATCTTACCCTTGACAGGCATATTAGATTAGACTTACAGTGTGGAAACAGGCCCTTCGGCCCAACAAGTCCACACCAACCCGCCGAAGCGCAACCCACCCATACCCCTACATTTACCCCTTACCTAACACTACGGGCAATTTGGCTTGGCCAATTCACCTGACCCGCACATCTTTGGACTGTGGGAGGAAACCGGAGCACCCGGAGGAAACCCACGCAGACACGGGGAGAACGTGCAAACTCCACACAGTCAGTCGCCTGAGGCGGGAATTGAACCCAGGTCTACAGGCGCTGTGAGGCAGCAGTGCTAACCAGTGCTAATATCTGTGATGATAGAGCATAAGCTTAAGGTGAGGAGCAAGTAGTTTAGAGAACTAAGCTAAGGAAGCTTATTTTCTTACTCAGATGGTGTAGAAGAACTGAATAAATACTTTGTGTCAGTCTTCACTGTGGAAGACATGAATAATATCATAAAAATTCAAGAGAACCAGAGGGCAGAGCTGAGTATGGTGGCCATCACCAAGGAGAAGGTGCTGGAAAAACTGAATGGCTTGAAGGTAGATAAATCACCCGGACAAGATGGAGTACACCCTAGAACTCTCAGGGAGATAGTTGAAGAGTTTGTGGAGGCATAAGTGGTGATCTTTCAGGAATTGTTAGAGACAGGAAGGGTCTCAGAGGACTGGAAAATCACTAACGTGACACCCCTGTTTAAAAAAGGGGTTAAGGCAAAAGATGAAAAATTGCAGGCCGATTAGCCTAACATCGGTCATGGATAAGACTTTGAAATCCACTATGAAGGATGAGATTTCTGAATACTTGGAAGTATTTGGTAAAATAGGGAAAAGTCAGCACATGAGTTCATAAGAGGGAGGTCATGACAGACAAATCTGCTAGAATTTTTTGAGGAAGTAACGAGCAGGTTCAATCAAGGAGAACCAATGGATGTTATCTAACTGGACTTCATGAAGGCCTTTGACAAGGTGCCAACAGGAGGCTGCTGAGTAAGATGAAAGCCCATGGTGTTAGGGACAAGGCGCTCACATGGATAGAAGCTTGGCTCTCTGGAAGAAAGCAGAAAATGGGGATAAAAGGGTCCGTCTCAGGATGGCAGCCAGTGATAAGTGGTCTTCCGCAAGGTCAGTTTTGGGACCACTGCTTTTCACTTCATACCTTAACAATCTAGATGAAGGTACTGGGGGCATTCTAGCTTAATTCACAGACAATACTAAGATAGATAAAGAAACATTGATGGGGCAGGAGGCTGCAGAAAGATGTGGACAGGTTAGGAGAGTGGTCAAAAAAGTAGCAGATGGAGAATAACATGGGAAAGTGTGGTTATGCACTTCGGTAGGAAGAATAGAGGCATGGATTATTTCCTAAATGGGGAGAAAGTTCAGAAGTCTGAAGTGCAAGGAGTTCTAAATCCAGTATTCTCTCAAAGTAAACTTGCAGATTGAGTCAGTAGTGAAGAAGGTTAATACAATGTTGTCTTTTATATTTGAATATAAAAGCAAGGATGTACTTCAGAGGCTCCATAAGGCAATGGTCAGTCCACATTTGGAGGATAGTGTGCAGTTTTGGGCCCCATATCTCAGGAAGGGTGTACAGGCTCTGGAGCATATTCAGAGGAGGCTCATGAGAATGGTCCAAGGAATGAAAAGCTTTAAACATGAGGAACATTTGAGGTCTCCGGATGCATAAGTGTTGGAGTTTAGAAGGATAAAGAAGGATCTCATTGTAACTTACAGAATACTGAATGGCCTGGGCAGAGTAGATGTTGGAAAAATATTACCATTGGCTGAAGAGACTGGGACCTGAGGACATAGCCTTAGAGTAAAGGGAAGATGTTTTAGAACAGAAATCAGGAGAAATGTCTTCAGCCAGAGTGGTGAATCTATGGAATTCATTGCTATGGATGCCAGGAATTGGGTACATTTAAGACTGAGATGGATAGGTCCTTGATTGTCAAGGGGATCAAGGGTTAATGGGAGAAAGCGGGAGAATGGGGTTAAGAAACTTATCAGACATAATTAAATGTTGGAGAAGATGCAATGAGTTGAATGATTAGATTAGAGTGGTGCTGGAAAAGTAAAGCTGGTCAGGCAACATCCGAGGAGCAGGAAAATCGACGTTTCGGGCAAAAGTCCTTCATCAGGAATGGAGGCAGGGAGCCTCTAAGATGGAGATGAATGGCCTAATTTCTGCTCCTATGTCTCATACAAATATTCAATGTGCTACTTGAGATTGTGGTGGAGGTATATACTCTCAAAACACTTAAGACGCATCTGGATGAATACTTAAAATGGCAGGGCATAGTATGCTATGGACCAAGTGCACATGATTGCAATTAATGTAGTTCGGTGTTTGTTGGTTGCCATTAACATGGTGGGCTGGAGGGTCTGTTTTTATATTGTATGACTCATGGATTAAAGCAGCCTCAGCTATTTGGAGGAATGAACAGCACCATAAGACAATAGTAATGATGTATCTTATGCACCAGAGTCAAGGGTGTGGTGCTAGAATAGATGAAGGGCTTATGTCTGAAAAGTTGATTCTCCTTCTCCTCGGATGCTGCCTGACCTGCTGTGCTTTTCCAGAATCACTCTCTTGACACTGATCTCCAGCATTTGCAGTTCTCTTCTGCACCAATCTAAGTTCCATCACCTTCTCTGTGATACCTCACACTCACTCTATCTCTGCCCACCTTGTACCAAGGCTCACACTTTCATTTCTTCAACATCTTTCTTCATTAGTTCTCTCACTGGTGAGGGAGATTCACGACCTCAACTTCAGTCAGTGGTCAGGTTCAGGAGGGTCTGATGACAAACGAGGCAGGTAGAGGGATCTAGGAAGTAGTGCTGAAGGACCCTCAGCCCTTGTGTTTGTTGAACAGGTTTGAGATTCTTGTTCCCTTTGTGGATGAGAATGGGCTACAAGGATGGTCAGGAAACTGTCCATAGCAGGGTGACAGGGAGGCATTTAAGAATGGGGAGGAAAGTGAAATGTAGTTGTAATTGGAGATTTTATAGTCAGGGGAATAGACATTGTTCTCTGTGGCCAGGATCAAGAGTTCCGAAGGCTGTGTTGCCTGCCTGGTGCTAGGGTTCAGGATAACTCATCTGGGCTGCAGATGAACTTGGAGTAGAAGGGGAAAGATCAGTTGGCATTATCCATGTGGGTACCAACGATATTGCTAGAAAGAGAGGAGAGGTTCTGCTGAGGGGAACTAGTACAAAGCAGAATCAAAAAGGGAATGTACCTGGAGCTCTGGATGGGGCTTTAAACTAAATTTTGAATGGTGGGAAGGAGTTCAGTTACGTGAAAAATTATGCAAAAGGTTAAAAGGACGAGGCAGCTCAGCAGAGGTATTAAAGTTTCTAGAATAAGTAATAAGACTGAGAGTATGGAAAGTGTCAGGAATCTAACTTTGGACACAGCAGATGAGTGGACAACTCTGAGAAGGGGAGCAGTCAATGCTGGACTTAGGGTGTTCTACTTTAACGCACGTTGTATATGAAACAACATAAATGAACTTATACCGCAAACTGGAATTGGCAGGTACGATGTTGTGGAGATCATAGAAATGTAGCTATAAGGTGATCAAGGCTGGGAAGATACACATCCTATCAAAAGGACAGGCAGGTGGGTAGGAGGTGGGGGGATGGGATAGTGTTGCAGTGTTAGTACAGAATAAAGTTAAATTAATAACAAGAAATAATGTGGAGTTGGAAGGGATAGAATCTGTGTGGGTAGAGTTGAGGAACCGCAAAGTTTGGAAATACCCTGATAGGAGTTGTGTATAGGCCTCCCAGCAGTCGTCAGGATGTGAGGCAGAAAATGATTGAGGAAATAGAAAAGACATGTATGAAAGACACTATCCTAATGTCATGGGGGGGCCTCAATATGCAGGCTCACTGGGATTATCGCTTTGGGAACGATTTCAAGAAAATGAATTGGTGGAATATCTACAAAATTCTTTTTTGGAGCAACTTATATTAGAGCCCACAAGTGAACATGCAATTCTGGATTTGGTGATCATGAGGGGTGTGGATAGGGTAAATAGACTTGGCCTTTTCCCTGGAGTGGGGGAGTCAAGAACTAGAGGGCATAGATTTTGGGTGAGAGAGGAAAGATTTGAAAGGGACCTAAGTGGAACCCATTTCATGCAAAATGTGGTGCATATATGAAAAAAGCTGCAAGAATTGGTGGAGGCTGGTACAATTACAACTTTAACAAGGTATCTGAATGGGTACATGAATAGTCTAGAGTGATATGGGCCAAATGCTGGTAACTGGGACGGGATTAGGTTGGTTATCTGGTCAACATGGATGAGTTGGACCGAAGGGTCTGTTTCCATGCTGTACGTCTATGACTCTCTTGAATGAGGCAGGTTTTCCTCGGGAGCTGAAGGCGAAGGAATACCTGGGACCAGCGACTATAACATGATAGACTTCACCCTGCGGCTTGAGGAGGAGAATCTGGAATCAGAGAGAATAATATTAAAACTGATTAAAGTTGATTAACATGAGGAAAGAGCTGGCCAGAGCTGATTGGAAGAGGCAGACTGTGGAGCAGCAATGACAGAGGTTTCTGGAGGTAATTTGGGAGGCAGAGGAGAAATTCATCACACGGAAGATGAAATATTAAGGGAGGACAAGACAAACATGGCTGACAAGGGAAGTCAGGGACAGCATAAGGAAAAGGGCACAGTGTGCTGCAGGTCAGTGGAAAGCCACAGGATTGGGAAGCCTTTTTAAAACCAGCAAAGGACAATTCAAAAAGCAATAAGGAAGGAGAAGAGGAAATATGAGAGTAAGCTATTTAGTAATATAAAAGAAGATTGGAAAAGTTTCTTTTTTAAATATTCAAAAGGTAAGAGAAAGACAAACATTGACGTTGGATCACTGGAAAATGAGACTGAAGAAGTAGTAATGGGGAACAAAGAAATACTCGAGGAACTGAATAAGTACTTTGCATCAGCGTGGAAGAGACCAGGAATATACCAGAACTTCAAAAGAGTCAGGAGATAGAGGTGAATGCAGTGGCCATCACTAAAGAGAGAGTGCTGGAGAGGCTGAAAGGTCTAAAGTGGGATAAGTTTCTCAAATCAGATGGTCTACACCCCAGAATTCTGAAGGAGATAGCTAAGATGATTGTGGAGCTACTGGTGGTGATCTTTCCGAAATCACTGGGGTCAAGGAAAGTCCCAGAGGACTAAAAAATAGCTCATGTAATACTCCTCTTTAAGAATGGATGGAGGTTTAAAACAGAAAACTTTGACCGGTCAGCTTGACCTCAGTCATCGGTAAGATATTGGGATCCATTCTTAAGCATGAGATTGCAGAGTACTGAGTATTGCATGATAAAACATGAGGAGTTAGCACAGCTTCGACAAGGGAAGGTCATGCCTAAAAAACCTGTTGAGGAGGTTATGAGCAAGTTAGACAAAGGAGAGCCAGGGAACGTGATCTATTTGAATTTCCAGAAGCCTTCTGATTATGTGCACCACAGGGGGCTGCCAACTAAGATAAGAGCCCATAGTGTTAGGGACATTGAACTGGCTTAGTTAGAGGATTGGTTGACTGGCTAAAGATGGGGCGTGAAGATAAAGAGGGCTTTACAGGATGGCAGCTTGACAACTAATGGAGTTCCGACCAGGTCAGTGTTGGAGCCACATCTATTCATGTTATACATTAATAATCTGAATGAATGAACTGAAGGCTTTGTTGCTAAGTTTGTAGATGGCACAAAGGTAAGTAGAGTGGCACATATGTTGAGAAAGCAGGGAGGCTGCAGAAAGACTTTGAAAGAATGGGGAAGTGGAGAAAAAATGGGCAATGAAACACCATGTGGGTATGAAGTTATGCTCTTTGATCAGAAGAATAGTGGCATAGATTACTTTTAAACAGGGAAGGGTTTCAGAAATCTGAAGCACAAAGGGAGTCCTAGTTCAGGAATCTCTTAAGATTAATATGCAGATTCAGTTGGCTGTTGGGAGGGAAAATGCAATGTTCGCATTCATTTCCAGAGGGCTAGAATACCAGAGAGATGTACGGCTGTATCAGACTCTGGTCAGACCGCAATTGGAATAATGTGATTAGTTTTGGGCCCAAAATATAAGGAAGAATGTACTGATGTTGGAAAGGGTCCAGAGGAGATTTACAAGAATGTTCCCGGGAATGAGGGACTTGCCAAATGAGGAACAGTTGAGGGCTGTTGGTTTGTACTTAATAGGGTTTAGAAGGATGAGGGTGGAATCTGGTTGAAACTTATAGAATAGTGAGAAGACCAAACAGTGTGGACATGGAGAAGATGTTTCCACTAGTGGAGAGGCTGGGACGTCAGGGTACACCTTCATTGTGAAGAGAAAATTCTTTAGAACTGAGATGAGGAGGATTTTCTTTAGCCACAAGGTGGTTAATCTGTGGAACTTGTTACCGCAGAGGGCTATGGAGGCCAATTCATTGAGTGTATTCAAGATAGAGATAGATAAGTTCTAGTTTAGTAGGGGCATCAAGGGTTAGAGGGAGAAGGCAGGGGAATGGAGTTGAGAAACATATCGGTTCCTGATGAAGGGCTTATGCTCGAAATGTCGAATTCTCTATTCCTGAGATGCTGCCTAACCTGCTGTGCTTTGACCAGCAACACATTTGCAGTTGAGAAACATATCAGCCAAGATTGATTTATGCAGCAAACTTGATGGGCCGAATGGCCTAATTCTGCTCCTATATCCTTTGGGGGTTTGATGTCATATGCCTAATACTGTTCTTTTGTTTACAAAATTAACGATTCCATGTTTTCCTTTTTTATACCCTATTTGCAAACGTTTTGCCCACTGACTTAATGGTCAATATCCCAGTACAAACTGTTTATAGCCCTCTCAAAACTTGACTTTCCATCTCTTTTTTGCAAATTTAACATCATTTTTCCTCCAAGTTATTAATATATATCATAAACAATTGCTGAAAATATATTATCCCAGGCACTGATCATGTGGAAACCCCTGGTTATGTGTCACTAAGATGGACAAAGGGCCCCTTTACCCAGTCTTTGATTCTTGCTCATGAGCCAGTTCCCCTTCTACCTTAATATACTATTCCAACTCAATGGTCTGTAATCTTGTGAATTATCCATTTGTGAGGCATCTTGCTGACCACTTTCTGGAAATCCAAATACAACACATCTACTGGTTCCTCTCTATCCACTCTGGTTGAGATTTCCTTAAAGATCTCTGATAAATAATTCGAAAACAATTTCTTTTACCTGAAGCCATGCTGACTCTGCTTGATTAGATTATGATTTCCCAAATGGGCTGTTATTCCTTCCTTAATGATTGATTTCAACACTGTTCCAACAATAGATGTTAGGCTAATCGACCCAATAGTTACTCCCCTTTTGCCTCCCTCTCTTTTTGAATAGAGGTGTCATGTTGGCTGTTTTCCAATCCTCTGTTCATGCTCCAATGATCAATAAGCCTCTTTAATCATCGACTTGCTGCTGCTCAATGCTAACCTTGCGACCTGCTTGAGAAGAGAAAAAAAGATGGAACAGAATACTTCTAACGTTAAGGTCTACATTAGAGACAAAAAGACTGCAGGTGGTGGAATCCAAAATAGAAAGGCAGGAGGCTGGAAGAACACAGCAGGCCAGGCAGCATCAGGCGATGGAGAAGTTGACCCAGTCCTGAAGAAGGGTTGCACCCGAAACATCGACTTCTCCACCTCCTGATGCTGCCTGGCCTGCAATGTTCTTCCATCCTCCCGCCTGTCTAACAAGGTCTGTATCATCAGGCTTCTCTGATTCTACTACAAATCTCACCTAAGCTGATACTGCTCACACCCCTATAAGATTACATCCCATGATAGTGTTTAAAAGGAGAATTAAACATTCCTCCTGGAATTTTCTGGTCAACATTTATGAAACAACATTGATTAAAAAAAAGAACAATTAGAACTACAAGTCTTTACTGTGGATTTAATTAAGCAACAGCATTCTCATGTCTAATTCTTAAGGGTTGTGTTTTTGTATTCTGCCACGGGATGTGGGTGTCACGAACTAGTGAGACTGTATTTGTTGTCCAAAGACCAATTCAAAGTCAGCCATTTGTTGGTGAGTCTGGAGTCCCCCAGAAGCCAGATTCCCATTAGTGAAGCAGATGGGTTTCTCGATATTTTTGAATCATTCTGTGAGGGATGTTATCACATACCTCTGCAGCAGGTGGGACTTGAACCCAGTTCTGTTAGCCCAGAGGAGTGGGCAGTGCCATTGTGTCAGAAGATGCCACGCCATCACCCCCCCCCCCCACCCCCCCCAACCCCACCGCCTCATTCCAGATGAGCTTTTAATGATAAATCAATAGTCCATCAACAGATGGTCACCTGTAAGGTTAGTTGCTTTTTAATTCCAGATCTTGATTGAATTCAATTTCCACCAACTATTATGGTGGGATTTGACTCAGTTAGCCTGGGGTTTTGGATGACTAGCCCACTGACATTACCACTCCATAATCACCTCTCCCTTCGACTCAGTGTTCAGGCTTCACAACAGGATGTGCTTGTGAATCTAAGTTGATAATTTACAGCTGTATAATCAGAGATGATGTTTGCCTAATCACAGGTTAAACTCAGGACCATTATATGTTCCAGTGGATGTAAAAGACCCAAGGCACTTTTTAAACATCAAGGGAATTCCCTTTGTCTTAATTTACATTCATCCTTCAACTAGCCGCACCAAAGCAATTAAACTGTTAATTGACCTCACTGCTATAGACAAATTAGTTGCACATATATTCAGAGAACTGAATTTCAAAAAAATGCTGTTAAATGCGAAAACTTTTCAGGCAATTTGAGAACTTCAAAGGTGTTTTTTTAAATAAGCAATTCCTTCTGTAAATTGGAATAAAGTGCATCAGAAACTGGTCTCAACTGTAATAATAGATACCCTAAAATGCTGTGAGAAGGAAGAGAAAGAGAGGAAGTAAAGCTGGCATTTCCTGTACCACTCAACATATCCCAATGCATTTTATAACACTTCATAACTGTGGCTTTATGAGGTGTATTTTGTCCTGGTTTTCTTTTCTGAAGAGAGTTGAGACAGAGGTGCTGAGTGGTTTGTCCCAAGCTAATAAAGTAAACAATGTGTGAGGATGTTTTTTTCTAAAGTTGGAATAATAGAAGCAGCATGAGGGGGTGGGGCCAGGCTCCACAGAACCAGGATTTTGGTTTAAGTTTCAGTAGCTGTTGGAGTTTGGAAACTGCTATACATCTATGTCTGGTATAGCAAAATGTTTGAGATCTCTCTCTCTCTCTCTCTCTCTCTGAGTTTTCTCTTGATATTCTGTCCTCCTGAACTGGAGAATTCTATGTGGGACAATCTATTTTACTGAATTTACTTTGGCCAAGGGTGTGTTTATAGGATGCTAAATTAATTGGAACAGTTGCAGTTTAGTCATTAAATAATCTATTATTCTATTTAGTTTACCAGTGGAGTTAAGTTATTCCAATTCATTTTTATTTTGTCTGTATTTAATTATGGTATGAGAATAAAGTATGGCGTGCTTCAAGCTTGGTAGTTTGACCAATCAAATTGCATCCAGAAAACAACGCTCATACACTTGCCTATAAAATTAAGGAAAAGTTGGGATCTTGGCTTTCTTCTTAATATTTTTTGAGGGAGTTTAATATGATCCATAACATGACTAATTAAGTACTGTTTGAGCTATACTCATGTAATTTATGGAAATATTGTAGTCAACTTTCATTCATCAAGGTTTCCTGAATTGTCATGTGATAATGACTACATAATCTGTTTTAAAGATGTCACAGACTCCTTCTGAAGATCCAATGGGAGATTAGATAGCTTGCCATGAAATTTTAGAGTCAAACAGTTTAACTCCATCATCACAAACAATGTGGAAAATTATGTGATCAAATTTATTTGAAAGTGAAATCCATGAAAATTAAGCACATTTGCCATTTCACCAATAAAAATGTCACATATTTTAAGATACTGTGGAGGTGAAGTCAAACTATCCAGTGTTTATGCAAGATTCAGTCATGGGAAACAAAAACAAATCAATCATCATTTGTTCAGTAAAAGTTTATAATTTTAGCAAAAAAAACTCATTAAAGTGGTATTCTAAACCCTGTCCAGAAGTACATCAGGTTTTCTGCAATTGTGTTAAATATCCATACAGTACATTCCTGCAAGTGTTGATTGGAAAAGGAAACTGTGAGATAACAAGCCAGTTTTTTGCAGCCAGTGCAATGGGAATGTATATGCTGAAGTGTAGTTTAATTCCTGCTTCAGATTAGTGTTTTACTAAAGTGGTCTTGCATGTTCCTGTGAGGCTGTGAACATTTTCTGCAATACCATTGAGAGTTATATACAGTGAGAGAAATGAAAACCATCGCAGCTATGATGCTATCCTGCAAATTCAATCATAATGTTTGTGTTTGCTTTAAACACTATCTTTCCCTATAATATCAAAGCCTACCATTTAATTTTCTTCTGAAGTATTTGTAGATGGAATTGGCAGGGAAAATTGATAAAAGGCCAATGATATGGTTCATTACCACAATCCTTCTCCAACAAACAGCCACCAAAAAACCTAAGTACCACTTAAAGGTACAGCCTGACTGGCAAAGCCTTCTACCAACTTGGAGTAGGTCTGATACGGATGGAAGGGTTATGGAGAGTGAGGAGAAAGGTGGAGTTGAGATTAAAATGAGATCCGCCGTGGTTATATCAAATGATGGAGAAGGCTGAAGGAGCTGAATTGCCTATTCCTGTTCCTTGTTTTTACGATAGGAATAGAAGGACAGGAGTACAACGCTGAGTTCAGGGAATAGAAACATGAAGAGAACATTCAGCCCATTGAGTATGAACCAACCCTCTGAAGAGCATCCAAGCGAGACCCACCCCTTCATAAACCCACATAGACAGTTTCAGTCCTGAGGAAGGGTCATTCAACCTCAAATGTTCATTCTAATTTCTCCCCACAGGTGCTGTCAGACCTGCAGAACTTTTCCAGCAAATTCTGTTTGTGTCTGGGGTTTTTAACCATGGCTAACCCACCTAACCTGCACATCCCTGAATACGACAGGGCAATTTCGCAGGCCAATCCACTTAACGTGCACGTCTTTGGACTGTGGGAGGAAACCAGATCATCTGGCAGAAACAGACATGGGGAGAACATGCTATTTCCACCCAAGGCTGGAATTGAACCTGGGTCCCTGCCGCTGTGAGGCAGCAATGCTAACCATTGTACTTCATGCCACTTGAGATCATCGCACCTGTTCTGCCATTCAATGAGAATATGATTGGTCTGCAATCTCACTTGAAATATTTTGCTACATTCATCTAATAACTTTGGGAGTTGAAAATACATCATTCTTGGATTACATTTTTGTATTATGAAATTGCAACAGGAATCTAAATTTCTACAACTGTATGCAAGTGGAAATCTTTCCTAATTTAACTTATGAAATGTCTGACTATGTCAGTGGAGTACTCCCTGTACCAGACTTCTGAACCAATGGAAATAGAATAAAAATACCCTGGCAATTCCTTTATTCTTGAAATCAATATTTTACTGAAATTAATTTTAGAATAGAATTAGAATAAAATACAATTAGCTTTATTGTCATATGTACTCAAATGAGTACAGTGAAAAGTGTAAACATCACCATTTATGGTGCCATCTTAGATGCAATGTACAGCTTTTTCAATTGCAGTTCTTAGAAAAATAGAGAAGTTAAAAAGCCCAGCATTAGGAATAACTTACAAAATGGAGAAAAAAAAATCAGTTCAACGGTCTTCCAACCCAGTCCATGCCAGCATTAGTCTCCAGTCTGAACCAGACCTTGACTCTAGACCTCACCAGCCTGCACATCAGCATTCACAAGGCTGGGAAATCACTCTGAAATCACCTCCAGACCAGAAGTTTCCACACCGGGCCAAGAGACCCTACACTGGGCTGGTAGAACTCCACTTTAGCCGAAGAGGATGCCTCGTCATATCTGAGTGGAGGCCAGGAGTTCCAAGATCGAAGGCTGTGACATTAAAGGCCAAGAGTTTGGAGGCCACAAAGTCAGTCGCCAGGAGTTCCAAGGTCAGAGGCCTGGAGTTCTGAGAAGCAAGAAAAGCAGAAAAAAAGAGACAGAAAAAGAAAAGAAAAGAGAAAAAAAACAAGAGAAAAGAAACTGACGGAGTGAACAATTCCAGTTGAGGTGCCCTACTCTGCCACCATCTTGGATTAGTATATTTTCTGAAATCCAAGGAATGCCATCTTAAGTTGAATAATAGAGCATATAATCTAACCATTGCAGGTCAGATACCGCTCTATTAAAACTATGCTGCACTTCCTTCAAGATCAATATATTCGTCTAATAGTGTAGTGCTCAGAATTGTACTAACCCATAACTCTGGAGCCTGTGTGAGTCAAAGTCACAATTTGCAAAAATAAAGAAAGGAATATGATAAAACCATCTCTCATGCCTGTCTGATCCCACTTGGTACAAATTACGAGCAATGTCAGCCTTATATCTCTTGTTATTATTTCAAGGTTATGATAATATTGGATGAGTCAGATCCCAGACCGAGACGTGGCTTAATAACCAGTAAGTTTAATTTTTCTGTTTACTGCAGTGGTCAGTTACTAAAAGTATTAACAAAAAACTGCTAAAGTTATTTTAATTTATGATAGGAAAAGTTTATTGCACACAAAATAAGTAATAATTACCCAGATTACACTATGAACAAACTAATTGAAATAATCCCATTTAAGAATTATAAAGATTCAACACTTTTACCCTCAACAACAGCCATACAGTGAAGAGTCACCTTGCCTCCCAGGTAACGTTCCTTGTTACAATTGATTTTTAAAAAAAATTCTGTTTATATTCAATGCTATTTCTTTATGTTGTCTCTCCCTCAGATCCTGAAACCAGTTGCTAACACATCTTCTGTACTTCTTCACATGGGTTCTTTAAATTTCTCTTCCACAGATTTTCTTTTTCTGGCAATTTTTACTTACAGATATTAAAGCACTCAGAACCTCTTTACTCCTGCTCTGACTGTTATGGAGATGTCTAAGATGCACTGCTGCTGTGACAGGCCATTTCCCTCAGAATATTCTGCTTCTAACTGAAAGCAAAAAAAGACTGTACACTCTCCTTGACCTTCTAGATGCTTCTTTCTTTCTTTCTTCCTTGTGCCAGGTAACAGAGTATATTTTTCTATCTCGAACAATTTGTTTCGAGCTCTACCCTTAGACTGTAAACCTGAATTAAAAATGTATGCAACAATTAACTGCAGATACTTCAATTCCATTCACAGAAAACAATCAAAAATTAAGCAAAGTCCTTCCATTCTTAACACATCCAATATAAAAATAAAACTTAAAGCTGTCCATGATTCTGTCAACTTTATATCCCAAGTTTTCTAACAACAATAATAATAATAATAATAATAATAATAAATCATGAACCTTCAGCACTTACTGGTAAAAGAAAGAAAATATATCTTTAAGAAGCATTTTAATTTTTCAATCACAATTCCTACATTATCTATTCCATTTATACTAATTTCACTTTGACAGTAGCAAAATGTTTACAACGAATGCAGAAAGTTTTTTCTACATGCATCCATTTTGATCACAAAACTTGTTTTCCTCCATAGTCTCTCTTGATACTGTTAATGCTATGACATTAGCCAGGAACATAGGAACCAGAGGAGACCATTGAGCCCTCAAGCCTATTCTCCCATTTAATAAGATCATGGCTGATCTGCGGCTTAGCTCCACATCACTGCATTTGGCCAAGTCCATTAATAACTTTGCTTAACAAAAAGAAAATCCATCTCAGATTTCAAATGAGCAACTGATCTACCAGCCACAACCATTTATGGAAGAGCGGTCTCCCCCAACTACCTTTTTTGTGTAGAAGTGCTTCCTAATATCTCTCCTGAACAGTCTGGCCCTAACTTTTAAACTATAGCCCCTAATTCTATAATTTCTAAATAGTGAGAATAAGTTAACTTCATTACCCTTTCCTGTAACTATCTTGAAGACATGCAAATTCTTGAGAAAACAGAAACCAAAAGAGAAAATGCTGGAAAATCTCAGCAGGTCTGGAAACACCTGTAAGGAGAGAAAAGAGCTGATGTTTCGAGTCTAACTGACTCTTTGTCAAAGCAGATTTCAGCATCCGCAGTAATATGTTTTTATCTTGAGAAAACAGGTCAAATTTATATAATCTCTCCCCTGAAGTCTAAGTATCATTTTTGTAATGTACTCCTTCTAATGCCAATATTTCCTTCCTAAGATATATTGTCCACTATGCTCACTTTACTCCAAGTGGGATCTAATCAGAGTTTTGTACAACTGCAGCACACCTTCTGCATTTTTATATTCCAATCCCCTCAATATAAAGGCCAGGATCCCATTGGTTTTCTTGATTATTTTCTGAACTGTTCATGACATTTTAAAGATCTATGCAATGGAGCCCCCAAATTTCCTTAGACATTCCTTGTATTTAACTTCATTCCATGTAGAAAATACCCGAATCTATCCCTTTTTTAGTCAAAAATGAGTAACCTCGCACTTGCTTATTCTTCTATCTCAGTGAATGATGCCCAATTTCGATGATTGTACCAACAAACTCCAAAAAAACCAAATTATTGGGATAGAATATTTCAAGGAGAAAGTGAGGACTGCAGATACTAGAGATGCTAGTGTTGCCGGAACAGTGCAGCAGGTCAGGCAGCATCCAAGGAGCAGGAGAATCGACGTTTCGGGCATGAACCTTTCTTCAGAAATCTTCATAGAATATTTCAAGAAATATGAGAAGATTATGATCCCCACAAATACCAGTCTCTGTTGAACTGATATATAGACTTTAAAATATCATAGAACCAGTAGCAAGTTTTTTTTTCTACATCTGAATATTTCTGTTGACATACATTCAGTTTGCTTGAAAAATAACAGACTGATTATTCAAATCCCATCTTTTTCTTTTGTAATATCACTGCCCCAGTACTGATGTATTGTCTGATGTTCAGCAGACTGACGATGTCAAGTCAGTTTAAATAGCTTAACAAAATTATGTTGCTAAAATTGTGTGATAATTAAGAAATCTTTCAAGCTGTCAAAGACATCCTGACATTCTTTCCTCATAACATTCTACAGTTGATTCAAATTTTTTTTGACAAATCTTTAGCAAATTTGTCAATGTTTGTCAAAATTGTCACCAGTGCTTCTCATGCAGAGCAGCACACAAGGTACGTTAAAGGTTAGCACTCCTAATTAAAGATGATATTGGCACATTAGTTAGAGATAACCTTGGTTCGACAGTTCAGAATGTAGAATTGAATAAAACAAGGAATCAAATAAAACAATAAAAAACTATAGATGCTGAAGATCTGAAACAAAAACTGAACTGAACATTTTGAAGTACTGAAGAAAGATCACTGCACTCGAAATGTTAATTCTGCTTTCTTTCCACAGATGTTGCCAGACCTGTTCAGTTTCTCCAACATTTTCTGTTTCTCATTTCGGATGTAGAATCAGTTTGATTCTAGAGATAAGGAACAGTAGGGGAAGTAACTTTCTTGTGAGAGTAACCTGGAGATCCCTAACCAGTAACCACAATATTGGACAGAAATATTAGGTGCTTGTGATAAAGGGGCAACAATAATTATGGATGCTTTTGATCGGATTGGCAATAGTTACCCTACTAATAAGATTACAGAATGCTTTCAAGATAGTTTGGTTTTGTGTAATGTGACAGGAATAATTAATTCATCAAAGTACTTCTGGGTAGCTGAATGATATGACTGAATACTACATTCATTTTGACAGAGAGAAGAACAGATCTATGTCTATTACTTTAAACTTAAACAACAGCAAATCTATGGGCATGACACTGAGCTCTTGACTTGAAGTTGAATAGTAGGTTAGAAGTTAAAAATCACACAACATCAGATTATAGTCCAACAGGTTTATTTGGAAGCACACTAGCTTTCGGAGCAACGTTCCTTCATCAGGTGGTTGTGGAGCAGTGCTCCAAAAGCTAGTCTGCTTCCAGTTAAACCTGTTGGACTATAACCTGGTGTTGTGTGATTTTTAACTTTGTTCACCCCAGTCCAACGCCGGCATCTCCAAGTAGGTTAGAAGATTAGTTGGTAGAGAAACAATAGTAAGCACTAACAAGGGTACGTCAGAGTACCCAGAATAAGCATGTTCTTACTATAAAAATATATTCCCAAGCGAGGACTCACCATCTATGCCAACAAAACAAGTTAAGGAGGGACAACAGAAATTGCTGGAAAAGCTCAGCAGGTCTGGCAGCATTTGTGAAGAGAAATCAGAGTTAATGTTTTGGGTCTCGTGACCCTTCCTTATAAGGGTCTTCCTAAGAAAGGCATTAAGCGTAAGGAAAAAGGATATAATCCTGCAAAGGTGAGTGGTGGCGGGGACAGGGGGTGGGGGGTGCGGTATTGGTTCAGATGACTTGTCAGAATACTAAGAATGACAGAACTACTGAAAAGTTAATAAGGACAAATAATCGTGAGCATGCAGGAAAAGTAACTTTTGTGGGTGGCACAGTGGTTAGCACTGCTGCCTCACAGCGCCAGAGACCTGGGTTCAATTCCCGCCTCAGGCGACTGACTGTGTGGAGTTTGCACATTCTCCCTGTGTCTGCGTAGGTTTTCTCTGGGTGCTCTGGTTTCCTCCCACTGTCCAAAGATGTGCGGGTCAGGTGAATTGGCCATGCTAAATTGCCCGTAGTGTTAGGTAAGGGGTAAATGTAGGGGTATGGGTGGGTTGCGCTTTGGCGGGTCGGTGTGGACTTGTTGGGCCGAAGGGCCTGTTTCCACACTGTAAGTAATCTAATCTAACTGAAAATTTAAAGTGGTAAGTGCGTCTGTAGGATTGTAAAAATGAAGAGAGTATGTAAAGTGAGTGTTGCTATTCTATAAGGTGAAAATTGTTAATGGTAGACAATAAAGAATGACAGATGTATCAAATTTATATTTTACTCTGTCTTCACAAAAACGTCTCCGTAATACCTGTAAATCAGGAAATTGAAGGAATAGAGGAAGTCAAAATCACTGAAATTATCATCATTTCAGAAGCAATAGTGAAAAATTGATGGAGATGCAAGTTAATAATTCATGGGGTTCTGAAGGATTTCATCCTTGGGTCTTTGGAAAGGTGGTTAACGTTGTAATTGATGCGTTTGTCCTAATTTCTCCAAATTAATCAGTTGCTGGAAAGGTTACATCTAAACTGGAAAATAGCAAATACAACTGCTCTATTTAGAAAGGAAGGGTGGGAGGTAGAAAATAAGAAGCTATAGACCTGTTGACATGATGTCTGCTATGGGTAAAGTATGAGAACTAACCATTCACTAAATTATAACTGCACACTTCTAAAAACTGAAAGTAATTAGCATGGTACTGTGAAATAAAATCCTATTTAGCCAATTTATCGAGGAATTCGGGAATTTAATATAAGATGCTTAATTTATAGAGACCATTAGTAAAATGGCATCTAGACTACTATGCACAGTTTTGTTCACATTATTTAAGGAAGATGAGTTGGAGACAGCTCAGCGAAGGTTTGTCAAATTTATACCTGGAATAAGAAATTGATTCTTATTTAGTCTTGTATCCACTGGAATTATGAAGATTAAAGAGTAACTCGATTGGAGCCTAGAAGATCCTGAGGAATCTTGACAGACCAGGAGTGAGACCTGTGTGGGACTCAGGAGTATTGGTGTTGAGGTGATAGGAGCAGAGAACAGAGGTGTCTATCAAGTATGACATGGAAAAGAGCCAATTCATAGATATTTCTTTCTCACCTTCCGTGACTGGAAAATGATTTAAGTTAAGCCGTAGGTTCAGGCTATAAATTATGTTGAATATTCATATCATAGAACCACAAAACTAAATGTCTTCAATTGAGAGAGATGAAGGATGCTGGTTATTTTTACAAAAATAAGAATAGGGTTTTTCTTGGTGGTAGTAAGGATGGAATAAAAGCATGGTTCCATATTCTGTTTAGTTAAGATATGTCCGAGGAGCTCATGTCCATGATTTGCACGTCCTGCACAATGTGGAAAATCCCAGACGCTCCTGATTGTCAGGATGACACTGTGTGCGGGACATCCCTCTGGATGGAACAACACAGGCTCTGGATTATTGTCTGGTATGCTGACGAGGTTGAGATGTTCATGGATAGCACATGGTCGCCCTGCAGCTGAAGGAAGTGCAGACAATGAGAGAATGCGCAATGGTCAGGCAGAAGAAGGGTTCCAGTGAGGGAACCTCAGAGTGCATCTTGCTCACAAACTGTTCTTGATATTACAGCGCAGTGAGAGTGATGGCTCATCTGTGGTTGCTGGTCGGACTGAAGGCCATGGGCAGTATGGGTGGTCTAGCTACTTGGATGGAGGAAGAAATGTGAAATGTCAGTAGTGGCAGGAGTTAGGGAAGTAGGCAGGAACGTTTGTGGTTGTAATTGTGATTCCAGGATAGTCTGCTGCCTCTTAGATTCAGGGTCAAGGATGTCACAGAATATCTGCAGAGCATTCTGAAGGGTTGGTGGTTCATATAGGTACTAAAACAAAGGAAAAACCATGAAACATGGTCCTGCAAGCAGATTTTAGGGAGTTAGATAGGAAGTTGGAAAAACAAGCCTTTAAAGATAGCAATCTTCAGATTATTCCCAGTGTCACACTTCAGTGAGCACAGGATTAGAAGAATAGAGCAGATGAAGACATGCTAGAGATATAGTGCAAGAGGGAGGGCTTCAGATTCCTCAAAGATCGGGATCGATTCTGAGGTTACATTTGAACAGGAACAGGATCAACATCCTTTCAGGGAGATGTGCTAATGCTGTTGGAGCTGATTTAAACTAGATTGGCAGGTGAATAGGATCCTGTTAGGTCATTCAGTGGGGAGACAATCTGAGATATAATTAGAAGTTCAAATATGAGTCAGTGAGTTTAGAATGCAGAAGAAATTTAGACTGGATAAAAAAGAGGAGAAAGTGAAGACTGGAGATGCTGGAGGTCAGAATCAAAAAGTGTGGTGCTGGAAAAATGCAGCAGGTCAGGCAGCATCCGAGGAGCAGGAGGATCGATGTTTCAAGCATAAGCACTTCATCAGGAATGATGAAGAGTTCTTCCTGATGAAGAGCCTATGCTCAAAACATCAATTTTCCTGCTCCTCAAATGCTGCCTAACCGGCTGTACTTTTCCAGCACCACACCTTTTGATAAGAAAGAAGTGAGTTTAGCAAGGTGAAATGTAGCATATTTTAATGCAAGGAGCCTGAGGAATAAGACAGACAAGCTGAGAGCACAGATTGATGCAGAGAAGTATTATAACAAAGCTATGACCGAAACATGGTGACTGATGTCACTAATCTCAGTCGACTGTTTGTTAACCAACTAAAGGTAAAGCTACCATTCGTGCTCACAAACATTCCCATCCTCAATGATGACAAATGCTCTTGCATCATTGCAAAATTATACTATTGAAACATTTATATCTTTTGCCAGAATGGCCAATGGATAAGCAATCTCCGCCTTCTCTTGAGATTCCTAACCTCACAGAGGCTTGCTTTCAGGAAATTTGATTTATTCCATATGACATCAAGAAATGGCTGAAGGAACTGGAGTTTGGGTCTGTGTAACATCATACGACTAGTTATGAAGGTATGTGTTCCAGATTGTACGAAATTTGACCTTTACTCAATGATACCTTTCAGAATAAGTATTGAGATACATATTGATAATTACTATTCACAGCACAAGGACACCCCCCCATTTGAGAAATGGTTTTATTTCTCTCCCTGACAACACATATAAACTATCCCTGGAAATTCCAACTTGGTTCAGGTTTCTGAGTTAACATTTCTCAGTTGTGGGATGATCCATCCACTTGTTCATGCAAATGTGATGGGGGTGGTGGAGATGCAATGATCAGCGTGACACAAACATCTTGAGTTTGAGGACGGAGGTGATTATCCTGAGGTCTTCGGATCTGTCCCACTATTGGTTAGAAAGGGTTAAATATATGCTTGATGTAATTAAGCTGCCACTCCCCAGAAATAAAGTGTTCCAACAAGTTCCCACCAGGTAACTGTCTCTTCATGTTAGGAATGCCTGTCAGACAACTTCTGCTTTGACTGGAAGGTCGACTAGAAAAGCTGAAGTCAGACCCACAGAGAGTCCACTATCAATCCAGCTGGAGGGTACAATGCTGCCATCTCAGGTTTTTGAGATCACTGTACTCTGTACCAACCATTTGTCCATTCACCCGTATCAATGCATGGCCTTCAACTGTCACAGACTGCTTACTTTTCATTTAAGTTATCTATTGCTCCATACTTAAATTTTTATTACTAAATAATCTGAATAAACTATCTTAAAATTACTTAGAAAGAGCTAACTGCCTAATTGTAGGACCTAAATGTCAAATCTTACAGGATTTGCCCAAAACAGTTAAGTTATTTCAGTGCAGTTTCTGAAATGGCATGTACCCAACAGCATGCAAAATTACCCAGGCATGTACTGTCCACTAAGGCAGAACAAATCCAATCAGGCCAATTATCGGCACATCAATATCTCTCATTTGTCAGCAAAGTGATAAAAGGTGTTGTTGACAGTGCTGTCAAGCAATACTTACACAGCAATAACCTGTTAAACAATGCTCAGCTTGAGTTTCACCAGAGCCATTCAACTTTGGAAATCACTATAACCTGATTCTAAACATGAACGAAAGAGTTGAGTCCAATACATCAAGTGAGAGTGACTGTTCTTGAAATCAATACAGTGTTTGACTGAAAGTGACTTTCAGGAGCATTAGGAAAATTGAAGGCAATAGGAAACAGGAAGCTTGAGTCATACCCGACACAAAGGAAGATGCTTATGATTGTTGGAGGTTTCCATCTCTGCAGGTATTCCTCAGCATAGTGTCCTTGACCCATGTTCAACACTTTCAATGACTTTCCCACCATCATTAGGTCAGAAGTGTAATGATCATTCATAATTGCACTAGATTCAGCACCATATGTCACACCTCAGACACTGAAACAGTCTGTTTCCACGTGCTCAAGGATTTCAGTGAGTCTCTCTCTCACTGCACCCCCCAGGTCATCTCCTCTGCACAGAAGCTCTTCAGCTCCATCGCCCCTCCCCCAAGTCCCTCCTCCCTACCTTTTATCTTAGCCTGCCTGGCACCCTCTCCTCATTCCTGATGAAGGGCTCCGGCCCGAAACATTGAATTTCCTGTTCCTTGGATGCTGCCTGACCTGCTGTGCTTTAACCAGCAACACATTTTCAGCTTTGAGCTAATAAGTGACAAATATTGGTTGCACTATACAAGTAGGAGGCAATGACCATCTCTCAAAAGAACTAACCTTACTATACTCTCTTGATATTGCCATTGTCATCATTCTACTATTCCCTACTACTATTCTGGAGATTAATTGAACTTAATTGAACTAATCTTATAAACACCTTAGTTCTAGTAGCGGGTCAGAGGCTGGGAATACTGTGGCAAGTAATTTTTGATGAGATCAGATTACTTACAGTGTGGAAACAGACCCTTCAGCCCAATCAGCTCACACTGACCCTCTGGGTAACCCACCCAGACCCATTTCCCTCTGACTAATGCACCTAACACTGTGGGCAATTTACCATGGCCAATTCACCTGACCCATACACCTTTGGGCTGTGGGGGAAAAACGGAGCACCCATAGGAAACCCACGCAGACAACGTGCAAACTCCACACAGACAGTCGCCCGAGGCTGGAATGGAACCTCGGACTCTCATGGTGTGAGGCAGCAGTGCTAACCACTGAGCCACCATGACACCCTACTTATGACAATAAAAGGATATTGTATTGTATATTGTAGGATGCTTCTCAGAAACTTGTGAAGCCTCCTGCATCATTATTTTCCAAACATGGAATATCTATCATTGAGAAAGGCAAGAGTAACAAATGGGAAGCCAATCCTTCCAGGTTCCCCACCAAGCCACACATCATTCCGACTTGGAACAAATTGTGCTTCCTTCATTGTCAGTGGGTCAAATACTTCCTTTCAAACAATGCTGTGGGTTTATCTATGCCAAGTGGATTGCAACAATTCATGAAGGAATTTTGCAACCACTTTCCTCAGAGCAATTAAGTTTGGGTGACAAATGATGATCTTTTCGAGGATGCTCATTTGAAAGAGTAAATTTATCGGAAAATCCTTAAAGCTTATCCAATTCTCTCTTGAAGACTTTTCAAGAAAAGTGCTTGCAATTTTTTTCCATGGACCTATGACTTGCATATGCTTCAGTCTATGTCACAGTCCTCTAGACTTGGAGATATGTCGCAAGAAAAGCTGGCACTTAACAATGAAACAATTTCTGTGTTTAAATAGTGATACTGGAAATTTGACATTAGATTCTATAAAATGATTCAAAGGAAGGAGAAAGCCAAGGTTATATACACAAAAGCCTTTGTGACCTTTCAACTTATTCTAGTTGGCAAATACGTGAACTGGCATGGCTTCTGAAAACGTTCAGTTAATAAAAGATTTCTGCTCATGTAGTTGATAATGTTTGACAGCAAGTGGAAATCGTTAATGAGGAAGGCTTCTTGTGAAAACATCTTAACTGTGACTCCTGAAGGTACTGGGTGTAAATTGCTGGTTCAGACTATACAGGAATATGAAAGCATCCGTTCAGTGACTATGAGGCTTGAATGTTGAGAGTGTGGTACTGGAAAACCACAGCAGATCAGGCAACATCGGAGAAAAAGGAAAATCGACGTTTCAGGTAAAAACCCTTCATCAGGAATATCTGCCTTGTTTTGCCCGAAACTTTGATTTTCCTGCTCCTCAGATGCTGTACTTTTCCAGCACCACTAATCTTGACTCTAACCTCCAGCATCTGCAGTCCTCACTTTTGCCTATATGGTTTGAATGTGTCCAACAAATGAAATTCGAAGGGAAGGACTCTAATACAAAGAACAAGAGATTGATGGGACAATTTGTCTTTATTTTAATGCCTTTATTGGGCAAATGGGACTAGATTAGTTTAGGTTATCTGGGTGGCATGGATGAGTTGGACTGAAGGGTCTTATTCCCTGCTATATATTTCCATGATTCTATAGGGGTAAAGGCAGTATTGTCTTCAATATTTTGGCAATTTTCTTTTATGCTGTTTCCAAACTTAAAAACAACAAAATGATCAAAAAAAGAGGCAGAAAGTTTTTTTTGAAAAAAGGACAATTATAAAGGACTTACAAAACCCACAACATGAATGTCATAAGCAACATATTTCAGAGGTACCACCTGCATATTGCAGAGGGAAACCAATTGCTCACTGCAGAAAAAGATGTGACTTTAAATGATTGTTCATCTACCTCTGAAGCATGGAGGTCTTGCCATCAGTACAAAATGGAAAACATCCATTATACTCACACAAAGTGAATAGACTACCGTAGGTCTCAGAATCAAATGTTAAACTGAGAAATGTTTCTGCAAATTGAATCCAGCTGAAGACTGTTCTGTTATAATGAGTTGTGCCATTTTACACATTATAATAAAATATGATGTGATTATCGCATTGATAATCAAGTCGTCTGTGCAAGTATAGACTGTGAACAAATAATATTTAGAAATAAAACTCATATCAACATTTATTCTTTTTGCTATCTCAACCAATACTACACATTATTCCTTTTTTTTTGCTTTCTCAATCATTCAGGAAATATGGTCTTCACTGGTTCTATTGCCCATTGATAAGGTGGCCAATGATGTTGGCTCATTCTTTAAAAATATTTGGAATAGGTTCATATTGGCATGGTGCCTCAGTGGTTAGCACTGCTGCTGCACAGTGCCAGGGACCTGTGTTCAATTCCACGCTCAAGTGACTGTCTGTATGGAGTTTGCATGGTGTCTCTGTGTCTGTGTGGGTTTCCTCTGGGTGCTTCGGTTTCCTCCCACAGTCCAAAAATGCACAGGTTAGGTGGTTTGGCCATATTAAATTACCTATAGTGTTCAGGGATGTGCAGGCTAGGTGGGTTAGTCATTGGAAAATGCAGGGTTACATGGAGTGATTGGGTCTAATTGAGATGCTCTTCAGAGGGTCAGTACAGACTCAGTGGGTCAAATGACCTACTTCCACTTTGTAGGGATTCTATGATTTCAAGATGCTGTAGGAAGTCAAAAATGAAGGAGTCACACTTCAGTTGGTACAGAAGCTTGCCCACACAAGAATAGTGGGTTGATCTTCAAAGAGCTGTGACAGCTTTTCAACAGAATTACACCAGTGTTAAAGGGTTAAACTGTGACTTCTGTGCTTGTATGCTATTTAGAAGGTTGTAGGCAGTCTCATCAAGGTTTCTCACATTAAAATAAGATTCAATAGGTTAAATACAGGGAACAGTTTCATCTGATGGGTGAATGCTTATGAGGCCAAGATCGTAAAATTGAAACAATATCATTTCAGACTGAAAGGAAGAAGCATTTTACACAGAAGGATAAGGCAAATTTTGAGCTAGATCCTCAAAAGGTCTGTTAGAATCATAGTGTCATTAAGATCTCTACATGGAAACAGGCTGTTAGGTTCAATTTGCCTACACCACTCAGTTTTCACAATTCTACTGGTCCCATTTGCCTGCATTTGGTTCATATCCCTCCGTACTTATCCCCATCCATGTATCTGTCTAAATATTTCTTAAATGACAAAATTGTACTTTAAACCACCACCTCCGTGGGCAGCACGGTGGCTCAATGGTTAGCACTGCTGCCTGCTAGGGACTTGGCTTTCATTCCAACCTCGGGTGACTCTCTGTGTGGATGTTCTCCCCGTGTCTGCATGGGTTTCCTCCCACAGTCCAAAGGTGTGTAGGTTAGGTGAATTGGTCATGCTAAATTGCCCAGAGTGTTCAGGGATGTGTGGGTTAGGTGCAGCAGTTAGGGGAAATGTAGAGTAATAGGCTGGGGGAATGGATCTGAGTGGGTTACTCTTCAGAGGGTCATTGGGCCAAATCCCTGTAGGGATTCTATGATTCTTATGATAACTCTGACACTCGCCACTCTCTGTGTCAAACATTTGGCCCACTTTTGTCTCTGGCCCCTTTCACCTTAAACCTATGCCCTCCTGTTTTAGACTCCCCTACCATGGAGAAAGGCTGTTGGCTATCTACTTTATCCATGCCTCTCATGATTTTATGGACTTTCAAAACGTGACCCCTCAGTTTCCTATGCTTCAGGGAAAAAGTGCCACAGCCTATCTAATCTCTCCTTAGAACTCACATCATGGCTGTAAAATCAGTTGAGACTTTTAAGATTGAGATCACCATAAAACCAAAGTACTGAACATGTGGAAATGCAGTGTAAGAAGTGAAAGTGCTATCAATTCTCAGCAGATTGGGAGCATCAAAAATATTTGGAAGGAAAAATAAAACAATATTGCAATGGTAGAAACAGTGAGTTAACTGGTACATGTGACCTGCTAGATACCAGTGACCACCAATAGGTTCAAGGAACAAAGTTAATGGGCTAGATTTTCCTTCCAGAGTCAGGACTCAGAGATTGGGATTATATCTGGGCCTGTGGTCATGGCTGATCATTTTTGTGGCCTCGGCTCCACTGACCTGCCCTCTCATCATATCCCTTAATTCCTTTACTGTTAAAAAAAAATCTATCTTTGCTTTAAAAATGAGGAAGCCTTAACTACTTCACTGAGAATTCCACAGATTCACAACCCTCTGGGTGAAGAAGTTCCTTCTCAATTCAGTCCTAAATCTACCCCCCCTAATTTTGAGGCTGTGCCCTCTTGTCCTATTTTCATCCACTAGTACAAACATCTCTCCACTTTGATCTTATTTATTCCCTTCATTATTTTACATGATTCTAACAGAACCCCCCCCTTCATTCTTCTAAATCCTAATGAATATAATCCCAGTCTACTCAGTCTCTCATCATAAGCCAACGCCTCAACTCTGGACTCAACCTTGTGAACCTCCTCTGTACACCTCTCGCGCTAGTACACCCTTTCTCAAGGATGGAGACCAGAACTGCATGCAGTACTCCAGATGCAGACTCACCAGCACCCTATCCAGCTGCAACATAACCTCCCTGCATTTAAACTCAATCCCTTTAGCAATGACGGACAAAATTCCATTTACCTTCTTAATTATCTGTTGGACCTGCAGACTGACCCTCTGTGATTCATGCACAAGGACACCCAGGTGCCTCTGCAGAGCAGCATGCTGCAATTTCTTACCATTCAAGTAACAGTCCTTTTTACTGTTATTCCTCCCAAAAGAGATGACTTCATATTGATTAACATTGTACTTCATTTGCCAGATCTTTGCCCACTTACTTAAACTATATACGTTCCTTTGCAAAGTTTCACAGTCCTCTGCACACTTTGCTCTGCCACACATCTTAGTGTTATCCACAACCTTTGACACACTATACATGGTCCCCAACTCCAAATCATCTTTGTAAATTGTGAATAATTGTGGTCCCAAAACTGATCCCTGAGGCACAACACTAGTTACTGATTGCCTACTGGAATAACTAATTTAGTCCCAATCTTTGCTTCCCAATCCTCTACCCCTGCTAATACATTGCCTGTAACACCTTGCACCTTTATCTAATGCAGCAGCCTTTTGTGCGGCACCTTGTCGAATGCCGTTTGGAATCTAGGTACACCGCATTTACTGGATCCCCATTGTCTTCCGAGTTCATACTGTCTTAACAGAATTCCAAAAGATTAGTTAAGCATGACCTGCCCTTCATGAACCCATGCTGCATCTGCCCAACGGGACAATTTCTATCTAGATGCCTTGTTACTGCTTCTTTGATAATAGACTCTAGCATTTTCCCCACTACAGAAGTTAAGCTCACTGGTCTATACTTCCCAATCTTTTGTCGACCTCCCATTTTAAACAGTGATATCACATTTGCTGTTTTCTAATCTTCTGTGACTGCCCCAGAATCCAGTGAATTTTGGAAAATTACCACAAGTGCTTTTGTTATTTCACCCACCATCTCTTTGAGCACCCTGGGATGCATTCCATCAGGGCCAGGAGGCTTGTCTACTCTTAGCTCCATTAGCTTGACCAACACTAGCTCTTCCGTGATAATGATTGTTTCCAGGTCCTCACCTACTGTCCCTTTGTCCCTTTGTCCCTTTGTCAATTACTGGCATGGTTTTCGTGCCCTCCACTGTGAAGACCTACACAAAATACTTATTCAATGCCTCAGCCATTTCCTCATATCCCATTACAAATCCTTCTGATCATTCTCTAAAAGACCAATGTTTACTTTAGCCACTTGTTTTTGTTTTAAATATTTATAGAAACTTTTGCTATCTGTCTTTATATTCTGAACTAGCTTTTTTCTCACGTCCTGTCTTACTTTTCTTTTAAGCTCTTTTTGTGGCTTTTTGTTAACCTTTAAAGCTTGCCCAATCTTCTACTTTCGTGCTGATCTTGGCCACTTTGTATGCCTTCTCTTTCAATTTGATAGCCTCCCTTATTTCCTTCGACACCCTTCGCAGATTAGCTCTTTTCCAACAGTCCTTCCTTTTCACTGGTATATATTTTTACTAAGCACTTTGAAGAATATCTTTGAAAGGCCACCACTGTTCATCAACTGTCCCACCATAAAGTCCTTGCTTCCAGTTTACTTTAGCCAACTTCTTCCTCATCCTGTTGTAGTCTCCTTTGTTTAAGCACAGGATCCTGATATTGGATTTTATCTTCACACTCTCCATCTGTGTTCTAAATTCAACCATACCATCGCGCCTTCCAAGTGGATCCCTAACTTTGAGGTAATTGATTATTCCTGTGTCATTACACAGGACCAGATCTAGGATAGCTTACCCACTTATTGGTTCTATTACATACTGTTCAAAACAGCTATCGTGGAAACACTCAATGAATTCCTCCTCAAGGCTACCCTGACTGAGCTGATTTGACCAATCAACATATCAATTAAAATCACCGATGATAATAGCTGTTCCATTTTTACAGGCATTACTTATTTTGTTGTTCATTGCTCGCCCCAATGTGATATTATTATTTGGTGGCCTATAGACTACACCTATCAGTGACTTTTTCTTCTTAGAATTTCTAATTTCCACCCAAATGGATTCAACTTTGTTCTCCATAGAACCTATATCATTTCTCATCACCATCCTGATGTTGTCCTTAAATATACACCTCCTTCCTTCTCTCCCTATCTGTCTTCTGAGTAGTCAGATACGCCAGGATACTAAATTCCCAGTCATGACTATTCTGCAACCATGTCTCTGCAATGGATACTAAATCATATTCATTCGTGATGATTTACCTTTTTACAAATGTTACAAGCATTCAGGTAAAGTAATGTCTCCAGAGTTATCCTTCCTTTTTACTTCTTTCATCATCTGCCATGTCGTTAAACCCACCTGCACACGTGCGAACCTGCTGCTTTCCTTTTTATTTACCATTATACTTCCTGTTGTTTTCCCATTCGCCTTCCCCTTGACTCACACGTTTAAAGTCCTATTTTCCTTTTCGCTAGAGCTTTTGTTCCAGATTGGTTCAGACGGAGATCATTCCAATGATACAGACCTTTCCTGTTCCAAATGCCCCATGAAATGGAAGCCCTCTTTCTCACATGACTCCCTTAGCCATGTATCGCTAAGCCAATTTGCACGTGGCTTGGGCAGTAATCCGGAGATCATAATCCTTGAGTATCTGTTCTTTAATTTTGTTCCTAGTGTTTGATAATCCCCAAATAGTTCCCCCTTCTGAGCTTTGCCTATGGTCTATGTCCCAACATGGACCACAAAAACTGGATCCTCACCAGATTTTCTTGAACTGTTTCATGGTATGTTCGTTAAGCTAGACATTGATTACACCCTTCACCTGAACATTGTTTTTTCTTTAAAAATTGCTGAAAGATTCGAGTTGACAGAAATGGTAATGAGATACTGTCAGAGTGGCTCCCTAACAATAAATGAAGACAATATACCGTGGACATTGGAGATCTAAGGCAACAGCAATTGATGGCATAAGGAAGTTTTTCTCATGCAGTAAGTGGATGGAGTGTTGAATGTACTGCCTGAGAATGCGGTGAAGGTAGGTTCAATCAAATGATTGCTTAAAGGATTAAATCATTCGCTAAAAAGGAAGAATGCGCAGATTTTCAGGGAGGAGCTGGGGGAATGGCACACTACATGAATTGCTCCTTTAGAGATTCAGCACAGAAAAAATGGACCAAATGATCTCCTCCAGTGTTGTGACCATTGTTTTATCCTAGCTCCTGCCATCAAATCACAGTTTGCTGACTCCTGCATGGCTCCAATGGATAAATAAAATGATCATACCTTCTCTTTGATTAGATTAGCTTAGATTCCCTACAGTGTGGAAACAGGCCCTTTGGCCCAATCAGTCCAAGAAGAGTAACCCACCCAGACCCATTTCCCTCTGCTTAATATAGAAAAAGACTTGGGAAAAACAAAGTGAAAGTTTCTTTATAATGGCTTTAAAATACAAGATGCTCCATCAGAAAAGAAAGTGAACAAACAGTTGATTATAAACTGAACAAGTAACTCCTCCATTTACATTCTTGATTTGATTTGATTTGATTTATCATAATCACATGTACTTAAGTACAGTGAAAAGCTTTGCTTTGCAAGCAGTATAGGCAGATCATAACAAACAAGATCAGAGGATGCTCAGACAGTGTGAGATATATAGCACAGAAGGAGCACAAAGCAATATCAATCTTAGCAAGATCAATATTGTTTGAAGTTAGAGAGTCCATTCATCAGTCTAATAATGGAAGAAACTCTTCCTGTTTGTGCATGTGTTCAAGCTTTTGTATCTTCTGCCTGATAGAAGAGGTTGTTGGTGATCACCACCAGGGTGGGAGGAGTCTATGATTATGATGGTAGCCTTTCTGCGGCAACGATACATGCAATTGGAGTCCATAGATGGGAGGTTGGCTTTGTGATGTGCTCAGCTGTGCAAACAACCTTCTATAGTTTGTTATGGTCCTGGGCAAAGCAGTTGCCATAACAGGCCATTACGCACCCGGACAGTATGCTTTCAATAAGGCATCTGTAAAAGTTGGTGAGGGCCCTTATATTCATGCCAAATTTCCTAAGCCGTATTGTTACACTTCTGTTTTATAACATGGGTACAACCTTTCTGTGTAGCTGCAAGCCAGTCCTTTGCTGGTCTCCTCCTCTTCACAAACAGGTGCATATTAGTCATGCTAGATGATGCAACTGACCGTTGCCTAGATTTCTGAGCATTGATGCAGAAGAACACAGGATTTTTCTTATTCTTTTTTGTTCGTCAAAAAACACTTTCAATGGGTAGTTTAAGTTTGCAATGAAAAACATGTATTTAGTGATTGACAGACAGCTTCAACATTATCTCCCTCCATAACATATTTTGTCGTTTGAGATGAATAGACCTGAGCTGACTGAGTTTTGCTGTCTCTATACATGCCAGTTTCTAGTTTATCCCAGTAATATGCCCAGCCTTTTGTGCACATTTGTTTTCTGCCTGCCAATTCTTTGAAAGAAGGGCCTTCATTTCCACCTTCTTTCACAATTTCCTCCAGATATTTGTTAATTTCGTTACCTTCTTGATATTCATTAGAGTTCAAAAGAAAATCTGCCCTGATTGAATTTATCTCTACAAGTTTATCATTTTGATATTTCAAGCCCTCATTCAAGTGTTTTCAAGCAGGATTTGGAAAGATGCAGAGGTAACAGTTGTTGACATGGGTGACTTTAACATCCCGAATATTGTTTGACACCTCCTTAGTTCAAATAGTTTGGATGGAGCAGTTTTTGTCAGGTGTGCCCAGAAAGGGTTCCTGACACAATATCTGGAAAGGCCAACGAGAGGGAGGCCATATTGGATTTGGTGCTTGGTAAAGACGCATGCCAGGTGTCAGATTTTTCAGAGATAGTAATCATAATTCCCTTTTCTATAGTCATGGAGAGGGATAGGAGCAGATGGAATGGGGAAGTATTTATTTGGGGGATGTAGAAATTCAGTGTTATTGAGCAGGAACTGGGGTGCCTAAATTAAGAACAGATGTTTTCAGGGTAAAGCAGTGTAGAAATGTACAGGTTATTTAGGAAGCACTTGCTGATAGTGCTGGATAAGTTTGTCTCACTGAGGCAAGGAAGGGATGGTAGGTTGAAAGAAATTTGGGGGACAAGGGACGGGGAACATCTAATCAAGAGGAAGAAGGAAGCTTACTTAAGGTTGAAGAGGCAAGGATCAGACAGAGCTCTAGATAGCTACAAGGTAGCCAGGAAGGAACTGAAGAATAGACTTAGGAGAGCGAGAAGGGGCATGAAAAAACTTTAGTGGTTTGGATTAAGACAAGCCCTAAAGGCATTCTATGCTTCTGTGAGGAACAAGAGGATGGCCAGAGTGAGGGTAGGGCTGATCAGGGATAGTGGAGGGAAATTACACCTGGTATTGGAGGAAGCAAGGGAGGTCCTCAATGAATACTTTGCTTCAGTGTTCACTCCTGAGAGAGACCTTGATGTTTCTGAGGACAGTGTGAAACATTTGCTTGAACAGGTTGATGTTCGGAAGGAGATGTGCTAAAAACACGTTGATGAAGGTAGAGCAGTGGATGTGGTGTACGTGGATTTCAGCAAGATGTTTGATTAGGTTCCCCATGGTAGGCTCATTCAGAAAGTAAGGAGTCATGAGATACAGGGAAATCTGTCTGTTTGAATACAAAATTAGCTAGCCAATAGAAGACAAAGGATGGTGGTAGATGGAAAGTATTCTGCAATGGTGTTCTGCAGGGATCTCTCTTTTTTTTAGATTATTTACAGTGTGGAAACAGGCCCTTCAGCCCAACAAGTCCACACCGACCCGCCGAAGCACAATCCACCCATACCCCTACATTTACCCCTTACCTAACACTACGGGCAATTTAACATGGCCAATTCACCTGACCCGCACATCTTTGGACTGTGGGAGGAAACCAGAGCACCCGGAGGAAACCCACGCAGACACGGGGAGAACGTGCAAACTCCACACAGTCAGTCGCCTGAGTCAGGAATTGAACCCGGGTCTCAGGCGCTGTGAGGCAGCAGTGCTAACCACTGTGCCACCACACCGCCTGCTCTTTCTGATGTTTATAAAAGATTTAGATGAGGAAGTGGAAGGGTGGGTTGGTAAGTTTGCAAATGATACAAAGGTTCATGGAGTTATGGATAGTGTAAAGGGCTGTTGTAAGTTTCAATGGGACATTGACAGGATGCAGAACTGGTCTGATAAGTGGTAGATGGAGTTCAACCAGAAAAAGTATGAAGGCGTTCACTTTGGAAGGTTGAATTTGAATGCAGAATACAAAGTTAAAAGCAGGATTCTGGGCAGTGTAGAGAAATAGAGGGATCTTGGGAGTCCATGTCCATAGATCCCCCAAAGTTGCTACCCAAGTTGATAAGGTTGTAAAGAAGGCGTATGCTGTGTTGGCTTTTATTAGCAGGGGGATTGAGTTTAAGAGCTGGGAGGTTATGTTGTAGCTTTAAAGAGCCCTGGCTAGACCAAACTTGGAACATTGTGTTCAGCTCTGATTTGCCTCATTATAGGAATAAATGTGGAAGCTTTAGAGAGGACGCAGAGGAGATTTACCAGGATGTTGCTTGGATTGGGCGGCATGTCGTATGAAGAAAGATTGAGAGAGCTAGAGCTTTTCTTATTGGAGTGAAGAAGGTTAAGAGGTGACTTGATAGAGGTGTACAAAATGTTGAGAGGGATAGACCGAGTGAATAGCCAGATACTTTTTTCCAAGGCAGAAATGCCTACCATGAGGTGGCATTATTTTAAGGTAAGTGGAAGAAAGTCTAGGGGAGATATCAGAGGCAGGTCCTTTACTCAGAGAATGGTGGTTACGTGGAGTGCGCTGCTAGCAGTGGTAGTAGAGCCAGAGTAATTAGGGACATTTAAGCGTCTCTTGGTAGGCACATGGAAGATAGTACAATGAAGGGTATGTGGGTTAGTCTGATCTTAGAGTGGGATAAAAGGCTAGCACAACATCAAGGGCCAAAGGACATGTACTGTGCTGTACTGTTCTATGTTCTATGTTTAACCTCCTGTGACTGAAAGCTAAATGTTGTTACTTGTTCACATTTTTCATCAACAAACTCATCTTTCTCTTGTGTAAGTTTGCATTCTATACTGACCAGTTTACCTTTAACTGAGTCTCATTCCTGATACTGCAATTGACATTTTTGTATTTCTGATGTTGTCTTTTCTTGGCCCTGAGTTAGCCATTTCTCTACATTATTCTGTCCAGTGTTACAGTTTTGGCTCTAGCTATCACATAAATGAGGAATAATTCAAGATGTTAATTTTGTAAAATCTCCAATTCTCCAATCTCAGCTAACTCTCTTCAAACTCTTGAAGATGTAAGAATTTCAAGCCTGCAAAATCATTATGGATTTATACGTTCTGGATGTAAATTTGCTTGCTGAGTTGGAAGGTTCATTTTCAGATGCTTTGTCACCATACTAGGTAACATCATTAGTGAGCCTCCAGTGAAGCATTGGTATTATGACCCACTTTCTAGTTATGTGTTTAAGTTTCCTTGGGTTGGTGATGTCATTCCCTCTGGTGATGTCATTCCCTGTGGTGATGTCATTTCCCGTTCGTTTTCTCAGAGGGTGGTAAATGGGTTCCAGGTCAATATGTTTGTTGATAAGGTTCCAGTTGGAATGTCATGTTTCTAGGAATTTTCATGCATGTCTCTGTTTGGCTTTTCCTATGTTTGTGTTGTCCCAGTTGAAGTGGTGTCCTTCCTCATCTGTATGTAAGGATATTATTGATAGTGGGTCATGTCTTTTTGTGGCTAGTTGATGTTCATGTATCCTGGTGGCTGGTTTTCTGCCTGTTGATCCAATGTAGCATTTGTTACAGTTCTTGCAAGCTATTTTGTAATGGCATATGTTTTGATTGCTGTCTGTATAGGGTCTTTTAAGTTCATTAGCTGCTGTTTTAGTGTGTTGGGGGATTTGTGGACTACCATGATGCCAAGAGGTCTGAGTAGTCTGGCAGTCATTTCTGAGATGACTTTGATGTAGGGGAGAATGGCTAGGGTTTGTGGGTGCATTTGACATGAAATGACATCACTATCCAAGGAAACCTAAACCCATAAATGGAAAGCGAATCATAACACCAGTGCTTCACCAGAGGCTCACTGATGATGCTACCTAGTATGGTGAAAAAATATCTGAAAACAAACCTTCCAGCTCAGCAAGCAAGATTACAGCCACAATCTCAACCTGAGTTACAAATCTTCTTAAAACTCGCTTTTAAACATTCTGAAATCCTATTGATTGAACACCCCTCAGGGCACATCAAAACAAATGTGTCCAAAATTGATGCCATGAATCTGTGAAAGGGAAATCATGTCTGACTAATTTATTGGAGGTTTTCGAGAAAGTTTCAGCCAGAGTGGATAGAGGATGACCAGTAGATGTGTTGCATTTTGCCTTCCAGAAGGCATTCAACAAGGTGCTTCTTAAAAGTTGAAGTTATACATTAAGAGCTCATAATGTTGTATGGGGTCGTGGATATAGAATTGACTCCTGAGTCAGAATCAGCGAGTAGGGATAAGGGGATACATTTCAGGTTGGTGATCTGTAACCACTGGCGTTCAACAGGGATTACTGCTGGGACTGCAACTGTTTACAATAATATATTAATGACTTGGAGGAAAGAAGTGAATATGCTGTTGCTAAATTTGTAGACGATAAAGAAATAGATGGAAAGGCAAGTTGCAAGAGGTAAACAAACAGCTTATGGATATTAACATCTTAATTAAGTAGGCAAAAAGTTAGCAAATGGAGTATAATATGGGAAAATGTAAAGTTGTTAATTTTGGAAGAGAAAACAAAAAAAAAGTATTATTTAATTAGAGAAAAAAATGCAGAAAGCCGTCATATCAAGAAAATTGGAGTAGTTGTGAATGAAACACAGAAAGAACATACAGCTGCATCAGGTAATTAACAACAGTTTAAAAAGTTCTGGGGAGTGGGCTTAAAAGTAGACTTCAGGCTAAGATGATATGAATCACAGTTATATTAAAGTGTAGAGCAGGCTTGAGGAGCTGAATTATCTACTACTGCTCCTAGTTCTTAAGTTCCATAGCCCTCCCCAGATGTTAGTGATATAAGAATACAATTACAGCTTTTCACAGACAGACTGCTTCACTAAACAAGCACTGCTATAATGTTTTTTTCTCTAATGGTACAGATGCATCAAGCATCTCCTAAAACTCACTGCAGAGCACTGATGACACTGAATTATCCAGCTGTTCTTGGGACTTCCTCCTGAGCATCAACAGACTGTTCAGTTACATTCTCAACAATCTAGCTAAACTGTAGCACTGTCTTCCATCAAACCTGCTTCTCTCCCTCTTTTTGCTCAATCTCACTATCCAACCATATCTAATTGATTATCGTCTTTGAACACCTCTTCAGTAACCTGTGAACTAGTTCTAATGGCCTAATGAAAACATTGCAGAAAGCCTCAGCCTTATTGCTAGATAGGATTGAATCTAGCAATTCCACATTCAAATGGAGCAATACCTTGGAATTGGGTCTGTTCCCTGAATGTTATGATTCACTGATTACTGTCTCCTACATAGATTAGATTCTCTACAGTGTGGAAACAGGCCATTTGGCCTAACAAGTCCACACTGACCCTTTGAAGAGTAACCCACCCAGACCCATTCCCCTACTCTATATTTATCCCTGACTAATGCACCGAACACTATGGGCAATTTAGCATGGTCAATTCACCTAACCTGCACATCTTTGGATGGTGGGAGGAAACCAGAGCACCCGACGGAAACCCATGCAGACACAGGGAGAATGTGCAAACTCCACACTGACAATCACGCGAGGCGGGATTCGAATCCAGGTCCCTGGCGCTGTGAGGCAGCAGTGCTAATCACTGAGCCACTGTGCCACCCCAATTGAATGGAAACAAAATAAAGTCTGAAATTCATGAAACTATTCTATGATTCTTTGAACTGCTACGTGTCTCCTATTGGCTGGCCAGCTTTAAGAGCCACCTGCATTCTTAATTGGATTACAAAAGCACCCAATCCAAACTGTTCCCAAATTTTTAAAAGATATATTGTGAACACCCTAGAGTATTTCAGGGAGAGGTGGGCGCCGCAGGGAGTGGAGTGCATTATTTCCCCCTCCAACTCTATTTTGATTTAGTCCCTGCCCGCCCCCCCCTTCACTGTTTGATCACACAGTTTTGCCCTTTGATGTGAAGGGCGCTGCTTGTCACTGGCCACTCGGGAGTTTTCCTATCTTCCTGGTGGTGGAAATTGAATAAAGATTCATGCACTTTGTGTCTCTCACTGTGTCTCACACTTGCACACACACACACCATGGGTGCTGGGGAAAAATAAGCACTACCGCAGTTAGGCGGTAGTGTGGGGGAAACAAAAAATATAAATTAAAAAAAAATAGTGTGAACACCCTAGAGTTGTTCAGAGAGAGGTGGGCGCCACAGGGAGTGGAGTGCATTATTTCCCCCTCCAATTCTATTTTGATTTAATTCCTGCCCTCCCCTTCACTGTTTGATCACACTGTATTGCCCTTTGATGTGAAGGGCACTGCTTGTCACTGGCCACTCGGGTGTTTCCTTTCTTCCTGGTGGTGGAAATTTGAATTAAAAAAAAAACAGTGTGACATATTAAAAAAAACTAACAATTTTCTATGTAAAGAATGTGGCAGTGCACTTTTAATTGTTCTTTTTCTGGGCCAGAGTAGTCAATTGGCAGGCATTGCCATGTTTTTAATTGTGTACTCATTCAATAATTAAACCTTTCTATGCTGACTTTAACGAACAATTAATATGCAAGACCAGCACATTCATGACAATTGCCAGATTCTCAAAGCTAGCAAAGGAGCATCATAAATTGCTCAACAACTTCTGGCCACTTACAATTTATGTAGTGTGCCTTCCTCTCCTGAAGTTGCTGGCTATTTTATATTTTAGTAACAAGCATGTGTCATTGCACTTGCTTGCTGTAAATTCCTCTTGAATGTTATGATATTAGCAAAGGATTGAAAAGTCTGGAAAACAGTCACACGCTTTTGATTGAGTAAATGACCCTGAAACAATGTTGACAGATGCTGTGGAACACATTTCGTTTTAAATGCAGGAAATGGATTAAAGTGTTCATTAATTTTCTAAACAAGCTTTGAAATACTTGTGTTTGAACTTTAGGAGGAAGCATTTCAACAAGGATGTTCCACGAATTAAGGTTCTTAGAGAAGCGCAATATTAATCACTGAAGGCTGCTTCAGCATTTGTACTGAGATGGCTGTTGGAGGACATAAAGGAGATTTTACTGTTTAATTCAAGGACTTGTACTGAGCAGTTTTGCAAATATTGGTGAGTGCCTTCAAATCTGAGGTCAAGGAAAAATTAATTTGGTTTAGTAAGTTGTGCCCTAACAACCTGGCTTTCATGACGGATGGACATAATGGACTAGGATTTACTGGATCACTTGACAATATCATTGAATTTTTCTTTATCCTTCAACACCTGCTCCTTTTGTTCTGTAAATTGCTGGAAATGTAAACCTGATGTGGACTTTAAATGACAAGGCATTCTCTTTCCTTCGCTAATGCTTTTTAAGGATAGAGACAATAAATGGTGGAGAGGAAGTAGCATGAACTCGAATGAAATTAGGTACAGAAAGAGAATGAAAGAAGGATTGGATCATAAAGGGGAAAGAATGAAATACAAAATACCGACAAAATAAATTAAGAAATCGCGAGTAAAGCAAGGTACCACCTGAGGGAGTGAGAGCTCAGCTTCACTTGTTTTCTCCAAGTATATTTGGCATTGCAGCTACATAAGTCTTGTAAGTTAAAAGGTTTCTTATTTTGTGAAATAGACCTACCTTCCTGTGGCATGTTTAGTTCATACTTATGGTGCCAATATGACAATTTCACAATCAGCATTAGGGAAATGACTGCAAAATCCCAAACTGGGTGTTCAAATGCCCACTTAAAGTGTTGGGATAGGTGGTGGCACAATTTGAAAATCATTGTGCCAGAAATTGTCTTTGGATACCAATGATTCCAGGGCAGTTAAAAATGTTTAAAGTGCTGACCAGATGGTGGTATGGGAGGGGATGGGGAGTTGCAGAGAACCAGATCGCTGCTAAATGATGCCTTATTTTGTTACTTTAAGAGCTTGGTAGAGGTACAATTTTTGGAGGGATAGTTTTTGAAGTGAGTTTCTGTGAAATCTGGTGCAAGTTAATACACAGATGTTGGGGTGGTATAGTTACAAAAAAATGAATTTGTCTAAGTTATCCAATGCTTGGGTAATTTGATTTGATTATTATCACATGTACTGAGATATAGTGAAAAGTATTATTTTGGATGCCATCCAGGCAAATGATACCACATGTACATACATCAGGGTAATAGAACAGAATGTGGAATATAGAGTTATAGCTACAGAGAGGGTGCAGAGAAAGATTAACTTTAATATTTGAGAGGTCCGTTTGATGTGTGCCTGAATGTGCAGATTATCTTAATTATTTTGCTCAGTCAGCATCATTACTTCTCATGGTAAGCCTCATGGCCGGCTCCCCTTGGCAGCCTAACAGCAGGATCCAACATGGTGGCTGCCTGCCTTTCCTTCTTCTGCCTCCCAGAGCTAAGCTTGACTTCTCCCATCTGGGAGACTTATATGAAGAGCATCATATAAAGAGTACCGTACAAATACCAGACCCTGATCATCACCAATAACAGGTAATCTAACCAACGCCCCATGACATTCATCGCTGTTACTGTCACTGCATCCCCCACTGTCATCCTGCAGGTTATCATCAAACAGAGTGGACTCACCACATTAATGCAGGAGCTACAAGGACAGGTCAGAAGCTAGAAATACTACAGGGAGTAACTCATCTCTTGACTCCCCAAAGTCTGTCCACCATCTGCAAAGTAGAAGTCAGGAGTGTGATGGAATACTACCCACTTGCCTGGATGGGTGCAGTTTCAATAACACTCAAGAAGCTTGACACCATCCAGAACAAAGCTGCACACTTGATTGTCACACATCCACAAACTTCCATTCCCTCCACCACCAATGTGCACCAGCAGCAGTGTGTACAATCAACATTATGCACTGCAGAAATTCACCAAAGATCCTCAGACAGCACCTTCCAAACCCATAACTACTTCAATCTAGAAGAACAAGGGCAGCAGATACATGGGAACACCATTACCTTCAAGTTCCCCTCCAAGCCACTTACCATGCTAAGTTGGAAATATATCGCTATTCCTTTACTGTTGCTGGGTCAAAGTGCTGGAATTTCCACCCTAATGGCATTATGGGTCAACCTAAGCAGGTTCAAGAAGGCATCTCACCACTGCCCCCTCAAGGGCAACAAGGGAAAGGCAATAAATGCTGGCCCAGCCAGTGACACCTACATCCCACAAATGAATAATAAGAAAATGTTGAAGCATAAAATTCTATTTGGTGCTGTCTTCCCAATCCCACTTGACAAATTCTGTTCCCCTTCAAGTGACTCTTAGATAGGCACATGGAAGTTAGTGCAATGAAAAGTATGTAGATTCGTCTGATCTTAGAGTAGGATAAAAGGCCAGCACAACATCAAGGGCTGAAGGGCCTGATCTACGCTCTATGTTCCTTCTATGAGGTTAATGAGAGAATGGCAGCCAGTCATCCAACAACTGGTGATGATCCCCAACTCGAGGTGTATCTTGACATTGCCAGAAATTATGGAACGTGTACAGTTTTAAGTTGAGGAAGAAGAGTTTTAGAGGTGATTTGAGGCCACATCCTTCCCCCAAAACTCACTACTTAAAAGGGTGACACAGACAGCAACCCTGAAGACATTTTAGAAGTATTTAACAGTTAGAATATAAAATCGTCATAATCCCAGAGGGACCAAGGGGCTGCTCTCTTGTTAGAGAGAGACCGAGACAGATGACTGGTCATGAGGTTAACCTGAAGGTTGCCGTGCCTCAGGCAAGAGATGAAATTGAGGAGATGGGACCCTTTCTGGCAACCTTAGCTGGTATGAGAACTGTATTGTTGTCATCACATTTCAGCACAAACTGGCCATCCAACCAACTGATCTAACCAAAATACCATACCATACAAGGCCATGGACTATGTGCCAGTGACTGCAGGAGATGGGTGAGACACTAAATGAATATTTGTATCGGTGTTTACTGTGGAGAAAAATATGGAAGCTAGAGAACTTGGGGGAATAAATAGCGATATCTTGAAAAGTGTCCATATTACAGAGGAGCAGGTGCTGGATGTCTGAAAATGCATAAAGGTGGATAAATCCCTCTGACATGATCAGGTGTATCCTAAAACCTTGTAGGAAGTTAGGGAAGTGATTGCTTGCCTCCTTGCAGAGATATCTGTACCGTTGATAGGAAGGGCTCTGGCCCGAAACGTCGAATTTTCTGTTCCTTGGATGCTGCATGACCTGCTGTGCTTTAACCAGCAACACAATTTCAGCTCTGATCTCCAGCATCTGCAGACCTCACATTTTACTTGAAGATAGCCATTGGTGAGGTTGGAAGACTGGAATTTGGCTAACGTGGTACCACTATTTAAGAAGGGCTGTAAGGAAAGGCCAGGGAATTATAGACAGGAGAAGCTGACGTCAGTGGTAGCTAAGTTGTTGGAGTGGATTCTGAAGGACAGGATTTAAATGTATTTGGAAAGGCAAGGACTGACGAGGGATAATCAACATGGCTTTGTGTGTGGGAACCGTGTCGCACTAACTTGATTGAGTTTTTTGAAGAAGTAACAAAGAGGAATGAAGAGGGCAGATTAGTAGATTAGGGGACTTCAGTAAGGCATTCAAAATGTCTCTGCATGTTAGACTGTTGAGCAAGGATAGGTTCACATGGCATACAGGGAGAATTAACCATTTGGAAATAAGGAAACAGAGAGTGGTGGTGGAGAGTTGATTTTTGGACTGGAGGCCTGTGACCAGTGGTGTGTCACAAGGATCGATGTTGAGTCCACTACTTTTCATCATTTATATAAATGGTTTGGATGTGAATATGGGGGGTTTGATTAATAAGTTTGCAGGATGCACCAAATTTGGGGGTGCACTGGACAGTAATTACCTCAGAGTACCAAGGGACTGATGAGCTGAGGAGTGGCAAATGAAATTTAATTAAGATAAATGTGAGCTGCTGCATATTGGAAAGGACTTACATACTTAATGGCGAACAGAGACCTTGGAGTGCAGGTTTATAATTCATTGCAAGTAAAATTGCAGGTAGACAGGAAAATGAAGAAGGTGTTTGGTATGCTTGTCTTCATTGGTGTAAGAGTTAGGATGTCATGTTGCAGCTGAACAGGACTTTGATTAGGCCATTTTTGGAATACTGTGTGCAACTCTGGTCTCCTTGCTATAGGAAGGGTGCTGTTAAACTTCAGTGAATGGAGAAAAGATTTACCAGGATGTTGCTAAGACTGGGGGCTTTAAGCTATAGAGAATAAGTTGGGGCTATCTTCCCTGGAGCATCGGAGACTGAGGGGTGACTTTATAAAGGGTGATTAAATCATGATGAGCATGGATAGGGAGAATAACCCATGTCAATTTCCCAGAGTGGGAGAATCCAGAACTACAGAGCATAGGTTTAAGGTGAGAGGAGAAAGATTTAAAATGGATTTGAGAGGTCACTTTTTCATGCAGGGGATGGTGCATGTATGAAGCAAGCTGCCAGAGGAAGCAGTGGAGGTTTGTACAATTGCAACATTTAAAAGGCATCTGGATGGGTACATGAATAGGAAGGGTTTGGAGGGATATGGACCAAGTGCTGGCAAATGGGATTAGATTAATTTGGGATATCTAGTCGGCATGGATGAGTTGAACTGAAGGGTCTGTTTCTGTGTTGAACATCTCTCTGACTCTAACTGGTTTGGACGTGATGAACCAAAGAGCCACCTGTAATGTTTTAAAACCCTATGATTCTATGACTCTCTAATAATGCTGGGCCCATGGAAACTCTAGTTTACCTTTTCAGCAGATTCTGGACCATTGGTAGGCTAAGGAAAGATGTTGGGAATGCAGATTTTATTGCTGAATAGTATTATTATTCTTTTGTGCATCTGGTGAATTACGTAGCTCCTTTTTACTCAAAATCTAATGTGGATGCATGAGTTAGCAAGTACAGACTACATGCAATGATTTATATTCGGAGGTGGAAAAATAGACAACAACTTTCCAAGCAGTTTCTTGTTCACATTTGTGGGGTTCCATCAAATCGAGTAGCATCACAAAATCAGAGGACAAAGAAAGAGGCCATTCCACCTCTCTTGTTAGTGTTAGCTCTTGATTCCTGATGAAGGGCTTATGCTCGAAACGTCGAATTCTCTATTCCTGAGATGCTGCCTAACCTGCTGTGCTTTGACCAGCAACACATTTGCAGCTGTGATCTCCAGCATCTGCAGACCTCATTTTTTACTCTGAAATACCCAGCCAATTAAACCCATAACGCTGTTCTTCCCTCATAAGAACATAAGAACTGGGAGCAGGAGTAAGCCCTTCAATCCTGCTCTGCCTTTTCAATAAGATCATGGCTGATCTTTCTGTGGACTCAGTTCCACTTACCCGCCCTCTCACCATATCCCTTAATTCCTTTACTGTTCAAGCAATTATCTACCTTAGCTTTAAAAAGATTCAATAACAAAGCCTCAACTATTTCACTGGGCAAGAAATTCCACAGAATCTCAACCTTTTGGGTGAAGAAGTTTCTTCTGAATTCGGTCCTAAATCTGGTCCCTCTAATCTTGAGGCTATGCTTTTTTGTCCGAGTTTCACTCGCCAGTGGAAACATCCTCCCTGTTTCTATCGGAACTATTCCCTGCATAATTTTATTTGTTTCTATAAGATCTGCCCTCATTCTTCTAAATTCCAATGAATATAATCCGAGTCTACTCAGCATCTCATCAAGAGCTAACCCTCTCAACTCTGGAATCAACCTAGTGAACCTCCTCTGCAGCCCCTCCACTACCAGTATGTTCTTTCTCAAGTAAGGACTCCAAAACTGTACACAGTACTCTAGGTGTCTCCTTTCCTGCTGCAGCATAACCTCTCTGCTTTTAAGATTGGACTGGTGCTGGAAAAGCACAGCAGGTCAGGCAGCATCCAAGCAGCAGGAAAATTGATATTTCGGGCAAAAGCCCTTCATCAGGAATGGATGAAGGAGCCATAAAAGCCTTGATGAAGGGCACAAGAAATGTGATTTTCCTGCTCCTTGGATGCTGCCTGACCTGCTATGCTTTTCCAGCACCACACTGATCTTGACTCTGATCTCCAGCATCTTCAGTCCTCACTTTCACCTCCCTGCTGTTAAGCCTAGCAAATGAACCTTTTCCAATCTCCCTTTCAAAGGATGTGATTAATATGCTTCTACCACACTTTGAGACAGTATCTTCCAAAACATAAGCAACTCACTGCACGAAAACAGAAATCTCCTGATCTTCCTGTGGATTTCTTTTTTACCAATTGTCTTCAACCTGTGTCAGCAGGTTACCATAACTCCTTGGACACAATTTCTCTCCATCAGCTCTACTAAGAATTTTGTTTAAAACCTGTTTGCTCTAAAACAAACACTAGCCATCTGATTTTATGTTTCAAGTTTTTTTTTGTCAAGGAGAAGTGAAAAGCAAAATGCATGTTTATTCAAATAACCTGAAAAAAAAAAGCAAAAGCATGATTAAAAAGAAATACTAACATCATAATGGAGGATTTGATTACAGGATGTTTCAAATGCTTCCAAAGCCATTGGGAATCCTCAATGCTGCTGAGGAAAAGAATAAAAAGTGCTGACTTTGCATAAGCAAACACTTCTGTGATGTCCCATTACGTCGGACTAACGCAGCAAGGCAAGCCTCAAGCACCACCCTGCTTTTATTGATTTGACAACAAAGAAAAATCTGAAAGTGTGGTACTTTAATGGTTATATTAGTGGGCCAGCTGTCCAGAAACCTGAGAGACTGACATAGAGATGTATACTCAAATCCTGTTACATTAGTTCTGAAATTTGCAATTAATCAAACGCAAAGTGAAAGCTGATATCAGTCATGGTGAGAATTGAACTATTAAATTGTCAGGAATGCCCATCTGATTTTTAAATGTGAAAGGAAATTTGCTGATGCTACCTGGATTGACTGCTGTGACATCAGACCTACAGCAATGTGACTGACTCTGAGGAGGCTGCAAAAATGGGCATCATGGTAGCTTAGTGGTTAGCACCGCTTCCTCACCTCGCCAGGGACCTTGGTTTGATTCTACCCTCAGGTGTGTATGGAGTTTGCACATTCTGCCCATGTGCGTGTGGGTTTCTGCCAGATGGTCCAGTTTCCTCCCACAGCCCAAAAATGTGCGGGTTAGATGGATTGGCTATGCTAAATTGCTCCATAGTGTTCAGGAATTTATAGGCTAGGCACACCAGCCATGGGAAATGCGGGATTACAGGGATAGAGTCAGGGGATGGATCTGGATGGGGTGTTGTTCTGACAGTTGGTGTGGACCTGTTGGGCCAAATGGCCTGTTTCCCACACTGTGGTAGCTCTTTTCTTCTATTCTAAACCATTTGGCAATATTCAAGATGTTGGCTGATCCCCACCTTCTAAAGATCAATTATGGATCACAATAAGTGTTGGCCTTGCCACTGACATGTAAGTCCCGTGAATGAATATAAGTAAAAGTAAATTAAGAGTAAGACAAAAAAGCCACAGTGGGAGGAATAAATAGACAAATGAAGTGCAAATTCAAGAAACCAGAATTAGCATTTTGAAAACAGGAAGGAGATCATTTAGCATCAATAGCAAGTGTATCAAAACATTCTAGTCTTATTGGTTTGATCTCTTCTTGTGAGGCAAGGAATATTACAGAGTAGACATTATGAAATGTTGGAACTAAGCATACCTCTTTGTATTCATTTATGAGATTTGTTTTTTACGAGCTAGCAGTTATTGGTCACCTCTAATCACTCTTAAGAAAATGGAGGTGAGTTATCATCCTGAACTGCTGCTGTCCATGTGGTGCAAGTACACCCACAGTGCTGTCAGGGAGTTTCAGGATTTTTACTTGGTCACATGGATACATACACGTAAGCATACAACTCAAGAGCAGGAGGAGACCATTCTGCCCCTTGAGCTTGCTGTGCCCTTCACTGAGATGGTGGCAGATCTGAAAATGGCCTCAGTTCCACCTTCCCATCCACCCTTTATATCTTGTGTTCAAGGACCAATCTTCATTGCCTTAACAATATTCAAAGACCACTATCTGGGGAAGATAGTTTTAACAGTCACAAACCATGAGAGAAAGAAAAAAAATTCTCTTCGCATTTCTATCTTGAATTGGAGGCCATTATTATAAAATGTTGTCTCCCCATTCTTGATTCTCCCACAAGGGAGAACACCCACTCTCGGAGGTTCCCTCAGGATTTTATGTGTTTCAATAAAATCACTTTGTGTTCTTCTAAACTCCAATAGATACAGCCCCAGACCTTTTCTTTTTAATTAATGGGATGAGGGCATCGCTGGCTTGGCCAGCATTTATTGCCCATCCCAAAGGGCAGTTAAGAGTCAACCACATTGCTGTAGATTCTGGAGTCACTTAAAGGCCAGACCAGATAAGGATGGTAGTTTCCTTCCCTAAAGGACATGAATGAACTAGATGGGTTTTTAGATTTTTTTACTCTAGATATTCATTGAATTCAAATTCCACCATCTGCCGTGGCAGGATTCGAACCCAATTCTCCAGAACACTTCTTAGACTCTGGATTAACAGTTCAGTGATAATTCCACAAGGTTGTCACCTCCCCTGTCCAACCTATCATCAGAAGTAACTCTACCCACATCCCCCAACACTGGCCATTCCAGGTATCAGTCAAGTGAACTGCTTCTACATGTTTCAAATGAATTTGTATCCTTTCTTAAGGAAGGAGACCCAAACAGTACACAGTACACCAGATATTACCTTGCCAATGCTCAGTACAAATATATCAAAATGTCATTTTATATTCAAATCTCTGGGCATTGAACGGCAATATTTCTAATCATTATGCTGTCAGTATATTTGCCTTCGGGGTTGTAATTCAAGGACTATTGCTCCCATATCCCTCCTTGCCCAGAGGTCTGAGAGTTCTGCAGTCTCTCTCCATTGAAGTAAACTCTTCTTATCTGTATTTGTACCTAGATAAATGAGTTTGTACTTTCCCAGTTCAAAGTCAGGCTGGTGTGTATCTTGGAGAGGATGTGCTCCCATGGGTTCATGGACTTATTGTTCTCAGTGGTAGAGAGATGTTATCAGAGGAACTTTAGAGATTTGCTGCAGTGTAATGTGTGTCAAATGCTGTTACTGTGCATTGGTGAGAGAGGGAGAGAATGGTGAAGGTGGTAGATTGAATGCTGATGAAACAGACTGCTTTGTTCTGGATGGTATTATGCTTCTTGAGTCTGGAGTATGGTGCTGAGGAGGGCGGGAAAGAGGCCAGCACAGGGTGTCCAGGTGGATGGGGTGTGTTGGAGGTGGGAGAAGGGGTCGTCAGATGGTAGGTGGGAATCCTGGTTGAAGAAGTAGGCGAAGATGCGAAGGCGGAGGAAGAATTGTTTGATGTCTCGCCGTGTATTGAACTCGTTAATCTGAGAGCGTAGGGGGATGAAGGTGAGGCCTCTGCTGAGGACTGATCTTTCATCCTCAGAGAAGAGGAGGTGTGGAAGGATGGTGATAACATGGCAAGGCTGGGAGCTAGGACCTGCTGTGGGGCTGGAGCTGGGAGTGGAGGCGGGTTTAGGCATGGGGCGGGAATCGGGGCGGGGATGGACATTGGGGCGGGGGTGGGATTCGGTGTGGGGGCGAGATTAGGTGTGCAGATTGAGATCGGCATGGGGCGGAGTTAGGCGTGGTGACGGACATGTGCGTGGGGGCGGAGACGCATGCGGCGTGGTCGTTGTGCAGGTGAGTGATGTCACTGGGGGCGGAAGTGGCTACGGTGATGGCAACCCGGGGGAGGAAGTGGGAGAAACGGTGTAGTTCCCGCAAGAATCCTGGTTGAAGAAGTAGACGCAGAGGCAAAGGCAGCGGAAGAATTGTTCGATGTCTCGTGTTGAACTTGCTAATCCAAGAGTGTTGAAGGGCTCATGCCCGAAATGTCGATTCTCCTGCTCTTTGGATGCTGCCTGACCTGCTGCACTTTTCCAGCAACACATTTTCAGCTCTGGAGTATGGCGTACAGTTCTGATCACTGTACTAACGGAAGGATGTTAATGCTTGGAACCAGTTCAGCAAAGGTTTATGAGACTAATTCCTGGAAGGAGCAGATTGTTTATGAGGAAAGGCTAGACAGGTTAGGGCTCTATCCTCAGGAGTTTAGAACAGTCAGAGGTGACTTAATTGAAACACTTAAGATCCTGAGCTATCTTGACAGGGTGAATATGGACTGAGTGTTTCCACGTGTGGGAGAATCTAGAATTAAGGGTCACTCATATAAGTCAGAGATGGGAATTTTTTATTTCAGAGAGTTCTTTCAAATTCCCTTCCTCAAAAAGGCAGTGGATGCTGAAACAGCTAGATGGATTCTTACTTACCACAGGGATGAAGGATTAAGAGAGGATATGCAGGAATATAGAGTTGAGGTCATGGTCAAATTGACCATGACCTTATTGTGTGCTGCAGGAATCAAAGGACCCGCCCTTTCTCCTAATGTGTATGCCCCTGACACACTGAACAATGTCACTCAATTCCATAATAAAAGCAAAATACTGGAAGTGTGGGAGGTCTGAAGTTAAAAAAAAAACCTGAAGTTACAGGTGGAACCAAACTAGTCTGACAGCATATTTGGAGATTCTGGATTAGTGGTGCTGGAAGAGCACAGCAGTTCAGGCAGCATCCAAGATTCTGCCTGAATTGCTGTGCTCTTCCAGCACCACTGATCCAGAATCTGGTTTCCAGCATCTGCAGTCATTGTTTTTACCGAGCATATTTGGAGAGAAAAACTGAGGTAATATTTTGACTCTAATATTGAAACTCATGAAGTTTCAGGTCGCTCTGATCTGTGACCACTTGATAATTCTATGATTTAAATTCACTTTTGCTTCTCTTTACAGTGTCCCTCTCAACTCCAGTCATTTAGTCAAAGGGAAATTCAATACAAAATGTCCTTTGACTCATCACTAAAGCAATCTAAAAGCTATTGTGTCAATCACTTAAGTGGCAAAGAATGGATAGAGTTGGGACATCATGTTGAGGTTGTACAGGACGTTAATGAGTCCTCTCCTGGAGGACTGTGTACATTTCTGATCACCCTGCTATAGGAAGGATATTATTAAATTAGAGAGGGTTCATAAAAGTTTTATGAGGGTGTTTCCAAGAATGGAGGCTTTGAGTTATAAAAGCAGGTGGGATAGTCTGGGACATTTTTCACTGGAGTGTAGGAGGTTGAGGGATGACCTTATTGAGGTTTATAAAATCATGAGGGGCATATGAGGTGAATGGCAAGAATCTTTTTTCCAGGGTGGGGGGAGTTCAAAATTACGGGACATATTTTTAAGATGAGAGGAGAAATTCTTAAAAAAAACATATGGAGCAACTTTTTGTACAGAGAGTGATTCATGTGTGAAATGAACGATCAGAGAAAGTGGTGATGCAGGTACAGTTAGAACATTTAAAAGACATTTGGATACATTGATGGAAAGCAAAGGTTTGGAGGGATATAACCCAAAAGCAACAAATGGGATGAGTTTAGTTTGGGAACATGGTTACAGTGGACAAGTTGAGCTGAAGGGTCAGTTTCTGTGCTGTATGATTCTATGACTCTATTGCAAAGTATAAATAAATATTTTATGTATCTGATCAAAAGTCTGTTCAGTTTCAGATACTATATCCTAATATATTTAGAAATAAATTTGTAGTTGATCAAATTATGTGTATTTTCCCAAGTAGTTTGGCAAACAAACTGTTGTCCAAAGCAAATGGCATCTCATACTTTTATTTAAGTTAACAAAGCATCGTCTTTCAGCCTTCACTCCCCAATGATCCAATTATTGCTGAGTTCAATTCCTGTCAGCTCAAGCCTGACTCTGAAGTCTTGAACAAGGACTTAAAAATTCAGTGTAGTCAAGTTGCTGTCAGACATTTTGACCTGAATCATCCAATCTGGCAGAACTCATGTTGCTGGATGTATTGGTGGGGAGTTGATTATTTATGCGGAACAGCAGGCATCCTGGATATATATCCATTGGAATTTGGAAAAGTGATCTAATTGAGACATATCAGATCCTGAGAGAAATGGCAGGATGGATGCAGAAAGGCTGTCTACTCCTGTGGAGAGACCAGTTTTAGGGGATGCTGTGTAAAAATACTTTGATGTAAATTTAGGATTTATTGTCATGTGTAATCATGTACAAGGATACAGGAGTACAGTAAAACATATGGACAATGTTGCCATTTCCGGAGCCATCATAGGTACAGAGCTAGCTAGGTGCAAAATCTTTGGTGCAAAAGTAGAAGAATAAAGAAATACGTTAAAAAATTCAATACAACAGTTCTTCTCAGTGTAAAGCAGAAAACTAAAGAAATAAAGTTAAACATTAAGCATTACATCCTGAAGCCATGAGCAATCCTCATGAAGGATCACTCTCCCCTGCACTGGACCATATCCTGGCAAGGCTCACCAGCCACCTTGCATTGACTGCTACGTTGCCACTGACTTCTATCAGGACTTGTCAAGCTTCACTGCCAACCACTGCATCGCCACTGACTGTCATCAGGGCATATGCTGGGCCCTAGCAGCTTCCACCCTCCATCGTCAATGCTGTCTTCATGACCAAGCTCTCTCCAGGAGGTAAGTATTCAAATTATCACTGGAATTTTTTTTTAAATGAAAAGAAGAAATAAGTAAGAAAAGCAGATGGAATGGACAAGGCATGGGCTTGATGCTGCCTACTCCACCCCCTGCTATCCTATACGTTTTCACACAAAAATGAATAAAAACGATCTTCTCTCAGAGGGACTCTAAGCTGTCTACTTGTATTTGGAGGAGGTTTCTGGGAGAGTGTCTAGGGTAGGAGTGATGGGTACAGGTGGCAGATAGTGGTTGGGAGGTGGTAGTGATGGGGGGGGGAAGGGTGGTATCATGTGGGTGGGGGATGCAATGACTATTATGTGGTGAGGGCTTAAAGTGGGTTGGACTTTCAAGATAGGTAATTGGAGGCAGTTGTGATGAGAGAGTTATGGAGATCGCGACATGAGGTGTTGGGTCAGGTTGAGTCAGTGGGGGGGAGTCTAAGATGATGGGAGTCAGAGGGGGACTAGTGTCTGAAGCAGAGCCATGCCACTTCTACAATGTTAACTCTGTTTCACTCTCTATAGATGCTGCAAGACCTGCTGAGCTTCTCCAACAGTTATTGATTTTGTTTCAAATGTCCAGCACCTGCAGCTCTTTATTTGATTGGGGTTGAGCAGGTGTTGATTCCTGTTTGGGTCTGGCTGACCCAGGAGTTAGGTTGGGTTGGGGGAGATGGTGGTTCTGGGAGTCCAAGGGGTGGTAGGAAGTGAAGTTGAGGATGAGGAGAGGTGATTGTGAACTTGTACCAGTTTTCTGACACTTCAGTTCCTAAGATGGAGTCAAAATGTTAATCTTTTTTAACTCCCCAAGATGTTGCCAGTTCTGCTGAGGTTTTCCATCACTTCCTCTTTCTAGTTTGAATTTCTTGCATCTTTATTATTTCACTTTTGTTTTAGATAACTTGGTGCAGTTTGATTAACACAGCTCAACATGGATTGGACATGAAAAATAATCATTTTCATCAGTGCACCTGTGAGTAGCTCACTATTAACTAACTATAAAAAACTTTAAAAGTTTACTTCTGACATTGGGTTATGGAGATAGCATCTGAGCAAATTTTCAAAACGAAATAAACTTTGTTCGAACGCACCTGTTACTATCATTTTGTCAAAAAAGCTTTGAAGGCAGTATGATGTCTTAGTGGTCAGCACTGCTGCCTCACAGTGCCAGCAATCCCGGTTCAATACCACTGTCCGGTGACTGTGTGAGTTTACAAATTTTCCCCATGTCTGTATGAGTTTCCGGTGGGTGCTCTCGTTTCCTCCCATAGTCCAAAGATGTGTAGGTTAGCTAGATTGGCCATGCTAAATTGCCTCTTATGTACAGAGATGTGTAGGTTAGGTGCTTTTGTCATGGGAAATGCAGGGTTACAGGGAGCTGTGTCTGGGTAGGATGTCCTTTGGAGGTTTGATGTGGATTCGATGGGCTGAATGGCCTGCCTCCACATTGTAGGGATTCTTATGTTTTCAAAGCCTCATCAAAATCCTGCAAAAGTGCAATATTTACAGAAATGGACAGTGGTGATGAATGTTATCAGGAGCCTGGTCATGTTAATGCTTTGAACTGACTTCTTGGTGTAATTTTCTCTAAAACGAGTGTATCAGTTTGTGGAAACTTGATTTGCCTTAAGCATTGTTTGTACTTGAATCTGTGTGAGCTTTTCCACTAGCTTGACTGCTTTTAGCGGAAATGCATTGGAAAATGCCAGTACAAGCTAGCACAAACTCCTAACCAAATCATCTTCTGTCTTTTTCTTTTCAATCTGTGATGCTTTTTACTTCAATTACTCCCCGTGGCCAAATTACCCATGCTCCAATACCTCCCTCCTGGAACAAATGCCTAGATTCTCAGCCCTCTTTCCCTTAATGACAATTGCAAGTTGATGGCAATTTATTGCTTACTCCCACCCAGAAGAAACAGTCTTTAACAGTTCAGTCTCCCAAAACTCTTTATAATTAAACAAAGCACTATTAGATCACCTCTTGAATTTATTAACACAAGAGGATTGGTCCCTAGATCTCAAGTTTGTCTTTATAATTATATTTTCCCTTCCCAAGCGAATCTACATTGAATACTCTCAATCGCTTTAATGTCCTTTATTGCACTCACCTGACATTACAGTCTGACCCCTGATTTGTATAGAATTATGAGAAAGTGAGGACTGCAGATGCTGGAGATCAGAGCTGAAAATGTGTTGCTGGAAAAGTGCAGCAGGTCAGGCAGCATCCAAGGATCAGAAGAATCGATGTTTCGGGCATGAGCCCTTCTTCAGGAATGAGGAAAGTGTGCCAAGCAGGCTAAGATAAAAGGTAGGGAGGAGGGAATTGGGGGAGGGGAGTTGGAAATGCGATAGGTGGAAGGAGGTTAAGGTGAGGGTGATAGGCCGGAGTGGGGGTGGGAGTGGAGGTCAGGAAGAAGATTGCAGGTTAGGAAGGTGGTGCTGAGTTCGAGAGTTGGAACTGAGACAAGGTGGGGGGAGGGGAAATGTGGAAACTGGAGAAATCTGAGTTCATCCCTTGTGGTTGGAGGGTTCCTAGGCAGAAAATGAGGCGCTCTTCCTCCAGCCGTCGTGTTGCTGTGGTCTGGCGATGGAGGAGTCCAAGGACCTGCAAGTCCTTGGTGGAGTGGGAGGGGGAGTTGAAGTGTTGAGCCACGGGATGGTTGGGTTGGTTGGTCCGGGTGTCCCAGAGGTGTTCTCTGAAATGTTCCACAAGTAGGCGGCCTATCTCCCCAATATAGAGGAGGCCACATCGGGTGCAGCGGATACAGTAAATGATGTGTGTGAAGGTGCAGGTGAATTTGTTGCAGATATGGAAGGATCCCTTGGGGCCTTGGAGGGAAGTAAGGGAGGAGGTGTGGGCGCAAGTTTTGCATTTCTTGCAGTTGCAGGGGAAGGTGCCAGGAGTGGAGGTTGGGTTGGTGGGGGATGTGGACCTGACGAGGGAGTCACGGAGGGAGTGGTCTTTTCGGAATGCTGATCGGGGAGGGGAGGGAAATATATCCCTGGTGGTGGGGTCCGTTTGGAAGTGGCAGAAATGATGACGGATGATAAGATGTATATGGAGGGTGGTAGGTGAGGACGAATGGGGTTCTGTCCTGGTGGCTCAAGGGCAGAAGAGTGGGAAGTGGAGGAGATGTGGTGGAGAGCATCATTGACCACGTCTGGGGGGAAATTGCGGTCTTTGAAGAAGGAGGCCATCTGGGTTGTCAACCCAACCTCCATTCCCGGCACCTTCCCCTGTAACCGCAAGAAATGCAAAACCTGCGCCCACACCTCCCCCTTACTTTCCTCCAAGGCCCAAGGGATCCTTCCATATCCGCCACAAATTCAGCTGCACCTCCACACACATCATTTACTGCATTTGCTGCACCCGATGTGGCCTCCTCTGTATTGGGGAGACAGGCCGCCTACTTGCGGAACGTTTCAGAGAACACCTCTGGGACACCTGGACCAACCAATCCAACCACCCTGTGGCTCAACACTTCAACTCTCCCTCCCACTCCACCAAGGACATGCAGGTCCTTGGACTCCTCCATCACCAGACCATAACAACACGACGGCTGAAGAAGAACGCCTAATTTTCCGCCTAGGAACCTCCAACCAGAAGGGATGAACTCAGATTTCTCCAGTTTCCTCATTTCCCCTCCCCCCACCTTGTCTCAGTCAAATCCCTCGAACTCAGCACCGCCCTCCTAACCTGCAATCTTCTTCCTGACCTCTCCGCCCCCACCCCCACTCCGACCTATCACCCTCACCTTGACCTCCTTCCACCTATCGCATTTCCAACGCCCCTCCCCCAAGTCCCTCCTCCCTACCTTTTATCTCAGCCTGCTTGGCACACTTTCCTCATTCCTGAAGAAGGGCTCATGCCCAAAACGTCGATTCTCCTGCTCTTGTATAGAATTATCACTACTTCTTATAGTCTGTACTCCTATTTCATAAATCAACATTTCTTGCAATGTTTTTTAAAGGCAGAAAAGTGGAGTTAAGGGCATAGTCAGATCATCCACCATGTTCTTAAATGAGAGTCATGATTTGGAGATGCTGGTGAAGGAGCAGCGCTCCGAAAGCTAGTGCTTCCAATTAAACCTGTTGGACTATAACCTGGTGTTGTGTGATTTTTTAACTTAAATGAGAGTGTAGCTAAGTGTCCCGTTCTTGTTTCTATTATAGTCTACTTTTGAAGAATTGAGTATTCACACTGATAAGGTCTTCAAGCTTATTAGGTGTCTGTTGAGCACTTTCTGAATCTTGGTAGCCACTTTTGTCGAAAGGTTAACTTTGACAATAGAATTCAACAATGTCAGCTTAGCTTTCCACAAGCTATAACTGGAAGTGTTATGGCAAATGTTATGGACAGGACACTGGGGCAGATTGAAGATTCTTGTTTCTCGTTAGCTTCTGATTGATAATCAGGATGGTCTAATTGTAAATAGGCTAACGTGAGTTTTCAAACCCTCTGTTTTGGTCAAAGTTACAAATGACTCAGAACAAACTCTCTCCTGGGTTAATTTAAGGCTGTTGTATTATTGCACAGACCCCAAAAAACTATGATGATTTTTAAAAAAAGATGAAATCCCAACCTGTATCTCTTCATATAAGGTTTCCATCTTACTCTCTATGCATTCGATCAGTAGTTAAAACATCCAGCCTGCCAACTATGTACATAACAATAAGCAAATGACCCAGACTTTATATGTATGTCTGAGATGGCTTACTGCTTTAGATAATCAATAATTAATAAACTCCCAGACATCTGATTCAATAAAACTCAACAATCTATGGTTATGATATTTGGACTAACATATAGAAATCTACACATGCTTGTGGTAAGTGGTCACATCATGTGGCAGTAGTAGCAACATTTAAGTCCCAAAGGCTACAATGATGATTGCAGTTGTGAAATGTTACCTTCCTCTCAGTCACAAATCATAAGCCTGAATTCAGAGCTGGATTCCACTTTAAAACACAGACTGAAGGCTATAACTGCATTGAATTTACCACAACAGAAGAAACAGTTCTGAATACACTCTCTCTCTCCAAAAGAAAGTCAACAGATCTATTTTTTAAAAGATGCTGTAATTTTAAAAGATGCTGAAAGGATAGCTCAAAACAAGATGACAAAATAAATCCAAATGCAAACAAAAGCTGATATAACATCTTTCACATTAAAAAGGTAATACCTGTGTCCAGGTTTTGATCAATTTTTCTATCTTGCTTTTGCCAATAGGCACATTTTACTCTTTAATATGCACCCAAAAAGTGGAAAAGCTAAAAAAAATTAAAAGAAAACACAAGGAAAGTACTGCAGCAGAATTTTGTCCTGATATTTTTCCACAATCACAATGTAACACAGTAAGGGTGGAGAGCAAACATCTCAACATAGACTGACATTCCAGTGACATGCTCTCTGCTCTTCAGTTCTTCAAGGAAAGAGTGAAACTTCACTTCATAGACCAACAAATTATGGACAAAGAGAGTTAGGCGGTCAAACTTTTTTAGTATAGGAGTTGGGAGGTCATGTTGCGGCTATAGAGGACTTTGGTTAGGTCACTTTTGGATATTGCATGCAATATTGGTCTCCTTCTTGTCGGAAGGATGTTGTGGAACTGGAAAGGGTTCAGAAAAGATTTACAAGGTTGTTTCCAAGGTTCGAGAATTTGGGCTATAGGGAGAAGCTGAGTAGGTTTGGGCTGTTTTGGCTGGAGCGTTGGAGGCTGAGGGGTGACCATATTGAGGTTTATAAAATCATGAGAGGTTAAAGTCCAAGTGTGCCAAGGAAGCTAAAGTATAATGCAATTCTCTGCAAGAGCTCATGAAGAAGAGTCAACCAAGGAACAATGACAAAGGTATTTCCAAACTCTCAGCCAAAGCATGCAAACAAGCAAGCCAATGACGTCCAGAGATAACAGCAACGTGAGGGCATATGGATTCCAGCCAGACATTACATGTGGGAGAAAGTGAGGATTGCAGATGTTGGAGATCAGAGTTGAGAGTGTGGTACTGGAAAAACACAGCTGGTCAAGCAACATTACATGTGGTCAACTTGAGATTCAACATGGATGCTATCAGAAAAGCTGAAGCTTCTACCTTCATCGGGGTGATGCACACCAAAAGCAATGGACAACATTCACTATAAGCCATAATTGACACTGGTGCAAGGAAGAAAGCTGTCCCCATTGTGGCAGAAAGTGTCAAGATTCTTGATTAATGCAAGAATCAAGGGTAATGGGGAAAAGGCTGGAACATGGACAGGAGAAATGTCAGATCAACATAATCCTTTTGAATGGCAGAATAGGCTTTAGGGGCCAAATGGCCTATTCCTATTCCTATTTCTTATGTTCTTAAGGTCTATGGTGCACTTCCTGACAACTAGCTCTGCGCTCATTGCATGGAGAGGATCCTGACTCTGACCATCCTGAGGGGCTGACTTACCACGTGCCTAGGCTCCTGGACAGTGACCAGAGGGTGCCCTTGACTTATTGTGCTGGGAACTTCTGAGCAAAGGCTATTCCAATTGACCATGATGCATTTCCTAGCTTGTGTCTGCACTAAGTGACATGAAAGGAGCGATATGAGCATGGGACAGGAAGCCATTCAAATCAGGGAGTTAAAGTGGCAGATGGAGTTTCATGCGAGGTGCTGCATTTTAGGAAAGCAAATCTTAGCAGGACTTATACACCTAATGATAGGGTCTGAGGGTGTATTGCTGAACAAAGAGACCTTGGAATGCAGTTTCATACTTCCTTGAAAGTAAAGTTGCTGGTAGAAAAATATAGTGAAGAAGGCGTTTGGTATGCTTTCCTTTATTGGTCAGAGTGTTGAATATAGGAGTTAGGAAGTCATGTTGCAGTTGTAGAGGACATTGGTTAGGCCACTATTGGAATATTGCATGCAATTCTGGCCTCCATCCGATCAAAAAGATGTTGTGAAACGTGAAAGGGTTCAGAAAGGATTTATAAGGATGTTGCCAGGGTTGCAGGATTTGAGCTACAGGGAGATGTTGTTTTCCCTAGAGCTTGGGAGGCTAAGGGGGTTGACCTTATAGTGGTTTATAAAATCATGAGGGGCATGGATCAGATAAATAGGCAAGGTCTCTTCCCTGTGGTGGGAAAGTCCAGAACTAGAGGGCATAGGTTTAGGGTGAGAGGGAAAGACATTAAAGAGACCTAAGAGAAAACATTTTTCATGCAGAAGGTGGTGGCTAGTACATTTGCAACATTTAAAAAGCATCTGGATGGGTATATGAATAGGAAGTATTTGGAGGGATATAGGCCGGGTGCTGGCAGGTGGGACTAGATTGGGTTGGGATATCTGTTTTTTTTTAGACTAGATTAGATTACTTACAGTATGGAAACAGGCCCTTCAGCTCAACAAGTCCACACTGACCCGCTGAAGTGCAACCCACCCATACACGTACATTTACCCCTTACCTAACACTACGGGCAATTTAGCATGTCCAATTTACCTGACCTGCACATCTTTGGACTGTGGGAGGAAACCGAAGCACCCGGAGAAAACCCACAGGGAGAATGTGCAAACTCCACACAGTCAGTCGCCTGAGGCGGGAATTGAACCCAGGTCTCTGGCGCTGTGAGGCAGCAGTGCTAACCACTGTGCCGCTCACGGCATGGCATGGAGGAGTTGGACTGAGGGTCTGTTTCCATGCTGTACACTCGATGACTCTTTAACCCTGAAAGGAATGTTGTGCTAATGGGAAACTGTATAGTCAGATAGAGAGACACCACTGTCTGCAGTTGAGAGCACAAACCCAAAAGACTGTGGAAACTCCTGATGCCAGAATTTGGAATATTTGGCTGGAGCGGAACCTGCAATGGAAATAGGACTATCCACGTAGTCCATGGAGGTGCCAGTGGCATCAGTAAGAAGAAGAAATAGGTTCTGCTTAAACTGTATGAGGCACTGGGCACTAAACTAAAGGTCTGAGATGGGAGCACATCATACCAGGAACGCCAGGAAGAAACTTCAGAGCAGCTGCTGGTCACACCATGATTCCAAACGTGGTGTGCTGCACAGGACGGCTCCTGGTCGGGTGAGTATTAATCAGGTAACTTCTTTATTCTCCATGTTTAACTTTCTGTTTTACCTTTTTCAGAGCCTTGCGGTGTTTAGTGTAGTCAGAATTTGATTGCAGTTGCAAGGTAGAGCACTTGGACTGCTGTTTGGTGGATAATACATTTAGTAAGCCTCTAGACTGGTAAGTGATAACTATTGCAGGGACATGGCCCCAGCCAACATTAAGGCAGATAGATGGGTGATGACTAGGAAGGACAGGCAGCCAGTGCAAGAGTCCCACAATTGGCACCGTCGTACAGCAGGGAGGGTGGAATTGTAGACCAGCAGTAATGAAAGGGGACTCTATGGTCAGGGACACAGTGTTTCTGTGGATGCAAGCAAGACTCCAGGGTGGTACGTTGCCTCCCCAGTGCCAGGGTCAGGATATTTCTGAGCAGGCACGGGATAGGAGGAGGTGAAGTGTCAGACGTTGCACTCCATATTGGAAAAGTGATTCCATACAGTTAAAGGAATCTAGGGAGTTACACAGAAAATTCAAAAGTGGGACCTTCTGGGATTAGTCCAAGTGCTACAAATAATAGGAAGATAGTACAAGGGGATACGTAACTCAGGAGCTGCTGCAGGAATGAGGGATTCAGATACCTGCATCATTGAGATCTCTTCCAAGACAGAGTGGGACCTGTGTAAAAATGAAGGGCTGCACCTCATCTGGAGGGGCACCGATATCCTTGTGTAAAGTGTTATTTGTACCACCTGGGAGTAGATAGTATAGCAGGGGTGTGGGAATCAGAACAACAGGTCAGGATGTGAGGAGAAGGTAGAGGTTAATAAGATGAGCTAGGAGGGTCAATTTAATGAACAAGGCAAGACGATAAAAAGGGTCTTCAGTAAGCAGGCAGCGAGAAATAATTAAAAATGGTGAAGGACAGGACAGAGTGTACAGACTAAATTAGAGTTCTTCATATAAATGCACAAAGTGTAAGAACCAATTTAAATGAGCTACAGGGACAATACAAATTGGAAATGATGATGTGACATTCATTGTCGAGACATGGTTGCAAAATGGTCAGGACTGGGAGATTAATTGACTGGGCAGAGGCACAGGGATTGAGACATCAAACCCAGTACAGGAGAAAGATTGAACCCAGTGTAGGAGAGAGATTGAACCCAGTCTGGGAGGGAGATCAAGTGGAATGAAGGAGAAAGATCGAGCCGAGTGCAGAAGGAGATCAAGCCCAGTGTGTGAGGGGGATGAGCCCAGTGTAAGAGAGAGAGATCCAGCCGAGTGTGGGAGGGAGACAGAGCCCAGTGTGAGAGGGAGATCGAGTCCAGTGTGGGAGGGAGACAGAGCCCAGTGTGAGAGGGAGATCGAGTCCAGTGTGGGAGGAAGACAGAGCCCAGTGTGAGAGAGAGATCGAGTCCAGTGTGAGAGAGAGATCGAGTCCAGTGTGGGAGGAAGACAGAGCCCAGTTTAAGAGAGAGATCGAGTCCAGTGTGGGAGAGAGATAGAGCCCAGGTGACAGGGAGATGGAACCCAGTGTGAGAGGGAGAGATAGAGCCCAAGTGACAGGGAGATAGAACCCAGTGTGAGAGGGAGAGATAGAGCCCAGTGTGAGAGGGAGGGATAGAGCCCAGTGTAGGAGAGAGATAGACTCCAAGTGACAGGGAGATAGAACCCAGTGTGAGAGGGAGAGATAGAGCCCAGTGTGAGAGGGAGAGATAGAGCCCAGTGTGGGAGAGAGATAGAGCCCAAGTGACAGGGAGATAGAACCCAATGTGAGAGGGAGATAGAGCTCAGTGTGGGAGTGAGGTAGAGCCCAGAGTGGGAAGGAAAGATACTCCACAGTGTGGGAGAAGAACTGTAATGTTGAACTTTTAATTTATTTCTTTATTTTCAACTTTTTATCTCAGATTTTGCAGCAACATAAAGCGTACTTAAGATGGCGCCGTGAATGGGGATTTAGTAAACTTTTCACTGTACTCCTGTCTCCCTGCACTTGGGGATATGTGAAAATAAAACCTAATTCTAATTCTAATTTTAAACATACCAAGATTGTAAGGTTTGCAGGGGCAGAGAGAGAAAATGGCAGAAGAGGGGAGTGTTAGTATTAATTAGAAACCGAATCACTACCATCATGAGGGCAATGTAGTGAGGGAAAAGTATCCAGTGGGGACTTTATAGTGTAACTGAAGAACCATAAAGGAACTCCAACTACAAGAGGTACAATCTATAGACCACTGGTGGCTGCTCAGAAGTGCAAGAGATTAGGCTGAAATTAGGCAACTATGGCTTAATGGGGGATTTCAATCTTAACACAGAATGTGAGAAACAGATATAAGCACTGGTCAGAAAAGTTGTGAATTTCTAGAGTGCATCCAGAAAAGTTTCCAATGGCAATATATTTTAGAGGTGACAAAGGGGCACAAGCAATGTTGAATCTCGTAATAACTTTGAGTTTGATTTATTGTTGTCACATGTACTGAGATACAATTAAATGTATTGTTTTATATGTCCTCCAGGCAGATTGTGCCATACAAATTACATCAGGGTAGCAGAACAGAGGGAAGACTACAGTGTTTCAGTTCCAGAGAGAGTGTGGAAGGAGAGATGAACATTAACATTTAAGAGGTCCATTCAAAAGTCTGCTACCAGCAGGGAAGAAGCTGCTCTTGAATCTATTTACACAGGTATTCAATTTTTACATCTTCGACCTGATGGGAGAGGGTGGGGCGAAGAGAGTAGAACTGGGGTGGGAGGGATCTTTGATGATGTTGGCTGCTTTCCCGAGGCAGTGGGAAGTATAGATGGAGTCAATGGATGGAAGGCTGGTTTGAGTGATGGACTGGGCTATATTCATGACTCTCCGTAGTTTCTTGCAGTCTTGGAAGAGCAGTTACCTTGCCACTCTGTGGTGCATCCAGATAAGATGCTTCCTATGGTGCACCTATACAACTTGGTAAGAGTCATTGTGGACATGGTGAATTTCCTCAGCCTGCAAAGGAAGCAGCGAGGTTGTTGTGCTTTCTTGACTGTTGTGTCAATGTGGATGGACCTGGACAGATTGTTGGCAATCATCACTCCCAGGAACTTAACACTCTTAACCACCTTCACCTCAGCATCATGGATGCAGACAGGTGTGTGGCCTCCACTCCGTTTCCTGGAGCCAATGACCAGCTCCTTCAATTTGCTGACATGGATGGAGAGATTGTTATCTTTACACCATGCTGCCAAGCACTCTATCTCTTTCCTGTATCCTGCCTTGTCATTGTTTGAGATCCGACCTATGACAGTGGTGTTATCAGCAAACTTGTGAATGGAGTTGGGACAGAATTTGGCCACACAGCTGTGAGTGCAATAAGCAAAAGAGCATGACTTAATTCATGACCTAATTGTATTTGAGCATTTGTCATATATTGTTCATAACATGATCAAGTTTCATGTTGCATTTGTAAGACATAAACAAAGATCAGGTACAAGAATTTTGTATTCAAGTAAGGCAGACTTTAATGGGATATGGCAGAGATTGTCCACAATAAACTGGAAAGCTCTGCTAATGGGTTAAAACACTGAGGAAGGTGTTCAAAGAAACATTTAATGCTAGTCTGAAGCATTTTGTACCCATAAGAAGGAAAAACTCCACCTCACAAGAAAAAGGCCACGGACAATAAGAAGAGATTTTATAGTTATATAAAATGAAGTGACTGGTAAAAAGTGCTATGGTCCACTGAAGGCTGAGAATGGGAATATTATTAATGGGAAAGGGGAAATAGCAAATATGCTGAGCAATTATTTTGCTTCAGTGTGCACAGCGGGAAAATAACTAGCTGAAAATCCCAAAGAAATTAACAGATTATCAGGGTCAGTGTCTAAATAAAATTAAGTAAAGTCAATCATCAATAAAGAGGAAATTACAGAAACTGAAGAGTAACAAATCCCCAGGATCTGACAGCCTCCATCCACAAGTATTAGAGGAGGTAGGAGAGCACATTGCCACTGCCCTAACCATAATCTTTCAGAGTTCCCTGGATTCAGCAGTTGTACCTCTGGATTGGAAGTTTACTTAGGTCACTCCACTCTTTAAGAATAACAAAGGGAAACCAGGGAATGACAGATCAGATTAGACAGATATGTGAGATGGGGAAGTTGTTGGAGTCTATAATTAAGGAAAGGGTAACTTATCACCTTGCAAAGTTTCAGTTAATTATGGAGAGTCAGTAGATGAAGGGTAGGTCACGCGTAACAAACTTCAACCATGTTTTTTGAAAATATGACGAACATGGTGGTTAAAGGTAAGCCATGGATGTTGTTTGTATAGACCACCAGAAGGCATTTGAAGAATTCCCACAGAATAAACTGTTAGCTAACACAAAAGCCCAAGGGACAGAGGGCAAATTACTGAAGTGAATAGAAAACTGGTTGAATGCTGAAACAGAGACCTGGAAACAATGGGTAAGTGCTGAAATTGGCAGTATGTGATTAATGGTGTCCCCTAGGGATCTGAGGTGGGGCTTCAATTATTTACAATGTTTATTAACAACGTGGATAATAGCATAAAAAGTCAAATATCCACATTTTCCACTGACACAAAATTGGGCAGGACTGCAGACAGTGTTGGTAACAGCAGCAAATTACTCAGGATGTTGTTAGAGTCAAAGAATGGGCAAAGCTGTAGATTTAAAAAATGTAAGTGTGAGGTTGTGCATTTTGGATTGAGAAAGTGTTGATCAGTTTTTTTCTTAGAAGGCACAATGTTAAATGCAGAGGATGTTGAAAAAGATTTGTGGGGTGCAGAGCTCTTAAAAATATCATGAACAGCACCAGGAATAGTCAGGAAGGCTAATGGAATGCTGGCCCTCACATCTAATGGACTGGAATATAAAGATTGAGATGCTATGCTGCAGTTATGCAAAACCTTAGTTACACCTTATTTCATGTACTGTGAGCAGATCTGGGCTCCATACCTAAAGAAGGATGTCTTGAACTTGGAAGGAGTTCAACGCAGGTTTACAAGGAAGATACCTGGACTTCAGGGGTTAAGTTATGAAGAGAGATTAGACAAATTAGGCTTTTATTCTCTAGAATTTAGAAAGTTAAGGAATGATCTAATTACGGTCTTCAGGATATTAACAGGGAAAGGCAGGATAGATAAAGATGAACCATTTCTATTGGTTGAACAGTCCAAAACTGGGAAGATAATCTAAGAATTAGGGTCAGGACATTCAGGAGACATATTAGAAAATATTTCTACATGCAAAGAGTAGTGGAGCTTTGGAACTCTCTTCCTCCAACAACGGTCAATGTTAATTCAAGTGTTAAATTTAAATAAAGACAATTTTTTATTAAAAATGGATATCAAGGGGTGTAGTCCCAAGGCAGGCATTTGGAGTTAGATCATGGCTGATGTTATTGAATAGTAGAGCAGGCTGAAGGACTTTATTGCCTATCTATGTTCCTATGTTCTTAAAGGCAGAAATTCAAAGGTAATAATCTGTGGTTTAATGTTGTGTACTCCTGAGATCTGAGTTGTGTAGTCCTGAGAGATCTGAAATAAATGAATGCTTCCTAATGATACTAGAACAATTGCTGGGTGATATCATTTCAGGGCTGCAATGTACATGTGACAATCATTCATAGTGCTCTTCAGCCCTATAAAGTTCAGGTATCCAGCTTTACAAAGCACTGAACTATGCAGCGAGTTGGAAAACTATTGCTGCATATTCAGCAAAAAGCCATTTCTGGAATTTCTGTGCTATTTTTCTCCTTTTTTAGATTAGATTAGACTTACAGTGTGGAAACAGGCCCTTCGGCCCAACAAGTCCACACCGACCCGCCGAAGCGAAACCCACCCATACCCCTACATTTACCCCTTACCGAACACTACGGGCAATTTAGCATGGCCAATTCACCTGACCCGCACATCTTTGGACTGTGGGAGGAAACCGGAGCACCCGGAGGAAACCCACGCAGACACGGGGAGAACGTGCAAACTCCACACAGTCAGTCGCCTGAGTCGGGAATTGAACCCGGGTCTCAGGCGCTGTGAGGCAGCAGTGCTAACCACTGTGCCACCGTGCCGCCCACAAATCTTCTGTTGTTATATGGGTTTTCAGGGGGACACTTTTTTTCTCAGACTTTATGGGTATGTATGTCTTCATTGGGATCCCTCCAAGTAACTCATGTGATTAACAGAATGGGTATGATCCTGAATGAGACAGCTGGTCTGGGTATGTTGTGGTTCTGTTCGCCGAGCTGGAAGTTTTTGCTGCAAACGTTTCGTTCCCTGGCTAGGGAACATCATTAGTGTTATTGGAGCCTCCTGTGAAGCGCTGCTTTGATGTTTCTTCCGGTATTTATAGTGGTTTGTTCTTGCCGCTTCCGGGTGTCAGTTTCAGCTGTAGTAGTTTGTATGTGGGGTCCGGGTTGATGTGTCTGTTGATGGATCTTCTTGCCGTTTCCGGGTGTCAGTTTCAGCTGTAGTGGTTTGTATATGGGGTCCAAGTCTATGTGTCTGTTAATGGAGTTTGTGGATGAATGCCATGCCTCTCGGAATTCCCTGGCTGTTCTCTGTCTGGCTTGTCCTATGATGGTAGTGTTTTCCCAGTCAAATTCATGTTCCTGGTTGTCTGAGTATATGGCTACTAGGGATAGCTGGTCGTGTCATTTTGTGGCTAGCTGATGTTCATGGATGCGGATTGTTAGCTGTCTTCCTGTTTGTCCTATATAGTGTTTTGTGCAGACACGACCGGCTATCCCTAGTAGCCATACACTCAGACAACCAGGAACATGAATTTGACTGGGAAAACACTACCATCATAGGACAAGCCAGACAGAGAACAGCCAGGGAATTCCTAGAGGCATGGCATTCATCCACAAACTCCATTAACAGACACATAGACTTGGACCCCATATACAAACCACTACAGCTGAAACTGACACCCGGAAACGGCAAGAAGATCCATCAACAGACACATCAATCCGGACCCCACATACAAACTATTACAGCTGAAACTGACACCCGGAAGCGGCAAGAACAAACCACTATAAATACCGGAAGAAACATCAAAGCAGCGCTTCACAGGAGGCTCCAATAGCACTGATGATGTTCCCTAGCCAGGGAACGAAACGTTTGCAGCAAAAACTTCCAGCTCGGCGAACAGAACCACAACAACGGACACCCGAGCTACAAATCTTCAACCAGACTTTAAACACTTAAGGTCTGGGTATATTCGAAAGCTATCTATTGGCACAAACATGCCTGTTTCCATTTTTATTTGTTTACATACCTCACAGTGACAGAGGATTAATGGAAGCAAAATATTCAGTTCCGAAAAGAGACTGTGCAGGACAAGTGTTGGCACGATAAAAGCGTTTGAAAACATCACTAACTTTCAAAGTCGGATGACTCTTCAATGAAGTTGAGGTGGAGGTGGTCAACAGAGTCAAGTTCCTAGGAGTGACGATCTCCAACAATCTGTCCTGGTCTACCCGCGTTGATGTGATGGTCAAGAAAATACAGGAATGCCTCTACTTCCTCAGGAGGTTAAGGAAATTCAGCAAGTCCATAAATATTCTTCCCAGTTTGTATAGATGCAGCATTCTATCAGGGTGCAGCATGATTTAGAATAGCACTTCTCTGCCTAGGACCTTAAGAAACTATCAAGATTTGTGAACACAGCCCAGTCCATCATGTTAACCAACCTTCCATCCATTGACTCCATAAATACTCTGCGCTGCCTCAGAAAGGCAGCCAACATCATCAAAATCCCTTGCCACTCCAGTTACAATCTTCTCGAACCTCTTTTGTCGGGTACAAGATTCAAAATAGCTTCTTCCCTGCTGTTATTATACTCCTGAATGACCTCTCAAATTTCAAATTTATTATGCTCTTTGTGCACCTTCTCTGGCATCATGACAGTGTATTCCTCACTGTGTTCTACTACCTTAATGCATTTTGTATGGTATGATCTGCCTGTACTGCACACAAAACAAAACATTTCACTGTACCTAGGTACATGTGACAATCCTAAATCAAATCAAATCAAATTGAACCTTGAGAGCTGCTCCACAGTTAAGAGCACATCAAGGTAATTAACAGCAACACAGCCAGTGGGGCTGTGCATGAAGCTGGTGCCAAGCTGACCTCCAAGCTTTGTCACACTCTAGGGCGGGCCATCTTCAGAAGAACCTGATCTATAGCTAGTGACCTCGATGCAGATTTGTGTCACCTGGTGAAAGATATGTACCATGTACAATTCCAAAAGAAGAAGGAAAGGGATTGCATTTCGAAATTATGATCTCTGGATATCCCAGTCTGTTTTCACAATCAGCGATCTACATTTTAATAATTGACTTTGGCTTTGGTCATAGATGAAGGTGGGAAGGGGAAGTGGGGAGGCATAAGAGACTGGAATAAGAGGGTTACAGAGTTCTCAGAGGTTGGATCGGGTGACAATCATAAGTCGGCCTCCACCTCCATCCAGCTACTCTGAGTGCTCAATCACTAGAGATTAAGTCTGAGAAATAAACAAGTCATATTTCTTTCACAATCATTTCATGCAGAGTCACTTCTATTTCATTGAATAACATCACATACAAGTGTGATCCACCAGTTGCCTGGAAGCCTATGACTTCTATTTGGCTTCCCTTTCCCTTCACTGTGCCTGTCAATTCTTGTTACTGTCCCTCCATCACATTGCCTGTCCTATCCTCTAGCCACCCTCCATGTGATTAAATATGCACTTTGATCTGTGAATAATTATGGAAATAAGAAGAGACCAGCAAACCATGTGCAATTTGCAAGTTCTTAAGTTGTTAATCATTTAAAGCTGAGTTGTGTCAGTGGACAAAGATCAGCCCCACAGCGCCCACCAAGCTGCAAAAATAATTAATATTGATCGGCAGCTCATCAATCTTTTCTGCTTTCAAATATGGCCCTTGTTATATGCCATCAGTTTATTCTGTGAGCAGATGCTGCTCAGTGTGGTTCTCTGCTAACGTTGTGTAACTCAACTACTTTTTGAGGGGAAGTCAATCTAACACCAATAAAAAACTAATATTATTAATTATGAATTATTAGCTTTCTTCATTTTCTTTCAACCTTGATCAAAGTAGAGAATATTCCATAATTGGTACAGGGCCTCATGTTTCATGAATTTTTTCCCAGGGTACAGCTGATATCGAACTCTGAGATGTCTATTCTTACAACAAGATCTTTTCATTAATACCCATGACAAAATGGTGAAAGTGCTGAAATGATCATTGATAGCCACAGGTGAGATGCCAGAAGACTGGAGGTTGGCTGACATGGTGCCACTACTTGAGAAAGGTGATAAGGAAACACCAGGGAACTATCGATCGGTGAGCCTGATGTCAGTCCTGGGCAGTTGTTGGAGGGGATTCTGAAGGACAGTATTTACACGTATTTGGAAAAGCAAGAGCTAATAAGTGATAGGACAATCACTGTTTCAGGCATAAACCCTTCATCAGGAATGAAGGTTTTGATGAGATGACACCTATCGCATTCCCAGCTACCTTGACCCCCAACCCCACCCCCTCCAATTTATGTCTTAACATCCTTGGTGCTCAAGCCTCATTCCTGATGAAAGGGTTTTGCCCAAAACATCGATTCTCCTGCTCCTTGGATATTGGCTGACTGACTGTGCTTTTCCAGCATTGCACGCTTCTACTCTGATCTCCAGCATATGCAGTCCTCACTTTCTACTAATCAGGAATAGTCAATATGGCTTTGTGCATGGGAAATCATGTTTCACTAACTTGATTGAGTTTATTGAAGAAGTAACAAAGAGCATTGATGAGGGCAGAGTGGTGTCTGTGATCTGTATGGATTTCAATAAGGTGTTTGACAAGGTTCCTCATGAGAGACTGGTGAGCAAGGTTGGATCACATGGAATACAGGGTGAACTAGCCATTTGGAAACAGAACTGGCTCAAAAGTAGGAGACAGAGGGTGGTGATGGAGGGTTGCTTTTCAAACTAAAGACTTGTGGCCAGTGATGTGCCATAAAGATCAGCATTCATATAAATGATTTGGATGTGAACATAGGAGGTATGGTGAACAAGTTTGCAGATGATACCAAAATTGGAGATATAGTGGACAGCAGTGAAAATGCCTTGGAATATTACTGGATCTTGATCAGATGGGCCAATGGGCTGAGGAGTGCCAGGTGGAGTTTAATTTAGATAAATGTGAGGTTTTGCACTTTGGAAAGGCAAATCAGGGCAGGACTTATACAATTAATGTTAAGGTCCTGGGGAGTGTTGCTGAACAAAGGGACCTTGGAGTACTGGTTCATTGTTCTTGAAATAGGAGTTGTAAGTAGGCAGAATAGAAAAGTAGACATTTGGTACGCTTAACTTTATTGATCAGTGGATTAAATATAGGAGTTGGGAGGTCATGTTGTAGCTATATAGGACATTGATTAGGTCACTTTTGGAATACATTGTGCAATTCTGATCTCCCTTCTATAGGAAGGAACTTGAAAGAGTTCAGAAAAGATTTACAAGACTGGTGCCAACGTTGGACGGTTTGAGTTACAGCAAGAGAGTGAATAGACTGAGGCAATTTTCCCTGGAGTGTTGGAGGCTGAGGAGTGACCTTATCAGGGTTTATAAAATCATGAAGGGCATGGATAGAGCAAATTGATAAGGTCTTTTTCTCAGGGTGGGGGAGTCAAAAACTAAGGAAAATTCTTAAGGTGAGAAAGAAACGATTTTAAAGGGACCTGAGGGGCAACGTTTTCATGTAAAGGGTGCGTGCATGGAATGAGCTGCCAGAGGATGGAAGCTGGTACAATTACAACATTTTAAAAGCATCTGGATAGGTATAGGAATAGGAAGGGTTTAGAGGGATATGGGCAAAATGCTGGCAAATGGTACTAGATTACTTTGGGATATCTGGTTGGATGGACAAGTTGGACCGAAGGGTCCATTTCCATGCTGTACACCTCGATGACTCTGGATTTTTTGACATTCACTTTGGTCTCTCATATAGATGCCATGGGCTTTACACAGCAGTTTATTCAACATAATTATTAATAGTAAAGAATGATTTATCCCGACATATCACACTTTCCATGACTGCTAAAGTGTAACCACATAAAGTATATGTAATACAGGGAGTCACAGCATCCAGTTGATAAATGGCAAAGTCTCACAGATAGTAAGGAGAACTGCATAACCTGGTGAAGTTGATCGGAGGTTAAATGCTGGCTAGAGTTCTTGCATCATTCTTCAAGAATCAACATGAGATCTTTTACCTCAGCCTCAAAAGGCAGTCAGCAGCTTGGTTTAATGTCTTACCTGAATCTACTGGACTGTGAACCCAGATTGTGTACTGATATCTCTGGCAGGATGTTGAAACTCATAACCTTCCAACCTTGGGAGTGAAAATATTGCCACTGAATCAATGCTGAGTCTAATTTCTGGCAATTGTACTCTTAACAAACTCGCTTTATAGCTTTCTGTCCAAATTCTATGTTTGCTGATGTTATATTTGCTCCCAGTTTCAGAGATCAAGAGTAGATAAGATCTCACACCATTTCCCACACAGTAAATGAAGCAGATGGTGAGTATAATGCTGATATTTGGTAGCTATTTCAATCAAGCTGTTCAGACACTCTACATCACGCACATGACCAGGGCAGGTGGGGATTGAACCTAGGCCTTCTGGCTCAGACGTAGGGACATTACCATTACACAACAATACCGAACAATATTAGTTGGCTGATGCTGAACAACTAAACAAGGATACATTGTTGAGATGTCTTCAAATTCGATTGCCACACAAAGAAAGGGAAATTAGCAATTGATGAGCGTTTAAGTTTTTACTGAGTTGAGGATCATCGAAACATTTTTTGAGCTGACATGAGATTTTGCACTTTCACTTTCTGTAATGTTGTGGAAAATTTGTAATAGCTTTATGTCCTTGACATTGACTGTAAATAAATTTCCCTGTCCCTGAAAACATATGTCTGAATAACTTTAAATTTATGCATATCACAATTGTTAATGCCCTTTTATCTGTCAAACTCCAATTTAATACAGACTGTAAAATGAAAAGGAATTCATGCTTAAATATTCTGAAAACTGAAGAATGATTGAATTACTTTTAATAATAATCTAGTTAAAATCATTCAATCTGATTTATTATCTATACAGTGGAGGAAAGTTCAATTATATGGGGGCCATTTTGATTTTTACTGACAGGCAAATTCTGAGCAAGGCTTAATAAGCTACCTATTTAACATTTCACTCAACTTTCTTCCTCATTGAAGTCATAGATGAGAACAAGCAAAGTGGGGAATGAGTCCTGTTTTCTGATTGTGTTGGAAAACATTTCTTTATAACTACTGACATAAGATAAGAATGCTATCAAAAAGAACCAGCAACATAAATGTTCAGATTGGACTGGTAATCCAGAAACTGGAATGAATGATCGAGAGATATGATTTCAAATCTCATTATAGCACATGGGGACTGAAATCCGGAAAAGTAAGCAAGTATTAATAATAGAAACATGATACTGACAGATTAGTTAATGCCCTTCTGCAGAAGGAAATCCATGTCCCATCAATGACCTATTGGCAACCACAGTGCTGTGGATCCAATGTCCTAAAAGTGACTCCACACCCACAGCACTGTGGTTGCCTCTCATCTGCCCTCTGAAATGGCCCAGAAGACTGGGCTGAAAATGCTGGCTTGATCAGGGTTATCCACATCCTATGGTTGAATTAAAAAAAACTTAACAGTTTCAAATCCCCACTGACAGACAATCCTTCTGCTGCATTGACCTCCCCCTCCATCTTCACTTCCTCAGGTGCCCCTCTTTCAATTCCTGCTCTTTCAGAATCCTTTCTCTTGCATTGCCTCCATCCTTAATGGTCCTCTGTCAGTTCCCACTCAGAGTTGTATTGATATTGAATTGAAGAGGTCAGCAGAGAAACATTCAGTCCGTTACAGCATAACCTCAATAATGTCCTTATAACATGTCTAGCTTTGCTTAAGTCTTTTTAGTTCAATCAGTAGTTTAAAAATAAATGTAGTTTAAACATTTGAGCCTGACTTGGAACTCTTCCATTTTTGCACTAATTCTTACCTCTAAATTTTATATCCATATGATCAAATGGACACACTTTCTAATTAGCAATATCAACAATGTTGATATAATATTTTCTTTGCATGTTATCTGTTTTCTATACAGTAGTTTATTTAAAGCAATTGTTATGGCAGTGATGATTGCATTTACATCTCTGTTATCTCATAATATTTAGATTTCTGTACCACCCTACTTTCCAAACAACACAAAATATCTGACAGCCTGCTGTGCAGTGATTTTAATTTATCCTCACTGACTTTCTGTCCAAGTACTAAGGCGGCTGCTTTCAGGCAGTCTAATAACCAATGCTTGTGTCTAGTCTCTGCCATTAGGATTATATTATCGGAAGATCCAAGCCTCTCATTGATATTGGTTTCAATTTCTGTTTGCTACTCAGAATGATCTTCACCCTGTGTTCTGGGAATAAATGAACAGGTTGCATAAAAGAAAATTCTAGTTAATCTCTCTTTCTGGCTCGAACCAGTATTCCACTTGTCATCGTGGCAGATGCATTCGATTGCCACGACATGCTCTGTCTGAGGATTTGGAGTAGCCGAGAATTTTGAACAATCTTTTCTTGAACTGATATTGTTGAATATTTGTGAATAGTTTTTGATCTGCCACAAATATAACCATTTGGCAGTCCTGACAGCAGCAATAAAGACCAAAACATGATGAATGAATTCACACACTGCTGATCCTTAAAGGGTTAAAGATGTACCAGCAAATGTTTAGTTATGCAAAGCACTTCAGGCAGTGTCAAATAGCTCCAATTACAATTCTGTTTTATTGACCATCTGAAAAACAATTAATGGCAAAATGTCGGTACCCATGTATCTCAGATGAACCCATGTCTGACAAAATGAGTTTGCCTTGCAAATCCTGTCATATAATATATTTCTACTGCGTACTTATTTTCTTTGACATGTTTTGTTAGGTTGTACAGCTAAGATGCTACATCTTGTTTATAGTATGCTCCTGTTTGTAGCACCAGATCATTATAAGTATCATAATGTGCACAGAGGTACTTACATTGCATTGAAGACACAAATAGGATTTGTAAAGGTGTGATTCGTTGTGGAAACATAAGCACTAAGAGGGCCAGATACAAAACTGAATTTGCAACAATGCCCAGTTGCTGCTGTGATGGAGTTGTCAAAAGGAGCTAAATTGGGTACAATTTATATGAACAGACAGTGATTCAAGATGCTCCATTAACTAAAATGCTATTACATATATGCAGTAAAATGTGGCTACATGTTTGAAGGATCCACAAGTCTGTAATAATAGTTCTAAATTTCAACCTAATGACCTGAGCAAGTGTATCCCAGGACATTGTGTGAAGTTAGGCAGAAAATTGCAGAAATGTTTGTATTTTCTATAATGCAGATTAAGTATCGGAGGACTGGAGGGCCACTAATGTTGTGCCATTGTTTAAGAAAAGTTGTAAGGAGAAGCCTGGAAACTGTAGACCTGTGAGTCTGGCATCGGTGGTGTGTTAGTTTTTGGAGGTGATTCTGAATGATAGGATTTATATCCATTTGGAGAGGCTAGGAATGATTACGGATAGTCAGCATGGTTTTGTATGAGGAAAATCGTGTCTCACAGACTTGAATAAACTTTTTTAGGAAGTAACCAAAAAGATTGATGAGGGCAGAGCAGAAGATGTTGTCTACATGGACTTTGGTAAAGCCTTTGACAAGGTTTCATATGATAGACTAATTAGGAAAGTTAAATTACACAGTGACTCAGTGGTTATGACTGCTGCCTCACAGTGCCAGGGACTCAGGTTTGATTCCAGCCTCGGGCAACTGTCTGTGTGCAGTTTGCACATTCTCCCCGTGTCTGCGTGGGTTTCCTCTAGGTGCTCCGGTTTTTTCCCACAATCCAAAGATGTGAAGGTTAAGTGAATCAGCCAAGCTAAATTGCCCATCGTGTTCAGGGGTGTGTAGGCCAGGTGTATTAATCAGGGGAAATGTAGGGGCATGGGCCTGGGTGGGCTACTGTTCAGAGGGTCATTGTGGAGTTGCTGGACTGAAGGTTCTGTTTCCACACTGTAGGAATTCTAATTCTAAACATGGAGAGCTTGAAAATTGTATGTAAAATTGGCTTCATGGTAGGAGACAGAGGGTAATGGTTGCTTTTCGGACTGGAACCCCGTGACCAGTAGTATTCCACAAGGATTGGTGCTGGGTCTACTTTTGTTTGTCACTAATATAAATGATTTGGATGAGAATATTGGAGCATTGGTTAGTAAGTTTGCAGATGGCAACAAAATTGGTGGTATAGTGGACAATAAAGAAGATTATGTAAGATTACAAAGTGGGTCTTGATCTATTGGGTCAATGAGGAGTAGCAGACGGAGTTTAATTTGGATAAATGCGAAGTATTGCATTCTGGTAAAACAAACAAGTCAGGACTTATGCAGTTATTGGTAAGGTCCTGGGTAGTGTTGTAGAACAGAGCAATCCAGGGGTTCAGGTACATAATTCTTTGAAATTTGCATCCCCGCAGGGTGGTTAAGAAGGCATTTAGCATGCTTGCCTTCAATGCTCAGACCTTTGGGTTATAGGGCTTGGGACAATGTGTTGAGGTTATACAGGACACTGGTGAAGGCTCTTCTGGAGTACTGTGTGAAATTCTGGTTGCCTGCTGTAGGAAAAATATTTTAAGCTGGATAGGGTTCAGAAAAGGTTTACCAGGAGGTTGCCAGGAGTTTGAAAGGTTAGATAGGCTGGGACTTTTTTCACTGGAATGTAGGAGGTTGAGAGGTGACATAATAGAGATTTGTAAAGTCATGAGGGGCACAGATAAGGTGCATTCCAAGGGTCTTTTCCCTAGGGTGGGGAAGTTCAAATCAAGGGGGCATATTTTTAAGGTGAGAGGAGAAAGATTTACAAAGGACACGAGGGGTAACTCTTTTACAGAGAGAGTGGTTCATTTGTGGAATGAACTGCCAGAGAAAGTGATGGATAAAGGTACAGTTACAATGTTTAAAAAACATTTGCATAACTTCATAAGTAGGAAATGTTTAGAGTGACATAGACGAAGCGCAGACAAGTGGGATCAGTTTAGTTTGGGAACACGGTCAGTTTGGACTGATTGGATTGAAGGGTTTGTTTCCATGCTGAATGACTCTAAAAGCCAACGTGGAATTCAAAGTTTTGCAAAACAAGTAGTAGGAAGTGGTTCCAGAACACGTCAAGACCTTTCACTGAGTTGTCTGGGAGATATTTCATGCAGAAGTGAAATGTTTTCCCAAAAGAGGAAGGAGAGTTAGTCAATCAATGTCATCTTACACACCGGGTAAAAAAGTGAGGTCTGCAGATGCTGGAGATCACAGCTGAAAATGTGTTGCTGGTTAAAGCACAGCAGGTTAGGCAGCATCCAAGGAATAGGAAATTCGACGTTTCGGGCATAAGCCTGAATTCTTGATGAAGAGCTTATGCCCGAAACGTCGAATTTCATCTTACCTCCCAGGGGTTGCTGTGTTACCCTGGGAAGAAGGCCCACCCGCTGATTTGGTCAAATAATGAAGCATATCTTAGACAAACTTAAACAAATGGAAGAAAAAGCAATGACGCAAAAGCTATTTAATTTGAAGATGAAAATAAAAGATTTCCAAGTGTCTTTATCTGATAGTCTGGACAGTTCAGAAAGCTGAGCAGTCAAGTGCCAGATCGAAGGTTATGATTCAAGTCACAGTGTGCTCCTTACTTGAACTTATCTGTCACGGCTGGGTGAGTATTGCTCATTCTTAGTCAGGTTGCAAGACAGATGTCAAGCGAAGCCAAATATTCCTTCTTTGGGGAGGTTCCCACAGACACTGTCAAGCTTACTGTCTTGCAACTGTGCTTTTGTTACCTGAGAGTCCATCAGAATTGTTTGACAACATGAGTAACGTTAGACACTGACACTGGTTGACACTGTTGTTTGAGAAGGATGTATTGTGGCAGAGAGCCTCGAAAGAAAACAAAAGAACTAAGAAAACATTTCTCTTCACTTCACAGCAACTTCAGAATGATCAAATAACATTTATAGAGAGGCTATTGTTTTACTTGCTCAAACTGGGATTTAACTGATTGCCTCAAGAAACACAGTTGACAGTTTTAAAATAATTCCACCAAAGCAGTCCACTTATCAAGAATATTGGTTTAAAAAGAGCAAAAAATTAAGATGTGTATTTATCAGATGTTTGGGTGTGATGGAAGATGAGAAGGTTTGGAGATTAAATAGGCATGAATGACATAAGAACACAAATAGGTCAGGCTGGTTTGCTGATGTCTTTCTCCCCCCCTCAAGCTCTTTATCCAGGATGAGTTTACACTGACACTGGCAACCCATCTGGTTGTGGCAGAAAACCAGCTGAAGTAGACAATAAAGAATTTTACTGTAATCTTCCACCAGCATTGCAATTTCTCCAGCACCATATCAGCCTCATACTGGGAGGAATCTTGTGGATATGACAGGGGGCAGGGGTCTCAGTTGCCAGATGGACCGTGAGTGAGGCTGCCATATTATTTTTATTCAGGAAGGCTTGCCACATCTTATCCCCTTTACCATGGCTAACTTTAGTGGGAGAAGTATTTAATCAGGTGAGGTGGTGACTGTTGGTAACCCTAACACTTTGCCAACTCTACCCAGATTAAGTCCATGGAAAGAAGTTTGGTGGACAGCCTTCACACCGTCACCAATTGAGAGTCTTAAGGGGGGCAATTAATGTCCACACAGGATTTCCATCCCATCCACACTGGGATTGACAGAGCAATGGGTAGGGAGGGTGTATTGTGCCAGGAGCATGTTGGCATGTCCGGCTCAGCATGAACAAGATGGGCTGAATGGCCCCTTTTGTGCTGTTTCATTTCTCTGGTTCTATGGCTCTATATTTGCTCATAAGCTATCAGCAGAAGTTCTTCTTTCAAAGGCACTAAGTGTCTGATCGAGGTACCTGGCAGTGGTGTTGGGGTGGATAAGGGAGGGGAAAGGGTGCAGGCATTTCAAAAGATATCCATTGATCTTTCTACCTCCATCTTCCACCCCCCCTCAACTTTAACTTCCATCCTGCCATTACTAAACAGTACCTGGGTGCATCCAAGCTTAGATTCAATACCAGCAACAGACACCACTTCCCCAATTACACTAGTGAGTGCAAAAGAGCTGCCAGCCAATTAGATTAAAGTCTTCTCTTCCTCCTGCCTACTCCTCCCCTTGGCCTGGTTAACCACTCGAGTGGCATGTTGGCACTTCCTGAAAAGGTGAGTCGGTGTCTTGCTGGCTCTTTAGCTGGTAGTTGATTACCTCATCACTTCCACAAGATTCTGCCCCAGGCCTTCCAAACCTAGACTTATTTGGAGGGTAGTTAGGGAATGTGTACCATCTTCCCAAACCCACCATCAAACCAGCCCAGAGAGATGGCACAATATTTTCCCAACTGTGTTAGATCCCCAGAAACACAGAGGAGGAAACTGTACAGTGGGTTATGAATGAGAACTCAAGGCTTCCTAGCAGTAACAACTAACAAAAAGATTGATGATGACACCTCAGGAATCTCCAGCAATTTTGACCCCTTCTTTATTTCCCTTGCACTAATTGGCTTGTCATGTCCATTCAAAGGCCAGTTAAGAGAGAGTTATTTGTTATGGATCTGGCAACATATGTAGGTCAGACCAGGTTAAGATGACAGACTTTCTTTCCTTCTAAACATTAATGAGCCAGATTACAACAAGACCATAAAGATATTAGGTATAGGAGCAGAATTAGGCTATTGAGTCTACTCCAATATTTGATCACGGCTGATATGTTTCTCAACTGCATTCTCCAGCTTTCTCCCCGTAACCCTTGGTCAATTTACTTACCTATCTGTCTCTTTTTTAAGTACTGTATACTCAATGACTTAGCCTCCACAGTCTTCTGCAGCACTAATTCACCACCCAGTCGTTGAGGAAATTGCTCCTCATTTCAGTTCTAAAGGGTCATCCCTTCATTCTGAGGCTGTACCCTCAGACCCTAGTCTATCCTACCATGCGGTCTTCTTGTCCAGTTTACCCAGGCCTCTCAGCCTCCTGTAAGTTTCGATCAGATCAGATCCTACTCATCCTTCAAGTACTGACCCAGAGCCCTTAAATCCTATTTATAAGAGAAGCCTTTGATCCTTGAAATCATTCTCATGGAATTCCTCTGGACCCCCTCCAAAATCTGCATATTCTTCCTTTAACATGGGGCCAAATTAGGTCTCAGTATTCCAAATGTGGTCTGACCAGAGCCTTACACACTGTCAGCAATGTATCCAGCTGTTGCATTCTAGCCCTCTCGAAACAAATGCTAATATAGTATTTGTCTTCCTAACTGCTAACTGAACCAATATGTTAACCTTCACAGAATCCTGAACTAGGATTCCTAAGTCTCTTTATGCTTCAGATTTCCAAAACATTTTCCCATTTAGAAAGTAGCCTACATCTCTATTCTTCTGACCAAAATGCATAGCATCAGACTTTCCTCATTGTATTCCATCTTCCACTTCTGTGCCCACTCTCGGTGCCTGTCCAAATCTTTCTGCAGCCTTTTTGCTTTCTCAACAGTATTTGACCCTCCATCTATCTTTGTGTCATCTGCAAACTTAGCAATATTGTCATCAGTTCTTTCGTCCAGATTGTTAATGTATATCACAAGCATTTGTACTCCCAACACTGACCCCAGTTGAATTCCACTTGTCATTGGATGCCATTCTGAAAAATACCTCTTTATCCCACTCTCTGCCTTCAGCCAGTCAGCTAATACTCTATGCTAATACCTTGCCCCTAATACCATGGGCTCTTACCTTATTTAATAGTCTCCTGCGTGGCACCTTCAGGAAAACCAAATAGATCATTCTACTGATCTGAGTAGTGATACTAGGTATCTATTTAGTTTGTCTATCATTCTTTGTTCCCCATTACTCCTTCTCTAGCCTCATTTTCCGGTAGCCCAATGTCTACACTTGCCTCTCTCTTACCTGTTTTATATCTAAAAAAAAACCTCTTGCAATCCTCTTTAACACTTCTAATGTGCTTATGTTCATATTTCATCTTCTCCCTCTTATTGCTTTCTCAGTTATCCTCTGCTGTTTTCTAAAAGCATTCCCACTAATCTTCACCACAGTGTATGCTTTTACTTTTATACTGTCTCTGATTTCCCTGGTCAGCCATGGTTGCCTTGTCGTCTTCTTTGTATGTCGCCAGCACCTACATATGATTATTTTCATGGCATAGTCCAGGTTTATTTAGTGATTTTAAATGTGACAAGAAGCAGTGGCCAGATTTGAATGTATCCCCAGAGCATGTGTTTATGCTACTCGAATACGGTTCCAGTAATATTAATGCTGCAACATAATCTCTGCCATGTAGTGTTAATTGTTCCCATCAGACTGATTGTATCTCCATTGCCTTCCTCCCATTCTTGCTTCTTAAGGACCAAGCCAAACCCCAGGAAATATATCACAGGGATAGCCTAGACCTTAACTTTTGTATTATTTAAAGGCAAGTATAAGACACTGCGTTCCAGATATGATTTAGAACATAGAACATAGAATATTACAATACAGTGCAGGCCCTTCAGCCCTCGATGTTGTGCTGACCTGTGGAACCAATCTGAAGCCTATCTATCCTCGCTATTCAATTTTCATCCATATGTTTATCCAATGACTGTTTGAATGCCCTTAAAGTTAGCAAGTCTACTAATGTTCCTGACAATGCATTCCATGCCCTAACTACTGTCTGAGTAAATAAAAACTACATCTGACATCTGTTCTCCATCTATCACCCCTCAATTTAAAGCTTGTCCCCTCATGCTAGCCATCACCATCTGAGGGAAAAGACTCTCACTGTCCACCCTGTGTAACCCTCTGATGATCTTATGTGTCTCAATTAAACCACCTCTCAGCCTTCTTCTGTCTAACGAAAACAGCTTCAAGTCCCTCAGCCTTTCCTCACAAGACCTTCCCTCCATACCAGACAACATCCGAGTATATTTCCTCTGCAACTCTTTCCAAAGCTTCCACATTCTTCCTACAATGCAGTGACCAGAACTGTATGCAATACCTCAAGTGCGGCCCCACCAAAGTTAAGTACAGTTGCAGCATGACCTCGTGTCTCCAAAATTTAATCCCTCTAACTATGAAAGCTATCACACCGTATGCCTTCATTACAATACTGTCAACCTGGGTGACAACTTTCAGGGATCTGCGTACATGGACACCGAGATCTCTCTGCTCATTTAAACTACCAATAATCTTACTATTAGGCCGAAATGGGCACTGCAGATGCTGGAGATTAGAGTGAAGATTAGAGTGGTGCTGGAAAAACACAGTAGGTCAGGCAGCATCTGAGGAAAAGAAAAATCTGCATTTCGAGCAAAAGTCCTTAATTAGCCCAGTGCTCTTTATTCCTGTTACTCCTTCCAAAGTGAATCACCTCACACTATTCTAACTTAAACTCCATCTGCCACCTCTCAGCCCAGCTCTGCAGCTTTTCTATATCCCTCTGTAACCCACAACATCCTTCAGCATTATCCACAACTCCACCGACCTTAGTGTCATCCACAAATTTACTAACCCATCCTTCTATACCCTCATCTAGATCATTTATAAATATGACAAAGAGCAGTGTCCTCAAAACAGATCCTTGCTGTACACCACGAGTAATTGAACTCCAGGATGAACATTTCCCATTAACCATCACCCTTTGTCTTCTTTTAACTAGCCAATTTCCCATGCTTTAATCCCATGCTTGGCCAAACTATTAAATTTTAAGCAAAACATATTTTATTCTTACAACATAATTAAAATTAAAACATAAAAAGAATTGGCATAACTTTAACACTGTTGAAATACTTAACTAAATAATATATTATTTAACTATTAATACTCAAACATTCCACAATAGCAGTATTCCATAAACACACCCTTGGTAAAGGCAAATTCAGCAAAACAGATTTTCTTACATACTATCTCTAGTCCTGAAAGAAAGGGACACTACAATAAACAATCTAGCAAGAGAGAAAGAACTTAAAACTTTGGCTACACTAGAGAGAGAGAGCTGAATTGATCATCTTCAACAGCCAAATAAAAACTCAACTTCAGCTGAAACTTAAACCCTGGGTATGTGTGAACCTGACCCCACCTATTCAAGCTTCTTTTGTCGATTTTAAAAGAAAACCTCTCAGGAGGCTCAAAGTTGTTGACCCACTGCTTCTGAAAAAGACATTCTGGCACCACTGGCAATACCTGTCTGTAAGAGAAACAGCACAGATCAAATCCCCCTTCGAGGCACAGTACCTTCATACATTTCCTGTTAAAAAAAACCCATCAAAGATGGATTCACTATACATAAAATATATAATAGATATTATATGAAACCTATGCTTGCAAACATTTACTACTACAGTCCATCTCAGTCTGTTTCCTCTGTCTCTGAACACTTCGGTCTTCCTTCATCAAAGTCATGATACTGCATCCACAATTATGTTTTCTTATCCTGCCATGTGTATAATTTTTTAATTGAAGGGCTGTAACAATAAACTCCAGCTAAACAACCTGTTATTTTTACTCTTAATGTTTTTCCAAAAATGTTAATGAGATATGATCAGTATGTCCAATTGTCTCAAATACATTACTCGCAACATAAATGTTATAATTTTGCAACTCCAACACCAAACTCAAAGTCACTTTCTCAATGGTGGAATATTTCTTTTGATGAATTTGTTACTTTTGAGAGAAATACCCAATAGGTCTTTCTATCCTCTCAAGTCTTCTTGTATGAATACAGAACTGACACTCAAATCGTTTAATAGACACCTTAAATGGCTTTGTCAAGTTAGGTGTTACTAAAACCAGAATGGTGGTCAACACAGCTTTCAGGCTGTCAAGTGCCTTCTGATCCTCCTCCATCCACCAAAATTTTCTGCACTTCTCAACAGATCACTGAATGGAGTAACTAGACTGCTAAAATGCACTTCAAATTTTTGACAAAAATGCATTCAGTCCCAGGAATCGTAGAACTTCCCTCTTCATCGATGATATGGGAAACCCCAATAACCTATGTTTTCACATCCCATGGGGTCGTCTGATCATGTCCAATGAAATGGCCTTGGAATGTGACTTGGGCTTTTGCGCACTCACACTTAGTCAAGTTAATCACTAAACCCACCTCCTGAAGTTAATTGAACAATTCTGCTAGATGCTCCAAATGTTCCTTCCATGCGTGACTAAAAATCACCAGATTGTCTATGTATGCCACACGAATGTGTCACCCTGAAATGACCTTATTGGTTAGTCTTTGAAATGTGGCAGGTGCACTCATCATATCAAATGGCATGACTTTATACTGGTAAACATAGAACATAGAATATAGAATATAAAACTATATAACACAGGAATGGGCCCTTTGGCCCACATTGTTATCTTAAACATGACATCAAATTAAACTAATCCCTTCTGCTTGCCCTTGTTCCATATCCCTCCATTCCTTGCATATTCTTGTACTTATCTAAAAGTCTCTTAAATGCCTCTAAATGTCTCCACCACCACTCCTGGAAGCATGTTCCAGACTCCTATCAATCTCTGTGTAAAAAACTTGACCCTCACATCTCATTTGACCTTTTCCTCTCTCACCTAGTGGGCGGCACGGTGGCACAGTGGTTAGCACTGCTGCCTCACAGCGCCAGGGACCTGGGTTCAATTCCCGCCTCAGGCGACTGACTGTGTGGAGTTTGCACGTTCTCCCCGTGTCTGCGTGGGTTTCCTCCGGGTGCTCCGGTTTCCTCCCACCCTCCAAAGATGTGCGGGTCAGGTGAATTGGTCATGCTAAATTGCCCGTAGTGTTAGGTAAGGGGTATATGTAGGGGTATGGGTGGGTTGCGCTTCGGCGGGTCGGTGTGGACTTGTTGGGCCGAAGGGCCTGTTTCCACACTGTAAATCTAATCTAATCTAAAATCTAAATTGCCCGTAGTGTTAGGTCAGGGGTAAATGTAAGGGTATGGGTGGGTTGCGGGTCGGTGTGGACTTGTTGGGCCAAAGGGCCTGTTTCCACACTGTAAGTAATCTAATCTTAAAAAAAAACCTTAATGCATGCTCCTTAGTATTAGACATTTCAACTTGGGAAAAAAGATTATGACCATCGACCCTATCTGTACATCTGATAATTTTATAGGTCTCTGTCAAGTCTCCCCTCAGCCTCTGCCATCAAGAGAAAACAACTAGAGTTTTTCTAGCCTCTCTTTATAGCTCATACCCTCTAATCCAGGAGGCATCCTAGTAAACCTCTTCTGCAACCTCTGTAAAGCCTCCACACCATTCCTATAATGTGACAACTCAAACTGAATGCAGTATTTTAAGTCAGGTCTAACCAAAGTCTCATAAAACTGCAACATGACATCCTGACACTTGTATTCAATTGCCTGATCAATAAAGGTAAGCATGCCATACACCTTCTTCATTACCCCTTCTACTTGCAGGGCCACTCTCATGGATTTGTGGACTTGAATCCCAAGATCTTTCTGTACATCAATGGTGTTCAGTGTCCTGCCATTGGCTGTATACTTTTCCTTAACATTTTATTTCCCAAGTGCAGCACCCCCCACACACACATATTAAATTCTATCTTCCATTTTTCTGCCCATATCTGCAACTGATCTATATCCCACTGCATCATTTGACAACCTTCTACACTATCCACAACTCCACCGAACTTATCTGCAAACTTATGAACCCACCCATGTATATTTTCATCCAAATCATTCACATATATCATAAACAGCAGAGGTCCCAGTACAAATCCCTGTGGAACACCACTAGTCACGGACCTCCAGCCTTTCTCCACTATCCTCTGCCTTTTATGAGCAAGCCAATTCTGAATCCACATGGCCAAGTCACTATGAATCACATGCATCTTGATCTTCTGGATGAGCTTACCATGAGGGACATTGGCGAAAGCCTTACTTGTAGAGAGCATTCACTGCTCGACCCTCATTGATCACCTTGGTGACCTCCTTGAAAAGTTCAATCAAATTAGTAGGACACGACCTGTCCTGCACAAAACCATGCTGACGTCCCCTAATTAGGCCATGCTTTTCCTAAATCCTATCCCTGAAAATTCTCTCCAATAGCTTCCCATCCACCGATGTAAAACTCACCAGTCTATAGTTTCTTGGATTATCCATATTTCACTTCTTGAATATAGAAACAACATTAGCTATGTGCCAGTCCTCCGGGATGTCTCCAGTAGCTATTGAGGATAAAAAGTCCCCATCAATCTCCTCTCTTGCCTCTCTCAATAACCTGGTGTAAAGTCCATTCAATGCCATGAAAACTGAAATTTCCTTCACCCCTTTGTATAAAGAAAGCTGCCAGTATCCTTTGAAATATAAATTGCTTGTTCACCTTCTCAACACAGTCTTTCAAATGTTGAATAGGATACAAATCAGACTTCATAACTGCATTAACTTTGTGATAATTGATGAGTGATATTTGTGTTTGGCACCATCACTACGAATGAGCTCCATTCACTGCAACTCACTTCAATTGTGTCATCATTGAACATGCTTTCAATCTCTTTTTGAAATGGTACCAATTTTACGGAGTTAAGCTAATAAGGATATTGCTTGATTGGAATAGCATTTTTTATCTCGACATCATGCATAATCAAATTAGAACCTCCCAGCTTATTCCCATGTATTTTTCCATGTGATTGTAAAAAGTCTTTCAGATCCTATTTGATTTTTGTCTGGATGGTAATTTAATAATTTATCCTAAACTTCCTCATTATCCAATTTAGTTTGAGGAATAACATATTCAAATTTATCTGGATTTGGTTCTTCACTCCAAGTTGTAACAAATACCATGTTCTCCTTTTGCTTTCCTTTCCTATCAAACTACTGCTTGAGCATATTCCTATGACACACTCTGTGAGTTTTCCTTCTATCTGACATTCTTATCAAATAACTCACCTCAGTCAATTTTCTTTTGATTTGATAAGGGCCATAAACCTTACCTTTAAAGGTTACCTTCCATTGGCAATAATGCCAACACTTTATCTCTACTAGCAAAATTGCAAACTTTCGAATTTATGTCTGCTTCTTGTTTTATCTTATGCTGTGCTACTTGTAAATGCTGTCTAGTCAATTCACCCGCTCTATTTAATCTCTTCCTAAAATTAGATGTGTATGTAGTCTCTAAATTCGGAGTCACCAATTTCTTCGTAATGAATTTCAGTTGTCCTCTCACCTCATGTCTGAAACCTGAACTGAAATAGACTGAGATTGGTTGATTCATTAGGTGCATCCCTAATTTAGAACAGTGCAAATGAAATTTCTTTATCCCAATTCTCTGGAGAATCTTGATGCGAGGTCCTCAGCATGGTCCTTAAAATTTGATGCCACTGTTCTAATGTTCCCTGTGATTCCAGATGGTATGATTTAATTTGATTTATTCCCAAGTTACCCATAACTTCCTTGAATAATTTTGATGTAGAAAATGCCCCTTAATTTAATTGTGTTTCTGTAGAGAGTTCATATTTTGTAAAAAAAAAAGTAACTCTTCTACAATACTTTTAGCTGTGACACTGCACAATGGAATGGTCGTAGACATATCCATTATGGCCAACAAATACTGTTTCTGATTTTTGTCTCAGGGAGGGGCCCTACACAATCAGTTAAGACTCTTGTAAAAAGTTCCTGAAATGCTGGAATAGGCATTACCATGCTAATTTTATGTTAGTCTATGGTTTTCTTATTCTCTGACACATTTGAGATGTCTGGGAAAATTCAACCGCATCTTTATGCAGTCCAGATAAATAAAACATGTTTTTGTCTTTTGACTTGAGTTTTCCTTATACCCAAATGATCTCCTAGTGGTAACTCATGTGCTACTCTAACCCTTCCGGTTTATAATTCACTGTTAATGTAAACTGATGAACTTATTTCCATTTCTCAAACATCTGAATATGTGATGGTCTCCATTTCCTCATCAAGACTTCATTTTTAAGATGTATCATATGGGGATGTGTTAGTGTGCTTTTTGATACTACTGCTTTATTTTCCTATCCTATCCATGCCCCTCATTATCTTATATTTTTCTATATGATTCCCACCACACCCCCCCCCCCCCAACAGCCCCCCACCCCCCTCAGTCTCCTACATTCGAAAGAAAGAAGTCCTAATTTGTCCAATCTCTCCCTATAATTCAGATTCTTGAATCCAGGCATCATTCTTATAAAGTACTTCTGCACTTTTTTCCAGTTTAATAACATCCTTCGTATAACAAGGTGACCAAAACTGAACACAATACTCCAAGTGCAGTCTCACCAGTTGTCCAGTACAACTGCAACATAACTTCCCAAATTCTGTACTCAATGCATGACACATGAAGGCCTGTGTGCTAAAAGCCTTCTTCACTGCCCTGTCTGCCTGTGACTCCACTTTCAGAGAACCGTGAATCTGAACTCCAAGGTCTCTCTGTTCCACTGCACTCCTTAAGGCCTTACCATTTGCCATGAAACTCTTACATTGATTTGACTTTCCAAAATGTAAGACCTCACACTTACCTATATTAAACTCTGCTTGCCATTTCTTGGCCCACTACCTCAGTTGATCAAGGTCCTGCTGCAATTTCTGAAAATCTTTCTCAATGTCCACAATGCCGCCTATTTTAATGTCATCTGCCAACTTACTAATCATGTCTTGTACGTTCTCCTCTACACCATTGATTTGATAACAAACCACAATGGGCCCAGTATCGACTCCTGAGGAACTCCACATTAGTCGCAGGCTTCCAATCTAACGAGCATCTTGCCACTATTACCCTCTGCTTCCTACTATAGAGTTAATTGTGTATTTGCCAGTTCCCCCTCGATTCCATGTGACCTAACCTTCCAGAGCAGCCTACCATATGGAACCATAATCAAAGGCCTTACTGAAATCTGTATAGACTACCTCTGTAGTCCTGCCTTGTTTTAACCCTTGGCTTTGTGATCTTGTTGCTACACATGCAGGAAAATTCCCAGCATACGTCCTGTATCATCCCAATTGTCTGATTTTCCACTGTTCTTTTAACCACAGGAGGCATCACTCCCACCTATGATCCAGCTACACATTATTCCAAAGGACAAGCTGTACTTCCAGAACAGAGAATTTCATTTTAACTTCAACTGTGACTTCACCACTTTTCACTGGACTCTCCAACCTCACCTCATATAATGCAACACTACTCTTCTCACCATGGGGAGTGGCAGGACTACAGACTATATGGATTTCAGTAAGGCCTTTGATAAGGTTCCACATGGTAGAATTCTTCATATTACCAACTTTTCTGGGATTACTTTTCTGAATTCTATATCTCCTCATCTCATACCATCAAAGATTGACTGGCTCTCAAATCCCTTAAAATCCCAATTTCTTTATGTGCTCCTCCTGGTATACATGAGTAAATCTTACACATGCAAGTAAATTCTATAAAGAGATCTGGCATTTTCTGACCAAGCAGCCCCCTGGCTAGGCTGTATATTCTTTCACAGCTCTTTTGCTTCAACTGTGGTTTCCTTTACCATTTTAACAAAACCTGGTGCCTTATCTTGCTTTTCTACATTCATCTTCCCAATGCTTTTTTTAAACCACCAACACTACGGCTTCATGTGTCCGACTTTATTACAGTGAAAACACCTGAGGCTTGTTACTTCTCTTCCACCCTGATGGGTTCCCTTTTTCACCCTGTGATAAACTATCTTTACTATCTTCAGTGAGACCTCCCTCTCCTTTACCACCTGAGGATTTCTCTTTTCCTCAATTTCTATCCCTCAGATTCTCTGTTAAGGAAGTAAATTTTTGAACTCCTCCAAAATAACGGTGTCTCTAAGAGTGTTATATGTTTGATCTATTTTTAATGTCCTTATCCACCTATCGATGTTACTTTGGTTGATCGTGTCAGACTCTATGTGGGGTTGCCTAGAGTCCTGGAAAATTTTATGTAGTTTTCCGGCACAAGTTCATATGCACTTAAGATCACAAAGCCAAGGGTTAAAACAAGGCAGGACTACAGAGGTGGTCTATATGAATTGCAGCAAGGCCTTTGATAAGGTTCCACATGGTAGGCTGTTCTGGAAGGTTAGGTCACATGGAATCGAGGGGGAACTGGCAAATACACTTAAGATGGCTTTTATCATCTCATCATACTCCCCAGATATGACCTCTGACAGCGATGCAAACACCTCACCAGCTTTACCTATCAACAATAACCACTTGGTCAGTGGCCATTTCATTTGTTTAGCCACTTTCTCAAATTAAGTGGAAAAGGCTCCTACATCCTTCTTGTCAAACCTTATTAACACTTGGACATTTAAATATATCTCCACCAGGCCTTGAGCTATGATAGGTTTATCCTTCATCAGCTTCCTCCTCACTAATCCCATCTTTAAGCTCTACCTCTGCCATTTTAAATTGACCTTCACTTTTCATTTCAGTTTCTGAGGTTTAAAACTCTCTCTTACTCCCTTTCTTTTCTCTCTTTATCCCTATCTTCCACTTTTAAACTTAATTCAAACAGTTTTATTTCATGTTCATGTGTATGCTCCTTTAATTCTTTCCCTCCTTGCTCCACTGCAATTATGTCCATCTCTCTCTTCTGCTTTTACTGCTCTTTCTTTTCCTTTTTGTTCTGCCAGCACTAATTCAAGCCTCCAAGTCAAGCTGCTTCATTTGCAATTGAATTTTAGCTGCTTCCAGTGATTCTAACTGCATTCCTGGCAATTGCAAATGCTGAGCTATTGAGGAAATTATCTCCACTTTCCTCATGGGCATAGACAACCTCAACTTCATCTGCCACTTCCAAAAAGATTTTACCCACCTTTTGTAAACCACCCCAAGTAACTTCTTCCACACCAAGGAGACTCTTAGCCACTGCTCGTGCCATTATTACCCCCTATTTAAACCAATCAAATACAACCCCCAAAAACAGACACCAACATTCACCACTTTGAGTCTCTAAGTCCAATAATCTTAAATGCAACCTAGAATTAGAGAAAGGATCCCCCAATTTGTTATGGACCAGACTGAAATCCCCCAAAAATGTCGCGTAGTTAGCCTAGACTCAAACTTCTATCTTATTTAAGGGCAGGTTTGAGGAGCTGCTCTCTAGATGTGTTTCAATTCATCAAACCACTCGCCTTTAAGTGAAACACATTCTATTCTTACATCACAAACAAAATTCTTGAAATACAAACAAAAAAAATTGAAATACTTAATGAAAGATTACATTATTTAATTACCTATTATCAACTGTTCCAATAGAGCAGAATCCCATAGACACACCCTTGGCAAAGGCAAATTCAGCACAACTGATTTTTCATGTGCTATCAGCAATGCAGGAGAAAGGAACACTGAAATTTTAAAAATCTAGCAGCAAAGAAAGAACTCAATGTCTAGCTGCAGCAGAGAGAGAGCTGTATCCTTCAGCAACAACATCAAGCTCCAAACCCAGGCGAAAACAAAACTAAAACCCTGGGTCTGTGTCAGCCTGACTTCATCCACTCATGCTTCTTTTGTCTAAATAATAATAAACATTCAGGAAGCTCAAAACTGCTTACCCATTGTTTCTGAACCAGATATTTTGATACCACTATGGCAACACCTCTCTGCAAGAGAAACAGCACAGAGCAAATTCCTCTTCATGACACAGCACTGTCACATGTTTCTATCTCCTCAGCAGCACTCTCAGATATAGAGTTAACTCCTTCCCCTGACCTTGGGTAAGCTGCACTCTGGTGCTACCTGCTTAGGTAGTTCAACATTCCTGAATGTTTTACAATTCGGAGGTGCTTAATTAATTGGCCACCTACTAAAAGATTGAACTTGCTGTTATTGTGAATTGGAACTGGAAATGATCTTAAGAGCTGAGAAAGTTAGGTGTTTGGAAACCTCGGCCCCTCACAAATGCAGGCCTGACTGTAATGCTCCAGAACGATGCTGCAGGTGCAGACTGTGAGTATGGAAGTTTCTACATATTTCCAGGACTGGTTCCATGTGCAGTCTTACAAAATGAATGCAGCTACCCACAGAATATGTAAATGATGCAACTAAGGACAACATTGATGCCACTGTCCTTATTCACTCCCAGATACCAGTTTATGGAGGAGAAGGAATCAGGAGTCATTTCTTTCACCCCATTAACATTGTTCTTTACAACTGAGTGAGGAATAAGGAGAGAAGGAGCACAGCTGCATCTGGAGGGAAAATAAATAGAAAAGAGCATGCTCAGAGGGATTCTTAGCCTCCCTACAGATTTAATAGACCAAGAACAATATATCTACAGTTCTCAGCAGGATAACATAAAAGGTGACTTTGAATCTCCAGGGAGGGTGTCAGTGTCACAACTTGCATGAAAATCTGCAAACAACTGCTTAAGATGACACAACATTCAAAGATCATCGAAATCCAGAAATTCTTTACCTCCCATATGCCATAGAAGATAGAAGGAGAAAATTTTCAATTGTTCCTTCTATCAAGAAAGTGACTGATGCCTTGTTTTTGAGGGCACATGCAATTTGTCACTTTCCACATTGAAATCAAGGTGAGCTGGATAGTTTCCTGATTTCACTGAGTGTTATATTTCCATGCAATTGCCATGATGCTTTCACACTTTATCACTGGATGTGGAAATAAATTTGAGAAGCCAAGTGGTCTAATTCTGATCCAATGTCTGCTTTGCCCAACAAATCAAAGTTGTTCCTTCATGGCCGCAACCTGTATTTATTATGTGTCCCTAATTGCCCCTGAGAAGATGGTGGTGACCTGCATTCTTGAACTGCTGCAGTCCACCTGCTCCTCAAGTCTATCTATCATTCCAAAAGCACATGGCTGTTCTGATTGTGGTTGATAGAAAGAGAGGACTGAAGATGTTCGAGATCAGAGTCAAAAAGTGTGGTGCTGGAACAGCACAGCAGGTTGGGCATCCATCCGAGGAGCAGGAGAGCCGATATTTCAGGCATAAACTCTTCATCAGGTCTTAAACCCATGTTCATGCCTACCGCTAATAAGCTCTGACTCCTTTTTTTTGTCAGGAAGACATGAACCAGAGCCTTTGAATATTCAGCACAATAATATGACCACTGCAAACCATCTCCCTTCTGGAGATCATGGCATGACAGCAGTAATGCTGGATTCGAGATTTACAGCTCAGCATTGATTAGGCCATTTATAGATTCAAACACAAGAATGAGATGTCATGGATGACCAGGTCACCATAAAGGTCAGTGAAGTCAAATGTAATGATGAACAGGACTTGTAGCTATATGCAAACTCCATTCTTATGGGCGGTTTTATTGAACGTTATGATATGGAGAGCATGATAAGACAAGATCTTGCTTGGAGATCTGCAGACATAGTTCTATGTGATCTCATATCACTTACAACTTAGCTCCTTTATTCGTGTGTCCTATAACCATCCTTAGAGAATAATTCCTATTACTCTTCAGTCGGGAGATTAATAGGAGAATCAAGGATTACAGGGAAAATACAGGAAAGTATTGTGAGGAAAGTTGGATCACATTGAATGGTGGAGCAGCCTCATGGGCTAACAAGCCTCCTATTCTTATTTCTTATGCCTAATGGTCTGATGGTTTACCTCACCTGACAAAGGACATACGCTCTGCAAACTTGTAATTTCAAATAAACCTGGTGGACTATAACCTGGTGTCATGTGACTCATGACTCTATCCCCCCTGGTCCACATCCACAACTCCACATCCTGTTTATTGTGAATATTGTTATTATTTGACAGAACTTTGAGTGACAAGTAGTGTTAGCAGCTGCCCTGTAAAAATGGGATGCCACGCAATTGTTCACAGACTGCTCAAAACCTACTTCACGAAGTCTGTCTGCTTGTTCATCTGGGTGTCAGAAAGTGCTAGAAAAGCTAAAAGGTCTTAAATTTGATAAATCTCCTGGCCCCGATGGGATACATCCTAGAGTTCTGAGAGAGGTGGCTGATGAAATAACGGAGGCATTGGTTGAGATCTTTCAAAAGTCACTGGTGTCAGGGAAAGTCCCGGATGATTGGAAGATCGCTGTTGTAACCCCCTTGTTCAAGAAAGAATCAAGACAATAGATGGAAAATTATAGGCCAATTAGCCTATAATTCTAGAATCCATCATTAAGGATGAGGTTTCTAAATTCTAAGAAGAGCAGAGTCTGATTAGAACAAGTCAACATGGATTTAGTAAGGGGAGGTCGTGTCTGACAAACCTGGTGGAATTCTTTGAAGAGGTGACAAGTAGGTTAGACTAGGGAAACCCAGTGGATGTGGTCTATCTAGACTTCCAAAAGGCCTTTGATAAGGTGCCACACGGGAGGCTGCCGAGCAAGGTGATGATCCATGGTGTTCGAGGTGAGCTACTGGTATGGACTGAGGATTGGCTGTCTGACAGAAGGCAGAGTGTTGGGATAAAAGGTTCTTTTTCAGAATGGCAGCCGGTGACAAGCGGTGTCCTGCAGGGTTCAGTGTTGGGGCCGCAGCTGTTCACATTATATATTAATGATCTGGATGAAGGGACTGGGGGCATTCTAGCAAAATTTGCCGATGATACGAAGTTAGGTGGACAGGTAGGTAGTACTGAGGAAGTGGGGAGGCTGCAGAAGGATCTAGACAGTTTGGGAGAGTGGCCCAGGAAATGGCTGATGGAATTCAACGTGAGCAAATGCGAGGTCTTGCACTTTGGCAAAAAGAATAAAAGCATAGACTACTTTCTAAACGGTGAGAAAATTCGTAAAGCCAAAGTACAATGGGATCTGGGAGTGCTAGTCGAGGATTCTCTAAAGGTAAACATGCAGGTTGAGTCCGTGATTAAGAAAGCGAATGCAATGTTGTCATTTATCTCAAGAGGGTTGGAATATAAAAGTACCGTTGTGCTACTGAGACTTTATAAAGCTCTGGTTAGGCCCTATTTGGAGTACTGTGTCCAGTTTTGGTCCCCACACCTCAGGAAGGACATACTGGTACTGGAGCGTGTCCAGCGGAGATTCACACGGATGATCCCTGGAATGGTTAGTCTAACATACGAGGAATGGCTGAGGACCCTGGGATTATATTCATTGGAGTTTAGAAGATTAAGGGGAGATTTAATAGAAACTTACAAGATAATGCAGGGCTTGGAAAGGGTGGACGCTAGGAAATTGTTTCCATTAGGTGAGGAGACTAGGACCCGTGGACACAGCCTTAGAATTAGAGGGGGTCAATTCAGAACAGAAATGCGGAGACATTTCTTCAGCCAGAGAGTGGTGGGCCTGTGGAATTCATTGCCGCAGAGTGCACTGGAGGCCGGGATGCTAAATGTCTTCAAGGCAGAGATTGATAAATTCTTGATGTCAAAAGGAATTAAGGGCTACGGGGAGAATGCTGGTAAGTGGAGTTGAAATGCCCATCAGCCATGATTGAATGGCAGAGTGGACTCGATGGGCTGAATGGCCTTACTTCCACTCCTATGTCTTATGGTCTTAAAACAGATTCTGTGGAAGGGAAATAGGCACCAAATATTGTTTTGTTACAAACAATCCTGAATGTTATGTAAAGAATGTAAATTAAATAATTTGCATTGATTTATTTTCTTTGATAACCTCATAAGATCCCCAAACACTTATAACCATAAAGCACTGTTGCAGTGAGACCAAGATGTCCTTTAGCTGTTGGATATCATTTTTAACCATCCAAAGGCTGGTCATCGCTGCCACTCACAATATGCCTTTGAGGAGGTCAGCAATCTTCCTCAACTGTTGCAGATCAAATGTGAAGATAATTTCATTCTGGCTGTTAGGCAGAGGATGTGATCCCAACTTTTCTTTAATTTGTTGACGGGAAGTGGGCATTGCTGGTTGGGCCTGCCTTTATTGCCTTCTCTGATGGTTCTTCAGCTGCTGCAGTTTTTAATTTGAATTTTATTGTCACATGTACTGAAGAAGTACAGGAGTACAGTGAAAAGAGTGTAATGTTACACATGGCACCATCTTAGATACCAAGTAGTAAGAGAAGCAGAGTTTACTTCATAGACTAGCAGAAAAATAAAGAAATAAGGTAGTGGTTGACACTAAAGTCTTTCTTAATTTAAACTGGGAAAGGAAAGGAATAAAGTTAAAAGTTCAACAGTCTTTCATCAATCCTCCTCATATCTCGCTCTTCAGGAGACCTCAGCTGCCTGTTCTCGACACCACCACTGCATATTCTGAGGGAATTCCATCACCATCCACTCTTCACATGTTGGATAGCGATGCTGTCCCTGATGCTTCTCCGATTTCCCCTGGTGCCTTGGGAACATGCCTGGGCAGGACCCTCTCGCATGCCAAATCGAGACACCATCATGAGCTGCCAAGAAACCAGCTGAGAGCCGCTGAGATCAGGTTGAAACACCATCAGGAGTAGCCAAAAAACCAGGCTAAGAGCTGCCAAGAGACCAGACTGAAACACGGCCAGGAGCTGCCAAGAAATCAGGCTGAGAGCTGCTGAGAGACCAGGCTGAGACACCGGCATGAGATGCCGAGAGACCAGGATGAAATACTGCTCAGAGGCCAGGCTGAGACTCACCAGAAGCTGTCAACACACCAGGCTGAGCTGCCAAGATACCAGGCTGAGTGTCGAAACATCCATAGTGCTTTACAGAATGGAACTTCAGGATTTGGGCTGAAAGACTGAATGCTTCTTACCCTGCTATTGAACGGATGCTAGTAAAATGGAAAGAGTGCAAAAAAGATTTACAAGGATACTACCAAGATTGGAAGGTTTCAGTTATAAGGAGAGGCTGGAGAGGCTGGGACTATTTTTCCTGGAATGTAAGAGGCTGTGGGGTGACCTGATAAAGGTTTATAAAATGATGCTGCTGAGATAAGTTGAATAACCAAGCTCTTTTCTCCAGTGTAGTGAAGTCCAAAACAAGAAACCATAGGTTTAAGCCGAGAGGGGAAAGATTGAAGAAGGAACTGAGGACAACTTTTTCACACAGAGTCATAGAGTCCTACATCATGGAGATAGCCCCTTTGGCTGACAGAGGATGGAATAAATATAGAATGAGCTGCCAGTGGAAGTGGTAGAGGTGGGTACAATTAAAATATTTAAAACACATTTGGACAGGTACATGGATAAGAAAGGTTTTGAGGAATATGGGGCAAATGCAGGGAAATGGGACTAGTGCAGTTTAGGAAACATGGTCAGCATGGACGGTTGGGCCAAAGGGTCTGTTTCCATGCTGTCTGACTCTGTGGCTGTAAATGGTAATATAGTCCTAAGTCAGGCTGACATGTGGCTTGAACGTGAACTCACAGTTGGTAGACCCCCATTCATCTGCAGGTCATGTCTTTCAAGATGGTAAATGTCCCACATTTTGAAGGAGTTGTGGGATCCTGAGTGAGTTCCTGCAATGTATCACATGTTGATGATACACATTGCTGCCACTGTGTGCTGATGATGGAGGAATGAACATAGAAGATAGATGGCAAATAAGTTGGCTGCTTTGTCCTGGATGGACTAATTCAGGCAAGTGTCATAGAGTCATAGAGTCATAGAGATGTACAGCATGGAAACAGACCCTTCAGTCCAGTCCGTCCTTGCCGACCAGATATCCCAACCCAATCTAGTCTCACCGGCCAGCACCCGACCCATATCCCTCCAAACCCTTCCTATTCTTATACCCATCCAAATGCATTTTAAATGTTGCAGTTGTACCAGCCTCCACCACTTCCTCTGGCAACACTTTCAATACATGTATCACCTTCTGCATGAAAAAGTTGCCCCTTAGGTCTCCTTTATACCTTTCCCCTCTCACCCTAAAAATATGCCCTCTAGTTTTGCATTACCTGACCCCTGGGAAAAGACTTTGTCTAGTTATCTTATCTATGCCCCTCATAATTTTGTAAACCACTATAGGGTCACCCTTCAGCCTCCAAAGCTCTGGATAAAACAGCCCCAGCCTGTTCAGCCTCTTCCCATAGCTCAGATCCTCCAACCCTGGCATCATCTTTGTAAATCTTTTCTGAGCCCTTTCAAGTTTCACAACATCTTTCCGATAGGAAGGAGACCAGAATTGCACGCAATATTCCAACAATGGCCTAACTAATATCCTGTACAGTCACAACATGACCTCCCAACTCCTGTACTCAATACCCTGACCAATAAAAGAAAGCATATCAAATGCCTACTTCACTATCCTGTCTACCTGCAACTCCACTCTCAAGGAGCTATGAACCTGCACTCCAAGGTCTCATTGTTCAGCAACACTCTCCAGGATCTTACCATTAAGTGTATAAGTCCTACTAAGATTTGCTCTCCCATGGGGAACCTTGTTGAATGCCTTACTGAAGTGTCCCATCGCCTTTTAGATAGTAGAAAGGTACTGAGGAGATAGGAGAAGAGTTACTCTCAACCTCTGACTCCTCCTGTCGTCATTGACCATAGTGATATTCTTGATAGTGATAGTGGGGGATTTCAATGATGATAATCCCATTGAAGAGCAAGATAATAGTGCCCAGCTGTTGATGACAAAGGCCTTCTGTCTGCTAACAGCAATGCCATTAGCGCTCAGGGTGTTGAACAGCTTATGGATATAAATGTTTTCATCATAATTCTTATTGAAATCCACTTTATACATTTTCATGTTACTGTAACAATGGAAAATCATTTGAAAACAATTCTGAAAACTCTGGTAAATGGACTCCAATCCAAATAAGACTTCAGAACTGGTGACCAGGAATGTGAGAGATTGTAGAATCAAGCGTCACCTTTGTGAAGGTCCCACTCGACTGCTCCTCAAGGGAGGTTGTAGGGTTTTGCAACTCTTTTAAACACGTGAACAATTTTAAATTATTTTTAATAAATTTTGGAAACCCCAAGACTCAGAATTTTTAAGCCAACCATGTGGGAAATTGCTGTGTCTGGTAGATTGGATAACTTACACGGGTAGGGTACAAATAATGTTCAAATTCATTTGTAACACAAATATCAAGATTTAGATCAAACTTATCTGCATTGCTATATTGCATTTCTTTTCTTAAACTGTATATGCTAGTGCAGATGCTTGCACCAATCTTTTATTCCCTTATGAACCAAGGTTTTTTTTTTACTTTCATAGATGTAATTTTCATATTAATGAATACCCATACAAAAATATTAACGTTACATATCATAAAACAAACGTTCATCTTAAAAATAATAAAATATGACTTGTGTCCAATGCAAAGAAAGTTAAGAATTGGTGACACCTTGTTCAATTAGCAAAACCTAAGTTATTTGAACAAATGAAGTTTAATTTTGGGTCAAAAGAAGACGTTGACTGCAAAGATTCTTGTTCTGCTTTAGGAAAGTTGCAGCTTGCCAGAAGCAATTTTCCCTGGGGCTCTGAAGAGGTGAATAATTTGCAGCCATGGAGTGCTGCTAGCAGAATTTTGTTACTTCATTCTGGTGTTTCCCATACTTTATTTAATGAATGTTTGGGTCAGAACTAATTGGACCTCCAGAACAAAGGTAATGTCCTTCTCCGTGTAGTTAACAAATGCCCCAGGTGTAAAGAAAGTCCTCCTTAATTGTTGTAAGCTGCGACTTGAACCAGTAAGTCAGAGACTTTACTGAGTGTGAACCAGTTGCCATCTGCATTGTGCAACCAAGTGAAAGCATGGGAGGAGGAAGATCATGGAGCGTCAGGTCCTAACATGCCAAAAGGATCATCTCAGTCAACCTTGGGAAGAGGAAGCATTGAACTGCCATTTCAGACCTTCCTTCCCAAATATTTTTCTGTGTCCAGATGTACATTTAGAGGGAATTTTATAAGAGGGTTAGAGTTTTAACTCCTTGTGTCGTATTGTTTATCTGTGGTTAGAATCTATTCATTTGTAAGAAACAGTGATTCTTGCTAAATCCAAAAATCTTTTCATGCTTTCTACAGGTAAAATGGGGAATTTTGCGTCATTTTATAAAATCTTTTCTGAAGACTCTGAGAAAGGCAAGACTTGATTTCCAGCACACTACCCCAATGAGGTGTAACAATATCAATGAAGCTTCCTATGTGCATTGCACTAATTGAAAAGACACATGAGAAACTTCAGTCTAGAACAGCCCAAAGCTCTGCCACTGAGCTGTATATGCAGACAATGTTGCATGAGCAAATGCTCAGAGGCCAAACCATCATTGATGCATTCATAGAGGTAGAAGTGAAAATGGGTCTTAACTTAAAGATCTGTAATACAAAGCAACCTGCTCTCATCGGGCCATACTGTCCTCTAACTACCAAGATCCACAGCAATTTGGATCAATTCTCATTCCCTGGGAACCTCCTGTAGTGAGTATAGACTTTAAAGACGAAATTCTATGTCATCTCCAACGTGCCAGTGCAGCATTTGGCTGCCTGAGGGATAGTGTATTTGTTGACAAAGACCTCTTACCTGTCACCAAACCCATTGTCTCCAGGACGGCAGTCTTACCAGCACTCTTAAAGGACTGGTGATATGCACAATGTATAGCAGACTTCCTCAAGAGGTTGCACCAATGGTGGTGAAATCTTGTAAATCCACTGGCAGGATAGACATTCCAATGGCGATGTCCTCTCTTGGTTAACATCCTCACTAACAAGGTGCTTGTTACAGCTATGTTGGGTGAATAACGTTGTCCACATGTCTGAAACAAGATTTCCAAACACACTGTCTACCCTGAATGTCACCATTGGAAAGGGGTCAACAGGAGGGCAGAAGAATTGCTTTAAGGATGTCTTCAAATCCTCCCTAAAATAATGTAATGTCTCCACTAATGAGTGGTAACTCTTGCCTAAGACTGGTCAAACTGGAGAATAAGCAGTCCCCAACCATTTTGTATGCCTCTGACAGGTCTAGGTGGAGGCCTTCCAAACATTGGAAGTGGTCTGTCAAAAGCTAAGCATCTAACCTACCTACTTCAGTAAACAGGACCTCCCCCACCTGTGGCATGTTGTGGATCCAGCATTGAGTGATTTAGCCACTTTGGGACCCACAACTCCAGAGAGGAAGAAAGTTACTCTCAATTCTGCCTAAGAAGAGGGAAATCCTGACTTTATACAGACTCTCCTCCAAGCCCATAAATCCCATTTTCATGAAGTAAAGAAGAAATGGACTCTTAACTCAGGGCACCTTGTCATCCCCTTTGGGTTTGAAATAGTGATATCCAAAAGGGACACCCAAAATTATAAAATGTTGCCACCGACCTTACAGAATACAAAATGTTCTGAATGCCTACAGTGAATATCTTCAGCTTAATCAAGAACAAAATACCGCAGATGTTGGAAATCTGAAATAAAAGGAGAAAGTGTGGACTGCAGATGCTGGAGATCAGAGCTGAAAATGGGTTGCTGGAAAAGCGCAGCAGGTCAGGCAGCATCCAGCATTTAGGAATCCCAGTAGAAGGGTTCATGCCCGAAACGTCGATTCTCCTGCTCCTTGGATGCTGCCTGACCTGCTGCACTTTTCCAGCAACACATTTTCAAATCTGAAATAAAAACCAATAATGCTGGAGAAATGGAGGAGTTCTTACAACATTGATAGAGAGAGAAACAGAGTTAACGTTGAGTGTGAAAAGTCACATAGGATTTTAAAGGTTAAATCTATATCCGAGTATGAGTTTCTGCAGCATTTTCTGTTTTCATCTGAGGTCTTCAACTTATTGTTTTCAGATTGCATCCACATTGTGTTGATTTTCCTCACATCATCCTGGACTATATGGAAGGCTGTTCACTTGATAACTGAAATGATAAATAGTATTCAATACTTAACTTCCTTCAGCATATATGGAGAAAAATACAGATAAAACATACCCCTATGAGTTATAATAACCCATTTAAATCACAAGAATGATAACAATGATAAAAATCACTTCACATTATTAGGTATCACTACAAAACAGCTGCTGCCAACTCACAATAAAACAGATTCTTGATAACCCCAATCCAAAAGCAGAATTGGCTTTAGCTGATGTTTAACAAATTATTCTCTTCAAATTCTGCGTAATACGGCTTCATGAGCTGATGATTGCTTTGAGGTTGCGTGTACTTTTCTCTTCTTCGTAATGAAAATGAAACACGTTAATTATTTTGCGCTCCATTGAATTAATTTCGTTTGAAGCTGAATAGGGAGAGCTGTAATATTTTGCAGATTTCCTTTTAATTCTGTAAGTGTGGCATCATGAGCTATATAAAATCTGTGCTCAATAGAACCAGGTTGAATGGTTGTCAGTGGGATTTAAATGGTCTATATTGTCGACATTAGAAAGGTAATTGGATTTACAATTGAAAAGGAAAAAGAAAGTTGCACACTTGTGGTGGATGAACAGGAAACTAAAACTAATTGGATACTTCTCAACAGCTAGCAAAGGTATAAGGTACTGCATGACTTCCTTCTGTGTTATATTCTGTTGATTCTAACATATGATACTTCTTTTTGGATCAAGTCTTTGTCTCATATATTTATTCACAGGATGTTGGTAACAAAGAGCTGAATAGGCAGGGACCTTTTTCACCGGAGTATAGGAGGTTGAGGAGTGGGGTTTATAAGATCATGAGGGGCATACATAAGGTGAATGACAAGCGTCTTTTCCCGAGGATGGGGGGCGGTGGGGGTGGTTCAAAGCTAGGGGATATTTTTAAGGTGAGAAGAGGAAGATCTACAAAGGGCATGTGGACCAACTTTTTTTACATGGAGAGTGGTTCATGTGTGGAATGAACTGCTAGAGAAAGTGGTGGATGCAGGTAGAGTTAGAACATTTAAAAGACGTTTGGATAAGTTTGTGAATAGGAAAGGTTTGGAGGAATGTGGGCGAAGCACAAGCAGGAAGAATTGATTAGGTTGGGAACATGGTCAGCATGGATTGGTAGGACTGATGGGTCTGTTTCCTTGCTGTAGACTATGACTCTATGATTCTATAACTGAAGTTTCTCATGGACAACTGTTCTGCAGATATTGATTCAGTCCTTGTCCAAAAGTATCTGGGCACTATTCAGGCTTTGGCTGATGAGTGGCAAGCTATATTCATGGCAAACATGTGCCAAATAATGATGGTCTCCAGCAAAACAGAATCCAATCTTTGTCCCTTAGCATACAATGATACAGGAGTGACACAGTGGCTCAGTGGTTAACACTGCTATCTCACAGCACCAGGGACCTGAATTCGATTCCAGACTCTCTGTGTGGAGTTGGTACATTTTCCCTGTGTCTGTGTGGGTTTCCTCTGGGTGCTCTGGTTTCTTCCCACAATCCAAAGATGTGCAGGTTAGGTGAATTGACTGTGCTAAATTGCCCATAGTGATCAGGGATCTGTAGGTTAGGTGCATTAGGCAGGGGTAAATGGAGAGTAATATAGTAGAGGGATGGGGCTGGGTGGGTTACTCTTCGGCGGGTCAGTGTGAACTCTTTGGACTTAATGGCCTGTTTTCACACTGTAGGGATTCTATGATACCATTGTATCTGAATGCACCACTATCAACATTCTGAGGGTTACCCTGAACCAGAAACAGAACTAATCCAGCCACATAAATATTGTGGCTACAACAGCAAATCAGAGATAGGGATCAAGGGTTTACAGGAAGAAAGCAAGAGAATGGTGTTGAGAAACACATCAGCCATGTTTGCGCCAAAAAGCCTTACTCATCTCCTATATTTTATGGTCTCATATAAATTATTTTCATAATTTGTGTTCCAGAGCATGAACTTATTCTTAGGCTGAGCCTGATGATTTACAAGAGACAATCACGTATCTTAAATGTAATGTAATCAGCTATTAAGTAATAAGTAAATGCCTATTTTCCATTCATTACAACTGAGTGAATCTCCTATCTAACCTGCCTAATGTGTTGAGTGAGTTTTGTTATGACACAGGGATAACAAGTCAGCTATAAATCCAGGAACCAGCACTAAATCATGGCAAATTATCTTTCAAATTTCTGATACATCTCTGAAAGAGATATTACGATGTAAAGGGGATCTCTCAATGCATGGAACTGTCCAGATCATGGTCGAAGCTGAAATTCAAAACAGCATAAAAGAATTTTGTGAAAGAAAGCCCAAACATAGACTACGCCGACTTTCTAAGATATAAAAACATCAAAATATCATACAAAATACTAACACAAAATAGATAGAAATCTTTTAATACTGGAAATTACTGTTCCAGATGTGAAGTTAAAAAGACATAAACTGAAACATTGTCCAGCTATACCATGTCAATTAATCTTTTGGAAGAAAATAAGACATTTCTAGAGAATTTACAGGAGTCAAAGTTGAGCCACAGAATCATCATGGTAATACGTCCAAGAAGTGAAGAGTACACAGCAAGCATTTTGGAAATAAAACCCAGAATACTGAGCCTTGCCATTATTAGAGCCTTTTCATATATGACAGTATGCCAACTTTGGAAGACTTTTACAGATGTAATATGTAATAATCTGAACCAGTAATGGTATAAGTTATATAGGTTAACATGAATCCAAATAATTTCAAATTTCAGACCAGAATGAATGCCCCAACGTCGTCTGAAGAAATGAAATTACCACCTTGTGACAGAGTACTTCATAACAGAAGCAGAACACCATTCAAGATCAAATACATTTTTAGACTACTCTGAAAATACAGTGATCAATGCTCTGTGAAACATTGGAATTCAATACTTGTCACTTCGAAGCAGAAAAGACCACTTCACTCTGAAAGTTTTCATTATGTTAAAGACCCTTGACCAGATCAGAAGCCAAGTATGATCGAGATAGTGATACTCAACAATAAGGTGTCAGACATCTCAAAAGCTCATTTATTGAACCTAAGGTAGTAAACAATGTTCAACTTGAGACTAATTAAACTGATGTTTGACAACTTTCCATGGCTGTGGGATCAAAAGGTACTACTGATTTTACAGGTTTGGATGAATTATTCAGTTGTCTTCCAATTGCAGAAGATTCTTACATATTTGATTGCCTTTCACATTACAACCACAAGGTGTGAACAGTAGAGTCATTGAGTCACAGAGATGTACAGCACGAAAACAGACCCTTTAGTCCAACTGGTCTATACCAACCAGATAGCCCAACCTTATCAAGTACTATTTTCCAGCACTTGGCCCATATCCCACTAAACCCTTCCTGTTCATATACCCATCCAGATGCCTTTTAAATGTTGCAATTGTACCAGCCTCCACACTTCCTCTGGCAGCTCATCCCTCACACACGCCAACCTCTATATGGAAAAGTTGCCCCTTGGATCCCTTTTATCTCTTTCACCTTCACCCTAAGCCTATGCTCTCTAGTTCTGGACTTCCCCACCCGAGGAAAAAGACCTTGTCTATTTATCCTACCCAAAGCCCGTCATGATTTTATAAACTTCTATGAGGTCACCCCTCACCTTCTGATGCTCCAGGGAAAACAGCTCCAGCCTATTCAGTGTTTCCCTCTCAATCAAATCCTCCAACCCCGGCAACATCGTTGTAAATCTTTTCTGAACACTTTCAAGTTTCACAATAGGAAGGAGACCAGAATTGCATGCAATATTCCAAAACTAGCCTAATTAACATCCTGTACAGAGGCAAAATGACCTCCCAACTCCTATACTCAATATTCTGACCAATAAAGGAAAGCATAGAACATAGAAGAAAAATACAACGCAGTACAGGCCCTTTGGCCCTCGATGTTGCGCCGACCAAAGTCTACCTAACCTACACTAGCCCAATAACCTCCATATGCTTATCCAATGCCCGCTTAAATGACCATAAAGAGGGAGAGTTCACCACTGCTACAGGCAGGGCATTCCATGAACTCACAACCCGCTGAGTAAAGAATCTACCCCTAACATCTGTCCTATACCTACCACCCCTTAATTTAAAGCTGTGTCCTCTAGTAACAACTGACTCCATTAGCGGAAAAAGGTTCTCACTGTCAACCCTATCTAAACCCCTAATCATCTTATACACCTCTATCAAATCTCCCCTAAACCTTCTTTTCTCCAATGAGAACAGCCCCAAGTGCCTCAGCCTTTCCTCATACGATCTTCCTACCATGCCAGGCAACATCCTGGTAAACCTCCTCTGCACTCGTTCCAATGCCTCCACATCCTTCCTATAGTATGGCGACCAAAGCTGCACACAATACTCCAGATGAGGCCGCACCAGAGTCTTATACAACTGCAACATGACCTCAGGACTCTGGAACTCAATTCCTCTACCAATAAAGCCCAGTACACCATATGCCTTCTTCACAGCACTATTTACCTGGGTGGCAACTTTCAGAGATCTGTGTACATGGACACCAAGATCCCTCTGCTCATCCACACTAGCAAGTAGCCTACCATTAGCCCAGTAATCCATCTTCTTGTTACTCCTACCAAAGTGAATGACTTCATACTTAGCTACATTGAACTCCATTTGCCACCTTTCTGCCCAGCTCTGCAACTTATCTATATCCCGCTGTAACCTGCCACATCCTTCTTCACTATCCACAACTCCACCGACTTTCGTGTCATCCGCAAACTTGCTCACCCAGCTTTCAAGCCCCTCCTCTAGGTCATTTATAAAGATGATAAACAGCAATGGTCCCAAAACAGATCCTTGTGGAACACCACTAGTAACTGCACTCCAAGATGAACCTATTCCATCAACTACTACTCTCTGTCTCCTTCCAGAAAGCCAATTCCTAATCCAAACCTCTAATGCACCCTCAATGCCATACCTCCGTAGTTTTTGCATTAGCCTACCATGGGGTACCTTATCGAACGCCTTGCTAAAATCCAAAGCATACCAAATACCTTCATATCTATCCTATCTAACTGCAACGCTAAATTCAAGGAGCTATGAACCTGCCCTCCAAGGTTTCTTTGTTCAGCAACACATCCGAGGACCTTATTATTACTTATAAAAGTCCTGCTAAGATTTGCTTTCCCAAAATGCAGCACCTCAGATTTATCTAAATTAGAACTCCAACTGCCACTCCTTAGCCCATTGGCCAAATTGATCACCTGTTGTAATCTGAGGTAACCATCTTCGTTGTCCACAACACCACCAATTTTGGTATCATCTGCAAACTTACAATCTATATCACTTATGTTCACATCCAAATCATTTATATAAATGACGTAAAGTAGTGGAACCCTCACAGATCCTTGAAGTTCAATGTTTCAATTAGAAAATGAGAATAAAGTTCAAAAAGTAAGCATTACGGTCTTTCAGTACATCAGTGCAGGGGGCTTCCAAACTTGGTATATCTGGGCTACCAAATCACTAACTGCCCGTACTGGTTCCCAGACCAACAGCTGTCCCCGCCCCGCTCAGTCTTCCAGCCCACTGAGTGTCCCCGCCCTGCTCGGTCCTCCAGCCCACTGACCATCCCTGCCCGCTCAGTCCACCAGACCACTGACCATCCCATCCCGCTCAGTCCTCCAGCCCACTGACCGTCCCTGCCCCGCTCGGTCCTCCAGCCCACTGACCATCCCTGTCCCACTCGGTCCACCAGCGCACTGACCAATCCCGTTCCATTCGGTCTTCCAGCCAACTGACCATCCCTGCCCCGCTCAGTCCTCCAGCCCACTGGCCATCCCCGACCCGCTCGGTCCTCCAGCCCACTGACCAACCACACCATGCTCGGTCCTCCAGCCGACTGACCGTACCTGTCCCGCTCGGTCCTCCAGCCCACTGACCATTCCTGCCCCTCTCGGTCCTCCAGCATGCTGACGATCCCCGCCCCTCTCGGTCCTCCAGCCCATTGACCATCCCCACCCCACTCAGTCCTCCAGCCCACTGACCATCCCTGCCCCGCTCAGTCCTCCAGCCCACTGACCATCCCCGCCCCTCTCGGTCCACCAGTGCACTCACCAACCCTGCTCCAGTCGGTCTTCCAGCCCACTGACCATCCCCACCCCGCTTGGCCTACCGGCGCACTGACCATCCCCTTCCCGGTCGGTCTTCCAGCCCACTGACCATCCCCGCCCCGCTCAATCCACCAGCGCACTGAGTACCCCGACCCTCTCGGTCCTCCAGCCCACTGACCATCCCCGCCCCGCTCGGTCCACCAGCGCACTGACTATCCCCACCCTGCTCGGTCGTCCAGCCCACTGACCATCCCTGGCTCACTCGAAACTCCAGCCCACTGACCATCCCCGTCCCGCTCGGTCCATCAGCCCACTGACCATCCCCGTCCCGCTCGGCCCACCAGCGCACTGACTATCCCCGCTTTGCTCGGTCCTCCAGCCCACTGACCATCTCTGGCTCACTTGAACCTCCAGCCCACTGACTATCCCTGCCCCGCTTGGTCCACCAGCTCACTGACCATCCCCACCCCTCCCAGTCCTCCAGCCTAATGAGCATCACCACCTTACTCGTTCCTCCAGCACACTGACTGTCCCCGCGCCACTTGGTCCTCCAGCGCACTGACTGTCCCCGCCCGCTCGGTCATTCAGTCCACTGACCAGCCCTGCCCCGCTCGGTCCTCCAGCACACTGACTATTCCCGCGTCGCTCGGTCCTCCAGCCCACTGACCATCCCCGGCTCACTTAAACCTCCAGCCCACTGACCATCCCCTCCCCGCTCAGTCCTTCGGGCCACTGAACATCCCCGGCTCACTCGAATCTCCAGCCCACTGACCATCCCCTCCCCGCTCGGTCCTCTAGCCCACTGACCATCCCCTCCCCGCTCGGTCCTCCAGCCCACTGACCATCCCCGCCCAGCTCAGTCCTCCAGTCCACTGACCAGCCCCGCCCTGCTTGGTACTCCAGCCCACTGACCATCTCCGCCCCTCTCGGTCCTCCAGCCCGCAGACCATGCCTGCCCCACTCGGTCCTCCAGCCCGCTGACCGTTCGTGCCCCACTCGGTCCTCCAACATATGGACTAAACCCGCCCTGCTCAGTCCACCAGCCCACTGACCATCCCCACCTCGCTCAGTCCTCCAGCACACTGACCATCCACGGCCCACTCGGTCCTCCATCCACTGACCATTCCCACCCCGCTCGGTCCTCCACCCCACTGACCATCCCCGCCCCGCTCGGTCCTCCAGCCCACTGACCGTCCCCGCCCCGCTTGGTCCACCAGTCCACTGACCATCCCCGCCCAGCTCGGTCCTCCAGTCCACTGACCAACCCCGCCCCGCTTGGTCCTCCAGCCCACTGACCAGCCCCGCCCCGCTTGGTCCTCCAGCCCACTGACCGTCCCCACCCCGCTCGGTCCTCCAGCACACTGACTATTCCTGCCCTGCTCGGTCCTCCAGCCCACTCACCATCCCCGGCTCACTTGAACCACCAGCCCACTGACCACCCCTCCCCGCTCAGTCCTTCAGGCCACTGACCATCCCCGGCTCACTTGAATCTCCAGCCCACTGACCATCCCCTCCCTACTCGGTCCTCCACCCCACTGACCGTCCCCGCCCCGCTCGGTCCTCCAGCCCACTGACCGTCCCCGCCCCGCTCGGTCCACCAGCTCACTGACCATCCCTGCCCTGCTCGGTCCTCCAGCCCACTGACCAGCCCCACCCCGCTTGGTACTCCAGCCCACTGACCGTCCCCACCCCGCTCGGTCCTCGAGCACACTGACCATCCTGTCCCACTCAGTCATCCAGCCCACTGACCATCCCCCTCCTGCTCGGTCCTCCAGCTCGCTGACCATCCCTGCCCCACTCGGTCCTCCAGCCCACCGACCATCCCCACCATGCTCGGTCCTCCAGCCCACTGACCATCCCTGCCCTGCTCGGTCCTCCAGCGCACTGACCATCCCCATGCCGCTCGGTCCTCCACCCCACTGACCATCCCCGCCCCGCTCGATCCTCCAGTGCACTGACCATCCCCGCCCCGCTCGATCCTCCAGTGCACTGACCATCCACCCGGCTCAGTCCTCCAGCGTACTGGCCATCAACGCCTCACTCGGTCCTCCAGCCCGCTGACCACCCCTGCCCCTCTCGGTCCTCCAGCCCGCTGACCATTCCCGTCCCGCTTGGTCCTCCAGCCCACTGACCATACCCCCCCCCCGCTTGGTCCTCCAGCCCGTTTACCATTCCTGCCCCGCTCGGTCCTCCAACACATGGATTATCCCTGCCTCGCTCGGTCATTCAGCCTGTTGACCATCCCTACCTCGCTCAGTCCTCCAGCCCACTGACTATCCCCGCCCCCTCGGTCCTCCAGCGCACTGACCATCCCCGCCCAGCTCGGTCCTCCAACCCACTGACCGTTCCTGTCCCACTCGGTCCTCCAACACATGGACAATCTCCGCCCAACTCAGTCCTCCAGCCCACTGACCGTTCCTGCCCCGCTTGGTCCTCCAACACACTGACTTTCCCCGTCCCACTCGATCCTTCAGCCCACTGACCATCTCCGCCCCTCTCGGTCCTCCAGCCCGCAGAACATGCCTGCCCCGCTTGGTCCTCCAGCCCGCTGACCGTTCGTGCCCCACTCGGTCCTCCAACATATGGACTAAACCCGCCCTGCTCGGTCCACCAGCCCACTGACCATCCCCACCTCGCTCAGTCCTCCAGCACACTGACCATCCATGGCCCACTCGGTCCTCCATCCACTGACCATTCCCACCCCGCTTGGTCCTCCACCCCACTGACCATCCCCGCCCCGCTCAGTCCTCCAGCCCACTGACCATCCCCGCCGCTCTCGGTCCACCAGCGCACTCACCAACCCTGCTCCAGTCGGTCTTCCAGCACACTGACCATCCCCGCCCCGCTCAATCCACCAGCGCACTGACTACCCCGAACCTCTCGGTCCTCCAGCCCACTGACCATCCCCGCCCCGCTCGGTCCACCAGCGCACTGACTATCCCCACCCTGCTCGGTCCTCCAGCCCACTGACTATCCCCGGCCCGCTCGGTCCACCAGCCCACTGACTATCCCTGCCCCGCTCGGTCGTCCAGCCCACTGACCATCCCTGGCTCATTCGAATCTCCAGCCCACTGACCATCCCCGCCCCGGTCGGACTTCCAGCCCACTGACCATCCCCGCCCCGCTCAATCCACCAGCGCACTGACTACCCCGAACCTCTCGGTCCTCCAGCCCACTGACCATCCCCGCCCCGTTCGGTCCACCAGCCCACTGACTATCCCCGCTTCGCTCGGTCCTCCAGCCCACTGACCATCCCTGGCTCACTTGAACTTTCAGCCCACTGACTATCCCTGCCCCGCTCGGTCCACCAGCTCACTGACCATCCCCACCCCTCCCAGTCCTCCAGCCTAATGAGCATCACCACCTTACTCGTTCCTCCAGCACACTGACTGTCCCCGCGCCACTCGGTCCTCCAGCGCACTGACCGTCCCCGCTTGCTCGGTCATTCAGTCCACTGATCAGCCTGCCCCGCTCGGTCCTCCAGCACACTGACTATTCCCGCCCTGCTCGGTCCTCCAGCCCACTGACCATCCCCGGCTCACTTAAACCTCCAGCCCACTGATCATCCCCTCCCCGCTCAGTCCTTCGGGCCACTGACCATCCCCGGCTCACTCGAATCTCCAGCCCACTGACCATCCCCTCCCCGTCTGGTCCTCCAGCCCACTGACCGCCCCCGCCCCGCTTGGTCCACCAGCCCACTGACCATCCCCGCCCTGCTCAGTCCTCCAGCCCACTGACCAGCCCCGCCCCGGTTGGTCCTCCAGCCCACTGACCGTCCCCACCCCGCTCGGTCCTCCAGCACACTGACTATTCCTGCCCCGCCTGCTCGGTCATTCAGTCCACTGACCAGCCCTGCCCCGCTCGGTCTTCCAGCACACTGACTATTCCCGCTTCGCTTGGTCCTCCAGCCCACTGACCATCCCCTCCCCGCTCAGTCCTTCAGGCCACTGACCATCCCCGGCTCACTCGAATCTCCAGCCCACTGACCATCCCCTCCCCGCTCGGTCATCCAGCCCACTGACCATCCCCTCCCCGCTCGGTCCTCCAGCCCACTGACCGTCCCCACCCCGCTCGGTCCACCAGCCCACTGACCATCCCCGCCCTGCTCGGTCCTCCAGCCCACTGACCATCCCCGCCCCGCTTGGTACTCCAGCCCACTGACCGTCCCCGCCCTGCTCGGTCCTCGAGTACACTGACCATCCTGTCCCACTCAGTCCTCCAGCCCACTGACCATCCCCATCCTGCTCAGTCCTCCGGCTCGCTGACCATCCCTTCCCCACTCGGTCCTCCAGCCCACCGACCATCCGCACCATGCTCGGTCCTCCAGCCCACTGACCATTCCCACCCCGCTCGGTCCTCCACCCCACTGACCATCCCCCCCCCGCTCGATCCTCCAGTGCACTGACCATCCCCGCCCCGCTCGATCCTCCAGTGCACTGACCATCCGCCCGGCTCAGTCCTCCAGCGTACTGGCCATCAACGCCTCACTCGGTCCTCCAGCCCGCTGACCATCCCCGTCCCTCTCGGTCCTCCAGCCCGCTGACCATCCCCGTCCCGCTTGGTCCTCCAGCCCACTGACCATGCCCATCCGCTTGGTCCTCCAGCTCATTGACCATCCCTACCTTGCTCGGTCCTCCAGCACACTGACCATACCCGCCCCGCTTGGTCCTCCAGCCCGCTTACCATTCCTGCCCCGCTCGGTCCTCCAACACATGGATTATCCCTGTCTCGCTCTGTCATCCAACCCATTGACCATCCCTACCTCGCTCAGTCCTCCAGCCCACTGACTATTCCCGCCCCCCTCGGTCCTCCAGCGCACTGACCATCCCCGCCCAGCTCGGTCCTCCAACCCACTGACCGTTCCTGCCCCGCTTGGTCCTCCAACACACGGACTATCCCCGTCCCACTCGATCCTTCAGCCCACTGACCATCTCCACCCCTCTCGGTCCTCCAGCCCGCAGACCATGCCTGCCCCGCTCGGTCCTCCAGCCCGCTGACCGTTCGTGCCCCACTCGGCCCTCCAACATATGGACTAAACCCACCCTGCTCGGTCCACCAGCCCACTGACCATCCCCACCTCACTCAGTCCTCCATCCACTGACCATTCCCACCCCGCTCGGTCCTCCACCCCACTGACCATCCCTGCCCCACTCAGTCCTCCAGCCCACTGACCATCCCCGCCGCTCTCGGTCCACCAGCGCACTGATCATCCGCCTGGTTCGGCCCTCAGCGTACTGACCATCCACGCCTCACTCGGTCCTCCAGCCCACTGACCTTCCCCTCCCCACTCGGTCAACCAGCTCGCTGACCGTCTCCGCCTCACTCGCTCCTCCAGCCCACTGACCATCCTTGTCCCGCTTGGTCCTCCAGCTCACTGACTATCCCCGGCCCTCTCCGTCCTCCAGTCCACTGACCATCCCCACCCTGCTCGTTCCTCCAGCCCACTGACTGTCTCCTTCCCGCTCAGTCCTCCAGCCCACTGACCATCCCCTCCCCGCTCGGTCCTCCAGGCCAATGACCATCCCCGTCCTGCTCGGTCCCCCAGCCCACTGACCATCCCTGCCCCTCTCGGTCCTCCAGCCCACTGACCATCCCTGCCCCCCTCGGTCCTCCAGCTCGCTGACGATCCCCTCCCCGTTCGGTCCTCCAGCTCGCTGACGATCCCCGCCCCCTCGGTCCTCCAGCCCACTCACTGTCCCCGTGCCATTCGGTCCTCCAGCACACTGACTATCCCCGGCCCTCTCGGCCTTCCAGCCCACTGACCATCCCAATCCCGCTCGGTCCTCCAGCCCACTGACCGTCCCCATCCTGCTCGGTCCCACTGACCGTCCCCTCCCCACTCTGTCCTCCAGATTGCTGACCATCCCAGCCCCTCTCTGTCCTCCAGCCCACCGACCATCCCTGCACCCCTCGGTCCTCCAGCCCACTGACCGTCCCCGTCCTGCTTGGTCCTCCAGCTTGCTGACCATCCCCGCCCGCTCGTTCCTCCATCTCGCTGACCATCCCCGCCCCTCTCGGTCCTCCATCCCAATGACCATCCCTGCCCCTCTTGGTCCTCTAACTCGCTGGCCATCCCCTTCTCGCTCGGTCCTCCAGCCCACTGACAATCCCCGCCCCTCTCGGTTTCTAAGCCCACTGACCGTCCCCTCCCTGCTCTGTCTTCCAGATCGCTGACCATCCCCGCCCCTCTCGATCCTCCAACCCACTGACCGTCCCCACCCTGCTCGGTCATCTAGACCACTGACCATCCATGTCCTGCTCGATCCTCCAGTCCACTGTCTCCGCCCCTTTCAGTCCTCCAGCCCGCTGACCAGCCCTGCCCCTCTCTGTCCTCCAGCCCGCTGACCATCCCTGTCCCGCTCAATCCTCCAATACATGGACAATCCCTGCCCAACTCGGTCCTCCTGCCCACTGACCGTCCCTATCCGCTTGGTCCTCCAACACATGGACTATCCCCGCCCCACTCGGTCCTCCAGCCCGCTGACCAAACCGTCCCGCTTGGTCCTCCAGCCCACTGACCATCCCAGTCCCGCTCAACCCTCCAGCCCACTGACCGTCTCCGCCCCTCTCAGTCCTCCAGCCCACTGACCGTCCCTGCCCCGCTCGGTCCTCCAGCCCGCTGATCGTTCCTGCCCCACTCAGCCCTCCAACACATGGACTATTCCCGCTCCGCTCAGTCCTCCAGTCCGCTGAGCGTCCCTGCCCCTGTCGATCCTCCAACACATGGACTATCCCTGCCCAACTCGGTCCTCCAGCCCACTGACTGTTTCTGCCCGCTCGGTCCTCCAACACATAGACTATCCCCACCCCACTCTGTCCTCCAGCCGGCTGACCGTCCCTGCCCCGCTCAATCCTCCAACACATGGACAATCTCTGCCCAACTCGGTCCTCCTGCCCACTGACCGTCCCTGCCCGCTCGGTCCTCCAACACATGGACTATCCCGCCCCACTCGGTCCTCCAGCCCGCTGACCATTCCTGCCCCACTTGGTCCTCCAACACATGGACTATCCTCGCCCCGCTCGGAACTCCAGCCCGCTGACCGTTCCTCCCTGCTCAGCCCTTCAACACATGGACTATTCCTGCCCCACTCGGACCTCCAATACATGGATTATCCCAGCCCCGCTCGGACCTCCAGCCCGCTGACTGTTTCTGCCCCGCTCGGTCCTCCAACACATGGACTATCCCTGCCCAACTCGGTCCTTCAGCCGGCTGACCATCCCTGATCCATTCAGTGCTCCAGCGTACTGCCCATCCTTCCTTGGCCGGTCCTCCAGCCCACTGACTGTCCCTCATTTACCCAATCCTCCAGTCCGGTGGCCATCCCCATCTTGCTCAGTCTTCCAGCCCCCTGGCTGTCTCAGTATTGCTCGGTCTTCCAGCCTGCTGGCTGTCCCCACCCCACTCAAGCCTCCAGCCCGCTGACCATCCTTGCTCGGTACAGCCCTCCAGCTTGTTCCCCTCCATGTCTCTAGCTGCTTTATCTCAGCAGAGAGCACCAAGAGGGGTGAAAGGGAAAGAAATGAGAAGAAAATAGCAAATAAACAGAAGGATTGGAGAAGCTACAGTTGGAGCATCTTTCTCAGGCCCTTCAGGGAAAATAGACCTTCAATGATGCCTGCACACATCCTGGTGAAGGTGTATTCAGGAGATCAAGATTCCTGAGTGACAATGAACTGTAGCTCATTTTTCAAAATATTTTTGAATGCATAATTTCAAGCAAACCAAATAATTAGCTATTTAAAAATCCAGAGACATGTGGGGCAAGGATGGAAATAGTGTTAAACCTGAATTTCTTATTTAAAATGGTTTGTACAGAATTTAACGATCCTAAACAAAACCTGAGGCCAGATGTTATGCAAGGCATTTGTTAGCAGAAACGGTTAAGTGATAGTACAAAGTAAGTTATATGCATCAATATATAAAGAAACAAACCAAAGCTGTGGCTTTGTGTCTTCACTTATTGTGCCTCTGGTCCAGTGCTTGTTATCAATATTGTGTGATAATGTCTTAGTGGTTATTTTAACTTGAAGGAAGTGAAGGAAGTGAACAGATGCTGGAGATTAGAGTCGCGAGTGTGGTGCTGGAAAAGCACAGCAGGTCAGGCAGCATCCGAGGAGCAGGAGAATCGACGTTTCAGGTATAAGTTCTTCATCAGGAATGTGGCTTGTGGGCCGGGATGAGAGATAAATGGGAGGGGGGTGGAGTATGAGGGAAGTTAGCTGAGAAAGCGATAGGTGGATGAAAGTGGGGGAAAAGGTGATGGGTCAGAGGGGGCAGTGGTGGACAGGTACGGGGGGCGCTGCCAAGTTGGAGGCTTTGGACTGGGATAAAATGGGAGGAGGGGAAATGAGGAACGATAATGTGGGTGGAGGAGAAATGAGGAAGGATAATGTCCCAAGCCGCCAACTCAGCACCGCTCTCCAGACCTGTCCATCACTCCCCCAACCTATCACCTTCTCCCTCACCTTCATCCACCTATCACTTTCTCAGCTAATACTCCCTCCATCCCCAACCCCTCTCATTTATCTCTCAGACTGTGTGGGTGCCTGTCTGGGTCTCTACTTTGGATTGGTACCTATCCTTTGTTGTCTTAATGGCCCTGCAAAAGTCATACCTGGATTCCTTATATTTGAGTGGGTCTCCTGATCTGAAGGCCTCACGCCTGGTTTTAGCAGGTTCTGTATGTCCTGATTCATCCAGGATTTCCTGTTGGGGAACACCCGGATTAACTTCCTTGGTATACAGTCCTCCATGCACTTGCTGATAAAGTCTGTGACAGTGGTGACATACTCTCCCAAGGTACTGTTTGAACATGGTCCAATCAGCGGATTCCAGACAGCTTCTGGATTAGTGGTGCTGGAAGAGCACAGCAGTTCAGGCAGCATCCAAGGAGCAGTGAAATCGATGTTTGGGGCAAAAACCTTTCATCAGGAATAAAGGCAGAGAGCCTGAAGCGTGGAGAGATAAGCTAGAGGAGGGTGGGGATGGGTAGAAAGTAGCACAGAGTACAATAGGTGAGTGGGGGAGGAGACGAAGGTGATCGGTCAGGGAGGAGAGGGTGGAGTGGATAGGTGGAAAAGGAAATAGGCAGGTAGGACAAGTCTGGACAAGTCATGGGGACAGTGCTGAGCTGGAAGTTTGGAACTAGGGTGAGGTAGGGGAAGGGGAAATGAGGAAACTGTTGAAGACCACATTGATGCCCTCCCCCAGCACCACTAATCCAGAATCTGGTTTTCAGCATCTGCAGTCATTGTTTTTACCTCAGATTCCAGACAGCGCCAGAGTTGATCCTCTGCCTTCTCCGATCAGCACTGGACCCGTATCCACGAGGGGGGTCTCCTGCTTGAGCTTTTGCCTGTAAGCCGGTAGAAGAAGCTCGACACTGTGGTCAGAGTTCCCGAAATGAGAGCGGGGGATGGAGCAGTAGGTATTCTTCACAGTGGTGTTGCAGTGGTCTAAAATGGAGAAGGAAGAAAGACAGAAATCCTGCCTTTTTTCACAGCCACATTGGATGTCTTACAAAGAACATGCACAGAAGGATGGAGGAAATCCAGCTGACTCATTGAGCCTTTCCCATCCTGACTTTGGTGCAGGCCTTTCACACGTTACTCTCCAACACCAATCCCACTCATCCAAGCAACTTTGCAGGATGACAAGCAAAAAAGAGATAAATATCAAATCAATTTTGGGGAAGAAACTGAGAAAAATCTGCCTGTTACCGTAAGCTAACGAGAATGATCAATATGACTAGGTATCAATCACAAATAAAACTATGTATGGCACTCCTGTTTTCTTCTTGAGTATTTCAGATCTACATGAATTGTATCAGTAATTCAGTCCAGAAGTTAAACATTCCCTGCAAAAAGTGAAATATCCTTTCACCTAACCTAGTTTCACTGCACATATAGTGACATTTATGCTCCCTTGGTCCACCATAACCTATTTCTCTATCCACTGACACCATTTAATGTCTTCATCATTAAAAAAGACTTCAATTAAAATTTGCCTTTAAAATTATAAATTGGCACTCCCAATCGTTTTGACTGAGTGAAAGCTGAGGGCCCTCAAACTAAGTGTTGAAGACACTGAAGGATTTGGATAAGCAGAAGTAATTTCTGATCAGTATCTAGTTATACTAATGTGATGAACATTGCTTAAACATTAACTGGAACATGCGAAGTTTGAGCAGTACCAGCTTCACTCTCCCATTTTGATTTGTTTTGATGTTGAACAAGATGAGTCTGGATGTTTGCAGATGGGCCTGGATATGATGGGTAACCAGGACACCTTCTGTGTCACGTCAAGCTTTAGACATTCCACATCATGCTGCTAACTTGACTTCAAGTCCGCTGCACTCCTTCGCTCAGACTGTTGGGAACACCATGCCAGGGTAGACAAATCCCGATGTTGCTCAGGGTAGGATTCATGAGAGCTATCCTCACTTGATTTGTCCCCCTTTTGGTGTGGCTGCTGCCACATGCTGACAGCTACTTGGAGCCACAGGCGAGAGCTGGGTGAAGGGGAGAACTAATATAGGTTGAGCCATTCAAAGAATGCAGTGAGCCCAATGTGACAGGTGCTACTGGACCCTTAGACCAATATCTTGCACTGGTAAAAGTATATTTGACATGGTTACTGAAGCACTAATCCCATTCTACAACTGAGCAATTGGGTTTCTGAAATTGTTTTTTCAAAGTGAACCAATACAAATTACAAATGAATTCAAATGGATTGACTAGCACATTTCTTCTCTTAGTCAAGTCTGTAATTCTGGGTGCAACCTGGGTGCACCAATTTCATTTGATGCCATTATATCTTGAGCTGCAGTTTGAATCTTCATGGTCAACCTGGACTCATCCAATAGCACAAAGAGCAATTCCAATGTTCTTTTAAAGTTGCAACTGAGTTTCCGTTTAATTAAGCTAATCGTGTCTGTGTCTTACATTCTGCTATCTGGACAAAATTCACACTTGACCATTTGTTTCATCTAGGGGGTTCATGATCAGTTGAACTTAAATGGGCAGTCAACAATTTGTAGCAATTTTCTAATAGTTCATTGAAGTTTATACGTTAGCTGTCAGACAAAGAAAGTATACTACTGTGATAGATGGGAATGCTTTCCTGATACCTAGGTTTTTTCTGTAGCATGGAGGAGTGGGTTCAGTGTGTTGAAGTGGTGAATTGTCCTTCCCCAATGGTTTTACAATCTTTGCCGGTTGTCTTTGGTAGTAATTCATTTACAAGAATTCTTTGAGGATATTACAAAGGCAATAGACAATGGGGAACCGGTGGATATGGTGTATCTGGATTACCAGAAGACATTCGACAAGATGCTTCACAAAAGACTTCTGCATGAGATAAAGGTGCATGGCATTCTGGGTAATGCATGAGCATGGATATAAGATTGGTTACCTAACAGAAAGCAAAGAGTGGGGACAAATGAGCACTTTTCTGCTTGGTGGTCCAGTGGCTAGTCATGTGCCTCGGGGATCAGTGTTGGGACAGGAATTGCTCCCAATTTATACAGATGATTTAGAGTTGGGGACCAAGTGTTGTGTGTCAAAATTCACAGATGACACTAAAATGAGTGGTAAACAAAAGTGTGCAGATGACACTGAAAGTCTGCAGGGTGATATAGATAGGTTAAGTGAGTGGGCAATGGTGGGTTGGTGGAGTACAATGTAGGTAAATGTGAGGTCATCCATTTTGGTAAGAATAACAGGAAAATGGACTATTACTTAAACGGTGAAAAATTGCAGTATAGTGCTGCGCAGAGGGACCTGTGTATCCTTGTGCATGAAGCGCAAAATGTAGGTTTGCAGGTGCAACAGGAAATTAGGCAGGTAAATGAATATCATCCTTCATTTCTATTAAAAACAGAAGATTATGCTGCAGCTGTATTGGGTTTTGGTGATCCTGCATCTGGAGTGCTGTGTACCATTTTAGTCTCCTTACCTGAGAAAGAATATACTGGCACTGGAGGGGTGTAGAGGAGGTTCTTTAGATCAATTCCAGAATTGAGAGAATTGACTTATGAGGGGAGATTGAGTAGACTGCGATGATATTCATTGGAATTTAGAAGAATGAGAGGGTATTTATAGATACATTATGAAGGGAACAGATAAGGTAGAAGCAGAGAGTTTGTTTCCACATGTGGGTGAAACTAGAATGAGGAGGCATAGTGTCAAAACATGGGGGAGGAGAAGCAGGACTGATTTGACATATACCTTCTCACCCAGAGGGGTGTGAATCTGTGGAATTCCCTGCCCTGTGAAATAGTTGAGGCTACCTTGTTACATGTTTTTAAGTCAAAGATGGATAGATTTTTGAACAGTAAAGGAATTAGGGGTTATCGTGAGCAGGTGGGTAAGTGGAGCTGAGTCCATGAAAACATCAGCCACAATGTTATTTAATGGTGGAGCTGGCTCAATAGGCCGGATGGCCTACTCCTGCTCCTATTCCTTATGTTCTTATGTTTTTATGTAACAGGCTTTGTTCTTCCTTCAGGTTAATGTGAAGTAGCTTTTCTCTCTAAGAAGATGGTGCCTCATTCGCCGAGGTCCTCTCAGTCTTTGTACCCACCTACCCATGTCATTGTACCTTATTTTGGGGAATGTAATCTATCCTGTGTCAACCACTTGTTTAAATCTACTTGGCTAATGACTGTGAGCAGCTATTTCTAATGCCAGGATGACCATTGTCCCCTTCCCCCATCTCCATTTGAAGTTTAGTTTGAATTCTACGTAAGAACAGAAATGTCTTATTTGATGAAACATTACATTCATCAGAGAGTGGTGTGGCACCCAATAAATCTTTGTTTATGTTTGCAGAAGGCAAGTTACTCTGTAAAATTGAGGTCTTGCAACACAGTAAATACTAAACAAGAAATATTAAACAAAATAGATTTAAAGGTACCCTAATTTATATTTGTCACCAATTTGAGCAGAAAATATATTATTAAAATCTCCAAACTAAATCTTAACCTATTAGAAAAATTCTTGATCACTTTGGGAATCAAGGGCTATCGGGAAATGCAGGAAATATCCAGATGCTTTTAAATGTTGCAGTTGTATTGGCTTCCACCACATCCTCTGGCAGCCCACTCTACACACGTACCACCCTCTGCTTGAAACAGTTGCCCCTTAGGTCTCTTTTATATCTTTTCCATCTCACCATAAACCTATGCCCTGGTTTCCTGGACTCCTCCACCTCAGAAAAAAGGCCTTGTCTATTTAACCTATCCATGCACCTCATGATTTTATAAACCTCTATGAGGTCACCCCTCAGCCTCCCATATTCCAGGGAAAAAAAACCCAGCTTATTCAACCTCTCCCTATAGCTCAAATCCTCCAACCCTGGCAACATCCTTGTAAATCTTTACTGAACCCTTTCAAGTTTCACAACACCCTTCCAATTGGAAGGAGACCAGAATTGCATGCAATATTCCAGAAGTGGTCTAATTGACATCCTGTACAGCCGCAGCATGACCTCCCAAATCCTGTACTCAATATTCTGACCAATAAAGGAAACCATACTAAATGCTTTCTTCACTATCATATGTACCTGCGAATCTACCTTCAAGGAGCTATGAACCTGCACTCCGAGGAGTCTTTGTTTAGCAACACTCTTGAGGGCCTTACCACTATCTATAAGCCCTGCTAAGCTTTCCCAAATGCAGCACCTCGCATTTATCTAAATTAAACTCCATCTTCCACTCCTTAGCTCATCTGCCCAACTGATCAAGGTCATGTTGTAATCTGAGGTAACCCTCTTCACTGTCCACTACACCTCCAATTTTGGTGTCATCTGCAAACTGAATAACTATACTTCTTATGCTCACATCCAAATCATTTACATAAATGACGAAAAGTAGTGGACCTCGCATGGATCCTTGTGGCACTCCACTGGTCACAGGCCTCCAGTCTGAAAAACAACCCACCACCACCCTCTGTCTTCTAACCATTTCTGTATTAAAATGGCTAGTTCTCCCTATATTCCATGAGAAACGACCTTGCTAATCAGTGTCCCATGGGGAATCTTGTCAAATGCTTTACTCAAGTCCATATAGGTCATGTCCACCACTCTGCCCTCATCAATCCTCTTTCTTATTGCTTCAAAGAACCCAATCAAGTTTGTGAGACATGATTTCCCACACACAAAGCCATGTTGACTATCCCTAATCAGTCCTTGCCTTTCCAAATACATATAAATCCTGTCCCTCAGGATTCCCTCCAACAGCTTGCCCACCAGCAATGTCAGGCTCACCAGTCTATAGTCCCCTGGCTTGTCCTTACCACCTTTCTTAAATAGTGGCACCACATTAACCAACCTCCAGTCTTCTGCCACGTCATCTGTGACTATTGATGAGACAAATATCTCAGCAGAGCAGGCTTCAGGGGTGAATGGTGTCTCATAGTGTATTGCTGATAGTTTTATGATCTTATTTTGAAAGTATAAGTTTGGTTCCTTAATTTCTTGATTATATATCCCAGATAACATACTGAAGCTGCTGAAACTGTTAATATCAATATATGAGCAGTTGCTAAAACATGAGGCCAGCATCCTCACCCAATACTGTTTTGACATACATTATATACCAGGTCAGACCAAACATGCTTTCCTTTTGTGTGTCTTCTTCAATTTCTTTGATCTGCTGGTATATTTTAACCAGAGTGTTTTTTTTACTGAGGTACTGATTTTCTCTGGGATTAATGCGAGGTTTACAGACAAAGGGATGATTGCGTGGCCAAATTGAAAGGTAGTCGTCAGTGCCTCATTCTGCATAAAGATACTTACTCTTGGTGCTGTGATGTAACCTGTGGAGATATGGGCTGTGAAGGAATTTCCTTTGGTCATTGTCTCAGTGGGTTGGAAGCAGAAGGGAAGCATCCAAATGGGGCAAAGACCTTGTCCAGTGGGTTGGATTCTTTTTTTTTTACTTTCCTTCTTCCTTAAAGCAAATTATTGCATTTGTTTTTCTCTTGACCCCCATTCTGTATTGGAACTGTGCTATCATTCTTTGAGGTCTTTGGCTTATCCTGAGCTCGTAATGGTATATTCAGGTACAGCAACAAATTGAACATGGGTTGAAAGGGTTCTGTAGCTGTCCCTTTACCTCTACCCATCTTGTAGATAGTTCTTATCAAGTACTTCCCCCATTAGCCTTTGATTGATCTAACCCAAAGTTTTTATACCTCTCACTAATACCACAGCTGATATTCACATTTTTTCTTGATGAATTATGCATCATTACCTTGATTATTAAAACTATGTTTTATTTTTGCTTCTCAGGCCACAATAACATTCTTGTGTGCTGGCGTATATTTCTGAGACCCGTTCTTCAGTGTATCTTCACCACAGATTCCAGCATATTGTTTACTTCAGCTGTAACATTTGCATTTGTACACTTATACCTAAATCCCAAACTCATGCTTCACATTTTTGACACTTCTGAAAAATCAAAAGCTGGAGAAACCTCCCACTTGGTTCTGACATTTCAGGTGGTAGCCAAATCACCCAATTAACTTATTTAAAAAATATTCATAAGCAAGGACTTACATAGAGTCATACAGCATGGAAACAGACCTTTGGGTCTAATTTGTCCATGCTGACCAGGTTTCCCAAATTAAACTGTTCCCTTTTGCCTGTATTTGGCTCATGTCCATTTGTAGCCTCATCTAAATCATGAACATATACTGTGAATGACTCAGATCCGAGCAGTACCACACTACTTACCACCTGCTATTTGGAAAAGGATCCATTTATTCCTGCTCTATTTTGTGTCTTCCAATCAATTTTCTATGCTGAAAATGTGTTGCTGGAAAGGTGCAGCAGGTCAGGCTGCATCCAAGGAGCAGGAGAATCGACGTTTCGGGCATAAGCCCTTCTTCAGGAAAGGCTGAAGAAGGGCTCATGCCCGAAACGTTGATTCTCCTGCTCCTTGGATGCTGCCTGACCTGCTGTGCCTTTCCAGCAACACATTTTCAGCTCTGATCTCCAGCATCTGCAGTCCTCACTTTCTCCTAATTAATTTTCTATCCATGTTTTACAAATCTCTAAGACAATGCTGGCAATTAATTAATTTCATCAAGACTTTCCTTACACGTTGTAATCCCATGTCACCACCCCCCAAAATTATCTTTTCCTATTTCCATTTGTTGCTGTGAGGCCTTTCCCCTGTCACTATTCGTTTACTGTCAGAAGGCTATCCACAGGGAGGTAATGGTTTGGTGGCATTATCATTAGACTGTTAATCTGGAGACACAGATAATGTTCTGGGGATCTGGATTCAACTCCTGCTGTATCAGATGATTGAAGTAAGAATCTAATGATGACTGTGAATCTATTGTTGATTGCTGGGGAAATATCCATTTGGTTCACTAATGTGGTATAGGGAGGGCAATTTGTCATCCTTACTTGGTCTGACTGACATTGATCCACAGCCATGTGTTTGACTCTTAACTGCTCTCTGGTCAATAAATGCTGAGCTAACCAATGATGTCTTCATCTCATGTATGCCTAAAGAATAATCCCTGTAATTATCATTCTGTCTGATTCATGAGGCTCTGGAGAAACTTCAAAATCAACATTTTTCATATTATCTTTAAAATAGAAATCAAACGCTATTGTGTGCTTCCAAATATTGCCAAATTCAATTGTTCGTTCTTTACAAAACTACCTGATACTCTTGACCGTATATACTGCTGTGCTTCATTGTGTAAGGAAGAAGGGAGGGATTGCTTTCAACTAGACTGTCCCATAAAAGGCCTAAAATCATCAGGTAAACCATTCTTGCACTTGCTTTCCCAACACAAATTCAGATTGCCAATCCTCCTAACAGAGAATGTAATTATCACTGCTCGTTGGAGACTAATTTCTGCCTGGAGTTGTTTAATATTGATTACACAAGTGATGTGGCCTGCTTTAGGGAAGACAACACCTTTTGTCAAATAAATTCACTGAGAGCATCTATTGCATCCTGCAGTTCTCCCCTCAATCTTGTATTCTTTGCTTGTAACGTGGTGTCTTTTCCAATATATTTCTCTATCTGTTTCTATTTATAACGTGCCTCATTGCATGTTTCTATCTCCCATCTTAATTGAGAATGTAAGTTGTCACTTTCCCTTTGTAACTTTGTAACTCAAACTTCTTGTATTTTTTTTATTGAGCTGCAAGGCACACAAGGGATTCGTAGGGTGGTTTGTGCTGGACGTTTTAAATACTTAATCTTACCCTTCTGTACCTCCCGAGAAAGTCTATCAAAAATAGACTTGTAATCCCCATCACATTCCCCTACCACTCTGATTACAGCTTTTGCTTCAGCTGTCCCAGTTTTCACAACCAAAATTCCTATCAATGCTGTTTGCAAATGTCAAAGTCATTGTACCTTTTTGATTTCACTTAAGAATTATATGCCTAATTGCAATCTAAGACTGCTGCTTTCCAGTTTTTCAAATTTAAAGCAAATTAAACCTTGCTTTTTGGCCCCCGTGCTAATCAAAATGGTAATTTGTTCCTGCTCCTACAATACCTATTATTTCAAATCTCTCATTATTGCCACAATCTCAGGTTTGACCCCTTTTACTGCTTAAAGTCACTGTACAAATTTGAATTTTTGAATGTATTCGAGAAGAAATTCAGGTGTGATGTGAAATAACCTATTGGTTCATAATTGGCTGCTTCAGCAATATTAATTACAACCAATTTAACTCCATCCCCCAATTGCCAGATAGGCAAATGTCAAGGGCTAGTTTTATGATTTTATTAATAGAACAAATGTTTCTTAACTTGTCGCTGAATCCCGCTGCAAATGGACAAAAATCCTTTCTGTCTAATATCAATTAACAACTCTGTAAGAGGTGAAATAAAACTAAGGGCCCTAAAGCCAAAACATCATCCACTACTCCTTTGTTCTTCATTCTTTGTTTTCCAGCGCCTCCACATTAAGAATATCACATGGGCATTTTACAACAGTGCATTATTGGAACAGGCCCCTTTATATTTGTGCAATACAACCTGTTACCAGAAATCTCCAGTATACGTCAACTTACAGTGGCATGCAGTAGCACTATGATCATGTACCAGATTAATGATCTGGTGATGTGACAAATGATATGATGACCTGAGTAAAATTCCTCCTGTGAATACAGAAATGGAGTAAGAACCATTATGTTAACTTTAAGAATGCAGAATTGATGATGTCATACGAGGAATGGCTGAGGATCCTGGGATTGTATTCATTGGAGTTTAGAAGATTAAGGGGAGATCTAGTAGAAACTTACAAGGATAATACATGGCTTGGAAAGGGTGGATGCTCGAAAATTGTTTCCGTTAGGCGAGGAGACTAAGACCCATGGACACAGCCTTAGAATTAGAGGGGGTAAATTCAGAACAGAAATGTGGAGACATTTCTTCAGCCAGAGAGTGGTGGGCCTGTGGAATTCATTGCCGCAGAGTGCAGTGGAGGCCAGGACGCTAAATGTCTTCAAGGAAGAGATTGATAAATTCTTGACGTCACAAGGAATTAAGGGTTATGGGGAGAATGTGGGTAAATGGAGTTGAAATACCCATCAGCCATGATTGAATGGCGGAGTGGACTCGATGGGCCGAATGGCCTTACTTCCACTCCTATGTCTTATGGTCTTATGGTCTTATGTCTGGTCACACAGAACCTGAGAGAAAAAGATTAGACGTAGGAGCAGAAATTAATCCATACCTTTTATCATCTTGAATACGTCAATTTGATCTGTCCTCATTCTTCTAAATCCCAGAGAGTATAGGCCTAAACTGTTCAATCTCTCTTTATGTGACAAACCCCTCATCTCTGGGATGAATCTAGTGAACCTCCACTGAACTGCCTCCAATGCCATTACATCTTTCCTTCAATAAGGGGACCAAAACTGTGCACAATACTCTAGGTACTGTCTCTAATGCCTTGTATAGTTGCAACTATAATTCCTTGTGAGACTTCATTCCTGTGTCAATCAGGCACTGACTACCATTGCATGTAGGACCACACAGCTCAGAGGCCCCCAGATATTCAGGCTTCACCATATGGGCTTTCCTACAATTCTTCCCTCACAGGTCCCTTCGTACCCCTGCAACTGGGTTAATAACAGTATGTGATGAGGGCCTTAACTGGCTAGGTTTCAATCAATAGTAAGTTGTGAAACCTTCTCACAATGTAATTAACTAGAGAGGTGGCTCAAATGTGGTGGGGTCTTCACCTGGATTCTAGTCTTATCTGTTGGTTGACTTTAAGATTGGTACACTCAATCCCTTCCTGTTTTCCATATTCATACCTTTATTTTAGTCTTGGCTCCAGTCTCCACCCACATTTGATCCCTTGCTCCCTCTGCTTCCCTATTACGTGGGAGACAAGAGCACAGACACCATCAGATCCAGTTTTCCCAATATCAGTGCCAGACCCCCTCAAGAACCTTGACCCACTTCCTCAAACCAGTCTTTCAGCTCTACATTCATCACTCAGAACTGATTTACACTCTGTCAGTTTGTATATGGCCAGGGAATAGCATAGCTATCATGACCTTCGAGGTGTTGCGTTACAATTTGGCACCTAGGTGCTCATAATGATGAGGGAGACCCTCTTTTTTTGCCCTTCTTATGCTGTTGGTACCTACAATGAAGACATTGTCCCAGTCTCACTAAAATGTCTTTTCCACCCCAAGTGTTCGAGGAGAAAGTGAGGTCTGCAGATGCTGGAGATCAGAGCTGAAAATGTGTTGCTGGAAAAGTGCAGCAGGTCAGGCAGCATCCAAGGAACAGGAAATTCGACGTTTCAGGCATAAGCCCTTCTTCAGGAATCTGAAGAAGGGCTTATGCCCGAAAATGTCAAATTTCCTGTTCCTTGGATGCTGCCTGACCTGCTGCGCTTTTCCAGCAACACATTTTCAGCTCCACCCCAAGTGTGTTAAACCCTGGCACTGGGTAGGTGTCACTGCTGTCTGAACTCAAGCTATTTTCTGTGGAGAATGGTCTCAATCACCCTCACTGTACCACAACACCCCTTCTTACCCCAAGCCTTTAGAATGGTGCCATGGTCAATAAGCTGATCTGCCAGCAGCCTTCACTCTCATCCACACATGGTGAATTGCCCTAAAATTAATTGTATAATTACAAATTGTTCTGCCTCGCTCAACATTGAACTCTAAAAACCGTGAACATTGACCAAATCTGATGGCCTAAACTTAAGAAGCATGACTACCTCCCGGTACAAAGAATCCATACAATAATCACCAAATCCTGATGCATCGCAGTATCTGTAGTTCATCAACTCATAAACCCTGAACCAAATCTGCTTGAATCAGGTATGTGTTTGCTCTGGATAAAATTGGCATCCATGTTGCAGCTGTGAAGCACAATCTATCCCATCATCCTTAATGTGTTCTAAAGAACTAACTAATTTGAAAAAATAATCCTGATTTTTTTTTCTGAGTTTATTAATCATCAGGTTAAACCTCTGAGTTCCTATTGAACCTTAGGAACAAAATAAACCTTAACTGCTTATCAGCTTCTCACTCACCAAGTTACGAATTCTTATCCTGCAGCAGAGTCAGAATGGTTTCCTGGATGTTGAAAAGGAAAACTAAAGACAAACTAAAGAGGAGCACCTCTTTCTCTTCTTCCCTCAACTTCCTTAATCACTTAACTTCAGCATTCTATTGAAAGATACATCTGAGTGTCCATTTGCACTTAGTTGGCTAGTTTTCTCAAGTTAAAAACCACACAACACCAGATTATAATCCAACAGGTTTATTTGAAAGTACAAGCTTTCACAGCACTGCTCCTTCATCAGGTAGATAGTGGGGCAGGATCATAGGACACAGAATTTATAGTTTTATATGCTCCCTCAGACAAAAGATCAATTAGATTCATATATGGATCTATTTTCATTTTCTTTAGATCAATCCCTTCCACTCAACATCTGTTAAAGTCCTTCTTAAGGGTGGCAACTACAAAATTTAACCTAAAGATTTTGGTTTATTGCTACAAATAGTGACAAAATAAATTAAGTTTGTGCCTAAAAAAAGCGCAGATTTTCTTGCCTAGGATCCAGCGATCATTTTAGGTCTCTGGTGGATGCAGGACTGACAACAACCACTGCCTCTCTGGTGGTGCCAATCATAACACCATAATACAATGTAGCAAATTGGAGCAAGGATGGCAACTCAAACTCTTAAGCCTGCTCTGCCATTCAATGTGATCATGGCTGACCTAACTTTAGCTTCAACTCCACTTTATTTCCCATCCCTCAAAACCCATTAACCCATTCTTCATTAACAATATATCCCCTCCTTAAATTTATTCAGTATCCTGGCATCCACTGCATTCTGGGTAGTGAATTTCACAAACTCACAACACTTTGAGAGAAGTAATTCATCTTCATCTCTGTTCTAAATCTTCCAGCCCTTAACATAAAGCTACGACGCTCCATTCCAGATTGCCTCACAGAGGAATTGTCAGCTCTATAGCTACTTTGTCATTCTCCTTTAGCCAACTGATTAGGGACAGTCAACCTGGTTTTGTGAGTGGGAAATCATGTCTCACAAACTTGATTGAGTTTTTTGAGGAAGTAACAAAGAGGATTGATGAGGGCAGAGCAGTAGATGTGATCTATATGGACTTCAGTAAGACATTTGACAAGGTTCCCCATGGGAGACTGATTAGTAAGGTTAGATCTCACGGAATACAGGGAGAACTAGCCATTTGGATACATCAATGTGGACATCACCAGTTGCCTCATTTCCGCTTCCCCCACCTCACCCCAGTTCCAAACTTCCAGCTCAGCACTGTCCCCATGACTTGTCCTACCTGCCTATCTTCCTTTCCACCTATCCACTCCACCCTCCTCTCTGACCTATCACCTTTATCCCCACTCCCATTCACCCATTGTACTCTTTGCTACCCTCCCCCACCCTCCTCTCTGACCTATCACCTTCATCCCCACCCCCATTCACCCATTGTACTCTTTGCTACCCTCCCCCACCCTCCTCTCTGACCTATCACCTCCATCCACACCCCCATTCACCTATTGTACTCAATGCTACTTTCTCCCCACCCACACCCCCCTCTCATTTATCTCTCCACCCTGCAGGCACCCTGCCTCTATTCCTGATGAAGGGCTTTTGCCCAAAATGACGATTTTCCTGCTCCTCGGATGCTGCCTGAATTGCTGTACTTTCCCAGCACCACTCTAATCCAGAATTTGGATACAGAAGTGGCTCAAAGGTAGAAGACAGAGGGTAGTGGCGGAAGGCTGTTTTCAGACTGGGAGGCCTGTGACCAGTGGAGTGCCACAAGGATTGGTGCTGGGTCCTCTACTTTTTGTCATTTACATAAATGATATGGATGCGAGCATAAGAGGTACAGTTAGTAAGTTTGCAGATGACACCAAAATTGGAGGTGTCGTGGACAGTGAAGAGGGTTACCTCAGATTACAACACGATCTGGACCGGATGGGCCAATGGACTCAGAAGTGGCAGATGGAGTTTAATTCAGATAAACGTGAGGTGCTGCATTTTGGGAAAGCAAAGCTTAGCAGGATTTATACACTTAATGGTAAGGTCCTAGGGAGTGTTGCTAAACAAAGAGACTTTGGAGTGCAGGTTCGTAGCTCCTTGAAAGTGGATAGTGGAAAATGGAAAGCAGGTCAATAGGATAGTGAAGAAGGCGTTTGGTATGCTTTCCTTTATTGGTCAGAGTAGTGAGTACAGGAATTGGGACGTCATGTTGCGTCTCTACAGGATATTGGTTGGGCCACTTTTGGAATGTTGCGTGCAATTCTGGTCTCCTTCCTATCAGAAAGATGTTGTGAAACTTGAAAGGGTTCAGAAAATGACTTACAAGGATGTTGCCAGGGTTGGAGGATTTGAGCTATAGGGAGAGGCTGAACAGGCTGGGGCTGTTTTCCCTGGAGCGTCGGAGGCTGAAGGGTGACCTTCCAGAGGTTTACAAAATTATGAGGGGCATGGATAGGGTAAATAGGCAAAGTCTTTTTCCTGGGATCGGGGAGTCCAGAACTAGAGTGTATATGTTTATGGTGAGAGGGGAATGATAAAAAAGAGACCTAAGGGGCAACTTTTCCAGATAGAGGGTGGTACATGTATGGAATGAGCTGCCAGAGGAAGTGGTGTAGGCTGGCTCAATTGTAGCACCTAAGAGGCAATTGGATGGGTATATGAGTAGAAAGGATTTGGAGGGATATGGGCCTGGTATTGGCAGGTGGGACTAGATTGGATTGGGATATCTGTTTGGCATGGACGGATTGGATCTAAGGGTCTGTTTCCATGCTGAACATCTCTGTGACTCTATGACTCTTTTGACCTTGAATTGGCCTGCAGCTCTTGGAGGGTAGACTTTGTACACTATGCTCCCTTGGGAAGGTCAGCTGTTGATCTCAAAAGCCTGACAGGATCACGATGTGCCAGTACTTTATGACAGTAGGCTAAGTGGTGCTTTGGTTGACTATCCAGTCATCAGTTGAGAACTCCATTGTGTCTGCAAGGTTACGTCCAATTACAGTCATAGAGTCGTAGAGCCATACAGTACGGAAACAGACCCTTCAGTCCAACTCATCGCACTGACCAGACATCCCAGTCTGACCTAGTCCCATTAATTAAATCTGGATTCTAAACTTTTAGTCTCAGTAATGATAACTGTGAAACTGTTAGTTTGTTGTAAAGGGCCGTCCAGTTCTTTCATGTCCTATGGGGGCGGGGGGGTCATTCGTCTCATCTGTTCTGGTCTGGTCTGTACGTGACTCCACAAGAAGGCAATTTGACCACCATCTTCTTCAGGGCAATCATGCCAAAACCACATGGCAAAAGCGAAAAATGAAATTCCTCCTTGTGATTCTGATGATATCCACATCAAATCCACTTTTAGGCGGATGCACTTCAAACTAAAAAGAGAAAAAAATCTTTCCTCTTCCATTCTTGCCTGTGGCTGTTAAGATACCAAAGAGTTTTTCTAATGTGTTGTGGTAAAGTTTAAATTCAGTCTGAAGGATGTTTGTTCATGAAGTCAAAGTTCATCAGCAGCCATGTCTGGTCCGTGTTGTACTGTGATACACATGTCCCCCTTTAATGGAGTGTATCTTAAACTCCTGTCCATCACTATTGACTGTGAAACAGGAAGTGATTTAAAATCCCATGTCTCAGTACACAGAATACAACAGCTGTAAAGGTCAAACATCTCTGCGTAGCCTCCTGATTACAATTAACTGTTCGCAGCTTTATATTAGATGAAAAATCTTGCATTTTTTTTCAGCATTTCTTGTCAGAGGATTATTATAGTGAGAACAAACAGAGGAACAAAACAGTTCACTTCATCTAAATAATGTCCATAGAGCAAATTTAGTTTCTTCAGTTCTTTAGAATTACAAGTTGCATTTATCCGGTGCTGTTAACCAACTGCATACAATTCTAATCGTCCAGCTTTCAGAAGGATACTATTAAGCTGGAAAGGATGCAGAAAAGATTTACAAGGATGTTACCAAGATTGGAAGGTTTGAGTTATAAGGAGAGGCTGGATAGACTGGGACTATTTTCCTTGTAGTGTTGGAGGCTAGGAGGTGACCTTATAGGGGTTTATAAAAACATGAGGGGCATAGATAGGGTGAAATAGCCAAGGTCTTTTACCGAAGTTAGGGGAGTCTAAAAATAGAGGGCATAGGTTTAAGGTGAGGGAGGTAGGATTTAAAAGGGAGCTATAGACCAACTTTTTCAAACAGGCAGTGGTGCATATATGGACTGAGCTGTTAGCAGAGGTAGTAGAGGCAGGTGCAATTAGAATTTTTAAAAGACATTTGAATTGGTACAGAAATAGGATGATTTAGAGGGATATGTGCCAAAAGTAGGCAAATGGTTCTAGTTCCATTTAGGAAACCTGGTCAGCATGGACGAGTTGGGCCGAAGGGTCTGTTTCTGTACTCTATGACTCTATAAGTATCCTAAGATACTTTACAAAAGACTCGTGGAACAAAGCCTGACAGGCGGCCACAGGAGCAGACATTAGGAAGAATGGCAAAACCCATGATCAAAGATGGTGCCGTGTGTGTGTGTGTGTGTGTGTGTTTATGTGACGAAGAGAAGTTCAGGGAGCAAATTAGAGAGTCCAGGCATCTTGCTAGCTGAAAGCATAGCCGCCAATGTTACAGCAGTTAAAATCTAAGATACACCAGAGGACAGAATTGAAGTGCTGTGGGGATCTGAAACTGTAATAGGTGCCGGAGTGTGGTTTGGAGATAGGGACAAGTAGGATCACTGAGGGACTTGAAAACAAGGAAGAGCAGTTTAAAATCAAGGCATTACTGGATCAGGAGTCCTTTTAAGTGAGCAAACACAAACATAATGGAGAAGAGGTCTGACAAATGCTTCCCTAAAATGACAATTCCTTTTTAAAGAAGTGAATGTCTATTATATTGATTACAAGATTGCACAGGTCAAATCAACTGTTTTTATCTCCTTCCTTATCTCTCAACGTAAGAACGAACTTGGCCCCAATTTTCTTCTCTCCTGCGCAAAACACTCAAGCTCAGTTGGATGAATGGGCATCATTGTCCATTTATCTACTTTAAAATTGATCTGACATTCAGTTAATTGCTGCCGTATATTTTTATCCTTTGCATTCATCATCTGCCTATTTAACTTGGTGCCATCATCAAATTTTATATCATTATTTTGTGCCAGAAACAGTCTTCTCCAAATGAATAATCATTACCACGAATAGCACTGAACTTATGCTAGACTCCTGGGGAGTTCCATTACTCACTGCACCTTGACAGGAAATTTTGTGTTTACCATCACCTGCTGCTTTCTCTTCTTTAGCCATGTAGTGAATCCAGAGATAACTCCAAGAGCTCCAAGAATGGTTCTGGGGGTGAAGGGCTTCTCACATGAGGACCGGTTGACAACTCTGGGTGTATATTTGATAGAGTTTAGAAGGATGAGGGAATAGATAAAGATGTAGAATTTCTGCAATGTGGAAACAGGCCCTTTGGCCCAACAAGTCCACACTGGCCCTTCGGAGAGTAACCCACCCAAACCCTTTCCCAGACTAATGCTCTTATATTTACCCCAGACTAATGCACCTAGCCTACACATCCCTGAACACTATGGGAAGTTTAGCATGGCCAGTGTACCTGACCTGCACACTATTGGATTGTGGGAGGAAACCAGAGCACCTGGAGGAAACCTACACAGACACAAGGAGAATGTGCAAACTCTACACAGTTGCCCGATGCAGGAATTGAACCCGGGTTCCTGGCGCTGTGAGCCACTGTACCATCCCATTGAGACTTAAGGAATACTAGGAGACCTGGATAGAGTGGATGTAGAGAAGAGTTTTCCATGAGTAGGGGAGAGTAGGACTTAAGATCCCATCTTCAGAGACAAGGGATGACCCTTTAGAGGAGGAATGTTTTCAGTCAAAGATTGGTGAATCTGTAGAACTCTGGCTCAGAAGGCTGTGGAGGCCAAGTCATTGGATGCATTTAAGACAGAGATAGATGTTGTTTTGATTATTAAGGGTTGATCAAAGTCTATGGAGAGAAAGCAGGAGAATGGGGTAGAAGAAAATATCAGATTTCATCGAATGGTGGAACAGACTCAATGGGTCAAATGGCCCAATTGTCCTACATACTATGGCCTTATCGTCATGCCTATTATTTCCTGCTGAGACCTGCAGAACTTGATTCTAGATGATATCCACTTAAATGTCTGCAGTTCAAAATGTAAAGACACTGTGATGCATTAGCAGTCATGAGTATTGGATTTAAAATCATTGCAAAGTTTTAAAAGTTCAAAAAATATTTTGAGTTTTCATCCTTTACACAGTTTAATGGGTAAGGGAGAGGGAGAATGCAACGAGTCAAACCAAAATGATTAAGTGCTGTTGAGAAATTAGAGGATAGCTCTCTATAATAGCTGGTTACTGATCCAACGAATGCTGCTCAGTCAAAAATGGCAATCAAACTAAATTTGGCCACTTCTATTGTGGCACTCTAGAACAATACCTGTACATGTGCTCATGAGCATAAGAGTTTAAGAGCAGGAAGGTGATGCTGGAACTGTGCAAAACATTGGTTAGGCCACAGTTAGAATGTTTTGGAATCCATATTATAGAAGGGAAGTGATAGCACTGGAGAGGGTGCAGAGGAGATCTACCAGAATGTTGTCTGGGCTGGAGAGTTTCAGTCATGAAGAGAGGTTGGACAGACTGGGGTTGTTTAATGTTTGAGCAGAGGAGATTGAGCAAGGACATGATTGAGATGTATAAAATCATAAGGGGCTTGGACAGGGTGGACAGGAAAGAACTTTTCCCCTTGATGGGGAGAACAATGACTTGGGGCATAGATTTAAGGAAGAGATAAGAGGTTTAGAGGACATGTGAAGAAAAACTGGTGGGAATCTGGAACTTATAGCTTGTAATAATGGTAGAGGCAGAAACCATTGTAACATTTCAGAAGTATTTAGTTGTGCACTTGCATATAAGGCCAAGTACCGGAAAATAGAATTAGAATTGGGCAGCATGGTGGCACAGCAGTTAGCACTGCTACCTCACAGCGGCAGAGTCCTGGGTTCAATTCCTGCCTCAGGCGACTGACTGTGGAGTTTGCACATTCTCCCTGTGTCTGCGTGGGTTCCCTCTAGGTGCTCCGGTTTCCTCCCACAGTCCAAAAATGTGCAGGTTAGGTGAATTGGCCATGCTAAATTGCCCGTAGTGTTAGGTGTAGGGGAATGGGTCTGGGTGGGTTGTGGGTTGGTGTGGGCTTGTTGGGCCGAAGGGCCTGTTTCAAAACTGTAAGTAATCTAATAGTTAGCTGCTTATTTTTGACTGACAGAGATCTGATGGGCTAATGGGACTGTTTCTGTGCTGTCAACTTCTATGTCACCATGCCTCGACATTACTTCCTGTTTGGGGGCCAAAAGCACAAACAGATTGCAACATCGCTCAGATGCTAATTTGGGCAGATCGTGTTAAGCTTCCCTCTCCAACTTCCCCAGCCCAGCATGAGCTCAGCTTGCATGGGGAACTCACACTAATCATTGTTAAGACATGCTTTTATGTGAAGGATTCCCACTTTCTTTTGCTGCTGCAGAGGGAGTGGGAATGTTCTGTCAGTTCCTATGAGGCCGTTCTGAAGAGCTGTTCGAGTCTGATAGAAGTGTTTGTGAACTCTCCAGTATCTCATGAGCTGTGTCCCTCACGATCAGACCTTTTCGCTTGTATGTTGAGAGAAAGAGGAGGAGAATCAAAAGGAAAAGGAGCCAACTGGAATTCCTACTCCAGTTGAGTCCAATTCCGCAAAAATTAAAGCCCTGTTTCGCCACTAATTCTCCATCTTTTCATCCCTCTGCTATGATCCAGTGTCAACAATAGATTTAGTTCAGTTCTGATAACTAAAGATCTGTGCTGAACTTGTGGCCCAATTAGAAATGGCAGTAACTGGTGAAATTGCTAAAATTACTTGTGGTAGAGTCAGTCTGATTAGTTATTTTGGCCCAGATATTCAATGGGTGGATACTTGTGTGAGCAATTTGGGCTAGAGTTGCATATCAAGACGATGTGGAATTCTTGATAGAGTTAGCTCGAAGGGAACTCTGCCCAGGACGTTAAATTTCCTGATGGTCAATTCCCTTGTGGTAAGATTCCTTTGGAAGCAACCTATTAAAATTGGAGACATAGGAGCTAATTGAAGCTAATAGGTACCCAGGAAATGTTAGAGGATTTACAATTTACTCTAGCTTCTGGGTGTCTAATTAATAGAGCACACTGTTTTCCCAACTACATCCATCACCTACCCAACAACTCCCCAACAGACCTGACCACAACTTCCCTGCCTGAACTCCTCCAGACTGACACTGCATTTCCTCCAACTTGATCTTCAACCTTTCTCAGGCACTCATCCTCCTACCTGACATCTGAACCACTTGGCATCCTAGCCCCTCACCAACCTGACACATTAGTCCCTCACTGACTGGGCACATTATTCATCTTGGCCACCTGGCATTTTAGCCCCTCACCCAACTTGACACCTTACCAACTTATGCTCTTGGTCTCTTATCCAATTGGCATCCCATCCTGTTACCCATCCTTGGTCCACCCTTTGACACTTAAATCTCCTCAGAGAGTGGCTTTAGAACCTTTAACCCCTGAAAGATACCAGTGAATGCCTCAAAAAAGGAAAACTCCTTGGCCTGCAACTCTACTCCTGCACTGAATGGATTTCTGCCTGGTTTCCTCTGATAGATTCATTCAAAACAGACTAGATTTGAAGTTTTGATGGAAACACGTTGCTGACATTTAAGTGGATAAACGTAAAGAGGATTACCATCAGTCAAATCTGTTCCAAGTTAATTGGAATTTCTGGACCAATATCAGTATTATCAGTAGAAACTCAGTCACACTGATCATATTGTAAATATGATTGGTTTAAACTGCTTATTTTTTCAGCCTTTTCAGTGATATTTATTGCTTATGAATCCACATGTAGCGGTGCAGAATGTGGATCAACTGATGTCAGTAAGTTAAAGATAAATCAAATGCATGTTTCCACAATAACTTAATTCGGCAACACTTCCAAGACAAGTGTACAAAACTCAACCATCCACATTTATTAACTTACTTAGCATTATCCTTGTTTTTTTTTAATTCTTTCATGGGATGTGGCTGTCACTGACTTGCCCATCCTTTGTTGTCCACTTCTAATTGGCGTTGAATTGAAAGGCTTGCAAAGCCACTTCAGAAGGCAGTTAAGAATTGTCAGGAATCATATGAGTCTTGGAGTCAGAGAGATGTACAGCACGGAAACAGACTCTTCGGTCCAATTTGTCCATCCTGGCCAAATGTCCTAAGTTCATCTAATTGAATTGAATTTATTGTCACATGTACCAAGGCACAGTGAAAAGCTTTGTCTTGTGAGCAAAACAGATAGGTCACATAGTTAAATGGCGGAGGTAAATAATAGCGGCAAAACCAAAAACACAGGTACAGGCAAATGTTAAGAGTTTATGATTCCATTCAGTATTCTAACAACAGTAGGGTAGAAACTGTTACAAAACCAGCTGGTGTGTATGTTCAGGCTTCTGTACCTTCTCCCTGATGGTAGAGGTTGTAGAAAAACATTGCCAGGGTGGATGGACCTTTAAGAATGCTGGGGCCTTTCCTTGACAGCGGGCCTGGTAGATGGATTCTATAGGTGGGAGGTGGCCCTTGTGATTATCCGGGCCAAGCTCAACACTTCAATCTTGGATGGTACAGTTGTCATACAGTTGCACGTATAAAAACTGGCAAAGGTATTCACTGTCACGCCAAATTAAATTTCCTCAGCTGCCTGAGGAAGAAAAGAGGTTGTTGGGCCTTTGTAAATAGTGCGTCCACATGAAGAGTCCAAGAAAGCTTGTTGTGGATGATCACTCCCAGGAGCTTGACATTCTACACTTGTTCCACCCTGTATGCTGTTAATGTGTAGGGGGGCCTGAGTAACATTCCGGTGAAAGTCAACAATGAATTCCTTGGTTTTGCCAGCATTGAGAACTAGGTTGTTCTCAGTGCACGATTTTTCTACGTTTTCCACCTCCTGTCTGTAGTCTGTTTCATCACTCCATTTGCAGCATTTTGCCCATATCCCTCTAAATCCTTCCTATTCATTTATCCTGCTGCAAATGTGTTGCTGGTCAAAGCACAGCAGGTTAGGCAGCATCTCAGGAATAGCCATCCAGATGCCTTTTAAATATTGTAATTATACCAGACTCCGCCACTTCCTCTGTTAGCTCATTCCATACATGCACCATCCTCTGCGTGAAAAAAGTTGGGCCTTAGGTTCTTTTTAAATCTTTCCCCTCTGACCTTAAAGCTATGCCCTCTAGGTTTGGACTCCCTTACTCTGGGAAAAAAAAAACCTTGACTATTCACCCTATCCATGCCTCTCATGATTTTATAAACTCCTGTAACATCACCCCTCAGCCTCTGAACTCCAGAGAAAATAACCCCAGCCTATTCAGCCTCTCCCAATAACTCAAACTCTCCAACCCAGGCAAATTTCTTGTAAATCTTTTCTGAGCCCTTTTAAGTTTCACAACATCCTTCCTGATGAAGGGCTCTTGCCCAAAATGTCGATTCTCCTGCTCCTCGGATGCTGCCTGACTTATCGTCCTTTTCCAGAAACACGTTCTCGACTCTGATCTCCAGCACCTGCAGTTCTCACTTTCTCCTAAAGTCCTTCCTATAGCAGGGGGACCAGGATTGAATGTAGTATTCCAAAATTGCCTAACCAATGTCCTGTACAGCTGCAATATGACCTCCCAACTCCTCTACTCAATGCACTGAGCAATAAAGGCAAGTGTTCAAATGCCTTCTTCACTATACCTCTACCTGTGACTCCACTTTCAGGAACTATGAACCTGCACTTGGAAAACATTCCGCAGGAGTTTACCACTAAGTGTATAATTTCTCCTTTAAGTTGTCTTGCATTCCTACGCTGTGCTATTTCAATAGCTGCATCAAGGCTGATTGAAGGCTGTTGACTTTCACTGGGTGTGTCTGCAGATGACCACTCTCACGCAACTATGGACATTGAGGGTCTGGCTTCAAACTGTACCACTTCATCATAGATGGTAGCCTTCTGGACTGTTGGTTGAAGGACCTCAGAGAGTGGCATGTAGTGCAATGAGATTAATTATCATGATGATATTACAGATGATGTGGTTCTGACATCAATAAGGGAGAACAACAATCTCGGAGGAGCATATAAAATAACAGACCTTAAATTCTAAACCATAGAGCTGCATATACTAACCTGCAATACACAGATGTACAGAAGAGTTTCACAGTGCATCAGGCTTACTTAGAGATAAGGAGCAGACAACGTCAGGGGCAGTAAATATGTAGGTACCTAAAACCTGAGATACTCTAGGGAGAAATTTCAATGTTGCAATATTGGCTTAAAGCATAAGCTAAAGCAGGGCATTGTGAGAGAACAGGTGCTGTAACACTGAGAGGAGATAGCAGATTTGTACAATGTAGAACCATTGCAATTTCCCAAGGCTACGCCTCAGCAATCCTCATTATCTGTTGAAGCACAGATTTCTGCACTTCAGGAGTATCCATGCTGCACTGCAATGTTTTTGTTTAATTGTCCAAAATGGGACATGAATCCATAACCTGTTAGGCAGAAAAGCTACCAGCATTAAAAACAAACAGCTGGGTGCACAATGGATGAAAAATTGTTACCGTCTGGGACCTAGCAGCACATGTGATTATCATCAGTGTTACCGCTTTATATTGTGAATACTCCAATGGCAATGGAAAGACATGTCTGGCCTTTCATCTGTCAATCTCTTTGATCCCTTTGAAGTTACCATACTAGCTTCTCTGAGGCTCCTGTGGCACAGTGGTAGTCACAGAGTCATAGAACCATAGAGTCCTACAGCATGGAGACAGAATTTTCGGCCCAAACTGGTCCATGCTGATCAAAATGTCCATCTACGCTAACCCCATTTCCTTGCATTTGGCCCATATCCTTCTGAACATTTCCTATTGTCCAATTGCCTTTTAAATGTTGTTAATGTATCTGTGTCAATCTGCTGGCAGCTCATTCCATATGCATTCCACCTTCTGTGTAAAAAAGTTGCCACTCAAGTTCTCTTTTATTCTTTCCCCTTGAACTTTAAACTGATGCCCTCTAGTCTTCCCTAACCCTGGACAAAAAAACTGAGTGCATTCACTCTATCCATGCCTCTCATGGTCTTATACCCTTCTATAAGATCCCCTCTCAGTCTCCTATACTCTGAAGAAAAATGTCCTCGCTTGCCCAACCTCTCCCTATAACTCAGAACCTTGAGTCCTAGCAACAACTTTGTAATTTCTTCTGCACTCTTTCCAGTTTAATGAAATCCTTTGGTGACCAGAACTGAACATAATATTCCAAGTGCGACCTCACCAATGACCAATACAACTGCAACATAACTTCCTAAATTCTATATTCAATATCATGTCTCATGAAGGCCAGTGTGCCAAAAGCCTTCTTCACTGCCCTGTCTATCTGTGACTCCACTTTCAGAGAACCGTGCATCTGAACTCCAAGGTCCCTCTGTTCCACTACACTCCTTAAGGCTCTACCATTCACCATAAAACTCCTACCTTAATTTGACTTTCCGAAATGCAAGACCTCACACTTATCTATATTCTACTCCATTTGCCATTTCTTGGCCCACTTCCCCAGCGGATCAAGGTCCTGCTACAATTTCTGAGAACTTTCCTCACTGTCCCCAATATTGCCTATTTTCATGTCATCTGCAAACTTACTAATCATGCTTTGTGCATTCTCATTCAGATCATTGACATAGATAACAAACAGGAATGGGCCCAGCACCAACCCCTGAGGCACTCCACTAGTCACAGGCCTCCAGTCTGACAAGCATCCTTCCACTATTATTCTCTGCTTCCTAGCATCAAGCCAATTGCGTATCCATTTTGCCAGGTCCCCCTGGATTCTATGTGATCTAACCTTGAAGAGCAACCTACCATGTGGAACCTTATCAAAGGCCTTGCCGAAATCCATATAGACTACGTCTTCTACCTTGCCTCATCAGCCCTCCTGGTCACTTTATCAAAGAGCTATAACAAATTTGTGAGGCATGATCTCCCATGCACAAAGCAATGTCCACTACTCCTAATCAAACCCTATCTTTCCAAATGCATGTATGTCTTATCTCTCAGAACTTTCTCAAATAATTTCTCTAAGACAGATGTTAGGCTTATTGGTCTGTAGTTCCTAGGTTTTTCTTTGCAGCCCTTCTTGAATAAGGACAAAACATTTGCTACCCTCCAGTCTTCTGGGACCTCACCCATGGCCAATGATAATGCAAAAGTGTCAGCCTCAGCCCCTGCAATTTCTTCTCTAGTCTCTTGCAGTGCTCTTGGATATATCTGGTCAAGTCCAGGATATATATCACCCTTCATACATTCTAACACTTCCAACACCTCCTCTACTGTGATATGGACTCCCCCCAAGATACCACCATTTAATTTCCCCCATTTTTTATAAGTCTTCATGTCTTTCTCCACGGTGAACACAGAGGAGAAATGTTCAGTAAGGACTTCACTCATCTCCAGCAGCTCCACACATACATATTCGCTATGGTGCTTGAGGGTCCTAATCTCTCTCTTGCTATTATTTTTCCTTTAATATACTTTGTCGGAGGACTTAGCCTAATAAATTAAAGATCACAAAGCACAGATTGAAGTGAAATTAGCAAACAGTCTATTAGTATGGTGATATCGTGGAAGAGAAACTGACTGAGCTGAAATAGCACAGACAGACTGTCCAGGTAACCAAAACTCTCTTCTCTGAGCTGAGGATGAAGCCAAGTTTCATAGGAATTTTAAACAAAAAGGTTAATTAAAATGGGGAAAGATACAATGTACTTGGAAATTAAGTAATTCAGTTACAATGATGATAATTGAAAGACAGTTAACGGAAGGATGTCCTGATATAATGTAACACCTGGCTGTATCAATGAGTTCTTGATGGGATTAGCAGATTCCAGCTCTCTTTGCAGGTTGCTGAGAACGTCTCTTTTGAAACATTAAAATGCTTTCATTATTCCTGTGCTGGGAATGAGGTCCTTTGGTGCCTCTTCATCTGACCTGTCCTTTGTGTGGCATTGGTTTTGCTGTGTTATGAGACTGCCCTCGGGGCTTTGGGACAGCTGTGTTGATCAGGCATTGTTAGTGTGTTTTGGGAAGTGTATTCCCTTGCCTGCGAGTGCTGTCTGGTTTCACTTATCAGCGTGATTGGTCACTGCTGCGGCATTCTTGGTGTTTCTGGCATAGTTTGGCCAAATTTGCTTTCCTATGTTCTGTGTGGGCTTACTCTGGGTAAGTCGGGTGGCAAATCTTTTCCCACATACATAAAGAGCCTCACTGGATTCACCCTTTTCTTCTCAACCAAGGCTATCTGTCCCTACTTCTGCCCCAGAAAACTTGAGATCATGTCCCAGTTGCTCCAAGTTGAGTAATAATAATATCTACTTGATATCCTTATCCAAACCCATCAAGGAATGATTCATTGGCATCAGAAGTGAGTGCAGTGAGATCCATTTCCCACTAATTGTAATCCCTTCTTGATTTTGTAAATTGCTTTCAGAAACCTTGGAATCATTCAGCTGGGCTAAGTTCTGCCCTGCTGACCCAGAACAAGCTGAGGGAATTATTCTTGCCCATTTGCAGGTAAATATGCCCAGATTTCATTTGTTGTCAGGAATCTCTCTTCAATACCCTCTCCCATGTTTTGTCAGACCATGAATCATTATGTTTGAGTTGTCTGAAAGATAATATGTTTTGCAACTGGACAAACATTTAATTGAGAAAAAAAACACAGCAGTAAAGTGCATGACCAGTCTGAATGGGGGAAAGGAAAAAAATACTTAAACACTACAGACCTGTGCTTCACAATCAATCCACATGTTTGTCTTAAATCCAGGACGATGGAGAGAGATGTTGTAGGTATGGGAGTGCTCCATCTCACTAAACATGGAAAGATACTGAACCCAAAAGATTCAAGCACAACTTCTTCTTCACTATTATTAGACTCAATGGGCCTCTCAAATTTTAAATTTAATGTTGATCTCACTGTTTGAACATCTTCTCTGCAGACTAACGTTGTATTCTTTGCTCTGTTCTATTTCCCGAATGTACTTTGCGTGGGATGATCTGCCTGTACTGCATGCAAGCAAAACTTTGCACTGTACCGAGGTGCATGTGACAATAACAAATTGAAATCAGAATCTGGGCTCAGTGCCTGCCATCCGAAATCCTTTTCCATTCTATCGGTTGATTATTTGACACATCGGAGCGTTGAATCCTTCTACTAGGCACATTGTAATTAAAGTGTAAATTTAGTGGTGGCACAAATTATGTCTGTGTGGGTCAGATGCCAGTTACACATAGCACATTGACTTCAATGAAATGCAAAGCCTGGACAGCAGAGGATGATAAGCAGTTGATCCATTGCCAATGGCTTTGGCACCCCTGCAGAAGGTGAATTCTATGCCCAACTGAATTCATCCAAAACATTAATTAGAGTGCCACTTATTTCCTCTCATATTTGCCTGAGGATCTCAGGATATATCCCTTGCGACATTTAGAAATGCTGTACATTTTTTTCACTGCACATGTTTCACTGAACTCCACTACTATTTAGGGCAACTGATTCCTATGAGAGAGCAAGGAAGGCCGATCAAGACGAGAGCTCCCTGGATGACTAACAATATCGAGTTTAGAATGAAACAGGCAAAAGAGACTTAAGATAAATGTTAGTTTTATTATGAAAATCTATGAAAGGAAATAAAGGGGGAAAGAGACTAGCAAAAGGTTATCAGGTGAAACAAAGGGGAACTCTTAATACCCTTCAGAAACACATTAACAGTGAGAAGTTAATCAAAAGAAGTGTGGGGCCAGCGAGGTATTAAGGTGGTACCTTTCCCCGGAGGCAGAGAGAAAGACTGAGGTAACATTTGACATCGGTTTTCGCCAAGGAAAAAACTTCCAATGTAGCACTTAAGGCAGGAGCAGAAATATTATTAAATAAGACAAAAATAAAGAAGATTAGGCAACATTTCAAGTCGCAAAGTCATTTGGTCAGGTTGGAGTGCATCCTTGGTCATTGAAGGTAATAAAGGCAGAGAAAGAGGATGTGGTATAAATGGTTAACTATATCTTTACTCTAATAATAGCTTCTGAGCAGGTCTGAAAGGAGCTATGTCATAATAATATCAGATCACCTGAATGTGAGTTTGGGAAATGTAAGATTCGCGAGATGTTCACTCTTACTCTTTCCTGCATATAGTGTATATAGTAAGAAAGACTGTTGAATAACAAGGGTGTGAACTACATTCAATCAATAACATCAACATGTGCATATTACATCAGAGGCTCTGGTCACATCATTTCATTCTCATGTGGTTATGGGAGTGGTACCAAAGGGCTGGAGAGTTCCAATGTTGCTCATCATTTAAAAAGGGAGACAGGATTAAATCTGACCAGTACTGACTAGTCATACTAACATTTGGAACTGTCTGAGTGATTTAGATTTGCAAGTGACACAATGGGATAGAAAATTCAAATGGGTTCATAAGCAAGCCACATATGTAAGGAAGGAAATCAGAAGTCCTTACATGGCCTTGCCTACATTTGACTCCAAGCTTATAGCAATGTGATTGACTCTTAATGGACAACAAATGGACAACAAATTCTGGCCTTGTCAGTGATGCCTACAACCCATGCAAAATCAATGAATTAATCTGATTAGACTGAGACCAATGTTTCTCACTGGAACTTCTCTTTTCAGTTGTTTTGCTGAAGGACTTTGAGCTGAAAAGTAACTTTTTCCTTTGGCAGAGAATTGGCCCCAACCTTGAAACTCTTTTTTCGGGCCCTTTAACTAGTTTCTGGGATATGTGATCTATTGTTGACTGAATCTTGCTGTGCTTGTTTTTGGAAAGAACTATCAAATTATCCTGCACTTTCCTTGCAACCCTGCCAATGTTTCCTTTCAAATATTTATCAAATTCTCTTTTGAAAATTACTATTGAATTCACCAACCCATACAGGCAGTGCTTTCCAGGTCATGATTAGTTACTGCAGAAAATAAATTTATCTCCCTATCTCAAACTCTTGCTAATTACATTAGGACTCTTCTTTCTGGTTACCAATACTTCTTCTTTTGGGAATCACTTTTCCTTATTTATTCCATCAAAGATCCTCATTGTTTTCACGATTTCATCCCTCCTTTTTTTGTGGACTCCATGAAAAACAAGCCCATTCTCATAACGTGACTGAAGTTGTTTATCCCTATTAGGACCCCAGTAAATGTCTCTTGCAACCTCAAAATCTTCTCTAATGTGTGGTTGTTACTTGGGATACAATGTTCTAATTGAGGGCTGTCGAGTCATTGATGAAAAGGGGAGCTCTAGTTTACAAACAGTGAGGGTTGTTGACAGTGTCTCGGCCCAGTGTGCGAGTGGATACTGCCCGGGTACGTTCCCAAGGCACTGGGGAAGATCGAAAAGGTAGCAGCTTCAGCAACAGTGATGTCATCTACAGCGGAGGCATCATGAAGAGACGGCTAAATTCTCTTGGAGAGTGAGATAAGCAGAACACTCATTAAAGACTCTTAAACATTTAACATTTTCCTTTATTTTCCTACTTTAAACAAAGACAGACTTTACTGTTAATTATTACCTTATTTCTTTATTTTTCTGCAATTTAAGAAACTACTGCTTAACTTTTTAACACTCATTTCTCTTACTACTTTGTACTTAAGATGGTGCTGTGTATGGCGACATTTGAAAAATCAATGAAAAATCAATGAAGTAATCTATCGGACTGGGACTAATGTTTCTCACTGGGACTTCTCTTCTCTGTTGTATTGCTGGAGGACATTGAGCTGAAAAATAACTTTCCCTTTTGGCAGAGCAACTGGCTCTAGCCTCAAAACTTCTTTTTGTGCTGTTAAACTAGGTTCTGGGATATGTGATCTGTCTTTGACTGAATCCATTTTTAATTGAACATTGTTCAAAACAGCAACCATAGCTGGTTTTACTTCATGGCTCAGCTTGGTTTTAACTTCACCTAGATTTTTAATCAATCCCTTTCAGAGTTGTTATTAAACACTGCTGAAGCTGGTGGGACTTGTGCCCACACTACAAGCGTGCCCTTTTCTTCCCAGTTAAAAATCACACAGCACCAGGTTATACTCCAACAGGTTTATTTGGAAGCACTAGCTTTTGTAGCACTGCTCCTTTATTAGGTGGTTGTGGAGTATAAGATTGTAAGACGTAGATTTTTTCACAAATCACAAGAGTCGACGTTTCTAAGAATCATTTGCAAATTCCTTAGCATTGATTTCAAGTCTGTGGTCTTTTCATTGACAGGTTATTCAGATCTGAGGCGTGCAGTTCTAGTTAATTACTACAATAGCTCTCGTATGATCGTAATGCTCATTTAGAATTTAGATATTTATTTTTTACTCTTTGGATTTTTATGTCATATATTCTCAAGCTGTAAAATGTCACCACACACAGCACCACCTTAAGTACAAAGTAGTAAGAGAAATGAGAGCTAAAACGTTAAGCAGTAGTTTCTTGAATTGCAGAAAAATAAAGAAATAAAGTGATACTTAACAGTAAAGTCTGTCTTTGTTTAAAGTAGGAAAATAAAGGAATAAGTTAAATGTTTAAGAGTCTTTGATGAGTGTTCTGCTCATCTCACTCTCCAGGTGACTTCAGCCGTCTCTTCATGATGCCTCCGCTGTAGATGGCGTCACTGTTGCTGAAGCTGCTACCTTTTCGATCTTCCCCAGTGCCTTGGGAACGTACCCGGGCAGTATCCACTCGCACATTGGGCCAAGACACCATTAACAACCTTCACTGTTTGTAAACTGGAGCTTCCCCTTTTATCAATCACTAGGTAGCCCTTAGTTAGAACATTGCATCCCAAGTGACAACCATGCATTAGAGAAGATTTTGAGGTTACAAGAGACATTACCGGGGTCCTACCAGAGATAAGCAACTTCTGTCACTTTATGAGCATGGGCTTGTTTTTCACGGAGTCCACAAAAACAAGGAGGGATGAAATAGTGAAAACAATAAGGATTTTTGATGGAATAAATAAGGAAAAGTGATTCCCAAAGAAAGAAGGATTGGTAACCAGAAAGAGTCTGAATGTAATTGGCAAGAGTTTGAGATAAGGAGGTGAGTTTATTTTCTGCAGTAAATAATAATGATCTGGAAAGCACTGCCTGTATGGATTGGTGAATTCAATAGTAATTTTCAGAAGAGAATTTGATAAATATTTGAAAGGAAACATTGGCAGGATTACAGGGAAAGTGCAGAATTAATTGATAATTCTTTCCAAAAGCAAGCACAGCAAGATATGTTGGATGATTCAATGATTTGGAATGTAATGAAGTCCTGCAGTAAATGTTGTTGGTCTCGTCATTGACCTCAGGCAGTGACAGTTGTTGTGATTTTGTTAAAGAACCTGGAGGCAGTGGCCATGTCAATTTCTGAGCTGATGAGAGCATTACAAATCACATGCCCTGTTCTAAATGCTGCACGTACTGTAGTGACAGCGCAATTCTTTGCCCTGTCAGCTATTAATATTCTTGGATAAGTACTTGTCAAGAACCACATGGTGGCAATGTTAAAGAATGCAACTTTATTAGCAAGTGTCCCGTTGTGACTCTGGTTTGTGTAATGCCAAGATATCACAGGCACAGCTTTTCACCTGTTACAATACAATTTGTTCACAGTAAATCATACATCCTCACACTTCACTTCATAAGTTAGCATGGTTCAGTCGCCTCTAGCTCATAAGATCCTGCTCTGTCTTAACCTACTTTTGTCCCTACAAATCTCGACCAACTGGACTGTCCCTGCTGACTGATGGCATGCTGGCCACTTTAGCTGTCAGTCTTATTCAGAAAATTAATGAGTGTCCAGGCTGCTCAGTAGCTGTCTCTCTACAGCTGCTCCTGAAGCTTTTGGCTACACAGCACTCGGCTTCTCTACAATTCAGCTTCGCTGAGCCTCAGGGATGTGTGACACACTGTTTCCAGCCATGTAGCACTCTGTTTTAGACATTCATCTCTGTCACTTCTCTGTACTCACGTCTCCCCTTCACTCCCTGTCTTTTCACTATGACATGAAATGTTTCTTCCATGCCAGTTTGCATCTCATTACTCAACGTCTGCCTCATCCTATCACCGTCCATGGATGTTATTCTTTCAGTGCACTACTGTAACTCCACAACTTCATCTTACACACTCACTAACCCATAATCCTCGTGTTCCCTGGCTCCTAGTGATTCTTTCAATTGTGCAGAGACCTGCTCAGCGTATAGGAGACTGTTCGACCCATCAAGTTTCTGCCAACCCTTCAGGAAACAAATTATTTAACCCCACTCTCAAGCTCTTTTCCCTTTTCTCTTCTTTCTTTCTCCCACATATATTCACCCAATCCTTCTTGAAAGCTACTATTGATTCTACCAGGCTATGCATTCTAAACCTTAATCACTTGTTGCAGAGAATTGGTTTTACTCATGTTCTCTAGCTCCTTTGCCAGATACCTTAAATCTTCCACTCTGGTTATTTAACTCCAGGCATCAGATAATAAACTCTTTATTTAATCCATCTAAGTCTTTCATGATTTCGAACTGCTCGAGCAATTTTCTATTTGACTTCTCTGCCCGAGGTAGAACAACTTGAGTTTCTCCAATTCATCCAAGCACCTTTAATGTCACATCCCCGGGACCATGCTAATTAATTTCTTCTGAACTTTCTGCTAAGACTAAACATTCCCATCATTTTTATACCCTCAACGATGCAGCCATTGCCTTCATTCTCGGATGCACACCAGGTCTGTCCACCTCATGTTAATTGCTTCCAAGCCCTTACATTCTTCATAGTTTAATGCCGACAGCAAGCCCTATGCAGCCTAAAGTGAGCAATATCACCAAGAAATAATGATGTAGAGAGGCAATGGTGCAGTGATAATGTCACTGGATTAGCAAGCCAGAACTCAAGATTAAAATACTGCGGACACAGATTGAAATCCAACTGTAGCAGATGGTGACATTTGAATTTGATGAAAATTGCTGGAGCATTAGAATGCGAGCTAATGGGAACCACATTGAGTTTTCAGCAAAAACCTCAGGATCAGATGTCCCCTTGAGGGGAGGAAATCTGCCATCCTTACTTGATCTGGTCTACACGTAAATACAGAGTCACTGCAATATGACTGCCTCTTAACTTCCCTCTTTAGGAATGGACAATTGATGTTAGCCTAGCCAGTGACTGAATGACAATGAAACACATCTGGTGTAATAGGCCTTGTTGAGGCTAACATCTGGCCATTGTTTGACTTCAGTAAGTAGGACAAGGAGTGAGTCATTTTGCTACAAGAGAATCATCATCGAATTCCTACAGTACTGAAACAGGCCATTTGGCTGATCAAATTCATATCAACCCCTCTGAAGAGCATCTTACTCAGACACAACCCCACCCTATCCTCTTAAATCTGCATTTCCCATGGCTAATCCACCCAGCCTGCACATGACTAGATATTATGGACAATTTAGCATGGCTAATCCACCTAACCTGCTCAACTTTGGACTGTGGGAGAAAACTGGAGTACCCAAAGGAAGCCCACATAGACATGGGAAGAACATGCAAACTCTACGCAGACAGTTGCTTGTGGGTGGAATCGAACCTGGGCCCTTGGTGCTGTGAGGTCAAGGCTATGATCCTGACTAAGCCTGCTCCAGTGTACAATTACATTGTGGCTAGTGTGTATTTTAATTCCATTTTCCTGTTTTAGTTCCTTTCAACCCTTGTCAAATGTTTTTCATGGTAGGTGCCTGAGCCAGGATAGTTGGTCTGGAAAAGACACTGAAAAAGTCACATTAATTTCCTCAGTATTGTATTTCCTGGAAAGAAATCATGATAATTAACTGGTTTCAGTGTCCATTAATATGTGCCTTTGAATCAAAGAACAAATAATAAAGAACAAGACAACACAGGAACAGGTCGTTCACCCCACCAAAACTGTGTCAACAAATGTCTTTCTGAACTAAATGCCTTTTGTCTTTACATGGTCCATATCTCTCTATTCCCTGGCTAATCATGATTCTGTCAAGATGCCTCTTAAACATTGCTGTTGTATTCACCACCACCATTTCCTCCGGCAGTGCATCCCAGGCACTTACCACTCATCCCACATCTCCTTAGCCCTTTTACCTTCAGCTATACCTCTACTGGCTCAGATTACTCTGAAAATTCATTCAATCCGTGACTCTCTTAATTTTGTAAACTTCCATTAGGCCACCCCACATCCTTCGATGTTCTAGTGAGGATGAACCAAGTTTGCCTAATCTCTCTTCATCACTAATACCCTCCAAACCAGGCAACATCCTGGTAAACCATTTCTATCCTCTGTCCACATCATTCTGGCAGTATGGCGATCACAACTGTACACAATATTCCAAATGTGACCGATCTATCTTTTTATACAGCTGCAACATGACTTGCTAATTTTTATACTCTATGCCTCATCCATTAAAAGCAAACATGGTATGCTATCTTGAACACTTTATTCACTTGTGATATTACTTTCAGGGATCTATGGACCAGTAAGCCTAGATCCCTCTCTACTAAAAGTTCTACCATTTACTATACATTGCCCTCCTGCATTAGATCTTTCAAAATGCATCACTTTGCATTTGTCCAAATCTTTCATATTTGTGGCCAAGACTCCAGTCTATCTGTGTCCTGCTGTATCCTTTGGTAACCCTCCTCACTATCCGCAGCTCCTCCAATCTTTGTGCCTTTTGCAAATCTCCTAATCACGCTACCTATATTCTCCTCCAAAATATGTACATTTATGACAAACAATAGGAGTCTCAGCACTGATCCCATGGAACACTACTGGTCACAGCTCTCCAACCTGAAAAACACCCTACTACTGCTGCTCTCTGCCTTCTGTGACCAACCCAGTTCTGTGTCCATCTTACCAGCTCACTGCTGATCCTATGCAACTTTACCTTTTGTGTTAGCCTGCCGTGAGGGACCTTGCCAAAGGTCTTGCTAAAGTCCATATAGATAACCGCTACCGCCTTGCCCTCATCAATCATCTTTGTCTGTTTTTGGTTTTTTTAGCTAACTTCTAATCTATACTGCCAAGGACCCATCTGGACAAAACATTTGCAATTTGCTAATCAACCTGCCACATATATAATACAGACACCACGACCCTCATCCATTGCCTGTGGTCATCTCGTCAACGAGCACAATTAAATTTGTCAGTCATGACCTGCCTGACAAAGGCACATTGACCGTCTCTAATAGAATATGTGATTCTTATTTCTAAAATCTCTTACATGAGAACTTAATGAAATATCAAGAACCTTTGGACAATTTAAGCTGTTCCCCACAATCACTTTGTCTAATGCCTGAACATTCCATTTCCTTTCGGTAAGTCCTACTGCTCATGCTTGCTTTCTATCTTGTGTTGTTTCAAGTATTTCTGTGTGACATTTAGGTGAGCTTTTGACCAGATTTAGTGAATTTTATTGCCATTTTTGATATTTATTCCTCTCATGGGGATACTTTGTTGCCAGAAACTCGTGAAGTAGACTGAAAATTGAACTTCTATTTCAGTTGTTTTATTGCCTGCACAAATTGTGAGATTAATCCTCGCTACAGTCTTTCCCATGTTTTAAATCTTTGTTGTGGTAAGCTTATGTCTTCTGCCTTATCCTTTTTAGCATTGGTTTTGAATATCTCCAGTCTAATGATGGATTGATTAGACCCAGAATAGAGTTATATAATCAGAGAGGTTTATCGCACAGAAGAATGCCCTTAGACCCATAATGTCTTGCTGATCAGGAACAAACACCTAACTATTCTAATCCCTTTTCCAGCACTTGACCAATAGCTTTGGCATCACAGTGTGCATCTAACCACTACTTAAATGTTTCTCCTCATCTCACTGTTGAATGACGTACCCCTTATCCCGAGACTGTGACTTCTGGTCCTGGACTCCTGGTCATTGGGAACATCTTTCCTGGATTTATGCTGTCTATTCCTGTTTGAATTTTGTACATTTCTAAGAGATTTCCCCCCAGTTCTACTAAATTCCAGTGAATACAGTCTGAACTAATTTGGTGTCTATTCAGACATCAGTCCTGCCATCCCAGGACTCAGTTTGGTAAACCCATGCTGCACTCCCTTCATAGCCAGGAAAACCCTTCTCATAAAAGGAGATCAAAATTGCACACAATCCACAAATTGTGGTCTCACCAAGGCCCTATACAAGCTATGCAAGACATTCTTGTTCCTGTATTCAAATCCTATCACTATGAAAGCCAACATACCATTTGCTTTCTTGCTTGCTTGCTGCACCTGCATGCTTGCTTCTTTAGAGACCGCAATTTCCCTTCACATGTGGTTAAAGATGCCCTCCAATGCATCTCGTCCACATCCCACACCTCTGCCCTCAAACCCCACCCCTCCAACTGTAACAAGGACAGAACCACCCTCCCCCCCCACCCCCCAGTCCTGAACTTCCACCCTACCAACCGTTGCATAAACTGCACCATCTGCCGACATTTCCGCCACCTCCAAACAGACCCCACTGCCAGGGATGCATTTCCCTCCCCACCCCTTTCCACAAAGACCGTTCCCTCTGTGACCTCCTGGTCAGATCCATGCCCCCCCCCCCCCCCGAACAACACACCCTCCCCTCCTGGCACCTTTCCCTGCCACTGCAGGAATTGCAAAACCTGCACCCACATCTCCCCCTTCACCTCCATCCAAGGCCCCAAAGGAGCCTTCCACATCCATCAAAGTTTTATCTGCACATCCACCAATATCATTTATTATATCCGTTGTTCCCGATGCGGTCTCCTCTACATTGGGGAGACTGGATGCCTTCTCGCAGAGTGCTTTAGGGAACATCTTCAGGACACCAGCACCAATCAACCCCGCCACCGTGTGGCCCAGCATTTCATCTCCCCCTCCCAGTCTGCCAAGGACACGCAGGTCCTGGGTCTCCTCCACCGCCACTCCCTCATCACCTGTTGCCTGGAGGAAGAATGTCTCATCTTCCGCCTCAGAACACTTCAACCCCAGGGCATCAATGTGGATTTCACCAGTTTCCTCATTTTCCCTCCCCCCACCTTGCCCCAGTTCCAACCTTCCAGCTCAGCACTGTCCTCATGACCTGTCCTACCTGCCAATCTCCCTTCCCACCTATCCACTCCACCCTCCTCTCTGAACTATCACCTTCATACCCACCTCCATCCACCTATTGTACTCTTTGCTACTTCTCCCCAGCCCCAGCCCCTCCATTTACTCTCCACCTCGAGGCTCCATACCTTAATTCCCGATGAAGAGCTTTTGTCTGAAACATCAATTTTCCTGCTCCTTGGATGCTGCCTGACCTGCTGTGCTTTTCCAGCACCTCTCTAATCTAGACTCTGAATTCCAGCATCTGCAGTCCTCACTTTTGCCTAGTATAGGTGGTGGAATGCAGGTGGTCTGTTTAGGAGGTTTGCAAAAGACACAAAGATTGGAGGAGCTGCAGCCAGTGAGGAGGGTTGTCAGAGGATACAGCAGAACACAGATAGACTGGAGTCTTGGGCTCAAATATGAAAGATCTGGAAAAATGCAAAGTGATGCATTTTGGAAGATCACCTGAAGGAGGGCAATGTACAGTAAATGGTAGAATCTTTAGTACACAGGGATCTAGACATACCAGTCCAAAGATCCCTGACAGTAATAACACAAGTAAATAAAGTGTTCAAGACAACATATGGCAGGTTTGCGTTTATCAAATGAGATGTAGAGTATAAAAATTGGCAAGACATGTTGCAGTTGTATAGAAATTTAGTTAGGACGCATTTGGGATATTGTGTACATTTCTAGTCACTATACTACCAGAATGATATGGACAGGGTATAGGAATGGTTTACCAGGATGTTGCCTGGTTTGGAGGGCATGAGCTGTGAGGAGAAATTAGACACCCAGATCTTATTGTACCTCCCCCTTTCCCAATCTATCGCTATTCAGATAATAATCTGCCTTTCTGTTTTTGCTACTAAAGTTAACCTGACATTTATCCACATTACACTTCATCAGCCATGCATTTGTACACTCACTTACCTTGTCCCCAACACATCTCAGTATCGTCCTCGTAGTTCACCCACTCAGCATTGCCTTATCTGCTAATGTGGGGATATTACATTTAGTTCCCTCATCATATATATATGTATATATATATTTATACTCTGAATAGCTGGGTCCAAGCACAGATCCTTACAGTACACCACCAGTCACTGCCTGCCTTTCAGAAAAAGATCCCAGTTATTCCAATCCTTTATTTGCTGTCTTCCCGTCAGTTCTCCTTCCATGTCACACACTAAGCCCCAATCTCATGAATTTTAATTTTACATGCTAATCTCTTATGCAGGAGTTAAAGAATCATTGAGTCATTGAGATGTACAGCACAGAAACAAACCCTTTGATCCAACTCATCCGTGTCGATCAGATATCCTTAATTAATCTTGTCCCATTTGCCAGCATTTTGCCCATATCCCGCTAAACCCTTCCTATTCAAATACCCATCCAGAGGCCTTTTAATTGTTGCAATTGTACCAGCCTCCACCACTTCCTCTGGCAGTTCTTTGCATGCACTTACCACCCCCAGAGTGAAAAAGTTGCCCCTTAGGTCCCTTTGAAATCTTCCCCCTCTCACCTTAAACCTATCCCCTCTAGTTCTGGATTCCCCATCCCAGGGAAAAGACCTTGCATATTTATTCCATCCAGCTTATTGAACGCTTTATAAAAGTCCAAGTAAACCACATCCACTGGATCTCCCTTGTTGAAACTATTACATCCTCAAAAAATTTCAGTAGACTTGGATATAAGTTTGTCCGCTGAGCTGGAAGATTAGTTTTCAGACATTTTGTCACCATACTAGGTAACATCATCAGTGAGCCTCTGGTGAAACACTAGTGTTATGACCCGCTTTCTATTTATGTGTTTAGGTTTTTTTGAGTTGATGGTATCATTTCCTGTAGTGATGTCATTTCCTGTTCTTTTTCTCAGATTCAGTAGATTTAGCAATTCCCATTAATAACTCTATGCTGATTCTGTCCAACTATGTTATAGTCTCCCAATTGCTCTGCTATTAAATCTTCTGTAATGTTCTCTAACAATTTCCCCATTATCGATGTCAAGCTAGCAACGCTATCATTTCCTGTTTTCTCTTACATTACCAACACACCAATCCATAGGAACTGCTCCAGAGTCCATAGAAACTATTTCCTCTTCGAAACTTTGGAAGACTTTAAGGTTTCCAAAAAGATCGTTTGAATAAAAGAATGGTCATAGCGTTGGCGCATTGCCAAAAGATGATATAATATATAAGCTCATTGTAACCATTCAAAGACATTTGCAAGTATTAAACCAGTACTGATGCAGAATGCAGAAAGGAAGCAAGCTGTATGGAAAGTGCACTCAGTTGCACCAAAGCTTGGCTGCCCTGTGTTCCAAGATCTTTGCAAATGGCAATGTGTAAAAGGACAATGAGATCACCAATGCAAGGAATTTGGCACAGATGTTACAACCAGAAACTGCAATAGGATGCAATCAAACAAAACTCATGCACAGCATGCTAGCAGTAACAACATACTTTATGTCAGAGATCTGCACAAAATAAGCAAATCCATGAAATAGCAGCAAGACTGACCAAGATGAAAATCGAGAATAGGAGAACCATCATTGAGAAGGTGAATATACTTCCTACATTATGAATGTGTGACAAAATTGAATAGTTAGGAGCTTTTACAACAAAGACATCAGATGCCCAATACAAACGCATTCTCTAGGCCAAAGTTGACACAGGAGCTAGTCCAAACATTCTACCAGATAGAATTCTGAAGGATATATATTTGAATTGTTGGACATCAATCATACAACAGTAACATTAACTGAATTTCATGGGACACTCATTCTTTTCATTGACTCATAGATGATGCAATGCAGCTATGACAAGTGTGCATTTACTGCCTTGCTGAACACAAGTGGACCAGCAATAGCAAAATTACTACATAGGTTGCCACCCTACCAGAAGGATTAGATTAGACTTACAGTGTGGAAACAGGCCCTTCGGCCCAACAAGTCCACACCGACCCGCCGAAGCGAAACCCACCCATACCCCTACATTTACCCCTTACCTAACACTATGGGCAATTTAGCATGGCCAATTCACCTGACCCGCACATCTTTGGACTGTGGGAGGAAACCGGAGCACCCGGAGGAAACCCACGCTGTGGAGGCTTTGAACAGAGTACAGAAATGGTTTACCAGGATGTTGCCTAGTTTGGAAGGTATTAGCTATGAAGCCAGATTGTATAAATGTGGTTTGTTTTCACTTGAACATTGGAGGCTGAGGGGAGAACTGATAGAAGTTTACAACATTATGAGAGGTGTGGATAGAATGGAGAGCTGGAGTATTTTTCCCAGGATAAAATATGAATTATGAAGAGACATAGGTTTAAGGTAAAAGGGCTAAGTTTAAAGGAGATGTGAGAGACGGGTTTTTTATACAGAGGGTGGTGATGCCCAGAATGTGCTGCTGGAGAAGGTGGTGGAAGTGGATACAACAGCAACATTTGAGAAGCACCTTGATAGATGTATGGAAAGGCATAGAATAGGGAGACATGGACCATGTAGATGCAAAAGATTTTTAGCTGAAAAATGTGTTGCTGGAAAAGCGCAGCAGGTCAGGCAGCATCAAAGGAGCAGGAGAACCGACATTTCAGGCATAAGCCCTTCTTCAGAATTCCTGAAGAAAGGCTTATGCCCGAAATGTTGATTCTCCTTCTCCTTTGATACTGCCTGACCTGCTGCACCTTTCCAGCAACACATTTTTCAGCTCTGATCTCCAGCATCTGCAGACCTCACTTTCTCCTTTTCACAAAAGAATTTTAGTTTAGAAAGGCAACATGCATGGATGCAGTCTTGATCAAGGGTCCTGTTCCCAAGCTGGAATTTCTTTCTCTTTGTTTTTGTCTACTTACAGAGTGTTGCTTAGTTGCAGTTCCATAATTTTGACTGAGCAGCAGCAAAGAAATGGCAGTGAGTGTGACTTAGAGGCAAACTCAGAGTTGATGGTGTCCCCAGAAAGCTATCCTTCTAAGTCGTAATATGTTCTGCTGCGTAAATCTTCATAAGTTCCTTAAGTGCTGGTACACACAGTATGTTGGTGGTGGAGCGGCTGAAGTAGCTGAGAGTGATTAGCTGAGGAGCTACTGAGCAGGAGAACCACTTTGCCTTGTATAGAGGTGTTGAGATGCAACCATCTGTCAAATTGAAAATATTGGATTTAGAATAGAACTCATTCGCTCTTGACTTGCGCTTTGAAGATGGTGAAGCTTTGGGAGATGATTTTGTCAATCATTGCAGAACACCCAACCTCTGATCTGCTCTAGACATATTTATGAACTGCTTTTTTGAATTGGGATTGGTCATTGGGTCATTGAGCCATAGAAATGTACAACACGGAAATAGACCCTTTGGTCCAACTCGTCTATGTCGACCAGATATCCTCAATAAATCTAGTCCCATTTACCAGCACTTGGCCCATATCCCTCTAAACCTTTCTTATTCAAATCAAGGTGCCTTTTAAATGTTGTAATTGTACCAGCCTCCACCTCTGGCATCTCATTTGATACGTACGCCATTCTCTGCGTGAAAAAGTTGCCCCTTAGATCCATTTTAAATCTTTTTCCTCTCACCATAAACCTATTCCCTCTAGTTCTAGATTCCTCCACCCCAGGGAAAAGACCCTGTCTATTTATCCTATCCATTCCCATCATGGTTTTATAACCTGCCATCAGGTCACCTGTCAGTCTCAGCTACTTCAGGGAAAGCAGCCCCAGCTTACTTAGCCACTTCCCATAGCTCAAAATCTCAACCCTGGCAACATTCTTGTAAATCTTTTTTGAACCCTTTTAAGTTTCACAACATCCTTCCTATTGCAGGGAGACCAGAATTGCACACAATATTCCAAAAGTAGCCTAACCAGTGCCCTGTACAGCCACAACATGACCTCCCAACTCCTATACTCAATGCTCTGACCAAAAAAGGAAAGTATACCAAACACGTTCTTCACTATCCTATCTACCTGTGATTCCACTTTCAAGGAAATATGAACCTGCATCCCAAGATCTCTCTGTTCTGTAACACTCCCAGGACATTACCATAAAGTGTATTAATCCTGCTCTGATTTGCTTTTCCAAAATACAGCATCTCACATCGATCTAAATTAAACTTCATCTGCCACTCCTCAGCCCATTGGCCCTTCTGATCCAGATCGCACTGTACTCTGAGGTAACCTTTTTTTCCTGTCCACAATGACAACCACCCTGAGTTATTAATGTTGATTGCAAGAGATCTGGTAATGGTAATGCTACGGAATGTCAAAGGGAAGTGGATCAATGCTCTCACTCTTTGGGGATGACCATTGTCTGACATTTATGGTATGAATGTGGCTTGCCATTATCTGTTTATGACTGGATCTTGTTCAGGTCTTGTTGCATGTAGAAATCAGCCTTTACATTAACTGGAGTTGAAAACTGAGTAATCATTAAGAAAATCACAGAAACTACCTAACTACCTAACATTTCCCAACATCAATCACTTTGTACTATCATTGCACGTGAGAACCAGACAATTCCTTATCCTGACATAGTTAAATCATTCTGATAGACAAAGAAAGTAATTTAAGGAAAGTATGACATATCAGATAGTAAAGGCTTAAGGTGCTCAGCAGAGATTATCAGAACAATTTAATTACAAGCTAGCAGCACAATGCGCAGCAGTGATGCATATTTTATGCCTTGTGTAGCTGTATAATTGAAGTCATGTTGTTCTCACAAATGAAAGTTTAGAAAGCATTGAGAAGAATTTGTGCTTAGGACCAGGAACTAAAGGTGGTGTGCTTCTTAATTTAGTTCCATCATAGTCCTTTTGAGAAACTTTTTTTTTGTTTTGCACAACATTTGAATGTTTACATAGAAGGTGAAATAACTCCACAAAAGGCCGATATCCCATCACCAAGTCACCCTTTATTAACACGTGCATAGTACTTGAGACTGACCTGGCTCCCTCCGAGCCAGTTCTCAGAGTCTCTGGCACTCCTGTTTATATCTGTCAGCCAGGGCTCCCTGTTTGAACAAGGTTAACATCCCTAATCAGGGAACACATATTCTATGGAATTAACCTGGCTAACATCATTACAATCACAAAAGAAGGAAAATGAAACAAATTTTGTTTCCAAAATACCAACTGCAACTGAATCATTTATAATAATAGAGCAAAAAAGGATAATATCTTTTTTAAAAGAAAATGGGGCATAGAAAACAGTTGTTTGAATACAAAAATGTACAAGACCTCTGGGATCACAGTTTATGTAGCAGTCTTCACAATATTAAAATATTTCAAAAGTGGTTGACTCCAACGAATTGCTTATCAAAAGGTAGTTGCTGTAGTAATCTGAGAAATGCAGCAATCAATTTGAGGGCAACAAGATCCAGCAGAGTGATAATGACTAAATAACACGCTTTTGTGATATTGAGGAATAAATACTGACCAGGATGCCAGGAATCCCTTCTGTGCTTTTCTGAAATTTTAGCTGTTTTCTGATGCAGAACTTGTGATTTGGGGAAAATTAACACGTTTTGATAAAACATTTCACTTAGTGCTCATCAAGCTAATTTTATACTATATGGAAAGACAGCTGTTTGATTGACCAGTGGTCTTTAATTGATAGAGGCATTGTCATGGAGAAAGCACTAGTTAGATAATTGATAGTTAACTGCCAACCTTTTTCACATTTAAACCAAACAGATTAACTCTGATTGTACAAGGCATTGCCGAGAAGAATGTACCAAAGAATGGTGGTCTATTTTGCCAGATTGAAACGACATAATATGTGTTGTTTTTTTTCTGTCTGCACTGGGTAAAGTGCAGTATTATGTACAGCATCCAGTAGGCAGACGTGTGCCATATGGTGTGCCTGAATCAACATAGGAATATAGGACATTCAGTTCATTGAACTTCTTCCATCATTCTGCTGCAAATGTGTTGCTGGTCAAAGCACAGCAGGCCAGGCAGCATCTCAGGAATAGAGAATTCGACGTTTCGAGCATAAGCCCTTCATCAGGAATAAGAGAGAGAGAGCCAAGCAGGCTAAGATAAAAGGTAGGGAGGAGGGACTAGGGGGAGGGGCGATGGAGGTGGGATAGGTGGAAGGAGGTCAAGGTGAGGGTGATAGGCTGGAGTGGGGTGGGGGCGGAGAGGTCAGGAAGAGGATTGCAGGTTAGGAGGGCGGTGCTGAGTTGAGGGAACCGACTGAGACAAGGTGGGGGGAGGGGAAATGAGGAAACTGGAGAAATCTGAATTCATACCTTGTGGTTGGAGGGTTCCCAGGCGGAAGATGAGGCGCTCCTCCTCCAGCCGTCGTGTAGTTGTGTTCTGCCGGTGGAGGAGTCCAAGGACCTGCATGTCCTCGGTGGAGTGGGAGGGAGAGTTAAAGTGTTGAGCCACGGGGTGATTGGGTTGGTTGGTTCGGGCGGCCCGGAGGTGTTCTCTGAAGCGTTCCGCAAGTAAGCGGCCTGTCTCACCAATATAGAGGAGGCCACATCGGGTGCAGCGGATGCAATAGATGATGTGTGTGGAGGTACAGGTGAACTTGTGGCGGATATGGAAGGATCCCTTGGGGCCTTGGAGGGAAGTGAGTGTGGAGGTGTGGGCGCAAGTTTTACATTTCCTGCGGTTGCAGGGGAAGGTGCCGGGGGTGGAGGTTGGGTTGGTGGGGGGTGTGGATCTGACGAGGGAGTCACGAAGGGAGTGGTCCTTGCGGAACGCTGATAGGGGAGGGGAGGGAAATATATCCTTGGTGGTGGGGTCCGTTTGGAGGTGGCGGAAATGGCGGCGGATGATACATTGTATGCGGAGGTTGGTGGGGTGGTAGGTGAGAACCAGTGGGGTTCTGTCTTGGTGGCGGTTGGAGGAGCGGGGCTCAAGGGCGGAGGAGCGGGAAGTGGAGGAGATGCGGTGGAGGGCATCATCGGTCACGTCTGGGGGGAATCTGCGGTCCTTGAAGAAGGAGGCCATCTGGGCTGTGCGGTGTTGGAATTGGTCCTCCTGGGAGCAGATGCGGCGGAGACGAAGGAATTGGGAATATGGGATGGCGTTTTTACAGGGGGCAGCGTGGGAGGAGGTGTAGACCAGGTAGCTGTGGGAGTCAGTCAGTTTATAATAGATGTCTGTGTTGAGTCGGTCGCCCGAGATGGAAATGGAAAGGTCTAGGAAGGGGAGGGAGGAGTCTGAGACAGTCCAGGTGAATTTCAGGTCGGGATGGAAGGTGTTAGTAAAGTTGATGAACTGTTCAACCTCCTCGTGGGAGCACGAGGCAGCGCCGATACAGTCATCGATGTAGCGGAGGAAAAGGTGGGGGGTGGTGCCAGTGTAGTTGCGGAAGATGGACTGTTCCACATATCCTACAAAGAGGCAGGCATAGCTGGGGCCCATGCGGGTGCCCATGGCAACTCCTTTAGTTTGGAGGAAGTGGGAGGATTGAAAAGAGAAGTTATTCAGGGTGAGGACCAGTTCAGTCAGTCGAAGGAGGGTGTCAGTGGAAGGGTACTGGTTGGTGCGGCGGGAAAGGAAGAAGTGGAGGGCTTTGAGTCCTTCGTGATGGTTCTTCCATCATTCCATGACATCATGGCAGATCTGTGGCCTAACTTCGTATGCTTGCTTTTGGCCTGTTCCTTTAATATGTTTTCTTAATAAGAACTGGTTCCTGTACGCCAAGGTCATTGACTTGCATGCTCCTTTGCACTGGCTACTTGTCCTTATGGATGCTGCCTTTATTTTTGACATGGAAGAGCCAGGCCCTATGAATGCTGGTGTCCAACAGGCAGCTCCCAAGAGAGTGTTGGTGCCACAAATTGGGTATCAAACCCACTCGTAGAATGATAGAATACCTACAGTATGGAAGTAGGCCATTCTACCAACAGATCCAAACTGACCCTCCAAAGACCATTCCACCCGGACCGCACCCTTATAGCAATGTATGGCTAATCCACCCGTGTAGTACCTCCCTGGATACTATGGGCAATTTAGTATGACCAATCCATCTAACCTGCACATCATTGTTTGGACGGTGGGAGGAAATTCATGTGGATGTTTGGGGAACGGTGCAAACTCCACACAGACAGTCACCCGAAGGTGGAATTGAACCTGGCGCTGTGAGGCAATAGAGATAACCACAGAGCTGCCATGCTGCACCTCCCCACTCCTGGCTAGTTTGGATACATCAATTTGTTTTTTTTTAAATCATGCTGCAATCCAGGGGTTATCTGTGGTCCTAATTCACAACCTTGTATTGAGGCTATGGAACCAGGTCTCTAGAGTGGGAGTTGAACCCACAGACCGATGAGTGCTATATATTGAGCCTTGGTTGACACCTACCTAAAGTACTCTATACTTTGAGTATGATGTAAAATGTATAGCAATGGTCATTAAAACAATTGGGAATTTATAATGAGAGGAGCTATGAGCTGAGGGTTGCTTCCAAACACTAATGTAGTAAATATATGGCTAAAGCAATACAAAACTGAACAAAGCTGGATAAATCAGAGTGGGGAGGGAGAGTGGGATGACAGTGACTAGAGTTGAGAGGTCTCTAATGTTTATTCCAGGAACTGGTTGGCCTGTAGGCAGTTCAAGTTAGCAAGGCAAAGGAAATGGGTGACCATCCCTCAAACTGTGAAGACGAAACACCAGACAGTACAGGGACCCCCTGAGACTTCAATTGTTTAAATGGGTCTAATTAAGACAAGAGTCACTAATTTTATTCCAAATGTTGTACTAAGGTTGCATTAAATAGCTACCAATTAATTCAGAATAATTGCCCCCGTTACAAGAGTATCAAAATAATTCAACATTAAATTATTAGGTCCCACTACAGGCTAACAGACTAGTAGGTGCTCTCAAGGCTACACACCAATGAAGCTTTGTTGCTATGACAACATTAGGGAATATACACAAATTACACATCAAACTATCCTTGATGTTATTTGTTTTCCTTTACTCTTCATTGCTATTATATCTGAAAAGCATTCAAAACACCAATGATGAAAGAAATGAATGTTTAAATTGAGCAGTGTGCTGAATTACCAATCATGTCAAAGCAAATATTGACCACAATAATTACAGGAAACTCACTTTTCGATATAAAAATTCACTCGGCACAATTTTAAGTGTGATCTATGATTGAAGTATAATCAGAGGGTAGATACAACTTGATAGCGGGTGAAGGTGAGAAGGGTTAGTGTTGCTGTGTGTGGCAGCAAACAAAATTTTTGTGTCAGGAATCAGCAGTAAGCAGCCAACATCTGCAATTAATACTTTGGCTGTGCATAAGAATCCTTTTGACACATGCTTGTCTATTATTATTACATGGTAATTGGCAACTAAGTGCATATTTAATTCTGTCTTTCACTATAATTGCACAGGTTTTTAAAGCTTTCTAGAACTTATGAGATGATTCCGAAAGTGAAGGCACTGACAATTGAAAGGCAAGAGCAGCTTTAAATACAGGGATATAACACTATCTCTTTGTTTTAAGTGAAGTGCTTTTATTCGCAGTAATTATTAACATAAAAACATAGAAGGTAGGAGCAGGAGGAGGCCAATCAGCCCTTTAAGACTGCTGCCTCATTCATCATGGTCATGGCTGATTGTCCAATCGATAGCTTAATCCTGCTTGTTCCCCATAAGTTTTGATCTAATTCAACCCAAGTTCTTTATCTAGTTGCATCTTGAATACATTCAATGTTTTGGCATCAACTCCTTCCTGTGGTAATGAATTCCACAGGCTCACCACCCTTTGGATGAAGAAATGCCTTCTCATCTCCATCCTGAATGGTCCACCCTGAATCTTCAAACTGTGACCCCTGCTTCTGAACACACCCGCCATCAGGAGCATCCTCTCTCTATCTACCCTGTCTAGTCCTGTTAGAATTTTATAAGCCTTAATTCTTCTAGTTAGTTAGTTAGGACTTTGGAGGTCATTTCTACGATGAAGGAGTCTTCTGTCTTCGAACTGCACTCCATGCTGTCAGCCTTTACTGCATGATGGTGCTCTCTTGGAATGAGGGTAATGCATGCTCATGGCTAGAATCTATGCTTGTCTTTTGGCATAGAGAAGCTGGTGCTCTGCAGTTACCACACCTTTCTGACTGACCAGAAAATTCTCCTGCTCTTATCATCCATCGGAAATGAACTGGAAGGATTTGAAAATTGGTATTCAGCCTGTTAGACTACATGATGATACATTGTAATAGCCATCACAACATGAGGTGAGACTTGCATGCATAGCTTCTGACCCAGTGGCATGAATGCAACGTAGACTTCCTAATATGGGAGTAACCTAACAAACTTGGACTTCTGATGTGGAATGTGAGAGGTGGCACGACGGCTCAGTGTTTAGCAGTGCTGCCTCATGGCCCCAGTGTCTCGTGTTCAATTCCATCCTCCGAGGACTTTGTGGAGTTTTCACGTTCTCCTCATGTTTGCGTGCATTTCTGCTGGGTGCTCCAGTTTATTCCCACAGTCCAAAGATATGCAGGTTAGGTGGATTGGCCATATTAAATTACTCATGGTGTCCAGGAATGTGCCAGCTAGGTGCATTAACCATGGGAGATGCAGGGTTACAGGGATAGGGTGGGGGATGGGTCTGGCTGGGGTGCTCTTCGGAGGGTTGGTGTGGACCTGTTAGACCGAATGCTCTGTTTCCACACTGTAGGGATTCTATGGAGGAACAACATTAGCAACAGTTGCCAACTCAATCTAAGCAGCAGCTGCATATTTCTCTCTTACTGCTCTATAGGACAGAGTGTGTGAACTTCTTGCAGGAAGCAACACACCCAGCACAGGGCATAAAGGAAGTCCGGACTCTCGCACCAGGTCAATGCAGAACACTGCAGTCTCTTGGAGAAAGCTCTATGTGGGCCAGCTGAGCACTGGCAGTGGTGCTGAAGGTTGCCATAGCTATGAATTTCTGTAAACCCAGTCCCTTCCAGGTTCTGCTTCAGTTCCTGTAGATTCTTCCTGGATTCTGCATGCTTCTCAGGTGTACTCCATGGCTGGCTTCTACTCCTTGGCTGGCACCTATGTTCACTTTGTTACTGATGCGACCAGCCAAAGCTAAAGGGCCCTTAGACGATAGGCAACAGCCAGACTCCCACATATCCAGGCAACCAAAGGAATCCTAGGTCAAACAGAACAATCATAAACCAAAATGTGTTCTTCTTCATCACTCTTCCACTCATACACAATCACCAAAAAAATCATGCTTTTTTCATTATTCTTTCATTGGAAGTTTGTCGTGGCCAGCACATGTTGCTCAAAGTTTGGGAGAAGATTTGTAGCTTGGGTACTCGTTGTTGTGGTTCTGTTCGCCGAGCTGGGAGTTTTTGTTGCAAACGTTTCGTCCCCTTTCTAGGTGACATCCTCAGTGCTTGGGAGCCTCCAGTGAAGCGCTTCTGTGATGTTTCCTCCGGCATTTATAGTGGCTTGTCTCTGCCGCTTCTGGTTGTCAGTTGCTGTCCGCTGCAGTGGCCGGTATATTGGGTCCAGGTCGATATGTTTGTTGATAGAATCAGTGGCTGAGTGCCATGCCTCTAGGAATTCCCTGGCTGTTCTCTGTTTGGCTTGCCCGATAATAGTAGTGTTGTCCCAGTCAAATTCATGTTGTTTGTCATCTATGTGTGTGGCCACTAAGGATAGCTGGTCGTGTCGTTTCGTGGTAGTTGGTGTTCGTGGATGCAGATTGTTAGCTGTCTTCCTGTTTGTCCTATGTAGTGTTTTCTTCAGTCCTTGCATGGGATTTCCTAGACGTGATGGTACAGAGAACACCTAATGGAGAATTCAGCACAAAGGTATACAGGAGAGCCACACACACAGACCAAGTCCTGAACTATGAAAGCAACCAACCCAACACACACAAACGAAATTGCATCAGGACACTATTCAAAAGGGCCACAACACACTGCAGCACACCAGAACTACAAAAAGAGGAGGAAGAACACCTATACAAGGTGTTCACCAAAAACGGATACCCGCGCAATTTCATCAACAGATGCCTAAGGGAAAGACAGTGGAATGAGGACATGCCACAACCTAAATGACTAGCCACACTACCATACATCAGGAGCATTTCTGAACTGACAGCCAGACTGCTGCGACCACTAGGACTCATAACAGTACACAAACCAACAGCCACTCTCAGACAACAACTCACCAGGACAAAGGACCCGATACCCAGCATGAGCAAAACCAACATAGTGTACAAAATCCCATGCAAGGACTGCACAAAACACTACATTGGACAAACAGAAAGACAGCTAACAATCCGCATCCATGAACACTAACTAGCTACGAAACTACACAACCAGCTATCCTTAGTAGCCACACTCACAGATGACAAACAACATGAATTTGACTGGGACAACACTACTATTATAGGGCAAGCCAAACAGAGAACAGCCAGGGAATTCCTAGAGGCATGGCACTCATCCACTGATTCTATCAACCTGGACCCAATATACCGGCCACTGCAGCGGACAGCAACTGACAACTGGAAGCGGCAGAGACAAGCCACTATAAATGCTGGAGGAAACATCATAGAAGCGCTTCACATGAGGCTCCCAAACACTGAGGATGTCATCTAGAAAGGGGATGAAACATTTGCAACAAAAACTCCCAGCTCGGTGAACAGAACCACAACAACATGTTGCTCAATAGTAAATGACCCTGAACTGAGTGCCTTGCTTTTACCTTTCAGAGGTAGCAAGTTGCTAACTACATTGCTGTGAATCTGGATTCACATGCAGATCACATGAGGTAAGGACAAAATGCTTCCCTCCCAGAAGGATATAAGTGAACCAGGGTAGTTTTTCCAACCATCCAAGGTTCTTTCATGTGCACCATTACTGAGACTAGCTTTCCATCCCAGTTGTTTTGACTGCATTCAAATTCCATCAATAATCATGCCAGTATTTGAAAATATATCTCTTTATCTATTAACCTGGCCTTCAGGATTACTAGTTCAGTGACATTATCATTATTTCTTCATGCAAGCCATACAGGAAATGGCCATTCTGCATTAATCAAGGCTTTTTCAGAACATTGCACATTGCAAGCTTCATGAGGAGATGGTGACTTGAAACCAATGTTATCCAAAAAAGATTGTGATGATGATACCTATGAAGAGCCTCATATGATCAGGATATCTGCAGTTGCAGACTTAGTTGACAGGGTAGATTGATTCAGGTTGGCTTCAGCTAATCTGAGGCAATGCTGAGCCTAGTAGACATTCTCACCAGTACCCAGAAAAAACATTCCATGGTCAACCATCCATTCCTCCTGGCCCCCAATGCTCAGCCTTTACTCCTGTCACACCATTTCTCTCAAGTACAAAGACCACTTGGACTTTGGCAGACAGCTGTTTGGAGGTTGGAATGATAGAGCTTTGAAATAATGTTGGTGCTTTGCAAACCATCTACATGCAAATAAGATATTGTGAAGTTCACAGTTTAACTACATTTTTTTCTCTTCTCTTTCTTATTACTCTTATATTCTGCTACTCTTGTTGTTTCAGTGGAGCTCTAGGTAGGCTCCTTGCTCCCTAGATATGACTGTTGACATGCTCATGGTCAATACCATCAGGGTTTTGAGCCTCTGAGAGACTGCTACACCTGTTCCTTTATGGGGCACAATTAGTCATCATGATGAAGCAGTCAAAGGCACTGCAATGAAGGGGAAGGGCAAAAAGTTAAGAATGGCAACATCTTAAAAAGTTTCCACATCTGTGTTTGCCATCTCCATGGCATATTTGTTTTTCTCTGCTTGTCAAGAGATAGACTTTGATGTACAGCCAAAGCAAAGCCTTCCTCCATCCTATTAAGTTGTCAGCTTGTGTGCACAGGACGTCAGACAAGACCAACCTGTGTTCAGTTTCCTGTTTTGGCCGATCTTCCATGATGGTGGCCACTCTTTCTATGGAGCAGGACATCAGCATAAAGGCCTGAGGCATCGTGGCATGGAAACTGACCTTGCCTGTCTCTCTCCAGTTATGAACAGGGCCATTGGAATTGCAACACAACCTCTAGCATTCCCTGTTGAGTTTCAAAAATGTCCAGCACGTGGATGGTCAAGTTGCAGTGTCTGCGATGAACTGAACAGATCTTGGATGGTCCTTTGTGCTCCAAAGGAAACTCTCCACTATTGTTTTTGTCTTTAAAACCTTTTCCTACTCATCAGTGGTGTGTGGCTATTGCATGACAAATTGATGACTTTGCCTTGGAGGACAGGCTGTTATGTCTCTGTCTGAGTAAGTGAAACATGCGCAAGAGTTGTATAGCAGTTCTTGCTCAGTTAATGACCTTCTCTGTTTGCTCATCATCCTCATCCCACACCAATGCCTAACAGGTACTTGCAGTACCTATAGGGGGTGAAAGATAAGCATTAAAACTGACAATATTAAAGAGTTGAAACTCATTATTTTTCATCATGAGTGTTGAGTATGTGATGTGACTATGGTATCAATCTCTGTCACAAGGGAAGGCCTCTTCTCTTCATCTCTATTGGCCAACTCCTTACTCTGCATGTTTTCAAGATGTCCCATCTCACACCAATAAGAATCATGATAACTAAGGGGCCTGTCTCAATCTTTTGCTTTTCCCTGGTGTCTGCACTTTCTTTTTTCTGCAAGGAAAGAAAGAAACGATTCTTGAGTAGATTTCTAAAAAGTGTCTCACAGAATGTGGGCAATACTCGTCTGTCCCTAGGTTTTTGATGGTACTGAACACAAGTAATGATGCGATAAGACACACCTTGTTAAAACCTTTCATCATGTACTGGTCAGGACACTTCACAAGATTACCAAGAATGGAGAAACCAATGTGGAATGAGAGAAGCATAGTAATTGGTCTGCAAATGGACTCCTAATTGGTAAATGCACTGCTATGGAGAATGCAGCAGTCAATGGTGATTGACAGTTAACTGTGAGACTTTGTTTAGATTTTAAACCAAGTTGATCAGCTCTGATTAGTCAGGACTTTGTGCACATACTTTTAGAATAACAAAGAACAGTGGTCCCTCCGCTAAAATATGAAGCTTCCATCATGCAACAATATAGATTGATTTATTCAATACCACATTATCCACATCTGATTCTTATTCTGAGGATCCTTCTAAGGAAAGGTCATTTGATCCAAAATGTTACATCTGTCTTCACTCCACAGATGCTGCCAGATGTGTTGATCTTTTTCAGCAATCTCTATTTTTATTTCTGATTATTATGTTATGGGAGCTAGCATAGTATTGCCTCATCAGGTAAAAACATCCTGCTCAAAGCATAGTCTTATATCATGATTACAGTCCAGACAGAACTTGCATTCTCTATAGTCCCTTTCACATTCTTATGGGGCTGAGAAAGCAAGGTGATTTTAAAGACCAGGGAACTGTTGAGCATAATGTAGGAGCAAATTACTGCAGATGCTGAAATCTACACTGAAAACAACAAATGCTGGAGATCACAGCGGGTCAGACAGCATCCATGGAGAGAGAGAGAGAGAAAGCAAGCTAACATTTCAAGTCTAGATGACTCTTCAGAGCTGAAATGAAGTGTGGAGGGGGCAGCATTTCTCCAATGGTGGTGGTGGTGGTGGTGGGGTGGGGGAGACAGTGTTGGAATGCAGAATGCTGAGGGAGAAAGGATGTTGGTAGCTCAGGCTAATTGATTGGAATGTGAGAATTGCAGAACAATGGTGTGTCTGACTGTCAGCCTGGAAAGAACAGACAGTCACACTGGAATGGGGGAGGGATGAGAGGACATGGTGACAGAGGATATAATAAGTAAAGTTAAAAGAACGTGAACATATTGAGTTGGTTCACAATTTGAAGGTGTTGAACTCAATATTAAGTCCAGAAAGCTGTAAAGTACCTGGTTTGAAGATGAGATGTTGTTCCTCCAATTTGTGCTGTGATTCACTGGAGCACTGCAGCATACCGAGGACAGACATTTGGGCATGTGAGCAGGACGCTGTGTTATAATGACCAATTACTGGAAGGTTGGGATCATGCTTGTGCACAGACTGAAGGTGTTCCGCGAAGCGGTCACCCAGTCTGTGTTTGGTTCCTCCAATGTAGAGTAGGCCATACTGGGTGCAGTGAATACCAAACACAAGATTGGAGGAGGTACAGGTGAAATGTTGCTTCACTTGGAAATACTGTTTAAGTCCTTGGATAGTGAGCAGGGAGGAGGTGAAGGGGCAGATGTTACACTTGCTGCAGTAACATGGGAAGGTGCCATGGGAAGGGGGGATAGCGATAGTGTTCAATAAATGGACTAGCATGTCCTGGAGGGAATGACTCTTGCCAAATGCAGATGGGAGGGTGAAGGGAAGATACGTTTAGCAATACTGATGTGCTAGATTTATTTGAAATGGTAGAGAATGATCCTTTAAATGCGGAGGCTGGTGGGGTGAAAAGTGAAGACACAGGGGACCTGTTCACACTGTTATGAATGATGGGAAGGGGCATGGGGCAGAAGCACGGGTGAGAGGTCGCATGTGGTTGTGGACCCTGTCAATTATGGTAAGTGGGAAACCATGGTTGTGGAAGAAGCAAGCCATGTCAGCAGGTTTGGTTTGGAAGGTGGATCATCTGAACAGAAGCAACGTCAACAAAGGAACTCGGAGAATGGGATGGAATCCTTGCAGGACGTGGGATGTGAAGAGCTGTAGTGAAGGTAGCTATGAGGGAGTCAGTGGCTTTGTAGTTGATGGCAATGGACAGTTTATTCCCTGAAATGGAGACAGAACAGTCAAGGCAAAAAAGGCAAGTGACAGAAATGGACCATATGACAGTTATAAAGGGTTGAAAAGTGGAGGAAAAATGAAAACATTTTTCCACGTCCTGACAAGAGCCTGAAGCAGCAATGAAGCAGTATTTGATGTCTTGAAGAAAAAGTTGTGGGAGGAGGCTGGGTCTGATGCAAGGATTGTTCTGTAGCTACTCCTTTGACTTGGCATAAGTGAAATGAATTGAAGGAGAAATTGTTCAGTAAGAGAATAAGTTTAGCCAGGTAGAGGAGAATGGTGGCAGTGGATGGAAAGTGTTCAGGTCTCTGGCAGAGGAAGGAGCTGAGAGCTCTCAAACCATCCTGGTGGGCGTGGGAGATAAAGAGGAACTGGACATTTATGGTGAACTGGAGGCAGTTATGACCAGGGAACTGGAAATTGTCAATATGACAAGAGAGTATCAGAGGAATCGCGGATGTAGGTGGGCAGGGTCTGCGAAAGTGGAGAGAGGATGGAGTCAAGATAGGAGGAAATGAGCTCAGTGGAGCAGGAACAAGCTGTTACAGTGGACCTACCAGGACAGGCTAGTTTGTGGATGTTGGGAAGGAGGTAGAAGTGGACTGTCAGTGGTTGGAAGACTTTAAGGTTGGAGGCAGCGGTGGGGGTTAAGATCTCTGGAGGTCAGTGACAGTCCTGGCAAAAATCGCTTGATTAGGCAAAAGTGAGGACTGCAGATGCTGGAGATTAGAGTTGGGAGTGTGTTGCTGTAAAAGCGCAGCAGGTCAGGCAGTATCTGAGGAGCAGGCGATTCGACATTTCGGGCAAAAGCCCTTCATCAGGATTGAGGCTGTGAGCTGAAGGGGTGGAGAGATAAATGGGAGGGGGTGAGGCTGGGGGGCAAGGTAGCTGAGAGTGCAATAGGTAGACGGAGGTGGGGGTAATAGTGATAGGTCGGAGAGGAGGATGGAGCAGATAAGTGACCAACTCAGCACTGACATCTACAAGCCCACTGTATCCCACAGCTACATGGATTACACCTCCTCCCACTCTGCCTCCTGCAAAACTGCTATCCCTTTTTCTCAATTCCTCCACCTCCACTGCATCTACTCCCAGCAGGACCAGTTCCACCACAGAACACACCAGATGACCTCCTTCTTTAAAGACCACAATTCCCCCTCTGACATAGTTGATGATGCCCTCCAGCGTATCTCATCCACTTCCCACACCTCCTCCCTTGAGCACCACCTCTTCAACCACAACAAGGACAGAAACCCCCAGTCCTCACCTTCCACCGAACCAGCCTTTGCATACATTGCTTCAACTTCCACCATTTCTGCCAACTACAAATGGACCCTACCACCAGAGATATATTTCCCTTCCCACTCTACTTGTGTTTCGTAAAGACCATTCCCTTTGAGACTGCCTCATCAGGTCCAAGCCCCCCAACAACCCATCCTTCCCTTCCTGTACCTACCCCTGTCCACCCAGGAATTGCAAAATCTGTGTCCACACTTCCTCCCTCACCTCTGTCCAAGGACCCAAAGGAACCTTCTGCAAACATTAAAGTTTCACCTGCATTTCCATACATGCCATTTACTGTTGCTCCCGATTCGGTCTCCTCTACATTGCGGACAGGACACCGATTCGCAAAGCACTTTAAAGAATATCTTCGGGATATCCGCACTAACCCATCTCACCGCCAAGCACTTCAAATCCCTCTCCTACTCTGCCAAGGCTATACAGGTCCTGGGTGTCCTCATTCACCACTCCTTAACCACCCAATGTCTGGAGAAAGAATGCCTCATCTTCTTCCTCGGGACCCTCCAACCACATAACATCAAAATGAATTTCACCAATTTCCTCATTTCCCCTCCACCTACCTTATCCCAGTTCCAACCTTCCAACTTGGCATTGTCCTCATGACCTGTCCATCTTCCTTCCCATCTATCCACTCCACTCTCCTCTCCGACTGATCACCATCACCCCCATCTTCATCTACCTAGAACACTCTCAGCTACCTTCCCCCCACTTATTTATCTCTCCACCCTGTACTGGAAACAACAAATGCTGGAGATCAGAACTGTTGAGCATAAACCTTCATGTCTGGAGATTGATGATTCTGTAAACATGTGGGAAGAAAAATTAAATAAAATGTTGACAGAGTCAGATGAAAGCAAAACACAAAGCAACAAGACTAGTGATCCTAGTTTCAATACAGGACAAAAAAAAACTAACCACCCTGTGCTTCAGGGGATCTCTGGATGTAGTTTTGAGTGAACTGACCATGTCCTACAATATCAGATTGCACACATATGGTTGTATGATACAAATACTTTACCAGGTAAAAAATGAGGTCTGCAGATGCTGGAGATCAGAGCTGAAAATGTGTTGCTGGCTAAAGCGCAGCAGGTCAGGCAGCATCCAAGGAACAGGAAATTTGACGTTTCGGGCATAAGCCCTTCATCAGGAATGACAACTGATGAAGGGCTTATGCCCGAAACGTCGAATTTCCTATTCCTTGGATGCTGCCTGACCTGCTGTGCTTTAACCAGCAACACAAATACTTTACCAGGCAGCTTATTTATTCACAGCAGACTAGCAGGGTGTGATCAGCAGGATGTCTCTCATTGTAATCAGAATGTTCTATCCATTGCATTAAATATACACAAACTCAATGGACCTTCTTGTCACATATGCACAGGGGGGCAGCTAAGAATTAGATTGGTGAAGACAAACTGGCTTCTCCTCTTCTAAACATTAACAAAGCCAAAATATAAATCCTCTAGGCAATTTCTGGAAAAAAAAAGCCTTACTCAGTCAGCTGTGCCTTAGTGTAACAAAAAGTCTGCTTTCCCCATGCACAGTAATAAGCATGCTAAGATAAATTACATTAATTATTTATAGAGTTACATCAAAATGTTTTGCAGATATTAAATGATAATCAGATACTCAAATCAATAGCCGATGGAGTTTAACCTTGTTAACACAAAAATGGCGAATACTTGTTTTAAACTTCTAAGTTAATGGTTGGCGAACAAAATCCGAGAGTGATCGAACTAGAGTAGACCATATGGCCCATGGAATCTGCTTCACCACTCAGTCTGAACATGGCAGTGTTTCTGTTTCAATTGCACTGTTTCACCTGCTTCCCATCTCCCTTCATACCCCGAGCAATACAAAATCTGTCTCTCTCTGGCTTAAGTACATTCAATGATGGAACATCTACAACCCTCTGAAATGGAGAATCCGAAGATTCACAAAGTGCTGGAGAGTGAATACATTTCTCCTCCTCTCAGCACTAAAGACTTGGCCTCTTATCCTGAATTCTGGATTAGTGGTGCTGGAAGAGCACAGCAGTTCAGGCAGCATCCGAGGAGCAGCGAAATCGACGTTTCGGGCAAAAGCCCTTCATCAGGATTCCTGATGATTCCTGATGAAGGGCTTTTGCCCGAAACGTCGATTTTACTGCTCCTCGGATGCTGCCTGAACTGTTGTGCTCTTCCAGCACAACTAATCCAGACTCTGGTTTCCAGCATCTGCAGTCATTGTTTTTACCTCTTATCCTGAAACTTGATCCAGATTCTCCAGTCAGAGGGAACAACTTCTCAGTATAAACTGTGCTTAGCCCTTCAGAATCTTTTATGTTTCAATGAGATCACTTCTCAGTCCTACGAACCCCAGCGTCTGTAGCCCCAATTTATTCAGACTCTTATCATCAGATACATCTCTCAAAGAGGAGTAATCAAATGAACTTTCACAGTTCCACCTTGAAGGAAAGTATATCTTTCTTCAGATACGGAGATTGCAATTGCTCATGATATGCCAGGAATGGTTTCTCCATGACCGTATACAATTCTCTTGCGATAACGGCCATCATGAATAAATGCTAACCATTCCTGATGAAAGGCTTATACCCAAAATGTTGATTTTCCTGCTCCTTAGATGCTGCCTGACCTGTTGTACTTTTCCAACACCACACTCTTGACTCTGATCTCCAGCATCTGCACTCCTCACTTTCTCCATCGTTAATAAATGCCAACTTTCTGAGTTCCATGAACAAGTGCACCCAATCTTACTGAACATCATCATTTGCAAGTATCATGCTTTTGAGAAAAATATTCTGCGGGCTGAATGTTTTTCTCAGAAATTGGCTGAATGTCATTCTCTGGCTGCTTCATGGAGTAGTCCTCTCTGCGAGGTCTAGCAAGCTTTCTCAATTGTCTCAAGACCTATGGAGGTTTAGAAAATTGTGAGGAGCATGGATGAGGTGAACAGCCAAGGTCTTTTTCCAGGATAGGGGAGTCCAAAACTAGAGGGCATAGGATTTAAGGTGAGAAGGGAAATATTTAAAAGGGATCTAGGAGGCAATGTTTTCACGCAGAGCGTGGTGTGTTATGGAATGACCTGCCAGAGGAAATGGTGGAGGCTGGTACAATTACAACGTTTAAAAGGCATCTGGTTGGATATATGAATAGGAAGGGTTTAGAGGGATATGGTCCAAATGTTGGCAAATGAGACTAGATTAATTAAATATATCTTGATGAGTTGGGTTTGTTTCTGTGTTGTGCATTTCTACAGCTCAATAAACTCATTAACCATGCACCTCATCTTTATAGCACCCTCCTTGTCCTACTGTCCTACTAGCCACTCACTCAATGAAGTCCTTAATTGGGGAGAACAATTGGATTCTGCTCCTGCCACACCAAGTGTTACTCCAACCATGAGGAGGTGTCCTGAAGCCTGACACCAACCAGGGAATACAACCTCTGAACTCCTGGTCACAACTGTAGGGTGTCATGTATTCCTGGAATTTACTGCCTATTATCACTACCACATTCACTAACACTCGCTGAGTTCAATGGCAAAACTTTGCCTTGGTCCTATGGATACGCTGAAGTCCTTGCCCTCATCTGCACAGGAAGGAAGTACATCATACCAGTTGGTTAAATAAAGGACTGAAACTTGTGTACCATTCCACCCTGGATCCCCTGAACTATCTGATTCCCGGACCAACTTCTTGATCATTGAACAACTTCACCATACTATTAACTGACAGGATGTGACTGCCTCCTGGCACAAAGTACCTCCTCAATCCTGATCCTCCACAATATTTGCAATATCTGCTGTGTCACAATACCTGTGACACAGTAGCTCTGAACTGAAGTAGATTGAGTTGTAGACCCTTATCACAGCTTTGGTGGTCCAGTACTGCAAAACATTCTGTGAACTCACTACATGGTCCAACAGTTGTTCTTATCGTTCTCTGCCTCACCTTATTTATTACTTGCTTACTTCATTAAATGAATGGCTGAAGCAATAGCAAGCCTCAGTTTCCTTGACAAAATGAGAAAACTTGCAAGCTACTGGAGGTAAAACAAAAATAAACAGCAGCACCACTTTTGATCTCTGCACAGGATTCCCACATGCATCATGAACAGCATGAGGTTCACAAACTGCTCTGATTCACGATTGTTCTGTATTCCTACACAGCATAAAATGGTGCCATTTGGACCACCGTGTTTGTGCTAACTCTTTGAAAGAGCTATTCAATTAAGATTCACTTCCCTGATCTTCCCATGTAATCTGGCAATTGTTTTCCTATCATGTACTTATTCAATTGCCTTTACAAAATATCATCACATCACAAGTCAAGGCAACTCATTGCAATAAAGAAATGAGTCCTCCTCTCCTTCCTGGTTGCTTTGGCAATTGCCTACAAATTTCCTCCTCTGGCTGTTGACTCTCCTGCCACTTTAGTTATCAAGACCAAATAGAATTTTTAACACTTCTAATTAACCTTCCTCCTTTTCCTCTTCTTTGTCCAGGATGTATCATCTTCTCAAGTGTCGGCATGTTATTAAAATCCTTCCTCTCTGGTACTATTTGGTGAAATTCCCACCAATTGGTTACAAGGCTGATGTCCAATGGCCAGAACTAGAGGGCATAGGTTTAGGGTGAGAAGGGAAAGATATAAAAGAGACCTAAGGGGCAACTTTTTCACTCAGAGCGTGGTACACGTATGGAATGAGCTGCCAGAGGAAGTGGTGGAGGCTATTACAATTACAACATTTAAAAGGCATCTGGATGGTATATGAATAGGAAGAGTTTGGAGGGATATGGGGCCAAGTGCTGACAGGTGAGACTAGATTGGGTTGGGATATTTGTTCGGCATGGACGACTTAGACCAAAGGGTCTGTTTCTGTGCTGTACATCTCTATGACTCTTTGACTAATTTATGGCAAAATCAAAGGAATCTTGCTGCCTTTGAAAATGTTCCTTGCCAGTTATTTGGTTTGATTTATTTATTGTCACCTGTATTTTGTTACAAAATGCAGGGAAAAGTGACGTATAGTGTTGCTACTCTCCGGTGCCATCTAAAAACACAGAAAAATAAACCAAATCAGAGAATGTAAAGGCAGGAAAATGAAGAAATGAATGAAGGTTCCAATGTAACAGTCCTTCTTGTTAAGTGATCCGTCATGGGCCATGGGTCCCGTGGCCAGGCAGATGGCCCCTTCGCTGTGTTGCTGTGGCCTGAATGAAAGTCTTTAGCACCACCTGAACCCACACTGACTCTCTCACCACTCTGAGTTCTCACTGGACCTCACCAATGCAGATGTCACCGATGAGTTGGGTACCAAACCAGTCCAAATTCGACTCTGCTACTGCGATGGGTCCACTTTGGGCCCACCTCACCAATGCAGCTGCTACTGATGCCACTGGGTGTCATACTGAGCACAAACATGCTTCCACTGCCACCTCTGATTCTGTGCTGGAAGCAGATGGGTACCCAAACTCACCTTCACTAATATCCTTTAGGGAAGGAAATCTATCATCCTTAACTGGTCAGGTCTACATGTGACTCCAGGCAAACAGCAATGTGGTTGACTGCCGTTTGGGCAAATAAGGATGGGCAATAAATACTGCTTTAGCCAGTGATGCCTATATTCTGTGAATGAATTAAAAGAAAAGAAGCCACAAGAAAGCCAAACTCAACTCTAGTGCCATTCAGTCTGATAGTGTGATCTTCCCAGAGACAATCTGTTGACAGCTGGAAGAGGGGTGCACTCTGATGCCAGATGTCACCCTGGAAGACTGTGTCCCATTCTCCTTATTACCTCCTGTTTACTAAATATTCATCACAGCCATTGTTCGCCCATAGCTGGTGTGACCAGCAAGAGGCAGAAATCAATTGTCCTGCTGAGCCGGTGCCACAATCTGCAACTTGGCTCCCGGCTGAAGTTATTAAACTGCACTTGATAAAGTGGGATGATTCCAACCACATTTTCACAAGTCTATACTCAAGGCATTAACAGATTTTCTTTAGCAGAATTTCTTGCAGATAGGCTTCGGATCGGCAATTATGTAGGACTGCACCGTTGAACAAATCAAGAATTAATTTGGAGTCCCAATTCTGGACTCAGTTAAAAAAACTAATTTAAGCTAGATATGGTTAGTATTACAATTAGCCTTCATGATCTCATTGTTAGGGGAAAATAACACAACTGAGTCTTTGTTGCTAGTTACTACATACCTGGTGAAGACAGGGTTTGAAAGTTGAGGACTGTTAGGGACTGCTAGTGGACACTCCCTAACTGGTCACATGTAACCATAGAGAGCTATAGCATGGAGGAGACCAACTTGCTCATTATAACTGTGTTAGCTCTTTGATCAAACTCTATCATTCAAATATCTGATAGATCACAATAGCATGTGTAGGCTAGACCAAGTAAGGATTGTAGACTTCATCCTGAAAGAATATTAGTCGTGAAGGAGGCCATTGAATCTGTCATATCCATGCTGGCCATCTGGAAGAGAAATCTAACCCATCTTCTTTTCATACGGTTGCACATTTTTCCTTTTTAGATCATCAACTAATTTTCGAACATGTAAGGAACATTTATGGGCTCTGGGTTTATACTCAATGGAGTTTAGAAGGATGAGTGGGGATCCAATTGAAACTTACAGAATACTGAATGGATGGACAGAGTGACGTTGGGAAAATGTTTCCATTGGTAAGAGAGACTAGGACCCAAGGGCACAACTTAGAGCAGAGGGAAGACCTTTTAGAATGGAGATAAGGAGAAACTTCTTCAGCCAGAGACTGGTGGATCTATGGAATTCATTGCCACAGAAAACTTTGGAGGCCAGGTCATTAAGTATAATTAAGTCTGAGAGAGATAGGTCTTGACTGTCAATGGGATCAAGGGTTACAGGGAGAAAGTGGGACCCCAGAGTTAAGAAATGCATTAGCCATGATTGAACAGCAGAGAACACTTGATGGGCTAAATGGCCTAATTTCTGCTCCAATGTCTTATGATCTTTTGGTCTTATGGTCTTATAGTGTTTCTTTAATTCCTTGATTAAACCTACTTCTACCACACACTCAGCCTCCTAGCCAGGATCTGGGGAAGAGCTGCATTATTTATATCAGTCAGTGAGCTGAACAGGCCTCAGGAATAGTGAGAAATCAGTGTGACAGGGTGAAAAGGCCAATGTTTTAACTGTCTTGTACTTCCCAAAATACTTCAGAGCTGTCTGAAAATCAGCTGCATTAGAAGTGTAGTGACATCATGATCAAATATGATGTGGAGATTCCAGTGTTGGACTGGAGTGGACAAAGTCAAAAATCACACAACACCATGTTATAGTTCAGCAGGTTTATTTGAAAACACAAGCTTTCAGAACCTTGCTCCTTCTTCAGGTGTTAGTGGAGATCAGAGGAAGGAGTGAGGCTCTGAAAGCTTGTGCTTTCAAATTAATCTGTTGGACTATAACACGGTGTTGTGTTATTTTTGACCATGATCAGATATGAGCAGAAAATGTGTTGCTGGTTAAAGCACAGCAGGTTAGGCAGCATCCAAGGAATAGAAAATTCGACGTTTCGGGCATAAGCCCTTCATCAGGAATGAGGAGAGTGTGCCAAGCAGGCTAAGATAAAAGGTAGGGAGGAGGGACTTATCAGATATGACCAGGTAACATGGGGGAAAGTGTATAACAATCACTTTGACATAGGTCATATTGATATCTGTGATTGATGGATCCTGACAAACTGCAAAAATGCATTTATTTCGTCAATCATTATGACTAAATGAACAGTTTATTTGCTGTTAGGGGAAATTTTATCCTGTAATTGCTTTCAACCATAACCGTTCTCAAGCTCAATACTTTGCAAATATGTGTCATAGCACAACCTTAAGTATGACTTCCAACTTGTCAGAAGCCTGAAGCTGGATGACTAGGTGACACAATAGCTTTAGCAGACTAGCTTTCCTCCTCAGGGAAGTGGGCTTGATTGCAGCTGACGTTGACGGGAAGGATGTCTTGCTCCCTGTCAACTGAGCAAGGACTTAAGTGATGTCTGGTCTGGGAAATGGAAGTGTCATATTGATGCTGTAAGAAGTGCTCCTGTAAAACTGCATGTTAGAGTTGATTGGAGAAAGCCTTACCCAGGGAATAGTTCATGTTGTCAGCTCATTCAAAAACAGAGAAGCATTCCAGTTGCTATCACTGCTATCCCTCATCGTGATAAACAGACACTCAGCAACTATTCAAAAGCATTGCAAAATTCTTCAGGCTGAAGCTTCTAAACATCCAAGATTAAAGTTTATTTTGAGCAAAGCTGATGGATAAAGTCAACATTGAGTTCCAGTCACACAGACCAACTCTTCACTTGCACCCGCTGTTGGAGAATTTTTGGGTTACAAATAGGTTTGACCAGTCACCAGCAGACATGCAACCAACCTAAAATAAAGAAATGCTAACAGAACCAAATTATTAACTAATGGCTCTTTTGGCTGATTTTCACATGCTCAGATTTCGTTCAAGATTACAGTGGATCACAGTGGGCTATGATTATTTCTAGGAACATATAGGTGCTGATTGTAGTTCAGAGAATGGACTAGACAATAAGTTCTTTTTCAGGTAAAGGTTGGACTATATCATAAGTGTAGCATTGTTAAAAAAAAAAGATGTGAAGGGAGGATTAATTTCCCTCTTTTCCATCCATGGTTGGCTACATGAAAAAATATTTTTGAACACAAGGCTGTGCTGCTATAAATGATGAATGCAGATTTCTCCAGCTTTCTCATTTCCCCTCCCCCCACCTTTTCTCAATCCCAACTCCCAGACTCAGCACCGCCTTCTTGACCTGCAATCTTCTTCCCGACCTCTCCGCCCCCACCCCCTCTCCGGCCTATCACCCTCACCTTAACCTCCTTCCAACTATCGTATTCCCAACGCCCCTCCCTCAAGTCCCTCCTCCCTACCTTTTATCTTAGTCTGCTTGGCACACCCTCCTCATTCCTGAAGAAGGGCTTATGTCCGAAACGTCGATTCTTCTGTTCCTTTGATGCTGCCTGACCTGCTGTGCATTTCCAGCAACACATTTTTAAGCTCTGATCTCCAGCATCTGAAGTCCTCACTTTCTCCCTGTGCTGCTATAAAAGTATAGTTACCCATAGCTTACTCAATCCATGAGGAGAAAACTTGTGAAGACAATAAGAATGTTTTATTATCTTCTATTTCAAGAAAAGTAACAAAAATAAGATTTCACGCAGACACATACACTGATGCAAAGTTAAAAAGTACATGGTTCAATGCAAATAAGGATAAAATGAAAATACAACAGAAAATACTTAGCAAGTGCAAGGGTTTAACCCGAAACCACACTTAAAGAGTATCTTGAATATGAGTATCTCCAAAATGCAAAACTCATCAAACAGGTGATGGGTAAATATTACCAGACAAGGTGGTATCAGAGTAGGGCTCTTGAGCCATAGCTTGTCCACTCCAACTGCTTTTATTTTATTTCTTGTCTCACTTTTTTTGCTTTTTTCTCTCTCTGTACCTTTACTTATGTTTTGTCCTGAGCTCGGATGGCATCTGTAGTGGTGAGAGGCAAGCACAGATCTTGAGTATACAAACTTCATGCCTCGAGTGGCCCCAGCCCAGAGGAGAGTGGCCCCCGCCCAGGGGAGAGTGGGCCCAGAGTGGAGAAAAGTGGCCCCAGCACAGAGAAGAGTGGGCCCAGCCTGGAGAAGAGTTGCCCCAGCCCAGAGAAAAATAGCCCCAGCCCGGAGGAGAGTGGCCCCAGCCTGGAGGAGAATGGGCCCAGCCCGGAGAAGAGTGGCCCCAGTCCAGAGGACAGTGGCACCAACCGAGAGGAAAGTGGCGTCAGCCCAGAGGAAAGCGGTCCCACCCCAGAGGTGAGTGGGCCCAGCACAGACCTTGAGTGAGCACTAACTTACTTTCTGGGCTGAGCACAGCACCTAACATTGGAATTGGTGGATGGCAATTGGCAAGGGCAATGTCATCAAGGTAGGTCCAGGCGCGAAAGATGGCTCCTGAGGATTAGTCTTCGAGTAAAAAGTGAGGTCTGCAGATGCTGGAGATCAGAGCTGAAAATATGTTGCTGGTTAAAGCACAGCAGGTTAGGCAGCATCCAAGGAACAGGAAATTCGACGTTTCGGGCCAGAGCCCTTCGTTCCTGATGAAGGGCTCTGGCCCGAAACGTCAAATTTCCTGTTCCTTGGATGCTGCCTAACCTGCTGTGCTTTAACCAGCAACACATTTTCAGCTCCTGAGGATTAGTGACTTCTTTGTTGGTTGGGTCCGATTTACAGAGGGGCAAAGCGGTGGTGGAGGGCAGGTGTCATTGATGGTAATAAGCCGGCTCAGGACTGATGGACTCTCTTCAAACTTCTTTTTTTAACTTTTTCTTAAATAATTCAAAATGGTGCTGAATCATGGCAACAAATGAAAGTTTTCACTTTGATTTTTGTATTCTTAATGTAAAATATATGTGACAGTAAGATAATGCATTCATTCAGATCAAAATAGGAGATCAAGGCCAATTCAAGTCTGGACACATTTCACTGTCTTTTGATCAAGTGTAAATTTCAATTCAGCTGATTTTGTCCTTCATCATTCGTTTCGTAAAGTTTGCCTAAACTGAATCGTCAAGTAATGGCTGTAGCCATTTTAAATCAATGTTGTGTCCTTTTTCTAAAAATAATTTTCCCTCATGGAAGATCCAGATAATGAAATTCGGTGATAGAATTTGAAAGTCATCAATCCCTACTTTGAATCTTCATGATAATTCTCACAGTTTCTCTAAAACAGAAAAAAAGTTTTCTGTCTATATGTCAAGTTGTCTCCTGTAAATTGCTGTGTGCTTTGCAGATTGGCAAAGTGTTTGGCTGTCTAATAGATACTCTTTCAAAAGGCCACAAATGGGGGAATCAGTTATTGATAGAAATTTGATTATGAAATTGAATGTTGAATTTCTTTACATGACGTTTTTAACTCAGCTAAACCATCACAGAGCTGCACATTTCCAAAATCAAAAATAATGTTTTGCTTGATGATGATAATGTATGACCTTCCGAATGCAAAACATCTATTGAGATAAGGTTAGACCAACAATAACTAGTTACGGCTAGCCAGAGTTGGTCTGTTATGTCTATATAACTTTTAAATAAAATCCTAACCTTCAGGGAGAATGATTGATGGCTACCCTCCAGGATTTAATGTTTTCAACAGATAAGGAAAGGTACTTAAAGACAAAAGCTTTTTTGTCTACATTTCAGATTGTTTCAACCAGGGACTGGGTGAGGAAGAAAAATAATGGAAAAATGTAAAGATCGTTTGGAAGATTGTTTTGAGAAAAGAAGCAGAAACAGAAGCAAGAAGATGAGCTAGAACTACATAGATCACTTGAAAAGAATGCTCAAATGAAATTGGGGATTAGGTAGGCAAGATAGGTTCAAAGTGGTTTGATAATTTAGAAATAAATCAAAGTCAATTAAAAGACAAAGGAACAACAGCAGCTGATGTTGACGTTTATGGTGAAGTCAGGAGAACTCAGAACAGGACAGACGAAGCTTCCCACTAACACAAGGTAGTGAACAGTCATGACATATTCCATTGGAAAGTTATACCATATCCCAATGAAAAGTCATACCATATTCCAATGCTTCCATCAAAGACGAATGTCCCCGTAAAATAAAAGCTTACTGAAGGGATGATTTAGATTTTGGGTCTATGAAAATCATATGAATTTGGAACAATTATTGGACAAGTATTTTCTTTGTTCTTCCCTTCTTCTGAAAGCTCTCCTTCATTGCTCTCCTGCTAACACTCACCCGAAATAAAGCTTTATGGAACATAAACCACACTACTGTTTTGAAGCATATTGCGCATTAATTCCAGGCTGTGGAACGAATGCTTGCAGATTTCGAAGCTCTGCTCAATGATCATTCTCGGTTTCTCCTGAATCTCATTGGAACAGTCTTAAGCCTCACTGGTTGTCATGTCAAAAGCTGCCATCAGCCAAGTCTGAAGTCCTCTAAACCCTAATTATCCCATAATGTCCCTTGAAATGGGTTTACAAATTAGAATTTTGTGGGATATGAAAAACCAAGAGGGTAGTTGTCCTTCTTTCTAAGGATATTCCAAATGATTTTATTCAGACTCCTCATATTGGCCTAAAAATTCTTGCTTCTAAACAAGCCTCTGTAGTCAGACTTGAGCAAGCAATGAAGCTTTCCTTCATTATTAAAGAAAACTTAAATGGTCTGGATCTCTACAACTACAGTCCCAGGGGATGTGCAAATAGATATTTTAATGCCTCATGAATGGTGTTGTTATTTTTGAAACCTGAGTGGTGGATTAAAAGCATCTTGAAAAATGAAAGCTCAGATCAGTGCACATTTTAAGTGTGACAGGCCATGAGGTGTAGTGAAAGGGACCTAGATGGCCAATAATTAGCATAGTAGGCATCTCCCTAGGTGAGTAAAAAATGAGGTCTGCAGATGCTGGAGCTCACAGCTGAAAATGTGTTGCTGGTCAAAGCACAGCAGGCCAGGCAGCATCTCAGGAATAGAGAATTCGACGTTTCGAGCATAAGCCCTTCATCAGGAATCCTTGTAGAGGGAGGAAGAGAGCTTCTTCAAGGAGCTTCTCCCTAGGTGATATCATGTCATACTCAGTTACTAACCTGGCAAGATACCAGCAACCTTGTCAAGCTTGTTGTTTACTATTGGAAGAGTCCAGTGAGTGCTCACTCACTCTATGGAGCTTACTAGGCTCCATGGAGCTTTCTACAAAGGAATTGAAGGATTTAAGTGTGGGAAAGATAATTTCATGTTGGCTGATCTTTGTGGGACCTTGCGCACCAAGTTGTGCTGCAGGAAGCTACAGTCTCAGCGAGCAGGTGCAATTGGTACGGAATAACATGGAAGAAAAGAAGTGAGGTGCAGCAGTTCAACAAAGCAGCTCACTACCACCTCCTCCAGGGATTGGTAAAAACTGCTGGCCTGCTGTGACATCTGCGTTCTCATGAATGAATAAAAACAGTCTGCTTTTAAGTTGAAGTGAGCTGCCCAGGAAGACAGAGAAATTCAGTGCCGCTATTATTGTATTCACCTCTGGCCACCGTATTTTCAGAAGGACGAAGATCATTGGATGTTTCCAAAGATAATTAATTTGAACTACAAGGTTCATTTGAGGAAGCTGGGGTTGTTTACTTTGAAACAAAGGAGATGAGAAAGATTTAGTGGAACTGTAGGCCACGAGTTTCCATTTTGAGGCCTAACTATAAGGCAGGCAAATTCAGTGATGATAAAGTTCAATGGTGCGACACAGTGTCTCTGTGATTCGCATTGCTGCCTCATAGCACCTGGGACCTGGTTTGATTCCAGCCTCAGGTAAGTGTCTGTGTGGAGTTTGGCTATTCTCCCTGCGTCTGTATAGGGTTTCCTCCCAAAGTTCAAAGATATGCAGGTCAGGTGGATTGACAATGATAAGTTGTTTATAGAGTCCAGGAATGTGCAGGCTTGGTGGATTAGCCACGGGAAATGCAGGGTTATAAAGTTGGGGGAAAGGGTTTGATGGGAGGGTTGGTGTGGACTTGATAGACTGGATCACCTGATTCTGTGCTGTAGGGATTCTATGAAACTTATTGCTTCCACCAGTGAGAAAATTAAGTGAATTGAACTACAATCAGCTTGCTAAAAGCTGACTGGCAAATTGCAGGCCTCAGTGTTAATGCCCTGCCTGACCAAAATTTGCCCACCAGAACAAATGTAGGGAGATTTCAAGAATTGTTGTTGGAGACTTGGTCTTCAGAGGATCCAATTGCAGGAAACTAACTCTTTTCCTTTTGTATCTCACCAGGTAGAGTTTTTGGCAACACAGATTGGCTTGGGGGTCAGAGGTAACGATAGGAGGATGGCTTTCAATAGCCATCCTCTTGTTACCTCCATCCCTGCCCACAGTTACACCTAGCTTAGGATAAATAGAGGCAACTTCCCAACCTGGCAGGCAGATCATCTAGGTTTCCCAGTCAGGAAGATGATTTGAGACCTTTACATGGCTGTTAATTGATTATTTAGACACTTCAATTAGTGGAGAGCCAATATAGTCACTCATGGACTATCTTGTTCAGCACTATTGAGTGAGACTTTGAGAATGGTACAATTGCCTTTTAATGTGCTCCTCTCACTGTCTTCTACCAACCTCCAAGGGAAAAGCAAATTAAAACAATGGAATCCACCATGAGCCACCAAGAACCCCGGCCAGGATCCACCATGTCTGCTGTGAGACAAGACCAGATCCAACCATGGGCTACTGAGAGCCCAGTCCAGGAGCCACCATGTCTGCCGTGAGACCAAACCAGGTCCGGCCACGGGCCGCCATAATATTAGGCTTGGGACCCACCACAAGTGGCTGGGACACCAGGCTGACACCCACCGTGATGCCCAAAGGGGGAAGAAATGAGAAATAAAGGGGGAAAAGCAGAGAAGGAGTGGAGGAGCTCCAGTTGAAGCATCTTACTCTGCCGCCATCTTGACCAGAGGTGACATCCCCATTGTTTTTGTATTAGCTCGTGATCCAAGTTCAATGGAACAAAATGTTTGAGTAAAAACTGCAGGGAGATATGAGTAAACATTGTGAGTGGTGGTGCCCTATAGTTCACTTACGATGAAGGTGGGGGAGAGGAGATGACCAATAATTTCAAAGAAATTTGGATAGACATTTGAAAGAAATCAAATCACAGGACTACAGAGATAGAGTGGGGATAGCTTAGGTACCAATTTTATGTCAATTCCAGTTAATCATATGCAGATGGAGGGCTTGACTTCATTTATTACTTCAGCATGCAGAAAAAGATATTCACCCACACAATGGTCAGCACTGTGTTAGCAAAGCTATGCATTGACTTCAGAAATCTATACTTGTGTTTAATTATGTAAATAAATTTAACATAAGTGAAATTTGTCTCTTGTTTTAACCTCCATCAACAGGTTATAAAGAGATTAATATGGTTTACATTTTAGACAATTTCAAATCAACCTGCTTACCTATGTTCTTCCACATTCCTGGGGCAGGTAGGAGTTGAACCTAGGGTGCCTGGCCCAGATGTAGGGACATGGACTCTGCACCATTTACTCTATAGAGCACTCATGTGACAATGCTACTCCTTTAACAAGGTTATGCTGACCTTGTTTTTTTCCAGAGAGATCATAAAAGACACTGACTCTGAAAAGTCTAAGTTGTAGGGTTTCAGGGCCAATTTGATTATATCTAACAGATACTCCCTCAGACAAAAGGCTTTTAAGTTTTAGACTAACACTTGTACAATGAAAGGGGAATGGCCAGTTCTCCCAGCTCAGTTTTTCTCTGGTTTGGTTTGGTCTTTAGCAGTAATATAGAAAAAAAGCTGCTGGACCACAAAGAAGCAGGTCCATGCTGATCCTCCTCCCTCTTTGACTTCTCTCCTGTTAGGCCCTGGATTTGATTTTACCTTTTGTACCAAGGGGTAATTATGGGGTTTTGCAAATATTGGGAACAGCATCATTACGTTGGTATAAACTGTTGGGTTTTTGGACAGGTTCAATTATTCAGTATTCTATTTAATATGAATGAGTAATGACTATGATTCTTTGATTGTGTGTTATCTTGTCAGACCTGGGGAGGTCAGTGGATTTGTTATAGTAGTGTTCTGCAGACATGGAGTTCAGGGGTAGACACACAATGCATGCACCATCTCCTGATTTAGCTAACCAGTATCTCAAAACCATGAAATTCATTTGCCTGTCAAACAAGCACTGAGACCAATTAAATGTACTTTAAGAGAGCAAATCGCATGGATGCATTAATGGGCTAGGGCCCATTAGCGTAAAGCAATCTTAGAACTGGTCATATGATTTTTAGCTTGTGTAAGTACATGAGAAAAAGATTTGTATGCTAAGAGTGTCACCATCTTTGAACGAAGTGTGTCAACAGTTGGAAATTCAGATGCAAGTTGTTTTGTGATTATTCCATCAGGTCATTAACTTCAAAGAAAACCAGCTTAGGAATACTAAAAGCAAAATGACGAAATAACAAAAACAGCAAGTAATTTAACAGTTCTGCGATTTTATTACATCCCAGAGGATAATATTTATATAGAAAGCAAAGTGCTCAAAGCTGTCTTTGAGGTTACAGATCTGTCAGATAATTTCCCAAGAAGTGCATAATATCATTGAGCTACTGGAGAGATGACTGCTCTGTGTACCCCACGGGTCAGTATTGGAGTTATTGCTCCTTTTGATACATATTAATGACCTGAACCGAGTGGTATACAGGTATAATTTCAAAATGATATGAAACTTGGGAATGTCATAAACTGTGAGGAAGGGAGGAACAGACCTCAGGAATGCCAAGACATTCTGGTGATAATGATCACTGACATTACAGATAATATTTAACAGTGCAGTGTAGGGTGGTTCATTTTGACACGAAGACTGAAAAGAAACAATGTAAATTGAATAATGTCATTTAAAAGGGATGCAATAATTAAGAGGCCTGGGATGTGCATATACAACTTGAATGGGCTGCTAAAAAGGCATGCCCAATCCCTGAATTTATTAGTGGAAGCATAGATTGTGAACTTTGACTCAATAACAGGACTGGCTTCAATGTTGCAGAAGCTTGAAACTACGGTACAGTTCAGGTGACATTTAGGCATGGCTCATGCAATGCATCTGGGCTGACAAGGATCTCACCTGAGCATGCCATGGAGACACTAGAGACATACAGAATTGTTCACCACAACAAGGAAACAGCTACAGCACTAACAGAGTGACAATGGTGGGATCATCCTAAAGCAAGAAAGTAGGTTGGTGCAACATTATTTGTGCAGTTTGTGCAACACTCCCTCAGGGCGGCAAGTGCAAAATCCTTGGACTGGAATCAGCTAACTTGGTGCAATGTGTGTTTTTAAATCTTGTTTCTGAAATAATATGAAGGCAACCCAGAAGGAATTACCCCTTAACCTTCTAACAGCAGGGAAAAATGAACAGCTAGTTCATGGAAACATTCTGGGCTGTCAGTCTGGGTAAATCCAACTTGATCCCCGCAATTTCTCACAGTACCCCTGGTGTTGACATATCAGGGTTTGAAGGGGTTAATGTCAGTAACAGTGTGAATAGCAGCTCTCACTATTATATAAGGGATTGTACAGCAGACAGAATTGAGAAGTATCTCAGCAGGGCTTCAGTACAGTCATATAAAACCATATATTATTCCTCAATGTGTGAGAAAATTGTTATGTTAAAACCTATTAAAGGCTTAATAATTTCTCCAAAAGTAGACAAACTGAACACACAACATAACCAAGGCTTTGAATTGTTGAAGCATAACATTTAGCCCTTGTCCTTCAGAGATAACTGCCAGTGTTCTATTAGCTGAACTGACTATTGTCTGAATGAGTCTATGACAGTTTAATGATCCATACACTCAATCCCCAGCATTGTATCTCATCGTCAGAACACTTCAAAGAACTGAGCAACCAATGTTGTAATGTTGATCGAAGTTATAACATGATCCAGGTTATATGCAAACACATCTGGTATGAGCAAGTTTCCCTTTTTGATAGAAGGAGGAGGAATGTTAGGATTCTAAGAAAGCAAAGGGAGGAAATCAGAGAGCCTTGTCAAATAAGGATAAGGATAATCCAAAGCGATTCTACAATTACCTTAAGAGCAAAGAGCAACTAGAGAGAAAGTAGGGCCCCTTAAAGATTAACGAGATTATATTGGTGTTGAAGCTCAGGTGATGGGAGACATATTAAATGAATATATTGTGTCGGTTTTTACTGTGCAGAAAGAAATAGAGACTAGAAAACGCAGGGAGATAAATATTGTGTTTTGAAAACAGTTCACAATACAGAAGAGGAAATATTGTAGGTCTTAGAAAGCCGATAAGTGAATAAATCTCCAACATCTGATCAAGTGTATTCCAGAACTTTGTGGAAAGTCAGAGAGGAAATTGTAAGGCCCCTTACAGAAATATTTGTGTTATCTATAAATACAGGGGAGGTGCTGAATGACTGGAGAGTGGCTAATGCTGTGCCTTTATTCAAAAAGGGATGTCAGGATAAGCCTGGGAACTAAAGACCTGTGAGTTTGATTTCAGTGGTGGATAAGTTGTTAGAAGTAATTTTGAAAGATACAATTTATATGCTGATTTGAATTCTGCCATGGCAGATGGTGAAATTTGAATTCAACAAATATCTGGAAGTTAAAATCTAATAATGACTATGAATCCATTGTCGATTGTTGGAAAAGCCTATCTGCTTCCCAAATGTCCTTTGGGGAAGAAAAATGCCATTCTTACGTGGTCTAGCCGACATGTGACTCCAGACCTCAGCATGTGGTTGACTCTTAACCGGCAATAAATGCTGCCTAGCCAGCAACACCCTCATCCTGTGAATGAATAAAGGAAAAAAAAGATTATCTGAGATTACAAAGAGACCTTAAGCAATTGGGTTAATGGGCTGAAGAATGGCAGATGGAGTTTAACTTGGATAAATGTGAGGAAATGCATTTTGGCAAAACAAGCAAAGGCAAGACTTATACAATGGAAAGTAGGGCTTTGGGTAGTGATGTAGAAAATAGAGAGACCTAGAAATCCAGGTACATAATTCTGTGAAGTTTGCAGTACATGTAGATTGGGTAATTAAAAAGGCATTTAGCATGCTTGTCTTCATTACTTAGACCTTAGAGTATAGTAGCTGACACTTTATGTTGAGATTTTACAAGACATTGATGAATTCTCTTCTAGAGTATTATGTCCAGTTCTGGTTTCCCTGTTACAGGAAGGGTAGTATAAAGCTGAAGAGGGTTCAGAAAGAATTTATCAGGGTGTTGCCTGAAATGGAGGGTTTGAGTTACAGGAAGAGGCTGGATAGGCTGGGATATTTTTCACTGGAGAGTCGGACATTGAAAAGTGAAATTTTGGAGATTTATAAAACATTGAGAGATTTAGATAATCTGAATGGTGGGTGTCTTTCCCCTTATCTGGAAGATTTCAAAACTGGGGCCATATTTTTTAGGTGAGAGAAGGAAGATTTTAAAAAAGCCATGAGGGGCAATTTTCTTTTGCACAGTGAGTTATTCATATGCAGAATGAACTTCCAGAGGAAGTGGTGGATGCGGGTACAGTTTCAATGTTTAAAAGACATTGAGATAAGTGCATGAATAAGAAATGTTTGGAGGGAGATAGGCTGGAATGAGTTTAGTTTGGGATTATGGTAAGCTTGGACTGGCTGGACTGAAGGATCTTTTTCCGTGCTGTGTGACTGTTTGATTCTACAGCCAGCAGATCTCACTGGCTCACTTCACATGGTATGGCGGAATGTGTACACCAAGTGAAACCCAGCTCACCCTCAGCACTGCAGTGATATGTTAGTTTGGATTAGACAGTAATTTTCTCAGATACAAAGCCATCTGTCTCAATAGAAAGAACGATGCAAACTGAGCTCTCACATCAGCGTAGTAGAACATTAATTAGAACATACCTTCTTACAGAGGTACAGACTGAAAGCAACACCCCTGTCAACATTGTAGCTGGACAGGGCACTCAAAACAATAGATTTATGAAAGATGGACAATAAATAAGGCATGCTGTGAAATTGAGACAAGCTTTGACTAAAAGTGACTGTGCTCAAAGGCTCTAGAATAAACATGCTGCAGAATCCAGACAGGCTACAGCTACAGAAAGAAAGCATGAAATTGACTCAGCAGATGGAGACCATACAATACACACTTGAATTTGAATGGAACAAATCCGAACTGAATGACATCACCAGGACAATCGGAAACATTGACTTGTTTACCAGATCCAGGGGCACCCTACACCCTTATCTGGAGAGGGCTACCTGACCTAGGTACCCCCAACACCTCCAGGAATGGATGCTCAAGGACCAACCTGACATCGTCAATGCCTGCTTGGGTCTGATCAATCATGGTGATCGAGCCCTGATCAATCTATTGGAGGACATTGAAAAACCTTCCAAAAGGGTGTGATGACTTTGACGTATAAGAATCGCGGCAACACCATCCTCAGAGGCAGTAACTTGAAGCAAACACTGAGAAGAGAAGACAAACCCGGGACCATTGGGGGAAGATCAAAAGATAATCGTCATGTGGATCAAGGCCAAGACCTAACGTGGTGGCACATGACCATTCAGAATTATATTTAAACACAAGATATTTGGCTAGATTTATAGTGCTACTTGATCGTTTGTAATGTATTTTATTATTATAACATCAATTGTGCTAAATAAATAAATATTACTGTTTATTATTACTAAGAGTTGACTTACAGTTTCCTTGCTAGGTATAAGAGTTAAACACACTGATGCAACAATATCTTCGAAAAGCTTGATTGTGTCTTAAGGTCAGGTTCATTTTAAGATGACCTCATGATCTGGAGTACATCTTAGCCCACCCGAAATTGAAGTAGATTACATTGAAAGCTGGAGATTATAATGGAAACCTCCCACTTTGGCTGAATCTACTCACTGGAATGGAACAGAAGATTCACTTCAATTCAAATAATATTTCAAGTGGACATTCCTAATAAGCTGGTACTCTGTTTCTGAATCAACAAATGGTTTCATTTCAATAGAGCAGATGAATTAACAACAAAGAATATACAGCACTGAGTCATGCATTTCTTCTCGATGACTAATTTGTTTGAGTCCTTATGTACAGACTTCAAAAGAAAACCGTGTTTCTCACACTTTAAAACATCCTACAGCCTCTGGGCTCATTGGTTCTCAGGCTGAGGGATTGCAGACTTATGGTACAGATAATTCTAGATTGTCTGTGAATTAATGTGAAGGCACTTACGAAGCAGCTTTTCCAGCACCACTCTCTAATCTAGACTCTGGTTTCCAGCATCTGCAGTCCTTGGTTTTACCTACTTGCGACGCAGGACTGACCTTACAGTGGACAATTATGTGGTGTATCTTGCCAAGAATGCAGAATAATGGGTTATGTTCCAAATTAAGTTGTAAGATAACGCAATAGCCTGATGAAAGTGATAGGTAAAAACAATGAGTGAAGATGCTGGAAACCAGATTTTGGATTAGTGGTGCTGGAAGAGCACAGCAGTTCAAGCAGCATCCGAGGAGCAGTAAAATCGACGTTTCGGGCAAAAGCCGTTCATCAGGAATAAAGGCAGAGAGCCTGAAGGGTGGAGAGATAAGCTAGAGGAGGGTGGGGGTGGGGAGAAAGTAGCATAGAATACAATAGGTGAGTGGGGGAGGGGATGAAGGTGATAGGTCAAGGAGGAGGGTGGAGTGGATAGGTGGAAAAGAAGATAGACCGGTAGGACAAGTCATGGAGACAGTGCTGAGCTGGAAGTTTGGAACTAGGGTGAGGTGGGGGAAGGGGAAATGAGGAAACTGTTGAAGTCCACATTGATGCCCTGGGGTTGAAATGTTCCGAGGCGGAAGATGAGGCGTTCTTCCTCCAGGAGTCTGGTGGTGAGGGAGCAGTGGTGAAGGAGGTCCAGGACCTCCATGTCCTTGGCAGAGTGGGAGGGGGAGTTGAAATGTTGGGCCATAGGGCGGTGTGGTTGATTGGTGAGGGTGTCCCGGAGATGTTCCCTATCATCCTCTGACATTTCCGCCACCTCCAAAAAGACCCCACCAACAGGGATATATTTCCCTCCCCGCCCCTTTCTGCCATCCGCAAAGGCCGTTCCCTCCATGACTACCTGGTCAGGTCCACGCCCCCCTACAACCCATCTTCCCATCCTGGCATCTTCCACTGCCATCGCTGGAATTGCAACCCCTGTGCCCACACCTCCTCTCTCACCTCCCTCCAAGGCCCTAAAGGAGCCTTCCACATCCATCAAGGTTTTACCTGCACATCCACCAATATAATTTATTGTATCCGTTGCTCCAGATGCGGTCTCCTCTACATTGGGGAGACTGGACGCCTCCTAGCAGAGCGCTTTAGGGAGCATCTCCGGGACACCCGCACCAATCAACCACACTGCCTCTAGCTTATCTCTCCACCCTTCAGGCTCTCTGCCTTTATTCCTGATGAACGGCTTTTGCCCGAAACGTCGATTTTATTGCTCCTCAGATGCTGCCTGAACTGCTGTGCTCTTCTAGCACTACTAATCCAGATGATGAAATTGATATACATTCTTGTGATCTGAGAGTTGAGGAGAAAGTAGCATGGCAAGAAGTTATTGAAAGGGAGCATTCTCAGAAGTTAAATCAATTACAATGCAGTTCGAATGGTTTGTAGCCAGTAGTTTTTGAGGATTACATAAGAACAAAGGTATAGGCCATTCAACCCTTTGAGACTCTTCTGCCATTCAATGAGATCATAGCTGATCTGTGGCCTGACGCCATATACTTGCCTTTTGTCCATATCCCTTAATACGTTTGCTTAACAAACAATTATCCATATCAGATTTAAAATTAACAATTGATCTAGCATCAACAGCTGAGTGTGGAAGAGATTTCCAAACTTCTACCACCCTTTGTGATGTGGAAGCTTTTCCTAACATCTCTCCTGAATAGTCTGGCCTGAAATCTTAGTTTATGCTCCCTAGTTCTAGAATCTTCAACCAGTAAACACAGTTTGACTCGATCTACCACGTCTTTTCCTGTTAATATCTTAAAGACTTTGATCACCTCTTAGCCTAAATTCTCGAGACAACAAGCTCGATTTGTATCATCTCTCTTTATAACTTAACGCCTAAAGTCTAGGAATTTATGTTGATCAGCTCTGTTATACTTTTTCTGAAATATCTCCATAGAGGCCGGTATCCTGCCACCCTTTATTTACATGTGGAGAGTCCTTGATACTGGTCTAGCTCCCTCAGATCCAGCTCTCAGAGTGTCAGAATGTCTTACACTCCTTTTTTGATCTGTCAGCCAAGACTCTCTGATGGACTCGATTAACAGCTCCGATCGGGAATTCATGTTCTATGAGGTCCTCCTGGCTGACCTCATTACAATCACTACATCCTCCAAGATCAATATATCCTTCCTAAGTTGTGATTAAAGATACTCCCACTCTACACACCACATTGTCATAAAGAGGAGACAGTGATCAAGGATAAATGAGTACATGGCGACCAGAGTTTAACTTCTTTTAAGTCTTGGGTTATGTATGAAGATATGCAGTTTATAGTGAGTTAACCATCTCAGACAGGAAGGGAGCATGCATGGATGAGCCCTGAAAGCTGTACAAGAATAATTAACAAAACATTCTTGATGTGTAAAACTTTTACATTATACATAGCATAAAGTTTTAGAATTTGGCTAAGGGGTCTGTGATAACTAATTATTGCTAAACCACTTGAAAAATAGTATTTATTTGAAAAAGTTTAAGAAAAACAGTACTACTCCAGTCTATTGATCTACTGACTGAACTACTTACAGAAATAGTCAGTGTCCTTCTCTGGCCTGAAAGCCAATGACCGTAGACTGACTATTGAATTAAGCACACAGAGCCCAAAATAATACCATAATTGGAGAACTCTGACCAGTGAACTGCCCAATCAATGATCCTGTCCCGTTGCCAGACACAAATGTCATTCAATGATTTGCTGATGGCTCCTGAGGGCTGAAGGATGCTCTATAAAGCCTGGGCTGCCATTGAGACATAGGAACAGAAAATGAAATTTAATAACAGACAGGAAGACTGTTGCACTAACCTCTTACTCACAACACATATACCGAAATGCCCAAGACACCAAATGCTAACAGTGTGCAGATTGCCCAGTGAATATCGTGCTCACCATATTCCCCTTTGTGTCCCACCATGCATTTTGACAGTGATGCCTCTACTTGTTTGCACCCATGGTAGCAATAAACTGCCAGCAACAATCTAAAGGGAAGTGTAATTCCCTGAAGTTCAGCAAATCATGTGTTTCTAGTGTAGTTTGTCCCTCTCCTTGGCAATAGTGTAATGCCACCAGATGGAATGAGTGAACATTCTGAAATGCTTGATTATGCCACAAGAGCCTGGACCATCATCTCGACAGAACTCTGTGGAAATAAACAGCAATATGTTGTAGAATCGTGACATCAATGTTCTTTTTAACATTTCCAACAAATAATGTGCTAAGCTATGTGTGCGTGTTTGTTACTGATTAGACATATGAGCGAATATGCAACTGGAGGATGATGAATAATGAAACTGATAAAAATAGCTCTAAGCCTCAGTGGAGTGACTGAGCTCTACATGTGCCAGTCCTTACTTGGCCTTCTGTCCCATGATTTTAAGAGCAGTCTTTTCAATTTGATTGATCGCTTTGAAGCCTCACTCTGATGCAGTGCTGTCTGCAGCCTTTCTCTACTTCTAGATGCAAATTAGCACAAATGGGGAACTTGGCTGAGCAGAAAAGGTCAGTACTTCATGCCACAGCACAAACGACGACGATCCAGTGTGCCAATAGTTTATCTGTATAACAAGGAACATTTCTGTGTGCCGTTTGCCACCACTTTCTCAAGGACTGGCCAAGGCAGCAATGCCCACAGCTGATGACTGAATTAAGAGAAAAGCCTGCACCATTGTCAGCTGCATTAACAATCCCAGTTGTGCAAATCTATGAATATGTTTAAAAGGTCTGAATGCTGGCTGCCTCAAGAAAGCTACATCAAGTCGAGAACATACTCATCCCAGCTGTTGTTATATCCTTTGAGTTGACACGTTCTGATAGTCTTATGTTGTCAGGCTTCATGATGCCTCACAGCTTTCATATACAGGAGCATAGAATCAGCACTGTCAGGGAGTTGGGTTGGTCAACAACAAATGAGGGTAGATGGAGGGGAGGTTTGCTAGTGCTCTTTGGGAGGGTTTAAACTAACTCCGCGGGGGCATGGGAACCAGGACTGTAGCTTTAGGGTACAGGACCTTGAGTGTAGGGAGGTTAGGAATAATGCAGCGATCTCTAAGGAGGGTGCCTGTAACCAGAAAGGTGGATTGAAGTGTGTATACTTCAATGCCAGAAGTATAAGGAATAAGGTAGGTGAACTTGCAGCGTGGGTTGGTACCTGGGACTTCGATGTTGTGGCCATTACAGAGACGTGGGTAGAACAGGGACAAGAATGGCTGTTGCACGTTCCAGGGTTCAAATGTTTTAGTAGGATCAGACATGGGGGTAAAAAAGGGGGAGGCGTGGCATTACTTGTCAAAGACAGTATCACAGCAGTGGAATGGACGATGGAAGAGGACTTGCCATCTGAGGTAGTTTGGGCTGAGGTTAGAAATAGGAAAGGTGAGGTCACCCTGTTAGGTGTTTTCTACAGGCCTCCTAATAGTCCTAGAGAAGTAGAGGATAATATTGCGAGGATGATTCAGGAAAAGAGTGAAGGTAGCAGGGTGGTTGTTATGGGGGACTTTAACTTCCCAGATATTGACTGGGAGAGCTATAGCTCGAGTTCATTAGATGGGTCGGTGTTTGTCCAATGTGTGCAGGAGGGTTTCCTGACACAATATGTCGACAGGCCAACAAGAGGGGAGGCTATATTGGATTTGGTTCTAGGTAATGAACCAGGCCAGGTGTTAGACTTGGAGGTAGGTGAGCACTTCGGGGACAGTGACCACAACTCGGTGACTTTTACTTTAGTGATGGAGAGGGATAATCGTGTGCCGCAGGGCAAGAGCTATAGCTGGGGGCAGGGAAATTATGATGCAGTGAGGCATGACTTAGGATGTGTGGTTTGGAAAAACAGGCTTCAAGGGAAGAACACTAATGAGATGTGGGGAGTGTTCAAGGAGCAGCTACTGCGTGTCCTCGATAGGTATGTACCAGTCAGGCATGGTGTAAAGGGCCTTGTGAGGCAGCCGTGGTTTAGTAAGGAATTGGAGTCCCTTGTGAAAGGGAAGAAGGCGGCATATGTAAAGATGAGGCGTGAAGGTTCAGTAGGGGCGATTGAGTGTTATAAGGTAGCCAGGAAGGAGCTAAAGAGGGAGCTAAGAGAAGCGAGAAGGGGACATGAAAAGTCTTTAGCTGGTAGGATTAGGGAAAACCCAAAGGCTTTCTATAGGTATGTCAAGAATAAAAGGATGACTAGGGTAGGTATCGGTCCAGTCAAGGATAGTAGTGGGAAGTTGTGTGTGGAGGCGGAGGAGATTGGAGAGACATTAAATCAGTACTTTTCCTCAGTATTCACTCAGGAACAGGACACTGTTGCTGATGTGAATATGGAATCACAAATAATTAGAATGGATGTCCTGGAAATATGCAGGGAAGAGGTTTTGGGAATATTGGAAAGGATGAATATAGATAAGTCTCCTGGGCCTGATGGCATTTACCCCAGGATCCTATGGGAAGCTAGGGAGGAGATAGCAGAGCCATTGGCCTGGATTTTTATGTCGTCGTTGTCAACAGGAATAGTACCAGAGGACTGGAGGATAGCGAATGTGGTCCCATTGTTCAAGAAAGGGAGTAGGGATAGCCCTAGCAACTATAGGCCAGTGAGTCTGACTTCAGTGGTGGGCAAAGTCTTAGAGAGAATGGTAAGGGATAAGATTTATGAACATCTGGGTAGGAATAACGTGATCAGGGATAGCCAGCATGGTTTTGTGAAGGGCAGGTCGTGCCTCACAAACCTTATTGAGTTCTTTGAGAAGGTGACCAAGGAAGTGGATGAGGGTAAAGCAGTAGATGTTGTGTATATGGATTTTAGTAAGGCGTTCGATAAGGTTCCCCATGGTAGGCTAATGCTAAAACTTCGGAGGTATGGCATTGAGGATACATTAGAGGTTTGGATTAGGAATTGGCTGGCTGGAAGGAGACAGAGGGTAGTAGTTGATGGATTATGTTCATCTTGGAGCGCAGTTACTAGCGGTGTACCACAAGGATCTGTTTTGGGACCATTGCTTTTTGTTATCTTTATAAATGATCTAGAGGAAGGACTTGAAAGCTGGGTAAGCAAGTTTGCGGATGACACAAAAGTCGGTGGAGTTGTGGATAGTGAGGAAGGAAGTGGTAGGTTACAGCGGGATATAGATAAGTTGCAGAGCTGGGCGGAAATGTGGCAAATGGAATTCAATGTAGCTAAGTGCGAAGTCGTTCACTTTGGTAGGAATAACAAGATGATGGATTACTGGGCTAATGGTAGGCTACTTGGTAGTGTGGATGAGCAGAGGGATCTTGGTGTCCATGTACACAGATCTCTGAAAGTTGCCACCCAGGTAAATAGTGCTGTGAGGAAGGCATATGGTGTACTGGGCTTTATTGGCAGAGGAATTGAGTTCCGGAGTCCTGAGGTCATGTTGCAGTTGTATAAGACTCTGGTGCGGCCTCATCCGGAGTATTGTGTGCAGTTTTGGTCGCCATACTATAGGAAGGATGTGGAAGCTTTAGAACGAGTGCAGAGGAGGTTTACCAGGATGTTGCCTGGAATGGTAGGAAAATCTTATGAGGAAAGGCTGAGGCACTTGGGGCTGTTCTCATTGGAGAAGAGAAGGTTTAGGGGAGATCTGATAGAAGTGTATAAGATGATTAGGGGTTTAGATAGGGTAGATACTAAGAACCTTTTACCGCTAATGGAGTCAGGTGTTACTAGGGGACATAGCTTTAAATTAAGGGGTGGTAGGTATAGGACAGATGTTAGGGGTAGATTCTTCACACAGCGGGTTGTGAGTTCATGGAATGCCCTGCCCGTATCAGTGGTGAACTCTCCTTCTTTATGGTCATTTAAGCGGGCATTGGATAGGCATTTGGAAGTTATTGGGCTAGTATAGGTTAGGTAGGATTCGGTCGGCGCAACATCGAGGGCCGAAGGGCCTGTACTGCGCTGTATCCTTCTATGTTCTATGTTCTATGTTCTATGTTTCAAGCACTAGTGAGAGTGCTAGAACAGTGCTAGTGCACCAACCAACCCAACCGTCCCGTGGCTGAACACTTTAACTCCCGCTTCCACTCCACCAAGGACTTGCAGGTCCTTGGCCTCCTTCATCGCCAGACCCCGGCCACACGACGCCTGGAGGATGAGCGCTTCATCTTACGCCTAGGAACCCTCCAACCACACGGGATGAATGTAGATTTCTCCAGCTTCCTCATTTCACCTCCCCCCACCTTATCTCAGGCCCAACCCCCGGATTCAGCACCGCCCTCTTGACCTGCACTCTTCTTCCCGACCTCTCCGCCCCCACCTCCTCTCCGGCCTATCACCTTCACCTCCTTCTACCTATCCTATTCGCAGCGCCCCTCCCCCAAATTCCACCCCCCAACCTTTTGTCTCAGCTGGCTTGGCACACCAGCCTCATTCCTGAAGAAGGGCTTATGCCCGAAACGTCGATTTTCCTGCTCCTTGGATAGTGACTGACCTGCTGCGCTTTTCCAGCACCACACTTTTCAACAACTGCTAGAACATGAGCCTTAGGAGTAGCATAGATAGATTAAGTGCATAATTTAATTAATTAATGATTGAATTGCAACTTAATTTCTCCATTTTTATCTATATCCCTTGATATTCTCAACTAATAAACACCTATTGTTAGGTGAGTATCTGATTCATCCACGATCAATGATTTTTGTTCGAATGTTCCCATTAACTTGGAATATGAGTTGGTTGGTAACTGCAGCCTGGTGTTTCAAATATTGCCTCTGTTTGGAAGTCTCCAGCAGGTCTCGAGAATGTGACTTGAATGTGATTTTTTTTTTGGCTAAGTCCAAGTCATAATAGGTTTAATGGAGGGAGACTGAGCACATTTTCTCAGCATAACTTCCCAAACTCAGATCCTTAATTGTCTACCTCACCCTTGTAGCATCAGTCACATCTGATTCTGGATCATTTTTGACACAAGATGTTTCCAGGACAATTCAATGAGCATCCTGGAATTCAGCGGTAAGCCTTGTGTCTACGCCAACTTGAAAAGTCTGTTGTCTACACTCACAAACAGTTACCGGGTACTTGATATTTGCCCCAGAAAATGGCAGATGGGGTAAACTGAAACACCCTGCTACACAGGCAGAAACATGAGTGTCTGGATGTGGTAGTGTGAAAATGGGATTCTCCTTCCCCTATGACCAACTGTGGAGCCTATGGTACCAGTCCATGCCAGTGTTCCGGAATTGTCACCGAGGTTGCTGCTGTATTAGCTATTTGAAAGAATGCCCATCCTATTGGAAGAAGATCAATTACCTTCTCTACTCCTCCAGGATAATGACTGCCAACGTTTCTCTGGTACTGCACACTGAATCTATCTCTGCTCAAGTACCCATGCCCAAAAAGGCTCATGTTCTACTACTCTCGCTAGCCTTTGATAGCACTAATCCTGTATATGTAGCTAACTGCAGCAACATTAATAGCCATGCCACCCCATCATCTCCATTAATACCTGCCTTTCTCATGTTCCAGGGCAGAAAGAGTCAAGATATGTGGTGTGCTGCTCAATATTCAACTCTTGACCCCTTATGTTGACAGCAGTCTGACTTTAACTGCCCCAATGGCTAACTGATCAGGACCAAGCCCCTAGCCTGGTATCAGAGGTTGTGCTTAACTTAGTGTGCTGAACCCCCTGAGTTAAGGCTATCCCCTTTGACTTGATGGACGCTTGCTGACAACTATAACCTACTGTTGTATCTGCATTAAATGACCTGACAAGACAGAAAGAATATGAACCATGTGTATCAGGCAGAGTAGGTAATGTGTAAAAAGGCAAGGTCAGGCAAGGCATCCAGAGTGAGTGTACTATCAAAATGAGCAAAGAACCCAGCCACATAGTCTGGTCCACTCCACGAACTGGGAGAGGCACTGTGGTGTGTGTGTGTGTTTGTGCGTGAAGGGTACATTGAGATGTTTGGTATCTATCTTTCTTTTTCTTTTAGATTACTTACAGTGTGGAAACAGGCCCTTCGACCCAACAAGTCCACACCGACCCGACGAAGCGCAACCCACCCAGACCCATTCCCCTACATTTATCCATTCACCCAGCACTACGAGGCCATTTAGCATGGCCAATTCACCTAACCTGCACATTTTTTTGGATTGTGGGAGGAAACCGGAGCACCCGGAGGAAACCCACGCAGAACGGGGAGAATATACAAACTCCACACTGAGAGTCGCCTGAGGAGGGATTTGAACCCGGGTCTCTAGCACTGTGAGGCAGCAGTGCTAACCATTGTGCCGCCCGTGATGGCCTTTTAGAACAAGGGGTGAGTTCAATTTGGCAGGTACCCATTCTACTTTCCATACTGATTTTTCTCGACGTCCAGCTTCTTTGGCGAGTTTGGATAGCTGAATATAGTGAGGTGAGGTGGGCCATTAACAAAGTGTTTAACAAATAATAATCCCCTTGAATTGTCAACTCACTGCTACATAGTGAAAAACTTGCCTCACTACTTGCATAGATTTGGAGATGCTGGTGTTAGACTGGGGTGTACAAAGTTAAAAATCACACAACACCAGGTTATAGTCCAACAGGTTTAATTGGAAGCACACTAGCTTTCGGAGCGACGCTCCTTCATCAGGTGGTAGTGGAGGGCTCAATCCTAACACACAGAATTTATAGCAAAAATTTACAGTGTGATGTAACCGAAATTATACATTGAAAAATTGATTGTCTGTTAAGCCTTTCATCTGCTAGAATACAGTGATAGTTTCACTTCTTTCATGTGTAAATCACAAAACCTTTTTTAAAAAAAGTTGCATTCTCAGGTTAGCTGTTAACAATAGTGATAGCTAGATAATATGTTGAAGGTGTTGCCCCCTGTGTTCTCTGTCTATGCCATGATGTTTAGATTGATTCTAATCTAAAAAGTGAGACAACGGAGTTTTATGTAAATTCATGCAGTTTTTGAGCTCAGAGTTCTAGTAGATGCAATAAGACACTCCCAACATTGAAATTGGACTTGTTGGATTTCTCATCCAATTCTACCACAAATGTTACATTAATCTTTGTTACTGAGATCTCCATAAAATTCTGCCCACTAAATTCTAATCACTAAGAGGTGCTGTCTCACATCTCTGCTCTATTGCTCCACAGTAATTTCAGGATTATTTTCTACTTTACTACCCTTCAGAGTAGTTTCCCTCCTAAGTGATAGTAGCAATGTTAGTGAGATATCTTTATATGTTATACCCACTGTACCTCTCATACCACTCTAATATCCTTCCCATTCAAGGTTATCCGCATGTCAAGGTCAGTTTTACAGGGAGCAGGTTCAGTGAGCCAAATATGGTAATCTAAATTAGTTCGACAGATAAGTATGCTTGTGATGTATGTATTGATTCACTAATGGTTCTGTGCTGGTGCCAAAATATCCACAATCATGTTACGATAATCAACATTTGGTGCCAACTCTAATGTTGAATGAAATGTCTTATGGTCATGGTATAATAATGGCCAATCCTTGATGAGAATGGGGCAAACCAGAGAATAAATGATATCCTAACATAATTTGTTCTTTGGTAAATTAACTAGTAACTGTACTATGGTCACATTTCTTTTTCAGAGTCAGCTCATGTCAGATGTCTCACGGGCTAAATTTGTTGTCACATCTAAAAGCCCTCAATGGAAGTGTAAATGCTAACCTTTTCTCCCTTTTGCATTTATGAATTTACAGTCAGACAAATAGAAGGACGATGACAATCCAAGGCTCCCACATTGAAGATTGATAGCTGTATAAGGCAAATTAAAATGATCTGTATTCTTTTTGATTTTATCCATTTGTTTTCCCTCTTACTGCATAGTTAGTCATCCTATTTTTTGGACCGAGGGAACATTAGCTTTGTTTCACAATTTAGCTAAACCAACACTCATTGTAACTTTCTAAATGCACATCGACACAGTTTACATTTTACATACGTGACTGTTCCCTTAAGGTATATTTTCAACTGCCCTGGGTATAATTAGTACCAGAGGTTTTCATTCAGACTGTTTGGAAAAAGACACACTGCACTGTCATTTAACTTGAACCCGTTTAGTTGCATTGCAGAATAAAAAGGATAGGTTTTCAAATCAAAAGAATACACAGTTCCCTGTAATTAAGCCAAAACAGAAATGCACTGAAAGATGGTGGCATGGTGTCATGGCATCTTTCAAAATATGGCTTTGAAAATATATTTCTTGATGCGAAGCTAAAGGATCCTAAATTATTTTGGGGAAGTCTTGTAAAAAGGAGCAAAGAATGATTAATGTTGATCAACAAAGAACAGCTCCTGCTATGCGTTTATAACACCAGTCAGTGGTGCATAATTATGGTTTGTTTTGAGACTCCCCCCAACACTACAAAATTACATGAAAAGGATTAATGAAGTCAGTAAAATGAAGTGTAACTCTGTAGATCTTCAGCACTGAAGGATAACCTGCCTCGATTTTGTAATAATGCAAATTTAAAACAAAATCTGGTTTCCAATGTCTGGAAGGACAGCAAGCAAAAGACAGAGAATGACTGACTCAACAAAAATGGGATAAAATTCTAAGATATTTTGTTTAGGCAGTGATTTGTTATGGGCCAGATTGCACTGCTTGGAAGATGACAATAGGTCCATTGGTGACTTTACAAATAGATTTCGATACACAATTGAAAATAAAACAATTGCAGATCTACAGAGTAGAGCTAGGAAGTGGAACAAGCCAGATAGCTTTCTCAAAGAGCCAGTACTAGCATAATGGACCAAATAGCCTGCTTCTGTGCCATACCATTTTAGGAAACTGTTTAAACATGGGCCCTATTTTCACTGGTTCTTATCGATGAATTGATAGTGAAGGGGGAAGAGAGAGAGTTAGGGGATACTGACAAGTTTGGTCAAGATCTAAAACAGAAATTGCTGGAAAAACTCAGTGTGTCTGAAAGCTCAGTGTGTGTAGAGAAAGCAGCATTCCCCACTGGACTTGAAATGTTAACTTTGTTTTCTCTCCAATGATGTTGCCAGACCTGCTGAGTTTTTTCCAGCAATTTCTGTTTTTGTACATGATTTCCAGCACCTGCATTTCTTTGGTTTTTGTTTAGTCAAGTTCTAAGTTTGGAGCCTGAATGATAATGGGTTGCTCTTCATTTTGGAGCAAGTCTGCAGGGACCACTTTGCCTTTTGGACCTTTTTTTAAATCATGGCGAATGGAAGCTTTAAAATAGAAAGACAGCATTTTATGTACGATCAGAGGGGTGATTAAAAATAGTACAAAGGGGCAATGAAACCCAGTGGAGTAGATTCATAAAACACAATTTATGTCCTAGAAAAAAATGGTCCCGTACATAAACCATTAAAAGCATATTTCCCATAGGTCTGTCCAATATTATAAATATACTGGTTGTTCCAATATCCGACTCAAATTAAACATATTGCATTAAAGGTTTCAAAGCGTGGGCATAGATTAAATCAATTTTAACTTCAAATACCTTTGCTCTGCCTATCTTTACTTGTTCACATGTCAGCAGTGCATCATGCCTTTAGCTTGCTGACCTACATTGACTCCAACTAAAGCAATTGCAAAAGATCTCACATCTTCAAATCCTTCCATGCCCACACCTCTCCCTATCTCTGTACTTTTTCCAGGTCTTCAATGCACCAAGATATCTTTATATCATCTGATGCTGCTCCTACAGATCCCATTGATGACCATGCCTTATATTGCCTAGGCTTTGGCATTCTTTCTTGAAAGGTTCTTATAAATTTATTTCTCTTTCTACTTTATGTCATTCCTTAAAGCCTAAACTCTTTGAACAAAACCTTTGCTATCTATTCTAATATCGACTTGTATGACATGTTTTAAAATGCATTTATGCAGACTTTATTTTATTAATAATGACATATAAATATAAGTTGTTCCAGTTATTTAAAAATGAAGTGACAAAGAGACCAAGTTTGGCATTTACTTGACAACGAGACCATTTTCTAATTGTTATCTGTTTTTGCATTTAAATATTTTGTGATCATTTCCAGCATAACCTGTTGTTACAATAAGTTTCTCAAGACAGATACCTCAAGGGCATAAAGAATGTGTCAAAGTGAAATATCAAACTGGGCAATTATTTGGATTCATGTTGCTAATTTTTGGATGAGATTGCGGTGGAAAAATAGGAAAGCTCCAAAAATCCATTGTGGAAGATTCGTTGATAAATGATTTGGATGTAAATGGAAGAGATATAGTTTGTGAGTTTGCAGATGACACCAAAGTTGGTGCTATCATGGACAATGAAAAAGGTTATGAGAATGTAAAAACTGCGGATGCTGGAAATCAGAATCGAAATTTGTGACGCTTGAAAAGCACAGCAGGTCAGGCATCATCCAAGGAGCCAGAGAATCGACATTTAGGCATAAGCCCTTCATCAGGAATGTGGGATGGGAGGATGGGGGCTGAGAGATAATGAGGAGGGAGCCAATTTACTCATCTCTCCTTCCCTTACCTCATCCCAGATCCAGCCCTCCAACTCGGCACCGCCCTCTTGAACTGTCCCACCTGTTCATCTTCCTTCCCACCTATCCACTTCACCCTCTGCTTCAACTTATCACCGTCAACCACCCACCTGCATCGACCTATCACCTTCCCAGCTACCTCCACTCCAGCACCCCCCTCTCCTAATAATCACTCAGCCCCCTCCCAAACACATGTGCCCCCATCTCCTACATTCCTGATGACGGGCTTAAGCCTGAAAAATCAATTCGCCTGCTCTTTGGATACTACCTGACCTGATGTGCTTTTCCAGCATCACTCTTTTCAACAATGAAGAAGGTTATCTCAGAATACAATGCGGCGTTAATCATATGGGCCAATGGGTTGAGGAATGATCAATAAAGTTTAATTTAGATAAATGTGAGGTGTTGCATTTTGATAATGGAAACCAAGATAGGACTTATACAGTTAATCACAGGGTTCTAGAGAGTGTTACTGAACAAAGGGACTGAGAGACACAAGTGTATAGTCCCTTGCAAGTGGAGTGGGAGGCAGAGAGAGTGGTGAGGAAGGTATTTGACTAAAATTGGGCCCTTGAAGACAGAAATAGGGGAATGTATTACGGGGAACAAAGAAATGGCAGAATAATTGAATTGGTACTTCAGATCTGTGTTCACTGGGGAAGACACAAGCAATTTCCTTGAGGTAACAGTGGCTGAAGGACCTGAACTTAAGGAAATTTATATTTGGCAGGAATTGGTAGTTGAGAGACTATTAGGTCTGAAGGCTGATAAGTCCCCGGGGCCTGATGGTCTACATCCCAGAGTACTGAAGGAGGTGACTCGAGAAATCGTGGATTCGTTGGTGATTATTTTCCAGAGTTCGATAGATTTGGGATCAGTTCCTGCGGATTGGAGGGTGGCTAATGTTGTACCACTTTTTAAGAAAGGTGGGAGAGAGAAAGCAGGGAATTATAGACCAGTTAGTCTGACCTCAGTGGTGAGAAAGATGCTGGAGTCTATTATAAAGGATGAAATTATGACACATCTGCAAAGTAGTAACAGCATAGGTCAGAGTCAGCATGGATTTATGAAGGGGAAATCATGCTTGACTAAACATCTGGAATTTGTTGAGGATGTAACTCTGAAGATGGACGAGGGAGATCCAGTAGATGTAGTGTACCTGGACTTTCAGAAAGCTTTTGATAAAGTCCCACATAGGAGGTTAGTGAGCAAAATTAGGGCGCATGGTATTGGGGGCAAAGTACTAACTTGGATTGAAAGTTGGTTGGCTGATAGGAAACAAAGAGTAGTGATAAACGGCTCCATTTCGGAATGGCAGGCAGTGACCAGTGGGGTACTGCAGGGATCATTACTGGGACTGCAGCTTTTTACAATATATGCTAATGATATAGAAGATGGTATTAGCAATAACATTAGCAAATTTGCTGATGATACTAAGCTGGGTGGCAGGGTGAAATGTGATGAGGATGTTAGGAGATTACAGGGTGACCTGGACAAGTTAGGTGAGTGGGCAGATGCATGGCAGATGCAGTTTAATGTGAATAAATGTATGGTTATTCACTTTGGTGACAAGAACAGGAAGGCAGATTACTACCTAAATGGAATCAATTTAGATAAAGGGGCAGTACAGAGAGATCTGCGTGTTCTTGTACACCAGTCAATGAAGGTAAGCATGCAGGTACAGCAGGCAGTGAAGAAGGCTAATGGCATGCTGGCCTTCATAACAAGAGGGATTGAGTATAGAAGCAAAGAGGTTCTTCTGCAGCTGTACAGAGCCCTGGTGAGACCACATCTGGAGTACTGTGTGCAGTTCTGGTCTCCAAATTTGAGGAAAAACATTCTGGCTATTGAGGGAGTGCAGCGTAGGTTCACAAGGTCTATTCCTGGAATGGTGGGATTACCTTACACTGAAAGACTGGAGCAACTGGGCTTGTATAACCTTGAGTTTAGAAGACTGAGAGGGGATCTGATTGAGACATATAAGATTATTAAAGGATTGGATACTCTGGAGACAGGAAACATGTTTCTGCTGATGGGTGAGTGCCGAACCAGAGGACACAGCTTAAAAATTCGGGGTTGACCATTTAGGACAGAGATGAGGAGAAACTTCTTCACCCAGAGAGTGGTGGCTGTGTGGAATGCTCTGCCCCAGAGGGCAGTGGAGGCCCAGTCTCTGGATTCATTTAAGAAAGAGTTGGATAGAGCTCTCAAAGATTGTGGAATCAAGGGTTATGGAGATAAGGTAGGAACAGGATACTGATTCAGGATGATCAGCCATGATCATATTGAATGGTGGTGCAGGCTCGAAGGGCAGAATGACCTACTCCTGCACCTATTGTCTATTGTCTATTGGGTATAGGGACAGGGAGATCATGTTGAGGCTGTTCAGGACATTGGTGAGGTCACTTTCAGAATACTGCATTCAATTCTGGTTGCCCAGATGTTGTGAAACTTGCAAGGGTTCAGAAAGAATTTCCAAGGATGTTGCTGAAGTTGGATGGTTTGAGCGAAAGGGAGAGGCTGAATTGGCTGAGGCTATTTTCTCTCAAGCATCAGGTGACCTCATAGAGGTTTAAAAAATCATGAGGGACTTGGATAGGGTGAATAATCAAGTTCTTTCTCGCAGGGTAGGAGAGGCCAAAACTGGAGGGAATAGATTTTAATTACAAGGGAACTGAGAGGAAACGTATTCATGTGGAGGGCAGTCTGTGTATAGAATGAGCTGCTAGAGGAGATGGTCGAAGCTGGTACAATTACAACATTTAAACTGCATCTGGATGTTACATGAATAGGATGGATTTAGAGAGATATGGGTCAAATGCTGGCTAATGAGACTAGATTAATTTAGGGTATCTGGTTGACACGGATGAGTTGGACAGAAGAGTCTATTTTCATTCTTTATAACTCTTTGACTCATTGAATCCATGTAGAAATGGAAAGGATGGGGTTATATCAGATTATTGCCACTTTGAGAAATTACTTTGTAAGAGATGGAAATTTAGTCCACTCAACATCAGACTGGACATTGGATTGACCTGGACGTGAAATCAAAGCCAAGGGCTTTGTAGATGGAAAGATTCCATTCTTGAGATTCACTGAGACCCACATTGCCAGGGACAGATTCACCAAAAACTTACTAAGTTTAATACGATAAAATCCCACAAAATTGCTCCTGGCATTTCCAGAGCAGCTAAATAACTTGACAAATTTAGATTGTCTGCCTTACCAGTTTCTACTGGCAGACTTGGGTTAAAAATACTGAATGTGAACAGAAATATGTGGGTCATTCAGTGCCTTAAATCAAAATATAAATGTCTACTGACTTTCAAAATCAGTTGTTATTCACATTAATTTAATATGCAGTCCAGAAAATGTACCATCATAAACTATTTATTCAGATGAAGGGTTGTCATGGGGGAATGCCTTCTCTTTCTGTTTTAGGTACTGACTGACCTGCTGTATATTACCAACATTTAACTCACAAAAAGTATTTGCCTCCTAATATTTAAGAGGAAAACTTGTAAGTTTGTTCCAGCCATCCCTTCCTATTTATGACACTTGAAGGCTTTATCTACCATAGAATATAGACTAGAATATTGAATATCCTTTCTTGTCATATGTATTCCAGTACAGAAGTACAAGAGTACAGTGAGCAGTTTTTGCAGTAGCTATCTTGAATGACGCCATCTTTGTTACAAATATCTAGGTACAACTTTTGTATACAAAGAGGAATAAAAGGAATAAAAGGCATTACTTACAGTGTCTAAAAAATAAGTTTGAAATAAGATAGTTCTAACATAATTAAAGGATTGACATTGCATCTGGGAAGGAGTTGCAAATAGCAGCAGCTCAACATGTGACCTATCCGTCGACACTAGGCCCAAAGCAATAACTGTCTTGTTCTGCTCCAGCCTCCAGTCTGGCCCTCATTTGCCCAGGTCTCATTCCCCTCGCTCTACTCCAGGCCTCACTCCTCTTGTGCTGCACCAGGTCTCGTTCCCCTCACACTGCTCCAGGTCTTATTCACTTCACACTGCTCCAGGTCTCGTTCCACTCACACTGCTCCAGGTCTCGTTCATCTCACATTGCTCCTGGTCTCATTCCCCTCAGACTGCTCCAGGTCTCATTCCCCTCACACTGCTCCTGGCCTCATTCCCCTCACACTGCTCCTGGTCTCGCTCCCCTCAGACTGCTCCAGATGTCATTCCCCTCACACTGCTCCAGATCTCATTCCCCTCACATTGCTCCAGGTCTCGTTCCCCTCACACTGCTCCTGGTCTCATTCCCCTGACACTGCTCCAGGTCTTGTTCCCCTCACCCTGCTCCAGGTCTCGTTCCCCTCACACTGCTCCAGGTCTCGTTCATCTCACATTGCTCCTGGTCTCATTCCCCTCAGACTGCTCCAGGTCTCAGTCCCCTCACACTGCTCCTGGTCTCATTCCCCTCACACTGCTCCTGGTCTCGTTCCCCTCACGCTGCTCCTGGTCTCATTCCCCTCACACTGCTCCTGGTCTCGCTCCCCTCACACTGCTCCTGGTCTCATTCCCCTCACACTGCTCCTGGTCTCATTCCCCTCACACTGCTCCTGGTCTCGCTCCCCTCACACTGCTCCTGGTCTCATTCCCCTCACACTGCTCCTGGTCTCGCTCCCCTCACACTGCTCCTGGTCTCGTTCCCCTCACGCTGCTCCTGGTCTCATTCCCCTCACACTGCTCCAGATCTCATTCCCCTGACACTGCTCCAGGTCTCATTCCCCTCAGACTGCTCCAGGTCTGGTTCCCTCACACTGCTCCAGGTCTCGTTCCCCTCACACTGCTCCTGGCCTAATTTCCCTCAGACTGCTCCAGGTCTCATTCTCTTCAGACTGCTTCAGGTCTTGTTCCCCTCACACTGCTCCTGGTCTCATTCCCCTCACACTGCTCCTGGTCTCATTCCCCTCACACTGCTCCAGGTCTCGTTCCCCTCACACTGCTCCAGGTCTCGTTCCCCTCACACTGCTCCTGGTCTCGTTCTCCTCACACTGCTCCTGGTCTCATTCCCCTCACACTGCTCCTGGTCTCGCTCCCCTCAGACTGCTCCAGATCTCATTCCCCTCAGACTACTCCAGGTCTCATTCCCCTCACACTGCTCCTGGTCTCATTCCCCTCACACTGCTCCAGGTCTCATTCCCCTCACACTGCTCCAGGTCTCGTTCCTCTCACACTTCTCCAGGTCTCGTTCCCCTCAGACTGCTCCAGGTCTGGTTCCCTCACACCGCTCCAGGTCTAATTTCCCTCAGACTGCTCCAGGTCTCATTCCCTTCAGACTGCTTCAGGTCTTGTTCCCCTCACACTGCTCCAGGTCTCATTCCCCTCACACTGCTCCTGGTCTCATTCCCCTCACATTGCTCCTGGTCTCGTTCCCCTCACACTGCTCCTGATCTCATTCCCCTGACACTGCTCCAGGTCTCGTTCCCCTCACACTGCTCCAGGTCTCATTCCCCTCAGACTGCTCCAGGTCTCATTCCCTGACACTGCTCCAGGTCTCATTCCCCTCAGACTGCTCCTGGTCTCGCTCCCCTCAGACTGCTCCAGATGTCATTCCCCTCACACTGCTCCAGGTCTCATTCCCTGACACTGCTCCAGGTCTCATTCCCCTCAGATTGCTCCAGGTCTTGTTCCCCTCAGACTGCTCCAGGTCTCATTCCCCTCATGCTGCTCCAGGTCTCATTCCCCTCAGACTGCTCCAGGTCTCATTCCCTGACACTGCTCCAGGTCTCATTCCCCTCAGACTGCTCCTGATCTCATTCCCCTGACACTGCTCCAGGTCTCGTTCCCCTCAGACTGCTCCAGGTCTCATTCCCTGACACTGCTCCAGGTCTCATTCCCCTCAGACTGCTCCAAGTCTCATTCCCCTCATGCTGCTCCTGGTCTCATTCCCCTCACACTGCTTAGGGACTGCTAAAAAAGAGGAAAATAAAGATAAAGAACAGGCAGAAGAGTGGAGGTGGGGTGGAGCATCCTGCTCTGCAGCCATCTTGCTGCTGAAACAAGGGTGAAGCAGGTACCAAGTTTAATTGGATGCTGAATATGTAGTACTTTAAATTGCATTCTCATACTTAACTACATCAAGGTAATCAGGCATTACACGAGAATTGATTTTTTGTACATATTAGGAAAGTCGTAATAATCCTGATTTTGTTATGACTGTCATTGATTGAAGCCTCATTTGAATCCATTGAGTCGGCTTCAACAACAACTTATAACAAAACGTTGAACAGCTTTCCATGAGAATTATAAAACAAAATATAAAACTGAGCCATGCAAGGAATTATTAACTCAAGTCATAAAAGCCTTGGTGGGAAAGGTAGCTTTTGTTGTACTGTGCTCACTGCTGTCCAACGGGTTGTCTGAGGTTAACTGAACTATTGCCCACCATGTAGTGGCTTGGGCTGTCAGCCTGCTATTTTAGTGGGAGGATAGATATGGATGGCTTTGTCAGGTTTAACTGGGAAAAACCACTTTCCATTGCAAGCAAGAGAGGCTCTTACCTTAAATGAGATCTAATTTATTACATATTTGCAAACATGTACAATTTACTTTGAAATGATAAACAATGTTATAGAGTCTACAAGGAGGACCTTGCTGGCAGTTGAGATCCTAAGCTCCTCTCTCTAAACCCACGTGACAACAGTGTAACGGAAGATACTGAAGGCATTACTAAGATTAATCACTTCCAATTCTTACACCTTTACATATAAACCAGCAGAGAGACATTTGAACAACATCCAAAGATGAAGTACACTTCACTGCAATAGTTAGGGCAGTGATTTTCAAACTATCCTCCAACATAATTCAATTTTTAATACTCAAAAATAATACTGCACAAACACCAGCAAAAGCAAAGTAACAATAAAGCAGCACTGTAACATTCAATACATAATTATGAACGTTGGTGCATTATGAACAATACATCAATTGAATATGAAGCCCTGTTTAATTTGTAAAGCTGTTATTATTTTATGTATACATGTGGGTATCCTCTACAGTTAGCACTGTTGCCTCATAGCACAGGGACTTCGATTTGACTAGTTTTTATGTGGGGTTTTCATGCTTTCCCTGGGTCTGTGTCATTTCCATTGAGTGCTGTGATTTCCTCCCACAGTCCAAAGATGTGCAGATTGGGTGGATTAGCCATACTAACTTGCCCATTGGGTCCAAGATATGCAAGCCAGGTGGATTAGCAATTGGAAAGGCAGGGTTACAGAGATAAAGTGAGTCTGGATGGGACTTTCTTCAAAGGGTTGATGCTGACTTGATGGGCCAAATGGCCTCTTTCCGTACTCGGGATTCTATAAATTCTACTTACAACTCCATCTGACAAAAGACTGTTTGGATCTGCTCTACACATCCTCTAGACTGGGTAGTTTCCTTACAGTCTGAACTGCTCCATAAGAACCTAAGAAATAAAAGCAGAAGGAGGCCATCTGTCTGAGACTCCTCTGTCATTCAATGAGATCATGGCTGATCTTTTCATGGACTCAGGTCCACTTAGCCACCTTCTCACTGTATCCCTTAATTCCTTTACTGTTCAAAAATCTATCTATCTTTGACTTTAAAGCATTCAATGTTGTTGCCTCAACTGCTTCACTGGACAGGGAATTCCACTGATCCACAACCCTTTGGGTGAAGAAATTTCTCCTCGACTCAGTCCTCAATCTGCTGCCCCATATTTTGAGGCTATCCCTAGTTCTAGTTTCACTCACCAGTATCCTACTTCGATCTTATCTATTCCCTTCATACTTTTATATGTTTCTATCTGAACCCCCCCTCATTCTTCCAAATTCCAATGATAGTAGCCCCAGTCTACTCAATCTCTCCTCAAAAGCCGATTCTCTCAACTCCAGAATCAAGATAGTGACCTCGTCTGCACCTACTCCGATATCAGTACATCCTTTCTCAAGTAAGGAGACCAAAACTGGACACAATATTTCAGGTGTGATCTCACCAGCATTCATAGAGCTGCAGCACAACCTTCTTATTTTTAAACTCCATCCTTCTAGTAATGAAGGACAAAATTCCATTTTCCTTCTTAATTACCTGCAACAACTGCAACTCAACTTTTTGTGATTCATACACAAGGGCGTCCAGGTCCCTCTACACAGCAGCATGCTGCAATTTTTCACTGTTTAAATAATAATCCTTTTGCTGCTAGACCTCTCAAAATGGATGACCTCACTTTCATCAACATTGTACTCCATCTACTAGATCCTTGCTCACTCACTTAATTTATTAATACCCCTCTGCAGACTGTCAATGTCTTCTGCACCCTTAGCATCACTTGCGAACTTTGACACTCTGGACTTGGTCCCCAACTCTAAATCATCTATTTAAAGCAAACAATTGCAGTACCATCACTAATCCCCAAGGTACACCACTAGCTTCTGGTATCCAACCAGACACCCATTTGTCCCCACTGTTTGCTCCTGTACATCACATTCACTGGTTCCCCATGTCCATATTGCTCATAATATCCTCAGAGAATTCCAGTAAATTAGTTAAACATAATCTGCTTCTCATGATCCCATGCTATGTTTCACTCCTGATGGAGGGCTCCTGCCTAAAACATCAATTTTTCTGCTCCTCGGATGCTGCCTGACCTGCTGTGCTTTTCCAGCCCCATTCTAATCTTGACTCTGATCTCCAGCATCTGCAGTCCTCACTTTCACCCATGCCATGTCTGCCCAATTTGACAATTTCTATCCAGACGTCTTGCTATTTCTGCCTTAACGATAGATTCAAGCATTTCCTCCACTAAAGAAGTTAAGCCGATGGGCCCAGTGCTAGCTGCCTTTTGTCTACCTTTTATAAACAGTGGCATCATATTCATTATATTCAAATCTGCTAGAACCAACGCAAAGTCTGGCAATGTTTTGGTAAATTACCATGAGTGCATTTGCTATTTCTCCTGCCATCTCTTTTAGTATCCTCAGATGCATTCCATCAGGGCTGGGATTAATCCCATTGGCGTGCCCAATACTACCACTAATAATGATCATTTATAGGTTGTCACCTGCCATACTCTCCTTGCCATCAATTACTGGCATGATGCTTGTGTCCTCCATTGTGAAGACCGACACGAAATACCTGATCAATGCCTCAGCTGTTTCCTCATTTCCCATTATTAAATCCCTCTTCTCATCCTCTAAAGGACCAATGATTAGCTTAGCCACTCTTGTCCATTTTATATGTTCATAGGAACCTTTGCTGTCTGTTTTTACACTCTGAGCTAGTTTCCTCTCATAATCTATCTTACTTTTCTTTGCAGCTTTTTTGTGGCTTTCTGTTGACCTTGAAAGATTTCCCAATCCATCAGAGGACAAGGTGCTTTTGGCCTCTTCAAAGGGAGTCTTCAAACATTGTTTGAGGAACAGCTAACTGAGGGATGCTGCATCCTTGGGTGTTCAGTCTTTCAGAAGATGTGTTGAATTGAGTCACTCATACCAGGTATAAATGATCCCGTGGTACTAATTAGAGAAAAAAAAAACAATGGTGTTCAGCAGCTGTCATGACCAATGTTTATTTCCCAACCAATATGACTGAACTAAGATTAGGTCATTTATCTCATTGCAGGATAGTTCTGTGACAAATTTGGCTGTTGCTTCTCTGTACATTAAAACAGTGACTTCACTTCAAAAGTAATTAATAGGCTATCAAGTGCTCTGGGACATCCTGAGGTCATCAAAGGCACTATATCAAATCAAACTCTTTTATTCATATGTGACTTAGCAATTCATATTCATAAAATATCTCGTCTCAGAAATGCCTCAAACTGCTTTGCATACAATGAATTATCTTGAAGTGTGATGACTGCTGGTGTGCAAACAAAATAATAAACAGGGACTATTATCTGAGACAACATTGTTCTACCTACGAGATTATGAAGCCTATTGTCATTGTGAATTGCAAATTAGATAAAGTTAGTTTCTTTTCCCATTGAAGGGGAAAGAAAGGTTACATGTAGCAATAGCAATTAACATAAGTAAGCCAAAAAAAATGAAATTGATGAAGTTCTTATTTGAATGCTAGTTGGCTTCATGTAAATTATAAATCTAGATGAAATTTTAATGTTACTCACTCAAATGGACAGAACTAAGTGGGACATTGGTTCTACTCATCTCTCCATTGCAGGTTGATAAAGAATAATACGAAAGATGATATAACGCCTGGATTCCAGTTGATCATTTGGGATCTCCACTTGTCATGGTTGATTCACATGACCTCCTGGCCATAGAATAGGATCTCTACTCAATTTTTATTCCTGTGAAATTAGACAGCAAGTTGAACCACTTGCCACTGAATTGTCTTTGATGAATTATTAGTTGTCTGATAATATCTGAAAAGAAATGCGATTGACAATATGAGTTTCTTTCACCTTTAGGTACAAAATGTGGTCGATTCACAGTCTGTTTTGTCAGTCAGCAACATGTTCAGCACTGTCCCCATGACTTGTCTGGACTTGTCCTACCTACTTAGCTCCTTTTCCACCTATCCACTCCACCCTCTCCTCCCTGACCTATCACCTTCATCCCCTCCCCCACTCACCCATTGTACTCTATGCTACTTTCTCCCCACCCCCACCCTCCTCTAGCTTATCTCTCCACACTTCAGGCTCACTGCCTTTATTCCTGATGAAGGGCTTTTGCCCGAAACGTCGATTTCGCTGCACTTTGGATGCTACCTGAAGTGCTGTGCTCTTCCAGCACCACTAATCCAGAATCTGGTTTCCAGCATCTGCAATCATTCTTTTTACCTTTTAACATGTTAAGGAAAATGAACTCAATCTTATACCCACTGTGAATGTGTCTTCCATACAAAAACTGTCTTCTTTTAGAAACAATGTTGGTTTAGAATTAACCAAGCAATGGTTAATGGTGATCATACTGTTAATCAATGTGGGGTTTTTTTCAATGTTGATAATATATTATTGCGGACTCCACTATTTAAGAAAATTACAAAAGAATCCTATTAATTGAGGACAAATATGTTTCAAAGGAATGCTTGGGTGCTGATGAATTCCTCATTATGTCCATAGAATTTACTAGTTAATAGATTGGGGATAAATGGAAACAGATTATTTATCATTGGGATGTTATCTTTAATGGGTAAGTTTTGTCAAAGTGAACTATTTGCTCCATCAGGTAGTTCATGCTACTTTATTTAACTGATTCTTCATTTTCAGACAAAACCTTAGTAAGATATTCTCTGTGGAGCCCAGGCTACAGACAGTTTGAATGAAATGACTTGGGAGCAGGTATTAGTAGCGCACATCCAGTGGAGGGCATTGATTTCTGTGTCATTGCTTCATTGCAAGACTGATGGGAAACTCTTTTTTAAAACTGCAATTCCTGTTGAGTTGTGCTGTGTTCGGAGACAATGCTCAGCAGGGACTCGGGTAAATGGAAAACGATGGCTCCCTATCAGTCTGCACAAACCTATTGACAATGACCTGCTGTGCTCAAGTTACAGTCGGGGACAAGCTGTTCCAAGAAAACTAGAAAATCAGCCAAGTTTCTTCAGTTGATAAATCTACTGCTTGACTCCATGGTTATTTTATGAATTTTGTGGTCATTAAGGTGAGGATTATTAGTCCTGGAAATGGAACACACTATTTCGGTTTGTTATGTAACCATCCAGCACTCCCAGAGCAGCTGAAGCACAATGAGGTGAAAGATAAATTTCTCTCTACATTTATCCCCCAGCTGATTTATTCAAAGTCAGGAGGCTAACAGTTTGAACTCGTCCAGCATTTTTTCTCATCCCATGATCCTCCTGAATAAGGCATATGTGAACACGAAATGAGCATTTGGCTACATTGTCATACCATGGCTGAGGTCACCAACTCTCAGCTTGGTAAAATTGGCCAACACCAATCCCACTCATCTTAGTCTTAGCTCAGATTTATTCATGCTACCATTATGTATGGACTCTGTTATCCCACTGCACTTTGAGCTGACCTCTCACGTTCTACCCACGAGGTTGTTTCAGACTCATGTTCTAACTCAGTAAATTTCGTCAATCTTGTGCTCGCTGACCTCCACTGGTTCGCCCTTAAGCAATGTCATGGGTTTAAAATTCTCATTGCTGGTTACAAATCCATCCTTCCCCATTCGTGGCCTCACTCCTTCTGTGATATCCTCCAGCCCCAGAATTCTTTGTGCTTATCTGAATCTTGTCTCCTGAGCATTCAGGTTTTAATAGCTCCATAATTGACAGCAGTGCTTTCAACTGCTGAGATGCTTCAGGAATCCCTTTCCTCCACCTTCTCTGACTCTTCTTGTTGATTCCCTCCTTTAAGACACTACTTCAAACTTATTTTGAGTTTTTGGTGATCACCCATTACAATTGCCTCTGTGCCTTGGTGTTTAATTTGTTTTACTCAATAAAAAGTTGGATATTAAACCAATGTAATATATGAACATGAATGAATGCCATAGTTCAAGCTGCTAATAGTGTTCTCTACTTGACCTAGTGAGGTTATACACAATAGCAATAATTGAAAGTTCAGATAAGCACTTCAGGCACTGTGTTTGGCTAGATGTAATTGCAAACTAACCCATGTTATAATGAACTGGGAATTCAAAGGTTTTTAATATGCTCCTGGGATGTGGGCATGATGAACTAGGCCAGTATTTGTTAGCCATCTCTAACTACGCTTGAAAAGGTGGAGCTGATGGTTTCAGATTTCTTGATTGCTGTTGCAATTTCACCAATCCAGGCAATTGGAGATCATTTCATCATACTTCTAACTTGTGCCTCAGAAACATTAAAGGAGCCGTGCATTAATTGCTTCTGGGCTGCTCTGAGAACCAGTGTTTATATCTATTCATGGAATAGGGGTGTCACTGGGTGGATCAACATGAATTGCCGATCCTGGGAAGGTAGTGGCGAACTACCTTCCTCAATCATGGAAGACCTTGTGGTGTAGGAATGCTCACAATGCTGTTAGGAAGGAAATTCCAGGACTTTGACTCATCAGCAAAGGATGGATAATAAAGTTTCAAACAAGATTTTTAAATGGGATTTTCAGTGGTGATATTCCCATGCATCTGCCACCCTTGTCCTTCTGGATGGAAGAGGTTGTGGGTTTGGAAGGTGCTGTCTAAGGAGCCATAATGAGTTACTGTAGTGCATCTGTAGTTGCTACAGGCTACTGTCACTGTGAATTGGTAATGCAGGGAATGAATATCAAAGGATGGGTGGATTGAGTTCCAAATAAACAGGTTGCTTTGTTTTGGATGATGTTGAGCTTCTTGAATGGTGTTGGTGCTGCATCCATCCAGGCAAGTAACAAATACTCCATAGCACACCCAACTCTTACTTTGAAGATGATAAAGTCAAAAATCACACAAGACCAGGTTATAGTCCAACAGGTTTATTTGGAAGCACTAGCTTTCCGAGCACTGCTCCTTCATCAGGTGCTTGTTTACAAAGTTAAAAATCACACAACACCAGGTTAACAACGCCAGGTTAAGATGATAGATTGACATGGGGTAACGGGATATGAGTTATTTGCCACACTAAGTCTAGCCTCTAACCTGTTCTGTCAACCACAGTACTTACAGAACCAACTCAGTTTTTGGGTAACCCCAACATATTGATAACGTGCGAATTTAGTGATGATAAAGCCATTCACTGTCATGAGCTGCTGGTTAGATTCTCTCTTGTTTGAGTTGGTCATTGTGTCATACTTGAGTGGTGTGAATGTTACTTGCCACTTATTCACCCAAGCCTGTTCATTGGGTCTTTCTGCATACATAGAAATCATTAATGAACATCTGACTTCTGATTTTCTGATTGAGGGAAGGTGAAGCAGCTAAAGATGGTTGGATACTGCCTGTGACAGTCCTCCCAGTTGTATGCTACAACCGAGATGATTGACCTCTATCAGCTACAACAATCTTGTGCCAATAATGACTCCAAACAGTGATTCACATCAAATCCAATTTTGCCAAGTCTCCTTGATGCCAAACTGAGTCTAGTGTTTCCTTGATATTTACAGCAATCAGTTGCACCTTATCTCTAGATTTCAGCTCTTTTCTCAATGTCTGGACTGAGAGTGTAATGAGTTCAAGACCTGTTTGGCCCTGGTGGAATCCAAACTGAACATCAGTAAGAAGATTATGAGTAAGCAAAAGTCACTTAATAGCTCGCTTAGTGATCAGTGAAATCACTTTGCTGATGATCGGAAGTAGACTGATAGGGAGGTTACTGACCAAATTGTTTTTCATGTATAGGACAAAAATTTTTCACAATGTCAACTATATGCTTGGTTCGGTGCATCATATGTGCAACTGCACAATATTTAGTTCTATTGTGAAATTTGATTCAATGCAGTCTTCAGCCATTGATTGATATAGCACGGAATGAATCAAATTGATTGAGCAAATGTGTGATGTTGGGAACATTTGGCTGAGGCTGAAATGGGTCATCCTCTCAGCATTTCTGGAGGGGCCTTTGTTTTGCACTGATGTACTGGCTTCCCCAATCATTGAGGAATGGGATACTTATGGAGAATTGTCCAAGTTTTAGTAGTTTAATTTTTGACCAAAATATATGACTGGTTGTGACAGGACTGTAGAAATCTGATCCATTGGTTATGGGATCACTTTGTCCATTACATGCTGCTCCTGCTCTTTGGCACTGGGGTTTTGTCTGTAGATATTGCTGCTATTGGCATGCTCTCCAGCATTCTTTATGAAACAGAATTGCCTTTCTGGCTTGATAGTAATGGTTGAGATTTGAATATGCCAAGGCATAAGCTTGTGGTTGAGTACAATTCTGCTATTGTAGGTGGTCCATTGTGCCACCTGGCTGCCCAACTTTGAGTTGCTAGATCAATTCAAAATCTATATCATAACTAGTGATGAAGGGGCAATTTTCAACTTATTTGATTGGGGAAAGGGACACAAAATTTAGCAGAAGAGAGGAAAGACAATATGCTTAAACTATTAGGGACAGTACTGTTCTTATCTCCCAGAACAAACACATAATTCTTTTCTTTCTCTTGTTTGATTAGTTTTCCAATTGTGTTATACATTTCATTCACGTCCTTGAGTAGATTTTCACGGTAAGTACATTGGTTGGCATTGTCTACTGGTTACCCCTTTATTTGCACTAGCATTAATCTTGAATCATTTCTCAATTCTGACATGTGGCATCTTTCTTGTATAATACTCCTGTTATTTCTCATTTCCCTTCACTTCCACTTCCTCTCATCTAGAATCATTGAGTCATAGAGATATACAGCACAGAATCAGCCCCTTTAGCCCAACTAATCCATACTGAACCTTCTTCGCTGTCCACAACACCTCCAATTTTCATATCCAAATCATTTATATAAAAAACGAAAAGTTGTGGACCCAGTACTGATCCTTGTGGCACTCCACTGGCCACAGACCTCCAGTCTGAAAAACAACCCTCCACCATGACCCTCTGTCTTCTACATGCGAGCCAGTTCTGTATCCAAATGGCTAGTTCTCCCTGTATTCCATGAGATCTAACCTTGCTAATCAGTCACCCATGGGGAACCTTGTCGATGCCTGACTGAACTTATGAAGTTACCTTTTTCAGTCCACTGTATATTATATAACCACAGGATATTGCATATTTCCTTTTGCATTTCTGCTATCCTGTGCCATTTTGTCATAGAACACCTACAATATGGAAATAGGCCATTAGGCCGAACAAGCCCACACAGATCCTCTGAACAGTAACCCACCCAGACCCATTCCCCTATCATATTACCCTACTTTTACCCCTAACTAATGCATCTGACCTACCCATTCCTGAACACTCTGGGCAATTTAGCATGGTGAATTCACCTGACCTGCACATCTTTGAACTGTGGGAGGAGACCTTAGCACCCAGAAGAAACGCATGCAGGCATGGGGAGAATACGCACACCCCAAACAGACAGCCACCCGAGGTTGAAATCAAACCCGGGTCCCTGGTACTGCGAGGCAGCAATGCTAACCACTGAGACACTGTGCTGCCTGGCAACCAGTGTGCCACCCCTGCAGCAAATTTTCTTTGCCGTTTTCATCTGTTTCATCATTGCTTTTCACTGTGGTGTTGGTTTGGTCACTGGCAACTCAATCATGGTAACAGGTAGCACTGGGCTACAGCGATAACAGTAGAAATGGGGCACATTTTACCTGATGGCTAGTGACAGGAAGATATTCTGTGAGTTGACCTGCAGCATGCCACTAACATGCTCTGTATTCCATTGACTGCACATTGACTGCACTCAACTAGATACATTTTACAGCAGCTCAGAACTGGTGGGATCTTGATAAACATGCCTTCACCAGACTGATCAGCCCAGCCATGGGATAATTTATTAAATAATGATACAAAGTTACAGGAATCCTACTAAGTACTTGGGGTGGCTCGGTTTGTAGCACTGCTGCCTCACAGCTATTCAGACCTGGGTTTGATGCCAGCCTTGGGCGACTGTCTGTGTTTAGTTTGCACATTCTTCCCCTGTCTGTGTGGGTTTCCTCCAGGTGTTCCAGTTTCCTCCCACAATCCAAAGGTGTGCAGGTTCGGTGGATTGGCCATGCTAAATTGCCCATAGTGTTCAGGAATGTGTAGGTTAGGTGCATTAGTCAAGGGTAAATATAGGGTAGGGGAATGGGTGGGTTACCCTTCAAAGGGTCGGTCTGGATTTTTTGGGCCGTATGGCATGTTCCCACACTGTAGGGATTCTATTAATCAATCTTTGTATTCATTGAATCAGATGGGCCAAGGAGTGGCTGATGGAGTTTAATTTAAAAACAAAGGGTGCCAGTGGTTAGCGCTGCTGCCTCCCAGCACCAGGAATCCAGGTTTGATTCCCACTTCAGGTCACTGTGTGGAGTTTGCACATTCTCCCCTGTCTTCATGGGCTTTCTCTGGGTGCTCTGGTTTCTTCTCACAATCCAAAGAAGTGCAAGTCAGGTGAATTGGCCATGCTAAGTTGCCCATAGTGTTAGGTCCATTAGTCAGGGGTAAATGTAGTGGAATGGTTCTGGGTGGGATACTCTTTGAAAGGTTGGTGTGGACTTGCGGGGCCGAAGGGCCTGTTCCACACCGTATGTATTCTAATTTCAAAAACTTGAAAGCTCAGTCATGAACCCCAACAGAACAGTACTGTAACCTTGTGCAAATGAAAACTGCCTCCCAACTGAAGAACTACAAACATGAAATACCCTGAAATTGGTGGAATCTAGACAACCTGGAAGATGTAAATAAAGAAATTGGAGCTAAAATAAATGAAACTGCCGAGAGAAAAGATAAAGAAACCACTGGCACAAATGAGGAACAAAAACAGATTGAAGAAACTGTTTAAAGATGATGGGACAAACGGCTTTGAACTTCAAAAGGAAAAAAGGTTCAAGAATCCCGAGGCTATGATTACAATATTGTAAAGGATGGAAGACAGGAGAAAATGGAAGAATATCAATACAGCAGGAGGCAAGCTGAAATACAGGCATGTGAACAATGAGATAAGATGAGAAACAGAGAAGACACAAGAACAGTAGTGAAAAGAGCAGTAGGATACCCTTGAAGAATTGGATTGACTCAGAGGGTATCAAAAAGACTAACAAATACAAAGGATATTTGTGGCGGTTTGGTGGAAGGGTTGAAAACACCAGCAAACAAGAATAAGTAAAGTGTTTCATGAACAAGCACTGTGGAAATAAGAAAATGACAGGAATTGCATGTGTAAGAACTGTTTGGAAAGAATGAAAAGCTCGAAATAATTGAACTAAAAGAAAAGGGTAATGAGTTCACATTCATTTCATTGGGCCAGCATTACTTGGAGTGAGATAAAAGCTGCAGTACGTTCGGTTAAAAAGTAGAAACTTGCCTGGAAGAGATGAAATGCCTACATCACAATGCCATTGATGAGGATGTTCACTCAGGGTCGCACAATGTTCAGCTGCATTTCTGACACCTCAGAATCCATGTTCAAAGGCAGCAACACCTGAACAACATTCAGGCTTAGGCCGAGAAATGGCAGGTGACATTTGCTCCATGTCATGAACATCTCCGAAAAGAGAGTATCCAACATTGTTTCCTTGACATTCAATGACATTACTAACACTGAATCCCCCACTCATGGCTGGGAATTCTGTAACGAATAACTCACCTCCTGAGTCATAAAAGCTTGTCTGCAATTTACAAGGAACATGAGAAGAAATGCAGCTTCAACAAGAATCAAATAGTTTAACACCATGCAGAAAAATCCAGCGCATTTGATTGAAACCCATCCATAACCTTGAAAACATGAAACAGCCTTGATTCAGAGTTTATTATTTCCTGATGAAGGGCTCTGGCCTGAAAAGTCAATTTTCCTGCTCCTCGGATGCTGCCTGACCTGCTGTGCTTTTCCAGCAACATACTCTCACCTCTGATCTCCAGCATCTGCAGACCTCACTGTCTCCTCAGAGTTTATTAAGCTGTGCAACGATAATTACTGATCATACTTATCAGGATAAGTGGTCACTACACTAACCAGATGGTTTTGGAGAGGGTGCAGAAAAAGTTTACCAGGATGTTGCCTAGTATGGGGATTTTAGCTGTGAAGGTAAGTTGGATAGACTGGGTTTCTTTTCATTGGAATGCAAGGAGGTGAGCTGATTGAAGTTTAGAAGATTGTGAATGGCATGGATAGAGTGGAAAGGATGAGACTTTTTTCCAGAGCAGGGGAATCAAATACAGGTTCAAGGTGCATTGGTGGGGAATTTGAAAAGAGCTGTGTGAGGGAGATTTTTCACGCAAAGGGTGGTGAGTGCCTGGAATGTGCTGGCAAAGGAAGTGGTGGGAACAGGTACAGTAGCAGCATTCAAGAAGCACTAGAAGGAAGGCATGAATCAGAGAGAAATATGGGGATAGGAAGGGAATATAGGGATACAGATGCTGTAAGTGAAGATATTTTTGGCGTGGAAGGGTGAAATAAGTCAATGCAGACTAGGAGGTCTGAAAGGCCTTTTCCTGCACTGTATTGTTCTTTGTTCTTCGATAATGGTCAGAGGACTTCATGAGGGCAATAATAAACACCTGAAAGAGAAGGCAATGTTCAGGCTTTTGCATCAAATGTTGTGTTGAAAATGATTAAAAAGAGAGTGGGTGGATAGATTCAAAGTGACAAAATGAAAGCAAAACACTGCAGATGCTGGAAGTCATAAGCAAACAGAGAGAATGGTGGAGAAACTCAGCAGGCTGGCAGCAGCTGTGGAGAGGGAAAAATGGAGTTCATGTTTCGAGTGCAGTATCTTTCCTTTTCATAACCTCTTCAGACGCTTCTTCTGGAGACACTTCTTAATTACAGATTCCAAAGTTTTCACATCAAATTCTTTCAGCTGCTGCACACATTAGTCATCTATTGGCTCCATGTTTGTTACAAATGATCAATTTAGATTCCCAATAGGAAAAGGGATGAGAGTGGCAATCAGCATTATATGATTAATGAGCGAGCACAGTTCAGAATTTGAACAGAGATTAAAGCCTTGCTTGGTAGATTTTGAAAGAAAGTATTTGATTGGCTTAACAGGATTAAGCTCTTCACAATTCCAAAAGTATTGGAATAGACTGGAGGGATTGGTGATTCATAAAAAAAATCCATACCTCAGACAAAATGTATCAGTGAGAGGAGTCAGCAGAGAGTTGAAACCATTTTTCATTGGAAGAGGAGTTTGACAAGGATCAAAGTCATAAATTGTTGAAAAAAGGTCAACAGGTCTGGTGGTATCTAAGGAGGAAAAACAGAGACCATGTTTTTCAGAACTGACGGTAGCTAGGAAAAGGTATATATACCAACCTATTCCAGCTACCATCAGTTCTGAAGAAGGATCACTCTACCTAAAATGTTGTCTCTAATTTCTCTCCACAGATACTGCAAGATCTGCTGAGTTTTTCCAACAATTTCTGTTTTTGCTTCTGATTTCCAGCATCCGCAGTTCTTTGTTTTTTATTAGTTTGACAATGATGTCGTTTATCACCAGTCCTCTTCAATGTTTACGCAGAGGTAGTGATCAAAGAAACTTTTGAAGGTTCAGAATCTGAAAGTCAGATTTAGGGGAAGGGGAGTGAGAGACGAATTATAACATCTGCTGGTGACAAGTCACTTGCAGCATGCAGAGACAAATTGCATTAACGAATAGATAGACAAATAGACCAGTAGCAGCATGAGCATTGGGATGAAAGGAAGCGTTGGCAAAACTGAAGTGATGTATCCCTCAAAATCACTGGGAAATATTCATATATTCAAAGAAGGAATAGAACGAGAATATTTGCAAAAACTCAATTATTTATAAAACACTATATCTGCAGATGAAAAGTATATCAAATAAACAAGCAATGTGAAAGGCCATATTTGGTAAGAAGGAGCAGTTGCTAACTGAAAAGCTGAATAAACAATACCAGAAGTGACTTTTTGAGGCATTGTTTGGAGTACAGTATTAATAAATGTGATGCTTTAAGTTAGTGGAAAACAGAGACCAAATTACTAAGTACATTTGAACTCCATATCTGAAGGGGAATGGGAAGCATCAGCTGGACAGTGACTGTAACTAGCGAAGTGCTGTGGAGAGTGAAATAACAAAGACATTGCCTGGACATTGGAAGAGATAGAGAAACTGGTTCGGGCACATCTTTAGACGAAGTAAGTTCGTGAGAGAAGCTACCGAGAAAAGTGACAGGGTTTAATGAATGCATAGACAAATCTCTCAGGTAAGCTGAACTGTCACTGTGACCTCAATCATCATGTGCTAACGGGAGAAAGAGAACTGCAGATGCTGGATATCAGAGTCGAAAAGTGTGGTGCTGGCAAAGCGCAGCAGGTCAGGCAGCATCGGAGGGGCAGGAGAATCAACATTTCAGGCGTAAGCCCTTCTATCAGTGGCCAATTAAGAGGTTGGACCCTTTTCAGCTTGGAGCTTTCAGTTCCGTAACCTTATTAACATATGCAGTGTAACAATAGTGCTATAGTGTTAAGGGTTTAGGTGGAGAGGAATTTGTTAAGTGTGCACAAGAAACTTTTCTGATTCAGTATGTGGATATACCTACGAGAGAAGGTGCAAAACGTGACCTACTCTTGGGAACTAAGGCAGGGCAGATGACTGAGGTATCAGTGGGGAGCACTTTGAGGCCAGCCGCCATAATTCTATTCGTTTTAAAATAGTAATGGAAAAGGATAGACCAGACCTAAAATTTGAAGTTCTAAATTGGAGAAAGGCCAATTTTGATGGTATTAGGCAAGAACTTTCAAAAGCTGATTGGGGGCAGATGTTTGCAGGTAAAGGGACGGCTGGAAAATGGGAAGTCTTCAGAAATGAGATAACGAGAATCTGCAGAAAGTATATTCTTGTCAGGGTGAAAGGAAAGGCTGGTAGGTATAGGGAATGCTAGATGACTAAAGAAATTGAGGGTTTGGTTAAGAAGAAGAAGGAAGCATATCTCAGGTACAGACAGGAGAGATCGAGTGAATCCTTAGAATAATATAAAGGCAGTAGGAGTATACTTAAGATGGAAATCAGAAGGGCAAAAAGGGGACATGAGATAGCTTTGACAAATAGAATTAAGGAGAATCCAAAGAGTTCTTACAAATATATTAAGGACAAAAGGGTAACTAGGGAGAGAATAGGGTCGTTCAAAGATCAGCAAGGCAGCCTTTGTGTGGAGCTGCAGAAAATGGGGGCGATACTAAATGAATATTTTTGCATCAGTGTTTACTGTGGAAAAGAATATGGAAGATATCGACTGTAGGGAAATGGTGACATCTTGCAAAATGTCCATATTACAGAGGGGGAAGTGCTGGAAGTTCTGAAACACATAAAGGTGGATAAATCCCCACGACTTGATCAGGTGTACCCTAGAACTTTGTGGAAAGCTAGAGAAGTGATTGCTGAACCTCTTGCTGAGTTATCTGTATCATCGATAGTCACAGGTAAAGTGCCGGGAGACCGGAGGTTGGCTAACGTGGTGCCACTGTTCAAAAAGGGTGGTAAGGCCAAGCCAGGGAACTATAGACCGGTGAGCCTGACCTTGGTGGTGGGCAAGTTGTTGCAGGAATCCTGAGGGACAGGATGTATGTGTATTTGGAAAGGCAAGGACTGATTGGGGATAGTCAACATGGCTATGTGCGTGGGAAATCATGTCTCATGAATGTGATTGAGCTTTTTGAAGAAGTGAAAAGAGGATTGATGAGGGCAGAGCAGTAGATGTGATCTATATGGACTTCAGTAAGGTGTGCGACAAGGTTCCCCATGGGAGACTGGTTAGCAAGGGTAGATCTAGCGGAATACAGGGAGAACTAGCCATTTGGATACAGAACTGGCTCAAAGATAGAAGACAGAGGGTGGTGGTGGAGGGTTGTTTTTCAGACTGGAGGCCTGTGACCAGTGGAGTGCCACAAGGATTGGAGCTGGGTCCTCTACTTTCTGTCATTTATATAAATGATTTGGATGCGAGCATAAGAAGTACAGTTAGTAAGTTTGCAGATGACACCAAAATTGGTGGTGTAGTGGACAGCAAAGAGGGTTACCTCAGATTACAACAGGATCTTGACCAGATGGGCCAATGGGCTGAGAAGTGGCAGATGGAGTTTAATACAGATAAATGCGAGGTGCTGCATTTTGGGAAAACAAATCTTAGCAGGACTTATACACTTAATGGTAAGGTCCTGGGGAGTGTTGCTGAACAAAGAGACCTTGGAGTGCAGGTTCATAGCTCCTTGAAAGTGGAGTCGCAGGTAGATAGGATAGTGAAGAAGGCATTTGTTTTTTTTATTATTGGCCAGAGTATTGAGTACAGGAGTTGGGAACTGAAAATGTGTTGCTGGAAAAGTGCAGCAGGTCAGGCAGCATCCAAGGAGCAGGAGAGTCGACATTTCAGGCATAAGTCCTTCTTCAGGAAGAAGGGCTCATGCCCGAAACGTCAACTCTCCTGCTCCTTGGATGCTGCCTGACCTGCTACACTTTTCCAGCAACACGTTTTCAGCTCTGATCTCCAGCATCTGTAGTCCTCACTTTCTCCTACAGGAGTTGGGAGGTCATGTTGTGGCTGTACAGGACATTGATTAGGCCACTGTTGGAATATTGCGTGCAATTCTGGTCTCCTTCCTATCGGAAAAATGTTGTGAAACTTGAAATGGTTCAGAAAAGATTTATGAGGATGTTGCCATGGTTGGAGGATCTGACCTACAGGGAGAGGCTGAACAGGCTGGGGCTGTTTTCCCTTGAGCGTCGGAGGCTGAGGGGTGACCTTATAGAGGTTTATGAAAATATGAGGGGCATGGATAGGGTAAATAGACAAAGCCTTTTCCCTGGGGTGGGGGAGCCCAGAACTAGAGGGCATAGGTTTAGGGTGAGAGGGGAAAGATATAAAAGAGAGTTAAGGGGCAACTTTTTCATGCAGAGGGTGGTACGTATATGGAAGTAGCTGCCAAAGGAAGTGGTGGAGGCTGGCACAATTGCAACATTTAAGAGGCATTTGGATGGGTATATGAATAGGAAGGGTTTGGAGGGGTATTGGCCGGGTGCTGGCAGGTGGGACTAGATTAGGTTGGGATATCTGGTCGGCATGGACGGGTTGGACTGAAGGGTCTGTTTCCATGCTGTACATCTCTATGACTCTATGACTCTATAAAATAGAAAAGGATACCGAATAACTTAACCCATCCAAAAACCCACAGATGACACCACTTTAATGATATTTGCACCAATCCACATAAAGACCCCTTGGCACAAAAGGTAAAATCAAACACATATTTTTACAGGAGAGAGAGAGAGAGAGATGGCGGCATGGGACACCCTCTTCCATGTCCCTGTTTCTTGCCTTGCAGCCTCAAATCTGCCAGACTGCCAAAACCAAATCAAACTGGAGAGAGCTGAGTCAGGGAAACTGGCCACTCCCCTTTTGTTGTACAAGTGTTTTTTAAAACTTGAAAGCCTTTTGCCTGAGGCAGTATCTGTAATCAAATTGGCCCTAAAACCCATCCAACTCAGACTTTTTGGAGTCTGTGACTTTTACAACCTCTCTGAAAAAAATGCCAAGGACAACATAACCTTGTTAAAGGAGCAGTATCATCACAATATTGATGGTAACCTACAGACCTTGGTCCAAGTTCCATGTGATCTGTCAACACTAAAAAACAGCTCCTCATATACATACTCAGTAGATATCCTACAAGTAAATGTTTAATTAATACTTTATTCCATATCGCCCTCTCAGTTTGTTCATCTCTCAAACCATTAACCCAGTAAACCATAGGGATACTTTTCACACATTTCCACCATCCTCCTTCCAACTTCCATCTCAAAGATGTCTGACACGTATCATCTCAGTTGTCAAAACTGCGACAACATTATATACTAATGCTGGTCTGTCAGCAACATCTGGGCTTATTCACCATACATGGGCACATCACGAACTCTGTACCTCTGCTTTGGGTACAAGCTCAGTCTACCTTGGCCACGCCACTAGATGATGGTGCATGGGTAAGAGAAAGAATACTGTGGCTTTAAGAAGTATATTTTGTCCCAGATTTTTTGAAGAGAGGTTTTAAGCCAGAGTTGCTGAGTTATCCCTTCCAAGCCAATGAACATTTTGTGAGACTCTGGGTTTGTTGTTTGAAAAGTTAGAGCAATGGAAGCAGTAGGAATAGATAGAGTCAGGCTCTCACAGAAGCCAGATTTTCCTTTAGCTTTCAGTTATTGGGATTTTGAGGTTGGCTGTTGAGACAGTTATACATCGTTCTCTTCCACAGTAAAAACTGGATTTGTCTCTCTCTGACAGAATTTTCTCTTGGTGTTGTTTTCTCCTGGACTGGAGAAAAATCACATGTGAGACAATCTGTTTTACTGAATTTGTCTTTGCCAAGGCTGTGTTTGTGGAATGTTACTGTATTGGAAATTACTGTTTAATTATTAAATCCACTAATATTCTGTTAAGTTTTCCAATAGAGTTAAAGTTATACTAATTCCCCTTTCTTTCATTTGTATTTTAACTGGGCGTAAAATAAAATATGGTTTGCTTAAAGCTGAGTTAAGTGAGCAATCTAATTGCATCTGGAGCACAGCACCTTACACTTGTCTTTAAATTAGATAAAGCTTAGGATCTAGATTATCTCCTTGATCTATTTGAAAGGAATTTGGTCTGGTCTGATATTAACCTGTGCGATCAATGCTTTCCGCTACTTCCCAAACATGTATCTGGCCCTCTGCAGATGTAGAGTTCTCTCCTTTCCACCTCTTTCAAAACTCCCATCAGTTCTCACAGTCCTAGTGCACTTCAGCTTTAAGAGGTGTCTTTCAGTAATGCTCATCCCTCAAAATCACTCAGACTCTGTCCTGTTGAAGCTTGCAGTCCAGAATCAGCACAGTTAATACTAGCTGCATGCAGGCAGAACCAATTTAAAAAGCTGCACAATAGTGAGGTGCAGGTTAATTACGTACTTGACTTTGGAAGAGGAGTCCACAGAAGTCAATTTCACACCCATAATCTTCAGGTAGGAATTGATGAGTTCAACATAATATAAGTAGGATGGAAGTGTAAAGCAGAGTATTATGTTTAACTGATGAATGTAATCAATTCTATAGCACTCAATCTGACTTTGAAACAATTGATCCATGTGTTGTGGCCTTTTGACCTTGGCTGTATTCCATAATAGGTTTGATTAAAGACTGGGAAAGTTTTAATGCCCTGGATTTTTTAGCTGCCTTCAATTGTTTCTGATGTATGACCCTTGGTAAAATTGAAGGCTTAGTGACAATTATATCTGATACCTATTGACTGAAAATGCACTTCTTTGACTCATCTCAGAGCAGATGGTATCATTAAATGATACTCCTCTTTGATGGTATGGAAAATGGAGACATTATTGTCTAAAGTGAATTAGAGGAAGATTAACCCTCTGAACAATGTAAAAGACTATCCCTGAAAAACATCAATAGGGCATCCCTGACAGACGGTGTGAGCTCGAAAATTAATATTTTATGACTAAAATTTAAAATATGTTATTATTATTATTTCAAGACGTACTTTCTAAAGTCGAGGTAAGTAGATTTTTGATATTCAGTTCCATAAGGCTGATTTTTATATTAATGGTCTTTTCACTGTGGGTAAACAACATTTCCAAGAAAGCTTGTGATTCAACTAGTTACCTGCTGAAATAATTGCTGAAATGTTCACTAAGTTGAGCTTTAGTAACCTGAGATACAGTGAAAGAGAGGGCAAATGACCAGATGCAATCTCAGTTCAGCACTGTGGAAAACTGACTTGAGATTGCACTTGAAGTAGCTTCAGTGCCTATTTGAATCCATGGAGAGAGTCTGTGGCAGTTCCAGCTTGATAAAACTGTCCAAGGTGAGGCAGGTTTTGGAGTTTTGGCTTAACATAGTTTCTCAGTACTCCCTCAGGCCACGCCGTCCATGAAGCCAGGAAAGTTCAAACCAATGGTTGCAGGTTAAAGATCCACAATGATGAAGGGTTACTGACCCAAAATGTTCATTCATTTCCTGTCTCGGCAGATACTGTTGCAGACTTCTAGCACACTTTCTATTACTTAATTCTGATTTCCAAGTTCTTTACATTTCTGTTAAACTGAGGTTCCATATGATCATTCTGGTTTGATAAAAAAAACTCTTGTGACGTTGAAGAGCGGGGTTTTCTAAAGGTCGCTCTTTAAACCATCACAGATTATCTCATCAGTCACTTGTCTTGTTGCTCTCCATGGGATATCTTTGTGTCTAACTGGCTCTCGCTTTTGTATGTTGAACAACATTTCAAAAAGTAATTCAGTTCAGTGCCTTTAGAGTGCTTTGGGACATTCTTGAGTTTGTGAAAGTTGCCAGTTCTTCCTCACTGAACAATAGCACCAAATACAGGCCTTAAACAAGCCACAAAATGTACATAGTTAAAATGCAGTACAATCACTGTCACCCTTTGACATGTTTGGTCATAAGCAGTTCAGTTACTGTCACCCTATGACAAGCCCAGTCAGCGATAAAATAGGGGTTACAATAGGTAAAAGCAACTGAGGAAAAAAAAAACAGTTTTCAACAAAATTCTCTTTGCTCCTTTAAGTTGCCATTGTGCATTGAGATTTAGTTGGGAGTCAATTCAAATAAATGAGGAATATGAAATCCATTCAAAGAAGGTGGGGAATTGTGCTTGGATATAAGTTCAGGTTTTTAAAAAAATATTGATACAAAGTTCTTTTGCATTTGTTTTGACAGTATTTTAGTTTGACTTAAAACCCCACTTGGAACACCAAGGGCTGCACTATTTCAGCAAACGTTTTGACAGAAATTTCCAGTTTCTGACATGCACATCACGCATGAACTGAATATTTTAGCAATGCGTTCTTCTAATCAGATTTGAACAATTTATTTTATGTTATTCAAATTTCTACATTGTGTAACAATTACAAACGTTACTTTTCTTAATGTTATTTCTCATGACTTTTTAAAAAAATTATGCTATGACTGAGATAGGAGGTCACACACACCCACATACACACACATAAGTTTGTAGGGTAAATTTGTACTTGCAGAATTACATTTTATTTTGCTCAAAAACTGCATGAATCCATGTAAGATTCTGTAAATCTCTTTTTTTAGATTAGAATCAGTCTAAACATTGAGCACAGACAGCCTCACCCAGGGCACCTCATACCTTCAATGTATTATCTGGGCCAAAATGGCACCTATTGTTAAAGTTCATTTGAGAATGTAACTTTAAGAAAGTTCTGGAATTTACATATGAAAAAACTAAAACCAACATGTCCATTCTAAGAAATAGGAGGCTTAACAAATAATCCAGGTCTTTTTCAATATACTGTATAATTTCAGTTATATCACACTGTAAACTTTTGCTATAAATTCTGTGTCTTAAGATCTTATACTCCACAACCACCTGATGAAGAAGCAGCACACCAAAAGCTAGTGCTTCCAAATAAACCTGTTGGACTATAACCTGGTGTTGTGTGACTTTTAATTTTGAACATATCAATATTTACCTCTCAAACCCAAAACACACATACACACATGCACACACGTGCACACATATATTTAAAGGAAAACAATGGATTACTCTCTGCAATGAATCACTTTAAGGGAAATAATATTTGGCCAATACATCTTACTTTTCATAGACTAGAAGAACAAAGGTTACAATGTTCAAATGCTGATGGTTTTACACTATGCCATGTTTAGATGAGTGTCACCAGATTTAGGCAATTGGCTCTGAGATGTTGGTAGATGTAGCTTGCTCAGAAGAAGTCTTCCAGTTGCTATTTGAGAGGGCAGCAAGGTTTTACAGAAAAGTGTATCAGAATTAGGAGGCATAAACTGATGAGATCTTTTCTTTCAGCAACTTGCCTTATGAAAATCCCAAAGCAAATCCATATTTTCAATGTACTTTTCAGAATGAACAGCCATATGGCCGAGCAGGAAAATAAAACTATCAGGTGGTATCCCTGCAGTATGTTCAAATAACCAGGACCAGCAATTTTCTGAAAGTATCAGGTTTCAAAGAATCACCTTGAAAAAATGGCTATGATATTCTTTTACTGACCTCTTTAATTAAAAAAAAGGTGGCTACGTTCTTTCAAATTCAAAAACAATAACTATATTTCCATCCTGCTCTATAGCTGATCACTAAAGTTACTAAAGCTATAAAGTTGAACTATTTCTGGCTTTCTTATGCTGTGTCATTCACTAAAGATGATAGTTGTTAGCTCATCTCTTAGCAAAGTTATGGCAGCAAAGGGATGGAAATTTCTATGAAACTCATACTTATTTATTTTGTTTGGCACACTTTCTTGATACACTCATGCATAGTCTGCCTGTGGTGGCTGTTCTTTATATCTGAGCTTCTTCAATGAGGATAGCAGAATATTAAATAGTGAGAGGGAGAGGTTTGGGACAACTGGGAATCTCAATCCTCCAGCATCTATTGTCTATACATAAATTCAATGGCTACAGGGTAGCCTGGACCCTAATTTTCACTTCATTGTTCAATTCCAAAGTCTATTTGACCATCTTCATTGCCAACTCAATGAGATTCAACATAAATGAAGATTAAACTTGAGACTAGCACAGTATTAGGGGAGTGATGTTTATTTGTCCATTAACTCATTGTAAGAACTTAACAATTTCTGTTTACATTACTAAAAGCAAATCAACAGATAACAACATTCTAATAACATCAGAAATCTAATTCCTGCATTGTGAATATATTTGTTGCATTCAAGCTTAGATATTCACCTTCTTACTCAGAGGATTTCAAGATACTATAGAGACTTCTCTGAGGCTTTACAATTAACTCCTCTTACCATCAAAATTACCTTTCCTGTAAGATTTCTTGACCTGCATGAGATGCTGCACCTGTTATTTGAGACTTAGACCTGTGCAAAACTAATATGCATTTCTGTCTCTCTAACTGCCAACATATTGTTATATAAAGTATCTGAAGAATCCACTATGTAATGTTTGAGTTCAGCAGCATTGCAGAATTTTTCAAATATGGTGAAGCACATTCTAGAGGAGATTGACATTTGAGGGGAAAAGCAACATCTTTCTGTATGATTGATTCATTAGTATTCATGTGGCAAATAAATTCTAGTCAAATCATTGTCATTTCAGTAACATTTAATTTGGAATTTTTGTTTCAAATATATGAATTTAAAGATCCTTTTCACTCCATCGATCCAGTAATTATGTATTTTTCAACGTGATTCAATACCAGTTCTCAAACACTGTCAGCATGTCAAAATTCTTTTGTCTATTTTTTGCAGTCTAAACAAAAAAAAATCTTTTAATGAAATATAAACAACAGTTGCAGTAAACTTCACATATTCTCTCACCTGCCGATTTGCTTCTAGTCTGGACAAATTAAGTTCCCCCTGCCAAAATAAATTGTACATTGCAACAAAGTTAATATCTTTATTCATCACTTCAAGATTCTGTCACTCATCTGCATTTTAAATGGGACACCACTATAAATTTAAGTCTGTCAAAATCATGTCATCCCGTTTCTGACTCTTATCTAATTGAATTCTGAGGAGAAAATGTTTGTCAAATGTGAAGCATAATGAGTGCCTGAGGATGTATTTTTTAAGGTTTCTGTCCATTTGACTACCATTTGACGATCTTGCTGTCTCTAGTATTGTCATGTTAAACAGGAGACTATGATAGTTCCTTGAGATAGAGTGGGCAACATCCTACACTGCTACCCTTCCAATTGTTCTACCTTTGATTACATAGGAATACGTACATGTGAACATAAAAATACGCACTGATGAGTAGCAGAATAGACCATTTGACTCCACCATCCAATAAGATCAAAATGGATCTGATGATAGTCTTACTCCATATTTCCAGCTACACTAGGCAATAACCTAGTGATATTATCGTTAGACTATTCATAGAACATAGATTCCCTACAGCGGGGAAACAGACCTTTTGGCTGAACAAGTCCACATCGACTCTCCGAAGAGTAACCCACCCAACCTCGTTCCCCTACCCTATTACTTTACATTTACCCCTGACTAATGCATTTAACAAATATATCCTTGAACACTATGGGCAATTTAATATGGCCAACTCACCTAACCTGCACAAATTTGGATTGTGGGAGGAAACTGTAGCACCTGAAGGAAACCCATGCAGACCCTGGGAGAATGTGCAAACTCCACACAGAAAGTCACCCAAGGCTGTGAGGCAACAGTGCTAACCACTGAGCCATTGTATCAGTCCAGAAGCTTAGCTAATGTCCTGGAGACCTGGATTTGAATCCCACCATGGCAGATGGTGGAATTTGAATTTTAAAAAATCTTCAATTAAGAATCTACTGATAACCGTTGCTGATTGTCAGAAAAACCTCATCCGGTTCACCAATGGCCTCCAAAGGAAGGAAATCTGCCATCCTCACGTAGTCCGTTCTACATATGACTCCAAACCCACAACAATATGGTTGACACATAATTGCCCTCTGAAATGGTCGAGCAAGCTATGAAGTCTCAAAGAAATGTAACTGGGCAGATCACCTGGCATCGATCTAGCACCGGAAAAGACAACAGCAGAAATAGCCCTAACAACCCTGCAGGGTCCTCCTCAAGAACATCTGGGCCAAGTGCCAAAATTAGATTAGATTACTTACTTACAGTGTGGAAACAGGCCCTTCAGCCCAACAAGTCCACACCGACCCGCCGAAGCACAACCCACCCATTCCCTTGCATTTACCCCTTTACCTAACACTACGGGCAATTTAGCATGGCCAATTCACCTGCCTGCACATCTTTGGACTGTGGGAGGAAACCGGAGCACCCGGAGGAAACCCACGTAGACACGGGTAGAATGTGCAAACTCCACACAGTCAGTCGCCTGAGTCGGGAGAGTTATCTCACAGACTAGTCAAGCAACAGCCTGACATAGCCATAGTCATGGAATCATACCTTAGAGACAATGTGCTAGACACCACAAAGACCATCCCTGGCTATTCCTCTCCTAATGGCAAAGGTGGCAGCACTGTGGTATACAGTTAGGAGGGAATTTCTCTGACAGTCCTCAACAATGACTCTGGATCCCATGAAATCTTGTAGTTTCAGGTTAAACAGGGGCAAGGAAACCTCCTGCTGATTACCGCATACCATCCTCCCTCAGCTGATGAAGCAGTACTCCTCCATGTTGTACAACACTTAGAATGAAGCACTGAGGATGGTAAGGGCACAAAATGTACTCCGAGTGGGTGATATCAATGTCCACCATCAAGAGTGACTCAGCAGCAGTACTATTGATCAAACTAGTCGGGTCCTAAAGGCCATAGCTGCTCAGCTGGGTCTGCAGCAAGAGGTGAGGGAACTAACAAGAGGGAAAAACATACTTGACCTTAGCCTTAACAATCTGCTAGCTGGAGATGCATCTGTCCATGGCAGTATCTGTTAGAGTGACCACCGCACAGTTATAGAGTCATAGAGTCATAGAGATGTACAGCATGGAAACAGACCATTCGGTCCAACCCGTCCATGCTGACCAGATATCCCAACCCAATCTAGTCCTGCCTGCCAGCACCCGGCCCATATCCCTCCAAACCCTTCCTATTCATATACCAATCCAAATGCCTCTTAAATGTTGCAATTGTACCAACCTTCACCACTTCCTCGGGCAACTCATTCCATACATGTACCACCCTCTGTATGAAAAATTTGCCCCTTACATCTCTTTTACATCTTTCCCCACTCATCCTAAACCTATGTCCTCTAGTTCTGGACTCCCCGACCCCAGGGAAAAGACTTTGCCTATTTACTCTATCCATGCTCCTCATAATTAGGGTAAATAGGCAAAGTGTTTTCCCTGGGGTCGGAGAGTCCAGAACTAGAGGGCATAGGTTTAGGGTGAGAGGTGAAAGATATAAATTCTTATGGAGACCAAGTCCCGCCTTCATATTGAGAATACCCTCCATTGTGTTGTGAGTCTATATCACTGTGCTAAATGGGACAGGCGTCAAACAAATCTAGCAACTCAAGACTGGGCATCCATGAGGTACTCCAGCAAAATCCATAACCTCATGGCCTGGCATATCCTCCACTCAACCATTCCCATCAAGCCAGGGGATCAACCCTGATTCAATGGAGAGTGCAGGCGGGTATGCCAGTAGCCTTACGTGAAGATGAAATGTTTTTTGAAGGAGCCGTGGCTGAATATGACTCCATTTAAGAACAAGTTGGTCAATCTTTGATCAAATATATTCTGATTTGTCAGTGATGAGACAAAGGTGCACTGGAGTGTTACATCTCTTGTACATTCGGTTCCCTTTTAGGTCTCTGGCCGAGAATGAGCATCAGGTACAGACCTGCAGATGTTAGCCTCTCTCTCCATCACCGAAAGCATCTATAAAGGATGGCCAGTGCACAGTTGTTATTGCACACCCACTGGATCACTTGTTACCTCTGATAAGGTGCTCCTGGGGAAAAATTAACCACTCACACATTCACATCCTTTCTTGCATGTTTAACACTAACACACCATGGATAAACTGGCATGTGTGGAAGGGAGATTTCTGCATGTAAAAAGTGAGGTCTGCAGATGCTGGAGATCAGAGCTGAAAATGTGTTGCTGGTTAAAGCTTTAACCAGTAACACATTTTCAGGGAGATTTCTGCATCAACATTAAACTCAGTTTATGTTTTATAGCAGCAAACTTTTTTGTACTTAATTCTCAGGATGTGGGTGTTGCTGGCTGGGCTTATTGTCCATCCCTTAATATCCTGGAGAAGGGGTTGGTGAGCTGCCATGTGCTGTGGGTTGACCCTTGATGCCATTAGGGAGGGAATTCCAGGAATTTGACCCAGTGACAGTGAAGGAATAGTGGTTATATTTCTAATGTAAAAACAATGACTGCAGATGCTGGAAACCAGATTCTGGATTAGATTAGATTAGATTAGATTAGATTAGATTAGATTACTTACAGTGTGGAAACAGGCCCTTCGGCCCAACAAGAAAGTGGTGCTGGAAGACAGTTCAGGCAGCATCCGAAGAGCAGTAAAATCGATGTTTCGGGCAAAAGCCCTTCATCAGGTAATATTTCTAAGTCAGGATGATGAGTGGCTTGGAGGGGAGCTTGTAGGTGGTAGTGTTCCTTTGTTTCTGCTGCCCATTTCCCTTCTGGAAGCAGTTTGGAATGTACCTTCTGAAAGAATTTTGAGTTGTTTTTAAACATGGTAGGTAGTAAATCTTTGGAATTCCTTTCCTAAACAGCTATGGTAATTCAATGATTCTGCACTGAGATTGAAAGTTTTCAAGATACTCATGACATTGAAAGTTCTGGAGGTATTGTGGGAAATAGCATTGAGATCGATGACCAGTCACAACCTAGATGGCACGGGGCAGCACGGTGGCACAAATGGTTAGCACTGCTACCTCACAGCACCGGAGACCCGGGTTCGATTCCTGCCTCGGGCCACTGTCTGTGTGGAGTTTGTACATTCTCCCCGTGTCTGCATGGGTTTCCTCTGGGTGCTCCAGTTTCCTCCCACAATCCAAAGATGTGCAGTTTAGGTGAATTGGCCATGTTAAATTGCCCATAGTGTTAGATGAAGGGGTAAATGTAGGGGAATGGGTCTGGGTGGGTTGCGGGTAGATGTGGACTTGTTGGGCCAAAGGCCCTGTTTCCACACTATAAGTAATCAAAGATAATTTAGTGAAGCCTCCAAACAGGACTACAAACATGCCAAACAGCATAAGCAGCTAGTGATAGACAGATCTAAGCGATCCCACTGTCAGTGGATCAGATCTAAGCTCTGCACTCCCGCCACATCCAGTCATGAATGGTAGTGGAAAATTAAACCAATGCACTGGAGGACAAAACTCCACAAATATCCCCCCCACCACTCAACTCCCCCCCCGCCCCCCCCCCCCCCCCCCCCCAATGATGGGTAAGCCCACCACATCAGTGCAAAAGAAAGGCCTGAAGCTTTTGCAGCGATTTTCAGTCAGAAGTGCTCAGTGGATGATTCATCTCGGCCTCCTCAAGTGGTCCCCAACATTACAGATGCCAGTCTCCAGCCAATTCGATTCACCATTTCAAGATTCTGCCAGCCGTCTGCATTTTAAATGTGACACCGCTTTAAATTTAAGTCTGTCAAAATCATATCATACTGTTTCTGACTCTTATCTAATTGAATTCTGAGGAAAAATGTTTGCCAAATGTGAAGCATAATGAGTGCCTGAGAAAGTATTTTTTAAGGTTTCTATCCATTTGACTACCATATGACTATCTTGCTGTCTCTGGTATTGCCATGTTAAACAGGAGACCATAATAGTCCCTTGAGATGGAGTGGGCAACATCCTACACTGCTACCTTTCCAGTTGTTCTGCCTTTGATTGCATAGGAATATGTACATGTGAACATAAAAAAAAAACCCACACACTGACATCAAGAAATGCTGGACATTCATATACTGCAAAGTCTATTGACCCTGGCAACATTCTAGTGATAGTACTGAAGATGGATGCTTCGGAACATGCTGCTCCTCTTGCCAGGCTGTTCCAGTGCAGTAACAACAATGGCATCTACCTGACAATGTGGACAATTGCCCAAGTATGTCCTGTACAAAAAAGCAGGACAAATTCAACCCAGTCAATTATTGCCCCATCAGTCTACTCTCGGTCATCAGGAAAGTGATGGAAGGTGTCACCAACAGTGCCATCAAGCACCACCTGCTCAGCAATAACCTGCTCAGTGATGCTGAGTTTGGATTCAGCTAGGGCCACTCAGCTCCTGACCTCATTACAGTCTTGTTTCGAACATGAACAAAAGTGCTAAATTCCAGAGGTGAGGTGAGAATGACAGCCTTTGACATGAAGGCTGCATTCGACTGAGTGTGGCATTAAGGACCCCTGGCAAAACTGGAATCAATGGCTATCAGGAGGCAACTCTCCACTGTTTGGATTCATACCTGACACATAGGAAGATGGTTGTGGTTGTTGGTGGTCAGTCATCTCAGCTCCAGGTCCTCTCTGCAGGAGTCCCTCAGGGGACTCAGGGTTAGTCTGCTGCCTAACCATCTTCAGCTACTTCATCAATGACCTTCCCTCCATCATAAGGTCAGAAGTGGGGATATTCACTGATGATTGCACAATGCTCAGCACCATTCTTGTCTCCTTAGATACTGAAGTGGTCTATGTCCAAATGCAACAAGACCTGTGAAATATCCAGGCTTGGGCTGAGAAGTGGCAAGTAAAGTTCATGCCACACAAATGCTAGGCTATGGCCTTCACCAGTAAGAGACAATCTAACCATTGACCCTTGGCATTCGACAGGGTTACCATCACTGAATCCCTCACTTTCAACATCATGAGGGTCATCATTGACCAGAAATTCAACTGCTCTTACCACATAAACACAATGACTACAAGAGCAGGTCAGAGGCTAGGAACACTGCAGTGAGTAACTCCCTCCTGACTCCTGAAAGCCTATTCACCATCAACAAGGCACAAGTCAGAAGTATGATGAAATATTTCCCACTTGCCTGGAAAGTTCAGTCCCAACAACACTCAAGAAGCTTGATAACATCCAACACAAAGCATCTACTCCCTCCACCACCAAAGCTCAGTAGCAGCAATATGTACAAGAAGCACTGCCGTAAATCACCAAATATCTTCAGACAGCACCTTCCCAACCCATGGCCACTTCCATCTTGAAGGTCAAGGCAGCAGATACATGGGAACACCACCACCTTCAAGTTCCCCTCCAACCTACTCACCACCCAGACTTGGAAATATATCGCTGTTCCTTCAGTGTTGCTGGGTCAAAATTCTGGAATTCTCCCCCTAATGGCATTGTGGGTCAACCCACAAGTTGTGGACTGCAGCGGTTCAAGAAGGCAGCTCACCACCACTTCTCAAGGGCAACCAGGGATGGGCAATAAATGCTGGCCCAGCCAACGGTGTCCACAACCCACAAATGATTTTTTTAAAAACTCAAGAATCATTGACTCCCTTGTTCAATCAAGAATCCAATGCCTTAAAAGTATTAATGATCCTTCTCTCTGCCAAGCTTTGGGAAAAACTGTTCCAAAGATTCACGACCATCTGAGAGAAAACAGTTCTCCTCCTCATTCTCTCTGAAATTAGAGGAGTAGTGGACAGTCAAAAAGGTTACTTCAGAATACAACGGGACCGTGATCAGGTGGGCTGATGGGAGATGGAGTTTAATTTAGCTAATGTGAGGTGATCCATTTCGGAAAGGCAAATCAGGACAAGATTTATACACTTACTGGTAAAGTCCTGGGTGAGTGTTGCTCAACAAGAAGATCTTGGAGTGCAGTTTCATAGTTCCTTGAAAGTAGAGTCACAAGTAGAGAAGTTAGTGAAGAAGGCATTTGATATGCTTGCCCTTATTGGTCAGAGCATTGAATACACAAGTTGGGAGGCCATTTGCAGCTGTACAGGACATTGATTTGGTCCCTTTTGGAATTCTGCATTCAATTCTAGTTTCCATTACTATCAGAAAGATGTTGTGAAACTTGAAAGGGTTCAGAAAATATTTATAAGGGTGTTGTCAGGGTTGGAAGGTTTGAGCTCTGGGGAAGGCCGAATCATCTGTTTTCTCTGGATTATTGGAGGCTGAGGGATGACTTTATAAAAGTCTATCAAATTATGAGAGGCATAGAGAGGGTGAGTAGCCAAGTTCTTTTCCCTAGAGTAGTGGAATCCAAAACTAAAGGGCATAGATTTAGGGTGAGAAGGGAAAGATATAAAAGAGACTTAAGGGGCAACTTCTTCATGCAGAGGGTGATGTGTGTATGGAATGACTTGCCAGAGGAAGTGGTGGAGGCTGGTACACTTACAACACTTAAAAGGCATCTACATGTGTGTATGAATAGGAGGAGTTTAGAGAGATATGTGGCAAATGCTGGCAAATGGAAACTAGCTTAAATTAGGATATTTGAACTGCATGGATGAGTTAGGCCGAAGCGTCTGTCTGTGCTGTACATCACTATGACCCAACGTCCATAAAAAAAGGAAGAGCCTTATTTTTGAACTGCCTTGATCCCACAAAGGGAAACATCGTTTCAGCATCTAAAATATCAATCCCACACAAGTTCATATATATTTCAATAAGACTATCTCTCAATCTTATCCAGTGGAATCTAAGTGCAATGCAATACAAGGTTATGCCGTTACGTTTAGATGCAATGTGATGAAGTGAGGCATGTACATGTATTGATGACTCTTTTAATGATAGTTTGTGTTCTAGTTTAGTTTGTGTTCTTCCGACAAGTGGAAAACATTCCTGCACACCCCTCTTAAACTCCTTTACAGTCTTAAAGGGACCTGTCTAGGAGCCTTCCCTTTAGTTTATGCACTGCAATCAGCAATATTCTATTCGGAATAAAGTGGCAAATCTTTTGCAACATTTTTTTCCTATTTCACCTGGTCTGTAACGTGAGCCTAAAGCATGTAAGAATCTATGAGTTGACTACATTGTGTTTAGTGAAAATGGTGAACAGTAATATCAGAACAAATAAAGGTCTAAGCCAGGTCTAAAGCTCTTCCGAATTTCCTGGTTGATTAGTGTGACTAAATGAAGATGCATCAAAAGCTGATTTAAGTTGAATGGATTTGAGCCTGTCATAGTATTCGTAATATTTAATATCACTGACATCCTATCATTAACATCGATACTTGTCCCTGCATACCCTGTGAATCAAGCAGCTTCAATTGTAATGTACAATTTGCAATAAACATTGAATGCTTTTTGAGTATCAATGAATGATTTGCAAAAATTGAACCATGTTTTACTAATGAGGCTTTCAGTGCAAAAGATGTTAAGTTCAATTCCCAAATTGCTGTAAATGGGCTGATCTCAACCAGAGAGTCAAAATTGATCCCATTTCCTCAGGTCATGAAGATAAAATTAATCAGTCAGATCTCTGACAAATTTTCAGTAACTCCTGGTGTGAACTGTGAACCCATGGACCAGGAGATGATACGAATTGGGTGTGATCTTTATTCTCTTCCGTGTCAGAAGATGCTGGAAAATTGTTGGTACCCATAGAGTAAAGCGTGACAAGCCTTTTAGCATTTTAATGCACTAAATCTGGCACTCCACAGAGCTATTATAAGATGAACTGAAAGCAAGAAATGCTGGAGATCACAGTGGGTCAGGCAACATCCATGGAGAGAAAACAAGCTAACACTTCGAGCTGAGGTGATTCTTCATCAGAGCTGATGGATGCCTCCTGACTCACTGTGATCTCCATCATTTCTTGCTCCATCATTTTAGTACACATTGCAGCATCTGTAGTAATTTGCTCCGACGTTATAAGATTCAGTTTAACTCTGAGCACATTGTTAGCACAATGACAAATATGGAATATTGAATTTGAACATCCATCACATGCTGTTATTCCTGAGGATCTTTCATCGACTAAAATGATTTTTTTTTAAAATGGAAGACACATCGATCTAAAATAGTTGCTTTGGCAACATGAACATAGATTGAGGCGACCTTCATGAGACCCACGTGGAGTAAACAGATGTTTATTCCATTTTTGTCCCAAGACACCGATATGAGGCACTTCAGCCAGCATCTAGAGATTTGTGTCTCCTGCTCAAATCAATTGTGTATGATAATGTCACATATTGAGAGACAAAAGGCTGGCCTGCCAATGAACTAACCTGGAAAAACAAAGGGACTAGTTTTCGGAGCACACATTAATCTATGTTTCGACAGATGCTGTTTAGCATCAGAGCAGTGTGAAAAATAAATGATTTTGCAACAACAAGTTGGAATACTCTCTCTAATTGCCTTTACTCTCATCATCTCAGCAAACATATCCCAATGAAAAAGTCAATTACGAAAACAACCATTCACTGAGAACGCAAAGATAGCTACAGATTCCTCTGCTTGGTATAGCAACTGAGGTAATCTTACTTTAAGATTGTTTGTTTATGGTTTAATGGGTAAATGTACCATTCAGTATGAAACAAATTCAACCAAATCCCTCTTTGTATGCAATCAGCTGATAGTTAGGTAGTGATTATAAAAACGTTAGCCAACTGGATACATATGGCAGCCACTTGGTAGGTTGCTCTGGAAGGTTAGATCAATGGAATCCAAGGGGAGCTGGCAAATTTGATACATAATTGACTTGATGGTAGGAAACAGAGGGTAACAGTGGAAGGATGCTTGTTGGACTAGAGGCCTGTGACTAGCGGAGTGCCTCAGGAGTCAGTCCTGGTCCTTTGCGGTTTGTTATCTATATCAATGATTTGGATGAGAACATACAGGACATGATTAGTAAGTTTACAAATGACACTAAAATAGGCGGTATCGTTAACAGCGAGGAAGGTTATCAGAAATTGCAGCAGGATCTTGATCAGCTGGGGAAATGGGCTGAGAAATGGCAAATGGACTCCAATACAGATAAGTGTGAGGTCTTGTATTTTTGAAAGTCAAATCAAGGCATTAGTTTCATGGTAAATGATAAGACCTTAAGGAGTGTAGTGGAACAAAGTGACCTTGGGGTTCAGGTGCATGGCTCTCTGAAAATGGAATCACAGGTAGACAGGGCAATGGCTTTTGGCACACCAGCCTTTTTCAGTCAGGGTACTGGGTGTAGAAGTTGGAAAATTATGTTGTACAAGATGTTGGTGAGGCTGCACTTAGAGTATTGTGTTCAGTTTTGGTCACCTTGTTATAGGAAGGATGTTATTAAATTGGAAAGGGTGCAGAAGAATTTTACAAGGATGTTGGCAGGGCTCAAGGGACTGAGCTTTAGGGAGAACTTGGACAATCTGAGACTAAAGGGGGACCTTAAAGAAGTGTATAATATCATGAGAGGCATGGATGGGGTGAGTGCACTCAGTATTTTTCACAGGGTTGGGGAATTGAGGGCTAGAGGGCAGCAGTTTAAGGTTAGAGGGGAGAGGGGCAACTTTTTCATACAGCAGGGGATACGCATATGGAATGAGCTGAAAGCATAAGTGGTTGAGGTGGTTACATTAACAATATTTAAAGGGCATTTGGATAAATACATGGAGAGGAAAGGTTTAGGAGGATCGAGTCAAGTGTAGGGAAATGAGGTTAGCATGAATGGACATTTTGGGCTGAAGAGCCTGTCTCCATGTTGTAGGACTGTATGACTATATAGCTGTATGGTTCTATAATTGGACCTCATGGAATATGATTGGGACATGTTACTTTGGTCTACTCAGGGAACCCTGGCTGACAGATAAAAGGAGGGGTGTCAGAGGTGCTGGTACCTAACCCTGAAAGAGGCAATACTATAGTCAAGGACTGTTCATGTGTAAATAAAAGATTAACTGCATGATGGGATACGGGCCTCAGTAGAGTTATTTCCATTTGTTTGGGAGGCACTAGAAGCCTTAAAACAAAGCCCAGCTTCTCAGAACTGAGAGGGACAGAAGCATCCATCAAAGTACTGCTCCAGATTGGCCTCTCTTCAATATGTAAGTAAAAAATGAGGTCTGCAGATGTTGGAGATCACAGCTGAAAATGTGTTGCTGGTCAAAGCACAGCAGGCCAGGCAGCATCTCAGGAATAGGGAATTCGATGTTTTGAGCATAAGCCCTTCATCATTATGCTCGAAACGTCGAATTCCCTATTCCTGAGATGCTGCCTGGCCTGCTGTGCTTTGACCAGCAACATATTTTCAGCTCTCTTCAATATAGCTGGAACAGATTTAAAACCAAGACTGGACAAGGATATGGCCAGGCTTTAGTGTCTTTTGTATAACCTTGACATCCCCAATTACGAGTTCTAAGGTTCTTTTTCTCTCCTTATCTCATTGAACAGTTCAGCAGGGTCAAACATGCAATGCTTATCATTATCTTTTTATTGATCCTTGCATCACTCTTGGAGAAAGTGAGGACTGCAAATGCTGGAGATCAGAGTCGAGAGTGTGGTGCTGGAAAAGCATAGCAGGTCACGCAGCAGCCGAGGAGCAGGAGAATCGATGTTTCTGGCCTAAACCCTTCATTAGGCTTTACTCTTACATGTTCCAAAGTTGGAACACACACCCACCAATGGACTTTCTTCCAGATTCAGTACATTGACCATTGAAACTTGTCTGTCTTTGGACCCATCTCTACCTCAAGGAAAATGTCCATAAATGTATAGTTCACTCTTGTGTCTAATAAAACCAACTTCCTTCTTGCTTTGTGAAATTCCCTGGAATGCCGTTTAATTTTAAAGTTGCTATATAACATAGAATTCCTACAATGACTGAAAAGGCTATTCAGCCCATTTAATCTGCACCAACTCTCTGTAGAGCAGACCCACCTCCTCCCCACGCCTGTAACTTAATGGATTTTTTTTACCAACAGAATCTCACACGTCCCTGAACACTCTGGGCAAATTCAGTATGGCCAATCCACCAAAATTGCACATCTTGGGACTGGGAGGAAACCAGAGCATCAGGAAGAAACCCATGAAAATTTAGGGAAAACATGCAAAATTCACACAGTGACCTGAGGCTGGAATGAACCCAGATCCCTTGTGCTATGAGACAGCAGTGCTAACCACTATACCACGCTTAATGTCAGTCATTGTTTGTGACTGTGTACACTTTTGGATATACCCATGGGATGTGGATGATACTGCCAAGGTTTGTTGCCTGGCTCTAATTATTCTTGAGAAGGGTTTTGGTGAGATGCTTTCTTCAATTGCTGTGCTGCAGCCCATGATGTGACGACACTCTCACACACAGCTCTGTGAAGTAGAAACTCTGCACCAAGCTGATAGGTGTATGTAAGAAATGATCTTTTGAGTGAAATCCAGTTGTTTTTTTCCCCGAGCAAGAGGAAGATCCTTCAGAAATGGCAAGGCAATATTGGGCATTTTAAAATAAAATAATTAAACACAAGATATGACTAAACCTGGTGATGTAATTCAATTGAAACATAACACTGACTTTTACCCCCATTATTATACTCGTTTTTTTATCATCAATAAGCTGTAATAAAAAAAACAATTTCAAACTTCCAATTTTCTGCTCTACTGATTTGTTAAAGATTTTCCAAAGGTTCAGAAATGTCCTGAGCTGCACAATTGGTAACAGAACAAAATAAGGTGCAATTATCTGCCTGTAAAATATAGTACTTTATAAAAATGAATAAACCAGAGTCTCATGTGTTACCTTGAATTGAATGTGTGTTTTAAATGCACATTTTAAAAAGCAGACAGTTACAAAGAACTGCAGTTAATTTTAACCATTAATGGGCTAGGACTCAGTCAAGTGTTATCATTGTAACCTGGTACCATTCATGGTCTGGTAGGAGAAAATGAGGACTACAGATGCTGGAGATCAAAGTTGAAAGTGTGGTGCTGGAAAAGCACAGCAGGTCAAGCAGCATCCGAGGAGCAGGAAAATCGACGTTTTGGACTTATGCCCTTCATCAGAAATTAGGCTTGTGGGCTGGGACTGAGAGATAAATAGCGGGGAGGGGGGTTGGGGGGGGAGGTAGCTGGGAAAGTGGTAGATGGATGAAGGTGAGGGAGAAGGTGATATGTCAGAGGGTACAGTACCGAGTTGGAGGCTTGTGGCTGGGATAATGTGGGGGGAGGGGAAATGAAGAAGCTGCTGAAATTCATATTAATCCCATGGGTAAGGGTTTGATGGTGGAGGAGGCCCAGGACCTGCATATCCTTGACGGAGTGTGAGGGCGAATTGAAGTGTTCAGCCACAGGGCACTGTGGGGTTGGTAGGTGCAGGTGTCCCAGTGATGTTCTCTGAAATGATCAGTAAGAAGGCATCCTGTCTCCCTGATGTAGAGAAGACCACGCCGGGGTGCAACGAGACCAGTAGATGTTGATAGAGGTACAGGTAAATTTCTGATGGGTATAAGAAGGATCCCTTAGGGTCTTGGACTGAGGTGAAGGGAGTGGTGTAGGCGCAAGTTTTGGACTTCCTGTGGTGGCAGGACAAGGTGCCAGGAGTGGGGTATAGGTTGGTGGGGGGTGTGGACCTGACGAAGGAGTCGCAGAGGGAATAGTCTCTTCAGAATGCTGATAGGGGTAAAGATGAAATCTACCTTTGATGATGGAGTCCATTTGGAGATGATGGAAGTGGCAGAGGATGATGTGTTGTATGTGGATTTTGGTGAGATGGAAGGTGAGGACCAGGGGGATTCTGTCCTTGTTGCATTGAGAAGGGTGGAGTTCAAGGGCGGTGGTGCGTGAAGTGGAGGAGATGCATTGGAGGGCATCGTTAACCACGTGGGAAGGGAAGTTGTGATCATAGAAGAAGGAGGTCAACTGGGATTTCTGAGGTGGAATTGGTCTTCCTGGAAACAGATGCAGCAGAGGCGGAGGAATTGGAAATAAGGTTGGCATTTTTACAGGAGGTAGGATGTGAGGAGATGTAGTCAAGGTAGCTGTGGGAGTCGGTGGGCTTATAGTATATGTCTATGGTTAGTCTATCACCAGAGACGGTGATGGAGATGTCCAAGAAGGGGAAGGAGGAGTCCGAGATGTTCCAGGTGAATTTGAGGTTGGGGTGAAAGGTGTCGGTAAAGTTGATGAGCTGTTCACCCTCCTTGTGGGAGGACAAGGCGGTGCCGATACAATCATTGATGTAGTGGAGGACAGGTGGGTGGATTTGTCAGTTTAACTGCGGAAGATGGACAGTTCCACGTTTCTGACAAACAGTCTGGTACATGGTTTCTTGTTATATTTCTACTTTAAAGATGTCACTGATAAGTCTGAATGACTTTTCAACCTAAAATGGTCAGTTTGAAGAAATGCATTTGCACATTGTGTTCTGGCTGGCTTGCCATAGTCAGGTGACCTCTATCTCTGTTGTATATGACTTTCAAGTTAGTCTTTTGCAGCCATTAAACACATTATTTGAAACTTGGAGGAATGTCCAACTTAAACAAGGTGGACTCATGGAATAGTATGAGAGACAGCTGCAGGTAAGAAAGGATGAACACAAGGTGAGTCAAAATGGCTGTGAGTTTGCATTTCCTGCTATTGTGGAAATGAAAGGAAATTTGAGTTGGAATTAAATTTTATTCCACTCTATGGCAAAATTATGAAATAGCTACAGAATTCAATAAGAAGAGGCGAAGCTGTTATCAGTAGAATGGGAAGAAAGAGTTACAAGATGTATTACATCCTCTAATTTGCTGAGAAACAGAGAACCTGAACAGAGCAGGTTTTGGAGGCTTTAAGACATATGTTGAACCTGAAAATAATTTCAGAGGTTGGTATCCCATCACCAAATTAAAAATCTCTACAAAATGCTGTATGACTCTATGACTCCCCAACTTGGGTGGAAATGGGATATCATTAAATGTAAATGTATAAATAAATGTGGTGGCTCAGTGGTTTGCACTGCTGCCTCAGAGCAGCAGAGTTCCAGGTTTGATTCCAACCTTGGGGGTGACTGTCTGTGTGGAATTTGTACATTCTCCCTGTATCTTTGTGGGTTTCCTCAGGGTGTGCCGGTTTCTTCCCACATTCCAAAGATCTGCAGATCAGGTGAATTGACCATGCTAAATTGTCCATAGTGTTTGGTGCATTAGTCCGAGGGGTGGAATGGGTTACTCTTTGGAGGGTCAGTGTGGACTTGTTGGGCCAAAGGGCCTGTTTCCACAATGGAGGGAATCTAATCTATCTAATAGATTACTTACTGTGTGGAAACAGGCCCTTTGGCCCAACAAGTCCACACCGACCCTCTGAAGAGCAACCCACTCAGACCCATTCCCCTACATTTACCCCTTCACCTAACATTATGGGCAATTTAGCATGGCCAATTCACCTAACGTGCACATTTTTGGACTGTGGGAGGAAACCGGAGAAAACCCGCAGGGAGAATGTGCAAACTCCACACAGACAGATGCCTGAGGTGGGAATTGAACCCGGGCCTCTGGCGCTGTGAGGCAGCAGTGCTAACCACAGGACCACCATGCTGACTTGTTGATCACAATAGGATACCAGCCTTTGTGGAGTGCCAGGCTTCAAGGAATTCTCTAACATGTCTCTGCTTAGCCTGTGCTGGGATGGTTACATTTTCCCAGTCACATTTGTGTGCTTCATTGTCTGTGTGATTGGAAATGAGTGAGTACTAGTCATGTCTGGCTGTGACGAGCTGATGTTTTTGCTCTTGTATGGACAGCTTTCTTCCTGTTTGTCCTACGTAGTGCTTTTCATAGTCCTTGACAGGTTTGTCTTGTAGATAACATTCGTCCTGTTGGATGTCGTTGTCAGATATTTACCCTTTATCAGGAGCTGGTGAAAGGTTTTTGCTGATTTATCTGCCACTAAGATTCCGAGGGGTCTGAATAGTTGGGTAATCATTTCTGATATGTCCTTGATGTATGGTATGGTCACTATCACGTCTGGTCGTGTAGTGTTTCCTTCTTTCAGTTTGTTGCATTAAGGACCAGAGGATAGTGCTCTTGGAGTACCCAGTTAGATACAGAAGTGGAAATACTACCAAACAGACACATAAATACTAGGCCGGCACCAATATGTTATCAAAGATGCACTGACAATGTCACCCTTAGTTCAAGTATGTTTTTCGACACCACTTCCCAGGGTCAATAAAGTGTGATTGCTAGAAAAAAGCACAGCAGGTCAGGCAACATCCAGGGAGCAGGGGAGTCAACGTTTCGGCAGCATCCTTCAGCAGGAAGGGTGGGGGAAGGGGGCTGAGAAATAAATAGAGGGAAGAGGGTCGGTCTGGGGGAAAGGTGGTTAATATGGCGATAGTTGGATGCAAGTAGGAGGTGATTCTGATAGGTTGTTGAGAAGGGTGGAGAGGATAGATGGGAAGGAAGGTGGACAAGTCAAGAGGATGGTGCCGGGTCAGAGGCTTGGATGTGGGAAGGGGTTGAGGGGTGGGGAGAAACTGGTGAATTCAATGTTGAAGCCACGTACAGACTATAGCTGTTCCCTGAACTGTTCCATGTGTTTGTGCTCGGTCTCTCTGATATAGAGGAGATCACATAGAGAGCAATAGACCTAACAAATGAGGTTTAAGGAAATGCAAGTAAATCACTGTTCTCCACTACATCGGGGAGACCAGGCACAAAATTGAGAAACAGTTCAGGGAACATCTCTGGTCCATACGTACCAACCAACCCCACCTTCCAGTGACCAACTATTTTAACACCCCCTCCCCCTTCCCTCAATGCCATACTGGACCTCCTCCTCCATCTAAACAAGGTGAACTGCAAACTGGAGAAAGAACCCCTCATCTTCCACCTCCGGTTCCTCCAACCACACGACCACAACATTGAATTCACCATTTTCCATATCTCCTCTCCTCCCACCCTATCCTAGCTCCAACCCTCTGACTCAGCACTGCCCTCTTGATCCTTCCCACCTGGCTACTCCACTCTTCCCACTGACTAATCTCAATCACTTCCTACCTGCATCCACCTACCTCCATTCCACCAACCTTTCCCCCTGCCCCATCCCCACACCTCTATTTATTTCTCAGCCCCCTTCCCCCTCCCCATTCCAAATGAAAGGTCCTGTCTGAAATGTTGATTCTTCTGCTCCTCAGATGATGCTTGAGCTGCTGTGCTTTTCCGAGCGCCACATTTTATTGACTCTGATTCTCCGGCACCTGTAGTCCTCACGATCTCCGATCACTATCCAGAGCCTTACTATTAACTGTAAAAGTCCTGCCCTTGTTTGTTTACCAAAATGCAAAATCTCACATTTATTTAAACTTATCTGCCAATCCTCATCCCATTGACCCAACTGATCAAGTTCTTTGTAATCTTAGATAACCTACTTCATTATCAACAATACCACCAATTTTGGTGTCATCCTCAAACTTATTAACCATGGCTCCTGTATTCTCATCCAAATCATTTTATATAAATGACAATGCAAATGTGTTGCTGGTCAAAGCACAGCAGGTTAGGCAACATCTCAGGAATAGAGAATTCGACGTTTCGAGCATAAGCCCTTCATCAGGAGCCCTTCATCCCTTCATTTATATAAATGACAAACAAAGGTGGACCCAGTACTGAACCCTGGAGAACACTGCTGGTACAGTTCTCCTATCCAAAAAAAACCCACCACCACCCTCTGTTTCCTACCATCTAACCAATTTTGTACCCAATTGACAAGCTCATCCTGAATCCCATGTGATCTAACTTCACTAATAGACACTCTGGAGGTTTCATCGTTCTCCCTGAACTTATTATCTTCAGAGCGGGAATAATGATACAAAAACAGAATGTTTGAGAGACTTACCAAAAGAGAGAGAAACAGAATTGGCATTCTGAGATTTTCATTGTCAACATTTGACTAGGATAATTGCAAATTTTTATTGCATTTAACTTTTGTGGGATTTGAACCCATTATGAGATCTACAGCCTCGGTCCGTGGGTTATTAGTCCAATAATATTGTCACTGTCTCCCTGCAGTTTACCTCAGTGATGTCTTCCAAGGAGTTGTATACATAGCATCTTTCATTTATGTTAGTGCAATAATTTTCTCATTTTGCATATAGTTTTTTGCTGAAGAAGACAAACTCATTACTTCATTTTATCAAACATTTTGAAAATTATGTTTCATCTCTGACTTTTTTTCACCAATGATTCTATCTCCTTGCTTCCTCAAATGTGTTGGTTGGTGATTCATTCTTGCTCGAGTTGATATCCTTTAATATTGTTAGGGAATCCGTTTTGGAAGTTTGAAAGGTTGGATATTATGTTTGATCTTCTCACTTCCTAATCATTTCAGGCCCTAATGGCAAATTTGAATTTTGAGTGGATAGTTGTTCACTGTGCTGTTCTGTAAGCTGACAAAATTCATTCAGTTTTGACAACAGGGAACAATATTTCTGCCAAACCACTTTAGAGACAGCTTTCCCTCTTTAGTTGAGATGTGAAGTGTATGTTTAACTCCAACATAACTAAACACAGGGGATTCAGCTTTTGTTTAGTTATTTGTGACGACATTATGGAGTTCTTAAAAAAAATCCACCTGCTTTTCCCTGAGGCTTTGTTGCGTAACCTCTTCCACCTTTTTTAATAAGATTAATGTTAATATATACGCCCTCCTACTCAGGAAAGAGAAATTTTGGTTCTGAGGAACACAAACGTTCCGAATATTTGTCATCCCCATTTTGAAAGTTGTTTGTGGGATACTTTTAATATTATGTGCAATATTCCCTGAACCAGGTAGCAGAATCTCTGTTGGCTGGAAGTAATGGTTTGTCAACCAAGGCTCTCAATCTGACAATACTATCACAGGTACTTGAGAAGCCAACATGAAATTCAGGATATGCCATTGATCTCAGTGGCATTTCTAAGGCATAGGCATTACTTGTTACCAATTAGCCCAAGCCTAGTCATTGACCTCGTTTTGCTCCATATTAGATTAGATTAGATTACTTACGATGTGGAAACAGGCCCTTCGGCCCAACAAGTCCACACCGACCCGCCGAAGCGCAATCCACCCATACCCCTAGATTTACCCCTTACCTAACACTACAGGCAATTTAGCATGGCCAATTCACCTGACCCGCACATCTTTGGACTGTGGGAGGAAACTGGAGCACCCGCAGGAAACCCACGCAGACATGGGGAGAACGTGCAAACTCCACACAGTCAGTCGCCTGAGTCGGGAATTGAACCCGGGTCTCAGGCACTGTGAGGCAGCAGTGCTAACCACTGTGCCACCGTGCTGCCCACCGTGCCGCAGGTGGACACAGTTTAATATTTGAGGTGTTGTGAATGATGCTGAAAATTCTGCAATCATTAGTGATCATTTCCTCTTCTGATTTTATGCTGGATGGAATGTCATTGATGAAGCAGCTGAAGATTTCTGGGCATGGACATAACTCCTGCAGAAAGTCCTTGGGCTGAGATGACCCTGGCTTTACTCATGCCCCTTGATGCCACGCTTAATCGAATATGAGTTGAAAAGTGTGGTGTTGGAAAAGTCCAACAAGTCAGGCAGCATTCAGGGAGCAGGAGAGTCGATATTTCAGGTATAAGCCCATCATCAACTCTCCTGCTTCTTGGATGCTGCCTGATCTGCTGTGCTTTTCCAGCACCACATTTTTTGCCTCTGACTCTCCAGCATCTGCAGTCCTCACATTTTCCACTTAATCAAAGATGTCTTGTTACCACGAGCAGTTGCTCTTACCTCATCTCTGGAAGTCAGCTCTTTGGTCCATGTTTGGAACCCGGCAGTGATGAAGTCAGAATGCGTATGACCCGGGCAGAAGCCAAGCTGAGCATCAAAGAGCAGGTTTTTCTTTTGCATTTTCTTCATAGCACAGAGTATGAGGGCAAGTACTTCATGTTAAATTTGTAAAAAACACTGGTTAATCTCCACTGAAGCATGGTGCAAACGTCTGGGCACTCTACCTGAGGAATGCCGTCACTGAATTAGGGAGAATGTATATCAAAGATTCCGAAGAATGGATCAAAGATCAAGGATCCTCAGCTGCAGAAAAGTTGGGACTCTGCGGAGAAGAGAAAGTTGAGACGAGATTTGAAAGAAGTGTTCAAAATCATGATGGGTCTGGGCAGAAGAACTCAGGAAGTTCCCTTTGATAGTGAGATTAAGAACAGGAAGAAAGGGGGATTAAGGTAATGAGAATAAGAAATAATGATGTTGTGACAAAAAAAAAGCTTCTTCACGTGGATCTAGAATGTATGCCAAAAGTTGAGGTTGAGATATATTCAGTTGAGGCATTCAAATGGGAATTGGATTGTTATTTGAGAAAGAATATGTAAGGTCCTGGTGACAAGGTAGAGGAATGAAACAAATTACGCCCATAAAGAGTGCAGATACATGGAATCAAATGTCCTGTGATTGTATCATAATTTTGTGAAGTGATTAAAAGAAACTGAACCAAAATATAATTGAAAGGAAGAATCTGAAATTTAATAAAATTGATTATGTAGATATGAAGGAACATGGTTGTTTTGGTAATAGACTAAAAGAGAGAAAGGGACATAGCAGCGAGAAACATTTTAAAGGAATGATACATTTTCAGCAAAAAATACTCTCCGTAAAATAACAGAAACTCAAAGTCAATAGCTCCCTTTGGACTTCAAAAATAGTGTTTGGTTAAAAGAAGCTTATAAATTGGGAGTAAAGCAAGCATGTGGAATGTGTTTTTTTAATCAGTAAACGGCAACCAAAAACTGATAAGAAGTAATAAAATAGACTGTGAGAATAAAGGAGCTGGAATATAAAAAGAGTCTTTCTAAGTATAGCAAAAGCATTTGAATTTTTGATATTAAATTTCTTTCTAGGACACTTCACAGGGCAAGGAAGTGTCAACAAGTAGAAAAATGGCCCTCAAAGTGGATTTTACAACAATTTCTCTCCTTCTTAATAATTTTTGTACTGAATGTAAACTGCGTTGGCTGGAACTTGAATTCACATGACCCAGATTATCAGGCCACTGGTAGTCTCCAAGCCCTGTAACATAGCAAGAACTGGAAAGCATTTGTAATGAGTGTATATGTTGAAAGCACGAGCATGCTGCTCACAGCACTCCAAAGGAAAAAGTCAGCAGGTTTCACAGTGTATTTCCTGCAAAAATAATCAAAGTTGATTTGAAGAATTAATTTTATGCCACATAGAAGAGAAAGGGAGTGAGAATCATTAGGTTTAAATTGCATTCATCCAATTTTATATATCATCCTTCTTTCCAAGGAACATTCAGAGCCTCTCTAACATCTAGGACACTGTTATTGAGCATGCTTGCTGCTTAAATAAGTTTACTTTGAAGTTAATTATCGAGCTCTTAGGATTTATGTGGATCTATTTAATTGGTTAGGGAAGAGTTATGTGTTTTAGATAATGCCTGTTGTCTATTTTTCTTTGCTAAGATGAACGTTACACATTACTCTCTTTGGGAAAGCATAGCTTGAACCAAGAAATCATTCCTATTAGAAGCAAGAAAGTCAAGCAATTCACAGGGTCAGCTGAAGTAATTATTTACACTGAGCTGTAGGAGAGTAAATTCAGTTTACAGCAGTAATACGTTAATGAAGGTGAAATCAAGCCTGACCATTAAAATCCAAAATAAGTGAATTAATCAGGGATTCTTCAGCTCAATCAGAATACTCAAAATGGTGGCTACTTATTTCCTTCATAGCCTCAATTTCGTCTTTGCATATATTCACTGAATTTTCTTTACCCTCTTTGGGGTAACTGTTGGAATGTTTCAGAAGCTTATCGGCTCCTTGTTGTGGGCAACAACTCATGCCGGGGACTTTAGCCCAGAACCTCTAGGCCAGAGGTGAGGACACTGCCACTGTCATAAGATCTCACGTAGGCTTGCTTCTAGTCCAGTGGTATTGGGGCAGAATTGTTAAGATACATATTCTCAGATTAATGGCTTTAAAACGTATGAGCAGATTAAAAACCTGAGGTGGTTGTTGGCCATTCAGTCTTTTGCATCTGCTCCAATAAGATCACGGCTAAGACTGCATCCTGAATATTGTTTCCTACTTGATACCCATAGCCATTGATTTCTTCTCAATCAACAATCTTTTGAAGTTAGCCTTGAAGATGCTCAATCAACCAACTTCCATGCTGACTTGGGGAAAAAGAATTCAAGCATTAATGAGCCTCTCATCCCCACACACAGATGAACATGCACAGGCATGCACACATTGACTCCAGTTTTGCTAGGCTGGCCTGATTCTATAAATGTTTAGCTGCTGGCTTGAGTAATATAGTAGGAGAAAGTGAGGACTGGAGATCAGAGCTGAAAAATGTGTTGCTGGAAAAGCACAACAGGTCAGGCAGCATCCAAGGAGCAGGAGAATCAACGTTTTGGGTATAAGCCCTTCATCAGGAATGAGGACAGTGTGCCAAGCAGGCTAAGATAAAAGGTAGGGAGGAAGGACTTGGCAGAAGGGCGTTGGGAATGCGATAGGTGGAAGGAGGTTAAGGTGAGGGTGATAGTCTGGAGAGGGGGTGGGGGCGGAGAGGTCGGGAAGGAGATTGCAGGTCAAGAAGGCGGTGCTGAGTCGGAGAGCTGGGACTGAGATAAGGTGGAGGGAGGGCAAATGAGAAAGCCGGAAAAATCTGAGTTCATCCCTTGTGCTTGAAGGGTCCCTAGGCGGAAGATGAGGCGTTCTTCCTCCAGGCGTCGTGTTGCCGTGGTCTGGCAATGGAGGAGTCCAAGGACCTGCATGTCCTTGGTGGAGTGGGAGGGGGAGTTGAAGTGTTCAGCCACGGGGTGGTTGGTTTGGCTGGTGCGGGTGTCCCAGAGGTGTTCTCTGAAACGTTCCGCAAGTAGGCGGCCTTTCTCCCCAATGTAGAGGAGGCCACATCGGGTACAGAGGATGCAATAAATGATGTGTGTGGAGGTGCAGGTGAATTTGTGGCGGATCTGGAAGGATCCCTTGGGGTCTTGGAGGGAAGTAAGGGAGGAGGTGTGGGCTCAAGTTTTGCATTTCTTGCGGTTGCAGGGGAAGGTGCCGGGAGTGGAGGTTGGGTTGGTGGGGGTGTGGACCTGACGAGGGAGTCACGTAGGGAGTGGTCTTTCTGGAACCCTGATAGGGGAGGGAAATATATCCTTGGTGGTGAGGTCTGTTTGGAGGTGGCGGGAATGACGAAGGATGATACGAAGTATCTGGAGGTTGGTGAGGTGATAGGTGAGGACCAGTGGGGTTCTGTCCTGGTGGCGATTGGAGGGGCGGGGCTCAAAAGCGGAGGAGAGCATCGTCAACCAAGTCTGAGGGGAAATTGGGGCCTTTGAAGAAGGAGGCCATCTGGGTTGTTCGGTTTTGGAATTGGTCCTCCTGGGAGCAGATGCAGCAGAGGCGAACACTTTAACTCCCCCCCCCCCCACTCTACCAATGACGTGCAGGTCCTTGACCGCCTCCATCGCCAGACCATGGCAACATGACATCTGGAGGAAGAAAGCCTCATCTTCTGCCTAGGAACCCTCCAAGCACAAGGGATGAATGTAGATTTCTCCAACGTTCTCATTTCCCCTCTATCCCCACCCCCCTCACCTTATCTCAGTCCCAACCCTTGGCACTGCCTTCTTGACCTGCAATCTTCTTCCCGACCTCTCCGCCCCCATCCCCTCTCCCGCCCATCACCCTCACCTGAACCTCCTTCCACCTATCGCATTCCAAACGCCCCTCCCCTAAGTTCCTCTCCCTCCCTTTTAGCCTGCTTGGCACACCCTCCTCATTCTTGATTAATATAGTCACGGGCACCTCACTTCTTGAACGCAGCCCTGCTGACCATATTCAGAACAAATCTGTATGAGCTCTGGGGCTGAGTGGTCTTGCCAGAACCAAAAATGTTGTGGTGTTTGAAACTTAGAAATAATCTTAACAGGTTTGCTCTTGCACAAAATAAATTTCACAATGTCTGGTATGCACCCATGAATGCACTGCATCCATGAGTCAAAAAGGCCAGGTAATGAGATTTCTGGTCAATGGTAGCCACTAGCAAATTATTAATGGGGAATTTTAACAATGGTAAAGCTGTATCACATTGAGAGGTGCTTATACGCCCTTGTTGGATATAATCACCACAGTCCTTTCACTGGCTCCTTGTGTACATGATTTAACTGAACAGTTAAGACCATAAGACATAGGAATGGAAGCAAGACCATTTGACTCATCGAGTCGACTCTGCCACTTAATCATGGCTGATGGGCGTTTCAATTCCACTTATGCGCACTCTCCCCGTAGTCCTTAATTCCTTGTGAGATCAAATATTTATCAATCTCTGCCTTGAAGACACCCAACATCCCGGCCTCCACTGCGCTCCATGGCAATGAATTCAACAGCTTAAAAATGTGTTGCTGGAAAAGGGCAGCAGGCCAGGCAGCATCAAAGGCACAGGAGAATTGACGTTTTGGGTATAAGCCCTTCACAGGCCAACATTGTCTGGCTGAAGAAATGTCTCCTCATTTCCGTTCTAAATTGACCTGTAATTTTAAGACTGTGCCCATGGGTCCTAGTCTCCCTGCCTAACGGAATCAACTTCCCAGTATCCACCCTTTCTAAGCCATGCATTGTCTTGGTAAGTTTCTCTGCGATCTCCCCTCAACCTTTATAAACTCTAATGAATACAATCCCAGGATCCTCAGCAAATCATCATATGTTCGGCCTACCATTCCAGGGATCATGCGTGTGAATCTCTGCTGGACACGCTCCAGTGCCATTATGTCCTTCTTGAGGTGTGGGGCCCAAAATTGGAGACAGTATTCTAAATGAGGTCTAACCAGAGCTTTATAAAGTCTCAGTAGCACAACGGTGCTTTTATATTCCAACCCTCTTGAGATAAATGACAACATTACATTTGCTTTCTTAATCTCGGATTCAACCTGCAAGTCAACCTTTAGAGAATCCTGGACTAGCACTCCCAGATCCCTTTGTACTTTGACTTTATACATTTTTGCACCATTTAGAAAATAGTCGATGCCTGTATTCTTTTTTTCAAATTGCAAGACCTTGCCCTTGCTCGTGTTGAATTTTATCAGCCGTTTCCTGGACCACTCTCCTAAACTGTCTAAATCTTTCTGCAGCCTCCCCACCTGCTCATTACAACCTGCCTGTCCGCCTAACTTCGTATTATCGGTGAACTTCACCAAAATGCCTCCAGGCCCTTCATCCAGATCATTAATATATAAAATGAACAGCTGCGGCCCCAACACTGACACCTGCAGGACACCACTTGTCACCAGCTGTCATTCCGAAAAAGAACCTTTTATCCGATCTCTCTGTCAGATAGCCAATCCCCAATCCATGACAGTAGCTTTCCTCCAACACCATGGACCCTCACCTAACTCAGCAGCCTCCCATGACGCACCTTATGGAAGTCTAGATAGATAATATCCACTGGGTTTCCTTGGTCTAACCTACTTGTTACCTCTTCAAAGAATTCTAACAGGTTTGTCAGGCATGACCTGTCCTTACTAAATCCATGCTGACTTGTTCTAATCCGACCCTGCACTTCCAAGAATTCAGAAATCTCATCCTTAATGATAGATTATAGAATATTACCTACAACTGAGGTAAAGGTAATCGGCCTATCATGTGCCATCTTTTCTCTTGATCCTTTCTGAACAAGAGGGTTACAACAGCAATTTTCTAATCATCTGGTACTTTCCCTGACTCCAGTGATTTTTGAAAGATCACAGTTAGTGCCTCCGTTATTTCCTTAGCCATCTCCCTCAGAACTTTGTTCACCCAATAATCTTGTTCAAGCTCATTTATTCATTAAGCACACACCACTCTCTGGAATCATACAACTGAACATTTTTGTCCTGTCTTGTGAATAGAAAGCCATCATCGAATTAGATCTCAAGCACTGATCAGTATTTCACACAATGAAAACACAAAGACAGTTGATCTCAATATGAAACTGCGATTCTATGAAAAATAACACAAAGGCATGATATGAAACTCTGCATGCTTGCCAGTTAATGAAAGATAAATAGATTATTTTCACCATTTTGCTCTATGAAAGTGACTATGCAGGGAAACCCTGGTCTTATGAGCTGTGTATCCTTGAGAGATTAGTTCTTCCAGCCCAGTTGGCACTTGGCAAGCCCTCCCCTACCTGGAGCCCAGACTGACAACCTTCAGCCATTTCACCACCTCCCACTGAGGTAGTTACGAGAGTAGTTGTGAATTATTGATTTAACCTGCTAGTTCACCCTAGAATCAGAAGAAAGTTATTCAGATGTGCTTCCTCCCAGAAAAGTCCTGAGTTTGTACATAAAGAGAACACAACAGCTTGAATACAGAAATTCTGGTTGGTGGAACATACCAATTGGAGAATTTCCAGATTCTACAGCATAAGCACTTTAAACTTTATAGCAAGATTTTTCAGATGGGTTGTTCTGTATTGAATGAGCAAGGTAATTATTGACAAACTCAACTACTTAAGCAACTTTACACATGCAAGATATTGTGTAACTAACCTGAAACACACGAGCATTGTTATTAACAAACAAGGTTAGGATTTGGGATAAATAGAACTCCACGGTCTATTTATCATGGGTAAATGTGGTCATCTTCTTTACATTTAATAATCTCTGGACTTTATTGTCTGCTCTACATCGCCCTTGAAAAGGTTGTAATGGATTTTCTGGGTGAAGCACTGTATTAGGTGTGATGTGGACACTCTTGTTGCAGTTTTGGAGAGGTCCTGAATAACAACAATAAAGCAATTATGATATCTATCCACGTTAGGCTGATGCATAAATCACAGGGATAGATTTGAGGGGAGGGTTTTCTCATTCATCTATCTTTTGTTCTTCTGGATTTTGGAAATTGTGCAAGGAATTGCTGCCTTGGTGACCTTGCATCTGACATTGATAGAGCCATAGAGTCATAGAGCCTGACAGCACAGGGACAAGTCCTTTTGACCTAACTGGTCCATGCCGACTAAAATGTCCATCCACGCTAATCCCAATTCCCTGCACTTGGTCTATATACTTCCAAACCTTTCCTATCCATATATTTTCCCAAATGCCTTTTAAATGTTGTCAATGTACCCACCTCGCTTCTCATGCCAAATGCATAACACCCTCTGTGTAAAACGTTGCCCCTTGGGTTCCCTGTTATTCTTCCCCCTCTAGTCTTGAACAAATGCCCTTGAGTCCTCGATTCCCCAACCCTGGGCAAAAGACTGAGTGCATTCACCTTATCATGAGAGGCATGGATCTTATACACTTCTGTAAGATTCCCCCCTCAGTCTCCTATGCTCTAAAGAAAAAAGTTTTTGCTTGTCCAACCTCTGCCTATAACTCAGACTGTTGAGTCCTTTGTAAATCTTTGTAAATTTCTTCCACACACTTTCCAGTTTACTAACATCCTTCCTATAGCAAAGTAACTAAAACTGAACACAACATTCCAAGTGTGGCCTCACCAACATCCTGAATAATTGCAACATAACTTCCCAACTTCTATACTCAATGCTCTGACTGATGAGGTCAGTGTGCTAAAAAGCCTTCTTCACTGCCTTCTCTACCTGTGACTCCAAATTCAGAGAACTGTGAACCTGAACTCCAAGGTCCCTCTGTTGCACTACACTCCTTTAGGCCCTACCATTCACCATAAAATTCATACCTTGATTTGACTTTCCAAAATGTAAGAGTTCACACTTATCTATAATAAACTCCATTTGCCATTTCTCGGCCCACTTCACCAGGTGATCAAGGTTCTGCTGCAATTTCTGAGAACCTTCCTCACTGTCCACAGTCCCACCTATTTTACTGTCATCTGCAAACTTGTACATGCTCATCCAAATCATTGATTTAGATTACAAACAGTAATGAGCTCAGCACCAATCCCTGATGCACTCCACTAGTCGCAATCACATTCTGCCACTATTACTTTCTGCTTCCTACAATAAAGCCAATTGTACATCCAATTTGCTAACTCCCTCTGGATTCCAGATCAGCCTAGTATGTGGAACCTTCTTAAAGGCATATCTGAAATGGCACATTAATCACTTCCATGAATAGCTATGTATTCTTTTGAATTGAATGGCCTGGAATTTGCAGTTTAATATTTGAATTGATTTGATTCATTGCAGCCACATGTATCTAAGTACAGTGAAAAATTTTGTTTTGGGGGCAGTACAGGCAGATCATAGCAAACAAGGACATATAGATTGTCGAGTGCTTCAACATAGTGAGGCATATAAGGTTATAGGTGCAAGATCAACATTATTTGAAGTTGGATAGGTCCATTGAGCAGTCTAACAATGGCAGGGAAGAAGCTGTTCTTGAACTTGTTGGTAAGTGTGTTCAAGCTTCTGTATCTTCTGCCAGATGGAAGAGGTTGGAAGACAGCATTGTCGAGTTGGGAGCCGTCTCTGATGATGTTGACAGCCTTTCCTCAAGGAGAAATGTAAATGGAGTCCATGGATGGGAGGTTGGCTTTCTCGATGTGCTGCTGATATCTATCATGGGTTTCAGTATTTTCAGTAATGTTATAAAGGAATATGGTCATGTGGTACCAGGCTGCATTCTGAGCTGCAGGTTCAAATCCAGAGCAGTAGAAAGAGTGTACTGCTTTGTAACAGATGTCTCTTTAGAGAAGATGTAAAGCCAAAGTTCTGTCTGCCCTCCCATATTGATGGAAAAGAATTGCCTCGTTGAAAAAGAACTGTGAATTTATCTAAGGTTCTCTGATCAGATTGCTGTTTGTGGATACTTTCAGTGTGCATGTTGGCTGCCAAATGTCCAACAAAATGAGGTTCGTGATCCAATCTAAAAACAAAGGCGATTAAATGGTCCGGAATTGCTTCGAGATGAAAACGTACCTTTAAAACAGTAAGAAAGCAGTTTTCTATCTTAAGATGGCTAGGTATCAGTTGGTTCTCCAAGTTTATTTGTTCAAATTGGAACAAAGATAAAACACCTATATGATGTCATCTCGTCAGCATTTTTTTGGCATGAGCATCACCTAAAGGCAGAAACTCCTGGTAGTGTAGATTAGATTCTCAACAGTATGGAAACAGGCCATTTGGCCCAACAAATCCACATCACTCCTCCAAAGAGTAACCCACCCAGACCCATTCCCTTAACCTGTATTTACCTCTGACTAATGCCCCTAACACTATCGGCAATTGAGCATGACCAATTCACCTGGCCTGCACGTCTTTGGATTGTGGGAGGAAACCCACGCAGACACAGAGAACATGCAAACTCCACAGACAGTCACCCGAAGCTGGGATCGAACCTGAGTCCCTGGCACAGTGAGGGACCATAACTATTGAGCCAACGTGCCACCCAATTCTTCAGTCCCAAAGTAGTTCTTTTAAAGGGATCAAAACACACAGACTAGCAGTTTTAAAGGGACAAAACCAGTGAAATAAGTTTTATTTTATACCTGATTTAATGCATAGAGTGCAATCTTTCTAAGGTGGAATTATGGATGGCATAAACTTCCATTAGGGGTTGGAAAATCAGTGGTATAATTACTGAATTATAGTTATTCAAACAATGTATTGCTATGATCCCACCTAATGTCATTATTTGTCAAGTCAGATACCAGATCCCGAATACAGACCATAGTTTGATTTGTTTTGGTTTAAATGAAACATTTTTCTCACTGAAACCTTAACAAGCAATGTTGTAGGGTCTGCTTAACAACAAAACAAAGTTTTTTTGTATTTAACCAGAAATGAGGAAAAAACAAAATAAATCAAACTTTCTACTGAAACATGAGTTTGCGTATGGACATGGGGTCATCCATTTTGATTGGAATAATAGCAAATTGAAGAACTATTTTTTGAATGGTGAAAACTTGCAGCACACTGCTGTGCAGAGGGACCTGGGTGTTCTGCATGAATCACAAAATGTAGGTTTGCATGTGCAGCAGGTAATTAAGAAGGCAAATGGAATATTGTCCTTCATCATTATTCGAGGGTTGATGTTCAGATCATAAGACAATGAGACATAGGAGCGGCAATCAGGCCATTCAGCCCATCAAGTCTGCTCCACCAAGCCCTCCACATAATGGCAGTTCCATTCGATGTTTGTAAAGTTAAAATTCTCTACCATTACTATCCTAAAATTCTTACATTTTCTTCTCAATTTCATGCTGATTATTAGGGGCAATGGTGGTGGGTGTGGGGTGGGTGTTGTCAATCCCAGTAAGGTTATCATTCCTTTCTTATGTCTCATTTCCACCCAAATATCTTCACTGGATGTTCTCCCATGAATATCCTCCCTTAGTACAACTGTTATATTATCCTTAACCAAAATGCAAAACCCCCTCCCCTCTTGTCCCCTTTTCTTTCCTCCCTATGACATCTACACCCTGAAACATTAAGCTCCCAGTCCCGCCCCTTCCTAAGGCACATTTCTGTAATAGCTATGATATTCCAGTCTCATGTTGGCAACACACCTTAAGTGCATCTGCCTTACCTGTCGGTCCCCTTGCATTGAAATAAATGCAGTTGTTAATTCATTAAACTCACCTCATTTTCTGCTTTGCTTCTGCTTGTCTTGACTATTTAACTTTCTCCACTTTATAAGACATAAGAGCAGAAGTTCAACTAGTCAGCCCATTGAGTCTGCTCTGCCATTCAATCAAGGCTGATAAAATTCTCATCCCCTTTCTCCCATTCTCCCCATAACCCTTGATCCCCTTGGCAATCAAAGATCTACCTATCTCCATTTAAATACATGATGGCATTTATTTTCAGAGGACTGAATGTAAAAACAGGCATGTACTTCTGAGCGAAAATGCGTTGCTGGAAAAGCGCAGCAGGTCAGGCAGCATCCAAGGAACAGGAGAATCAACGGTTCGGGCATAAGCCCTTCATCAGGAATCCTGAAGAAGGGCTCATGCCCGAAATGTCGATTCTCCTTCTGCGGCTATGAATTCCATAGATTAATCACTCGCCGACTGAAGAAGTTTCTCCTTATTTCCATTCTAAGAGGTCTTTCCTTTACTTTAAAGCTGTCACTCGGGTGCTGGTCTCTCCTGCCAATCGAAACACTTTCCCAACATCCACTCTATCCAGGCCATTCAGTATTCTGTAAGTTTCAATTAGATCCCCCCCCCTCTCCCCCCACCATCCTTCCAAACTCCATCGAGTGTAAACCCAGAGTCCTCAAACATTCTTCAAATGTTAAGCTTTTCATCTGTGGGATCATTCGTCTGAAGCTCCTCTGAACACGCTGCAGGGCCAGTACAATCATCTTGAGGTATGGGACCCAAAACTGTGCACAATACTCCAAATGTAGCATGACTGGAGCCTTATAGAGCCTCAGAAGTACATAGGAGAAAGTGAGGACTGCAGATGCTGGAGATCAGAACCGACAATGTGTTGCTGGAAAAGCGCAGCAGGTTAGGCAGCATCCAAGGATTCCTGAAGAAGGGTTTATGCCTGAAACGTCGGTTCTCCTGCTCCTTGGATGCTGCCTGACCTGCTGTGCTTTTCCAGCAACACATTTTCGCCTCAGAAGTACATGTCTGCTTTTATATTCAGTCCTCTGAAAATAAATGCCATCATTGCATTTGCCTCCCTAACTACTGACTCAACCTGCAAGTTTACCTTAAGAGATTCCTGGGTTAGAACTCCCAAGTCTCTTTGCACTTCAGACTTCTGAATTTGTTCCCCATTTAGAAAACAATCAATGCTTCTTCCAACCAAAGTGCATGATCTCACACTTTCTCACGTTGTACTCCGTCTGTCACTTCTTTGCCCACTCTCCTAACTTGTCCAAATCCTCCTGTAGCCTCCATGCTTCCTCAATGCTACCTGTCCCTTTATGAATCTTTGTATCATCTGCAAACTTAGCCAGAATGCCCTCAGTTCCTTCATCAAGATTGTTAATATATAAAATGAAATGTTGTGGTCCCCTTGTGGAACACAGCTCATCACTGGCAGCCATACTGAGAAGGACCCTTTTATTCCCCCTCTCTGCTTTCTGCCTGACAGCCAAGCTTCTATCTATGCTAGCACCTTACCTTTAACACCATGGGCTCTTATCTTACTCGGTAGCCTCCTGTGCAGCACCTCGTCAAAGGCCTTCTTGAGTCCAGACATATACCATCCATTACCTCTCCTTGGTGTAACCTGCTCATTATTTCCTCAAAGAATTCTAGCAGATTTATTGGGTCTCACCTCCCCTTGATGAAACCATGCTTACTTTGCCCTATTTTACCGTATACTTTCAAATATTCAGAAATCTCATCCTTCACAACCGATTTCAGGATCTTTTCCATGACGGAGGTTAGGCTAATCAGTCTGTAATTTTCCATCTTTTGCCTTACTTCCTTTTTAAACAGGGGTGTCATGTTAGTGATTTTCCAGTCACCCTGGACTCTCCCTGATTCTAACGATTCCTGAAATTTCACCACTAATGCCTCCACTATCTCTTCAGCTATCTCCGTGAGAACTCTAGGGTGGAGTTCATCTGGTCCAGATGATTTATCCATCTTCAGGCCACTCAATATTTCTAGCACCTTCCCCTTGTTGATGGCCACAATACTCAGTTCTGCCTCCTCACTCTTGAATGTTTGGGATACTACTCGTGTCTTCCACTGTGAAGACTGATGTAAAGTAATTATTCGGTTCCTCAGCCATTTCCTTGTTCCCTTTTGCTATCTCTCCAGCATCATTTTCCATGGGCCCAATGGCCACTTTTGCCTCTACTTTGCTCTTTATATACCAAAAAAAACTCTTACAGTCTTCCTTTAGATTACTGGTTAGCTTACCTTCACATTGAATCTTCCCCATCCTATTTCTTTTGTTGCCCTCTGTTGGTCTTTGTAAGCTTCCCAATCTTGAGGCTTCCCCCTGCCCTTTGCCACTTATGTGCTTTCTCTTTTGATTTTATGCTATCCCTGACTTCCCTGTTCAGCCATGGTTGCCTCCTCCTCCCTGTACCATGCTGCTTTTTTCCTCCGGATGAATCTCTGCTGTGTCTCCTGAATTATTCCCAGAAACTCCTGCCATTGCTGTTCTCCTGTCTTTCCTGCCAGGCTCCCCTCTCATCAATTCTACCCAGCTCCTCCCTCATGACTCTGTAGTTAACTTTACTCAGCTCTAATACCATTACCTCTGATTCTATCTTCTCTCTCTCAAATTGCAGAGTAAATTCAATCATATTATGATCACTGCCTTCTTAGGGTTCCTTCACCTTAAGCTCCCTTATCAGTCTCCCTCACTGCACAGCATTAAATCCAGTATTGCCTGTTCCCTAGTCGGCTCCACCACAGCCTGCTCATAGATATTCCACAAATTCCTTTTCTTGCAATCTGCTACCAACCTGATTTTCTCAGTCTACCTTCATATTGAAAGCCCCCATGACCTTTGCCTTTCCTACACATCTTTTCTGTCTCCTGGTGTATCCTAACTGCTGTTTAGAGGCCTGTACATAACTCCAACTATGGTTCTTTTCATCTTTTACTGTTCATGAACTTTACCCACACAGGTTCTACACCATCTGGCCCTACTTTGTTTCTAACAATTATTTTAATTTCATTCCTTACAAATAAGGCTGCCCCTTCTGCCTTGAGTTTAAATACAGGGAGGTTATGTTGCAGTTATATATGGCGCTGGTGAGGTCACACATGGAATACTGTGTACAGTTTTGATCTCCTTGATGTACTGGCATTGGAGGGGGTGCAGAAAAGGTTCACTAGGTTGATTCTGGAGTTGAGAGGGTTGGCATATGAAGAGATGTTGAACAGACTGAGATTGTATTCATTGGAATTTAGAAAAATGAGGGGGAGTCCTTGTAGAAACATATAAAATTATGAAGGGAATAGATAAGATAGAAGCAGGGAGGTTGTTTCCACCAGTGTGAAATTAGAGCGAAGAGGCATAGCCTTAAAATTGGGGGTGGGGAGCAGATTTAAGACTGAGTTGAAGTGGAACTTCTTCACCAGAGGGTTATCTGTGATATTCCCTGCTCAATGAAGCAACTGAGGCTACATCATTGAAAGGTTCTAAGGAATTGATAGTTAATTTTGGAACAGTAAAATACTTAAGGGTTATGGTGAGTGTGTGGATAAGTGGACCTGAGTCCATGAAAAGATCAGCCACGATCTTGTTGAATGGCAGAGCAGGTTCGATGGGCCGAATGGCCAATCTCTTATGTTCTTAGGTTCAACAATTGTTTAAGACTCAGCATAAGTAGAATCCCATGTGCTCTACATTGAGCAAAGAGCAGTTTTGTATTGTGCACAACACAAAAGATAGAGTTGCCACAGCCTTATCATGATGTGGAGGTGCTGGTGTTGAACTGGGTGGACAAAGTTAAAAATCACACAATACCAAGTTATTGTCCAATTGGTTTATAGGGAAATACAAGCTTTTGGAGCTCTGTTTCTTCATTTGGTAGTTACCTGACGATGTAGCAATGCTCTGAAAGCTTACACTTCCAAATTAACCTGTTGGACTATAACTTGGTGTTGTGTGATTTTTAACATATCTTACCAGACCGTAGGGCTGAGAGATGATGAGTGGTAGTTTAACTTGAGGGTAACTGTTCCTCAGGTGAGGGGAGAGGTTGAGAAGGAGAGATTCTCTTGGTAACCTTGATTAATGTGGTAAATCAACCCACGTGGTCATCACTCTGTTTCATATAACAGCGGCATAGCTGACAAGCCCCACTCATAAGCTAAACAGAAAGGAAGATGCTGAAAATCAGAAATAAAAACTGAATTTGCTGAAAAATCTCATTAGGTCTGGCAGCATCTGTGGAGGGAAATCAGAGTTAATGTTTTGGGTTTAGTGACCTTTCTTCAGAACTGATGATGGCAAGGAAAAGGTTGGTATTTATTGCAAAGGATAGGGTAGAGGAAGGGATATGGAATAAACAATAGATGAAGATAGAGCCCAAAGAGAGAGAAACACATTTGGACAGACAAAGGAATAGATAAAGGTCAACCTCGAAGAATGAATGGCCGTCAGAGGGGACTGTTAGTGAGTAATAATGAGTTGTTGGTCACAGCAGCCCATGTGATGACAAGGCTGCGTGTGTGGGGGTTGGGGGAAAGAGGTGGGGAAAGGTGTTGAAGCCCTGAAATTTTGAACTCTGCATTACATCCAGAAGGCTGCAGAGTTCCTAAATGGAAACTGAAATGCTGTTCTTCCAGCTTGCATTGACTTCATTGGTGCACTGCAGCAAGCCCAAGACAGAGATGCTGACCAGGGAACACTGTGTTTTGTTGAAGTAGCAGGAAAATGGAAGCTCTGGGGTATTTTTGCAGATGGAATGTAGATGTTCTGCAAAGCAGTCACCCAGTCTGCACCTCATTTCCCTAATGTAGCAACCACATCCCACTAGCACCAAGGTCCTGGCCTCTAACTCTTTGCTAAGTTTAAGTCACTTGCAACTTGAACTTTTAGGTTAGAACTGCAGAGATCTTCTTCCTGGAGCTATTATGCATCTAAGCTTAAATTAACTCAAACCTAACTTGCCTCTTCAGGGTTTCATCCCAACACTTCTGGTCTCTAATTAATGCTAACACTTTCCTCTGATGTAATATAATTCCACTATGTTTTTCTGTTCTCAGGAGCACTGGTCTGCACAGCCATCTTCAACCAAAGAATTCATAGGAATGTCCAAAATTCAAAGCAAAATTAAAAAAAAACTCCCTAAGCTATAGATGTTCCTCTATGTCTGGAAAGAAACAACATCAGAAATCTCCAACAAGCCTTGAATTCCTTTTGTTTACTTTGCTGGGTCACAAAACCATCTAAGACAAACAAAAATACATTAGTGGTACATTTTAAAAAAGCTATTAATTCTAATTGAGGTTGCCATTTTAAAAAAACTGTTTTGAAAGGAATCACCATGGCTATAGAAATGCTTGCAAGTTAATTATTAATTTCTGACACATATAAAACCCATATATTCCTAATCCAATATCTAAAAACACTTAGAATAAATGATGTTAAAAATATGTATAAATCACACAGTCAACATCACAAAATTTCATTATATTTTATAAAGCAAGTAATGAATGATCCCCAGAAAAAAACATTCTTAAAATAATCTTCCCCTCATGGGCAAAATGGGATACTGTAGACATTAACCTAAATTTTCTGGGTTAATCAAAATGAAGTTAAATAAAATTAAGTTAAATGAAATAAGCAGCAAACATATGAAGCGTGGAGATGACCCTATGATGAGAAAGATCACTGGTTTTAAAACTGTGCCTATGTTTCGCTGAAGAAATGTGTGTTTATTTACATCAAGTGTTTTACCTCAGCAGTAATAAGTTGAACTGTGATACTAACTGTGGAAAAGCTGAAGTTTTGTTCAAAATAAATTAAGTGAATCAAATGTAATAATGTGGACTATTTATCAGCTGAATTTTTGGTTGTCATGGAATGGTGCTGCGTAAATCTCTTCACGTGATTGGATGACATAAAAGTGGTGAATTGTGGACGCAAGTTCAGTTGAAGTCAGATTCATTTAGAGGAAGTGATAAGCCTTTTTCCAAAGAGAAACAAACAACAAGTCTTAATGAGTTAATTGATCAAACTAACATTTGTGATGTTTATCAATGGTCAAAGTGGTAATTTTCTGGAGACTGGATAATGTCAGAGTGTAAATCTGTAACTTCTTTGTTTGGTTAGAGTATTAAAAAGCCCTTGCCTCATCAAGAAGTAACAAGATCAAGAAAATTAATTGATCAACCTCTAGAAATTGAGACAGAGCAGGTTGTGGTCTGAGCGGTGGACAAACCCATGTAAAAGTATTCACTTGTGATTGTAAAAATTTGTATGGGTAAGATTTTTGCAGTACTTTATGATGTGTTTTTCTTTCATAAAGAACATTGGATATATTCTGTTGTTAGAACTGCCTCAGGTGATTTGATGTAAAAGTAAACCTGAATGGACCAGGGTAATTTAGGAATAAAAGCCAACAGCTTCATTGAATTAACAGCTCAGTCCTTCCATATTGGATCAAAAAGATCAAGCTATGGAAAGTTTACCAAGGTGTGGAAAGTTCACAAAGACCAACTCAAACTAGGAATTGACTTCATAATTAAAACTTTTCAACTAATATCCTGGGGTCAGCAACTCCAAAAGCTTTTTTTCATCAGTTTGTTGTAAGCAAAACACATGAGTGTAACTTATTGAAAGAACATCTGTTGACGTTTTTAGGGACAATCATCTGGACAAAGAACAGGATCATAACATTGATATTGAATATATATACTACAAGACTGAGGACAAAGTGGCAGGCCAGCAACAATTAAATGATTTAGGTACAACTGGCACCATTGCTAGGGTCAGCAAAATGCATAAAACCAACAAGAGCTGTGAAATATACGGTTGGTCATATGTATCCAAAAGTGCTCCAGTTTTACTTGGCGTCTGTAAAGTATGTGTTAACAAGAGATATTTAGCACATATGTAGGAATTATGGTTCGAAAGACCTAGTCAGACCCCTGAGAAAAACACAGGTGAGCAACACCTCAACGATTATAGGAAGGAATGTGTTAGGAAAGTGTTAAAACACAAATGCATCAATAGAATTCACAGTCAACCAAACAAAAGTCAAATTTCAGAAAATGACTGGGATATCTCATAAATTTAAGCTCACACATCATGCTGATGGCAAAAGTTTTTTTAAAAAAAGTAAACATTGCCATAGTCTCAGATCTTTGCTCTCTGATTCGAGAGGAATGACCGGCACTGCTTTCGCCTGAAGGTGAATATACCACAGACAAGATTGAGAAAGTGAGATCTTCGTGATGGCCTCTGCTGGTATGGGAGTTAAACTCATGCTGTTGCCATCACTCTAAGGCAGGGCAACACATAATAAAAGCTAAAATATACATGGGAGCCACTGCAAACATATGTCCAGTATGCATTTGAAAAGACAATCAGTTGTTCACTCTGGTACAGGCACAAACCATAATCTCTCAGCATATAAATGCATCACCATTTCCGTGCATTGCTATAATAGGGCTGCAATACCAATATGCAAATTTATTGAGGCTTTACAAACTCTTCTACCCATTACATACCAATTGTCCAGCATTGGCAGATCTACAAAAATGCAACTTTTTCATTGTAATCACAATTTATGAAATTCAAGTACACTACTGTAAGTGGAACAAACCACCTGCAACTTCATCAAATCAGTCAACGATCTCTAACAATGGATATATTTTGAAGTAGGAATATTAGTCATATATCAGAATGATTAGGGCTGACATGCTGAACAGATGTCCCAAGTTGTACAAAGAAAAACAGTGTTCCTTGCATGCCGATGCTCATGACTGCAATTTTGAAGATTTACACTTTGGCTCGGTCTACCAATTACCATGCGTACAGGTTAGCTACTTATAAGGTGACTTCACTTCTCTGGGACTTGTTCCAGCTGCAATAAAATTAATTAAACAAAACCTAGTCCCTAGCACTATGACACACATACACTCCCCATGTCCCATCAATGCCAATACATACTACCTCATGCATCGCTGTACACTGCTTGTGGCTTTCATATTTTGTATTTGCCCTCTACCAACCTTTCATGGCCCCTTATACCCCCACGACAAGCAATGCCTACCGACTCACCAGCCATGGCTCCCCACAATATGTGGTACATCCGTGACCATTCTCTCAGTATGCACTCTGTACAGAACCAATAAATTGGAGTAACAATGCATGATGCATGAAAAAAACTAAAGATATTCATCCATTTATGACTGCTACTTTTTAAAAATATGTTTGTTTACTGGAGCTGTGTCAAATTACTCGTGGACATTGTACATTTAACAGGATAAATTACAGCCAAGAGATGTCAGTCAAGCAACACTGTCCCTTGAGGACAACAGCTTTAATAGACTAATGGGTGCCTGGCCCCTCACAACCCCAAGGCAAAATATTTGCAAAACATTTCTTGATTGGCAGCTATTAAGTAAGATTTACTTTGACACTTGTGCTATGTTAATTTGTACAAGATAGTGGATTCAAGTGCTTTCAGTTTTGGAAATATTTATTTTAAAGGTCTGGTTGGCTGACACTTCTTTAGTGCTATCGTAAAAGAAACTCATCCAGGAACGAATAAATGAATGAACTAATTAATTAATTAATTACATATTTAATACATTGTCATATAAACACCATAATTCCTCAATGTAATGTCTTGGGCCTAACCACTTTCAGCTGTTTGGTCAATGGCCTTCACTCTATCATAAGGTCAACAATGAGGATATTCACTGTGCAATATTCAGCATCATTCACAATTTCATAGATACTGAAACAGTCCATGTACAAATGCAACAAATTGTGGACAATATCCATGTTTGGACTGACAAGTGGCCATTAAAATTTGTAGACAGCACCTTTCAAACCCACAACCACTTCCATTGAGAAGGACAAGGGCTGCAGATACATTGGAGCACCACCATCTGCAAGTTCAGCTTCAAGCTACTCACCATCCTGACTTGGAATTGCATCGCTGTTTCTTCACAGTACTTGGGACAATATCCTGAAATTCCCTCCCTTAGGGTTTTGTGGGTAAGTGACAACACATGGACTGCAGTGGTTCAAGAAGGCAACTTGGGAAAGGCAATACATGCTGGCCCAACCAGCCTTGCCATATGCTCTGAGTGAATTTTAAAAAATCGTTACTACCATAAGGTTCATTGGTTTTGTATAGGTTTATAATAGGAGGTTTTTAATGAAAGTGCTATAGGTTGGCATGTAGAATGTAAATGACATTGAACTGTATAGATTGGCATGCAAAGGTATGAGAGTTGTCAGGGGTGAATGACAGGGTATAAATCAGCATGGAGCATATGGGGATCTATCAAATTGGATAGATGGTCAGAGTGGTGTAGGGAGGCATGGGTAAGACGTTTAAACTCACTTTTCAAAATGTTCCTTCATCCAGACTTGATTCACAACAACGAATGAATGATGTTTGCTACCAACCAGCACCAGAACCCAACCTGAGTTCACACTGATGAAAACTGGGAGCACCAGGAATGGGCTGGGAATGCCAGAGTTGGGATTGTTGTCTTTCACAGTTTGTGGAGTTCCTTGACCCAGCAAAAATCCAGACTGAAATTTCTCTGATTGTAAACAAGCGTACAAATGAGGGAAGACCTGTTATTTGCAACTGAGAGAAATCTGAGATAAATATTTAAAATCTGATTGAAGATTTGTAGCTCGGGTATCCGTTGTTGTGGTTCTGCTCGTCGAGCTGGAAGTTTTTACTGCAAACGTTTCGTTCCCTGGCTAGGGAACATCATCAGTGCTGTTGGAGCCTCATGTGAAGCTTTGCTTTGATGTTTCTTCCGGTATTTATGTTGGTTTGTTCTTGCCGCTTCCGGGTGTCAGTTTCAGCTGCAGTGATTTGTATGTGGGGTCCAGGTCGATGTGTCTGTTGATGGATGTTCTTGCCGTTTCCGGGTGTCAGTTTCAGCTGTAGTGGTTTGTATATGGTGTCCAGGTCAATGTGTCTGTTGATGGAGTTTGGGGATGAATGCCATGCTTCTAGGAATTCTCTGGCTGTTCTCTGTCTGGCTTGTCCTATGATAGTGGTGTTTTCCCAGTCAAATTCATGTTGCTGGTTGTCTGAGTGTATGGCTACTAGAGATAGCTGGTCGTGTCGTTTTGTGGCTAGCTGATGTTCATGGATGCGGATTGTTAGCTGTCTTCCTGTTTGTCCTATATAGTGTTTTGTGCAGTCCTTGCATGGTATTTTGTAACAGCCATACCACAAATCCAACCCAAACTCTGGATCAGATATGTTGATGACACCTTTGTAATCATCAAAAACACAGATATAGAAAAAACACACCGAATCATCAACGCCACACTCACAGGAATCCGATTCACACGAGAAGAGGAAAAGGATAGCCAACTCCCATCCCTAGACGTGTTAGTAGAGAGAACACCCAACGGAGAATTCACCACAAGGGTACACAGGAAACCAACACACACAGACCAAGTCTTAAACTATGAAAGTAACCACCCCAACACACACAAACGAAGCTGCATCAGGACACTATTCAAAAGGGCCACAACACACTGCAGTACACCAGAACTACGGAAAGAGGAAGAGGAACATCTATACAAGGAGTTCGCCAAAAACGGATACTCACGCAACTTTATCACCAGATGCCTAAGAGATAGACCGAGGAACGAGGACATGCCACAACCAAAAGGACTAGCCACTCTACCATACATCAGGAGCGTCTCAGAACTGACAGCCAGATTACTGCGACCCTTAGGACTCATAACAGCACACAAGCCAACATCCACGCTCAGACAACAACTCACTAGAACAAAGGACCCAATACCCAGCATGAGCCAAACTAACGTAGTTTACAAAATACCATGCAAGGACTGCACAAAACACTATATAGGACAAACAGGAAGACAGCTAACAATCCGCATCCATGAACATCAGCTAGCCACAAAACGACACGACCAGCTATCTCTAGTAGCCATACACTCAGACAACCAGCAACATGAATTTGACTGGGAAAACACCACTATCATAGGACAAGCCAGACAGAGAACAGCCAGAGAATTCCTAGAAGCATGGCATTCATCCCCAAACTCCATCAACAGACACATTGACCTGGACACCATATACAAACCACTACAGCTGAAACTGACACCCGGAAACGGCAAGAACATCCATCAACAGACACATCGACCTGGACCCCACATACAAATCACTGCAGCTGAAACTGACACCCGGAAGCGGCAAGAACAAACCAACATAAATACCGGAAGAAACATCAAAGCAGCGCTTCACACGAGGCTCCAACAGCACTGACGATGTTCCCTAGCCAGGGAACGAAACGTTTGCAGCAAAAACTTCCAGCTCGGCGAGCAGAACCACAACAATGAGATAAATATATATTGGGAGTTGTAGAGGGAGACTGGAGATATTTTTGGAAAGTTGAGTTTAGAGAAATTTAATTCTAATAATAGTGGATTGACATTGAACAATTTCATTATTCAGGGGAGATGCTAAGATTGTGATAATATCATTGGGCTCTGATTCAGACATCCAGAATAATGCTCTGGAGACCTAGGTTAAAATCTCACAGCAGGGGGTGGGATTAGAATTCAGTTAATAAATCTAGAATTGAAATTTTATCACAATAAAGGGGGCCATGAAACTATCCACGATTGTTGTAAACTCAATTGGTTCACTATGGTTCTTTCTCAGGAATGAAATCTGCCAACCTTACCTGTTCAAGTCTATATGAAATTCCAGATCGGCAACAGTGCAATTTGCCCCCTAATGGCTGAGCAATACCAATCATTTTAGAATCAGTAAGGGGGTCTTTTGTGGTGCAGTGGTACTGTCCTTACCTCTAAGCCAAAAGGCTTGGATTCAAGTCCTACTAGCTCCAGGTGTGTGTTTGAACAAGTTGGTAAGGAAAATGTCCGAAAAGAATGAAATGAATGATGGCCTTTTCAGCAATGCCCACATCCCACTAAAGGGAAGCAAACATAATGCTGACCATTTCAACATTAACATATTGAGCAGATTTCGCATAGTTTGGGGAAGGCATTGTTATAGAGTTATAAATCAATGCAACCTCCGTTCTGAGGTTTGTTTACTCTAAACAATTTCTTTCCTCTGATAACTTTTATAATTTCAGCTGTATTCTTGCACAAATTGTCCATCCTATGTTGTAGTATGAAATGGTGTCAAAACCCTCTTCTAGACCCATTAATGTTCCTACTACTACAAAGTCAGGTCAGGGTTTCTAGTATTTTAACATAACGATAAATGAATGGTGACACATGTCCCCATCAATCTATTTGACACATCCAATAATCTAACTGTCCAATATTTTTCTCACTGTTCTATATTTCAGTGGTTCTTTTACAAATAAATGGCCTTCCAGCTAATTTCAAATGTAAATCATCTATTGAAGGAGTAGAATTATTTGTATTCGAGACCAGTAGATTTGCTTCCTGGAATGACTTAAGTGGTTTTATGACAATCAAGTTTGAATATCATTTTCTGGTGCTACCCCACAACTGAGTCAATTTCTTTGAACACAACGTGTCAACTTTGAATTGCTTGTCCCACACTATAAATCACCAGAACCATGACTGGAAATGAATAACTTATCCCACGGATAGCATTAACTCTGTTTTATTTAACTATTCAATTAACTCGTCAATATGATGTGCAAGGTAGACAACTACTTAATTGAAACTTGTCTCGATCGGACCTCATTAAATTCAATTGTCATTACAGCCACAATTACGAAGAGAGAAATTGTGCTGTAAGGCTGAATCTAGTAATTCCGTGGAACAGTTGTCCATTTACCATTGACCTTAATGGCGCTGTCAGATGAAGAAAAAAGATCAGGAGCATAATACGCATGAATACCACTTACAAGCATCACTTTTGCAATGATTTTTTTTGTTAGAAGTTCAATTCTTTTCCACATTAACCTGTCTGTTTTATAGCGCTGTCATATGAATAATTTATGAGAATATCCAATTTATAGCAACATTTTCTGATCACTACCAGTGAAAGGCAGTTCCATATGCTAAATGCCATCATTTCTGCCAGTGGAATATTCATGAGTCCTTGGCAATCAATCAAGCAAGCTGCTTTCCCAGCTCCAACATTGCTATCAGCCTCTTGACCTTTTGGCTCAGGCCAAATGTATTCTTCGAGTAGCGGGTCATCAGAAGATTTCAAGATTATCGCTGGACTGTGAGTACATGTTGTAAGATTGTCAGTTCAGCTGAGCTGCTATTGGTAGAATGTTATGTGGCGTTATGCTGAAGCCTAATGTCCAGCCAACTAGAGCTATGACCATCAAAATATCCTAGCCCCACCAGGATGTTTGGAACACGGTCAGGGAGACTGTGAAGAAGGTGAAGGAAGTTATGCCAGTCGGAACTCGTCATACAGTGGATCCTCCAAGATTGCTGGGGGTTCCAAGCAGGGGACTTCCCTGGCAGGGGAAAGACTATATTCAGAAAAGTGGTTCTCCCAGGAAGATTCTGAGTTGAGAGCCATCAGCATGGTTATTGTCGTTATCCTCATCATCATCATAAAATTTTAGGATCATCGCTTCAGCATGATTGTGTGTGGATATCGGAGAATTGTGGGTTGAACTGAACAGCTTGTGTGAATCTTAATGCAGGCTTTGGCCTTGTGATGATGTTGCTTCTTCAACAAGGTTATGTTGATGTTGTCCTTGTTTTTTTTTCAGAGCAGTCGTAAAAGACACAGTTTCAGAAAGGTTTGGGTTTGAAGGGTTTTAGGGCCAATTTGATTATAGCTAACAGGCTTTCAAGTTTTTAAAGTGAAATACTTGGACAATGAAAGGGGAATGGCTGGTTCTTCCAGCTCAGCTTTTCTCTGGTTTGATTTGGTTTTGGCAGTTTGGCTGTTCACGAAAAGCAGTCAGGTGGTTTGAAGCTGCTGAGCCAAGAAACCGGGACTGGAAGAAGGTGTTCCATGCTGCCACCTCTCTCTCTCTCCTGTAAGATCCTGTGTGTGATTTAGCTTTTGTGACAAGGGTTTTTTTTTGGGGGAGGGGTGGAATTATTCTAAGTATTTGGAATGGTACCATTAAGTTGAGATAATCTGTTGGGTTTTCAGATAAGATAAGTTGCTCGGTGTTCTGTTCTCTTCTGTTTGCATAGAGAATCCTACACAATCTAGATTGCTATGGCTTCCAAGCAGCAAATATTTTCTGTCTGGAGGATTTCCCCAATGGGGTCTACTTCAACATGACCTTTAGGAGCGTGAAGCAACGTGAACATTGCCTTGAAGGTATTTTGCTGTTCCTTCGCTGTTGCTGGGTCAAAATCCTGGATTTTGCTCCCAATGGCATTGTGGGTCAACCCACAGCAAGTGGACAGAACGGTTCAAGAAGGCAGCTCACCACCACCTTCACAAGGGCAACTAGGAATGGGCAATAAATGCTGGTCAACCAGTGGCGTCCACATCCCACAAAATGAATAAATAAAACAAAAGAGGGTCTTTATCCTCAAAGGTATTCAGAAGGCAAGTGAGAGCGATTGAGAAAACTGTCCAAGCTAGAAAAGCCTGCACTACACACTCCTGCTGCAGATGATGGAGTTCAATATCACAGAGGATCTCCAGGAGGGGAAGAGCCAGCAAACCTCGCTGTCTGCCTCGGAGTCCCCCAAATAATCTTCTGGTCGAGGGTCAACACTATGTAGAAGGATGAGATGTGTTCACGTTTCTTCTCCCAGAAGGTGCACAGTGAGAGCTCTGTGATCAGCAACCTGAAGGAAGAAGATGGATTGGTAACATTGTCTCAGTTTGACATCTTGGGGATCAGCAAATCCTTTTATCTTAGACTGTAAAACACGAAGTCCACAGGCAGTGCAGCCTTCCAGTCGTTCCTGTCCTCTATCATGGATGTCATAGATGACAGAGGTGGAGTGGTTGGACCAGTTGCTATCTCAGAATGAGCCGACCAAGGTCCCCAAGTCCATAGGAAGGAATTAAACTCCTAGAAGTGATGGTTTACTGGCCAGGTTGTATTGGGCTCTGTGGGACTTGATTGGCATGAGGTGTGGGGATTGATTCTGCATGAGGCGTATGAATCAATGCTGGATTCATTGCAAGTGCGAATCCATGAGGAAATTAGAAATTGGCAACCAATTTCACAGCTGAATACAGGCTACAAAATCCTGTCAAAGGTCATCGCCAACTGGCTTAGGTCTGCTCTGGGATCAGTGATTCACCCCGTACAAACCTGTGCTGAACTGGGCAGAATAATCTCTAAGAGTCTCGTGCTCCTCCGGGATACAATCACCGATATGAAAGACAGAGGGGTGTGCACTTACCTCATCGGTCTGGACCAGGAGGAGGCCTTTGACAGGATATCACACACCTACATGCTGTCCAAAATGGGCTTTCGGGAGGGAATCAAACAATCAATATTGTTAATGCAGTCTCAATCAACACCAACTGTGCATGAAGGACCATCAAATCACTGAATGATGCTCTCCGTTCCACCCAAAACATGTTGATCTTGAAGTGTAAAGAGCTGACCTCACTGAGTGTTGTACCAAGGTCCAGGACTACATGCTAAGGGATACGAGAGCTTGGGTCAGCTATAGCTAAGGTGGGGTAAGACCACTGACTGTAGTCTTTCTGCCAATGTCCAACAAGTGTCCATTCAGTTGTCAAAGACACTCAGTACCTCCAAAAGAACATAAATCATTTTCTGCCTCTGTAGAAATTGCCTTTGAGTTTTGCAACTCCTGACAAGCTCTGAGAAAGTCAAAATTCCAATTGCTTTTGTTCTTTTTCACCCCCAGACTGTACAGAACTGATTTAGAGCTGGCGTGAAGGGAGTGTGGAGACGATACATTTTGGCACTAGGAGCTGGGAGAAAGAGAGACCTGGACCCTTCCATACCTGGAACCAAGAGAGAGACCTGCTCCCCACCACCCAACAACCAGTCACTCTCAGAGCAGTGAGAGCAAGAGATCCAGTTCCCACACCATGTCGTGATCCCAGAGGGACAAGCTGCTTTGTTTGACAAAAACAATGAAGAATGGACTACCAGTCAAACAGAACTTGTCAAACGTGTGGACACCTATCACAATCTATCTGTCTTTTCTATTGAGAAGATGCGGAATGGTGACTTTTGAAAATGACGAGAAACTGCATGTGGAACTCTGAGACCAGTGAACATGAGAGCACATGTCATCTGAAAGGACTCTTAACACTCTCAAAACCACCATCTATTAAAGGTACCTCGGAATTTTATACAAAGAAACTTGCAGTTAAAAAGTCTTAGAAAACAGCCCAGGGAGAAGGCAGCAGAATCGGAAGGTTGGAAGGAAACAGCAGGTTCCAAAGAAGAGAGGAAGACAGCATAAGAGACTGTATGGACTTTGAGAGATTAAGTTAATTTAATGTTTAATAATTGTGTTACTGGAGCAGCATTTTAATAGAGTTGTGGTCAGATAATGATTAGTTTACAAAAAGGGCGCTCAGATTTGTTAACAGTTTTTTCTAAGTGTTCACTTTTAGAGTTAGAAAAATAAAATGTTACTAAGTTGTTATAAATGATTTTTTGAAGAAAAATTTTTGAAACAAAACCAAGTATGGCTATCAGCAACAAATGAAGGTACCATGAGCACTTCACCTCCAGTTCTCTCCCTCTGCTCCTTTCCTTTATCATTTTGCCAACAGCAGGAATCAAGATTAGATTCATTACAGTATGGCCCAACAAGTCCACACCGACTCTCCGAAGAGCAACCCACCCAGATCCATTCCCCCCTGACTAAAGCACTTAACATTACGGGCAATTTAGCATGGCCAATTTACCTAACCTGCCCATCTTTGGACTGTGGAGGAAACTGGAGCACCAGAAGGAAACCCCCGCAGACGCAGGGAGAATGTGCAAACTCCACACATACAGTTGCCCGAGGTGGGAATTGAATCCAGGTCCCTGGTGCTGGGAGGCAGCAGTGCTAGTCACTGTGCCATCCCGGTGTTAACCTCTACTTGCCTGGCTATTGTAGCTGAGGCTTAATAGAAGGAAAACTAGAAATCCCAACCGGAAAATTTTCTTTCTGCATGCCTGGACTATAACCACTGTCAAGGGTCAAATTGAAAACCCTTGATGGTGTAGGCTCCTGAGAGGAAAAGATTGAAACTCAAACGACACCATAAAAGGAGAGAAATTTGTGGCTGTCTCGCAGGCACCAACTTAACTTCTTTACACAAAGGAGCAGTGAGAATGTGGAATTTATGGATATAGGAAGTCCTTGAAGTGAATAATATACATTTCACAGGTAGACTGACAAACTTTGAGGGTGAAGTGAATAGATGATACAACGCAGATTTAGAAATTAGGGCAAAAAGTAGGAAGAGGCTTGAAACATAAACACTCGCATTGACTGTTTGGAATAAATGTTTCTTTGCTCTATACCCTGTGTAATCGGAAATAATCCTATGTAATTTGCCTTATGGTCCTGGCATTGCAGACCATAAATCATTCTGTCTCGGGATATTTCTGGCTCTTTACAAATTTGATGTCTCTTTTCAGGGCTACACATTCCATGGTAAATAAGGCACTAAGTGCATTTATGCCACTGCTCAAAGTCTGTCCTTATGGCTCCTCAGAGTCCTCAAACTAGACAAAATGAAAGGAGAAGAATATATTTTGGTTTATGAAGTTTAAACAGTTAGCGTAAGAATTATAGAATCCCCCAGTTTGAAAGCAGGCCATTTGGCCCATCGAGTTCACACTGACCCTCCGAAGAGCATCCCATCTCCCCCCTCCATCCCTGTAATCCTGCATTTCTCGTGGCCAATCTGCCTAACCCGCACACCTTTCGACTGTGTGACAAAACCGTAATACGTGGATGAAACCCACACAGACACAAGGAGAATGTACAAACTCCACACAGAGAGTCACCCAAGAGTGGAATCGAATCCAGGACCCTGGCACTGTTAGGTACTGAGACGCTGAGCCACCGTTCCATCCCTAATGATCCCCACACTCTGCGAATTTGTAGAGAAATTATAAAATGCTTCCATTTTCCGCCTGATAGCTCATGTCTTGATTCCAGGTCGGATTATGTGAAACTTCAGTTCAATCTAGTCTCAACTTCCAAAAGAACCAGAGTGAATGGGCAGTTCAAAATCACAGAATCATTACGGTGCAGGAGGAAGACATTTGGCTCATTGTGTCTATTGTAGGCATTTTAACTTGATACCAATCTGCCTTTTCCTGGTAACCTTCTACATTATTTAAATAGAAACAGCCATCCATTCTCCCCTTGAATGCCTCAATTGAATTTGGCTCCACTATTCTTCCAGGAAATGCCTTCCATACACTAAGCACTTCATGATGAAGCTTTATTTTGCATTTGCTTCTTTTAAAACTGTACCCTTTAGTTCTTGATCGACTTACAAGTGGGAAACAGTTTCATTTTAAACTTTTATCAATTCTTCTCTTTGCTTTTTCTTAATTAATATTGCCTCCATTATTTTGTCATAAACTAAGAATCTTGTCCCTAGAGATATTCTCATAAACCTCTTGTAGAGTCATAGAATCATATAACACGGAACCAGACCCTTGGTCCAACTTGTCTATGTCAGCAGGTTTTCCAAACTAAACCAGTCACATGTGCCTCTGTTTGGCTCATATACCACTAAACCTTTCCTATTCATGCACCTGTCCAAATATCTTTTAACTGTTGTAACTATGCCTGTATCTATCACTTTGACAGCTCATTCCATACACACATCATTCTCTGTGTGAAAAAGTTGCCCCTCACGTTCCTTTCAAATCTTTCCCCTCTCATCTTAAACCTATGCCCTCTGCTGTAACCTCTACAATGCATTTACATTTTCATGTAGTTTGGCACCAGAACTGTACACATTGCCCCTGCTGAGTTTTAACCTGTGTCTTATATATATATCACTCTCACCTCCCTGCTCCTGTCCTCCCTATTTAAGAAGTCTAGATTCCTATATGCTTTATGAACAAATCTCTCTTCTTGTCCTGCCACTTCAAATGAGTTAGTCACATATACAGGTCTCTCTGATCCTGTCTACCCTTTAGAGCGGTACCCTTTATTTTTTTGCTGTCTCCCCATGTTCCTTTTACCAAAGTGCATCATCTCCCATTCCTCTGCATCTACCACTTATACATCCACTCCACCAAATTGTCTGTGTCCTTTTGAAGATTTAAGCTGTCCTCACAATTTTCAATTCTGCCAAGATTTGTGTTACACACAAACTTTGAAACTGTCTCTTGCACGCTAAGACCCAAATCATTTCTCGATATCAAAAGAATGAAGGGTCCAAGTAATTACCCTTGGGAGACTTCACTTCAAACCCTCTTCCAGGGTAAAAGTATCTACTAGCCATTTATGCTGTTTCCAGCATATATTTATGCAATTCTTTTGCCTTGTAATGCCATCTTCAAGTCCAGGGGGAATTAGAAGATCATTGCCAGTGCTTCAGCAATTTCCACTGTCACTCCCTTCAACAAATTTGGATGCATCTCGTCCAGTCCTGGTGCCTTAAACCTATCCAAAACCTCCCCCTCGTCAATTTAAAATGCTATTAGTGACTGAGGTTTCTTCCTCTGGCACTCTCGCTTGACCACAACACCTGTCACATCGATAAATGCAGATGTATAGAATTCAGTTAATATGCCAATTCATCTCTCCCTGACTGAAACTCCTTCAAAGGAGAGAATGGCTTGAGATAGGGCCACAATCATGTCAATCCACAGATCTTTTAATGAAGATACCACAAACAGGGTTGGCCAATGCAGCTTACAAGCTGAATCACAATGTCTTTTCAGCATCCGTCTTATCAAATCAATGACTGGACTCACTTTTATTAAGCATTTAAAATAATTACTAAAGCTCCTTTTATATGTTATTAGGTAGCTGCACAGTTTGCTATAGGTGTAAGGAATATTGTTCAGGAAGTTGCAGGATTTGATCCCAAATGAATACTCAACTAACTAATCTCAACCAAGAGAGCTAGAGAGTGAAAAGCTTCAAACCCCAGACATGTCTAGAGTCAGGGATTCATCCCCATGAGCTTGCTCCACCATTCGTTAAGATCATGGCCTCAACTTTGCATTTGCATCGCATCTCATGTTCATATTTGCTTTTTAACATGATTTGTGCCTTCTCATTTCCTTGCCTGACTTGTTTTCCTTATGAAATACACATCCTAAAGCAATGTTTTAGTTCCATACAGTTTTAAAATCTTTTTTTTAAAAATAACATTGAAATCAAACATCCTTTACTGTACATATTGCACTATAATCTTTACAAAAGGCCTAATGCCTGCAAAATAAACTTATCAAGTAACCAAGAGAATATGGTGTTTTGTAATTGTTATTCAATTATTATTCAAAACTATGATGTTTTTATGAAGAGATTTACTTTGTGTTTCAGATAAATCTTTGTGACATTGTCTGCGTTTTTAGAATATTTTTGATGTCACGCTACAATTATACATTTACTATGAAACTCATTCTTAACTGTCTTAACCAGTGTTGAAAAAGCTGCCACTGGAAAAGCACAGCAGGTCAGACCAAGGAGCACGAGAGTTAACGTTTCGGGCATAAGCCCTTCATCGTGCATTCCTGATGAAGGGCCTATGCCCAAAACATCAACTCTCCTGCTCCTCGGCTGCTGCCTGACCTGCTGTGCGTTTCCACCAGCAACCTTTTCGACTCTGACTCTCCAGCATCTGTAGTCCTCACTTTCTCTTTGTGTCTTAGCAAGTGTACCTTTCCTTCACCCTCCCTTCATAAACCCAAAATAACAAAAAGGCTGCAAGACCATTAGATATCAGAGCAGAATTAGGCCACTTAGCCCATCGTGTCTGCACTGTAATTTGATTTTGGATGATATGTTGTTCTCAGTCAAGATAAAAACCTTTTAAACCACGATGCATTTCCCACTGTGTATTACTAGATCCCAGAGATAAGTATGCTTGTAATGGAGTAATAATAGACATTGTGATAGATTAATAACATTTGACTGCCAACAACATGAAGCAACAGCATGTACTTATGTAGTTCCTTGAACCTGGTAAACTGCCCCAAGGTGATGTTCAGGAACGTTATCAAACAAAACTTGACACTTTACAAAAGCAAACTTTGGCACAAAAGGAGACATTTAGAGTAGAAGACTCAAGTTCTGGTCAAAGAACTAGTTTTGTTTTCTAAATACTGTTTTAAAGGAGGGAAGGAATTGGAGAGGTGTGGGGGCAAGGAGGTAAATCAGGAGCTTAGGCTCGTCATAACCAAATGCATGGCCACCAATTATGCAGTGATTCAAGTTCTGAGGACACACTTGTCCGGGTAACAAATGAACAACATGAGTCAGAGCACACCAAATGACATTGGTTAGACCACTATTGGAATACTGTGTGCAGTTCTGGTTTCCCTGCTATATGAAAGACGTTGTGAAACATGGAAGGATTCAGAAAAGATTTACAAGGATGTTGCCAGGGTTGAAGGGTTTTAGTATAGGGAGAGGCTGAACAGGCTGGGACTGCTTTCCCTGGAATGTCAGAGGCTGAGGGGTGACTTTATAGAGGTTTATAAAACCATGAGGGGCATGGTTAGGGGGAGACCATAACAATAGGACATAGGTTTAGAGTGACGTGGAAAGATTTAAAAGGGCCCTCTGGGGCAACGTTTTCATGCAGAGGGTGGTGCGTGTATGGAATGAGCTGCCAGAGGAAGTGATGGAGGCTGGTGCAATTACAGATTTAAAAAAAACATTTGGGTGAGTATATGAATAGGAATGGCTTAGACGGATATGGGCAAATGTTGGCAAATGGGAGTAGATTTATCTGGTTTGCATGGATGAGGTAGACTTGAAGGGTCTGTTTCTGTGCTGTCCAGCTCTATGACTCAGTGATAGCAGACAATAGTGGCTGATCAGCAATGGAGAAGTTCAGTCCATATTAAGTTTGCCCTTGTCAACATCAGCTCAGCACCATCCTCATGACCTGTCCTACCTGCCAATCTTCCTTCCTACCTATCCACTCCACCCTCCTCTCCCACCTATCACCTTCATTCCCGCCTCCATCCACATATTTTACTCTTAGCTACCTTCTCCCCACCCCCCCAACCCATATATCTGTCCAACCCAGAGGCTCCCTACCTCATTCCTGATGAAGGGCTTTTGCCCAAAATGCCAATTTTATAGCTCCTCGGATGCTGCCTGACCTGCTGTACTTTCCTAGCACCATTCCAACCTTGACCCTTGTCAACATCAGCCGACCCCTGGCTCCAACTAGATTTCTCTATGTGAGTTAATGCTGCTTTACTACAAACTGCTGGTCTTCCAGCTTTATCGAGAAGGATAGAAAGGACTATTAATTAATGAGGTATTGTACACCTCGCTTTTCAGAAATTTCTACACTGTTTCTCTGAATCCAAGACCAAACCTTCAAGTTGGATTACTTTTTTGTCTAGCATTTATTTCATCACATCAACTGACTGCAATATACTATTTTCAATTGTCACTAACCCTTTGTCAATTCTAAATTATCTAATTGTTAATCTACAATTACAACATTTAAAAGGCATGGGTATAAGAACAGGGTATATGCATCGAAAGGCTTTAGAGGGATATGGGCCAAATCCTGGCAAATGAGACCAGATTAATTTAGGATATCTGGTTGGCATGGGTGAGTTGGACCGAAGGATCTGTTTCCATGTTGTACATCTCTATAACTCCATAATTATTCATTAATTTAACATAAGTTATCTTTCTATGGTGCAGACACCTAATCAACACCAGCCATAAAAAAGAAACAATTGATCTATAATCCGGTCTAAAAAAATAAAGTTATTAATTGACAGCTAAGTATTTAGTGGCATTCTAATGATAGCTACTAATTATTTTACATTTGGCATATGAATGTCAAGGTATTAACATTATAAATAGGGTCCAAAAGATTTGTAAATTCCAACATTTATCTGCTCCCCTTCTGTTACTTTCAGTGGATCTAATTCATGTACTTAATGATATTTCCCTGCAGTATCTGAGGAAACATGTTGCTGATCTGTCGCTGTGAGCAGTACTATGGGTGAATAACTCGTACAAAATGGAGATATGCTACAGAGGCTCAGGTCCAAAAGACATCAAAAAGAATCTGAAAGCAGATCACTTTAAAACTCTGATGATTAGAAAGAAAAGAGAACATAGCACAACCCTGATGAAGATTTCTACATCAGAAACAGAATGTTTCCTGTGTTCCTTTATCACTGAACATGCGAACGGTATGACCACTATATATACCCAGAGAAGTGCAAGGAATTATGCTTGCATGGTTCAAACTGAACTGTCACTTTGTGTTTCACAGCCAAGTCAATTAGCTTAATCAATAACAGAACAAACTGCACAGTCAAGTCTATGATAGTCTCTGACCTTATCTCCAAATAATTATCTGTTATCTAACATTCTACCATGTGACGACTTTTAGAACTTGACAAGATCTGTTGTGATTATTTTATTATTCAAGTACGGAACACACACTTAAATATTTCCTTATATCAAGTTTGACCATTTCTTTTCCCATGAAATTGTCTCCTGACTTTATCTGTGTTATTGGCTGATAGGAACCAGAAATATTTACAGCATAAAATATTTAAAGTAATTGAGTCTTCAGCAATAGGTAGCAATGGTGAGGGAGGGTGCTGAACAAAGGAGATCGAGTGGTTGTGTTGTGACCGTCAGCAGCAGGTGGCGGTGGTGAGTAAAAGTAACTGCAACGGTCAAATACACCCTCTTGCAGGGATTAAAAGGGCATCTGCGGTGGAGGGAAGGCTCATGGGAAGAAGGAGAAGAGAGGATGCCACAGCACAAGCATCAGATCATGAAGGGAGCCTGGCTGTGATGAAGTAGATGGTGAAGAAGTTGAAACTGGCAATATCTTTGAGAGAGACTGAAGATACTCTGGAATCAATGTAGAATCAGTTACTGGCAAAAGTAACCTAAACTTTTAGGTCAAACCCAGACAGAATCTCTCTGAGTGCTCCCTTGATGCGACAGAAGAAGGGAGCAGTCTTTCTGATTGGATCGCTAATGCCTCGCTTCGTGGATCCTTACCCATTTGCCCAGTCATGTTGTGCTCTTAGCTTTGGCATAACTAAGCAGTTACATTCTCCATGTTGCAAATGTAAAGATTTAAAACAATTTCTGAAAAAAAAAAGTTAAACAGCTCTGGAATAATAGAAGTACAATGCTTCATTTAAAGTGATATTCTATTTCATAATCTGACCAATTATACAGTGTACAAGCTAAAAGAAGTAATTCAGTCCATCACCAATTTTCTTACTTTCTTGTACGTGGAATGTGAGTGTCACTGCCAAGACCAGCATTTGTTTCCCGTCCCTAATTGACCTTGAACTAATTTGCTCTCTGGACCATTTCAGAGCACAGTTAATAGGCAATCACATTCCTATATTTCTGGATTTGTATGCAGGCCAGATCAGGTAAGGATGGGAGATTTCCTTCCCTAATGAACAAGTTGCATTTCTCTCACAATAGACATTGGACACATGGTCTCAATGAGGCCAATTTTAAAATTAATCCATAGTTTTATTGAATTCAAATGTACCAGGGATGATTAAAACCCCAAAACTTTAGCCTGGGGTTCTGGATTATCACCCCATCACTTTCTCCTCCAAAATTAGTCTCAAAGGCCCTGATCTTTCCCCATTGTCCTGTGGATTTTTCATTTACCATATATATGTCAAGCATTCAGTTCCAATTCTTTCCATAGCTCTACCTCTGCATCTTCCTAGTTTCTAACAACCTTAGTGCTGTCTTCACTCCTGTAATTCTGACCTCTTCTCTGTCTCTCATCTTTATGACCCCACCACTGTGGCTGTGCCTTCAACTACCTTTACCTTACATTCTGGTATTTCCTGGCCTGTATTTCTATAACCTCCATTCAGATATACCATAAAATACGCCTTGGACTGAACTTTGGATCACCTGACCTAATAACTACTTATCTGGCTTAGTGTTAATTCTGTGTGACAGGGTTCCTGTGGAGCACTGTGTTAAACGCTTTTGTGCATTAAGGGAACTACATTAACACATAAAGTTGTTTAATGTTTTAAGTCCTCTTTTGAAAGACACAGAAAATCTGTTTCTACCCAGGTCTCAAGCTATAAATTTCAAATCTGTAGTGTTGTAAAGCAACTGAAGAGCATTTGAAGGATGGCCATCTTTCTGTCAGGAAATGTGACTGCCAATTTTCATTTGGATTCAGTGACAAATTCTTGCTTCCCTGTCTCTCCATCATCATAAATATCAAACCAAGTCTATTTGATACCTTCCATCCATTGTCCTGCCAAAGCTCAGAGATTCGTCCTCAGCCATATGATAAGCATGTGGAAGAAAGACCCAGATAATGCAGATGAAATGTGTGAGCTATGTGATAATTGAAGAATTAGAACTTAGGGTTCTTTTCCTGTAAGTATTCACCACAAAGTTATCAAAATAAATTGCCTAACCTATGTAAAAAAGACATTTGTTATCTGATAGAGTTGCTGAAAAGTAAGGTACTGGAAAAGCACAGCACGTTAGGCAGCATTCAAGAAGTAGGATAGTCAATATTTCGGGAATAAGCCTTTCCTCAGGAATGTGTGGGACAGAAAGACTTGCTGAGGTTGTTGTGGATGGAGGAGGAGAACTTCTTCAAGGTAGGCATCCTTGGAAGAGGCTTCATAGTAAGGTTTTCACCAGCTAGGAGCAAGTGAGGACTGCAGATGCTGAAGAGTTAGAACTGAAATGCACAGCACTGGAAAAGCACAGCAGGTCAGGCAGCATCTGAGGAGCAGGAGAGTCGCTGTTTCAGGCATCTTCATCAGAGATAGGGATTCCTTTCTAAATTAATATGTGACAATTACAAAAAAAACTACTGGATCTAGGATTGGAATATAGCAGATAAGAGAAGTAAAAGTAGGGAACCGCTAGTCAATAGTGACCATAATATACTGGAGGGTAACAATAGAGAAAGATGCACAAATGATGAAAACCAAGTTAAGAGTCATAGAGTCAGAGATGTACAGCACAGAAACAGACCCTTTGGTCTGATCCATCCATGCTGACCAGATGTCCCAAATGTCAGCATCCGGCCCATATCTTCCGAGCCCTTCCTTTTCTTATACCCATCCAAATGCCTCTTAAATGTTGCAATTGTACTTCCTCTGGCAGCTCATTCCACACACATACCACCCTCTGTGTGAAAAAGTTGCCCCTTAGGTCTCTTTTATATCTTTCTGCTCTCAACCTAAACATACGCCCTCTAGTTCTGGACTCCCCGATCCCAGGGAAAATACTTTGTCTATTTACCCTATCCAAGCCCCTCATAATTTTGTAAACCTCTATAAGGTCACCCCTCAGCCTCCGACAGTCCAGGGAAAACAGGCCCTGCCAGTTCAGCCTCTTCCTATAACTCAAATCCTCCAACCCTGGCAACATCCTTGTAAATCTATTCTGAACCCTTCCAAGTTTCACAATATCTTTCCAATAGGAAGAAGAGTAGGGAAAAGCTGACTTTGAGTAGTTAAAGACAGGATTTGGGAAATTAAAATAGACAAAGGTGCAAGAGTAGGCCATTCTGCCCTTCGAGCCTGCACTGCCATTCATTATGATCATGGTTAATCATCCTCAATCAGTATCCTGTTCCTGCCTTATCCCCATAACCCTTGATTCCACTATCCTTAAGTGCTCTATCCAACTCTTGTCAGCCAACAAATGGATGACAAAATTGGCAACAATGATATTGAACAACAGTTGGAAGCATTTCAGTGACAGTGTGACAGGAAAATGTTTTCTGCTATATAAAAAAAACAGACTAAATATTATCTTGACTCAACAGATGAATAAAGTCATAAAATAACTAAGTATAGGGAATTAAGATGTATTAAGTAAATAGACAGCAGAATTCATAATAATAGAGAATATGAAGAAGTTAAGTGAAAAGTCAGAAAAGCAATTAGGAAGGCAAAAAAATCTATGAAACTTAATTGTCACGGAGCATAAAACAAGACAGTATAACAGTTTACAGGCACATAAAGAAGTCTGGAAGACTGTGATGAGAATAGGGTTCAGAGGGAAGAGACAGGCTAAAATTATTATTACAATGAAGAGATGACAAAATATTAAATAATTGCTTCAATCTTTACCAGTAAAACTGAAGTAGTAATCATAACATTATATGATGTGTTGTGAAATGAGATAGTTAAAATAAAAAGTTGAATGAATGAATTGAACTCAAAGAGGGTAAAAAACACTAGTATAGTACACCAAAAGGGAAAATGCTGGAAAATCTCAGCAGGTCTGGCAGCATCTGTAAGGAGAGAAAAGAGCTGATGTTTCGGGTCTAATTGACCCTTTGTCAAAGTTTTAACAAAGGGTCAGTTAGATTCGGAACGTCAGCTCTTTTCTCTCTTTACAGATGCTACCAGACCTGCTGAGATTTTCCAGCATTTTCTCTTTTGGTTTCACATTCCAGCATCCACAGTAATTTGCTTTTAACTAGTATGGTACAGTTGGTAACACTAGTATTTTCGACAGATCTGGGGAAGAGAGAGCAAACTTATGTATAATAATTAATTAGAAAACCATGCCATGATTTTACAATCTCACCATTGTGCTGCAATGACCAACATATGCATCTCATCAAACCTCCAATGCATCTTCATCCTCATACCATACTTCCAACTGGTTGAGACTGCAATGGGCCAAGTGGTAACCTCGAACCAGTTGAGCAAATGTATCAAACTTTATTACATGAAGTAAAACTCCCTTAAAACAATCAGTATTTTATGTTCTCCCACACAGTTAAAACAACACAATCAGCTTATATCATGAAATACATTTTTAAAAATGTATACCAAAATGCAAAAATGAAAGATTATTCAAATATAAGATCTAATACTGTTATGAAACTTGAATATTGATTTAAACGAGAGACATACTGCTGAAACTTTTCATCTTGGACTTATCAGACAAGAGTATCAAATTTCAAATAATCACAGCAATTTCTCTGACAGGATAAAAGAGAGCTAGTTATGTGGCAAGTGAACTGCAATTGGCCAAGGTGACTGCATGGAGAACAGAGACCAATACACCCATCATGCATTTGGGTAATACAAAAAGAATGAATTTGGCAAACTTCATTTACCATATTATGAGTTTCACTGATTATTTTGGATTGGTTGTTAGGACAACATTTCATGCACTTGGAATTTTTCAGCAACTGTTGCTCAATTGCGGAATCACTTCTAACAGGAAGCATTCTTCATGCTTTTCCAAGTATGGGCCAATTGTACTTTTCCTATTGTGAACAGTTGGAGGAATGTGTTATTCAGTCTGGTCAGGTAATCAATGGAAAGCACAGCCTAAATGCTGGCATCTCTGCAGAGCTGAAATTCATACACAAATCTGTGGTGGGAAGGGCCTCTGTTTTAACTGATGTCAGTGTGTTATTTGTGGAAAATATATGTTGCATAGCAGCAAGATGAAACAGGTTGCTTGACCTGTGGAAACTGCAAACAGTTATTTTTTCACAACACGCTACTTCAGGTACACCTTCACTGGCCACTGTATGTAATTGGTATTTGTATAACTCCAGGCATTATAAAATTGGCTGTATTATAGCAATTTTGTTAATCGGGTCCTGGCCTTATGCTCATCTTGCAAACTTTATATATGAATAGAGGAAATCAAAACTAACTTGCAGGACAGTTGCTGTCCTGATCAGATAGTTGTACACTGTGAATCACAGAAACTTGGAAATTGGCCAAAGACTCTGTCACTGGAAAATTGCCCAGTCTGCCTCAAATTACCATGGAAAAGCCAATTATCTCAGCAATTTGAATAACAGGTGAAGCAAGACATTTCACATTGTCACTGTGCAGTGGCTGCACAATTATTATTTTCTATTGCCAGGATAATAGAATTATTTATACTTACAAAACCTCTGCCAATCAGAGTTAACTTGGCGTCCAATCCAACAGGCTTTTCACCTGTTGTGTAAATTGTTGTAATATTTCAAAAAGTGGCATATTTCTATCTTTCCTTACAAACATGAGACAGAGATTTGGCAAAATGTGTCCCTTTTTATTAATATACAAAAGACGTAATTCACCTCCTGACTCCCCAGAGTATCTCCAATCTCTACAAGGCATAGTCAGGAGTGTGATGGAATACTCACCACTTGCCTGGACCAGTACAGCGGCAACAGCACTCAAGAAGCTTGACACCATCTAGGACAAAGCAGCCAGCTTGATTAGCATCATGTCTACCAAATATTCCCTGCCTCCACCACTCACACTCAGTAGCAGCAGTGTGTACATCTACAAGATATACTGCAGAGGTTCATCAAAGTTCTTTAGATGGTACCTTCCAAATCTACAGCTATTACCATTTAGGAGGACAAAAGCAACTGATACATGGTAACCCTATCACCTGTACACCCACCTCTGAGCCCTAAACACCCTGACTTCAAAAAATCTTGCTTTTCCTTCACTGTTGCTGTGTCAAAATCCTGGAACCCACCACCCCACCCCTACCCCCAACAGCACTGTGCGTGAATCTACATCAGAGGGAATGCAATAGTTCAAGAAAGCAGCTCACCATTGCTGCTACAAAGGCATTTAACGGACAGATAATAAGTGCTGACTCAGTTAGCAATGCTGTCACCACCAAATTAATTTTTAAAAAATACAAAACTCATAAAATTTAATTCATACATGTCTACTGTGCTCCTGTTCGCAAGGAACACTCCTGATACAGACATGTGGTACTGTACTAAACTGGAAGACTTTTCTGAAGCATGTAACAGATTGTCTGGATGCAGACTCCCAAAAATATTCTGCATTGATGGATCAATTGCATTCACTTGTGAGTGTATTGAATGGAAAGTGAGGCAACAGAGGCTTTTGAAAAATGCAATGTTCATGTTAGAAACACAAGCAACAAAACCAGTCTTGAAATTTTAAAGAACCAAACACTTAAGTATTACACACATTCCTCCCTATACTCTCCAAGTAAGAAGAATTACTCATCCCTTGGTGTTTAATCTGTAAATAAGCTCAAAAAACAAAATCTGCTGAATGGTTTGAAATTTTTGCAAGGTTTGTGAAGGTTTGTAGCTCAGGTTGAGGTTTAGGGTGTAGGTTTGCTCGCTGAGTTGTAGGTTTGATATCCAGACGTTTCATTACCTGGCTAGGTAACATCATCAATGGCGACCTCCAAGTGAAGCGAAGCTGTTGTCTCCTACTTTCTTTGTATATCTTTCTCCTGGATGGGGTTCCTGGGGTTTGTGGTGATGTCATTTCCTGTTTATTTCCTGAGGGGTTGATAGATGGCATCTAGATCTATGTGTTTGTTTATGGTGTTGTGGTTGGAGTGCCAGGCCTCTAGGAATTCTCTGGCATGTCTTTGCTTCACCTGTCCCAGGATAGATGTATTGTCCCAGTCGAAATGGTGGTTTTTATCTTCCGTGTGTAGGGCTATGATGGAGAGAGGGTCGTGTCTTTTTGTGGCTAGCTGGTGTTCGTGTATCCTGGTGGCTACCTTTCTTCCTGTTTGTCCTATGTAGTGTTTGTGGCAGTCCTTGCATGGAATTTTGTAGATGACGTTGGTTTTGCCCATGGGTTGTACTGGGTCTTTTGTTAGTTTTTGTTTGAGAGTGTTGGTGGGTTTGTGTGCTACTAGGATTCCGAGGGGCCTTAGTAGTCTGGCTGTCATTTCTGAGACTTCTTTAATGTATGGTGAAGTGGTTAGGGTTTCTGGCTGTGTTAGTCTGTTGTCGTGGTTTGTTCCTGAGGAATCTGGGGACTATATTTTTTGAGTACCCATTCTTCTTGAATACGTTGTATAGGTGGTTCTCCTCTGTTTTCCGAAGTTCACCTGTGCTGCAGTGTGTGGTGGCTCGTTGGAATAGTGTTCTGATACATCTTCGTTTGTGTGTGTTGGGATGGTTGCTGGTGTAGTTAAGTATTTGGTCAGTGTTTGTCAGTTTTCTGTATACGCAGGTTTGTAGTTCTCCGTTGTCCGTTCTTTTGACTGTGACGTCCAGGGATGTAAGTTTATTGTCGGTTTCTTCCTCCTTGGTGAACTTTATGCCTATGAGGGTGTTGTTGATAATGTTAAATGTCTCTTCTATCTTGTTTTGTTTTGTAATGACAAAGGTGTCATCTACGTAGCGGACCCAGATTTTTGGTTTGATGGTTGGTAGGGCTGTTTGTTCTAGTCTTTGCATTACCGCTTCTGCTATGAATCCTGATAGCGGAGATCCCATGGGTGTGCTGTTGGTTTGTTTACAGGTTATGTTGTTGAAGGTGAAGTGGGTGGTGAGGCACAGGTCCACTAGCTTCATGATGTTTTCGTCGGTAATGTGATTGGTGGTTGGGGTGTGTGTGATGGTCTCTTCTAAAAGTGTGGTAAGTGTTTCCTTTGCCAGGTCGATGTTGAATTCCTGAGTGGAGTGGATGGAGGAAACAAAATTACATATCTCCTAAGAAAATTACACAATTCCGGACAATTAAACAAGATGGAATTCCAAAAAACGAAACCCGACAGGACCAACACCCCACGATTCTACAGACTACCAAAAATCCATAAACCAGGAGCCCCCCTCAGACCCATAGTCTCACTACCCAGAACACCAACTTACAGACTGGCCAAAGAACTACACGCAAGACTGAAATACCTAGTAGAAGAGTCACAGCAGTCCATCCACTCCACCATGAATTCCTAAAAATCATCAAAAACACCAAAATAGAGGAAGACAAAGCAATGATCTCATTCGACATAACATCACTGTTCAACTCCATCAATATCGACCTAGCAAAGGAAACATTTACCACACTTTTAGAAGAGACCATCACACTCACTCCAACCACCATCATTCACATTACCAACAAAAACATTATGAAGCTAGTGGACCTGTGCCTCACCATCCACTTCACCTTCAACAACATAGTCTACAAACAAACCAACGGCACACCCATGGGATCTCCGCTATCAAGATTCATAGCAGAAGCGGGAATGCAAAGACTAGAACAAACAGCCCTACCATTTATCAAACCAAAAATCTGGGTCTGCTACGTAGATGACACCTTTGGCATCACAAAACAAAATAAGATAGAAGAGACATTTAACATCATCAACAACACCCTCATAGGCATAAAGTTCACCAAGGAGGAAGAAATTGACAATAAACTCGCATTCCTGGATGTCACAGTCGAAAGAACGGACAACGGAGAACTACAAACCTGCATATACAGAAAACCGACAAACACTGACCAAATACTTAACTACACCAGCAACCATCCCAGCACACACAAACGAAGATGTATCAGAACACTATTCCAACGAGCCACCACACACTGCAACACAGATGAACTTCAGAAAACAGAGGAGAACCACCTATACAACGTATTCAAGAAGAATGGGTACTCAAAAAATATAGTCCCCAGATTCCTCAGGAACAAACCACGACAAGCAGACCAACACAGCCAGAAACCCTAACCACCTTACCATATATCAAAGAAGTCTCAGAAATGACAGCCAGACTACTCAGACCCCTCGGAATCCTAGAGTAAAAAGTGAGGTCTGCAGATGCTGGAGATCAGAGCTGAAAATGTGTTGCTGGTTAAAGCACAGCAGGTTAGGCAGCATCCAAGGAACAGGAAATGCGACGTTTCGGGCCAGAGCCCTTCATCAGGAATGATGAGAATGTGCCAGGCAGGCTAAGATAAAAGGTAGGGAGGAGGGACTTGGGGGAGGGGCGATGGAGATGTGATAGGTGGAAGGAGGTCAAGGTGAGGGTGATAGGTTGGAGTGGGGTGGGGGCGGAGAGGTCAGGAAGAAGATTGCAGGTTAGGAGGGCGGTGCTGAGTTGAGGGAACCGACTGAGACAAGATGTGGGGAGGGGAAATGAGGAAACTGGAGAAATCCGAGTTCATTCCTTGTGGTTGGAGGGTTCCCAGGCGGAAGATGCGGTGCTCCTCCTCCAGCCGTCGTGTTGTTATGTTCTGGCGATGGAGGAGTCCAAGGACCTGCATGTCCTCGGTGGAGTGGGAGGGAGAGTTAAAGTGTTGAGCCACGGGGTGGTTGGGTTGGTTGGTCCGGGTGTACCAGAGGTGTTCTCTGAAGCGTTCCGCAAGTAGTCGGCCCGTCTCCCCAATGTAGAGGAGGCCACATTGGGTGCAGCGGATGCAATAGATGATGTGTGTGGAGGTGCAGGTGAACTTGTGGCGTATATGGAAGGATCCCTTGGGGCCTTGGAGGGAAGTGAGGGAGGAGGTGTGGGCGCAAGTTTTACATTTCCTGCGGTTGCCCCGGCCGACCCATTGTCTCAGCCTGCTCCTGCCCCACTGAACTCATCTCCGCGTACCTCGACACGGTTCTGTCCCCTTTAGTCCAAGAACTCCCCACCAACGTTCGCGACACCACCCACGCCCTCCACCTCCTCCATGATTTTCGCTTCCCCGGTCCCCAACGCCTTATCTTCACGATGGACATCCAGTCCCTGTACACCTCCATCCCCCATCACGAAGGACTCAAAGCCCTCCGCTTCTTCCTTTCCCGCCGCACCAACCAGTACCCTTCCACTGACACCCTCTTTCGACTGACTGAACTGGTCCTCACCCTGAATAACTTCTCTTTCCAATCCTCCCACTTCCTCCAAACTAAAGGAGTTGCCATGGGCACCCGCATGGGCCCCAGCTATGCCTGTCTCTTCGTAGGATATGTGGAACAGTCCATCTTCCGCAACTACACTGGCACCACCCTCCCACCTTTTCCTCCGCTACATCGATGACTGTATCGGCGCTGCCTCGTGCTCCCACGAGGAGGTTGAACAGTTCATCAACTTTACCAACACCTTCCATCCCGACCTCAAATTCACCTGGACTGTCTCAGACTCCTCCCTCCCCTTCCTAGACCTTTCCATTTCTATCTCAGGCGACTGACTCAACACAGACATCTACTATAAACCGACTGACTCCCACAGCTACCTGGACTACACCTCCTCCCACCCTGCCCCCTGTAAAATCTCCATCCCATATTCCCAATTCCTTCATCTCCGCCGCATCTGCTCCCAGGAGGACCAATTCCAATACCGTACAGCCCAGATGGCCTCCTTCTTCAAGGACCGCAGATTCCCCCAGATGTGATCGATGATGCCCTCCACCGTATCTCCTCCACTTCCTGCTCCTCCGCCCTTGAGCCCCACTCCTCCAACCGCCACCAAGACAGAACCCCACTGGTTCTCACCTACCACCCCACCAACCTCCGCAAACAGCGTATCATCCGCTGTCATTTCCACCACCTCCAAACGGACCCCATCACCAGGGATATATTTCCCTCCCCTCCCCTATCAGCGTTCTGCAAAGACAACTCCCTTCGTGACTCCCTTGTCAGGTCCACACCCCCCACCAGCTCAACCTCCACTCCCGGCACCTTCCCCTGCAACCGCAGGAAATGTAAAACTTGCGCCCACACCTCCTCCCTCACTTCCCTCCAAGGCCCCAAGGGTTCCTTCCATATCCGCCACAAGTTCACCTGCACCTCCACACACATCATCTATTGCATCCGCTGCACCCGATGTGGCCTCCTCTATATTGGGGAGACGGGCCGCCTGCTTGCGGAACGCTTCAGAGAACACCTCTGGGACGCCTGGACCAACCAACCCAACCACCCCGTGGCTCAACACTTTAACTCTCCCTCCCACTCCACCGAGGACATGCAGGTCCTTGGACTCCTCCATCGCCAGAACATAACAACACGACGGCTGGAGGAGGAGCACCTCATCTTCCGCCTGGGAACCCTCCAACCACAAGGAATGAACTCAGATTTCTCCAGTTTCCTCATTTCCCCTCCCCACATCTTGTCTCAGTCGGTTCCCTCAACTCAGCACCGCCCTCCTAACCTGCAATCTTCTTCCTGACCTCTCCGCCCCCACCCCACTCCAACCTATCACCCTCACCTTGACCTCCTTCCACCTATCACATCTCCATCGCCCCTCCCCCAAGTCCCTCCTCCCTACCTTTTATCTTAGCCTGCCTGGCACATTCTCATCATTCCTGATGAAGGGCTCTGGCCCGAAACGTCGCATTTCCTGTTCCTTGGATGCTGCCTAACCTGCTGTGCTTTAACCAGCAACACATTTTCAGCCCTCGGAATCCTAGTAGCACACAAACCCACCAACACTCTCAAACAAAAACTAACAAACTTAAAAGACCGAGTACAACCCATGGGCAAAACCAACGTCATCTACAAAATTCCATGCAAGGACTGCCACAAACATTACATAGGACAAACAGGAAGAAATTTAGCCACCAGGATACAAGAACACTAGCTAGCCACTAAAAGACATGACCCTCTCTCCCTCATAGCCCTACACACTATTTCGCCTGGGACAACACGTCTATCCTGGGACAGACTAAGCAAAGACATGCCAGAAAATTCCTCGAGGCCTGGCACTTCAACCACAACACCATAAACAAACACATAGATCTAGTTGCCATTTATCAACCCCTCAGAAAACAAACGGGAAATGACATCACCACAAACCCAGGAACCCCATCCAGAAGAAAGATATAAATAGAAAGCAGGAGACAACAGCTTCACTTCACTTGGAGGTCGCCACTGATGATGTTACCTAGCCAGGTAATGAAACGTCTGGATATCAAACCTACAGCTCAGCGAGCAAACCCACACCCTAAATGGTTTGAAATATAATAGAAAGCAGGATGGTTCAAGACTTCTCCAGTGAGCAGCATTTTAATGTTTTTATTAGGATTCCACCGATTGCCAGTGCATGCAGAAGTTAATTAGAGTGGACACTAAATTCTCTGGCATTTATTTGTTCTTGCTTCAAACTTCTATCAATATTACAAACTTTGATTTCAGATTTCTCTGTTCTTTTGAGTAAAAACAAAATGCCACGGATGCAGGAAATCTGAAATTAAAAAAAAAATGAGAATGCTGGACCATCGCAGTTGTCAAACTGAATTGATTTGATTTATTATTAACATGTCATAGAGTCATAGAGATGTACAGCATGGAAACAAACCCTTTGGTCCAACCCATCCATGCCGACCAGATATCCCAACCCAACCTAGTCCCACCTGCCAACTCCCGGCCCATATCCCTCCAAACCCTTCCTGTTCATATACCCATCCAAATGCCTTTTAAATGTTGCAATTGTACCAACCATCACCACTTCCTCTGGCAACTCATTCCATACATGTACCACTCTTTGTATGAAAAAATTGCCCCATAGGTCTCTTTTATATCTTTCCGCTCTCACCCTAAACCTATGCCCTCTAGTTCTGGACTCCCTGACACCAGGGAAAAGACTTTGCCTATTTACCCTATCCATGCCCTTCATAATTTCATAAACCTCTATAAGTTCACCCCTCAGCCTCCAACATTCCAGGGAAAATAGCCCCATCCAGTTCAGCCTCTCCCTATAACTCAAAACCTCCAGCCCTGGCAACAGCCTTGTAGATCTTTTCTGAACCCTTTCAAGTTTCACAACATCTTTCAAATAGGAAGGAGACCAGTATTGCACGCAATATGCTAACAGTGGCCTAACCAATGTACTGTACAGCCACAACATGACCTCGCAACTCCTGTACTCAATACTCTGACCAATAAAGGAAAGCATACCAAACGCCTTCTTCACTATCCTATCTACCTGTGACTCTACTTTCAAAGAGCTATGGACCTGCACTCCAAGGTCTCTTTGTTCAGTAACACTCCCTAGGACCTTACCATGAAGTATATAAGTCCTGGTAAGATTTGCTTTCCCAAAATGCAGCACCTCGCATTTATCTGAATTAAACTCCATCTGCCACTTCTCAGCCCATTGGCCATCTGGTCAAGATCCTGTTGTAATCTAAGGTAACCCTCTTCACTGTCCACTACACCTCCAATTTTGGTGTCATCTGCAAACTTACTAACTGTACCTCTTATGCTCGCATCCAAATCATTTATGTAAATGACAAAAAGTAGAGTGCCCAGCACTGATCCTTGTGGCACTCCACTGGTCACAGACCTCCAATCTGAAAAACAACCCTCCACCACCACCCTCTGTCTTCTACCTTTGAGCTAGTTCTGTATCCAAATGGCTTGTTCTCCCTGTATTCTGTGAGACCTAACCTTGCTAATCAGTACTAAGATACAGTGAAAAGTATTGTTTTGCCTGCTGTACAGGCAGACCGTAGCTTATTATAGTACATCAGGGTAACAGAACAGAGTGCAAAATGTAGTGTTATAGCTACAGAGAAGGTGAAGAAAGATCAACTCTCATATATGAGAGGTACATTCGAAGTCTGATAAGAGCAGGGAAGAAGCTTTCCTTGAATCTATTAGTGTTTTCAAACTTTTTCATCTTCTTCCCACTGTAAGAGGGCGGAGGGGGAGAGAGTATAACTGGGGTGGGATGGAACTTAAATGATATTATCTGCTTTTCTAAGGTAGCAGGAGGTGTAGATGGAATCAGTGCAAAGAACCAAAATAAAAGTTGCTGGAAAAGTTCAACAGGTTTGGTAGCATCTGTGAAGAGAAATCAGAGTTAACATTTCAGGTCCAGTGACCCTCCGTCAGGAAGGCTGGTTTTTGGGATGGACTGCGCTGTTCACAACTCTGTGTAATTTCTTGCGGTCTTGGGCAGAGAAGTTGCCATACCAAGCTGTGAAGCATCTGGATAGGATGCTTTCGATGGTGCATTTATGAAAATTGGTCAGGCACAAGTTCAGGCGACATTTATTTCTGATCCAGTGATCTCGACTAGTATTCAGTTTTTATGCATCATAAATATGTTTAAGTAAAATGTGGGGGATGAGATAATCAATTTTCTGTGAAACAGAATGTGTATTTGACAGTATTATTGAAAGCCATTTTTAAATCATCTGGTGGAGCAGCTTCAAGGGGTTGAATGCGGTACTTCTGTTCCTATTTCTTCTGGTCTTCTTTCGTCTGGATAATACTAGGAATAATTAGAAGTCAGGGATCTGCACTGGTGTGTTGAATTTCAACATAAGCATTTGTTTTTTTTTTACCTGCTGAGAAATTTGCACTATCTGATAGATTGATGGAGAGGTCCAACATATTATCAGAAGGCATCATGTCTTTTGATTTAATTTATTGTTGTCACATGTACCTAGGTAGAGTGAAAATATTTGTTTTGTGTGCAGTAGATCATACCATACAAAGTGCATTTGGGTTAAAGAACAGGGTGAAGAATACCATGTTACAGCTACAGAGAAAGTGCACAAACAACACTGAAGTTAAGATTTAAGAGGTCCATTCAAAAGTCTAATAACAGTGGGAAGAAGCTATTCTTGAATCTGTTGGCACGTGTATTTAGATTTTTGCATATTCTGCCTGATGGAAACGTTTAGAAGAGACTTTAACTGGGATGGGAGGGGTTTTTGATTATAATGGCTGCCTTTCTGACTTCACCAAGATATTTTGACCAACATGAAAAGGATCATTACGAAGCTAACAAAAGTGACTTTGATGTAATCTTGATAAATGTGAAGCTGATTTGTGTAACGTCTGACAAGAATTAGTTCACAATCATGCTTGTTGATTGGGAGTCAGTTCTGAACAACAAAAGAAAATTGAAGAAGTTATCAAAGTCACCAAGCCTTCAACTTGGGGAACTTGGAGGAAATCATGTCAGAATATAGTCAAAAATAATTCATCCTTGCACCTTTATTTCCAGCTTCTTTGTTGACACTTGTTAGCTCTGACAGAATGTGGAAATGAGAATGGGTCACTCTCTCATTTGAGGGGAGAAAGACAATTGCTGATCCACTGAAAATAGTATCCCTTAACTCTGCTGACTCTAGTCCTTGCTTGCGGTCATCATTAATGTATTCGGCAATATGTCCCTGTGACAGCAGTAGAGTTGAAGAGCCAGACAGTGAGAAGGAAAGAAACCAGACCATGCAGAGCCAGAATAAGAAGTATTTTATTGAATGAAAGCACAGTACTTGTCGTGTAATCTAATATCCTTCTCTACACAAAGTGTTACGGGAACTGTAGATCAGTGCTATCTTTTTTTGTAGGCTAGAAGATGCAGGGTTGTAAAGCTGCAAGTAACCATGCAGTATTTATTCTCGTCAGCAGTGAATGAGATTTACTGCTGCAAAAATTTCCCAGCTTATTATTAATGGAAATAAATTTCCCATTGTTCCTCACAGGTTGGCAGGTCATTTTCTGTGTTTGCTTTCTTCTCATCATAGTGTTTAACTCTTATCATTTACGAGAGCCTGTTACTGGTACAACTATGGTAGTCTTGAGATTAGAAAACCTTAAATCCATTTGGGAGTTCTTATCAGCAGGTAATTAAGACCTTAAGGTCCTCCAAAAGCCATGAATAACATGGTTGATCATGTTCTGAACCTAAACAGTTAAAGGTCCAAATCAGAGTCTAATAGTAGAGCCATGTGGTTATGATGAATTTGAAAGCATGTGTATTGTATGGGCAGTTTTTTATTCCTGAATTATATAAATCAGGGAAAAAGGTACAAAGCAATAATTCAATCAAGACATTCTTGCGAAACTTATGGTTTATTAATGTCATTTTAAAACAAGAGGTTTGGTTGCCAATATATAATTCCTGCTCTCTTTTATTTTGTATGATGGACAACTGATGTCTTACTATTCCTCAATATTCCTATTATTATCTCATCCTGTGCTTGGGATGACAAAAAACACGACATTTACTCATAGCCTTGTAGAGAGGAAGGTTATAATATATATTTTGTTATCTTTCATGTTAAAAAAAATCTATGGGATAATAATGGAGTCTATCTGTTGAATGAATAGTCTCCAAATCAGCTGAACAGTTTTGATTATACAAACTGCAAACACAGTGCAGAATTTTCCCAGACACTGAAAGAAACTCAGGGGTGTTTATAAAAAATAGGATCCTGGACTGAAACACCAGTTTAGCCTGCTGTTAGTGTCTAGATTAGATTAGGTTACTTACAGTGTGGAAACAAGCCCTTCGGCTTAAAAAGTCCACACCGACCTGCAACCCACCCATTCCCCTTCACTTAACACTATGGGCAATTTAGCTTGGCCAATTCACCTGACCTGCACATTTTTGGACTGTGGGAGGAAACCAGAGCACCCGGAGGAAACCCACGCAGACGCGGGGAGAATGTGCAAACTCCACACAGTCAGTCGCCTGAGTCGGGAATTGAACCCGGGTCTCTGGTCTGTGAGGCAGCAGTGCTAACCACTGTACCACTGTGCCACCCACCTGTGTCAACAAAGCAGAGAAGCTGAAGCTACTGAGGAGCTGACTTCTGTCTCAGTGGACAGCTAGCTCCCATTTAGGAACTTGCATGGCTTTTCAGTGGCTAGCATCTGAGGAAACTCCCTCACTGTAACAGCAACTACCTGTTTAATAATAAAATAACTATTGTTTAAGATCTTGAGCACTACTTATATTTACATGGACTGAATTTTATGAACCTTTCCAAAATGAGCTGGGAGATGGAAAGACTGTCCAAATGGAAATGGAAGGCATCGGGCTGCGTTGTGTGAAAAGTGAGTGAAATTGGCAAAACGGTCACCCACATCAAGTGCATCTTGTCTATTACGTGGAAAATTCAGAGCAAGCTCTCAGCTCTGTGGCCATTCTGCACACGTATGGTGGCATTGCGTTATGGCGGAAGACTGTGCATTGAGCTTCAATGCCCTCACTCCAAGAATGCGTGGTGGGGAAGGGAGAAAGAGAGCACATTTCTGGCCAATCCATGGTACATGGAGAATTTCTTGGATGACAATGACTGCCCACCCATGGCAGCAATACTGCAGTAAACATTCACCTCACCTCCAAACAATCAGTAGGGCCTGCCTCTAACATCTTCCATCCACTTATCTCTCTTTGTAACTACCTTGACCATTAAGACACCCTCACCTTGTAGCTGCAAGCCCTATCAGTGGTTATCACAGGTGGTGGCGCTGCTGAGCTGTCAGCCCTCTGATTGGACCAGAGGGGCAGATTATTGTCCATAATTAGGACTGCAGTCCTGTAATTGGCCACTCAGTTAGCCGTCACAGGGAGTATCGTTCCTTGGGTCTGCCTCCTGGCCATGGGAGGACAGCCTTCGGGCATGACCTCCACCCCGACTTCAGCCTCCATATTTTAGAATTCACTTACTGTTGATGGCCTAACAAGGATTTTCAAAGCACATCAGGAGACCTTCTGAGATACCTTCCCCCCCAGTAAGAGTTAATGAGCATTTATTCCACAAAAGTGCCTCAGGATTTCACCAGAAACAGGTAACTTTAAAATGTGCCATCTTCATATGTTTGACATGTTACACGAGTTACCATGAGAAAGGTAATGTTTGATTTTTGACTTCCCTCAAGGGGGTCCCTCTGGAACCACTGATTGAATAGCATGAGAACATGAGGTCAGGCAGAGCAGCACCACCATTTACAGGAGAGGGATGCAAAAGGTATAGGACATCCCTCCTCCTCTAGACTTCCTCCACCATGGACTCCAATGCATGGCCATAGCATTAGACCATAAAGCTCAAGCCAAATGACTGCTACTGAGTAGAATTTGCTCGTTGCTTTTTAAAAACCTGTTATCTTTTCCCTTATGCTGTTTGGTAGTGGCTGTGTTAAATGTGATTGACTGGCAGAAGTTGCTGAACATTGGCCTAAAATTAACTTGGCTGATTGTTCGAGAAAAAATGCAAGAGGACATGGACAGAAGGACAAAGGGATAAATGTACAAACTTCTACAACACTGGTCATTATTGACGGTAGAAAACATTTCAAGTCATGAAGAGTAAATAGCAGCTGAAGTGATCTCCCTGTTAGAGTAGTGGAGAAAAAAAATCTCTGGAGACATTTAAGTGTCAGTTGGACATAGTGACAGGTTTATTATAGGTTTATGTGGAAGATTTAGCTTTTCTTTATTTACTTTTAGATGAACAAAGCTGGCAAAGCTGCATTTATTGCCCATCAGTGGATGCCCTAAGAGAGCAATGGTGGTGGCCCTCATCCTAGAACTGCTGCAGTCCTTATTGTGATGATAATCACAAAGCAATGTTAGTTATTGAATTCCTGATGACAGTGAAAATGTATCACTTTATGTGTTCAAGTAAAAATGGTGTGTTGCCTGCAAGGATGACCTGGAGGGATAGTGATTAGTCTATTATTTTTCGTAATAGTAATCTGCAGGGACACTCACTGCCTTGAATAAGTGGGATCTGAGCTTCCACGTCCCTACTTCTTCTCGCTGTACTATCGGTTGTATTTAACCATTTTCTTCCTAGGTTTCAACTGAGGTCTTCTTAGAATCAGAGAGTCACAGAGGTGGACAGCACAGAAGCAGTCCAACTTGTCCATGCCGACTAGATAGCCTAAGTTAATCTAGTCCCATTTGCCAACATTTGGCCCATATCCCTCTAAACCTTTCTTTTTCATATACCCAACCAGAAGTCTTTTAAATGTTATAATTGTACCAGCCTCCACCACTTCCCCTGGCAGATCATTCCATACACGTCCCATCCTTTGCATCAAAAAGTTGCTTCTCAGGTCACTTAATTTTTGGTCTCTCTCTCTAAACCTATGCCCTCTAGTTCTGGACTCCCCCACCCCACGGAACAGGCTGTCTATTGACTTTATTCATGTCCCTCATGCTTTTATAAACCTCTGTAAGGTCACACCTCAGCCTCCAATGGTCCAGGGAAAACAGCCCCAGCCTATTCAACCTCTCCCTATAGCTCAAACCTTCCAACCCTGGCAACATCCTTGTAAACAGAACCAAAACAGAAATTGATGAGGTTTATTTCTTAAAAATCAGTCTTTTTGATGCCATTTATTAATGGTTGCAAACAAAGCACATGCCATTCCAGTTGGAACTATTCCTGATTTCAGGTGAATTCTTTCCAACAAATCTTGTTCATCTAATAGAGCAAAGAGGGAATTTATGATTGTGGGAAATTTAAAAGCAACAAGATGCAACAGGTTGAATGGCACTTGGGTTAAGGTTTTTGAGCTCACTTTTAATCAAAACTGGCCATATATGGAAAGCAAACTTATCTTTCTCTTTCAGTTCTGAATTGCCTTCTGTCCATTCTGAATCCTTCTGTTTATTTCCTTCTGAAGATTGCCCTCAAACATGACATTATTGACATTCCTGATTGGAAGGAGCTTGCTAGCCATCACTCAATATCACTTATGTTGTATCCTGCTTTGAATCCAAACGTCTTAATGTTGAGGCAGAACTGTGGAGAGGAGGAAGTTAAAGGAAACAAGTCGAGCCATTGAATCACACTGCCACATGGGATGTCATGCCACATGTCACCAAAAATTTGTGAGTCAAGAACTGGCCCTAACCAGTTGAATGACAACTCAGAGGAGAAACTGTCAATCCTGAGAGGATGTCATCTTCAAACCAAGGCACAGCTAATGACAATACATATTTTCATCACAAATCTTTACTTCCCTTATATATGGTAGCTTCCTTTCTGGATATTAGCCCTATCAGGCCCACTTTGGAATTTAATTCAAGACTTAATATTCAGGTGCTGTCAGAATTGGACACTATGGCCAATCTCTTTCCCCCTCTCTAAGCCACAGGGTGGCAGAGGCCAACTATGACCCCCCCTATTATCAGTCCAACAAAGAGTTGCTAACTCCAACCTGAACCTCAATTGAATCAAGTACATTTTTGGTTCGCCTTGCTCAGCAAATCACTGCATAAACATTGCTGAGCATGTACCAAGCGTATTGCTTTTCAAAAAGAAATTCACAGCAGTAAGGGAAATCATAGATACCTTTTACATCTAATTTAATACAGCTTTCAATTTTTGCCTTTGTGCAGATTGATTACCTGAACTCAAAAACTTGAAATATTTTGATTGATTTGAATATTATCCACCCACATGCAAAGGAATTCTATAAATGAAACTTCAAAAATATAAGAGATGCAATTGCAATAGCATAGCTGGGTTAAAGTCCCATTCAACATGTTAAAACTAACTAATAACCTGAGTCCTTCTAGTCCCTTATTATTTAGTCACTGCAATTGAATCTAGGATATATGTTAATACTGCATCCAAGCTGCGAACTTCCTTTAATTTTAGGAGCACAGCATAAGACATTTAAAGGGAGTAGAGATGTCTACTTTAAAGAGATAGTCCACAGTGAATCAATTTCATTGACAAAAACCTATGTTTATATATCATCTTTAATGTAAGCAAAGTCCGAAGACTTTTCGGAGGAATGTAATCGGATAAATAAATCAAGTCAAACAAAGAAGGTTTGAGGGATGAAAGCAAAATGCTATGGGTGTTCAAGATCTGAATTAAACACAGAAATGCTGGAGAGGCTTAGCAGGTCTGGCAGCATCTGGTATAACGTCTTCAGAAATAAAGAAGTTTTAAGGAGAAAAGCAGAGGGGTTGAGCAAGAGACCTCTGAAGTGACAACTGCCCATCATGCACATGGGACCCTAATTGAAGGAATACCGAGATTTGTAATGCTGAACGAGACAATTGGTGGGAGCGAAGGTGGGAGGGTAAGGTGACGGAAAAATTTGGATCTGAAATGGAGTTTCTGTGGACTTGATGAACTGACTAATCCCTCCCTCTTTCTATTAAGGAACAGCAGTTGCTGTTTGAAAAGAAGTTCGGAGGAAAGTCCAGGCAGCTCTGAGGCACAAATTAAAAAGAAAAATTAATGCAAGTGGGTAGCACGTAGAGCAGCATTTCTGGAAAGGGAAATAGCATGATTATTTCAGGGTTCTGGTGAAGAGTTTCCACCTGAAAAATTAATTACCTTTGTCTCCACAAATAATGTCTGATCTATAGATTGTTTCCAATAGTTTCAGTTTTCATTTCAGATTTCCAGATACTGCAGTATTTTGCTTTCTTTGCGACATGGCTCTGCACATTGGTATAATTATTAAGCCCCACAGCTGACTGAAACGACAAGAACCAAAGCTTATTGTTGATATGTTCCTGTCTTCTTGGCTCACAGATCTTTCCACCCTAGAGCATCTCAGTTAGCTGTGGGTCTAAGATGTATTAACTTGGAAACAGAGCTGAGACCTACTGTCAACTGCTCTACTGGATGCTTCTTAAGTACATGTACATGATTTGTAACTGCTTCTGAAAGGGTTTGTAAAGGTTATTACTCATTCAATGCCACAAGCACCACACACTGTGATGGTGTCATGAGGAATAGAAGGGTCAAACTAAGGACGTTGAAGGCATCAGATCCAAGACCAGGACCTTCTAAGAGTTGCTGTAGTAGGCATTAGTAATGCATACTATATAATAGAGTCATAAAATCACACAGCACCGAATAGGCCATTCAGGCTATAATGACTGTGCTAACCTATTTACACTAATCCCACTTTTCAGCACTTGGTCCATAACCATTAACATTCTGACATTTCAAGCCCTCTCTCAAGTATCTTTTAAAGGTTGTAAGGTTTTATGCCTCCATTACCCTCTCAGCTGATGCATTTCACCCCTTTCTGGGCGAAAGAAAATGGCTGAAGTAGTTAAAGCAAGAGAGAGCTGAGAGGAAGTTACGAAAGTTCCCAAAACAAGTAATAAGACAGAATATGGAAAGGGTCAGGAATTTAAGATATTAAATAGATAGAAAGGGCATGTAAGGAAGACACGTTTACAGTGGTTGTGGGAGACTTCATTTTGTCAGCGGACTGGAAAAATCAGGTTGGACATAGATTCCAAGAAAAGGAATTTGTGGAATATCTGTGTGATGGTGTTTTGGATTTGTTTGTGGTAGAGGCCGTGAGAGAACAGGCAATTCTGAATTTGTTGATGTATAATTACGCAGACTTGATTAGGGAGCATGGGATGAAGGAACCTCTGGGGATCAGTGACGACAATATGATAGAATTCACCCTGCAGTTTGAGAGGGAGAAGCTGGAATCAGATGTAATGTAGTTACAACTGAGCAAAGATAACTGCATATACTTGAGGGAGGAGCTGGCTGGAGTTGATTTGAAGGTGAGTCTACCAGGGAAAATGGTGGAGTATGATTTTCTGGGGGGTAATTCAGGATGAAGTTGAGAAATTCATCCCAAGAGGAACACTAAAGAGAGAAGAAGACAATTGTGGCTGAGAAAAGATATCAGGAGCAGAGAAAAAGCAAAAGAGAAAGCATACAGTCTGGTGAAGATTAGTGGAAAGCTAAAGGATTGGGAAACCATTAAAAACTGGCAAAGCACAACTAAAATGCAATTAGGAGTGAGAAGATGAAATATGAGGGTAAGCTAGCTAGTAATATTAAAGAAGATTGTAAGATTTTTTTAATAGATCAAAGATAAGAGGGAAGAGTGGATATTGGACCATTGGAAAATGAGGCTGAGAGTTAGTGATGAGGAATCTAGAAATGTCAGATGAACTGAATAAATATTTTGCATTAGACTTCATGGTGAAAAAACACTAGAAAGATACCACCATTTCAAGAGAGTCAGGGGCAGAGTGAGTGTAGTGGCCATCACTAAGGAGAAGGCATTGGAGAAGGTGAAATATCTGAACGTGAATAAATCACTCCGATCGGATGGCCTACATTCCCGAGTTCTGAAGGAGATAGCCAAGGAGATTGTAAAGGCATTGGTGGTGATCTTTCAGGAATCACTGGACCCAGGGAGGGTCCTGCAGGACTGAAAAATGGCTGATGTAACACCTCTGTTTAAGAAGGGAGGGAGGCAGAAGGCAGAAATGTATAGGCCAGTTAGAGTTAGTTAATAAGCATGAGATTGCGGAATACCTCGAATTGCATGGTAAATTGGGTGGAGTCAGCACAGCTCCATCATGGAGAGATCATGTCTGACAAAACTGTTAGCTTTTTTTGAGAAAATAATGAGCAAGTTAGACAAAGGAGAGACATGGACATGTTGTATTCGAATTTCCAGGAAGTCTTTGTCACGGTGACATATAAGAGGCTGTAAAATAAGATAAGATCCCATGGTGTTAGGGGCTGATATGGGTAGAGGATTGGCTGACTGGCAGAAGGCAGAGAGTAAGGATATGAGAGTATTTTTCAGAATGGCAACTGGTTACCAGTGGAGTTCTTCAGGGGTCTGTGTTGGGACCCAATTATTCACATTAAACATTAACAATCTGCACAAAGGAACTGAGGCAATTGTTGCTAAGTTTGTAGATGACACAAAGATACATGGAGGGACAGGTAGTGTTGAGGAAGCAGGGGTGGGGTGGGTGGGGTGGGAGGGGGATAGGGTTGCAAAAGTACTTGGAAAGTTTAGGAGACTAGGCAAAGAAGTAAGAGCCCTGGAATACAGTGTGGGAAATTGTGATGTTATGCACTTTGGTAGGAAAAATAGCGTCACAGACAATTTTTGTAAATGGGGAAACATTTCTGAAATCTGAGATGCAATGGGACTGAGTTCAGTACTGTCTGATTCTCTGAAGATTAACAGGCAAGTTCTGTTCGTGGTTCAGTAGGAAGGCAAATGCAATGTTAGTATTCATTTTGAGAGGGCTAGAATACAAGAGCAGAGATGTACTGCTGAGGCTGTATAAGACTCTGGTCTGAGTGTATTTGGAATAATGTATCTGTAAATATAACTCTACAAATGCAAATTCACCCCATAGACTTATATGTGTGTGCGTGCAGGAGAGAGAGAGACCTTCCCTATGCTTTCAAGTCTCACCTTTAAACAACCACCAAGCCTTAAATAGACCATTGTTTGCAGCAAACTGCCCAGCCTTTAGGACAACATCAATCATAACATTGTACAAACCTGTCATGGCAACCACTGCAAGACGTGTCAGAGTGTCGTGGGGACCACCCACCATGTATGCAGTAGGTAATTATGTGACTTGGCCAATGTTGTCTATCTCATACACTGCAGGCAAAGTTGCCCTGAGACCAAGCAGATGCTATGACGCTGGATGAATGGACAGTGCGCAACAATCACCAGGCAAGAGTGCTCCATCCCAGTTGGAGAACACTTCAGCGGTCAGGGGCATTTAGCCTCTGATCTTTGGGTGACCATCCTCCAAGGTGGACTTTGGGATAGGCAACAACGCAAATTGGCTGAGCAGAGGCTGATAGCCAAGTTTGGTTCCCATGGGGACGGCTTCAACCGGAACCTTAGATTCATGTCACACTACAGGTGACCTCACTGTACTCTACACACACAAACACACGCACACATATACACATACACAAACACACACTCACATGTACACACTCACTCTCTCTGTCTCTCCTTCTCTCCTGCACATGCGCACACATATAAGTCTATGGGGTGAATTTGTATTTGCAGAATTATATTTACAGATGCATTCAATTCTGCTCAAAAAATACACAACCGGTAGGCAGTCAATGCGGACAGTCAATCCATATAATATTCTGTAAATTCCACTTTGGAAATAGAACCAGTCTAAGTCAAGATTGGGATACAGACAGACTCACACCTTTAAGGCATTGACTGACCTGGAATGTCACCTTTTTTAAAAATAAAACCTTAATTTATCCCGAGAATGTGCCTTAAAAGAAGTTCTGGGATTTACATATTAATGAACTGAAATGTGTGACCCCTTCTAAAAGATGAAAGGCTTTCTTAAATTTATAATTTTACTTGCATGCCACTGTGATCTTTTGCTATGGATTCTGTGTTTTATGGTCATACTTCACAAGCACCTGAAGAAGGAGAAGCGCTCCAAAAGCTAGTGCTTCCAAATAAACCTGTTGGACTCACCTGGTGTTGTGTGATTTTTAACTAAGTAAAGATGTGCTGCCATTGGAGGGGATTGAGAGCAAATTTACAAGAATGATCCAAAGGATAAAGGGCTTGTCACAGGTGTGGTTGAGGACCCTGCATCTGTATTCAATGGAGTTTAGAAGGATGAGGGGGAATCTCATTAACTCCTATAGATTACCGAGAGGCATGGACACATAGATGTGGAGAATATGTTTCCACTAATAGGAGAAGGACCTGAGTGCACGGCCTCAGAATGAAGGAATGACCTTTTAGAACTGACATGAGGAAGAATTTCTTCAGTGGGGAATCTGTAGAATTCAAAGCTGCAGGATACTGTGGAAGCCAAATCATTGAACTCATTTAAGATAGAGATGGATAGGTTCTTGATTAGTGAGGAGATCGAGGATTGCAGGGAGAAGGCAGGAGAATGGGGTTGAGAAATGTATCAGCCATGATCAAATGGCAGAGCTGACTCAATGGGCTGAATGACCTAATTCTGCTCCAATATCTTATATGCCCTCTCAACCTCTTGGATTAGAGTGGTGCTGAAAAAGCACAGCAGTTCAGGCAGCATCCAATAGCTCTATTCCTGATGAAGGGCTTTTGCACAAAATGTCGATTTTCCTGCTCCTCAGATGCTGCCTGAACTGCTGTGCTTTTCCAGCACCACTCTAATCCAGAATCTGGTTTCCAGCATCTGCAGTCATTGTTTTTACCCTCTCAAACTCTTGCCCTTCCCCTTAAAATTATGTCCCCTCATCACTGACCCTTAAGTTAGGAGGAACAGTTGCTTCCTATCTATCTTGTCCATGCTGCTCATAATCATTCTATACCTCAATCAGGTGCTCCCTTGGCCTTCTCTGCTCTAACAAAAACCACTTGAGACCATCCATCATCTCATCCTATTTCAAATATAGCATGCACATGGTTGCTGAGATTCAACTAGTTATATCTTGTTTACTGAAAAAGACTTATCTAGTTTGACTACGTTCAACATTGTGGGCCATGGACAGATGCATAAATAAAAAATATTGGTAGTAATGTACACAATAGTGGCGGAGATCTGAAGATTTGTCTTGGCCTCACCATACACAGTGAAGTGAATTGGAGCTGAAGACTGATCTTCTTTTTCATCCAGCATTGTACTGTGAAAATTATCCGTAGCACCAGGGACCTTATTCGAGTCCAGCCTCAGATGTCTGTCTGTGTGGAGTTTGCACATTCTTCCCCATATCTGCGTGGATTTCCTCTCAATGCTTTGGTTTCCTCCTGCAGTCCAAAGATGTGCAGGTTAGATGGATTGGCTAAATTGCCCAAAGTGTCCAGGGATGTACAAGTTAAGTGGCTTAGCCATGGGAAATGCAGGATTATGGAGACAGGATGAGGGGGTGCGGGTGGGAGGGCGGATTTGCATGGGATGCTCTTAAGAGGGGTAGTGTGGACTTGATGGGCTGAATTCCACACGGTAGAAAATCTGATGATTCCTCCAGCAGAAATCCTTGTGGAGATATTTCATGTCAGAAAGCAGAGAGAAGGGATAAAAGGATCCTTCTCAAGATGGCAGCTGGTATTCCACAATACTCAGTGTTCAGACCACAACTTTTCACTTTATATATTAATCGTCTAGATGAAGGAACTGAGGGCATTCTGGCTAAGTTTGCAGACAACACAAAGATGGATAGAGGAGCAAGTATCATTGAAGAGGCAGGGAGGCTGCAGAAGTAATTGGACAGGTTAAGAGAGTGGGCAAAAATGTCACAGATGGAGTACAACCTAGGAAAGTGTGAGGACATGCGCTTTGATAGGAAGAATAGAGGCATGGACCATTTTCTAAATGGGGAGAGAATTCAGAAGTCTGAAGTGCAAAGAGATTTGGGAGTTCTCGTGCAAGTTGAGTTAGTACTTAGGAAGGCAAATACAATGATAGCATTAGTTTTGAGAGGACTTGAATATAAAGGCAGGGATTTATTTCTGTGGCTCTATAAAGCTCTGGTCAGACCACATTTGGAGTATTTTGTGAAGTTTTGGGCCCCACATCTCAGGAAGGATGTACTGGCCCTAGAGCATGTTCAGAGGAGGTTCAAGGGAATAGCCCAGGAATGAAAAGCTTAACATATGAGGAATGTTTAAGAATTCTGTGTTTATCCTACATCCTGAGAGTAAAGAGAAGACCTTTTGAATGGAGATAAGGAGAAACGTTTTCAGCCAGAGAGTGGTGAATCTATGGAATTCACTGCCAGAGAAGGCTGTGGAGGCCAGGTCATTGAGTATATTTAAGACTGAGATAGATAGGTTCTTGAGTATCAAGGATTATTGGGAGAAAACAGGAGAATGGGTTTGAGAAGCTTATCAACCATAATTGAATTGCAGAGAAGAGTTGATAGGCTGAATGATCTAATTTCTGCTTCTATGTCTTATGGTCATATGGTCTCAAAATACGTCAACGATTGACAGACGACATGTCTGACCTAGTAGGGACATGCTGGAACAGGAGATATCATGTGGCAGGGATACAATCTGTATTGGGAGCTGGTGGTCTGTCACAGCAGTTGCTTGTCTGAGTTCAGATGGTGAGCAAATTGATATCGGAAATCGTGCCAAAGCTAAAGATTCCTGATACAAAGGGGAAACTTTAATCAGCACAGTAATTCATGAAAGGGCAAAGACTTTTTTTTAAAAGTCATCTCAGACTGTGAGATTCTACCATAAGTGTCTGGATACCATTAAGAATGGCTTAAAATAGAAACAGAAGTGACAGAGCTAGAACAAAGATGGGTTATCCAGGTATGGAATTCTGTGATATTGTGATTCAGCAGTTCAAAATGGATAAACATTGGGCAAGTTAAGGATGTGAGCAGTTTTGGTTTAATAGGAATATTTTTGGATGTTTCCTTCATTTAAAAATGGAAAGAGCAATGATTCAACTAACTTCCCCAAGGATTTACCAGTCATCCGAATCCAAAGGGACAGAATAGTGAAACATCCAGATTGTACAGATTTGTAAAGCCAAAGAACTGGAGAATCATGTAAATATAGGCATATAGAGAAAGGCATAACAATAATGAAATGAGAGGAAAATGCTGTGGGGGGAGGGGTTAGAGATATCTTTCTGGGTCTGAGGTGGCAATACTGATCATGTGCCACATGTACCACCCACTCTGATGTTGTTATCAAGATTGCTGAGGAGATTGACAAAGGTTCTTAAAGAAGTCAGACCTAAGTTCATGTCATCCTAGTAGTTTCTGTAAGGACGCATATCACATCTTTGTTAATTATGGATATTTGCAGAAATGCAATAAACGTAATCGTATTGGTTGACAAACTCTCTTCTCATTAAAACATCTTCATTTACCTCATCTGCCCTGGACTCCATTGGCCCTGAAGGGACAGGTATTCAGAAGGTATTAGTGCAGCAAATCCAACAATCAGTTTGAATTCTGTTGGTGGATCTATTGACTCTGTTCTGTAATGATGGTGCAGACGGACTGGTTTACTGCAGTCTGTTGAAGAAAGCAGCCTGGTTTCCTTACATGTTAGAGCCTACTTGTGGTCTCCAGTTGCAAATCAATGTGATTGATTCTTAACTGCAAACACTGGGATAGTCAAGTAAGCCATTGTATCAAACTGCTACATCAATGAAAGAGAGGGTAAGAAGGATAAAGAAATATTAACCATTCAGCAATGACCTGAGCATCCACTTCACACCCAATAATACCACACTCAATGTCGTTGATCCTGCAATGTTACCTGACTAATATCCTGGGAATCGAAAAGTGTGGTGCTGGAAAAGCACAGTAGGTCAGGCAGCATTCAAGGATCAGGAGAATTTGGTCATAAGCCCTCCACCAGGAATGTTGGGGGAGGGGGACGGGTGGATGGAGTGGTGAAAGGGGCTGACAGATAAATCGGAGGGCAGGGTGGGGTGGGGCTGCAGCAAGTTAGCTTGGGAGATGAGAGGTAGATGCATGTTGGAGTGATTGTGATAGGTCAGATAGGAGGGTGGAGCAGCTAGGTGGGAAGGAAGATGCACAGATAGGACAGTTCAAGAGGATAGTGCCGAGTTAGAAGGTTGGATCTGGGATGAGGTGAACCGTCCCACCTCTCCATCTTCCTTTCCACCTTTCTGGTCTACCCTCCCCACCGACCTATCATCATCACCCCAACCCGCATTTATCGATTGCCTTCCAAGTTTGCCTTCTCCCAGCCACATCCCCCCTTCTATATATGTATCTCAGCCACCACCACCTTCTTTCATTCTTGATGAAGGGCTTATGTCCAAAGCTTTGACACTCCTGCTGCTCGGAAGCTGCCTGACCTGCTGTGCTTTTCCACTGCCACACTTTTCAATGCTGATCTCCAGCATCTGCACTCCTCACCTTCTCCTAATAACTGGGGACTTGTGCTAAAGTTAAGAGTTCACTCAACCAACAATCTAAAATGGTATTCTTACAGAATCACCTTCTGAGGCAATGTTCCATCTTTTCTGTGGTGTTTTTCGAGAATAAACATATTCAAGGTGGCAGGTGGAAATGTTTTGGGAGCCCTCAACATTGACTTGAACCCTAAAAAATCTTTGAAGATTTCAACTATAACTAACAATCAACATCTTGTCTGAGAATCATTATCCTGTGGTGGTAGTGATGTGCAGCTGTGGGGGGAGCAAGGAAGAGGATTTCTTTTTTGGTTGTTGATCTTTCTCAAGCCTATGAGTTTCATACTGACTGGATATCTCAAGTTTATTAATGGTTTTATTAATATGTTGTAAACTCCACAGCAAGCTTTCTTGGACTCTTCATGTGGACGCACTGGTTACAAAGGCCCAACGTCTCTTCTTCCTCAGGCAGCTGAGGAAATTTGGCATGACGGCGAATACCCTTATCAACTTTTATAGGTACACCATCGAGAGCATTCTGTCTGGATATATCACTACCTGGTATGGCAACTGTACCATTCAAGATCGGAGATAGTGACAGAGAGTGGTGAACTCGGCCTGGATGATCACAAAGGCCAACCTCCCATCTACAGAATCCATCTACCAGGCCGGCTGTCAAGGAAAGGAGGCCAGCATTCTCAAAGATCCATCCCGCGCTGGCAATGTTTTACTACAACATCTACATCGCGGAGAAGATACAGAAACCTGAACACATGCACCAGAAGGTTTCAGAACAGTTTCTACCCTACTGTTGTTAGGACTGAATGGACTCAAACTTTATTTACCTATACCTGTGTTTTTGTCTTTGCCGCTGTTTACCTCTTTTTTACTTATCTATGGTATTTAGCTATGTGACCTGCCTGTAGCCCCAAGACAATGCTTTTCACTGTGCCTCGGTACACATGACAATAAATTCAATTCAATTCAAATCAAGAGAGTGAATAAGTTGTTCTCGTTTCACTCCTGAGGTTGTTTACAACAGAGATTTACATTTTTAGTGAGGTGTGATTTTTCAGTTCATGATGTACTTGATATGTAAAGCCATATGAAGATGGACCTCTTCAGTTATCAGAATAAGGAGTTAGTTTTATTGTAAATACATTCAAGTAGAATATACAAATTTGTCAGAAGTTGCAAAGTGTCCTGAATTCCATAGCTGGCATACACACACACACAAGACAGGAAAGGTTATGATGGTGATGGTGATGGGGAGGTGCAACTGGGCAAAAAAAAGTCCCAAAGTAAAAAGACTTCTATGTTCTGGTATTCCTTTATTGATTTTAAATTCCACTTGTGCTGTATTTGATGTAAGGATATTGTTTGCTCTTCGGAGATTATCCCTTTTAAACTCCACCTATTTGTTTATCATAGTGGCTTTAGATTTCTTTTTTGTTTAATTTTCTGTATTACGTTTGCTGGTAAAGGTAGGACTTGATTCACAAAGGTGCAAACTGCATGCTCAGCAGGACCACATGGAGTCAGTGCTGAATTCAAGCAGTTTTCATGCTGCCAATTGCAGGATTGTGAACTGCAGATTGAGAATCACAAATGTATGGAGTAGATATAAACAATCTTGGAAAACAGTCGATGTTTATTTCACCATAATAAACTGAATTCATTTTAAAATCTTCTGCTCTTTACATGATCAAAAAATCCTTTCGATGTCAATGAGATTTTTAAAAATATCTTGACTATATTACTTAGAGTCATAGAGATGAACAGCATGGAAAAAGAATCTTTGGTTTGACTCATCTATGCAGATCGTACACCCTCGAGAAATCTAGTCCCATTTGCCAGCAATTGTCTCATATCCCTCTAAACCCTTCTTATTCATATAACCATCCAGATGCCTTTTAAATGCTGCAATTATACCAGCCTCCACCACTTCCTCTGGCAGCTCATTCCATACACACACCACTCTCTGTGTGAAAAAGTTGTCCCTGAGGTCTCTTTTAAATCTTTCCCCTCTCATATTAAGCCACCTGAGCCACCTGAACTCTCCCACCCCAGGGAAAAGACTTTGCCTATTCACCATATCCATGCCCCTCATGATTTTATAAACTACTATAAGGTACCTCTCGACCTTTGACATTTCAGGGAAAATAGTCCTAGCCTATTCAGCTTCTCCCTACAGCTCAAACTTTCCAACCCAGGCAACATCCTTGTGAATCTTTTCTGAATCCTTTCAAGTTTCACAACATCTTTCCTTCAGCGGGGAAACTGGAATTGAACACAATATTCCAAAAGTGGCCTAACCAGTGTCCTGTACAGCCGCAACATGATCCAAGTTCTGTACTCAATGCACTGACCAATAAGGGGAAGCATATGAAACACCTTCTTTATTATCCTTTCTACTTGCAACTCCATTTTCAAGGAACTATAAACCTGCAGTTCAAGCTTTCTTTGTTCAGGAACACTCCTCAGGACCTTACCATTATATGTATATGTCCTGCCCTGGTTTGCCTTTCCAAAATGCAACACTTCACATTTATCTAAATTAAACTCCATCCGCCACATCTTGGCCCATTAGCCCATCTAATCAAGATCCTGTTGTACTCTTCAATTGACATGCAGAATGATGTAGCATCACTGTGAACAGTTTCAGAGAATGTTTGTTAACTTTTCCCTAAGGGCTCTTTATGAATGCTTGATTCGCTATCAAAACTACAATAATCTCAGCAGCAGCGTTTCTAAATTCACAATTTAATTGGTTGATTAACTGACCTAATAAAGCTTTCATTGTTTATTAGAATATCTTTGATGTTCTAAGAAATTAAAGTTTGAAATCAAAAACATTTGGGATTTTATTATTGCAACTTTATTATCGAAATAGGGTGACATGGTGGCTCAAGGGTTAGCACTACTGCTTCACAGCTTCAGGGACCCAAGTTAGATTCTAGCTTTGGGCAACTGTTGATGTGGGGTTTGCATGTTCTCCCCGTGTCTGCATGGGTTTCCTCCAGGTGCTCTGGTTTCCTCCCACAATCCAAAATCTCATTGGTTCCATCTCGAAGAAGAGCAGAGTGATCCAGGCCAATAATCAACATCAATAAGTATAGATTGTAGAATCTTGTTGTGCACAGATTGGTGGTGTAATTTTCTTCATTACAATAGAATAACCTTCAAAACTGCATAGTTGACTGCAAAGTATTTATTTATGTACTGAGGTCATGAAAGATATTCCATAAATTGATCAGTTTTTGATTGAAAATGCTAACAATTTGCATAGATAAACTATCAAAAAATCAGAAATCTTTATGTAATTCAGATATGAATCTTTCTTTGAAATATTCACTCTTCTCTCTTCTGCACCTCGAGAATGTTTTTCAGATTTTCTGTTCTTATATTTCATCTTTTCAATTTTGTGCTAACATATGATTTTCAATTGTTTCTGTCGGCATAAAAGTGATTTGACCTCTGAATGGAGTTTACTCAAACCATTCCTGTTTTATGATTTTTCTTTGAGTTAACCCAGAATGTATTGACGTTACAATTTGAGATACCGTTTAAACTCTGACATTAGTCACCAAATTGAAAACGAAAGAATACCTGCAGTAGTAATGTGTCGGAATTGACAATGAGAGTGAATGACATGTTTCAATGGATAATAAGGCAGAGAGCCCAGTTATTTTGATCTCAATTTCTTACAACTCTGTAATGTCTCTCCTGACAAATGGCATTGACTCTTGAGCATCAATCCTTTTTCTAAACATCTCTGTTAACATTTGTCTCCAAATATTTCCCTTCCACTTAATTTTTCCTGCATTTCTTCCAAACACTTTGGACTCTGTTACTGCTTATCCCATTCCTCTTTAATTTTATTCCCTTGTGTCTACGTTCCCTATTCCCTTGCCTCTCAATCTCTTTCAGTGTCTGTCCCTCTTTGACTTACACCTTTGTTGATCTTATCTCTATAAAAAGACAACAACCTCATTGTCAAAGCCACTTTCCACAATGCTGTATGAACACTACATAAAGAAACAGAATCTTCCACACTGCAAAGGCCTAACAGTTCAAATTTGTTGTCAATAGAATGTTAAAGCTGTTGGATTTCCCTGTAATTCATACATGAACTACAAACAATGATCAAATTTAAATATAAATCAAATTTGTATTGAAATTTAAATACTTAAATATTGTGATCCAAATGTTAGTGTTTGAGTTGTGCAGTTCCTTCATAATCATGAAAAAAAACTGGTGTATTTCATCTTTTCAGTTTGGGAATTTGCTATAGTTGCCTATCACTTATCCTTAAACTGATGACTTTAAAAGTCTTTCTCATTACAAGTTCCCTCTTAATGAACTCTGAGTATTAACACCTACTAATCAATCTTGATGGAACCAAAAGTTCAGTATCAAAGGTATGGATTCATTCCTTTGGGTTTTGAATTACTCTGCAAAATATGGAAATGTCAAATTTATTTCCTTCTTTTTCTGTTTCATTTTCTTTTTGACTCTTTTGTTTTCTCCCAGTTAACTAAATCTGAATTTCCCATGATATTTTACTTCACTGTACCTGACTTAACATTGAATCCACCCAGTCTTAATTCATCTTCTTTCTCAGTCATTCCAATGTAGATTTTCCATTTGCTCACTTGCCTTCGTTAAGGAGATATCCTATTGATTGTTGTATTGATTCTGCTCCTAGATGCCATGTTCCCCTCACTAATCCATTAAAATCTTGACACTTTCACAAAATTATGAACAAAAATATTGAGAGTGGAAGGGTGAAAAGGCATGTATATCTCGTGACAGGTATTGGTAACTTCCCTGTTATACCAGATTCTGGTTCAGTGGCCTTTCAGAATAATCCTCAAGATTTTTTCTATAAAATCCAGAGAGGGAATAAGATCTATTATCAATTCCTTTATCAATTCCTAAAAGTTTCCAAATGAATTTAGTTTGAAAGTACAGTTTCTGTTCCTCCACAGGAATAGAATTCTCAAAGTAATTAAAGCATTCACCAGCATTCCAGATTGATTATTTGGACATCTAAAGTCTGCACATCTAATATTTGATAATAATGCATATATTAAACTGATGCACTTACATATTTTAAGCTTGTGAACATTGCCAACAAAGTCATGTGGGTAGTTGAAGGAGAAACTCCATGTTTAAGTCCCATTTCATAAGCTGATGACTTGGAAAGATATATTTCCAACATTGTTAAAAAAAATTGAGTCGAAGATGTGATGCTGGTAAAGCACAGCAGGCAGCATTGATAGAGCAGGAGATTCGATGTTTCGGGCATAAGCTCCTCATCAGGAATGGGGCTTGTGAACCAAGGGGGTAGAGAGATAAATGGGAGGGGACTGGGGCTGGAGGGAAGGTAGCTGAGAATGCAATAGGTGGATGAAGGTGGGGGAGAAGATGGTAAGTCAAAGAGTAGGGTGGAGTGGATGGTGGGAAGGAAGATAGACAGGTTGGACAGGTCAAGAGGGCAGTGTCGAGTTGGAAGATTGGATCTGGGATAAGGTGGGGGGACGGGAATTGGGGAAACTGGAGAAATTAACATTAATCAAGTGTGGTTGGAGGGCTCCACGGCAGGTGGTTTGGGTTTGGTGATGGAGGAGGCCCAGCACCTGCATGTCCTTGGTGGAGTAGGAGAGGGAAATAAATTGTTTGACCACAGGGCAGTGGGGTTGCTTCGTACATGTGTCTCTGAAGTGTTCTGCAAGTAGGCATCCTGCCTCCCTAATGTAGAGGAGACCACATTGGGAGCAATGGATATAGTAAATAACATGTGTGGAAGTGCAGGTAAGTTTATGATGGATGTGAAAGGCTCCTTTGGGGCATTGGTCGAAGGTGAGGGGGGAGCTGTGGGTGCACATTTTGAAAGGCTAATGCCTGAAACATTGATTCTCCTCCTCCTTGGATGCTGCCTGACCTTTTCCAGCACCACACTCTTGACTCTGATCTTCAGCATCTACAGTCCTCACTTTCACCTGAACAAATTGAATGTCAACTTATAAGTCCTTTTAACACTTGCCAATGGTAGGTGGCTAGGTTGGAAAGATTGTGGATTAGCCATGCAAAACAAAGAAGTCAGGAATCATTATCACTGGTCATAGGTACAAGGCACAACATGTAATTGAATGTGCATGTTGGCATAACAATTCTGATTCCTTGGGGAAGTTCTAATGTGGACCAAATTGGTGCTGACATCACAGGTGTCTGCTTGTCTCATCATGCTGGTTGTCACGGTGACATTAGTCAGACCTACATTTGGGAGCAATAAATACTGGCCAGCCAGCAATACCCATGACCCATGAGTTAATAAGAGAAAAGGTGTTGCTAAACCTGCTGAATACTTTTAGTGTTTTGTTCTTTCTATTTTATATGAGTGTACCATAATGTAAATATTCAACTCACTCTTATAGTCCCTGCACTCTTCAGAGATAAGTAGATCATTAGCTTAAACAGTTACTTGGTGTTGAGGAGGAAGAATCTTAGATCTTAGGAACAGTTCTATTCTTTCAATTCCCATGATGAAAAGCTGGTCAGTCAATGATAAACGATATCAAGGAATATTATGGAACTGTACATTTTGGGTATTGAGCAGCCAAACCTAATCCCCACAAAACATGTCAAGGAAATAGCCCAGGTGCTAACTTTTTTCTTATTTTAAAGGCAAGTGCCAGGTGTTGCATTCTGTATAATTTGATAGGTCAAACTATCAAGGTTGAAGCAAAACACACTTCATTCATGCACTATAGTTGAAATACAGACAAAATAAAAAAGAAAAGGAAATATTGGCTTAATTGTAACTTAAAAATACTTGACAAAATAATAAACTACTCACTAACTGTTCCAATGTAATAACATTTTATAAACACACCTTTGGAAATCATCAATTCAGTAAAATAGGTTTTCTCACATACAATTCTGGTGGCATGAAGAGAACCCCAGTTTTTGGTGTAACTGAGCGAGTAACTGAGAGAGCTTCCACATCCAACTTTAAGACGCCAGCAACTGCTGAAAGCTAAAGCTAAACATATTGGTTCTGAGCGAGCTTAATGCCACCAGTCAAGCTGCTTTTATTGTTCTAGTCTTCAGAAAAACCCTAAGGCCTCACAAGCTGTTAACTTTATTGGATTTAGCACTTCTATATTAACCTCTCTTCTTAGGACAAAATACATCACCTAAAGCCCTAGTATTGTCACAAGATGGATATGTCATTAAGGAATGCCGTTTGCATCTCTCTTAAAAATGTGAAAGTATTGGAGTCAAGTGCTGTGTTCAAATGACCCCGGGCCAAAAGTTGGATGTTCTAATTAACCCACAGCAATTGAAATCAGGCCTGAGAGAAAATTGACAAAACTAAATTAAACACATCCAACAATTATCTGCAACAGTGAAAAGTGGAAACCAGGTTCAAAGAGATTGCAAAGGCTCAAGAAAATCCAATTAAAACCAGCCCGAGGGTTACGTGTTGGGGAAGTATCCATCAGACATTCTGGCACCTTGACTGTCTGAATGGGTGCACTTTATACCTCCCGGCATGGCAACAGTGAGGGATATTGGCATAGCCCTATTAGGTTACTAAACCCAGATCATGACTCCATTGACTAAAGGTCACAGATCATTCTGGAAGATCAGGTTTAAGGGGTGATGCAACTGAAGCAGTGAAGACTCAACTTAGACTGAATCTAGCCCAGCTGCAGAGCTCTTTCCACTTTGAGAGAGAGGGTGAGAGAGATATATATAGAGAGAGAGAAAACACTCTAATCGCTCCGAGACCAACTTTTTTGGAAGAGACCCAATACTACTTCAGAGGGGCCCAGCTAAAACATGTGGATCATTGTGGGTGATAGAACTAGATAAAGGATAAGTATTCGGGAATTAGGAAATGGTCACATGGTGTTTTGAATAAGAGATATTCTGTTAATAAATTGAGTTGAACTGCAAACCAAATCCTGTGTTCCTTTGTCCACCTCACCAACAAGAGTGCTAGGATAAAGTGTTTAAAAGGCATAATCTGGTTGTTGTGGTCTAAAGTGTAGATAGCAGTGCAAATATTATTTACCAAGTCAGTTCAACTGATGAGAGATTTCACTTTCATTGAAAGAGTAGAGACGCTGGAGTTGTTTATGTGAGAGCAGAAATGTTTGAGAAGATATTTGATAAAGCTGTTTATAAGAACTAGGCAGAATAGATCAGAAAAAAAATTACTCTCATACACATTCATTTTCAATAGCAATAGGAGCAGTGAGAGTGAGGGTCGGGGCTGCCAGGAAGGTACATTTCCCGCTTGAAAGGACTTACTGCTAGCATCAGCTGCCTTTTTAGGTGAAAACTTTTCTTTTCTTTCCTTTTTCATTTATCTCAGTTAAGACGAAGTTAAACATAAGATTAAAAATGGTGGTTTACCTGTGTTATGCTCCTCTTGCTCAATGTGAGAGCTCAGGAACGCAGCTGATGTCCCTGACTCCTTCATGCGCAGCAAGTGTGTCCAGCTGCAGCTCTTGTTAGACCACATGACGGCTCTGGAGTTGTGGAAGAACTCACTTCAGAGCATCCATGCTGCTGAGGAGATTGTGGATAACACGTTTAGTGAATTGGTCACACTGTAGATCAGGATTGCTGAGGGAGAAAGGAAATGGTTGACCAAAAGGCAGAGAAAGAGCAGGAAGACAGCACAAGTATCCCCAGTGGTCATCTCCCTCCAAAACAGGTGTACAAAAGGGCAGGAAAAAGAATGGAAGGGCTATAGAAATAGGGAATTCAATTGTAAGGGGAGTAGATAGGTGGTTCTGTGGTCGAAAATGAGACTCCCGAATGGTATATTGCCTTCCAGGTGCATCTGCAGAATATTCTGAAGGGGGAGAGTGAACAACTAGCTGTCATAGTGCGTACAGGCACCAATGATATAGGTAAGAAACGGAATGAGGTCCTACAAGTAGAGTTTAAGGAGTTAGGAGCCAAGTTAAACAGTAAGACCTCAGAGGTAGTATTCTCAGGATTGCTACCAGTGCCACATGCTGTAGAAATGAAAAATAGGCAGGATGAATGAGTGGTTTGAGAGACGGTGCCGGAGGGAGGGGTTCAGATATTTGGGACATTGGGACCAGTGCTGGGGGAGGTGGGACTATTACAAATTGGATGATCTACACCTGGGTAGGACGAAACAGGGTCCTTGGATGTGCTTTTGCTAATGCTGTTGGGGAGTGTTTAAACTAATGTGGCAGGGGATGGGAACTACATGAAGAGGTTAGTGAACAGTAAGGAGGTAGTAGCTAAAGCCTGTAGTCAGTGTGACTAAGGGGAAGAGTAGGCAGGAACCAGATAATGAACACAAAGGGACTGGTGGTCTGAGGTGCATTTGTTTTAATGCAACAAGTATAGTAGGCGAGACAGATGAACTTAGGGCTTGGATTAGTACCTGGGAGTATGATGTTATTGTTATTGCTGAGACTTGGTTGAGGGAAGGACATGATTGGCAACTAAATATCCCAGAATATAGATGCTTCAGGTGGGTTAGAGTAAAAGGTAAAAGTGGTGGAGGAGTTGCATTTCTGGTCAGAAATGATATCACAACTGTACTGAAGGAAGGCACTATGGAGGACTCATGCAGGGAGGCAATATGGGCAGAGCTCAGAAATAGGAAGGTTGCAGTAACAATGTTGGAGTTGTACTACAGGCCTCCCAACAGTGAATGTGAGATAGAGATACAAATACATAAACAGATTATTAAAAGATGTAAGAGCCACAGGGTGGTGGTGATAGGAGATTTTAATTTTCCCAACATTGACTAGGATTCACTTAGTGTTAGAGGTCGAGGTGGAGCAGAATTTGTCAGGACCGTCCAGGAGGTTTTGTAGAGCAGGAGGTAAGGGAAGGGGGCCATACCGGACCTGGTGTTGGGGAATGAGCCCGACCAGGTGGTTGAAGTTTGGTGATTACTTTGGGAATGGTGATCACACTTCCATAAATTTTGAAATATTCATGGATAAAGACAAGAGTGGTCCTAAAGGAAGAGTGCTAAATTGGAGGAAGGCCAACTATGCCAAAATTGAGCAGGAGCTGGGGGATGTAGATTTAGAGCAGCTAAATATGTGGGCAGCTTTTGAAAAGAGATTAATTAGAGTGCAGGAGAGACATGTTCCTGTGAAATTGGATATAGATATACAAATGGCAAGATTAGGAAACCATGGATGACAGGTGAAATTAGATTAGATTCCTTACAGTGTGGAAACAGACCTCTTGGCCCAATAAGTCCACAACAACCCTCCGAAGAGCAACCCACCCCAGATCCATTCCCCTACATTTACCCCTGACTCCTGCACCTAACTCTGCAGGCAATTTAGCATGGCCAATTCACCTGCACATCTTTGGAATGTGGGAGGAAAGCAGAGCACCCAGAGCTGGAATTGAACCTGGGACCCTAGTGTTGTGAGGCAGCAGGGCTAACCACTGAGCCACTGTGCCGCCCCCACGGAAATTATGACCCTAGCTAAGAGGAAAAAGGAAGCATACATAAAATCTAGGCAACTGAAGACAGATGACTATCAGGAATGTAGGACCAATCTGAAACAAGGAAATATAAGGCTAAAAGAGGTCATAAAATATCTCTAGGAAACAGGGTTAAGGAAAGTCCCAAAGTCTTTTATTCATGTATAAGAAGCAAGAGGGTAACTAGAGACAGGGTTGGCCCACTCAAGTACAAAGGAGGAAAGTTATGTATGGAGCCAGAGAAAATAAGTTAAATTCTTAATGAGTACTTTGCAACAGTATTAACTGAGGAGAAGGAAATGACTGACGTTGAGGTTATGGATAGATTTTTGATTACTCTCGGTCAAGTCGGCATAAGGAGAGAGGGAGTCTTGGGCATTCTAAAACGCATTAAAGTGCTCAAGGCCCCAAGTTACTGAGGGAAACATGTGAGGAAATAGCTGGGGCTTTAACAGATATCTTTGCAGCAGACTTAGACACTGGGGAGATCCCAGAGGACTGGAGAATTGCTAATGTTGTCCCCTTGTTTAAGAAGATTAGCAGGGATCCTCCAGGTAATTATAGACCGGTGATCCTGACATTAGTGGTAGGGAAGCTGCTGGAGAAGATACTGAGGGATAGGATCTATTTATATTTGGAAGAAAATGGGCTTATCAGTGATAGACAACATGGTTTTGTGCTGGGAAGGTCGTGACTTCCCAACTTAATAGAATTCTTTGAGGAAGAGACAAAGTTGATTGATAAGGGAAGGGTTGTAAATATGTCCATGGACTTCAGTAAGGCGTTTGATAAGGTTCCCCATGGTAGGCTGATGGAGAAAGTGAAGTCGCATGGGGTCCAAGGTGTACTGGTTAGATGGATAAAGAACTGGCTGGGCACAGGAGACAGAGAGTAGTAGTGGAAGGGAGTTTCTCAAAATGGAAAACTGTGACCAGTGGTGTTCCACAGGAATCCACGCTAGGGCCATGTTGTTTGTGATACATATAAATGATCTGGAGGAAGGTATAGGTGGTCTAATTAGCAAGTTTTCAGATGGCACTAAGATTGGTGGAGTAGCAGATAGTGAAGGGGACTGTCAGAATATAAAGCAGACTATAGATAGATTGGAGAGTTGAGTGGAGAAATAGCAGATGGACTTCAATCTGGGCAAATGTGAGGTGATTAATTTTGAAAGATCTAATTCAAGCGCGAACTACACAGCAAATGGAAAAGTCCTGGGAAAAACTGATATGTAGTGAGATCTAGGTGTTCAAGTCCATTGCACCCTGAAGGTTACAATGCAGGTCAATAGAGTGGTAAAGAAGGCATACAGCATGCTTTTCTTGATCGGATGAGGTATTAAGTACAAGAGTTGGTGGGTCATGTTACAGTTGTATAGGACTTTGGCTTGGCAACATTTGGAATATTGCGGACAGTTCTGGTCGCCACATTACCAAAAGAATGTGAATGCTTTGGAGAGGGTGCAGAAAAGGTTCACCAGGATTTTGCCTGGTATGGAGGGCACTAGTTATGAAGAGTGGTTGAGTACATTAGGATTATTTTTGTTAGAAAGTCTGACATTGAGGGGGGCCCTGATTGAAGTCTACAAAATCATGAAGTGTATAGACAGAGTGGATACCAAGAATCTTTTTCTACGAGCTGGGGACTCAATTACTAGAGATCACGATTTCAAAGTGAGAGGGGAAGAGTTTAAGGGAGATATGCATGGAAAGTTCTTTAGGCAGAGGGTGGTGGGCTCCTAGAACACGCTGTCAGTGGAGGTGATAGAGGTGGGTACAATGGTGTCATTGAAGATGTATCCAGTCAGAGACATGAATGGGCGTGGAGCAGAGGGATACAGATCCTTAGAAAATAGGTGGCAGGTTTAAGTAGAGGATCTGGATTGGTGCAGGCTTGGAAGGCTGAAGGGCCTGTTCTTGTGCTGTAATTTTCTTTGTTCCTTGTACTTTGTTATTCACAAGAATCTAAATAACAGGTGTACTGAAGTGATTGACAAAAGAACCAAATGAACCAAGATATCAAACTTGCTAATGGAATGAGGGATCTGGAGTGCACTGTCAGAATGGCTGGTGGAGTTCAAGTCAATGTTGGCTTTCTCTGGGGGATTAGATATGGATTGCTATGTCAGGAGAAAGGGTGAAGAGAGGGCGAAGCTGAGTTGCTCTTCTAGAAATCGGGGACCATCTGAAGGGCTGAATGTCCTTATTCTGTGTTCTAATTATTCTATCATTCTGTGAGTCAGACTTCCAGCAATGAGGATGTGCACTAACTGACTGATACAAAATGACAATTGAACTTTCGTATTCTTACTGTGTTGACAGTGGATATCAGATGGCCTGTAGCTATCATGAATTTCCTCTAAATCACAGCTGAAAAATCAAATAATTATTATTTGCTCTGAGAGGATGGAAGCATTACTTCTGTTATAGTGTGGTTTCATGATTATTGGACATTTCAAAGCACTTTATGAAGTATTTTGTAAGTAGGAAACACAGCAGTCAGGCTAAGCCTTCAGAAACGGCAATCAATAATGACTACTCAATATACTTTATGATGTTCATTGAGGAATAAATATTAACCAGAAAATCACTAATGCACCATTTGCATTTCTTCAAAAGGCTACCATACACATCCATCTGAATGGCCAGATGGGGCCCCACTTTGAGATCAAAGCTGGCACTACCAACAGTGTAGCACTCTCTGTACTGCACTTAACTGTCAACCTTAATCAATGTACTCACCATGTGGTTGAGAGTACTACTAACTAAGAATTGGCTGGCATTATCTTAACTTCTTAGTTATATATATCTATCAACTTAGAATTACTCTAGTGGACAGAATCCTATGTTATTTTTTGATTTTAGGAGTGGGAACTTATAATCTGGTGTGATCCTGGCATGTTCCCACCTTCGCAGTAACTAATTCTGTGAGACGAAGGCCTGTGGATTCATTTCTTATCAGATGGCTCAGAGGCCCTCAAGTTGAAACCTAATTGCCACTTATGGACATCATATTACCATCTCTGGTATTTATCTGGCAATTTGTGAGGGAAATGACATGTAGACCTGTGTGGTGCTACTTACAGCCTTTGGAGAGTCCCTCTTTCGAAGGCACCCAATAGAATGTGGAGAGGATTGGCTGAATCTTCAAAAATACTGGGGGATGTCTGCCACTGGCCAGTTAAGTGACTTTGTGTCACAAAATGCAGCGGGCCTGTTGGACGTAAGGTGACTTGGGTGTTCTTTTGAGCTGAGACCCCAATCGCCTTGTCAAGATTCTATCCAATTTATCTGTCCAGAGCATTAAATGCAGTCAAATAAATTGGCTAACAGTTCAATATTTGATGAGATGCAGTTTGGGAGGAGTGGGTGAGTGGAGTGAGAGGTAATTGGAATGGTGAGTGACTGGGTAAGACTGCCATGCAGGCATGAAGGGAGGAGATATTGGGAGATTATTGCCTGTTGGATTATTGGTTGAGAAAATGGTTCACTCCGAACTTTGGGAAATAAGCTGAGCACACTGATTGAAGGGACCACTGCAATAGGTCAACATGCGGTCGATCTGATGTTGGGAGTGGAGTGTCAATTTTTTCCAGACTTGCAACTTCACCAAGGAACACCACTTCAATGTTGGACCACTGCATCAGTGGCAGTGCCCTCTGGCATCCTTGGGTTTTCCGATTATTGCAGAGCGAGTTGGGGAATGGTTGGACAGCTGGGAGATTGGTGATTTGAAAGAAGAATGTAAGCTGGGGAGGAGTGGGGGAGTGCGCAATCAGAATAGTGAGCGACGGTGTAAGATCCTCCTGAGGATATAATTTGGAAGTGGGTTGATAATGTAGAGAAGAAATGTTGGAAGATGGTGGAGGCTCAGTAGACACTAAAATTCTTGGTCTCATTATAATGCTAAAGGATAATTACTGACACTGCTGAGGAAGGGAATCACAAAGCCATACAAATTCAGCAGGCAACCGGGAAGACAAATGGAACTTTTCCCTTATTTCAGAGAGAGGTGAGTATAAAAGCAGGAGGCCAAGATAAAATTATAGAATGGCGGCACGGTGGCACAGTGGTTAGCACTGCTGCCTCACAGCACCAGGGACCTGGGTTCAATTCCCGCCTCAGGCGACTGACTGTGTGGAGTTTGCACGTTCTCCCCGTGTCTGCGTGGGTTTCCTCCGGGTGCTCCGGTTTCCTCCCACAGTCCAAAGATGTGCGGGTCAGGTGAATTGGCCATGCTAAATTGCCCGTAGTTGCGCTTCGGCGGGTCAGTGTGGACTTGTTGGGCCGAAGGGCCTGTTTCCACACTGTAAGTAATCTAATCTAAACAATGGCACAAGTCAGTCTGACATTAGAGGCAGTCCAGAAAAGGTACACTAGGCTGATAACAGAATAGAGGTGAGATTGATTTGATGGGGCCTGTCCTCATTGAAATATAGAAGAAAAAGAGGCAACCATATTCAAACATACGAGATGTTTAGGGAACTTGACAGGCTAGATGTGGAAAGTTATGGGTGACTCTAAACCAGAGGGCAGAATCTCAGAAGAAAGAACCACATAGTTTAAATTTGATTACTTACAGTGTGGAAACAGGCCCTTCAGCCCAACAAGTCCACACCGACCCTCTGAAGAGCAACCCACCCAGATCCATTCCCCTACATTTACCCCTTCACCTAACAATTAGCATGGCTAATTCACCTAACCTGCACATCTTTGGAACGTGGGAGGAAACTGGAGCACTCAGAGAAATCCCACGCAGACACGGGGAGAATGTGCAAACTCCACACAGACAGTTGCCCGAGGCGGGAAACGAACCCAGGTCTCTGGCACTGTGAGGCAGCAGTGCTAACCACTGTGCCACCGTGCCGCCCACGGTGAGAGATGAAGAGGAATTTCTTCTTTCAGAGGGTTGTGGAGTTCTTTACCACAGAAGGATGTTGAGGCTGGGTCATTGACTATACATTCATTGACTGATTTTTAATCATTTGGGGATTCAAGAGTAAAGGGAGAAAAATGGAGTTAAGAATTATCAGATCAGCCATGTTGTCATTTAATGGCGGAGCAGACATGATGGGCCGAATGGTCTGCTTATACATCCATGTTTTGTATTCTTAAAGACCATCTTATTGTAGCTTCATCTTGCAATAAGACTACAAAATAAATACAATCAAGAGACATTGCATTACTTCCTTTGAAAGGTATAACCAGAATAAAGAGTACTGGGCTGATGGTAAGATTCTTGGTAGTGTAGATGAGCAGAGAGATCTCGGTGGTCATGTATAGTGATCCCTGAAGGTTACCATCCAGGTTGATAAGGTTGTTAAGAAGGCACACAGTGTTCTAGGTTCAATTAGGAGAGGGATTGAGGTTCAGAGCCATGAGGTCATGCTGCAGCTGTGCAAAACTCTGGTGTGGCCACACTTGGAGTATTGCGTAGAGTACTACTGCATAAAAGGAAGGATTAGAAGCTTTGGAAAGGGTTCAGAGGAAATTTACCAGGGTATTGCCTGGTATGGAGGGAAAGTCTTATGAGGAAAGACTGAGGGATTTGAGACTGTTCTGGTTGGAGAGAAGAAGATTGAAAGGTAAAAACAATGACTGCAGATGCTGGGAGCCAGATTCTGGATCAGAGTGGTGCTGGAAAAGCACAGCAGTTCAGGCAGCATCTGAGGAGCAGGAAAATCGACGTTTCGGTCAAAAGCTATATTTCTGATGAAGGGCTTTTGCCCAAAACGTCAATTTTCCTGCTCCACGGATGCTGCCTGAACTGCTGTGCCTTTCCAGCACCAATCTAATCCAGAAGAAGATTGAGAGTTGATTCCATTGAGATGTAGAAGATAAATCAAAGGGTCAGATAGGGTGGACAGTGAGAGCATTGGTGATGGCTAGCATGAGGGGACATAGCTTTAAATTGAGGGGTGATAGATATAGGACAGATGTTAGAGGTGGTTTCTTTACTCAGAGAGTAGTAAAGGCGTGGAACGGCCTGCCTGCAACAGTAGTAGGCTCACAAAATTTAAGGGCATTTAAATGGTAAGTGGATAGACATATGGATCAAAATGGAATACTGTAGGTTAGATGGGCTTCAGCTAGGTTTCACAAGTTGATGCAATACCGAGGGCTGAAGGGCCTGTACTGCATTGTAATGTTCGATGTTCTATGTTCCCGTAATTACATACACTATTTTCATCACCATATCAGAATGTTAGACTTCATCTCTGATAATGAGAGACAATACTTGGAGGGGAATGTGCATTCATGATTGAAAATGAAGGTAGTTTAGAAATGCGACGGGAGTGAGGTTATGATCAAGAGAGGAACAAATGCATAATGAGGAATGGTGTTTTGAGTTTACAACCAGCAGTCTATAACTGAGGTCATGTTCAGGAGGTTAGGAGGGGTCAACACCTCAAAGAGGAAATGGAGATGCCAAGGTCAGAGTTGCGAGTGTATGATTCAAGTAGTCTTCAAGAGGGAAGAACTGGAGTCATGACAATGGGTGAGGGAAGGCAAGGTTACCATGAGGAGTTGGTCAAGATCAATATCAGGAGGTGCTTGGTGTCATGATTATGGGTGGTTTAAGCTTGCACTCAGGAATGGAAAACCAAGATGCTGATCAGGAGAGGGTGAACCCATTAGACACCAAGTAGAGCAGGCTGACTGACATCAGAGGAAATTAATTTGAGAATCAGGCAAGTATTTGACCACTTATTACATATGTTGAAGGCCTAATGTCTGATTTTGGGCGCACACTGCAGACAACTCTACTCAACTTTAATTTATCAGACTCTGAACCATTTAATTCCATGCCATCATTCAGTGCATTGACTGTAAAATACTGACAAGTCTTCAGAACATCTGGAACTCAAATACGGATCACGCACAGACCTTCAAAGCTGCTGAACAAGCTGAACAAGAGATGCATGACCTGCTTTGTCAGGGATGCTAGAGTAAATAAATGTGCCAACTGTGCCCTTGTGCCAAACAGATACCGAGACCACTGGCCAACATGTTTAATCAAAGTGATAGAATCATATACTAAACTGACAACCTGGACAAACTGAAACGTTGGTTTAATCAAGTGTCAAAATCAGTTTTAGTATTCAGCAAAACAAAATCTGCAATCGTTACTTCCAATTTTCATGCGTAGATTTTTTATTGCACCGACAACCTTTAATGAGCATTTTTATTAAAATTACAGACTACAATTAAATAGATAGATAGATAGAAAAGTACAGCACAGAACAGGCCCTTAGGCTCACGCTGTTGTGCCGAGACTTAATCCTAATGTAAAATATAGAAACTTAACCTGTGCACCCCTCAACTCACTGTTATCCATGTGCATGTCCAGCAGTCACTTAAATGTCCCTAATGACTCTGCTTCCACCACCACAGCTGGCAACGCATTCCATGCATTCACAACTCTCTGCATAAAGAACCTACCTCTGACATCTCTTTTATACCTTCCTCCTCATATCTGCAAACTATGACTTCTCATACCTGTCAATCCTGCCCTGGGGAGAAGTCTCTGGCTATTGACTCTATCTATTCCACTCATTATCTTGTACACCTCGATCAGGTCTCCTCTTTTCCTCCTTCTCTCCAGAGAGAAAAAGTCTGAGCTTATTCAACCTTTCTTCATAAGGCAAACCCTCCAGTCCATGCAGCATCCTGGTAAACCTTCTTTGCACCCTCTCCAAAGCCTCTGTATCTTTCCTATAGTAGGGCGACCAGAACTGGACACAATATTCCAAGTCTGGTCTCACCAGGGACTTGTAGAGCTGCAGCAAAACCTCGCGGCTCTTAAACTCGATCTCCCTGTTAATGAAAGCCAAAACACCACATGCTTTCTTAACAACCCTATCTACTTGGGTGACAACTTTGAGAGATCTACATATGCGCACACCCAGATCCCTCTGTTCCTCCACACTGCCAAGAATTCTGTCTTTAATCCTATATTCAGCATTTGAGTTTGACCTTCCAAAATGCATCACTTCGCATTTATCCAGGTTGAACTCCATATCCCATTTCTCAGCCCAGCTCTGCATCCTGTCTATGTCGTGCTGCAGCCTGCAGCAGCCTTCTATACTATCAATGACACCTCCAACCTTTGTGTCATCTGCAAATTTACTAACCCACCCTTCAACCTCCTCATCCAAATCATTTATAAAAACTACAAAGAGCAGAGGCCCAAGAACAGAGCCCTGCGGGACACCACTCAACACTGTCTTCCAGGCAGAATACTTTCCATCTACAACCACTCTCTGCTTCCTGTCAGCCAGCCAACTCTGAATCCAGAATTAGTTTATAATAACATGACAATTTGGACAAATGCTAAGAAGATCACTTTACTCATTTAAACTGAACAAGTTGAAAATCAGTAAGCAATTTTTTGCGTATTGCATGAAACAGCTGATTGCAATTCCAACTCATAACTGCGTAAAAAGCAATCTCAATTACTGCACATGTATGTGATGTGGTTGCTATCGTAAGGTCAGAATACTTTGTCTTTGGCATATTTTAATTTGGAAAGGACAAACATCCTTTGTACTAATTCAGCTGGTCTTAGCATCATATGACTGGTACAGAAAGATCCCAGGTACAACTTCTAGGTTGAAGCTATATCAATTCATTTGTCTGGAGGTGGTAATGAAGACACCACAGTTAATGCAACAGCTCTGAGGCCTGAGCTTTGCACCACCCTAGAGTTACAGCCAGGAGAGGGCACAACATTGGGTGGCATGGTAGAGAGTGACGGGCACAGCACATACTTGCCAATTTTAGTACTGTATCAGCCATGAAGTGCTGGAGGGTGTTAATGCAATGTGGTAGCCCAGCTGCAGTCTCATGGGCTACCCCCAACAAAGCTCCTCCCAAAAGTGATTACTCTCTCTGCTTGTTTCTCCAATTGGCTGACAGTTCTGAGTATAGAGGAACTGCTCAAAGGCTAATATGCAGGTAGAGAAAGTAATGAATGAAGCCATCAGAATGTTATATATTATTGAAAAGAAATTGAATATAAAAGTAGTGAGATAATGCTTCAGTTATTCACCGGTGAGATCATATCTCTCCATGTGCAGTATTAGTTTTCTTATTTAAGGAAGATGCAAATATGATGGAAGCGGTTCAAAGAATTTTTTGCAGCCTAATACCTGGAGTGGGTGAGTTGACTTTTGAGAAAGGGTGACACAGACTAGGCTTGTAACAGTTTAAGTTTAGAAGACAAAGGTATAACTCAGCCTAGAGCTATAGAGATGCACAGCATAGAAACAGACCCTTTGGTCCAACTCATCCATGCCAACCAGAATTCCCAAATAAATCTCATCCCATTTGCCAACATTTGGCCCACATCCCTCTAAACCCCTCCTATTCATATACCCATCCAGGTGCCATTTAAAAGTTGTAATTGTACCAGCCTCCTGTGAGCTTCCTGTGGCAGCCCAGTCCATACATGCACCACGCTCTGCATGAAAATGTTGCCCCTCAGGTCCCTTTTAAATATTTCCCCATTCACCTTAAACCTACTCCCCCTTGCTTTGGACTCTGATGCCCTGGGAAAGGAATGTTGGCTATTCGCCTGATCTGTGCCCCTCAAGATTTTATAAACCTCTGTAAGATGTCACCCCTCTGCCTTTGACGCTCCGGGGAATATGTCCCCAACCTATTCCGCCCATCCCTATAGTTCAAACCCTGCAACCCCAGCAACATCCATGTAAATCTTTTCTGAAATATGTAAGGTCTTAAGTAGCCTTGACAAAGCAGACATGCAGATATTTCATCTAATGGGAGACCCAGAAGTAGTGCTCACAGTTTAAAAACAAGGGTTGCTTATTTAAGACAGAGATGAGGTCATTTATTTTCTTTCAGAGAATTATAAGACTCAAAATTCTATTCCTCAAAAGGTAGTGGAAACAGAGGCATTGAATATTTAAGTCAGAGAGAGATAGATTCTTGATAAACGAAGGGGTGGATGACTCTCAGAGAGCTGAATCTAATGGATTCCACTTGCAGTCTCGGGCAAAGGTATTTGTCCTTCCTGGACAAGACTTATAAGCTTGGCCATAGCCCTATTAACTGCCTCCTGCTCCCATTATCTTACTTCCCCTCCTTATTCACATAGGTATGTGCATCCCACGTTCAGAACAAGCAAAGCCCTTCTGTTTTAATCTCTTCCCATCAACGCATGATTATAACCAGTCCCTGTTAGCCATCCACTAGTTATCACAGGACATCAACAACTACTGGGCATTGTAAAATCTTAAACAATGTAATGATAATCGACCATGTGACTTATAGATCTTTTGTATGATTCCTATAAAAAGTACTGTCTTTGTGTGTAGAGCAGAGATTCGTGGAGATGTGTCATCACAAGTAGACTCACAACTACTTTTGGGGACATTGAGAATCTCTCACTGGCTGTCCGATAATAAAGCATCTATCATCGTACTGAAACTTGTGTCATCTGGATTTGTGGAACAAAACATACATCAACGGTTTGACAAGGTTCCCCATAGGAGACTGGTGATCTCATAGAATACAGAGAAAACTAGTCATTTGGTTAGAGAACTGGCTCAAAGGTGATCAGATGGGCCAATGTGCTGAGGAGTGGCAGATGGAGTTTAATTTAGATAAATGCGCGGTGCTGCATTTCAGGAAAGCAAATCTTTGCAGGACTTACACACTTAATGGTAAGGTCCTAGGGAGCATTGTTAAACAAAGAGACCTTGGAGTGCAGGTTCATAGCTCCTTGAAAGTAGAGTTGCAGGTAGATAGGATCGCGAAGAAGGCATTTGGTATGCTTTCCTTTATTGGGCAGAGTATTGAGTTCAGGAGTTGGGAGGTCATGTTGCAGCTGTCCAGGGCATTGGTGAGGCCACTTTTGGAACATTTACTACAATTCTGGTCTCCTTCCGATAGGAAGGATGTTGTGAAACTTGAAAGGGTTCAGAAAAGATCTACAAGGATGTTGCCAGGGTTGGAGGATTTAAGTTGTAGGGAGAGGTTGAACAGGCTGGAGCTGTTTTCCTTGGAGTGTCAGAGGCTGAAGGGTGATCTTATAGAGGCTTATAAAATCATGAAGGGCATGGATAGAATAAATAGACAAAGTCTTTTCCCTGGGGGTGTGTGTCCAGAACTAGAGGGCATAGGTTTAGGGTGAGAGGGGAAAGATATAAAGGAGACCTAAGCGTCAATATTTTCACGCAGAGTGTGGTATGTGTATGGAATGAGCTGCCAGAGGATGTGGTGGTGGCGAGTATAATTGCAACATTTAAGAGGCATCTGGATGGGTATTTGAATAGGGAGGGTTTAGAGGGATAAGGGCTGGGTGCTGGCAGGTGGGACTAGATTGGGTTGCGATATCTGGTCAGCATGGACAATTTGAATCGAAGGGTCTGTTTCTGTGCTGTACATCTTTATGACTCTATGACTCTAAAGTAGAGATTGTGCTCCTGCCTTACATGATGAACTTCTCTGGAATTCCTAGCTGCTGAGCTGCTCTTGTTACTCAGTGTATGCAGGTCCAGTTCAGTGGCAATCCCCAGGAGAGTGACAGTGAGGGATTCAATTATATTAATAGCATTAACCGAAAGAGTAACGATTAGAGTCAGAGTCATATAGCATGTAAACAGACCCTTCTGCACAACTCATTCATGTTGACCAGGTTTTCCAAACTAAACTAGGTTCATATCCCTCTAAGCCTTTCCTAACCATGTACCTATCCAAATGTCTTTTAAATGTTGTAATCACACTCAACTCTACCACTTCATCTAGCACCTTGTTTTATATATATGCACCACCTTCTGTATGAAAAAAGCTGCCTCTTGTTTCCATTTTAAATCTTTCCACTTTCACCTTAAATCTAAGGCCTTTACTTTTGAATTCTCCTACACCGGGGAAAATACCTTGGCTATTCACTTTATTTATGCCTCTCATGATTTTATAAGCATCTATAAGATCACCCCTCAACCGCCTACACCGCATCCTATCCAGCCTTTGTTGATGAGTCAAACCTTCCAATCTCGATAATGCTCATATAAATCTTTATTGCATCCTTTTCAGTTTAGTCATATCCTTCCTATAGCAGGGTGACCAGAACTGCATAGAGCACTCCAAATGTGGCCTTCCCAATGTCTTGTACAGCCTAAATTCTATCTTGTTAGAAAATGAAATATTAACTTAGTTCCGAATTATGATTAATCTCACGCTAGCTATTCATTCATAAAGATACCAAGGTAAAGGAGCTAACTCAACTGTGATATGTTCTTCACAATGGAATGCCAAGACTTTAGTCTGCAAAGATCGATATAAAGGCTCCCATGGCATTATCTTGTAGACGATCAAGAGAGTCCTAGTCCTAATGATGATCCCAGTCAAGTCATGTTTTGATTTTAAGATTCTCATCCGGGTTTTCAAATCCCTTTCTTGGCCTTGCTTTTGCATCCGTGTCTGTACTATCTTTAAAGTTCACAACCCTTCAAAATAACTGTACTCATCTAATTCTAGTCACTTGGACACCCGCAATTTTAATCATTCCACAACTGGTAGCCATCACTTCAGTTGCTTAGGCACCAGGATCTGGGATTCTGTCCCAATGTTTCTTTGCCTCTCTTTCTCACTTTCTTCTTTTAGATGCTTCATAATTCTAATGCTTTGGCTTTTGGCATACTGACAAAAGACTCCTTTTCCTTCTTCAATGTCATTATGTTCTTGATGTTTAATTGTGATAAAAGGACAGCAGGCAGGAATATATAGTGTAATTGTTGTTGATCCACCAGCAAGCACCATCACAAATTATCTGCGAGCAAATTAGTTGCTGTGCTTGTTTGCAGTATATCAGTGACTGTTCTATGAATGCTTTGGAATGATTTAGGATGTTCTGAGAAAGAATAGCTACTTCCATTATAGATCCTAAATAGATTCCAGCTTCCATGTGTCAAAATGAGCAAAGTAGTAGAGCACTACTGTCCTCCTAATTGGCAAATACTGTTCAATACAGTCCAGGGTGTTGAAAATGTGTTGCTGGAAAAGCGCAGCAGGTCAGGCAGCATCCAAGAAACAGGAGAATTGACGTTTCGGGCATGAGCCCTTCTTCAGGAATGAGGAAAGTGTGCCAAGCAGGCTAAGATAAAAGGTAGGGAGGAGGGACTTGGGGGAGGGGTGTTGGAAATGCGATAGGTGGAAGGAGGAGGACCATGGAGTTCCCAATTACCACCTCCAATCTGTGTCAGGTAATCTTTGGTGCAATGGGAATATGTTACAATTAACCATAAAATGATTGGACAAGCAAGTGGACGTGTGATTGTAAGTGATCACTATACAGTTACCAATGCTGAAAGTTGTCCTCATGGGAACTTCAAGCCTGTCAAAAGGTTGGCCTTTCACTCTTCAGAGTGGCTGCCTTTGATTGTGTCACATGCAACCATCTGAACAAAAAACAAGAGTCAGCCAGTTCGTCCTTTAAGCCTGTTTATTCAATAAGTTCATGGCTAATCTGATTTTAACCTCTACTCAACATTCCTTCATTTCCCCAGTAATCTTTCATCTGCTTGCTAACCAAGAATCTAACTACCTCTGCCTTGAAAATGTATGAAGATTCTTCATCTATTGCCTTTTCAGGTAGGAATTCCAAAAAACTTACCATCTCCTTAAAGAGAGAATAAAGTTTCTTTTTTTTCTGTCTTAAATGGGCTGCGGTGGGGAAATGTCAAATTGCAACTCTGCACCCTACCCAAGGAAAGCTTGGATGAATCCATCAAAGAATCATCCCGACATATTACTTAAACACATGCCTCATTCCAGTAGAGAGCATTAAATATATGGCATTTTGCTGCCCCATTTACTTCACCAACCTCTTGTTGTTATGGTTGTCACTTGTCTCATCTTTAAACACCATTTTTAAAAATACCTGATATTTAGGTCAGTGTAAAACCTGAAGAGATAACAAGGACTGCAGATTCAATAAGGTGTGGAGCTTGAAAAAAAGCAGAGCAGGTCAGGCAGCATTAGAAGAGCAGGAAAGTCAACATTTCAGGTTGGAACCTTTCATCAGGGCTGGGGAGAAGGAAATTCCACACCACATCCCGGATCAAGCACTAAAATTAAGCTTCAGTGGGCAGCACAGTGACTCAGTGGTTAGCATTGCTGCCTCAGAGTGTCAGGGACTCAGCCTTGATTCTACTGTTTGGCGACTGTCTGTGTGGTGTTTGCATGTTTTCCCTGTGTCTGAGTGGGGTTTCCTACGGGTGCTGTGGTTTCCTTCCACAGTCCAACGATGTGCAGTTTAGGTGGATTGCCCATGCTAGATTGCTGGTAGTTCCAGGGATGAGAGAGTTGGGTGGATTAATCATGAGAAATGTGGGGTGATTGGGTAAGCGGTGGGTCTGCATGGGATGGTCTTCAGAGGATGGGTGTGGACTCAATGGGTGGAATGGCTTGCACCCACAAACAGGAAAAAAAAGAAAGGGAAGGATGAATTCATGGAAGGGATTGAAAATAAAGACATAATTTATTTTGGATGAAGACATTGTTGGAGTTAGGGCTAATTTGGGTCAGGGAGCACATTGGGTGCTGACAGAAATTAAATTGGTGGTTGTTAGGACAGACACAGTAGAATTTTAAGAACATAGAAGTTAGAAGCTAAAGTAGACCAATCAGGCTTTGAGCATGTTCCAACATTTAATACGATCGTGGCTGATCTCATCTCAGCCTCAACCAATTCCTGCCCACTTTCCATAATCCTTTAACCCACTACCCATTAAAAATTTGATTATCTCCTCCTTAAATTTATTCAGTGTCTTAGCATCCAGCACACTCTGGATAGTGAATTCCAGACATTCACAACCATTTGAGGGAAGTAATTCCTGTTCAAATCTGCCACCTCTTGGCTTAAAACTATGACCTCTCATGCTAGGTTACTACACAAGGAGAAATATCTCCTATACGTTTTCAATCCCCTTTTTCTTCTGGTATACCTCAATTACATCTCCTCATATTCATCTGATCTCTAGCGAGTATAGGCTTAAATTGCTCAATCTGTTCTCATAAAACAAGTCATTCATCCTTGGAATTAATTTAGTGAAACTCCTTGAATTTTGGATGAGGTCTACTTTATATGAGGCTAGCCTAGAGAGCATGTGAATAGTCAGGTTTAGAGGTAACAGAGGCAGCGATGAGAGTACATAAACTAAGGCAGGTTCAAAGATGTGCTATTATGGTGATGCAAGTAGGTGGCTCTGATAACAGAACATATCAGTAATTGGATGTGCATTGCAGTCAAATGGTGTGGCAACATTATAAATGACTTGCTTCAGACTCAGACCATGAGCAGGGCGAAGGCTGAAGTCAGTGGCTAGGAAAGTGAGTCCTTTTTGAAGCCCATGTTAATCTTGACAATAAGCCATCATCTGAACTAAATCACTACAGTAAAATACATGTACAGAGTATTGTTTTTCAAATCAATGTATTCAACATTTTTAGGGGAGAAAATGACAGGGCATTCCAAACAATACATAGGATAATTAAAATTGAGCCAGACTGATGGGCAATTTCCCAAACATTCATCACCAGCTTTTGATTAGATTAGTTTCCCTACAGTGTGGAACCAGGCCCTTCGGCCCCACAAGTCCACACCGATCCTCTGAAGAGTAACCCACCCAGACCCCTCTCCCTCTGACTAATGCACCTAACAGTATGGGCAATTCACCTGACCTGTACATCTTTGGACTGTGGGAGGAAACCGGACCACCAAGAGGCAACCCATGCAAACATGGGGAGAACATGCAAATTCCACACAGTCGCCCAAGGCTGGAATTGAACCTGGGTCCCTGATGCTGTAAGGCAGCAGGGCTAACCACTGAGTCACCATGCTGCCCCTGAATCACTGCATTTGAACCTGGGTGTGACTTGAACTATGGCTGACTATTACACAGGGATGTGAGGGGGAGAGAGAGAGAGAGAGAGAGAGAGAGAGACAGAATCAAAAAAGAAATCTGTTTTCAACAATGATGCTCCTAACAGTACAATATCCTTTCAAATCTCACTGGCAAAGCTCATGCATTAGGAATAAGAAAACATTTGATGGCAATTATTGTTTCTGAATTTGTAGTCCAGAATGGAGCCAACATTTTCAGCAGTAAAATGGAAGAAGTGGCAATTGTAGAGAAGAAAATAAAAATAAATTCAATAAACAGAATTCTAAATTGAACACTCAACTCTTCACTATTGTTATTAAGACATCAAATAGCAGTTGTCGTTGAAATAACACTACACTGCTAATTGTTTTCTATTGATCAAGTTCAGAGATTTGAAAACTTGTTTGAGAATTTTGAAACCAAGCTTGCAAACTTTTATTTTGATGAAGTGTTTGGAATGTTTCTGAAATGTTAAGAGTAGACTTGATATCAATGTCAAAAATTCCCAGAACAGATATGTCACAGTTAATACAAATTTGGTTACTTCAACTCTGTGCCAACAGCTATGTTCTGTACCCGCCTCTGTTCTGCTGAAAAAATAGGGAATATATCATTTCACACCTTATTCACATAACAGAATCATAGATACAGTATGGAAGCAGGTCATTCAGCCTGTTGAGTCCACATTGACCCAGAGTTACATCACTACCCTACAGCCCTGCATTTTCCCATGGCTAATTCAACTAACCTGCACTTCATGGGTAACATAGAATGGCCAGTCACCTAACCCGCACATCTTTGGACTGAGGGAGGAAACCAGAGACAACCCCACAGAGACATGAGGAGAACGTGCAAACTCTAACAGACAGTCACCTGAGGCTGGAATCGGAGCCAGTTCTTTGGCACCGTGAAGCAGCAATGCAAACCACTGAGCCACCGTGCCATAACTCAACAAATAATGACATGCACTGATAGAGCATCAGTAACATCATGAAAAGTCCCTTGAGAAGGTAATCTGACAAAAAAAGAGGCAATAGGTCAAGCAATAAGGTATTAGGTCAGGTGACCAGAAATATGGCCAAAGGGGTAGGCTTGAATTCACATCTTAAAGGAGGATTGGGAGGAAGAAGGAGCCAGAATAATTTCAGGATATATTTTTAGGGCATCTTGAATTTATTTTGGATTTGTCAAGTTCAGAGATTTTGAAACTTGACTGAGAATTCTGAAACCAAGGTTGCAAACTTTTATTTTGATCTTTGGTGTCTGGATCCCTAGAAACCAAAGGTGGAACAAGATAAGTCAGACCTGTACAGGGGGCAGAATTGGAGGAATGCAGAAAGGGGTGGGTGAACTTACAGAAATGGGAGGGGTAAGGGGTCTTGAGGGAATTTGGATGCAGGGGATTTTTTTTAAAATCAATGTGTTGCTGAACCATGAGCACATCAACTAGGACATGAACAATGGGTCGGTCTGATTTGGTGTTGGGCAGAATATTGACCACAGAGCTTTAGGTTTTGGATAACCTCAAACCTGAGAGAGATAACTCATTTCAGTGCCAGTCAAGTGGCATTTTATTTACATGGCAGGGCGAGAGAAGCATGCGACTGGAGAGAGAAATGAGAGTTCAGGCTTAGTTTGGGAGTTATTCAATGGAGAGATTAGAATTGGTGACCCAAGGGGAGGGGAGAAGCAGTCAAGAATGGTTAGTTTCCACCTTAGTGACAAGAAAGCTTTTGAGGCCCTCATACTTGTTTGAGATGAAGTTGGAAGAACAGCGTTATCATTAATACGCATGCTTAAGTTGCTTTATTGAGACCAAATTTCCAGACCGAAAGGAAAGGGGTCAACTTTTGCACGATTAAAACTTTCTCAGCATTCAAGTCAATGCCAGGTCTTTGAAAATGTCAAACTGCTGAAGCCTATCCAGTTGCTGGTCACAGTCTTGAATCTAGCAGTCCAGGCTATCAAATGAGTATTGCTGATGCTTAGATGAGAAAAGGCAAGCTATAAAGCAAGCCGCATAAAGTATATTCTGGATTAGTGGTATTCCTGATGAAGGGCTTTTGCCTGAAACGTTGATTTTACTGCTCCTCAGATGCTGCCTGAACTGCTGTGCTCTTCCAGCACCACTAATCCAGAATCTGGTTTCCAGCATCTGCAGTCATTATTTTTACCCCACATAAAGTATATGCAAGGCTAAGGATTTTGCAGTCAAATGCCAGGGGGCGACTCTTACATGGGGTTGATAAATGAATGTATATAATAGTTATTACGATCATTTGAATCTCATGTGGTTTTACAATCACACTTAACCGGGTCAGTTAGCTTGGATGGCTGGATTGTGATGCTGAGTAACCCCAACAGTATGGGTTCAATTCCTTCTATGAGGCTATTTCTCCTTCTCAATCTCTCCCCTCACCTGAGGTGTGGTGACCATCAGTTAAACCATTCCTGGACATTACTCTCTGTCATGACAGAACATTCCCGGCCAATGCATTGCATAGATTTTTGTGGGTGGCACGGTGGCACAGTGGTTAGCACCGCTGTCTCACAGCGCCTGAGACCCGGGTTCAATTCCCGACTCAGGCGACTGACTGTGTGGAGTTTGCACGTTCTCCCCGTGTCTGCGTGGTTTCCTCCGGGTGCTCCGGTTTCCTCCCACAGTCCAAAGATGTGCGGGTCAGGTGAATTGGCCATGCTAAATTGCCCGTAATGTTAGGTACGGGTATGTAGGTAAATGTATGGGTATGGGTGGGTTGTGCTTCGGCGGGTCGGTGTGGACTTGTTGGGCCGAAGGGCCTGTTTCCACACTATAAGTAATCTAATCAAACAGCCTTTGGTCTGATAAGACTCTGTTGATTTTACATTTATAATAGAGCGTTTGCATTATATTCTGCATTTCATCATCTTCTTAAACTTGAGAAATGAGTTTTTCTTAAAAACTGAATCATTGTGAAAAACAAAGTTTCACACAATATAATTGTGAAGCTGTTACAACTTATTAATACTGGAACTGACCCCTGCCATGCTGGGTATTTTTGGATCAAAAAAAGGCATTTAAAATCTCTTGGTTCACAATTATTTTAACAATCTTGACCCATGGCTAAGCAAATTAAATGCTCGAGAAGTTTTGATAAATGTTCTCAATCACTGGAACTAAATGTTAAGGGCTGAGAGTTGCCACGGAAACGAAAGGTACTTTGCATGGGAGTTACATTGCAGCCTTAAACATAAGTATTTCCGAGCAATGGTGGATCATAAAGTGTGACAGGGCAACATTTTGTGGAAAGTTCTTAAATATGTCTGTATTTACTCTTTCTTAAAAAGGATGTTCCCTTCAGGTCAGTATGCATCTTATCAAATCTTTGTCTGTTGAAGAAATATTCCAGGACTCAGGCAGAAAACAAAATCATGGATGATTCTCCCTTGCAGTATTAATGGACTGCTGCATTGCTGTAGGTACCTCTTTTAGATAAGATAATAAACCACAGCCCACATGATCCCCTTGGAGAAATGTAAATGGTTCCATGAAAGTATTTTGAGGGAGAATTACCCTTGTGTCCTGGCTTTTTTTTAATCACAATCAAGATCACAAAGAAGAAATTATGTGCTTTTTGTTATACTGCTGTTAGTGGGAACTTGCTACGTGTAATTTGGCTCCTTTAGCAACAGTAACCACACATGAAAGTAACTTCATAATCTGCAAAGCACTTTCGGATATCTCGTGGTCCTGAAGCATGTTTTATAAAATGCAAGTCTTTAATTCTTTACTTTAATCTGTTGGATTGAGGGATAACCATTGGCTCAGTTGTTCTTTGAAAAACTTTACCAAGATTTTTCTTTATGCACCAGCACTTATTGTCCATTCCAAATTGTCCTTAAGGAGATGTTTAGCAGGTGCATTCACAAACTACTGTAGTCTGATGAAGGTTCTTTCATAGTACTGTTAATGGTCAAGTAATGACTGAGAATGGTTTATGCTTTTGAGGAAAACCTGGAGCCTTTGATTTTCTGGGTGCCAGAGACTGCCAGTTTGAACTAAGCCATTCAAAGGAGCAAAGGTGAATCACTGCATCCACAATATAACCATTGACTTAACATGACATTCACAAATAACAGGAAAATCATTGAATTCCTGCAGTGTAGAAGCAAGCCATTCAGCCCATTGACACCACACCACATCTCTGAAGAGCATCGCACTCAGACTCACACCCCTCTACCTTATTGCTGTAACTCTGCATTTCCCATGGCTAATCCACCTATCCTGCACATCCTTGGACACTATGGGAAATTTAGCATGGGCAATCCACCTCTCCTACCCATTCTTGGACTGTGGGAGGAAATCAGAGCATCCGGAGAACATGGGGAGAATATGCACACTCCACACAGACAGTCACTTGAAAGTGGAATCAAACTTGGGTCCCTGGCGCTGTGAGGAAGCAGTGCTGACCACTGAGCCACCAAATCATATCACAAAAAGTTTGGAAAGCTAAAAATCTGTTCTCAGATGAAAAGACATGAAAACAATACAATTCATGTGGAGACCGCTTAGGAAGTCACCCGCGTAAATTTTGATTGTGTTTATTTCCAAAGTAAATGTTGTCAGCGTGCCCTGTGATCTAATCACTTTTCACAGATGAGGTTGAATGCACAGCAATTAGACAGTCAAAATGTGATTCATGTGCTCGATTTATGACGTGTCCACTCAAATGTCAGTGCAAAATTTGCTACAGAAATTCTGACTGATCAAAGTTGTCATATTTCAACATTTAGTAGATCTTGATCAATCAAATATAATAGATGTCAGTCTGTTGCAGATCTTCATAAAGACCATTCTTCTTTTTTGAAGTTATCTCTAAGTCTGCTCAGCAGTATCTGAAAGTCTGGGAGAGATGCTTCTAATGAGGTAATTAATAATTAAAGGGAAGTGGTGACCTAATGATATTATTGCTGGTCTGGTAACCCCGTGAGCCAGGTAATGTTCCCAGGGACCCAGGTTTGAATCCCATCGTGGCAGATGGTGGAATTTGAATTGAATAAAAATCTGGAATTAAGAGTTATAGAGATCAACAGCTTGCAAACAGGCCTTCGGCCTATATTGCGCAGTTTTCACAATTAAGCTGGTCTAAAGATATTCATGATTCCATTGATGATCGTTGCGAAAAACCCATCTGGTTCAATATTGTCCTGTAGGGAAGTAAACTGTTGTCCTTACCTGGTCTGACCATAGCAATGGGCAATAATTACTAGCCTAGCCAACAATTCCCAGGTCCTGTGAATGAATAAAAGGCACATAGAACAGAGGAATAGGAGTAGGCCATTTAGCCCTTGGGCCTGCTTTGCCATTCAATATTATCATGGCTGATCATCCAACTCAATAACCTGTTCCTGCTTTTTCCCCATATTCTTTAATTCCTTTAGCCCTAAGAACTATATCAAACTCCTTCTTGAAAGCTTTCAATATTTTGGCTTCAACCATTTTCTGTGGCAGAACATTCCACAGACGTATCACTGTCTGGTTGAAGACATTTCTCCTCGTCTCAGTCCTAAATGGCTTACCATATATACTTAAATGATGACCCCTTGTTCTGATTCCTCTGGTCACTGGGCATGAGTTTCCTACATTTATTCTCACCAGTTCTGTTAGAATTTTATAGGTTTCTTTGAGATTGACCCTCATTCTTCTAAACTCCATTACATATAATTCCAACTGATCCAAATTCTCTTCACGTGCCAATCTTACCATCCTGGGAATCAATTTGATAAACCTTTGTTGCACTTCCTCCATAGCCATAATTTCCTTCCTCAGATAATGAGAGGCTACAAAACTACACACAAAACTCTAAAAAGCACAAAACTTAATGACAGCTTTTTTTTCTCTCTGTCTATAGATGAAGCTGCTTCGATGTCTCAAAAGTTTTCTGCTTTTGGTTAGGAATTTAATGTCCTCCTCCATTGCAGGTTTGTTGACACGAGGCATCTAGTCAGCTAGTAGACTGAAAGGTGAGGATCCCACCATATTCTGCCCCTGCTTCATTCAAGATCATGCCAGGATGGACCATCCATGGCTTTCCTGCCCTGCTACCGATTATGCGGACTTGATGCCCAATGATTGCACTGGAGCTGGCGAGGACAAGATTCACCCGAATGTTGCCTATTATGAGGAGAGGCTGGGTTTGCTTTCCTTGGAGCAGAGGAAGCTGAGAGGGAATCTGATTGAGGTATACAAAATTGAGAGGCATTGACAGGTTAGATCGTGAGAATCTCATCCTCACAGCAAATATGTCTAAGGTTAAAGCGAGCACGTTTAAAGTGAAGAGTAAGTGGTTTAGAGGGGTTCTGAGGAAAACTTTTTTCACCCAGTGGTTGGTAAATGTATGGAATGTGCTGCCTGAGAGTGTGGTGGTGCTTTATATACTAACAACATTTGAGAAGCATCTGGATGAGCAGTTAAAATGCCTGGATAGGCTATGGACTTAAGTGCAGGTAAATGTGATTAGAATACATAGAACATAAAACATTACAGCACAGCACAGGCCCTTTGGCCCTCGATGTTGTGCCGATCTGTGAAACCAATCTGAAGCCCATCCCACATACACAATTCCATTTTTATCCATATATTTATTCAACAACCATTTAAATGCCCTTGGCAAGTCTACTATTTTTGTAGGCAGGGTGTTCACACCCCTACTATTCTCTGAGTAAATAAATTCCCTCTGACATCGTCCTATATCTATCACCCCTCAATTTAAAGCTATGACCCCTTGTGCTAGCCATCACCATCCAAGGAAAAAGGGTCTCACTGTCCAACCTATCTAACCCTCTGATTATCTTATATGTCTCAATTCAGTCAACTCTCAACCTTCATCTCTGTAATGAAAACCACCTCAAGTTCCTCAGCCTTTCCTCATTAGACCTTCCTTCCATACCAGGCAACATCTTAGTAAATCTCCTTTGAACCCTTTCCAAAGCTTCTACATCCTTCCTATAATGCAGTGACCAGAACTGTACACAATACCCCAACTGCGGCTGCAGCAGAGTTTTGTACGTCTGCAGCATGAGGATGGTTTAGTGTTTGTTGGTCAGCATTGACATGGCAGACTGAAAGGCCTGTCTCTCTGCGGAATGACTGTATGACTCTATGAGGGGCATTGTCTTGGTTTATCTGGTGGTTACTGAACAGTGGGTGGAGAATCGCCACGCAGCAAGCCCAAGACGTAAACTATGCCAAGTTAGCTCACATGCTCTGGAGCGAGTTGAGCAGAAACTTGCCATCTTACCTAGGAACCCAATATTAGGAAAGTAAGGTGTATATGCTGTTCTGGTATACACACAACCTCATCCCTGTTACTGTTCCAGTCCATCCTGTTCATGTCTTCTCTCATTTATTCCTGAACCATTGGCAACCCAGGTCTCGCTTGGCATGGTTTTTGCCTTGCATATGGTGCATAGTAATTCATAGGAAGCATCCAAACCTGATGCATCACAGCTTGGTGTGGCAACTGCTCTGGCCACAAATTCAAGAAGATTGTGAACATAGCTCAAACCATCACGCAAACTAACCTTTCTTCCCTTGTCTCCATCTACACTTTTCACTGTGTTGGGAAAGCAGCCAACATAATCAAAGACCTCACTTATCCTCATGATATTCTCTTCCACCCTCTTCCATTGGGCAGGAAATACAAAAGTTTGAAAACATGTACAGACAGATATTAGAAGAGCTGTTTCCCCTGCTGTTATAAGACTTTTCTTTTATGCATTTGTGAGATGTGGGAATCATTGGCTGGGCCAGCATTTATTGCCTCTCCCTAGTTGCCCTTGCAGTGGTGAGCTGCCTCCTTGAACCACTGCAGTCAACCTGAGTGGACCCCTCACACATTAAAGTTGATCTTCTCTGCATCTTCTCTGTAGTTGTAACACATTCTGCATTCTGTTCTATTACCCTAATGACCATATATGAGGTGTGATTTATCAAGTTAGCACGCAAAACAGTATTCTCACTGGATCTCAGGGCATGTGACAAGAATAAATCAAATCAAATTAAATCAAAATCAAATTCCCCACCCAGTACTGAAGGTGAGTGGCAGTAGATTGATGTCCTTCATTCGGTATTAATTATATACATAAGGCAGCAATGTCCAATGATTGCACTGGAGAGAGGGCAGAGGGCATTAACCAGGATCAAAAACAGACATTGCTGGAAAAGCTCAGCAGGTCTGGCAGCATCTGTGGAGAGACATTGGATTTAACATTTCAGGTCATGTGACTCTTTCTCAGAACAGATTAGTCAGGATTGTGCCTCCTTAATGATGCTGATTTGTATTGGACATTTGGCTGATAAAAGAGTTTTTTACGGGGTAGCAGCTGATGACTAATGAAGTTCCGTAGGGGTCAATATTGGGACCACAAATATTCACATATTCCATTGATGATCTCCACAAAACAACTATAAGCATTGTTGCTAAGTTTGGAAATAATTTGATCTGATTTATTATTGTCATTTGTACTGATATATAGTGAAAAGTATTGTTTATACCTTACATGATGGCACAAAGATAGGTGGAGGGATAGGTAATGTTGAGGAAGCAGGCAGGCTACAGAAGCACTTTGACAGACAAGGAGAGTGGACAAAAAAGTGGTGAAATATACGATGTGATAAGTTTGATATCCTGCACTTTGGTAGGAAGAATAGATGTGTAAAATATTTGACGAAAAGGAAAAGGCTTCAGAAATCTGAAGCACAAAGAGGCTTAGGAGTCCTTGTTCAGGATTCTCTTACGGTTAACATGCAGGTTCAATTGGCACTGAGGAAGACAAATGCAATGTTAACATTCATTGCAAGAGGGCTAGAATATAAGAGAGCCAAGATGTTTTGCTGAGGCCACCTAAGGCATTGGTCAGACTGCAGGTCAGGCAACATCTGAGGAGCAGAAGAATCGATGTTTTGGATATAAGCCCTTCATCAGTATTGCTACCTCAGAGGCTGCCTGACCGGCTGTGCTTTTCTAGCACCACACCCTTGACTCTGATCTCCAGCATCTGCAGTCCTCACTTTCTCCTGGTCAGACTGTGTTTAGAATATTGTGAGCAGTTTTGAGCCCCATATCTAAGGAAAGATGTGCTAGCCTTGAAGGGGGTCTTGAGGAGGTTTACAGGAATGATCCTGGGGTTGAAGGACTTGTCGCATGATGAGCAATTGAGGATTCTGGATTTATACTCATAAGAATTTGGAAAAATGAAGGAGGGGATCTCATTTAAGTTTACAGGATACTGAAACACCTGGTTAGAGTGGACATGGAGAAGATGATTCCACCAAGAGAAGAGACCAGGGCCTAAGGGCACAGTCTTAGAGTGAACCGAAGACCTTTTTGAACTGATATAAAGAGGAATTTTTTTCAGCCATTGGGTGGTGAACCTGTGAAACTCTGCCTCAGAAGGCTGGGAAGGCCAAGTTATTGAGTTCCTTGAATACAGAGATAAATAGGTTCTTGATTGGGAAGGGGATCAGGGATCTGGAAGAAGGCAGGAGAATAGGATTGAGAAACATATCAGCCATGATTGAATCATGGAGTAGACTCAATGGGCTGAATAGCCTAATTCTGCCCTTGTGTCTTATGGCTGATAGTGGGCACTGCAGAGGCTGGATATTAGAGACAAGATTAGGAAAAGCACACCAGGTCAGGAAGCATCTGAGGAGCAGGAAATTGATGTTCCATACACAACAAAAAAAAAGCCACATCCATTGTTTGGAAGGGGGTGGGGGGACTCAAAAAACGTAAACAGCCAACCTTCCAGAGTCGTTATTTAAAATCACAAATTAAAATTTGCTCTTCTTGATGCGCTAAGAGCAAAGAAGAGCTGCAGCCCCTGACTAGCCTTGCTTTTTGCTTGTCACTACTCAGTCATGTGACAGATCAGCAATTAATTCAGCAGGTCTTCCTGAAAAGTGGCAAGATAGCCCTATCACTGCCTGTCGAACTGGCTGGCAAGACACCATTCACTTGCATTGAATTTCATCCAATGTTTCCAGTTTTAGTGTTTACTGTGTTTCAATAACTGCCGTGAATTTATACAACTCAAAAGCATGTCTTCACATTCTTTTTACAAACCAGTCTTGTCGCGATCCTGTGTTATTCACAATGATATAATTTGCAGCATATTTGCAATTTCCGAGTCTACATTTGGGCAACAGAGATGAGGAAAATATGAATGACAGAAAAGGAGAAGCTTAGTTTGGGAAGGTACTGAATGCTGAAAATGTGTTGCTGGAAAAGCGCAGCAGGTTAGGCAGCATCCAAGGAACAGGAGATTCGACGATTCGGGCATAAGCCCTTCTTCAGGACTGCTAGACACACTTTCCTCATTCCTGAAGAAGGGCTTATGCCTGAAGCGTCGTATCTCCTGTTCCTTGGATGCTGCCTGACCTGCTGCGCTTTTCCAGCAACACATTTTCAGCTCTGATCTCCAGCATCTGCAGACCTCACTTTCTCCTCGAAGGTACTGAATGCACCAACAGATTTCATCAGGAATACACTGAGGGAAATTCTGGTTGTAAGTAAACATTACCACACTTTATTAAACATCAAAAACAGATATTGCTGGAAAAACTCAGCAGGTCTGGCAGCATTTGTGGAATGAAATGAGAATTCATGTTTTAGGTCCAGTAACCCTCCTTCACAACTGATAGTAGCTAGGAAAATTTTGGCCTTTAGACAGAAGATGGGGTGGGAGAACAATAAACGATAGGTGGAGATAGAGAATTACTTAGCATTGCTTTCTCAAGGTTGGATCAGAGTCCAGCTGGAAGTTTACAGACTCAAGCTTTGGTTTCAGGTGATGTCACATCGCTATAATACAGCTCCCTTTCATCAGCCATTCTCAGAATGAAGGTCTAATTAACACATTACAAATCTCACATGTCTGAATTCGTCCATAAACCTCTGCACATCTCATCTGCCCCACCCTTCCCACTTCATCTGCGGATGGTACATTGGATTTATCAGCCATCGCAGAAATCAGTGGACTGGAGTGGAACAGTCACCCTCCATCACAAGGGTCAATCTAAGAAGAAGAAGAATTAACGAAAAAATGAAACAACTATTCTCAGAACTAAGGTGGTATTCTATGGAAATCAATGTGGACCCTTGCCTTGGCTCAATGACACCAGAGCGGGTAAATGACCCCAGTGAGGAGCTGGATAGCTACCTCAGCCCAACAAAGGTCCAGCAGTTCGAGCTCACCATGGGGATGCAGACAGCTACCCCAGAGACAGGACAGTCAAATGGACAATGGTAACCCCATAAACTGGGAGTTAAAGAAGGTTCCTTTGCCATCGTATAACAGGGCACCCACTCAGTAGGTGGGTTCCACTGAAGCCACAGCTAAATAATCAGAGACTGGATGGTTAATAAAGAGAATTGTAAACAGGAAAACTGTAAATTCGATTAATTCAATCTGTTCTTTGTAATGTTAAGACATGCAATGTATATACCTATGACCAACATGACAAATTGTACAGGTACCAAAGATTTATTTCTATGAATAAAGTATATTTTGAAATAAAATAAATACCAGAGCCCCAGCTAGTCATAATATATGTCAATGATTTAGATGAGGGAGCTAAATGTAATACCTCAAAATGAAAATGACACAAAACTGGGTGGAAGGCTGAGCTGTGAGGCGGATGCAAGGATGTTTCAATTTGATTTGGACAGGATGAGTGAGAAAGCAGATGCATGGCAAATGCAGTATAATGAGGATAAATGTGAGATTAGCCACTTTCGTAGCAAAGATTGGATGGTAGATTATGATTTGAATGGCTGTGAATTGAGAGAAGGAAATATTTAATGAGGCATAGGTGGCGTCATGCACCTGTTGCTGAATGTAAGTGCACAGGACAGTGGGAGGTGAATCCTCAGTGGAGGGCTATCTATGCGGGAGTCCGCCCCGTCTCTCTCAGGGATCTGGTGTGGAGGGTGTTGCACGCAGCGGTCCCCTGCAACCGCAGATTGTGGAAATTCATGGACTCACAGCCAACTGCTTGTTCTGTGGCGCTGTGAAGTCTGCGAACCATGTATATATTGGGTGTGGGTGTTTGCATTCCCTTTTTAGTTTTCTAGAGAACCTTCTCCTCAGTTTTTGGCTGCAGTTTAGTCCAACACTCCTGCTCTTTGGGCACCCTGTGCGGAGAGGGGAGGGTAAGTCAGAGGATCACCTCATGGGTTTGCTCCTGGGCTTAGCCAAACTGGCCATAAGCAGGTCCAGGCAGTGGGTCATGGAGGGGGTCATTATGGCTGATTGTCTGCCCCTTTTCCCAGCCATGTCAAGCCGGGGAGTCCCTAGAGAAGGAGCACATGCTATCCACCTACACCCTCGAGGTTTTCAGGGAGAGGTGGGCACAGCAGGGAGTGGAGTGCTTTATTTCCCCCTCCATTTTGATTTAATCCCTGCCCTCCCCTTCACTTTTTTGATCATGCAGCTTTGCCCTTTGATGGGAAGGGCATTGCTTGTCATTGGCCACCCTGGTGTTTCCTTTCTTCCTGGGGGTGGGAATTGAATAAAGATTTGTACACCTGTTGTCTTTCACTATGTCTCACACCTACACACACACAACATGGGTGCTGGGGGTTAATATAAGCACTACCTCAGTTAGGCTGTAGTGTGGGGTAAGGAAGAAAAAATTAACCAGGAGATTTAGAGTGTCCTCAGTTCAGAGGACTGACTCTGCGCTGGCTGGTACCACAGTCAGTATTTTCCTGCTGATTCGTTCTGCGCTTTGGAGGAGGAGAGTTTTCTTTATCTTTTTAAAAAAAATGTAAGAACACAGATGCAGTCGACAGTAAAGGCCTCAAACAAAAGTTGACCTTCATTATGAGAGGACTTGAGTACAGGAACGAGGATAGATCATTGCAATTACACAGATCATTGGTGAGGCCACTACTGGAATATTGTGCGCAGTTTTGGTCTCCTTATCTGAGGAAGGATGTTTTTGCTATTGCAGGAGAACAGCAAAGGTTTATCAACTTGATTCCTGGGGTGCCAGAGACGATGTATGAGGAAAGATTGAGTCGATTAGGACTATATTCACTCGTGTTTGGGAAAATGAGCGGCGTCTCATAGAAATCTATAAAATTCTAACCGGACGAGACAGGTTATGTGCAGGAATGATGTGGTAAATTGAATAATGCTGGTGCTTTATGAGCTGCAATCAGAGAAAAGTTGTCAGGTTATTTTAAAACCCCAACTCTTCATCTAATGAGACCACCATGGAGAGTGCCTGTCACCCCTCCTTGGTATGGCCAACATGTGATTGTTTTGTTTTTCTTAAAGTGTTTGTGACAGCAAGGCCTGGGCAAATTGCCTTCACAGTTGTGCCCAAATCTCCAAAAGATTAGAAAAGATATCTTTTTCATGGGAAATGGTACCAATGAACATGTTTGATTCAGCTCATTGAGAGAATTGTCACATTACAGCAAAAATATAAGGGTTACCAACATTGAGATGAAATGCAAAGCTGCTGGTCTGGATGTGATCGAAGGAAATGATGTAAACTTTGATATCTCTTGCCCCGAGCCTTTCGTTGCTTAATGTTTTCTTTCAAGTCTGTATCTTTTCCACTTTAAAAAGTCTTCTTTCTTGCTATTTTAAGACTAGCTTCTTCAATTTCCCAGTCATAATTTGTTATAGTTGAAATATTGTTACATCCACCTAAATTTCCAATCGTAGTTTCCAAGTGTAGGGAAATCAGAGTTGAGAGTGTGGTGCTGGAAAAGTACAGCATGTCACATACCATTCGAGGAGCAGGGGAATCAACATTTTGGGCATAAGCCCTTCATCAGGAATGAGAACTTGCTGACCTGCTGTGCTTTTCCAGCACCACACTCTTGACTCTGATCTCCAGCATCTGCAATCCTGACTTTGTCCAAGTGGAGGGAAATGACAGCATAGTGGTAGCATCACTGGACATCTAGATGATGTTACCTAGCCAGGTAATGAAACATCTGGATATCAAACCTACAGCTCAGCGAGCAAACCTACACCCTAAATCTAGACTATTGTTCGCATTGTATGGGTTTGGATGCCATCAGAATGGCTTCAATTAATAGCATTCAATTAACAAAATCCACAATCGTCTCAGTAATTGTGATCATAAGAATATTCCAATAACGCTTATAACAATGAGCTTCAACAATAAAATTTGCCATCCTTACTGGTCTAAATTACTTGTGACTCCTGAAACCATTCTGAACTGCCCTCTGCAATGGCCTAGCAAGTCACTCAATTCCAGGGCAATTAGGAATGAACAGTAAGTGTCAGTAATACCCACACGCATCAAAGAGGTTTTGAAAAGTTATTTGTAAATCAAGCTAAAGTTTGTCAGACTGTTAATTTTTCCCTTTACAGACGTGATTCTGTTCTCATTTAGTTTTTACATTCACTCAACCCACAATTCAGCAAGTGTCAGTGGATGATAATGAGGAACACTCACTTGCCTTGAGATGCTGAGATCTGCAACTGCAGGTGAGCTCAACTTCCTCAGGAAAGCACGAGGATCAAATCCACATGCATTGGTTCCACCCACACTAACACTTTTGCAGAATAAGTCAGCAATGACATGTGGAGTACGAATATTATAAATGTTGCTATATTCATAAAATATGAGGACATAGAACCCAGAATAGTACAGCACAGGAATAGGCCTTTCAGCTCATCATATTTGTGACAACTATGGTGCCATTCTAAACTAATCCCATCTGCCTGTATACGGTCTGTATCCTTCTATTCCCTGCTGATTGATGTGAAGATTAGATTAGATTACTTACAGTGCGGAAACAGGCCCTTCGGCCCAACAAGTCCACACCGACCCGCCGAAGCGCAACCCACCCATACCCCTACATACACCCCTTACCTAACACTACGGGCAATTTAGCATGGCCAATTCACCTGACCTGCACATCTTTGGACTGTGGGAGGAAACCGGAGCACCCGGAGGAAACCCAAGCAGACACGGGGAGAACGTGCAAACTCCACACAGTCAGTCGCCTGAGTCGGGAATTGAACCTGGGTCTCAGGCGCTGTGAGGCAGCAGTGCTAACCACTGTGCCACCGTGCCGCCCGCAATGTATCTGCCTAAATGCCCCTTAAGCTTTGCTGTCATATCTGCTTCTACCACTTTCCCAGGCATCTACCACTCTGTGTTAAACACTTGCCTTGCACAGCTCCTTTAAACATTTTTCCTTCCACTTTAAACTTATGTCCCCTGGTATTTTACATTACCACCCCAGGAAACAGATCCATGCCTCTCATCATTTTATATACTTTTATCAGGTCCACTTTCAGCCTGGGAAAAACAATCTAAGATTGTCCAACCTCTCCAAAGTACAAATACACACCATTCCAAGCAACATCCTGGCAAACCTATTTGCAGTGTCCATATCTTTTTGATAGTGTGGTGACCAAAACTGCACACAATGCTTCAACTGTGGCCGAACAAAAGTTTTATGCAGCTGAAACGTGACTTGTCAATATTTATACTCAATGACCTGACCGATGAAGGCAAGCATAACAAAGACCTTTTTCACTACCTTATCCACTTGTGTTGCCACTTGTAGGGATATATGTACTTGCATCCAAAGCTCCCTCTGTATATCAATGCTCCTAAGAGTCATGCCACCTCCTGTATACTTACCTCTTGTATTTAATCTCCCAAAACGTATTACTTCACATTTGTCTGGATTAAACTCCATCTGCTATTTCTCTGCCCAACTTTCCAACTTATCTATATCCTACCGTATTTGACAATACCATTTGACAATGGTATTCCTTACTATTCACAACACCACCAATTTTCATGTCATCTACAAACTTATTGATCAGACCACCTACATTGTCATCCAAATCATTCATATAAATTACATAAAACAGAGGTCCCAGCACTGATCGCTGCGGAGCATCACTGGTCACAAGCCTCTAGTCAGAAAAACATCCCTACACACTACCCTCCATCTTCTGTGACTAAGCCAAACTTGTATCCAACTTACCAACTTACTGAGGATCTCATGTGACTTAATCTTCTTGACTAACTTACCATGAGAAATCTTGTTAAATGCTTTATTAAAATCCACGTAGAAAACATCCGCTGCCTTGCCCTTATCAATCATCTTCACCACTTCCTTAAAAAGCTCAATCAAATTTGTGATGCAAGATCTCCCTGGCATAATGTCATGCTGCCCATTCCTAATAAGTCCATTCCTATCCAAATGTAAGTATTCCAAAGAATCATCTGCAATAATTTCCCTACTACTGACGTAAAGATTACTGGCCTGTAATTTCCTGGATTATCCCTGTTACCCTCCTTAAGCAAAGAACAACTTTGGCTATTCTCCAATCTTCTGGTGCTGAGCCTGTGGCCAAAGATCTCTGCCAAGGGCCCATCAATGTCCGAAACGTCGATTCTCCTGCTCTTTGGATGCTGCCTGACCTGCTGCGCTTTTCCAGCAACACATTTTCAGTTCTGATCTCCAGCATCTGCAGTCCTCACTTTCTCCTACAAGGGCCCATCAAGTACAGTATCCTTTGTCTCCCACAGTATCAAGGGATAGAGTCCATCAGGCCCTGGGGACTTATCGGCCTCAATGTTTTTCAAGATACTTACTACCTCCTTATTTTTAATATGGACATATCTGAGAATAGCAACATATCCATCCCTAATCTTACCTTCATCCACATCCTTCTGCTTGGTGAATACTGATATGAAACAATCATTAGGCATCTAATCATCTATCTCTGGCTCCATGCACAAATTTCTACCTTTGTCTTTGAATGGACAATCCTAGCTACCCTCTTGCTCCTAATATACACATAAAATGCCGTGAGACTCTCCTTGTTCCTACTTACCAAAGATAACTCATGGCCCATTTAAGCCCTCCCAATCCCTTCTTTATGTTGTTTCCTGTTTACTATATGTTCCTCAAAGGCCTTGTCTAATTTCAGTTTCCTAAACCTTACATATGCTTCATTTTCCTTTTGGACTTATATTTTAGTACCTCTTGCCATCCAGGGTCCCTGAATCGCACCACTATGATCTTTCATCCTCACAGGAACATGTTGACCTGAAATTTGATTGACTGGTCTTTAAAAAACACCAACATGTCAGATTTGGATTGCCCTCAACCAGCTTCTCCAAACTAATTTATCCTGTTCTGGCCTAATACTGTTAACGTTAGCCTTCACCCAGTCTAGCCCTTTCACCGAAGGACCAGTCTTATTCTTATCAATAGTTATAACTTACGAAATTGTGATCATTGTTCCCAAAATACTCCCCTACTGAAACTTCAATCACCCAACCAAACTCAATCACCAATACAAGGTTTAATATGGGCTCCTCCTTAGTTGCACTTTCTATATGTTGTTTCAAAAAAGCCTCCTGAATTCACTTAACACATTTTGCCTCATCTAAGCCACAGGAACTGAAGGAGTTCTAGTCAACATTGGGGAAATTAAAATCACTCACTATAACAACCCTATTGTTTTTACATCTTTCCATGATCTGCTTGCAGATTGATTCCTACACCTCCTGAAGACAATTGGGAGGCCTTTCGTGAACTCCATCACAAGAATTGTAGCTTTCTTATTCCTGAGTTCCAAATGTACATCCTCACTGGGTGAGCCCTCCAAGATGTCCTCTCTCAGTATAGCTGTGACATTCTCCTTAATCAGTAATGCAATTCCTACACCCCTGATACATCTCTCTCTCTATCATGCAAACACCTAAACCCTGGACCAGGTTAAGCTGCCAGTCCCGTCCTTATCTCAACCAGGTTTCTTCAGTAGTTGCAATATCATAGTTTCATGTACTAATCCAGACTCTAAACTCATCTGCCTTATCTGTTTTACTCCTTTCATGATTTGGAGGTGTTCGACTAAGGTGGACAAATTTAAAAATCAGTTGTGGTGCTTGGGTCAGAACTGCCTTTGTGTAAATAGTCAAAAAGTTCTACAAGGAGTAAGTTAAAAATCACACAAGACCAGGTTATAATCCAACAGGTTTATTTGGCAGCAGTAGCTTTAGAAGCACTGCTTCTTCATCAGGTGATCCTGCTCCACAACCACCTGATGAAGAAGCAGCACTTCGAAAGCTAGTGCTTTCAAATAAACCTGTTGGACTATAACCTGATCTTGTGTGATCTTTAACTTACTCCTTGCAGAATTTATTTGCAGGAAAGTCTATTAACTCTGCACAATGATAAATGTTGATAATATCATACAATACAAGGTCATCTTTTTTGACTATCTATACAAAGGCAGTTCTGACCCAAGCACCACAATCTCTTCCACAACGAGGGCAACGAGGCAAGTCATGCTGGTCAAAGATTTGGAGCAAATCCGTACTGTTAGGCACCAATCTGATCCATACTGACCATCCAGACAACTGAATAGCTGACCAACAAGTCTGGGTTGCTGTGACAATATGTGCTTACATGCGCTTGATGTGGTCCAGAGCTATTGATCATGATAATAGAAGCCCAAATTTCCTTTCTACCACTTGGCTAATGTGGAATTTGCTCCACTAATATTGTCTGCCTTTGGAAAATGTTGGAAATGTTTGTAGTTTGATATTTAACATGTTTAGGAATATATTTTCCTTGGCCATCAGATCCTTGAATAGGGCTTGAACACAAATCTTCTGGCTCAGGAGCAGAGGCACTTCCCACTGTGCAACAAGAGCTCCAACAAAACAAAGCAGAAGAGGTAAAATTTGAGTGATTCAAATAACATTTTAAGTTAGGGAAGGCAAATTTACAAGTTTAAAGGAATGAGCTACAAAGACTCTTTTTCCAGCATCATATTTCCATTGCTGTGACTCGCAGGTTGCTGTCTCTGGTTTGTAACTCTAACACCAGGTCATTTGATGATACCAAAACTGATGAGGTTATTTCATCCGAGAAGGATGGTTGGAGCTACACTCATACAGGAAAATGGACAGTGTCCTATCACACTCCTGATGATGCCTTGTAGATGTTGGACAGACTTTGTGGATACTTTATGGGAGTTATTCACTACAGAATGCCTTGTCTCTGACACATCACACTCCTGACTGACTTTACATGGTGGACAGCCTTTGAGGAGTCAGCAGTTGTATTAGATTAGATTCCCCACAGTGTGGAAACAGGCCCTTTGGCCCAACAAGTCCACACTGACCCTCCGAAGAGTAACCCACCCAGACACATTTCACTCTGACTAATGCACCTAACACTATGGGCAATTTAGCATGACTAATTCACCTGACCTGTACATCTTTTGGAATGTGGGAGGAAACCGGAGCACCCAGAGATAACCCAAGCAGACACGGGGAGAATGTGCAAACTCCTCACAGACAGTTGCCCAAGGTTGGAATTGAATTCAGGTCCCTGGCACTGTGAGGCAGCAATGCTAACCTCTGAGCCACCGTGCTGTATTACTTCTGTAGAATTTCCTTCTTTTTTATTCTTGTATGAGACACAGGTGTCACTGGCAAAGCTAGTGCTTGTGACCCATCCCTAGTTATCCTTGATCTGACTGGCTTGTTAAGGTAATTTCAGAGGGCAGATAAGAGTCAACCACATTGCTGTGGGTTTGAAGTCTTATGTAGACCATTTCAGATAAGGACAGCAGATTTCCTTGGCTAAAGTGTACCAGTTGGGATTTTTAAACACTCTGCTATAAATTCCAGATTTTATTGAATTCATGTTTCACCATGTATCATGGTGGGATTAGGACTCATGCTCCAAGACTATTATCTTTGGTTTCTAACTTACTAGTCCAATGACAGCATCCTTAACCCATCACCTCTTCTATCTGTAGTTTTTAGATGGTCAGTTCAGTTCAATTTCTGGTCAATTGTAACCCCAAGATTTTGATGGTGGGGGTTTCAGCACTGATAATTCCATTGAACCTCAGGGGGCTGTGATTAAGGTTCTCATTTATCGAGCATAGTCATTGCCTGGCCTTTGGTGACCATATAACATGAAAGTCAAGAGATTGGCTAGATCTTGGGAAATTAAATTGAATCTCTGTCAACTTGGTCAGTGCCAATACTGTACCTGGTCAGAGTGAAAGAAAAAATACAAGGTCCTTTTTACTACTAGGGTTATCAATACACAAACTAGTGGTATTATGCTGAACAGCCCGAGAACAAGTCATAAGGACAATTGTGCTTTAAAGTTGTGAGGCCCACTTCTAAAAGATTGCTGATTTTTTTCATAGAGTCCCTACAGTGTGGAAACAGGCCATTCAGCCCAAGTCCTCACCGAAGACCATCCCTCCCAGACTCACTCTCCTATTCCATCCCTGTAACCCTGCATTTCCCATGGCTGACCCACCTAACTTACACATCCCTAGACACTATGGATAATTTAGCATGCCCATTCCACCTAACCTGTATATCTTTGGACTGTGGGAGGAAACCAGAGCAGCCAGAGGAAACCTACAGGGAAACATGCCATTGCTACACAGTTGCCAGAGGGTGAAATCAAACCCAGATCCCTGGCACTGTGAGGCAGCAGTGTTAATCACTGAGCCACAGTGGCGACCCTTAGAAGATGCTTAAAAGAAAAGTAACTACACTGAAGGAACTTTCTGATGTTCAGCTGATTGTGCTTAACTTAAAAAATAACATTGAAAATGCGGTCACTATACACAATAAATGTATGCGGCCTGATTTCATTTGAATCAAGAAGCACTTTGGAAAAGTAGATGAATTAAATTTGCAATTGTCAATAAAGCAGAATGACATTCAAAAAGAAACCAATGAGGCAGCAAATGACAGGACAGATAAGCTATACAGTGAATGGAAAACGACTGTTGTTCAGTCTGTGGTCTCATCAAAGAGAGAATTTTACAAAGTTTTGACTGAAAGGTGACTTTTACTATAGTGTTGGGTTTTTTTTCCCTTGATCCTCTCTTTTACATCTCACTAAAGTATCCTAGCAACCTTTGCAACTTGGGCCATGACAGAATATGTTTCAGAGACAAAAAAGGAGATTTCGTTCATGCTTAGTCACCTTTTAAGGTCATGATTTTATCATATCTCGCAAAAAATGCCTATGTGAGAAATAATTGCAATTGCTATTCATTTATTATTCATTCCTTTTGACAAAAATGTTAATTTATCCAAAGGAAGTTATGAACAAAGAAATTCTTAAGGCACTGGTTATTGGGTCAAACACTTTCTACTTACAAGGTTGATTTAGAAATTACTATTCCACTGACTCTGAGCTCTTAATGCATTCCCATTCAGTCCATCATTTCATCATAAACTACCAAGCATTCAACCATCCAGAGTTCTAACTCTAACCCACTAGAATTCCCTACTGTGTTAATGCCCCTCGACCTCTTTCCCATTCTTCACAACTCTGCTTAAAGCTAATACCATTATATTGTATTTGTTTTACATATTACATAATATATATTTTATGAACGCTCCCTCCAAATGTCTTATTGTTGATCTCAACATCTGCGAAGTAACATTTATCTGCACTAATCAGGCTATAAAATCACTGGTTGCTGTTATGTTAAAGCAACTATGCATTAACAAACACTTGCACAGAGGCCATTCGAGAGTAAGTATTTACCTTGTATTTATCTCAAAAAGAAAGAAACAGCAAACCACAAAAAACCTGTTTTGCTCAGGAAGCATTTTTGTCTGACTGCCTGTGAAGCCGCTTGGGATTCTTTTTCTCGATATTAAAGGAACAGGATAATAGTAAACTTGTTTATAAGACCGTCTCTGACGGATATTTGTTTCTATTCTCATTGTGCAACTGCCTTTTCTTGTTTGCTGACTTAGAGGAGAAACCTTTCCAAAAAAATCCTGCCTTTACGCTCTAGGCTCCAACTTTATTACCGGAACACATTTGGCCTTTATATTAGGTTAAAACATTGTGTCGGTCAGCAGGTTCCATTTTTCATGCAGTAGCTTTTCAGTCTTTACTATATTGTGACATCTTTCAGATTGCATTCTAGCCTGGGTGAGTCCCCATTATATATTTTGTAAGAGCATTTGCATCGTTTTAAAGTAGGCTTTGTTGCAAAATACTAGCTACCTTTGGAATTGAGCAGAGAATCAATGAAGAGATTTGAACAGAGTTGTTCAAAATTATGAAAGGTTTTGTTAGTGTAAGTGAGAAAAGGCTGTTTCTATTGGCAGGTGGTAAGTAAACAAAGGACACAGATTTAAGGGAACTGGCAAAAGGGCCAGTGGGAGGATTATGTGAACATTTTCCTGATGAATCAGCTGTTAAGTCTGAAATGCACTGCCTAAAAGGGTAGTGAAAGCATACTCAAAAGTAGCTTTCCATGGGAAATAGACATGATTAGATAAACATTTACAGGACAATGAGGAAAGTGCAAAGCCATTGGATTTATTTATTGCTCTTTTAAAAACCATCAGCAGCATCGGTCAAACATTCACTCTCTTTGTTGTAGAATTCTCTGATATGAGGTTGAATGCATTGCAGAAAAGGTTAGTATTGTTACCTTGATCAAATATATCTGTTTCAGGAGATGCTGGAATGCGAGCTGACTCCTTGCAGCTTCCATTCATTCACTCATAAGTCAGTTTATTGGATTCAATAATGGGGATGGAAATGATGGTGAGTTCGGGGACGCAGGGGAGACTAAACAGAAACAAATTCTCAATACTTCCTTCAACCTAGTGAATCATTCACATGCAAGAAATCATAAGCAAAGTCAATAACTGTGTGAATTAGCAATCCTGTCTTATCTTTCAGAAAATAAATAGATATCGTAACTGTCAATGCATTGTGTCAACGTGAGTTAGATTGAATTACACAAATGGTTGCGTCTCACATATGAGAAATCTATGACTTGGGGATTGGTTACAGCATCTTCTCAAGTTCACAAATGTCCAATCAGGTGGACTTAAATTTGGATACTCAAAGAAGTCCCAAAATAAACTTCAAGCCTTATTAATATCATCTGTGTGGATAATTCAAGCCTGTTGCACTTTTACAGGCAGTACACATTATCAGTGCAATTGACTTAAATGTAACAGCTGAGATTAAATCTTGGATGGGTAATTAGGATGATGGGAGCTACTGAAAGGACTATAGTGGCATGAGGTCATTCTTAATTCTCCTGGCCTTCTCAATTTCTCTTTTAGGTTTAAACTGACCTATCAATTCTGACTATATCCTAGGCTTTAGCAGTTTATGATGATTTTTGAGTGGTCCAAGCCATTTGGAAACTACCTTCTAGAGGGTATCAGCCATTTGACCTTCATTAACATTTACCAAGTTTGGAATATATGCTTTAGAGAGTCACCCTAGATGTTGAAAGTAATCAGTCTGATGCATTCAACACTGGGCACTGCACAGATTAATCATGGACATTTCTACCACAGTGTTCATCATCATTCTGCACGGAAAGATGGGTGCTCGTATACAAAATACTCACCTTGGGTGTCACAGAAAAGTGAAGTGAAATACTTTTACTGTCTTTCTCTTCTGTCCATGTAGTTTTTAAATTTATTTTCCACCTTTAGAAATAGGCCATGACATTTTGTGAAAGCCAATTTAAAAATTACCCACAGCAAATTATTTGGTTGCATTTCAACTTTTTGCCTTATTGATAAACATAAACCACAAACAGAAATGAAAGCTTTATTGTTAAAGCTATTCAGAAACTATGTGTTTCAGTCACATTACCCAGATTCCGAGATGAGTCACTTTAGTTAACAAGGTGTCTTTGCTAAGTTGTCAGAGACAAACTGTAGGGTTGTTAGTATTGTCTCAAGTATAATGTACTTCAATGGTTTTCTTTCAAAGCAAACTCAGCTGTGGAGAGACATAATCTATGGTTTTTTGTAGGGTCTACACAATACAAGGATGTAATATTTCAGGAAGGTGATGCTTAACTTTTGTCCACTGGGACTTTCTACTCTGTGATTGTTACCAGCCATCTTAAAGTCCAATGAAACTCTTTGAAAAAAAAACAGAAGAGTATACCATGTTTTAAAAAGAAATCTAGTTTTTCTGCCTTATGGATATCATAATGGCCTTTCACATTCCAAAGCCGTCTGCACATGATGACGTTGATGCAAGGTACAATGAAACCAATTTGAGGGGTATTAAACTCCAGGAAGAACAGACAACATGATTTTGAATTGGCATATTGCAGTACATGGGAATAAACAGTGAAAAATCACTGCTTTGTGATAACATTTTTTGTTTTTAGTCTTTGGTTCCAATGCACTTTCTAAAAAGTGAAGTCCATAGGCCAAGAGAGTACCAGATGATATTCCATCAATGATCAGCTCCCCCTGATGGACCAAAATGCAATTACGCATCATTACAGAATGTCAGGATTGAGGAAGACAGACTTAAATTTGAGGGAATGACTTTTGCAACCCTGGACATGTAGTACTTAGGCCACCAAGAGAGCAAATTTTTTTTTCTTTGAATGAATTCATGAGATCTTTTATGGGAAGGCAGACAGAACTTCCAATAGTGAAACAATCTAACAGTGTTGTCATCAGGGATATGAGCTCAGGTTTCTGGAGAAGGACTTATATTAACGATTGAGAGACTGGAGTGCGGCCTCTGAACCAAACATCTTCAACAGAGGTAATGTTGCAAAGACACATTACCCGTATGTGTTATAATTACTTTACATCAACCTGTCCAGACATATTTCAACACAGCTATGAGACATGTGAGGATTGAATAATCATTTTGGTCATGCTGTGATACACCTCCACCTCCACCTTCTTAAAAACAAGGACTTAAAAACAGAAGAACTCAGAGCATGAGTAGGCATTCAGCTACTCAGACCTACTCAATGCTTAAACATTATCATGGCTGATCGCATCTCAACACCAACACCACTTTCCTGTCCATTTCCCATTATCCTTTAATCTACTATTAATTAAAAAAAAATCTCTCTGTCTCCTCCTTAAATGTATTTAGTGTTGGAGCATCCATTCTACTCTCGGGTGCTGAATTCCACAGGTTCATGACCCTTTGAGAGAAGTAATTACTCCTCACCTCTTTTTAAATCTGGCATCCCTTCACCCAAAAATATATCCTCTCATTCTCAATACCTTACAAGAGGTAACAACTGCTCTACATCTACTTTGTTAGAATTAAAATTAGAATGAGGCTAATTGTGTGTGTGAGAGTGTGGGAGTGGATGTGGGTGCCTGTGTGTTTGTGTGGGAGTGTGGGAGCGAGTGTGGGTGTGTGTGCGTTTGTGTGGGAGTGTGGGAGCGAGTGTGGGTGTGTGTGTGGGAGTGTGGGAGCGCAGGAATGCAGTGAAACGTTTACAATGTCTGGATGTAAGTTTGCTCACTGAGCTGGAATGTTCATTTTCAGATGTTTTGTCACCATACTAGGTAACATCATCAGTGAGCCCCCTGTGAAGCGCTGGTGTTATGTCCTGCTTTCTATTTAAGTGTCTTGGTTTCTTAAGGTGGGTGACATCTTTTCTTGTTCTTTTTCTCAGAGGATGGGAGATGGAGTCCAGTTCGATGTGTTTATTGATGGAGTTCCCGTTAGAATACCAGGCCTCTAGGAATTCTCATCCATGTCTCTATTTAGCATGCCCTAGGATGGATGTGTTGTCCCAGCGAAAGTAGTGCCCTTCCTTTTCTGCTCCTCTGAGAAAAAGAACCAGAAATCATATCACCCACCTTAAGAAACCGAGACACACAAATAGAAAGCGGGACATAACACCAGCGCTTCACAGGAGGTTCACTGATGATGGTGAAGAAACGTCTGAGAATGAATCTTCCAGCCCAGTAAGTGAACTTACATCCAGAATCACAACCTGAGCTACAAACCTTCTCAAAACTCATTCACACCTGAGGTGCAATATGCCAAAAATGGGAAACCTGCATCATCTGACTGAGCGCCACTTGCGAACAGCTGTACTTGCTGCATGAATACCTCAGGAATCAGGTACTACCAAAATGTCTTAAATACAAACTGCCACTCAACAACTCACCAGCTAAAAGTGTAACTGAACAAAATGGCTACAGAATGCTTCAAGAAATGATTGATGATGCCCAAAACCAACTCTGTAAATACAATTGGGAAATTTCATGCCAAAAAACTTTGTACACGGACGGGTCGGACCAGGAATGGACAGACACACTAGAATGAGCCATAAGCATCAACAGCAACAAACACAGAAGATGAAAAAAACTAGTTCTTCAGGAAAAACTAGACAAGCTCACGTTAAAGAACAAAACAGGCAACACAGAGGCTTGGATAAAAAAAACCTATCAGACCGACTATTAACAAGCACTGAAAAAAATGGCCCTAGTAAGAAGGTTAAATTAAAACTATATAGATTTGGACAGAAAGGACTTCCTAGTGTCATTAGAATCAATACCTAAGGACATTGGACTCACAGGAGAAACCCAGCAGACCATCAACCAGACAGTTGCACCAACATTAAGCAGGAAAAAGGAAGGAAACACACAATACATAGGAAAGGAAAACCCTAGAAAGACTCAAAAAGACAAAAACATTGCAATCCTACCTGCTGACGAAGGACACGTGAGTATCATTCTAAAGAGAATGGAGTACATTGAAAAAGAGCACTTACTACTTGCAGATAATGACACTTACCAACAGGTGGCGATAGACCGGACCGCACAAGTGGAAAACTGAATCACATCCTTACTGAAAAAGCTTCATAAAATCAAGAGAAATAAATAAGACCGACTTCTAAAAACTAAAACTGGATGGATCCAACACAACACGCTTCTACGGACTACCTAAAATGCACAAACCAAGACCCCCCCCCTCAGACCTGGAACACCAACATAATGACGTGCCAAGGAACTCCACTGAAAACTAAAATACCACTAAAACACACCAGTCCATTCACTCCGCCCAAGAATTCCTGAAAACCATCAAAGTCACCAAGATAGAAGAGGATGAAATAATGGTCTTCCCTGATGTAACAGCTCTGTTCACATCCATTAACATTAACCTGGCCAAAGAAACATCGACTGCACTAGAGAGGAACCAAAGACACAAACACCAGACAGCACCAATTTCATCAGCAAAGATAACATCCTCAAGCTAGTGGACTTGTGCTTCACCACCGACGTTACATTCAATTACAAGATCTACAAGCAAACTAATGTAAAACCCGTAGGATCACCAATATCACCGAGCAGGAACACTAATGCAGAGACTGGAACAAGCAGCCTTCCCAACCATCCAATCCGAACTTTGGGTCCACTACATGGACAACACCTTTGTCATCACAAAACGGAACAAATTAGAGGTAACGTACAACATCATCACCAATATCCTGACTGGCATTAAATTCCCAAAAGAGGAGAAAGACAACAGATTCCCATTCCATGTGATAGTAGAATAAACAGTGAATGGACAATTTCAAATCACCATCTACAGGAAAATAACACACTCAGACCAAATACTTTGCTGCAGAAACAATCATCCCAACACCCATAAACGAAGGGCGTGGAGGCCCTGGTCATGGCGAATGGAGGTATACAGGGACTGGATGTTGAGGTGAAAATAAGGCGTTGGGAGCCCAGGGAACTGAGGTCTTGGAGGAGGTGGAGGGCATGGTTGGTGTTCCAAATGTATGTGGGGAGTTCCTGGATCAGGGGGGATTGAGGTATGTGGAGATATTTACTGTGAAAAAGGATATGGAAGATATAGACTGCAGGGAAATAGATGATGACATCTTGCAAAATGTCCATATTACAGAGGAGGAAATGCTGGATGTCTTGAAACAGGTAAAGGTAGATAAATCCCCAGGACCTGATCAGGTGTACCGTAGAACACTGTGGGAAGCTAGAGAAGTAATTTCTAGGCCTCTTGTTGAGATATTTGTATCATCAATAGTCACAGGTGAGGTGCCGGAAGACACCACTTGGATAGGAGATAGAACCGGGTGGTGTGGGGTTCCTGAACTGTGCAGTTGGAAGCTGTGGGTGGGAGATCCCCTGAGGTTGTGTATGGTCTGGGAGATGATGGTTTGGTGGTGGGAGATGAGGTCATGGTTGAGGGGCCGGTGGGAAAGATGTCTTCAAGTTGGCGCCTGGCTTCAGCAGTGTAAAGGTCAGTGCACCAAACTACCACTGCATCCCCCCCCACCCTTGTCCGCTGGTTTGATTGTGAGGTTGAGATTGGAGCAGAGGGAGTGGAGGGCTGTGCATTGTAAGGGTGAGAGGTTGCAGTGGTGGAGTGGGGTTGAGAGGTTCAGGCAGTCAATGTCAAAGGTGACCGACTCAACACTGACATTGTCTAAAAACCCACCGACTCAGCTACCTGAACTACACCTCCTCCCACCCTATCTCCTGCAAAAATGCTATCCCATATTCCCAATTCCTCTGCCTCCACCACATCTACGCACGTAATATGAAATCCACACACCCCTCAACTCACTGCTATCCATGTGCATGTCCAGCAGTCGCTTAAATGTCCCAATGACGCTGCTTCCACCACCACAGCTGGCAACGCATTCCTTGCATTCACAACTCTCTGCATAAAAAGCTACCTCTGATGTTTTCTCTATACCTTCCTCCTAGTATCTTAAAACTAAGACCCCTCGTGCCAATCAATGCTGCCCTGGGGAAAAGTCACTGGCTATTGACTCTATCCATTCCTTTCATTACCTTGTGTACCTCGAACAGGTCACCTCTCTTCCTCCTTCTCTCCAGGGAGAAAAATCTGAGCTTAGTCAACCCCTCTTTGTAAGACAAGCTCTCCAGTCTAGGGAGCATGCTGGTAAACCTTCTTTGCATCTTCTCCAAAGCCCCCGTATCATTCCTATCATAGGGCAACCAGAACTGGACACAATATTCCAAGGGTTGTCTCACTAAGGTCTTGTAGAACTGCAGGAAAACCTCACGGCTCTTAAACTCGATCCCCTTGTTAATGAAGGCCGGAACACCATATGCTTTCTTAACAACCCTATCCACTTGGGTGGCATCTTTGCGGAATCTATGCACTTGAACATCAAGATCCCTCTGTTCCTCCACACTGCCAAGAATCCAGTTTTTAATCATATATTCAGCATTCAAGTTCAACCTTTGAAACTGCATCACTTTGCACATATCCAGGTTGAACTCCATCTGCCATTTCTCAGCCCAACTCTGCATCCTGTCTATGTTCCGTTGCAGCCTGCAATTGTTGTCAATACTATCAACGGCACCTCCAACCTTTGTGTCATTCTGCAAATTTACTAACCCGCCCCTCAACCTGCTCATCCAAGTCATTTATAAAAACTACAAGGAAGCAGAGGCCCAAGAACAAAGCCCTGTGGGACACCACTCACCACGACCTCCAGGCAGAATACTTTCCATCCACAACCGCTCTCTGCCTTCTGTCAGCCCACTAATTCTGAATTCAGGCAGCGAACTCTCCCTGTATCCCATACATCCTGACTTTATTAATGCGCCTATCATGGGGAACCTTATCAAATGCCTTGCTGAAGTCCATACACACTATATCCACTGCTCGACCTTCGTTGACCTGTCCCATCACCTCCTCAAAGACCTCAATAAGATTTGTGAGGCATGACTTGCCCCTCGAGTAAAAAGTGAGGTCTGCAGATGCTGGAGATCAGAGCTGAAAATGTGTTGCTGGTTAAAGCACAGCAGGTCAGGCAGCATCCAAGGAACAGGAAATTCGATGTTGCGGGCCAGAGCCCTTCATCAGGAATGAAGGGCTCTGGCCCAAAACGTCGAATTTCCATGACTTGCCCCTCACAAAGCCATGCTGACTGCCTTTAATCACACTATGCTTTTCCAAATAGTCATAAATCCTATCCCTCAGAATCCTTTCCAAAACTTTGCTGACCACAGACTTAAGACTATCTGGCCTGTAATTGCCAGGGATTTCCCTATTAATCTTCTTGAAAAGAGAAACAACATTCACCTCCCTCCAATCTCCCGGTACAACTCCCATGGAGAGTGATTAAGCAAAGATCTTTCCAGCGGCTTAGCAACCTCCTCTCTCGTTTCCCGGAGCAACCTACAATAAATCTGGTCTGGCCCTGGGGACTTATCAACCTTAATGCTTCCCAAAATTTCTAGCACTTCAACTTCATCAATCTTGGTCTGTTCACGCCTGCTTCCCAGCTCCTCAAAGTTCTCATTTACAACAAGGTCCCTTTCCTAAGTGAGAACCGAAGAGAAAAACTTAATTAGGGCTTTCCCAATCTGCTCAGACTCTACACACAAGTTCCCTCTGCTATCCCTGACCAGCCCTACCTTCTCCCTGATCATTCTCTTATTCCTCATGTGTGAGTAAAATGCCTTTGGATTCTCCCTAATCCTTTCTGCCAAACCTTACTCATGCCCCCTCTTGGCTCTCTTCAGTTTATTTCTGAGCTTCTTTCTCGTAAGCTTGCAATCATCTAAAGCTGTGCTAGATCCTTGCTTCCTCCACCTTACATAAGTTGCCTTCTTCCTGTTGATGAGAAGTTGCTCTGTCCTCGTCATCCAAGGTTTCTTAATCTTACCCCTTCCTGCCTGTCTCAGAGGAACAAATTCATCATCACTTGCAGCAACTGCTCCTTAAACAGGCTCCACATGTTGTTGTGCCTTTTCTGTGGAATAAATGCTCCCAATCTGTACTTCCCAAGTCCTGTCATAATTTCCTTTTCCCCAGTTAAATATCTTCCCTTGGTAACTGCTCCTCTCCTTCTCCAGGCTATTGTAAATGTGAGGCATTTGTGGTCACTCTCACCAAAGTGTTCTCCCTCCATGGGATCTGATACCTGTCCTGGTTCGTTGCCGAGGACCAAATCCAAAATGGCCTCTTCTCTTGTTGGTAAAAACAAGGACTGCAGATGCTGGAAACCAGATTCTGGATTAGTGGTGCAGGAAGAGCACAGCAGTTCAGGCAGCATCCAAAGTGCAGCGAAATCGACGTTTCGGTCAAAAGCCCTTCATCAAGAATAAAGGCAGTGAGCCTGAAGTGTGGAGCGATGAGCTAGAGGAGGGTGGGGGTGGGGAGAAAGTAGCATAGAGTACAATGGGTGAGTGGGGGATGGGATGAAGGTGATAGGTCAGGGAGGAGAGGGTGGAGTGGATAGGTGGAAAAGAAGATAGGCAGGTAGGACAAGTCTGGACAAGTCATGGGGACAGTCCTGAGTTGGAAGTTTGGAACTAGGGTGAGGTGGGGGAAGGGAAAATGAGGAAACTGTTGAAGTCTACATTGATGCCCTGGGGTTGAAGTGTTCTGAGGCGGAAGATGAGGCCTTCTTCCTCCAGGCATCTGGTGGTGGGGGAGTGACGGTGAAGGAGGCCCAGGACCTCCATGTCCTCGGCAGAGTGGGAGGGGGAGTTGAAATGTTGGGCCACGGGGTGGTGTGGTTGATTGGTGCAGGTGTCCTGGAGATGTTCCCTAAAGCACTCTGCTAGGAGGCGCCCAGTCTCCCTAACGTAGAGGATACTGCATCAGGAGCAACGGATACAATAAATGATATTAGTGGATGTGCAGGTAAAACTTTGATGGATGTGGAAGGGTCCTTTAGGATCTTGGATAGAGGTGATGGAGGAGGTGTGGGCACAGGTTTTACAGTTCCTGAGGTGGCAGGGGAAAGTGTCAGGATGTGAGGGTGGGTTGTAGGGGGGCGTGGACCTGACCAGGTAGTCACAGAGGGAACGGTCTTTGCGGAAGGCGTAAAGGGGTGGGGAGGGAAATATATCCCTGGTGGTGGGGTCTTTTTGGAGGCGGAAATGTCGGCGGATGATTTCGTTTATGCGAAGGGTTGTAGGGTGGAAGGTGATCACCAGGGGCGTTTTGTCCTTGTTACGGTTGGAGGGGTGGGGTCTGAGGGCGGAGGTGCGGGATGTGGACGAGATGCGTTGGAGGGCATCTTGAACCATGTGGGAAGGGAAATTGCGGTCTCTAAAGAAGGAGGCCATCTGGTGTGTTCTACGGTGCAACTGGTCCTCCTGGGAGCAGATACAGCAGAGACAGAGGAATTGGGAATACGGGATGGCATTTTTGAAAGAGGTAGGGTGGGAAGAGGTGTAATCCAGGTAACTGTAGGAGTCGGTGGGTTTGTAAAAAATGTCAGTGTCAAGTCGGTCGTTATTAATGGAGATGGAGAGGTCCAGGAAGTGGAGGGAGGTGCCAGGTAAATTTAAGGTCAGGGTGGAATGTGTTGGTGAAGTTGATGAATTGTTCAACCTCCTCCTCTCCTCTTGTTGGCCTGTCTACATACTGAGTAAGGAAACCCTTCTGAACACACCTGACAAAATGGCTCCATCCAAACCATCTGCACAAAGGAGGTTCCAGTCAATATTGGGAAAGTTGCAGTCCCCATAACAACAACCCTGCTCCATCTGCATTTTTCCAAAATCTGCCAGCCTATCAGTTCTTCAATTTCTCTGTTGCTATTAGGTGGTCTGTAGAAAACCCCCAACGTGGTTGCTGTGTCCTTGCTGTTCCTAACTTCCACCCATACTGACTCAGTAGACAAACCTTCCTCAACAACCTTCATTTCTGTTGCTGTGATTCACTCTCTGATTAGCAATGCTACACCCCCTCCTCTTTTACCATCCTCCCTTTTCTTTTTAAACGTTCTAAACTCTGGAACATCTAACAACCATTCCTGCCCCTGTGAAATCCACATCTCCTTTATGCCACAACATCATAGTCCCAAGTACTGATCCATGTTCTAAGTCCATCACTCTTATTTCTGACACTCCTTGCATTAAAGCAGACACTTTAACTCATCCTTTTGTTTCATCAGGTGAAAAACCTTCCCGATAGATTCATGACATAACCTATCACTGACCCATCTACAACAACCCCCTCTCTGGTTCCCAACCCCTTGTCAAACTAGTTTAAACCCTTCTGAACCTCGTCCAGTCCACTCCGCTCAGTGCCTCCAGCCCACTCAGCTCTGCTCCAACCCTCAGCCACTCTGTCAATCCCCTTTAACAAATGGGAGAGCTCAATGAGATCTGCTCTGATCCAGCTGAACACTCGTGACTAGAGGCCTAAATTGTTCAATTTGTCCTCATAAAACAAATCTTTCATCCCTGCAATTGATCCAGAGAACCTTCTCTGAATGCCTTGACTGAAATCAAGTAAAGGGACAAAGCCTTCACACAGCCCTTCAGATGCAGTTTCAACAATACTTTATATAAGTGCAACGAGACTTCTCTTCTTTTATAGGAGAAAGCGAGGACTGCAGATGCTGGAGATCAGAGTTGAGAGTGTGAAGCTGGAAAAGCACAGCAGATCAGGCAGCATCTGAGGAGCAGGAGAATTGAAGTTTTGGGCATAAGCCCTTCATCAGGAATATGATATGAATTCCTGATGTAGGGCTTATGCCCAAAATGTCACTTCTCCTGCTACTGGATGCTGTCCGACCTCTGTGCTTTTCCAGCACCACACTTTTGACTCTGATCTCCAGCAGTCCTCACTTTCACCTCTAGGAGGAATATGGTGACTTTGCTTTTACCTGATCCATTTGTAAATTTCATATTTCATTATTGAAACTTACTTTCTTATCTATTATACTGTCATTTGCAAATTTGTATTAGTACATTCTATGCCAGTTTCCAAGTCTTTCATATAGAATGTAAATATTTGGGGACTGAGGACTGAATTCTATGTCACCCCGCTGATTACATCTTGCCAAACAGAAAAATTGGCCTCATTTATGCCAATTCTCTACTTTCTGATGGTTATCCAATCTCTTCTCAACTGGATGTATTACAATAACTCCACGTGATCTGACCTTTGTACTAACCTTTTGTGCAGCACCTTATCAAATGCCTTCGAAAAGTACAGATATACTACATCTACAGGATTCCTATTATCCATACTGCTTTTTACATATTCAGAGTACATTATTGCTGCACCACAACAGCCCATAGTGTTTTAACAAGGTACTTCACAAAAGATTAAGTCATAACAACCCATAGTGTTGGATGTAATATATTGGCGTGGATAGAGAATTATCTAAATGGCTGGAGGGGTGTGGGGATATGGGGCCCTTTTTCAAGTTGGCAACATGGAACCAATGGAGTTCCACATGGATCAGAGCTGGTAGCCCAACCTTTTACAATACATATTAATGACATGGAGGGAGGAAACAAAAGTATGGTTGCCAAATTTACAGAAAACACAAAAATAGAAAGAAAGACAGGTTTCACAAAGGGTACAAATAGGTCACAGACAGAAATTGACAACTTAAGTAAATGGCAGGGACAACAAAATAACAGTAGTATTTAAATGGAGAAAAACTACAAAAAGCAGGGATATTTATGCATGAAACATCAAAAGCTAGTAAACAGATGCAGCATGTAACCATGAAGCCTAATCTTTTTAAAATTCATTTATGGACTGTGTGCATAGCTGGCTGGCTAACAAGTATTTTCCATCCCTAGTTGCTCTTGAGAAGTTGGTCCTGAGGTGCCTTCTTGAACTGTTGTAGTCATCACACTGTGGATTCATTCACAAGTCCATTACAAATTCCAGCATTTTGACCCACTAAGAGCGAAGGAACGGCAATATATTACCCAGTCAGGTTGGTGAGTGGTTTGGAGGGGAATTTGCAGGTGGTGATGTTCCCATGCCCATGTCCCTCTAGATGGAGGTGGTCAGAGTTTGAAAGGTGTTGTCTACAGGTCTTTGATAAAATTCTGCAATGCATCTTACAAATGGTGCACCCTGCTGCTACTGAGTATCAGTGGAGAAGTTTTGTTTATGGATTAGATTACTTACAGTGTGGAAACAGGCCCTTCGGCTCAACAAGTCCACACTGACCCGCCGAAGCGCAAACCACCCATACCCTGACATTTACCCCTTACCTAACACTACGGGCAATTTAGCATGGCCAATTCACCTGACCCGCACATCTTTGGACTGTGGGAGGAAACCGGAGCACCCGGAGGAAACCCACGCAGACACGGGGAGAATGTGCAAACTCCACACAGTCAGTCGCCTGAGTCGGGAATTGAACCCGGGTCTCAGGTGCTGTGAGGCAACAGTGCTAACTCTCTGTGCCACCTAGGATGTTATGCTAATTAAACAGACAGTTTTGTCTTGGATGGTGTCAAGCTTCTTGAGAGTTGTCGAAGCTGCACTGATCCAGGCAAGTAGGGAATATTCCATCACACTCCTGACTTGTGTCTTCTAGATGGTGGATAGGCTTTGAGGAGTCAGAAGGTGAGTTACTCACCGCAGTATTCCTAACCTCTGATCTTCTCTTGTAGCACTGTGTTATGTGACGAGGTCCAGTTGAGTTTCTGGTCAATGATGACTCCAAAGTTATTGATAGTAAGGGATACAGTAATGTTAACACCATTAATGTCAAGGGCCAGAGGTTGAATTGTCTCTTACTGGTGATAGTCATTGTCTGACATTTGTATCGTGCATATGTTATTTTTCACTCGTCAGCCCAAGTCTGGGTATTAGCCAGATATTGCTGCATTTGAGCATGGACAGCTTCAGTATCTGAGGAGTCATGAATGGTGCTGAATATTGTGCAATCATTGGTGAACATCCCTACTTCTGACCTTATGATGGAGAGAATATCATAGATGATGAAGCAGAAGATGGTTAAACCTAGGATACTACATTGAGGAATTCCTGATGAGATTCCTGGAACTGTCCAACAACCACAGCCAACTTCTTATGTGCTAATTATGATTACAACTGTTGGAGAATTTGTCCTTGATACCCCTTGATTCTAGCTTCATTAGAACTCCTCAATGGCATACTTGTGGAATTCGGCTCTTTTGTCCACCTTTAAATTAAGGCTTTAATGAGGTCTGAAACTGAATGGCGATAGCAGAATTGAAACTGGGTATCACTGAGCAGGTTATTGCTGATCTGGTGCTGCTTTATAGTATTTTTGATGACACCTTCCATCACCTTACTGATGATCAAGATTAGACAGATTGGGTGGTAATTGGCTGAAATAGATTTATCTTGCTTTTTGTGTACAGGACAGACCAGGGAAATTTTCCACATTGTTGCCAGCAAATTGGATCAGCTTGGCTAGGGGAGCACAAAGTGCTGGAGCAAAAGTCTTAAGTACTATTGCCAGAATGTTGTCAGGAACCATCGCTTTTGCAGTATCCAACCATTTATTGACATTGATTGATTGATTGAGTGATTGATTGACACGTGTACTGAGTTACAGTGAAAAGTGTTGTTTCTGAGCAGTACAAGCATATCACAGTAAACAAGGATATACAGATTGAAAAAACTTAGACAGAGGCATATAAGTTACATTGACAGAGCGTGCGCTAACATTAGCAAGATTAGCATTATTTGAGGCCAGAGAGTCCATTCACCAGTCTCATAATGGCCAGAAAGAAGCTTTTCCTGAACCATCTGGTGCATGTGTTCAGGATTCTGCATCTTCTGCCTGACAGAAGAGGTTGTAGGAGATCATTACTGGGATGCGAAGGGTCTTTGCTGATGTTGACAGCCTTTCCGCCACAGCAAGCTGTGTAAATGGAGTCCATGGCTGGAAGATTGGTTTCCATGATGGCCTGGACTATGCACACCATCTTCTGTAGGTTCTTCCTGTCCTGGGCAGAGCAGTTGCCATACCAGACTGTTATGCACACAGACAGTATGCTCTCAATCGTGCATCCATAGACGTTGGTGAGGATCCTTATGGACATGCCATATTTCCTTAGCTACCTGAGGAGGAAGAGATATTTTTGGTCTTTCTTGACTGTCGCATCTATGTAGGAAGTTGGTTATCATCACTCTGATGAACTTGACACTCTTTACCCTGTCATAGTCGAAAGGTGTGTGGGTTAGCTGGATAGACCATGATAAATTGCTCATAGAATCTAGGGATGTGCAGGTTAGGTGGATTAGCCAAGGGAAATGTAGTGTTACGGGGTAGGGAAATGATTCTGGATGGGATGCTCTTCAAAGGTCAGTGTGGACTTCTTGGGCCAAATGGCCTGTTTCCATACTGTAGGGATACTATGGCTCAAGAATCAAGGATTATAGGGAAAGGGTAGGAAAGTAGATGTGATAATTTTGGATCAGTCAAAATCCTATTGAATAGTAGAGTAAGCTCAAGGGCTAAATGGCTTTTTCATGGTCTTATGTCTTATGGTTTTTGTCCAAGGACAGCTTTTGCATGCAAATGGAACACAACTTGATCACCAGATAAAACATCAAACTATCTGAATGATGAATCATGAACACAATTGGGAGTGGTGGAAATGGACATATTCTGCAGCATCACATCTAGTTACTTCCTATCTACCAGTTCTCTTTACTTACTTATTTTAAACAACTTGTTTTGATATGTTACAGTATGCCTACAAGACAAGGGACTTCACCCAGACCTTTTGACCTAGAGGCAGAAACACTACTACCCCACCACATGACCATAAGGGGAAAGGCACCACTGAAATTAGAACTTAGGATAAGGCCAAAAGACATAGAGGCCATTTGGCCCATTGGATCCGCTCCACCTTTCGATCATGGCTGATTGGTTTCTCAACACCAACAGCCCCCAAGCCCCCACCAACATCCTCCTGGGGTCACGCATAACCCAATCATCCTCTTGTCAATAACCCATCTATCTCAATCTTAAGTGCACTCAATGACTTGGCCTCTGTGCATCGAATTTCACAGTTTCACTACTCTCTGGCTTAAGAAATTCATCTTCATCTCAGTTCCAAAAGGTAGTCCTTTCACTCTGAGGCTGTCTCCTCAGATCTTAATCTTTCCTATTAGTGGAAACATCTTCTCCATGTCCACGCTATACAGCTTTTTCAGGAGTTTGTAAGTTTCAGTTAGACCCTCCCTCATTCTTCTAAAGACCAACGAGTAAAATTCCAGAGTCCCCTTCTGAAAAGCCCTTCATCCCTGGGATGATTCTTGTCAACTTTGCCTAGACCCACTCCAATACCTGCACATCCTTCCTTATATAGAGGGCACAAAGCTGCTCTCAGTATTCCAAAAGCGGTCTGTCTTATGCAGTCTCAGCTTTTGTAATCTAGCCCTCTTGAAATGGATCTCCTGTTGACAAACGTGGCTCTTTCACACACCAAGCCGCAGTTCCCAGTCTCCCATATAAGCTGTAAATTTTTAAATCAACTTCTTCAGGCACGCCTCTGAAGCAGGTGGGATTTGAACTCAGGCCTTACCGTGGCAAACTCAGGGAACAACAGTTTCATGTCCCCAACAACTGGATTGATCTGCCACAAATTCATACTATGTAACATCCTTATAAATAGCTAATGAGATGTTTTTTCAATTATTCCCTTTCCAGTCCTGGGAATCTATGTTTTGCACTTCCTGCATTATTTGTCTTCCTGTATTTGGAAGTGTTGGCTTGGAAGGGTTACAGAACTAATTCATGGCCTGTTAATTACTATTTGTGTTTATGACTATTTCTCCATTAAATATAATCAGTTTCTTTTATGTTGTTGGCTCAACTAGCTCCTTAAAACCAACATGGGCGACATGGTGGCAAAGTGGTTAGCACTGCTGCCTCACAGCGCCAGAGACCCAGGTTTAATTCCCGCCTCAGGCGACTCTCTGTGTGGAGTTTGCACATCCTCCCCGTGTCTGCGTGGGTTTCCTCCGAGTGCTCCGGTTTCCTCCCACAATCCAAAAATATGCAGGTTAGGTGAACTGGCCATGCTAAATTGCCTGTAATGTTAGGTATAGGGGAATGGGTCTTGGTGGGTTGCGCTTTAGTGGTTTGGTGTGGACTTGTTGGGCCAAAGGACCTGTTTCCACACTGTAAGTAATCTAATTCTAATCCCACCTTTTCCTGAATATAATTATCATTTCCGTTGAAATAAAAAGTTAAGAAAGTGGGTGGAAAAAGGGAATTCTAATGGCAATCATTTGCGACTTATTAAAATCATAATTCTGGTGATAAAACTCCATCCTTCAGGAGTTATGTACAAAGAACTTTGAGTAACATGCTTGGAGATTGCCATTGTTTCTAGTGCGGAGGTCTGTTTATGCAAGAATTACAAAGTGACAGGGTTTTGAAGTTTGCCCCAACAGAAAAAGGCTCTAACTTCACAATCAGAGCAACATTCATTTTCATTTGTGAACGGGACTTAATTGCTTAATGGAAGGGCAGATATCCATTGTAAAAGACAACAATAAAGCTGATAAGTAAGCCATGGGAAGATGAAACAACTCAAGTAACTCTTGAGGTAGAAAAGAGTACTTAAGATTTTTCATTCAAAAAATACATGCAATGCTGGGAACATGCAGACATTTCACAAGTGCAATTGCTTACCATTGTACAGTTCAGCCAAAAGCTATTAAATATTATCTTGATCCTCATTTGCACTGCATCATGAGATAAGTTATAATTTAATAGAGTTTGTGCTTTTGGGTAGGATTAACTCCGGAAGGAGAGAAACAATTTAGATCTCAGTTTTACTAGAAATTGGCTGAGTCTAATTTTTGGTGAGTACTTTGGAGGGTTTCTCTCTGCGGGCCTCAGCAATTTTTCTCATGCTATCTTTCCAGTTGCCCCAGTAGTATCCTACTCATTGATCACTCACCCACCACAGGCAGAAGTAGTAGGCACTACCAAGACCTCTTAGGATTCCTGGCACTAACAGCAGGTCATGTGTGAACAAGCATCAGCAGTCTGCAGGCTCCCTGAACAGTTTGGTTTGTTTGCCCCAGAAGTGAGACAAAGGGTAATTGGCATCCTGCTTTGCTGATGAGGAGCTGGAGGTAATGCTGGATTCTTCTTTCGAGGGGCGGTGGGGGGGGGGGGGGGGGGGGGGGCGGTGTGGGGGGGGGGGTGAGGGGGAGTTGGGGGCAGGCTTGGGTGCAAGGTCACTGTCCAGAAATGTTGGTGACTGTTGGAGGAATAGAAGAGCAAGCCGTAAGGTGGGGTCATGAGGTTACCACTCTGACCTTTATGACAGGAATTGCAACCAAGTATATTCTCACTTGTGATGGGAAAACAGGGAACAGCTTGTCAATGAAGAAAGATGATATAATAAGGATGACATTATATCCTCATTACGATGCATGCAAACAAGCCTAATGTCATTCACTAGCAATAATCTCACCTTGCTATTCAACACTTGGTTGGTTAATGTGATCTTTTGCACTTGCCATGAAGAAACTCCTTGCTGCTGGGCTCATGCAATTCTTCCAACTTTTTTGCCAATGCTCAGACCATACATCTCAAAAGATTCCAACCTTAGACTAAGTAAAACCTGAAGTATTTTATATCTAATCTCATAAAAGACTTGATGAACTGCAGAACCTTTCCTTAGTCTAGACTTTTATATGTCCTTAATTCCCATTTTAATAGATTGTGCACTTTTAATGTAATAAGTTGACCTTTACATTTTGAATATCAAAGCCCTTTCCCCATTATCAAGAACTGCAAATAAATATGTTTTAAAAGGGTAACATTCATTGTTGAGTCTGTTGTGAAGCTTAGAAAGATTGAGTGTTGTAAGGCAGTATTTAGGAACGTGTTTTAGAGTGATGATATATTTGGTTGTGGTGCTCCTCCATGCTACAAAATACCACGACAGTATTACATTTGTACACGTTGACAACATATTTGAGTTTTTTTATGAAGTACAAGTTATGATTGTAAGTGGCTGGGTCACAATATTGGTGTAGCAATTATTTATTACATTCACAATCCAAATACTTGCAATTTTTAATGTGTCACTGACCTCATTGATGAGTAGGAAAGTGTTGTTGCTATTGCTTCTTTGAAAGCCCTTGCTGCACAAATCTCAATTTATTCCTGTCTGTTCAGAGATGATTTGAAGCATGTTGCATACTCAGATAATTATTCCAAACCAGGCAGTTCTGGTAATCAGTCTTGCAATAAGTTCTTTTTTAATAGAAGGGCTCTGCTTTTGAACGTACTTTGAGTGACAGATCTATAGAAAAGCAATATATATTTCGATTTTCTTAAAAGAAAGTAAAAATAATTACAGGATAGTGGATGAATTTAAAATATGAGGTTTCCATTATGAACTTGTGTCTCTAGCACAAAATTGTTTTTAAATAAATGAGACAAGTACAGGTTACTGCAACTAGGCCTCAGTGACAGTATTGCCATTTTAGTTGGTGTGTCATTCAGCAAATAACTGTGATTAATATGTTACAGAACCTTTCCATTATGATCTGTCCATTTCTTTCAATGGTCCATTGCTGTCCTTCACTCAAAGCTTTCCCATACACTTCATAACCTCTTAATTTTTACCTGAACTTCACCTCTTCCCAACTTTGACCTATCTGGACCGTTCCATATCACCTGTCCTTCATGGAGAAATTTATTAGGAAAAACACCTTTGACCACAAGTCCATCAGGAAGTGGTCAGCACGTAGTGTCCTCGAGACCCTTCGGGAAAAGGAGAGGGCGAATCCTATCAAGCGGTTCTCTGAGCAGACTGTCAAAGTCATTTGGCAGAACGCCTCATCACCAGAACTTTCCAACAAGCACCAAGACATGGCTTGGCTAGTGGTGAGAAGGGCTCTGCCTGTGAGATCCTTTATGCACCACACACTGCCCTCGAAGTGGCTGTGGAGGGGACGAGACTGTCACACACCTCCTTCTGGAATGTGCCTTTGCAAAGGAAGCCTGGAAAGGAATGCAGTGGTGTTTGTCGAGGTTCGTCCCGAACAGCGCTGTGATGCGGGACTCTGTGCTCTGTGGTCTGTTCCCCAGGACGCACATCGAGACGAACATCAACTGTGCCTGGAGGATCATCACCTCGGTGAAAGACGCTCTTTGGTCTGTCCGACACCTGTTGATCTTCCAGCTGAAGGAGCTGACCCCGACTGAGTGTTGCAGACTGGCACATTCCAAGGTCTGGGACTACGTGTTGAGGGACGAGCTGAAGTTTGGGGCAGCTGCTGCAAGGCACGGTGGGGAAAGACCACCATGTAACATCTGCCTGCCTAAGAAGAACAGGGGGCACACCTAGTCATTTGGGCTCCCCTGACGCCTCAGCAGAAGAGCTGGATAGTAAATGTACAGACTTGTATATATGGAAAATAAATTTCTATGTCTGTATGTAAAGCAATGTAATGTGTGCACAAAAATGCCATGACCAATTGTATAGAGATCCAAATAATTCTATGAATAAAGTACATTTTGTTCTTTATTCTCTTTATTCACTTGTTCTCTATTGAGAGTGGAGTGTCCACATTTGCACTACATAGAAGCTGCACTGTCTTTTTATCCTGCTAATGCTCTGAGTCTCTTACAACCTTAACTGAGATTAAGGCTCTACCTCACTCACTTTGATACTATAAAGCCTTTACTTGAGTAAGATGTGCATGTTACTCAATACAGCGCTAAAGCACACTGTTACTTTTCTGCTGTACTATAGATATTTTCTAATTAACCTACTCAGCGATGATATAAGACACATCTGAAACAGGTGGGGCTTGAACTTGGGCCTCCTGGTTCAGAGATGGGGACAATACCACTGCACCATAAGAGTCCTTCAAAATATTTGAATCAAGTGTCTTATGACACACTGTTCGAAGAAGTTCGAACTTGGACCTAGGTTTAGTGCCTCAACGAAAAGGGACACTACTATCACAGCACAAGACCCCTACTGCTCTATTGTAACCTTCTTTCTGCAGCTGTATTTCACTGACCCCAGAGTATCTTCATCATTATTAGCATTATAGTACAATGGTAATAGCTGAGGGACTTAAATATTTCACACTATGTGATATTTGGGTAAGATACTGACATAAATTTTCAGCGGGCATTAATCAGTGACCAATTACTGGTCTTTTGGAGCTCTGCTTGTCATTTCTCAGCCTTAGTGCTAGTGCCAAAGGTTTCAGAAGTGTGCAGCATATTATCAATTCAGTTGAACCCTAATGGTGGAAGATCATCTGTCAGAATCAATTCAAACCTCCTTTTTGCAACCATATGTTGGTTTGTAGAAACTTTCAGCATCTCAAAGCCTCATTGGAGAGAAGGAGAGCACATAAGGTATGTGGGTAAAGGCCTAAGGTGAATTGTGGATGAGGGGTTAGTGCGGTCAGTGACTGAGGAAGCATAGAGTGACAAGTGGGTGACAAAGATAGCATGGAAGGGTAGGTGAGGAGGTTGTCATTTTCCCATTTTCTAGTGCAACCAGTTTAATGTTCAAATATGAACTTCCTCAGAATATAATACCCATTGATCTATTAATCAAAGTAAGTAAATATTTGATGTATATATTTTACTTTGGAGGATTGTTTGAAAGGATAACCCACATAGCTAAAAAAAATTAGGGTGATATATTCAGATATTAAAATCTTGATTTAAGTAGTCAAAAGGAAATTAAGTAAATTGTCAGAAAAATACATGCATGCCATATGTATTCCTGATACCTTGTGGAATTTGTCACCTAAGCCAATGTTTGTGACTCTGAGTAAGGGCTGTTTGAGGTAGTTTGCTGTCAATCTTTCTATCCCCTTGCTTAGTTTTGGATCTACTTAGTGATAAACAGGAATATATATATACCACTATAAAGTATTAACAGAAAGGAACTATTTATAGACGAAAAGAATATTAATTTTGTAATAAGTAAAACTACATTTCCTCAGAGATATTTACGAAGACTTTAGGGAGCTCCAAACATTAGTAGAATGCCTTGCCTCTACAGACATCAGTAATTTAGATGCAACCAGCATAACCTTGAGGTTTACTGTTATTACTTTACGCAGGGTGATAGGTGGGTCGGGGAATAGGGTGACAGGTAGCTGAGGGAGTGAAGTGGCGTATCTGGGGGACTAGACTCTGCGTCAGAATAAATCATGTGACATTTGCCGTGAAATGTTTCACCTTCAAGTGTTGCTCTTTCAGCATGAATGCCGCGTTGGCAATGAAAATAAATATGGAGATATGTAAGGACGTGTCATGGTATTGTTGGGTATATATTACTGCCGATGTAATACCTGGTGTGTAAGCTGTAAAACCCAAAGACTGCTGGATCATAGGAAGTAGCATTCACCTTTGACCTTTGGCTACAATCAAGGTACCGATCATTCCAATCACCCCACGCTTAGAAAACATGCAATGCAGTGCCAAACATTAACATGTGAATTCAATTGGACAAGTTTGCTGAATAATCCTGAGTATATGAAGAGTTGCACTGACAACCTATCTCGGACTGTCAGTTGTGATTTCAGCGTGGTAGAATTGCATATACTGGAATCTATATTTTTAACACACAGGGCTTAGTTCTTTGCACACACTAAGATCATACTGGGGCTGCTGCAATGCCTTTTGCACTCAACAAAGTTTAATAATGACATCAGGATCTTGCAATGGAGGAGGGAACAGTCAGGCAATGAGTGGTCAAGAGCAAGCTGGGGTGTGTTGCTATTGGTTTTTACTATAAACTGCAAGCCAACACTCTCTCTTCTCCACATGCAAAGTGCTCATAGAAAGTGGAATCAATAGAACCCAGGATGGATAGAGTAACTGTCAGTTTAATCATCAAAAGCATGGGATTCTGAACATCAGAATGTTCCAGCAACAAAAAACATGAAGCATCCGTTTGGAAAGTTTGCCAATGTTGGATTTGCAATCTTTGCATCGCCTATAAATTCATTGCTTCAGGGGTCAGATGCTGGTCAAAAGCAATTTGCTACATATCACTGGTTTCTGCAAATTGAACTTGGCCATATCAATAATGTTGATGTTAGCAGCAATGACAGCATAAAAGAACCACTGATTACTGAAGGGAAACCACTGTTCAACTTCCAAGTGTCCAGTGTGAGCCGCATACGCTCGAGCCCTCGTCTATCATGTCAGTGTGATAGTTGTGGCTGTTCGATGCAGTCAGGTTCAGTGATTGAGCTGGGTGCACTATTGGCAGGGTGGTGTTATGCTGTAGACAGCCTATTCTTGCAGAGATGTGGTGGTCTCTCAGCTAGCACAGAGCCTTCAGCAAGAGTCTGCACATGCTGAGGCAGAATATTGATATCTAATGCAGTCATGTCTACCATTATCTGCATCCAGCCTGTCTCATTATGTGGCGAAGTGTCCTCAGCTCTCATCACCAACAACGGCTCTTCTGAGATGTAAGGAACTCTTTTACCCATTTATTCCCAGTTTAGGTATTTATCACCAAAGTGATGGGCTCTGCCACTGGGTTGTGATGGGGGAGGGCGCGATGTTGAATGCTGTGGCTGCCTGCCTAAGAAGGTAAAGACAGAAGCAGGAGCAGACTGATAGCAAGCCCTAGGATCAGCAGCAAGCTCTGGTGAAGGATGAGGAGCACCAGCAGATTAGGGAGTGGTCATAGTCACAGCTGCCTTCAGTGTGCATGGAGCACACAGGAAGACCAGAATTTGTGGATTCCATCTCCTGGGGATGCCAGCCATGCCACTATGTGTCGTGCCAGGATGCTATTGATGAGGGGCAATGCTGGATCACCAATGCTTTTTCAGGTCCACTAAGCATGACAAAGATGGTGAGGGTACAAGCGATGCTGGTGTTTCTGCAGCCATTTGCTGCATGGTGAGCTGTTGGAGGGAATGGCACATGGTAGGATGGTTTGGAAATCCAACATGAGACACACTATATGGGCACTATAAGGTACGGGAGAGTGAAAAAAATTCTCGCAGTGAAAATCCATCCAAAATCTCAATGCCATTCAGATTTAGCCAAAAAGGTGTCAGATTCAGCTGTACATGCCAGAATTAAAAGATGGGTTTAAGACTTCAGCAGCACAAGTACGAGATGGCTCACATCCCTGGAAAGATAAATATTACTGACCCACTGTCATGACAACCGATGGCAGATCCAACACAAACATCCTCACTGGATAACAAAGCTAAATCATTTGTGTGGGTTGTGGCAGCTAATGCTGTACCCACAGCAGTGACTAGCAAAGTCGAGAAAATCTCGGAAGTTGAAGAATTGTTCTGAGGGAAAAAGAAACAAAGTTGTCTTTTCTATTTGATCAACTTCCATCTGAAGTGGTAAATCTGTCTGTCTCCACAGATGCTTCAAACTGTTTCATATGTTGATTTTTCCAGCCATACTTTTGTCCTTATGGTAGATTAAAACATACGATATTTACCGTTAAGTCTTTTTCAAGTATTGTTCTTGATGTGTATCATTCACATTTAACTATCTGGATGAAACCCACTCACCACACAATTTTCTTCTCCACCACAGAAAGGATCATAATAAATGCCTGAATCAGTCAGGCCAAAAAGTTGAGTATTTGGGTAGCACAGCAGTTAGCACTGCTGCCTCACCGTGCCAGGGACCCAGATTTGATTCTCACCTTAGGTGATTATCTATGTGGAATTTGTAGATTCTCCTTATGTCCACATCCTTCCACAGTGGATTAGTGAATTGGCCATGCTAAATGTAGGTTTACGGATCGGGTGAGGAGGGGTGCTAGTCTGGGTGGGATGTTCTTTGGAGATTCATTGCCGACCCAATGGGCCAAGTGGCTTCTATTTGCATTGTAGGCTTTTTTGATTCTTAATTCTATGATTTCTGACCCAGACAGAAACAGCTGGAGAGGGACAAGAAAGAACAATGTCTGCAGATATATTGTTTAGTACATCACAAATGGTCAAAGCATGATGGGTAGCCCTTAGCATTTTCAATAGATTTCAATGAGAAAATGCAGTGAATTAGCCTTTGCTTGTGTCTAAGGGATATCCAGAGAGAATCATATCTTGTGAAAGTGCATGAAATTGTCAAAATGTAATTCTTGTAACCTTGTCTGTTGAAGAAAAAATAAAGAATGGTACTTTGATGAAGTTGATTATCTGTTGATGGCATTGCTGGAAAAACTGATTTTTCTCCTTTTGCTGCTTCTAATGATATGATTCCTAATTGTTTCTTTTGTTTTACTTCTTGTAATACATTTACATACTTCTGTTCAATGTGCATTGGCAGCCTGTTGAGAATATGCTCAGTTGCTGATTACCACAGTAGATTTATCTTGGACTTTGGGACTTGACTTTATTTGGTATTACATCAATGGGAATCATAATCATTGCACAGCTTGAATGCATAAGGTTAGGCAGTATCTGGCAAAGGAATCTGGAGGATGTGGACATTTTGCTGGATACTGTCTCTACCATATTTACATGACTTACACAGATCATTCCTGCACGTGTATTCATGTTTCTTGGAATGGCCGTTGTTACAGCTAAAGACAACATTTCTGATATCTTAAGTTTAGCAGGAAAAATGCCAAGCTATTCCCTGGTCTCCATCTGTTCTTTGAAAACAGACATAACTTCCAACTTTCTATCTCAGATCGTTGCTTCCCAAGTTCCTCTCTGAAAAGCAAGTCTACTTGGCAAGGCTGCTTGGCATTTTTATTTACTTCAATGTTTACAACGGAAAAGTAACCAGAGACAGGAAAAACTACAGACATGGAGTCACGTTGACAAGTGTGGACTGGCAATGAGGTGAACAGGAAAACATTTCCCATGACTCTTTTATAAAGAGAATGCCACTCTCTGGGTTTTGGTTCAAGACTGAGATTAATACAATGCCAAGAACTGTCTTCAAGCTTAGACTGACTTACTTATTTACTTTAGTCTAACATACATGGTCATCATGGTTTTCTTTTGGAAAGGATGGGGTATCATTATTAAGGCCAGCATTTCTTGCTCACCCAGACCTGCCCTTGAACTCAGGGGCTTTCTGGACTATTTCAGAGGATGGCTTTGAGTCAACCTGGCCAAGTAAGGACAGCAGATTTGCTAAAGTGCATTAGTGAACCAAATGGGTATTTATGACAAACAAAAGTTATATTGTTGTCTTTAGGTTGGCAGTTAATTCCAGATATTTCGTGAATTCAAATTTCACCATCTATGATTTTGGGATTCAAACTCATAGCCCTAGAACTTTAGCCTGGGATTCTGAATGATGTTACCACTAAAACATTGCCTTCCCATAATGTAGGTACCATATTATACACCAGATATGCCAGGCTCTGACTTATAGTGACATTAACTATAATATAATGTTAATCTATCATCTTCGTATGTTCATCTCCATGTTCTCAGCCAATCTTTCTAATCTCCAAGACTTCCAGTCTTGTGTGTTTCTTCGAGAGGGTTCTAACTCTGCCCACACTCTGCTATTCATGTCCAGTGCAGCTCCATGACATCGTCGAAAGTTCACTCCAGTGCCCAGTAATCCTTATACAGCAATAGCAAGAGGAAGCAAAAGAAATAAAGTAAAAAAGTAAAGTGAGCACTTTACAATCTTCTAGACTTTATACTGAGTTCAACAACTTTAAATTATAAACCAACTCCTATTTCTTCCTTTTCTTTTAGCTTGTTATCATGTCCTCCCCTCCCTCCATTTCCACTTACTGTCCTTTCAAGTCTGGCAGGAAGCACACCATTGTTCTGCCATTCTCACATTCTGATCATTAAATTTGAACTATCAACAAGTTTTCTCCATCAGCATCCGACACCCACTACTCCCACGCCCACCCCTGCAAAAGTATAGCACAAATACTGCGCCCTCCACACTTCACTTCTGCTCTGATGAAGAGTCAGCCGTTCTCGAAATGTTAGCTTGCTCTCTCTCTTCATGGATACTGTCTGACCCACTGTGATTCCCCAGCATTTCGTGTTTTACATAGAACTTAGAACAATACAGTGCAGAACAGGCCCTTCTGCCCTCAATGTTGCGCCGACCTGTGAACTAATCTAAGCCCATCCCCCTACACTGTCCCATCATCATCCATGTGCTTATCCAAGGATTATTTCAAATGCCCCTGATGTGGCTGAGTTAACTACATTGGCAGGTAGGGCATTCCACTGGCAGGTAGGGCATTCCACGCCCTTACCACTCTCTGAGTAAAGAACCTGCCTCTGACAATCTGTCTTAAATCTATCACAGCTCAATTTGTTGCTGTGCCCCCTCATACAAGCTGACATCATCATCCTAGGAAAAAGACTTTAACTGTCTACCCTATCTAATCCTCTGATCATCTTGTATGTCTCTATCAAATCCCCTCTTAGCCTTCTTCTTTTCAATGAGAACAGACCCAAATCTCTCAGCCTTTCCTCATAAAACCTTCCTTCCAGACCAAACACCATCCTGATAAGTCTCCTCTGCACCTTTTCCAATGCTTCCACATCCTTCCTGTAATGAGGCGACCAGAACTGTAAACAATATTCCAAATGTGGCCACACTAGCATTTTGTATAGTTGCAGCATAACATTACGGCTGTGAAACTCAAACCCTCTACCACTGAAAGCTAACACACCGTATGCCTTCCTTACAGCACTATCAACCTGGGTAGCAACTTTCAGGGATCTATGGACATGGACTCCTACATCACTCAGCACATCCACACTACCAAGAATCTTTTCATTGATCCAGTATTCTGTCTTCCTGTTATTCTGTCCAAAGTGAATCACCTTACATCACCTGCCCAATTCTGCAGTTTATCCAAGTCCCCCTGCAACTTGCAACATTCTTCCACACTGTCTACTACTCCACTGACTTTGGCACTGTGAGGCAGCAGTGTTAACCACTGTGCCACTGTGCCGCCCACTGTCACCATGCCGCTCACTGCCACCATACTGCATCAATGTGGACTTCACCAGTTTCCTAATTTCCCCTCCCCCCACTGTACCCTAGTACTGACCTTCCAGCTCAGCACCGTCCTATGACCTGTCCCATCTGTCAATCTTCCTTCCAACTTATCTGTTCCACCCTCCTCTCCGACCTATCACCTTTACCCTCACCTCCACCCACCTATTGTACTCTCAGCTACCTTCCCCCAAGTCCCCCGTAGCCCACTCCATCCTATTTATGTCTCCACCCCTGAGGGTCCCAGCCTCATTCCTGATGAAGGGCTTTTGCCCGAAACATCAATTTTCCTGCTCCTTGGATGCTGCCTGACCTGCTGTGCTTTTTCAGCACCACTCTAAACTTGTCTCTGATCTCCAGCATCTGCAGTACCAACCTTCGCCCAGAGACACCTACATCCTGTAAACAAAATTGGAAAGGAAGCTGCTTGGAGAATTGCCTTGTTTTCCTAGAGTGGGACTTGAATTTAAAACCATCTGATTCAGAAGGGCTACATTACCACTGAGCCAAAGCTGTTTTGGTGGGAAATACTTTGGAAGCTCACTCCACAATCCAGAGCTGCCCTTGACCAGTGAATGTGGATAATGAGGTTGTTGGCTTTCAGCTCAACCTCAGAAAGTCGAGTGAAAACTGTCTGCTGATGCTCCACTGCTGAGTCAAGGGAAAGGTGCAAATTCAGAGCAGATATTTCTCAGTATAGAAACAGGCCCTTTGGCCCACCATGTCTATACTGACTAACAAACACCAAGCTACACTAATCCCATTTACCTGCAGTTTTTCCACAGCATTGTGGGCGGCATGGTGGCACAGTGGTTAGCACTGCTGCCTCACAGCGCCAGAGACCTGGGTTCAATTCCCGCCTCAGGCGACTGACTGTGTGGAGTTTGCACGTTCTCCCTGTGTCAGCGTGGGTTTGCTCCGGTTTCCTCCCACAGTCACAAAGATGTGCAGGTCAGGTGAATTGGCCATGCTAAATTGCCCGGAGTGTTAGGTAAGGGGTATATATAGGGGTAGGGGTATGGGTGGGTTGCGCTTCGGCGGGTCGGTGTGGACTTGTTGGGCTGAAGGGCCTGTTTCCACACTGTAAATAATCTAATCTAATTTAATCTAATCTAAAAGCATACTACACTTTGGCATATTAAGTGCAGGTTCACAGCTCCTTGAAAGTGGAGTCGCAGGTGGTTAGGATAGTGAAGAAGGCATTTGGTATGCTTTCTTTTATCGGTCTGAATATTGAATACAGGAGTTGGGAGTCATGTTGCGGCTGTACAGGACGTTGGTTAGGCCACTGTTGGAATACAGCGTGCAATTCTGGTCTCCTTCCTGTCGGAAAGATGTTGCTATGATTCTATGGATGCTTCTTAAATATTTTGAGAATACTTACCTCCACCACCCTCTCAGGCAGCAAGTTCCATACTTCTACCACCAAATAAATGATTTTATTTTTCTCCAATCTCCTCTTGCTCCTCACCTTAAACCTGTGTCCTCTGTTCTTAGATACATCACGACACTTCTAGTCTAATGAGTTTCATTTAGCTTTGCCCATACTCTGCTATTTATGTTGAGTGATGAGAAGCTCCATGACATCATCAAAAAGTTACCCCAGGGTCCAGAAACCCTTACACAGCAATAGCAAGAGGAAGTAAAAGAAACAAAGTGAAAAAAGCAAAATGAGCAGATGTTGGAAAAAAAGTGTGCAATAAAGTAAGTTTAGATTTAGAAAAAAATTAATTCTTGATATGATGTTCTTGGCAGAATTCAGATTTGTTGTCCATCTGATAATTGTTCTTGAGACAGACGTGGTGAGCTGTTTTGGAAACACATCAATGGCTTGCCAAGTTGTTTCAGAGGGCAGTATAAAAAATTTTTAAAATGTTGCCGTGGGTATAGAGATACATGAATACCAAATGAAAGTAAAGTGGCATTACGTTAGATTTAAAATTGCTAAGGAGGACGTATAGGATCCTTAAGGTTGTTGAGGCATTGGGAATGGATAAGGTACATGCAAAGATATTGAAGGAAGTGAGAATAGAAATTGCAGAGGTGCTAACGCTTAGCTTTCATTTTTCCCTGTATTGAGAGGTGGTGTCAGACAAATGGAGATTTGAAAACTATTATTCCCTTGTAAAAACAAAACATGTAAAGGTTGGCCTAGCAATTACAGACCAGAAATAAATAAGTAATTATTTAGGACAGAATTAATAGTCACATCAAAAAATGTGGATTCAGAAAAGTGGATTTGCCGTGGAAAAATTGGAATAAATGGATAGTCATCGATACATATAAAGGGAATTTATCTGGACATTGGTATGCAGGGGATAATTTCAAATTTTAAAGACGACACAAAATTAGAAAAGTTTTAAGCTGAATAGAACAGTGTGGAACATCAAAAAGACATTGGCTTTATTTGTGGATAGAGAGCAGTTGAAGATCAATGCAGAGACATGTGAGGTGATGCACCTTGGTACAAAGAACATGGAGAGAAATGGTATAAAATGAAATGTACTATTCAAAAGAAGGTGCAGAAGGAGAGAGGCATGTGTACATACATACCTGAACTATTAAAGGTGAAATGACCATGGTTCATAATAAGACAGAATTCAAGATGGCCATGGTGCAGTAGGCAGCTTCTGCCGCTTTTCTTTATGTTTAGTTTTTGCTTGGACTTAACTTTTGAAGAGAGCTTGGTTGGTAGAAAGGTGGTTTCTAGAGGGTCCAGAGTAGCAGCTGCTTTAGAGGTGGCTTTAGCGGTAGCCTTGTTTGGCCCTGAGACCTGGCTGCAGAATGGCTACAGAACCAGCCGGCTGGTGAACCAGGAGCAGGCCTCTGGCAGTGGTGTGGCAGTGATTGGTGAAGCATGGTGTTATGAAAATGCAGAGGTACTGTACCTGTAAGAGAGTTGAAAGCTAGTGAAACTGCCTGGCACAGCACAAAATGTTTTGAACAAGGTAACAATATAACACGTGGTCGACACAAATAGATTTTGTATCATAGGTTGTCATGATACAAAACAAAATTCAAATTCGGCCAATCAGTTTAAATTATGCCTCAAGATACCAAAATCCAATCAAGTTTGAATTTAGTATTTTGATAATATTAAAAACAATGAAACAATCTAATGTGGTATAAAACTGCACATTTTGAACAGCTCGAGGAAGAACTGCTATGGAGACGGCCCATGCAAGAACTCTCTGAGAGGTACCTGTTTAGGGAGGGAATATACTCAGCAGAATATCAAAACCAAGCTGGGGAGAAGCTACAGAGGCAAATCAACAGAGCAAATCAGCAAAGCTGACAGTTTTTGAAACTCGACTTGTTTTGGAAATCTTAATCAGGATTTTTTTTATTGGGCTAGTATTGGAGAGTGGGAGGTAAAAGATAGTTTTAAGAGAAAGGAGTTGGAAATAGATGTTAGTTTTAAAGTTACCTGTTGGTTTTAAAGAATAAAGATGTCAATACTTACTTAAACGGTGACCTCTGGGATAACTCTTTATCTCTACAACTTTAACAGATTCCAGCACAGGTTGAATCTTATCTCGGTTGTTGGTTTAATTTAGCATAGGGGTTTACCCCAAGTTGTAACAATGGAGCGGGACTTTGGTGGTGGTGAGGCAGTGATTGTTGAAGCTAACCGTGGGACTCTGATGGTGGTGAGGCAGTGATTGGTGACTTTCAGAGTGGGACTCTGGTGGTGGTGAGGCAGTGATTGGTGAAGCTCAGAGCGGGACTCTGGTTATTGTATTTCAGTGATTGGTGAAGCAAAGTGTCGGACACTGGCGATGGTGAGGCAGTGATTGGTGAAGCTCAGTGTGGGACACTGGTGGTAGTGTGACAGTCATTGGTGAAGGACAGAAAGGGACTCTGGCGGTGGTGTGACAATGATTGGTCAGCTCACCATGGGTCTCTGGTGGTAGTGAGGCAGTAATGGGTAAAGCTCAATGTGGGACTCTGGTGCAGGAATGGCAGTGAATGGTGAAGCTCAGAGCGGTACACTGGTGGTGGTGTGGCAGCGTTTGGTGAAGCTCAGTGTGGTACTCTGGTGGTGGTATGGCAGTGATTGGTGAAGGTCAGTGTGGGACTCTGGTGGTTGTGGCAGTGATTGGTGAAACTCAGTGTGAGACTCTGGTTGTGGTGTGGCAGTGATTGGTGAATCACAGAAAGGGACTCTGGTGGTTGTGTGACAGTGATGGGTCAAGATCAGTGTGGGACTCTGGTGCTGGTATGGCAGTGAATGGTGAAGTTCAGAGCGGTATACTGGTGGTGGTGTGGCAGTGATTGGTGAGGCTCAGTGTGGGACTCTGGTAGTTGTGACAGTGATTGGTGAAGCACAGAGAGGGACTCTGGCAGTGGTGTGGCAGTGATTGGTAAAGCTCAGTGTGAGACTCTGGTTGTGGTGTGGCAGTGATTGGTGAAGCACAGAGAGGGACTCTCATGGTGGTGTGGCAGTGATTGGTGAAGAACAGTGTGTGACACTGGTGGTGGTGTAGCAGTGATTGGTGACTATTGGAACAGGACCTTGGTGGTAGTGTGGCAGTGATTGGTGAAGCTCAGAGCAGACGCTGGTGGTGGTGTGACAGTGATTGGTGAAGCTCAGTGTGGGACTCTGGTGGTGGTGTGGCAGTGATTGGTGAAGCTCAGAGCAGACGCTGGTGGTGGTGTGGCAGTGATTGGTGAAGCTCAGTGTGGGACTCTGGTGGTGGTGTGGCAGTGATTGGTGAAGCTCAGTGTGGACTCTCGTGGTGGTGTGACAGTGATTGGTGAAGCTCAGTGTGGGACTCTGGTGGTGGTGTGGCAGTGATTGGCGAAGCTCAGTGTGGTACTCTGGTGATCGTGTGACAGTGATGGGTGAAGTTCAGTGTGGGACTCTGGTGGTGGTGTGGCAGTGATTGGTGAAGCTCAGTGTGGGACTCTGGTGGTGGTGTGGCAGTGATTGGTGAAGCTCAGAGCAGACGCTGGTGGTGGTGTGGCAGTGATTGGTGAAGCTCAGTGTGGACTCTCGTGGTGGTGTGACAGTGATTGGTGAAGCTCAGTGTGGGACTCTGGTGGTGGTGTGGCAGTGATTGGTGAAGCTCAGAGCAGACGCTGGTGGTGGTGTGGCAGTGATTGGTGAAGCTCAGTGTGGGACTCTGGTGGTGGTGTGGCAGTGATTGGTGAAGCTCAGTGTGGACTCTCGTGGTGGTGTGACAGTGATTGGTGAAGCTCAGTGTGGGACTCTGGTGGTGGTGTGGCAGTGATTGGCGAAGCTCAGTGTGGTACTCTGGTGATCGTGTGACAGTGATGGGTGAAGTTCAGTGTGGGACTCTGGTGGTGGTGTGCCAGGGATTGGTGAAGCTCAGTGTGGGACTCTGGTGGTGGTGTGGCAGGGATTGGTGAAGCTCAGTGTGGTACACTGGTGGTGGTGTGGCAGTGATTGGTGAAGCTCAGTGTGAGATTCTGTTGGTTGTGTAGCAGTGATTGGTGAAGCTCAGTGTGGGACTCTGGTGGTGGTGTGGCAGTGATTGGTGAATCACAGAAAGGGACTCTGGTGGTTGTGTGACAGTAATGGTCAAGCTCAGTGTGGGGCTCTGGTGCTGGTATGGCAGTGAATGGTGAAGTTCAGAGTGGTATACTGGTGGTGGTATTGCAGTGATTGGTGAAGCTCAGTGTGGGACTCTGGTGGTGGTGTGGCAGGGATTGGTGAAGCTCAGTGTGGTACACTGGTTGTGATATGACAGTGATTGGTGAAACTCAGAGTGGTACACTGGTGGTGGTGTGGCAGTGATTGGTGAAGCTCAGTGTAGGACTCTGGCAGTGGTGTGGCAGTGATTGGTGAATCACAGAAAGGGACTCTGGTGGTTGTGTGACAGTAATGGTCAAGCTCAGTGTGGGGCTCTGGTGCTGGTATGGCAGTGAATGGTGAAGTTCAGAGTGGTATACTGGTGGTGGTATTGCAGTGATTGGTGAAGCTCAGTGTGGGACTCTGGTGGTGGTGTGGCAGGGATTGGTGAAGCTCAGTGTGGTACACTGGTGGTGGTGTGGCAGTGATTGGTGAAGCTCAGTGTGAGATTCTGTTGGTTGTGTAGCAGTGATTGGTGAAGCTCAGTGTGGGACTCTGGTGGTGGTGTGGCAGTGATTGGTGAAGCTCAGTGTGAGACTCTGGTGGTGGTGTGGCAGTGATTGGTGAAGCTCAGTGTGAGACTCTGGTGGTGGTGTGGCATTGATTGGTGAAGGTCAGTGTGGTACTCTTGCGGTAGTGTGGCAGTGATTGGAGACGCTTGGAGTGGGACTCTGGCGGTAGTGTGACAGTCATTGGTGAAGCACAGAGAGGGACTCTGGTGGTGGTGTGGCAGTGATTGGTGAAGCTCACCGTGGGACTCATGGTGGTGTGGCAGTGATGGGTGAAGCTCAGTGTGGGACTCTGGTGGTGGTGTGGCACTGATTGGTGAAGCTCAGTGAGGGACTCTGGTGGTGGTGTGGCAGAGACTGGTGAAGCTCAGTGTGGGACTCTGTTGATGGTGAGGTAGTGATTGGTGAAGCTCAGTAAGGGAATCTAGTGGTAGTATGGCAGTGAATGGTGAAGCTCAGTGTGGTACACAGGTGGTGGTGTCGCAGTGATTGGTGAAGCTCACTGTGAGAATCTGGTGGTGGTGTGACAGTAATTGGTGAAGCACAGAGAGGGACTCTGGTAGTGGTGTGGCAGTGTTTGGTGAAGGGTAGTGTGGTATTCTGGCGGTTGTGTGGCAGTGACTGGTGAAGGTCAGTGTGGTACTCTGGCAGTAGTGTTGTAGTGACTGGAGTGGGACTCTGGCAGTGGTGTGACAGTGATTGGTGAAGCACAGAAAGGGACTCTGGTGGTTGTGTGACAGTGATGGATCAAGCTCAGTGTGGGACTCTGGTTGTGATATGGCAGTGATTGGTGAAACTCAGAGCGGTATACTGGTGGTGGTGTGGCAGTGATTGGTGAGGCTCAGTGTGGGACTCTGGTAGTTGTTGTGACAGTGATTGGTGAAGCACAGAGAGGGACTCTGGCAGTGGTGTGGCAGTGATTGGTAAAGCTCAGTGTGGTACTCTGTTGGTCGTGTGACAGTGATGGGTGAAGGTCAGTGTGGGACTCTGGTGGTGGTATGGCAGGGATTGGTGAAGCTCAGTGTGGTACACTGGTGGTGGTGTGACAGTGATTGGTGAAGCTCAGTGTGAGACTCTGGTGGTGGTGTGGCAGTGATTGGTAAAGCTCAGTGTGGTACTCTGTTGGTCGTGTGACAGTGATGGGTGAAGGTCAGTGTGGGACTCTGGTGGTGGTATGGCAGGGATTGGTGAAGCTCAGTGTGGTACACTGGTGGTGGTGTGACAGTGATTGGTGAAGCTCAGTGTGAGACTCTGGTGGTGGTGTGGCAGTGATTGGTGAAGCTCAGTGTGAGACTCTGGTGGTGATGTGGCAGTGATTGGTGAAGCTCAGTGTGAGACTCTGGTGGTGGTGTGGCAGTGATTGGTGAAGGTCAGTGTGGTACTCTTGCGGTAGTGTGGCAGTGATTGTAGACGCTTGGAGTGGGACTCTGGCGGTAGTGTGACAGTCATTGGTGAAGCACAGAGAAGGACTCTGGTGGTGGTTTGACAATGATTGGTGAAGCTCACCGTGGGACTCGTGGTGGTGTGGCAGTGTTGGGTGAAGCTCAGTGTGGGAATCTGGTGATGGTGTGGCAGTGATTGGTGAAGGTTAGTGTGGTATTCTGGCGGTTGTGTGGCAGTGATTGGTGAAGCTCAGTGTGGGGCTCTGGTGGTGGTGTGGCAGTGATTGGTGAAGCACAAAGAGGGACTCTGGCGGTGGTGTGACAACGATTGGTGAATCTCACCGTGGGACTCTGGCGGTAGTGTGACAGTCATTGGTGAAGCACAGAGAAGGACTCTGGTGGTGGTTTGACAATGATTGGTGAAGCTCACCGTGGGACTCGTGGTGGTGTGGCAGTGTTGGGTGAAGCTCAGTGTGGGAATCTGGTGATGGTGTGGCAGTGATTGGTGAAGGTTAGTGTGGTATTCTGGCGGTTGTGTGGCAGTGATTGGTGAAGCTCAGTGTGGGGCTCTGGTGGTGGTGTGGCAGTGATTGGTGAAGCACAAAGAGGGACTCTGGCGGTGGTGTGACAACGATTGGTGAATCTCACCGTGGGACTCTGGCGGTAGTGTGACAGTCATTGGTGAAGCACAGAGAAGGACTCTGGTGGTGGTTTGACAATGATTGGTGAAGCTCACCGTGGGACTCGTGGTGGTGTGGCAGTGTTGGGTGAAGCTCAGTGTGGGAATCTGGTGATGGTGTGGCAGTGATTGGTGAAGGTTAGTGTGGTATTCTGGCGGTTGTGTGGCAGTGATTGGTGATGCACAGAGAGGGACTCTGTTGGTGGTGTGGCAGTGATTGGTATCACTCGGAGTGTGACTCTGGTGATGGTGTGGAGTTGATTGGCGAAGGTCAGTGCGGGACTCTGGCGGTGGTGTGGCAGTGATTGGTGTGGCTCAGTGCGGGACTCTGGTGGTGGTGTGGCAGTGATTGGTGAAGAACAGAGAGGGCCTCTGGTGATTGTGTGGCAGAGATTGGTGAAGCTCAATGTGGAACACTGGCAATGGTGAGGCAGTGATTTGTGACTGTCGGAGCAGAACTCTGGTGGTGGTGTGGCAGTAATTGGTGAAGACCAGTGTGGTACACTGGCGGTGGTCTGGCAGTGATTGGAGACACTCGGAGTGGGACTCTGGCGGTGGTGTGACAATGATTGGTGAAGCTCAGTGTGGGAGTCTGGTGGTGGTATGGCAGGGATTGGTGAAGCTCAGTGTTGTACACTGGTGTGTGGTGTGGCAGTAATTGGTGAAGCACAGAGAGGAACTCTGGTAGTGGTGTGGCAGTGATTGGTGAAGGGTAGTGTGGTATTCTGGAGGTGGTGTGGCAGTGATTGGTGAAAGTCATGTGGGACTCTGTGATGGTGTGGCAGTGATTGGTGAAGCTCAGAGAGGGACTCTGGTGGTGGTGTGGCAGTGATTGGTGAAGGTTAGTGTGGGACTCTGGTGGTTGTGCGGCAGTGATTGGTGAAGCTTAGTGTGCGACACTGGTGGTGGTGTGACAGTGATTGGTGACTATCGGAACAGGACATTGGTGGTGGTGTTGCAGTGATTGGTGAAGCTCAGTGTGGGACACTGTTGGTGGTGAGGCAGTGATTGGTGAGTGTCAGAGTGGTACTCTGGTGGTGGTGTGGCAGTGATTGGTGAGTCTCGGAATGGGACTCTGGTGGTGGTGTGGCAGTGAATGGTGAAGCTCAGTGTGGGACTCTGGTGGTGGTGAGGCAGTGATTGGTGAATCTCTGACCAGGTCTCTGGTGGTGGCGTGGCAGTGATTGGTGAAGCTCAGTGTGGCAGTATGTTGGTGGGAGGCAGTGATTGGTGAGTCTCGGAATGGGACTCTGGTGGTGGTGTGGCAGTGATTGGTGAAGCTCAGTGTGGGGCTCTGGTGGTGGTGTGGCAGTGATTGGTGAAGCACAAAGAGGGACTCTGGCGGTGGTGTGACAACGATTGGTGAATCTCACCGTGGGACTCTGGCGGTAGTGTGACAGTCATTGGTGAAGCACAGAGAGGGACTCTGGTGGTGGTGTGACAATGATTGGTGAAGCTCACCGTGGGACACGTGGTGGTGTGGCAGTGATGGGTGAAGCTCAGTGTGGGACTCTGGTGGTGGTGTGGCAGAGATTGGTGATGCACAGAGAGGGACTCTGGTGGTGGTGTGGCAGAGATTGGTGAAGCTCCGTGTCAGACTCTAGTGGTGGTGTGCCAGTGATTGGTGAAGCTCAGTGTGGGACTCTGTTGATGGTGAGGTAGTGATTGGTGAAGCTCAGTAAGGGGATCTGGTGGTGGTATGGCAGTGAATGGTGAAGCTCAGTGTGGGACTCTGGTGGTGGTGTGGCAGAGATTGGTGATGCACAGAGAGGGACTCTGGTGGTGGTGTGCCAGTGATTGGTGAAGCTCAGTGTGGGACTCTGTTGATGGTGAGGTAGTGATTGGTGAAGCTCAGTAAGGGAATCTGGTGGTGGTATGGCAGTGAATGGTGAAGCTCAGTGTGGTATACTAGTGGTGGTGTCGCAGTGATTGGTGAAGCTCAGTGTGGGACTCTGTTGATAGTGAGGTAGTGATTGGTGAAGCTCAGTAAGGGAATCTGGTTGTGGTAAGGCAGTGATTGGTGAAGCTCAGTGTGGGACTCTGGTGGTGGTGTTGCTGTGATTGGTGAAGCTTAGTGTGAGACTCTGCTGGTGGTGTGGCCGGGATTGGTGAAGCACAGAGAGGGAATCTGGTGATGGTGAGTTAGTGATTGGTGAAGGTTAGTGTGGTATTCTGGCACTTGTGTAGCAGTGATTGGTGAAGCTCAGTGTGGGACTCTGGTGGTGGTGTGGCAGTGATTGGTGAAGCACAGTGTCGGACACTGGCGATGGTGAGGCAGTGATTGTTGACTATCGGAACAGGACCTTGGTGATGGTGTGGCAGTGATTGGTGATGCACAGAGAGGGACTCTGTTGGTGGTGTGGCAGTGATTGGTATCACTCGGAGTGTGACTCTGGTGATGGTGTGGAGTTGATTGGCGAAGGTCAGTGCGGGACTCTGGCGGTGGTGTGGCAGTGATTGGTGTGGCTCAGTGCGGGACTCTGGTGGTGGTGTGGCAGTGATTGGTGAAGAACAGAGAGGGCCTCTGGTGATTGTGTGGCAGAGATTGGTGAAGCTCAATGTGGAACACTGGCAATGGTGAGGCAGTGATTTGTGACTGTCGGAGCAGAACTCTGGTGGTGGTGTGGCAGTAATTGGTGAAGACCAGTGTGGTACACTGGCGGTGGTCTGGCAGTGATTGGTGAAGCTCAGTGTGAGATTCTGTTGGTTGTGTAGCAGTGATTGGTGAAGCTCAGTGTGGGAGTCTGGTGGTGGTGTGGCAGTGATTGGTGAAGCTCAGTGTGAGACTCTGGTGGTGGTGTGGCATTGATTGGTGAAGGTCAGTGTGGTACTCTTGCGGTAGTGTGGCAGTGATTGGAGACGCTTGGAGTGGGACTCTGGCGGTAGTGTGACAGTCATTGGTGAAGCACAGAGAGGGACTCTGGTGGTGGTGTGGCAGTGATTGGTGAAGCTCACCGTGGGACTCGTGGTGGTGTGGCAGTGATGGGTGAAGCTCAGTGTGGGACTCTGGTGGTGGTGTGGCACTGATTGGTGAAGCTCAGTGAGGGACTCTGGTGGTGGTGTGGCAGAGACTGGTGAAGCTCAGTGTGGGACTCTGTTGATGGTGAGGTAGTGATTGGTGAAGCTCAGTAAGGGAATCTAGTGGTAGTATGGCAGTGAATGGTGAAGCTCAGTGTGGTACACAGGTGGTGGTGTCGCAGTGATTGGTGAAGCTCACTGTGAGAATCTGGTGGTGGTGTGACAGTAATTGGTGAAGCACAGAGAGGGACTCTGGTAGTGGTGTGGCAGTGTTTGGTGAAGGGTAGTGTGGTATTCTGGCGGTTGTGTGGCAGTGACTGGTGAAGGTCAGTGTGGTACTCTGGCAGTAGTGTTGTAGTGACTGGAGTGGGACTCTGGCAGTGGTGTGACAGTGATTGGTGAAGCACAGAAAGGGACTCTGGTGGTTGTGTGACAGTGATGGGTCAAGCTCAGTGTGGGACTCTGGTTGTGATATGGCAGTGATTGGTGAAACTCAGAGCGGTATACTGGTGGTGGTGTGGCAGTGATTGGTGAGGCTCAGTGTGGGACTCTGGTAGTTGTTGTGACAGTGATTGGTGAAGCACAGAGAGGGACTCTGGCAGTGGTGTGGCAGTGATTGGTAAAGCTCAGTGTGGTACTCTGTTGGTCGTGTGACAGTGATGGGTGAAGGTCAGTGTGGGACTCTGGTAGTGGTATGGCAGGGATTGGTGAAGCTCAGTGTGGTACACTGGTGGTGGTGTGACAGTGATTGGTGAAGCTCAGTGTGAGACTCTGGTGGTGGTGTGGCAGTGATTGGTAAAGCTCAGTGTGGTACTCTGTTGGTCGTGTGACAGTGATGGGTGAAGGTCAGTGTGGGACTCTGGTGGTGGTATGGCAGGGATTGGTGAAGCTCAGTGTGGTACACTGGTGGTGGTGTGACAGTGATTGGTGAAGCTCAGTGTGAGACTCTGGTGGTGGTGTGGCAGTGATTGGTGAAGCTCAGTGTGAGACTCTGGTGGTGATGTGGCAGTGATTGGTGAAGCTCAGTGTGAGACTCTGGTGGTGGTGTGGCAGTGATTGGTGAAGGTCAGTGTGGTACTCTTGCGGTAGTGTGGCAGTGATTGTAGACGCTTGGAGTGGGACTCTGGCGGTAGTGTGACAGTCATTGGTGAAGCACAGAGAAGGACTCTGGTGGTGGTTTGACAATGATTGGTGAAGCTCACCGTGGGACTCGTGGTGGTGTGGCAGTGTTGGGTGAAGCTCAGTGTGGGAATCTGGTGATGGTGTGGCAGTGATTGGTGAAGGTTAGTGTGGTATTCTGGCGGTTGTGTGGCAGTGATTGGTGAAGCTCAGTGTGGGGCTCTGGTGGTGGTGTGGCAGTGATTGGTGAAGCACAAAGAGGGACTCTGGCGGTGGTGTGACAACGATTGGTGAATCTCACCGTGGGACTCTGGCGGTAGTGTGACAGTCACTGGTGAAGCACAGAGAAGGACTCTGGTGGTGGTTTGACAATGATTGGTGAAGCTCACCGTGGGACTCGTGGTGGTGTGGCAGTGTTGGGTGAAGCTCAGTGTGGGAATCTGGTGATGGTGTGGCAGTGATTGGTGAAGGTTAGTGTGGTATTCTGGCGGTTGTGTGGCAGTGATTGGTGAAGCTCAGTGTGGGGCTCTGGTGGTGGTGTGGCAGTGATTGGTGAAGCACAAAGAGGGACTCTGGCGGTGGTGTGACAACGATTGGTGAATCTCACCGTGGGACTCTGGCGGTAGTGTGACAGTCATTGGTGAAGCACAGAGAGGGACTCTGGTGGTGGTGTGGCAGAGATTGGTGATGCACAGAGAGGGACTCTGGTGGTGGTGTGGCAGAGATTGGTGAAGCTCCGTGTCAGACTCTAGTGGTGGTGTGCCAGTGATTGGTGAAGCTCAGTGTGGGACTCTGTTGATGGTGAGGTAGTGATTGGTGAAGCTCAGTAAGGGAATCTGGTGGTGGTATGGCAGTGAATGGTGAAGCTCAGTGTGGGACTCTGGTGGTGGTGTGGCAGAGATTGGTGATGCACAGAGAGGGACTCTGGTGGTGGTGTGCCAGTGATTGGTGAAGCTCAGTGTGGGACTCTGTTGATGGTGAGGTAGTGATTGGTGAAGCTCAGTAAGGGAATCTGGTGGTGGTATGGCAGTGAATGGTGAAGCTCAGTGTGGTATACTAGTGGTGGTGTCGCAGTGATTGGTGAAGCTCAGTGTGGGACTCTGTTGATAGTGAGGTAGTGATTGGTGAAGCTCAGTAAGGGAATCTGGTTGTGGTAAGGCAGTGATTGGTGAAGCTCAGTGTGGGACTCTGGTGGTGGTGTTGCTGTGATTGGTGAAGCTTAGTGTGAGACTCTGCTGGTGGTGTGGCCGGGATTGGTGAAGCACAGAGAGGGAATCTGGTGATGGTGAGTTAGTGATTGGTGAAGGTTAGTGTGGTATTCTGGCACTTGTGTAGCAGTGATTGGTGAAGCTCAGTGTGGGACTCTGGTGGTGGTGTGGCAGTGATTGGTGAAGCACAGTGTCGGACACTGGCGATGGTGAGGCAGTGATTGTTGACTATCGGAACAGGACCTTGGTGATGGTGTGGCAGTGATTGGTGATGCACAGAGAGGGACTCTGTTGGTGGTGTGGCAGTGATTGGTATCACTCGGAGTGTGACTCTGGTGATGGTGTGGAGTTGATTGGCGAAGGTCAGTGCGGGACTCTGGCGGTGGTGTGGCAGTGATTGGTGTGGCTCAGTGCGGGACTCTGGTGGTGGTGTGGCAGTGATTGGTGAAGAACAGAGAGGGCCTCTGGTGATTGTGTGGCAGAGATTGGTGAAGCTCAATGTGGAACACTGGCAATGGTGAGGCAGTGATTTGTGACTGTCGGAGCAGAACTCTGGTGGTGGTGTGGCAGTAATTGGTGAAGACCAGTGTGGTACACTGGCGGTGGTCTGGCAGTGATTGGAGACACTCGGAGTGGGACTCTGGCGGTGGTGTGACAATGATTGGTGAAGCTCAGTGTGGGAGTCTGGTGGTGGTATGGCAGGGATTGGTGAAGCTCAGTGTTGTACACTGGTGTGTGGTGTGGCAGTAATTGGTGAAGCACAGAGAGGAACTCTGGTAGTGGTGTGGCAGTGATTGGTGAAGGGTAGTGTGGTATTCTGGAGGTGGTGTGGCAGTGATTGGTGAAAGTCATGTGGGACTCTGTGATGGTGTGGCAGTGATTGGTGAAGCTCAGAGAGGGACTCTGGTGGTGGTGTGGCAGTGATTGGTGAAGGTTAGTGTGGGACTCTGGTGGTTGTGCGGCAGTGATTGGTGAAGCTTAGTGTGCGACACTGGTGGTGGTGTGACAGTGATTGGTGACTATCGGAACAGGACATTGGTGGTGGTGTGGCAGTGATTGGTGAAGCTCAGTGAGGGACTCTGGTGGTGGTGTGGCAGAGACTGGTGAAGCTCAGTGTGGGACTCTGGTGGTGGTGTGGCACTGATTGGTGAAGCTCAGTGAGGGACTCTGGTGGTGGTGTGGCAGAGACTGGTGAAGCTCAGTGTGGGACTCTGTTGATGGTGAGGTAGTGATTGGTGAAGCTCAGTAAGGGAATCTAGTGGTAGTATGGCAGTGAATGGTGAAGCTCAGTGTGGTACACAGGTGGTGGTGTCGCAGTGATTGGTGAAGCTCACTGTGAGAATCTGGTGGTGGTGTGACAGTAATTGGTGAAGCACAGAGAGGGACTCTGGTAGTGGTGTGGCAGTGTTTGGTGAAGGGTAGTGTGGTATTCTGGCGGTTGTGTGGCAGTGACTGGTGAAGGTCAGTGTGGTACTCTGGCAGTAGTGTTGTAGTGACTGGAGTGGGACTCTGGCAGTGGTGTGACAGTGATTGGTGAAGCACAGAAAGGGACTCTGGTGGTTGTGTGACAGTGATGGATCAAGCTCAGTGTGGGACTCTGGTTGTGATATGGCAGTGATTGGTGAAACTCAGAGCGGTATACTGGTGGTGGTGTGGCAGTGATTGGTGAGGCTCAGTGTGGGACTCTGGTAGTTGTTGTGACAGTGATTGGTGAAGCACAGAGAGGGACTCTGGCAGTGGTGTGGCAGTGATTGGTAAAGCTCAGTGTGGTACTCTGTTGGTCGTGTGACAGTGATGGGTGAAGGTCAGTGTGGGACTCTGGTGGTGGTATGGCAGGGATTGGTGAAGCTCAGTGTGGTACACTGGTGGTGGTGTGACAGTGATTGGTGAAGCTCAGTGTGAGACTCTGGTGGTGGTGTGGCAGTGATTGGTAAAGCTCAGTGTGGTACTCTGTTGGTCGTGTGACAGTGATGGGTGAAGGTCAGTGTGGGACTCTGGTGGTGGTATGGCAGGGATTGGTGAAGCTCAGTGTGGTACACTGGTGGTGGTGTGACAGTGATTGGTGAAGCTCAGTGTGAGACTCTGGTGGTGGTGTGGCAGTGATTGGTGAAGCTCAGTGTGAGACTCTGGTGGTGATGTGGCAGTGATTGGTGAAGCTCAGTGTGAGACTCTGGTGGTGGTGTGGCAGTGATTGGTGAAGGTCAGTGTGGTACTCTTGCGGTAGTGTGGCAGTGATTGTAGACGCTTGGAGTGGGACTCTGGCGGTAGTGTGACAGTCATTGGTGAAGCACAGAGAAGGACTCTGGTGGTGGTTTGACAATGATTGGTGAAGCTCACCGTGGGACTCGTGGTGGTGTGGCAGTGTTGGGTGAAGCTCAGTGTGGGAATCTGGTGATGGTGTGGCAGTGATTGGTGAAGGTTAGTGTGGTATTCTGGCGGTTGTGTGGCAGTGATTGGTGAAGCTCAGTGTGGGGCTCTGGTGGTGGTGTGGCAGTGATTGGTGAAGCACAAAGAGGGACTCTGGCGGTGGTGTGACAACGATTGGTGAATCTCACCGTGGGACTCTGGCGGTAGTGTGACAGTCATTGGTGAAGCACAGAGAAGGACTCTGGTGGTGGTTTGACAATGATTGGTGAAGCTCACCGTGGGACTCGTGGTGGTGTGGCAGTGTTGGGTGAAGCTCAGTGTGGGACTCTGGCGGTTGTGTGGCAGTGATTGGTGAAGCTCAGTGTGGGGCTCTGGTGGTGGTGTGGCAGTGATTGGTGAAGCACAAAGAGGGACTCTGGCGGTGGTGTGACAACGATTGGTGAATCTCACCGTGGGACTCTGGCGGTAGTGTGACAGTCATTGGTGAAGCACAGAGAGGGACTCTGGTGGTGGTGTGACAATGATTGGTGAAGCTCACCGTGGGACACGTGGTGGTGTGGCAGTGATGGGTGAAGCTCAGTGTGGGACTCTGGTGGTGGTGTGGCAGAGATTGGTGATGCACAGAGAGGGACTCTGGTGGTGGTGTGGCAGAGATTGGTGAAGCTCCGTGTCAGACTCTAGTGGTGGTGTGCCAGTGATTGGTGAAGCTCAGTGTGGGACTCTGTTGATGGTGAGGTAGTGATTGGTGAAGCTCAGTAAGGGGATCTGGTGGTGGTATGGCAGTGAATGGTGAAGCTCAGTGTGGGACTCTGGTGGTGGTGTGGCAGAGATTGGTGATGCACAGAGAGGGACTCTGGTGGTGGTGTGCCAGTGATTGGTGAAGCTCAGTGTGGGACTCTGTTGATGGTGAGGTAGTGATTGGTGAAGCTCAGTAAGGGAATCTGGTGGTGGTATGGCAGTGAATGGTGAAGCTCAGTGTGGTATACTAGTGGTGGTGTCGCAGTGATTGGTGAAGCTCAGTGTGGGACTCTGTTGATAGTGAGGTAGTGATTGGTGAAGCTCAGTAAGGGAATCTGGTTGTGGTAAGGCAGTGATTGGTGAAGCTCAGTGTGGGACTCTGGTGGTGGTGTTGCTGTGATTGGTGAAGCTTAGTGTGAGACTCTGCTGGTGGTGTGGCCGGGATTGGTGAAGCACAGAGAGGGAATCTGGTGATGGTGAGTTAGTGATTGGTGAAGGTTAGTGTGGTATTCTGGCACTTGTGTAGCAGTGATTGGTGAAGCTCAGTGTGGGACTCTGGTGGTGGTGTGGCAGTGATTGGTGAAGCACAGTGTCGGACACTGGCGATGGTGAGGCAGTGATTGTTGACTATCGGAACAGGACCTTGGTGATGGTGTGGCAGTGATTGGTGATGCACAGAGAGGGACTCTGTTGGTGGTGTGGCAGTGATTGGTATCACTCGGAGTGTGACTCTGGTGATGGTGTGGAGTTGATTGGCGAAGGTCAGTGCGGGACTCTGGCGGTGGTGTGGCAGTGATTGGTGTGGCTCAGTGCGGGACTCTGGTGGTGGTGTGGCAGTGATTGGTGAAGAACAGAGAGGGCCTCTGGTGATTGTGTGGCAGAGATTGGTGAAGCTCAATGTGGAACACTGGCAATGGTGAGGCAGTGATTTGTGACTGTCGGAGCAGAACTCTGGTGGTGGTGTGGCAGTAATTGGTGAAGACCAGTGTGGTACACTGGCGGTGGTCTGGCAGTGATTGGAGACACTCGGAGTGGGACTCTGGCGGTGGTGTGACAATGATTGGTGAAGCTCAGTGTGGGAGTCTGGTGGTGGTATGGCAGGGATTGGTGAAGCTCAGTGTTGTACACTGGTGTGTGGTGTGGCAGTAATTGGTGAAGCACAGAGAGGAACTCTGGTAGTGGTGTGGCAGTGATTGGTGAAGGGTAGTGTGGTATTCTGGAGGTGGTGTGGCAGTGATTGGTGAAAGTCATGTGGGACTCTGTGATGGTGTGGCAGTGATTGGTGAAGCTCAGAGAGGGACTCTGGTGGTGGTGTGGCAGTGATTGGTGAAGGTTAGTGTGGGACTCTGGTGGTTGTGCGGCAGTGATTGGTGAAGCTTAGTGTGCGACACTGGTGGTGGTGTGACAGTGATTGGTGACTATCGGAACAGGACATTGGTGGTGGTGTGGCAGTGATTGGTGAAGCTCAGTGTGGGACACTGTTGGTGGTGAGGCAGTGATTGGTGAGTGTCAGAGTGGTACTCTGGTGGTGGTGTGGCAGTGATTGGTGAGTCTCGGAATGGGACTCTGGTGGTGGTGTGGCAGTGAATGGTGAAGCTCAGTGTGGGACTCTGCTGGTGGTGAGGCAGTGATTGGTGAATCTCTGACCAGGTCTCTGGTGGTGGCGTGGCAGTGATTAGTGAAGCTCAGTGTGGCAGTATGTTGGTGGGAGGCAGTGATTGGTGAGTCTCGGAATGGGACTCTGGTGGTGGTGTGGCAGTGAATGGTGAAGCTCAGTGTGGGACTCTGGTGGTGGTGAGGCAGTGATTGGTGAATCTCTGACCAGTTCTCTGGTGGTGGTGTGCCAGTGATTGGTGAAGTTGAGTGTGGTACTCTGGTGGTGGCATGGCAGTGATTGGTGACTATCAGAACAGGATCTTGGTGGTGGTGAGGCAGTGATTGGGGAAGCTCAGTGTGGGGCTCTGGTGGTTTTGTGGCAGTGATTGGTGAAGCTTAGATTGGTATTCTGGCAGTTGTGTGGCAGTGATTGGTGAAGGTCAGTTTGGTACTCTGGCCGTGGTGTGGCAGTGATTGGTGAAGCTCACCGTGGGTCTCTGGTGGTGGTGTGGCAGTGATTGGTGAAGTTCAGTGTGGGACTCTAGTGGTGGTGTGGCAGTGATTGGTGAAACACAGAGAGGGACTCTGTTGGTGGCGTGGCAGAGATTGGTGACTCTCGGAGTGTGACTCTGGTGGTGGTGAGGCAGTGATTCGTGAGTGTCAGAGTGGTACTCTGGTGGTGGTGAGGCAGTGATTGGTGATTCTCTGACCAGGTCTCTGGTGGTGGTGAGGCAGTCATTGGTGAGTATCAGAGTCGTACTCTGGTGGTGGTGTGGCGTGATTGGTGAAGCTCAGTGTGGTTATCTGGTGGGGCTGTGGCAGTGATTGGTGAAGCTTAGTGTGGGACTCTGTTGGTGGTGAGGCAGTGATTGGTGAAGCTCAGTGTGGTTATCTGGTGGTGATGTGCAGTGATTGGTGACTCTCGGAGTGTGACTCTGGTGGTGGTGAGGCAGTGATTGGTGAAGCTCAGTGTCGGACTCTGGTGGTGGTGTGGCAATGATTGGTGAGTCCCGGAATGGGACTCTGGTGGTGGTGTGGCTGTGATTGGTGAAGCTCAGTGTAGTTATCTGGTGGTGGTATGCCAATGATTGGTGAAGCTCAGTGGGGGAGTCTGTTGGTGGTGAGGTAGTGATTGGTGAAGCTTAGAGCAGGACTCTGATGGTGGTGTGGCAGTGATTGGTGAAGCTCAGTGTGGGAGTCTGGTGGTGGTGAGGCAGTGATTGGTGAAGCTCAATGTGGGACACTGGCAATGGTGAGGCAGTGACTTGTGACTCTCGGAACAAGAGTCTGGTGGTAGTGTGTCAGTGATTGGTGAGGCTCAGTGTGAGTCTCTGGTGGTGGTGTGGCAGTGATTGGTGAAGCACAGAAAGGGACTCTGGTGGTGTTCTGGCAGTGATTGGTGAAGCTCAGTGTGAGACTGGTGGTGGTGAGGCAGTGATTTGTGCCTCTCGGAGCAGGACTCAGGCGGTGGTGTGACAGTGATTGGTTAAGCACAGAGAGGAACTCTGGCGATGGTGAGGCAGTGATTGGTGACTATCGGAACAGGACCTTGGTGGTTGTGTGTGAGTGATTGGTGAAGCACAGTGTGGGAATCTGGTGGTGGTGTGGCTGTAATTGGTGAAGCTCAGTGTGGGAATCTGGCGGTGGTGAGGCAGTGATTGGTAAAGCTCAGAGCGGTACACTGGCGGTGGTGAGGCAGTAATTGTTGAAGCTCAGTGAGCCACTCCGGCAGTTGTGTGGCAGTGATTGGTGAAGTTCAGTGCGGGACTCTGGTGGTGGTGTGGCAGTGATTGGTGACTCTCGGAGTGGTACTCTGGTGGTGGCGTGGCAGTGATTGGTGAGTCTCGGAACAGGTTCTTGGTGGTGGTGAGGCAGTGATTGGGGAAGCTCAGTGTGGGGCTCTGGTGGTTTTGTGGCACTGATTGGTGAAGAACAATGTGTGACACTGGTGGTGGTGTAGCAGTGATTGGTGACAATTGGAACAGGACCTTGGTGGTAGTGTGGCAGTGATTGGTGAAGCTCAGAGTGGGACTCTGGTGGTGGTGTGGCAGTGATTGGCGAAGCTCAGTGTGATACATTGGTGGTGGTGTGACAGTAATTGGTGAAGCTCAGTGTGGGACTCTGCTGGTGGTGTGGCAGTGATTGGTGAAGCTCAGTGTGGACTCTCGTGGTTGTGTGACAGTGATTGGTGAAGTTCAGTGTGGGACTCTGATGGTAGTGTGGCAGTGATTGGAGAAGCTCAGTGTGGTACATTGGTGGTGATGTGGCAGTGATTGGTGAAGCTCAGTGTGGGTCTCCGGTGGTGGTATGGCAGTGATTGTTGAAGCTCAGCGCGGTACACTGGTGGTGGTGTGGCAGTGATTGGTGAAGCTCAGTGTGGGACTCTGGTGGTTGTGTGTCAGTGATTACTGAAGCTCAGTGTGCGACACTGGCGATGGTGAGGCAGTGATTGGTGACTATCGGAACAGGACCTTGATGGTGGTCTGGCAGTGTTTGATGAAGCTCAGTGTGGGACTCTGGTGGTGGTGTGACAGTGATTGGTGACTCTCGGAGTGAGAATCTGACGGTGGTGTGGCGGTGACTGCTGAAGCTCAGTGTGGGACTGTTGCAGTGTTGAGGAAGTGATTGGTGACTCTCGAAGTGGGACTCTGGCAGTGGTGCAGTGATTGGTGAAGATCAGAGCGGTACACTGGTGGTGGTGTGGCAGTGATTGGTGATGCTCAGTGTGGGACTCTGGTGGTGGTGTGGCAGTGGCTTGTGAAGCTCAGTGTGAGACTCTGGTGGTGGTGTGGCAGTGATTGGTAAAGCTCAGAGCAGGACTCTGGTGGTGGTGAGGCAGTGATTTGTGAAGCTCAGTGTGGGACTCTGGTGGTGGTGAGGCAGTGATTTGTGAAGCTCAGTGTGGGACTCTGGTGGTGGTGAGGCAGTGATTTGTGAAGCTCCGTGTGGGACTCTGGTGGTGGTGAGGCAGTGATTTGTGAAGCTCCGTGTAGGAATCTGGTGGTGGTGTGGCAGTTATTGGTAAAGCTCATTGTGAGACTCTGGTGGTGGTTTGGCAGTTATTGGTAAAGCTCATTGTGAGACTCTGGTGGTGGTTTGGCAGTGATTGGTGAAGCTCAATGTGGGACACTGGCAATGGTGAGGCAGTGACTTGTGACTCTCGGAACAAGAGTCTGGTGGTGGTGTGTCAGTGATTGGTGAGGCTCAGTGTGAGTCTCTGGTGGTGGTGTGGCAGTGATTGGTGAAGCACAGAAAGGGACTCTGGTGGTGTTCTGGCAGTGATTGGTGAAGCTCAGTGTGAGACTGGTGGTGGTGAGGCAGTGATTTGTGCCTCTCGGAGCAGGACTCAGGCGGTGGTGTGACAGTGATTGGTTAAGCACAGAGAGGAACTCTGGCGATGGTGAGGCAGTGATTGGTGACTATCGGAACAGGACCTTGGTGGTTGTGTGTGAGTGATTGGTGAAGCTCAGTGTGGGAATCTGGCGGTGGTGAGGCAGTGATTGGTAAAGCTCAGAGCGGTATACTGGCGATGGTGAGGCAGTAATTGTTGTAGCTCAGTGAGCCACTCTGGCAGTTGTGTGGCAGTGATTGGTGAAGCACAGAGAGGGACTGTGGTGGCGGCATGGCAGTGATTGATGAAGCTCAGTTTCGGACTCTGGTGGTGTGGCAGTGATTGGTGAAGCTCAGATCGGGAATCTGGCAGTGGTGTGGCAGTGATTGATGAATCTCAGTGTCAGACTCTGGTGGTGTGGCAGTGAATGGTGAAGCTCAGATCAGGAATCTGGTGGTGGTGTGGCAGTGATTGATGAAGCTCAGTGTGAGACTCTGCTGGTGGTGTGGCAGTGATTGATGAAGCTCAGTGTGAGACTCTGCTGGTGGTGTGGCAATGATTGGTGAAGCTCAGTGTGGGACTCTGGTGGTGGTATGGTAGTGATTGGCAAAGATCAGAGCGGTACACTGGTGGTGGCGTGGAAGTGATTGGTGACTATCGGAACAGGACCTTGGTGGTGGTGAGGCAGTGATTGGGGAAACTCAGTATGGGGCTCTGGTGGTTTTGTGGCAGTGCTTGGTGAAGAACAGTGTGTGACACTGGTGGTGGTGTGGCAGTGATTGGTGATTATCGGAACAGGACCTTGGTGGTAGTGTGGCAGTGATTGGTGAAGCTCAGTGTGGTACATTGGTGGTGGTGTGGCAGTGATTGTTGAAGCTCAGTGTGGTACATTGGTGGTGGTGTGGCAGTGATGGGTGTAGCACAGAGAGGGACCCTGTTGGTGGTGAGGCAGTGATTGGTGACTCTCCGAGTGTGACTCTGGTGGTTGTGTGGCAGTGACTGGTGAAGTTCATTGTGGGACTCTGGTGGTGGTGTGGCCGTGATTCGTGACTCTCCGAGTGTGACTCTGGCGGTAGTGTGGCTGTGATTGGTGAAGCTCAGAGTGGGTCTCTGGTTGTGATGAGGCATTGATTGGTGACTCTTGGAGCAGGGCTCTGTCAGTGGTGTGGCAGCGATTGGAGATTCTCGAAGTGGGACTCTGACGGCAGTGTGGCAGTGATTACTGACTCTCGGAGCAGGCTCTGGTGGTGATGTTGAGGAGGGGGCTATCAATGGCCGTAAAAAGTTGCACATTTTTTAAGTTCTCTTTTTTAAAACATTAAAACCTATTTTTTAAGTATCTCGAAATAGTGCCAAAGCTTGGTGGCCATACTCTTGCCAATAAATATCAATTTCAAATAAAACTTATGGCATTGTAGGTATTCAGTAAAAGACAGTGAAGCTATAATTTTTCTTAAGACTCAGATGAGATTTCAGTTGGCGATTTTTATAGTTCTGTGTGTCACATTAAAGGAAGGTGCAAATGCAGAAGAGGATTTTCCAATGGTTTACAACTGGGATGATAAACCTCATTTATGATGATACACTGGAGACATTGTGCTAGTTTTTCTTGGAGAGAGGGGCCTAAGAGGGGAGTGAGGAGAAGTTGTCAATATCTTCTTAATATTTTCTTCAGGGTTCTGATAGTTAGAGATGGTACCCATTTGCAAATGGATTAAGAACTAATGGGAACAGTTTTAAATTGCTTTGCAAAAGCAGCAAATGCAAGATGAGACGAAACTGTTTCAGACAATGATTGGTCCAGATCTGACCTGCAGTATCTGGAAATGAGGTGAACGCTGGTTCTGCCGAGGCAATCGAGAGGATATTGGGATGGTTATTTACAAAGGAACAGGGTTATGAAGAAATGGCAGGAGATTGGCATTAAGTTAAAACACCGAAAAAGCCAGTGCAGACAAGATGGGCTCAAGGACCTCCTTCACACTGTCACACTTCTGTGATTAAGGGGTTAGTGAATCCAGACAGGTTTTTGCAACTCTGTTCATTTTGTGGTTAAAACTTTATTCTTGTTTCCAATTTATTTAATGAATTGAGCATTTCCCAGCCACCATGATGGAATGGAATTCATAAGTCATGGATCATTAGTTCAGATCATTGGATTGTTCATTCACTAAGCACATTATCATACTGAGAAGCTCCATTCCTTTCCCTACAGATCCTGGCTGACCTGCTGAGTTTCCAGACATCTTGCATTCTTATATCAGAAGAAAAGACTGTTCAGTCTGCCATGAGGCAATGCATTGAGAAATCCGTAAGGGAATTGTATGTTTGTTATGTCCCTGAATCGAAAATAAGAATAAAAGAATAACACTTATTATTGGGTAGTTTGGAGTTTACTTATCAGCATTACACATGTGTTCATGGGTCCTTTTAAAGGAACAATAACAAGGGAAAATATCAGATAATTAATCCCTTCAAGAAGGTCCTCCATCACTGACAAAGTTACTAAATCAAAATAAGCCTCTCAGCCAGTAACCCGATTATGTTAAAATGCAAACAACACAATCAAAAAGTCTTAATGCAAAAGATACAGCAGATGCAGCACCATAATCTTGTTACAATGGCTAGTGTGATGATGCTCTATCACAACATTCACAGCAGCTAATTTCTTATTTCAGGAGCTCAATGCAGTTCCAATTCCCAGTATATCATTCTGTTCCATTTAAAGTAGAGGGGAAGGCAGTAATCACAACGATCAAAATATTTTCTGGTTTGTCTGAAACACAGCAATCATAGTGAGCCCTCCACAATATAACAACAAGCATTAGTCTTCGATAATGTGAAGAATATTCTTCCTCCCATACCCCACACAAACCACTACTAAATTCCATATCTGGACTCACTGTTTATTAATATAATTCAAATGTCTTTTCCGCAATCTCTCCTGTATTTTAAATACATGGCTGTAACTTGTTGGGGAGGCAATACCCTAGTGGTATTATCTCTAGACTATCAATCTAAAGACCCAGGCAATATTCCGGGTACCTGGATTCAAATCCTGTCATGGCAGATGGTGGAATTTGGATTCAATGAAAATCTGGAATTAACAGTCTTATGATAGCGTTCATGAAACCATTGTTGTAAAAATGTATCTGCTTCACTAATGTCCTTCCAGGACAGAAGTGCCATCTTTACCTTGTTTGGCCTCCTTGTGACTCCAAATGTACAGCAATGTGGTTGACACTTAACTGCTGTCTGGGCAATTAGGGATGGGTGAGAAATATCGGCCCAACCAATGACATCCATATCCTGAGAATGAGTAAATAAAAAGCTTTAAACCAAAACAGAAATTGCTGGAAAAGCTTGGCAGGTCAGCAGGTCCTGCAGCATCCATGGAGAGGAATCAAAGTTAATATTTCAGATTAAAACAGAACAGAAATTACATGAATTAAAATTTAATTTCAGAACAGAGATAAAATAAAACTTTGCTATGTCAGACTTATTACCTTGGTGTTCAGCATTTCTCTCTTTATTATCTCTCTCTCCTTCAACTATTTCTTCCTCTTTCATTCTATTCAATGGGCAGTTACTCCTTTTTATCCCTGCAATACTCACTCACAGACTTCAGCAATGATTCTTTCCTCATCTATTTGAAAATAATGCTTTAAAAAATTCAGGGATATGGCTTTCATTGTCAAGGCTGACATCGATATTCCATCCTTTGGTGCTGAGGTGGTTTCTTGGACTGCATCACCCCATGTTGTGCAGGTACTGCCACAGTGCTAATGGGCTTGGAATTCCAGGAAATGGAATCAGCGCTGGCAACATAATGCTACATGTGCAACATTGAGGGCAACTTCCCTTTCCAATACCTGGTTTCAATTCAGCTTCTGAAAGTGGCCTGCAAAAGTAATTTAGAATTTGCTTCAGTTGTTTTATGTCCATTTACATTAATCTCTGTGGCAATTAAGCTCCTTTGAGGATGTAATCCACAAGTGCTTTACGAGAAAGCCCTTTAGGGCTTTTAAAATTTGATGCTAATATCAATGAATCAGAATCAAAGAATGGTTATGACACAGTGGAGGCTATTTGACTCTTGCTGATAGAATAGTTAATAAAACACTCATTGTCCTCCCTTTATAAATAATGGCTGAGATTCCAAAAACAAATAAGCTATGTGAAAGCTGTATAGAACACTGGTTCAGCCTCAACTTGAGTATTGTATCCAGTTCTGGGTGCCATGCTTTAGAGAGGATGACAAAGCATTAGTAAGTGCACAAATGATTTCAGGCAGTTGTTCAAAGAGTGAGGATCTTTGGTTTGTTGGACATTTTTCTTGGCAAGATGATGAAACCCATGAAATGGCCTGGTGATATTATCACTGGGCTGTTAATCGAGAGGCTCAGGTAATATTCTGGAGAGTCAAGTTTAAATCCTACCATGGCAAATAACGGACTTTAAATTCAATGAATATCTGGACTTCATAAGTCTAATAATGACCATGAATCCATTGTTGGAAAAACCCATCTGGTTCATTAATATCCTTTAAGGAAGCTACCATCCTTAGCTGGTCAGGCCTACATATGACTCCATCCATGATAAGGGATAGGCAAGAAATGCTGGCCTAGCCGGCAACACCTTCATCCCATGAATGAATAAATGCTAAGAAAGAGAGGACATCCCGAGTGGTCAAGCCAGAATCTCTTTAAGAGAGAAGGCAGAAAGCAAAGATGCATTGCTAATGTAATCCAACTCATGGGAAATATGTAGGGCTTCCTAAATGTGGGTCACAACCTGATGAGAGTCTGGGGTTTTGAGCACTGGAGAAGCAATATGCAGGAACACCAACTGAGTATGAACAGCACTGAGGTCTCATTAACTATGGTGGTCAGAGCCTTGAAGCCTGATCCCTGCTGTTAAAATCCAATGAGAAGCTAATATTTTTAAGAATTATTGAAGATTATATGATTTGCAGCCCCACTAATATTCCTGAGTTGGTTGTCAACACATTTCTTGCCATGTGGCATACTTGTGCATACTAGAAGTATTATATATACACATATATATAGTTAGACAGGGATTTGTTCTTTGTCGATAGAAAGAGGATGCCAACATACCATACCTGCTTCAGTTCAACAAAAGAGGTTTACAGCCACTGTCTAGGTCATTTCATGGATTTCATCAAGGCAAGCATCCTTGCAAGAGGATTCGCAGTAGGTTAAAATAAACTAGGTCAGGGTGGAATGTGTTGGTGAAGTTGATGAATTGTTCAACCTCCTCTCGGGAGCACGAGCTGGTGCCAATGCAGTCATTAATGTAGCAGAGGAAGAGGTGGGGAGTGGTGCCGGTGTAATTACGGAAGATCATCTGTTCTATGTAGCCAACAAAGAGACAGGCATAGCTGGGGCCCATAAGTGTGCTCGAGGCTACCCCTTTGGCCTGGTGGAAGTGGGAGGATTCGAAGGAGAAATTGTTAAGGGTGAGGACCAGTTCGGCCAAACGAATGAGAATGTCGGTGGAAGGGTACTGTTGAGGACATCAGAAGAGGAAAAAATGGAGGGCTTGGAGACCCTGGTCATGGCGGATGGAGGTGTAGAGGGATTGGATATCCATGGTGAAGATGAGGTGTTGGGGACCGGGTAAACGGAAGTCTTGGAGGAGGTGGAGGGCGTGGGTGATGTCTCGAACAAATGTGGGGAGTTCTTGGACTAGGGGGGATAGGACAGTGTCAAGATAGGTAGAGATGAGTTCAGTGGGGCAGGAGCATGCTGAGACAATGGGTCGGCCAGGGTGGTCAGGCATGTGGATCTTGGGAAGGAGGTAGAACCGGACAGTGCGGGGTTCCCGGACTATGAGGTTGAAAGCTGTGGATGGGAGATCTCCTGAGGTGATGAAATTCTGTATGGTCTGGGAGATGATGGTTTGGTGATGGGGGGTGGGGTCATGGTCATGGGGGCAGTAGGAAGAGGTGTCCTCGAGTTGGCGTTTGGCTTCAGCGGTGTAGAGGTCAGTGCGCCAGACTACCACTGTGCCCTCTTTATCTGCTGGCTTGATGGTGAGGTTGGGATTGGAGCAGAGGGATTGGAAGGCTGCGCGTTGTGAGGGTGAGAGGTTGGAGTGGGGGAGGGGCATAGGTTGAGGCGGATAATGTCCCGGCGGCAGTTGGAAATGAAGAGGTTGAGGGCAGGTAATAGGCTAGCGCGTGGTGTCCAGGTGGATGCAATGGGTTGGCGGTGGGCAAAGTGGTCCTTGGAAGGTGGATGGGAGTCTTGATTGTGAAAGTAAGCTCGGAGGCGGAGGTTGCGGAAGAAATGTTCGACGTCATGGCGTGTATTAAATTCATTGATGCGTGGATGGAGGGGGATGAAGGTGAGTCCTTTGCTGAGGACTGATCGTTCGTCCTCAGTGAGGGGAAGGTCTGGAGGGATAGTGAAAACTCGGCAGGGCTGGGAGCTGGGATCTGGTGTGGGTGTGGTGCTGGGAGTGGGGGCAGAAACTAACTGGACTGCGTGTGGTGGTGGGGAGAATGGGGGTGGAGTCATGAGCAGGGGTAGTGTTCCCCTCAGGCTTCTGAAGGCCGAAAATGGTGACAGTGGGATCTGTGTTGGGGGGGGGGCGTGTCAGCAGAATGCAGGTGAGTGGTGTTGGTGGGGGCAGGAGTGATGGTAGACACGGCAGTAGGGGTGGCGGAAGTCACTGAGTGTGTGGCGTCAGTGATGATGTGAGAGGCGGAAGTGATGCATGAGGAATTGTGAGGGGTGGAAATGGTTATGGGAGTGGCCATGATGGGTGCAGAAATGACATCATCAATCAGCGTGGGGGTGGCAGCTGCACCAGCCGCATGGCTAATGGCGTCCGAGCAGTTCCAGAGGCCGGGGGAATCTTCTGGAATGTTTGAGGAGCACTGGTTATGAAGGTGAGTAGATAAAAGTTTGTTGTACTTACAGTTTTTGATGTTTGAGATGAAGTTGAAATACTGTTTGTTGAGAGTATAAATTCTCCTGAGGATGTATTACATGGGCCCCAGCTATGCCTGTCTCTTTGTTGGCTATGTAGAACAGTCGATCCTCCGTAATTACACCTGCACCACTCCCCACCTCTTCCTCCGCTACATTGATGACTTCATTGATGCCATCTCGTGCTCCCGCGAGGAGGTTGAGCAATTCATCAACCTCACCAACACATTCCACCCTGAACTTAAATTTACCTGGACCATCTCTGACACCTTCCTCCCTTTCCAGGACCTCTCCATCTCCATTAATGACAACCGACTTGACACCGACATTTTTTACAAACCCACCGACTCCCACAGCTACCTGGATTACATCTCTTCCCAATCTATCTCTTGCAAAAATGCCATCCCGTATTCCCAATTCCTCTGCTTCCGCCGTATCTCCTCCCAGGAGGACCAGTTCCACCACAGAACACATCAGAAGGCCTCCTTCTTTAGAGACCGCAATTTCCCTTCCCACGTGGTTAAAGATACCCCCCAATGCATCTTGTCCATATCCCACACCACCGCCCTCAGACACCACCCCTCTAACCATAACAAGGAGAGAATGCCCCTGGTGATCACCTTCCACCCTACCAATCTTCGCATAAACCAAATCATCCACCGACATTTCCGCCACCTCCAAAAAGACCCCACCACCAGGGATATATTTCCCTCCCCAACCCTTTCCACCTTCCGCAAAGACCATTCCCTCCATGACTACCTGGTCAGGTCCATGCCTCCCTACAACCCACCCTCCAATCCTGGCACCTTCCCCTGCCAACACAGGAACTGTAAAATCTGCACCCACACCTCTTCCCTCACCTCCATCCCAAGGCCCTAAGGAGCCTTCCACATCCATCAACATTTTACCTGCATTTCCACTGATATCATTTATTGTATCCGTTGCTCCCGATGCGGTCTGCTCTACATTGTGGAGACTGGACACCTCCTAGCAGAGCGCTTTAGGAAACATCTCCGGGACACCCAACCAATCAACCACACCGCCCTGTGGCCCAACATTTCAACTCCTCCTCCAACTCTGCCGAGGACATGGAGGTCCTGGGCCTCCTTCACCGCTGCAGCCTCACCACCAGACGCCTGGAGGAAGAACGCCTCATCTTCCACCTTGGAACACTTCAACCCTAGGGCATCAATGTAGACTTCAATAGTATCCTCGTTTCCCCTTCCCCACCTCACCCTAGTTCCAAACTTCCAGCTCAGCACTGTTCCCATGACTTGTCCTACCTGCCTATCTTCTTTTCCACCTATCCACTCCACCTCCCCCCGCCCCCAACCTATCACCATCACCCCTCCCCCACTCGCCTATTGGACTCCATGCTACTTTCTCCCCACCCCCCCACCCCCTCACTTATCTCTCCATGCTTCAGGCTCTCCGCCTTTATTCCTGATGAAGGGCTTTTGCCTGAAACGTCGATTTTACTGCTCCTCGGATGCTGCCTGAACTGCTGTGCTCTTCCAGCATCACTAATCCAGAATCTGGTTTCCAGCATCTGCAGTCATTGTTTTTACCTAGCTGATTTCAACTCTACTGCGAATCCTCTTGCAAGGATGCCTGTCTTGATGAAATCCATGAAATGACCTAGACAGTGGCTGTAAACCTCTTTTGTTGAACTGAAGCAAGTATGGTATGTTGACATCCTCTTTCTATCTACAAAGACCATATTGCAAGAAATATATTGACAACCAACTCAGGAATATTAGTTGGGCTGCAAATCATATAATCTTCAAGAATTCTTAAAAATATTAGCTTCTCACTGGATTTTAACAGCAGGGATCATGCTTCAAGGCTCTGACCACCATAGTTAATGGGACCTCAGTGCTGTTCATACTCAGTTGGTGTTCCTGCATATTGCTTCTCCAGTGCTCAAAACCCCAGACTCTCATTAGGTTGTGACCCACATTTAGGAAGCCCTACATATTTCCCATGAGTTGGATTACATTAGCAATGCATCTTTGCTTTCTGCCTTCTCTCTTAAAGAGATTCTGGCTTGACCACTCGGGATGTCCTCTCTTTTTTAGCATTTATTCATTCACGGGATGAAGGTGTTGCCGGCTAGGCCAGCATTTCTTGCCTATCCCTTATCATGGATGGAGTCATATGTAGGCCTGACCAGCTAAGGATGGTAGCTTCCTTAAAGGACATTAATGAACCAGATGAGTTTTTCCAACAATGGATTCATGGTCATCATTAGACTTTTGAACTCCAGATATTCATTGAATTTGAAGTCCACCATTTGCCATGGTAGAATTTAAACTTGGCTCTCCAGAATATTACCTGAGCCTCTCAATTAACAGCCCAGTGATAATATCACCAGCCTCCTCAATTCTTCCCTGCATTGTAATATGCCCCTGATCAATACTTTCATGATTTCTTCATTCCTTTTTTTGTTTTATTTCCTGAACTGCTTGCATCCAGGAATATTTAATAACATGATCTGTCCTTCCTTGAGCGACATCTGCTGTCACCTAATGCCACACTTCCATTTGCCAATCTGTAATCTTATTTACTACATTCTGTGTATTTGCAATGCATGCACTGTAATTTTAATTTAGGTTCCTCTTATCTTAATCCCATATAATACCTAGTTATTTCCTATTCAGGTGTTATCTGTTTCTCCCAATTTTTTTTGTACCTTGATATCCCTGTCTAATACTATTTCCTGGATCCTCCAGTCTTGTCAGGTTAGTTTAAATCCTTCGAGTAGATGTAGTAAATAATTCTGCAAGGAGATTGCTTCTGGTTTTGACTGATGCTACCTATCCAACTTGTACAGATCCCAAACTCCACACCTCCTGAGAAATAATCTCAATATCCAACAACCCTCCCTCCTGTCCCCAAGTTTCTATATTATTTCTATATTTACTTGCGTTACAACCAGCTGTAATCCAGAGTTGATTTCTTTTGAGGTCCTGCTTGCTAACATTCCACCTAACTACCTAAATTCTAACAGCAGGACCATATCCCTCTTTCTATGAATGCCATTGGTCTCTATATCACTACAGTCACTGGTGCTTCACTCTCACTCGTCAGGTGTTGTGCAGCCATTCACTGACATCCTTGACTTTGCCACCGAAGGCAATGCATTAACCTGGATTTGCATATGCAGTTTAAAAATGCCTCTCTGTTCCTTTAACTATTGGATCGTCTATCACTATTACTTTTTCTGCCTTGAATATTGTTAAAAGAGGAGTCAGATTGTCAAATGTTTTCATCCTGCACTCCTCAGGGCACATATAAGAATGTCAAATTTCAAAAGGAGCAACAATTTAAACTGCATGAGAAAAGGATGTCAACTGATTACTATGGAGAAAGCATTAGAGAACTACTGTCCTTACGAAGTGTGTCTTTATGTTTTTATAACTACACACAGCCTAATTGTAAATCAATGATATACTACCCGCATTTTGGTTACTTTAATGGATCTCGTGAAAATGCAAATGTTCAATCTTAACATCTCTTGTTGTCTCTCCTGACCAAATTTTCTAATAAATATCTTTCAACTTCCATTTCATGCTTTCCCGAAACTCTTAAGTTTAACATCCTAAACGTTGTTAATTCTTCTTGAGTTCTGTTCGAAAGTGTAAGTATATTTCCTACTCAAACTTTCCAACAACTCTAGATGGGACTAGATTTATTTAGGATTTCCACTCAGCTCAGATAAGTTGGACTGAAGAGTCTGTTTCCATGCTGTATGTCTCTATGGCTCTATAACTTTAAAATGGTGAGGCTCTTCATATTATCAATACTATTTACATTTAAAATTCACCATTACTAAAACTAAACCATTATTTCTTCCTATATCTGAAAAAAGTCAGTTATACTGGATTTGAAATGTCAATTCTGTTTCTCTCTCCAAAGATGCTTCCAAACCTGCTGAGTTTCTCCAGGATTCCCTTTGTTAGTTTCAGATTCCCAGCATCTGCAGAACTTTGCCTTTAATCTTGCTTTATCTCATGGTCTGTCCCACTTTTTTGGTGTTCAGGTGACTTATTACCCGACTCAATAAAAGCACTAGTTGGAACTTTTTCATTTTGAATCACAAATCAAACTTTAATACAATAATTAGAAAGATTTCACCTTGCTAATGGCATTAAATAACAAGAAATATTCTGTAGTTTTATGATAAAACTATTTGGTCAAAATTTGTTAAATGACCATTTGAAAATCTCCTTCATACTTTAATATCCTTCTTTATAATGAGACATAACACTGCTCATGGTTTTGTTTTACACAACCCTTCTTCTTAATTAATATTAATTAAATCATTTCCTCTTCTTCTGAGAGACATGTTCAAAACAATGTTGCTGCTTTGGCATGTCAAAATGTCACTGCGTTTTGGTTCTGCTTCTACCAAGATCTGCAGCCAGGGCCTTGGACAGACAATCTGTTCCCAAGTCTCAGCCAAGGCTATGTCCTCAGGGGTGTGAGTGAGCAACTGGTCATTCAAGTGTGAACTCTGCAGTCAGTGCTGCCAAACTGTGGGTCACAGCTGAGTCTAGTTCTGCCTACACTTCACATGTTCATGTGCACATGTGCTCTCAAGCAGAGGTAACGAGACAGCGATTTAGGAAGAGAACCTGGTTTCTGTAATTCCCCGGTCGCAATTAACTGGCGTAGGCCAAGGAAGGAACCATACCAGATGGCAGACTACTCTGATCTTTCAAAGGAGTTCTATGATATTTATTTTTAAAAACAACAACAAATTACTTTTCTATTTTCAGCGTTTCATTGAAAAACAGAATTGCAGCCATTTAACACCTAACATCTGATTAGACGACAACTTACCACTGACAGAAATTAAATTTAAAAGTGTGTGGTATTCAGCATCAGTGACTCGATGATACATTAATGCCTGCAGCATTTTCTTTTCCACCCAATAATTTAAAAATAAAAGACAAATGAAAGAAATCATTTTAATTATTGATCTTTTTATCACTTAGAAAAGAATAGATTATTTGAACATTATAGCCTTGAACTCATTCTAAAGCATTTTTAATTCTGTTCTGGACATGAGTTTTAATTTTCAGTTTGGTGGATTTTTCCACTTTAGTTTCTTTATTGCTTTCTTTGCTATTTCTATACAAGCTTCTAACAATCCTTGATAAGAGATGAAATAACATCATTCATGAGAAAGAAATATAATAGTTCACTTGAAAAGTTGCAAATCAATAAGTGAACATTGCATTTTGTAAGCTCTCCTTAATTACCAAGAGATTAGATTAGTTTCCCTACAGCGTGGAAACAGGCCCTTTGGCCCAACAAGTCCACACCGACTCTCTGAAGAGTACCCACCCAGACTCATTCTCTTTGACTAATGCACCTAACACTCTGGGCAACTAAGCATGGCCTATTCACCTGACCTGCACATTTTTGGATTGTGGGAGGAAACCAGAGTTAACCCACGCAGACACGGGGAGAATGTGCAAACTCCACACAGGCAGTCACCTGAGGCAGGAATTGAACTTGGGTCCTTCATGCTATGAGATAGCAGTGCTAACCACTGAGCCACCTTGTCACCCAAGTGTTTGAAAGAAAGATTTTAGGACCACTTCCTATTTGCAAACACCTGTTTTCTTGATGACAATCTCTCAATATCATTGGGTATCTATATTGATTTTTCTGTCCCCAGTAATTACATTGGATGTGGACCAACTAGCTCCTATAAACCATGGATGTTGATAAACATTACTGTCTGAAAAGAGTGAAAACAAACCCCATAGCACAACCAATTACTTTGAAGTTCAGTTCTTACTGTAATGTTTGCATATAATGAGCCACTTTCAGAATTCAGAATCAGTTGATCTGGGTCTTTGATTCATGGCTCAACTAAATGATAGCACTTTCTACAGATATTCCTCAGTACAGCATGAGTGTCAGCTCAGGTGCTTTCTGTAGCTTTGTCATAGCCTTAGAATCTCCTGCCTCAGAATCAACAGACTTTGGGTTGAGGTCCTCTCCCAGATTTTGAATGCAAACAAAACTGATACTCCATTGCTAAAGCACAGGAAGGCTGCATTGCCAAGAGGTGTCAAGTGGTCATGGAAAAAATGTTCCATTAATAACAAAGGCTACTTCCCAAGAACATAGCCTCACCCTTTAGAACTAAGATGAGGAGGAATTACTCCATTCAGAGGGTAGTGAATCTGTGGGACTCATTGCAACAGAGAGCTGCGGCGGTCAAGTCATTGAGAGATAGATCGGTTCTTGATTCATGGGGGATCAATGGTTACAGGGAGAAAGCAGGAGAATGGGGTTAAACACACATATCAGTCATGATCAATTGGTGGAGCAGACTCAACGGGCCAAATGTCCTAATTCTGCTCCTATTTCTTATAGTCTGATGGTGTTATGGTCAAGAGGTATCATCCTTTGCATATGATATCAAACTGAGACATATTGATTTGTCAGGTGGATGTAAAATATTGCATGCCATAACCTCAAACAAAAACTGGGAAGCAGTCAAATTAATTGCTTTCACCAAGCAAATTATCTGGACATTATCATTGGAGTTTGGTGTTTTCCACAGTACAACCATGACAACACTGCAACTGTACTTTAAGGAATTATAAAATTATTTGGGCCACACTGTTATACTTAAAAATCATCTATGCCCTATTTGTCAATATTTTAGTTATGAAATTGTAGTGGCATGTATTTGAGGCAATTCAGTATTGCTAGGAGAAAGTGAGGACTACAGATGCTGGAGATCATAGTTGAGAGTGTGGTGCTGGAGATGCACAGCAGGTTAGGCAGCATCCAAGGAGCAGGAGAATTGATGTTTCAGGCATAAGCCCTTCATCAATCAAATTTTCTACCTTTCTGAAATAAATAAATTAGAAAGTACTTGGTGGGACAAATTTGATTTTTGGATATTTTTAACTGACTTGGTCGGGCACATTTTTAGGACAGGTAGGACTTGTCTACAATACTTCAGGTCCAGAGGTGAGGGACCTACTGTCGCTGTGTCATAAGATCATCTTACAAATTTTGTTTCTATGCTGAACCTGCAGGCACATCTGATTATCAGTGCTGGAAGATGGACCACAAGAGAGTGTTAACTAGAAGAGGTACTTGCCTAACATTTAAAAATGGCTAATTACGTAATAGCAATATGTACATTTAACATTAACTTCTGAGAAATAATGTGAATAGTTGGGAGCCATGTATATCACATCAGTTCCCATCAGGACATCACGTAAGACCAATTGTTTCTCTAACCAAAGATTGTAACATCATTAGATTAATTGAAACTAATACAACTATGGCATCAACTCATTCAGAACCTTTGCATTATAAACACCATTTATTTGATTACCTAGTAACAAATGTCACTGTGCCAACATACGAGTCTCTCATGTTCCAAGAGCAATCTGTGGTTTTGAATGTCGATTAGTGGAGCCAATTTATTATGAATTATCAATATGGGACGACATGGTGGCTCAGTGGTTAGCATTGCTGCCTCACAGTGCCAGGGACCGGGCTTGACTCCAGCTTCCAGCGACTGTCTGTGTGGAGTTTGCACATTCTCCCCGAGTCTGTGTGGGTTTTCTCTGGGTGCTCCAGTTACCTCTCACAATCCAAAGATGTGCAGGTTAGGTGAATTGGCTGTGCAAAATTTCCCATAGTGTTCAGGGATGTGTAGGTTAGGTTCATTAAGCGGAGTAAATGTAGAGGATTGGGTTTGGCTGGGATACTCTTTGGAAGGTCAGTGTGGTCTTGTTGAGTCGAAGGGCCTGCTTCCACATTGTAAGGATTCTACGATCATTTAACTTTATGAATGTAATCAAGCTACTACAAGAGTTCAAACATGAGTTAAGATAAAAAGTGCGCTACAAGAAGAAAAATCAACCAAAAGGAATTATAGATTCTATGGAATGAAAGTAATGCAATTATATTCTGTGGCACATGTAGGGAAATAAATTTCACAAATTGGTTCAGGTGTGATTTGGACCTTGGGGATTAATAAATATGTTACTAGATGAGGAGAAATGCTTGCTTGATCAAAAAGCAAAGTGTTTGTTGATACTATGAGTTCAAACTTCACCATAGTCAATTTTCCATGACCAAACCTGCTGTCAATATCCAAAATGTGCACAAACTTGGGGGAATGAAAGGTTGATGGAAATTGGGCCAAGGCCTCAATATGGTGACAAGCAGCAATCCTTGTCTAGCCCATGGAACTAACTGTTTCAATGAGCATGTTACCATTTGGATCATCTGTCTTTGAAGCAATGGCTTTCAGCTAAACCCTGGTGGGAAGGGGTAAGAGTGAAAGAGATTAGGTTCACAGAAAAAGAAAAAAGGAGGGTGGGGCCAAGAGGGCACTGGCAGCTCAACAGTAAGCTCAGTGTTTGAAAAGAAAATAACATTTTTGGTTGAGGTTGCTGGACTTCTGATGTTGTTGCATTGTGACCATGAAATGCTGACTGAACAGAACTTATCCTTCCTATGGCACTATGTGGTTTCCTTCAAGGGATACAACATAGATCTGTCCATAAGGAAGGCGCCCTGATGCTTGTTTCAGACAGTCATCATTGAAATCTCGGAAATCAGCATGGCAGTGCCAAATACAGATTGGACAGGGCTCTTCTAATGAAATTTGTCCTGACTGTCCTTGTTTTCTGTTTCAGTATGGGGTATAATAGGAACTAAAACCACTTTCTATCTGCCAATAGATCATTCGTGTTACTGAAAATTCTTACAATTCTCTCTTTAAATACAGACAAGGCAGTTGCCTGGACAGAAATATCACAGATCATTTGACCTATGTCAGAAAGACGCCAGTTGAACATAGAATTGGAAGTGACTAATATTTTTTATTGAGCTGGAAAGAACCAAAGGCATTTTGCTGCATGTGATGAACAGTGATGAAATGACATTATTGATTTTAACTTTTTCCATTTGACTCACAAGGAGCTTTACAATCATAATTTATCCTAAAGCCAATGATAAAAATAATAGAATGAAAGGTAAGCATAAAATTAGTTTTGTGCAATATGATACTGAACCTCTTCACAAACGTCTCACACAAATTGGTTGTCACACAAAGCATTATCTTCTAACAGTTTATAGATTAAGGTTTATATTTCTGAATAATAGCAACACTTTTTCTGGAGTCTGTGGTCACAAATCTGAACTGGTCCACAGAATAATTGCTTTTGCCTTCTTTAAGTCTCCAAGTTATGAATAAAAAAGAAGTTCTTCAGACAGGCTAGTATTTTATTGAACCTCTGTCAGAATGATCTTGGTTTGAACGATTTATTGGTGGCATTAAATATCTTTATTGCTTATGACTTTTGTCATCTGAGTTCATGCAACTTAACAACTTGCATCTATCAAGCACTTTTAATACAGACAAACATTTCAAGTTACTTCACAGGAGCATTACCAGTTGACAGTGAGTCATACACAGCCAAGTCCTCAAAAGCATTGAACAAGCACCGTAAAGGGTTGGAATGGATTGGCTTATGAGGAGATTAGACTGGGACTATATTCATCGGAATTTAGAAGAAGGAGGGGGAACCTTACAGAAACTTCTAAAGGGAATAGATAAGATAGAAGCAGGAAGGTTTTTTTCCACTGGTGGGTGAGATTAGAACTAGGGAACATAGTGTCAATATAAGGGGGACCATATTTCGGACTGAGTTCAGAAGGAACTTCTCCACCCAAAGGGTTCTGAATCTGTGGAATTCCCTGCCCAGTGAGGTAGTTGAGGTGACATCATTGAATGTTTTTAAGACAAAGATAGATAGATTTTTGAACATTAAAGGCATTAAAAGTCATACTGATTAGGTGCGTAAATGGTTCTGAGTCCATGAAAAGATCAACCATGATCTTATTGAATGGCTGAGCAGGCGCGATGGGCCACGTGACCAACTCCTGTTCCTATTTCTTATGTTTTTATGCTCTTTTGTACATTGGTGTGTGTGTGTGTGTCCATAGGTCTTCGAAGGCACCAGGACAGGTACTTAAGAATACATATGGAATACCTGCCTTTATTAGATAAGGCATAGTTGAATATGGTCGAGATGCATTTAGTATCAGTTAGGCCACAGCTGGAGAACTGTGTGCAATTTTGGTTGCCACATTATAAAAGATGTGATTACACTGGAGGTGTCGAAGATAATCACCACAATGTTGCCTGGGCTGGAGCACTTCAGCTATGAAGACAGAATAAATTGACTGTGTTATTTTCCTGAGAGCAGAGAAGGTTAATGGGGAATTTGATGGATATTTTAGATATTAGACTCCCTACAGTGTGGAAACAGGCTCTTCAGCCCAACAAGTCAACACTGACCCTCTGAAGAGTAACCTACCCAGACTCAATTTCCTACATTTACCCCTGACTAATGCACTGAACACTATGGACAATTTAGCTTGGCCAATTCACGTGACCATACACATCTTTTGCAATGTGGGAGGAAACCGGAGCACCCGGAGGAAGCCCACGCAGACATAGAAAGACTGTGCAAACTCCACACAGACAGTCGCTCGAGGCATGAATCGAACTCAGGTCCCTGGCACTGTGAGGCAGCGGTGCTAGCCACTGTGCCACCCTTTCGATTGAAGTGTACAAAGTTCTGAGAGCATAGACAGTGTACATAACGAGAAACATTTCCCCTTAATCAAGCGATCAATAAGCAGAGGGCATGTTTTTTAGGGAAGGAGCAGAAGATTTAGAGAGGATTTGAGGGAAAAGATATTCACCAGAACATTGTAGGTATCTGGAATTCATTACCTTAAGGATGGTAGAGGCAGGAACTCCCAAAACATTTAAGAACTATTTAAAACAACTATTTAAGTTGTTTTAATCTTACCACACCATAGGGCTACTCTCTTATTGGGGAGAGACAACTAGTGGGGGCTTAATCTGAGGGTCACCACACTTCAGGAGAGGGGAGTCATTGAAAATGAGTCTAAAATGGCCATGTGAGTTTTGATGACATCACTCTGCATGGCAAACCAACTGCCCAACTTTTGAGTTAAACACTTGAAAGGTCATAACTCACAAAATTACAAGCAAAGTGCTGGAAAATGGGATTGACTAATCGGATTTTGCTGAACAGCATGGATACAATGGGTTGAAGGGCCTCTTTCCATGTTGTTTAAATTCTATGACTTGAGGATACTTGGCCAAAGGGGTTGGTTTGAAGAAGACTTCGACATAGATAGAGGTAGAGGACACACAAAATGAAAAGCAGTGTTGAAAAAGCTGAAACACAAATGCATTTACTGTTAGAGCATTTAAAGTTGAGGATGCAATAAAAGTTGGGTAAGTGGAGTGATCCCAGAGAAGCATGCTATAAGGCCAGAAACATAAAAGAGTCACATAATGTAGTTGTAGATCACAGTTAGCTCTGATGTGCCTTCCTCAATCTTCTTGATTTCTCATTCACACAGTTGATCACTGTTATCAAGATGTAATTTAAGAGACAGTGAAACCTGGCAAGGACTGAAAACACAGAATGTGCTGAGCAATTTAAAAATGCAACATTTGGTTGACACAAATAGCTGGTGGTGTGTTACCATGGTATAAAAACAAATTCAAATTCGGCCCATCAGTTTGAACTATGCCCCAGAGACCAAAATCCAATCAAATTTGAATTTTACCACTTGGGATGACATCAAACCAATGAAATTATCAGATGTTTTGGAGGATAAAACTGGACATTTTGAACAGTTAAGGGAAGAACAGCAAAGAGCACACACAAGTAAAGATTTCCAGCAGAAAAGCTCTCTGAAAGGTACCTGTACGCATTAAGAAATTTGTGCTGCAGAAGACCAAAGCCGACCTAAAGAAATCTACAGAGAAAGTTCAACACCTGATGACAACAACTGGGTTTGAAATTGATTTGCCGTAAATTAAAGAGGGAATTTTTTGGACCAATATTGTAGAGTGGGTGGTAAAAGATAGGTTTAAAAGAAAGAAGTTGTAAATAGTTGTGGTTTGAATGTCCTCTGTTGGACTTAAAGAATAAAATTGTTAATTTTTACTTTAAATAGTGACATCTGAGATAGTTCTTTACCTCTCAAAATTTAACAGATTACAGTGGGAAGTGAGCTTCTCTGTGTGTCAGTTTACATTAGCAGAGGCGTTTACCCCGTGTCATAACAACCACACGATCCTCCTCCACTATCATCACATTGGGTGGGTTTGCTGTCACTAGGCTTCATTCTTATTCATCAAATTGTAGCCGTAGAATCATTCACAATGGATTATTTTCTTGTTCCTTCACTTACGCTGTCCTACAGGGATCCATCCCAGGCCCCTGTCCGATTTTCTATCTGCACTCTGCATATGACAACATCATTTGAACGTACAATGTCAGGTTTCACTTATATGCTGGTGACACCCACCTCCACCTGTCCAACTGCACAGTTGCAAACTATCAGACTGCAAATCTGTTCTTCACTTTGGTGGGAACAGACACTTTCTCCAATTTAAAATGAGGAAACTGAATTTATTGTTTATCTGCTCCAATCCAAAATCCAGTTCCTTGTTAATGACGCTATCCATCTCCCTGGCTGCAGTCTGAAATTAAGTTGTCTATTGGCAATCTTGACATGACATTTGATCCTGAGATGAGGTTCTGACTATGTTTGTGTCAAAACTAAAGCCATCTATTTCCAATTTTGCAATATTGTTTGCATTTGGCCCTGCCTCAGCTCCTTGTTTGCTAAAACCTGCATTACCTCTACACTCAATAAGTCCAATGCATGCCTGGATAGTCTCCCATATTCTACCATTTTTAAGCAGTATGAAAGGGTAGTCTTATGAACAAAGGTTAAACAGGTTGGAACTCTATTCATTGGAGTTCAGAGCGGTGACCTGATTGAAACACAAAGTATTCTTACAGGGCTTCAAAGGATAAATACTACAAGGATGTCTCTCCTCATGGGAGAGTTTCGTACCAGAGGCTTTAGTCTCAGAAATGAGGTGCACCAATTTAAGACTGAGATAAGGAGAAATTTCTTTTCTCAGAGGATTGTAAGTCTTTGGAATGCCTTTCTGCAGAGAGCTGTAGGGGCAGAGTCATAGATCACAGAATCATAGAATCCTTCAGTGTTGAAAGAGGACATTCAGCCTATCGAATCTGTACTGACCCTTTGAAGAGCATTCTACCCAGCCCCGGCCCCACAATAACACCATAACCCCTATTTACCATGGCTAACCCAGCTGGCTTGCACATCCTAGGACACTGTGGGAACTTAGTATGGCCTCATATTATCCTATGTGATGGCCAAGTAGTGTGAGGGGCTGAATGACGTATTCCTGATCCTATTTCTTAAGGTCTTAAACTTGAGATCATCCGAACCTCTGCTGTTTGGTTTACCTTATAACAGGTCTCAGTCACTAACTTCCATTGACTTCAAGTTAAACATGGTCTTGATTTTAATCCACTTATCCTTGATTTCAAAACTTTCCATGGCATCACTCCATCATATCTCTGTATTCTGCCACAATCCCATGAACCTCTGATGTATCTGTGTTCCTCAAATTCTGTTCTGCTGCACTTCCCTAATCTCAGTTGCTTCACAAAATAAAAACTGAAAGAACGACAACTGCTATAAATCAGAAACAAAACCAGAAATTGCTGGAAATGCTCAGCAGATCTGGCAGCATCTATGAAGAGAAATCTGAGTTAACATTTTGGACCGGTGACAATGAGGTTCTGAAGAAGGGTCATCAGATTCAAAATGTTAACTATGATTTCTCTTAATTGCTTCATCATTTGTGGTGATGCCTTCAGTTGTTTAAGCCCTTACCTCTGGAACATGCTGCATAAAGCTTTCTCACTTCCCTCCTTTTAAGATACCCAGTAAAACCAACCTTTTTGACTAATCCTTTTGTCATCTGGCCTAAAATCCCCTAATGTGACTTGATGTCAGACGTGTTTTTAATTATCCTGCAAGACACTTTGAACTGTTCCATTCCTTTAATATTTCTGATAAATGTGATATGCCATTAAAGCTTTTCATCTTGTGTGCATCAGGACTGAATCGCAGGAATGCCAGAAAGATGTACATTGTGTATATGAATTTCATTGCCTGTGTGATGCATGTCATGTACACTATATATCTCAACGATGGGGATGACTTGTATCAAATAGCATGTTACTTCAAATGTTCACAACATTAGGTTAATCAATGTACTCAACCAGCCAATATTTGCAAATAACAGAACATAATGTCCAAACATTAAGTGTGATTCTGTAATTGGACAACATTTAGAGTCATACTAAAAATATCATTTGTGTTATTAATTACACAAACAACCATCCTAAAATTACTTATCAGGTTTGCAGTGTGGTTCATACATGCTAAAAGTTACATTTCTTCAAAAGAGGTCCCCGGTCTTTTGCAAACAGAAACAATATATCCATGCATCGTGCATTCTCCAACTCACCAAAAGATTGGGGTTCAGCTATTTCCTGCTGCATTCCCCATGGCAACATGATCAATCCAACCTGACTCACCTGTTTTAGCTTAAGCAAAGGCTTGCCAGTTAACTGTTCTCTGGCACATTCTCCCTGGCAACAACTCGACCAATGAAAGTCTATTGCCAACCAATCAATACTGTCTTCTTGAGCAGTAAAAATTAAAACATTTACTCTGCTGATTTCTCCTTAGTTGCTGCCTGATTTGCTATGTAATTCCAGCATTTTCTGTCTGTTTCTCAGACTTCTATCATCCATATTACTCTGCGTTTGTAGCATTATATGTGGTGGTGGAGTCAACCAGCAATAGAAACAGTGTTTTTTTCATTATGAATTGGATTACAGTAATTTGACACCAATGTAATTTCTACAAATTTATGAACCTTGTTGCAATGTCTGTATTATGGTTAAAAAATTGAGCTGTTTTAAAGCATGCATTAAAGATAAGGAGGTATTACTAGCTGGGGCAACATTTGTTGAGTAAGAGTCAAATATGTTGCTATGGGTCTGCAGTCACTTCAAGGGCAGGCTAAGGAATAATGGCAGTTTCCTTTTCTGAAGGACATTGGTGAACCAAATGGGACAATTAATAATGGTTATGATTATGGCAGCTTTTAATTCTTGGATTTTACTGAATTCATCTGCCATGATGGAATTTGAACCCATGCTCTTGTAACATAATCCTGCAGCAAATGTGTTGCTGGTTAAAGCACAGCAGGTTAGGCAGCATCCAAGGAATAGGAAATTCGACATTTTGGGCATAAGCCCTTCATCAGGAATGAGGAGAGTGTGCCAAGCAGGCTAAGATAAAAGGTAGGGAGGAGGGACTTGGGGGAGGGGCGATGGAGATGTGATAGGTGGAAGGAGGTCAAGGTGAGGGTGATAGGCCGGAGTGGGGTGGGGGGGGAGAGGTCAGGAAGAAGATTGCAGGTTAGGAGGGCGATGCTGAGTTCGAGGGAATCGACAGAGACAAGGTGGGGGGAGGGGAAATGAGCAAACTGGAGAAATCTGAGTTCTCCAGTTTCCTCATTTCCCCTCCCCCCACCTTGTCTCAGTCGGTTCCCTCAACTCAGCACCACCCTCCTAACCTGCAATCTTCTTCCTGACCTCTCCGCCCCCACCCCACTCCGGCCTATCACCCTCACCTTGACCTCCTTCCACCTATCACATCTCCATCGCCCCTCCCCCAAGTCCCTCCTCCCTACCTTTTATCTTAGCCTGCTTGGCACACTCTCCTCATTCCTGATGAAGGGCTTATGCCCGAAACGTCGAATTTCCTATTCCTTGGATGCTGCCTAACCTGCTGTGTTTTAACCAGCAACACATTTGCAGCTGTGATCTCCAGCATCTGCAGACCTCATTTTTTAACATAATCCTGCAGGTAACTTGCCCAGTGATGTTATCCCACAGTTGATGCCTCTTTCCCTTTAATATCATATAAAGCTGGCAGACCCTTCATTGAATTATCGAAGATACACAACTGCACATCAAAAATAAGTCATGTCTTATACATAATATGTTGTATCTGCTCACTTTTGCCAAGTGAACCTTTTCATCTGATATTTGAATTGTTGAAAGGGTTTGAAGCAACATAAAGATTTTTACCAGGCAAATAAAATTAACTCTTCAATATTGTGGAGTGATTAAAGAGACAGCAATGCTCTTTTAATTTAATTGACATATAATTGCATTATATTTCAAAACCATAACACTCTTTCTTCTTGTATATCAGACTGTGGTTTTCTGCTTTGAAGCTAATCTCTGCATTTTGTAAATTTCTTTAGCTCCTGTGGCTTGTTTGGGTAGCATTTTTGCTTTTTTTTTGCTCGTATTGCTTTGAAACTAACTTTTGAGACACAGTGTGTAGCACAATTATAGGAAGATCCATGACTGGTATCTAGGGACACACTGGGGACAATTGCAGGCATAAGAGGAGAAGACATTACCAGAGATGTGCCCTTCAGGACGAAAGTTATATTTCTGCTGCAATAAAAGAAAATTAGATTTTTCTTGGAGAACTTGGATAGCTTTCTCCTTTCTGGAAATATTGAAATGAAGTTGTTTTATTGACCCAGTGGTAGCAGTACATGGATATTGAATATTTCTTCTCAATTGATATTTGGAGTGTGTGGTTAATTTGTAAGAAAGAGGAATAACACTTGGAAGTAGTCTTCATCTGCACTCAGGGATGTGCTGGCCTACTGCTATTATCGCCAGACTATTAATCTAAATATACAGGGAATATTCTGAGTAGATTTGGGTTCGGATCCTGCCATGGCAGACAATCGAATATGAAATCATTAGAAATCTGGAATTAAGGGTCAAATGATGACCATGAATCCATTGCCAATCAGTGGGGGGATAAACCCATCTGGTTCACTACCATCCTTTAAGGGAAGGAAACTACCTTCCTCACCTTGTCAGGCCTACATGTGACTCCAGACCCACAGCAACGTGGTTGACCCTTAATTCCCCTCTGGGTAATTATGGATGGGCAGTAAGTAATGGCCTGGTCAGTAATGTCCTCACCCTATGAGTGAATAAAGGTAACGGTCAAAAATGTCTTGTGGATTAGTGGAATACTGGGAACTGAATGATTTAAATGAGGATGACTCCCAGATGTTGTCTACCCAACTGGGACGTGTCTGGCAGAATACAGGCCTGTTTGCGGATTGGCTGCCCATTTCCTGGATATGGCAGTCAACTTGTATGTTCAAATCAAAAAATGAGAGGCTAGGTGTCCAGTGGGTGAGGGGACTTTTAGAGGGGGTGGTGGGAAAAATCAGCAACACTTGTGGAAATACAACTCATGCAGCCTAAACTCACCCTGAACTTTGGCCTCCCTAGCTTCCCTGAACAATTATTTCATTAATTGATTTGGTCTTCAGCCCCCTGGAATATTTTCTTTTAATATTTTCACTTAATTTTCCACAAGGAACCTCCACCATTGTTGTCATCACTGTCTCTGGAGCAGGGACTCCTTGAGCCCTTGCAGAAGCCTTGGAGCTGTGCTTGAGATCCAATTTGATCTGATGGAGTCAGATATTACGAGGGGGCATAGCTTTAAATTAAGGGGTGGTAGGTATAGGACTGATGTTAGGGGTAGATTCTTTACTCAGCGAGTTGTGAGTTCATGGAATGCCCTGCCAGTAGCAGTGGTGGACTCTCCCTCTTTATGGGCATTTAAACAGGCATTGGATAGGCATATGGAGGAAAGTGGGCTAATGTAGGTTAGGTGGGCTTGGATCGGCGCAACATCGAGGGCCGAAGGGCCTGTACTGCACTGTATTTTTCTATGTTCTATCTCCAGAGGAGATGAACTCTATTTCAGTAATTTCCCTTTATTCTTTATTGTGACTCAAATTGGCACTGGATTGTGGTAACAGAATATCTTCCTGTGTATATGTGACAACAAAATCATTCATTCATTCATTCATTTCAAAGCACTTCACACTTTGGTCAGTACTTTCCCATATCTCCTGGTGGTGGGTCTGTTGAGGTATCAGAGCTACTGACCCTCTGATTGGGGCCATGATGTCAGGAACAGATCATCTATTTTTAAGTAGATGTTTCGACTGGAGTTGGCTAATTAAGAGTTAGCCTTCACCAAAATCACTGAACCATTCCCAATGTCAGCAAGTGTAGGCTTCAGACCCCCATTTGTCTCCAGTGTTAGGGTCCTGAAACTGGCAGAGTACTCCAGCGAGCTATCTCCATTTTGCAGTCTACACATGTTGCTAGTTCCTCTGAGGTTGTCTAGCATGTATTCTGGATCAATGAACTCCTCATCTCCATTAAAAATAAACAGGAGTAGGCCATTCAGTCCCTTGATCCTGTTCCTGTCATTGATTGAGATCATTGTGCATCTGTGGCCTAATCCCTTCCTTTGGCCCTTATCCATCAATAACTTTGCTTAATAAAAAATATCCATCTCTCATTTAAAACTAGTAAATCATCTAGCCTTTTGTGGAAGAGGCTTCCAAATCCCTCCTAGACTTTGTGAGTAGAGGTGCCTCCCAACATCTCTCCTGAATGATCTGGCCTTAATTTTCAGACTATACCGATCAGACATTGGCCAACTTGACTTTTTTTGTCCTTCTCAATGGGAGGTGATCAAAGAAAATATGGAGGAGGAAAATATGAATGGGAACAAATTATATCTTTAATTATCTGTACTTTTTAAACTGATTACAAAACAAGCTACAAAAATCCATCTGTAATAATAAAGAAGCTAAATATATTTTGCAACCCATTTGGTTTATCTTAAGATCTAATAGAACTCAACTCCCTATTTTCTCACTACATGACAACACTTGCAAAAATTCAAAAATATCTTCATTGATTATGAGGCCGTGGAATGTGGTATGTAAACATTTCTTACTATAACTCATTGGTGCCTCAAACCCCTAAAGTGTGGAAGCAGGCCATTTGGCCCATCAAGTCCACACTGATCACCAAAAGAGCATCATACCCAGACCCACCCTATCCCTGTAACCTTGTATTTCCTATGGTTAATCCACCTAACCAGCACATCTCTGGACACTATGGTCATGATAAATTGCCCAATCTGCTTGACCTGCACATCACTGGACTGTGGGTGGAAACCACGAGGAGAATGTGCAACCTTCACACAGGTAGTCACCTGAGGGTGGAACTGAACCCATGTCCCTGGCACTGTGAGCAGCGATAACCACAGTGTCACCCTCTAATGTTCTCCAATATTTTTCACAATATCTGCCTCTACTGCCTGTTGTGCTATGCAGTACATACGTTCACCTCCCTATTTTAGAAAGTTGTTAGAACATAGAACATAGAACTGTACAACAAAGGAACAGGCCCTTCTATCCAAAATGTTGTGCCAAGCATGATGCCAAATTAAACTAATTTCTTCTGCCTGCCCTTAGACTACATCCCTCCATTCCTTGCATTTTCATGTGCTTCTCGAAAAGTCTCTTAAACATCCCTACTGTATCTGCCTCCACCCTGGAGGGGTGGGGTTGGGAGAAGGTAGCATAGAGTACAATACGTGAATGGGGGTGGGGGATGGAGGTGATAAGTCAGAGAATAGGGTGGGGGAAGATAGCAAAAAGTACAATAGATGAATGGGGGTAGGGATGGAGGTGATAGGTCAGAGAGGAGGGTGGAGTGGATAGGTGGGAGGGAAGACAGGCAGGTAGGACAGGTCATGAGGGTGGTGCTGAGCAGAAAGGTTGGAGCTGGGGTGAGGTTGGGAAAAGGGAAATGAGGAAACTGTTGAAGTCCACATTGATGCTATGGGGTTGAAGTGTTCCGAGGCTGAAGATGAGACGTTTTTCCTCCAGGCATCGGGTGGTATGGGAGTGGCGGTGGAAGAGACCCAGGACCTGCATGTCCTCGGCAGAGTGGGAGGGGGAGTTGAAATATTAGGCCATAGGGCGGTGGCGTTGATTGGTGGGGGTGTCCCAGAGATGTTCCCTAAAGCGTTCTGCCAGGATGCGTCCAGTCTCCCCAATGTAGAGGAGACTGCATCAGGAGCAACGGATACAATAACTGATATTGGTGGATGTGCAGATAAAATTTTGATGTATGTGGAAGGCTTCTTTTAGGGCTTTGGATAGTGGCGAGGGAGGAGGTGCGGGCGCAGGTTTTACAGTTCCTGCGGTGGCAGGGGAAAGTGCCAGAATGGGAGGGTGGGTCGTAGGGGGGCGTGGACCTGACCAGGTAGTCACGGAGGTAACAGTCTTTGTGGAAATCGGAAATGGGAGGGGAGGGAAATATAACCCTGGTGGTGGGGTCCATTTTGGAGGTGGCGGAAATGTCAGCGGATGATGTTTATGCAAAGGTTGGTAGGGTAGAATTTGAACACCAGGGGGGTTCTGTCCTTGTTACGGTTGGAGGGGTGGGGTTTGAGGGTGGAGTGGGGGATGTGGATGAGATGCGTTGGAGGGCATCTTTAACCACATGGGAAGGGAAATTGTAGTCTCTAAAGAAGGAGGCCATCTGGTGTGTTCTGTGATGGAACTGATCCTCCTGGGATCAGATACGGCAGAGGCGGAGAAATTGTGAATACGGGATGGCATTTTTGCAAAAGATAGGGTGGGAACAGGTATAATCCAGGCAGTTGTGGGAGTCGGTGGGTTTGTAAAAAATGTCAGTGTCAAGTTGGTCGTCATTAATGGAGATGGAGAGGTCCAGGAAGGGGAGGGAGGTGTCAAAGGTGGTCCAGGTTAATTTTAGGTCAGGATGGAAAGTGTTGGTGAAGGTGATGAATTGCTCACCCTCCTCGCGGGAGCACAGTGAAGAGCCTTCCAACGCATCTCGTCCACAGCCCACACCACCGCCCTCAAACCCCACCCCTCCAACCGTAACAAGGACAGAACCCTTCTGGTGCTCACCTTCCACCCTACCAACCTTCGCATCAACCACATTATTCGAAGACATTTCCATCATCTCCAAACGGACCCCACCACCAGGGATATATTTCCCTATGCACCTATATCCGCATTCCGCCAGGACTGTTCCCTTCGTGACTACCTGGTCAGGTCCGCGTCCCCCCAACAACCCACCCTCCCATCCTGGAACCCTCCCCTGCCACTGCAGGAATTGCAAAATCTGCACCTACACTTCCTCCCTCACCTCCATCCAAGGCCCCAAAGGAGCCTTCCACATCCATCAAAGTTTTACCTACACATCCACCAATATCATTTATTGTATCCGTTGCTCACGATGTGGTCTCCACTACATTGGGGAGACTGGACGCCTCCTAGCAGAGCTCTTTAGGGAACATCTCCAGGACACCTGCACTAATCAACCCCACTGCCCTGTGGCTCAACATTTCAACTCCCCCTTCCACTCTGCCGAGGACATGCAGGTCCTGGGCCTCTTCCACTGCCACTCCCTCACCACTCGACACCTGGAGGAAAAATGCCTCATCTTCCACCTTGGAACACTTCAACCCCATAGCATCAATGTGGACTTCAATAGTTTCCTCATTTCCCCTTCCTCACCTCACCCCAGCTCCAATCTTCAAGCTCAGCACCGTCCCCATGACCTGTCCTACCTGCCTATCTTCCTTTACACCTATCCACTCCACACTCTTCTCTGACCTATCACCTTCATCCCCATCCCCATTCACCCATTGTACTCTTTGCTACCTTCCCCCACCCTCCTCTCTGACCTATCTCCTCCATCCCCATCCCTACTCAACTATTGTACTCTATGCTACTTTTTCTCTACCCCAACCTCCCTCTCAATTATCTCTCCACTCTGCAGGCACCCTGCCTCTTTTCCTGATGAAGAGCTTTGCCCAAACCGTTGATTTTCCCGCTCCATGAATGCTGCCTGAACTGCTGCGCTTTTCCAGCAACACTCTAATCTAGTTATCATTTGGCCCTGGGGATTTATCCACCTTAAGGAGCTTCAAGAGACCCAACACCAATTCTTTTTTGTTGTCAAAATGCCAGAGCATATAAGCATGCTCCACACTAATCTCACTATCCTACATAACAATCTCTTAGGTGAATACCAATGCAAAGTACTCATTTAGGTTTTCACCCACGTTCTCTACCTCCAAACAGAAATTCCCTTCCTTATCCTTGAGTGGTCCTATTTACTCCCTAGTTACCCCTTGTTTTTGATGTACATATGGAGGATTCTCTTTAACTCTCTTGCCAAGGCCATTTCATGGCTGTTTGTTGCTGTCCTAATTCCCCCCTGGAAATGCTTCCTGCCCTCTTTATATTCCTCATGGACCCTGTCCAATTTTAGCTTCCTAAACCTTTCATATGCTTCTTTTTGTTTTCCTTTTGAGTAAATTCACAACCTCCCTTGTTATTCAAGAGTCCCTTACTTTGCTATCCTTCTCCTTGCTCCTTACTGGAACGTGCCGGTATTGAACTCTCATCAGCAGGTCTTTAAACTTCTTCCACTTGTTAAATGTGGACTTGCCTGATAACAACTCCTCTCAATTAACACTCCCAAGCCTAATACTGCCGTAATGTGCACTCCCTCAATTCAGTAACTGGCCACAGAATCCTGACGTATCCTTATTCATAGCTGTCTTAAAATTTAAGGAGTTGTGATCACTGTTTCCAAAATGCTCTCCCACTGAAAGACCAGTCATCTGGCCAGGCCCATAAGCCAGTACAAAATCCAGTATGGACCTCCTCTACTTGGACTATCCACATACTGTTTCAAGAAACCCTCGTGGGTGCTTTTAACAAATTCTGCCCTGTCTAAGTCTCTTGCCCTCAAGATGTCCCAGTCAATATTTGGGAAGTTGAAGTCACCCACTATGTCAACTCTGTTTTTATTGCATCTTTCCATAATCTGCCTACATATTCATTCCACAATGTCACAGTGGCTGTTGGGTGGGCCTAGAGTATAGTCCCATCTTATTTCTGAGCATATTGCCTCAGTGGATGAACCCTCTAGTCATTATAGAGAATTATAGAATCTCTGCATTGTGGAAGCAGACCCTTTGGCCCAGCAAGTCCAGACTGACCCTCTGAAGAACATCCGATCCTGACCCATGTCCCCATTACTCTACAATTAGCCCTGACTAATATCCCTAACCTACACATCTCTGTACACTATGGGCAATTTAGTATGGCCAATTCACCTAACCTGCACATCTTTTAGATTGTGGGAGGAAACCGGAGCACCCGGAGGAAACCCACACAGACACGGGGAGAATGTGCAAACTCCACACACACAGTCGCCCAAGCTGGAATCGAACCCGTGTCCCTGGTGCTGTGAGGTAGCAGTGCTAACCACTGAGCCACTACGCTGCCCCATGGGCCACTGTGCCACCCCAGTATGTCCTCTCTGAACATAGAAAAAGCATTCTCCCTGATTAATAAAGCAACTCCTCCACCTCTTTTACCTTCCTCTCTATCTCATCTAAAACAATGAAACTCTGGAACTCAATGTAAATCTGAGCTGCCCCCAGTCCTGTCCCTTTCTCACACAACTCTCTATAATGGCAACAACATTATAGTCCCATGTACTGATCCAGGCTGTAAGCTTATCTGCCTTATGTGTAATCCTCCTTACATTGAAATAAATACACTCAGACCATTAGTACCATTGTGTTCATTTATCTGTCTCTGTCTTTCCATTCTAATTTACTGGTCCTGACATCCACATTCCCCTCAATCCCTCCGCTTACTGACTGCTGCTCTGGTTCCCACTACACAGACATTCTAATTTAAACCCTCCTGAGTAAAAATAGCAAACCTCCCTGCGAGGATATTGGTTCCCCTTCAGTTTAGGTATAACCTGTCCCTCTTGTACAGGTCATCCCTACCCCAGAAAACATCCCATCGATCCAAGAACTTGAAACTGTGCCCCCTACACCAGCTATTTAGCCATGCATTCATCTGTCTTATCTTTCTATTCCTTGCCTCACTAGCACGTGGCACTGGCAGTAACCCAGAGATTACTACCCTCGAGATCTTGCTTTTCGGCCTCTTTCCTAACTCCTTGTATGCCCTCCAAAGGACCTCATCCCTTTTTCTAACTATGTCTTTGGTACCAATGTGAACAATGACCTCTGACTGCTTACCCTTCGCCTTGAGAATTTCATGCAATCATTCACAGACGTCCTTGACCCTGGCAGCAGGAATGCAGCACACCATACTGGAGTCTCGAAGGCAGCCACAGAAACACCTGACTGTGTCCCCAACCAAGGAGTCACCGACCACGGTTACTCACTTGGATCTTGGTCAACCCTGCCTTAAAGCAGAGCCAGTTATTGTACCACAGGCTTGGCTGCTGTTATACTCCCTTGAGAGGCTAACCTCCCCCCACCCCCGAGTCTCCAAAAGGGTATATTAGTGAGGGGAACAGCCGCAGCAGATTCCTACACTACCTGCCTGCGTCTCCTCATGGTCACCCATCTACTGAACTGGTGATGTGGCCACCTCCCTGTAACTAGTGTCCATCACACTCTCTGTTCTCTGTGTGCTCCTCTGTGTGTCTAACTGCTGCTCCAACTGAGCAATGCAGTCTGTGAGCAGCTGCAGCAGGTCACACTTCCTGCAGACATAGTTGTCAGGAGGAGCACACCACTGCCCAAACTGCCATCTCTGTCCCTTTACATGAAAAAAGATAAAAACATTTTATCTTTCCTTTATCTTGCTCACCTGTATTCACCTAAACTGGCACTTATTCCTACTGGTTGCATAGATTATTATGCAATCTTTAGAAACAGATCAAATAACCTGTAGGCTACAACAAACTTCATAACAGCCTGTCTGTCTATCTGTCTGTCTGTCTCTGTCTGTCTGTCTATCTATCTATCACTCCCTCTTTTGTTTCAGTTAGAGGAAGAGAGACGGATAGATAGGTCAAGGTGATTGAGCTGACTTTCCCCCGAATGCTCCTCAGTGAAGTCTCCCTGCTGTCCTCTACTGGTTTCTATATTGTTGAAATCTGTGCTGTCTGCACATTCTCCCCTTTTCTAAATGTTAGCTTTTAGATTCTGCTTCTTAAGCTCATGGCACTCTCCAAAATATGGTGTGAGTTCAATTTATCTCTCCCCTGATGTATCGTTAATACTTGAATGATATTGCCTGAAACTTCTCTCAGGTAAATAGCAGCAGGTTAAATGGACTGGAAAATAAGAGACTAATAGATAAGGTTCTAAAGCTCCTGCACTAAGAGGAATAGATGGAGCAGTGAGCTGTGAAATGTAGAGCTACACAGGATGGCACTAGTACCAAATGCACTGTATAACTGCTACCTCTGCCAGTTCTCAAACACTCACCATTATCCAGAGACTTAAATCTTTATTTCAACCTTCTTGGCTAACTGGATGATGCCTTCATTTTAATTTGATGGCTAAGTATAATAAGCTGTGCAATATTGTATAACTCACCTGCTTACCTGATTCAGTTAACAGCCTGAAACCAATTAATTGTGTCATTCACTCTGATTATTTCCAGCTCTTTGCACACTACAACTTCCTCAGTGTCCCAGTATGTCTTTATTAAACTGGATCTTCCGATTGTCCATGATAACACGAATATCCTAACCTTTTTGATAGTATTAAGGTGAACTGTATTAAAGACTGCCCAAAACGAACACAGACACTCACTTAATGTTTCACTTTATTTATCCTATTAAACCAACATTCTGATCAGTTTGAAGTACCTCATCATGGAGTCAGAGTCATACAGCACGAAAACAGACCATTCGATCCATCTTAACTTCGTCTGCCTGATATGAGAGAAGGATGGATATCAGCTATCCCGCCAACTTCAGTAATATTATCAAAAACTCTTTTCATAAAGCCTGTATTGTTTTTCTTCTCCTTCATCCTTAAGAAAATATGCAGTATTAGGTTGCACTGCATAGGTTTTTACAACAGCCTATGGCCATACTTTTACTCCACACAAGTCACCATCTTCACCAAATCACCAAGAGACCCGCCATCTCTTTGTTCTGAGTATAGTTGTTTATCTGAATTCCTTGATGTGACTTATATTGTATAGTTTTGACACCTAGTTTTGGACACTTAGGTGCAGGTGAAAACGAGATGGAACAGGTATATTATTTGCCACACCGAATTATGGGCATTCCCTTGACGATTGTTCATACATTAAATTTAACAGAAAATGCAATTAAATTATTCACTGCAGTCACACATTCTCTTGCATGGGGGCAAGAGCACCTTTATAGGTGATGTACTTTATAAATAACTGTTCAAATTTGTTTACAGGCCATGTGCATAATCTGACAGGATAGCATGGCACTGGGTAAAAAAGGCCTCATTATAGAATATCATGTTATTCCACAGCTCACTAGACCTAACAAGCTGAAAACCACAGCGCAATACAAATATCTTTGAGTTTGCACAAATTATTGCTGCAACATAACCTCCATTACCCACACTTCAATGTTCTGCCAACATGATTATCCATCAGAATTTTCATGGGACAAAGTCTTGAACAAAGTTCAATGATGTTGCAATGCTGGGAAACAAACATTCAGTTCCTATTTGGCATAAATCAAATCTACAGCCTAAAGAAGATTAAAATCAATGTATTTATGTCTTTTTTATGATTGTTTTGTCTTCATTCCCATCCCTGGGGTATGATAATATCTGTATAAGTAGGATCAAAAGTTTGAGAACTCACAATTTTCTCATTGATTCCTTCATCTGTGGGCAGACCTTCATTATGACTAATAACAGCGAGTTCATACGGTCAAGATGGCTACACCTGGGGACATTAGTCGCCAGTACATAGTAATATGGGGATCAAAGCTTCTTTTCTTCTTATAATAGGGTCAAATACTGTAAACAGATGAAGTAAAAGAAAATATGGCAAACACTGTCACCTACAACTGCAGACTCTGCTGCTGCTCCTCACACTGTGGTGCATTGGCAGGTCTTTACTCCATCCAGTAACAGCCTCCTCATACCTGCTGGACTGGACAGAACTTCCAAAGTACTTTTCGATTCAGATATTTTAGGTTTAGATTTATTGGACAGTCAACAAAACATTTAGTAGTCGTAACCAACCTTAACTGGCAACTCACCACTGTCATAGAATAATAGAGTTATACGACATGGAGACAGATCCTTCGGTCCAACCAGCCCATGCTGAACTTAATCCCAAACTAAACTGGTTTCACCTGCCTGCTCCTGGCCCATATCCCTCCAAACCTTTTCTACTCATATACCTATCCAAATATCTTTTGAATGTTGTAATTGTACCCACATCCACCACTTCCTCAGGAAGTTCTTTCCACGTGAACTACTCTCCATATGAAACATTTGTCTCTTATATCTTTTTTGAATCTCTCACCTTGACCTTAAACAAATATGCCCCCTAGTCTTGAAATCCCCCAACCTAGGGTAAAGACAACTACCATTAACTCTATCTATACATCTCATTATTTTGTGAACTTCCATCTGATCACCTCCAAATCTCCTATGTTCCAGTGAAAGAATCCCAGCCTTTACAGCCTTTCTTTATAACTCAAACCATCCATCCCTGGCAACATCCTGATAAATCTCTCCTGATCCCTCTCCAGCTTAATAATATTCTTCCTGTAACTGGACGACCACAACTGGACACCATATTCCAGAAGGTAAAAACAAGGACTGCAGATACTGGAATCCAGAGTCTAGATTAGAGTGGTGCTGGAAAAGCACAGCAGGTCAGGCAGCATCCAAGGAGCAGGAAAATCGACGTTTCAGGCAAAAGGCCTTCATCAGGAATAGAGGCAGGGTGTCTGCAGAGTGGAGAGATAAATGAGAGGAGGGTGGGGGTGGGAAGAAAGTAGCATAGAGTACAATAGGTGAATGGGGGTGGGGATGGAGGTGATAAGTGAGAGAGGACGGTGGGGGAAGGTAGCAAAGAGTACAATGGGTGAATGGTGGTAGGGATGAAGGTGATAGGTCAGAAAGGAGTGTGGAGCGGATAGGTGGAAAGGAAGATAGGCAGGTAGGACAGGTCATGGCGGCGGTGCTGAGCTGGAAGGTTGGAGCTAGGGTGAGGTGGGGGAAGGGGAAATGAGGAAACTGGTGAAATTCACATTGATGCCATGGGTTGAAGTATTCTGAGGCAGAAGATGAGGCGTTCTTCCTCCTGGCATCAGGTGGTGAGGGAGCAGCGGTGAAGGATGCTCAGGACCTGCGTGTGCTCGGCAGAGTGGGAGGGGGAGTTGAAATGTTGGGCCATGGGGCGGTGGGGTCGATTGGTACAGGTGTCCCAGAGAGGTTCCCTAAAACGCTCTGCTAGGAGGCGTCCAGTCTCCTCAATGTAGAGGAGACCACATCAGCAGCAACAGATACAATAAATGATATTGGTGGATGTGCAGGTAAAACTTTGATGGATGTGGAAGGCTCCTTTGGGGCCTTGGATGGAGGTGAGGGAGGAGGTGTAGGCGCAGGTTTTGCAATTCCTGCGGTGGCAGGAGAGGGTGCCATGAGGGGAGGGTGAGTTGTTGGGGGGGCGTGGACCTGACCATATTCCAGAAGATGCCCCACCAACATCCATTATGACCTCAGCATGTCTTCCCAACTCCTATATTCAAAAGACGGAGCAATGAAGGCAAGTATGCCAAAGGTTTTTCTAACCATCCTATCTATATGTGCTGCAAACTTCAAAGAATTACATGCCTGCACCCCCAAGATCCCTCTGTTCTGCAATCCTACCCAATGTCCTGCCATTAATTGGGTAAGCCCTACCATTGTTTGTTTTACCAAAATATAAGACCTCACATTTATCCAGATTGAACCCCGTTATTGAAAAGTGTTTTTTCACATGCAAAATGCAATGCATCACCACATTCCAGCACCGTCTTGAAATACTGAATGCAATGTTAGATTTAACTGTAATGTAGTTCATCTGTCCCTCTTCTTCCTGTTACTTCCGACACTCCTGTCTGAGGTCGAAAGAATGGGAGTTGGTGATGATAAATTGCAAATAATTGGGTCTTTAACAAGCCCGATAGCTTATTAGGAGAAAGTGAAGACTGTAGATGCTGGAGATCAGAGTCAAAACTGGGAAAGCACAGCAGGTCAGACAGCATCCGAGGAGCAGGAGAAGCAATGTTTCGGGCATAATCCCTTCATCAGGAATGAGGACCAAAGGGGCTGAGAGACAAATGGAGGGGGGGGGGGGGGGAGGGGGAGTGGTGGATGTAGCTGAGAGTGCGATAGGTAAACGGAGGTGGAGAGTGATGGTGATAAGTCGGAAAGGAGGGTGGAGCAGATAGGTTGGATGGAAGATGGATAGGTAGGACAGGTTAAGAGGGTGGTGATGAGTTAGAAGGTTGGATCTGCATCAATGTCGATTTCACCAGTTTCCTCATCTCCCCTCCCCCACCTGACCCCAGATCCAACTGTCCAACTCAGCCTCACCATCTTGTCGTGTCCTACCTCTCCATCTTCCTTCTCACCTATTTGCTCCACCATCCAATTTAACCTATCATCATCACTGCCCACCTTCATCTATCTATCGTCTTCCAAGCTACCTTCACCTTAGCCCCACACTCCTATTATTTATCTCTCAGTCTCCTTGGCCCCCCACCCCGATACATTCCAGATGAGGGGCTTATGCCCAAAATGCGGACTCTCCTGCTCCTGGGATGCTGCCTGACCTGCTGTGCTTTCCCAGTCCCTCATGTTTTGACCCAGAAACTTATTAGTTTGCCAGTTCAAAATGGCAGATAGGTTTGAATTTTCTGTTCTGTCTTCTGTAAAATCGGACGCGATACGGTGAACCTGGTTTTGCAGGCCCCGGCTTTATCATGTTATCTTGTGAGTGGGGGGAGGGTAACATGTACAATTTCCAGTCCATTTTCTTTGTATATCAATTGTTAGAGAAGTTTAAATGACTGCCGAGAAGCATTCTCCTTTTTGCATCATATTTTGTCTATATTGAAGGTGCATGTCACAGTTGAAGTCTGTTTTCGTGTTTGGTTCTGAAAGATTTGAAACAGTGGACACTTAATGAACTCACAGGAGGAGAAATTTCCACAAGTATCCCCATCCTCCATAATGGGGAAGCCTAGCACATCAGTATAAGAGATAAGGCTGAAGCATTTGTAGCAATTCCAGTCAAGAAGTGTTAAATGAAAGATTCATCTTGGTCTCCTACAGTGGCCCCCAAAATTGTAAATGCCAGTCTTTAGCAAATTTGATCCATTCCATGCAATAATCAAGAAACAGTTGGAGGCACTGGAAAGTTTATAGCAATGACAACATTCCAACAACAATACGGACTCATAATTTTGCCACACATCTTGCCAGGTTGTCCCAGTACAAGTACAACATTAGATACGACTGGAAAAATGTAACATTGTGCAGTTATGTCCTTTCCAAAGCCAGCAAGACAAATCCAATCCATCCAATTACCGCCCAATCCATCTCTTCTTGATCATTAGTAAAGTGATAGATGGTGTCATCAACAGTGCTATCAAGCAACATCTGCTTGGCAGTAACCTGCTTAGTGACACCCAGTTTGCGATCCAACAAGGCCAGGCAACACTTCACCTTGATACAGCGTTGGTTCAAACAGTAAAATTGCTGAATTTTAGAGTTGAAGTGAAAGTGACGACAGTTGACATCAAGGGTACATTTTACTAAATCTGGCATAATGGAGTAAAAAATGAGGTCTGCAGATGCTGGAGATCACAGCTGAAAATGTGTTGCTGGTTAAAGCACAGCAGGTTAGGCAGCATCCAAGGAAGGGCTTATGCCCAAAAACACAAATATCTTCCTCTGTGTCAGGTATGACTCCAGTCAGTGGAGAGTTTGCCCCCTGGACCATTTGTTCCAGTTTTACAAGGGCTCCATTATGCCAGCTGAAAATGTGTTGCTGGTTAAAGCACAGCAGGTTAGGCAGCATCCAAGGAAGGGCTTATGCCCGAAACGTTGAATTTCCTATTCCTATAAGGAATAGGAAATTCAACGTTTCGGGCATAAGCCCTTCCTTGGATGCTGCCTAACCTGCTGTGCTTTAACCAGCAACACATTTTCAGCTGGCATAATGGAGCCCTTGTAAAACTGGAACAAATGGTCCAGGGGGCAAACTCTCCACTGACTGGAGTCATACCTGACACAGAGGAAGATATTTGTGTTTTTTGGATCAGTCAACTCAGCTTAAGATATTTCTGCAGGAGTCCTTCAGGATAGTGACCTAGGTTCAATCACCTTCAACTGCTTCATCAATTTCCATACCTCCATCATAAGGTCAGAACTGAGGATGTTTGCTAATGGTTGCACAATGTTCAGCACCAATCATGACTCCTCAGATACTGAAGCATCCTTGTCTAAATGCAACAAGTCCTGAACAATATCTGGGGTTTGGTCTGGAAATAGACAAGAAATATTCACACCACACAAGTTCCAGGCCTCTCCTATAAGAGAAAGTCTAATCATTGATCCCTGATGTTCAATGTTGTTGCCATCACTGAATCCCCCATTACCAGTATCCTGGGGTTACCCTTGACCAGAAACTCAACTGGACTCACTACATAGATGCAGTGGCTACAAGAACATTTCAGACAGTAGTAATACTGCAGTGAGGAACTCCCCTCCTGACTTCCCAAATCATGTCCATCATCTATAAGGCACAAGTCAGGACTATGATGGAATACTTCCACTTGTCTGGATGACTGTAGCTCCAACAGCACTCAGGAAGCTTGGCACTATTAGGATAAAGCAGCCTACAATGTTTTCCTGCCGAGTCTTCAGCACCCACAATTGCCACTGTCTTCTCACTGGTAAATTTCAGAAAACTCATCGACCCACTGTTCAGTTGAAAAAAGCCAATTAATAACATAGTAATAGTAATTATCATGTCAAAATTGAGAAACGGAATATCATTTCTGATGGGTTTGTGTGACTAATGTGCTGGAATTAAATGTGGAATCCACAGCCTGGAAAGAGCTTCCTAATGCACTCATCCTCTTTCAAGGAATAAATCCCATAGAAACCCTGCGCCCATGTTGAGATCCTTCTCTCCCCACTCCAATGTCATTTAATATAGTTTATCCAATCAAATCTTTATACCACCTTTTAATAAATGATGATGACAAAGGCCAAATGCTGAATATGTTTCCTATTTAGTTTTGTTTGCTTGTTGGAAAGCTGCGTGAGTTTGCTGGCTTCACTGCGTTGTGAGGTTTGCTTATTATTTCTTACATAAATGCCATGACTTTTGCAGCAGTCTGGTATCCCTGCATCCCCATGTCAGCAATTCCAGAGGTAATACTCAACAATGAAAAATAGACAAGTGGCTGAAGCAGTGAGCTGTGAAAAGCACATCTACATAGTATGATAATGCTGTATATTGCATTACAGAAACAGTGCCCAGAGCATACACATACTCAGCTACAATATTAGATAAAGCTCTGAGTCATTGGAGGTTTGAGAAGAAATTTCTGAGAACATCTCTACTGGGATATGGCTGCATTTCTTTTCTATAATTTCTTATGTTCGAGTGAATGCTCCATGTGAAAACTGGTACCAGGAGAATGTAAAGAAAACAAGAAAACAAAATAATGACACAGGAATGATAATTGTGGAGTAAGGGTTATCTAAAGCTTTTCTCTGAGAATAGCTAATAATCGTGATCATAAGGTGTTATATGTACGTAGACATCGAGAAGATTTTTCCACCAGTGGGAGAGACTAGGATCCGAGGGCACAACCTCAGAATGAAGGGATGATCCTTCAGAACGGAGCTGAAGAATAATTTCTTCAGCTAGTGGGTGATAAATCTCTGGAGCCCATTTCCACAGAAGGCTGGGGAGGCCAAGTCTTTGAGCGTATTTATGCCAGAGATAGATATTTTCTCGATGAGGAGGAGGATCAACAGTTACAGCGAGAAGGCAGGACAATGGGGCAGAGAAACATATCAACCACGATCAGATTGCGCAGCAAAATCGATGGGACGAATGGCCTAATTCTGTTCCTATATCTTCTGGTCTTATGGTGACATTGGATCAGATGGAACTGGGATTTGAGAGTTCAGGGTCTCAGAGAAGATTTCTCTCTAGCCCCCACCCCCCCCCGCCCCCCCACCCCCACCCCACCTCATGCAAAATCAGTTATGTTGACCAAAGCTGGTCACTTATCCAAGCTGATTTTACAATGCAGAGTGAAATGACAAAACCTATGAAAGCAGAGGCAAGCAAAAAGGAGGACCTGAACTTCAGGCTGGCAGCATTTCAGAGTTACAGATGGTGGATGAGGCCAGACTAGAAAGTTAGCCACAGAATTTGGCAAAAGCAAGAACAGGCACCCAATGTCAGTGTAGCAGTACGGGAGAAGCTGTTTAAGACCAACATGATTACTAACTCATCCTTGCTGTCCATTGAAATAATCACATCTATGGAGGGCTCCCGTTGGAGGAGGCGATTGTCATAGTATGTATGTTCACCAAGCAAGGAAGTTGATTTGCAGACATTCCATCCCTTGTTGCTTTGGAGCCTCCTGTGAAGCGCTGCTGTACTGTGCCTTCTGGAATTTATTTGGTTTTGTTCCCTCTGCTTCCGGTTGCTGGGTTTGGTTGCTCATTGTAGTGGCTGGTGTACTGGGTCCAGGTCTATGTGCTTTCTGATGGAGTCTATGGATGAGTGCCATACCTCTAGAAATTCACCAGCTGTCCTCTGTTTAGTTTGTCCTATGATCATTGTGTAGTCCCAGTTGAATTTGTGGTCCTTGTCATCTGTGTGTACAGCTACTAGAGTTGACCTGTTTTCTTTTACTTGGAGGTTTTCTCCTCAGTTTTGACCATACACATTACTGGTCCCATTTCATTTTAAGGATAACTCCTGAGAGCCATCACCGAAGTTCCTTAAGTGGACCATACCTCCCCTTGGTAATTCTTAAGAACGAAGGAAAGCTTTGATTCCATTGTGTTCTTTGGAGTCAGAGGCCCTTTTGATGGCTTTCACCTTCTCTTTGACAGAATATAATCCATCCTTGTCATCTTTGTGATCGAGGAACATTACCTGGTTCATCAGGAACACACATTCTTCCCTTTATAGCTGGATGCCAGCCTCAGAGAGACACTGTAACACCTCCTATAAATTCTTCCCCTGTTCCTTTTCAGTAGCTCCTGAGTTGACAATGCCTTCCAGACAGATAGGCAATCTGTACACCCTTGGAGGATGTTCTCTATTACCCTCTGAAAGATGAAGTAATCCAAAGATATCCTAAGGGGTAAGAGAGTGCACTTGTTGAGTCCTTTGTGAGAATTTATACTTCCTAGATGAATCCTCAAGCTCCAGTGGAGTCAATGAACTATATGGACTTCAGTAAGGTGATTGAAAAGGTTCCCCATGGGAGACTGGTTAACAAGGTTAGATCTCATAGAATGCAGGAAGAACTCACCATTTGGAAAAAGAACTGGCTCAAAGGTAGAAGACAGAGGGTGGTGGTAGAGGGTTGTTTTTCAGACTGGAGGCCTGTGACCAGTGGAGTGCCACAAGGATCGTCATTTATATAAATGATTTGGATGCAAGCATAAGAGGTATAGTTAGTAAATTTGCAGATGACACCAAAATTGGAGTTGTAATAGACAGTGAAGAGGGTTACCTCAGATTACAACAGGATCTGGACTAGATGGGCCAATGGGCTGGGAAGTGGCAGATGGAGTTTAATTCAGATAAATGTGAGGTGCTGCATTTTGGGAAAGCAAATCTTAGCAGGTCTTATACTCTTAATGGTAAGGTCCTAGGGGGTATTGCTGAACAAAGAGACCTTAGAGTGCAGGTTCATAACTCCTTGAAAGTGGAGTTGCAATTAGATAGGATAGTGAAGAAGGCATTTGGTATGCTTTCCTTTATTGGTCAGAGTATTGAGTAGAGGAGTTGGGAGGTCACGTTGCGGCTGTACAGGACATTGGTTCAGCCACTGTCAGAATATTATATGCAATTCTGGTCTCCTTCTTATCGGAAAAATGTTGTGAAACTTGAAAAGGTTCAGTAAAGATTTAAGAGCATGATGCCAGGTTTGGAGGATCTGAGCTACAGGGAGAGGCTGAACATACTGGGTTTGTTTTCCCTGGAGCTTGGGAGGCTGAGGAGTGACTTTCTGTAGGTTTATAAAATCATGAGGGGCATGGATCAGATAAATAGACAAAGTCTCTTCCTTGGGATTGGGGAGTCCAAAACTAGAGGGCATTGGTTTAGGGTGAGACGGGAAAGTATAAAAGAGACCTAAGGAGAAAAATTTTCACGCAGAGGGTGGTACGTGCATGGAATGAGCTGCCAGAGGAAGTGGTGGAGTCATGTACAATTGCAACATTTAAAAGGCATTTGGATGGGTATATGAATAGGAAGGGTTTGGAGGGATATGGGCCAGGTACTGGCAGGTGAGACTAGATTGGGTTGGGATATCTGGTCTGCATGGACAGGTTGGACTGAAGGGTCTGTTTTCGTGTTGTACCTCTCTATGACTCTCTGATTATTAGTTCCACTCGTATTCAATATGAAAAATACATGACTCTCAGCCAGATTTCCATATAAGTGTTTTGTACATGGCATAGAGTATCTGTCTGAGTGGGAAGCTCTGTTGACTGTAAACTCATAATCCCCACTGAAATGGACTGATTTCTCAAGTTTTACAAGTCGGAACACTGGTGCAGTTCTTTCAGCAAATTGTACTGGGCATATGATGTCAAGTTTCCCTCAGTGTTGCAATTTGGCCTCTATATTGGCAGATTGGGCAGAGGGAACCAGCTGTGCCTTCAAGTATTTAGGCTGGGCCTCTGAGTTGACAATGATCTTGGCTCTTGCTCCTTTTATCTTCCCGATCCCCTCTTGTAACATTTCAGGATACTTCCCAATGACTTCATAGATCACCAGAACACATTTTAACGATCTGTTGCCAATCCAGGAAGATTTTCCACAGCCAGTCCCTTCCCAAAAGTTTGGGATCCAGCCTTTGTGCCACCACTAAGGGAATCATGCTTAAGTGGGATTACGATGGTCCCTATAATATGGACCGGCTTTCCAGTGCATTTGGACAATCCAGCCTTGGTGTGCTATGGACTTCAATGTAAGATGTCACATCAGAGTTTCCGAAAGATTTTCTCCCCAACTGCAGTTAAGCAGTCTTGATCTCTATGTCTAAGGGGTGACCATTTATCTGGAGTTTTGTCTTAAGTGGGGCCACTTTGGGAGTGGTGATACAATTTAGCTGTATCAATTCCTCATCCTCGGGCAAAGTCCAAGGTGACTTCTACTTTTGGTGTGGGAGGTATGTGTTTCAATGCAGAGCCAGTCACTGCCATGCTCTGGACCGCAACTGCCTTCCCACAAAAATAAATGAGAAACGATAAAGAAATAAAGACAGTGGAAGAGGAGGGCAAGTCCCGGGTACAGGAGCCCAGAAGCTGCCTACTCAGCCATTATCAACTTCTCCTCACTGTTGTCTGGAGAAAAGTCTTGACCAGGACTGGAACTTTGAAGCCTTCATTTCTAATCACCCTTTCTTGACTCCCAACAGCAGTTGTGAGTAATGTCCTGCTGGGAGCTTGGCTATATGGTATGGAAGTAGGCCAGAGCTGAAGATGGCTCAGTCTATGGAGTCCTGAATCTCCTGGTGCCCTTTTTTCTGCATTTTTGCAGCTAAGGGCCCCTTCTTAGGTGTTTTTGAGGTCCAGATCTGGTTTCGTCTGCAGCTTCCTTTGGGTCTCAACATTATTAATTCCACAAATTAGATGATACCTTAACATTTTCCAAAGTGTCGACACATACTGACAGCGTTCTGTCAACTTCTGCAATCTCATCAAGAATTCAGTAAAGTGTTCCCCAAAAAGTCTATTTGTTGTGTTAAACCTGAAATGATGCAATATACAAGTGATTTGGAGTTGGAGTGGTCCACCATCATATTTATCAGATTGTTGTAGGGTAGAATCATAGAGTCATAGAGATGTATAGCATGGAAACAAGTGCTTCGGTCCAACTCATCTATGACGACCAGATATTCTAAACTGATCTAGTCCCATTGCCAGTATTTGGCCCATATCATTCTAAACCCTTCCTATGCATATAATCATCCAGATACCTCAATTGCTGTAATTGCACCAGCCTCCATCACCTCCTCTGGCAGTTTATTCCATATCACACCACCCTCTGTGAGAAAAAATTGCCCCTTACATCCCTTTTAAATCTTTCCCAATTCATCTTAAAATCTATGATGGAACTCAGAGGGCATAGGTTTAAAGTGAGAGGGAAATTATTTACAAGGTATTGACTCTAACTGCCAATGTAATAACTCTGGAAGCCCAACTGGAATCTAATATTATTTATCGTTGAATGTCAAAATGGAACTACTATTCATGGGATACATAGGTAGTCCCAGTCCAGGATAGACAGTTTTGCCCTGCAACCATCATCCATCTAATTGTAAGATCTCAGAGAAACCAGCCTCAAGGTCAAAAGTCAAGTTGAGGGAATATTGGGACACAAGGGCACAGAGGTGCTGAAACACTATACATTACTTTTCAACCAGGCACACTCATCGTGGAATAGGAGACCTTGCAGACCTCATCCTTAAAGTAGATTCAATTTATCAGCTAAAAAACAACAAATCAGTTTAATTGATTATTCCCAGAATTCTTTAGGGGCTGGGGACAGTGCACATCACAACAACCTGAAAGCAGATGCCAAACCTGTTAACTTGTTCACACTCAGGCATGGTTCCTATGCACTGACAAGCAAGGTATAATTTGAGATTGAAACTATGCTTTGTAAAGGTGTTGCAGCTGATTATGTGGTGTTCTGCTACAGTTTCAGAAACCAAATATACTAATTTCAATTTTGGTTAACTCACCACCTTTAAGGAAGGCAATGTAATGTGAAAGCATCCGAAGGTGCTTTTAGATAAGACAAGATACAATTGTAAACAGAACAAATTTTCACTATTCGGCTAACAAGTGGTCAGGAGAATGACATTACTATCAAGCAAGGGGATCAACCTTAGTGCAAGCAGTGTGCAGGAGGGGATGCCAGGAACAGCACCCAGCATACCTGAAGATGAGGTGTCAATGTGGTCAAGCCACCAACAGGATTATTTGCATGCCAACAGCATAAGCCGCAAGTAATAGACAAAGTGATCACACAGCCAACAGATGAGATCTAAGCTCTGTACTCCTAAAACATTCAGTCATGAAAGTTGGTGGATAATTAAGCAACTCACTGGATGAAGAGGCTTCACAAATATCTCCAGCCTCAATGATGGGACAGCCTATCACATCAGTGCAAAACATAAGGCTAAGCATTATCAGCAATCTTCATCTGGAAGTACCAAGTGAATGATCTATCTTGACTTCCTCCAGGGTCCCCAGTATGACTGATTCAAGTCCTCAGCCAATTCGATTCACTCCACGTGATATCAATAAATGATTAGAGGCACTGGATACTACAAACACTATGGGCCCTGATAATATTCCACCATATTACTGATGACTTGTGCTCCAGAAATTGCTGCTCCCCTAACTAAGCTGTCCCAATACATTTACAACACTGGCATCTAACTGACAATGTGAAAATTGCTTAGGTATGTCCTGTCCAGAAAAAGCAGGCCAAATCTAACCCAACTAATTACCGCCCCTTGAGTATACCTTCCAGCATCAGAAAAGTGATGGAAGGTGTCATCAACAGTGCTATCAAGAATACCCGCCATCGTATTATGTAGGTGACACTATCACCATGCTAAATGGGACAGACTTTAAACTGATCTAGCATCTCAAGACAAGACATCCATGAGGTTCTGTGGGCTATCAACAGCAGAATTGTACCATAGCACAATCTGCAACCTCATGGTGCAGCACATCCTACACTCAACCATTGCCACCAAGCCAACCATTACCCCACTTATGGGCAGCACAATGGTTATGGGCAGCATGGTGGCTCAGTAGTTCACACTGCTGCCTTACAGCACCAGGGGCCCTGGGTTCGATTCCACCCTCAGGTGAGTGTGGAGTTTGCACATTCTCCCTGTGTCTGTGTGGGTTTCCTCTGGGTTCTCTGGTTGCCTCCCACAATCCAAAGCTGTGCAGGTGAGGTGAACCGATCATGATAAATTGTGCATAGTGTTCAGGGATGCCTAGGTTAGGTGCATTAGTCGGGGTAAATATGGGAGAATGGGTCTGGGTGGGTTATTTGCTTGGAGGGTCAGTCTTCCACACTGTAGGGAATCTATAAACAAAAAAAAACTAGCCTAGGCTGACGAATCTCTCAAACAACTATCTGAAAGAAGATCAAGTGCGGTGTCAGACTGAGCAAGAGCAGCACCATTTGAACGAATCAAAGACATGCTTATTTTATCTCTAATCCTTGCACATTATGACCATAACTCTGATAGAAACAGATGCTTTGTCCAGTGTTTTGGGAGCAGTTCCGTGCGATCATGTTTGACAATCAGACTGTTATGTTTCCAGAACTTTCACAAACATGGAACAAGGATATACTATCAGTGTGTTACTGGAAAAGCACAGCAGGTCAGGCAGCATCCAAGGAACAGGAAATTCGACGTTTCGGGCATAACTCCTTCCTGATGAAGGGCTTATGCCCGAAACGTTGAATTTCCTGTTCCTTGGATGCTGCCTGACCGGCTGCGCTTTTCCAGCAACACATTTTCAGCTCTGATCTCCAGCATCTGCAGACCTCACTTTCTCCTCCTATACTATCAGTGAGAAAGAAGTGTTTGCGGCAACTTGGATAGCAAGAAATTCTCTATATTTTAGGCCTTCTGTTAAAACTGAAACTGACCAGGAACTAATCATTGTCATAAAAAAAAATGGAATGATGTAAACCAAGCTTGCATCTTCAACTACAGATGTAGGACTTGCAGCCTATCCTATTGGAAAGAAGAGTCCAGATATTGCTCAGAAACCAGTACAATGAGAGCACCATTCCTCCAAATCTCCAAACACTAAGAACATCCCTTGAATTAATACTAAACCACATCACTCGGATAAACAAAAACAATTTGATTTTGCCAATGGTCAATCGCTTGCATACCTTGATCTTCAGGAAGAAATTGTGACAAAGCAGCCACCAATGGCAAAGACCAGGACTGGGGTTCTTCAGAGAAGGAGTGAGATTTGAATTCAAACTCCACAAGCTTGAAAGAAACTCCACACATGTTCAGGTAGATCAGGGCAGCATGGTGGCTCAGTGGTTAGCACTGCTGCCTCACAGCGCTAGAGACCGGGCTACAATTCCACCCTCAGGTGACTGTGTGGAGAGTTTACATGTTCTCCCTGCATCTGCAGGGGTGTCCTTTGGGTGCTCCGGCTTCTTTTCACGGTTTAAAGATATGCACATCAGGTGAATTGGCTATGCTAATAGCAGAGTTGTACATGCTAGGTGTATTAGCCCTGGTAAATGCAGGGTTACAGGTATGAGGTGGGATACACTTCGGAGGTGCAATTAGAATACGTTCCCTACAGTATAGAAACAGGCCCTTCGGCCCAACAAGTCCACGCCAACCTTCCAAAGAGCAACCCACCCAGACCCATTCCCCCCGACTAACACTATGGGCAATTTAGCATGGCCAATTTACCTAACCTGCACAGCTTTGGATTGTGGGAAGAAACCAGAGCACCTGGAGGAAACACACGCAGACACGGGGAGAATGTGCAAGCTCCACACAGACAGTCACCCGAAGCTGGATTTGAACCCGAGTCCCTGGTGTTGTGAGGCAGCAGTGCTCACCACTGAGCCACCATGCCACCTGTAAATGTGGACTCAACTGGCCACATGGCCTACTTCCACACTGCTATGATTCTATGGCTCGAGAACATGAAACCACCTCTTAAATTTTAAACATGCTGGCTAATAAAATCTGGTAATGATCACTTGCCCAATTGTAAACTTGATGTTATGACGATACTAGTTACATTACTGAGCTAAAATCTGGGCTTAAGATCCAAAGATATAGATCAAACCGTACCATAGCTATTGGGGAATTTCAATTGAACTAATTAAGTAAGTCTGGAATTAAAACAAAAGCTATTGGTAACTGTTTCTTTGCTTCAAAACCTCAGGGCAAACCAAAAGAACTACAGATGCTGTAAATCAGAAACAAAAACAGAGCTTGCTGGAAAAGCTCAGCAAGTCTGGCAGCATTTGTGGAGAGATAACAGAGTTAACATTTCGGGCCCACTAACCCTTCCTCAGAGTGGTTCCATTTCGTCTTGGTCTCATTCTATGATCTAACAAGAAACTATTTCTCTTCCTTTCAGATGTTGAGGAATACAAGCGCTAAAAGTCACAGGTACCAAACTCCTGTGTCTAACTTACCCCTTCCATCTAACTCCATGCTTTTCAAATCCCACCAGATACCCACAATGCTGGGAGCATTTGAGACATGAAGGATGGAACTTGGTTGGAATTTGCATGGAGTCATTTGGAGTCAGAGACAGTCACAGAGGCAGGATAAGTGGTTGCAAAAGTGAATTTTAGTAGCATCCTTCTCAAACACGAGTTTGGAGTAGAAATTAATGAAGGATGCTTTCTGTTTGCAGTCTCCAACTGCTTCTCTCTGCAAGACTGACTCTTACAAGTTTTTAACATTCTGCAACCCAACTGATCAGGCAGAATTACCCAAATCCAAAAGACTGTTGGTGCCACCGGTCATGAATTCTCCCTCTGACTGCATCAAAAAACAATATTGAATCATACAGCTCAAAACAAACATGCTGTGCTCGATTTTTATATTGCAAAACTCTCCTGATACTTTGGTTAAAGCAGTTCAACTTGCATCTCAGTGCATAGTCCTAAAAAGAAGGCAATTATGTGGTCTCTTACAGGACGATGTTCCCATTTGCCTTTTTAACACAAAATCTCTCCAAAGTTGTCTTGTCTTGTCTGTTATATAATTGTGTCTTTTTAGAATTAATATGATATAGTTTGATTCTGAATAGTGGCTTAGATTATAACCAAAAAAAGACATAAGATATAGGAGTAGAATGAATCCATTCAGCCCATCAGGTTGCTGCACCATTCGATCTAACCATTTAGTGCAGACCTAAGTTTGTTGTAATAAAGGGCAAATAGTCAGCAAGAGGGAGACATCAACGTAGAGAAATGAAGACAAGAGATTAAGTGAGTATATTAGGAGTCAAAGTGGGAATTATAGAGTAATGGAGATCCACAGTTCAGGAAAAAGGCCCTTTGGCCCATTGGGTCTGAGCCGGTCAAAAACAATTCCAGTGATATTGCTTCTTTGAGTTCAATTTTTGGGTAATACATTACAACCTAAAAGTAAAAGACCTTAAGTAGATTAGAATAGTTTACTTAAGCAGGCAGCTGCCTAATAGCATCATTTATCTACCAATTGGTGAAAGTATCTTGCCTTAATAGCATGTTGAATACTGTAGTAGGAAAGTACGCCCTATGCTGCATAAGAAAATGCCTCATCAAAACCCTGAAACAGAAAAAAATATTTCAAATGCATGTTGAATAAAGATGCACGGTCAGAGTGAGGGAGACTTTGTCTCAGTGAGTTTGAGCAGCGGCTGGAGTCACTATAACATATCATAAGGCTAGGAGTTACCTGGAAAGCATGTTCAGAGACCTGGTCACACCATAGTTAAAGGGTCTGGAGGCTTAAATGGAACAGCTAGCCACTCGTCAGTCCAAAGGAAACAGGCAGGTTGCATACATGGTGTAGAGGGGGCATCCCTGTCTCAAAACAGCTTTCATACATGGAAACTAAAGGTTCTTCAAGGGAGTGCAGCCAGACACACATTCATGCACTCATTAGCAACTTAGCTATACAGAAGCAGAGGGAAGAGAAAGGAAGAGCAAAAGTGACTGGAGATTTAGTAATCAGAAAACTGACATGTATTTCCTTGGATGTAAAAGTGACTCCAGCTTTGTATCCTACATCACTGGTCAAGGATGTCACAGGACGACTGTAGGACATTCTTCTGGTGGAGGGTAAACAGTCAGAGGTTGGGGAACACATTGGTGCCAATGACTTAGGCAGGAACAGAGATGCAATCAGGATTTAGGAAGCTCGGTGGGGAGGTCATGGCCTAGTGGTATTATCACTAGACTGTTAAACTAGATTAATGCTCTGGGGGTCTGGGTTCAAACTGCACCATAGCAGATGGTGAAATTTGAATCCAATAACTCTCTGATTTAAGGGCCTAATGATGACCATGAAACTATTGTCAGTTTTCAAGAAAAAAAATCTGATTCCTGAACATCCTTCAAAAAAGAAACTGCTGCCTTCCCTGGCTTGGTCTACGTTTAATTTCAAACCCATAGTAATCTTATTAAGTCTTAACTAGCAATTAGGGATGGGGAATAAGTGCTGCTTGAGTAACAAAGCCCACATCCATGATTAAATTTGAAAAAGGGAGGAAGTTGGCAAGCAGGCCTCAAATGTAGTAATCTCCCAGGGATACATGTAAGTGAGCACAAATACAGAAGGATAAGGTGAGGTGGAGCTGGGGAGATGGTACAAGAAAGAGGGCTTTAGCTTCCTGGGACACTGGGGAATTTCCCAGTGGCTCTGGGAAAAATTCCACCTGTATAAGTTAGGTAAGTTGTAACTGAACAGAGCTGGGACTGGGAAAAAAAAAGAACTGCAGATGCTGGAGATCTGAAATGGAAAGAGAGATTGCTGGAGAAACCCAGCAGGTCTGGATGCATCTGTGGAAAGAAAGCAGAGTTAAGGTTTCAGGTCCACTGACTACTCTTAAGAATGTCTTCAGTGTTAAATGTTAACCCAGCTTTCAGACACTTCCTGCCATGTTGAGTTTTTCCAGCATTTTCTATTTTTCTTTTTGAGATTAGACTAAGCACTTTGCAAGACATTCTGCTAGTGCTGGTTGGAGAGTTTTATGTGAACCAGATACAGTTTGGGAGCCAAGACAGAATATTAGAGAAGAATCCCAGGTTTCACCAAATACTTGGAGAGACAGATAGCACTAACAAAGTGGACAGTTAAAAAGGTGAAGTTAGAGGAAGAGAGTAAGTCTAAAGTAGTGCACATATAAGAATGTACAGAATACAAAAAACAAGGCTGGGGAATTACAGAACTGAAAATGTGTTGCTGAAAAAGCGCAACAGGTCAGGCAGCATCCAGGGAACAAGAGATTCGACGTTTCGGGCATAAGCCCTTCTTCAGGAATGAAGAAGGGCTTATGCCCGAAACGTCGAATCTCTTGTTCCCCGGATGCTGCCTGACCTGCTGCGCTTTTTCAGCAACACATTTTCAGCTCTGATCTCCAACATCTGCAGACCTCACTTTCTCCTGGGGAATTACAGAGGCAGATTGCTGTGTGGTGACAACAGAGATCAGGCTCAAGGAAAGATAAGACAGGGTGCTTGAAAAAGAGGATGTGACTGAAGGTTCGAGGACCTGATCAATTCGACAAAAGGTTAAGAGATAGAAAGTGTGTAATTATATTGTTCAGGATAGTCTCTTGATTGCCAGCATGTGGGAAGGATGTGGAGTAACAAATTGCATGAAAATTGCAGAGATACCAATATGAAAAAGTAATTATCATGATGGACTTTAAATATCCAAATATAAAATCTGTCACTGGCCATGTAAGGAGCAGTGAGGAACAGGTATTCCTCAACTGTGTTCAGGAGATTTTCCCAAAGCAGTATGTGTCCAGCTCAAAAAGAAAGGATGCACTTTTATACCTGGTTCTTTGGTAATGAGATGGGCCAAATAGATCAAGTGTCAATGGGGACAACATTTAGGAGACAGTGATCATTACATTGTGTAGCATGATGGCAGAGAATGATAATGGTCAATCTATAGGGTTAAAAATAGAGGTTAAGGGAGAAATAACAGAGTTGGATTGGGTTGATTGCAATGAAAGGGTAATGGGAAAAAGTAACAGAAATTGGGCAACTTACAAAAGGAGATTGTTCAGGGACAGACTAGGTATATTCTCTGGCAACTATCAATCTGGTAACTAAATATTCAAGTCCATGTGACAGTTCAAGAGGACAGGCAGAATAGAAGTATGATAAATTGGTTAGGATGAAATACAATAGCAGGGTATGAGCTAGGATTGGACAATGTAGAATCCGTAAAGGTGGAGTTCAGAATTGAAGTGGGAACAAGTTAATAGTGGGAATAGTCTATTGGCTGGCCTAACAGTAGCTGTTCTGTAGGACAGAAAACAGATCAAGAAATATGAGGTCATTAAAAAAAATCTACAGTAATTATGGATGACTTTAATCTTCATTTAGATTAGGAAAATCAAATTGGCAATGGTAGCCACATGGAAGAATTCATGAGGTTTTTTTTATCGGGACACATTTCTAGAACAATGTGTTGTAGATCGAACAAGAGATTGGGTTATTTTGGGCCTGGACATGTATAATGAGGCAAACTTAACAAATTATCTCAAAATAAAAGATTTTCCAAGGGAATAGTGACTGGTAAAATTTGGAATTCAGTTTGAAAGTGAGAATATTGAGTCAGAAAAGACTGTGCTAAACTTGCAACAATTTACTTGAACAATATGTGCATGTCTTGAAATATGGTAAACGTCCTGTACAGTGCACTGATTGCCAAAGTGCAGTGTAATGAACAATATATTCAGTAGCCAAAATGATTTTTCATCAAAGTGGATTAAAAATTGTGTCCTCTATACATTCATGTACCTCTTCAGCAGCTTCTCCTCTGCTGTTCACGTTCAGACAATTGAAACAACAAGCAGAATAATAGGAAAAAAATGCCTCCATACAAATCTCTGTTGCCGTCCAAAAGTGAAATATCTTCCTTCAGATAATGATGTGAGATGTGCTAATGTACATTACTAAAACTTTAGAAACCCGTGAGGCATTTTTCTTTTACTTCACCAATAGAAAAGTCATCGAGGTAGTAAGCTGCTTCTGTGGTAGACAAAATTTTGTAGGAGATGTTATGGTGCTGAAAGCAGAAATCTCTTCACCCTCAGGCAGAATATCTCTGTATGATACAATCTTGTGCGACTAGTGATGGACAAAATATTGTGAATTTAAAATGGATTTCAGTCAGCAATAGCTGAGAATGGTGCTCAGCCATGGATTTCCTGATAGTTGCAATCAACAGCTGAGGTACCTGCACTTGTATAATCTTTTCAATGGCGTTTACTTTTACTGAAGTTACAATGCAAGATTAGAGACAATCAGATGGGTTGTCAGCCAGTTCTTGTTGCTGTTAACATCCGATCAAAAAGTAATTACATCAAGTTATTTTGGATGGTTTTTCATTTTTAAGTAATGCTACTGTAAGTAGCATTAGGCACGACTCTATTGCAGCTAAATAGAACATAGAAATAAAACAATACAGCACAGAACAGGCCCTTCGGCCCATGATGTTGTGCCAAACATTTGTCCTAGCTTAAGCACCTATCCATATACCTATCCAATTGCCACTTAAAGGTCAACAATGATTCTGACTCTGCCACTTCCACAGGCAGTGCATTCCATGCCCCCACCACTCTCTGGGTAAAGAAACTACCCTTGACATCCCCCCTATACCTTCCACCCTTCACCTTAAATTTATGTCCCCTTGTAACACTCTGTTGTACCCGGGGAAAAGTCTCTGACTGTCTACTCTATCTATTCCCTGATCATCTTATGAACCTCTATCAAGTCACCCCTCATCCTTCGCCGTTCCAATGAGAAAAGGCCTAGCACTCTCAACGTATCCTCGTACGACCTATTCTCCATTCCAGGCAACATCCTGGTAAATCGCCTCTGCACCCTCTCCAAAGCTTCCACATCTTTCCTCAAGTGAGGCGACCAGAACTGCACACAGTACTCCAAATGTGGCCTTACCAAGGTCCTGTACAGCTGCAACATAACCTCACGACTCTTGAATTCAATCCCTCTGCTAATGAACTCTAATACACCACAGGCCTTCGTACAAGCTCTATCCACCTGAGTGCCAATTTTCAAAGAGCTATGAACATAGACCTCAAATTCTCTCTGCTCCTCCACCTTACTAAGAATCCTACCGTTAACCCTGTATTCCGCGTTCTTATTTGTCCTTCCAAAATGGACAACCATAATTGTCAAGAAAAAAATTTGTTCATCAGGCCTTTGCTTGATCAAAAGTTAATATTAGAATTTGCTCAGTGAATACATCTGATATTATTTTCCAACAATGTCCACTACTGAAGTTGCTGGACATACATTGGCATCAGAGAGATACTGGGTGAGCTGTTAACTCTTTCAAACTCACCCACGTGCACAGAATTAAAAAAATTAGGCCAACAGTGTATCCCTACGCACCACTTGATTGGCTGAGGTTTCCTTTACAATGTTGCCCATCATCTGCACTTTTCCTTGGCCTCCTATTTTACCTTTAAACATATCAGTGTAAATGAAACAGATGATATCCCATCAGGCATTTGAGGGGAATGAGACATGTTTTAACCAGAGACTGAGGGTAGAAGCAAAAGTCAGCTGTAAGAATTACTTTGATTTGCACTTGAAGGCTCAAGACCTATGAGGTTACGCAAAAGCTGGTCAGTGGGATTAAGCTAAATCACACTTCTTTGGTGAATACAAACATGATGGGTCATTAAAGTAGGTGATGATGTGAATCAACTATTTATTCCATTCACAAAGTTAAACCCAAAAGAAAAGTCAGCATGGATGAGTTGGACTAAAGGGTCTGTTTCTGTGCTGTACATCTCTATGACTGTGGATGCTATATATCAGAAACAAAAACCTACATTGCTGGAAAAGCTCAGTAGGTCTAGCAGCATCTGTGAATAGAAACCAGAGTTAACGTTTTAGGTCCGGTGACCCTTACTCAGAACCTCAGAACCCCTTGTGTGGACCAATTAGTTGGTTATTTGATATGTGAGAATTTTATTTCATTCATTCATTCATTCACAAATCTTGGAAAAACTTTCTTTAAAAATTTCACACGCATTATCTCTCCACTTCCTGACAAAAGAAATTGTTTGACATCCCCTGGGCAGATTTTGCAGTTCATCAAATTTTCTGAGGACCTCCTCCTGATTCTGCTCAGTTCTGTACCACAAGTTAGCTCAAACAATGGTTTTCTGCCATCATCATTGCATTCATTGGACACCTGAGTCCACAACATAAGATCGATTACAGGCTTAATCTTATATTTAAAAAAATTCATTTGCTGGGCCATTTTGAATAAACTTTGCTCATTATGCAGCGATGAAATATTGACCATAGCGAATAATATACTGGACATTCTAGAAATACAAAATTAACAATATTCCAGGTCCCTGATCAATTAAGTTATCATTAATAAAGCCATTTTTTTCATAGAAGTAATAGTCCAAATAAAGAAGCAACTTTGTAACCTGGAGATGGAATGCAGCTAGGTACAGTTTGATAGGAAAGAACCACTTTCATAGAAGCCAGCAGAGGCAGACGAAAATACCACTAGCAAAAGAAATAGGGTACAAGCAACTTTCGAAAAGATTTAAACTTTTAGCAAAAACGAAAGTGAAAATAATAAACTGGCCTCAAATTTAACATCTGAGCTGGTTTACAGATGGAAAATTAATAAATGTGTGTAAGAAAGGCAAAATGATTCAAGAACTTACCTCCCATCAATGCAAATAACTACTTTTCTTGTTATGTCATCCAAGATTATATGGAAGAGAACTCAATTTGACATGCTCATGAAGCAGCGGATACGTTGTCAGCTTTATTTTCTTGTACATTTAAGCATCATTTTGAAGGGCATGTAAACACTTTATGGTTCCTTCAAAGAAAAACATACACTGAAGAGAACAAACCTGAGAATTTGTGAAAGCTTTCACTTAAAACTAATTAAAGTTGCTGCTGGGAGCTTCGCATGAATTAAATAATGATTTTTATCAAGTGATACTCATGTTAGACTGATGATAATGCTGCTGTTGTGCTGCGTATAAGTTAATGTAGGACATTCAGAAAGATTTCCACCTTGATAATAAGGTGGCTTTCATATGACTTTCACTGGTTAAAGCCGAAGGTCAAAAAAGAATAATGTTTCGCAAAAAAATTTTAAAACACAAGTAATGCACAGCATGAAAGGGGGTCATTTGGCCCATCATATTTATGTTCACCAAGAAAGAGCAATTTAGCTTACTCCCACTTGCTGACTCTTGCATAATCTCATAGATGTGGAGATTTCAAGTGCTAATCTAAGTAATCATTTTGCTTCTACCCTCACTCTCTGGTTAAAGCATGTCTCATTCCCCTCTCATCCTTCCACCAATAACTTTGAATCTCGGACCTCTGTTTGCTAAACACACAATTAATGGAAATGATCTCTTCATATTACACTATCTTGGACCCTCATCATTTTGTATACCACAATTAATTCTCTTCTAAGGTCTCACAGAGGTTAAAATAAGGTTGTATGAGGACCAATTACCAACACACTCAGGACCATTGTGAATTCAGCCCAAGAAGATATAAATCTCAGGGGAAGAAATTGCAAAGTTCACGGTTCAGATGAAATTCAGAGAGGTGTTGATGAAGGGATGGGCAAAAGGATGAGTTAACATGCGTCAGTTTCAATGCAAGGAGTGTCAAGAATAAGAGTGATGAACTTAGAGCATGGATCATTACTTGGAACTTCGATGTTGTGGCCATAATGGAGATGTGGATTTCACATGAGCAGGAATGGGGATAAACTGGGAGGTGGAGAAACATTGTTAATTAGAGAGTGCATCACAGATGCAGAAAAGAAGGTTGTTCAGGAGGTTGTTGTCTACTGAATCAATATGGGTGGAAATCAGTAACAGGAAAGGAGCAGTCACTTTATTGGGTGTTTTTTATAGACCCCTCCAATAGCAGCAGAGTGATGGAAGAACAGATTGGACAGCAGATCTTGGAAAGATGCAGATGTAACAGAGTTGTTGCTATGGGTGACTGCAACTTCCCTAATATTGATTGGAATCTCATTATTGCAGATGGTCTGATTTTGTCAGGTGTGTCCAGGGGGGATTGCTGACTCAATATGTAGATAGGCCAACTATGGGGGAAGCCATATTGGATTTGGTTCTCCGCAACAAGTCAGACCAGGTGCCATATCTCTTGGTGGGAGAGCATTTCGGTGACAGTGATTACAATTGCCTTACCTTTATATTAACCATGGAGAGGGATAGAAAGAGACAGTATGACAAGGTATTTAATTTGGGGAGGGGAAAATATACTGCCAATAGACAGGAGCTGTGGAATATAAATTGGGAATAACTGTTCTACAGGAAATGCAGAACAGAAATGTGGAAGCCATTTAAGGAGCACTTGTGGTGAGTGTTGGATAACTTTGTCCCACTGAGACAGGCAAGGAATGGTAAGGTGAAGCAACCTTGGATGACAAGAGTGGAAGAGCTTCTCATCAAGAGGAAGAAGGAAGCTTACTTAAGGTTGAGGAAGCAAGGATCTGGCACAGCTTTAGAGGATTACTGGGAGTTTGGAAAGAACTCAAAAATGGCCTGTTCTATGTTCTATAATATCCATTATCATTTTGAATTTTTTAAAAAAGTAGAAGCAATGTTTTCCAACTAGAAGGAACTAACATAAACATGTTTTCTCCTAAATATATGAACTATTGCAAGATGCCTATGTTATTATTTTTATTATTTATAATCCAGTTTTTGGAAGCCTTTGTTTATGTCTTCATCTCAGAAGAATTTATGATTCTGTTTGCTTCAAAATGTTTCCTGACATTTTCTCTTCAATTTGAAGACTTTACTGAGGCTGACACACGACTGTCAAAATCCCTCGACCAATCCAAAAGGGGATCTCAAAACAAATGTGGTGGTGGAAGGAGTAAGTATGATCAGTTGAAATGATAACCAGCAAGATAGCTTATTAATTCATTCTGCCTGTTATAATTGGACCAATTACTAGAATTTCTGGCAGTGTACAGGTTATTGGGGCAAATCTCAAATGCATTCGCTTGTAGGTTTGTTCATCCAGATTGCTATACGGCTGGAGGTGCATTGATAATAGGCGCTTAATCACTATTTATGTCCCATTTTGGTTGAACCCAAGGGGTGCCATTAGCATTTTCCAAAATGCATCAAGATTACAAATTCAGATTTAACTTCAGAATGTATACACCTGGGACTAATTTGAACTTAGAACAAAGGCAGAAGAAAATGTGTCCATCATCCACCCCTAACCTTCCTCCCTCTCCCTACCTTCGTGCCACAATCTTGCTGACTGTTAAACTCAGTTTAATCAAGATCGAGGGCAGGAATGCAATGCCCTATCTTGATTGTCTGAGCCACACCTCATTCTGTACTATAGTTTCACATTACGAAATGAAATAACGATTCAGAATACATGGTGAATATTAAAAACTGATAATAATGCAGGACTTATCAAGTCATAGAGTAATAGAAATGTACAGCACAGAAACAGACCCTTCGGTCCAACTCGTCCATACCAACCTAGCACCAATCTTTGTTGCACTCCACTGGCCACAGGCCTTCAATCTGAAAAAACAACCCTACACCACCACCTCTGTCTTCTACCTTTGAGCCAAGTCTGTATCCAAATGGTTAGTTCTCCCTGTTTTCCATGAGATTTAACCATGCTAACCAGGCTCCTATGGGGAACTTTGTTGAATACCTGACTGAAGTCCATATAGATAATGTCCATCCTCATCAATCCTCCTTGTTACTTCTTCAATAATCTCAGTCATGTTTGTGAGACATGATTTCTCACACACAAAGCCATGTTGACTATCCATAATCAGTCCTTGTCTTTCCAAATACATTTACATCCTGTCCCTCAGGATTCCCTCCAAAAACTTGCCCACCACCGATATCAGGCTCACTGGTCTATAGTTCCCTGGCTTGTCCTTACCGTCCTTCTTAAACAGTGGCACCATGTTAGCCAGCTTCCAGTCTTCTGGCACCTCACCTGTGACTATTGATACAAATATCTCAGCAAGGGGCCCAGCAATCACTTCCCTATCTTCCCACAGAGTTCTAGGGTACACCTGCTCAAGTCCTAGGGATTTAACCACTTTTATGCGTTTCAAGACATCCAGCACTTCCTCCGCTGTAAGACATACATTTTTCAAGATGTCATCATCTATTTCCCTATATTCTATATCCTCCATGTCCTTTTCCACAGTAAACACTGACGCAAAATATTCATTTAGTATCTCCCCCATCTCCTGTGGCTCCACACAAAGGCCACCTTGCTGATCTTTGAGACGTCCTATTCTCTCCCCAATTATCCTTTTGTCCTTAATGTATTTGTAATAGCCCTTTGGATTCTCGTTAACCCTATTTACCAAAGTTATCTCATGTCTTCTTCTTGCCCCCCAGATTTTTCTCTTAAGTATACTCCTACTGTCTTTATACTCTTCGAAGGATTCTCTCGATCTCTCCTGTCGACCTGACGTGCTTTTTTTTTAAACCAAACCCTCAACCTCTTTAGTCATCCAGCATTCCCTACACCTACCAGCCTTTACTTTCACCCTAACAGGTCTCTGGACTTATTACTGAAGGCTTTGCATTTTCCAGTCTTCCCTTTACCTGCAAACATCTGCCCCCAGTCAGCTTTTGAAAGTTATTGCCTAACACTGTCAAAATTATTCTTGCTCCAATTTAGAACTTCAACTTTTAGATCTGCTCTATCCTTGTCAATCACTGTTTTAAAACTAATAGAATTATGATTGTTGGCCCCAAAGCTCCCCCACTGACACCTGAGTCATCTGCACTGCCCCATTTCCCAAGATTTGCACCTTCTCCAGTAGGTACATCCACATATTGAATCAGAAACTTTTCCTGTACACACTTAACAAATTCTTCTCCATCTAAACACTATGGCAGTCCCAGTCTATGTTTGGAAAGTTAAAATCCCCTACCATAACCACCCCACTATTCTTACAGATAACTGAGAACTCTTTACAAATTTGTTTCTCAATTTCCCTCTGACTATTAAGGGGTCTATAATACAATCTTCATCCTGCCAGCTTCCCTTTCTGTCTGCAGCATAGACAGACTTTCTTCCTGCAAAAATAAATAAGAGAAACAACTACAGGCACAATTACTGATGCTTTTCGCAAAGTTCCATTCATAATTTAAAATGCAAGTTTTGTGACACCTCCCTGTCATAATATCCTTATTTAATGTTAACTGGACTTTGGGCGATCACAATAATATGTATTTTGTTATATTGAAAGCTGTCTGCATATAATTGTCTTTTTTTAGGGCATTAACCTAGCAATGAATGGACTGTTGCAATTAAAATATTCATTCCTTTCTACTATGATGAGACTTTGACTGGAGCTTTATGGCTTTTAAGTGTGACAAATCTGTAGCAAAGAAGGCAATCTTGGAATTTTAAGTGTGTGGTTGGAGTTAATGAATGGAATCTGACTGATTTTGCACATTTACCCTTGTAGTTTGTATATTGAACAAAGCTGACACACAAACAACCACAAAATATGGCCTCTATTCAATTCTGTTACAGTGATAGAATTTCCACAAGCTTTTCCTGACGCAATCAGATAGACAAATGAGACCGAGACCATGTAGAAATTATGTTAGGGCAAGTAAGCCATAATTTGAAGAAAGGCTTGAAAAACTAAAACAGATGCAGAGAAGAGATTTAGGGAGGGACTTTGAGATCTTTGAGTTGAGCAGTTATCATAGATAGTTTCTTTACTCAGAGAGTAGTGGGATCGTGAAATGCAACAGTAGTAAACTCATCAACTTTCAGGGCATTTAAATGGTCATTTGGATGAAAATGGAATAGTGTAGATAGATAGGCTTCAGATTAGTTTCACAGGTCGGTGAAAGATTGAGGACTGAAGGGCTTGTACTGAGCTGTAATGTTCTATGTTCTGGGTTCCATGAGCTAGAGTGGGCCACATGGACATTCAAGCCTGCTCTGGCATTCAGCAAGACCATTGCTGCAGTTCAACCTCAAATACAGCTAACTGCACTCAGTTGAGTTCCCTTAATGATCTCATTAATGGGAAGCATATTTATGAAATATAGGATGGATCCCTTGGGAATTTCAGTAGTAACTCAGGGACTGGAAGAGTATTCATTGTGGGAAATTCAATATATATTTGAAATACACAAAGTCAATATACTTTGAATAAAATAAAATCTTGAACAATGAACCCATGCTCTTCTCCCCCACTTCAGTTCAACTGAACTTTCTAAGGCTGAACTGAAATGTAATGAGCAAGGGATGAACTGAACACCAGGAAAATGGTAATTTTTGCTATTTTTCACTTTGAACTTTAATTCTGTGGACTTTCTTGATTGTGAGCAGATATTTATACTCAGGGCAGCTGATTCCATAGTAAGTGTTTTTTTTCTCTCGATATAGGCAAGATTTTTTTAGGATTTCGAACTATCATATTACATTGAGAATGTGGCAGTCATATGTTTTGCAGTTTCTAATTCAGTGCAGTAGTTCTAAGTTCTAATATCCTTTTGGGCACAATGTTTACAAAAGTCTCTCAATTTGTTTGAGTGAAGTTTCTTTGCACAGAGAATGGTTGTAATGAGTAACTAATCATGCGGATGGGGTTAGGTAGAATAACATATTGGATGGTGTAAACTGTAGCACTAGCCAGTTGGTCTGAATGACTAGAAACAGGAAAACTGTAGATTTCAAGGCCTCTAACTTATTCAAACCCCATCAATACACTCCTATTTATTGTGTACTCACTTTCTATGTTTGCTCCATCAATAAACGCATCAATTTAGATCCTATCTACCTTTCCTTGAAAAAAATAACCAGAAATGTCATCATGGACTTTAAGAAACCAAGACCTATAAACAGAGAGGTGGGACATACCACCAGCACTTCACCGGAGACGCTCATCGATGATGTTAGCTAGTTTGGTGACGAAACATCTGAAAACAAACCTTCAAGCTCAGCGAGTTAACATACATACTTATGTTTGTTCTCTCCAAATGATTAAACTTTCATTTCTCTGCATTGAATTTGCCATTCTTTGTTACATTCAACCAAAACTTTAAAATGCCATGAGGAAGCGAGTCCCTGGGGCGAGTCCCAGATTGGAGGCCTACGTGGGAAAGTGAGTCACAGCCTGGAAGCTGTTGAGGGGAGGGATAAGGCCCATGTGGACTGGAAGCGAGGTCTCGAGTTTTGAAGCCCGGCCTGGTCTGGAGGCTTGGCCCATGCAGATCTGGAGGCTCAGTGCTGACACAGACTGGTTGAAAAGGACTGCAATTTGAGCACTTCTGTAAAAAAAACTTTTATTCTTATGCTGGACCTTTTGGGTAATTCAAGTACTTTTAAAAAAAATTGTATTCTAATGCTAGGCTATTTATTATTCTTTCAACTTTGCAGCAAATACTTTGGTATCTGTCCTTCGATATCCTGCACCTAAGATGGCATCATAAGTAGCAATATTGCAAACATTCACTGTAGTAATTCAAGTGCACATGACAATAAATAAAATTCTAATTCTAATTCTAATTCATCCTGCAGTCAATAGTCTTCCTCTTCACGATGAAATACTCAGACAATTTTTATGTCATTTTGTGCAAATTTCCCATTCTCATAGAGACCTTCCCTGAACTTCATCCAATGAAGGTGTATTCATTCCTTAAATAAGGAGATGAAAAGTATTCAGAGAACACCATTTGTGGTCTCAGCAGTACCCTGTACAAATATTGCCGAATTTCCCACATTTTACTCCATTTCTCTTAGACAATATTCTGTTCAAATATAGCCATTAAATTCCAATATAAATACTTCCAATCAATCTGTCCAGAGATGTTATTACACACCTCCATCATAGTTTGAAGCTTCATGTAGAGGGAGCAGATGTTGGTACTTGATGTCACTAGATTGTTTGGGGGTGGGATAAATAAACATTCCATGGAAAAGTAGGGGACTTGGGAAGGAGAACCTATGGACAACTAGAAATCCAGATGAGATGCAACAGAAGCCAAAACTGATCAGCTCTGTATGAGATTATTGTTTTTTTCCCTTCACATGAAGTGTGGGTGTTGCTGGCTGGGCTTGCATTTATTGCCCATCCCTCGTTATCTTTGAGAAGGTATTGGAGTGCTACCTTCTTGAAACACAACAGTCCATCTGTTTTAGGTAGACCTACATTACCATTGGGGTGGAAATTCCAACTTATTGTGACTTTATTGTGTAATCATGATTACTGTATTCTGCATTTGAGTACAATCTTACATTTGGACAATGCATTAACCACACAGAATCAATTAATTGGATTAACATTGCCTAACAACCCTGACGAGGTAATCTAAATTTCTGGATTAGTGGTGCTGGAAGAGCACAGCAGTTCAGGCAGCATCCAATGAGCAGCGAAATCGACCACACCGCCCCGTGGCCCAACATTTCAACTTCCCCTCCCACTCTGCCGAGTGCATGGAGGTCCTGGGCCTCCTTCACCGCCGCTCCCTCACCACCAGACGCCTGGAGGAAGAACGCCTCATCTTCCGCTCGGAACACTTCAACCCCAGGGCATCAATGTGGGCTTCAACAGCTTCCTCATTTCCCCTTCCCCCACCTCATCCTAGTTTCAAACTTCCAGCTCAGCACTGTCCCCATGACTTGTCCGACCTGCCTAGCTCCTTTTCCACCTATCCACTCCACCCTTTCCTCCCTGACCTATCACCTTCATCCCCTCCCCCACTCACCCATTGTACTCTATGCTAGTCTCTCCCCACCCCCACTCTCCCCTAGCTTATCTCTGCGCTTCAGGCTCACTGCCTTTATTCCTGATGAAGGGCTTTTGCCCGAAACGTCGATTTCGCTGCTTGTTGGATGCTGCCTGAACTGCTGCGCTCTTCCAGCACCACTAATCCAGAATCTGGTTTCCAGCATCTGCAGTCATTGTTTTTACCCTGAGGTAATCTAAGGCAAGGTTGAAAAGTGATGCTCTACAACAATGGAAAACATTCCTCCTGTTCTCTCCTTTCTTTCTACAGCATTGTTATCATGTCATTAGATCTGAAGGAATGCCAGACACCTAATGAAATGGAAGAACAAGTGATGGATATATTCATTAGAAGCTGATCAGGTTTATATTGGTTGTATAATCATATGGAGCTAGCAATCAATGGGATGTGAGTTTTATGGAGTTGGCCAACTGAAATAAAGCTTTTACAAAGAAGGGTGAACTTACATCCTGTTTCAATACAAGTTGTCCTTTGGAGTGTAGCAAACACTATATTTGACAAACCATGATGAACGATGCCATTTAATGCTGTGCAGAATGAGCCGTTGTTTACACTATTTCATCAGCCTCCTGACATCACTAAACATCAGCGACTGCTCACTGATAACAAAACCTTGACACGCAGTTTCCAAGTTTGTTGCTTGCTTTCTGCTCACCTCCTCTGCACGCTATGAAAGCAAATGCACCACAAGTGATGAATTATGTAAATTAGGCTGACCACACATGAGTCTTCTGTTTTTATTAAAAGTCAGATCGTCCAATAGTGCAGGAATCTATTGCTGATGGTGATCTGCTTGTGATTGATAGCACGGGCTATGCTTTAAGAAAGAGGAGCTTCTTAATTGAACCCCATGGGCTTCCTTTCAAGTGTAACCTGAGTTAGCTCAGGCACTTTTCAGGCCTAGCAATGATGATTTAGGTTTATTCATGAGTTTGTGTTAAAAATGATCTGAGCACGTAAGGCACCTTGCAAGATAATCACCTCTGACTCACCGAAGTAGTCACTTTTGGACCTGAAAAATCACCAATCTACTTCAAACATTAAACACTTAATGCACATAAAAGATTACTTACAGTGTGGAAACAGGCCCTTCGGCCCAACAAGTCCACACCGACCCGCCGAAGCGCAACCCACCCATACCCCTACATATACGCCTTACCTAACACTACGGGCAATTTAGCATAGCCAATTCACCTGACCCGCACATCTTTGGACTGTGGGAGGAAACCGGAGCACACGGAGGAAACCCACGCAGACACAGGGAGAACGTGCAAACTCCACACAGTCAGTCGCCTGAGGTGGGAATTGAACCCAGGTCCCTGGCGCTGTGAGGCAGCAGTGCTAACCACTGTGCCACCGTGCCGCCCGTAAAATCTCATCTTAAAACAAAAAAAATGTTTATAAAGAATTAAATGGAGAGAAATTATATCAAACTTTGAAGCTCTAATTAACCAATTTTCCGAGTTTCTTTTCTGTGAACTGGGGAAACTTCTTACTTAAATGCATACAAAATGTTTTAAAAACCTGCAGACTTTTAAACGAGCAATTCCTGTTTTGGAAGTTTCACAAGGTAATCTTTTCTACAGAGGTGACTGCTTTACCGAAACTGCTTTAAAAATATATTTTCTAGAAGTGAAACGATATTTGCCTTTCATCCCAATCAGGTCTCTTCTGAAATGCTAAAAATTCTGAACCTACATTAATTTGTGATCATTCTGAAACAAAAGAAACTATTGATCTTTCATGCTTATCTACCTGTGATAAACCACCACAACATACATAATTTTCCATGAACACCCCTGGTGTTTGCAGTCACCTGTTCTCTGACACATGGTGCATTATGTCAATGCTCCAAAAGTCCTGTCTGAGTTTGTTTTCTGTTTAAAACAAACTTCACAAAGCAGAAGTTAAGGTTACCACCGTCTCAGAAGACCATTAAGCTACTGTCTCATTACAGAGAGACAAATGGTAATGGTTTAACCTGAGAGTCATCATGCATCAGGTGAGGGGAGAGGTTGAGAAGGAGAGTCCTTCATGGTAATCTCAGCTGGTGCAGGAATTGAACCCGTGCTGTTGGTATACTCTGCATTGCAACCATTAAGTGTCGAGAGTGTGGTGCTGGAAAAGCACAACAAGTCAGGCAGCTTCTAAGGTGTAGGAGAATCAACATTTCAGGCAAAAGCCGGATTCCTGGTGAAGGGCTATTGCCTGAAACTTTGATTCCCCTGCTCCTCGATCACTATGTTTTTCCAGCACCACACTCTTGACTCTAATTTCCAGCACCAACAGTCCCCACTTTGGCCTTGTTGATTGCAACCATTCAGCCAACCAAGCCCCCTTCACAAAATTAACCAACACCCAAATACCACTATTTCAAAATCCAAACTCTAAAATATTTATATACATATATAAAAAAAACTTCCATTAAATGTGTAAGATGTCCTGATTTTATCAAGATGGAAAGCAGCACTATTTTTTTCTTAGCAATGCTCAAGTTATTAAAAAATTGCTATATTTGCTGATGATACAAAGCTAGACAGGAATGTAAGTTGTAAAGAGAATGTTTGGGGCACAGTGGCACGATGGCACAGTGGTTAGCACTGCTGCCTCACAGCGCCAGGGACCTGGGTTCAATTCACCGCCTCAGGCGACTGACAGTTTGGAGTTTGCACGTTCTCCCCGTGTCTGCGTGGGTTTCCTCCGGGTGCTCCGGTTTCCTCCCACAGTCTAAAGATGTGCGGGTCAGGTGAATTGGCCATGCTAAATTGCCCGTAGTGTTAGGTAAGGGGTATATGTAGGGGTATGGGTGGGTGGTGGGTCGGCATGGACTTGTTGGGCCGAAGGGCCTGTTTCCACACTGTAAGTAATCTAATCTAAAAAAAAAACACAGGACTGAAATTGCTGGAGAAACTCACTAAGCCCAGCAGCATCTATGAAGAGAAATAACTCATGTTTTGAGTCTGGTCGCACCTTTCCTCACAACTTCAAAAGCTGGAAAGAAGTGTCATAACTGATTGAAATGTTAATGCTGCTTCTTTCTCTATAGATGCTGCCGGACCTGCTGAGTTTCTCTAGCATTCTCTATTTCAGATTTCCACTATCCACTGTATTTTGCTTTTGTTGGTTTGGGATTCTGTGAATCGACTGATTTTTTTTATTGGACAGGACTGCCATGTGCAACATCCTCCATAACAAATCTCCAAAGCTGAAATGGAGGATTCCCAGAGAAGTGGCATCACAATTGTACTATCGCTGAACTATTAATCCAGAGATAGAGATTTGAATGCCATCACGGCAGATGGTGGAATTTAAACTCCACTCAAAAAAATCTAGAAATAACTGTCTAATGATGCCCATAAATCCATTGTTGATTGTTGGAAAAACCTATCTATTTCACTAATGTCCATTAAGGAAGGAAACTGCCATCCTTGCGTCATCTGGCCTACATGTGACTCCAAACTTCCACTGTAATGTGGTTGACTCTTAGCTGCCTTCTGGGCAATTAGGGATGGGCAATTGATGCAGTCCTGGTCAATGACAAGCACATCCCGTGAATGATTTTTTTAAAAAAAATTCCTACGTATTGAGCTCCACACTCAGGGGAGCTTTATATTGTCAGACAAATCACCAGACATGAGTGCAGATGGGTGTGCAGGTAACTCCCTCTGTGCAGGTGCGATTTCCCACAAGAAGGGCCAGAATGTTGAGCTGATCCTTTTGAGGGAGATTTCAAAGCCCTGGGCTAATGATTCCATCTGACAGATGCCTGCCCACAGGACTGCACCAATGCTACAAGGTCAGGTGGGGCTGGGCACCACTTGAAATGGACACTGTCTATATCAAGCAAACTGGTCACCATCACAAACAATTTCTATTCCATATAGTTAAGCAATCACACAAATTAAGATACATTAAATCTTGAATGATTTTCCAAAAGACAATGGACACTTACTGAAGCAGTTTCAATGAATGCAATTTTGGATAGCTTGTGATTTATTTAAATATTGAGATAGAGACCGAATATGCATGTTCACTGCAGAGCAGATTAAACTTAATTACCCTTCAATATAAAGACCGCCAATGTGATTTTGAGACATTTTGAGATGTGTTAATGCACATCTGACTATGTTTGTGAACAGTCCAGTGATCTTAATTGGTATTTGGATAAAAGGTTATGTTCAATAAAATGTTTCACAAGTGATTTAATGGCAATTTGTCTGCATGACCTACAAATAGAAAGTGGTGAACAACCTGTCTTTATGCCTGCCTTCCAGAATTCCAGCATCTGCAGATTTTCTATTTCTGTCTGTTCTTCCAACCAAAGTGGATAATTTCACTCTTTCCTAGATTTATTTTACTCAGTTGAAGGATGTGAGTGTCGCTGCCTGGCCAGCGTGTATTGTCCATTGCTATTTGCGCGTAAGAAGGTGGTGGTAAGCTGCCTTTGTGAGCTGCTGCTGTCTTTGTGCTGTAAGTTGACTCACAATGCCCTAAGAAGGGAATTCCAGGATTTTGAACCAACAACAGTGAAGGAACGGTGATATATTTCCAAGTCAAGATAGTGAGTTATAGGTGGTTGTGTTCTCAAGTATCTGCTGCCCTTGTCCTTCCACATGAAAGAGGTCATGTGTTTGGAAGGTGCTCTTTGAGGATCTTTGATGAATTTCTGTATCTTGTAGATAATACACATTTCTGCTACTGAGTGTTGATGGTGGAAGGAATAGATGATGTGAATGTGATGCCAATAAATTGGGCTAGTTTGTCTCATACGGTGTCAAGCTTCTTGAGAGTTGTTGGAGCTATATGCATCCAGGCAAATAGAGTTTTGAGAAGATTTGTAGCTCAGGTTGAGGTTTTGGATGTAGGTTTGCTCGCTGAGTTGAAAGGTTCATTTCCAGATATTTCGTTACCTTACTAGGTGACATCTTCAGTGGACCTCGTGAAGCAATGCTGAAAATTCCTGTTTTCTATTTATATGTTTGGGTGTCTTTGGTTGATGATGTTATTTTCTATGGTGATATTATTTCCTGTGGTGAAGTCACTTCCTGTTCCTTTTCTCAGGGGGTGGTAGATGGGATCTAACTCGATGTGTTTGTTGATAGAGTTCCGGTTGGAATGCCATGCTTCTAGGAATTCTCATGCCTGTCTTTGTTTGGCTTGTCCTAGGATGGATGTAGTGAGTCGAAGTGATGTCCTTCCTCATCCATATGTGAGGATACATATAGCGAGAGAGGGTCATGTGTTTTTGTGGCTAGTTGGTGTTTATGTATTCTGGTGGCTAGTTTTCTGTCTGTTTGTCCAATGTAGTGTTGGTTACAGTCCTTGCATAGTATTTTGTAAATGACGTTAGTTTTGCACATCGTCTCTATGGGCTTTTCAAATTCATTAGGTGCTGTTTTAGTGTGTTGGTGGGTTTGTGGGCTACCATGATGCAAAGGGGTTTGAGTAGTCTGGTCGTCATTTCTCAGATGTCTTTGATGTAGGGGAGAATGGCTAGGGTTTATGGACGTGTTTTGTCTGTTTGTTTGGGTTTGTTGCTGAGACATCAGCTGACTGTGTCCATTGGGTACCTGTTCTTTTTGAATACATGATATAGGTGACTTTCCTCTGCTCTGCATAGTTCCGCTGTGCAGGAGTGTGTGTTGGCTCATTGAAATAATGTTCTAATCCCATAGGTGTTCCAGACTTACAGACAAACCAATGGAATCGACAAGAAAGCTTACAGACAAACCAATGGAATACCCATGGGATCTCCAATATCAGGGTTCTTAGCAGAGATAATACTGCAGAGACTTGAGCAAACAGCTCTGCTAATCACCCAACCTAAACTCTCGGTCTGCTACGTGGATGACACCTTTGTCACTAAATGAAACAAGTTAGAGAAAATCTTCAAGATCATCAATAATACCCTAACTGGCATAAAATTCACTAAAGAGGAGGAAAACAACAACAAACTGCCATTCCTAGATATCACAGTAGAGTGAACAGCCAATGGGGAACTTCAAACCAGCGCCTACAGAAAAATAACACATACAGACCAAATATTGAACTACAGAAGCATCATCCCAACACCCACAAATTAAGCTGCATCAGAACATCCCTAGTAATCATTCATCCTCTTGGTAATCAAAAAATCTAACTATCTTCTCCTTAAGAATGTTCGAAGAGTCTGCCTTTTGAAGAAGGAAATTCCAAAGACTCAGAACCCTATAAGGAGCAGGGTCAAAATTCTGAGTGGTCTACTGCTGTTCCTATATCTAATGGTCTTATGGAGTCTAATGAACACAAGTTAATAACTTGGCAAAAATTGATTGGACTTGAGTTGATTTGATTTATAATTGTCACATGTCCCTAGGTCCTGTGAAAGTTTTGTTTTGTGTGCAGTACAGGCAGATCATACCATATAAAGTGAATTAGGGCAATGGAACAGAGCAAGGAATGCAATGTTGCAGCTGCAGAGAAGGTACACAAAGAGCAAGGTCAACATCAAATTTGAAATTTGAGACGTCCATTATAAAGTCTAATAATGGCGGAGAAGAATCTATTCTTGAATCTGTTCATACATTTGTTTAATCTTCTGTATCTTCTGCCTGATGGAAGAGGTTGGAATAAATTATAACAGGATCGGGGAGAGGGGATCTTGGATTATACTGGCTGCTTTCCCTCAACATTGAGAAGTACAGATGGAGTCAATGGAGAAAAGTTTGGAATATGCGATGGACTGGGCTGTGTGCATAACTCTATATATTTTCTTACGCTCCTGGGCAGAACAATTGCCATTGAGCTCATTAATAATAATATGATTATTTTCAATGTTGTATTTAATCATTCATGGGACATGAACGTCACTGACAATTCAACAATTTATAGCCCCAATCGAACACAAAAACAAATTACAGTAACGTTGGAAATCTGAATGAAAAACAGAAAATCTTGAAAATAAGGCACAGGTCAGGCAGCATCAGTGGAGAGAGTAAGATGGACTTTTTATGTTTCAACCAACAATGCTAATTTTGTTTGTCCTTGTGAAAGTAATAATGGGCCACTTCCTTAAACCACTTCTGTCCATGTGATGAAAGTACTACCTTGCTATTCTTAGGTAATGAATTCCCAGATTTTGATCTAGTACTCACAAAGGATTACAATTTGTTTACAATCAGTTCCACGTTAAACATTTGATTCACTTGGGCCTCTCTTTTGCTGGTAAGACTAATTCTGTATTGTCCTTTATTTTTGTTTGACACAGAGCTGAGCTTCAAAACCCACATCTCATCTCTTACCACAAAATCTTTCATTCCCCCTTGGCCAAGAACTTCTCATATTTTAATTCCAATTCCTCAAAGGACATATCAATACTTTGTTATTCCAGGGCTGACTTCCAAAGACTTGATGGCAAAGATGGCATCCTCTTTTTTGCAAGATTGTGGAATATGCAATGGACAACCGTGGCCTCAGAGGTAGGGCCTGGTGAGTATTGGCGATCCCACATGAATGGTTCTTGTCAGTAGAACAGATACTTCAGCAGGCCATAATTTGTTCCATAATGTTCATGTTATTTTGTTTTTCTCTCTCATTCCATTTCTGTCTTGCTCTTTCCATTTCTCCCATTTCCCTCTTGTGGATGAGGAACAGAGGGGAGTCATTCACAAGGTGTAGAATAGATAGTCTTCTTGCTCACACCTCATGGTGGTTGGAAGATAGCAAATACATTGTCTAAGAAAGGAGGTGGCTTGGCGGGTGAAGAGTAACAGGCTTTAACTGAGGAGGTCTTCCAGACAAAGGTACCCTTAAGGTCTGTTAGCCATTGTGGTTGTGACACATCTCCTCATTAACTTAAGGAGCACCTTCCCTTCTGATGGTCATCCTTTGTCTTTGAGAATCTTGTTAGCTTGACAAAGCCATGTGCTCAGTCCCCCTACTTCTCTCAGGATAGTGAAAGACATGAGGTCTCCACTCCTTCCGTGTCACCTTTGTCACTTGCTACAGCATAGGAGGAGACACTGCTATGAAAATCAAAGGCAATAATGATTTAGGACCTTTGAGGCCAATTGCTATTCCATCTTCATCATGCTTTTTGGTTGCAGGTCTACTATCTCAGATTTCAAACACACTGATCCTAGCTGAGTGGGATTGTGGGAGGTAGGGAAAGTGATCCTTAAAACCTTTTGATGGGCAAGTCCTTCAGTTGCAAATCCTTCTGCTCCTCCATAATCTGTACATTATCCCCCCTTTTGGTTGCCTCCATTCTATTTCAGAAGTCAGGTTGCAGCCTCTGCACATCCAGTTCTAATTCTTCAAGCAGTATTTTTCCAACAAACCAAACAACTCCTCTGACTTGCATGTCAAACTCCTGTCTTACCCCCTTCCAAATCCACAAAGTTCACAAAAAATGAGTAAAACACTCAACGACATACTCTCACTAAATTCAGCTCCAGTAAAAATGAGTCAAAAACAGCTCGGCTGAAGTTTGGAAACAAAAATATAAATTGCTGGAGAAACGTAGCAGGTATGACAACATCTGTGGATTCAGCTTCAGCTCAGTTCAGTTCTGATGAAGGGTCACTGTGTCTGAAATATCGATTAGATTAAATTAGATTCCCTACAATGTGGAAACAGACCCTTCAGCCCAACCCGACTCTCCAAAGAGTAACCCACCAAGACCCATTTCCCTCTGACTAATGCACCTAACACTATGGAAAATTTAGCATGGCCAATTCACCTCATCTGCACATCCTTGAACTGTGGGAGGAAACCAGAACACCTGCAGAAAACCCACACAGATACAGGGAGAATGTGTAAACTCCACGCAAACAGTTGCCCGAGGCTGGAATTGAACCTGGGACCCTGGTGCTGTGAGGCAGTAGTGCTAACCACTGAGTCACCATACCACTCCTGTTGACCCTACTTTCTCTCCACAGATGCTGCCCATCCTGCTGAGCCTCTCCAGCAACCTCTGTTTTTGTTTCCAAACTTCAGCCGAGCTGTTTTTGCCGTGTTGTTGCTGGAGCTGAGTTTAGTGAAAGTTTGTTGTTGTGTGCTTTATGCATCTTATGTAAACTTTGTGAGTATGGAAGGGGATAAGACTGGAGTTTGACATGCAAGTCAGAGAAGTTGTTTGGCTTGTTGGGAAAACATTTCAGATGCAGTAATCCTTCATCAGAACTGACCCTGAAAATTTGACTCTACTTTCTCTCAACAGATGTTGTCAGACCTGTTGAGTTTCTGCAGCAATTTCTGTTTTTGTGCAAGATTTCCAGCACCCACATTTCATGCCTTTATTTAAAATGAAGGTTTTGTACTTAGACTTTGAATAGCTGTAGTGCAAGATCTGTTATTGCAGCTGAATTAAATGAAGTGTGTAAGAGAGTGTTAACAAGAGTATTATAGATGGAAGATCCTGTGAAAAGTAATCTACTTATTCTACATGCCTCTGGCGCGATACACTCACCATAACGTCTGTACAACCAAGGCTATGGCAGAAGTGGCTGTAAATACTCAGTTGCTGCGACATGAATTGTGGGTGCCATAACATTGATTGACATGATTAAAATGCTTGTTCTTGTTATCCACAAAATGTAGCACCACAGAATTGACTAATATCATACTTGAGTGGGCACTGCACTGCAAAAGATTGTTATATTGGAATACAAAGTCAAACCTGCAGCATTCGTCCAGTTCAATCAAGCCAAGCCATAATTGTTTTCTCTCTGAGGACTCTGCTCACTCAGTTCATTCATCAATTCAAACCCATACCTGGAAAAAACACTTGGAGCTGAATTTATTTAAATTTAGCTTGTTGTTTGTGCTGCACTTGTTTGGATGATTCACAATTGGCTTTGTTGTCAATGTGGATGAGTCAACATTGGTTAAAGTAAATTGAGGACGACTTGTTCATCCTTTGTGCACATGTATTTCAGATGACCCAGAACAAATGTACAATGTCAAGTACTTACTGCGATTAGATATACCATATATCCCACCCTTCCACCTCCTCTAACCTAATAATAAGACCAATTGTGACTAGCGGGTAAGTGCTGCATTTTCCTTGTGTGTTTCTTTAGATTTAGTTGGTTTTTGTTGTTTTTTAAGGAAAGCTTACTTTTAGAGGGATGGCAGTGCAGAGAGGGCAATGTTCCTCTTGCAACATGTATGAGGTGAGGGAAGCCATTAGCGTCCCTGCTGAGTACACTTGCAAGAAGTGCACCCATCTCCAGCTCCTCCAAACCCGTGTTAGGGAACTGGAGCTGGAGTTGGATGAACTGCGGATCATTCGGGAGGCAGAGGAGGTCATAGATCGGAGCTATAGGCAAGTAGTTACTCCGAAAGTTCAAGATAGATGGGTGACAGTGAGGGGGAGTGGGAGGAGGAAGACAGTGCAGGGACCCCCTGCGGTCATTCCCCTCAAGAACAAGTATACCGTTTTGGATACTTGTGGGGGGGATGACTTACCAGGGGTAAGCAACGAGGTTCAGGCCTCTGGCACGGAGCCTGGCCCCGTTGCTCAGAAGGGTAGGGTGGAGAAAGGTAGAGCGATTGTTCTTGGGGACTCGATAGTGAGGGGTACAGACAGACGGTTTTGTGGGGGCGACAGGGACTCACGTTTGGTATGTTGCCTCCCAGGTGCAAGGGTACGTGATGTCGCTGATCGTGTTTTCCGGGTCCTTAAGGGGGAGGGGGAGCAGCCCCAGATCGTGGTCCACGTTGGCACCAACGATATAGGTAGGAAGAAGGGTGAGGATGTAAGGCAGGCTTTCAGGGAGCTAGGTTGGAAGCTCAGAGTTAGAACAAACAGAGTTGTAGTCTCTGGTTTGTTACCCGTGCCACGTGATAGAGAGTCGAGGAACAGGGAGAGAGAGCAGTTAAATGCGTGGCTACAGGGATGGTGCAGGAGGGAGGGATTCCGGTTTCTGGATAACTGGGGTCCTTTCTGGGGAAGGTGGGACCTCTATAAAAAGGATGGTCTACACTTGAACCTGAGGGGCACCAGTATCCTTGGGGGGAGGTTTGCTAGTGCTCTTTGGGAGGGTTTAAACTAACTCCGCGGGGGCATGGGAACCAGGACTGTAGCTTTAGGGTACAGGACCTTGAGTGTAGGGAGGTTAGGAATAATGCAGCGATCTCTAAGGAGGGTGCCTGTAACCAGAAAGGTGGATTGAAGTGTGTATACTTCAATGCCAGAAGTATAAGGAATAAGGTAGGTGAACTTGCAGCGTGGGTTGGTACCTGGGACTTCGATGTTGTGGCCATTACAGAGACGTGGGTAGAACAGGGACAAGAATGGCTGTTGCACGTTCCAGGGTTCAAATGTTTTAGTAGGATCAGACATGGGGGTAAAAAAGGGGGAGGCGTGGCATTACTTGTCAAAGACAGTATCACAGCAGTGGAATGGACGATGGAAGAGGACTTGCCATCTGAGGTAGTTTGGGCTGAGGTTAGAAATAGGAAAGGTGAGGTCACCCTGTTAGGTGTTTTCTACAGGCCTCCTAATAGTCCTAGAGAAGTAGAGGATAATATTGCGAGGATGATTCAGGAAAAGAGTGAAGGTAGCAGGGTGGTTGTTATGGGGGACTTTAACTTCCCAGATATTGACTGGGAGAGCTATAGCTCGAGTTCATTAGATGGGTCGGTGTTTGTCCAATGTGTGCAGGAGGGTTTCCTGACACAATATGTCGACAGGCCAACAAGAGGGGAGGCTATATTGGATTTGGTTCTAGGTAATGAACCAGGCCAGGTGTTAGACTTGGAGGTAGGTGAGCACTTCGGGGACAGTGACCACAACTCGGTGACTTTTACTTTAGTGATGGAGAGGGATAATCGTGTGCCGCAGGGCAAGAGCTATAGCTGGGGGCAGGGAAATTATGATGCAGTGAGGCATGACTTAGGATGTGTGGATTGGAAAAACAGGCTTCAAGGGAAGAACACTAATGAGATGTGGGGAGTGTTCAAGGAGCAGCTACTGCGTGTCCTCGATAGGTATGTACCAGTCAGGCATGGTGTAAAGGGCCTTGTGAGGCAGCCGTGGTTTAGTAAGGAATTGGAGTCCCTTGTGAAAGGGAAGAAGGCGGCATATGTAAAGATGAGGCGTGAAGGTTCAGTAGGGGCGATTGAGTGTTATAAGGTAGCCAGGAAGGAGCTAAAGAGGGAGCTAAGAGAAGCGAGAAGGGGACATGAAAAGTCTTTAGCTGGTAGGATTAGGGAAAACCCAAAGGCTTTCTATAGGTATGTCAAGAATAAAAGGATGACTAGGGTAGGTATCGGTCCAGTCAAGGATAGTAGTGGGAAGTTGTGTGTGGAGGCGGAGGAGATTGGAGAGACATTAAATCAGTACTTTTCCTCAGTATTCACTCAGGAACAGGACATTGTTGCTGATGTGAATATGGAATCACAAATAATTAGAATGGATGCCCTGGAAATATGCAGGGAAGAGGTTTTGGGAATATTGGAAAGGATGAATATAGATAAGTCTCCTGGGCCTGATGGCATTTACCCCAGGATCCTATGGGAAGCTAGGGAGGAGATAGCAGAGCCATTGGCCTGGATTTTTATGTCGTCGTTGTCAACAGGAATAGTACCAGAGGACTGGAGGATAGCGAATGTGGTCCCATTGTTCAAGAAAGGGAGTAGGGATAGCCCTAGCAACTATAGGCCAGTGAGTCTGACTTCAGTGGTGGGCAAAGTCTTAGAGAGAATGGTAAGGGATAAGATTTATGAACATCTGGGTAGGAATAACGTGATCAGGGATAGCCAGCATGGTTTTGTGAAGGGCAGGTCGTGCCTCACAAACCTTATTGAATTCTTTGAGAAGGTGACCAAGGAAGTGGATGAGGGTAAAGCAGTAGATGTTGTGTATATGGATTTTAGTAAGGCGTTCGATAAGGTTCCCCATGGTAGGCTAATGCTAAAACTTCGGAGGTATGGCATTGAGGATACATTAGAGGTTTGGATTAGGAATTGGCTGGCTGGAAGGAGACAGAGGGTAGTAGTTGATGGATTATGTTCATCTTGGAGCGCAGTTACTAGCGGTGTACCACAAGGATCTGTTTTGGGACCATTGCTTTTTGTTATCTTTATAAATGATCTAGAGGAAGGACTTGAAAGCTGGGTAAGCAAGTTTGCGGATGACACAAAAGTCGGTGGAGTTGTGGATAGTGAGGAAGGAAGTGGTAGGTTACAGCGGGATATAGATAAGTTGCAGAGCTGGGCGGAAATGTGGCAAATGGAATTCAATGTAGCTAAGTGCGAAGTCGTTCACTTTGGTAGGAATAACAAGATGATGGATTACTGGGCTAATGGTAGGCTACTTGGTAGTGTGGATGAGCAGAGGGATCTTGGTGTCCATGTACACAGATCTCTGAAAGTTGCCACCCAGGTAAATAGTGCTGTGAGGAAGGCATATGGTGTACTGGGCTTTATTGGCAGAGGAATTGAGTTCCGGAGTCCTGAGGTCATGTTGCAGTTGTATAAGACTCTGGTGCGGCCTCATCTGGAGTATTGTGTGCAGTTTTGGTCGCCATACTATAGGAAGGATGTGGAAGCTTTAGAACGAGTGCAGAGGAGGTTTACCAGGATGTTGCCTGGAATGGTAGGAAAATCTTATGAGGAAAGGCTGAGGCACTTGGGGCTGTTCTCATTGGAGAAGAGAAGGTTTAGGGGAGATCTGATAGAAGTGTATAAGATGATTAGGGGTTTAGATAGGGTAGATACTAAGAACCTTTTACCGCTAATGGAGTCAGGTGTTACTAGGGGACATAGCTTTAAATTAAGGGGTGGTAGGTATAGGACAGATGTTAGGGGTAGATTCTTCACACAGCGGGTTGTGAGTTCATGGAATGCCCTGCCCGTATCAGTGGTGAACTCTCCTTCTTTATGGTCATTTAAGCGGGCATTGGATAGGCATTTGGAAGTTATTGGGCTAGTATAGGTTAGGTAGGATTCGGTCGGCGCAACATCGAGGGCCGAAGGGCCTGTACTGCGCTGTATCCTTCTATGTTCTATGTTCTATGTACATGCTCACCATAAAGTGCAGTGGACAAGAAACCTTTTGTTCAGTTTTGCTCGCTATACTAAACAAATAAGCAGGGGTGAACTAGAAGACGGGTGGAGAATGTGGTGCTGAAAAAGCACAGCAGGTCAGGCAGCATCCGAGGAACTGGAGAATCGACGTTTCAGGCAAGAGCCTTTCATCAGGACTGAGGCTATGAACCCAAGGGGTGGAGAGATAAATGGGAGGGAGAGTGTGAAGCTGGTGGGAAGGTAATTGAGAGATAGGTAGATGGAGATAGGGTGATAGGTCGGAGAAGAGGGTGGAGCAGATAGGTGGGAAGGAAGATGGACAGGTAGGGAAGGTCATGAGGATGGTGCCAACTTGGAGGGTTGGAATGTGGTAAGGTGGGGGGAGGGGAAATGAAAAAACTGGTGAAACCCACATTGATGGTGTGTTGTTGGAGTATTTCGAGGCAGATGATGAGACGTTCTTCTTCCAGGCGTTAGTAGTTAAGGAGTGATGATGGAGGAGGCCCAGGACCTGCATGTCCTTGGCAGAGTAGGGGGGCGGGGTTGAAGTGTTCGGCCACGGGACGGTGCGGTTGGTTGGCGCGGGTGTCCTGGAGATGTTTTCTGTGAGTAGTCATCCTGTCTCCCCAGGGTAGAGGAGACTGCATCGGGAGCAACGGATAAGTAAATAATGTGTAAAAAGTGTAGGTAAAACTCTGATGGATGCGGAAGGCTTCTTTGGGCCCTTGGTCAGAGGTGAGGGGGAAGGTGTGGGCACAGATATTGCAATTCCTGCTGTGGCAGGGGAAGGTGCCAGTGGGGGAGGATGGGTTGGTGGGGTGCGTGGACCGGACAAGAGAGTTGTGGAGGGAATTGTCTTTATGGAAACTGGATAGGGGTGGGGAGGGAAATATATCTCTGGTGGTGGGGTCTGCTTGTAGGTAATGGAATGATGGAGGATGATGCAATGTAAATGGAGGGTGGTGGGGTGGAAGGTGAGGACAAGGGAGGTTCTGTTTTTGTTGTAGTTGAAGGGGATGCAGTTCAAGGATGGAGGTGCGAGAATTAGATGACATGTGCTGGAGGGCATCATCGACCACATGGGAGGGGAAGTTGCAGTCTTTGAAGAAGGAGGCCATCTAGTGTGTTCTGTGGTGGAACTGGCCCTCCTGGGAACAGATACGGTGGAGATGGAGGATTTGGGAATAAGGGGTAGCATTTGTTTTCAGGAGGTAGGGTGGGAGGAGGTGTAGTCCAGGTAGCTGTAGGAATCGGTGGGCCTATAGAAGATGTCCGAGTTGAGTCGGTCATCATTGATGGAGATGGAGAGGTCCAGGAAGGGAAGGGAGATGTCAGAGATAGTCCAGGTGAATTTAAGGTTGGGGTGGAATGTGTTGGTGAAGTTGATGAACTGTTCAACCTTCTCATGGGAGCACAGAGTGGTGCTGATACAGTCATCGATGTAGCGGAGAAAAAGGTTTGGAATGGTGCCGGTATAGATGTGGAAGATGGACTGTTCCACGTAACCAACAAAGAGACAGGCCCATATGGGTGCTCATGGCTACCTCTTTCATTTGGTGGAAGTGGGAGAATTTAAAGGAGAAATTATTGAGGGTGAGGACGAGTTCAGCCAAATGAATCACAGTGTCAGTATAAGGGTATTAGTGGGGACGCCGGAGGAGGAAGGAATGGAGGGCTTGACGGCCCTGGCCATGGTGGATGGAGGTGCATAGGGACTAGATGTCCATGGTGAAGATGATGCATTGGGGGCCTGGGAAATGAAAGTCTTGGAGGAGGTGGAGGGTGTGGGTGGTGTCCTGAAAGTATTGGGGAGTTCCTGGATGAGGAAGGATAGGGCGGTATCACGGTATGTGGAGATGAATATGGTTGTGAACTAGGCTCTAGCCTCTATTTTCAACTGTTGCTGCAATTGGGAATGAAGTAAAATCTTTCAAGTCTAGATCCTGTCAGAACGTCTTGCTCCCAGCCACCATAACATTTATAGGGATGACTCAGCTTCTGGATGAGGCAACCCAATTAAAGCAAATGGAAGCGCCCTGCCTAAGATTCAAAATATTACGCAACCATTGGTACCATAACACCATCTTAAGATTCATTTTGGGCATTCCCATGGTCGCAGCAGGACAGTGGGGAGAGCCTGTTGGTTAAGAAGGATCAAGTTAATTGATGCTCTCAAAAGGTCCCTCAAAGGGCCATTGGATCCACCAGCTGCAGGGAGCCCACAATAGTAGATAATATCATCAGTGAGCCTCTGGTGAGTGTAGGAGATTGGCAGCTGGAATACAATGTGGGAAAGTGTGACGTTGTAGAATTATAGAACAGAAGCATGGATTATGTTCTGAATGGGAAGAAAAACCATAAGTCTGAAGTGCAAAGAGACTTAAAAGTTCTTGTTATGGAGCAGGCCAGAACCCATCAAACTATTTCAAGAAAGTAGCCCAGACCCTAACTTTTCTAGTTGTTTTAAGCAGGTGTAGAGTTGATATCCCAGGAGTGATGCAGCTGGATAACCACTTGGTTTTAAACAAAACAAAATTTATTTGCAAGATTACCGAATGAAACACAAACAAAAGAGAATAGGATGCAAAATAACTTAACCTATTTTTTTAGATTAGACTTACAGTGTGGAAACAGGCCCTTCGGCCCAACAAGTCCACACCAACCCGCCGAAGCGCAACCCACCCATACCCCTACATTTACCCCTTACCTAACACCACGGGCAATTTAGCATGGCCAATTCACCTGACCCGCACATCTTTGTGACTGTGGGAGGAAACCAGAGCACCCGGAGGAAACCCACGCTGACACGGGGAGAACGTGCAAACTCCACACAGTCAGTCGCCTGAGTCGGGAATTGAACCCGGGTCTACAGGCGCTGTGAGGCAGCAGTGCTAACCACTGTGCCACCGTGCCACCTATCTGAAAACCCAACAGACTATTCCAACTTAATGATGCTGTTCCAAATTCCTACAACAATTCCCAAGTCCTTGGCAAAAAAAGGAAAAAATCAAACACAGGTTCTCCCAGGAAAGATGTCAGAGAGAGGAAAGATCAGCAGGGACCTGCTTCTTTGGGTCCAGGAGCTTCAAACTCACTGACTGCTTTCAGTGAACAGTCAGACTGCTAAAAAAAAATGCCAAACCAAATGGTGTGGACTTGTTCGGCCGAATTTTCTACACTTTAGGGAATCTAATCAAACCAGAGAAAATCTGAGCTGGGAGTACTAATCACTCCTCTTTCATTATACAGGTGTTTTTTTTTGCTTAAATTTGAAAGTCTTTTGACTGAGGCAATGTCTGTTAGCTATAATCAAATTGGCCCTAAAACCTTTCCAGCCTAGACATTTCAGAATTACTGCTTTTACGAACTCTCTGAAAAAAAAAGCCAAGGACAACATAACCATATTAAAGGAGCAGCATTGTTACAGTTCTAGTTCAGGATTCTCTCAAGGTCAACTTGCAGCTTAAGTCTGTAGTTAGGATGGCAAATGCAATGTTGGCATTTATTTTGAAAAGACTTGAATATAAATGCAGGGATGTACATCAGAAGTTCTCTTAATCTCTGGTCAGACTATATTTGGAGTATTGTGCACAGTTTTGGACCCCATTTATCTCACATACTGGCCCTGGAGCGTGTTCAGTTGAGGTTCCTGATAATGGTCCCAAGGAATGAAAAACTTAACATATGAAAAACGTTTGAGGACTCATGCTTCATATTCGATGGAGTTTAGAAGGATGAGAGGTGACCTAATTGAAACTTACAGAATACTGAATGGTCCAGAGTGGATGTTGGGAAGATGTTTCCATCGGTAGGAGAGGCAAGGACCCGAAGGCACAGCCTTAGAGTAAAGGGAAGAGTTTTTAGAATGGAGGTAAGGAGAAATATCTTCAGCCAGAGAGTGGTGAATCTATGGAATTCATTGTCACAGAAGGCTGTGGAGGCCAGGTCATTGAGTATATTTAAGATGGATATAGATAGGTCCTTGATTGTCAATGGAATCAAGGGTTATGGAGACAATTCGGGAGAATGGGGTTGAGAAACCTATCAGCCATGATTGAATGGAGGAATAGACTCAATGAGCTGAATGGCCTTTCTGCTCCAATGTCTTATGGTCTTTTGACCTTATGGGTGACTTTATAGTGGTTTTTAATACATGAGAGGTGTAGATAATATGAATAACAAATATTTTTCCCTAAGTTTGAGGATTTCAAGACTAAGATCATATTTTTTATGGTAAGAAGAGAAAGATGTAAAAGATATATGAGGGACAACTTTTTCTATACAGAGAGTGGTTCATATGTGAAATGAACTTCCAGAAGAAATGGTGGATGCAGGTACAGTTATAATGTTTAAAAGACATTTGGATAAAGGCATGAAATGAAATGTTTGAAAGGATATGTGCCAAGCACTGACAGGTGTGACTAGATTAGTTGGGGATTATGTTCAGCATGGACTGGTCTGTTTACGTGCTCTATGCCTTTATGACTCTATGACTGAGGTGACTTGCCATTTCAGGTGGGTGACAGCTATTGAATGCCTTGTTGACAGCCCAACTCACTACATTAAAATTTAGCTTCTCTTGAACCCAACCTGCCAAACAAGCTGGACGGGGTGAAAAACTTGACTTGGGTATCAAAGCGGATACAATGGTGAGTTCAGTTCCCTGCTTGTTGTGGAGGATCTCCATGTTGGATACTGGGAACCAGTGTCTCAGGGCACTCAACATGGGCATCAGCCCTGGATTCCTGGATATTAGCATCCAATAAATGCCAGCTATTAAGAATCCTTGTGGCAAGTGTCCCATCCATTTACAGGTTGCTTCTGCGTATTAATGTCCTACCCTGAGCTACACCAGGGCTCTTTACACACAGCTCTGGGGCTGGACCAGGCAGTGTCTCTGGGCTGTTTGCTCACTGTCATAGTGCTCACCCATTTAAATCTATCTGAATGCTCACAAAATCCCTGCCTTGCCCAGTCTGGCCTTTTTGTGCTTTACCCCCTCATCCAGAGATACCAGCCTTGTACGAATTCTGCCTTGTCTTGCTGCTTAGTGCACACAGCCCTGTCCTGGTTTCACTGCAGGCCTTGTTCAAATCACTGGGGCATAGCTTTTCCTCAGGGTGCCCCAGTGCAGTTAGACTCTGATACTAAGCCAGAGACTTGGATATGGTCAGTCAGGCACTCGAGACTGTCAGAGTCAGAATGCTGCTCTCATCAGGCAGGCCACCACCCATCTTTGTGCCAGACTGTGGGTTGTTTTACTCCTGGAATGAGAGAGGGGTAGATATTATGGCAGATGAAAGTTGGTTACATAGCTGTCGGTGCAGATGGGGAGGTGTCCTCTCCAAGTGAGTAGACACTGCACAGGGCATGTAGTGGTGTCAGAGATTGGGGTGGATGCGAGCAAGTGAAGGAAACATTGCAGGCAATAGTGAGAGTGGCCGATCATGGGCCTTGGTGGGAGGTAGGTACAGTAGCAGAGATCTAGTATGTGGTATCACAGGAAAGAAGTGGTGGCACTTAGGCTCATGCATTCTTCCCCCAGTAGTGTGTCCTCCTCCAGGCAGCTAAGGTTGCTTTAACTCAGGTGAAAACCTTGGGCTAGGCTGGTGTAGTCTGGTGTTGTGGCCCCCTTCACTGGGGAAGAGGAAATCCTGTCAGTGCACCACCCCATCCCAGCAGGACCACTGGGTCCTTGCCTGTAAAGCAGGGTGCCTATTCCCCCCATGTCTGCCATGTCTGAATGTGGACAAGTTGTCAGGAACCATGCAGGGCAGCTCCAGACTGACGGTGCTTGTCTGGGTAAACAAAGGGCTTTAAATAATCTGCAAGGGATGCGAGTGAATTACAGGGTATCGCTGAGTGGGTGAATTGCTCTGGAATTGGACACAGGGGTATCATAGGGAAAGGTTAGTTTGTTAATGAGGTGAGTTTGGTAAAATGTCAAAGAAATCTTGTTAGGTGGAAATTCCTCTAAAAGAAGGATGCAATTTGGACTCAGCCAACAAAATCAGAAGGTTCATCCAACACTGCATGCAGTCGGTACTTAAAGAAGGGTCGTAGCCTTTAGAAAATGGAAAACTAAAGGGTAATTTAACATATCAACATGAAATTGTTCAATGGCTGCCACTATTTAAGTGATTACAGTGTTGATCAGAATGTGTTTTGTGTGGTTATCTGAAACTCTGCCTATGGCCTCTGCTTGTGATCCAGCCATTCACATAAACAGACTTCTTTATTAAACAGAAGCTGTACCACTGAAGTTAAAACCGCTGGTCAATGTAAGTGGAAGTCTGCTATTGTAGAGAAATGCCTCATAGGCAAAGGAAAGAGAGGTCTCACCTTCCACCACACACTGAAGTAGAAACACTGTAGATGTAGGACAGAGACAATGTTTTGGCAAATCTGTGGACGATCTGGCGGCTGAGTGTGCCAGGGAGGTGAGAGTGGAGTCCGAAGACACGAGAAAAGTTGATGACTACACACATATAGTCAGGATACTTGGATGAATCTTTATGTTATATTAAATAAATGCCATACTACCAACGTCTCTCAATGCTCAATTTATCTTAGCTCCATTATGCACTCAGTGTCACTAACTGGTGTACAGCACACATGCTAAGCATTCACATGCATTCGGCATCCTTAGCACTATAACTCAACTTTATGTCCCTGTGTCATATTGAAGGAATGGGAATATGACATCACTGAACTGGCCATCAGTCTGGATGTTGGTCAGGTTCTGTCTGTATTCAATATTCAGGTATTTGGTGCAAAAGGCACAAGATGGGTTTCTATTAATATCAGAGGGCAGCAAAAATACAGAAAGGTCAAGGATGTCAGTCAAATTGCATGGTATCATCTGTTGCTCACTTATTAGTGTGTGTGCATCTGAATTCAAAACCCATGCCAAGACTGGAGCACAGAATAAATAGAGCATCCAGCCCAGAGCAGCGCAGTTAGATGTGTAGCCTTTTATGTGGCACGTTGGCTCAGTGGTCATCACTGCTGCCTCAGAATGCCAGAGACCCAGGATTGATTCCACCCTCAGGTGGTTGTTTGTGTGGAGATTGTGCATTTTTTCGCCTTTTGTTTCCTCCCGCAGTCCAAAGATGTATAGGTTAGGTGGATTGGCCATGGGAAATGCAACATTACAGGGAAAGGGTAGAGAGATAAGTCCGTGTGAAATGCTCTTTGGAGGGTTTCTGTGGACTTGTTGCATTGAATGGTCCATGTCTACACTGTAAGGACTCTTAGATGATGTCCTTCACCCTGAGGCAGATATTAAATATCCTCTAGGACAATACTAAAGTAGAGTTGAAAATGCACTCTCTAACATTTATCCGTGTGTGTGTGTGTGTGTGTGTGTGTATATATATATATATATATATATATATATATATATAGTGGGGACTTGCTGTGAATCAATTGGCTCAATTGCTTGCTGCATCGAAAACATGACGACACTTCAAAAGTACTCATTTGGCTGTAAAGCACCTTGGGAGATCTGGTGTTCATGAGAAGGGAAAATAACCGCATGTCTTGTTTAATTTCATTGAGCTGTCAGAGAAATGATGGAGTGAACAGCTTCCCTGCATACTGTGTCATTCTCTCATTCTCTTGTATAGACACTTTAATATAATTCTGTCATTCTGACCCTAATGGTGCCATTACCGATTCCCTATAGGGATCTCTCTGCCTGTCAGGAGGTCTTTAGATTTGATCAGCATTTCTGAGAGACAACTTGCCACAACTAATGCTGTCACGGATCTTCAAAATTTATGCTGTAAACTAAAATGTATTTATTCCTACTGTGTGTATTGCATATTTAATAAATCTATTTGTCACAATCTTTTTTTTCTGTCTCTAGTGACTGCACTTGACTGAGCATCATGGAAAATGTTATTTTCAAAGGACATGCAACACTGTACGATGATTGATATTAGGGCATGCTGGGAAGAATTCTGGCCAGAAGTCAATTGAATTTGAAATCTGCAGTGGTGACTCTGTGACATTCACTGCTTTCCTACCTATTTTTGTGATGTCTGCGAAGTTGACTATAGTACATTCACTTTCCTCAACCAAATCATTAACAGATATTGTCAATAATTATGGTCCCACCACTCAAGAGGTTAGAGGTTGCCATCTCAACAATGACCCCTATATCCCAACTTCCTGTCTTCTTACAGTTAGCCAATACTCTATCCATGTGAATATACGATCTCCAGCAAGAAAGTCTGTAACCTTACTAAGTAGCCTAATGTGTGGCACCTTATTAAACATCTTCTGGAAACCAAAAAATATATTACATCCACTGCTTATCCTTTATCTATACTGCTTGTTACCACATACAACAAAGAACATTGAACACAGAACAATACAGCACAGAACAGGCCCTTCGGCCCACGATGTTGTGCCAAACATTTGTCCTAGCTTAAGCACCTATCCGTGTACCTATCCAATTGCCGCTTGAAGGCCACCAATGATTCTGACTCTGCCACTCCCACAGGCAGCGCATTCCACACCCCCACCACTCTCTGGATAAAGAACCTACCCCTGACATCCCCCCTATACCTTCCACCCTTCACCTTAAATTTATGTCCTCTTGTAACACTCTGTTGTACCCGGGGAAAAAGTCTCTGACTGTCTACTCTATCTATTCCCATTATCATCTTATAAACCTCTATCAAGTCACCCCGCATCCTTTGCCGTTCAATGAGAAAAGGCCTAGCACTCTCAACCTATCCTTGTATGACCTATTTTCCATTCCAGGCAACATCCTGGTAAATCTCCTCTGCACCCTCTCCAAAGCTTCCACATCTTTCCTCAAGTGAGGCGACCAGAACTGCACACAGTACTCCAAATGTGGCCTCACCAAGGTCCTGTACAGCTGCAACATCACCTCATGACTCTTGAATTCAATCCTCTGCTAATGAACGCTAATACACCATTGGCCTTCGTACAAGCTCTATCCAACTGAGTGGCAACTTTCAAAGAGCTATGAACATAGACCCCAAGATCCCTCTGCTCTTCCACCTTACTAAGAACCCTACCATTAACCCTGTATTCCGCATTCTTATTTGTCCTTCCAAAATGGACAACCACACGCTTGACAGGGTTGAACTCCATCTGCCACTCCTCAGCCCAGCTCTGCATCATATCTAAGTCCCTTTGCAGTCGACAACAACCCTCCTCACTATCTACAACTCCACCAATCTTCGTATCATCTGCAAATTTACTGACCCACCCTTCGATTCCCTCTTCCAAGTCATTAATAAAAATTACAAACAGCAGAGGACCCAGAACTGATCCCTGCGGAACTCCACTTGTAACTGGGCTCCAGGCTGAATATTTACCATCTATCACCACTCTCTGACTTCGGCCGGTTAGCCAGTTCTCTATCCAACTGGCCAAATTTCCCACTATCCCATGCCTCCTGACTTTCCGCATAAGCCTACCATGGGGAACCTTATCAAATGCCTTACTAAACTCCATCTACACTACATCCACTGCTCTACCCTCATCCACATGCTTGGTCACCTCCTCAAAGAATTCAATAAGACTTGTAAGGCAAGACCTACCCCTCACAAATCTGTGCTGGCTGTCCCTAATCAAGCAGTGTTTTTCCAGATGCTCATAAATCCTATCCATCAGAACTCTTTCCATTACTGTGCCTACCACCGAAGTAAGACTAACTGGCCTGTAATTCCCGGGGTTATCCCTATTCCCTTTTTTGAAGAGGGGCACAACATTCGCCAATCTCCAGTCCCCTGGTACGACACCCGTTGATAGTGAAGACGAAAAGGTTCTGCAATTTCCTCTCTTGCTTCCCACATAATCCTAGGATGTATCTCGTCAGGTCCGGGGGACTTGTCTATCCTCAAGTTTTTCAAAATGCCCAACACATTTTCCTTCCTAACAAGTATCTCCTCTAGCTTACCAGTCCATTCCACACTCTCCTCTTCAACAATATGGTCCCTCTCATTTGTAAATACTGAAGAAAAGTACTCATTCAAGACCTCGCCTATCTCTTCTGACTCAATACACAGTCTCCCATTACTGTCCCTGATCGGACATACCCTCGTTCTCGTCATTCACATGTTTCTCACATGCGCATAAAAGGCCTTGGGGTTATCCTTAATCCTACCCGCCAAAGATTTTTCATGCCCTCTCTTAGCTCTCCTAATCCCTTTCTTCAGCTCCCTCCTGGCTATCCTGTGTTCCTCCAACGCTCTGTCTGAACCTTGTCTTCTCAACCTTATGTAAGCCTCCTTCTTCCTCTTTACTAGACATTCAACCTCCGTCGTCAACCAAGGTTCCCTCACAAGACCATCTCTTTCCTGCATATATATATGATATATATATATGATATATATATATATATATATCTCAAGGTACATATATATCAAGGACACGTTGTATCTGTTCCTTGAAAAAGTTCCACATTTCAACGACATCCTTCCCTGACAGCCTATGCTCCCAACTTATGCTCCCCAGATCCTGTCTTGCAGTATCGTATTTACCCTTCCCCCAATTGTAAAACCTGCCGTGTTGCATGCACCCATCTCTCTCCCCCTTTCCCTTCTGAGCCTCAGAGCTGGACCTTGTGCCAGAGACCCGGTCACTGCAGCTTACCCCTACTAGGCTGCCCTCCCAACAGTATCCAAAGCGGTATACTTATTGTTGAGGGGAACAACCACAGGCGATCCCTGCACTGCCTGTTTCCTCCCCTTCCCACCTCTAACTGTTACCCAGCTACCTCTGTTCTCTGGCGTAACTATGTCCCTGTAGCTTCTATCTATCACCCTCTCAGCCTCTCGAATAATCCCCAGTTCATCCAACTCCAGCTCCAGTTCCCTAATACGGCCTGTGAGGAGCTGGAGCTGGCTGCACTTCCTGCAGATGAAGTCGGCAGGAGCATCGGTGGTCACCCCTACCTCAAACATCCTGCAGGAGGAACATTCTACAGTTAGTCTCCAAAACAAGAACACTAAGTAGCTTACCTGTTCAGCCGACTGAGTCCTTTTTTTTAGGTTAGAGGAGGAGGGAGGGTGGGAGACACTACACGTATAGTGTCTCTGGTTCCTTCTCCACTCAAATAACAATCACTTACCTTCCCGACCGGCTTTGCGCTCCGACTTCACTTCCGCCCAGGTCCTGCTGCTCTCTGCTGTGAAAAAGAAGATTGTGAAGGAGCAAAAATGGCTTTTAATACAGTGATATGTATTTCTTGTCAGATGTGGGAGTTTAAAGAGAGTTTAAGGGCTACTACGGATTATATCTGCCATAAATGCTGTTGGCTGCAAATCTTATCAGATCGAATGGATTAGTTGGAGAGACAGTTAGAGGCAGTGAGGAATTTGCAACAGTAACAGTAGGTGATAGATGGCAGTTGTAGGAAGGGGGGAAAGACTCAGATACAGTCACATAGATGGGTTAACTCCAGGAAAGGTAAGAGAGGTAGGCACCTAGTGCAGGAGGTTTTTGTGAATATACCCATTTCAAACAGGTATGCTGTTTTGGAAAATGCAGGGGGTGATAGATTATTAGGGGAACGTAGCACAAACAACCAAGATTCTGGTATTGAGACTGGCTCTAACACAACAAGGGGTACGTCAGGTTCCAAGAGATCAATTGTGTTAGAGGATTCTCTAGTTGGAGGTACAGACAGACGTTTCTGTGGCCAGCAGCAAAAAAGCAAAATGGTGTGTTTGCTTCCTTGGTGCCAGGATCAAGCATGTCTCAGAGAGGGTCCAGAATATTCTCACGGGGTACAGGAGTCAGCAAGAGGTCATTGTCCATATTGGAACCTTCAACATAGGAAGGGAAAAGGTTGAGAGTCTGAAGGGAGATTACTGAGAGTTAGGCAGGAATTTAAAAAGATCTTCGAGAGTAGTAATATCTGGATGACTCCTGGTGTAACGAGCTAGTGAGGGCAGAAATAGAAGGATAGAGCAGATGAATATATGGCTGAGGAGCTGGTGTATGGGAGAAGGATTCCCATTTTTGGATTATTGGAATCTCTTTTGGGGTAGAAATGACCTGGACAAGAAGGACGGGTTGCACCTAAATTGGAAGGGGACTAATTTTCTGGCCGGGAAATTTGCTAGAGCTGCTTGGGAGGATTTAAACTAGTAAGGTGGGGGGGTGGGACCCAGGGAGATAATGAGGAAAGAGATCAATCTGAGACTGGTACAGATGAGAACAGAAATGAGTCAAAAAGTCAGGACAGCCAGGGACAAGGTAGGATTAATAAATTAAGCTGCATTTATTTCAATGCAAGGGGCCTAACAGGGAAGGCAGATGAACTCTGCCTTCATCTGCAGATGAAGGAATGGGACTGGGATGTCATAGCAACTACAGAAACATGGCTCAGGACTGGCAGCTTAATGTTCCAGGACACAAATTCTACAGGAACGATAGAAAAGGAAGCAAGAGAGGAGGGGGAGTGGCATTTTTGATAAGGGATAGCATTACACCTGTGCTGAGGGAGGATATTCCCGGAAATACATCCAGGGAAGATATTTGGGTGGAACTGAGAAATAAGAAAGGGATGATAGCCTTATTGGAATTGTATTATAGACCTCCCAATAGTCAGATGGAAATTGAGAAACAAACTTGTAAGGAGATCTCAGCTATCTGTAAGAAAAATAGGGTGATTATGGTAGAGGATTTTAACTTTCCAAACATAGACTGGTACTGCCATAGTGTTAAGGTTTAGATGGAGAGGAATTTGTTAAGTGTGTACTAGACAACTTTCTGATTCATTATGTGGGTGTTCCTACCAGAGAAGGTGCAAAACTTGACCTACTCTTGGGAAATAATGCAGGGCAGGTGACTGAGGTGTCAGTGGGGGACGACATTGGGGGCCAGCAACCATAATACTGTTTGATTTAAAATAATGATGGAAAAGGACAGACCAGATCTAAATTGGAGAAAGGCAAATTTTGACAGTATTAGGCAAGAAATTCGAAAGCTGACTGGGGGCAGATGTTCTCAGGTAAAGGGATGGCTGGAACATAAGAGGTACAATTAGTAAGTTTGCAGATGACACCAAAATTGGAGGTGTAGTGGACAGCAAAGAGGGTTACTCCAGATTACAACAGGATCTGGACCAGATGGGCCAATGGGCTGAGAAGTGGCGAATGGAGTTTAATTTAGATAAATGCGAGGTGCTGCATTTTGGGAAAGCAGATCTTAGCAGGACTTATACACTTAATGGTAAGGTCCTAGGGAGTGTTACTGAACAAAGAGACCTTGGAGTGCAGGTTCATAGCTCCTTGAAAGTGGAATCACAGGGAGATAGGATAGTGAAGAAGACATTTGGTATGCTTTCCTTTATTGGTCAGAGTATTGAGTACAGGAGTTGGGAGGTCATGTTGTGGCTATACAGGACATTGGTTAGGCTACTGTTGGAATATTGTGTGCAATTCTGGTCCCCTTCCTAGCGGAAAGATGTTGTGAAACTTTAAAGGGTTCAGAAAAGATTTATAAGAATGTTGCCAGGGCTGGAGGATCTGAGCTACAGGGAGAGTCTGAACAGGCTGGGGCTGTTTTCCCTGGTGCGTCGGAGGCTGAGGGGCGACCTTATAGAGGTTTACAAAATTATGAGGAGCATGGATAGGATAAATATACAAAGTCTTTTCCCTGGGGTGGGGGAGTCCAGAACTAGAGGGCATAGGTTTAAGGTGAGAGGAGAAAGATATAAAAGAGACCTAAGGGGCTACGTTTTCACACAGAGGGTGGTATGTGTATGGAATGAGCTGCCAGAGGATGTGGTGGAGGCTGGTACAATTGCAACATTTAAGAGGCATTTGGATGGGTATATGAATAGGAAGGGTTTGGAGGGATATGGGCCGGGTGCTGGCAGGTGGGATTAAATTGGGTAGGGATGTCTGGTTGGTATGGACAGGTTGGACTGAAGGGTCTGTTTCCATGCTGTACATCTCTATGACTCTATGACTCTAAATGAGATAACGAGAATCCACAGAAAGTATATTCCTGCTAGGGTGAAAGGAAAGGCTGGTAGGTATAGGGAATGCTGGATGACTAAAGAAATTGAGGGTTTGGTTGAGACAAAGAAGGAAGCATATCTAAGGTATTGACAGGATAGATCGAGTGAATCCTTAGAAGAGTATAAAGGAAGTAGGAGTATTCTTAAGAGGGAAATCAGCAGGGCAAAAAGGGGACATGAGATAGCTTTGGCAAATAGAATTAAGGAGAATCCAAATAGTTTTTATAATTACATTAAGGACAAAAGAGTAACTAGGGAGAGACTAGGGGCCCTCAATGATCAGCAAGGCAGCCTTTGTGTGGAGCCGCAGAAAATGAGGGAGATACTAAATGATATTTTGCATCAGTACTTACTGTGAAAAAGGATATGGAAAATATAGACTGTAGGGAAATAGATGGTGACATCTTGTAAAATGTCCAGATTACAGAGGAAGTGCTGGATGTTTTGAAATGCATAAAAGTGGATAAATCCCCAGGACCTGATCATGTGTACCCTTGGACTCTGTGGGAAGCTAGGGAAGCGATTACTGGGCCTCTTGCTGAGATATTTGTAAGTTCGATAGTCACAGGTGAGGTGCCAGAAGACTGGAGGTTGGCTAACGTGGTGCCACTGTTTAAGAAGCATGGTAAGGACAAGCCAGAGAACTATAGACCGGTGAGCCTGAAGTCAGTGGTGGGCAAGTTGTTGGAGGGAATCCTGAGGGACAGGATGTACATGTATTTGGAAAGATTTTTACCTACTTGATTAGGGATAGTCAGCATGGCTTTGTGCATGGGAAATCATGTCTGAAAAACTTGATTGAGTTTTTTCAGGAAAATAACAAAGAGGATTGATGAGGGCAGAGTGGTAGATGTGATCTATATGGACTTCAATAAGACATTCGACAAGGTTCCCCCTGGGAGACTGATTAGCAAGGTTAGATCTCATGGAATACAGTGATGACTAGCCATTTGGATTCAGAACTGGTTCAAAGGTAGAAGACAGAGGGTGGTGGTGGAGGATTGTTTTTCAAACAGCAGGCCTCTGACCAGTGCAGTGCCACAAGGATCGGTGCTGGGTCCTCTAGTTTTTGTCACTTACATAAATGATTTCGATGCGAGTGTAAGAGGTTAGTAAGTTTGCAGATGACACCAAAATTGGAGGTGTAGTGGACAGCGAAGAGGGTTACCTCAGCTTACAAAAGGATCTGGACCAGATGGGCCAATGGGCTGAGAAGTGGCAGATGGAGTTTAATTCAGATAAATGCAAGGTGCTGCATTTTGGGAAAGCAAATCTTAGCAGGACTTATACACTTAATGGTAAGGTCCTAGGGAGTGTTGCTGAACAAAGAGACTTTGAAGTGCAGGTTCACAGCTCTTTGAAAGTGCAGTCGCAGGTAGATAGGATAGTGAAGAAGGCATTTGGTATGCTTTCCTTTATTGGTCAGAGTATTGAGTACAGGAGTTGGGATGTCATGTTGCAGCTGTATAGGACTGCCCCACTGAACCTATCTCTACCTAACTCGACACTGTCCTATTCCCCCCAGTCCAGGAACTCCACACATACGTTCGAGACACCACCCACGCCCTCCACATCCTCCAAGACTTCCATTTCCCCGGCCCCCAATGCCTCATCTTCACCATGGATTTCTAATCCCTGTACACCTCCATCTGCCATGACCAGGGCCTCCAAGCCCTCCGTTTTTTCCTCTTCCGACGTCCCCATTCCACCGACACTCTCAAAGATGACCGACTTGACACCTTCTTTAGAGACCGCAATTTACCTTCCCACATGGTTCAAGATGCCCTCCAACGCATCCCGTCCACATCCCGCACCTCCGGTCTCAGACCCCACCCCTCCAACCGTAACAAGGACAGAACGCCCCTGGTGCTCACCTTCCACCCTACAAACCTTTGCATAAACAAAATCATCCGCCGACATTTTCACCACCTCCAAACAGACCCCACCACCAGGGATATATTTCCCTCCCCACCCCTTTCTGCCATCCGCAAATCCTTTCCCTCTGTGACTACCTGGTCAGGTTCACACTCCCCTGCAACCCACCCTCCCTTCCTGGCACCTTCCCCTGCCACCGCAGGAACTGTAAAACCTGTGCCCACCCCTCCTTCCTCACCTCCATCCAAAGCCCTAAAGGAGCCTTCCACATCCATCAAAGTTTTACCTGCACATCCACTAATATCATTTATTGCATCCATTGCTCCCGATGCGGTCTCCTCTACATTGGGGAGACTGGACGCCTCCTAGCAGAGCGCTTTAGGGAACATCTCTGGGACACCAATCAACCAGACTGCCCTGTGGCCCAACATTTCAAATCCCCCTCCCACTCTGCCGAGGACATGGAGGTCCTGGGCCTCCTTCACCACCGCTCCCTCACCACCAGATGCCTGGAGGAATAACTTCCTCATCTTCCGCCTTGGAACACTTCAACCCCAGGACATCAATGTGGACTTCAAAGTTTCCTCATTTCCCTTTCCCCCACCTCACCTTAGTTCCAAACTTCAAGCTCAGCACTGTCCCCATGACTTGTCCGACCTGCCTATCTTCTTTTCCACCTATCCACTTCACCCTCCTCTCTAATCTATCACCTTCATCCCCTCCCCCACTCACCTATTGTACTCCATGCTGCTTTCTCCCCACCCCCACCCTCCTCTCACTTATCTCTCCACGCTTCAGGCTCTCTGCCTTTATTCCTGATGAAGGGCTTTTTCCGAAACGTCGATTTTGCTGCTCCTCGGATGCTGCCTGAACTTCTTTGCTCTTCCAGCACCACTGATCCAAAATCTGGTTTCCAGCATCTGCAGTCATTGTTTTTACCCTGTATAGGACATTGGTTAGGCCTCTGTTGGTATATTGTGTGCAATTCTGGTCTCCTTTCTATCGGAAAGATGTTGTGAAACTTGAATGCGTTCAGAAAAGATTTATGAGGATGTTACCAGGGTTGCAGGATTTGAACTATAGGGAGAGGCTGAACAGGCTGGGGCTGTTTTCCCTGGAGCGTTGGAGGCTGAGGAGTGACCTTATAGAGGTTTACAAGATCATGAGAGACATGCATCGGATTAATAGGCAAGGTTTGTTCCCTGGGGTCATGTAGTCCAGAACTCGAGGGCACAGGTTTAGGGTGAGAGGGGAAAGATATAAAAGAGACTTACGGGGCAACCTTTTCACACAGAGGGTGGTACGTGTGTGGAATGAGCTGCCAGAGGAAGTGATGGAGGCTGGTACAATTTCAGCATTGAATAGAAAGTGTTTGGAGGGATATGGGCTGGGTGCTGGCTTGTGGGACTAGATTGGGTTGGGATATCTGGTCGGAATGGAGGGGTTGGACCAAACGGTCTGTTTCCATGCTGTACATCTCTATGGCTCTATGACTCTAACGCTAATCAATTTGTCAGGCATATTTTCACCATCATGAAGCTGTGCTGATTCTGCTTGATTATTTTAAGTATTTCTAAATAATCTGCTGTTACATCTTTTGTGATAGACTCTCAAAAGTTGTCTCAATGACAGGCATTAAGCCAACTAGTCTGTAGTCACCTGTTTTTATCACTCTCCCTTTTATTGTGAGTAACCCGAAGAATGGCAGATGGAGTTTAATTACAACTGTTGTGTTTTGGTAAGACAAGCAAGGCAGAACTTATACAGTTAATGATAGGGCCCTGGGAGGTGTTGTCAAACAGAGAACAAGGGGTATAGGTACATTGTTCCTTGAAAGAGGTAAAACAGATAAACAAGTTGGTGATGAGGGTGTTTTGCAATTTGTGTTCATTGGTCAGAGCATTAAGATCAGGAGTAGGATGTCATGTTATCACCATTCATGACATTGGTCAGGTCACATTTGGAGTACAGCATACAATTCTGGTTGCCCTATTTTAAGAAAGATATTTTAAAACTGGGAAGGGTGCAAAAAAGATTTACAAGGAGGTTACTGAGATTGAGTGTTTAAGTTATAAGGTAAAACTGATTAGGCTGGAACTGTTTTTATAGAGCATAGGAGGTTGTATGTCTCCTGTCATTAGTAGAGGCATGGAGTCATACAGCATGGAAATAGACATTACCATCAGCTCCTTCATCCAGATTAATAGTGCATCCATTATCTCTGTAGCCAATTCCTTTAATATCCCAGAATACATCTCATCAAGACCAATGGACATCTGCCTTTAGCTCCAATAGTTTCTCTGGTGCTTTTTCTCTCTTGATTGGTTTAAAATAGTTTCGCTACCCTTTCTCTCTGATTAGTTAGTATTTTTGGCATGCTGTTCATGTCTTCTACCATAAAGACTAATATAAAATATTAATTCCATTCCTGTGCCTTTTCCTGTATCACCAATATTATTTCCTCAAGGAGCCTCTCTCTTCCTTTTTAAATGTTTAAAGGAGTTCTTGCTGTTAGTCTTGATATTACTTGCAAGTTTATCCTCAAAGTTTATTTTCTCATGTTATTTTTGGTCATAGTTTGTTAGCTTTCAAATTTTTCCCAATCTTCTTGCTCACCACTAATCTTTGTTACATTATATTATTTCTTGTTTCAATTTAATGCAATCTTTAACTTCTCTGGTTAACCATGATTTTTCATCCTGTTGCTATAATACTTATTCCTCAATGTGATGCATTTTGTTGTTAGTCAGGAAGTAATTTCTCAACATCTGTCATTGCTCCTCAACTATCTTTGCTTCGAAATTGTTCCTAATGCACTCTCTGAGTTCTTCCTGGTTATTACTTCCATTAAACTGACTCTCGCAACTGAAATGAAAATTAAAGTCATCCATGAATCACGTACAGGCAATTCTCCTACAATGCCCCGACCCTATCACCCTGCAATCCCCTTAACCTAAACATCCCTGGATACTATGGGCAATTTAGCATGGCCAGCCGACCTAACCTGCATCTCTTTGAACTGTGAAAAGAAACCCTCACAGACACAGGGAGAATTTGCAAACTCCAACACAAACAGTCTCCCCAGGGCTGGAATTGAACCCCTGTCCCTGGCACTTTAAGGCACTAGTTCTAACCACTGTGCCTCTGTGCCACCGAAAAACAGTGCCTGTGAACTGAAATCCATTCCATCCACACCAACCTTTGAGCCACACATTTAACTATTTGACTTTACTTCCCTATGTCAGTTTGTTCATGGCTCAGGCAGTAATTGAGAGATTATTGACTTGGAGCGTCTGCTTTTTAATTTAGCTCTTGACTGTTCAAAGTCTTTCCGCAGAACCTTATTTCTACTTCTACCAATGCCATTGACACTAACATGGATAATAACAACGAATCTCCCACTCCAACTTCTTCTCCATCCTTAAGGAGATGCCTCTGAGTCTGGCTTTGGGCAGACAAACACAGCCTTCAGCACCCAAGCACATACTGCAGAGAACAGAATCTAACCACCTAATTGATGTCCCCTGAAGGATAATATCAAGTTCCACGTTGTTCCTTGAACAGCTTAATGAAGTCGTTACATACACTTTCTCTACAGCTGTAACATTGTATTCCTCACTCTGCTCTATTCCCCGAATGCACTTTGCATGGTATTATCTGCCTTTACTGCACACAAAACAAAACTTTCACTCTACCTTGGTACATGTGATAAATCAAATCATAGAGTAGGACTGGAACCTGTATAACTTTGAGGTGGAGGGGCAAGGGTGCAAACCAATTGAGCCACGGACCATAACTGAATAAAGAAAAATCAAGCAAGCAGAACAGAGAGTTTAAAACGCTCGTTGCACAGTGAGTGCTATACATCTCTGAAAACGCACAAAAAGCACTTGTATATTGAACTCCCACCTTATCTTTTCTAACTTTAAGATGGTCAGGTTTTCAGGCCATAACACAAGCTCTGGAGTTGATTCACTGCCAGTTGAACATGACAAGTAAACACATTCTCTAATCCATCTGGAAACTGAGGCAGACACAGGCTTGATTCCTGGAGGATTACAGAAATTGAGCTGGTCTTGAACTCATAAATCCTCACATCCCTGTGAAATGTGGAGAAAGACTGAAGGATTCTGAAGCCGCAAGGTCTAATCTCTGACTCTGGGACATAACTGCACAATAAAGACATTGCTTAATACAGTTTTCAAGCTGAGAGAACAAGAATTCCCTACCTGTTGTCTCTTAATTTATCATTGATCGGCCTTAATATACGATTACAGCCAGCTCACGAATCAGAGATGGACAGGGTTAATCTTAATGAAGGGCTTGTTATGTGAGGAACAGCTAAGTTCTTTCTTTGCTTCCCTTCCTCCCCTTCACTGTTTGATCACACAGCATTGCCCTTTGATGTGAAGGGCACTGCTTGTCACTGGCCACTCGGGTGTTTCTTTTCTTCCTGGTGGTGGAAATTTGAATAAAGATTCATGCACCTTGTGGCTTTCACTGTGTCTCACACCTACACACACACAACATGGGTGCCGGAGAAAAATAAGCATTACTGCAGTAGCGTGGGGGTAAAAAGGGAAAAAGACTTTTTAAAAGTTCTTTCTTTGCCTCTGAGGGAGTCTCTAAAGCCAAGTGTGAATCATTCTGACCTCCAGCCACATGAGAACAAGATAACTTTCTCATCTTGGAGGGGCTTTGGAACTGAGATCAGCTTCTTTGTATTTCCTTCCACTTCCCTTGCGTGTGATCTAAGCTGCATAGTCTTTATTCACACCTGCAATCACCTTGATCTTGCTAGTGGTCAAAATATCTGTGCAATTTCTCATTATATTGAATAGGGAGGACTGGCAGGGTTGTGCTGTCAACGCTATGCTATTTTATAGTTTGGGAAAAAAAAAGCAGCACAACACTACCAGGGTCATACAGCATTATATCCAAATATTAAAATGAAACATTGAGAGGGAAATATACGATTGCTATCGTTTCCTCTGAAGCATGACTTTTCAGTTGCTTTAGGCAAAACAGGACTAATTTCAAAGGAGATTGAAAAAGAATGATGAGCTTTATCCCATCAGCTTATGAATAGTCACGGCATTTTCCCTTCGCTTGTGGATCATAATGTATCATCCATCTTATGACATGATTTATAATTTGATTAATTGTGAATACAGATGGTAGATATCTTTAACGCGTGTAACTGCTAACAATTCAAGTTGAAAGCTACTTGTCAGTTTCAGGATTCCGATAAGTTCCGTGCTTATTGAGTCCAGTTCTTTTATGCATCACCAATAACTCTGATAGACTTCAGAGGCAATCTTATATAAAGACTCCAGTATTTGCAGTATGATAGGTCTGCTTCAACATGTTCACATGATATGGTCAATTCTAATTCCCTTCAATCGGGAATATCAATTAGATTCAACAAGAAGAACTGAAATTGCTGAAAAAAACTCAGCAGGTCTGGTAGCATTTGTGAAGAGAAAGTAGAGTTATCATTTTGTCCAGTGACTCTTCTATAGAACTGTTTGTTGCTAGGAAAAGGTTGGTATGTATGCAAAAGAAGGAGTGGGGAATGGGTGGGGGAAGGAATAAATATTAGGTGGAGACGGAGCCCAGAGAGAAGCTTGAACAGACAAAGGAATGGGTAAAGGTCAGCCAAAGACAATGACTATTGAAAACAAATGCACAGATGGGAGTATTCTGTACATGTACAAAGAATCAGTACAAGATAGAGGAACAAGCTACACTTGATGCCACTGTTCTGAAATTGAAAAAAATTATTATTAAAAAAAAATCGTTAGGAGTTAGGAACCATTAGTAGTTGACAATGGATTGTTTGTGGTAACAGCCCATGTGATGACAAGGTCTGGAGTGTGGTGGCGGTTGGAATAAGGAGATGGGAGAATGTGTTCTGCTCCTAAAATTATTGAACTCAATATTGAATCCAGAATGCTTCAGGGTCCCCAAATGGAAAATGAAAATCTATCCTTTAAGCTTGCACTGAGCTTTATAGGAGCATCAGAGGAAGCCTGAGACAGTGATGTTTGCCAGGGAACACAGTGATGTGTTACAGTGGCAGGCAGCTGTAAACTTAGGGTCCACTTTCTTCCTTAACCGGTGATTCTCCACCACGGTGGTTGATAAGGCTCTCAACCGTGTCTTGTTCATCTCCCGCACTTCAGCCTCAAACCTTCTCCTCCCTGCCACAACAGAGATAGGGTCTCCCTCATCTTCACCCACCATTTCACCAGCATCAACATCTAAAAGATAATAAGCCACCCATTTTGCCACCTTCAGCAGGATACCACACCTGGACGTATTTGCCTCTCCTCTCGGTTGTCAGTCTTTTGTAGGGACTAGGAGAAAGTGAGGACTGCAGATGCCGGAGATCAGAGTCAAGAGGGTGGTGCTGGAAAAGCATAGCAGGTCAGGCAGCTGTGAGGAACAGGAGAATTGACATTTCAGGCATTACCCTGTCCCAGATCGTATCTTTGGGGTCCTGAAGGGAGAGGGTGAGTAGCCTCAAGTCATTATCCATGTAGGTACCAATGACATAGGTAGAAAGAGGGATGGGGATGTAAGGCAGGATTTCAGGGAGCTAGGATAGAAGCTGAGAGCTAAAACAAACAGAGTTGTTATCTCTGGATTGTTACCCATGCCACATGATAGTGAGGCATGATAGGGAGAGATATCTGCTAAACACGTGGCTGCAAGGATGGTGCAGGAGGGAGGCTGTCAGGTTTTTCGATAACTGGGGCTTATTCTGGGGAAGGTAGGACATATACAAACAGGATGGTCTTCACTTGAAACAGAGGGGTACTAATATCCTGGTTGGGAAATTTGCTGGTGCTATTTGGGTGGGTTTAAACTAGTTCAGCAGGGGGATGGGAACCAGAGGTGTAGCTGCAAGTGCACAGGAGGATGAGAGTAGGAAGGACAGGAACAGTATTTCAGGGACACAGGAATGTGCTGGCAGACAGTGAAGTGGTTTGAAGTGTGTCTACTTCAATGCCAGAAGTATCCGAATTAAGGTCGGTGAGCTTGCAGCATGGATAGGTACCTGGGACTTCGATGTTGTGGCCATTTCAGAGACATGGAATAGCGCAGGGTGAGGATTGGATGTTGCAAGTTCCAGGGTTTAGATCTTTCATTAAAAACAGGAGAGGCAGTAAAAGAAGGGGAGGCGTGGCCTTGTTAGTCAAGATAGTATAACGATGGCTGAGAGAACTTTTGATGAGGACTCGTCTACTGGGGCAGTGTGGACTGAGGTAAGAAACAGGAGAGGAGAGGTCATACTTCTTGGAGTTTTTTATAGGCCTCCGCAGGGTTCCAGGGAGGTGGAAGAGAGGATTAGCAACATTATCCTGGGTAGGAGTGAAAGGAACAGGGTGATCATTATGGGGGGCTTTAACTGCCTAACATTGACTGGAAATGTTATAACTCCAGTACGTCGGATGGATCAGTTTTTGTCCAATGTGTACAGGAGGGTTTTCTGACACAGTATGTCGAAGGGCCAACAAGAGGGGAGGCCACACTAGATCTGGTGTTTGGTAATGAACCAGGCCAGGTGTATGATTTAGTTGTAGGTGAGCACTTTGGAGAGAGTGACCATAATTCAGTTACGTTTAGTTTAGTGATGGAAAGGGATAGGTACATGCCACAGGTTAAGAATTGTCGATGGGGCAAGGGCAATTATAATGCGATTAGGCAAGAATTAGGATACATAGAATGGGGTAGCAAAATGCAGGGGATGCAGACAATTGAAATGTGGGGCTGGTTTAAGGATCAAATATTGTGTATCCTTGGTAGGTATGTCCCTATCAGGCAAGGAGAAAGTGAAAAGGTAAGGGAACCATGCTTTACTACAGAAATTGCATCTCTTGTTAAGCAGAAGAAGAAGGCTTAAGTGTTGATGAGGCAAGATGGTTCAGATGAGGTGATGGAGAGTTACAGATCAGCTAGGAAGGATTTAAAGAGAGAGTTAAGAAGAGCAAAGAGAGGACACGAACAGTCTTTAGCAAATAGAATAAAGGAGAACCCTAAAGCTTTCTATAGGTTTATGAGGAATAAAAGGATGAATAGGGTAGGAATAGGGCCAGTTAAAGACAGAAGTGGAAAGTTGAGTATGGACCTTGTAGAGATCGGAGAGGTGCTAAATAAACATTTCTCATTGGTGTTCACTCAGGAAAAGGACAATATTATAGAGGAGAAGAATGAGGCATGAGATATTAGACTAGAAAGAATTGAGGTTAGTTACGCACAGGTGTTATCAATTCTAGAAGGAATGAAAGTAGACAAGTCCCCTGGGCCAGCTAGGATTTATGCAAGGATTCTCTGGGAAGCTAAGGAGGAGATAGCAGAGCCTTTGGCTTTGATATTTGAGTCATCGTTGTCTACGGGTTTAGTATCTGAGGACTGGAGGATTGCAAATGTTGTGCCCTAGTTCAAGAAGGGCAGCAGAGATGACCCAGGTAATTATAGACCGGTGAGCCCTACTTCTGTTGGAGGAAAGGTTTTGGAAAGGATTATAAGAGATGAGAGTTATAATCATCTAGCAAGCAATAATTTGATTTCAGATAGTCAACATGGTTTCATCAAGGGCAGGTCGTGTCTCACAAACCTCATTGAGGTTGTTGAGAAGGTGACCAAGCATGTAAATGATGGTGGGGCAGTTGACGTGGTTTATATGGACCTCAGTAAAGCCTTTGATAAGGTTCCACAAGGTAGGCTAATGGAGAAAATGCAGAGGCACGGAATTAAGGGTGATTTAGCAGTTTGGATTAGAAAATGGCTTTCTGGAAGAAGGCAGCGAGTGGTGGTTGATGGAAAATATTCAGCCTGGAGTCCAGTTACTAGTGGTGTTCCACAAGGATCTGTTTTGGGACCGCTGCTGTTGTCATTTTTATAAATGACTTATTCGCAGGCATAGGTGGATGGATTAGTAAATTTTCAGATGACACTAAAGTTGGTGGAGTAGTGGACAGTTTGGAAGAACGTTACAGGTTGCAGGGGGACTTGGATAAACTGCAGAATTGGGCTGAGAGGTGACAAATGGAGTTCAATCCAACTAAATGCGAGGTGATGCAGTTTGGGAAGAGTACTTGGTCAATGGAAAGATTTGTGGTCGTATGGATTTGCAGAAGGATCTTGGAGTCCGTGTGCATAGATCCCTGAAAGTTGCCACCCAGATGGATAGTGCTGTTAAGAAGGCATATGGTGTGTTACATTTCATTGGTAGAGGGATTGAGTTCTGGAACCGCGATATCATGCTGCAACTATACAAAATGCTGCTGCAGCCACTCTTGGAATATTGTGTACAGTTCTGGTCGCCCTATTACAGGAACAATGTGGAAGCATTGGAAAAGGTACAGAGGAGATTTACTAGGATGTTGCCTGGTCTGGAGCGAAAGGGGGAAGGTCTTATGAGGAAAGGCTGAGAGACTTGAGTCTTTTCTCATTGGAAAGAAGAAGGCTAAGGGGGGATTTGATAGAGACATACAAGATGATCAGAGGATTAGATAGAGTAGACAGTGAAAGACTTTTTCCTAGGATGATGACGTCAGCGTGTACGAGTGGGCATAACTACAAATTGAGGGGTGATAGATTTAAGACAGATGTCAGGGGCAGGTTCTTTACGGAGACAGAGGTAAGGACTTGGCATGACCTACCTACCAATATAATTAACTCAGCCACATTAGGGAGATTTAAACAATCATAGAACATAGAAAATTACAGCGCAGTACAGGTCCTTTGGCCCTCGATGTTGTGCCGACCTGTCATACTAATCTGAAGCCCATCTAACCTACACTATTCCATGTACGTCCATATGCTTGTCCAATGACGACTTAAATGTAAATAAAGTTGGCGAATCTACTACCATTGCAGGCAAAGCATTCCATAGCCTTACTACTCTCTGAGTAAAGAAACTACGTCTGACATCTGTCCTATATCTATCACCCCTCACTTTAAAGCTATGCCCCCTCGTGCTCGCCGTCACCATTCTTGGAAAAAGGCTCTCCCTGTCCACCCTATCTAACCCTCTGATTATCTTATTTGTCTCTATTAAGTCACCTCTCAACCTTCTTCTCTCACAAAAACAGCCTCAAGTTCCTCAGACTTTCCTTGTTAGACCTTCCCTCCATAACAGGCAACATCCTAGTAAGTCTCCTCTTCACCCTTTCCAAAGCTTCACATCTTTCTTATAATGTGGTGGCCAGAACTGTACACAATACTCCAAGTGCAGCCCCACTAGCGTTTTGTACAGCTGTAGTATAACCTCATGGTTCTGGCTCTCAATTTCTCTATTAATAAAAGCTAAAACACTGTATACCTTCTTAACAACCCTGTCAACATGGGTGGCAACTTTATCTGGACACCGAGATCTCTCTGCTCATCTACACGACCAAGAATCTTACCATTTGCCCAGTACTTTGCATTCCGGTTACTCCGACCAAAGTGAATCACCTCACACTTGTCCACATTAAACTCCATTTGCCACCTCTCAGTCCAGCTGTGCAGCTTATCTATGTCTCTCTGTAACCTACAATGTCCGTCATCATTATCCACAACTCCACCGACCTTAGAATCATCTGCAAATTTACTAACCCACTCTTCTGTACCCTCATCCAGGTCGTTTATAAAAATGACGAACAGCAGTGGATCCAAAACTGACCCTTGCAGTACACCACTGGTAACTAGACTCCAGGATGAACATTTCCCATCAACCACCACCCTCTGTCTTCTTTCAGCAAGCCAATTACTGATCCAAACTGCTATATCTCCCACAATCCCATTCCTCTGCATTTTGTACAATAGCCTACTGTGGGGAACCTTATCGAATGCCTTGCTGAAATCCATATACACCACATCAACCAGTTTACTCTTATCTACCTGTTTGGTCACCTTCTCAAAGAACTCAATAAGGTTTGTGAGGTACGACCTACCCTTCACAAAACCGTGCTGACTACCCTTAATCAAATTATGCTTTTCTAGATGATTATAAATCCTATCTCTTATAACCTTTTCCAACACTTTGCCAACAACTGAAGTAAGGCTCACTGGTCTATAATTACCAGGATTGTCTCTACTCCCCTTCTTGAACAGGGGAACCACTTTTACGATCCTCCAGTCTTCTGGCACTATTCCTGTAGACAATGATGATTTAAAGATCAATGCCAATGGCTCAGCAATCTCCTCCCTGGCTTCCCAGAGGATCCTAGGATAAATCTCATCCAGCCCAAGGGACTTATCTATTTTCACACTCTGCAGGATTTCTAATACCTCTTCCTTGTGAACCTCAATCCCACCTAGCCTAGTAGCCTGTATCTCAGTATTCTCCTCGACAACATTGTCATTTTCTAGAGTGAATATTGTTGACAAATATTCATTTAGGGCTTCCCCTATCTCCTTTGACTCCACACACAACTTCCCACTACTATCCTTGATTGGTCCTAATCTTACTCTCATCATTCTTTTATTCCTTAAATGCCTATATAAAGCCTTAGGGTTTACCCTGATCCTATCTGCCAACAACTTCTCATGTCTCCTCCTGGCTCTTCTGAGCTCTCTCTTTAGGTCTTCCCTGCCTACCTTGTAACCCGCAAGCGCCCGAACTGAGCCATCACATCTCATCCTAACATAAGCCTTCTTCTTCCTCTTGACCAGAGATTCCACTTCCTTCGTAAACCACAGCTCCCGCGCTCTACAGCTTCCTCCCCGCCTGACAGGTGCATACTTATCTCGGATACACAGTCGCTTTTCCTTGAATAAGCTCCACATTTCTAATGTGCCTATCTCCTGCAGTTTCCTTCCCCATCCTATGTTTCCGAAATCTTGCCTAACCGCATCGTAATTGCCTTTCCCCCAGCTGTAACTCTTGCCCAGTGGTATACGCCTATCCCTTTCTATCACTAAAGTAAACATAACAGAATTATGATCATTATCATCAAAGTGCTCACCTACTTCCAAGTCTAACACCTGGCCGGGCTCATTATCCACTATCAAATCTAATGTGGCTTTGCCCCTTGTTGGTCTGTCTACATACTGTGTCAGGAAACCCTCCTGCACATACTGGACAAAAACTGACCCATCTAAAGTACTCGTACTAGAGTGTTCCCAGTCAATATTTGGAAAGTTGAAGTTCCCCATGACAACTACCCTGTCTCTCTCACTCCTACCGAGAATCATCTTTGCTATCCTTTCCTCTACACCTCTGGAACTATTCGGAGGCCTATAGAAAACTCCCAACAGGGTGACCTTTCCTTTCCTGCTTCTAACTTCAGCCCATACTACCTCAGTTGACGAGTCCCCAAACATCGTTTCTGCAACTGCAATACTGTCCTTGACCAACAATGCCACACCTACCCCTCTCTTACCATCTTCTCTGTTCTTACTGAAACATCTAAATCCTGGAACCTGCAACAACCATTCCTGTCCCTGCTCTGACCATGTCTCCGAAATGACCACAACATCGAAGTCCCAGGTACCAACCAGTACTGCAAGTTCACCCGCCTTATTTTGGATGCTCCTGGCATTAAAGTAGACAAACTTCAAACCAACTTCTTGCTTGCTGGTGCCATCTTGCATCCCTGAAACTTGATTTCGGACCTCCCTACTCTCAACCTTTTCTATACTCGAACTGCAATTTTGGTTCCCATCCCCCTGCTGGACTAGTTTAAACCCACCCCAATAGCCTTAGCGAATTTCCCCCCCAGGATATTGGTACCCCTCTGGTTCAGATGAAGACCATCCTGCTTGTAGAGGTCTACCTACCCCAGAAAGAACCCCAATTATCCAAGAATCCAAAACCTTCCCTCCTGCACCATCCCTGAAGCCACCTGTTCAACTCCTCTCTCTCCCAATTCCTTGCCTCACTAGCACATGGCACGGGCAACAAACCAGACACAACAACTGCGTTCGCCCTAGCTCTAAGCGTCCATCCTAGCTCCCTGAAGTTCTGCCTTAAATCCCCATCTCTCTTCCTACCTACATCGTTGGTGCCAATGTGGACCATGACTTAAATAAGACATCCTTAGATAAGCTCATGAATGATTTTTGGGATAGTGTAGGGGGACGAGCTGAGAATAGTCCACAAGTTGGCACAACATCAAGGGCCGAAGGACCTGTTCTGCGTTGTATTGTTCTATGTTCTACAGCCTTTCATCAGCCCTCCTGCTCCTTGGACGCTGCCTGACCTGCTGTGCTTTTCCAGCACTACACTCTCTACTTTTGCAGGGACTGTTGCCTCTGGAACACTGGTCCACTCCTCCTTCACTCCCAACATCAACTTTCCCTGATCTCACAGCCCCTTCCCTGCAACCAAAGAAGGTGTAACAGCTGCCTGTATTCTTCTTCCCTCCTCAACATTGAAGGTCGCTGAAATACTTTCCAGCTGAAGCAGCAGTTTAACTGCGCTCCGCTCAATCTAGTCTTCTGTATTCTCTGCTCTCAATGTGGTCTCCTCGACACTGGGGAGATAAGCACAGACTAAGCGACCACCTTGAAGAACACCTAGGTTCTGTCTGCAAAAAAAGACCCTGAGATTCCTGTTGCCTGTTATTTCAATGCACTACCTCCCTGTTTTATGACATGGCACCACTGCCAATGGCTCTTTTTGTGACTTTTTTGTGACTTGAAGTGCCTTAGGACATTTTGCAATGGTCTAAGTAACACACAAGTGCAAGCTTCTTGTTGAAGTGGAAATGACTCCTTCCAGGTCAAGGGGCGAAAGCTGTTCCAATTTCCTGTTAACAAAATAGATCACATGCTCATGAGATCAAAGCAGAGAAGGATGGATATTGTTTGTCACAGTATAGCAACAGGCCATTCAGTCCATTGTCAGTGTTTATGTATCACACCAACCCTAGTCCATCCATTTCTAAAACACCCAAATTCCTAATCTCTGCTTGGCTGTTATGCCGCAGACACCAGTTACCTTCTGTTAGACAGCAAAGCAAGGTTTTTTTTTTCCTCGCAATAATGTGATGAGCCTACTTCAGAACAGTGGTATCAAGTACAGCTCATTCCTATGTCTTGTTCTGACCCTTTGTGCACACACACAGAATACTCCCATCTGTGTATCTGTTTTCAATAGTTGCTCCAAGCCATACAGGGATGGAACATCCATAAAACAGCTTATCAGTTCAATTTTTGTGAGCCATAATAGGGGAGGAGTTCAATTTTGCAAGCTCTGAATACCTCCTGAAGGCAGAGTGGACTAAAAAGGAAAATATCTTCTGTCAGATTTCATTACACAGCAAAAGAACCTGATATAAGTTATGGGAAATCCCACTTCCCATTCTAATTACAGAAATATAGATACGAAGAGAAAAAAAATCATGTGTTACACTCAGAGAATCTTAATACTTCAGAAATGTCTCATGGTGACTCTGCTGCTGTGTTTATACATTACAAGAAATTTGAAGGCTAAAAATTTCTCAGTAGTTTTTTTTTTAGCAAAGAACTTCTCAAGACTTTTCTGACCTATGTAACCTGCTTGTCCACAAAATCCTCCACTGACATGTCTACTGTATTGTCCAGACAAGTCGGACTCTTAAGTCAGAGCAAATTACTGCAAATGCTGGAATCTGAAGGGAAAAGAAAAAGTGCTGGAGATTACAATGGGTCAGGCAGCATCCATGGAGAGTAAGTTTCCAGTCTAGATGACTTCATCAGAGTTTCAGCTGCAGCACATTTTGTTTTCAGTCTGGACTGCTCTCTCTTGGTTTGATTCCCATAATCATAGCCTGGATATCACTTTTGTTCTGCTCCTGCCCCAATGTCTCTGATTCTCCACAACAATCATTCTTAATGTTTTCTTATTTCTTATTTCCATGATACACGTCATTTAAACACACCATCAGAAAACACACTATTACATTTGACTGCTGCAATAATCCTTCTCACCTCCAACACAGTTCTTCCACGGTTGCAAAGTTATCAGGCCAGCTATCTAATACTAGGCAAAAGTTCCTCTGATTGTAATCAGGAAGACTAAAGTCATTGTCTTGCATCCCAGCCTCAAACCCTGGTCAACAGGATGTTATTTAATTCTTTGAGGATGTTACTAGACATGTTGATGAGGTCTTAATTCTGCTTCATTCTCCACAGATAATTCCTAACTTGCCAAGTATTTACAGCGTTTTCTGTTTGTCTTTGAGATTTCCCACATAGGTAGTATTTAGCTTTTGGAAAAAGTTATTTTAAAGAATACAACAAAACTACTTTGATAGGATAAACCTTTTGGGTTAGTAAAAAGGATGGTACAGTGACTCAGTGGTTAGTACTACTGCCTCACAGCACTAGGGACCTGTGTTCAATTTCATCATGGCTGACTGTGTGGAGTTTGCACATTATCCCTTGTCTGCATAGGTTCCCCTTTGGGTGCTCTGGTTTCCTTCCACTGTCTAAAGGTGTGCTAAGTTGTATTCAGGGATGTGCAGACTAAGTGGATTGGCCATGGGAACATTCAGGTTTGGGGGAGGGAGTTGGTCTGGCCAGAACTTCAGAAGGTTGGTGTGGAATTGATGGGCCAAATGGCCTGCTTCTACACTTTAGGAATTCTAATTCTAGCTGCCTTACATCTCTCCCAAATCACAGTTTCATGAACTGTGAAGCATTGAAGGAGGTCATTTATCCCATTATTTCTATATCAGACTATTACAAGCATGAGGTCTGAAATAAAGGGAAAGGCTTGTGGTTGTTGGGTGGCACAGTGGCACAGTGGTTAGCACTGCTGCCTCACAGCACCAGGGATCCAGGTTCAATTCACACCTCAGGTGACTGACTGTGTGGAGTTTGCGCATTCTCCCTGTGTCTGCGTGGGTTTCCTCCCATAGTCCAAAAATGCGCAGGTAAGGTGAATTGACCATGCTAAATTGCCGGTAGGGGAATGGGTTGTGGACTTGTTGGGCCAAAGTAAGTAATCTAATCTAAACATCACAGTCCCAGTATATAGCAACATGGGCTCCACAAATTAACCTGTCAGGCCCAGCCATCCCCTTCTTCTTCCTTATAACATAAAGTCAGCAGTGGGCTAATTTATTGATGATTGTACAATATTTGACATCATTCTGGACTCTTTAGGCACTTGGGTCAGTTCATGTCTCCATACAACATGACCAGGATAACCATTGGGTACAGGCTGGTAATGGCAAATAATGTATCTGCCGCACTGATGCTAAGCAATGACCATCTCCAAAAAAACATAAATATCATTATGTTTATAGCAGAATCCCCTACCATCAACCTCCTCGGATTACCTGAGACAAAAGATCTGATGGATCACTTACATAAACACTGTAGCTCCAAGATCTGATCAGAGACTGTGGATTCTCCAAAAAGTGAGTCACATGTGACACAACAAACTGTTTCCCCACAAAGACCAAGTTAGGAATGTGATGAAAAATACCTTATTGTCTGGTTGGATGCAACTCCAACTTCATCTGAGTAACTCGACAACCGGCAGGACAAAGTTACTCATTTGGACATTACCCCATCCACCGTTTATTCCCTCCAATACCAGAGCATAATGGCAGCAGTATGTAGCATCTACAAATTGGAACCCATCTGGATTTCTTTGGAATAATAATGGATACTCCTGAAGCTGCAGTGAAGAGCCTGAAGAATATGACGGCTGGAACAAGAAGGGAAGATAGGACAGGGATGGACTTGGCAAGGCAAGTAGGGGTGTGTTTGTGTGTGTATGTATGCATGTGTCTGTGTGTGTGAGCCTGTGTGTGTGTCTGTGTGCAAGTGTTTGTGTGTGGGAGAGTATGTGTCTGTGTGTGCGTGTGTGTGTATGTGTCTCTGTATATGTGTGTGTGCTTATGTGTGCACCTGTGTGTGTGTGTGTGTGTGTGTGTGTGTGTGCGTGTGTGTGTCTGTGTATGTGTGTGTTGGAGAGTGGGATGCGAGGATTTGTTAGGTGCATAACATCGCAAGTAGTTCAGGGATTGCATCCCACCCTCTCAGCACACACAGCCCCTGAATTAGCTGTCCCCCTCCTTGTTGGTTTTGTTTGCGTAGTTCTTTTTAGAAATATGTCCATTCCCATCCACATCAGTTGTATTTCAGCACTGGCAACTTTTATCAGCATCAGTTGAGTTTTTGACAACCTCAATCGACCCTTAAATATTCACTGACCTTCGGTGGGTATTTTGCTAATTTCAGTATCTGTATTGGGAGAGTTAGGTCAAATGTTGGATGGGAAGATGCTAGGCTAAGCAGCCAATCTATTTTACATGCTCTTATCCCAAAACACACCCAGAAGATGTATGTAATATTCTGACCATTAACAGTGTTTTTCCCCATAAAAGCTGTCTGACCCACTAAATACTTACAGAATTTTCTGTTTTGGTATCAGAAATTACTATGTTCACAGAGGTGAAAATAGAACTTACTGGAAACGTTCAGCAGGTCTGGCAGCATCTGTGAAGTTCTGAGAAAGGGTTACTGGACCCGAAGTGTAAGCTCTGATGTCTCTCCACAGACGCTGCCAGATCTGCTGAGCTTTTCCAACAACTTGTGTTTTTATTTCTGATTTACATCATCCACAGTTTGCTCACGGGGGCACTTGACCCTCTGAAAGATCAAGCAGCTATGAGTGGAATTTTAGGGAAAACCTTTACAGAGAAATAAAGGTCAAGCTCAAGACACCTTGCAAAAGGTTACCGAGTGTCTTACAAAATCATTTGCACTGGTCTTAAATCACAAGTTCCAAACTCTGCCAATATACTTTTCTGTTCTTTTAAGTCAGTGCATTCCAGTGAAGTGGAGTGATATTTTATCTGCTGCTCCATAAATTTGATGGGATCCCTTGTGATCTAAAAACTGAATGATGTTGTAAGCCAGACAGGACATTCAGTCCAGGAGCCTTAGTGTGTTACTTCAAAGTATCATCCATCCAGTCTAATTATTAAGAACAACTTCCCTAAGGGGCTTATTAAAAATGGTTCCGCACATTTATCAACTGAGGCTCATTTGTTCTTTGTGTGAGTTTTTATTCAGTTGAATTTGATTGGCGAATACTTATCACAAGGAATAAAAAGGTCTATTGTGGAATGTGATAAGGCAGATTTAATAAACAAGTCCAATTACAGACAAATAATTTAACAATTCCAGCTCATCTATGTATTTAAATACACCGCCACAATGCCACCAAATCATTGATTTGAAACAAAAACAATAATGGAATTATTTTCAGTAGTTCATTCAGATCTTGAGAAACCTTCAAGGTAGCCATACTATCTTGTCAAAGAAGTTGAAGTTTGTTTAGAAATACACACTAGAGTTGCTTTAGTCACGTATGGGATACAGATGTCACTATTGTACCAGCACTTTTTGCCTGTTCCTAACTGTCCTTAAGAATATAATAGTGAGCTGCCTTCTTGAACCACGGCTGTCTATTTGTTGTAGGTATATCCATAATGCTGCTAGGGAAGGAATTCCAAGATTTTGGCCCAGCAACAGTGGAGGAACTATGACATGTGGGGGTCTAAATTAGAGTGGTGCTGGAAAAGCACAGCAGGTCAGGCAGCATCCGAGGAGCAGGAAAATCAACGTTTCGGGCAAAAGCTCTTCATCAGGAATAGAGGCAGAGTGCCTGCAGATTGGAGAGATATTCCTGATTCCTCTATTCCTGATGAAGGGCTTTTGCCCGAAACGTCAATTTTCCTGCTCCTTGGATGCTGCCTGACCTGCTGTGCTTTTCCAGCACCACTCTAATCTAGACTCTGGTTTCCAGCATCTGCAGTCCTTGTTTTTACCGAACTATAACATATGTCCAGGATGATGCATGGCTTCGATCTGATGCCCTTGTCCTTCTTTAGAGGATAGTCACAGGTTTTAAAGGTGCTCCCTAAGGAACCTTGGTGAATTCATGCAGACCATCTTACAGACGGTATACAGACAGCTGTTCCTGAGTATCAGTGGTGGAGGAAGTCAATGTGATGCCAATAAAGTGAGCACTTTTGACCAGATGGTGTCAATCAAGTATTGTTGGAACTTTAACAAAAATAGAAGTTGCTGGAATGGGTCTGAACTCAGTAAAAGTCAGGGGACCTGAAGAGTTAGCTCTGATTTCTCTTCACAGATGCTGCCAGACCTGCTGAGCTTTTCCAGCAACTTCTGTTTTTATCTCTGATTTACAGCATCTGCAATTCTTTTGGTATTTATTGTTGGAGCTGTACTCATCCAGATAAATGGGGGAGATTCCATCACAGCCCTGGCTTGTTATAATTGTCATGGTGAGATGCCTGTTAACACTCATTCAGAAGGCTGCCTGGTTATGTGATGGTTATTGCACCTCCACGTCATGACTGATTGGTATGGATTCCAAGCACTTTTGGTGGGAAATCCATACCATGTCATGGTGACCTGTTGCTGAGTTTATGAAGAGAATTCTTTCTGAGACACATTGAAAGACTTTCTGTGAATTCACCAACACAGAAAATGGGGGAGATACTGAATGAATATTTTGCATCAGTATTTACTGTGGAAAATGATATGGAAGTTATAGACTGTGGGAAAATAGATGATGACATCTTGCAAAATGTCCAGATTACAGAGGAGGAAGTGCTGGATGCCTTGAAATGGTTAAAGGTGAATAAATCCCCAGGACCTGACCAGGTGTACCCGAGAACTCTGTGGGAAGTCAGAGAAGTGATTGCTGGGCCTCTTGCTGAGATATTTGTATCATCGATAGTCACAGATGAGGTGCCGGAAGACTGGAGGTTGGCAAATATGGTGCCACTGTATAAGAAGGGAGGTAAAGACAAGCCAGGGAACTATAGACCAGTGAGCCTGATCTCGGTGGTGGGCAAGTTGTTGGAGGGAATCCTGTAGGACAGGATGTACATGAATTTGGAAAGGCAAGGACAGATTCGGGATAGTCAACATGGCTTTGTGCGTGGGAAATAAAGTCTCACAAACTTGATTGAGATTTTTGAAGAAGTAGCAAAGAAGATTGATGAGGGCAGAGCAGTAGATGTGATCTATATGGACTTCAGTAAGGTGTTCGACAAGGTTCCCCATGGGAGACTGATTAGCAAGGTTAGATCTCATGGAATACAGGGAGAACTAGCCATTTGGATACAGAACTGGCTCAAAGGTAGAAGACAGAGGGTGGTGGTGGAGAGTTGTTTTGCAGACTGGAGGCCTGTGACTAGTGGAATGCCACAAGGATCAGTGATGGGCCCTCCAGTTTTTGTCATTTACATAAATGATTTTAATGTGAGCATAAGAGGTACAATTAGTAAGTTTGCAGATGAAACCAAAATTGGAGGTGTAGTGGACAGCGAAGATGGTTATCTCAGATTACAACAGGATCTGGACCAGATGGGCCAATGGGCTGAGATGTGACAGATGGAGTTTAATTCAGATAAATGCGAGGTGCAGCATTTTGGAAGGCAAATCTTAGCAGGACTTATACACTTAATGGTAAGGTCCTAGGGAGTGTTACTGAACAAAGAGACCTTGGAGTGCAAGTTCATAGCTCCTTGAAAGTGGAGTCACAGGTAGATAGGATAGTGAAGAAGGCGTTTGGTATGTTTTCCTTCATTGGTCAGAGTATTGAGTACAGGAGTTGGGAGGTCATGTTGCGGTTGTACAAGACATTGGTTAGGCCACTGTTGGAATTTTGCATGCAATTCTGATCTCCTTCATATCAGAAAGATGTTGTGAAACTTGAAAGGGTTCAGAAGAGATTTACAAGGATGTTGCCAGGGTTGGAGGATCTGAGCTATAGGGAGAGGCTGAACAGACTGGGCCTGTTTTCCCTGAAGTGTCGGAGGCTGAGGGGCGACCTTATAGAGTTGTACAAAATTATGAGGGGCATTGATAGGATAAATAGACAAAGTCTTTTCCCTGGGGTCGAGAGTCCAGAACTAGAGGGCATAGGTTTAGGGTGAGAGAGGAAAGATATGAAAGAGACCTAAGGGGCAACTTTTCATGCAGAGGGTGGTACGTGTATGGAATGAGCTGCCAGAGGATGTGATGGAAGCTGGTACAATTGCAACATTTAAGAGGCAGTTGGATGGGTATATATGAATAGTAAGTGTTTGGAGGGATATGGGCTGGTGCTGGAGGGTGGGACAAGATTGGGTTGGGATATCTGGTCAGCATGGATGGGTTGGACCGAAGGGTCTGTTTCCATGCTGTACATCTCAATGACTCTATAACTGAAGCAAAACTTACTCTGAAAATACTCACAGGACTCAATTATAAAGGAGTACATTCTGTTGTACCCCTTATATTTAAAAAAAATCACTCGTTGATAATACATGCTTGTACTATCTTGAGCCACCTAATGCTTGGAGGAAGAATTCCTTATCTTCTGCCTTGGGACCCTCCAACCACATGATCATTTTGGATTTCACCAGTTTCCTCACTTCCCCACCTCAAACCTTCCAACTCGGTACCACCTTCTTGAACTGTACTACCTGTCCATCTTCCTTCTCACCTATCCGCTCCACCCTCCTTTCTGACCTATCACCTTCACTCCCACATTCATTGACTTATCGCATTCCCAGCCACCTTCCCCTCAATTCCACCCCCCCATCCCATTTATCTCTCAGCCCCCATGGGCCATCCCCTAATTCCTGACTAAGAGCTTATGCTTGAAACTTTGACTCTCCTACTCCTCAGACGCCAGACCGGCTGTGCTTTTCCAACACCACAATCTTCAACTTTGATCTCCAGCATCTGCAGTCCTCACTTTCTCCTCGATGTAAACCGTCCACACAATTCGACTCCTTTAAACTTGGCACCATTGTGGTGATTCTATGCTCCACCCATTCCAAAGTTAATATTTACCTGCGATGTGATATTCAGTAATAAATGCAATCTTCTATAGTGAGTCTAACCAGTGTTTTACGTAACTATGACATAGTTTCTGACACTGCATAGAAGAAAAAGAGGATAAGGAAGGATAATGAGGCATTGTATCTGGAACAGTTTGGCTTTCTTTCTGTTAATTACCGAAATGTCGACTTTCCGGATCTCGGATACTGCCTGAAGTGCTGTGCTCTTCCAGCACCATTAATCCAGAATCTGGTTTCTAGCATCTGCAGTCATTGTTTTTACCTCATTGATTTTAACCCTACTGCGAATCCTCTTGCAAGGATGCCTGCCGTGAAGACGTTTTCCTCCTCTCTCTACAAGAATCTCAGGGAGTGCCACTCCCACTGCAACTCCCGGGTCATTTCCTCTGCCCTGAAGCTCTTCAAGGTCAAAAAACAATGACTGCAGATGCTGGAAACCAGAGTCTAGATTAGAGTGGTGCTGGAAAAGCACAGCAGTTCAAGCAGCATTCGAGGAGCAGTAAAATTAACGTTTCGGGCAAAAGCCCTTCATCAGGAATAAAGGCAGAGAGACTGAAAGGTGGAAAGATAAGTGAGAGGAGGGTGGAGGTGGGGAGAAGGTAGCATAGAATACAATATGTGAGTGGGGGAGGGGACAAAGGTGATAGGTCAAGGAGGAGGGTGGAGTGGATAGGTGGAAAAGAAGATAGGCAGGTAGGACAAGTCATGGGGACAGTGCTGAGCTGGAAGTTTGGAACTAGGGTGAGGCGGGGGAAGTGGAAATGAGGAAACTGTTGAAGTCCACTTTAATGCCCTGGGGTTGAAGTGTTCCAAGGTGGTAGATGCAGTGTTCTTCATCCAGGCATCTGGTGGCGAGGGAGCAGCGGTGAAGGAGGCCCAGGACTTCCATGTCCTCGGAAGAGTGGGAGGGGGAGTTGAAATGTTGGGCCACAGGGTGGTGTGGTTGACCGGTGCTGGTGTCCCAGAGATGTTCCCTAAAGCACTCTTCTTAGGAGGTGTCCAATCTCCCCAGTGTGAAGGATACCACATCGGGAGCAATGGATACAATAAATGGCATTGGTGGATGTGCAGGTAAAACTTTGATGGATGTGGAAGTCTCCTTTAGGGCCTTGGATGGAGGTGAGGGAGGAGGTGTGGGCGCAGGGTTTGCAATTCCTGCGGTGGCAGGGGAAGGTGCCAGGATGGGAGGGTGGGTTGTAGGATGGCGTAGACCTGACCATGTAGTCATGGAGGGAATGGTGGTTGCGGAAGGCAGAAAGGGGTGGGGAGGGAAATATATCCCCAGTGGTGGGGTCTGTTTGGGGGTGGCAGAAATGTCAGCGGATGATTTGGTTTATGCAAAGGTTGGTAGGGTGGAATGTGAGCACTAGGGGCGTTCTGTCCTTGTTACGGTTGGAAGGGTGGGGTCTGAGAGCGGAGGTGCAGTATGTGGACAAGATGCGTTGGAGGGCATCTTTAACCATGTGAGAAGGGAAATTGCGGTCTCTAAAAAAGGAGGCCATGTGGTGTGTTCTATGGTGGAACTGGTCCTCCTGGGAGCAGAAACGGTGGAGGCGGAGGAATTGGGAATACGGGATGGCATTTTTGCAAGAGGTAGGGTGGGAAGAGGTGTAATCCAGGTAGCTGTGGGAGTCAGTGAGATTATAAAAAATGTTGGTTTCAAGTCAATCATCATTAATGGAGATGGAGAGGTCCAGGAAGGGGAGGGAGATGTCAGAGATGGTCCAGATAAATTTAAGGTCAGGGTGGAATGTGTAGGTGAAGTTGATGAATTGCTCAACCTCCTCGCGGGAGCATGAGGTGGCGCCATTGCTGTCATCAATGTAGCGGAGGAAGAGGTGGGGAGTGGTGCCGGTGTAACTACGGAAGACGGACTGTTCTACGTAGCCAACAAAGAGACAAGAATAGCTGGGGCCCATACGTGTGCCCATGGCTACCCCTTTGGTCTGGAGGAAGTGGGAGGATTCGAAGGAGAAATTGTTAAGGGTGAGGACCAGTCCGGCCAGACGAACGAGGGTGTCGGTGGAAGGGTACTGTTGGGGACGTCGGGAGAGGAAGAAACGGAGGGCTTGGAGGCCCTGGTCATGGCGGATGGAGGTGTAGAGAGATTGGATATCAATGGTGAAGATGAGGCATTGTGGGCCGGGGAAACAGAGGTCTTGGAGGAGGTGGAGGGTGTGGGTGGTGTCTCAAACGTATATGGGGAGTTCCTGGACTAGGGGGGATAGGACAGTGTCGAGGTAGATAGAAATGAGTTCAGTGGGGCAGAAACATGCTGAGACAATGGGTCGGCCAGGGTGGTCAGGCTTGTGGACCTTGGAAAGGAGGTAGAACCGGGCTGTGCGGGGTTCCCGGACTATGAGGTTGAAAGCTGTGGGTGGGAGATCTCCTGAGGTGATGAGGTTCTGTATGGTCTGGGAGATGATGGTTTGGTGATGGAGGGTTGGGTCATGGTCGAGGGGGCAGTAGGAAGAGGTGTCCTCGAGTTGGCGTTTGGCTTCAGTGGTGTAGAGGTCAGTGCGCCAGACTACCAATGCACCCCCTTTAACTGCTGGCTTGATGGTGAGGTTGGGATTGGAGCAGTGGGATTGGAGGGCTGTGTGTTGTGAGGGTGAAAGGTTGGCGTGGGGGATGGGGCAGACAGGTTGAGGTGGTTAATGGTCCGGCGGCAGTTGGAAATGAAGAGGTCGAGGGCGGGTAGTAGGCCAGCGCGGGGTGTCCAGGTGGATGCAGTGTGTTGGAGGTGGGCGAAGGGGTCCTCGGAAGGTGGGCGGGAGTCCTGATTGTGAAAGTAAGCTCGGAGGCGGAGGCTACAGAAGAAGTCTTCGATGTCATGGCGAGTATTAAATTCATTGATGTGTGGGTGGAGGGTGATGAAGGTGAGTCCTTTGCTGAGGACTGATCATTCGTCCTCCGTGAGGGGGAGGTCAGGGAGAATGCTGAAAACTCGGAAGGGCAGGGAACTGGGATCTGGTGTGGGTGTGGAGCTGGGAGTGGGGACAGAGTCGGTAACTGCAGTGGGTGTGTTGTTGGGGGGAATGGGGGTGGAGCAAAGGTGGTGTTCCCCTCAGAGTTCTGTGGGGCACGGATGGTGACAGTGGGATCTGTGGGGGGCGTGTCAGCAGAATGCAGGTGAGTGGCGCTGGTGGGGGCAGAAGTGGTGGCAAACATGACAGTAGGGGTGCGGAAGTCACTGAGCGTGTGACATCAGCGATGATGTGTGGGGCAGAAGTGATGTCACGTGTGATGCATGAGGAATTGTGAGGGGCGGAAGTGGCTATGGAAGTGGCCATTACATCATCAATCACCATGGGGATGGTAGCTGTACCAGTCGTATGGCTAATTGTGTCCGAGCAGTTCCAGAGGCCGGGGGAATCTACTGGAATGTTTGAAGAGTGCTGGTTATGGAGGTGGGTAGATAAAAGTTTGTTGTACTTACAGTTTTTGATGTTTGAGACGGTGTTGAAATACTGTTTGTTGAGAGTATGAATTCTCCTGAGGATGTAGTACAGAGTGGGTCCTTTGCAATTCTGAGAGAGTGTGGCCCTCGGCTGAGGCAGGGCTGACTGTAGAGAGGTTCGGTGCCAACTCCACACCCACACAAGGCCCTAGCTACCAGCCCTACCGAGTTTTCACCATCCCTCCAGACCTCCCCCTGACTGAGGACGAACGATCAGTCCTCAGCAAAGGACTCACCTTCCATCCACGCATCAATGAATTTAATAAATGCTATGACGTTGATCACTTCTTCCACCGCCTCTGCCTCTGAGCTTACTTTCACAATCAGGACTCCCGCCCACCTTCCGAGGACTCCTTCACCTGCCTCCAACACACTGCATCCACCTGGACACCCCACGCTGGCCTATTACCTGCCCTCGACCTCTTCATTTCTAACTTCCGCCGGGACATTAACCTCCTCAATCTGTCTCCCCCCTCTCCCCAACTCCAACCTCTCACCCTCACAACGTGCAGCCCTCCATTCCCCCTGCTCCAATCCAGACCTTACCATCAACCCAGCAGATAAAGAGGGTGTAGTGGTAGTCTGGTGCACTGACCTCTACACCATTGAAGCCAGACGCCAACTCGAGGATACCTCCTCCTACCGTCCTCTCAACCATGATCTCACTCCGCCATCACCAAACCATCATCTCCCAGACCATACAGAACCTCATCACCTCAGGAGATCTCCCACCCACAGCTTCCAACCTCATAGCCCAGTTCTACCACCTTGTAGTAAAAATGAGGTCTGCAGATGCTGGAGATCACAGCTGAAAATGTGTTGCTGGTTAAAGCACAGCAGGTTAGGCAGCATCTCAGGAATAGAGAATTCTACATTTCGAGCATAAGCCCTTCATCAGGAATGAGAGAGGGTAGCCAAGCAGGCTAAGATAAAAGGTAGGGAGGAGGGACTTGGGGGAGAGGCGATGGAGGTGGGATAGGTGGAAGGAGGTCAAGGTGAGGGTGATAGGCCGGAGTGGGGTGGGGGCGGAGAGGTAACGTGGCTGAAGAGTTTCTGTGCAGAGGAGATGACCTGGGGGGGTGCAGTGAGAGAGAGACTCACTGAAATCCTTGTAGAGGGAGGAAGAGAGCTTCTTCAAGGAAGGCATCCTTGCAAGAGGATTCGCAGTAGGTTAAAATCTTCGAGTAAAAAATGAGGTCTGCAGATGCTGGAGATCACAGCTGAAAATGTGTTGCTGGTTAAAGCACAGCAGGTTAGGCAGCATCTCAGGAATAGGGAATTCGACATTTCGAGCATCTCCAGCATCTGCAGACCTGATTTTTTACTCGAAGATTTTAACCTACTGCGAATCCTCTTGCAAGGATGCCTTCCTTGAAGAAGCTCTCTTCCTCCCTCTACAAGGATTTCAGTGAGTCTCTCTCTCACTGCACCCCCCGGGTCATCTCCTCTGCACAGAAACTCTTCAGCCACGTTACCTCTCTGCCCCCACCCCACTCCGGCCTATCACCCTCACCTTGACCTCCTTCCACCTATCCCACCTCCATCGCCCCTCCCCCAAGTCCCTCCTCCCTACCTTTTATCTTAGCCTGCTTGGCTACCCTCTCTCATTCCTGATGAAGGGCTTATGCTCGAAACGTCGAATTCCCTATTCCTGAGATGCTGCCTAACCTGCTGTGCTTTAACCAGCAACACATTTTCAGCAGTTCTACCTCCTTCCCAAGATCCACAAGCCTGACCACCCTGGCCGACCCATTTTCTCAGCATGCTCCTGCCCCACTGAACACATCTCTACCTACCTCAAAACTGTTCTATCCCACCAGTCCAGGAATTTGCCACATATATTCGAGACACCACCCATGCCCTCCACCTCCTTCAAGACTTCCATTTCCCCGGCCCTCAACATCTCATCTTCACCATGGACATCCAATCCCACTACGCCTCCATCCACCACGACCAGGGCCTTCAAGCCCTTTGTTTCTTCCTCTCCCAACGTCCCCAACAGTACACTTCCACTGACACTCTCATTCGTTTGGCTGACCTGGTCCTCATCCTTAACAATTTCTACTTTGAATCCTCCCACTTCCTCCAGACCAAAGGGGTAGCCATGGGCACCCATATGGGCCCCAGCTATGCCTGTCTAAGGACGAACGATCAATCCTCAGCAAAGGACTCACCTGCCACCGACGCATCAATGAATTTAATGCACATCAAGACGTCGAACACTTCTTCCGTTGGCTACATAGAACAGTCCATCTTCTGTAGTTACACCAGCACCACTCCCCACCTCTTCCTCCGCGACATTGATGCCACCTCGTGCTCCCACGAGGAGGTTGAGCAATTCATCAACGTCACCAACACATTCCACCCTGACCTTAAATTTACCTGGACCATCTCTGACACCTCCCTCCCATTCCTGGACCTCTCTATTTCCATTAATGATGACTGACTTGACACCGACATTTTTTCCAAACCCACCGACTCCCACAGCTCCCTGGATTACACCGTTCCCACCCTACCTCCTGCAAAGGTGCCATCCCGTGTTCCCAATTCCAAATTGTGTCCACATCCCGCACCTCCACCCTCAGACCCCACCCCTCCAACCGTAACAAGGACAGAACGCCCCTGGTGCTCACCTTCCACCCTACTAACCTTCGCAAAAACCAAATCATCCGATGACATTTCCGTCACCTCCAAACAGACCCCACCACCAGGAATATATTTCCCTCCCCACCCCTTTCCACCTTCCGCAAAGACTGTTCTTCCGTGACTACCAGTTTAGGTCCACATCCACCTACAACCCACCCTCCCATCCTGGCACCTTCCTCTGCCACTGCAGGAAAGTGCCCACACCTCCTCCCTCACCTCCATTCAAGGCCCCAAAGGTGTCTTCCATATTCATCAAAGTTTTACCTGCACATCCATCATTATCATTTATTGTATCTGTTGCTCCTGATGAGGTATCCTCTACATTGGGGAGACACGACGCCTCCTAGGAGAGCACTTTGGGGAACAACTCTGGGACACCCGCACCAATCAACCACACCGCCCCGTGGCCCAAAATTTCTACTCCCCCTCCCTCTCAGCCAAGGACATGGAGGTTCTGGGCCTCCTTCACCACCGCTCCCTCCTCATCTGATGCCTGGAGAAAGAATGCCTCATCTTCCACCTTGGAATACTTCAACCCCATGCCATTAATGTTGACTTCACCAGTTTCCTCATTTCCCTTCCCCCCACCTTACCCCAGTTCCAAACTTCCAGCTCAGCACTGTCCCCATGACCTGTCCTACCTGCCTATCTTCCTTTCCACCTATCCACTCCACCCTCCTCTCTGACCTATCATCTTCATCTCCATCCCCATTCACCTATTGTACTCTACACTTCTTTCTCCCCACCCCCACCCTCCTCTCATTTATCTCTTCACCCTGCAGGCACTCTGCCTCTATTCCTGATGAAGTGTTTTTGCCCAAAACGTTGATTTTCCTGCTCCTCGGATGTGCCTGAACTGCTGTGCTTTTCCAGCACCACTCTAATCCTGTGTCTGCATAAAGAACCTACCTCTGATGTCTCCTCTATACCTTCCTCATAACACCTTAAAACTATGACCCCTCATGGCAGTCAATCTTGCCCTGGGGATAGGTCTCTGACTATTGACTCTATCCATGCCTCTCATTACCTTGTACGCCTCGATCAGGTCACCTCTCTTCCTCCTTCTCTCCAGAGAGAAAAGTCCAAGCTCAGTTAACCTCTCTTCATAAGACAAGCCCTCCAGACAAGCAGCATCCTGGTAAACCTCTTTTGCAACCTCTTCATAGTCCCTACATCCTTCCTATAATAGGGTGACCAGAACTGGATACAATATTCCAAGTGTGGTCTTACCAGGGTTTTGTAGAGCTGCAGCAAAACCTCACGGCCCTTAAACTCGATACGCTGCTAATGAAAGCCAAAACATCGTATACTTTCTTAACAACCCTAGCCACTTGGGTAGCAACTTTGAGGGATCTATGCACCTGAACACCAATTTCCTGCTGTTTCTCCACACTGCCAAGAATCCTGTCTTTAATCCTATATTCAGCATTCAAGTTCAACCTTCCAGAATGCATCACTTCACATTTATCCAGCTTGAACTCCATCTGCCATTTCTCAGCCCAGCTCTTCATCCTGTCTATATTGTGCTGCAGCCTGCAACAGCCCTCAATACTATCAACAACATGTCCAACCTTTGTGTGATTGGCAAACTTACTAACCCAGCCCTCATCCAAGTCTTTTATAAAAGCTACAAAGAACAGAGGTTCAAGAACAGAGTCCTGCTGGATGCCACTCACCACTGACCTCCTTATTTCTATCATTCCTTTCATGGTCACTGGTCATCCCAATATATTTTACAGTCAATTCAAGTAATTTTTATAAAGCACACTCATTGTTCTAATCAGGGGAAATGCAACAATTTGCGCACAACAGGTCTGCACAAATAGCAAAGTGATAATGATCAGACAATCTGTTTCAGTGATACTAATTGATTTTGACTCAAAAACTGAGGAAACACAACAAAATAGTGCTGAGGAACTTTTGATGTCCACCTGAGAAGGCAATTCCAGCTTACTGTAATGTTTCATCGAGAAACAAAACACCTCTGACAGTCAACATTGCTTCCATATTGCACTGAAGTGTCAGCTTTGTGCTCAAGTCCTCAACATGAGATTTTAACCAGAACTTCTGATTCAGAAGCAATAGGGCTACCAACTGAAAAGAAAAATAAAGAACAATATATATTCCTTTGTCTCTCTTGCTTTCTTTTTTAAGATTACAACAATAGACTATGTTAAATTATTGCCCAAAGATGTGCAGTTTAGGTGAATTGGTCATGCTAAACTGCCCATAGTGTTTAGGGATGTGTGGGTTTGGTGTAGTGGTCAGGGTAAAAGTAGGGTAATATGGGAATGGGTCTGGGTAGGTTACTCTTCTAGGGAGGGTTGGTGTGGACTTGTTGGGCCAAATGGCCTATTTCCACACTTTAGGAATTCTACGTATATCACTGAGACCACCGGTATCTACGGCAATACTTAATAAGGAATGAACGTCTGGGATTTTCTTGGGGATGAACCTCTGTATAGTGTCCTCAATTATACCCACAATCTCCTGTCATTTTTGCTCTACTGTCTTCCCGGTTAGCCTCTGCTTCCAGTCTATTTTCGTCAGTTCCTCTCTCATGCCCTCATAATTACCTTTATTTAATTGTAACACCATTACATCCGATTTTGCCTTCTCTCTTTCAAACTCCACACTGAACTCTACCATATTATGATCGATACTTCCTAAGGGTTCCCTTACTTTAAGATCTTTTATAGAGTCTGGTTCATTGCAAAGCACTAGGTCCAGAATAGCCTGCTCCCTTGTGGGCTCCATGACAAAGGAAGTCAGGAAATGTATTAAAGAAAAAGAGAGATCCTATAAAGTGGCCAAGAACAGTGGGAAATCAGAAGATTGGGAAGGCTACAAAAACAAACAGAGGATAACAAAGATGTAATAAGAAATGAGAGGATCAAATATGAAGGTAGGTTAGCCAGTAATATTAGAAATGATAGTAAAGGTTTCTTTCAGTACATAAGAAACAAACGACAGGCAAAAGTAGACATTGGGCCACTTCAAACTGATGCTGGAAGCCTAGTGATGGGAGATAAGGAAATAGCAGGAGAACTTAACAAGTACTTTGCGTCAGTTTTCACAGTGGAAGACATGAGTAATATCACAACAATTAAAGGGAGTCAGGGGGCTGAGTTGAGTATGGTTGCCATTACGAAAGAGATAGTGCTAGAAAAGTTAAAAAGTCTTAAAATTGATAAATCTCCTGGCCTCGATGGGATACACCCTAGAGTTCTGAGAGAGGTGGCTGAGGAAATAGTGGAGGCATGGGGTTGAGATCTTTCAAGAGTCACTGGAGTCAGGAAAGGTCCCAGATGATTGGAAGATGGCTGTTGTAACCCCCTTGTTCAAGAAAGGATCAAGACAAAAGATGGAAAATTATAATCCAATTAGCCTAACCTCGGTTGTTGGTAAAATTCTAGAATCCGTCATTAAGGATGAGGTTTCTAAATTCTTAGAAGAGCTGAGTCTGATTAGAACAAGCCAACATGGATTTAGTAAGGGGAGGTCATGCCTGACAAACCTGTTGGAATTCTTTGAAGAGTGACAAGTAGGTTAAACTAGGGAAACCCAGTGGATGTGGTCTATCTAGACTTTCAAAAGGCCTTTGATAAGGTGACACACGGGAGACTGCTGAGCAAGGTGAGGGCCCATGGTTTTCGAGGTGAGCTGCTGGGATGGATTGAGGATTGGCTGTCTAACAGAAGGCAGAGAGTTGGGATAAAAGGTTCTTTTTCAGAATGGCAGCCGGTGACGAGCGGTGTCCCACAGGGTTCAGTATTGGGGCCAAAGCTATTCGCATTATATATTAATGATTTGGATGAGGGGACTGGGGGCATTCTAGCGAAGTTTGCAGATGATACGAAGTTAGGTGGACAGGCAGGTAGTACTGAGGAAGTGGGGAGGCTTCAGAAGGATCTAGACAGTTTGGGAGAGTGGTCCAGGAAATGGCTGATGGAATTCAACGTGAGCAAGTGCGAGGTCTTGCACTTTGGCAAAAAGAATAAAAGCATAGACTACTTTCTAAATGGTGAGAAGATTAGTAAAGCCAAAGTACAAAGGAATCTGGGAGTGCTAGTCGAAGATTCTCTAAAGGTAAACATGCAGGTTGAGTCCGTGATTAAGAAAGCGAATGCAATGTTGTCACTTATCTCAAGAGGGTTGGAATGTAAAAGCAGAGATGTGCTACTGAGACTTTATAAAGCTCTGGTTAGGTCCCATTTGGAGTACTGTGTCCAGTTTTGGTCCACACACCTCAGGAAGGACATACTGGCACTGGAACGTGTCCAGCGGAGATTCACACGGATGATCCCTGGAATGGTAGGTCTAACATATGAGGAATGGCTGAGGATCTTGGGATTGTATTCATTGGAGTTTAGAAGATTAAGGGAGACTTAATAGAGACGTACAAGATAATACATGGCTTGGAAAGGGTGGACGCTAGGAAATTGTTTCCATTAGGTGGGGAGACTAGGACCCGTGGACACAGCCTTAAAATTAGAGGGGGCCAATTCAGAACAGAAATGCGGAGACATTTCTTCAGCCAGAGGGTGGTGGGCCTGTGGAATTCATTGCCATGGAGTGCAGTGGAGGCCGGGACGCTAAATGTCTTCAAGGCAGAGATTGATAGATTCTTGTTGTCTCAAGGAATTAAGGGCTACGGGGAGAACGCTGGTAAGTGGAGTTGAAATGCCCATCAGCCATGATTGAATGGCGGAGTGGATGCGATGGGCCAAATGGCCTTACTTCCACTCCTATGTCTTATGGTCTTATTATGACAAATAGCAAATAGTGAAACATCGTCTAACTTTTGTCTAATTTATATGTACAATAATGCATTTGGTACCAAGAACAACAAACAATACAAATCTAAATATGATGTTTTCTTCACTGTGAACAAGAGTTGATTATTCTGGTCACTTATTAATAGTGATCTATTCAACTCAACTCACTTTAGGAACAATATCAAGAATATAGCTGGAGGACAGGAGACCTATTGGAATGATAAATGGAACAAATGACTTTGTTGAATGGAATGACTAGAGAAGGTGGGACTGTTCTCGTTACAGCTCAAAAGGTAATAGGAAGATTGAATTTGCTGTTCAACATTATTATAGGTTTCACTAGAACAAATAGAGATATCATTTTCAGTGGCAGAAGAACCAGTGATCAGAGGAAAAAAAAAATAATTAAGACAATTTGCAACATAACCAAAGGTGAAATGAGGGAAAAAGCACTGAGTTGCTCGGATCTGGGATCAACTGTGTGCAAGGATGGAGCAAGCTAACTTCTAACATGCAATTTGAGAAACATTTGAAGCGTGTAAATTTACAGGGGTTTGGAAATGAACAGCTAGGCAATGAGGAATAGTTGGGCAAAAGTGAGGACTGCACATGCTGGAAATCAGAGTCTACATTAGAGTGGTGCTCGAAAAGCATAGCAGGTCAGGCAGCATCCGAGAAGCACGGTGGCACAGTGGTTAGCACTGCTGCCTCACAGCACCAGGGACCTGGGTTCAATTCCCGCCTCAGGCGACTGACTGTGTGGAGTTTGCATGTTCTCCCAGTGTCTGCGTGGGTTTCCTCCGGGTGCTCCGGTTTCCTCCCACAGTCCAAAGATGTGCGGGTCAGGTGAATTGGCCATGCTAAATTGCCCGTAGTGTTAGGTAAGGGGTATATGTAGGGGTATGGGTGGGTTGCGCTTCGGCGGGTCGGTGTGGACTTGTTGGGCCGAAGGGCCTGTTTCCACACTGTAAGTAATCTAAAAGCAGGAAAATTGACATTTCGGGCAAAACCCATCATCAGGAATGAAGGCAGGGAGCCTCCAGGGTGGAAAGGCTCGCTGCCTTCATTCCTGATGAAGGGCTTTTACCCGAAATGTTGATTTCCCTACTCCTCAGATGCTGCCTGACCTGCTGTGCTTTTCCAGCACCACTTTAATGAGGAAAAATTGGCTGTTCTTTCAAAGACCTGGTGTAAAGACAATTGCGGGGGGTGGGGGGGTGGGGGGGGGGAGGCATTGTCCTACGGCATGGTAGCATTCTATGATTCTACAGAAAAAGGCACAAACAGAAGTTTTTGCAAATATATTTCTGTGTAAATTCTAGTGAGGTATTTGATCATTAAGTTCTGGTATGATGATTTTACATGAACTCATTAGAATATAAATTGCCCAAGGACATTGCAAAAAGTGATTGAAGCAGCAATTTTAATACTACAATATTAACAATAAACAAATCAAATAAACAACACGGAGATGAAAAGATTAGCAGACCATTTACCTCATTTGCATCTTTAGGACTTGTCTGTGCACAAATTGGCAGCCCCATTTGCTTACGTAAGAGCAAAGTTAAAAACCGCACAAGACCAGGTTATTGTCCAACAGGTTTATTTGGAAGCATTAGCTTTCAGAGCGCTGCTCCTTCATGAGGTGGTTGTGGAGTATGAGATCATAAATCACAGAATTTAAAGTAAAAGATTACAGTGTCACGTAACTGAAATGATGCATTGAACAAACCTAGACTACTTTTAAGTCTTTCACTTTTTAAAATGGGTTGCAGGTTTTAGTTCATTAATATGTAAATTCCTGAATTTCTTTTAAATCACCTTCTTGGGATAACGTAAAGTTTTAGAAAAAAAGGTGACATCTCAGCTCAGACCATGCACTAAAGGAGTGAGGTCAGAGTCTGTCTGTATCCCAGTCTTGAGTCAGACTCTTTCTATTTCCAAACTGCGCAATTATTCCTTTTGCTTTCTGGTTTTATCACTGACTATGGAAACTCTGCAATGATAAGTTGTGAATGAAATAAGCCTGGAGGAGAAAGTGAGGTCTGCAGATGCTGGAGATCCAAGCTGAAAATGTGTTGCTGGAAAAATGCAGCAGGTCAGGCAGCATCCAAGGAACAGGAAATTCAACGTTTCGGGCATACGCCCTTCATCAGGAATGAGGGAAGTGTGTCCAGCAGGCTAAGGTAAAAGGTAGGGAGGAGGGACTTGGGGGAGGTGCGATGGAGATGTGATAGGTGGAAGGAGGTCAAGGTGAGGGTGATAGGCCGGAGTGGGGTGGGGGCGGAGAGGTCAGGAAGAAGATTGCAGGTTAGGAAGGCGGTGCTGAGTTCGAGGGATTCGACTGAGACAAGTTGGAGGGAGGGGAAATGAGGAGCCCCTCCCCCAAGTCCCTCCTCCCTACCTTTTACCTTAGCCTGCTGGACACACTTTCCTCATTCCTGATGAAGGGCTTATGCCCGAAACGTTGAATTTCCTGTTCCTTGGATGCTGCCTGACCTGCTGCGTTTTTCCAGCAACACATTTTCAGCAATGAAATAAGCCTGTTGAGTTATTCTTTAATGAGCTGAAACAATTTATTCCCACATGTAATCAAGAGCTGCACATACCCATTTTCCAATATGCAAGTATTGTGCAGCTAGATGTAGCCGATTCTGCCATATTTCGAACATATCTTGAAAATTCCACTAAGGAAATAGAACCAGTCTGACTCAAGTTTGGGATACAGACACACTCCGACCTTACACCTTTAATGCATTGTCTGAGCTGAAATGTCACTTTTTGTTATAAAACCTTAAGTTATCTCAAGAAGGTGATTTAAAAGAAGTTCTGGGATTTACATATTAATGAAACAAAACCTGTAAACCACTCTAAAAGATGAAAGACTTAACAGCAATCTAGATCTGTTCAACATATCATTTCATTTGCATGACACTGTAATCTTTTGCTATAAATTCTGTGCCTTATGATCTTATACTCCACAATCATCTGATGAAGGAGCAGTGCTCCAAAAGCTAGTGCTTCCAATTAAACCTGTTGGACTATAACCTGGTGTTGTGTGATTTTTAACTTTGTCCACCACAGTCCAACATTGGCATAACTCCTCCACTCAACAGCAGTAACTGAAATTCACAAATAAGTAATTTCCTATAAAGCATTCTATAATATGTGATGTGAAATGTATCATATTGATTCAATTTTATTCTGCCTAATATCATACAGTATGTTTTATTATGATGCAGATATTTTGTTCTTTTGTATCAATGTAAAGCGTCAGTTTCACATCAATGCAAAAGTGATGGTGCGATCACAGAGTCAGGTCAGTCATGTGACTCGCCTGAGCATGGTAGTGGTGAGATCATTTTGAATATGCAGTCGACATGATTTGCTGTTTGCACACAGCATGTTATAACTCCTGCTTGTTACAAACTGTATTTTAGCTTCTTTGACTCTCTTTGGGATCTTTTACAACCTCCTTTTCACTGTTGGTAATGTTCTAATGGAAAGGTTATTCTCATCGAAGCTCTCATAACCTTACAAATTAGTCACCTAGGGAGTAGGTCTCTGCCTGTATATCCAAGCACACACACTGAGTTCATTTATCACTGACCTCAATATGACATACAGTTATCCTAGCATTCAACTTTACCAATAGTCGATTAGTTATGTTGATGCACATACTTGGACCATAACAGATCAACATGCATGTTTTATTGTTGTGGTTAATGGTAAATATTGAGACTTCCAAATGGGGTTGAAAGGGCTGGCAACAGTGAAACAGAATTACTGGGAGGCCATATAACAAAATTTATACTTGGGGAATTGAAAATGACTGCTGGCTAATAAATGTAGAATTGCATTAGCTGTTTAATTACTTCCAGAATTCCTGTTGTTGAGCATGTATGATATTTCAGAGGCAGAACATGATAAAATGCAATTTTTAAAAAAGTAATTTGTCAGAATCCTTTACTAAGGGCCAGAATGATCTGCTGTCATGCCAATAATTAATGCAATAGACTATTGATCAGTGAAAATGCTTACACCCAGAAGGGCCTTCCTATGCAAATTACAGATATTAAAACATCCATGCCAGCAGACAGCATAATATTATATGGTTAACGGAGGACTACACATTTAACTACAAAAGCCTGATAGCAGAAGATCCTACTAATACAAAGATCATTGATAACTATAACTCATTACTAATGACTGACTATCTTTTCTGGCCTTGTTGTAATTTTCCTTTTCAAACTTGGGAATGACAAGATTTGCAAAGCCCTATTCCCAAATGGACTTTTCCAGCTTACATAACCTACTTGATTTTAATGTAATTGGACATAACTCAATAACTGTGCAGTACATTTTGTCCTTTTGGTTGCTTGTTTTAGATTTAGAATTGACTTCTGGAATCTCATATTAAGATAGCCTGAATGGTATTATCATAAATTAAGGACAGGTGTGGGCTTTGTTACCTAACAACTCTGGACATTTCTTGTGGCTGCGTCTTCCAGGTCTCAAAACAATTAAAAGATGGGAGAGTGATTTTGCAAGATCCTTTAGAATGCCTTCATATTTTGGGGGCTTTTTTGAAAGGGGTACATGTGGAATATTGGTAGCCTTGTAGCCAACTAAACTGTGCAATTTCTCCTTTTATCTTACTTTCTGGCTCTAACACGGAGTATGGAAATACTCTGCAATGATAAGTTGTGAATGAAGTAAGCCTGCTAAGTTATTCTTTAATGAGCTGGAACAGCATATTCTCACATATAATCAAGAGCTGCACATACCCATTTTCTAGTATACAAGTATTGTGCAGCTAAATGTCACCAATCCTGCCAAATTTAGAATTCAGTTGGTTGGACAGATAGTTTCTAATTAAAAATGACACCAAAAGCATGGGTTCCTGTACCAGTTGCAGTTACTATGAAGGACTTTACCTCTCTCCCCTTGCCTCAGGTGTGATACCCTCAGTTTAAACCACCACCAGCCATCTCTCTTAAATGAGAGAGCATCCCGATTGTCTGGTAAGACAATGGTAACTTTCCCTTTACATTTTATTCAGAATTAAGATGCAGTTAACGATATAAGACCAGCATTTAAGAAACTGACTGTATATAAAAGGAAGGTAAAAATGCCAAGAGTAAGTCTCACAAAAATGTTTTTAAAGAAAATGATAAGAAGTTGTACGTTACGGAAGGCTGCTTTGTTTTAAATATTAGGAAACCTTCTAAGATGAAACTGGTAGATTAGGTATATTCTTAAATCAGAAGATTCTTGGACACTCAGAGGGGATCTTTTGATGAAACACCAGATATGTAATACTTGAACAGAGGGCAAACAAATAAAGGCAGAGTAAATTACTGCAGATGCTGAAATCTACACTGAAAACAAAAAAAATTCCTGGAAATCAGGCCACATTAGAGTTCTGATGGAGTCATCTGGATTCTTTCTCTCTCCATGGATGCTCCCTGACAAAATGTGATTTCCAGCATTTTTTTTTTGCTTTCAGCAAACAAATAAATCTAGGTCACTGCAGTGTTTGTTGTGTTTATAGTAATGCACACAAACTCTGTGCTGGCACAAAGGTCACAAGATAATTATGATATTCTCTGCTCTGGATAGGTGGAGGGAGTGATGTTGTTGGGTGTTTGTGTTTACCTGTAGCTATTAAACAGAAACCAATCAGCATGTCCCAAATTGAATCGTTAGTATGTGTTTCATCTCAAGGGAAGTTATGCCAATCCTGAAATGAACGTTGGTTAGTATAAACATAGAGGTCTGTGTGTAGTACTGGTTGCCATATTGTAAAAACATTGCAGAGATTAGGGGGAGGGTGAATGGAAGATTTATAAGGACCACATTACAAATGTAGGTTCAGAAAAGGATTACAGGTCTTTATTCTATGGGAAATAGAAATCTGAGGATGTGACCTAATACACATCTTTAAAATTACGAACACAGAGCAGACACAGAGAATGCTTATTTGTGTGGGGAAAGAAACATAACAAGAGGCCATCGGTGTAAGTCAAAATGCTGGAACTCCCTCCTTAATGGCATTGTGGCTTTACCGATACCAAATGGCTTATATCAATTCAAGAAAGCAGTTCACCATCACCCTTATAAGGGCAATAAGGGCAATAAATGCTGACCCAGCCAGCAATGCCCACATCCCGTGACTAAAAACATAATGAATCTAAAAGGAAATTCAGACATAGAACATGACAGCATAGTACAGGCCCTTTGGCCCTCAATGTTGTGCCGACCTGTGAAAATAATCTGATGCTTATTTAACCTACATCATTCCATTATTATCCATATGTGTGTCCAATGCCCATTTAAATGCCCTAAACATCGGCGAGTCTACTACTGTTACAGGCAGGCCCTTCCACTCCCCTTTTACTCTCTGAGTGATGAAAATACCCCGGATATCTGTCCTAAATCTATCACCCCTCAATTTAAAGCAATGTCCCCTTGTGCTAGCCTTCACTATCTGAGAGAAAAGGCTCTCATTATCCACCCTACCTAACCCATTGATTATCTTATTCATCTCAATTAAGTCACTTTTCAATCTTCTCTCCAATGAAAACAGCTTCAGTTCTGTCAGCCTTTCCTCGTAAGTCCTTCCTTCCATACCAGGCAACATCCTAGTAAATCTCCTCTGAAGTCTTTCCAAAGCTTCCACATCCTTCCTATAGTGCGGTAACCAGAACTGCACGCAATACTCCAGATACGGCCTTACCAATGTCTTGTACAACTGAAGGATGACCACGTGGCTCTCAAACTCAATCCTCCTACCAATAAACGCCACACAGCATGTGCCATCTTAACAACCCTATCAACCTGATAGAGTGTCAACTTTCAGGGATTTATGCACCGGGATCTCTCTGTTCATCTACACAGCCAAGAATTTTACAATTAGCCCAGTACTCGACATTCCTGTTACTTCTTCCAAAGGGAACAACCTCAAATTTTTCCACATTAAACTCCATTTGCCACTTCTCAGTCCAGTTCTGCAACTTATCTATGTCTTTCTGTAAACCACAACATCCCTCAGCACTATGCCTACCTTAGTGTCGTCCACAAATTTACTAACCCATCCTTCTACGCCACATGCAGATCATTCACAAAAATGACAAATAGCAGTGGCTCCAAAACAGATCCTTGCAGCACCCCACTGGTAACTGAGCTCCAGGATAAACATTTCCCATCAACCACCACCTTCTGTATTCTTTCAGCTAGCTAATTTCTGATTCAAACCGTTAAATCACCTTCAATTCTGAAACTTCGTATTTTGTGCAATAGTCTATCGTATGTGGAACCTTATCAAATACCTTACTGATATCCATATACACCACATCAATCGCTTTACCTTCATCCACCTGTTTTGTCACCATCTGAAAGAACTCAATAAAGTTAATGAGGCATGACCTAAACTTCACAAAACCGTGTTAACTATCCCTAATCAAATTACTCCTTTCCTGATGATTATAAATCCTACCTCTTATAACCCTTTCCAACACCTTACCCACAGCTGAAGTAAGGCTCACTGGCCTATTATTACCAGGGTTGTCCCGACTCCCCTTCTTAAACAAGGGGATGACATTTGCTATTCTCTAGCATCCTGGTACCAGTCCTATTGACAATGATGACATAAAGATCTGCAATCTCTTCCTTGGCTTCCCAGAGAACCTGAGTATAAATCCCATCTGGCCCAGTTTTCTTATCTATTTTCAGATTTTCCAAAATTGCTAAAACTTCCTCTTTGTAAATGTCAATCACATCTAATCTTGTCGCCTGAATCTTTGTATTCTCACTAACATTACCCTTTTTCAATGTGAATACTAACAAAAAATATTCATTAAGTGCTTCCCCATGTCCACAGAATCCACACACAACTTTCCACTACTTTCTTTGATTGGCCTTAATCTTACCCTAATCATTCTTTTATTCCTGCTATTCTCGTAGAAAGCCTTAGGATTTTCCTTGATCCTATCCGCCAACAACTTCTCATGTCCCCTCCTGGCTCTTCTTAGTCTCTGTTTAGATCTTTTCTGCCTAACTTATAACTCTCAAGCTCCCTATCTGAGTCTTTACACCTCATCCTCACATAAGTCTTCTTCTTTCTCTTGACAAGAGCCTCAACCTCTTTCGTAAACCATGGCTCCCTCTCTCGACAACTACCTCCTTGCCTAATAGACATATACTTATCAAGGACCCACAGTAGCTGTTCCTTGAATAAGCTCCACAACTCAAGTGTGTCTATCCCCTGCAGTTTCTTCTCTCACAAATCCTCTCTATCCAAGGAGAGCTAGGAATGATAGACCTAACAGACAGAGAGTGGTGAAAGTGAAAATGCATTTAAGAGGAAACTAGGTGAAAATATGAGGTACATGAGATGGTAATCATGGTAATATTATATGATGGAAAGCTTGCATTTGTCCAGTTGAGCTGAATGACCTGTTTCTCTGAGTTCTGTGGAAGGGTCTCTTGACCCGAAATGTTAATTTTGATTTTTTCCTCAACAGGTGCTCCCAGATCACCTGAGCTTTTCCAGCTATTTTTCTTTCTTTTTATTGTTGTGAACCTCAGCTTGTAATCCTCCACATGCAACTGGGCTAATGATGAGAGTGTATAATTGTGCTTTGTGTGCTTACAGCATAACAAATTTAAAAAAAACCTTCTGCTGACAAGACATGGATATTAAGTGAAGATTGACTTGGGGTTTTGTGATCTACCATCCATTATTGAAAAACCCGCTGCTCTTCTCTTTGTAGCTTTCTCATTGAAGAAGTGGTCTTGAGGAATTTACCAGCAGGTGGTCAGTGCCAGTGAAACCTTTCCCCAATGAAAGTTGGCTTGTTCAGGAGGATAAAAGAAAAGATTGGACAGGGAACACCATGATAATGTCTTCAGCTTGTTGCCTGTAGGGATACAATTATTTAAATTACATGCGAGTGATAATGGAATTTTTTTTATCTCTGCTCTTCCCGAAATCTCACGTTGCATTAATGAGGCCTTCAAAACCACCCACGGAGTTGTTATTAGCCCCAAAGCAACACATCAAACTATTCAAGTTAACCCGATATATTGTATAATGTGGGAATTAACTGAGTTATCCCTATTGAGCTGATTTTTTAAAAAATGTTTAGATCAAGCAGATAAAACTAGATACTAACAATTCTCCTTCTTATATCAAAGAGTAAACTCAAAGCCGATGAAGTGTTGCTGAATATAGTCTGAATGTGTTATGAATCTAAAACATAAGAAACAGCAGCAGAAATAACCTGATAATGTATCATGTTATCAAGCCTGCTGCATCATTTTGCATGATCATAGCTAACTTCCACCTCCTCCCAATATCCCTTGATTCCCTGACAGACCAAACTCCTTCTATTCAACCCTTAAATATATTAAATAATTGAGCATCTACTATCATTTGGGATAAGATTTCAACAGAGAAATTGACTAAACAAAACTATTTACAAATAATATATTTTAAGATTTCAAAGCACACAATAAAAATCCTATCCTATTAATCCCAAAAGCATTTCTCCATTGTACTCACACACCAAATGAAGCTTTCTTTTCAAACCCAACTTTTGACTTAGCTGTGGCTTTAATTCAGAAAAGTCAGAATGTGACAGCAGCTTCAGTGAAGGGGAAGTGATGGCCCAGTGCCATTATTGCTGGACTGTTAATCCAGAGATCCAGGTAATATCCTGCAGACTTGGATTTGAATTCCATTATGGCAGACAGTGAAGTTTGAACTCAATTAAAAACAACATCTAGAATTAAGGGTCTAACGATGAACTATGAATCCATTGTTGATTGCCGGAATAACTCAACTGGTTCACTTATGTCCTTTACCTGATCTGGCCAACATGTGACTCCAGACCCAGAACGATGTGGTTGACTCTTGACTGTCCTCTGAGCAATTGGGGACGGGCAATAAATGCTGGCTTAGCAAGCAACGTCCTCACCTGAATGAATACAGAAAAAAGAATTGTGTTTTGTCTTTGTCACCTTCACGTATTCCTCAGGATTTTAACCAAACTATTCCAGTATGGAGCATTTAAATTAAACTCCTTAGTTGAGCTAACCTCTTTTGAAAAATTCTAATGAACTTTGCTTTCTCATGAGCAATTGTTTCACACATTTAGCTTCTGCCAAGCCTTCTGCCCAGACTGACATTCAGACTTTCTTTCTAAAGATTTCTCCTCAAATATTATTGAAGCTTTCTGTTCCTTAATTGATATCTATATCTCTTGGTTATTGATTCCTCTACAAAAGGGAAAGTTTTTACCCTATCTACTTTATCTATGCCCCTCATAACATTGTACACCTCAGTCAGACCCCCTTGTTAGCCATGTCTGTTCTTAGGAAGTTCTATCCCACTTTATCCCCATCTTACCATGTGCCATTCCCAGGCCAACCCACCACTGAACGGTTATCTGCCAAAAGACAAACATTGCTAGCATCTGCAATGTCTTTAAGAGCACCATGTATACTGGTTACATACTTTTCCTGTTTGAAGATCCACTCTGGACCTGTGATAATCCTTCACCAAAGCCCAGTGGTCACCGGCATCTTGTCGTTGACTACTTCCCAAGAAGAGGAAGAAAGGAAAAATGGGAAACTATAGGTATCAGCAGGGGAATGATATGAAGTTGTGATGAAGTAAGTCTTAATATAGCTGGAAGCATATGATAGATTAGAGCAGATCCGTATGATTTTACAAAAGAGAAATCCTGCTTGATAAGTTCATTTGATTTTTTTAAGGGTGCAACTAAAATGGCGCAGAAGAGGGATCCAGTATTCAAAAGGAATTTGATCAGTTGCCACATAAAAGATTAATACTTGGGTGAACTTAAGGCTGATGACTTGTAGGCAATAGTTTGAGGGTTGGTCAATGGATGGCAAGCAGAGAGTGGTCATGAGTATTTTCAAGTTGGCAGTCTATGACTAAGGAACCAATAGATATTTTATTCCCTTTTGAATATTCCTTTTGAATATCCAGGAGTACCGCATTTACTGGTCCTCTCTTATGCACCATTTTAGTTGTGCCCTTAAAAAATCAAGTGAACTTATCAAGTGGGATTTCTCTTTTATAAGTGCTGAGGTCTCAGCTATTAACACTCCATGTTACTGATTTACTTGAAGGCATGGCTAATAATGTACCTACGCTTGGAGTGACATGTAGGCCAGGCCATTTGAGGATGGCATATTTTATTCCTTTTTGAATATTCCTTTTGAATATCCAGGAGTACCACATTTACTGGTCCTCTCTTATGCACCATTTTAGTTGTACCCTTAAAAAAATCAAGTGAACTTATCAAGCAGGATTTCTCTTTTATAAAATTACATGGACCTGCTCTGATCTATCATATGTTTCCAGGTGCATTGTTAAGACTTACTTGATCATAACTTTGTATCTTTCCCCAGCTGACTGCCTATAGCTTCCCATTTTCCCTTTCCTTCTTTTCTTCAGAGAAGTAGTGTAACATTTGCCAACATCCAACTGACAGAATCATAACTGAACCTAAGAAAGATAAATAATAATATTATGCATTAAGAGCTGGTATCTGTTTTTCATTTGCAAATGTTGGTGGTGGAAAGATTGAAACATGATATTATGCTAGACACTCTCAGTTTCTTGCCTCACACACAGTATCCTTTGGTTCAAACATTTGGCCCATCATAAAAAACAGTTAATATCAAAAGAAGTTAAGTCGTCAACCCAACTTGGTTTTCAAACCAGCAGTTTACCTTTGTGAACTTCATTTTTCTTGCTTCAAGGTATGAATTCACAGTTGGTTACAATTACACCAGCAGAAAAACCCATCTTGGACCATGTACTGTAACGTGTTTCCAATTTCATTAAAGAGCTAATTGTCCCGTTAATGTTCTTCTTTAACTTTAGGACTATTCCTTTCAAATGGATTATACTTGTGATGCCAATTTTTGCATCAAATGTTTGATTTTTTGGTTAATCAAGTGGGCAATTTCGGACCTGTGGTATGATTGTGAGAAATGTTTTAGTGGGGTTCTGAGTGACCTTCTTCCTTCAAACCATGCATACAGATGAATAGGGCATTTGCATTGTAATCTGATGGACATCAATGGATGGCAAGTGACAACACTGTTTGCTTATGAAACAACAATTACTGCATTTCAGAAAAGTAATACTTCATAAAAGTTCTAGGAGTTATGCAACAGAAAGCCACAAAGAAAAAAGTAAGTGTTTTACTTTCAGCAAGATCCCTCCTTAATTTATCTTAAAATATATTTAAAATGCTTCATAAATTTGAAGAAAGGAAAAAATTAAATGTAAATACTGATGTAACATGAAGAGATTTCGCTTCACATAGTATTTTGCATCTACAGGTCTGAAGTTACAATCAGTAATATTAGTTTTTATTTATATACACCCATCCACTGCATGGCCATACTCAGAAAACTTACAGCTGAAAATGTGTTGCTGGTTAAAGCACAGCAGGTTAGGCAGCATCCAAGGAATAGGAAATTTGACGTTTCGGGCATAAGCCCTTCATCAGGAATGAGGAGAGTGTGCCAAGCAGGCTAAGATAAAAGGTAGGGAGGAGGGACTTGGGGGAGGGGCGATGGAGATGTGATAGGTGGAAGAAGGTCAAGGTGAGGGTGATAGGCTGGAGTGGGGTGGGGGCGGAGAGGTCAGGAAGAAGATTGCAGGTTAGGAGGGCGGTGCTGAGTTGTGGGAACCGACTGAGACAAGGTGGGGGGAGGGGAAATGAGGAAACTGGAGAAATCTGAGTTCATTCCTTGTGGTTGGACGGTTCCTGGTTGGGTCCAAATTTTGTTGGTTGGAATGTAGTTCAGAGTCCGTGTGGGATCAGTCGGTTCCGTAGGCAGGTGCTGAGGAAGGAGATGTGGCTGTGGTAATGAGTCTGTTTGAGAACGTGGCTGAAGAGCTTCTGTGCAGAGGAGATGACCTGGGGGGTGCAGTCCCACACGGACTCCGAACTACATTCCAACCAACAAAATTTGGGCCCAACCAGGAACCCTCCAACCACAAGGAATGAACTCAGATTTCTCCAGTTTCCTCATTTCCCCTCCCCCCACCTTGTCTCAGTTGGTTCCCTCAACTCAGCACCGCCCTCCTAACCTGGAATCTTCTTCCTGACCTCTCCGCCCCCACCCCACTCCGGCCTATCACCCTCACCTTGACCTTCTTCCACCTATCACATCTCCATCGCCCCTCCCCCAAGTCCCTCCTCCCTACCTTTTATCTTCGCCTGCTTGGCACACTCTCATCATTCCTGATGAAGGGCTTATGCCCGAAACGTCGAATTTCCTATTCCTTGGATGCTGCCTAACCTGCTGTGCTTTAACCAGCAACACATTTTCAGCTGTGATCTGTGATCTCCAGCATCTGCAGACCTCATTTTTTATCAGAAAACTTACAGCTTCACTACTTAGGAATATACTAGTCCATCTTTCAAAAGTAAAAGATGTCAGTGAATGAATGCACAGGATTGGAGGTAGTGAACTATGAATGATCAAATCAACAGCTGAATGATAGCACAAAAATCATGCTAATGGTTGAGGGGAGAAGAAATACTGTACTTGGGAAGAATAAAACAGGAACCGTGGCAAAACAATTCCAAAAGAGAGGTCTCTGGTAAATATTGGGAGTAAGATGATTAGAAGATGCCCATCATATGGTGAGCTGTACTAGCACTCAATAAGGCTATGCTTTAAAGAGAAAGATCAATGACTTAAAGCCTAAGGGAAGAAATCAAGCTTCAGGCAAGATAACAAACTGTATCATAATCACCTTGTTTACATGGATTTTATGATGTGGAGGTGTCAATGTTGGACTGGGGTGGACAAAGTTAAAAATCACTCAACACCAGGTTATAGTCCAACAAGTTTCATTGGAAGTACAAGTTTTCAGAGAGCTGCTCTTTCATGAGGTAGCTAGTGGGACAGGATCATTGGACACAGAATTTATTGTAAAAGATCATAGCATCATACAACTGATGCGATGGATTGAACAAACCTAGATTGCTGTTGTCTTTCATCTTTTAGAATGGGTCGCAGGTTTTGATTCATTGATACGTAATTTCCAGAACTTCTTTCAAGTAACATTCCCAAGATAACTTAAGGTTTTATATATAAAAAAAGAGACATCTCAGCTCAGACAATGCATTAAAGGTGTGAAGGGAGATCCTGTATGTATTCCAGTCTTGAGTCAGACTGGTTCTATTTCCAAAGTAGGAATTTATAAAATATCACTTGGACTGACTGCTTACAGATTGTATGCTTTATGAACAAAATACACCATATCTGCAAACACAATTCTGCAAATGCAAATTCTGCGTGAGTGTGTGAGTATATCATTATGTGTAGGTGTGCTTGTGCGTGGGTGTGTGTGTGAGAGTGTATAGTTAAGTGGGGTTACCTGTAATGTGTCATGGATTTTAGTAAAGCCTTTGACAAATTTCCACATGGTAAACTAATTAGTAAAGTTAGATCATATGAGATCAGGGTGAGCTTGCCAATTGGATATAATGGTAGGAGACAAAGGGAGGGGTGGAGGGGAGTTCTTTGGACTGAAGGCCTGTGATCAGCGATGTTCCACTGGGATCGGTATTGGGTCCACATTTGTTCATTATTTACAGAAATGATTTGGGTGATAATATAAGAGGCATGGTTAGTAAGTTTACGGATGACACTAAAATTGGTGGAATAGCAGACAGTGAAGAAGGTTACCTAAGATTACAAAGAGCTCTTGATCAATTGGAAGATGGAGTTTAATTTGGATAAATGTGAAGTATTGCTCTTTGGTAAAAAAGACAAGGACAGGATTTAAGCAATTAATGGTAGGGCATTGGGTAGTGTTGTAGAACAGAGAGGCCGAGGGGTTCAGGTACATAATTTGCATCACAAGTAGACAGGATTGTTAAGAAGGTGTTCCGGGTGCTTGCCTTCATTGCTTAGGCCTTTGAGCTTAGGAATTTGAATGTCATGTTAATGTTGTACATGACCTTGGTGAGGCCTTTTCTGGAGCACTGTATGCAGCTCTGGTTGGCTTGTCATGGGAAAAATATTATTAAATTAGAGAGGGTTCAGAAAAGATTTGGCAGTTTGTTGCCAAGACTAAAGGATTTGAGTTATAAGGAGAGGGTGGTTAGGGTGGGCCTTTTTTCACTGGAGCATAGGAGGTTTAGCAGTGACCTTATGGAAGTTTATAAAATTATGAGGGGCATAGAAAAGCTGAATAATCAGTGTCTTTTCCCTAGGATTGGGAAGTTCAAGACTAGGGGATATACTTTTAAGGTGAGAGGAGAAAGTTTTATAAAGAACATGAGGGGCAACTTTTTACACAGAGAGTGGTTTGTGTCTGAAATGAACTGCCAGAGGCAGCAGTGGATGTAGATGCAGCTTAAAATGTAAAAAACATGAATAGGAAAGGTATGGAAGGATATGGGCCAAAAGCAGGCAAGTGGGACTGGTTTAATTTGGGAACATAGTCAGCGTGGACTAGTTGGCTCAAGAGTAAAAAATGAGGTCTGCAGATGCTGGAGATCACAGCTGCAAATGTGTTGCTGGTCAAAGCACAGCAGGCCAGGCATGCTGCCTGGCCTGCTGTGCTTTGACCAGCAACACATTTGCAGCTGGTTGGCTCAAGAGTCTATTTCTGTGGTTTATGATTCTGTGACTCGAAGAAAGAAGCAATAATACAAAAATGGCACCCAATCCACCACCTTCACTCCCACCATGACTGATACATGTTAGTAGCAGTGTGTGCTACCTATATGTTGCATTGCAGCAACTCTCCCTGGCTTCTTTGATTACATTTTCCAAATTTGCAACTTCTACCATCTGGAAGGAAAAAGGCATTAGATGCAGTGGAACACCATCACCCTCTAAGCTATTTATCATCCTGACTTGGAACTACATCACTGTTCCTTTATTTTTGCTGCATCAAAATTCTCAAACTTTGCCTTAAACAGAACTGGATGCATCAATAATCCCTTGGATCAAGAAGATTTATCAGCAAGGTCTTCTCAAGAGCAGTTATAGATGGGTAACAAATGCTGGATCTTACTAATGATGTCCACATCTGTAAAGGATAAAAGAAAGAATATGGAAAAGTATAAAGTGAATTGTATAGTTGCTATTGGAAGTATTGCATTAGTATGGATTCCTTTTCCTAAATTCAATATCCAATTGGAACCAACATGAAAAATAAGTGATACAATTGAAGTTGCAAGGGTTGCATTTTGTGCAGCCTTTTCTGATTTATATTTTAGAAAATTGGTCTGCTTAAATTACTTACTTTAACCATTCAGAAAAGCGCAACATGTAGTTTTTTTTTCTCTCTGCTACAGGCAGATTTAATGCACCAATTTACACATAATGTTAATCACATTATGTGCCAGACTTTTAATCACATAAATATACATTATTCAGCAGATAGTTTAATAAGTAGTCAGTCATGAATTTAGCGCTGTCGGCTAGTTTTGTTCTCCTGGTGTTCAGAAACTACTTGAGGGATATTGTTTTTTCAGGTTCCAGTTTAGTAATGACCAATCATATGCAAATTAATACTCTGTCTAAACAAGGATTACACTATTACCTGCATGTCCATTTTATGAATCACACAATCAGAGGTACATATCGATCTTGCTTTATGTTTAATCACAAAGTTCATTACAATTCAAGTTTTTGAAATAATTATGACATTTTCAATGTCTGTCCATTTACAGTTATTTTCCTTTGATCTTTTATTGGAAAATAGTATCAACATTTATTGCCCATCGCAAATTGCCTTGGGACTGAATGGCTTGTTAGACCAATTCAGAGGGCAGTTAAGAGTCAACCACATTGCTGTAGGTCTGGAGTCACATGCAGCCAGGCCAAGGAAGGATAATAGATTTCCCTTCTTAAAGAGCAGGAGTAAACCAGATGGGATTTTGCATTGATCAGTTATTTTGCTGTAGCAACATTCTTGAGAATATAATAGACAAAGATTCGGAGATTCATATAGCAGAAAATTTCCTTCAGCCTATCGAGTCTTTACTGATATAACTATCATTAAAAGTCCGCTAATCCTAATGTCCTGCACTTATCCCATACCTTTGAATTTATAATATTTGAAGAACTCATTCAAATACATTTTTTTACAGGTGGTAAAGTTTCCAGCCTCCACTAACTTCCCAGGCAGTGCATTCCAGATTCCCACCATCCTCTGAGTCAAAACATTTCTTTCCCAAATGCCCTCTGAATCTCCTGCCCTTACTCTAAAACATCTTGTGATTGATCCTCAACCAAGGGAAACAGTTGTTCTCTATTCTGCTTGATCATGACCCTTACACACTTCAATCATGTCCATCCTCAGTTCTAAAGAAAACAATCCAAGCCTATGTATTCCCTCCTTATGGCTCAAATTCTTCATTACATTTTATGTCCTGGCTAATATCCTTTGTGCTCCTCTCATGCTATCACATCCTTCATGTAGTGAGGTGACCAGAATAGTACATAGGACTCCCAGTTGTGGCCTCACTAATGCTCTGTACAACTTCCACATTACCTCCTTACTCTTATACTCTATGCCATGATTTATGAAAGAAAGTGACCCATATGTCTTGTGAAACTATTCATATACTCTGCCAACTTCAGGAATCTGTGAATAATCATCCCAAAATCCCTTTGTTCCTCTAAAGTGCCCAATGTCCTGCCATTCATTAAATACCCCTTCACCTTGTTTCTTCTTTCAAATTGTATCACTTCACACTTATCAGAGTGAAATACCAACTGCCACTGGTCTTCCCATTAAACCTCGCAGTAAGGTTGAAATTAACTCGGAGATGATGAGATCTGAAGATGCTGGAGATCAGAGTTGAGAGTTTGTTGCTGGAAAAGCACAGCAGGTCAGGCAGCATCCGAGGAGCAGGAAAATCAACATTTCCAGCCGGAGCCCTTCATCAGGATTCCCATCAGACCTACCCATCAATATCTTCCTATAACCTGCAACCATATTTTTTCGCTATTAACCACACTACCAATCTTGTTGTTCCATACATATTAGATTGAATTGAAATTCCACCAGCTGCCTTGACCAATAACATCAGTACAATAGCCTTGTTGTCTAGATAACCTGTCTATTGAAATTACCACCATCTTATCAACACAAAAAGGAAAGAGTGAGGATTGTGGAGTCACTCTCGACTCTGATCTCCAGCATCTGCAGTCCTCACTTTCTCCTGGCTGATTTGAGATGCTAATTTCATGATTTCAATTGTTCTGCCCACGACCGCAAGAAATTACAGAATTGTGAATGCACCCCGGTCCATCATGCGAATCAACCTTTCATCCATTGTCTCCATCTCTACTTAGTGTTACCTAATAAAAGCAGCCAGCATAACAAAGACTTCGTACTCCTTAGTTATACTCTCATCCACCCACTTCCTTCATGGAGATGATACAAAAGTGTGAAAACATGTATCAACAGATTCAAGAACAGCTTCTTCCCTGCTGTTATCATACTTATTAATCGACCTTGCATTGCATTAAAATTTATCTTTCTCCACATTTTCTCTGTAGCTGTGGCACTCTTTCAGAGTTTATTTTGTTCTGGTTGTTTTAATGGAGAAAACTTGAGGCAGAGGTACAGCGTGGTTTTCTCAGAATGAATAAAATAAATAGCTCATGAGACCTTTTTTTTTAGAAAAGTTGGAACAATAGAAGCAGCCTGAATGGGTGAGGTCAAGCTCCCACAGAGCCAGGATTTTTAGTTTTCACCTTCTGCAGGCGCTGGGGTTTTGAAACTGGATATGAAAGCTTTTTGTTATAATTAAAAGCCAGTGTTCTCTTCCTGTCGCTAGAATTGTATGTGAGACAATCTATTTTACTAAATTTGCCTTTACCAAGGGTATGATTATGGAATGTTATTATATTGGAACAGTCAATTAATGGTAGTGAATATGCATATATGATTTTGTTAAACATTTCAATTGAGTTGTACTTAAGCCATTTTTTAAAATGTTATCTGTATTTTAACTGTAGTGTCAAAGTTATAGTCAAGGCTCCCTGCTTAATATATTTTTGAGAGGATTTGGTCTGGACCATAACAAAATGGGAATTCTTATCAAGACCAAAATTTCTAATTCTAGGTTTTGCTTAGGATTATTGGACTCAAGGTCAGCAAGTGGTGAGCATTAGTGTTTTATTTTAGGTACTGTATTCAGTTGCTTTACATAGGGTATGCCTTGTGCAGTAATGGCTCTTTCAGTCTTAAGAGTGAAAGATGAAAGGTAGGAGTAATGATTAGGACAGTAATGGAGAGCAATTCCATCATAATCAAAGGCCTGGTGGGGATCAGTTTAAATATTTCCAAGCATTGCCTAAGTTTGGCAAGGAGGATGTAGAAGCCTTTTTTCATTTCATTTGAGAAAGTGGCTAAACAAATGAAATTGCCAGTGGGTATTATTGATTCAAGCAAAGTTGGTCGGTAGAGCAAGTGAGGCAGTTGCATCACTATCAGAGGAGGTATCTGGGGAGTATGAGGAGATTAAGAAAGCCATCTTAAGTGCATATGAGCGTAGAAGCCTCCAGACAACATTTAGGAATCTAAGGAGGGACCCTGGTCAAACACACATAGAGTTTGAAAGGATCAAACAAAGTAATTTGATAGGTGAATAAGGGCATTAAAGTTAGATCAAACATATAATACTCTTCAAGAGATGGTTATTTTGGAGTTCCAAAATTAACTTGCTGAAGTCATGAGAACGCATGAGGAAGAGCAGAGTCAAAATGGTAAGATTAGCAGCAGCTGAAAATGTGTTGCTGGTTAAAGCACAGCAGGTTAGGCAGCATCCAAGGAACAGGAAATTCAACGTTTCGGGCCAGAGCCCTTCATCAGGAATGAGGAGAGGGTGCCAGGCAGGCTAAGATAAAAGGTAGGGAGGAGGGACTTGGGGGAGGGGCGATGGAGATGTGATAGGTGGAAGGAGGTCAAGGTGAGGGTGATAGGCCGGAGTGGGGTGGGGGCAGAGAGGTCAGGAAGAGGATTGCAGGTTAGGAGGGCGGTGCTGAGTTCAAGGGAATCAACTGAGACAAGGTGGGGGGGAGAGGAAATGAGGAAAGTGGAGAAATCTGAGTTCATCCCTTATGGCTGGAGGGTTCCCAGGCGGAAGATGAGGCACTCTTCCTCCAACTGTCGTGTAGTTATGTTCTGACAATGGAGGAGTCCAAGGACCTGCATGTCTTCGGTGGAGTGGGAGGGAGAGTTAAAGTGTTGAGCCACGGGGGGGTTGGGTTGGTTGGTTCGGGCGTCCCAGAGGTGTTCCCTGAAGCGTTCTGCAAGTAGGCGGCCTGTCTCCCCAATATAGAGGAGGCCACATCGGGTGCAGCGGATGCAATAGATGATGTGTGTGGAGGTGGTGAATTTGTGGCAGATATGGAAGGATCCCTTGGGGCCTTGGAGAGAAGTAAGGGAGGAGGTGTGGGCGCAAGATTTGCATTTCCTGTGGTTGCAGGGGAAGGTGCCGGGAGTGGAGGTTGGGTTGGTGGGGGGTGTGGACCTGACAAGGGAGTCACAAAGGGAGTGGTCTTTGCGGAACGCTGATAGGGGAGGGGAGGGAAATATATCCCTGGTGGTGGGGTCTGTTTGGAGTTGGCGGAAATGACGGCGGATGATAATCTACAAAGATTAGCAGCAGAAATAGCAAATGTTTATGAGTTGGTTCATAAATTAAAGTTTGGCTTCTGACATCAATTTCAATCTATGATGAATAGAGAAATCCTCAGATGGTAAGAAAAAGGAAGATCCCACTGAAGATAATAAAGATAGTTTACCACAGGGTAGAAAGGAAATCCATGAGGGGGAAAGAGAAGTTAAAAAAGCTTAGATATGTTCACTGGAATAAAGTAGGCTATATGAAGTCACGATATTGGCAGCTTTGAAAAGACTTGGGAAGATGGATGTGGGAAAAAGGATAATCCAGTAAGTTTTGTTGAAGTGGTAAAGGTTGAGGTTAAAAAGCTACAAAAGAGTTCGCAACCTGGTCAAGGGTTGGTCGCAAAGAAAGTGCCAGATCTCTTTAAAGAATTTACTTGCCTGGGGAAGGTTTACTTTCGTGCATGCCAGGAGGAATGGGTAAAGAATTTAAGATTTTAAGGGATACAGGAGCAAGTCAATCTTTGATGGTGCGGGATGAAGAGATATGTAATTCAGAAGGTGTATTACCATAAAAAGAGAGAATACATAAGGTTCATCATGAGAAGACCAGTGTTTCATTATATAAAATGAGGTTGGAAAGTCTGGTGAAAAGTGGTGAAGTCTTGTTAAAAGTAGTAGAGGAATTCTCAGTTCCTGAAATATGGGTTTTCCTTGATAACAATATACCACAGGTGAGAGTGATGTCTACAATGGTTGAATTTTCAGTAGAAAATCAGGCAACTGAGGTGTTACAGGAGGTATATCCTGGGATTTTTTTCCTGACTGTGTGGTTATAAGACCATAAAGCCACAGATGGAAACTGGAGGAAAACTCAAAGAATAAGGTAAGGAAATTGAAGTACGTTTATCAAAAACGATGCAAAATCAAATGGTTGAGGGAAAGTGGAGGACAAAGTGGATACCTTTAGTTCAAAGAAATTAACTGAATTATGACAGAAAGATGAAAAACTGAAACAATTGTACTGAAAAAGCAAATTGAAAAGAAAAATCTCAGTGTATCTCAGAATGCTACTGCCTTAAAAATGAAGTCTTGATGGGAAACTGGCAACCATCACATATTCGAGTGGATGAAAAATGGGCAGAAGTTAATCAGTTGTATTACCATTGCATTAAAGAAAAGAGGTGTTGTGAGGAACAACTGAATTTCCAGTAGGAGATTATTTGAGAGTAATGAAAACTCAAGCCAAAATACAAAAACATTTTTATTGCCCTGGATTGCATAAGGGTGTGGTTGACTGTTGCTGGACATGTAATATGTGCCAGGTAATTGGAAAACCTCAGGCAGTGCCAAAAATAGTGCCCTTAATACCCGTTCCCACATTTGAGGAACTTTTTAATCAAACCTGAATTGATTGCATAGGACCCCTGCCTAAAACAAATCAGAACTTGTTGACCATAGTAAATGTGTCTACTAGATTTCCAGAGGCAATTCCACATCACTGGACCATGACTAGAAGGATTGCAGAACGGTTACTCAATTTTTTACTAAGTCTGGACTACCCACAGAAATATAATTGGAACAACAGTCAAATTTTATATCGAAATTATTCAAGGAAGTGATGGGTAGTGTAGGAATAAACATTTAAAATCTAATGTCTACTATCAGAATCACAAGGCGTGTTAGAGTCATGGTACTAAACTTTCAAGATCATGTTGAGGGCTGATAGTCAAGACTCTCCAGAGGATTGGGATAAATGAATTCCGTTTGTACTTTTTGCAATTAGGGAAGCACCAACAGGATCAACTAAATTCAGTCTATTTGAACTAGTTTTTGGGTGTGAGATGAGAGGGCCATAGAAGTTAATTAAGGAGAAATTGATGAATCAGAGTTCAGAGGCCATATATTTGGACTATGTGTCAAATATCAGAGAAAAATAAATTGAGTGGGTGTGCTGGCGGGACAGCTTTTGAAAGTAACACAACACATGATAAAACAGGAAGCAAACAAGAAATCAAACATTTGTAACTTTGTTAGTAGAGATAAGTACTAGTGTTACTCCCAATGGTAAGTGAGCCTTTAAAGGCATGGTTCAGGGAGCCTTATCAAATTAAAAAGGAAATTGAGTGAGGTGAATTATTTGATAAGAACACCAGATAGAAATAAATCTCACATTGTGTCATGTGAATATGCTCAAAATTTATATTAATAGAGAAGGAAAGCAAAAGGAGAATGTGCTATTGGTTCCAATACAGAGTGAAGAACCAACTTCAGAGGATTCTGAATTGGACATTCCTCAAATTAAATTGGACAATCAGGTAGTTGTCAAAAATTGGGATAAATTATTGAGTTATCTTCCAGATGAAAATCAAAGTGACCTGAAAGAATTTTTTACCGTCACATGGGGAGATGAGTGGAAATAAGTTGGGAAGAACTAATCTGATTAGGTATGATGTAGACATAGGAAATGTTGTCCCAATTAAGCAACATCCTTATAGAGTTAACCCTCTAAAGTCGACACAGGTTCAAAAGAAATTGAATCCAGACTCCAAAACAATTGAAATTGGTTGTAGCAAATGGAGCTCACCCATAATATTGGTGCTAAAACAGGATGGTCCCCAATGATTATGTGTGGATTACCACAAAACCAATGCAGTTACACAATCTGATTCATATCCTATTTCATGTTTGGGAGAAAGTATTTAGAAGCGGGGAGAAACCACTTGCAAAGTTCGACTTATTCAGTAGATACTGGCAGGTACTTTTATCCAGGACAGCAAAAGAAATTGTGACTTTCGTGATGCTTATTAGGCTGTCCCAGTTTAACTTCCATGCCATTTGGCCTGAAAAATTAGCTAGCCATATTTCAGTCATTTTAGGATTAACCAATTGTGTGGCGTACATATGGCGATTTTAGTCAGAGATGGAAGGAACATTTGGAGCATCTACTGGAATTTTTCAATTGACTTTGGTAGAGGGCTTAGTGATAAAATTTGCAAACAGTGTGTTCACAAAAGCCCAAGACGCATTCCTGGGCCATATCATTGGATATCGACAAATGCGATGTGTAACCAAGGGTTATGGGGAGTTTCCCATACCATTGACAAAGAGGGAAGTACTATGATTACTGGGGCTAAATTGTCTTTCCTGGAAGTTTGTACAAAAGTTTAGTAGTTTGGTTGCTCCACTGGCTGACATGTTGAAGATGTACAGAAAATTTCAGTGGATGGAGGAGTGTCAGAAACCATTGACAGCCTGAAAGCTATGTTAACCACTGCTCCAATGTTAGCCACATCTGATTATACAAAGCCATTCAAGTTCCTGCAGTTGCTGTGATCTTGAAACTGGATTTGGAAGCTTTTATTCATCTCTCTTTTACAGTTAAAATCTGGGATTCTTTTCCTGTTGCTGGAATTGCATGTCAGACAATCTATTTTTCTGAATTTGCCTTTGCCAAGGGTGTAATTATGAGATGTTACTATATTGGAACTATTATTAGTAGTAATAGTCAACATATCTATTATTTGGTAAGCATTTCAATAGAGTTACAATTAAGCCAATTCTCTTCTTTTTATTTTGTCTGTATTTTAACTGAAGTGTAAGCATATAGGTTTTATGTTATAAATGCAAATATGGGAAGTGGGGGAGGAGAGTGTAGAGCCTATAGTGCCAGAAGACTGGATGATAGCAAATGTTGACCTCTTGTTCAAGAAGGGGAGTAGAGACAACCTGAAAATTATAGACCAGTGAGCCTTACATCTGCCATTGGAAAGGTTGATAAGAGATAGGACTTATAATCATTTTGAAAGGAATAATTTGATTAGGGACAGTAAACACAGTTTTGTGAAGGGTACATCGTGCCTCACAAACCTTATTGAGTTCTTTCAGAAAGTGACTAAATAGGTGGATGAGGGTAAAACAGTTGATGTGGTGTTTATGGATACCAGTAAAGCATTTGATAAGATTCCTCAGGTTAGACTATTACATGAGCCATGGGATTGAGGGTGATTTCGATGATTGGATCACTGAATTTGGCTCGCTGTAGGAAGACAGAGGGTAGTGGTTGATGGGAAGTCTTCATCCTGGAGTTCAGTTACTAATGGTGTACTGCTAGGATCTGTTTTTGAGGCCACTCTGCTGTTTGGTATTTTAATAAATGACCTGGATGAGAGCATAGAAGGATGGTTTAGTAAATTTGCAGATGACACTAAAGTTGGTGGAGTTGTGGATAGTGCAGAAGGATGTTGCATGTTACAGAGGGATGTAGAGACGCTGCAGAGCTGGACTGAGAAAATAGAACTTAATGCGGAAAATTGTGAGGTGATTCACTTTGAAAGGAGTAACAGGAATACTAATGGGAGGTTAATGGTAAGATTCTTGATAGTGTGGATAAACAGAGAGATCTCGGTGTCCATTTGCATAGATCCCTGAAAGTTGACACTGAGCTTAATAGTGTTTTTAAGAAGGTGTACGGTGTGTTAGCTTTTAGTAGTAGAGGAATTGATTTACAGAGGCACAAGGCCATGTTGCAGCTGTACAAACTCTGGCACGGCTGCACTTGGAGTATTGTGTACAGTTCTGCTCACCGCATCATAGGAAGGATGTGGAAGCTTTGGAAAGGATGCAGAGGAGATTTTCTAGGATGTTGCCTGGTATGGGGGGGAGGTCTTATGAGGAAAGGCTGAGGGACTTAAGGCTGTTTTTGTTAGAGAGAAAAAGGTTAAGAAGTGACTTAATAGAGGCATACAAGAAGATCAGATGGTTAGATAGGCTAGACCATGAGAGCCTTTTTCCTCAGATGGTGACGGCCAGCATGAGGTGACATAGCTTTAAATTGAGGGATGATAGATCTAGGACAGATGTCAGAGAGTAATAGAGACACGGAATGCCCTGCCTGCAACAGTAGTAGACTCATCAACTTTAAGGACATTGAAATGGCCTTTGGATAAACATATAGATGATAATGGAATAGTGTAGATTAGATGGGCTTGAGATTGATTTCATAGGTTAATGCAACATAAAGGGCCAAAGGATCTGTATTGTGCTGTAATGTTCTATGTTCTGAAGTGTGTCTTGCCTAAATGTGAGTAGTTTGATCAATCAATTGCATCTGGAATACAACACCTTGCACTCATCTTTGAAATAAGATGTTGGAGTCTAGGCTCTCTTCCTAATATATTTTGAAGGGGTTAGGTCTGGTCCATGACAATATATTCTGCATTCTGTTCTATTACATTGATATACTTATATAATGTATGATTATAAGACCATAAGACCATATGACATAGGAGTGGAAGTAAGGCTATTTGGCCCATCGAGTACACTCCGTCATTCAATCATGGCTGATGGGTATTTCAACTCCATTTACCCGCAATCTCCCCGTAACCCTTAATTCCTCATGACATCAAGAATCTATCAATCTCTGCCTTGAAGACATTTAGCGTCCTGGCCTCTACTGCACTCTGCGGCAATGAATTCCACAGGCCCACCACTCTGTGGCTGAAGAAATGTCTCCGCATTTCTGTTCTGAATTGACCCCCTCTAATTTTAAGACTGTGTCCATGAGTCCTAGTCTCCTTGCCTATTCTGGATAGCACACAAAACAATACATTTCACTGTATCTTGATACATATGATAATAACAAATCACATCAAAATCTTACACCGGTTGAGGTTACCATGGAGGATTCTCCTTCGCAGCCTCTCCCCTTGTGTGAAGTGTGATGGTACTCAGCCTAAGCCATCATGAGTCACCTCTCTCTCTAATGAGAGAGCAGCCCTATGATGCTCTCGGACTATGACAGCTTTATCATTCTTCCCTAACCTGTCAGGTTCCCTTAAATTGCACATTATTCCTCATAACAAGATGATTCAATCTGGGAAAAGGGTGTTAAAAGTCTTGTTCTCATGAATGCAAAGGCATGCATGCTTTCTTCTTTCATTTTCTGACCCCAAGATGTATAATATGCAACGGTTTAAATTACAGCCTTTTCCTCGATATTATGATTCTGAGATTGAATATGCACCATTGATTCTCTTGGAGGCATTGATATATGTTAACAAATGTTTATTAAAAAGTTCGGGACTCAAACCGTTAACTATATTTCTCTGCCCACAAATGCTGCCAAACCTGTCCCATATTCTTTGTGTTCATTTGTGAGAATAGGTATGTAAATACTATGTTCAACTCCACTGATGCTGCCTAACCTGTTGAGTATTTTTCTCACCTTCTATTGCTAATTAACAGCTACTTGTCAGCCACATGTTTCAACCTGAAAGGAATGCCACCATTCTCTTATCAGTTTTTAGCTCAAAGTATCTTTAAAACTTGTTTTTATGTAAGCACAAATTTCGTGTTTTAATGTGTATTATTGCAGAATAGCATTCCTTGCGATTTGCAATCGTTTGGCACATTTATCGTCATCAAATCGAGGGTTAGCTTCCTTCAATTATTATGTAATTTTTTTATATTAGATGACATGTAGATCTCAAGGATTCATTGGGTAGCTGATCATACATTTCTTACAACTAAGAATTTTAATTGAAATTCATTTAATGATTTGAAGAAGAGTTCCGAGATAGCAATCACCTGACAATTAAATCTAGATAGTAATGTAATCTCCATCTCTACCATGAGACGTATCAATACAAATAAGTCTCCTCAGAGTCACTTCAATCTACACATTGAAAAGTTTGCTCAATCAATCCTGTTTCTTTCTTGCAGTTCAATGATTAGTTGCTTTCCTCAATATAAATGAGGTTGCTATGATAAACAGTTTTGATAAGTGCAATTTTGAGGCATTTATTTTGAAAATCAATATTCATCCAGGCTGACACTTCAATATGCCACTGAACAATTGTTGCCTTGTCCGTGGGTCAAATAAAATGTTAAACCTGGACCCTGTCTTGTATCTGAGTTGCACTTGGAAATTCTTGTGGTATTACCTTATTGAAGTGATGGGAGAGGATTTCCTTCATACCCTGGTCACTGGTTATCCCTACACCTATATCATTGATTTTGGCTCTTATGATCATAAGGCGGGATTTTTGCAGGATCCCTTAAAAAGATATTGAGGATCTTGGATTGAATGCTGAAATAACTGTACAGAGGCTGGGTGCGATGACCATTTATTTACGAATGCACAGTACATGGCTGTGGCCATCCAGATTGGAGTCAGTCCTCAACTGAGGAGATTCTAATATTTTCTTTTTTTTTTCTTATTTTATAACCGAAAGAAAATAGTATGTTTCCATTGTAAGTACTGGAAAATCTATTGAAATAGTAAAACACCATTGTAAAGGGTGTATCGAGTAAAAAAAAGGGTATTAAAGTTGAGGTAGTTCAGGTGTACCATGTTTCCTCAGAATCTACTGTGAGGGGAAAGATGACTTAGATTACTTACAGTGTGGAAACAGGCCCTTCGGCCCAACAAGTCCACTCCGACTCACCGAAGCACAACCCACCCAGACCCATTCCCCTACTTTTACCCCTTCACCTAACACTATGGACAATTTAGCATGGCCAATTCATCTACCTGGACTGTGGGAGGAAACTGGACCACCTGGAGGAAACCCAAGCAGACACGGGGAGAATGTGCAAACTCCACACAGTCAGTCGCTTGAGGCGGGAATTGAACCCGGGTCTCTAGCACTGTGAGGCAGCAGTGCTAACCACTGTGCCACTGTGCTGCCCACCACTTGGGCCATTCAAGAAAATTCTTCATGGTTACTGGTAAAGAAATTAGACCAATGTAGGTTCTGAATAGTTTATTACAAAGGAAGACATATTCCTTATTTTTCTAATCAAAGAGACAGCCTGAAATAACTGCTCAGAAGCTGATTCCCATCACTAAGTCACCCTTTATTTATGAGTGCACAGTATGTTGGCTGTTGCCATCCAACTCTTGGCTATATTGATCAGCCAAGGCTTTCCTAATTGACCCAGAGTAACCCAGTCAAGGATCTCATAGTCAACGAGGTCTGCCTGATCCCAATCACTACAAATACTGAACAACTGGGGTAGGCCTTCCAACTACTCCTCCTTGGAAATTGCCCATTCCCATGCCCACTTAGGGTTTGTTTCTCTGTACATTTTGTGCCTGCACCTCTCCAAAGTTCACCTTGCTTGTAATATAAGATGCAATATTAAAATCATTTAATATCTGTTTAAGGTCTTGTAATCTTGCGAACTAAATGAAAGCAAACCGTAATAAATTCAAGCAGTGCTAGCAAAGACTTAATAGTGAATAATGTAATATGTGAAGTAACTAGTTTAAACTTAAAATTAGGCAACACGAATTCTGAAAATATCTCTGTATGTAACTAATGTCCAGATGATAACTGTAGATAGAAGCAGATTGTTATGATGAGTTTCTGCCATATCAAATGACAGATATTCAAATTATTCATTTTTGAACCTTAAAGGTAAACTGTTCCACTCACAACATGGTAAAGCAGTGGGAAATGTGGATTATCAAATTTTACCATATGTTATGAACTAAGCCAGAGCACACAAAACGTTCTTAAGCAGGCAGCTCAGAGCATAATTTTGCAATTTGTTTCAGTGAGTGTACAATGAAAATTACCTGGATAATTTAGCTAGGTTGACTACTAAATTTTAACTAAATGCTTTCCTGATGAAGGGCTCTGGCCCGAAACGTCGAATTTCCTGTTCCTTGGATGCTGCCTGACCTGCTGTGCTTTAACCAGCAACACATTTTCAGCTACTAAATTTTAAAACAGGCAAAAATCTATTCACAAAATTGAACAAGGAAACAGAAATAACAGAATAAAGAACCCCTATAGAACTCAATCTATCCAACTTGACTTAAATGTGCTGTTCCAAATATACACAACAGTACCAATAAGTAAACTGTCTTTAAAAACCAGTATAAATGGAACACATGCTTGCAGGTTGCAGTTGAAAGGCTGAAAAGAGAGAGAGAGAGAGAGTTTCCACACAGCTCCCTGTTGAACTTCTCACCAGGTCAGACTGAACTAAAACTGCTCAACTCAGCTAGAGAGTTAACCACTCCCATTTCTTTATACAGGTCACTTCTAAAACATGACCACTTTGGCCTGAAGTCTCAACTGTTTACATATAAACAAAAGGCCTCTCAAAATGCTTTTCATCTCTGTACCAAATCAAACTGATCGGAGCCCGACCCAGTTTATTATCCCGCTGAAAAGAATCAAGGACAGAGTCTCCCTGAGCCAAGGAACAGCTTTTAGAAAAGCTATTGGAGCATGTGGTCTATATCCTTCTGATCTTGTGCCAACTTTAGAGCGTTATGCCAATAAGGATGTTGATTAATCGGAACAGCATCTCCTATATCTACATCATGCCTAATTAGGTTAGTACATCCCAGTTTATTTCCACATGTCCCCCCATATGGTAGTAATAACTCTTTCAGGTCATTTCAATTTTCTTGTGGAAGGTACCTCAATACTTTATCCCAATCTTTGACAACTTCCTCATTGTCCAATTTGATTTGAGGAATGTCCTCTGAGCTTGGTTCTTTCTTTTTTGCTGTAATTATTAACACCTTCTCCTCTTGCTTTCCTTCCCTATCAAAATACCTTTTGAGCAAAATCACATGACACTCTCTCTGAGATTTCTTCCTGTCTGGAGTCCTTATCAAGTAGTTCACCTCATTCAATTTCGTCTTGATTTGATAAGGTCCACTAAACCTTGTTCTTAAAGGCTCACCTACATTTGGCTTTCTCCTAGCCAACCAACACTGTGATTTTGTGTGGCCCCACTTTATTACATTGAAAACACTGGAGCCTTTTAACTTCTTTGTCCCCTTCAAGGGTTTCTTTTCTACCCTATTGTAAGTTATCCTTATGATCATCACCGAGATTTACCTTTCCCTTTCCACGTGAGGATTTCTATCCGTCATGGATTGAAATTGATTCTGGAAGCCTAAACCATGTTTTATGGACCAGCTCATAATCATCAGCCACTTCAGCTGCTAATCTTGGTGTTTTAACTCTCTGCTCTTCCACATGAGCTTGCGCTACTTCTTCACTGAGCCTACCCTCAGCCTTTAAAGTTGACTTTCCTTTTTAAATTTAGAATTTTAGATTCTCTACAGTGTGGAAACAGGCCCTTCGGCCCAGCCAGCCCATACCGACCCTCTGAAGAGTTAACCCACTTGGACCCATTTCCCTCTGACTAATGCACCTAGCACTATAGGCAATTTAGCATGGCCAATTCACCTGGCCTGCACATCTTTGGACTGTGGGAGGAAACCAGAGCAAACCCATGCAGACACAGGGAGAATGTGCAAACTCCACACAGACAGTCACCCGAGGCTGGAATTGAACCTGGGACACTGCTGCTGTGAGGTAGCAGTGCTAACCACTGAGCCACCGTGCAGCCCCAAGTATCAGTTTTTGAAGTTTAAAAGCTCTTTCTTTTTCTCTCTCTGCTCTGTCTTTTTCCCTCTCTTCTGCTTTTAATCGTAACTCAAACTGTTGCACTTCTGTTGTCCTTTCATAATCTCTCACCTCTCACTCAAGCTGCTTCATTTGCAATTGAAGTCTTGCCATCTCTATAGGTTCTGATGGTTTCTCTAGTAAGTTTAAAGGCTGACCTACTGCTGTGATTATCTCTCCTTTCCTCTCAGAAGCAGGCAGCTCCAATCCCAGCTGGTCTGCTAATTCCTGCAGCTTGTCACTGTAACCACTTCCAGAAAACTTTTGATGACTGAAAGAGCCATTACTATCCCAAGCTTTGTCTACCCAACCAAATGAACACCTGCAATAAAGACACGAGCACCTACCACTTGCTGTTGAAAATCTCGTAAAGAGCCCCCAAACTTTTATAGATGAAGCCAGACCACTCAAAATATGCTTAAGCAGGCCGCTCAGACCATAAATTTGCAATTTGTTTCAGAAAGTGTACAGTGAAAATTACCTGGAGTACGTTAGCTAGGTTGACTAGTAGATTCTAAAACAGACAAAAATGCATTCACAAAATTATACAATGAAACAGAAAGAACAGAATAAAGAACCTCTACAGAACTCAACCTATCCAATTAGATTTAATCATGCTGTTCCAAATATACTCAACAGTCCCAATAAGCAAACTCCCTTTAAAAAACAGTATAAATGGAACATATGCTTACAGGTTGTAGTTGAAGGGCAGAAAGAGAGAGAGAGCTCCCTGTCAAACCTCTCACCAGATTAGACTGAACTAAAACTGTTCAGCTCAGCTAGAGAACTGACCACTCCCCTTTCTTTATACAGGTCACTTCTAAAGCATGACCAATTTGGCCTGAAGTGTCAACTGTTTACAAATAAACAAAAGGTCTCTCAAAATATTTTTTCATCTCTGTACCAAACCAGACTGATCTGAGCCCGGCCTGGTTCATTACTCCTCTGAAAAAAATCAAGAGCAGTGTTTCCTTGAGCATAGGAACAACTTTTAGGTAAAAAAGGGACTAGCTTTGTGACACTTATAATAATTTAGTTTGAATACTTGAGGCCAAACTCTGACCTAAAATGGCAGTCATGATCACCTGGCAACAATTGGAGACATATTCAGAACATTATATTGAGTAGATGAAACCAGCTGCACTGAATTTATCCTTTTAAGAACAAAACATTAACTGAGTCACCTTTCATCATTTGGTTGCAACCAAATTGGTTGAAAATTGTGATGTTTCTTCTGTCTTTGACTTCCCAACCCTTCTATATATTAAGCTATTATAGAAACAGGAGAGACTTTGTGGAGAGAGAAGCGAGTCTGATGTGGAAATGGATGAAAGTGGGAAGGTTCACATTGATTGAACCCCGCTTGAGAGAACTTACATTTGCAGCAAAGATTTAAAATGGTTTTAATGTGAAATTAAACACCTGACAAAGCACTGCTTAACGTAGCATAGGCTGAGGATGTTATTAAATTTGATCAATTGCATGTAGCAGGCAATATTTTGTTCAAATGGCTTTCAAGTACGATAATTATACACAATGATATGAAATATATAGCTTATACCTTCATGGGAGATGAGATCCAATTCATGGAAGAGGAAAGGCATGTGATCTTTGGAAGGGAACACAAATCTTTTAAGAAAAGGCGTTCACTAAAACACATCTGGTAGATTTTTTTTATTATAAGGATTACTAGGATCCGTTATTATACTGCAATAAAGATCAAAGACTTAATTAAGAGGAATTTTCATGTCGGCATGCATCAAGAAACAAATGTGAAGCCATTCGTTGGAAGAGTTTGCAACATTAGTGATGAAATAGGTTGCATTTTAGGAGACAGAATTGTACTGGGGATGGGTTAGTGTTAAGAAATTAACTTTTTTCAATCTTTGTCTGAGACCTGGGTTATGGTTTTGGTCAGGAGGTGGAGATGGTGCTATTCATATGTTTGTGGATGATAGAATGGAAAGACAGATGTCAGGAACTGAGACAAGAAAAACAGATTGTCTACATTCAAAGCTAAGGCAGGTGCGGGAAAATGAGCCTAGTGTAGGTAGTAGTATATTTTCACAGTACAGCCTTGATGGACTGAAGGGCCTCTCCCGTACTATATGATTCTATGATTCTCTGGTTGTACGCATGGTGTGTGGTAGGGTGGGTGCAAGTCTGGCAAATGTAGTCCTGATGAAGGGCTTATGCCCGAAACGTCGAATCTCCTGTTCCTTGGATGCTGCATGACCTGCTGCGCTTTTCCAGCAACACATTTTCAGCGCTGGCAAATGTAGTCAGTAAAGATTAATGTAACATTATGCATGTGAATAAGACCAAAACTATATATGGATGCACTGAGCATGATTCATTTCTTCGGGTTGTTGCGCGGGAGAAAGAAGGAGGCAATAGAGCAGATCTGACAATCCAACCATCAAGACTTTAAGAATTTGTGCAACCAAAGGTATTGATAAAATGTTGATAATTAACTCCAAACTACTGAACTTTATTCTGTCTAAGCACTAAGGGTACTGTGTGCAGTTTTATTACCCTTGGTGATTATGCAAAACGTTTAGGTAAAGCCAAGAGAAGAGTTATTAAATAGGTGTCCAGTTTAAAAGCCTTTGGTTAATGCAATAAGCTTAGAGGCCTATATAATTTTGCCCAGAAAACTATAAACTTTGAGAAGTTGTAATGAGATTCTTAAAATAATGAGAAAGCTAGATTTGACCCACATTGATGCAGAATTTAAGTTAGGTAGGTTAACAAGGGCCAGGAGACATGAATATAATTTAACATCAGCTTCAAATAACTTAGGCATGAGGGCATACTTCTTATTGTAAAGGAATATAGATCTATTGAACAAGTTGACGGATACATCCAATGAGTACAAATTCACTGTAAGCAATTAGAAGATGGTGAGACAAGTTATTCAGTGTGATCAAAATACTGTACAGAATAGATTTACAAACTTTATATTGCTAGCAAAGCAACTATAGCTCAAATTGAAGATCACCATCTATTCAGCAGCTTCACTGATGCAGTTTGAATCGTTGTGATAAGGAATGGGTGTCTCTGGGTAGAAAGTCAAAAAATCTACAGCCTCAGCTTGAGATCATAAGACCATAAGATATAGGAGCAGAAATTAGGCTATTCAGCTGATCGTGTCTGCTCTGTCATTCAATTATAGCTGATAGGTTTCTCAACCTCATTCTCCTGCTTTCTCCTAATAATTAAATTGAATTGAATTGATTGATTTGAATTTATTGTCACGAGTACTGAGTCACAGTGAAAAGCTTTTTCTTGTGAGTAATACAGGCAGATCATAGAGTTAAGTCGCATAGTTAAGTAAATAATAGCTAAACAGCGGCATATAAAAAACACAGGTACAGGTGAATATTAAGAGTTTGTGAGTCCATTCAGCATTCTAAGCACAGTAGGGTAGGAGCTGCTATGAAAGTGGCTAGTGTATGTGTTTGGGCTTCTACACTTTCTCCCCCCTGGTCGAAGTTGAAGTAAAACATTGCCAGGATGGGATGGATCATTGAGAATGCTGGCGGCCTTTCCTTGGCAGTGGGCCTGGTAGATGGATTCTATAGATGGGGGGTTGGCCTCTGTGATTGGGCAGAGTTCACCACTCTCTGTAACTGTCTCTGTTCTTGAATGGTACAGTTGTCATACCAGATAGTGAGGAGAAAGTAAGGACTGCAGATGCTGGAGATCAAAGCTGAAAATGTGTTGCTGGAAAAGCGCAGCAAGTCAGGCAGCATCCAAGGAGCAAGAGAATCAACATTTCAGGCATGAACCTGAAGAAGGGCTTATGCCCAAAACATCAATTCTCCTGCTCCTTGGATGCTGCCTGACCTGCTGCGCTTTTCCAGCAACACATTTTCAAATCAGGTAGTGATACATCAAGACAGAATGCTCTCGATGGCATACCTATAAAAGTTGGCAAGGGTATTCGCCATTGTGCCAAATTTTCTCAGCTGGCTGAGGAAGAAGAGACGTTGTTGGGCCTTTGTAACCAGTGCATCCACAAGAAGAGTCCAAGAAGGTTTGTTGTGGATGACCACTCCCAGTTGTTTGGCACTCTCTACACGTTCCACCTCTGTACTGTTAATGTGTAGGGGGGCATGAGTAACATCCCGCTGAAAGTCAATCATGAGTTTCTTGGTTTTGCTGGCATTGAGAGCTAGGTTATTCTGAGTGCACCATTTTTCCAGGTCTTCCATCTCCTGTCTGTAGTCTGTTTCATTGCCATCTGAGATTCGACTGACTATGGTGGTGTCATCAGCAAACTTGTAATTAGCATTAGTGTGTTATATGGCAATGCAGTAATGGGTATACAGTGAGTACAGTAGAGAGTTGAGTGTGCACTCCTGGGGGAGTTCCAGTGTTGATTGTTAGTGAAGATGAAATATGGTCCCCAATCTTCACTGATTGTAGCCTCGATCCCATGATTCCCTTGATACTCAAGAACCTATCTATCTCAGTCTTAAATATAGCCAACGATCTGGCCTCCACAACCTTCTGTGACAATGAGTTCCATAGATTCACCATTCTCTGGCTGAAGAAGTTTCTCCTTATCTCTGTTCTAACAAGTCTTCCCTTTGTCAACCTTGTGAGTGGCTCAGTGGTTAGCACTGCTACCTCACAACACCAGGGACCAGGGTTTAGTTCCTACCTCAGGCAACTGTCTGTGTGGAGTTTGCACATTCTCCCCACATCTGTATGGGTTTCTCTGAGTGCTCTGGTTTCCTCCCACAGCCCAAAGATGTGCAGGCTATGTGGATTGGCTATGCTAAATTGCCTGTAGTGTGCAGGCTTTGTTGGCTAGCATGGGGAATGTGGAGTTATAGGGTGAGGGGATGGGTTTTGGTATGATGCCCTTTGTAGGGTTAGTGGGGACTCAATGGGCCAAGTAGCTTGCTTCCACACAGTAGGGATTCCATGACTTCGGGGCAGCATGTTGGCTCAGTGATTAGCATTGATGCCTCACAGCACCAGGGTCCCAGGTTTGATTCCAACCTCGGGTGACTGTCTGTGTAGAGTTTGCACATTCTCCCTGTGTCTGCGGGGGTTTCCTCTGGGTGTCCGGTTTCCTCCCACAGTCCAAAGATGTGCAGATCAGGTGAATTGGCCATGCGATATTGCCCATAGTGCAAGGTGCATTAGTCAGAAGGGGAATGGGTCTGGGTGGGTTACCTTTCGGAGCGTCAGTGTGGATTTGTTAGGCCAAATTGCCTGTTTCCACACCATAGGGAATCTAATCTAATCTAATCTCATCTCAGGCTATGCACTTGGGTCCTAGTCTTTCCTACCAATGGAAACATCTTCCCAACATCTACGTTGGCCAGGCCACGAAGTATTCTGTAAGTTTCAATTAGATTCCCCCCATATCCTTCACAACTCCATCGAGTATAAACCTAAGAGTCCTCAAATGTTCCTCATATGTTAAGCTTTTCATTTCTGGGACCATTCTCATGAACTTCCTCTGGACACAGTCCAGGGCCAGTACATCCTTCCTAAGATATGGGGCCCAATACTGCACACAATACTGCAAATGTGGTCTGACCAGAGTCTTATAGAGCCTCAGAACTACATCCCTGCTTTTATATTAAAGAATTCTCAAAATAAATACCATTATTGTATTTTCCTTCCTCACTATTGACTCAACCTACAAGTATACCTTGATAGAGTCTTGGACTAGAACTCTCAGGTCTCTCTGCACTTCAGACTTCTGAATTTTCTCCCCATTTAGAAAATACTGAATACTCTATTCTTCCTAACAAAGTACATGACTTCATACTTTCCCACGTTGTACTCCATTTGCCACTTCTTTGTCCACTCTCCGAACCTCTCCAAATCCTTCTGCAGTCCCCCTGCATCCTCAATGCTACCTGTTCCTCTATCTATCTTTGTATTGCCTGCAAACTTAGCCAGAATGCCCCCAGTTCCTTTATGTAGATCATTAATGCATATAGTGAAAAGTTGTGGTCTGAACACTGAGCTTTGTGAAACACCACTTGTCACCTGCTGCCATCCTGAGAAGGACCCTTTTGTCCCCACTCTCTGCTTTCTGCTAGATAGCCAGGCTACTATCCATGCAAGCACCTTGCCTCTGACACCATGGTCCCTTATCTTACTCAGAAGCCTCCCGTGCAGCACCTTGTCAAAGGCCTCCTTGAAGTCGAGGAACATAACATTCATTGGCTCACCTTGGTCTAACCTGCTCATTACTTCCTCAAAGAATTCTAGCAGATTTGTCAGGCATGACCTGCCCTTGATGAAACCATGCTGACCTTGCCCTATTTTACCATATACTTCCAAACATTCAGCAATCCTATTATCACAATGGAATCCAGGATCTTACCCATGACTGAGGTTAGGCTCATTGGTCTGTAATTTTGCCTTACTCCCTTTTTAAACAGAGGTGTCATGTCAGCAATTTTCTAGTCCTCTGGGACCCTCCCTGATTCTAGTGATTCCTGAAAGATCACCACTATCTCTTCAGCAATGTCTTCCAATATCTCTTCAGCAATGTCTCTTAGAATGCTGGGATGTAGTGGATTTAGATGAGGTGTCCACATCCTCAATGGCTCATCGTCAAGTGGTAAAGGATGGTCCTGGTTTTCTGTGGAAGGAGGAAGCTGAGGTTTTAACAGCCGAAACATTTATCAGATTGTGTTTGATGAAGTTTGCAATCAAACAGTTTGTGTGTCATCAGGAGGTGGGGCAGTCTTCAACCAATGGGATGTGGAGTGTGTTCCAATAATGATTGAGATCTCAGGTGAGGGCATGAGTTTTAGTTTTGAAGTCCTGAATGAATGGGAGTGTTTCATTTACTGTGTTCTTTGAGGCAAATATTTTTCCGGTGGATATCAGGAGGCTTAAAATAAACTCGGCACAGGAAACAACTTGTGGTGGAAATATTCCTGCTGGCTTCCAAGAGGTGGGTATCTATTATTTTGTGGGTAAGCTCCTGAGCAAGTGGAACAGCAGTCCTCTGCTTTAGGTTAGACCACAGCAAGTGGAAGTGTGCACTGTGTTAGTTCTGATGCCATAGATGATCACAACTAGTTTCCATGTGCGATTCGCACACAGAGATGTCAATCTTCACATGTTCTCTTTAAAAGTAAGCTTTCCAAATTGAAAACCTGCAAGCTAATGCTGTAAGGAATATAGACAAATGGCCACCAAGCTCCTGCCATAAACAGTAAAAGACAGCATGAGGATGCTTTCCACAATCACTATGGTTCTTAGTAGGTGTTTGATTGCTGTCAAAGGGACAGAAAGGAAGTTTCCAAAGTGTTTACATAAAATCAGTCCATATTTATTCCTGATGAAGATCCTTTGCTCAAAATATTAATTCTCCTGCTCCTTGGATGCTGCCTGACCTGCTGTGCTTTTCCAGCACCACACTCTGACTTCTGATCTCCAGCATCTGTAGTCCTAACTTTTTCGCTATATTTATTCCAATTTACCTTTCTTCTTGATAGAGATTTTAGTGATTTTACAGATGAGCAGTAAAGGTTTTGAACAGGATCATGGGGCCAGATTTTCTGAGGGATGGCAAACCCCATCCTAGAACATAGAACATTACAGTGCAGTACAGGCCCTCGAGCCCTTGACGTTGTGCCGACCCGTGAAACCAATCTGAAGCCCATCTAACCTACACCATTTCACTCTCGTCCATATGCCTATCCAATGAGTGCTTGTAAAGTTGGCGAGTCTACAACTGTTGGAGGCAGTGCGTTCCATGCCTCTACTACTCTCTGAGTAATAAACTACCACTGACATCTATCCTGTATCAATTACCCCTCAATTTGAAGCTATGCCCCCTTGTGGTAGCCATCACCATTCAAGGAAAAAGTCAGTCATTGTCCACCCGATCTAACCCTCTCATGATCTTATATATCTCAATTAAGTCAGCTCTCAACCTCCTTCTCTCTAATAAAAACAGCCACAAGTCACTCAATCTTTCCTTTTAAGACTTTCCCTCCATACCAGGCAACATCCTAGTAAACCACCTCCAAATCCTTTCCAAAGTTTCCACATCCTTCCGATAATGTAGTGACCAGAACTGTACACAATGCTCCTGTACACAATACTCCTGAACGCAACTGCACAAAAAGTGCGGCTGCACCCGAGTTTTGTGCAACTGCAGCATGAGTTCATGGTTCCGAAACTTGATCCCTCTACTAATAAAATCTAACACACTATATGCCTTCTTAACTACCTCGGTGGCAACATTTAGGGATCTATGTACACAGACACCGAGATCTCTCTGCTCATGTACACTACCAAGAATCTTACCATTAGCCCCATACTCTGCATTCCTTCCAAAGTTAATCACCTCATATGTTTCTGCATTAAACTCCACTTGCCATCTTTCAGCCCAGCTCTGCAGCTTATCTATGTCCCTCTGTAACAGACAATATCTTTCATCACTATTCACAACTCCAGCAACCTTAGCGTCATCTGCAAATTTGCTAACCCATCTTTTTACGTCCTTGTCCAGGTTGTTTATAAAAATGACAGACAGCAGTGGACCCAAAACAGATCCTTGTGGTACAGCACTAATAATTGAACTTCAGGAGGAACATTTCCCATCAACCACCACCCTCTGTCTTCTTTCACCGAACCAATTTCAGATCCAAACTGCTAAATCGCCCTCAATCTCCTGTCTGTGCATTTTGTGCAGTAGCCTACCAAAGGGAACATTATCAAATGCCTTACTGAAATCGATATACACCAGAACAACAGCTTTACCCTCGTCCACCTGTTTGGTCACCTTCTCAAAGAACTTAATAAGGTTCGTGAAGCACAACCTACCCTTCACAAAACTGTGCTGACCAACCTTAATCAATTTATTCCTATTGAGATGATTATAAGTCCTATCTCTTATAATCTTTTCCAACATTTTACCCACAACCAAACTCAGGCTGACTGGTCTATAATTACCAGGATTGTCTCTACTCCCCTTCTTGAACAAGGGGACAACATTTGCTATCCTCAAGTCTTCTGGCACTAATCCAATAGACAATGACAACATGAAGATCAAAGCCAAAGGCTCTGCAATCTCCTCCCTGGCTTCCCAGAAAATTCTCAGATAAATCCCATTTAGCCCAGGGGATTTATCTATTTTCACACTTTCCAGAATTTCTTACATCTCCTCCTTATGAAGCTCAATCCCATCTAGTCTAGTAGCTTGTTTCTCAGTGCTCTCCTCGACAACATTGTCTGTTTCCAGTGTGAATACTGATGAAAAATATTCATTTAGCGCTTGTCCTATCTCCTCTTACTCCGCGCACAACTTCCCACTACTGTTCTTGAATGTACCTAATCTTACTCTCATCAATCTTACATACTTACAGAAAGCTTTAGGGTTTTCCCTGATCCTATCTACCAAAAAATTCTCATGTCCCCTCCTTGCTCATCTTAGTTCTTTCTTTAGTTCTTTCCTGGCTACCTTGTAACTATCAATCACCCGAACTGAGCTTTCACATCTCATCCTAACACAAGCCTCCTTCTTCCTCCTGACAACAGATTCAACTCCCTTCACAAACCACAGATCCTGGGCTCGACAACTTTCTCCCTGTCTGACAGATACATACTTACCAAGGACACACAGTAGCTATTCCTTGAATAAGATCCACATTTCTATGGTGCCCATCGCCTGCATTTTCCTCTCCCATTCTATGCATCCTAAATCTTGTCTAATTACATTGTAATTGCCTTGCCCCCAGCTGTAGCTCTTGCCCTTCGATGAATACCTTTCCATCACTAAAGTAAACTTAACTGAATTGTGGTCATTATCACCAAAGTGTTTGCCGAGCTCCAAATCTAATTCTTTACCCAGTACCAAATCTAATGTGGCCTCGCCCCTTGTTGGTCTGTCTACTTACTGTGTGAGAAAACTCTCCTGCGCACAATGAACAAAAACTGATCCATCTAAAATACATGAACTGTAGTATTCCCAGTCAATATTTGGGAAGTTAAAGTACCCCATAACAACTACCCTGTCACTCTCACTCCTACCAAGAATCATCTTTGCTATCTGATCTTCTACATCTCTGGAACTATTTGGAGGCCTGTAGAAAACTCCCAAAAGAGTGACTTCTCCTTCCCTGTTTCTAACCTCAGCCCATACTATCTCAGTAGACGAGTCCTCAAATGTCCTTTCTGCAACTGTAATACTGTCCTTGACTAACAATGCCACACCACCCCTTGTTTTGCCATTTTCTCTGTTCTTACTGAAACAACCAAATCCCAGAACCTGGAATAATCATTCCTATCCCTGCTCTATCCATGTGTCTGAAATGACCAGAACATTGAAATCCCAGGTACTAACTCATGCTGCAAGTTCACCCACCCTATTCCAGATGCTCCTGTGTTGAAATAGAGACACTTCAAACCAATGTTTTGGTTGCCGGTGTCCTCTTGCAACCCTGAAACTTAATTTTGGACCTCCCTACTCTCAACCACCTCCATACTCAAAGTACAATTTAGATTTCCACCCCCCTGCTGAATTAGTTTAAACCCCCTCCCAGGATATTGGTACCCCTCTGGTTCAAGTGAAAACCATCCTGTTTGTAGAGGTCCCACTTACTCCAGAAAGAGCCCTGATTATCCAGGAATCCAAAGCCCTCCCTCCTGCACCATCCCTGTAGCCACGTGTTCAACTCCTCTCTGTCCCTATTCCTTGCTTGGCTAGCACGATCAGAGACATCACGAACCCTAACACCTGAGAGACAACCTGCTGTCTGTCTGCCTAACTATGGAGTCCCCAATGACTAATCTCTGCTCCCCTTCCCCCTTCCCTTCTGAGCAACAGTTACATAATCTACCCAAGACATCCAAGATGGCAGCACCAGTAAGATAGGCAGCATTTGGGCTTCTCAGCCAGTCTGCTTCACGCAGCTGCTTCCTCCAATCCTTCCTTTCCATTTTGTCTCCTTCCTTTCTAGTTTACTTTGTCTTCTTCCTGTCAGTGGCGGTGAGGAAGGTGACATCGGGGAGAGCAGCAGCCCGAGTGGGACTCTTGGTGAGGTGGCAGGCTGGCCTGGCAGTGGAGCCAGGGACTTCTGGATGTGGTAGGCCAGGAATGGGGACTGCTGGTGATTGGCGAGATGGTGGCAGCAGCTCCTGCTTGTGGTAGGCCCAGAGACAGGGTCTCCTGACAGTCAACAAGGCGGTAGCAACAGCAGAGATCCTGGTTGCGGGGTGAGTGTGGGTCCAGCAAGGGACCTAGCATTGGCGGGATGGGCCCGGTGTTGAAGAGATGGTGCCTGAAGAGTGACAACTCTGACACTGGTGGGTCTGGCGCAGGTGGTGGCGTGGGTATCATTGGTCAGCCAATTCAGGGCGAGGAACCCATGGTGGAGGTGGCGGATTGAAGATGGACTTTTTTTCAGCTTTGCCCTTTCATTCTTTTTATTCTCAAAACATTCGAACGGTGCCAGCATGTGGCGACACTTGAAGCTTTTCACTGTATTTTACTGTGGTGTTCATTGCAGAGTACGAGTGACAATAAATCATAAACCAGAAATAATGAAAGAGTTCTGCAAAATCAGAGCAGTTGCAAATCATGCTGAACATTGCGTGATTATCAGTGAACATCCCACTTCTGATTTTAGGATGAAGGAGGTTCTGTTCAGAACTCTTTTAAAAATGTGGAGCCATATTTTCATTCCAGCAGGTACCTTGCAATGCACAACAGTCAGACCAGAGAAACCACACTGTCCTGTGATTTATAGCTCCAGTATCACAGATAGTCACATTGACAGTTCCTGGACAGATGATCATTATTCGATTAGTGGCCTGGGAGAATAGTGTGCCAGGTAGTTAGACTGCCGGGTGTGGGGAGTAGGGTGCCAGGTGAGTAGGGAAAGGGTTTCATGGAGGTATGATAGGATGCTCGGTAAGTGGGATGGTGCTCGATGTGCAGGGTGACAGATAGGTAAGGTGCCAGATTGCAGGGAGTAGGATGCCAAGTAAGTCAGGTGGAAAGAGTGCCAAACGGATCTGCCATCGTTCCAATGAGATCTCAAGTCAGGGCAATGTGTGACTTGGAGGGGAAATTGTGCGTGCTGGTGTTGATAAAATGGTCTTCTCTGATTCTTAACATTTGTACATTGATGTGATCCCAGCTGATGGTATGACTGGATAATTCAAATTCTCGAATGACACATGCCTTGATATATCAAATGATCTTCGTCTCTCTTTTTGTGAGCATTATTACGAGTCACTGGAACATAGCCACACAACATTGCAGAATTTCTGTAAAACTGAACTGAGATTTATTTCACAAAAACAAAATAAGGATATCTAAATTTAAAACACATTTAGGACAATGTCAAAACACCAGTACTACAAAATTTTAACCTCATGTTCAACATCATCACTTTATGGTGATTCAAATCTATAGAAATTACACCATTATATCAAATGTGTCTGAACTGATTCTCTCAGTTTCTATCCTCTGAACTGTGAAATCTTTTTAGATAGTATTCACAGAACTAAGATATTAGACTTTCTCAGCTTTTAATAACCTGCAAATTTCTAATCAAACATTCTTGATCTGATTACATAAACCGAACATTTCCACTGATGTAACTTTTTCCCTTAACTGCTCTGAAAAACTAATTTCCAGCAGAGAAACTGTATTTGCTTCTGTCCTTGTCGGGTCTCTTACAAACTGCCCTCAAATGCCTGAAACTATGAGTTTTCTCAACCAATCCTTGAATATTTTAAACTGAAAAGCAGCTAATGGCTTGAAATGTTCATTACACATGTCTTAAACCATCACACAATTTTTTTTATATACTCTAGGGTTCCTAGCGGTCTGACACACACTGGATTAGATCACTTTTCTTGAGGAATGTCTAAGAAAAACCTTTCACAAAGATAACCAATACCCATTTACCACTATTTAAAAATCCAAACTCCATATGCATATAAATCGTACACCTTTCTCTTCAATGTGTATGAGACAAATGTTACTTAGCCTGACCTCTCTACAGCCACACATAATTCCAAACATGGGCAAAAAAGATGCATCACAGAAGTTAGATGAGAGTGTCTGGCCTTCATAGCAAAGCAACATCTAGCTGTGTATGGCATGATAAAAAGGAACCTGAACAAACCTGGAATCAATTCAATTTGGGGGAAAACTTTTTACTGGTTGGAATCATTCCTAGTTCAAAAACTATTGACTGTGTTTGTTAGAAATCAATCATTTCATAGTCATGCAGAGGTTTGTCAATATAGACCCAAATACCTTCAAATGACATTTCATTCATTATAAAATCATAGTGGGATGTTCAATGATGATCGCACAACTTTCAACATTATTCCCAACTGCTCTGACATTAAAGAAGCTTGGATTCATACACACGAAAACTGCACAGTATTCAGGTTTGAGTTGATAAGTGACAATTAAAGTCAACATGTCTGACATACAAGTCTCAAGCACTGACCATTTCAAACAAGAGACACTAACCATCCCTTGATATTCAATGGCATTATTATTGCAGAAACCTCCACCATCAACATCCTGGGGATTACCACCAACCAGAAACTGAACTGGCTAGCCATGTAAATTCCTCAAGAGCAGGAGGCTGGGAATTTTGCAACAAATAACTTATCTCTGGAAACCCCCAATATTTGGCCATCATCCACAAGGCACAAGTTAGGATTGTGGTTGAATATACTTCTTGACACCATCCAGGACAAAGTAACCAGCCTGATTGACACCCTACTTCCCTACCTTCCACATTTACTCCCTTCACCACTGACTCATAGTGTCAGCAGTGTGTGGTGACCAAATAATGCACTTCAGTATTTCACGAAGGCTCCTTCACAAGCACCATGCAAACCTATGACCTCTGCCACCTCAAGATCAAGAGCAAACCTGATGATTGGGAAAATCACTAACCCTGAAGTTCTGCTGCAAGCCACAAGACATCCACATTGGGCTGGGGCTGTTTTCCCTGGATCTTCTGAGGCTGAGGGGTGACATTATAGAGGTTTATAAAATCAAAACTGTCATGGTTAGGGTAGATAGACAAGGTTTTTTCAATGGGTTGGGGGAGCTCAGAACTGGAGGGAATAGGTTTAAGGTGAGAGGGGCAAGATTTAAAAGGGACCTATGGGGCAACACTTTCACTCAAAGGGTGTGCTTGTATGGAATGAGCTGCCAGAAAAGATGGTGGAGGCTGATACAACTACAACATTTAAAATGCATCTGGATGGATATATGAATAGGAACTGTTTAGAAGGATATAAGCCAAATGCTGGCAAATGGGAGTAGGTTAGTTTAAGATATCTGGTCAGCATGGACGAGTTGGACCAAAGGGTCTGTATCCATACTGCGTATCTCTATGGCAGAGGCTGAGCAGTTATCTTATAAAGGTTCATAAAGTCATGAGGGGCATGGATAGGGTAAATAGACCAGGTCTTTTCCCTGAATGGGGGAATCCAGAGCTAGAGGACATAAGTTTAGGGCGAGAGGCGAAAAATTTAAAAGGGACCTAAGGGGCAACATTTTCATGCAGAGGGTGGTACGTGTATGGAATGAGCTGCCAGAGGAAGTGGTGGAGGCTGGTACAATTACAACATTTAAAAAGCATCTGGATGGGTATATGTATAGGAAGGATTGAGAGGGATATGGGCCAAGTGCTGGCAAATGGGACTCGATTAGGTTGGGATATCTGGTCAGCATGGATGAGTTGGACCAAAGGGTCTGTACATCTCAATCACTCTATGACTGTACTGTGCTGTACATCTCTATGCTGTACATCTCTATGACTCTATGACTCAATCTAAAAAGTAAACTCTATTTTTCTCTACATAGAAAACTTGAGATCCTTTAAATTCATTTTATACTTTTCTGTTTCTACAAGCATATGTTAATTGCATTGATAGCAGAGGTGAGACACTGTCACATGCAGTAAATCATAACTCAATTCCTGGACTACCCCTGAGCAGTGCCACAGGAGATCAACCTGAAGATACTAATTTTCTCTCAATACAATTCTGGTTTCATTAGCAGTTACAAATGCAATGAGTGTAGTGCAACAATTTGAACAGCATGGTTCTTAATCATAATGAGTCACTTAATCATTATCAGTTGCTGTCTCAAGTTTCATTGTTAATTATGTTCTGTAACGTTACAGAATTCATGGATACCTCTGTTGCTTGGTTGAAAATCTTCAGTCGAGAGAAAAAAGCTTCAGTGTTGAATTCACAGCCAGCAACAGTATCAGTAGTATATATTATACATAAAAGCCAAAATGCCTATTTCCAATGCTGAAATGGGAATACATATTGTGTGCTAAGGCCTGAAATCAACCTGAAACTCTGTTTTGTGTGTTTACTTTCCCTTGCTCATCTTTAATAATTTCATTCCAGCCCCAGAATTAATCGTCAAGTGAAACATACTTGATTTGCAGGGACTCAAAGTGGTGCTGCAAAAGCAATCCAGATTATCATTTGAACAGAAATGGCACTATGATCCACTTTTGTTTTCTTTTCACAGTTAGCCTAAGAAGACAGAAGGAACCATTTGCTCAGACCATCCCTTGGTGCCAAATCACATGGTGTGGGTGAATAGAGCTTAAGAACAAGAAGATAAGAATCAGAAAAGGTAGATTATACTATTTACAAACTTGGACTCTCTTTCACTTGGATGAAAATAATATTATGCTTTCCTAAAAGATTTTGTCTTTGTTCTGTCCTGAGTTAATATTCCAAATTTCACAGTGATGAAGAATTGATGAGGTTTGGCTTACAATCCACGTAGAGACTATTAAGATGAAAAGAGAAACTGAACTCCCACTGTTAACTGAAATAAACAATGCCTCAAAATTTCACACTTTATTAAACAAACAAATGTTATTACATATATGAAAAAGCAAACATACTCAAGACTACAATTTTAAAGTTTTTTATTACATTTACTTCTCATTTTGGAATACATCAATGTCATAGTTCTCTAGTCATTCACGCTTTCTCCTCAATGTTCCAGTTCTGAAGCTGTTTGTTTTCACTAAAAGGATGATTGCACATTTCTCACTCTAGCTCCAAGGTAGGAAAATCATCCAACCTTTTTTCTATAATGTACTTTCTCTCGGGCACAAGCTCTCATACTTTTTCTACATGGTGAATGAGAAAGTATTTTTTCCTACTTAAGATGCTGTTCGAAACATTTGGCTTTCTTTCCCCTTGACTCAGTGAGCTAGAGCTAGCTCTGCCTGTACCGAAAATTGAACTGGTAGCAAACACACACACACACAGAGATAAGCTGACATTCAAACATGTGAATAAGGAACAAAAGTAGGCCGCTCAGATCTTCAGGCCTGCACCATCACTCAGTAAGATCATGGCAAATATGTTTTAACCTTTATTCTATATTTCTGAATACTCTTGATAATTCTTCATCCTCTTGATAATCAAGAATCTATCTACCTCTGCATTAAAATTATTAAAAGACTGCATCCATTGCCCTTTGAAGAAGGGAATTCCAAATACAAATCTAAACGCTCTAACCCTAGCAGCCCACCTCCATGGTAAAGTGGCATATTTGCAATGTTCCAAACTGAAATGTAAATAAACAAAGCAACCCTCTTTAGCTTGTGACCCACATGAATGATTTATATATGTCATGGATATGATTGCCTTTTACCAAACTCTCAGGTTCCACTAAAGTGCCCCTTGAATTGCAAACGTGGTCTTAACTTCTTTGAACTGGGAAGCACATGTAGAATTGAAATACTTGACAGAGACATCTGTTAGTATTTTGTACTCAAGAAAATAGCCTATTGTTTACATTGTCTCATAGAGTCATAGAGCTGTACTGCACAGAAACAAACCCTTCAGTCCAACCCGTCCATGCCGTCTAGATATCCCAACCCAGTTTAGTCCCATCTGCCAGTACCTGGCCCATATCCCTCCAAACTCTTCCTATTCATATACCCATCCAGATGCTTTTTAGATGTTGCAATTGTACCAGCCTCCACCATTTCCTCTGAATTAATGAAGTAAACATTTGAACTGCAATCAACCCAAGAATGTTTAGCAATTTCTCAATTCACCTATTTTTAATGTATACATTACAAAAACCAAAAGTTATACCTTTATCTCTCTCTCTCTCATTCGCTCTCTCTTTATCCCAGAAGCAACTGTATATAAATTGCTTTGACTCCTCTTTATCTGCATGCTCAGTGAATGCTGGTTCAAGCAGCCTTTTGGCTTATGCTGAAACGTCGATTATCCTGCTCCTCGGATGATGCCTGACCTGCTATGCTTTTCCAGCACCACACTTTTTGACTCTGATCTCCAACATCTGCAGTCTTCATTTTCTCCTTTTACTTCAGGTGTCGGGGCCTCCATTTGCCGAGAGGTGTGAGAGAGAAGCAAAGGACTTCTGGGAAGTTTTTAAGTGGCCATAATGGAGATGTGGGTTTCACAGGGGCAGGAATAATTGTTTAATGTTCCAGGATTTAGAACGTTTAAAAAGAACAGGGAGGGTGAAAAAGAGGAGGGGTTGTTGCATTGCTAATCAGAGAGTGCATCACAGCAACAGGAACGAAGGTTGATGAGGAAGGTTTGTCTACTGAGTCAGTATGGGTAGAAGTTAGGAACAGCAGGGGAACAGCCACCACATTGGGGATTTTCTACAGACCACCTAATAGAAGTAGAGAGATTGAAGAACTCATAGGCAGGCAGATTCTGGAAAAATGCAAAAGTTGCAGGGTTGTTGTTATGGGTGGTTTCTACTTTCCCAATATCGACTGGAACCTCGTAAGTGCAGATGGTTTGGATGGAGCCGTTTGTGTCAGGTGGGTTCAGGAGGGTTTCCTTACTCAGTATGTAGACAGACTGACGAGGGGAGAGGCCATTTTGGATTTGGTGCTCGGCAACGAGCCAGGACAGGTGTCAGATCTCGCGGTGGGAGAGCACTTTGGTGACAGTGATCACAACTGCCTCACATTTAGGATTAGGGAGAACCCAAAGGCATTTTACTCATACGTGAGGAATAAGAGAATGATCAGGGAGATGGTAGGGCCGATCAGGGATAGCGGAGAGAACCTCTGCGCGGAGTCTGAGTAGATAGGGGAAGCCCTAAATGAGAGTGAAAGGAGCAGTTACCGAGGGAAGATATTTAATTGGGGAAAAGGAAGTTATAATGCTATCAGACAAGAGTTTGGAAGTACAGACTGGGAGCTATTGTTCCACAGAAAGGGCACAGCAGGCATGTGGAGACTATTTAAGGAGCAGTTGTTGTGAGTGATGCACAACTTTGTTCCTCCAAGACAGATAAGTAGGGGTAAGATTAAGGAACCTTGGATGACGAGAATGGAGGAGCTTTTCATCTAAAGGAAGAAGGTCGCCCTACTATAGGAAAGATACAGAGACATTGGAGAGGGTGCAAAGAAGGTTTACCAGGATGCTGTCTGAACTGGAGGGCTTTGCTTTTGAAGAAAGGTTGAATAAGCTCAGACTTTTCTCTCTGGAGAGAAGGAGGAAGAGAAGAGACCTGATTGAGGTATGCAAGGTAATGAGTGGAATAGATAGAATCAATAGCCTTTTCCCCAGGGCAGGATTGACTGGTACGAGGATTCATAGTTTGAAGATATTAGGAGGAAGGTCTAAAAGAGACATGAGAGGTAGGTTCTTTACACAGAGAGTTGTGAGTGCATGGAATGCATTGCCAGCTGTGGTGGTGGAAGCAGAGTCATTAGGGACATTTAAGTAATTGCTGGACATGCACATGGCTAGCAGTGAGTTGAGGGGTGCACAGGTTAAGTAATTATATTTTACATTAGGATTAAACCTCGGCACAACACCGTGGGCCAAAGGGCTTGTTCTGTGCAGTACTTTTCGATGTTCTATGATGCTTGCCAAGATTATCAGGTTGTTTGCTTTTCAAAACTTGTAGCATCCTTCAAAGGATTTTTAATACAGTTCTTTCTTATTTCAGTGCACAGTATTTTTAAGCATACAGAAATAAATATTTAAGGTTTGTGTAAAGATTTGTAGCTCAGATGCAGGTTGTCTTGGCTGTGGGTATGGTCACCGAGCTGGGAATTTGATTTGCAGACGTTTCGTCCCCTGTCTAGGTGACATCTTCAGTGCTTTGCATCCTCCTGTGAAGCGCTGCTGTACAGTGTCTTCTGGAATTTATTTGGTTCTATTCCTGCTGCTTCCGGCTGCCGGTTCCGTTCGTTTGTTGTAATGGCTGGTACATTGGGTCTATGTGTTTATTGATGGAATCCATGGATACATGCCAAGGTTCTAGGAATTCTCTGGCTGTCTTCTGTTTAGCCTGTCCTATGATTATTGTGTTATCCCAGTTGAATTTGTGGTCCTTGTCATCTGTGTGTATAGCTACTAGGAATAGCTGTTTGTGGCATTGACTGGCTAGTTGGTGTTCTTGGATGCAGATTGCTAGTTGTCTACCTGTTTGCCCTCTCTGGTGTTTCATGCAGTCTTTGCTTGGAATCCTGTAATTTACAGTAATCTGCACATGATGGGTATATTGGGTCCTTTGTTCTGGTGAATTGTTGTCTGAGTGCGGCTGTTGGTTTATGGGCTGTCATGAATCCGAGGGGTCGGCGAAGTCTGGCTGTCACTTCAGAGACATTTTATATGTAAGGTAGTGTGGCTAATGAGTTAGATAATAGCATGTCCTCCTCACATTGTTTGTCTGTTAGGCATCTGTGGATTAGATTGCGAGGATAAACATTCTTGGTGAATACTTTGTAGAGGTGTTCTTCTTCCCTTGTAGGTCGGGAGTGCGGCAGTGTGTTGTAGTCCTTTTGAGTGGGTCCTAATGTAACTTATCTTGTGTGTGTTTGGGTGGCTGCTGTTGTAATTCAGGATCTTGTCTATGTGTGTGGCTTTCCTGTACACTTTTGTGGAGCATTCATCATTCTGCATTCTTTGTACCATCACATCTAGGAATGGGTGTTGATTGTTGGTTTCCTCCTCTCTCTTAAATCTGATCCCTGTGAGCATGGTGTTGATAATCTGGTTGTGTTCTCCATTTCTATTCTCTTTATGACACAAAAGTGTCATCTACGTGTCTGATCCAGAGTTTGAGTTGGATTTGTGGTAGGGCTGTTTGTTCCAACCTTTGCATCATTGCAGTCCTGTTCATAGTTCAAAGCATCAAGGAAACATGGCTATGAGGACATTGTATTCCAAATGAATTAGTATCTTTAGAAGGGAAAAAAAAATCTGAGGTGAAGGTGTGGACAGGAAAAAACAACTAGTTCATTGCAGAAAAATACCTGAAAGATTCATTGTGTAACCTTGTACACTACTTGGCAGAATAATGCTGCACAGAATTGATTGTTAGGTTTCAAGGCCATTCAAGCTTTGATGTTTCAGCAAATGGTTTTCTCTTTCACTGTCTGCTCAATGATACATAGTCCAGTGTATAATCGTTTTATATAGTTTTTCACATTCCAGTTCGCAAAGCTTTATCATAATTCCAAACATTAGTTTTAATTCCCATCAGTTTTCAAATTGCATTGTGACAAAACCGAATATTATAGTGTGTCATTTACTATAAGTTGTGGCCCTATATTATTTTCCAGATTGACGATATTTTCACATGGATGCCTGGCCCGCTGAACCATTTTAATTTAAAATTTTAATTTTGCGACATCATGTGTGACTTAATGAGAATTTGTCACAGTGTACCTTATGGGGTATCAGAGAAAAGCTGAATTTTTCAGCACAAGTTTCCTTGTCTTTTATTGACAGGTTATAGCTTCATGCTTTGATTTGATTTGGATAAAGGCTTTTCTATTTTCTGGCTATCTTCAGAATAACCCAGTACAAGCTTGGCACATGTTTAACAGCTGCTGAATTCTTACTGATTAAAAAAAGATAACAGAAACTAGCATTTGTAATATGCATCAGATTACTTCTAAATGTCACACACATTATAATTTACAAAGAATTTGATAAAACTGCAGAGAGATCTCCTCCTATACCTAGGTTTCATCATTTTGTTAATGTACAGCACATAGAAGCAACCTTCCCATGTATCTCTCATGTTAAAATGCTTATAACTGCATGTAATACTGCATTTGCAAAGACAACCATAAACTACAAGGTAATAGAGGTAAATGTGTTTGACGCTTTCTTCTCCATCCATTTGTCTCCACTTACAGCACAGTACTGAGCATTGATATTCAGAATTATCCATCAATTTCTACTATTGTCTCAGTCCAAATTTGAAACTTCCAAGTGAACATTTTGATATTAGGTATTCCCATAAAGGATTGAGCAATAAATGTTCATGGACATTTCTTGTCAAAGCATGCACAAATCACATTCATTATATCTTGACAGGCTTTGGAGCTGATATGGTGTACAACATAGCTCTCTACGGGCAATGAACTGAGTCCGTTTAAGTTATCTTGAATCATTGTTTCTTACCCTGGTACACGTCACATTGCTTTCAATTTTAGTCAGTATTCTAGGAAGAAGACAGATGGAATATGAAGAATTTTAAGACACAAATTTTGAGATGCTTTTCTCAGCAGTGAGGTGGCAATTCAAAAGTCTCAAACTTACCTCCAGCTTGGCTATCTCTGTATTGTCATGGAAGCAGGTTGGAGTTGGGAGGTGGTGACAATTTTCCAACCCGCCCTTTCTAGTGGCAGATGCCCATTTCCAATGGCTAGATGTGTCAGAATGACATTGACCTCCAGTATTCCTCCCATTCCACTTGGCAGTTAAGAAAATCCCAGCAATTACAGACTATGAGACCATAAGAAATAAGAACAGAGCAGTCAGTTTAACTTTGGTAGTTGGGAAATGTTTGGAACCAACTACTTGGGATAGAATCAGGAGCTATATGGAAAAAAAAAGCATGTTGATTAGGAAGCATCAGCATGGATTTCTAAAAGGGGCATCTAACTGAATGGAGTTAGGAACATAGGGACAGAAGTAAGCCATTCAGCCCCCTCAAGCTTATTCTCCCAATTCAATGACGTCATAGCTAATCTATGGCCTAACTCTATATACCCGCCTTTGACCCATATCCCATGATACTTTGCCGAACAAAGCTTTATCTGTCTAAGATTTTATTTTGAAGGATTTTTTAAAATATGAAATTCCAATAGTGCTTAAAGAGTCCATTTGGCCCATCGGGTCCACACTGACCGTCCAAAAAGCATCCCAGACCCAGCTCCCTCACCTTAACTCACTATATTCCTGGACACAATAAAGCAATTTAGCACAGCCAACCCATCTCACCTGCATATCTTTAGACTGTGGGAGGGAACTGAAGTGCTCAGAGGAAACCATGCAGGCACAGGGAGAATGTGCAAACTCCACACAATCAGTCACCCAAGTTCCACATAACTATGGGGTGATAGCAGTGATAACCACTGAACCACCATGACAGCCTTTGATAAGGGTAATGCTTATGATGTTATATATATAAATTTCCAGAAGGCATTTGACACAGCATCTTGCCACAGACTTGTGAGGGAAATTATAGGTCATGGTAGAAACGGGATATAAGCTAGATGGATACAAAATCAACTGAATGACAGAAACAGACAGTAATCATCAACTGATGTGATTTGAGCTAGATGAAAATTTGCAGTGTATTTCCTCAGTGGTCAGTCTCGGGATCCTTGCTTTCCTGAACTCGCCCTTGGTGGGCAGGGAGCAATTTCCAAATTTGCATACGTCACTAAACTTAGAAGAACTGAAAGGATGATAGTGTGGAATGCCAAAAGGACAAGTTTGTGGAGTGGGCAGATGAGGTTCAACACAGAGAAGTGTGAGGTGACGTACATTGTTCAGAAGAAAACTGAAAGATGACATACGATAAAAGATGCAATTCTAACGCAGGTTTAATGCTTGTGCTGATAACAAGATTCCTGAAGAAGGGCTCATTCCCGAAACGTCAACTCTCCTGCTTCTTGGATGCTGCCTGACCTGCTGCGCTTTTCCAGCAACACATTTTCAGCTCTGATCTCCAGCATCTGCAATCCTCACTTTCTCCTAGAAGATTTTAACCCTACTGCGAATCCTCTTGCAAGGATGCCTTCCTTGAAGAAGCTCTCTTCCTCCCTCTACATTCCTGAAGAAGGGCTCATGCCCGAAACGTTGACTGTCTTGCTCCTTGGGTGCTGCCTGACCTGCTGCACTTTTCTAGCAACACATTTTCAGCTCTGACAACAAGTTCCCAAAATCATTCAAGTTATTATTTGCAGCCTTTATTAAGCCAAGAATCCCACACTTTACTTTTGACATTGTTTCTTAATTAAACTGATTTGTGATGTTTAAACTTGCCCTTTGCATGCTTTTGGTGAGGTAGCAGTCATAGGAAAGAAGAGCAGGGTGAATCTTCTATCGATTATAGTGCAGTCCTTCAACTGAAAACAATGTTCAAAGTTCACCCTGTGGTCTGCTCTCTTAGAATGGTTCAAGTCAGAATGAACACAAGTGTCTGCCTATAGATAGAACATAGAACATAGAAAAATACAGCGCAGTACAGGCCTTTCGGCCCACGATGTTGCGCCGACTGAAGCCTACCTAACCTACACTAGCCCAATAACCTCCATATGCTTATCCAATGCCCGCTTAAATGACCATAAAGAGGGAGAGTCCACCACTGCTACTGGCTGAGTAAAGAATCTACCCCTAACATCTGTCCTATACCTACCACCCCTTAATTTAAAGCTGTGTCCCCTAGTAACAGCTGACTCCATTAGCGGAAAAAGGTTCTCAATGTAAACCCTATCTAAACACCTAATCATCTTGTACACCTCTATCAAATCTCCCCTAAACCTTCTTTTCTCCAATGAGAACAGCCCCAAGTGCCTCAGCCTTTGCTCATGCGATCTTCCTACCATGCCAGGCAACATCCTGGTAAACCTCCTCTGCACTCGTTCCAATGCCTCCACATCCTTCCTATAGTATGGCGACCAAACCTGCACACAATACTCCAGATGAGGCCGCACTAGAGTCTTATACAACTGCAACATGACCTCAGGACTCCGGAACTCAATTCCTCTACCAATAAAAGCCAGTACACCATATGTCTTCTTCACAGCACTATTTACCTGGGTGGCAACTTTCAGAGATCTGTGTACATGGACACCAAGATCCCTCTGCTCATCCACACTACCAAGTAGCCTACCATTAGCCCAGTAATCCATCTTCTTGTTACTCCTACCAAAGTGAATGACTTCACACTTAGCTACATTGAACTCCATTTGCCACCTTTCTGCCCAGCTCTGCAACTTATCTATATCCCGCTGTAACCTGCCACATCCTTCTTCACTGTCCACAACTCCACCGACTTTCGTGTCATCCGCAAACTTGCTCACCCAGCCTTCAAGCCCCTCCTCTAGGTCATTTATAAAAATGACAAACAGCAATGGCCCCAAAACAGATCCTTGTGGAACACCGCTAGTAACTGCACTCCAAGATGAACCTATACCATTAACTACTTCCCTCTGTCTCCTTCCAGCCAGCCAATTTCTAATCCAAACCTCTAATGCACCCTCAATGCCATACCTCCGTAGTTTTTGCATTAGCCTGCCATGGGGTACTTTATCGAACGCCTTGCTAAAATCCATATACACCACATCTACTGCTTTACCCTCGTCCACTTCCTTGGTCACCTTCTCAAAGAACTCAATAAGGTTTGTGAAGCAAGACCTGCCCTTCACAAAACCATGCTGACTATCCTTGATCACATTATTCCTATCCAGATGTTCATAAATCCTATCCCTTACAATTCTCTCTAAGACTTTGCCCACAACAGAAGTGAGACTCACTGGCCTATAGTTACTAGGGCTATCCCTACTCCCCTTCTTGAACAAGGGGACCACATTCGCTATCCTCCAGTCTTCTGGCACTATTCCCATAGACAACGACGACATAAAAATCAAGGCCAATGGCTCCGCTATCTCTTCCCTAGCTTCCCAGAGGATCCTAGGATAAATGCCATCAGGCCCAGGGGACTTACCTATTTTCATCCTTTCCAGTATTCGCCAGACCTCTTCCCTACATACCTCAAGGCCATCCATTCTAATCACTTGTGACTCAATATTCACATCAGCAACAGTGTCCTGTTCCTGAGTAAATACTGACGAAAAGTATTGATTTAGTGTCTCTCCAATCTCCTCCGCCTCCATGCACAACTTCCCACTACTATCCTTGACTGGACCGATACCTACCCTAGTCATCCTTTTATTCCTGACATACCTATAGAAAGCCTTTGGGTTTTCCCTAATCCACCAACTAAGGACTTTTCATGTCCCCTTCTCGCTGCTCTTAGCTCTATGTACAGTGCCCTGCACAGTGATGTAAATCACTGTGCAGGGCAAAGAGAGAAACATGTTTGTGAGGCAAGCTTGTATCATAATAGAGGGCTGACCATGTCCTATATTTGTTTGAAATCTCCCTTAAGTCTTCAATTGACTCTCATTTCCTGAAAGCTGGTTTATCTCGTTACATGAAAGACCACTAATAGAAACTCAAAACTTGATTCTGGATATAGCCAGTTTTATTCCAGTGTGGTGTCTTTGCCCTCAATTAAACTCATGAGGAATGTCACTATTTATTTTTAAGTCTGTAAAGTGCCCTATTTTTTTACTCAGGGATATAATTTATAATTTCATGTTTTATATTAAGTGTCAAAATATTATGAAAATTAACCATTTCATTTTTAAAATCATTCCCACAACTGGAGATGTCCAATAATAATGTCTCATAATGTCTGAATAATTCCTGACAGTTTCACAATAAAGAGCAGTGGATCCGTTTGCCCACTGATTCCTCTGTTCTTTCCCCTAAAACTCGTTCCCCTTTTGTACTCATCATTTCAGAGCTCAGAAGAAACAGCGCAACTCATTAAATCCCCTGTAACATAATTATCACCACTTAGTAAGCTGGATGAAGTAACACACATCCCAACAGTGCAATCTATTCCACTACACATGAACATTATTGATTCGGCTACTCTCAAAGAAGTCAGTAAGATTTATTTACAACAAAATTCAATGCATGGATTATTCATTTAACCCTTATTTTTAACAAGTTTGAAAAGCACGTAGGTTAGTGCTGAAGAGCCAAGATGTGATTTCATGAAGTGGGCATTCATGGAAGTTTTGGGGGAGAATACAAGTTCAATGTACTTGAGCCTGTAAACTACACAGTACTTGATCAGAGATGTGGCGCTGTTGAGAAACATGTCCAATATACTCATACACATCCAAAAAATTACATCAGATCTGATAGAAGGTTGATATAACTGAGTTGGAACAGTTTAGGTGTCTTTCTTCTGGAAAAAAGCCAGACAAAGCTGTGACTCAATAGAGATCTTTAGATCTTGAAGCAATCCAAAAGGGTATACATACAGAAGATGCCCTGCCTCTGCAGAAGTTTAAAGTTGGGGGTTCATAAATAAGCAAAACTGGTGAACCAGTACTAAAAGTTGAAATAACTAAGTACAATCTAGGGGCCATTATGAGAGATAGATGCCAAGTGATTTAGATTGAGACATAAATGTTGAAGGGTATGTGACATTTAGGAAGGACAGGAGCTAGGAAAAAGTGAAGTGGCTCTGTTAATTAAGGGTGTTATTAGCACAATAGAAAGTGAAGACTTAACTTCAAGAAACCAGCATAAATAAGCAGCTTGGGTACAGAAGAGGAATGATAAAGGTCAGACGTCACATGTAGGAGCTCGTACTGGCACCCTCAACAGCAAACATGGACAAAATACTAACACTTGTCAAAAGGGTATAGTGCCTAGTATGTGGACTTTTAACCCCCATATAGAGCGGAAAAATCAGATGGCGAAACAGCATTTTAAATGAAGAATCCATTGAATGCTTCTGAGAGCAGGCATACATAGGCATTAATAAGAACTGGAATAATCAATGACTTCATAGTGAAAGGACCCCTAAGTAACAGCGAGTATAATATGATTAAATGTTACACAGAAATTAAGGAAGAGAAGTATGAGTCCAAGACTATTATTTTAAATTTAAATTAGGGAGTGAATGAAAGCAGAGCTAGCAAAAGTGAACTGGTAATTTAGGTTAATGGATAGGTCAATAGGAATGCAATAACAAATGTTTAAGAGGATATTCCAGAAAGTGTAAAATAGATATATTCCAATAAATAAGAAAAAAAACCTAAAGGATAAACCCACCATCTGAGGTTAAATAGAAAGGGGAAAGATAGTATCAAACTCAAAGATAGGTGAGAGGAGAAAGATTGAGAAGAGACATATGGGACAAATAATTTACATAGAGGGTGGTTTGAGTGTGAAATGAACTTCTTGAGAAAATGGTGGATATGTGCACACTTATAAAATTCAAAAGACACTTGGATAAGTACATGAATAGAAAAGGGTTCTGGATCAGTGGTGCTGGAAGAGCACAGCAGTTCAGGCAGCATCCAACGAGCAGCAAAATCGATGTTTCGGGCAAAAGCCCTTCATCAGGAATAAAGGCAGTGAGCCTGAAGCGTGGAGAGATAAGCTAGAGGAGGGTGGGATGGGGAGAGAGTAGCATAGAGTACAATGGGTGAGTGGGGGAGGGGATGAAGGTGATAGGTCAAGGAGGAGAGGGTGGAGTGGATAGGTGGAAAAGGAAATAGGCAGGTAGGACAAGTCCGGACAAGTCATGGGGACAGTGCTGAGCTGGAAGTTTGGAACTAGGGTGAGGTGGGGGAAGGGGAAATGTTGAAGTCCACATTGATGCCCTGGGGTTGAAGTGTTCTGAGGTGGAAGATGAGGCGTTTTTCCTCCAGGCGTCTGGTGGTGAGGGAGCGGCGGTGAAGGAGGCCCAGGACCTCCATGTCCTTGGCAGAGTGGGAGGGAGAGTTGAAATGCTGGGCCACGGGGCGGTGTGGTTGATTGGTGTGGGTGTCCCAGAGATGTTCCCTAAAGCGCTGTGCTAGGAGGCGCCCAGTCTCCCCAGTGTAGAGGAGACCGCATCGGGAGCAACAGATACAATAAATGATATTAATGGATGTGCAGGTAAAACTTTGATGGATGTGGAAGGCTCCTTTAGGGCCTTGGATAGAGGTGAGGGAGGAGATGTGGGCACAGGTTTTACAGTTTCTGCGGTGGCAGGGGAAAATGCCAGGATGGGAGGGTGAGTTGTAGGCAGGCGTGGACCTGACCAGGTAGTCACAGAGGGAACGGTCTTTGCGAAAGGCAGAAAGGGATGGGGAGGGAAATATATCCCTGGTTTTGGTGGAAATGTCGGCGGATGATTTGGTTTATGCGAAGGGTTGTAGGGTGGAAGGTGAGCACCAGGGGTGTTCTGTCCTTGTTACGGTTGGAGTGGTGGGGTCTGAGGGTGGAGGTGCGGGATGTGGACGAGATGCCTTGAAGGGCATCTTTAACCACGTGGGAAGGGAAATTGCGGTCTCTAAAGAAGGAGGCCATCTGGTATGTTCTGTGGTGGAACTGGTCCTCCTGGGAACAGATACGGCAGAGGCGGAGGAATTGGGAATATGGGATGGCATTTTTGCAAGAGGTAGGGCTGGAAGAGGTGTAATCCAAGTAGCTGTGGGAGTCGGTGGGTTTGTAAAAAATGTCAGTGTCAAGTCGGTCGTCATTAATGGAGATGGAGAGGTCCAGGAAGGGGAGGGAGGTGTCAGAGATGGTCCAGGTAAATTTAAGGTCAGGGTGGAATGTGTTGGTGAAGTTGATGAATTGCTCAACCTCCTCGTGGGAGCACGAGGTGGTGCCAATGCAGTCATCAATGTAGTGGAGGAAGAGGTGGGGAGTGGTGCCGGTGTAATTACAGAAGATAAACTGTTCTACGGAGCCAACAAAGAGAGAGGCATAGCTGGGGCCTATACGTGTGCACATGGCTCCCCCTTTGGTCTGGCGGAAGTGGGAGGATTCAAAGGAGAAATTGTTAATGGTGAGAACCAGTTCGGCCAAACGAATGAGAGTGTCAGTGGAAGGGTACTGTTGGAGACGGCTGGAGAGGGAAAAACAGACGGCTTGGAGGCCCTGGTCATGGCAGATGGAGTTGTAGAGGGATTGGATATCCATGGTGAAGATGAGGTTTTGGGGGCCGGGGAAACAGAAGTCTTGGAGGAGGTGGAGGGCGTGGGTGGTGTCTCAAACGTATGTGGGAGTTCCTGGACTAGGGGGGATAGGACAGTGTCGACATAGGTAGAGCTGAGTTCATTGGGGCAGGAGCATGCTGAGACAATGGGTTGGCCAGGGTGGTCAGGCTTGTGGATCTTGGGAAGGAGGTAGAACCGGGCAGTATGGGGTTCCCGGAATATGAGGTTGGAAGCTGTGGGTGGGCGATCTCCTGAGGTGATGAGGTTCTGTATGGTCTGGGAGATGATGGTTTGGTGATGGGGGGTGGGATCATGGTCGAGGGGGCAGTAGGAAGAGGTGTCCTCGACTTGGAGTTTGGCTTCAGCAGTGTAGAGGTCAGTGAGCCAGACTACCATTGCAACCCCTTTATCCCCTGGCTTGATGGTGAGTTTGGGATTGGAGCAGCGAGATTGGAGGGCTGCGCGTTGTGCGGGTGAGAGGTTGGAGTGGGGGAGGGGGTTAGACAGGTTGAGGCGATTAATGTCCCAGCGGCAGTTGAAAATGAAGAAGTCGAGGGCAGGTAATAGGCCAGCGCGGGGTGTCCTGGTGGATGCAGTGTGTTGGAGTGGGCGAAAGGTTCCTCAGAAGGTGGGCGGGAATCTTGATTGTGAAAGTAAGCTCGGAGGCGGAGGCGACGGAAGAATTGTTCGACGTCAAGGCGTGTATTAAATTTGTTGAGGGGGATGAAGGTGAGTCCTTTGCTGAGGAATGATCATTCATCCTCAGTGAGGGGGAGGTCTGTAGGGATGATGAAAACTCGGCAGGGCTGGGAGCTGGGATCTGATGTGGGTGTGGAGCTGGGAGATGGGGGCGGAACCTGTAACTGGAGTGGGTGTGATGGTGGGGGGAATGGGGGTGGAGTCATGAGCAGGAGTAGTGTTCCCCTTGGGGTTCTGGGGGGTGGGGATAGTGACAGTGGGGTCTGTGGGGGGCGTGTCAGCAGAATGCAGGTGAGTGGCGTTGGTGGGGGCGGAAGCGGTGGTGACCACGGCAGTAGGGGTGGCAGAAGTCACTGACCGTGTGGCGTCAGCGATGATGTGAGAGGCGGAAGTGATGTCACGTGTGATGCATGAGGAATTATGAGGGGTGGAAGTGGTTGTGGGAGTGGCTATGATGAGGGCAGAAGTGACATTATCAATCAGCGTGGGGGTGGTACTGTATCAGCTGCATGGCTAATGGCGTCTGAGTCATTTTCGAGGCCAACGGAATCTTCTGGAATGTTTGAGGAGCGCTGGTTATGGAGGAGGGTAGATATAAGTTTGTTCTACTCACAGTTTTTGATGTTTGAGATGGAATTGAAATACTGTTTGTTGAGCGTATAAATTCTCCTGAGGATGTAGTACAGAGTGGGTCCTTTGCAATTCTGAGAGAATGTGGCCCTCAGCTGAGGCAGGTCTGACTGTAGAGAGGTTAGGTGCCGGGACATTGCTGCGAGCGTGGAGCAGAGGATCTTGAAGGAGAACTGTTGCTGGTGTTTTTGAATCTGTAGTCTGCACTGTTTGTCCTGTTTGGGTCTGAGCTCTGCTGGTTTAAAGGTGGTCCGGAGTCTGTGTGGGATGAGTTGGTTACGGAGGCAGGCACTGAGGAAGCAAATGTGGCTGTGGTAGCGAGTTTGTTTCATGACATGGTTGAAGAGCTTCAGGGCAGAGGAAATGGCCTGGGAGTTGCAGTGGGAGAGGGACTACCTGAGATTCTTGTAGAGAGAGGAGGAAAACTTCTTCAAGGCAGGCATCCTTGCAAGAGGATTTGCAGTAGGGTTACCTCATGAGTAGAAAAGGTTTGGCAGGATATGGGCCAGGAGCTGGCAGGTGGGACTAATTGAGTTTGGAATTATATTTGGCATGGACTGAAGTGTCTGTTTCTGTTCTGTATGACTCTATGACACATAGTTTAAAAAATTATAAAAATATTAATAAAAGATGGAAAGATAGAGTTTAAAAGAATGTTAGTCATAAATATAAAAACAGATTGGAAAAGTTTCTAACAAAGATTAGAGTTAGCAAATTAAATGGTGGTAGAGAATAAGTCTGAGGAGTTAGTAATGGAGGTCAAAGAGATAATTGATACATTGGTTTTAATTTTTCAAAACTCATTACAGTTGGGAAAGGTTACTTTATATTCTAACCTGGCAGTCAAGAGCGTGATACTGGAAAAGTACAAGTCAGATAGCATCCGAGGAGTTGGAGAATCAACATATCAGGCATAAGTTCTTCATCAGGAATGCGGTTTGTAGGCTGGGGGGCTGAGAGATAAATGGGAGAGGGGTGGGGTTTAGGCATAAGGTAGCTGAGAATTTGATAGGCAGATGGAGGTAGGGGAGAAGTTAATAGGTCAGAGAGGAGGGTGGAGCAGATAAATGGGAAAGGTGATGGATCCTGTAAAAACGCCATCCCTTAATCCCAAATCCTCAGCCTCTATCGCATCTGATCCCAGGATGACCAATTCTACCTTAGTAAATGCCATTTGGCCTCCTTCTTCGAAGATCACAATTTCCCCTTCCATGTAGTCAAGGATGCTTTCTAACGCATCTCCTCCACTTCTCACACCTCTGCCCTCAACCCCATCCCTCTCAATGCAACAAAGACTGAACCCCCTGGTCCTCACCTTCCACCCCACCAACCTCTGTATACACTCCATCATCCTCTGCCACATCTGCCACCTACAAATGGACTCCACCACCAGAGATATATTTCCCTCTCCAACCCTATGAGCATTCTGGAGAAACCATTCCCTCCGCAACTCCCCCGTCAGATCCACACCCCTCAGTAGGCCAATTTCCATTCCTGGCAGCTTCCCCTATCACCACAGAAAGTGCAAAAGCTGCACCCACACCTCCCCCTCACCTCCATCCAAGGTCCCCAACGATCCTTTCACATTCAACAGAAATGTACCTGTACCTCTACCAATATTATCTACTGTATCCGTTGTACCTGATGTGGTTTCCTCTACATCAGGGAGGCAGGACACCTCCTTGCGGATTGTTTCAGAGATCATCTCTGGGACACATACACAAAAAAAACCCCATCGCCCAGTGACTGAATACTTTAACTCCCCCTTCCACTCTGCCAAGGACATGCAGGTCCATCGCCAAACCTTTACTACCCAATGCCTGGAGGAAGAACACCTCATATTCTGCTTTGGGACCCTGCAATCACACGGGATCAATGTGGCTTTCACAAGTTTCCTCATTTCCCCTCCCCCAACATTATCCCAGTCCCAAGCCTCCAACTTGGCACCACCCTGCTGACCTGTCCAGCACCTTTCCCATCTATCCACTCCACCCTCCATCTGACCTGTCACCTTCTGCCCCATCTTCATCTACCTATCACATGCTCAGCTACGTTCCACCCAACCCCACCCTCCTCCCACTCATCTCTCAACCCTCCTGGCTCACAAGACTCATTCCTGATGAAGGTCTTATGCCAGAAACGTCAATTCTCCTGCTCCTCGATGCTGCCTGACCATCTGTGCTTTTCCAACACCTCACCCTTCAACTCTGATCTCCAGCATCTGCAGTCCTCACTTTCTCCCATTTTAATTTGGCAGGATGGTGATGGTGTGCCACAGGAGTCACTGTGGGTCTTCGATTCTCTACAATTTATATAAGCAATTTGGATAAACAGACAAAAGACATGGTAGCTAACTTTACTGATGATACAAAGATAGGTAGGAAAGTGAGTTGTGAAGAGGACATAAGGAGCCTACAAAAGTTAAGTGAGTGGACAGAAAAATAGTAAATGCAGCACAACATGTGAATTTGCCTAATTTGGCAGGAAGATTAAAAATAATATATCTAAATAGTACTAAGTTGCAGAGCTGTGAGCTGTCCTGTGATATAGGTGCCCTAGTGCATGAATTACACAAGATTAGTGTGCAGGTGCAGCAAGTAATCAGTGAAGCAAATACAGTGTTATGTTTTATTGTAAGGGGAATTGAATTCAGGAGTAGGGAGGTTATGTTCAGTTATACAGGGTTTTGGCAAGGCCACATCTGGTGTACTGTTGAACATCTGGTAGTAGTAGTCACCATACTTACAGAAGGATGTTAATGCTTTGGAAGCAACTCAGAGAAAGTTTACTATAGAACTAATATCTGGAATAAGTGGATTGCCTGATGAGAATAGACTAGACAAGCTAGCCTTGTATCCTCTCACGTTTAGAAGAATTAGTTGAAGCGTATAAGATCCTGAGTGGAATTGACTGGCTGGATGTTTCCTCCTGTTGGAAAATCTAGAATTAGAGGTCATAGTTTAAAAATAAGGTGGCATCCAATTAAACAGAATTGTGTTTACCTCTCAGAAGGTGCAGAGTCTTTGGAATTTCCTTTCTCAAAAGTGGACGCAGAGTCTTTCAATATTTTAAAGGCAAAGACTGTTGAATTTTTGAGTACCGGGAGATGAAAGATTATTGGGATATGCAGGAATGTAGAGTTGACATCACAATCCAATTGGCCATGATGTTATTGAATTGCAGAGGAGACTCAAAGGGCTTAGTGGCTTACTCCTGTTCCTGATTCATATGCTAGTGTGTTCATCATACATTTTGCCTCATCTGTTTTAAAAGGGCAATGCTAAAAAATCACACAACAGAATTATAGTTCAACAGATTTATTTGGAGGCACTAGCTTTTGAAGTGCAGCTTCTCCATCAGGTGTTTATGAAGCAAGATCATAAGACACAGAATTTATAGCAAATTTCAAGTTACAGAAAATGTGCAGTTTTAGTCCAGGTACCTATTTGCACTTTTTATTAAGCTATCACTTAAACTTAGCAGCCTCATATTGGTCTTTAATTTGGATAAGTTGTTGTCCCCTGGCATCCAAGTATTGATTTCATGCCAGAGAGAAGCAAATTAAACAGATGGCAAATGGCTAATATTAAGGAATTTCGAAGGGTTCCCAGGTGGACCTATGGATTAACTAGGAACTTGATAAGAAAGTGCTGCAGCTGACACTAAGATTACATGGTTCCTTTATGAGATGGTCTCTCATGTTTCTTATCAAAATATCAGTGTAATGGCCTAATTTCAAAGTAATATCATCATTTTAGATCCTGCAAGAAGAATGACAGCTGAACTGAGACGGTCAATAAAAATGAAGGATTGTCCTGATTGAGATCTTTAAAATGAAGAAAGGGTAGTTATTTCCACAGATGTGGGGTTCACAAGATGCAAGTATAAATTTAAGGTAATCACATATTAATGCAAGAAGAGTGCAAGGGAAATCTCAATCCAATGGGAGGTGGTGATAAATCATTGGATTAGTAAACCAAAGGACAATCTCAATGCCTTAGGGACACAAATTCAAATCTCATTATTGTAGCTGGTAGATTCAATTAATAAATGTAGAATGCACTGTCAAAAGGAATAGTTGAGGCAAGCATCAAAGATGCTAAGTGGAACATAAATAAACAGACAAAGGAGGAATGAGTATAAGAACACAGTGATACAATTAAATGATTGAAGGATTGGTGGAAGTAAATGTTGAGCATAAATATTCATGCAGACACGTTGGGCCAAACTAGTTTCTGTGCTGAAAACTTGGTGTAAGGATGCATCCGAGAATCAGCGGGGAGTAAATAAACTGTTGTGCAGAGCCTTCGACTTGAGATCAGTTGGTCACAGTCTCACCTCTGAGTTTGAAGTCTGTAAATTCAAGCCCCACTTCAGAAACGTCTATTCATGTTCTGGTTTGGCACTTCAGTATTGTCCTGAGAGAATGAAACTCTGTTAGAGGAACAGTCTTTCTGATAAGGTGTTAAACAAAGCGTTTATCTGCTTTCTCACATGGAAATATAAGGTCCCACAGTTTATAGAATCCCTACAGTGTGGAAACTGGCCATTCACCTCAACAAGTCCACAATGACCCTCCAAAGAGTCTCCCACCCAGACCCATTCCCCCACTCTATATTTACTCCTGACTAATGCAACTAATCTATACATTCCTGAAAACTTTGGGCAATTTAGCATGGCCAATTCACCAAAACTGCACACCTTAGGATTGTTGGAGGAAACCCACGCTGACATGGAGAGAATGTTCAAACTCCACACAGGCAGTCGCCCGAAGCTGGAATCGAACCCAGGTCCCTGGTGCTGTGAGGCAGCAGTGCTTACCACTGAGCAACCGTGCCACCCTCAATGGGATGGTGCTACTTACAACTTCGCCCCTGCCCACTGTGTAATTATATCTGGTTTCCTGGCAGCACAGCATTATTTAATGAAAACAGGGCAATTTTCTCATGGAGCCCTCAACAATATTTGTCATTCAGCTAGGAACTCTAACAACAGATTGCCTGGTCAATCGTTGTTTGTGAATCTTGGTGTATGTGAAATATTTGGTTCCCACTTTACATAAGCAACTGTACTTCCATAAGTATTTAGATAGCTGGAAAGCACTTTCGATTGTTATCTTCTATACCCTTCTTTCATTGACTAAGCCCAAATTTGTGCTAACTAGAACATACCCTATGGCGACCCTCATTGAAACTCAGAATCTTTCAGCTGAATAACACTGGGTAATGGAATCCACACAACTCCTTTTAAACTATTCCAGAATCAGGGGCCCCTCATGGGGTAGGTCAACTACCCAATAGCCACTTAACAACTTGAGATTTTTTTAGTCTTCTCGGTCAGGATTTCCACCCTCAAAAAAATGTCAGCCAATCAGCTGAAAGTTCCCAACACTTCAGGCAGGTACTGAGGCATCCTTTGGCTACAGCTGGGTATCTCACCTGGTGCCACACTGGCAGAACCTGGAGAGAGTTGTGAGGTATGTGAGGGAGTGTATAGGGGCCAAGGGAATTCAGGGATTTTGGGAGGGACAAATGCTTCAACCCTTGAAAACCTTTCAAGAAGTTTTGGGTGCCTTATTTTGGAGGGCGTCCACTCCCTATCAATCACCAGCCACATTGGGAAGCCTGATAGATCGGGTGACATGAGCTAGTTAAATGCTGGCTGTAGTGGGTTGAGGTATTTATTTGTTTTTATTCATTCACAGGATGTGACCGTTGCTGGATAGGCCAGCATTTATTGTCAATCCCTAATTACCCAGAGGGCAGTTAAGTGTCAATCACATGGCTGTGGGCCTGGAGTCAAATGTAGGCCAAACCAGGTAAGAATGACAGTATTCTAACCCTTAAGAACATTTGGAAACCAGGTGGCTCCCTGTCACAGATACAATAATACTGTGGGCAGGGGCAAAGTTGTAAGTGGCATGCAGGTGATTTTCTGGATATAACAAGCTCCCCTCCATCCTCAAACACATTCATTTGGTCATAAACAATGTGGTACTTTGTGGTACAAAAGGATGTTAGTATTTTATTCTGCTACTAAAACGTAAGTGCTCCCTCCAGACCATAAACCTAATTGCTCTAATACAGGGTGAGGTCAGTCAGATTTTAATCATACCTTGTACGGGGTTCATTATTTGAACCAGAGCATTCGGCCAATCAATGCCCTTATTAAAAAAATATTTTGCATCTGTATAAGCAAAAGATAACTAGTGTGTGAACATAGATTACCTTTTATAGTCAGTGCAATCAACTTCACTGCTGTGTTAGAGTGCTTTGATTTGTAGCTATTTATTCTCTAGCACTGACGGAATAAAATGAGTTACCGAAACTGACGTTACACTAAATTATTTACTTGACAAACTGGCATCTGTTATAATAATATCAGTAGGTGTAAGTATTAATTTGTTTAGCCATATTATGCATTTACTGTCATTTCGCTGAAATAAAGTGTGACAGTCTTCCTGGTGTGGTATCTGATTGAAATTCAATTCCTTGTTTGTCATTTGTTTTTCTGTGCTACCAATCTGCTTTTATTCATCATTGCTACTGTCACAGAAAATTTTAATTACCTTGGCTGCAGATTACTTAAGATGAATGTTGACCCGCATGGCTCCCGTGGGATTGTAAACATGGGTGATGCTTGGACCAAGAATGCATTGCTAGTTCTTCTCATTGGTTTAACCTCAGGTGAGTCAGCCTGACTCCCTCCAGCAGATTTAGGTTTTCATCATGAGACACATAAGCAAGGTTGAAGAACAAAATAGAGTAGCAAAGCAAGTTTTGGAGTGATGACGTGAGACTAAGATATCAACTAATTTCAGTGTAGAAAGTGAAATGTAAACAGAAGGAGATGAGTGTAATATATTTGATGCTTCAGATTTAGAGTGTAAAAAGAATCTTAATTTCAATGCATTAAAGATGTAAAATGTTAAAAATCACACAACACCAGGTTATAGTCCAACAAGTTAATTGGAAGCACTAGCTTTTGGAGCACCTGTTGGACTATAATCTGGTGTTGTGTAATTTTTAACTTTGTACACCCCAGTCCAACACTGGTATCTCCAAATCATTAAAGATATAAATTCAAGAATAAATATGTGGAATAGTACATTTGTGACATTGGTGCCCAAACCACTCCTGCTTTTCAAAATTTCCAGTCTTAACTTAGCTGCCTCTGTCCAAACAGAACAGTATCAGGGTCTTAAATCGATCTCATAACTGAAGTTTCTCATCCTTAATTACAATCTTGTAAATTTCTTCTGCTCTCTTTCAAGGATATTCACATCCTTCCCGTAGAGTGAATGGGGAATGCAGGGTGCGGGGGTAGAGTAAGGGGCTGGGGTTGGGTCTGGGTAGAATGCTTTTTGGAGGGTCAGTTTAACTCGATGGATCAAATGGCCTGTTTCTGCGCTGAAGGGGTTATATGACTCTACTATGCGTGGGTCAGAAACACCAACACAAACTGATTGGGTTGAAAGTCCTGTTTCAATGTATACAAAATATAGGGGCACTTGTAACTCAAAAAATACCAGTCTACAAACTGAGAAAATTAGATATAATGTTGGTCTTGCACCCAGCCTAAACCCATTGCCTTCAACAAATGACATTGAGTAGAGTGCAAAATCAACATTACCCCATATCCTACAAATTTCCCACTGACAAGTTAGCTTAAAATTAACCCGATATTCTGATTGAACAATTTCCACATTTTGAATTTAGTGTCTGTTAGTTTTGAAAGACATTTTTGAGATGTAACTACAGATAGAATTTTAGAAATGATCTGCTTCTATCACCAGTGGACACCAAATTCATGCTCCAGTGTTTTTAATGTTCCGATATTTGAAGCAAGATGGGGGTGTGGAACATGGCAGTGAATTTAATTTGTGCAGATGTTCCCTTTGTGCAGTCAATTAGTTCACACTCTTTTGATATAACGGCTTTACCTTTCATCAGTTCCTTGATGAGTCTGTTCCTTAAAAGAAAAGCTGAGGCAGTATCTAGCCTGATAATAACAACCCAGTGCTTCAATTACACTTTCAGGCAGGTTTCATCATGGACAAATTGAGCTGCGAGTGATTTAAACACTAGTGCAGAGGCCAGATGCCTTCTGGCACTAAAACTCTGAATATGGGTTGTACAACAGTGAAAGTAATGCAAGCACATCTTACATTAGGTTTCACATCAAGTGAAGTCTGTTCGATGCTCCCCTCTAGACTAGTTTCATTGCAGTTTGTCAGCTGCTGTTAGGTCTCATTAAGGGGATTCTCTCATTACAAGGCATTAGGCATCCTTACTTGAGAAGGCTGGAGTGGTGTGGAGAGAACAAAGAATTGCATTGAAGAGGCTATCCTGCAGCCCTGTAGGAAACATATGATTTATCCAGCTTGGGGTAACGTTTATCACGATATCCACTGATCGACCTAAAGGTCCAAAACTCAAGTTGCAATCTTTCGACGTATGGACCAATTAAATTTAATTGAAGTGACTTGTGGGATGTGATCCCTGTCCTACCAGTGGGCAAGATAACTTCAAATATCATTCAGTTCGACTAATTATATTGCAAGTGTTTAGGAAAGATCGCTTTCTCAATTAGATCTTAAATTGGGCTGAATGTACAGGTACTGAAAGCATAATTGCAAACTCATGCTGCTGTTACGTCACATAGCCCTCTGAGCCTGATTTGTTGGTAATAATTAATGCAGCAGTTACCTTTTAGACTGGATTGCTGAAATTAGTGCTTCCTTTACCAATTAAAGTCTAATCAACACTTATAGGAATCATTAGCAGAACTCCCAAGCTTGCTTAGCCAGTGCAGATCAATGCATTTCAAATTAAAAGCTCTTAAAAGTGTGCAGTATGTTGGCTGCCAACTCTGCATGTTTCATATTAAATTTCAAGTCTGCCTTTATCGTGTAGACACAACTCTATCAAATTGGCGTATTATTTAACCTATTACTCCTTATTGATAGTCAATGCTGCTTTATTAGATTGGACTTTCCCTGCCCTCATTAAAAAAACAAACATCAGTTATAAGGAATCATGTCTTTACTTCTTGTGAGACATGAAGAAGCAGATGGGATTCTGAGCCCAAGGCGCTGGATCAGGTACATGCATTCTTCCACTATAACAAAGAGTTGTGTGTGGGGGCTGCATTCTTCAAAGAGCATATTCTCTGTCTTAAAAGTAGACTGCTCCAGGAGTGTGCAAGTATAGAAATACAGATGGAAGCTATTACTACCGCAGAATGATAAATGCTGCAAACAAAGAAAAACTTAAGAATGGTGCATGAAGGTCATAAGTAAGATGAAGAATTACAGCAAACACTGCATTCAAATCCTCCCAAAGTTTATATTCAACTGACTTCCTTTCTTTGTTTAAAAAATAATGTTTGACATCTCAAATTCCGGAGAATTAACAGAGAATGAAAGACAAATCATTCTGTTCTCTTCTGATGTATTCATGTTCTCAGTTCTTGCAGGAGATAGTGAGCATCTCATTTTTTTTAGCATTACATTAAAAACTGGGCAAATCAAATAAAACAAGCCTGACTAGAAGGATGCAATGTGTTGGGGGAATTAGCTCTACAAAAGGACGAGCAAAGAAGTTGATAGCCAAGGTTCTCTGTGTTCTTCCATACATTTGTTCAGCTGTCAGACATGTAATAACTCCTGGAGTCTCTTGCTGCACACATCAGACAGTCACATTGCTCATTACAGAAGGCTGGGGAAACTTGCATTCTTCAAAATTGTTTAAGTTTTTTTTAATCATTCATGGGACATGTGTGTCATTGGCTGGCCATCATTTATTGCCCATCCGTAGTTACCCTTGAGCAGGTGATGGAGAGCTGCCTTGTTGGAATGCTGCAGTCCATTTGCTGTAGGTTGATCCACAATGTCCTTTGGGAGGGAACTTCAGATTTTGACCCAGTGACGCTGAAGGAATGGCCAAATACTTCAGAGTTCGGATCGTGAGTGACTTGAAGGGGAACATGCAGGTTGCGGTGTTTCAATATATCTGCTGCCCTTGTCTTCTGGATGGAAGTGGTCGTGGGTTTGAAAGTTTAATTTCTTCAGTGCAACTGAGCATCAGTGGTGGAGGGAATGGATGATTGTGGTTGCGGTGCCAATTATGTGATCTGCTTTGTCCTGGATGGTGCTCAGCTCCTTGAGTATTGTTAGAGCTGTACTCATCCAGGCAAACAGGGAGTGGAGTATTCCATCACATTTATAACTTGTGCCTTGTAGATGACGAACTACCTTTGGGGAGTCAGGAGGTGAATAACTCACAATAGCTTCTGAACTGCTCTTATAGCCACTGTGCTTAGGTGGCGACTCCTGTTGAGTTTATGGTCCATGGTAACCTTGAGAATGTTGATAGTGGGGGATTCAGTGATGATAACAATACTGAATTTCAAGGCTGGTGATGAGATTGACTCTTATTACAGATGATCATCACCTGCCATTTGTGTGGTGTGAATGTTACTTGCCACTTGTCAACCCAAACCCTGGATATTTTCCAGATATTTTTGGATTTGAACATGGACTGCTTTAGTATCTGAGGAATCATGAGTAGTGCCAAACACTCTGCAATCATCAGCAAACATCTCCACTTTTGATCTTACCTTATGATGGAGGGATGATCATTGATGAAGCAGTGGAAGATAGTCAGACCTAGAAGACTACTTTGACGAACTCCTGCAGAAATGTTCTGGAGCTGAGATGGCTGACCTTCAACAACCACAATCATCTTCCTATGTGCAATGTATGATTCTAGTCAGTGGACAGTTTGCTGCTAATATGGATCAGGCATGGATTAATCAGCCACAAGACTTCATGGGGTCCAGAATCAATGTTGAAGACTTCCTCCTGACTGTGTACCACTGTGCCACCACCTCTGCTGGGTCTCTCCTGTGGATGGGTCAGGATATATCCAGGGTGGTGTCTGGAACATTATCTGTGAGGTATGATTCTTGAGTATGGTTGTGTCAGGCTATTGCTTAACTACTCTGTGAGACAGCTCTCCCCATTTTGGCATGCCCCCCCCTCAGATGTTAGTAAGGAGGGTTTTGCCAGACCAGCAGGTCAACTTCTGCCATTGTCTTTTCTGGTATCGATGTCAGGTAGTCCATCCAGTTTCATTTCCTTGTTGAGACTTTGTAGCAATTGATACAACTGAGTGGCTGGTTTGGCCATTCTACAGGTCAGTTGAAAGTCAACTACATTGGAGTGAGTCTAGAGTCACATGTAGGCCAGACCAGGTGAGGATGGCAGATTTCCTTCCCTGAAGGATATTAGTGAGCCTACCTTTGTGTGGCAGGTGTGTGGAGCAATGAACTGAGTACAGCAGTAAATATGTCAACATCAGTAAATAATAATTTTGAAGTCCTTTTCCATCAATATTAGAGACATCATAATTTTTTTCCAGAAACAAAAAAACAAAATTGCTGGAGAAACTCAGCAGATCTGGCAACATTTGTGCAGAGAAAGCAGAGTTAATGTTTTGTGCCTTCACACAAGAGTTGTCTTCTTCTCTGAAGATGGGCCGAAATGTTGACCCTACTTTTCCTCCAAAAATGTTGCCAGATCTGCTGAGTTTTTCCAGCAATTTTAATATTTGTTTCAGATTTCCAGCTCCCACAACTTTTTTTTAAATTTGTCAGCATTTGTTTTGAGATTAGTTCTAAGAACATACTTGGTTCATATCTCTCCATTCCTTGCATACTCATGTGCTTACCTAAAAGTCCCTATTGTGTCTCCCTCTAGGTAGTGCATTCCAGACTCCTACCGCTCCCTGTGTAAAAAACCTGCCCCTCCTATCTCCTTTGAACTTTCCCCCTCTATCCTTAAATAAATGCCCCCTAGTGTTAGGCATTTCAACTCTGGGAAAAAGATTCTGAATGTCAATCAAGTCTCCCCTCAGCCTGCACTGCCCAAAAAAACCACCAGAGATTTTCTAACCTCTCCTTATCACTCATACTCTTTAATCCAGGCAGCATTCTGATAAAACTCTCTGCACCCTCTCCAAAGCATCCACATCTTTCCTGTAATGGGGTGACTAGAACTGAATGCAGTACTCTAACTATGGACTAACCAAAGTCATAAAGCTGCAACTTGACATCTTGATTCTTGTACTCAATTGCCCAGCCAATAAAGGCAAGCATGCCATATGCCTTCTTTACCGCCCTATCTACTTGTGTGGAAATTTTCGGGAAGCTATGGACTTGGATCCCAAGATCCTTCTGTACATTAATGCCATTAAGAATCCTGCCATTAGCAGTATAGTTTTCCTTAATATTTGATCTCCCAAAGTGCAACATCTCATACTTACCCAGATTAAACTCCACCTGCAATTTCTCCATCCATATCTGCAATTGATCTATATCTTGCTGTCTCCTATAAAAATCTTCTGCACTATCCACAACTCCATCGATCTTTGTGTCATCTGAAAACTTACTAACCCACTCATCTGTATTTTCATCCTGGTCATTTATATATATATCACAAACAGCAGAGCTCCCAGTATGGATCCCTGTGGAACACCACTAGTCACAGACATCCAGCTTGAAAAACATCCTTTCACCACTATCTTCTGCCTTCTATGGGCAAGCCAATTCTGAATCCACGTGGCCAAGTTACTGGGGATCCTATGCATCTTAATTTTCTGGATGAGCCTACCATGAGGGAGCTTGTCAAAATCCTTACTAAAAGCCATGTAAACAATATCCCCAGCTCTACCCTCATCAATACCTTCATCGACTCCTCAAAACATTCAATCAAGTTAATAAGACACGACCTGTTCCTTTACACATCCATGCTCACTGTTCCTATTTAGTTCATGATTTTCCAAGTGTGCATAAATCCTATCTGTAAGAATTCTCTTCAATAGCTTCCCAATGACCGATGTGGAACACATTGTTCTGAAGTTCTTGCAGTTATCCCTATTTAACTTCTTGAAGAGAGGAGCAACATGAGCTACTTGCCAGTCCTCTGGGACCTCTGCAGTGGCCAGTCAGGATATAGAGATCTTGGTCAAGGTCCCAGCAATCTCCTTTCTTGTCTCCCTCAATAACCTGGGGTAGATACCATTGAGCCCTGGGGGCATATCCACCTTAATGCTCTTCAAGAAATCCAACACTATTTCTTTCTTGATCTCAAAGTGTTTGAGTATATTAGAATGCTTGGCACAAATCTGACTATCCTCTATATTCTTTTCCTGGATTAAAATCAATGCAGAGTATACATTAAGAATCTCAACCAGATTCTCTGCCTCTGAACACAAGTTCCCATCTTTACATTTGAGTGGTCTACCTTCTCTTTTCTTGTCCTCTTGTTTGAATGTATCTGTAGAATGCCTTGGGATTCTCTTTAACCCTACTTGCTAAGGTCATTTCATGGCCCCTTTTTGCTCTCCTAGTTGTTTGCTTGAGTACTTTCCTACTTGCTTGATATTCCTCATGGGCCCTGTTAATTTTAAACCTTCCATGTGTAAGTCTTTAGTACAATTCCTTTGGACTAAGTAAGCCGCCTGACAGTGAAGCATCTTTCTTTGGTTTCTGTTGACTTTAACTTTAATAAAAATCCTTCTTGTCACATTTAGTTAAAGGTTGGTTTGAAGTCAAAGGTGGTCGGTCTCATCTCTCTTCAACAACACATTTCTTTGATTCATGTTTTGATCAAGGCTGCATTGAGGCCTGGAGGCAAGTAGTAATTGTGGAAATCTAATTTAACATCAACGAGTAAGTACTGCTTGATGACACTATTGGTGGCACCTTAATTCACTTTGTTGATGATTACCAGTAGATTAATGAGAGGCAATTGGTCAGGCTGGGTGTGGTACACTTCTCACTTCATGTCTCAAATTATTCATATTAACATACCCCAAATATTTATTTTCTGTAAAAAATGGATCTAACATGCATTTGAATAAATCAATGCTTCTATCATCTTTCTCGAGAACATGTTTCATTAATCGATCACCTGAAACTGGTGTTATGGAAAAGGCAGAAGGCTATCAAATACTGAGGGAAAACATACCAGATTTCAGAAGTTTTGTCTTGTCCTCAATCTGCTATGAATTAGGAGGGAAGTTAGCATGTGGCAGTTAACTGTAAACCTTTGTGTTTTGTTTGCAAAATTGAAATTGCTGGAAAAGCTCAGCAGGTCTGGTAGCATCTGTGAAAACAAATCAGAGTTAACGTTTTGGGTCAGGTGACCCTTCCTCAGGTCTGCTTCCAGTTAACTCTGATTTCACTTCACAGATGCTAGCAGACCTGCTGAGCTTTTCCACAATTTCTCTTCTTGTTTCTGACTTACAGCATCCACAGTTCTTTCAGTTCTCATCTTTTGTCGGTTTAATTCAGGTTACACATTTGCTATCATGACAATAGGTTTTATGTATGAATAGGCTGCAATAATTCTGAGGTTTTTGATAAATGCGATCTGCTTTGAGAATTGTGGAGATGAATGGGATGTCAAGTCTGTGCTTGAAGAAACTGCCAGTTAGTATGAGAGCAGTAACTTTGGGCAAGTAATGAATCAGAATAAGAGAGGTCTGCTAGGTGCAATCTCTGTTATACAGACAGAACTGTACCATTGGATCTCCAGTTGGGTCAAAAGCAAGGAAGGATTTTAAGATAATGACCATGAAATCAATGACTCAGAAATTCACTGACGTCATAAAAGTGTAAAATAGGCATGTTGCATGCCAGAGAGTGCTACACACCAAATTGGAATATGCTTCAGCAAAGGTGTTCAGGATCCCTGCCTAAAACACAGTTAGTTCTCCTGCAAGTGCCACCTTCCTGAAATTATGTTCCCTTGACTTTAATCGTCATCAGGCTAGTTAGGTTCAGGAAAACAAAACTTAAATGTGGCATAAACAGGGTGATACCCAACCTCAGAGTAATTCCAGAAACCCTTGTGACATACCCTTGGCATACTTTCAATTCTTTTCAATCTTCGATTTGGCCACCCTACCAAATAATCCCAGTCCCCTAATCATTTCCTTCTCCCTCCTGTGTGACCTGTTCTAACTCAACTGACTCTGCCTCTCACTACGTGAAAGGGCTCGAGAGGTCTACAGTTCCAATTTTATCCACATGATCAGATTTCCTACAGTATGAAAACAGGCCCAATAAATCCACAACAACCCTCTGAAGAGTAACCCATTCCCCCACCCTATATTTACCCCTAACATTATGGGCAATTTAGCATGGTGAATTCACCTGGCCTGCACATCCTTGGATTGTGGGAGGAAACCAGAGCACCCTGAGGAAATCCACACAGACACAAAGAATGTGCAAACTCCACACAGTCAGTCAACCAAGGCAGGAATTGAACCCAAGTCCCTAGCACTGTGAGTCAGCAGTGCCACCCCATACCACTATGCCACCCCAAACATATCTCTGTATATCACACAGCTAATATGCTGCTGAGGCCTGGTTCCACATTCTGGGTGGACCTTTGGCTACTTTGCTTCCGGTAGCAGGTTTTGCAGAATGCCCCTTACTTCAGTTCAACTTTTAAGCAATAGTGAATTAGGTTAATTTGAAAATCAAGCCCAGCATTTGGCAAACTTATTGCAGTGATTAGAACGGGGTCAACTAGGGTCAATTCAAAGAATATGAATTCCCTGATTGAGGCTGTTAACCTGGTCCAATTAGGGAGTGCTGGCTGAAAGAAATAACAGGAGTGCCAGGGGTTCTGTTCACTCTAGGAACTGGCTCTGAGCTAGCTGGGTCAGCATCATGTACTATGTATGTGCAAATCAAGAATGATTTGGTGATGGGATTCTAGCTTTCATGGAGTTATTCTTTTATCACTTGTTCCTTCATGTCTCCTTCATGTTTTTGAGCACAATTGTACTGTAGGATTTTTATAAGTTCAATATTATTTATAACCATTAACCTGGCAAGATCTTGACACTAATTTGCAGTATTCTGTTTTGACACTTAGTGCCTAAAGTTGACTTAGCTAGTGCAAATATTTGCCAACTTTTGACACAAATTACCTAAACGAGAAGTTCAGTAACTGTGATATTTGGCACTGGGTTATAAAGCGATGTTATGGAAACTGGCTACAACCAGGTCAAATTAATCTTAATCATGATTTTCTGCTGAGCAGTGTGGTCAGAGAGACACCTTGACAGACTGAGATGAAGGTTGGAGATTATATTGATTAAACCGCTGGAAATTTGGTTCAAAGTGGAAGTTCGGTACAAAGGGGGAACACGAGTGTTTTAACTAAGCTTGAGTGCACGAAGTAAACTCTCCAGAGCAAGATGTAAGTGGTAGAGGATTAAAAAAATGTAGACTACTTGGCTGACCTGCAGAAAGACCAGTAGAGATATGATGTCACAAACTACAGCACAACTTTCCGCTGATGGGTGAGTGCCGAACCAGAGGACACAGTTTAAAAATAAGGGGTAGGCCATTTAGGACAGAGATGAGGAGAAATTTCTTCACCCAGAGATTGGTGGATGTGTGGAATGCTCTGCCCCAGAAGGCAGTGGAGGCCCAGTCTCTAGATTCGTTTAAGAAAGAGTTGGATAGATCTCTCAAGGATTGTGGAATCAAGGGTTATGGAGATAAGGCAGGAACAGGATACCGATTGAGGATGATCAGCCATGATCATAATGAATGATGGTGCAGGCTCGAAGGGCAGAATGGCCTACTCCTGCACTTATTGTCTATTGTCTAACAGAAGTGCAGAGAAAGGCTCTGATTGGTGAGTAAGACTTGTGAATATTTCTAGATATCAAAGTTCGGGTAAGACCCTCCATCTGTGTTTGGGTGTCTAGTATAGTATTGATGTGGGTGATTTAATTTTTTGAAAACAAAATATTATTACAGTGAAATATAAAAAACAGGGAACCTCAAGAAATTAATTAATAATTAGATTAGACTTACAGTGTGGAAACAGGCCCTTCGGCCCAACAAGTCCACACCAACCCGCCGAAGCGCAACCCACCCATACTCCTACATTTACCCCTTACCTACCACTACGGGCAATTTAGCATGGCCAATTCACCTGACCCGCACATCTTTGTGACTGTGGGAGGAAACCGGAGCACCCGGAGGAAACCCACGCAGACACGGGGAGAACGTGCAAACTCCACACAGTCAGTCGCCTGAGTCGGGAAATCATTGTTAAATCATTGATGGCAGATAGGTCAAATGGTGATGGGTCACACTGCAGCATGTGGAAGCTGCAGACATTGCACCACATCAAGGAATGGGACCGGGCACTTTGTTCCAGAGGCTGGTCACATCCCTCAATCTATACAGTTCAAAGTCAGAAACAAAAGCAAAAGTTACTGGAAAAACTCAGCAGGTCTGGCAGCATCAGTGGAGAGAAATCAGAGTTAATGTTTTGGGTCCAGTGATGCTTCCTCAGAATGTTAACTCTGATTTCTCTCCACAGATGCTGCCAAACCTGTTGACCTTTTCCAGCAACCTCTGTGCTTGTTTCTGATTTCCAGCATCCACGGTTCTTTCAGTTTTTAATTTAAAGTCTGTCTGTGATCAGGGACAGGAGGGTGTGATTACAGGTGTGGCAGGTATGAGGATGCAAGGAAGGTTAAAATTGAGGGGTTAAAATTTACAATTGTCAAACAGTCGTGAGGTTCTTTCAAGCTGTCAGGATGACAGTAGGGATCGCTGGCAGGACAAGCAAACTGGCCATACACCTTGATGCAGAGAGTAATTCAAGTCGGGGGTGGAAATAGTAATGTAGTTACAGCAGCACGTTGGTTCAGTGTTTGGCACTGCTCAGACACACTTGGGCGACTCTCTGTGCGGAGTCTGCACATTCTCCCTGTGTCTGCGTGGGTTTCCTCTGAGCACTCCGGTTTCCTCCCACAGTGCAAAAAGATGAGATGAAATAAATACAATAACTATCAATAAAGAAAAAGTGCTCGGGAAACTAAACTGATTAGATGCATCCTCGAGCATTAAAAGAAGTAGCTACATTGATAATGGATGCACTGCTCATACTGTCCAAGAATTCTTATATTGTGGAAAGTGCCAAAGATTGGAAAACTGCCAACACAACAACTTCAATTAAAAAGGTCAAAAGACAGTGAACAATAGGCCAGTTATCGAAATGTCTGCTATTGGAACAATGTTATTTTCTATCTTAAAATATGTAATATTGGAGCATTTAAAAATACACAATGTGAACAAATTGAGTCTGAATGGCTTCATGAAGGGAAATCATGCCTGACAAATTGACTTGAATTCTTTGAGCAGGAAGCAAGTACGCTAGATAAAGGGGAAGTGAAGAATGTAATAAGTTTGGAATTTCAGGAAGTTTTTGACGAGTTGCCACATATTAGGCTATTTAATAAGTCCAGGGTCCATGGTGTTGGAGGTAATATCTTAGAATGGATAGAGGATTGCTAACAGACAGAAGGCAGAGAATTGAGATAAATGAGGCATTTTCAGGATGACAACTGTAACTAATGGCATGCCACAGGGATCAGTGCTGGGACCACAATTATTTGCAATGGACATTAATGATGGTTTAGCTTAGCTAGCTGGACAATTGGTCTGCAAAGCAGTGTGACACCAATAGTGTCAATTCAATTCCCATCACTGGCTGTGGTTACCATGAATGACTCTCCTTCTCAGCCTTTCCCCTTGCCTGGGGTATGTTGGCCCTCAGATTAAATTATTAACAGTTATCTCTCTCTCTCTCTCTCTCTCTAATGAGGCAGTTGGCCTGTGATGAATTGACATGACCTACTTACTCATTTGGGGCACATTACTAACATTCCTACAACAGCACTAAAACCTTTGCCACTCATCTTCATATCACTCTAACTTTCTAGTCTCTTAGAATCAAAGGATTGTTCAGGTGCAGATGGAGGCCATTTAGTCCACTGTGCCTGTACTGACTTGCTATGAACACCATGGCTCGGTGGCTTAGTGGTTAGCACCGATGCTTCAAAGTGCCAGGGACCTGGGTTCGTTTCCAAGTGCAGGTGACTGTCTGTGTGGAGTTTGCACATTCTCCCTGTGTCTGTGTTGGCTTCTTCTGGGTGCTCTGGTTTGCTCCCACAATCCAAAGATGTGCAGGTTAGGTGAATTGGCTATGCTAAATTGCCCATAGTGTTCAGGGATGTATAGGTCAGGTGCATTAGTCAGGGTTAAATATGGGGAGTGGGTCTGGGTGGGTTACACTTCAGAGGGGTCAGTGTGGACCTGCTGGGGTAAAGGGCCTGTTTCCATATTGTAGGGATTCTATCCTTATCGAGTGTTAATCTCCTGTTCTTTTCCTGATATATTTGTACACAAATTCTATCAATAATCGTCCAATCTCTTCTTGAACGGCTTGATTGAAATTCCCTTCACTACGTTACCAGGCAGTGCATTCCACATCCAAACTGCTCACTGAAAAACTTTCTAAGTGTATGCCCTCCTGTTCTTGTTCCTTGAAGGAGCTGGAATAGTTTCTCCACAGCTGCTCTACCCAGCCCAGTCATGATTTTTTCTGAATTCCAGGAGAAAGAGGGCCAAAAGCTGCCTGACATTTTGTTCCACACCGTTTCCACAGAGAGAATGTCTTTGTCTTTGTAAGGGGAGACCTTGACACTCTTTGTGGGGATATAGAAACCTCTATGCCCTGACAACCAAGTAAGTCACATTATTCATTGGCATGTTACCCTTTCATTAACCCCACTGTGCATTTAATATTAACGTGTGTAACATTTATCTCTCGCTCATGACATTCTCTCTTTTGTCTCCTGTATGTCTGAGTGGGATATCCTGAAAGTAGAGACAACACTGGAGAGGCAGGAAGACTTGGAGGATTGTGGATCATGCTGACTCACTTTCTTTTGATCACAGGGAGTTGTCCACATCATCCACTCACCTTCTAACACCATAGATTTAATATCATTGTCTCCAGGCCCTCAGAAATACTAGTGGCCCAGTTTAACAGGCACTAAGTTAAGATTTCAGTTTAGCACCTTCTCAAACACTAAGATAGCTGCAATAATGCAATACCTACTCAGTTCTATATTGGAATAAGACCATAACACACAGGAGTGGAAGAAAGGCCATTCAGCCCATCGACTCCACTCCACCATTCAATCATGGCTGATGGGCGTTTCAACTCCACTTACCAGCGTTCTCCCCGTAGCCCTTAATTCCTCGAGAATAACTGTTTGGAATGCAAGGTTAAGTAAATACCTTCAAATTTAGAATGGATCATGCTATCAGTTGAAACAAATAGATGTATTAGAAAGCATTAATAAGAGTGAGATTAACTGTGCTGTATCTCATGATAAATTCTATCAAAGTTACAAAATCTAATTTTGTCCTTACTGATACTGACTGATCTATTGTTCTATATCCTGAGAGAATGAGAAATTCTGTGCATATTGAGAATTATGACTGGTGCTTACAACATCAAAAATATATATTTTTTAAATTTGCAAATCTAGAACCCTCATTAACAAACCAGAGGTCATATTCGATAAGGTGGACAATATGTATGATCTCAAAAGAACCTCTTTATTCTGAACAATTAACATAAGCATTTTGAATGTTACAAGGCAATAAAACACTAAGAGGGAATGAAGCAAAAAAATCTTGGTTCTTGGCAGTGCTTAATGACAAAAAACTGTCACACACACACACACACACACACACACACACACACACACACACACACACATTGACCACTGAATCAAAAGAAACTATGGGAACATGTTTCTGGCAAATCACTTATGAAATCCTTCTATGTAGAAATGACTAATGTTATCCACAAGTGTGAGAAACAATTCTGAGGTATTTTACTTTGCCTTCATCATCCACTACTGCAAAATATTAGTTGAGTTGATGGAATCACTGGGTGTGTGATGCAGAAGGGGGTTGAAAAGCTCAGTTGGCTGGATAGCTGGTTTCAATGCAAAGTAACACCAATAAGATGGGTTCAATTCTTGAACAGGCTGAGATAACCATGAAATACTCTCCTTCTCAATCTCTCCTCTTCTCTGAGGTGTGGTGACTGTCTGGTTAAATCACTGCCAGTTATCTCTCTCTTTAATAAGAGGCCAGACTATTGTTCTCTGAGACAATAATGACCTTACACTGGGAGAGGCAATGGTCTAGTAATTTTATTGCTGGACTATTAATCCAGGACCCTAGTTCAATTCCAACCATGGAAGATGGCAGAATATGAATTCAATAAAGATCTGGAATTAGGGGTCTAATAATTACCATAAAATAATTGTTGATTCTTAGAACACCCATCTGGTTCACTACTGTTCTTTGAAGGAAACTGCAGTCTTTGCCTCATCTGGCCTACATCTGACACCACAGTGTAGTTGATTCTCAACTGTCCTCTGAGTAATTAGGGATGGATAATAAATGTTGACTTGGACATTGATGCCCATATCCAGTGAATGAATAAAAAAAGTGAAATTTGGATTTGATTCAAATCAGGATTTAAGAGTCATATGATGACTATGAAATCAATGTCGATTGTCAGAAAAACAATCTGGTTCATTAATGTCTTCAGGTATGAAGATCTATGATCTTACCTGATCTGCTGCAAATGTGTTGCTGGTCAAAGCACAGCAGGTTAGGCAGCATCTCAGGAATAGAGAATTCGACGTTTCGAGCATAAGCCCTTCATCAGGAATAAGAGAGAGAGAGCCAAGCCGGCTAAGATAAAAGGTAGGGAGGAGGGACTAGGGGGAGGGGCGATGGAGGTGGGATAGGTGGAAGGAGGTCAAGGTGAGGGTGATAGGCCGGAGTGGGGTGGGGCGGAGAGGTCAGGAAGAGGATTGCAGGTTAGGAGGGCGGTGCTGAGTTGAGGGAACCGACTGAGACAAGGTGGGGGGAGGGGAAATGAGGAAGCTGGAGAAATCTGAATTCATACCTTGTGGTTGGAGGGTTCCCAGGCGGAAGATGAGGCGCTCCTCCTCCAGCCGTCGTGTAGTTGTGTTCTGCCGGTGGAGGAGTCCAAGGACCTGCATGTCCTCGGTGGAGTGGGAGGGGGAGTTAAAGTGTTGAGCCACGGGGTGATTGGGTTGGTTGGTTCGGGCGGCCCAGAGGTGTTCTCTTACTCGAAGATTTCTTACCTGATCTGGCCTACATCTAGAGTCACAGCAATGTGGTTGATTCTGAACTGCCCTCTGGATAAATAGAAATGGGCAAGATATACTGGCCTAGCCAGCCATGCCCTCATCCTGTGAATGAACAAAAAAAGGTGAAGCCAAGATGGAAGATTCAGTTGCTGTACCAGCTGCCATCAATATATTGACCCTACCTTCTCGACTTCTCTGCCCACCTGTGCTGTGCTGACCCTCACATTGAACTTACAACATGGTGTCTCTGGCTTGCGCACCGTATCTAATGAGCGAGCAGCCTCTGGCAATAGAGTGATTTCAGTCACGTGGTTAACTGCTGATGTCTCCTACCTCAATCAAGGCCTGGATTTTATGGATTTTATGGAGTTAGAGTGTGAGGTGATGGAGTTGTGCAATCATTTCCCCACTTCAATAGTTTTCTTCCACTGCTGACATGGTGGACTTGTACCTGGAGGGACCAATTGCAGAATTCTTGATACTACTGCTATCATGTTACCAGTATATGTGGGCTCCGTACCCTGTAGAAAAAACATCAGCTGGCATCCCTAAGAGTTTGGAGTCTCTCTGTACCACGAAATCTAGGGCAGGGGTGGTCCAACAGTGGAAATAGGTCACTCCTGTAGAAGGAACTAATCTTACCCTCATTAACAGCCCCCACTGTCCTTGTTGGGCCTCCTTGAATGGCTCCAACAACCCCAGAATGGTCTCATCCCCACAAGGCCTGTTCCAAGGACAGTATCCATCACCAGTTCTCTCCAGTGTGAGCAGATTCAGCTATGGCCACCACCTCCAGTGGAACTAGTGGGACTCAGGAAATGCCATCACTCACTGAAAGAAAAAGCAGTGACTGGAAAATTTTGAGACGTATATTTTAGGGGATATGAGCTACATGGTGGAACAGTAGTAACTATCCATCCTTAATTACTCCTCTGGGAGGGCTAACAACTCCTGAGCTGAAAATGTGTTGCTGGTTAAAGCTCAGCAGGTCAGGTAGCATCCAAGGAACAGGAAATTCAACGTTTCGGGCCAGAGCCCTTCATCAGGAATGAGGAGAGGGTGCCAGGCAGGCTAAGATAAAACATAGGGAGAAGGGACTTGGGGAGGGGCGATGGAGATGTGATAGGTGGAAGGAGGTCAAGGTGAGGGTGATAGGCCGGAGTGGGGTGGGGGCGGAGAGGTCAGGAAGAGGAATGCAGGTTAGGAGGGTGGTGCTGAGTTCAAGGGAATCGACTGAGACAAGGTGGGGGGAGGGGAAATGAGGAAACTGGAGAAATCTGAGTTCATCCCTTGTGGTTGGAGGGTTCCCAGGCGGAAGATGAGGCGCTCTTCCTCCAACCAGCGAGTTGTTATGTTCTGGCGATGGAGGAGTCCAAGGACCTGCATGTCTTCGGTGGAGTGGGAGGGAGAGTTAAAGTGTTGAGTCACGGGGTGGTTGGGTTGGTTGGTCCGGGCATCCCAGAGGTGTTCTCTGAAGCGTTTTGCAAGTAGGCAGCCCGTCTCCCCAATATAGAGGAGGCCACATCGGGTGCAGCGGATGCAATAGATGATGTGTGTGGAGGTGCAGGTGAATTTGTGGCAGATATGGAAGGATCCCTTGGGGCCTTGGAGAGAAGTAAGGGAGGAGGAGTGGGCGCAAGTTTTGCATTTCCTGCGGTTGCAGGGGAAGGTGCCGGGAGTGGAGGTTGGGTTGGTGGGGGGTGTGGACCTGACGAGGGAGTCACAAAGGGAGTGGTCTTTGCGGAACGCTGCTAGGGGAGGGGAGGGAAATATATCCCTGGTGGTGGGGTCTGTTTGGAGTTGGCGGAAATGACGGCGGATGATACGCTGTATACGGAGGTTGGTGTGGTGGTAGGTGAGAACCAGTGGGGTTCTGTCTTGGTGGCGGTTGGAGGGGCGGGGTTCAAGGGCGGAGGAGCGGGAAGTGGAGGAGATGCGGTGGAGGGCATCGTCGATCACGTCTGGGGGGAATCTGCGGTCCTTGAAGAAGGAGGCCATCTGGGCTGTACGGTATTGGAACTGGTCCTCCTGGGAGCAGATGTGGCGGAGACGAAGGAATTGGGAATATGGAATGGAGTTTTTACAGGGGGCAGGGTGGGAGAAGGTGTAGTCCAGGTAGCTGTGGGAGTCAGTCGGTTTATAGTAGATGTCTGTGTTGAGTCGGTCGCCCAAGATAGAAATGGAAAGGTCTAGGAAGGGGAGGGAGAAGTCTGAGACAGTCCAGGTGAATTTGAGGTCGGGATGGAAGGTGTTGATAAAGTTAATGAACTGTTCAACCTCCTCGTGGGAGCACGAGGCAGCGCTGATACAGTCATCGATGTAGCGGAGGAAAAGGTGGGGGGTGTTGCCAGTGTAGTTGCAGAAGATGGACTGTTCCACATATCCTATGAAGAGACAGGCATAGCTGGGGCCCATGCGGGTGCCCATGGCAACTCCTTTAGTTTGGAGGAAGTGGGAGGATTGGAAAGAGAAGTTATTCAGGGTGAGGACCAGTTCAGTCAGTCGAAGGAGGGTGTCAGTGGAAGGGTACTGGTTGGTGCGGCGGGAAAGGAAGAAGCGAAGGGCTTTGAGTCCTTCGTGATGGGGGATGGAGGTGTACAGGGACTGGATGTCCATCGTGAAGACAAGGCGTTGGGGACCGGGGAAGCGAAAATCATGGAGGAGGTGGAGGGCGTGGGTGGTGTCCCGAACGTAGGTGGGGAGTTCTTGGACTAAAGGGGACAGAACCGTGTCGAGGTACGCGGAGATGAGTTCGGTGGGGCAGAAGCAGGCTGAGACAATGGGTCGGCCGGGGCGGTCAGGTTTGTGGATTTTAGGCAGGAGGTAGAAACGGGCGGTGCGGGGTTGTGGGACTATGAGGTTGGAGGCGGTGGAGGGGAGATCCCCTGAGGTGATGAGTTTATGGATGGTCTGGGAGCTGATGGTTTGGTGGTGGGAGGTGGGGTCATGGTCAAGGCAACGGAAGAATTGTTCAATATCTCGCCGCGTGTTGAACTCATTAATCCGAGGGCGTCGGGGAATGAACAATTCTTCCTCCGCCCTCGCCTCCGTGCCTACTTTTACAACCAAGACTCCCGCCCACCCTCTGACGACCCCTTCTCCCGCCTCCAATGTACCCCATCCACCTGGACACCCCGTGCTGGCCTCTTACCCGCCCTCGATCTATTTATAGCAAACTGCCGCCGCAACATTAACCGACTCAACCTGTCCACCCCTCTCATCCACTCCAACCTCTCACCCTCAGAACGTGCAGCCCTCCACTCCCTCCGCTCCAACCCCAACCTCACCATCAAACCGGCAGACAAGGGAGGCGCGGTAGTAGTTTGGCGCACCGACCTTTATACCGCTGAGGCCAAATGCCAGCTCGCGGACGCCTCCTCCTATTGCTCCCTTGACCATGACCCCACCTCCCACCACTAAACCATCATCTCCCAGACCATCCATAACCTCATCACCTCAGGGGATCTCCCCTCCACCGCCTCCAACCTCATAGTCCCACAACCCCGCACCGCCCGTTTCTACCTCCTGCCCAAAATCCACAAACCTGACCGCCCCGGCCGACCCATTGTCTCAGCCTGCTCCTGCCCCACCGAACTCATCTCCGCGTACCTTGACACGGTTCTGTCCCCTTTAGTCCAAGAACTCCCCACCTACGTTCGGGACACCACCCACGCCCTCCACCTCCTCCATGATTTTCGCTTCCCCGTTCCCAACGCCTTGTCTTCACGATGGACATCCAGTCCCCTGTACACCTCCATCCCCCATCACGAAGGACTCAAAGCCCTCCGCTTCTTCCTTTCCCGCCGCACCAACCAGTACCCTTCCACTGACACCCTCCTTCGACTGACTGAACTGGTCCTCACCCTGAATAACTTCTCTTTCCAATCCTCCCACTTCCTCCAAACTAAAGGAGTTGCCATGGGCACCCGCATGGGCCCCAGCTATGCCTGTCTCTTCATAGGATATGTGGAACAGTCCATCTTCCGCAACTACACTGGCACCACCCCCCACCTTTTCCTCCGCTACATCGATGACTGTATTGGCGCTGCCTCGTGCTCCCACGAGGAGGTTGAACAGGTCATCAACTTTACCAACACCTTCCATCTCGACCTCAAATTCACCTGGACTGTCTCAGACTTCTCCCTCCCCTTCCTAGACCTTTCCATTTCTATTTCGGGTGACCGACTCAACACAGACATCTACTATAAACCGACTGACTCCCACATCTACCTGGACTACACCTCCTCCCACCCTGCCCCTGTAAAAACTCCATTCCATATTCCCAATTCCTTCGTCTCCGCCGCATCTGCTCCCAGGAGGACCAGTTCCAATACCGTTCAGCACAGATGGCCTCCGTCTTCAAGGACCGCAGATTCCCCCCAGACGTGATCGACGATGCCCTCCACCGCATCTCCTCCACTTCCCGCTCCTCCGCCCTTGAGCCCCGCCCCTCCAACCGCCACCAAGACAGAACCCCACTGGTTCTCACCTACCACCCCACCAACCTCCGTATACAGCGTATCATCCGCCGTCATTTCCACCAACTCCAAACGGACCCCACCACCAGGGATATATTTCCCTCCCCTCCCCTAGCAGCGTTCCGCAAAGACTACTCCCTTTGTGACTCCCTCGTCAGGTCCACACCCCCCACCAACCCAACCTCCACTCCCGGCACCTTCCCCTGCAACCGCAGGAAATGCAAAACTTGCGCCCACATCTCCCCCCTTACTTGTCTCCAAGGCCCCAAGGGATCCTTCCATATCCGCCACAAATTCACCTGCAACTCCACACGCATCATCTATTGCATCCGCTGCACCCGATGTGGCCTCCTCTATATTGGGGAGATGGGCCGCTTACTTGCAGAACGCTTCAGGGAACACCTCTGGGACGCCCGGACCAACCAACCCAACCACCCCGTGGCTCAACACTTTAACTCTCCCTCCCACTCCACCGAAGACATGCAGGTCCTTGGACTCCTCCATCGCCAGAACATAACAACTCGCTGGTTGGAGGAGGAGTGCCTCATCTTCCGCCTGGGAACCCTCCAACCACAAGGGATGAACTCAGATTTCTCCAGTTTCCTCATTTCCCCTCCCCCCACCTTGTCTCAGTCGATTCCCTTGAACTCAGCACCGCCCTCCTAACCTGCAATCCTCCTCCTGACCTCTCCGCCCCCAACCCACTCCGGCCTATCACCCTCACCTTGACCTCCTTCCACCGATCACATCTCCATCGCCCCTTCCCCAAGTCCCTCCTCTCTACCTTTTATCTTAGCCTGCCTGGCACCCTCTCCTCATTCCTGATGAAGGGCTCTGGCCCGAAACGTCGAATTTCCTGTTCCTTGGATGCTACCTGACCTGCTGTGCTTTAACCAGCAACACATTTTCAGCTCTGATCTCCAGCATCTGCAGACCTCACTTTTAACAACTCATGAGTCCAAGGTGTGTCACTAAAATTGAGACATACCATCAAGGCCATTGGACTTGTTTGAAGCGTTTTTGAAATCTCACATACTTCAAAATGAATGACCAGTCTGTGCATTTGTAAGTATGATCGGCATATTTTAAAAAAATGTATTTCCTTTAGGGTCTCACTAATTATTTGTTCTCAGAGGTAGTACCTCCTATCTTAGGGACATCAGCTCCGCAGTGAGCATACAATTCAGCCAAGGCTCTCCAAAGCCATCAAGGTAGAGATTTCCCCAGATTTCTGTCACACCAGCATGGACGGGATAGGACCATTCACCACAGCAGATTCGCTGCTGCCGATTAGCCACTGCCCTTTGACCGCTGAGGACGCTTAGCCACCGCCCATTGGCCACTGAAGACGATTCACTACCATGCCAACCACCGCGCCACCGCAAGTATTCGTTTTAGTATGGAAACAGAAATTATTAGTAAACGTGGAAATAAGAAGTTTTACCACGATGGTTTTATATATATTTTTGATAAACTATCCAAGAGTGATTCAAGTATAAAGTTTTGGCGATGTGAACAAAGGGGCCGATGGAATGGACAGATCCACACCAAGTGTGGCACTGTGATAAAAACAATTAATGAACACACCCATTCTCCTTCCACAGCAAGTGTTCCAAGTTGCGAAAGTGAAAACAAGTTTAAAACGTGCAGAAGAATCGCAGGAAGTACCTAGTGTTCTTATTAACGAATGTGTAACTGATGTCCCTCAGTCAGTCTGAGCATCTTTACTGACGACAAGCAGCATGAAGAAAATAATTTGATGAAAAAGGAATGATATTAGTTTAGCGCCACCAAACCCGACTGATCTTCAGCATTTAGTGATTCCAATTAGATACAATATATATAAGCCGGATAACAGAGCAAAAGAAAATGTCGTAGTATAAATAAAAGGGACTGAGAAGTATGAAAGAACAGACAGGAGGGAAAACAATCAGTATATATATATATATTTCCGGTGGTGAATAGTCTCCAGAGGTCAAACGACCCCAGTGGAGAAACACTGGTGGCGAACCGGCAATGGCTAATTGTTGGCGGCGAATCTGCATGGTGAATCGTCACCAACCCCAGCATGGAGACTGCTGTTCCAACTAATTCCTGGCCGAAATATTAATTCCTCATTTGTTAACGTAGACATTTCAACGCTACGGGCATAACTGAGGACGTTCACAACCAAAGGTAATAGTTCCTGCACCAACTTTGCATACACATCCAACAAACACAATATTTCATTTTTTATCCATTCAAAGAATCTGGGCTCGAGACCTGAGCCAGCATTTATTAGCCATCCCTCACTGCCCTTGAGATGCCATTGGTGAAATGTTTTGAATCTCTGCAATCTACCTGGTGTATGTTGATCCATGATGTGTGAAATTCTATTCGAAACCCAAACCCATCTCACCAACTTGATAAAACTGAGTGCAACATTGTTCAATATGTTCCTTCGATAATGACACCACCAAAGTGTAAAACTGGTCTTTCGCTCAATCCTGCGCACAACTGTCTCAGCGAGTTAGGCTACAAAGAGCTCTGTGAACAGGCAAAGTAAACAGAAGTAATAGAAAGCAATTCTCGAAATAAGGCTGACATTTGACTGGCATCTATGATTTAGGAGCATAAATGGCCATATTAAAAACATATTCAAAAAAACAGTAGCATTTGCATGAATGTTAGAACAAATGTTGGAGATCATAAATTGTGAACCGATGAAAAATAGCCAGCAGTGGTTCACAAATGGATTTCTAAGTTACATAATACACAATTCTTATCCCTCCATCATATTACAAATGGAAAAACAGTTATGATAGGATAATCCTCTCTGACCTTAGGTGTTGGACAACTTAAAGACAAATCAATGTTTTTACTAATGAAGCATGATTGCTCTTTGCCACAGGTGCTGACATGTTTGTCACTTAAACAAATGTACCTTTAAATGGTAGACCATATTTTATTATTGAATTGGAACCATGTGTATACAAAGTTGCCTTGTGATTGAACGGGGGAGGAAGAATCATAGAATCCCTGCAGTGTGGAAACAGGCCATTCAGCCCAACAATTCTGCACTGACTCTCCAAAGAACATCCCACCCAGACCCAAGCCCCTGACTCTATTCCTGTAACCCTACATTTCCCATGGTTAATCCACCTAATTTATACATCCCTGGATACTATGGGCAATTTAGCAAGGCCAAACCATCTAACCTGCACATCTTTTGGCATCTATAGAAGGCTTTCAGTCAAAATGAACATAATATCACATTGTCCAATCAACTAATGTAACTCTAGACTGGAGTGCCATGTGCAGGAAAGGGTAAACAATGGTTACAGTTAAGTTTCAGATAAAAATTGTTTTCCTTGATAATCCGGATTCCTCTGAAATGCAATGGAGGCACAGGGAGAACGTGCAAACTCCACATAATCAGATGCCCAAGGCTAGAATTGAACCTAGAACTCTCATACCCATGCCATACAGATTGAGCGAAAGACACACTTGAACTTTCTTCATAGTCTTCTAGAACATAGAACAATACAGAACAGGCCCTTCGGCCCACGATGTTGTGCCGAACATTTGTCCTAGCTTAAGCACCTATCCATGTACCTATCCAATTGCCGCTTAAAAGTCAACAATGATTCTGACTCTGCCATTCCCACAGGCAGCGCATTCCATGCCCCCACCACTCTCTGAGTAAAGAACCTACTCCTGACATCCCCCCTATACCTTCCACCCTTCACCTTAAATTTATGTCCCCTTGTAACACTCTGTTGTACCCAGGGAAAAAGTCTCTGACCGTCTACTCTATCCCCCTGATCATCTTATAAACCTCTGTCAAGTCACCCCTCATCCTTCGTCATTCCAATGAGAAAAGGCACAGCACTCTTAACCTATCCTCATATGACCTATTCTCCATTCCAGGTAACATCCTGATAAATCTCCTCTGCACCCTCTCCAAAGCTTCCTCATCTTTCCTAAAGTGAAGCGACCAGAACTGCACACAGTACTCCAAATGTGGCCTTACCAAGGTCCTGTACAGCGGCAACATCACCTCACGACTCTTGAATTCAATCCTTCTGCTAATGAATGCTAATATACCATAGGCCTTCTTACAAGCTCTATCCACCTGAGTGGCAACTTTCAAAGAGCTATGAACATAGACCCCAAGATCCCTCTGCTCCTCCACCTTACTAAGAACCCTACCGTTAACCCTATATTCCGCATTCTTATTTGTCCTTCTAAAATGGACAACCTCACACTTGACAGAGTTGAACTCCATCTGCCACTCATCAGCCCAGCTCTGCATCATATCTAAGTCCCTTTGCAGCCGACAACAGCCCTCCTCACTATCCACAACTCCACCAATCTTTGTATCGTCTGCAAATTTACTGACTCCCTCTTCCAAGTCATTAATAAAAATTACAAACAGCAGAGGACCCAGAACTGATCCCTGTGGAACTCCACTTGTAACTGGGCTCCAGGATGAATATTTACCATCTACCACCACTCTCTGACTTTGACTGGTTAGCCAGTTCTCTATCCAACTGGCCAAATTTCCCTCTATCCCATGCCTCCTGACTTTCCGCATAAGCCTACCATGGGGAACCTTATCAAATGTCTTACTAAAATCCATCTACACTACATCCACTGCTCTATCCTCATCCACATGCTTGGTCACCTCCTCATAAATCCGTGGTGGCTGTCTCTAATCAAGCAGTGTCTTTCCAGATGCTCATAAATCCTATCCCTCAGTACCCTTTCCATTACTTTGCCTACCACCGATGTAAGACTAACTGGCCTGTAATTCCCAGGGTTATCCCTATTCCCTTTTTTGAACAGGGGCACAACATTCACCACTCTCCAGTCCCCTGGTACCAGTGAAGATGAAAAGATCATTGCCAACGGCTCTGCAATTTCCTCTCTTGATTCTCACATAATCCTAGGATATATCCCGTCAGGCCCGGGGGACTTGTCTATCCTCAAGTTTTTCAAAATGCCCAATACATCTTCCTTCCTAACAAGTATCTCCTCTAGCTTACCAGTCCGTTTCATACTCTCCTCTTCAACAATACGGTCCCTCTCATTTGTAAATACTGAAGAAAAGTATTCATTCAAGACCTCTCCTAGCTCTTCCGAGTACTCTTTCAAGACCTCTCCTACCTCTTCTGATATTGGTAATATATTGGTATTATTGGTAATATACAATTGAAACATAGAGATTGATTACACATAACTTGTCTGTGCTGGCTTTTTGTTCAGACAATATATGAATAATCCCATTGTCCACTTTCTCTCCATCTAGTTATAACTATCTTGGGCAGTACTGAGTTCTGTACTGTTCAATATCATTTTATTTTATGTGGTACCAAATCAAAATTCCATCTTCACTTTCAGATGGACATAAGGAATTTCAGAGTAAATATTTCATTGTTTTCCACCATGTCATTTAAAATTTCTACGTCTAAACCAACACCATTAGAACAGATTAATTGGGTCATTTTCACATTGCTGTTGGTGGATCTGTACGACAAATCGCCTATTCCCTTTTTTTGCAACACAATTTCTAAAGTTGCACTGCACTTTTGTGTGTCTTGAGGCTATGAAAAGATGATATAAATGCAAGTCTCTTTTTTTTATCACCCTCACACCAACTTTGCTTTAAGTTGTTTTCGTCCCAAATCCTCTCATTCAATGCTCAATAAAGCCTCTGGACATAGAAATCCCCACTGGCGCCATCATTCCAGTAAATTTATACTGACATGAAATCAAATAATCCCTACATACAGATAGAGGCTATTCTGCCCATCAAGGCTGCACCGACACTCTGAACAGCATCCCCATAACCCTGCATTTATCATAGCTAATCTACACAGTCTGTTCATCTCTGGACACTATGGGCAACTTAGTATGGCCTATCCACCTAACCGCACATCTTTAGATTGTGGTAGGAAACTGGAGGATCTGGAGCAAACTCACACAGACAGTCACTAGTCACCAGTCACCCCCAACACCACCCCACCACCACCCACCCTGCTGTCCAATGCTGGAATTGGGTCTAGATCCCTGATGCTATGAGGTAACAGTGGTAGCCACTGAGTCACCATGACACCCCTCCCCGTTGTCTGTCACAATGAGACTTTTTCTAAATGGGCCACCCTCAATTACCCACAGTCCTGATGAAGGGCTTTTGCCCGAAACATCATTTATCCTGCTCCTCAGATGCTGCCTGACCTGCTGTGCTTTTCCACCACCACTCTGATCTAAACTCTCATTTCCAGCATCTTCAGTCCTCACTTTTACCCACAATTACCCATCATTGCTCTGAGTAGGGTTGATAATTGGATAAACTGCAACCAATAGCACAAAACATGCAAATCATCTCTCCTCTGACTCGACTTCAAGTCTATCATGAATCACAAGTTTCTTCAGAGAATTCACACCTGAAAAACTATAAGAAAATCTACTGCATTTTACAACAGGCAACATAAGACACAAATCTGTGGATTTGTCAAGGCTACTTCCTCAGAGTTAACTGCATTCCTCACTAACTGTTGGAAGTTCAAGAGGTAATTCCCATTCCTTGTTTTGGATCTCATTCCCTTACACATTGCCAATACTGTAGAAATCTGTATACAATGGAAGCTCAGATCTCTGAAGAACATTCACGAGTGATCCAAACTTCTTGCCATTAATTTGGCCTGGTTTACCCTTTGTGAACAATATTAAACCAACACAGACCATCCAGTTTCTGGAGATGGTAGAATGATCTCAAATCTAAAGATCAGAAAGCATTTAATATTTAAGATGAGGTCCTGTCTACCAGTTAAGAAAATCTGAGTCACACCTGAAGTCAAACATTTTTGGAAGCCCCAAACAATTTTGTGAGAAGCAGACACTTACCCGGAGAATGTTGATTTAAGTGCAGTGTAGGGCAAAAAATTTGGATCCAAGACTTTCTGCCCCATCAGACGCTGACAGCCTTCCTCAGACGAGCAGCGCCACCTGGAGCATGGTCACTGACAGTATTACACTTGGGCCTTCACCAACGATCGATGGTGAAATTCTGGGTATGGGTAAGTTGGCCAAAATGGGGTTACCAGGAAGGTATACAACAGCAACATTGGGAGGAGGGGTATTGATAGCTGGGGGACTGGGAGCCTTCCTGTGAAATCTCCATTCACATTGCCTGTTCACTTGTCTGGGCACAGTGTACTTGAGGATGAAGGCTCCCTCCTTCCGCCTACACCAATCAATACACCCTGCTGCACAATTGTCCTACAAGATGATTTCTCCATCAGCCACTGCATGACTTTCAGCTGTGGCACTTCAGTGGCTAGTTAAGAGCCTTAGTTGGACTTTGGACTACTTGGAGGTTCCTCAGAGTAAGGATGTAGTTGGAACAACATCAAGGCCTCCATCCTATACACTCCCCACGCAACAAAGTGACCCCTCTGTGCTGGAACATGAAGGAAAATACAACCTTTTCTTATCTGCCATGCCTTTGGATGCAGTTTCTTCCTCAGATTTCTCAATGGAAGCCGCAAAGTGGCTTCTGAATATTTGTTCATTTTACCCAGTCCTATGTTATAACTTGAGGGTTCTTTGACTTCAAAATAGCACTTACTAGTAGCTTCCAGCAACACTTAATTAAATGGCTAATCTCCTGCAGTTCTAACATTTAAACTTCTCTCAAAAGCCTTGGTCTGGAAGATGATGGTCATGTTTGATTTTACACATTGCTAACACGGATGAATGGCTCAGTTCACTCTGATGCTGTTGGCCTTTAAGTTGGTAACATAGTTGGCAGCAGCCTTCATCTCAAGTGTTACATCAGGAGCTATAACAGAAATCTGCCTATCTTCCATGAAGAGTTTCCATTGTGCTAAAATCTTCCTTAAACCCCAGTCAAAACATTGCAACCTCGAGGACTCATCCTATTGAATCCCGACAATTTGAAAGCAGGCCATTTGGCCCATTGAGTCCACATTGACCCTCAAAAAAACCTTCCCATCCTATCCAGACCCAACCCCCATCACCGCACATTTCTCGTGGTTAATCCATTTAGTCTGCGCATTCCTGGACATTGTGAGCAATTCAGTATGGTCAATCTACCCAATGTGCACATCTTTGGATTGTGGGAAGAAACCCACACATAGCAATAAGGAGAATGTTCAAATTCCACACAGACTCACCCAAGAGTGGCGCAAGGACCACTCCCTTCGTGACTCCCTTGTCAGATCCACACCCCCCACCAACCCAACCTCCACCCCCGGCACCTTCCCCTGCAACCGCAGGAAATGTAAAACTTGCGCCCACACCTCCACACTCGCTTCCCTCCAAGGCCCCAAGGGATCCTTCCATATCCGCCACAAGTTCACCTGTACCTCCACACACATCATCTATTGCATCCGCTGCACCCGATGTGGCCTCCTCTATATTGGTGAGACAGGCCGCTTACTTGCGGAACGCTTCAGAGAACACCTCTGGGCCGCCCGAACCAACCAACCCAATCACCCCGTGGCTCAACACTTTAACTCCCCCTCCCACTCCACCGAGGACATGCAGGTCCTTGGACTCCTCCACCGGCAGAACACAACTACACGACGGCTGGAGGAGGAGCGCCTCATCTTCCGCCTGGGAACCCTCCAACCACAAGGTATGAATTCAGATTTCTCCAGCTTCCTCATTTCCCCTCCCCCCACCTTGTCTCAGTCGGTTCCCTCAACTCAGCACCGCCCTCCTAACCTGCAATCCTCTTCCTGACCTCTCCGCCCCCACCCCACTCCGGCCTATCACCCTCACCTTGACCTCCTTCCACCTATCCCACCTCCATCGCCCCTCCCCCTAGTCCCTCCTCCCTACCTTTTATCTCAGCCTGCTTGGCTCTCTCTCTCTTATTCCTGATGAAGGGCTTATGCTCGAAACGTCGAATTCTCTATTCCTGAGATGCTGCCTAACCTGCTGTGCTTTGACCAGCAACACATTTGCAGCTGTGATCTCCAGCATCTGCAGACCTCATTTTTCACCCAAGAGTGGAATCAAGCCCAGGTCTCTGGTGCTGTGAGATAGCAGTGTTGACCACTGAGCCACCATATATTTCACCAAATATGGTTTTGTCCGGTCATAAACTGAAAAACATATTCCCTATCTCCTTCCCTACTCCAGTTAACCTGCTCAGCAATACCAAGTGGCTTGGGGCTCACATGTTCTTTTATCACTTGGACTGTCTCCTCAGTCATTGTGCTTATAAGTTGAACAAAGGTGATCAGATCCTTTAATCAGTTTGCAGGTCCAACATTGTAAACAATGTTTCTTGTGACACCTTTCTGTGACACCTGTAACAAGGTAGTTTGCCTCAGAATAGAAATTGCCTTTGTGTATACCCACTGTAGCACCACTCTCCAATTTTCTCAATATAAATAGAGTGAGAGAAAAAAAGTGATCAGGTAATCTATAACTTATGCTTTACCGAATCACAGAACCCATCTCTATAATAGTGCACTTTCCTTATTCATGTCCAAAATCTCATTTGAATTGTTGTGACAACAACTATCTACATACAGACTCTAACACCATTTTATTTAGCATGCTCTTCTAATTTTCTCAACTAATACCGTCATAGTAAGTGAAAAAAATGATTGGGTCGTCTACAACCTCTGCAATAATGAACCCCAAAATTCCATCTTTCTCACAGCGCACTTTCCTTATCCTTGTCACCATTATCATGTCGAAAACACATTCAAATTGATGCGATAAGAACTTTCTACTTTTATTTCCATGTCCTCTGGAATTCCCCATCAAAGAGTAACAAAATTAATATAACAGTTATAATTACTACAATGCGCCTACTCCCATCAGGGACTATTTTGTGTTCAGTTAATTATTTGCAAACACTATGCAGATTGCAGATGTTAATAGGATTGGGTTTGATGCAGTTTCTGCAGTAACATTGCTTGTTGACCTCAATTGTCTCAGACAACACACAGGTGTTGAATTGAGTGGAATTTCAGACAGTCTCTGTTGAACATTGCAAAATATGTAATATTGGAGACATTAAATATCTATCATCTTTCAACTTATATCTTTATTCATATAACTGCAAAAATGCTTTGTTAAAACCCAAGATGCTGTAACATGTTAGGAGGGTATTGAGGAGGGTTATTCCTGCTTGATAAATTGATTCATTCATTTAGTATTTCAAGTAAAAGTCTGTTTTATAATAACCTAATCCACATTCACAAATTTAGTCTAATTAGCTTTGTTCTTATAATATCTTTCGCATCATAACAATTATTTTCCAACTTTCTGGAAAGGGTAATTTGGATTATAGTGAAAAGCCAACTTTGAATTAATCTTCCTTATATGTGCAAATTAGGTTTAATTTGGCACAAATCATTAACTCTACATTTTCAAATAACATACCCATGCTCCTTCTAAATGTTGTAAACTAACAAATTTCAAAGCATCTCTGCTTTTCAATTAACCTCATTTATATGTGCAAATTGGATCTAAGCAGCACCATACATTAAACGCTTACAGTATGAGGGCATGTTGCAATGACGGCATTGCAATCAACATGTTGCTCAGCTCCAATGATGTGGTCAGCTAAAGATTTCACTTGACCTCATAAAGGCAGTTGGAGATTTTCCAAAGGGAAACTTACAGCACACAGGCTTGACGTCACGTGGAGCGAAAATCCAATTTAAGATATATTTTTGATCTCATTTAAACTTACCTGTAATTGTTGAACCTGAAGTTTGCCTAAGTGTCGCTAGGGTCTTACATCATCCAGTGACTAAACTATGTCTAAGTGAAAACGTACTTGCAAAATTCACCATACTTTAACATGTACTCTCCTAACTAATCTTTGTTTGGGGTCTTATCAATATTGTGACCAGATTTGCAAGAGTAGCACAAGAAAAAAAGTCACCTGTCTAGGTTATTAAATGCAATTATATAGGCATTATTTTTCAGCACACACTCTCGTCCCCACTGATGCACAGAAGCAAAAACATGTGTAATTTACAGGAGTCACTTCTACAAGTCAACAAAGCTGCTTTGACAACACCATCCAAACAGTCACCAGGGCAAGGGTGGCAGAAACATGAGAACACCAGCACCTGAAAGTTCTTCTCCAAACCACTCACCATCATGACTTGGAACTAATGCCTTTCTTTCTCTTTGGAAAATTTCTGGAACTCCCTCCTGAAAAGAACTGTAGGTGTCCCAAATTCTAACAGTGTAACAGTTCAAGAAGGAAGTTTATTGCCACCTTCCACAAGACAGTTATTGATGAGCTATAAATGATGGTTTTACAAGTGATGCCTATATCCTGTGAATAACAAAGGATCCTCACTGACATCTACTCTTCATTTTCTGCTAATTTTTTAGAACATCTTTATGTCAAATTATAGTAAACTGGTTGGTGACAGTTTCTCAAACCCCGCGTGCCGAATGTGCATATTGATTATTTTGTGGGCTTTCCTACTATGGTTTCACCTTTACCTTGGGCTCTGAACGTTTGTTTACCTAGTTGATTTTAACCCTACTGTGAATCCTCTTGCAAGGATGCCTGTCTTGAAGAAGTTTTCCTCCTCTCTACAAGAGTCTCAGGGAGTCCCTCTCCCACTGCAACTCCCAGGTCATTTCCTCTGCCCTGAAGCACTTCAACAATGTCCTGAAACAGACTCGCTGCCTCAGAACACTTCAACCACAGGGCATCAATGTGGACTTCACCAGTTTCCTCATTTCCCCTTCCTCCACCCCACCCAAGTTCCAAACTTTCAGCTCAGCACTGTCCCCATGACCTGTCCTACCTGCCTATCTTCCTTTCCACCTATCCACTCCACTAACCTCTTTGACCTATCACCTTCATCCCCACCCCCATTCATCTATTGTACTCTTTGTCACCCCCCCCCTCTCTGATCTATCACCTCCATTCCCACCCCCATTCACCTATTGTACTCTATGCTACTTTCTCCCCACCCGCAACCCCTCTCATTTATCTCTCCACCCTGCAGGCACTCTGCCTCTATTGCTGATGAAGGGCTTTTGCCTGAAATGTCGATTTTTCTGCTCCTTGGATGCTGTCTGAATTGCTGTGGTTTTCCAGCACCACTCTAATCCAGAATCTGTTTTCCAGCATCTGCAGTCATTGTTTTTACCTCTGAATGTTTGTGCCCATTAGTACCCATTTTAGTAGCAATGTGGGATTGGTGAAGCACTTAGGTGTAATTTGGCATTGTCAAAGTGTATGAAGCTTTGGGCACAATTTGGTGTTAGGTAAAAACAAGGACTGCAGATGCTGGAAACCAGATTCTAGAATAGAGTGATGCTGGAAAAGCACAGCAGGTCAGGCAGCATCCGAGGAGCAGGAAAATCAACGTTTCGGGCAAAATCCCTTCGTCAGGCAGAGTGCCTGCAGAGTGGAGAGATAAATGAGAGGTAGGTGGGTTGGAGAGAAAGTAGCATAGAGTACAATAGGTGAATGGGGGTGGGGATGGAGGTGATAGGTCAGAGAGGAGGGTGGAGTGGATAGGTGGAAAGGAAGATAGGCAGGAAGGACAGGTATTGAGGGCATTGCTGAGCTGGAAGGTAGGAGCTGGGGTGTGGTGGGGGAAGAGGAATTGAGGAAACTGGTAAAATCCACACTGATGCCATAGGGTTGAAGTGTTCCGAGGCGGAAAGTGAGGCGTTCTTCCTCTAGGCGTTGGGTGGTAAGGCAGCAGCGGTGGAGGAGGCCCAGGACCTGCATCGGCAGAGTGGGAGGGGGAGTTGAAATATTGGGCCATAGGGTAGTGGGGATGATTGGTGCGGGTGTCCTGGAGATGTTCCTTAAAGCGCTCTGCTAGAAGGCGTCCAGTGTCTCCAATGTAGAGGAGATTGCACTGGGAGCAACGGATACAATAAATGATATTGGTGGATGTGTAGGTAAAATGTGATGGATGTGGAAGGATCCTTTGAGGCGTTGGATGGAGGTGAGGGAGGAGGTGTGGGCGCAGGTTTTGCAATTCCTGCGGTGGCAGGGGAAGGTGCCTGGATGGGAGGGTGGGTTGAATGGGGGGCATGGACGTGACCAGGTAGTCATGGAGGGAACAGTCTTTGTGGAAAGTGGAAAAGGGTGGGGAGGGAAATATATCCCTAATAATGGGGTCTGCTGGGAGATGACGGAAATGTCTTCAGATGATGTGATTTATGCAAAGGTTGAAAGGTTGGTTGGGTGGAAGGTGAGCACCGAGGGGGTTCTGTCCTTGTTACAGTTGGAGGAGTGGGGTCTGAGGGCGGTTGGGGAGGGGGGGGGTGCGCAGGATGTGGATGAGATGCATTAGAGGGCATCTTTAACCATGTGGGAATGGAAATTGTGGTCTCTAAAGAAAGAGGCCATCTGGTGTGGTCTGTGGTGGAACTGGTCCTTCTGGGAGCAGACACGGCAGAGGCAGAGGAATTGGGAATACCGGATGGCATTTTTGCAGAAGCTAGGGTGGGAAGAGGTGTAATCCAGGTAGCTGTGAGAATTGGTGGGTTTGTAAAAAATGTCAGTGTCAAGTCGGTCATCGTTAATGGAGATGGAGAGGTCCAGGAAGGGGAGGGAGGTGTCAGAGATGGTCCAGGTGAATTTCAGGTTGGGGTGGAATGTTTTGGTGAAGTTGATGAATTGCTCAACTTCCTCGCGAGAGCACGAGGTGGCGCCAATACAGTCATCAATATAACAGAGGAAGGGGTGAGGAGTGGTGCTGGTGTAACTACGGAAAATCAACTGTTCTGCATAGCCAACAAAGAGACAGGAATAGCTGGGGCCCATACAGGTGCCCTTGGCTACCCCTTTGGTCTGGAGGAAGTAGGAGGATTCAAAGGAGAACTTGTTAAGAGTGAGGACCAGTTCAGTCAAACAAATTCGAGTGTCGGTGGAAGGGTACTGTTGGGGACGTCGGGAGAGGAAGAAATGGAGGGCTTGGAGGCTCTGGTCATGGCGGATGGAGGTGTAGAGGGACTGGATATCCATGGTGAAGATGAGACATTGGAGGCCGGGGAAACAGAAGTCTTGGAGGAGATGGTGGGTGTGGGTGGTGTCTCGAACATATATGGAGAGTTCCTGGACTAGGGGGGATAGGACATTGTTAAGGTAGATAGAGATGAGTTCGGTGGGGCAGGAGCATGCTGCGACAAAGGTCGGCCAGGGTGATCAGGCTTGTGGATCTTGGGAAGGAGGTAGAATCGGGGGTGCGAGGAACCTGGTTGGAAGCTGTGGGTGGGAGATCTCCTGAGGTCATGAGGTTCTGTATGGTCTGGGAGATGATGGTTTGGTGATGGGGGGGTGGGGTCATGGTTGAGGGGGTGGTAGGAGGAGGTGTCTTTGAGTTGGTGTTAGACCTGGAGAGTACATGTTGGTTTGTGACCAGGGCCCGAAACCAGCCACTGTCTGGCTGGATCTGATCGTGCCAGCTACTGAGCTTAGTATTAGAAATACAGGAACTGCAATGCAATGTATTACAGAAAGACAGCAACGAACAGATTATCCTAAATTGTCTGACCACCAGTGCTTTGGGAAAAAAACAAAAATCTAATTCACACCACTGCTTTGAGTGGGATTTTACTTTTTCATGAAACAACAGCACAATTTAAGAAGTAAATTGCTTAAATCGCTGCAGAAATATTGTTTTATTTTTCAAAGGAGCACATCTGCATTCAAATGTTTTCCTGTTGCTATTTCCTTTCAGAGTCTCATGCCTTTAACAAAGCTATATTCCGCTGACATCAGCAATACATACTGGAATTTGTGAGTTTTGGGAAGATTTCTGGCTCAGGTTGAGATTCTGGATGTAAAATTGCTCACTGAACTGGAAAGTTTTTTTCATGAAAACCAACCTTCTAGCTCAGCGGGCAAACTTATATCCACATGCTGGAATGTTAACACTCATTGGAGCTATTAACCCTTTGCAATGACAATCATTAATAGACTTCTTTTTAATAATATCAGTTCTGTAAAGGTAGGTGCTCACTTCATAATTCTGCCCTCCCAAACAAAGACTGAAATCACACAGAGACTTTGCTCATAATCATTCAGCATTAGGGATGTCATGAATAATTTACAAAATGTCGGCAACATATTGGCTCAGATTGCTGTTAACATATTGGTTCAGACTTTTCTGTCATGATAATAGTGAAGCTCTCAGCATTTCCTGCCATTAATCTATAAAACCGACCGGCAACTCTTTCCATTGTCGCATGTACACTTATTTATGCGAAAGCAGAAGATGTTTTCAGTGATTCCTTTCCCACTAACTGGCAAAGCAGACGTGAGGGGCTGAATGGCCTAAATCTATGTCTAATGCCATTTTGCTGCTCCATAATGCATGTTTTTGCAATCCTTGCAAATAAAAATTTGTTCAAAATTACTGGATTGGTCTGAAATTTCACATTATCAACTCTGAGTGTCACAGTAAAAAAAATGCAAAAATATCAAAACTTCATGCTATGAAAAAAATTCCAAAGCCATTTAAAACAATGCATTTTTCAAGTTTACTTCTGATGTTTCAGCTTCTAGCTTGATCCCATTTGTATGTTCCAATAGAGTCATGGAGTCATACAGATGTACATCATGGAACCAGGCCCTTCTGTCAACTCGTCCATGCCGACCAGATATCCTCAACTAATCTAATCCCATTTGTCAGCAATTGGCTCATATCCCTCTGAACCCTTCCTGTTCATATATCCATCCAGACGCATTTTAAATGTTGTAATTGTATCAACCTCCATCTTTTCCTCTGGCAGCTCATTTCATACACCCACCACCCTCTGCGTGAAAAAATTTCCCCTTAGGTACTTTTAAAATTTTCCCATCTCACCCTAAACCTATGCCTTCTAGTTCTGGACTCTCCCACTCCTGGGAAAAAACCTTCTCTATTTATCCCATCCTTGCCCCTCTTGATTTTATAAACCTATATAAGGTCACCCCTCTTTATTTGTTTGTTTGTTTTCTGTAAGTTTGCAAAACATGTATGATTAAACCAAATTTTGCATTCTACTTTGCTGCCTATGAGAATTCTTTGATTCAATTGGTGACTTCGTCTGGTTGATGAATTTACTGTTGCTGGATTCTACTGACATAATTCCACTAGCACGAATTAACACTAGGAAAGGTGGAATCAGTACCAATGAGCCCATTACCCCTTTGTCATCAGCTTTCTTCAAAGTCAGCAGTAAACTAATGTCAGCCACAAAATCCAAGTCATTAACACGGTTCAGAAATAAGAATCCCATCTTTTTCAATCAAACCAGTTTTCCAGAAGATAAACCTAATAGGTTTGCAAATCTAATAATTGTGTTTTCTCCCTTCCTGTAATTTATTCCTGTATTTATCACCCTCCCAACCAATCAATTCTGCCTGACTCACCCTGTTTGTTTGCCTTATTATGTTTTATAAAAACAGAATGCTCATTCTAAAGTTTGGCAGTGTTCCTAATCTTCCTGGTAGGTAAACAAAATTGAGTCCGACACTTGTAACTTCTGTTATTTTATATGAAACTTTCAACTTCCCTTACCACAACAGGCATGTTTTTCTCTGAAGCAGATATTCTGCAGTGCAAGCAAACATAGAAATGATTATAGCTTTCTGGTCAGATCATTATAGCAACTGATCAGTTATGCAATTGCATTGAAATCTAATAGCAGACCAGATATATTTTGTGTTTTGTGTGTGACTTCACACTGTTTTAATGGAGCCATATAAACAAATAGCTCATCTCATCCAATTGGCACATTCCGTCCAGTATGAAAACAATCCAATTAAGATTTGTAATGGCCCACGGTTAGGTTTGATTATTATTTAGATTACAATAATACGTTTTGTTTAAATATTGTTCTGGAAACCAATTACCAGGAGAATTTCACTGAGTTCCAAAGTTAATATTGCACAAGCCATTCATTCACCCGCTCCAAGACACAACCATCCTGACTTGGAAATATATCTCTGTTCAGTTACTGTTGTTGTGCCAATAATACAACTACTTCCTTAACAGCACTGTAGGTGCACATACAGCAGGACTGCAGCAGTTAAAGAAGACAGCTTATCAAGGGGTAACAACACATTATTGAGCTTGCAAAGACCTCATTTCCTGAATGAACACAAAAACAAAATCCTCCATTTAGATTTCCATATCTTATTACCCATCTTTGCATTGAAATTTCAAGAATTATCATTATGGCAACAATTTTGTCATCGGAATAATTTTAAAAATCTGGTCATGCAATTTCATCAAAGTATTTTGGAAAGAGAAGATATGAGCAATGACCTGATTACAAAGTGTCCTTTTTTTGTAATGAATTCTTGAAGGCTCAGGGTCATAATCTTAGATTTGAAACATTGCCCAGTATAAATGTGACATGAGCTGTGAAAGTTAGTTAAAGTGGACAGGAATGGATTTCAATTAGGTTGAAAGACTTTTGATAAATATATAAAGTTGAAAAATTTGCAAGATTGCAGGGTAAGAGCTAAATAACAGGACAAATGAGTTTGTTCAGGACCAGCAGAGGCATGTTGGAATGAATGGCCTCCATCTGTTTTACACTTTTCAATGATATGTTTAAATTAAAGCAGTTAGGTTACTCATTACATTTCATGAATTTATGTCAAGCAAATCATAAGAACCCTACAGTGTGGAAGCAGACCATTCGGCCCATTGAGTCCACACCAAACCTCCCACCCAGACCCACACTCTACCCAACGCCTGTAACCCTGCATACCCCATGGCTAATCCACTTAGCCTGCACACTCCTGGACACTATGAGAAATGTAGAATGGTCAATCCAACTAAGCTGCACATCTTTGGACTGTGGGAGGAAACCGACACAGCCATGGGGAGAATATGCAAATGCCACAAAGTCATTCACCCAAAGGTCCTAATCGAACCCAAGTCCCTGATGCTGTAAGACAGCACTGCTAACCACTGATCTACCATGCCACCCCTTCATGTAGTTTTAGTGCCATCTATAAGAAATAGTTGCCTCAGCGCTAAAATAGATGAGTGGGAAGAAAGCAGAGTTGACATTTTGAGTCCAGTGACTCTTCATTAGCTGATCAAACCTGTTAACTCTGCTTTCTTCTCATTAAAGTTGCCAGGCCTGCTGAGTTTCACAAGCAACTTCTGTTTTTGTTTCAGATCTCCAGCATCTGCAGTTCCTTAGTTTATGACTAAAATGGATGAGACATGCCCAGTAGAACTAAACAGAACATTTCTGTTTGGGCTACATTTTGAAATTCTGATGTGGTTGTTAGCATTCAATGTTCCAGGTTTCAGTTGCTGCACTTAATTCAATGTAAAACATAGGTTACATTTATATAATGCAGCAGGTCAGGCAGCATCCAAGGAGAAGGAGAATCAACGTTTCGGGCATAAGCCCTTCTTCAGGGCTTATGCCCGAAACGTCGATTCTTCTGCTCCTTGGATGCTGCCTGATCTGCTGCGCTTTTCCAGCAACACATTTTTCAGCTCTGATCTCCAGCATCTGCAGTCCTCACTTTCTCCTACATTTATATAATACCTGAAATGACTTCAGAATGCCCGACAGCAATTCTTGAGCTGTAGAAAAACCCAGCAGCCAATTTTCACACTGCAACCTTCCACAATCTGCAATATGATAATGACCAGAACAAGTTTGAGTAATACAAAAATAGGAAGTGTGGGAGAAATTCAACAGATCTAGCAGCAAATGTGGAGAGAGATACAGAGTTAACACATTTCAAGTCCAATATGACTCTGAACATAGAAACTAAGAGTAGGAGTAGGCCATTCAGTTCTTTGAGGCAAGTGAGGACTGCAGATGCTGGAGGTCAGAGTCGAAATGTGTGACGCTGGTAAAGTACAGCAGGTCAGGCAGCATCCGAGGAGCAGGAGAGTTGATGCTTCGGGCATAAGCCCCTTATCAGCCCTTCAAGCCTGGTCTGCCATTTAATGGCTGTTCCTCTGTGCCATATTCTTCTGTGCCATATTCCATCCCAACGGATGCCTATTGCATCTTACAAATTGTCTGTCGCTTTCTTGAATATATTCAGTGATATGGCCTCCACAACTGTTTTTGGTAGAGATTCTACAGGTTTACTACCTGTCAAAGAATTTCTTGGACTATTCTTTGAAACTGAAGGCAGCTGTAAATGTGGTTGCTTTTTATGCTGTAGAAAAGGTAAGGGGACGGCATTGGGAGAAGTTGGGAAAATGGAGCAGATGGAAATGTTGCCGAAGAACAAAAGGTGAGGGGAGTGCCGATGGTAGTGGAAAGGAAGAGTTGATGAAGACCAAATGTGAATGGTAAGTCTTAACAGCAGAAAATAGATCAGCTCTGCTGAGAACAAACCCAATGCAAACATTACACAACGAGAGGTTGTGGGGGAAGTGGAATGAACATGATGGGGAGATTTGGTGATACTAAAATGGACAATGAAGTGCATGGTCTGAAATTGCTAAACTCAGTGTTATGTCTAAATGGGTGCCTCAGCAGAAAATGAGGTGCTGTTCTGCCAGCTTGCTTTCTTCAGGAATCTAGGATAGAAGTATTTTGATAGTTGCCTATTTTCTGCAGCTGGTATCAATCATTAACACCAAATATTCATCTGTATCTCTCCTTCATTGCCATTAGCTGTCCCTTTACCTTTGCCCTGGGACATCTTTTCCTATTTGTTCCATTTACTTCTCTTTCCCTTTATTCCACAAAATAAACCCATCACTTTTCCTGCCACTTTCAATTCCCGAAGGAGAGTCAAATTATTCTTGAAACGTTAACCCTATTTCTGTCTCCAGAGATGGTGCCAGACCTGATGAGCTTTACCAACACGTTCTACTGTTATTTCAGGAATCTGGAATCTGCAATATTTTGCTTTTATTTCAGTTTTCAGGGTTATTGTTTGCACTTTAAGGTTGCTTAGAACATCACAGTTTATGATAACTGAGCCACAACTGATGCCATCAGAATGTCAAGTGTTAAACATTTGCAGCTATTCAGAAGCAGCTAAGAAGATTTTTTGAGTAGTTCTATCTCTGGTTGAAAAGCTGTATTTCAGCTTGGGACATAGTTCACTGGCACAAAGAAACCCTGTCATCATAAACACCATGAACCCAGGCTGTTTATAAACTTAACTGAGTTTCTTGGGTTTAATAGATGAAGTAAAGGTCATTGTCGCCATCTTACTAGAACATAGGGCTGCCTCTCATTAAGGGGAGGGGGGGTGGGGGGAGAGAGAGAGAGAGAGAGAGAGAGAGGGAGAGAGAGAGAGAACTGGCCGTGCTTTAACCTGAGGGACACAGTACCTCAGACAAAGGGACAAGTTGAGAAGAAGAGTCTTTCTTGATGACATTATGGGAATTGAGATGACACTTTGATGTCATTCTGATTTGCAAACCAGCCATTCAGCTAATTGAGGAGAAAGTGAGGACTGCAGATGCTGGAGATCAGAGCTGAAAATATGTTGCTGGAAAAGCGCAGCAGGTCAGGCAGCATCCAAGGAGCAGGAGAATCGATGTTTCGGGCATGATCCCTTCTTCAGGAATGCGCTTTTCCAGCAATACATTTTCAGATTCAGCTAACTGAGCTAACCAACCCCATGGAAAATGAATGTTCCTTTGATGATTGTAAGCTTCAACCCCAGTAGCACTAAATTAGCCAAACACTTCAGTTCACTGCTGACAGTCAGCTGTATCATTAAAGGTGCTGTCCTGGTTTGATTGTCAAGCTCAGTTATGGGTTTTGTTTCTGGCACCTTGAACAAATTAGTTGCTGCATTTTGTACGGGACAGCAATGATTATAATTCATAAGAACGAATGTTATGTTAAGCCTGCATAACTAGACACAACTGGAACTTTGTGGCCTGTTCTGGGCACCAGAGTTTTGGAAGGATGTGAAAGCATTTGATATAGTGTAGAAAATACTTATGTGAATAGTGCATGAATAAGGTGTTGCAATTGCATGGATAGACTGGAGAAGTTAGGGTGTCTTTATCGAAGAATTTTACGTTAAAGGATCTGTTAAACAGTTTATGAGTGATCTGGACAAAGTAGATAGGGGGAAATCATTTACACGAATGGAAGTGTTAAGAACCAGAGGACACAAATTTAAGGTAATTAGCAATTGAGAAGCAGGCAGAGCTATTTAATGCAGAAAGTGATTAGGATATGTAATGCACTGCCCGAGATGAGGTTGATTCATTCATAGCTTTCTTAAGAGAATTGGATAACTTACCGAACAGCAAAGAGTTACCGGGCTATGGGGAAAAGACAGGGGAGTGACACCAGGTGACTTTCTGTAACAGAGAGCCAGCACAGACAAAATGGGTCGAACGGCCCCTTTCTGAATTGTAACAATTCTCTGCTTCTATGCCGTGAATTGGATTTCTGTGGCTACAAAAATGGTTTAAGATACCCTGAGATCAGGAAAATAAAAGCACCACTTAAAACATGATCACCTTGAATGGTAGCACAGGCTTGAAGGGCTGAATGGCCAACTCCTGCACCTATTGTTCAATGTTCCTATGTTAAATATAAGCATTTCTTTCAGGGGGACTGGGAGAAGTTTGCAATGGAATTTGCCTCCTCCCCCTTTTCCATCTCTTAGAATGATCACAAATGGGAAGAGGGAACAGGTGTCGCATCCCCAGCCACATTCCCCCCAGCCCAAACCCCTCCCATTTATCTCTCAGCCCCCTTGGGCCACCCACTTATTCCAAATGAAGGGCTATACTTGAAATGTCGCCTCTTCTGCTCCTCGGATGCTACCTGACTTGCTGTGCTTTCCTAGTACAACACTCTTCGACCTGATGTGACTCTCTAGACAAAAGAGGTGACGGTATCGTCAGTTTAGATTTCTCAGGGATAAAAATTAACTCATAATAACTACAATTAGTTGCTGTCACAGAGACAGGCAAGAACTTTTTTTTATATTATTTAAATCACGACAGCAGTTAGCAAGGGTTCCAGGTGATTAGCTGTCAGCATTGGAACATGTGCTGTCTTCAGAGGAAGTGCAAGCGGCAATTTTCACTTCAGGGTGCGAACTTTGAAATAGCTCTTCAGCTCTTTGCAAGAAAACTTTTGTGTGTGAAATTATCAGTCAACTCTGAGTGGGAGAGTGCACAGTAAACTCCATTCGAACAGATCACACATGAAGACAGCTGCCTTGGCTGACTTGTCCATTGCAATTCCTCCCTGCAGGCTTTTAAAGAGGTGAGCGCATTTTGTGAGGTGCTCTCTCTTCATTCCTGTAATTCTGTGTTGGAACAGCTTGGGAGGTGTTGTCACCAAATCACTGGCCAACACAGATCAGAAAGGAGTTTACCATACAAATAGGTCAGTACCATAGAGACTTCTAGATGATTAGATTCCCTACATTTTGGAAACAGGCCCTTCGGCCCAACAAGTCCACACTGACCCTCTGAAGAGTAACCCACCCAGAACCATTCTCCTACATTTACGCCTGACTAATGCACCAACTATAGGCAATTTGACTGGCCAATCCACCTAACCTGCACAACATTGGATTGTGGGAGGAAACCAGAGCACCCAGAGTTAACCCACGCAGACATGGGGAGAATGTACAAACTCCACACAGACAGTCATCCAAGGCTGAAATCAAACCTGGGTCCCTGGCACTCTGAGGCAGCAGTGTTAATCACTGAGCCACCATGCCACTTATGATTCAATTATGAGTCTGGTAGTCCCTTCCTACTGTGCATTGAGGCATTGACATTGTAGCTTCTTTCATATTTTTTCTTTCCTTATTCTTTAATGGGATTTGGACACCACTGGCAAGGCCAGCATTCATTCCCCTTAAACTGGACAGTTTGTAAGACAATTTCCGAAACCATGTGTAAGATGCACCAGGTAAGGTTGGCAGATTTCCTTTCCCTAGATGACTGAAGTGAATCAGATCAACTTTTTGCATCAATCAATGACAGATTAATGGGGGATTGCCACTACTGAGACAAGTTTTATATTCCAGATTTACATCAATTAAAGTTAACTTCGACCAGCTGCCATGATGGGATTTGCACTCACATGCCCAGAGCAGAGACTGACAACATGATGTCTGTTCACCGTTATTTTTACATTCCCTGCCCCTATCTCCCCACCACAGCAAGATTGTGTTTGTGTCTTGTTTACATTACACTTAGGAGAGAGGACGTGTTCTCTGCCTTTCACAATGTTATTTACATTCAGTTCACACTCCTTTTCTTCTTTCTCCACTATTAACAACCCTTTTGTCTTTTGCACGGGCCCTCTACACCATTTACTGTTTCCCTCATCCTCAAAAAATATATGTAAAAACAATTATGTTCCAGTACCTTTCATTTCTGGGGAAGTCATCAGCTATGATCATATTGAATGGTGGAGCAGGCTTGAAAGGGTAAAATGGACTACTATTTCTATTTTAGAAGCAAGACTCAAATTTTAACTCTGTTTCTGTCTTAACAGATGTTGCCAGACCTGCTGAATTTCTCCAGCATATTCTGTGTTTGCTTCCCCAGAGTATTCACCTAGGACTCATACAGGGGGCAGTACCACTGTTACAACCATTGTTGCTCCTCCTGCTTCAGTAGGATGCTGTTACCTGTGTAAATGTGAAAGGCTCCTGTTAAAGACATTACAATAGGATACTTGGATAAGTTCAAGGTAATTAGGTAGAGCCAATATGTTCTTGCGAAAGGGAAATTATGTTTAACTAATTTATTGAAGTTCTTTGGTGAAGTAACTTGTGCTGTGGGTAAAGGGACATCATTAGATGTATTCAGATGTCTACCAGGTATTTGATAGGATGCCTTTTCGGAGATTATTGTACAAAATAAAAGCTCATAATGCAGTGGTTACATATTGGCATGGACAGAAGATTGGCTTGCAACAGGAAGCAGAGTGTAGGAATAAGTGGATCTTTTTTCAGGCTGAGCAGGATGTCATGAATGTAGGTGGTGATTTTTCAATGTATCTGCTGCTCTTGTCCTTCACATTGGAAGAGGGTTTGGAAGGCACTGTCTAAAGATTTTTGGTGAATCTTGTGCATCTTCCAGCTAATACTCACTGCTGCTGCTAAGCATCAGTGTGAAGGGAATGGATACTTGTGGATGTGGTGCCAATCAAGCAAGGTGCTTTGCCTTGGATGGTGTCAAGCTTCTTGAGTTTTGTTGGAGCTGCACTGCAAAGCAAGTGGGGAGTATTAAATCATACTCCTGACTTGTGCCTTATAGATGAATGGACAGGCTTTGGGGAGTCAGGAGTTGCTGCAGTATTCTTATCGTCTGACCTGCCCTTGTAACCATTGTGTTTATGTGGCAAGTCCAGTTGGGTTTCTGATCAATGGTAACTCAATGGGAGATCCATTGATGGTAACACCATTGGATGTCATGGGGTGGTGGTAAAATCATCTCTTATTGGAGGTGATCATTGTCTGGCATTTATGTGACGTGAATGTTACTTGCCACTTGTCAGCCAAGCTTGAACATTGTCCAGATCTTGATGATTGCTCTTGAGGGAGCATCTAGAACTAGGGGTCAGAATTCAAAAATGAAGGGCGCCTATTTAACACAAAAATGGGGAAACATTTTTTTCTTTCAGAGGGTAGTGAGTCTTTGGAACTTCCTTCCTGAGAATAAATGGATGCAGATCTTTAAATGTTTTTAAGGCAGAGGTTGATTGATTATAAGTATTAAGTAGATGGAAGATAATTGGGAGGTATGCAGGAATGTAGAGTTGAGGTTAAAATTAAATAAGTCATGGTCTCATGGAAGGCAGAGCAGACTGAAAGGGCTAATTTGCCTCCTGTTGTTCCTTGTCCATTAATTCATATCTCTTTCTCTCATTCACTCACCTATTTCCATCTTTGATTCTGATTTCTCTCAACTAGGCTTGAGTCTGAGGCAAGAAATGGTCAAAAGTAATGAGAAGACATGAATGAAGAGATTGGGAAGTGAATATTTATGTGATGGAAAGACTCTGAGAAATGCTTATGTCAAGAACGCATACCAAACTCTGCAAAATGATCCAGCACAAAAAAGATAGTAGGACTATCAGAATCCCCCATATCATTGGCTTGAACTGTTCCGTCATTTCTGTTGGTCAAAATTCTGATATGTTCTGCCCAGGTCTACAGTGAGGAAACCACAGCAGCATTAGTTCAATGAGAAAGTCCATCACAACCTTGACAAATGGGATGGATAATAAGTAATACACAGAATCATGGAGTCACGGAGTTAAATGTCATGGAACCAGACCCTTCGGTCCAGCTAATTCATGCTGAACATCATTTGAACTATTTGTGCACTGACCTAAGTGTATTTTAAACGTTGTAACTGCGTCCAGTTCCTCGGGAAGTTCATTCCACATGCAAACCACCCTCTGCGTATAAAAATTGCCCTCCATGTCTTTTTTAATCTTTGTCCTCTCACCTTAAAAATATGCCCATTCCCTCTTCTCTTGAAATCTCCTTTCCTGTGGAAAAGACACCTACCATTAACCCTATATATACACCTCATCATTGTATAAACCTCAATCAGATCATCTCTCAAACTCCTACTCTCCAGTGAGAAATGCTCCAGCCTATCCAGCCTTGCTTTATCACCCAAACCTTCCATACCTGGCAACATCCCGATAAATCTCTTCTGAAGCCTCTCTAGCTTAAATATATCCTTGCTATAATAGAATAATCAATACTACCTTCTTCCAAAGAAAATAAAATGCTAAGAAAGTATGCCACTTTTCATGAAAAGTTTGAGGAAACAAGTAACATTGGAAAGAAGCAACAAGCCAGCGGGCAAACTCTGAAATGCAATGGGAGGCCTGAATCCATGAGATCAAAGCAAAAGCAAGGTTGTGTTTTTATTGGGAACCAATTCTTCAAAGCATATAAACAGGGATGGAAGAAAGTGACCATAAAGGTCAATTCCCAGAGTTTGGTTCCATGGATGTGTCAGGAAAGTTTCAATGACCTGACACAAGTGGTTAAGGTTAGCAAATGCATGCTACCCCCATGTTACCCCCATCAACCATTAGCATCAAGGAGTCATACCCGATGTTCAGATGTTTTTCTTCAATTTTAACCATGCACCAGTTCTGCATCTCTCTCACCCACATACAAGCATACAAACTAGGAGCAGGAGTACATCAGTTAACCTCTTAAACCCACTTCACCATTCAATAAAGTTGTGATTGAGCTGTTTGTGGAAAGTGGAGTTGAGTCCAGGGTCAGATCAACCATGTTCAATGGAGAAGGAGCTGAGTGGCCTCCTTCTGCTCTTAACTTCTACATTCATTGGGTTATAAATTTATCCTTCACATCTTCCAGATCTTTCTAATGATTTACCAATGGCTCAAGCATGTAACAACACTTTGACTGACATCTTTTCCTCTGTATTATAGGACAACGTTGCACTCAACAGCAAGGGGCAGCAGAGAACCACTGGCAGACAGGCACACCTGCATCTCCTGGGCACCCTCCACATTAGCGGGCTGATAGTAACTTAGATGTTGCATCTGGTCTTACTAAAAACATGGCATCATGTCTTGTTCTCTTTTTCTTAAGTATCAATTCACCATGATCTTACAATCTGGAATAACATGTGGGGACTGAAATAGGCCATTCAGCCCATCAGTGTGATTATTACTGATCTGGTAATCTTCAACTCCACTTCCCTGCCTTTCACCCAGAACCCTCAATGCCCTTGCTAATTAAGTACATGTCTGTGTCAGCTTTGTCTATACTTAATGAATCAGCCTTGACACCCCTCTGCAGTGAAGAATTCCAAGGCTTTACTACTTCCTGACAGAAGAAATTCCCCCTCGTCTCTGTATTAAATGGGGTTTAGTTCTCAACTCTCCCTCAAGGGAAAACAACTTTCCACATTTAGCCTGTCAAATTCATTATGAATTGTATATGTTTCAGTAAGATCCCCTCTCATTCTTCCAAGTTCGAGTGAGTACAAGCCCAACCTACTCACCGTTCCTCATTCGATGGTTAAGTGTAGAATAGAATAGCCTTTACAGTCAGGTGCACCCAACTGAGTGAGTTGAAAAGTTTGTAATATTGCCTCTCAGCACCAGCTTAGGTACACGATGTCTAGGTACAGATACTTTAAGTGTTGTTACTGAATTGAAATAGTAGAAAAATAGACAAGCATGGAATACAGAGCTTAAAAGATTGAGAGAATAGTAAGAAGTATATTTAAAATACTCAACTTGTCCTTTTACACTGAATCTGTGCCTGCTAGGCTTCACAACATAAGGCCTCAATGCCTCCGTGCACTGGCTTCTGTCCAGGACTTGTACTCCCTGCCAACCCAGGCTCGCTTTGCTTCCTCATCCCTGCTCCAGCCTCGACTTGCTTTGATCCACGATCACTCTGTTCCCTGCTGTGGCCTTGAGTTGTTCCACGACTCCACCAATGATTGCTGTGCTCCACATTCCAACCTCGACTTGCTCCGGGACTCAGCTGACACTCACTCTGCTCCACGCTCCAGCCTCAACTCACTCTGGAACTCTGATCCCTACTCCAGCTTTGACTCACTCTGGAACTCTAATCCCCACTCTAGCTTTGACTCACTCTACAACTCTGACCCCCACTCCAGCTTTGACTCACTCTGGAACTCTGATCCCCGCTCCAGCCTCACTCACTCTGGAACTCTGATCCCCTCTCCAGCCTCACTCACTCTGGAACTCTCATCCCCACTCCAGCTTTGACTCACTCTGGAACTCTGATCCCCACGCCAGCTTTGACTCACTCTGGAACTCTGATCCCCACTCCAGCTTTGACTCACTCTGGGACTCGGCCCACAATCACTCTGCTTCCTGCTCTGGCCATGACTTGCTCCGGGACTCTGCCTGCACTCACTCTGCTCCCTACATTTGATCTGCTCCCTGCTCCAGCCTCAACTCGCTCCAGGACTCAGTCCACGATCACTCTGCTCCCTGCTCCAGCCTAGACTCACTTCAGGACTCAGCCGGGACTCATTCTGTTCTCTGCTCAGGCTTCAACTTGCTCCGTGACTCCCCTCCATCCTGCATTCCTCCACTAAGGTCGTTTAAGGAGTTGAAGGTTTGGGATGCAAGAAGGTGGAAGAAAAACTGAAGAAGGAGAGAAAAACTGAAAGAAAAAGGAATTGGAGCTAATGAGCAGAGGAGCTCCAGCTGAGAGTCTTACTCTACTGCCATCTTATAGGCATCCTCTTTCGATTTGGGACCCAAAATGTTTGCAATATTCCAATTGCGTTCTAATTAGTCTTTGCATAGTTTTAGCAATCATGCTCTATTTTTATACTTTATCCCCTTTGAAATAAAGGCGAACATTGCCTTTGCCTCCCTATTGCCTGATAAACCTGTGTTAATTTATTGTGGTTTGTCCACAGCAAAGCCCAGCTCCATCTGTGCTGTAGCTTATTGAAGTCTGTCCATTGTTGATTGTGAGGAGGATGGCCTCTGGCTGCAGTCTGACATTGATCAGCTGGTAAATTGGGGCAGAGCAATGGCAGATGAAACTTAATCCTGATAAGTATGAGGTGATGCATTTTGAGAGATCTAATGAGGGAAGGAAATGCACCATGAACAGTAGGTCTCTCGGGAATACTGAGGAACAAAGGGATATCGGTGTCCATAGATCCCTGAAGGTATCAGAGCAGGTAGTTAAACTGGTGAAGAAGGGGTTCACCAGCCTTCTTTTGCTGGGGTCAGAATATAGGAACACGACATCTCATTCCAACATTATAAAAGACTGGTTCATTCAGAGATGGAATGCTGCGTGCAGTTCTGGTCTCCATACTATCAGAAGGACATGATTGCACTGGAGAGGGTGCAGAAGAGATTCACCAGGATGTTGCCTGGGTTGAAAGGTCTCAGTTATGAGGAAAAATTCAGTTGGCTGGATTTGTTCTCCTTGAAGCAGAGGAGGCTGAAGGGGGAATCTAATTGAGGTATACAGAATTATGAGAGACATAACCAGGGTAGATTGTGAGAACCTTTTCCCAAACAGCAGACGTGTCCAAGATCAGGCAGCATAAGTTTAAAGTGAGGAATTAAATGGTTTTTGGGGGCATTTGAGGAAAAGTTTTCTTTCACCCAGAGCTGGCAGAAATATGCGACATGATCTGTGAGGGCGGTGGAGGCAGGTAACTCTCAGAGCATTTAAGAAGCATCTGGATGGGCATGTAAAATGCCAGGGCATAATAGACTCTGGAAAGAATGCACGTAAATGGGGCTAATGTAGTTTGGTGTTTGTTGGTTGGCATAGTTATGGTGGGCCGAATGCTGCATGACACCATGATTCCACAGCTCTGTGACTCTAACATTCAGCCCCTCTATTTTTCCTGCCACCTCACATTTTTCCACAGATTACATCTGTCAAGTTTTTACCCAGTCACTTTACTTTTATATATCCCTCTATACCTGTTGCTTTTGATACAAATGCCATTTCCTACATAAGACATAGGAGTGGAAGTAAGGCCATTCGGCCCATCGAGTCCACTCCGCCATTCAATCATGACTGATGGGCATTTGAACTCCACTTACCCGCATTCTCCCCGTGGCCCTTAATTCCTCGAGACATCATAACCCTTCCTTCCCTACTTTTATGCCTTCAGCTATCCTGGAAACGTGAGGATGGCAGCCAGTTCAGGATTATCATTAAGAGAGTGAATACAAGCAGACCTCTGATGAAGAAAGATCAATACTCAAACAGAACATAAAGATTAGAAGCTGAAGTAATACAATCCTTTGAGCTTGCTGTTCAACACAATCATGTGTTTTCTGCCTTAACTCCACTATCCTGCCTACTTCCTTCATCCCTTGATTCCCTGAGAAATTAAAGTAAAAATAGTGTGGAGTCTTCGGATTGAATGGCATAAAGGAGGCCCCCAGTGAGTATCCATGTTGAGTTGTTGGGTGCAAGGGCAAGCCTTGGAATGAGTGTGTTGCACTGGAAAACCTGAAATAGAAACTGGCTTGATGTCAAACCAGCTGATGTGGCAACAGAGTTATCCAGCTGACATCATGGGCAACATTTTTGTAGTTTCTATCCAGATAACATGTGTTCGAGCACACAAAGAACCCTGCCTCACTTGGTACTCAAAGGTCTGGGCCCACATTTTTTTTTTCGGTTCCTTTTTGATTGCAATGTTCCTGGAAGTGCTCTGCAGTGTTTTGGAGTTGTTTGTGGTGAAATCTGAGATTTGCCTGAGAGTGTTATTGCCCCTTCACAAGGGTGACAGAGGAGTAGGCGACCTGTGCATACAAAGGCTTCAACAGATATGGGGGGCTCAATGGCAGTGCCTCCAAGTTTGCAGGATAGCAGGAGCTAGAATGGAAACTGCAGAGAGGCCAAGCACTGTGCTTTCTCCCTTGCTAACATGGAGCTAGTATTCTCCATAATCCTTGACAGTGTTGTCCTTATCTGAACCTTGTGCACATGAACTTACCTGGGACTTGCAGTCCATCCAACATGATCATGGCTGAGTTTGAACTTCAACTCCACTTTTCCATCCATGCCCCAGCTCTCTTGGTTCCCTGAGAGATCAACATTCTCTTAATCTCAGTCTTAAATGTATTGAATGATGGAACATGCACTCCCTCTGGAATTCTAATTATTCACAACTATCTAAGTGAGGCAGTTTCTCCTCATCTCAGTCATAAATGATTGGCCTTTTATCTTCAGGGTATGCTTCACTGATTTGGATTCCCTGACCAATGGATACAATATCTCAGCATCTACCCTATTAGGCCCCACCAGAACCTTGTATCTAGACCCCTCATTGAGCCTGATAGCTATACAACTGTGAACCAAACTATTCAGATTTGATGATGTCTAATTTGAAAATAGTGTCCTGATTCACTAGCAAGCACACCAAAGAACTCAACGGGCCATCGATCCAGAACAAGTGATATCCTGCTTACTACTCTCCTTTACCCTACCCACCTACCCAAATTGCATTACATTTCTGAGATATCAGGATTCTCAAAGAAACCAATTTTTTTCTGAAGCTTAGTTGTAACCATTGTTTGCCCTGTCCTGCACTTGGAAGTTCAGTCCTGGTATTCCATCAGCTAATTGCAATGTGATATCAGAGGAGAAAGTGAGGACTTCAGATGCTGGAGATCAGAGCTGAAAATGTGTTGCTGGAAAAGCACAGCAGGTCAGGCAGCATCCAAGGAACAGGAGATTCGACGTTTCGGGCATAAGCCCTTCTTCAGGAATGAGGAAAGTGTGTCCAGCAGGCTAAGATAAAAGGTAGGGAGGAGGGACTTGGGGGAGGGACGATGGAGATGTGATAGGTGGAAGGAGGTCAAGGTGAGGGTGATAGGCTGGAGTGGAGTGGAGGTGGAGAGGTCAGGAAGAAGATTGCAGGTTAGGAGGGCGGTGCTGAGTTCAAGGGATTTGACTGAGACAACGTGAAGGGAGGGGAAATGAGGAAACTGGAGTAATCTGATTTCTCCAGTTTCCTCATTTCCCCTAACCCCACCTTGTCTCAGTCAAATCCCTCGAACTCAGCACCACCTTCCTAACCTGCAATCTTCTTCCAGACCTCTTTGCCCCCACCCCACTCGGGCCTATCACCCTCACCTTGACCTCCTTCTACCTATCACATCTCCATCGCCCCTCCCCCAAGTCCCTCCTCCCTACCTGCTGGACACACTCTCCTCATTCCTGAAGAAGGGCTTATGCCCAAAACGTCGAATCTCCTGTTCCTTGGATGCTGCCTGACCTGCTGCGCTTTTCCAGCAACACATTTTCAGCAATGTGATATCAGAATCATTTTGACTGAAAGCTTTCCAAAGATGCCAAAAGATGTGCTGGTTAGATGGATTGGCCATACTAAATTCCCCATTGTGTCCAGTGATGTGTTGGCTGGGTGGATTAGCGACGTGAAATGCAGGGTTTTATGTCCCAGACCAGGCCACCTCAAAACACTTCAGGAAAGTAGCCCAGACCCTAACATTTCTAGTTGTTTTAAGCAGGTGTTAAGTGGCTATCGCAGGACTGATGCAGCTGACCCAACCACTTAGCTTTAAACAAAACAGAATTTATGTGCGAGATTACCAAATGAAACACAAACAAAAGAGAACAGAGTATAGAATAACTTAACCTACCCAAAAGCTGCTCCAGAGAACTCAACAGGCAATCAATCCGGGGCAAATGAGTTCCTGCTTACTACTCTATTTCCAAATACTTGCAACAATCCTGGTAAACACCCATTGACACAACAAATAAGTTCAACCACAGAGTCTTACTGGATGGATGTCAGAGAGAGGCACGGTGGTTATCACTGCTGCCGCACAGCGCCAGGGACCTGGGTTCAATTCCCGCCTCAGGTGACTGACTGTGTGGAGTTTGCATGTTCTTCCCGTGTCTGCGTGGGTTTCCACCGGGTGCTCCGGTTTCCTCCCACAGTCCAAAGATGTGCGGGTCAGGTGAATTGGCCATGCTAAATTTCCCGTAGTGTTAGATAAGGGGTATATGTAGGGGTATGGGTGGGTTGCGCTTCGACGGGTCGGTGTGGACTTGTTGGCCCGAAGGGCCTGTTTCCACACTGTAAGTAATCTGTAATTTGTAAGTAATCTAATCTGTAAGTAATGATTGCTGAAACAAGCTGACTGCTTTCTCTGACCAGCCAGACTGCTAAAACCCAACCCCACCCAAACAAAAGGAAAGCTGAGGTGGGAGAACTGACTACTCCCCTTTCAGTGTGCAAGTGTTTTTTTTAACTTAAAAGCCTCTTCAAGTAAATGAAGCCAGACATTTTGGAATCTATGTCTTAAATCACTTTTGAATAAAACTAAGGGCAACACAAACTTGTTAAAGGAGTAATATCATCATAAGGGTGACAGGGTTAGGATTGTGGGGTTGAGTTTGTGTGGGATGCTCTTCGGAGAGTTGGTGTGGACTCAATGGGCCAAATGGCCTGTTTCCACACTGTAGGGATTCTATGATTCTGGGGTTGCAGAACACATGGAGAATGCACTTGTGCCTGCCTTCTTCTCCTGTAACACTGCACTAGCTGCAGTTAACGTGCAATGTTGCTTGAGATGATACCATGCAAAAGAAACTCCTCGCTCTATGTAATTTACTCCGAGCAAAGAAGATTTTACCAAGACAACTTACAATCATCATGAATGGGAAGGGGATGAGCAACAAATATCAAAGTTGCTGGTGGTGCCCATAATCTAACAAAAGGAAGAGAATAGTAATATTGTGCCAATAATTGTTGCATTGTGACATATTCTCTGGGAACTGGAATACAGCTATCAGATCTGCTTTGTTCAAATTAATTATAACCGGCACGGAGAGGTAACATATATGCCATCAACTTTGGTTAGATTCACATTCACTAATCTTTTGTGCTCTCTGGTCTTTTGATTGACATGATATTTTTAAGCTTTTCTGAACATCTGCCAAAGATTTATATTTTCAGTCTAAGTTGTGCATTACATGAAAATTAATTCGCTTTCTTTTCTTTGTTGTACTCTGCTTTTCTTTAGGTTCAGTTTAAATATATTTTACTTTTTCATTACTGTTTGACAAAAAAAACAAATCCAATGTACTGACTCCCTGCAACTCATTTTGCCCTCAATCCATCTCTGATCTTAGCCACTGACCTTCATGTATCCTTCATTCATCTGGAAGACTAAACAATAGGCCAGCAAATCTATCATAACATGCCCCAAAGGTTAGACGCTATATCTACAGGAACACTGCAGCTGAGGACTCGCAGGGCTAATGACACACAATATTGACAATTTCAGATCTAGCCCGTAATTTCGAGGACCGAAGAAGGACTCTATCCATTGCAATATGAATTAATATTATTTTCTCCATTTATCACAGAGTATTAGTTTTTTTTAAATATTGCAGCTACTGTTGCCAACACTGGCAATGTTCATTGAAAAGTCAGAATCTGGTGTACAGATATGATTTTTAACTTGTAAAAATGTGCCCAGCTTTAGAAGAAAATGGAAAATTATTGTATTTAAATTGTGACTTTCACAAATCTTGATATCCCAAAGTATCTTATAGCCAATAATGTAACAAAGCAAAACATCCCTAGGAGTATCAGAAGATGGGTTTTCAGAAGCATAGAGTCACAGAGGTCCAATACATACATGCCGACCAGATATCCTACATTAATCTAGTCCCACAGGATCTTGACCAGATGGGCCAATGGGCTGAGAAGTAGCAGATGGAGTTCAATTCAAATAAATGCAAGGTGCTGCATTTTGGGAAAGCAAATCTTAGCATGACTTATACACTTAATGATAAGGTCCTAGGGAGTGTTGCAGAACAAAGAGACCTTGGAGTGCAGGTTCATAGCTCCTTGAAAGTGGAGTCACAGGTAGATGGGATAGTGAAGAAGGCGTTTGGTATGCTTTCCTTTATTGGTCAGAGTATTGACTACAAGAGTTGGGAGGTCATGTTGCAGCTGTACAGGACATTGGTTAGGCCACTGTTGGAATATTGCGTGCAATTCTGGTCTCCTTCCTATTGGAAAAATGTTGTGAAACTTGAAAGGGTTCAGAAAAGATTTACAAGGATGTTGCCAGGGTTGGAGGATCTGAGCTACAGGGAGAGGCTGAACAGGCTGGGGATTTTTTCCCTGGAGCGTCGGAGGCTGAGGGGCGATCTTATAGAGGTTTACAAAATTATGAGGGGCATGGACAGGATAAATAGGCAAAGTCTTTTCCCTGGGGTGGGAGAGTCCACAACTAGAGGGCATAGATTTAGAGTGAGAGGGGAAAGATATAAAAGAGACTTACGGGGCAACCTTTTCACACAGAGGGTGGTACGTATATGGAATGAGCTGCCAGAGGATGTGGTGGAGGCTGGTACAATTGCAACATTTAAGAGGCATTTGGATGTGTTTATGAATAGGAAAGGTTTGGAGGGATATGGGCCGGGTGCTGGCAGGTGGGACTAGATTGGGTTGGGATATCTGGTCAGCATGGACAGGTTAGACCGAAGGATCTGTTTCCATGCTGTACATCTCTATGACTCTATGACTCTATTACTATACCCAGTCAGAAGCCTTTTAAATATGGAATTGTACCAATTTCAACCACTTCCTCTGGCAGCTCATTCCATGCATGCACCACCCTCTGTGTGAAAAATAGTTTCTACCTACTGTTGTTAAATACTGAATGGACTCACAAACTCTTAACTTTCACCTGTACTGTGTTCTTGCCACTGTTTACCTATTATTTACTATCTCTGCTTCTTAACTATGTGATCTGCCTGTATTGCTCGCAAGACAAAGCTTTTTACTGTGCCTCAGTACATGTGACAATAAGTTCAATTCAGTTCAATTCAATTCAATTTGCCCCTTAGGTCCCTTTTACATCTTTCTCCTCTTGACTTAAACTTATACCTTCTAGTTTTGGACTCTCCTACCCTGGGGAAAAGACCTTGTCTATTTATCGTATCTATGCCCCTCATGATTTTAGAAACTTCTATAAAGTCACCCCTTAACCTTCGATGTTCCAGGCAAAATAGTCCCAATCTGTTCAGCCTCTCCCTCTATCTCAAACCCTCGATCCCTGGCAACAGCCTTGTAAATCTTTCCTGTACCCTTTCAAGTTTCACATCATCTTTCCTGTAGCGGAAGACCAGAATTGAATGCAGTATTCCAAAAGTGGCCTCATCAATGTCCTGTACAGTCCTAATGTGACCAATAAAGGCAAGTGTACCAAATGCCTTCTTCACTATCCTGTTCACCTTGCGGATCCACTTGTCACGAAGTATGAACCTGCACTCCAAGGTCTCTTTGTTTGACAACACTGCCCATGACCTTACCATTAAATGCACAAGTCCTGCAGTTAAAGGAGAAGAGAGAGAGAAGAGTTGGAATGTTTTAAGGAGGGAGCCTAGGGGTTCAATAGGTGAAGATGAGTGATTAAAATGACAGACACACAAGGGACCAAGGAGCACAGAGATTTCTAAGGGTTATGGGCTGAAGAAGACTGTAGACCTAGGGAGAAATGAAGATGTGGATGCAATAATGCAAACTTTTAAACTTGAGGCTGGGGCCAATGTGGATCAGCAGGCATTGGGAGGAATGGGCAAAACAACCTTGATATGAGTTGGAATGTGATAGTGAAGTTTTTGACTTAGCTGAAATGTATGGAGGGTGGAAATTGGGAGGCTAGCCAAGGTATTAAGTACCACTGCAGTCATGTGGAAAATGTGACAGCATTTAAGGTCATTGTTCAGGCACTCTCTCAGTGATGAAAACAAATATTTCCTGTTGTCAAGTGGAATATAATTGCAGACTGATGATTTGCTGCATTAGCAGCCACTTACAAATCCTCGGTTTCTGCCTTCAGAAAGGCCAGTTTCTAAAGATCTGAAAATTTATGATGTTTCTTTTCATTGTTGCTGACAATGCAGCCTAATCAAAAATATTGTGAGCTTGTACTAGATAATCAGAGAGCGATAGAGATCCACAGCACAGAAAAAGGTCCTTTGTATAAGGTGTTTTCATTCGATAACAAATCGTCTATGGCATTGTTCACTCAAGTGGAAACAAATTCTGTTTTAACCCTTAACATTGTCCTGTGATATAGAAGCTAAAGTTAAAAACTCGATAATTGGATGTGACCGATTTTTAAACATCATCATGTACCTACTTTTATTTGTAGGAACTGCCAAAAAAAATGTTCATGAGCATGCAAAGAAAATTCACATGACTGGTGACATACAAAAAGCACAGAGAGGGGAAATGCCATGGATGCACGAAGTTATTGTGAGTGGCACTGATTTAATATAATAGTGGAGGCGAGATTAACAGAAGGCCAGAGCTCACACCAACCTGGGGAAGCAAGCACATTTGAAGACAAAAGTTGTTAAACATAGCTTGAATGTATGGGCACATTTTTTTTTCAGAATTTTAAGTCTGCCATTTGTTCCTTGAATTACAAATATGATTCTAAGTTGAGCTAGGTACCAATATAAGCACTGGTAGCCTTTTCTACTTGTAGGTATTTGAACAAATTATACTGTTTTCTGAGTTAATTAGATAAATGTGGACTCTTTTTCAACGACAGATACATTCAAATTAAGACATTTACTACACCAAACATAGTTAAATATGTATAACAAAAACAATTTGAATTTATATATCACCTTTAACAGAATAAAATGTTATAGGCAGTTAACAGGAGTACTATGAAGTAGAATATAGCACCAAGACTCAAAGCAATATTAGGCAAGGTGATCAAAAGAAATCAAAAGAGGTCAATTTTCTGAAAGGAAGAAAGAGAAATAAAAAGACAGAGATTCAGGGATCAATTCTCGAACAATTGAACTAGGACAATGTATGATGGGGATTAAAATTGGGGACACTCAAGACACGTTGTTAGGTTTGCCCATGACTGAGAAGCACAAAATGGCCTATGGCTGCCCATGGCTAATGCAGCAGAATATGGCTGACAGTAGTTAGTTTGTTTCATGCATTTTTCACAAGTGAAACAATAAGAGCTCTGTTGACTCAAGGTTCTAGCTGAGATAAAATGTGCAGGTGTATTTGTTTCCACATGACACACAGATAAGAACATTTCACACTAATTAGTTGTTTCTTATGAATATTTCATCATTCTGTAACAATACTAAGATTAGCTTTTAGTTAAGATTCTTCAGACAATCATGGATATAGATTCCAAAGTAGTTGTGGATCCACAAATATACAAAAAAAAATCACTAAAAGCGTTAAAGGAATGTTTTCCTGTGATTATGATTCTAGCAATGATTAATCACCTTGAGAGTAAATGGTGTCAATCTGTTCCATGTTGCAGATTGACTCATTGGCATCCAACAGCCATCTTCAAAAGCTGATTTTGCTTCTTTCGAGCAAAACATTTATAAATGTTCAAAATTTATTACATTTTTAATTAATGCCATTAATTACATTAGTAGAGCTTTCAAGATGGTTCTTCAAAGCATTCAAATGTTCTCCAGCTTGAACTTTCTGTGAGATCGAGACTATACCTTATCTTGCTGCACTTTTTCCCTACCACTGACAATATAGCTGCTACTCTTAATTATTCAGATTTTATGCTTAGTTCTTTGAAACTCTCATAATTTTGCCTTTGAGGCTGGACAAAGTTCCAGTTCTGTCTCAAATCACGTATCACCACCAAAGGTGAGACAGAAAAGCTTCAAACCATACTGATTGAATGAGTGGTGCAAACTTGCAGACTGAGGTTATTTTTCCCAATTTTCTGGTGTTTCTCATTGTCGGAGAAACTCTTACACCTCGAAAAATCTAGACAATTTCAGCAGCGTACTTTGACATTGTGCTCCATGTGTTGGTTTTAATGGTTTCTACCTTATTGTTCAATATAGATAACACTTAGATTAGAAGTCACCGGACCACGGCAATATGGTGCGTAAGCAAAAGGGTACAAATACATTTCACCAACAGTCACTAATATTGGCTGCACCATTAATTGTTGTGTTTGTATAAGACTTTTTCTTTAGTTTTGTAAAGAGTGGAAAAAAGTAGAATGATCTTAATAGAAACAGATCAAGGGCATACAAAGCATGCAAATCTCTTGTTTAGGACCCTTTGAAAACAAGTTGTTTTTCTGAAATCGTCGTGTCATAGAACCATAAGCTGTACAGCCTGAAAACAGATACTTCAGTCCAACTCATCCATGCAGACCAAATATCATCAATTAGTCTAGTTCCATTTGCCAGCATTTGGCCCATATCACCCTAAACCCTTCCCATTCATATATCCATCCAATTGCCTTTTAAATGTTGTCACTGTACCCACATCCTCTGGTAGTTCATTCCATAGATGCACCAAGATCTGTGCGAAAAAATTCCCCCTTTAAAGTTTTCCCGTCTCGCCTTAAGCCTATGCCATCTAGTTTTGGACTCTCTACCCCAGGGAAAAAAACCTTGTCGATTGATCCTATCCATGCCCCTCATGATCTTATAAGCCTCTATAAGGTCACCCCTTAGCCTCCGATATTCCAGGGAAAATAGTCACAGTCTATTTAGCTTCTCCCTAGCTCATACACAACAACCCTGGTAACATCCTTGTCAATCTTTTCATGTTTCACATCATTCCTATAGCAAGGAGACCAGAACTGAACACGGTATTCCAAAACTGGCCTCACCAATGTCCTGTACAGCCCCAACATGACCTTTCAACTCATACATTCAATGCAATGAACAATAAAGGCAAACATACCAAAGACCTTCCACCCTACCAACCTTCACATAAACTGCATCATCCGCCAACATTTCAATCACCTCCAAACGGAACCCATCATCAGAGATATATTTACCTTCCCACCCCTTTCTGCTTTCCGCAAAGACCATTCTCTCCTTGACCACCTGGTCAGGTCCACACCCCCAACAACCCACCCTCCCATCCTGGCACCTTCCCCTGCCACCGCAGGAATTGAAAAACCTCCTCCCTCACCTCCATCCAAAACCCAAAAGGAGCCTTCCACATCAATCAAAGTTTTACCTGCACATCCACCAATGTAATTTATTGTATCCGCTGCTCCTGATGCGGTCACTTCTACATTGGGGAGACTGGACGCCGCCTCGCAGAGCACTTTTGGGAACATCACTGGGAGCCCTGCACCAATCAACCCCACTGCCCTGTGGCCCAACATTTCAACTCCCCCTCCCACTCTGCCGAGTACATGCAGGTCCTACGCCTCCTTTTCCGCTGCTCCCTCACCAGCTGATGCCTGGAGGAAGAACATCTCATCTTCCACCTCGGAACACTTCAACCCCAGGGCATCAATGTGGACTTCACCAGTTTCCTCCCCCCACCTTACCCCAGTTCCAACCTTCCAGCTCAGCACCATTCCCATGACCTGTCCTTCCTGCCTATCATCTTTCCATCTATCCACAGCACCCTCCTCTCTGACCTATCACCTCCACCCCCATCCCCATTCACCTATTGTACTTAATGCTACTTTCTCCCCACCCCACCTACCTGTCATTTATCTCTCCACCCTGCAGGCCCCTGCAAGCCCCCTGTCTCTATTCCCTCTGAACCCGTTTGCCTGAAACATCAATTTTCCTGCTCCTTGGATGTTGCCTGACCTGCTGTGCTTTTACAGCACCACTCTAATCCAAACATACCAAATGCCTTTTTCACTATCCTGTCTACCTGTGAATCCACTTTCATGAAAATATGAACCTGCACTCCATGGTCTGTTTGTTCAGCAACAGTCCCCAGGACCTTACCATTAACTGTATAAGAACTGCCCTGATTTACCTTTCCAAAATGCAGTACCTCACATTTATCAAAATTTAAACTCCTCAGCCCATTGGCTCATCTGATTCAGATTCTGTTGCAGTCACCCTCTTCACTCTCCACCACACCTCCAATTTTGGTGTCATCTGCAAACTTACTAACCATACCTCCTATATCCACATTCAAATCTTTAAAATAATTGACAAAAAGCAGTGAACCCAGCACTGATCCTTGTGGAACACCACTGGTCACAGGTCTCCAGTATGAAAAGCTGCTCTTTACAACCACCCTCTGTCTCATCCCTTTGGGCCAGTTCAGTCTCTAAATGGCTAATTTTCCCTGTATTCCATGTGACCACGTGAAGTGATGCTGCAGTCCTCCTAATTGGATTATGGGATGGCTATTCACTTGCTTGAGCAATTGTTTGAGCTGGAATTTAAATATCAAACAAACAAAAAAAAACCTATTCGCAAATTTTAAGTACTTGAGATACCATCAAAAGAAAATTTCAATGATTACCACAATGATCAACAGGTTCAGTTTGGTTCAGTACAGTCGGGGCATTGAAAAAGGCACCAGTTTGTTCTACAGTCACCAGTCATTAACCTGTGTGAGATTAGGTGCACATTTGCTTTAAATTAGGGAGTAAAATTGTTCTTGATTACTCACTTTGTACAGCACTGGTACAAGAAATAATGAAGAACAGACAAATCGCATATTAACAAGTGACAAGCTGGAATATGCAACAGCATATAAACTACACTTTTACAGGACGTGTTGAAATTGTTAATATCGACAGAGATATATAATTAGCCTCCTGTCTCTTGAGAAATTTGATTATAATTTATCTTTCTTCTCCAATGACTTTGCTTTTGTTGTACATAGATAGATTTACATGTTGTTGCCTCTTCTCAGTGAACTTTCACTCTCAATATTTTTATTCCTATTAGCACAGTGGACCTAATTTGATATTCTTTCATTGCTTTCGCATTATCCTGGCCCGTTTTCTCTCTCAGAGATTGCTTGTACAATAACTTGTCATTTAAAACTGGAATTTGCCATTTCACATGCTTTCAGATGAACTGCACGCAAATGCATTTCTGTCATCATTTTTTTCCAAAAATACGACGGAAGACATACATTAATCTTGAACCTTTCAAGCTCTTTGCAAAACACAATCAGTGTGGTTTTCATCTGAATTGGAGTTGAACAGTTTATACAATTAGAATTACAATTAGAATAAGTATTTTTATTTCTGGAACTTGGAAACATAACCAGTAAAAATGGAAATATACCTGTTCTCAAGAAGGGTTCCTATGATAAATAATTGTGGATTTTCATCATCAGTTGCAATTGCACTACACTCATCAGAAGCATAACGTGGGTAGCACGATGGCACAGTGGTTAGCACTGCTACCTCATGGCGCCAGAGACCCGGCTTCAATTCCTGCCTCAGGCGACTCTCTGTGTGGAGTTTGCATATTCTCCCCGTGTATGGGGTTTCCTCCGGTTTCCTCCCACAGTCCAAAAATGTGCAGGTTAGGTGAATTGTCCATGCTAAATTGCCTGTAGTGTTAGATGTAGGGGGGTCGGTTGCGGGTCAGTGTGGACTTGTTGGGTCAAAGGGCCTGTATCCACACTGTATGTAATCTAATCAATTTTGATACCAACCGGCATCTTTGAATGTTAAAAAAAAAATGGAATGTTTACGCTGTGGAAATGTTTAATTGCAATATTTTGCTATGGTTGCGTATTCAGTAGACTATGGAGGTCAAACAGAAATCATTTCACACTTGACATTCATAGGTGCTGGTTGAAGAAAGGTTTTACTTATTTAATTGCATGCTTCCTGAATGATAATAACTTTCTGTTACAGTTTCAACGCTATTTTTTGAATGCCCATGGTTGAGCCCTTTAATCCCCTCCCTGATGACACATTCCGGCTGTGGGTCAAAGTCTGCATACACAAATCCTTGTGTTGGGAGTACAATTGCAGAGGCTAATAGATGCACTCACACTCACTGACAAAGGAACTCAGAACTCCTTTGAAAAACATCTCTGACGTGAGTCAGGAAATTTCTCTTTTTCTAAAGCTGTGTCAACTGTACTTTATTGGATTGATTTCATACAATTAATCTGCCATCTAACTTAAAATTAATAATTTTGGTGATAAAAATAATTAATGGTTAGTTGTAAAGTTTGACATCGTTGGAATCATGGAAATTTAATTGTTTCGACACTGTTGGAAATTGAAATCCATTGATTTCTTTAAAAAAAAGACAAGATTTTGCAACCTGATTGGAGAGAAGCACAAAGTCAAGTTATACTTCTATTGTCATGTAGCTAGAAACATGTCAGTTCACGACACAAAGATGTTTTGCAAGCTTTTTAAAAGTTGTATGAATATGAGGCATACACACTCTACACATTAGGTGGAGAGGGAGGGTATCACCCACGAAAGAACTCATCTCTTGTTACTTACTTTAAGTCTTTGGGGAATAGCCTGCAATTTGTTAGTAAGTCTTGGTTTATGAAATACATTTACTGTCCACGAATCTAAAATTCTGTTTTTCTGTGAGTATTTTCCATTGTAAATTACAACGTCAACATCGCAATGTAACTGCAAGTGGTGGCCAAAATTAAGCGCAACAAACTGGATCTCTGAAGTATCTTTTCAATGTCAATGTTGTGAGTATTAATAACAGCTTACTTTCATTAGCTGACCATGGAAAAAATAATGGGGAATTTTATTAGCGATGGTAAATATTTTGAAGTCAACACAGTTTTGTGAAGGGTAGGTTGCACCTCACAAACTTAATTGAGTTCTTTGAGAAGGTGACCAAGCAGATGGATGAGGATAAAGCCATTGATGTGGTGTATATGGATTTCAATAAAGCATTTGATAAGGTTCCCCACAGTAGGCTGTTGCAGAAAATATAGAGACATGGGTTTCAGGGTGATTCAATAGTTTCGATCAAGAAATTGGCTAGTTGTAAGAAGACAGAAAGTGGTGGCTGGTGGGAAATGTTCATCCTGGAGTTCAGTTACTAGTGGTGTACTGCAAAGATCTGTTTTGGGGCCATTGCTGTTTGTCAGTTTTATAAATGACCTGGATGAGGCGTAAAGGGATGGGTTAGTAAATTTATGGATGACACTAAGATCAATGGAGTTGTGGATAGTGCCAAAGGATTTTCTTGGTTACAGAGAGACATAGATACGCTGCAGAACTGGGCTGAGAGGTGGCAAATGAAGTTTAATGAGGTGATTCATTTTAGAAGTAGCAACAGGAATAAAGAGTACTGGGCTAATGGTAAGATTCTTGGTAGTGTAGATGAGCAGAGAGATCTCTGTGTCTATTTACTTTGATCCCTGAAAGTTGCTATCCATGTTGATAGTGTTGTTAAGAAGCTATATGGATGTTAGTTGTTATTGGTAAAGGGATTGAGTTTCAGAGTCACGAGATTGTGTTGCAGCTGTAGAAAACACTGGTGCTGCCGCGTTTGGAGTATTATGTACACTTGTGGTCACTGCATGATAGGGAGGATGTGGAAGATTTAGAAAGGGTTCAGAGGTGATTTACTAGGATGTTGCCTGGTATAGAGGGAAGGTCTTATGTGGAAAGTCTGAGGGACTTGAAGCTGTTTCTGTTGGAGAGAAGAGGCCTGAGAGGTGACTGATTATCTTACATGTCTCAGTTAAGAGGGTTTGATAGGGTGGACAGTGAGAGCCTTTTTCCTGGGATGGTGATACCCAGCATGAGGGAACAAAGCTTTAAATTGAGGGATGTTAGATATAGCACAGATGACAGAGGGAGTTTATTTACTCAGAGAGCAAGAGGGGCATGGAATGCCCTGCCTGCAAATGTAATAGACTCGCCAATGTTAACGGCATTTAATTGGTTATTGGATAAACATGTGGATGAAAATGAAATAGTGTAGGATAGATAGGCTTCAGATTGGTTCCAAAGATCGTTACAACATAGATGGCCAAAGGGCTTGTAGTACGTTGTAATGTTTTATTCTCCCTTACTCAAATGCATTATGCTATAGTCATGTTTTAATATAGTTGCTCCAAACTTACAATGTAAAAGATTACTTTCCACCCTATGCAAAGTTAAGATGACAACTGATGTTAATAGTGGACAAGTCAGATCCCAAAGTGAATCCTGATTTTTTGGATCCTCATGTCATTTGTTTTATTTTTTAACTGAGGAAGTCAGTTACTGAAAGCAATTAAAAGAGGCTGTCAGTGCTCTTTTAACTCACAGAATAAAACATTCATGGTTAAGGAACAAAAACATGAAGTATATAACAGGAGATTAAAAGGTTTGAAAGACTTTGTTTTAAGCAACACAAAAAATAAAAATCAAATTTACACTGGATGTCTTTTGGTGGGTTACAAAATAGATAATCCTTCTCAATCTTTTTTTACGGCACTGAACTATTCACTTTAAGAACTCAAAATTTACTAAAATAGCTGTGAACAAAATAAGCCTTCAGATTCCGTCGCACCAACTTCCAAGATGAAACTTTCCAAATAATCAAACCATCTTAATGGAAAATTCAAAAATATAAACTGGACATTAGACATTTTTTCTTGACAGAGGAAATTGAAGTCTTTAGTAACTTAATCTTCCATTCTTATCCTGTGTGCTTTATGAGATTAATGCTTTCACAAAAGTACTTTTAACAGCCATTTACATAAGCATATCCAGGTACCAAAACTCAGCTAACACAAGCACTCAAGAGAATAGAAGTAGTTCTTATGCAGCTCAGTTTGCTACTAAATAGTATCATGTTGTTAGTTGATTAGTGGTGAAAAAAAAGGATCAATCATCTGTGATTATAAAATGACTGATTGCTCTTCAGGGTCTGGTAGAGAAGCTAACATTTGCATAGGCATGATGGCATGAATTTTGCCTCATACCCAACATTTTCCAAATCCTATAACCTTTCTTGCAATATGAATTATTCATGATTTATTTGTGCTGGAATAGGACACAGATTATTTTAGCACTTTGTTAGGGTGGATTCACATAGATAAAAGGTTTCATAAAGACTCTAAAATTGATAAAAATTGTATAAATCCTTCAGTACTTGTTGGGTCTTCAAAACTTAACTATCTTGATAGCTACTGAGCTGAAAATGTGTTGCTGGAAAAGCGCAGCAGGTCAGGCAGCATCCAAGGAACAGGAAATTCGACGTTTCGGGCATAAGCCCTTCATCAGGAATCTTGGTAGCTAAACTTCCAACCTTTGATTTACTTATTATCTCTTCAACTTTTAAATCTCAGGGGTCTCTTATACAATGTATGTCATTGTTCAATTTTATCTCTTTCAGGGCTTTATATGTAAAATTGGAGATAAACAAATAAGATTTATTGATACATGGTTTACAAATACTTTACATTAACCTACCCATTTAAAAAATATTCTATGCATCTTAGAAATGATGGATTCTTGCTTTACACTTCCTCCTATTTCAGAATTTTTGAAGCAACAATTTTAGGCAATACTTGGAATGTCGGAAACCAAATTACGTCAACATTTGGCCAGTGTAGTGCAATTCAAATGAACATATTCTCAGCACCACCACCACCATCCTCCTCATACACATATGCATTCACATGTGCACGCACGTACACGTGCATCCATACACACATGCAAGCGTACACACACATACACACTCTCAATATTGCGTGTTGATGCTGCACTTGCTTGATCATATCATCCACACCTTTCCTACATGCTGGTCACAAATGGGTGAACCATAAAAATACTTCAACATGTCACGTAACGCATGACTGGGAATGAAGCCAGCAAAACATTAGTGAGTTTCCTTTAATTTTGATTTTTTCTAAGCTCCCATTGACTCCTGACCTGTAAGTGAGCTCAAAAGTATACCTTAAAACAATGCAGTCTTGTTGTCTGGTACTTGACTCTGGTCGCCACTCTTTAGGACTCCATAGATGTTTGTGTTTTGCCTCCTCATCTGAAAACTGCTCCAGCCGCAGAACGATGTCCATTCCAACTGTGAAGACTATGTCCGAAACCAAAAGAGAAAATGCTAGAAATTCTCAGCAGGTCTGACAGCATCTGTAAGGAGAGAAAAGAGCTGACATCTTTTCAGTTGCTTCGAATTCCATTGTGTTTTCTGCACTACTCTTTTGTCCTTTAATGTATCATTATTTTTATAGTATTCTGTTTCCCTCCAGACTCTGACTCCAACACCGAAATTTTCCACCTAGTAACCCAATACACTGTGTTCAGGCAATTTACCTGTGAAAATGAAAGTGTTATGGCTTTAATTTCTTCACTAGTTAACCTTTCAAATGTTACTCAGTGTGGCTAATAAATGCCCGTGGTTTTAAACCTAAGCACAAAGTTAACAATGGCGCTGACCTGTAGTCACTGAAAATCATCATCATTGTCCAACTGTATCATTGTGACAGGTTTCTCAACAGCGAGTAGGTCAGAGAAATAAATGCTGGCCTAGCCAGCAACATCCCATTGAATGAATTTTTTTAAAACTGGCGAATTAAAATTAGCACATTATCCAAATTGTATGACATTACAGAGCTCTGAGAGACAAAGGCGCCCTCGCATATTAATAACAAAATAATAGTATTGAGGTACAGCAAATAATTAGGGAAGTTCATATAATATTACAATGTATTGTAAGGGAAATTGAATACAAAAGTAGGAAGGTGATGCTACAGATAAACAATGCAATGGTGAGACAACATCTCCAGTACTAACTGAGGGATTTATCTCTCACTCTGCAGGCACCCTGCCTCTATTCCTGATGAAGGGCTTTTGCCCGAAACGTCGATTTTCCTGCTCCTCGGATGCTGCCTGACCTGCTGTGCTTTTCCAGCACCACTCTAATCTAGACCAAGGATATAAATGAGTTGAACACAATTTAGAGAAGGTCTAATTAATTAATTCCTGGACTAGGATTGTATCCACTGGAATGTAAATGATTAAGAAGAGACCTGTTTGAAGCATATAAGATCCTGAGGTGATATGACAGATTGGATGTGGAAAGGAAGTTTCCTCTTTTATGAAAATAGAGGACAGGGAGGTGTCTGTTTTTAAATGAGGTGTCAGTAAATTAAGATTTAGATGAGGAGAATTTTTTCTCACAGGTAAAATGAATTTTTGGTATTTTCTTCCTGAAGTGTCAGTGAAAGCAGAGTCTTTGAATATTTTTAAGGCAGAGGGCAAAAGATAGTCAGGGGTAGATAAGGATGTGGAATAATTAGATCAGTCCTGATCTTATTGAATGACTGAGCAGGTTTGTCAGGGCACTTGTGGTAATCTTCCAAAATTCACTGGACTCTGGGGCAGTTCCAGCAGATTGGAAAACAGCAAATGTGATATCACTGTTTAAAAAGGGAAGTAGACAACATATGGGGGAATTATAGACCAGTGAGCTTAACTTCTCTAGTGGGGAAAATACTTGAGTCTATTATCAAGGAAGAAATAGCAAGGTGTCTAGATAGAAATTGTCCCGTTGGGCAATCGCAGCATGGGTTTATGAAAAACAGGTCCTGCTTAACTAATCCTTAGAAATTCTATGAAGATATTATGAACATGGTGAATAATGGGGAACCAATAATATGTGGTATATCCAGATCTCCAAAAGGCATTTGACAAGGTGCCACACAAAAGACTGCTGCATAAGATGAAGATGCAAGGTGTTACGGGCAATGTATTAGCATGGATACTGGATTGTTTCACGAACAGGAAGCAAAGATTGGGAATAAATGAGTGTTATTCTAGTTGGCAATCAGTGACTGATGGTGTGCCTCAGGGATCAGTGTTGGGACTGCACAATTGAAATAGATGATTTGGAGTTGGGGACCATATGTAGTGTGTCAAAGTTTGCGGGGGACACTAAGATGACTGGTAGAGCAAAGTGTGCAGAGGACTGTGAAACTTTGCAAAGGAACAGGGATAGTTTAAGTGAGTGGACAAAGATCTGGAATATGGAGTGCAATGTTATTAAATGTGAAGTCATCCATTTCAGTAGAAATAATAGTAAAAAGGGCTATCACTTGAATGGTAAGAAATTAAAGCAAGCTGCTGTGCAGAAGGCCTTGGGTGTCCTTGTGTGTGAACCACAGATGTTCGTCTGCAGGTGCAACAGGTAATTAAGAAGGCATATGGAATTTTGTCCTTCATTGCAAAAAAGATTGAGTTTAAAAGCAGAGAGACTATGTTGCAGTTGCACAGGGTGCTGGTGAGGCCATACCTGGAATACTGCGTACAGTTTTGGTCTCCTTACTTGAGAAAGGATGTTCTGGCACTAGGGGGGTGCAGAGGAGGTTCGCTAGGTTGATTCTGGATTCTTTATGATGAGAGACTGAGTAGACTGGGTTTATATTCTGGAAATTAGATGAATGAGGGGGGATATTATTGAAACATATAAAATTATGAAGGGAATAAATAAGATAGGATAGAACAGTAAAGGAAGTAAAGGTTATGAAAAGAGGGCAGGTAAATGGAGCTGAGGTCATAAAAAGGTCAGCCATGACCTTATTGAATGGTGGAGCAGGCTCGAAGGGCCAGATGGCTTACCCCTGCTCCTGGTCTTTATGTTCTTATAGAGATCTACTCATGCTCCTAAATATATTATATATAAAATATATATATATAGCACCATGAATCATAGAGTCATACAGTATAGAATGGGCCCTTTGGCCCATTGAGTCTGTGTCATCAGAAATATACTATTACTTATACTTGTTCCACTTTCCTCACTCGGCCCAGAGCCTTGAATGTTATGACACTTCAAGTGCTCATTTAAGAATCTCTTCGAGGTTAAGAATTTCCCCAACTCAACTACCATCCCAGGCAGTGCATTCCAAATGTCATCCACCCTCCGCATGAAAATGTTTTTCCTCAAATGCCCTCTGAACCTGCTGTCTTTCACTTTAAAATTATGCCCCTTTTGTCATGTTGCAAAGCTATTATTGTTCTTTTTAGATGGGAGAATGCATTTCATTTTGATTGCACCTTTCACAATGTTGGGATGTCCCAAACAGTTTTGGAGATTATTAGATACCTCTTTTGAAGCGTAATCACTGTTGCAAAGCAGCCACTTAGTGCGTAACAAAGACTTACAAATAGGAATGAGACAGCAGCCAGATAATCAGTTTTTAGTGATGTTGGTTGAGGAATAAATATAAGCTAAAACACTAGGAAGGACCCCTCTGTCTTCAAATATAGTGCACTGGGGCCAACAGACATACCCAGGAAACCAACCAGCTGGGCATGGTTATAAGTGCACCTTTTGAAAGAATACACCTCAGCATTGCAATGGTGTTTTATCGATAAATGTAGAAATACCTGGTATGAATGGACTCAACTGTTCTTTTTTAAAAAATTCAACATATTGGGCCATCATTTTTTTTTGTTCATCCGCGTTACTGCAATTGCTTATTTCAAGTCATAAATATGTACAGAGGCATTAATGTGTTCTGATGCACAGAAATCCAATTCTGGCCTTGCGCGCATCATGCATTAGTAATGACATGATAATTTAAATATTTAAAGTCATTTTTGTGTGATTTGATTGAATTTACTTGGCAGTGATGTAATGTGCACCCACAGGATGAAAAAGGATCATGCATAGATCTTCAGCAATAAAAAAAGACATAAGTACAACTTTAATGACAATTATGCATCAAAAGTATTGCTGAAATCCTCCCAAATGCCCAGTAAATGCATTAACATAGATACTTTGCATGATGTGCTTTTAACAGTGGCTCATTGGTAACCCATTTATTTTATCCGATAACTGATGGCATTTGAGATGTCACAGGTTCAAACTAATAAAAATCGAATGTAGAACTGACAATGGAAAGTACTTCTTAAGGGCAGGAGGTGAGATGGGAATTTTTTTTACTGCAGTGAGTTGCTAGGATGTGGAATGCATTAACTAAAACACAGGCGAAATGTGATTCAATCATAGCTTTCAAAAGTTTGCAAGAAAGGGCAAGGAATGAAACTAATTCAATCACTCTTTCAAAGAGCCAACTCTGACACAATATGCCAAGTACTCCTCATCTGCACCGTATATTTCTGATTCAATTATTCTTACCAGTAGTTAGCTCAATGAATGGACTCCTGGATAGAGCAACAGAGGAACAAAAAACAGAATTCATGGACAAACCAATTCTATAATCCAGTGGAAACCCAGAGCGTTATGGAGTCTAGATCAGTTGAAAATATCTAAGGAGGAGGTACATAGATTTTTGAGTTATTCAGGAGTAGAAGGCAATAAGGAGCTGCACAAGAGAGGAATTGCGGCCCAGGAAGATCAGCCAAGCTTTTAATGAATGACAGGGAAAGATTGAGAAACCAAATTGCTATTCCTCCTTCTATTTCTTATGCTGTTATGGGAGAAATCTCAGAATAAAGGAGCCCTGATTTAAGACTGAGATAAGGAAGAATTTCTGTTTTCTGAAGGTTTTATGTCTTTGTGTTATGGACTAGGCCAGACTATCAAAACATTCTTAAGCAGGCAGCCCAGACCATAACTTTGCAACTTGTTTCGGTAAGTGTGCAGTGAAAATTACCCAGAGTAAGGTAGCTAGGCTGACTGCCATGTTTTAAAACAGACAAAAATGTATTCACAAAATTACACAATGAAACACAAAGAACAGAATAAGGACCCCCTATAGAACTCAGTCTATCCAAACTAGTCTTATTTATGCTGTTCTGAATATACACAACAGTCCCAACTCCCTGAAACACTGTAAAAATGAAACCAACACTTACAGGTCGAAGTTAGAAGGGCAGAAGGACAGAGAGTCTAACAGCCTGTTTCCACACAGCCCACTGTTGCACTTCTTAACTAGTTCTGGACTGAACTGCTCAGTTTTTAGAACTGACCACCCCCCCTTCTAATATCCATGTCACTTTTAAAAGTTGACCACTTTGGCCTGAAGTCTCATCTGTTTACATATAAACAAAAGTCCTTTCTAACTCCTTTCTCATCTCTGTACCAAACTAGCCACTTTGGAGCTGGGAGGGTTTTGTGACACTTCTGAGAAAAACCAAGGATGCTGTTCCTTGAGAGAAGGAACAGCTTTTTAGAAAGAGGGGACCAGCTTTGTGACATTTGGAACTCCTTGCCTAATAGCACTGTGGGGACAGAGTCCATGCGTACATTTAAGGCTGAGAAAGATATATTCTTGATTAGTAGGGAAATTAAGAGTTACATAGCAAACACAAGAAAAATGGATCTGAGGAATGTTGAATTGAGTGACTGGGCAAAAGTGAGGGCTGCGGATGCTGGAAAACAGAGTTTAGATAAGAATGGTGCTGGAAAAGCACAGCAGGTCAGGCAGCACCTGAGGAGCAGGAAAATCGACGTTTTTGGCATAAGCCTTCATCAGGACCATTATCCTATTGAGCAGGGTCAAGTAGCCAAACAGCCTTCCCTCTGCCTATTTATTATATCCTTATGGATTATTGGAGCTATTCTGGATGGATTGGGCATAAGAATTTCAGATTGTCTGAGCAACATTTGAAAGAATGATTGACTTTAAAATTATGCTATGACCCGATTAATATACAAATGCAGTTACTTTGTATGAAATTCTTGGTTTTTTTTTCTTTGTTATAAGAGGAGCTACCTCTTTAAAGTAAACTAAGTCTAAAACAATAGATAAAAGAATTAACAATGTGATAATCTTTGCTCTGTGCAACTTAAGTTTATAATGAGGTGTGTAATCAGCTACATCTCAAATGTCTGCTTATGGAGCTCATACTTAAAGCCTGAATCCACGCACAATGCACAATGAATTACATTTTCTAATTATCATGAGAAGCCATGCAAAAGGAACAACTTAAACCTTAATCTTAAGTTATGTTCTCAGTTGGCTTAGCACAGCTCAGTTGACTGTTGAACGACTGGTGAATATTTACTAGCCTGAGGTAATTTACTCAGAGAAAATAATGATGCAGAGATATATTTGTTCAAATCATACAATCAGAAAATGATTACAGCACAGGAGAAGGTCAATCAGCCCATTATGTGTGTATTGGCAATCTCCCAGGGCAATTCACCCCACACCACACTCACACTTTAGCCCTGTACCCTTCAGATTTTCCTTTCAAAAACTAATCAATTCTCTTCTACGAAAATCAACATTAAATCTCTCCAACAGATAGTAAGACTTTACATTCCAGAGGTATTTAATATGCCATCCGAGGTATTTAATATTCCTCAATTAATAGGACAGTTTTTCAGTGGTCAGACATCATTTTATATTACCTTTGCAACACCAAGCAAGGTATTTCTGGGCGGCACGGTGGCACAGTGGTTAGCACTGGTGCCTCACAGCGCCTACTCCCGACTCAGGCGACTGACTGTGTGGAGTTTGCACGTTGTCTGCGTGGGTTTCCTCCGGGTGCTCCGGTTTTCTCCCACAGTCCAAAGATGTGCGGGTCAGATGAATTGGCCATGCTAAATTGCCCGTAGTGTTAGGTAAGGGGTAAATGTAGGAGTATGGGTGGGTTGCGCTTCGGCGGGTCAGTGTGGACTTGTTGGGCCGAAGGGCCTGTTTCCACACTGTAAGTAATCTAATCTAATCTAATTAGGAATGAGGGAATTCAGCCACAGAGAGAGGTAATAGATAGTGGACTTTAGTTCTTCTCAGAGTGAATGAAGTTACAGAAGATTTAATGGAGGCTTTCGAGTTGTGAGATATATTGGTAAGAATACACAGACATCAACTACTGGAGGTGTGGTGGCTCAGTCATTAGCACCTCAACATCACTGTACCAAAGGCCCAGGTTCAAATCCACCCTTGAATGTGGAGTTTGTGCATTTGCCCCGTGTCTATGTGGGTTTCTTCCCACAGTCCGATGTTGTGCAGATTAGGAGAAATAGTGATGCTAAATTGCCCATGTGTCCATGGATGTGTACACTCGGTGGATTAGCTATGGGAAATATTGGTTTATGGAGATGGGGCAGGGCTAAGTGACACCTTCTTTGGGGGGTTACTGTGGACTTAATGGGCAGAATGGTCTGCTTCCATACTGCGCAAATTCTAAGGTACTTCCACCAGCAGGAAGGCAGCTAACTAGCAGAAAAAAAATGGTAATACATCCAGGGATTTGCTCTTTCTCTCATTGAGTTATGGTATGAAATGCACTCCTGAAAGATTGGTGCAACTAGATTCAATATTAGCTATTATATTTTTTTTATTAACATTATTATTTGAACATGAGTTCTAATGTGGAGGGCAGCAAGTGCAACTTTGAATATTGTTTATGTAGTGATTGCAATGAGGCCAGCCAGATTGACCTCATAAAATGTTCCCTTGATTGGGGCTGTGATTCTGGGCCAATCAGGGAGCCTTGGCTGACAGGTAGAAACAAAAAGTTCTGCTCACACTGAGAACTCACTCAGACAAAGCTGGACAAGAGTCAAGGACTCTCTATGCGAAAATAAGGGTGCATTGGTAACGGGATACCAGCCTTTATGGAGATACTTCAGTGACAATCATAAAAAAAAATTCAGAAGAAATTTACTTACAACAGTCATCTTTGAGTTAGGGTAATTTTTCTGGCATCAGTACGAATATTTGGGAAGCTTATCTCATTCAATCCTGCCATCGAAGATTAGGCTCAATATGTGGAAAGAATGCTTTATTTCTTCCAAGCAAATTACATCGGGGCAGATGAGAAACAACAAGTAATTCTCCTGACAACTTGTGGAGGAGCAGCTTTTTTCGATTATTAGAAGTCTAACCTTCCTTGAGGCACCAGATACTAAAACATTTTGTTTAGTGGTGGATTTCATTCAGGAATATTGTGATCCCAAACCTCCTGTAATTCTGAGACATTATCAGTTTTACTCAGCAATTTGAGAACTAGAGGAATCCATATCAGAATGTTTGATGAGGTGAAAGTGACTGACAGAGACATGTGACTTTGGTTTGATCCTTAATGAGAGGCTGAGAGATCGTTTGGTGTGTGGGATTAACGATATAACCATGCAGAAGAGTCTCCCAGCTGAAGCCCAACTGGACTTCAAACAGACACTACATGTAGTTTTATCATTAGAAATTTTAGCAAGTGGAGCATATGAGTTGCAGGGTATTCCAATGGAGGTGGGTACCTTCGGCAATCTGACTGAGTTTGGAGAGTACCACTCAGAACATATTGTGAATACAGGGACTCGAGCACAGCCCACAGTAAAGCCCCTAAACAAAACCAGGCTTCGGCCTAACAGTCAAAATTTTTGGGCCAGTTAGCCATTGTAGTCACTGCCAGTATGTCGACTCGAGACAACAAAAGCATCCTACTAGACTTAAACGGAGTAAGAGAACTTATAGGCTAGTATCCAGGTGAGTACACTTCATAGAAAGTCCACCTACATTTGCTTTTGCACAGTTAAATTGCTTAGCAACATTCAAATCAGAACGAAATCGTTACCTGTTTCTAATGGAGGCTAGAGTCAAGAGTATGGTGCTGGAAAAGCACAGCTGGTCAAGCAGCATCCAAGGAGCAGGAGAATCAATGTTAAAGGCATAAGCCCTTCCTCAGAAATTCCTGATGAAGAGCTTATGCCTGAAACGTCAATTTTCGGATGCTGCTTGACCTGCTGTGCTTTTCCAAAACCATACTCTCGACTCTGATTGCCAGTATCTGCAGTCCTCAATTTCTTCGAATGGAGGTTGATACAGGTGTGGCCATTTCAGTGATTGTACAGCCAGTTTTTAACAAAATTCATCTGGACTCCAGTGCAGAGTGAGAACCTGTATCGGGGAGCCTTTACAGATGAAGAGTACAACTTTGGTTCGAGTCTCTTATGAAAAGCCGCTAGTTCTATTACCACTATTTGTCATGAAAGCCTTGGGCCCAAGCTTGATGGGGAGAAATTGATTGTGAAAGAATCACCTAGACTGGCTGAATACTTATCAATTAGAAAATGGCTACCTGAGTGATGTCCTAATGAGATATTCAGAAGTTTCTCAGGAAGATCAAGTGACTGTCAAAGGAGTCAAGGCCATCTTGCATGTTGACCAGGAAGAACTTACACGATTCTGCAAAGCCCTCCTGGTACCATTTGCCTTTTGGGTAAAAATGTAGGCAGAAATCAGAAAGCTGGAGAGCAAAGAAATCATCAAACACGTCCAGTTTGTGGGTTGGGCAGCACTAGTCTTTGTGATTGTGAAGCCCATCAAGATGATTCAACTTTGTGGGGATTTTGAACAAACAGCACGTCGCTTTTTGTGGCTGCATAAATACCTAATTCTCACATTGAGGGCTTAAACATAAAGCTGGCAGGGTTTCTTCCCTTCACAAAACTGAACATGAGCCATGCACACTTGCAATTGCAGTTAGATGAGGAATATATTGCAATTAGTACCCTAAAAGAGTCTGCACCAAAATACACAAGACTGTCATTTGGGGTATCGTCAGTCTGTGTGATATTTCAGTGGACAATGGAGAATGCCATTTACTTAGATGACATGCTCATAACAGGGAAGTAACTCGAGGAGTGTACTTATGCCCTTCTGTCACATGCCCACGTGCTTGTATAGTCTCTTGATGAACATAATTTTAATTTTAATGGACAAAACCTTAGCTGCCTAAGCTCTGAAACTCCTACCCTGAACCTCTGTGCTGCATCTTTTTTAGTTCAACCTCTTTGAACACACTTTTATCATCTGTCATAATAGTTTATTATGTGGCTCTGCGTTTTAATTTGTTTTATCAGTCTCCTATAAGGTTCCTTGGGATGCTTTCATCTTTACCAAACTTAATCAGTTAACAAAGATTTTCCATTAGAATTGAATAATTGAACACAGCAAATTACCACAAGCTTGCAATATGTCCCTGTCCATAAATTTGTATAATTTTTTACATGAATTCATTCCGATGGTTTAAAAATCACTTGTGATAAAAAATTGCAGATGTTGTAAATTAAAAATTATTGCAACTGTTCACAAAAACAAATCCATTTGCATTGCAATATGAAATAAACAAGAGTATTTGCAAGATTAAGTAAAGTCAGATGTATCTTTCTCAAACTCCTGAAAATGTTTGGAATTTAAAATGCCACTTTCTCAAAATCAAATGAATGTTTGACTTCTCAGTTAGATACCAGAACCGTTTCCAAGGTGTGTACTCTCCTGGATACCGACCTATGAGTTCTCTTCCTCCATTTTGGTCGAGTAGGATTCTTTTGCTGTCTCGAGTCCGTATATCGGCAGCTACTACAATGTCTGAAATTTGCATGTTCCACCAACAAATACACCATCACGTTCTTTGTTGGTTCTCACTGCATCATCTCCCACTCAAATCTTTTCAAGTTTCTTTTGGGGCATCAGACCCATTTTCTCCACATTGTAGCAAGCGTTTGAAACCTGAGCAAGGCATTATCCAGGTGTTTTCAAAAGCCCTTGTTTTAAGATCCATTCTTGGGAACAGAGTATCTATTGCAAGGTTAAAATCTAATATAGCATGCCTGCAGTGTAGAATGAGACCATGTGGCTCACTAAGTCTGCTCTGATCCTCCTTTGATCCTCATAAGAGAATCCCACTCAGACTTAGCCCCTGACCCTATCTCAGTAACCCTGCATTTATCAAGGCTAATCTGCCGCCATAGACATTATGGGGTAATTTAGTATGGCTAATCCATGTAACCTGCACATCATTTCACTGTGGGGGGAACTGGACCACCCAAGGAAAACCCACGCAGATAGAGGGAGAAAATGCAAATTCCACATGCAGTTGCACAAGGCTAGAATTAAGCTTGTCTCTCTGGTTCTCAGTTCTAACACTGAGCCACCATGCTGCATGTCCTTGACTATCCCAAATTAACATTTTATGGAATGGCTAAGAGGCCACAAGTTAGAGGTCACACATATGCCAGACCAGGTAAGAACAGCAGATTTTCTTTCTCAAACGTGGCAATCTGACAACACCACTGTCTCTTTTTTGAGATACCAATGTCTTATTGAACGCAAACTCTTCAAGTTTGATTCAAACTGATTGTGGTCTTGTTGTTGCAGGTATAACAAAGAAATATTACTGACCTTGAAGCATTAACTCAGTTTTCTCTTCACAAGTGTTGCCAGGCCTGCTGAATTTCGCCAGTAATTTCTGTCGGTTTGTTTCAGATTTCAAGCAACCGCAATTCTTTGTTTTATTTTGTTATAACTCTAGGTCACCAGGTCACTAACTTAGTTGTATAATTGATGCACTACCCTCTTGTGTTGCAGTGCAGGATGATGTTGGGCATTGTATGGTTCGGTCTATACTTTGTCGACAGATGTTTTACGAAATGAATATTTCCAAATGTACCTTATTTATGAATCTTCACTCATCGAAATTCTGACTGCTGGTTGAAAATTCATACAGCCTCTTGCAGCAGAGTGGTCAAACAGTGGGGAAGTAAGAGACATAAAATCAGGGGCTGTGTTGTTGATGCTTTTGGATGCCGACAAACCTCTGGTGGTATTGTATCAGCAATGAGGGAGACATCATCTGCCAATCTAACCTTAGGCCAACTATGAGCACCAATGGCCTCCTGTCCACTCCCCAAATGTAAGTATTATACTGCCAGTACATGGCAGTGTTTTTCCAGGTTGAGTGGAGAGTTCCTCCACTTCAGGCATCTTGTGTCCAACAGCGGTTCGCTCACATAAGTATCTACTTTGCATGTTGTCTCAACCCCCAAACATTGTTTTCTTGAACCCTAAACTCTATAACTGAGCCTGTGAGTCTGATCCCACTGAAACCCTGCAGGTAAACTGGGTCTCCAGTGCTGGCTTCTGAGGACTGGGAACTGCCTCTATTCCCTGCAGCGGGCAGTGCTCTTCACGTGCTTCTGGGATACAAATGCCGCATGGACATGGCTGTCAAAAGCTGCCTTTCTGCCAAATGAAGTTAAAAGTCTTGCTCAAAAGTGAATAACAGCTATCATATTTCTGCCGGACAACTTGGCCAGGTGAAGGTGAGTACACTCCCAACTTTTCACCACAAAGGCATGACCAATACCTCTCCATTAAATTCTGGCCACTTATTGTCTTGTGTTCAAATGTCTTTGATAAAGGGATACCAATCAAAGAAAGTCACAAAAATACGCAAAATCGATTGAAGACAACTATCGGACAAAGATATAATGCTGATTGGAGAGGGGAGATTCCCTGCACTACTGATTATTTAAGATACCATTATTTAAAACTTGCATTCATAGGATGTGGACGTTGCTGGCTAGGCTAGCATTTGTTACTCATCCTTAATTGCCCACAGGCAATCCTCTTGCATTGAAGGCCAACAGATATACATTTAACAAGTGTTTGTAGCCAATAAAAAAATTAAAGGTAATAAAAAATGCTCGCCTTGCATTTATATAGCAATTTGCATAGCCATCAGACATTTGAAAGCACTTTACAGTCAGTGAAATAGTTTGGAAGTGTCGTCAATGTACAATCTGCACAAAATAAGCTCCGGCAGCAATAATGTGAGAATAAACAGATACTCTGTTTTTTTAGTGATCCTGATTGGAGAATAGTTGTTGACTGGGGATAACTGTCCTCGTCTTCCTAAGAGATGCAATTGATATTTCATATTCACAGAAGAATGCTGAACTGTCAGCTTTATTGTCTTGCTCAGACAGCAGGGCACGAATCCACAACCTTTTGGTTCGAACCTAGAATGTAGCTGGCACAGCCACTTTTGACACGCCTGTGAACAGCAAGATGGCAAACAACAGTATTGTTTGAACAAATAGCGCAACAAGAAACACAGCCATTCAATTATACACACAAAAAGTTATTTAGTGAGAAGAGACATGTCATTTGATAGCATCACAATCGAACTTTAAATATGCCAAGAAGCCTGAAGGGCCAGCACCTGTTGTTGATGCTGTGCATACTGCTTACTGTAAAGTTCTGTGCAAAGGAAGGCTATCTAAACAAGCAGTCACTGTCAATGCAAAGTTATTCAGCAGGAAACTCGAGGCCTATGCATTGATGATACAAATTGGATAATTAGGGCTGTAATAGCATATTTAAAAATCACACAATACCAGGTTATAGTCCAACAAGTTTAATTGGAAGCACTAGCTTTTGGAGTGCTGCTCCTTCATCAACCACCTGGTGAAGGAGCAGAGGTCCGAAAGCTGGTGCTTCCAATTAAACCTATTGGACTATAACATAGTGTTGTGTGATTTTTTAACTTTGTACACCTCAGTTCAACACCGCAATATCCAAATCATACTAACATATCGTCATTCATGAAAAAATATAAACAATTAGTTGGGAACAGGCAGGATATAAAGGAGACAAAGGTGTAATTGTGCTGAATAAATATGTTTACAGTTCTGAGAGACAAGATAAGATGGTTTGGATTTGTATTGCAACATTTATAACCATAGGAAGTCCCAAAGTGCTTTATGGCAATGAATTACATTATGAACTTTAATCAGTGTTAGAATTCAGGAAAGGCAGCAGCCCAATTGCGCATAGAAAGCTCCCACTAATATCAACATGGCACTGAGCTAATAATTTACTCTTGTGTAATTGTTTGAGGAAGAAATATTGAGACCTGGTAAATGGTGCCTGCTCTTTGTTGCAATTCTGTCAGGGAAGAATTAAATGAGACCTCGGTTTTAATGACAAAAAACAAGAATGGCTGGAACATCTGGCAGCTTCTGTAGAGAGAAGAAGGCTTCTGAAGAAGGATTGCTGGACCCAAATTTATAACTCTGATTTCTCTTCAAAATGCAGCCAGACCTGCTGAGAATTTCCAACCATTTCTATTTTCAATTCCAGCATTGGCAGTTCTTTTGGTTTTCCTTGGTTTTAATACCTTATTCAAAAGCTGACACTGATAATAGTGCAAGACCTTTTATTTCTGCACTGGAGAGTCAGCCTGGATGTTTAGCTTGAGTCTATGGTGCGGCATTTAATTCATCACCTTCAGAACCAGAAACAACAGGGCCACTGACTGACAGTGATACTGTTGTTGCAACAAGATCAATGACAACATCTCATCAAAAAGTCACAACTACATAGTTCTGAGAATGTAGACATTCATGAACAAATTGTGTGACTTTAATTGACACCAGGGAATGAGAAATGTCAGTAAAATTGATACCATATTATTTCTTTCAAACCATTTGACAGAATCTAAAATATATGGTATTACTTTTTGCAAAGTGTGATAAAGATTCCGCTACTAGCTTACAAGTGTGAAATGTAAATAATGGTATGTGGTATTTTCTCAGGTGGTCCTTCCTGGCATCTTGTGGTATTTGCTATCACTACCAGTACATGGTTTTGGGTAAGAGCTGTCTGAGGTAGTTTGCTGCCATTAGTCTTCCATTGTCTTTGCTTTGCCATGGGGCTATTTAGTGATTGGTGATGGAGGATAAACCTCCATTGTGTTTCGACAAAATATACACTGGCCTTAAATAACAAGAAGCCCTAATTATCCAATTTGTATCATCAATGCATAGGCTTCATCAAATTCCTCGAGTTTCCTGCTGAATAACTTTGCATTGACATGACTGCTTGTTTAGATAGCCTTCCTTTGCACAGAACTTTACAGTAAGCAGTATGCACAGCATCAACATTATATAATAGCAATAGGACAGTGAAGGAACAACAATATATTTCCCCTTCAGGATGATAAGTGACTTGGAATGGAACTTGAAAGTGATAGTGCTTCTATGTATCTGCTTCCCGCGTCCTTTTCGATAGAAGCCCTCATGGGTTTGGGAGGTGCTGTCTAAGGAACTTTGGTGAACTTCTGCAGATAGCACACATTGCTGCTATTGAGTGTCTGTGGTGGAGGGAATGGATGCTTATGAATGTGATGCCAATCAAGTGGGCTGCTGAGTCTTGGATGGTGTCAAGCTTCTTGAGTGCAGCTGGAATTGCACTCATTCAGGCAAGTGGGGAGAATTGCATCACGCTACTGACTTGTGTCTTCTGGATGGACAGCCTTTGGGGATTCAGGAGGTGTGTTAATCACCACAGTATTCCTAGCCTCTGACCTGCTCTTATAGCCACTGCGTTTATGTGGTGAGTCCAGTGTCTGGTCAATGATAATCCCTGCGATGTTGATAATGGAATTTTCATTGATGGGAACACCATTGAATCTCAAGGGACAGTGGTTAGATTGTTTCTTTAAGGCAATGGTCACAGCTTAGCCTTTGTGTGGCCTGAATGTTATTTGCCACTTGTCAACCCAAGCCTGGATATTGTCCAGATCTTGTTGCATTTGGACATAGACTGTTTCTGTATCTGAGGAGTCACTCATAGTGCTGAACATTATGCAATCACTGGCGAACATTCACACTTCTGACCTTTTGATGAAGGAAGGTCATTGATGAAGCAACTGAAGATGGCTGGGCCTAGGACAATACCCCAAGGAATTCCTGCAGAGATGTACTGGTGAAATGACTGACCTCCAACAACCATGTTTATCTTCCTAAGTATCAGGTATGACTAACCACTGGAGAGTTTGCTCTCCCTGATTCTCATCGATTCCAGTTTTGCCAGGCCTCCTTGATGGCACATTTGGTCGAATGCAGCCCTTGATGTCATAGAGTGTCACTCTCACCTCCCCTCTGAAATTCAGTTCCTTTGTCCATCTTGGAACCAAGGTTATAATGAGGCCAGGAGCTGAGTGGCGCTGGTGGAACCCAAACTGGGCATCATTGAATAAGTTATTGCTGAGCAGGTGCTGATGAAGCCTTCCATCACTTTACTGACGATCAAGTGTAGACTGGTGGGGCGTAATTGGTCATGTTGAATTTGTCATGCTTTTTATGCATAGTGTGTACTTGGGCAATTTTCCACATTGTCAGGTGTATACCAGTGTTGTAACTGTAGTGGGATAGCCTGGCTAGAGGAGCAGCAGGTTCTGGAGCACTATTGTTCAGGAGTATTGCTGGAATGTTGTCAGGACCCATAGCCTTTGCAGTGTCCAGTGTCTCCAACCATTTTTTGGTGTCATGTGGAATGAATTCATTTGGCTGAAAATTGGTATCTGTAATGCAGGGGATGACCGGAGGAGGCCGGGATGAATCATGTTCTTGGCACCTCTGGATGAAGATTGTTGCCAAAGCTTCAGCCTTATCTTTGGCACTGATGGGCTGGGCTCTTCCATCATTGAGAATGGGCATATTTGTGGAGCCTCCCCCTCAGTGAGTTTTTTAATTGTCCCCCACTATTCATGACTGGATGTGGCAGGACTGCACAGGTTAGATCTGATCCTTTGGTTGTGGGATCGCTTAGCTCTATCACTTACTGCTTATGTTGTTTGGTTGTCAAGTAGCCTTATTTGGTAGCTTCACCAGGTTGACAACTCATCCTTAGGTGTGCCTAGTGCTGTTCCTGGCATGCCCTCCTGCACATTCCATTGAACTTGGGTTGATTCCCTGGCTTGATGGTTGAGGAGGTGATACGCCACAGGCCAGGAGAAACATCCTTGGTTATTTGTGATGTTAATGAACAGCATGCAATACCTATGAAAAACAATCCTCACAATCTTATCCAGAGATATTAGGACAAAGCGAGGAAAGAGATTAAGTCCATATTGGACAATGACATTATTGGAAAAAGTCATAGATGATGGAGCTGACCAATTGTGATAGTGCCAATAGTGAATGAGTTGTAATGAATCAGTACTGATCACCACAAATTCAATACAAAAATTGCCAATAAAAGCACGTTGATATCCTATTAAATAATTGGAGTACTGCATTAAAAGAATTTAGATGCACGTAGTTTTTCAACAACATTGACTTTTGAATAAACTGTTGTCATGTTCAATGGACTGACACAACTAGTTTTTATAACTTTAGATGGACTTTATCAATGTTAAAATTATACCATACTGAATGAAAAATGTGCAGCAATATTCTAATGTTTGGACAATGAAGTTACAGAGGGATTATTGTCATGACACGGAGTAAACCCCCCTGCTAAATTTAAATCAGCAACACAAAAAAGATTTATCCCATGCTGTAATCTGTGAAAATTAGAGAGGCCAAGAATTAATAACTTCATTTCTTAAAGAGTAACAGAGAATAATTAACTAACAAATATTTACAACTCCTTCCTCTAACCTATCTTTTAGTTTCCCTTCTATAATACTAGTCCAATAAAACCCCTAAATAAGATTTACCAAAAATTCAAATTTCTAAACCAGACAGCTGTTGAGTCTTCCCTTTGTGTCTTCCTCCGTAGATTTGCTCTCCAGGTCAGTGTTGATGTTTTTCTCTGGGCACAGCTACCACTCAGAGAGTTTTCACTAGCAACCACATCTGTTGGTCTTTTGACAATTCTCTCTCAAAACTTCAAGTTTTTCCGGTCTTATACCCCCAAAGCGCTGGACTGTGTCAATGGTTCTTAATGTTGTCAATGTACTAAGTTCAAACTTGGTTGGAGTTTGGTATTTTTTTGGGGGGGTATAATTTAAACTGATTGGCCTAATTTAATCTTGTTTAGGTCTCCAGGCAACCAGCTGCTCTAGCTGCTGGACTAAAGGTTTACATGATATCTTGTTCAGAACACTTGGTGCTGTCAGGTAGTTCCGCTAGCTTTTATCATTCTTAAAGGTACAGCACACTTCTACACCTTCATAACATTATGTAACTGCATGATTTGCATTACCACCTTTGTTATTTTCAGCCAATCCTGGGAAAAGCATTTCCACTACCTGACTGAATGGTTTGAACAATTACAAAGAGCATTTTGGTTATCATGCTAGCGAAGAGTGAATATGCCAAAGTGACTTATTAGGATCACAGCTTGAACAGAGCGCGCAGAGTTGTGACAATAAGGGAAATTTTGATTTCTCCTTGCCTACTTTTATATATTGAAATTAACGGACCCCTTTGTAATTTTGTGCCAAGATTTTGCCTGTTTTGATGAATTTGGTAAAGAAAGGCATAACCTTCAAATGGTGGCAAGAACATGCCTCCTAGAATATGAACAGAACTTTGTTTATGCAGAGTTGATCTTCGAGGAGAAAGTGAGGTCTGCAGATGCTGGAGTATCAAGGCTGAAAATGTGTTGCTGGAAAAGCGCAGCAGGTCAGGCAGCATCCAAGGAACAGGAAATTCGACATTTCGGGCATAAGCCCTTCATCAGGAATCGGGCGGTGCGGGGTTGTGGGACTATGAGGTTGGAGGTGGTGGATGGGAGATCCCCTGAGGTGATGAGGTTATGGATGGTCTGGGAGATGATGGTTTGGTGGTGGGAGATGGGGTCATGGTCAAGGGGGCAGTAGGAGGAGGTGTCCGCGAGCTGGCGTTTGGCCTCAGCGGTATAAAGGTCGGCGTGCCAAACTACTACCGCGCCTCCCTTGTTTGCAGGTTTGATGGTGAGGTTGGGGTTGGAGTGGAGGGAGTGGAGGGCCGCACGTTCTGAGGGTAAGAGGTTGGAGTAGGTAAGAGGGGTGGACAGGTTGAGGCGGTTAATGTCGCGGCGGCAGTTGGCTATAAAGAGGTCGAGGGTGGGTAAGAGGCCAGCACGGGGTGTCCAGGTGGATGGGGTGCTTTGGAGGCGGGAGAAGGGGTCGTCAGAGGGCGGGCAAGAATCCTGATTGAAAAAGTAGGCACGGAGGCGAAGGCGGCGGAAGAATTGCTCAATGTCTCACCGCATGTTGAACTCGTTAATCCGAGGGCGTAGGGGAATGAAGGTGAGGCCTCTGCTGAGGACTGATCTTTCATCCTCAGAGAGGGGGAGGTCTGGAGGGATGGTGAAAACACGGCAGGGCTGCAAGCTAGGACCTGCTGTGGGACTGGAGCTGGGAGTGGGGACGGGGTTACGCGTGGGGACGGAGACACATGAGGCGTTGTGGTCGTGCAGGTTAGTGATGTCACTGGGGGCAGAAGTGGCTGCGGCAACGGCAACCCAAGGGGCGGAAATGGCTGTGGCGACGAAAGAAACCCCGTTATTCCCGATAGCCGCGGGGGTCGCGAATCTGTCGGCGATGGTCTTCCTGGCGATCGTGGAGGCGGTTGTCTGGGCGGCGATCGCGGAGGCTGCGAGGTCGGTGGAGGCGGAAGTGACGTCATGGTCGGCGGCAACGGTTGGTGCCGCGGGCGCTGTAGCAGCCGCGTGGTTAATGGCGCCCGACTGATGAAGGGCTTATGCCCGAAACGTCGAATTTCCTGTTCCTTGGATGCTGCCTGACCTGCTGCGCTTTTCCAGCAACACATTTTCAGCTATGCAGAGTTGATGGCAACATGGCTATGAATAGAGAGCAAAAATTATTCGATTTAATTCAAAACATTTTGGGTAAATTGAAGGACATCTGGCTGGGGTTAGAAGCAAGTACAGTCTCAGCAGGAGTGTGGAATGATAGGTTAAATCTTGATTGGGGTTTGGAGTGGAAGAAGATGATCTCAGTGACCTATTCCTCTGCTGTACATTCCGTATAATTCTCAATGCAATTGTATTTGGAAGAATCTTTCCGACTTGAGAATGATTTTGCACTATAGTATCTGACAAGTTAGTTTAACACACTAAATGTTGAAGTGTTTTGAAGTGAAATTATATTCAAACTCATACTTCAACTTACCAGTGGAGAAAAGCAGGTTAAACCAAGGAAGTAGGTTATTTAAGATCAGTAAATCACTGGATGACCTATACACTACTCAATGATAACTACAGCACACAAATCAGGAAGATTTCAGGTCTAATTATTAATGTGTGCTGTGTTTATGGATCTCATCTATTAGCAAGCATCACAATTAATCCCTGGGCAAGTAAACTCGGTGCTGATCAATTATCCAATCATATCTGTTGTGAATGTATGAAATGAGATTGGTATGCCCTTTGTCAAATCCCTGAAATCCACTCAGCATGTTTGCTCATTTATTAATCTTGCATGAGGAAGTAAAACAATTGGGATTGAGAGGAAGGGGTCAATATCGGTGGCCATGTCCAATTTGTTGGTGTTCATTGCTGAGCATGTATTTTTAAATCAGCCTGCTTGGACATGCTGGATCACTTTTCCAGCTCAGGTGGGAAGTGCACTCAGACCTTCTTATGCAGAGACAGGAACATTACCTCCATGTCACCGAAGCCCCGAACTAAAGGTTTACTTTTTAAACACCGCTGAGAGATAAGTGAGACTGCAACACAGGCCTTCTAGCGCAGAGGTAGGGATGGTATTATTACATAGAACATGGATCATAGAAAAGTCCAGCACAGAAGAGCCCTTTTGCCCATGATGTTGTGCCGAGGATTAATCCTAACGTAAAATAAAATAACTTAACCTACGCACCCCTCAACTCACTGCTATCCATGTGCATGTCCAGCAGTCACTTTAATGTCCCTAATGACTCGGTTTCCACCACCACCGCTGGCAACGCATTCCATATGTTCACAACTCTCTGCGTAAAGAACCTTCCTCTGACGTCCCCTCTATACCTTACTCCTAATATCTTAAAACTATGACCCCTTGTACCAGTCAATCCTGCCCTGGGGACACAAGACACAAGACACAGGACACAAGAACTAATATTTTTATCGGGTATACCTCACATTCTGATTTTACCATCTTAAGTAAATTGCTGTTTCAGGAACAATCCGAACATGTATGAGAAACTGAACTTAGGCACTGGACACTTGGCCACATAGCTCCAAGTGGCCACAATTGTAAAATGCTATCACACCAGTGTTACGTTTTCAGGAAGTGAGAAGCAATGATAATTGCATTACAAATTGAGTTTCGAGTGCCAATATAAATCATCTTTTCATATCAGCAGTGACCGTGAGAGCAACTTTGCTCTTCATTCCCTTTGAGCCTATTGATCATTATAATTTTCCCTCATTATTAACATAATAAATACCAGCTGTAATTTTTTTTAACAAGTAATCAATTACAAATTATCACAGGATAAACTGGCTTCGATTAAATCAAAATCATGAATGCTTCAATGAAAATAATGACTACATAGCTAAATGTCATCATGACATTAATCAACAGTAAAAAAGTTTTGAAAGTGAAATGAAACTGCATGACAAAGTATGTATGTTGAAGGCAGCACCTGACTAACATTTTTGAACCTATTTACAGTCATAGCAAGTTGGGTTTAGCTGCAGGTTGGTAATTTATTAAGGGGTGGGCCTTTAACAATGAGATGGACAGATGGAATATGTATTGGATGTTCTTGAGGAGTTCAATCTACGGGAATCCATTTGAAGGGATGGGGGCTCCATGGAGGGCAGGATGGATTTTCGGAGTCTTGTTCACAGGAAAGTTCCATGAGTTGTTAGGCTGTTAGAAGCAGCACTGACAGATATCAGATACACTCGGACTTTGTTCCCAGTAAATCTACCTGTGTGTCGTCTTACCTTCAAATGAAGAATTCACATTTATTCTTTTATGAATCCTTGTATATCAATGGCATGTTTACATCTACATGAAGAATATAACCAGACAATCAATGAGTTCGCTTTGAAGGCCATGAAGGGAAAAAGAAGAGATTCCTGGAAGTCTGGCTGACATATAGAGCTGGGACGGCACTGAACGATTTGAAACAGTCATTTCCACCTCCCGCCAGCTTTCAAGATTTGAAAGGCTTGGAAAATTAGGTGAGCAGTCAAGCTATCCAAACAGATGAGATCTGAGGGAGACAGCAGCCTCATTGCAATAGTTAATGGAGGGTGGTGAAGGTCTGAAACAGAAACAGAAATTGCTGGAGAAACTCAGCAGGTCTGGCAATGTCTGTGGAGAGAGGAAACAGAGTTAATGTTATGAGTCCTGTGACCTTTTCTGAGGAAGGATCACTGGACTTGACACCGACAAGGGAATAAGATTTTGGCCAAACATGGAAAATTTAAAGATGGGGAATATTATAAAACAAGTAACAAGTAGCAAAAAGATTGGTGAAAATGTTTTATTCATTCATTGGATGTGAGTGTTGCTGGCTGGGCTAACACTTGATGTCCATCCTTGTCATTACCCTGGCGAGAGTGTGGGTCAGCTGCCTTGTTGGATCGCTGTTGTTCATATGAATAGGCATCCCCCAAAGTGTTGAGGGAATGCTACAATTTTAAATTAGTGACATTAAGGGGTTGCAAAGGGGTTCTGTTCTGGAATATATTTGCAAGTTGATTTGTAAGCAAGTCATAGAGTCGTAGAGTAGTACAGCGCAAAAACAGGCCCTTCGGTCCAACTTATCCATACTGACCAATTATCATAACTTAATCTAGTCCCCTTGGCTAGCACTTGGCCTCCACCGTCTCCACCATACATGTACCACCCTCTGTGTGAAAATGTTGCCCCTTTGGTTTCTTTTATATCTTTCCCCTCTCACCCTAAACCTATGCTTTCTAGTTCTGGACTCTCCCACCCCAGCGAAAAGACCTTGTCTATTTACCCTATCAATGTCCCTCATGATTTTATAAACCTCTATAGGGTCACCCCTCAGCCTCTGCCAAAATAACCCCAGCTTATTCAGCCTCTCCCTGTAGCTCAAATCCTCCAAACCTGGCAACACCCCTGTGAATCTTTCCTGAAACCTTTCAAATTTCGCAATATCGTTCCGATAGAAGGGAGACCAGAATTGCACACAATATTCCAAAAGTGGCCTAACCGTGTCCTGTACACCTGCAACATAACTTCCCAACACCTATACTCACTGCTCTGTCCATTAAAGGAAAGCATACCAAATGCCTTCTTCACTATCCTATCTACCTGCAACTCCACCTTCAAGAAACTATGAACCTGCACTCCAAGATCTCTTTGTTCAGCAACTGTTCCCAGCAGTTGTAGCACAATGTAGGACAATGGAAAATAACTGTTTTTAAGTATGGAAAATGTTTATGCATTTTATTTTTAACATTACAACCCTGTATGGGATCGCATTCATAAGCATGAACATTTATAAGGCCATATCAGAGGACAATTAAGAGTTAAATATATTGCTGAGGGTTCAGAGGCCACAGATAGGGTAGATGATTTCCTTCCCTAAAGGACATTAATGAACATGATGGGTGTTTATAACATTCAGTGATAATTTCATCATTACATGTACAAGAATAGCCTCATTCATTGAAATTAATTTGTATCAGATGCCATGGTGAGTTTTGGAGCTGTAGGTCATAATTACTGGTTCACCAAGATCACCACCTCTTCCAGAGCTTCTCATCAATCCATGTCCTCCTGAAGTATGTTATCATCCTCTGTCTTGTTTGCTACATTTCCAAATTACATATCACCTGCAAGCTTTGGCATTATACTCTATTAGCTTAAGTTGAGTTAATTAATATATATTAAAAACAACAATGATCATAATAGTGCTCCTTGTGTACACCATTGTATACCTCCCTCTAGGTTGAAAGACAACCACATATCACATCACATTGTCCACAGCCAGTCATGCTGACTTTCATTTTCATCAATAGTCTTTTAGTTTTGCCAACAATGCCTTTTAGGAGCACATAAATGAGCACTAACCAATCTACCCTCATTTGCACTCACAACTACCTCATCGAAAAATATAACAAAGTTAAGCAAACACAGTTTCCCTTTTACAAACATATGCTAACTTTCATATACTGGCATAAATTTTTGAGTATTCTACCACCTCTGCAACTTTTACATCTGACTTACGTTGCTGCTGAATTATTTGATGTGTATTTGTGTAAATATTTGCAAGAAAATCAGTTATGAAGAGAGGCTGGAGAAGTTCAGGGTTTAGTTTTGCTTTGGAGTAGTGAAGTGCGAGTAGGAACCTGATAGAGGTGATAAGATTATGAGGTTCATGGACAACATAGATAGAAAGCAGCTGTTCCCATTGGTTAAAGGGTCAAGAACAAGTGGTCAGAAGGTTTAGAGGGGATTTGAGGAAAAATATTTTCACCCAGTGGTTGATGGGGTGTGGAATGCCTTTGACAGTAGTTGAGGTGAGTAACTTCACAACCTTTAAAAAGTACTTGGGTGAGCTTTTGAAGTCATAACATTCATGATTTTTGCCCTAATGTGGGAAAGTGACACTAGTATAGGTAGCAGTGTACTTTTGGTGATACAGACACAATTAACTTAAAGGCATCTTGTCTATGGTATGACTCTATGATTATATGAATGCATTATTTGTATTGTCATGTGCAATGGACTAATTGTACAACTTTTACGAAGGTAAAACTTGCTGGGTTGAAAACGTACGAGGTAAACCATTAAACCATTTATAGCTGGCTGTTGGATCACTAAGAAGAAAATGTGGAAAAAACACAATGTTGACCATTTAATAAACACTGAAGACATCCTCCAATGGTGCCAGAGAGACAGTCATTGTTACAAGTTGATTTTTGTTAACAGTTCTTACGTTCTTTTGCTTCAATAATGGTAGAAAAAAATATAACTTGCAACATGTGACAAAATGCACCAACTAAAGTTTTAAAGTTATCAGCATGCACACAAAGGCACTCCAGTCCCTGATTGAGCAAAACAGTTGTCCAAAAGATCATGCACATTCGCTAAATGGCACTGAGCATCTTGTTCATTTTTCTATCCTGATGTGCTCAAACTGACACTTTTCAAGTTTGAACTCGGCTATGTAAAATCAATGTCACAATTTATCCAGGTGTTCTGGGGAGTTCTCTTTGCTATGACACAATGAGAATGTGTTTGGACAGCCCATGCCTCCTCCTCCTAATTTATCACAGACAATTCTTGCTGTGATGTACCATCCATCTCCACAAACTTACATCAAATTGGTAAAAAGCAAAACTTTGTCTCATTACAGTTTAAGTACAATTATCCATCAAGAGGTAAAGTATTTTGTACAATTGAATGTAAATCATTAACATCACTTTGAGGCATTAATGCTTAAATAATTTAATACATGAATAATTCATGATCTTGATATAATAACTACCTTAATAATTCCTTACAAGTTATCTGAATAATTTAATCAATTAGACCAATATTTTCTTTTAAAAAAGGATGGCTTTCTTATCCATAACAGCTGTGGTTTTCTTGATAGTCTCTCAGGCAATAGATTATAACTCCAGAAACTTAATCTCAACTGACTTAAGTCATGAAGGTGTGTCACACTGTTGGAGATGCCATCTTTCAGATGAGACATTCACCCTTAGTGATTTATACTCTCTCATATGGGCATAGAAGATCTGATGGCACTATTCAGATAAATGTGGAGTTGGAGTTTAACCAGTGTTGAGCTCAACCAAGTCCGTTAAAATCAATTTTTGTTATTTAGTAGTTCAGAACTTCAGAACTTCTGAATAAACTTGCACACATCAGGACAATTCTCAAGAATACCAATTCCAGAGGATAGCCAACTTTTGAGCTGCATAAGAGGACAATGCGTTGATTGGCAAATGGACTCAGATTTGTTGAAACATTGCAATTTAGAATGCATAATTAATGAAAATTGATAGTTACCAATCAAGTTTTATTGAAATTTTAAGCAAGAAAGTTAGCAGCATTTTCTGGGTAATCCTGAGTGCACAAAGAATTACAGTAACAGCCAATTTCTGCTTGTCAGTCAGGCTCTTAATGCAGTTCAATTGCGTGTGAAGAAGCTACATACATTAAGAGACATATTCTTTAAAGAATGTGTACACGTTACAACTCAGAAAGAGATGACAAACATTCACTGGTTAACTTATCAGGGTAATCAGACTCAACATGTCTGGTTTAAAAACTAAACAAAGCTTTGCAGTTCATTATCAACCATCATTAATTGATGCTTTTTCCAATGGCAACAATTCGACCAAGTAGAAACGAGCAGTCAGTGCTCTCCTCTCACACAGAACATTGTTGGTTCTTCCTTTAAATTGATATTGAAAATTGTCCTAAGGAGAGCAATATGGTAAGCTACAACAAAATGTTTATTTTTCTGACCATACTTTAATTTGCCTTTTGTGAAACTTAGCCCTTCACAAATTGTGTTTCCTATATTAATCTGCACATCAAAAGTTCAATATTTAAGTAGTGTGACTGAGGTCTAAGGTGCTAGATATAAGCTTTAGTCTCCATGGAGTTGAGGGTTCAAACTCCAACACTATTAAGTGTTCACCTGATTTCCTCTGTTAATTCTTGAGCAATTTAGACCAATGCTTGTGAGAATTTAGAAGGATAAAAGGCAATCTAAGTGAATCATATAAAATGCCAGAGGAAATTGATGAAGTAGATTTAAAGCAATCCATGTGAAACAATCTATAGTGAGTGGTCACCATTTTACAATAAGGTGTGGCAGATTTAAAACAGAGATGAGGAAGAATTACTTCTCTCAAAGGGTCATAAGTCTGTGGAATTCATGACCCTTGAATGCTGTGGATGATAGGACATTGAGTAATTTTAAGAAGGAGATAGGCGGACTTTGAATTAGCAATGGGTTGAAGGCTTATGGCAAGTGGATAGGAAAACTGATGATTTCTTGGAATTGTTCCCTCCAGAACACCTGGCCCACTCCCAATAACCCCATGTAATCCCCGAAGGTTTAACACCCGACTGCTTACTTCCTCTCTCCTCAGTATCTAGGCCCAGACACACCTTTCAGGTGAAGCAGTGCTTTACCTGCACTTCACTCAATCTAGCCTACTGTATTTGCTGCTCACAGTATGCTCTGCTCTACAATCAAGAGACAAAATGCAGACTGGGTGATCGCTTTGCAGAACACCGAAAGTCTGTCTGCAAATAACAATCTGAGCTTTTAGGTGTCTACAAGACACCACTGTGATGTCTGGCAAATATCTTCGTCTCAGACTTGCTGCAATGCTCCAGCGAAGTTCAGTGCAAGCTGGAACAACAGCACCTCATTTTGCATTTGGGAATTCGAAAGCCTTCAGGACTCAATATCGAGTTCAACAATTTTTTGGTATGAGCACCTTCTCCCATGCCTTTAACCCAAACCTCACACACCAAGCCTTGACATCACGTGGGCTGCTACACCCCATTGTTGGCTTCTAGCGGTTCCCATTGGCAGCTATTGATTCCCCCAGACTGACCTTTCCCCATTCCTTTATCTGTCCTGTTGTTTATTCTCTCTTTCTAAACTTCACCTCCACCAACCATTGAATCTTCCTCCATCCTCCCAGCCCACATATACCACTATGAGAAATAAAAAGTTCCCTTAATGTCTGTCTTAAATGGGTGACCCCTTATTTTTAAGTAGTGACTGTGGTTCTTGACTCTCCTACAAGAAGAAACATTTTTTCCATTCCTAGCCACTCACAATCCCACAGAATCTTATATGTTTCAATGAAGTCATCTCTTACACTTTTAAATCCAGTGGATTTCAATACAACTGCTTCTACTGATGAGTAAGTGGATTCTCAACTAAGATAAGCAGATTTGTGTCATTAAAAGAAATCTCAAGTGTGATAGTGTAGCAGTTAGATTAAGTTAGAAAACAAATCCTTTGCTTTCTTTAAACAAAAAATCCCAAAGAACTGTAGAATGCTGGAAATCAGAAACAAAATCAGAAACTGCTGGAAAAACACAGAAAGCAGAGTTAATATTTTGGGTCCAGTGACCCTTCTTCAGAATTGGACATGAAAAGTTAACTCTGCTTTCTCTCCACAGATGCTGCCAGACCTGCTGAGTTTCTCCAGCAATTTCTGATTTTGTCCTTTTTCTTTCTTTACCTACTCTCACCTCAGGTTTTTGAGTAAGGTGTGTGAGAGTTGAGTTGGTGCCTTGCAGATAATTGAATATTGGATGGGACTTTCCAAAAAGGATGACACGAAAGATTTCCATTCCCACGCCTCCTTTTGGAAAAATCCCATTGATTATTTTGAAGCATTAATGTTTCTGGTGAGCTTCCATTAAGTACTGGTAAAAAGCTGCATCAATAAATTAGCACAACATAAGTGAATATCTCAAAGGAATTCCGAGGTACTTCAGAAAAACACATTATAAAAGCAGAAATAATTCCTATCATTGCCATTTTCAGTTAGCTGAGTCAAACAATACTTTGGGGATGGTTGGGAGAGATGAAGGGAGGGAGAGAGAGAGAATGTCATTAATTCATGTAAGTTTCCTGCCACAAAGCAATTGTGAATGATGATTTTAAAATTGTATACTGCTTTAACATTACTGCAGAAAATTATAATATCTTAAAATGTTGCTGCACATGATCAAGGCTACCGGAAGCTTTTAAACCCCATGAAAGAAGAAATGGGGAAGTTATAACAATGTCCAGAGAATTGTCTGTTTGCCAACTGGATTTCGTAGTGTGTGTGTGTGTGTGTGATAGTATCCCTTTTTGCCCACAAAGCCTTCATCTTCTTGTCTTCTACAACACCCATGTGCACTTCCCCCTCACCGTGCAACTACATCTGAGCTCATAAGTCATGGAGTCATCAAGCTAAACAGCACAGAAACAGACACTTCAGTTTAGCTCATCCATGCTGACCAGATATCTTACATTAATCTAATCCCATTGCCAACATCTGACCCATATCCCTCTTCTATTTTCATATTCATATACTCATCCAGATGCCTTTTAAATGCTCTAATTGTACCAGACTCCAGCACTTCCTCTGGCAGCTCATTCCACGCATTCACCATCTTCTTTGTGAAACAAGTTGTCCTTTAGGTTCCTTTTAAATTTTTCCCATCTTACCCTAAATCTATGCCCCCTAGTTTTGGACTCTCCTACCCTTTATTACTCAGCCTATCCATGCCCCTCATGATTTTACAAATCTCTACAAGGTCATCCCTCAGCCTCAGATGCTCCAGGGAAAATAACCCCATTCTATTCCACCTGTCCCTATAGCTCAAACCCTCCAACCCTGGCAGCACCTTTATAAAACATTTCTGAACCCTTTCAAGTTTAAGAACATCCTTTCTGTAGCAAGGAGATCAGAATTGAATGCAGTATTCTCGAAGTGGCCTAAACAATGTCCTATTCAGCCACAACATGACCTCACTATCATGTGCATGCTTTGTGTTACCCTGAGGTATATGGCTCAGTGTTCTTTTCTGCACATTTGTGAGATGGCTATCTTTGTCTCTACTTGTGATGTGTGGCCTGTAATGGTTACCCCTTACATATGAGTGATTGCTGTTTGACTCTGATAAGTGCTGCGAACCTTTCTATTTAGGCCATTCAACACTCATGGACCAGTTGCTAATCATATGCATGCAGATGCGATAGGCAGTAAAGAAGGCAAATTTCATGTTGGCCTTCATAGTGAGAGGATTCAAATATAGGAACAAAAATGTATTGCTGCAATTATGCAAGGCATTGGTAAGGCCACACTGGAATATTGTGTGCATTTTCAGTCTCTTTATCTGTGGAAGGATGTAGCCATGGTAACCAGATGATCACAGGAATAGGTTGGGGGACTGGAGTGCTCCTCAGAGAGTTGGTACAGATTAGATGGGCTGAATGACCTCTTTCCACATTATAGGGATTCTAAAATTCTTCAGCAGGACCATCATATGAGGACAGATTGAGTTGGGTAGGATTATATTCAGTAGAATTTATAAGAATGAGGGATGATCTCATAGAAGCACATAAAATTCAAACTGACTAGACAGCTTAGATGAAGGAAGGACGTTCTCGATGATGGGGGAGTTCAGAATCAAGGGTCATAGCTTAAGGATGAGTGAACCATGGAGATAAGGAGAAATTTCTTCACTCTGAGAGTGGTGAACCTGTGGAATTCCTTGACCAGAAAGTGGTCAAGGGCTAAACATTCTGCATTTTCAAGAAGGAGGTAGATAAACTTCTTCTGGCTGAGGGGATCAAAGGGCATAGGATCAGGTGGGATTAGAGTATTGAGCTTGATAATAAGCCATGAATGACCGAACAGATTTGAGGGCTCAAATTGCTGATTCTTGCTCTTCTCTTCTGTTTCTGTCAGACTTCTGTCTACAAGGACAGCTCTCAGTTGTTCTGACCATTTCACAATTTCCTCACTGTCACTTCCATTACTGTCACATCATGTTATTCATCATATATCATCATCATTTCCAATCTCATGACACTATAGCTTGAAGTCAATATGGGAAACCATCATGCTAGACTAAAGAAATATTCCCTTTAAGATACATGCATGTGTGACTCCTTGCCAGTCATAAAGGGATCGTGAGATGAAACAAATCAGCTGCACGCAGCCGATAAATTTTGTGCAAACGTTGTTTGCATTCACACACAACTATCACTAATTTCTTACTCCTTGCATTCAATTTTTACACTTTTTTTAATCTGTAAGACCATAAGACACAGGAGCAGAAGTAGGTCATTCAGTCAATCAAAACTGTCCTGCTATTCTGTGAGATCATGGCTGATCTGGTAATCATCCACTCCACTTTTCTCCCATAATCCTTGATTTTCTTCCTGATTAAAAAATGTCAATCTCAGTCTTAATATACATAACAACTCAACCACTACAGCCCTCTTTGGTGAAGCGTTGCACAGATTCACTACCCCCGAGAGAAGAAATTCTGCTTCATCTGTCTTAAATGAGCATCCCTTTTTAAGATTATGCCTTCTGTCCCTGGACTGTCCCTCAAGGGGAAACAATCTCTCTTTATCCACCCTGTCAAGTCAGCTCAGAATCTTCATTGTTGCAATCAGATTTCCTCTCATTCTTTGAGACTCCAATGAGTACAGATCCATCCTACCCAACAGTTTCTCATAACATAGCCCTCTTCACAACAAAAAACAATAAGTCCAGACCTACTCTGTGACCAGCAAATAAATTGTCACCCAGTTATCTTTTTCTCCATAACAGAGAGCATTGTCTGCACGTCACATTAGCAAATCTCCCACTTTCCTTTCTTTCCCTTCCCATTCCTTTGCTTTTGTTATGTTTTGAGGTCCCCAGAAATTTGAAACAATCAGACTGCTCAACAAAATTAATGGAGGTGACATTGAAAGTAATTCTCAGACCCCACCATGAGCTATGGAAGGACACAATGTTGTTTAGTGAATTTTCTGATGGTTGGAAGCAAATTATGTGACATTCTGGAGATGCATGCACACATATGTAAAGCACCTTAGTTCCTAATGCTCTTCAAATAGTATAACACTGGTTTAAATCTTTCTAAATGGGGAGAGACCTCCAATACAACATTTGTTATAGATCAGCCTCTGGACTCTGTGAAGTATCTACATAAGCAGATCTACAGTACCACGCAGATAGCTTAAATCTCTGGGAGGGTAGGAGGGTTTGAGCTGTAGAGAGAGGCTGAATAGGCTTGGGCTATTTGCCTTGGAGTGTCAGAGGTCGAAGGGTGACCTTATAGGGGTTTATAAAATCATGAGGGGCATGGATAGGGTGAATAGCCAAGGTGTTTTATTCAGGGTAGAGAAGTCCAAATCTAGAGGGCATAGATTTAAGGAAAGGGGGGCATGATTTAAAAGGGATCTGAGAGGAAACCTTTTCATGCAAAAGGTTTATGGAATGAGCTGCAGACAAGTGGTGGGGGTTGGTATGAATAGGAAGAGCTCAGAGGGAAGTGTACCAAATAATGGCAAATGGGACTGGATTAATTCAGACTATCTGTTTGGCATGGACAGTTAGACTGATGAAGGGCTTTTGCCCGAAACGTCAATTTCGCTGCTCGTTGGATGCTGCCTGAACTGCTGTGCTCTTCCAGCACCACTAATCCAGAATCTGGTTTTCAGCATCTGCAGTCATTGTTTTTACCTAGTTAGACCGAAGTGTCTGGTTTCATGCTCTACTTCTTTAGGATTGTTTAACTCCAGAACCAGTTTGGCCCTGACATGATTACTCTGTAATTTTAACAGCAGTGGGATATAGTGGTTCAAACCACACAGGTGTTGGCAGTTTGTGTTATGTTTGCCATGGTTTCTATACTTAAAACTCTTCATAACAAGTAGCCAGTGTAATTCTAAGTAAATCAGCTAGAATGTTATAGTGTTCCAGCTGCCCCAGCAATATTTAGCTGACTCTCCCAAACCCCAGCCCCAGTGGTGTCAACATCCACCACCACCCTGCTTCCAGACAATTTTCATGCCACACTCTGGCAATATTCACTGAGAATCAGAAAATAGAATCACAGAATCATACTATACAGATTAAGCTCTTGGGCTGATCAGGTCAATATCAACCAATCCACTCTAAATCTACACTAGCCCCACTTTCAAGCACTTGGCCTTTACCTTTGAATGTTAACATGTTTCAAGTTCTCATCAAAATACTTTCCAAATGTTGCCATTAAACGTTTACCACAGCAGGTAGTTGATCCCAGACATATATCGTAGCTGTCTGGCTGCATTTTGTTTGCTAATGCTAATCCTATTTTCTTGAATCACATTGAGTATTGAGGGAAGTTGAAAGACTAGAGGGGAGCAATGAATTCTTCCCCTTCTCCTTCCTCAAATGGCTCTTGTAATTAATTCACCACAAGACCAGTGAGAGACATGTTGGTTTGCAGTTGTCAGCATTTTTCTGTTCTTGCTAGCTATATGATTAGACTGCAATATTATATACAGCATCCCAAAACATGTTCCATCTCAATTCTGCACTATGTGAGAATATCAGAGGGCATATCTTTAGTTAAGCTAAGAAACGATTGGTTTATATATGGGTGGATAATGTGACTGATGTTGATAAGAGGAGGTCAATTCTGCTTAGAATCTAGCTTGCCCAGACCAGTGAGTGTTCCGTATTACAATCTGTACTGTGCCAGCTATATGTATGGAGTATGCTGTTCGGTCAGTCAGTGATGATCAGATCCAATTGGTGCCATGGCAATGCAAATTGCCTTCTCCCTCCACTAACAAATTACTGCTTCTCCATTTTTACCACCTCTTGGAGGAAATGTAGACGGTGGCCAGGGCCCAGCATGTGCTCTGGGTGGGGGACGCCAAAGCTTACCACCAAGATTGTCTCAATTGCAACACTACAGATCATGTTGCCTGGACCCTGAACGCATAGCAGCTAGATTGGGCTTGAGGTAGGTGCTGATGGAACTGACAAGGAAGAAGAAACATTCCTCACTCAGTCTCACCAAATGACTGCTGCAGATATCTGTCCATATCAATGTTGGTAGGAGAGACTACTGCACAGTCCTTGTGGAAATAAAGTCCTATCTGCACATGCATTTGAGCAACTGTGGCATTAAGGAGCCAGAGCAAAACATGAATCACTGGGAATCAGGGAGCAAACTCTCACTGGTTTGAGTCATACCTGGTGCCCAGCAAGATGGTCATGCTATTGGATGTCAATCATCTTAGCTCCAGAACAACCCTGCAGGAGTTCCTTAGGGTAGTGTCCAAGGCCCAATGGTCTTCAGCTGCTTCACTGATGACTTCCCTCCATCATAAGGTCAAAAGACCTTATGGGGAGAATTACGGGGAGAAAGCTGGTAAGTGGAGTTGAAATGCCCATCAGCCATGAGTGAATGGCGGAGTGGACTCGATGGGTCGAATGGCCTTACTTCCACTCCTATGTCTTATGGTCTTATGGTCTTAAAAGTGTGGATGTTTGCTGATGATTGCACAATGTTTAGCACCACTCATGACTCCTCCATTACTGAAGAAATCCAAACTAGGTTTCCTCCCACAGTACAAAGATGTGCGGGTCAGGTGAATTGGCCATGCTAAATTGCCCGTAGTGTTAGGTAAGGGGTAAATGTAGGGGTATGGGTGGGTTGCGCTTCGGCGGGTCGGTGTGGACTTGTTGGGCTGAAGGGCCTGTTTCCACACATTAAGTAATCTAAACCACACAGATTTGGTGGAACTCAACTGGACTCATCACATAAAGACAGGGCTACAGGTCAGAGACTAGAAATACTGTGGCAGGTAACACACCTCCTACCTCCTCAGAGTCTGTCCATCATCTACAAGGCACAATTCAGGACTGCGATAAAATACTCTCCACTTACCTGGACGGATGCAGTTCCAACAACACTCAAAAAGCTTGACACCACCCAGGACAAAGCAGCCCACTTGATTGGCACCACGTCCAGAAGCATCCATTCCCTCCACCACTGATACTCAGTAGCAGCAGAATGTACTATCCACAAGATGCACTGCAGAAGTTCACTAAAGATCTTCAGACAACACCTTCCAATCCCACAAAAACTTCCATGTGGTAGGACAAAGGTAGCAGATACAGGGGAACACCACCACTTGTAAATTCCCCTCCAAACCACTCACCATCCTGACTTGGAAATATATCGTTGTTCCTTCACTGTACCTGGGTCCAAATTCCTTCCCTTATGGCATTATGTGTCAACTTACAGCAGATGGATTGCAGCAGTTCAAGAAAGCAGCTCACCTTTTCAAGGGCATCTTGAGACAGGCAATAAATATTGGCCAGCCAGCGATGGTCACATCTTACAACTTAATAAAAAGAATGAAGGATACCCTCCACCATGATGTGGCACTATTTATATGCTAATTGGGATGGACGTCAAACAGATCTAACAAATTAACTGGGGATCCATAACGTACTGCATATTGAACCACAATCTGGAACCTCATGGCCCAGTTTAATCTGCACAGGTATTAAGTGGAAGGATCAAACCTTCAGCAACGAATAGTGCGGAAGCATCATACCTAAATAATAGGTGTCAATCTGGTGAAGTTACAACCAAAGACATGCAATGGGCAGGGATAAATAATCTCACAATCAATGAATGAGATGTGTGCTCTGCAGTCTTGCCACATCTGACCATGAATCATAGTAGACAATTAAAGAACAACAATAAAAGCAATGTGGTTTACTAGAATTGTTCCAGAAATATGGAATTACACTCAAGAGGTTAAACATGTGAAGTTGGCAAAATTTTCCTTAAAGCAAGCTACCAGAACATAACAGCATGACGGCTGAAGGAGGAGCGCCTCATCTTCTGCCTGGGAACCCTCCAACCACAAGGAATGAACTCAGATTTCTCCAGTTTCCTCATTTCCCCTCCCCCCAGCTTGTCTCAGTCAGTTCCCTCAACTCAGCACCGCCCTCCTAACCTGCAATCTTCTTCCTGACCTCTCCGCCCCCACCCCACTCCGGCCTATCACCCTCACCTTGACCTCCTTCCACCTATCACATCTCCATCGTCCCTCCTCCCTACCTTTTATCTTAGCCTGCTTGGCACACTCTCCTCATTCCTGATGAAGGGCTTATGCCCGAAACGTCGAATTTCCTATTCCTTGTATGCTGCGTAACCTGCTGTGCTTTAACCAGCAACACATTTTCAGCTGTGATCTCCAGCATCTGCAGACCTCATTTTTTACCAGCAGATTTGGCAAAGGTGTTTGACACCATGGAGAGTTTCAGTAGCCTGAAGAGGAGGCAACTCCCAATAGCTGCAAGGTAAGACCAAAGGCATACATTTAATGTTGGTATAATGATTTGCCAGGACTTGGAATGCACTTCTGGTTAGGGTGCTGTTAACAGGCTCAACAGCTGTACTCAGAAAAGAACTGCATAATTATTTGAAAGAAGAATGTGCTGCTATCTGAGGGAAGATTCGGGCATAATTCCAGAGATGTAATGGATTGGAAAGAAACAAATTTGAATTGGATAAAAAGGGAAGTAAACTCGGTTTACAAAATTACTAAAGAATTGTAAATAATAACTTTCCTCTTTAATGGGAGACATACCGCAGTCTACATGAATTCACTGTGCAAAAAAGAACACCACGATTTATAGCACACAATTTACAATGCATAACCCTCTGTATTTTGACAAAGCAGCATGTACTTGCTGTAATATTATAATATTTGTGTATCTGTGACTGCACCAACAAAGCTATGATTCTGCAGTGAGCCTGCACTGAGGGATCTACGTTAGACCTAGATACAAACGATCTTATTAAAAACAAAGGCCTTTGATAACAATTACAGTGAAATTGTTGAATTCATTGCAAGTATTTCTAATGAAATCCAAAGTGTTTGGTTTTCATATACATCATAATCAAGAATCCAGTGCATAATTCTTTAACATTAGATCTTAAACAATGACAAGACAGAGTATCGGAAAGAGCTAGAAAGCTTGGTGGCATGGAACAAAGACAACAATCTCTTCCTCAATGTCAGCAAAATGAAGGAGCTGGTCATTGACTTCAGGAAGCAGAGTGCAGGACTTACCCCTGTCTGCATCATTGGTGCTGAAGTGGAGATGGTCAAGAGCTTCAAGTTCCTATCTGTAAAGATCACCAACCATCTGTCCTATTCGCATCAACACTATGGTTAATAAAGCACATCCTCAGAAGGCTAAGGAAATTCAGCATGTTCACAATGACTCTTACCAAATTTAATAGATGCACCATAGAAAGTATCCTATTCAGATACATCACAGCATGGTATGGCAAGTACTGCTGTCCAAAATCACACAAAAATGTAAATACAGCCCAGTCCATCACACAAATGAGCCCTCCTTCCACTGACTCTGTCTATATTTTGCGCTGCATTGGGAAAGCAACCAACGTAATCAAAGACCCTTCCACTCCGATACTCTCTTCCAGCTTCTTCCATCAGGCAGAAGATACAAAAACGTATCAACAGATTCAAGAATAACTTCTACCTGTCTGTTACCAGACTTTAGAATGCAGCTCCCATATGTTAAAGTTGATCTTTTCCTTCCCATTACTTCAGCTGTAACACTATGCTCTACATTCTGGTCTATTACCCTGAGATTCTTATGTCAGCCATAATATGGAGGTGCTGGTACTGGACCAGGGTAGTCAAAGTCAGAAGTCACATGACACCAGGAAATAGTATCACAGTTTATTTGAAATCACAAGCTTTCAGAGTGCTGCTCCTTCATCAGGTGAAGTGGAGGGAAGCACTCAGGCACAGAATCTAAATGCAGAGAGATAATGGCAAGATAATTCTAGCTAATTAAGAGTGTCCAAAGGTAAATACAAATAGTGTGAGTAGAATGTCGATGGCACGGAATAGCAAGTCTTTGCAGATGACCAAACATGTCAGATGGTGTGAGTAAAGTGTCAACAACTAAATAGCATGTGAAGGGATGACCTAGGATCCAATTAATAATTACAAAAAAACCAAAACTAAAGTAGTGCTAGAGACAAACTAAAAGGCTGGAACAAAATGATAGGTATAAGAGTTGCACGTTTTAAGTGTAGTGCTGGAAAAGCACAGCAAGTCAGGAATTCCTGATGAAGAGCTTCTGCCCAAAGCATTGATTCTCCTGCTCCTTCGATGCTGCCTGACCTGCTGTGCTTTTTTTAATACCACACTCATGACTCTGATCTCCAGCATCTGCAGTCCACACTTTCTCCCATAAGAATTGCATAACACTTTACTCATATTGTTTGACTTTGGAGCAAAGGAGCTGTGCTCCAAACGCTTATGATTTTAAAAAAAAGACCTATTGGACTATAACCTAGTGTTGTGTGATTTCTGACTTTGTTCTCATTTCAGCTATGATTTACCTGGATAGCATGCAAAGCAGTACTTTTCACTGTATCAGTGACAATAATAGAATAAAATAAAATATCAACCCTATCTGTATGCACAAAAATATCAGAAGATAAATAAGAACACGTTCACAAAATGAGATTAGAAAGCCAAAAGTGGCAAGCTACATGGGATATAGGACAACAATGTTGAACATGATTTGCCAGGGGTAGTGAGATTACCCAAGAACCCAATATCCAAACAAACCAGCATGTGCCCAGAGGTTAAATGGATTTCATCAAATTCCTGAGTTCACGCGATTCAATTTATGTGAATATGCACTATGGGCCTGAACCAAAATTAGTTCCAATCTTAAACTCAAACTGCGAGCTAGCTCTATTCCTCTTTTCACAGATGTTACCAGACCTCATCTGTTTTTTGTTTTTAGTTCATTTTCTTTTTATTTAATCAATATTGGAACTCGATTACAGGACAGGCACATTCTCAATTTCCAGTTAAATTATTCCTCGGCCTCCACAAAACAATGTTCAACCTTACCATTTCCCCAAGTCTTCAATATTTACCTCTACCTGGCCATGTTTAGCTCCTTTGCTGGCAATGTTTACCCTTCACCGGCAATACTCAGCACTCTCTGACAATACTCACTCCTAGTCAGACAATGAGCACCTCCCCACTTCCTGCATCACCCCACTCCAACAACATGTAATTCCATGAACTTTAGAATGACCTTACGAGGCATTTTATGACTAATATAAAAAGTGTATCTACATTGGATTCAGCTTCTGATTTGGTCTCTGGACTCACTGTATCTCTGCTGGAGATAACATCAAAAGGTGGAAAGCCACCAGCTTATTATAGAATCACAGAATTATTGCAGTGCAGAAGAAGGCCATTCAGCCCATCGTGGTCCCACCAGCTCTATTATTTAGTGCCTTTCACACCCTTATTATCCAAATAAACATCCAATGCCTTCTTGAATGCTTCAAGTGAACCTGTTTCCATCCATTCCATAGTTTAACAAATCACTGTGTGAAAGAATTGTTTCTCATTGCACCATTTGCACATCATTTCAAACCTATGCCTTCTCTTTCTTCTTTCTTTAACAGGTTGAAACAACTTCACCATTTTTACATCAAAACCAAAAGAACTGCAGATGCTGTAAATCAGAGACAAAAATAGAAATTGTTGGGAAGCTCAACAGGTCTGGCAGCACCTGTGGAGAGAAATCAGAGTTAATGTTTCGGGCCGAGTTCTGAGGAAGGGTCACTCGACCCAAAACGTTGACTCTGATTTCTCTCCACAGGTGCTGCCTGATCTGCTGAGCTTTTCCAGCAATTCATATTCTTATCTTCATTATTGGTTAGACCGCACTTGGAATACTGTGTCCAGTTCTGGTCGCCCTATTATAGGAAAGATATGGATGCTTTGGAAAGGGTTCAGAGGAGGTTTACCAGGATGCTGCCTGGAATGGAGGGCTTATCTTACGAAGAGAGGTTGACTGAGCTTGGACTTTTTTCATTGGAAAAAGGAAGGAAGAGAGGGGGCCTAATTGAGGTGTACAAGATAGTGAGAGGCATAGATACAGTTGATAGCCAGAAACTTTTTCCCAGGGCAGAAATTGTTAACACGAGGGGTCATAGTTTTAGCTGTTTGGCAGAAAGTATAGAGGAGATGTCAGAGGCAGGTTCTTTACGCAGAGAGTTGTGAGAGCATGGAATGCGTTGCCAGTAGCAATTGTGGAAGCGAGTTCATTGGGGATATTTAAGAGACTGCTGGACATGCATATGGTCACAGAAATTTGAGAGTTTGTACATTAGTTTTACCTCACATGAGGATCAATGATCGGCACAACATTGTGGGCTGAAGGGCCTGTTCTGTGCTGTACTGTTCTATGTTCTATGTTCTATTTCTACTCTGTCCAGCCCACTCATGATTCTGAAAACATCAATGATAAAATAGTAAATGGGCCAATTAACTTGGGGCAGCACTGTGGCTCGGTGATTAGGATTGCTGCCTCATGCACCAGAGACCCAGGTTCAATCCCTGCCTTGGGTGACTGTCTGTGTGGAATTTGCACATTCTCCCAGTATCTACATGAGTTTCCTCCAGGTACTCCGGTTTCCTCTTATAGTCCAAAGATGTGCAGGTCAGGGGAATTGGCCATGCTAAATTGCCCATAGTGTTAAGTGCATTAGTCAGGGGTAAATGGCAGGGAATGTGTCTGAGTGGGTTACTATTCAGAGAGTTGGTGTGGACTTGATGGGCAAAAGGGCTTATTTCCATACTGTAGAGATTAAAAGCTAACTTGCAGTTAATGTCTTCTCGAAACTCTGGTGATGGCTGAAAGGTCTGAACCAATCTAACAGCTTTTTCATTCTTAAGCATGAACTCCACCGAGCTATCCTTACCAAGGTAATGCTCCTGCTGTGAACTATAGACATTTACGTAAAGCAAGAGTTGCACTCTAAATTTATTCATTTCAGATAGCTGCTTTATACAGTTATATTTATCTAAAGAATAATCATCAATTGCATTTTAAAATATAATTTATACTCACAGTTGCACCATTCTCATGCAGACAGCTTAAATATTACATGCAGCCAATCATAAAAGGAAAATAAATACTTTAATTGTGCAAAGACCCAAAGTGGACAATTTATTTTCCCAAAACAGATGCTATTTCAAACATTTCTGACAAGCCACACAATACAGTGAAAGGAATGCAATATCAATGTCAATGGTCTCTGTTGCTTGGCAACATTCAGATGTTATTGCTTTTTGTGGTTTCACTTGAAGAACTGTCAGGATAGATTTGAAAAGAAAAAGGTTAAGTCACTAGGGTAGGTAAGGAGTGCAAACAAAAACAAATAATGCTTTATTAAAGTGTTTGTTTAGATGATTTTGCACGTGTAGGTTTATGAACTAATGGATGTGAGAGGAGAGCAAATTCGGCATATATTTTAAGTGTGGAGAATACCCATCATGAGCAATTGCACAGGGTTTTAATGATCAATCCCTAACTTCCATTGTGTGGCAGAAAAACAATTAGTTAATATTTTAAAACTACATTGGGTCAATCAAGCACAAACACAGTCAATCCTTTTTCGAACAATGTAAACTGTGAATCCTGAAATAGAAACATGAGGTTGTTGCGGTTCTGTTCGCCGAGCTGGGAGTTTGTGTTGCAAATGTTTCGTCCCCTTTCTAGGTGACATCCTCAGTGCTTGGGACCCTCCTGTGAAGCGCTTCTGTGATGTTTCCTCCAGCATTTATAGTGGCTTGTCTCTGCTGCTTCCAGTTGTCAGTTCTTGCTGTCCGCTGCAGTGGCCGGTATATCGGGTCCAGGTCGATGTGTTTGTTGATCTATCAATGCTGGAGGAAACATCACAGAAGCGCTTCACAGAAGGCTCCCAAGCACTGAAGATGTTACCTAGAAAGGGGATGAAACGTTTGCAACACAAACTCCCAGCTCGGCGAACAGAACCACAACAACGAGCACCCGAGCTACAAATCTTCTCCCAAACTTAGAAACATGAGGTGATGTAGAAACTCAGTAACTCTGACAGCATCAGTGAAGATAGGAACAAAGTTAACATTTCATGTCCCATAGAACTGCTCTTGAGTTCTGAAGCAGCGCCATATCAATTTGAAACCATTAACTTGGTTTCTCTCTCCACACAAACTGAGAGAGATCTGCTGAGCTTCATCGCATTCTCTGTTTTATTTTCAGTAATTTGCTTTTATTTAACAGTGACTTCTGATTTTTTTAGAAAATTCATTCATGGGATATTGATGTCTCTGGTTAGGCCAGCATTTATTTCCATCCCTATTTGCCCAAAGGGCTATTACGAGTAAACCACATTGCTATGGGTCTGGGGTCACAGGCCAGAACAGGTAAGAATGGCAGTTTCCTTTCCCGAAGGACATCGGAGAACCACTTGGGCTTTTTCAGCAATCAACAATGATTGTTGTCAATAGATTGAAGATCATCATTAGATTTGTAATTCCAGATTTTATTTTTAATTGAATTCAAATTCCACCATCTGCCATGACAATCTCTGGATTAACAGCTCAGTGACATTAACTCTAGGCCACGGCCTACCCATTAATTCAACATTTGAAAGATGTGAATTCATTATGATGGCATTGAAAATGTTTTGTTTGTGTCTAAAACTGAAATACGCTGGAACTATTCTGCTACTTTGACTAACATTGATGCAACATACTTAATGTGAAAAAACCCCAAGCATTTGTCAATAAAGTAAGACAGCAACATCTTGCATTTTATCACAGCAACATTAACATCCCAATATGTCACACTGGACATTTGAAGATTAGGACTGCTGATGAAAATTTTAATGGATAGCAAGATCTTGAAGGTCCCATTGATTGCCCTGATAGGATAACAGAGAGAGAGAGAGAGTCATCCTCCATCAGCTTTGGAGGAAATGATCCAGTGATCATGTTGAATCAATAAATGCTTACCTTCATCAGTTGCACTCAAATAAGGGGCTTATTTCCATGGAATTTGCATGCTGCGTATAGAGCTTTGGCTGCCGGATCACATCATGAATCATGCCAGCTATTAGAACAGTGATCCTCTTTTCAATCATCGACACCAATCTCTACTTGCACAACATGGGCCTGCGTCTTTTCGTTTTTGGAAAAGTGTCCCTTTCAGACCAACCTTTTTCACAATTATCTGCTCCCTACACAACCAGTGCCCAGCTTATGGAGTCATACAGAAAGGAGTGACCTCCTTTGCCAAATTTTACAACGTCAATCTGCTGATATCATATTTAAATGTCCCAGTTCCACTGCACTTTAAGGCACTGCAAGCCAGGAACTAGACTTCATACTCTGCTGCTCCACTCACTGGAAATGTGCTGATAGCCCCGAGAGGGAACTTGGCTCTCCATTTCACAGACAGAGATCTAGAAGTGCTGGTGGATGGAGTGGTTAAGGGAGGGGAGTGCTTCTTCCCCAGACTGGCAAAGGAAACTGCACTTTAACCTAACAGGCAACAGATTTAAAGCAGAGATAAGGAAGAATTTTATTTTTCTCAGAGGCCCACGAATCTGAAATGCCACACCTACTGTACTGTGGAAACCGATCCATTTAAGGAGAGGTAGACAGATTCATCAATAGCTAATTGATTTAAGGGTTATAGACAGCAGGTGTAAAAGTGAAGTTAGAAAAAAAGAAACGTTGAAAGTACATGCTAGGATAGGCCATTTAGCCTATTGAGCCTGCTCCACTATTTTTTGGTGGATCATTATTGATCATCCAACCCTGTCCCCTCTGGATGGAGGCTTGTTCACTGAGCTGGAAGGTTCGTTTTCAGACGTTTTGTCACCATACTAGGTAACATCATCAGTGAGCTTCCGGTGAAGTACTAATGGCATGGCCTGCTTTTTATTTACCCAAGGAAACCTAAACACATAAATAAAAAGTGGGCCATACCACCAGTGCTTCACCGGAGGCTCACTAATGATGTTACCTGGTATGGTGATGAAACGTCTGAAAATAAACCTTCCAGCTCAGCGAGCAAACTTACATTCAGAACCTCAACCTGAGCTACAAATCTTCTCAAAACTGGCTAACTCTGTCTCCTATTCTGGTTTTCTCCCCATACTATTTTTATCCTTGTATGTCTAAAAACTATTTTTAACTTGTCTTCGAAAACATTTTATGTTCTGTCCTCAGCTACTCTCTGTGACAGAAAGTTCCACAGGTTCACCAGAATCTGGATGAAGAAATTTCTTCTCATTTCGATCCTAAATGACCAGCACCATACCCTTAGACTGTGGGGTCCTGGAATCCCTGGTTATTGGCAACATCTTTCCAGCATTTACATTGTCTAGCCCTGTTAGAATTTTATAAATTGGTATGAGATCTCCCCTCATTCTTTCATAGACTGGTAACAGATCCAGTTGCTCTTCTACACCTGCCCTGCTATTCCTGAAATCAGTTGAATTGCATTCCCTCCATAACTGGCACATCTTTCCTCAGAAAAGGAGGTCAAAACAATACACAGTTCTCAGAGTGTGGTCTTGGTGAGATAGTTGCAGCAATGCATCTCTGCCCCTGTTCTTGAATCCTCTCATTATAAAGGCCAACATGTAATTTTTCTTTCAGAAAAAAAATTACGGTATTGAACTTTTTCAACTTTCATTTTAAATATTGCTTTAAATTGATATATTTAAGAGTAGAGTTAGTTCTTCTACAACGTGATGACTGCGTTCTTGTGCGACTCCGTGTTACAGAAAAATCACGCTTTAGAAACAGTGCTTAAAGTGTTTCTAGATTATTTACAGTGTGGAAACAATCCCTTCAGCCCAACAAGTCCACACCGACCCTCTGAAGAGCAACCCACCCAGACCCATTGATTTACCCCTTCACTTTTAGCATGGCCAATTCAGTTAACCTTCACATTTTGTTTTGGACTGTGGGAGGAAACCGGAGTACCCGGAGGAAACCCACGCAGACACAGGAAGAATGTGCAAACTCCACACAGACAGTTACCTGAGGTGGGAATTGAACCTGGGTCTCTGGCGCTATGAGGCAGCAGTGCCAACTGCTGTGCCAGCGTGCTGCCCACTGTGTTAGCGCTGTGATCACATTACAGGCAACACACATTTCATGTTGCAGAAACAGCATCCCCAATCAGTCACATCACAGTGAATTCACGTTCATGAAACACATTATAACAGAAAGACCGGCAGTTAGTTTGTGTAGCTGGATTAGAGTTTCCTACAAAATGAATAGATTTTTATTCAAACTGCCTAACACTCCACCTGCGGGTAACCTATTTTTTAAATAACTGGAAAGACTGGGACTTTTTTCACAGGAGTGTAATGGGTTGAGGGGTGACATTATTGTGGTTTATAAAATCATGAGGGTCATAGATAAGATGAATGACAAGGGTCTTTTCCCAAGAGTTGGGGAGTTCAAAACTAGGCAGCATATTTTTAAGGTGAAAGGAGAAATATTTGCAATTTTTTTTTACCCAGAGAGTGGCTTGCATGTAAAATGAACTGCCAGAGGAAGTGGTGGATGCAGGCACAGTTACTACACTTAAAAGACATTTGGATAATTTAAGAATAGGAAAGGTTTGGAGAGATATGTGCCAAATCCAAGCAGGTGAGGCTAATTTAGTTGGGGAACATGGTCAGTGTGGACTTCTTCTGTTAGATTACTTACAGTGTGGAAACAGGCCCTTCGGCCCAACAAGTCCACACCAACCTGCCGAAACGCAACCCACCCAGACCCATTCCCCTACACCTAACATGCTAATTTTGTACAATAGTAAAAATCAAAATAAACTTTCTCTGGACGTTGCACAGTCAAAAAGGAAACTATTTAAAGCATTAAGGACTTTGGTGGAGTGAAATCAATATATTCTAGCAACACAACCAGGCATATGATGAATTGGTGGCTTTTTTTTTTACCTGCAGCAGCTTTCCTTACATTGACATTAAAAGTATGGCTGTGAAAGACTCTTCTCATGTCATACCTTCAGTGCTGTGTCGCATTTTGGTCATCACACACAATTGAACAGATCCATGAGTGTACGATATGGTTAGGGGGTGATGTCAAGTGTCAAAGTTCAGATTTATGAGACAAGATTGCAGAATCTCGAGTCTTTCACTCGTGAAAAAATAAGTTAATGATAATTTCAAATCAGTATCAAAAATCCAGAAGATTATTGTAATTGGAAGAACAATAACAACTGCAAACTATAAATGTAAAATGTAAGATTGTTAGTAAAAACTTTGTTTCTCAACAGAACGATCAATAAATGAAACCAATTACCAAATAGACTAGCAATTCAGGGCAAAAAAAAGTCCTGAAACATTTGAAGGAACAGCTAAGTATTGCAATGAAGGAGAAAATCAGTTTAAATTAAATTCTGAACTCAAATAGGCTAATCATCGTACTCAACTTTACACATCTTGTGATGCTCAACTTTGTATATCTTGTGATCAATGGAAACTTGTGCTAGTACTATTTCTCATAAAGAATGGTCAATGCATAAAATTAACTCTTAAAATAGCATAAAGGAATAAAGATGATAGAGGATTTATGTGATCAACATATTTTCTTTGCTTTCCGTTTATACAGATTAATCACTCTCGTACTGTTTGAATGTTAACTTTGGCCTCTCTCTCTACACCTCCTCTGTGGCTGTAACACTATAGTCTGCACTCTGTTCTGCTATCCTGATGCACTTTGTAATGTGCAATCTGCCTGTAGAGCACACAAAACAACACTTTTCACTGTATTTTAGTACATGCAACAGCAATAAATCTAATCTTATCTAATCTCATCTGATTTAGACCGCAGCAAAGGTTTAGTTTCTTTGAAAATCTCAAACAAGTTTATGTAATAGACAGACAAATTAGTATGCTATAATATCCACGGATAGTAATACTTTAGGTCACAGAGTGAAACCTGACTTGATAGAACATAGCTTTTATTTCTGCAATTTTGTTATTGTGGCAGTCAGTCATTGAACATATTAACAAGACAATGCCAAACCTTTTCTTACAACCAGAAAGAATGAAAACAAACATAAACATAGAGTTATACATGATAGTCTATAAAGATTTTATCATAAGCAGGAAAAAGAAAGATTCAACATTTTTCCCCCAGTAATATCCTTCACAGACAGTCAGCCACAGTGAAGTATGATCATTATTCTTATTTTTAAAGTTTCACACTCAACTGATGGTGAGTTTTTGACTCTTAAATAAATTCACTTTTACCAAACTGGAAACCAAAATCTAGTTCACAAAATGATAATAACTACAAAATAATAATGTATTATTAATCTTCATTGCAGAATCTTGCAGTTACAGAACAACTTACCCTGAACAAGCCTGCTGTTCATTCAATTCTTCATAACTGCTGGCCATGTGCTGTCATCTTCTCCTTTGTTCATTCACTTACTCATATTTTAAAGCAGTAACATGATAGTGATAACAGCTTATATGCATGTGGCAAATTGTTCAAAGGCTGTGCACCGAGGGATAATCAGATAAAAATACACAACAGGAAGAAAAGAGGAAAAGGGTAAGTTGTCTCAGGATAGGTATGGTAAAAAATTGTCAGAGTGGTGTTTTGTTTTAATGAGAGTGTTAATTAGGTAAGGGAATAATTGAAAAAGCATTCCAGTGTATTGGGTAAAGATGCTGAAGAGATGCATATAGGTCAATTTTTGAGGCACAGTGAGTTCTGGGATGATTGTAGTGCCTGGGTTTGGAAAATGTCATGAGAAAAAGGACAAAAGAAATAGGAAAAGGACACTTAACCAATGACCTGCTTCCATCAATCAGTTTGATCATGGCTGATTTGATTATTGTTGTGGTTCTGCTCGCCGAGCTGGAAGTTTTTGCTGCAAACGTTTTGTTCCCTGGCTAGGGAACATCATCAGTGCTGTTGGAGCCTCTTGTGAAGTGCTGCTTTGATGTTTCTTCCGGTATTTATATTGGTTTGTTCTTGCCGCTTCCGGGTGTCAGTTTCAGCTGCAGTGATTTGTATGTGGGGTCCAGGTCGATGTGTCTGTTGATGGATGTTCTTGCCGTTTCCGGGTGTCAGTTTCAGCTGTAGTGGTTTGTATATGGTGTCCAGGTCAATGTGTCTGTTGATGGAGTTTGGGGATGAATGCCATGCTTCTAGGAATTCTCTGGCTGTTCTCTGTCTGGCTTGTCCTATGATAGTGGTGTTTTCCCAGTCAAATTCATGTTGCTGGTTGTCTGAGTGTATGGCTACTAGAGATAGCTGGTCGTGTCGTTTTGTGGCTAGCTGATGTTCATGGATGCGGATTGTTAGCTGTCTTCCTGTTTGTCCTATATAGTGTTTTGTGCAGTCCTTGCATGGTATTTTGTAAACTACGTTAGTTTGGCTCATGCTAGGTATTGGGTTCTTTGTTCTAGTGAGTTGTTGTCTGAGCATGGATGTTGGCTTGTGTGCTGTTATGAGTCCTAAGGGTCGCAGTAGTCTGGCTGTCAGTTCTGAGACGCTCCTGACGTATGGTAGAGTGGCTAGTCCTTTTGGTTGTGGCATGTCCTCGTTCCTCGGTCTATCTCTTAGGCATCTGGTGATAAAGTTGCGTGGGTATCCGTTTTTGGCGAATACCTTGTATAGGTGTTCCTCTTCCTCTTTTCGCAGTTCTGGTGTACTGCAGTGTGTTGTGGCCCATGTGGCTCATCCATGTAACTCCGCATTCCCCATGGCTAGCCCATCTAGTCCACACATCCCTGGATGCTCTGGACAACTTAGCATGGCCAATCCACCTGATGAGAGCATCTTTGGACTGTGGGAGGAAACTAGAACAGACACAGGGAGAATATGCATTCGGCTCAGCCACTTTGGTGCGAGCGATTCGGCGAGGCCGGTTTGGCGCGACCCATTTTGGCACAGACCCATTTCGGCGCGAGCGATTTGGCACAGCTCTTATTTATTCCTGTTCAGGCTTACTTACAAGCACTAATGAAAGCAATAAAAAGAAAAATAATGTTATCCTCTTCAGTAAAAATGAAAGACATAAGGCAAATACAAAATTGTTGATGGCATTTTAATGGGTTTTATTTTATTTTAATAATTTGTATATTAATATGTTTTATTTTAATATATTTTAATAATTTTAACTACTACTGAATAACTACAAAACAGTTCTGTGCCAAAATGTGTCAGCGCTGAAATGGGTCGTGCCAAAGTGGCTTCGCCGTATGGTCCTACTCCGGCAAACTCCAACCAGATAGTCATCCGATGTTAAAATTGACACCATGTCACTGGTGCTGAAATACAGCAGAGTAACCACTGAACCACCCTAGTGTGACTGTGATGGATGTTAGAGGAGTTGATATAGAGGGAAATGATGGTGACTGAGGGGTATAAATTGGTTTGAATCAGCATTAGGCTGGCATGGGATGAATAGGAGGGGAAATCTGAGTAAGTTTAGTTGCGCAACATGTCATAAAAAGGGGTGTGATATAATTTGTGGAACATGGAGGGGCATAGATTGATATGGATCAGGCATGGGAAGGGTATCGAGGCGTAATAGTGAGTACTAGAGGTCTGTTTTCATTTTTTCTATTTTTGTTACCACTGACGTGTTTCAAGCACACTAAGGCAAGCCTTCTGACAGGCTCTACCTCCACACCTTGCAGCCGCAATAGCCATACCAAGGTCATCTGGTCATCCTCCAGGAAGCTCTACCACCCCAGATTTAAAATTCCAATTTTGAGGGAAGGTTCATCGAAGACAGGGTTTGCAGGACTCAGAAATCACCCAACTCTGCTCACGTGTGGAAGAAATTCATGCCATAATCTCAAAAGCTGTTTGGAGGGGAGGTTTCCAGATTTCCAATACCTTTGTAGTTGAGAGTCTGTACTTTTGGTGTAAATGAACAGTTCTGGACACCAAACCTCAGTGGGCCAGTTTCCATTTCATAAATTATGCTCCTTGTTCAGAACTCAATACCACTGTACCATTGCACTGAGGAGTCAGTCTGCATTACTTGCTACTTTTGTGGGACTTGAACACACAACTCTCTAATTTTAGTCCAGCAAGACTAGCGTAAATCTAGAAAACCTGACATTGTCAAGTGTCTGACATAAAAAGTCAAAGAGATATTTTTTGAGCTACTTTATTATGTCATTTCTAGATCATCTGCATGTTTTATTAGCTTTACTTTAGTCACTTTAATAAGTATCGAAAAGCGTGTCTCTGGAAAAGCAGGATGACTCTCCTATCCCTCGGATGCTACCTGGCCTGCTGTGCTTTTCCAGTGGCACACTCTTTGACTCTGATTTCCAGCATCTGCAGTCTCACTTTCTCTTATTTTAATAAATGTGCTGACTCATAATTATGAGTAACATGTCTGGAGTTCCATGCTGAGAAACAGCAATGCTACTTGCTGTTACATATGTTTCTTAGAAATTAATTATCAAAAATCTTTGTGACCATAATTTTTCATTTATAGCCTATCAAATGAATTTGTAGAATTTAGAGTGACAACAACATAAACTAGGAATATTTACTGTGTCTGATATTGTCTAGTCAAATTTGAAGCAGTTATTTGCTACCAACATGTTTAGCTCCTTTTATTGTCATGTTTATTTAGTACTGTTTTCAGATATTTCCTCATGCTTTCTATCAATATGACACAAATTTGTGAAACCAAGAACTCAGCTCAGAATTTATCTTGAATGGGCTTTTAGCAAATCAAGATACTATTTCCAGCTTAAATAGTGCCATGTTGTACTAACACAGTACTACATCTTCATGTTTGCTGTGCCACCAATAAAAATGCAATATAGTGTGGAACATTAGTACACCTGCAGTGGGAAAAGAAGCTATTTTGCCTATCTAGTCATACCAACCCTCGAAAGAGCATCCCACCCAAATCACATGGCTAATCCACCAAGCATGCACATTTTTGAACTATGGGAGGAAATTAGAGCACCCAGCAGAAACAGGGAGCAAGTGCAACTCCACACAATTATCGAAGGCCAGGATTGAACTTGGGTCCCTGGTGACGTGAGGCAGCGGAGCTAACCACTGTCCCATTCTGCCACCCAGGTGTGTTACATAATGTAAATAGCTGTGGTTGCAATACTGATCCCTGTGGAACTGCACGAGTCACTGAAGGCACGTATTTCATGTTTGAAGATTTGCTGCTAAGAATATCAATCAACCATGAATTGCAAAGTAACACTGTTTCTAAAATTCTAAGTCCATCAACATTCTGACATTAACACTGTGCACCTGTCACTGCAGTCATTATTGGCTCCATAGACCTTCTTTGTTGATTGCAAAATTCTTATCTGAAATTACTCGAATTACTTGAAATAGAGGGGTGATCAAGTAGTGGTTTGCCACTAGACTAGTAATCCAGAGACAAAGATCCAGGGCACCCAGATTCCAAACTGATCATTGCAAATCATTATTGATGAATTCAACAAAATCTAGATTTGAAAGTCGAATGATGATCGTGAAATCATGGTGTGTTGTTGCAAAACCCTATTTGATTCAGCAATACCCTTAAGGGAAGGAAACATGTCATTTCCACCTTGTATGGTCTACAGATTGTTCTCGAATAATCTGCGTTTTGTCAACACAAATTGGCTGTAACACGATTGACAAATTGTGGACTCTGTTTGGATAACACAAGCTTTCTACTAAATGGGTATCACAATTTTCTATTGTGGTCTTCAACAGCTTGATTTTCTATAGTGGTTTGCTATAGCACAATTTTTATGGTGCGAGGTTGCAGAGCAACACAACTGTCTTGTTATACCAGAATGCCCTGTACTTGTAAGTCTAGATTGACACAAATGTGGTTGCCTCTTAACTGACCTCTGAAATGGCCTAGCAAATAGTCAATTGCGTCTAGCTGCTCAAAAGCCTCAACAAACAAATGAAACTGGCTGGACCACCTGGCATTGACGAAGGTACCATAGCTGATGATGGCAAGTTCCCTGTCAATCCTGCTAAATCCTTCCAACCAACATCTGGGGGCTTGTGCCAAAGTACAGAGCTCTGTCTTACAAAAGTTGCCTTGGTGATTTTTCTGCAGAGCTTATTTCTTCACAGCAAGTATTCAACTTTCTGAATCTTCCAGCTGTTAGCTGGTCATGCAACTGTACAATAATTTTTGGAAGTATTAATTTTTGAGTTTTTTTCTTATCCAGATGATTTGAAGTCTATCTCTTGATTTTTACTACTGCCGTAAAATTATAGGCAGTGCATCCCATCAGTGTTACTATTTTTGTGATGGAGTTTCAGGGCAACAATTGAGAGACTGGACTTGAAGCAAGCTGGCTGAGGAGAAGGCAAGGTTAAGACCTGTTTTCAAGTTTAGGTTTCTGTAGAACTCTACTTGTTGCTTGTGAACACCATATACAACCATCCATGCAAATCCGAGAGAGACTTGATTTAGAGCTAAATTAATTTCTCCCCCCAATGTGGTTTTTTTACCCTGTTCAACACAGCTCTGCGACATTATTGGAAGTTTGTTCCAGGGTGCTGAAGCCCTGACACAACAGTGTTGATGATATGCCCAATAAACATTGAAAGTAAGACAAACCAGTGTTAATGTGTAATTAAATCTGAATAAATTCAGTAATGGAGAAGTGAAACCACTTTAATGAGAAAGAATCTCAATCTACAAAGAATGAGAAATGAGAAAATTAAGAGTCTGGTGTTGCACAAGCTACCTAAGATTTACTTTTGTTAGAAAGTAAATTTGAACTTAGTTTTGTTTAGAGTCATTAGCAGGACCAGATTGCATTGACATTGGGTTCTGTCAGCACTGGAACTGCAAGACCTTACTGGTTACCAATGCAGAAAATGTGTTGCTGGAAAAGCGCAGCAGGTCAAGCAGCATCCAAGGAACAGGAGAATCGACAGAGGGCTCCTGAAGAAGGGCTTATGCCCGAAACGTCGATTCTCCTGTTCCTTGGATGCTGCCTGACCTGCTGCGCTTTTCCAGCAACACATTTTCAGCTCTGATCTCCAGCGTCTGCAGTCCTCACTTTCTCCTCGATGGTTACCAATGCAGTAAAATTGATTCAAACTGATTACAACCTGCACATTTATATTTGACCCATTTGCATGCTATAATTAAAGCAATAGCCTTGTCCATCGTGACTGAAAAACACTCACTATATAGCAGTGAGGGTAAAAGCAAGTTTTTTTTACTGAGCAAAATACTTCAAGGCTTACTTGTGTCGAAAAAGATTGAAAGGAAACATTGATTAAAAGACAATGATCAGTACAGACACTGTAAACCTCACCATAATATAAAGGGGTTACTTCAATAAATCATATTCTGCAATGCAAGCAAGCAGATGCCACAAGTCTACATTCTATTTCATAATCTCATAATTCATAATTTCGTAATTGCAAAATGCAGATAAGCATGTCTCCACTACAGTGTGCACAGCTGGGAGATAGTGAGAGAAGAAAAGTAGCTGAATTCAATTAAGGGACAGAGGTGATTAGGATAAAGGGAAAATGGTAGTAGTTCTAAGGCTTTGCCTAATATTCTGTCAATCAAAGGATAATGTCACTACCTACTAGGTAACATGGCTCCAAAATGGTTGTCGTCCTCATCCCATCATAATCCATTCCACATCACTTAGATTAATCTGTAATAAAGATAAAACTTTCCCAATTAAACACTGACTCCGCATCTAAAATAAGTTCAACTAAAATGTGTAATAACAAATCTTACTGGCTTTGATTGGTTGGGGAAAACAGGAAAATTTATTATATGACATAATTTCCTCACCAATGATCTTGCATGTTCAATTCTTAAGAATCATAAATGATGGATGGGAACTTTATTAATTTAATAATTTTTAAAGGAGAGCATTTAATCCAGCAAGAGAGAGAGAAAAAAGAAATGATGAGTGCAGAGTGTAGAGGAATATATCAGCAACATATTTTATCATGCCACATTTGTGTTAAAAAGGCCACCAGGCTATCTCAGTGATGAATGGCTTCTTCTGCTATCTTGCCTTCTGCCTCATTTCCCAGTCAGATTGCTATCAAATAGGCGGTCAGCCCTGTGAAATCAGGTGGCACTACTTATTGTATACAGAAATATTCAAGATCTTGGTGCAACTAAATTGAAATGTTTTTTTATTAATCTGAATGCTGCCTTCTGCAATTTATATCACAGGCAAGATATTTGTCATAAATATAAAATGTTATCACTAACTTTGGAAAGGACAAACAGTACTGTTAGAAATGTTGTTATATTTTCTCAGTTTTCAACATTTAATGGCTATAGAGATACCTTAAGGCTGTACTTATCCAGTAATTTAAGGATTGTAAGTAAGTAAAAGTTAATGTGACAAAAACATAGCATTGTACTTTTGTTTATCTCTGTTATACTTGTTCATTTTCTCTTGAAATATTGTCGCAATATAAAAAATGCTTAAATTCAATGCCATGGCTGAATTTAGCATATATTGGTGTGAGGTCATTCCATCTAGCTTTCAAACCCTAAGCTTGACTAGAACTGTTGAATATTAATAAAACCATGGTTGACTTAGGACATTTTCTTGCATTTGGAACTGTTTCACGCTTGAAAGAGAGACTATTCAAACCTTGCATTGGAAAAGAAGCCAATTTGAAATCATTGATGTTAATTCCATTTTAAAGGATTATATAGAAATTCAATTCAAACAAGAGTCAGCGAGAAAAGAAAGACTAGAAACAATGAAAAAATAATGACTAGCCATCTAAAACATGAAGCTGTCTCGGGGTGAATTTTTTTTGCGTTAAATTTTGAAAAAAAGAAAATTAAGGTGCTGAATCAGCTAATGTCACTGAACAGCAAATTCCTGAGATGCAATGCAGCAGGGATTTGGGAGGGGATGGTACTATTTAGTCAGGATGTACCTGCCATTATTGTGTGGGAAAAGTTTGACAGATCAGCCGATCTTTCCATGTTGATTAATTTTGGATATTCACATGAACAGGCTGCCATCGTGTCTTTTTACCAAAAGAATAAGTTTTGTATTACCCAGTAGACTATGAATCAGAATTCTCCAATGTCTGGAGTGTTGCTGAACAAAGAGACCTTGGAGTGCAGGCTCATAGTTCCTTGAAAGTGGAGTAGCAGGTAGATAGGTGAAGAAGGTATACTTGTCTTTACTGGTCAGTGCCTTGAGTGCAGCAGTTGGGAGATCATGTTGCGGCTTTACGGGATATTGGTCAGGCCACTTTTAGAATACTGTAACAATTCTGGTTTCCCTCTGAAAGTGAAGATGTTGTGAGACTTGAAAGCAGAAGATTTATAAAGATGTTGCTAGGGTTGGAGGATTTTATGTGCGGAGAAAGGCTGAATAGGTTAGGGCTCGTTTCCCTGGAACGTCGGAGGCTGAGGGGTGATCTCATAGAAGTTTATAAAGTCATAAGAGAAATGGATAGAGTGAATAGCCAAGGTATTTGTCCCAGAGTGGGGGAGACTAGAGGGTGTAGTTTTAAAGTGAGAGGGAAAAGATTTAAAAGGTACCTAAGGGGCAATTTGTTTCACACAGAGGGTGGTGCATGTATGGAATGAGCTGCCAGAGGAAGTGGTGGAGGCTGGTACAACTGCAACATTTAAAAGGGTTTAGATGGATATGAGCCAAGTGCTGGCAAATGGGACTAAATTTATTTTGGATATCTGGTTGGCATGGACGAGTTAGACTAAAGGGTCTCTATGATTCTAAGTTTCTAACTGGTATTTCTGACAGCTTAAATTTCTTTTATCATCTGGTCACTGTCAGCATCCAAATGATGCATTTATAAACAGCAGTTGGGGGAATTGTAAATGTGCAAAATTTGATCTTAGGTTCAGTACTGAAATTGTTGAATTATTGTGTTGGTGTTGGTTATTGTGCCTCAACAGAGATACACTACTTGGAGCAACTGTGAGCGAAAGTTTGCAATAAAGTAGTCATAGAAATCTATGGCACAGAAAAATGCCCTTTGGCCCCTTGTGTCTGTGCCAGTCAAACACAAGGATATAACTATTCTAATCCCATTTCAACATTTCTCCCATATGCATGTGTACCTGGGCATCACAAGCTCAGATCAAAACACTTGGTAAATGTTAGATGTGTTTCTACCTCTACCATCTTTGCAGGTAACAAGTTCCAATTTATTTTTAATATTCTACTTGAAGGTCATGGTATCAGTGGGAGCATCAATTGGGTCTTCAGTTGTGTTAGTTTTTTTTGTGACGCTGTACTGGGTATTTTAGATGAGATTAGATTCCCTACAGTGTGGAAACAGGCCCTTCAGCCCAACCAGTCCATTCCGACCCTCCGAAAAGTAACCCACCCAAACCCATTTTCCTCTGACTAATGTACCTAATACTATGGGCAATCTAGCATGGCCAATTCACCTGACCTGTACATCTTTGGACTGTGGGAGAAAATCCATGCAGACATGGGAGAATGTGCAAACTCCACACAGTCGCCCGAGGCTGGAATTGAACCTGGGACCCTGGCACAGTGCTAACCACTGAGCCACCATGCCATCTCTGCTCCAGTTCTCTCTTCAACTCCTCAGAAACAGAACATTATCTTCCTCTGAGCCCAGAGTAGTGATGATCAACACTATCTTAAGCTAAAACATAACTGCACTCAACTTGTGGTGAGTTGCCTTGTCTGAGGGCTAAAGGAACATTTCTTTGTGCTTAAAAGGGGGTTAGTGCCCTTGTGGTAGTATTGCTGGTCTGGCATTACAGAGACATAGGAATGTTCCAGGGATCTGTGTTCAAATCCTGCCACAGCAGACGAAGAAATGTGAATTCACTTTTAAAACAAATCTGGAATGAAGAGTCTAATGATGATCATGAATCAATTGTTGCTTGTCAAGAAACCTCATCTGTTTCCTTAATGTCCTTTCAGGACAGAAATTGTCATCCTTACTTTGTCTGGCCAGCATGTGACTCCAGACCTATTGCAACGTGGGTGACTCTTAACTGCCCTCAGGCAATTAGGGATGGGCAATAAATGATGACCTAGCAAGTGATGCCCTCATCCATGAATGACTATAAAAAAGTCAATTTTTTTTCCTTTTTTTCTCTTCACTTTTTTCCTTTCATCTTCCCTTGACAATAAATTGTATCAAAGTGAAGTGCTTGATTTGTCTCTTAATTTTTCCCCCCTTCTGGTTCCTTTAATAAAGAAGCTCCACTCACTAACTCCTTCTTCAAGTTAAAGTAAAATTAAAAGTTCCATGTGACAAACTCAGATGCTTCTGTCAAATTGCAGGCTTTTGAATAAACAAAACAAGAGTGGGGTTCTTGCTAAATAGATTCAAGACAGTCTAAAGCCCCTGCACAGACATCCTCCATTCCTGGGGCTTCAATACAAATCCTTTACTCACACATGAAGAGACATAAACCATGCTGAAGAAACTTAGCACGTCTGGTAGCATCTGTGGAAAGAGAATCAGAGTGAATGTTTTGAATCTGGCCTCATCTTTTCAGATTTGTAAGAATGTTGCCAGGGTTGCAGGGTTTGAGCTACAGGGAGAGGCTGAATAGGCTGGGGCTATTTTCTATGGAGAGTTGGAGAGTTGGTGGTCTTCTAAAGGTTTATAAAATCATGAGGGACATAAATAGAGTGAATAGACAAGATCTTTTCCATGGAGTGCGGGAGCCCAAACCTAAAGGGCATAGGTTCAAAGTGAGAGGGGAAAGATTTAAAAGGGTCCTAAGGGATAAAATTTTCATGCAGAGCGTGGTGCATGTATGGAATGAGCTGCCACAGAAAGTGGTGGAGGCTGGTATAGTTATAACATTTAAAAGTCATCCGGATGGGGATATGAATAAGAAAGGTTCAGAGGAATATGAGCCAAACGCTGGGAACTGGGACTAGATTGTTTTAGGATATCCAGCTGGCATAGACAAGAAGGACCGAAGGGGACATCCCTATGATGATATGACTCTGTAACAGTTTCTCTAACATTCTCTTGTTTTAGATTTCCAGCATCTGCAGTGTTTTGCTTCCACATAAACAATCTGTGCATTACCAAAAGGTGTATCAGCAAACTATTCATCTTAAACTCAATGAGGAAGTTGTCTGGGCTGTGGAGATTTGGATTTCCTACATAAACAAATGATCTGAATTCAATTATATTTGGCATTTTGCATAATAGGAGAAAATGATAGATAATAATACACAACAAAATTAGAAGCAAGCATTTTTCTGTAGTTAGTAGCATGTATTCTTGAAGAATAATATTCATAAAGCAAAGTACATAAAATAGTCCAGCAACAGGAAGAACTGATGGGGTGGAACACTCACTAACAATACCAAAGCCTCGATCCAGTGGGTCATCGATCATAATTAAAAACAAAATGAGGGCCTCCTGGTATTTGCATATAAAAATATAACTCTTTTGTTGGCTGGCTTTGAATTACCAATGCATAAGATTGGGACAGTAATTTAAACAAATGTGGGCATCAGGAAAAAAAGCCACAGACTGCATAAAATTCAGCTCAGCCACAGAAACCTGCATCTGAATCATTGCATGCAATAAATCAAAATACAGTCAAAAATAAACCCAGGCTTTGTGATCTATTTTACACAAAGATGGAACAACACAGGGATCATTTCTATTCAATGCTGGTGTGACACACAAACATGCAAATGATTTATAAATGTGCTACACTATTATACGGTTGTATTTTTCAAAGAAAACAGATAAATCAGTCTATTTATGCAACTGTTGTGGCACATTAAACTCCATGGATATATAATGAGCTCCTAATTTCAACAACTTGTCCTTAACGGCTGAAATTGTTGCAAGCTATTTGACCCCAATTCTCATGAATCTAAGACAAATTAATCCTTTCTCATTCCAGAAGATTTGCTGCTAACCTTATCTTTAAGAGATAAACTTTTGTTGAATGTTCTAACAGTTTTAGCATAGTGTGCAGTGGTGAGTGGGAAAGAAAATACTTCAGCTTTTCTGTCCAATGTCATATCTATGCACTTTTGAAGATTTCATTACTTCAATATTTCTCAGTGACAATTTCTGACGCTGCGAAGGTGGTGCAGTGAAAAAAAAATGTATTCATCGGGCCAAAATTAACTCTGACGATAGGTTTGTCACACTTTAAGACTAGATTCAGGGGCTGACCTCACCTCTAATCTGTTGGCTTGCCCTGGTGCTATTTATTGACTCTTCAGTCATCCTCCATGGGAAAGGTGTCTTGGCTTCAAGAACAGCTGACCATTCCAAATGCTGCCTGCGCTATCCCAACAGGGAACAGTGACCGTTATTGGGACTGCATCCATTTCCTGAAGAAAGGACAATAATGGAGCCCAATACAAGATAATTCTGATACAGTGTCTCATGTAATGTCTATAATCTGGGTACTTTTGCTTTAGAAACAATCCCCACATTAATCCAAACCTGTTCTGTACTTACACAATACTGTTGTTTGAGAGCCTGTTTTTTAATGTGGAAGAAAAGCCCTGATTGGCTTCGAAGTCAGAAAGAGAAATGATTCAGCTACAGAAGGTTCTCAGGGATATGTCAAAGAGGAAGAGTGTTGAAAATATGGATTTAAGTAACACATGTTCAGTAGTAAAACTGTTGGGTTGGTAGCTTGTTTAAGAGTCTCAGGAAGAGACAGTAAAGAAAATAATATTGATGAAATGCACAAATAAGTTGATTTTAACCAAGCAAACTGAACAGCAATCTTTGGTGTGGAGGTAGATCATCTTTTACTGGGGCTAGAAAGTCTGTAAAGTTTATATTGGGGGAATAGGATAGAATGCTTCTTTCTGATGTTTGCACTAAGATCAAATGTCAGATTTTTTCTTTTGTGCGTAACAGCATTTTCTTTTTGTTCCAGGTACATTGGCAGGCTGAAACCAAAAGAGAAAATGCTGGAAAATCTCAGCAGGTCTGGCAGCATCTGTAAGGAGAGAAAAGAGCTGATGTTTCGATCTAACTGACTCTTTGTCAAAGCTGACTCTTGGCAGGCTCTTGTGAATATATCAATGACTGACCATAAAAAAAAAGGAAGAATAGAACATTTTAGTCTGTCAAGCCAGATCTCACCCTGACACCTGACTTGTTGAGTTTGGTTAATTGACCATGCTAAAGAGACCAGAGTGTTCAGGAATGTGTAGATTAGGTGCATTTGTGAGAGGAAATGTAAAGTAATAGGGTAAGGGAATGGGTCTGAGTGGGATATTCTTCGGCGGGTCAGTGTGGATTTGTTGGGCCAAATGGCCTGTAGGGATTCTAAGAATAATCATTTATTCTATGAATTAACCTCAGCTGGGACCATTGCATGGGAAATATGCAAAATACCTTGCAATTATTAGATTATTTTGTTGCAATAATGTCATGATTTGACTTGATTCATTTCTTATGCTCTATACCACTGACTTTTCTCTTCCACAATTCTCCTGTTTCTAGATTATGTTTGCATATTTTTTTTCCGTATTCTCATGACCTAATTAAGCTTAAACATTAATTTTACTACTCTGTGCCTCTTTGATATACATAAAGCCACTTGCACACTTTTGACTGTCTCCGAACACAAAACAAATCAGACACATTGAAAAACTCACATCCAATGATTCCCAATGAGATTTTTTACCCATACCTCTTCATCAATGGTTGCATTGCTTCAGCTGTCTTTCTGCCTTAATAATACAGGGAACATAACAAACCGCGTACACTGTTGAGAATGGAATATCCTCAAAAACATTGAAAAAATTGGGGAAAAAAGCAGGATGTTGAAAATTCAGTACTCCCCTTAGCTCACTAGGTTTCCGTAAAATATGAGGCAGAACTGGCTCAGGCACCACTTCTTGCTGAGAAAGGTAACATGATCAATTGTAAATAGAGCCATCCTCAACTGTGTTTGAAGCATGATTTAAAAATAAAATCTCTCAATGCTGTTTTTTTTTTCAATTAGATTTCCATTGAAATCTTTAAAAAATGAATAACTTTGCTTTTGAAATAAGAGGTGACAATTTCACAGGTTCATTCCACATCTAATGAACACTGCAGCGAGATAATCTACACAGCTGAATATAAATAATCTTGGCTAGAAAGTCTGCTGTTTTCTGGCAAACTATTGAATACCATGCAAAGATCATACCATTTTATTTTACATTATTTTTGGTTATGGAGTTTAGATAAAAGGGCTATTTTTAAACAAGGATTGTAGAAGAAATTACTGCACGCTAACAAGCAAATTACCAACAAAAAAATAGCAAGTTGTGTTTACTTTGCCACTTTCTTCAGGCGATGAGGAAGGTTGTTTGTAGATGAGATGGCACCAGAGGATATACACAAAGTGAGATATACCCAGCAACATGTAACTAATTGGTTTATGGACTGGTGAGTAGTTGTGCATGACAAAGGTCACTAGCCTGACAATAACTACTTGATTGTCTCCTGGGTAACTGAATAACTTGTGGGCATGTATGATATTGACAGAAGCTTTTGAACCGCTGAGTAGGACAAATGGGCCCTCTCTCTCTCCAGTAAAATCACTAGAACCTAAAGAAAGCCAGTTCATTTTCTCCAACCAGTTGCTGTAAGCTGTGGCTCTTATCCAGCAACTAAAAAAATGTCAAAGTTAGTGTACCAGTCATCTATGTCTCCTGTGAAAAAGCAAAAGAACCCAGTGAAGAGAGATTGAAGAATATAAGATCCCTGCTGGCAAAATAATTAATCTCAGTGAAACCTGTAGATTCAAGGCATTGAATAGCTTTCATAAAAAATTTTCCCTCCACCTGTGGTACCAAATATTTTTGATTCTGTCTGTCATGTGGGGGAGTTGTTGGGGGCAGATGTTGATAAAAGAGTTTGAGGTTTAATTAGAAGAATTATACAGCAACAATTCATAGTTACTTAACTGTGGTTAAAATGTACTGACTTGTAATAAATATTGGTTCCAGTTAAATACAGAAACCTGGCTCATGGTTTCTATTCACCTGGATCTATCTGACAAGTAAATAGCAAACTTTGCATTCTTGGATCTAACTTTTGTGACAACTGCAGGAACAGCAGGTCTTGATTTCCCGCGTGCTTCTCCAGAGAGCTGTAATAGTCAGCATGAGGGCAACCTTTCAAATGACAATCAATACAATGTGTTCAGAATCAAAAGACGAAATCCAAAATGCTGAAAATGCTACACAAATCATGGAACATCTGAGGAATAAAATAAAAGGAGGTCATTTTAAACATGTGCAGACGACAAATCAATCTTAGCTGGAACACTACATCCAGGATGGATGTCAAGGCATCAGAGTCAATGAACAAAAGGTTTGGTCTCAGCAAGGTCCTGTGTAATTGCAGCAAAACATCTCAGCTCCTGCACTCAAATCTTCTCTGTATGAAAGACAACATACCGTTTGCCTTATTCACCACCTGCATGCCTACTTCCAGTGACTGGTGTACAAAGATAACCAAGTTTTATTGCCCTTGCTATTTCCTTATCTATCACCATTCACAAAATAATTTACTTTCCTGTTTTTGTTACCAAAGTGGATAATCTCAAATTTATCCATATTACATGTTATTTGCCGTGCATTTGCCCACTCATTCAACTTATCTGAATCACATCTCTGAGGCATCTCTGCATTCTCTTCACAGCTCACTCTCCCATCCAGCTTTGTGTCATCTGCAAGCTTGGGAGATATTACTTTTTGTTTCTTTATCTAGATCATGAACATACCCTAAGAACAGATGGTGTCCAAGCAATGATCACTGTAGTACCCAGTAGACTCTGTCTGCCACTGGGCATAAAAAGATTTATTTATTACATAAAAATATAAGAACAAGGAGCAGGAGCCGACCTTCTGGCCCTTCTAGTCTGATCACCATTCAATAAGAGCATGGCTGATCTTTTCATGGAATCAGCTCCATTGGTCCACCTGCTCACCATCATCCTTAACTCCTTTACTGTTCAGAAATCTATCTATCTTTGCCTTAAACGAAGTAGTCTCAATTGCTTCACTGGGCTGAGAATTCCACAGATTCACAACCCTATGAAGAATTTCTTATTCAACTCAGTCCTATATCTGCTCCCCCTTGATTGAGGTTATGCCCTCTGGTTCTAGTTTCACCCGCCAGAGGCAACAACCTCCCTGCTTCAATCTTATCTTCATAATTTTACATGTTTCTATAAAGTGCCCCCCTCATTCTTCTAAATCCGAATGAGTACAATCCCAGTCACCAATCTTTCCTCACCTGTCAACCCCCTCAATTCCAGGATCATCCTAGTTAACCTCCTGTACACCCCCTCATGCCAGAACATCCTTTCTCAAGGGAAGGAGACTAAAACTGTAAACAGTACTCCAGGTGTGGCTTTGCCAGCATCCTATACAGCTGCAGCATAACCTCCCTGTTTTTAAACGGTATCATTCTGGCAATGAAGGACAATATTCCATTTTTTCAGGATTTAAATAATAATCCATTTTGCTGTTTTATATTTACCAATATTGTACTCCATTTGCTAGATCCTTACGCACTCACTTAACCTATCTATATCCCTCCACAGACTTTCAGTATCCTCTGCACATTTTGCTCTACCACTCATCTTAGTGTCATCTGCGAGCTTTGACACACTCCTCTTAGTCCTCAACTCCAAGTCATCTGTTTTAATTGGAAACAATTGTTGTCCCAACATTGATCCCTGAGACACATGACTAGCCACTGACCGACAGACAGAAAAACACCATTTATCCCCACTCTTTGCTTCTGTTAGCTAACCAATCTTCTATCCATGCTACTACATTACCTGTAATGTTGTGTACCTCTATCTTATGCAGCAGCCTTTTGTGCTGCATGTTGTCAAATGCCTTTTGGCAATCTAAGGACATCATATCCACCAGTTCTCTGTTGCCCATAATATCCACAGTGAATTCCAGTAAAATAGTTAAACATGACTTGCCTTACACAACCCCATGCTACATCTGCCCGATGGGACAATTTCTATCCAGATGTCTTGCTATTTCTTCCTTGATTATAGATTCATGCATTTTCCTAATTGTAGAAGTTAAGCTAGTGAGTCTATGGTTACCCAACTTCTGCGTTACCCAACTTCTGTCCATCTCTTTTTTTTAAAAACGGTAGTGCCACATTTTCTACACTGTATTTCTTGTATATCAATCAATTCTCTATCCATTTCAGTACACATGCCACTCAATCCTTGTGTTTTAGGTCTTGCTGCTAATCTTTCAGGTAGGTCCTTATTAAAAGCTTTTTAAAAGTCCAAATCAATCACATCCACTGGCTCTCCCTTATCAATTCTATTAGATATATCATCAAAACATTCCAGGAGATATGCCAAGTATGATTTTTCTTTCAATAATCCATGCTGATGCTGTCTGATCTTTTTTTTTGTTTGATTTGATTCATTGCCATCACATATACCTAAGGAGAAAGTGAGGACTGCAGATATTGGAAATCAGAGTCGAAAAGTATGGGGCTGAAAAAGCACAGCTGGTCAGGCAGCATCTGAGGATCAGGTGAGTTGATGTTTCAGGCATAATCCCTTCATCAGGAATGTCCTAATGAAGGGCTTATCCCTGAAACATCGATTTGCCTGCTCCTCGGATGCTACCTGCCCTGCTGTGCTTTTCCAGCGCTATGCATTTTGACTCACACGTACCTAGGTCTAGTGAAAAGTTTTGTTCTGGGAGCAGTGCAAGCAGATCATAACAAACAAGGACATACAGATGATAAGGTGTTTGGACAAAATGAGGCATACAAAGTTACAATTGCACAGGAGGTGCACAAATGCAAGGTCAACATTAGATTTGAAGTGAGAGGTCCATTCAGCAGTCTAATAACAGAAGAGAGGAAACTGTTGCTGAGTGAGTCCAAACTTCTGTATCTTGTTATTGTTTTCCACATCCTCTGCTATTAAACCTTTCATAGTGGACTTTAGCATTTTCCCAATAGCCAAGTCAGGCGAACTGGTTTAATCAGTTTCCCGTGTGCAACATTGCCTTTGAGCCCTTCTTGATCAGTTTTCCATGAGGGAACTTATCAAAAACCTTACTGAAATCCATGTGGATCACGCCAAATCATTGTTCTCATCAACATTTCTGGTTAATTCCTCAAAAATATTCAAACACATTTGTCAAATATAAATTTTCTTTAACAAGTGTATGTTGACTATTCCTAATTAATCCTTGATTTTCCAAGTGACAATCTGTTCTATCCTTCAGAATTCTTTCTGATTACTTTGTCATCACTGAGGTTGTACTTGATTTTAATTTCCTTATAATTTCCTGTTCCCTGTAATTTCCCATTCTGAAGGAGGCACTGGACCTGAAAAGTTAATTCTGCTTTCTTTCCACAGATGCTGCTGGACCTGCTGAGCTTTTCCAGAAATTTCTGTTTTGCTTGTAATTTCCTTGCCTGTACCTTCCTCACTTTTTGAATAATGGAACAGTGTTAGCAGTCCTCAAGTCACCTGACACCTCCTCTGTGGTCACAGACATCTTAAAATTACGACTAGAACCCCTGGTATCTCGTTCCTTGCCTGTCTAACATCCTAACTACATCTCATTTAGTCCAACAGGTTTATCCAGTTTTTTGTGTCTGCTAAACTTGTTAATACTTCTCTCTCTCTGTTATTTTAACCTGGTATTTCTCAGACCTCCACCCTGATATCTGAAACTGCAACATTCTTTCTCTTCATGAAGACAAATGCAAAGTAAGCTATGAATTGAATTGAATTGAATTTATTGTCATGTGTACCGAGGCACAGTGAAAAGCTTTGTCTTGCGAGCAATACAGGCAGAACACATATACACCACTGAAGCCAAACGTCAACTCGAGGACACCTCTTCCTAATGCGCCCTTGACCATGACCCCACCCCCCATCACCAAACCATCATCTCCCAGACTATACAGAACCTCATCACCTCAGGAGATCTCCCGCCCACAGCTTCCAACCTCATAGTCCAGGAACCCCGCACTGCCCGGTTCTACCTCCTTCCCAAGATCCACAAGCATGACCACCCCGGCCGACCCATTGTCTCAGCATGCTCCTGCCCCACTGAACTCATCTCTACCTACCTCGACACTGTCCTAGCCCTCCTAGTCCAGGAACTCCCCACATACGTTTGAGACACCACCCACGCCCTCCACGTCCTCCAAGACTTCCGTTTCCCTGGCCCCCAACGCCTCATCTTCACCATTGATATCCAATCCCTCTACACCTCCATCCACCATGTCCAGGGGCTCCAAGCCCTCCATTTTTCCCTCTCCAGACGTCCCCAACAGTACCCTTCCACTGAAACTCTCATTCGTTTGGCCGAACTGGTCCTCACCCTTAACAATTTCTCCTTTGAATCCTCCCACTTCCTCCAGACCAAAGGGGTAGCCATGGGCACACGTATGGGCCCCAGTTATACTTGTCTCTTTGTTGGCTACGTAGAACAGTTGATCTTCCGTAATTACACCGGCACCACTCCCCACCTCTTCCTCCACTACATTGATGACTGCATTGGCGCCGCCTCGTCCTCCCGTGAGGAGGTTGAGCAATTCATCAACTTCACCAACACATTCCACCCTGAACTTAAATTTACCTGGACCATCTCTGACACCTCCCTCCCCTTCCTGGACCTCTCCATCTCCATTAATGACGACCGACTTGACACTGATATTTTTTACAAACCCACCGACTCCCACAGCTACCTGGATTACACCTCTTCCCACCCTACCTCTTGCAAAAATGCCATCCCGTATTCCCAATTCCTCCACCTCCGCCGTATCTGCTCCCAGGAGGACCAGTTCCACCACAGAACACACCAGATGGCCTCCTTCTTTAGAGATCACAATTTCCCTTCCCACGTGGTTAAAGATGCCCTCCAACACAACTCGTCCACATCCCGCACCTCTGCCCTCAGACCCCACTCCTCCAACCAGGATAGAACCCCCCTGGTGCTCACCTTCCACCCTAAAAACCTTCACATAAACCAAATCATCCGCTGACATTTCCGCCACCTCCAAAAAGACCCCACTACCAGGGATGTATTTTCCTCCCCACCCTTTCCACCTTTTGCAAAGACCGTTCTCTCCATGACAACCTGGTCAGGTCCACGCGCCCCTACAACCCACCTTCCCATCCAGGCACTTTCCCCTGCCACCGCAGGAACTGTAAAACCTGTGCCCACACCTCCTCCCTCACCACTATCCAAGGCCCTAAAGGAGCCTTCCACATCCATCAGAGTTTTACCTGCACATCCACTAATATCATTTATTGTATCCGTTGCTCCCGATGCGGTCTCCTCTACATTGAGGAGACTGGGCGCCTCCTAGCAGAGTGCTTTAGCGAACATCTCCGGGACACCCGCACCAATCAACCACACCGCCCCGTGGCCCAACATTTCAACTCTCCCTCCCACTCTGCCGAGGACATGGAGGTCCTGGGCCTCCTTCACCGCCGCTTCCTCACCACCAGACGCCTGGAGGAAGAAAGCCTCATCTTCCGCCTCGGAACACTTCAACCCCAGGGCATCAATGTGGACTTCAACAGTTTCCTCATTTCCCCTTCCCCCACCTCACCCTAGTTCCAAACTTCCAGCTCAGCACTGTCCCCATGACTTGTCCAGACTTGTCCGACCTGCCTAGCTCCTTTTCCACCTATCCACTCCACCTTTTCCTCCCTGACCTATCACCTTCATCCCCTCCCCCACTGACCCATTGTACTCTATGCTACTTTCTCCCCACCCCCACCCTCCTCTAGCTTATCTCTCCACACTTCAGGCTCTCTGCCTTTATTCCTGATGAAGGGCTTTTGCCCGAAACGTCGATTGCGCTGCACTTTGGATGCTGACTGAACTGCTGTGCTCTTCCAGCACCACTGATCCAGATGCATAACACATAGTTAAGTAGCAGATATAGTAAATAATAGGTACACAGCGGGAAAAACAGAAACAGAGGTACAGGCGAATGTTAAGAGTTTGTGAGTCCATTCTAACAACAGTAGGGTAGGAACTGGTGCGTGTGTTCAGCCTTCTCTACCTGATGGTAGAAGTTGTAGAAAAGCATTGCCAGGGTGAGATGGATCTTTGAGAGTGCTGGCGGCCTTTCCCTGACAGTGGGCCTGGTAGATGGATTCTATGGATGGGAGGTTAGCCTTTGTGATTGTCTGGGCCGAATTTACCACTCTCTGTAACCGTCTTTGATCTTGAATAGTACAGTTGCCTTACCAGGGAGTGATACATCCAGACAGAATGCTCTCGACGGTGCACCTATAAAAGTTGGCAAGGAAATTCACCATCATGCCTAATTTCCTCAGCTGCCTGAGTAAGAAGAGATGTTTGTAACCTGTGCATCCACATAAAGTGTTCAAGAAAGCTTGTTGTGGATGACCACTCCCAGGAGCTTGACACCCTCCACTCATTCCACCTCTGTGCTCTTAATGTATAGGGGGGCATGAGTAACAGCCCACCGAAAGTCAATAATGAGTTCCTTGGTTTTGCTGGCATTGAGAGGTAGTTTGTTCTCAGTGCACCATTTTTTCAGGTCTGTAGTCTGTAGTCTGTTTCGTCGCCACTATGGTGGCGTCATCAGCAAACTTGTAAATGACATTTGTCTGGTATTTGGCGACGTGGTCATGGGTATACAGTGAGTACAGTAGGGGGCTGAGTACGCACCTTGGGGTGGCACCAGTGTTGAGTGAGGACTGTACCCATGTCTTCTATATCCATACACAGATCACCAACGAGGAACAAAAGGAACAATCTCTCTCCCTAATTATTGTCTTTTTTTAATATAATTTTTTTCAAACCCTTTGGATATACTTTAATTTTACCTACTAATGCTTTCTTATGCACACGCACAGCTTTCCTAATTCATTTTTAAGTTTGACTGGCACAAAAGGTGAAGTCACACGGTATCAAGGATCTGCTGGCAAGATGGATGCAGAACTGTCTTAGTCATAGGAGACAGAGGGTCACGGTGGAAGTATGCATTTCAGAATGGAGGTTTATGTCTAGTGGAGTTCCACATCTGTGCTGGAACCTTTGCTTTTCAAATACCTTCATGATTTGGCAGAAAACATGGCTGGTCTAATAAGTAAGTTTGAGGATGATGCAAAGATTGATGGTGTTGTGGACATGAGGAGGGTTGTCACAGGATACAGCAAGATATAGATCATAGAACATAAAGCAGTACAGCAAGTGAACAAGCTCGTTGGCCCTCGATGTTGTGCCGACCTTTTACCCTACTCTAAGATCAAACTCACCTGCATACCATTCAGTTTATTAACTTCCATATGCTGATCCAAGAATCACTTCAATGTCCCTAGTGCATCTGACTCTCCTACTATTGCTGCCAGTGCATTCAACGCACTCACCACTCTCTGTGTAAAGGACCTACATCTGACGTCTCCCCGAACCTTCCTCCAATCATCTTAAAATCATGCCCCCTCATGATATCCATTTCTGCCTTGGGAAAAAGTATCCGGCTATCCACTCTATCTATGCCTCTCACCATCTTGTTTATCTTTACCAAGTCACCTCTCATCCTTCTTCACTCCAATGAGAAAAGTCCTAGCTCCCTCAAACTTTGTTCATCAGACATGCCCTCCAGGCCAAGCAACACCCTGGTAAATCTCTTCTGCACCTTCTCTAAAGCTTCCACAATATTCCTATAATAAGGCAACCAGAACTGAATACAATATTGCAAGTGTGGTCTAACCACGGCTCTCTAGAGCTGCAGCATAACCATGCAGCTCTTAAACTCAATCCCCCTGCTAATGAGAACCAACACACCATATGCCTTCTGAACAACCCTATCAACTTGGGTGGCAACTTTGAGGGATCGATGTACATGGTCCCCAAGATCCCTCTGTTCCTCCACACTGCCAGGAATCCTACATTTATCCCTGTATTCTGCATTCAAATTTGAATTTCCACAGTGAATCACTTCACACTTCTCCAGGTTGAACTCCATCTGTCACTTATCAGTCCAGTTCTGCATCCTGTCAATGTCCTGTTGCAAGTTACAACAACCCTCCACACTATCCACAACTCTACCAACCTTCATGTCATCGACAAATTTACTAACTCAGCCTTCCACTTCCTCATCCAAGTCATTTATAAAAATCATAAAGAGTAGAGGTCCCAGAACCGATCCCTGTGGAACATCACTAATCACCAAACCCCAGGTTAAATACCTTCCATCTGTCTTCTATGTGCCAGCCAATCCTGCATCAAGACAGCCAGATTTCCTTGTGTCCTATGCCTCCTTACTTTCTGAATGAGCCTACCACGGGGAACCTTATCAAATGCCTTGCTAAAATCCATGTACACCTCATCCACTGCTCTACCTCCATCAATATGCTTTGTCACATCCTCAAAAAATTCAATAAGGTTTGTGAAGCATGACCTGCCCCTCAAAAAGCCATGGTGATTAACTCCAATCAAACTATGGTTTTCCAAGTAATCATAAATCCTGTCTTTAAGAATCCTCTCCAATACTTTGCCTATCACAGACATAAGACAGACTGGTCTGCAATTCCCAGGATTATTCATATTCCCTTTCTGGAGCAAGGGAATAATATTTGCCACCCGCCAATCATCTGGCACTACTCCAAAGGACAGTGAGAATGCAAAGATCATTGCCAAAGGCACAGCAATCTTTTCCCTTGCTTCCTGCAGAAACCTTGGGTATATCCCACCTGGCCCAGGGAATTTATCTAGCCTTATGTTTTTCAAAATTTTCAGCACGTCCTCCTTCTTAACATGAACATGTTCTAGCATATCAGTCTGTTTCACGCTATCCTCAGAAATATCAATGTCCCTCTCCATAGTGAATACTGAAGCAAAATGTTTATTAAGGACCTCCCCCCACCTCCTCCGACTCCAGTCACAAGTTCCCTCCACCATCCTTGATCAGCCCTACCCCTGCTCTGGCTATCCTCTTGTTCCTCAAATAGGTATAAAATACCTGAGGGTTTTCCTTAATCCAACCCACAAGAGCTTTTTCATGCCCCCTTCTAGCTCTCCTAAGTCCATTCTTCAGTTCCTTCCTAACTACGTCGTAACCTCAAAACCCTCTCTGATCTTTGCCTCCTCAACCTTCAGTAAGCTTCCTTCTTCCTCTTGATTAGATGTTCCACATCCCTTGTCACCCAAGGTTCCTTCACCTTACCATCTCTTCCTTGCCTCAGTGAGACAAACCTGTCCAGCACTATCTGCAAGTGTTTCCTAAACAACCTCCATATTTCTGTCATGCATTTTCCTGGGAATATCAATTTAGGTGCCCCAGTTTTTGCCTAATAGCATTGAAAATCACCCTTGCCCAATGAAATACTTTCCCATACTGTCTGCTGCGAGTCCTCTCCATGAGTATAGTAATGATGAGGGAGGTGTGATCAATATCATCAAAATGCTCTCCCACTGAGTGACCTGATACCTGGCCTTGTTTGATATCAAATCCATTATGGCCTCCCCCGCAGTTGGCCTATCTACACATTGCGTCAGGAAGCCTTCCTGGACACACCTGACAAAAACTGCACCATCCAAACAATTTGAACTTAGGAGGTTCCAATCAATATTAGGGAACTTAAAGTCATCCCATGACAACAGCCCTGTTACTTCTGCCTCTTTCCAAAATCTGCCTCCCAATATGCTCCTCCATGTTTTTGTTGCTGTTGAGGTATGTGTAGGAAACTCATAATAAAGTGAATGCTCCTTTCATGTTTCTGACTTTCGCCCATACTGACTCTGCAAACAAACTCTCCTCAATGACCTCCCTTTCTGCAGATGTGATACTATCCCTGTTATCAATGCCACTCCTTCACCTGTTTTACCTCGCACACCGCTCCCACCCCCCCCCCACCAAATTCCTTTTGAAACATCTAAACCCTGTGATATCCAAATCTCTGCAATGGCCACAACATCATAGTTTCAAGTACTGATCCATGCCCTAAATTTGTCACCTTTCTTTCTGATACTTTTTGCATTAAAATAGACACACTTCAATCCATCACACTGACTGCACCTTTGCCCTATCGAGTGCATATCCCTCTTCACAGACTCTCTGCATGCTATATCTGGCTGTTCAATATCTACTCCATCATCTGACCTGTAGCTCCAGTTCCCACCCTACTGCCAATCTAGTTTAAACTCTTCCAACGAGCTCTCACAAACCTCCCACCCAGAATATTGGTACCCCAACCCATCCTTCTTGTATAGGTCTCATCTTCCCCAGAAAGAATCCCAATGATCCACGTATCTGAAGCCCTCCCTTCTACAACAGCCCTGTAACCACTTGCTCTCTATTCCTAACCTCACTAGAACACAGCCCTGGTAGTAATCCTGAGGTTACTACTCTGCTCATCCTGCCTTCCAGTTTCTAATCTAAATCCTTATATTCTTTTTTCTGGTCCTCCTTCCTTTCCCTACCAATGTTGTTGGCATGGATGTGTACCACGACTTCAGGCTGCTCTCCCTCTCATTTAAGAATCCTGTGGACTCAGTCTGTGACATCCCTGACCCTGCCACCCGGGAGGCAAAATACCATCCATGAGTCTCGATCATGACCACAGAATCTTCTGTCTGTTCCTCTGACGATTGAATTTCGTGCCACTATTACTCTCCTATTCTCCCCCATCCCTTCTGACCACAGAGTCACAAAGCAGGTCTTTTTTTTTCTAAAAGCTGTTTCTTTTCTCAAGGATATTGTGCCCTTGTTTTTTTTCAGAGGGGTCATAAGGTAGCCTAGGCTTCAAATCAACTGCTTTGGTACAGAGATGAAATGGTTTACTGAGAGGCGTTTTGTTCATACATAAACAGATGAGACTTTAGGCTGAAGCTTTTATGTTTTAGAAGTGACCTGTATAATGAAAGCTGAAGTCTTGTTTGAGTTATTTCAGTCCAGTTCAGCAGTGGGCTGTGTGGAAACAGGCTGCTAGACTCTCTCTCCTTCTGCCCTTCTAACTTCAACCTGAAAACCTCTGTTTCATTTTTACTCTTTGTTTAAGGGATTTGTTTATTGGGACTATTGTGTATTTTCGCAACAGCACAACTAAGTCTAGTTTGGATAGATTGAGTTCTATATTCTTTTCATGAATAACTTTTTGTCTGTTTTAAAACCTGATAGTCAACCTAGCTGACGTACTCCAGGTAATTTTCACTGTACACTTACTGAAACAAATTGCAAAGTTATGATCTGGGCTGTCTGCTTTAGAATGTTTTGAGTGGTCTGGCTTAGTCCATAACAATAGACCCAGGCTCTGTGCCAGAATCCTGGCCACTGTGGCAATCCCCTGGTAGGTCAGAGGTAGTTGGAGGCAATGGCAGATGGAGTTTAATCCAGACAAGTATGAGTTGATGCATTTTGGAAGGTCAAGTGCAGGTGGAAATTATACAATGAACGGCAGAAACCTTCGGAGTATTGATATGCTGAGGGATCTGAGTGTGCAGGTGCACAGATCAGTGAAGATGGCAGCATCGGGAGATAACGTAGTAAAAATGCAAAAGACATTCTTGCCTCCATTAGAAGGGGAATTGAGTATAAGGATAGACAAGTTATGCTGTAGTTTTATAAAACTTTAGTTCGAGACCACACTTGGACTATTGCATACAGTCCTGGTCACCACACTACCAGAAGGATGCGCATGCTTTAGAAAGGGTACAGCAAAGGTTTACCAGGATGTTGCCTGGTATGGGGATTTTAGCGATGAAGGAAAGTTGGATAGACTGGGTTTGTTTTCAGCGAATGCAGGAGGTTGAGGGGTGACCTGACTGAAGTTTATAAGATTGTGACTGGCATGAAGTAAGTTGAAAGTATGAGGCTTTTTTTCCAGGATGGAGGGGTGGATGTCCACTACAGGACACAGGTTCAATGTGTGGGTGGGAGTGTTTAAAGGAGATGGGTGGTGGAAGCAGACACAATAAGCAGTATTCAAGAAGCACGTGGATACATACATGAATAGGAAAGGAATAGATGATATGGATGCTGGAAATGAAGATGCTTTTACTATAGACATGCAAAATGTGTCAGTGTTGATGTGGAGAGCTGAAGGATCTATTCCTGTGCTGAATTGTTCTTTGTTCTTCTTCTCCCTGGGACTATTTATACTCATCTAGCGACTGCGCTGATTGAGACTTCAGTGTCTGCAGTAAGGTTTGCTTTTTCTCTTAAGTCTGACTTTGTGTCCCTTGACATCAGGTCCTGGTCCTACCTTTTGACTTTATGGGAATGTAATTTTTCTGCGTCCTTGCTATTTCCTCTTTGAATGCTTCTCACTCCTCTGACAAAGTTTTGCCGGCAAGATTTAATAGAGTTAATCAAAATCACGAGAGGTCCGATCAGAGTAAGCTAAGAAAATGCAAAAATATCGGGAACAAGGTGGCACACATCTAAGGCAGTTCATAAAAGAAGCTAACTGATACAAAGAAAATCGTTTTCATCCAGTCAAGTGGTTAGGATCTGGAGTGCAAGACCTGAGGGAATGGCAGAGATGATTTGAACTGAGGCATGCAAAAGTGAATGAGCTATCAACAAAAATGTGTAGGTTTATGGGGTGAAAGCAGGAGAATGTGACACCAAGTGAGACTTTCATTTGGAATGTCAGAGCAAATATGATGGACAAAATGGTGAGGCCGTGTTAATTTTTCAGGTCAATGACCTTTCATCTGAAAGAAATTGAATATTTCTCCAGCTTTCACTGAGTGCAGAACCATAGTGACTAATTTTCGATTTGAGACCACTGACCAGAAATTATGTTTGCCACAATAAATATGAGAAATATCTAAGCTATAATATCACACAGTAGTGGTAGCTTTCCAAAGGTACTTATCAAATATTTAGTTCCATGTGGGAATTTCTTTTTTATGAAAGTAAAGTTTTTGCAGCTGAGATTGATTTGAAGAGTTCAACACTGCTCTTTGCTTTCTTGTTCTGTCTGCAGCCTCATGACTGGCAGGAGGTCAGATGTGAAGGATAGGTTTCTGACATTGGTTCAAGGTTGGTGTTTAGTATTCAGACTCCATCGGTGACAATGCAGGAATATGCATCATAGACTATGCTTGCAAGAAATCATAAAACTAAATATTTTTTGAGAGCATTTTGAAAGTTTCAAAGCATGCTCCTTCTTAAATTGTCAGCCTGAAGGCATTGCATGGTTGATAACCATCAAGCCATATGCTAAAATTGGCATTACGTTTTATTATGAGTAGGATGAGGAGGTCGGCCCTGAGTCTGCCAGTCTGATAGTGGATCAAAGCACATGCAAGAACAAAAAACAGTGCAGCTCGTGAACAGATCCTCTGTCCCACCAAGTCTGCAATGACACATGATGCCTTTCGAAACTAAAAACCTTTTCCTTCAGGTGGTTTGAATCACTCTATTCCAGGTTTATTCATGTATCTGTCAAGATGCCTGTTAGACATTGCTTATATCAGCTTCTTTACTACCTCCTCTGGCAGCACATTCCAGACACTTACATTACAGACACTGCATTAAAAATAACTTGCCTCTCACATCTCACATGTTGAACAACGAGTTCAACACCCGGCGAGACCCTCTCTGAGGATGAAAGATCAGCCCTCAGCAAAGGCCTCACCTTCATTCCCCTACGCTCTCAGATTAACGAGTTCAACACGCGGCGAGATATCGAACAATTCTACCGCCGCATTCGCCTCCGTGCCTACTTCTTCAACCAAGATTCTCGCCCACCCTCTGACGACCCCTTCTCCTGCCTCCAACACAGCCCATTCACCTGGACGCCCCGTGCTGGCCTCTTACCCATCCTCGATCTCTTCATAGCTAACTGCCGCCACAACATTAACCGCCTCAACCTCTCCACCCCTCTCACCCACTCCAACCTCTCACCCTCGGAACGTGCAGCCCTCCACTCCCTCTGCTCCAACCCCAACCTCACCATCAAACCGGCAGACAAGGGAGGCACGGTAGTAGTTTGGCGCACCGACCTTTACACCGCTGAGGCTAAACACCAGCTCGCGGACACCTCCTCCTACTGCCCCCTTGACCATGACCCCACCTCCCACCACCAAACCATCATCTCCCAGACCATCCATAACCTCATCACCTCAGAGAATCTCCCATCCACCTCCTCCAACCTCATAGTCCCACAAACCCGCACTGCCCGTTTCTACCTCCTGCCCAAAATCCACAAACCTGACTGCCCCAGCCGACCCATTGTCTCAGCCTGCTCCTGCCCCACCGAACTCATCTCTGCATACCGCGACACGGTCCTGTCCCCCTTAGTCCAAGAACTCCCCACCTACGTTCGGGACACCACCCACGCCCTTCACCTCCTCCATGATTTTCGCTTCCCCGGTCCCCAATGCCTTATCTTCACCATGGACATCCAGTCCCTGTACACCTCCATCCCCCATCACGAACGACTCAAAGCCCTCCGGTTCTTCCTATCCCACCGTACCAACCAGTACCCTTCCACTGACACCCTCCTTCGACTGACTGAACTGGTCCTCACCCTGAACAACTTCTCTTTCCAATCGTCCCACTTCCTCCAAACCAAAGGAGTTGCCATGGGCACCTGCATGGGCCCCAGATATGCCTGCCTCTTCATAGGATATGTGGAACAGTCCATCTTCCGCAACTACACTGGCACCACCCCCCACCTTATCCTCCACTACATCGATGACTGTATCGGCGCTGCCTCGTGCTCCCACGAGGAGGTTGAACAGTTCATCCACTTTACCAACACCTTCCAACCCGACCTCAAATTCACCTGGACCGTCTCAGACTCTTCCCTCCCCTTCCTAGAGCTTTCCATTTCTATCTCAGGCGACCGAATCAACACGGACATATACTATCAACCGACTGAATACCACAGCTACCTAGACTACACCTCCTCCCACTCTGCTCCCTGTAAAAACGCTATCCCATATTCCCAATTCCTTCGTCTCCACCACATCTGCTCCCAGGAGGACCAGTTCCAATACCGTACAGCCCAGATGGCCTCCTTCTTCAAGGACCACAGATTCCCCCCAGATGTGATCGACGATGCCCTCCAATGCATCTCCTCCACTTCCCGCTCCTCTACCCTTGAGCCCCACCCCTCCAACCACCACCAGGACAGAACCCCACTGGTTCTCACCTACCACCCCACCAACCTCCGTATACAGCGTATCATCCGCCGTCATTTTTGCCACCTCCAAACGGACCCCACCACCAGAGATATATTTCCCTCCCCTCCCCTATCAGCATTCCGAAAAGACCTCTCCATCCGTGACTCCCTCGTCAGGTCCACATCCCCCACCAACCCAACCTCCACTCCCGGCACCTTCCCCTGCAACCGCAAGAAATGCAAAGCTTGCGCCCACACCTCCTCCCTTACTTCTCTCCAACGCCCCAAGGGATCCTTCCATATCCACCACAAATTCACCTGCACCTCCACACACATCATCTATTGCATTCGCTGCACCCGATGTGGCCTCCTCTATATTGGGGAGACAGGCCGCCTACTTGTGGAACGTTTCAGAGAACACCTCTGGGACACCTGGACCAACCAACCCAACCATCCCGTGGCTCAACACTTTAACTCCCCTCCCACTCCACCAAGGACATGCAGGGCTTGGACTCCTCCATCGCCAGACCATAACATCACGACGTTTGGAGGAAGAGCGCCTCATCTTCCGCCTAGGAACCCTCCAACCACAAGGGATGAACTCAGATTTCTCCAATTTCCTCATTTCCCCTTCCCCTACCTTGTCTCAGTCAAATCCTTCGAACTCAGCACGCCTTCCTAACCTACAATCTTCTTCCTGACCTCTCCGCCCCCACCCCACTCCGGCCTATCACCCTCACCTTGACCTCCTTCCACCTATCGCATCTCCATCGCCCCTTCCCCAAGTCCCTCCTCCCTACCTTTTATCTTAGCCTGCTGGACACACTTTCTTCATTCCTGAAGAAGGGCTTATGCCCGAAACGTCGAATCTCCTGTTCCTTGGATGCTGCCTGACCTGCTGCGCTTTTCCAGCAACACATTTTCAGCTCTCACATCTCCATTAAACATTCCCCTTTTTGCCTTAAACTTATGCCCCCCAGCTACTGACATTTCTATCCTGGCGAGAAAACTCTGCCGGTCCATTCTATCTATGCCTCTCATAATTCCGTCAACCTCTACTAAGTCACCCCTTCAGCCTCTGATGTTCAAGTGAAAGTGCTATTGGCATTAATCTGATCCATGTGCTACACAACTGAGCTAGAGGACTCTTCCACTCAAAGCAGTACAATGCATGAAATAGAAATGAGTGAAAGGAAAAGGTACCATTTCTCTCTCTCTCTCCCTTCCGACAGCAACATTCAGACATCCAAAATCCAGAGCCAACCATGCATTTTGTTCTTATTCAAAAATCATGGTCGTGTCCTTCATTACAAACCTTAGACTTTTATCCAAGGCATCACTATTCTAACTAAAAATCTTGCTTCGGAAATTAATTTGAGGAAGGCTAGTCATTCAGCAGTAGGTTAAAATTTCGAGGGAATCGACTGAGACAAGGTGGGGGGAGGGGAAATGAGGAAACTGGAGAAATCTGACTTCATCCCTTGTGGTTGGAGGGTTCCCAGGTGGAAAATGAGGCGCTCTTCCTCCAACCGTCGTGTTGTTATGTTCTGGCGATGGAGGAGTCCAAGGACCTGCATGTCCTTGGTGGAGTGGGAGGAAGAGATAAAGTGTTGAGCCACGGGGTGGTTAGGTTGGTTGGTCCGGGCGTCCCAGAGGTGTTCCCTGAAGCGTTCCGCATGTAGGCGGCCTGTCTCCCCAATATAGAGGAGGCCACATCGGGTGCAGCGGAGGCAATAGATGATGTGTGTGGAGGTGCAGGTGAATTTGTGGCGGATATGGAATGGTTCCCTTGGGGCCTTGGAGAGAGGTAAGGGAGGAGGTGTGGGCGCAAGTTTTGCATTTCCTGCGGTTGCAGGGGAAGGTGCCGGGAGTGGAGGTTGGGTTGGTGGGGGGTGTGGACCTGACGAGGAAGTCACGAAGGGAGTGGTCTTTTTCGAGGGAATTGACTGAGACAAGGTGGGGGGAGGGGAAATGAGGAAACTGGAGAAATCTGAGTTCATCGCTTGTGGTTGGAGGGTTCCCAGGCGGAAGATGAGGCGCTCTTCCTCCAACCGTCGTGTTCGAGGGAATCGACTGAGACAAGGTGGGGGGAGTCATTCAGCACACTGAGAAAGATTAATTTCTTTAAGAACGAGTCATTTATTGAATCAATGATGAATTCATTACTGAAGACCACCTAAAAGAAAAAGTTACATTTGATATAAAAGTTGCCTGTTAAGCTATCCAAATATTCAACTGACCTATTAGCTATCTGCTAAGTACAATTGCGTGACTCCAGTGGACCCATACAAACACAAAGAATGCTGGGGAAACTCTACAGGTCTGGCAGCGTCTGTGGAGAGGAATATTTCTGACTTGAGAACCATTGGAACAACAATGCACATTAAGAGGGAAAGTGAGCTTTTCCAACAATTAATCTGATTGGTCATAGGGCAAGAGATAGTTGCAGAAGTCTATTAAAGGAAACAGATGAATAAAGAGATAGCACATTTAATTGCTGAGGACATAGAAACAGCACATGGGAAACAACGAATTTCATTTTGTATTGAGTGTAATTAAAGTTTATTCAATACCCACTTGAAATAGATATTTTAAAACATAATTCATAGAAGTGACATATTTGTTCCATAAACATTATGATTACATTTTATGGTCTCGATCAGTTAAATTTGCCTGCCACTTTCCTAATATGATATCCTTGGCGATTAGACTCGATTTGTTGCCAAGAAACTGCTGACTGAAGTTTATATATTGCCTGCATAAGCGCAATGTTTCACCATTTTACAGAGGCCTGTGCACATTGCACAAAGCTGTTAGAAAGGCGAAATCAAGACATTTAAGTCCATCAAGTATTCACTTTCCTGACATATTGTGGTGAAACTTTACATTCGGATGTGGCATGTTGACAATCCATGCCATTATTTGCTGAAATGCAAAAGAAATGTGGGATAAGTTTTTATGCATTGCTTTCAAAATCATTTTGATATATTAAAAGACAAAATATTTTATATATTCTTTTCAAGAATAAAGCAATGTCAACAAGTCTTTTGGATGCTGTAAGCCATTTCATTTATCAATTCTGACTCATCAATTTCTGTTTCCTATCTTTAACAAAAACTGTTTAAAGTCTTCCATGTGAAAGCTAAAATGGAAGTTTTAGATCCAGCATTGATCAAAGTGATATGTTTGTGTCTCAAATTGTATCAAGGTTTTGGGAGCTGATGAGTACTTAAACTGTCTTCAGAGAAGGTAAAAACGGCAGTCATGCAGGAACAAACAATATACTGAAAACAAAATCACTCATGTTGGAAGTTGATGTTAGGAATTTATCTTGAGGTGGCAGAAAAATGAACATCTATTGAATTGGCTTCCAGAGTAGCAAATTTCTCACTTCCTTATGTAAGATGCCTTGGGATACCGACAGGATTTGGTAGAAGTAATGAATTTAAAATCAAAGAGATGGTGGGAAGTGGTAATATTAATAGACTTGTAGTCCAGCGACCCAGGTTCTAGTTTCATGGGTTTCAATCCGACTGAGCTGTGGAATTTACAAATTTAATTACTGTAGACTTTTTATTATCCGGAAGCTATGGAACCAGGAGTGTGTCAATTGATCAAATACTCTAAATAATCAAGAGATCCAAATTATCAGCATAAAAACACACACTAAGTAATACAAGTGTAATGCAGGAGGTAGGCACATCACTGTTATTCTTTATTTACTGCTAAATCATTTAAGTAATAAATTCCTGATGAAGGGCTTATGCCCGAAACGTCGAATTTCCTGTTCCTTGGATGCTGCCTGACCTGCTGCGCTTTTCCAGCAACACATTGTCAGCATTTAAGTAATAACACGACTTTGCCTCAAATAAAGCTTACCAGCAGAGAGCCTTTGTACTTGCACCCTCAACTGATAACTCGATGTCATGGTACAGAGGAACCTAGATTATCTGAACGACACGGGTGGGGAGTATTTTTTTTGGATAATCGAATGTCGGATAATTGATAACAGCTGGATAACAATTCAGCCAAGCACCAGACTTTGTGATCTTGTTTGGATAATCCGAAGTTCAGATAATTGACTTTGGATAATTGAGGTTCCTCTGTATTTATAGATTGCGGTATTTGAGGAGAAATTGAATCAAATTTGAATCAACTGTTGATATTTCACCTAGCAGAGGTGCCAGTGTTGGATTGGGTGGACAAGGTCAACATCACATGACACGGGGTTATAGTCCCACTTGCTTATTTGAAAACACTAGCTTTCAGACCTGATGAAGGAGCAGCGCTCCAAAAGCCAATGCTTTCAAATAAATCCGTTGGATTATAATCTGGTGTTGTGCGATTTTTGATGTTTCATGTAACCATTCAATTGATTCCACAAGTGTATTAACATTAAGGTAAATACATTTAAAAAGTTTTAATAATTGAACAGAATAATAAAGTAAACTTTATGATAGTTGAGGTATATTATTTTTGTTCCAGTTCATAAGGTTCAGGTTAAAATAAAGTTTGCTGTAATTAAACAGAGTCATACAGTCAAATCTGGCTTGAAATTTAGTCTCAGTAACTATGTTCATAAAACTGTCAATGAATGTTAGGTTAAAAAAGACCAAAAAGAATTCTTGATTCACAGTCGTTTGAACAAAGTAAGTTTTGCATATGTCAGAGCTAAATCATTGACATCTTCTCCTAAGACTGCTCTCTTATATTCAAAACTCTCCAGTCAGAAACAGCCTCTCTGTATCCATTTTGTAAAGTCCTCTCCAATCTTGAATGTTTAAATGAGATGAGCTCTCCTTCCTTTAAGCCTCCGAGAATATACCCCCAATTTACTGATCTTCTCTCACTCTTCTCTTGAGCTGATATCATGGAAATGACACAGGTTAAACTCTGTGAACTCAGTTGTAAATGAAACTCTGTGGAGTATAATCTGACATCATCACCTCTGTAAACCCACATATTGCAAATCAATTTCTCAAAACCTTAGTGATTTCAGTACGTGTGGTACTGACTACGGAATCAAAATTTATCCCCTTGCTACAACTATCAATCGAAACAAGAACCTCTTTTCCTTTCACTTAAAAAAAAATCAACATCTACATATTGCGATGGTTTTCTTCCATTTGATTGTGGAATGAAAAAGACCTTGGCTTTTTCTGAGAGCCACTTCACACTTTTCACTAGTAATTCAATATATCTTTGAATACCAAAAATAGCTCCTTGCTATTGCTTTCTACAGACAAATCCATATGCTCTTGATGAAATATCTCTAACAATCATTTTCTAAACTTTTTGGAGTGATGACTCATAAGCCCCAGTTGAGATAGTCCTCATCCTTACTCACTTAAGTTCTATATGTAAAATCCTCCTGCAATTTCTTATCTTCACTGGTTCAAGATTGGATATTCATTACAATTATGTTCTTTGTTTCAAAACATATCCTTGTGAGTTGTTTTTCTAATGTCTCTGGTAGACGTGGTAAATAATTGCATATGTAAAGTAATTCACAGGTGTATGAAAACCCCAAAGAATGCCTGCATTTCCATGATCTGTTGACTTAAGATATTTGGTCTCATGCTGAAAGCTCAGTTCCTCATTTGGCTCTTCTTGCTAAAAGTGCTCAGTGAGCACTTCCTGAATGACAGAATGCATTTGAATTTATTAGATTACTTACAGTGTAGAAACAGGCCCTTTGGCCCAACAAGTCCATGGCGACCCGCCGAAGTACAACCCACCCATACCCCTACATTTACCCCTTACCTAACACTAAGGGCAATTTAGCATGGCCAATTCACCTGACCTGCACATCTTTGGACTGTGGGAGGTAACCAGAGCACCCAGAGGAAACCCACGCAGACACAGGGAGAATGTGCAAACTCCACACAGTCAGTTGCCTGAGGTGGGAATTGAACCTGGGTCTCTAGTGCTGTGAGGCAGCAGGGCTAACCACTGTGCCACCGTGCCGCCCACCAACCTGTGACATATTTGTTTCTGTGTTCTTGAAGGGTGATGATAGGTTAGTAATCCTTGATCCAAAAACTTTGGAACCAACTGTTTTTCAGATAAAGGATATTTTAGGTTTCCAGATACAAAGAACATGACAGCACAGGAACGGGCCCTTCGGGCCTCCATGCCTGCGCCGATCCATATGCTCTATCTAAATCTGCCGCTTATTTTCTAAGGGTCTGTATTCCTTTGCTCCCTGTCCATTCATGTATCTGCCTAGATCCACCTTAAATGACACTATCATTCCCACCCCAACACCTCCGCTGGCAACATATTCCAGGCACCCACCACCTTCTGTGTGAAGAACCTTCCACATATATCTCCCCCAAACATTTCCCCTCTCGCTTTGAACCCCTTCTAAGGCCTGGTACTAATCATCTCGCAACTAAAAGCAAAATATTTACTTAACTCTTGAACTCATCATAACATAATCTGCAAAGGAATAGAATTATATTATCTTTATTAAAAATTTGATGGCATCTGTAAACTGCTTTTTTATTTTCTCTGCAATTCTTATTCTTAGTCTCCATTTGTTGTTACACTTGTCCCTTAGTTCTATTTGGCTTTGCTCAGGCTGTTTGGATTGTCTCTGAGTTTCATTTCTACTGTTGGTGATGGAATTACATTTTCAAGTCTTTTGCACCCATTTTCCAAGTACTGTTTCTGCTGCTCTCAGACTGAGTACAACTTTTGATCTTCCTGCTCAATAATGATTCAATTTTTATCTATGCACATTCAAGTTCAAAGTGGTCTATTGTTTGATCTCGAATATTGAGGTGAATTTTCCCAGAAATTGGTAAAGTGTCAAAGTTTTCAAGTTTCATAGTGGAATTCTCTTTTTCTTTTTCAACTCAGTTGACTCATTGTGTAACTAAAAACAAAGTTGTTGTGGTTCTGTTCGCCGAGCTGGGAGTTTTTCTTGCAAACGTTTCGTCCCCTTTCTAGGTGACATCTTCAGTGCTTGGGAGCCTCCTGTGAAGCGCTTCTGTGCTGATTCCTCCGGCATTTATGACACCTTTATAATCATTAAACACGCAGAAATAGAGAACACACACCGGATCATCAATGCCACACTCACAGGAATCCGATTTACGAGAGAGGAAGAAAAGGACAACCAGCTCCCATTCCTGGACGTGATGGTACAAAGAACACCGAACGGAGATTTCACCACGAAGGTATACAGAAAAGCTACACACACAGACCAAGTCCTGAACTATGAAAGCAACCACCCCAATGCACATAAACAAAGTTGCATCAGGACATTATTCAAAAGGGTCACAACACACTGCAGCACAGCTGAACTACAAAAAGAGGAAGAAGAACACCTATACAAGGTATTCAACAAAAACGGATATCCGTGCAATTTCATCAACAGATGCCTCAGGGAAAGACAACGAAATGAGGACATGCCACAACCCAAAGGACTGGCCACACTCCCATACATCAGGAGCATTTCAGAACTGACAGCCAGACTGCTGCGACCACTAGACTCATAACAGCACACAAACCAACAGCCACTCTCAGACAACAACTCACCAGGACAAAGGACCCGATACCCAGCAGCAGCAAAACCAACGTGGTTTACAAAATCCCATGCAAGGACTGCACAATACACTCCATAGGACAAACAGGAAGACAGCTAACAACCCGCATCCATGAACACCAACTGGTCATGAAACGACACGACCAGCTATCCCTAGTAGCCATACACTCAGATGACAAACAACATGAATTTGATTGGGACAACACCACCATTATAGGACAGGCCAAACAGAGAACAGCCAGGGAATCCCTAGAAGCATGGCACTCATCCACGAATTCGATCAACAGACACATCGACCTAGACCCTATATACCGGCCACTGCAGCGGACAGCTACTGATAACCGGAAGTGGCAGATTCAAACCAATATAAATGCCGGAGGAATCAGCACAGAAGCTCTTCAAAGGAGGATCTCAAGTTCTGAAGATGTCACCTAGAAAGGGGATGAAACGTTTGCAAGAAAAACTCCCAGCTCGGCGAACAGAACCACAACAACGAGCACCCGAGCTACAAATCTTCTCACAAACTTTAAAAACAAAGTGCACAACATTCACTAAATCTTGCACATTGCTCAGACAGCATCAATATTAAATTTAGGAATTTCAAGAGTCTCAAAATGTTCTTCTGTTCTAAATTTCTCAAATTAAATCCAAATATGAATGGTATACATGCTTCATGGCATATTTCTTTTGTGTGTTGACTTCAGTAAGTCTCAAAAGCAAATAACCTGCATGAAACAAACTTCACTGACACCTTTCCAACCGAGAGAGCAGCAGAGAGGACAGTCTGGCAAAATTCTCAGCTCTGATGATTCATGATATTGACAGAAAAGATGAATGTCACGTCAGAAGACTTGAAAGAAAGTATATTACCTTCTTTAAATTTCCTTTTTGAAAGAAATGGAATCATCTCGAGTTTTAAAATGGCCGCTATCAAACACATGGTGGCATGGTGCTTCAGTGGTTAGCACTGCTGCCTTACAGCACCAGGGACCCGGGTTTGATTCCAGCCTCGGGTGACTGTGTGGAGTTTGCAGATTCTCCCTGTGTCTGTGTGGGTTTCGTCTGGGTGCTCTGATTTCTTTCCACAATCCAAACAGCAGTAGGTTAGGTGAATTGGCCATGCTAGGTTGCCCAAAGTGTTCGGTAAAATGTAGATTAGGTGCATTAGTCAGAGGAAATGTAGAGTTATAAGGTGGGGTGAATGGGTCTGGATGGGTTACTCTTTGGAGGGTTGGTGTAGACTTGTAGGGTCAAATGGCCTGCTTCCACACTGCAGGGATTCTTTGACAAGGGGGGAATACTGAATTCTTCCAGACATTTTCAGGAATTATTGAGCACAAGCTAACTCATCATCTCACTGAATGGCACCTGTCAAACACAAAATGGGAACATTGAATTATCCCAGACATTTCCAGCAATTATTGGGCACTAGCTAGCTCATCATCTCTCTGGACTGTCACACCTTCAATTTGCATGAACATACCAGTCAAGCTCACAGGAAGGGACCCCAGGCAATGTGTCTCCATAATAAGTTTAGATTAGAAAGCTATTGAATGCCAGTATGTTGAACGTGGCGCGAATAGTCCCTCAGTTAACCTCTATGACACATTGTTATCGAATCGATCCAGTTAACAGAAGGGATTCAACCACAGAGCTCAGTCACGTGACTGAAATTGCTGGTTTTGAATATCTTCAATTTTACAGTTTAATTTTTTAACATTATTGTATTTTTAACACTGGAATAAACATACCATTAGCAACTTCACTCTTAACTAATTTTGATGTCAATGTCTCAAAGTAGACTGTGCTCTGGGAAGAATGTCCCAATTTCCCAATTGTAAAACCGCCACTACTTTAATGACAAATAGACTGCTTGGGAATTCCAGAAAAATGGATTTCTATGTGCAGCCAAGCAAAACGATTTGTATGGACAGTGTCTTACTGGATTCTAACTGACGTGAACTAATACAACATCTGCTTTCGAGGTAATTCACAATTTTTGACCTCTTTCCATTTTTTTCTTTCGTTTTCTGTCTTTTTTATTCTTTCTTTCTTGACTACATGTCTTTGTAAGTGCCTGTGGGTTGCAAACAATTCCCTTGGGTTAACAAATCCCCCAGGTTTTGAATGCATCAATAAACCATCCTTTGCAAAAAAAGTAATACAAAAACTATACGGGCATCACGGTGGCACAGTGGTTAGCACTGCTGCCTCACAGCACCAGAGACCCGGGTTCACTTCCCGCCTCAGGCAACTGACTGTGTGGAGTTTGCACGTTCTCCCCGTGTCTGTGTGGATTTCCTCCGGTTTCCTCCCACAGTCCAAAGATGTGCGGGTCAGGTGAATTGGCCATGCTAAATTGCCCGTAGTGTTAGGTAAGGGGTCAATGTAGGGGTATGGGTGGTTTGTGGGTCGGTGTGGACTTGTTAGGCCTGTTTCCACACTGTAAGTAATCTAATCTATACCAAAGTAAAAGGACTAGAATTAGCACAGTAATCCTGAGAAATAGAAATGGGAGTGACTCCAAAGTCATTGGTTGGAACAGGAGTTAGAAATGCTGGTAGTATATTAGGTTCCACTGGCAAAACAATGAAAATTATAAAGAAAGTGGTCAGAGCCAGAGTCCTATGATTTATATCTGTATACTGAAAGGCAGAAACCTGAATTCAAAATAGTGCAAAGAAAACTAACTAAAATGACACCAAACATAAAATGGATAAGGACTGATGAGCTTTTGCAGAGAATTTCTGGAGAAATATGGGAGGATTTTCATCAAGTTATAACTATATAATTAAAAATTATGTAAGTGGAGCATGTCTGACATTTCTGCATAATACAGGGTAACTGCCATTGTGTTGACATCAAGTCATGCAGTATCTTGATTATCTTAAAATTCACATTCACTAAAGAGCAGCAATTAAAAAACACTTGAACACTCACTTACTGGCTCAGTGCACTTCAATATAACAATAAATTCAATTCACAGACAAAACTATAAATTGCAACATGTTGCTTATTCATTACAAAATAAGAATGTCTTTGGATGCCAACAAGGTGTTTTCAGTCTTCCTTCTTTGTCACACACTTAATTCTACCTCATGGCTAAAATATTAGGAACACCCTGCACAGTTACATTTATTCCCTAGCCTGTGTTTACTCTTCCAAATTTTATCACTTGCACTTCCCAGACTTTAATCAATCCATCATTGGTAAATGAGTTTTAATCTTCGTGAAATTTCCTCCCTACTCTTCAACTCACGACCTGTCTTTACTTCTTCAAGTAGTTCCTTTTTGATCACATTTCCTAATATTTCATTTTGTGATTCAATGTTAAGTTTTGTTCATATATGTTCCTGTGAAATACCTAGGAAGTCTTCAAGACACACAAAACTGTATAAAAATGCATATTGTTGTTCCTGAACTCAAATGATGCTACACTCTCAGAGCAGACTACACAAAGTTATGGTATGATCTGACAAGGGACCAGTAATTCTAATTTTTAAAGGAGTCAATGTCTTAAAATATGATATCAAAAGGACTTACTTGGCAAATAAAGCCACAAGGTTCCATGGTTTTGAGCAAACAACAATGAACTTTACTTTATAACATTTGAATATTAATACCACTACAGTATTTGTGAAACATATAGGATTCTTAACAGGTTTAGGATCATAGATGAAAGTGAGGACTGCAGATGCTGGAGCTTAGAGTTGGGAGCGTGGTGCTGGAAAAGCACAACAGGTCAAGCAGCATCCGAGGAGCAGGAAAATTGATGTTTCGGGCAAATGCCCTTCATCAGAAATGAGGGTGGGAGCCTCGGGGGTGGTGAGATAAATGAGATGGGGCGGGGCTGGGTGGAAGGTAGCTGAGAGTGCAATAGGTACATAGAGGGGGGGTAAAGGTGATTGATCAGGGGACCAGATAGGTGGGAAGGAAGATGGACAAACGGGATGAGTCATGAGGATGGTGTTGAGCTGGAAGGTTGGAACTGGGGTATGGTGGGGGGAGAGGAAATGAGGAAACTGGTGAAATCCACACTGTTGCCATGAGGTTGAAGAGTGCTGAGGTGGAAATGAGGCGTTCTTCCTCCAGGCATCAGGTGATGAGGGAGTGGCGATGGAAGAGGCGCAGGAACTGCATGTCCTCAGTAGAGTGGGAGGGGGAAATTGAAATGTTCGGCTGCGGGGCAATGGGGTTGATTGGTGCGGGTGTCCCAGAGTTGTTCTCTGAAGTGTTCTGCAAGTACGAGTCCTTTCTCCCCAATGTAGAAGAGACTGCATCGGGAGCAACGGATGCAGTAAATGATGTGTAGAGGTACAAGTGAAACTTTGATGGATGTGGAAGGCTCCTTTGGGGCTTTGAACGGGGGTTGGTGGGGGAGGTATTCACAGCAACATAGGAGAAGGAGTAGGCAATTCAGCCCCTCAAGCCTGTTCCACCATTTAATAAGATCATGGCTGATCTGCAGCCTAACTCCCTATGCCAGCTTTGGGTCCATATCCTTTGATACATTTAAATTTAATAATTGATTTGCCGTCTCAGGTAGAGAGTTCCAAACTACTCTTTGCATGTGGAAGTATTTTCTAACATCTCCTCTGAATGGTCTGACCATAATCCTTAGATGATACCCCTGATCCTAGAATCCTCAACCAGTAAAAATAGTTTATCTACCCTGTTGTTCCATGTTAATATCCTGGAAACCTTGCTTACATCGCCTCTTAACTTTCTAATTACTAGACAATGATATCCTAATTTGTCTAATCTCTCGTCATAACCTAACCCCTGGAATCCAGGTGTCATCCTTCTAAACCTGTGTTGAACTCCCTCCAAGGCCAAAACATCCTTCATAAGGTGTGGTGCCCAGATCTGCTCACAGTACTCAAGGTTTTGTATAACTGCAACATGACATTTGCATCCTTGTACTCCAGACCTCTGCATATAAAGACCAGCATTCCATTAGACATGTTGATTATTTTTTGCGTAAAAAATGAGGTCTGCAGATGCTGGAGATCACAGCTGCAAATGTGTTGCTGGTCAAAGCACAGCAGGTTAGGCAGCATCTCAGGAATAGAGAATTCAACGTTTCGAGCATAAGCCCTTCTATTTTTTGCCCCTCTTCATAGCATTATAAAGAGCCATACACCAGAATCTCCAAATCATGTTGGATATCCACTGTATTTAACTGTGTGCCTTCTAAAAATAGCATGATCTACCCTCTTTCAGTCCAATATGGATAACGTCATATCCTGCCAACTTGAGTACGTACCCATTATTGAACTCAGTTTCCTGCCACTCAAACAATTTGCTATCCATGTCAGTGGTTTTCCCACAATTCTATGGGCATTTGGAGTTTAATTCTGATAAATGTGAGGTGCTGCATTTTGGGAAAGTAAATCATAGCAGGACTTATACACTCAATGGTAAGGTCCTAGGGAGTGTTGCTGAACAAAGAGACCTTGGAGTGCAGGTTCATAGCTCCTTGAAAGTGGAGTCACAGGTAGAAGGATAGTGAAGAAGGCATTTGGTATGCTTTCCTTTATTGGTCAGAGTATTGAGTACCGGAGTTGGGAGGTCATGTTGTGGCTGTACAGGACATTGGTTAGGCTACTGTTGGAATATTGGGTACAATTCTGGTCTCCTTCCTATCAGAAAGATGTTGTGAAACTTGAAAGGGTTCAGAAAAGATTTACAAGGATGTTGCCAGGGTTGGAAGATTTGAGCTACAGGGAGAGGCTGAACAGGCTGGGGCTGTTTTCCCTGCAGCGTCGGAGGCTGAGGGGTGACCTTATAGAGGTTTACAAAATTATGAGGTGCATGGATAGGGTAAATAGGCAAAGTCTTTTCCCTGGGGTGGGGGAGTCCACAACTAGAGGGCATAGGTGTAGGGTGAGAGTTGAAAGATATAAAAGAGACCGAAGGGGCAAATTTTCACACAGGGAGTGGTACATGTATGGAATGAACTGCCAGAGGAAGTGTGGAGGCTGGTACAATTGCAACATTTAAGAGGCATTTGGATGGGTATATGAATAGGAAGGGTTTGGAGGGATATGGGCCGGTTGCTGGCAGGTGGGACTAGATTGGGTTGGGATATCTGGTTGGCATGGACGGGTTGAACCGAAGGGTCTGTTTCCTTGCTGTACATCTCTATGACTCTTTGACTCTGTAACTAATGGTCTCTTGCGTTGGACTTTATCAAAAGCTCATATAAACAGCATCCATTGACTTACACTGTCCATCAGGTTTGTCACCTCTTCCAAAAATACTCCATGAAGTTTGTTAAGCATGATCTACCCTTCATGAATCCATTGTGACTCTCTCTGATAAACCAAAATCTTTTGAGGTGATCAGTTACTCTCTCTGATTACCCTCTCTGTGTAAAAACGTGCACCTCATATCTCTTTTGAACATTCCCTCTCTTATCCTAAATGCATGTCTTCAAGTATTAGGTTATTACAATAGTTATGACCCCTAAATCCAGGTAACTCTGAAAAATTATGGTTACAGTGTTAGCAAAGTGCTCTCCTACCTTTTTCAACACCGGTGGATGGAAACCATCAGGACTGTGGATTTGTCACTCTTCACTTGCATTCATATCCCCATTATTCATGATTTGCTTAAGCTAATTTTATTTATACCTTTAATTTCTTTGGGCATCCTATTCTCCTTTGCTGCTGTGAACAATGAAACAAATTAATTATTCAACATGTCTGTCATTTTCCCACGGTCATTGATATTATCCCAATTCTCAGCCTTCAGTGTGTCAATAATACCCTCAACCAGCCGATTTACCTTCATATAATTATAAAACCCCTTCTTATTGTCTGTTATGCCCCTTGCACGTTTCCCGTCATCAGGCTTTTTAGCTGGTCTCATCAGCCACTTTGTGGCCTTTTGTTGGTCTTCATATTTCATCCATTTTGTGAGATCTGCATAGGTTTTTTAAAACCCTTGGTCTGACAGAGTAAATGTCGGGAGGATGTTTTCCCTTCAGAATAAAGGGGTACCAATTTTAAGACTGAGATGAGGAGGAATTTCATTCTCAGAGTTGTGAGCCTTTAGAACTCATTGCCATAGAGCTGTGCAGGCAGAGTCCTTCTGTAAGACTGAGATAGATTCTTGATCAGGCAGGGAATCAAGGGTATGAAAGTGTATGTGAGGAATGTAATTTCTGTCATGATCCTATTGAATAGTAGAGTAGACTTGACATTGCCTATTCCTGTTACTATTTTTTAAGGTCTTATAATCTAAAACGCACTTATAACATCAAAATTAAATATGTAATAAGTAGGAGTTTATAGATAAGGTGAATGAGAGGTATCTTTTCCCTGTGCTGGGAGATTTCAAGACTAAGGGGCATATTTACTAAGGTGAGAGGGGAGAGATTTAAAAAACACATGAGGGGTGATTTATTTTACGCAGAGAGTTTGTGTATGAAATGAACTTCTATAGGAAGTGATGGATGCCAGACAGTTATGTTTAAAAGTCATTTGGATACATACATAAATGTTTGGAAGAATATGAGCCAAGAACTGAGAGTTGGGACTAGTTTAATTTGGGATCATGGTTGGCGTGATCTGGTTGGACTGAAGAGTCTGTTTCCGCTCTGTAAGCAATAGACTGTGATTGAACACCTCATCGCGCATTAAATGGAAATGCAATGAAGGTAGATTCCATGGATTCCTCAGCAATTTCCTGAGATGGAATGATACAGTGGGTCATCAAATTTCATTATATTTCATGGGTGATTATATTTCTTTGATTTTGCTAATTGAATCTTGAAACTCCTATGAAAAGCTTCCCTGTCATGGACTGTTCCTATCCCAGTATTCCACCCTCATTTTCCTGGGTCTATATTCTCCAGGACTCCAGTAGTCACTCACAAGCATAATTCCAGCTTTTCATTGACAGCTTGCGTCACTGGTCCAGCACTGCCCCCTGGAGTTTTGGCAGAGCTTCAATCTTGCACGAGGGAATACGGTTTGTGAGGCTTGCAATTACATTGAAGCATTTATGCTCACTGGCTTATTCTGATGCTCTCAGGTGTTTATAGGGTTTATAGAATCCCTGCATTGTGAAAACAGGCCCTTCAGCCTAAGAAGTCCCCACCGATCCTCCGAAGAGTAACCCACCCATACCGCCTACCCTATATTTACCCCTGATTAATGCACGTAACCTACACATCCTTGAACACTATTGGCAATTTAACGCAGCCAATTCACCTAACCTGCACATCTTGGATTGTGGGAGGAAACCCAGAGCACCCACAAAACACGAGAAGAATGGGCAAACTCCACACAGACAGTCACCCAAGGCTGGAATTGAACTGGGGTCTTTGCTGCTGTGAGGCAACAGTGCTAACCACTGTGCCACTGTGTCATTCCCTAAGCTCAACTCAGGTCTCTCATGTTAGAACCAATGAACTTGCCACTTTTACAACACCCAGAGCATCATCTGAATCCTGTCCCCAACACTTTGTTGTCTAATAATTCCAAGAACCTTATCCTGCATCCTAAAACAACAGAGCTACCCAGTTGTTCTTGATACCTGACCAAGCCAGAATTTGTATAGTTTGGCTGCCTTCCCAACAGAACAGTTAACTACAGCAGTATTAACATGGAATCTTTGTTTCCTAAGTGGTCATGGATTGTTGACTTGCTCAGTACAAAATTTGGATACAAAGAGAGGATTTCACCAAAAGTTGTGGTTAAACGATCACTTCTTAGATTAATGTAAAACTGTGTTAAGTATATGTTTAGTCAAATAAATATAGCAAGCACTTTACAAAAACTGAAAAAGCTGCAGATGCTGTAAATCATAAACCAAATCAGAAGCTACTGGAAAAGCTCAGCATGTCTGGTAGCATCTGTGAAGAGAAACCAAAGTGAATGCTTCAGATCCATGAACTTTGATTTCTCTGCATAGGTGCTGCCAGACCTGCTGAGCCCTTTAAGCGACTCCTGTTTTTAAAACAAGTATTTTATTAGGAAGATAGTCAGAACAGAACAAGGGAAGCCAGCTACTGAGACGAGAGACATAGCGTGGAGTTCTTGTGCTCCTGCTGATCTCATGGAGAGCTTTGTGTGCAGTTTGGGTGCAAACTGTTTTCCAATGTTAAATTGAATTGCTTATCATGTACTTTGTTTCACATACCTAGTGGCAAAGCATGTCAATTTCCATGATCAATTTCCACTATTATTGTTTGTGCAACTCTGCTGCATGAGATTCGCTGTCATGATTCATGGTTCTCTATGTTAGAATGACAATGACCACATTTCAAAAGAATATCATTGGCTGTTGTTTTATTCATTCATATGATGAAGTCTTCATTGGCTGTGTCAGCATATAAGGTCTATCTCTAATTGCCCTTGAGTGTGTGCTGGTTTGCCTTCTAGAGTTGCCTTCTAGAGCTACTGCAGTTTATGTATTGTGGGTAAACCTTTAATGGCCATTAGGAACATAATGTCAATCATATATCATAAATTAATTGAGTACAATTTGTCAGCATTTGGCACATTTGCTTCTAAACCCTTCATATTCACGTACCCATCCAAATGCCTGTTAAATGTTGCAATTGTACCGTCCTGTACCATCTCCTCTTGCAAGTAGTTTCCTAGATGCACCACCACCTGCATGAGAAAAGTTGCCCCTCAGGTCCCTTTGATAGCTTGCCCCCTCATTTTCAACCCATGTCCTCTAGTTTTGGACCCCCTTACACTGGAAAAAGACTTTGGTTGTTCACCCTGTTTATGCACTCCATGGTTTATAAAACCTCTATCCTCTGATGCTCCAGGGAAAAAAAGCCCCAGCCTGTTTGTCTCTCCTGATAACTTAAATTCTCCAATCCCAGTAAAATCCTTGAAAATCCTTTCTAATCCCTTTCAGGTTTAAGGACATCTTTCCTGCAGCAGGGAGAGCAGAATTGAATGCAATATTCTCAGCCCATTGAATCTGCTCCATCATTCGATCACAGATGATATGTTTTTAAATCCCATTCTTTTGCCCTCTTTTCATTTACCTTGACAATCAAGAATCTGTCTATCTGTCTTACATACACTTAATGATATTGCCTCCATAGCCTTCTGAGGCAATGATTTTGAAAGATTCACCTGTCTTTGGCTGAAGAAATTCCATCTTATCTTAGTTCTAAAGGGTCGTTCCCTCACTGAGATTTTGCCCTTGGGAAGGCTGCATTGATATGGAGGGAATTCAGGATTTTGACCCAGCCACAATGAAGAAATGGAATGTATTTCCACATCTGCATGGTGAGTGGCTTAAGGGCACTTGAAAGTGGAGGTGTGCTTATGTACCTACTGCCCTTGTCCTCCTAGACAGAAGTGGTTGCAGGTTTACGGGTCAGTATATGGATCTTTGGTGAATTTCTGCAGTGCATTTTGTAGATAGTAGGCAAAAGTGAGGACTGGAGATGCTGGAAATCAGAGTCACGATTAGAGTGGTGCTGGAAAAGCACAGCAGGTCAGGCAGCATCCGAGAAGCAAAAGATTTTCTTCATTGGTGAAGGCAGTGGATATTCGTGGATATGGTGCTACATAAGCAGGCTGCTTTTTCCTGGACGGTGTCAAATATCTAAAGTGTTGATAGGAGCTGCACTCATCCAGGCAGTGGGGAATATTGCATCACACTCCTGACTTGTGCCTTGTAGATGATGGAGAGGCCTTGGAGAGTCAGGTGGTGAGAGTCTTGCTGCCATATTCTTAGCCTCTGACCTGCTCTTGTCACCATTGTATTTTTATGAAGAGTACAGTTGAGCTGATGGTAAATGGTAGCTCCAACAATGCTGGTTGTGGGGGTTTCTGTAATGATGACATCATTTTATTTCAAGGAACAGTGGATTAGATTGTCTCAGATTGGAGATGGTCATGGCCTGGCATTTGCATGGTTTGAATGTTACTTTGTAGTAATGTATTTGGTAATAAATTTCATATGTTCACTATATACTGAGAGGGGTCGTTTCTCCTCACTCCAATCCAAAACGGCCTACCCCATATCTTGAGATTATGTGATGGTTTTAGACACCACAAACCAACCCCTTCCCCCGCCAAACACCCAGCTCTTGCTGGCCTGATCAGAGAAGCATCATCCCTCTGTCCAGCCCTTTGAAAATTTTATATGTTTCAATTATTTCTCTTCTCATTTTTCCAAACTCCAGTAAAAGCAAGTCAAGACAAATCAGTCTTTCCTCATGAAGCAAATCTGCTCTCCCAGGAATCGGTCTGGTAATAGTTTGCTGGGATCTCCTTGCAGAATTATTTCATTTCTGATGCCAGGAAACCACATGTAATAATTCAGGTGTGGTTTTGTCGAGGCCCTATACAGCTGCATTACCCATCCTTGTTCATGTACTCAAATCCTCTCTTAATGGAGGCCAACAAACCATTTCCCTTCCTAAGGGTTTGCTGCACCAAATACTACTTTTCCAATGAGTGGTATGCGAAATATCCAAGTGTCCTTGATTATCAATGTTTGCAATCTATCATCATTTAAATAGTACTCTGCCCATCTGTTCTTGCTGTTTGTTCAAACAATGTTTTACAAGCTTGGTATGCGTTTTGTATTTTCAGTTGAGAGAAGCCTGTTAAGAGATAGCCTGCACATTTCAAGTCTCCAATTTCTGAAGTATTTTTGCAGGGAATTTGATCTGGAATCTGATTGCCCTCTTGAAGACGGACTGGAAGACTTCGCAATAGTGTATAATCTGAGCCAGATGTGTCTGCCAAGATCCCAGAGATTACTGTCTATATTTTGTAACAATCTTCCATACATTCCAGATTATTAGATCAGCAGATCAACAGCCATCTAAATGTCTTAACTCATTAAATTATCTTCAGGAGCTATAGAATTTTTTTCCTGCAAGGTCAGTCTTTGCATAGAGAAATCATGAATGTTGCTTTACTATGCACATGTATATATCTGTTTGTGTGATGTGTGATATGTGTGTGAGTGATGTCTGATATGTGTGTGTGTGATGTGTGTATGTGTGTCTGTGTGTATGCGCATTTTGGCTTATTTAGAAGGATAAATGTTTCTAGTTTAATCTTAAAAATTGTACAAAGCAGTTTTACATCTTTAGTAAACAAAGCTGTTTTATGACAAATTAATATTTTGCCTTGATTGAAATAAAATCTAGTTAATGGATTTTTAAAAATAATGATGATTACATTTATGGTTGTCTTATGGAGTCGTTTGACTACAGAAAAGGGATGTATTCATCCCATCTCAGTCAACAGTATAAAATACTTTTCAATATTCCAAGGCTGGGAGAAAATGAGAACTGCAATTGCTGGAGGTCAGAGTCGAAGAGTGTGGTGCTGGAAAAGCACAGCCAGTCAGGTAGCATCCGAGTAGCAGGAGAATCGATGTTTCATTGATTCTCCTGCTCGTCATATGCTGCCAGACTGACTGTGCTTTTCCAGCACCACACTCTTCTACAATATTCCATGGTTATCAAATAAATCTATCTAAATGCAGTACAACCTCGATTATCTGAACACCAATTATCTGAATTTCAGATTATCTGAACAAGATCTCAAGGTCCCATAAAAACACTTTCCATTATCCAAACAATCCATTATCTGAACTCTGTTATCCAAATGAAATCCTCCCCGCCTAGATAATTGCTCAGATAATTGAGGTTGCTCTGTATTGCTTTCTCTCCTTGCTAAGATTTTTAAAAATCTGCTATAAGCCCTAAGCATATAGGATATAGGATAAAGGAAATCCTAGTAAAAATGAAATTATTTAAGCTGAACATATCATTTCAGGAGAAATCTGGCGAATATGACCTTGAATTAAAAATGGAAATAACTGAGATATTAGTGGACCAAAGCGTTGCTTTTTCTCCACAGATGCTGCCAGACCTGCTGAGGTATTCCAGCAACTTCTATTTTTGTATCAGATTTCCTGCATCCACAGTTTTGTTTTTTGGTTTATTGCTTATCTCAAGGTGGCATCTGTTCAAGTTCCATGCATCTTGAAAAAGCTCTGCTCCTCTCTGACATGATTCCCATTCTAATCTTTCTTCTTGTTCACCATCATTACTTTTGTTGTTGCTCCAAGTATTTGCCAGGATCTTTGCCAGTCAGATCACATTCCTCAGTGGCTGCTTCTGGTTCAGACTCACCCCACCTGGATTCCAACTGATATTTCATCCTCATGTTCTGAATCCACCCAGGATCACATGTATCACCACAATGCATAATATCTTCTGAAAAAGTGTCACTGCATCAGAAATGCTGCCTCTGTTTTCACTCTCCAGATGCTGCCAGATCTGCTGAATTTCTCCACCAATTTATGGGTTTGCTGTGGATACAACTACAAGTGGACTTAACCCGAGGCAGCTGTGAGGGCTTGGCTCACTAGTGTGTAATGGACAATCATCTGCAACTTTACTTGAGGTATGTTATTAAGGTCTATATCCCAAAAGTGTATTTTGGAGATGACAACTCATGTGCTGAGTTCCTAATGCTCTTTGCAAGGCACACATTAGAAGTGTGATGGAATATTCCCAAATTGTCTGGAAACAGCAGCTTCATTAACACTCAAGACGTTTGACATCATCCAGAACAAAACAGCCTGCTGATTGGCAACACATCCATAAGCATCCACCATTGACGTTCAGTCACAACAATGTGTACTGTGTTCAAACTGCATGGCAGAACAAAGAACAAAGAACATTACAGCACAGGAACAGGCCCTTCGGCCCTCAAAGCATGCATCAATCTGGATCCTCTATCTAAACCTGTCACCTATTTTTTAACGGTCCATATCCCTTTGCTCCCTACCCAGTCATGCATTTGTCTAGATATGTCTTAATTGACGCTATCATTCTTGCCTCTACCACCTCAGTTGGCAATGCATTCCAGGCATCCATCACCATCTGTGTGAAGAAATTTCCCCATATATCTCCCCTAAACTTATCCCCTCTCACTTTGAATTCATGACCACTAGTAATTGAGTCCTCCACTCTGGAAAAATGTTTTTTGCTCTCTACCCTGTCTGCACTTCCCATGATTTTGTAGGCCTCAATCAGGTAACCCCTCAACCTCCTTCTTTCCAAAGAAAATAATCTTAATCTCTTCATAACTAGCACCTTCCATAACAGGCAACATGCTGGTGAACCTCCTCTGCACCCTCTCCAAAGCATCCACATCCTTTTGGTAATGTGATGACCAGAACTGTAAGCAGTATTCCAAATGTGGCCAAACCAAAGTCTTATACAACTAACATGACTTGCCAACTCTTGTGTTCAGATGAAGGAAAGCATGCCGTATGCCTTATTGACCACCCTACTGACCTGTGTTGCCATCTTCAGGGAACAATTCCCTCATCAATCTACATTTTCAACTCTTCAAAGAATTCTATTAAATTTGCAATACATGACCTTCCCTGAACAAACCATGCTGCCTATCACTGATAAGCTCATTTTCTTCCAAATGGGTATGTATCCTATTCCTCAGTATTTTCTCCAGTAGCTTCCCTACCACTGACATCAGGCTTACAGGTCTGTAATTACCTAGTTTATCCCTGCTACCCTTCTTAACAAGGGGACAACATTAGCAATTCTTCAGTACTGTGGGATCTTCCCTGTCTTCAAGGATGCTGCAAAGATATCTGTTAAGGCCCCACTTATTTCCTCTCTCATTTCCTTCAGTAAGCTGAGATAGATCCCATACGGACCTGGGGACTTGTCCTCCTTAATGCCTTTTAAAATACCAACACTTCTTCCTTTCTTATGTCAACTTGACCTAGAGTAATCAAAGATCTATCCCTAACCTCAACATCTGATATATCCCTCTCCTCAGTGAACACCGTTGCAAAGTAGTCATTAAGAATCTCACCCATTTTCTCTGACTCCACATATATCTTTCCTCCTTTGTCCTTGAGTGGGCCAACCCTTTCCCTAGTTATCCTCTTGCTCCTTATATATGAATAAAATTTTGGGGTTTCCCTTAATCCTGCTCACTCAGGATAGCCCTCTTAATTCCTCATTTCAGATTGGTCCTACGTTCCTAATTTTCTACTAAAGCTTTATTTATCTTATGTCCGCATCCCTTTTCCTCTTAGTTTGTCTCACAATTTCATCTGTCATCCATGGTTCCCTAATCTTGCCATTTCTATCCCTCATTTTCACAGAAACATATTTCTCCTGAACTCTCATCAACCTCTCTTCAAAAGTCTCTCCCATATCAAATGTGGATTTTCCTTCAAATAGCAGCTCCCAATCTACATTCCCCTGCTCCTGCTGAATTTTGGGATACTTAGCCTTCTCCCAATTGAGCATACTCTTCCTTTCGGACCACTCTCGTCTTTGTCCACGAGTATTCTAAAACATAAGGAATCGTGATCATTATTCCAAAAGTAATTCCCTACTGAAACTTCAACCACCTGGCCAGGCTCATTTCCCAACATGAGGTACAGGATGGCCCCTTCCAAAGTTGGACTTCTTACATGCTGCTCCAGAAACCACTCATGGATGCTCCCTACAAATTCTGCTTCATCCAGACCTCTAACGCAAAATGAATCCCAGTCAATTTTGGGAAAATTAAAATCTCCAATCACCACCATCCTGCTGCTCCTACACCTTTCTATGATCTCTCTACATATTTGTCCCTCTATCTCATATTCGCTGTTGAGAGGCCTGTAGTACAATCCCAACATTGTTACCATATCCTTTTTATTTCTGAGCTCTGAATTCAACAAAGATCCTGAGACAGAACCTTCCAAACCCACAACCACTGACATCTAGAAGCACAAGGGCAGCAGATACATGGGAACACTACCACCTTCAAGTGCCCTGCAAGTGTTTCACCATCCTGACTTGAAAATATATTGCTATTCCTTCACTGTTGCTGGGTCAAAGTCCTGAAATTCTTTCCCTTAGGGTATTGTGGATTGACTGACCATACGTGGATTGCAGTGGTTCAAGAAGGCAGCTCACCACCACCTTTGCAAGGGTAACTAGAAATTGGCAATAAATGCTGTCTCAACCAGTGATGCCCCACATTCCCCAAGTGAAAAAAAAACAAAAATAAGGCACTTGACAAGATTCTGAGAACATACATTAAGTTACTTGTGCTCCCAAATGTTTTTACACATCAGTATTGTCTCATATGAGTCAGAAGTTTGTGGGCTCAATGAATTGCCAGCTAAATACTGATGTTCATAGAGTTCTATTAGAACAGGGTAACATATGTTCTTGGTCTTCTGGTGAGCATTCTTCCCTTTGTCAAGGTCATAAACAATGTAGATTAAATTATTTTCTATCTTTTTGCTGCAATCAATGCTTTGTTATATTTACTTTTGCAAGGAGGTACAAAAATACATGCCCTTTCTTCGATAATGTTAAGATCAGCTGAACAGTTTCAAAAGTGCCCATTCAACAGATAACACAATCAAACCTTTTCGTCTTGATGTCTGATAAACATAGCCGGGAGGGTTAAGCTGCCTCCTCCATTTGTTTTCAAACATACATAAATGAAAAGATCCCAAGCGATGTATGCGTTATTTCTTTATATCACTCTGATTAAGCCCATAATGCCCACTGTGTTAATTGGTGTGGCATATAATGATTGCAGCATGCACAAAAATGTTTTCTAAAAATACCCATGTTTGTTGACACATTCCCATATGCAGTAACAATTTTACAAAACTGGAAAATGATATGCCGACCAGTGCCTTTGAAACAGTAATTTACAGCCTTCTCCTGAAGCAATGGAATAAACTTTCAATCTCATGGGAATATATTTCCAAGCAAAGTGTCAATGGACACACCGTTATGAACAGAACCCTCTACCCCTATGAAATTTTAATGAAGGGGTAGATTATTCTATAGCTCTCAGGTCAAAGCCTTAGAATGGATTGTATGGTAGATGGTTTCTGGTGAGAATATCAATGCCAAAAGCTAATATACCTGTGTAGTAAACTTGAAATGTGCACCATCTGTTTCATTTAACCACTAGAGAACATTTTCCTTTTTGCATATTTCATAGAGGCTATTTAGTGGCAGATATTGTGCCGCATCAAAATACAAGATGGGGAAATGAATGCATTCTGATAAGCATATTGAGCCAGTTCCTCACCATCTTTGTACCGAGGACTAGAATCCTAAATGAGTTGGATGTCAACCATTGCTCAGTCGCAGCTATCTCAAGCTGGAGGTCATTGGGTCACATTCCACTTCTGACACTTGGGCACAGACTCAAAGGTGATGGCTCAGTGGAACATTGAGAGACTGCTGCACTGTCTTTCAGGAAACATGTTAAAACAAGATTTGCAGCGCCATCTCAGCTGGATATAGCATTATGTTGAGGTAAAGCTGGACAATTTCAATGCCCGAGCCAACATTTGTCCCTCAACCAAGACTACTGAAACGTATTATCTTGTCACAAACACATTGCAATTTGTGGGAGTTTACTATATGCAAATTGGTTGCTGTTTCTTCTTGAATTATAATAGTAGCTACGCTTCATTGACGATAGAGTGCTTAGGAATATTCTGAAATCCTGAGACTATTAAATATTCTCTTTCCCTGTTTATCTCCACTTCTACCTCTCTTTCTCATTTCCATTACTGTCTGTCGCTCATTCTTTAGTGTTAGGTGAAGGGGTCAATGTAGGGGAATGGGTTAGGGTGGGTTGCTCTTCGGAGGGTTGGTGTGGTTAGCACTGCTGCCTCACAGCGCCAGACACTAAACAGTGGTGTGGACTTTGATCACGCAGTGCGAGCCTGACGAAATCTTCAGCTGTATAAGTCAACAGCCATCTGAGAAGAAGGAAGAAGGAAAATCTCCAATGTGAAAACTTGGAGTGCATCTTGAAATGTTTAGCAACTGTAAAGCAAATAGAGACTTTCAGCTTCCATAATGCAGCAGTCAACAGTGAAAATAGCTGCAGAAGCAATACCAGCACTAAGCCTGCATTTTGAAATTGAAAAAAAAGAAAAAGTATTGACAAATGTTGAAAATGTTTATGTAGACCCGCACCAGAGGTGCATGGCAAGAAATTTGATCATAAATCCTGGATCAAGTTGTAGATATTGAATACCCAAAGGAAGTTAAGTCCATTCGAGGAAAGGAGAAAATGTTTCCATTTAATGTAAGGTTCTAGGCTGAAAAGCTGACAAAAAGGATTAAGTTGCAATATTTAGAGTCATAGAGTCATAGAGATGTACAGCATGGAAACAGACCCTTCAGTCTGACCCGTCCATGCCGACCAGATATCCCAACTCAATCTAGTGTCACCTGCCAGCACCTGGTCCATATCCCTTTAAACCTTTCCTATTCATATACCCATCCAAATGCCTCTTAAATGTTGCAATTGTACCAGCCTCCATCACTTCCTCTGGCAGCTCATTCCATACACGCACCACCCTCCGCGTGAAAATGTTGCCCCTTAGGTCTCTTTTATATCTTTCACCTCTCACCTTAAACCTATGCCCTCTAGTTCTGGACTCCCCAATCCCAGGGAAAAGACTTTGTCTACTTATCCTATCCATGGCCCTCATAATTTTGTAAACCTCTATAAGGTCAACCCTCAGCCTCCGATGCTCCAGAGAAAACAGCCCCAGCCTATAGAGCCTCTCCCTATAGCTCAAATCCTCCCACCCTGGCAACGTCCTTGTAAATCTTTTCTGAACCCTTTCAAGTTTCACAACATCTTTCTGATAGGAAGGAGATCAGAATTGCACGCAATATTCCAACAGTGGTCTAACTAATGTCCTGTACAGTCGCAACATGCCCTCCCAACTCATGTACTCAATACTCTGTCCAATAAAGGAAAGCATACCAGATGCCTTCTTCACTATCATATCTACTTGCGAATCCACTTTCAAGGAGCTACAAACCTGCACTCCAAGGTCTCTTTTTAAGCAACACTCCCTCGGACCTTACCATTAAGTGTATATGTTCTGCTAATATTTGCTTTCCTAAAATGCAGCACTTCACATTTATCGGAATTAAACTCTATCTGCCACTTCTCAGCCCATTGGCCCATCTGGTCCAGATTCTGTTGTAATCTGAGGTAACCCTCTTCGCTGTCCACTATACCTCCAATTTTGATGTTATCTGCAAACTTACTAACTGTACCTCTTATGCTCGCATTCAAATCATTTATGTAAATGACAAAAAGCAGAGGACCCAGCATTGATTCTTGTGGCACTCCACTGGTCACAGGCCTCCAGTCTGAAAAACAACCCTCCACTACCACCCTCTGTTTTCTGCCTTTGAGCCAGTTCTGTATCCAAATGGCTAGTTCTCCCTGCATTCCGTGAGATCTAACCTTGCTAACCAGTCTCCCATGGGGAACCTTGTTGAACACCTTACTGAAGTCCATATAGATCACATCTACCGCTCTGCCCTCATCAATCGTCTTTGTAACTTCTTCAAAAAACACATAGAAGATAGAACATAGAACAGTACAGCACAGAACAGGCCCTTCAGCCCATGATGTTGTGCCGACCACTGATCCTCATGTATGCACCCCCAAATTTCTGTGACTATATCCATGTCCTGCAGTCTCTTAAATGTCCCCAACGACCTTCCTTCCACAACTGCTGCTGGGAACGCATTCCATGCTCTCACAACTCTCTGTGTAGAGAACCTGCCTCTGACATCCCCTCTATACTTTCCTCCACCAGCTTAAAACTATGACACCGCCCCCACCCCGCCCCCACCCTGTGAACCATTTCTGACCTGGGAAATAGTCTCTGGCTATCGACTCTATTTTTGCCTCTCATTATCTTGTATACCTCAATTAGGTCCCCTCTCCTCCTCCTTTTCTCCAATGAAAAAAATCCGAGCTCAGTCAACCTCTCTTCACAAAATGAGCCCTCCAGTCCAGGCAGCATCCCGGTAAACCTCCTCTGAATCCTCTCCAAAGCATCCACATCTTTCCTTTAATTGGGCAACCAGAACTGGACGCAGTATTCCAAGTGTGGTCTAACCAAAGTTTTATAGATCTCTCTGTTCATCTCACTGCCAAGAGTTTTACTATTAGCCTAGTACTCTGCACTCCTGTTACGTCTTCCAAAATGAACTACCTCACATTTTTTCACATTAAACCCCATTTGCCACTACGCAGCCCAGCTCTGAAACTTATCTATGTCTCTCTGTAACCCACAACATCCTTCAGCACTATCCACATCTCTGCCTATGTTAGTAACATCAGCAAATTTACTAACTCATCCTTCTTTGCACACATTCAGATAATTTATAAAAATGACAAACAACAGTGGCCCTAAAACAGATTCTTGCAGCACACCACTGGTAACGGAGCTCCATGATGAACATTTTCCATCAACCATCACCCTCTGTTTACTTTCAGTTAGCCAATTTCTGATCTAAACCGCTAAATCACCTTCAATCCCAAAACTCCTTTTGTGTAATAGCCCACCATGTGGAACCTTGTCAAATGTCTTACTAAAGTCCATATGTACCACATCAACTACTTTACCTTCATCTACCTGTTTTATCACTTTCTCGAAGAACTCAATAAGATTAGTTGGGCATGACCTCCCTTCACAAAACTGTGTTGACTATCCCTAATCAAATTATTCCTTTCCAGATGATTATAAATCCTATCTCTTATGACCTTTTCCAACACCTTACTCACAATGAAGGAAGGCTCACTGGCTGATAATTAACAGGGTTGTCCAGACTCCCCTTCTTAAACAAAAGAACGTATTTGCTATCCCCCAGTCTTCTGGCACTACTCCTGTCAACAATGATGACATTAAGATCAAAGCCAAAGGCTTTGTTTCCCAGACAATCCGAGGATAAATACTATCCAGCCCAGAGGTCTTGTCTATTTTCAGATCTTCCAAATTGATAAAACCTCCTCTTTGTCAACCTCAATTCCATCTAATCTTATGCCTACACCTCCGCATTCTCACTAACATTGCCTTTTTCCAATGTGAATACAGACAAAAAGTAATCATTAAGTGCTTCTCCTATGTTCTCAGATTCCACGTTCAACTTTCCACTGCTATCTTTGACTCAGCCTAATCTTACTTTAGTTTTTAGATCAGATTAGTGGTGGAAAAGCACAGCAGGTCAGGCAGCATCTGAGGAGCAGGAAAATCAATGTTTCAGGCAAAAGCCCTTCATCAGGAATGAGGCAGGAAGCCTCCGGGGTAGAGAGATAAATTGGAGAGGGGTGGGGCTGGGGAGAAGGTAGCTAAGAGTACAATAGGTGAATGGGGGTGGGGATGGAGGTGATAGGTCAGAGGGGAGAGTGGAGCAGAAATGTGGGAAGGAAGATAGGCAGGTAGGACAGGTCATGAGGACAGTGCTGAGCTGGAAGGTTGGAACTGAGTAAGGTGGAGGGAAGGGAAATGAGGCGTTCTTCCTCCAGGCGTCGCCTGGAGGACCAATGCCACTTTTTTGTATCCGCTGCTCTCGATGTGGTCTCCTCTACACTAGAGAGACTGGACGCCTCCTAGCAGAGCGCTTCAGGGAACATCTCTGGGACACCTGCACCAATCAACCCCACCACCCCGTGGCCAAACATTTCACTCCCCCTCCCACTCTGCTGAGGAATTGCAGGTCCTAGGCCTCCTCCACCATCGCTCCCTCACCACCCAATGCCTGGAGGAAGAACGCCTCATCTTTCGCTGCGGAACACTTCAACCCCAGGGCATCAATGTGGACTTCACTAGTTTCCTCATTTCCCCTGCAGGATGACATAAATTGAGATGTCATTGACTAAGGGATTACATGATATTAAGCAAGGACAGCAAACTAGGAAATAGGTGGATGAGTAATGCTGTTCATTAAAGGTGATATTAGTGTAGCACAGAATGATGACTTAATTCAAGAAACTAGGTGTAAAGCAGTTTAGGTAGAGTACAGAAATGGAAAAGACAAGAGTGTAATTTTTTGGCCATCTAACAATAATCACATAGTCTGATGGGGCATGAAAGAAGAAATAATGGGAGCTTGATAGAAAGGTATGATAATAATCATGTCAGATTTTAATCATTAAAGAGACTGGAAAAATTAAATGGGCAAAGGTTGTCTAGATGATAAGGTCATCTTATATTTTCAGGATACCACAGTAGTTAGTGGTAGACTCTTAATGCAGTCAGAGTAGCTGTATCGAAGAAGGAGTACCAAAACAGCGCAGTTTCATTTTCTATCTGTGATTGAACATGATAAAATGATGATACGATCCAAAAATATATTTGCAAAAAATGGGAGGATCATATGCCAGCTTACATCATTACGACGTCAACAATAGTTTATTTCTTTCATAAACAAATATCTTCTCTGGCACCTTTTTATAAAACTAAAGATCCACCAACGAAACAAACATTCAACATCAATGCCAAATAATGTTCTCTGAAAAGAGCATTCAGGGATCCAAAGATCCATCAAGGTTTCAGTATTGCAACAAACTGCACTTCAAAGCTTCATCCTCAAGTAATAGACTGACATCCTAACAAAGTTGTCAACTATTTACACAGTCAGATAGTCTGGGGATATGGTTTGATGGTAAACCTATGTAACTCAGTTGAACTAATTATGGAAAGAACTTGATAGCCAGAAAATTGCTGAAATATTGATAAGACAGCCACAGAAAGGGCTAACAGACTTCAAGAGACAAAGTTCATCCATCAATATATAAGGCACTGATCTTGATCTCACAGAGCTAAGTGGTTGCTCAGTTATCTCTACATTGTGCACAGAATGTTTTGGTAGCAGTAATATGTAATTATTCTTAATTATAGCCTGATTTTGCACAGATTAGATGCAACTACATTTTATCATTTACATAAATGATTTGGATGTGAGCATAAGGGATACAGTTAGTAAGTTTGCAGATGACACCAAAATTGGAGGTGTACTGGACAGCGAAGAGGGTTACCTCAGATTACAACAGGATCTGGACCAGATGGGCCAATGGGCTGAGAAGTGGCAGATGGAGTTTAATTCAGATAAATGCGAGGTGCTGCATTTTGGGAAAGCAAACATTAGCCAGACTTATACACTTAATGGTAAGGTCCTAGGGAGTGTTGCTGAACAAAGAGACCTTGGAGTGCAGGTTCATAGCTCCTTGAAAGTGGAGTTGCAGGTAGATAGGATAGTGAAGAAGGCGTTTGGTATGTTTTCCTTTATTGGTCAGAGTATTGAGTACAGCAGTTGGGAGGTCATGTTGTGGCTGTACAGGACATTGGTTAGGCCATTGTTGGAATATTGCATGCAATTCAGGTCTCCTTCCTATCGGAAAGATGTTGTGAAACTTGAAAGGGTTCAGAAAAGATTTACCAGGACATTGCCAGGGTTGGAGGAACAGAGCTACAGGGAGAGGCTGAACAGGCTGGGGCTGTTTTCCCTGGAGCGTTGGAGGCTGAGGGGTGACCTTATAGAGGTTTACAAAATTATGAGGGGCATAGATAGGATTAAAAGACAAATTCTTTTCCCTGGGGTTGGGGAGTCCAGAACTAGAGGGTATAGGTTTAGGTCGAGAGGGGAAAGATATAAAAGAGACCTAAGGGGCAACTTTTTCATGCAGAGGGTTGTACGTGTATGGAATGAGCTGCCAGAGGAAGTGGTGTAGGCTGGTACAATTGCAACATTTAAGAGGCATTTGGATGGATATATGAATAGGAAGGGTTTGGAGGGATATGGACCGGATGCCGGCAGGTGGGACTAGATTGGGTTGGGATATCTAGTCGGCATAGACGGGTTGGACCGAAGGGTCTGTTTCCATGCTGTACATCTCTATGACTCTATGACTCTATAACTAACTATCAAGTATTATGGAATAAACCGATTCTATTTATCACAAATGAGCCTGTCTTTTCCAACGACTTTGGGTAGGCACCCATCCTCATTTAGTATCAGTAACTTAAACAATACCAAACAGAAGGTCTGATGTCAATGATTCTACCCAAGCCATCACACATTATTCAGATGAACGATCACATTATATGAGTTGAAACACAGACTGTCTAATAACTGAAATAAATGCCAACAGCTTAGTTATGTATTCTAGTCTCCGGGGAGATCATTTTGGAAGCCTAGAGTATTTGTTGCAACAACTTACATAGTCATGAAATTGCCATGAGGTATACCAAAATAGAATTCTCTAATAAATCCATAAGGTGCCCATTGTGTTATTATTTTTTCATGGTTATTTCAGAAGAGAATGTGGTGAAGATTACAGCATTACCATTCTATGGTTACTTTCAAAATCTGCACATACCGGTCACAGTAATGGTGACTAAACTTTCCAAATAATTTTCTTTGTATTAATATGTAAAGCAAAAACAAAATATATATGGAAAACGATTTCAGAAAAAGCTCATTCACCAGTTAGCTCGTATGACAGAGAACATAGGAGCAACATCTTATGAATGCTTTCATTAATGGAAGAATTTGCACATGATATGTTTGTCTTACATCAAATGTGTAGTAGATGATATGCTAATTTAGTTACATTGAAATTGAACAGTTGAAGCATGTCTAAGCATCATTTTTGCAGGCACTTCTATTCACAATGTCCAATGGAGAAAGTATACCCTTGCTATTCCAGATTGAAATGGATAAGAAAATGGGTATGACTATGTCAATGAGCATTCATAAACTTACATCCACAGCAATTTTCAGTTATTTCTGGCCCTTGGGAGTTTATGCTTAATGAAAGGAATACTGAAGGTCTTTTTTGACTTGTATTTCTGCACAATCAATTACTTTTGTACTCATTTGGGTGAACTAAGTTCATATCATCAGTAGGAAATAGCTTTTATGCTTTTTGCACTAAGCATTCCTAACCTCAACATAACATGGCCACCATGTAAAATTCTCTGAGTTGAAATAATTGGCCAGTTTGATACTTCTACTCCCCATATCAGCAATCACAGAGTCCTTTGACTGAAGTTGATCATTTAGCATTGAAATTTATCAGCTCAAAGGCAGTTTCAAGCTGAGTTTTGCGAATACAAGCACGATGTTATGTCTGCATGAGCTGACTTCACACAAGACCCCTATGTGTGCACCTTTAAAGCAAAGATAAATCTTAATTGCAAATCCAGAGTTACAGCAAACAAGTTTAAGTGTAATATTGATAGTGAACATCATGGTATGTCCAGTGTTAAGTTTCAACTTATTTCTGCAGGAGACTAAGTATTTCATGAGCTGGACTGAATGGCTTCAGCCTCTAAAATGAACAATAACAAAAATCAAATGATGATGACAAGTCACAATGTATAATGCACGACACTCATTTCTCCAAACACCAAGTAAGATCCTTCTCTTTAGGTTGATAGAGTGCATCTCCACAGAGATTTGAATGAATAATCTAGGCTGAAGCAGAGGTAGAAATTAACATTAGAAGGAAAATGTGTGCTTATGACAGGTGTAAGTTAGAAAAAAAATGAGAATCAATTGGAATATTGAAGGTTTAGAGGGGAAGGTGAGAAAGCAAATAAGAAAAGCAAATAGTAACTATGAGAAAAGACTTGCAGATAACATAAAGGGGAATCCCAAAGCCTCCTATTGAAATATAAAATATCATAGAATAGTTAAAGGAGAAGTAGGTCTGATCTGAGAACAGAAAATTGGCTTTACAAATGTAGGTGAAGGCAAAACCAGTTGTTAAATAAATACTTAGTATCTGACTTTACAAAAAGGAAGATATCTGCTCAATCCATGGTGACAATCATCAAAGATGCTGGAGCACATCTCTTTGGAGGAAAACAGGCTGAAAGGAAATACGTTAGAGATTTTTAAAATCATGAGCAACACATCATCTTCTTTCAACCACACAGCATCAATGTTGACTTTACTAGTTTCCAAATCCCCCCTCCCCCAACTCATCCCAGATCCAAGCCTCCAACTCAGCACTGCCTTCTTGACCTGTCCTACCTGGCCATCTTCCTTCTCATCTATCCACTCCACCCTCCCCATAAACATATCACTATCGCACCCCCATTCCCCCCCCCCCCACCTGCATCCACCTATTGCCTTTTTAGCTACCTTCCCCCAACTCCACCCCTACCCCCTATTTATCTCTCAGCCCCCTTGCCCCCCAACATTCCTGATGAAGAGCTTATGCTTGAAACATCGATCTCCTGCTTCTTAGATGCTGTCTGACCGACTGTGCTTTTCCAGCACCGCACCTCCAACCCTGATCTCCAGCATCTGCAGTCCTCACTTTCTCTTAGTAATCTATGGCATTCTACTCAATATTTATCTATCAACTAACACCACAAAAGCAACATCATTACTACATTTACTGTGTCCAGTCCTACTTGAATTTTGCAGGTTTCTGTGAGGTCCCTCCTCATTCTTCTAAACTCTGAACATCGCCGTAACAGATATCATTTCTATCTGTGTCAGCCCTGCAAACCACGAATCAATCTGGTAAACATACACTGCCCTCCCTCCATGGCCAGAATTCCTCAAAGAAACAGAATCCTGCCCACTGCTTCTGGCATGTCGAAGAAACTATTCTGTTTGTCTTGTCAATGCTGAAAGAGCTATCCAATTGGTCCCACACTCTTTACATATACCACTCTCCTACACAGTGAGGAACATTTCAGGAAGGCAGGAGGGAAGCCTTGGAAAACTTTTAAGCTGAACTGGGAATACTTTTACCTTCACCACCAGTGAGTAAGAATGGTCTGCTCTGTTTATCTTTGAGGCACCCATGTTTCATTTCATTGATTTTGATGGACTCCTAATTCTGAAGCATGGACAAATTTTCCAGAGATAGGAGTTCAAATCCCACCAAGTTTGCTGGGGGAATTTTATATATAGTTAATAAATCAGGACTAAAATGCTAATATCTCAATATTAATGATCATGGACTACTGAATTGTTCCAAAAATTCATCTGGCTCAATTGATACCCTTCAGAGGAGGAAATTGTTATTGGATCTGGTCCATCTATGACTTTGGACCTAAAACAAAGTGGTTGACTCTTGACTGAAAGATGCTGGCATTCCATTGTACTAAACGATACAGAAAATAAAGCACTGTGGGTATACTTATACCTTGTAGCACTGCATTAGTTCAAGAACATGGGTCATCATCATCGCTCAGCGGAATTTAGGGATGGACAGTGAATGCTAACCTTGCCAAGTGATGCCCACATTCCAAGAATAAATTGAAAAATCTTACACCTTTTACTACAGTTGCGTGATCTGTTCTGCCAGTTTAACATCCAAAAAGCCTCATCAAAGTACATTCCTAATCCAGATCACATCTGAATGCCATTCCCTCAAAATCATTGTCCACATATTCTCAGACCTAACTATGCTGAAGCAATTTGCTGTTATCTTTGGGATTTCTCTCCCATATCCTTAAAGACGATGCAGGATTTGGATTATGTTGTACCATGATTGACAAAGGCGGCAATAACTTTTCTTGATCTGAAAGAAATAGCTGAAGACCTAAGGTCATGATTAATGCCTTTCTTTCTGAATCATGCTGAATGTAGTGCCTGAAGAAAGTGAAACAACATTATTTTCCCAGAAGTTTAGGCGGTGTCAAAGAAGTAAAAAGCAATTTATCAGCAAGAATGGCATTAATCCTTTGGAATAGCTCACTGTTGTTATGGAGTGTATCAAACACTGGACTTCCAAAAGTGCATTACAGTTGTAAAGACCTCATTTTTTGCTACTGTGAACTAAAAATGGGGAAATAAATTAAACCAAGGAAACTGTGCAAGAAGGTGTCTACAGTTTGAAGAAATTACTGAAACATTTTGTGAGTTGCATAAGCAGTGGGTTACAATTCTGGAGAGAGAGAGAGAGAGAGGGAGAGAGAGAGAGAGAGAGTGTGTGTGTAGGTGTGTGTATTTGTTCAGAGACAGTCTTTTGATCTTTTTCAACCAGGACCCATTATGTGGGTTCAAGAGAGCTCAAGGAAGAAAACGTTTCCTGATTGATCTCTGGATGAATGGTTATAGCCTTGAATGTGTAGATAGATGAAATGCTTGAGCCAGGAAAGAGAAAGTATCTCTTTCTGTCTCTCTCTTCCTCTTCCCCCTTTCCCTTTCTCACTCCTATGGTGACAGAACATAAAATCTGATTTAATTCAATTCAATTCCCAGTAAACTGCTCTTTGCAGAATCCCTTGTTGAAAGGAAAAGTGAAAATTCACATTCAAAAAGACTGAAAAACCACATCCTCAAACAGTGAATGAAAGACTGAAAATTGGTGTGTCTACAAAATTGTATAATGAACAAGGAATGCAAGTAGTCGAGAAGAAAATGAAGCAAAATACCTCAACAAAATCTGTGACTTGTGCCAGAAGTGTGCTCATTTGATCTTATTTCCCCCTTTCCCATCAATAATACCTGAGTCTTGTTTCTTAGTGATTTTGTTTATCTATGTATGGGAATTTTATAAAGGGGTAGAGTTAAAGTAATAGAGTTAGAAGTTAACAACATAAGCTTCTTTTTTAACTGGTGAAAAACAGTTTGAATATTTTAAATGGTTATTGTGTTGATAACAAAAAAAATCTGCTTGTTCCCTTAAACTGTTTTATATAGTTTGCTAACATTTGGTAATTTCTGGATTAATCACATTTGTGATAACTCTGGGAATAGTGGGACTTGATTTCCAGAACATTACTCCAGTGAGTTACGACACAATTTTAGATGTGGAAAATCTGGCAGCAAAGATAATGATCAGTTAGTCCGTTTACGTGATAACAATTGTGAATACACGTTGATCAAGGCACTGCTGAAAACTCTACTCATTTCTTCAAAAGAGTGCAGCATAATCTTTTATACCCACCTGAGAGAACAGACAGGACCTTGGTTTAATCTCTTGCCCTGAGGTGGAGACTCGCCATCACCCTGAACACAGAAACCCTAGAAAGGCTCCATTCTAAAATTGTTGGTTAATTGCTATTGGCTGATATGCAAAATGCTACAAAAAAAAGTGAAAGGGAGTTGCAAATGAAATAATTCCATGAAGGCCAGTATTGTCACCAAGTAATGTTTTATTTACACATGAATAGTACGTGACACTGATCCAGCTAGCTCTGAGTGAACAGAACCCCTGACACTCCTGTTTATTTATTTTTTATTTTTTTTTGGACCAGGTCAACAACCTCAATCAGGGAATTCTGGGCTCCACCCAGCTAACCTCACTACAAACTCGATAATCAGCATAATAATTGTTGGTCACTGTGCTGGCTGCTGTCTACAATATCGATGCCAGTATATGAAGAAGCTATTTTGTTTAATGCACGCATGATTGTCCCATTAAATCTTTATACTTTTCCACTGTTTTTCATGAAAGATAACACCTTAGCCTTAGTATGTGCAAATTGCTTTTGTGAAAACATGTGCACTTGCACATATTTTGCTTACAGGCACAGTCACTATTCACCAAATGAGTACTGATGACAGAAATCACAAAATCCAGTTTAACACCAAACCAGTAAAAAGGAACTGCTGAAGATGAGTATGATGCGTACAATGATTTCCAAGCTTCTTTGAATGTGAATATTGGAGACATATGTGCAAAGATGTAAAGATTTTAGACACAGATATAAAACCAAAAGTTATTTCTAAAAATGCCTTTAAGGGCACCAGATTAGCTAAACTTCCCATCAGATCTCCTTGTTTCACTGTCACCTTCCAACAGGAAAAATGTGGAATACTCAGCCCATTGAATTAGTTAAATTATCACTGATCTGATCCTTAATTCCATCCATTCACTTTAGTTCTGTAACCGTTCATATCCTGTCAGGGAGTGCTCATGTGTGCCGTGTAATCTGTTGAGAATAAATTATGCAAGCTCCCTCCTTTTTTTCTGTCTCTATCACCAAAATTTCGATTCCATGAATTAAGCTATGCAGCGACGTTGAATAAACTTGAGTTATATTCAATGAAATTTAGACTGGAAATGGTAATTACTGTGATCTTAATCAAGTTTATGAGGGGCATGAGTAGGGTGAATAGCCAATATATTTTCCCCAGCGGTAGAGAAATCCAAAAACTAGAGGGCATAGGTTTAAGTGAGAGGGGAAAGATTTAAAAAGGACAGACGGGGCAACTTTGTCAACCAAAGGGTATTGTATGTGTGGAATGCACTGCCAGTGAAAGTGGAGGTGGGTACAGTTACAACATTTAAAAAGCATCTGGATGAGTAGATGCATAGGTTTAATGCTAGCAAATGGGGCAAGACTAATTTAGGATATCTGGTAGTCATGGATGCATTGGACTAAAGGGTCTGTTTCTGTGCAGTACATCTCTATGACTCAAAATCCAAACCAGAAATGAGGAAGTTAAAAATCACACAATACCAGGTTATATTGCAACAGGTTTAATTGGAAGCACACTAGCTTTCGGAGTGACGCTCCTTCATCAGGTGGTTGTGGAGGACACTATTGTAAGGTAGAGAATTTATAGCAAAAATTTACAGTGTGATGTAACTGACATTGTACATTGAAAAATACCTTGATTGTCTGTTGAATCTTTCATCTGTTCGAATACCATGATAGTTTCCCTTCTTTCATGTGTAAATCACAAAACCTTTTTTTAAATTTGCATTCTCAGGTTAACTGTAACAATATGTTGAAGGTGTGTTCAACACCTGTCTTCTCTGTCTATGCCAAGATGGTTAGATTGATTTTAATCTAAAAAGTGAGATAACAGAGTTTTACATGAATTCATGCAATTTTTGAGCAAAGTACAATGTAACTCTGCAAGTACAAATTAATCCCACAAAATATATGTATATGTGTGCATGTGGGTCTTTGTGGCTGTGTGCGAGTGTGTGTGTGTGTGTCTGGGGTGGGGGGGGGGGGGGGTTGTGAATGTCTGTGAGAGAGAGTGTATATGTATGTGTACGAGTGTAGAGTGGTCTAAGTCTCTGAGAGGATGCATGTGTGAGTGTGGGAGTGTGTGTGTCGTAAGGGTGTGTGTGAGTTTCTGTGTCCGTGCGTGTGTAGGAGAGTCTGTGTGTGTGTATATAGTGCAATGGTGGTCACCTGTAGTGTGACACAAACCCAAAGTCCCGGTTGAGGCCATACCTATAGGGAGTTACATTGTACTTTGTTCAAAAACTGCATGACTTCATGTAAAGCTCTTATCTCATTTTTTACATTAGAATTAATCTGTCATGGTATTCGAACAGATGAAAGACTCAACAGAAAATCAAGGTATTTTTCAATGTATAATTTCAGTTACATCACACTGTAAATTTTTGCTATAAATTCTATGCCTTACAATTGTGTCCTCATGATCACCTGATGAAGGAGCGTCGCTCCGAAAGCTAGTGTGCTTCCAATTAAACCTGTTGGACTATAACCTGGTGTTGTGTGATTTTTTTTTTAACTTTGCATACCCCAGTTCAACACCGGCAGCTCCAAATCAGAAATGAGGAAGATGTTCAGCTGCTCAGTGGGGAGAGAAACAGAGTTAAGATTTCAAATTTCTGATCTTCAATGAGAACTAAAAGAAGTAACAGGTTTAAAGCGAGGACAGAGACATGAACAGAGAAGACAGGATGAAAGAGAAAGAAGGAAGCTCTGTGCAAAGGTGAAAGACATGAGAGATGAAGTGGTGAAATCAAATCTAACAGCAAAGGCAATTTAAAAATGTCGCTCGAGGATTGGTTTACAATCAGTGTGCTGTGATACACTGACTAGCTGCAAAATATTTGGGGAGAGCTCTGAGTGTGGGAGCCACAACCATGTATTTGATATTCTCCTGGAGTCTCCGTGACTATTATTGGTGGCAATATGCAAAAGCCTTCAGAACCAATACTATGTGCACAGTATGAAAACAGTTGTGCCAACTATTGTTTTCCTCATTGAAGTGTGCCTCTATACTGAGAAGGTCAAACTACAGGTTTGTAGAACAATAGCAGAGCCATGAACAACATCGGTTGTCTGAAAATGTTAGACCTCAGGTTTGGAAGTAAAAGTATTGAACACCATGTTCAGTCCAGAACACTTAAAACAACCTGATCAAAATGTAAGGCACTGTTCTCAAGCTTTTACTGTGCTTCATTAAAACAGTGCAGGAAGGATAAAACAGACAGGGTGGAGTGGAAGTCAAAGGAGAATTGAAATAACAGGCAACCAGAAGTTCAAGGATCACACGTGTACAGTTCTTTGCTGAGCAATCACCAAATCTGCACTTGGGATCTTGAGAGATGAGGTGAACATCTCTTTATCTCTTGTTCAAAAGGTAAAGGGTAAGTATTTGATTTCTCATTATGTTCGGGGTTCATTTGTTTGCGGCTATTCAGAGAGCACCAGGCTGTCCTAGATGGAGAGAAGAGAATACATAAAGGGGATGGGAGGGGAGGAGAGGATGCCTTGCTACTGGATCACATTGCCAGTGGCAAAAACGGTGAGGGACTATCTTTTGAATGTGGAGCGCATTGGCATGTAAGTTAAAGAGAAGAAATGTGCTAACAGAAGCGGAGAAAAGACAGAGGATTGAGACATTAAAGTAAAGAAACACATTGTCTAAAATAAAGTGCAGAATTTAACACATTGAGCGAAATGTCATTTTGCTATTTCTACCAGTGCAATATAAATCCATACATTTTATGCCTGTCTACCAAAATCTCATGCAAGACCTTTCTGATCCATTTCTTGTTTGCATTGTTTATGATTGGCATTTAGAATATTCCCACTGACATTTCTGAGACTGAAGCCAATTGTAGTCGACAAAATGAGTTTCTGCAAGGGTGCTGCTATTACAAAACAGGCAAACTGGCATTTTATATCAAACATTTTGCTATTTCTAAATAAGGGCTTGCAGCATCTCCAATTCCCCACTCTGTTACATTTGATGTTTGGGAGGTATATACAGATGACTGGGGCAACATTTCACACAGACGTTGGTGTCTATATGGAACAGACTGACACAGGACATGGTGGAGACAAGTACGTTGGCATTAAATGGCATTTTGGACAGCTACATGGACAGAAAGGGTTGAGAGAGATATGGGTCAAACACAGGCAAATGGGGCTAATTCAGTTTAGGAAAGCTGTTCAGACTGGATGTGTTGGGCCATAGGGTCTACTTCTGTGTTGTATGACTATGGTTCTAACACTGTGCACAAACAAAAGCTTTATTTCAAAGTTTCTAAAATGTCTGCTCCTCTCATTCATACTGTTTGATTTCAATTTCACTGTAACCATCCCATTATCTTGACTAACAGCACACAGCAAAATGAACAGTGAACAGGCACAGAGTCAAATATTGAACATATGAACTCAACATCCACCAAGTTTCCAATGTTTAATTTTTGGCACCAGACAGCTTTATATTTCTTTTGTCCTTTGCACCTCCCATCAATCTGCATTCTTAGTTGCTGGGAATACTTTAAGACTAAAAAGGAGATTGCCAGAGCACCACTGCTGTTGTGGAAACAAGCTTTCTAAATGAGAAACTCAGTATCATCCTTAAGCCACAGAAGCAGGTTTCCAGAGTAACATTTACAAAGGCAACAACAGTTCAAGTCACAGCTGCTGAAAATCGAGGACCAAAGGGTCTGTACTGCATTGTAATGTTCTGTGTTCTACGTTCTAATTAATAAACCCAATTGGTGATATAACAGTTCGTGCGGCTACTGAAAAGAATGTGTAAACCCCGACTGTTGAAGAAATTCTCCAGACTCAGACCCTGAGCATTGACAAACTTTATTGCATGATATCCTGAGGAGCACACTTTTCTTTAAATTCCCTACAGTATGGAACAGCCCTTCAGTCCAATAAATCGGTACTGACCCTCCAAAGAGCAATCCACCCACACCCATTCCCTTATATTTACCCCTGACTAATGCACCTAACACTACGGGTAATTTAGCATGGCCAATTCACCTAACCTGCACATCTTTAGTATGGTCTGGTGATACTGCAGAGCACTTTAGATCACTGCGGATTTATACATTACAACAGATGCCAAGCTGAATCACAAACTAGTCACTTAGAGCACTGTCGTGGCTATACTCCAGACAGATTTTAAGGTCGACCTTCTAAGATTGTAAATCACAGGCTATTGTTCTCAGACCTTGAGTCAATGCAGGTAGCTGCAGATAAACAAGCAGAAGTTATGTGGGAAAAGCAGAAGTTACGTAGTTGATACTGAATGTTCTAGTATGCGAGAAGCCAGCCAGGGCAAGGGGCCAAGGCAGGTGAGAACAATATCATGACTGACTAAAATGGCTGCAAACAAGCAGGCCAGCAAAAATAGTTTCTACATCAACGTAATACAGCACAGGAAATAGACGTATTTTTATCCTGTAATTTTTTTATTTTCCTGCTTACCTCAGCCTTTCATGATGTTGGAGATGCCACCTGTTCACCTTGTGCTGGAGCTGCCAGGACTCTCTCAAAATTACCACTGGCCTGGGGTTGGCAGGACACCTCACTGGAGCTAAAGCAGTCAATGGGTGGAGCAGGAGCTTTTCAAGATTGAACATTGTCATGAAAACAGTTGGAGCACACTGATTGGCTGCTGGCTGGTTCTAGGGTTAGAAGGGAAGCATTGAACACATTTGAATCAGCATTTACTATATCCTTGCACTTTCATGAAAAACAAAGAAGGATGCTATGAATTATCTTATGCAAAAGTTCTTATAATAGGTAACTTTTCTTGTCTTTGTCTGAAATTTAGTCAACTGATAAGTCAAATGGTCACTCCTTAAAATTTACTTTTCCTTAGAATGTAAGTATTGCTGACAAGGGAACATTTTTGTTGTCCCTCCCTATGTTTCCCCTTGAAATGAGTGACTGCCAGGTTACTTCAAAAGTCATGCACATTATTGTGGGTATGAAATCACATGTAATCCTAATGAAGGACTTATGCCCGAAACGTCGAATTTTCTGTTCCTTGGATGCTGCCTGCCCTGCTGTGCTTTTTCAGCAACACATTTTCAGCTCTGATCTCCAGCACCTGCAGACCTCACTTTCTCCTCCATAAAACCACATAGAGGCAGTTTTCTTTTCCTAAAAGGCACTAGTGAAAACTGCTAGGTTTTTACAATGAACAAAAAATCAAAGTGGATCAACATGTCTAGTACTGGTTTCCAATTCCAGATTTATTGTTCCTTCAGTAGATTAGATTATTTACAGTATGGAAACAGGCCCTTCGGCCCAACAAGTCCACACCGACCCACCACCCACCCATACATTTACCTAACACTACGGGCAATTTAGTAGTGCCAATTCACCTGACCCGCACATCTTTGGACTGTGGGAGGAAACCAGAGCACCCGGAGGAAACCCACGCAGACACGGGGAGAACGTGCAAACTCCACACAGTCAGTCGCCTGAGGCGGGAACTGAACCCAGGTCTCTGGCACTGTGAGGCAGCAGTGCTAACCACTCTGCCACCGTGCCGCCGTAGATTTGCACCAATGCCTTTACAGCAATAGCCTGGACTCTTGGTCCAATTACTTTATCTCGACAGCACTATGTGCCTCAATAGGTTATCTGTGTTTTATCTTTATTTTCCCTTGCTAAGAGAAATAATATTCTGCTTCTGCTCTTAGGTGAAAGAATTTGTCAATCATTAAAAAAAACCATACAGCCATGTCGGATCAAGTTACCTGACAGTTGACAATTCATTGCTCAATTTACAAACAGCACCAAAAACAATCAGATATTCATTATTATCAGAAAGAAAGTGAATTAAACATTGTTTTATAAAAAAGTACTTCGAACTTTGCCTGAAGACACAATTTCCAACAACAGTTTTTGTTCCATGCTAACAGGCCTTCAGTATCGTACCCAGGTGGCTAATTGTAAACCTAACTGTAGAAACTGATCCAGACCTGATTTAACAATCACAGTTGGCCATATTTCAGCTGGAGTCGTTGGCAGAAAAAAAAGGCAGAGGCTGATTTTCTCCAAGAGCTGGATTAGTGGTGCTGGAAAAGCACAGCAGTTCAGGCAGCATCCGAGGAGCAGTAAAATCGATGTTTCGAGTATAAGCCCTTCATCAGGGTATCGTTGTGTGCAAAATTATGAGAAGCACAGGCAGAGAAGGTCATGAACATCTTTTTCCCATGGAGGCATATCTAAGACCAGAAGGCACAAGTTTACATTGAGGAGCAAATGGTTTAGAAGAGACATGAGAAAACAGAATTCAATCTTGAATGAGGGGTCAACATTTTCAATAAGATGTAGTAGGTATAAAACAGAATCTGGTTTCCAGCATCTGCAGTCATTGTTTTTGCCTTTCTCCAAGAGCTGCTAAGTCATCATGATTGCAGAGATACTGAGGCAAAGTAGACTCCCATTCCGTGCCTCTTGTGAGATCAACCAGCCCCCAATTATCCAAAGCCAACCTTTGGTGGCCAGTACACCTCTTTGAAAATCACTTCTTAAAAATTTAATTATTTTATTTATTGGCAGCCTGCCGCAATCTTTTGCTTTTGATTTCTTAATCCTCTTAAGTTTCAAGTTGCAAGCTGCATGCACAAGTGTTTCTGGTCCAGGAAGCATCGCTTGAAGAGATTTTGGGCTGGCCACTTAAAGTGTTTATTCATAACATAAGAACATAAGAACTCAGAGCAGGAGTAGGCAATTTAGCCCCTTGAGCCTGCTCCACTATTTAATATAATCCTGGCTGATCTCATCTCAGCCTTAACTTCATATTCATAACTCTTCAACCCATTACTAATTAAAAATGCATTTCTTCCTTAAATTTACTCAATGTCATAGCATCTGCCACACTCTGGGTAATGAATGCCACAGATTCACTACCCTTCAATAGAAGTAATTTCTCCCTATCTCTGTTTTATACCTACTACATCTTATTGAAAATGTTGACCCCTCATTCAAGATTGAATTCTGTTTTCTCATATCTCCTCTAAATCATTTGCTCCTCAACGTAAACTTGTGCCTTCTGGTCTTAGATATGCCTCCATGGGAAAAAGATGTTCATGACCTTCTCTACCTGTGCTTCTCATAATTTTGCACACAACGATCAGACTCGCTCCTCAGCCTCCTCTGCTCCAAGGAAAACAAACTCAGTCTATCCAGTCTCTCCTCATAACTGAAACCTTCCATCCTGGTGAATCTCCTCTGCACCCTCTCCTGTGCAATCATGTCCTTCTGATAGCGTGATGACCAGAATTGCAGACAGTATTCCATCCGTGACCGAATCAATGTTTTAAACAGTTCGAACAAAATATCCTTGCTCCTATATTCTATGCTCCTGACTCATGTAGGCAAGCATCTCACGTACCTTGTCAGACCAGCAACCATAGAAGGAGAGCAAGCTAACGTTCTGAGTCTAGATGTCTCTTCATCAGGCCCCATCTAGACTCAAAAAGTTAGCTTGCTCTCTCTCCATGGACGTTGTCAGACCCACTGTGATCTCTAGCATTTGTTGTCTTCAGTACAGATTCTAGCATCTGCAGTAATTGGTCCTACATCCTGTACACCTTCTTCACCACCCTGTCCATCAGTATTGGCAGCTTTGGGATCTATGGACTTGTACACCAAGGTCCCTTTGTTCCTCAGTACAGCCTAGGGACCTACCATTCGTTGTGTATATCCTTCTCTTATTAGAACTCAAAAAATGCATTATCTTGCTCTTAATAGAATTGAATTCCATCTGCTATTGCCCTGCCAATTTTGACAGCTGATCAATATCAGGCTGTAGTCTGAGGCCAACGTCCTCACAATCAAAAGTACCCCAAATTTTCATGTCTTCTGTAAACCTACTAAACATGCCTTCTAGACTCACATTCAAATTAATTATGTGCATAACAAACAGCAAGGGTCCCACCCCTGATCCCTATGGCATACTACTGGTTACAAGCTCACAATTACAAAAACAACCCTCCGCCATCTCCATTTGCCTCCTGTTTGCAAGTTAATGTTAGATCAATTTGCCAACTTGCCTTGGAATATGTAGGCCCTTACCTTTTGGACCAGCCTTCCCAGTACTGTCAAAGGGCTTACTAAAGACCATACAAACCACATTAACTGCACTACCCTCATCGATATATTTAGTCACCTTTCCAAAAAATTCAACTAAATTAGGCAGACAGTACCTGCCTCCAAAGATCCATGATGATATTCCCTGATCAGTCCCTACCTTCCTAAGTATTGATTAATCCTGCCCTTCAGAATTTTTTTCCGATAATCTCCATACCACTGACCTAAGACTAACTGGTCTACAATTACTTGGCCTATCCCTGCTGCCCTTCTTGAACAAAGGAACCACATTATCTATCCTCCAGTCATCTGGCACTTTACCTGTGGCCAACAAAGCATTAAATATCTCCTCCAAGGCCCTACCAATCTCTTTCCTTACCTCTTACAGCAGCTTTGGATTCATCTCATCAGATCCTGTGGACTTATGCACCTTTATGTCCACTAAAACATGTAAACACTCTTCTTTATTAATCTTAATGTGTTCTAGGACCTCATCATCCAACTGGTATCCCTAGCTACTATGGATTTCTCTTTTTATGAACCAAAAATATTTTTTGACCCCTCTTTGCCCTCTTAACTTAGTTTGAAATAAATCCTTACAGTCTCTATATTCTAGAAGGGTCTCCCTATTTATACCTGGAGAATGCTTTTTTCTTTTTCTTTATCAATGCTTGATATCCTTTGACATTCTGTGTTCCATGGATTTGCTGCCCTCGTTCTTCTCTCCTAGAGGAACAAACTGGCCCTGAATTCTCACTACACTACTTTTAAAAGACTCCTACTTTCCTAATGTAGACTTACCTGCTCCTTGTCAATGTTTGGAAGATCCTGTCTACTGATATTAAAATAAGCCTTTCCTGAATTTAGACACTTCTGCACTATCCTTCGCCCTTTCCAGGAACTGACTTTGAAACTTACAGAGTATTGATCACTATTCTCTAGAGGCTCACCCACTCGACCAGCTTCATTTCCTAGGATTAGATCTGCCACTGTATATTTAGCCACACATTCATCTGCCCTACTTTCCTATTCCTCTACTGAGTAGCATGTGGCACTGGAAGTAATTCAGAGATTACAACCTACATCATTTTCCTCTTTAATCTATTACCTAACTCTCAAAATTCTTGCAACAGGATCTCATTTTGTTTAACTCATGTCTTTGGTACTGACATGTACCCCGACTGCCAGTGTTCATCCCCCACACCACTTTCAGAAAGTTCCGCAGACACTCTGAGAAATCCCCAACCCTAGCATCATGGAGACAACATGCCTTTGAAAATCTAGCTGGATGCCTCAGAACCACCTGTTGATTCCCTTATAATTGAATCCCTACCACTAAATGTTTCTCAGTCTTCTTCTACTGCCCAACAGCAGAGCCAATCATGGTGCTACAACCGTGGTAGTTGATGCATTCCCCTAAGCTGCTCAATCTCTCATCAATCAATGCAATCAATCAAATGAGCGCCTTTGAATTGCCACTAAAACAACTATTTCCTTCCTCAAGTAAAGGAACCAAAATTGCATGTTATACTTCAGATGTAGTCTCTCTCACTCACTTGCTCACTCATTCACTCACTCACTCTTTCACTCACTCATTCACTCACTCACTCCTCACTCACTTCCATCATTTTGAATGGGAATGGTATTTATTCAATAACGTTCTTTCCTGATTGCACTCAAATATGTTTTACAGCTTTATTTGATCATACTATTGTGAACAGACACCAAAAAGGATTAGGAATCTCAACTTGCAGGCAACATATTGCTTCATTTTGGAGAAGTACTTGATGAAAATTCTTTTGCATTATTACCCTCTGTGTTAATTTTTGTGAAAAAATGTTCAAGTGGGGAAAAAAGTGACTCCCTGTCAATTAAAATGTACCATGTGCTGGATTCTGATGGAGGCAATGGTAGAGTCAGAGAGTGGGTAAAGACAAGGACTGCAGATGCTGGAAATCAGAATCTAGGAAATCCTGATAAAGGGCTTTTGCCCGAAACGTCGATTTTACTACTCCCCGGATGCTGCCTGAACTGCTGTGCTTTTCCCGCACCACTCTAATCTAGAGTCAGAGAGTGAACAATAGCCTGGTCACAGCAATGGATGGATTGATGTAGCCCTTAAATCTGTCCAATGTGAAAACTGTACAAATGTAAATGTTTTTATTTCTTGCTTGCTTCTATGCAATTTTGATTTTAGAGTTCTCGCATATGGCACCTCATTTATTAACAATGTTTTGAAAATGTCCTGATGGCACATCTCTCTCAGTTTACTCCTGCACAGTGTAGAGTGTCCTAGTGATCTGTGTGGCTTCATGCCTGAATCGCAAAAGGTTAGCATTCAAGTACAGCAAAGCTCATAGAATATTGCAGCTTATTACAAAGGAGGTTGAACCAAAACTGTTATAAAGGGCATTTAGAAGTCCTTTTGGGAACATTATCGACTGTACTGGACACTTTATCAAAGGAACGTAGGAGGTGGTTCAGAGAATGTTAACTAGAGTAATTTCTGGAACAGGTGTGTTGTTTTAAAAGGAAACATTGAACATAGGAGACTTCTACCTGCTGGAGTTTCAGAAGAGTAAGAGGTGATTGAACCAATTATGTATATTCAGGTGCCCTCACAGTGTGGAAGGTGTGCTTCTTCTTGAGTGAAAATCTAGAATTATTGCTTCAAAATAAGGAGTCCCTCTTTTAAGATTATGATCAGGGAAAATTGTTTCTAATAAAGAAACATGAATATTTCCTCAAAAGGTGGTGGAAACAGAGACTTTGGATATTTTTAAAGCAGAGTTTGTTAGGTTCTTGCAAAGCAAGGGGATGAAAGGTTATTGGGAGAATGCAGGATCGTGAAGTCTTCAGTACAGCCATGACCTTACTGAATGGTGCGAGCAAGCTCAAAGGACAAAGGGACCACTCCTGCTCCTAATTTATATGATCTTATGTCTAAGACTTTAAGCAACATCATTTGTATGCTTACTAATTATGGATTAAATATCTCTGTTCAAGTTAACTGACAAATGTGAATTGTATCATCATCTGTTCTGCAAAATATGAAATAATTAACGCCGATGATTTCCTGAACACATTTAAAAATATTGACAGCGCAGTTTATACTCGATTTGAGATGTTTGCAAAAAATATTATGCACCATTTACCACTTTCCAGTAATTTAGAGGACTGTCACATTACTATAGGCATCAACACTTACACGCAACTATGGATCTGTTCGCTGGAAGGGTAATACCTTTAATCTCACCAAAGCAAAATCTTTTTTAAAACCCTGTCATTATGCTTCCATCTACCAGTGTAGTAAGAAATGCAACACCTGAAGCTGTAACTCATAGAATCAGATGGTGTAGGTGGAAACTATTCAACACATTGTGGTTGTAATTGTGGTATGATCAAGCTCACCAATTACTCTCACTTTTCACCCCACAGCCCTTCAAGTACTTTCTTCTGCTGTATGCCTCTGAAAGTTATGAATGAACCTGTAGAACATCTCTTCTGCCTGCCCTTGGTCCATACCCCTTCATTCCTTGCATATTCATCTACTCATCTAAAAGTCTTTTAAACACCGATACCATATCTGTCCCCACCATCACCCTGGCAGCATGGTCCAGACTCCTACCAGTCTGTGTCAAAAACTTGCCCCACACTTTTCCTTTGAAATTTAACCCTCTCAACTTAAATGTATTCCCCTTAATTTTAGACATTTCAACTCTGGGAAAAGATTTTAACTGCCAACCCTACCTATACATCACATAACTTTATAGATTGTTATTGAGTCTTCCCTCAGCCTCCGCCCCGCCAGAGAAAACAATCCGAGTTTCTCTAGCCTCTCCTTGGAGATTGTACCCTCTAATCCAGGCAGCCTCCTGGTAAACCTTTTCTGCATCCTCTCCAAAGCTTCTACATTCTACAATGGACCACCCTTTCAGATTAAACATTCCAAATCACAGCGACTCTGTGTCAAGAAAATATATATATTTCAGCTCCCTTCAGCTCCCTTCTTGCTCTTTAGCAAATGATATTAAAGCTTCTGTTTGCTATCCTCCTTGCAATAGAAACAGCTTTTTGTTATTTTTCTCTATTAAAATCCAGATGTCAATCTGAACATCTCTATTGAATCTCCCTTTGACCTTCTCTGCTTGAAGGAGAACAATACCACCCCCTCTAGGCTTAAGGTACCACTGAAGTTTAAACTAGTTTGGCAGAAGGTGGGAACCGGAGCTACGGATTTGAGGATGGAGTAACTAGTAAACAGCCATGTTCAGTGTGCAGACAGTCTGTGAGGAAGGATAGACAGTTGATAGGGCACAGTTTTAATCAGTCTGATGGGTTTAAGTGTATCTATTTTAATGCAAGAAGTATCAGGAATAAAGGTGATGAACTTAGAGCATGGATTAGTACTTGAAACTATGATATTGCGGCCATTAAGAGACTTGGATATCACAGGGGCAGGAATGGTTGTTGGATGTTCCAGGATTTAGATGATTTAAAAGGAATGGGGGGGGGGGGGGGGGAGGTAAAAGAGATGGAGGAGTGGCATTGCTACTCAGGGATAGAATCACAGCTGCAGAAAGGGAGGTTGTCAAGGAGGGTTTGACTACAGAGTCAGAATGGGTGGAAGCCAGAAGCAGGAAAGGAGCAGTCACTTTATTGGGAGTTTTCTACAGACCCCCACTTAACAACAGAGGCTCAGAGAAGCAGATTGGGAGGAAGATTTTGGAAAGGTGCAGAAGTAACAGGGTTGTTGTCATGGGGCGAACTTAACTTCCCTAATGTTGATTGGAACCTCCTTAGTTCAAATAGTTTGGATGGAGTAGTATTTGTCAGGTGTGTCCAGGAACAATTCCTGGCTCAACATGTAGATAGGCTGACTAGCAGGGAGATCATGTTGGATTTGGTGCTTGGCAACGAACCAGGCCAAGTGTTAGATCTTTCGGTGGGAGAGCATTTTGCTGCTAATAATCACAACTCACTGACCTTTACTATAGTCATGGAGAGGGTTAGGACTAGATGGTATGGGAAAGTAGTTAATTGTGGGAGAAGGAAGTAAAGGCAGGAAATTAATAAATTAGGCAGGAACTGGGACACCTAAATTGAGAACAGATGTTCTCAGGAAAATGCACAACAGAAATGTGGAGGTTGTTCAGGAAGCACTTGCTGTTAGTGCTGGATAGATTTGTCTAGCTGAGACAAGGATGGGATGGTAGGGTCAAGGAATTTTGGGTGACAAGGGAAATGAAATGAAACATCTAGTCAAGAAGAAGAATGAAGCTTGCTTAACATTGAGGAGGCAAGTATCAGACAGGGGTCTAGATGGTTACAAGATAGCAAGGAAGAAACTGAAGAATGGTCTTAGAAGGGGGCATGAAAAAGCTTTAGCTGGTAGGATTAAGGAATACTCAAAGGAATTGTACACTTAAGTGAGAACAAGAGGATGGCCAGAGTGAGGGTAGGACTGATCAGGGATAGTGGAGAGAACTCATGCTTGTAGTCAGAGGAGATGGGGGTGGGGTCCTTGATGAATACTTTGCTTCAGTATTCACTGCTTAGGGGGATCTTGACATTTCTGACAACGGCATAAAGCAGACTGCTATGCTCGAACGGGCTGATGTTAGGAAGGAGGATGTACTGCAAATTTTGAATAACATGAGCATAGGTAAGTCCCCTGGGTCAGATGGGATATGCCAAGGTTACTACAGGAAATGAGGGAAGATATTGCTGCACCTTTGCCAATGATATTTGTATCCTCACTGTCCACTGCAGTCATGCCAGACGATTGGAGGGTGGCAAATGTTATTCCCTTGTTCAAGAAAGGGGATAGAGATAATCCTGGGAATTATAAACCAGTCAATCTTACCTGTGGTGGGCAAAGTGTTGGAGGGGATTCTGAGAGACAGGATTTATGATTGCTTGGAAAACCATAGATTGATAGAAATGGTCAACATGGCTTTGTGAGGGTCAGGTCATGCCAGTCTGAAAGTCAGACTATTTCCAAGGGGAGAAATAGCTAACACAAGGGGGCATAATTTTAAGGTGATTGGAGGAAGGTTTAGGGGAGAGGTCAGAGGTTGGTTCTTTACACAGAGAGTGATGGGTGTGTGGAATACACTACCAGCTGTGGTAGTGAAGCCAGAGACATTAGGAACATTTAAGTGACTCTTGGATAGGCACATGAATGATAGTAAAATAAAGGGTATGTAGGCTAGTTTGATCTTGGACTAGGAGATAAGGTTGGCACAACATCGAGGTCTGAAGGGCCTGTACTGTGCTGTACAGTTCTATAATCTATGTTCTATGTTCTATTGATGTTGTCATTCTATAAGAGTGCTCAAGACACTTTTCAAGGCACCGTGGCTGTGAATAAAGTATAGAATGTCTAAAGTGTATTGCACAAAATTGGATGTAGCTCTCCAGCTGAAAGATAAAGCATAACTTTCCTGCCTTTTGGATAATTTGCTTCTAATTATAAAACAAAGGATCCTGTTTGCTTGAGCAGAAGTCTTATCAACCCGGGGTGCCAAATTGAAACATCTGTTTACATGAATCCCGCAGATCTCTCCGTTTTTACATTCAGTTGAAATTTAATGCTGGCTAAAACGCACTGAAGTCTCTGAAGCCAAATCTCTCCCCTTAATTGGACACACATCTTCAACAAAAATACTCGATTGTTTAATTTGGTGATTTGTGCCTATTTTATCTGGGTGTATGGTCTACAGGAATGATGAGATGTTTTTCTTTTACCTTTTATTATTAGGATTTGATGTGAAATGAGCTGCACCAATGGCTGGATATTGGATGGTTATTTAAAGGTGCTGTCATGTTGTGACACTTCAGGATTGTTGCACAAATTTTTGTTTGGGAGCTCTTGCTAGTACTCATTGACTTCTCTGTCTTCCTTCAGCAGAAGAGTTAAAAATAGGTTCATATGAACACTGTGTTACAATCCAGTCTGTTTGCAAATTTATTTTACTGTTTCCCTGCAATAGTTTAGAAGGTAATATTAATCTTAATATGTGACAGAAAAGATAATACTTACTAAATTTGCCGTTCAGACACTTTAGTGCAACATCAGTGGCTATATTTTCAGACACCTGGGTTCTTCTCTGCGTAGTTCCATCCCAAAACCTTTTGCTTTCTCCGCCTCCTTCCCTCAATGTTTACCACTTTGACCAAATTAGATCCAGACTTTCTAAATTTTCCTCTTTTGTCTTTTGAAGGACTCTGTGAGTTGGTGAGCTGGAGTCTGAACTTTGAACAAATCAGGGAGGATCGAAAGTTACCTGGATATTGTGTTTCAGGAGGCAGTTGACCCTTTAAATTAACTATCTCAAATTTGGTTAGCAGTCATAGAGATATACAGCATGGAAACAGACCCTTTGGTCCAACCCGTCCATGCCAACCAGATATCCCAACCCAATCTAGACCCACCTGCCAGCACCCAGCCCATATCTCTCCAAACCCTTCCTATTCATATACCCATCCAAATGCCTCTTAAATGTTGCATTGTACCAGCCTCCACCACATCCTCTGGCAGCTCATTCCATACACGTACCACCCTCTATGTGAAAAAGTTGCCCCTGAGGTCTCTTTTACATTTTTCCACTCTCACCCTAAGCCTATGCCCTCTAGTTCTGGACTTCCTCACCCCAGGGAAAAGACTTTGCCTATTTATTCTATCCGTGTCCCTCATAATTTTGTAAACCTCTATAAGGTCACCCCTCAGCCTCCAACGCTCCAGGGAAAACTGTCCCAGCCTGTCCAGCCTCTCCCTGTAGCTCAGATCCTCCAACCCTGGCAACATCCTTGTAAATCTTTTCTGAACCCTTTCAAGATTCACAATATCTTTCCGATAGAAAGGAAACCAGAGTTGCATGCAATATTCCAACAGTGGCCTAACCAATGTCCTGTATAGCTGCAACATGACCTCCTAACTCTGGTACTCAATACTCTGACCAATAAAGGAAAGCATACCAAATGCCTTCTTCACTATCCTATGTACCTGCGACTCCACTTTCAAGGAGCTATGAACCTGCACTCCAAGGTCTCTTTGTTCAGCAACACTCCCAAGGACCTTACCATTAAGTGTATAAGTCCTGCTAAGATTTGCATTCCCAAAATGTAGCACCTCGCATTTATCTGAATTAAACTCCATCTGCCACTTCTCAGCCCATTGGCCCATCTGGTCCAGATCCTGTTGTAATCTGAGGTAACCCTCTTTACTGTCCACTACACCTCCAAATTTGGTGTCACCTGTAAACTTACTAACAGTACATCTTATGCTCGCATCCAAATTATTTATTTAAATGACAAAAAGTAAAGGGCCCAGCACCGATCCTTGTGGCACTCCACTGATCACAGGCCTCCAGTCTGAAAAACAAACCTCCACCACCACCCTCTGTCTTCTACCTTTGAGCCAGTTCTGTACCAAATACTGGTTCTCCCTGAATTCCATGTGATCTAACCTTGCTAATATGTCTCCCATGGGGAACCTTGTCGAACGCCTTACTGAAGTCCATATAGATCACATCTACAGCTCTGCCCTCATCAATCTTCTTTGTTACTTCTTCAAAAAACTCAATCAAGTTGTGAGACATGATTTCCCATGTACAAAACCATGTTGACTATCCTGAATCAGTCCTTGCCTTTCCAAATACGTGTCAGGGACAAGACGGTGTGATAATGTGCAAGGGAGATGGAGGGATCTGAGAAGTAATACTGACAGAGCATGAACAGTGTGTGTGTCGAACAGGTTTGAGATTCTTGCTCCATGTGCAGATGAAAGAAGGGGCTGTAAGGAGAATGAGAAAACTCCTTAAAGCGCCGTGGTACAAGGAACCATTTAAGAGGGGAGATAAAGGAGAAATGTAGTTGTAATCAGAGATTGTGAAAACAGGGGAATACACAATGTTATCTGTGGCCAGGATTGAGAATCCCAAAGACTGTGTTGCCTGCCTGGGTCTGGTCCCAGATTCAGAATGTCTCATCTGGGCTGCAGAGGAACTTGGAGCGGGAGGGGAAAGATTCAGTTATTATGGTCCACATAGGAACCAACAATATAGACAGAAATAGGAAAGACATTCTGCTGAGGCAATATGATCAACTAGGGGTTAAATTGAAAAGCAGAACTAAAAAGATAAAAATCTCGAGATTACTATTTGAACCACAAGCAAAGTAGCACGGGGTCAAGAATTTTGAAGAGGTAAACACATACCTCAAAGATCGTTGTATGCAAAACAGGTTGGAATTAATGGGACATTGACACCAGTACTGGGGAAGGAGGGAGCTGTTCTGATGGGATGGGCTCCACCTGAATCGTGCTGCAACCAGAGTCCTGGTGAATCGCAGAAAATAGGTGTAGAAAGGGCTTTAATAAATGGGGAGGGGCTATTCAGTTGCGTGGAAACTTATGGAAAAAGTTAAAGGGAGGGAGGGCTCAGCAGGTGTTATTAAAGTTTCCAGAACCAGGTGTGGAGATGCCAATGATGGACTTGCGTGGCTAAAGTCACATGACACCAGGTTATCGTCCAACAGGTTTATTTGAAGTCCTGAACTTTCTCAGCACTGCTCCTTCATCAGGTGAAGTGGGGGAAGCGCACAAGCACAGAATACATCAGCGGAGAGATAATGGCAAGATAATTCTTGGTAATTTAGAGTGACAACAGATAAATACAAATAATGTGAGTATGGTGTTGACAGACTGAATAACAAGTCTTTGCAAGGGTTGTTCATTACTTGTAATTATCTCTCTGCCTTAATTTATTGGCTCATAGATCATCCTTTCACTTGCTATTCAGCTGTTGACACTTTACTCACACTGTCTGACAGTTTGGATCACCTGCAAAAACACTCCACTCACACTATTTGTATCTATCCATTGACACTTTTAATTATCTGGAATTATATTGCAATGATCTCTCCACCTAAATATCCTGTGCCTATGAGCTTCCCCCCACCTGATGAAGGGGTTGAGCTCTGAAAGCTAGTGATTTCAAATAAACCTGTTGGTCTAGAACCTGGTGTCATGTGACTTCTGACATTTTCCAGAACAAATAATAGAACAGAGAGTTTGGAAAGGGTCTGCGAATCAAACTTCAGGCACAGCTGGCACCGAAGTGTGGCAACTCTCACTCCAATGGCGGTGGTGCGGCAAAGGGGCCTCATGCCCTGCCACCAGACCCATATTGGAGCATTTCACAAGAAGGACTGTAAATCTGGACTTTTAAAAATTTCTTTCTTCATCTTTATGCCTTTCTAATCGAAGTTTTGGTTTATATTTCTTTGTTTAAAGATGGCGTGGGAGAGTGGCAACACTACAACATTTTTCACTGTATTTTGTAATAAAATGTTTTGTAACAAAATGCATGTGACAATAAATAAATCAAATCCAGCAGATAAGGGGACAACTATGAATGTGGAGGAATTGCACAATCAATGCAGGACTGAGGGCGTTGTACTCAAACACGTGTTATACAGAACAAGACAATGAACCTGTAGATAACAAAAGATGGGTCAATGGACCTGTAATGCTGACTCTGCTTTCTCTCTGAAGATGCTGCCAGACTTGCTGAGTTTTTCCAGTAATTTCTGTTCTTGTGAATGAGTTTGTAGTGCAGATTGAAATTTTTGTGTACGATATTATAGGTATCACAGAGACATGACTGTGTGCGAATCAGGACTGGAAACTAAATATCCACCAATTCCTCTGGCAGTTCAATCCATAAGTGCGCCAACCTCTGTGTGAAAAAGCTACCCCTCAGAGAACACAGAACATTGAATATTACAGTGCAGTACAGACCCTACAGCACTCGGTGTTGCGCTCACCCATGAAACCAATTTGAAGCCCATTGAACTCACACTGTTCCATTCCCAGCAATATCCCTGTAAATCTTTCCAGCACCCTCTCAAGTTTAACAACATTCTTCTTTTCTAAGGGTAATGAGGATTGTCTGCAGTATTCCAAAAGTAATTTTGAAAATATTGCTATTATTATAATGTCTGACAAATTTCATCATCATTGGTTAAAGGTTGGAATTGTGAGTCTGCATTGTATTATCTAGCAATTTTGAATCATGGGAAAAATCCTTATTTAGAAATGGAAACTGCGTAAAAGGAAATTTCAAATGCCATTCCCAACTTTATGTTATTTGCAATGCTGTTATTTTTCAAGTTATGCATATGTTCAATCCAGTAAATGTTGAAAGGTTTCACTTTGAAAAGGTAGTGATTATAAAACTGAACAGCACTATGCCTTAGGCTAATATTTTGAACTTAGCTTATGGTAATCATATGGGCATGAACATTGAGCCAACTAAACTTAATGCTATATTTGATTTAGAGAAAAGTAAACAGACAGTGGCCAATATATAAAGGGATGTTGCAGAATACTCAATAAGTCCTGACTATCACTTGAACCACCATCTGTGGTAAAATGAAAATATTCAGGAAAGCATCAGACTTAAGGTAAAAGGTGTATCACTGTGCAGGGGAGATCTTTCACTTGGGAACTGGGCAGAGAAATAACTGAGTTTAAAAGTTAGGCGTTGGAAAAGCACAGCTGGTCAGTCAGAGTCCGAAAGGCAGGAGAGTCAACGTTTCAGTCTTTCATCAGGAATATGGAGGGGGAAGGGGGCTGAGAGATAAATAGGAGGGTAGGGGTGGGGCTAGGGGGGAAGTAGCTGGGAAGGCGATAGGTGGATGCAGGTGCCCAGTGATAGTAATAGGTCGTGGAGCGGTGGAGTGGATAGGTGGTAAGTAAGATGTACAGGTAGAACATGTCAAGAGGGTGGTGCCGATTCAGAGACTTAGATCAGTGATGAGGTAGGGGGAGGGGAGCTTTGAAAACTAGTGAAGTCGATGTTGATGTAATGCACTCAAAGGGTCCCAAGGCGGAAGGCGAGACGTTCTTCCTCCAATCATCATGTGGCTTGGATTTGGCAGCAGAGGAGGCTCTGAACTTGCATGCCCTTGGTGGAATGGGAGGGGGAGTTGAAATAGTCACAGGGCGGCGGGTTGTTTGGTGCGTGTGTACCAGAGATGTTCCCTGAAACGCTCCTCAAGTTGGCGTCTGTCTCCATCACCAGGGGGAGTGGCTGGCCCTGGACACTGGGAAGACAATCCCTTGCCCAATTGAGGAGCGGTCTTGTGTCCCGGTTTGGTCCGCTCCCTTGGGCGACTGGTACGAATCCCACAAGAGAGACATCTGACTCAGATAGTGAAAGGAGGTCGATAGAAAATATGGCAACAAGGGACCAGGCAACTCTTGTACACAGACCAAGGTAAGAAAACTGTCTTTTAAGTATTGCCTTGGTGGCCGGGGCCATGAAAATATGGGACAGGGAACATCCCATCGAAGATGGGGATGCTGGACAGGGAGAAATGAATTTTCCCCTCAGAGACCCCCAGTGGGAAAATCAAAACCCGGAGCATAGAGAAGAAATGTTGGAATTGAAAGACGTGATTCTAAAAGGAATAAGTGAGGCAGTTCTGAAGTTGCAGAATTTGACTAGAGCCTTTGAAGTTAGACAGAAGAAAGATGAGACTCCCTCAGCTTTCTTGCAAAGATTAAGAGACTCAATGCGGAAATGTTCTGGAATGAACCCTGAGGACCCAATGGCACAGGGTCTTTTGAAAGTACATTTTGTGACAAAGGCATGGCCAGACATACAGAGAAAGAAACAGAAGATGGAAGGGTGGAGTGAAAAACCATTTGATGAATTGTTAAGAGAGGAACAGAAAGGGTTTGTAAAGAGAGAGGATGAAAGACAAAAACAGAAGGCAAAAATGATGGTAGCTACGGTTGATGAAGTAGTTAAGAAAAGAATGGAACCAATAGTGAGCAATCTGAGTGGCAAGTGGCAGCATGTAGGACAGAGAGGAAGAGGGAGAGGGAGAGGAAGAGGACAAGGGGGAGCATTTGATGGAAGTCTCCACAGGCAGGATGCTGTTATTGCGGAAAGATAGGGCATTTTAAGCGGGAGTGTCCTGATCTATAAAGGGAAGAAAGGGCAATTCAGCTTATGAATTTTGATGTAGAATAGGGGTGTCAGGGGTTCCTGCCCCCAGGGACCCACCAGGAACCCTTAATAAACTTGAAGGTGGGACCCTCTAGGGAAGAGGTAGTCTTCCTAGTAGATACGGGGGCAGCACGGTCATCATTGAATTTTAAACCAAAGAAAGTAGGAATGTCAACACAGTAAATTACTGTTTCCGGGGTGAAAAGGGAAGGATTCACTGTTCCAGTAATTGAACCTATGATGATAGAAGGTCCTAAGGATAGACTCACAGGGGAACTGTCGTATATCCCAGACATAGGAAGTAAGTTACTAGGGAGAGATTTAATTATCCTCTTCGGACTGGAGATTGGAATTCAGGAAAAAGAGTTAGTTGTACAAATGGCAATGTTGACAGAGGATGTGGAGAGAGAGATAGACCCTATTTTATGGGCTAGAAAAGGGAAAAATACAGATCCCTCCCCTAGAAATAGGTTTAAAAAGGAAAGGGGACGTTATCTGTGAGCGACAATATCCCGTTTCCATAGAAAGTAAACGAGGACTGCAGCCAGTAATTGAGGGACTGATTAGAGATGGACTGTTGGAGCCATGTATGTCTCCTTATAATACCCCAATCCTACCAGTACGGAAATCCGATGGAAGTTATCGATTGGTGCAGGAGTTGAGAACATTGAATCGAATAGTACAGATCAGGCACCCAGTAATGCTAAATCCCTATACGTTATTAAGTAAGAGCCCTCATGACCACAAATGGTTTAGTGTGATAGATTTAAAGGATGCCTTTTGGGCTTGTCCCTTGGCGGAGGAAAGTAGGAATTTGTTTGCCTTTGAATGGGAAGATCCCAAGACAGGACGGTAACAGCAATACCGGTGGACCGTGCTCCCCCAGGGATTTATGGAATCCCTGAATTTATTTGGACAGATGCAAGAACAAATATTGGAGAAATTTAGCAGCCCGGTTGCAGTATGTAGATGACCTCTTAGTAACTGGAAAAAGAAGAGAAAGAGTAGTAGAAGCCACTAACAAATTATTGAATTTCCTGGGTCAGCAGGGACTGCGAGTATTTAAAAACAAACTACAATATGTGGAGCGAGAAGTGAAATACCTGAGACATATAGTTAGTGAGGGAAAGCAAAAGATAAGCCCGGAACGGTTAGAGGGAATAGTGAGGATGCCGCTGCCCAGGACTAAATGGGAGTTACATAAATTTTTGGGTCTAATGAGATATTGCAGATTGTGGATTGATTCTTATGCTCAAAAGACTAAGAAATTATATCTCAAACTATTAGAGGAGGAACCAAAGTGTCTAAGTCAGGATAATGAGGGAAAATAACTAGTTAAGAAACTCAAAAGAGATCTGATCCATGCCCCCGTGTTAGCCTTCCCTTCTCTAGACAAACCTTTCCACCTCTTTGCTACTGTGGATAAGGGAGCAGCTTTGGGAGTATTGACCCAGAGGTGGGGAGGAATGAAACAGCCAGTAGCATATCTTTCAAAGCTATTGGATCCAGTATCCCAGGGGTGGCCTGAGTGTGCGCGAGGCCGTGGCTGCCACCGCACTGTTGATGGAGAAAAACAGAAAGCTTACATTTGGGGGAGCCCTAATAGTAAGCACCCCACACCAAGTGAGAACGATCCTAAACCAAAAAGCTGGGCGATGGTTGACAGACTTGCGGATTTTGAAATATGAGGCAATATTAATAGAAAAGGATTAGTGTTGGTCACGGACAATTGTTTAGATCCAGCTGCCTTTCTTTGGAAAGGGGAAGGAGAATCTCCTCAGAATCCAGAGCACAGCTGCCTTGACATTATAGAATACCAAAGTAAGGTCTGTATGGAACTGAGAGATGTTCTGCTTCATGCAGGAGCCCGACATTTTATAGACGTATCATCCCGGGTGACTGAAGGGAAAAGACATAATGGGTATGCAGTCATAGACCGGACAAAAGGTAGTATGGTAGAGGCAGGAAGGTTGCCAAATAGGTGGTCAGCTCAGACCTGCGAACTCTATGCATTGGAAAGAACCCTTAGGGCATTAGAAAATAAAGAGGGAACAGTATAAACTGACTCTAAATATGCATTTGGTGTTGTGCACACTTTTGGAAAGATATGGCATGAAAGAGGACTGCTCAATAGCCGGGGGAAGGAATTAGCACATGAGGAGCTGAATAAATGGGTCTTGGAGTCCCTAATCCTCCCCTGAGAAATAGCAGCAGTGCATGTAAACGGTCATCAGAAAGGAAATGAACCAGAAGTTAGGGGGAATAAATTAGCCGATGAAGTGGCTAAGGAAGCAGACTTGAACCCACAAGAAGTGGTGATTCATTCCCTAATACCTACTGTCCTAGATCCTCGGGAAGCTCCTACATTTACTGAAAGAGAGGAAAAAGAATTGCAAAGTTTAGGGGCTGCAAAAACAGCAGACGGGCATTGGATGGAAGGGAAATGTTAAACAAAATGATGATGCAAGAAATTATGGCAGTCCTACATCAAGGCAGCCATTGGGGAGTACAAGCAATGTGTGATTTAGTTCTTAGGGAATATGGATGTAAAAGAATATATACAATTGCTAAACAAATATGTGAGGGATGTATAATATGCAGAAAGGTAAATAAGAAAGTCTTGAGAAAACAGCCCCTGGGAGGAAGAGACCTGGGATTGAGACCCTTGCAGAGTATACAAGTAGATTATACTGAACCACCCAGAGTAGGAAGACTAAAATATATGCTGGTCATAGTAGATCATCTTTCTGGTTGGGTTGAGGCATAACCCCTAGCTACTGCCACTGTGAGTGGGGTGTCTAAAACAATATTAGAGCACATAATTCCCCGATATGGGCTAGTGAACCATCTGGATTCCAACCAAGGAACTCATTTTACCTCTAAAGTGTTACAGGGGGTAATGAAAGGGTTGGGAATTTCCTGGGAGTTCCATTCTTCATGGCACTCGCCATCATCAGGAAGGGTTGAGAGAATGAACCAAACACTCAAACGACAGCTCGCTAAATTGATAATAGAAACCAGACTCCCTTGGACCAAATGTTTACCTATAGCTCTCTTGCGAGTATAAACAGCCCCAAGGAAAGATTTGGGACTATCCCCCCTATGAAATCTTATTTGGATTACCTTATCTGGGAACGAATGGAGAATTGCCAATTCCTGAAACTAAAGACTTGTTCTTAAAGAAGTATATACTGGGCTTGTCCCCCTCTTTGCCTTTCCTCAGGAAACAGGATTTATTGGCACAGACTCCGCCCCTTGAATTCACTGTTCATCCCATCTGGCCAGGAGATTGGGTCTTAGTAAAATCATGGACAGAGACTAAATTGCAGCTGGACTGGGAAGGGCCGTGTCAGGCTCTTTTGACCACTGAAACGGCAATAATGACGGCGGAGAAAGGCTGGACTCACTACACTCGGATCAAAGGGCCAGTGGAATCTCCAGTTGAGGAAGAAGTCTGGACAGCCGAATCAATGCAAGACCCGCTGAAACTCAGACTAAAGAGACTTTGAGTAACTGATTATACAGTGGCGACGCAAGCGCGGGGTTATTTCTGTAGGATTGTATAGTAAGTCTTTTTGAGCTTCAGCATTTTTTTTTAGAATGCTGGGGATGTTTAGAGTTATGATGCTAGCCCTCTTAGTATTGGGATTGTCAAATATCATTTTCGTACGTGCTATTAACGGTTCCTGAGTCTGATAATCCACAAGTAATAGACGCTGATGCATGCAGCTTAGTAAATTGTGGGGATGTGGATAATCAGAGACAGTACCGCAGTTCAGAGATACATCTTAACTCCTATGGAGATGGCCTTGGGGATGGTAATCGGTATAATGGTCTCGTCACAATACACTGGGCCCTCTTCCGACCAGCTCTCGATTGTCCCGATAAAAAGTGTAACCCAATATACTTAACAATAAAGAAAACCACGTGGCACAAAGCAATTCTTGGGGGGTGGGGGGCACCTATGAGATACAATTAAATGAAACATTTGGGATAGAAATGAAAGCAAACGGGAATGATTTCGCAGGCTGTTGTTTTCGAATTAGTGTAGGACAGGGAAAACGGGTAGAACTACTGGATAATAAGGTACAACTTTTCACCCCTCCCGATGACCTTAAAGTAGTAAAAACTATAGAGGTAAAGGACTTAAAATAGACCATTGAAATAGAAACTGGATATGGGGATGCAAATGCCTGGGTTGAATGGGTAAAGTATACTGGAAAAGTCTGAATAAGAGCAATTACTATGCATGTGCCTCCGGTAGGCCAGTGACCCAGGTGGTTACCTTTCCACTTGGGTGGAAGCGGGACAGGAAGGGTATGAAATGTATGATAGCCCTGTATCAGGATGAGACTGCATGGAATGATGGGAATTGTACCTCCCTATCTTTGATGTTCCCTCCCTTGGAGAAGAAAGATTCAAAAGCTCCCCCCACTATGTTTTTAGCTGCAGTTGGAAATCACAAGTCGTGTGTACATAGACGAGGTACAAGTCGGCCTAGAGATTTGGAGGAGCTGAAATTATGTACAGAGATTAAGAATATCACCGAAACAGACAAGGGAGGGAACTACCCAGCACTAAAGGTTCCCCAAGCAGATCTGTGGCGTTACTGTGGAGGCAAAATACTGAGACTCATTCTCCCTCCGGATTGGAGAGGGATATGTGCAATTGTAGAATTGGCAATTCCATTTACTCTAGCATTTGAGAAGGAAAAGATAGTAGGGAAAAAGGGAAGGAGTAAGAGATCACTGTTAGACACTTCTTTCGATGACAGGATTTACCTCAATTCTATAGGAGTCCTTAGGGGGTACTTGATGAATTCAAGACTTGTAATCAGATTGCAGTAGGCTTTGAGTCAGTTATCCTTTGGTGGGTAACAACTAATAAAAATGTAGATTGGATAAATTACATTTTCTATGACCAACAGCGATTTATAAATTATGCAAGAGATGCGGTTAAAGGAATATCAGAACAGCTTGATGTGACAAGTAAGATGGCATGGGGAAACAGATTGGCCCTTGATATGATTTTAGCTGAAAAAGGGTGTGTGTGTGTGATGTTAGGAGGAAGCTGTTGTACCTTTATTCCTAATAACACTGTACCTGATGGTTCAATTACTCGGGCCTTAAGGGGATTGACTACCTTAGCAGAGGAACTAGCTGAGAATTCAGGAGTAGACACATCTCTCATGGGATGGCTTGAATCCTAGTTTGGAAAATGGAAGGGGGTGGTGGTTTCCATCCTTACTTCCCTGATAGTAGTAGTCGGGGTATTGGCAGCCATTGGCTGTTTTGTCATACCCTGTACCCTGTATACGAGGGCTCACCCAAAGACTGATTGAGACAGCCTTAATAAAACAGATACCCCCTAAAAGGGAATCAGGCAGAGGAACTTTATTGATTAAATAATGAGAGGATGAGTGAGACCAAGATGGATGAAATCTCCGGAATGTTGCTTGCGAATTCTGGGGGCAATGCTTAAAAGAAAAATGCAGAATATAACAAATGGTAATTAAAGAAAAAGGGGGAAATTGTGGGATATAGGTAAAGTAGTCTTACTTCTGCAATTATTATTACTTGTGCAAGGTAAATGCACTTACACCAGCGTATAATTGTTTCAACCCAAGAGCTGAGTCAACAAGAGTGAAAACCATGTGGAGAAAATATATAATTGTTTTTGTATTAGCTAAAATGTGAATGCAAGAATGAAACGTGCCTGCTAACAATGGTAGACAAATAGATAAGGTGCTGTGAGGATGTAGGTTAAGCCAGATATGCTTGTACAAGCAGTAGTTATAAGCATCTGTTTCCGACTTTTGCAAAAACACAAAAACAAACCCCAGTTAAAAGGTCGTAAGGATCAATATGGTTAGGGAAAGGGAGGAAATGTCACAGGTGGAGGAAGTAGATAATCTTGAAGGAGGATATACCTAACAATGGGCCACAGTAGGATGTGGTGAAATGGCCGAGTAACACTTGTACTTTGTTATGCCCAAGGCCGGATCAGGCAAGAGATGAACAATAGTAATGGGCACCGGGTTTGGAGTAGTGAATCCTATATAAGATATGGACTTGCTAAACTCTGTATGCCAATTCCAGGCACCACGCTTGCAAGCATGTAATAAACATATTGATTGCTTCAGATCTTGTCTCGGACTGAAATTATTGAAGTGAGTGAGCTTTGTTTCTCACAGGAGGTCAAATATAAGAAGAAAGTATACAGTAAATACCAGGACTCTTAAGACCATTGATATGCAGAGAGATCTTGGGGTACAAGTTCATTACTCCGTGAAAGTGACAACATAAGTGGATAAGATGATAAAGATTGCCTACATGTTTGATCTCATTGGTTGAGGCAGTGAACATAAATGTTGGCATCTAAGAGTGTGGTGCTGGAAAAGCAAAGCAGGTCAGGCAGCATCCAAGGAGCAGGAGAATTGACCTTTCGAGCATAAGCTCTTCATCAGGAACAACAGGGTGGTCCAAGAGGGCTGAAAGATAAATGGGAGGGGAGTGGGGGGCTCGGGGGAAAGTAGCTGGGAATGTGATAGGTCGATGATGTAGTGAGTGAAGCTGAAAGGTTGGAGAGGAGGGTGGAGCTGATAAGTGAGAAGGAAGATGGATACATACAACAGGTCAAGGGAGCGGTGCCAAGTTGGAAGGTTCAATCTGGCATAAGGTGAGGGGAGGGTAAATGAGGAAGCTGGTGAAATTCACATTGATCCTGTGTGTTGAAGAGAGCAAAGGCAGAAAATGTGCTTTCTTCTTCCAGGCATCAGGTGGTAAGGGTTTGTAAGTGGAGGAGGCCCAGGACTTGAATGTCCTTGATAGAGTGGGAGGGGGAGTTGATGTGTGCAGCCATGTGGCAGTGGGGTTGCTTTGTGTATGTGTCCCAGAGATGGTCCCTGAAGAGTTCTGCAAATAGACATCCTGTCTTACCAGTGTAGAGGAGACCAAACCAGGAACAATGGATAGAGTAGATGACATGTGTGCTGTGCAGGTAGATCTATGATGGATATGGAAGGCTCCTTTGGGGCTTTGGATGGAGGTGAGGAGGAGGTGTGGCTGAAGGTTTTGCAAGTCTTGCAGTGGCAGGGGAAGGTGCCAGGAGGGGAGGGTGGGTTGGTGGGGGGCATGGATCTGACAAAAGAGTCACAGAAGGAATGGTCTTTACAAAACACAGATAGGGTAGGAGGAAATATATCCGTGGTGATGGGTCTGTTTATAGATGGTGAAAATGGCAGAGAATAATGAGATGTATCCGAAGGTTGGTGGGGTCCTTGTTGTGGTTGGAAGGGTGGAGTTGGAGGGTGGAGGTGCAGGAGTGAATGAGATGCAATGGCATCATTGACCACATAGGAGGGAAAATTGCAGTCTTTGAAGGAGGAGGCCATTTGGTGTGTTCTGTGGTGGAATCAGTCCTCCTGGAAGCAACTGCAGCGTAGGCAGAGGAGTTGGGAATAAAGGCTAGTGTTTTTACAGGAGGCATGGTGGGATGAGGTGTAATCCAGGTAGCTGTGGTGGGTTTGTATCAGATGTCGATGTTGAGTCGGTCACCACTAATGGAGATGGAATGGTCCAGGAAGGGGAGGGAGGTGTCCAAGATGGTCCAGGTGAACTTAAGGTTGGGGTGGAATGTATTAGTGAAGTTCATGTACTATTCAATCTCCTCGCGGGAGCACAAGGTAACATCAATACAGTCATCGATGTTGTGGAAGAAATGGTGCCAGCATAGCTGCAGAAGATGGAATGTTCCATGTACTCAACGAAGAGACAGGCATAGCTGGGGCCCATGCGAGTGCCCATGGCTACCCCTTTGGCCTGAAGGAAGTGGGAGGATTTAAAGGAGAAAGTATTGAGGTTGAGGACCCATTCAGTCAAATGAATGAGAGTGTCAATGGAAGGGCACTGGTGGAGGCGATGGAAGAGAAAGAAATGGAGTGCTTGTAGGCCTTCATCATGGCAGATGGATTGTATAGGGACTGGACGTCCATGGTGAAGATGAGGCATTGAGGACCAGGTAAACAAAAGTCATGGAGGAGGTGGAGGCCATCTGGTGTGTTCTGTGGTGGAATCGGTCCTCCTGGGATCAAATGCAGCATGAGTGATGTCCTGAATGTAGGGGGGGGGAGTTTCTCGACCAGGGGATAGGTCGGTGTCAAGCTATGTAGAGATGTGTTTGGTGACACAGGAGCAGGCCGAGACAACAAGTCATGTTGCAGTTATAAAAAATCTTCAGTTAGGCCATGTATGGTGTGCAGTTCTGGTCACCACATTAAAGGAAGGATGTGGAGGCTTTGGAGAAGGAGAAAAAGAGGTTTATGAAGGTGCTGCCTCGATTCGAACACTTTAGCTTTCAGGATAGGTTGGACAAACTTGGATTGCTTTCAATGGAGCTTTGGAGACTAAGGGGTGATCTAATAAAGTTTACAAAATTATAAGAGATTAAGGTGGATAATTGGAGTCTTTTTTCCCAGGATGAAAATATCAAATACCAGGGATTTAAGGTAAGAGGGCAAAGGTTTAAGGGAGATGTATGAGGAGGAGTAGTAGGTGCATGGAACATGCTGCATGTGGATGTAGGGGAAGCACACATCATAGCAAGATTTAAGACGCATTTGGACAGACACATGAACAAGGAGGGGATAAAGTTAAAATTCACACAACACCAAGTTATAGTTCAACAGATTTACTTGGAAGCACTAGTTTTCGGAGCATTGTTCCTTCATCAGGCTCCTTCATCAGACTTGGTATTCACAACCACTTGATGAAGGAGCAGCACTCTGAAAACTAGTGCTTCCAAATAAACCTGTTACATTATAACCTGGTGTTGTGTGAATTTTAACTTTGTACACCCCAATCCAACACAGTACCTCTGTGGGTGGCACAATGGCACAGTGGTTAGCACTACTGTCTCACAGTGCCAGAGACCTGGGTTCAATTTCCACCTTGGGCGACTGTCTGTGTGGAGTTTGCACATTCTCCCTGCATTTGCATGGGTTTGCTCTGGTTTCCTCCCACAGTCCAACAATGTGTAGGTTACTTGAATTGGCCATAATAAATTGCCTGTAGTTTAGAGGAATGGGTCTGGGTGAGTTGCTCTTCGGAGGGTCGGTGTGGATATGCTGGACTGGAGGGCCTGTTTCCACACTGTAAGTAATCTAATCTAATCATGTGCAGATGGGATTAATTGAGAATGAGATCATGGTCAACACAAACATTGCAGGCTGAAGGGCTATACTATTCTTTTTTCAATGTTCTTTGATAGTGTAAAAGTAATCAGATGCATTACAGTATATCAACAGGAAAACATGCCATTTAGTAGTTTATACCACTGATATTCAGACTTATCTGTGTCCAGTTCCTCTGATTTCATATTTTCCTTGAATCTCAGCTCAACATATTCACAACCACTTGATGAAGGAGCAGCGCTGTTTCAAAACATTGATAGATTGCTGTACATGTAGCATGTCATCTCACCCATCTGTTTGGCTGTTTTCAAACTTTGATAGATGATTGCCCTTCTACCTGACTCCTACGCTTTAATGTATTAATTTCTCAAGATTTTACAGAAAAAGTTGTTTTCATTGTGAATGCCTGATTATGTTGTAAACCCACTTCCAGATTCAGCTCACCAAGAATCGTTGACATACTTTTCTGGGTGACTATGAGATAGTTTGTATCAACAGACTCATGAAGAGTTAAGTGAATTGTGATTTTTTTTAAGCAAGTCTATGTTGGAAGATTTGGTATTGTCTCAAAAAATTTACCACTCTTGCATTATGACTCATGATTTCTGTTCACAGCTGTTTCAGGGTGATAGGAATGCATGTGAGGAAGCTATCAGGCTGAGGGGTAAACTCTATGGAAGTGAAAGCATGTAAATCATAGAAAGAGACATTTTTTTGCCCAGGAAGACTGCATTAGCCCTTTGAATAGCATCCCACCCTATGCCCATAACCTACAGCCAATTCACCAAACCAGCACATCTTTAGACTGTGGGAGGAAACATGAGCATTCTGGCAGAAACCCACACAGACAGTTACCCAAGGCTGGAATTAAACCCAAGTCTCTGGCGCTGTAAGACAACAATGTTAACCACTGAGCCACTATGCACCCACCAATGTACTAGCAACTGCCTATTGTGCTAGTCAGGAAGCAGGATTCTGATTTTAGGGAATTTCTTAGCTCCTGATTCCTGCCTCTGAGATAATAATCTTGCTCCTAATTATGAGTACAAAGTATTAACAATAACTTCCAGATAAACATTTCAATGATCATTATAAATAGTTAAAAACCTAATTTATTGTGATAGGTCAAAGCTCAGAAGCTGCAGCTGTACTAAGTTGCAGTTGTCAAACATGATGTGTGAGCATAATCAGCATACCACAGATTTTCTGCAGCTCGACCATTCTATGATATATTTTGTTATTGGCATTAGCTTGAAGATTCAAGTGTCAACATGGCTTTTTTTTTAATTCTAGCAGAGTGGATTACAAGGGAGAGGGCATATTTAATAGGCAGATCTACTGTTTTTTTTCCTCAAGTAAGCCTGCATAATTGTTATTTTGTGGATTCTTTGAACTACAGCAAAAGTGAGACAGCCTCCTGAAGCTAATTTCTCACTTCTTGGATTTGGTATTAATGCACTTGGTTGTTATCCAAGATCTGATTAACCAAATCTTCTTCAGCTGCACCTTGAACACAGCAGAATTAGTCTGAAAATATGTCTTGAAATAATTTCAATGCAAGTCCAGAGCTTAAATCTATTATTTCACATGGATAATAAATAGCAGGAAAGCACTTTGAACAAGATTAGTAAATGAAGATGGAATAGAACAGAATTGTCACTTGTATTTATGAAAGTAACATGGGATGTGTATGATTTGACACAACTCAGCACCATTTTAATTACAGAAATTACAACAAAAGAAATAATTGAGACAAAGTTCATCTTTTGTTCCCTACCCAACTCCTGGGTTTCTGAAGTGGCTATGGTCTGTCGCTGCCAAAACCACCCCTGAAGGTGCCGAAGCAAGGATTTCCACAGCAAACCCATTGTGCTGCTACTGCTGAAGCCAACACCAAAGCCACTGCATTGCGGCCATTGCCATAGAATGAACCCACCAAGTCACTGATGTTGAAGCCATCACTACTTCAGAGTGGGTACATGTTGAATTCAGTTCGCTGTTTGCTCTAAGCGACCTCCATGTTGCAGACTGGGTGTCAACATCTCAGGAAATGATCCATGGACTAAAGCTACACTCTTCCTCTGTACATAAATATTAACATCTGATACACACATCTCCATCCACTCACAGGATGCTTCAATACAGTGCCTGGGTGCACTGGCAACCACCATTGTAATGCTGCAGCCAGGACACTTTGAGCAAAAGGACACAAACCTAATTTATGGACTGGGCACGGCTGCATCAACGTCCAGGTTCTTCACCCACTGTCATGGCGTTCACTCGATATGAGCCAATGTGACTTATTGGGAGCCACTTTGACACTTTATTCCCTCCTAGAGGCTGCTTTTCTCCTGGAATGTGAGAAAGGTAGGTGGGATGGAAGTGGCTGGTACAGCTGTCCTTGCTGGTACAGTTGGAGGGGTGTCCTGAGCGAGTGAGCCAGCAGCACAGAGGGAATTGAGGTGTTAATGCTGTTGGGGCTGGATTGGGTAAGACTAAATGAGATAAGATGCTACAGCCAGTAATGAGAGGGGTAGAGCATGATTTTTGATGAGAGATGGATAGCAGAGATAGAATGGGAATTATTGGAGAGAAGATGGTAACACTTGGACTGCCACAGTGGAAGATGTCATTGTTGGACATTCCTTCAGAAGGCTGACAATGCATTGACCTGATTTGATGTCATGGTTTAACAGCTGGTCTTGTGTGAAGACAAAGTCTTACCAATGCATCATCCCACCCAGGAGGATCTCGTGGTCCTTCTCTGTCAAGCAGGGTGACAATTTCCCCATGTCTACTGTTTCAGGGCAAATGTCAGAATGGGAGCGAAACCTAACATTTGGTCCACCTCAAAGACTTTAGGCTCAAGCTTACTTTCTTTTTGGCTAAGTCTGAGTTTTTTGGCAGTATATCCTCAATGAGGCCTAGTGGGCTTTCTCATTGTATCATGCCACAGGCGTCTCGTATCCTCCAGAGCAAATTTTGTTTCCATTTCTCCAGTTGTGTTCACTATTTACTGTCATGGCATACCACACTGTGGTATGCCACACATGGTATGCCACACTGTGTTGCCCCATTGTGCCATCCTCATCCATCCACTGCAGTCATTCAATAACCATTCTGTGCCACCCACCATCCAACATCGCCTTGGTCAGATCCCTGTTTCTCCTGTCTTCTACTTCCCTCGTGAAGTCATCCATGCTCCTTTTCAGCTCTGACAAAATGGTTGACATGCTGACATTTTATTTTGCAAATGTCACTTTTAAAGTTCTGTTTCTTTTCCTGTATCCAGAGAGATTTTTTTTATTATCACTTTTAACCCATTACTGGAAATAATTAGGGTCACTGGATTAGAAATGATGTAAGATAAAGTGAAATTTTAAGAAGCTTCAGATGGCAGTCTAGCAAGGAATTACATAGCCAGAGCAACATTTCTTAGAAGGAAACCCACTGAACATTAGATTAAGTCAAGAGGAAACATTTTGAAAAGAATCTATTTGATGCTGTCATCCTATAAAGGTCTTCCAAAGCAAGAATGATGGATTGTTAAACTCAGCAAGGAGACAAGGCTTATTCTGTGATGCCATCAATGATCATCAGTGACTAACTGTGAGAATATAAATAAAAAGAAATGTAGTGGAGTAAAAGTGAGCCATTTCCTTTTTTAGCATATAAAAGGACATGTCCTGGAGAGCCAAGGTATAAGGTAATTGAGAGTTATTGATGAGAAAGAAAAACAAAGGTTTGAGGATTTTAGTCACCGTAGACAATAACCAATTCAGTTTTGCAAGAAAAAAGTGGGCCTTTCTTTTCCCAGAATGCAAAATCTTACAGAATTAATTATATTGAAATATAAATATGTGAAGAAGGAATGAGTGACATCTGTTGCCCCTAACTCCTGTGAGTCCAATGGGTTACTTTTCTGTGTCAGACACTTGAATTACTAATTGGCATCGATTCTCTCAGTTCCTTGAACAATCAAGGAGGTTGGGCAAGGTGACGTGCTGGATATGTCACAGAGAGAACTTCTAATGAAAGGAACGAGGCTGCGAGCTACAATGCTGGCAATCTGAAGAAGGACCCAGAAGCATGCTCCTTCCAAGCTTTGGTCAAGGTTGTTATCTTCAAGAAAAAAAATCTCTAATTGGCATAACAATTAACTGCTTTTATTTCCAAAACCTTGATGGAATTTGCACCGTATGAAAAAAAGTAGAAAAGATTAGATTAGACTTACAGTGTGGAAACAGGCCCTTCGGCCCAACAAGTCCACACCGACCCGCCGAAGCGCAACCCACCCATACCCCTACATTTATCCCTTACCTAACACTACGGGCAATTTAGCATGGCCAATTCACCTGACCCGCACATCTTTGGACTGTGGGAGGAAAGATGTTAGGGAAAAATGTCTGTGGTATAGTTGTCCCAATCAGAGTCATCCAGTGTTCAGTTTACATTGCATAAGTACCATACATATCAAAGATTATGCAGGTTTTGAACATGTCAGGGTATCATAAATTTGTATAACCTATTTTAGTTTTATCGAGCTAATTACCCTGAGTCTGCAGAAGAAATTTAGAGAGATGTGAAACAGACACTCAGAATATTTTTCATCATTGGGATGGTTCACCAACAACCTGCATTGCAGTCCGGACTCTTCAATGCACCAAAATCCAATCCTACAAATGTCCTATAATAACAAGAGCACCCCTTCAAAAGAAATTGCTTATATTGGGTTTTCCACTTTCTGTGGCTGTAAATTTGCAAAGAACTTTACATTTGACACAACTTGCCATTAGTGGGCGGCACGGTGGCACAGTGGTTAGCACTGCTGCCTCACAGCGCCTGAAGACCCGGGTTCAATTCCCGACTCAGGCGACTGACTGTGTGGAGTTTGCACGTTCTCCCCGTGTCTGCGTGGGTTTCCTCCGGGTGCTCCGGTTTCCTCCCACAGTCCAAAGATGTGCGGGTCAGGTGAATTGGCCATGCTAAATTGCCCGTAGTGTGAGGTAAGGGGTAATGTAGGGGTATGGGTGGGTTTCGCTTCGGCGGGTCGGTGTGGACTTGTTGGGCCGAAGGGCCTGTTTCCACACTGTAAGTCTAATCTAATCTAAAATCCAGCATATTTAAACAGTTCACTTGTGGTTCTCCATTGGCTTTCTGTCAATGTGTTAAATTTGATTAGACATCTATGTACCATCATTTATCATGGCCCGAAAATGTCAAATTCATTTTCTCAACTAATCTCTCTCATTGTTGAATATGCTTCTAAAGCTTTTCTTGTTGATCACTCGGCCACCAGCCTTAATATTCATCTGTGTTGGATACTGTCAGAAGTCAGTCAACACCTGGCTATAGTCCAATGGGTTCATTAAAATCACAAGCTTTTGGACAATGTAAAGCATTGTCCTTTTTTCAGGTGAAGTGGGACACTGACAGATCTGGCTCCTAACATGTCAGTGATAAGGTATGATCAGTGTTCTATATGTAAAGTGCTGCATAAATGTAAATCTTTGTTGTTAACTGGTTGCTAGCTTGGAATTTTGTTCATTTGAAGCTGATGTTCTTGGTAAGAACATAAGAACTAGGAGCAGAAGTAGACCATCCGGCCATCCTGCAAAAATGCCATCCCGTATTCCCAATTCCTTCGCCTCTGCTGTATCTGCTCCCAGGAGGACCAGTTCCACCACAGAACACACCAGATGGCCTCCTTCTTCAGAGATCACAATTTCCCTTCTCATGTGATTGAAGATGCCCTCCAACGCACCTAATCCACATGCTGCACCTCCGCCCTCAAACCCCACCCCTCAAACCGTAACAAGGACAGACCCCCCGGTCCTCACTTTCCACCCTGCCAACCTTCGCATTAACCAGATCATCCGCCGACATTTCTGCCACCTCCAAATGGACCCCACCACCAGGGATATATTTCCCTCCCCACCCCTTTCTGCAAAGACCATTCCCTCCATGACTACCTGGTCAGGTCCGCGCCCCCCAACAACCCACCATCCCATCCTGGCACCCTCCCCTGCCACCGCAGGAATTGAAAAACCTGCGCCCACACCTCCTCCCTCACCACCAGCCAAGATCCCATAGGAGCCTCCACATCCACTAAAGTTTTACCTGTACATCCACCAATGTCACTTATTGTATCCGTTGGTCCCGATGCGGTCTCATCTACATTGGGGAGACTGAGCGCCTCCTAGCAGAGCACTTCAGGGAACATCTCCGGGACACCCGCACCAATCAACTCCACCACCCCACGGCCCAACTTTTCAACTCCCTCTCCCACTCTGCCGAGGACATGCAGGTCCTGGGCCTCTTCCACTGTCACTCCCTCACCAGCTGACACCTGGAGGAAGAACACACCATCTTCCGCCTCAGAACATTTTAACCCCAGGGCATCAATGTGGACTTCACCAGTTTCTTCGTTTCCCCTCCCGCCCCCCCCCCACCTTACCTCAGTTCCAACCTTCCAGCTCAGCATTGTCCTCATGACCTGTCCTACCTGCAAATCTCCCTTCCTACCTATCTGCTCCCCCTCCCCTCTGACCTTTCACCTTCAGCCCCACCCCCATTCACCCATTGTACTCTTTATTACCTTTCCCCACCCTCCCCTCTGACCTATCATCTCTGTTACCACCCCCATTCACCTATTGTACTCTTTGCTACCTTCTCCCCAGCCTCACTACCTCCGCCCCCCTCCCAACACACACACACATTTATCTCTTCACCCTGGAGGCTTCCTGCCTCAATTCCTGATGAAGGGCTTTTGCCAGTAACATTGATTTTCCTACTCCTCGATGCTGCCTGGCCTGCTATGCTTTTCCAGCACCACTCTGATCTAAACATCCAGCCTATCAAGCTTGCTCTACCATCAAATAAGATCATGGCTGATTATTTCATGGACTCAGCTTCACTTACCCACCCACTCACAATAACCCTTAATTTCTTTACTGTTCAAAACTCTATCTATTTTTCCTTTAAAAACATTCAGTGAGATAACCTCAACTGCTTCACTGGGCAGGGAATTCCACAGATTCACAGCCCTAAGGGTGAAGATGTTCCTTCTCAACTCAGTCCTAGATTTGCTCCCCCTTATTTTGAAACTCTCCCTTGTTCTAGTTTCACCCTCAAGTGGAAAAATCTTGCCTGCTTCTGTCGTACCTATTCTCTTCATAATTTTATATACTTCTCTAAGATCCTTCCTCATTCGTCTAAATTCTAATGAGTATAGTCCAGTCTACTCAATCTCATAAGCCAACCCTCTTAACTCTGAAATCAACCTAGAGAACCACCTCTGCACACCCTCTGGTGCTTGTACATCATTTTTCAAGTAAGGAAGCCAAAACTATACACAATATCTCGGTGTGGTCTCAGTAGAACCCTATACAGCTGCAGCATAACCCCTCGAGCAATGAAGGGCAATAGTCCATTTGCCCTCTTAATGGAGTCATAGAGATATACAGCATGGAAACAGAGTCTTCAGCCCAACTCACCCATGTTGACCAGAAATCTGAAATTAACTTTGTCTTATTTGTTAGCATTTGGCCCATTCCTGATGAAGGGCTTATGCCTGAAATGTCGAATCTCCTGCTCCTCGGGTGTTGCCTGATAGGCTGTGCTTTTCCAGCATCACACTCTTCGACTTTGGCCCATATCTCTCTGAATCTTCCTATTCATAAACCTGCTGGTCCTGCAGACCAACTTTTTATTGTTCATACATAATGAAACCTAGGTCCCTCTGCACAGCAGCACACTGCAATTTTCCATCATTTATATAATAGATCATTTTGCTGTTATTCCTACCAAAATGGATGGTATTATATTTAACAACATTGTATTCTATTTGACAGATCTCTTGCCCACTCATTTAAGCTATCTATATCTCTCTGCAGATTCGGTGTCCTCTGCATACCCTGCTCTATCACTCATCTTAGGGTTATCTGCTAACTTTGAAATATTACACTTGCCCACCACCCCCCACCATCCACTTTGATCCTGGAGGCACACGACTAGCCACTGATCACCAACCAGAAAAACATGCACTTCTCCCCACTCTTTGCATTGTGTTTGTTAACCAACTTCTAACCATGCTAAAACATTACCCATAATGCCTTTATCTTCTGCAGCAGCCTGTTGTGTAGCACATTATTGAATGCCTCCTGGAATTCCAGATACACCACATCCACCATTTCCCTGTTGTCTACAGTACTTATAATATCCTCAAAGAATTCCAGTGAATTAGTTAAACATGACCTGCCTTTTCGAGCCATGTCTGCCTGTTGGGATAATTTCTATCCAAATGTCTTGCTGTTTTCCTTTATTATAGATTCAGGCATTTTCCCCACTATGGAAGTTAAGTTATAGTTACCCGCCTTTTGCCTACCTCCCTTTTTTAAACTAGTGGCATCACATTTGCTGTTTTCCAATCTATTGGATTTGCTCCATGGTGCATAATTTCTGAGCTTTCCATGAAATTATCATCTTATTGTAACTATGTTAAGTTCTAGTTTCACTTATATGCACAGGGGAAAGATTTTTCAAGAAAACCATCAAAAGATAACATCATAGGTACTCACTGGCAGGAGAATAGCTCTATCAAGCAACTCATTGGTTAATGTAACTCTATGTGTAAGTCTCTATATTACTTGGCTACTCAGCTATAGAGAACTTGACAGCTGAGGTTGATGTTGTTATCATCTGCAATCTACACAGTTTCAGGAGAGGATTAGGAGCTGTAACACAGGACAATATTTTGTTTATTTCTGCCTCAGGCATTCTGGCCAACTAATCTGCATCTCCTCTCATTGGTATAAACTGCTGATTCACACAAACTGGCAAAGATTTGGAGATGCCGGTGTTGGACTGCGCTGTATAAAGTTGGACTATAACCTGGTGTTGTGTGATTTTAAACTGGCAATGCATTGATATTATTTGCTTTAATTACTCCTGGCGGTAAATAAGGGCTGAATTTTAACCTCATTCTGGATAAAGACATTGCTCTTGAATAATTTTCTGGAATGAGTTGCCAGGGGAAGTGGTGAAGGCTAGGACAACTACAACATTTAAAAGGCATCTGGATGGGTATATGAATAGGAAGGGTTTAGAGGGATATGAGTCAAATGTTGGCAAATGTGACTCGATTAATTTAGGATATCTGGTCTGTATTTTTGAGTCATACCGAAGGGTGCTTCTGTGCTATAGAGTGCTATGCCTCTGTAGGATAGTTAGCTGAGAGGGTTTCTAATTACTCCGAGACAGCATAGAATTGTGAATGAATAAAATATGCAACATTTTTGCATGGTGTTATTAAAAAAAGAGTCAAAATATTGCATTGTCAGTGCCATCATCATGTAATGTAAGGGTTTTACATTGTAGTATTAGAATGGACAAATGCGTTACTGACTCCAATAACAATTGTGGTCAATCCATTGCTATCTGTTTCAGTTCCATGTTGATTCCGTGGATAACACACTATTGGGAGAATGAAAAATAATTTTTCTTGTTGTCGAACACTGCTGGAGATGATTAATCTTGCAGAAATTGTGTGGGAAGCTTAAAAGCAAAATGTGTTACAATTATTAATTCAACTAGGACAGCTAAAACTTTGAGTAAATTTCTTATTGAACATTTAAAACCTTTTAGTGTCTACATGTAATACTTAATGTGGTGTTGAATCATTTAACAGCACTTGTTAGTTTGTGCTAAATCAGTTGATGTCAAGAGCATTAAAGGTTGTGGTGCAACATCTGACCTAGGATTGCTGGGCTGTGAAAGGAAGCAATTTCTCCAGTGTTCCCATTCTACATCACTACACAGTAACCCCACCAGAACGTTCTGAGTTGTGGATGTCAACTTAAAGACAGGATGTGGCCCAACAATGATGCTCTCCATAGTTGAACAACTGTATACAAGGAAACAGGAGTTTCCAGCATTTCCCAGAACATTGCTTGTGTACTAAAGGCTGTTCATGCAGCATTACACATTGAGTCATACAATACAGAAGATGCCCTTCCACCCATCAAGTCTCCTTTCCAGCACTGGGCCAAAAACCTTGAATGTTATGACATTTCAAGTGCTCATCACATACATTTTAAAGCTTGTGCATTCCTACCAGGCGGTGCATTCCTGATTATCACTGTCATCTGAGAGAAAATTTGCTCAAATCCCCTCTCGAACTTCCACCCTTCACTTTAAAATTATACCCCCTCGCCATTTACACTCAACTAAGGGGAGCAGTGACTTTCTATTCACCTTGTCCATATCCTTCATAATCTTAGATACTTCAGTCACATTGCCATGCCCCTGCCCTACAGCCTTCTCTGCTCTGAAGACAATGACCCAAGCTAATCTAGCCTCTCTTCATTGCTAACTTACTCCCTCCCAGACAACACTCTGGTGAATGTTGTCTGCAGCCTTTCCATTCCAATCACATCCTTCCTATTGGCTGGTGACCAGAACAGCACACAGTACCCTAACTGTGGCCGGGCCAATGTTTTGTACAGCTCCAACACAATCTCCTCGCTCTTATAATCTGTGCCATAATTGATAAAGAGTCCCATATGCCTTCTTAACAATTCTACTCAGGAATCTGTGAAGAAGAACCCCAAGACCCCTCTGATTAAGTCCCATTCCAATCAGTCTGCCCAACATAGCACTGACAGGGTTAATTTGGGAACACCTGCTCAGAGAAATTTCATTCTGCATTCATTTATTGCATTCATGAAATCATTTATGCTGTGCATGTTAATGATAATGTTGAAATCTCAAAAACACCAATTTATGCACTATCATCACATTGGTATGCTAACAATAGCTCACAAGATGTCAAATGCCTAAATCTTTATGGGAAATCCATTATCTGATGATGGCCATAATAGACTCAGGTGCAGTCTGCTTAATTGCAATATAGTTGACCGTCATACATAGTTCACTGTATAACAGCAGTCCAGTGGGCATCCAATTTTGGAGCATTTATTCTGTCAATTAAATTAAAAGTAAACATCTTCGTTGTATGGAGCATTCGTATTTCCATTTGGAATGTGACTTCAAATACTTTTCAAGTAATGGTGTGACTCAAGCGAATGAGTGAAAATAAATTGCCGCACAATTTTAGCCTCTAATGAACTGCTAATTTTAAAGTTAACATCATATAAATCCACCTAGGTGTGCCAGCTTTAATTTTTCTCATGAGGTAATGTGAATGATCTTATAGCAAAATTTATGTCAGAAATTATGGCAGGGCTCCCTCTGCCAACCCAAACTAAATACCCAAACTGAAAGACTGGAGGTTAGCTAACATGATAGCACAACTTAAGAAAGGTGATAAGGACAAACCAGCTCACTCTACACTGGTGAGCCTAACATCAGCGTTGGGCAAGTTATTGTAGGGAATCCTGAGGGACAGGATGTACATATGTTTGCAAAGATAAGGACTGATTGAGGATAGTCAGCATGGCTTTTTGCGTGGGAAATCCCCCATGTTTCAAAAGCTTGATTGAGTTTCTTTGAAAAAGTAACAAAGAGAATTGATGAGGGCAGAGGAGTGGATGTGATATATATGGACTTCAGTAAGGTGCTCAACAAGGTTCCTCAAGATAGACTGGTGAGCAAAGTTAGATCACGTGGAATACAGGGAGAACTAGCCATTTGGATACAGAACTGGCTCAAAGATAGAGGACAGAGGGTGTTTGTGGAGGGTTGCCTTTCAGACTGGAGGCTTGTGACCAGTAGTGTCCCACAAGGTTTGGTGCAAGATCCATTACTTTTCATCATGTATATAAATGATTTGGATGTGATAATAGGAGGTCGAGTTCGTAAATTTGCAGATGACATCAAAATTGAAGGGGTAGTGGACAGCGAAGAAAGTTACCTCAGAGTACAACAAGATCTTGATCAGATGGGCCAATGGGCTGAGGAATAGCAGATGGAGTTTAATTTAGATAAATGTGAGATGCTGCATTTTGGAAAGGCAAATCAGACAGAACTTATACACTAGGGAGTGCTGCTGAAAACAAAGACACCTTGGACTGCATGTTCATAGTTTATTGAAATTGGAGTCGCAGGTAGATAGAATAGTGAAAAAGGCATTTGGTATGCTTTCTGTTATTCGTCAGAGCATTGAGTATAGGAATTGGGAGGTCATGTTGCAGCTGTACAGGACATTGGTTAGACCACTGTTTTAATATTGTGTGCATTTCTGGTCTCTGTCCTATCGAAAGGATGTTGTGAAACTTGAGAGAGTTCAGAAAAGATGTACAAGGATGTTGCCAGGGTTGGAGGATTTGAGTTATAGGGAGAGGCTGAACAGGCTGGGGCTGTTTTCCCTGGAGTGTCAGAGCCTGAGAGATAACCTTAAAGAGTTTTATAAAATCATGAGGGGCATGGATATGATAAATAGAGAAGGCCTTTTCCCTGGGATGGGGAAGTCCAGAACTAGACAGCATAGGTTTAGGGTGAAAGGGAAAAAAATTTAAAAGGGACTGAAGGGGCAATTTTTTCACACAGAGAGTCGTGCGTGTATGGAATGAGCTGCCAGAGGAAATGGTGGAGACAGGTACAATTACAACATTTAATGTGCATCTGGCTAGGTATATGGATGGGAAGGATGTGGGCCAAGAGCTGGCAGTTGGGAGTAGATTAGTTTAGAATATCTGTTCGGCATGGATGAGTTGGACCGAAGGGTTTGTTTCTGTGCTGTACATCTCTATGACTCTATGACTCTATCTTTGTCACACTCATATTAGGATGGGAGCTTACTGTGAAGAAACTGACTTGAATGTTTCTGACATTGCAACAACACCTACTCTTCCAACATTACATCGCTGATTGCAAATCACTTTGTAATTGTTGAATGACGGAATAGAAATTCACATCATTACTTTTTCTTCACAGGTAATTATTCCAATGGGCTAGCAAACCGTAATGTGCATTGATCCCATCTGTGGAGTACTGTGTGCTGTTTTCTTTAACATTTCTTCAAGATAACATAATTATGTTGCTATAATGGAATACCTCTCCTTATCTGTCACATTGTGGAATAAACAAAATCACTTATAAGTATTTATAAGAGATAAACTAAACGTTTAAGTGCTCTTAAGTCACTAATAGCTTGAAAGGAAAGTTTGGACAGGCTACGCTTGTACCTGCTATAGTTTAGAGGCAACTTGATTGAAACACATAAGATCTTGAGGGGCTTTGACAGGGTGGATGTGGAAACAATGGATTAGGTTGTGGGGGGATCTCGAACTGGGGGTTGCTGTTTCAAAGTAAACAATATCCATGTTTGACAGAGATGGGGAGAACATTCTTTTTCTCTCAAAGTGTCCTGAGTCATAGAGTCACAGAGTCATAGAGATATACAGCATGGAAACAGGCCCTTCAGTCCAGCCCGTCCATACCAATCAGATATCCCAATCCAATCTAGTCCCACCTGCCAGCACCCGGCCCAAATCCCTCCAAACCCTTCCTATACATTTACCCATCCAAATACCTTTTAAATGTCGCAATTGTACCAGCGTCCACCACTTCCTCTGGCAACTCATTCTATACACGTACTCCCCTCTGTGTGGAAAAGTTGCCCCTTAAGTCTCTTTTATATCTTTCCCCTCTCACCCTATGTTTAAGACAGTGTAGACAGATTCTTGATTAACAAGAGTTGAATGATTCTCAAAGGTGGGTGAAAATGTGGAGCACATATATCAGCCATGATCTTATGAATGCCGGAGCATACTCAAGGGTTACTCCTGTTCATAATTCATATGTTTGCGTGTTTGTGAATGCTAATGAACTATCAACACTTGTATTTTTTTTCCATTGGCTTTTAATAATAGAAATTAAGCCAGAACTTGAGGTATAATGTAAGTTGCTAAGACCTAGGTAAATGAAAACTTAGGCAGGGAATTAAATATTACAGGATGGAAGATGTTGTGTGGCAGTCAGCTCAGTCAGCTGGATAGCTGGCTTGGAATGTCAATTTATACCAACAGCATGGGCTCAATTCCCATACTGGCTAAAGTCACTACAAGGGATTCCCCTTCTCCCTCACCTGAGGTGAGGTGACCCTTAGGTTAAATCACCACGGGTTGTCTTTTTTCTGTCTAATGCGAGACCAGCTCTACGATCTGGTTGGAGTATGGTGACTTCATTCAGGAAAAGAGCTTCTGACAGACAAAAGCTCCTGCTCCTGAGGGTCCTACAAAAATATCCAGTGTTCCAAGTTTGATTTGGAGAAGTCAAAAACCTACTAATTAGATATTCAGGTTGTTATTCAGGGAATGTTAAACAGATTGAAACAATTTCTATCTTCTAAATAACAATACAATTGCCACCTGCTTTCATATTTGCACAAGTAATATTACTGAGAGAGTTACTGTGCATGTTACTTTGGTTCTACCCATTCTGCTAAGGTCACATAGAATCCATTAGTACAGTCAGGGATTTCTACTCCAGCTTTTGAAGGGAGTGGCTGTACCTGTAACAGCTCCCTCTGGTATGAGTAATTACATGTGAATAAAAGTGATTGTACTTATTGTTACCATCCCAAATGTTTTTGTTATTCAAAAACAATACTTTGGTGGGTTAGTGGTATAGTGGGCAATGTCTCAATCTCTGGGTCAGAATGTCCAGGTTAAGTTACATCAGTCAGGAAGGTACATTGAAACATGTCCCATTAGGTTAGCAGAAAAGAAATGCTATTATGGTGATGCTCTGCAGTGGTGCTTTCTTTCCAATAATCACCAGATAGGCCAAGACAATGAAATCTAAAGGTAAACTGGGGGCAACAAATCATGTCAAAAACCTCTGCCTGGTGCCAGATACTGGTAGAGATGCCAAATATCACAAAATATCAGGAATGACCATCTGAGAGAATATTTTATGGTTGCATGGTCTGGATCTGACCCCCTTGCACAAGGACAAAATTCCAGAAGATATAGAAGAAAAGAAAAAGCTTTGAGCAAAAATAATTGGCCAATTTAAGAGCATTGCTATTTTAAGAAATTGCAAACAGCCAGCTAAGATCTCAAAGAGACACCATTAAAGAGACTCTACAACAGCTGTGGAAAGGATAACTCTCCAAAGGCAAAACTTCATTCAGAAGCTGGTAGGGATCACTGAGGCAAGAAAGGAGACACGGAAAATAAAGAATATACTGGAGCCTTTGTGGAAGAGGGTCTGTGAAGGGCAACTGAATAGTCCACAACATAAAATTAGAAGTTCTGAAGGGAAATGGCATTACTTTATGAAAAAAAAAGCTATGAAAAGAGACCAGAAAAGGAAAGCAAGGGGGTGTGAAAAAGTGTTCTTCTTTCTCGCACTGAGGATTGCCACCTTTCACTTGATGCTCCATCAGGCGTGGCAGCAAAGAACAAGAAAAGAAGTTGGGAAATGTAGTCTGATCAACAGCTCCAGAGGTTAAGCTGCCTTGACTCCATGACAGCCTGACCAGTGTTCATGGATCCAGGATATGGTCAGGAAGAAGAAATTGCCTGGTCTAAGCATCCAACACACCACACAAAAAAAGACAATCTCTTCTCATTCAAAAATAATTGACTGATCCAGGATGCTGTAAGGAACAGTACACTTCTCCCAACAAAGCAACAGTGTTCCAGGAAAGAAATTAAGGATTGCTGAAAATGATTAGAATAAGTAATGGGGGCAGGAAACATGAAATTGGATCTGATCCACCATTTTTTTTTATTTCAACGCATGTGGAAATATTATAGTCTTGTCTTAATGTATAGACAGCAGAGGAGTGCTTGATGAAAGTGAACAAAATGAAATTGTATGAGAGACATCTAAAAACAATTAGTATGGCAAAGAGAAAGCATGAAATTAAATTATCAAGGAGCATAAAACAAAATAGTAAAACATTTTACAGGCACATTAATAATGCATAGGAATAGGAACATAAACGAATAGACAGGATAATGCCATAGGTAATGATAGAGAGATGACAAAAATATTAAATAATTACATGCCCTTCAGTATTTACCAGAAAAATAGAATTGGTCAACTTGATATTGAGTAATGAAATGATTTGAAAAAAAGACTTGTGCTTAAAAATTCACTTGTGGGATGTGGGCATTGCTGGGTGGCCAGCATTTATTGCCTGTTCCTAGTTGCCCTTAAGAAGTGAGTTGCTGCAGTCCACATCCTGTAAGTTGACCCACAGACATTAAGGAGGGAATTCCAGGATTTTGGCCCTGTGACAGTGAAGGAACGGTGATATATTTCCAAATCATGGTTGTTGAGCTGTAAGGTTTGTTTCCAGACGATCTGTCACTATACTAGGCACATCATCAGTAAGCCTCCAGTAAAGCGCTGGTGTTTTTCCTGCATTGGATGGTCAGAAAACTAGCCACCAGGATACATGAACGTCGCCACAAAATGGCATGACCGTCTCTCACTAGTATCCTTACATATGGATGAGGAAGGACACCACTTTAACTGGGACAACACATCCATCCTAAGACAAGCCAAAAAGAGACACGCATGAGAATTCCTAGAAGCATGGATTTCCAACCAGAACTCTATCAACAAACACATTGACTTGGATTCCATTTACCACCCCTGAGAAAAAGAACAAGAAATGACATCACCATTAGAAATGACATCACGACAGGAAATGACATCAAAGTCTCAAGGAAACCCAAACATATAAATAGAAAGCAGGCTGTAGCACCAGTGCTGCATGTGGAGGCTCATTGAAGATGTTACCTAATATGGTGATGAAACATCTGAAAACAAACCTTCCAGCTCAGTGAGCAAACATACATCCAGAACCTCAACCTGAGCTACAAATCATCTCAAAACTTGCCACCTTCTTGTTGTATCTTCAATATCTGAGGAGTTATGAATGGTGTTAAACCTATGTTATCATCAACAAATATTCCCACTTCTCAACTTATGATGGATAGAGTCATTGATGAAGCAATTGAAGGTGGTACAGGTTGACTCCTGCAAAGATGTCCTGGAGCTGAGATGACTGCCTTCAAAAAAGGGCTACAAAGAAAAGCCTATGAACTATAGACAAGTAAGCCTAACATTTGTGGTGGATAAGTTATTTGAGAAGATTTTGAGAGACAAGATATACCTGCATTTGGAAAGACAGGGTTTGATTATGAATAGTTAGCATGGCTTTGTGCATGGGACATCAGATCTAACATATTTGTTAGAGTTCTTTGATGAAGTGACCAGGAAGGTTGATGAGGGCAGCGTGGGGGATATAGTTTATATGGATTTCAGTAAGGCCTTTGATAAGCTTCTACATGGTAGGCTGCTCTGGAACATTAGATTGTATGGAAAACAGGGGGAACTGGATACACAACTGGCATGTTAGGAAACGGAGGGTTATAGTTGAAGGATATTTATCAGACTGGAAGCCTGTGACTGATGGAGTGCCTCAGGTTCAGTGCTGGGGCCAACACTTGTTGTTATCTCTAGCAATGATTTGGATGAGAATAGAACATAGAGCATAGAAAAGTATCGCGCCGTACTGGTCCTTCAGCCCATGGTGTTATGCCAAGGATTAACCTTAATTTAAAATAAAATAACCTAAACTATGCTTCTCCTGAATTCACTGCTGTCCATGTGCATGCTCAGCAGGCGCATAAATGTCCCTAATAGTTCTGTTTCCACCACTACCGCTAACAACGCATTCACAGCTCTCTGCATAAAGAGTAAAAAAATGAGGTCTGCAGATGCTGGAGATCACAGCTGCAAATGTGTTGCTGGTCAAAGCACAGCAGGCCAGGCAGCATCTCAGGAATAGAGAATTCGACGTTTCGAGCATAAGCCCTTCATCAGGAATAAGAACCTACCTCTGATATTTCCTCTATACTTTCCTAATAACACATTAAAAATATGACCCCTCATGTCAGTAAATCCTGTCCTGGGGAAAGGTCTCTAGCTACCAACTCTATCCATGCCTCTCTTACCTTGTACATCATGATAAGGTCACCTCTCTACCTCCTTCTTTCCAGAGAGAAACGTCCAAGCTCAGTCAACCTCGCCTTGTAAGTGAACCATCCAGTCCAGGCAGCATTCGGTAAACTCCTTTGCACGGTCTCCAAAGCCTCCATAACTTTCCTATAATAAGGCGACCAGAACTGGACACAATATTCCAAGTCTGGTCTTACCAGCATTTTGTAGAGCTGCAGCAAAACCTCATGGCTCTTAAACTCTAAACCCCTGTTAATGAAATCCAAAACACCATATGCTTTCTTAACAATCCTATCCATTTGGGTGGCAACTTTGAGGGATCTATGCACTTGAACACCAAGATTCCTCTGTTCCTCCACACTGCCAAGCATCCTGCTTTTAATCCTACATGCAGCGTTCAAGTTTGATCTTCCAAAATGCATCACTTCGCATTTATCCAGGTTGAACTCCATCTACCATTTCTCAGTCCAGCTCTTCATCCTGTCTATGTCACGCTGCAGCCTGCAATAGCCCTCGATTCTATCAGCGGCACCTCCAACCTTTGTGTCATCGGCAAATTTACTAACCATCCCTCAACCTCGTCATCCAAGTCATATATAAAAACTACAAAGAGTAGAGGCCCAAGAACAGAGCCCTGCAGGAAACAACTCACCACTGACCTTTAGGCAGAATAGTCTCCGTCTACAACCACTCTCTGCCTTCGGTCAGCCAATCGATTCTGAATCCAGTTAGCCAAATCCCCTTGTATCTCCTGACTTTATGAATAAGCCTACCAAGGGGAACCTTATCAAATGCCTTGCTAAAGGCCATGTACATCACATTCACTGCTCGACCTTCATCAATCTGTCTCGTCACCTTCTCAAAGAACTCAATAAAGTTTGTGAGGCATGACCTGCTCCTCACAAAGCCATGCTGATTGCTTTTAATCATGTTATGTTTTTCCAAATAGTCATAAATCCTATGCCTCAGAATTCTTAGTAAAACTTTGCTGACCGCAGACGTAAGATTGACTGGTCTGTAATTGCCACGAATTTCCTTATGCCCCATCTTGAAAAGAGGAACAACAGTCAACTCCCGCCAATCCTCTGGTACAACTCCCGTGGAGAGTGAGGAAGCAAAGCTCTTCGTCAGCAGCTCAGCAACCTCCTTTCTCGCTTCCTGGAGCAAGCTAGGATATATCTGGTCTGGCTCTGGTGACTTATCAACTTTAATGTTTGCCAAAATTTTCAGCACATCAACTTTCTCAATCTCGATCTGTACAAGTCTGTTTCCCAGCTCCTCAAAGTTCTCATTCACAACAAGGTCCCTTTCTTTAGGGAAAAACCAAAGCAAAAAAAACCATTTATGGCTTTCCCTATCTGCTCAGTCACACACAAGTTCCCAATGCTATTCCTGACTGGCCCTACCTTCTGCCTGATCATTGTCTTATTCCTCACGTATGAGAAAAATGCCTTTGGGCTTTCCATAATCCTTCCTGCCAAGCCTTTATGGTGTCTCCTTCTGGCTTTCCTCATTTTTGACTGTACAAGGTATGATTTGTAAGTTTGCAGATGATACTAAAATAGGCAGTATCATGGACAATGAGGCAGGTTATTAGAAATTGCAGCAAGACTTTGATCTGCTGGGAAAGTGGGCTGAGAAATGGCATTTAGTGGTTAGATTAGATTAGATTACTTACAGTGTGGAAACAGGCCCTTCAGCCCAACAAGTCCACACCGACCTGCCGAAGTGCAACCCACCCATACCCCTACATTTACCCCTTTACCTAACACTACGGGCAATTTAGCATGGTCAATTCGCCTGACCCGCACATCTTTGGACTGTGGGAGGAAACCGGAGCACCCGGAGGAAACCCACACAGACACGGGGAGAATGTGCAAACTCCACACAGTCAGTCGCCTGAGTCGGGAATTGAACCCAGGTATCTGGCGCTTGTGAGGCAACAGTGCTAACTGCTGTGCCACTGTGCCGCCCACAATATAGATTAATAGGTTAATATAGATAAGTGTGAAGACTTGCATTTTGGAAAGTCAAATCAAGGTAAGAGTTTCATGGTGAGTGTTAGGGGCTGAAGGAGTGTAGTGGAACAGAGGGATCTTGGAGTTCAGGTGCACAGTTCGCTTAAAGTAGAGTCAAAGGTAGATAGGGCAGTGAAGAACGATTTTGGCATGCTGGCCTTTATTAGTCAGGGCATTGAGTATAGAAGTTGGAAAGTTATGTTGCAATTGTAAAGAATGTTGTTAAGGCTGCAATTAGAGTATTGTGTTCAGTTTTGGTCACCTTGCTATATGAAGGATGTTATTAAACTAGAAAGAGAGAAGAAGAAATTTACAAGGATGATGTTAGCACTCAATGGACAAGCTAGGACATTTTTTCTTTAGAGCATTGGAGATTGAGGGAGGAATGTTATAGAAGTTTATTAGATCATGAGAGGCATAGATAGAGTGAATGTACTCAGGCTTTTGCCCAGGATTGGGAAATCAAATACTAGAGAGAGTATCAGTTTAAGGTTAGCGGGAAAAGAATAAAAGGGAACCTGAGGGGTAACATTTTTACACAGACGGTGATGCATACATAGAATGAGGTACTAACAGAAGTGTTTGAGGCAGGTACATTAGCAACATTTAAAAAGCATTTGGACAAATACATGGATAGGAAGTGTTTAGAAGGACATGGGCCAAGGGCAGGGAAATAGGGTTAGCGTGGATGGACATTTTGATCAGCATGGACCAGTTTGGGCCAAAGGGACTGTCTCTGTGCTGTAGAACTGCATGACTCTCTCACTCTAACCATGACCATCTGCTTTATGGCCAGGTCTGAGTCCATCTAGGAGAGTTTGCCCTGATACCCACTTATTCCAGCTTTGCTCAGGCTCCTAGATGTCACACTCCATTAAATGCAGCCTTGATGTCATGGGCTGACCCTCTTACCTCACCTCAGGAATTAATTTCTTTTGTCCATGTTTAAACCAAGGCTGTAATGACAACAGGAGCTATGTGGCCCTGTTCGAACCCAAACTGTGTGCCATTGGGCAGGTTATTGCTGAGCTGTTGCTGCTTGATAGCACTATTAATACCTTCTCATCACTTTATTGATGATCAAAAGTAGACTTATTTTATGGGAAATGGCCAGATTGGATTTCTCCTGATTTTAATGCACAGGACATACCTGGGTAATTTTCCACATTGTCAGATAGATGCCAGTGTTGTAACTGAACTAGAAGAGCTTGTCTAGGGGAGCAGCAAATTCTGGATCACAAAACTAGGGAGAGAGTAGGACCCCTCAAAGATCAACATGACAGCGTATGTGTGGAACCGCAGGAAATGTGGGAGATACTAAATGGGTATTTTGCGGGGAAATAGATGGTGACATCTTAAAAATATTCATATGAGGGATGAGGAAGTGTGGATAACTTAAAACGCATAAAGGTGGATAAATCCCAGGATCTGATCAGGCATACCCTAGAACTCTGGGAAGCTAGAGAAATAATTGCTGGGCTTCTTACTGAGATATTTGGATCATTGATAATGACAGGTGGGTGCCAAAATACTGGAGGTTGGCGAACATGGAGCCACAATTTAAGAAATGTGGTAAGGAATAGCCAGGGAACCATAGACTGGTGGGCCTGACATCGGCGGTGGGCATATTGCTGTAGGGAATCCTAAGGGACAGGATTTACATGTATTTGCATAGGCAATGACTGATTAGGGATAGCCAACATGGCCTTGTGCGTGGGAAATCATATCCAACTCAATTGATTGAATTTTTCAAAGAAGTAACAAAGAACATTGATGAGGGCAGATTGGTAGACGTGATCTACCTGGACTTCAGTCAGGCGTTTGACAAGTTTCCTCATGGTAGACCTGTTAGTAAGGTTAGATCACATGGAATACAGGGAGAACTAGTGATCTGGAGATTGAATTAGCTCAAAGATACAAGACAGAGGGTGGTGATGGAGGGTTTGTTTTCGGACTAGAGGCCTGTGACCAGTGGAGTGCCACAGGTATTGGTGCTGGGTCCTCTACTTTTCATCACTTATATAAATGACTTAGATTGTGAACATAGGAGGTATAGTTAGTAAGTTTGCAGATGACACCAAAATTGGTGGTGTCGTGGACAGCAAAGAAGGTTATCCCAGAGTACAATGGGATCTTGATCAGATGGGCCAATGGGTTAAGGAATGGCAAATGGAGTTTAATTTCGATAAATGTTCTTTGAAGCAGTGATGGGACAGGTCAAGGAAGGTCAAGCAGTAGATGTGGTTAATATGGACTTCAGCAAGGCATTTGATAAGGTTCCCCATGGTAGGCTTATTCATAAAGTCAGGAAATACAGGGGGATTTGGCTATCTGGATTCAGAATTGGTTGGCTGACAGAAGGCAGACAGTGGTTGTAGACGGAGACTATTCTGCCTAAAGGTCAGTGGTGAGTAGTGTCCTGCAGGGTTCTGTTCTTGGGCCTCTGCTCTTTGTAGTTTTTATATATGACTTGGATGGAGGTTGAGAGGTGATTAGTAAATTTGCCGGTGACACAAAGGTTGGTGGTGCCGCTGATAGTATCGAGGGCTATTGCAGGCTGCAGCATGACAGACAGGATGCAGAGCTGGACTGAGAAATGGCAGATGGAGTTCAACCTGGATAAATATGAAGTGATGCATTTTGGAAGATCAAACTTGAACGCTGCATATAGGATTAAAAACAGGATGCTTGGCAGTGTGGAAGAACAGAGGGATGTTGGTGTTCAAGTGCATAGATCCCTCAAAGTTGCCACCCAAATGGATAGGATTGTTAAGAAAGCATATGATGTTTTGGATTTCATTAACAGGGAGTTAGAGTTTAAGAGCCATGAGGTTTTGCTGCAGCTCTACAAGATGCTGGTAAGACCAGACTTGGAATATTGTGTCCAGTTCTGGTCGCCTTATTACAGGAAAGTTATGGAGGCTTTGGAGACCGTGCAAAGGAGGTTTACCAGGAAGCTGCCTGGACTGGAGGGCTTATCTCACAAAGAGAGGTTGACTAAGCTTGGACTTTTCTCCCTGGAGAGAAGCAGGAAGAGGTGTGACCTGATCGAGGTATACAAGGTAATGAAAGGCATGGATAGAGTCAATAACCAGAGACTTTTCCCCAGGGCAGGATTGACTGGTACAAGGGTTTATAGTTTTAAGATATTAGGAGGAAGGTATAGAAGAGACATCAGAGGTAGGTTCGTTATGCAGAGAGTTGTGAATACATGGAATGGTTTACCAGGGGTGGTGGTGGAAGCAGAGTCATTAGGGTCATATAAGCAACTGTTGGATGTGCACATGGATAGCAGTGAATTCAGGGGTGTGTAGCTTAGAAATAATTCTCAGCACAACATCGTGGGCCAAAGTGCCTGCTCTGTGCTGTACTTTTCTATGTTCAATGTTCTAATGTGAGGTGCTGTATTTTGGAAAGGAAAATCAGAGCAGGGCTTAAACAGTTAATGGTAAGGTCCTCGGGAGTGTTGCCCATAGTGTTAGGTAAGGGGTAAATGTAGGGTATGGGTGGGTTGCGCTTCGACGGGTTGGTGTGGACTTGTTGGGCCAAAGGGCCTGTTTCCACACTGTAAGCAATCTAACCAGTGCTAACCACTGTTCCACCGTGCTGCCCACTATTGGTCAGAGTATTCAGTATTGGAGTTGGGACGTCATACTACGGCTGTACAGGGATGAAAATGTGTTGCTGGTTAAAGCACAGCAAGTTAGGCAGCATCCAAGGAATAGGAAATTCGACCTTTCGGGCATAAGCCCTTCATCAGGAATGAGGAGAGTGTGCCAAGCAGGCTAAGATAAAAGGTAGGGAGGAGGGACTTGGGGGAGGGGTGATGGAGATGTGATAGGTGGAAGAAGGTCAAGGTGAGGGTGATAGGCCGGAGTGGGGTGGGGGCGGAGAGGTCAGGAAGAAGATTGCAGGTTAGGAGGGCGGTGCTGAGTTGAGGGAACCGACTGAGACAAGGTGGGGGGAGGGGAAATGAGGAAACTGGAGAAATCTGAGTTCATTCCTTGTGGTTGGAGGGTTCCCAGGCAGAAGATGAGGCGCTCCTCCTCCAGCCGTCGTGTTGTTACGTTCTGCCAATGGAGGAGTCCAAGGACCTGCATGTCCTCGGTGGAGTGGGAGGGAGAGTTAAAGTGTTGAGCCACGGGGTGGTTGGGTTGGTTGGTCCGGGCGTCCCAGAGGTGTTCTCTGAAGCGTTCCGCAAGTAAGCGGCCCGTCTGCCCAATATAGAGGAGGCTACATCGGGTGCAGCGGATGCAATAGATGATGTGTGTGGAGGTACAGGTGAATTTGTGGCGGATATGGAATGATCCCTTGGGGCCTTGGAGGGAAGTGAGGGAGGAGGTGTGGGCGCAAGTTTTGCATTTCCTGCGGTTGCAGGGGAAGGTGCCGGGAGTGGAGTTTGGGTTGGTGGGGGGTGTGGACCTGACGAGGGAGTCACGAAGGGAGTGGTCTTTGCGGAACGCTGATAGGGGAGGGGAGGGAAATATATCCCTGGTGGTGGGGTCCGTTTGGAGGTGGCGGAAATGACGGCGGATGATACGTTGTATACGGAGGTTGGTGGGGTGGTAGGTGAGAACCAATGGGGTTCTGTCTTGATGGTGGTTGGAGGAGCAGGGCTCAAGGGCGGAGGAGCGGGAAGTGGAGGAGATGCGGTGGAGGGCATCGTCGATCATGTCTGGGGGGAATCTGCGGTCCTTGAAGAAGGAGGCCATCTGGGCTGTGCGGTGTTGGAACTGGTCCTCCTGGGAGCAGATGCGGCGGAGACGAAGGAATTGGGAATATGGGATGGAGTTTTTACAGGGGGCAGGGTGGGAGGAGGTGTAGTCCAGGTAGCTGTGGGAGTCAGTTGGTTTATAATAGATGTCTGTGTTGAGTCGGTCGCCTGAGATAGAAATGGAAAGGTCTAGGAAGGGGAGGGAGGAGTCTGAGACAGTCCAGGTGAATTTGAGGTCGGGATGGAAGGTGTTAGTAAAGTTGATGAACTGTTCAACCTCCTCGTGGAGCACGAGGCAGCGCCGATACAGTCATCAATGTAGCTGAGGAAAAGGTGGGGGGTGGTGCCAGTGTAGTTGCGGAAGATGGACTGTTCCACATATCCTACGAAGAGACAGGCATAGCTGGGGCCCATGCGGGTGCCCATGGCAACTCCTTTAGTTTGGAGGAAGTGGGAGGATTGAAAAGAGAAATTATTCAGGGTGAGGACCAGTTCAGTCAGTCGAAGGAGGGTGTCAGTGGAAGGGTACTGGTTAGTGCGGCGGGAAAGGAAGAATCGGAGTGCTTTGAGTCCTTCGCATACCTCGACACGGTTCTGTCCCCTTTAGTCCAAGAACTCCCCACCTACGTTCGGGACACCACCCACGCCCTCCACCTCCTCCAGAATTTTCGCTTCCCCGGTCCCCAACGCCTTATTTTCACGATGGACATCCAGTCCCTGTACATCTCCATCCCCCATCACGAAGGCCTCAAAGCCCTCCGCTTCTTCCTTTCCCGCCGCACCAACTAGTACCCTTCCACTGACACCCTCCTTCGACAGACTGAACTGGTCCTCACCCTGAATAACTTCTCTTTTCAATCCTCCCACTTCCTCCAAACTAAAGGAGTTGCCATGGGCACCCGCATGGGCCCCAGCTATGCCTGTCTCTTCGTAGGATATGTGGAACAGTCCATCTTCCGCAACTACACTGGCACCACCCCCCACCTTTTCCTCCGCTACATCGATGACTGTATCGGCACTGCCTCGTGCTCCCACGAGGAGGTTGAACAGTTCATCAACTTTACTAACACCTTCTATCCCGACCTCAAATTCACCTGGACTGTCTCAGACTCCTCGCTCCCCTTCCTAGACCTTTCCATTTCTATTCCTCCACTTCCCGCTCCTCCGCCCTTGAGCCCCGCTCCTCCAACCGCCACCAAGACAGAACCCCACTAGTTCTCACCTACCACCCCACCAACCTCCGTATACAACGTATCATCCGCCGTCATTTCCGCCACCTCCAAACGGACCCCACCACCAGGGATATATTTCCCTCCCCTCCCCTATCAGCGTTCCGCAAAGACCACTCCCTTCGTGACTCCCTCGTCAGGTCCACACCCCCCACCAACCCAAACTCCACTCCCGGCACCTTCCCCTGCAACCGCAGGAAATGCAAAACTTGCGCCCACACCTCCTCCCTCACTTCCCTCCAAGGCCCCAAGGGATCATTCCATATCCGCCACAAATTCACCTGTACCTCCACACACATCATCTATTGCATCCGCTGCACCCGATGTGGCCTCCTCTATATTGGGCAGACGGGCCGCTTACTTGCGGAACACTTCAGAGAACACCTCTGGGACGCCCGGACCAACCAACCCAATCACCCCGTGGCTCAACACTTTAACTCTCCCTCCCACTTCACCGAGGACATGCAGGTCCTTGGACTCCTCCATTGGCAGAACATAACAACACGACGGCTGAAGGAGGAGCGCCTTATCTTCCGCCTGGGAACCCTCCAACCACAAGGAATGAACTCAGATTTCTCCAGTTTCCTCATTTCCCCTCCCCCCACCTTGTCTCAGTCGGTTCCCTCAACTCAGCACCGCCCTCCTAACCTGCAATCTTCTTCCTGACCTCTCCGCCCCCACCCCACTCCGGCCTATCACCCTCACCTTGACCTTCTTCCACCTATCACATCTCCATCGCCCCTCCCCCAAGTCCTTCCTCCCTACCTTTTATCTTAGCCTGCTTGGCACACTCTCCTCATTCCTGATGAAGGGCTTATGCCCGAAAGGTCGAATTTCCTATTCCTTGGATGCTGCCTAACCTGTTGTGCTTTAACCAGCAACACATTTTCAGCTCTGATCTCCAGCATCTGCAGACCTCATTTTTTACTGCTGTACAGGACATTGCTTGCACTTCTTTTGGAATATTGTGTGCAGTTATGGTCTTCCTCTTATCGGAAGGCTGTTGTGAAACTTGAAAGGGTTCAGAAAATTTTAAAAGGATGTTTCCAGATTTGGGGGTTTGAGTTATAGGGAGAAGCTGAATTGGCTGGGGCTGTTTTTCCATTGGAGGTTGAGGGATGACTTTATAGAGGTTTATAAAATCATGAGGGGCTTGGATAAATAGACAAGATTTTTTTCCCTGGGTTTGAGGAGTCCAGAACCAGACAGCATAGTTTTAGGGAGATGGGAAAGATTTAAAAGGGACCTAAGGGGCAATTCTTTCACGCGGAGGGTGGTGCGTGTATGGAATGAGCTGCCAGAGGAAGAGGTGGTTGCTGGTACAATTACAATATTTAAAAGGCATCTGGCTGGGTATATGAATAGGAAGGGTTTAGAGGGATATGTGCCAAGTGCTGGCAAATGGGATTCATTTAGAATATTTGACCAGCATGGACGAGATGAACCAAAGGATCTGTTCAGTGCTGTATACCTCCATGATGGTAGGACTCTAAGTCTTTAGTACTATTGCTAGAATTGTCAGGGCCCATAGCCTTTGCAGTATCTAGTGTTTCCAAATGTTTCTTGATATAATGTGCAGTGAATTGAATTGGCTGAAGACTGGTATCTGTGATGCTGGTGACTATTGAAGAAAGCCATCATCCATTTGGTCAATCTGGCTGAAGATTGCTGTAAATCTTGTAAGCTTTTCTTTTACACTAATGTTTTGGGCTCTTCCATCATTGAGGCTTGGAGTATTGTGGAGCCTTCTCCTCCTCTAGTGAGTTGTTGGATATGGTAGGACTGCTAAGCTTAGATCTGATCTGTTGGGTGAGGGATCGCTTATCACTATTTATCACTTGCTGCTTATGCTGCTTGGCTAGCAAGTAGTCTTGTTTGGTAGCTTCACCAGGTTACACCTGATGTGCCTGGTTCCACACCTGGTTGTCCTCCTGCACTCTGCATTATACCAAGGTTGATGCTCTGGCTTGATGGATGAATGGGGGATCTGCTGGACCATCAAGTCAGAGTTTGTGCTGGAGCGCAGTGTCTTGAATTTTCTCAGCAAACTCAAAAAGGGTGAAGCCTCTTGCATGAATGGATTACATCTAGGTATTTCAGAAGTATTTAGGGTAGAATTAGCAGAAACATTACCACAAAAGATAAAGTTGCCACTTTCGCAGAAGCTATTCTCTCATTAGAGAAAGGTGGTGAACCTAATGGCCACCACCCATCAGATGAGAGCTGAGAAAGAGAAATTTGCTTGGTAACCTCAGCCAATACAAGAATTGAACCCATGTTGCTGGATTCACTCTGCACTATGAACTAGCTGCCCCACCGACTGAGCTAACCATCTCTCATTACAATGCATGCTTAATAATTCACAATAAAACATGTAAATCCAGAGGAGTCATCATGTAATACTTTTATTTAAGAAAGGGAGGGTGTTTGAACAACAAATGCCTCGAGAATTATTGTTCAGTCAGATTAGACCAGAAATAGGAAATGTAACGTTATCCTCATCAAAGGAGAGCAGAATATTGACAAACAAGTAAAAAATAACCAATGTGAAACCTAGAAGCAAAAAAAAAGTCTTATTTCTGCTTTTTTGAGGACATGGTAGAGGGTAGACAGTGGTGTTACAGTAGATGTGATATATCTAGTTTTGAAAATCCTTTGATAAAAAATTCCCTGAAGCATAAATAGGTACGGTCAGAAGATGTGTTGTCAGAGACCAGTAGCAGAATGGAATGATGATTAGCTGCAAAACAGAAATCAGAATGTGGATATCATCGAGAGTTGAATGAAAGGATTATAAAACAATGAGACGATAAGATATAGGAGTAGAATTAAGCCATTCAGCCCATCACGTCTGCTCTGCCATTTGATCATAGCTGAATAATTTTTCAACCCACTCTTTTGCCTTCTCCTGTAATCCTTCATCCCTTACCAATCAAGAACCTATCTATTTCTGTTAAAAACACTCAATGACTTGGCCTCCACAGCCCTTTGGACATTGAGGTCCACAAATTAACCCCCTTCTGACTGACTAATTCCTTTCATCTCAGTCCTACAGGGTTGTCCCTGAAAACTGAGGTTGTGCCCTTGGTTCCTGGCCTCTCTTATCAATGAAAACATTTTCTATACATCCACACTATTCAGTCACAGCCTATCCAGCCTCTCTTTATGACTCAAATCCTCTCAGCAACATATATGTATATATTTTTTGCACCCTTTGCAGTTTAATAACATCCTTCCAATAGCAGGACATCTGGGATTGTATGCATTAGTCCAAATGTGACCTCAAAAATGCCTTGTCCAGCCATAACATGAAGCCCCAACTCCTGTGCTCAATGCTCTGATTAAAAAGATCAAATGCCTGCATCACCACCCTGTCTACCTATGATGCCACTTTCAAGGAACTATGTACCTACACCCCTAGGTCTCTCTGTTTACCAACACTCCCTAGGGCCCCAACATTAACAGTGTAAGTCCTGCCTTGATTTGGCTTATCAAAATGTAACACTTCACATTTATCAAAATTAAACTCCATCCAACACGCCTCTGCTCAGCTCACTCCAATTGATCAGAATTCCACTGTTCTCAGCAAATAACCTTCTTCATTGTCCATTAAACCACCAATTTTGGTGCCATCTGCAAACCTACTAACCATGCCTCCTGTATTAGCTTCCAAATCTTTTATATAAATGTAAGCAACAGTGGAGTCAGCACTGATCCTTGCGGCACAACACTTATCACAGACTTTCAGTCAGAACAATAACCTTGTAACATTACTGTCTGTCTCCTACGGTCAAGCTAATTTAGTAACCAATTGGCCAGCTCTCCTTGGATCCCATGTGATCTAGTCTATCTAAGCAACCACCATGTGGAACCTTGTCAAAGGCCTTCCCAAAGTCAATGTAGACAATGTCCACCAGACCTGCTGCTCATCTAGGATTTTGGTCACCGCTTCAAAAAACTCAATCAAGTTTGTGAGATATGATTTCCCATGCACAAAACCATGCTGACTGTCCTTGCCTTTTCAAATGCGTATCCTGTCTCTCAGAAATCCTTCCGATAACATACCCACCACTGAAGTCAGGTACAATATTTACCACTTTCTAGTCTTTTGACACCACAGTCCTGTGAGGGGCCCTGCAGTTTCATCCCTAGCTTCCCACAGTGTCCTGTGATACACTTGATTAGGTCCCTGGGATTTATCTACATTTATGCATTTTAAGATCTCCAACACCTGTTCTGCTGTAATGTGAACTATTTTCAAGACATCACCATTTACAGTATTTCTCCCAGTTCCCTACTTCCATGTCTTGCTCCACAGTAAATACTGATGTGAAGTATTTCTTTAGGATCCCACACATCTCCTGTGGTTCTACACATGGTTGACCCCCTTTTAGTTGGAAAGATGAATAAGATATTTATTACTTAGTAGGGGGAATGAAGGGATCTTAGGGATAAAACAAAAGTTGCACCACTGTTTGAAAGGTAAGACAGACTTGAAGAAAATAAACAAAACATTTTGCTTTATTACCAGAGGGTTAGAATTGAAAAATGGGGAAGTTGTGCTCAACCTGAATTAGTCCATGCTTAAATGATACTTGAGAGCACTGCATGCAGTTCTGGTTGTCAGATTTCAAAAAAGATGAAAAGGCACTGGATAGGCTGCAAAGAAGATTTGCAAGGATAATAGCAGAAATGCATAATATACCAATCAGGAAAGGACTGACAGACAGTATTTCATTTCTCTTGAATAAAGGGTCACTTCTTAGAGTTTTTTTAAGATTACAAAATGTTTTGATCGAATATGTTCAGAGAGGAGGCTTACAAGTAGAAGGAAGAGGCCAATACTATTAGTTACCAAGAATCCAACAGAGAATGGTTATGATTTAATTGGGTAAAATTAAAGAATTGCAGAATCACTGTAGTCTTACAATGGAGAAGGAGACTATTTAGAACAACGTGCCTGAACTAGCTCGGTAAATGAATATCATTACCTAATGTCAAACTCTTTTATTTATTCCATATCTTTGCATGGTATTTTTATCCAAGTAATCATCCAATGGAGTCTTGAAAGCCTTATTTGAACCTATTGATTCAACCATGCTTCCAGATAGTGCATTCCACAGCATAACCATTGGCTGAGTGTAAAAAGCTTTTCTTCATTTCACTCTTGATTCTTTTGCAGATCGACTTAAATTTATGCCCTCTTGCTCTTCGTTCTTTCATGAGTGGGAACAGTTTCTCCCTATTGACTCTATCTAATCTGCTCATGGTTTTGAAAACCTGTATCAGATCTCCTCTTCAGATTCTTGCATCTGCTAGATACACAAAAGACAAGTGTGTAGATGGAAAAAGAATCTCAGTCAGGCATTCAATACTCCAAAGATCAAGGGCAGGCTGGTGGCTCAGTGGTCAGCCTTGCTGCCTCACAGTGCCAGGGACCCAGGTTTGATTCCATCCTTGAGTGACTGTTTGTGTGGAGTCTGTACATTCTTCCCATGTCTGCGTGGGTTTCCTCCCACAGTCTAAAGATGTGCAGGTAAGATGGATTGGCCATGCTAAATTGCCCATAGTGTCCAGGGGCTGTGCAAGCTCAGAGAATTAGCCATGGGAAAGGGTAGGGGGATGTGTCTGGGTGAGGTGCTCTTCAGAGGGTCAGTGCGGACTTGATGGGCTAAATAGCCTGCTTCTACACTATAAAGATTTTGTGATGGAGAAAGTGAGGACTGCAGATGCTGGAGATCAGAGATGAAAAATGTGTTGCTGGAAAAGCGTAGCAGGTCAGGCAGCATCCAAGGAACAGGAGAATCGATGTTTCGGGCATAAGCCCTTCTTCTTCTGAAAGGGGACAAAACGTTTGCAACAAAAATTCCCAGCTCGGTGAACAGAACCACAACAATGAGCACCCGAGCTACAAATCTTCTCACAAACTTTTAACCTTGCTTTTTGCATGCTTATTCTAATCTTACATCTTCTCTCAATCTCTCCTGCTGTCAGAGTCACATTATCATCCATACCATCATAGTTTACATATTGGATTAGATTCCCTACAGTGTGGAAACAGGTCCTTCGGCCCAACAAGTCCACACCGACCTTCCAAAAAGCAATCCACCCAGACCCATTCCCCTACACCTAACACTACGGGCAACTTAGCATAGCCAATTCACCTAACCTACACATCTTTGGACTGTGAGAGGAAACCAGAGCACCTGGAGGAAACCCACACAGAGACAGGGAGAATGTGTAAACTCCACACAGACAGTTGCATAAGGTGGGAATTGAACCCAGCTCCCTGGAGCTGTGAAGCAGCAGCACTAACCACTGACCCACTATGCTACCCACTGTTATGCTATTATACAGCATGTATGTCAGCAATTCTTTCATTAGGTCAGACACCTAAAATGCTTTTCTAAAATGTATGGCAGGATTATCTTAATATACAAATTACAGAAGTTTATAAAGGGAATCATTGTTATCATTATATCATGGACAAAATGGAAATTAGAATAGGTTCTGATACTAACAGGTCTACATCCCACAAATAACTAAATATAGTTTAAATGAGAACTTGTTTATTGAAAATGAATGAACACAGGAGTCAAACTTGCTTTCGTCTACCTTACATTTCTTGTAGAACTGTAACTGCCTCATATGCATATAAAGGGATTATAATAGTTTTGTAATACATTATACATGCCCTCCCACTCCACAGTGTTGAATTTGAGGAGCTTGCCTTGATTAATATCTCTATTTTCATCTTTAGTGAATGGTATCTGATGCCATTAAAACAGAGTTAGACAGTCCTTGTTCTATCTTATTTAGAAATAAATTCAAATCTAACGATAGGATCATGAATTGAATGTTGACTACCATTTGGTAAAATAAGCACAACATTCCAAGATGTTGCTTCCAAGATTACAGTGGTGACAGTGAGTATGCAATTACTCATGGTCATTTTTGAAGTCTTTGGGTTAATGTAACTGTGATAATCCTCAACAGCAATCAATGTATTTAATATCCAGCAACTGCTTTCGTACACAGCATTCTTTGTCTATTTTTCAGTTGGATGATTATTGGATCTCTCTCGTGTATTGGGGCATATGGAAAGCAATTGCTCTTGCTTGATTTTCAAAAAAGTGCGGGATCTCTGAACAAGGAGGACATGCTAAAATGATAACCAATAATGCTTCATGCTGGCTATCTCTCTTGAAGAAGTAACAGCTGATCAAATGGATAATAATAAATATTTCCTGACACTGAAAAGATCAAATGGGATTTTAACAGGTTTGTCTCTATACTTCGCTTCAATTTACATAGATGTAGATTAACAGCTTTAGCTCAGATGTGTAAGCCAGGCCACTATGTCAGGAGTAGAAGAGTGTTGCACTGTTCTGCCTTTTTCATACCTGTGGTTCTGATACTGAATTGTTTTATATTTCATTGACTATTCTATATGAACATAGTAACAAACTGGAGAATCTTTCAATTTTCATTTGCAAGTTGCGTATCCGCAAATCCATGATTCTCATCTATATCATTTGAGCTGTATAAAAGATCGATATTCTGATTTTGATCTTTTATGAAGTGTTTTTAATTTTTATGAGCTACTTTCAGCTTTCCAAGCTTCATCAGCTCTGCAATTGCTTGTTGTAGTTAATGCTTAAGACCAGAAGAACGTACACAACTTCGAACAATGTTGAGAGCTGTTACTGAGGCTCACGTGGGATTCTGTGTTCCTGGAGGATTGCAGCATTAAGCAAAATTGATAAGTGGTAATTCAGACTGTTGGGAAATTAAGCTTGACTTGTATGTTCCAGCAATACATTGTATTATATTCCTGATCTGGAAAACGACAAGATATATTTCCATACTGTACCGTTGCCCACAGATTTAGATTACGCAAGGTCAATCACAGAACTCTGAAGGTTTATGCCGATGACCCTTTCAGCTTATGCTTCCATGTTGCTGGACCAGATTGGCCTCTCATTTGCATTTTGGTAGCTTCCTTCTTCAAGCAGTTGTAGAAGTTATATTTTGTTTTTTTGAAAGGGAACTCATGTTTAACTAATTTACTGAAGGCCTTTGAACAAATAACAAGTACTGTGGACAAATGATAACCAGTGAACATAGTGTACCTAGACTGTCAGAAGACATTTGATAAGGCGGCACATCAAAGGCTACCATGGAGGTGCAAAGCTCACGGTGTACTTGGCAAAATGTTGGCATTGGATAGATGATTGGCTAGTAAGCAGGACATGATGAGTAGGCATCAAAGTGTTATTTTCTAGCTTTCAAATCACAAGGATTGATTTTCTATAGGATAAGGGCAAGGTCGTTAACTCTTTACTATAAGAGAATCAAGATATGGTTCTAATTTTGTCGATGGTTCAAGATAGTTGGAAAATTAAGCTTCGAAGGAGAGACAAGGAGGATATTTTCAGAAAATGAACAAAGATCTGACAAATGGAGTATAATGTTGGAAATGTAAAGTTGTCTACTTTGGCAAGAAACACAAAAGTGGAGTATATTATCTCAACAGTGAGAAGTTGCAAATGACTGAGGTAAAGAAAATAAAGGAAATAAGAAAGAAATCGCCCCACATCAAATCAAGAAATGGTTGAAGGCACTGGATATGGCAAAGGCTATGGGCCCTGGCAACAATCCAGCAATAGTACCGAAGGCTTGTGCTCCAGAACTTGCCGCTCTCTTTGCAAAGCTCTTCCTGTACAGTTACAAAACTGGCATCTACCTGACAATGTGGAACATTGCCCAAGTATGCCCTGGACAGACAAATCCAACCCAGGCAATTACAGCCCCATCAGTCTACTCTCGATCATCAGTACAGTGATGGAAAGTGTCATCAACAGTGCTATCAAGCAGCAGCTGCTCAGCAATAATCTGCTCAGTGACACCCAGTTTGAGTTCCGCCAGGGCCACTCAGCTATTGACCTTGGTTCAAATACGGACAAATGAGCTGAATTCTAAAGGTGAAGTGAGGTGAGAGTGACTTCAGTTGGAATTGAGCCCACAATTGATCAAGTGTGGCATCAAGGAGCCCCAGCCAAACTGGAGTCAGTGGGAGTAAAATGGAAAACTCTCCATTGGTTGGAGTGATTCCTGATGAAGGGCTTATGACCGAAGCATTGATTCTCCTGCTCCTGCTGTGCTTTTCCAGCACCACACTCTTGACATTGATTGGAGTGATACCTGGCAGATAACAAGATGGTTGGAGATCTGTTATTTCAGATTCAGGAAATCTCTGCAGGATTACATCAGGGTAGCGACCTTGATCCAACCATCTGCAGTTGCTTCATCAATGACCTTCCCTCTATCTAAGGTCAGAAGTGGGGCTGCTCACTGATGATTGCACGAGACTCCTCAGATACTGAAGCAGTTCATGTCCAAATGCAACAAGATCTGGATAATATCCAGGCTTGGGTTGACGAGTGACAAGTAATGTTCATGCCACAAAAATGCTAGGCAATGATCATCACTAGTAAGACACAATTTAACCATTGTCCTTTTGACATTCAATGGTGGTACCATCACTGAATTCCCCCACTTTCAACACTCTGGGGTTACCATTATCCAGAAACTCTTTGGGACTCATAACATAAACACAGTGGCTACAAGAACAAGTTGCAACTTAAGAATACTGTAGTGAGTAAATCACCTCTGACTCCCCAAAGCCTGCCCACTGTCCACTGGGTGGCAAGGTGGCTCAGTTGTCTGCACTGCCACTGACAGCAAAGGGTGCTGAGTTCAATTCTGTCCTTGAGTGACTGTCTGTGTGGAATTTGCACATTCTCCATGTCTGTGTGGATTTCCTCTGGATGCTTCAGTTTCCTCCCAAAGTCCAAAGCTTGGTGGAGTAGCTAGGGGAAATGCAAGGTTACAGGGATAAGGTGGTTGTTGTATCTGGGTGGGATGTTTTTCAAAGGGTGAGTGTGGACCCTATAGCTATATAGCCGCTCTTCACTGTCAGGATTCTATAAACTACACGGCACAAGTCAGGAGTGTGATGGGTTACTCCCCACTTGCCTGGATGAATGTAGCCCCAACAATACTAAAGAAGCTTGACACCATCCAGGACAAACCAGCCTGCTTGATTACCATCGCATCCATTCCCTCCACCACTGACTCTCAGTAGCTGCAGTGTATACTATCTACAAGATGTGCAGCAGAAAATCATCAAAGAACCTTAGATACCACTCTCAAAATCCATGACCACTTCCATCGACAAGGGCAAGGGCTGCAGATATGTGGTAACACCACCACCTTCAAGTTCCCCTCCAAGCCACTAGCCATCCTGACTTGGAAGTATATCCCTCTTCAAAATTAAAAGTCAAAACCCTAGAATTCTCATTTAGTGGGTCAACCCACAGCAGGTGGACATTATCAGTTCAAGAAGGCTGCTCATCACCACTTTCTCAAGGCAACTAGGGATGGGCAATAAATGCTGACCTAGCATTTATTGATGTCCACATCAATGGACATCATTGACGTGAATAAACAAATGAATAAAAAAAGGATGATGAATTGAGAGTAAAATCATATCTGCCATGATCTAATTGACTGTCAGGACTAAAGGGTTGAATGGCCTAGTTCTTCACTTAATTTGGATGATCATATGTAACGTGCCACATTGTTCAGTTTCACTCTGAGAAAAGTCAGTTGATTTGCCATGCACAATATTGCCTCAGAAGGTCACTTTCAGAAAGTGGACATCTTTGTTATCAAGATGCGATGCAGTGACTTTTTCATCGTGGGTGTTTGAGTTAAAAGAGGTTCTATTTGTCCAGATATTTGTCCATGAATCTGAGGCACAATCATTATGCTTGGGTGTAATCACTGCTCTTCCTGCTGGATGTTGAGTCATTCACTCACCCTCACCTCCCACACCCCATCCCTTCACTCTCTGATCCAATGCTGTGAAATATGCACTTACGTTGGAGAATTAGACCAAAAATGTAACTTCCTACTGCTATAAAACTGAATTGGACATGTGTGAAGTTGATGAGGTGACATGTTCATCTCTTCAAAGAGTGAATAATGCTGGAGAAGATTTTAGTTTAATTTGAAAATTTTAAATTGCAATTTTTTTTTACCCCACACCCACCACCATTCCAATTTATCTGTGGCCAGTTAGAGTCAAAGAATCCTACAACACAGAGGCAGGCCCTTTGGCCTGAACTAGCCCATGCCAATTAAAATGTCCATCCACACTCATCCCATTTCCTTGCAGTTGGTCCAGATCCTTCTAGTCCTTTCCTATCCTTGTATTTGTCTAAATGCCTTTTGAATGTTGTTAATGTACCTGCCTCAATCACTTTCACTGACAGTTCATTCCATATGCATCCCACCCTCTGTGTAAAACGGTTGGCCCTCAGGTTCCCTTTTATTCTTTCCCCTCTAACCTTAAACTGATGCCATATAGTCCTTGATTCCCCAACTCTGGGAAAAAGACTAATTGTATTTAACCTAGCCATACTTCTCATGATATTATATAAAATCTTCCCTCAGATTCCTATGCTCTAAAGAAAAAAGTCCTAGCTTGCCCAACCTCTCCCTATAACTCAGAACATTGAATCCTGGCAACATCCTTGTAAATGTCTTCTGCACTCTTTCCAGTTTAATAACATCCTTCCCATAAGAAGGTGACCAAAACTGAACATAATACACCAAGTGCAGCCTCACCAACATCCTGTACTATTGCAACATAACTTCCTAACTTCTATACTCAGAGCCCTGACTGATGAAGGCCAGTGTCCCAAAAGCCTTCTTCACTGCCCTGTCTTCTTGTGACTTCACTTTCAGAGAACCATGCACCTGAAAGGTCCCTCTGTTCTACTACACTCCTTAAGGCCCTATTATTCACAATGAAACTCATACCTTGATTTGACTTTCTCATAATACAAGACTTCACACTTGTCAATATTAAAGACCATTTCCCATTTCTAGGCCCACTTCGTCAGCTGATCAAGGTCCCGCTGTAATTTCTGATAATCTTCCTCACTGTCCACAAAACCACTTATTTTAGTGGTACTTCTAGACTTGTATGCAAAAACGTGAGCACTTTATTCTAAGTAGTTAATTTTCAAGCCTCAAATCCTGCCTGACATGATTTAGATCCCCCTTTGTAGAATTATTTATCTTCTCTCTGTATCCTTCTGGCTGTTGTTAAAACTCTTTTATCATTCTAGACTTGATTACTCCAAAGTCTTCCTTACAGCTCTTGTGTCTTCTGCTTCCATAAATGTTTCAGTCCCTTCTGCTTAACATCCTGCCATTCCTTATTACTTTTTTTGCCTCTTTAAAAAGCCTTGGGACTTTTTCTACTTTGAAAGTGCAGGTTCCTTTGGCACTCCATAAAAGATGCAATAGGCTACAGCAGCAGGGGTAAATATTGCAAGTTAAGCAGAAGTTGCTACTCACTCTAAATTAGATCAAGTCACACATTGGACTGTTTAAGAAACAATCTTATTATTAGTGCTGACCAGCCCTTTGGTTTTGCCAATGAAATCAATGTATGGAAATGTAAAACAGAATATTATTGGCTTAGAAGTGATCCTGATAAATTCATAATGATGATAAATAATGTATTTGTGTCAACACATCTTTGAAAATAGGTCGATGAATGGTTGTTTCTGCAGCAATTTGTTCTCATTAACCATGAAACATTAAATCTTTCACATTGATAACTTAGAAATGTTTTGAAAGGGTTGGCACCTCTTTTACAGAACACAAAGGAAATTAACTCTTTTTCTGATTGAAAGCTCTGAAAAGCATTATCAATAATTTATCTTATTTTGCTTACAGTAAAAGAGTAAAAATGCACAATTATTGTAATTATTAAATAAGCTAATCTGATCAATATGCCCCTATTCTGACTCCTGTCAACTCTAAAATGTATCTTAGAGATCAATGTGACATCGCATAAAGACACCTTGTCTAATTCACAGTCTGACAGGGGGAATATAGTCAGACATGGCTCTAAGCAGTATTGTGTGTGACAATTAAATGGTTAATCCTCTGTTGGTTTTATGAGATCCCACAACCCTCACCAAGAGGTGTTAGATATGACAACCAAATAGATAAGACCATAAAAGAAGGAACAGGAGTAGACCATTCAGCCCTTGACTTATAACATTTCTCATGTCCACTTCATTGTCCTTTCTCCACAACATTTGATTCCCTGACTGATCAAGAAAGCAAATATCCCTTTGGATGAGAAAGCAAAGTTCCAACAACTCTGTGAATGCTGTTTTGACCAAGGACCTTCTGAATCAGAAGTGTGAATGCTATTCCTATGTCCAAGGCTCCCTCCTACTTTTCAGCATAATCATATCTCAGTTAGATTTGATGTCAACTTATGATGAAACAATTGGTATTATATCCTCATGACCAGTCATGCTAACCCTGCATGGAAGCTAGAATCAATTACAACATTTGCTGGGAATTTTGAGGTGTCAATGGGCTTACTTCAAACAGCATACATCAGCAGGAGGTTGTCACAGGAAGCACTCATCAAGACGTACTAAGCTAACAGCTTCACATTTTCTGCTATTAATTTAGATGGGCAGAAAATCAAGGATTACAAGCCCACAACAAAATAACAAATTGCCTTTAAGCTATTAAAATCCTGCTAACTGGACACATTAGTACATGATGTTTCACTCTGAGCTACAGAAAGAAATACTAAGAGATCTGACCAAGAACTTGGTTAAAGTGATAGATTTTAAGGAACAAATTAAAGGCAGATGTAAAACTGTGAAAGAGAATCAGGGGAAAAATTCTAGGGCTTAGGCCTACAGCAGCTGAGACACTCTAGTGTACCAATGAATATCAGGGAGAATTGGAGGAGAAAGGCATTGCAGCTGGAGCATAAGAAGGTTCCAGAACTAAGAAGGAATAAGGACATGGAGAGATTTAAATGAGAATTTAAATGTTAAGAAATTGCTGGAGAGAGAGGAACTAGGTTAACAAACATGAGGATGAAGTGTGAGTGGAAGTTGCTGTTTTTCTTATTGTCACTAGTCATTGAATGTGCCAGACCAGACAATCATGATCAAGAAATCAATGCAACTACAGCCGAAGACATTGGACTGCTTATTCATAGATGGTGCTGTTATATCGTGCCCAAAGACCAAGCCTTTTGTCACACAACACTGGTTTACTGATGTTGCATTTCTGCCATCTCACAAAGAACTAGGTGTCTCCTTCCACATCAGGAAGGAAGAGGATGGGATTTAGATACAATGAGTGGGATCCAATTCCATCATGTTGATTTTTGAAAGGTGGAGTATCAGGATGTGCATTGCTTACCCACACACAGCAAACTCAATTATGCTTAATCTATTGGAAAGGTAGACATCTTCAATGCAATTTTCATGGAATCTGGCCATTTTGGGATGTTTCGGGCATGAGCCGTTCTTCAGGAATCCTGAAGAAGGGCTCATGCCTGAAACATCAATTCTCCTGCTCCTTGGATGTTGCCTGACCTGCTGTGCTTTTCCAGCAATACATTTTCAGCTCTGATTTCCAGCATCTGCAGTCCTCACTTTCTCCATTTTGGGATGTGCCATGCTTCATTGCACTTCAGACGGAAGTTCAAATATTGGGAATGTATGATCTGGAATTGGAATCCTTTGGACAGGTGAGTTCAAAAGGTGTTAACAATTTCCTATGACATAATGATTACAGAGGAACTTGGATTATTCAAAGGACACAGGTCGGGAGTATTTCATTTGGTTAATTGAATTCCGGATAATTCAATGCTAGACAATATAGTTTCGCTAGGCATTGGGACATTGGAATCTTGCTGAATAATTTGATATTTGGATAATCGAATGCTGGATAATCGAGGTTGTCCTGTATTTGTAGGGATTTGTTTGACAAAGAAATTTTTCAGCGTTGCAGAAGTGTTTAGATATGTTGGAATAGTTTATCAAGTGGATAAAACATTTTGAACATCTAATATCTGCACCCGAATGCACCGCTTGGCAGAAAGTAAATTCAAACACATGTTCTTACAGGTAGGAGAGACTTCAGGGAGAGAAGTCAGTCAAGAATCATCTGCTGAAACATGGAAACATTTTTGGACTGCAGCAGCTTCTGTGACCGATATAACTAAACCAAACTAGAAGAAACCTGAACTGGGAGAATTGGCCACTCCCCTGCCATTGTTAAAGTAGACATTTCCAGATATTTCAGTGTCTCTGCCTTTCTTGAACAAAACACAAAGAGAACATAACCTTTTTCAAAGTAACAACATCATCACAGTACTGAAGTACTAAATATCTGAACATTTTCATAATTCTATTCAATTTAATGATTTAAGCTTGCTAAACATTCCCCTATTATTAGCCATCATATTTCACTTGTCACATACAATTTTAGTGTTGCATGGAAAGTTAGAAATATTTTTTGCAACTCACCTGTCCAAAGGTTCACAAATCGAGATGAAGCATTCCCCATGACTACAACTCCCATGAGCTGTTGTCATCCAAAACCACTACCAAAATAGCTCTGATTCAATGGAAATAGTGGTAAGTGGGAGCATTTAAAGAGCCCAAAAGCATAGTAGAATATACAAGATTGACATTGCTGTATGTGGATTTGCTACCACACCCTCAATCTTCACCCTTAAAAGTTCCACAAGGCAGAAAATTTTGAATTTGATATTGCCCACAATCTTATACCCTGTCCACTTACACTCTGACTTTGATAGAGGCATAGAAATATGACCAAGTTCTTTGAACATGGTGTAGTTCAGTGTCAAGCATCTGCATTTTAAACTTCTTGAGTATTTTACTTAATTCCCTTTCACAATGGAACTTCCTGACAAGTACTTTTGGGATTTCACTATTTTCCTATTTTAGAATTTTCATTGGTGCAGAGATAACTTGGAGAAGATCTAAGAGAAGTGCCTCACAAAGGATTGGGATTGAGTAAATAAAAGGTTCATTCTTTCCAAAAGCAGAATGGTAGAGATTTAAGGCAATTGGCAAAAGAACCATAGACATGAGGAAAAACCTCTTTTTGCTATGTATGGTTAGAATTTGGAATTTACAGATTGACACTGTGGTGGAACCATGTTCAATGACAGCTATCAACTGTGAGTTTAATGAATATTTTGAGAAATGAAACCTGCAGATACATAGAGTGAGAGCCAGAGTGTGAACAAAGAACAAAGAAAATTTGCAACCCAGGAACAGGCCCTTCGGTCCTCCAAGCCTGAGGTGAACCAAATCCATTGTCTAAACCTCTTACCCAGTTCCTAAGCATCCATATCCCTCTGCTCCCCACCTACTCATGCATCTGTCCAGACACACCTTAAATGAATCTACCATGCCGTCCTCTTCTACCTCTGCTGGCAAAGAGTTCCAGGTACCTACCACCCTTTCCACGTGTATCCCCCTTAAACTTTTCACCTCTCACCTTGAACATGTCACCTCTCATTATTGAATCCCTCACCCTGGGAAAAAGCTTATCTTCATCTACCCTGTCTATACCCTTCACAATTTTGGGAACCTCAGTCAGGACCCACTCAATCTCATTTTTCTCCAATGAAAACAGTCCTTACCTAGACGAGCGTGTATTGCTAGAAAAGCACAGCAGGTCAGGCAGTATCTGAGAAGCAGAAGAATTGATGTTTCAGGCTGGAGTTCTTCATCAGGAATGGGGCTCTGGCCCGAAACGTCGATTCTCCTGCTCCTCGGATGCTGCCTGACCTGCTGTGCCTTTCTAGCAACACACTCTCGACTTTGATCTCCAGCATCTGCAGACCTCACTTTCTCCACAATCCTAACCTACTCAACCTCAACCTCTCTTCATAGCTAGCACCTCCCATGCCAGGAAACATCCTCATAAACCTTCTCTGTATGGTCTCCAAAGCGTCCACATCCTTTTGTTAATGTGGCGACCAGAAATGTACAGAGATACTGTGAGACTGTAATGTGAGATTAAGTGAACTGTGGCTCTGAATAACTATTGCTGAGTCATTGGGTCAAGCAGACTCTTTCTGTTTTATATTATTCTATGATTACAATTTCAATAGCTCAATGTATACAGATGGGTTACACGGTGCTAAACCATTAAAATTAGTGAAACATTGCCCATGTAATGTTATTTTCTCATTTGTGTAGACCTGTCCACAAACTGGGTAGCTCTGATTAATGCTATCCCAACTACGACCGCAATTCAGAAAGGGATGGAAGGTGGTCAAAGATCCAGAATAACTAATTTTCCAGTTAAAAACTTCTTTTTTATGCCCAAAACCGTAAATTTACTCCTCAGTGCATATTATTGCTATGAAGCATAGTCATATTTCATCAACAAATAGCTTACTTTTATCCAAAATGCACAGGCAGCAGTATCATCTAGAGAGGACAATGGTTTGAAAGAAAGAAATCAGTGTGAAAGGGGAGCCTGTATTAGGAGCTGCCGCCTGAGGTGGGAATTGAAACCGGGTCTCTGGCGCTGTGAGGCACCACTGTGCCACTGTGCCACCCACAATGCTGCTTCTTCATCAGGTGAAGTGAACTAAAAGCTTGTGATTTCAAATAAACCTGTTGATCAATGATATGGGGAGGAATGGGGGTGAAATCCTGAAAACAGACTTTGAGGAGAAAAGTAGGAGTTTGGAAGAACAACTTCTAAATCAATGGTCTCAGGATTATTGCCAATCACTCACGCTAGAAGACTTAGAAATAGGGAATTTAGGGATTGAACATATAACTGGAAAGTTGGTGCAAGAAGATAGGAATCAGACTTCTGGGGCTTTAGGACCATTTCTGGGAAAGGTAGGGACTGTCCAAAGATGTGCAGGTTAGGTGGATTGGCTGTGCTAAATTGCCCTCATGTTCAGGGCTGAGTTGGTTGGGTGCATTAGTCAGGGGTAAATGTCCGGGAAATAGGTCTGGGTGGGTTACTCTTCGGATGATCAGTGTGGATTTGATGGGCTTTGGGGCCTGTTTCCACACTGTAGGGATTCTATGTACAAGCCATAGGGTCAACAATTGATAACTATCCCTGTAGGGTGATTTACTTGTGCTATTGGGAAGGATTTAAACTAAATTGATAGGAGAACAGGGAGCTGAAGGCAAATTCATAGCAGGGAAGATGTTGAACCACAATTCTGGTTCGCACATAATAAGAAGAGCATAATTACTCTGGAGAGACTACAGAGGCGGTTTACAAAATTGTTGCCAAGTTTTGTAAATTGCATTTATGAGGAAGGATTGATCAACAAGGGTTGTTTTGTTCATATCTGAAGAGAATCAATTTTACAAAACAATAAAGGCCTCAGAAATTCCTATTTTCCCTTTTATCCGGTTAATTATCAGGGGCACAGATGTAAGCTGATTGGTTTGAGGTGATATGTGGAAAATCCTTTTCACTTAAACGATAGTAGATATCTGAAACATAACGTCCAGTTTTGAGGTTGATGTGGAAACCCTCAACTCATTGAAAAAACAATTAGATCCGCAACTGACAGACTGCAACTTGTAAGACTATAGACCAGGCCCCTAAAAATGGCATTCGAAAGAGCTGTGAATTTTCAATCATTCTATTGCCTTGGGCAGAACACCAAACATTGCCATACACAGGGAAGGTTTTTTTTTGAGAACTACATTAAGAAGTTCACAAAGAATCGATGTTACAATGCTGTTGATAACATTTTGAAGATTGCAGTTTTCCAAGTACTGAAGTCATTGCTTCCCACAGTCCTCTCATATTGAGAAAGTTCCTTAATGGATTTATGAAAAGTTAGCAACAGGTGTGGAAAATGGAATTTTTTTGACACCATAGAGCTTCTATATCCATTCAAAAGTTTGATAATGTGGCTAATCTGTGCCAGTTAATGATTTGTTGCAACTCGACAGAATACCTTTAATCTGTGTTGTGCAGTCTTTTGGAAGCTTTCAATCACTTACATCTACCAAGGTCACAACCTCAAGATAGCATTCTAACTTCCCAGCTAAAAAAAAACATTTTATAAATTGGCTTAATAAAACTTGATCATTTAAAATTCTAATTGTCACCAACAGGCAAAAATAATACACAGATGCCATATGCCTGCGAACTGAAGCAATTTGGAGCAGTACATACTGACAAGTCAAAGAAAACAAAAATGATTTACCAAGCTACTTCAGTCTCCTTTATGGAATGTGACAATATGGTTCAAACAGGAAAATTCATTGCTGGTTAAAATTTTTATTAATCAAACACTTCTGTTTTATTAAAGTACAATGTGAATTCTTCTCCAGTATTTATGATTTTCCAAAAGATATTCCTTCTTCACTTTTACACTTGATGGCTCCATAGAATTTAGATTTTTAAAAATATTTTTTCCTATATAAATAGTTGACAGGTGACTAAGTATTTTCTTATTCATTTTTCACAGTCATAGATCAACTGAATTGACAGTTGCCCAAATAAATATTAATACAATGCTTGCTGGTGTTTGGATGAGGTTCAAAGTTAATAAAATCTGTTCATAGCTGAATGTTAAGAATGAAAACGTGCTAATGTTGGATGCACTGAAGAACAGATATTTAAATATTTATTCTTTAAACTTTTGTTTATATCAGATTGGATACTACACCAATGTCCTGATTGCCCTCCAAGGTGCTGGTAACTTATCCCCAAATGCAAGTTAGATGGCACAGGTTTTTGGGTTGAGATGGTATGATTTATGCTCATTCCCAATGTGACAGGGAGCATACACATCTCATGATGTCCTCATTCAAACATTTTCTGCATGCAGTCCAGCATGGCCCAAGATGTTTTTGGCTATTTGAAGAACAGCAGCTCTTAAAGGAAGACTGTCCCACTTGCAGGAAAGAAGGTCAAGCCATTTGAAGTTGAATATTAACTCTGCATTGTAAATGATGGAAATTGAGCACCCAGGTAGGGAGTTCTTCAACAGAGCACCGAAGGTCTCAATTTAAAGATGGCATATTTACACTGGCATTCAGAGGTCCCTTCAGGACTTCCCTTCAAAGGTGACCAGGGAGCTCAGTGCTCAAAGATTGATCCTGAGGACCTGATGGAAGAAATGCAATGAAGTCTTGTGAATGGTGAAGGTCAATGAATACATCTGCAAAAGTGCATTAACCTCATAACATGCTCTCACACTGCTCAATGAGCCACAACCTCATCACTCACTGGAGAACAAGTCCAAAATGAAATTTTCACAATCTCCAATTCATCGTTCTTTTCAAATTAGTTAAAGAGATGTGGCTGTCATTGTTGGGTTAGCATTTATTGCGCATCCCTAGTTGGCCTTGAGAAGATGGTATTGAGGTGCCTTCTTAAACTGCTGAAGTACATGCTGCAAGTCGACCCACAATACTCTTAGGGAGGGAGTTTTATTATTTTGAACAGTGACATATTTCCAGGACTGGCTGGTCTGTTGCTTGGAAGGGAACTTGCAAGTGGTGGTGCCTGCTTGTTTCTGCCTTGTCATTCTGGATGGAAATTGTGGTAGATTTGAAGGGTGCTGCCTAAGGAGTCTTGGAGAAATTCTGCAGTGGTTCTTGTGAATAGTACACATTGCTGGTACTGAGTGTCAATCACAGAGTGAGTGCTGGCCTGCCCTTTAGGGTGCAGCCATTCAACAGTACAAAAAATGTTGCCTATATACAGAAGTCTTTTAAATGTGCAGGAAGCACAATATTTGTGTGATGTCTCCATCAAAAGCATATGGTCAGTCCTGCACTTGCTTTCATTTTCACAAACCTCATTTTTGAATACCATAAAATTAAAATGACAGTTACTTGACAGGGAACATATTTGGTACAATGATAAACACCTAACAGAAGAATCCAACAGTAGCCACCAAATGTTAATGCTTTATCAAGGCCCATATTATGACTAAATGTGGGTAAGAAGCTCTTAGAGCAAATCTAATATTATTATTTTTGATCACACACACAAGAGCATTTGAGATACATTCACAGTTCCACTTAAGGGCTGCTTTTGTCTCAACTGTTCTGCACTGATTTTTATCTTAAGCACTGTAGTTTGCAATAGACGAGTCTTAAGTAAGTGATTAGCTTTCTATCATGAGACAGGGAGGAAAAGAGAGAAAAAAGGAACTGCAAAATCCATGGTGCCGTCAAAAAGAAATAGCATTGACTATTCAATCAGTCAACTGGTGCTGCTAATCCAGACAAAAAAGGACTAAATATTTGACAAATGTTTTCTGAGCTCACAAGGTAAGAGATATTACTATTTCAGAATGGAAGGGTTGTCTATAATGTCCAACATGCTCAAAATGTGACTATAATAATGTTGCATGAATATTTTTCCAACAAAAAATTGTTTTCAATGAATGCAAGGTCATGATAAATTTAATTTGAGAAATGATGAGGATAAAGTTGCAGTAGTTTATGCAATTCTGAATGCAATATTATTAGAGGGGAAAAAGCTTATTTCTATTAGGTCATGACTTTAATAGAGCCGTAGAGTCATAGAGATGTACAACAGACCCTTCATTCCAACCCGTCCATGCCGACCAGATATCCCAACCCAATCTAGTCCCACCTGCCAGCACCCAGTCCATATCCCTCCAAACCCTTCCTATTCATATACCCATCCAAATGCCTCTTAAATGTTGCAATTGTACCAGCCTCCACCACTTCCTCCGGCAGCTCATTCCATACACGTACTACCCTCTGTGTGAAAACATTGCCCTGTAGGTCTATTTTATATCTTTCCCCTCTCACCCTAAACCTATGCCCTCTAGTTCTGGACTCCCCAACCCCAGGGAAAAGACTTTGCCTATTTACCCAATCCTTGCCCCTCAGAATTTTGTAAACCTCTATAAGGTCAACCCTCAGCCTCTGACCTCCAGGGAAAACAGCCTCAGCCTGTTCAGCCTCTCCCCATAGTTCAAATCCCCCAAACCTGGCAACATCCTTGTAAATCTTTTCTGAACCCTTTCAAGTTTCACGACATCTTTCTGATAGGAAGGAGACCAGAGTTGCATGCAATATTCCAACAGTGGCCTAACCAATGTCCTGTATAGCCGCAACATGACCTCACAACTTCTGTACTCAATACTCTGAACATTAAAGGAAAGCATACCAAATGCCTTCTTCACTATCCTATCTACCTGCGACACCACTTTCAAGGAGCTATGAACCTGCACTCCAAGGTCTCTTTGTTCAGCAACACTCCCTCGGACCTTACCATTAAGAGTATAAATCCTGCTAAGATTTTCTTTCCCAAAATGCAGCACCTCGCATTTATCTGAATTAAACTCCATCTGCCACTTCTCAGCCCATTGGCCCATCTGGTCCAGATCCTGTTGTAATCTGAAGTAACCCTCTTCGCTGTCCAGTATACCTCCAATTTTGATGTCATCTGCAAACTTACTAACTGTACCTCTTATGCTTGCATCATTTATGTAAATGACACAAAGTAGAGGACTCAGCACCGATCCTTGTGGCACTCCACTGGTCACTGGCCTCCAGTCTGAAAAACAACCTTCCACCTCTATCTTCTACCTTTGAGCCAGTTCTGTATCCAATTGGCTAGTTCTCCCTGTATTCCATAAGATCTAACCTTGCTAATCAGTCTCCCATGGGGAATCTTGTCGAATGCCTTACTGAAGTCCAAATAGATCACATCTGCTCTCAACAATCTTCTTTGTTACTTCTTCAAAAACACTCAATCAAGTTTGTCAGACATGATTTCCCACACACAAAGCCATGTTGACTATCCCAAATCAGTCCTTGCCTTTCCAAATACATGTACATCCTGTCCCTCAGGATTCAATCCAACAACTTGCCCACCACCGAGGTCAGGCTCACTGGTCTATAGTTCCCTGGCTTGTCTTTACTGCCCTTCTTAAACAGTGGCACTACATTTGCCAACCTCCAGTCTTCCAGCACTTCACCTGTGACTATCAATGATAGAAATATCTCAGCAAGAGGCCCAGCAATCACTTCTCTAGCTTCCCACAGAGTTCTCGGGTACACCTGATCAGGTGCTGGGGATTTATCCACCTTTAACCGTTTCAAGACATCCAGCACTTCCTTCTCTGTAATGTGCAATCAGGTCTGTCTGGTTGCATTCAATTTCCCTTTCTAGTTATTGATACAACTAAATGACTTGCTATTTCACTTCAGAGGGCACTTAAGAGTCAACCACATTGCTGTGGGTCTGGAATCATTTTCATTTTCACTTCTTCAAGGACCTTAGTGAATCACAAGAGTTTTTTGAACCATAGAATCCATTCAGTGTGGAAGCAGGCCATTCATCCCATGGAGTCCATAGTGACCTTCCAAACAGCACCTCACCAGACTCACCCACCCATCCCTGTGGGTTGCATTTCCCACCTAGCCTGCTTATCTCTGGACTGTATGGGCAATTGAGCATGGCTCATCCATCTGATCTGCACATCTTTGTGGAAGAAAACCAGAACGCCCAGAGGACATCCACGCAGACATATGGAGAATGTGCAAACTCCACATAGACAGTTGCCCAAAAGTGAAATAGAACCCAGGCCCCTGGGGCTGTGAGACAGTGGTGCTAACCACTGAGCTACTGTGCCACAAACAATCAACAATGGTCATGGTCGTCATTTCACTTTTATTTCCAGATTTTTAGATTCAATTTCCACCATCTGCTGTGGTGGGATTTAAGTCAAGAGTGTGTTGCTGGCAAAGCACAGCAGGTCAGGCAGCATCTAGGAGCAGAAGAATCAACGTTTCCAGCATAAGCCCTTCATCAGGAATGAAGCTTGTGGGTCAGGGCTGAGAGGGAGGCAAGTGGGGTTGGGGGGAAGGTAGCTGGGAAAGCGATAGGTGGATGAAGGTGAGGAAGAAGGAGATAGATCGGGGGTGGGGGGGTGATAGATGAGTCCAGGGGGTGGTGCCAAATTGGAGGCTTGGGGCTGGGATAATGTAGGAGGAAGGGAAATGAGGAAGCTGTTGAAATCCACATTTATCCAATGTAGTTGCAGGGTCCCAAGGCAGAATATGAGGCGTCCTTCCTCCAGGCGTTGGATGGTAAGGGTTTGACAGTGGAGGAGGCCCAGGACCTGCATGTACTTGACAGAATGGGAGGGGGAGTTGAAGTGTTCAGCCACAGGGTGTTGGGGTTGGTGGGTGTAGATGTCCCAGAGATGTTCTCTGAAACAATCCGCAAGAAGACGTCCTGTCTCCCTGATGCAGAGGAGACCACACCCGGGTGCGACGGATGAAGTATATGACATTGGTAGAGATACAGGTAAATGTCTGATGGACGTGGAAGGATCCCTTGGGGCCTTGGAAGGATGTGAGGGAAGTGGTATGGGCACAGGTTTTGCACTTCCTGGCAAGGAAAGGTGCCAGGAGTGGGGTGTGGGCTGGTGGGGTGTGGTCTTGACGAGGGAGTGACGGAGGGAGTGGTCTTTCTGGAAGGCTGATAGGGATGGGGAGGAAAATGTATCTATCATGATGGGATTTAAACCTGGACCCCAGAACATTATCTGGATCTCTGGATTAGTTGGCTGGTGACAATACTTCCAGATTGTTACCTCCCCATCATCACACAATATCTGCTGAGCTCAGTCTTTTTTTTAGTCACTTCTCGATGTTTCCAAATATATCAAGCTATACAACTGTGTCAGCCACACCACCTAAACACACTGTGCAAGTTCTGTCCTCTCTCTCTTGAGTGGCTCCATGGCTGAGAACTAGCAAGGACCTGGTACCTCATCAGCTGATGTAAGAGATGGCTGTTCCATCACAGTAGGCATCTGCCATCACTTTGTCATGAAGGCACGTTATGATCTTAACTGATCTGCCTCAATTCTCATCTGATTCTGGATTAGAATGGTGCTGGAAAAGCACTGCAGTTCAGGCATCACCCGAGGACCAGAAAAATCGACGTTTCGGGCAAAAGCCCTTCATCAGGAATACAGGCAAAGTGCCTGAAGGGTGGAGAGATAAATGAGAGAAGGGTGAGGGTGTGGAGGAAGTAGCATAGGTGAATGGGGGTAGGGATGAAGGTGATAGGTCAGAGAGGAGGGTGGAAAGGAAGATAGGCAGGTAGGACAAGTCATCGGGACAGCACTGGAAGTTTAGAACTGGGGTGAGGTGGGGGAAGGGGAAATGAGGAAACTGGTGAAGTTCGCATTGATGCCCTGGGGTTGAAGTGTGACATGGTTGAAGAGCTTTACCTCAATTCTCATCTGACTCTCATCTTCCTATCTTGGCACGATGGTTAATCTCAGATAGTGTAATGGTGAACCTCCTTCTTTATGCACAGTGCAATCTCTGACCAACTCTAGGCACTGAATATCTTTTCATTGGCAGCTAGGAATAAATAATGTATTTTTGCCAACATTATTGACAATTGCAAGAATAAATAAACAATGTATTCTACAGTATTTCTGCTTATTTTTCACCCCTATCAATGAAGCAGTATGGATGAAACAGTGTGATGGATACACAGGAAAGGAAGTTGCAATAGAATATGACAGGCATTTGAGAAATGTTTATTACTGAGATTAGAGAGAAAAGGAATTAAAGCGTGATTTTTCAGTCTTTTAATGATATTTAAATGTTGTTCACATCTACATCACTCAAAAATCCATTATTGTGGATTTTGATTATAAATCCATGGAGTTATTCCAAATAATCAGTGAGCTAACAATGTCGAATAAATGAATCGCTTCTCTGAACTCAGCTGAAGAGATCAATTGATAGTATAAGGTGTTCAGTGAATGGGCAACAAAGGAGCGAGTGCAGTATAATGTGGGTAAGTATGTGGCTTTTCATTTAGTTAGTGAAAACAGACATGCAGATCTGTTTTGTAAGGGATCATCTTGTAGACATGATGAAAAAGAGCCTGGGCGAACAAACATTGCGGTATTCTGAAGATAAGGAGCAAACATAATCCTGCTATGAGTTGTAGCCAAATTAGAGGTATTGTTAATTCTAAGTCAGAAAGTTATTGGTTCAAGACTCATTCTAGACTATTGCCCACAGAAATTAAAGCTGACTCACTGAGTGTGAATAACTCGTAAAATTATATATTTTTGTGACAAGGATATTTTAAATTGTATTGATTAAAATGAAACAGGTACATTTACATATATTAAATAATATTTTTGTTATTTAAAACAATGTAAATCATTGAGGACAAACTGACCAGTTATTCTAATTGTTGGAAGATCCAACATGGGAGACTGGTTAGCAAGGTTAGATCTCACAGAATGCAGTGAGAACTAGCCAATTGGATACAGAACTGGCTCAAAGATAGAAGACAGAGGGCGGTGGTGGAGGGTTGTTTTTCAGACTGGAGGCCTGTAATCAGTGGAGTGCCACAAGGATGCATAAGAGGTACAGTTAGTAAATTTACAGATGACACCAAAATTGGGGGCGTAGTGGACAGAAAAGAAGGTTACCTCAGATTACAACAGGATCTTCAACAGATGGGACAATGGGCTGAGGAGTGGTAGATGGAGTTTAATTCAGATAAATGTGAGATGCTGCACTTTGGGAAAGCAAATCTTCGCAGGACTTATACACTTAATGATAAGGTTCTAGGGAGTGTTGCTGAACAAACTGATCTTGGATTACAGGTTCACAGCTCCTTGAAAGTGGAGTTGCAGGTAGATAGGATAGTTAAGAAGGCATTTGATATGCTTTCCTTTATCGGTTTGAATATTGAATACAAGTGTTGGGAGGTCACGTTGTTGCTGTACAGGACATTGGTTGGGCCACTGTTGGAATATTGCGTGCAATTCTGGTCTCCTTTCTATCAGAAAGATGTTGGGAAACTTGAAAGAGTACAGAAAAGATTTACAAGGATGTTGCCAGTGTTGGAGGATCTGAGCTATAGGGAGAGGCTGAACAGGCTGGGGATGTTTTCCCTGGAGCGTCGGAGGCTGAGGAGTGACCTCATAGAGGTTTACAAAATTATGAGGGGCATGGATAGGATAAATAGACAAAGTCTTTTCCCTGAGGCTGGGGAGTCGATAAGACTTTGAAGTGTAATCTAACCAGGGCAAACTGAAATTTAATTTGCATCCAATTTCCCAACTTTGGCCAAAGTTGAAATTTATTTGCTTTAGGTTGCCAGGGTTGGAGGGATTAAGCTGTAGAGAGAGAAGCTGATAGGCTGGGACTGTTTGCTCGGGAGCATCAGAGGCTGAGGGGTGACCTAATAGAGGTTTATAAAATCATAAGGGGGGTGGATAGGATAAATAAACAAGGTCTTTTCCCTGAGATGGGGGAGTCCGGACCTAGAGGGCATAGGTTTAAGGTGACAGGGGAACGAATTAAAAGGGTTTTAAGGGGCAACCTTTTCAAATAGAGGGTGGTGCATGCATGGAATGAGCTGCAAGAGGACGTGGTGGAGGCTAGTTCAATTACAACATTTAAAAGGCATCTGGATGGGTAAATGAATACGAAGAGTTTAGAAAGATATGGGCCAAGTGCTGGCAAATGGGATTGGATTAATTTAAGATATCTGGTCAGCATGGATGAGTTGGGCTGATGGGTCTGTTCTGTGTGGAACATCTCTAAATTATATTAATTGATGTCATTGTAAAGTGGAGTCCATATATACATCAATATTTTGAAAATAAGTAAAATTAATCTGTTGGTTAACATGTACTTCTTGAAAGATTGATGGAAAGAGTTTCAATCAAAACTTTCAAAAGTGTGAAGGAACATATATGAAAAGGTAAGATTTGTGGGGCTGTGGTTAAAAACTAGGCAGTGGGATTACTTAGCTTTTCAAAGAGTCAGCACAGATAAAATGGATGAAATGGTCCTGGCTGTGCCGTAAGATTTTATTATTTTATGGTTCAGTGATTCATTATGCTATTCCATTTTCTGATTTTTAATCCCTTCATGATAACCTAAGGATTCAAATTGTAATCATACAGAAGATTAACAGATTTTAACTTTCTGACCACCGTTCTCAAAACTGAAAAAAGTATAGTTCTCACTATCTGTACTTCCCTTTCGCTATTTAAGCACCTTTCAGGTAGGCATAACTTTAAATGGTGCAATTAAATTTTCAATGAACTAAATCTTTGATTTCAAATTAATTGTGCTACACTGCATTAGACTGAGTCACGTTTACAAAGAAATGCCCTCTGCCCTAAATATTTGATTTAATGTGCTTTAGAGACAAACCTCAAATAAATTGAATTGCAATGTGCTTTTTAAATAATATTTTTAAAAATGTTGACTGCAAGGTCAAAAATAAGCATTCGAAGATGAGAAATAGCCAAGTTTCATATGAAATTTGTTCTGACAAGTGAGATCCTCAGTAGAATAATTTGAAATGGTTAAACATGCAGTTAAGTGGGGAATGAGACTAGCTATTCTGAAGAATTGTACTCAGTTGTAAATGTGATGCCTACACACCTGAGCAAACCAATTTATCATGGGTACTCAATCAGTTGTTATGCCTGAGCTGAGGTTCCCAATGGCAGCTATAATAACAACTAACATTGTGGTAACATTTGATGTTTAAAAAAAGGACATCTCACAGTACGTACAGATCAATGAAGTTAGGCTTTTAATGATTTAGGTGGTCTTTGAAATCAAAAGGAGGGCATCAACAATTTAGCTCAGCTGTTAGCCTTCTTGATACTGAGTTCAAAACCCAATTTGTCAATTTTAGTTAAGTCTTTAAAAATCTGGAATAAAAAGCAGACGTCAACTGGAAAAGTAGTGGTCATGAAGATGTTAAATGAACAAAAAGGCTGAACTGATTTTTTTTAAGCTCTTTAAGGAAGGAACTCTACTCTTGACCTAACATGAATTATATTCCTCTGTCAATTGCCTTTTGAAATATTAGTATCTTGTCCTGTTAAAGGTAAACGCACATAGTACTATCAGAATTCAGTTCTTTTGTCTCATTGAAAAAGATGCCTGCCAGTGGTTTAACCTGAAGGTCACCACACATCAGGCAAGAGGCAAGGTTGTGAATTTGGGACCTTATTGGGAACTTCATCTGGTAGGGTATTCAACCCATGCTCTTGACTCTGCATTACAAGCCAAATATCCCACATAAATGCTAAATACCAAGGAGTTAAAGGTTATGCCGCAAACAGGTGTTGTAAAATTATTAGTTAATTGTATGTAAGGAAGAGTGGGTTCCCTTACCTTTGATGTCATTACACTGCCCTTTTTATACATTGCATACATAAATTGGATATTATTTGCAAACATTGGTGATTCAGTGGTAATGGATGAAGGTGGAAAGTAGCCTGGGTGATTTGTTGATGGTGTTGAAGAACGTGGTCCTGGAAAAGCACAGCCAGTCAGGCAGCATCCAAGGAATCCCTGATGAAGGGCTTATGTTCAAAACATCAATTCGCCTGCTCTTCAGATGCTGCCTGACTGGTTGTGCTTTTCCAGCAATCTTTGACTCTGATCTCCAACATCTGCAGTCCTCACTTTCTCCTGATTTGTTGATGGGAATGCAAAAATATTGGGTTGTGCAGGAAAGCACTTCTGGACATAGAAACAGATGTGTAAAAAATATATAGAGCAGTGTCTAGGGGCTCTTTGGGGTGGTATTGGTGTTCCTACCTCAGAGGCCAGGGTTCAAATCTTGCCTACACCAGAGGTGTGTCATCACATCTCATAAAGATCAATGTTGCTGAACAAAGAGACCTTGAAGTGCAGGTACATAGCTCCTTGAAAGTGGAGTTGCAGGTAGATAGGATAGTGAAGAAGGTACATGTATGCTTTCCTTTATTGATCAGAATATTGAGTACATGAGTTGGGAGGTCATGTTGAGGCATACAGGACATTGGTTAGGCCACTGTTGGAATATTGCGTGCAATTCTGGACTCCTTCCTATCGGAAAGATGTTATGAAACTTGAAAGAGTTCAGAAAAGATTTACAAGGATGTTGCCAGGGTTAGAGGATTTGAGCTATAGGGAGATGCTGAACTGGCTGGGGCTGTTTTCCCTGGAGCGTTGGAGGCTGAGGGGTGACCTTATAGAGATTTACAAAATTATGAGGGACATGGAAAGGATAAATCGACAAAGTCTTTTCCGTGGAGTCAGGGAGTCCAGAACTAGAGGGCATAGGTTTAGGGTGAGATATAAAAGAGACCAAAGGGGCAACTTTTTCACGCAGAGGATGGTACATGTATGGAATGAGCTGCCAGAGGATGTGGTGGAGGCTGGTACAATTGCAACATTTAAGAGGCATTTGGATGGGTATATGAATAGGAATGGTCTGGAGGGATATGTGCCAGGTGTTGACAGGTGACACTAGATTGGGTTGGGATATCTGGTCGACATGGACGGGTTGGACTGATGGGTCTGTTTCCATGCTGTACATCTCTATGACTCTATGAGATCATCTATGTGATGGAACCACAGGTGATTTGAGAGATACTGAAATAATATTTTGCATCACTTTTTACTGTGGAGTACTGTCTGCGTTGAGTTTGAACATCCTCCCTGTGTTTGCGTGGGTTTCTTCTGGGTGCTCCATTTTCCTGCCACAATCCAAAAATGCGCAGGTCAGGTCAATTGACCATGGTAAATTGCCCATAGTGTTCAGGGATGTGTAGATTAGGTGCATTAGTTGGGGTAAATGTAGAATAATACGGGAATGGGTCTAGGTAGATTACTCTTTGGAGGGTTGGTCTGGACCTGCTGGGCCGAAAGTCCTGTTTCTACACAGTAGGGATTCTCTAATTCTATGAAACAAATGAAGGCTAGAGAACTTGGGAATGGGATATTGAAATTTTGAAAACAGCTCACATTACAGAAGAGGAAGTGCTGGAGGTCTTAGAAACCATAAAAGTGGATAAATCTTTCGGACTTGATCAAGTGTATTGCAGGATGTTGTGGGGAGTTAGTGAAGAAATTGCACTATTTGCAGAAATATTTGTATCATCCATAACCAAGAGTGAGGTGCCAGAGGATTGGAGGGTAGCTAAAGTTGTGTCTTTATTAAGAAGTGTTGTAAAGAGGAGCCATAGATCTATGTGCCTGAGAGCTTGACATCATTGGTGGGAAAGTTGATTAGATTAGATTCCCGACAGTGTGGAAACAGGCCATTCAGCCCCACCAGACCTCCAAAGAGTTAACCCATCTTCCTCTGACTCATGCACCTGACACTGTGGTTAATTTAGCAAGGTCAACCCACCTGACTAGCACATCTTTGGATTATGAGAGGAAACCTACACAGACACAGGGAGAATGTGCAAACTCTACACAGACAGCTACCCAAGGCTGGGATTGAACCTGGGCTCCTGGTGCTATGAGACTGCAGTGCTAACCAACGAGCCACTTTGTCACCATGCTGTTGGAAGTTATTCTGAAAGATAGGATTTTAGAGAGGCAAGGACGAATGAGGGCTAGTGAGCATGGTTTTCAGCATGGGAAATTGTGTCTCACAAACTTGATTGTGTTTTTTTGAGGAAGTAACTAAAACATATTTTTGAGGGCAAGCGGTTGACATTGTTAAAGGCTTTACGAAAGTCCATTGTTAACAACATTCTGCATGGTCAACTAACTAGATGACATGGGATTCAGGGTGAATTTGTCAATTGGATATAAAATTTTCTTGACGAGAGGAGACGGAGGGTGGTGGTAGATGATTGTTTGTCAGATTGGACGCCAAAAACCACAGGGCTCGGTACTTGGTCCACTTTTGTTTGTCATTTATATAAAATATTTGGTTGAGAATATAGAGGAGACATGGTTAATAATTTTTTGGAAGACGCCAAAATTGTTTGTGTAGTGGATAATGAAGAAGGCTATCTGGATCTTGATCAATGGGTCAATGGGTTGAGGAGGGACAGGTGCAGTTTATTTTGGATAAATGTGAAATATTGCATTTTAGTAAAACAAACAAGGGCAGAATTATATGATTAATATTAGGATCTTGGGTAGTGTTGCAGAACAAAAAGATATAGGGGTTCAGGTACATTACCCTTTGAAATTTGCATCACAAGTAGATAGGGTGGTTATTGATGGTTAGCATGCTTGCCTTCATTAGTCAGACCTTTGAGAACAGGAGTTGGGACGTGTGACAATGCTACTCCTTTGCAAAGTTATTAGATTACTTACAGTGTGGAAATAGGCCCTTCGGCCAAACAAGTCCACACCAACAAGCAACCCACCCCTCTACACTTACCCCCTCGCCTAATACTACAGTCAATGTAGCATGGCCAATTCACCTAGCCTGCACATGTTTGGACTGTGGGAGGAAGCCAGAGCACCCAGACTCGGGGAGAATATGCAAACTCAACACAGACAGTTGCCTGAGGTGGGAATTGAACCCATGTCTCTAACACTGTGAAGCAGCAGTGTTAACCACTGTGCCACCATATTGTCCATCAGCATCAAGTTATAGTCCAACAGATTTATTTGGAAGCACTAGCTTTCAGAGTGCTGCTCCTTCATCAGGAGCACTTCTCCTTCATTAGGCAACCACGTGATGAAGAAACAGCGTTCTGAAAACTAGTGCTTCCAAGTAAGCCTGTTGGACTATAACATGGTATTGTGTGATTTTTAACATTGTACACCCCAGTCCAACACTGGTCCTCCAAATTATGTTGTCTTTGTTTTTTTTTAGAAGAGTTTATAAAAGCAGAGGTTCCGATTTGTCTGGGATTAGTCACTTTGATTATAGCTAACAGATACAGCCCAAGGCAACAATCAGGGAAAAGGACTTCTGGGTTTTTTTTTAAATAAACCCTTGTACAATGAAAGGCAAGTGGCCAGTTCTCCCAGCTCAGGGATTTATTCGAGTTTAGTTTAATTTTAGTTGGGCACCCCGAGAAGCTGCTGGAGTGAAAAGAGGTTTTTCAGCAAATGATCCGTGGCTGATCCTCTCTGCAATCTCTCTCTCCAGTAAGAACCTGTGTTTGATTTTACTCTTTTGCCAAAGGATGTGTTTATGGGATATTGCAGAAATTCAGAACAGCTCTTTGTTAAGTTGTAGAGAATATTGTGTCAGTCGGGTTTACAAATCATTGTTATTCTAAATTCTGTTTTCATTTGTTTGTGTTTCCTTTGGTGGTGTATAGATACATTCTGTTTTACTTGAAGCCAAGTGTTTTGACCAGCTGCATCACTCCTGGGATACCTACTTTATATCTGCCTGAAACAACTAGAGAAGTTCAGGTCTGGGTTACCATCTTAAGATGTTTTGAGGGGGTCTGGCCTGATCCATAACAGACGTCATGTTGAGGTTGTAGACAGTGTTGATGAAGCCTCTTCTGCAGTACGGTGTGAAGTTTGTGGTCGCACTGATATAGGAAGGATATTATTAAATTGTGTTCAGCAAAGATTTACCAGGATGTTGCCAGGATGAGGGATTTGAATTGTAAGGAGAAGCTGGATATGCTGGGACTTGTTGTCTGTGGAACATTTGTGGGTGGTGTGGTGGCACAGTGGTTAGCACTGCTGCCTCACAGTGGTTAGCACTGCTGCCTCACAGTGCCTGAGACTTGGGTTCAATTCCTGACTCAGGTGACAGACTGTGTGGAGTTTGTATGTTCTCCCCGTGTCTGTGTGGGTTTGCTCTGGTTTCCTCCCACAGTCACAAAGATGTGTGGGCCAGGTGAATTGGCCATGCTAAATTGCCTGTAGTGTTAGGTTAGGGGTATGGGTGTGTTGCGCTTTGGCGGGTTGGTGTGGACTTGTTGGGCCAAAGGGCCTATTTCTGCACTGTAAGTAATCTAATCTAAAAAAAATTAAAGCTGAGGGGTGACATTATCAAAGTTTATAAAATTATGAGGAGCATAGATAAGGGCAGGGGAGTTCAAAACAAGGGGCATCTTTTTAAGGTAAGATGAGAAAGTTTTCAAAAGGACATGAGGGGCATTTTGTTTACACCAAGTGGTTTGTATGTGGAATGAATTGGCAGCAGAAATGGTATACGTAGGTACAGTTAAAACATTTAAAAGACATTTGAACAAGTACATAAATAGATAAGGTGTTGGAAAGAAAGGAGCCAAATGCAGGATTAGTTTAGTTTGGGAATATGGTCAGCATGGACTAGTTGGACAAAAGGGTCTGTTTTCATGTGTATGACTTTATGATTCTATTCTCGAACAGGCTAATTTGAAAATAAATGTGAAAAGGAGTTGGCAAGAAGTTTTGGGATGCTTTCTGGTGTGTACTTGGATCAAACCTCTGATTAGAAAGTTTGTGTTTGAACTCTACTTAACTTCTATTGAACAATATGAAGTGACCAGGCAAATTAGCCATCTCCATATGGCACATAGAAATGAGTGGTAAAGGTTGGTTGGATCACCAGCAAACATATCCCAAGAAAGTATTAAAACAAAGAACCGTGGAAGTTAGAAATCTGAAACAAAAACAGAAATTGCTGAAAAAACTCAGCAGATCTAGCGGGATCTGTGGAGAGAGAAACAAAGTTAACATGTTGGGTCTAGTGCACCAACTCCCAAGCTCAAGTTCTGAAAAAGGGTCACTGGACCCAAAACGTTAACACTGCTTTCTCTCCATAGTTCCTGCCAGACCTACTGAGTTTCTCCAGCAATTTCTGTTTTTGTTTGATGTCCCAAAAAGGACTATTTTCAAAAAGAACGTTAGACATAATTTTTGTGTGTGTTAAAAAGCAGGAAATTTCACTGCATTCAGAATGGTTTATTTCATTTGGTGATTATGATTCGATAAGATTATGAGCTTTCTGATAAGGTAAGAGGTTAGAATTTTCCAGAATGATACCAAATTCCATCCATAATTGTGTTCTTTATTGTTTGATAGCATATGTCATTCCCAGGGCAGGGAAGATGAGGAATCACATTCATCATAATTCAGTCCATTGGTACCCAGATGCAAATTTTGTTTTTCACATTTTGTTTTATTGCTCAAAGTGACAGAATGGACCACCAGTTAATCACTGCAAAAGGATGCAAGTCGCTTTAAATTTTAAATATTTCAACTCTGATTTGCTAAATAATTATACAAAATAGTCAAATGCAGCACAAAGTTCATTTTTAATTGATAGACAATATAAAGAAAGTGAGTAATTGATTTTCTTCAAGGCGTGTTTTACATGCCAATTGAGGGTTAAATATTGACCAAGGCACTACCTCTGCTCATTTTTGAATGTTATTGTGGGATGTTATTGGCCAGATCACTTGCCTTTCCTCAGTGGCTTCCATGTATACTCCTTGCTTCAGGTCCCTGCATTCTCTGCAGTAGCCCCTGCTCCTGCTGGGACTGACACTGTTATAACTGCAGATCTGTCAGCTGCACTTAATTTTCTGGCTGTTGTTGGAGACAACAACTCCAACCCAAATACCCAGGGAAGCCTGAAGTCAGCCAAAAAGTGCCCGATTGCATTGGATTGGAAGTGGAAGTGGCTTGTTTCCACTGGCTCTCCACTTAAGTCCAACCTGACAATTCCACTAAATCACCCTAAAATTGCTTTTCAAAATTGCATTGATTACAAAAACATGGATGCTTGATTGAGTAATCTTTAACGTCAGGTGTCAGCCTTAATGTGAAAAAATTTGCCTTGTCACCCAGGGACAATCCCTGTATGTGATGAAGGATTTTAAAAGATTTGGGCACGTGCGAGAGCTGCAGAATGTCAGAGTTGCAACAGCTCCCTGGATATTGTGTACAGACCCAGAGGATGAGGTTAGTGTGAACACACATGATCTACACATTAAAACATAGAACACAGAAAAGTAGAGCACAGAACAGGCCCTTTGGCCCATGATGTTGTGCTGAGGATTATTCTTAATCTGAAATAAAATAACTTAACCTACACACCCCTCAATTCACTGCTGTCCATGTGCATGTCCAGCAGTCGCTTAAATGTCCCTAATCACTCTGCTTCTACCACCACCGCTGGCAATGCATTCCATGCATTCATAACTCTCTGTGTAGAGAACATACCTCTGACGTGTCCTCTATACCTTCTTCCTAGCACCTTAAAACTATGACCCCGGGCAGTCATTTTCCTGCTTACCCTGAGGTCAAGGAAGCAGGAATGGTCAGCAGTTTATAACCGATAGGTATCCAAAGCAATTAATTTCTTGATTGGGCATTAGTTAATTAGGAAGGGTCCTGCTTTTAATTAGACATTAATCCTTGAGAAGAAGCTTTGAGTTGAGGCTGCAGTTGAGAAGGTTGAGATGTTTTTTGAAATTGACAAACTTAATCACTAACCAGAAAGTTAGGCAGCATTATACTCTGGGTTTGCCTAAGTCAATGATTCACTTTTGAATTTGGCGTATCATGGTGCACACAGGAACCTGTCTCTGCATAATTCTTCTGTCTTTGCTGGGTAAGCAGATATAAACTGTGCAAATTTCCACTAATGAAGTGTTTTATAATATTTGCACATTGAGATGAAACCACAATGGGTTTTGAAGCAAAAGAAAATCACTGCTAAAAATCAGAAACACCAAACAGTAGCACAGGGCAGGGCAGCCAGCCTCTGGAGAGAACAGAAATATTAGTATTCAGGCAGAACTTACAGCAGGCTGGAAATGTTAACTTTTTCTCTTTCAATAATTCTGACTGACCCGTTGAATGATTTCAAAGAACTTTGTCTTGACTGCACTTAAAGACATATGAGAGGCAACATTTTTTAATAGGTCGATGTTTATTTTGAAATATGATTAAATTGTCCACAGAAACAATGATTCATTTAGTCGCTGTACAATTAACAATTTACATTAGTAAATATCAAATCACAGCAGAGACACGTGATAACTGTCGGCACGGCCTCACTACTTGGTAACTGCTTGTTGCTCAATTGTTTGTTTCAGTCTTGCATTGAATGCCTCTGTCTTGTTCTTTTGGACAGACAAACTTTCACCATTCCAAAGCATACAAGATGGATTGTGCTTGTGATAATGATCGTCTAATTAGGCTTCAAAGTATTTTAATTCAAACTCATCTTTTAAATGATTTTAAATTTTCATTTAATTTGGACAATGAGGGGACGCTTGACATTCGTAGTTCAGCTCTTTATTTTAAATTGGCACAGTGGCTCACTGGTGAGCGCTACTACCTCCCAGCACTAGGATCTCAGGTTCAATTCCAGCCTTGGGCAACTGTGCAAACTCCACACAGACATTCTCCCTGTGTCTGTGTGAGCCCCCTCCAGGGGCTCTGGTTTACTCCCACAGTCCAGAGATGTGCAAGTTAGGTGAATTGGCCAGGCTAAATTACCAATAGTGTTTGGTATATTGGTCAGAGGGAAATGGGTCTGGGTGGGTTGCTCTTCAGAGGGTTGGTGTAGACTTTTTGGGCTGAAGGGCCTGTTTCCACACTGTAGGGAATCTAATCTGAAGGCTCATTTTGATAAGAGTTATGGTGTGCTTCTGTTTGCACGATGGATTCCCTGATCGGCTTGAATTAAAAATGGCTCAGTCTAATCCTAGGTATCTTCTCATCAACCTGTTCAAAGATCTTTACGTGCCTCTGGGACAGGTGGAACCTCAACTTCAGATTCCTGGTTCAGAGGTGGGGATATTACTGTTGCAGCAATAAAGTCCCCAGTGCAGTCCTTTTCAAAGACAAATACAGCTTTTTTCACTCAGAACATGTCTTACTTGACAAACCTTTATTTTCCTGAAGGACGCTATTAAATTTGAGAGGGTTCAGAGAAGATTTATAAGGATGCTGCCAGGACTGGAGAGTTTGAGTTTTAAAGAAAGGCTTGATAGGTTGGGTCGTTTTTCCTGGAGCACAGGAGGTTGAGGGGTGACCTTACAAATGTTTATAAAACCATGAATGGCATAGATAAAATGAATAGCAAAAGAGTCTTTTCCCCTGGATAGGACAGTTCAAATCTAGAGGGCATAATTTTAAGGTGAAAGGAGAAAGATTTAAAAGGGACCTGAGGGGTAACCTTTTCATATAGAGAGTGACACATGTACGGAATGAACCATCAAAGAAAGTGATAAATACAGGTACAGTTATAACATTTAAAAGACATTTGGATGGGTAAATGAATAGGAAATGTGCAGAAGGATATAGGCCAAATGCGGGCAAGAAGGATTACTTTAGTTTGGGAAACTTGGTCAGGATATGCAAGTTGGACTGAAGGGTCATTTCTGTGCTGTATGATTCCATGACTCTATTATAGATAAGAGCACAAAATTACAAAAAGATATTGATAGACTTAGTGAATGGGCAAAACTACGGCAGATAGAATTCAATGTGAGCACGTGTGAACCTATCCACTTTGGGCCGAGAAAGGATAGAGCAAGATCCTTTCCAGATGATCTGAAGCTAAGTACAGTGGATGGGCCAAACAGACTTGGGGGTTCAGGTGCAAAGATTTTTAAAATGTCATCAACAGGTGCAGAAAATAATCAAGAAAGCTAATGGGATGCTTTCCTTGATATCTAGAGGACTAGAATACAAGAATGGGGAAGTTATGTTGAGCTATAGAAAATCCTGGTTAGACCCCACTTGGAGTACTGTGAGCAAATCTGGACATCACACCTTAGAATGGACATATTGGCCTTAAAGAGAGTACAATGTACATTTACAAAAATGTTCCTGTACTTCACATGTTATATTATTCAAATTAGACCTGTTTTCACTAAAATTTAGAAGGTTAAGGGAGGATTTGATTGAAAAATTCAAGATATTAGCAGGCAGAGTAGAAGAAGATAAAAATAGACTATTTCGACTGGTTGGGGATTCTAGAACTAGAGGCCAAAGTCTAAAAAACAGGGCCAGACCATTCAGGAGAGATGTTAGGAAGCACTTCTATACACAAAGGTGGTAGATGTTGGAATTCTCTTCCACAAATGGCAGTGGATGATGGATTGATTGTTAATTTTATATCTGAGATACATAAATGTTTGGTAAAACAAAAGTATTAAAAGATATGCATCACATATGGATCACAATATGTGACCCAAGGGGCAACATTTTTACACATGATACACATGTAGAATGAGATGCCAGCAGAAGTGGTTGAGGGAGGTACATAAATAACATTGGAAAGGCATTTGGACAAATGCATAGATAGGAAAGGTTTTGACGCATATGGGCCAAGTACAGGGCGATGGGGTTAGCATGGATGGACAGTTTGGTTGGCATGGATCAGTATGGGCCAAAGGACCTGTGTCTGTACTGTAGGACTCTATGATTCTAAGTCTTAAATTTATATGTGATGGGCTGAAAACTGTAAAGGCAAAGTTTTAACTAAACTATAGGCTTTATTGGAGAGCAATGGCTAGTGACAGTACTACCTAAGGGTCACTACATCTCACATGAGGGTGAAGCTGAGAAGGAACGTCCTTCATGGTAAACCCATAAACTGGCTATTTAACCAACTGAGCTAAACATGTTCTGAACAAGCCTTTGCATTGTCACAATAACTGAGCACTCTACATGTTTGGAAATGTTTGACATGCTGTCTGCTATTGGGCGCTGAGGTGCTAATAATTTGTCTGTTGTTATACAGACTAATGATCTGTTATGAATGTATGCATGTATGTATGTGATCCGATATGTGGTGAATGCTGCAATTTGCATGTGTAATTCAACATCATTAATCGGCTTCACCTCAGTTAGTATATGACCGTGCTGCCAAGAAAGTTAAAAATCTTGCTCATATTTACATATGATCCATATTTGAGATGAGTTCTGAAGTGAACATTCTCCTACTTAACAGGGAGAAAACTGCTGTTCAACACTCATGAAATACTTGTCTTTTTGCATGACTTTTCCTTTTGCCAACTGGCTTGGTCACCAAAATGACAATTCAGATGAGGACACAAGTCTCATGACAGCAACATTCCTAACTGATGAGCTTGAAGAAAAGCTGACAACAATACTGCAGAATATCGATAGATTGCAGGTTTGGGCAGAGAAATGGCAGACGGTGTTTAATCTGGACAAATAAGAGATGATGCATTTTGGAAGATTAGGTGCGAATTATATAATAAATGGCCGAACCCATTGGAGCATTGACCTACAGAGGGATCTGGGCATGCATGTCCACAGATCCCTGAAAGTGGCATTCCAGATGAATAAGGTGGTCAAGAAGGCATACAGCATGGTTGTCTTCATCAGCCGGGGCATCAAGTATAAAACTTGGCAAGTTATGTTACAGCTGTATAAAACTTTTGGAATATTGCGTGCAGTATTGGTCACCACACAACCAGAAGGACGTGGATGCTTTGTAGGTGGTGTCGAGAAGGTTTACCATAATGTTGCCTGATCTGGAGGGTTTTAGCTGTGTGGAGCGGTTGGATAAATTCAGATAGTTTTCACTGGAAAGATGAAGGCTGAAGCGTAACCTGACAGAGGTTCACAAAGTTATGAGAGGCATAGATAGAGTGGATTATCAGAGGCTTTTTCCCAGGGTGGAAAGGTCAACTACAAGAGGGCACAGGTTCAAGGTGAGAGGGGGAAAAGTTTTCACATAATGGGTGGTGGATGTGGCGGGAGGGGGCGGGTGTTTGAGTGGGTTACGTGGAATGCACTGCCAGTGGTGGTGGTGGAAGCAGGTATGTTAGCAATGTTTAAGGTGTTTCTTGATTGACACATAAATGTGAAGTGAACAGAGGGATAGAAAACATGCATGGGCAATAAGTGAGTGCGTAAATAAGGATTAGAAATCTTCACTGGATTGGTGGGCCGAAGGGCATGTTTCTGTGCTGCATTAAATTGAATTGTGTTATGTTGTATAAATATTGACCAAAGCAACTGCAACCAAACTTGATGCTCAAAATAGTGGTTAATACGGAGTAATGGTGCGTAACAAATAACAAAGTCCCAGATACAGAAATGCAGCAATGAACAGATAATTTATTTTTAGATCAAGAGATAAATATTGGTGTGAGTGATAATTCTTCTGCTCTTTTCTTGAATAAATGCCAAGCAGGGAAGATGATGCCCACGTGGTATCATCACTAGACTATTAATCCAGAAACTCCGCTAACATTCTGAGGAGCTGGATTTGAATCCTGCCATGGCAATTTAGTTCCAGATTACTTTTTTAAAAAAATCTACTGATGACCATGAAACCATTGTCAATTGTTGGTAAAAACCCATTTGGCTCACTAATCTCCTTCAGGGAAGGAAATCTGCCATCCCTTACCTAGTCTGGCCTACACGTGACTCCAGATGCACAGCAATGTGACTGACTTTCAACTGCCCTCTGAAATTGTATAGCAAACCACTCAGTTCAAGGGCAGCTAGGGACAACCAATAAATGCTGGCCATCCACTGACAATCAAGTCCCACAAGTGAGTTTAAAAGATCAGATTCTGCATGTCCACCTAGAGAGACAGGTCAGACCTTAGTTTAACGGTTTATCTTTACTATTTCATGGGAAGGGTGGGGAAGAAGGGAGCTTTTGCTGAGAGTAGCATTTTTTTGTCCATCCCTAATTGCCCTTTAACTATTTGGCTTTCTCGGCCAAGTCAGAGAACAGTTAAGAATTAAATATATTGATGGGGGTCTGGAGTCACATGTGGGACAAACTGAGTAAGAATGGCAGGTTTCCCTGCTTAAAGGAAAAGGAAAGGTATCAATGAGCCAAATGGGTTTTTAAAACAACAATAAATGATAATTTCATGATCATTATTGATAAGATTAGCTTTTATTTATTTACTTTAAATCTCACCAGTTGCTGTGGTGGGATTTGAACCCATGTCCCCAGACCTGAACATTATGGACTAACTAGCCCAGGACATTCCCTCCACACCCACTGTATCCTCACCAGGATAGGGATAGCTCTGAAAATGAACTATTTACTGTAATCAGTACTGAACTAGAAGTGTCAGCCTAGATTTTAAACTCAAGTCTTTGAGTGGGACATGTACCCATAACCTTTTGATTCAGAGGCAACAATAATTGGAATAAAGAGGGCAGATTAACACCCAATTATTTCTGTGAAGAGTCTCTCATCTTAATTATACCTCTTATGATAAATGATCTGAATCTCGAAACACTAACCTATCTTTGTCTTTCCGAGGTGAATTGATTTGCAATCTATTTCCAGCATGTTTTGTTCCTCTGTTTCAGACAATCAGGACTCATAAGTTTTTTTTCTCATATTTAAACTCACAGTCATTCATTCCCTTTTGGCTTTTAGAAAGTGAAGTAATCCACTATGCAGAGGTTGGCTTCATCAGGAACTAGAGCAATGTCACTTTTGGCAACACTTACCGAGTCACAGGTGAAGATGAAAAATGAAGTATGTTCAAGCACACTTTCCCAAGAGACTTCTGATTAAGCATTGCGATACCAAGGTAAGTGGCCATTATTATGATTTGATGCTTAAATCCTCTGAAAAAGCCACTGAATAATTCACACATCCAAAAGAGGTCAGTTTCTCAATGGGACCAGGAGGTTCTGGAAGTTCTTGTGATAGCTGCTTGTACAAAATAAGTTATAAAGTTTGGATGCATGAGAGCATAACAAATAGAAGCCAGAGTAGGCCATTCAGCCCCTCAAGCTTCTCATTACCTTAACTCCTTGATATTTCAAAAATCTAGTTAACTCCTCTTTAAATATTTCCAATGATCTAGATTCCACTGGGGTCGAGATTTCTAGACATTCACTAATCTCGAAGTAATTCCTTCACATCTCAGCAATAAACGAGTGTACCCTTATTCTGTAACAATGTTCCCTAGTTTGAGACTCCACCACCAGAGGAGTTATCTTCTCAACCTGAAATACCTGCACCAAGGCTGAGTCCCGTGACCAAGTCATCCTTTATTCAGTAGAGCATAGTACACTGGCTGTGGCCAGCCAACTCAGAGTCAGTCCTCAACTGAGGAGATTCTAATCACCTAGTTTTTTTGCTTCTTTTCTCTTTTTTTAATGGAAAAAATCTCCAGCTTATTTTTTTTTTCTTAATATAAGAGGCAACAGGCTTTCTCCTCACAGCAAGAGCACACACTGGCTGTGGGAAGCCAGCTCAGAGTCATTCCCGAGAATAAGGAGACTCTCTGAATCTTCTTTTTTCCCCAGAAGGCAAATGCCTCCTAACTCAGAGATCTAACTGTTCCCCACAGTACCCTGGTTTTGGTCAGAGTCAGTCCCTGAAATCAAAAGATTCTGAATCCTCGGTTTAATTTTTATTTCAGTCCCTCAACTGAGAAGATTGTAAAACCTCTCTTCGTAATTTTTAAAATATTTATTTTATTTTAGAAATGATACAAATTACAAACACACAGTTAACAAGAAACAAAAAGCAGCAGTTCATGAAAAACACTATTTACAGGGGAAGGGGCAGTATGGTGAAACCCCAAACCCCACCATTCAGTTATCAGGGAAAGAGGATAAATCTCAAATCCCACTTTCACTTAAAGAGGTAATAGTAATAAAAAAGACAAGACAGTTCAATCATATGAGAAACAGTGCATGGAACACAGACCCAATATAGCTATAAACAACACCGACACTTGTCCACACCACATACTGATCAGACCGTCCTTGGCTAGCCTGCCAGCAGGACAGTCATTGGCCTTCCAGTCTCTGGCTGCCCTGTATACTGACCGACCTTCCCCAGGCCTACTTTCCTCCAGACTGGTCATCGACCACTCAGCTCCCAGTACCCCGTGTACTGACCGGACTGCCCTGGGCCACTTTCCTACAAGCTTGCTGTTGGCCTTCTGGTCTCCAGCCACCCTGCGCACTGACTGACCCTCCCCAGCTCACTTTCCTCCAGGCTGTTCGTTGGCCGATAGCTCCCAGTCACCCCACTTACTAACCAAACCACCCCAACCTACTTTGCTACAGTCGGGCTGTCAGCCCTGATGAAGAGCTCCGGAGCGAAATGTTGATCTTCCTGCTCGTCGGATGCTGCCTGACCTGCTGTGCTTTTCCAGCAACGCACTCTCAACTCTGATCACCAGCACCTACAGACCTCACAGCCTTCCAGCACCCAGCCACCCCGTGTACTGACTGACCCTTTCTCCTGGCCAGCATTCCTATGGACTGGCCATCGGCTATCTGGCTCCCAGCCTCCTTGCGTACTGACTGACCCTCCCCCGGTTGGCCTTCCTACAGGCTGCCGTCGGCCACCTGTCTCAGCCTCCCCACGTACTAACCTGCATGCCTTATATCGGCCTTCCTGATAGGACGCTATCAGTTGCCTGTCTCAGCCTCCCCACGTACTGACAGGCCTGCCCTACACTGGCTTTCCTGTGAGGACACTATCAGGTTCCTGGCCCTGCCTGCCTGACATACTGACAGGCTCCTCATGGCCCACTTTCCCCCCAGGCCATTCATCGACCCTCTGGCCCCCAGCAAGCCCACATACTGGCTGCCTCTTCCCTGACCAGCTTTCCTACAGACACACACGTTTGCGTAGCCCCTGGCCACCCAGTGTACTGACAGACTCCCCCCACTCCAGCCCGCTTTTCCCCAAGCTGGTCATCGACCCTCCAGCTCCCAGCCGCTTCACATACTAGCTAGCCTGCTCTGGCCTACACCCAGACACAATTACAAAACCCACATCCAGTAACAGAATTTACAAAATCCTCATAAGAGAGTTTCCAGCACCCAGGCAGCATTCACACCTGAAGGCAGGGTCCACTCCAACAGGCAGCAAATGCCTATCTCCCGGCACACACAGGTCCTTAGTGTCCATTGAGGCCCAGTACACAGAGGACCAGGCTCGCTCACAGGAATACAGTTCATTGTAAATGTGCAGTAAACTTACAGCGGCCTAACCCACTCCCAAAGACAGAGTCCATTCCTGAAGGTAGAGTCCACTCCAGCATGCAGCAAACACACACCTTCCGGCACACACATTGACATTCAGTCTTTGCAGAGGCCTAGTCTCCCCATAAAGGACCAGGTCTTTCCATAGAGGAACAGTTCATTTGGAAAGGTACATTATCTCACAGGGTTCAATCCAAACACTAAAAAGTGAAAACATATGCAAAAAAGAAAGAAAGCAGAGTGCAATACCTAAGCCCTACCACAAAGCCAGCATAGTCCTTTTCTCAAAATATAACAAGCACAAAAAGAGTAACACACAGGGTGCAACCAGCCAGCGAAACAACAGTTTCCTAATGAGAACTGAAACCCATTGACTGTGAAGATCAGCCAGTTTAGAAATCAGTCCTTAATATATAAAAAAAAGAACACCAGTTAACAAACTGACTATGCAGATCAGCCAGTTCAGGAACCAGGGCCCCCAAAGACAGGGAGCAATAACAGTACATGCTGGCTGTGTGGCCAGCCAGCTGGGAGTCAGTCTCCTCAATGGAGGACATTCTAATCTCCTTTTCTTTCTTCTTTCTTACCCCCCACACTACCGCCTAATTGCGGTAGTGTTTATATTTTCCCCAGCACCCATGTTGTGTGTGCAGGTGTAGGACACAGTTAAAGACAACAGGTGTACAAATCTTTGTTCAATTTCCACCACCAGGAAGAAAGGAAACACCAAAGTGGCCAGTGACAAGCAGTGCCCTTTTCATCAAAGGGCAATGCTATGTGATCAAAAAAGTGAAGGGGATGGTAAGGATTAAATCAAAATAGAGTTGGAGGGGGAAATAATACACTCCACTCCCTGTGGTGCCCACCTCTCCCTGAACAGCTCAATGGAGTTGGTAGACGTTGCGTGCTCTCTCTCTAGGGACACCCGGGCTCGGACATAAACACGAAAGAGGGAAAAGCAATTGGCTGTAATGAGCCCCTCCATGACCCGCTGCTTGGACCTGTTTATGGCCAATTTGGCCAGGCCCAAGGGCAGACCCACGAGAGGATCCTCCAACCAAGCCTTTCCACTTCACACGGGGTGCCCAAAGAGCAGAAGTGTGGAACTGAAGTGCAGCCAAAAGCAGAGGAGAAGGTTCTCTAGAAATCTAAAAAGAGAGTGTAAATGCCCACATCCCATATATATGTGGTCCACGGACTCCACAGTACCACAGGACAAGCAGTTGGGCTGGGAGATGAACCACCACAATCTGCAGTTGCAGGGGATTGCCACGTGCAGCACCTTCCACCCTAGATCCCTGAGATAAAGGGGGAGGATTGCCGCATAGAGAGCCCTCCATTGGGGATCTCCACCTCCCAGTGGTAAATGGGAATGTCAAGGCGTGTCCAGGTGGTGGATGAGGAAGAAGAGGTGGATGGTGTGTAGCAGCAGTCTGTACAGGTCCTGCAATGATACGTCCCTGAAGGGAACAAAACTAAAGTTCTGGAGGCAGCTCAGGTTGTGGGGTACAGGGTCCATTGGGAAGTATGGGACCTTGGGTCTCCTGGTTATTTTGGTCAATCAAGACTTTCCTGATTGGCCCAAAATGACAACCCCAGTCAAGAACATCATAGTTAACAGGTTAACCTGGTCCCACTCATTACACTACCCTATCAACCACCTTCATAACCATGCATTTTTCATTCAGGTCAAACCTCAGTCTGCTTAACTCTAATGAGTGAAGGCTGGTCCTCTTTAGCTATTTGTGACAACTCAATAGATCAACCCATTCATCCAGAAGCAGCTGAGTGAATCTCTTTTGAATTTTTGCCAAGAGATTCTTTCTCGACTATGGTGAGCACAACAATATATTGCATTCCAGGTGCAGCTTTACCAACACCCTGCGTGGTTGTAGCAAGACTTCCTTGTTTAAACCTCCAGTCTCTTAACAATGAAGGCCCAAATTTCATTTGCTTTCTCATTTTCTTGCTGCATTTGCATGACAACATTTAATTTTCATGCTCAAGAACACCCAGATCTGTGCTGGACCTTTTATTTGGAATTTCTCCTATTTCAATAATAGCATGCCTTTCGATTCATCCTCTCAAATTGAATGACCTCAATTTTTTCTACACTAAACTCCAGCTGGAAAGGTTTTTGTCTCCACCCTCAAACTAATTATATCCCCTTGCAGATTCCTTATGTCCTCAACACAACATGGCTCCCACTCATCACCAGGAAGCGATCTGAAATAGTGACCCTACTTGCGACTAAATAAGCATTGGTACAGATAAGCATTGGTACTTAGTTCAATCATACCATTAATGCAATTTCCAATGTGTATGATGTGGAGTGGGAATATGTCTGTTAATGATAGCTACAGAACCAAACCTCTGAAACAAAAGCAACAGGGCAGGAAGTCACTTTTTTTTAATCTTCCATCATAATAATCAATGGAAAATCAACAAAAATTAAGGATCAATTAACAGGTAATTTACATTCCACATAAATTATTTATTAAATAGCCAATACAGCAAAGATAGATGTCATGGATTCTTTTGGGCATGGAGTCCCACAAAGCCCTATTCTTTGAATTTCTGTTCCTTTAGTCATGCAGGATATATTTCATATTTGAATCTTTACATAATCTGGGGAAAGGGCAAAAGTGAGGACTGCAGATGCTGGAGATCAGAGTCAAGTTTAGTGTGGTGCTGGAAAAGCACAGCAGGTCAGGCAACACCGAGGAGCAGGAAAATTGACATTTTAGGCAGGAGCCCTTCATCAGGAATGAGCCCCATCTTCTGGGGAAAAACAGATTGGTACTACATCCATAAACATTGACTGCTTTCCATACTAATGCTCAGTTGCAGCAGCATGTACCATCTACCAGACGCACTGCAGAAATGCCCCCGTGTTCCTGAGTTAGCACCTACCAAGCTTATGCCCGCTACTATCCAGAATGTCAAGGACAGTAGATATGTGAGAACACATATCACAAGTTAGCCTCTAAGCCACTCACCGTTCTGACTTGGAAATATATTGTTGTTCCTTCAATGTGGCTGGGTCAAAATCTTTGATGGCCCTCTGCGTTTCATAACAGTTATGGATCAACAATTAGGGATGGGCAATATATGATGGCCAAACCATCCTATAGACAAAGAAGAAAATTACAGCAAGATCCACAGGTACTGTGTCCACCAAAAGGTATGCATTTCTGGAGCCTTCATAAGTCTGCTCACTAAATCAGTCTTTTTAGTCTCTTCCACCTGTGCCAGTGCTTTCCAACCTAGTTGCCTTATTGCACAGATTCTCCACTGTTGTTGCACTCATCTTTTGCAAGAAGATCAGGTTCAGAGATTCTTGTCTGTTCTGACCACTGGACGCAATTTAGTCAGAGAGTCATAGAGGTCAATGGAATAAAGGCTCCTTGGCCCATTTCATCGGTGCCAGTCAAAACCAAGTGTCTCACTATTCCATTCCTACTTTCCAACCATTGCCCTGTTGCCTTGGCAGACAAGTACATATCTAAATAATTCTCAATTGCTTTGAGGGTTTCTGTCTCTACTCCATTACAGACAGTGAGATCCAGATTTCGTCCTCCCTCTGGGTGGAATAAAAGTTTCTTCACATTACCTCTCAACTTCTTCCCCCTTTTGCCAAGTGTCCACGTTCCCACTCATTGATCCCTCAATTAATGGGTAAGGTTTCTTCCTGTCTATGTCCCTCATCACTTTACACATCTCAACATGTTCCATCTCAGCCACCTCTACTTCAATGAAAACAACCCCGGTCTGTCCAATTAAAAAAAAAATAGCGGATGCTGGAAATATGAAACAAACCACAGAAATTGCTGGAGGAACTCTGCAGGTCTTGCAGTATCTGTGGAGAGAAAGTAGAATTAATGTTTCAGGTCCAGTGACCCTTCATCAGAATGGAATCACCAGACCTGAAACAGTCACTGGACCTGAAATGTTTCCCAGTTTACCTAATCTCTCTTCATAATTAAAATTCTCCATTCTGGTAAATTTCCTCTGCCTCCTCTCCAGTCCAATCACATTCCACAATCTACTATTGTTGTGGTTTAACCAAATTTGGATATAGTTTCAGCATAACCTACCATCCTTTTAAACTCTATATGTCTCAACTAGTAAGGCAAGTATCCTGTATGCCTTCTTAACCACTTTACACCTGTCTCATTACCTTAAGGAACTTGTGCGGCATGGTGGCTCAGTGGTTAGTACTGCTGCTTACAGCACCAGAGACTTGTTCAATTCCAGCCTTGGGTGACTGGAGTGGAGTTTGCGTATTTTCCCTTTGTCTGCATGGATTTCCTCCAGGTGCTCCCATTTCCTCCCCCAGTCCAAAGATATGCAGGTTAGGTGGATTGGCCAAGGTAAATTATCCCATAGTGTCCAGGGAGGTTAGGTGGATTAGCCATGGGAAATACAAGGTTACAGGGATAGGGTAGGGAGGTAACTCTGGGTGGGGATGTTCTTTGGACAGTCAGTACAGACTTGTTGGCTAAATGGCCTGTTTCCTCACTGTATGGAATCTATGATTGTGGATATGCACCAAATTCCAACTATTTGTCAGAGCTTCCCAGGGTCCTAATGTTCATTGTTTATTCCCTTGCCTAGTTTGTCCTGCCCAAGTGAATTAGCTCACACTTTTGCATATAATCTAAGACTATCCTCCTCATTACTTACCACACAACCAATTTTTTATATCATCCACAAATTAGCTATCAATGTTTTGTTTTAATTCATTCATTCACAAGATGTGGGCGTCACTGCCCAGGTCAGAATTTATTACCTGTACCAAATTTCCAGAGGGCAGTTCAATGATAGAAACATTGTTGTGGGTCTAGAATCACATGTAGGCGAGCCCAGGTAGGGACAGCAGTTTCCTCCCCTAGAGGACATTCATTAACCAGATGGGCTTTTCTTCACAATCAACAACGGTTTCATGGTCATCATGAGACTCCTAATTCCAGACATTTATTGAATACAAATTCCACCATCTGTCATAGCAGGATTTCAAAGTGGGTCTCCAGAACATTACTAAGGTACCTGGTTAATTGCCTAATGATAATAGTACTACGCCATCATCTCCCCAACAACTCTCCTCCATTAAAGTTGAAAATATTTATCTAAACAACAAACAGCAAGGATTCCAACACTGATCCCTGTTGAACATTCTTGTACAAAGGCTTCCAGTCACCCTCTGCTTCCTGCTACTCAGCCAATTTTAAATCCAGTTAACCAAAACTTCCTTGTATCCCATAGGATCTCTACTTCGCTGTTACTCTCTCTTATGGATCTTTATTTAAAGCCTTGCTGTAGTCCAAGTTGACTTCATTAACTAGATTGCTCTCAACTGCACACCTGACTACGTCTTTAAAAATTCAATCAAGTTGGTCAGACATGACCTCCTCTGAGCAAAACCATGCTGACTGTTCTTGATTAATCTTCGAGGAGAAAGTGAGGTCTGCAGATGCTGGAGATCAGAGCTGAAAATGTGTTGCTGGAAAAGCGCAGCAGGTCAGGCAGCATCCAAGGAACAGGAGATTCAACATTTCGGGTTAGCTTGATAGGCCTATAGTTCCTGCTTTATCATTTGTTACCTTCTTCAATAATGGCACCGCATTTGTTGTTCTCTGATTCTCTCGCATCTTTTGCATGGCCAGAGAGGAATTGAAAATTATTGCCAGTGCCCCTACTATTTCTTGCCTTAGATAATTTGACCACTTAGCTTTGTTTATTCTTCCTGGTTAGCTTTCTCTCTGAGCAACTTAAGTCACAGTTTGAATTCTTGGAAATCCAAAGTTCCATTTTATAACTCCTTGCAGAGTTTGAAGATTAGTATTTCTATTTAGATTAGGGAATGTCTTAAAGTGAATACAGACTTTGAAAACACAATCAATACATGAAACAGATTGTAAACTGCGGATTGCATTATAATATTATGAATTCAAACCTTTTGCATGATAATGCTCAAAAGTGCCTTTAAACGTTTTACTATTTTAAAGATGCTTCAGAAATGCAAATGCATATGTATAAAGTGACCTATTAGGTTATGATGCAAATTCCATGTGATGGTTCTGATTTAATTGTTGGTCCTGTGTTTGCAGCTCCAATTTGAAAATTCTTAAGTAAATCAAATAACAGCAGATAGCAGAAATCTGAAAGAAAAACAGAAATGCGGGTGAAACTCAATAGCTCTGGCAGCATCTGTGGAGAGAATACAGAGTCAATGTTTCTGGTTTAGTGACTCTTCATCAGAACTGATTCTGCCATTTCTGGCAATTCTGGGACTATCCACAGACACTGCCAAACTTGCTGAGTCTCTCCAGGAATTCCTATATTGTTTCTGTTAAAAATTCTTCAGACTTAGTTTGAGTTTTATCATTGCAAGTCCATAGATTAGCTCAGCGAAAGCAAATGTTGAAATCTGCAGCAATTCGTCTTCAGAGAAGCATGTGGGATAATATCATATCAATCTTTCAACAGAAAACTCAAATATCAGCATCGAGAAATGCTAACTTCTTATTTCCTTTGTCAGATGCCAATGGGCTCATTGATTATTTCTGACATTTTTTGTTTTTATATCAATTTCCTTTTCATTCATCATTTCTTCTTTTAAAACCTATTTACACTTTAGTAAACATGATTATGACAAATCAGATCAATAGTGCAATACATGTCAATTGTAGAGTTCCAACATGAAATTAATTTAACATTTATTGTAGCACCTCTGTTGAGTTATGAACAAAGAATCTTCCTAAAGCAGTTTAATGCTCAGATAACTGTATTCCCATTGTTGTGCCATGAGGCAGGAATATCTCACCGACTTTCATTGTCATTCTAGTGTTAATTCTAAATTTCCAATATCAAGAAATGTACCTTTTGCAATTGAGCACCACAGTTTGGGAACAATCTACTGACACATGCTGATCATACTGGACAGGTCAGTCTCCGTGGCTGTGTTCTTGATTACTGTGGGGCTGCAGATGGGACCATTTTGATATGGCCAAGGTCATATTGTACAGATGCCACTGTTTGCAGCTCTGCCACACAAAGATCAGTGGGGATTATAGTGGATCCAAACATTCACAGTCACTTCTGACAGCTGGCCCCCTTTCACAGGTTGTCAATAGCACTATCATCCAAGTACTAAGCCCACTGCTGGTGTTGTTTTTCTCGGGTTGTGATTAGCAGATCTCCATATTATCATTAAAGTGCTGTGGTACAGACTATATAAATAGAGTTATAGAAAGATCAACTTATTGCATTCATGTTGATTAAGACTATACAAATCTGACACATCTGTTACATGTTTTATCTTCTGCTGGCCTAAGCAACATAATCAGCATTCAATCATTTGTAAACATCCTCTGAGAAATGAAATTTGTTTGCCAATTCTCTGCTTATTAAAGTGAAGGGTGACTGTACTGGTAAATGGGAAAAGCTTCCCTTTTGTTCCTACAGGCTGTGGCACTTTCATTCACCAGCTGTAATGTAAAACTTCAGTACTTTACCCTAATAACAATGTATTTGAGCTTGAATTGCTCAGAGTGCTCTCAGTAAAAACAACTTATATTTATGTGGAGGTGTTTACAGCACACAAAGAAGCCATTTGACCCATTGCATTTGTGCCAGATTTCTACAAAGCAATTTAGTCAATCACATTGCTGAGTTCATCCCGATATCCCTGCAAACTTATCTCCTTCAAGTACCCATCAAACTTCTTTTTGAAATCATTGACTCCACTTCCACCACCCACATGCACAGCAAGTTCCATGAGCAAATCCTTTGTCATATCCTTTGTAGCTTTTGACCAAAATTTTTATATTTGTGTGCAATAGACTTGAACTAGAATGATTTTTCCTTGTCTACATTATCCAAGCTTATGCTAATCAATTGCCCTTCCCTGTGGCAAGAACACCCAAAGAACTTCAGATAAGGAAACTAAAATAAAGATTGACAAATATCAGAAGTGGTTCAAGGAAGGTAGGAATTTTCAATGGCCACACTCTCTCTCACACCCACACAAAAACACACACACATCAGACTTACAAAAACACACAAACACACACAGACACACAAAAACAGACATACCAAAAAAACACACACACTCAAAAATAGACATTCCACAAAAAACACATACAGACACACAAACACAGACATACCAAAAAAACACACACACACATGAACAGACATACCCACAAAAATACACAGATACACATATCAGTCTTGAATTTGTAGTGACAAAGAGTATAGATGCTATACAATAACTGTTTAGCAAAGTAAATAGGATCACTTTATGCTGATAGCTCAAAGTATTTAATTCAAAGAAGTGTTGTTTTTAAAGGAACTGAAAAAACTGCAAATTTAAATCCAGTGTCTTTCTGGCAAAGTCCTGTAAGAATCCAACAGAATCTTTCAAATTGATATGGAAACTTCACGTACAGCGAGATGTAACAAGAAGAAGCAACAAAGGAAGTAACTATTGTTCCCCTTTCAGCAGAAAGTCACCCCTTGCAGACATGTCTCTCTAACCCTCCAAGAATACACAAAGACACCCATCTTCAATTCTACTGGAGGTGACTAGTGGGACTACATACTTTTGCATGTACCAGGCTGGATTTGAGTATTAGTGTGTAATGAAGGTCATCATCAATGAAGTAACCCCTATTTAACTTTGTGTTGCAGGTAAAATTCTTATCTAACTTGGACTGTTGCAAACTAGTTGAAAACATAAATCAGGAGAAAGGAACTTCTAAACAAAAATCTTAAAATCATGTGTTACACTAGGAATGTGAACACTACCTCCAATGCAACAACTTTAATGTTCAGTTATCCAACCTTTACAAATGATTCAGGGAGTTATATATCTGGTTTTTTTTTCTTTCTTAAGCCATCATACTTTTGGACTCATCTGTTATTCTAATCTATTATTCCAATTCTGTGTCCCTGTGCCTTGTGCTGCTAATTCTTCTCCCATTTAGTAATTAATAAATTTACCCTTTTAGAAAATTCAAGACAGCCTGGGTAAATCTGCATCTTTTAAAGCTTAAGTCATTTGGTTCTAGGAGAAAGGCACTTAACATGGGAAGGGATTCTTTTTCATAAACCTATTGAAACCAACTGAGGGGTTTGATAAATTAAGAAGGAGAGCCAGTGCATCCCCCTTCACCCAATTGATAATGAATTGGGGAACATCACTTTGGGTCTAGCCATTACAATCTCACTATAACGACATATCTGAAGGACATAGAACATAGAACATAGAAGGATACAGCGCAGTACAGGCCCTTCGGCCCTCGATGTTGCGCCGACCGAATCCTACCTAACCTATACTAGCCCAATAACTTCCAAATGCCTATCCAATGCCCGCTTAAATGACCATAAAGAAGGAGAGTTCACCACTGATACGGGCAGGGCATTCCATGAACTCACAACCCGCTGTGTGAAGAATCTACCCCTTACATCTGTCCTATACCTACCACCCCTTAATTTAAAGCTATGTCCCCTAGTAACACCTGACTCCATTAGCGGTAAAAAGGAGTTCCTACAGAATCCTTACAGATATTGATCTAACTCCACTCATTTCAAAAGAGTTTTGTTTGGTTTATATTTGAATCATGCGACAGGATTGTAAAGTCAAAAGCAATTCACAATAACATTACATATAATGGCACATATTTTTTTTCAATGTTGTGTGAAGATTACATGACAACTATTAATCACAGTTACAGTGCAGCGATGCCAGTCTTGCCTCTGAGTCAAAACCTAGGCTGGAACTCCAATGAAGTACTGAGGGAGTGCTGCAATATCACAGGGTGCCAAAGTCTGGATGTGACATGAAGAGAAGGTCCTGCCTATTGCCTCAGAGGAATGAAAAAAAATTCCAATGATCTTGAAGCAACACAGAGAGGCTATCTTCAGCGTCTTGGCCAATAGTTATTCCTCTACCAACATCATAAAACAAATTACGTGATCATTATTGTCATGTTGCTATGGGATCTCAGCTGTCCCATTTTTATATATTACACTAGCAACTGCTCTTCTTGAAAGAAATATTTTTTTAAAGAAGTTTTTCTTTCCTTGTACAAGCATTAATTTTACTGTGAATAAAATGAATACAGTGGCGTTCGGTATATAAAGAAATGATTTAAGCTGGTCAATATTTTTTTGCAGATATTAAATGTGCAAGTTCATTATTATTCCTGACTCCTGAGACAGTAAAGACCTATTACTGTGTGTGCTGTTCCGGTAGCTAATGATTGCAAAAATGTCAGCAAAAATATAAAATGACTTCCCTTGCCACATGGACGCTCTGATTACTTTGACTCAGATTGACAACAGAAAATGTATTCATTGGTCTTAGTGATAAGACAAGAGCCCAGTGCTTTTTTAACAGGAGAATTGCTGGCACTGACCCTGAATGCCCTGAAAGTGCCGTGACCCTCACTGTAAGTATCTGTATTCCAACAGGGAATTTGAATTAAACTATACTCTGAGAAAACGTGTGCAAAAATGTAACCAATATGAAAGAAAGGTCAAAAGCTCGAGAAGTTTTCGTAAGACTTCGTATTCTTCATTCTAATAGTGTTATTATTTTTCAAATAATAGGACATTATGAGCATCAACAATAATAAGGTGGTGAAGAAAGCAATGAAATGTCTCCCCACTATGTAGCTGCAAAGTCTGCCGACAGGTGGGTATCAACTGGCCTTTTTCCTGATTTCCACCTTACGTTGCTGCCAATTTGACCATCTGGTAACAATCTTCCTCCAGAATATTCAGTCACGTCCTACTTCTTGCAAGCAAGCTTCTCAGCTCTGGGTAACAAGCTTCTCTTTAAAAGGAAGCTAAGGGTGATGGCTGTTGCCAACATTTGCTCAATTAAATCAAATGACAAGATGATGTACATCAGTCACTGCTCATTTGCATCACCAAAAGACAAAACATTTCAAAGCAAGTCATTGTGTCTGAAGTACTTTCAGATGCTTTTGAACGACAGGGCACTGTGCCATGTAAATACATGATTTAATGCCACTTTGCCCTTGCTCATTGTGCAATAAACACCAACTTCTTCAGAACACTTTTAACTTAGTAGGAAATGTCATTGGGGGAATGGTTATGTAGGATACTAGAGAAAACTTGCAGTGGCATCCATAAGACCATAAGACCTAGGAGTGGAAGGAAGGCCATTCAGCCCATCAAGTCCATTCCGCCATTTAGTCATGGCTGATGAGTGTTTCAATTCCATTTACCCGCACTCTCTCTGTAGTCCATAATTCCTTGCAAGATCAAGGATTTATCAACCTCGGAACACCCAATGTCCCGGTCTCCACTGCGCTCCGTGGCAATGAATTCCACAGGCCCACCACTCTCTGGCTGAAGAAATCACTCCTCATTTCTAAATTGACATACTCTAATTTTAAGGCTGTGCTCATGGGTTCTAGTCTCCCTGCCTAACGGAAATGCCTTCCCAGCGTCCACACTTTCTAAGCCATGCATTATCTTGTGAGTTTCTACTAGATCTCCCCTCAAACTTCTAAACTCTAATGAATACAATCCCAGGATCCTCAGCTGATCATCATACGTTAGGTCTACCATTCCAGGGATCATCCGTGTGAATCTCCACTGGACACTCTCCAGTGCCAGTATGTCCTTCCTGAGGTGTAGTGCCCAAAATTGGACACAGTATTCTAAATGAGGTCTAACTAGAGCCTTATAAAGTCTCAGAAGCATTTCGCTGTCTTTATATTCCAACCCTCCTGAGACAAATGACAACATTACGTTTGCTTTCTTAATCATGGACACAACCTGCAACTCAACCTTTAGGGAATCCTAGACTAGCACTCCCAGATCCCTTTGTTTTTTGGCATTGTGCATTTTCTCACCATTTAAAAAATAGTCCATGCCTATATTCATTTTTCCAAAGTGCAAGACCTTGCACTTTTTCATGTTGAATTTCAACAGCCATTTCCTAGGCTACTTTCCGAAACTGTCTAAATCTTTCTGCAGCCCCTCCCCCCACCTCCTCAGTACTACCTGCCTGTCCACCTAACTTCGTATCATCAGCAAACTTCACCAGAACGCCCCCTGTCCCTTCATCCAGATCATTAATATATAAAATGAACAGCTGCGGCCCCAACACTGAACCCTGCGGGACATCACTTGTCACCAACTTCCATTCCGAGAAAGAACTTTTATCCCAACTTTTTGCCTTCTGTCAGACAGCCAATCCCCAATCCATGCCAGTAGCTCACCTCAAACACCATGGGCCCTGACTTTACTCAGCAGCCTTCGGTGAGGCACCTTATCAAAAGCCTTTTGGAAATCTAGATAGATGACATCCACTGGGTTTCCCTGGTCTAATCTATTTGTTACCTCTTCAAAGAATTCCAAGAAGTTCGTCAGGCACGACCTCACTTTCTAAATCCATGCTGACTTGTTCTAATCCGACCCTGCACTTCCAAGAATTTAAAAATTTCATCTTTAACAATGCATTCTAGAATTTTACCTACATCCAAGGTTAGGATAATTAGCCTATAGTTTTCCATCTTTCTTGAACAAGGGGGTTATGATAGCAATTTTCTAATCATCTGGGACTTTCCCTGACTCCAGTGATTTTTGAAAGATCACAGTCAGCGCCTCCACTATTTCCTCAGCCACCTCCCTCAGAACTCTCGGATGTAGCCCATCAGGGCCAGGAAATTGATCAGTTTTTAGATCTTTTGAACCTGGGTAAGTCATGAACCTCTTCCTCATTGGGCATAAGTAGCACAATATAGGCAGAGATAGAAGGAAGGAGAGAGAAACAAAAGGAGAACTAGATGGTCAAGCATTGGGGATATCAGAAACATATGCAGACAAACATATGGTGCAGAGTGATTAGCATTGAGCAATAAAGTTTATGGGACAGTCATTCAATGATGTAACAGTAAGATTTAATTCTGGTATATTGCCAAATACCATTTACTATAACATTTAGTTTCAATATGTAATAAACAGTGTTATAAAGGATGCAAAGCCTTATGTCAGTTATTGACCTTACCTTCTCCTCGACCAATGTGTTTGATCTGAAACCCATGGATATGAGCATGAAACAAACAAGACAGTGAAAAATACTAACCAAGCTGAATTAATTTTTGTATCCTTTAAGTGAATATTGTGTGTTTCACCGTTCAATACCTTAAAACATTAAAACACAAGGATCAACTCTAGGGTGAACATTACTATATGTCCAGCAGACTATAGACTCCAGAAGGGTATTGCAATATAGTTGGCGAGCACCAAACCAAAACAATATTAAGAACCACAGAAACTAGTAAGAAGAGAAAAAAGGTAGAGAAGGAAATACCTCAATTTACTTAACATCTTTAACAGCCACAAGATGCTCCAAAGTGTTTCACAGCCAATTAACAACTTTTGAGGTAATTATTTTTGTAGCCATCATGTGGACAGCAAGTTCACTGTGAGAAAAGATCATTTGGTTTTGATGTTGGTTGGCGATACATATTGGTCTGGAGAGAGGCAATAATTCCATTATTGTTGTTTAAAATAGTACCAAGGAATTACCTGAAAAGCCAATAGTAACCTTGGTAGAATATCTCACTCGAAAGATAGCATCTCCAAACATGTAGTATCCTTTCAGAATTGAAGGGTCACTATTGATCTTTGAGCTCAAGGTGTTGACTGAGAAATGAACTCATCCATCTGTGACTCAGAAGTGACTAACTCAGCCATGGCTGGCATGAGGTGAGTATTGCATTGTTGTGGTTGGAGGAAACCTGGGACAGTAGATGTCACCTTGTGGAACCTCTTAAAGCATTCCTGCTCCTCTTGATCCCACACGCAAACAAAGAAAAAAAAAATCCATTTTTGTGTATTTTAATGTATTCCTATCAAGTTTTATTCAACTCAGAATCACAACAATTGCTCCTCCCGTAATCAATTAGGATGTCATTGGAGTCCAATGGAAGTCATAGCACTCTGATCTGAATGAGATTCCAACTTAGCAACTCAGCAGATTATTGAATGCCCAAAGAAATATAACAGCAGAATGGAACATGGCATTAGGTGTATTCCTTCCATTGGAAATATTGTGGCAACCTCCTTTTAGCTGGTTGAGCAGTTAAAATCTACTGCAAATGTGTTGCTGGTCAAAGCACAGCAGGCCAGGCAGCATCTCAGGAATAGAGAATTCGACGTTTCGAGCATAGAAATTCCTGATGAAGGGCTTATGCTCGAAATGTCGAATTCTCTATTCCTGAGATGCTGCCTGGCCTGCTGTGCTTTGACCAGCAACACATTTGCAGCTGTGATCTCCAGCATCTGCAGACCTCATTTTTTACAGTTAAAATCTACCCCCACCATCATCTCCAAGGCTCTAGATAGTAAAAGCACAATCTTTTGTTTTTATTTTATGTATTGTTGTCATATGTACCTAGGTACAGTGAAAGGTTTTGTTTTTGCGTGCAGTGCAGGAAGATCATACCATACAAAGTGCGTGGGGTAATAGAACAAAGCAAAGAGTACAATGTTTTGGCTGCAGAGAAGGTGCACAAAGAGCGGCAGTGTTGTCACCAAACTTGGCAATGGAGTTGTAGTGGAATTAATCCACATAGTCAACAGTGTGTAAGGAGTATCGTAGGGGGTTGAGCACACAGCCTTGTGAGGCACTGATGTTGAAGAATATGGTGGAGGTGTTCTTGCTTACTCTTACTGATTATAGTCTATAAGTCAGGAAGTCAAGGATCCAGGTAAAGACGGGGAAGGCGAGACCTAGATCTCAGAGTTTAGAGATAGGTTTATTTGAAATTATGATGTTGATGGTGGAACTGTAGTCATTAAGCAGGAGCCTGTTATCCAGATGTTCCAGGGATGAGTGTAGGACATGGAGATGGGGTCTGCTGTTGACCTGTTGTGCCGGTAAGCAAACTGCAAAAGATCAAGGCAATTCAGTAGGCTGGAATTGATGAGACCCATGACTAACTTTTGAAGAACTTCATAATTATGGAGGTCAGAGCCACAGGGTGGTAGTCAATAAGATACACAACACTATTTTTCTTTGGCACTTTGGCAGTCATCTTTGAAGCAGGTACAGACTTCAGATCATAATAACGAAAGGTTAAAGATGTCTGTGAATACTTCCGCCGGCTGGTCAATAACACACAACTCAGTGTTTTTGTGCACTTCTCTGTAAAGTCATATTAATACACACATGATATATATTATTTGCTTTATTTTTTCTATTCTTTGTTAAATTCCTCTCAGCTATGAATCTAGTGGGAAGCAATGAACATTTTGAAATATAAATCTGTTCTGGAGTCTTCCTTTAATAAACAGCTTGCTTTTATCAAAATAGTCTACTGATTCAGCTGCCCACTCTATCATCTGATGATCTTGTTCCTGAGGAAATCACTAATGATGTTTCTTTAGCTCTTGGCATCAGTCATCCGCATAGATTTAAGTTAAAGCTTAGATATCAAAGAATAACAGAATTGGAATTTCTATCTCCTGAAGTACTCATTGGGTTTCGGTTGAAAAATAAATACTGTGGTTTATGACTTCAGTCTTCTTCAAGTACAATCCTCCTGCAAGGTCATGATATTTTGTCTCCAAGTACGCCTCAGACATTCTGTACAACAAAATCGATTCTCATTGCAAAAGCCTATTTTCTAAAAGAGTGGACATTTGTTCCTCATCTGTCTTTCCTCTATTTACTTTTTCCAGGGAATTCATTGGCCAGAGGAGGTGGTATAAACAGATACAATAGCAATGTTTCAGAGGCATCTTGACAGATACATGAAGACGATGAAGAGCTTTCACCCAAAACGTCAATTTTCCTGCTCCTCGGATGCTGCCTGACCGGCTGTACTTTTCCAGCACCACACTCTTGACTCTAACATCTGCCTTCCTCACTTTTGCCTAAATACATGAATATGTGGAGAATAGAGGGATATGGACCACGTAAAGGCAAAAAGTTTTAGTTTAGAAGGACATCATGAGCTGGCACAGGCCTGGTGGGCCAAAGGGTCTGTTCCTGTGCTGCACTGTTCTTTAATTGTCAATCCTCACTCATGACTGGATATGACAGCGCTGCAGAGCTTAGACCTGATATATTAGTTGTGTTTTGCTAGCTACGCCTGTTATATACTTCATTGATGGTCTATCCATGCAAGTAGTCTGATGTTGGTATCTTCAACAAATTGATATTTCACTTTATGTATGCTTGGTGCTGCTCTGGGCATGCCCTCCTATAATCTCACTGAACCAGTGTTGATTTCACAGCCAGTTAGCATTAGTAGAATTGGGAGCATTTAAGACCATAATGTTACAAGCTGTTTTTGAATACTATTCTGCAGCTGCAAACCATAGATAATTCATAATTTAGATTCCCATCTTTGATTTTCATAACATCACCTGATACCACTTTGGTCTTAACATATCGCCTGCTAAAAGCCTCGTATGTACCTTTGTTTCTTCAAGACTTGATATCAATGCACTGGGATGGCATAGTGGTTCCGCGATTAGCACTGATGCCTCACAGCACGAGGGACCTGGGTTCAATTCCAGCCTTGGGTGACTGTCTGTGTGGAGTTTGCTGTGTCTGCATGTGTTTCCTCCCACAATCCAAAAATGTGCAGATCAGGTGAATTGGCCATGCTAAATTGCCCATCGTGTTAGGGGTAAATATAGGGTATGGGAATGGGCCTGGGCAGGTTACTCTTTGGAGGGTCGGTGTGGATTTGTTGGACCGAAGGGCCTGTTTCAATACTGTTGGGAATCTAATCTAATCCTGGGTGATCTCCCACAAATTATCATCAAAAAACATGGGGACACCCAGTATTCTGCTGCTTTCATTCTAATACACACCAAGACGCATTCATCTATCATCTTGGAATCGGCACCTTTGTTATTCAAGTCTTCATGCTCTTCAAACTCCATTTTATTTAGCTCATTTGTGGGATGTGGGCATCATTGGCCAGCATTTATTTGCCAACCCTAGTTGTCCTTGAGAAGGTGGTGGTGAGCTGCCTTCTTGAATGCTGCAAACCATCTGCTGTGAGTTAACTTACAACACTCTTAGGGGGGGAATTCTAGGACTTTGACCCAGTGACAGTGAAGAAACAGTGATACATTTCCAACTCAGGATGGTGAGAGGCTTGGAGGGAAACTTGCAAGTGATGGTGTTCCCATGATCTGCTGCCCTTGTCCTTCTGGATGGAAGTGATCATGGGTTTGGTAGACGCTGCCTGAGGATCTTTGGTGAATTTCTGCAGGGCATTTTGTAGATAATACACACTGCTGCTATTAAGGGATGGTGGTGCAGGGAAGTGCTATTGTTTTGACCTGATGTAGACTTGAAAATCTTGAGAAATCTATGCTTCTCTCATCCTGGCATCTTGAGAATCCCTGATCTTAATGCTACCTTGGTAATTGTACTTTTAACCAAGGCCTCCACATTTGTCATTCCCTTCCTAAACCCCTTCGCCTTTCTTGCTTCTCCTTTTAAGACAATCCACAAGATGAAGTTCTTTGACTAGGCTTATGGCCTTTCTTCGAGGAGAAAGTGAGGTCTGCAGATGCTGGAGATCAGAGCTGAAAATATGTTGCTGGAAAAGCGCAGCAGGTCAGGCAGCATCCAAGGAACAGGAGATTCGACGTTTCGGGCATAAGCCTGAAGAAGGCTTATGCCCGAAACATCGAATCTCCTGTTCCTTGAATGCTGCCTGATCTGCTCCACTTTTCCAGCAACACATTTTCAGTTATGGCCTTTCTTCATCTACCTTCTTAGACGGTGTCAAACTTTGTTTACTAACTTCTGTGTGATGTGCCTTGGGATGTTTTGCTACTTTAAAAAGGGGGATACATTGGGCTTCAAGATTTAACGAACCTGATTTCTTGCCCATTATGTTTTATGTATAAGTTTTTACCATTTCCTGTTCACTTTCCTTGGGGCGTCTGTTTAAGTCTCTTCATTGCTTAGTCACGCGTGATATTCTTTTCTCTAGGGGGTACTGCTATCATCAATGTAGTCATGAATATTTCACTCGTTCCATTTGCAACACATAAATTCTTCCACACACAAAGGGAGAATTTACATTTATATAGTACCTTATCATTTGCAAAGAGCTTTGGAGAGAATGAGTTACTTTTTGAAATGCAGTGTCTCTATTACATCGGTAAATGCAGAAGACAATTGCACATGGAAAGACCCCACAACGCAAATGAAATAAAACAAACCCTAGCTACTTTAGTTTGAGAGACAATTACTGGCCTGAACATGACAGAATTTCCTGATTTTCTTTAACTGCGCCAATGAGAAATTTTATATCCACCTATATAGGAAGCTATGGGTTTCAATTTAAAGTCAAAAGGCAGTGACGTCAACAAGATGCCACTTCCTCAGCAAGGAACAGTGACCAAGAAAGTGCACTTAAATCGCAGACTGGGTGTTGAATGCAATGCAGGCCTGACGTGTACACTGAAATGATATCAGCTGAGACAATATCTCTTGCAAACTCAATTGAAACTTCACCCATTGTAAAGTATCCAATCACAATGGTGCCATCATATTGTATACAAGAGGAGAGGTGACCACACAACGGCATGAGAAAACTAGGCAATATTAAATATCATCACAGTGAACACAACAGTTTAAATTATAAATTCTGTCATATGTCAGATACAAAATAAATTACAGCATATTGGCTTAAATCTGTTGATATAATAATGCCTGATCCAATGCAGAGCTCTACTGGTGAGCAGCTATTTTTAAATTCACAGTATGCAGTCTTATTGCTGCCTGCATTCAGCAGAACTGAAATGAGTAAACTCTTCACAGACTGATCCCAATTACACTACCACATTTTTGCTAAGCTCACATTGATGTAAATAGTAGCACTGCATCAGCATCTTAATTGAATCTGGACAATGATAATTAGTTAAGATTTTATTTAGCTCACCACTGAAAACTGAGCGTGAATATGTAAAGCTAGAAATAAGTTCAGTATCGTTACTAAAACAAGAAACAATTGAAAATTCCTCAACTTCATTTGCTTTACATTTCAAGACATATTTTCTTTTTTTTACTTCTTTCATGGGGTGTGGGAATCTTTGGCTAGGGCCTGTCTTCTGTTGCCCGTCTCTAATCCCTGGAAGGAAGTGGTGATGATCTTGCTGTTTGAGATGTTGCAGTTCTTGGGGTGTTCTTGGGGTCAGAGGATTCCAGGATTTGAACCAGTGACAGTGAGGGCATGCCGATTTAATTTGAGTCAGGATGGTGAGTGGGTGGAAGGAAAGCTTGCAGCCAGTGAACTTCCCATGCATCTGCTGTCCTTGTCCTACTAGATGAAGGTCACAGGTGGACGACTGTCACTGCAGCATTCATGATTAACTGCAATGCGTCATGTCAATGGTAGATACAGCTGCCACTCTGCATGAATAGTGAAAAGAGTGAATGTTGAAGGTTGTGCATTCAGTGCAAATAAATTGGGTGCTTTGTCCTGGATGGTATTGAGCTTCTTGAGTATTGATGGAGCTACACTCATTCAGGTAAATAGCCAGTATTCTATTTACTCCTGATTGTGCCATGTAGATACTGGACAGTCTTTGGGGAGCCAGGAGATGAGTGACTTGCTGCAAAATTCGTAATGTTTACATCAATGGTCCAGTTCATTTCTGATGAAAGGCAACCCAAAAATGTGACAGCAAGGGATTCAGTGATCATTGAAAATTAAGTGTTGGTGGTTAGATTCCATTGTGTTAGAGATGGTCATTATCTATGTGGAGTGAATATTACTTGCTGTGCATGGCCATGGAGTTGGTCACTGTCTGAGGAGTTACAAATGGTGCTGGGCATTGTGCAATCATTGACCAATATCCGACAATCTGTTCCTGTCATGATGCCAAAACATTCCCGTCCTGCCAACTGAGTAAATTCCATTCTTCATTCATGTGACTGGCTGCATCCATGGACAGGTTGATAGTTGCCATGGAGAACAAGGGCCAGCACCGTCCAGGTTTGCTGGAGAGGAGCACACACCAGCAATTGTCCTCAGGAATGAAGGCATGATGATAATACAGGGAACCACACAAACACACCAGGTGGCCCTTCCTCACCCGGAGATGGGGCAGTGCCAGGTAGCATCCAGCTGAAGGAGAAACCACATACAGACCTCTTGGAAGATTAGATATTGCAAAATCATTATACTGGTGGCAGGATCACAAATAAGGAAGACACCAACTGAGGTTGATTGACAAAGCAAGCAGCTGTGGTGAATATGAGATAAAAAATCCTTTAATGTGCAGTGAGTGCCTTGGATCTGGAGTGCATTGTCTGAGAGTTTGATCTCACCAGATTCAATGGTGACTTTCAATAGACATTTGGATGATCAACAGAAGAGACAAAAATTGCAAGGCTACTGGGAAAGGTGGGGAAAATGGATTGAGGTTGGCACCTTTTGCAAAGAGCTGACACAGACACAATGGACTAAATGACCTCCTTCTGCATTGCAATCATTCTGCGATTTTATGATTCTTTTAATTCTTTGATTCTTTACTTCTACGTATTGCTATATTGCATTTCATTTCAAAAGGTGAGAAGAAGTGTAGATTAGCTATCATTATCATCAATACAAGCTCTGTAACTTATTATTAGGTATGCTTTCCTTTGGCAGTTGTTAAATATTAATTGGCATTTTATCAGCACGTCAGTTGTGGCTCAGGAATAAGTGATCTTTGAGTCAGAAAGTTGGTGATTCAAATTGTCCAACAGAAGTTTGAAAGCATAATCCTAGCAGGCACTTGAATGCAGTGCTGAGCTTGTCTCAGCTCATCTGCTGCTGAAATTCTCTTTCAAGTCTAGATACCTTAGACCTGGTTATTCCATCACACTCCTGGCTGGTTTCCCAGATTCTGCCTTTTGTATACTTGAGGTCATCTAAAGTTTTCCTACTCATGTCTTAACTTGCACCAAGTCCTGTTCTCCTGTCACCCCATTCTCATTGAACTACGTTGGCTTCTGATCAAGTAACATCTTTTACAAAATCCCTCAGTTGTCTCACTCATCCCTATCTCGGTAACCTCAATCACCCCCACAACCATCTGAAATATCTAGCCTCTTGAGCACTCATCTCCAAACTTAATCATTTTGCCACTGGTTCCTCCACCTCCAGTTACGTAGACTAGCTCTTGGATTTCTCCTCCCTGTAGCTTGCTGCCTCTGTAACATATTCTCCTCTATTAAAACACTCATTAAAACTTAAGCTTTTGCTCCAGCTTTTAATGGGCTGACTTAAAATGTTCTATGTGGTTTGATTTTTCATAATGCTTCTGTGAAGCACCTTGCAACATTTAATCAAAACGTCGAAATATAGGAATTAAGAACAACTGTCGGCCTTTGAGTCTGCCCCACCATTCAGTCTGACCAAGGTTGATTATCCAGTTCAGTCCAACTTCCTACTTTGACCCCATACCCTTTGATTCCTTAAGCCTTAAGAAAAATATTTATTTTCTTCTTGAAAACATTCAATTTATTGGCCTCAATCTCTGTGGCAGAAGCTCACTACTCTCTGGGCCCACCCCATATCCTTAAACTGTGACTCCAGACCCTGGACTCGGTGGTATCAGGAACATCCTTCCTATATTTATTCTGTCTAATCCTGTTAGTATTTTAGTGGTTTCTATGAAATCACACTTCACACTTCAGCACTCCGAAGAGTATACTTCTAATCAACCCAATCTCTCTTCATACTTCCTTCCAAGAATTCAGCCTGGTTAAGCCTTTGTTGCACTCCCTCCATGGCCAGAACATCATTCCTCAGATAAGGAGACCAAAACTACACACAATACTCCAAGTGTGTTCTCAGCAGGGCCTTGTAAATTTGCAGCAAGACATCCTTGTTCCTATACTCAAACCATCCCGCCATGAAGGCTCAACATACCATTTGCCACCTTCACTGCCTGCTGCACCTGCATGTTTACTTTCAGTCAGTGGTGTATAACGAAACCCATGACTCAGTGCACATCCTCCTCTCCCAATCTATCACCATTCAGATGATAATCTGTATTCCATTTTCCATGATATTAAAGATCTTTTAAAATATAAATTAGTGTTTTTGAGATGTTAAACTGCCCTCTCAGTTAGTTGTACATGATGTCTTTGATTGAAGCAGAAAAGAAAAGTTGCACTATGTCATTACTCCCTCAGTCAAAATCTTTAAAAAAATTACTAGGATTTTTTCAATTGATTCACAGAATGAGGGTGTCATTGATTAGGCAGCATTTATTGCCCATCCCTAATTACCCAGAGAGCAGTCAAGAGTCAACCACATTGCTGCAGTCACACGTAGACCCAACCAGATAAGGAGGGAAGTTTCCTTTCCTAAAGGACATTAGTGAACCAAGGTGGTTTTTCCCCAACAGTTGACAATGGATTCATGCTCAGTATTAGACTCTTAATCTGGTTTATTTTTATTGAATTCAAATTCTACCATCTGCCATGACAGAATTCGAACTCAGGTCCCCAGGACATTTTCTGTGTTTCTGATCAGTCCAGCAATTGTACCACTAGACCACCAATTAAAGATTACTTATTGCCTTGCTGTTTTTGAGATCCAACTGTGCAGAAATGAGCTGTTTTGTATATTACAATACAACAATGACAACATGACATAAGCATGCTTCACTGGTTCAAGAGTACCTTACAACACTTTGTGGTTATGAAAGTTGCCTCATTTGCTGTCTTTCTTTCTCTTGAGAATGTATTGATGCAATATTAAACCATGTATTCCTTTACAGAGCAGTAAGTAGTTCAAAAGACATGCTGTTTTGAGGATTGAGCCAAGAACCATCTGGTTCGGAGCAGGTGGCATACAAACTGTGACTGCCAGGCTACCTGTCAAGTGCACATTCGAGTATTTCTTTTTATTTGGTGTATGTATCAACAGAATGCAAAATAATGACTCTGCATAAATAGTAAGCAAATTTAAACAACTGATATAATTTGTAAGACTCTTGAGTTATGTTTGTTGATTTTGGCCATTTTAAACTTCTTGATCTGGAAATATTGCACAACAAATCTGGCGTTTGGAGTTCATGACCCTTCACAGGGATAATATTTCTCAGTTTCCTGCAAGTGTAAATGTTGTTGATTGTCTTCATTTCAAGGATGTTTGCCTTGAATTAGGAAATATAGTTTTCAATTAAAGATATTGTTTACTTATTTTATTGACAGGTTACTTGTATAACTGTGAAGTGCAGTGTGTTGGAAGACTCTTAACTTTGAAAGCATTTGGTTTGATCTGAATTACATCAACATAACATTCTTAAATATAACAAATTGCATGCTCTTTTTTAAAAAAAAGTCATTCAAAGGTCCACCAGTTGTTTTCCTCAACTGGTTACTTTTGTCAGTTATTGTGAAGGCTGGTACCTCCAGTGGTGACTGACACCCCACCTCCACCAGCAAGACAGCATGATTCATCATAAATGCTTACCTTTCAGATATAATAGGGTGTTAGTCATGGGAAAAGAGGGCTCAGGGTTCAGAAGAAAGTATAAGTCGTGGATTGTATCCTGATCCTCAACCTTGTCTGATTCAGAGATCAGAATACAATCATGACACCACAACAACACTAACCACATGCTAACACTTCACATGAATTAATTGATCACTTAAGGGCCTTAACTGGTTGAGAGTTGGGAAGGTCACCTTGCCTAGAACATAATTGCTGAGTGATGACAAGGAAGCAAGTAACTGTCCAGAGCCAAAGCTCCCAATTATTGTCCTTCTTTCCATTTCCTTTCCATCTTTAGGAAGTATTAATCATGCTCTTCATGTCTGAGACCTGAGTCTTAGAAGTCTGCAGCACAGAAAATGGCCCTCTGCCCCAAGCTTGTGACTGACTTTTTCCCAGACTGACTAACAGTTTGACCAGCAAATGATAATTTGAAATAAAAGAAAATTGACCTCTTGAGATTTTGACTTTTCAAGATAGCAAGAATAAATAGTTGAAAGGGAGGCAACAGGATGTGAGGGCATTAATTCCAGGACTGATGACTCAGAATAATAAGGTAACTCAAGTATCTAAGATAATTAAAATTGCCTTAAACATGGAGGAGTTACCATATTTCGGAGTTAGATAAATAAATGTCAAGTGGAACATACCCTGTAGATTTTCCTGAATTCCAATCTGGGCAGCTGGTAAGCTGAATGCTCAAGGCCATAAATTGCCTATAATAGAAGGAACAACGTTTATATAAAAAGGGCACTTATAACTGTGGCAGGTTTATGAGATGTTTCACTAATCATGCTGCTACTAGCAGAGTGATGTCTAGGTCTAAGTCATAGAATCTCTAGAGCGCAGAAAGAGGCCATTCAGCCCATGAAGTCTGCACCAACACTCTGAAGGATTGCACTCAGCCAACACCACCATCCTCCCCCCCACCCCCCAGACCCATCCCCCCACACCCCCACCAACCTATATCTGCAACCCTGTATTTACCATGGGTAATCTACCAAGCCTGCATATTCCTGGACACTATATCGATTTATCATGGCCAACCGACCTAATCTGCACATGTTTGGACTGTGGAAGAAACCCTCACAGATAGGGGCAGAACGGGCAAACTCCACACAGACAGTCACCCAAGGTGGGCATCAAACCCAGCCGTGCTAACCACTGTGCCACTGTGCTGCCATATGCCACATGGGCTACGGAAAATGACAGCAGCGTAAGATCTTAAGACCATAGAGTAGAAGAGTACACAGAGGCCATTCAGTCCATTGAATCTGTTCTGCTGTTCAATGAAATCAAGGCTGATCTGAAAATCCTCAACTCAGCTATCCTGACCTTTCCCCATAATGCTTGATTGAAAATCTGTCTAACTCAGCCTTGACAGCACTCTGCAATAAAGAATTCCATAAACTTACTAAGTTCTGAAAAAGAAATTCCTCCTCAACTCTGCCTTCAATGTGTGATCCCTTTTTTCTGAGATTATGCTGTCTGGTCCTCGACTCTCCCACAGGAGGAAACACCTTTCGACATCTATCCTCTCAAGTCTGCTAAGAATCTTATGTTTCAATAAGGTCACTTCTTCATTTTTCTCAACTCCATTGAGTAAAGGCCCAACCTAGAACACCGAACAAGGAACAATACAGTCCAGGAATAAGCCCTTTGAACCTCCAAACCCACAGCAACACAGTTTGCCTTTCCATAAGAAAACTGTCTTCACAGGGGTGCACAGTGGCCCTGTGACTTGCACTGTGGACTTCTAGCACCAGGGACCCGGGTTCATTCCCAGCCCTGGGGTGACTATGTGGAGTTGCACGTTCTCCCAATTTCTGCATGACCAAAATGCTTCATGGTTGGGGCGGTACGGTAGCTCAGTGGTTAGCACTGCTGCCTCACAGCACCAGGGTCCCAGTTTCCTCTCACAGTCCAAAGATGTGCAGGTCAGGTGAATTGGCCATGCCCATAGTGTTAGGTGCATTAGGTCAGAGGGAAATGGGTCTGGGTAGGTTACTCTTCCGAGGGTCGGTGTGGACTGGTTGGGCCGAAAGGCCTGTTCCCACACTATAGGGAATCTTCTCTTATAGGATCCGTATCCCTCTGTTTCTTTCCTATTCAAGTATTCGTCCATGTGTTTCTTGAATGTTGCTATTGTGTTTGCTTTTACCACCTCCTCTGGCTGCGTTTTCCAGGCACAAACCTACTCAATCTCTCCTCATCAGATAGTCACTTCATACCTGGGATCATCCTTCTCTGGACAGCCTTAGCCAAACACTCACTGAGAATGTCTCAGTCTCCAGAGAATCCAAGTAACCATTCATATTAGTTGCATTTGTCCACTTCACAGGGCTCAGAAGATTACTCAGCACATGAAAAAGGCAAAAAATACATGGAAATTTCTCTCTCCAATTGTCCTGTCACCGTCAATGATCTGTACACATACACACCCAGATAAATCCGTTCCTGCATCTCCTGTAGAATTGTACTCCCTATTTTATATTGCCTTGCTATGTTCTTCCTACAAAACTGCAACACCTGGCACTTCTGTGCATTGAATTGCATCTGCCATATATCTGGCCACTCCACCAATATATCTATTTTCTTTCGGATGTCAGTATTAGCCTTCACACTGTTTATAAATCTTTGAAACTTGTATCTTTTGTAAACATTGAAATCATCCCCTGCCACTAATATCTGTATTGCGGGCCTCTCTAAAATATATGTATACATAAAGTATTCATTGAACACCTCAGCCATTACATTGTTTCCTCACGTAAATCACCTGAAAAACCAACAAATTGTACCAAATTTCCATCATCCTTTCCTTTCTTCAGCCATCCTTTGGATTAACTGCAATGAAATTGAAGAAAAGGAGAACTTTCAAAGTTCATAAAACCTTTTTCATGTTGTCACCCAAATAAAGTAGGTGAAGCCATAGCCCGTGCTAGTGAAAGATTCTTAAAGAACTCATACAGAGAAATCTTGCAGCCTTCAAGAAAAAAGTGACAGAATCTTTCCAGTGATCCTCCTCCTTTAAATGGACTGTTACTTTTTTATTTTGAAAATCAGTTTTCAATCTGACGTCAATGCGATGGAGTTGAAGGAGTAGATGTGGAAATACGTAGAGAGGTTGAGGGAAAATGTTTCACATCTTTGGAATGAGCAGCTGAAAGAATGGACCCGATGGAAAATCAATGAATAGTGAGGAAGCTCAAGAAGACAGAAATTTGATTTATTATTGTCACGTGTAGAGATGGTACAGTGGCTCAGTGGTTAGCACTGCTGCCTCAGCACCAGTGACCCAGGTTTGATTCCCACCTCAGCGACTGTCTACATGGAGTTTTCATATTCTCCCATTGTCGGCTTGGGCTTCTTTCGGGTGCTCTGGTTTCCTCCCACAATCCAAACATGTGAAGGTTAAGTGAATTGGCCATGCTAAATTGCCCATAGTGTTAGGTGCATTAGTCAGGGGCAAGTAAAAGTTAGGGGAATGGGTCTGGGTGTGTTACTCTTTGGAGGGTCAGTGCGGATTTGTTGAGCTGAAGGGCCTGTTTCCACATTGTAGGGAATCTAATTATTACTGAGATATGGTGAAAAATACTGTTTTATGTGCTATCCAAATAAATCATACCTTACATTAGTCCATCAGGGTAATAGAACACAATGCTACAGCTGCAGAGAGGGCACAGAGAATGAACAACACTCTAATTTTTGAGTGGTCCTTTCATAAGTCTGATAACAGCTGTTCTTGAATCTAGTAGCACATGTTTTCAAACCTTTGTATCTTCTGCATGATGGAAGAGGATGGAAAAAAGTATAACTGGGGTGGGGAGGGATCTTTGATCATGTTGGCTGCTTTCCCAAGGCAGTGGGAAGTATAGACGGAGTCAATGGATGGAAGGCTAGTTTCCATGAGGGTCTGGGCTATGTTCACAACGCTTTGTAATTTCTTGTGGTCTTGGGCAAGGCAGTTGCTATACCAAGCTGTGATGCATCCAGATAGGATGTTTACTATGGTGCATGTATAAAAATTGGTAAGAGTAATTTTAGATTTGCTGAAGTTCTTTAGCCCTGTGACGAAATAGAAACTTTAAGGAAATAGAGGAACATAGTTATTGAAATGGTTTATGGGGTTCGAGTAAGAAATGAAAATTGTGATTTGTTTGTTTAAATCCTTGGACTATTAAATTGTGCCATCATGGATTTGCTGTTTTTTCTTTTCCTTTTAGTACATGATCTCCACAAGAATACAGATGGAGAAGCAAGTGACCTGCCAGTTTTAAGGTTTTAAAAGCTGCAGGCATATATTCCAAGGCCTGTGACTATGTAGAGTGAAGACTTCACTTGTTGAAGGTTTGACATTATCTATTCAGGGTCAATTGTTATCCTCCTATGACTGCAAGCTTGACAAGAAGAGGGAAATGAAAGCTATCTCAAAATTAATTGCAATCATGTCTGTCTCTAATGTAAAACCACCAAGGCTAGATATCATATGTTTCTGAAATTGGAACTGATAAAAATAAAATTGAATTGAGTTGCTGTTTCAAGCAATGGAAAAAAAAGTCTGCTGAATGTTTGAGGGGATAATCAGATTTTCATTAACAGGAACTCATGGGAAGTAGTCTATATGATCTTATGCATAAAAGAGTTATGTTTGGGAGAAATTAAATTGAAAGCTGACAAAACCTGTCAGTCCAACAATACTGTGCTTTCAAAGCAAAATGCTAAATAGGCCTGAATTCAGAAATTGGATTAGTGGTGCTGGAAGAGCACAGCAGTTCAGGCAGCATCCGAGGAGCAGTACTCATCATAATCTGTGCTGACAGAAGCTGAGTTAAATGGTTGGAATTTAAGGCAATTCACCAAAGCAGGATTTGACGCGGGAGTTAAATGGCAAATGGAAAAGCAGCAAGAGGAAAACATGCATGAAGATGATAGGAAGTCTATTGAAATTTTGAGAAATACAGCTCAGTGCCATCTCCCCACTGATAAATTTCCATCAAATGGCCCTCCAGGATAATTCAAAAGCCAGCAGTATTGAAGTGAGATGGACTGTCAGTTGATCTGCAAGCTGCATTCTATAGGAGGAGGAGAGGATTCACAAAATGATAGAGGGCAGAGCATGCATTGGAAGGTGAGATTCTGGAGGAATTTGGGAGGCATAGATGAAAGGGGTACAGTCCGATTGGCATACATTGACACTTTAAATTCAGAGTCAGCAGGTAGTCTAAAATCAGACTTGTGAAAGTCACAATCCCCACTATTGTTGAGTGAAGGAAGGAAGTAGGAGAGATGCCGAAGGAATCATTTTCAGGCACAAGAGAAACCATTATTGGACTTGGAAGAACAGCTAAAGGGCACATCCCCATCACAACATTGAATATAGCCCATGTGTCACTTTCCCTAACTGACTGCCTACTGTTATGTTTTGTTTTACAGACAATGTATCTTTAAGAAATATGTTCATAATATCACCATTATATCATACCATGTGACATTAAGGGTAAATATCACATATTCCATCTTAACTGTGATCACTTCAACCATGACATGTACTAAAATCACACTGCTCTTTGCAAATGAATAGCTTGATCTGAGCCCAAACAATGGTGTACCTGTAAATAAAGTATTTGTAGATGTAAGTTTGTTCGCTGAGCTGGAAGGTTTGTTTTCAGCCATTTTGTCACCATACCAGGCAACATCATCAGTGAAGCACTGATGGTATGGCCTGCTTTTTGTTTATGTGTTTAGGTTTCCTTGGGTTGGTGACATCATTCCCTATGATGGTGTCATTCCCTGTGGTGATGTCATTTCCTGTTCTTTTTCTCAGGAGGTGGTAAATGTGATCCAAGTTAATGTGGTTGTTGATAGAGTTCTGGTTTGAATGCCATGCTTCTGGAATTTTCGCACATGTCTCTGTTTGGCCTGTCCTAGGGTGGATGTATTGTCCTAATTGAAATGGTGTCCTTCCTCATCCATATGTAAGGATACTAGTGAGAGAGGGTCATGTCTTTTTGTGACTAGATTAGATTAGATTACTTACAGTGTGGAAACAGGCCCTTCAGCCCAACAAGTCCACAACGACCCGCCGAAGCGTAACCCACCCATACCCCTACATTTGCCCCTTACCTAACACTACGGGCAATTTAGCATGGCCAATTCACCTGGCCTGCACATCTTTGGACTGTGGGAGGAAACCGGAGCACCCGGAGGAAACCCACGCAGACACGGGGAGAACGTGCAAACTCCACACAGTCAGTCGCCTGAGGCGGGAATTGAACCCAGGTCCCTGGCGCTGTGAGGCAGCAGTGCTAACCACTGTGCCACCGTGCCGCCCATATTGTCTAGTTTTCTGCCTGTTTGTCCAATGTTGTCTGTTACAGTTCTTGCAAGATATTTTGTAAATAACATTAATTCTGTTTTTGTCTGTATAGGGCATTTCAAGTTCATTAGCTGCTGTTTTAGTGTATTGGTGGGTTTGTGGGCTACCATGATGCCAAGAGGTCTGAGTAGTCTGGCAGTCATTTCAGAGATGTCTTTGATGTAAGGGAGAGTGGCTAGGGTTTCTGGATGTGTTTTGTCTGCTTGTTTGAGTTTGTTGCTGAGAAATTGGCAGACTGTCTTCATTGGGTACCCGTTCTTTTTGAATACACTGTATAGGTGATTTTCCTTTGCTCTTCATAGTTCCTCTGTGCTGCAGTGTATGGTGGCTCATTGAAATAATGTTCTAATGCAGCTTTGTTTGTGGATGTTGGGATGATTGCTTCTGTAGTTCAGTATTTGGTGTGTATGTGTTGTTTTTCTGTAGATGCTAATTTGAAGTTCCCCATTGGCTGTTCGCTCTACTATGATATCTAGGAATGGTGGTTTGTTGTTGCTTTCCTCCTTCTTAGTGAATTTTATACCAGTAAGGGTATTATTGATTGGTGTTGAAGGTTTCATCTAATTTGTTTTGTTGAGTGATGACAAAGGTGTCATCCACGTAGCGGACCAAAGTTTCGGTTGGATGGTTGGCAGGGCTAGTAGTTCAAGTCTCTGCATTACGGCCTCTGCTAAGAACCCTGATATCGGAGATCCCATGGGTGTTTTGTTGGTTTGTCTGTAGGTTTTTTTGTTGAAGGTGAAGTAAAATTTGTGTATATTTGGCAACTATAATAACCAACAGTTGGATTCTACAGTGCTATATCATTTACAATTGAGTTCTTATGTCACTAGAGATACATAAGCATTTCTGCATCAAATAATGCATCCGGCTCGAGGCAGAACCTGCATCAGCTCCCACTAAACAAAGTTCAGCCATCTCTATTCTCCATCACTCAGAAATTCTGCTGACATTCAGATCTGCTCTCAGAATACCAATTGCCTGGATTAACTCCACCTAATCACTTTGGGTCAAAGATCTTCCTTCAGAACTAATATATACTCCATCAGAAAACTGCTGAAATAATAGAACAGTTGGAATTAGCTTAACTGCACATGAAAGGAGCTCCCTTTTAATATGGGGATGAGGAGAAATTGCTTACCTCAGAGAGTTGTCAATGCTTGGAATGTTATTCCTTCACATTCTTCTTTCCTTTCCACAGACTCAGATGTTAGATCTCACTCCTTTGAGATTTTTAAGATTTCTGCCCACGTGCCCATGTCATATTGTTATAGTATGCAGTGTTTATAGCACACTCCACAGTGTTAATCCTTTCAAATGCTTTCAAACCCATATACAATAAAGCAATTGTACAATGATGACAGTATGTGTAGACTGGACCCATACCCTTTGGAGCTTAGAAGAATATAAAAAGTCATCTCATTGAAAACAGTCTGATTCTGAAGTGGGTGAACACTGACAGGTTGCTTTCCAGGCTGGGCAATGGGTTCTGTCTCAGGACGAGAGGGCAATCATTGAGAACTAAGATGAGAAGACAATTTTTCATTCAAAATGTTGTGAATACTTGGGTTCTATATGCTCCACTATTGAGTATATCTAAGGCAGAGATTGGTACATTTTTGCTATCCCAGGGAATCAATAGATATGGGTAGTTAGTGGAAAATGAAGCTAAGACAGAATTTCCACCATGATCTTAATGAATGGCTAAGCGGGCTTGAGAGACTGTTGATTCCCGCTCCTATTTCTTGACTTCCTAATTAATGCAATGTGTAAAATTAAGTAAGGAAGTGCTCAAGAAGGAAAATAAAGACAGGTAGATCATAGGTGCCAAATGTGACATTTTTTCTAAAATCATTTTCTCAATTGATTTGGAATATGTCAATTAAGTTAGAGTGGGGAGGCAAAAGCTTGTGGCATTATCACTAGACTATGAATCTAGCAAGTCAGCTAATATTCTGGGGACCTGCGCTCAAATCTCACCATGACAGATGGTGAAACTTGCATTCAATAAACATATGTCTGGAATTAAGAATCTACTGATTGTCCATAAAACTATTGTCAATTGTCAGAAAAACTTACATGGATGGAAAACTGTCATCCTCACCTGTCCTGGTCTATATGTGACTCCAGAGCCATAATTGTGGTTATCTCTCAATTGCCTTCTGAAGTGGCCTAGCAAGCCATTCATTTGTATTAATCACATCTCCTGCACATGGACTATCGTGGTTCAAGAAGGCAGCTAATGGCCAATGTCTCAAAGGGCAACTAGAGACAGACAATAAATGTTGGCTAGCCAGTGATACCTATATCCCATGAGTGAGTTAAGAAAAATTAAATGCTCTTTCCTGACAGATATTTGCTAATGAAAGTCAGGAAAGTGCCAGAGGGATTAGCAAATGGATAATTTTCTCTTAGAGATTATGTATCCTTGCTTATTTATTAAGAGTACCCCAGTTGATAGTGTGTCAATTACCCGAGACACCAAGATCTTGCAGAATTGATGAACAAAGATCTCCAGACACACCCAATCTTTTGATAAGAAATCTTGAAATTCCAAGGACAGCTTGCATCGCCAGGCATGATATTGGGATGCCAGTCGAAGGACAAATATCATTTGTCCTCAGTGAAAGAACTAGCATCCAGAAATGCCTGGGGAACTTGCACGGAAAAGCAGGTCTGGACATTCTCAGTTACTTGAACATATGAATAGTTAATGTGGCTCAGCAGAATAAGACATTTTTTTAAAAAATCATTAGGGCACTGACACATGCTGCATAAAAAAATCTAATTAATGGTATTATCAGGACATAGTTAAACAGGTTGGTGCCTCATGAAAAATTGATGCTAAATTAAAGTAGGATGTAGAATTTTGTTTGGGGAAATTGTGCACTTGGGAGAAATAATAGTTAGGAAAAATATATCTGCAAAATGTATTTGGGAAAAGGGAAACTGAAAAATATTTCAAGCCTATGATGTATTCGTGATATGGTCAACTTTAGCTTATAGCCATGTATTATTCTTTGAATCCTGGTTTGACACTTGAAACATCTGTACATGGAATGGATACTTGAATGCTAAAGACTTCAAATGAACAGTGTCTTGCAAAAGGATAAGCAATAAGTGAGGGCTTAGAGGTAACTTCGCCCAATTAAGGTAGTGACCTTAGCGAGTTTTGAGAAGATTTGAGAAGGTAGTGACCATAAGAACATTTGCTTTTAATTCTGTTTTCTCAGAAATAGGACATTCCAAGAATGGAACTCCCTCTGTAGTGGTATTGTGTGCCTCTGTACAGTAGGCTGCAGTAGTTCAAGTTGGCAGTTCACCACCATCATCTTCTCAAGAAAAACAAGGGATGAGCCAGTGAAACTCATATCCCAAGACCAAATTTTTAAAAAAACTTAAATATTTTTTATGCTAGAATTGCTATTCTGCAAAATACCATAATTTTCAAGATGATTTTATCTTGAATGATAACGTACATGACATAACAGCCCACGATTTGCTTCAGAGGCTATGGAAAGGAACAGAGGAAGCTCCAAGCTGACTTCAGTTCATCTGTTATCTGCTTTTTCTTATCGAGGGAAAGTGAAACTTGTAAACTATTTAAACGCACCTGATTAAATTGCTTTCACTAAATTTTAGTATTTAGCTTTGCTTATGGGTTTTTATATAGTCTTATTCAGTGGAAAGTACATGTGATTCAAGGATTTTTTTCTAGTTCAGAATTCTAGGGAAAATTCACCTGAAGTATTATACAAGGACCAGGGGCAACACTGATTTAGACAGATGCAAATGCATTTTCAAGTGCAAGAAATGAGGTTTGCATAATGTAATTCTCAATTGTTCTTTGTAATTTGCTGCTCAAATACTGTAGCATATTAGATTTCACTAACACTTAAATAAAGTCATGACTGTTACCCATATTAAGTTAGCTTTGAACCATTGAATATGCAATTCTAAAGATCTCTGAAACTTGTTAAAATATAATCTGGGGTTGGAATTTCATGTGGACCAGACTGGAAGTTTGTTTGGGGGGGGGGGCGGGTGGTATACCAGATTTCCATTTCTTAAATGCATTAGGATATCACTCAATTATTAGTACAATCTGATCATTCTCATTTTCACTAATTTTATCAGAAAATCTGAAACAAAATGACTTTGTTTTCAGAATTTGCGATAATAGAAAATGAATTCTTATGCATTATATTTTTACATAGCTCTGGGGTGGTGGTGGTCGGGAGGGGCTTCTGAGTGTCACTGGCACTTATTGCCCACCCTTTGTTGGGCCCCCATCTCTAAATGACACACTGACTGTGAGGAAAGTACCCCACATCTGCTATGATCATAGAGAACTCAGGAGGATGCCACGTTGCATCTAGTCATTGCAATGATGAAGTATAGTCCAGTTTCATCGAATTTTGTAGCTGAACTTGCCAATCTGCTTTAGTTAGTGGCCATCAGTTCACAAATGCAGAGGTGGGATTTAACTCCACTTTAGGACTCAAGAATGTAATCCACATTTACCCATCAACAAAATGATATACTGAGGAATGCTGCATGGTTGGGGGGTCCCTGAGACTTACTTAAATGTTGTCTTATGAGCATTATCTATTGGATATCTGGAGCTAGATGCAAAAGGTTATCTCAGATAGAGTCATAACAGAGCAGAAAAAGACACTTTGGTCCAACCAGTCCACGCCGAACATCATCTCAAACTAACCTAGTCCCACCTGCCTGCTCCTGGCTCATATCCCTCCAAACCTTTCCTATTCTTAGCCAACGCTTATCTAAGTGTTTTGTAACATTTGTAATCACATCCACCACTTCCCAGGAAGTTCATACCACCCAAACTACTCTCTCTGTAAACAAAATTGCCCCCATGTCCTTTTTAAAACACTCATCTCAGTTTAAAAATATACCTCTGGTCTTGAAATCCCAGACCTTGTGGAAAAGGACAGCTACCATTAAACCTAAGATGCCATTCTTGATTTTATAAACCTCTACGAAGTTATTTTGCAACCTCCTACATCCCAGTGAAAAAAGACCAAGCCAATCCAACCTTTCTTTATAACTCAAATCTTCCAAACCTAGCTACATGATAGTCATGCTCAACTCAAATGTGCTGCTTGGTTTGTCTGCAAAACAACTTGATTGGAGCTTCAATCTAATCATTGGTAAGTACTTCAAAAAGTTCTGACAACTTGCCAGGAGCTATGCAGGTATTAAAGGATATGGATCCAAGTAGTGGAATTTTCCATCACAATTTGTGCTTGAATACAAAGAGTAAGGACATAGTCCAAGGGAAAGGAAGTTCACTCCCTCCTTCATGAACAGGGCCTTGAGCTGCTGTGAATGGTCTTATAAAAAAGAAGACAGTCCCTTTCCAGCTGCCCATCATGGAGGGCTATGATCCAAGGGCAAACCAAAGCGGACACAAATTGTAGCCTGGGTCAGTGCTGCATTCTGCAAGAGGTGGGGTGCCCAAGCACTGTAGGTAGATGTTTAGTGATTCTCTACGGCCTGCAAGTTGACATGATTGAAACATACAAAATTCTTCAGGAAGTTAATAGGGTTTAATTAGAAAAATTGTTTCCCCTTGCTGGAGAGTCTATGACCGGAGGGTATAACCTCAGAATAAAGGGTTGCAAGTTCAGTCCTGTGATTCTGCTCATGCCACACCAGGGAGGGGAAAATTTCACCCGATGTGAGTAAATGGTGTTGAGATGCAAATCCACCCTAGCCAAACTGAATGGCAGAGTAGGTTCAAAGGCTTGAACAGCTTGCTGGAATTTTGAAGTTCTTATGTTGTGCTTTTTTTAATATCAAGCATTTTCAGTGCAATCTGCACACTATCAATGTGTCATGGTCAGCAATGAGATGTAAAAAATACTCATAAAGCTAACCACAACTTATTCAGCATGATCCACCAAGTTGTCCCCTGAAGTTATCAGTCATGATTTCCTGCCTGCAAAGACATATTGTCTTCAATTAAAATAATGCCAAATGCAACACTGACTACAGAAAGCTGAATACGAGCAGAAAAAAAGAATTAAATGAGAATTCCTTCTGCATAAATACAACACAGAAAAGGAAGCAGAAAATACATTTTTGAGTTTGATATATTAGCATTAATATATATGTCAGTGTGTTTCTATTTGTGATAGATGTTGTATTTTATAAAGAGAAGCTTGTATTTTAAGTTTGAATGGTAATTGTTTTCTAAATTATTTACCTAATGTTATAATGGCAATTCAGAATTGACATTGTAAATTTTGTTCATTGAACAAATCTTCTACAATGAATGATTCAGTGAGGTGGTAATCTAATATTGTTTACCTTGCATCTCGCTCCCATCCTGTCATTAAAGTGATGAAAAATCTTTGACTTTATTATCAGTGTTTTTAATATTATGAGGGAAATGTTTTACATACACAATCTTTTTTCAGGCCAGTGATCCAGACATTAACCATTCAACCTGAGTCCAAATCTAGGTCAAATCAGAAATTGCTGGAGAAACTCAACAGCAAGTTTTGCAGCATCCATGGAACAAAACCAGAGTTAACCAGTGAGCCCTTCTTCAGAAGAGTCTCTGATACACTGTTATGTTCTTCTGTTCTGAAGAAAGGTTACTGGACTCAAAATGTAACTCTGCTTTCTCTCTACAGATGCTACCAAAGCAATTGAGTTTCTCCAGAAGATTAGATTACTTACAGTGTGGAAACAGGCCCTTCGGCCCAACAAGTCCACACTGACGCGCACCAACCCAGACCCATTCCCCTACATTTATCCCTGCACCTAACACTACGGGCAATTTAGCATGGCCAATTTACCTAACCTGCACATTTTTGGACTGTGGGAGGAAACCGGAGCAAATCCACGCAGACACGGGGAGAATTTTGCAAACTCCACACAGTCAGTCGCCTGAGGCGGGAATTGAACCCGAGTCTCTGGCGCTGTGAGGTGTTGGGATCCATTATTAAAGTTAGGTTGTGTTAAGAAACTTTATTGTTAGGTAGTGCTCACGTAAGGTAGTATTAGCAAGTCTGGAAATTGTTAGCTAAACTAGGCAGCAGTAGACCATTATGTTACACTAGGAGCAGACTGAAAAGCTGATGGCATAGCATAAAGAGGCCCCAGGGAGGGTGAAAAGATAACAGGACATTGGAACTGTGTTAAAATGCACGTAGCTCAAACTGAAGTAACAGAATGTTATCAGCTCGGGACCAATGCCATACCAGTATACCGTATCTTACCAAATAAGGATGTAGCACTGGGATGTGAGGGGCTAAAAAGCTAGACAAAGAGAACAATAGGCAGAAGGCGCCTTCTCCAGTGAGCTGAAAACCTCACTGTATTTGTTTACGGCTCTCTCTCATTAAAACAGCTTATATTTTGAATCAGATCCAGTGTTTCTCTCCTTCAAACGAACACGGGGACGGTAGCCCGTCCTAACAGATTGGTGACCCCAAACGTGTGGAGGGAGTGGAGACATGCCTGTTGGCAGGGATTGAGAGGTCGCCGAACGGCCGGCCACTTCTAATCAGGCTCGGAGGCGCCTTTTTCAAAAAAGATCTCCAGTAGGGATTTGAATACGCTAAATTCTTATTTGCTCGGCGTCTCACAACTCTTTGCCAACCGAAATTGTGGGCCTGGCAGCCCGAGAGAGAGTCGGACCGTTTATTTATGAAGAAAAGTCCCCTAGGTGAAGGGTCAACCCGGCCGCGCGGTTTCTGTAAGTCCTAGGGGTGGTGAGTATTATTGTTTTGAAGAGAAAAAGTCCTCTAGGTGGGCACTGAAAGTCGTAGAGGTGGGTAGTGTGTTGAAGAGAAAAAGTCCTCTAGGTGGGCACTGAAAGTCCTAGAGGTGGGTAGTGTGTTGAAGAGAAAAAGTGCTCTAGGTGGGCGCTGAATGTATTGTTAGGGGTAAAACTTATAATCCCCCGCGCTAGACGATCTCGGGTAAAGCTTAAGCTTCCCTCCGCGCAAGACGATCTCGGGTAAAGCGTAGGCTTCGCTCCGCGCAAGACAATCTCGGGTAAAGCGTAGGCTTCCCTCCACGTTAGACGATCTCGGGTAAAGCGTAGGCTTCCCTCCTGCACTATTGACTGGGGAGTAAAGTATATACTTCCCTTGACCAGAGGACAGCGCTGATCGGGACAGGCTTTGTCAGGAGTCGAGTGGTTCATTCGTGCGCCCGACACCCAGGATTGCCGTGGTGGAGAGAGAGACAAAAGACAGAGGACCGGGGGCAGAGACAGACACAGAGTTATGGACAGAGTGACTGTGTGTGTGTATGTGTGTGTGAGAGGGACTTTGTTTATGAGAAAGATAGAGTCTCTGGGTGTGTAAACGTCTGTATGTGTGTATAAGTATTTCTGTGTTTGTAAAAGTTTGTGAGAGAAGAAGAGTTTGTGTGTGGAAGTCTGTGGGAGAAGTTTGCATTGTTGCCCTAGAGAGAGAGAGAGACAGTGCGAGACACTAACAAAGGGCTGCTCGACCAGCAGACATTTTAACACTTTGTGTTCTGGCTTAAATTCATCTGCTTGTTAGTGAATGAATGTTTGAGCGTTATCACCTAGAACTTGAGTCCCTGGACTTTTTTTTTGAATGTGATTTTTTATGAATGCTTAACATAATTTTTTTTCAGGTTGGAGATTTTATTGAGATTGAGTGGAGATGGGAAAGATTAGTTGGTAACTGATATTGATATAACTGATATAATAATCTGAGTGGGTCTGTGGAATTAAGAAATTGTGTGTCATATCCCAAGGAGAGAGAGAATGCGAATGCTGCTGAACACTAGCAGACCGTGTCTGTGAGAGAGATAGATAGAGAGAGTAGGGCAGCACGTTTGAAGTAAACATTTCGGGAGTACAGCCTGCAAAGACTTTAACCCTTCGTGAACTGATTCAGATGCATCTGTTTGTTTGGTGATTATTTTCTTGGTTTTGTTTCTAGAGCCTGAGTTCCAGGAATGCTGTTTAAAGTGATTTCTTTTTGTGTGAGCTTAACATGATTTTTTAAGGCTAATAACTTCTGTTCTTTTATGAGTCATGACTCCCTAACTACTTTTCTTACTAACCTCTTTTATTTTTACATAAAAGCAATATATGAAGGACAGTCGAAGTTTCGTTCGACAGTGGGTAGTTGTAAAAAACGAAAGTTTCCATGGTTATTATCTGTGACCTTGGATTCGACCATTGTGCATGCGTTAGAAGTTTTTAACTTGAATTGACAAATTGTTGTAAGACAGCTCTGATTATTTTTACGACCTAAAGTATTGTAATTGAGAAATGATTGGTTAGGAGTACATAAGAAAACTAATTTTGGATCTAAATTAGGGTACTAAATCTGGACGATTACAGTGGATTTCAAAATAGGGAACTGTATGCATTTTACATTTTAAATATTAAACACTGAATAAATGGACGTAAATATATAAATATGCTTACAAGTTAGGAACAGGCCTTAAAGTTAGTCAAGCATGAATTGATAAATTGGTGTTTGAGCATATGGGAAGATAGGAACATTGGAAAATTTCTTAAAAGAAAGAAACAGGGAAGAACATAACGACTTGTCCCCTTCGGGAAGTGTTGATAGGGGACAAGGAGATTGGGTTTGTGTGTGACCCCCTCACCAGTGGGGAGGTCGGAACATTTAAAGGGAAATGACGGTCCTGGTTGAGAATCCGATAGGATTGTCAGAACAAATTAATTTATTTTTGAGTCCCAGTCTGTATTTGTGGGCTGAGTTAATGTCTATTTTGAATATACTATTTACTGCGAGAGAAAGGAGACTTATATGGGGACGCTGGATAGGGAAAGATACGGAAGATAGAAGGGTGAAGTGGGATAAATCCATTAAATGAATTGTTAGGAGGGGCACAGAAAGTGTTTGTAAAGAGAGAAAGGGCGAGTGACAGGAGCAGAATGCGTAAATGATGGTAGCTGCGGTTGATGAGGTAATTAGGAGAAGAATGCAGCCAAAAGTGAGCAACCGGAGCAGCGAGTGATAGCATGTAGGGCAGAGAAGAAAGGGAGTAGGGAGAGACATGGAGGAGCATTTGATAGAGAGTTTGAGCGACAGGGGCAGAGACGAAGATCTCCACAGGCAGGATGCCATTATTGTGGAAAGATAGGGCATTTTGGGCGGGAGTGTCCTGATCTATAAAGGGAAGAAAGAGCCATTCTGCTTATGATTTTGATAACGACAGGGAGGGGAACAACAACTGGCATCATTTCTGAGCAGTCAGGGGTTAAAAAACCCAGTCATAGATTGGCTGAATAGCACATTCGGTAGATGGGGAACTGTGCTGGGACAGCTGGCCCTTGGTTTATGCATCTCTGTTGCTATCTTTATTACCTGTGGTTGTTGTTGTATACCATGTATCAGGACGCTTGTGACACGAACGATTGACCATGCCCTGACGGGAAAGGATAACCCCCCCACCCGCATACCAGGCAGCGGTGCTGGAGGAGCCTGTGATGGGGGCACCCCAAGGAAAGATTACGGGATCGGTATCAGAGGGAATGGAGGAGATATGCCTGAGACAGAAGCGCGGGACAACTTATGATTTTACTTTATAACTGTATCTCTCATTTCTAATCCTTCCCATTTAGGGCCTCAGAATGTGAGGGCTGAGGTGCAGAGACCCCCTAGTTGTGTATTTTTTTTTTCTTTCCCGTTCAAATTGACAACAGGTAAATTTGTGATTTTATGCTGCAGTTAGAGATTGTGAAGTGCTATATGCCTCGAGACTCAAGAGACTATTGTTCACTCAAGAGATTCCTAGCCATCATCTGGTATTCCTAAATGGCTTCGATTGGTCTCGACGGCCACTGTTCACAATGATAAGCCAGTTACCACTGCCCGTGTCCGTACTTGACAGCTGTAAAATGGACGTGGGTTTTTATTGGTCAAGTGAAGGTGACTGGTTAGCCAATGACGGGTAAGATTCCTCGAGCGAGGGACAACCTAAGACAGGCACAGTCGTGCATTGACCTTCAGAATAATGGCCTGTGGTCATGTGGTTTTAACAGATGCCTGGCTTTTGTATCCGTGTCGGGAATCTGGTCAAGTTTCTGGCTTGCAAAGCAGCTTGATATAAGGAAAATCGTGGACCCAGCAGTTTGACATTGTATTCACTGTATTTTTGACAAAGGAAAATGCCAGTTTTGTGGCATCTTCCAGAACCGACTTAACAACAAACCTTTGGGAAGGAAGGAGAGCTCATTGAATCCTATTACAAAAAAGATTTGACACTATGTCAGTAGTTTGAAAATTTATTTTAAGATGTCATGGTATAATATGACTGATTTTACTGGGAGGTAGTACAATTGGGTGTTCTTTGGACAGCAGACCTTCATTCTGCAGGCGTCCTAACTCATCCACTTTGTGTTTTCCTCTGGTTCTCTTCGCTTTTGTTATCATACTCAGTAATCGTTTTGTTGGTTTTGAGATGGCTTTTTGTAGATGTTTACGACTTTTGAGTGCTTATGTCTGTTATGTATTATTTCACTGCTTCTCGTGCCTTAACGATTGTATGCGAACTGGAGAGGCGCCTAGAGTAGGGATTTTTTGCGACGCGGATTGCTTTGTGAGGTTGTATGCTGCTTAGGGACTCCTATCCCCTATAACTATGTCTCCCTAGAGTCAGACAAGCCGGGTTTAGCTAATTGGTCGGTCTTGCAAAGGAGCGACGGAGGGGCGCTCACCGACCGTCCGGGTCCTGACTGCTGCGCGCGAACTGCTGTATTTTGTGTGGCCTCTTTCGAGGCCAAGGGAGGGAGTGTTGGGATCCATTATTAAAGTTAGGTTGTGTTAAGAAACTTTATTGTTAGGTAGTGCTCACGTAAGGTAGTATTAGCAAGTCTGGAAATTGTTAGCTAAACTAGGCAGCAGTAGACCATTATGTTACACTAGGAGCAGACTGAAAAGCTGATGGCATAGCATAAAGAGGCCCCAGGGAGGGTGAAAAGATAACAGGACATTGGAACTGTGTTAAAATGCACGTAGCTCAAACTGAGGTAACAGAATGTTATCAGCTCGGGACCAATGCCATACCAGTATACCGTATCTTACCAAATAAGGATGGAGCACTGGGATGCGAGGGGCTAAAAAGCTAGACAAAGAGAACAATAGGCAGAAGGCGCCTTCTCCAGTGAGCTGAAAACCTCACTGTATTTGTGTACGGATCTCTCTCATTAAAACAGCTTATATTTTGAATCAGATCCAGTGTTTCTCTCCTTCAAACGAACACGGGGATGGTAGCCCGTCCTAACAGACGGTGCTAACCACTGTGCCGCCGTGCCGCACACAAATTCCTGTTTTGTTTGTTTCAGATCATCAGCATCCACAGTTCTTTATTTTCTTCTGGGTCAGATTACTTGAATGAAATAGTCTTATGTTTGGTAGGTATAAATTAGATGAGTTGGAATATTTTCATTCCAATGTCACTAGACTATCAGAGGCTCTGGATTTGACTCTGTGAATAGGAATTCCCAACATGGCAGTTGGTGGAATTTAAATTCAATAAATAATTAGAACCAAAAGTTAGAATTGAAAGATAGATTCAATATTGGTGCCTATGAAACTATCATCGATTAATGTCATAGAGCTGTACAACATGGAAACAGACTTTCGGTCCAACTTGTCCATGCCTACCAGATATCTTAAGTTAATCTAGTTCCAATTGCTAGCATTTTGCCCATATCCCTCTGAACCTGTCCTGTTCATATACCTATCCAGATGCCTTTTAAATGTTGTGGTTGTACCAGCCTCCATAACCTCTTCTGGCAGCTCATTCCACATACGCATCACCCTCTGCATGAAAAAGTTGCCCCTTAGGTCCCTATTAAATATGTCCCCTCTCACCTTAAACCTATGATGTCTAGTTTTGAGCTCCCCTATTCTGGAGAAAAGACCTTGGCTATTTATTCGTCTAAACCCCTCATGATTTTACAAACTTCTGTAAGGCCACCTCTCAGTCTCTGACATTCCAGGGAACATGGCCCCAAGCCTATTCAGCATCTCCCTATAGCTCAAATTGTCCAACCCTGGCAATATCCATTTCAATCTTTTCTGAGCCCTTTCAAGTTTCACAACATCCTTCCAACAGCAGGGAGACTAGAATTGAATGCAGGATTCCAAAAGTGACCTAATCAATGCCCTACAGCCACTACAGCCACAACATGACCTCTAAACCTGTATACTCAATGCATGGACCAATATAGACAAGCATACCAAATTTCCAGTCTTCACTATCGAGTCTACCTGTGACTCTACCTTAAAGGAACAATAAACCTGGACTCCCACATCTCTTTGCTCAAAAACACTCCTCAGGACCTCACTACAAATGTGTAAGTGTTCTTTAAAGAGGGAAATCTGCCCTCTTTATCTGATCTAAGCATGATTCCTGATCCACAGCAATGCATGTAACTCTTCATTGCTCTCTGAGCCCCTGAGTTTAAGGACAGTTAGGAGAAGGCAAAATTACTGCTGGACATCACGAGTGATATATTCCATATCCCATGTGTCCCATGAAATGATATATTTATTCAAAAAGAGTCACAAGTCTACAGCGCAAAAGTTACCCTAGCTTGACACCAATAGGCACCTCAGCAATTAGCTCCCTTGGGTGGATCGCAATTGGTTTTTGCATGAAATAGAAACATGCCACAAGATTGACATTTTCTATTTTCCTCATCAGTAATCACGCGAGTCTTTTTTTTCCCCTGAGGTAGTTGCCAAAGCATGTGATTAGGGCAGAGTCGATCGAGGGTCTAATTCTTCCTCACCAGAAGTACAATTGTCTAATACGGACACGATCAGCCAAAAAGGTCTTCCATCGCCCAGCATCAACTTTGATAGTAATTGCATTTTCTGTTGAATTATGGATGGCTTTTACTTCATTCAGGAATCCTGATTAAACAATTCACTTCAAAATATATGTACAAGAAGCATTGGAAGTAAAAAAAATGTTGGTTTTTGCAGAAGCAAAGATCTTCTGGGATGGCTGCAGCTGCTACAAAGCTCAAGAAATGCAACAACATCCATTACAAAATAGTCTACTTTAGTTTGGCAGCGTGTAAAAGATCCACATTCTCCAAAGTCAGCAAACCACGACTGCGGTACATCTGACATGAAAAGGATTATGTAATCTTTCAGCACTAAAATAGCTCTTTTGGCCTAACTGATGTATACTGTTGTTTATGTCCCATACAAGCTTCTTCACACTAGACAGCCATTACAGAATCTCACCATAACGTGTCCTAAATCCAGAACTTGGGACTGCCTTAGAAGAAGATGATGTTTGCGGAATTTAATTTGGTATATAAAAATGAGGGTGATTTGTTACTATTGTTTCGAGTGGGACACAACTAGTATACTTTGTATTTTCATTGTTCCCTCATTTAAGACAAGATTGAAAAGAATTAGATGCAGTTCACAAAAGGATCACTCAATGGGTGCCTGGCATGGATGTAGTTATGAGGAAAGATTGGTTAGCTTGAGCCTGTGCTCAATGGACTTCAGAAGGTCAAGAGGTGATCTTACTGAAACGTTTCCGATCCTGAGTGGACTTAGCAAAGTGGAAGAATGTTTCCTCCTGTGGGAGCAACTAGAATTAGAGGCTTTAAAGGTTTAAGGCCAAAAGTAGGAGAATTTGTTTTCTCTCAGAAAGTTGAAAGTCTTTGGAACTTTCTTCCCCAGAGAGTAGTTAAGGAGGAATCATTTAAAGGGATGCTTTTATCCTTACTCCCTGTAATCAGCATATATACCAACCTCTTCCCAGTTCTGAAAAAGGGTCACTAGACTTGAAATGTGAACTGAGTGTTCTCTCCACAGAGGCTGCGAGACCTGCTGAGTCTCTCCAGTTGGGGGTAGGGGGAATAGGGTGGGCGGGGGCTGGGTGGGGGTAGGTGCGGGTGGCATGTTCTTTGGTGGGTCAGTGCAAACATAATGGGTTGAATAGCCTCTTTATGCTGTTTTGAAATTCTGTGATACCATTCAATTTCTGTTTCTGTTTGTCATTGAATACTAATAAGGTAGAGATTATGAAGGGTGGACAGGAGTATGGACCTGAGACCAGAATCAGATCAAACATGATCTTCGTGAATGGTGAAGCAGACTTGAGGGGTTGAATGGCCCATTCCTGCTCCTAAGTTGTTTGTTTATATATTTGTGTATCTGGGTCAGAAATGTGCCCACTAAAAGTCAAAAATAGGTGATCAAGGGCCAGTGCTGTTGGGAGGGAAGCTGGGCAACTTAATAATGGAGGTTGGTGACATACATGCAGGCGGTATTACAATAGTGAATAGCAATAATAATAGCATTAACAATATAATATAATAAGAACATAAGAACTAGGATCAGGAGTAGTTTATCTAGCCCTTCGAGCATGCTCCACTATTCAATAAGGTCATGGCTGATCTTTTTGTGGCCTCAGCTCCACTTACCCGCCCTCTGACCATATTCCTTAATTCCTTTATTGTTCAATTATCTATCTTAGCTTTAAAAAACGTATACTGAGGAAGCCTCAACTACTTCACTGGACTGGGAATTCTACAGATTCACAACCCTCTGAGTGAAGAAGTTCCTTCTCAATTCAGTCCTGAATCTGCTCCTCTGAATTTTGAGTCTATGCCCTCTTGTCCTAGTTTCACCTGCCAGTGGAAACATCCTCTCTTCATCTATTTTAGCACACCCTTCATAATTTTATATATTTCTATAAGATCCCTCCCCCATTCTTCTAAATTCCAATGACTATAATCCCAGTGTACTCAGTCTCTCCTCAAAAGCCAAACACCTCAACTCCAGGATCAATCAAGTGAACCTCTTCTGCACCCTCTCTTGTGCCAGTACATCCTTTCTCAAGTATGGAGACCAAAACTGCACAAAGTACTCCAGGTGTGGCCTAACCAGCCCCCTATACAGGTGCACCATAACCTCTCTGATTTTAAACTCAATCCCTTCAGCAATCAAGGACAAAATTCCATTTACCTTCTTAGTTAGCTGTTGCACCTACACAGCAACCTTCTGTGATTCATGCACAAGGACACCAGGGTCTCTCTGCCGAGCAGCATGTTGCAAATTCTTACCATTCAAGTAATAGTTTGTTATTACTACCGAAACTGATGACTTCACATTTATTAACATTGCACTCCATTTGCCAGACCTTTACCCACAATTACTCCATGTGTCTTTGCAAAGTTTAACACTCCTCTGCACATTTGCTCTACCACTCATCTTAGTGGCATCTGCAAACTTTGACACACTACACATGGTCCCCAACTCGAAGTCATCTATGTAAATTGTGAATACTGCGGTCCCAACACTGGTTGCTGAGGCACAACACCAGTCACTGATGCTATTCTGGTTGGCACTTATTTACAAAGAACAAAGACAAAGAACAAAGAAAGTTTACAGCCCAGGAACAGGCCCTTCAGCCCTCCAAGCCTGAGCCGATCCAAATGTACTGTCTAAACCTGTCGGTCAATTCCTAAGCATCTGTATCCCTCTGCTCCCTACCTACTCATGCATCTGTCCAGATGCATCTTAAATGAATCTACCGTGCCTGCCTCTACCACCTCTGCTGGCAATGCGTTCCAAATGCCCACCACCCTCTGTGTGAAGTACTTGCTGTATGTATCCCCCTTAAACTTTCCACCTCTCACCTTGAAAGTGAGACCTCTTGTTATTGAATCCTTCACCCTGGGAAAAAGCATGTCTGTATCCACCCTCTCTCTACCCTTCACGATTTTGTAAACCTCAATCAGGTGCCCCCTCAATCTCCTTTTTTCTAATGAAAATAAACCTAACCTACTCAACTTCTCTTCATTGCTAGCACCTTCCATACCAGGCAACATCCCCACTCTTTGCTTCCTGTTCATTAACCAATCGCCTATCCATGTTAATACATTGCTCGTAACACTTGCATCTTTATCTAATGCAGCAGCCTTTCGTGTGGCACCTTGTCGAATGTCTTTTGGCAATCCAAATACACCACATCTGCTGGTTCCCCATTGTCCACCGCATTCATAAGATCTTCATAGAATTCCAAAAGATTAGTTAAGCATGGCCTGCCTTTCATGCACTCATGCTACATCTGCCTAACAGAATAATTTCTATTTAGGTGCCGAACTATTTCTTCCTTGATAATAGACTCTAGCTTTTTTCCCACTACCGAAGTTAAGTCTATAATTCCCTAACTTTTGTCTACCTCTTTTGGGAAGAGGTAATGGGATGGGGCCATTAGAAAGGGAATATTAATCTTTGGGATGTTTCACCCATTCTCAAGAGGCCCTTTTTAAGAGACTGAGCCAGAGACGCTTGCTTGAGGAATGCTTGAGAAAAACTGCATTTTTTTAAGAAGTGCCAATCAAATCAATGATAGTTTCATGGTCTAGATTTACCTTCCAGATTTTATTAACTGAATTTACATTCCAACGCTGTCTTGGTGGGATTTGAACCCATATGCACATATAGAAAAGAATTTGGCTCTGGATTACTTGTGTAGATACATTGCCTCGTAGTCTACCCCTACAGGACAGCGACCAATGGATGTAATATTGAACAAGAGTCATGGAAGTCTATCACATAGAAAAAGATCATTCAGTCCATCTACCTGTGCTAATCAAAAATAAGCATCAAGCTATTTGAATCCAATTTCCAGCACTTGGTCCATGGTCTAATATGCCTTGGCATTGTAAGTGCACATCTAAATACTTAGAGAGTCTTAGAGTCATAGTCATACAACATGGAAACAGACCCTTTGGACTAACCAGTCTATGCTGACCATAATCCCAAACTAAACTAGTTCCACCTGCCTCTGTTTGGCCCATTTCCCTCCAAACATTTCTTATTCACGTACCTATCTAAATGTCTTTTAAATGTTACATCTGTACCCATACCCATCATTTTCTCTGAAAGTTCATTCCACACATGAACCACTCTATTGAAAAAAATTGCTCCTCATGTCTTTTTTTTAAATCTTTCCCCTCTCACCTTAAAAATATTCCCCAGTCTTAAAATTCCCTACCCTGGGGTTGGGGGTTGGGGGTGGGGGGCACAAAAGCATCTGCCATTCACTTTTGCGACATGCCTCTTGATTTTATAAACCTCTGTAACTTCACCCCTCAACCTCCTGCGCTCCAGTGAAAGAAATCCTACCATATGCAGCCTCGCCTTATAACTCAAACCTTCCCCTCCCAGCAACATCCTGATAAATCATTCTGAACCCCTTCCAGCTTAATAATATCCTTCCTATAACAGGGTGATTCTAACTGGACATAGCACTCAAGAAGAGGTCTCACCAATGTTTTTCCCAACCTCAACACCACATTTTAAATGGTATGAGAATTTCTTTCTTGACTGCCCTGATAGGCAGAATCTCTCTTATCAACAAATAGTCTCTATTTATAGTGCACACTCTACAGTGTCTAATTAAATGATTGACATGGGAAAGAATAGTATTACCAGCAACGCCCGTATCCTGAGAATGAATTTGGTAAAGTAAAGATCCATGGTAAGCAAGTGGTAGGACAGGTTTATAAGGAATGAATTCTTGTCTTTATCAGTTGTAGTGTAGGTTATAAGTATAAGGTGGTAATGTTGGAGCTGTGCAGAACTTTACTTAGGGCACAGCTGGAGGGCTGTGTGCAGTTCTGGTCACCATGCAACATGAAAGATATGGTTACACAGGAGGAAAAGCTGAGGAGGTTCATCAGGATGTTGCCTGGAATGGAGCATGTCCACTATGAAGAGAGGCTGGATAAGCTTGGATTGTTTTCTTTGGAGTAGGGAAAGTTCGGGGTGGAATTGATTGAGATTCACAGAGAGTGGTGGGCGTCTGGAACGTGTTGCCAGCAGAGGTGATAGAGGCAGGCACAGTAGATTCATTTAAAATGCATCTGGACAGATGCATGAGTCGGTGGGGAGCAGAGGGATACAGATGCTTTGGAATTGACTGACAGGTTTAGACAGTATATTTGGATCGGCTGAAGGGCCTGTTCCTGGGCTGTAAATTTTCTTTGTTATTTGTTCTGACCTTACGAGTGCATGAACATCACCTCACCACTGCCAGACATGACCAGTGCTCTCTCATTCCCTACCACATATACAATGAAGGACACAAATTCGACTGGGACAATGTAACCATCCTAGCACAGGCAACACAGAGACACGCAAGAAGCCTGGCACTTCAACTGGAACTCAATCAATGAACACATTGAACTGGACCCCATGTACAAACCACTCAGATAATGAACTGGAAGTACCAAAAGCAGAGACACATAAATACCAGGCAAGACGGACCACCAACACTTTATTGAAGATGCACTGATAATGACATCTAGCGAAGGGATGAAACGTCTGCAGACAAACACACCAGCTTGGTGAACAAACCTATGACCTCAAGGAAGAATAATTTTAAATTGAAAGGTGGGAGATTTAGAGGGGTTTGAGGAAAAACCTTATTTTCACCCAGATGATGGTAGGGGTCTGTAAGGCACTGCCTGGGAAGGCAGTTGAGACAGAAACCTTACATCCTGTAATAAGTACTTGAATGAACACTTGAAGTTTTATAAATGGAGCTAGTGAGAGAAAGTGAGATGAGTGTAGGTAGTGTATATTTTTGGCAGGACAGACCTAATGGGTCGACTGACCTCTTTTGTGATGTATGATTCAATGATTCTAAGCAGATACAAGGCTGCATGTTTCAAAACTTTGTTTCACTACTTGAATAAGTTACTGACCCATTGGCTGTCACTTCATGAATGCCTGAAATGCCTCAAGCAATTGAAAAGGGTCCCCAACCGAATTGGAGAATGTAATACAAGAGAGGGAATACTGACAGACTCCAGCTGACCCAATGATAAGGCATATCTAAAATAGGGTGAAGAAGCAGCTAATGACAGTAGGTTTATGCTCTTCAGCACATTAGCAGCCTCAAGTCAATTGTGCTGCCACCGTGATGTGCCAATGACCTAGAGTGAAATTACTTCGCTACGCCTTGACATAACTCCCATCTCCACCTTACTGATGTGGGTCAGAGTAATTGATGTTTGAACGCTATGCTAATGATCTGCAATCCCACAGCATTTACTCTAACCAGTGAAATTAGTAGTATGCAAATTTGAAACAAATGTTGCCATGTCTTTGAGTGATGCCTTGAAGAATCTTGAAACTGCAAATTAGAGAGTGCTTCGTTGCTGAATTATGTTCCAGATGTGGAAACCATATTCAATTGTTTACCAATAGCATTATTTTAAGACTAATCAATTTATTTGGTGCCAAGCCTAATTAATTATTTTTCACACAGAAATTGCATCAGGCTTTGTGTCCCTTTTCCACCTGTCAAGAAAACATGGGTATTATAAAGGTGTTAAAAATGATGACATATGAAGGACCCAAATTAATGAAATAATCTACAACATAGAAATGCAATGTATTTAGCCATCTGATGTCCTGAAACATTGGTCTGAATGTTCCCATTTATTTGGTGAAGTGTTTGTTTTATTCATTCACAGGATGAGTGCATCATTAGCTAGGCCAATATAGTAGCTAGTATTTGTTGTCTGTCCCAAATTACCCATAATGCAATTAAGAATCAACCACATTGCTGTGGGTCAGGAGTCATTCATAAGCCACACCAGGTAAGGGTGGCTGTTTCCTTCCCTCAAGAAAATTAGTAAACCAAATGGGGTTTTCCACAATCGATTCATGGTCATCATTAGACTCAAAATTTAAGATTTTTATTGGATTCAATTTCCAACATTTACCATGGTGGGATTTGAAAGCAGGTCCCCATAACGTTACCTCAGTCTCTGGATTAATAGCCTAGTGACAGTACCATTAGGCCATTGCCTCTTTTTGTAAAAAGATTTATGGTGTATCATCTGTTATGGTCCTTGTTGACATTCTGATGCAATTGTCCACTCTTCAGCTTACTGATCATGTAAATAGCCTCCATGCTTCCTGGCTCATGGTATTATATGGCAGGAGTGACAGAGCTGCTCACTGCTGCCACCATTTTATGGCATTGACACCACTGTTGCCATAGTTAAGCCCCAGCTCCACGGGGATTCCAGGTTCTGTAAGCCAAAGACTGGCCTTCACAATCTGTTGGCCCACTACTGTTACTGAGCAAACGGCTCAGGAAGTGAAGGTGCTGTTTTGTTTCACAGATAGGGACCTGGAGATGGCAGTGGATGATTGGTCAAAAGAAAAGGCAGTGCTTTTTTCCCTCAGATTGCCAAAGACAGCAACGTTACCAGAGGCAGCCAGCCTTGGACGTAGAATAACAGCCTGGGAAGTGTTGCATACAGGGACAAACACAACGTCAAAACAAAGCTATTGCTGGAATAAATGCCACCAACTTCTCCCTGCTAGCTCACTTCTCACTCAACTCTGTCACTCTCTCACCAAGGTTTATGAACTAAAACTGCTACTGTTGTGTGGAGCATGACTACTTAGTGGCTTTCACATAACTCATCCTCCAAAATCTACTCATCCTTTGTGTAGGCCTTGGTGAAACCACATCTGGAGTTGTCTGAAGAAGATGTTCTGGCTATGAGGAGAATACAACAATGGCTTACCAGGCTGATTCCTGGGATAGCAGGACTGATGTATAAAGAGACACTGAATCAGTCAGTACCAAATTAACTAGATTTTAGAAGAATGAGGGGAGATGTCACAGAAAACTATAAAATTCTGACAGAGCTAGACAGAATATAAACAGCAAAGATGTTCCTGATGACTGGGGTGACAAGAATCAGGGGTCACCCTTGAAGGATATCATATAGGCCATTTAGGACTGACATGAGGAGAAATTCCTTCACCCAGAGAGTGGTAAGCCTGTGGAATTCTTTGCCATAGAAAATGGTTAAGGACAAAACAATTGGACATTTTCAAGAGCTTACATATAGCTCCAGGAGCTAAATGGGTCAAAGAGTATGAGGAGAAAGCGATAACAAGGTCCTGAGTTGGTTGATCAGCCATGATCATATTGAATGATGGAGCAGATTCAAGAGGCTGAATCCTGCTCCTATTATCTGTATTTCTATGTTTGCTATCCTCTGTACTTCACTTTCCCTCAATAGGGTTGTCTCCCCATCTCCCCTGCTCCTGCATCACCACCACTGTCTCTCCTATCCAATCCTAAGATAATCAATCCCCCTGCTTTGCATTACTGAAGGATAAAATGTCTGAGCCTAGCAGAGAGGATGAAGACCCCTGAAGGGTGGTGGACATCAAGCTCCTCAAAACAAAATAAAGTAAACATGCTGGAGTTGGCTGGAGCAGACCATGTGCGGGGGTGCAGAGATCCCCATGTTTAGCAACCATGCGATCTTCACTGTGTTGCGCTGTGCTGCTCTTTCGTTAATACCAGTGCTAATTCATTCTTACCTCGAACCCATTTTTATCAGTTACACACAACCAAGCCTCCCTCTTCTCTAATCAGTAAGATCCTGTGAAACACTACAAACAACAAGGCCAGCACTATCTGCCCTCAGCTCAACCTCCACCTCCTGTGAGGAAGTCAGTCCATGTAGGTCTTTCACCTGTCACATCCATCAGTTCATTTCACCAAATCTCAGAATTGTTAGGGAACAGAAAGGGGACCATTCAACCCATCATATCTTCACCATTTCCATGACCTAATGTTAATCTCCTGCCTTCTTCCCATGTCTCTGTGCACTATTTATATCCAATTAATCTTCCAATGACTTCTTGAATGCCTCAATTGAACCTGCCTCCACCACAATTCTAATTAGAACATTCCGTACCCTAACTATGCCAAGGTTGGAGGATATGAGCTATTGGGAGAGGCTGAACAGGCTGAGGCTGTTTTCCTCGGAGCATCGGAGGCTTAGATAGAGATTTACCTTATAGAGATTTACAAAATTATGAGGGCATGGATAAGATAAATAGGCAAAGCCTTTTCCCTGGGGTGGGGGAGTCCAGAACTAGAGGGCATAGATTTAGGGTGAGAGGGGAAAGATTTAAAAGAGACCTAAGGGACATCTTTTTCACACAGAAGGGAGTACGTGTTTGGAATGAGCTGCCAGAGGATGTGGTGGAGGCTGGTACAATTGCAACATTTAAGAGGTATTTGTATGGGTGTATGAATAGGAAGGGTTTGGAGGGATATGGTCCGGGTGCTGGCAGGTGGGACTAGATTGGATTGGGAAATCTGGTCGGCATGGATGGGTTGGACCAAAGGGTCTGTTTCCATGCAGTATATCTCTATGACTCTATGACTGTGAGAACAGAGTTCTCTGTCAGATCACCACTGCTACTTTTGCAAATCACTTTAAAGCTATACCTTCTCATTCTTTTCATTCTTTCACCAGTGGGAACAGCTTGTCTGTATCTACTCCATCCAGCCTGCTCATGATTTTGAAAGTCTGTATTAAGAACAAAGAAGAAGAAAAAACAGTTCAGGAACAGACCCTTCAGTACACCAAGACTATGCTGACACATGAAACCTTTCTAAACTAAAAGCTTTTGCCTCTATGCGGTACATATTCATTTATTCCATACTTATTCACATGTCTGTCAAGGTGCCTCTTAAAAGTCATTCCTGTATTTGCCTCCACCACCTCCTTACCCTCTTTTACCTTAAATCCATATCCCACCGTATTTGACATTTCTATCCTGGGAAAAAGACTCTCACTACCCATTCTATCCATGCATCTCATAGTTTTGTAAACTTCTATCACATCGTCTTTCATTCTTCGATGTTCAAGTAAAAACAAAGCAGATTTGCCCATTCTATCTTCACAACTAATACCGTCCAAGCCAGTACCATCCTAGTAAGTTTTTTCTGTCACTCTCTAAAGCCTCCATATCCCTCTGGTAGTGTGGAGACTGGAATTGTAGACAATATTCCAAATGTAGCCTAACTAAAGTTCTATACAACAAAATCTTCTCTCAGCCTTCTTTTTTCCAAGTAAAACAGTCCCAAATTTATCAATGCATCCTTGTAACTGAAGTTAATATTTCACCTTGAGTTCGCTTTCTAGATATGAGTCAAGAGCAGGTTCTGGTGAGCACATCACTAATACAACTTCAGATTAATTGCTGACCCAGTCTAAAGAATCCCATTCGAGCTTCCAACTCTCCCCAGGACTATACTGACTGCTAACAGATAGGTCCCCTGACCACTAACAACCAAAGCCTGACAGATCATGGCCTGGCCCCTGGCTGACTTGAAAGGACAGGCCCAACTGAGAATAAACCAGACTCCAGATTGATATCTCGAAAAAACTCTATATGATAGACTTGTATCCCCACTCTAGTTCTACTTGAGCTGCAGAACTGCATGTCACCCAATCTCCAGATCAGGAGGACAGTGATCCCAGGACTCTGGAAGGACTGAGCACCTAATTGGCTGTGGCCAACCACCGAGACTAAGATTGGTTGAATCCCCAGACTGGCTGATACAGCATGTTCTCGGGAGGTGATGGCCGAATTGGTATTATTGCTGATCTGCTAATCTAGATAATCTCTTGGGGACCCAGGTTCAAAGCCTGCCAGAGCAGATGGTAGCATTTGAATTCAGTTAACAAACAAAATCTGGAATGAAGAGTCTGATGATGATTATGAATCCATTGCCCATTGTTGGAAAAACTCATCTGGTTTGCTAATATCCTTTCGGAGAAGAAACTGCCATCCATTTGTGACACCTGACCTATAACAATGTAAGGTGACACACTGATTAGCACTCTTGCCTCACAGTGCCAGGGACCTGGGTTTGATGCCAGCCTCAGGTGAACATAGTACAGTACAACCTTTTCAGCCCTTGATGTTATGCTGACCTTTTATCCTACTCTAAGATCAAACTAACCTACATACCCTTCATTTTACTATAATCCATGCGCCTATCCAAGAGTCATTTAAATGTCTCTAATATATCTGACTTTACCGCCACTGCTGACAGTGCATTCCACACACCCATCACTCTCTATGTAAAGAACTGACATCTCCCCTAAACTTTCCTCTAATCACCTTAAAATTATGTCCCTTTGTGATAGCCATTTTCACCCTGGGAAATTGTCTGACTATTTACTCTATCTATGCCTTTCATTACCTTGTACACCTCTATCAAGTCACTGCTCACCATTCTTTGCTCCTATGAGAAAAACCTCAGCTCCCTCAACCTTTTTTCATAAGACATACCCTCCAGTCCAGACAGTATCTGGGAAAGTTTCCTTTGCATCCTCTCTAAAGCTTCCACATCCTTCCTATAATGAGGTGACTACAATAATTCTGACCACAATATTCCAAGTGTGGTCTAACCAAGGCTCTATAGAGCTGCAGCATCACAGTTCTTAAACCCAATCCACCTGCTAATGAAAACCAACACAACATACACCTTCTTAACAACCCTATCAACTAGGATGGCAACTTTGAGGGGTCTATGGACATGGACTCCCAGATCCCTCTGTTCCTCCACACTGCCAAGAATCCTACCTTTAACCCTGCATTATTCATTCAAATTCAACCTTCCAATATGAATCACTTCACACTTTTCCAGTTTGAATTCCATCTGCCACTTATCAGCCCAGTTCTGCATCTTATCAATGTGACTACCTGTGTGGAGTTTGTACATTCCCCCCGTGTCTGCGCAGGTTTCCTCTGGGTTCTCTGGTTTCGTTCCAGAGTCAAAGATGTGCAGGTTAGGTGGATTGACCATGGTAATTGTGGGGTTACAGGGATAGGATTGGGGTGTACATTTGGGTGGGGTACTTTTTGGAAGGTTGGTGTGTATGGGTCGCCTGGCCTGCTTCCATGCTGTAGGGATTCTATGAATGTAATTGACTCTTAACAATAAATGCTGGCCTAGCCATCAATTGCCTCATCTCATGAATGAATAAGAAAAGTCTCTGACCCACTGCACTTGATTTTTGGGCATGGTCATTTGGTTGAAGAACTTGCAGCGTACTTGTTGTTTAAGTTTGATATGCCTTAGAATAGTTAACTCTTATTGAGAGTTAATTTAGTTCAGAAAGATTTCGCTAATGACCATTGTTTACTGAACCCGTCTTGAGTGAGTAGGATTAACATAGCCACAAAGTATCCAAGAATGTTAACTGTCTCCAAAAAACAAATGTAATTTTAATGAGCCTGAGCAATGTTATGAATGCCTCAGCCATTTTTAGGGACTGGCAATTTTTTCTTCATAACATTTGCTTTATCATTTGAGGATCATTCTGAAGGGTCACTGGAATCAAAATGTTAATTTTGTTTCCTGCTGAGTTTCTCCAGCAATTTATGTTTCTGTTTGTTCTAGATCTCCAGTATCTTCAGTTCTTTGTATTTTATAGAAGAGTCGTGTTTGTTACAATTATAAATTTTTAAAAATGAATGAGGTGATTTACCAGAAATAAACAAGCAATATGCATTAGGCTTCTCTTTCATCTAAACATTCAGTTCCTTCCTCAACAAATGGTTATGACACGGGGTAAACCCCTCTGCTAATGTAAACCTGACACACAGAGAAGCTCACCTCATGCCATAATCTGTTAAATTTCGAGAGACAAAGAGCCATTCCAGATTTCACTATTGAAAGTAAGATTAACAATTTTAATTGTTTAGTCCAACAGAGAACGTTAGAACCACTATTTACAACTCCTTTCTCTTAAACCTATCTTTTACCTCCCACTCTACAATATTGGTCCAATTAAAAAAAAACCTATTAAGATTTACAAGAAAATGTAATAATGTTTCAAAACCAGTCAACTTTGTTGATTTTCCTCTGGGTTTTCCTGCGTTACATCTTCTTCGGTCTTCTGCTGCACAACTTTTCTCGTAGACAGGTACCTTTCAGAGAGCTATTTGGTGAGCAGTCTATACTTGTTGGTGCTTGGTAATTCTCTCCTTAAGTGCTCAAAATATCTGGTTTTATACTGCAAAACATTGGTTCATGTCATCGGTCTAATGTCATCAAAACATTAAATTCAAATTCAATTGGATTTTGGTTTATGGGGCATAATTTAAACTGATTGGCCAAATTTGAATTTGTTTTTGCTCCATGGCAACTCCAGATTTTGGTTCAACCACGTGTTACATTTTTTTCTTGCTCAGGACATTCTGTGCTTTCAGTCAATCCTTGCTAGCTTCCTCTCTTTCTTAAAGGTACAGTACACACCTACACCTTCACAACAAAATTCCTAACTCTATTGCATCTACAAAACTGGATAAAACTCTGTTTCAAAATCTATCAATACTGATCTGATCATTGCTTTCTACAGTTCATGCAGGAATCAGTCGTTTTAAAATCTCTACTAGCATTTTCATAGGATGCATGTTACAAATGATAAGTCGATGAGTTTTTCTTCTAATGTAAAGAGAGAATCGGGATTGATACCTTGGAAAATTATCCATTCTTGCAAGTGTAGAGGGAAGAAGATGGGCTCATATTCCTGAAGAAGGGCTCATGCCCGAAACGTCGATTCTCCTGCTCTTTGGATGCTGCCTGACCTGCTGCGCTTTTCCAGCAACACATTTTCAGCCAAAATTATCCATTCTCCCTATGTCATGGCTGAGTTGCATTTTCCAACAATAAACTGGGTAAAGGTAAAATGTAACATCACTACAGTCTGACCAGACCATAAGGTTGCTCTCTCATTAGGGTTGCTGGTAGAAGTTTAACCTAAGGGTCACCACGCCTCAGGCAAGGAGAAAGGTTGAGAAGGAGAGCCCTTTGTGGCAACCTCATCCAGTAGGGGATTTAAAACCACATTGTTAGCATCATTCTGCATTGCAAATCAGCTATCCAGTCAACTGAACTGAGTCCCAAGCTGGGTATCTCACTCACCTTACTACTCTATGTGAGATCGTACTGTGCCAAAAAGGTTATCTGCCATACCTGACTACAAAACGGCAATAGCAACATTTCAAAAGTTATCACTGGCTGTGAAGCTTATTGAAATGTCCTGAGTGTGTGCAATGAACTCTAAAACTGCAAGTTCTTTCAGTATTCTGACAGGATCAAGACAAAGACTGCTGACATTGCAGGAATACAGCAGCTGCTGAGTTCTGTCCTTGGTTAGCAGATAGCAGTTATCTCAGACTGAAACAACACATCATGAAGACATTTATTTAAGAAATGCCATCACTCCATCAATTAATTATGTGACTGAACAAATGACCAGACATTGATATAGGCACCAGAAATTACTAAAGAACACAGGAGCAGTTGAATATGTTTGTGTCTGTGCTCACCAGAATTCAGAAGAATGAGGGGAGATCTGACTGAGTTATACAAAATGCTAAAAGGTGTTAATGAGGTGGACTTTGAACAGATGTTTTCCCTTGTGGGACCATCTTGAACAAGAGGTCATCAATATAGAGTGAGAGAAGATAGGTTCAAAACTGAGGTGAGGGAGAAACTACTTCTCTCAGACGGTTGTTGTGAATTTGTGCAACTCACTGTCCCAGAGTGCAGTGGAGGCAGAATCAAAAAACAAATACAAGACAGGATTAGATGGATTTCTAATAAAAACTGGGATAAAGGGCTCTGGGAAGTAGGCAGCAATCTGAGGTTAAAACCAAGATATGATCAGCTATGTTCATGTTAAATGGCGGAGCAGGCTCAGAGGGCTGAATTGCCTATTCCTGCTCCTAATAACAATGTTCCTGTGTTCCAGTACTTAAAACTGCTGTCTCATAGCACCAGGGATCCGGATTTGATTTCATCCTTGGGTAGCAGTCTGTGTGGAACTTGCACATTGCCCCCATGTCTACCTGAGTCCCCTCTGATGCTCCATTTTCCTCCCACAGTCTAAAGACATTCAGGGTAGATCCATCCCCTACACATCAGCCTTAACTCCCTTTCTCCCTTCCCACAACAACGACTGGGTCTCCCTTGTCCTTATCTACCATCCAACCAGCATTCACATCCAGAGGATCATTAACTGCCATTTCTGCCACCTCCAGTGGAATGCCACCACCGGACACACATTTCTCTTATTGGGATAAAAGGTTCTTTGTCAGAATGGTAGCCGGTGACAGGTGAGGTCCCGCAGGGTTCAGTGTTGGGGCCACAGCTGTTCACTTTATACATTAATGACCTGGATGAAGGGACTGGGAGCATTCTGGCGAAGTTCGCCGATGATATGATGTTAGGCGGACAGGCAGGTGGTACTGAGGAGTGGGCAGATTTAGACAGTTTAGGACAGTGGTCCAGGAAATGGCTGATGAAATTCAACGTGAGCAAATGCGAGGTCTTGCACTTTAGAAAAAAGAATACAGGCATGGACTTTTTTTTAAACAGTGAGAAAATTCATAAAGCCAAAGTACGAAGGATTCTGGGAGTGCTAGTCCAGGATTCTCTAAAGGTTGATTTGCAGGTTGAGTCCATGATTAAGAAAGCAAATTTAATGTTGTCATTTATCTCAAGAGGATTTGAATGGAAAAGCAGCAATGTGCTTCTGAGACTTTATAATGATCTAGTTAGGCCCCATTTGGAGTACTGTGTCCAGTTTTGGGCCCCACACCTCAGGAAGGACATACTGGCACTGAAGCATGTCCAGCAGAGATTCACACGGATGATCCCTGGAATGGTATGTCTAATATACGATGATTGGCTGAGGATCCTAGGATTGTATTCATTAGAGTTTAGAAGTTTGAGGGGAGATCTAATAGAAACTTACAAGATAATGCGTGGCTTTGAAAGGGTGGTTGCAGGGAGGTTGTTTCCATTAGGTGGAGAGACTAGGACCTGTGGGCACAGCCTTAAAATTAGAGGGTGTCAATTTAGAAATGAGGAGAGATTTCTTCAGCCAGAGAGTGGTGATCTGCGGAATTCATTACCATGGAGCGCAGTGGAAGCGGAGACGTTGGGTATCTTTAAGGCAGAGATTGATAAGTTCTTGATCTCGCAACGAATTAGGGGCTACGGGGAGAGTGCGGATAAGTGGAATGGAAATGCCCATCAGTCATGATTAAATGACAGAATGGACTCGATGGACCGAATGACCTTTAATCTACTCCTATGTCTTATGGTCTTATGATCTCTCCCCTCCCTTGTCAAACTTCCACAAGGACTGTTCCCTCTGAGACACCCTAGTCTACTGCTCCTTCACTCCCAATACCTCCCCCACATCCCCATGGCACCAACCCTGCAACCACAGAAGGTGTAACATGTGCCCATCTATATTTTCCTTCCTCAGTATCTAAGGGCCCGAAAATATTTCCTAGATGAACCAGTGCTTTATCTGCACTTCACTCAAACTTGTCTATTGCATTTGCTGCTCATAATGTGGTCTCCTTTACATTGGAGAAATGAAAATAGTCTGGGTGACCACTTTATGGAACACCAAATTCTGTCCACAATAAAGGCCTGAGCTTCCAGTTGTTTACCTCTTCAACACAACACTGTGCTTCCTGGCCAACATCTCTGTTTCAGGCTTACTACAGTGCTCCACAAAGCTCTACACAAGCTAAAAGAGCAACATCTCATTTTCCACTTGGGAACTCTATAGCCTTCTAGACTCAATATCCAGTTCAACAATTTTATGGCTTGAGGCCACTTTGTCTCATGTCTTACCCTGAACCCCACACAGCAGGCCTTGTTATCACATGGTCTGCTATTACAAACAGCCCATTGTTAGCCACCAGTAGTCCCATTAGTAGCTATTCATTCTTCTAGGCTGATCGCTATCCACACCTTTGTCTGTTCAATTGTTCTTCTTTCTCTTTGTGGACTTTTTAAACTTATCATTCACTCTTTACCCTGACACCCCCATCCCTTCTGAATAAAAATCAACATTTTCCCAGCTACCATTAGTTCTGTGGGAGAGTCACTTGACCTGAAACATTAACTCTGATTCCTCTCCACAGATGCTGCCAGACCTGTTGAGTTTTTTCAGCAATTTCTGTTTTTGTTGCTGAATATGTGCAGGTAAGGTGGATTGGCCATGCTAAATTGCCTCTTAGTGTCCAGGTATGCTGGGTAGATTAGCCATAGTAAATGCAGGGTTACTGGGATGGGGTGGGAGCAGGGTCTGGGTGGAATGTTCTTTAGAGAGTCAGTGCACACTAGATGGACCAAATGGCCTTTTTCAACACTGTAAGGATTCAATGGTTGCCACCCAACTGATTGAATTGATAAACTATTGCTCCTCCATTTTGAACTGCCCATACAAATGTTATCATTCTGCAATATACAGCATTCCACACATTGGTCACACCTATTAAAAAAACAGCTTTCAGCACTGGTTCTTGCTTTGTGTGATTGGTATTCCTATGTTCTTGGTTATTTTGCAGGGCCATCTATTTCAGACCACAGAAAGGCAAGATACTGCAGACTTTCGAACTCTGAAACAAAAGCAAAAAAAACTCTGGAAGTGCTCAGCAGGTCTGGCAGGATCTCCAGACAGAGAATCTATGAATGTTTCAGGTCGACAACCTTTCATCGGAATTCAGATTTCAGATCATCCATTGCTTTCTTCAAAAGCTATCCTTGTAATCAATCTTTTCCTCTTAACCATGCTTGCAATTGCAACATGACTGGCTGGGCTTAATGGAGCATTTTGCTGAGTACTGCTCATACAATAATTTTCTAGGCAGCAGAGAATGAAATATTTGTAGAAATTGCATAGGCTTTTGAACGGCTCACTTTGTGTTTCATTGAGAATTTCTTTTCACGATGAGCAAATATGTATTGTCATCACTTTTTACAGACTTTAGTAGAGTTAATAAGTACTGTCTTATTTTTTTGTTTCTCTAACTCAGGGCTTCTAAAATTGGGTGTGGGGACTCCGAATAGGTCATGAATTAAAATTTTAAGATTGTGAGTTGTGAGGCAGAATTGGACGCCATTGAGCTCAGACCAAGTTATAAATCTGTGCTTCTTTTTGTAACAGGCCCCCATTCTCATTGTGTCTCATCCTTGTTCTCACAACACTCTCCCATCTATTTTACCATTGCCGCTGAAGTGTTGTAACTATTTCAAGAATTCAAATAGGGTCAAAATGGGAAAAAGTGTGGAAAGCACTATTCCTTCACATAATTTATTAGATGTGCCTGCAATTCTTGCCAAACATTCTCAAGCATTTGCAAGACCTTGTTCCAGTTCACTGTTTGATTTAAAAAAAATGCCTTTTGTTGCTCGGAAGAATCAGCATACAGGACTTTGTGACACTTTCCAGAAATTTTTGAGTTATTGGTAAGTGTTGCTTATTGCTCTTTTAAAAGAGCTTTAACTACTATTCAAGACATCGACATTCCTGCCAACTGGAGATTTTACTTCTTAAATGTCCCGGTACCTTTCAAATAGACTGTGTAGACCCGTTTGCCATGGTGTGCTGTTTAAACTGGCTCAGTTTGCTGAGAAAATGGATGTCAGTTGTTAAAAATACACAGCTATCTGCAAGGTCTGTCACTAGATATATCATACCACCCATACTTTTCTGACAAATTATCCATCAATAAGCACTCTGAAGAGATTAGTTGTATTGCCGACCTTAGGAACATAGTTCTGCAATAGTCAGAGCTTCCATACAGATGGCTTTACCAACAGACAGGGCCTTTCATGTAATTACTTTTCTTCATTGCTCATTCATTAATCCCATATCCTCTTTCCTTCTTCTCTGCGAAAACAGATATGCAAACAGAAAATGTTGGAAATAATCAGCGGGTCAGTCAGTGCTGTCAAGAAAGTAACGCTCGCAGGTTGAATTTTATGGAGTATCATGTTGTCCAACCACTCCAGCTAAAACCTAGCACAGGGTTGCAGTCGTTTGGCTCAGATCCCAAAAGTGAGGGGATTGTGGGCAGGGGCTAGTGGGGGTGGGGAGGGGGGGGTGCCTTTCAGAATGCTGCCTTAGAAAGCTGCTAGCGAATCCAATTAGCCAGGAATGCTGGAGTCCCAATGAATGTTCAGTTGAAGATGTGGCCACCGTTGACACTACAGGCAGTTCCCAAAGAGGACACATCAATGAGGAGTGGATTGAAGGCAGTTCTGGGGTGTTGCTAGGGCCAGACAGGGTGTCCAAATAAAGGGGAATTTGCAGGGTAGGGGATTGAGGTAGGGCACTAGGTTTGAGAGGTCACTGGGAATATTAAAGGAGGGTGCTTCTCATCAACATGAGGCATCCCTCAAAGGAAATCTTGACACTCCCCTCATGGCTTGAGCTTTAGTAAGAACTGTAAGACCTGTTGTTGGTTATAATAGTTAATCTGTTAAACTGTGTTGTCAATACAGACTTTGCTTATTTATGCTATTTATATTAAAACCTGGTCTGATTACGTCTTATACTCTTGGTGCAGTATATTCGAAATGGATTGCTCTGTGTGATTTAAATTGATTGGAGTTGTCTCCCAATAATTGACTTACATGGCATTTGCAATCAACCAATAGCCAACCATTCATCAACCTGATAAACTTCAATCAGAATGTCCACAAATCATGTCATTATTGCAAACTATGGTTCTGAAGTCAGAATTTGCACTTAGAACAAATATTTACATTTTTGTTCGGCCTCTAATGTAAAAAAACCCCAAGGAAAGTGAAAATGACTTGAATGGCAATGTTTAGTCTGGAGAAAGATGATGCTAGGCCTGAACAGATAAATTAAGGCAGAGGAGTTTAGGGGAAATAGTTTAGTTGAAGAACTTGGTTCCTATGAATCATCAGTTAGGTGAATCAACCTGTCTGGATTGTTGCATTACTAACTAAGTACACTCACAAAACTCAACAGTTTCTGGCAAGACCACGTGTTTGTCTGGCAGTCCACCAAGTATCCACACCTTCCACCACGAGTACTTTGTGCAGAAAAAGAAACAGAAATTGCTGGAAAAGCTCAGCAGGTCTGACAACAACTGCAAAGAGAAATCAAAGTCAACAGTTTGGGTCCGGTGACCCTCCCTCAGATCTCTGTCTGAGGAAGGGTTACTAGACCCAAAACATTAACTTTGATTTCTCTTTGCAGATGCTGCCAGACCTGCTGAGCAATTTTCCAGCAATTTCTGTTTTTGTTTCTGATTTACAGCATCCACAGTTCATTCATTTTTTTTATTTAGTGTCTTTCAGTGTGTATTACCAAATGATGCTTTCTAGAAACACATCAAGATTTCCCTGGCAATGCCTCCAAATCTGTGACTTCCATCAGCAAGAAGGACAAAGGCCACAAATTACTTTCCAAGTCACACACTATTGAAATTGATATAACTAGCATAACTGATAGATTACTGTTATTTCATGTGTTTGAGAAGCATTCATTGAGCATCATGGATGGACCTTCACCAGATAGACTGCAGCAGTTCAAGAGCAACTCTCATCACTACCTTTATCAATGATGGGGAAGAATGGGAATAAGTGCCAGCGTTGTCAGCAACACACAATCCTTAGAATGAGTATTTCAAGGAAATAAATCTCAGATGGTGGTAACAAAAATGGGGGATGGTGAGGTGGTAATTAGAGCAAAGCATATGGAGTAGAAGTGATTGAAGATGAAGATGAGGGTTTAATGCATAGAAATACAATGGACCAGTACAGCTCTGCAAGGACAGAAGTACAAACACACTGTACATTATTATGTTAGAATGCACTCTAAGTTAATATAAAAATGGATATCCTGTTGAAAAACAACCCTTCTATTTCTTTGAATTTCTCCACAACACATATTTCATTGACCTCTGCATATATTACAGATTCCCAAGTCAATAAGACTAGATTTGGAATTTGTCCTTAGTCTTCACAGGCAAAAAAAAAGATGTGAATAATTCATTTAGCAGATCTGCCAGTTCCTGGTTCTCAATAATATTTCTGTTCAGCTTTACCCCTTAATTGACTCCAACAGGTCCTTAACATTCTGCCCACTTCATACTTTTTTTCATGCAGAAAAACTGTCTTTAGATTCCTTGAAGCTAGTGGCAATTGACATTTCATTTGTGATCAATTTCTTTCTAGTACTCATCTTTGTAATTATCAATTTTATTTTAATTTCATTTCTCATTACATTAAGATGCCTTGCATCTGAAATTAATCTTATGCACCCTACAGTTCCTCTTGACCATTTCTTGGTCCAGTTATGAATCTTTTTCGTTCAAAGATGTGGATGCCCTTTTTATGGTGTCCATTTTAGATTTGAGTCTGCTCTGCCATTCAATAAGATCATGGCTCAGAGGTGATAACCCTCAACTCCAGTTTTCTGCCTTTTCTCATTCCTTTATCAATAAAAAAAACACTCTGTCAGCCTCAGCCTTGAATATATTTAAAAACACAACCTCAACAGCCCTCTGCATTAAAGAATTACAGTTTCACCATCTTCTGAGAGAAAAACTCCTCTTCACCTCTGTCTTAAGTGGGTGATTCCTTACACTAAGATTATACGTTTTGGTCCTAAGCTCTCCCAGAAGGGGTAACAACCTGTTCCCATTTCGCCTGGAAGTTCTTTACTCAGTGTGTTGTGAGTTCATGGAATGCCCTGCCAGTAGCAGTGGTGGACTCTCCCTGTTTATGGTCATTTAAGCGGGCATTGGATAAGCATATGGAGGTTATTGGGCTAGTGTAGGTTAGGTAGGCTTCGGTTGGCGCAACATCGAGGGCCGAAGGGCCTGTACTGCACTGTATTTTTCTATGTTCTATGTTCTCTTAGATTCCTATATATTTTAATAATGTCTCTTATTCTCCTAAACTATAACGAATATAAGCCCAAACTATTCAATCTCTTATCATGAGAAAAAAACCTTTCATTCCTAGGATGAACTTAGTGATTCTTCTCTGGAATGCCTCCAATGCCAGTCCAGTCTGCCTTCCTCAGATAAGGGGGTTAAAACAGTTTGTAGTACTCCAGCTGCATTATGACCATGTCTTGTATATTTTTTAGCAAGACCTCCCTATCTTTATATGCCATTTCCTCTGTAATAAAGGCTAACATTCCAGTTGACGTCCCCATTACCTGCTAAACTTGGATGTCAGCTTTTTGTGATTGATGGAAGATGACTCTCAACCCCTTCTGTCCTCCAGCTTTCTGCAGAATTTCCCCATTTCAATAATATTCAGTTCTTCTATTCTTCCAGTCAAACAATATAACCTTACATTTTCCCACATTCCATTCCATTGCCCATGTTTTGCCTATTCACTTAACCTCTGCAGACTCTTTGTGTCATCCTCACTACCTGCGGTCCCATAAGTTTTAATATCATCTGCAAATCTGGCTATTGTACATTCACTTTCATTGTCCATGTCATTATTAAACATTTAAATAATCATGGGTCCAGCACCAAACCCCGTGGCACTCCACAAATTAGAGGTTTCAGCGATGCTAGAAATACTAATTTTATCCCAACTCTGGTCAACTTTTTTCTGGTGCCTTTTTACTTGTTGCTGATTTAATTCTCCTTAGATTTCTTAATATATCTCCGGTGCTTCACCTTCCAAAATTAGAAGCATCTTAATCTTATTATTTTTTAGCGTTAACTATGAAAGTAAATTTCACTTCCAATCATAACTTGCATCTAAATTCTCACTCATTCTAGATATCTAACAAATTTCTAATGGTTTGAAGTGTGAATCTAATATGGTATAGAGTTCATTCTGGCATCCTGCCATTTGTTTATATTTTTTGGGTGCTGTATTACTTCATTTTGATTGTGCCTTGTCTTTGCATTTCACCTTCCAGACATCACCAAAAATCTCCCTGCTAATTCTCAGATCTGAAACAACTCACTTCACATATGGTTACCATGAGCAGTTACTAAATACAAGTTCTATCTGTATTACTCTATTTCCCTTCTCATTCCTATTTTTAAACAAATTACCACTGTCCTGTACCATTATATTGTAACACTTATTTCATTTTTAAAAAAATAAACCATTTCTTCACAAGGGTTCATAGCTTTATCTTTATAAATTGACTCCAAGTTTGGTTCTATTTTACCTCAAAATGAGTTTCTATGATGCCTGTAATTTGTGAACTGTGTGTACCTCTTATTCCAAGAGGTTGTTTCTCATGCATTTTCCATTTCTATAAAAGCGTTGACAACTTTAATGGCTTTTATCCATTTCTGAACTATTTTATATTTCAATTCCTCTTTTGTGAATAACAATCAACTCATATCTATGTATGCCAATGTCACAGCCTTGCTGCAGACTACATCCAGTTTAAATGAGTCCCAGTTACTGTTTCATATTCTCTCCAACAGCTTAGTTTCTCAGCTATTATATGCAGACTATTCTTCTGAAAGCATTAGTGAAGAGAATGGTATGTCTAGCCCACTGAGACACAGAACTGGAGAATCTATTTAAGCTATATGATGACCTTGAATGCTGTATGTATTCTTTGCCCCATCAACTTACACATTCTAATCTTTCAGGCCACTTCTAAATAGGAATGTTTGATATGATTGGACCCTCTAGGCTGAGCTATCAGGTCTCTTGTTGCCAACACAACCTGGCTTGATGGACTCTGGGAGTTGACTGGTGTAGTTTCTGTTCTAATGATGCTTGAAAAAGAAGACTGATCACACAGCTGGGTCACTGTTCATGCTTTAATGGAGGCCAACAGGTCATGCAGAACATGATAATGGGTAATGAAGCTTCAACTAACCAAAGGAAAGGGGGAGAGCAGAGGGTGGAAGCCAATCTTGGGTCAATATTTTGATTCTTTCTAGCCCTGACTCTGGCAATATGTGTTAATAGATGATTTGAATGTGAACATCAAAGAATGTAACATGGGTTAAACTGCACATTTTCGTAAGTGTCTGCAATGACACTTGCCCAGGGACAGTATCACTTATTGAAAGGAACCTACTTAAATTGGCATTGAAACCAGGTCTTTCATTAAAACTCAAATTGTGTTATGATGCTGTTTTAACTTGAAAAACTACTTTACTAAATAATAAATCTACAATACATTCAGTTCATCACTTCTGTGCCAGGTATTTGTTAAAACTCCAAATATTCTAACATTCCTGCTCTTGTTTCAAAGACATATACTTTCAAGTGTCTAGCAAATTCGAGGTTGCAACATACTATTGAATCCTCTGCCATTCTTTCATGCTGTAGATCACAAATCTCATTCCATAAATTGTATTATCCTCACATTTCATCTGTTTCTTTATCCAGGCACCATAACTCTTTGTCCTCTGGCAAAAATTCTAATTGTGATCTTCATGAATACTATTTAAGTGTAGTTGGACTTCTTTGTGTATTACTTGTACACAAGCATAAGGCCATTTGAAATAACATATTAAATGTGGAAATTCATTAAAAATTTGAGCTTTAACACTTTCTGTATTAGAGATCCTAAAAGTGTAGTTGCAATAGAAATGTACCACATCATAATGTCCTTAGGTTAGAATTATCAAGGATAAAGATGCAGATTAAAATGATTGTCTGAAAGGTAACAAAAATACATTTAAAAATATCAGATGAACTTATCTATAAAAGATAGAACTTTTAATGTTCTCTGAAGAATGTCATTGAAAGATCACCTAGCTCTAATGTTTTATTCATTTTTTGAAGCTTTAATTTCCCTTAACATATCATGACTGCATTTATAGTGTCAATGTTAACCAATGCAACTATTACTTCCATTGTCCTTCAATTGCACCTTTCAGAAAGTGATATTGACACAAATAAAATGATCCAACAAAAAAAATAACATATTTCAGACCAATTATGTTTACCAAACAAAATTTCAAAACATTTTTCTTGAATGTTTTTAACTTGTCTATATTAAGCATTCCAGAAGAACAAATGAAAGTTCTATTTTTGTTGGATTTCCTGTTGAGTGCAGATCGCACACTTCTTATCTATAATAAAAACTTTAGTTTCACAGTTGGGGCAATGACTTTGTAGGGTACTGCTCAGCCTGCAGATCATGTACTTGCTGCTAACTATTTCATAGACTGAACACAACAATTATGAAGAACTTTACATGCCTGATTAGACAAAGAAGCATAGGTCAGAATATCCACTTATTAAACAGAACACTTATTAAGCAGAGGACCTTGGTGGTCTCAGTCTAACTGGAATTATACTGCATTTATTGCAAGCTATAGTGACTGGTTAGCTTATTTGACTAGATAACTGGAGCGTAATACAGACTAAGTGTGTGTTCAGTCCCAACACTGATTGGTATAGTTCCATGGTGATATTATTGAGTTAACTGTGGTTAATAATCCTTGAACAACAAGTATGCTTCTTAAAGAGAGATTGCAAATTGGTGTGAGACTATGTATTCAGCCAGTCTTGCATTTGGGAATCAAACTGCCACATTTGTGTGAACACAATTGCAAAACTGACTTTCATGAATGCGACTGTTGTTATGTTCTCTTTTTATTTTTATAAGTGCAGGAAGCATGTCAGAGCAGGCAAGGGAAATCCAGAGACAAGATACCCATGGTTGAATCTTCACATTCAGTAAAGCTTTCAGACTGCAAACAATTTTCTGGTGAATTATTTTGTTATATTATGTGGCAACTTCAACAATCTATAATTTGCTTAGTCTACAGAAGTGACTCTCCTGATTAGCTAATGGTCCATTTGTGTTTGTCAAGTCTCTTTTAAAAAAAAATGACATCATTTCAGCAAAATCCAAGATTTCAAATGCGCATTCTAAGTAAATGAGAAAATTAATTTTCCTCAAATGTTGCTTAATCCTTATTTGATGCATTATCACACAAAAAAGCTAATTTCAAAGCATCAACAATAGAATAAAATAGACTGCTGTCATGTGTGAATTTATTTCAAAGGAGGTTTAGTGGCACCCCCAGGTGGACATCTATTGAATGGTATATTCTTTATAGCCTACCAACTAACCAGCACCAACTTACTAATTCTGTTTGTCAAAGTTGGATATTAATTTTATTTTTAAATATATTCTTAGGATGTAGTGTTGCTATTCCACCCATAATTTATGTCCATGCTTAGTTGTTCTGAGGAGATAGTGGTAGGCTGTCTGCTTCAAGAGATGTACCGTTTGTTCAGTCACTCAAGAGGCAGTTAAGTTGTTAGCATGGGATTAGAGTTACAGATGTGTTAGAACAGCTCAAGTGGCAGAGGATATTAGCAGACAATTGGACAATCTCATGAGGACATTCATATTTCCACATTTTTAAAAGTCTACGTTCAACTTTTAAAAATGATTTCTGATCTTTTTAAAACCGAATTCAAATGTCATAGTGGGAAGTGAATTTATGTTTTAGTCAGATTGCTAGCTGTTGCTTATCCAGTCCCATAATCACTAAGTGACTGCATCTTTTTGAATACTTGTTAAATGTTCATTGATTCACAGTAGCAATGGACATTGGCAAGTTTACATCTGAAACTGTTTTTGGAAGTAACTAACAATGGTATGAACATCTGATCAATGTTACTGCACAAATGATTAAAATCTTCCTAGCAAATTCTCTCTTACCTAACTTAACAAGAACAATTGGTTCATTTTAAATTGAGTACAACTTCCAATGATGAGGCATACAGATTGAAAATAGATCTCTTGACATGACTAAATTGCCTTTGCAAGATTGCACCTGCAAGATTCAGGGCAGTGCAGTGGCTCAGTGGCTAGCACTGCTGCCTCACAGCACCAGGGACCCAGGTTTGATTCCAGCCTCGGACTGTCTGAGTGGGTTTCCTCCCATAGTCCAAAGATGTGCAGGTCAGGTGAATTAGCCATGCTAAATTGCCCATAGTGACAGGTGCATTAGTAGGGAGTGGACAAATGGGTCTAGGTGGGCTACTCTTCAGAAGGTCAATATGGACTTGTTGCCCCGAAGGGCCTGTTTCTGCACTGTGGGGAATCTAATCTAATCCCAAATTATTATGGTGATGCCTAAGGATCAAATTTGGATATTTCTTGGATCAATCTCTTCCAACTCCAAGTGCAGCAAATATCCTGTGTTCACACCTGAAACTGAGCACAAGGCTTAGAGGCAGTAATAGGCCATTCAGCTCTTCTACCTGCCTCACAGACAAATGCAAACTAATTTATTCGTCACTTAGAATTAAAATCTCCTCTATGTAACAGCATAGTAGCAAAATATGTGGGTATTGGAATACTGAAATAAAAACAGGAAATGTTGTAGAAAGTTAGCTGGTCTTGCAACATAGGATCCCTACAGTGTGGAAAGAGACCATTCAGCCCATCAAATCTGCACCAACTCTCTGAAGAACTTCCAACTCAGAACCAACCCTTCCTGTCTGCCCCATCCCTGCAATCTAAGCATTTATTGTGTCTTATCCATCTGGTTTGTTTAGCAAAGCCAATCTTTGGACTGTGGGAGGAAACTGGAGCACCAGAAGGAAAACCGCAGAGACACAGGGAGAACATGCAGCAAGGCTGGAACTAAATCCATGTTACTTGTGCTGTGAGGTTACTGTGCTAATCACTGAGCCACTGTGCCATGCACTTGTGGGCAGAGGAACACTGTTGAGGTTTTGAGTCCATTATGACTCTTCTGCAAGACTGAAAGCAGTAGGCAAATGCTGTTGTTTTTTTAATGCTGCTGACAAGGGGGAGGTGGAATGAGAGGAACTCTCTCACAGGTGGTGACTGTGCTCAGGGCAAAATAAAAAAGGAAGTGCTCAAGGTGGGAAAGCCACCATTCATTTGTCAATTCACCCAAGATTATAGGTATCTCCAAGAAATTTAACACTCCTCAGACAGTTTCCAACTATTCACACAACCTTTTCTTTTTGTTCTGCGCATCCTCATGATTAATTCTGTCATCCTTCCCCCCCATCAAAAATTTTCCGGCCCCTTTTGTTACGGAAGAAGAGTCACATTGGATTTAAAATGTTAACTTTATTTTTTTCTTCACAGATGTTAATCTGAAAATAATGAAATAGACTGTGGCTAATTGTTTTTAGATTAGATTACTTACTGTGTGGAAACAGGCTCTTTGGCCCAACAAGTCTACACTGACCCAGACCCATTCCCCTACACCTAACACTACAGGCAATTTAACCTGGCCAATTCACCTAACCGGCACATTTTTGGATTGCGGGAGGAAACCAGAGCAAACCCGCACAGACACAGGGAGAACGTGCAAACTCCACACAGAGAATTGCCTGAGACAGGAATTGAACGCGGGTTTCTGGCGCTGTAAGGCAGCAGTGCTAACCACTGTACCACCCACACGGCACTGTGCCATCATGTTCTATGATCTATCTCCTAATTCAGTATCCAGTAAGAGAAAAAAAATACATGATAACTTATTAGTGGGCGGCACGGTGGCACAGTGGTTAGCACTGCTGCCTCACAGCGCCTGAAGACCCGGGTTCAATTCCCGACTCAGGCGACTGACTGTGTGGAGTTTGCACGTTCTCCCCGTGTCTGCGTGGGTTTCCTCCGGGTGCTCCGGTTTCCTCCCACAGTCCAAAGATGTGCGGGTCAGGTGAATTGGCCATGCTAAATTGCCCGTAGTGTTAGGTAAGGGGTAATGTAGGGGTATGGGTGGGTTTCGCTTCGGTGGGTCGGTGTGGACTTGTTGGGCCGAAGGGCCTGTTTCCACACTGTAAGTCTAATCTAATATAGACCTCTAAGAGCTGAAAACAAAGGAATACGCGAGATGGGAATTGAAGTATCATAAGCCTAGATTTTCCCACAGTTTTCTGTCGAAACGTTGGTGGATTTGAGGACAGTGAGGCTGAAAACTTTCATCTCCTATGTGTTGCACAAGTCAGCCATGCGACTACTCATCATGTTATATGATCTCTCTTTACCATTGCTCAACGTAAAGTAGATTTACCGCTACCATCCCCTTTCAGAATAGGATCCACTGGCTTTCTTGCTCCAGTGTGATAGAGGCAAACCATTAGGGAGAATATCAAGAAGAGGCTATTGTCTTGAATGAGATGTGGCTCATTACTTGATAGCAGCTATGTACAAGTTACACTGATGTACAGATATTATTCAAGAAATAATGAGAAATTATATGCCTTACTCCTTTGAAATCCTAAGCTGTCATCCCTACAAACCCATGTTATCATAGCAAATGGTCCTCAGCATTAACCCTGTCAGAAGCTTACATTATTATAAGATACTGTATTCCCTCCATTTCCTATTTTCTGGATGTAGTAGCAGGCAGGAGTAGTAGTCATTTTACAGTGAGAAGCAAATCATAATAATAAGTAGCTACATGTCTCCTATGATTTGTATCATTTGCATGTTGGACTCAAGGGAAGCTTGTTAGGACCAAGCACTCAGTGTGTGAAGGACAGGCAAGAGGAGAAAAATATAAATTTTCAAAAGTATGCTTTGTGCAAAAGTTCATAAAGTACAATTCAAACATTAACTATCACAAGATATGTGATTCATTGTCATTAAGAACTTGTGAATAGCTTGTTCTTTAAAGGTTTGAAAGAGAATAAAATTGCTGTATGATATATAAATATCATTTCATTTAAACATATTTTTCTTTTCTTTTAATTGGACAATTAAGCTTTGAAAGCAATCGGCCAGTTTGGTAAACAATAAAAAGAGCAGAAATGCAATTACATTTCATGGGAACTGCTAAAAAGTATTTTAATTAAAACTGATACAGTTAAAAATAAAAGCTATAAAACATTATAGTGAATTGCATGTAACAACGTGAACTTACAGCTACATTAATTAGAGCAGTAAGCTAGTGAGGAATCAGAAGGAATGCTAACACCTACAATTTGCTTATGGATTTCAAAAGTTGCTTGGGAGAAATGTTAGCTGCAGTGTTAGTTTTTTCTTTAAATGTTCGCATTTCATGAGGCAATTCCAAAAGAGCAAAGTACCTATTTGATTGAGTAATTTGGGAAAAACCATTACCTCTTGTTGGACTCTCAGAGATGAAGGATCATCAATTTAATATCATCGTTAAGAGGCTAAGAGAGGCTCAAAGGCTTTTCTTTACGTAGAGGTCGTTGGAGTGTGGAACACTGCCAAGACGAATTTTGACAGCAGGTGCTTCACTTGTGTTAAAACAAAATTAATCAAATAGTTGAAGTGGAGGGAAGTTCAAGGCTCTCACGATGGAGTGAGGAAGTCAGATTAGAATTATGACTATATAAATTGCTCTTGCAATGTGTTGGATTTTGTAAGATGGTCTTCATCTGTGCTGTGAACTACTATGTTTAAATTTCCTATGTGTAACAGTCCCTTATGAAGCTGAGGGACTCTGGCACAGTTGTGGGCAGGTGTGAATATTAAAGCAGATCACCGTAAAACTTGAAATTCAGAAGTTGTCATTAATACCTCAAATTGAGGCAAACTTATATCTTCCGAATGAGGTCATTATAAATATTTAAGGTGTAAGATCTATACCACGTGTTACAAGCCTCTGAAATGTATTGTGAAACAAAACTTGTAATTTAAGTCCTACGATCAGTTGAAGTCAAAAGAAATAAAGGGTTGCCATAAACTAAATAAAGCTACTTCCTGATCTCCATCAATATGTTTGGAAATAAAGCTTGCAAAATGTTTCAAGGACACAACATATCTTGGGGTTCAGATGACATTGATAAATTACTTCAGTGTCACTTTTGAGGTTTATGATTTCAGGAGACTGCCTCCCTATATTGTTGCCAAGTAACAGTCCTTCCATCATTCTGCATACCTGTACGTAGAACAACAAGATCAAGATTTCCTGATGGATTCACACAATGTTAACAATCTATCTAATGGAGCAGGCAATAAAGGCTGCTTCAATAGCAGTGTTTCATCCACATGCACACAAAAACAGAAAGAAATTCCAAGCCAGAATAAGATAGATGAATATCATTAGTGGACTTGAGGGAGTTCAATACTGTTCATTTGAGGATAGTGGTGTGGTATTAAGAATTAGCCTGATCAAGCTCAATCTACATAATTACTGTCAAATTGTTAGAAGTATATTCCCACATATACACTATCACTTAATGTTGTTTTGGCTAAATCAAAAGTTGAAGCCTAAAAATCAGAGAGTAATAGAGGCAGATAGCATTGAATCAACCCCTCAGGCCAACCAGTCCTACTATTTTCCCAAACTAAACCAGCCCCATTTGCCTGTGCTTGGCTCATATTCCCCAAACCTTTACACTTCATGTACTTGTTCAAATGACTTTTAAATGTTGTAGCCGTACCTGCATCCACCACTTCCTCTCCAGTTCATTCCATAGACGAATCATTGTCTGTGTAAAAATGATCCCCTTATGTCCTTTTTAAAACATTCCAATCTCACCTTAAAAATATGCCCCCTAGTTTGTAATTCACCAACCCTAGGGATACTTATCATTCACCTTATACGGGATCCTCCTAGTTAAATATCACACATCACCAGGTTATAGCCCAACAGGTTTATTTGGAAACACAAGCTTTCGGAGTGCTGCTCCTTCGTCAGGTGATTGTCAGGTGATGAAGGAGCAGCGCTCTGAAAGCTAGTGTTTCCAAATAAACCTGTTGGGCTATAACCTGATGTTGTGTGATTTTTAACTTTGTTGACTCTAGTCCAAAATCAGTACCTCCAAGTCATATGCTTACCATGATTGTATAGGCCTCTATATGGTCACCCCTCAGCCTCCTATGCTCCAAGGAAAATAGTTCCAGGCAATTCCATCTATTTTTATAATTCAAATCCTCCAGTCCAGGCAACATTCTAGTAAATCTTTGCTGAAATCTCTCTAGTTTAATAATGTCCTTCCGCTTGCAGGGTGACTGGAACAGCACACAATACTCCAGAAGAGGCCTCATTAACATCCTGTACAACTTCAACTTTGATATTCCAAAATCTATACTCAAATCTCTGAGCAATGAAGACAAACATGCTAAATGTCTTTTTCACCTCCCTTTTTATCTGTGATGCAAACTTCAAAGAATTTTGTACCTGAATCCCTGGATCTCTCTGTTCTACAACACTACTCAGGGCTCTAACATTTAATTGTATACGTCCTGCCTATTTTTATTTTACAAAATGCAAAATCTTCTGTTTATCTAAATTAAACTCCATCTGCCGCTCTTCAGACCATTGATCCAATTAATTAAGAATTCATTGTAATCTTTGCTAATTTTCTTTACTATCCATTGTACAACCAATTTTGGTAGGTGAAAGTGAGGACTGCAGATGCTGGAGATCAGAATCTAGATTAGAGTAGTGCTGGAAAACCACCAGGCATCAGGCAGCATCCGAGGAACAGGAAAATCGATGTTTCAGGCAAAAGCCCTTCATCAGGATATATGAAGAAGCCTGATGAAGAGCTTTTGCCCAAAAGAACAATTTTCTTGCTCCTTGAATGCTGCCTGACCAAACAACTTTGCTGTCATCCACAAACTTATTAACTCAGTGGTTAGCACTGCTGCCTCACAGCACTAGGGTCCCAGGTTCAATTCCCGCCTCAGGCAATTGTCTGTGTGGAGTTTGCACATTCTCTTTGTGTCTGCGTGGGGGTGCTCCAGTTTTCTCCCACAGTCCAAAAATGTGCAGGTTAGGTGAATTGGCCATGCTAAACTGCCTGTAGTGTTAGGTGTAGGGGAATGGATCTGGGTGGGTTGCTTTTCGGAGGGTCGGTGTGGACTTATTGGGCCGAAGGGCCCATTTTCACACTGTAGGGAATCTAATCTATTCTCATCCAAATCATTTATAATAATGACAAACAAATGTAAACCCAGGACCAAACTCTGTGGAACACTGTTGGTCATGGACCTCCAGTCCAACAAACAACACTCCACCACTACCCTCTATCTCCTACCATTGAGCCAATTTTATATCCAATTGGTTTCATATGCATTTATTTTTACAGTGCCAATATTTAATTGTAACCTGGTCATGAGCTACCTTCTTACTGACACATTGCAGTGAATATACTTTGATAAAGGTTTGCGGCAGAGAATTCCATGATTTTAACCAAAGCTGATGATTATTGATATTAATTTAGCTGTAAATTTCCATCCTGTGTGATATTGAGTTGGAGGTACTCCCATACACTTCTGCCCTTGTTCTTTTAAGTAGAGGATGAAGTGCTGTCAAAGGAACATTTGTGAGTCGTTGTGTTACATCTTCCAGTTTGTACATAGAGTTGCCACTGTGCGCCATTAGTGGAGGTTGTGAATGTTTTGCATGACAAACGCCTACCAATCAAATGTGTTAATTTGGCCTGGATAATTTCGAGAATGTAGAATCCTGTTGCAGCTGCAACCATCGCAGTAAGTGTGGATTATTCTGTCACACTCCTGATTGTTCTGGAGAGGTTTTGAAGTTCCAGAGGGAAGGCTATCACCTACAGAAGGACACAGTACAATCAACAGTGACTAATCCTGACCTTACAATGGCAGGAAGTCAATGGTGCAGCTCAAAGTAATTAGGACACAACTTTTTTTATTCACTTACGGGACATAAGGCAGCATTTATTGCTATTCCCTCATTGCCTAGAGGGCAGTTAAGGGTTAAACTACATTGCTGTGGGTCTGCAGTCACATGTAGGCCAGATCAAGGAAGGATGGCAGTTTCCTTCCCTAAAGTGCATTAGTGACACAGATAGATTTTTCCCAACAATTGGCATCATTAGATTCAATTCAAGTTTTGTACCACATTCAAATTCTACCATCTGCCATAGAGGGATTTGAATCTGGGTCCTCAGAATATTACCTGGATCATTGGGCCAAAGGGCCTGTTTCCACACTGTAGGGAATCTCTCAATGAACTGTCCATTAATAGTGTGCTAGTTCATCACCTTCCCTGGATGCTACCGTGAAGAACTGAAGTAGTCGAGCCCCAACACCTGTAGCTATCTCGGGCCATTTGAGAATTTCTCCCTTTGATACCCATTGCCTTTCTGTTTTGCTGAGGTATCATGCTTCTAAAGTTCATTAAAATTCCATTCTTGTCAAGTTATTCACTCCTCACCTTTGGAATTCAAATACTTATTCCACATTTGGAACAAAACTACAATCAGGTCTAAATATTGATATAAGACCTGATTTAATGGTTCTGGGACAACCAAGCATCAAAAAGCAGGTAAGTATTAGGCACTGCTTAATGGCATTGTCAGTTACACCTTCCATTACTTTGCTGATGATTTGGAATGAGGTATGGATTTCTTTTATTGTTGTTCTTTCTATGGAGCAAATGAACCTGCATTAATTTAACACCATTGTATAAATGTCTGTATTTTAGCTCTATCAGAATAACTTGGGTCAAGGCACAGCTGGTTGTGATGCATTCCATTGATGCAGAATTGGAAATGTATTATTCTTTAATTCAACAGGAGAACAGTAGCACCTCGTACTTATATCGTACTTAACATAGCATAACATCTCCAGCTGCTTCACATAGTCAATGAAAGAAAAAAAAACACAGAGCGTGAGATTAGAGCACTGAGAGTCATAGTCATAGAGGTATACAGCACAGAAATAGACCCTTCGGTTCAACTTGGCCATGCCGACCAGATATCCCAACCCAATCTAGTCCCACCTACCAGCTCCTGGCCCATATCCCTCCAAACCCTTCCTATTCATATACCCATCCAGATGCCTTTTAAATGTTGCAGTTGTACCAGCCTCCACCACTTCCTCTGGCAGCTCATTCCATACACGGACCACCCTCTGTGTTAAAATGTGGCCTCTTTTATATCTTTTCCCTCTCACCATAAAGCTATCCCCTCTCGTTCTGGACTCCCCACCCTCGGTAAAAGTCTTTGTCTATTTATCCTATCCATACCATTCATGATTTTACAAATCTCTATAAGATCACCCCCCAGCCACCGACATTCCAGGGAAAACAGCCCTAGCTTATTCAACCTCTCCTATAGCTCAATTCCTCCAACACTGGCAACATTCTTGTAAATCTTTTCTGTGCTCTTTCAAGTTTTGCTCCATCTTTCTGAAAGGATGGAGACCAGAATTGCACGCAAAATTCCAAAAGTGGCCTAACCAATGTCCTACACAGCCGCAACATGACTTCCCAACTCCTGTACTCAATACTCTGACCAATAAAGGAAAGCATACCAAATGCCTTCTTCACTATCCTATCTACCTGCGACCCCACTTTCAAGGAGCTATGAACCTGCACTCCAAGGTCTCTTTATTCAGCAACACTCCATAGGACCTTACCATTAAATGTAAAAGTCCTGCTAGTGTTTGATTTCCCAAAATGTAGCATCTCATATTTATCTAAATCGAACTGTCACTTCTTAGCCCATTGGTCTATCTGATCAAGATCCAAACACAGTTTAGGTGAAAGAGTTTAATTTTCAGGATAATTTAAAGGAGGAAAGAGATAGAGACAGGGGGGCAGATGTAGGAATGGAAGTGCAGATTTGGGTTGAAGACATTGAAGGTATGGCCACCTGTGATGGAACAATTAAAATTCAAGAGATTTAATGGAATGTGTGTATATTTGCTGGTTTAAAATACTGGATCTCAGTTCTGACAGGACACTGTAAATATTGGTTTCTGCCAGAGCTATCTGGAATATGTTGGGTAGAATCGTCACTTCTGGCTGGTATTGGTCGAACTACTGATACCACGTAGGGAAGGATACTCCTCAAATTCTAAGGCAAAAGGAATGGTCTGACCTGATTAAGAGCAAAAGATTACTACATATTACTTCATAGTTTGTAATGTTACATCTAGGGGACATGATTACCTCTGTGAGTATAAGAATAAATACGTGTTGATACTTTAGCTACACACTGCTAATACGAAGTACAATCACTGAAGCACATATTGGAGACTGGTACATGGTCAGGTTAACTACTTCCAGAAACAGTCCTTTACATCCTGATGAGCAGACCTATATCAATAAACTTATTCAGCTTTTTACTAGCTTTTCCAACAGATAGGTGCGCTCTTGTTGTGCAATGGTAACAATCCTAGGTCTGAGCCAGGAGGCTCAGGTTTAAGTCCAATCTGCTACAGAGATGTGTCATTACACAATACTCAAGGTTATGGATCTAGTGCTGGAAAATGGAACCGGCATAGCTTTGGCAGTCCAGATCAATGGACTGAAGAGCCTCATCTGTAATGTATGGTTCTATGGTCCTGAAACAGATTGATTAATAATACCAAAAACAGGTAGGTTATTGGGCTAGAAGGGTTTACAGGGACAGGGAATGGAGGTATTTCTGAACAAAACAAGAATTCTAAAATTGAAACATTACTTAACAGGGAGACGGTTAGGTCAGCATACAGAGGATGGTGGCTAAATGGGATTTAGTGCAAGTTGCAACATGAGCAGCAGAGTGTTTTTTGACTATATTTAATGGAAGATAGAATGTGGAAGGCCAATCATGTAGTGATTATAATGGGGTCAGCTAGCTGGATCCCAACACTTCACCCCATGCTATTGCGTAAATGCTGCCCACTCCACATCTCATGTCAGCTTTGATGAAGAGTCATCCAGACTCAAAACATTAGCTTGCTCTCTCTTTCTGTGGATGCTGCCTGACTGGCTGTGATTTCCAATATTTGTTGTTTTCAGTACATACTCCAGTATCCACAGTAATTTCATCCTATTCGCAAAATATGAGTTCTGCAAATGGACCAGGTTAAGAGCCACAAGCAGGAAGACCTGGCTGACATAAAAAAATGAATGCCAGGGATATTGGGCCCCTGAAAGCCTGACTCAGTGATAGGCAGTGTTATTGTTAAAAGCTATGCATTTATAAATAAAGACTGACTGGTGATGGGATGCCAGTCTCTGAAGAGTTATTTCAAATCAGAGTTATATTAGAGTAGACATATAGAGTTATAGAATCATAGAGATATACAGCATGGAAACAGACCCTTCGGTCCAACCCGTCCACGCCATCCAGATATCCCAACCCAATCTAGTTCCACCTTCCAGCAGCCGGCCCATATCCCTCCAAACCCTTCCTATTCATATACCCATCAAATGCCTTTTAAATGTTGCAATTGTATCAGCCTCCACCACTTCCACTGGCAGCTCATTCCATACACGTACCACCCTCGACATGAAAAAGTTGCCCCGTGGGTCTCTTTTATATCTTTCCCCTCTCACCCTAAACCTATGCCCTCTAGTTCTGGACTCCCCGGCCCCAGGGAAAAGACTTTGTCTATTTACTCTATCCATGCCCCTCATAATTTTATAAACCTCTACAAAGTCACCCCTCAGGCTCCGATGCTCCAGGGAAAACAACCCCAGCCTGTTCAGCCTCTCCCTATAGCTCAAATCCTCTAACCCTGGCAACATCCTTGTAAGTCTTTTCTGAACCCTTTCAAGTTTCACAACATCCTTCCAATAGGAAGGAGACCAGAATTGCATGCAAAATTCCAACAGTGGCCTAACTAATGTCCTGTACAGCCGCAACATGACCTCCCAACTTCTATATTCAATACTCTGACCAATAAAGAAAAGCATACCAAATGCCTTCTTCACTATCCTATCTACCTGTGACTCCATTTTCAAGGGGCTATGAACCTGCATTCCAAGGTCTCTTTGTTCAGCAACACTCCTTAGGACCTTACCATTAAGTGTATAAGTCCTGCTAAGATCTGCTTTCCCAAAATGCAGCACCTCGCATTTATCAGAATTAAACTCCATCTGCCACTTCTCAGCCCATTGGTCCATCTAGTCCAGACCCTGTTGTAATCTGAGGTTACCCTCTTTGCTGTCCATTATACCTCCAATTTTGGTGTCATCTGCAAACTTACTAACTGAACCTCTTATGCTCACATCCAAATCATTTATGTAAATAACAAGAACTAGGGGGCCCGGCACCGATCCTTGTGGCACTCCACTGGTCACAGGCCTCCAGTCTGAAAACAACCCTCCACCACCACCCTCTGTCTTCTACCTTTGAACCAGTTCTATATCCAAATGGCTAGTCCTCCCTGTTATCAGTCTCCCATGGGGAACCTTGTCAAACGCCTTACTGAAGTCCATATAGATCACATCTATTGCTCTGCCCTCATCAATTCTCTTTGTTACTTCTTCAAATAACTCAATCAAGTTTGTGAGACATGATTTCCCACTCACAAAGCCATGTTGACTTTCCCTAATCAGTCCTTGCCTTTCCAAAGACATGTACATCATGTCCCTCAGGATTCCCTCCACCAAAGTATGATGAGTATTTCTACAACAGAAGATCCAAGGCAGGGGCAAAGCCAGGCATTGGTACAGAGCCTGAAATAGGCAGTCTTCGCGATGGTGTTTAGAAGGAAACTGCATTATTTTCTTTGAAAATGTTGATTTTAAAGATTGCAAATTAAACATAGCATTTGAGAAGTCACAATGGTTCAACAGATTAATATGTTTTCCTTTCACCACTTTGACATGGCTTTCAATCAGCTCAGGCTTGTGGGAGGCAAGTTTTGTTTTGCTTTGAAGGTTAGTTAAAATGGGTTTAGACAGCATTAGTGCTGTGAACATGAGAGTGCTGATTTAATGTTGGGTTCAATGCAAGTTGCTGAGACAGTACGGAGATAATTTTACTTCTTTTTTGGCTTTTTTTTTCAGTTTAATTTGCAAGTCAATCCTGTTGTTCTGATACAATGATATATATTTTTTAGCCTTTTTTTATTATTTAATAATGTATTGAAATATGTAACAGATAAGTAATGATAGTAATATTAATTAAAACCTTCCTGGTTTAAAAAAGCTAATGATTTCTTTATTAGAATCAAGACATTTTGCTGCATAAGGGAAGGCTATCATTCTGGCCGTCACGCTGCCCTGCTTCTTTAAAATGTTCGCACCAACATTATTTATATTTTGCGATTTAATATTCATGGCCTTTACTTCAGACAAGAAGTATTTCAGCATCTGTTTCTATTATTGTTTCTGGGCAGTCAAACAAATTGCCATCAGACCTGTAGGAGTAGCAGCAGAAATAGGCCATTCAGACAATCAAGAGGCTAGGTTAGAGTGGTGCTGGAAAAGCACAACAGGTCAGGCAGCATCTGAGGAGCAGGAAAATTGACGTTTCGGGCAAAAGCCCTTCATCAGGAATAGAGGCAGGCGTCTGCAGAGTGGAGAGATAAATGAGAGGGGGTGGGGGTGAGGAGAAAGTAGCATCGAGTACAATAGGTGAATGGGGGTGGAGATGGAGGTGATAGGTCAAAAGGAGTTTTCCTCATTTCCCCTTCCTCCACCTCACCCCAGTTCCAACCTTCTAGCTCAGCACCATCCCCATGACATGTCCTACCTGCCTATCTTCCTTTCCACCAATCGACTCCACCATCCTCTCTGACCTATCACCTTCATCCCCACCCCCATTCACCCATTGTACCCTTTGCTACCTTCCCCCATTCTCCTCTCTGAACTATCACCTCCATCCCCACCCCCATTCACCAATTATACTCTATGCTACTTTCTCCCCATCTCCCACTCCCGTCTCATTTATCTCTCCACTCTGCAGGCACCCTGCCTTTATTGCTAATGAAGGGTTTTTGCCTGAAACGTCGATGTTCCTGCTCCTTGGATGCTGCATGACCTGCTGTGCTTTTCCAGTGCCTCTCTAATCTGGACTCTGGTTTCCATCATCTGCAGTCCTTGTTTTTACCCATTCAGCCCATTAAGTTTGCTTCACCATTCAGTGAGATCGTGGCTGATCTGATAATCCTCAACTCCACTTCCTTTTCCCTACAACCCTTGTTTTCCTTATTGATTAGGAATCTGGCTTTCTCAACCTTGAAAGTATATTATAGCCCACCATTTCATTAGCCTGAGAAGGAAAGAACTCTGTCTCCTCTGTTTTAAATGTGGGATCCCTTAATCTGAGGTTATACCCTCTGGTCCTAGACTCTCCCACAGGAGACAATCTTCTGCATCTACTTTTAAGACACCTAAGAATTGTTTCTGTTTCCATAAGGTCACCTCTTATTCTTGAAAATGACAAGAAATATACTCTCAACCTATTCAACCTCTCATCATAGACAGTCCCTCCATACCTGGTGCCAGTCCAGTGAACCTTCTCTGGACTGCTTCTAATGGCAGAATATCATTCCTCAGATAAGCGGCCAAAAATTATTCATAGCATTCCAGCTGTTGCCTGACTAATCCCTGGATTAATTTTAGCAAAACCTTTCCATTTTTATACTCCATTCTCTTTGAAATAAAGGCCAACATAACATTTGCCTTCCCATAATGGTCTGAATTTGGATGCTAGCTTTTTGTGATTCAAAGAAGAGAACACCTTCTGCTCTGTAGCATTTCCTGATTTAAATAATAATCAGCACTTCCATTCTTCCTGTCAAAGTGCATAACCTCACATTTTCCCGCATTATATTCCATCTGCCAAGTTTCTGCCGACTTGCTTAACCCATTTGTATCCTTCTGCAGACTCTGTGATATCCTCACCATTTGCCTTTCTACTCTTTTTTTTAATGTCCTCTGCAAGTTTCCAAGTCATTAACATATATTATAAACAATTGTGGACCAGTACTGATCCCAGTGGCACTCCATTAGTTACAGGTTACCATCCTGGAAATGCCACCCTTATCCCAACTCTGTCTTCAAGTAGTTAACCAATCTACCATCCATGTTCGTACACCACCCTCAATATCATGTTTTCCCCCTATCGTATTGATTAGCCTGTTCTGTGACACCTTATTAATTCCTCTGAAAACCTAATATTACATCTCCCTTTATGTATCCTACTTATTGTCACCTCATGGACATGATATTTTCTCATGAAGCCATGGTGACACTGCTTAATCATGTTATCATCAAAATCCTGCTGTGTGGAAGCAGAAGCAGGCCATTTGGCCCATCAAGTCCACACCAACCCTCCGAAAAGCATCCCACCAAACCCGTGCCTTAGCCTGTAACTCTTGCATTTCCCATGGCTAATCCACCTAGCCTGCACCCCCCTGGACACTATGAGTGATTTAGCATGGCCTAAAGTGCACATCTTTGGGAGGAAGCTACAACACCAGAGGAAACCTGCACAGACATGGGAGAATGTCCAAACTCCACACAGACTTGCCCAAGGTTGGAATTGAACCTGAGTACCTAGTGCTATAGGGCAGTAGTGCTAATCCCAGAGCCACCATACCACCCATCTTATGTATTTCTAAATGCTCTGCTATTACATTCTTTACAACGGACTGTAACATGACTGGTCTAAAATTATCTGTTTCTTTTTCCTACACTTTCTGAAATAATTGTTTTATGTGGGTAACTTTCAAATTTTCTGGGAATTATCCAGAATTTTAAAAAATCTTTACTTTTGTTTTTGGTTATTATACATAGAAACAATGCCATTTAATGCATAAACTTGGAAATATATCACCATTCCTTCAGTGTTGGTGGGTCAAAATCCTGGAATTTCCTCCCTAATGGCATTGTGGGTCTACTGACATTCCTGAAGAACGGTTATACCCGAAATGTTGACTTCTCCACCTACTATTGCAGTCTGGCTACCTCTGCTCTCCCAGCCTTCTGTTTGTCCACATTAAATGGACTGCAGTTGTTCAGAAAGGCAGCCCACCATCACCTTCTCAAGGGCAACCAGGAATAGGCAATAAATGCTGGTGCAGCCAGCGATGCCCACATCCCACAGGTGAATAAAAGCGGTTATTTCGATTTAATGTGTTTTAAGTTATTGATTCAATTGACAAGTGGAATTTTTTTTTCTTGCTTTGCATTATCAAAAAGTTCTCAAAGATCACCGAGCAAGCTTCCTTGTTCTGATGAAAAGACTTATTTTCTTGGCTCGTCTGACTTTATAATGAAAGCTGATTGTTCTTAGGCTTTTCCTAATTACTCTCATTTGACATTTCTACGCTCCAGCCATGTAGCATTTGCCCCAAAATTGCTCACAGTTGGTATTATTTGAATTGACAACAATGCAAAAGATGGGTAAATGGAGAAAGTAGGTTAGGGATTGGGAAGTATTTTCAGGGATGTATTTAGCAGTTTGGTGATGGCTTGGAAAAGTAAAGTTGACATTATTTGAATGAAATCCAATGACGATATCAATGTGTGCTTGGATCAGAAAAGTCAGGTACGTCTTTCTCAGTTGTGTCGGGGAACAAGAGACCAAGCACAGTAAATATCATAGGAGAAAGATAGGAAAGTGTTTATGATTGAGGACTTATCCCCCTGAATCATTGATTCTCCTGCTCCTCGGATACTGCCTGATCTGCAGTGCTTTTCCAGCATCACACTCTCAACTTTGATCTCCAGTATCTGCAGTCCTCACTTTCTCCTCTGCAGTGGTAACGTTACCAGTCTAACAATCCAGAGGCCCAGGCTAATGCTCTGATGATATTGGCTCAAATGTCACCATGGCAGTGAGCAAATTTGAAATCATTCATAAATCTGGTAGTAAAAGCTAGACTAAGTAATGAGGACCAGTAAATAACATTGACGTTGTAGATACATCTCGTTCACTAACGCCCTTGAGAGAAGGAAATCTGATATGCTTATCTGATCTATCTTACATATAATTCCAGAATCACATCAGTGGGGATTGATTCTTAACAGCCCTTTATCATAAGTTAACAAGCCACTCAGTTCAAGAATGATTAGGAATGGGCAACAATCCCTGTCAATCATGCCCACATCCTATGAAAGAAGAAAAGAAAAATAAATTGTTTGCTTTTATTTGTTAATAGTGGCTGAAGGGAGAACCTAAGTGAGTCCAGATGACATGAAGGCTTGAAATGGAGAAATCCAAGAGCTGTCTGAACTGTGTGTTCGAGGTGACAGAGGAAAATGGGAGGGCAAAGAATGCTTGGGTGACACAGTGGCACAATAGTTAACATTGCTTTCTCACAGCAGCAAGGACCTGGGTTTGATTCCAGTCTTGGGCAATTGTCTGTGTGGAGCTTGTACATGCTCCTCCTTTCTGTTGAGTACTCTGGTTTCCTACACAGGTGAAAGATGGACAGCTGAGGTCGATTGGCCATGAGAAATTATTCTGTAATCTCCAGAGTAGTCACAATAAATGTTGACTTACTGAGATCGTGTTGGGGGTGGGGTGCTCTTTAGAGGATCAGTGCAGACTTGATGTAATGGAATATAAAAAAAGAGTTAAAATTTATTCATTAACCTGAAGTAAAGGAACCATTTTAGTTAAAATGGCATACAGGTGATAATCCTTAATGTAATTGATTTTGTGGGACAAAGCATTAGCTGAAGTAAATAATTCTATGTCAAATATTAGCTCTTGTTAAAGTTAATATGAGCTTTATCAGCAAATTGCTAAATATCAGCTGTATGCTGGAAAAGCGCAGCAGGTCAGGCAGCATCCAAGGAACAGGAAATTTGGCATTTTGGGCATAAGCCTTTTTTCAGGAATGAGGAGAGTGTGCCAAGCAGGCTAAAATAAAAGGTAGGGAGGAGCGACTTGGGGGAGGGGCAATGGAGATGTGATAGGTGGAAGGTGGTCAAGGTGAGGGTGATAGGCCAGAGTGGGGTGGGGGCGGAGAGGTCAGTAAGAAGATTGCAGGTTAGGAAGGCGGTGCTGAGTTCGAGGGATTCGACTGAGACAGGATGGGGGGAGGGGAAATGAGGAAACTGGAGAAATCTGAGTTCATCCCATGTGGTTGAAGGCTTCCCAGGCGGAAGGTGAGGCGCTCTTCCTCCAACCGTCGTATTGTTATGGTCTGGCGATGGAGGAGTCCAAGGACCTGCATGTCCTTGGTGGAGTGGGAGGGGGAGTTAAAGTGTTGGGCCACGGGGTGGTTGGTCCGGGTGTCCCAGAGGTATTCTCTGAAACGTTCCGCAAGTAGGCGCCTATCGCGTCTCCATCGTCCCTCCCCCAAGTCCCTCCTCCCTACCTTTTATCTTAGCCTGCTGGACACACTTTCCTCATTCCTGAAGAAGGGCTTATGCCCGAAACGTCGAATCTCCTGTTCCTTGGATGCTGCCTGACCTGCTGCACTTTTCCAGCAACACATTTTCAGCTCTGATCTCCAGCATCTGCAGACCTCACGTTCTCCTCGAAAATATCAGCTGATTCAGAAGAAAATTAGATGAAAGCAATAAGTCGAGATGGAATAATGAAGCTAAGATCACAATAGCTAAATGTTATAGGTGCTAAAACTCTAAAATTGCTGGAATATTCAACTTATCCCCAGGATGGGAAAGTTTTAGACAGCATAGGTTTAAGGTGAGAGGGGAAAGATCCCCTTGACATCTTGTTCCCCACTTAATGGACTATGATGTTCCCCCAACCCTAATCACCCCTTATGTCTCCCATGCAAAGCTATGGCAGTTACATGTTGAATGGTCCACTGTATGTTGTACAGAATCAATGATCCCTTTGGTGACAGTAGGATGATTAAACAAAAAAGTTGCCAAAAATGATAGTCATTTATTCCTCACTGTGCAGCATGTTATAATGATTTTAAGTAACTGCAATTTCTGCTATTAATGCACTTTTTCCCATGTAGCAAAGTGACTACACTTTGTTGGCGGCACGGTGGCACAGCAGTTAGCTCTGCTGCCTCACAGCGCCTGAGACCTGGGTTCAATTCCCGCCCCAGGCGACTGACTGTGTGGAGTTTGCACATTCTTTCCGCATCTGCCTGGGTTTCCTCCGGGTGCTCCGGTTTCCTCCCACAGTCACAAAGATCTGCAGGTCAGGGGAATTGGCCATGCTAAATTGTTAGGTGTAGGGGTATGGGTGGGTTGCGCTTTGGCGGGTCAGTGTGGACTTGTTGGGCCAAAGGGTTTGTTTCCACACTGTAAGTAATCTAATCTAATCTAAGTTCACACGATGGCATATTACTAATTAATATCTGTTGTAAAACCTATCTTCACACAATATTGTCAGTTTAGGGCTCATTGATTCTATACAGTGCATTGTGGGTCGATCTGCATGGTGTCATAGTCTGGCATAGGTGCCTGAGGGGTGATTGACTATGTGGAAGCTAATGACATAAGGGTCCAAGAGAGATATTGCCTGTGTTACATCTCAATAGGGCACAGCACTGAAAATTATGTCTTGCTATTCATGGCATCATCATAAAAATTTAAAGATCTATAAATGCAATTAAAATTCCTAAATTTAACTGTCTTTTATTTAGGTTGACAAAACACGTTAATTATGTTTCTGCACTTAACAAGAATTGCTATATATTACAAATGAATAAATCCTTGCTACTGCTAAACAATTAATAGAATTCCACAGTGTAGAAACCGCCCATTTGGCCCACTGAGTTCACACCAACCCTCAGAAGACCATCCCACCTGTCCCTGCATTTCCTTTGGCTAACCTACCTAACATGGTTAAAAAATTACACAACACCAGGTTACAGTCCAACACCAGGTTTATTGGAAGTACTAGCTTTCAAGGTGCTGCTTATTCATTGGGTGGTTGTGGAGCAGGACCAGAAGACACAGAATTTATAGCAAAAGGGTTACAGTGTCACAGAGTTGTAATGATATATGAAACAAACTTAGATTAAGTCTGGTATCGTTTAGATGAGATATGCTGGTTTAGACTCTTTAATACGTAAATTTGAGAACTTCTTTTCTGTTACATTCTCAAGGTGGCTTCAGTTTATCTAACAATAGGTAATATCTTCGCTCAAACAATGTATGAAAGGTGTGAACTTAAAGCCTGCCCCAATATTGAGTCAATTTTATTTCTAAAGTGGGACTTACAACCTATTACTATGATTTATGCAGTTTTTGAGCAAAATAAAATGCAATTCTGCAAATACAGATCCACCCCATAAATGTGTATGTGTGCTCATGCAGGAGAGACAGAGTGAATGTGTTTATGTGAATGTGTGCATATGGATGTGCATCACACTCACACACATACTTGACCAAGCTTCCACACACACATGCACAAGCTCTTTCACATGTACACACACCTATATGCCTAAAACAGCATATCCCAGCCTAAACGATGCCAGACTTAATCTAAGTTTGTTTAATATATCATTCAACTCTGTGACACTGTAACCATTTTACTATAGATTCTGTATCTTCTGGTCCTGCTCCACTACCGCTTGATGAAGAGGCAGCACCTTGAAAGCTAATGCTTCCAAATAAACCTGGTGGACCTTTGTCTATACCAGGCCAACACCAGCATCTCCAAATCATGACTATCTAACTTGGACATCTTTAAATAACGGGAGGAAACCAGAACACCTAGAGGAAAGCTACACAGACAAGAGAAGAATGTGGAAACTCCATGTGGACAGTCACTCAAGGGTGGAATTGAATTTGGGCCCTTGGCACTGTGAGGCAGCAGTGCTGGCCACTGAGTCACTGTGAAGCCATAATTATGAACTGTTAACACAACTCGAATGAGTTACAGTTATAACTCTAACCACATTATGAAACATTCTCTCGACAAACATACAAACACGTAGACACACACAGACACACACAGACACACACAGACACACACACACACAGAGTGTTATGGGTGAAAGGAAAGACTGTGAAGATAGTTCACAGGGTTCATTGAGATGATCCTTTTGCCTTGTCAGGACCTGATACTCCATTGTCATCCTTTTCTGGGTATTTTTACTCACTTGCAAGAGGTATAGGTTGATTGGTTTACACTTATGAAGTCTCTGACTCATTAATTAAAGGCACAACTTATAGCAACTGATAAGGGGAAATAATGCATGAGGGTTTTTTTTTAACTGCAGAGCAAAGGACAGCACCTTTGTTTTTGGAGATCTGATAACTGCTGAACAAACATTCACAACAGCTGCTCAGCTACTTGAACATCCAATCACAAAATTGTTATGGGCAGAAGCCTTTATCATGAACAACTGGTCATGATTCTACTGACCAATCAGTGACATGTTGCCAGCTAAAGTCCCCTTGGTTCATAGCCCCTAGATCCAACTCACCTACAACTAGACTTGCCCCACTTCTTAAAAGATTGGTTGTGTAAACAACATTTGCACTGAGTTCAGTTAAATTGTTTTTAAAAGAAGGAATAATCCCTTTCACAATTCCTAGCTCTTAGGACAATATTTTTTCCACATTTCAATCCACAATCAAAAAAAAAGAGAATGTTATCAGAGGAAAAAGAAAATTCTTTGAACTTACTTTCAAAAACGTTATCTCACATGAACAATGGATCTTGACATTTCCAATGTGCCTTGAATCATTAAAAATCCTGGCCTAAGTCCATGCAAATTGCAGGGGTGTAAATTAGACCTACCTCTGCAGTGTAGATTGATCAATACTACATGGTATGCATTCATGACTTGAACAAGCCTGCACTCTTAAAATGAAATGAGAAAAGTCGGGAGTAGGTTCAGGATTTCCAGCATCGTTTGTCTGTCATTTTTAAATCCTGACTCAGCGAACATCCAGTCCATTAACTCTGCTCCTCCCTCCACTAGGAGCTGTCACATCTATTTCCACATTTTTACTGTTCTTATTTAAAGTAGACAAGATGAGTTCTGAGCTATTGTCAAATAAGGAAGTAACACATAAAGTTGACTGGTCAGGGATGAATAACATTGAAAAATAAAGGTTAATCAGACATTCAGGACTATGCTTCATTTGACGTTTTGGAGAAAAGGACTCAGCAGAACCTTTCTGAAGACTAATTGGGTTTCATTGGGTTCATGTGGAAGTGGAAAGAATGACAGATCTATGTTGATCTGTGTTTCAATGTGATGAAAGAACATCAGCTTGTGGAGACAGAGTGCAGCTGAAAGCTGTCAAAAATTACAAGCAAACTATGTTATGTGGTATCAGCCTGACACAACTCCAGCTGACTGATTTCAACTTTTACAAGGCTAAAATTGAATTTAGTTCTGCTGGAGGTGAAAGGAATTCACATTAGTTCTGGCTGAGAGGACTTCACAATCAATCTGTCAATCTAGATTCAAACATTACAGTTATTTAGTTGAAAAGTTTTGCGAATGAATAAATGTTTGCACCAGTTGAAAGTAGCTGTCTCAGGATAACAAAGGATCACCTTAGCTGATGTTGTTAGCACAAATCCATTTCTTTGCGTCAACCTCCACAACACTTTCTGTGTGGAGAAACATCTCCACTCACTTCATAAGGGCATAAGTAAAGATTTAGTAGGGTGAAATTTTGCCCTCTTTGTTGTGGCATGAATAATGGCAAAAGAGGTGAAAAAAATGGTCAGAATGAGAAAATATCAGACTCTAGAAGTAACAAAACTATTTTCTGAGTTTTATGTCAACTAGGAATGGAAACACCAGGATCTTGCCAATAAGTGGTGACAACTTTATTTCTGTAAAGGAATAAAATCAAAAATCAGAGGCTTCAGGTGGAAAACAATCTTTTGTATTGCATCAATCTAAAAATCATTATTATTTGGACAGGTTTTATCCCTCTTTTATGGTGTTTATTAATAACTAACCTAATTGATGGCAAGAAATAACGTCTGGACTTTAATTCTGATCAAGGTTCACATTCATTTCTCTTATATCTCATCCAAGGGGACAGCCTAAGTGCGAGGAGTTCATTTAGTAGATCTTGGAGCACCAGTCAAATCTTAAATTGACTTCCTAATTGAGAAAAAAAATTGGCATGAAGGAGTTGGGAAACAGCTGTTCCAATATCTTTCAGATAAACTTATATGAATGAATTTTAAATCTAAGAAGATAGCAATATCAAGAACGTCAATAGATTTATAAGGAGTACATGTAAGTGTACTAAACATACGGTAACAAATGAAATCAATGAGTGATTTTAATAAGGTGTACCTTTTATTAGTTAAACTAAACTGGATATTGATTATCTTCTGAAGAATATGTTTATTTGAATTCAACGAAACGCCTGCTAAAGAAATTTGTGTGTACTCTCAAGAAACTTAATAATTTGTGAGCTTACCAACAGAAGTTGAGCAGTCCAAACCTGTACTCATTGAGGTTCGGAAGAATGAGAGGTGATCATTGCCAAGCATGTAAGATTCTCAGGGGACTTCACAGAGTACATGCAGAGAGGTGATTTCCCTCGTAGAAGAGTCTAGGTTCAAAGGGCATAACCTGATGATAAAGAGTCACCCATGTAAGACAGAGATGAGGAGAAATCACTTCTCTCAGATGGTAGTGAATCTGTGGAATTCTTTACAGCAGTGGGCTATCAACTGTGAGGTGTTGAGCATGTTCAAGGCTGAGAACAGATTTTAAATCTGTCAGAGAATCAGGTATTATCGTTAAAGGTAGGAAGCTACAGTTGAGGATTTCCTTATCACATATGATCTCATTGATTGGCAGAGCAGTCTGGATGGGCTGAATAGCCTCCTTCTATTCCAATGTTTTATGTCTTCTGGATTGATTTATGAGGCAACAGTGCGGACTGCAGATGCTGGAGAGTCAGAGTTGTTAAAGTGTTGCCCTGGCAAAGGCACAGCAGTCAGGCAGTGTTTGAGGAGCAAGAGAGTCGATGTTTCGGGCATTATCCTTCTTCAGAGGTCAATTCTGTGATACTAAACATATGACGCAACTTCCATGCACCTTTCTACATCACCTTCCTTCTCTAAGATACTCCTTTAAACCAGCATTTAACCTAATATCTCCCATTGTGGCATGGTGTTTCATTTCATTTTTTTTAATGTTCTTATGAAGTGCATTTGTAAGGTTCCATATCATCAAAGACTCATAAATATAATTGTTGTTTTGAAACAAATTGGGAGAGGTAATGGTGCTTTGCGGTGAAAAAAATTGGTGCATGCAACATTAATTACTTACTGACAGTACTAATTGAGATAAAAGCAGAAAACCTTTATGGAAATGAGCAAGACTCTCCAAACGCCGGAACAAGGCTTGGAGCTGTCCATGGTGCTGTCAATGTCTTCAGGAGTTAAAGTTGGTGAGTGTTCTACAAAGAAAATCCAATGCTCAGTCGACATGGTATATAATTGCAGCCGTGTTCATCAGAACTATTTGAGATGTTGTTGTTAAATTGGTTACAAACAATCCTTCTAATTAGGCATAGCTACTAACACCAAGTGGGGAGGAATGCCCATGCTATGACATTGATAGGAGGAAGTCGCAATCCCGATAATCAAAATAGATTTTATACTGAGTACTTAATGGCCAGTAACATAACATCTGAGTTACTTGATAATCACTTACGAAACATCAGGCTCAGCTTAAGAGTATATAAATATATAGTTCTATTAGTTTTCTGGTCTTGGCACTCGAACTGATCTTGTAACTTAGATGATAACTGAAACACGCACGCACACACACACAAGTTTGTTTCTCCCAAGAATATTTCTTTATATCCTGGTGGGAGGAGGTAATTTTTTTGACATCAATTAACTATATCAAGTACTAAACAGCCTTATAGATCAATAAAATCATCAATGAAATTCATTTATGCTTGTGGATTATGCACTAAAACTTTTCATATTGATTCATAAATTTGGGAGTTCACAACTTTTATAAACTTAGAAAAAGCGTAAAGCTAGTAGACTGTAGCAGAAAAGTCTACCTTTCGACAGGATAAGTGAACATCAACAAGACATGATGGCATATGATCCAGTATTGGTCACTGATTTAAGAGTTAAATCTCTGACAAGTATTGGAAAGATTTTCACCTAACTTCTTATTAGTTTCCAGAGAGCAATGAAGATGATGGACCCTTTCAATATATGGTTCCAAGTGGATCATCTCAGGTAACCTTCCTCACCAAAATCATCAACATCACAGCTGGAAGACAAAACCAAGTAAAATAGTGGTTGTCTTTCCTTTTAGCAGAGATAACTATTGTGTCAGCTGAATGGAAGAGGGATAGATTTACAGAAGTTATGACACACCAGATTAGGTAGCAAAAGAACTGCAACTGGATCAGGATCAGGAAGCCAGTGGCTTGCGTTGCTTAGCAATAAAATAGCAGTTAGCAGCACTAAAACTAGATTTATAAAATTGCAAGCCTCAAGCGGAGTGTGAATGTTGTGGGCTGAGGTTTCTCTGTAAAACAGAATGCATGATTAAAGCAAAATGTAGTAGTTGCCACAGTTCAGGCATGCCCTTAAACAAAGAATTATTAACCTGCAGAAATTTGAGACCCTTGCAAAGGTAATATAACTCAACTCGAACAACTAACTCTGTTGCAGTAACCAACATACTATAATTTTAATAATGATACAAACATTTTGTTAATCTGTCTTATAGAAAAATAATATTAAACAATAAATCTGACCTGTACACATAAAATTATTCAGTTCATTTTTTACATTGAAGTAATACACACAGTGAAATATATTAGGTTCATGTTATAAAGTAGAAACCAATGAATAAATGTAGAGATAAGGTACTTTCGCGGAGTGCTTGTCAGCTGTGTTCCAGCAATTATATAATTTCTTGCAATATAATCATATTCTGCAACAAAAAGCATTATATCATCTGAAGTTAAAAAAAAACTCAAATTTGTCTGTGAAAATGAAGATGAATTGTCATAGAATCATTTTATGAGGCACTTTAAAAGATCAAGTAAGTGCTCAAAAACTTGTCCTTTGTACTCTTCAGTTTTTTTGAAAATTGAGTAAACAATTACTGTCAATGCCAAACATTTCATTATGGCCTTGTTCACCAAAGGGAGGGCATTATATGGTTGAACTACATCCGGCTGCATGTTGCTCTTATATGTGGAAATTAACCATCTTAACAATCAGAAATCACATTCCTGCTTGCCAAAAAACTGAAACAATCTACCTATGTACGGAACTACAGGCAAACACATTTGTTAGCTCTTATTGGACTCAAGGATTCACACTGGTGAGGAAATTGCTTTCAAATAAAGACCATTATGTCAATTAGGAAGAAGCAGCTGGGCTCCATTGAAATATGGACAATAGATTCAGTTTTACTGTTGTAGCAACTGAGAACTAACACTAATCATTGTCATACACAAAATGCAAAGGCCGCTAATCTACAAGCAGATCTGCGAATCCTCACTTCATGAAGAGCAGTTTCATCTCCTTCATTAAAGATTAAAGCTAACCGACTTTGAAATGTTAATAGAATAAAATCAGTTATGTGAAACCTGAAAGATGATGGTATTTTAATGCCCATGTTTTGAAGAACAGGAGCTGTGAAATTCAATTTCGTGTGAATGTGTTTCCAGGATTATGGGTGCCATTGGATCCAAGATGGCATCTGAGCCACACAAATCCACAGCTGATTGTGTTAAGCACCATTTTGCTGAGGACACAAGTGTGAACGTAGCAAGTGTGTACCAAAACTACGCAGAATAGACAGACTGTGAACCAGCCAGTTTATATTGCTGATTGTTGCCAGTGCTGCTAGCACATCTGCTCTGTAGCACAAAGGAAACCCAATAATGTTATTCAAATGGAACATTAGCTGCTTTCGGATGAGCAGCTTATTAAGTTCTATTGGTTATTGCAGTGTAGGGAAAAGTATTTGGTGCTTTGTATTGTAATTTGACATTGCTGAAGTCCAGTGGTGTGGCACATAGTTTTGGTGTTACTGGTTCAGCTCTGATCCCTTGTTTCCTGAAAAAGAGCCAATATTTCCCCAGGCTAAGGAGAATGCAGAGTTGATAATGTGGGGAATATGCCACAGGAAGCAGGAAATGGAGTATGGCATGTGGATGGGAGTGGAAGTAGGGAGAAGAGCTGTCAGTATGTGACAATTTTCACTCAGGGATTTCAGCAAGTGATTACTGCCTTAGGATAATAGGCTCCATTCCTGTACTGTTCTCCCATGAGTCCAATTAACATCATAGTAGTAGGTTGTGTTTTCAGATCCATGTACAACAAATCCTTACTGTATCCATTTGCACATCACCTTTAGCTACGTGGGAGAGAAAACTGTGTGAGTGAGTAGTGTGCAATCGGTTTGGGGAATGTGGCTTTTATTGTTGCATAGTGTGTAAAGTGTGTTTACTGTGAGCTCTGTGTAGGAGGCTTGTAGCAGTATGAAGTATGTGACAGTGAGTGTTGGAAAGCATTTGAATGCTGAGCTATCCTAAGGAGGATATCTTTGAGGGTTCACCCAGCAAGGCCATATAGATGGAGCTCAGGAATAGGAAGGGTGCAATCACTTTAATGGGATTGTACAACAGCCAGTGGGACGAACAGAATATGGACAGATTATGGAAAAATATAAAAACAACAGCGTAGTTGTGGTTGTGGATGATTTTAACTCCTTCTACATTGACTGGGATTCCCTTAGTATCAGAGATTTGAATTGGGAGGATTTTTTTTGGTGTCATTCAGGAAGGTTTCTTGAAGCAATGTATAGATAATCAAATGGGAAGGGACCATAATGGATTTGGTACTGGAGAAAGAGCTCAGACAAGTGATTGAAGTTTCAGTTGGAGGGCACTTTGCCAACAGTGACTATAATTCTGGAAGTTTTACCTGACTTCTGGTTAGGGAAAAGAATTGGGAGAAGGCTAACTAACAATATTAGGCAGGGACTAGGAAATGTAGATCGGAAGTGACTGTTTGAGAGTAAATCCACATCTCCCAAATAGGAATCTTTTAAAGGCCAGTTGATTAAACTTCATGTTCCTATGAAAATGAAGAATAAGATGACGAGATGCAGGAACCTTGAATAATAAGATGAATTGAGAGCTTTGTCAAAAGAAAAAGGAGGCAAATGCAAGATTCAGGAAAGTGAAGACAGACAGAGCTCTCAAAAATAAGAAACTGAAAACGGACAGATCTCTTGAAGAATATAAAAATAAGGAGAAAAGATATTTTAAAAAGAACACAAAATGTCTTTGGTAAACAGAATGAAGGAGTTTTATACTTATATAGGAAGCAAGAAGGTATCTAGGGAAAGGGTCGGTCTGCTCAAGGACAAAGGAAGGAACTTATGCATGGACCCAGAGGAAATGGGTGAGGTCCTGAATGAAGCTATGCATCATATTCAAAAAGGAGAAGGACATGTTTAATCATGAGTCTAGAGAGGAACATGTTGATATTCTAGGGCATGATGGCATAACAAAAGACGTTGGGCACTTTGGGAATTATCGAAGTTGACAAGTCCTCAGGAGCTAAAGGGATTGTTCCCAGTATACGGAGGGAGGTGAGAGAATAAATTGCTGGTGAGTTGTAGGAAATGTTTAAGTCCTCATTAGTTTCAGGAGAGGTCCCGAAGAAATGGCGAATAACCAATATAGTTCTTTTGCTTAAGAAGACTCCAGGGATAATCCGGGAAATTACAGGACAGTGGGCCTTATATTAGTGCCACAGAAATAATTGGAGATTGTCAGAGATAGGATTTAGATTAGATTAGACTTACAGTGTGGAAACAGGCCCTTCGGCCCAACAAGTCCACACCGACCCGCCGAAGCGAAACCCACCCATACCTCTACATTACCCCTTACCTAACACTACGGGCAATTTAACATGGCCAATTCACCTGACCCGCACATCTTTGGACTGTGGGAGGAAACCGGAGCACCCGGAGGAAACCCACGCTGACACGGGGAGAACATGCAAACTCCACACAGTCAGTCGCCTGAGTCGGGAATTGAACCCGGGTCTTCAGGCGCTGTGAGGCAGCAGTGCTAACCACTGTGCCACCGTGCCGCCCACAAATTTATTCACATTGGGAAAAATGTGGACTTATTAGTGATAGGCAGCAGGAAAGTGTGTGTCTCACAAATGTGATTGCGTTTTTTGAGTAAGTGACAAAGATGATTGATGAGGCCAAGGTAGTGGATGTTGTCTGCATGGGCTTCAGCAACACCTTTGACAAGGTGCCCTTGGCAGGCTGATACAGAAGATGAAGTCACATGGGAACTATGATGAGGAGCTAAGATGGATATAGAACTGGCTTAGGCGTAGAACACAGAGGGTAATGGTAGAGGAATGTTTTTCTGACTGGAGATTTGAGACCAATGGTGTTCCACAGAGGAAACCACAAGCTATTGATTGGCTGGAGACATGGGCAGATTGAACTTAATTCAGACAAATGTGAGGTGATGCATATTAGAAGATCTAATTCAAGAGGGGAGTACACAGTAAATAGCAGAACCCCATAAGTATTAAAATATACAAGGATTTAGGTGTACAGCTAAACAGTTCCCTAAATGGAGCAACGCAAGAGGAAAAGGTGGACAACAAAGCATATGGCACACTTGCCTTCATTGGTCAGAGATTATAAATGTTGGCAAGTCATGTTGTATCTGTATAGAAATTCAGTTGGGTTACATTTGAAATATTGTGTACAATTCTGCTTGCTACATTACTAGAAAGATGTGGTGGCCTTGGAGAGAGCATAGAAACAGTCTATCAAGATGTTGCGTGGTTTGGAGGGTATTAGCTATGAGGAGAGACCGGACAAATTTGGTTTGGTTTCACTTGAACATCAAAGGATGAGGGATTACCTGAGAAACTTTACAAAATTATGAGAAGCACGGATAGAATGGACGGTCAGAGTCTTTTGCGCAGGGTAGAAATGTCGATTACTAGGGACCATTGGATTATGGACAAAGAGGGAACATTTAAAGGAGATGTGAGAAGCAAGTTTTTTTTACGCAGAAGGTAATAGTGCCTGAAAAGTGCTGCCAAAGATAGTAGTGGAAGCAGATACAATAGCAATGTTTAAGAGGCATCTTGACAGATACATGAATAGGCAGGGAATAGAGAAATATAGACCGCAGGAAGGCAATAAGGTTTTAGTTTGGAAAGGCATCATGTGTTGGTGCAGTCTTGGTGGGCCAAAGGGCCTGTTCTTGTATGTGAGTGAGTCATGAGGAGTGAGTAAGACTATTGGCAATGACAGGATATGGCATTTGAAGATGCATTTACTGATCTTGGCCATGTATGTGAGTAAATTAAACTTCTTGTGGCACTGCATTCAAGCTCTTGTAGTTTTCTTCTTGATAAAGACTGACATTGCTTTGTGATCCGATTGCATTCACATAGTTTGCTTGGAGGTCATTGAGACTGTAGCTGTAGATGTCACCTTCCGTCCTCTACACCACCATGATTGTAGCATCCAAAGTAGCTTTGGAGAATGTTGTGACACATTCTTCGTCATATTGTACCATTTATTTTGCTCATGTTCTCTTCTGCAAGTAGTTTCAGAAACCTGACCAGCCAGGGAGCACCTCCCTTTTACAACTAACTTCAGAGGTGAAGACTGACTTTGAGTAATGCAGGGAGAAAGTGAGGACTGCAGATGCTGGAGATCAGAGCTGAAAATGTGTTGCTGGAAAAGTGCAGCAGGTCAGGCAGCATCCAAGGAACAGGAGAATCGACGTTTCGGGCATAAGCCCTTCTTCAGGAAAGCAATGCTGGCCTGTCCTTTGGTGTGCAGCCATTCAACAGTACAAAAAATGTTGCCTTTATATAGAAGTCTTTTAAATGTGCAGGAAGCACAATATTTGTGTGATGTCTCCATTGAAAGCATATGGTCAGTCCTGCACTTGCTTTCGTTTTCACAAACCTCATTTTTGAATACCATAAAATTAAAATGATAGTTACTTGACAGGGAACATATTTGGCACAATAATAAACACCTAACAGAAGCAATCCAACAGTAGCCACCAAATGTTAATGCTTTATCAAGGCCCACATTATGACTAAATGTGGGTAAGAAGCTCTTAGAGCAAATCTAATATTATTATTTTTGATCACACACACAAGAGCATTTGAGATGCATTCACAGTTCCACTTAAGGGCTGCTTTTGTCTCAACTGTTCTGTACTGATTTTTATCTTAAGCACTGTAGTTTGCAATAGACAAGTCTTAAGTAAGTGATTAGCTTTCTATCATGAGACAGGGAGGAAAAGAGAGAAAAAAGGAACTGCAAAATCCATGGTGCCGTCAAAAAGAAAAAGCATTGACTTTTCAATCAGTCAACTGGTGCTGCTAATACCGACAAAAAAGGATTAAATATTTGACAAATGTTTTCTGAGCTCACAAGGTAAGAGATACTACTATTTCAGAATGGAAGGGTTGTCTATACTGTCCAACATGCTCAAAATGTTACTATAATAATGTTGCATTAATATTTTTCCAACAAAAATTTGTTTTCAATGAATGCAACGTCATGATAAATTTAATTTGGGAAGTAATGAAGATAAAGTTGCAGTACTTTATGCAATTCTGAATGCAATATTATTAGGGGGGAAAAAGCTTATTTCTATTAGGTCATGACTTTAGTAGAGTCATAGAGTAAATAGACAATAGACAATAGACAATAGGTGCAGGAATACGCCTAATGAGATGTACAGCATAGAAACAGACTCTTCAGTCCAACCCGTTCATGCTGACCAGACATCCCAAGCCAATCTAGTCCCACCTGCCAGCACCCGGCCCATATCCCTCCAAACCCTTCCTATTCATATACCCTCATATGCCTCTTGAATGTTGTAATTGTACCAGCCTCCACCACTTCCTCTGGCAGCTCATTCCATACATGTATCACCCTCTGTGTGAAAACGTTGCCCCGTGGATCTATTTTATATTTTTCCCCTCTAACCCTAAACCTATGCCCTCCAGTTCTGGACACCCCCACCCCAGAGAAAATATATTGTCTATTTACCCTGTCCATGCCCCTCATAATTTTGTAAACCCCTCAGCCTCTGGCCTCCAGGGAAAACAGCCCCAATCTATTCAGCCTCTCCCCATAGTTCAAATCCCCCAAACCTGGCAACGTCCTTGTAAATCTTTTCTGAACCCTTTCAAGTTTCACAACATCTTTCTGATAGGAAGGAGGCCAGAATTGCACACAATATTCCAACAGTGGCCTAACCAATGTCCTGTACAGCTGCAACATGACCTCCCATCTCCTGTACTCAATACTCCGACCAATAAATAAAACATACCAAATGCCTTCTTCACTATCCTATCTACCTGTGACTCCACTTTCAAGGAGCTATGAACCTGCACTCCAAGGTCTCTTTTTTCAGCAACACTCCCAAGGACCTTACCATTAAGTGTATAAGTTCTGCTAAGATTTGCATTCCCAAAATGCCTCACATTTATCTGAATTAAATTCTATCTGCCACTTCTCAGCCCATTGGTCTACCTGGTCATGATCTAAAAGCTAGGATTCGAAGTTAAAAGCTAGGACAGACAGAGTCGTCATCTCTGGGTTGTTGCCAGTGCCACGTGACAGTGAGGCAAGGAATAGGGAGAGAGTGCAGTTGAACACGTGGCTGCAAGGATGGTGTAGGAGGGAGGGCTTCAGGTATTTGGACAATTGGACTGCATTCTGGGGAAGGTGGGACCTGTACAAACAGGACGGGTTGCACCTGAACCAGAAGGGCACCAATATCCTGGGGGGTAGGTTTGCTAGCACTCTTCGGAGGGGTTTAAACTAATTTGGCAGGGGGATGGGATCCGGACTTGTAGTCCAGCAAGTAAGCTAGCTGTGTTTCAGGATGTCCAAGAATGTAGGGAGGCTATGGAGAAGGTAGCACTGACAGGAAATACTTGTGGAAACAGGGATGGGCTCAAGTGCGTATACTTCAACGCAAGAAGTATCAGAAATAAGGTGGGTGAACTTAAGGCATGGATCGGTACCTGGGACTATGATGTTGTGGCCATCACGGAAACGTGGATAGATGAGGGACAGGAATGGTTGTTGGAGGTTCCTGGTTACAGATGTTTCAGTAAGATTAGGGAGGGTGGTAAAAAAGGAGGGGGGGTGGCATTGCTAATTAGAAATGGTATAACGGCTGCAGAAAGGAAGTTTGAGGGGGATCTGCCTTTGGAGGTAGTATGGGCTGAAGTCAGAAATAGGAAAGGTGCAGTCACCTTGTTGGGTGTTTACTATAGGCCCCCCAATAGCAGCAGAGATGTGGAGGAACAGATTGGGAAACAGATTTTGGAAAGGTGCAGAAGCCACAGGGTCGTAGTCATGGGCGACTTCAACTTCCCAAATATTGATTGGAAGCTCTTTAGATCAAGTAGATTGGATGGGGCGGTGTTTGTGCAGTGTGTCCAGGAAGCTTTTCTAACTCAGTATGTAGATTGTCCAACCAATTTGGTACTCGGTAATGAGCCGGGACAAGTGATGGGCTTGTTAGTGGGTGAACAGTTTGGTGATGGTGACCACAATTCTGTGACTTTCACCTTGGTTATGGAGAGAGATAGGTGCGCACAACAAGGTAGATTTTACAATTGGGGGAAGGGAAATTACGATGCTGTAAGACAGGATTTGAGGAACATAAGTTGGAAGCATAGGCTGTCAGGGAAGGATGTGGTGGAAATGTGGAACTTTTTCAAGGAGCAGATACGACGCGTCCTTGATATGTATGTACCTATCAGGCAGGAAAGAAATGGTCGTGTGAGGGAGCCTTGGTTGACGAGGGAGGTTGAATGTCTAGTAAAGAGGAAGAAGGAGGCTTACATAAGGTTGAGGAAACAGGGTTCAGACAGAGCAGTGGAGGGATACAGGATAGCCAGAAGGGACCTGAAGAAAGGGATTAGGAGAGCTAAGAGAGGGCATGAAAAATCCTTGGCGGATAGGATCAAGGATAATCCCAAGGCATATTATGCGTATGTGAGAAACATGAGAATGACGAGAACGAGGGTAGGTCCGATCAAGGACAGTAGTGGGAGATTGTGTATTGAGTCGAAAGAGATAGGAGAGGTCTTGAACGAGTACTTTTCTTCAGTATTTACGAACGAGAGGGACCGTATTGTTGAAGAGGAGAGTGTGAAATGGACTGGTAAGCTAGAAGAGATACTTGTTAGGAAGGAAGATGTGTTGGACATTTTGAACAACTTGAGGATAGACAAGTCCCCCGGGCCTGACGGGATATATCCTAGGATTATGTGGGAAGCAAGAGAGGAAATTGCAGTACCGTTGGCAATGATCTTTTCGTCTTCACTGTCAACGGGGGTGGTACCAGGGGACTGGAGAGTAGTGAATGTTGTGCCCCTGTTCAAAAAAGGGTATAGGGATAACCCCGGGAATTACAGGCCAGTTAGTCTTACTTCTGTGGTAGGCAAAGTAATGGAAAGAGTACTGAGGGATAGGATTTATGAGTATCTGGAAAGACACTGCTTGATTAGGGACAGCCAGCACGGATTTGTGAAGGGTAGGTCTTGCCTTACAAGTCTTATTGAATTCTTTGAGGAGGTGACCAAGCATGTGGATGAGGGTAGAGCAGTGGATATGGTGTACATGGATTTCAGTAAGGCATTTGATAAGGTTCCCCATGGTAGGCTTATGCGGAAAGTCAGGAGGCATGGGAAACTTGGCTAATTGGATTGAAAACTGGCTAACCGGTCGAAGTCAAAGAGTGGTGGTAGATGGTAAATATTCAGCCTGGAGCCCAGTTACAAGTGGAGTTCTGCAGGGATCAGTTCTGGGTCCTCTGCTGTTTGTAATTTTTATTAATGACTTGGATGAGGGAGTCGAAGGGTGGGTCAGTAAATTTGCAGATGATATGAAGATTGGTGGAGTTGTGGACATTGAGGAGGGCTGTTGTCGGCTGCAAAGGGACTTAGATATGAGGCAGAGCTGGGCTGAGGAGTGGCAGATGGAGTTCAACCCTGCCAAGTGTGAGGTTGTCCATTTTGGAAGAACAAATAAGAATGCGGAATACAGGGTTAACGGTAAAGTTCTTAGTCAGGTGGAGGAACAGAGGGATCTTGGGGTCTATGTACATAGATCTTTGAAAGTTGCCACTCAGGTGGATAGAACTTGTAAGAAGGCTTATGGTGTATTAGCGTTCATTAGCAGAGGGATTGAATTCAAGAGTCGTGAAGTGATGTTGCAGCTGTACAGGACTTTGGTTAGGCCACATTTGGAGTACTGTGTGCAGTTCTGGTCGCCTCACTTTAGGAAAGATGTGGAAGCTTTGGAGAGGGTGCAGAGAAGATTTACCAGGATGTTGCCTGGAATGGAGAATAGGTCGTACGAGGACAGGTTGATAGTTCTTGGCCTTTTCTCGTTGGAACGGCGAAGGATGAGGGGTGACTTGATAAAGGTTTATAAGATGATCAGAGGAATAGATAGAGTAGACAGTCAGAAACTTTTTCCCCGGGTACAACAGAGTATTACAAGGGGACATAAATTTAAGGTGAAGGGTGGAAGGTATAGGGGAGATGTCAGGGGTGGGTTCTTTACCCAGAGAGTGGTGGGGGCATGGAATGCGCTGCCCGTGGGAGTGGTAGAGTCAGAATCATTGACGACCTTTAAGCGGCAATTGGATAGGTACATGGATGGGTGCTTAATCTAGGATAGATGTTCGGCACAACATCGTGGGCTGAAGGGCCTGTTCTGTGCTGTATTGTTCTATGTTCTATCCTGTTGTAATCTGAGGTAGCCTTCTTTGCTGTCCACTACACCTCCAATTTTGGTGTCATCTGCAAACTTACTAATTGTACCTCTTATGCTCACATCCAAATCATTTATGTAAATGACAAAAAAATAGAGGACCCAGCACCAATTCTTATGGCACTCCACTGGTCACAGGCCTCTGGTCTCCACCACCACCCTCTGTCTTCTACCTTTGAGCTAGTTCTGTATCCAAATGGCTAGTTCTCCCTGTATTCCATGATACCTAACCTTGCTAATCAGTCTCCCATGGGGAACCTTGTTGAACGCCTTACTGAAGTCTATATAGATCACATCTACCACTCTGCCCTCATCAATCTTCTTTGCTACTTCCTCAAAAAACTCAATCAAGTTTGTGAGAAATGATTTCCCATGCACAAAGCCATGTTGACTATTCCTAATCAGTCCTTGCCTTTCCAAATACATGCACATCCTGTCCCTCAGGATTCCTTCCAACAACTTGCCCACCACCGCCGTCAGGCTCACTGGTCTGTAGTCCTCTGGTTTGTCCTTACCACCCTTCTTAAACAGTGGTGCCAATGATGAGCGAGCTGGCTTAGCTCAGAATAGCTTGCCAGTTTCACAGCCAGAAGACCTGGGTTCAAGTCGCAATGCAAGAGATTTTGCAAGGGAAGGACCTAGTCACTACTGCAGGCAATAAGCCCGCATCAGTGTTGTGCCCCAATTGGAGCAGCATGGTGACTCAGTCAATAGAATTGCTTCCTCACAGCGCCAGGTATCTGGATTCGATTTCAGCCTCAGGCGACTATCTGTGTGGAGTATGCACAATCTCCCTGTGCCTTTGTGGGTTTCCTCCGGGTGCTTCAATTTCCTCCATAATCCAAAGATGTGTAGGTTAAGTAAATTGGCCATGCTAAATTTCCCATAGTGTTCAGGGGTATGCAAGTTAGGTGCATTAGTCAGGGGTAAAAATGTAGAGTAGCAGGATAGGGGAATGGGTCTGGTGGGTTAATCTTTGGATGGTCAGTGTTATGAAGATGTGGGTGTACTGTAACTTTAAGAAAATTATTAGCTAGGAGAACTACCTGACAGAACCAAGTGTCCTGGAAAAAATGTAACATTTGGTTAAACAACTCGATTAGCTGGCTGCCTGGAGACAAAAACAAATTCAAATTTAACTAATCACTTTAAATTATACCCCAAAATACCAACTTCCAATCAAGTTTGGATTGAATATATTGACAATCCTGAAAGGAAATGACACAATCCAATGGTTTAGGGGTATATGAATGGGGAAAACTGAACAATTGAAAGGAGAACTGCCAACCCACCAGCATGTAAAGACTGTTTGAAAAATAGCTCTCTTAAAGGTATCATTATCAATCACTAACCTGTGAAGCAGAATCCCCAAGAAGAAAAAAAGAAGACAGGAATACAGAGAAGAATCGAAAGCTGCCTGGTCTTGAGATAAGAAGTTTCGTTTTGTAAATCTTAATCGGGATTTTTATCAGACCAGTATTGTAGAGGGGAAAGTAAAAGACGGATTAGAGGAAGGAGTTGTAAATAGTTGTTAGTTAATTATTATTTGTTATACTTTAAGAAATAAAGTTGTTAATTTTTACTTTAAGTAGTTCTTGGTCTCTTAAGTTTTCACAGATAACTGCATGGGATAAATCTTTGTTGTGTTGCTGGGTTAAAATAAGCAGAGGGGTTTATCTGGTATCATAACAGTCGGTGTGAACTTGTTGGGCTGAAAGGCCTGTTTCCACACTGTAGGGATTCTATGAATTCTATTCTATGAATAATACCAACATGGATAAATGGAAAGGATTATGGACATGAATTAAAACAATCCAAAAAGTAAAAGGTGGTTGATATGAAAGATGGTTGTCCAGTATTGCTGCATCCCCAGTTAGCGTAGGCAAAGCCAAAAGGAAAAGGAAGGAAAGCTTGTAGGAGATAGTGAGCTTTAAAAAATAATGAGAAGAAAGTTCTTGAGGAGGACAAATATCAGAGCATAGTGTATTTTCCAGAGGATTGGTTTTCTGACAGACCACTTAATTCTGCTCAAAAAAGGGCAGATAAATGTTTGCACCAAAGGGAGAATTACATATCTGGGAAAAAGCAATGCCATGAGGTTAGTTTTGGATTTCTCCAGCAATATAAAACAACAGATGACACTTTTAAAAAGGTGTCAGGAACCTGACCCCACTGGTCTCTGTGATTCCACCCTTACTGAAGTCTAACAGGAGGTGAACAAAATAGGGAACTCCTCTGCCTCTGCTATCCTGGCTAAGGACTGAAGGGCAGAACAGATGTGCAGCAGTCCCAGTCAGAGGGGCGACAGCACCAGATAGCTGGCAACAACATTAGGTAATGTGGCTGATACAGAGGAACATGAGGATGGCAAAAAAATGGAGGCTCTCTCAGGTGCCTGCAGAGAATTTGAAAATAAAGAATAGCCACATCTGTATGCTTTAATTCATTCATAGAATATAGACATCGCTGGTTGGGCCAGCATTTTGTTGTCTATGCCTTTGTGAAGGTGTTGGTGAGCTGCCTTCTTGAATTCTGCATTTCATTTACTTCAGGTACATTTGCAGTGCTGTTCAGGTCAGACTTCCTGCATTTTGACCGAGTGACAATGAAGTACTGTGACATATTTCCAAGTCAGATGGTTCACAGTTTGGAGAAGAAGTTGTAGGTGGTGGATGGCGTTCCAATGTGTCATTTGTCCTTGTCACTCTGGATGGGCATGGTTGGGGGGTTGAAAGCTACTGTTGAAAGAACTTTGGGAAATGTCTGCTGTGCATCCTGCAATAGTACACACTGCTGCTACTGAGCATCAGTGGTGAAGTGAATGAATGTTTGTGGATGTGGTGCCACTTAAGTGGGCCAGTTTGTCCTGGATGGTGTGAAGTTTCATGAGTGTTGTTGGAGTAGCATCTGCCCAGAGAAGTGGAGAATATTACATCACACTTCTGATTTGTGTCGTGTAGATGGTTTTTGGGAGTCAGGAGATGAATTAATTTCTTCAGGATTTTAAGCCTCTGACCTATACTTGTAGCCATTTTATTCATATGACTAGCCCAGTTCAGATTCTGGTCAATGACAACCTACAATGTTGATCCTGGGGATTTCAGCAATTATAATTACATTGAGTACCAAGGGGTGAGATTTAGACTCTTGTTTTTTGGAGTTTGTAATTTTTTAGTGCATGTGTGGCACAAATATTTCTTGAAACTTGTTTCCCATGTCTGATATTGCTCAGGTCTTGCTGCATTCAGACATGGACTATTCCAGTATCTGAAGAGTCATGAATGGATAATCTTCCGAAACAATCACCAACAAATATGCCCACCTCTGACTTTGTGACAAAAGGAAGGACACCTGCCAGAAGCTAAGAAAAAACAAGGATGGATGTTGTGAAACTTGAAAGGGTTCAGAAAAGATTTACAAGGATGTTGCCAGGATTGGAGGGTTTAAGCTATAGGGAGAGGCTGAATAGGCTGGAGTTGTTTTCCCTGGAGCATCGGAGGTGGAGGGGTGACCTTATAGAGGTTTATAAAATCATGAGGGGCATGGATAGGTTGAATAGACAAGGTCTTTTCCCTGGAGTGGGAGAGTCCAGAACTGGAGGGCATAGGTTTAGGGTGAGAAGCAAAAGGGATCTAAGGGGCAACTTTTTCACACAGAAGGTGGAACGTGTATGAAATGAGCTGCCAGAGGAAGTGGTGGAGGCTGGTACAATTACAGCATTTAAAAGGCATCTAGTTGAGTATATGAACAGAAAGGGTTTAGAGGGATATGGGCCAAATGCTGGCAAATTAGTTTAGTATGTCTGGTTGACCGGAATGAGTTGGACAAAAGGGTCTGTTTCTATGCTGTACACCTTGACAACTCTGATGCTAAATGCAACAAAAATACAAATGGACTTTCAATTAACAGTTAGGCTGAATTCCAACTCAGTGACTCAGTGGCTAAAGCCAACTATGGTAATCTCTGTTGATTACCTTTTGTTAAACATTCTATGTCATGTAAGAGTTGTGCCTCAGCTAGGATAGCAAATAGGAGCATAGGAAAGGGAAGGAAAGCTTCAATATTCCTTCTTGTTACAAATCAAATATTACCATATACTGGGAGTCTATGGCAGTCAAATGCAATTGGCCAGCTCATTCATAGTTGAGGCTCAATCTTGAGGAAAGATCTCATTATCAAGATACAGAAAGGCCGTAGTATCTGTGGAACCATCTTCCAGCATTAGGCAGAATCTTCTGGATTCTCTCTTTGATCAATATTAAAGTAAGCAAGGATAATACATCTTAACAGTTGATATTTATCATGACTCAATCCTATTTACAGAATCACAGAGTCCCTACAGTGTGGAAGTAGGTCATTTGGTCTATCAAGTCTACACCAACCATCCCCCTACCCTATCCCTGTAACCCTGCATTTCCCATGGCTAACTGACCTAACCTGTACATCCCTGGACACTATGGGCAATTAAGGACAGCCAATTCACTTAATCTGCATATCTTTGGACTTTAATAGGAAACCCAGAGCGCCTGGAGGAAACCCACACAGACCCTGGGAGAATGTGCAAACTCCATTAAGACAATCACCCAAGGTACAATTAAACCCATGTCCCTGGCACTGTGAGGCAGCAGTGCTAATTACTGAGCCACTATACGGCCCGTTTACGTGAAGAAAAACAGAAATGCTGGGAAACACTTAGCAGAGCATAAAGAAAAGAACAGAGTTAATGCTTTAGGTTGGTGACCTTCCATCAGAACTATAGCATTTCATCAGAAATTGCTATTTAGGCACATCTGGCTAATCCTGCTCGGAAAGGCAATAAAGGCAGTAATTTTATTTGTGCTATTTATATCGACACAGAAGCTCAGTGTTAAAATTCAATTCTATTCTGTGGCACTTAAGCACACTTGTGCTGTTGAATTATTTATTATTTAATTAATTTAATTTCCAGCATGCTTCTACCTTGACTTTAGCAATTACAACCAAGTACCAAGCAAGAAACAATTGAATATGGCAGTAGAATTTTAAAGTCGCTGAAGATGGCAAGAAACAGGATAAAACAAACAAAAAGCAATCTAAAAATAGTAACACTGCTTGAAAAGAACATAAAAACTAGGAGCAGGTGTAGGTGCCTCATCCCCTTGAACCTGCTCCACCATTTATGGGGTATTTGTTTTTTGGAAGTTGTTAAGTCATCGTTGCCTACATGTTGATTGCCATGAATCACGATACCTTTTGGTTCTTGAGTTCTGCAAGGACCAGACTCTGAAGTGCTAACTGAAAATGATGCAATGTGATGGTGCTTTCGCTACTTCAAAGAGTTGTTCGCAATGGAATAACCAATTACTAAAGTACAATTTGCTGAGAATAGATTCGCTTCAGAAAACCTCAGGATATTGATGGGCGGGGTGGGGGGGGGGGGTTCCTTTTGGAGATGGTCATTATTTATCACTCAAAAGACTCGAGTGTAACTAACCACTTAAGAGAACAAACATGGATATTATCCAGGTCTTATGACAAAGACCTGAACTGTTCAATGTTTCAGAGTCTGACTGGCCGTGAATTGTATTGTACATTGCACAGTCATCAGCAAATATCCCCACTCTTGACTTTCTAATGGAGGGAAGGTCATGATGAAGTGGCTGAAGACACTAAATTTTGAGGAATTCCTGCATAGTTATTATGGAGCTGGAATGACTGACATGCAAGAATCTCAACCACCTTTCTTTGTGCTCTGTATGAGTCCAACCAATGAAATGTTTTCCCTTTGGTTCCCATTGATGTCAAGGGTGGACAATGTCTCCTCGCTTCTGGAATTAAGTTCGTTTGTTCATGTTTGAACCGAAGCTGCAATGAGGCCAGGAGCTGAGTGGTCTTGGCTGAACCCAAATTGGGCATCTATGAGCTGATTATTGTGCAGCAAAAGCCATTTGATAGAACTGTTGATGACGGCTTCCATGCCTTTGCTGATGATCAAGAATAGATTAACTGAATGGCAATCAGTTGGGTTGGAATTATCCTGCTTCATGTGGAATAGACATCCTTGTACAATTTTCCACATTGCTGGCCAATGCCAGTGTTGAAACTGAAGATAACATTATCTGTGGGTGACATTGCACACCTACTTTGTTGCAACTTGGCAGTTCTGTATCACTGTCATTAGTTAGGATTTCTACAGTTTTCTCCATCCACCCAAAAGTCCAACCCTACAGTTGATGAGGGACAGTAAATGCTTGTGGCACTTGTGAGTTGTTACGGATATACAAATCATGACAGCCACCTGAGTAGTGCATATACCTGAAACATTTCTTTCCCATGACCATAGAGCAGCTCTCTGTTCAGAGAGTGGAGCCCTTTACTAATAGATCTTGCTGCTGATCACAGGGAGCTCTCAATGCCATGTTGCAGTCAATTTTCCCATTTATATGCATAAACCATGCAAAAGCAGCATATCTTGTAGCTGTAGCAGTCTGTCAGTCAGTCATGTATCTTATAAATAAGGTACTTGTGTCCTCTCTGATGCCTTTGTGGGTAGCTGGCAGTATTCCACTCAGGTGGAAGCTTTGGAGAGGGTGCAGAAGAGGTTTACCAGGATGGCTGCGTGGAATAGAGGGTATGAGAACTAATAAAACCAGAGTTGTTTTCTCTGGAGCAGCGGAACCCGAGGGGTGTCTTACTAGAAGTCGATAAAATTGTGTGATGCATAGATAGGATTGACAGTCAGAATATTTTCCCTCGAGTCAAATATAGAATTTGAGGAGGCATGAATTTAAGGTGAGGGGGGAGAAGTTCAAAGGAAATGTGAGGTGTAGGTTTTTTACACAGACAGTGGTAGGAGTCTGGAATGCACTGCCAAGGGTGGTGGTGGAGGCAGAAAAGATAGGAGGTAAAAACTGCAGATGCTGGAAACCAGATTCTGGATCAGTGGTGCTGGAAGAGCACAGCAGTTCAGGCAGCATCCAAGGAGCAGCGAAATCGACGTTTCGGGCAAAAGCCCTTCATCAGAAATAAAGGCAGTGAGCCTGAAGCGTGGAGAGATAAGCTAGGGTGGGGGTGAGGTGAAAGTAGCATAGAGTACAATGGGTGAGTGGGGGAGGGGATGAATGTGATAGTTCAGGGAGGAGAGGGTGGAGTGGATAGGTGGAAAAGAAGCTGGGCAGGTAGGAGAAGTCCGGACAAGTCATGATGCAGAAAAGAAAGGGACATTCAAGGGACTTTTAGATAAGCACATGAATATGCATGGAATGGAGGATAGGGGCCAAGAGCAGGCAGGAGGGATTAGATAAATTTGTTATCATGTTCAGCACAAAAGCTTGGGCTGATGGGCCAGTTCCTGTGCTGTACTGTTCTTTTTTTCTTTGATCTATGCTGCATTCTGCATCACAACACAAGGCAGTATGGCATTATTTTTTGTGAGGTTCTTTCCAATAGTACTTCCTAACTTCTAATCTCAACCAACTAGTAAGACAAGGGTAACATATGCCATATCACTGCCTCCAAGTTTCCTTCAAATTACACACTGTCTGACTTGGAACTATTTTGCTGTTGCCAGGTGAACATTTGGTCAAAATCTTGGAATTCCTGAGCTAGGCACATCATGGGAATAACACCACCACACTGACTGTCATAGTTCAAAATTGTGGCTCACCACCACTTTATCAAAGGCAATAATTGTAAGTCAGGCTAACAACACTCCCTTAACATAAATGATTCCAAAACAAAATCAAAACAAAACCTTGCAATCAATTCTTCAAATGGTGACAATATGGAGTGCTACTGTATAATCATGCAATATTTCAACACAAACAATTCAACAGCTTTTGTGTAATTATACAATTCAGAATTACATCTTAAATTCTGCCATTATTGGGGCTATATTCAAAATCTACGATGCCATTTCAAAGCTTTTCATTTCAAATTGTTGTAATCAAACCAAATTGTAACAAAGCTGTACTAAATATTATGAAATTGCAGCATTATACTTCAATGCCAGTGTCTTACAGTAATAGTTATTTCTATTTGTGTAACCATCAAACAGAATAAAAAGGAGGCATTCTCTATAATTTTATGGTATTATTCACAATGGTAGCAGTCTGCATAAACATGCCTCATATATACTTTCAGTATTGTTGATCCTCAAATTTCTTCATAACATGCAGTAGATTTTAGTGACTGCTCCAGTCAGTTTGCTGACTGTATATTCAAACCTACGCATTCTGGTTTCATGTGCTTGAAATGTAAGTTTAAATTCAACAGCACCAATACAGAATCAGAAAGTAAAATGGAAATGCTTGAAATTCATTAGTAAACTTCCAAAGGAATCTGCCGCATTAGAAACACACCATTCAGCCCATATGAATAATTGTATTCCACATATTCCCTTCTTACTTCATCTCACCCAATATCGTCTCACCTCTGGGACGATGGCTCGAGAGACACGGTTCAAATCCCACCATATTGGGAAATATAAATTCAATAAATAGCTGGGGTTAAAAAGTAGATGAATAACAACCATGTAGATATTGTCAATTGGCGTGAAAAAAAAACCTGTTTTACTAATGCTGTTTAGGGAAGAAGATCTGCTTTCCATGTCCATAGTGCCCTATATGTGAGTCCAATCCCACAGCAACGTGACTGGCGCTGAACCGTGAATTTTAACTGGCTCTGAAATGGCCTAACAAATCATTCAATTGTATTAAACTTTAACAGAAACAAAACAAGGGTTTGACATCAGGTGATTCCATCCAGCTAGTCCAACACCATTCTTTTGCATATTTTGTCCCACTGTTATGGACCAGGTCAGGCCAGTTCACAATAGTTTAAGAAGATAGCCTGGACAATAACTTTTCTTACTTTAGAAGTGGATGTGAAGTGAGTGTTCCAAATATGATGCAACTGGTCAAACCACTCAATATCAAGTAAAACATAATTTATTTAAATACTAATAGTTAAAATACAAATAAAAAAAAGGAATTTAGAATAACTCAACTAATGGAAAACTTAGCCAAATAATACGTACAGTACCTATTCCCAATTAACTGTTCCAATATAGTAACATTCCATAAACACACCCTTGACAAAAAGGTAAAATCATAAACAGATTCTTACATCTAGAGAGATTTAAGAGGAAGTCACAGTTCAGAATCATTGACTGAAGCTTTAACCCTTCTGGGACCCAAACAGTTTCTAACTGCTGCAGCTAAAAACAAACTAGAAAGCTTGATCTGAAAGAACTGCCACAACTGTTTTAAAAAAAAACTAAAGGTCCCTTAAATTATTGACTTAGACCAGTTCCAGGAGACATTTTTACATCTTTGCCTTTACAACCATTCTTTGAAAAACCCAAGACAAAATAACTTTTTTAAAAAAAAAGTGACAGCATTGTGACGCCAATGGTGGGTTGTACTCAATAAATGTGACAGTATTGTGGTGTTAATTGAGAGTTGCCCTTGGCTTTCTCACCACCAACTCCAAACTTCTTAAAGTCTCATGTCATCAGGTCAAGTATGGGCAAAGAAACCTCCTGGCAATTAAAATATATTATGTCATGGGGAACAGCATTTAGGGGAAGCACTGAAGGTGGAAAGGACACAGAATGGACTCCAGGTGGGCAACTTCAATATTGATAAGATGATAAGATGTAGGAGCAGAAGTAGGGCCATTCAGCCCATTGAACTTGTTCCACTATTTAATGAGATCATCACCCTCAACATCACTTTCCCCATAACTCTTGATTCTCTAACAGATTAAAATCTGTCTGTCGTGGCTTTGACTATATTCAATTGCCCAGCCCTGACAGTCCTCATTGGTAAAGAATTCCGGAGCTTCACTGCCACTAAGAGAAGAACTTCCTCCTCCTCTCTGTATTAAATGTGCGGCCCCTATTTCTGAGATTATACCCTGCAGTCCTAGACTCTCCTACAAGAGGACAACCATTCCAAATCTAGTTCTCAAAACTTCTGGTATACTTGTATGTTTCAATAAGGTCCCTCATTCTTCAAATGTCTGATGAGTACAAGCCCCAACCTACTTAACCTCTGCCCGTAAGGAAATACCTTCATTCAAGAAATAAAATGAGCGAACATTCTCTGGACTGCATCGAATACCAATATATTTTTCATTGGATAAATTGTTAACAGTATTCCAGCTATGGTCTGACTGGTATCTTGTACAGTTTTAACAAGGCTTCTCTATTTTTATACTTAACTTCCTTTGAAATAAAGGCCAACATTCCATTTGCCAGCCCTGGTAAACTTATATACAAGCTGTAGTGATGATACTGAGGTCAGCCAGGTGGGCCTCAGAGGATATGATTCCCAAACAGGGAGCCTTGGCTGACAGATAAGAATAGGAGTGTCAGATACCCTGACACGCTGAGAGTTGGCTCCGAGGAAGTTGGATTAGTGTTAAGGATTTTCCATATGTAAATAAAGGGTGACTTGGTAATCGGATACCAACATCTGTGGAGATATTTCGCGAGCTTCTTAGTGATTCATGCACAAAGGCTGCCAATCATTTTGCACAAGGGCTTTCTGCTGTTATTGTCAATTTAAAATGGCAGCAATAAGCCTCAACATGACTGTAGCCTGTCTCTGCCTCTGGTGCTAACATCACAAGTGGAAAAAAAATTTCAAATCAAGGACAGTAGGCATAGGCCAAATAAGTACAGGCTAGTTTGTCTGACATCAGTGGTATGGGAATTATTGGATAAAATTCCGAGGAACAGGACTATTCAACACTTAGAAATGCATGGATTGATCAGGGACAATCAGCACAGAGTTACTGGAGGAAGACCATGTCTGACTAATTTAAATGAGATTTTTTTTGAAAAGGTGACTAAATGCATTGAAGATCCCTGAAGGTGTCAACACAGATAGATAGATTGGGGAGGAAAGAGTATGGGATGCTTGCCTTCATGAGCTGGGAAGTAGAATATGGAAGCATATTTGCTGTGACTTACATGGATTTCAGTAGCTTTTGGCCAGGTTCCACATGGAAAGCTGGTCTAAATGTTAAGGGACCATGGGATCCAAGGCAAGATGGTTTCTGGATCCAAAATGAGCTTCCAAATAGGAAGGAAAGGATGATGGGAGAGTTGGTTTTTTTTGTTTATGGAAGCATGTGACCAGCAGTGGACCAGAAGTGGATTACAGACATTAGTGCTAAGGGGCCCTTGCTGTTTGTTGTGTACATTAACAACTGGGATATGAATATGGAAGGCACAATTGGTAAGTTAGCAGGTGACATGGAAATTGGTGGTATTGTTGATAGTGAGGAGGATGGTCTCAGGCTACAGTCTGATATTGATCAATGGTAAATTAGGTGGAATTTAATCCTAACAAAAAAGTTGATGCGTTTTGGGCTTTCCAATAAGAGAAGGATAATAGAATCCACAGGAGTGCTGATGAACAAAAGAGGTTGGTATAGAAGTCTGTAGATCCCTGAAGGTGTCAGCACAGATAGATTGGGGAGGAAAGAGTATGGGATGCTTGCCTTCATGAGCTGGGAAGTAGAATATGGAAGCATATTTGATGTGATTTTAAACACCTTGGTTAGGCCACAGGTGGAATATTGTGTGCAGTTCTGGTCACCACACTAACAAAATAACATGATTGCACTGAAGAGGGTACAGAGGACATTCACCAAGATGTTGCCTGGGATGGAAAATCTCAGTTATGAGGAGAGACTGGATAGGCTGAGTTTGTTTTCCCTGGTGCAGAAGAGACTGAAAAGGGATCAGATTATATTAGATTAGATTACTTACAGTGTGGAAACAGGCCCTTCAGCCCAACAAGTCCACACCGATCGGCCGAAGCGCAAACCACCCAGACCCATTCCCTTACATTTACCCCTTCACCTAATACTATGGGCAATTTAGTTTGGCCAATTCACCTAACCTGCACATTTTTGGATTGTGGGAGGAAACCAGAGCACCTGGAGGAAACCCACACAGACACAGGGAGAGCGTGCAAACTCCACACAGAGAGTCGCCTGAGGCGGGAATTGAACCCAGGTCTCTGGCGCTGTGAGGCAGCAGTGCTAACCACTGTGCCAAAATTATAAGATAATAGTCCAACAGGTTTATTTGGAAGCACTAGTTTTCGGATCGCTATTCTTTCATCCAAAAGCTAGTGCTTCCAAATAAACCTGTTGGACAAAACGTGTGATTTTTAACTTTGTAAACCCCAGTCCAAAACCAGCGTCTCCAAATCAAAATTGTGGGAGGCACAGATCGGGAAGATTTTTCCTATGGTAGATGTGTCTGAGACCTGAGGGCTTAAGTTTCAGTGAGGAATGGTTTAGGAAGGATCTGAAGGTGTCAGAAATATGGAATGTGCTGCCTGAGAGGGTGGTGGTAGCACCTGTACTCTCGCAACATTTAGGAAGCATCAGAATGACCACTTAAAATGCCAGGGCAACAGGTTATGGACTAAGTGAGGATAAATGGGATGAATGTAGTTTAATATTTGTTGGTCAGTAAAAAAAATGTTGAGCCGAATTGCCATTTTAATGCTGTATGACTATAGCATTCCAGGAGGAATGCATGGCATTTCTCTGCTAAGTTTATCTGAAAGCAAATGAGTTTTAATGATCTAAGCAGTAGTTTCTAGATTTGCATTCAGAGTTATTAGCTCATTTGATGAGAGCTTCATATTTTACACTTTAACTATTATTATGACTTCATGACGCACCTGGCAGAACAATAAGGTGGCTGATTCACATTGTGTAGTAATCTATGCACTCAATTGTCTACTGTTCTGTACTAACACAAAAATGTAAGCAGATATGACAAACAGAAACATTTGTGTCAACACAGTTGTGCATTGCGTCTTTTTAACAAGGAGCTCAAGGTGTCAGGTTTGACTAGGATACTGATTGCTGATGAGTCAGGCATAGATTTGGAACTGTTGCAGATTTCTGTTTTAACCATTTTATAAGGATATGCCAGGGTCTTTGCAGGCTCAAGCACACAAGTGTTGGCTGAAATATATCTATACTGCAGTGTAACTCAGGATGGAGCAATAATGGTCTTCATAAAGCACAGGAATGGTAGCTATATTCAACTCCAAAACTGCCTCAAAATAATGAGAACCCTGTGGCAGCCAGTCGTAGAGTCATAGAGATGTACAACACGGAAACAGACCCTTCGGTCCAACTTGTCCATGCTGACCAGATATCCTAAATTAATCCAGTCCCACTTGCCAGCATTTGGCCCAAATCCCACTAAACCCTTCCTATTCATATACACAACTTTATGGAGTTCAGCAAGGGGTTCAATAAAGTTCCTCATGGGAGACTGGTTAGCAAGGCTAGGGCTCATGGAATACAGGGAGAGCTAGCCATTTGGATACAGAACTGGCTTGTAGGTAAAAGACAGAGGATGGTGATGGAGGGTTACTTTTCAGGCTGGAGGCCTGTGATCAGCAGTGTCCCGCAAAGATCAGTACGAAGTCTACTGCATTTCATCACTGATAGAAATGATTTGGATGTGAATGTAGGAGGTATAGTTAGTAAGTTTGCAGATGACACTAAAGTTGGAGGTGTAGTGGACAGTGAAGAAGGATACCTCAGATTACAATGGGGTCTTGATCAGATGGGCCAATGGGCTGAGAAGTGGCAGATGGATTGTAATTTAGATAAATGCAAAGTGCTGCCGTTTGGAAAAGCAAATCTTAGCAGGACTTATACACTTAATGGTAAGATTCTAGGAGTGTTGAGGAACAAAGAGGCCTTAGAGTACAGGTTCATAGCTCCTTAAAAGTAGAGTCTCAGGTAGATAGGATAGTGAAAAAAGATTTGGTATACTTTCTATTATTGGTCAGAGCATTGAGGAAAGGAGTTGGGAGGTCATGTTGCGGCTGTACAGGACATTGGTTAGGCCACTTTTGGAATATTGCATGCAATTCTGGTCTCCATCCTTTCAGAAAGATGGAGCAAAACTTGAAAGGGCACAGAAAAGATTTACAAGAATGTTGACAGGGTTGGAGGATTTGAGCAAGAGGGTGATTCTGAAAAGGCTGGGGCTGTTTTCCCTCTACTGTTGGAGACTGAGGGGTGACTTTTATAGATGTATATAAAATCATGAGGGGCATGGATAGGATAAACAGACAAGGTCTTTTTCCTGGGGTGTGGGAGTCCAGAATTAGAGGGCATAAGTCGAGGGTGAGAGGGGAAAGGGACCTCAGGGGCAACTTTTTCACATAGAAGGTGGCACATGTATGGAATGGCTACCAGAGAAAGTGGTGGAATCTAGTACAATTACAGCATTTAAAAGGCATCTGGATAGGTATACAAATAGGAAAGGTTTGGAGCAATATGGACCGGGTGCTGGCAGGTGGGAATAGATTGGGTTTGAATATCTGTTCGGCCTGGAAGGATTGGATCAAAGGGTCTGTTTCTGTGCTGTACATCTCTATTACCATCTGATTCTCACTACTGTAATTGTACCACCCTCCACCACTTCCTCTGGCAGCTCATTCTATATACGCACCACCCTCTGTGTGAAAAGGTGCCCCTTCGGTCCCTGTTAAATCTCTCCCCTCTCACCTTAAGCCTCTAATTCTAGACTCACCCAGCCCAAGGAAATTCCCCTGTCTCTTCAATCTATCCATGCCCCTCAGTATTTTATAAATCTCTTTATAGTCATTCTTTAGTCTCCAAAGCTCCAGGAAAAATAACCTCAGCCTATTCACCGTCTCTCGATAGCTCAAACCCTCCAGTCCTGGCAACATCCCTGTAAATCTTTTCTGAACCCTTTCAAGTTTCAGAATTTCCTTCTTATTGCAGGGAAGCAATCATCCCAACATCCACAATCAAGGCTGCATTAGAACATTATTTCAATGGGCCACCGCACACTGCAGTACAGAGGAACTATGAAAAGCAAAGGAAAATCACCTTTTCAGTGTATTCAAAAAGAACAGGTACTCAATGAACACAGTCCACCAATTTCTCAGCAACAAACCCCAGCAAGCAGACAAAACACATCCAGAAACCCTAGCCACTTTCCCCTAAATCAAAGACATCTCAGAAATGACTGCCAGACTACTCAGACCTCTTGGCATCATGGTAGCCCACAAACCCGCCAACACACTAAAACAGCAGCTAATAAACCTGAAAGACCCTATAGAGACAACAATCAAAACTAATGTCATTTAAAAAATACCTTGCAAGAACTATAACAAGCATGACATTGGACAAACAGGCAGAAAACTAGCCACCAGGATAATGAACATCAACTCGCCACAAAAAGACATGACCCTCTCTCACTAGTATCATCACATATGGATGAGGAAGGTCATCACTTTGATTGGGATGACACATCCATCCTAGGACAAGCCAAACATAGACATGCACAAAAATTCCTAGAAGCCTGGCATTCCAACCAGAATGCTATCAACAAGCACATTGACTTGGATCCCATTTACCACCCCTGAGAAAAAGAACACAGGAAATGACATTACCAACCCAAGGAAACCAAAACACATAAATACAAAGAGGGCCATGCCACCAGTGCCTCATCCGAAGGCTCACTGATAATGTTAACTAGTATGATGACAAAACATCTGAAAATGAACCTTTCAGCTTAGCGAGCAAACTTACATCCAGAACCTCAACCTGAGCTAAATCTTCTCAAAAGCATAGTTAATGATTTGGATCCATGGTTCTTGTAATTTATGCTTATCTCAAGTGGGACGTTGGCCTGTGAGTAAAATCTATTTACAATCATTGCCTTAATAGTTGAGATGGCACTGTGGCTCAGTGTTTAGCAATGCTGCCTCACAGCACCAGGGTCCTGGGTTCAATTCCAGCCTCAGATGACTGCCTGTAAGGAATTTGCATGTTCTCTCTGTGTCTGGGTGGGTTTCCTCTGGGTGCTCTGGTTTCCTGCCACAATCCAAAGAGTGCATGTCAGATGAATTGGCCATGCTAAATTTCCAATAATGTTTGGTGTATTAGTCAGGGGTAAATATGGGTCTGGGTGGGTTACTCTTTGGAGGGGCGGTGTGGACTTGTTGGGCCGAAGAGAGAGTCTAATCTATAATGAAATTCTTATGATCAACATGCTGGGGGTAATCATTGACCAGAAACTGATTTGGAATAACCACATCAACATTGTAGCTACAAGAGCACATTAAGAGTTAGGAATCCTGCAGCGAGTCACTGACCTCCTGACTCCCCAAAGCCTGTTCATTGCCTACAAGACACAAATCAGGAATATGATGGAATACCCCCATGTTCCTGGATGAGTGCTGCTCCAGCAACATTGAAGGTACTTGACACCAACCAGGACAAAGCAACCTTCTTGGTTGCAAAACATTCACTGATATCCACCCCCCTCTACTACTGACGCTTAGTCGCAACAGTGCGTACCATTCACAAGATGCAGTGCAGAAATTCATGAAGTCTCCATATATAGCACTTTCCAAAATCAAAAGCATTTCCATCTAGAAGGACAAAGGCCCCAGCCTAATGATGGAACATCACCACCTGCAAGCCAATCACCAGCCTGACTCAGAAATATATTGCTGCTCCTTCAGTTTCACGAGGTCAAAATTCTAGAACTCCTTACCTATTGGCATTGTGGGTCTAACTACAACAAAAGGAGTGGAGTAGATTAAAAAGACAGCTCACCAGCACCTTCTCAGGGTGACTAGAGATGCCAACAAATGCTGACCCAGCCAATCATGCCCACAGTCAATGAGTGAGTAAAATAATAAAAATTAATTGTTGAGCTCTTAGGCTGATGCTTGTGAGGATTTAAGTTAAGACTGGGCTAATTCATTTTGCCACAGGATCATAATAGTTTTCAGAGATTAACATGTTCGTTTGGTTTAGCCTTGGTTTCATTATTCTTCTCAGTTTCCTTTCCCACAAATCCCTACCAATGTGTTAATAAAAATGAATTGTGAACTATACAACAGATAAGCTTTGGGAGATTATGGTTGACCTTAAAGCTGGTGACATCATTGTCCAAATGTTTAATATTCCCATACTAGATCCAGTTTTGCATTCCATCAAAAGAGCAGAAGAATTTGGTCTGTCAAACAGAATTACATTGCATAGAGTAATGTCTATCTGATTATCTGTTTCCTCTGAAGATGTGGGGAGACACCATTTTACAGATGAGATAAAATTGAAAGGTTAACTGATTACTTTGTAAAAACCACTTGATATATAATCACTTGCACATCTCTGTGAATCATCAACACATCAAGCAGAATTTCTACTTTCCTCTGTATTTGTGTAACTTGGAAGTTTTAAATTAGACAGGCTAACCTCTTGATATTCTTACTGGTGACATTTCAAGGCAAAACATATTGAACAGTGATGACAAAAATCTATCTTATGAACAAGAGTCATGGATTTTAGATTTTATCAATTCTATTCAGAACGATAACTTCTCCCTACTGTTAAGAAAGATCTTCATTCACATTTCAGCTTTCTTGGCCGTGGCAACATCCAAATCATTTTACAGTCAATGAACTGTTTTAAAAATACAGTCACTACAGTTACATAGGAATCACAGCTGGTATTTTAGGAACAACAAGATTCCACAAACAATGTGATAGCTGTTTGAAAATATGTTGTTTAAATATGTGGATTGTGATTTAAAAATGCAATTAATTTCAACAAAGTAAGGCAATAGAGGGATTTGAAAATAAGAATGAGTGTTTTAAATTTCAGGCATTGCTAGACTGGGAAGCAATGAAGACCAATTGTCCCAGGGATAATGGATAAACAGGACTTTGTACAGTCTTGGGATAGAGACATGACATCACCACCACCACTTACAAGTTCACATCCAATTCACTCACCAATCTAACTTGGATCTATATCACCGTTTCTTCACTGTCATTGGGTTTAAATCCTAATGTTACTTCCCAAACACACACTGTACCCATGTGGACTGTGCCAGTTCAAGGAAGCAGCTTCTCAAGACCAATTAGAGATAGTCAATAAATGTTGTTCGGACTGATGCTCACATCCCATGAATAAGTAATCAAAAATCAGAGGCTAATTAAGAGTCAGCCATATTGCTATGGATCGGCTACATTAGCTACAGGTAAATCAGATTAGGAAAAGATGGGAAATTTCATTTTTAAAAGGACATAACTGAGCCATAGATGTTTACAGCAATCAATGATAATTTCATGGCAACATTCCATTCAAAATGTATTATTTGGATTAAAATTTACCAGTTAACATGGTGAGATTTGAATCTTTGCCTACCCAGAATAATGGCTTGGTTCTCTGGATTACCAGCCTAGTGACATTTCCACCTTCCCACCATCATAAGGTCAGAAGTAGGGATGTTCACCAATGGTTCATCACCGTTCATGACTCCTCACTTACTAAACCAGTCCATGTTCAAATGCAATTGGCAAGGCCACTTTCAGAATACTGCACTAATTTCTGGTCTACCTGCTGTAGAAAGGATGATGTGGAATTTGAAAGGGTTCAGAAAAGATTTACAAGGATGTTGTCAGGTTTGGAGAGTTTGGACTATGGGGAGAGGCTGATTAGGCTGGGGCTCTTTTTTTCCTGGAGCTTTGGAGGCTGAGGGGTTTCTTTATAGAGGTTAATAAAATCATAAGAAGCATGGATACACTGAATAGCCAAGGTCTTTTCCTCAGGATAGGGAAGTCCAAACTGAATGTTAATGGCTTAAAAAAAGAGGGGAAAGATTTAAAAGGAACCCGAGGGACAACATTTTTATGCAGAGGGTGGTGCGTGTATGGAACAAGCTGCCAGAGGCACATGTGCTGGTGGGTACAGTTACTACATTTAAAAGGCATCTGGATAAGTACATGAATAGGAAGGGTTCAGAGAGATATGGGTCAAATGCTGGCAAATGGGACTAGATCAGTTTGGGATATCTGGTCAGCATGGATGAGTTGGACCAATGCATCTGTAACTGTGCTGTATAACTTTTCGACTCTGTTGCACATAAACAAGATCTGGACAACATCCAGGCTTGGGCTAACAAATAGCAAGTAATATTCATGCCACACAAATGTCAATAATAGATAATCTAACATCCACCCCTCAACAACAATGGTGATACCATCATTGAATACCCTATTATCAGACTTCTAAAATTTTAGATTTTACCATCATGTGTACCCAAATACAGAGGCATAAGAGTACAGGGAAAAGTGTAAAATTTCATGTCACATCTTAGGTATCAAGGTAAAAAAAAGTTACAAAGTAGAAAGAGAAACGAGAATTGAAAAAGGTAAGCACTACTTCATAGAGTAGTAGAAAAATAAAGAAATAGGTAATAGTTTATGCTAAAGTCTTTTGTTGTTTAAGTTAGGAAAATAGAAGGAATGTGTTAAAAGTTCAATAGCCTTTGATGACTCCTCCACTTACCGCGCTCCCTGGGGAGACCTCAGCTGGCTGTACCCACCCACTGCTGCTGGAACAGCTGCCTCTTCAAACTCCCTCGGTAGCTCAGGAACATACCCCCACAAGCAGCTGAGAGACCAAGCCAGGACCTGTCACAAGCCACCGAGAGACCAGGCCGGGGGTGGAGCCAAAATGTGAACACCAAGAGTGGGTAATCACCAAAAAGAGGGAAAAAAGAGAACACAAAGGGGAAAAAAAGAGAAGGAAATGGGAAATAACAAAAGGAGTGGACGAGTTCTGTCTGGAGTATCCTACTGCTATCATTTGACTGGAAGTCAACATCCTGGGAGTTACCATTAATCAGAAACTCAACTGGATTAGTGTATTAAAACAATGGCTACAAGAGCAGGTCAGAGGCTAGAGATACTGCAGTGAATAACTCACCTCCTGACTTCGCAAAACCTGGGCGGAATCTAGTCAGGAGTGTGATAGAATACAATTGACACCAATATGTTTGAGGTCTGGGTATAGGTAGAATGTCCCTTGGTGGGGCAGTGCAGATTCAGTGGGCCAAATGGCCTATTTCTGTGCAGTAGGGATTCTGTGCTTCCACAAAATTGTCTCAGCTGAATAAGAATGATAGAGCATTTGGGTGGAGGAAGATGGAATTTACCTGACAACCCAGGCCAATCCTTTCCCTGTCCTAACTATTAACAAAACCAAATTTTAAAGGACACACTGTAGGTCAGCGATCAAATAGCTTCATGTTTCAGATTAGAAATTTTGAAGTGTTGCATTTTCCCAGAAGCTGATTGACCTTCTGAGCATTTTCAGCAACATATGCTGGATGTAAAATGTTTTAATTGCTTGTCTTTTTAACATTAGTATACAACACAAGTTGTATAATAAAATCATGTTACCCAAGCTTATTTTAAACGTTTGATAATGTCCCACAAGGCTTTACCGAAAGATTATGCCACTTATGAATTGATGTTCTACCATGACATATAAGCAATTCCTGCATTAGTTTGCCTTAAATAAGTAAATGCTTTTTTTTAAAATAAGCTAGTACCTATTCTGAATTATCCCTTTGAAAAGTAAATGTTTTTGAAGGAAAATTTTGAATCCTAATAGATTAGCATATACATTAAATAAGTGTAATGAAGTTGATCAGATAATTTTTACTTCTGATCAATTCACATGATATAAGTATCACTGGTGAGGCTAACATTTGTTGCCCATCCCCAGCTAGTTTTCGAGAATGAGGAGGGGAGAAGCAAGTTTAAGATATGTTCCTAGTACTGTTAAAGAGTGACTTTCAGTATTTTGGCAATTTTATAGAATCTTAGAATTCCTACATTGTGGTAACAGGCTATTCAACCCATTGAGTTTGCACTGACCCTCTGAAGGACATCCCATCCAGACCAGCACCTTGACCCTATCCCCATTACCACACATTTACCATGGTTAATCCACGTAGCCTGCACATCTCTGGAAACTACGGGTCAATTTAGTATGGTCAATCCACTTAACCTTGGAGGAAATAATGATATATTTCCAAATCAGGATGGTAAGTGACTTAGAAGTAAAAGTGAACAGTACTGGTGTGTCAATGTGCCTACTGCCCCTTGTCCTTCTAATACAAAAGGGATTGTGAGTTTAGGAGATGCTTTTGAAGGAACTCTGGTGAATTCCAGCAATGTATTTTGTGGCTGGTACATGCTGTTCCCACTGTGCACCAGTGTGGAGATAGTTTGTTCAAACTGGTGGAAAGGGTGCCAATCAAATGGATTAGGTTTGACCTGAAAGCTTTTTAATAAGTGCGAAAGAGGAAAACCAGGCAATTGCAGACCAGTTAGATTAACATCTGCATTGGGAAAATTGTCTAAAATCAAGGATGGGATAACTGATCACCTTGAAAACTTTCAGTTAATCAGGGACAGGCAGCACGACTTCATGACAGGTGGATCATGCCTGACAAAACTCATTGAATTTTTTGACAAAGTGACTGAGTTAAAGAGCAGGGAAATGGCTATCTATGGACTTCCAGAATGCATTTGATAAAGTTCCCCATAAGAGACTGTTAAATAAGGCAGAAGCCCATGGAATTGAAGGCAAATTACTGATATGGTTGTCAAATTGGCTGAGGGGAGGGTTCTCAACAGGTGGGTTCTCAAATTGGCAGGGTGTGACCAATAGTTTCTCACATGATCTGTGTTAGGGCATTAATTAGTGTTGAGTTCAAACTTTGTGCACCTTGTATTCAGCCATAGTATTGTATTCCTCGCTCTGGTCTGTTACCCCTTATGCACTTTGTATGGTATGATCTTCATGTGTTGCATGCAAACCAAAACTTTTCACTGTGCCTAAGTACTTGTGACAATTATAAATCATATCAAATTAAATCAATTATTCACAATATTTGTCAACAACATGGATAAAGATATATGAGATCATCTATTCAAACTTATTGATGACACAAAGTTGGAAGGCATTGTAAGCAGTGCAAATGATAGCATAAAATTACAAAGGGATATTGACAGACTAGTTGCATGGTCAAAATTGTGGCAGATGGAGTTCAATGGCAGCAAGTGTGAGGTTATCCATTTTGATCTTAAAAAAGGATAAATTAGAATACTTTCTAGATGGCATGAAGATATTTTCTAAACAACCTATCCGGAGATATTTTTACACACCATTCGAATAGGTGGGACATGAATTTGGATCTCGTGGCTCAGAGATAGGAACACTACCATGGATCCATAGTGCCCCTACATGTTAATTTCAGTGGATGTCCACACAGACTTGAGGGTTCAGGGACAGTGATCTTTAAAATGCCAACTTGGCCATTGCATTGACATGGCTGAACCAAGGCAGATTGTTGGTCATCATCACTCCCAGGATCCTGAAGCTCTCCACCATGTCTAGCTCAGCACCATTGATGCAAGCAGGGATATGCCCTCCACCATGCTTCCTGAAGTTAATGCCAACTCCTTCATTTTGCTGAATTTGATGAAGAAAATGCTGTCTTTATACCAAGAGATTCCATCTCTTTCCTGTATTGCCTCGTTTCTGTATGAGATCTGACCTACAATGGTGGTGTCGTTAGCAAACTTGTAAATGGAGTTGGGTGGAATTTGGTCACACAGTCATGGGCCAACAAGGAGTAGAGTAGGGGCTGAGTTTGCAGCCCTATGGGGTAACGGGATTGAAGATTATGGTGGAGGAGTTGTCACCTATTCTTGCTGATTGTGAACTAAGGGTCAGGAAGTCAAGGATCCAGTTACAGAGGAGAGAAACCTAGGTGTTGGATAAGTTTGTTTGGAATTATGGTGTTGAAGGTGGATTGAGGTCAATAAGTAGGAGCCTGACATAGGTATCTTTGTTATCCAGATGTTCCAGAATGAGTGTAGGGCCAAGGAGATGGTGTCTGCTGGGATGTGGTGCACCGATAGTCGAATTGCAAAAGATCAAGACAATTTGGTCAGCTAGAGTTGATGTGAGCCAAGACTAACCTTTTGAATAATTATGGAGGTCAGCGACATGAAGCTGTAGCCAGTAAGGCAGACTGCACAATTTTTCTTTGGCACTGGGTGATAATGGCCTTCTTGAAGCAGGTGGGGACTTCAGATCATAGTAAGGTGATGTTAAAGATACAAAACCAGACATTTCTGGAAAAGCTCAGCAAGTCAGGCAGCATCTGTGAAGAGGAGTGACGAAGGGTCTCCAGACCCAAAACACTGATTCTGATTTCTCTTCACAGAGGCTTCCTGACCTGCTGAGCTTTTCCAGCGACTTCTGCTTTTGTTTGAGATTGATAGCATCCGCAGTTCTTCTGATTTTTATTAAGGGATTAAGGATGTCTGTGAATACTCCCACCTTCTGGTCCGCCCTGAATTTGATACATGGCCTAGGACCCTACCTGGGAAAAAGTGAGTACTGCAGATGCTGGAGATCAGAATCAAAGAGCGTGGCGCTGGAAAGGCACAGCTGGTCAGGCAGCATCTGCGGAGCAGGAGAATCCATGTTTTGGATATAAGCCCATCATCAGGAAAGCAGGAAGAGTCAGTTCTGTAGGCAGTCATTCTTGATGAAGGGCTTATGCCTGAAACATCAATTCTCCTGCTCCTTAGATGCTGCCTTTTTCAGCAGCACATTCTCGAATCTGATCTCCAGCATCTGCAGTCCTCACTTTCTCCTGGAGGTGAGTGAATCAGTGTTTTGCAAACTTCCAATTTTTTAATATCAGATATGAAACTGAGAAAACTGTTTGTTGAGTTGATGGATTCTACATTCGATATAGAATAGTAGACATCCTCCACACGTTTGGGAAAGGGAGGCCTTGAGCTGGGTTACACCAGAAATGTTGACTTCTCCATCTCCTGGTGCTGCCTGAGTTGCTGGGTTCTTCCAACTTCCTGTTTGTCTACCTTGGAATTAAGCAGTTTCTTTGTTGCAAACCGGACTTGAGGGGCTGAATGGCCTATGTTCTCAAGCATTGGTGGATCTGTCCTTTTCCAAATAAGAGTAAGGTATTCCATCATACTCCTAGTCTTCTGTATAGTAAAAACTCTTTGTGAAGTTAGGAAGTGAACCATACATCACAGAATTAGTCCGCTTCTTTTATTTGTATCTGCAGTTTTCATGTACTGCCCCAGATTAGTTTCTGGTCAACAAGAACTGTGATGATATTAATTATGGAAAATTCAAGGAGAGGTGATATGATCCTACCTAATAGGAAATAGTAATTATCTGTTATTTGAATGGCACTAATGTTACATCCTATTCTTCAGCCCAAATTGTTCAGGTCTTGTTTCATGAGAGTCCTTGAATCCGACAGTGCAAAAATAGGCCTTTCAGCCCATTGAGTATGCATTGACATTCAAAAAAGCATTCCACCCAGACCCATTCCCATAAACCCATGTTTACCATGGCTAATCCACCGAGTCTGCATATCCTTCAATTTTATGGGGCAATTTAGCATGGCCAATCCACCTCACCTGCAAATCTTGGACTGTGGGGGAAAACTGGAGCACCTAGAGGGAACCCTTGCAGACATGGGGAGAATGTGCAAATGCTTCAGTGGCAGCCACTCAAGGCTAGGGTAGGACCCAACTTCCTGGCACTCTGAGGCAGCATTGCTAACCACTGTGCTACCTTACTGCCCTATTGTCCAGATTACTTTTTCATCAGAAGAATTATGGATGGTACTGCATACTGAGCAATCAATGATAAGCATCCTCTCTTTGGATTTCATTTTACAGGGAGGTCATTGACAAAACAATTGTTGCTGATATTGTCTTAAGGCACTCCTACATCAGTGCTTAACAGCTACAACAATCTCTTTTGTCATAGTCAATGAGGAGTTTGCTCTGATCCCCATTATCTTCAACGTATTAGCATTGCCTGATGGTACTCTCAGTGAAATTGTGCTTTGCCATTAAGAGCATTCATTTCTGGCATTCTGATAATTTACCTTTTATTTAGGTCAAAGCCTAAATGAAAGGTAAAAGAAAATTAGCTCTAAACCTAAGAGATTCCAGCAGAACACAAATTTGATAAGTAGTTTATCGATCAGTATTGATAACACTGTTGCTGAACAATCACACATTTGCTGATTAAAGAGAGTAGACGAACTGGATTTGTCGAATATGTTTTGTGAACAGGACATAGCCAAGTGATTTTGGCTAATAGATCATCCATAGATTCCAGTTTTCTAGCTGTGCTGGAACAGCTTGGCTAGAAGACCGAGGAGACATTTACACCATTACAACTGGGATTGTCAGAGTCATAGAGTCGTAGAGATGTACAGCATGGAAACGGACCAACCTGTCCATGCCGACCAGATATCCCAATCTAGTCCCACCCGCCAGCACCTGGCTCATATCCCTCCAAACCCTTCCTATTAATATACCCATCCAAATGCCTCTTAAATGTTGCAATTGTTCCAGCCTCCACCACATCCTCTGGCAGCTCATTCCATACATGTATCACACTCTGTGTGAAAAAGTTGCCCCGTAGGTCTCTTTTATATCTTTCCCCTCTCACCATAAACCTATGCCCTCTAGTTCTGGACTCCCCGATCCCCGAGAAAAGACTTTGTTTATTTATTCTATCCATGCCCCTCATAATTTTGTAAACCTCTATAAGGTCACCCCTCAGCCTCTGATGCTCCAGGGAAAACAGCCCCAGCCTGTGCAGCCTCTCCCTGTAGCTCAAATCCTCCAACCCTGGCAACATCCTTGTAAATCTTTTGTGAACCCTTTCAAGTTTCACAACATCTTTCTGATAGAAAGGAGACCAGAACTGCACGCAATATTCCAACAGTAGCCTAACAAATGTCCTGTACAGCTGCAACAAGACCTCCCAACTCCTGTACTCAATACTCTGACCAATAAAGAGATATTAAACTGAAGTCCTTCTTGCTGTCTCAGATTGACATAAAATTATTTGTGGGATTCATCAAAGAGGAGTCAGAGAGTTCTCCTCTGGTGTACTTGTATAACATCAACCTTAAATTAATAACTATAATCAGATTAGCTATTCATTTACACATTGCTGTGCATAATTTAGTTGCCTAGTTGCATATAAAGTACCTCATTGAGTGTAAAGTACTTTGAAATGTTTTGATGTTATTAAAAGCACTTTTCTTTCTTCAGTCAGAAATTAAATTAGACTTGAAAATATCCTGATTGCCCTTATATATGCCACCATTCAAAGGAGAACAGGTAATCTTTACTTGCATCTTGAACAACATTCATACCAACATTCGCAAAACAGATAAACTAATCATTTATTTTGTTTTGTTGTTGTATTTTGCATCGAAAACAATAGTGACTGTTCTTCAGAAATAATTATTGGCTGTTAATAATTTGTTACCTCCAGCATACAAAGAATCTGCGAGATGCAGTGCTTTTTAAATACAAGAACCTTTCTTCTCTCCATTGCAATCTTTAAGTTAATGTTAAATCTATTTCATGTATCTTAAAAGATTTACTTCTCTAAATTTTTAACATGTGCAATCATTCAATTATCTTCTATGTGCGACATACCAAGCTAAGCCATTTTGGAGGACAGATGGGAACATGGCAGATTGGAGTTGTATCACTTGACCACTCATCCTGATGCCCAGGCGAATTGTCTGGTGAAATGGAATTAAATCCCACCAGGGCGATTGGTGGAATTTCAATTCAATTAATAAAGCTGGAATATGCAGCTAGTTGCAGTGATAATGACCATGGCAACTATCGTTGGTTTCAATAAAACCCATTTGCTTTAGTAGAAGTAGATAGGTTCTTGCTTAGTAAGGAGATCAATGTTTACAGGCAGAAGGCAGCAGAACAAAGAACAAAGAAATTTACAGCCCAGGAACAGGGCTTTCTGTTTAAACCTATCGCCCAATTCCTCAGGAACTGTATCCCTCTGCTCCCCACCTACTCATTCATCTGTCCAGATGCACCTTAAATGAATCTACCATGCTTGCCTCAACTACCTCTGCTGGCAACGTGTTCCAGGCACCTACCACCCTCTGTGTAAGATACTTTCCACGTGTATTCCCCTTAAACGTTTCTCCTCTCACCTTGAATGAGTGACCTCTCGTTATTGAATCCTTCACCCTGGGAAAATGCTTATCTCTATCCACCCTGTCTATGATTTTGTAGGCCTCAATCAGATCCCCCCCCATCTCCTTTTTTCTCATGAAAACAATCCCCATCTACTCAACCTCTCTTCATAGTTAGCACCTTCCATACCTGGCAACATCCATACCTTCTCTGCACTCTTTCCGAAGCGCCCACATCCTTTTGGTAATGTGGCAACCAGAACTGTACACAGTATTCTAAATGTGGCTGAACCAAAGTCTTGTATAATTTTGACATGATCTGCTAGCTATTATACTCAATACCCCGTCTAATGAAGGCAAGCATACCATATGCCTTCTTGACCACTCTACCCACCTGTGCAGCCATCTTCAGGGTACAATAGACCTGAATTCCCAGATCTCTCTGCTCATCAACTTTTCCCAAGTTCTTCCGTTTGCAGTATAGCTCTCTCTAGAATTAGCTGCAAATGTGTTGCTGGTCAAAGCACAGCAGGTTAGGCAGCATCTCAGGAATAGAGAATTCGACGTTTCGAGCATAAGCCCTTCATCAGGAATAAGAGAGAGAGAGCCAAGCAGGCTGAGATAAAAGGTAGGGAGGAGGGACTAGGGGGAGGGGCGATGGAGGTGGGATAGGTGGAAGGAGGTCAAGGTGAGGGTGATAGGCCGGAGTGGGGTGGGGGCGGAGAGGTCAGGAAGAGGATTGCAGGTTAGGAGGGCGGTGCTGAGTTGAGGGAACCGACTGAGACAAGGTGGGGGGAGGGGAAATGAGGAAGCTGGAGAAATCTGAATTCATACCTTGTGGTTGGAGGGTTCCCAGGCGGAAGATGAGGCGCTCCTCCTCCAGCCGTCGTGTAGTTGTGTTCTGCCGGTGGAGGAGTCCAAGGACTTGCATGTCCTCGGTGGAGTGGGAGGGGGAGTTAAAGTGTTGAGCCACGGGGTGATTGGGTTGGTTGGTTCGGGCGGCCCAGAGGTGTTCTCTGAAGCGTTCCGCAAGTAAGCGGCCTGTCTCACCAATATAGAGGAGGCCACATCGGGTGCAGCGGATGCAATAGATGATGTGTGTGGAGGTACAGGTGAACTTGTGGCGGACCTTCCAAAATGCATCACCTCACATTTGCCCAGATTGAACTCCATCTGCCACTTCTCCACTTGACTCTCCAGTCTATCTATATTCTCCTGTATTCTTTGACAGTCCCCTATGCTTTCTGTTACTCCACCAATCTTCGTGTCATTGGCAAACTTGCTGATCATACCAACAGTGCCCTCTTCCAGATCATTTATTATATCACAAACAACAGTGGCCTCAGAACAGATCACTATGGATCATTGGTCACATTTCTCCATTTTGAGAAACTCTCTTCAACTACTGCTCTCTGTCTCCTGTTGCTCAACCAGTTCTTTATCCACCTAGCTAGAACACCCTGCACACCATGTGACTTCACTTTCCCCATTAGTTTATCATGGGGAACCTTATCAAACATCTTACGAAAGTCAATGTACATGACAGCTACAACCCTTCCTTCATCTATCAACCTGGAACTAGGTCACTTCCTCAAAGAACTCTAATAAGTTGGTGAGGCTCAATCTCCCCCGCACAAAACCATGTTGCCTATCACTGATAAGCCCATTCCCTTCCAAATATAAATAGGTCCTATCCCTCAATACCTTCTCCAGCAACTCTCCCACTACTGATGTCAGGCTCACTGCTCTGTAGTTACCTGGAATATCCCTATTACCTTTCTTGAACAGGGGGATAGCATTAGCAGCTCTCTAGTCCTCCGGCATTTCACCTGTATTTGAGGATGCTACAAAGATATCTGTCAGGGCGCCAGCTTTTTCCTCTCACGCCTTCCTCAGTATCCTGGGAAAGATCCTATCAGGTCCCAGGGATTTGTCCATCTTAATATCCTTTAGCCTCCCAAACACATCCTCCCTCCTTATGTCAATATGTTCCAGAGTAAACAAACTTCTATCTCTCATCTCAACATTCATCATGTCCCTCTCCTCAGTGAACACTGATGCAAAGTAATCGTTGAGAATCTCACCCATTTTCTCAGGTTTGACATACAACCTTCCTTCCTTATCCTTTAGTGGACCAAACCTTTCTCTACTTACCCTCTTTCTTCTTATATATGTATAAAGCCTTGGGATTCTCCTTAATGCTGCTTGCTAACGTTATTTCATAACCACTTTTAGCCCACTTGATTCCTCATTTAAGATTGGTCCTACTCTCCCAATATTCCTCAAATGCCTTAGCTGACTGGAACTTAATTATGCTTCCCTTTCCCTCTTGGCTAGTCATACGGTTTCTCCTGTCATCCACGGTTCACGAATCTTGCTTTAACTATCCCCTGCTTTCAAAGGGCCATGCCTATCCTGTACGATCTTCAACCTATCTTTGAAAACTTCCCACATATCAAATGTCAACTTCCCTTCAAATAGCTGCCCCCAATCCACATTTCTCAGCTCCTGCCGAATTTTGATCTAATTGGCCTTGGCCCAGTTTAGTACTCTTCCCTTCGGACCACTTTCATCTTTGTCTACGAGTATTCTAAAACTTACAAAATTGTGGGCACTATGCCCAAAGAAATCCCCCACTGCAACTTCTACCACCTGGCCTGGCTGATTCCCTAACATTAGGTCCAATACGGCCCCTTACCCAGTTTGACCATTGACATACTGCTCTAGAAAACTTTCCTGGACACTCCTTACAAATTCTGCCCCATCCAGCCCTCTGTCACTAAGTGTATCCCACTCAATGTTGGAAAAATTAAAATCTCCCATCACCACCTCCCTGATGCCTCTACATCTTTCCATAATCTGTTTACCTATTTGTTCTTCTACCTCACACTCACTGTTGGGAGGCCTGTAATACAGCCCCAACAGTGTAACTGCACTCTTTTTGTTTCTCAGCTCCACCCATAATGCCTCACTGCTCAAGCCCTCCATTGTGTCCTCATTTAGCACGGCCGTGATATCATCCCTGACCACCAATGCAACTCCTTTCCCTCCTTTTACTTCCCTCCCTGTCCTGTCTGAAGCATCTATATCCTGCAGCACTTAGTTGCCAATCATGCCCTTCCTTCAACCAAGTCTCTGTGGTTGCAATAACATCATACCTCCAGGCACCAATCCAAACCCTAAGTTCATCTGCCTTTCTCACTACACTCCTTGCATTAAAGCAGATACACTTCAGGCCACCAGTTCCTTTGTGTTCATCTGCTCTCTGCCTATTCTTCCCCTTGGTAATGCTAACTTCATAATCCTGTTCCTTACAGTCTCTAGCTTCCACCTCACTGTCTACTAGTCCTCTCTTCTGGTTACCAACCCCCTGCTACATTCGTTTAAACCCTCCCCAACAGCAGTCGCAAAAACTCCCCCAAGGACATTAGTTCTAGTCTGATTTAGGTGTAGACCATACAATTTGTAATAGCCCCACCTTCCTAGAACTAGTCCCAAAGTCCCACAAATCTGAACCCCTCTCTCCTACACCATCCCTCAAGCCACATGCTCATCCTGCCTATTTTTAAATTTCTACCCTGGCTAGCACATGGCACTGGTAGCAATCCCGAGATCACTACCTTTGATTTCCTCCTCGATAACTTCTCTCCTACCTGTCTGAATTCTGCTTTCAGGACCTCATCTCATATTTTACTTATATCATTGGTGTTTATATTCACCAAGATAACTGGCTGTTCACCCTTCCCTTTCAGAATGCTCTGCAGCCGATCAGTGACATCCCTGATCTGAACACCTGGGAAGCAATATACCATCCGGGAGTCCCATTTTCAGCCACAGAACCGGCTATCTACTCCCCTTACAATAGAATCCCCTATGACTATGGCCATACGAGTCTTTTGCCCACCCTTCTGTGCAGCAGAGCCACCATGGTGCCATGATCTTGGCAACTGCTGCCCTCCCCTGGTGACCCATCTCCCCTAATAGTATCCAAAACGGTGTACCGGTTTTGGAGGGAGCTGACCGCAGCGTACACCTGCACTGCCTTCCTACTCTTTCTCTACCTTTTGGCCACCCACATATTGTCTTCCTCAGCAATTTTAACCTGCGGTGTTACCAGTTCACTAAACTTGCTATCCATTGCCTCCTCAGCATCGCAGATGCTCCACAGTGAGTCCATCCGCAGCTCCAGAGCCGTCATGCAGTAAATCAAGAGCTGCAGCTGGACACACTTCTTGCAAGTGTAAGAGACACGAATGTCAGACACATTCCTCAGCTCCCACATCAAGCAAGAGGCACATGCTATGGGTCTGAGGTCCCCTGCCATTGTAACCTTAGCTTTAACTCAACTAACTAATATCAAACAATGTACTTAAATATATAAAAGAAAATGGGATTGAGAAATGTATCAGCCCTTATAAAATGACAGAGCAGACACAGCCAGCCAAATGGTCTAATTCTGTCCTCTGTCTCTGGTCTAATGCCTTTCAGGGAGAAAGAATGACATTTTCATCTGTTTTTACCTATGTGTGACTCCACATCAACAGCAATGCCCTATGAAATGGCTTAGGAAGCTAAATCCGTTCCAAGGGCAATTAGGACTGAATGATAAATGCTGACATTTTCTAGCATCACTCATATCCCATAAAATGATACTGTTTTTAGCAATAAGTAAAGCACATTTCTATGTGCCTTGGGTCATAAGATTTGGAAAGAGCTGATTTCCTTTCCTAAAAGTAAGGGTAAAGCATTAGATTAACCTTATTGATAATTGGATGGTCTCATATTTACCATTATTGACATTAGCTTTTAATTCCAGGATGCTTGAACTGGCTGAGTTTAAATTCCATCTCTGGTCTGGTTGGAATTGAACTCATTCATCTAAGTGACAAATCCAGAAATATATCCATTATTGTACATGCCCTGCAACCCCCATTTATACATTTGTTTGTTAGACAGTGTAGTTGTAAGATGAATAGCTTACCAAGATGTAATTATCAACTTGTGTATATCATTTTAAAAAAATATTTCATGGAATGTAGTGGAGAAGGTGGTGGTGGAGCTGCCTTCTTGAGCCACTGGAATCCATTTGGTACAAATACATTCACTTGGAGAAAATTCCAGGATTTGACTTAGGACCATTAAGGAAAGGTGATAGAATTCCAATTTTATTAATGTATAGTGTGGAAGGAAAATTATAGGTGATAGGGATCCAACACATCTGCTGCCCTTCTTGATGGTCCAGATCCTGGGCTATTGAAGAACCCTGAGTGTGTTATTGTAATACACCTTATAAATGGTAAACTATGCTCTGTGTATCAGTGGTGAATATAATGAACTTTGAAGATTGTGGATGTTGTGCCACTCAAGGAGGATGTTTAGTCATGGATATTGTCAATTTCTTTAGTGTTGTTCAGGCTGCATCTTGGCAAGTGGAGAAAATTCCATTATGCTCCTGAGTTGTGCCTTATAGATGGTGGACAGGCATTAGTGTGACGGGAGCTAAGTTGCTTGTCATAAAATTCCAGCCTGTGCCCTCCTCTTGTAGCCACATTATGCAAATAGATAATCCAGTTCACTTTGTGGTTAATGGTAACCCCAAGAAGGTTGATGGTGCAGGAATCAGAGATGGTCCAGCCAATGAATGTTGAAGGGTGATAGTTTTGTTCTTCTGTTGGAAATACTCATTGTCTGGTGCTTGTGTGGCATGACTATTACTCAACACTTTTCAGCCCAAACCTGTGCTTTATTTAAGTCATCCTGCATAACAGAGACTGCCTCAGCATCGGAGGATTCACAAATGGTGCCAAACATTTTGCAATCATCATTAAACACCCTGAATTTTGATTTCAAATAGGAAGGAATCTTTGATTTGATTTGATTTATTATTGTCATGTGTACCAAGATACAGTGAAAACTATTACTTTGCACGCTAACCTGACAAATCCGAACAGAATGCAGAATATTGTGTTACAACTACAGAGAAGATGCAGAGAAAGATCTAGTATCTGAGGGGTCCATTCAGAAGCTTGATAACAGTTGTCCTTGACTCTGTCGGTATGGGTTTTCAAACTTCTGCCCAATAGAAGAGGGGGAAAGAGAGTATTGTTGATGTGGGAGGGGTGTCTAATTATGGTAGTTACTTTCCCTTGTTCATAGCCAGCTGAAACAATTGATTTGCTTTTATTCTTGCGTGGATTGCAGACATTATTGATTAAGCCCACATTTATTTACCATTCCAAATTGGTTCTGGATTATTTGCTCAGTGATATTACTACATAGAGTCATAGAATCATACAACATGGAAACAGACCTTTTTGCCCATATGGTCCACACCGACCATGTTGCCAAACTAAATTAGTCCCACTTGCCTGTGTTTGGTCCATATCCCTCCAAACCTTTCCTATTCATGGACTTGTCTAAATGTCTTGTAAACATTGTCACTGTACCTGCATCCAACACTTTCTCTGTCAGTTCATTCCATACATGAACATTGTCTACGTAAAAAAGTTGTTCCTCGTGTCCTTTATAAATTTTTCTCTTTTCACGTTAAAAGTATGCCCCAATCTTGAACTACCCCACTGTAGGGGAAAGACCCTTGTCATTCATCTTATCTCCGCTCCTCAAGATTTCGTAAACTTTTACAAAGCCATCCCTCAACTTCTTACACTCCAGTGAAAAAAGGCCCAGCCTATCAAATCTCTCCTTATCACTCAAACCCACTGTTGATGGTAACATCCTGATCAATCCTTTCTGAACTCTCTTCTGCTTGATAATACTTTTCCTATAACAGGGTGCGCAGAACTGCACATAGTACTCCAGAAAAGGCCTCACTGACGTCCAGTACAACCTCAACATGACATCCCAACTCCCGTACTCAAAGGTCTGAGCAAAGAAGGCAAGCACGCTGAACATCTTCTTAACTACCCTGTCTGCCTGTGATACAAGTTTCACAGGATTATGTACCTGAACCCCCAGCTGACTGTGTTCTGCAACACAACCGAGGGTCTTATTATTAATTATATAAATCCTGCTCTGGTTTGTTTTACCAAAATGCAACTCCTCACGTTTATGCAAATTAAGCTTCATCTGCCACTCCACAGTTCAACATAATTCACCAAACTAATTGGTCAGTTTAAATTGTGCAGAATGAGTTGAAAATTTTATAGGTCAAAAAGGTTTGTCACCTTTGTGTCTCTTGTACAGCCAATATGTATATGGAAACAAAATCCCTGTGAACAAAATTCCTATCATACATATACAACAGCTCATTGCTTTCTCAGTAGTGTTGTGACTATTTTTTTAAACTTGCTTTAGAGTCATAGAGGTGTACAGCATGGAAATCGACTCTTCGGTCCAACCCGTCCATGTCGACCAGATATCCCAACCAAATTTAGTCCCGCCTGCCAGCACCTGCCCCATATCCCTCCAAACCCTTCCTATTCATATACCCATCCAAATGCCTCTTAAATGTTGCAATTGTACCAGCCTCCACCACATCCTCTGGCAGCTCATTCCATACACATACCACCCACTGTATGAAAACGTTGCCCCTTAGGTCTCTTTTATATCTTTCCCCTCTCACCCTAAATCTATGCTCTCTAGTTCTGGACTCCCCCACTCCAGGGAAAAGTCTCTGTCTATGTATCCTATCCATGCCCCTCTTAATTTTGTAAACCTCTATAAGGTCACCCCATAGCCTCCAATGCTCCAGGGAAAACAGTCCTAGCCTGTTCAGCCTCTCCCTGTAGCACAGATCCACCAACCCTGGCAACATCCTTGTAAATCTCTTCTAAACCCTTTCAAGTTTCACAACATCGTTCCGAAAGGAAGGAGATCAGAATTGCACTCAATATTCCAACAGTGGCCTAACCAATGTCCTGTAAAACCACAACATGACCTGCCAACTCGTGTACTTAATACACTGACCAATAAAGGAAATCATACCAAATGCCTTCTTCACTATCCTATCTACCTGCGACTCCACTTTCAAGAAGCTATGAACTTGCACTCCAAGGTCTTTTTGATCAGCAACATTCCTTAGGACCTTACCATTAAGTGTATAAGTCCTGCTAAGATTTGCTTTCCCAAAATGTAGCACCTCGCGTTTATCAGAATTAAATCCATCTGCCACTTCCCAGCCCATTGGCCCATTTGGTCCAGATCCTGTTGTAATCTGAGGTAACCCTCTTCGCTGTCCACTACACCTCCAATTTTGGTGTCATCTACAAACTTACTAACTATACCTCTTATGCTCACATCCAAATCATTTATGTAAATGACAAAAAGTAGAGGGCCCAGCACCAATCCTTGTGGCACTCTACTGCTCACAGGCCTCCAGTCTGAAAAATAACCCTCCACCACCACCCTCTGTCTTCTACCTTTGAGCCAGTTCTGTATCCAAATGGCTAGTTCTCCCTGTATTCCATGAGATCTAAGCTTGCTAATCCGTTTCCCATGGGGAACCTTGTCGAATGCCTTATTGAAGTCCATATAGATCACATCTACTGCTCTGCCCTCATCAATCTTCTTTGTTACTTCATCAAAAAACTCAATCAAGTTTGTAAGACTTTGTGGAAGCTTTGTGGATGTAATACATTTGGCTTTTCAGAAGGCATCTGATGTGTTGCCACATATTAGTCCACCTAATGAGACAAAAGCCCATGGCACTTTGAGTAGTATATAAGCATGTTAAAGGATTGGCTAGCTAATGGAAGATGGAGAGTTGGGATCAAGTTGGCATGTTCAGGATGGCAAACTGTAATCACTAGAGTGCAACAGAAACTAGAGCTGTGACTACAATTACTTACAATGTATATTCATGATTTAGACAAGGAAACATTCCTGATGAAGGGCTTATGCCCGAAACGTCGAATTTCCTATTCCTTGGATACTGCCTAACCTGCTGTCCTTTAACCAGCAACACATTTTCAGCTTAGACAAGGAAACAGCCAAGTTTGCAGATGAGACAAACATAATTGGGAAGACAATTGGTGATAATGACACAAAGAGGTTAAGTGAAAGGATAAGAACTTGATCGATGGAGTACAATGTGGTAAATTGTGAAGTATGTACTTTGGCAGGAAGAATGGAGGAGTTGAATATCTTTTAAATGGAGAAAGACTACAGAAAGCTACAACACACCAGGATTTGGGAATCCTTGTACATAACTCACAAAGCTAGCATGCAAGATCAGCAGATAATAGGTAAAGTAAATAGAATGTTGGCCTTCATTTCAAAAGGGAACAGAGATAAAACTAAGGAGGTCTTGTGAAAAATATTCTTGGCTTGGCTGGAATACTGAGAACAGTTTTGAATTCCTTACCTAACACAAGATACATAGGCATTGGAGGCAGTTCAGAGAAGGTTCACTTGGTTGATCCAAGGTATGAAGGTACTGCCTCATGAAGAGACATTGAGTAGGTCAGGCCTGTACTTATTGGAGTTGAGAAGAATATGACATGACTTTACTGAAACATACAAAATTGTTAGGGGATTTGACAGGATAGATACAGAAAAGTTGCTTCCCCATGTGAGAGATTCTAGATCCAGGCGGCATAATCTCGGAATGAGGCATCACCTATTTAAGACAGAGGGTTTTCTCTCTGAGGATAGTGATTTTGTGGATTTCTTTCACTGCAGAAGACTGTCATGGTTGGGTCATTCGTATGTTCAAAGTTGAGACAGGCAGATTTTTAATTAGTAAAGGAATCAAGAGTTATGGGGAAAAAGCAGGAGAGTTGAGTTAAAGATTATCAGATCAATCGTGATCTCATCAAATGGCAGAGAAGACTCAATGGGCTGGATCACCTGTTTCTGCTCCTGGAGTTTGTGGTCTTTCAAATAAAACTGCTTAATGGCAGGTACAATGGATACATGCTTGGACTTTTCAGAATAGTGTGCACTTTGTTGATAAAGTCATGCTTGCTAACAATGACCATTCCAAACTCTTAATCAGGTTTAGTGATATGTCCATAATGCAGTCAGATAGTCAAGTAACATATAAAAATTGGACAGGTCATTTGGAATCCCACAATGTGCTCACATTTGATCAACTCAGTGCACCTTCAAGGATTCACTGTCTTCTGTAGACACTGTTTTGTTGTCGGGTAGTTGGGAGCAGAGAACCTCAAACGCAGCAAAATCTGTTCCCTTTGATTTGGAATGAAGGCACACCAGTCATAACCAGGCATAACTTCTTGTTTTCAAACAGTACATGGTCAAAGAAAATTACTACGTGTTCAGTAGCATTGTTAACTGAGTTACCAAACTGCTTCTAATTAAGTGAGTCTTTGTGCATGCCTGTTTTAAATGGATACTGTTTCAGGTGTAGTTGTCTATTAACACAACAAAGAACAGGTGTGAATCAAATTATAAAAATATAGAAATTGGCACTCGTCAAACCATTTCAGCATAAGGTAAAATGTAAATTAGTTATCCTATTACCAATCTAATCAATCTCATCTCACTTAAACATCGATTCAATCATATGGCTGTATCTCAGTTCATCACTACTTATATATTTACAAGTTAAAGTTGACAAAACCTTGGGCTGAACAGGATTTTGAACAAAATCAGTAGAAAACGCATCTGTTTATAAATTACAGGGCAACCCCTGTATCTGCGGAATTGGTTTCCATGGTTTCAGTTACCCGCAGTTTATCGTGGCCCAAACATATTATACAAATATTCCAGAACCAGGGACCAGGAGTCTGCCGGGAAGGTATGTTTCTCATTTAAGTGGTTTGCACCCACCCATAGTTTTGGGCTTCCACAGTAGGTCTTGAAACATAACTCCCTCCCTCCTCCCGCGGGTACAGGGGTCTACTGTACTTGGAGTTTAAAGCTGCAAGTATTCCATCTATGCATTTTACACTGATGTGGCTTCCTCATTATTGAAGATAGGGACATATATGGAGCTGCCTCCTCCTCCTGTCATTTGCTAAATTGTCCACCATGATTTACATCTAGATTCAACAGAGCTTAGATTTGAAAAATTTATTGAAGACTCACATAACTCAGTCCATCACTTGCTGCACTTGCTGTTTGCAATGCAAGTAGCCCTGTATTACAGCTTCATTAGGTGGACAGTTCACTTTTAGGTCCTGGTATGACCGTCTACACTCTTCATTGAGTAAGGGTTGCTTTCCTGCCTTGATGGTGATGATCAAATGGACGATACACCACTTTATTGTTCTCATTTAATTGCTGCCTTCTCTATTTCCAATATCAAGATATGCAAAGAATCTGAATTTCTTTGACCCAATTATAGGCAACCTACCAATCAGCATCGGAAGTACTGACGGTGTGGAAAGACGTCATTTAGCCTATCGAGTCTGGATCAACGGTCCGAAAAGCATCCCACCAAGATCCACCAACCCACCTCCGTAATACTGAATTTACTATGGCTAATCTCCCTGGCCTACGCACTACAGACAATTTAGCATGGCTAAGTCACCTAACCTGCACTTCTTTGGTCTGTGGGAGGAAACCAGAGCATTGAGCAGAAACCCACACAGACACGCGGAGAATGTGCAAACTGCATACAGTCACCCAAGGCTGGAATCAAATCCAGGTCCCTGGTGCTGTGAGGCAGCGGTGTTAACCACTGAGCTACCATTCCACCCCCGAATGTTTGATCAAATAAAATAGCCTCACCGTTTTGGAATTTGCTTACATGAATTACAATACAGTTTGCAACAAGCAACCAGGCATGGAGTTTGAGAGCCAGTGTGACACTTGAGACTGTCACAAGGGTACGATTTTCTGCAAAGGTTGGTTTAATTTCAAATAGATTATCTCAGTTGAACGAGTTCTGTTGATTTATTGCATGTGTGGACCCATGTGTTAAGCCCAGTAATGATCATAACAAAATTGCTTCACTGAAAAGGTTATAGATGTCATATTCTTTTGTTTTCATCTTATTAGTTTAATCGTAAATGTAAGAGATAACTTGTAGATGTAAAATACAAGGAGAAGGACAACTGTTTAAATTTACACTTGATCACTTTGAATCCAGGATGAGTGTTAACATGACATTGGATATTCCTTTTTTTTACAAAAGAGTTGTAAAATTTTCACACAAGGAGGTACTTCAAGAAGTTGTAACACAGAACACTTTTACAAAGCACTTTTATAAATATATGTAAGGCTGCAGCAGTTGTTTTAAATTCAGCATCATAGCACTTCAGTCACATTATAGAAACAAAAAAAAGGTTTTGATTCTTATAAATTAGTCTGTTGTTGGTTTTAAATGTTGCTGATCGTATCTACTAAAGACACACTGAATAATAAAAGGGAAGATTATATGTTCAAATGAAAGGGTTTAATTAGAAAACTACCTACTCAGAATGGACTACTGTGCTCACTATCTCTGGACCATATTATGAACAAACACATCTTTTATAACAATGTCACATTTATTTGCAGGATGTTAGTATTTGGGGAAAGGAACACTTCCCATTTTGGAAACCCAGTATTAGCATCAAGCAGACTCCGTTCAAGTATAAGATCATTCAGTTTAGGATCAGGGTGCTTTTGCTCTGGCAAAAGCACTGTGTAAAGTAGACTGTTCCTGCAAAGGTGAGATTTTCAAGAAGAAATCCTTATACTGTCTACAACGCAGCATCTCTGGTAAGATTGCTAGTCTACTACCAAGAGGAACAGAGCAGCTTTGTGTTACGCAATCTGTGTTGATACAAACAAAAAGCAGTATTGTTTATTCAAACTGTATGGTGGTCCATTTGCTGTGGTCTTACAGACTACAAGTTGAGCTATGAATGAAATACATGCCAAACAGATCCATGTTTGCCTGAGGCTATTTAGGTCACAATGCACTTTATAAACTTGGTGATCTAAACTTCTTTTGTTTTGCCTGTTCCAAAGTCAAATTTATAGGAAATTAGAATCTGTCTCCCTTCATCTCTCTTGTGCAAACCACAGTCCCTGGTGTATCCCTGTACAATTACAAGTGTGTGCAAAAATATTGCAAAACCAACTTAAGCACAGGAGGAAGAAATCAACTGACTCCTCGTGGATGTAATGAATGGAACTGATCACTGAATAAAAAAAGATGATTTCTATCAAAGTTGCATTATTTAGTCAATATTGAAGTTCCACTAATCAGAATCTTGAGTGAATCTGATTTAGTTTGAACTTTTTTCTATATCACTTAACTGCTTCAGTGGACATGTGCCCCATCTTTCCCCAGCCAGATTTTAAATAATGCTATTGAAATAAATGGAATATCTGCTTCGGGCCACTTAAAGTAAAAGATTTCACCTTTTGATAGCTGTTTATAAACATTTTTCGAATTCGATAGAATTTGTATATCTATTCTGCTAAGCTCATCCACAGTTAACAGAAAACAACAAATTCTGCCCCATCTGATCATGAAAACCAGTCCTATGCCATGTATAGTACTTTGTGCTAACTTTTGGCCATTTTGGCTGCAGAGTCTATTGTTAACTCATTGTACAGTCAGTGAGTCCCAGCTGTTAGTGTTATTAATCTTCTGCTGTAACTGAGGTAATGAGAAGGGCTTGTATCACTGTCAGATGAAATATTCCTTCTTGCCTTCACTAATGGAGTCCTGATAATTGGCATTGTTCTTCAGGGTGGTGTCAGTATTTTCAGCATACTCAACCCCCTTTGTTTCGTTGGTGCGATACGTGCCTTTGTGCCTGTACAACAGGCGTCCTGTTACAGCAACGATGCAGAGGATGACAAAGATCACGATTGCTATAATACCTGTGGGTGAGAAAAAGAACTGAGTTTGAATAAGAGAGTGAGGAGTAGACCCTGCAGTAGCAGCATCAAGTTACAATGACTTTCCAGCATCTGCGGTCCTCATTATCTCCAAAATGAAAAGTAAAGCCAGCAATCAATGGGATAAATAATCCCCTGAATTCTTTCTGCATCATCTTCATTACTACCAATATTTGTACCATCGGCAAACCTACAAAAATAACAAATACGAGTTCTGATGAAAAGTCACCAAACTTGAAACATTAATTCTGCTTTCTGTCACATGCTGACAGACCTGCTGAGTTTCTACAGCAATTTCTGTTTGTCTTTCAGATTTTCAGCGTCTGAAGTTCTTTGTTTTATCGCAAATATGATTATTGGGCCCACAGTCAAATCATTGTGAACAGTTGTGGCCCAAGCACCAATTACTTTGGCATCCCACTGGGCACAACCTGCTAACCTGAGAATGACACATTTACTCTGAATCTCTCCTTTCTGTCAGTCAATTAATCCTCAATCAATATTGCCTCCAATTCTATGTGCTTTACTAACCTGTTTACTAATTTGTCTGGGATTTTAGCAGAAGCTTTCTTCCTAAATATACTACATTTCTGAGGTCCCCACTATCAACTCTGCTAGTAACATCCTCATAAAACACTATGAAGGCAGTCAAATATGATTAACCTTTCATATATCCTCCTGAATTTCTCCAGCAATTTCAATTTGTTTTTCAAATTAACATTTCAACTCCCCCTCCCACTCTATCAAGGTGGTGGGCAGCACGGTGGCACAGTGGTTAGCACTGCTGCCTCACAGCGCTTGAGACCCGGGTTCAATTCCCGACTCAGGCGACTAACTGTGTGGAGATTGCACATTCTCCCCATGTCTGCGTGGGTTTCCTCCGGGTGCTCCGGTTTCCTCCCACAGTCCAAAGATGTGCGGGTCAGGTGAATTGGCCATGCTAAATTGCCCGTAGTGTTAGGTAAGGGGTAAATGTAGGGGTATGGGTGGGTTGCGCTTTGGTGGGTCGGTGTGGACTTGTTGGGCCGAAGGGCCTGTTTCCACAATGTAAGTAATCTAATCTAATCTAATCTAATATATCATCTCAGTTATGCAGGTCCTGGGCCTCCTCAAATGCCACATCCTAACCATCGACACCTGCAGGAAGAACGCCTCATCTTCTGACTAAGGACCCTCCAACCCTAGGGCATCAATGCGGATTTCACCATTTTCCTCATTTTTCCACCCCCCCCCCCACCTTATCCCAGTTCCAACCTTCTAACTTTGCACTGCCCTCATGACCTGTCCTACCTGTCCATCTTCCTTCCCACCTATCCACTCCATCCTCCTCTCTAATCTATCCCGATTACCCCCACCTCCATCTACGTATCACACTTTCAGCTACCTTTCCCCCAGCCCCTCCCTCCTCCCCTTTATCTCACTATCCCCTCGGCTCCCAGCCTCATTCCTGATGAAGGGTTTTTGCCTGAAACATTGATTCTCCTGCTCCTCGGATGTTGCCTGACCTGTGGGCTTTTCCAGTACCACACTCTTGACCCTGCACTTATCCATGTTGACTCTGTCCAATTAAACAATCATGTTTCTAAGGATCCAGTAATCATATTATTTATATGGACTTCCAGCTACTTATGTCAGACTAACATGTCTGTCATTCCTCATGTTCTTTCTCCTTCCTTTCTTAATCATTTGCAACCTTCCAACCTGCTGTAGATTTACTAGAATTCTGAAAGGTGATCACCACTGCATTCTTGTGGCTATCACTTTCAATATTCCAGGGTGAAGCTCATCAGGTGAACTGAACCCTCCTCTGACAACTCAGTGTATTCAGCCATTTACTATGTGAGAAAAATTGGCCATTGTCCCAATTTACAGCCAGATAGTTGGGAAATTCATGGAATCACAAAAACCCTACAGCGCAAAAAGAGGCCATTCAGCCATTCAACTCCACACTGACCCTCTGAAGAACATCTAAGTCATACTCAGTCCCTACCCTCACCCTGCAACCCTGCATTTACCAAGGATAATTCACATAGTCTGCCTACCCTGGACATTATAGATAATTTAACATGGCTAATCCACCTAACCTCCACATTTTTGGTCTGTTGGAGAAAACCGAACCATTGGCAGAAACCCATGCAAGTAAGGGGAGAACGTTCAAACTCCACACAGACAGTCACGCAAGGTTCAAATTGAACCCAAGTTCCTGTGACTGTGAGGCAGCAATGCAAACCACTGAGCCAGCATGCCACCCCACTTGCCAGACTGATGAAATAAATGATTAGTCAATCACTGGTAGGTTGACTTTAATAAGCCAATTGTTGCTAAGTCCCAGCACCATGAACCAACTGACCAATGAGCTATTGTAAAGTTAGGTCTGCATTCTTGGGATTGAACTGTAGCAGGTCTATTAAAGAGAAATGTATAGAAGGGGTAGTAAGAGAGGACACCTTCTTTAACCTTTCTACTCAAGTTCTAGACCCCCCTTGATCTGATGTAACAATGACATAATGTCTTGTAGAAATGCTCAGTAATGTTTCTGAGATAAAATGCATAATTACTCCTGTAGTCTACTTAATCAGCCACTGAGCCACCATCCGATACTTAAGAGTTATCAAATTTCTGTGCAGTAACCATTTCTGGGTCTCAATCTCAGGTTTTAAATCTTCATCCTTGCTTTTGAATTTTTCACATCTCTTCCCACGATTTTCTTCAGTACAATGACCATCCTGGAGATCTGTGCTTCTCTAATTCTGTCTTCCTCTGCCTATGTGATTTCTATCACTCCATCTTTGGCACTCAGCCTTCAGCTGCCAAGGTCTTTAAGGACTAAATTTCTTTCATAAATCTTTTTGTTGTGAAGCCATGAGGAGAAATTTCTTCAAGCAGAGACTGGTGAGCTTTCTGAAATTACTTCCACAAAAAGTGGTTGAGGCCAAAATATTGAATGATTTCAAAAAGGAGATAGAAATAATTATAGAGTTAAAGGGACCAACAGGTGTGGGAAGAAAGCAGGAACAGGGTACCAAATAGGAGGATCAGCCATTTATGTACTAAAAGGCTGAGGTGGCTTGAAGGGCTGAATGGCCTACTTCTGTTGCTATTTTCTATGTTGCTCTATAGGACTGAAGTAAATTGTTCATTGAGGTCAGTGCCCATGTTTTCTGAGTTTGCACAATGATTATCTCGATGGTATTACTGGGCCCTACTTTTCACCCTAATTACTTTCCTACTCTTTATATATTTATAACAACCATTTGGGTTTTTCTTTAGTTCAGTTTAGTGCTTTCTCATACACTGCCTTTCCTTTCCTACTTCTGTTTTTAGGTTTCCCCGCACTTTTAATACTTTTCTAGGGACTCTGGTCTCTTGGGTTAACTCTAAAGCTAACTCTAATCCCATTTTATCTGCCATAAATTTCTCTCATCATCTTAATCCTGACCTTCATACCCCTTAACAAGCAGGGGTGTCCAGTCTTATTGCTGCATTCTTTCACTATTTCCTCTTTGAATGACTCCCACTGATCTGACAATTTTACCTGCAAGTAGTTGCTCCTAATCCAATAGGGACAGACTGCATGCCTTCAATGTACCCTCGATCATTATATCATGCCGATGTTGCTGTGTAAATCACGTAGCATGTACCTCCTTAATACTTCGCTTCATCACGTGTTTATTTCGCTTTTGAACTCCCAACCACATAAAAGCTTGTTGCAACACCATTTCCCAACTGAGGTGCTGCTTATGTGCATAATCGTCTTGTGGGACCAGAGGGAGAACCCATCCAGATGCACACATCAGTCAGTCACCATAAAATAATGACATACACATGACAGAAACAGCAGGTAGTTCTGCTCTCTCAGCTTCAGAGGCAGGAGATAGCGATTAGCGACAAGTAATCGAATTGAAGCGTTGTCAGAAATGGAAGAGAGAACAGAAGCAAGAGCCAAATTATCAGTTGAAGAGAGAAAGTGATAATAATTATCCAGTGCCCTCTTTAATGCTTCTGTGGGATCAGCCTCCAACATATTTCCAGGCAATGCATTCCACATCCCAACCACTCACTGAGTGAGAAAAAGATTTCCTCACTTTATCTTTGCTTCCTTTGCAGGTCATTTCAAATAAACAACCTCTTGTTCTTATTCCTTTCATAAGCAGGAACATTCACTCCTTATCTACGCTATCAAGCCCACTTATGATTTTGAAAATCTCTGTTAGATCTCCTCTCAGCCTTCCTCTCAGCAAGGAGAATAGTCCTAATTTCTTCAGATCTATCCTCATAACTGAACTTTCTCATATCTGGTACCATTCTTGTAAGCCTTTTCTGCACTCTCTCCAATCTTTCCTACAACATAACACTCAGATCTGTATAAAATACTCCACTTGCGGTCTAGCAATTGCCTTTTACAAGTTCAGCATCATCTCTTTGCTCTTGCACTCTATGCTCCAATTAATAAAGCCAAGGAGACTGTCAACTTTACTCACTGCAGCTCTATGTGTTTTATTGCTATCAATATCTCTGCATGTATACCACTTGGTCCCTTCACCCTTGCACCCTTTTACAATTGTACCCGTTATTTTATCTTGTCTTTCAATATATACACTTCCTCCACAGGGCACCACCTCATATTTCTATGCATTAAAATCATCTGCCTTCAATCTGCCCACTCCACCAACTTGTCAATATCCTGATAGAGTTTATGCTGTCCTCCTCACAGTAAACAATTTGTACTTGCAGAATTACATTTTACTTCGCTCAAAATCTGCATGAATTCTTGTAAGATTCAGCAATTCCATTTTTTAGATTAGAATCAGTCTGACATTGTGGCACAGACAGCCTCAAACAGGCAAGCTTACACCTTCAATACACTATCTGGGCTGACATGACACCAATTGTTAAAGTTCACTTGAAAATGTAACTTTTAAAAAAAGTTTTGCGATTTACATATGAAAGAACTGAAACCAACATGGTCATTCTAAAAGATAAGATTCTTAACAAACAATCCAGGTCTTTTCCAAAATGTAATTTCAATTACATCACACTGTAAACTTTTGCTATAAATTCTGTGTCTTACAATTTTATTCTCCACAACTATCTGATGAAGGAGCAGTGCTCTGAAAGCTAATGCTTCCAAATAAACCCATTGGACAATAATCTGGTATTAGGTAAAAACAATGACTGCAGATGCTGGAAACCAGATTCTGGATCAGTGGTGCTGGAAGAGCACAGCAGTTCAGGCAGCAGCCAACGAGCAGCGAAATCGACGTTTCGGGCAAAAACCCTTCCTGATGAAGGGCTTTTGCCCGAAACGTCGATTTCGCTGCTCGTTGGATGCTGCCTGAACTGCTGTGCTCTTCCAGCACCACTGATCCAGAATATTCTGGTATTGTGTGATTTTTGACTAGGATTCAGTACGTTTGCTTTGAAGCTTTAGATCTTACAGTAGTTCCTTTCAATTTCGTTGTCTTTTTCTTTTTATTATTGTCATAAAGCTCGTCCCTTTTTTACTCTAAAAGCTGTTGCTTGACTCAAGGAGATTCTGTCCTTGATTTTTTTCAGAGGGGCAATAAACCAGGCCGGGCTCCGATCAGTCTGGTTTGGTACAGAGATGGAAAGGATTTTGAGAGTCCTTTGGTTTTTAGGTAAACAGATGAGACTTCAGGCCAAAGTGGTCATGTTTTAGAAGTGATGTGTATAATGAAGGCCAGTGGTCAGCTCTCTAGCTGATCAGTTTAGTTCAGACCTGAATGGTGAGGAGTTCAAAAGGGAGTTGTGTGGAAACTCTCTCTCTCTCTCTTTCTGCCCTTCAACTTCAAGGGGGAGTTTGCTTATTGGGACTGTTGTGTATATTCAGAACAGCATAATGAAGTCTAGTTTGGATAGACTGAGTTCTATAGGGTTTCTGTATTCTGTTCTTTGTGTTTCATGGTTTAATTTTGTGATTAAATTTTCGTCTGCTTTAAAATTTAGTAGTCAACCTAGCTAAGTTACTCCAGGTAATTTTCACTGTACGCTTACCGAAACAAATTGCAAAGTTATGGTCTGGGTTTCCTGCTTAAAAATGTTTTGAGTGGTTTGGCCTAGTCCATACATTATACAAGACTAACTTGGCAGATTCCTTGCAATAACTATGCTTCTTAATGACAAAGCAGCCTAAATATTGACTGGCAATTAAGGTGGAATTAGCATTCTGAGAACAGTTTAAGTGATCGAAGAAGAGGGCAACATGGTTTGTCATAAAATAGCCTTTTCAATGTTTCACATAACTCAAAGTAAACAAAAAAAGTCCGATTAAGTTATTCTGGTCATTCTTAAACATTTATGGAGATGTACAAATGCATGCCTAATTTAAAAATATGTGGCTCATGCACATTTTCGGAAAGGAAAGGTGTAACATCATCAATACAGTGAAACATGTTAAGACAATTTGCAACAGAGGTCATCAAACAAAATTTGATTTAAGAACCATAGAATCAGATATTAGAAGAAGTAACCAGACGCTTATTCAAGGAGGAAAGTTTTAAATTTGTAATGGTGGAGCCTTGAAAATCAAGGATATGCAAGAGACTAGAATTGGAGGATCACAGAGATTTTAGAGGATTTAAGCACTGATGGAGGTTACAGAGATAGAGAGGGCAAGATAATGGAGGGATTTTACAACAACAATCTAAAATTTATAAAATGGGAATGTTATAGTCCAGTAGCCATTTCAAACACTTACCTCCAATGACTGCTGAGTCACCTCTGACTGAATTTTTTAATGGTTGACCCACATCTATCGTCCCAGAATGATCTGCAATTAAATTTAAAAAGAATCAAAGTCAGAATTATCAGCTGATAATGCATTATAATATATTTATTGATATTTTTGTATGTTCTGCATCTGTGTTGTATAATCTTTTCTATTCATTCGTGGGATATGGGCATCCAATGCCAGCAATTATTGCCCATCATATGGTGATGAACTGCTTTCTTGAGCCACTGAAGTACTTGGTGTATAAGGATACCCACAGTGTTACTAGGGAGTGCCAGGATCTCGACCCAGTGACAATGAAGGAAAAGAAGGATATAGTTCCAAGTCAGGATGGTATGTGTTTCGAAGCAGATGTTGCTGCAGGTGAGATTAGTAAGTATCTGCGACCCTTATTCTTGAGGTGGTAGAGTTCATGGTTTTGGAAGATGCTTTTGGAGGAAACTTGCTAAGTTACCTCAGTATATTTTGTAGATGATACAAGTGTGTGTAGTTGATGGTGAAGGGTGTTAGGTGCGAACCAGGCAAGATAACTTTCTTTTGAATGGTGTTGAGCTCTTTGAGTGTTGTTAGATCTGCATCATCTAAGCAAATGGAGAATATACCATCAGACTTCCGACTTGTGCCTTGTAAATTGTGGACAGTTCTAATCCATTCTCATAACACAGTATTTGTATGGAAGATCCAGTTCAGTCTCTAGTCAATCGTAACCAAATGTTGATCATTAGGGCCTTCAGTCATGAATATGCCATTGAATATCAATGATCAGGGTCTACTTTGTTGGAGATGTTGTTGCCTGATGTAATTGTTACTTGCTACCTAGCAGCGCAAGCCTGAATATTGCTTAGGCCTTACTGCACATGGATGTGGATTGGTTCAGTTAAATGCTAATAGCTTTATTGATGCAGTCCTCCATCTGTTCATTTTTCACTTGCATTTGAACTGCAGCTTACCTACATATGGATCCAGAAGAGGAAACTGACCACTAAATATGATCAAATTAACTGCCTGTCCCTCACATTATTTCCCAGTAGTTTGTTTCGTCAGACACGTCCTGGAAGGTACAAGCCTGATCTTAAATTCCATTAAAATCCTTAACCTTTAAAAAGGAACTGAGCAACCTATACTCTGAAAGCTCATGTCAACCTGTGAGCATTTGTCCAATAAAGTAAAATAATGAAAGAGACAAAAGTTGTTCTGGACAAAGATATGTAGATCCTTGGAAATTTTTGCAACGTTACAGGGTGAAATGTCTATTTGTTCCAAAATTTAGAATTCATTGATGATTTGAAGGAAAGATGCCAATCAGTGGAAGTAAAATTTAAATTGGATTTTTTTCTTTGGAGGTGGGTGGATGTGGGATGGGGAGGTGGAATTAAGAATTGTGCTTTTCATTGATCCTTTCCCAATCTGGCAGCTGAGTCTCAACCCATATCTTTTTTGGCAATAATCCACTCTCATGAACACCCTCAGAAGAGGAAATCTCTGCCATATTTTGCAACCTTACCTCGCAAATTGACACCTTAACTATGCCAGCTGTTAGCATCGTTCTTCACCCTGACTATTATAATTAGAAAAATGCTTGTAAATCTCCAAACTCCTGCTTGATCAATGCTAAATGTTCCCATCACGTGGATCTTGGCATTTATACAAGGATTATAGACCTGTGATTCTCAAATACCATTTTTAGAAGTTGTGAACACCGCTTATCATTTGTAACACTTGAAGTAGTTCACTAAACATTTAAGAGAGGAGATTAATATATTGTATAATAGCATAAAGTGTTCTGAGTAATTGCAATATCAAGGACTTTATCCATTAACATAAGCTCTCAAGTTTCCATAACAGTTTACTTTGTTAGAACAAAATACTGATGAAATATCACCGTTGACAGGTGATCTTCCATGCATTTTAAGTGAAAACAAGAATCTATTTCAAAGCTTAGTACACTTGTGCATATACAAGAATCTAGCAAATGATGTAGTAAATGTACCACTCAATCCAGACTTTCTAAACTCCCTGCAAAAGATGTTTTGAACAATATGCATAAACTCCTTTGTTTTCTGGAATTGCTTGTTTTTCTCTTTTTTAATAAATTCAAGCAGCCCAGTTGCTGAACATAAAAATTTTAGATTAAAATGAAAGATAAATAAATAGATAAAAGATCCAATGTCCTGAAAAGCTGCAAGCATTTGAAAGGTACTCAGGAGTGCAAACAATTGAAATTCAGATAATCAACATTCTACACTATATATGTTTCAGTCCACACCAGGATATGAAATGTTGAAAAGCATTCATCCAAATAAAGCAGTTTGCAACAAAGCAATGGAGGTGTTCATCACTGGCTTCAAGGAAAGGCACAATTAAAGTCAAAACTCATGACAGGATGGGGATTTTAATGTTAATTTGAATCTAGCACCAAGTGAAATAGATCTTCCAGCCTTTCATGATAGTGAGGCCAAAAAGCAGAGTGAATAGCCAATTGCACTGAAGGATTTTCACAGATCAGTATGTTGAAAGCATTGATTATCTTTCAGCTTCTAACAGAACACTGCAGAAAGAAAATCAAGATTGAGACACACATATGGGATGAAGAGAGAAGACAAAATATCATAAAGAAATGCAAGGTTGTCATTTTGCTTTAAGTGTGCATTTCTCTACCATCATGGAGAAATTTCATATTCCATAAAGACCATGTGTCAAAGCAGCACAAGTAAGCCATTCGGCCCATTGAGTCTCCTTCATCATGCAATGTGATCATGGCCGATCTGATAATCCTAAATATAAAACTGACTTTCAGGGCCAAAGAGATTTTCTTGCAATAATTGCGAATTTAGTATATGGTTTAAACCCAGTGATATCTCCAGCAACAGATGTAGTTTTCCAAGAGGTTTTACAACCAGAGAAATTATGAAAAAGCAGAAGTTCTCATGTTCAATGATTTTGAATTGCTTACAAAGTGAATAACACCAACACTAAAACCCTTAGAGAAGCACAATTCACTACAAACAATTCCTATACTTCTTCATTCACTTGCACATGTGGACTCCAGACAAGCTATGACAGTCAATGCTGACAGTTTCACCATCTACTCCTTGTATTCTCATTAATATATCCAAATTCAATCAAATCAACCATCGTATCCTAAATTCCATGAAGTACAACTGTTGTTTGTTAATCTTTCTTTGTGATTTGACCCTTGAATTCCAGACACTATAGAAAATTGAAAGACTATGTTCATGGTACTGCATCTTCCAGGAGACAACTGCTACATTGTGTAATCAAGGTTGAAACTAGCCTGAGTCTTCAACTGAATGATTGGAGAACCCCTCACTATCATAACATCCGAAGTGGGGATGTGCGATGATTACACAGATACCATTCACATCACCTCAGATAGTGAAGTTTATGTGGCACGTAATAAGATCTGGACAACATTCAGTCTTGGGTTTATAAACATCTCAATACAATTGCACCATGTAGGTGCTAGATAGCGACCAGCTCTAACTTCAGCGAGTCTAATCTATCTCTCTTGAATGTTGAACACTATAATTCTTGCTAGAGGCCCACCATTGACACTTGGGAGCTATGATTAATGACAACCTTAACTGGACAACCTGATAAATATTGGGGCTACATGACCTCATCAGAAATTGAGAGTATTTCACTCCTAACTTGATCCATCGAGTCTGCACTGACCCTCCAGACAGCATACCACCCAGACCTCTATCCGATCCCCATTACCCTACATTTATCATGGCTAATCCACCTAACCTACACCACCCTGGAAACTATGAACAATTTAGCATAGCCAATTCACCTAATCTGCACATCTCTGTATTGTGGGAGGGATTTGGAACACCTGGGGAAAATCCGCACAAACGGGAGAATGAACAAACTCCAAACTGACAGCTCCTGAGGCTGGAATCAAGTCCAGATCCTGGCACTGGGAGGTAATAGAAACCAGTGAGTCACCACATTGTCCTCCATCAGCAAGAAGTATAAGGGAACATACATTTGGGAAAAACTCAACTGCAGGTTATTCTTCAAGTTATATCCCATCATGAACTGGAAATACATTCACATTCATTCAGCGTCACTGCGTCAAAGTCCCGTAGTTCCTTCTTAGTTCACAGTGGGACTACCTGCATGAGACGGACTGCAATAGTTTAAAAAGTAGGTCCACTACCACCTTCTTCAGAGCAATTAGGGATGGATATCAAATTCTGTCCCCACCAAAAATGGCCACGTTGATTTAAGTAAGCGAAAAGTTGCATAGATGTTGTATCTCTCAATTATTGCTTATGGTACCAAATTCCACAGTCAAACCATTTGCTGGATAAGGAGCATACTCCTTAATTCCCTGTGGGATTAGCAATGATTATTTATAGTTATGACTATTTATCTAAAAGGAATACACAATGGAAGAGATATAAATTAGTTCTTGACCTTTCCTTCACTGTCAGTTTCTGCAGGTATCAGGATGAAATCTGTGTTCCAAAAGTGAGAATGCGTCTGCAAACTGACCCACCCAGTCAAAGGAAATAGCCCTATTAGTGGAAATAAAAAATAACTTGGGGTGAGTACAGGAAACAGCAAAGATTGTGCATTATGTTTCGGGTCTCTGCCACATCTGGCAGAGAGGGCACAATCCATATCTTTTCTGGCAGCAGTCTCCTCACATACATCATCAGGTTTTGTTGCCACTAGTTTACATCTCAGATAGGATAATTCTTCACCCAAAGTAGCTTTCTTTTTTGGGAAACTTTCATAAATCTATGAATTCCATTTGGATCAACACTAGATGTTCCACTCAGGTGGATCTTGATACAGGGATGTTGGCTGATGATTCTTAAAGACCATTTTATAACTGTGAACACTTAACCATCTGTAGCATTTGAAGTAGTTCATCACACATTTAAAGAGAAGAAATTAACAAATTGCATAATGAGCTAGGGTAGTCTGAGTAATCGTAATTTCAAGGTCTTTATTGATTCCAATCAGGTACCGCTTTTGCATATTCTGGGAGTAATGTCGCTGTTCCTAATAGGTAGGTGACCTTTCAAACATTACAAATGAAAATAAGAATTCATTTCAGAGCTTGATACATTTGTGAATGAACAGAAATCTCACAAATGATGTAGTCAATATACCAATCAATTTCATGCATTTAGAATCTGTGGAGATGACAAAACCAGGCCTGTGCATAGTTAACTTCAAAATCGAGTGGCGAGCAACAATGGATGAGAGCCTCTCATCAACCAAAAGTGAATGTGTCTGCTTTTGAATGCTAATACAGAGTGCAGACAATTGAGAGTTTCTACATTCCTGGCAATAGATGCTTTGAACAAAATCTATGGACTCTTTTGTTTCATTTGACTTAATCATTATATCCCTTTTTTTCTTAAATTTTGAAAGGTCATTTTGTCTTGACTGAAATTTAATATCAGATAGCCCTGAAACATGCAAGCATTCTAGAAGATACTAAGGACTGCAAGTAATGTAGACTCAATGTTCTATGGCATATAGTACTCAATCAATCTCATCACTTTTAACCTTGGTTTGCAGCAAGACAATGACATACATTACGCATCACAGCAAAGGGTACATACAAAAATCTAATCATCAACAGCTGGCAATTTTCCCCTTGCATTTTGTTAATGTGAATCTAGTGCTAAGTCAAAGGAATTTCCAACACTCTATGTGTTTATGAAGTAGGGGAAGCAGTGAATTGCATTCAACAATTTTCACAGGCAGCAAGTGTGTAAGTTGAAAGTCTTGATTATCCTTTACTTTGCAATTTCTTTCACAGAGAACAAAATAAAGATTTGGGCATTATGTGGAGGTGAGTGTTTTTAATAGTATTGTCATTGAACTAGTAATTCAGAAACTCAGAAAATGTCCAGCAGAACCAATATCATGGCCAACAGAAAAACTTGAATTCAAATAAAGTTTGGAATTAAAATTCTAGTTGACACCATGTAACTATTGTCATTTGTTGTAAAAATCCATCTGGTTCACTGATGTCCTTTAAGGAAGAAAACTGCTATCAACACCTGGTCTACATGTGATCAAGACCCACAACAATGTGGTTAAGTCTTAACTGACCACTGAAATGGTCTAGAAAGCCACTCAGTTGTATCAATATACCAAAATGTCTCAGAAAAAGAACAGAATCAACAGAACCAGCTGACATCATCCGGGACATTGGTATTGACAACAGTGGGGAGGTAATGACCTATGGTATTATCACTGGACAGTTAGTCCAGAGACACAGGTAATGTTTTGGGGACCCAGGTTTAACTCTCACCAAGGCAGATGGTGGAATTTGAATTCAGTAAAATTAGATTAGATTACTTACAGTGTGGAAACAGGCCCTTCGGCCCAACAAGTCCACACCGACCTGCCGAAGCGCAACCCACCCATACCCCTACATTTACCCCTTACCTAACACTACGGGCAATTTAGCGTGGCCAATTCACCTGACCCGCACATCTTTGGACTGTGGGAGGAAACCGGAGCAAACCCACGCAGACACGGGGAGAACGTGCAAACTCCACACAGTCAGTCGCCTGAGTCGGGAATTGAACCCGGGTCTCAGGCACTGTGAGGCAGCAGTGCTAACCACTGTGCCACCGTAAAATCTGGAAGTAAGAGTCTAATGATGACCATGAATCCAGCGTCGACTGTTGGAAAATCCCATCTGGTTCACTAATGGCCTTTAGGGAAGGAATTTGCCCTCCATACCCAATCTAGCCTACATGTGACTCCACACCCATAGCAATTCTGGCTTGACCAGCAGTGCCCTCAACCCATGAATGAATTTTTTAAAAACTCAGCCCTGTCAACCCTCCAAAGTCCTCCTTATCAAAATAGTGTGACTGTTATCAAAATTGGGAGAAGTGTCTCATAGACTAGTCAAGCAACATCCTGAAATAGTCATATTCCAAGAATTATACGGGGTTAGGTTTAGGATGTCCCCAACAATACCCTGAACATCCCTGGATATGTTCTATCCCACTGAACACCCAGCCAATAGACGTGGTAGAATAATGGTATCCAGTTGAAAAGGGGATTGCCCTGGGATTCCTTAACATTGACTTTAGGCTACATGAGGTATTAGGGCATTAGGGCAAACATGGTTGAGGAAACCCTCTGCTGCCTAGCATGTATCACCTTCACACAGTTGATGAGCCAGTTCACTGTGATGGATAGCACTTGGAAGGAACACTGAGGACAGGAAGGGTGCAGTGTATTTTCAGGTTTAGGATTCCATCACCAAGAGTGGTTTGACAGCACCACCACTAATCAAGTCCTAAATGGCATAGTTGCAGGAGTGGTCGGAGTCATATCTGGCACATAGAAAGGCGGTTGCAGTTGTTGGAGGTCAATCATTTTAGCTCCAGAATTGGTAAGGCATAGAAGGGTTATGCCCTTAATGTCAACTCTCTTGCTCCTCAGCTGCTTCCTGACCTGCTGTGCTTTTTCCAATGCCGCTTTATCAACTCTAACTCTCCAGCATCTGTAGTCCTCACTGTCTCCATCTCAGCTCCAAGCTAGCTCCTCAGGAGTTCCTCAGGGTAGGGTCCTAGGCCCAGTTGCTTCCTCAATGACATTCGATTCATCTTCAGGTCAGAAGTGGAAACGTTCACCAACAATTTTACAATCTTTAGCACCATTCATGAAGCATCCAGTGCCAAAGCAGTCCATGTTCAAATTCAACAAGACCTGGACAATATCCAGGCTTGGGCTGACAAGAGGCAAGTAACATTCCTGCCACACAAATGCCAGGCTATGACCGTCACCAATAAAAGACAACCTTATTGACATTCAATGGTATTACCAGCAATAAATCCCCACTACCAACATCCTTGTGGTTATCATTGATCAGAAACTCAACTGGAGTCACCACATACATACAGTGGCTACAACAGCAGGTCAGAGGCTAGCAGTACTGTGGTGAGTAACTCACCTTCTGACTCCTCAAAGCTTTTCCACCATCAACAAGGTTCAAGTCAGGAGTGGGATGAAATACTCCCCAATTGCCTGGATCGATGTTGCTCCAACTACACTCAAAAAGCTTGACAACATTCAAGACTAAGCAGCCCACCTGATTGACACTACATCCACAAGCATCTTGTCCCTCCACCCTCAAACTTAGTAGCAGCAGTGTGTACTGTCTACAAGATGCACTGCAGAAACTCACCAAAGATCCTTGGAAGCATCTTCCAAACCCATAACCACTTCCATAGAAGTGCTAGGCATTGTCCACCACCAACATGAAAGAATCTAAATCTGCTTCTTCTGAATTTAACAACAGTACCATCACTGAATCTCACGCTATCAATTCCCTGATTGTTTCTTAACTGGCCAGCCTTACAATTATCGTCATTACAAGACATGGTCAGACGCTGGGCGTAACTCATCTCCTAACTTTCCAAAATCAGTTCATCATCTACAAGGCATAAGTGAGAGGTTGTCTGGATGGGTGCAGCTCAGAGAAGATTCAAGTATTTTGATATAATTTGTAACAAACCAGTCCACTTCAAGAGCACCATCTTAAATATTTATTCTCTTGATCATTGGTACATGGTGGCAGTTGTATGTGCTGTGGGTAAGACTCAATGTAGCAACTCAGCAATCCTTGGTTTACAGTGAACCTGTACTCCTCACAATCTAAAAGGTCAAAGGCAATAGAGATCTGGAAACACCGCTACCTGCAGATTTCTCTTCAAGCCATATTCCATCTTATCTTGGCAATATAATATTATTCTTTTGCTGTCAGTGGATCAAAAACCTTTACCTCTCTCTCCAACATCACTATTTGTCTTCTAACACTGGATGGGCCACAGCACATCATGTTTATCCCTACCACCTCAAGGGATTTCAGAAAGAGGAAAGAACAGATGACCTTGTCAATGATGTTCATGCAGAATGAAAAAAAATGCATCTATGCTATTTCTTTCAACAACTCCTGTGGCAGCAGGTTCAACAATGTTATCACTCACTGGGTGAAAATGTGTCTCTTTGATTCCCTTTCAGATTTTATTTACTATTATTGTTTCACTTTTGCTGTTTTACATTTATAACTTTTCTTGCAAGTGAAAATAGCTCCATATTTGCCCTACTAAACTGTTAGATAATCATGCCTTCAGAGTATCCATGAAAGTAAGAGTTTGCCCTCAGTTAGTGGTAGCTAGAATTATGCAATTTATAAGATCTTTTTGATCTATATGTTTTCATTTATAAGATTGCTAGATTTTGAAAATGAAGCTATAAATATAGGATGAAAGTCACATAGTCTATGACTGTAATAATGAGTACACTCAATTTGATTTGATTTGATTTATTGTTGTCACATGTATCTGAGTACAGTGAAAATTTTTATTTTGCAAGCAGGACAGGCAGTTTATAACAAACAAGGACAGATAAATGCTAGGGCATTTAGACAGAGCAAGACCTATAAGGTGGTTGCTGCACAAGAAGTGCACAAAAGCAAGATCAACTTTAGATTTGAAGTTAGATCAGCAGTCTAACAACAGCGGGAAGACACTATTCTTGAACCTGTTGCTATGAATGTTCAAGCTTCTGTATCTTCGGTGTAGAAAAGAGTTGCACTAGAAAAGCACAGCAGATCAGGTAGCATCTGAGGACCAGCAGAGTCGATGTTTTGGGGGACATAAGCCCTTCATCAGGACATTCCTGAAATGTGGACTCTCCTGCTCTTCAAACTCTGCCTGACCTGCTATGCTTTTCCAGTGCCACACTTTTTGAATCTGATTCTCCAGCATCAGCAGTCCTCACTTTCTCCTTCTGTATCTTCTGCCTGATGGAAGAGGTCGGAAGAGAGCATGAGGGGTGTCTTTGATGATTTTGGCAGCCTTTCTGCAGTAAATGGAGTCCATGGATGGGAGGTTGGTTTTTGTGATGGTCTGGGTTGTGCCCAACTTCCGCGTACACAACCATCCTGGTTGGGTGGTTTAACATTTAGTGACCTGAGGAAAGTTTGGATTGTTTTATTGAGAGGAAGGTGTAATGTTTATGCTCAGGATCCAGGTCAGTGATTAGGAGAAGTCCTAGAAAGTTGCTATCATATTAATATGCAAACAACTGTGTTGAAAATTACCACATTATTTCTCCAGTGAAAAATAGTCAGGATCAAGGATAATTAGCTTTGAATCGAAGTTGGAATTTTAATTAATGCGTTCTCTGTTGCTTAGGGAAGAAGGTAAAGGAAACTATTTTGAGATCAGATTACAAGCTTTTCTTTAACCTCAATGTTATCATAGATGGGCAGCAGTTGCAATTTTGTCTCTCGAGGTGTGGTAGCCAACTGAGAGGGAGGGGTAAGTGATAGAACCAGCCAAGTCCGCATCTCAAGCTGAGAAAATTCAATCCTACATCCCTGCTGGAGCCAGCTTCGGGAGATGCAAAATCTCCAATATAAAATGGTACATGCTGTGTATGAATTGAAAAGGGCCCGAAAGGATTAATACTCAATTGAGTGCACTAGCACCATCCATTGTGATGACAACAATTGAATATCATCAGAGCAAAGCAGGAGCTGGCCAGAGATAGACCTCAGGCTAGTTTGCATCACTGTGGGTCATAGTCATGTGCTTTATAAATAGTTCCACTAATACAATAAACGCCATACTGCTTACTCAACATGACTCTTCTAGTTATCTTCATCCACACAACAGGACTGGAAGGAACTAACACATAAAATAGGAAGCCAGCAGTTAACATGAGGCATGCCCTTTCTGACCCAGATTAGACAATCTGGCTAAATGTATCAGACACCAATAAATTGCAAAAAAAAAGTTTTAGTATTTTCCATTTGTTTCTTTCTCATGCAGGACAATTTGCAAATCAAGCAATTTTTTTTTCCATAACATAATCACAATCTGTGAAATGGTTAATTTTGAAATGATTTTGAGAGTCCCCATGTCATTTGGTATGACAAATAATTTGCAGTAATAACAATTTTTGATTTTTCTCTAATGGTAAACTGTACACGTTCTTCATAGTATTCCCACTAAGCTGGGGAGCATTCCCAAAGATCCCTGTGAAGATCTTACATGAGTCATCCCCTTTAAGTTACATCGCACTCATGTTCACACAAAAATAAATCAAAGGAGGTGCTGTGTTCTTCAATCAGTTCCCAATGGATTCTGGAGAACAAAACAGTTAAGAAATTTTAGTTGCTAACCCTTGATGCTCCTTTGCTGGCACTGTCTTTGGGCACTGTTCTGCTGTGACAGCAGCATTGGGCAGGAGACTTTGATTTGACATCAAAACATCAGATAGAGGTAAATCTAATCACAATTCTATGATCAGTGAGCTTTGCAGAGTTTACAAATTCGCTTGACGAATTCAGGAGTTTACGAAAATGAAAGGATTTAGAGTTATCAATTGGGGAAGTTAGAACAGAATCTTAAAATTAAAGCTGGGTGATTTAGGATTGAAATGAGGAAACACATTATCCGCAAAAAATACAATGAAAACGCAGGACTCTCACCTCCAAACGGTTACGCATGCTGGTGAACTGAAATCTTCAAAATGAAGGCTTTTCCAATCTTTTGTTCAGTAATGATCATGGAACAAGGTGGAAAAGTGGGGTTGAGGAATAGATCTGCTGTGATTTAATTATTTGAAGAATGGTTTTATAGTGTTGGTTAGGGTATGTTGCTATGTGCAGAATTTTAGCTTCACTGAATGCTTGCAAATGCACATTTTCCAAGAAGGATAACTGCAAGTTATTTAGGGGCACTTTTCCTTTACTTAATATGTTGAATGAACCCTACTTTTTCTTGTTGAAACCAGTTACTCCAGTAAATCTGTGAGATTTCAGCTCGACAGATACAAATGCAGAAAGTCTCCAAATTACGAATGGAGCCTTTAAGATGCTTATGCAAGTATGACATGGTTCAGAAACCAACTCCAGATAATTGAATAAAACAAAGAACTGCAGATGCTAGAGTCACAGAGATGTACAGCACAGAAACAGACCCTTTGTTCCAACTCATCCATGCCGACCAGATATCCCAAACCTCTCTCATCCCACCTGCCTGCACCTAGCCCATATCCCTCCAAACCCTTCCTATTCATATACCCATCCAGGTGCCTTTCAAATGTTGCAATTGTACTAAACACCACCACTTCCTCTGGCAGCTCATTCCACACACGTACCACGCTCTGCGTGAAAAAAATGCCCCTTAGGTCTCTTTTATATCTTTCCTGTCTCACCCGAAACCTATGCCCTCTAGTTCTGCACTTCCCCATCCCAGGGGAACATGATCTCCCAACTCCTGTACTCAATAATCTGAGCAATAAAGGAAAGCATACCAAAAGCCTTCATCACTATCCTATCGACCTGTGACTCTATTTTTAAGGAGCTATGAACCTGCACTCCAAGGAGTCTTTGTTCAGCAACACTCCACAGGACCTTACCATTAGGTGTATAAGCCCTACTAAGATTTGCTTTCCCAAAATGCAGCACCTCGCATTTATCTAAATTAACCCCCACCTGCCACTCCTCGACCCACCGGCCCATCTAATCAAGATCCTGTTGTAATCCGAGGTAACCTTCTTTGCTGTCCACTACACCTCCAATTTTGTTGTCATCTGCAAACTTACTAACTATATCTCTTATGCTCACATCCAAATCATTCATATAAGTGATGAAAAGTAGTGGACCCAGCACCGATCCTTTTGGCACTCCACTAATCACAGACCTCCAGTTTGAAAAACAACCCTCCACAACCACTTTCTGTCTTCTACCTTTTAGCCAGTTCTGTATTCAAATCGCTAGTTCTCCCTGTATTCCATGAGACCTAACCTTGCTAACCAGTCTCACATGGGGAACCTTGTCAAAAGCCTTACTGAAGTCTATATAGATCATGTTTACTGGTCTGCCCTCATCAACCCTCTTTGCTACTTCTTCTAAAAACTCAATCAAGTTTGTGAGACATGACTTCCCACGCACAAAGCCATGTTGACTATCCTTAATCAGTCCTTGCCTTTCCAAATACATGTACATCCTGTCCCTCAAGATTCCCTCCAACACCTTGCCCACCACTGAAGCCAGGCTCCCTGGTCTATAGTTCCCTGGTTTGTCCTTACAATCTTTCTTAAACAGTGGCATCCACGTTAGCCAACCTCCAGTCTTCCAGCACATCACCTGTGACTATTGATGATACAAATATCTCAGCAAGAGGCCCAGTAATCACTTCCCTAGCTTCCCACAGAATTATAGGGCACACCTGATTAGGTCCTGGTGAATTATCCACTTTTATGTGTTTCAAGACATCCATCACTTCCTCCTCTGTAATATGGACATTTTTCAAGATGTCATCATCTATTTCCCTACATGCTATATTTTCCATGTCCTTTTCCACAGTAAACACCAATGCAAAATATTCATTTACTATCTCCCCTACTTTCTGTGGCTCCACACAACTAAAGAAATTAAGGGTTTGGTTAAGAAAAAGAAGGAAGCACATGTCAGGTATAGACAGGATAGATCGAGTGAATCCTCAGAAAAGTATAAAGGCAGTAGGAGGTACCTAAGAGGTAAATCAGGAGGGCAAAACGTTGATATGAGATAGCTTTGTCGAATAGGGTTATGGAGAATTCAAAGGGTTTTTACAAATACATTAAGGACAAAAGGGTAATTATGCAGAGAATAGGGCCCCTCAAAAGATCACAGCTGCAAATGTGTTGCTGGTCAAAGCACAGCAGGTTAGGCAGCATCTCAGGAATAGAGAATTCGACGTTTGAAGGGCTTATGCTCGAAACGTCGAATTCTCTATTCCTGAGATGCTGCCTAACCTGCTGTGCTTTGACCAGCAACACATTTGCAGCTGTGATCTTTTGAGGGGCCCTATTCTCTGCATAATTACCCTTTTGTCCTTAATGTATTTGTAAAAACCCTTTGAATTCTCCATAACCCTATTCGACAAAGCTATCTCATATCAACGTTTTGCCCTCCTGATTTACCTCTTAGGTACCTCCTACTGCCTTTATACTTTTCTGAGGATTCACTCGATCTATCCTGTCTATACCTGACATGTGCTTCCTTCTTTTTCTTAACCAAACCCTTAATTTCTTTAGTCATCCAGCATTCTCTATTCCTAAGACCAGGGTTGGGTGGGATTGGGGGCAGCGGGGGAGGAGCTGTTGAATGGAGTTGAGGGGGAATGAGGAGGGTAGGGTTGGAAGGAGTTGGGGAGCAGGCGGGGGGCGGGTTTGGACAGGGTTGGGGGCAGAGTTGTACGGGGTTGGTGGACGGTGTTGGATGTGGTTGTGGTGGGCGGGGACAGGTTTGGACGGGTTTGGGGTGAGTGGAGGGCTGAATTGGAGTTGGGAGCGGGCAGGCACATGGGTGTGCTATGCTGCTGCCATGTCTCCTAAATAGGGAGCACACTTAACTGACAACTCTGAGCCCCAGAGGAAAGGCATTGAATCGATTAACCGAATAATCAATTATCTGAACAAAATAGTGCCTGCCCATCTTGTTTGGATAATTGGGGTTCATCTGTATTAGGGGATATTTAGTAAAATCTCAATAAGGTGATCATCCCTTTCTTATTTCTCAGTTCTCAGTTCCACACAAATAACTTGCTGAGATATTTGTATCATCGATAGTCACAGGTGAGGTGCTGAAAGACTGGAGGTTGGCAAACATGGTGCCACTGTTTAAGAAGGGCGGTAAAGACAAGCCAGGGAACTATAGACCAGTAAGCCTAAGTTGTTGGAGGGAATCCTGAGGGACTGGATGTACATGTATTTGAAAAGGCAAGGACTAATTTGGGATAGTCAACATGGCTTTGTCCTTAGGAAATCATATCTCACAAAATTGATTGAGTTTTTGAAGCAGTAACAAAGAAGATTGATGAGGGCAGAGCAGTAGATGTGATCTATATGGACTTAAGTAAGGTGTTCAACAAGGTTCCCCATGGAAGACTGATTAGCAAGCTTAGATCCCATAGAATACAGGGAGAACTAGCCATTTGGAGACAGAACTGGCTCAAAGGAAGAAGACAGAGGGTGGTGGTGGAGGGTTGTTTTTCAGACTGGAGGCCTGTGACCAGTGGAGTGCCACAAGGATCGGTACTGGGCCCTCTACTTTTTGTCATTTACATAAATGATTTGGACGTGAGCATAAGTGGTAAAGTTAGTAAGTTTGCAGATGACACCAAAATTGGAGGTGTAGTGGACAGCAAAGAGGGTTACCTCAGATTACAACAGGATCTGGACCAGATGGACCAATGGGCTAAGAAGTGGCAGATGGAGTTTAATTCAGATGAATGCAAGGTGCTGCACTTTGGGAAAGCAAATCTTAACAGGACTTATACACGTAATGGTAAAGTCCTAGGGAGTGTTGCTGAACAAAGAGACCTTGGAGTGCAGGTTCATAGCTCCTTGAAAGTGGAGTCGCAGGTAGATAGGATAGTGAAGAAAGCATTTGGTATGTTTTCCTTTATTGGTCAGAGTATTGAGTACAGGAGTTGGGACGTCATGTTGCGGCTGTACAAGACATTGGTTAGGCCACTTTTGGCATATTGCGTGCAATTGTGGTCTCCTTCCTATCGGAAAGATGTTGTGAAACTTGAAAGGGTTCTGAATAGATTTACAAGGATGTTGCCAGGGTTGGAGGATCTGAGCTACAGGAAGAGGCTGAACAGACTGGGGCTGTTTTCCCTGGAGCATCAGAGGCTGAGAGGTGATCTTATAGAGGTTTACAAAATTATGTGGGGCATGGATAGGATAAATAGGCAAAGTCTTTTCCCTGGGGTTGGGGAGTCCAGAACTAGAGGGCATAGGTTTAGGGTGAGAGGGGAGAGATATAAAAGAGACCTAAGGAGCAACTTTTTCACGCAGAGGGTGGTATGTGTATGGAATGAGCTGCCAGAGGAAGTGGTGGAGGCTGGTACAATTGCAACATTTAAGAGGTATTTAGATGGGTATATGAATAGGAAGAGTTTGGAGGGATATTAGCTGGGTGCTGACAGGTGGGACTAGATTGGGTTGGGATATCTGGTTGGCATGGACTGACGGGTCTGTTTCCATGCTGTACATCTCTTTGACTCGATAACTTCCCTGGATGTATTTCTGGGAATATCCTCCATCAGTATAGCTATAATGCTGTCTCTTATCAAAAATGCCAATGTCCCCCTCTCGTGCCTCCCTTTCTGTACTTCCTATCACATTTGAGATCTGAAGCAAAAACAGAAATTGCTGGAGAAAGTCATCAGCTCTGGCAGCATCTATGGGGAGAATGCACAGCTTTCATTTTGTGTTCAGATAATTAAGTGTTTTGTGTGCTTTTTCCTCTATTAAAGTTTGTTTTAAGATGTTGCACACATGAGGTTTGACCATTTGATTTCTATGACCTTCAACCCCCCAGTACTCTGCTATCATGTGTCATTAGTAAGAGCAAGTCCAATTCTCCAATCACCCCTTTGCTCCCATGGTCAAGCAAGTCTTCATTTTCAAATGCTTTTAAGGCCTTGCTCCTCCCAATCTCTGTAATCTCCTTTAGTTCAACAGCCCTCTGAGATACCTGTGCTCCTCTAATTCCGACTTCTTAAGCATCTCTGACTTTACTTGCTGCCCCATTGGCCATGCCTTCAGTTACTTTAGGTCTAAGCTGTGGAATACCAACCCTACCTTGCTTTTTTTCATCTTGCTCCAGACTTTTAAGACATTATCTAAAACCTACCTCTTTGGCTAAGCTTGTGGTCATCTGATTAATATTTCTTTATATAGCGTATTGTCATAACCTGCTTTACAATGCTCTTGTGAAGTTTCTTGGGATGTCTTTTCCTTCAGGAATAATACCCTGAAAGTTAAATGATGCCCAAAGACTTACAATGTGCAGTTCATGATCATGTTTGGCGAGATAATGCAATGGTTTTCCAATGCTTTCTGTGATTGAAATAATTCTTCAGAGGCTGGCATCCTATCACCAATCATTCTTTACTGAGACATATATACCCTTTGATAATACCATTGCCTGCTACTGAGTCAAGCATTCAAGGACTCATTCATGACATTCATCCTTCTATATCAGTCAGGTCTCTCTGATTGGACCAGATTAACAGCCCCAATCAGGGAACTGTTATTTTATGATATCCAGCTAGCTGACCTCATTACAATCACGGCAGTGAGTTTCATGACTGCGCAGGAATCTTTCCTAGTCTTGCCACCCATCACTGACATACTTTGGAAGGATTTATAAATTGATAATTAATATGTTTAGCGACATTACGAACACACTTCCTTTGACCTTAAGTCCTGGAGTGACAATTGACCATAGACCTTCTGGATTTGAGACCATTTTATCACAAGACATTCAGATTTTGATTAAAGGTGCTATATTGATAATTTCCATGTATTATTTTCACAGTTGTCCTGACAGATTGGAAGAACTGCTGGGGAACCTCATCCCACATTGCCAGGTGACTAGCATTGTCTTGCTGTGGAGCTATTAAAATCTGTGTGGTAACTGCAAGAGGATCTTTAGATAACAGGAAATTTAAAATTTTGGAGTTTAAGGTCTTTTATTGGTGAACAAAAGAGAACTCCAATAAAAGAATCTCATCTGTGTAATTCCATGCATAAAGCTCAACTGTGAAATATTGTTTTATATGGATGTTTCATTCCCCATATAAGAGGTGAAAAACAATGATCCATTTCAGTCAGGAAAGCATATGTGCAACATATCATGTTGCATTCCTGACATTGTCAACCATCCTTAAGGCCAGACAAAAAAACTTGGATTGTCAAATTTTCACTTCCAGCTGAAAGTAATACATTAGTTAATTATTTCTTTGATTCTCCAGTTGCCTTTCTTTTTGCAAGACTTCAGTAAGTTAACAAGCTTATTTTCAAAAGTTGCATGTGTTAATGAATCTTGGATTAATTATAAATGTTATCAGTTTCAAATTCTTCGTCCTTAGTCGATGGTGTCGGGTATTATAAAGGGGAACAGGCTGCGTGGGTGGACTTTTGTGCATCAAAACTCCTACATCCATAGAGAGGCCAAGATGTAATTACAAAACAACTTTGCAAATGACTAATTACTTTTCAATGAAGAGTTTAGTTTATGAACAAGTTCACTTGGTGCCTGTTTCGACAAAGTCTTCTAATTACTGCTGTCATATAATTCTGCCTGTTTAGTCTGGCACATCACTGATGGACAAGACTCTATAACACTACTTCAAATATTTCAGAAAAAGACAACTTTGCTGCTTTTGTCTATGGCGTTGATTTGATTCTCTCATGGGTGTGTGCATTGCTGGCTGGACCAGCATTTATTGCTTGTCCCTAGTTGCCGTTGAGAAGGTGGTGGTGAGCTGCCTTCTTGAATGCTGGAGTCCATGTGTAGTAGGTAGACCTACACTGCCATTAGGAAAGGAATTCCAGGATTTTCACCCAATGAAAAAAAATGAAGAACTATGGATGCTAGAAATCAGAAACAAAATCAGAAATTGCTGGAAAAACGCAGCAGGTTAGGCAGCATCTGTGGAGAGAAATAAAGAGTTAACGTTTCAGGTCCAGTGACCTTTCCTTAGAACTCTTCAGTTTTTCTGGCAATTTCTAATTTTGTTTCTTAACCCAATGACACCAGGGAATGACATTTTATTTCCAAGTCAGAATAGTGAGTGGCTTGGAGGAGAATTTGCAGATGGTGGTGCTCCTATGTATCCATTGTCCTTCTAGATGAAAATGGCCATGGATCTGGAAGGTGCTGTCTAAGGATCTTTGGGGATTTTCTACAGTGTATTTGTAAATAGTCTGCACTGCTGCTATTGAGTGGTGGAGTTACTGAATGTGTATGTGATGCCAAATCAGGCAGATTGCATTGTCCTGGATAGTGTCAAGCTTCTTGAGTGTTGTTGAAGGTGCACTCATCCAGGAAAATGGGGAGCGTTCCATCATACTCATGACTTGCATCTTGTATATGGTGGGCAGGTTTTGGGGAGTCAGGGGGTGCGTTACTCGCTGCAAGACTCCTAGCCTCTGACCTGCTCCTACAGCCAATGTGATTATATGGTGAGTCTAGTTAAGTTTCTGATCAATGGCAACTCCCAGCACATTGGTAGTGGTGAATTCAGTGATGGTGACAACATGGAATATCAAGGGCCAGAGGTTCAATTGTCTCTTTTGGAGATGGTCATTACCTGGCTTTCTGTTTGCTTTATTTTAAGTCTGGGATGTGCAATAAATTCAAAAGGCAAATGACGCAGGGTGTCTGGAGTTTCAGGCTCGAAATAACGCTTCGGGAATATTCCTGAAATCACTGTTCCAGAAATCAATATTGAATGCATTCTCTATATTGTCATGTTAACAGTCTCATTAACAGCACAATGAGGTGAAACAAGAAAGAAAGAATTTTTTACAGTATTATCAGAGTGTCTTTTACGTGTGGCAGCAGGTCTGGAGTGCAAATATAGTTAACGTTTTGAGTCCAGTGACCCTTATTCAGTTTACTCTATTTTCTCTCCACAGATGCTACCAAACCTGCTGAATTTCTCCAGCAACTTCTGCTTTTGTTTGCTTCAGATTGTCAGCATCCAGTGCTTTGCTTTAATTGTTTGCCCTAAGTTGGCTCAGAAATTTGAGCATGCCTGTTCAATTAAGGTTTAGATCATTGTGCCCAGCGCACAGGAAGAGATTGCAGTCTGAGGATGGGTGATTTGTCATACAAAGTGATGCCAATAGCACGGATTCAGTTCCTATACCAGTTGAAGTCACCATGGAAGTGCCCTTCTCCAACCTTGCCACCACTCCTTCCTCACCTAAGGTGTGACAACACTTATGTTAAACTGGCATCCTGTCATCTCTGTCTAAAATCAGAGAGCAGTCTGTGGTCTTCTATAATCATAAAACATTTCACTTTCACACCTGAGGTTGCTCAGTACTAATAGCTGACAGTCCTCAAGGGGGAGCTAAGTAGCTCTCTATTTCTCTTCATCATCTCACACAATAGGCACTAAGAATAGGCATCTCGGAGGACTAGGAGATAGGACTGCAGGTGTTGGAGAGTCAGAGTTGATCAAGTGTGGCACTGGAGAAAGCACAGCAGGTCAGGCTGCATCCGAGGCAGCAAGACAGTTGATGTTCAGGCAGCATCCTTCTGCTGTGAAGCGTCTTCCAAGGATGCCCATGTTGAAGAAGTTCTCCTCCACCCTCTACAAAGATCTCAGCAAGTCTCCCTCCCACTGCAACCCTGGTCACCTCAGAGCACCACCACAGGTTGGAAAACAAGCATGCAGGATGGCAACTGAGGTTTTGCATGAGTACACTGATCTATTTTCTTTTTCCGAACATAGAAATGATAAATTGTTACTGTTGTGCTGTATTACTCTTGTGATGGAGTAAGAGTGAGACCCCAAGGTTTGATGTCAAAGAAGAGAAACTAATGGTGTTTGTAAGAAGTGTGGCAAGTCTTTGTTGACTAGTGTTAAATGGCTCAATGTTCACAACTATGTACAGAGAATAGGAAGATATGACATCTTACTTGGAGCCCTACATATTCAGGTTCGAGTTCTGTGTGGTTTGACATTATAATTGCATGGCTTGATTTGCAACTGTTTGTTTAGTAACTATACTCAGAGGAAAGGGCTGTTTGGTAAAAGCTTCCCATCAAAACCTTGATATGAGGAGCTGAGGGACCATTGCATCTCTACTTTCTTTTACTCTTCTTGTGCCATTATAGAGTCATCGAATCATTTGGCACGGAAACAGACACTTTGGTCCAACCAGTCCATGCCGACCATAATCCCAAACTGAACTAGTCCCACCTGCCTGCTCCTAGCCCATATGCCTCCAAACCTTTCCTATTGAAGCACCTATACAAATATCTTTTGAATGTTATAATTGTGCCCACATCCACCACTTCCTCAGGAAGTTCATTTCACATGCAAACCACTCTCTGTGTAAAAATTGCATCTCTCATAGCTTTTTTTAAATCTTTCTCCTCTCACTTTAAAAATGTGTCCCCCTGGTCTTGAAATCACCCATCCTAGGGCAAAGAAAATTACCATTAACTCTATCTATGTCTCTCACTATTCTTAAACTTCTATCAGGTAACCTCTCAACCTTCTACGCTCCAGTGTAAAAAGGCTCAGCCTATCCAGCCTTTCTTTATAACTCAAACCTTCCATACCCAGCAACACCTGGTAAATTTCTTTTGAACTCTCTCCAGCTTAGTAACATTCTTTCTATAAATGGGCGACAAGAATTGGACACAGTATTCACTGTCTAATTAATGGTTAGCTCTGTACTTGTGCATGGTATCCTGACTGAACTATCAGAGTCGAGATGGGGATATCCTTGTTGTCCACCTTCTAATTTCACAGTTTGTTTGAAATAAAGAAGGCATTGATGATTGGCACAGGTTGAATGGACAGATGCTGTCAGACCTATGCTGGACCTGCAGAAAGCACGACTGTGAGGGCAAAGCAGCTTCATGTTGAGGGAATGGATTCAATTGCGATGAGTTGGTATTAGGGAGCTTGGAAAAGGATAGTTTTACAGCCATTAGATCTGTACCTGGGACAGTGTGGCACATCACGATGGTGAAGAAGATGTACATATTCCTCCTGATGGCCTCCATGATACCAAAAACAAAGAAGTTGGTGTCACCTAAAGCAGACCAAAAAGAACCATGTGGCATAAAAGTTGAGGGACATGATGCCCATGACAGACAAAAGCAGTGCTGCCATTATGTCCTAGTTTTCAGGCTGTATAATTCTGTGACAGGCTTCTTGGTGAAGTGATGATACCTCCTCCAGTGTTCCTGAGTAGAAGTTGTACTGAAATAATCTCTCTTTATAGGACAATGCTTTGAGCAAAGGGATTCTCTATAGACAAAATCAATTCCCAGACAGCTGCAGTACTGCAGAAAACAGTAACAAATTATGAAGTGATGATAAATAATAAACTAGAAATGACAATATAAGTACAACATGCTTCCTTTATGTAGCACCGGCGAGAGGGCCTTCATGCCAGTTACTGATTTGACTTTTTATGAGGATAGCACATAGAGAGTGAAACGCTGTGACAAACAAACATGAGGCAAAAAGGTCCTGTACTATTTCAGGACCTTAATTTGCATGATACAGGCAGGGGAGTTGGAGTTAAGGATCATCAGAGCAACTGTGATCTCATCGAATGTTGGAACAGACTCGTTGGGCTGAATAGCCTGCTTCCGTTCTTGTCTTATGGTCTTATGAATACAGAGTTCTGAATGCTGTTATTGACCTTAATGCCGGTTACTAGATCAGTCTGTTCAGGTCTAAATTGCAGATGGCACCCTTACAACCAAGGTTTTGATTGGTAGATCATCTGGCATCTGGAATATGGATTCTGCACAATCAGATTTACAATCCATTCTATTTACTGGGTCTCAAGAAATACCTACAAACATCATTATAGCCATTTGTACAGCAGAGTTTGCACTTAATTTTCAGGATACTTTCATAAAAAATATGAATTTTACAGATGTTGAAGTCTAGAGTTTATTTTGAATAATGTGACTTTTTTCAATTGCTTTAAGAATGTGCAAGAATCATTGCTGCAAGTACAGAACCTTGCTACTTTCCCTGGCAGCCTGGAAGAACATTCAGTAGAAAGAATCTTAGTCTCCAAAATATCTCACATAAACGCATATGAATTATCATAGAATCCCTATAGTGTGCAAGAAGGCCATTCAGCCCATTGAGTCCACACCCCCCCCCCCCGCAAAGCATTCCACTCAGCACCTGTAACATTGCATTTCCTATGTCCAATCCACCTAATCTGTACATCCCTAGACACTGTGGGAAATTTAGCATGGCCAATCCACATACCTACACATCTTTGGATTGTGGGAGGAAATCCACTCAGACATGGGACAAATGTGCAGACTCCACACAGATGGAGTGTGGTTGGAATCCATCCTAGGTCCCTGGTGCTGTGAGGCAGCAATGCTAACCATTGAACCACCATGCTGCCTAATGATGAGCAGAAGTATGCCATTTGGCTCTTCAAGCTGGCTCTGTCTTTCAGTAAGTTTATGACTGATCTCCTTGAGCACTAACTATCCTTGATAGCCTCCAATTCCCCCATCTACCTTGAATCTATTTGTTTCCAACTTAAAGATATTCAAGAACTTGCCTCTACAACATTCTGAGGTACAGACTTCCAAAGTTGCATAATCTCTAACTGAAAAAAGTGAATCCCCTTTTTGTAACCCCTAATTTTAAAACAGTATCCCCTATTTCTGGGTTCGTTCCCAAGACTAAACATCCTTTGCACATCCACCACGTGAAGTACATTCAGGAGCTTATAAATTTCAATCAAAACAACCCCTACTCTTTTGTTGTGGTTGTTTCTGCTGCAGTTTGGAATTATTGCCTCTTATAGATCTGCTGTCAGGGGATGTCACACCTGTCTGTCTCAGGTGATCCGCACAATGCCACTGTAGCTACTCTTCAACAACTCTGTGGCATCCATTATCCACCTATATCAAGTCTGACTCCTCTTTCCCTGGCCACTTTGACTTCTAGAAGGTTAGTTACTGATCTTAGGCATGATGGTCATTGCTTTCTCTCCACAGATGCTGCCAGAACTGCTGAGTTTCTCCTGTAATTTTTGTTTATGTTTCAGATTTCCAGCATCCGCAGTTCTTTGTTGTACAATTACTTATCCTCTTGATTGATTGAAATTATACTCTCTTCATTGGTAAAACAGATTACGTTTCTTCCTAGGGGCCAGTAAGATGAAGTGTGTATGAGTCAGTAATCCATGTATTCTTATTTGCAGTCCATGACCTTAACATAAAATTCCATTTTGACTTAAATTTGAAGCCTATTTTTATGTGAATTTATAATCAAACAGCCAAAAATTAAGCTTTAAACTATTTTGCTACTTCTGTGTTGAAAATGATTGCATTCATTTATCCCATTGTTAAAACTCAAAGAAGCGCACTTTTAGTTTATGAATTAACTTGTCAAAATAGAGTTGTAAGAATAGATGCCTTATAAAAGTTGACTTTGGCAAATGTACCATTCCTGATCACTAATGGCTGTTCACATCTGTATTTACTCAATTGCTGTTCCCTTCCTCAATATTTTGTCATGATCTGAAGTATTTATTTCTTCCACTACTGTAAGGTTATCTACTGTACAACATATTATGAACTGTATTTATAGATAACCCACACAAAGGGCTGGCAGCAGAATTCTCTGCCCTCATGTCTCGCCCTTCACTACTCTCAGAAGCTAAGACCATGAACAGTGAAGCTCCTAAATTATTGACCTTACTCATGGGTTGAATTGCAAAGATAGCAAGAAAGGAAAAAAAGAGCAATTTGCATTTATATCGTGCCTTTAATATGACTAAATGCCTCAAGGCACTTCACAGGAGTGCTATCAGACAAAATTGGAAACCGAGTCACAAAAGATTATGTTAGGCCAGATGAATACAATCTGTTCAAAGAGGTTGGTTTCTAAGTTTAAAATGAGGAATTAAATATGGAGAGGTAGGCAAGATCAATGAGGAAATTCCACAGCGACCATTAGTTTAAGGCTAATTTTTGGGTGACTCAACCTCAAGGGTTTCAGTCCACGAAAATTTCCACTGAGGTGAGTTGTCTTTTTGCTAACATCACTAGCAAAGGTAGCATTTCTATGCTTCCTTAATTGCCCTTGCAATGAGTTGTTTGCTTGACCTATTCAGAGGCCAGTTAAGAGTCAAACACATTGCTGTTGGTCTGGACCCCAATGTAAGAAAGAGCAGACAAGGATGGCAGATTTCTTTCTCTAAAGGACAGCAGTGAACTAGATGGGTTTCCACAATAATCAATGATAGTTTCATGGTCACCATCACTGAAACCAGCTTTTGATTTAAGATTCATAATTTGGATGAAATTGTACCAGTTGCTCTGGTGGAATTTGAAACCAGATCCCAGACCATTAGCCGAGACATCTGCATTACTCATCCATTTCTTATTCTGCACAAACACTGATACATTTTATAAAGAAATGTAAAATAATCTTTTTGACGCTAATATTATAAATAATCCGGAGTATAAATTCACACTCACAGCACATATACATAGTCAGGGTTGATACCAAATAATTATCTGTAAAATTGTGCCATTCCTTTTAGAATTGGCCTCTCTTAGTGTATTTTTTTTTTCCAGTCTCTGTATTAATTTGGCTCATTACAAAATGATTTGTTCTCAGAGCTAAGCAATGGGAATTTCACAATAGAGCCAATGATTATTTTACCTGTAAGAACTTAAACCATTAATGATTAACGATTTTGATCTCTCTTCCATATACTCTGTCTGAAATTGTTTCTCAAGAGGTTCAAGCAGTGATTTAGTTCTGTGTACTAATTTGCTCTCAAGGCTTTAACCTGAGGCTATATTTAGGTACACCAAAAAAAATTGCAACGGAAATTTAATTAATGTTTGAACTTGCCCAATTTCCACAAAAAATCATTCAATATAATGCACAAGGGATAGTTAGCACAGGTGAAATAGTATATTTATAGCATGCTGGCAGCAGCCAGTCATAACCCAAGTTTGTACTGAAATTCCTCCAAACTTTTTGCCTCTTGTTCACATCAAGCAACAAAGTACTTCTGCCAATTGTTCTGTTTTCTAAAAGGGCTACTTACATTTATCATTATAATTGATATCTATGTTGATGCCCTTCATTTCCTCTCATTCTACCACCAACAAATCGAACTGTATCTCATGTGCAGGCTTAATCTTTGGGCCCCAGCACATTTCTCCCAATTCCAGCTTCATATGACAATATTCACTGGATTTGTCTTTATTGGATCTCCACGGTGACAGTTCTGATCTTTGTTCAATCTTAGAAAAAAAGACTGAGAGTCATTCAGTCATCAAGATGCACAGCATGGAAACAGACCCTTTGGTTTGACTTGCCCATGCTGATCAGATATTTTAAAGTAATCTAGTCTCATTTGCTCCATATCCCTCTGAACCCTACTCATTCATACACCCCTCCAGTTGCCTTTTACATATTGTAATTGCATCAGCCTCCACCAATTCCTCTGGCAGTTTCATACATCCTCTCCATGAAAATGTTGTCCCTTCTGGACATGATTGGATAATGACTGGCTACTGCAGGCATGTTTTAAATATCCCATTTGAACCTGTGCTAACTATCCCTTGTGCATTATATTGAATAGTTTAGTGTGGGAATTAACCAAGTTCAGACATTAATTAAATTTCTGTTGCAATATTTCCCCTCTCACCTTGCATTCACGTTGTGCATTTCTTGACTGATCAACGTTTCAAACTGCTTTTCAGCCACATACTTTTGAAGTGTAGTCATCGTAATTCAGGAAACACAAAAAAGCCAGTTTGCAGACAGTAAGCTCTTAAATTCAGCTGTGTGATAATGGCTAGATAATCCGCTTTTGTGTGATGTTGGCGTGAGAGTTTGAGAGGTCGCAGTCTAAGAACTTAGGGGAAATTATTTGAGACTGAGATGAGGAGAAATTTATTCACCTGGAGATGGTGAGCCTATGGAATTTCATGGCAATTGAGGCCAAAACTGTGAATGGTTTCAAGAAGGAGTTAGATATCATACTTTGGGCTAAAGGGATGAAAGAATATGAGGAGAAAGCAGGAACAGAGTAATGATTCAGTTGATAGCAACAATCATTTGGTTGAGAGGGGGACAAGACTGGCAACTTAACATTTCCGAATTTAGATGTTTCAAATGAGATAGAAAGGGATGTAAAATAGGTGGGGGAGTTGCATCACCGATAAAGGAAAATATCACAACTGTACCCCTGGAGCTCACCTTGAAGGGCTAATCCAATAAGGCCATATGGGTCAAGGTTGGGAATAGGAACAGTCAAATCACTTTGATGCAATTAAACTAGAGGGTCACAACAGGTAGCAGGAGTTAGACGGATAGACATGTGGACAGATGTGGGGCAGCATGGTGTTTCAGTGGTTAGCATTGCTGCCTCACACCACAGGGTCCCAGGTTCAATTCCAGCCTTGGGTGACTGTCTGTGTGGAGTTTGCGCATTCTCCCCATGTCTGCCTGGGTTTCCTCCCACAGTCCAAAGATGTGCAGGGCAGGTGAATTGGCCATGCTAAATTGCACATAGTGTTAGGAGCATCATTCAGAGGGAAATGGGTCTGAGTGGGTTACTCTTCAGAGGGTCAGTGTGGCCTTTTTGGGCTGAAGGGCCTGTTTCCACAATGTAGGGAGACTAATCTAACATACAGGGGACCTCAATTATCTGAATGTCGATTATCCATACAGGATCGCAAGCTCGAAATGCTTGGCTAAACTGTATTTTCCGGCATTTGATTATCTGAACAAAATACTCCCCATCTATGTCATTCAGATAATCGAAGTAGTGGTGCTGAATTTTAACTGCCCCTATATTGACTTAGATTTGTTAGGGAGGAATTTGTTGGATGTGTCCAAGATACAAATAGTCCACCGAGGGAAGAGATCATTCACGACCTGCTATTGGCGAAGGAGCCTGTCCAAGTAATCGAAGTTTCAGTGGGGGAGAAGTTTGGAAGCAGTGACCATAATTCTGTAATAGGGTTACTTATGGAAGAGGATCAAGTTAGTCCTTGGGGGAAAAGTACTAAATATGGGGGAAGGATAAGTATAACAATGTTAGGCAGGAACCGGAGAATGTAGTTTTGGGGGTCAGCTGTTACAGGACAAATTCATATTTAGCATGTGGGAATCTATTAAATGCCATTTGATTAGAGTTCAGGACCAGCATGTTCCTGTGAAAATGAAGGGTAAGGATGGCAAGGTTCAGAAATCTTGGATGACAAAAGAAATTGAGAGCTTAGTCAAAAAGGAAAATGAGGCATATGGAAAGTTTAGGAAACTGAAGACAGAAGCATCCCACCCATCCTCCTCCTCTAACCAAAATAAAGGTTCTGTGTGCCGGATTGGTAAGATTGCGAGTTTTTCTTTCAATAGTCTCTTTGAGAATACAAAGTGGGAATGGATGTTAGGGCAGTTGAATACTCCTCCTGTCAAATGTGAGAAGTAATAGGCACCACTAGTGTCCCCACTGACTTCATCTGTGGGAAGTGCACCCCACTCCAGCTCCTGCATTAGGGAACTAGAGCTGGAGCTGGATGAACTTCGGATAATTCAGCAAGCTGAGGAAGTAATTGAAAGGAGTAACAGGGAGGTAGTCATACCTCAGATACAGGAAAAAGGAAGATGGGTTAAAGTCAGGGGACTGAAAGGGAACAGGCAGACAGTGGAGGATCCTCTGTGGCTGTTCCTCTCAATAACAAGTATACTGGTTTGGATATTGTTGGGCGGGATGACTTACCAGGAGTATAGGTCTCTGGCATAGAAGCGAGGGGGGGAAGAGGAGTAGAGTATTAGTCATTGGTGACTCAATAATTAGGGGGATAGATCGGAGTTTCTGTGGGATCGAGGGAGACTCATGGCTGACGTGTTGCCTCCAAGGTGTCAGGGTCCATGATGTCTCAGATTATTAAGGAGGGAGGGAGAGTAGCCCCAACTTGTGGTCCACATTGGCACCAGTAACATAGGTAGGAAAATGGATGGGGATTTAAGGCAGAAATTCAAGGAGATAGGGTGGAAGCTTAGAGCTAGAACAAACAGTTGTTATTTATAGTTTGTTACCCGTGTCATGTGCTAGTGAGGAGGGTAATAGAGGGAGAGAGGAGTTGAACATGTGGCTTCTGCGCACGAATGATTGTCTGTGTAAAAATGTTGCCCTTCATGTTCTTTTTATTTTCTCCTCCCAACTTAAAAATATGCCCCCGGTTTTGCACTCCCCAACCCAAGGGAAAAGATGCTTGTTAATCACCTTAATTGTGCCACTCATGATTTTAAAATCCTTGATAAGAACTCCCCTCAACCTTCCACACTCCAGTGAAAAAAAAAATTCCAGCCTTTCCGGCCTATTTTTATAACTCAAACCCTCCATTTCCAGGAATGTCTTGTTTTTTTCTCTCTGAACCCTCTCCAATTTAATAATATCTTTCCGGTAGCAGGGTGACCAGAACTGCGCACTGTGCTCCTTGCTGAATGGTGAGTTTCAAGAGGGGCATATTGATATTCTGGAGTACATCAATATAAAAAAGGAGGTGGCGTTGGGTGGTCAGAAAACCATTAAGGTAGACAAGTTTAAGTGCATTTAAGTCGTCATTGGACAGGCAAATGGACATACATGGAATAGTGTAGGCGGGATGGGCTTAAGATTAGTATGACATGGCGGTGCAACATTGAGGGCCGAAGGGCCTGTACTGTGCTGTAATGTTCTATGTTCTATGTTCCAAATCCCCAGGACCTGATGGGATCTGTTCCAGAATGCTGAGGCAGGCAGGTGAGGAAATTGCTGGGACTTTGTATGAAACCTTCCTATCTTCTACAGTCACAAATGAGGTCCCAGAGGGCCAGTGTAGAGCCAACATTATTCCTTTGTTTCATAGGACATCGAACTTAGAACCAGGAGAAAGTGAGGACTGCAGATGCTGGAGATTAGAGTCAAGATTAGAGTGGTGCTGGAAAAGCACAGCAGGGCAGGCAGTATCCAAAGAGCAGGAAAATAGACGTTTCGGGAAAAGCAATCTGATGGAGGGCTTTTGCCTGAAATGTTGATTTTCCTGTCCCTCAGATGCTGCCTGATCTGCTGTGCTTTTCCAGCACTACTCTAATTTTCACATAGAGCTTAGAACTGTACAGCACAGAAATAGGCCTTTCAGTCCATGATGTTGTGCCAAACAGGAAATAAAACTAATCTCTTCTGCCTGCCCTTGGTCCATACTCTTTCATTCCTTACATATTCATGTGCTTATTTAAGTTTCTTAAATGCCCCTATCGTTTCTGCCTCTACCACCACCCTTGGCAGCATGTTCCACATTTCTACCACTCCCTGTGTAAAAAACTTGCTTCCCACATCTCCTTTGAATTTTCCTTTCTCATCTTAAATGTATGCTTCCCTAATTGTAGACATTTGTTTCTAAAAGGTGACAGGGATAATCTAGGAAATTACAGGCTACTGAGCCTTATGTCAGTTTTTGGGAAATTACTGGAGAAGGGTCTTGAGGATAGGATCTACTCATATTTGGAAAAAAATATAGACTTTAGCAATAGGCAACATGGCTTTGTGTGAGGAAGGTCATGTTTCACAAACTTGATTGAGTTTCTTAAGGCAGGTGACAATGGTGATTGATGAGGATTATTGCTTACCTTGATTTTAGCAATGCCTTTGACAAGGTTCTTCATGGCAGGCTGATACAAAAGGTAAAGTCACATGGGATCCATGATGAGCTGGTAAGATGGATACACAACTGGTCAGAGAAGAGACAGAGTAGCAGTGATCGGGTGTTTTTCTAATTGTGACCAGTGATGTTCTGCAGGGATCAGGGCTAAGACCCTGTTTATTTGTAATATATATATAAACGATTTGGAGGAGAATGTGGGCAGCCTGATTAGTAAATTTGTGGAAGGTAAAAGATTGGGGGAGCAGCAGATATTGATGAAGATTATCAAAGGATATAGCAAGATATCAATAGACTGGAGACTTGGTCAGAGGCGTGGCAGATTGCGTTTAATCTGGGCTACTGCGAGGTGGTGTATTTTGAAAGATTTAACACAGGAGGTAAGTGTACAGTGAATGGCAGAACCCTTAGCAGCATCAACATGCAGAGATATCTCAGCATACAGATTCACAGTTCCCTGAGAGTGGCAGCACAAGTGGATAAAGAAGGAATATGGCATGCTTAACTTCATCACTCAATGCATAGAGTATAAAAATTGCAAGTCATTTTGGAGCTGTATAGAAAATTAATTAGGCCACATTGAAAATTGCATACAGTTCTGGCTACTACACTAGCAGAAGGATGTGGAGGCTTTCGAGAGGGGACGGAAAGAGTTTAGCAGAATGTTGCCTGATTTGGGCGGAATTAGCTATGAGAAGAGATTGGACAAAGTTGATTTGTTTTCAGTTGAAAGTAAAAGGATGAGGGGTGGCCTGATAGAAGTTTACAAAATTATGAAGTGCATGGGAAGAATAGATAGTCTGAGTCCTTATCACAAATTGGAAATGTCAATTATGAGGAAAAATATGTTTAATGTAAAAGGGGGTAAGTTTAAACAGGATGTGAGAGACATGGTTTCTACACAGAGAGCTGTAAGTGCCTGGAATGCAGAGATACAATAACAACATTTAAGAGGCATCTTGACAGAATAGACAGAGAATGGAGAGATATGGACAGAGTAGAGGCAAAAATGTTTTAGTTTAGAAGGGCATCATGTGTTGGTACAGCCTTGGTTGTCTGAAGGGCCTGTTCCTGTGCTGTACTGTTCTTTGTTCTTTGAACGACAGAGCAGGCTTGAAGGGATGAATAACCCACTGCCAAATTTCTATATTAATTCACAAAAATTTAAAATTTCTGCTCCACACTTCATTCCTGGCCTTCAGCTCTTTGCACATCTTCGTCTACCTTTGCTTGAGCACATGTTCAGGCTTAAGCAATTGAACACAGTAAATATCAACAGTAGGGAGCCTGGTATAAACATAGACAATTGAATAAAGCATAAGTTCGAAACCCATCCTTAAAACTTGTGAAATTTAAATTCAATTAATGAGTCTGGAACATAAAGCAAGTCTCAGTGAAACTATTATTGATAATTATTGAAACTCGGATGGTTCACTGCATTTTGAAGGACAGGTGAGTCATTTCTTGTTTCCTGATCAATATATATCTCTCAGCGAAAATCACAACCACAGAGTAAGTAGTCATTGTCCCAGTTTTGTTTTTGTAAGCTTGCTATGTATAGCACGGCTGTCATTTTCCAACTTTATGACATTGACCATATTTTATCAGTTGCAAATCCTTTGGGACAGCTGATGGTCATGGAAAACTCCGATCAAATACAAGATGTGTTAGAATGTGACTTGACCACACGTGCAGTTGCTGTTATTTGTTTGGAAGTAGAAATCAGAAACGTTTCTGGTCACATTTAAATCTTGGTGAAGCATTTTATCTCAGAATGTTTCTCACACTAGGAACATTGGACAACGCCATTATTAGTCCTTTTCATGAAAAATTGGATCACTATTTAAAGCAGAAGCATCTATGCAGAAAGAAGAGCAGAAGAATTAGTTTCAGAATAAAAACCACAAAAAATTATGTGACCTTCTTCTGTGGTCTAAACCCATTTGGTTTAGCATGGGTGGTTTCCTGAAAGACTAACATTATTTCTGCTCTCTTAAGCTTATTTTTTCATTTAATAATCAGAGAATTTGATTGAGTTTAATGTCCTTTACTGAGAATAATATATTGGAGGACTGACTATTTTTAATGGAGGGAGATGGTGGCAAAATGTTTATATCGCTGAACTAGCAATCCAGCAATGGTGTTGACAATAAACCCAACTGTTATGGCAACTTAAATGAATTCTGTTAAACTTGTGAAAATATACTTGCAATGTGAATGGAAGATTGCACTAATTAGCCTATACTCAGTCTATAATTGCAATTGAGGAAGCTGTTGTGTGCACTGATAGAACAGGAAAGCCCTAGTTCAACTCTCTCCTGCTCCAGAGGTATGTCTAAATATGTTGATTGAACTTTACTCAATTATCACAGTTCATATTTCAATTGTGAAAATGAATGTAAAATTATACAGCTGAGTGATGATGGAGGCACAGCGATCAAGGTTCACGACCTTGCTGTGCTGAGCAAAAAATCTACAGAATCCCTGTGGAAATAGGCCATTCAGCCCAACAAGTCCACACTAACTATTCAAACAGCATCCCACACAGACTGAACCTCCTACCCTACCCATGCATTTCCATGGCTAATCCACCTAACTGCACACGTTTGGACTGTGAGAGGAAACCAAAGCACCAAGAGGGAGTCCACACAGACATGGAGAGAATGTGCAAACTCCACACAAATAGTTGCCTGAGACTAGAATTGAACCCAGGTCATTGGCACTGTGAGGCAGCATTGCTAACCACTGAGCCACTATGTTGTGTTGCTGGGTTATGCTTCTATTGAAATTAAATAGACTGAAAAACTGGATGGCTTCTATAACAGACAGGCAATTTTCACCCTCATTTTAATAGCAAACAGCTTCATAATAATGTTCCTTTCTTCCAAAGGATGTAATGAAGAAGAAAGTGAAAAGATAAAAAATAATCTTAAAAGATTATTAAATTTCAGGTCAAAGAAAATTACAGATAATTAAATACAACCAGGTGACTGTCGAGAGATTGAAGTCATATTTTCATAATAAATATTTGTTATAAAGTGCATCTGTTTACGTTGACACAAAGATCTCATAGGGTTTCATTTTAATATTCAGTGTACATATATGCTTGGTCTTTCAGTTTTTGGAAAAAAGAAATCGTTCAAATCAAATATTTTACTTGAATAAAGAAAAATAGTACTTCTGGGAGATTAAAGCATCTAGTTTTATTTCACCATTGCATGTACACATATCTCTGATTATTAAGAGTTGTAAAATTTCAGGCAAGATCAATGCAGTGCTTTTACTTTTGCGAACAATATTGCTTCATATCTTCGGCAAGCTGACCAAGTTTTACATGCTCACTCTACGTAAACAGTCAAACTGGAAGCAACGTTTTGCAATATATTTTCATGAATAAAGCAAGGAAGCTGCACTGACCCTGAATAAATCATCCATTATGACTCAGCTAGAGTGAATGTGGACAAAGTTAAAAATCACACAACAATAGATTATAGTCCAACGGGTTTATTTGGAGGCAACATCAGATGGAATATGGCATTCTGCATACTAGGATGGATATGAATGCCCTAAACTGGGAGAAGAAGAGATTTACTAGTATGGTGCCAGGAATGAGGAACCTCAACTATTTTTAGCGACTACAAAAACTGGGATTGTTCTACAGAAAAGGTAAAGGAGACGTTGATGGGAGATTTTGGATTTATGACTATATCTGTGGCCTGAAGATGACATCTGAGATATTCAGATTCATTCATATTCTAGATTTTGTATCAATCCTTTTACCCTGATTTTTTACATTGTCTGATGACGAATCCATGCGGCAGCTGAAAGATAAAAAGCCTATTTCTATCATTTATTAAAATACTCTTAATTAAAGTCAATCCAGTCTTTTTTCTGACTTTAATTTCTAAATAAACACAGCATGATGCAATTTAGTTCTGATAAAAAGTCATCTCAATCTAAAGCATTGGGCAGAATTTCCCCAATCTCTGCATGTTCTAGCATCTCATTATTTTCTAATCTGCCTTCATTTATATCTTTCCAAGTAGCAGAGAAAAACTCGACTGTAACAAAGGATTGTACCTAGGTACCTCTGTACTGAAAATGGTGCTGTCAGGAGCAACTTATAAACTTTTCACAATAGTCATTTGAGCACATGTGACAATAAAGCGAATTCAGTAAAGCTAATTCAATTTCATAGGTGATATATCAACAGTATCATAACATCTGTTGCATAATAACCTGCATACAATGTCTAGATCAAAGACTGTGCTTTTTAAAAGGTGAAGGCAAGCGCAGTATATCTGAAAGATTTAGCATGGTGCACCCTTCCCAGTCCTCACAACAGATATCTGTGACATCATTCAATGCAGGTACAAAGGAGGTGATCAAATGCCTCAGTTATTACACCACTTAATTATTGGTACACCTGTATTTACTGACCTCTGGCTGGTTTGTGTTGTCATGAGGCTTGTACTTCAGAGTTTGTTTTGCGCATTGGAGAGATTAGATTATTTGTAGTGCTTCGCCTGTTTTCTCCTTACCTAAGTGTGACTGCTCTCTGATACTGGCAGGTTTTAGAAAAATCCTTTCTTTATACTATGATCCATAACACTCTTCTCTGCAAGCCCATCTCTCACTTGTACAGACTATTCCAACCTTTCTTCACAGTTTCTTATAAACGGTGGCTGATATCACTGACACATTACACTGCACATTACCATATAAATATTACGTCCAACATCATTGTAATATGTCTCCAAATTCCTACTCATCTAAGTTACAAAGACTCTTTCAATATAGTGACACAGACACAACATATCTCATGGCTACCTTTTGTTTAAGATACTATGGATCAAATGGGGATAATTTTAGGACACTCATGGAAAGGAATGGTAGTGAAATTACTTGGTCAAAAATCACAACACACCAGGTTAATATCCAACAGGTTAATTTGAAAATACCAGCTTTTGGAGTGCTGCTCCTTCATCGGGTGTCAGGTCGGACTATAACATGGTTTGGTATGATTTTTAACTTTGTCCACCCCAGTTCAACACCTGCACCTCCACATCCTGAAATTATTTGGTTAGACAAGTTCAGGAAAATAAGTGTTTTAAAGATGAGAAGTGAAGACACATTAGGTTTGTTATCTCATAGAGTCATAAAGTCATAGAGATGTTCAACATGGAAACCGACACTTCGGTCCAAACCTGTCCATGCCGACCAGATATCCCAACCCAATCTAGTCCCACCTGCCAGCACCCAGCCCATATCCCTCCGAACTCTTACTATTCATATACCCATCCAAATGCCTCTTAAATGTTGCAATTGTACCAGCCTCCACCACTTCCTCTGGCAGCTCATTCCATACATGTACCGCCTTCTGCATGAAAAAGTTGCCCTTTAGGTCTCTTTTATATCTTTCCCCTCTCACTCTAAACCTATGCCCTCTACATTTGGACTCCCCAACACCAGGGAAAAGACTTTGTCTATTTACCCTATCCAAGCCCCTCATAATTTTGTAAATCTCTATAAGATCACCCTTCAGCCTCCGATGCTCTGGGGAAAACAGACCCTGCTCACCAAAATTTCAAATCTGTCTAAAGGAACTGGAAATATCAAAGGTAACAAATCCAGGCTTTGACTTCTTAATTGAGTATCTAAAACCAGAGGTCATCAACATGAGAAAGTCACCAAGAATTCATAGAAGAAATTTCTTTACTAAGAGTATTGAGAATGTAGAATTCCCAACACAGGCATGAGGAGGCTCAAATAGAATATATGAATAGGTGTTCTCAGCAAGGTCACTGGACCCGAAACGTTAACTCTGATTTATCTTCATAGACCTGCTGAGCTTTTCCAGCAATTTCTGTTTTTGTTTCTGATTTACAGCACCAGCAGTTCTTTCAGTTTGTATCAGAATAGGTGTACTAGACCAAATATGCTCTATATTTTGTGCAATTCTACACAGTGTCAAATTTGAAAAGTTACGGTACACTTGGCTGATGGGCTTTTGAAGATTAAAGTTGAAGGAAAGTTACAAATTGACAGAAAATGAGTAAGGCAAAGCTTTATTGCTTTCCCTACGAAATCCATTTCTTTCTTTTGAATCAAAAAATGTCTTCATTTTGTGATAGGTTCTAAAGTACATTGGTCTAAAAGAAATTCTGAAACTGTTAACAAAATATACATGAGGTACATCTCATATCATCATTAAGTCAAAGAGATACAGCAGAGCTTGTTCCTTGTAGTAATATGTGTAAATCTTTGAGCTATGGTGCCTTGATGCTGAAAAAAATAAATCTATTTGCACTACAGAAAATGGTCCACAGAAGCAGCTTACTCAATGATGCAGTTAAATGGTTTCATTGCTGGTTGTGGCCTTATAATACATTTCACTAATGCTGAATTAAACTTTCAGTCTTGGGCAGGCAAAATGAATAGATATTTAAAGTGATCCGATATTTCAAATAGCAACATTTCACGAATTAAAAAATGGCAAAATCATTCTTACTCGATGATTTTTAACTTAATGATCCTACTGGCTGTCAAACATACTGACAATGTTCTATCTAGTAGCATCAGTAACTAACGCAAAAAAATGACTTAGTCATCATAAAATGTGAATGCATTAATAATCTAATAAATTAGAAAAAAATGCCCATTTTGAAAAGAAATCAGCCCTCAAATAATTTATTTACTGGCTAGAGTCTTGAAGAAGATGCACTCAAGCTGTTAGGAGGAAGTAACTGACCAAAATATATAACTATTTATTTCAAAACGATAATGACTGATTGGCTGTTTCATCTCTATATATTGTGAATAGATATTGAAAAAGAAATTAAGATCATACAGCTTGATAAAACTAAAAGGGACATTATTCCTGTAAGATAGAATTCCATGCTCAGCAAATAATGGGAAAGATGTAGAACAACAAATTTTCCAGGAAATTATAGAGTTGCAAAAACAATAGCATTGTTAAAATGGGATACTGCAATTATCTTCATGCAGACTGTGATACCAACTCTGTAAAGAACAGTGAAGATGGACAAGTTTATGAAGTGTGCAATCAGGAATTTTCTGATCTGGAAAGTAGCATGAAAATCTGAAGAGTATAGAAAGGGGCCAGTTGACCCATCGAGTCTGTACTGATTCCCTCCAAAAACTATCCTATCCAAAACCACCCCATCCCTGTAATCCTGCATTTAGAACGGCTAACCCACTTCACCTTCACATCCCTGGACACTACATGGCCAATCCACCTAACCTGCAAATCTTTGGACTGTGAGAGGAAACTTGAGCACCCAGCAGAATCCCACATAGGCATGGGGAGAACATGCAAGCTCCACAAAGACAGTCACCCGAGGCAGGAATCAAACTTGGGTGGGCAATGATTCCACTATCACTCACATTGCTGCGGTCTATTCATGTGAAATGGTGGGTCGAGTTGACCAAGTGACAGTACAAGAACTTCGAGGGGACAGTGATAATTGTATCATAAGGTTTGGTTAGCTATGAAAGAAAGACAAGGAGCAATTTAGGACAAGAATAATTACTTGGGGATGGACCAATTTCAGCGGGGCAAGAACATATTCAGCCTAAGCAAACTGGAATTGAAAAATTAGCAGGCAAAACCATAATGGAACAACGGGGTGCCTTTAACAAAGAGGTAGCTGTCAAGGTAAATTCCCACAAAAGGCAAATCAATTTAGAGATGTCAGAATGACAAAAGAGAGAAAGGCCAAGATGAAGCAGAAATAGAGTCCATGGAACAGATTTCAGGTTGAAAATATAATTGAAAGTCAGCTTAAATATAGAAAGTTCAGAGGAAAAATGAAAACACGATGACAGAAGCAAAGAGAGAATAATATGAACAGACTGACAGCTATTACAAAAGGGAATCCAAAGGTCTTATATAAGGACATAAATATTCAAATGTTAGACAAAGAAGGAGTGGTGTCAATTTGAATGTAAAAGTGAGATCTACTCACGAGGCAAAAGGCATGGTTGATGGACTTAATGTATTAAACTTTGCATTGATCTTTACCAGAGAAACAGATTCTGCTAAGGCCACTGTGAGAGAGGAGCTACTAAATGAGCTAAGAATTGACAAACAGGAGAAAGGCTGACTGAAGTTAAAGTTGATAACATACCAGGACTGGATGATATGTATCCCAAGATACCAAGATCCTTAGAGGTAGTGCCAGAGGACTGTAGAATTGCAAATATCACAAACAGCCAACTCCTGCTTCTAAGTTGAATGTTCATCTGGCCCAATATGCAGTAAATGATGGGAAACAGAGAAGTGACAGGCCTTTGTTTTTCACGCTGGAGGAAAATGAATGGTGGGGTTCCAGAATGATCAGTGTGAACTTCACTTTTTTCATCAAGATCAGTGGTAGACTTAGGAATTCCCATCACAATTTCAAAATATGTGATTGTCATAAATCCTGGAAACACCATGAACTGTGAAAATGATAGCGATAGACTTCAAAAGGACATGGACAAACAGATGAGCAGGAGCATAGCAGATATAATACGTTCCAGGAAAGAGTGAAATTATACATTGTGGAAACAAGGTGGAGGATAGACAACATGAAATCGAGGAATATAATTCTAAAACTAGTGTTAGAGCAGTGTAATCTGGCCACATGGAATATTATATATTGTAAGTCTTCTGAGGAGGAGCGATCAGTAACCCTTCTTGAACTTTTTCCTATCTTGATACTGTTTTTGACAGATTTCTTGACAGTTTTTCCAAACCCAGCTGTCCCAAAAATCTGGAACACGTTGTCTATCAGGGAGCTCCATTACAGTGCTCCCTTAGGGGGCATGGGCCAGGAGTGCGGGGTGAATATAGGTATTCACTTTACAAGTTTCAAAATTATTGTGCCATTCCCATCTGAATTCCTTATGCCATAGAAATATATATATAAAAGAGTAGAGGAGGCTATTCAGCCCAGTGAATCTGCTTCATCAATCAACATGGTCATGGCTGATCCTCTATCTCAACATGATTCATGTGCTCTCTTTGGATTGTCTGTGACTCCTTTAGCCTCTAGAAATCCATTTCTGTCTTAAATACATTTAGTGACTTGGCCTCCATAGAATTCAGTGGTACAAAATTCTACAGGTTCCCCAACCAGGCAAAAAGAAATCTCTCCTCAATCCAGTCCAAAATGGCCCATCCTGAGACCATGACCATTGTCTTGGATTGCTGGCTGTGGGGAGTCATCATTTCTTCATCCAGGCTGTCCAGTCCTGTCAACATGTTATCATTTCACTGAGACCCCACTCATTTTTCAAACTCCATTAAACACAGACCCAGGCTGTATATATGACACATATGCAATCCCAAGAGTCAGTCTAGTGAAGCTTTTCTGTCCTTGATTTACAGCAAGTATATACTTTATTAGGTAAGAGGGCTGAAACTGACATTATCAGATTGGATGGATCTTAATGCAGTCTCAAACCTCTCAGAGCTATTGTCATATATAATACAGCATGGTAGGTGGATGATGCACAAGTTTGTAGTCAGATGGTCATGATGCTAGTCACATGATCCTTTGGGGTCATATGAGGGTAGACATTAGGTCAGGAGAGAGTTAGTTGGCTGGCCAGCATTGTAGTTAGTAGTCAGGACATTGTTTAAAGCTGTGAGGGGGGACAGTTGTGGTAAGGGTAGAAATCAGAAGGAGGACTGGGCTTGAAAGGTAGTTGAAGGCATCAGTTGGGATTCTGGGTTAGTTAGGGGAATGAAGATGGCATGGTGATTGCATTATCTTGGGATAGACAAGGTGTCAGTGTGAGTGAGCGGGGTGTTGAATCTATAGCTATCCAGGAGTTTGACTGGATTTTAATCTGCCTAATGTTCAGGATAGGTGTTCAGGAAAGTCTTCAACTCTAAATCAGAATCAGAGATATTCAGAGGAGGTCCTGGAAAGAATCATCAGAAGTTGAAACATTCCAGGCAATTGCCATGTAGGTCAGCAGATCAGGACCTCCTTATCGTCTGTGAGAGCCTTAGATTTTGGGAATTATGGATATTACACTTTAGGTAGTGGGAAAAGTCATGAGAGAGGCAACAGAAAATATTAGTCAAACCAGGGATCTAGGGATGAGGGACTTTATTTATGAGGATACCATGGAGAAGCTGGAGTGATCTCCTTAGAAAAGTGCTTTGGGAGGAGATGTGATATTGGCTCAAACTCAGGTGGTGAGGATTGAGTAGTCATCAAGAAAATGTTCTCCCTCCCTGAAAGAGCTAAGAACATCAATTTAAAGTGATTCGCAATAGAACCAAAGGCCGCAAGACAAAATATGTTTTACCTAACAAGTGTTTGGATTGGAAATGGACTACCTGAGAAGTATATGGAGGTCAATTCAACTAAGATTTTCGAAAGGATTATTTTCTGACAAAAGATGGCAGTGGGAAATGGGCAGGAAATGAGATGAGGTAAAAACAATGACTGCAGATGCTGGAAACCAGATTCTGGATTAGAGTGGTGCTGGAAAAGCACAGCAGTTCAGGCAGCGTCTGAGGAGCAGGAAAATCGACATTTCGGGCAAAAGCCCTTCATCAGGGGAGACTAGCTGTGCTACTCTTGTAAAGGGTTGGTACAGAGCAAAAGGCTGAATGGTTGCTTTCAGAACTGTATGCATTTGATAGGTCTTTGATACATTAATCAAAAAATAATATACAGATCTACTTAACATATGGAGATCAGCTAATTCTTTCCTTCATACAGCATCCAGGGGAATTTAAATCAAATGCACCATTACTAACATTGTCAATGATATACTTCAAGTTTGAAGCCAAAAGGAAGATGTAACATGAAGAAAAAATATGGAGTAAAATATAAGCATTTGTTATCTCCTTTGAGAGAATGAAGATTATTCATTTTTATAACTTCAATAATTCGAGTGAAATATACAGTTTTCCTATGATCCTGACTGGTGGCTTTAGTCAGGACTCTAGTTCTAATATTGAACTATTTCTACAATTTTAGCAGCAGAAAATATGATTGAATAATGAAACATTCATTTAATTTTGGCATCTTAAAGAACAGACAGCTGTCACTATTCCTTTGTCACAACAATGATTTTCTAACAGGTTCATTAATAAGTTTAAGAGTGGGAGGAATTTAGGCAATTGTGGAATGATCTAACACAAAAGGAGCCTCTGCAGATCATTGTTGAAAAGTGTGACGTTGGAAAAGCACAACAGGTCAGGCAACATCCGAGGAGGAGAGTCGACATTTCAGGCATAAGCCCTTCATCAGGAATGCCCGAAACATCGACTCTTCTGCTCCTCGGATGCTGCCTGACCTGCTGTGCTTTTCCAGCGTCACACTTTTCCACTCTGATCTCCAGCATCTGTAGTCGTCACTTTCTTTAGATTTCTGTCAACCACAGAATTTTGTGAAAATGGCAATTAGAGTTAGTTTCCTTTGTTGCTAATGGGTAGTAAATAAGTAGAGATTTAGTCAACTTTCTCATTACAGTCACTAAAGGTTGGGTTTTCTCTATATGTAGTTTACAGGGAGGTAGTGATGGTGGTGTCATGCTGATATCACTGGGCTAGCTATCCATGACCACAAGCCAGTGTTCTGGGGCTTGGATTCAAATCGAAATTTGAATGCAATAAAACCTGGAATTAAAGAACAACCATTAATGACTGCTGTAAATACTCATCTGCCCTTCCAGGAAGGAACTCTGCTCTCTTTACCGGGTCTGGACTCTATGTGACTCCAGTTCCACAGCAGTTTGGCTAAATCTTAACTGCTTTTTCGGCAGTTAGAAACAGACAAAAAATGCTGGGCTTGCCCAATAATACCCACATCCAATGAATGAATGAAAAGAGTTAAAAGTATTGAACACCATAAACACACTTAAACATAGATTTGAAACTAATTGCCTAATGCAAAAACATTCAAACAATCATGGTGTGCAGCCAAAGGTTTCTCCTGTGTTCTTTGAAGTGTTAACCTACTCTTCACACCCACTGTTCTTACCCAATATAAAAAAACTCGGTTCTAAGCCAGTTGAAATGTAGGCAATGTTATTGAGACCCAAACTGCTATTTTTTGGTGGAGACCTTTAGCGGCACGGTGGCACAGTGGTTAGCACTGCTGCCTCACAGCGCCAGGGACCTGGGTTCAATTCCCACCTCAGGTGACTGACTGTGTGGAGTTTGCACGTTCTCCCCGTGTCTGTGTGGGTTTCCTCCGGGTGCTCCGGTTTCCTCCCACAGTCCAAAGATGTGCGGGTCAGGTGAATTGACCATGCTAAATTGCCCGTAGTGTTAGGTAAGGGGTATATGTAGGGGTATGGGTGGATTGCGCTTCGGCGGGTCGGTGTGGACTTGTTGGGCCGAAGGGCCTGTTTCCACACTGTAAGTAATCTATTCTAAAAATGAGTAATGGATGTAGCAGTCAATATTGCCGCAATCTGAAAGAAGCTTTAAGCTTCTACTGTGTATGGCAGATGCAGAAGTCTAAAAATTGCTGCCACAACTCTGCTGTTAGCTTTACAAAAAAAAATGGTAAATGGCATTTCACTCTTTGCTTTGTATTTGACATGCATTGATGGTATGAAATTGCTGTATTTAGACACTGCTGGATTGAATCCTGTAAGATCCTGAGTGGTCTGAACAGGTTGGATATGGAGATAATGCTTCCTGAAGTGGGAGAATCAGAAGGGATCTCCAGAAGGGAACAAAGTAGTATAATTTGTAAATGACACATAATAGCCTGACTTGTTTTGTATAATCACAACAATGCTCCAATACAATCAGTACATTTCTGAGCAATATTGTTCTTTTTCCTCTCTAGGTCATTGAACAAAAACAAACTATTTCAAGCAAAGATTAGGGATTGGGGAAAACAGAGTCGTTGAATATTTTTAACAGTCAGGTGGACAGATTGCTGTTAATCAAGTAGGTGAAAAGCTCGCAGGGGCAAAAAGGAATGTGGAACTAAGGTTAAAATCAAGTTTTCCAGAAGCTGACCAGACTCGGATAACAGTCTCTCATAAATAAGAAGAAACTATTAGAAACTCCAGTAATTGCTTTAGAGAGAGTCCAGAGGAGATTTAGAAAAATGCAGCCAGGGCTTGATAATTTCAGCAGTGAGGAATGAATCAAAGGATCAGGGTTACCTCCTTAGAATAGAGAAGGTTGAGGAATGACTTAATTCATGTAGAAACTAATGAGGGGATTGGATAGAGTGGGACCTGATTCACATAGCAGAGAGATTAATTCTGTGTTCAACACATTCAAGTGATTAGTAGAAGGATTTGAGGAAATGTGGGGAAAATCATTCATCTTCTAAAGGATAGTGAGTGTCTTGAATTTAGAGGGATTTGTATCCACACCTGAAGTTCTGTAATCTCTGAGGCTTCGAATTCAGGTATTGGACAATAGGATTAGAATGGGTATTGAGACCTTGACTTCCCTATCTCCTGATGCTGCCTGGCTTGCTGTGTTTTTCCAGCCTCCTGCTTGTCTACTTGGATTCCAGCATCCGCAGATTTGTTTTGGTTCTGTCTCGTTTATTCAGCCGGTGCAGACATGCTGGGCTGAATGGTCTCTTTTTGCGCTGTAACTTCCAGCATAGTCAAGGGCAGTCATGCCCTTGGTTATAATACTGAAGCCAAGTGTCTTGGGGCTACACAAATTCATTATGAAAAGGTCTAAAAGGGTAGACATAGTGAAGATGGGAGTTTCTAAGATGAGGATCATAAATAAAATATAATAAATACACAATGAAATCAGGATGACCTTCTTCACTCAGAAATAAGAATGTGAAAGTGTAGCAGCTGTGGTGAATGGCAAAAATGAATTGCAGTAGAAACTAAATATATGTTTATTTATTCACAATATATGCTCACAGGGCCACATTCCTTAATTTCCCCTGAGAAGGCAGTAATGATTAAAGTTAGATAATACATATTATCATTCACTACCATTTGGTAATTTGGAATTTTAAAGTAAAGGCAGAAGGAAGTTCCAGTTCTGTTACTTTTTTAAAGGTCAGGAAGTCATTTTGAACAGTAACCTAATACTTTATTTCCAAGAAGTTTTGAGATCTGCTGAAATGCCTGACAGGACACCTTAGGATGGTTACAGTTGAAATTATTTTATTCGTGACATGATGGCACAGTGGTTAGCTTTGCTGCTTTACACCACTGGGGACCTGGGGTCAATTCCAACCTCAGCTGAATGTCTGTGTGGAGTTTGCACATTCTCCCTGTGTCTGCGTGGGTTTCTTCCAGGTGCTTCAGTTTCCTCCCACAATCCAAAGATGTGCAGGTCAGGTGAATTCGCCAAGCTAAATTGTCCATAGTGTTCAGGGATGTGGAGGTCAGGGGTAAATATAAGGTGGGTGAATGGGTTCAGTTGGGTTGCTGCTCAAAGGGTAGGTGTGGACTTATTGGGCTGAAGGGCCTGTTTTCACACCATGGGGATTCTAAATTCTAAGATCAGAAGCAATTAATTTAGTTCAGAATCAGAATATCCTTTGTTGTCACTTGTACTCCAGTATAAAAGTATCCTGTCCTACCTGTCCATCTTCCTTCCCATCTATCTGCTCCACCCTCTCCACCAACCTATCACTATTACGCCCCACCTGCATCTACCTATCACCTGCCCAGCCACCTTCACCCAGCCCCTCACCCATCTCACTTTATCTCTCAGCCCCCTTCCTCCTCCATATTCCTGATGGAGTGCTTACACCCAAAATGTCAAATTTCCTGCTCCTCAGATGCTGCTCTCCTGAGCTTTTCCAGTGCCACATTTTGTCAATTTGGATGCTCCAGCCTTACTTTCTCCATAAAAGTTTGGGAGTACAGTGAAAAATTTTACAATGAAAGCTTCACTGCAACAGTTTGTCTTTGGCAGGAGAATCAAGTTTTTGGTTTGAGGCAACTCGTCACTCAAGCAGAAGGATGTACTCTTTGTAAAGGATGTACTGTAGGTGATGCTTCAAGCTCGGAGAGTTTGTACAGAAGTCTTTGAGTTGTGGGAGCTGAAAAGAGGCTCAAGCCATCAGAACAGAAAAGAATGATTATAACAGCAGACTCAAAAAAATGTAAAACTGTTGCAATAATCCACTGAGGAGAGCAGTTAACCGTCACTCCCTCACCACCCGACACCTGGAGGAAGAATGCCTCATCTTCTGCCTCGGAACACTTCAACCCCAGGGCATCAATGTAGACTTCACCAGTTTCCTCATTTTCCCTCCCCCCACTTTCCCCAGTTCCAACCTTCCAGCTCAGCACCATCCTCATGACCTGTCCTACCTGCCAATCTTCCTTCCCACCTATCTGCTCCACCCTCCTCTCTGACCTATCACCTTCAACCCCATCTCCATCCACCTATTGTACTCTTTGTTACCTTCTCTCCAGCCCCACACCCCTCTCCAGCCCCACCCCCCTCCCATTTATCTCAAGCCCCGGAGGCTCCCTGTTTTCATTCCTGATAAGTGCTTTTGCCCGAAAGGTTGATTTTTCTGCTCCTTGGATGCTTCCTGACCTGCAGTGCTTTTCCAGCACCACTCTAATCTAGACTCTGATTTCCAGCATCTGCAGTCCTCACTTTTGTCTCAGTCAGTTAAGTAATACATTTAAAAATTAGAGTGCTATTTCTCTGGGATTTGATGATTTCTATTGCTGTGAAATACTTTGAAATTTGCTTTGCTACTTATGTTAAAATCTTTCTAAAGTGTATAGGTTTGTTTTTTTATATATCTTTTATGGAATATGCTTATGTTCTGTTGTTAAATGTTATTTGCACCCTTGTGTGAATATATTTCAGTGATGGACTAGCACAGTAACCTACTGAAATAAAAATTAAATTATCATGCATCAAGTCAGGATTTATTCTGGGATCTGACTTCTAGTGCATCATCAGCTCCAATCATATAACGCTGGTGAAAAATCTCCTTAAACACTTTGTGGCTTGCTACACCCCATCAAAGGCAGGTATTTGTCAAAACGTTGCTGAGTCTGACATCGCATACAGGTCAGACTAAGTAAGGATGGAAAATCTCCCCAAAAGGATTGGTGAACCAAATATTTTTTCTTTGACTTCTCTCTGGTGAGAATTGCTTCGTATTTTCTGCCATCTTTTAGTAGTGTTTCAATGTCTTGACCTTTTCTTTCCTTGTTAAAGGATCTTTTTTGAAAGCAAAGCCAACAATTGAAGGTACAAGTTTCTATTATTGATCCAGACAGTTCATTCTCTGAAAAATCACAGTCATCACCCTTGTGTGGCACTTGATGACAAACTGATCAATCTTGATGCTGTGAACTGTAAGGCACCAGCTCTAGTCATTGAATTCTCAAGTATACTTTTACACGTTGATTTTACAGTGTGCCATAGGTGAGCAAGATATCTCTCATCTGATACAGAGATGACTAAAGTGTCAACTCTGTGTGACACCCTCTTTCCAATGACTACTTTTACTGTTTACTTATCTGGTTTCATATGAACACAAACTATTAGCAGAAGTAGATCACTCAGCCCTTCAAACCTGCTCCATCTTTCAATAAGACCATGGCTGCTGCTGCTTCTGTTCTGATTTCACATTCCTGTCTACCTTCAATAATCTTCGATTCCCTTGTCTACATGTCTATCTACTTCTGCCTTAGAAGTATTTAATGATCTTACTTGCAATGCCTTCAAAAACAGAGTATTCCAAAGTTGCACAACCCTTTGAGAGAAAGTATTTTCTCATCTCCGTCCTGAAAGGATGACTCCTGATTTTAAAACAGTGCTGCAAAGTTCTAGGATCACCAAAAAAGATGATAGAATCCCCACAGTGCAGATAGAGGCCATTCTGCTCAATGGGTCTGCACCAACCCTCCAAAGATCATCAAACCGTATCCTAACCCAATTACCTTCCATGTGGCTTTCATCCTATAGCTAATCCATCTAACCTGGACATCCCTGAACACTGTAGGACAATTTAGCAAAGCAAGTCTACCGAACCTGCACATCTCTGGGAGGCAACCAGTGCACCCGGAGGAAACCCACACAGACACAGTGCAAGCTCCACACAGGCAATCATTTGAGGATAGAATCAAATCTGGGTCCCTGGTGCTGGGCGGCAGCAGTGCCACCACTGGAAATATACTATCCACATTCCACCTTTTTGAGGCATTCCACAATCTTAGTCACTTTAATTGAATCATCCCTCATTCTTTTAAGCTATATTTTAACAATAAAACAGATGCAATAAAGCAAAATAAACAACAATGATCTATTTACTCATAACAAAAATTCCAAGACATGGTAAAATTATAATACCATTAATCCAAAAACAGTGGTTTACAAGTTTCAAGAAAAGAAAACCACATTCCTTGTATAGTTCCTAATGGCATTCCATGTACAGTATTCACACTAGAATCCCTTTCTACATCACTTCGACAGTTTCAAGGTAATTGTGACTTTAGCTCCTGGAGTAGAACCTCTGCTGTTTATTACAGAAGCCATTATTCATCTAAGCTTAAACAAAATCAACTTCAAGTCCTCTTCAGGGTTTAATGCCAACTTCCTGTCTGGGACCATTATTAACTCCTCACTCTAAAGTAATCTGGGTTCAATACACTGTCTCCTTCTCAGGAACAGTGCTACGGACATACATTTCCATGCAAAGATCTCTTTCTCTTCTAGGGTCTTTTCCCGAAACTTCAGCAAAATCCCCAGTCAAGAAAGTTCAATCAAAAATTTTGAGACAATTTTCTGCCTAAAATCCAAAAGTAAACAAAACTTTCTAGGCTGTTGTGGTTCTGCTCGCCGAGCTGGAAGTTTTTGCTGCAAACGTTTCGTTCCCTGGCTAGGGAACATCATCAGTGCTGTTGGAGCCTTGTGTGAAACGCTGCTTTGATGTTTCTTCCGGTATTTATATTGGTTTGTTCTTGCCGCTTCCGGGTGTCAGTTTCAGCTGCAGTGATTTGTATGTGGGGTCCAGGTCGATGTGTCTGATGGAGTTTGGGGATGAATGCCATGCTTCTAGGAATTCTCTGGCTGTTCTCTGTCTGGCTTGTCCTATGATAGTGGTGTTTTCCCAGTCAAATTCATGTTGCTGGTTGTCTGAGTGTATGGCTACTAGAGATAGCTGGTCGTGTCGTTTTGTGGCTAGCTGATGTTCATGGATGCGGATTGTTAGCTGTCTTCTGGTTTGTCCTATATAGTGTTTTGTGCAGTCCTTGCATGGTATTTTGTAAACTACGTTAGTTTGGCTCATGCTGGGTATTGGGTCCTTTGTTCTAGTGAGTTGTTGTCTGAGCGTGGATGTTGGCTTGTGGGCTGTTTATGAGTCCTAAGGGTCGCAGTAGTCTGGCTGTCAGTTCTGAGATGCTCCTGACGTATGGTAGAGTGGCTAGTCCTTTTGGTTGTGGCATGTCCTCGTTCCTCGGTCTATCTCTTAGGCATCTGGTGATAAAGTTGCGTGGGTATCCGTTTTTGGCGAATACCTTGTATAGGTGTTCCTCTTCCTCTTTTTGCAGTTCTGGTGTACTGCAGTGTGTTGTGGCCCTTTTGAATAGTGTCCTGATGCAGATTCATTTGTGTGTGTTGGGGTGGTTACTTTCATAGTTTAAGACTTGGTCTGTGTGTGTTGGTTTCCTGTGTACCCTTGTGGTGAATTCTCAGTTGGGTGTTCTCTCTACTAACACGTCCAGGAATGGGAGTTGGCTATCCTTTTCCTCTTCTCGTGTGAATCACACTCACAGGAATCTGATTCACATGAGAAGAGGAAAAGGATAGCCAACTCCCATTCCTGGACGTGTTAGTAGAGAGAACACCCAACGGAGAATTCACCACAAGGGTACACAGGAAACCAACACACACAGACCAAGTCTTTAAACTATGAAAGTAACCACCCCAACACACACAAACGAAGCTGCATCAGGACACTATCCAAAAGGGCCACAACACACTGCAGTACACCAGAACTGCAAAAAGAGGAAGAGGAACATCTATACAAGGTATTCGCCAAAAACGGATACCCACGCAACTTTATCACCAGATGCCTAAGAGATAGACTGAGGAACGAGGACATGCCACAACCAAAAGGACTAGCCACTCTACCATACGTCAGGAGCGTCTCAGAACTGACAGCCAGACTACTGCGACCCTTAGGACTCATAAACAGCCCACAAGCCAACATCCACGCTCAGACAACAACTCACTAGAACAAAGGACCCAATACCCAGCATGAGCCAAACTAACGTAGTTTACAAAATACCATGCAAGGACTGCACAAAACACTATATAGGACAAACCAGAAGACAGCTAACAATCCGCATCCATGAACATCAGCTAGCCACAAAACGACACGACCAGCTATCTCTAGTAGCCATACACTCAGACAACCAGCAACATGAATTTGACTGGGAAAACACCACTATCATAGGACAAGCCAGACAGAGAACAGCCAGAGAATTCCTAGAAGCATGGCATTCATCCCCAAACTCCATCAACAGACACATTGACCTGGACACCATATACAAACCACTACAGCTGAAACTGACACCCAGAAACGGCAAGAACATCCATCAACAGACACATCGACCTGGACCCCACATACAAATCACTGCAGCTGAAACTGACACCCGGAAGCGGCAAGAACAAACCAATATAAATACCGGAAGAAACATCAAAGCAGCGCTTCACACGAGGCTCCAACAGCACTGATGATGTTCCCTAGCCAGGGAACGAAACGTTTGCAGCAAAAACTTCCAGGTCGGCGAGCAGAACCACAACAACGGATACCCGAGCTACAAATCTTCAATCAGATTTTAAACATTTTAGGCTGTCATAGTAGCCCTCACACAAACTATTTTACAGAAATCACCATTGTTACAAAGACGTTTACAAGTTAATTATTTTCAGATAAACAGAAAACCTATATGATACTAATTCAAAACCCAAGTCTAAAATAAGTCATATTAAAATATGTATCAATCAGGCAGTTTAATACGACACCATCCAATTACACATTATGCAGTGTTCTATAACTTACTCCTGATTAGTTCCAGAACAGGCTTTTCTAAGAAATTATCTTGATAGCATGCTTTGAGGGCACTATCATATCTACTATTGCCAATAATATTTTTACAGCTTTCATGCAGATTAAAGTCATTCACAATTATTGTCATGTCTTTATCATAAGCACCCTTTTTTTCGTATAACTTTTCCTACACTATGGCTTCTATTTGGGTGCCTAAGATCACTCCCACTGCAGAATTTTTTCTCCTGCTTTTCCTCAGCTCCATCCAGACCAATACTACATCTTGACATCCTGAACCAACATCAACACTATTTCACCAATGCAATCATTGATTAACAAGCAGACCTATTTTCTCCTTGAATGTCACGTGCTCCTCAACAGTGAGCTCAAACAGTTGGATAGCTGGTTTGTCAAGCAATGTGATGTCAACATTGTGGGTCCAATTTGGTAAGAGACACTACACGTGCAGTGTTTCAGGTTTAGTCATGCCTGAATACATTAGTTCATTTACCCAGCAGTCCCCATGTTCGCTCCTGTTCAGCCTTCGGGTCGCTGATTCATGAATTAAGTATTTTATATTCAAATTTACCTTCCTGACTGGCCCATCATTTGTTAGAAAGCAGACCTCTCCCTCTTTCCTTCTTCAATGTCATATACTCCAACATTGTGGATCCAATTCCCACAGCAGCTGAGGTTACTAGGAAGGACTCTCCTTCTTGACCTTGTCCTCATCTGAGGCATGGTAACCTTCAAGTTAAACCACAATCAGTTGTCCCAATCTAATCAGACAGCAGGCCTATGATCTGGCAAGATTGCGGTCACTTTACACTTCAATATTCAAAATCCAATTCTTATTGTCTTTCAGCCACATCTACAGAATGACTATAACATCATATTTATTCACTTCAAAGTACAGTATCAATTATTTAATTAATTATGGATGTAATGTGCATTCAGATACTGAGCTGTAAGTGTATTTTATTTGTTATCTTTATTGCATCTAGCATTGACTGTTGGTATCATCTTGTATGTTTTTCTTTCGTTTTCTTCTTGACATTCTCTGACCTTCATGTTCCATGCTACAACTAAATCAGAAAATGGAGCTTCATCCTTTGGTTCAAAACATTCAAGTTGTTTAGGATGTTTGTTGGCTTCTAATTCATTCTGTGAATGCACCTGCGATTTTACAAATTGTCAATGTCTGGGGTTTGATTACTTTCTTTAAAAAGAAACTCTGCCATGTGCTGTTTTTCGCTACTGCTCAAGTTTAACATTTTTTCTGTTATCAGCTGTTCCTGTGGCAATTCACTTTTCTGGTTATATGTACAATTTCTGATGCCATGCTTCTGCAAGATGCAAAGGACACTGGGTGATGTACACATTCTGATCCTTGACTTATTATTTATATCAAGCTCTTAAAACAACACAGCAGTTAATACACTTACAGGAAAGTAATTATAATGGCAGTTTTTTGCTTAAATTCCAGACTTAGTAAGTTAATAACAGGGGTGGCATGGTGGCTCAGTGGTTAGCACTGCTGCCTCACAACGCCAGGGACCCGGGTGTGAATGTAGAGTTTGCACATTCTTCCCGTATCTGTGTCGGTTTCCTCTGGGTGCTCCGGTTTCCTCCCACAGTCCAAAAGATGTGCAAGTTAGGTGAATTGGCCATTGGAAATTGTCTGTTGTGTGAGGAGCATTAGTCAGGGGTAAAGGTAGGGGTATAGGTCTGGGTGGGTTACTCTTCGGAGGGTTGGTGTGAACTTGTTGAGCCAAATGGCCTGTTTCCACACTGTAAGGAATCTATTCTAATCTAATCTAATCTAAAATCTCCAGTCACAATGAAGGGCTTCGAGTCCATTGTCATGAGGGGTAGCATGGTAGCTCAGTGGTTAGCGCTGCTGTCTCATAGTACCAGAGACCTGGGCTTGATTCCAGCCTTGAGTGACTATCTGTATGGAGTTTGCATATTCTGCCCATGTCTGTAAGTTTCCTCCCACAATTCAAAGGTGTGTAGGTTAGTTGAACTGGTCATGCTAAATTAACTATAATGTTGAGGGATGTGTAGGTTAGGTGCATTAGTCAGGGGTAAATATTGGGTAGGGGAATGGGTCTGGGTGGGTTACACTTTTGGAGGGTTGGTGTGGACTTGTTGGGCCAAAAGGGCCTGTTTCCATACAGGGATTCTACGATTCTATTACATCCATTGTTCAGGCCTGTTAATTAGTAACACAATCAGTATGATATAGTTCCCAGTAAGCAAGGAATGGAAAAACATGTTAATAGGGTTAATGTGGGTTGTAGTTTACATGCAACAACAGCACAAATCTATGCAGTGGAAAGCTGAATATCCTTGTACTATAAATTCTTTGTAGTAGTATATTAGATTACTTACAATGTGGAAACAAGTCCACACCGACCCACCGAAGCACACCCACCCAGACCCATTCCCCTACACCTAACACTAGGGGCAATTTAGCATGGTCAATTCACCTAACCTGCACATTTTTGGACTGTGGGAGGAAACCCACTCAGACAAGGGGAGAATATGCAAACTCCACACAGTCAGTCACCTGAGGCAGGAATTGAACTCTGGTCTCTGACACTGTGAGGCAGCAATGCTAACCACTGTGCCACCATGTCACCCACAAATATGTTTAGGATTTTCATTTGCTTTACAATCATCTTGCAGCATGTTTCTGTGGCACTATTAAAAACAAAACAGGGAGGGAGTTATCCATAGTATCCTAGTCAATATTTAGTCTTCTTCCAAGACTACAAAGGTAGATTATTTCCTCAATGTCATTTTTTTGTTTTATTTTGAGTCCTAGCTGAATTAGCACAGTGATATTTTTTAAAGCACTTTGTGATCTCTTTGGAAGACATTATATAAATGCAAGTTTTCCTTTGTATTAAAGGTATAATATAAGAAATAAAGAATTAAAAATGGTGGATTTTGATTTATATCATCTGCCATGTCAGTTTATGCATATTTCTAGATCTCAATAACATAAAGGGGAAAAAAACCTGATTAAGTATTGAAGAAAAGTATTCAGATATGACCTATTTAGGAAGGAAATAAATTAAATCAATTTACTGACCACAATATTATTTATGTACACACTCTTGATAAGATGGCCACTGTCTGATAGAGGTACAAAATCTGATCCATTTGTCATACTGCTGCCAATAAAACAGTCCATTTCATAAGCTTGCTACATATGTATAATAAATGGCTGTCATCTCATGGCCTACAAATTAAATTTAGCTATTTCCTCATCACATTTCTCTGTTCTATAGATTACGGTTGCAATAAGAAGCAGATATGTCTTCAGGTTACTGCATCATAAAAATAAGTCAAAGGTTACATTGAAAATACTGTTAGACATTATTGTGTGTGTGTGTGTGTGTGTGTCCCACTTCCTTGATGTTCAGTTTAGGCAGGTACCAGCTCACATTGCCAAAATTGTGTTGCATCTATACTCAACTCAACAGATTCACCCCAACATGTGGGAATGGACAAATACAAAGCCTGGATTGGAAGCTGTATAAACATTGGATAATATGTTTTAACCTAACTTGAACATATTTACTAGGCTTGTCTTTTTGTTTCAAAGGGAAAGGGATGATTTGAGTTTCAAGCATTGTTGGGTTATAGAATTCTCAATTTGATAAGCTGGTGCAAGTTGATTTCACAGGTGGTTTTAAAACAAGTCAAATAGGTTCTTGAGAATGAAAAAAAGAGGGATAACAGACAAAACAGACAGTGGAGATTTACAAGAATTATCCTTGGAATGGTAGGTCTAACATACGATGAACGGCTGAGGATCCTTGGATTGTATTCGTAGAATTCAGAAGGTTGAGGGGAGATCTAATAGAAACTTACAAGATAATGATGGCTTAGAAAGGGTGGATGCTGGGAAATTGTTTCAGTCAGGCGGGGATACTAGGACTTGTGGGCACAGCTTTAGAATTAGAGGGGGTCACTTTAAAACGGAAATGAGGAGACATTTCTTCAGCTGGAGAGTAGTGGGTCTGTGGAATTCACTGCCACAGAGCGCAGTAGAGGCCGGGACATTAAATGTCTTCAAGGCAGAGATTGGTAAATTCTTAATCTCACAAGGAATTAAGGGGTGCGGGGAGAGTGTGGGTAAGTGGCATTGAAATGCCAATCAGCTATGATTAAATGGCAGAGTAGACCCAATGGACCAAATGGCCTTTCTTCCACTCCTATGTCTTATGGTTTTATGGTCTAAAATGTGAGAACTTAGGATTAAGCCCAACTGCTCTTTCTAAGAACCAACACAAGCATGGTTGGCTGAATGGTCTCCTGTGCTACATGTTCTATTAAACTATTCAATCATTAATGCAGCCTGGAGACTCATAATGAGGTCAAGTTGATCACTGAAACATTTGCTTCTTAAAAATTTGATGTTCTAAGTATAAAGGCACATTATATGCTTTCAATCATTCATTTTTCTAATTTAAGTGGATTCAAAAGATATGCTTTGTTCCTGTCTTATCAGAAAACTGGGAACAAGTAAGAAAACAAAAATGCAAGCTATCTCATTTTGTGTGATATTATCCCAGTTTTAAAAGTTAGGCAAAGCAAATTTTATTAATGCTGCCTGTTGCTGCTTTAATGTAGAGGTGCCGTTGCTGGACTAGGATGAACAAAGTCAGAAATTGCATGACACCAGGTTATAGTCCAACAGGTTTATTTGAAATCACAAGCTTTCAGAGAGCTGTTCCTTCATCAGGTGAAGTGCTCTTCATCTGATGAAGGCAAAGTGTTCCAAAAGCTTGCGAATTCAAATAAACCTGTTGGACTATAACCTGGTGTCATGCGACTTCTGACTTTATTGCTGCTTTACATATTTGTAAAATACAAACTAATTTAAATTGTAATGATTCTGTACTGCAAGATAAACCTGGTGCTCCAGTCACAGGCTTCAAAAACACGTTATTTCATTCATCTCTTGATGATAGAAATGCTGGGTAGACATTTGTGGGGAGATAAACCAATTGAATATCTCTGTCTCCATAATATGTTCGATATTAGCATAGACAATTCTGAATAGAACGATACCCAAAAACAGAGCAAAAGTGAGATGCTGGAGATCAAAGTCAAGATTAGAGTGGTGCTGGAAAAGCACAACAGGTCAGGCAGCATGCGGGGAGCAGGGCTGCTGAAGGGCTTTTGCCCGAAATGTCAATTTTACTGCTCTTTGGATGCTGCCTGACCTGCTGTGCTTTTCCAGCACCACTCTAATCTTGACTCTGATACCCAAAAACGATTGCTCATCATGCATAGTGACAATGCCACACCAAACCCATTCTGCAAGTGCACAGCAAAGAATTCACAGTACATCTGATTAGATTTTTCGTTGTCACAAATGTGTCATCAATGCTCTTCAGCTACTCATTGTAGCAAAAACAATATTATGTTCTGTTGTATCAGTCTTCGTACGTCATAATTTAAATTCAATTTCCTTGCCTCTTCATCCTTAACAAAGAGAAGTATTTTTATTGCTATTGTTTGGATACACAGCTTGATAGCTGTAATATTTTAAAGTATTCATATTCTTCAGTTTTAATCATTTTTGTTGCTTTAGAAAATAGTCTTGTCAGTAATGAAGAATAAAACAGATGTACTTTTAAATATTTCAAATTCATAAAGCTGAATAGTGATAGTATTATTAAACAAAAATATTCACACATAAGTCATGTGTAAGGAATTTCAGTGAAATTGCCAAAATTTAGATTTTTCAAAGGAGACAAATACGTGTGTATCGTGCATAATTATAATTAGAAATTGGCCTTTTCTTAAATATTCTGAGATATACCACCATAGTGAAGAGTCTGAGCTCCCTCGAGGTTGGTAGAATTCCTGACTGAATCAGAAGGCTACGGGTTTAGGTTCCCCTTCCTATGGAGTAAACATGCAAAGCTGATATTTATTTTGGGCTGTGGAAGTGTTAGGTAAATAGAGATGACACAATCGTCATATGTGTCGGCAAAGTTCCACTGTCTGGTCAGAAGGATGTAAAAAGAATCCTGAGTGATATTAAAAGAAGGTTGGCGAGTTCCCCACATCATGCCAATACTCTTCACAAAGCAATGTCAATTGCACAGACAAAAAGACTGAATTTTCATTCATTTGCATCTTGTGAAATGTTGCCAATTGCAAATTGGCTGTTCTCTTTATAACATGTATTGGAAACAATATAAGATATCACCATTTACAAACCTCATCAACAATATTCCCAGAAACTACAGATCTGAGTTTATGAAGATATCCCATGAGATTTCAAAGTCTGTCTCCTTGATCTTCCAGATCTGACAATTTTCACATATTATATATTCCCATTCCTTTCTTTTCCCCAAAATCAATTTATCTCAAACCTATCCACAGTAAATTTCGTCCATCATTTGTTCAACTATCATTGTAACTTGCTGTATACTCCTGTAGTGTTTTACAATTGGGTTTTTATGACAATCCAATAAGGTCACTTTTATCAATATCAGCTTTACTATGTACAAACTGAATTTGCTATTTCAAACTCGTGGAAATAAAACTCATGTTATGGGGATTAATAGTCTATGCCTCTGGAAAATATTTATATTTGAAAACTTACTAACATCTGTGTGACGCAAAATATACTGTACAGGAATTGCACACACAGTATAATCAATATAGTTTTCTTTCTTTCCATTGACTTCAGTGAAAAGTAAAATTGGGCAGGTTTTATGGTGTCTGGTGTTGAGACTGAGTGAGTTCTGCAGAAAGAATCATACCAATCTCAAAACATTAATGCCATTTCCCCCTCCTTGGATGCAGCCAGAATTGCTGAGTTTCTCCAGCATTCTGAATGACAACTGCCTGTTTTGCATATGTATCATGTTTAATTTCACTGTGTTTATGCCTAATCCTTCTATGGGATGAAGAAATTTCCAAAGTAAGTCATCAAACAATGCAAATTCAAAGTGAAACATGATGACCAGAAGGACCCCAGTGTGCAAAGCAGCACAATGGCTCAGTGGTTAGCACTGCTGCCTCACAATGTCAGGGTTCGATTCCAGCCTGGACTGACTGTGTGGAGTTTACACAGTTGCCTCCAAGTGCTCTGGTTTCCTGCCACAGTCCAAAATGTGCCAGTTGGTTGAACTGAACATGCTTAATTGCCCTGCAGTGAACAGGGATGCATGGGAGAGGTGGATTAGCCATGGGAAATGTACTTCACATGGATAGGATGGGATGGTGTTAGGGGGTTTGATGCAGACTCAATGGGCTGAATGCCCTCATTCCACACTGTAGGGGTTCTATGTTTAAAAGAAAAGAAAACAAAGAACTGTGGAGGCTGTAAATCAGAAATTGCTAAATAAAAAAGCTCGACAGGTCTGGCAGCACCTATGTTCTGAAGGAAGATCATGGAATGTTAAGTTTGCTTTCTCTCCACAGACTGTGACAGACTTGCTGAGTTTTTTTTACAGGAATTCGGAGATTCTATTCATTTTGCCTCCACTTAAAAAGTTGAATGACCATTGACACCATGCTGTCAAATTGCATCAAGATTCCCCACTCAGGATTATGACAGAGTGATTGCAGTAGTACATTGTCTGCCAAGCAAAATTCTTTTTTGTTTACAAAACCAAGTTTTGACAACATAAGTGAGGTCCCTGGTGGTGTTATATAACCTCAGATTTGATATCAATTTTTGGAAATCTTACTGGCAGGCAGGCAGGCAATGCCATGGGCATTATCTGTTTGCACAATCAAACTTTGATTTAATGTTTTGAGGAGATAGGGAGAGGAGACAAATGCAATGCCTTGCTTATTATACTCGGCTGTGACATTTTTTTCTCTGCCGGTGACATGTAGATTACATCCTTCATTGTCTGTTTTATGAGGCCCAAGTTTTGTCTTATACTTTATTTGCCAATGACACAGATTGGAGATACAGTAAGCAGTCTAGACAGCAGCATAAAATTATTGAGAGATATTGATAGACTGTGAGTGGGTGAAACCGAGACAGATGAATTTTAATGTTAAGGATGAAGTCATCCATTTTGTGTGGAAAAATAAGAGAAATCTAGATCTTATTGACTTGAAGAAAAGGAAGAAACAGTGGGACTATTAACATGTAGTTTATAAAATAAAATAATCAAATCAACTAATAGACAATTCCATTTTAGCAAGAGGGTTAGAAAATGAAAGTGCTTTTTTTGCAGTAGGTTTGCTAAACACCAGTCAGAAATCAGCAACCATATTAGTACAGCACCTGAGAAAGTGGTGGCACGGTGGCACAGTGGTTAGCACTGCTGCCTCAGTGCCAGAGACCCGGGTTCAATTCCAGCCTCAGGCGACTGACTGTGTGGAGTTTGCACATTCTCCTCGTGTCTGCGTGGGTTTCCTCCGGGTGCTCCGGTTTCCTCCCACAGTCCAAAGATGTGCGGGTCAGGTGAATTGGCCATGCTAAATTGCCTGTAGTGTTAGGTAAGGGGTAAATGTAGAGGTATGGGTGGGTTGCGCTTCGGTGGGTCGGTGTGGACTTTTGGGCCGAAGGGCCTGTTTCCACACTGTAATTAATCTAATCAAAAAAAGAATCTATTAGCATTTGACTGAGTGCACAAGTGATTCATCAGAATGTTAATTGATTTCTCTTGTGTTTTAAGTCAATATTACTGCCTGCACTTTGAGAAACTGATCAGGAGTACAAGTGCAGGTTACTGCATATGACGATGCTGCCCCTTTATTTTGCCCGCGATCTTTTTCAAGAGGGCTCGTAAAGGCAGAGGCGCCGATACGTCTGATCTGGCTACTTAGATTATGGCTAACAGATTCTGCCTAAAGGAAAAAAGCTTTTTGGTTTGGCTTTTTTTAAAAACACTTGTACAATGAAAGAATAGTGGCTAGTTCTCCCCAGTCAGAGATTTTTCTCGTTTGTTTTAGTTTGAAGCTGTTGGTCAAAGAAAGCTGCTGGGGGAAAAGTTTCCCTTACTCAACAGAGGTTTTCTGGCTGACTCTCTCTTTTACATCTCTCTCTCCTGTAAGAACCTTTATTTGAATTTGCCTTTTTGCCAAGGGGTGTGTTTATGGGGATGTTGCAAGAACAGCTCTTTGTTCAGTTGCGTTGTTGTGTCGCTTCAGTTTTCAAATTGTAATGTTAGTTGAAACTTTGTTTTCTGTTGTTCATGTGTAAAATTAAATTCTGTTTTGGTTCAAGCTGAGTGGTTGGGCTAGCTGCATCATGCCTGGAACATCCACTTCGCATCTGCCTAAAACAACTCGAAAAGTTAGAGTCTGCGCTACCTTAAAATGTTTTGAGGGAAGTCTGGCCTGGTTCGTAACAGTACACATACACCAATACTGAGGCTGCTTGCTTGTTAACTCTCAGTAAGGATCTTTACTGTCTTATTCCTTCCTGCAGAGTCAGGACCCTCTTGTAAAACTGGTGAGGATCTGAATGTCAGGCAGCACACCATTTGTTTTCAGTCATTCTACCCTACTGTGCGCTGACCTCTACCACAAAGAGAGAAGCAGGTATTACTGCAGCTGAAAGTGGGTGGAACAGCTTTTACCATCTGTGCAGGTGGGTAGTGTCTGAGCAGGCAGTGCAGAGGTCATACAGGAATAATGGTGTGAAGGTTTTGTGGTTGAAGCGAGTGACAGGACATATTGCATGTGATAGTGAGCATGGTAAAGCATGAGACTTGGTGCACTAATCAAGATAGAGTGAATGGGAAGTTTTGGGAGAGCCTGGTAACACTTATCCTGGCAGAGTGGAGCAGGGCATTGACCTTCTTCCAACAGTACTGCAAATTCTTCCAGAATCAGCTCTAACATTGGTACCATTTTTGGACTGGTATGGCATGGTCTAGTGTGGTGTTCCTGGGAGAGGAGGAAGTCCTGCACTGGCATCACCTTGTCTAGCAGGGTTACCAGATTCCTGCCCGCAAAGTGGGATGACAATATCCTTCTGTCTGCCACATCCTAGGCAAATGTTAGGACCATATACGGCAGCTCCAGCCTTGCCCGGGTGCACTGTGGGCTTTCAAAGAGGGCACAATGAATGCTGGTCTTTGGGTGGATATTTATTGAGTAATGGGGCAGGATCATGATAAGATGGAGTGGAAATCAGATGTGAGACATGTCACAGGGGCATGGAAAACAATAAATTAAGCTACCTTGGGAAGATACATTGAAAGAATACACTCAACTTCACAACCACAGACCCTCCAAAAACCACAAGGCAACTTGGACCTGGTCAATAAAACATTAGATTTATCCCTATGATTCAATGATTGTACATCAGGAAACATCTATGGAGAAAGAAACACAGTTAACATTTCAGTTCTTTAAGTTCCATGAATTATAATATCACAGATGCTGCCTAACCAGCTAATGCTTCTCAGTGTCATAATATGGCATAGATTCCAGACTTGAAGGCAATTGGACAGCACTATGAAATGTGAACTTTTGATATAAAAGTTCCTATCGTGCCTTCAAGTATCCTTACTGTGTCATGGAATCAGTGTAGTCAGTCAATTATTTTTTCGACAGTGACATTAGAATCATAGAATTCCTACAGTATGGAAGCAGGCCCTTCAGCTGAACAAGTCCACACTGATCCTCCAAACAGTAATCCACCCAGACCTATTCCCTGAATCTATTATTCTCCGTTTACCCCTGACCAATGCACTGAACCTGCATATCCCTGAACACTATGGGTAATTTAGCACGGCCAGTTCACATAACCTGCACACCTTTGGATTGTGGAAGGAAACTGGACCACCCAAAGGAAACCCACACAGACACAGGGAGAATGTACAAACTCCACACACAGTTGCCTGCACTTGGAATCGAACCCAGGTCCCTGGCACTGCTAATCACTGAGTCACCATGTCATCATTAGTAAGTACAGAACTCAGACTGTGCACGTAAGTTCATAATATTGTAGCTTTTTTTAAGTAGCCAGCATTGTAAATAAACTTCAAGTTATCTGACTCACAACAGTCTGACTGTTTGTGGTCTATATAACATAGGTGAATGTGTAGTAAACCAGAAACTGCATCGCCCAGCATTTTTAGTTTTCAGATTTTCAACATCCTCAATATTTTGCTTTTGGCAATTCTTGCAATGAAGGAAGGTACAAAAAATACAATATGCAAATTATTAAATGTGTGACTACCAGGGGTGAAGAAAGGAGGCTGCTTGGGCATATTGAAATTGTTCTTTTCTTAAAATTTATTCACATGAATGTCATTTTTTGTGAACTTAGAGCCAGAGGGTGGTGAATGCTAATATAATTTGGCCTGTTCTTTGTCACTGACCCAATATATTATTCATGCCCATTTACATTAACTATTCCTGCTTTGAAGAAGGCAATGAAGGTTTCGTCTGTGATGTTATTGATCCATAGTTATGGCATGTGTGCTCAAATGTTCCATCCTAATGCTTATATATAAAGTGAGGAGGAAAATCTGTGGAGGCTACCCTATCATATCTGATTTGTTGAATGGAAAATCTGTAGAAATTTCACTAAATTTGTGTAGACATCACATCTGTCTAAACTTTAGTTTTGTGCTTGTAGTTTCAAGAGCACTGCACTGATTTAAGTGCACACTGTAGGCTCATAATCAAGTGCAGTTTTGTAAGAAATGCTGGACTGTCTGAAGGGACATTGTTATGTGACTACATTAAAACATAATGTGGATGTAAAACAAAATCTCATGGCACTATTTGAAGAGCAGGGAAACCTCCTGAGGTCTTGGCCAATATTTGTTCCCCAACTAACATGACAGAAACAAATTATGTGGTCATTATTATTTAAATTATTTTAAGCATGCTGATTCACATTGAAGTGAAAAATTTATTCAGTAATAATTCTGCATGCTTGGAGACTCAGCTAAAATGTAATTTATTATGGTGGGTTATCTCGGATATATATGGTTTAAAATTTGGACTGTAAGCTTCTTTGAAATGGAATAACATATGGAAATTTCCTTAGTATTCCATCATGGGATGTGTCCATCACTGACAAGATCAGCATTTATTGTTTACCCTTAACATTCCAGAAGGCAATTTTGGTAAGCCTACTCATTAATCAATGGTGAAGCTATTCTGATTATTAAGAAAGGACTCCCAGGATTTTTATCCAGCAACACTGAGAAAACGGCCTGATGTGCATGAACTTCTACTCCTTAAACTTCCAGGTGATTGTATCATGGCTTGAAGAGATTTGATGAGTTGCTGCTCACTCCTGTTCATGTTCACTCCTGCCATTGTGCCTCAGTGTGGAGAATATGAGTATTAAGATAATGGTTGGACTGCTGATCAAAGGGCTTAGTTGACTTGGTTTTCATCAGGCTTCTTGAGTATTGTTGGTGTTATACTCATTCAGGGAAATAGAGAATGTTCCATCATAGGCCTAACTATCAGGAATAGAGGAACATGGAGGGGTAGAAAGATGTGCAAAATTTGTTGGTAGCTGAATAAGAACTAAGGCTTTGGCCCAAGAGGATTCAGAGAGCAGTGGCTCAGTAAAAAGTACAGGTATGCTCAGGTAAAGTCCTTTTAACTTTCTTTTAAGTTTTACAGCAGTTAAGATGGCAAATTGGACAGTCGCATGTTCCTCCTGCAGAATGTGGAAGCTCAGGGAGACTTCCATTGTCCCTGATGACTATACCTGTGGGAATTGCACCCAGCTGCAGTTCCTGGGAGATGGTGTTAGGGAGCTGAAGCTAGACCTGGGGCTGGATGCATTCAGGATCATCCGAGGTGAAAGTGAGGACTGCAGATGTTGGAGATCAGAGCTGAAAAATGTGTTTCTGGAAAAGCTCAGCAGTTCAGGCAGCATCCAAGGAGCAGGAGAATCGACGTTTCAGGCATAAGCCCTTCTTCAGGAATGAGCCCTTCCTGAAGAAGAACCTATGCCCAAAACGTCGATTCTCCTGCTCTTTGGATGCTGCCTGACCTGCTGCACTTTTCCAGGATCATCCGAGATGCTGAGAACTTCCTAGATAAGAGTTTTAGTCAGATGGTGACACCCAAGGTGCAGGCAGAGAGTAGCTGAGTGACCACCAATAGAGGCAAAGGGAGTAGGCAGAGAGTGCAGGAATTCCTGCCGCCATTCCCCTGAAAAATAAGTATACCGTTTTGGAAATTGTTGGTGGAGGGAATGACCGTTAAGGGGAAAGCAGCTTGGTGGCACTATAAGACCATAAGACCACTATGACTGACTCTGGGGCACAGCGGGAAAGGGTAAAGGTAAACAGGACCTTAATGATAGGATACTTGATAGTTAGGGGGACAGATAGGAGATTCTGTGGTTGCACATGGGAATCCAGGATGGTGTTTTGCCTCCCAGGTGCTAGGGTCCAGGATGTCTCAGAGGCTGCAGAACATTCTCAAGGGGGAGGGGGAGCAGCCAGATGTTATTGTGCATGTTGGCACAAATGACATAGGTAGAAATAGGGATGACATCCTGCAGAGTGATTATAGAGAGCTAGGAGAAAAGTTAAAAACCAGGAGCTCATTGGTGATAATCTTTGGATTACTTCCAGTGCCACGTGCCAGCAGAATATGGCAGACAAATGTGTGGCTAAAGAATTGGTGTATGGGGCAGTGATTCAGAATTTTAGATCATTGGAATCCTTTCTGTGGCATAGATAACCCGTTCAAGAAGGATGGGTTGCACCTGAACTAGAATAGATTAGATTCCCTACAGTGCGGAAACAGGCCCAACCAGTCCATACCGACCCTCCGAAAAGTAACCCACCCAGACTCATTCCCCTCTGACTGATGCACCTAACACTATGGGCAATTTCCCATGGCCAATTCACCTAACCTGCACATCTTTGGACTGTGGGAGGAAACCCAAATAGACTCGGAGAATGTGCAAACTCCACACACACAGTCGCCCAAGGCTGGAATCAAACCTGGGACCCTGGTGCTATGAGGCAGCAGTGCTAACCACTGAGCCACCGTGCCACCCAGTAGAGGGAGAACCACTACCTTGGTGGCTAAATTTGCTTGTGCTGCAAATGATGGTTTAAAAGATTGGCGGGGGTGGGGGGAGATTTGCAACAGCAGGGAGGCAAGTGAGAGGCTCAAAAGAGATTCAGTAATCAGAAATAGTAAGTTGAAGAGACAGGTCAGGATGGAATAAGACAGGGAGCAAGGAATGCCTGTTAGATTAAACTGCATTTGCTTCAATGTAAGAGGGCTGACAGGTAAGGCTGATGAACATAAGAAGTAGGAGCAGGAGTAGGCCATCTGCCCCCTTGAGCCTGCTCTTCCATTCAATAAGACCACAGCTGATCTTTTCGTGAACTCAGTTCCGCTTACCAGCACTCTCACTGTATCATTTAATTCCTTTGTTGTTCAAAAAAAAATGTCTCTTAGCTTTAAGAATGTTTACTGAAGTAGCTTCAACCACTTCACTGTGCAAAGAATTCCATAGATTCACAACCCTCTGGGTGAAGAAGTTCCTTCTCAATTCAGTCCTAAATCTGGGCCCTCTAATCTTGAGGCTCTGCCCTATTGTCCTAGTTTCACCCTGCAGTGGAAACATCCTCTCTACTTCTATCTTATCTATTCCCTTCATAATCTTATATGTTTCAATCACCCTTCTGAATTCCAATGAATATAGAACATTACACAGAACATAGAACATAGAACATAACAACGCAGTACAGGCCCTTCAGCCCTCAATTTTGTGTCAATCTATGAAACCAACCGGAAGCCCATCAAACCTATTCTATTCCATTATCATCCATTTGTTTATCCAATAACCATTTAAATGACCTTAAAGTTTGGGAGAAGATTTGTAGTTCGGGTGCTCGTTGTTGTGGTTCTGTTCACCGAGCTGGGAGTTTGTGTTGCAAACACTTCGTCCCCTTGCTAGGTGACACCCTCAGTGCATGGGAGCCTCCTGTGAAGCTTCACAGGAGGCTCCCAAGCACTGAGGATGTCACCTAGCAAGGGGATGAAACGTTTGCAACACAAACTCCCAGCTCGGCGAACAGAACCACAACAAATGATCTTAAAATTGACTCTACTACCTTGCCGGCATGACATTCCATGACCTTACTACTCTGAATAAAGCTTATACTCTCTGAGAATAATCCCAATCTACTCAGTGTCTCCTGACGAAACAACTCGCTCAACTCCAGAATCAACCGAGTGAATCTCCTCTGCACTCCTCTTGTGTCAGTACATTCTTTCTCCAGTAAGGAGACTAAAACTGCACCTTAGACAGCTGCAATAGAACCTTCCTCCTTTTAAACTCAATCCTTTTAGCAATGAAGGACAAAATTCCATTTATCTTCTTAATTACCTGTTGCACCTGCAGACCAACCTTCCGTGATTCATTCACAAGAAAACCCAGGTCCGCCTGCATAGCAACATGCTGCAATTTTTTACCATTCAGGTAATAAGCCTTTTTACTGTTTCTCCTACCAAAATGGATGACTTTACATGCATTAACATTGTATTCCATTTGCCAGATCTTTGTCCATTTAAAGTGTTTATGTTCTTCTGCAAAGTTTCACGATCCTTTGCACATTTTGCTCTGCCATTCATGTTAGTGTCATCTGCAAACTTTAATACATAACACACGGTCCCCAACTCCAAATCATCAATACAAATTGTGAATAATTGTGGTCCCAACACAGATCCCTGAGGCACACCACTAGTTACTGAGTGCTAACCCGAATAGCACTCATTTATGGAGAAAGTGAGGACTGCAGATGCTGGAGATCAGAGCTGAATATGTGTTGCTGGAAAAGCGCAGCATCCAAGGAGCAGGAGAGTCGATGTTTCGGACATGAGCCCTTCTTCAGAAATGAGGAAAGAACCCCGAAACATCGACTCTCCTGCTCCTTGGATGCTGCCTGACCTGCTGCGCTTTTCCAGCAACACATTTCCAGCTAGTACATTTATCCAGACTCTTTACTTCCTGTTAGTTAACCAATCCTCTACCTATGCTAATACTTTACTCGTAACGCCATACATCTTTTTCTTATGCAGCAGCCTCTTGTGCAGCACCTTTCGAAGTTCTTTTGGAAATCCAGGTACACTGCATTCAGTGGGTCCCCATTATCCACCTTATTCGTAATGTTTCATAGAATTCCAAAGGATTTGTTAAGCATGACCTGCCCTTCATGAAACTGTGCTGCGTCTGCCCAATAGGACAATTTTTATTGAGACACCTTGCTGTTTTTTCCTTGATAACAGACTCAAGCATCTTTCATACTGCAAACGTTAAGCTAACCAGTCTATAATTCCCCATCTTTTGTCTACCTCCCTTTTTAAACAGTGACATCACATTTGCTGTTTTCCAATCTGTTAGAACTGCCTCAGAGTCCAGTGAATTTTGAAAACTTACCTCAAGTGCAATTGCTATTTCTCCCACTATCTCTTTTAGTACCCTAAGATGCATTCAATCAGGGCCAGGAGACTTGTCTACCCTTAGCTCCATTAGCTTGCCCAACACTACCTCTTCTGTAATAATGATTGTTTCTGGGTCTAGATTACTTACAGTGTGGAAACAGGCCCTTCGGCCCAACAAGTCCACACCGACCCGCCGAAGCGCAACCCACCCATACCCCTACATTTACCCCTTACCTAACACTACGGGCAATTTAGCATGGCCAATTCACCTGACCCGCACATCTTTGGACTGTGGGAGGAAACCGGAGCACCCGGAGGAAACCCACGCAGACACGGGGAGAACGTGCAAACTCCACACAGTCAGTCGCCTGAGGTGGGAATTGAACCCAGGTCCCTGGCGCTGTGAGGCAGCAGTGCTAACCACTGTGCCACCGTGCCGCCCCCTCACCTACCTTCGTCTCTTTGTCAATTACTGGCATGTTATGAGTGTCTTCCACTGTGAAGACCAATACAAAAGACCTGTTAAATGCCTCAGCCATTTCACCATATCCCATAACCTAATGCCCATTCTCATCCTCTGAATGTTTACTTTAGCCACTCTTTGTTATTTTATATATTGACAGAAAACTTTGCTGTCTTTATATTCTGGACATGGGTAGGTACGTGGGACTGGGATATTATAGCCATTACAGAAACACGGCTATGGGAGGGACAGGACTGGCAGCTTAATATGCCAGGATACAGGTGCTTTTGGTGGTACAGAGTTGGTGGAAGGCACGGCGGTGGGGGTGTTGCATTTTTGATTAAGGCGAGTATCACGGCAGTAGTCAGAGATGATGTAATTGAAGGACATCCAGTGAGGCTTTGTGGGTGGAGCTTAGAAATAAGAAAGGGATGGTAGCATTATTGTGGTTGTACCAAAAGTCAACAAGAATTAGAGGAACAGATATGCAGGGAGATTGGGAAGACTTGCAAGAGCAATAGGGTTGTCATAGTAGGAAATTTTAATTTTCCTAATATAGACTGGGACTACCTGAGCCTGAAAGGCATAGATGGGATGGAATTTGTTAAGTGCATTCAGAAAAGTTTCCTCAAGTGAGAGGGTCCCACTTGTGAAGGGGCAAAACCTGACATACTCTTGGGAAATAGGGCAGAACAGCTGACTGAGGTGATAGTGGGGGACACTGTCCACACCAACCCTCTGAAGAGTAATGCCCCCGCCATTTACCCTTGACTAATGCATCTTACACTATGGGCAATTTAGCATGGCCAATTCACCTGGCCATTACATCTTTGGATTGTGAGCCAAGAAACTGGTGCACCCATAGGAAACCCACGGGGAGAATATGCAAACTCCACACAGACAATCACCTGAGGTGGGAATTGAACCTGAGTCCTTGGTGCTGCAAGGCAGTAGTGCTAGCCACTGAGCCACTGTGCCACACCTTAGAGGGTGTTGGACATATTGGCATGTATGAAGGTGGATAAATCTCCAGATCCTGAGCAGGTATATCCAAGAACACTGCAAGAGGCAAGAGAAGCAATTGTGGGGCCCTAGCTGATACGTTTGCATCAATTTGCCTCAGGTGAAGTCCTGGAAGACTGGACAGTAGCTAATGTTGTGCCCTTATTCAAGAAGAGCTGCAAAGAAAAGTTTGGGAACTATAGATCATTAAGCCCAACATCTACAGTGGGTAAGTTACTTGAGAAGATTCTGAAGGGTAAGATATACATGCATTTCAAAAGGTATGATTTGATTAGGAGTAGTCAGCATGTGTATGGGAGATTATGCCTCACAAATTAGTTAGAGCTCTTTGATGAAGTGACCAGGAAGTTTGACGATGGTAGGGCAGTAAGTGTAGTCTCTACGGATTTCAGTAACGCATTTGGTAAGGTTCCACATAGTCGGCTGCTCTGGAAGGTCAGGTCACATGGAATCTGGGGGCAGCTGGTAAATTGGATACACAATTGGTTTGATGGTAGGAAGGAGAGGGAATAGTAAAAGGACGTTTGTTGGACTGGAGGCCTGTGACTAGTGGAGTGCCTCAGGGGCCAATGCTGGGCCCAGTACAGTCTGCTTTCCATAGCAATGATTTGGATGAGAATGTACAAGGCATGATTCAGAAGTTTGCTGATGACACTAAAATAGGTGGTATTGTGGACAGTGGGGAAGGTTCTCAGAAATTGCAGCCGGACCTTGATCACCTGGGGAAGTGAGCCAAGAAATGGCAAATGGAATTTAGTAGAGATGAATAGGAGGCCTTCCATTTTCGATAGTCAAATCAAGGCAGGAGTTTAATCGTGAATGGTAGGGCCTTAGAGTGTAGTGGAACAGGTTCACAATTTTCAGAAAATGGAGTCACAGGTAAACAGGGCAGTGAAGAAGACTTTTGGCACATTGGCCCTCAGCAGTCAGGGCATGGAGAATAGAAATTTGGAAGTCATGTTGCAGTTGTACAGGACATTGGTAAAACCACACTTGGAATATTATGTTGGTTTTGGTCACCTTGCTATAGGAAGGATGTTATTAATCTGGAAAGAGTGCAGAAGCAATTTATAAGGATGTTGCTTGGACTCAGTGGTCTGAGTTATAGGGAAAGGTTGGAAAAGCTAGGACTTTTTTCTTTAGAGCACAGCCGAATGAGGGAGGATTTTATAGAGGGGTACAAGGTCATGAGAGGCATGGATAGGTGAATGCCTAGGGTTGGGGAATCAAGGACTAGATTAGATTACTTACAGTGTGGAAACAGGCCCTTCAGCCCAACAAGTCCACACCGACCCACCAAAGCGCAACCCACCCATACCCCTACATTTACCCCTTACCTAACACTACAGGCAATTTAGCATGGCCAATTCACCTGACCCGCACATCTTTGGACTGTGGGAGGAAACCGGAGCACCCGGAGGAAACCCACGCAGACACAGGGAGAATGTGCAAACTCCACACAGTCAGTCGCCTGAGGCAGGAATTGAACCCTGGTCTCTGGCGTTGTGAGGCAGCAGTGCTAACCACTGTGCCACCGTGCCGCCCAAAAGACTAGAGGACAGCAGTTTAAGGTATGAGGGGAAAGAATAAAATGGAACCCGAGGGGCAACTTTTTTTACACAGAAGGTTGTATGCATATGGAATGAGCTGCCAGTAGAAGTGGTTGAGGCAGGTACATTGACAACATTTAAAAGGCAAATGGACAAATACATGGATAGGACTAGATTAGAAGGAAATGATCCATGTGCAGGGAAATGGGGTTAGCGCAGATGGACATTTTGTTCGGCATGAACCAGTTTGGGCCAAAGGGCCTGTTTCTGTGCTGTGGGACTCTATGATTCTATGACTCTATGACTATATTAATATGATGATTAAGGTACTGGATGAGTAACCCAGAGTCCCAAATTCATAATAAAAGCAGAAACCAACCAAGCACTGAACGATGTGTGCATCAGTTGGGAGAAAGTTGGGAGGATTGCTTGAGTTTGGTGGTAAGGAGCTTCCAACATCAAGAACAGAAATTTTAGCCAGATTCTGTATGGTGAGATCTAGTGCATGTCAGGGACTTCTCTGCATTAGCATGCATTAATATCATCATGCTTCATTCATATGTAGTTTTCCATTGTCTCACACCCACATAGGAACTAGGTGGTAAGAATTCCTGACTTGAAAGTCAGAGTTCGCTCCTGCAGACTTTCATAAGTAACCAACATACCTGGGCATGCTTCATGGGCAGTGGCTGCATGTACCCCTCTCCAACCCAACATCCAGTTGCCTGGTGGCAAAGCAGAGTGCAAATTCCCTCTGTCCCTCATAATGGGATTAATTGACAGGAACTGTGCAGGGCACCTGTAGACTGCCAATGCTTAACCAGGTGCATGGCTGGGCTTTAAAGATGGTTTCAATGGCAGTGATCCTGAAAGTTCTGGGCAGAGGTCAACACATTCTGTCTCATAGAGAGAAACTCTCTATGAATCTGACTAAAACCTATACTTAGACAATTTCTGATAGGATATAGCCATTGTAATTGAAATTTCAAATAGAGCTGGGTATTTGAAATGAACTTAACACAATAAATATGGAATGAAAAGCTTGTGTTATTAATTATGATCACGGAACAACTGGTTTGTCTTGAAAAACCCAACTAACTGATTGACAGGTGTCATTTGGGAAGGAAACTTGCTGTCCTTATCTACTGCTCCTCCAGATTCATAGATATGTGGTGAATTCTTAATTGCCCTCTGAAATAGTCTCACAAGACAATTATTTGAGCATTCTTTTGTCAAATGTACACTTTCTGAGAAAGCAGAAAAGTTTACAAAGAGGAGAAATGGGGGTTTAGCAAAAAGGTTTTGTGTTAGAAAGATGGCAGTCTCGTATATAGTTCCATACAACATAAAATGAACGTGCACATATTTTCATAATTGGCCAATTAATACTGAGATAGTCGAGGTATACCAGATGATTGGTAAATCATAGTTGAATATTTGATTCCAAATCATTACCTTCAAATTATTGGTTGTTCTTATTTAAGTTACCTGTTAGAGAGTATGATGTGGTGATTGCTGTTGATTCACTCCTGAGGGCAGATCCACAACTTGATTCAACAAAACGCCCTTTTATGGAGACTAAAGGAGAACCTGAATTTTGTAACGCAACTTTCAGAGGAGTAATCCCATTGAACTGGACTGCTGACAGGCAGCCAACGAAGCCTTCTGTGTTCGCTCTGTGTGTCTCTTTATCTAGATTATCACTGTCTGCAACATGAATTAAACATCATGTGAAATTAGTCAGTTGCAGGACATGATAAAAGTCGACAACAAGTTAATTAAATGCAAATTAACACTTATAACTGCCCACACATTATGGATTGCAATCAGCTACAGCATTCGTTAAAATACATTTTGTTTACCCATATGATCCTCCTACATATAACGAAGCTAGAAGTTGCAAAGATTTAAATAAATACTATCTTAACAGTCAGTATTGTTAACCATTCCTTAAACTATTCATGCACAGCATCAACCCTTGCATTGATTCATTTCACGTCCTAAGTGCAAAGTGCAGCGAGAAATTGATTGTTAATTAGACTTAAGGAGGAATAGAAAATGTTGAAGTCAATTTTTCACAGGCTGCAGTCCCTTAATTGTAAATTCATCAGAATTTTAATCAAATTTGCTTGTGTGTCATTCTAACTTTCTCAATGACACTCTGAGGCCATTGGCAAGAAAAGCTCATTACTATCAAGAGAGCATTTATCATCAGGTTTACGACCAGAAGATCAATATTGAAAGCCATACATTCTTGAGGAATCTAACACTGCTCCTTAAATGTGCAAAAATTAGGAGCCCTGAGACCACACTTGACTGTACTTAGATTTCCAGTTTGCCCTCCGTAAGGTAGCCTTTTAACTGTCTGTCTATGAACACATCACCATAACCTGAAACACTAACTGTTACTCTCTCCAAAACTGTAGTCTGGTCTGCTGAGTAGTTTCAGAATTTTCGCTGATTATCACATATTTCCAGCAAATGCAATATTTTGCTTGTGGAAGAAAGATTTGGAACAATTATTTAGCCTAACAAAACTTATCAAATGGCATTTACCATGTGTCTTGGATCACAGGATGTATCCAAGCGGTTCTTTTGAGTTAAATGCAGTCTAAAGAAGACTTGCTAACATTAATTTACTCAGATAGGAACATTTGTTGAGTAATAATAAGAGATGAAAAAGGAAGAAAAACAAAGGACTGAAATATGAACAACTGAAGTAATATAAAAGATGAAAAAGGAAAGATGAGACAGCAATGAGCTTCACATCCTTCTGCAGTTTGGGAGCCTTCGATTGACAGCTGCTCTAAAAGCTTAGGTTTGTTCCTAGCACCGTTCGTGATCCCAGTCAGAGGTGAAGTCCAAAAATGTGGAACAAAACTTTCTCTTATTCAGTGTAACAAACAGCCAGCACAGAAAAACTGATACAGGAAACAAGCTGCTTACGAGTATAGAAAACAAGTTTAGATTGTGCCATTTGTGGCACGTACAGGAATGTTCATAGGACTCATTCAAGGTCATGCAGATGTTGAATATCACCAACATTTTCAGCCCAACCTATACACGATGGGAAGGTGTCAGGACCTAGTCAGCATTTACCAAGGTAAATTGGACTTCATAGTAAAAGCACAACTTGTTGTTGACAGAAAGCAGGATACTACAGCTCTAAAAACAACAGTGAATCCACCACTATCAATATCCTGGGGGTTACCATTGATCAGAAATCTGGGGGTTTACCAGATAAACGGAGTGGCGAAAAGAGCAGGTCAGAGGTTTGGAATACTACAGCAAGTAACTTACCATCTGACTCCACAAAGCCCACAGGCACAAGTCAGGAGTGTGACAGAATATTTCCCATTTGCTTGGATGGGTAGAGCTGCATCAACCCTCAAGAAACTTGACACTATCCAGAACAAAGCAGCCCGTTTGATTGGCACCACATCCACTTCCTCCACCACCGATACTCAGTGTGTACTATCTGCAAGATGCATGGCTGAAATTCACTAAATATCCTGAAACAGCACCTTCTGAACCCATGACCACTTCCTTCTTGAAGAACAAGAGCAGCAGATACATGGGCCTTCCATCATCTGCAAGTTCTCCTCTAAGCCATTCATCATCCTGACTTGGAAATATTTTACCATTCCTTTGGTGTTGCTGGGTCTAAATCTTGGACTTCCCTCCTTTAAGAGTATTGTGGATTAATCTACAGCACGTGGACTGAAGCAGTTCAAGGAGGCAGTTCACCAACCTCTCATGAGGAGCCAGGCATGGACAATAAATGAAGGCCCATTTCCCACAAGTGAAGATTTACAAGGATATTGCCAGGGTTGGAGGGATTGAGCTTTAGGGACAGGCTGAATAGGCTGGGGCTGTTTTCGCTGGAGTGTTGGAGGCTGAGGGATGATGTCATAGAGGTTTATAGAATCATCAGGTATTTTCCATGAGGTGGCGGCATCCAAAACTAGAATACATAGGTTTAAGATGAGAGTGGAAAGATTTAAAAGGGACTTAAGGGACAACTTTTTCATGCAGACGGTGGTGCGTGTTTGGAATTAACTACCAGAGGAAGTAGGGAAGCTGCTACAATATTTAAGCATCTGAATAGGAAGGGTTTAGAGGGGTCAAGTGCTGGCAAATGGGACTAGGTTAATTTAGGATATCTGGTTGGCATGGATGAGTTGGACTGAAGGGTCTGTTTTCATACTGTACATCTCTATGATTCTGTAATAAAAAAAATTAGCTCATTTATCACAGGGAAAATATTGAAAGATTAGATTACTTACAGGAAACAGGCCCTTCGGCCCAACAAGTCCACACCGACCTGCAACCCATCCATACCCCTAACCTAACACTACGGGCAATTTAGCATGGCCAATTCACCTGACCCGCACATCTTTGGACTGTGGGAGGAAACCGGAGCACCCGGAGGAAACCCACGCAGACACGGGGAGAACGTGCAAACTCCACACAGTCAGTCGCCTGAGTCGGAATTGAACCTGGGTCTCGGACGCTGTGAGGCAACAGTGCTAACCACTGTGCCACCGTGCTGCCCACATAAAGCTTTTATAAAATATTTATAAAAGGGCATTTGAAAAGTGCAAGGTAATCAGGCAAAGGTAACATAGTTTTCTGAATGGGTAATCATATTTAACCAATTTGTTGGCATTCTTTGAGGATGTAACGTGTTTTGAATGAAGGGAAACCAGTATGTGTACTGTGCTTAGATTTCCAGCAGGTAGTTGTTAAAGCGCCACATAAAAGATTATTGCATAAATAAAAGGTCAGGATGGAGAATATTGACATGGATAGAAGGTTGGCTGGCTGACAGGAAGCAGACAGTTGATATAAATTAGTCTTATTCAGGTTAGCAAGGTTAATGAATAGTTTACCACATGGATCAGTGGTAATCCTTGGACATTAATAGTTTGCCATTTATCTAAATTACTTGCATGAGGGTAGTCGATCTGCAGAATTCTTTCCTGCTGAGGACGGGAGAGAGAAGGTCGCAAAGTGCTTTAAAGATGGAAAGAGAATTTTTTTAATCAATACAGGAATCAAGGGTATTGGGGAAAGGCAGGAAAGTGGCATCAATTGAATGGCAGAGCAAAAAGATAAGCCAAATGGCCTACTTCCATTCTAAAGTCTCATCATCTTAAGAAATGGACTAAAGGCATAGTTGCCAGTTTTGCTGGTGACACACAGATGGGTCAGGAAGTAACAGCAAATTTTTGTGGATGCTGGAAACTGTACTGGAAACAATAAATGCTGGAGATCCCAGCGGGTCAGGCAACATCCATGCAAAGAATGTAAGCTCTTGTTTCGAGTCTCAATGATTCTTGATCGGAGCTAAAGTGAGGTGTGGAGTGGGCAGCATTTGTGCAGTGGTGGGAGGGGTTAGAGTGCTGGATGGGAAAAGATGTTGATAGTTCAGATTAAGTGATCAGAATGTGCGAAAGGCAGAGCAAACATGTGTCAAACTGCCAGACATAAAAGAACAATCAGTCCTGCTGGGGTGACGGAAAGGGAAAGAGGGTGAAAGAGAAGGTAACAAGTAAAGCTAAAAGAAAGGGAAGGAATGGGTTCACAAGTTGAAGGTGTTGAATGCAATATTGAGCACAGAAGGTTGTAAATTGACTAGTTTGAAGCTGAGATGTTGCTCCTCTGGTTTGTGCTATGCTTCGCTGGAATATTGCTGCATGCCAAGGACAGATAAGTGGGCATGTGAGCAAGATGCTGTGTTATAATGACCAGCCATGGGAAAGTTGGTTTCACTGATAAGGCTATTAAAAGCTATAGAGAGGTTAAGCGAGTGGACAAAAATCTGGCTCATGGAATTGGATGTGGGAAAATATTAAATTGTCCATTTTGGCATGAAAAATCAGCTTGGGGCTGTAGAGCTGTGAGATAGAGAGGGACGTGGGTGACCTAGTTTGTGAATCTCAAAAGGCTAGTATGCAGGATATCTTCAAGTAATTATTGTGAGGGGAATTTAGTACAAAAGTAGAAATATTATTCAACATGACACAGGGCGTTGGTGAAATCATATCTGATGTACTGCACATGGTATTAGTGACCTTATTTAAGGAAGGATATGAATGTAATCAAAAGTGGAATGGCTGGATTGTCTCAAAAGGAAAGGCTAGACAGGCTAGGTGTTTCAAAGAATGAAAGATGATTTGAGTAAAACATTTAAGATTCTGAGTGGTGGAAATGGATATAATTTTCTTCTTTTTTGAGAATCTAGAACACGAGGTCACAGTTTAAAATGAGATGTCACCCAATTAAGTCAGATGATTTTTTTTTCTCTGACAGAGGGTGAATTTTTGATTATCTTTTCCTTAGAAGGCAGTGGAAACATAGTCCTTGGTTATTTTTAAAGTGGAAGTACACAAATTTTTATTAAGCAAGTGACTGAAAGTGACTGATTAAGCAAGGGAATGTGGAGTAATCGGATAACCACAAACATATTAAAGGGAGGAAACTCAAGGGGCTGAGTGGTTGATTTCTGTTCCAAACCTATACACATTTGTACATGTAATTTTATACATTTATATATAAATTTGGAGGTATAGTTAATACTAAGGTATAAGTTACAAAATAAAAGTTTATATTAAAATAAACTTACAGAATGGGTGTGAGTAGGCACATAAGAGGAACTGCATGTTGGAATGAAGGAAAAGGAAGCTATATGTTATTTCAACATTATGACCAAATGTTGGAAAGGAATGAAAGATCCTCACATATGGAAAAAGGAAGATTACTAAAAATGGTGGGCTTAATTTTCTGATGTCCAGATAGTCAACTCTGCAGCATGGAGAACCTGTGGAATCCCCAACACAGTAGATGCTGAGGGAATTGCCCATAAACTGAATTTAACAACTGGCAATGCCCTTGCCTTGGAAATCTCTGCAAGTGCCCATTTAAATCAGCCAGCTAAGTGGGTTCTGCTGCAGTGAAGTTAAATGCCTTGGAAAAGTTGGACAATTAAAAACTCAGTGTGATTTCTGGGTTACTTCTTTTATGTTGATACCCCCAGCTTGCCATGTACACTTCCAACTACACTTTCCACAAACTTCTTGGAACACCTGGATCCTGACCAGACAATCCTGCACGCCCCCCCTTCCACCCCCCACCCACACTCTGCTAGTTTCCTAACTCCCAGAACCCAACATGCTTCTCCTCCACTGGATACGGATCTATAATCTTCACTCAGCACTCCATCCCCTATCTGAAAGCCTTATGTCTTGAAACTTGAACCATCTAATCCCCTACCCACCTGGCACTCTGTCCATCCAGCATCCTGCCCATCTGGCACCCTCACTTCACATATCTTAGATACATTCCTATCACCGTTAAATTAGTGGCTGCCTGTGTTGTTGGACATTTAATTAACAGAATGCATTAAATAAACCCACTGGAAAATGGCACAGCTTGACATCCCAGATGACCCTCAAACAAAGGGATTTGTTTGATTTAATGAATAGTCTTTCTGGAGAAGCCAAGATAAAAAATTTCCAACCAGGAATGCGGAGCTCTTTCTTAACAGAGAAAAAAGTAGAAGCAGAGTGGCAATATGATTGTCATTGTGATTCATTGGAAAATAAAGTCCAGTGTGGTGGCTAAGAAGCCCACAAATAATGCAAATAAGCAGAAAGGGTATTTTGCAAGGAAAAAGAATTGAAAAGCCATGTAATTATGTTTAGACCGAATTAAACATTGATTCGACCACAATTGGAATATTGTGTGCAGTTGTCATATCAATATTGTCTACAAAAACATCAGAAGGTATACAAAAGAACCACAAGGCTGACAGCAAAACTACAAGAATATCCTCATCAGAAAAGGCTGCACATGTTCTTGTACAGAAATTGAAAGCTTGGTGATTGATCCCATAGAAGTCTTTATGATCATGAAATGGCTTTATAGGATAGAACCAGATAAGTGTTTCCAATTATGAAAGACTCCAGAATCAAAGTAGATGAGTAAAGATTGTCATCAATGGGGAAACTTAGGACAAACTGTTTCATATATAGAATGGCAGCAAATCGTTACCACAAACATGAACGGTTCAATAGAATCAGTTCATTTAATGGGAAACTAGATAAGTTGTATCAGAAAAAATGAATAGTAAAATATGCTGATAGAAGTACATGAATAAAGGTAGGAGAAGGCTTATACAGGGCCAACAGAAATCTGTTCAGCTGGATGGTGTGTTTTAATGTTGCAGACCCAATGCAATTGGAAAAGTTAATTATGAATTTAGATAGCAGAGATCCTGCTGTATACTAGGTGCTATGTACAGGAAATTTTGTTGACCATTAAAATGATGCTTGTCAAAACTTAACTGTTACACTAGTTGCACTGGCATTAGGGGGATGGTTACCTCAGTTGGCTGGATGAGTGGTTTACGTGTAGAGTGAAGTTGACAGTATTGAATCAATTCCCTCACTGAATGAGGTTACCCATTAAAGGTACCACCTTTTCGTCCTCTCCCCTTACCTGATCCTTAGGTTAAACTACCACCAATCATTTCTCTCCCTAATGACAGAACAGCCCTATCTTCTGATAAAACTAAGATGACGTACCAAATTTTACCTTTGCTACCATTAACGTAGAATTGAAGGAGAAAATTGTGAGAATAAACTCATTTTAAGTTCATCCTAATGTAAATTTAGAACAGTTTATTGGAGAAGCCACTGGAATGGGCCTAATATTTTGTCTTAAGCCCAATTTGACACCATCCAAATGCCTGATTATAACTGTATGAATGACTTGATTTTGAAATAATTAAAATCTTACTCATTGTAATAAGGTGATATGAAGTCTCATGTCAATGTAAATGTAATGTCTGGTTTCCAATATCCAAACTCACAATAAGTCCCAATCAATCATCACTTCTGGATTCACTGATCCACGCTGACTCACGGTCTGACTCAAAACTTCCATTGCTAGATTGAAATCCCTCCATATCCTTCCCCTTCCCCATCCCTGTAACCTCAGTGCCACAAGTGCTCTGCACTCTTTCATTAATGGTCTCTTGGTAGTCATGCTTTCAGTAGAGTCTGAGATTTGATCATTACGTTTCCTCCCTTTCTTGACTTCCTTTTTTATATTAAGATTTAAAACATATTTCTTTGTTCAATTAGGATAAGACTCCTTGGTTTTGCTGTGTGGAAGATTCCACCCTCGCCATTTCTGTGCCCAATAGTGTCATGAGGTCCACTACATGTACAGCACGGGTGCAGTTTCTGAATCAGATCATGCCTCACAAACATTATTGAGCTCTTTGAGAATGTAACAAAACACATTGATAAAAATGGAGCAGTGGATGTGGTGTACATGGATTTTAGCTAGGCGTTTGATAAGGTTTCCCATGGTTGGCTCATTCAGTAGTATGGAGGCATGGGATACAATGTAACGTGACTGTCTGGATAAAGAATTGGCTGGTCCATTGAAGACAAAGGCGATAATAGATGGAAGGTATTCAGCCTGGAGCTTGGTGACCAGTGGTGTTCTGCAGGCATCGGTTCTGGGACCTTTGCTCTTTGTGATTTTTATAAATGACTTAGATGAGGAAGGATTGGTTAATAAGTTTGCTGATGAAACAAAGGTTGGTGGAGTAGATAGTTGGTGTAGAGGGCTGTTGTAGATTGTAACAGGACATAGACAGGATGCAGAACTGGGCTGATAAGTGGCAGATGGAATTCAACCTGGAAAAGTGTGACATGATTAATTTTGAAAGGTTGAATTTGAATGGAGAATACAGGGTTAAAGGCAGGATTCTTGGCAGAATGGGGGAACAGAGGGATCTTGCGGTCCATGTCCATAGGTTTCTCAAAGTGGCCGCCCAAGTTGGTAGGGTTGTCAAGAAGGCATATGGTGTGTTGGATTTCATTAGCAGGGGGATTGAGTTTAAGAGCTGTGGGATTATGTTGCAGCTCTCTAAAGCCCTGGTTAGACCACATTTAGAATATTGTGTTCAATATAGGTCACCTCATTATAGGAAGGATGTGGAAGCTCTAGAGCAGGTACAGAGGAGATTTACCAGAATCCTGCTTGGACTGGAGGGCATGTCTTATGAAGAAAGGCTGAGGGAACTAGGACATTTCTTATTGGAGTGAGAAAGGATGAGATGTGACTTGATAGAGGTGTATAAGATGATGAGAGACATAGATAGAGTGGATAACCAGAGACTTTTTCCCAAGGTGGAAATGGATATCATGAGGGGTCATAATTTTAAGGTAGTTGGTGGAAGGTTTAGGGGAGATGTCAGAGGTCAGTTCATGGAATGTCGGCAGTGGTAGTAGAGTCAGATATATTAGGGACATTTAAGCAACTCTTGGAAAGGCACATGGAAGATAGTACAATGAAGGGTACATAGGTTATTCTGATCTTCAAGCAGGATAAAAAGTCAGCACAACATCATGGGCAAAAGAGCCTGTACTGATCTATGTTCTATGAATCCATTCAAGTCAGAATGAGGTTCAAGCATCATTTCATTGAACCCCACTACCCATTCAGTTAACAGATACAACCAGAAGCTCAACCAACTCACTCCAAAGGAGTTTTAGATTGCGACATCATCAGGCATCTTGTAGTCCAAAGCTGTGAGTACTGATGCTGGATGCTCGCATTTTATTGCATGGTTGACCAAGCATTGCAAATCACTAGTTATTGATATATGTTAGAAAGATATGCAAGTTGATATTGAGCCTGTTATCAATATGCATTTCTTGTCCATCAATTCTGGAAAAAGACTTGAACATCAAGTTTCAGCATAAGGGCTTAAAAAAAAACTACCCACTGCACCACAGGAACACCAAAACACCGTGTATGTTGCTATTGCTTTTTATGTCATGACCGTGAGTTTGTCTTCTTTACAAAACAGCTTCCAATCACTGAATGAAGGTTGAATAGTTTCTCCATTACATCGATATTGTAGTACTGAAGAAAATGAATGGGTAATTGCAAGAACCTAGAGGACAATTCAGTGACTGTCACAAGGTAACAACACATTGTGGTGATTAAGTCATTTCACAGAAAATATCCAGAATGCTTGAATGATTCCAAACCACAGAAAAACTCAAAACTCTGGAAAACTGAAATGAGAATAGAAATTGTTGTTGTATTTGTGTCACAGTTTATCAACCTTGAAATATGTTACATCTTTGAAATGCATTTCAACCTGCAGTATTCTGTATGATATAAATGGAATTTGGGGGTGGGTGCAATTTTCTGCTGTTTGAAGTGAGTTATTTTGTACAGTGAGGGAAGGTGGTTCGATGTCATCACAACTGAATCCTGTGATTTGAAGTGAGGTGGTATTAAACTTTCATTTTACTGCAGTGATGTTGGATTTTGTTTCTCGATGTATTATAGGACAATATTGTACTTTGTACACATTTTAGAATGTAATGCTCAGGGAGAAATAAGAGCTTTTTCCATCGCTGAGAGAAAATCTCAAAGAATGATGAAAAACTATACCACTGGAATAAATAGAAATTAGGACTGGGGTAATAGTTCCAGTCATCAGCACTGCATCACAACAAACTCAAAATGAACAATCAGTGCTTCTGATATTTGCTCTTTGTTGCAAGCGTATCAATCAATCAGAAGGATTTATGATAAAAATGCTCGGGTCAGGGATGTCACTGATCAGCTGCAGAGCATTCTAAAAGGGGAGGGTGAACAGCCAGTTGTCTTGGTGCATATAGGTACCAACGATACAAGTAGAAAGCGAGATGAGGTCCTGAAAGAAGAATTCAGGGAGCTGTGAGAGAAGTTAAAGGGGAGGGCCTCAAAGGTTGTGATCTCAGGATTACTACCAGTGCCATGTGCTGGCCAGCATAGAAATGAAAAAATAAGCAGGATGAACATGTGGCTTGAGATGGTGTAAAAGGGAGGGGTTCAGATTTGTTGGACATTGGGACCGGTTCTGGGGAAGGTGGGACTATTACAAGAGACAGTCTACATCTGAACCATCCTTGGGGGAGTTTTTGCCACTGCTGTTGGGGAGGTTTTAAACTAATATGACAGGGGGCTGGGAACCAGAAGAGAAAACAAGTAGGAAGCAATGTGGTGATTGGAGACTGTAAGAATTATGAAGATAACATTAATAAAGGGAAGAATAGGCAGAGAGTAAGTGAGCGCAAAAGAACTGGTGGCCTGAAATGCATCTACTTTAATGCAAGGAGTATAGTGTGTAAAGCAGATGAACTTAGAGCTTGGATTGGTGCCTGGGAGTGTGACATTATTGCCATCACAGAGACTTGGCTGAAGGAAGGGCATGATGAGCGGCAACTAAATGTTCCAGGATATAGAAGCTTCAGACAGGACAGTGAGTGAAGTAAAAGAAGGGGTGGACTTGCATTGCTGGTCAGGGAAGATATCACGGCTGTGCTACAGGAGGACACTATGGCGATCTTGGGTTGTGAGGCATTATGTGTGGAGCTGGGAAATACGAATGGTGCAATTACATTGTCGGGGCTGTATTACAGACTTCCCAACAGTGAGCGTGAGATAGAAGAACAGATAGGTAAACAGATTATGGAAAGATGTAGAGGCAATAGGGTAGTGGTGATGGGAGACTTTAATTTTCCCAATATTGACTGGGCTACACTTAGCGTCAGAGGTCTGGATAGGGTAGAATTTGTAAGAAGTGTCCAGGAGAGTTTTCTAGAGCAGTATGTCAATAGTCCGACGAGGGAAGGGGCCATATTGGACCTGGTACTGGGGAACAAGCCAGACAAGTGGTAGATGTTGCAGTGGGGGATTTCTTTGGGAACAGTGGCTACAATTCTGTAAGCTTTAGAACACTTGTGGATAAAGAGAGTGGTCCTAAGGGAAGAGAACTAAACTGAGCCAAGGCCAATTATATCAAAATTAGGCAGGAGCTGGGAAATTTGGATTGGATTACAGCTATTTGAAGGGAAGTCCACATTTGAGATGTGGGAGGCTTTCAAAGATAAGTTAACGGTAGTGCAGGATAGGCATGTCCAGTTGAAGGCAAAAGATAGGAAGGGCAAGATTCATGAACTGTGGATGATAGGAGAAATTGTACGACTAGCCAAGAGGAAGAGAAAAGCGTTCTGTTCTTAACTGCCTTGACCTTAATGGGTCCTGGATGAATATCAGAAGAGTAGGACGAGTCTTAAGCAAGGAATCAAGTGGGCTAAAAGGGGTCATGAAATAGCTTTAGCGAGCAGAATTCAGGAAAATCTCAAGCATTTTATTCTTCCATAAGAAGCAAGCAGGTAACTAGAGAAAGGATTGGTCCACTAAAAGGTAATGAAGGAAGGCTGTGTGCCGAACCTGAGAGAATGGGTGAGATTATGAATGATTACTTTGCATCAGTGTTCACTGAGGAGAAGAACATGATGAATCTTGAGATTAGAGAAAGAACTTTGATTAGTCTGGATCACAATGGCATTAGTAGGGAAGATGTGTTGGATAGGCTAGAGGTTATTAAGGTGGACAAATCCCCAGAAATGGATGGGATCTATCCCAGGTTACTGAGGGAGGCAAGAGAGGAAATAGCTGGGGCCCTGACAGATATTTTTGTGGCATCCTTAAATACAGGTGAGGTGCCGGTGGACTGGAAGTTTTCTCATGTTGTCCCCCTGCACAAGAAGGTAGTAGGGATATTCTGGGTAACTACAGACCAGTGAGCCTGACGTCAGTGGTGGGGAAGTTGCTGGTGAGGATACTGAGAGATAGGATCTATTTATATTTAGAAAAGAATGGGCTTATCAATGATAGTCAACATGGTTTTGTGCAGGGGAGATCATACCTTACCAATTTAATAGAGTTCTTCAAGTAAGTGACCAAGTTGTTAGATGAAGGAAGGGCTGTTGATGTCATATACATGGACTTTAGTAGGCATTTGATAAGGTTCCCCATTGTAGACTAATGGAGAAGGTTAAGTCATATGGTGTGCAGGGTATTCTAGCTAGGAGGATAAAGAACTGGTTGAGCAACAGGAGACAGTAGTAGTTGAAGGGTGTTTCTTGAAATGAAAGAAAGGTGACCAGTGGTGTTCCACAGGGGTCAGTTTTGGGGTCACTGTTGTTTGTAATATACATAAGTGATCTAGAACAGGGCACTGTTGGTACGACCAGCAAGTTTGCAAATGACACAAAAATTGGTGGAGTAGCAGAAAGCATAAGGGCCTATCAGAGAATACAGGAGGATATAGATAGACTGGAGAGTTGGGCGGAAAGGTGGCAGATGGTTTTCAATCCAGACAAAAGTGAGGTGATGCATTTAGACAAGGCTAATTCTGGAGCAAAATTATACAATAAATGGAAGAGCCTTGGGAAAGGTTGTTGGACAGAGAGATCTGGGAGTGCAGGTCCGTTGTACCCTGAAGATTGCTGAACAGGTGGATAGAGTGGTCAAAAAGGCATATGGTATGCTTGCCTTCATTGGACGTGGTATTGAGTATAAGAGCTGGCAAGTCACGTTAAAATTATACAAGGCATTGTTTCGGCCACATTTAGAATACTGTGTACAGTTCTGGACGCCACGTTACCAAAAGGATGTGGACACTTTGGAGAGGGTGGAGAAAGTGAAGACTGCAGATGCTGGAGATCAGAGCTGAAAATGTGTTGCTGGAAAAGCGCAGCAGGTCAGGCAGCACCCAAGGAACAGGAGAATGGATGTTTCGGGCATAAGCCCAAAGAAGGGCTTATGCCCAAAACGTCGATTCTCCTGTTCTTTGGATGCTGCCTGACCCACATTGGAGAGGGTGCAGAGAAGGTTTACGAGGATGTTGCCTGGTATGGAAGGTGCTCGCTATGAAGAGACGTTGAGTAGGTTAGGTTTATTTTCACTAGAAAAAAGGAGATTAAGGGGGGACCTGATTGAGGTTTACAAAATCATGACAGGGTGGATAGAGACGAGCTTTTTCCCAGGTGAAGGATTCAATAACCAGAGGACATGCTTTCAAGATGAGAGGTGGAAAGTTTAAGGGGGATACATGCGGCAAGTACTTCACACAGAGGGTGGTGGGTGTCTGGAACGCTTTGCCAGCAGAGGTGGTAGAGGCAGGCACGGTAGATTCATTTAAGATGCGTCTGGACAGATGCATGAGTCGGTGGGGAGCAGAGGGATACAAATGCTTAGGAATTGACTGACAGGTTTGGACAGTACATTTGGATTGGCTCAGGCTTGGAGGACCAAAGGGCCTGTTCCTGGGCTGTAAATTTTCTTTGTTCTTTGTTCTAATTCTTTATTGAAGGATAAAACGAAATACAATGTCTATTCGAGCTAAGTATAATACATGGGATGGCTACCATTGCACTTTAAACTGCCAGGAGAAAATGAGGACTGCAGATGCTGGAGATCAGAGCTGAAAATGTGTTGCTGGAAAAGCGCAGCAGGTCAGGAAGCATCCAAGGAGCAGGAGAATCGACATTTCGGCATGAGCCCTTCTTCAGGAAGAAGGGCTCCTGAGCCATTCCTGAAGAAGAGCTCATGCCTGAAACGTCGATTCTCCTGCTCCTTGGATGCTGTCTGACCTGCTGCGCTTTTCCAGCAACACATTTTCAACTTTAAACTGCCAACAAATCTTATCTGTAGCTCCCCTAACTCCCAACCTCAGTCTCAAAGAAGGGTTACAGCCGAAACATTGACTTCTCCACCTCCCTGATGTTGCCTGGCTTGCTGTGTTCAGGAATGTGTAGGTTAGGTGTATTAGTCAGGGGTAAAATATAGGATAGTATGGTTGGGAAATGGGTCTGGATGGGTTACTTTTTGGAAGGGCGATGTGGACTTGCTGGGCTGAAAGGCTTGTTTCCACACTGTAGGGATTCTATGGTGTTCTTCCAGCCTCCTGCTTGTCTACCTTGGATTCCAGCATCTGTAGTTTTATTTTGTCTCTAACAAATCATGGGACTAGTTGTCATCATCTTTAGCAATCACTCATTAATACGAATGTGATTGTTCACCTAAGAAATTCTGTGTCACTGGGCATTCGTTCTGTGGCTCCTTGCATGGTTGATCAGCCCAAATCTGAAGCTGAGTCTCTGACAATAGGTTTGACCGGTGTTTCCAGGAAGTGGAATTGGTCCTGAGCCTTGAGATCACTGGTGTCCCTTTCCCTTGTTCACTTATTAGACTTTCTCTTGCTGAGAAGTCTCAAAAGAATTATGTCCCTTCATACAAGTCACAACCTCATCAAGATACATGCACCTCAGACCACAACAGCATTATTCTGTTTCAGTTGGACCAAAGTTCTCTTATATATTGATGGAAAACACTTTTGAAAATTGTCAGTTAATGAAATTCTAGACAGACTGGATTAAAAAGTTAAGACCATAACACCTATTCTGAGTAAGAGGCACGAGTATCACATGAACATCCTCTGGAGGTTAGGTGTTTGCCTCTGAATTCCCTGACTCTGACCTGTTACAGTAGCGACAGTAGTTATGTAGCTGGTCCAGCACATATCAGGTTGATGGTAGAAGCAAATGTGGGCCCTTCAGCCCATTGAGTCTGAGTCACCATTCAATGAGGTCATGGTCGATCAGATAATCCTAAACTCAGCAAGGGAGGCCTAGTGGTATTATCGCTAGACTGTTAATCCAGAGACCCAGGTCATGTTTTGGGGACCTGTGTTCAAATCCTGCCATGGCAGATGGTGGAATTTGAATTCAACCAAAACCTGGAATTAAAAGTCTAACGATGACCATGAATCCATTTTTGGGAAAAACCAGCAGGTTCATTAATGTCCTTCAGGGAAGAAAGTTGCCATCCTTACTTGGTGTGGCCTATATGTTACTCCAGTAATGTGGTTGACTCTTAACTGCCCTCTGGGCAATTAGGGCTGGACAATAAATGTTGGCCTAGCCAATGATGTTCTCATCCCATGAATGAATAAAAAATCTTAACTTTCCTGCTTTTCCCCCATAATGTTTGATTCCCTTACAGATTAAAAGTCTATCTCAGCCTTGTCAACTCTTTGAGATAAAGCATTTCATACGTTTGCTACCTTTTAAAAGAAGAAATTCCTTCTCATCACTATCTAAAATGGGGGACCCTTAAGCTATGTGGTCACAGATTCTCCCAAAAGGGGAAACAACCTTTCTACGTCTGATCATATTAGATTCCCTACAGTATGGAAACAGGTCATCTGGCCCAACAGGTTCACACCGACCTCCAAAGAGTAACCGACCCAGACCCATTTCCATATAACGCACCTAACATTATGGGCAATTTAGCATGGCCAATTTACCTGACCTTCACATCTTTGGACTGTGGGAGAAAACCGACGCAAACACGGGGACAATGTGCAAACTCCACACAGACATAAGAAGTTTGAATGATTGGAAAGATCACTACTCATTTTTCTAAACTCCAATGTGTTTTGGACTAGGCCAGACCACTCAAAAGATTCTTGAGCAGGCAACCCACAGACCATAACTATGCAATTTGTTTCGGTAAGTGTACAGTGAAAGTTACCCGGAGTAAGTTAACTAGGTTGACTACTAGATTTTAGAACAAACAGAAATTTATTCACAAAATTACACAATGAAACACAAAGAACAGAATAAAGAACCCCTACTGAACTCAGTCAATCCAAACTAGGACCTAATTACTGCTGTTCCGAATATACACAAAGGTCCTAATAAGCAATCCTCTTAAAGACCAGTTTAAAAAAAGGAACAGCTGCTGACAGGTGAAACTAGAAGGGCAGAAAGAGAAAGAGTTTCCACACAGGTCACTGTTAAACTCTCAACTAGTTCTGAACTGAACTGCTAGAGAGCTGACCACTCCCCTTTCATGACATAGGTCACTTCTAAAACATGACCACTTTGGCGTAAAGTCTCATCTGTTTACATATAAGCAAAAAGGTCTCTCAATGCCCTTTAATCTCTGTACCAAACCAGACTAATCTGTACCGGGAGCAGTTTATGACCCCTCTGGAAAAAAAAAGCAAGGACACAGTATCCTTGAGAATAAGAATAGCTTTTAGAAAATAAGGGACCAGCTTTGTGACAAATGAGTATGATCCTATCGGAGATAACTTCTCTTCATAAGACAGTCCCTTCACAACACAGTATCAGCTAAGTGAACCTTCTCTGGATTGCCTCCAATGCCAATATATCTTTTCTTGAAGATATCATATGGGGATGATGTGTCTAGCTTGAGTGCTACCTGACTTTAGTAGTCCTCAGTTAAAGTGCTGTCCAATGGTGTCAGCATGGGAAAGCTCTGCAGCTGCTACTGCTGTGGCACACTGTAGGGTTCACATGTGTAGTCGGTGGTCATCTTTCCTTTTAATTCACATTGAGTGCAAGCAATGAATAGCACCACAATAGACAGAAAATAGATGTGATACCTTGAGATATTGTGAAGTTCTTCCAATTGTTAGACTAGCTAATTTTATGCTTGTGTAAGAATGTGTCAGGATGAAACTAGATGAAGTTGAATTTCCTCTTCAATCACGTGGTAATCATGTCTCTTATTCAGAATGTATTTGACCCCTTCTTCTTTTCCCTCACCTCTTTTTCTTCCAAATGTTAGACTGTGTTGACTCCACCTCAACATTAATAGACTTTGCCTGGGAGAATCAACATGTTTAATTCCAACTACATGATGCCATATAGAGCTAAGGGGCAACATTCTTGCTGATCTGTGGGAGCACTTCTGTAGAAGATGTTATGGACCATACCATACCTCTTAAAACATATTAAGATGATAACCTAGACCCCAACCTTTTCATATTTTTAAAAATAAATGTAAGGCATTCTGTTCTGGATGCCTTCAATTGGTCAACATATTAGGCTTGATGCAAAGCACACTTCATTTTTACACTGTAGTTTAAATACAAAGAAAGAAGAACTGGAATAATTTAACTCAATTGGAACATTTAACAGAATAATAGATTATTTAACTACAAAACAACGTCAGCTCCAACATTATAACATCCCATAAACACACCCTTGGCAAAGGTAAATTCAATAAAATAGATTGTCTCGTATGCAATTCTAGCAGCAGGAAGAGAACCCCAACTTTTAGCTGTAACAGAGAGAGGAATAAGAGCTTCCATATCCACCTTCATGACTCCAGCAACTGCTGAAAGCTGAAACTAAAATCTTGGTTCTGTGGGAGCTTGGCCCCATCCCTTCAAGCTGCTTCTATTGTTCCAACTTCATTAAAAAAAAAACTAGCTGGAGTCAGAGTGGACAGCTCATCTCCAAATTTTCAACACTTGCTTTTAAAAAAAGTGACAGAACAAATCCTTCTTAAAGACACATCTCATAGCAGACACCTGTGATTGATTCAAAATTGTCATTCGTTTGGTCTCCCAAATGGTCCAAGATGAAAAAACTAGTTGAGATGAGAGTTCTGTTTTCCTCAAGACAAACATTTGTGAGCAATACTCATTCTGTTGCCATGGATTCCTGCAAGAAAGATCCAACTGTAACATCCACTTTGGTATTAATAGATGTCTGCAAAGTCCTTCAAGCTTTCCAGTTTGTTGCAGATGCTCTCAGGCATGTAATCCATTGAACTCACCTATTGATGGAATACAGAAACTGTCCTTATTTAGAATCACCTCTGTTCTCTTCAGTAGAGTTATGACATTAACTTGTCTTTTTGTGATCTGATTCCTCGGGGATCCTTTCCAATTCCAATCCACTGCAGTTCAATCAGATGTCCAATCGCCTTGTTGGCATGCCAGTTGTAAAATGGCAGATCTTAGAGGTTGGCTTGATGAATAGGAGTTAAATGTGCCATCAGGTCGTCACATTAAGCAAGTGACTTATTTGGTGAAAGAAAGAAAAGATGCACTAACACGTTTCTAGATGATCTCCAAAGCTCTTTGTTAATGATATCAATGCCTCTTCCATGGGTCTCATTGTTTTCTGCATGGTAGAACCTCCTCCCTGCCCTGTTCTCCAAGATGAGGTGAGGGAAACTAATATGTGTCTAGTTTAAGAGTTTTTGAGATGACCACAGCAGCTCAGCATCAATTCCCAACAAGTGTGCGTAGTTATCTCAAACAGCAGATAATAAAGCAGGCATATAGAATTTTGGCATTTATTGTGAATGGAATATATAAGCACTTGGGAGTATAATGTCCAATTTTGATATTCTTACTTGAAAAGGGTTGTAGTTGTACTGGAGGCAGTTCAGTGGAAGTTTCACTAGATTTTTTTCCAAACATGAAGAACTTGGCTAACAAAGAGCGATTGAGCAGTTTAGGCCACCCTCTTGTGGAGTTTAGCAGACGAGAGGAAATCTACTTGAGTTAAGTAACTAAAGAGGGAATTGACAAAGTAGGTTTGGAAAGATGATTCCTCGTGTGGGGCAATCTGGAAGGAGAGGATAAGGGGTAGCAGATTTAAAACAAAGGTAAGGACACATCACTTCTCATTGTGAATTTGGAATTCACTATTTTAGACTGCAGTGGAAGCTAGAACATTTAAGGAGGAGATAGACAGATTTTTAATTAATAATGGATTGAATAGTAATGGAGAACAAGCAGGAGAGTGGAGTTGAGGCTTAGATTAAATCAACCGTGATGATATTAAATGGCAGTGCAGGCTCGAGACATGAAATTGCCTCCTCTTATTTCTAGTACTTATGTCCTTATGTACACACTCCTAGCAGGATTCAGGCCACAACAGACATTGTTAATTGAGATGAATATTATTCAATTTTAGGCATCTACAAAAATATATGTGTACCTCCGTGACTGTGAACCTTATTTTTTTGTAAGGTTACCAAGGGTAAGAATATTTGAACTACACTATCTAGGTTTGCTCAGCTTCTGTTCTTAAATACATTCAAAATAAATTAAGTTAAATCAGAAATTTAGTATGATGTTGTCCAACTGGATTGGAAACTGCAGCTTTCATTGTGAATCTGCTCATAGTTGCTTGCTTTAATTCTCTGATTTTAATACTTTTGGGGATAAGAACATACAGAAACATCAAATCCTCTCAGAGTTTTGAACTCAAGTGTTATCTGCAAAGTCTCTTTAAAGCGCCTACAGCTTAAAGAGCAGACAACAGCAAAGATTGCCATAGCTGTACCAACTGAAAGGCATCACACATAGGAACAAGAACATGGAGAATTTGGAAGAGAAGTAAACTTAAAAAGAAAAGTAAGCTTGTTTTCAATCCGCTTGAATTGTCAAGTTTTGGGATGAAACAATATTGACTATAAGGTGTCCAAAAAAAACCCTTTAAAAATGACAATTCAACTGTGAGGAATGTCCCCATTTTGAGCCATAACGATGTTTCATGTGGAATGTAACGATGTGTTTAGATACAGCAACACTGTAAGACCATTCATTAAATCTGTGATTATACGAACACCCCTCAGGATGTGTGTTACTTGCCTCTGGATCCCCAAACCATGACCTCTTACAGCAGCCATAGTATTTGTATAGCTGGTCCAGTTCAGTATTGAATAAAAATCTGGAACAACTCCACATGCTGGAAATTAGAAACAAAAAACAGAAATTGTTGGAAAAGCTCAGCAAGTCTGGCAGCATCTGTGGAGAGAAATTACAGTTAACATATAGGTCCAGTGACACTTCTGATTTGTCTCCACAGATGCTACCACACCTGCTGACCTTTTCCAACAAATTCTGTTTTTGGTTCCAATTCAATATTGGGCTGACAGTCATCCTCATGGTGTTAATAGTGGTGTCATACTGACACTGGCTTATCACATTCATGACTGAGAGTGAGGAATGGGGGAAACTGCAAAGGTAGAGCTGGATTGATACATGGGAGACAAGGTTTTTCCAAGGACGGCCAACTATTATACAATACATTAAGACTTAATCAAGAAGAAACATGAATGAATTATCACAAGTGGTGTAACTTTGAAATAAAAACAAAAATGATGCAGTTATAGAAGTACTTGATGCAACTGGAATCTTTACTGAGTTAGTTGATCTCATTGTAACATAGCAATCCTCAAAGTTGCGTAAGCATTTAGGGGGAGGTGATGAGGACTAAGATCAGCCAGTATTCCTACTCCTGATGATGACAAAATGACTTCATCCAGAAAGTCCCTGTGTGCATTTTTATCAGCGTTAAAAATCACACGCCAGGTCATAGTCCAACAGGTTTATTTGGTAAGCACTAGCTTTCAGAGCACTGTTCCCTTATCAGGCAGCTATCTGATGAAGGAGCAGAGTTCTGAAAGCTAGTGCTTCCAAATAAACCTGTTGGACTATAACTTGGTGATGTATGATTTTTAACTTTGTCTACTCCAGTCCAACACTGGCTTCTCCACATCATTTTAATCAGGAGAAGGCTGGGTCTTACCTGTCCCCATCTGTCTTCCTGCTCAAATTCAAGCTCTGTTTACATGTACATTTGAAAATACTGTGAATCACAAGATACAAGGAATTGTAGCAGAAATGGGCATTTGGCCCATTGAACTATCACCACCATTTAATACATTCATGGCTGATCTTGGATATGTTTATTCAGTCCCAGGATCCAACAAGCCAGTGGAAGAGGTGGAATGGAGGTGAACAAGCAACCCAGAAGAAAATGTATTTTATATTAATGACATCAGGAATAAGAACAGAACAGACCAATTTTCCTTACCCAGAGAGGGTGGTGAAGGCAGGTAGTCTCACAACTTTAAAGCTGCAAATGTGTTGCTGGTCAAAGCACAGCAGGCCAGGCAGCATCTCAGGAATAGAGAATTCGACGTTTCGAGCATAAGCCCTTCATCAGGAATAATTCCTGATGAATAATTCCTGATGAAGGGCTTATGCTCGAAACGTCGAATTCTCTATTCCTGAGATGCTGCCTGGCCTGCTGTGCTTTGACCAGCAACACATTTGCAGCTGTGATCTCCAGCATCTGCAGACCTCATTTTTTACTCACAACTTTAAAGACCCATCTGGATGAGCGCTTAAAATGCCAGTTCATAATAGGCTACAGACCAAGTGCAGGTAAATGGGATCAGTGTAGTTTGGTGCTTGCTGGTCAGCACAGGAGTGGTGTACCAAAGGGCATGTTTCTTTGCTGTATGGTTCTATGACTTCATGAAAAAGTAGATAATTTTACCCCTCAAGCCTGCTTCACTGTTCAGTATGGTCAGGGCTTATCTGCCAGTTCAAATCCACTAGCCTGCCTACTCTCATGTTCTGTGATACCTTGAAAGAGCAAAAATCAACTAATCTTAGTCATGAATAAAGCTACTGACACAGCATCCACATCCCACTGACAGTGGCAATTCCAAACACTCGCGTCCTGCCAGTCAGACAATGACTCAGATGAGGAGAAATCTTTTCATTTTGTCTGAATCATTTGAGGATGTATTGAGTGGGGACCCAGAGGCTGCATGATCTAGACATTGAAAGAAAATTTCCTTGTGTAGGCCAGTCCAGCGCTTGGGACCTCTGTTTTAAAATTAGGAGTTGAATTTTCAGGACAGAGATGAAAAGAAATATTTTCTCTCAGAGAATTGAGCGACTTTGGAACTCTCTGACTCAAAGTAGTAAAGGTGGGGCCAGTGAATATTTTAAAATCAGAGGTGGATAAATTCATGGGGTCAAGAGTGTGGTGCTGGAAAGGCACAGCTGGTCAAGCAGCAGGAGAATCGACGTTTCGAGCATAACACTTCATCAGGAATGAGGCCAATCCACCTCCCACATCTACTGCATCCGTTGCTCTCGATGTAGTTTCCTCTACATTGGGGAGACAGGACGTCAACTCACAGAGCATTTCAGGGATCATCTCTGGGACACACGCACCCAACAACATCACCGGTCTGTGTCTGACCACCTCAACTCCCCCTCCCACTCCGCCAAGGACATGCAAGTCCTGGGCCATTCCGACCTTAGCTCCTGCCTTCAGACCCTCCAACCACATGGCATTAATGTCAATTTCACCAGTTTCCTTATCTCCCCTCCTCCCCCCCAACTCATCCCAGATCCAGGCCTCCAAACTGGCACTACCCTCTTGAAATGTCCCACCTGTCCATCTTCCTTCCCACCTATGCACTCCACCCTATGCTCTGACCTATCACCATCACCCTCTACCTTCATCTACCTATCGCCCTCCCACCTATCTGCCCCCAGCCCCATCCTGTCTTCTATTTGTCTCTCACATCCCCCTTCCACTGCCTCCCCACTTCCACATTCCTAACGAAGGGCTTATTTCTGAAACGTTGATTCTCCTGCTCCGCAGATGGTGCCTGACCTGCTGTGCTTTTCCAACACCACACTTTTCGACTCTGATCTCCAGCATCTGCAGTCCTCACTTTCTCCAAGTGGATAAATTCTTGTTTGACAAGGGAATCAAGAATTATCAGGGTAAAGCAAGCATTATTTTAAATATAAGCAGATCAGCTACAATCTTATTGAATGGCAAAGTAATCTTGAGAGCTCAACAGTCTATTTCTGCTGCTATTTTGGATATTTGTATGTTCATAATTGATTGCCCCTTTATCTTCAGACTATTCTGCCTTGTTCTAAACTTCCCAATCGGGGAAGACAACCTCTCATTATTCACTTCGTCAAGCCCCTCCACTATCTTTTATGGCTTCAGTCAGGTCAACGTCTCATCTTTTTCAAAAATTGGTTCACAGGATGTGGGTGTCACTGCCTGAGCCAGCATTTATTACCCAATCCAAATCACCCAGACGGCAGTTAAGAATCAACCACATTGCTGTGAATGTCGAGTCACATGTAGGTAAGGATGATGGTTCTCTTCCCTAAAGAACATTAGTGAACCAGAGGAGTGTGTTGTCCAACAATCAATGATGGATTCATGGTCATTGTTAGACCTTTAATTCCAGCTTTCTATTGAATTCAAACATCACCATCTGCCATTGTGGGATTCAAACCCGAGACATTATTTGGATCTCTGGATTAACAGTTCTGTGATAACACCACTAGGCCATTGCCTCGCCTGATATGACAATCATCTCTTCCCAGAACTAATCCAGGGAACATTGGCTGTACTTTCCAAAGCAAGTATATTCTTCTTTAAGTAAGAAACAAAAACTGTGCACGGTATTCCAAGAGTGTTCTCACAACATTCTAGACAATTGTAGCAAGACATTGCTTTTGGATTCCAAATAATAAAAGCCAACATGTTAATTGATTGCCGTACTTGCATGCTAACCTTCTGTATTTCTTATACAATTTCAAGCAGGTTATTCTGAACATCAATATTTAAATGTTTTATGCTTTTTAAAACAGTATTGTTTTTCTGTTCCCACCCCAAAGTGAACAACTTCATGCTTCCCCACATTATATTCCACCTGTCATCTTGTTGAGCACTCACTTATTCTGTCTACCTCTCCAACCCTTTGTGGCCAGCTCACAACCTACACATGGCGGCACGGTGGGCGGCACGGTGGCACAGTGGTTAGCACTGCTGCCTCACAGTGCCTGTAGACCCGGGTTCAATTCCCGACTCAGGCGACTGACTGTGTGGAGTTTGCACGTTCTCCCCGTGTCTGCGTGGGTTTCCTCCGGGTGCTCCGGTTTCCTCCCACAGTCCAAAGATGTGCGGGTCAGGTGAATTGGCCAAGCTAAATTGCCTGTAGTGTTAGGTAAGGGGTAAATGTAGGGGTATGGGTGGGTTGCGCTTCGGCGGGTCGGTGTGGACTTGTTGGGCCGAAGGGCCTGTTTCCACACTGTAAGTCTAATCTAATCTAACATCAAACGTAGATGTATTGCTCGCAATCTCATCATAGTGAAATACCAAAAATTTCAAATTCTGCTCCTGAACACAATATTTCCCATTTTCACTGAGGCAGGAGGAGGGTCAGGCTGGGTTTAGTACATTTTTTTAACGGAGGTCGGTGCCCAATCAAATCACTAGCTGCGCTCACTGAAGTGGGCTTTTTTCTATCCCTGCAGTACAGAACCCAGAGTAAGCACATTGAACCTGCTGATGGCAGGTTGGCACTTGGTTGATCAATTTGGAGGTACCCCCATGAAAATGATTTGGGAGGGTGGGAGCCTGTAGTGGTGTTATATTCCTTGGGAGAGGGTGATATACTATTCTTTGGGATTATTATCAACAGAAAAACAGTGTCTAAAAAGCCCTGGAACTGCAGAGACGTCAAAGCAATGCATAATCTGTCAAGGCCTGTGAAGAAATCTCACGTTTGTCAAGAACGGCAGAGCATTCTGAAAGAGACAGTGAATAATTATGGTGCTGAAGACTTGGCCAAAAAGAAATGTTGCTGCAATGTGAATTTGGAGAGTTAGGGAGCATATTAAAAGGGAAAGATGACTAAAGATGTAAGCTCCAGATTACTTCCACTACCACGTGCAATTGAGTGTAGGAATAGGAAGACAGGTCAGATGAATGCATGGCTAAAGCAATGGTATAGGAGGAAGGGCTTTAGCTTTTTAGATCATTGGGACCTGTACAAGCTGGAAGGTTTGCACCTGAACTGGAATGGGTCCAAGCAGATGAGAAAATCATGGTCATGATGAGCACATGATAGGTCCAGAAAGTTAATTTCTATCTATTTTAATGAAAAGACCTTGACTAATAAGGAAGATGAACTTTTGAGCATTGGGAATATGATATCGTTGCACTCTTTGAGATATGGTTGAAGGAAGGGCAGCAAGCCCAAGCTCAACGAGGTTGAGGGGCGATAGGAGTTTATAACATTATAAATGGCATGGATGGAGTGGAAAGTGAGGCTTTTGCCCAGAGTGGAGGGGTCAATTACTAGGGGAGACAGGTTCAATGTGCGTGAAGGCAAGTGTAAAAGAGATGTGCGAGGCATGTTTTTCACACAGAGTGGGTGAATGCTTGGAACGTGCTGCCAGAGGAGGTGATGAAAACAAACACAATAGCAGCATTCAGGAAACACCTGGACAAAAACACGAATAGGAAGTGAATAGAGGGATACAGAACCTATAAGTGAAGACCATTTAAAATGAAAGAACAAAATGTGTTGGCACAGGCTTGGAGGGCCAAAGGGCCTGTTTCTTTGCTGTATTGTTCTTTGTAACCCTGGATGTCCAGGAATATCAAGACTTTGATAAAGAAAAATAAGGAAACATTTATCACTGACAGAGCATGAAAAAGAGGGGAGGCCTTTCAGAAGAGTGGAGAGAATGTAGGGGGTAGTTACAAAAACATTAGGAGGGTACATGAGTTATTTTGCAATTGGAAGCCTGTGACCAGCAGCGTACCATACGGATCAATGCTGGGACCCTTGTTGTTTGTTATGTATGTTAACAATTTGGATGTGAATGTAGAGAAGGTATAATTAACCAGTTTGTAGATTACATTTGGTGGTGTTGTTGATAGTGAGGAGAATGGTGTCAGTTGACAATGTTATATTGATCAGGTGTGCACAGCAATGATGAATGGGATTTAATCCAAATAATGTGAGGAGATGCATTTTCAAAGATCAAATGAAGGAAGGATATACACAATGCATGGTCAGTCCGAAGAGAATACTGAAGAAAAAAGGGACTTTGGTGTACAAGTTCATAGGTCCATGTAGGTGCCAATACAAATTGACAGGGTGGTGTAGAAGGCACATTAGACATTGGTCTTCATTAGCCAGGGTGAAGAATATAGGAGCAATGAAGTTGTATTACAACTTTTTAAAAGCATTGCTTAGGCCATAAATGGAATATTATCTGTATGTTTGGTAGCCACACTATCAGAAGAATATCGTCAGACTGGAGAGCGTGCAGAGAAGATTCACAAACATAGAAAAAAAAATACAGCGCAGTACAGGCCCTTCGGCCCTCGATGTTGCACCGATCCAAGCCCACCTAACCTACACTAACCCACTTTCCTCCATATGCCTATCCAATGACTGTTTAAATGCCCATAAAGAGGGAGAGTCCACCACTGTTACTGGCAGGGCATTCCATGAACCCACGACTCGCTGAGTAAAGAATCTACCCCTAACTTCAGTCCTATATCTACCACCCCTTAATTTAAAGCTATGCCCCCTCGTAATATCTGACTCCATATGTGGAAAAAGGTTCTCATGGTCAACCCTATCTAAACCCCTATTCATCTTGTACACCTCTATCAAGTCACACCTAAACCTTCTTTTCTCCAATGAAAACAGCCCCAAGTGCCTCAGCCTTTCCTCATACGATCTTCCTACCATACCAGGCAACATCCCGGTAAACCTCCTCTGCACCCGTTCCAGTGCCTCCACATCCTTCCTATAGTATGGCAACCAAAACTGCACACAATACTCCAGATGCAGCCGCACCAGAGTCTAGTTTCTTTGGAGCAGAGGAGGACTGGGGAGGATATTATTGGGGTATACAAAATTATGAGAGCCATAGACAAAGTAGATCATGAGAATATTTTCCCCATAGTGGGTATGTCTAAAACCAGAGGACATTAGTTTAAGGTGAGTAATGAGTTGTTTATTGGAAATCTGAGAAAAAAGAACTTCTCAGAGATGGTTGAAATTTAGAGAGGGTTGCCTAAGAGGATGATGGGACCAGGTACTCTTACAGCATTTGAGAAGCATCTGGATTAGCATCTAAAATGCCAGGGCACAGTAGGCAATGGGCCGAATGCAGGTAAATTGGTTTAATGCAATTTGGTGTTTGTTGCTGGACATGATGATGGGCCGAAGGGCCTGTTACTGTGCTGTATGACTCTATGACTGCAACTATCAAGAAGTAACAATTCTGTCAAAAGCTGACAAATTTGTTTATGAATTAAAGTGCTTTTATCCCTAAAATATACTGTATAATATTGAACTTTATGTAACTGAGCTTTGTTTCTTCTATGTGCATGTGTATTTGTAGATAAAAAGATGAGTTGACAATGGGAAGTGAAGTGGGAAAGGGTAGAATGATTGGCTGCTGACAGCTGAACTGTACTGGCATGTACTGTACCAGGGCAAACAGGTAGGAGCTGTTAGGTAATATGGGTTTGCATGGATCAGGAATGGGGAGAGAGCATGAGGGCTTAAGGAATTCCCCATATGGTATATTTCAGTTTTAATATTTGGACACAGTGCAGGATCACCAAGGCAGGTCACCCATTCGGCCCATCTCAGAACCTAATAAAATCCTCAGTGTTTGCTGATGTTGCTGGCCTGATTTTCAATCCTGTCTGACTTTTCCTGCACCAGATTGTGGGGGGTCATTTCTAAAGGCTGGATTCACATGGACCATCTCTGCACACCTGACTAATGAACAAGAAGAGGGCCGAAGATATGAATATAAATCCTAAATAGCTGTGACCCCAACACCGACCCTATTGCATTCCACTAATTATAGCCTATCTACATGACTTGTTTATCATTACTCTCTGCTTCCTCCACCTGAACCATTTCTCCAAGCTTGCTTATACATAGTCAAACTCCAACTTGCAAACTGACCTTTTATGTAGCATCTTAAGTATTGTATCCGGAAGCAAAGTACACAACATCTATTGGTTCCCTTTTAACTATGCCACTAGTTATAACCTCAAAAATAATGAATTCATTTCTCATGCTCTTTCACAAAAGCATGGTGTTGTCTGATCATGCTGTGATATTCTTATAATTAAGACTGCTTTAAAAATTCATTCCAGCACTTTTCCAGATTTTTCTCTGGATGTCAGCTAATCCATGTTATTTTTCTCATTCTGGGATGTAAGAAAATATTGGACAGTTACAGAAACAGTGGACCATCGCTTATAATCCTTTAAGTTTCTCCAATGTTTTTTCTTTGCTTATACAAATATCTTCAGTTCCTGACTCTAACTCGTCTCTTCGTGACCCTCTATTTTTGGTTTGCAACTTGTTCCAATTGTTCCTAATGCAAAGATGGACTGAAGTATTAGTTCAAAGTCTCAGCTTTTTCTTCATCCCCAATGATAATTCCTATTGTCTTGACGTCTAAGATCAAAATTTACTTTAGCTACTCTCCTTTCTATAAGCCTATAAAAGCTCTTACAATCCGTTTTGACATTTATGGCAAGTTAAGTTCCACATTCCTCTTCTTTCCTCCATTTTTTAATTGACTTTGCGGTCACCCTTTGCTGGTTTCTGAATTATCCAAATCTTTAGTTTTACTTCAATTCTTAACTACATTATAAACTTCTTCCTTTAGTTAAATTGTTTCCTTAACTTCTTCAGTAAGCCTGGAATGAGTCTGTCTTGCTAAGTTTTTAAAATAATCATTAATGTACTTGTTGAACATTTTGAACAGTTTCTTTAATTGTTTCCCTCTGTCTATTTATTGTCATATCTTTTACTTTATTTACCAACCCAATCTTAGGCTGTTTTCTCTCAAGCCTAAATAAATGATGTTGTTTAAGGTTAAGGTTCTTGTTTGACATTGGAGTATGCTTTCAAACTTAAAATGGAATTCCATTTTGTTATGATCATTTTTTCCAAGAGGATCTTTTACAATAAGATAACAAATTAATGCTGACTTGGTGGAAAATATTGGATCTAAAATATATTTAGCCTGTACTACCTTCGCAATTGATTTATCCAATCTATACGAAGATTAAAGTTATCACATTGTCTTTGTTACAATACATATCACAGAGATTGCTGAACTACTTATGTCACATAAATGTTTTAAATCAATGTTTGAAACATGATTGCGGAGATTTCTATCATGTAAGAATTCCCCTGCCATCCCTCCACTTCTCAAAGACCTTCTTTAATTGATGGCAACCAAAGCCAATTTCATTTGAAAGAAATTCATGAGAACATGTCTCTGAATGACCTTAGTTAGATGCTATAGAAGTTCTTCAATTTCAAGGTTAGATGGAGGCAACATCAATCTGATTTCACATTTGGCTGAGATTTGATGCATGTTGTACCCACTAATTCATTCTTCTGAGTGTAATTTAAGAATTTGATCATTAATTGAAGTAACAAAGAATAAGCCAAATGACTAACAATATTGCTGTTCCTATTGATTTTTACACGTTACAGCTGGTTATGTTCTCATTAGCAGATTGTCTTCTGGTTTAACACTCACGAGGACTGAAGTGAATTGGAACAATTTAAACCACAAAAAAAAAATGAAATACCAGTCCTCGAAGCTTAAGAAGATTCCAGCCCTCACAAATTGTGGATGTGAGCTTATTAAGCCCTTGAACTGCTCTCAATTGAATTGAGAATGTTCAAGAGTGTAATTGCATTTCTATGAAAACTCCCCCAGCATACAAGAGACATCAATCCCATTTGCTCAATGTTAGGTGTTAACTTACAAGAAGAGTGCAAGCGCTCAGATATATTGTGAATAACAACTTGTCATTTAAGCTATGCTGAAAAATGTGTTGCTGGAAAAGTGCAGCAGGTCAGGCAGCATGCAAGGAGCAGGAGAATCGACGTTTCGGGCATACGCCCTTATAGTTGATTTAAGCTAGTGCCACTGTATCCTAATGTAGATATTGGGCTGGATCTTACAGGAAATCATCTTGGTGTTATTTTTAATGCAATTCTCTCCATGAGGCTGAGTGGGTTCTCTCATACGATTGTTGCCAACTCATTGATGATGCACCATGTCCCAGTGGCACCCCTCCAGCCCAATTCTCCCATTCACCAAGTCATATGTGTTTACAGTTGTTGGGATCCCTTGTGACAGAACCATGGACAAAAGGCTGTTGTGCATCTGGACAAACACAGGCAGTCTGGAGCTGCCCTACACAATTGGACCCAATTTCTCCAGGCATGAAAGACAAAGGGAAATTGGAGTCTTGCTTTGCAGATAGTGTTCTGGAATAATTGGTGGAAAGTGTGGTACAGAGGAGAGCAGTCCTCATTCCCCAAGACTGGCAGAGCATGTTAAGACACCACAGCCCACCAGCTTGATCTAAGGTTGCTACTCTCAGGAGTCAGTAGTCTCAGTCATCTGGAGAAATGCCCAACAGTGTTGGTTGAAGGTCAGGGTAAGTGCCACAATCCCCGCTCTGATACATCTCACTCACTCTGCCTTTGCATCTGCAAGAACCGCTCACCGAGTCTCATGTTCTACAACTCTCTGTATTGCATACAACATCTTCCCTGTTGCAGTTCTGTTCGCCGAGCTGGAACATCTTCCCTCATTCTCTAGCAACAGTCCCAACCTCCAAACCTGGCGTACTGTATGTGCTGCCTACTTGTTCAGAACATCTGACCAACTTTCCCTCCACATCTTTCAGCACAAACAGCTGTGCCACACACTTACCAGCACACTCAGTCCCTTCCTTTCTGTCATTCCAATAGAAAATGGCTCAACAAAAGGACACCAACAGTCATAAAAACAAAGAACTGAAGATGCTGAAAATCAATGACAAAAGCAGAAATGGCTGGAAAACCTCAGCAAGTCTGGCATCACCTGTGGAGTGAAAGCAGAGTTAATGTTTCCATTGCAGTGACCCTCCTTCAGAACAGAAAGAGCAAGGCAGGTGATGGACTACCCAACGTTTTAACCATAATGCCAAAGAATCCCCATAGTGCAGAAAGAGGCTATTTGGTCCATTGAGTCTGCATTGACCCTCCAAAGAACATCCCACTCTATCCCCGTAACCCCGCCTTTACTATGGTTAATCCACAGAGAATTATATACATCACAGTAGAGGGGGACTTCATATTAATAGGTTTAAGTAATAATGAGGATAATAATGAGCGATAACCCCTATTAATAGGCATCTTGCTCCTCACTTGCAAGAATCTCACCTTGATATCCAGACTTAGTTGGACTTTATAGTCTCAATAATGGGAATTGCTTCTGACTCCTGATTTTCCAAAATTCCTGCTGTAGTTAAGTTACTCGAAAAATTCTGTTGACAACTCATTTTTCTAATAGGTGTTTCCAGAGATTATGGAAGTAAATAAGTCACAGCTGGTTTGTATATCTAGAAACATTTCACCTCTGGCCAGTCACATAATTTATCCATTGTTGATTGGATGATTAGACTCATAAACATACAGATAGGTGTAAATGTAACTGTGATAAGTTTGCCGTCTTGCAAAAATGTCTATGAATAATCAATATGATGACAATTTAAAGAACTGCTTAAGGCACTGCTAGGAATTTTTAATGACTGCCTGTGGATACACTGAACACAGCAGAATCACATGTGTTTTAAAGACTCCTGCACAAAAACAAAGTATATGGGGATTTAATTCCAATGTGATCAAAGAACATCTGAGGAGGAAATCACTTTCTCCTGTGGTAAGGTTCTCGTTTAAACAGAGCAGACAAAGTAATGATGAAGATATATATCTCTATTACTGAAAGAACCTGTTCAGATATGAGCCTGGATTTTTCAACAATGCAGTTTGAGGGAAATGTCAATACTGAGAAAACTGCTGACATCAATATTGTCTACCAAAGCTCTTGAAATAGCAGTCAGGGTAGAGAGAACTGCCAGGTAAGCTAGTGCATTACAGATCAATAGGTTCAAGTGAATAGCTGCTCAACCTGCTTTTTTTTATGTTTTGTTGGGCCATCAGCATCACTGGATAGTCTAGCACTCATTTGTTATCTCTAAATGTCCCTTGAAAAGGTTGTGATGAATCATCTTCATGAACAGTTGTAACCTGGGGACATCCACATTGCTGTGGTGAGGGAGCTCCAGGATTTTCTTCAGCCACAATGAAGGGCCAGGGATATAGTTGGGATGGTGTGTGTCTTGATGGAGGACTTGCAGGTGAATGTGCTTCCATACATCTTCTGTCTTTGTCTTTCCTGGTGCGAGAACTCACTTGTTTGCAAAGTGGTATCAATAAAGGTTTGGTGAGTTGCTATATTTTGTGCATTGCACACTCTGGTGCTGCTATGGACCGAGGGTGGAGGGAGATAATATTCAGGATAATGGATAGATTGCATTCCAGTCAGATTCTTTGTTCTGCAAGGGATGAACACCTTGAATGTTGGTGAAGGTGCAGTGCAAATGGAGGGGATTCTACTATAATCCTCAGTTGTGCATTGAAGAATGCAGAAGGGGTTTGGGAAGCCTGAAAGTTGGTCAGTCATCACTTCTAACCTATTTCTGGATTAGTGGTGCTGGAAGAGCACAGCAGTTCAGGCAGCATCCCAGACTTCTAACCTATTGTTGAGCCACAGTATATAAACAGTTTGTCCAGTTGAGTTTCTCATCATCGGCAACCTCCAGGAAGTTGAAAGTGGGGTATTAAGCAATGGCAATGCTGTTGAATCTCAACGGAGATGATTAGACTTTGTCTTGCTGGAGACAGAGCCTGACATCGAGGATTATGCAAGGGCTCAATAACTGTAGGGGCCTGCTCTGCTCAAATTGAGTGTATGGGGCCACTGTGCTTGACTCAGGGGTTAGGAGTGGGCCAGAGTCTTAGGCCAGGTGTAACAACTTGACCTGGGATTTTTGTCCCTGGCCATGGCTAAAAATTGGCAATTGTCTAACATTAATGTTACTAATCAGTACAAGTCTGAAAGTTATGCAGATCTTGCTGTAGTTGCACATGATTGGATTGAGATTCAGGGATGCAAATCAAATAGTACTGAACAACGTTTAGTGCCGGAAGAATTGGTGAGAGCATTAATGAGTGCCTTGCATCAGTATTCACCAAGGAGAAGGACATGGATGATTGTAAGTTGAGAAAAAGCTATGTTGATATTCTGGGTCATGTTGATATTAAGATGGAGGAGCTGTTGGGTGTTTTGAAACCATTAAGGTAACTAAATCCCAAGCCTGCTGGGACCTATCCCAGGTTATTGACGGAGGCAAGGGAGGAGACAGCTGGGTCCTTGACAGAGACCTTTGTATCCTTTAGCCACAGACAAGGTTCCAGAAAACTGGAGAATAGCTAATATTGTTCCTTTGTTCACAAAGGGCAAAAGGGATAATTCAGGAAATTATAGGCTAGAGAGTCTTACATCAGTGGTAGAGAAATTATTATAGAAGATTTTTATGGACAGGGCTTACTCACATTTGGAAAATAATGGTCTTATTAGGGATAATCAGTAGGGGTTTTTTTGCTGGTAAGTCTTATCTCACAAATTTGATTGAGTTTTTTGAGGAAGTGACAAAGATGAATGATGAGGGTAGAACAGTGGATGTATAGTAGGCTGAATTAAAAGACTAAGTCACATGGGATCCATGGTGAGTTGGTAAGTTGGATAGAAAATTTGGCTTAGTCATAGAAGACAGAAGATAGTTGTGGAGTATTTTTCTGACTGAAGGCCTGTGATCAGTGGTGTACTTCAAGGATCAGTGCTGGGACCTCTGTTGTTTGTTTTATATATTGCTATGTAGGTGTTCTGATTATCAAATTTACAAACAACATTAAAATTGGTGGAGTTATTAAAGGATACAGAAGGACATAGATCATTGGAAATTGGACAGAGAAATGGCAGATGGAGTTTAATCTGAACAAGTGTCAGGTGATGCATTTTGGGAGTTTAAATACAAGAATACACAGTAAATGGCAGGATCCTGAGAAACACTGAAATACAGAGGAATCTTGGAGTGCAAGACCACAGTTCCCTGAAAGTAACAATACAAATGGATAAAGTGGTACAATGGGCATTTGACATGCTTGCCTTCATTGGTCAAGGCATTGAGTGTAGAAGTAGGCAGGTTATGTTGCAGCTGAATAAAACTTTAGTTAGGCATCTTTTGGAGCACTGTGTGCAGCTCCAGTCACAATACAGGAAGCATGTGCATGCTTTGGAGAGGGTGCAAAAGAAGTTGAGATATCGGACTAAGCCCCACTCTCTGCAACTGGATCCTCAGTTTCCTGACCCACAGGCCACAATCAATGAAGATTGGGAATGATATTTCATTCTCACTAACACTCAACACTGGAGCCCCTCAGGAGTGCAAATTCAGCCCCCAACTGTACTCACTGTATACCCATGACTGCATTGCCAAATACCAGACTAATGCCATTTATAAGTTCACTGATGACACCATCACAGTCAGTCGAATTCAGATGATGATGAAACAGACTACAGACAGGAGGCTGAAGACCTGGAAAAATGGTGCACTGAGAACAACCTAGCTCTCAATGACAGCAAAACCAAGGAACTCATTATCGACTTTTGGTGGGATGTTACTCATACCCACCTATACATTAACAACACAGAGGTGGAATGAGTGGAAAGTGTTAAGCTCCTGGGAGTGGTCATCAACAACAAGCTTTCTTGGACTCTTCATGTGGATGCACTGGTTGCAAAGGCCCAACAACGTTTCTTCTTCCTCAGACAACTGAGGAAATTTGGCATGATGGTGAATACCCTTGCCAACTTTTATAGGTGCACCATCGAGAGCATTCTGTCTGGATGTATCACTACCTGGTATGGCATTTGTACCATTCAAGATCAGTGACGGCGACAAAGAGTGGTGAACTCAGCCCAGACAATCACAGAGGCCAACCTCCCATCTATAGAATCCATCTACCAGGCCCGCTGTTAAGGAAAGGCCGCCAGCATTCTCAAAGATCCATCCCACCCTGGCAATGTTTTTCTACAACCTTCATCAGGGACAAGGTACAGAAGCCTGAACACACACACACACACACACCAGCTGGTTTCATAACAGTTTTTACCCTACTGTTGTTAGAATACTGAATGAACTCACAAACTCTTAGCATTCGCCTGTACCTGTGTTTTTGTTTTTGCCACTGTTTACCTATTATTTACCTATCTATGCTATTTAATTATGTGATCTGTTTGTATTGCTCACACGACAAAGCTTTTCACTGTGCCTTGGTATACGTGACAATAAATTCAACTCAGTTCAATTCAATTCAAAACTAACCATTCTCTTGTGTGCATCCTTTTTATCCATATTTGGATCAAGGCTGTAATGAAATTAGAAGTGGTGTGTCATTTGACAATGCATAAGTGGTCGATGATCGCACTACTAATAACAACTTGTATTACTTTGCCAATGACATTGCTATATTGATGGGATGGGATGGTAATTGGTTAAATTTGATGTGTCATTTTCTTTTAATGGAGAGCAGATGCCACACTTAGAAGTCAGTTTGCAGCTATGCAGGAAATACTTGACCAGGTATGTGCCTAGTTCAGCAGCAAATCTTTAGTGCTGTTATTAGGATTTTTTTCAGGCTCCATAATCTTTGCTGTTTCCAGTGTTGTCAGCCATCTCTTGACGTCAAATCAACTTAGGTGAAGACCGTCGGCTGTCATGATGGAGATGTCAGGAGAAAGTCAAGAGGAATTATCTAGTCAGCATTTCTGCACTAATATAACGGGTTCATTTATCAGTTTCTATCAGTATCACTCATAATTCACAACTGAAGGATTTCAGAACTTTGATCTGATCCATTAGTTGAGAGATCATTTAGCTCTGCCTATCATGAGCTACTTTCACTGTTCTATACACAAGTAGTCTTGTATTGTAGCTTCCCAAGGTGAAATATCATGTATAAGTGTGCTTGGTAGAGCTCCTTGCTTTCCTACTTGTTCTGAATTGATTATGTTTAGAATGGTAGCAATGTAATACAACATGATGGGTCAAAGCAAATTACTGTGGATGCTGTAAATCTGGAACTAACTCAGAAAATGCTGAAAATACTCAGCAGATCCGGCAGCATCCATGGAGAGAGAAACTACATTAACATTGTGAGTTTGGTATGAGAACAGAAAGATGTTAGAGAATAGCTTCTTTTGTGTATGTTTAACTGAGGCAGAGGAGAAACAAAAAGTGTACTGTTTTGGTGCAAAAGACAAAGGGCTTGTTAATGGAAGAGAAGGGAGAAAAAGATATTTAAATTGATGTAAAGTGTGAAAGAAAGATAGTAGTCTCCTCTTCAACAGAATGACCTGTGATCTCACTGTGAAGACTTTATCTGTGCAATGTCTGTTCTTTCTAACCAATACAAATATATTTGTGAGACATAGATTGGCGAGGATAAGGTCATAGAATCCCTACAGTGTGGAAACAGTCCATTTGGCCAAACAAGATCACACCGACCCTTCAAAGACTATCCCATCCAGACCCATTCCTCTACGCTATACATTTCCCCTGACTAATGCACCTAACCTGCACATCTCTGAATGCTATGGGCAATTTAGCACAGCCAATCCACCTAACCCACACATCTTTGAATTGTGGAAGGAAACCGAAGCACCCAGAGGAAACCCAAGCACCACACAGTTGCCCGAGACTGGGATTGAATCCCAGTCCCTGGTGCTGTGAGGCAGCAGTATTAACCACAGAGCCACTGTGCCACTCAAAGAGAATCTTCCATTTTTGTAGTTCTTTCACCACAAATCACATTCTAGTTTAGCCAATACATCCTGCATTCCCCACTCAGTCAGCAGATGAAACTTTAAGCTACCCTTGTTGATGGACAATAAAGTCATCCAAACATTACATATTCCATGCCCCTGCTACTCTCAGATTTTCTTCCAAGTGGAGTTCAACATAAAAGAGGAAGGGCAGAAGATGGTAAATCGATGAAATTCTCTGAACATCTATTTCTAATAGATACTTTTATTGAAAATTTAACATGTTTTTACAAACTTACAAAATAAAAACACAAATACAAACATTAATATACAATTAATATTAAATAAATAATAAACAAAACCTATCAAACAAAAAAGATGAAGAGAAAAAGAGAAAACAAAACTCAACTAACTTCTAATCCGACCTATACCTATCCAGAGCTTATAATAAAATATCTTACATTACTCAAGAGAAAAAAAGGATAACATAGTAATTAAATAGTAAAGTACATACTCTGAATGAATTAACATCAAGTCATAATAAAACCCATATTCATGTGGGATTCCTCCCCCAGGGGTCCCCAGACCAGCCAGAACCACTACCACAACTAGATGAAAACCTTGGACAAAATGGCCAAAATATCTGTATCTATATAATTCAGGAAGGTCTGCCATATTTTATAGAATAATTCAGATTTTTGGTGCACCATATTTGTAAGGAAGTCAAAGGGAATACATTCCATGATTAACCTGTGCCAATTTGTAAGTCCTGGAGGGTCCTCAGCCACCCAGTTTACTAAGATATTTTTCTTTGCACAAAAGGAGAGAATGGAAAATAATTTCCTCCTGCGTACATCCAGAGAAGGCAAACTCAAAGCCCAGGAGAAGAGATCCTGGATCTCCTCTAATTTCTGTTCCCAAGATTTCTGTCAGGATTTGCTACTCTGACCCAGTATTTGCGGATCTTATGACATGTCCATAAGCAGTGTGTGAGTGCCCACCTCTATTTTACATTTGGGACACATTGGAGATGCTCCTGCCCTAAATTTTGCCAATCGTTCTGGTGTATGGAGTATCTTTAACTGAATGACCTCGGTTCTATTACAGATGGAGATTTTTCTGGGATGACATCTGGGAAAATGCCACATTTCTGTGGATATTTCCAACCCCAATTCCTGATCCCATGTTCTAAGAAAACGTTCCATGTCTTCTGACACTTCATTATGTAATAAACGATTGAGTGCTGACTGAGGGTAAACCCATTGGTCACAACGCTCTACATTCTCTGTCTGATTTATAAAGGCTATCTACTAACGTATGTAATCTACTATCTACTAACTTCTTCTGTATGTAATCTCGAATTTGGAAGTATCGAAAGATGTTTCCATTAGGTCATCCAAATTCTGATGCAGCTGTTCAAATGACATCAAGACCCCCTCAGCAAACAGATCCCCTAAACAGGAGATACCTCTGGACCTCCAGGATTTAAATGTGGTATCTGTGAGACCCGGTTGAAAACCCCATGCCCCCACTATAGGAGTATAAGAGGAGGTTTTATGTGAATTACCCTCGTTTTGCCGCATTATCTTTCAAGCTTTAATTGTGTTTAATACTATAGGGTTTTTATAATGGTCCATAATGACTTTCATCTTATCTAAAAATAAGAAGTTAATAAGAGGACACTTTACTTGAAAAGCCTCAATGTCCAGCCAGACTGATTGCGGGTCAGGTGAGACCCAATAGGCTATATAGCTTAATAGGGAACTCAGCTGATAATTCCTAAAATCTGGAAAGTCCAGCCCTCCCCTTGGTTGGAGATCCAAGATGGCGGCGACCCAGCAAGTCTGAATCTGTAGTGCTCTGCCCAAGACTCAGGCAAAGTGGGCTGCCCGCCTCCACCATTCAAAATAACTTTTATTCAATAGAGTTAGTCATTTTGCATCAAACTTGAGTAGTTTGGTGCTTTGTTAAAGTGACCAAGCGAAAGAATGCCCTCAGCTCTCAGCAGGCAGGAACTCCTCCCCCACCCTCCCCAGCGACAGCAGAGGCGTTCGCAGCTGCCCCGGGGAACTTACCTACGGTGGCGAGCCTTGTTGCAGTAATTAACAAGCTGGAAGAGAAGATTGCTGTCTTCATAGAGGAGTCCAGGGGCAGGTAGGAATCACTGTCAATTGCGCTGCAAAAGCACGACCAAGATATTGAAAAAAATCAAACATCAAGTTGGAGGGGCAGAGCTAAAGGCTGTGACCTTCGAGGCTGCTGTAGAATCGGCCGTGGGTTGGGTCCGGACGCTCGAACAGCAAGTCCGGACCTTAGAAGATCACATCGACGATCTTGAGGACGCGTGGTCCTGTTCCGGCTTCAGTATTATAGGGAGAAGCAAATGCTCCTGGAAGCATCCAGAACCCTCAGGAAAGATCCCCAGGCCATGACACGTAAGGGATCTAGGATTATGCTGTTTGTGTTTTTCCCCAGCTTTGGTCCGCAAGAGGAGGGTGTTTGATGAAACAAAGAAGCGTCTAAGGGATTTAAACATTCAGTACTCCCTGCGCTACCCAGCGACGTTACGTTTTAACCACGAAGGTTCCGTCTATAACTTTGGATCTCCGGAGAAGGCCAAGGAATTTTTGGACTCTCTTAAATAGATTGTAAGAATTAATCCATGTGGTTATTGATGCTGTTCTGCACCATATCCACGCCCCCTCCCCCCCCCCCCCCCCCCCACACTCCTGTTTACCCTTGTTTAATCCCCCTTATTTCCTTTATTGTTTAATATCATCTCTGGGGGGGTAGGGAGAAGTGGGGGGGGGGGGGGGGGGGCTTATTTGTTTTCCACTATGCGATTCTTTTTTTTATATATAGGCTGGGCAGTTTAGTTGATTCAGGTTGTCTTGTCCTACCTTATTTCTTTCTTTTAGAGCGGGGTTTTTCCCTCTTTTTTTGTGTTATTATACTTAATTATTACCTGCTGATACTGTAACTTTACAATTTTATGTTTATACGTGGTATTAACATTACTAAATGCATCTAGGTGTTGGTGTGGGTGGGGGAGGGTAGGGTAGGTAACTTTAGCTTCATAGTACACTTGAATTTTTCTATTTTATTATGGGGTGCCTGGGTCAAGGGTGGGGCATTGGTTGGGAGAGGATACGATGGGTTTTTGGATAGGAAGTGATGCCCCCTGGAAGCAAGAGGGAGAATCTCCTTTTAAATATGTTTTTTTTATTTAGGAATTTTCTTTTATTATATTGGCGTGAATGTATTAAAGAATCTCTATTTTTGTGAATTTTCTTTGGTCTATACTTGGGGTGTTTTGGATGGGGTTCTTCCTCCCGGGGGGTCTCGGACTTGCCTAGATGATTATGGTTAGTCATTCTATTTAAATGGTGCACCTGGAATGTCAAAGGGAGTAATCTGCCAATTAAAAGGAAGAAAATACTATCAAACCTCAAAAAAGAAAGGATTGATATAACTCTCTCTTACAGGAGACAAATTTACTGAATAACGAGCACTTGAAATTACAACAGGGTGGATTTGATCAGGCCTTCTTTTCATCTCTCAGTTCAAAAAGTAGGGGAGTAGTCATTCTCATTTGGAAGAATCTCCCTTTCAAAATCTTAAGTCGGATAAAAGATGAATCTGGATAGTACATACTGATTATAACCCTTATAAATGGAGAGGAATATGGGATTTTGAATCTTTATTGTCTCCCGGTGCATCCTTTCAAATTTATAATGGAAGCTTTTTCCAAACTGATGTCTCTTGGAGTTCATCACACAAATATAGGGGGAGATTTTAATTGCATTATGGACCCGGAGATAGACAGGATTCCCAAGAGTACTGCGGGTATATCCCCCAGATCCAGGCAATTGGCAGCTTTGAATAAAGAGCTAGGATTAGTAGATGTGTTGAGGTGCCCCCACTCGCAAGGCAGAGGTTTCCTTTTCATTCTAATCCACAGAAGTGTCACATTAAAATTGATGTGTTTTTTGCCCCCTCAACGTTTTTGAATTCCATATTATCCTGCAAAGTAGGTAATATAATAATTTCTGATCACGCTGCAGTGTATATGGAAATCAAGACTCGGAACAATGAGACGGCCTCCCGACATTGGCGTATGGATTCTTTCTTAATGGAGGATAGTAAATTCAGAAAATATTTCTCTCAAGCATTCAAAACTTTTTGGAAATTAATTCAGGTATGGATAGTAACCCGTGAATGATGTGGGAGACCATTAAGGGCTTGCGTGCGAGGTCTGATCATTTTAAACTCGGCAACCCAGAAAAAACTGAAGGGAGAACATCAGTGTCTACTTGAGGCTCGATTTAAAGGTAGCTGAGACAGCGTATGTTGATAGGCCCTCTGTTGCTAAATTACAAAGGATTATGGCCCTTAGGACAGCCCTGAATACCGCGCTGACCCAAACGGCAAAGAGGGAAATATTATTTGCAAAGCAAAGATTAGATGAATTTAACGATAAGTCTGGTAAACAACGTTTCTTGCAAGGGAAAAAAGAACCCTCAAGCTATCATGTCCATCAGGGAAAGCGCTGGTACTCTGACTCACGATCATAAAAGGATCAACACAATCTTCAGAAAGTTTTACTCTGATTTGTATGAATCGAAAGATTGTGAAAATAGACCCAGGAAGATGGAGTCCTTTTTTAAAAGCCTGGCCTTTCCGGACTTAACCCCAGAACAGGTGTCGGTTCTGAATGCTCCCCTAACAACCCAGGAAGTATTTGACGCAATTAGGCAGCTTCAGAGCGGTCCAAATGGATTTCTGGTTGAATTCGACAAAGAGTTTACAGGAGTATTAGCTGGTCAACTGATGGACATGTACAACTACTCGCATAGTCAGGGCTGCCTTCCGCCTTCGTTCAGAGAAGCGAATATCTCTCTCATTCTCAAAAAAGGAAAGGACCCAGAAGATTGTGCATCATACAGACCAATATCTTTCTAAATGTAAATTTTAAAATTCCTTCTAAAACATTAGCATTGAGGCTGTAGAGGGTAATACCATGTATCATAAAAGAGGACCAGATGTGGTTCATCAAGGGCTGTAGATTATCTAAAAATATTAGACAGGTTTTGAATGTGATTCAAGTCTGAAATCAGGAAAGAATACCAGGAATAGTAGTCTCGTTGGACACGGAGAAGGCATTTGACAGGGTTGAATGGTCATACGTGTTCTATACACTGGATATGGCACCACTAAACGTCAAAAGGTTGAAGGTCAATGTTGACTCCCATTGGCAATGCCTACCTGCCTGTATGCCACTGTGCTACAATAGTTGTGCCTTTTGTCACAAAGCTGGTTCCTTTTTTTTCGAAAAGCTGTTCCTTTTATCAAGGATACTGTGTCCTTGGTTGTCTTTTTCAGAGGGGTCAGAAACAACTCCTGGCTCCGAGGTGACTAGTTTGGTACCGAGAAGTAAAAGGATATTGAAAGGACTTTTGTTTATATGTAAACAGATGGGACTTCAGGCCAAAGTAGTCATGCTTTAGAAGTGACCTTTGTAATGAAAGGGGAGTGGTCAGCTTTGGAAGCAAAAGTTAAGTTAGAAGTTTAGCAGGGGACAGTGTGAACAACTGCAAAAACTCTCTCCCCTTCGGGCTCTTCTAACTGCAGCGTGTAAGGATTTGTTTCATTTTTACTGTTTTTTTAAGGAGGTTTGCTGATTGGGACTGTTGTTTATACTGGATGTAAGTTTGCTCGCTGAGCTGGAAGGTTCATTTTTAGACGTTTCATCACCATACTAGGTAACATCATCAGTGAGCCTCCTCTGATGCACTGGTGGTATGGCCTGCTTTTTATTTATATGTTTAGGCTTCCTTGGGTTGGTGATGTCATTTCCTGTTCTTTTTCTCAGGGAGTGGTAAATGGGATCCAAGTCAATATGTTAGTTGATAGAGTTCCAGCTGGAATGCCATGCTTCTAGGAATTCTAACGTTTGTCTCTGTTAGGCTTGTCCAAGGATGGATTTGTTGTCCCAGTAGAAGTGGTGTCCTTCCTAATCTGTAGTGTTTTGGACTACATTGGACAAATAGGCAGAACACTAGCCACCAGGATATCTGAACATCAATTAGCCACAAAAAGACACAACCGACTCTCACTAGTATCTTTACATGCAGATGAGGAAGGACACCTTTTCAACTGGGACAACACATCCATCCTTGTCAAGCCAACCAAAGACATGTGTGAGAATTCCTAGAAGCATGGCACTCCAGCTGGGACTCTGCCAACTTGAATCCCATTTACCACTCCTTGAGAAAAAGAACAGGAAATGACATCACCACCACAAGGAAACATAAACACATAAATAGAAAGCATACCACCAGTGCTTCAACGGAGGCTCACTGATGATGTTACCTAGTATGGTGATGAAAAGTCTGAAAGCAAAGCTTTCAGCTCAGTGAGCATCCTTACATCTAGAACCTCAATCTGAGCTACAAATCTTCTCAAAACTCGCTAATTGATGTGTATATTCAGAGTAGCATAAATAAGTCTAGTTTGGATAGACTGATTTCTGTAGGGGTTCTTTGTTCTGTCCTTTGTGTTTCATTGTATAATTTTGTGAATAAATCTTGTCTGTTTTAAAACCTGGGCACTAACCGAAACAAATTGCAAAGTTATGATCTGGGCTGTTTGCTAAAGAATGTTTTTAGTGGTCTGGTCTAGTCCATAACACTTTTGACAATATAGCATGTCTATTCTTCTAATTGACAGGATATACACACAGATATTAATGGCAATGTCTAGGAAATTGCCTTCAGGTATGATTTGGTGAGCATGACTGTGTCAAGCTGCTCCTTGACTCGTTTTTAAAGACAGCTATCCCAATTTTGTTTCAAGTAATAAGGTGTTAGTAAGCTTGTTTATATTATTTACCAATATACTACTCAAAGAAGTTTTTGACATTTTCACAATATCATGACAATCCAGAGAAGCCGTTGGTGTCTGAATCTGTGATCATGAACTTGGTAACTCAGCAGCTAAAATCAGTTTCAATGATGATACTGATACCCATAACTCCTGAAAGATTGGCAACATAATCCATTTTTTCCCCTTGGGTCATGCTCATTGAACCTCAAATTACCTGCAATGGGAAAATGCCTGAACATTTGAGCAATGGATGCAGGTAGCTGTATCGTGCTTGGTACCATGCAGTAAATTGTCGAGTGGTATCCTCCTCAAACAGCATGCTGCACTCAGACTTAAAGGATGTTTCTCCTGCTACGTAAATAAATAACTTGATGAAAATATGGGAGGCATGGCTAGTAAGTTTACAGTTAGCACCAAAATTGGTGATATAGTGGACAGTGAAGAAATTTATCTAAGAGTACAAAGAGATCTTGATCACAAGGGCCAATGGGCTGAGAAGTGGCAGATGGAGTTTAATTTTGATAAATGCGAGATGTTGAGTTTTGGTAAGGCAGGACTTACACAATGGTAGGGCCTTGGAGATTGTTGTTGAACAGACAGAGCTCGGGGTGTGGGTTAATAGTTCCTTGAAAGCTGCAGGGTGATGAAGAAGGCATTTGTTATGCTTACCTTCATTGGTCAGAGCACCAAGCACAGGAATTGGGACATCATGTTGCAGTACAAGACATTGGTGAGGCCACTCTTGTAATACTAAGTACAATTCTGTTCACCCTACTATAGGAAGAATGTTGTTTAACTAGAAATGGCACAGATAAGATTGACATAGATGTTGTCCAGATTGGAGAGTTTGAATTAGATGAGTTTGAGTTATATATTGGAGATACTGGGACTTTTTTCACTGGAATGTTGGAGGCTGAGAGGTGGCCTTATAAAAGTTTATAAAATTATGAGAAAGGAGGTTTAGATTACATTCAATTCCTTACAGTGTGGAAACAGGCCTTTTGGCCCAACCAGCCAGACAAACCCCCCAAAGAGTAACCCATCCAGACCCATTTCTTTCTGACTAATGCACTGAGCACTAAGGGCAATGTAGCATGGTGAATTCACCTGACCTGGAATGTGGGAGGAAACCGGAGCAACCAGAGGAAACCCGCACAAACTCTGCACAGTCGCCCGAGGCTAGAATCAAACCTGGTTGAGCAGTAGATGTGGTCTATGTGGACTTCAGCAAGGCATTTGATAGAGTTTGCTATGGTAGGCTCATTCATAAAGTTAGGAAGTATGGGATACAGGGAGATTTGGCTATCCAGATTCAGAATTGGCTGGCTGACAAATGGCAAAGAGTGATTGTAGATGGAAAGTATTCTGCCTGGAGGTCAGTGTTGGTCCCACAGGCCTCTGTTCTTGGGCCTCTGCTCTTTGTAGTTTTTATAAATGACTTGGATGAGGAGGTTGAGGGGTGGGATAGTAAATTTGCCGATGATACAAAGGTTGGAGGTGTTATTGATAATATAGAGGGCTACTGCAGGCTGCAGCGTGACATAGACAGGTTGCAGAGCTGGGCTGAGAAATGGCAGATGGAGTTCAACCTGGATAAATGTGAAGAGATGCATTTTGAAAGGTCAAACTCGAATGCTTAATATTGGATTAAAGACAGAATTTTTGGCAGTGTGGAGGAACAGAGGGATCTGGGGTTGCAAGTACATAGATCCCTCAAAGTTGCCACCTATCTGGATAGGGTTGTTCAGAAAGTATATGGTGTTTTGGCTTTCATTAGCCAAAAGTACAATTTGGGGATCGAGTTTATGAGCCACAAGGTTTTGCTGCAGCTCTACAAGTCCCTGGTGAGACCACACTTGGAATATTGTGTCCAGTTCTGATTGCCCTACTATAGGAAAGATACAGAGGCTTTGGAGAGGGTGCAAAGAAGGTTTGCCAGGATGCTGCCTGGATTGGAGCAGGTTGAATAAGCTTGGACTTTTCTCTCCGGAGAGAAGGGGAAGAGAGGAGACCCGATTGAGGTGTACAAAGTAATGAGAGGACCAAATAGCCAGAGACTTTTCCCCAGGGCAAGATTGACTGGTACGAAAAGTCAGAGTTTGAAGATATTAGGAGGAAGGTATAAAGGAGACATCAGAGGTAGGTTCTTTACGCAGAGAGTTGTGAATGCATGGAATACATTGCCATTGAGGTGGTGGAAATGAATTAATTGGGGACATTTAAGTGACTGCTGGTCATGCACATGGATAGCAGTGAATAGAGGGGTGCGTAGGTTAAGTTATTATATTTTATATTAGGATTAAACCTTGGCACAACATCGTGGGCCAAAGGCCCTGTTCTGTGCTGAATGGCCAAGGTCTTTGTTCAAACGTTGGGGAGCCCAAAACTAGATGGCATAGGTTTCTGGTGAGAGGGAAAAGATTAAAAAGGGATCCGGGGCACTTTTTTCACAGTGTTCATGTATGGAATAAGCTGGCAAAGTGGTGGAGGTGGTTACAATTACAAGACTTTAAAGATATTTGGATAGGGACTTGAATATGTAAGATTTAGAAGGACATGACATGAGCCAAACACAGGCAATTGGGACTAGTTATGTTTGGGACACCTGGTTAGCTTGGACGAGTTGGACCAAAGAGTCCATTTCCATGCTGTATGATTCTGACTCCATGACAAGACATTCATATTGTCACATGCAAATACATATGATTAATTTTGTATAGGCAAAAGAAATTTGCACATGCTTTGCACCGTTTTCAAAACTGGAGATCGCAGAAACAGACAATCTCTGCTACAGTGGCAACACTTTGACCAATCAGAATCTGCCTGCTTGTCTGAGCATTAAGATTGACAGTTAACTCTTCTTACACATTCTAACGTCAATGTTGCTCCAACCAATTAGTGCCATCTTCTCATGTTATAGAAAAGTGTTTCTATTTTCAGTTCTGTTTCTTGCATTGTACTCTGAAGGAAGAAAGATGAAAATAAGCAACTTCTTCTATGTGTTTTGCAATGTTTAAGTTCTGTAGTACCAAGCAATTATTTATCGCATAATTCTGGTTTGTTGATAACTTTATGTTTATGCCTCTGGCGAAATTACAGATGGTGTGTATTGTAGCAGGAAGAGAGTGTTGATCTGTTTGCGTTGGTGCACCTCACTTATATATTCTATTCAATGAATACCCAAGTTTAATGTGATTTTGATTTTTTTGGTGGGATGTGGGCATTGTTGGCTGGCCAGTATTTATTGCTCATCTCCAGTTTCCCTTGAGAAGGTAATGGTGAGCTGCCTTTTGAACCATTGTAATCCATTAGACTCAGCATGTCAGTCAGACCTTTTGGGGATATTTTCACATTTGTGTTTTTAATTCTGACATGCTAAGGCTGTGCAGACCTTTGTTCCTACTTGCTAAGGAAATGTTCACGGCATGATGTTTTGCATCAGTCACAAGCAAATCTGGAAGCCATAGCTATGAACACTGTTTGAATATTTTGCACTCTTTTAGGAGTTCTGCTGTGGCACAATTTATTCGAGGATAATTTATGGATATTCTGACAATATATTTTGACCTTCCATTGTTTACTGGTAATCTGACACATATCCTGATCGCTTGCCATTCTCAAGTGAGCTAAACTAGACAGTGATTTGTCTGCTTATTAGCAAGCTGTGTTTTCAACACCCTTTGACACAATAACAAAGACATTAAAGGTTGTCTCATGGGCTTCAGTATGATTTATGACTGTCAATCATGATTCTACCTGTAGATTAACTTGCTGACTGTTCAAGTACAATATGGCTCATCAACATATTGTTTTCTGTCACCATGTCATGATGATGATAATGGACTGGGAATCAATTATGCATCAGGGTTTAATTAACACTGTAGATTTAACACAGTAAAATGCACCACAAGTTATGAAGCAGATATTGCAGCAAACCAGCGGAGTTCTTTCTCTGTGTAGCATTGAGTCACACAGTGGATTGACTGCTAAGAAGAGTCCCTTCCCACTGCCTTAACCTCGGTCCCCCCAATCCCCCAACTATTTATCTCTCAGCCCCCTTCCCCCTCTAAATTCCTGATGAAGGGCTTATGCTCAAAACATTGACTGTCCAGTTTTTTGGAAGCTGCCTGATATGCTGTGCTTTTCCAGCACCACTCTTTTTCACTTTGTACATATATAGCAACTGGAGTCCTTAAAAATGAACTTTCTTTAATGCAATGAGGTTTTAGTTCAGCTTGTCAATGACAATGAGTCATCTTGCCCAACGTTGCAATTCTTCTCAATCAAAATGTGTTCTTCATTTTTCTTCCTTACTTCTGCATCCATAGTCAAGTGGGAAAACTGAGAGCGCTGCATTAAGGTCTTTTGTGTGGATTCTGACACTGTAACAGAAATCAGTTGCAATTGGCATGGTCTTACCAAGTTCATTAAATAACCTGCAGGACATCTGATGATTTCTTCATTGGAAGAAAGTTGCACAGTCATTTTGACACTTTCAAACTTGACGTGAAGAAGTCCATGTCAAAAAGAAAATTTGGAAATGCCTGCTTGTTAACTGTCGAGGTGTTAATTAACAGAAAATTAGAGCTGTACTGTTTTTAGTTTCAGTGGATAGAGTGCTGTTGAACTGGTGTGGGGCAATTTACAGTCTTGCATCAATCAACTGCTTACGATGTATATTGATGTATTGTGGGACTTAGTATTAAATAACCATGATAGCTCCTCAGACATCTTCAGATGCTTTGCCTAATCAAACATATCATGAGTCAGCCACTCGTTTTCAATTTTGGTGTGAACTCTTGAGGTTATTTTCTGAAGGAAGTTGTGAATCATAACAGCGCCCAAACTAAACTTGTGAAGTTCTGCTGTTTATGACATTGGCTTCAGTGTTAACACTGCTTGAAAATATTCACAAATGTCAGGGAAATCTCCAAGTCATTTGATCACTATGAGCAGACATATTTTTTGTTTTAATTCAAGTGTTGATATAAATAATCTTTTCACGGTGTCCCTGATGTTAAATAGATCAAGGTCAGAGAGTGAAGTCCATAATAAGACATGTTTTTTTTATTTAATGGGAGGTTTTCTTTAAAATTCATTCTTGGGACTTGGGCATCTCTGTCATTTATTGCTCATCCCTAATTGCCCCAGAGGGCAATTGAGAGTCACCCACATCACTTTGGGTCTGGAGTCACATGTAGGCTAGATGAGGTAAGAATGGCAGTTTCCTTCCCTAAAGGACATTAGTGAACCAGATGGGTTTTTCTGATAATTGGCAATGGTTTGGTGGTCATCATCAGACTTGTAATACCTGTTTTTTTTTCACTGAATTCAAAATCCACCATTTACTGTGACAGGATTCAACCCAGGTCCCCAAAATATTACCTGGGTCTCTGGATTAACAGTTCAGTGATTATACCACTGGGTCTTTCCCTCACCGATATCAGCCTCCTGATCATTCTCAATGTCTCAGTTGAGCCTCTTCATATGTGATCATAAAGAAAATACCCATTACTGTTTATGTAACAAACCATCAACAACTGGATGATTTTTTTTTTACATTTCTTTCATGAGATGCGAGTGCTGCTGGAAAGGCTAGCATTTAATGACCTTAGCAGGATGGTGGAGTTGCACTTTTATGGATTCACTGAGAGGTTTGTTGGATCATTCCAGAGATCAGTTAAGAAGCAGTCACATTGCTGCAGGCCTGGAGTTATGTACAGATAAAGACAACAGATAGGCTTCACCAAACAGAAACAGTAAACCAGGTGGATTTTTTTTCCCAATAATCTGTTAGTTTCCTGCTCATCATGACTGATACTTGCTTTATTTCCTAGAATTATGTCACTGGATTTATAATACGAAATTGTCATGATAGCAGTTGAATTTGTATGTCTGGATGCACTAATACACCGCTATTTGTTTCTGAATTCAATCACGGGATGTGGGCATCATTGTATAGATCAGCATTTATTGCCCATGTCTATTAAGAATCACACGCATTGCTGTGTGTCTGGAGTCACAAGTCGGCCAGACCGAGATAAGGATGAAAGAGTTCATTCCCTGAAGGACATTTCTGAACCAGGTTACAATCAACAATGTTTCATGGTCTCCATTAGACTGGCTTTTTATTGAATTAAAATGTCACTACCTGCCCTGGGAGGATTTGAATGCATTAGCCTGGGGTTCTAGATTACTAGTCTGCTGACATTACCATTACATTATCATCTCCCCATAAGGAGTACTTCTGCATTTATAACATAAAAGCTGCACCTTTTTAAAAAAATGTAATTATAAGATGTATCTATTGACTTTTTTCCTGGTTTAAGATGTTAATCAGGCATTATATTGAAGATCATTATTGTGCACATTGTAAATTCAAAAGTACATTGTGAGTTGAATATTATCTGTCCATCCGATGGGAGTAAACATGACAACAGTTTTTTGCTTCTGTTTGACAGATTATACTAGCATACCTAGAAGTTTCAGCAGCTTGTTATCATGCTCCTCTTCTTTAAGATATTCCTTCAGAATAATTGCTGTATGTGATGCTGATGCCTTTCTCTGTCTTGTGACCCAGTTTTCTTAATTATGCTTCTCCGAACATGGGGAGCATGCTGTACGTGACTTCCTTACTCAAGCAAGGACAGTCATAGTAACCACCGGAAAATTAGTTTCACATATCGTAGGTGGATAAAAGTTTAGAAATAAGAATCAAACTTGGCAAAGCCTGAGTTAATTAGGAGAATCAACATAGATTTGTAATTTGATCAAATTGACCAATTGGTCATCTGATGAATATGACTGAATACTTCTAATGAACAGGAAAGATTGATGCCCTCTATACAAAATCTAAGTAATTTTTAAAGTAGCATTTAAAAGCTTGGTTCGCAAAATTGAGACTTGTGACATATAAGGCAAGATTGGATCAACTAGACTTGTATTCACTGGGATTTAGAAGAATAAGGAGAGATTTCACAGAAACATATAAAATCCTGATGGGACTGAAGAGGCTAGGTGTGGGCAGAATGTTCCCAACATTAGGGAAGTCAGAACTAGGGGTCACAGTCTAAGGATAAGGGGTAATCCATTCAGGACTGAGGTGAGGAAAAAAACTCTCTAATCAGTTGTGAACCTGTGAAATTCTTTCTCACAGGAAGCTGTTGGGACCGGTTCATTAGATATATTCAAGAGGGAGTTGAACGTGGCTATTGTGGCTAAAGGGGTCAAGGGGTATGTAAAGAAAGTGGGAATGAGATACTGAGATTGTGTGATCAGCCATGACCTTATTGAATGGTGGTGCAGGCTCCACCACCTATTTTCTATGTTCCTACATAGCAGAGCCAGTGTTACGTTGATGAATTGAGAAAAATACAATGGCTTAAGGAAAGAGAACAGTGAGCCATGGTGTATGATTTTTCTTCAGTCAGTAGAATGGTAGATTGCGTTTTCCAAAGAGTCAGTGCGAAGGTGACTATACAGAGCAAAATTTGCTAATGATACATAATTTGAAGGAAAGGCCATACAATGAAGATGATACAAATTATTTACAACAGGTTAGAGATAGGCTAACAGAATAGGCAAATAAATGGCAAAGGAGAAAGTGAGGACCGATGAAGGACTTGTGCCTAAAAATACAGATTCTCCTGCTCTTCAGGTGCTCTTGAAATAAATGGCAAATGCAATTTGAATTGGAAAGTATGAGGCGATGAATTTTCTAGAGAGGGTGAACATAGAACATTACAGCGCAGTACAGGCCCTTTGGACCTCGATGTTGCACCAGCCTGTAAAACCAATCTGAAGTCCATCTAACCAACACTATCCCATTATCATCCATGTGTTTATCCAAACATCCTTTAAATGCCCTTAAAGTTAGTGAGTCTACTGCTGTTGCAAGGAGTCATGGAGCCATACAGCACAGAAACAGACCCTTCAGTCCAACCAGTCCACGCTGACAATATTCTGAAACTAAATTAGTCCCACCTGCCTAAACTTGGACCATATCTGTCCAAACCTTTCCTATTCAAGATCTTATCCAAATGCCTTTTAAACATTGTAACTATACCTACATCCATCACTTTCTCTGGCAGTTCATTCCACACACAAACTGCTGTCTATGCAAAAACAAAAGTTCCACCTCATGTCCTTTTTAATGGGGGTCACTTGACACATAATGGCACAATTCTAAATCAAGCGTAGGGACAGAGGGACCTTGGAATCCATGAACACTTAACCTTGAAGTTGGAAAGCCATGCTGAGAGAGTAATTTGCAATGTCTCCAGGACGTCAGGCCTCTTAGATAGAAATATTGAGCACAAAAGCTGAGTAATCAAAATAATCATCTTGAATGTCTCCATTGAACCTGCTTCTACCACATTTCCAAGCAGTGCAGTCCATACCCTGTGTACTCACTGAGTGAAAAAGATTTTCCTCACTTCATCCTTGCTTCTTTCGCTTCAAATAAGTATGTAAACTAGCTTACATACTTATCATCAACTGCTGAAAATGTGTTGCTGGTCAAAGCACAGCAGGCCAGGCAGCATCTCAGGAATAGGGAATTCGACGTTTCGAGCATAAGCCCTTCATGAGGAATGCATTCCTGATGAAGGGTTTATGCTCGAAACGTCGAATTCCCTATTCCTGAGATGCTGCCTGGCCTGCTGTGCTTTGACCAGCAACACATTTGCAGCTGTGATCTCCAGCATCTGCAGACCTCATTTTTTATTTATACTTATCACCAACCTGAACTACAAATCTTCTCAAAAATAACTATCACTTCAAATCTATGCTCTCTTGTTCTTGTTCCTTCTCCGAGCAGCAACAGTTTCGCTCTATCGACTCATCCCAGCTTGCTTATGATGTTGAAAACCTCTATCAGACTTCCATTTAGCCCTCTTCTCTCCAAGGAGATACCTTTCAACTTGTTTGCCTATCCTCATCCCTGCAGTTCTCAACCTTCAACCATTTTTGTAAACAGTTTCTGCACTCTCTCCAATGGTTTCACATCCTGACTATAATGTGCAGTGAATCACTTTGGCAGAAAGAGTAGAGGATTTGCATGTTATTTAAATGGATAAACACCGCAGTAAGCTGCAGCAGTGTAGGATTGCAAAACTCACAAAAAGCTAACATCCAAGATCAGCTAATAAACAGCTAAAGCTGTTGTATTTGCAGTTGTGGATTAAATTTTAAAATTTAAAGCTGATGGGGAAGGCAAATAGAATTTTAAACTTTAATTCAAAGGGAATGGAGAATAAAATAGGAAGGTTTTGCTAAAACAGTACAAGGCACTTAATCGGACCACATCTGGAATATTGTGAATGGTTTGTTAGCTGTTTATCGAAGGAAAGATATACCGGCATTGGAGGCAATTCAGAGAAGGTTCATTAGGTTGATCCTGGTTCTGGAAGGTTTCTAATGAGGAGAGTTTGAGTAAATAGAGTCTGTAATCAAGTGGACCTCACAGCCTCACAGTAAAGTGGTAACCCTTTAGAACAGAGATGAGGAGGAAAGTTCTTCAGCCGGAGAGTGGTGAATCAATAGAACTCATTGCTATAGAAAGCAATGGAGGCAAGTCATTGAGTATCTTTAACACAAAGACAGATAGGTTCTTGATTAGTGAGGAGATAAAGGGTTATGGAGAGAAGGGAGGATAATGAGGTTGAGGAACATATCAACCATGCCCGCATGGTGGAGCAAACTTGATGGGCCAAATGGCCTAATTCTGCTCATACATCTTACAGTCTTATGAGACTTATTGATGTTTAGAAAGATGTGAGGCATCCTTTTTGAAAATTTAAGATTCTAAGGGGACATGACATGGTAGATGCAGCCTGGTTGTTTCCCCTTGTGGGTCAGTCAAAGACCTGAGGACATAAATATCAGACTATGGAGTCACCTATTTAAGACAGATGCGGAGGAATTAGCTCTCCCACAGGGTAGTGATCAATAAAATTCTTTACCACAGAGGGCTGTTGAGGCTGGGTAATTAAGCATATTCAAAGCTAAGATTGACAGGTTTTTTAATCAGTCAGAGAGTTCAGGGCTATGGAGAAAAAGGCAGGAAAGTGGATTTGAAGAATATCAGATCGGTCGTGATCTCACTGAATAGTGGGGCAGACATGTTGGACCAAATGGCATATTTCTGCTCTTATGTCTTATGGTCTTCAAGTCTCACTGGTTGAAAGCATGGCACCAATGGTGGAGCAGTTAAAACGAAGGTCAAGAAATGGACTAACATTTGCACCACTGCAATGCTGGATGGCAGTTCCCTCCAAGTGTTTGGTACAGTTAGTTCTTCTCTAATGCAATGGTTGTCTTCTTGTGCAACTCTGCATTATAGGAAAATCACACTTTAGAAATAGTGCTTAAAGTGTTGGTAATGTAATCGTATTACAGCCAACACATGTTTTAAAAGTTTGTGCTTTACAAATTGCGTCCGCAATTCGTCTATCACATTACAGTGAATTCACATTGAGGAAATGTGCAGAACGACCTGTACTTCTCTATCAGTCTGAGCAGCTATAATTAAAGTACCACCAATATCTATGTAGTTCATCACTCAAAGTGCCTGCACATATTTAAGATGGCAAAACCATTTTTTAATTTTTATTTTCATTTGCCATGGGGAGCATTGGATTGCCTGACACAATGGAACCAATCTCTTCCTCCATTAGAGACTCACTTTACTTGTTGATGTCAACATTCAATGCCAAAGGTTCTTCTTTGTGGCAGATTCTGCCATACAGAAGGTTCAGCCCAGCTTTTGCAAAGCAAATCATCTCGGCCCCTGTCTTTCAACATGTATGCCTTAGCCCAGCACCTCACTGAAGGTAATCCTCATTCCCTTCACCACTGAGCTATAGACAGTCAATTTATTTCTTGCCCATATATTCACAAACACACCACTCGCCAGTGCGCACCATTAAGTACGCAATGATTAATCAATTTGTACGTTAACATCCCATGCTAATAGATCTGCTGATGGAATAAGCTAAACTCATGAATCACTGCAGTCTGACAATCTCTTATAAAGTATTAGAATTTGCTTGGTAAGTGTACAGAAATCTTGCTGCCATGAGAAGTGGAGGAATTATTCAACTGAAAAGCCAAGAGCTTTTTGAATATTTCATTCTGTCTTCCTGACACAAGGGCAAAAAAAATGAAGGTGGGATATTCATTTTATTTTACATACTCTTGTCCAACTGAAGACAGCAGAAAATAAATTTACATATTAGAAAGCACAGCTTTAGAATGATTATTTTTTAAATTAATTGTGCCTTGGAACTAGTTTAAGTGTGTATGATGTCTCTATTTATCACATTCCCAGGTAGATACCTGCTGCTTGCATTAACTATGCCGCATTTAAATTTGATTTATTTATAGAATGAATGGCAACTTAAAATAATGAAAAAAGAAACCCTGTGCCTTTTCTACCTGTGTTGACAGTAATTAAATTTGTTTAAGAATTGTCTTGGGAGGCTTAAAGTAGCAGCAGGTATAATACCAGAAGTCTTGTCATGTTAAGAGAAAGCAAGGCTTTGCATTAAGTCTAACTGTTCCATGACATTTTTTCTTTTAGTTGACAGTAACAGGTTAATATAATTGTTTCAAACATCAGAAGATAAACAGCTGATTTACTAAGCTTGTCATCGTGGCTATCCACTTTTTCCCTTCTTTCCACACTGTCCCTCCTCCTACACACACGCTCACCACAGCCATGGAAAGACAGGTGAAAAACAAACTAAAATCTAGCCTCAGCGAGCTAATGTAAGAACTGTGATGTGTAGATTCATTTTAACATTAGGTCTGAGGTATGGTAGTGATTTCACTGCATTTGTTTAGGTGAGCAATATACAGTGTTGAAACAAGTAGTGCAGCTCTCAAAGATACTGGTTGAACTGGTCAATAGTGAACCCTTGAGATTGTTGGTGAGGGACAATTACAAGTCATGGTGCCAGTGAAGACAGGGGCTACAGGTCAAACCTTTATTTGGAGGAGACGGTCATTGCTGAGCATGCAACAGCTCCCATCATAATTTCTAACTCTCAGGAAGTACTGCAGATCTTCGGAGCTTGGTACACCAAGAAAAATTATATAGCTCCTTCTTGAAGCAAAGCAAAATACAGCTGGAAATATGAAAAAAAATGGAAGACATTGGAGAAACTCAATAGATCTGGCAGCATCTGCATAGATAGAAGCAGAGTTCCTATCTCGAGGCCAGTATGAATATACAACAGTAAAGCACGGGAAGTGACCCATCGGCCCACCATGTCTGTGCTGGCCAGGATATTATTCAATACTAATCCCATTTTCCTGCACGTGATTTGTATCCCACTATTTCCTGTCTGTTCACATGCCCATTGAATGTTTCTTAAATGTTATTATTGTATCTGCTTCTACCATCTTCCCTAGCAGTGGGTTCCAGGCACCTACCACACTCTGAGGAAAAAAAACATGCCTTGCATATTTCCTTTAGACTTTACCACTCTCCCTTTACACCAGAGTCCCTAGTATTTGACATTTCCATCACAGGAAATGGACTCCAATTATTCACTCTGCCCATGCCTCTCATAATTTCATGAGCTTCTAGCAGGTCACCCGTCAGCCTCCAACCTTTTCTTTTTTGTGAGGCAGCATCCTAATAAACCTCTTCTACACCCAATGAAGACAAGCATGCCATAAGCCTTCTTTGCCATCTTCTCCATTCTTGTTGCCAATTCCAGGGAGCTATGCAATTGCACCCCAAGATCCCACAGAATAGCAATAGTAATTGGATCCTGCCATTTACTGAATACTTTCCTCTTGCATTCAAACTGCATCACTTTATGATCCTCTGGATTAAACTCCATCTGTCATTTCTCCACCCAACTTTCCGACCAATCCATATCCTGCTGTATCCTTTGACTATCTTCCCCACTGTCCACAACTCCACCAATTTTCATGTCTTCTGCAAATCTACTAATCAGACCACCTACATCTTCATCCAAATCAATTGTATAGATTACAAATAACAGGGATCTTTGCACTGATCCCTGTGGAAAACCACTGACCAGAGACCTCCAGTCAGAAAACACTGCCACAACTGCCCTCTACCTTCTGTGACTGAGCCAGTTTTGTATTCAAATTATCAATTCATTGTGGATTCCCTGCAACTTAATCATCTGAGCCAGCATACCATGAGGGAACTTGTCAAGTGCTTCAGGCAAAGCCCAAGTAGAACAATATCCGCTGCCCTACTTTCACCAATCATCTTTCATCATTTCCTCAAAAGAATAAACAAAAAAACCTCTTGATTCCCTTGATAATTAAAACATTGTTCTAAAGAAGAATCATGCAGGGCTTGAAACATCAAGTCATTCTCTCTCCACAGATGTTGCCAGGCCTGTTCAATATCATGGCATCATAGAATCCCCAAAGTGTGGAAACAGGCCCTTTGGCCCAAAAGATGCACAACGACCCCCCTGAAGAGTAACCAGTTCCATCTTTGTTTAATCTCAGTACACCAACTTTGTAATATATCATTTAATTGGAGGCAGTTCAGAGCAGGTTCACTTGGATGGTCCACATAACAACATAGGGATTGTCTTCTGAGCAAAAGTTAAACATGTTGGGGCCATACTCACTGGAGTTTAGGTGAGCAAGTGGTACTCTCATTGAAACATGTAGGATTCTTAAGGGGCTTGACAGGGTAAATGTTGAGAGGATGTTTGCTCTCATGGGAGAGACTAGGACCAGAGGGCATGGTCATAGAATAAAAGGGCACCAATTCAAAACAAAGATGAGGAGGAATTTATTTTCTCAGAGGGTTAAGAGCCTTAGTAACTCTTTGCCATAGATAGCTGTGGAGGTAGGGTCCTTGTGTTTATTAAAGCTGAGAAAGATTGATTGAACAGTCAGAGAGTCAAGGGTTATGGGAACAAGGCAAGCAAGTGGATATGAGGAATGTCAAATCATCCATGATCCCACTGAAGGGGGCTCAAGGAATCAAAGGCCTACTTCTGTTCCTATTTTCTCTGGTCTTATGGTCTTTATGGATGATTAGACAGGCACACTCAGGGTGTTTCAATGGGGACACAAGACACCTTTCTCATTTAAATCTTTCCTGATACTCTTCATTTCACAAATTCACTTTAAAGATGCTAACACATTTGTCCAACACAGGTAACTGTTCAAGGTAACTGTTACATCGCATTCAACATTCCACTGCTCTTTGTGTCAGATGTTCCTTTTCACAGAATTCACCCAAGCTTAAGCATCTGTCGACAATGCAGAGTAAAAATAATTAATAATACTTTTCCACTCATGGTAGTTTCTGACTAGGAGTAAAGGAGTTATATCATTAATGGTATCAGATCTCAGGAAACTTCAGTTAAGATGTTCTCACTTATTATTCACCCCATATAGTTATTTTCAACACAGCCTGTTAATGTTCACCTTAATCAGTGTGGACCTCATCTCTGACAAACAGTAGTAGTACAAATATCTAACAACATAGCTGAGTCCATAGGCGCAAACTCATATTTAAGCATAGAGATTAATGGAACTATACAGCACAGGAAGAGGACATCCGTTCACTATGACTCTGACTCCACTTTCAAAGAGCTATTCAAATAGCTCCTCATCTCATTATCATGGAGATGCTCTCATTTTGAAATACTTATCCCATTCTATTTTGAAAATTGTGACTGAATCTGCATCCATCATACTTTCAGGAAATGCAATCTGGGTCAAATACAATGCTGGAATCAAGGTAAAGAGAATTGTTCACTTGCTTACCCACAATCTTGCCCAGAGTGAGAGATCTAACAGAATTAAATGTGAGATCCATATCTGAAGGGAGGCTATACTCCACAGTTGTGAATTGATCAATCTGTAAATACAAAGTAGAAATTTGAAAGGTCACATTATTTCCTGTTATACACTCTCAGTTTATGCTGTATTTTTAGCATTGGTCAACTTATGTATTCAGACAATAGGTTTTGAAGGAGGAATCATTTCCACACAGTTACAAGTACTTTGAAATGAAACCAAACATGGTAAGAAATTAGTTCATCTATTTCTCCCTGAGTTTGGTCAATTTTAGGTGCAGTAACTCTGTAACAATATCAGATCACCTGTGGTTAAAATTGCAAACTATTTACATGGTCAAACTATACAGGTCTGGGAGTCAACAAGTTTTGGATTGATTTCAGGCAGGGTGCTCTGAGAAATACTAAATAAAAACCAAAAGAACTGTGGATGCTGTAAATCAGAAACAAAAACAGAAATTGCTGGAAAAGCTCAAAAAGTTAACATTTTGAGTCCGGTGACTTTTCCTCCAAACTGAGTTCTGAGGAAGGCTCACCAGACCTGAAACATTAACTTTGATTTCTCCTCATAGATGTTACCAGACCGCCTGAAGATTTTTCAGCAACTTCTGTTTTTGCTCTGGGAAATATGGGTGGTCTCAGTTGCGAACTGTAACTTAGCAGTTTCACAAATAGTTTGAAGATTCAAAGTCCCTCTCTCGACACCAGAGTACAGAAACCTAATTTAACACTCTAGTGTGGAGTCAAAGGGGTTGGATTCTGAATCACTGATGGGGATAGGGTCAGGTGTGAGTGTTTTTGAAAAGAGCATTCTCAAACAGGATGACAGTCTTTTTTATGTATTTGTGATGCACTGCAATTTTCAAAGGTGGGGAAGGAAGCAAACTGATAACTTGCATACCTCCAATTAACTGGTGTTTGAAATAACTCCACCAAAGCTGGTATCTCCCTTTTATTTACACATGAACAGCCCTTGACTTCAGTCCTATCTCATTCCGCATCAGGTATCAGAGTGTTTCTTTCTATTAATCTATTAATCTATTATTTCAAATAAACCTGTTCAGCAAAATTATGATGCAGGGCACCCTGATTGGATAAGGTTAACAGCCCCAGTCAAAGAGCCCATACTCTATGATGTCCAACTGGCTGACCTCCTTACAATCACTACAGTGGTTAAAAGCTTGTTGAAGAGCTTGTTAACAGGCTGGAGAAAGCCAGAATCTAGGAGACCTTCGTTCAAGTTCTACCTGTTCTGGAAGTGCATTAAAAAATATCCAGACAGAGTGATTAAATTAATTAAGGACAGGAAGATCACATGATTGGGATGTTATAGAATGTAGTGGGGAGACATGTCTACTGGGACGGCTGATTTGAAATCTCAAAGGAAAGAAATTCAAATGAGCCAGCATGATGTTTCTCTTGTTTGAGAAGTTTGGGTGAAGTTCCTTATTAGTGAGTAATTGAGCCATGAAACCCTCTGCTGTCCTGCTCCAGGCAACAGCTATTCCTTTCATTGGCTGCCATGTGAAAATTGACCACTGACCATAAGACCATAAGGGTCATCGAGGGCCAAAGGGCCTGTACTGTGTTGTACTGTTCTAAGACATAGGAGCAGCAATTAGGCCATTTGTCCCATCAGATTTGCTCCGCCATTCAATCATGGCTGACAAGTTTCTCAACCCCATTCTCCCACCGTCTCCCTGTAACCTGTGATCCCCTCATGGAACTGCTTCTCACCTCTCGGCCTTGCCAATTGGTTGCCAAGCCACTTCGAGCTATTTCGTACCAAAATCACATTATTCCACTGTTGTTGATGCAAGGTGGGGTCAGAATCCAGCAGTTATTTGAATATTGGGTTCTTGGCCCTGGATAGAAAACTCAGCATGGTCCCACCCCTCCCTTGCATCCATCTGCCCTTACACATGGACAAAAAACAGAGCTCAACCCACAATTGTATTTGATAAAATGATAAACATAGATGCTAAAATCAGAGGGGGAATAGGTCATTCATCTCTCCAAGCCTGTTCCATCAGTCAATATGATCATGGCTGATCATCCAACTCACTTTCTCCCCAGACCCTTGATCCGTTGAGTCCCAAGAACTATATCCAATTTTCTTTCAAAAACACTCAAGGTTTGACTTCAACCATATTCTGTGGTAGATGGTTCCACAGGCTCACCACTCTCTGGGTGAAGAAATTACTCCTTATATCAATCCTAAGTTTACACTTGGGCCTGAATGTTTCTGTTGATTAGGAAATGATCTTTGAGCATAGTGTCATAGAAAACAGTACGCTAATATGCACAATAGTGTTTTGCTGTGAAGAAATATAAATCACTTCTTGAAACCTTAAATCCTTAACGACAACAAAAACAGAAAAACTCAGCAGGTCTTGCAGCATCTGTGGAGAGAAAGCAGAGTTAACATTTTGGGTCCAGTGACTCTTCTTCAGAACTGAATGTAGCTGGGAAAAGATTGGAATATCTGCTGAAGAAGGAGTGGGGAAAGGATGAGGAATAAACAACAGGTGGCGATGGAGCCCAGAGAGTGAGACAGAAACAGTTGAACAGTTAAAGGGCAAAGGTCAGTTTGAGAAAAATCAGTAGCTGTTAATTTGGACTATTCGGCACTGAGTAGCAGACCATGTGATGACAAAGCCTGATGTCTAGAAGTTGGAGTAAGGACACGGAAGAAGCTGATCAGTCCCTAAAATGACTCAACTCAATATTGAGTCCTGATCGTTGCAGAGTTTGCAGCAGCAAAATGAGATGTTGTTCTTCCAGCTTGTACAGAGCTTCACTGCAGCATTGTACCAAGCCTGAGACAGAGACTAAATTAGATTAGATTAGATTTTAGATTACTTACACTGTGGAAACAGGCCCTTCGGCCCAACAAGTCCACACCAACCCACTGAAGCACAACCCACCCAGACCCATTCCCCTACATTTACCCCTTCACCTCACACTACGGGCAATTTAGCATGGCCAATTCACCTAACCCGCACATTTTTGGACCGTGGGAGGAAACCGGAGCACCCGGAGGAAACCCACGCAGACACTGTGGAGAATGTGCAAACTCCACACAGTCACCTGAGATGTTGGCCAGCAATCACAACCGTATCATTTTGACCAGATCTGCCTATCAGAGGGAGCTGTTCTCTCCTCGTTTACTTGAAAACAAGTATTGTAACTTGTAGCTGAACTGTCTGCTCTATGCCCAGCAGTATAACATGCTTTTTTCTTAAAGTCGACAAGAGAAGCATGAGTGGATGGAGTCAAGTTCACAAAGATTCAGGGTTTGCAGATTGTGCTTTCAGTTGGTGAAGTTAAAAGTTTGGAAGAGGTCACAGCTCTCTCTGTGCAAAAGAATATGTTCTCTCCTTAGTGTTGGGTTCACGTTTTCATTTCTATTTGCCTTTGCTCAGGGTGTTCATGGGCAGCTGTTATATTGGAACAGCCGATCAGTAGCAGTTTATATCTGTATGTTATTTTGTTCAGCATTTTGATAGAACTACACTTAATCCAACTCTTACTTTTTATTTTTATTTTGTATGTGATTTAACTGTAGTGTAAGAATAATGTGTGTTTTGTTTAAAGCCTCATATTTTTCACCAACCAAATCACATCTGGAATGCAACACCTTACACTTGTCGTTAAATAGGTAAAAGTTAGCATCTCAGACTATCTCCTTGACATATTTTGAGGGGGTTTGGTTTGGTTCACAAGTGAGAGACAACAGGAAACTTAGGGTTAGTTCTGCAGATACAACTTAAGTGTTCTGCAAAGCAGTCGCCTAGTGTGCATTTCATCTCCCCAATCTTGAGCAGATTCAATGCATCAGCCTTGGAGCTGGTGTCAGATGAAACTCAATTGCCTTACTCTTGCCACTTTCTCAGAAAGTTGGGGACTGAGTTCCCACCCCAAGAGTTGGATTCAATCCAGGCGATGGGCATCTCCTCCCCCTTCCTGGGGAGCTGGTGAAAGCCCAAGTCACCTCCTGTGGAAAGTGCCAGTTGGGCAGTGACAGGCCTTTTCCCTGAGATTGGAGTACCTAAGGGCTTCCAGTCATTCAGAAGTTGGCATCTATGCATAGCAGATAGTGCCAAGGAGCAGTGTAACCTCTAGCAATACAGCCACACAACAGAACCAAGATCAGCATGGAGCCCAAGTCAGGTAAGTGAGAGTTAGATAGGAGCTACAGAAAACAGCGCAGCAGAGTTGGCACCTTGGGCAGAGGGGTGATAGCCCCACCATCCCTGCCAAGTGATCATTTGCCGAGTTAAAAGTTGTCAACAAGACTTTCTGCCCCGTATATAATTGCAGCAAAGGCAGGTAAACAAAGTGGACTCCATACTCCAACCTCTCGCACAATTGCATGCCAGCTTCACTTCCAGACATGCATCGGTGAGTGGGAAGGACATCAGGTTCCTCGCCAGGACTTCAACACAACAGGACTTCTAAACCAACATTCTGGTGGGAAATGTAGCTTTATCAGACATGTGTTTCTTTTCTGGGGAAGGTTAAGTAGATAAGAGCAGAGGAATTATCCACAATTTCTGACACATTTTCTCTGCACAATCAACTCACAAAAACAGATTAGGTGAAAGTGTGGACTGCAGATGCTGGAGATTAGTGTCGAGAGTGTAGTGCTTTTGCCCAAAGCATTGAATATCCTGCTCCTCAGATGCTGCTTGACCTGCTGTGCTTTTCCAGCATCACACTTATGACTCACAAAAACATTGTCTATTCATCATCTATTTGCTTTTTTTGTGGGAGTTTATGGTGTGCAAATTTACTGCTGGGTTTCTTATTTGACAACAAAGACTAAATTTCACAGGTAAGTCGTTGGTCGCATAATGACTGAAGGAATCCTGAGGTTGTGCAACGGGCAAGCCTTTCTTCTTCTAATTTCCTCCCCTTTCCTGATGATTAGAAGCAAACAGGAAAATCAAGAAGTAATTTGATCTCGGGACAGGTAGAAACGGGTCACTTACTGCTCGATATGGGCTGTCCTCAGATTGTGAGCAGATTCTGTTCTGAAGTTCATTTGCAAGTTGATTTGTACACAAGTCAGAAGACAATGCAGGACAATATTAAATAGCCATTTGTATGTGTAGTAAACACATTGCTGCCCTGTACGGGGATCATGTTCATAAGCACAAGCGTTCATAAATGGAGGACTCCCTATATATATATTTTTAACCTTTTATAGTTTCAGGTAGTGGTAAAAAATGTAGATCATTGGCACTCATCATGCTATACATTTATGAGAGCATTTGTTGTAGCACAAGTTTGGTTTAATTTCCTTAATAATTTTTAAAACTCTGCTTAAAATCTTTGCACAATTTCTCTGCTGGGCTATTTAAACATAGCAATTATTTCCAAAAGATTAATAACTGTATTTAAGTCCCCCACGCAGGAGTCCATGCCAAACTGTTAATTGGTTGTGAACAAAAGTGCAATCAAGAAAAACACTGGTTAGACCAACAGGCAATTTGTTGAAGATAAAATATTGCATTTCACAACAGATCAGGCTACTTTGTAATACTTAAGATTATGTAAAACAAGGTATTCTGTTATCTGGTTTTACTGGTGGATTAGTCATGGAAGTTTTCCTGCTTAATCTTTCACTGAAATTCCGTGAAATTTTCCATTATTTTCTTGTGAAAAATTGAGTCGAGAAACTGATGAGATGTAACAACAATAATTAGACTGGTTCAGTATTTCTTTCTGAATAAGTTATTGTGCGGTACCCACTGGTCATGGTCAGAGTTATTCCCTTCTTTAAAGTTATGCTGCTGGCTGCCCATCAAGTATGAAAAGTGTCAGGATGACTGCTCAATCAAACAAGCCTGACAAGTCTATAAATATTTAGCTCTCGCTGTCACTACACAAAAAAATGTTGAATACCCACACTGAGTAAATTAGTGTCCACTTCCAATGAGGTGTATCTTCCTTTTTATTAAACTATTTTTCTAATGAACCTGTTCAGCGATGTTAACACCCAGGTGGGACTTGAATCTAGGTCTCTCAGTTCCAGGGTAGGGACACCACCAGTGTGTCAGAAGATCCCTCATAAGGTCTGTCTTGCCTGTTTTTCTTCACTCAACCGTGATGGCCAGTATCATTTGAGCACCTCGTAGCTACATTGTTCCAAATGGGAAGGCAGGGAATGAGTCTCTCATTTGGAGAATTTAGAGGCACACATCTCGATTGGTGGGTGGCTAATTTTTAAGAAAGGCTGTAAGGAGAAGCCTGGGAACTATAGGCCTGTGAGTCTGACATCATTGGTGGTTAAGTTATTGGAGCTGCTTCTGAAAGTTAGGATTTACATGCATTTAGAGAGGCAGGGACCAATGAGGGATAGTGAGTATGGTTTTGTGCAAGGAAAGCTGTGTCTCAAAACTTGATTGAGTTTTTTGAGGAAGTAACCAAAAGGATTGATGAGAGCAGAGTGTTAGATATTGTTTACATGGATGTTAATGAAGCCTTTGTTAAGGTTCCACATAGTAGAATAATCAGTATAGTCAGATCATGTGGGATTCAGGGAAAGCTTGACAATTGGATAGAAAATTGGCTTGATGGTAGGAGACGAGGTAGTGGTAAAAGGGCTGTTTTTCCGATTAGAGGCCTGTGACCAGCTGTGTACCACAGGGATTGGTACTCAGTCCTCTTTTGTTTATCATTTATATGAATGATTTGGATATAAGAATGTAGGAGGCATGCTTAAGAAGTTTATGGATGACACTGAAATTGGATGTACAGTGGACAGTGAAGAAGGTTGTCTAGGATTACAAAGAGATCTTGATTAATTACATCAATGGGCTGAGAGTGGCAGATGAAGACCAATTTGGATAAATGTGAGGCACTGGATTTTAGTAAAACAAACAAAAGAGGACTTATACAATTAATGGTAGGGTCCTGGGTAGTTTTGTAGAACAGAGAGCTAGGAGTTCAGGTACATAATTTTTTTGAAAGTTGCATCACAGGCAGAGCAGGTGGTTAAGAAAGTGTTTAGTTTCACTTTCCTTCATTGCTCAGACCTTTCATTAGAGCAGTTGGGAAGTCATGTTGAGGTTGTAGAGAATGTTGGTGAAGCCTCCTCTGGAGTACAGAGGAATCTCAATTATCTGACATTTGATTATCTGAATATTAGATTATCCAACAAGGTCCCAATGCTTAACTAAACTATATTATCCGGAATTCGATTATCCGGAATTCAATTAACCAAATGAAATACTCCCGCCCGTGTCCTTTGAATAATCGATGTTCCTCTGTATTGTAAAAAGTTCTTCTCTCGCTGTTTAGAAAGGATATTATTAAATTGGAAAGAGTTCAGAAAATATTTATCAGGATGTTGCTGGGAACAGAGGGTGTGAGTTATAAAAATAGGCTGGGACCTTTTCACATGGAAGCATAGAATGTTGAAGGGTAACATTACAGAGGTTAATAAAATCATGAGGGGCATAGACAAGGTGAACAGCAAGGGTCTTTTACCTAGATGGGGGAGGTCAAAACTAGAGGCTAGATTTTTAAGGTGAGAGAAGAAAGGTTTAAAAAGGGCATGAGGAGCAACATTTTTCTACAGAGAATGGTTCATGTGTGAAATGTACTGCCAGGGTAAGTGGTGGATGCAGGTACAGTTACAATATTTAAATGACATTTGGATAAGTACATGAGTAAGAAAGATTTGGAGTGTTACGGGCCAAGTGCTGGCAAATGGGATTAGTTTGGGAACATGGTCGGCATGTATGGTATGTTCCCATGCTATAAGACTCCATGACTCCTCATGGTTTCCATGGATATTTTTGATAGAGTGCAGATTTAACCCTCCCAGAGGATTAATCTGCTGTCTCCATCTGTCAGATACAATTTCAGATAAAGCTTCATTTCATTCAGTAGCCACTAAGAAGGCCTTCCAAGAACTCTGCACCTGCACCATTAACTCCATCCCTTTTTCCTGGCAACATTCTCCAGTAGAAACAAATTAGCAGGTCAAAGGCTGGGAGTGAGTATCCCACTTTCTGTCTCCCAAAAGCCTGTCCAGCTTCTGCATAAGTCAGGAATATTATGGAATATTCCCCACTTGGCTGAGTGATATTATCGCTAGATTGTTAATCCAGAGACCCAGGTAACATTCTGGGGACCTGGGTTTAAATTTCACTATGGCAAATGTTGGAATTTGAATTCAATGAAAAGTATCTGGAATTAAGAGTCTAATTAATCTATTATCAATTATGGGGAAAAGTCCATCTATTTCACTAATGCCCTTTAGGGAAAGAAACTTCCGTTCTTACCTGGTCAGAGACAGAAAAGCTGCAGATGCTGGAATGCAAGGTAGATAAACAGGAGGCTTGAAGATCACAACAAGGCAGGGTGCATCAGGAGGTGGAGAAGTCGATGTTTCAGGTGTAACCCTTCTCCATCTCCTGATGCAGCCTGGCATGCTGTGTTCTTCCAGCCTCCTGCTTGTCATCCTTCCCTGGTCTGCCCTACATGTGGCTGCAGACCCACAGGCAATGTGGTTGACTCTTAACTGCCCTATGGCATTTAGGTATGGGCAATAAATGCTAGCCTAGCAAGTGATGTCATCATCTGTGAATAATATTTTTTTTAAAAACTGGCCTGGTTGAGAGCAGCTCAAACAACACTTAAGAGGCTTGGCACCACCTTAGGCAAAATACTCCACTTGATTTGCACTGCATGTGCAAACATTAACTCCTTTCACAACTGATGTTCAGCAGTAGCAATGTGTACCATCTACAAGGTGTACTGCAGAAATTACTAAGGGTCCCAAGACAGCACCTCCCAAATCCATGACCATTATCATTGAGATGATATGTCTCCTGTGTGAATAAAAAATAAATTCACAACTGTACCATCACCTTCACCTTTGATACTACATTCACTTTTAAAGGCATTAACTCATTCCTTTCGCACACTGGTATGGTTCTCATCTCTGCTCACTTAAGTCCAAGTGATGCAGATTTGTAGCAATATTGCAGACATCTGTATTTTTTAAAAATACATTTCATGGGATGTGGACTTGTTTAACCGAGTTCAGAATTAGGGGCTAGTTCCTCTTGAGAAAATGATGATAAACTATTCATCATCAATAGTTTAGTTGTTAGAAAAGCACTATCAATGTTACTCTCACCTGAAGTACAGAGAGAGGGTGCAAAATATGATGCATTAAGATACAGAGAAAACATAAAATACAGTGCGGCCAAAGTCAAAGGGGAGTAGTAAATAAATGCGTACAGAAATGAGATCTTTGTATAAAGGATGTGCAATCACGGAAAAATGAACAGCTGCCACAATGAAGCTAAATGAGAATTAATCCAAAACCTACAAGATAAAAGAAAACAAAATGGAGGCTGATGTTCTGGTTGGAAAGTTTTGAACTCAATGTTGAGTTCAGAGGGCGGTAAAGTTCTGAATGAAAAGATGAGGTGGTGTCACATGAGTTTATATTGAGCTTTATTAGAAAATTGCCTGCCCCCACCCAAGTCCTTGCGACATCATCAGATTAGGCAGAACTCAATGAAGTCTCCGATGTTAACTCTTTCAGATCCATTACTTTATACAATGAGATAAACATGAGAAGAAAGTGGAGAATGAGAATGACAGGCAAATGGAAATTCAGGTTAATACTGCAGGCCAAATGCTAAAGTAAAAGCAACCCAAAGAATTTTATGGATGTGTTGTCACTGAAGATTGAGACCATCCAAACAGCTGCACCTGCTATTTCATTACCTTTTTAGTAACTCATCAGATCAACTATCTTGATGCCTCCACTGTTGCAAAGTTATCAGATTGTTTTGGAATATTCAGGGCTAGCTGAACAGAAATTTCCTCCAACTAAATATTGGGGAGACTGAAAATATTTTTGGTTCACTGCTGCAAAATCTGAATCCTAGTCACCAGCTCCTTCCTTGGCAACAGTCTGAGGTTAACTCTGTTTGTTCAGCACAACAGTGTCACATTTGATTCTAGGATTAACTTCTAATCTCATATTCATTACTCACTAAAATCACCAATTATCACCTGAGTAACATGGCACAACATCACCCTGTCTCAGATTAGTTGCTGCTAAAACCCTCACTGTTTTTGTCTTTGTAACCTATATTCAACTATTCCACTGCACTCCTGGCTGCCTCACATGTTCTATCCTCCAAAAGCTTGAGATCATCTAAAACCTCACTGCCTATGCTTTAAAGAATTCCCACAGTGTGGAAACAGGCCTTTTGGCTCAACATGTCCACACCAATTCTCTAAAGAGCATCCCACCCACACGCCTCCCCTATAATCCTATATTTCCCATGGCTAATGCACCTAACTTACACATCCCTGAACACTATGGGCAACTTAGCATGGCCAATCCTCTTACCTTGCATACCTTCAGACTGTGGGAGAAACCTGGAGCACCTGGAGGAAACCTACACCGGCATAGAGAGAACATGCAAACTCCACACAGACAGTCACTCAAGGCTGAAATCAAACCAGGATCCCTGATGCTGTGAGGTAGCAGTGCTAACCATTGAGCCACTGTGCTGCCTTTTAGTTTGCTGCAAAACCTGTTTCCCTCTTAGACCCGTGTTCACTGATCAACATTGGCTCCTGGTTAAATAATGCCTTGACTTTAAAATTCTCTTCCATATTTTCATGACTTCCCTCCCTCTATATCTCTTTGTCATGCTCCAGCCCCTACATTCCTCTGATCCAGCCTCTTGTGTATCTACAATTCTAATTGCTCCACTATTGGTGGCCAAACCTTTAACTGATTTACCCCAAGCTTTGGAGTAATGTCTGTCCACTGCTCCTCTTCTCTACTTTATTTCTTCCTTTTGAGACAATCCTGAAAACCTAGTTCTTTGATCAAGTTTTACAACACCTCACCTAATATCACTTTACAGGGCCCAATGGCACAATTTTGCTTTGTTCAGTGGTTATGAAGCACTTTGAGAGATTTTATTACATTCATGGCACTATCTCATATAAATTGTTTTTGTTGCTGTTGTAAAGATGCCCCCACCACCCATCCCTTTGTTTTCCCTTACCATTTCTCAGGGCTAGCTGAACAGAAATTTCCTCCAACTAAATGTTGGGGAGACTGAAAATAATTTTGGTTCACTGCTGCAAAATCTGAATCCTAGTCACCAGCTCCTTCCTTGGCAATAGTCTGAGGTTAACTCTGTTTGTTCAGCACAACAGTGTCACATTTGATTCTAGGATTAACTTCTAATCTCATATTCATTACTCACTAAAATCACCAATTATCACCTTCTTTTGTGCATGAGAGCAACTTTCTGTTCACTCAAACATATTCCCACCAAATTTCCCATCATCCAACATCCCCTTGTTTCCTTCTTCAGGTATTGTCAGTTAAACTTGCAACCAGCACCCCTACCTGAAACCCAATCCCCTTTGCAACTGTGGTTCAATCTGAGTCATGGCAATTTTTTTTTAGCTGGCTGCATGGGTCATTACTTGCAGCGGTTAATACTTACAAATACAAAGAAAATATCATGGTGATTTGGTGGTGGGAAAGTTGTTCAGCTGCGTGTTTGAAAAAAACTTGCAAAGCTTTTTTTTAAAAAGCATACAGGGCTCTTATGGCATAGTTGTAATTTCCCTACTTCTAGAACATTGAACATAGAAAAGTACAGCTCAGAGCAGGCCCTTTGGCCCACGATGTTGTGTCGAGGTTTAATCCTAATGTAAAATATAGTAACAACCTACGCACCTCTCAACTCACGGCTATCTGTGTTCATGTCCAGCAGTCGCTTTAATGTCCCCAGTGACTCTGCTTCCACCACCACCACTGGTAATGCATTCCATGCATTCACAACTCTGTGTAAAAAAACCTATCTCTGACGTCTCCTTTACACCTTCCTACTAATATCTTCAAACTATGACTTCTCGTACCAGTCAATCCTGCCCTGGGGAAAAGTCTCTGGCTATTGACTCTATCTATTCCTCTCATTATTTTGTACACCTCAATCAGGTCTCCCCTCTTCCTCCTTCTCTCCAGAGAGAAAAGTCCGAACCTATTCAACCTTTCTTCATAAGGCAAGCCCTCCAGTCCAGACAGCATCCCGGTAAAGATAATCAGAGGGTTAGATAGGGTGGACATGAGTGCTTTTTTCCAAGTATGGGGATGGCAAACATGAGGGGACACAACTTTAAAGTGAGGGGAGATAGGTATAAGATAGATGTCAGAGGTAGTTTCTTTACTCAGAGAGTAGTAAGGGTATGGAATGCTTTGCCTGCAACGGTAGTAGATTCGCCAAGTTTAAATGCATTTAAGTTGTCATTGGACAGGCATATGGACGTACATGGATTAGTGTAGGTGGGATGGGCTTCAGGTTAGTATGACAGGGCAGCGTAACATCGAGGGCCGAAGGGCCTGTACTGCGCTGTAATGTTCTATGTTCTATGTTCTAATCCTTCTTTACACCCTCTCCAAAGCCTCTGTATCTTTCCTATAGTAGGGCAATCAGAACTGGACACAATATTCCAAGTCTGGCCTCACCAGAGACTTTTAGAGCTGTGGCAAAACCTCACTGCTCTTAAACTCTATCCCCTGTTGATGAAAGCCAAAACATCATATGCTTTCTTAATAACCCTCTCCACTTGGGTGGCAACTTAGAGGGATCTATGTACTTGTACACCCAGATCCCTCTGTTCCTCCACATTGCCAAGGATCCTGTCTTTAATCCTATAATCAGCATTCGAGTTCGATCTTCCAAAATGCATCACTTTGCATTTATCCAGGTGGAACTCCATCAGCCATTTCTCAGCCCAACTCTGCATCCTGTCTATGTCGCACTGCAGCCTGCAGTAGCCCTCTATACTACCGATGACACCTCCAACCTTTGCAGATGACACAAATTTACTAACCCACCCCTCAACCTCCTCATCGAAGTCATTTATAAAAATTACAAATGAGCGAGAAAACCCAAGTTGAAGACTCTAGAGACGTGTAATAACATCTCTGAGCAGGCTGATTTATAAAAAAAAGCGGACCCTGATGAACATCTGATACTATAATTCCCCCACCACTCCATTTTGATTTAACTCCTTCCCCATCTCCCCACCTCTCCCTCACTTTTGATTACTTGCAGTTCCCATAACGCATTTTGCATGTAAGTATCATAATTGGCTACATGGGTGATTTGCTGGAAAAGCACAGCTGGTCAGGCAGCGTCCGAGGAGCAGGGGATTCGACGTTTCAAATATAAGCCGTTCATCAGGAATGCTTTTCCAGCACCACGCTCTTCCACTCTGATCTCCAGCATTTGCAGTCCTCACTTTCTCCTGCATGGGTGATTTAGTGGCGTTAGTTAATAGTGGGGAATAAAGTCATGGTGATTTGGTGGTGGGAAAGAAAAACATTCAGTTGCGTGGATATGCAAAAAAAGCAGACCCAATGGAAGGCACTCTTGGTGCATAGTAGGGTTCTTACTTCTAAATCAGGAGACCCAGGTTCAAGTCTCAATTCAAGCTTTGTAATAATATCTCTGAGCAGGTTAATTACAAATGAGCTTACTCAGAAAATAAGATAAAGCAGATGTAGGGAAGGTCTGCAGAAATGTCTGCCCTGATTTGGGACTTGTCTATACACGTCAGTACAAATGGCTCTATTTTTGGTGTTCAACAATAAATTATGTTCCTTTCCTGTTGGGCTTCCTGAGTTATTTCACCCATCTGGGACAGAGATAGGGAGCATTTGTTTTCTTTCAGAGGGTTGTGCAACTTTGGAACTCTGCCTCAGAAGTGACAAGGTTGTTAAATATTTTTAAGACCGAAGATTCTTGTGTGGTAGGGGAATGGAGGGTTTTTAGGAATCGATGAGAATATGCAATTTGAAAGTAACAGGCCAGCCATGGTCCTGTTGAGTCATGGAGCAATCTTGAGGGGTTGAATGGTCAACCTCTGCTCCTATAGTGTGAGCTTGTAGGTTCTACACAAAGCCAGGAGAGTTTCTCCTCCTGCTCCCATATTAACTTTGATATCCATTGAGAATCTATCCTTGCACCCACTAATTCTCACTTACAAGAACACCATCGGAAGGCACAACATTAGTTCTCACATATATGCTGAGCAGGACAGCTCTACGTCACTACCTATACTGTATTTAAGTTATCCAAGTGCTTGTCTGAATTTACATCATTCATGAACAGAAATATCTATTAAATCATAGAATCCCTACTGTGTGGAAAGAGACTATTACACTGATCCTCCAAACATCACTCCACTCAGACTCACTCCATCACTTCCTATGACTAATCCACCGAGCCTGCACATCCCTGAACACTATTGGCAATTTAGCATGGCCAAGCCACCTGACTTAAGCAACTTTGGACTGTGAGAGGAAACTGGAGCACCGAGAGGAAACCCACGTAGACACAGGGAGAACATACAAACTCCACACAGACAGTCAAGATCACAAGGCTGGAATGAAACCCAGGTCCCTGGCATTGTGAGGCAACATGCTAACTACTGTGCTACTGGTCCAAATCCATTAAATGTGATATCCAGAAATATGCTCATCAGTTCCTGCTACAAACTTCAGACTTATCTCTTCGGCCTACCTGTCATTCCAACAACCACAAGAGGCATTTTTGTTTCATTTGCTTGGAGGTTGGTGGTGTTTTGTGGAGTACATTTGTGGAGTAAAGCAATATATGACACTTGATACCATTCATTCTTACTTGCACATATGTCAGTTTATACCTTTTGATGATCATTAATTCTGAAGGAGCTGGAGCATCTCTGTATGTTATCACTGTAACAAGCATCATTGAAGTGATGCTTCCCACAAGCATGGTAGAAATAACAGATGACTAGCAATTTCAGTAAGCCAGGCTGTTTAGATTTCAATGGGGAGAAAATGCAGACAGAATTCAGGTGACTATAGGCATGATAACTATAATGGTGGGAAATTATACAGTGCAGGCGACTGCAGGTAGTGTCATTAGCCTAGACACCCTCAGGACATAGCAAGTCAAGTCAGGAGAAATGCAAGTACTCAGCATCAGCACCTACACCAATTAAACTGGAGTCACTGTCCTCATTATTTAAACATTAGTTTGACAAAGCCATGGGGAAACTTTTACCTAACAGCTTTCAGGAACATTTTTTCCTGATCTATCTCAAAAGACCCAGAACCTCCATGGCAAACAGAAATGTAACAGCAACTAACAAAAGCAGGATGACATTCTGTCAGGATGTGGAACAAGCAACATGCAGGACCTCTGAATACCCTCTTGCAAACTGAGGCACACTCTCTATAAGGATACATCAAGTGACATTGTCTGAAGTGCTTTGGTTTAGAGAACACTTTCCAAATTAGATGTGTCAACATTCATTTCAATTATTTCAGGTTAGAAAATCGGACTGGTAGTCCTCAACAACATCCAGCGTTGGAAACCTCTTTTTTTAATCCACAGAAAATCAGTCTCCCTATTAATTCATTCCCTAAACCTTAACTTTGCTTTTCAAAACCTTCAATGTGTTTGACACATCTGGTACAATTGTATATAGTTTATATTTAATATAATATCAAATGTCCTATATTCAGCCTTAAAGATCAAATCTTTGTGTTGAACCTCAAGAGTTGGGAAAGATATTTAATGGATACTTTGCATCAGTGTTTACTGGGGAGAAAGAATTGGAGGCCAGACAACTGAGGGACATAAATGTTGATGTTTTAAAAACAATTCACATTACAGAAGAGGAAGTACTGGAATTCTTAAAAAATCTAAAACTGGAACACCTCAGAATGTTATGGGAAGTTAAGGAAGAAATTGCAGGGTTCCTTGCAGAAATATTTGCATCATCTATAACTAAGGGTGAGGTGTGGCATGATTGAATCATGGCTAATGTTGTGACTTTCTTGAAGAAGGATGTAAGGAGAAGCCTTTCAATGGTGGGTAAGTTAGAGTCATAGAGTCATAGAGATGTACAGCATGGAAACAGACCTTTCGGTCCAACCCGTCCACACAGACCAGATATCCCAACCCAGTCCAGTCCCACCTGCTAGCATCCGGCCCATATCCCTTCAAACCCTTCCTATTCATATACCGATCCAAATGCCTCTTAAATGTTGCAATTGTACCAGCCTCCACCACTTCCTCTGGCAGCTCATTCCATACATGTACCACCCTCTGTGTGAAAAGGTTGCCCCTTAGGTCTCTTTTATATCTTTCCCCTCTCACCCTAAGTCTATGCCCTCTAGTTCTGGACTCCCCGACCCCAGGGAAAAGACTTTGCCTATTAGTTCTATCCATGCCCCTCATAATTTTGTAAACCTCTATAAGGTCACCCCTCAGCCTCCAACGCTCCAGGGAAAACAGCCCCAGCCTGTTCAGCCTCTCCCTGTAACTCAGATCCTCCAACCCTGGCAACGTCCTTGTAAATCTTTTCTGAATCCTTTCAGGTTTCACAACATCTTTCCGATAGTAAAGAGACCAGAATTGCATGCAATATTCCAACAGTGGCCAAACCAATGTCCTGTACAGTCGTAATATGACCTCCCAATTCCTGTACTCAGTACTCTGACCAAACGCCTTCTTCACTATCCTATCTACCTGTGATTCCACTTTCAAGGAGCTATGAAGCTGCATTCCAAGGTCTCTTTGTTTAGCAACATTCCCTAGTTGTTGGAAATGATTCTGAAAGATAGGATTTATATACATTTGGAGAGGCAAGGAATGATTAGTGATAGTCAGCATGATTTTGTGTGAGAGAATTTGTGCATCACAAACTTGATTGAAGTTTTTGCGGAACTAGCCAACACGATTGATGAGGGCAGAGCGGTGGATATTGTTTACTTGGACTTTTGTAAAGCCTATGACAAGGTTCCACATGATAGACTAATTAGTAAAGTCAGATCACATGGGATTCAGAATGAACTTGCAAATTGGATGCAAAATTGGCTTAGTGTCAAGAGACGGAGAGTGATGGTGGATAGTTGTTTTTCAGACAGGAGGCCTGTGACCCACAATGTTTAACAGTGGTCAGTGCTGGATCACTTTTCATTGTCATTTATGTAAATGATTTAGATGATAATATAGAAGGCATGGCTAGTAAGTTTACAAATGACACTAAGATTGGTTGTGTAGTGAAAAAGATTATCTAATATTACAAAGAGATCTTGATCAATTGGTCAATGGACTGAACTGTGGCAGATGGAGTTTTTGAACAAACAAACAATGGCATCATTTACACAATTAATGATAGGGCCTTGGGTAGTGTTGTAGAACAGAGAGAACATAATTCTTTGAAGTTTGCATCACATATAGTTCGGAGATTAAGAAGGCATTTAGCACACTTGCCTTCATTGCTCAGAGTTTTGACTATAGGAGTTGGGACATTATGTGGAGGTTGTACAGGACATTGGTGAGGCCTCTTTTGGAGTACTATGTCGAGTTCTGGCCTCTCTGTTATAGAAAGATATTACAGAGGAACCCCAATTATCTGAACATCAGTTATCCAAATTTTGGATCATCCGAAGAAAATCTCAAAGTCCCAAGAGAAACATTACATCAAAGACATGTTTCCACCAGCGGGTCAGATGGGGGGAGGGGGCCTGGAAGACAGTCATATGGTAGGTGGGGGCAGACGGGGAAGCGGTGTTGGGGTTGGAGGGCAGATGGGGGCTGGCTGGGGGCGGTGTTGGATGGAGTTGTAGGCGGATGGGCGGTAAATGGGTGGGCTGTGATGGATTGGGTTGGGGGGCGGACAGGGATTGGATGGGGATAGATGGGGGGTGAAGGGGGGGTGGTGTTGGATGAGGTTTGGGGGTCGGGGGGGAGGGGCTCGCATGTGGTATGCTGCTGCCTAGTCTCATGAAAGGGGAATGGACTTAACAGAAAACTCCGAGCCCCAGAGGAAAGGCATTGAATCTATTAACCAAATAACCAATTATCCAAACAAAATAGTGTCTGCCCATCTTGTTCAGATTTTGAGGATCCTTTGTATTAAGCTGGAGAGGGTTTAGAACAGAATACCAAGATGTTGTTTGGGAATGGAAGGTTTGAGTTATAAGGAGAGGCTGGATAGGCTGGGAGATGTTTCACCTGAGCTTAGGAGTTTAAGGGTGACCTTATAGGGGTTTATAAAATCATGAGGAGTATTGATAAGGAGTCTTTTCTTGAAGATATGCGATTTCAAGACCTGGGGGCCATAATTTTAAGCTGAAAGGACAACGATTTTAAAAAGATATGGGGCAAATTTTTAAACAGAGCATGATTTGTGTGCAGAATGAACTTCCAGAGAAAGTGGTGGAAGTAGGTACAGTTACAACATTGAAAAGACACTTCCATAAGTACATGAATGAGAAATGGAGGGATATGGGCCAAATGAAGGCAGACAAGACAATGTTAGTTTGGGATTATGATTGGTATGAACTGGTGGGACCGAAGGGTCTGTTTCTGTGATGTACAACTCTAAGACTCTATATTATTCCAAAGTGTAAATTAGTTAAAAGTTCTCCATCAAAAACTGGATAAATGGATTAGATTAGATTAGACTTACAGTGTGGAAACAGGCCCTTCGGCCCAACAAGTCCACACCGACCCGTCGAAGCGTAACCCACCCATACCCCTACATTTACCCCTTACCTAACACTACGGGCAATTTAGCATGGCCAATTCACCTGACCCGCACATCTTTGGACTGTGGGAGGAAACCGGAGCACCCGGAGGAAACCCACGCAGACACGGGGAGAACGTTCAAACTCCACACAGTCAGTCGCCTGAGTCGGGAATTGAACCCGGGTCTCAGTCACTGTGAGGCAGCAGTGCTAACCACTGTGCCACCGTGCCGCCCCATTAATTGCCCATTTTCTCAATTGGTAATATTCGTAAACATTTTGTGTAGGTAAATATCCTCGCCCATTTTAAGATAGTTCTTTCTATCAGTGTGGTGCTAAAGTGGGTGGGGATGTGTTGATTCAAATCCTCGCTCCTGCTTATCCGACGAAATTTGAACAGTTGTTCTTCTGCTGTTAATTAAAAGGACTGCTTGACCTTGAAGTGAGCAGCTGACCACTTATCTGAGCCGTTATGATGATAGGCTGTTTCCAATTCTATAAGATCACCTGACACTAATCCGTTTCAGTTCCTCTGCTGCTGAAATCTTCAGCCTTGTCTTTGTTACTCTTAAACTCAACCTTTTCAATGTTCTCACTGCCACTCTCCCATGTTCTACTCTTGAGGTAATCCCAGAATTTGCTACCTGTGTCCTTACTCATTGTGTGTTGCTGGAAAGGCGCAGCAGGTCAGGCAGCATCCAAGGAGCAGGAGAATCGACGTTTCGGGCATGAGCCCTTCTTCAGGAGAAGGGCTCATGCCCGAAACATCAATACTCCTGCTCCTTGGATGCTGCCTGACCTGCTGCTCCTTTCCAGCAACACAATTTCAGCTCTGATCTCCAGCATCTGCAGTCCTCACTTTCTCCTTACTCATAATATCAATCCCAATGTACCTATCATTTCTATACTCATAATATCAATTCCAATTCACCGATCATTTCTATACTCATTGATTTACATTAGCTCCAGCTCAAGCAATATATTGATTTTACAATCTTCATACTTGCTTTCAAATCCTTCCAAGACCCCATTTTTTTTTTCAAAATGGATCTATTTCATCTATTAATGTCCTTTTGAGCATTTCACTTTTAAACATTATTCCTACACAGTCTGTGCCTTGATCTACTTTGCATATTCCTCACCTAAAGCTCTCCATTTCTCCACATTTTTTCCCTTCTTTAAAGTGCTCCATGAAATCTATTTCCTTATCGAGCTTTTTGACATATGACCTAATATCACCTTATGTTGCCGAGTGTCAAAATTAATTTAATAAGTTCCTATGAAGTTCCTTAGGACTTTCATGATGTTAAAGGTGCTGTACAGTACACAGTATTATTGTTGAATACAATGTGAAAATTAGGCAGGAAGATGGGGAAAATTCAAACTCCAGTATTAGCTTGCAATGCACTCAGTCTACCTGTCTTCACACGTCTGCACTTCACCACCCTGCTCCCACCCCACTCCCTATATATGCGGCTATGGTTACTGGCCCCAGTCCTGAAGAATGGTTACACTAAAACGCTGACTTCTCCACCTCCTGATGCTGCATGGCTTCCCGCGTTCTTCCAGCCTCCTGCTTGTCTGCAATGCATTCAGGGTATGCAGAGGAAAGTTGTGGGCCTGAAATAGTTTGTTCCATTACCTGATAACTGGTTCTAAGATCTCCTTAAATCCCTGTCTCCCTGCTTCACTCATCAGTTTTCAACAGTTCCTTAAAACCTACAGCTTTAATCGAAATGTAGATCCTGTAGTCTTAATATCTGTACATGGCTCAGTGTCAAATATCATGTGATAAAACCTATGCAAAGTGTCTGAGGATGTTTTCTTACATTGGAGATGCTTAACAATGCAAGTTCTTGTCACTGGTGTTCCAGCAACTTCCATTCTCAAACTTCTGATTTTCAAATGTTCTAATTTCTAAACAATCACAGAGATTGTCAAAGTAATGCCAATTTATTGGAACTTTACTTGTTGTACTCTTAACCAATCATAAGAAACTGGACTGATAATATTCATACTCATGAATGTAGAATTTTTAAAACCAGTCTGTGATGAATTTAAACCTACAGTCAACAGAATAGAGTATTACTGTATTCTTTACACTAACCCATTGGGCAAGTCATGACAAAGGAATACATCTCCATCTAGTGGCAGCTGCTGTTCCTGCATGATAGCATCATGAGAGGCCACGCAGTTTGTTGCATTTCTTCATTCTGGTGTATAAAGTAATCAAGAAATTGCTGAGGCCAGTATCACTGCTCCTCAACAGCTGATGGAGCAGTAAATTCAGTACACAGAAGTATCTGAAATGCTGCCGGAATCATAATTATAAATGTGTCTCAGACTCCAGCTGGCTGCTGTTTTACCAAATATTGGGTATATCTTCCATCTCTTTTAGATGGATGGGGAGTGGCATAGTGGTAATGGCATAGACTAGTAAACCAGAACACCACCATGGTAGGCAGTAAGATTTGTATTCAATAAACATGTGGAATTAAAAGCTAACATCAGATAACAATTTTCGATTGCCGAGGAACCAATCTGGTTTTCTAATGACCTTCAGAAAAGGTAATCTGCCCGCTTTATCTGGTCTGGACTACATCCACAAAAATGTAGTTCATTGAGTAACTGAGGATGGGCAATATATGCTAACCTAACCAGCAATGTTCACATCCCATGGACAAAGAAAAAATAAATGCTTTCTCTTAGGAATCTATAGGGGTTTAGATAGGGTTGACCATGAGAACCTTTTTCCACATATGGAGTCAGCTATTATGAGGGGGCATAGCTTTAAATTAAGGGGTGGTAGGTATAGAACAGATGTTAGGGGTAGATTCTTTACTCGGCGAGTCGTGAATTCATGGAATGCCCTGCCAGTAGCAGAGGTGGACTCTCCCTCTTTATGGGCATTTAAACGGGCATTGGATAGGCATATAGAGGATAGTGGGCTAGTGTAGGTTAGGTGGGCTTGGATCGGCACAACATCGAGGGCCAAAGGGCCTGTACTGCGCTGTATTTTTCTATGTTCTATGTTCTACATTCTATGAATGGAAAGAAGAATGACTGAGGATATACTATAGGTATTCTGTACTTTAGAAGAACATGACGGTGGTGGTATACTTATAATGTTACTGGTCTAATAATCCAAACCCTGGTCATGAGGTGAAATCCCCTCATGACAGATGGAAACATTTGATTTTAATATAAATCTGGAATCAAAAGGGAGCCTAAAGATGACCTTCTAATCACTGTTGTCAAAGAATCAGAGAGATGTACAGCACAGAAATAGATCCTTCGGTCCAACTTTTGCAAATGTTTGCAAAAATGAAATTGATTACAGTTGTGCCAACTGAACAAAAAAATTTAAGGGAGAGTCAGGGTGGTACTTCACTGAAGGCTTGAGTATTTTTGAGGTTATTGCTGAGGTTTTAAAAAAAGTATGACATTTCAGATAAAACCATTTGAAGTAGCTTTTGTATGATAGTTCTCAGTTCTCATTTTTTGTATATGTAACAAAGTTTGACATTTGTTTGTCCAAAGTACAACAGCAGCCTCTTCCGAACATGTTCATTGATTGACCACAATGGAAGCGAATTGCTAAAATAAAACCTCTGGCCTATCAAGGGCGGCACGGTGGCACAGTGGTTAGCACTGCTGCCTCACAGCACCTGTAGACCCGGGTTCAATTCCCGACTCAGGCGACTGACTGTGTGGAGTTTGCACGTTCTCCCCGTGTCTGCGTGGGTTTCCTCCGGGTGCTCTGGTTTCCTCCCACAGTCACAAAGATGTGCGGGTCAGGTGAATTGGCCAAGCTAAATTGCCCGTAGTGTTAGGTAAGGGGTAAATGTAGGGGTATGGGTGGGTTGTGCTTCGGCGGGTCGGTGTGGACTTGTTGGGCCGAAGGGCCTGTTTCCACACTGTAAGTCTAATCTAATCAAAAGTTTTGCTTTGGGATCTAACTTACCCACTTTTGCAATATACAGGAATGCTAACGGCAAGATCAAAACTCATTGAACTTAAGAAAGATCAATGAATCTTTAAAAATAGTATGTGGATGTTGCCTGCACATCTTTGGATGGGGGAGGAAATTAGAGCACATGGAGGAAATCCACACAGACACAGGGAGAATGTGCAAACTCCACACAAGAAGTTGCCCGAGGTTCGAATTGAACCCAGTGTTGTGAGGTGGATGCGAGCATAACAGGTACAGTTAGTAAGTTTGCAGATGATACCAAAATTGGAGGTGTAGTGGACAGCGAAGAGGGTTACCTTAGATTACAACAGGTACTGGACCAGATGGGCCAATGGACTGATGGAGTTTAATTCAGATCAATGCGAGGTGCTGCATTTTGGGAAAGCAAATCTTAGCAGGACTTATACACTTAATGGTAAGGTCCTAGAGAGTGTTGCTGAACAAAGAGACCTTGGAGTGCGGGTTCATAGCTCCTTGAAAGTGGAGTTGCAGGCAGATAGGATAGTGAAGAAGACGTTTGGTATGCTTTCCTTTATTGGTCAGAGTATTGAGTACAGGAGTTGTGAGGTCATGTTGCGGCTGTACAGGACTTTGGTTTGGCCACTGTTGGAAAATTGCGTGCAATTCTGGTCTCCTTCCTATCGAAAAGATGTTGTGAAACTTGAAAGGGTTCAGAAAGGATTTACAAGGATGTTGCCAGGGTTGGAGGAGTTGAGCTATAAGAAGAGGCTGAACAAACTGGGGCTATTTTCCCTGGAGCGTCGGAGGCTGAGGGGTGACCTTCTAGAAGTTTACAAAATTATGAGGGGCATGGATAGGATAAATAGACAAAGTCTTTTACCCCGGGGTTGGGAAGTCCAGAACTAGAGGGCATAGGTTTAGATTGAGAGGGGAAAGATATAAAAGAGAGCTGAGGGGCAACTTTTTCACACAGGGTGGTACGTGTTTGGAATGAGCTGCCAGAGGATGTGGTGGAGGCTGGTACAATTGCAACATTTAAGAGGCATTTGGATCGGTATATGAATAGGAAGGGTTTGGAGGATATGGGCTGGGTGCTGGCAGGTGGGACTAGATTGGGTTGGGATATCTGGTAGGCATGGACAGGTTGGACTGAAGGGTCTGTTTCCATGCTGTACATCCCTATGACTCTATGAGGGACATAGCTTTAAACTGAGAGGTGATAGATTTAGGGCAGATAATAGTGGTTGTTTCTTTACTCAGAGTAGTAAGGGTGTGGAACAGCCTGCTGCAGCAGTCGTAGTCTCACCGATATTAAGGGCATTTAAATGGACATTGGACATACTTATGGATAATAATGGAATGGTGTATGTTAGATGGGCTGAGATTAATTTCACAGGTTAGCCCAACATTGAGGGCCAAAGCGCATGTACTGCACTGTAACGTTCTATGTTCTGTGTTCATGTCAGTCTGCTCTATCTTCCTCACTGTCTGAACCACTGTTCAGCATCAACATTCTAACAAGTCCTTTGTGAATTAGTCTCTTAGAGACATGGTGTATTTGTTGCGTCCTGTGCAGATCTATCTGATATGAAGGCATGAGAAGGCAATCTACCAGGACTAAGCTCTCACAAGCACTTACAAATCAACTGAGACATATATTAATGTTTGTACAGCAAGGGCTTCTCAGCTCAATTCTTTAAGTCTCCTACAATGATGACCTTGCCTCCTGGCCAAATATTTAATCGTAATGTCAAGCTTACAAAATATGTCAACCAGCACAATCTCTGTTTGTTATAAACAATTGAACATTAATAGACAGTGGTACTTATGCTAGGTGACAGGAAACATAAGAGAAGAATAGACCCGATATGGTCTTAGAGAAGGAATCAAACTGGACAGATGACAACCTAGGAACTAGAAATGACAACAGCATTTCTCAGCCTTACAAAATCATCCCAGGTTTTATCTAAGTATTTGCACAAAATTGCAGGAGGTATCCCACAGACCGTCAGGATGTTGCTTGACCAATCAAATGTCCATGTAATTGTTCAAACTGAGACTGGAGGAATGCACCATCACTCAATCTGACTAGTTCTTGAGTCATAACGTTTCCCAGTGAATGAGATGGTTAATTATCAGCCCCCTTCCCCCTCCCCAGTCCTGCATGAAATGTTGGCTTTCTTGCTTCTTGGATGCTGCCTGACCTAGTGTGCTTTCTCCAGAATCACACTTTATCGACTCTGAATCTCCACCATCTGCAGTCCTCACTATCTCCTAATTAAATACGCCGTCAATCACAGTTTTAAACAACACAATCTATCAACTCGGTTTCTTAATAAATACAAAATAATTAGTTCATTATCAGAACAAAAATGTTCAACTAAAATGCAAGTGGCTAAAATAGACAGTCAATGATATCACTCAAAATGTGCAACACACGCACACACAGATCTAAACAAGAAGGTTATAGAGAATGCGCGGAAATAACGAGTTTTGAAAAATGTCCATATTACAGAGGAGAAGGTGCTGGATTTTGATGAGAACCTAGGAGGTATAGAACATAGAACAATACAGCGCAGAACAAGCCCTTCGGTCCTCAATGTTTTGCCAACCTGTGAACTATTCTCAGCTCGTCCTTCTACACTATCCTATCATCATCCATGTGCTTATCCAAAAATGTGCTTATAGTTAGTAAGTTTGCAGATGACACCAAAATTGGAGGTGTATTGAATAGCGAAGAAATTTACCTCGTAGCATAATGGGGTTTTAATCAAATGGGCCAATGTGCCAAGGAGTGACAGATGGAGTTTATTTTAGATAAATGTAAAGTGCTGCAATTTGGAAACGAAAATTAGATCAGAACTTAGGCACTTAATGGTAAGGTCCTCGGGAGTGTTACTGAATTAAGAGACCTTGGAGTGCAGGTTCATAGTTCCTTGAAAGTGGAGTTGCAGGTAGACAGGATAGTGAAATAGGTGTTTTAAAGGTCAGTGCATTGAGTATGGGAGTTGGGAGGTCATGTTGCAGCTGTACAGGACATTGGTTTGGCCACTGTTGGTTCTGGTGTGGTTCTGGGTCTCCCTACGACAGGAAGGGTGTTGTGAAACTTTAAGGAGTTCAGAAAAGATCTACAAAGGTGTTGCCAGAGTTGGACGGTTTGATCGATAGGGCGAGGCTGAATAGGCTGGGGCTATTTTCCCTGGAATGTCAGAGGCAGAGAGGTGACCTTTCGAAGTTTATAAAATCATCAGGGGCATGGATAAAGTGAATAGACAAGGTCTTTTCTCTGAGGTGGGGGAATCCAAAGTCAAAGGGTATAAATTTAAGGGGAGGGGACGACAACATTTTCACGCAGAGGGTGGTACATGTATGGAAGAGCTGCCAGAGGAAGTGGTGGAGACGGGTATATGGATGAGTATATGGATAGGTATATGGATAGGAAGGGTTTAGAAGGATATGGGCCAAGTGCTGGCAACTGGGACTAGATTAATTTCGGATATCTGGTCAGCATGGACGAGTTGGACTGAAGGGTCTGTTTCTGTGCTGTAGTGCTCTGTGACTCCATCAGCTGGACAGTCCCTCCTCACAGTTTTCTTGTTCCCCAACTAATTCCAGATACCAAAGCATTCTCCATCCAGTTCCTATTTGAACATATTCAGCAAGGGTTTATAAGAACAAGTACCTAATCTCAGTCATTTGATTTCTCAGAAGTCTTGTGAAAGAAAACTCCAATATCCACACTGACCTTTGAATGACAACTTTTAAAAAAACCACTTCAGATACTCCAACTAATCATAAAATAAGCCATTCTTTTCACAACCTTTTGAAATATAAGTCCTCCAAGAAAGATTAAATATGATGTGTCAATGTCCCTGGCATTGTTATCAACCTCTTAGCTGTCTCTTCTCCTACCAAAAGAACCAGGAGAGGCGGTAACACAGCCTCATATAGTTGGGAGTGATTTGCCCTGGGAGTCCTTACATTTTACTCTAGACCTCATTAAACCATATGGCATACGGTAAAATCTGAGCAAGGAAATTTTTAGCTGCTTATCACTCCCCCTACCCTTTTGGCTGATGAATCAGTACTCCTCCATATTTAACACCAATTAGAATATACACTAGATATGGCAAGGACATAGAATGTACTCTGGATGGATGAATGTGCTCTGGATGGATGAATGTACTCTTGATTTCAAGGCCTATTACAAAGAATGGCTCAGTAGCACCATGACTAACTAAGCTACCTGAATTCAAAAAGGCATACCTCATAGAGTAGCTCTGTGGCAGATGGAAAGAGGACCAACAAATGAGAAAAATCTTCTTGACCATGAACTCACCAATCTCCCTGTCATAGATACATCTCTTCATGACAGTATCAGTAGGAGTGTACATTCTGGAGATGAAGTTTTTCTCCAATGTGCTGTTTGGAACTATTACCATGGTCATTGAGAAAGATTGCAAACAGATGGTACAATTCAAAACTGAGCACAAAGAGTTTTGTGGGCCATCATCAACTATAGATTTAAATCCAAACACAAGCTTTAACCTTATGGCCTGGCAAATCCCCTACTTGACCATTACCATCAAACTGATGAGCCAACAATGGTTTAATATAAAGCTCTAGGAGTGAATGCCAGGAGCAGCACAAAACAAACTTGAAAATGAGGCATCTAGCTGGGAAGTTACGTTAGAGTATTTGTGTGCCAAACAACAGAGGCAGCAAGTCAATCACATCTAAGTTTTGCAGTCCTGCCATAAGCATTTGTGAGTAGTGCTGGGCACTTAAACAACTATTATGAGGGAGAGAAGGCTCAGTATAGAACTAAGTCCCAGCACATCAGTGTAAAACATAAGGTGAAGCATATGAATCTACATTCAGCCAAAAGTGCTATGTGGATGATACATCAAAGTCTGCTCCAAGGATCCAAGCATCACAGATGTCGGTCTTCAACAAATTTGACTCATTCCATTTAATATCAAAAATGGCTGGAGGCATTGGATACTGCAATAGCGTTGGGTCCTCATAATACTCTGGCAATAATACTGAGTACTGGTGCTCCAAAACTAGTCATGCTCCATATCGACATGTTCTAGTGCAACATCATCACTGCTATCGATCAGGCAATGAGAAAATTTGTGGGCCTCCTCTGCCGCTAAACTCTAGCCACCTGATGCCTGGATGAAGGATGCCTCATCTTCCGCCTTGGAACCCTCCAACCACACAGGATCAAAGTGGATTTCATCAGTTTCCTCATTTCCCCTCCCCCACCTTATCCCAGTTCCAACTCTCCAACTCAGCACCACCTTCATGAACTGTCCTACCTGTCCATCTTCCTTCCCACATATCTAATCCACTCTCCTCTCTGACCTATCACCTTCACCTCACTTATACCTACCTATCGCATTCCCAGCTACCTTCCCCCAACCCCAGCCCCCTCTCGTTTATCTCTCAGCCCCCTTGAGCCACCTCCTCACTCCTGACAAAAAGCTTATGCTTGAAACATCCACTCTCCTGCTGTTCGGATGCTGCCTGACCTCCTGTGCTTTTCCAGCACCTCACCCTTCAATTCTGATCTCCAGCATCTGCAGTCATCGCTTTCTTCTGATTGTCTAAATAGGTCATGTTCATAAAAGCTGTACAAATCAAAGTGTTATTGGTGTACATTCAATTATCAGCAAAGTAATGGAAGAGGTTGTTGATAATGCGATCAACCAGTACTTGCTCGTACCTCACTGATGCTCAACTTATGTTCAACCAGGGCCCTCACCTTAGGCTTGATCTAATCTGGACAAAAAGGCAGAACTCCAGAGCTGAGATATTGTTCTTGACATCAAGACTGCATAAGACCTGAATATGGCAATCAGGTGGCTTCACAAACCATGAGTCCATCAGAATTGAGGAAAAACTCTTCATTGGTTAGTATCCTACCTAGTTGTTGGAGGTCACTCATCTCAGTCTCAGGACCTCATTGCAGGAGTTCCCAAAAGTAGTGCCTGAGACCTGACTATTCTCAGCTGCTTTATCAGTGATTTTCCTTCCACTGTATGATCAGAAGTGAGATTGTTCACTGATAAATGCCCAGCACCATCTGTGACTCCTTAGATATTCAGTCCATGCCCATATACAGCAAGAGCTGGATAATATCCAGACTTGTGTTATTAAGTTGCAAGTATATTTTGCAAGATACAAATGCTGGGTAATAACTGTCCCCAAGAAGAGATAATTTAACTATTTATCCTTGACCGTTAACGACATTAACAGATGGATACCTACATGTATCTTTTAAAAAATTAACTAAAATCAGCTAATTGTCTCAGTCTCACCTTTGTCTCAGAAATTTGTGGACTCAAGTCCACTTCTGGAGTTGTATTTAATCCAGGTAATGGGCATCTTACACAGTGCTTCAAGGTCCTCCTTTGGGGAGACCGTAGTGTATTAAAATAAACATAAAATGCCAAATACATTCCCAGAGGCTTGACATCATTTCCGACAGAGCATCCCATTTCACTGACACCCCATCCACGAAATTCAGCATTCACTTACTTCAAAACCAATACAGTGTGTAGTCAATCCATCAATACGTTTCAGTGTAACTTGCTATGACCTGTTTGCACTGCTCGCAAAGCAAAGCTTTTCATTGTACTGGGTGCATGTGACTACAATAAATCAATCAAAGTGTTTTCCCTTTGCTGGCGAATTGTCCTCATGAGTGCAAGCTAAATTGTGTATTCATTTTCTGTGGTACATAATTTACTCAAGCAAATGTGAATTGAGCTGTTCTCGTTCACAGGACACCCTGACTCAACCTCAGCATTCGATGTAATCACTTCCAGCAAAGATCTCTGGCTAAGAGAAGGGATTGCAGCTATAACTTAATCAATTTACTACTGCAATAAACTAGCTACAGTCATGCTTGTATTCCTAGACGGTCAGAGGAGGACAGTCATGCGGCAATTCAGGTAACCATTTATGTGTTGAAACACTGGGTTCCTCTATAGAACAGCAAAAGCACACAAGACCTAAAGAAGTAAGATTGCTTTGCAGGTCACTGTCCCTTTGCAGACAACTTGAAATGGCCTTGTCAGCTGTTTTGATTTTCCAAGTGCTGAAGATGGAGATTTTAAGATGAACTCAATCCCATGACTATCATCTTCAGAACAGAAACAACATTAAGATAGATTGCTAAACCTCATCAACACTGATCCAAAAGGGCAACTGAGTCCAGTTAACTTTGTTGGATTTTAAATTGTTTAATCCATCCTTTCACTCTGTACTCTGGTGTGTGTGTGTGTGTGTGTGTGTGTTCTACCTCTGAGAGAGAGGTCAAGAGACTGAAAGAGAAAATGAGAGAAAGAGGAATAGATAGTGAGAGAGAAAGAAAGGAAGAAAATCAGAAAAGGTATTATTTATCTTGGATCAAATAAATAGCATTCTATTTTCTTTTAAGAAACTCCTGAAAGCCTAGAACTAATGAAAGCCTAGAACCAAACAGCTAAACACTCACTGATCACTGATTTGGTGCTTTTAAACAAAGCCCTGTTGTTGTCAAATGAGGAGTATGAAATGTGACTATACTGTGGTTTTAAGAAATTTATTTTGTACTTTTTTTACGAAGAGAGGTTCAGACAGAGATGAAGAATGGTCTGTTCCAAGCCAGTAAAGTGAACAGTTTGTGAGACCTTGGGTTTTGTTTTAATATAAGTTTGGAAAAATAGAGGTGGCATTAATGGGTGGGGTGAGGCTCCCACAAAACCAAGGTTTTAGTTTAGCTTTTAATAGTGGTTGGAATTTTGAAGCATGATTGTGTAAGCCACCATACCTCCCTCTCTCGGTTACAGCATTGCATGTGAGTCAATCTGTTTTACTGAATTTTTCTTTGTTAAGGGTGGGATAATGGGATATTATTATATTGGAATAGTTGATTTTTAGTAATTAAATAATCTTATTTTTCTGTTAGGTTTTCCACTAAAAATATACCAACTCTTCTTTTTTTTTGTTTGTATTTTTTACTGTATTGTAAGAGGTGTGTAGGTGTGTTTTGCTTCAAGCCTGGTACTGTGACCTTACGAATTATATTTTGAATCCAGCGACTGAGAGGTGCCTTTAAATAAGAGTTAGAGTCTTGGCTATTTTCTTGATAAGGTTCCCCATGGTAGGCTCATTCATAAAGTCAGCAAATATGGGATACAGGGAGATTCGCCCTATTATAGGAAAGATACAGAGGCTTTGGAGAGGGTGCAAAGAAGATTTACCAGGATGCTGCCTGGGCTGGAGGGCTTGCCTTATGAAAAAAGGTTGAATAAGCTCAGACTTTTCTCTCTGGAGAGAAGGAGGAAGAGAGGAGACTGATCGAGGTATACAAGATAATGAGTGGAATAGATAGACTCAATAGCCAGAGACTGTTCCCCAGGGCAGGATTGACTGGTACGAGAAGCCATAGTTTGAAGATATTAGGAGGAAGATATAAAAGAGACATCAGAGGTAGGTTCCTTACGCAGAGAGTTGTGAATACATGGAATGCGTTGCCAGCGGTGGTGGTGGAAGCAGAGTCATTGGGACATTTAAGTGACTTCTGGACATGCACATGGATAGCAGTGAGTTGAGGGGTGCATAGGTTAAGTAATTATATTTTACATTAGGATTAAACCTCGGCGCAACATTGTGAGCCAAAGGACCTGTTCTGTGCTGTACTTTTCTATGTTCTATGTTGTATTTGAAGGGGATTTGGTCTGGTCCACAACAAGAAAGACAGAGGTCTTACTAATCCTGCTCATTTGGCCGTAACCTCAGAGCTGCACAGAAAAGCTCAGGAAAACCAAGACTGACTAAGAATTGAAAATTGAGTTCACTCAGAGGATTTAGAAATAATTTTTAAAAGCTGATGTAAAGAAGTTGCATTCTAGTGAACACCCACCACTACTCTGTCAAGTCTCCACCCACACATATTGTACTGTTATTCAACAAATTCAGAATTAGCCAATTTTGTCTCCATAAAATTTTGTATTCCTTAGATCAAAGGATGAAGCTTAAATGATTGGCAAAATAACCTGAGGACTCTGAAGTGTTTTTTTCTTTGAGGTCTGCAAAACAGGAACAAGAAAATGTTAAAGGAAATGAAAATAAATTATGGAAATAAAATAGCAAGAAACATAGAACAGATTCCAAATGCTTGTGTCAGTGTGTAAAATGGCAATATTAGCGAAGATAAATGTGAAAAAAAAACAATAGGGATTAGAGAAATGGCAGGGAAGCTAAATCAGTTCTTTGTGCTTGTATTCACAGAGGAAGGCATAAAAACTCTGCATGAAACAATTAAGATCTCAGTGTCCAGAGAGATTGTGGAAGAAAAATAAATTAGTATTAGTAGCATAATCATTTCAGAGAAATTAATGGGATAGACAATTGACAAATCCCCACCACTGGCTGACCTTCATTCTAGAGTTTTGATAGAGCTGGTGCCAGAGATAGTGAATGTATCGGCAAACACCTTTCACAATTCAATTAATTTTGCAATCGTACCTACAGTTTCAAAGGCTGAAAACGTAACTGTACCATTTACAAAAGGAGGGAGAGAGGTAAGGGGAACTGGAATTCCAATAGCCTGATGCCAGGAGTAGGAAGAATAGCAGAATTCTTTTTCGTTCATTCATGGGAAGTGGATGTTGCTGGTTGGGCCATAATTTACTACTCATCCCTAGTTGACTTCGACAATTAAATCACTGATATAGATTGTTAAATCCCTGGACCCAAGTGTTGTTCCCTGCAGCACCCCTCTTCCAACCTGAGCATAACCCATTTGTTGATATTCTCTGTCGATCCTCAAATCATGCTAGTGTATGACTCCCAATCCCATATAGTAAACTTGTTTATAAACTTATCGAAAGCATTCTGAAAATTATAGTTGTCCTGGAGAAGATCGTGGTGAGCTCAAACAAAAACAGTCCATTTTATGTAACTAACACACAATGCTATAAGAGAGGGAGGTCTAGGATTTGGACCCAATGACAACAAAGGAACAGAAATGTATTTCTGAGTTTGGATGATGAGTGAGATCATGAGGATGAAGGGGGAACCAGTGGTTATGTATTTGAATTCTTACAATACTTTTGGCAGAGGAGAAAAAAGTGGGGACTGCAGATGCTGGAGATCAGAATCGAAAAGTCTGGTGCTGGAAAAGCACGGCAGGTCAGGCATCATCTGAAAAGCTAAAGAATAGACCTTTTGGGCATAAGCCTCCTGATGAAGGGCTTATGCCTGAAAGACCGATCCTCCTGCTCCTCAGATGCTGCCTGACCTGCCGTGCTTTTCCAGCACCACACTTTTTGACTTTTGGCAGAGGAGGTTTAACAAGGTGATGCACGTGAGAATGCTGAATAAGAAAAGAGCCGATAATAGTCAGGGCAAGGTACTGGCATGGAGAGAGGATTGGTGAACTAACAGATAACAGAGAGTGGGGATAAAAGAGTCTTCTTTAGAATGACAGCCAGTGACTAGTGGTATTCCACAGGCATCAATGTTGGGACCACAACTATTCTTGTTATGCATTAATGATATGGACAAAGGAACTGAGGCTATTGCTTCTATATTTGCAGGTAACACATAGATAGGTGGAGGGACTGGTCTTGTGAAGGAAGCAGGAAGGCTGCAGACTGGGAAAATGGTCAAAGAAGTGGCAGATGGAATACAACGTGGGAAAGAGTGAGGTTATGCACTTTGGTTTAAAAAATAGAGGTGTAGATTATTTTTAAATGGTGAAATAGCTATTAGGAAGGCAAATGCAATGATAGCATTTACTTCAAGAGGGTTAGAATACAAGAGCAGAGATGCATTGCTGAGGCTGAGTAAGGCTATAGTCAGACCACATTGTGAGCAGCTTTGGGCACTGTATCTAAGGAAGGGTATGCTGGCATGGAGGGGGTCCAGAGAAGGTTTACAAGAATGATCCCAAGGATAAAGAATTTGTCTTATGAGGGGTGGTTGAGGACTCTGGGTCTACACTCAATGAAGTTTAGAAGGATGAGGTGGGGGAGGATCTCATTTAAAATTACAGAATGCTGAGAGACTTGGACAGAGTTGATGTGGAGAAGATGTTTCCACCAGTAGGACAGACTGGCACCTGAAGCACAGTCTGAAAGTGAAGGGACAGCATTGTCAAACTGAGGCGAGGGAAAATTTCTTCAGCAAGACGATTGTGGAACTCATACTGTGTGTATACAAGACAGGTGTATATATAATTTATTGATAGGTAAGGGATCAAGGGTTAGAAGAAGGCAGGAGAATGGGATTGAGAAACATATCAGCCATGATTGAATAGCGGAGCAGACATGATGGCTGAATGGCCTAATTCTGCCCGTATATCTTTATGGTCTCATGATTTTGTGGTCAGAATTAAGAGATGCCAATTTAAGACTGATATGAGGTGGAATTTATTCTCTCAGAGGTTTGTGGCCCTTTGGAACCCTTTACCACAAACAGCTGTAGAAGCAGAGGCCTTGACTATATTTAAGACTGAGATAGATAGATTCTTGTTCAGTGGGGGAATCAAGAGTTATGGGGGAAAGGCAGGAAAGGAGATGTTAGAAATGTCAGATTGGTCCTGATTCTATTGAATGGCAGTGCAGGAGCCAAACGGCCTTGTCCTGTTCCTATTTTTTATGATCCTTTGGTGTTACAGTCTCGAGCTCCATTTGTTTGAGTGGCACAGATTCAATGGAAGCAGGCTTTTCTTTATTGGAACTCCTATCAGGTACAATAATGGCCAGGTTAACCTGCAGCCTGTTAAGTTTGTGGCTGACCTTCTGTTGCTGGTGATGGAGCCTTTTGGTTGCTATTTCAGAGTGGTCATTAGAAAATTTCAGCCTGTTTATCTTCCAACCAGCCCAAAATGTGACTCATTACTGTGGGAAGCCCTCAGGAAATCCAACAATAAGGCAATTGTCGTAATTGCCAATTTTAAATCTTTAAATCTGACAGAGATATTTTTAAGCAAAGGTATGAAGGGGTATGAATCAAAGTTAAGTATATAGAGTGAGGTCACATGTCAGCCATAATATATAATTGAATGGTGGAAAGTGTTTGAGGGGCTGAATGGCGTCCTCCTGTTCCTATGCTCCTCTGTCCCAATGAAAACTAATAGATTAAATCTGCCATTTTATCCCTTCCTGGCTCTGCCAGTGAAATGAGCAGTCCCCAGGTGTCTCAAAACAGAAAAACCATGAGCTGTCATAAAATCCTTTTAATTAGATGAAAGGTGCAAAGTTATTCATATAAATAGCACTGGAATGACATTTAAGTACTCTATAATGTTGCAAATATTTTCTAGTTGCCAACTCTTGTGATAACATTCATAAACTTGCATTTTAAATTTGAACTGCCATCATTTCATGTGTTAGAACAACACCTCCTGCTCCACCTCCGTTCAGGAATGTTTCCTTTCCCAACAAAAATTGGCATCCCCATGAGAGATTATGGAATTACATTTACAATTCCTACATCAAGTTCATGAATAAATATTGTGGTAGGAATAATGGCCTGAGACCTGAGCTTCGGTAGACTTTGCTGATCATAGCTATTCTATAATAGAGCTATTACCGTTGGTAAATACTCGCTGGTTGCTGTTATCTAACCAATCAGTATCAGTTCACAACTTGCCTCTTTGGCTCCCGAGTTCTACACTGATTTCTGACATGAGATCTCATCAAAAGCTTTTCAAAAGTCAAGGTGTACCAGACCAATTATATTACCACTATTATTTAGCACTTTCACATTCTCAAATGTTCTCAAGAAACTTGCTTGGCATATTCCACCTACATACTGCAACGCCTTGAATTTATGAGCATAATTCTCATTAAGTCTGAAATGTTTTCATTCTGTAATAACATAATTGTAGTGCACATTTTAGATATCAGGCAAACAGGAGTATAATTTCAAGGAACATGGTCCTCACCTTTTCAAACCTGAAATAACAAGTTCATTTTCAGCCTTCTGCTGCTGTCTGTAATCAACAAACCATGAAAGGTATGCCCAAGGCTCTTTATTTTTCAGTTTAATTCTTTCAAAGTATGCCTGAATGAATATTTGGGCTGTTGAATATCCATCTCTAAAAACATAATTACCTTATTGTATCTAAAGGTACTCATGCTATTCAAATCATACTTCTCATCTACTGAAGTCAGTGGCTTTTAAGCATTTCTTGGAGGATGGCCACCTAGAAGTATTGGCACACCTCCAGAACTCCAGATTCACAGCTTTTCAAAGGAACACATGAGCTACCATTCTTCTATGTACTTTTATTTGTGTACATGACTCCATTAGAGTGTGATAATAATAACTTATACTCATGTGAAATAAAATGATCCAAACAGATCAGTGCAGTGTTATAATGCAACATTAAATTTTGAATCCTATCGAAAGCTATTACATTAGATGACCAAAAATCTTGGCCAAGGAAGCAGGTTGTTATTATGGTCTCAGTTGAGTCCAGTAACATTTTTTTAAGAAGAGACATGAAATCCCAGTTATTTACTGAAAGACTCATGCCACAAACTTTCACACTCTAAAACGTTTACTTTTACTATACAAGAGCCAATCAAAACAATCAGGAAACATTATGTTGGTTAACCACCTATATTTGCAAGCTAAGAATCAATGCAATTTAATTATGAATTAACTGAAAAATTGTGGTTGATTATAAATTATAACGTTGCCATTGAATGACAAAACAACTAAAACAGATCTCAACACTTAATTCGGCAGTCTACTCACATATATATCATCAATCTCAGTCACAAAGTCTTTCAAAGCTATGTTTTCTTTGAAATGAATTTCAGTTTCTCAGTTTTGAGGGCTTAGCCAAATCTCCAGCAAACAACATTGCAGGAATGGACTGAATTTCACTGGTATGATTTTCACAAATGATCCATGTCTGCTGAAGCTCAGCAACTCTCCTCGGTATGGTATGATCCACCTGTGTTACCTTAAAATAAAAGAAATAGCTGCAGCAACTGTGTATTTGTCTTCTGTCATCGTCTGAATTTAACCTCTGTATTCTTCAGGATGCATGGACTAGAACACGAGGATAATTCTCATCATCTCAGCCCTGATGGCCTGGTGTCTTTCTTACATCATTTCAATCATTTCCATCACTCTAGTTTTGGGTTCCAACTTCAGTTTCAGTCTGAACTGAATGGAGGAAAAAAAATCTGCAGAAAACTGCAACAGAAGGGGACTTGGGGATGCTTGTGCATGAAATACAGAAAGCTAGCACACAGATGCAGCAAGTAATCAGGAAGAATTGAGTCAGGATGTAAGAGTAGGACAGTCTTATTGCAACTATACAAGATACTGGGGAGACTATATCTCGAGTGCTGTGAGCAGTTTTGGTCCCCTAATTTAAGGAAAGATATTATTTCATTGAAAGCAGTTCAGAGCAGATTCACTCGGATGATCCCCAGTATGGAGGGATTGTCTTAACAGCAAAGGTTAATTAGTTTGGGAATCTACTCACTGGAGTTTAGAAGAATGTTTTCAAGAGCTTGGAGCCAGGTTACTGAAGGAACAGCCACTAAAGACCGATCAACTCAAGTTGAGGATGAACAGCATCTGAGGTAAGTCCACCAATAAATAAAAATAAATTGTGAACAGTTTGGGTGCCACATTATAGGAAGAATGGGAACACTTTGGAGAGAGAGTTGCAAAAGCAGTTAACAGGAATTGTTCCAGGAATAAAGAACTTCAGTTATGACCATAGATTGAAGAAGTTGGGACTGTTTTACTTGAAGGGAAGAAGGCTAAGAGGAGAACTGACAGGGGTTTTCAAAATCATGAGTAGGTGGATAAAGTAGAGAGGGAGAAACTGTTCCAAGTGCTGGATGTCTTGAAACGGTTAAAGGTGGATAAATCCCCAGGACCTGATCAGGGGTACACGAGAACTCTGTGGGAAGCAAGAGAAGTGATTGCTGGGCCTCCTGCTGAGATATGTGTATCATCGGTAACGAACCGGGACAAGTGATGGGCTTGTTAGTGGGTGAGCATTTTGGTGATGGTGACCACAATTCTGTGATTTTCATCTTGGTTATGGAGAGAGATAGGTGCGTGCAACAGGGTAGGTTTTACAATTGGGGGAAGGGTAAATACGATGCTGCAAGACAGAATCTGGGGAGCATAAGTTGGGGGCATAGGCTTTCAGGGAAGGATGTCATTGAAATGTGGAACTTTTTCAAGGAACAGATACGACGTGTCCTTGATATGTATGTACCTGTCAGGCAGGAAAGAGATGGTCGTGTGAGGGAACCTTGGTTGACGAGGGAGGTTGAATGTCTAGTAAAGAGGAAGAAGGAGACTTACATAAGGTTGAGGAAACCAGGTTCAGACAGAGCATTGGAGGGATACAGGATAGCCCGGAGGGAGCTGAAGGAAGGGATTAGGAGAGCTAAGGAAGGGCATGAAAAATCTTTGGCAGGTAGGATCAAGGCTAACCCCAAGGCCTTTTATGCGTATGTGAGAAACATGAGAATGATGAGAACGAGGGTAGGTCCGATCAAGGACAGTAGTGGGAGACTGTGTATTGAGTCAGAAGAGACAGGAGAGGTCTTGAATGGTTACTTTTCTTCAGTATTTACAAATGAGGGGGGCTGTATTGTTGAAGAGGAGAGTATGAAACGGACTGGTAAGCTAGAGGAGATACTTGTTAGGAAGGAAGATGTATTGGGCATTTTGAAAAACTTGAGGATAGACAAGTCCCCTGGGCCTGACGGGATATATCCTAGGATTATGTGAGAATCAAGAGAGGAAATTGCAGAGCCGTTGGCAATGATCTTTTCGTCTTCACTGTCAACAGAGGTGGTACCAGGGGACTGGAGAGTGGTGAATGCTGTGCCCCTGTTCAAAAAAGGGAATAGGGCTAACCCTGGGAATTACAGGCCAGTTAGTCTTACTTCGGTGGTAGGCAAAGTAATGGAAAGGGTACTGCGGGTTAGGATTTATGAGTATCTGGAAAGACACGGATTTGTGAGGGTTAGGTCTTGCCTTACAAGTCTTATTGAATTCTTTGAGGAGGTGACCAAGCATGTGGATGAGGGTAGAGCAGTATATGTAGTGTACATGGATTTTAGTAAGGGATTTGACAAGGTTCCCCATGGTAGGCTTATGCTGAAAGTCAGGAGGCATGGGATAGTGGGAAATTTGGCCAGTTGGATAGAGAATTGGCTTACCGGTCGAAGTCAGAGTGGTGGTAGATGATAAATATTCAACCTGGAGCCCAGTTACAAGTGGAGTTCCGCAGGGATCTGTTCTGGGTCCTCTGCTGTTCGTAATTTTTATTAATGACTTGGAAGACGGAGTCGAAATGTGGGTCAGTAAATTTGCAAACGATACGAAGATTGGTGGAGTTGTGGATAGTGAGGAGGGCTGTTGTCGACTGCAAAGGGACTTAGATATGATGCAGAGCTGGGCTGAGGAGTGGCAGGTGGAATTCAACCCTGTCAAGTGTGAGGTTGTCCGTTTTGGAAGGACAAATAAGAATGCGGAATACAGGGATAACGGTAGGGTTCTTAGTAAGGTGGAGGAGCATAGGGATCTAGGGGTCTATGTTCATAGCTCTTTGAAAGTTGCCACTCAGGTGGATAGAGCTTGTAAGAAGGCTTATGGTGTAATAACGTTCATTAGCAGAGGGATTGAATTCAAGAGTCGTGAGGTGATGCTGCAGCTGTACAGGACCTTGGTCAGGCCACATTTGGAGTACTATGTGCAGTTCTGGTCACCTCACTTTAGGAAAGATGTGGAAGCCTTGGAGAGGGTGCAGAGGAGATTTACCAGTATGTTGCCTGGAATGGAGAATAGGTCAAATGAGGATAGGTTGAGAGTGCTAGGCCTTTTCTCATTGGAACGGCGAAGGATGCGGGGTGACTTGATAGAGGTTTATAAGATGATCAGGGGAATAGATAGAATAGACAGTCAGAGACTTTTTCCCCGGGTACAACAGAGTGTTACAAGGGGACATAAATTTCAGGTGAAGGGTGGAAGGTTTAGGGGGGATGTCAGGGGTAGGTTCTTTACCCAGAGAGTGATGGGGGCATGGAATGCGCAGCCTGTGGGAGTGGCAGAGTCAGAATCATTGGTTACCTTTAAGTGGCAATTGGATTGGTACATGAATAGATGCTTAAGCTAGGACAAATGTTCGATACAACATCATGGGCCGAAGGGCCTGTTCTGTGCTGTACTGTTCTATGTTCTATGTTCTATTGATAGTTACAGGTGAAGTGCCAGAAGACTGGAGGTTGGCAAACGTCCTTACCACCCTTCTTAAACAGTGGCACCACAAGCCAGGAAACAATAGACCGGTGAGCCTGACCTTGGTGGTGGGCAAATTGTTGAGGGAATCCTGAGGGACAGGATGTACATGTATTTGGAAAGGCAAAGACTGACTTGGGATAGTCAACATGGCTTTGCGCGTGGAAAACCATGTCTCACAAACTTGATTGAGTTTTTTCAAGAAGTAACAAAGAAGATTGATGAGGGCAGAGCAATAGATGTGACCTATATAGACTTCAGTAAGGTGTTTGATACGGTTCCCCATGGAAGGCTGATTAGCAAGGTTAGATCTCTTGGAATACAGGGAGAGCTAGCCATTTGGATACAGAACTGGCTCAAAGGTAGAAGACAGAGGGTGGTGGTGGAGGGTTGTTTTTCAGACTGGAGGCCTGTGACCAGTGGAGTGCCACAAGGATTGGTGCTGGGCCCTCTACTTTTTGTCATTTACATAAATGATTTGGATGTGAGCATAAGCGGTACAGTTAGTAAGTTTACAGATGACACCAAAATTGGAGGTGTAGTGGACAGTGAAGAGGGTCACCTCAGATTCCAACAGGATCTGGACCAGATGGACCAATGGGTTGAGAAGTGGCAGATGGAGTTTAATTCAGATAAATGCGAAGTGCTGCATTTTGGGAAAGCAAATCTTAGCAGGACTTATTCACTTAATTGTAAAGACCGAGGGAGTGTTGCTGAACAAAGAGACCTTGGAGTGCAGGTTCATAGCTCCTTGAAAGTGGAGTCGCAGGTAGATAGGATAGTGAAGAAGGCGTTTGGTATGCTTTCCTTTATTGGCCAGAGTATTGAGTACAGGAGTTGTGAGGTCATGCTGCAGCTGTACAGGACATTGGTTAGGCCACTGTTGGAATACTGCGTGCAATTCTTGTCTCCTTCCTATCGGAAAGATGTTGTGAAACTTGAAAGGATTCAGAAAAGATTTACAAGGATGTTGCCAGGGTTGGAGGATCTGAGCTACAGGGAGAGGCTGAACAGACTGGGGCTGTTTTTCCTGGAGAGTCGGAGGCTAAGGGGTGACCTTATAGAGGTTAACAAAATTATGAGGCGCATAGATAGAATAAATAGGCAAAGTCTTTTCCCTGGGCTGGGGGAGTTCAGAACTAGAGGCCATAGGTTTGGGGTGAGAGGGGAAAGATATAAAAGAGACCTAAGGGCAAACTTTTTCACGCAGAGTGTGGTACGTGTATGGAATGAGCTGCCAGAGGATGTGGTGGAGGCTGGTACAATTGCAACATTTAAGAGGCATTTGGATGGGTATACGAATAGGATGGGTTTGGAGGGGTATTGACCGGGTGCTGGCAGGTGGGAGTAGATTGGGTTGGGATATCTGGTCGGCATGGATGGGTTGGACCGAAGGGTTTGTTTCCATGCTGTACATGTCTATGACTCTAAGAAGGCACAGTTTTAGTGTGATCTCCGACTGAAGCAAGAATGAAGAAAACATTTCCACTCAATGAGTAGTTAGGGTGAGGAATGGGCCACTTGGAAGTCTGGTGCTGGCAGCTCAACTGAGGCATTCAAGAAGGCACCAGATGAATATGTGAATAAAAATAATGTCCACGCGTCTGGGGAAAAATATCAGCAGCTTTGCATTAGGTGCTGATGCTCATTTAACAAGCACAGCGTTGTCTTTCTGCGGCAAAAGAATTCTGCGATTCTGTGATGTACAGAAATCTGATGTCTATTAGATCATCTAGTCTATAACTACACAATGAAGTTCTCAGTCCAAACACCTTCCCTCAAAACAAAGATGTGCAAGTGAGGTGAATTGAGCATGTTAAATTGCCCATTGTGTTTAGGGGTGTGCTAGTTAGGGGTAAAGGTAAAACAATGACTGCAGATGCTGGAAACCAGATTCTGGATTAGTGGTGCTGGAAGAGCACAGCAGTTCAGGCAGCGTCCAACGAGCAGCGAAATCGACGTTAGGGGTAAATGTAGAGTAATTGGGTAGGGGAATGGGTTTGCGTGGGATACTCTTCAGAGGGTCAGTGTGGACTTATTAGTCCAAAGGGCATGTTTCCACACTGTGAAACTAGTACACTGTGCTTTTATTCATTGTCACTGAGTATTGAACATCCCAATTAAAATAAATCACAGCAGCTACAGGATAGCATTCTGGTTTTAATAATTCACACTAGTCTTTGAGCTGTACAAGCAATATCAAACTAAATCAAGTCTCTCCCATTAATTACCTTACTTCAGAAAAGTGGTATAATTAGACTTTGCATTCTAAAAGAGCCATGATTTGATGAATTATTAAGCATTTTTTCACTCCAGTGACTTAAATACCAGAATCTGCTCACAGGGCTTTCTCAGTCATACGGCTTTCTTGCTACAGATGCACATCTAATTATGCCATCATGGTTCTCTGAACTAGCACAGCCACATAGAATTAGTAGTGGAGCTGTTCAATGTATTATCCCACAGCTCTTCAAATTTAAAAAGTAGAACATGTTTCCAATACTTCTCCATACAGTTACTATGCGCTAGTAGAACTTATTATCGTGCATTTTTTAAAAAAAATACATTGACAGAATGAGTGTGTCGCTGGCTAGGCCAACATTTATTGACCATCCCTAATTGCCCAGAGGACAGTTTAAAGTCACCCACATTGCTATGAGTCTGGAGTCACATGTCAGCCAGAACAGGTAAGAATAGCAGTTACTTCCCAAAATGACATCAGTGAACTCGGTGTGTTGTTTTCCCCAACTATCAGCAATGGTTTCATGGGTCATCATTAGACACTTGATTCTAGATTTTTATTGGATTTAAAATTTACCACCTGCCATGGTGGGATTTGAACACAGGTTCCAAGAACATGATCTGGATCTCTAGATTAATCACTCAGCAATAATATCCACCAGGCCAATGCTTCCCCATAATGAATGTCAGAAAACTCTAACTCATTTCCATCCTCCATACAATGGATGATTATTCTCATATGAACAATCATCTCCACATTAAGCATCAAGGCTAGGGATCTAATCTGGGCTCTTTCTTGTCTGTGAGGTTTAGAGATTGTGGTCTTTCCTCTGAACCTTCATGAGAGTCTCTTTTTGTGTCTTTTCTAACACTATGTAGCATGGCTACAGCATGCAAGCAGCTAAAGGTAACTGTCACAATGACAAATGTCTTGGCAAGACAATTTTGGCTGTTGCTGAAAGCACAAAGACTGTGAGATTGAATATTTGGGCACAAAGTGGTAAAATATGAGCTTTTCTACAATTTAATCATTGCTTGGATCAACAAGTCTGGATCAGCAGGTACTGGTTAATTCTATTTCTGAAGTTCAGATCACAAAGAACTCCTGGCAAGCTGCCCAAGAAAAATTTTGATTGCCTTAAAGAGAAAAGGAGTGGAAGAAAAACAAGCACTTGTATTTTTATGACGTATTTCACAACCTCACTATATCACAAAGCATAAATTCTCTGGATGTAATTACTTTGAATGCACTGACTCATATATTCAACTAACTATATTCACTGACTATATTCAAGATTATTACATAGCCTAAACCTTTAGGATCTGGAATTTATACAGCATTTATATTATATACATGGCCACAGAGTTGCTCCTATGAAATTAAGTACTATTTTATAAGTAAACTACTTAATGCTGTATATTACCTGAATGTAGATGGCTTGCCCTTCTCGATCGATCTTGACACTATGAACCTGGCCATTTGCCCAGTTTCTGGTGTCAATACTCAAGAAAACAGGATCGTTATCGCCGTCCAGTTTGTATCTTATTTGAAAACTCCCTGGAAGGAAAGAATTGATCGATTTTAATTGGAGAGATATAATCTGGTTAAGAAGCTAAACATAGGTCAAAATTCAAATATCAGATGTGTACTTGTATTCAGAAAAATATAATTTTGTAAAAGTAACACATTCAAGTATTCAGGTTAGTCCTAATGTGAAAATTCTACTATGTCTAACACTATAAGTTAGTTAGATTTTGTATTTGTCATTTATTTTCATCTGTGTGTTTATATTTTCTATACAAATGATACTTCACACTAATAGCCTACCATTCAATATTAATGTGTTCAAAAGTAAAATGCTCAATTAGCTCAGCAGATTTATTATGCTGTGGAATGTAACGCAGTGTAATTGTATCTACCTCTTTAAAGTATGGGATTCACAACAAAATATCTACTTCTCATCTGTCTCAGGAAGACAAAAGTAGAATCGTTAGGGATGCCTCAAGACAGAGCAATATTTTTAACATTTTTTTAAGTGCTTGTAAGTTTGAAATAATTGGTGTAAATTAGTACAGCATGGAAATCCCAATGTGATCCAGGTTTGGGTGCTCAAAAGTTCAAGAAGGTTCAAAATCATGCTGCTTGAGAGTTTGTCCTTTTTTTTGGAAACAATACACAAATGCAAAGATATAAAATGGACTTTTAATTACTTGTGCATCATTTTCCCCTCTCTCATCTCATCAATGGAATGTACAAATGTATAGCTAATAGTATCTAACAAAGTTCAGGAAGGATGTGATTGAGAGTTGAGTTGCACTACTAAAAGGGAAATTCTTAGAAGTGTCTTTGTTGGGGACAACTTTTTGGAAAAGTATGTTTTAAGATTAATCTGCAAAATCAGCTCTCTCAGAGGATGGGGACTCAAGTCATATTGCCATATTCTTAACAGGCCATAGGTCTTCTCTTTCATTGGAAAGGGGCAATTGGTAGTGATTTAACTGGAGGATTGCCACACCTCAGGGGAAGGGAGAGGTTGAGAAGGAAATTCCTTCATGGTAACCTCAGGAGGTGTGTGATTTGAACCCATGCTGTCGGCATCACATGACTTTGCAAACCAACCGTGCAGCCAACTGAACTGACCATCCAGGGAATGTAGTTCTCAATGAACTGCAAAACTTCAAAAATTGCTGGCCAATTTACAGCATTCGGGAACTTTCCTTATACAAAAAACAGCTCATCGATTGCCTTCCCTTGAGCTTGCTGATTTTGTATGTTAATTTTCCATGAAACCAATAAAGACTATTACAAGTCAGAATTAGTGTGGCAAATACCCTGCTAATTATGCCAAAAAACCCTCTCCTTCACAGAGAAAGGGAACAATTTAATCTCAGAGTAGGCTAAGAGGCTGGCACAACATTGAAGGCCGAAGGGCATGTACTGTGTTGTTAGATTAGATCCTCCACAGTGTGGAAACAGGCCCAACAAGTCCACACCAACCCTCTGAAGAGCAACCCACCCAAACCAATTCCCATATATTTACCCCTGACTAATGCATCTAACACTATGGGCAATTTAGCATGGCCAATTCACCTAACCTGCACATCTTTGAACTGTGGGAGGAAACCAGAGACAACCCATGCAGACACAGGGAAAATGTGCAAACTCCACATAGACAGCTGGCCGAGATGGGAATTGAACCCGGGTCCCTGGTGCTGTGAGGCAGCGTGTTAACCACCGAGCCACTGTGCCGCTCTAAGTGTTCTAAGTTCTATGTTCTTTAAAGCTGTTAGATCTCCTGACTGCAAGGAGCAAGTTATTCTTATGTCATTAAATAGTCATATGTTAATCATTAAAAGGCTGTAGGTTAGATAGATTTTTGATCAAAATGTGAGTAGTTTCTGGAGGACAGGTGTGAAAGTGGAAAGAGACCACAAGCAGATGAATTATTGAGTGGCATAGCAAGCTCATGTGGCTGAATGGCCTACTCTTGCTCCTATTCCTTACCAATAACAACTTTAAGGTTACTTTTAAATTAAATTTAGAGGGTTCAATTTCTTCACACAGTTAGGAAAAGTGCCTATGATTGAAATATGCGCCATCTAGAAACCAGACTGGCAGAGGTACTAATGCATTGGCACAGCAATGATGTAACATCCAGGAATGCAACCAACCTGACAATATAACACTCAACTGTGAAAAACACATCAGCCAAACATCCTGTGAGGCAGCTGGTGACACCACTTGCTGTCAACAACTTAACATAAAAAGTGTTGCATAACATTAAGTAGAAGCAGGCTAGTTGGCATTTGAATTGCTTCTTGTATAGATGGACAAAAAAGCATGCCTTATGACTAAGTAAAAGTCAACATCACCTGAAGTAACTCAATGTGCTGAAACTTGGTGCTTTGGAAATATAAGACTTCAATTAAACTTGTTTTAAAGAATTTGATCATTTATTCTTCCTTTTCTTGGATTAAAAACCTATTAAATGTCTAATACTAGGGGGCATGCATTCAAGGTGAGAAGGGGAATGGTCAAAGGAGATGTGAGGGGGGTACGTTTTTTACATAGAGAGCGGTAGGAGTGTGGAACAGGCCGACAGGGGTGTTGGTGGAGGCAGATACAACAGGGGCAATTAAAGGTACTTTTAGATAAGCACATGAATATGCAAGAAATGGAGGGATATGAACCAAGGGTAGGCAGAAGGGATTAGTTTAATTTGGTGTCATATTTGGCACAGCATCATGAACTGAAGCGTTAATTCCTGTGCTGTATTATTCAAGGTTCTTTGTATTAGGATTAAATTCTGATGTTTTTGGACCTGTGAAGTATGATTTTAAGAACATAGAACTTTACGATATTCATTTCATCGTATCCATAATATAAAGTAGAAATGAACTAATTGAGAGGATTTTGCATCAATCTGTCAGGCCATATTTAACATATCAATACTATGATGGAAAACAGATATTGCAAAATTACACAGCAATAAGAGAAGAGTTAGAGACAAGAATGCAGAGAATAGTATGACTGACAAATCATTCAGAATCAACTGTGTTTCAATGTTAACATTTACACCTCTGAGTCAGAAGATTGTGGATTTATTTCCCAGTGATACCAAAGCTAAGCGAACACTTCAATTGTGGTGATACAATTAAAAACAAAGACCTTGGATGCTGGAAATCTGATATAAAAAGAGAAAGTGTCAAAAAAAAACCTCAGCAGGTCAGGCAGCATCTGTGGATAAAGAATGAATGCCTCAGGACATTGATCTTACATCCTGGACAAAGATAGAAGTGAAAGAGTGTTTTTGGACCAGTGGAAGAGAGGACATTGCAGGAAGAACAAAGAAGAACACTTTGCCAACAAAAAAAATTCCCTGAAGTTTTTATTTTGCCCTCAACATGACAATTCGTGCGGATACCAATGTAAATGGGAACATGCTTACACTGTATCTGAAGAGAGAGAGAAAGACAGAGAGAGACCATAAGATGATAAAACTTTAAGCTGTAGGGGTAGGAGTAGGCCCATTGAGTGCATTCAGTCTGCTCTATCATTTAAAGAGATCATAGCTAACCTAATAATCCTCAACTCCATGTTCCTGCCTTTTCCCTGTAACTCTTAATACCACAAGTGCTTATAAATTTGTTTACCTCATCCATGAATGCATTTAAGACCCCAGTTCTCGACAGCCCTCTATAGTTTGCCTGGATTGGAATGGAACGAGTTTCCTACTGAAGATGTGTCCAGTCCATCAGGAAAGATACATTATTGGACCTGGTTCTTAGAACTGATGTGGGCCAAGTAGATTAAGTACCAGTGGGAAATATTTAAGAGACAGTGCTCACTGCGTGATACGGTTCATACTGGCGTTGGAGAATAAGATCAATAAACCAAAGTTAAGAAAAATCAATTGGCAGAGAGCTGACCTCAGGGGCTAGACAGAGTTGAATATGATAGATTAGAATAGACTGTTGGGAGAAGATCAGTAACTGAACAATGAGCCATCTTCAAAAAGCATATTGGGAGTAATGAGGAATTTGTAACAGGAACAGTATGTGATGGATAACAGTTATAGGAAGGGGGGAAAAGTCTCAGATACAGTCACATAGATGGGTTAACTCCAGGAAGGGTAAGAGAGGTGGCACTTCGGGCAGGAGTCTTTTGTGGATATACCCATTTCAAACAGGTATGCTGTTTTGGAAAATGTAGGGGTGGTGGATTCTCAGGGGAATGTAGCACAAACTGCCAGGTTTCTGGTATTGAGACTGGCTCTAATGCAATGAGGGGTACGTTGGCTTCCAAGAAATCAATTGTGTTAGAGGATTCTTAGCCAGAGGTACAGACAAATGTTTCTGTGGCCAACAGCGAAAAAGCAGAATGGTTGTTGCTTCCCTGGTGCCAGGATCAAGGATGTCTCAGAGAGGGTGCAGAATGTTCTCACAGGAGAGAGGGGCCAACAAGAGGTCATGGTCCACATTGGAACCAATGATATAGGAAGGGAAAAGGTTGGGATTCTGAAGGGAGATTACAGAGAGTTAGTCAGAAATATAAAAAAAGAAGTCCTCTAGAGTAGTAATATCTGGATTACTCCCAGTGCTACAAGCTAGTCAGGGCAGGAATAGGAGGATAGAGCAGATGAATGCATGGCTGAGGAGCTGATGTATGGGAGAAGGATTCACATTTTTGGATCATGTGAATCTCTTTTGGGGTAGAAGTGACCTTCACAAGAAGGACAGATTGCACCTAAATTGGAAGGGGACTAATATACTGGCAGGGAAATTTGCTAGAGCTGCTCGGGAGGATTTAAACTAGTAAGGTGGGGGGGGGGGGGGGGTGGGACCCAGGGAGATAATGAGGAAATAGATCAATCTGAGACTGGTACAGTTGAGAACAGAAGCGAGTCAAACAGTCAGGGCAGGCAGGGACAAGGTAGGACTAATAAATTAAACTGCATTTATTTCAATGCAAGGGGCCTAACAGGGAAGGCAGATGAACTCAGGACATGGTAAGGAACATGGGACTGGGATATCATAGCAATTACAGAAACATGGCTCAGGGATGGGCAGGACTGGCAGCTTAATGTTCCAGGATACAAATGCTACAGGAAGGATAGAAAGGGAGGCAACAGAGGTGGGGTGGGGGGGGAGTGCATTTTTGATAAGGGATAGCATTACAGTTGTGCTGAGAGAGGATATTCCCAGAAATGCATCCAGAGAAGTTATTTGGCTGTAACTGAGAAATAAGAAAGGGATGATCATCTTGTTGGGATTGTATTATAAACCCCCCAATACTCGGAGGGAAATTGAGAAACAAACTTGTAAGGAGATCTCAGCTATCTGTAAGAATAATACGGTGGGTATGGTAGGGGATTTAAACTTTCCAAACATTGACTGGGACTGCCATTGTGTTTAGATGGAGAGGAATTTCTTAAGTGCGTACAAGACAACTTTCTGATGCAGTATGTGGAAGGTGCAAAACGTGACCTACTCTTGGGAAATAAGGCAGGGCAGGTGACTGAGGTGTCAGTGGGGGAGCACTTTGGGGCCAGCGACCATAATTCTATTCGTTTTAAAATAGTGATGGAAAAGGATAGACCAGATCTAAAAGTTGCAGTTCTAAACTGGAGAATTTTGAAGGTATTAGGCAAGAACTTTCGAAAGCTGATTGGAGGCAGATGTCCGCAGGTAAAGGGATGGCTGGAAAATGGGAAGTTTTCAGAAATGAGATGACGAGAATCCAGAGAAACTATATTCCTGTCAGGGTGAAAGGAAAGGATGGTAGGTATAGGGAATGCTGGATGACTAAAGAAATTGAGGGTTTGGTTAAGAAAAAGAAGGAAGCATATGCAAGGTATAGACAGGATAGATCAAGTGAATCCTTAGAAAAGTATAAAGGAAGTACGAGTATACTTAAGAGGGAAATCAGGAGGGCAAAAAGGGTATATGAGATAATTTGGGCAAATAGAATTAAGGAGAATCCAAAGGGTTTTTGCAAATACGTTAAGGACCAAAGGGTAACTAGGTAGACAATAGGGCCACTCAAAGATTAGCAAGGCGGCCTTTGTGTGGAGCAGCAGGAAATGGGGGAGATACTAAATGAGTATTTTGATTAGATTCCCTACAGTGTGGAAACAGGTCCTTCGGCCCAGCAAGTCCACAGCAACCCTCCAAAGAGTAACCCACCCAAACCCATTCCCCTACATTTACCCCTTCACCTAACACTACGGGCAATTTAGCATGGCCAATTCACCTGACCTGCACATCTTTGGACTGGGGAAGAGACCAAAGCACGCAGAGGAAACCCACACAGACACAGGGGGAATATGCAAACTCCACACAGACAGTTGCCCGAGGCAGGAATTGAAACCGGGTCTATAGAGCTGTGAGGCAGGAGTGCTAACCACTGTGCCACCGTGCCACCCCATTTTGTATCAGTACTTACAGTGAAAAAGGATATGGAACATATAGACTGTACGGAAATAGATGGTGACATCTTGCAAAATGTCCAGATTACAGAGGAGGAAGTGATGGATATATCAAAATGGGTAAAGGTGGATAAATCCCCTGGAGCTGATCAGGTGTACCTGGGAACTCTGTGGGAAGCAAGGGAAGTAATAGCTGGGCCTCTTGCTGAGATATTTGTGTCATCGATAGTCATAGGTGAGGTGCCAGAAGACTGGAGGTTGGCAAACGTGGTGCCACTGTTTAAGAAGGGTGGTAAGGACAAGCCAGGGAACAATAGACTGGTGAGCCTGACCTCGGTGGTGAGCAAGTTGTTGCAGGGAATCCTGAGGGACAGGGTATACATATATTTGGAAAGGCAAGGAGTGATTAGGGATCGTCGACATGGCTTTGTGCGTGGGAAATCATGTCTCACAAACTTGATTGAGTTTTTTCAAGAAGTAACAAAGAAGATTGATGAGGGCAGAGCAGTAGATGTGATCTACATGGACTTCAGTAAGGTTTCAACATGGGAGGATGATTAGCAAGGTTAGATCTCATGGAATACAAGGAGATCTAGCCATTTGGATACAGAACTGGCTCAAAGGTAGAAGACAGAGGGTGGTGGTGGAGGGTTGTTTTTCAGACTGGAGGCCTGTGACCAGTGGAGTGCCACAAGGATTGGTGCTGGGTCCTCTACATTTTGTCATTTACATAAATGATTTGGATGTGAGCGTAAGGGGTACAGTTAGAAAGTTTGCAGATGACACCAAAATTGGAGGTGTAGTGGACAGTGAAGAGGGTTACCTCAGATTACAACAGGATCTGGACCAGATGGACCAATGGGCTGAGAAGTGGCAGATGGAGTTTAATTCAGATAAATGCAAAGTGCTGCATTTTGGGAAAGCAAATCTTAGCAGGACTTATACACTTAATGGTAAGGTCTTAGGGAGTGTTGCTGAACAAGTGACCTTGGAGTGCAGGTTCATAGCTCCTTGAAAGTGGAGTCGCAGATAGATAGGATAATGAAGAAGGCATTTGGTATGCTTTCTTTTATTGGTCAGAGTATTGAGTACAGGAGTTGAGAGATCATGTTGCGACTGTACTGGACATTGCTTCGGCCAATGTTGGAATATTGCATGCAATTCTGGTCTCCTTCTTATCGGAAAGATGTTGTGAAACTTGAAAGAGTTCAGAAAAGATTTACAAGGATGTTGCCAGGGTTGGAGGGTTTGAGCTATCAGGAGAGGCTGAATAGGCTGGCACTGGTTTCCCTGGAGTGTCAGAGGCTGAGGGGTGACCTTATAGAGGTTGACAAAATTATCAGGGGCATGGGTAAGGTAAATAGGCAAAGTCTTTTCCTTGGGGTCGGGGAGAACTAGAGGGCATAGGTTTAGGGTGAGAGGGGAAAGATATAAAAGAGACCTAAGGGGCAACTCTTTCATGCAGAGGTTGGTACGTGTATGGAATGAGCTGTCAGGGGAAGTGGTGGAGGCTGGTACAATTGCAACATTTAAGAGGCATTTGGATGGGTATATGAATAGGAAGGGTTTGGAGGGATATGGGCCAGGTGCTGGCAGGTGGGACTAGATTGAGTTGGGATATCTGGTTGGCATGGACAGGTTGGACCGAAGGATCTGTTTCCATGCTGTACATCTCTATGACTCTATTTGAGTACATTGAGGTAGATTTTGCATCATGCAAAAGGTAGGACAAACAAATCCAGAAATTCTTGGATAACAAGGGAGGTAGAAATTAGCACTGGAAAGGAGAGGTGTGCTTATGACAAGTGTAAGGCAGGAATACAATTTAGAATCCAAAGAAATGCTAAAGGCTGAAAAGCGAATAGGAAAATCAAAGAGGAGCTGTGACAAAGGTCTAGTAGCTAACATGAAGGGAAACCGCAAATTATTCTCAACATATAAACAGCAACAGTGGTTCAAGGAGGAGGAAAGTCGATATCAGAAACCAAAGGGAGAATTTACAGACAGAAGCAGGGGAAGGATCAAGAGTAGAGTGCTGCTGGAAAAGCACAGCAGGTGAGGCACATTCAAGGAGCAGGGTAATTGACATTTCGGGCAGGAGCTCTTCATTGTTTTCCTGATGAAGGGCTCCTGCCCAAAACGTCGACTCTCCTGCTCTCCGAATGCTGCCTGACCTGCTGTGCTTTTCCAGCACCACGCTAATCTTGACTCTGATCTCCAGCATCTGGAGTCCTCACTTTCGCCTGGAAACAGGGGTAGGGTTGAGTTATTTAGGGAATGCTTTGCACCTGTCTTTACGAAAGTGCTGCTCGGGTCATAGTGACAGCGAAAGGAAGTCTGTCATGAAAGATCAAAATTAAGAAGGGATAGATTGCTGTTTTTTAAAATTAACAAGGAACCAAGACTGGATGAGATGCTTTGAATGATTTTGGAGAAAGTAAGGAAATGCAGACTGTTATGGGTCAGGCCAGGAGCCTCAAAACCTTTCAAGAAAGTAGCCCAGATGCTGACTTTGCTAATTGTTTTAAGCAGGTGTAATGCAGATATTCCAGGAGAGAATCAGCTGGTCAAACCATGAGTTTTAAACATAACAGATGTGTTTATAAGATTACCAAATGACATACAAATAGAAAACAGAATACTGAATACTTTTCCTGTCCAAAAATCCAACAGACTATCCCAACTTAATGATGTTTTTCCAAATACTTACAACAATCCCGATAAAGACCCTTGGCATAAAAGGTAAAGTCAAACCCAAGTTCTTACAGGATAGAAGTCAGAGAGAGAGTACCAGCCTGGACCTGCTTCTCAGTCCAGCAGCTTTCCCACACTACTACTAAAAAACAAACCAGAGAGAAGCTGAGCTGGGAGAACTGACCACACCCCTTTCATTGTACTTGGCCCTAAAACCCTTCAACCCTCAGACTTTTTGGAGTCTGTCATTTACAAACTCCCCGAAAGGAAAAACTAAGGACAGCATAACCATGTTAAAGTAGCAGATGTTTTACAAGACAAATTGTCCATAATCGTAAATCCTTCCCTGGATTCTGGAAGGAGGACCGTTGAATGCCGAAAGACTACCAACATTATGTCCTTGCTTAAATACTGGTTGTAAAGATAATCCAAGTAATTATAGAGTGTTCGTTTAACCCTAGTAAAGGAGGACATTTTGGAAACCATAATTTGGGATAGAATCAGTCTTCAAATGGAAAAAGGTGTAATGATTAGTGTAAGTCAGCTTGGATTTCTAAAAGACAAATCATGCTTTAGTAACTTGTGGCATTTCTTGATATAGTAATGGATAAGCACCGTGATGTGTAGTATTCATAGATTTCCATAAGGAATTTGATACACAGCCTCACAAAAGACTTGTGAGGAAAGCTGTGTGTCATGATATAAGAAACAGTGGCAACATGGATATAAATATGTCCAAGCGATAGAAACACAGCAATGGTCAATGAATATTTTTCTGATTGGATGAAGGTTCGTAACAGAGTTGCCCAGAAGTTGATGTTGAGAGAACTACTTTTCCTTGCTTGTATTAGTGATCTGGCTCAATGGTTAGCGTTGCTGCTTTATAGCACCTGGGACCCGGATTCTATTCCAACCTTGGGTGATTGTCTATGTGGAGTTGGCACATTTTCCTCATGTCCTCCAGGTACTCTGATTTCCTCCCACAGTCCAAAGCTGTGCATGTTGGGTGGATTGGCCATGGCAAATGCAGTATGTCAGGGATAGGGTAGGATTGTGGGTCTAGGTGGGATGCTGTTCAGAGGGTTAATGGACTGAATGGCCTGCTTCCAAGCTATAGGGATTTTTTAATGATTTGCTGTGCTGGGGACAATTTCCACATTTACAGATGACACTACACTTGGAAGAATAGTTAACTGTGAGGAGGATCGTGTAGAACTGCAAAAAACACTGAGCAGTTGGTGGAGTGGGCGGATAGGTGGCAGATGAAGTTCAATGCAAAGAAGTGAGGTGTTATGCATTGATCAGAAGTTCATTGAAAGACAATATAAAATTGGACGTACAATTCTAAAGTGTGTGCAAGACCAGAGAGCCCTGACTGTCTTTATTTTTAACGTTTAATAACATGCCAGATCCATGAGTCAGTTCTTGCACTGGCCCTCCTCATCTAACAACCTCTTCCACTTTACCAAGATCTTTAATTCAGTCCACATTCCCTCAACTGAAAATCTAACACCCAGGCAGCCACTTACTGCAGGTCCTGGGCCTCCTCCACCGCCGCTCCCTCACCATCCGACGCCTGGAGGAAAAATGCCTCATTTTCCACATCAGAACACTTCAACTCCATGGCATCAATGTGGATTTCACCAGTTCCCTCATTTCCCCTTCCCTCATCTCACCCCAGCTCCAGTCTTCCAGCTCAGCACTGCCCTCCTGACCTATCCTACCTGCCTATCTTCCTTTCCACCTATCCACTCCACCTTCCTCTCTAACCTATCACCTTCTTCCCCACCCCATTCACCTATTGTACTCTTTGCTACATTCCCCCACCCTCCTCTCTGACCTATCACCTCCATCCCCACCCCATTCACCTATTGTACTCTATGCTACTTTCTCCCCACCCTCACCCCCCTCTCATTTATCTCTCCACTCTGCAGGCACCCTGCCTCTATTCCTAATGAAGGGCTTTTGCCCAAAACATCAATTTTCCTGCTCCTCAGATGCTGCCTGACCTGCTGTGCTTTTCCAGCACCACTCTAATCTAGCCACTTATAAAAGTTGAGTTTGCAGCATTCAGAATATCCCAATTTCTTCTCACTGGACCCCATAGTGAACATCTGGTCCTATACTTAACACTTGTTTACAAGTTGGGATTGCTTCAGATATGCCAACATAACACATATGATACTTTCTGTCGGAGCTCATTAATTAATCAATCACTTTGTCTGAAGTCCAGAAAACCACCATGAAACAATGCCTACACATGGCAGAAAAGACATTTCTATCCCTTAGACTCAAATCTTACTTAGCTCTTATTTCGATTTACTGTTTGAGTAATGCTCCAAAGAGAGAGTGGATTAACAATGAAGCAATAGGAGCATGCTGATCAGGAAACCAACTTGGTTCCCTACTTAGGAGCTGGGATCTCTAACAAGAAGGTTCCTGGTGTACCTAACTCGAAAAATGACAAATTATTTGAGAGAAGGTGACTGGGGTGGGAAGTCATTACACCAATGGATGTGACTCAACCAGTCAAAAGAATGTCTTACTACCTACCAACATGGAAAGGCATAAGGTCATCAGACCCCAAGAGCCTTCTACTGACACCAGAAACCAGTCAGTTCCTTTGTTCCTGGCAAGAGAATCTCTTAAATATACTAAGCATGCACTGGCACCAGAAATACCCGAATAAAAAAACCATAGCCCCACACACAATCAAAGTAAAATAAAGAGCTATGAATACAAAGAGAACAAAGAACAAAGAAAATTTACAGCCCAGGAACAGGCCCTTCTGCCCTCCAAGCCTGTGCCAATCCAAATGTACTGTCTAAACCTGTCGGTCAATTACTAAACATTTGTATCCCTCTACTCCTCACCGACTCATGTATTTATCCAGACACATCTTAAGTGAACCTACCATGCCTGCCTCTACCACCTCTGCTAGCAACCCGTTCCAAACACCTGCCACCTTCTGTGTGAAGTACTTGCCATGTGTATCCTCCTTAAACTCCCCACCTCTCACCTGGAAAGCATTACCTCTCGTTATTGAATCCTTCACCCTGGGAAAAAGCTTGTCGCTATCCGTCATGTCCACCCTTCATGATTTTGTAAACCTCAATCAGGTCCCCCCTCAAGCCCTATACCCTTCATGATTTTAGCAACCTCAATTAGGTCCCCCCCTCAATAAATGTTGAAGATCTATTAAAAAAAACAGAAATTGCTGGAAAAAACTCAGCAGGTCTGGCAACATCTGTGGAGAGAAGGCAGAGATAATGTTTCGAGTCCAGTGACCCTTCCTCAGAATTGAATTCTGAAAAAAGGTCTCTGGACTCAAAATGCCAACTCTGCTCCCTTTCCAGAGAAGCTGCCAGACCTGCTGAGTTTCTCCAGCAATTTCTGTTTTTGTTATGCAGTTAAGATTTTGGCTACTAAATGAGTTTGCATTCCAGAGCTTATTGGGCACAGACAGATAACATTTTGTAAATCATGGGTACACAGCACAATATTTCCATCTGTTTAACATTCAATAGCTAATATTAGGACTGAAGGAATGGTCCTTTTAATTCTAAACATTTCAGGGGATGGCTTGGAATAAGCTGTCAGCAGATATTGCCATGAATGGAGGGTTTGAAATATAAAAATAGACTGGAAAGGCTGGCGATCTTTTCATTGGGCTATGGGAGGTTGAAGTGTGGCTTTATTGAGGTTTATAAAATCATGACGGGTATAGATAAGGTGAATGACAAGGGTCTTTTCGTTATGGTGGGTGAGTTCAAAACGAAGGGGCATGTTTGTATGGTGAGAGGAGAAAGATTTAAAGGGGATGTAAGGGACAACTTTAATACACAGAGAGTGATTTGTGTGTGGAATGAACCGCCAGAGAAAGTGATGGATGCAGGTACAGTTATGCTTAAAAGACATTTGGATAAGTTCATGAATAGGAAAGTTTGGAGGTATAGTGATTGGAATTGGGTGGATCCTGCTGATTACGAGATCCTTGATTAGGGTTGTTAACCTGGGCCAATCAGGGAGCCCTGGCTGACCAATACAAACAGGGGATACAAAGGTTTTATAAAATTAAAATAAATGTGCATTCATAAGAAACTGCAGGACCTGTATTTGCCAGTCTTGCACTGAAGCAAGAACTGATGTAAAACTTGATTGGTTGTTGAAATAAAAAACAATTTAAAAGAAAATACATTTATATCATCCCAGCTAAATGTATGGTTCCTTTTTTTTTAATCTGTTGGAAAAAAAACAAAAAAACAAACAAACAGGGGATTTAGAATCCGCTCAGTTGGAGGGACTGACTCCGAGCTGGTGGGTCACAGCCAGTGTATGCTCACAAGTAAATAAAGGGTGACTTGGTGACGGGATCCCGGCCTCTCAGCAGTTATTTCAGAAGGGATATGGGCCAAGGGCAGGCAGATGGGATTAGTTTAGTTTGAGAACATGGTTGGTATGGACTGTTTGGAGCAAAGGGTCTGTTTTCATGCTGTATGACTCTGCTACTCTGTGACAGGAATGGAGAGTTGAATTGGGAAAACAAAAATTGCTGAAAGAAGAAATACTGAATGAGTCAACCCTCACGAGCCTAAACTAAAAGAAAAACTATAATAAATGCTCCAAATTCAAAATGTAGATGATCTTTCTTAAAATCAAAATATTGTGTTTATTTTATAGTTTACATGGGTGATCTTCAAATTCTTTTGTTCTTCAAAGCTATTCTGTGAGAAAATCAAGAAATCTTGTCTTTGTCAATATTCAACTCATTATAATTCATAAAATGCAGCTTGCATGCAGTTTGTGAAAGGGCACTTGAAAATACTTTGACACCAACTAGCTGTGCTGACCAGAAAATTGACAGTAATTTCTAGGTTTGAATGTCTTGTAAAATGCAACAAGTCAGAACATTTATTTGGAATTATACTACATAACTATCAGAGAAGATATCACATATCAAATAGATCATGAACACATGGATTTCTGATCTCACATTGTGATGTTCTTGTCGGTTGCACAATCCAGTAAACTCTCTAAGCAAAAAGGTCAATATTTGCATATTATGCACTGCAGAATTAGGAACAAAAATTCCACAACAAAACCCCTTTTGGGTTTGTTTAGCTCAGTTGGCTGAACAAGTGGCTTGTTCAGATGCAGAGTGATGCTATGGTTACCGTTACAACTCTCCTTCTCAACGTCACCCTTCACCTGAAGCATGGAGAACCTCAGGTTAAACCAACACCTGAGAGTCTGTCTCTCTTTGTCCAATAAGAGAACAGAGCTATTGTCTGGTAGGACTATGCCAATTTTACCTTTAAAACATTATTATGTAAAGCAACTGATTATCTTAAAGAGGACAGTTGTGTTAAAAAGAAATGGATACTCACAATGAACGTTCTGAGTTATATGTGTATTGGTGAAGTGAAAATTTGGATGTATAATTATTGCCTACAAAGTGAAACAGAGCAATCTTTGTTGTTGAAACTTTGAGGGAAATATATTTTGCCAGCTTTCACAAGTATTGGCACCTAACCTCTCTACAGTTAGCCCTGCCTCAGCTGAGGGCCACACTCTCTCAGAATTGCAAAGGACCCACTCTATACTACATCCTCAGGAGAATTCATACTCTCAACAAACAGTATTTCAATTCCATCTCAAACATCAAAACTGTAATTACAACAAGCTTTTATCCACCCACCTCCATAACCAGCGCTCCTCAAACATTCCAGAAGATTCCCCCGGCCTCGGAAATGCCATTAGCCATGCGGCTGATGCAGCTTCCACCCCCACGCTGATTGATGATGTCACTTCCGCCCCCATCACGGCCACTCCCAAAGCCACTTCCGGCCCTCACATCATCGCTGATGCCACACGTTCAGTGACTTCCGCCACCTCTACTACCGTGTCTGCCACCACTCCCGCTCCCACCAGCGCCACTCACCTGCATTCAGCTGACACGCCCCCCCACAGACCCCACTGTCACTATCCCCACCCCCCAGAACCCTGAGGGAAACATTACCCCTGCTCGTGACTCCACCCTCATTCCCCCCACCATCACACCCACTCCAGGTACTGGCTCCGACCCCACTCCCAGCTCCACACCCACACCAGATCCCAGCTCCCAGCCCTGCCGAGTTTTCACCATCCCTCCAGACCTTCCCCTCACTGAGGATGAACGATCAGTCCTCAGCAAAGGACTCACCTTCATCCCCCTCCGTCCACGCATCAATGAATTTAATATACGCCGTGACATCGAACAATTCTTCCGTCGCCTCCGCCTCCGAGCTTACTTTGACAATCAGGATTCCCGCCCACCTTCCGAGGACCCCTTCGCCCATCTCCAACACACTGCATCCACCTGGACACCCCGCGCTGGCCTATTACCTGCCCTCGGCCTCTTCATTTCCAACTGCCGCTGGGACATTAACCGCCTCAACCTGTCTACCCCCTCCCCCACTCTAACGTCTCACCCACACAACGCGCAGCTCTCCAATCCCTCTGCTCCAATCCCAACCTCACCATCAAGCCAGCAGATAAAGGGGGTGCACTGGTAGTCTGGTGCACTGACCTCTACACCGCTGAAGCTAAACGCCAACTCGAGGACACCTCTTCCTACTGCCTCCTAGACCATGACCCCACCCCCCATCACCAAACCATCATCTCCCAGACCATACAGAACCTCATCACCTCAGGAGATCTCCCACCCACAGCTTCTAACCTCATAGTCCGGGAACCCCGCACTGCCTGGTTCTACCTCCTTCCCAAGATCCACAAGCCTGACCACCCTGGCCAACCCATTGTCTCAGCATGCTCCTGCCCCACTGAACTCATCTCTACCTACCTCGACACTGTCCTATCCCCCCTAGTCCAGGAACTCCCCACATATGTTCGAGACACCACTAATGCTCTCCACCTCCTCCAAGACTTCCGTTTCCCCGGCCCACAACGCCTCATCTTCACCATGGATATCCAATCCCTCTACACCTCCATCCGCCATGACCAGGGCCTCCAAGCCCTCCATTTTTTCCTCTCCAGACGTCCACAATAGTACCCTTCCACCGACACTCTCATTCGTTTGGCCGAACTGGTCCTTACCCTTAACAATTTCTCCTTTGAATCCTCCCACTTCTTCCAGACCAAAGGGGGAGCCATGTGCACACGTATGGGCCCCAGCTATGCCTGTCTCTTTGTTGGCTACTTAGAACAGTTGATCTTCTGTAATTACACTGGCACTACTCCCCACCTCTTCCTCTGCTACATTGATGACTGCATTGGCGCCACCTCGTGCTCCCGTGAGGAGGTTGAGCAACTCATTAACTTCACCAACATATTCCACCCTGACCTTAAATTTACCTGGACCATCTCTGACACTTCCCTCCCCTTCCTGGACCTCTCCATCTCCATTAATGATGACCGTCTTGACACTGACATTTTTTACAAACCCACCGACTCCCACAGCTTCCTGGATTACACCTCTTCCCACCCTATCTCTTGCAAAAATGCCATCCCGTATTCCCAATTCCTCTGCCTCCGCCATATCTGCTCCCGGGAGGACCAGTTCCACCATAGAACACACCAGATGGCCTCCTTCTTTAGAGACCACAATTTCCCTTCCCACCTGGTTAAAGATGCCCTCCAACGCATCTCGTTCACATCCCGCACCTCTGCCCTCAGACCACACCCCTCCAACCGTAACAAGGACAGAACTCCCCTGGTGCTCACCTTCCACCCTACCAACCTTCCACATAAACCAAATCATCCGCCACCTCCAAAAAGACCCCACCACCAGGGATATATTTCCCTCCCCACCCCTTTCCGCCTTCCGCAAAGACCGTTCCCTCTGTGACTACCTGGTCAGGTCCATGCCCCCCTACGACCCACCCTCCCATCCTGGCACTTTCTCCTGCCACTGCAGAAACTGTAAAACCTGTGCCCATACCTCCTCCCTCACCTCTATCCAAGGCCCTAAAGGAGCCTTCCACATCCATCAAAGTTTTACCTGCACATCCATTAATTTCATTTATTGTATCTGTTGCTCCCGATGCGGTCTCCTCTACATTGGGGAGACTGGGCGCCTCCTAGCAGAGCGCTTTAGAGAACATCTCCGAGATACCCCCTCCAATCAAATACACCGCCCCGTGGCCCAACATTTCAACTCCCCCTCCCACTCTGCCGAGGACATGGAGGTCCTGGGCCTCCTTCACTGCCGCTCCCTCAACACCAGACGCCTGGAGGAAGAACGCCACATCTTCCGCCTCGGAACATTTCAACCCCAGGGCATTAATGTAGACTTCAACAGCTTCCTCATTTCCCCTTCCCCCACCTCATCCTAGTTTCAAACTTCCAGCTCAGCACTGTCACCACGACTTGTCCGGACTTGTCCAACCTGCCTATCTTCTTTTCCACCTATCCACTCCACCCTCTCCTCCCTGACCTATTATCGCCTTCATCTCCTCCCCGACTCATCCATTGTACTCTATGCTACTTTCTCCCCACCCCACCCTCCTCTAGCTTATCTCTCCATGCTTCCAGCTCACTGCCTTTATTCCTGATGAAGGGCTTTTGCCTGAAATGTCGATTTCGCTGCTCATTGGATGCTGCCTGAACTGCTGTGCTCTTCCAGCACCACTGATCCAGAATCTGGTTTCCAGCATCTGCAGTCATTGTTTTTACCTACACGGCTGTTTTACACAACTCTGGAGCAGTTGGCTGTGGAACTCAGGCACCCTGGACCAGAAGTAGGGACGCTACCACTGTGTGACAAGAGCCCATAAAAATGGCATTGGAATCAGAGGTGAACACAGAGCATTCACCAGGCTTGTAACAGATTTGAATGGAGGAAGAATTAAGTTCTGTTATGCGAACTCGGTTTTGTCTTCTTCAGGAAAAGAAACATTTTTGCTTGCAATTGGTGTTCACATTATTAAAATTAACTCATCTCAAATGGACGCTCTTCCTTGCACAAATTCATACTTCCAGACAGATTTAGATGAACATAAGTTGGAAGTCATAAACAGCATTATCAAGTAGAAGTAGTCAAAAGGCTTCGCGTGGAGTTATTGATGGGTAGATCATTACTGACGAATGATGTTAAATTATTTTAAGTTGTTCTCTGATCAGATATTAATTGTTATGCCATGGCTGAAGGCAGGTCCTTGGCCAATTGCTTTTTTTTTTCTGATCTGTTTTCTTGGCATCAATTGTCAGTACTGGTTTGTTATTACCTTGTGCAGTTTGAGGGAATCAGTTCCATATCTACCTCAACTGGAATGGAGATCAAACCCAAACTGTTGGTGCTATTTTAAACTGCAGGTTAGCCTCATACACAAATCAGATTGGGTGATACTAATGCATTCTGCTATATTAACACATTCAGAAGCATTACCTTATCATATGTCATATGTGGCTCAATGATTAACACTGCTACCTCACAGCACCAGGGACTCAGGTTTGATTCCACCTTCAGGTGGCTGTCTGTGTGGAATTTGCATGTTCCTCCCATGTCTATGCAGGTTTCTTCTGGGTGATCTCTGGGTGCTTTGTGGATTGGCTGTGCTAAATTGCCCATACAGTTCACAGATGTGCAGGCCAGGTGGATTATCAATGGGAAATGCAGTGGTTACAGGGATAGGGTTTGGTGGTGGGAAGGCTAATTCTGGGTAGGATGCTTTTTGGAGGGTCGGTGTGGACTCAATGGATCAAATGACCTGCTTCTAAGGTGTAGGGACTCCATTAAAATTATAGTTGTGAAACTAACAGTGTCTTCTAACATTGACTCACACAATAGAAATGGGAAAATCAAGCATTTCTGTCAGCACTTCCCTTTTGTTCCACAGGATTCATTGTTAAAGTGCCTAGTTAGAAGCCTCTAGCTATCCTTTGAATTTATGCCAACATCCACATTTATTCTAAGTTGACCTTTCTAAATTGCTGTGAAAACTGCTGCAATTTTTTTTTGAATGAAGTCCAATTGGATTTGTAACATTGTATTAAATAATATTTACTGAGTGAACAGCCTCTATAGTTTGGAAAAACTGTCAAGTCTTTTTGTTGTGATAAACACATAAAACATAGAACATTACAGCGCAGTACAGGCCCTTTGGACCTCAATGTTACACCGACCTGTGAAAATGATCTGATGCCCATCTAACCTACAACGTTCCATTAGTATCCATATGTGTGTCCAATGCCAATTTAAATGTCATTAATCTCATCAAGCCTACTACTGTTGCAGGCTGGCTGTTCCACGCGCTTACAACTCTGAGTGAAAAAACTACCCCAGATATCTGTCCTAAATCTATTACCCCTCAATTTAAGCTATGTTCACCATCCAAGGAAAAATGCTGTTACTGTCCACCCTACCTAACCCTCCGATTATCTTATACGTCTCGATTAAGTCATTTCGCAATCTTCTTCTCTCCAATGAAAACAGCTTCAGTTCCCTCAGTATTTCCTCATTAGACCTTCCTGCCATACCAGGCATCATCCTAGTAAATCTCCTCCAAACCCTTTCCAAAGCTTCCACATCCTTCCTATAATGTGGTGACCAGAACTGCAGGCAATACTCCAGGTGCGGTCTTACCAGTGTCTTGTACAGCTGAAGCATGACCTCATGGCTCCCAAACTTAATCTCCCTACCAATAAATGCCAACAAACCATATGCCTTCTTAACAACCCTATAAAACTGGGTGGCAACTTTCAGGGATTTATGCACCAGGACACTGAGATCTCCCTGCTCATCTACTACACTGTCAAGAATTTTACCATGAGCCCAGTACTCTGCATTCCTGTTACTTCTTCCAAAGTGAACTATCTCTCAATTTTCTGTGTTAAACTCCTTTTGCCACTGCACAGCCCATCTCTGCATTTTATCTATGTCCCCTTGTAAATCACAACATCCTTTGGCACTATCCACAGCTCTGCTCACCTAAGTATCATCTGCAAATTTACTAACCCATCCTTCTATGCCACATCCAGATCATTTGTAAAAATGACTAACAGCAGTAGTCCCACAACAGATCCTGTGGCACAACACTGGCAACTGCGCTCCAGGATGAATATTTCCCATTAACCAGCACATTTTGTCTTCTTTCAGCTAGCCAATTTCTGACCGAATTGCTAAATGACCTTCAAACCCAAAACTCCATATTTTGTGCAACAGCTTACCATGTGGAACCTTGTCAAACACCTTATTGAAGTCCATATCCACCACATCAACCGTTTTACCTTCATCCACCTGTTTTGTGACCTTCTTGAAGAACTCAATAAGGTTAGTGAGGCATGACCTATCACTTATAAAACTGTGTTGACTATCCTTATTCCTTCCCAGATAATTATAAATCCAATCTCTTCTAACCTTTTCCAACACCTCACCACAACCGAAGTAAAACTCACTGGCCTTTAATTACCCCTTCTTAAAGCGACCTTGTAAACCTATCCCTGACCTCACCATCCTCAACATTCTGTACAGTGGTCTGAAATGGCTACAACATCAAAATCCTAGATACCAAACCATGCTGCAAGTTCATCCACCTTATTTCCGATTTTCCTTGAATTGAAGTACACACATTTCAAACCAACATCCTGATTACCAGTGACCTCTCGCGACCTTGTAAACCTAACCCTGACATCACTACCCTGAACCTCCTGTACATTGATTATTAAAAAAATTTAAGATGTTGTTATGGATTTTCCAATGGCTGGAGAAGTGTTTATGCAGGGTAAATGGGATTTGCACATGGAAAGCTAATAATAGCAGACTGAAGGGACCGTCAGGAAATTACACATAGGAATTCCTCAATATTAGAACCCTCAGAATACTCTGAATGGCTACATTCAATTGAAAGTAAGAAAATAGTTACTCAGGAAAAGTTAGACTATGAGCTACCAAACCTAACTCCTGAGTAACTCTTTAACTGACTCCCAACTTACCTTGCACAAATCCAACTACAGTATTCCTTCCCCTGACCCTCTGTATGACAGAAGTCCTACCCTAACAACCCCATCTTCCTCAGGATTTAACATACCCTGCCACCATTTGCAACTTCTCAGAAGACCCAGGACCAGACAATACCCTCCAGATTTTAGGCTTCCCTAACTTCTTTTCCTACCATCAAATCCAACATCCTTTCCCCACATCCTTTCTCCCCGTGTCTGTGTGGATTTCTTCCGGGTACTCCGGTTTCCTCCCACAGCCACAAAGATGTGCGGGTCAGGTGAATTGGCCATGCTAAATTGCCCATAGTGTTAGATAAGAGGTAAATGTAGGGGTATGGATGGGTTGCACTTCGGCGGGTCGGTGTGGACTTGTTGGGCCGAAGGGCCTGTTTCACACTGTAAATAATCTAATCTAATCTAATAGACCCTCCCTTTTCTAGCCTGCCACCAGAGCTATGCTGCCCCCACTCTAGCCCAGATACTTCCTTCTCTGTTGCTGATCCCAATTCCCTTTTTCCTAATTTGGAGCTGACAATCCCTTTCCCTGCGAATGAACTGGACATCCTCTGCCCCACCCACTGCAGACTTGACAGTCTTTTCCCAACACATGATCCAAACCCTCAACTCCCTGCTGCAACTATTAACATTCTCTGCTCCCAACCCCTGAACTTGGCCCTCTTCCCCTGCTTCTGACCCAACATATCCTCCATTCATCACCTGACTTGATCCCTCTTGGCCCAGATTTGACATGCTTCACCTGTCATCACACCCAATGTCTCCTGGGACCTGACAGCACCCAAGACTCAACACTCTTCCGGAATCTGAATTCCCTCACCTGCCTGTAATCTGACATTCCCTCTCCAGACCCTATATTTATGACTAACCTGAAATAACTCCACAGAAGCCAGTATCCCATCACCAAATCATTCTTTATTTACATGCATACAGTACACTGCTGGGGCCAGCCTCAGAGCCAGTCCCGAGAATGAGGAGGCTCTCTGAATTCCTCTTTATATCTGTCCCCCAGGGCTTCCTGATTGGCTCAGGATAACAACCCTAATCAAGGATCTCATAGTTAATGAAATCCAATCACTGCACCACCCTAAACACTTTGACAATCTAATGCTACTCCCTCCCCATTTGAAAGTAGGTCTTAATGTGGTTGTGATTCTGGATGCAACGGTGATTTCAGAATGCAGCAGTGGTGTTTCCACTCAGAGAGCACATTCAGAACCAAAGTATGGCTCCACATTTCTGAAGGAGTTCTTATTGGAATCCCCTGTGAGAAATGTGATGCTTTCTCATTGTGTAAAAGAGAAGGAGCTGGGTGGTTATCTGCGTGAGAAACAATGACCCATTGCTTCGAATGATTCTTTTACCTTTCAAGTTCAATTTTAATCCCACCTGTATGCTTAAAAAGTGAAGGATAAATTTGTGCATTTAACGTCCTCTTTTCCTGTTTGAGAATTCTTCAAAGTAATTGGTTACTTAGGCCAGTATTGAAGAAGGGCCACTTGACTTGAAAGGGTAATTCTGCTTTCTCTTCAAAAATACTGCCAGAGCTGCTAAGTTTCTTCAGTAATTTCTGTTTTTCTTTGTTTCAGATCCTCAACATTTCCATTTCTAGATGTAGTTATGCTCACTGTGCTGGAAGGTTCATGTCCAGACGTTTCGTTAACCTACCAGGTAACATCTTCAGTGGGCCTCCAGGAAGCTCACTGAAGATGTTACCTGGTAGGGTGACAAAACGTCTGGAAATGAACCTTCTAGCTCAGTGAGCAAACTTACATTCAGGATCTCAACTTGAGCTACAAATCTTCTCAAAATTCGCTCTTTCCATTTCTTTATTTAAGTGGCTACTGAGGCTGCTTATCCATATCACTATAGCTGGACACTGACATAATAGAATGCAGATAAATTGTTGACCATAGTTCAATGGGTAAAGAAAAACACAGCAGGTTAGGCAGCATTCGAGGAGCAGGCAAATCAACATTTCAGGCATAAGCCCTTCATCAGGAAGGGCTTATGCCCAAAACGTCATTGCTGTGCTTTTCCAGCACCACACTTTTCAACTCTGACTCTCCAGCATCTGCAGTCCTCACTTTCTCTTAAACCAGTGGGGCATTATGATGTCAGTAATTCTTCATATGCTACAATTTTGTAAAGTTAATTAAGTTGCAATCGCCTTGTCTTGGTTGCATGTCAAATTAACATCAGCAAAGAAGGAATCCACATCAAAGTTGTTAGCAATGAAAATTCTCACTTTGCCAACTGCCACAGAATACCTGGGACATTTTGATGAAAAATAAATAAACGGCTGTGTTGATGGTGATAGCCTCGCACACAGCTGCTGGTTCCATCGTCACCTTAGGTCCCACATTCGTATCCGGATGATGTTAACTTGCTTAAAAATGCTTCCACAGCCCTAGAGTTTCACTTATAACATAGTGAGAGTGCTGCAAATTGGGAAAACAAACTTCTTCTCTGTGAAATCCAACAAAGCCACTTGAGTGACAGAAAGAACCTGAACAGTAACGACATCCAAATAAAATTACATTCTGATAATGCAGAATTCCCTCTAAACTTCACAGAACTATCAGCACATCACTTATCCTTTTCAGAAACAATTTTACTAATTGGTAATGTCCTTGCCTCTGAATTATGTGGATTCAAGTCCAACTCTAGGACCTTAAGATAAAAATCAAGACTGACACTTCAGTGTAGTCTAGAAGGCATGGTGTAACATTTAAAGAAAGGGATCTGGGAATTACGCTTGGTGTATTCCCCAAAACATTAAGTCAATGCAGTGAAACTCTACAGAGATTCAAAGATCTGAAAGGTGCTTTTTAATAACTGCAAGTTCTGACTTTCTTGATAAAATTTAAACTATATCAAAGAACATCTCTTAGTGTCTAGTGAGTAAAGTACATAATATTCACAGTAATAAAGTGTTTACAATTCTGTTTTTCTTTAGCATGCCCTTTTCCATATCACTGCAATCTCTTCCAACTGTTCAGCCTTGTAAGAAACCTGTGCTCTTCTAATTCTGGCCTCTTAAGCATATCTGAATGTCATCAATGGTTGTGCCTTCATCTGCCAACGCATTTCAAACATTGCTCCTCAACATCCTTTTCCTCCTTCAAAAGACAGCTAAAAACTGACCTCTTTGACCAAGCTTTTGATCACCTGCCCTGATTTCTCCTTACATGACTCAGTATCTATTTTGGCTTACGATGTGTCTTGGAAATGCTGTAAGGCAATGTTTTCCTTTGTTAATAGCACTACATCAAGACAAGTTACTATTGCTGATTTGTTTAAGAATATGTCATCCTCACTTTTTTTGTTATCATGTGCAGTGGACAAAGTTGAAAGTAACACAACACCAGGTTATAGTCCAACAGGTTTATTTGGAAGTACCAGCTTTTTTTTTGCTGTGTAGCCTTATCCTCAGTGAGAATTTCAAACTGACTCAGAGTAGGAATGGAATGAGTACTTGACAGTCAGCTACAATCCACTAACAATTTCTTGAGCTGCCATGAAAAGGGTGAATAAAAATTGATCGCTGTGGAATGCTGAATTATTGAGTTGTACAGATGGAATTCCCTGGTGTTTGAAAAGTGACACAATGTCTATTTATTCTGTAAGCTTGACAACCTCACTCAGCTTGATGGGTCATGTTCAAGCCTTCAGCTGGTGTTTTAACACCTTCATTTTAACACTTCAGTTGAAGCATGTGGTTGAAGCTTGGCTGAAATTCTGAGTATCGCATTAATTGCAATTCAAAAGTTTTCTTTGATCAGGTTGAAATTTTCTCTGGAATGCTGTTCCTCAAAATGTGTGGAAGACCTTGCTTTGTAGCCTTGTTGGCATATACCTGATATATAAACTTCCACAGTACTGTCAGTGTACCTGACGCCATGCATTGCAGCAATTCATTAAGGTAGTTCACCACCACTTTCTGAGTGATTATTATGGATAGGCAATAAACAATAGTCAGCAATCTCCACCTCTTATGAGTGAGTGCAAAATAATCCTGACTAAACTACTGCCACCAATTCTTCTTATTGATATTATTCTAAAGTTACTGATATCATGAATGTCAATTTTAATGAGTATTATGGAGGGTGTCTATCCATAAGCCAGAGCATAATTTCTCAAATTATCTCCCCAAGTTTGCCTCATGACCAATACATCACACTTCCACACTGCTCCGTTAGTCACATTCTCCCACTTACGACAGATGGAAGCAATGACCACACCCAGGCCCTTCTGGGACTCCTGGTCCCCGTCTTTATTAAAGTCAAGCCATGCATATGGTCAAGACCTAGTGATCTGTAATTTCCCTGCAAAGCTCCCATCCATTGCCCCCAACGCATTGGACAGAGGGAAATTGGGTCTCTGTTTTGCTGATGGAGGCCTGCAAGTTCTGTTGGATGCGGGGATGGAAAGTTGCATGTGAGTCCTGTAGCATGCCTGAGATGCTGCTGACTGATGGGACACCAGAGCAAGTGGCGTGATAAAATCAGCAGACTGGTTATCCCGACTTTCAGCTCAGGAATTATTGCAATCTCTATGGCAGATAAAAGAGTGGGAAACTGGATCTAAAGGAGATGAGGTAACATCGTTATGGGAATGTTAAGACATCCAAATAGGCCCCTCAACCCTCACTAGTAAGAATCCCATCTCACTATTCAGCACAGTTGGAAATTGTGCCATTTTGCTTCCAACTTTGGGAAGCTCCTTGCTAGAAATCGCAAGTAATCCTCCCAATGGTTTTGCCATTGCCATCTCTGCTCAGAGTGGGAAGATTCCACCCAGTGTCTGAGCTAAGATTAGCAAACAATGTTTATTCTTCAGAGTTTGTAGGAATAGGGTGGGTTGATCAAATAATAGAGGAAGCAGCAATAGAATTCCTAAATTGTGAAGTTGATTAAACAGCAGCAATTGTATGTTAGTGAGCCAAGGGTTACTTCCTGAAAGCAAATTGGAGCATGTGTGAACACGGAGGGTGCAATTTATCCCATTTTCAATGAAGGCGTTTGGTCAAGAGACAAATGTGACACACAGTGCACAATGGCATTTTTCTGATGCAATGTTCCACTCTTCACTGATTTAGTTCTGCATCTGGGGTCCTCAACAACCGTCTCATGCAACTGAGGGGCAGGAAAGGCTGAAGAATTCATCACTGCCAGCAGCTTACGACCTTTATATCATTGGTCAGAGTCATGTCTGAAGTCTACCTGCAAACGTGAGGACTACAGATGCTGGAAATCAAAGTCTAGATTACAGTGGTGCTGGAAAAGCACAGCAGGTCAGGCAGCATATGAGGAGCTGGAAATTCAATGTTTCAGGGAAAAGCCTTTCATCAGGAATGAAGGCAGGGACCCTCCAGGATGGAGATGTAAATGGGAGGGGGGTGGGGCTGGAGATAAGGTAGCAAAGAGTACAATAGGTGGATGGAGGTGGGGATGAAGATGAAAGGTCAGGGAGGAGGGTGGAGCGGATAGGTGGGAAGGAGAATTGGCAGGTAGGACAGGTCATGAGGATGGTGCTGAGCTGGAACATTGGAACGGAATAAGATGGGGTTGGGGAAGTTCTCCTCCTCTCTCTATAAGAATCTCAGTGAATCTCTTTCTCACTGCAAACCCCAGTTCAATACCTCTGCTGTGAAGCTCTTCAACCATGTACTGAACAGACCCACCTCAGAACACTTCAACCCCAGGGCATCAATGTGGACTTCACCAGTTTTCTCATTTCCCCTCCCGCACCTTACCCAGTTCCATACTTCCACCATTCCCATGACCTGTCCTACCTGCCAAACTTCCTTCCCACCTATCCGCTCCACCCTCCTCTCTGACCTATCACCTTCATCCCAACCCCCATCCACCTACTGTACTCTATGCTACCTTCTCCCTAGCCCCACCCCACTCCCATTTATCTCTTCACCCCGGAGGCTCCTTGCCTTCATTCCTGATGAAGGGCTTTTGCCCGAAACATCGATTTTCCTGCTCCTCATATGCTGCCTGACCTGCTGTGCTTTTCCAGCACCACTCTAATCTAGACTCTGATTTCCAGCATCTGCAGTCCTCACTTTTGCCTAGTTGATTTTAACCTTACTGCAAATCCTATTGCAAGGATGCCTCCCTTGAAGAAGTTCTCCTTGTCTCTTGACAGGAATCTCAGTGAGTCTCTCTCTCACTGCAACCCCTCTGCCCTGAAGCTCTTCAACCATATACTGAAACAGACCCACCTCAGAACACTTCAACCCCAGGGCATCAATGTGGACTTCAAGAGTTTCCTCATTTCCCCTCCCTCCACCTTACCCCAGCTCAGCACCATCCTCATGACTGTCCTACGTGACAATTTTCCTTCCCACCTATCTGCTCCACCCTCCTCTCTGACCTATCACCTCCATTCTCACCCCCATCCACCTATTGTACTCTTTGCTACCTACACAGTGCCCACCTCATCCTCCCAAACTGTGAAACCTTCCAGCCTGCTCACTCACTGGCAACACATCATCATCTCTCCTGCATCTTCACCACCATTAAATCCTCACCCCCCAATTGTATAAATCCCAAACATCATGCACTTGATCTGCAGGACTGACCCTGGGCTTATCCTGAGGCAAGGACATAAAACTGCAGACTCCAGTAGGTCCATGTGTCTGATTGGAACATGGCCAACCCATTGGACCAGACTCAGAAAAGACCCTTGCCTACTTTGTTGCTCCTGACTGACTGTAATCTCCCTTGACTCCACAAAGGCATCTTCACTTTCAGACATGGACATTTGGCTCAAGAACTATGTTTGTCATCGATGTAGCGCACTGTTATACAGCAACATGGCCAGCTCATTTACTGCTTTGTGCTCCGCACTGTGACACGCTGCTTGTCTGTTCCTCCGCACTAAAACACAATGCAAGCCACGCAGGTCAGCATCTTCCAAGGACACAGGAATGTGAATGAGCTCTATGAGATGAAGCAAAAAGCCAGAGGATGCATCCTGTCTCCGTGCGTGACATACATGCGTGTCTTTAACAAGGGTAGAATTCCCCCAGTCCTCACCTTCCACCCAACTAATCTCTGGATACAGTGCATTATCATCCAACATTTCTGCCACCTACAGTCAGACCCCTCCACCAAGGATATATTTCCTACTCGAACCCTATCTGCATTCATCAGATACCATTCCCTCTGTGACTCCCTTGTTAGGTCCATGCCCCCACCGAGACACCCTCCACACTCAGCACCTTCGCTTGCCACCACATGATGTGTAAAACCTGCGCCCACACCTCCCCCTCATCTCTGTCCAAGGCCCCAAAGGATCTTTTCACATCTGGCAGAGATTTCCCTGCACATCTATCCACCTCATTTACTGTGTCCGCCGTTCTCGATGTGGTCTCCTCTACATCGGGGAGACAGGATTCCAACTCGTAGAGTGCTTCAGCGAACATCTCTGGGACACACACCAAACAACCTGACCATCCTGTGACCGACCACTTCAACTCCCCAATCCAACTCCACCAAAAACATTCAAACTGTGGGCCTCCTCCACTGTCAAATCAAAGTCGCTTGAGCACTGGAGACCTGTCAATGAACATTCGTTCACTAGTTTCCAAGCCTCCCCTCCCCCCCCCATCTCATCCCAGATTCACCCCTTCAACTTGGCACTGCCCTCTTGACCTGTCCTACCTGTCAATCTTCCTTCCCACCTATCCACTCCACCTCCCTCCCACCTATCACAATTACCCCCACACCTGCATCTACCTATTGCCTCCGCAACTACCTTCTCCCGCTCTCAGCCCGACTCCTCTATTTATCTCTCAGCCCCCTTCCTCCTCCACATTCCTGATGAAGGTCTAATGCCCAAAATGTCAACTCTCCCACTCCTCAGATGTTGCCTGACCTGCTGTGCTTTTCCAGCTTCATTCCTTTCGACTCCGCGCACAGAGCAGCCTGGCTGAAACATGTAAATCCTAGGTGCCTGTGAGCTGCAAAGTGGCTGAAGTATTGTGGGAGTTGAACAAGGAGCAGTCGTGATGAAATACTGAGGTTGGTCACTGGACTCAAAACAGTAACTCTGTTCTTCTGTGTTTACAGATGCTGCCAGGGTAGCTGTGTTTCTCCAGCAATTTCCACTTTTATTTTCCATTTCCGGCATCCACAATTCTTTGTTTCATTTTATTGGCTATTTGCACCATGTAGTTTAGAATCATAGAGTCATACAGTATGGAAGCAGACCCTTTGGTCCAACCAGTCCATGCTGATTATAACCCTAAAGTAAACTAGTCCCGTCCGTCTGAGTTTGGTGCTTATCCTTCCAAACATTTCTTACTAACATACTTATCTAAATGTCTTTTCAATGTTGTAACTGTACCCATATCCACCACTTCTTTGGAGGTTCATTCTGCACAAGAACCACTTTCTGTGTAAAAAAAATTGCCCCTCATGTCTTTTTTAAATCTTTCTCCTCTGACCTTAAAAGCATGTCCATAAAATCTTCCATCCTAGGGAAAAAACACTCACCCTTCACTTGACGAAAGTGATGAGAATTGGAAACAGTTTGTAAATAAGACCAATTGCGCTATTTGTGAAGTACAAATTCATGGAAGTAAGTTACTCACCACTCAATAGTGAGATTGTGAAGTTTCTATTTACAGCTTAAGGCAAAATTAGGGATTTTTTTTCTTCTTGACATTCAGAGAGAGAGAGAGAAAGGTTTTGAGTCTAGATGACTCTTCATCAGAGCTGACATGAAGTGTGGAGGGGGCAGTGTTTATGTAATAGACTTGGGGAGGAGGTGGTTAGAGTGCTGCTTCCGTGAATCACAGTGGAAACTGGAGAAGCAACATCACAGCTTCAGATTAGGTACTCCACAACCCTCTAGGCTCAATATTGAGTTCAATATCTTCAAACTGTGAACCCATTTTTTTCCTTTCTTTTAGCTTTACTTGTTACATTCTCTCATCATAAAGTGTGGCATTGGAAAAGCACAGCAGGTCAGACAGCATCCAAGGAGCAAGACAATCGATGTTTCAGACATAAGCCCTTCATCAGGAATGTTGCATTCTCTGTCACCTTGTCTTCTCTTCCATCCTCCCCTCCCCCACCACCCCCCACCCCACCCCCACTCCAATGGTACTGTCTGTCCTTTCCATTCCAGTCTGGTACTTAGGCACACCATTGTTCTGCCATTCTCCCATTCTGATCACTTTATCTGAAACATCGGCATCCTTTCTCCACACTCCACATCAACTCCAATGAAGTGTCATCTAGACTTGAAACATTAGCTTGCTCTCTCTCTCCATGGATGCTGCCTCACCCGTTGTGATCACAAGCATTTTTTTTTTGTTTTCAGAGGGATGGAGTTAGTGGATGGAAAGGGAGAAGTATTTATGTTGAGGACCAACATAAATACTTAATCTTCCTGATGGAAAAAAATTTCCCTCATCAAATATTGGCCGTGGGACAGGCAAACTGACAGCTTAGAGACAAAGGAAGGATTAAGAAGGTGAAGGTGAGATAGAGCTCAGTTTTACCAGTATGCACATGGAAAAACATTGGGGGAGCTTGAATCTTAAGTTCTACTGCATTACAAAGAGTAAAGTGGCAAAATTCTCGGCAAATTACAAGATTAATACTGTATTGTAGACGTCGATTAATATCTGTACCTTCACAAGAAAATAGTCAAAACAATCTCAAGACTTTGACTGAAAAGTGTGAATGTATTTACATAGTATCTTGAAACTTCTATGTTGGATATGCTGAAGATTTTGCTTTAATGTTATTAATGTTTGCTTACGGCATAAGTGTAAAACCTCCAGCAATTTGCATTAGATTGCAAAATAATAATTTGATTCATGCTACTAAATAATTCAACTCTTTTATTAGCCTTTAATAGAGATTATTTAGTGCTTATGTTTAAATGTAGTAGTGAAATCCAATAACCAGACATTTCTTTAAGCTTTACACAAAGTTTGAAAATGGCAATAGGTTTATTGGCAAGATGTTGACTGCAATAATAAAAGGAAAATTCACAGCAATATTTTGGCACTGGCAGAAATAACATTTTAAATTAAATTTTGTCAGGATACTGGCTTGAAATAATAATATAGTTGTTTTAATATATGTAAACTAAAGAAAAAAAATTGATGATGATTGATTAGGTTTTGTTTTAATACCTTAACATTCAACAATGCCATGTAAAGGGTTAGATTCTGTATAAATTTTGTATAATTCTACATGATTTTGAAAAAGAGTACAGAAATGTCACTAATTAATTCTGTACTGCGATACTGAACAGTGAACCTTCACATTTGCCAGGGTGCCGGGGAATAACTCAGGTGGCTGGCATTTTTTTTTACTTAAAATGTCACACTTTAATTGTTTATAAGCTCAAACATGAATGGAACATATCAGCTTCTTTGAATCTGTTAGATATATGTCTGAACATCCAAATCTAGAAAGCAAGCATTCAGTTCGCTTGCTGTCTCATGCACCTCTCTTGGTATCCATGGAAATGTGCACAGTAGATTCATAGAAGTACATAATTCAGACGAGGCCCTTCAGCCCATTGAGTTTGCACTGACAGAAATGCTCTAAATCTGCATTAGTCCCACTTTCTAGCACTTGGTCCAGAGCCTTGGATGACAGGATAATTTAAGTGCTCACACCTTCTAAAGGTTGTGAGGTTTTCTACCTCAACTATCATCCCAGGCAGGATATCCCAGATTCCCTCCATCTCTGGGTGAAAAAGGTTTTCCTCAAATCTCCTCCTAAACCTCCTCCCTTTCATCCTAAAGCAAAGTGTCTTATTACTGACCCACAACCAAAGGAACAGCTGATTTCTATTCACCTTGTCTGTGTCCCTCATTATCTTATACATCTCAATCTGGGACTCTCTCAGCCTTCTCAGCCGAGCTTATCCAGCCTCATAGCTAAACTGTTCCACCCCCGGCAACACCCTGGTGAATATCCTCTGCACCCTTTGCAGGTCAATTACATCCTTACTATAGAGCAGTGACCAGACTTTTAGATTAGATTAGATTACTTACAGTGTGGAAACAGGCCCTTCGGCCCAACAAGTCCACACCGACCCGCCAAAGCGCAACCCACCCATACCCCTACATTTACCCCTTACCTAACACTGCGGGTAATTTAGCATGGCCAATTCACCTGACCCACACATCTTTGTGACTGTGGGAGGAAACCGGAGCACCTGGAGGAAACCTACGTAGACACGGGGAGAACGTGCAAACTCCACACAATCAGTCGCCTGAGTCGGGAATTGAACCCGGGTCTCAGGCGCTGTGAGGCAGCAGTGCTAACCACTGTGCCACCGTGCCGCCCACTCACAGAGGAAAGATGTTGTTAAACTTGAGAGGATGTGGAAAAGATTTCCAAGTATGTTGCTGAAACTGGAGGGCTTGAGCTACAGGGAGAGGCTGAATAGGCTGGGGCTTTTCTCCCTGGAATGTTGGAGACTGAGTGGTGACATTATAAAGGTTTATAAAATCATGGGAACATGGATAGGGTCTTTTTCCTAGAGTGGGGAAGTTCAAAACTAGAAGATGGGGGTTTAAAATGGGATGGGAAAGATTTTAAAATTACCTTTGGGGTAACGTTTCCATGCAGAGGATGGTGCATGTGTGGAATGAATTACCAGAGGAAGTAGTGGAGGTGAGTACAATTACAACACTTAAATGGCATCTGGATAGGTATATGAATAGGAAGAGTTTAGAGGGAAATGGGCCCAATGCTGACAAATGGGCCTATGTCAAATTGGGAATTCTAGTCAGTGTGGATGTGTTGGACTGAGAGGTCTGTTTCTGTGCTGCATGACTCTGTGACTCTATGTTCTGAATTAATCCATAAATGCTCAAAAGCAGTAGTTTTAGCTGTGTGTGTGAAGAAAGAAATTTTCGAGTAAAAAATGAGGTCTGCAGATGCTGGAGATCACAGCTGCAAATGTGTTGCTGGTCAAAGCACAGCAGGTTAGGCAGCATCTCAGGAATAGAGAATTCGACGTTTCGAGCATAAGCCCTTCATCAGGAAACGTCGAATTCTCTATTCCTGAGATGCTGCCTAACCTGCTGTGCTTTGACCAGCAACACATTTGCAGCAGAAGAAAGAAATTTCAATTGCTTAATTTTTTTCCACACAATGGAACTGATTACTTGTAATGTTGTTCGAGGCAAAACCCATCGTGACATTTGAAAAATATTTAGATGTGCACTTGTGATGCGAAAGCATACAAGGCCAAATGCTGCAAAATGGCATTAGAATAGTTAGGTAGTTGTTTCTGACCAATCCAGATCTGATGGGCCGAGAAACCTTTTACTGTTCTGCAGATCTCCCTGACTTTAATAGCTCCTTCGGGACTGGAGTGATTATACAGAATGGGTATTACATGAATGGCCATCTGCCAATGTGAAGATGGGCCAATGACCAACATTCCCGCAGCTGTATGCATGCACAATAGCTCCGACGGTCCACAAACCAGCATGCTGAAGTGCATTGTGTCATTGCCTTCATGCTCTAGAGGTCACTGCTGTGTACGGACCTCAGAGGTGCAGGTTGAAGTCAAAAAAAATCAGAGGGAGCAATCCCATGATGCCAGAGGAGAAGATAGCCCACTGAGGCATCTGCATTGCGCCACTGACCTCAGCGCTTTATGTCACATGATCTTGTCAGCAGCAGTGCATACATAGATGACCTACACTGAAAATCAGTGCGATGTTCCAAAGTTATGTGTTCACCACTCACTCCCATTCAGCCAAACTCCTCTAGAAGCAGGCAAGACTGTCACTTGAATCTTACATTGTAGTTAATATTAATCAAGACACAATCAAAATATCATACCATATGCCAAAAATGTGCTTTATCTAAAAGGAACCGGCGATGTGCTAACACACCATTCTGAACGAAATGAAGCTTTCAAGGAGAATTGTAGAATTTGTGATGTGAGAACAAGAGCAACATTCCTCTTCGACTGTACCAGTACACAGGTGGGGCCAGGGATGTATGTGTGTGGTTTTGTCATCGCTGGACATAATGCAAGTAGAATCCTCACAGTAATGAAAGAGGCCATTCAGCTCATTGAGCCTGCTCTGACCTACCTCATCTCCTTAATCCCAAACAGGGATTTTTCCACAGTTGATCCACATAACCTGCACATCCCTGGACACTGCAGGGCTACGTTTAGCACATTTAACTCGTCTAACATGGGGAGAAACCTCACACAGTCACCTCGGGCATTGACCTTTAATGGAAGATTGCATAAAGGTGGTCTTTATTCCTGAGAATTTAGAAGCGTGGAGGGGGATCTCATTCTCCATTTAAAGGACATTGGGTCTTTGGAATCCTCTCATCCAGAAATCTATGAAAAGTCACTGATTGAGAACACTTTTGAGCAATAAAGAAATGAAGGATGGTAGCAACTGTGCCACCTGCTGAGGCAAATGATCGTGTGGTCATATTAAATGGCAGAGCAGGCTGAAAAGTCCCAGCAATGCTCTTCCCTACTTTGTTCTGATGTTTGATTACATGGTGTATTAAAGGGTTGCATTGTCAAGTGCATTTGTTTGCAGTCTGATGGACCTTAACGGCCAACGTGGCAAAATTTATCAGAGAAGTGGAAATACTTATACGCTTCGCATGGAACACTGCAGCAGCTGAGGACATGCACACAGAAAGTTATGTGTGACCTTAACCAAGTAACATTGATCAGATAATCTTTTTTTTTTGTGATGTTGATTGAGTGGTGCATATTGCCCAAATAGTTCACAAGGGATAATTCCACTGCTCTTCCATGGGATCTATTTGAATTAACAGATGTGATCTCAGCTTAAAGTTTCATCCCAAAGATGGATTTTTGAGCGTGGTCAGATTAATTTCAATTGTTGCCATTTGTAACAAGTGATGTAGAGCCATAGAGGTCTACAATACACAAAAAGGCACTTCAGCCCATCACATTTGCGCAGTCAAAAACAACCCCTAACTACAATTGGTTCCCAATTGTTACTGAGTTAAGACGAGGTAAAAACAATGACTGCAGATGCTGGAAACCAGATTCTGGATCAGTGGTGCTGGAAGAGCACAGCAGTTCAGGCAGCATCCAAAGTGCAGCGAAATCGACGTTTCGGGCAAAAGCCCTTCATCAGGGCTTTTGCCCGAAACGTCGATTCTGCTGCATTTTGGATGCTGCCTGAACTGCTGTGCTCTTCCAGCACCACTGATCCAGAACTGAGTTAAGACGGTCAGGCAACATGATTTAGGTGCACACGTAGCTTTGCTGAAGGTGTGCAGCACTGCTTATCTCTGTGCTACGAGGAGCAAGAGGAGGAAGAGTAAATATTGTATGTCAGACAGTTAACATTGCATGGCCAACACTGCTCAATCCAAGCAACTCAACAGAGATCGACTTAACTGCATTGCTTTGAGGAATCGTGTCTGTACGGGGCTGCAATTCACAAGGGGGTGGGGGGGGGGGTATGCCACGTGCTGCAATTTGACATCCAGCCAAATCCTCACAGCAATGCCAGAGGCTTTCAAGGTCATCACAGCCTTCAGCTTGCATGCCTCAGGCTCTTTCCTGTTATGTCACAGAAGACATCCATCAGCAACGCATTGATGTATGAAGTGTATAACTGGTTCACTGTAGCAACATGGGAATACAAGGGTATTTTGAGGCATCAGGCATCACAGGTGTTAAAATGACCCCAATCTTTTCTTTAAAGCCAAATTCTGCTGGCACAGTATCACGGGGTTTGTTATTGTAATTCCAAATTAATTTTGCAAAAGGAGAAGGGGGAAACTAAAAACATGAGACCTGGAGTCAACAACAACCTCTGATCCCAAGGAACCTGACTCCAGATGAAAAGCTAAAGATTTCCCCAGAACTGACTGATTTACAACACAAAGGTCAGTTCTGCTTTAACGTGGTAGTTCCATTCTCATGTGTTATCATAAAATCATGTAATAGCCACACAAGTTGTGAATAGAATTTAATGCTTGCATTGAGTGTCTAAAAACCAACAGGAGCCCCATGTATTCATGTCTGGGGAATGCCCACCATATTGGCACTTAAGTGACTAACATTGTACCTTCCATGGGATTATAGACCTGGAGAGCAGAAAGAACAAAACCCATCCCCCACCCCAAATGGGGGCGCCAGTTAATCAGAGCCCACAGCTCTCTGGTGCCACTTTGGGAATGGTGGCAGCTGCCAGTATTGCAACTCTCAGTGGTACAGGATCAAAGAAGGACTGACGGCCAATGGTGCGTGAGGGCAGAGGGGAGGTTGTGGGATGGGGTTTGATGCAGTGCAGTCATAGTCACAGGCAGGGATGTTGAATTCTTGTAGCCCTCTCTTTCTGATACCAGGTCCTTTGATCCAACCTTTGAAGAACAGACTTCTCAGCAACCAGCAATTAAACTTGACATGGTTTGGTTTGTGTGGTTTTTGTCTGGCAATTCTTTCACATATTGCTGGTACCGGCATCGTCACAACCCTTCAGAACCTTTTATGTTTCATAGGACAATCTTCTCATCCCAGGGACGTCTCTGATGAATCGTCACTGTACAGGGTAAAAATAATGACTGCAGATGCTGGTAACCAGATTCTGGATTAGTGGTACTGGAAGAGCACAGCAGTTCAGGCAGCATCCGAGGAGCAGTAAAATCGACGTTTCAGGCAAAAGCCCTTCATCAGGAATAAAGGCAGAGAGCCGGAAGTGTGGAGAGATAAGCTAGAGGAGGGTGGGGGTGGGGAGAAAGTAGCATAGAGTACAATAGGTGAGTTGGGGAGGGGATAAAGATGATAGGTCGGGGGCGGTGGGAGGGTGGGGTGGATAGGTGAAAAAGAAGATAGGCAGGTCGGACAAGTCATGGGGACAGTGCTGAGCTGGAAGTTTGGAATTAGGGTGAGGTGGGGGAAGGGGAAATGAGGAAACTGTTGAAGTCCACATTGATGCCCTGGGGTTGAAATGTTCCAAGGCAGAAGATGAGGCGTTCTTCCTCCAGGCATCTGGTGGTGAAGGAGGCCCAGGACCTCCATGTCCTTGGCAGAGTGGGAGGGGGCGTTGAAATGTTGGGCCACAGGGCAGTGTGGTTGATTGGTGCGGGTGTCCCGGAGATGTTCCCTAAAGCGCTCTGCTAGGAGGTGTCCAGTCTCCCCAATGTAGAAGAGACCGCATCGGGAGCAACGAATACAATAAATGATATTAATGGATGTGCAGGTAAAACTTTGATGGATGTAGAAGGCTCCTTTAGGGCCTTGGATGGAGGTGAGGGAGGAGGTGTGGGTGCAGGTTCCAGTGGGTACAGTGCAAGTATATCCAACTGGAAGGTCAGACTCAGCAGAGGTGGTGGCACAGTGGCATGAAATTGGGAAGCAGTTGCCTTAGGAGTCATTGACTCTGGACCTCACAAAGTCTCAAGACTTCAGGTTAAACTTGGGCAAAGGAACCTCCAGCTAACAGCCATGTACCAGCCTCCCTTGGCTGATGAATCGGTTCTCCTCCATGTTGATTAGTAGTTGGATGAAGCGCTGAGGGTGGAAAAAGTGCAAATGTACTCTGGGTGGGGGATTTCATTTGCAACCTCCAAGAATGGCTCAGCTGCAGTACTAATGATTGAGCTGGTTGGGTCCTAAAGACATAGCTGTTAGACTGGGACTGCAGCAGGTGGTGAGGGAACTAACAAGAGGGAAAGATATATCTGACATTATCCTTGCCAATCAGCCGGCTGCATCGGTCCATGATGGAATCAGAAAGAGTGACCCACTGCACAGTCCATGTGGAGACAAAGTCCTGCCTTCACATTGAGAATAACTTCCCTTGTGTTTTGTGACACTATCACTGGGCTAAAAGGAACAGATTTTGAATGTGGCTTGAAATCCAAGACTGGGCATCTATGAGGCACTTTTGGGGCTATCAACAGCAGCAGAATTGTACTCCAATACAATCAGTAACCTCATGGCCTGGCATATCCCCTATGCAAACATCACCAGCAAGCCAAAGGATCAACTCTGATTCAAAGGAGAGTGCCAGAGGGCATGCCAGGACAGCACTAGGCATACCTGAAAATGAGGTATCAACTTGGTGAAGCTACCAAATAGGACTATTTGCATGCAAAACAGATAAGCAGCAAGCGATAGGCAGAGTTAAACAATCCCAAAACTAATGGATCAGATCTGAGCTCTGCAGTCTTGCCATATCCAGTCATGAATGGTGGTGGACAATCAAACAACTCACTGGAGGACGAGGCTTCACAAATATCCCCAGCATCAATAAGGAAGGGCCCAGCACATCAGTGCAAGAGGTAAGGCTGGAGCTTTTGCAGCACTCTTCAGCCAGTAGTGCTGAGTGGATAATTTATCTCAGCCTCTTCCAGTGGTCCCCAGCACTATAGATACTAGTTTTCAGCCAATTCAATTCACTCCATGTGATATCAAGAAATGGAGGCACTGGATACTGTGAAGGCTATGGGTCCTGATGTCTTCCTGGCAATAATATTGAGGTCTTATGCTCCAGAAGTTGCTGCTCACTTCGCCAAGCTGATCCAGTACAGTTACAACACTGGCATCTCCCCGACAATGCGGAAAATTACCCAGGTCTGGCCTGTACATAAAAAATAGGACAAATCCAACCCAGTCAATTATCGCCCTATCAGTCTACTCTCGATCATCAGTAAAGTAATGGAAGGTGTTGTCAACTGTGCTATCCAGCAGCACCTGCCCATCAATAACCTGCTCAGTCATGCCCAGTTTTGGTTCTGCTAGGGCCACTCAGCTCCTGACTGTATTACAGCCTTGATTCAAACAGGGACAAAAGAGATGAATTTCAGAGGTGAGGTTGACATCAAGGCCTCATGTAATTAAGTGTGGCATCAAGAAGCCCTAGTAAAGCTGGAATCAAGAGGTACCCAGGGGCAAACTCTCTATCAGTTGGAGTCATACTTGGCTCATAGAAAGATGGTTATGATTGTTGGAGGTCAGTCATCCCAGCTCCAGCACATCTCAGGAGTTCCTCAGTTTAGTGTCCCAGGTTCAACCATCTTCAAATGCTTCACTAATAATGTTCCTTCTATCATAAAGTCAGAAGTGAGAAAGTTCACTAATGACTGCATAATGTTCAGCACTTTTTCTGACTCCTCAGATACTGAAGCAGTGCATATCCAAATGCAACAAGTTCTGGACCATATCCAGGTTTGGGCTGACAAGTGACAAGTAACAGTCATGCCAAGCACTCTAATCACTGTCCCTTGATATGGCAATGATGCTACCATCACTAAATCCCCAATATTAATATCCTTGGGATTACCATTGACCAGAAGCTCAACTGGATTCACCAAACAAATACAGTAGCAATAAAAGAAGGTCAGAGGCGAGGAATGCTGTGGTGAGTAACTCACCTCCTGACTCCTAAAGACTGTCCAGCATCTAAAAGGCATAGGTCAGGAGTGAGGTGGAATATTCTCCACTTGACTAGATGCGTGTAGCTCCAACAACACTCAACAAGCTTCTCATCACAACAAAGTAACCCAAAGGCACAACATCCACAAGCAATCACTCCCTCCACCACCAATGCTCAGTGGCAGCAGTGTGTTATATCTGCCAGATGCACTGTAGAAATTCACCAAACAGCACCTTCCAAACCCATGACCACATCCATCTAGAAAGACAAGGACAGATACGGGAAAACCATCACCATCTGCTCCAAGCCATCCATCATCCTGTCTTGGAAATATATTGAGTTCCTTTATTGTTACTGGGTCAAAATCCTGGAATTCCTTCCATAAGGATCAATCTATAGCAAATGAATTGCAGTGATTCAAGAAGGCAGCTTACCATCACCTTCTCAAGGGCAACAAGGAATGGGGCATTAATTGCTGGCCGAGCCGGTGATCCCCATGATAGAATTTTTTAAAATCCTCTGGAGATCCAGAGTGTAAACAGTGATCCAGGTGTGGTCTCATCAAAGCCATGTAAACTTGTACTAAGACCTCTTCCTTCCTGTACTCCAATCTGTTGACATTAAAAATTAATGTGACATCTTTTTAGTTGCTTGCAACAATTGCAGCCGACCTTCTGTTTAAGCACACCCAAGTTCCTCTGAAATCCCACATTGACATATTGGATGTCTTTTAAAAATGCTCTTTTGGTAAACCAACGCAGACACGATGGTCTGAATGGTCTCCTTCTGCACTCTCACAGTTCTGTCATACTCTGATATTCTGCTTTGGCATTTTTTGACCAAAATAAATCACTTCACACTCCTTTACATTCTATTCTGTCAGCCACCTTGGTGCCTCTCGGTTAACTTATCTAGGCTTTTTTGTGATCTCTTTGAGTCCTCCTCACAGTCTGCTTGCCCTGAGCATCTTGCAATTTGTACAGGCTAAAAGACGGAGAAGGGAGGTTGAAGGTCTGTGCCTGAATGGAATGCCATTCAGCAGTTGTGGCTTTTAATGCGCATAGGTGCAGACAGGCTTACTAGTACAGAGAAGGAGGATTGACCATGCTTTGGTCAACTCATTCCCAACTTCACAAATCATTGCTTGAGCAGTAAGCTGGATAATGTATGAAGTCTCACTTAAACTCATATCTGCTGTTCATCTAAGGTTAGCTTCAAATTCTCAAACATATAGTCCATGGGAGTTTCCAGTTTATTACAGCACTGTTTGCAACTGCAAACCAGTTTCTCACTTCACTTTTGGGCAACTTATACTAACATAGGAAGGTTTTGCATTTGTTCCAAATGACACCATTCCTCGGATGGTTCCCTGCTCACAAGAAACCTTGTGGTTTGCTATGGGCCCCAAGAATAATTTTGCGTCTCTGTCCATCATGACTGTGACCATCAGGAGAATCAAGAGGATCAATACTTGATTCCAGCTGCAATTATACTCTGTTTTATCTTTAGATATTCCAAACTGTTTACCCTTCACTCCTCCCTACAACATCTTGACACCAAGAACAGCTACCTAAGAATCCTACTCATTGACTACACTTCAGCTTTCAACACTATTATCCCTGCAAGACTGATTACTAAACTTAGTGATAGATAGAACATAAAACATAGAACAGTACAGCACAGAACAGGCCCTTCAGCCCACGATGTTATGCTGACCATTGATCCTCATGTATGCACCCTCAAATTTCTGTGACCATATGCATGTCCAGCAGTCTCTTAAATGTCCCCAATGACCTTGCTTCCACAACTGCTGCTGGCAACGCATTCCATGCTCTCACAACTCTCTGTGTAAAGAACCCGCCTTTGACATCCCCTTTATACTTTCCTCCAACCAGCTTAAAACTATGGCCACTCGTGTTAGCCATTTCTGCCCTGGGAAATAGTCTCTGGCTATCGACTCTATCAATGCCTCTCATTATCTTGTATACTTCAATTAGGTCCTCTCTCCTCCTCCTTTTCTCCAATGAAAAAAGTCCGAGCTCAGTCAACCTCTCTTCATAAGGTAAGCCCTCCATTCCAAGCAGCATCCTGGTAAACCTCCTCTGAACCCTCTCCAAAGCATCCACATCTTTCCTATAATAGGGAAACCAGAACAGGACACAATATTCCAAGTGCGGTCTAACCAAAGTTTTATAGCGCTGCAACAAGATCTCATGACTCTTAAACACAATCCCCTTGTTGGTGAAAGTCAAAACACCATATGCTTTCTTAACAACCCTGTCCATTTGGGTGGCCATTTTAAGGGATCTATATACCTGCACACCAATATCCCTCTGTTCCTCCACACTGCCAGAATCCTATCCTTAATCCTGTACTCAACTTTCAAATTCGACCTTCCAAAATGCATCACCTTGCATTTATCCAGGTGGAACTCCATCTGCCACTTCTCAGCCCATCTCTGCATCCTGTCAATGTCACGCTGCAGCCTACAACAAGCCTCTATACTGTCAACGACACCTCCAACTTTTGTGTCATCTGCAAACTTGCTGACCCATCCTTCAATCCCCTCATCCAAGTCATCAATAAAAATTACAAACAGTAGAGGCCCAAGGACAGAGCCCTGTGGAATACCACTCACCACTGACCTCCAGGCAGAATATTTTCCTTCTACTAACACTCGCTGTCTTCTGTTGGCCAGCTAATTCTGTATCCAGACCGCTAAGTTCCCCAGTATCCCATTCCTCCTGACCTTCTGAATGAGCCTACCATGGGGAACCTTATCAAATGCCTTGCTGAAGTCCATATACACCACATCCACAGCTCGACCCTCATCAACATTTCTAGTCACATCCTCAAAGAACTCATTAAGGTTTGTGAGGCATGACCTGCCCCTCACAAAGCCGTGTTGACTGCATTTAAACAAGCCATGCTCTTCCAGATGATCATAAATCCTATCCCTCAGAATCCTTTCTAACACCTTGCAGATGATAGGTGTGAGATTTACTGGTCTGTAATTGCCGGAGATTTCCCTATTTCCTTTCTTGAAGAGAGGAATTACATTTGCCTCTCTCCAGTCCTCAGGTATGACTCCAGTGGAGAGCGAGGATGCAAAGATCTTCACAAGTGGCAAAGCAATTGCATTTCTCGTTTCCAAAGCGGCCGAGGACAAATCTGGTCCGGGCCTGGCGACTTGTCAATCTTAATGTTTGACAAAATTTTCAGCACATCAGCTTCCTCTATCTCTATCCACTCTTTGCAAATGGATCCTCAGTTTCCTGGCTCACAGGCCACAATCAGTGAAGATTGGGGCAATATTTCATCCTCATAACACTCACCACCCGAGCCCCCCAGGGGTGTGTACTCAGCCCCCTACTGTACTTACTGTATACCCATGACTGCATCGCCAAATACCAGACTAATGCCATCTACAAATTTGCTGATGACACCACCATTGTCGGTCGAATCCCAGATGGCGATGAAACAGATTACAGATGGGAAGTGGAAGACCTGGAAAAATGGTGAACTGAGAACAACCTAGCTCTCCATGCTGGCAAAACTAAGGAACTCAGTGACTTTCGGCAGGATGTTACCCATGTTCCCCTACACATTAGCAGCACAGAAGTGGAACAAGTGGAGAGTGTCAAGCTCCTGGGAGTGGTCATCCACAACAAGCTTTCTTGGACTCTTCATGTGGATGCACTGGTTACAAAAGCCCAACAACGTCTCTTCTTCCTCAGGTAGCTGAAGAAATTTGGCATGACGGAGAATACCCTTGCCAACTTTTATACGTGTGCCATGGAGAGTATTCTATCTGAATGTATCATTACATGGTATGACAACTGTACCATTCAAGATCAGAGACAGTTACAGAGAGTGGTAAATGTGGCCTGGACAATGACAAAAGCCAACTTCCCACCTATAGAACCAATCTACCAGGCCCGCTGTGAGGAAAGGCTGCCAGCATTCTCAAAGATCCATCCTGCCCTGGCAACGTTTGTCTACAACCTCTACCATTGGGGAGAAGGTGCAGAAGCCTGAACACACACACACACCAGCTGGTTTCATAACAGCTTCTACCCTACTGTTGTTAGAATACTGAATGGACTCACAAAGTCTTAGCATTCGCCTGTACCTGTGTTTTTGTTTTTGCCGCTGTTTACCTATTATTTATTTACCAATGCAACTTAACTCTGTGATCTGCCTGTATTGCTCACAAGACAAAGCTTTTCATTGTGCCTCAGCACACATGGCAATAAATTCAATTCAACTCAATACAATTCAATATTTCAAAATGAGAGAAAAATAGAAGACCTCAAGTGAATATGCTGCATACAAAAGCTATGGTTTATGACACCTCTTAAAGATTGCAGACATGAGACAACTTCAGTCAAGCTTTTCCTCTAAAACAACATTCATTGGGATTTAGAACATTACGAGTCACCGGGCTGTACATAAGTCATAACTTTGTGTGACAGAACATAGAAACATAGAAATTTGGAACAGGAGTCGATCATTCAGCCCTTTGAGCCTGCTCTGCCATTCACTAAGATCACAGCTGATCATTCAACTCAGCACCCTGTTCCTGCTTTCTCCCCTTATTCTTTGATCCCTTTAGACCTAAGATCAATACTCAGCTCGTACTTGGATCCATTCAATGTTTTTGCCTCAACTGCTTTCTATGGCAGAGAATTCCATGGGTTCACCATTCTCTCGGTGAAGAAATTTCTCCTCGTCTCAGTCCTAAATAGCCCACGTCCTTAGTCTGTGACTCCCCTGGTCTGGATTCCCTATCTGCAGGGGTATCCTCCTGCACTTACTCTGTCTAGTCCTGTTAAAATTATGTGGGTTTCTATGAAATCTTTTATTCATTCCAAATTCCAGTGAATATAGTCCTAACCAATCCAATCTCTTTTCGTCCGTCAGTCCTGTCATTCCAAGAATCAGTCTGATTAACCTTTATTATACTATCTCCATAGACAGAACACCCTTCCTTAGATAAGGAGACCAAAATTGTACAAAATACATGAGGTGTGGTGTTACCTAGAGCCTATACAATTACAGCAAGAAGTCCCTGTTCCTGTACTTTAGCCCTCTTGCTATGAAAGCCAACATACCATTTGCATCTTTCATCACCTGCTGCAGTTGAATTTTTACTTTCAGCGGCTGTGAATAAGGAAACCCAGGTTTCATTGGACCTTTCCCTTTCCCAACCTATCACAATTCAGATATTAATCTGCCTTCCTGTTTTTGCTACCAGGTGGATAACCTCATATTTATCCACATTGTACATCTTCTGCCATGTATTTTCCCACTCATTTAACTTGTTCAAATCACGGTGTAGCATCTCTGCATCCTCTGCTCAGTTGACTGTTTTACCCAGTTTTCTATCATTTGCAAACTTGGAGACATTACATTGAGTACCCTCATCTAAATCATTCATGTATATTATGAATATCTGGGGTCGAAGCATTGAACACTGTAGTATCCCATTAATCAATGGCTGCCACTCAACAAATGACCCATTCATTCCTAAACTTGAAGAACAAGTTTATTTGGCTTATAAAACTGCACCAATGTATTTTCTCCATGGAAACACGACCAAAATATTACTTGCCTACTCCAGTTCAGTCTCATAAAAGTATCTTATGTCACTGTTGTGTAGTTTGCCCATGCACAAGGCATCTGAATGGAATAGTTGAACATTAGCGTAATGAATGGGAAGAATCAAACAGCTGTCTGAAGAGGAACATTTATGAGAATATAGGAACAGGAGTGGACCATTTAGCCTTTCAATTCTGTATGGCTATTCAATAACATTACAGCTAAATCCATAATTGGTCCATAGTCCCAAGATATATTCAGCTAACAGAAGTTTATCATTGTGAATTCTAAAGTTAACAATTAATTTCTCATCAATTGCAATTTGTGGAACAGTGTTACAATTTTACAATCATCCTTTGTTTCCTGATGTCTCTCTTTAAAGATCTGGCATCAAAGGTAATCTGATGTCTAACCGCCCAACTCATACAAATCAGCAACTGCTATCTTCACACATTGACAGCTTTTCATCTCATACAACTACACAGGCAACTGTTGGATCTAAACTTCTCTGGATCACATGTTTTTGCTTTGTGAGATGTTAAGCTGAATATAGTAGAGCTCATGGCTGATCCAACTTTCTTTTGTACTCATCCATGGGATGTAAGCTGGCCAGGCCAACATTACTGCTGATTCCTAGTTGCACTTGAGGAAATGGTGGTGAACTGCTGCAATTCATTTGACATAGATAGATCACAATGTGATTAGTGAGAGATTTCAGTGTTTTTGAACTAGTGACACTGAAGGAATGGAGATACATTTCCAAATCTGAATCCAGGTTGTTGGAAGGTGACTTTTAGATGGTGGTATCCCTATGTGACTATTGCCTTTATCTTTCTGGATGATAGTAATCATGAGATTGAAAGGTTCTGTCTAAGGAGCCTTGGTGAACTTGTACTGCCACTACTGAAGAGTGTGGATGTGGTGCCAACCAAGCAGGCTGCTTTGTCCTGGAGTCTGTGCTCTGTTCTCACAACCTAAGTAGATATAAGATGCAACACAGAGGTCAGAGAAAGAGAGAACTTATAGCTTTTAGATATACAGACAATCCCAAAAGCTTCACAATGTAGTCACTGGTAATGAGTATATTATGGGAAAATACAGCACACAATTTGAGTAAAACTAAATCCCATAACTGGAGGTGTGATAAAAGACCAAATAATCTGGTATGAGAGATAATTACAAGCCAAGCCACCACAAAATCTCCCCTGTACATCTTCAATTCATATCATCTTCATTCACCCTGATAATCCAGGTTTGTTTATAGTCATAGAGTCATTGAATGTACAGCATGGAAACAGACCCTTTGATCCAACCTGTCCATGCCAACCAGATATCCCAACCCAACCTAGTCCCACCTGCTAGCACCCAGCCCATATCCCTCCAAATCCTTCCTATTCATATACCCATCCAAATGCATATCAGTGGAATTCCAATAAGTCTGCTCCCAAAGTTCTAGCAGGATAAGCACAAAATCAATGCAGCACATGCAAAATCTGCCCATGGACTGAAAAACTCCTCATGCAATTGTACCAGCCTCCACCACATCCTCTGGCAGCTCATTCCATACACATACCACCCTCTGTGTGAAAAAGTTGCCACTTAGGTCTCTTTTATATCTTTCCCTCTCACCCAAAACCTATGCCTTCTAGTTCTGGACTCCCCCAACCCAAGGAAAAGACTTTGCCTATTTACGCTATCCATGCCCCTCATAATTTTGTAAACCTCTGTAAGGTTACCCCTCAGCCTCCGATGCTCCAGGGAAAACAGCCCCAGCCTGTTCAACCTCTCCCTATAGCTCAAATCCTCCAACTCTGGCAACATCCTAGGAAATATTTTTTGAACCCTTTCAAGTTTCACAACATCTTTCCAATAGAAAGGAGATCAAAATTGCATGCAATATTCCAACAGTGGCCTAACCAATGTCCTGTACAGCCACAACATGTCCTCCCAACTCCTGTACTCAATACTCTGACCAATAAAGGAGAGCATACCAAACACCTTCTTCACTATCCTATCTACCTGTGACTCCACTTTCAAGGAGGTATGAACCTGCACTCCAAGGTCTCTTTATTCAGCAACACTCCCTAGGACCTTACCATTAAGTGTATAAGTCCTGCTAAGAGTTGATAAAGTGCACTACTGAGAGTGCAGCCCACCCTTTGTACTTTATCCACGTGGTAAACTCGGTTACACATTCAGGTCTCTGGTGTATCTTGAAGCTTTAATTTTCTGATTGAAGTTTAATTGTTTCCTGCCTTTGCTGCAGCAAAACTTCCATTTGAAGCATTTTCAAGCATATGATGTTGTCATTGCCATTCTAAAGTTTTGAAGTGATTATTGATATTTGCAACTACAAATATTGCAGTTTCCTTCTTTGTTGCAGAGTACAGAATGTACAGTCAGCAAATGTCCAGATTGTGCTTCTATGTGTAGCATATCAGGGGAATTCCAATAAGTCTGCTCTCAAAGCTCTAGCAGGATAAGCAAAAATCAATGTGGTGCATGCAAAATCTGCCCATGGACTGGAAAATTCCTCATGGAATAGCTGGGAAAAGAAGCCGACTGCTTGGTTGGCTGGAATATATTATGCTGGAAGTTATATCCTACTGGGTAGCTGGACTATAATTAACGGATACCCGAGCTACAAATCTTCAATCAGATTTTAAAGGACTATAATTAAGATTGTAAACCATAAGAAGGGTCACTGAACCTAAAACATTGACTCCGCTCTCTGTCTCCACAGATGCTGCCAGACCTGCTAAGTTTCTCCAGCTATTTTTGATTCTGTTCCCAGCATCCTAAGTTCTTTGCTTCTTGATGTTCAGAGTCTTGTACAGTTTAGCACGAATTCTCTGTTTTGAGAATTCAAAACATTCATTTGCCTTCCCTATTCTCTGCTAATTTTTTATGCTAGCTTTTTTTGTGATTAATTCATGAGATCTCCAAAATCCCTCTATCGCAATAGCTTTTACCACATAAATAATATTCAGCTCCTTTAATCTTACTGCTGAAATGCATTTTTCCACATTATATTCCATCTGTCAAGTTTTTGCTCACTCACTTAACCTGTATACAGTTCCTCTACAAATTCTTCGGATCATCCTTGCCACTTAACCTTACATTTGTGTCATTCACACAATTGACCTTACTATATTCACTTAATGTGTATGTTTGATGCCAGCAGTTGTTCAGTGCATATCACTTTTGGTTCTGAGTCAAAAGGCTGCAGCGCAATTTGTATTCCAAAAATATATGCTCAGATGTCAGTGCAGTACTGAAGGAATGCTACCCTCCAGGAGATGCTGTCTGTTGGATAAATCCCCCTTGGCAAAAGTGAGGACTGCAGATGCTGGAAACCAGAGTTTTGATTAGAGTGGTGCTGGAAAAGCACAGCAGGTCAGACAGCATCCGTGGGGCAGGAAAATCGATGTTTCGGGCCCTTCATCAAGAATGGAGGCAGGGAGTCTCCACGGTAGAGAGATATGTGGGGGGATTAAATCCCCCCTCCCAGTTCAGGCAGCTGTGACAATTTGAAGATGAAGAAGGGTGTTATCTGGCCATTATCTATCCTCCAATAAACATTACAAAAGCAGTTTTCCTGGTCATTGTCACAATTCTGTTTCCGAGAGTTTGCTGTGTGCAGATTGGCTGCTGCACTTCTCACATTGCAATAGTTGCTACATTTCAAAATACTTCATTGGTTTTGAAGTTCTTTAAGATATCTGATGGATATGAAAGGGGCTATATGTAGGTCTGCTTTTAATAGAAAGAAAGCTCATCAGCAAATTATATCTGTTATACCCATGTTAAGATGTAATAGTATGAATGAATTGTGTTAGCCTTTTAAAAAGTGTCACTCTTAAGCACAAAGGTATACAGGAAAGCCACACACACAGACCAAGTCCTGAACTATGAAAGCAACCACCCCAACACACACAAAAGAAGTTGCATTAAGACACTATTCAAAAGGGCCACAACACACTGCAGCACACCTGAACTGCAAAAAGAGGAAGAAGAAGACCTATACAATGTATTCGCCAAAAACGGATACCCGCGCAATTTCATCAACAGATGCCTAAGGGAAAGACAACGGAAGGAGGACATGCCACAACCCAAAGGACTAGCCACACTACCATACATCTAGAGCATTTCCGAACTGACAGCCAGACTACTGCGACCACTAGGACTCATAACAGCACACAAACCAACAGCCACTCTCAGACAATAACTCACCAGAATGAAGGACCCGATACCCAGCATGAGCGAAACCAATGTAGTGTACAAAATCCCATGCAAGGACTGCACAAAACACTACATAGGACAAACAAGAAGACAGCTAACGATCCGCATCCATGAACACCAACTAGCCACGAAACAACACGACCAGCTATCCTTAGTAGCCACACACGCAGATGACAAGCAACATGAGTTCAACTAGGACAACACTACGATTATAGGGCAAGCCAAACAGAGAACAGCCAGGGAGTTCCTAGAGGCATGGCACTCATCCACAGATTCTATCAACAAACACATTGACCTGGACCCAATATACCGGCCACTGCAGTGGACAGCTGGAACTGACAGCCGGAAGCGGCAGAGACAAACCACTATAAATGCCGAAGGAAACATCACAGAAGCGCTTCACAGGAGGCTCCCAAGCACTGAGGATGTCACCTAGACAGGGGACGAAACGTCTGCAACACACATTCCCAGCTCGGCGAACAGCAACGAGCACCCGAGCTACAAATCTTCTCCCAAACTTTGAGTATCACTCAGGATAAAATCATCCCACCATATACAGAGTAAGAACTTCTCACTTTACAAGTTGGCAAGAATCTGCATTTTCTTCAATCTAGCAACATAAACTTGGTTATTGTACAGTTTAGCAAAAATTCTCTGTTTTGAGAATTCAAAACATTCATTTGCCTTCCCTATTCTCTGCTGAATTTTTATGCTAGCTTTTTTTGTGATTTATTCATGAGGGCTCCAAAATCCCTCTGTCACAGTAGCTTTCACCACATAAATAATATTCAGCTCCTCTAAGTTTATTGCTGAAATGCCTTTTTCTACATTATATTCCATCTGTCAAGTTTTTTGCTCACTCATTGAACCTGTATACAGTTCCTCTACAGACTCTTCCTTAGACTACAATAAACTTAGACATCTCCTTACGATTAAGCCTCAAAGTCATCTTGGTAATTCCTGAGCAGTTATTATCCTTGGCTCTCACTCCACTTCTTGCTCCTCAAACAGACGTTTCTGCAATACTGGACATTTCCTTGACAGGTATGATAATGAACAGGGTGCCCGCTTTATTCTTGTATGGCTCATCAGCAAAATATCAGTAAGGTACCTGTTTGGACTGAACAGCACCACCAGCCATCCTCTTCCGCTCCCTTGCTAACAGGGAGGAGCAGTCAAGATGTTCAATCACAACCTGAATGGCTGCCAGCTTAAAATCTGTCCCTGTGTTTTGTTGCGTTCAAAAGCTTTTCAAATATGATGCAAATTATGCCCATGAAATATTGTCAGTTGTTATTCTCTCCTTGTCAGAGCAATCTGTATTAATCACAACAATCTCACTTCAAATGCTGAGCTTGCCCTGAATCCAATTCGGCAGGACGTGAATTAGTCCAGGACACCCAACCCCCTAGGTCTTGCATGAAAAGCTTTATTGAAGTTCCAAGTGAACTGCATCTATTTAATTACATACCTGAAGTGGCTTAATTATCTCGTCAAAGAGTTCTGGTGGATTTGTAAGTATGATTTGCCAACTCTAAAGTCATGTTGATTATACTCTATGATAGCAGCATTCTTTAAATATTTATTGCCTTGAATGACTGCAAGCATTATGTCCACGATGAATATGAAGCTAGTTAGCCTGTAATTAGGTGATAATATGGTTTACATTCCAATATAAACTCGCTAATAAGTGTACAAGAAGTATCTCTTTGCAATAATTACTTCCATCTGTAATTAAGATTGAGCTTCACTTTTGAGGGCAGCACGGTAGCTAGCACTGCTGCCTCACAGCACCAGGTATCCAGGATCAATGTCACCTTCAGGTGACTGTCTGTGTGGAGCTTGCACTTTAGTCTGTGTGAGTTTCCTCTAGGTGCTCAAGTTTTCTCCCACTGTCCAAAGATATGCAGGTTAGGGTGGATTGCCCATGCGAAATTGCCCATAGTGTCCAGGGATGTGTAAGGTATGTAAACTGGACATTGGAAATGTCCAGTTCTGATAATCCTCAACTCCATTTTCCTGCGTTTTCCCCATAATCCTTGATTCCCTTACAGATAACTCAATGTCTCAGTCTTCAATATATTTAATCTGCTGTTACTAGCCCTCTCTGGTAAAGGATTCCACAGATTCACGATCCTGTAGGGTTACAGGGCAAGGGTAGGGGAGTGGGATTGAATGGGATTCTCTTTGTCAAGGTGATGTGGAATTGATGGGCTGAATGGCATGCTTCCACACTGCAGGGATTCCATGTCTCTGCCAGAAAGCAGACAAAGAACAGTCATGATGAACTCAAAACATTAACTCTGTACATTCCACTCCATAAATGCTGACAGACCTGTTGAGTCTCTTCAGTACTGTTTATTTTTATTATAATAGAACAATCAATCTGATGAAACTGATGAAAGGTCAACCCTCTTGAAATCTTGGGCCAGGTTTTCTTAGAGTAAAAAGTGAGGTCTGCAGATGCTGGAGATCAGAGCTGAAAATGTGTTGCTGGTTAAAGTGCAGCAGGTCAGGCAGCATCCAAGGAACAGGAAATTCGACGTTTCGGAAGGGCTTATGCCCGAAACGTCGAATTTCCTGTTCCTTGGATGCTGCCTGACCTGCTGGGCTTTAACCAGCAACACATTTTCAGCCCAGGTTTTCTTAGCCCTGGGGTGCAAGTCTGGAGGGCCAGGAAAATTGTACAGAGATAGGTGATCAGGTTGAATAAGTACAGTGCCTTAATGGTGAAGTTTCCCCATGACAGACTGTGTACGTCAGACAGTTTGAAACATCACTAGAAATTCAAACACTTAAGGTGTTGATCAGGGTGTTTTTTGGGGGGGCTGTTGGCATCTGGAACATTGAGAGTGAGCTCCAAGGACCATTGAGGGACAGATATAAAGTTCATTCTTTGTTGGACTACAGAAGAATGAAAGGCAACATATTGAAACGTGCGAGATTCTTAAAGGATATAAAAACTGAAAGAACAGCAGATGCTGGAGATGAGAAACAACAATAGAAATTGCTGGAGAAGCTCAGCAACTCTGGTGGAGAGACATCAGAGTTAATATTGTGGGTCTAATGATCTTCATCAGATTCTTAAAGGATTTGAGAAGGTAAAAAGGTCGTTTTCCCTTGTGGGACTGTCCAGGACCAAAGGACACAGTCCTAGATTAAGGGGTTTAACACTAAAGATGGAGATGAGATATAATTGTTTTATTCAGAGGATCGTGGATCTGTGGAATCCTTTACCAGAGAGGGCTATTAACAGCACATTAAATATATTGAAGACTGAGATATTTAGAGTTATCAGTAAGGGAATCAAGGATTATGGGGAAAACGCAGGAAAATGGAGTTGAGGATTATCAGATCAGTCATGATTTTATTGAATAGAGGAGCAGACTCGATGGGCTGAATGGCCTAGTCCTGCTCCTATGTCATATTCTCTTTAAGGAAGCCTAAACACTTCACTCAGAGAGCTTTATCCTCTATCCCAGTGGGGCTTTTCACATTCAGTCTTGTGATCTTTTTTTACTTTTATATGCCTTACCAAGAGAGCCTTCAATTCCAGACTACCTTCTGCAGCCGTGCCCACCTCTCCTCGTGGGGCTGCCAAGATTGTGAGCTGACAGCTCTCTATTTCACAGGCTGCATATGAGAATATTCTGGTCAAACTACATCCTGATAATATAAATCTGCCATTTATTCTATGGCAAGGATCATTTACTCAATGCTCTGAATTCAAGACCTGCTCCATACTGCATGGTTAGAGATGCCCATTTTAGACATTAAACCATAGCCTCATCAAGCTGCTTTGTTGAATGTAAAAACAGTGCTGTTTTCAAAAAGCAGGGGAGTTATCCTCAGTGTCCTAGCCACATTCATTCTTTAATCACCATGACAATGAAACAAATTCTTCAGAAACCGAATGGCGGTAGAGGGAACAAAAGATGAACTTTCTCTTAACATCATCTCAATTATTTCTTTATATAATTCATGTCATTAAAATGGCACCAGATTACGGCGAGTTATACATTTTCCACTGGACTTTCATAAATACAAGCGACAATAGACTCATGGAGTTGTACAGCAAGGAAACAGCTTCTTTGGTTCAACTTCCCCACGCCGATCAGATAGCCTAAATTAATCTAGTACCATTTGGCCCATATCCCTCTAAACCCTTCCTATTCATGTACCCATTCAGATGCCTTTTAAATGTTGTAACTGTAGCAGCGTCCACCACTTCCTCTTGCAGCTCATTCCATACATGCACCACCCTCTGTGTGAAAATGTTGCCCCTCAGATCCCTTTTAAATCATTCCCCTCTCACCTTGAACCTATGCCCTCTAGTTTGGACTCCCCTAACCCAGGGAAAAGACCTTGACTATTCACCCTGTCCATGAACTTCATGAATTTATAAACCTCGATATGGTCAAACGTCAGCCTCCGATGCTCCAGGGAAAATAGCCCCAGCCTATCCAGCCTCTCCCGATAGCTCAAACCTTCCAATTCTGGCAACAATCTTGTAAATTACCATTTTGATCTTTTCTATTCTGGAAGTCTGTGGTGCACAAATGGACTTCTGCATTTCCTGCACTACAGTACTGACCATGCTTCAAAAAATGCTTTGGCTGCAAAGTGCCTTGTGGCATCCAGTAGTCGTAAGAAGTATTATATCTCTGCATGACTTTTTGTTTTGGACACATTTCCTAATGCCTGTTTTGAGATGCAAACAAAATGAGGGGAAAAGAGTGATTTCTTGGGTCAGGTCTGGCTCACATAGAGCCATAGAGTCACAGAGATGTACAGCATAGAAACAGACCCTGTGGTTCAACTCTAGTCCCATTTGCCAGCACGTGGCCCATATCCCCTTATACCCTTCCTATTCATATACCCAACCAGATGCCTTTTAAGTGTTGCAATTGTACTAGCCTCCACCATTTTCTCTGGCAGCTCATTACATACACTCACCACCCTCTGTGTGAAAAGGTTCCCCTTAGGTCTCTTTTATATCTTTCCCCTCTCACCCTAAACCTATGCCCTCTAGTTCTAGACTCCCCTACCCAGGAAAAGACCTTGCCTATTTATTCTATCCATGCCCCTCATGATTTTATAAACCTCTATGAAGTTACCCCTCAGCCTCCCACACTCCATGGCAAACAGCCCCAGCCTGTTCAGCCTCTCCTAATAGCTCAAATCCTCCAACCCTGGCAACATCCTTGTAAATCTTTTCTGAACCCTTTCAAGTTTCATAATATCCTTATGATTGAAAGGAGTCCAGAATTGCATGCAAAATTCCAAACGTGGCCTAACCAATGCCCTGTATAGGTCACAACATGACCTCCCAACTCCTATATGCATAGCTCCCAAGTCTGTGAAGCTTCTTGGCATATTCTTACAATGTTAAAGGTGTTATTTAAATACAAGTTGCTGTTATTGCTGTGAACAAGTTTACAACGCATCTGATATGGGCATTTAAATGTGGTCAAGGGTACAAGTCTCACTGTCAATCAAAGTAAGGGGCAGAAATGTCATTCTTATTGAATTACTACAGGTACACGTGACTTGAAAATCTACCACTACAGAGAAAGAGCAACAAACTATTTGAAACGAATTGACAGTGGGTTGGGAATGAAGTTCAAACAGGAGAAAGTGTTCAGTGCTACAGGGGTAGGGGTAGGGGTAGGGGTAGGGGTAGGGGTAGGGGTAGGGGTAGGGGTAGGGGTAGGGGTAGGGGTAGGGGTAGGGGTAGGGGTAGGGGTAGGGGTAGCCTAGTGGTGTTATCAGCAGGCTATTCAGCCAGGGACACAGCTAATGCTTTGGGGACCTGGGTTCAAATCCTGCCATGTCAGATGGTGCGACTGCGATTCATTAAAAATCTAGAAGGAAGAGTTTAATGATAGTCATGAATCTGTTGTTGATTGTCAGGAAAAACCCATTGCTCACAGATGTTGTTTAAGAAAGGAAACCACCATTCTTATTTAGTTTGGCCTACATGTGACTCCAGAACCAAGCAAGTTGACTCTTAACTGCCTTTTAAGGAATTTAGCATTGGGCAGGAAATGCTGGCCTAGCCAGTGAATGAATGAAAGAAAATTAAACCCATATTATTGGCTTGCTTTGCTCATTTTGCGATAACATGCTCTGCCTGGCATTTTACACAAAAGGAAAGTAAACAAAGGAAACCTTGGGTAGTTAGAGAGGTTTTATTCACTGCAGATGCAGAAGTTTGAATTGCATGAGCTAAAGTAAGTAACCATTGTTTCCACAGGTAGCATTCTCTGCAGGCTTGAATAAATATCTGCTGTTTAGGTGAAAATATTCTTATTGATGGAAATACATTCCATAAAAAACTGTGGCATAGCATGGAAACTAATTTTTATGAAGATATATCTTGGAGGTACCAGTATTGGACTGGGGTGGACAAAATTAAAGATCACACAACACCAGGTTACAGACCAACAGGTTTATTTGGAAGTACTAGCTTTCAGGGTGCTGCTCCTTCAATGAACGGTGGTGGCACAACCACCTGATGAAGGAACAGCTTTGAAAGCTAGTGCTTTCAAATAAACCTGTTGGACTATAACATGGCATTGTGTGATGTTTAACTTTATGAAGTTAAAAAGACTGAAAATATAGACAAACTGAAGTTAAACTTTACAAGTTGAAAAGACGCATATTAGTGTGCTAGTTGTCAAAAGGACAAAGCAACCTGTTGAACCAGAAAAAATATGATTATATTTCCTTGGACTTCATAAGACAGAGACCTTTCTGATCTGGATAGTTCATCACTAAAATTTAGAGAGCACTTACACACTAAGTCAGTGGTTGGACAGCTTGGAAAATCTGAAGTAAAGCCATCTAGAATTCAATTTTCTCGTGTTTAACTTTTAAAAAGAAATGGATCACATGCAAACTTTTGATACAGTCTTACTCTCATCAACATATGCAGAGAAACACTTTTGAAATGCATTAGTGCATTGTTCCAAACCATTCATTAGCATATCAGTGTATCGGACTTACCATTTCTCGACAGAGTTACAGCCAAATATTCCCCATTAAGAGAACTAACATAAAGGAGAATACAAGGTGCATGTGTAGTTCGAAAACTGAATGCAATATTCTCCTTCAAGAGAGTGATATCAGAGGATGTGAAAGATGAAGGACCACTTAAATTCTTGACAATGGTGGAAGATCCATCTAGTGTGTAGATCAGTGATGTTCCAGGCTCAAAGAGTGCAGAAATCTCTGAAAATAAACAGAAGACCCCACAAAAACTTGTCAGGTCACATGTATTCAAGTACATGACAATAAAATCTAAATCTAAAATCTAATCTAAATCTAAATCAATACAACTCAGGCTGATGACATATCAAATACATGAACAAGAAACAAATTGTGTTTGTACAATTATAATTTAGACGAGGTTAGATCAATCAAAAACAAATTGTGTGTTCAATTGACGCTCTTTGGAGTTAAAGCATAACACATACACTGATCAAATATTTTACGTTAATTTAGTTTGTGTGCCTTATAAGGTGTTTCAAATCAAACATTTTTGGACAGATGCATGTTTGTTTTAGGGAAATGATCTATAACTGCAGACACCATGAGTTATTGGAATCAAAAACTGAAGGCAGCTTTCTTGAAGTTGCAGATAAAAAGAAAGATGGACAATGTTTGCCAAGTGCACAGGTAAAATATGGAATAAACATGAGACTGTGACAACAATTGAGCAGATGCTAATTTGACAGCAGCCTCTCCAGCCTGAAATGTTTGGAATAACATTTCTAGAAATTGAAAGGTTCTGGGTTGGAGCATGACATCAGAATGTCTGAGCAAAAGTATGTGAACCAGATAAAAATATGAACCTGAGACATAAAACAGTGATTAATTAAATTTTTAATTTATTCATCCACTGATCAGTTGCCAAATTCAATGGAACTGAAAATAAAATAAAAGGTTTTGTTTACCCTTTCAGCATTTTGGTTTGTTTCCCTGTTTTCCATTTTCAGTGCTATTTGGAGAATGCAATCTGCCTTTCAAATGTGTCCCAGAATTATTCAATCAGGAATATTATTCAAATAGTTGCTTGATATGGAAAATCTTGAATGTTGTTGCAAAAAGAGGCAAGCAAACAAAGATTTTGTCATGCACTTTTCAGGACAGTTTCAAGAATGTTAGATGTTAAAGGGAGTTACTCATATACTGCATGATAATGAGGTACTGACTGGTCAGCAAGTTAATCATGTATTGCCATGGAGACTGATTTCATTTATGTCAAAGTAGGCAGAATCTGACTGCTTTAGTGACTACTAATGTACATAAAGATTACTTATGAATAAAATATATTTTTGAAATTGTAAAAAAACACTCAGCTAACATCACTGAAGTTACATCTAAACAGGAACAGAACTAACATCCTCATAGGGTGGTTTGCTGATGTTGTTGGGGTGGATTTCAACTAGACTGGCAGTGGGTGGGATCTGGGCAAGCTGTTCAGAGAGGAGGGAAGCTCAAATGCCACCAGAAGTTAAAATGGGAGTAAATGAGTATAGAAGGCAGAAGTTATTCTACGTAGATAGGAAATAAGTAAATTTAGCAAGGCCTTTTGGAATATATTTTAATGCAAGGAGTTTGAGGATTGAGAGGGATGAGGTGAGAGCATGGATGGGCACCTGGGAGTATGAAATCATTGCTGGAATTGAGTCTTTGATGGAAGATAAGCAGGATTGGTAAAGGTCCTGGTGATTGTGTATTCAGATGAAATAGAATGGGAGATTGAGGTGGGGGGTGGGAGTATTGCAATATTGATCAAGGAATCAATTATAATAATGAGAAGGAATGATATTTGGGAGAATCATTAAAGGGGGTCATATAGACAGAAGTAAAATCACAAAAGGGCAAACATGATGTCAACTGTGATTCAATCAGGGGTGATAGAAGATCAAATATGTAATCAGATTTCAGAGAAGTATAAGAATAATGAGGCAGTAACAGTTGGGTATTTTAACTACCCAAATATTAACTGAGATAGTTTCAGTGTGCAACGGAAAGAAGAAACAAAATGTTTAAATTGCAACTGGGCAGAATCCTTTTTTAAGCCAAAATGCAGAAACCCAAATAAGGGAGGAAGCAGTTCTGGACTGAATATTCAGAAATAAGCCCAGGCAGGTTTAAAGATATCAGTGATGAAGCATTTCAGAAATTGTGACCATAACTCAATTGGCTTTAGGAGAGTTATGGTAAAGCATAAGGAGAGGTGAGGAATAAAATTTCTAAACTGGAAAAGGCAACTTTTGCCAAATAATCTTCAATTTGACCCAAGTGAACTATGTCTATTTGGATACAGAACCGGCTTGAGGGTGGAAGACAGAGGGTGGTGATAGAGTTTTGCACTTCAGAATGGCCTGTGACCAGCAGTGTGCCACAAGGATCAGTGCTGGGTCCATTGTTTTTCATCATTGATCAAAATTATTTGGATGAGAACACAGGAGGTATGGTTAGTAAGTTAGTAAGTTTGCAGATGACACCAAAATTGGAGTTGTAGTGGACAGTGAAGAAGGTTACTTCAGAGTACAACAGGATCTTTATCAGATGGGCCAATTTGGCCAAGAAGTGGCAGATGGATTTTAATTTAGATCAATGTGAGGTGCTGCATTTTGGAAGGGCAAATCAGAGCAGGATTTATACACTTAATGGTAAGGTCTTGGAGAATGCTGCTGAACAAAGAGACCTTGAAGTGCAGGTTCAAAGTTGAAAGTGGACCGCAGACAGATAGGATAGTGAGGGAGGTATTTGGTATGCATGCCTTTATTGATCGGTGCCTCTATTATTTCCTTGATTACTATTTAGATCTTTATATATTTATGAACACTTTTTGTGTTATCCTCTTTTTAACTTCCCAATTCATTCTCATGCACTGGCTTTCCTGATTTCCTATCTTAAGCTCCCCCTGTACTTTTTATCCTCCTCTAGGGACCCTGCCAAGCTGACCACTCAGTATCTGGCAAAGGCTTTCTGTTTTAGTTATAGGAACTGGGAGGTCATATTGCAGCTGTACAGAACATTACTTAGGCCACTATTGGAATGTCACATGCAATGGGAATCAGTTTCGTTTAGTTGACTGGATTGTTGGCTTGCAAAGCAGTGTGACGCTAATAGTGAGGGTTCACTTTCCATCACTTGGTCACCATGAAGGTCTCCTTCTCAACCTCAGAGTAAATCTCTAATGAGAGAGTAGTCCCTATGGTCTAGTAAAACTATGGCAACAAAAGATTAAACCACATGCAATTCTGGTCTCTGAGGTAGAAGAAGGTTGTTGTAAAACTTGAAAGGGTTCAGAAAAGGTTTTTGAAGGATTTTGTTAAGGTTGGAGGGTTTGAGCTATTGGAAGAGGCTGAATAGATGGGGCCTATTTTCCCTGGTGTGTCAGGAGGATGAGGGGTGACCTTAGAGAGGTTTATAAAATTATGAAGGGCATGGATAGGATAAATAGACAAAGTCTTTTCCCTGGGGTGGGTGAGTCCAAAACGAGAGGGCATAGGTTTAGGGTGAGATGGGAAAGATATAAAAGAGACCTAAGGGGCAACTTTTTCATGCAGAGGGTGGTGCGTGTATGGAATGAGCTGACAGAGGAAGTGGTGGAGGCTGGTACATTTACAACATTTAAAAGGCATCTAGATGGGTATATGAATAGGAAGGGTTTAGAAGGATATGGGCCAAATGCTGGCAAAGGGGACTAGATTTATTTAGGGTATCTGGTCAGCATGGACGAGTTGGACTGAAGGATCTATTTCCGTGCTGTACATCTCTCTGACTCTATGAGATACCTGCAGAAATAAACTGTAACAGAGACATTAGGGAGGCATGAAAGAAGGGCATAATGAGAGTTAAGGGGCAAATGTGTTCCCACAAAGACAAATGGTCAGGACAAGACTGAAGAACCCTGGATGTGAAAGAACATAAGGGTTAGTATTAACTAGAATAGAAAACCTATGTCAGATACTGAGTGGTCAGTTTGGCAGGGTCCTTAGAGGAGTATCTCCCATCCACCGCCTCCAACCTCATAGTCCCATAACCCCGTACCGCCCGTTTCTACCTCCTGCCCAAAATCCACAAACCTGACTGCCCCGGCCGACCCTTTGTCTCAGCCTTCTCCTGCCCCACCGAACTCATCTCCGTGTACCTCGACACGGTTCTGTCCCCTTTAGTCCAAGAACCCCCACCTACGTTCGGGACACCACCCACGCCCTCGACCTCCTCCATGATTTTTGCTTCCCCGGTCCCCAACGCCTTATCTTCACTATGGACATCCAGTCCCTGTACACCTCCATCCCCCATCATGAAGGACTCAAAGCCCTCCGCTTCTTCCTTTTCCGCCGCACCAACCAGTACCCTTCCACTGACACCCTCCTTCGACTGACTGAACTGGTCCTCAGTCTGAATAACTTCTCTTTCCAATCCTCCCACTTCCTCCAAACTAAAGGAGTTGCCATGGGCACCCGCATGGGCCCCAGCTATGCCTGTCTCTTCGTAGGATATGTGGAACAGTCCATCTTCCGCAACTACACTGGCACCACCCCCCCACCTTTTCCTCCGCTACATCGATGACTGTATCAGCACTGCCTCGTGCTCCCACGAGGAGGTTGAACAGTTCATCAACTTTACCAACACCTTCCATCCCGACCTCAAATTCACCTGGACTGTCTCAGACTCCTCCCTCCCCTTCCTAGACCTTTCCATTTCTATCTCGGGCGACCGAATCAACACAGACATCTACTATAAACCGACTGACTCCTACAGCTACCTCGACTACACCTCCTCCCATCCTCCCCCCTGTAAAAATGCCATCCCATATTACCAATTCCTTCGCCTCCACCGCATCTGCTCCCAGGAGGACCAGTTCCAATACCGTACAGCCCAGATGGCCTCCTTTTTCAAGGACCGCAGACTCCCCCCAGACGTGATCGACGATGCCCTCCACTGCATCTCCTCCACTTCCCGCTCCTCCGCCCTTGAGCCCCGCCCCTCCAACCGCCACCAAGACAGAACCCCACTGGTTCTCACCTACCACCCCACCAACCTCCGTATACAGCATATCATCCGCCGTCATTTCCCCACCTCCAAACGGACCCCACCACCAGGGATATATTTCCCTCCCCTCCCCTGTCAGCGTTCCGCAAAGACCACTCCCTTCGTGACTCCCTCGTCAGGTCCACACCCCCCACCAACCCAACCTCCACTCCCGGCACCTTCCCCTGCAACCGCAGGAAATGTAAAACTTGCACCCACACCTCCTCCCTTCCTTCTCTCCAAGGCCCCAAGGGATCCTTCCATATCCGCCACAAATTCACCTGCACCTCCACACACATCATCTATTGCATCTGCTGCACCCAATGTGGCCTCCTCTATATTGGGGAGACAGGCCGCCTACTTGCGGAATGCTTCAGGGAACACCTCTGGGACGCCCGGACCAACCAACCCAACCACCCCGTGGCTCAACACTTTAACTCTCCCTCCCACTCCACCGAGGACATGCAGGTCCTTGGATTCCTCCATCGGCATAACATAACATGACGGTTGGAGGAAGAGCGCCTCATCTTCCGCCTGGGAACCGTCCAACCACAAGGGATGAACTCAGATTTCTCCAGTTTCCTCATTTCCCCTCCCCCCACCTTGTCTCAGTCGATTCCCTCGAACTCAGCACCGCCCTCCTAACCTGCAATCTTCTTCCTGACCTCTCCACCCCCACCCTACTCCGGCCTATCACCCTCACCTTGACCTCCTTCCACCTATCACATCGCCATCGCCCCTCCCCCAAGTCCCTCCTCCCTACCTTTTATCTTAGCCTGCCTGGCACACTCTCCTCATTCCTGATGAAGTGCTCTGGCCCGAAACGTCGAATTTCCTGTTCCTTGGATGCTGCCTGACCTGCTGTGCTTTAACCAGCAACACATTTTCAGCCTTAGAGGAGTATAAAAGGTACAGGGGGACCTTAAGATAGGAAATCAGGAAAGCAAAGCCAGTGCATGAAAATAAATTGGTAAGTTGAAAAGAGGACAACACAAAAGGTGTTTATAAATATATAAAGATCTAGAGAGTAACTAAGGATAGAGAAGAGGCCATTAGGGACCATAGAGGTAATGTATGCATGGAGTAGGCACACATTTGCATAGATGTCAATGAGTATTTTGTTTTGATCATCACAACAGAAAAAGAAAATGCAGGGATAGACATGAGGGTAAGCAGAGAAGAGCGGCACGGTGGCACAGTGGTTAGCACTGCTGTCTCACAGCGCCAGGGACCTGGGTTCAATTACCGCCTCAGGCGATTGACTGTGTGGAGTTTGCACGTTCTCCCCGTGTCTGCGTGGGTTTCCTCCGGGTGCTCCGGTTTCCTCCCACAGACCAAAGATGTGCGGGTCAGGTGAATTGGCCATGCTAAATTGCCTGTAGTGTTAGGTAAGGGGTATATGCATTGTCATATATATATATGACATATATATATACCATATGTAGGGGTATGGGTGGGTTGCGCTTCGGCGGGTCGGTGTGGACTTGTTGGGCCGAAGGGCCTGTTTCCACACTGTAAGTAATCTGATTAACGGCTTTAGCAAACTAAAACATTGTTAGATCTTTAGGCCCAGATATGGTGAATCTCATGCTATTAAAGAAGGCAAGGAAAGACATAATAGGGACCATGGGAGTAATTTTCAAATCCTCCATGGTTACATGTAAAATGCTAGAGGATGAGATAATATTGTTAATATTGTCACATTATCAAAAGAAAAAGGAAGGGACAGCTCAGGAAAATACAGGGAGATCATTCAAATTTCAGTGTTTTGAATGTAATTAGTAAGAATTCTGAGGGACAGAGGTATCTGCACTTTAAGAGCCAAAGAACAATCAGGGATAGTCAGCATGAAATTCTTAAAGAAAGGTGGTGTTTAACAAATTGGATTGAATTTTTTGAGGAGGAAATCAGGAGAATTAATGAAGATTCTGCATTTGTGTAATGATTTGACAAAGCGTTTGATAAGGTTCCTTGTGACAGACTTGTCAAGAAATGGGTTCCAACACAAAATGGCACACTGGATCCAAAATTGGCTGTGAGACAGGAAGCAGAAGCTGATGGTCGGGGATGATTATGTGACCAGAGGTTGGTTTCCAGTGGGGCTCCACAGGGCTCGGTGCTGGGACAATGTTGATTGTGGTGTTCATTAATAATTTGGACTCAACTGTAGGGGGAATGATCAAAATGTTAACAGTTGACAGGAAAATTGGTAGGGTGGTAAAAAGTAATGAGCATTGCTATCAACATCAAGGGACTGGTCAAGTGGTCAGAGCAGAAACAAATGGAATTCAGCTTGGACTGGAAAATTGTAAGGAAATACACTTGGTGAGGCAAATGATTATCCAATGAAAGATAGAATCCTGGAAAGTAGAGATAATCAGAGGGACCTAAGCATGCACATGGATAGCAGTGAATTGAGGGGTGCGTAGGTTAAGTTATTATATTTTACATTAGGATTTAACCTCGGCACAACATCGTGGGCCAAAGGGCCCATCCTGTGCTGTACATTTCTATGTTCTATGTTCTATGTATATCCAAAGACACCCGAAGGTAGCAAGATAGATAGATAAGGTGATTAAGAAGGTCATGCGATTTATATTTTTATTAGCTAAAGCAGAGAATACAGGAGCAGGGAGGTGATGCTAGCACTATACAAAATGGTAGTTAGGCCACCACTGCACTACTGCATGCAGTCCTATTCACCATATTATAAGAATGATGTGACTGCAGTAGAAAGGGTGTGAAGGAGATTTAGCAGGAGGTCTGGAGGTCCTGAGTTATGATAAAAAATTGTATAGACTTCCAACTGCCAAGCCTGAAGGTGGGACTTTACAGAGGAGTATAAGATCATGAGGGACATTTGGTTGTATAAGCAAGCACTTTTTCCATTTATAGAGGGTTCAATAACAAGAAGGCATAGATTTGATGTAAGAGGTAGAAGGCCGAGAGGAGTGTTGAGGAAACTGTTTATTAGGTAATGATGAAGTTGCTGATTAGGTCCTGATGAAGGGCTTTTGCTCAAAACGTTGATTTTGCTGCTCCTCGAATGCTGCCTGACCTGCTGTGCTTTTCCAGCACCACTCTAATCTAGAAACTGTTTATTACCAGGGAATAGTGGAAGTTTGGAACTTACTGCCTGAAAGAGAGATTGTGGTGAAGGACAATAGGAAGTAAAGTCATTTAAATAAATTGTGGTACACATCTCTTTAGAGAACATATATTGAATGTTCCTCATAAAATAGGCTCTATGTCAAAAACTCTTGCACATTTTTGCAGTATTTAGCAATTCACATGTTTCTATAGCCTCAAGGATTATGAGTCAAAGGCTGGAAAGTGGAATTAGAGTAGACATATCTCTGTTGATCAGCACAGCACAATGGGCTGAGTGGTTGTAAACATTTATCAGTCGAATTAAAAATAAAATTATTCAACATAAATATATATTGTTCATTGTGCTTGTTTAAAAAGAATAGCCTCTAAGATTTAGACCTGGTGTGATTATGAGAACTTTTTTCCTAGCTAGCTGACTTAATTCTAACATTATAACATGTTATTCTGTGAATAAAGGTAATAATAAACATAAGAACATGCTTTCCATTGTAACCACACACCATTGCACAATGTATTACATTATTTGTCTCAGAAGTTTGATTAGAACATAGAACATAGAACAATACAGCACAGAACAGGCCCTTCGGCCCACGATGTTGTGCCGAACATTTGTCCTAGCTTAAGCACCCATCCATGGACCTATCCAATTGCTGCTAAAAGGTAACCAATGATTCTGACTCTGCCACTCCCACAGGCAGCGCATTCCATGCCCCCACCACTCTCTGGGTAAAGAACCTACTCTTGACATTCCCCCTATACCTCCCACCCTCCACCTTAAATTTATGTTCCCTTGTAACACTCTGTTGTACCCGGGGAAAAAGTCTCTGACTGTCTACTCTATCTATTCCCCTGATCATCTTATAAACCTCTATCAAGTCACCCCTCCTCCTTCGCCGTTCCAATGAGAAAAGGCCTAGCACTCTCAACCGATCCTCGTACGACCTATTCTCCATTCCAGGCAACATACTGGTAAATCTCCTCTGCACCCTCTCCAAAGCTTCCACATCTTTCCTAAAGTGAGGCGACCAGAACTGCACACAGTACTCCAAATGTGGCCTTACCAAGGTCCTGTACAGCTGCAACATCACCTCGTGATTCTTGAATTCAATCCCTCTGCTAATGAATGCTAATACACCATAGGCCTTCTTACAAGCTCTATCCACCTGAGTGGCAACTTTCAAAGAGCTATGAACATAGACCCCAAGATCCCTCTGCTCCTCCTCCACCTTACTAAGAACCCTACTGTTAACCCTGTATTCTGCATTCTTATTTGTCCTTCCAAAATGGACAAGCTCACACTTGACAGGATTGAACTCCAATTTCCACTCCGCAGCCCAGCCCTGCATCATATCTAAGTCCCTTTGCAGCCGACAACTGCCCTCTTCACGATCCACAACTCCACCAATCTTCGTATCGTCTGCAAATTTACTGACCCACACTTCGACTCCCTCTTCCAAGTCATTAATAAAAATTACAAACAGCAGAGGACCCAGAACAGATCCCTGCAGAACTCCACTTGTAACTGGTCTCCAGGCTGAATATTTACCATCTACCACCACTCTCTGACTTCGACCGGTTAGCCAGTTCTCTATCCAACTGGCCAAATTTCCCACTATCCGATGCCTCCTGACTTTAAGCATAAGCCTAACATGGGGAACCTATCAAATGCCTTACTAAAATCCATCTACACTACATCCACTGCTCTACCCTCATCTACATACTTGGTCACCTCCTCAAAGAATTCAATAAGACTTGTAAGGCAAGACCTACCCTTCACAAATCCATGCTGGCTGTCCCTAATCAAGCCGTGTCTTTCCAGATACTAATAAATCCTATCCCTCAGTACCCTTTCCATTACTTTGCCTACCCACCGAAGAAAGACGAACTGGCCTGTAATTCCCGGGGTTATCCCTATTCCCTTTTTGAACAGGAGCACAACATTCGCCACTCTCCAGTCCCCTGATATCACCCCCGTTGACAGTGAAGACGAAAAGATCATTGCCAACGGCTCTGCAATTTCCTCTCTTGCTTCCCACATAATCCTAGGATATATCCCATCAGGCCCGGGGGACTTGTCTATCCTCAAGTTGTTCAAAATGCCCAACACATCTTTCTTCCTAACAAGTATCTCTTCGAGCTTACCAGTCCATTTCATACTCTCCTCTTCAACAATACGGTTCCTCTCATTTGTAAATAGTGAAGAAAAGTACTCACTCAAGACCTCTCCTGTCTCTTCCGACTCAATACACAGTCTCCCACTACTGTCCTTGATCGGACCTACCCTTGTTCTCGTCATTCTCATGTTTCTCACATACACATAAAAGGCCTTGGGGTTATCCTTGATCCTACCCGCCAAAGATTTTTTATGCCCACTCTTAGCTCTCCTAATCCCTTCCTTCAGCTTCCTCCTGGCTATCCTGTATACCTCCAATGCTGTGTCTGAACCTTGTTTCCTCAACCTTATGTAAGTCTCCTTCTTCCTCTTTACTAGACATTCAACCTCCCTCATCAACCAAGGTTCCCTCTCACGACCATCTCTTTCCTGCCTAACAGGTACATATATATCAAGGACACATCGTATCGGTTCCTTGAAAAAGTTCCACATTTCAACGACATCCTTCCCTGACAGCCTATGCTCCCAACTTATGCTCCTCAGATCCTGTCTTGCGGCATCATATTTACTCTTCCCCCAATTGTAAAACCTACCCTGTTACACACACCTATCTCTCTCCATAACCAAGGTGAAAGTCACAGAATTGTGATCACCATCACCAAAATGCTCACCCACTAATAAGCCCATCACTTGTCCCGGTTTGTTACCAAGTATCAAATCCAATATGGCCTCCCCTCTAGTCGGACAATCTACATACTGAGTTAGAAAAGCTTCCTGGACACACTGCACAAACACCACCCCGTCCAATCTACTTGATCTTAAGAGTTTCCAATCAATATTTGGGAAGTTAAAATCGCCCATGATTACTAACCTGCACCTTTCCAAAATCTGTTTCCCTATCTGTTTCTCCACATCTCTGCTGCTATTGGGGGGCCTATAGTAAACACCCAACAAGGTGACTGCTCCTTTCCTATTTCTAACTTCAGCCCATACTACCTCCAAAGGCAGATCCCCCTCGAACTGCCTTTCTGCAGCCATTACACCATTTCTAATTAGCAACGCCAACCCCCTCCTTTTTTACCACCCTCCCTAATCTTACAGAAACATCTGTAACCAGGAACCTCCAACAACCATTCCTGTCCCTCTTCTATCCACGTTTCCGTGATGGCCACAACATCGTAGTCCCAAGTACCGATCCACGCTTAAGTTCACCCACCTTATTTCTGATACTCCTTGCGCTGAAGTATACATACTTGTCTGTGTCCGCAAGTATTCCCTGTCAGTGCTACCTTCCTTCATCATTGTTTAACCAGAAGGTTTTTGTCAATTGTAAATTAAGGGGTAAGTATTTGTACAGCTGAATATCTCATACAGACTTTATAGGTTTCACTCGATTGTGCAGGGACAGTGGGAATCTTGACTGAAACTACTCCATGCTTGCAAATTTACAACCTCCTTCCATATATATCTTTAAATTATAGTGAAGGACGATAGGAAGCAAAGCAATTTAAATAAATTATAGTGCACATCACTTTAGAGAATATGTATGCAATTTCCCTCCTAAGAGAGGAAATTTTAAATGTATTTCCTCAGATGTGGCCCTTGCTGTTAAAATAGACTGGGACCTGTTGGATGCATGGAGGTTGTGTGAAGAAAATTGCCTAAAGCAACCTTGAAGCATTATGTTTTCCATCCCAATGTGTGTAAAATTATAATTAATGATAAAAGATACATGTAATATAAATGTACTTTGTTGCTTTATATCATAGAAGTTCAAATGAAGTTTGTGAAAAGAAAATATCAGAAGGCCTTGTCACATCATTAGCCAGAGGCATCATTTCAGTGTCAATAAATATTCATATTATTGTTAATTGATGCTTGTTGTAGCATTTGTTCATGCAATGTAATATTTAACTAACTGTTAATGTGACATGAGCTTTTTACCCAGGATCTATTGATGAAAATAATATAACCCTACATGAATTTAAATGGACTTCCATGTGGGTTTTGATAAAGCAGAATGCAGTTGCTTTGTTTATTTTATTATTTAATTTCAGAACAGCATCTTGCTGGAACAAAGTCACTTTTTGAATAACTTTAACATCAACATAAGCATGTGTTTATTTTTTTTCTCTGGTACACTGCATGCTATCTCCAGAAATTAATACTCATTTGGTCACAAAGGAGCCAGCCCTGGAATATTACAATACCGCTCAGCAATGTGGAAAAATGTCAAAATGTGTGGTGCTGGAAAAGCACAGCTGGTCAGGCAGCATCCGAGCAGCAGGAGACTCAACATTTCAAGCATGAGCTCATGCCTGAAACGTCGATTCTCCTGCTCCTTTGTGCTTTTCCAGCACCACACCTTTTGATCTGATCTCCAGCATCTGAAGTCCTCACTTTTTCCCTTCCGATGTGGAAAAATGCCCAGGTACATTCTGTAGATTAATAAAACCAGGCAAATCCAACCTGGTCAATTGGCACACTGTGAGTCTATTGTTGGTCAAAGGTAAAGTGATGGAGAAAGTCAGTGACAGTGCTCTCAAGTGGCTCTTGTTCAGTCATGATCCACACACTGACACTTAATTTAGTTTCCACAGGTCCACTCAGCTCCTCACCTCATATTCAAAAATAAAAACTGAAATCCATAGGTCAGTATGAATGATTAGCCTTATCATGCGGCAAGATGGCACAGTGGTTAGCACTGCTGCCTCAAAGCACCAGGGTCCCACGTTCAATTCCAGCCTTGGGTGACTGTCTCTGTGGAGTTTGAATATTGTCCCTGTGTCTGTGTGGGTTTCCTCTGGGTGCTCCAGTTTTCTTCCACAATCCAAAGATGTGCAGGTCAGGTGAATTGGCCATGTTAAATTGCCCATAAGGGTTAGGTGCACTAGTTAGAGGGAAATGGGTCTGGGTGGGTTACTCTTCAGAGGGTCAGTGTGGACTAGTTGGGCCGAAGGGCCTGTTTCCATACTGTAGGTAATCTATTCTTACAGGATGTCAAGGTGGCATTTGACTGAGTATGGGGTCAAGAAGCCTGAGGAAAACTGGAGTCACCGGAATCAGGGGGAAATCTCTCTGTTGGTTGGAGTCACATTTGCACAAAGGTAGCTGGTTATTGAACGTCAATCAGCTCAGCGCTAGGGAATCACTACGTAGGTTCCTCAGGATAGTACCTTGTGCCCAACTATCATCATTTAAATGTTATCTTCTTAAAGGTTCCCACATCTAGACATTGATTCACGATTTCTTGACGGTCCATGAACATGAGTCCTTGGGAACTAGGAAAGTTGTGGAGGTGCTGGGAATGGCCTAAATCGGGCAGTGGAGCCAGACAGCAAGCTCTAACATTCTCCTGTGTCCGCACACATCAGAGGTGCGGAAATGCTGGTGAAAATCTTACACTCGATGCTACCCCCACTCTGTTTATAATTGATCACGAGGTCTCCTAGACTCTGCACAAATTTGGCCAAATAATTTCCTTATGTGGATCAGTGACATGGTCTATTTTATCTGTGTTTAAACCAGATAGTAGGAAGAGTAGCTGGAAGAAATGGGACATAAAATCTAGCCCCATGTTTCATTATTCGTTCCAATAAATCTTTGCTCTGTTCACATTTGGTTGATTTGAATTTTCTATTTTACTCTCCTCTCTCCATATCCAAATTGCTATTGTTTTCTCTTATGTAACATCCCCTTCTTGCTGTTTCTCGTTACTTATCTTCCTTCTCCCTTCATTCTAAAGTTAAATAATTAATCATTTGTTAGCACAGAATTTTAGTATGAAGGAAAAATGCTGCATTTTCTCAAATACTTTTGTCTTGTACTCATTAGTACAATTTGCAATTTAAGGAGAAAAACCACAATCTTGCGATATGAGAGGAGCGCACTGATTAGTTAGAATCATAGAATCCCTACAGTGTGGAAAGAGGCTATTTGGTCCATCGAGTCTGCATCAACCCTCTGAAAAGCAACACATCCACACCCAACTCCTATCCCTGCATTTACCATAGCTAATCCGTCAGCCTGCACATTCCCTGGCTACTAAGGGGCAATTTAGCATGTCAAAACCAGCTAACCTGCAGACACAGTCATAGCCATACAATTGTAGTGTCATACAGTATGGAAATAGACCCTTCAATTCAGCCAGTCCATGCAGACCATAATCCCAAATTAAACTTGTCCCACCTGCCTGTGCTTGGCCCATATCCATCCAAACATTTCTTGTTCATGGACTTGGCTATTCTTGTATTTAAATGTTTTAAATGTTGTAATTGTATCCACATCCACCACTTCCTCTGGAAGTTGAGTTCACACAATAACCACTCTCTGTGAAAAAAAATGCCCCTTGTGTCTTTTTAAAATCTTTCTCCTCTCATCTTAAAAATATGCCCCGGTCTTGAAATCCCCCACTACAGGGAAAAGACAATTGCCATTCATTGATATCTTTAGACTGTGAGAAGAAACCAGAGCACCCAGCATAACCCCACACAGACCCAGGGAGATCATGCAAACTCCATACAGACAGTCGCCCAAGGCTAGAATCAAACTCGTGTCCCTGGTGCTGTAACGCAGCAATGCTAACCACTGTGTCACCATGCTGAAGATAGCTAGAAGGCTAATGGAAAATCTGACACATAGTCAGCCAGTCAAAAAGAACCAACAAAATCACAGAGCAGTCAGGAAAGAAAGTTTCAACAAATGTTGTTGTGGTTCAGAAGCACTACTATTGGGAGGGGGGGTTACCAAAACATATATTTTTGTGATGATCAATTTCTTCACATCAGAGAGAATCTAGACACCTGGATTTCATATTATTTTTGTTTGTAGGGTGCTGGCATAAAGGTTAAGCCAGCATTTATTTTCATTCCTAACTGATTGATTGATTGATTGATTGATTGATTGATTATTGTCAAATGTACTGAGATATAGTGAAAAGTGTTGTTATGTGTGCTATTCAGGCAGATCACACCAAACAAAGTGCATCAGGGTAGCAGAACAGAGCCCTCGAAACAATTTGTAGCATATACTGAAGATGGTCCATTATTAATTCTTTTTAAGAATTCATGTTAAAACATAGTGGACTGGGGACCGTTTGTTTAAACTTGTTTTATTTTAATTTGAAGGTGCCAGTGTTGGACTGGGGTGGAGAAGTTTAGAGTCACATATCACCAGGTTGTAGTCTAACAGCATTATTTAAATCACAAGCTTTTGGATAAGCAGTGCTCTGAAAGTTTGTGATTTCAAATAAACCTGTTGGACTATAGCCTGGTGTTGTGTGACTTCTAGCCCTGTTTTATTTTAAACAAAGGACAGTGGCTCAGTGGTTAGCACCACTGCCTCAAAGCACCGAGAACCTGGGTTTGATTCCAGCCTTGGGTGACTGTCTGTGCGGAGTTTGCACATTCTCCCTGTGTCTGTCTGGGTTTCCTTTGGGTGCTCTGGTTTCCTTCCACAGTCCAAAGATATGCAGGCCAGGTGAATTGGCCATGCTAAATTGTCCATAATGTTCAACAATATGTAGGTTAGGTACATTAGTCAGGGATAAATGTAAGGGGGGGGTGGTGTTACTCTTCAGAGGGTTGGTGCGGACTTGTTGGGCTGAAGGGCTTGTTTTCACACTGTCAGGATTCTAAGACATTTAATACATAGCAACAGGTCAGGCAGCATGCGAGGAGCAGAAGAATTGACATTTTGGGCATCAGCCCTTCAAGAGGGCTGTAGCACCATTCCAATATTAACCGGAAACGCAGAGAGTATAGAAAGGGACACTCAGCATCATTAAGGGAAAAAGTACTGAACAAACTATTGGGATTGAAGCAAGTAAGTCCCCAGGTCCTGATGACCTACCTAAGGTCTTAAAGGAAGTGGCAGCAATTGTGGATCTAATAACTATAACATTCCAAAATTTCCTGGATCTGGGAAAAGGATTGAAGAAGTGTTAATATGTTTATTTAAAAAGGTAGGCAGAAAATAGGGAACTAGAGACTAGTTAACTTAATGCGTTATTTGGAAGTTGTTAGAATCTATGATTAAGGAGGCAATAACAGGACATTTGGAAAGCCAAAACACAATCCATCAGAGTCAGTAGTTATTTTTATGAACTGTAGGTGACTGTTTAACAAGTTTGTTAGAATTCTTTGAAGATGTAACAAGGAAGGTGGATAATGAAAATTCCATAGATGTGGTGTATCTGGACCTCCATTTGTGAAGGATTCACACAAAAGGTTAACACACAAGGTAAGATCGCATGGAGTTAGAGCTAACTTATTTGCTTAGACTGAAGATTTGTGAACCAACAGAAAGCAGAGAGTTAGGACAAATGGGTGTGTGCGTGCGTGTGTCTGTGTTTTGGGGGTATGGAGAGGGGAAGGTGAGAAAGAGGCTGAAACATAATCAGTGAAAACTGTTGAAGCACTGATTTATCAAACTTCATCCAGTATCTATTGTCAGCCAAAAACAAAATTTTATACCTGTGAAAACACCGTACTGGTCATAATTTCTATGAATCCAACAGATTGGATGAATTGCAAGAAGTCAGAAGGCACTTTCATTGAAAATTAGTTAGACTTTGCTAGTAACGCATCCAGATGTACTGGATCTTCCAGGCACAGTTAATACAGAAAATTCATAGTGTGGGGAACAGAAGCCCAGGAAAGGGTCTGCATGACTTTTCAGCCATAATCAGTTTTAATTCTTTAGACGAAAGATACACCCAACAGCAGAAAGATGGAACAGAGTGTTATTGCTAAGTGTGAATCCTAATTTTCAGGGCCTGCACGTTTACTTATCAGATTTATGTATCTGAAAATGTGTTGCTGGTTAAAGTGCAGCAGGTCAGGCAGCATCCAAGGAACAGGAAATTCGACGTTTCGGGCATAAGCCCTTCATCAGGATTCCTGATGAAGGGCTTATGCCCGAAACGTCGAATTTCCTGTTCCTTGGATGCTGCCTGACCTGCTGCGCTTTAACCAGCAACACATTTTCAGCTCTGATCTCCAGCATCTGCAGACCTCACTTTTTCCTCGAAGATTTATGTATTTATCAAATATGTCCTGTCTTCACAGTATGTTAATAATTTTGTTGCCTATTAAATAAAGCGTGTTTTTAAAAATTCTAAACATAGCATAGATTAAGTACATAAGTAGCCAATTCAGTAACGAGGTGTTTAAGTTTATGCTGTGACCAGTTGAGAAATAGGTTAAGAGAGAGACAACACATGCCTCAAAAATCAGTTGTAACATGAAACATGACTATTAAAGAAAAGTCTTCCCATTATTTTATTTGAATAAGGAAAAAGCAGGACATGTTTACTTACCTTTTTTACAGAATGGCCCATCATAAGCAGAGTGACTACAGTTGCATGAATAACCATTGTACTTCTCTATACATCTCCCTCCATTGTGACACAGGTTACCATAACTGCTACAATGTCCCAGGCATCCTGGCTTCACCCCAGGGGTAATTTTGGCTCTTTCCTCAAGATCGAGGGTGACTCCATTTAACCTTAAAGAGCGAATACATCCAAGGAATCCTTTCTGCCTTGAGGCAGTTCCACCTGAAAATAAATGAACTAATTGTAAATAAATTAAAAGAGGGATGAAATCTGAAAAGCTCATGTCCTATTCCCTTTGTTTGAGGAGTAGACATTGTTAACAGTCAATGAATACTTAGGAAAAGAAAGCTCTTTAAAAATAAATGCATGGGAAGACAACATTCTTGGTTCACATAGTGTAATTCTTTTTGCTACCATGATTAGTGCAAAACTAATCAAAGTAAACACATGAATTCACCCAATGTATAAAACCAATTCTCATGCAATTGTATCTAATAAGTAACATGTTCTTGTTCCAGCTTTTCATCTATTAGGGTAATCAGGCAGTGGCTAAATGTCACCTACAGTATATTTTGAAATAAACATTTTGCATGAAATGTGTAATGTATAGCTTTTTAGTCATCGGTCAAATTATGCAATAGAATATAAAGTACTCATATTTGTTAATTGGAGGACTGTCAAGTGATAAAAATACTGCAAAAATATTTATTTTAAAAAAGTTCTCTTGAGCAAGAGAACTGGAAATAATTATTGCAAGTAAAAGATAAAAGATTAAGTTCACACATACAACATTCCTGTGAATTATTTTAATATATTTGTCAACCCATTGATTACAAATTATTTAGCCAGATCTTAAAATAGCAGCTAGCAGAGGGTCACGTGAATGTCTTAAATGTCTTTGCACCCTTATACCAGTAACAAACTAACGTTGACCTGTACTTTTTAGAAACAACTATTTGTTGAGGGAGTGGGGTAATGTTAAACATTACAATAACATCTTCTATGAACATCTTTAAAGACTTTCCATTGCTTTTGTCCTTCCAATTGTTCTTTAATAGGGTTTGGAGAAGGAACAGTTTGGCAAGCTACTGCAAGAACTCCTCATTGTCCGAATGACCTGAGGAGATTATTAAGGAAGACCGAAGTTTCAACTCCAGACCAAAATGGGTTTTGGTTAGGTGAGAAGAGGGAGAGTAAGAAAACACACTGACTGGACTAAACTTCAGGTCTTGGGTGTTTTAACCCTCAGATTACACTGAAATGGCACCAGTTCACTTTCCACCAGAACAGGCAAATAGATAATTCAGAAGACTTCCTGGCAAGTGAGGTTTGGGTCCACATCTCAGTAACTGGTGGAAATGGGTCCTTGAATCAATGAATCACAGAATTGTTATGGGGCAGATAAAGGCTATTCTGTCTATCATGTCTGCACTGGTTCTCTGTGCATCATAATTAGCCTCATTGTCACCTTCCTTCATTTTATCTCTAACTCTCCACATTATTTCAATTCAAATAATCATTTCATGCCCTCTCGAGAGCCCCAACTGAATCTGCTGTCACCACATTTCCAGGGAGTGCATTCTAGATTGGCATTACTCACTAAGTGAAGAACACTTTTCTCATCTCCAATTTGCTCATTCTGCAAAACATTTAAAAATTGTAGCCTCTAGTTCTTAATCTTCCCATATGTTGAACTGTTTATCCCAATCTCCTCAATACAGATGTGTCCTGATTTTCAAAACATCCATCAGATCTCCTTTTTGCTTTCTCCTCTCCAAGGAAAGTAACCTCCAATCTATCCTCATAACAAAGATTGTCATCATGAACGATTTTTGAAAATCTCTTCTGTATTCTCTAAAATGCATTCACAGCCTTCTTAAAGTGGGCTGCAAAGAACAAATACAGTATTCAGCTCTGATGAAGAGTCATCTAGGCCTGAAACGTTAGCTTGCTCTATCTCTATGAATGCTGTCAGACCTGCTGTGATCACCAGCTTTTTTTGTTTTCAGTACAGATTCCAGCATCTGCAGTAATTTGCTCTTCCACTACTCAAGCTGATGTCTGATGATTATCCTATATAAATTCAGAATATCTTCTCTGCTTTGTACCATCTGCTCTTACTAAGAATCCTTGATACTTTAGTAATTGCTCTCTTTATCTGCCTTGCTATCTTTGATGTCTTAAGCACATAAACACCTATGTCTCTCTGTTCCTGCACCCCCTTCAGAATAGTACTCCTTATTTTGTACAGTCTTTCTGTAAGGAGTTAAAAATCACACATCACAAGGTTATAGTCCAACATGTTTATTTGGACTATATTTTTGCTCCTTCATTAGGTAGCTGTGGAGCAGCTGATGAAGGAGCAACATTCCAAAAGCTAGTACTTCCAAATAAACCGGTTTAACTATAAGCTGGTGATGTGTGATTTTTAAGTTTCCTACTCCAGTCCAAAACCCGCATTTCCACATCATTTCTGTAAGGAAGCATTTCTGTCTGGCACCATTCCACACTAACTTGACTGAAATCAGTAACTTGGTCTGTAACCTAATGTACTGATGAGGCACAACACCACCTGAAGTAGCAATCCATAATTGCATGTGTAATCATAATGGTCGTAGAGATAAAGTTGATTCAATTAATTGTACCTCCCAACATAAAGACACTACTGTAAAACTTAAAAAGCACCATCACTTCTATTTTTACACTACATCTGCAAACAGTGGCATGCTTGAAAAAATTGGATCCAATAATATTTAAGCCACAATGCTTCAATTTTAATAACATTTAAAAGTATAGTGTTAAAAGCCTCCACAGAATTGCAGGAATAACAAACTATGCATTGAAAGAAGTAATAGTACCTTAAGAAAAAAGCTCAATTCCCTTTCTGTTTTGTTGATGTATGCAGGTATTTATAAAGCTTAAGAAAGGCAATAAAACTGAACAGCTAAAGCTCAGTGATTAATGCACTCTATTATAAATACTAGTTGCAATAATCCCTTCAGGCATCCAGTGCTTTACAAAATATACTTCAACTATTTACTTCTCTGAGGCATTGTACTTTCAGCTCCTTTTTTTGACATCGTTTGACCTTAAATAAAGCTGTATAAATGATGTATTTTTTAAAGTAAGTATGTCATTATAAAAATACAATTGCAGATTAGTTTATTTTGTTGATTTGCAAATAAGCCTCTTATGCAGCTTTACTGCATTGAGTTAGTACTGTGATATATTATCAGGATGCAAGCTGGTGATTTTTTTTGCCAGCAGATATCAGTTGAATAGATAGCGAAAGAAAACAGTATCACTTGTGTTAACCTTGTCAACTCTACAGGGGCTTTGCTTCTTTCAGATGCAATGCATTCATGTTAATTAAGTAAATTCCCATCGTTTGAAATTTCTTATCTGGAGTATCCACTTCAGAGGATAAAACATGAAAAATATCATGCTGAATAAAACAATCTATCTGAAAACATGCTTTGAATAAAGGGGTAGTGTTGGACTACTCTGAGAACCGCTAAGTTTACAATGGGAAAGCTCTTGAATATAGATAAGCAATTGGGAGAGTAGTTTGAACTAAAATTGAAGAAACAGTGCTGTTATTTTAGGCATTTGCACTGTGATCTCAAAGGCTCAGAAGATAAAACTTTATATGTTTAAAGATAGATATGCCAAAACTTCGTTTTGCCACTTAGAATGAGACTGATGTATACCTACAGGACCGTGGTGGCATGGAGGCAGTGCCACTACATTTGTAATCCAGAACCCCAAGCTAGGGTCATGAATGCAATTGGAAAAAGGGGTTTTGTGGTCCTGATGTCAAGACAGGCTTCACAGGACATCTTAGAGACAAAACAAAACTGCAGATGTTGGAATCCAAAGTATAGACAGGAGATTAGAAGAATACAGCAAACCAGGCAGCACCAGGAGGTGGAGATCATGTTCCAGGTGCAAGCCTTCTTCAGGACTGGGGTGGGTGTAGGGGGAGCTGCGGATAAATGGGATGGCGGAGGCAGGGTGGTGAAGTGGGGATAGGTGAAGACAGATAGAGGGTATGACAGGGTTGGTCAATGGGAGGAATGAATCTGGTTGGTGGCAGAGAGGGGTTGGGAAGGGAAGGGTTGGGAAGGGGGTCAGGGGTGGGAAGAGAGGTTATTTGTAATGGGACAACTCAATGTTGAGTCTTCCGGGCTGTAGGTTGCCTTTAATTTGTGGTTTGGTTCATTATGGCAAAAGAAGAGGCCAAGGGTGGACATTTTGGAAAAGGAGTGCGAAGGGGAATTAAAGTGGGTGGTGACTCAGAGGTCCAGCGGCCCTGTTGGCCTGGCTGAGATGCTCAGTGAACCGTTCCCTAAGTTTATGTTCGGTCTCTCTGCTGTAGAGAAGACCACAGTGGACATATCTGATTCAGCAAACTAAGTTGGAAGAGAGGCAGGTGAACCTCTGTCTCACCTGGAAGGCCTGTTTGGGGCTCTGCATGGAGATGAGGGAGGTGGTACACCAGTAGGTTTTGCATTATTTCCGGTTGCAGGGGAAGGTACCTGGGGGTTCAAGGGGGTGGGTGGGGAGAGTGGCGTAAACCAAGAATTGTTGAAGAGAACAGTCCTTGCGGACTGCAGAGAGAGGTGGGGAGGGGAAATTGTTCTTAGTGGTGGGGTCTAGTTGGAGTTGGCAGAAGTATTTAAGGATGATGCGTTGGATGCAGAGACTGGTGGATAAGGGCAACTCTGTCTTTATTGCATGGGGGGGGGATTTAGAGTAATAGAATGGGGAATGGAAGTGGTGCAGTGGAGGGTTATCTGGATGACAGACGGCAGAAAAACATGTTGTTCAAAATAGATGGATATCTGGGATGATTGGGAGTGGAATGTCTCCTCGTCCAAGCAGATGCAGCAGAGGCGTAGGAATTGGGTTTTGTCAAAGAAGAAGGCATGGCTCTAGGGCAAGTAAAAAACTCCCAACCTCCCTCTGAGGACCCCTTCACCCACATCCAACCTTCCTCCTCCACTTGTTCACTCCTGCCAGCTTTGTTGCCCCCAGATCTCTTCATGGCTGACTGCCATGGCTGACATCGACCACGTAAATTTCTCTGCCCACCACCCCACACACACCAACCTCAGCCCCTCCAAACGTGTAGTGGTCCCCTATCTCCACACCAATCCCCAGTTCACTATCAAACCCACTGATAAAGGTGAGGCAGTGGTAGTCTGAAGAACGGACCTCTGTTGTAGAGGCCATGCACCAACTCTCCAACACTAAGTTCTACCTCCCCCTTGCCCACGACCCCACCACGACCCATCAGGCCGAAATCACTCACACTGTCCATGCCCTCATAGTCTACGGTGATTTCCCCTCCATTGTCTCCAAACTCATATCTCCCAGACCTGGACGACCCGGTTCTACCTGCTCTCCAGGATCCACAATTTCAACTGTCCTGGCTGATTGCTCTTGCCCCACTGAACTTATCGCATCCTGCATCAACTTTATCCTCTCCCCCATGGTTCAGAGACTTCACACTTATATCCGCGATACCAACCACGCCCTCGATCTGCACGTCCGTTTCCCTGGCCCCCCAGTGCTTTATCTTCACTACCGACGTGCAGTTCTTATACATGTCCATATCCAACAAGGGTGGCCTCCAGACCCACCGCTTCTTCCTCTCCAATAGATCCATCCAGTCCCCCTTCACCAATACCCTACACCGCCTCCCCAAAGTGGTCCTCACCCTTATAAATTTTTCCTTTAGCTCCTCCCATTTCCTCCAAATCAAAGGGGTGGCCATGGGCACCTGGATCTGTCCCAGCAATACCTGCCTCTTTGTCGAGCAGTCCATCTTCAGTGCCTACAGAGGCACTGTGCCCTAACTCTTCTACATGGATGATTGCATCAGTGCAATGTCCTACACCCAGGGCTGATCTGGAATAATTCATTGACTTCACTCACAACGTCCATCCCACCCTCCAAATTCACTAGTTCCATCTCAGACACCACCCTCCCCTTTCATGATCTTTCCATTTCCACCTCCGGAAACAGTCTCCAGATGGACCTTTACTACATACCCACAGACTACACCTCCTCCCACACAGTATCCTGGAATAACTCCATCACATTCTCCCAATTCCTCCTCCTCTGCCACATCTGCTCGGACGAGGAGACATTTCACTCCAAAGCATTCTAGATAGCCACCTATTTTGAACAACGTGTTTTTCCTCCCTCTGTCATCTAGTGCACCACCTCCATTCCTCATTCCACTGCTCTAAGCCCACCCCCTTCAAACGCAATAAAGACAGAGACTCCTTGTCCTCACCTACCACCCCACTAGTCTCTGCATCCAACGCATCATTCTTAAACATATCAGCCAACTCCAATTAGACCTCACCACCAAGAACATCTTCCCCTCCCCACCCCTCTCTGCCTTCCACAAGGACCATTCCATTTGATAGTCCTTGGTTTGCGCCACTCTCCCCACCAACCCCCAAACTCCTGGTATCTTCCCCCACAACCGAAAAAGATGTCAAACCTGGCTTGCTGTGTTCTTCCAGCCTCCTGCCTGTCACAGGACATCTTAGCTGATATTTCCAAAGTTATCACTTTGGTGACAATAATCACTCAGGTCCACTTTGTTCAAGTGCAGGGAAGATTCCTCCTGATGCAAACGTTGCCGATTGTCACAAAACCTCATTGTGCTTTGAGGAAGGAAATCTGCCGTCCTTACCTGTTCTGACTGAGATATTATTTCAAGTGCACAGTAATATGGTTGAAACTTAACCAGCCTCAGGGCAGTACGGATGGGCAATAAATGATAGCCAAGCTAACTACAATCACATCCTGTGAATGAATTTTTAAAAATAGCTAAAAGGAGCAGTTTATATATTCACCATAGTGTTTGAATATTGGGATACTTTGTTTAGAAATGCATAGGCTGTAGACCACTCAGGATAACATGTACATTTCCCATTTCACTGTCAAAAACATCATCTTACTTACTCCTAATGAAAAGGTGGCAGAGCTCACCTGCTCGCCAGTTCCTTTTCATTTTTCTTTCTTTCTTTTATTCTTTGCAGTGGCTTTTCTCCCCTCATTCTACCTGGAGAATGGATGAAGATGATGGAGTCACGGCTGGACCCCACGCAGGAGCAGACCACATGGACCAAGTCCCGGAGTGGGCAGCAGAGTGAACATGGGCCAAGTCCCGGAGTGGCAGCAGAGTGAGGGTGGACCAAGTTCCGGAGTGGCAGCAGAGTGAGCATGGGCCGAGTCCTGGAGTGACAGCAGAGTGAGCGTGGGCCGAGTCATGGAGTGGCAGCAGAGTGAGGGTGGGCCAAGTCCCGGAGTGGCAGCAGAGTCAGCATGGGCCAAGTCCCGGAGTGACAGCAAAGTGAGCGTGGGCCAGTCCGGGACTTGGCAGCAGAGTGAGCATGGGCCAAGTCCCGGAGTGACAGCAGAGTCAGCATGGGCCAAGTCCTGGAGTGACAGCAAAGTGAGCGTGGGCCAGTCCGGGACTTGGCAGCAGAGTGAGCATGGGCCAAGTCCCGGAGTGACAGCAGAGTGAGGGTGGGCCAAGTCCTGGAGTGACAGCAGAGTGAGCGTGGGCCAAGTCATGGAGTGGCAGCAGAGTGAGGGTGGGCCAAGTCCCAGAGTGGCAGCAGAGTGAGCGTGGGCCGATTTCGGAAGCGTGGAAAAGAGCAAGTCGCAGCCAGAGCAGGCGGCAGCAGAACGAGTCCTGCACAGAGGCCAACGTGTGGAGGAAGCGTGATCTCATGTTCTGAAGCCCAGCAGGCATTGACTCGTGTTAGAAGGGACTATAATCTGAGTACTTTGTATTCACTTTTCATTCTCATTCTGGACATTTAAAGGGTATATTCCCATGCTAATCTCTTTTTATTATTTCAATTCTGTAACAACACTTATCTAGGTACCCTGGACCTAAGATGGCTTCCAGAGACGACATTACAAACTCTTCACTGCACTCATTCAAGTGGTCAAGAATCCACCACTGCTTTAACAATATTTAAGACTGGTTAAATGTTGCAAAGAGATGATTTTTGCTATTCAGGTGATGCGTTTGGGGTATCATATAATTGTCAAGAGGTCAGAAACCCAGGCAGAATCTTGCTGGGATAACGATTCAAGTGACGAGCTTTCTCTAAGTTCCCAGGAGGGAGATATTTCTCTCTCTGCAGGGTGTCAAGGTATTCAAGGGCTGTATCATTGGAAAACTAAATGACGAAAAATGTGATGCTCTTCAGCTAAAAAATTTGCAAGGCTCAGCTGTTGGTACTGGATCTCAAAAGATTTCTTTGAAAGGGATAACGTATCCTGATACGTTAATCTTTTAATTGGATAGTTATTAACAGCCTTTGCATGGTAAGTAAGGGAGATATTAACTGAATTCACACAATTGTACCTTGCTGAATTGTTTTTGTGGATAGTGTATTCATCCTGTAACTCAATTAGGACCGTCTGTTGAGAATTACTGTGCAGGAAACTGTTTTAGATTTATAAAGTTTAGAGGTAGAAAATTACCAAGGAAAGCACTTGAAAGTCAAGTAGTCACATGGGGGGTGGGGAGCGGGTGGGGGGTGGGCAGGGTTAGAGGGTCGGATTTGCTGTTGCAGGCAATCTGAGGCTGTAAATATTGAAAAAGCATATTGAATAAAACAGTGGTAATGTGGGAATTATAAGTAACTAGGAAAGAAAATAATACAGAAAACTGAGAAATAGTGCTGAATTTTCATTGCGGAGATGGGAAGCTTGTGTGAGGACAAGTTCCACATTCCAATACTCCACCTCCAATAGTAAGTGGCACCGTGGCACAGTGGTTAGCACTGCTGCCTCACAGCACCAGAGACCTGGGTTCAATTCCTGCCTCAGGCGACTGACTGTGTGGAGTTTGCACATTCTCCCTCTGTCTGCATGGGTTTCCTCCCACAGTCCAAAAATGTGCAGAATGGGTGAATTGGCCATGCTAAATTGCTTGTAGTGTTAGGTGAAGGGGTTGGTGTGGACTTGTTGGGCCGAAGGGCCTATTTCCACACTGTAAGTAATCTAATCCAATGTCTGTTCCAGATGTGCCTTAAAGGATTGGCCAGATATGTTCAAGCAGGTGGACTGCAATAGTTGAAGACAAAGGCTGCTCACCCCCACCTTCTCAAAGGCAACTAGGATAAGAAATAAATACTGGCTAACCAGCAATGCCTACATCCCACAAATGAATATTAAAGAAAGGGAGACCATCCAGCACTCATAGATTGGCAGCCTTGCTGCCTGAAGCAGGAGTTGGTTATCTGAATGTGGAGAAGGAGAGAGGGGAGGCCATGTAAGTCTTTTTAAAATCATTTTACAAATGTCCTCATCAACCTGGCTTTGATCTCCAGAGCTGCCAATCCCCCATTTGTCTAGCAGCTTGGCCTGAAGACTATCACGTGTGTGGGGATATCTTGCAGTTACAATACAGCACAGAGACAGGCCACTGAGATGATTACTATAGCAGCCAGAAGCTGATATCACTGGTACATCATCGATACCTGGTTTAAGCAGCATTAGAGGAAACATTCCACTTGAAGTCACATGAAGATATGAAAAGGAGCCAAATAGGTTGAATCATGGCTAAATAGAGATAATTAAACAGCATAGAAATAGTACTGTGCACAGTTTCAAATATAAGATAATCAGTGATAAGTCCATTAGAGAATTCAGGAGAAATGTTTTGACCAACAGAATGAGTGGACTGTGGACCTTTACTGCAGGAGATTGATTCATTCATAAGAACATGCAATGATCACATGAGGGACCAAGAAGTAGATTGATATCCTAATAAGTTTCAATAAAGTAGATTGAGTGAGCACAATAGAGCACAACCACTGGTCTATACCTAGAGACTGAATGGTCTGTTTCTGTATTGCAATTTCTGCCTCACTTTCTACAGATTAGTTTACGACCTCCTGCAATGACTACCATACTGCTGCCGTCCTCTTAGGTTAGGAGTTATAGAAGAACACCTGTGACATTCATCCTCGTGACTCCATCTTGCAATAACACGGTTTAGTAATTTGCAAACCAACAGGTTTTAGTACCTTTGTCAATACTCTGTGGACTGAACCAGGGTGGAAATGTCAAATAGATCAAGGGGATCTTCAGGAATTCAGTAATAGTGATGTCAGCAGTAGACAGGCAGGAGGCTGAAAGAACACAGCAAGCCAGGCAGCATCAGGAGGTGGAGAAGTCAACAGTTTGGGTGAAACCCTTCTTCAGGACTAAAAAAGGGTTACATCTGAACCATCGACTTCTTCACTTCCTGATGCTGCCTGGATTGCTGTGTTGTTCCCGCCTCCTGCCTGTCGACTTCAGATTGCAGCATTTGCAGTTTTTTCTGTCTCTATAGTGATGTCAGCAAGCAAGGTAAGCAACCAATAACACTGAAGTATTCTCAAACCTGCAGGCAGATAGGTCCTCATCAGCACTGACAAGAAGGGCTGAAGGGTTTCTTCCTGTACTATTCTATGTTCTAGGTTCATGATGATTCCTTGTTGCCTTCCCATCCTTTTCCACTCTGATCTGATAACATGGAGGGTGAATAAGGTCCTCACTAGCCTGCCCATTCTCAGGCCTATTAAGTCACTTACATGGCCTTATGAGGTTTGCAGTAGTAAGTCCATGGACTAGTAACACAACTCCAGGCTAACATTCTGGGTAAAATAAAAACACAAAGAACTGCAGATGCTAGAGGTGAAACAAAAACAAATTTCTGGAGAAACTCACCAGATCTGGCAGCATCTGTGGGGAGAAAGCAAGATTTAACAATTGAGCCCAGTGTCTCTTCATCCAAAACTAAAAGCAAACAGCTAACCTGATGGTGACCATGCAACCACTGTCAATTGCTATAAACACCCAACTGGTTCACTAACATTCTGGAGAGCAGGCATTCTGGTGTCCTTACCTGATCAGGCCTACATAGACCCACAACAATGCAGTTCACTCTTAACAGCCTTCTGAAAATTCTCAATTAACCACTCAGTACAAAGCTAATTAGGGATGGGCACCCGTTGACACCCAGATCCCATGGATGATTTTTTTAAAAATAATACATGAGGTGTTAGATGAAGAGTGTGATAGAGGCAGATTGAATTATAAATTTCAAAAGGGGTTCATATGGTTATCTATAAAAAGAATACAGAGCCTTGGGAAAGGGGCAGAGGAGGGGTATTAAAACATAGAAACAAAGAAAATAGGTGCAGGAGTAGGCCATTTGGCCCTTTGATCATGGTTGATCATGCTCTCACTTTCACTTTATACCCCTTCAGCTGCAAGGGCCACATCCAGTTCTCTCTCAAATCTATCAAATGAACCGGCCCCAATTGCTTTTCGTGTTAGAGAATTCCACAGGCTTACAACTCACAACTCTTCATCATCTCCATCTTGAATGGCTTACCCCTTATCCTTAGATTGTGACCTGTAGTTCTGGATTTCTCCAACATTGGGAACATTCTTCCTGTATCTAGCCTGGTCAGTCCCATCAGGATTTTATGTGTTTCTAAGAGATCCCCTCTCATTCTTCTAAATTCCAATGAGTACAAGCCCAGTTGATCCATACGTTTGCATGCCATTCCAGGACATGCAGGTCCTGGGCTTCCTCCACCGCTGCTCCCTCACCACCCAACACCTCATCTTCTGCCTCAGAACATTTCAACCCCAGGGCATCAATGTGGACTTCACTAGTTTCCTCATTTCCCCTATCCCCACATCACCCCAGTTCCAACCTTCCAGTGCAACACCGCCGTCATGACCTGTCCTACCTGCCTATCTTCCTTTCCACCTATCCATTCCACCCTCCTCTCTGACCTATCACCTTCATCCCCACCTATTCACCTATTATACTCTCTGCTACTTTCTCCCCAACCCTGCCCCCCTCTCATTTATCTCTCCACTCTGCAGGCACCCTGGCTCTATTCCTGATGATGGGCTTTTGCCCGAAACATTGATTTTCCTGCTCCTTGGATGCTGCCTGACCTGCTGTGCTTTTCCAGTACCACTCTAATCCCAGAAATCAGTCTGATGAATCTTTGCTCAACTGCCTCAATAGCACGAATGTCTTTCCTCACACTAAGAAACCAAAACTGCACAAAATATTCAAGGTATAGCTATACCAAGGTCCAGTATAACTGTAGCAAGACATTGCTACTCCTATGCACAAATCCTCTAGCTATGAAGGCCACCATGCCATTAGCCTTCTTTACTGCCTACTGCACCTGCATGCAAACCTTAAGTGACTGTTCCACTATGACACACAGGTTTGTTGCATCTTACCTTTTCCTAAACTGCCACTATTCAGATAATAATTCGCCTTCCTGTTTTTGTCACCAAAGTGGATTATGTCACATTTACTGACATTATATTATATTTGAGGAGAAAGTGAGGACTGCAGATGCTGGAGATCAGACCTGAAAATGTGTTGCAGGAAAAGCGCAATAGGTCAGGCAGCATCTAAAGAGCAGGAGAATCGACATTTCTGGCATGAGCCCTTCTTCAGGAATGAGGAAAGTGTGTCCAGCAGGCTAAGATAAAAGGTAGGGAGGAGGGACTTGGGGGAGGGGCATTGGAAATGCGATAGGTGGAAGGAGAGCAAGGTGAGGGTGATAGGCTGAAGTGGGGGTGGGGGCGGAGAGGTCAGGAAGAAGATTGCAGGTAAGGAAGGCGGTGCTGAGTTCGAGGGTTGGGACTGAGACAAGGTGGGGCGAGGGGAAATGAGGAAACTGGAGAAATCCATGTTCATGAGGAAACTGGAGAAATCTAAGTTCATTATATTGTATTTGCCAAGTATTTGCCCATTCAGCTAGTCTGTCATGCTCACAGAGAGCAGGTACAAAGTAACAGGCTGAATGTATGCCCTGAGTGTTCCATGTTTCTATAATACTAACAATCAAAATAACTGAACAAGCACCTAAGAGAGAGTAATTTGAAGACGTAAGGGAAAAGGACATGTGACATATCAGTTAGCTCTTTCAAATCCCACATGATAAGTGAAAGGGGCTCTCCATCTGCCCTCCATGACACTACAAATGACACTACAATTTGAAATGATCAGACTCCTACAGATTGGAGTCCAAGGTTTTCCCCCCATTCCTTCTACAGCAACAGCTTCAGCCTTCATGAGGTATTTTTCACTGGTGCTTTGGATTTCTGTTACATGGGCACCATGAAAAGCACCACTGTCAATACCACACATTCAATGCTATGTTGCTCCACCATGCACAACCTTATAGACATGTGTAATAGTCACCTCATCCAAAACTGATGTCTGACTGGAAAATGTATCAATTCCCTGATAGTATCCATCTTCTAAGTACAAGGCTCCATGACCTCTTGTTCCACTCTGTCTCATCTTTTAATAAACTTCTAATTTGAGCTGTACCAGCAGTTCAGACATAAGTCTGAAGTGAGCTATTCATTGAATCCTAAATGCATCAATCTGACCCTGTTGGTGCTGAGCTGAGCTAGAAATGAGTCTGGATCAGAGAAGAAATACAATACTAAAGCCATGAATCTTCTGATAGCTCACCTTAAGCTGTCAGTCCAACTAAAGGTCAGTTTACAAATGTCATGGGGAAATAAAAACATAGTCCAAAAATTTAATTTTCATGGGAAATCATGTCTCACAAACTTGATTGAGGTTTTTGAAGAAGTAACAAAGAGGATTGATGAGGGCAGAGCAGTAGATGTGATTGAGTGCCACAAGAATCGGTGCTGGGTCCTCCACTTTTTGTCATTTACACAAATGATTTGGATGTGAGCATAAAATGTACAGTTAGTAAGTTTGCATATGACACCAAAATTGGAGGTGTAGTGGACAGTGAAGAAGGTTACCTCAGATTACAAAGAATCTTGATCAGATGGGCCAATGGGCTGAGAAGTGACAGATGGAGTTTAATTTAGATAAATGTGAGGTGCTGAATTTTGGGAAAGCAATTCTTAGCAGGACTTTTATAATTAATAGTAAGGTCCTCGGGTGTGTGGTTAAACAAAGAGATCCTGGCGTGCAGGTTCATAGCTCCTTGAAAGTAGAGTCGCAGGTAGATAGGATAGTGAAGAAGGTGTTTGGTATGCTTTCCTTTATTGGTCAGAGTATTGAGAATAGGAGTTGGGAGGTCATTTTGCAGCTGTACAGTATTTTAATTAGGCCAGTTTTGGAATATTGCGTATAATTCTAGACTCCTTCCTATCGGAAGGATGTTCTGAAACTTGAAATGGTTCAGAAAAGATTTACAAGGATGTTGCCAGGGTTGGAGGATTTGAGCGAGAGGGAGAGGCTGAACAGGCTGGGGCTGTTTTCCCTGGAGGGTTGGAGGTTGAGGGGTGACCTTATTGAGGTTTACAAAGTTTTGAGGGGCATGGATAGGGTAAATAGGCAAAGTCTTTTCCCTGCGGTCAGGGTGTCCAGAACGAGAAGGCATAGGTTTAGGGTGAGAGAGGAAAGATATAAAAGAGACCTACAGGGCAACTTTTTCACACAGTGGGTGGTACATGTATGGAATGAGCTACCAGAGGAAGTGGTGGAGGCTGGTACAATTGCAACATTTAAGAGGCATTTGGATGGGTAAATGAATAGGAAGGGTTTGGAGGGAAAGGGGCCAGGTGTTGGCAGGTGGGCTATCTGGTTGGCATGGACGGGTTGGACCAAAGGGTCTGTTTTCATGCTGTACGTTCCTATGACTCTATGACTCTAAAACATGAAGATTCTTGGAATCCCAGGTCATAAATATGGGGATTGGCTGATGTGTCTCAGTCATTCAGCATCTCATGGCATCCAATTCCAAATCCAAAGGAATCACATCATAATGAAAGCAACAATAGATTGCAATTACTTAATGCTTTCAGAATATAACTGGATATAAATAGTACATTTCATGGTCATTGCACGTCCAAATTGCTTTACAACCAGGAAATTACTTTCAAAGTGGAGTTATTGTTATGATGTACAAAACATGGTAATAAATCTGTTCAGAGCTAGCTTCCATAAATGGTAAAGTGTTAATGATCAGACAACCTGATGTTTCTTATGTTAATAACAGATTAATATGAGCTAAGGAGAGCCCTGTTGTGGTGCAGTGGTAGTGTCCCTACCCCTGGACTGGGAGGTTTGGTCCAAATGCAATCTGCACTAGTGGTGTGTTCTAATATGTTTGAACAGACTGATTAGAAAAATAGGTTACTTTTTTTGAAAGGTGGCTGAGAGACAGGGGAGAAACCTTTCTTTCAAATACCAGACAGGGTAGATGGAGCCCCAGTTTAATATCTCATCCAAAATGCAACTTTCCCAACAATGCGGCACTCTTTCCTTACTGCACAAGAAATATCAGCTTTGATTTGTAGGCTCAACTTCGGGAATGGGACATCAGCTTTGTTACTCAGTGCTGAGAGTGGTACCAGCTGAGTCACAGGTTGAACATGTAAATTCACAGGAGTTTAGTTAAAAACATATACTACACCATTACATCGACAGTGCAGGTGGATAAATGTGGGGGACAAGCAAATATCCCCTTGCAACGTCTATTTATGATTGCTGACCTCTATCAGGTAGAAAGCATGTGATATGATAATTATATCTGAGGGACAATGGATTCAAATACTGATATGTCCTTGATTAGAATAGTTTGTATTTGTCAAGGTAGACTAATTCAATAATATGAAACAGGTTGAGAGGTAAGCATATTTATGCTTGTGTGTTATGGAATATAGGAATAGATTAATCATTATGCTTCTTTATCCAGAGAAACGTGGGCTGACTATATAATATGGGAGTTCATGCTGGGAGTGAGGACACGTTTTACACTCATGCATCAAGTTTCTGACTGAGACTGAAGCATTGGCTTATAAACAGCAGATAAGATGTTGCACTGATTTTTTTTACTGAGGATTGAGTAGATCTTCACCTTAGCCTAAATGGGACCTGAGCCCCATTTCCAGAGTTCTGCCAAAGCTGATGCTTGTTATCTTTGCAAGTTTGCAATTTGCAGATCCACTGGTCATGGATGGAGCTGCAATTGTTAAAGTGCAGACATCCTGAAACAGACTCCATGCCTATTAGTTGGATCCCACAACATGATTTCTGGGCTTTACACTTTTCATGATTGGGTCAATATTTACCAGAGTCATGCGAGAGGCAGGGTAACATTTGCTGAGGTAAGAATTAGGAGAAAAAAAGACATCAGTATGTTATTTGAATGGAGAGAGATTGGCAGTTGGATCTTGGTATTCAATTCCATGAAGCAGATAGGATGGAATTTTTTCTTCCTTGGAGGGAGCAAGGAAAGGGGACAGAAGGGAAAACAGTTTGGCAATTCGCTTTGGAGAGGCACTTATCTCTTCTACTCAGCTCTGCAATTAAGTATGAATTGAGAAGCTCCATGATGACCATCTCAACTCACCAGTAATTAAGCCACTGAAGCAGTCAATTAATTGGTCACTCAAGGGACTCAACACATCACTCCCTGATCATGTACTTCCTTGCAAGTGAGAAAGGTGACTAATTTCTCATCTGTAAAGTTATGGAGGGTTGCCCGCTAGGTTAGGGGTCAATCCAATGGCCCCAAACTGAAGCAGTCATGTTCAAATGCATCAGGACCTGCACAATATTGAGGTTTGGACTGAAAAATGGCAAATAGCATTCATGCCACTCAATTGTCAAGCAATGAACATCTCTAACAAGAGAAAATCTAATCATCGCCCCTTAACGTTGAATGGCAGCAACATCACTGGATCCCCTACTATCAACATGCTGGTGATACCAATGTCCAGAAACTGAACTGGACTATCCATGAAGAAGAGCTTATGCCCGATTCGTCGATTCTCCTGTTCCTTAGATGCTGCCTGACCTGCTGCGCTTTTCCAGCAACACATTTTCAGCTCAGTATCCATGTAATACTGTCGCAACAAAAGTAAGTCAGTGAGTAACTCATCTTCTGACTCCATAAAGCCTGTGTACCATCTATAAAATATAGTCAAGAGTGTGATAGAATACTCCCTACTTGCCTGGACAGTGCAGTTAAAAACGTGTATGAAATTTAACTGGCACCAAATCCATGAAACATTCAGTCTTTCTGTCACCAATGCTCAATAGGAAATGTGTGTATCATTAAGCATCTGCAGTTTTGGTTTCCTATTTGGAAAACCAATATAATATATTTGGAGCAATTCAGAGAATGTGCACTTCTCATTCTGGGTTGAAATGGTTACCTCAGGAAGAAAAGTTGAAGATGTTAGGTTTAAATTCATGGGAGTTAAAAAGAATAAGAAATGATATTATTGAAATGTATAAGCTCTTGAGAAGGTAAGAAAGAGTAAATACCCAGAGGATGTTTCCACTTTTGGGTTGGACTAAATCTATGAGGACATAGTCGAAGATTAAGAGGTCTCCCTTTGAAACCAGAGATGAGGAAATATTTTTGTTTCCCTCAGAGGGTTGTTAGAGTGTGAATATCTCTTGCCTTACAGTAGTAGAGAAAGGCTCTTTACAGGTAATTCTGTAAAGGCTGAATTAGACAGATTGTTGACAGAGATGGGATGAGTGCAGACAAGAAAGAGGATTAGATTCCCCACAGTGTGGAAACAGACTCTTTGGCCCAACAGGTCCATAGCAATCCTCCAAAGGGTAACCCACCCAGACCCATTTCCCTCTGACTAATGCACCTAACACCATGTGCAATTTAGCATGGCCAATTCACTTTACCTGCAACATCTTGACAGTGGGAGGAAACCGGAGCATCCGGAGGAAACCCACACAGACACAGGGAGAATGTGTAAACTCTACACAGACAGTCGCCGAAGGCTGGAATCAAGCCTGGGTCCCTGGTGCTGTGAGGTGATACTGCTAACCACTGAGTCACCGTGCCGCCCAGAGTGGAGCTGATATCACAACCAGATCAGCTGTGATTATACTCAAATGTGGAGTAGGCTCGAAAGACAAAGTATCGTAATCCTGCTCCTACTTCACAGGTACCTATAGTCTTATCTCAGCAGATAATCCATTGGTAAGACTCCCTGCTTGTAAAAAAAATGATTAAGCAATTCCACAGTGTCTCACCAAAACAGAGGCCAGTGTTAAAAAATAGTCAAATAAGAGCAAAATGCCATGTATGCTAGAAATCTGAAATTTAAAAAAAGGAAGTATTGGATAAATTCAGCAGGTCTGGCTGTATCTATGACAATAAAACCAGAAGATCTGAAGATATGGGAGCAGAATTAGGCCATTCAAGCCACTGAGTCTACACCATTTGATCATAGCTGATAAGTTTTTCAATCCCACTCTCCTGCCTTCTCCCCATAACCCTTGATCTCCTTACCAATCTGTCCTTGTCTTAAATACGCACAAAAACTTAGTCTCTGTAGCCCTCTATGGCAATGAGTTCCAAAGATTAGCCACCCTCATCCTCAGTTCTAAAGGGATATTCCTACCCTCTGAGGTTGTACACTTGGGTAGTGTGGGGAGAGAGAACTAGAGGTAATGTTATAATGGACACGAAGCGTTCACTCAGTTTCTCTCGCCACAGATGCTGCCAGACCTGTTGAGTTTCTCCAACACTTTAGTTTTTTTTTAGTATTTTATGTTTCATTGACTTTATAACTGTGCTATTTGAGTGCTCACTGGATCAATGCAACCAGTTTAGATTAGCTTTGAACTGTGTCTAGTGATACTATCGATAGGATCCATAATTAGCTTATTTAAATCATTAAACCTAAAGATTTTTAACACGATCTACCTTAATGTTGCACACATAACACGCAAAGGTGTCTCACTCTGCTTTGAAGATTCTTTTGTACATACTATCACACATGCTTCAATCACACTATAGATAGAGTATCTTCAGGAATAGCATCTCTTTCCATTTCTCTGTTGATGCCTTTGAATTCCGACAAATTCCAGGCCTGCTTCACTTTCGTGTCTACAACCTGTACAGTGTTAATATATTTTATAGATAGGTACTTAGCTTTCACAGATATATTGGTAATATCCACCCCTTTTTTAAATCACAATTTGTTATTCTTCCACTGCCTCTATGTGGTTTAACTACATGGATGCATTTCCAGCTTGCACTGTTGGTCACTTGCAGAAAACTATCTTGAAGCTCAGTGTCAAAGCCTGGAAACGGACCCACTAATCCAATTCATCCATGCTGACCAGATATCCCAATCTGACCTAGCCCCATTTGCCAGCATTGGCCCATATTCCTCTAAACCCTTCCTATTCATGTACCAATCCAGATGTCTTTTAAATATTGTTATTGTACCTGCCTCCACCACCTTCTCTGGCAGCTCATTCCATGCACTGTTTGAAAAGATTACCCTTCAGGTCCCTTTTAAATCTTTACCTTCTCACTTTAAACCTATGTCCTCTAGTTTTGGACTCACCCACCCAAAAAAAACTATGGATATTTACCCTATCCATCCCCCTTACGATTTTATAAACCTCTATAACGTCACCCCTCAGCCTCCAATGATCCAAAGAAAATAGCCTCAGCCTATTCAGCCTCTCCCTATAGCTCAAACCATCCAACCCTGGCAACATCCCTGTAAATCTTTTCTGAATACTTGCAAGTTTCACAACATCTTTCCTATAGCAGGGAGACCAGAATTGCATGCAGTATTCTAATAGTGGCCTAACCAATGTCCTGTACAGCTGCAACAAGACGTCCCAACTCCTGTACTCGATACTCTGACCAATAAAGGCAAGCATACCAAATGCCTTCTTCACTATCCTATCTACTTGCGACCCCACTTTCAAGGAGCTATGAACTGCACTCCAACGTCTCTTTATGCAGCAATACTCCCTCGGACCTTACCATTAAGGACATAAGTCCTACCCTGATTTGCCTTTCTAAAATGCAGCATCTTACATTTATCTAAATTAAACTCCATCTGCCATTCCTCAGCCCATTGGCCCATCTAATCAAGATCCCGTTATAATGTGAGGTAACCTTCTTCGCTGTCCATTGCACCTCCAATTTTAATGTTCATTTACAAACTTACTAACCATACTCCTATGTTCAATGCTAAATCATTTATATAAATGACAAAATGTCAGCGATCCAGCACCGATCCTTGTGGCACACCACTGGTCACAGGCCTTCAGTGTGAAAAGCAACCCCCCACCATCACTCTCTGTTTTCTACTTGTGAGCCCATTCGGTATCCAAATTGATAGTTCTCCCTGTATTCCATGTGATCTAACCTTGCTAACCAGGTAAAATCAATGACTGCAGATGCTGGAAACCAGATTCTGGATTAGTGGTGCTGGAAGAGCACAGCAGTTCAGGCAGCATCCGAGGAGCAGTAAAATCGATGTTTCAGGCAAAAGCCCTTCATCAGGAATAAAGGCAGAGAGCCTGAAGCGTGGAGAAATAAGCTAGAGGAGGGTGGGGGTGGGGAGAAAGTAGCATAGAGTACAGTAGGTGAGTGGGGGAGGGGATGAAAGTGATAAGTCGGGGGCGGAGGGAGGGTGGAGTGGATAGGTGGAAAAGAAGATAGGCAGGTAGGACAAGCCATGGGGACAGTGCTGAGCTGGAAGTTTGGAACCTTGCTAACCAGTCTACCATGAGGAATCTTGTCAAATGCCTTATTGAAGCCCAAAGGGCTCACATCCACACTCCGACCTCATTAATACTGTTTGTTACTTCTTCAAAAAAGTGAATAAATTTAGTGAAGCAAAGTTTCCCATGCACAAAGCACAGTGCCATGTTGATTATACCTAATCAGTCCTTGCCCTTCCAAATACATATAAATCTTGTCCCTCAGGATTCCCTCCAACAACTTGCCCACCACCAATATCAGATACACCAGACTATAGTTGCTTGGTTTTTCCTTAACATATTTCTTAAATAATGGCATCACATTATCCAACCACCAGTCTTCCAGCTCCTCGCCTGTGGTTATTGACCATACAAATATCTCACCAAGGAGCACAGCAATCACTTCCCTAGCTTCCCACACAGTTCTCGGTACATCTGGTTAGATGTAACATCCAACTTTATGTTGTTTTTAAGATGTCCAGCACCTCCTCCTCTGTGATATGGACATTTTTCAAGATGTTGCTATCTATTTCCCCATGTTGTCTGTCTTCCATATCCTTCTCCAGAGTAAACACTGATGCAAAATACTCCTTTAGTATCTCCTCCATCTCCTGTGGTTCCACACATCTGTGACCTTGCTGATCTGAGAAGCAGGAGAGTCAATATTTCGGAGATGAGCTTTTCATCAAGAATGAAGATTCCTGATGAGGAGCTCATGCTCAAAACATTAACTTTCCTGCTCCTCGGATGCTGCCTGATCGGCTGTGTTTTTCCAGCACCACACCTTTTGACTCTGATCTCCAGCATCTGCAGTCATCACTTTCTCCTAATCTTTAAGGGGCCATATTCTATCCCTTGGTACTCTTTTGTCCTTCGTGTATTTGTAGAATCCTTTTGGATTCTCCTTGATCCTATTTGCCAAAGCTATCTCATTTCCTGTCCTTGCCTTCCTGATTTCCCTCTTCAGTATACTGCTTAGCTTTCCAAATCCATGTGAGTCCTGCTCCTCAGAATCCCTGTAACAACTTACTCATCACGAATGTCAGGTTCACTCATCTACAATTTCCTGACTTTGTCTTTATAGCCTTTCTGAAGTGATGACATCACAGTAGCTAACCCCCAGTCTTCCAGCATCTCACCCAGGGTGTCGATGCTATAAATATCTCAGCAATCTATTCCCTAGCTTCCTGCAAAGTTCTGGGAAACACCTGATCAGGTCCCGGGGATTTATCCGCCTTTACGTCACTATAAAAAGTAAAGCATTGTAAAATAATCCTTTCAAGCCTTGAATAATGCTGAAAGTGAGACATTTTCCAAAGTTTATTGTCTTGTACTCATCAGAACAAATGCAATTGTGATGAGTTTCTAACAAAATTAACAATTTTTACTGCAGGAAAATATTTCGACAACATGTTTCTTCAAATCCCAAATTTTGGAACAATTGACCTAATTCTATGTACGCCACTGTGAATTGCTCTGAAGACTGTAACACCATAAGAAATAGAGACAGGAGTAGGCCATTCAGCCCCTCGAACTTGCCTGCCATTTAATAGTATCAAGTTAAACAATATGGCAGTGGAAAAGCACAGCAGTTCGGGCAGCATCCGAGGAGCAGGAGAGTCAACATTTTGAGCATAAGCCCTTCATCAGGAAAGTTGGATTGGGGGGTTGTGAAGGGGGCTGAGAGATAAATGAGAGAAGTGGTGGGGTTGAAGGGTGGTAACCAGGAAGGTGATAGGTAGATGCAGGTGGGAGTGATTGTGACAGGTCGTGGGGAGAGTGGAATGGAGAGGTAGGAAGGAAGATAGTTAGGTAGGACAGCTTATGAGGGTGGTGCTAAGTTGGAGAGTTGGATCTGGGATGAGGTGGGGGGGAGGGGAGATTTGGAAACTAGTGAAGTCGACATTGACACTGTTGTGATTGGAAGGTCCCAAGGCAGAAGATGAGGCGTTCTTCCTCCAGGCATCGGTGGCTTGGATTTGGCAATGGAGGAGGCCCAGGACTTGCATGTCCTTGGTGGAGTGGGAAGGGGGAGTTGGAGTGGTCAGCCACAGTGGGGTGGGGTTGTTGGGTGTGTGTGTCCCAGAGATGTTCCCTGAAATGACAGAATGCCAACTCACTCAGCCTTAAACATATAAAAGAAATTTATATCTCTATGTAACAAGGCGCTCAAAAGATTCACAATCCTGAGAGAAGACATTCCTCCTCATCTCTCTCATAAATTAGTGCCCTCTTTATTCTGAGATGATACCCCCGGTCCTAGATTCTCCCATGAAGTGAAACAACCTCTCAGCATTTACCCTGTCAAGTCCTTTAAGAGTCCGAAAGATAAGTAAATGCTTCTAAGTGGGAAAATCTGTTCCCTTTAAGTTTCACAAGTCAATAAGAAGTAAGTTATTCCTCAATCATGTTCAATTCAAAGGCTTTCACACAAAGACTTTAAAACCATTCTTTGAACTATTATTGCTAACAAGTGTAGCTGCACCCATGCAACATTGATTCCCTAGTTATTTTTATCATGATGCTCCTAATCTTATAAAATATACAGCGCAATCAAACTTTTGAATCATGTCATTAGAAAATTCTTCGTATATGTTACTTGTTCAAAAGCCATTAGCATGTTTTATTCAAGAATGAAAACTCTGCTGTCATTGCACCATGAAAATTGATTCACTCAAGTGTTTTGCATGTGAGAGTCAATTTGCATTGAGTACACTTTCCAGATTAATGCATTTATTTTTCCTGAAGAATTAATAGGACACCCTACAGCACACAAATAGGTCTAAGATTTATTCAAAAGGACAATGCATGACAATTCAAAATATGATATATGAAAAAAAATCTCCTATCTCAAAAGATTGTTCATGTAGTGTTAGGGAATGAGGAAGTGCAGGATATAATTAGTATCTATCAAGAGTTAAAAATCACACATCACCAGGTTATAGTCCAACAGGTTTAATTGGAAGCACTTGCTTTTGGAGCGCTGCTCCTTCATCAGGTGGTTGTGGTCATGACTGTCAAGAGTTGATATGGTGACACGAGGGACAAATGGGACAAATTTGATAAATTTGTCCTTCTGCATGTGGTCTAATTGTATAGATCTATAACCTAATTAAAACAAAAGTGAAACGAGGCACTGCCGAGAATGAGGAGTTGTGAATGAAAGGGACATTTCAGTTCTTTCATATGGAGAGAAAGTGATGGATAGAGCCCAGCTGAAGTAATCAAGATCTTGGCAATCCAGTACTCACAAGAATAATTATTTGAGAATGTTGAAGATAATTAAAAACAATTCCTGTTTATTTTTGGGGTTCAGGCAAAGTATGTATGTGTTTGGATCCGCAGGTTGTGTTTTGCAAGGTCTCCCTCAGGATCACATCATCACAACAGATTCACCTTCAACACAGCTGTACAGGAGAGCTAGTCCACACTCCCACTCCTTGTCCAAATTTCAGTAATTATAGGAGAAAGTGAGGACTGTAGATGCTGGAGATCAGAACTGAAAAATGTGTTGCTGGAAAAGCGCAGCAGATCAGGCAGCATCCAAGGAGCAGGGGAATCGATGTTTCAGGCATAAGCCTTCTTCAGGAATCCCTGAAACTCGACCAGCACAAAGCACTGTGCATATATAAATAAAGGGTGACTCGGTGACAGGATATCGGCCTCTGTGGAATTACTTTTAACTCACCACAGCTGACTGCACATTTGGTGCCTGAAATTGGCCTGCAATGTTTAAGTAAGCCACAAGATTAACTTTGTGTCTCACTTTGCAAATTAAATCGCTCAGCTTGAACACCAGTAGGAGTTATTGAATATTGCAATGTGCAGAAGATATGAGAGGACATATCATCTGGAGTTACAGTGACTCAGGCTCCAGTTCATAGAATCCCTACAGTGTGGAAACAGGTCATTCAGACCCTCACCACCCCTCCAAAGAGCAGCCCACCAAGACCTATCCCATTCTGTAACCCCACATTTCCCATGTGCTAACCTCTACATCCCTGGACTCTACAGACAATTTAGCATGGCCAATGATTTGATGATAGCTGAATAAAAGCAAAAAAAAAATTAAGTCCATATTCATTCACATAACTCTTTTGAAATAAATACTGGCAAAGTAACAGTCCTCAGTTCTGCTTTGAATCAGTTTTTCCTGGATTGGTCTTCATTGCTGTGACCTTCAAAGTCTTCCTAAGTGTTACAGCCCAAGAATAAGCAATCATCAGAAAATGGCATTTCATTCCACCATTGTGCTTGCCTTCCAAGGAAACAGCAAGAGAACAAATATGACTTATACTTTGTCCAAGAGAATCAAAAATTGGAGATTAATTCATTCAAAAGAAATATGTGCAGGGATGAAGGGGTGTAAACGGTTAATTGTTTATGATTAAATATTAATTACAAATAGGAGTAACAGAAAAGAATTTGAGAAAAGTTGTAAAGTAAATAGAATTAGACCTGTACTCTAGTGACATTTCCTAAATCAATGCAAAAGGAACTTGAAGGGATGCTGAATCACGTGGGTGACATGATGGTTCAGTGGTTAGTGCTGCTGCCTCACAGTCCCAGGGGCCTAGGCTCGATTCCAATCTCGGGTGACTGTCTGTGTGGAGTTTGCACATTCTTCCCCTGTCTGTGTGGGCTTCCTCTGGGTGCTCTAGTTTCCTTCCATCATCCAAAGATGTACAGGTTAAGTGGATTAGCCATGCTAAATTGTCTGTAGCGTCCAGGGATGTAGAGGTTGGATGGTTAACACTTGGGAAATGTGGGGTTACAGAATGGGATAGATCTTGGTGGGCTGCTCTTTGGAGGGGCGGTGAGGGTCTGAATGACGTGTTTCTATGAACTGGAGCCTGACTCACTGTAGCTCCAAATGATAAGTCCTCTCATATCTTCTGTACATTGCAATGCTCAATGACTCCTACTGGTGTTCAAGACAGCAAATCTCAAATTACCTTTAACATTTCGGTCGAAGCATTCCGTGAACCAAATTTTCAAACAACAGTAAGAGTTTTGTGGTCACCATTACTATGATTAGTTTTTTTATTCCAGATATAACTCATTGAATTAAAGTTTCATGAGCTGCACCAGTGATATTACCAGTATGCCACAGTGACTCATAGTGACTTGGATGAATCAGTCACATGCTATCATTTATACTAACACTGCAGTGATCCAAGCTCCAGTTAATAGAATCTCTACACTGTGGAAACAGTCCATTCGGCCCCTTATGACCACACTGCCCCTCCAAAGAGCAGCCCACCAACACCTACCCGAGAAACATATCAATTGCATCTTACAGAAGACTGGTGTTTCTTTGGGAGAGTGCAGATTCAGATACTGAGTACAGATTTGAGAAGTAACCATTTTACTCCTTTTAGTTCTCCTCATAAAATCTTTAGTGTGTGGAAGCAGGCCTTTCAGCCCATCAATTCATCACGTCCATAATAACTCTCTGAAAAGCATCCCACCCACCTCCCTACCCTGTAGCCCTTGATTCCCCATGGGTAACCCATCTAGCCTGCATATCCCTGAACACTATAGGGCAATTTAGCATGGCCATTCCACTTAACCTGCACACCTTTCAACTATGGGAGGAAACTGGAGCACCCAAAGGAAACCCACGCAGACACTGGGACAATATGCAGACTCCACACAGACAGTCGCCCGAGGTCCTGGCGCTGCGAGGCAACAGTGCAAACCAAGGGGGCAGTGCACGCCACAACAGCCTCATAAACAGTCAGTATCTCATCCACAAATAATCCTTTCAAGATAAACCTTTCAAATTGCAACCAAGCTGAAATAATTCAGGAACTCATCCATTTAAAGTGAGTTCACATAACCTTCAGGCAAAGTCTGCATACTGATACTTGGTTAGGTGCTCATGATGCATTATGTAACTGTCACCTGATTAAGTACTTCATCTAAAATGGTTTCCACGTATTTATAAACCAAAATTAATTCTGATTGAGCTTCACTAGTTTGCAAAGTGGCATGGGAATTTGGTAAGCCAACAGAAAGCAATTTGTCTGAAGCTTGATTGAGATGGAAAATGTGCTTTCTCAAAGCCAGTATGGATAGAGAAATTTATAATCAAATTGAGAAAAGAACCTGAAACTCCTGTCTGTGTAAATCTGCTGTGCGACTGCTGTTTTCTTTTGGCGCAGCAGCTTTTATTACAATCAGCATCTGGAAATTACTGCTTTAGGGGAAGCATTTCACTTAATGCATTGAAGGAATTTAGTTCAAAAGTCCATCCAGAAATCAGGCGTCATTTTCGTCAAAGGTCACGAAGAGTTTCTCTCCATGAGGCAGTGAGTTTTTCACACTGTCACCTCAAGCTCAATTTACTAACTGTTGTACCATGCCGCTATGGCACCAGGTTCATTCAGTTCTAGCCCAATTTTCCCACTTGCTCAAGACAGAAGTACTCATGATTGTCAGGATATCCAAGAATCCCTAACACTGGTGCCAGATTTAAAAGACTGCTGTGCCCGGCAAAGTGCTGTCATGCTGAACTATGCCCTGCAAGGTTCACGACATTCATCCCAGATGTGGGTAAATGAGGAGTAATTGGCATCTCATTACATGAATAGAGATCTGGAGGTCCTGGTGGAAGCAAAGGTGCAAAGTAGTACCATCTACATCTCCAGGACAGGCAGAGGAGGCCATGACACCAGACACTGGAAGCCTGGTATGAGGTCACAACCCAAGTTTTCCACCACCAAAAACTACTGCCTCACACCCACTCCATCTCTGCTACTGTACCCACCTCCCAGCAGGGTTCATGCTCTCCCACTCTCACTGTTGCCTGCAACATCATTCACTCACCGTCAGTCCCCCAAACACTAGCACTATTATCCCTTCATGACCTCTGCTCTTCCTCACCCTGGACACCCCACCATTTTTTCTCCATTTGCACCAGTACCAACAGATGTGCCACTCACTTTTATCTCACTCAACCCCTCCCTTTCCCTTATTCTAGGTCAAAAGAGATACAACAAATGCCCAATGATCAGCTCATCATCACCTCTAAGAAGAGCACTTTGGACTTTAGTAGTGAGAACCAGAATTGGTCCTTTGCAGATACAGAAACATGCATTTCTTGGCAACCGTTTAAGAAGAATTACCCATTGCTGTGCTACTCTTCCATTATCCCAACCATGAATGGATTGTTAACGTGTCATTACATCTACCCCTTGCTCACAATGCATTACTGAGCATCAATGGTAAGAGAATGAAGACCCTTAACTTCGTCCATGGTGCATCTTCCCCACAAACAGACAGGACAGAGCCAGTAAGGTCCCAGCTTGAGGAGGAATTGCATGCAGGTCCCAAAAGGTCTCCTCTCAATGTGCCTGAGAGATGAATTGAGAGTGGGTTGCTGGAAATGCATAGCAGGTCAGGCAGCATCCAAGGAGCAGGAGAATTGATGTTTCAGGCAAAAGCCCTTCGTCAGGAATGACTGAGAGATAGCTGAGCCTCCTACCTCCACCTCGCCTGTCAACCACGATCTTGTGGAAGATCAATTTGAAGAGAACGCACCTACCTCATTGTGCACTTCTTATTTACAATGGAAGGAAACAGCAGTCGCTCCTCAAGCACTGAGTTTCAGGCTCAGCCTCTTTGTATTCATGGAATTTACACATTCCCTTATGGGTGACCATCCCCATTAACAGTAGATGCTTCCCCAAGTCCCTAACCAACCTACCTATCTAAGTCCTCATCTCACCACTTTATTACCCCCCACCTCTTGGGGTATCAAGTAAACATACCAGATCTATGAACACAAATGCCACCCAATGAAGTCAGTCTGTGACTGACAGTTGACGGCACCTCCATTTCACATTGCACCTTACCATTCAAAGCTCTATTGTCTCACCCATCCTTAGAAATTCAGTTCACCTGCATGCTTATAATATCCTTTGCATCTGAGCATGTTACCTCCAATCCCCACAATGATGTTCCCCAGCTTCCCTCCTGCAGCAGTGGTGTCTGATAATATCCAGGACTGACCGTGACACACCCTCTTCAGGCAGCCCAGAATGATAAGCGAACCGCATCCTGATCTTACCCATCCATTTTGCCTCCCCCCATCCACTCCACACACACACACACACACACACACACACACACACACACACTCAGTGGTTAGCACTGCTGCCCACAAGTTCGATTCCAGGTGCGGGTGACTGTCTGTGTGGAGTTTGCACATTCGCCCTGAGATTGCGTGGGTTTCCTCCCACAATCCAGTGTTAGGTGCATTAGTCAGGGGTAAATACAGTGTAGGGGAATGGGTCTGCAGAGGGCCAGTGTGGACTTGTTGGGTAAGTGGCCTGTTTCCATAATCTAGGGAATCAAATCAAATCACATACACACTTCTGATGAAGGGCTTGTGCCTGAAATGTCGATTCTCATGCTCCTCAGAAGCTGCCTGACTTACTGTGCTTTTCCAGTGCTGAAAATGCATTGCTAGAAAAGCGCAGCAGGTCAGGCAGCATCCAAGGAGCTCTTCTTCAGGCTCATGCCCAAAACGTCGATTCTCCTGCTCCTTGGATGCTGTCTGACCTGCTGCGCTTTTCCAGCAACACATTTTCAGCTCTGATCTCCAGCATCTGCAGTCCTCACTTTCTCCGTGCTTTTCCAGTGTCACACTTTTCGACACAGCATCCTGACTCATATCAACATCTCTTTAAATCTCTTCCTATAACTCCTTGGCCAAGTTGCACTGGGCTGACTGTGGCCCATTTCCTGGAATGTGGAGGCATAGACTCCCTGACTTTCACTGAAATGAGTGAATGACTGACCTTATCTAAGGCACTGGACTGACATTAGAGACTGTCCTTGACTTACTGCACCAAGACCTCCTGACAGAACAATGTCTCCATTGACTTTACTGAGGACTGCTTCTTGGACAGTCTACCTTACTGGCATAGCTACTCAGCTGGTGCACATGTACACAGTTGGCACAAGCTATAGGTATGTGATTGACATAGTACTACATGACTTTAAATTTTGGCTGAAGTGGCAAAGCAAAAAAGGCAAGGCAAGGCTGCTTCGATGTCAAAGTAGGCACAAAGTGAGTGAGGATCCCTGAGGTGCAGCTGGGTGCAATCTATAAGCTGGGTGATTGTGTGCACAAAGTGTCTTGGCAGCAGCCTTTCAGTGAGAGGGGTCAGTGTGCTGTCAAGTGCAGCATTGAAGTGGAACAGCACACTGCAAATCAATCAAAGATGCATCATCAGTGTGTGGAGAGGTTGGTACATATTGGATGCCAGTGCCCATAGACATTGGGTTCATGCAGCCACTGCCTTGGTGCCAGACATCAAAGATAGAAGTACACTGGAGCAAGTAGTGACTAGAAGTTACCAGCTAACAACCCTGACTTTCAGGTCATGATTTCTCAGTACCTAGTTTTTATCGGGTCTCTGGGAGAATGAGAAATCGAGTATCAATGAAGCATAATTAGGTAATGAGGGTGATAATGAACAATAACGTATGTAAATAGTTCTCTCATCACTCACTAGTGAGAGTTTCATCATGCTGTCAAACACTTGGCTGAAAAATGGGACTTCTTGGTCTCAACATTGAGAAACATTGCTGAGCACCTTACCTAATGTTTCGAGCTTTCTCGTCATAGCAACGTCATTCTAAGGCTGAGAAGATTCCATTCCAAGTGTTGCTTTGAAACATAACTTTAAAATGCAACCTTTGATGGGAATGCTTGGATTATTTTGTCCTAGATTTATTAATGTAATTTATTGCAGCACTTGTGTTTGGTTTTCACCTAATGTTGTCAGTAGCAAGAGTGAAAAAGCACACATTGAGGTAGATCAGAGCCCAAGAGTCAACATAGACAATAAACACAGTGTAAGACAAATTGTGGCAAATTATCACACATTCTTAATTCTTGAACTGAGTGCCTTGTTAGAACCTTTTCAGGCAGTTAAGAGCTAACTACATAGCTGTGGGACTGGAGTCACATGAAGGCCAGATTAGGTAGGAATGACAGATTTCTTTTAAAAATGGAAATTAGTGAATGAGATGGGATCTCAAAACAATCGTTAGAAAGTCACCATGGCAATAGGCTTTGATTTCAGATTTTTATTGAATTCAAATATTACCATTTGCTTTTGGGGTTTCAAACCCAGAACATTATGTGTGGGTGTCAGTTAGCTCAGTTGACTGGATGGTTGGTTTACAACACTGAGTGCTACCAACATTGTGGGTTCAATTCCTGCATTGACTGAGGTTCTTTCTCAACCTCTCCATTTGCATGGTGCACCATAGATTTAACCACCACTACTGAGAGATTGGCTTGGTTTGTCTGCAGTGACTTTGCTTTTAGTCTGGAATCCCAGATTGCTTGCACCATGACAGAAACACTGATGGTTTTAATGTAGAAGCCATGGCAGCCTGTCTGCACACAGCAGACTCCCACAAACAGAAATGGAATCAAATGATTTAAGGATGTTGGTTGGGAGATATATAACAAAGACAACAGGGAGAACTGTTTTACTCTCCTTCGAATTGTTGCTAAGGAATCTTAGATCAGATCTGGACAACGAGAAGGTAGAATATTTTATATGAAATTATCCTGCTGGAAAGCTAAAATATTTGACTTCCTATAAAGAAGGAAACATAGTAGTCAATTTGTACACAGCAAGCAAACTAGAATGCACTATTTTCAGATAATGATGTTAATTGAAGGACTGGGATTATTGACTTAGGCTCTAGATTCCAACTCTTCCTCCATATCGAGCCATGAGATCTTTTACATTCACCCAAATGGGCATTAGTTTAACATCTCACCTGAAAGATGGAACCTCCATCAGTTCAGCACTTCCTTGCGACTGTAATGGAGTGTCAGACTTGGTATTGACAAATGAGTCTCTGGAATTAGACTTGAATTAAGGACTTTCTGATTCAGGCATAAGTGTGATATTAGCTGTCTGATACCCTTACAGAACTGCACTCCATAAATGCAGCTTTAATCTTTGTTCTTTGTCCTTATCCCCTAGGGATGGAAGCCAATTGTAGTGTTACTGGTACAACCCTAATTATGATAAATGAACTTATTATCCTTCTGAAATATGATCTAGGGACTTTTCTTTAGGGTCACTACACCTAAAGGAACTAAATCAGTCAGTTCCTTCTCTTGTGCACTATTTTATAATCCGTGCTGAAAACAAATTGAAAATGAACAAAAAAAATTATATTTGTCAGTTGAGATGTTGCCGTTAAGTAACTAGCAAAGTTTGTTTTATCAACTTACAAAAGTAGACAGTCACTCTACAGCAGACAGTAAGATAATGGGGATCTGCTGCCACCGATCCCACAGTGTTTCAATATGAGTGAATGTCTTTAAAAAGAGCTGAAAGACAGCCCTGTATCAAACTTTTAACACTGGTGCCATTTTATTTATTTTCCTGTCATTGGCATCAAATCATAAGACAATGACATTTATATAATTTATATTGCGGGTCAATCAGAGTCCAAGTTACTGTGCATTACATAGATCTCATAATCTGGAGTGATAGAAAGAAGAAACCTCAACATTATTTCTATCAAATGTTTGACCAAGAATCTCTGCTCTGCTCTTACTGGCAGCCATTGGCATGTGTGTTGGAAGCATCTGAAGGTGAACACAACGTATTTGGCTGTGTAGTGAATACATTAACCCATGCCATTAACCCTTGCTTGGGACTGAAAACCAGAACACTTGAGTCAGGGCCAGGAATGTTGACTACTGCATCACGGAAACATGTTTAAGACTCTGTGTGGAGTTTGCACGTTCTCCCCATGTCTGCGTAGGTTTCCTCCGGGTGCTCCAGTTTCCTCCCACAGTCCAAAGATGTGAGGGTCAGGTGAATTGGCTATGCTAAATTGCCCGTAGTGTTAGGTAAGGGGTAAATGTAGGGGTATGGGTGGGTTGTGCTTTAGTGGGTCGGTGTGGACTTGTTGGGCCGAAGGGCCTTTTCCACACTGTAAGTAATCTAATCTAAAACTAATTAATTGTTATTTTACCTTTTTGTCTCACATTCTAAATAATGCAGGTAATTTCTGTGGGAAATTATTATTTTTAACGTATTAAAAATCTAATACCTATACATGTGTGCACACATATACATGGAAACAGTTCTATACTAATGTATTTTTGAGAGATAAAAAGCCAAATATGTGATTCTATTTTCTATTCTCGAAATGTTGTCTTATTTCTCCATATGTTTTCCTTACCAAGATTTTCTTTTAAATTACTTCAGGCATTTCAATTAAATTGTCAAATAATGCAAAGCAACCCAGATGCCTTTTCTTTCATGATTTGCTCTGTACCCCACTAATGACAGCTTCTCAGTGTGAGCAAATTTCTGTTCAAAGATTGATTGCTCTGTTATGATTAAAAATTGCATAACAATTAGATCAAACATCAATTGTACGTCAGCATGTGGCACTTTATTAAGAAGTCAAATATAATTGACCACAGTCTTGTGTCCTGCAGTGAAGATACCTACTTTACACATATATGTTAATAAATGTCAAATACATTGAACTAAGACAGAAGTCAAACAAGTACGGTGTGTGACTTCTCTGCCATCCAACAGCTCTCTCAGGAGAAGCTCTTTATTTATTTCATCAAGTAAGTTTTTATTCATAAGTTAAATGTACTATAGCATAACAGTTTTCTCTCTTTAGATTTTATGCAGGATGTTAATGATTACAACTATTTTAGAATTGAATATCATCCACATATTTAGTTACTGAAAGAATCATTGAGCATCCAATGTTCAATCATATGGCAAAGTGCAGTCTAAATGGGATAGAGTATGTCTTTCGAAAAATTTATATGCTCAAAATCCGATTACCTGTGACTTTAATCATCTTGTAAGGGAATACAAATTGATTAATTAGTTTCAGGCTACAAGAAGTAATAAAGTTTCATCTTCTTCCCACTCTGAAACCAATTTAATCACACATTCATGAGTCAGCCATTACACTCCAGAAACAGCCCATTAGTAAACAGCCAGCAAGAACAACCCATTGCCTTGAAACATTAATTTTCTTGATGGTATTTCTTATTGCAGCTCATTTTCTAGGTTTAAATGCAGGCTGGGACCATTGCTTTGTCTGCCTGTTTGCAGACAGAGCCCAAACATGTTCTTTTTTAGAGTATTCTAACATCTCAGTCTGCACATGTCATAAGAGTACCAATGATAAATTGTTTAACTGTATGGGACAATTTGTATCATGTGTGAAATATAATGTAAATAAGAGTATGTTGAATTATTCTATGTATGTTTCTAAGTGTTATTAATAATATCAAAATCCATAATAAAAATTCCAATAATTCATCAATTGACTGCAGTCATACATCATTGAATGGTACATAACTATGTGTAGGGATAAACCATTTGCCTCACATCAGGGAATCAATGTTAATTAAATAAAGGAAATGAACCAGTTTGATCTTTTAAGCAAATGATATCAACACTGCAAACCAATTTTGTCACCAGGGAGTTCAACTCCACTATTTTTAAACACATCCAGCAGGTAACCAATAACAGTTCCAGAAATAGCTCAAAATATCCGTTTCTTATGACCCAGCGGCCACATTTCAAACAGAAGCTTTATGCGTTTCCAATAGCTGGACAAAATAAATTGCAAAAATATTTGCCTCTGAGCATCTTCAGAGAATGAAAAGCATTGAAGTGTATAGGGAACATTTTCCCTAAATGGCTATGAAGCTCCTATTGCTATTACCGAAGGTAGCATTTGGGATTGTGGGGGCGGGGGAAGGGAGGTTGGTAGCAATATCTGAAGAATTATTATGAAGCCCTGATGACTCTACATAAAGAACCCAACCTGTAAAACCAGGTTAATGCAAAAACTTAGACAAGAGCTCCTTGATCCTGGAGTTGCTGAGATCTTCAGCCACATGCAGCTGCTTTCTTGTCTCCCCATTATTATGGAGACTGAAGTGTTTAGATAGAATTGTATTTGTATCAGTTACAGTTTGTCTAGACAAAAAAAATCAAGGAAACATCTTCTCCAAATTTGTTGCACTTCAAATCTTGGGAAATTTTGAAAATTAAGATAATACTTTATACTCAAAATAAAGTGAATACGATTTGTTGGTGATCTGACAAAGAAACCCTTTATTTATATTCATAATTCTACTTCATAAATATTTAAAACAACCAAAAGGAAGTAAGACCATAAGATGTAGAAGTAAAATTAGATCATTGGGTAAATTGAGTCCACTGCACTATACAATGACATCTTGGTTGATATGATAATCATCAACTGAAAATGTGTTGCTGGAAAAGCGCAGTAGGTCAGGCAGCATCCAAGGAGCAGGAGAGTTGATGTTTCGGGCATGAGCCCTTCTTCAGGAAGGGCTCACGCCCGAAACGTCAACTCTCATGCTACTTGGATGCTGCCTGACCTGCTGTGCTTTCCAGCGACACATTTTCAGCTCTGATCTCCAGCATCTGCAGTCCTCCCTTTCTCCTGATAATCCTCAACTCCACTTTCCTGCTTTATTTCCATAACCCTTGAATCACTTAATGATTAGAAACCTATCTATCTCAATACCCAGCCTCGACAAGCATCTGCAGTAAAAATATTCCACAAATTCACTACTCTTTAAGGGCATAAAATACCTCTTGGTTTCTGTGATGCCTTTGGTCAAATATTGATGTCTAAGTTTCATTTAGTATGAAGTTGGTCAAAGATTAGTTCAATTCATTGCTCAATCAGTTCACTCAGGATAAATATTTTGTATTGCTCATCAAGATCAGTGTAAAATAAATAATAAAAAAGTGGTAATAACATATTTGTGGTTCAAGTAGGTCTAAGCTATGAGAAAGCTTGGAGTCAATGAGGCAAAGCCTGCTCTTTTATACTTTCACTTGCTGAAGATGGTCGGAGGTAAATATTTTTCAATTTGTTCAGCATGACTGTTGGGAAAAGCATAAAGTTCCTGTTTGTAATATGGCCCCTAGGTCACAGGGAAATAGGTTATTTAAAACTATTTCTGGAAATATTATTAGTTTCCTATTGAATGGATGGTAAGCTGTGAATAAAGGCAGCAAACACATACAGCCATTTGCAAAGAAGAGTGATTGATGCTCGCTCAGCTTTTTATGAAAGATTTCAGCGGTGAAAAGGACCCAAGATGTCTCGGTAGCTTGTTAGCTGCATTAGTTTAGACTGAAGCAAGAAGTTACCTGAGCTGTGAGGGGGATTGAAGCCAGGATACTGGGCATCATTCTGCACCACACTGCTCTAAACTGAACTAATCAGCCCCTGATAAAAATAAATTTCTTGCATTTATATGGCATCTTTTCTGGCATTGGGTCGTCCCAACTTTCTTTACAGCCAATGAAGTACTTTTGATATGTCACTGCAATTTTAATGTGGATTTAGTCGTCAATTTGATCACCACAAGCTCCCTCTGGCAACATCAGAAACACGACTTTTGTGACATTGGTTGAGAGATTAATATTAGTGAAGTGACCAAGACTATTCTTCAAATTGAGCTCTGGGAACTTTGACATTTAAAAGAGGATAGACTAAGCCCTAATCTTTCAAATGTCTTACATTTGGATTTTTAACTTAAATGGTTGAAAATGTTACTCGAATGCAGTAGCTAGCACATGCTCAGATTTGCACATTTCTGGAACCAAATTGGAGATTCATATGTGCACTGTTGGTGAGCTCGCACATTAAGAACAATGCATTCTAATACACTGCCTGAAGGTACCAGGACTGATCGACCCACAGGAGATTTGAATTTGCTGGTTGAAAGAGTGAGTGTGCAAAGCCTTTCTCCCATAAATAAGATTAAGGCAATGAGTCTTTGCCTATTGCTTGCCAATTGCAGCAATTTCTTAACCCACAGACTAACTTAATCTCAGTGCATTTACATCAGTGGGTGCAAATTTTCTGCGTCCTTAGGGGCTCCAGTGAGTCACAATGCACTGCTCTGGTAATTTGATGATCAACACCAGCAACTGAGCTGGAGGCAACAAAGTTCTGATATTTGCTCACTTCTTCAAATGAGAGTAGGTCTAATGTCCCAAATGAGTGCATCATATGTCCCAAGATCAATAGTGGGAAATAGTTTTGGGGAAGAATCACAGAATCCCTGCAGTGTGGATGCAGGCCATTCAGCCCATCAAATCCATACCAGCCTTCTGAAGAGCATCCCACACAGATCCGACCCCCTACTCTACCTCTGTAACCCCAATGAATAATAATCCACCTAACTGCACATCTTTGGATTGTAGGAAGAAACCGGAGCACCCAGAGGAAACACGCAAACGTGAGGACAATGTGTAAATTCCACACAGCCAATCGCCCAAGGGTGCAATCTAAGCCGGGTCCCTGGAACTGTGAGGCAGGAGTGCTAACCACTGAGCCACTGTGCCACCAACTGTTTTTTTTTCTGATCTTCCTAACTTAGTACCTAATATGTTCAATTAAATTAAAAATTTGAAAATTTATTTGGGGCCTATGATTTCTGGATTTTAGAAGAATGAAATGTCACCTCATGGTACAAAATTCCTGAAGGGCTTGTGAGGGAAGGTACTGAGGGGTCCTGATATAATTGCCTTTCCACTGACTGAAGTGTCTGAAGTAAGGGACGTAGTCTCAGAACAAGGGGTTGGAGAATTCGCTTCATTTACAGTGATATATATTTTTGGAATTCTCTCACTTAGAAGGGCAAAAGAAATGTTAGGTCATTGAACAAGATGGAAATCAAGCAATTTTGGAATAATGCAGAAGTAAAGAGTTGAAGTTGGCAACTAACCATGATCTTACTGAATGACAGAATAGACTTACATGAAGGGCCCTGTGACCTATTCCTGCTTCTATTTCTTATGTTCTTGCACAGCACCCTTCCTGATAAATCCTGATCAGCTTGTAAAGTGTCTTCTGAAGTGCAGTCATGGCTGTGAACTGGGGAAATGAAATACTCCAATTTGAAAACAAACAGCAATGACATAGAGGACGAATAATTTATTTCAGTAACATTGGTTGAAGAAATTGGGAGAGCTTCCCTGTATTTCCCTAAGCATATGCCGACACATTCTGGCTTAAGGATATCTGATACCAGTAACTGACACCATCGGACGTGTGTGGATTTATGTAGGTGGCCATTTTTATGTCCATCTTTTTTGTGCCTGGACCAATTATTCCAACATCATAAGTAAATACAGTTGCACTGCTAATGCTCTGCAACTAGGTGTCACCATCACATTTGGAAAATAACGTACTATGTAGCAGTTATAAAGAATTTCTAAAGACTGATCATTAAAAGTTGACTAACATTTTAAAATAGCAACTGCATCACAACTCCTATATAATGGGCTACGAAATATTGAACACATTATTTAAAATAGATTAGTAGCATTGTCAGAATTATAGTCACTCGCCAAGTGCTGTATTGTAGGGGATAAAGCTGTCCACCTGATATAATGGTCTTTACATTCAGCATCCAGCTGTCAGATTTTCTTTTCTACTGCTGTGGTCTCTTTTTAAATGTCTTTCTATCTTTAACATGCATATTTGCTGCTTGATCCTTCTAGTCATCTATCAAATGGACTTTAAATTGACTCCATGTGTGTCAATATCTGGGACTCTTCCCTGGAGAGTTAAACAGCTCCTTCAGCAATACACTTCAATCTTTCTCACCCAAGAGAACTTAAGGCCTTTGTGAAATAATGTTTGTCGAAAAGCTGATTGAACTTTAAATGTTCTGTGTGTACTTTGATCACAAATTATAATCAGATGTAGTGTCATCAGCAGTGCACAAAATCTATTAGATAGCAGATTGGATGGGCCTTACCAAAAAAAATTGCAAATGAGCAATGGGCCAAATTCTATAAAGAGTCCCACAAAGTGTAGCTTTCTTTAATATAACTTACAATCAATAAGAAGTTTGCATGATATCCCACATATTGAGATCAATTGGAAGAACCATTTATTTGCATAGTGGCGGCTCTAGTGACAGTGAGTAGATTTACATTGATTTTCCTGAGAATTCTGCACCATGGGTTGATGTGTGCAGAGCTTCTATACTGTTTTTCATTGATATCTCTTAAGGACTGTTTGAGCAAGTGGCCATAAGGCTGCATATAGTCACTTGAAACAATGCTGTGCATGCCCATGCACAGTTCTCCCCTAGCGGGGCAGAAACTCCTTGGTGCCCTGATCTGTGCCCAACTCTGGCACAGAATAGCCAACTTGGGATTAAATTCATCCTTGGGCCTTATCAGAATGAATCAGGCCAATTACAACCATCAATCAGGACCCAGAGCTCTACCACACAATCTTTCAGCCAAAATCACAATGAGTAATGAGCTGACTATACCTGGGACAGAAGCAGGATCATAACACCCTTCGCTTGAAGGAATAATGCTCCTTGAACAAAGAAACTTGGATGAATTTGTCGTTGAATGTCACCAGAAGAATAAGAATACTTCAGACAAATTGCAAAGTTCCTTTCAAATTTTACAAATTCCACTTCCAAACCTTGAAAAAATTACATTCAACAAAGTCTGCTGACATGGGCATATTACATATTCAAAATGGTGGCGAGGTATAGTGATTGTAATGAGGCCAGCTCAACTCATAGAATATGAGTTCCCTCACTGGGGCTGTTAACCTGGTCCAATCAGGGAGCCCTGGCTGACAGAAACAAACAGGAATGAGAGACATCCTCACACTCTGAGAGCTGGATCTGAAGAGGCAGTATCAGACTCAAGGACTCTTCATATGCAAATAAAGGATGGCTTGGCGACAGGATACTGGCCTCTATGGAGTAATTTCAGTGGTGATGAGAATAAAGCACATTTCTGAAGAAATTCACTTGCAACAATTGTCTTTAGATGTGGTAAGCATTTCTTGCCTCATGCCATTATTTCAGAACCTTGACTCATATGACCCTGCTGTCAAAGACTGGACCCAGTATGTGGAAAGAATGCACTATTTTTTCAGGGCAAATAATGCTGGGGCAAATGAAAGGCAATGAGTAATTCTCCTGACAACATGCGGACCCGTTTTTCTCGTTTTATTAGAAGCCTGACTCTCTCTGAGGCACCAGATACTAAAACCTTTCAAGAGTTGACAGATTTAGTTAAGAAATATTATGACCCCAAGCATCCTATAATCTGATACGCTATCAGTTTTAATCAGCAACTGAAGGACCAGGGGAACTGGTGTTGGGATTTTTGACTAGGTTAAGATGACTGGCAGAGGCCTGTAACTTATCCCTTAATACGATGCTGAAGGAGCATTTGATATGAGGGATTAATGATTTAATCATGCAAAAGTCCCACTAGCCAAAGCCCAACTAGACTTCAAACAGACACTACACCTGCTTTATCATTAGAAAATGTGGAAAGTGGAATATACGAGTTGCAGGGTATTCCAATGGATATGAACACCCTTGCCAGTCTGACTGAACTTAGGGAACACCACTTGAGTGCAAGCATTTGCATAGCCTCACTCAGGACATACCCTATTCAGAGGGACTCTAGGTTGGCCCACAGTATAATCCCAAAATAAAACTGCGCCTCTGCCAAATGGTTAAAATTTTCTTAAGGATCCAGACTGGCATGCCACTACGGTTGCAGTTGGTATGCAGATTCAAGACAGGAACACAATCCTACCAGACCTAAATTGAGTAAGATAACGCATTAGCTGGTATTGAGGAGAATGCATACCCTGGAAAGGCCACCTACATCTTGGTTAGAACAGTTAATTTGCTTAGCAACAGAACAAATCAATATAAATGACTGGTTAAATACTTATCCGGTTCTATTGGAGGCCAATTCTATCATGCCCATATCAGTGACTTCAGAAGCAGTCTCTAACAAAGTTAAAAATCACACAACAACAGGTTATAGTCCAAGAGGTTTAATAGGAAGCACACTAGTTTTTGGAGCGTTTCTCCTTCATCAGCTGATAGTGGAGGGCTCAATCCTAACACACAGAATTGATAGCAAAAATTTACAGTGTGATGTAACTGAAATTATACATTAAAAAATTGATTTTCTGTTAAGTCTTTCATCTGTTTGAATACCATGATAGTTTCACTTCTTTCATGGTATTCAAACAGATGAAAGACTTAACAGACAATCAATTTTTCAATGTGTAATTTCAGTTACATCACGCTGCAAATTTTTGCTATAAATTCTGTGTGTTACGATCGAGCCCTTCACTATCGCCTGATGAAGGAACAACGCTCCAAAAGCTAGTGTGCTTCCAATTAAACCTGTTGGACTATAACCTGGTGCTGTGTGATTTTTAGCTTTGTACACCCCAACAGTCCAACACTAGCAACTCCAAATCAAGTGTCTAAAAAAGTTTGCTCTGGACTGTTTGCATAAGACCTCAGCTAAACTGAGAACCCAAACCAAGGAACCTTTACAGATTCAAGGTACAACCTCAGTTCTGGCCTCTTATGAAAGCAGCAACCTGGTTCAGTTACCATTGATTGTAGTAAAAAGCTCAGGCCTAATCAAATTGGTTGAGGGAGATTCACTGGATTGACTCAGCATTTTTCAATTAGAAAATAGCTGCCTGAGTGAAGTCCTAATGACAAACAAGGTCTTCCAGGAAGGTTTTGGGATTATCAGAGGAGCCAAGGCCACATTACATGTTGACCAGGAAGCAGCTCCATGATTCTGCAAGGTCTGCCCATTGCCACTTGCCCTCCAGGTAAACGTAGATGCAGAAATCAGAAGTCTAACACGTGAAGTCAAACCAGTCCAATTTGTGGAATGGCCAGCACCAGTTAGACTGATTTGAAGCTTGATCATTTGGCTTAGAGTTGTGGCAATTTTAAACAAATGGTAAACCACTTTTCACAGCTGGACATGTTCTCAATCCCTTGGATAGAAGAGTTATATGTGAAGCTGGCAGGGGTGCTGTCCTTCACAAAGGTGAACATGAGTCATGTGTGTTTTCTATTGCATTTAGATGAAGACTCCCAAAATTATACTGCAATTAATACCCATTATATATTGTACCATTTTACGAGGCTGCCATTTGGGGTATTGTCAACTTGTTCAATATTCTTATGGATAATTAAGAACATTTTACTAGGTCTACTCAAGTTTCTTGGGTTGGTAAATTATTATGGAATGTTCATACATAGCCTGGTCTCCAGCTTGGCACCTTTGCATTAACTCTTAAAGTAAGTCAGCCTTAGAAATGATCATGTAGCCAAACCAAAGCTTTCAGTCAAATGAAGAAACAGCACTCATTCTCTCAGGTTTGGCATGTTATGATTCCAAGCAAGATCTGGTATTGACATACAATGCCTCTCCAGGTGGCATCAGTGTCGTATTAAGACCATAAGACCGTAAGACATAGGAGTGGAAGTAAGGTCATTCGGCCCATCGAGTCCACTCCGCCATTCAATCATGGCTGATGGGCATTTCAACTCCACTTACCCGCATTCTCCCCGTAGCCCTTAATTCCTGTGACATCAAGAATTAGTTCATAGGTAGACCAATGGAGAGCAATGGCCAAAACGCAGGACTTTGGCTAATGCAGACCGAACATACGCCCAAATTGAGACAGGAGGATTGGTGATCATATTTGGCAGCAGTAGGAACCAACAATATCTTAATGCACAAAAAAAATTGTGAAAATAGCAGACTATAACCCCCTACTATGGCTGCTTAATGAGGACATAGCTTCAGACTGAATGTAGTGGGGAGCTCTAGTTGTAAATGCCTCTAATTACAAGTTGAAACTGTCCAGGTGAGCAAGTAGAGAATATGGATGAATTGAACTAACTCCCATTGGCGGATACATCACTGGTTTTAATGTAATATAATGGTTTCAAAACATACATCAAAACACTTTCCTGTCATAGCTGATGACATCAGACTTTGGACGCTGAAAGCTGTAGCCCTGGCAAAACTGAAGCAGCTGGGGGGTGATGGGGAATCAAAGGGCTGCCACAACCACAAAGTGAAACCTTTTTGGGACTGGAGAGACTGGGTAACAGTAGATGATGGCATATTATTATGGGCAACAAGAGTAATTGCTCTTAAAAAACGTTGCTGCCAGATACTAACTGAACTCCTCCAGGGTCATCCAGGGGTCTCCAAAATGAAGTTGTTGGTGAGATGTTATGTTTGGTGGCCAGGCATGAAAGCAGACATTGCCACATTGGTGGGGCTGGACTTAGAGGGCCAACAAAGACAAAAATTACTGCCAGCAGCACCCCCACATTCGTGGAAATAGCCAGGTAAACCCTGAACTCAGTTACACAGCGACTATTTAGGTCCTTTCATAGAATCAATATTCTTAGAGATTGTGGACACCCATTCTACAAGAATGATGCCAGGGTTGGAAGATTTGAGCTGCACGGAGAGGCTGAACAGGCTGGGATTGTTTTCCCTGGACCATCAGAGGCTGAGGGGTGACCTTATAGAGATTTACAAAATTATGAGGGGCAGGGATAGGATAATAGGCAAAGTATTTTCCCAGGGGTTGGCGAGTCCAGGGAAATAGAGGGCATAGGTTTAGGGTGAGAGGGGAAAGATATAAAAGAGACCTATGTGGCAACTTTTTCACACAGAAGGTGGTATGTGTGTGGAATGAGCTGCCAGAGAAAGAGGTGGAGGCTGGCACAATTGAAACATTTAAGACGCATTTGGATGGGTATATGAATAGGAATGGTTTGGAGGGATATGGGCCAGGTGCTGGCAGGTGGGACTAGATTGGGTTGGGATATCTGGTCGGCATGGACGGATTGGACCGAAGGATTTGTTTCCATGCTGTACATCTCAATGACTCTATGACTCTATGACTGGGCAAGCGTAGATTCCATTTGCCCAACACTGGGACCACGATAGAAAAACTGCGTGCATCTTCTCAGTACACAGAAGTGTTGGTCATAGATAATGGGCCATTGTTTACCAGCATAGTACTTGTGTATTTCTGAAAGTTGGATGGAATTCAACTTATAGGGAGAGCTCCACACAATCCATCATCCAATGGTTTAGCAGAAAGAACAGTCTAAACTTTGAAGGCAGTCTTGAAGGAACAGCCGGACTGGACCACAGTAACAGCCCCAATCAGTGAGCCCTGGCTGGCAGACGGAAAGAGGAGTGGCAGAGATTCTGACAGTCTAGCTGCTAACTCTGATGAGACAGTGCCAGAGTCAAAGACTTTCCACAAAGGGAGACTTGGTAATGGGCTACCGGTCTGCATGGAATTATTTCACAGAGACGAATCCCCAAGCCTTGCACCATTCCAACTTGGCAAAAGCAAAAAATTCAGGAATCACAGCACTCAGGTGAAAGCCTGGTTTAACACTCTGATGTGACATCAATATTTTAATTAAGAAAATGGGGAAGCCCATATCGCACTGTAAACACCAGAAAAGAAAAATTACTGGAACTAAGTAAAGTTACAGAAAGTTAGATATTGAAGGTTACTGAGTGTTAAATACTTGTTATAATTTCTGAGAAGTTTTCTTGTGGGCTGGAAACACCACAGATGCTCCACTTACTTTGGGAATGGCCCTTTTGGGAATGGTCCTTTCAGCCTCCTCACTCCTATTCCCCTCCACCTGTCCTCTTCTTCACCCCACTAGCATCCCTTTGCACTAAATTTGTGCTTGGCAACCACTCATTGGGACTTCTGTGGCTTTTGGCCCAGAGAAAGTTCCTGCTCCTGCTTCTTGGCCATTGAAGACCAAATAAGAGTTAAAATAACCCAGGTCTCATGTTCAAAGTTCACAAATACGCCGGCCAGCCTTGCATCCCAACTCACTGTGAATTAAAGTCAGGCGTGATCATAATGCACCCAACCTGAACTTCATGAGTATTCTTCTTCACTCACAAGGTGTGAGCTTTACTGGCTGGGCCAGCATTTATTGTCTATCTTTAGTTGCCTGAGAGAAGATAGTGGCCAGCTCCCATCTTGAACTGCTGCACTTCATTTGGTGTGGGTAGATCCTTCATGCCATCAGTGAGGATGTTCCAGGAATTTGACCCAGCAATATTAAGGAACGGTGATATATTTCTAAGTCTGAATGGTAAGCAACCTGGAGGAGTGTTCTCATGTATCTGTTGCCCTTGAGCTTCCAGATGGAAGTGTTTGGAAGGTGCTGATTAAGGAGCCTTGGTCAATTTTCACAGTGCAATGCAGTCTAGGGTGATTTCTGCTGAAAACCATACAGACCACTCAATCTATTGGACCCTTTGCTAGTCCAACTAACGCCTATAGCCTAAACAATTAATATTGTATAGATTTGTTTGCATTACAATGCACAGCTGCATCACAAAACAATGATTGCATTTTTAAAAAAAGTTTTTTATCGATACATTTTAATTTAGTTTTTTTTAGTGTTTGTGCTTTGCTTGAAGTTAAATCTATGCAACAAAATTAGGTTTATGTAAAATCATTATTATCACTAAGTCAACAATCTTGTTGGATCACTTGTAGCCAATATTCACTAGAGGCAGACAATGAAAAAAAATCTATTCACGGACAACATCAGAAACTGATGGCACTATTTGTTAATCAATGATCACCATTTAAGCAGTGAAAATGGAATTTGTTTTCGTCTGTGTGATGTACAAAGCAATTTTGAGGGAATATCCTCTCAAGGGAACTGATTTACATGGGTGTTTGTGTTAGCTCTTGTTTGTGTTAGCTCAATACCTAGAACATGAATGGATGGAGCAAACGTCGATGGTGTTGATCCTCACCTATTTTTGATTTAAATCTGTGAACAAATGAAATCGGAGCAACCATACACCTGGAGGCTGCTCCTGCCATGATCTTATTGAATGGTGATCTGTTATTTGATTGATTAATTTACTTATTGTTAGGTGCACCAAAGTACAGTGAAAAGCATTGTTCACATGCAATGCAGACAGATCATAGAATGTACAGATCAAAAATACAGGTTACATTGTACAGGGCATGCACTAGGTGAGATCGATGTTCACAAGATCAGTATTATTTGAGGCTAGAGAGTTTATTCAGCAGTCTAATAATGTTTGTGTGTTGAAATCCACTTTCTCATCTACCCCCCAAAAACCTTAATACCCTGCCACATAAGAATGTACCGATTTTTGCTTTAAAAGTGCTAATGTCTTGTTTGCACTGCTTTCTCAGACAGTGAATTCCAAAGAGGTATAACCATCTGAGAGAAAAACACATTTCTCCTCATCTCCATCCTGAAAGTAAGATGCTTAATTTTAAAACAGTGCTCCCTAGTTCTGGATTGTCCTATCAGTGGAAACATCCTTTCTGTATCCACCATGTCAAGACCATTCAGAGTTATACATACCACAATTACGTTACCTCTCACTTTTCTAATATCCAGTGGAACAAGCCCAGTCTATCCAACCTATCTTGAGAACACAACCCACTTATTCCAGATATCAATCAAGTAAACCTCCCAAGAAACTTTTCTAATGCATTTACATCCTTATTTAAGTAAATAAGGAGACCAAAAACTGCACACAGTATTCTTGATGTGGTCTCCCCAATGCCCTGTTTAACTGAAGTCTGATGTCCTCACTTTCATGTTCAATTCCTTTTGTAATGAACAGTAGCATCCCAAAAGCTCTCTTCATTGTGCGTTGCACCTGCATACATGAGAGATAGGTTTCATTGGAAAGCAATAGCATTTATTGTCAATTCCTCGTTGCACTTGAACTAATTGATCACTGAGGACAATTCAGAGGGTAGTTGTTAGGCAGCTATAAACCAGGTAAGGATGAAAGATTCCGTCTACAAAGACTATTAGCAAACTAGATGAGTTTTCCAGGACAATCGACAGTTTCACAGGCACCAGTACTGAGACTATCTTTTAATTACAGACTTATGAATGGAGTTTAAGTCACATAGTGGGTTTTGAACATTTGCCCCCAAAGTGTCAGCATAGGGTTCTGGATTACTTGTCTTGTGACAATCATGAGAAGCAGGGCTTCTGTGACAGGTCTAAGAATTTGAGTAATGCTTTCCGCTGTCTTAGTATCCTCAGCTCTTACCTATGCCTCCAAATAGTGTATAAGGTACTCCAGAGAGCAACCTACCCAACTTAGGGTGAGTGTTTCAACAGTTGGTAGAGTACATTACCCTTCCAGAATGAAAACGCAAGGCTTTTCATTTTTGCAATAAAAGCAAATTACTGCAGATGCTGGAATCTGAAACCAAAAGAGAAAATGCTGGACAATCTCAGCAGGTCTAGCAGCATCTGTAAGGAGAGAAAAGAGCTGACATTTCAAGTCTAACTGACCCTTTGCCAAAGTTAAAAAAGGGGGAAATAGGGAGGTATTTATACTAGGCTACGAGAAGGTGAGTCATGGCTCCAGAAGCAAAGGTAGCAATGAAGTGGTAATAATGACAGTGCATGGAGAGATTATAGGGAGAGGAGCAGTGAATGACCAAGGCTGAAGCCAGTGCTACGTGACAAAATATGTGGGGGATGGAGGGGATGGGTGAAGCAGAGGCAAAATGGAAAATAGGGGAGCAGAATGAAAACAGAGTGGTCGAGATGGGATAATCATCTGTAGTTGTTGAATTCAATGTTGAGACCGGCAGGCTGTAACATGCCTAGTCGGAAGATGAGATGCTGTTCCTGATTGTGTACAGGTCCCGGATCTTCCTGTGGCTTGTCACTTCAACACATTATCCTGCTCCCATACCCACATGTCTGTCCTTGGCCTGCTGCAATGTTCCAGTGAAGCTCAACGCAAACTGGAGGAACAGCATCTCACCTTCCGAGTAGGCACGTTACAGCCTGCTGGTCTCAACATTGAATTCAACAACTTCAGATGATTATCCCATCTCGACCTCTCTGTTTTCATTCTGCTCCATAATTTTATTTCATTTATTTTAATTCCCCCTTTTTTAAATACAATTTTTCACTGTTCTGTACCTCTTATTTCTTGATTGTCTCTCTTTCTCTTGCTCCCCACTCTCTCATCATCTTTTTCCTCTCCTCTTGCCTCTTTGCTACCCTTCTCCCCTGTTTTCCATTTTGCCTCTGCTTCACCCATCCCCTCCATCCCCCACATATTTTGTCACATAGCACTGGCTTCAGCCTTGGTCATTCACAGCTCCTCTCCCTATAATCACTCCATGCACTTTCATTATCATCTCTTTATTGCTACCTTTGCTTCTGGAGCCAAGACTCACCTTCTCTCAGCCTAGTATAAATACCTCGGGTAAAAAATGAGGTCTGCAGATGCTGGAGATCACAGTTGAAAATGTGTTGCAGGTTAAAGCACAGCAGGTCAGGCAGCATCCAAGGAATAGGAAATTCAACGTTTCGGGCATAAACCCTTCATCAGGAATGAGGAAAGTGTGTCCAGCAGGCTAAGATAAAAGGTAGGGAGGAGGGACTTGGGGGAGGGGCGATGGAGATGTGATAGGTGGAAGGAGGTCAAGGTGAGGGTGATAGGCCGGAGTGGGATGGGGGCGGAGAGGTTAGGAAGAAGATTGCAGGTTAGGAGGGCGGTGCTGAGTTCGAGGGAACCGACTGAGACAAGGTGGGGGGAGGGGAAATGAGGAAACTGGAGAAATCTGAGTTCATCCCTTGTGGTTGGAGGGTTACCAGGCGGAAGATGAGGCGCTCTTCCTCCAACCGTCGAGTTGTTATGTTTTGCCGGTGGAGGAGTCCAAGGACCTGCATGTCCTCGGTGGAGTGGGAGGGAGAGTTAAAATGTTGAGCCATGGGGTGGTTGGGTTGGTTGGTCCGGGCGTCCCTGAGGTGTTCTCTGAAGCGTTCCGCAAGTAAGCGGCCCGTCTCCCCAATGTAGAGGAGGCCACATCGGGTGCAGCGGATGCAATAGATGATGTGTGTGGAGGTACAGGTGAACTTGTGGCGGATATGGAAGGATCCCTTGGGGCCTTGGAGGGAAGTGAGGGAGGAGGTGTGGGCGCAAGTTTTACATTTCCTGCGGTTGCAGGGGAAGGTGCCGGGAGTGGAGGTTGGGTTGGTGGGGGGGTGTGGACCTGACGAGGGAGTCACGAAGGGAGTGGTCTTTGCGGAACGCTGATAGGGGAGGGGAGGGAAATATATCCCTGGTGGTGGGGTCCGTTTGGAGGTGGCGGAAATGAGGGCGGATGATACGTTGTATGCGGAGGTTGGTGGGGTGGTAGGTGAGAACCAGTGGGGTTCTGTCTTGGTGGTGGTTGGAGGAGCGGGGCTCAAGGGCGGAGGAGCGGGAAGTGGAGGAGATGCGGTGGATGGCATCATCGATCACGTTTGGGGGGAATCTGCGGTCCTTGAAGAAGGAGGCCATCTGGGCTGTGCGGTGTTGGAACTGGTCCTCCTGGGAGCAGATGCGGCGGAGACGAAGGAATTGGGAATATGGGATGGAGTTTTTGCAGGGGGCAGGATGGGAGGAGGTGTAGTCCAGATAGCTGTGTGAGTCAGTCGGTTTATAGTTGATGTCTGTGTTGAGTCGGTCGCCTGAGATAGAAATGGAAAGGTCTAGGAAGGGGAGGGAGGAGTCTGAGACAGTCCAGGTGAATTTTAGGTCGGGATGGAAGGTGTTAGTAAAGTTGATGAACTGTTCAACCTCCTCGTGGGAGCACGAGGCAGCGCCGATACAGTCATCGATGTAGCGGAGGAAAAGGTGGGGGGTGGTGCCAGTGTAGTTGCGGAAGATGGACTGTTCCACATAGCCTACGAAGAGACAGGCATAGCTGGAGCCCATGCGGGTGCCCATGGCAACTCCTTTAGTTTGGAGGAAGTGGGAGGATTGAAAAGAGAAGTTATTCAGGGTGAGGACCAGTTCAGTCAGTCGAAGGAGGGTGTCAGTGGAAGGGTACTGGTTGGTGCGGCGGGAAAGGAAGAAGCGGAGGGCTTTGAGTCCTTCGTGATGGGGGATGGAGGTGTACAGGGACTGGATGTCCATCATGAAAATAATGCGTTGGGGACCGGGGAAGCGAAAATCCTGGAGGAGGTGGAGGGCGTGGGTGGTGTCCCGAACGTAGGTGGGAAGTTCTTGGACTAAAGGGGACAGAACCGTGTCATGGTATGCGGAGATGAGTTCGGTGGGGCAGGAGCAGGCTGAGACAATGGGTCAGCCGGGGCATTCAGGTTTGTGGATTTTGGGCAGGAGGTAGAAACGGGTGGTGCGGGGTTGTGGGACTATGAGGTTGGAGGCGGTGGATGGTCGAATGAGGGTGTCAAGGAGTTTAACTTCTCTTTTCAATCCTCCCACTTCCTCCAAACTAAAGGAGTTGCCATGGGCACCCACATGGGCCCCAGCTATGCCTGTCTCTTCGTAGGATATGTAGAACAGTCCATTTTCCACAACTACACTGGCACCACCCCCCACCTTTTCCTCCGTTACATCGATGACTGTATCGGCGCTGCCTCGTGCTCCCACGAGGAGGTTGAACAGTTCATCAACTTTACTAACACCTTCCATCCTGACCTCAAATTCACCTGGACTGTCTCAGACTCCTCCCTCCCCTTCCTAGACCTTTCCATTTCTATCTCAGGCGACCGACTCAACACAGACATCAACTATAAACCGACTGACTCCCACAGCTATCTGGACTACACCTCCTCCCACCCTGCCCCCTGCAAAAACTCCATCCCATATTCCCAATTCCTTCGTCTCCGCCGCATCTGCTCCCAGGAGGACCAGTTCCAACACCGCACATCCCAGATGGCCTCCTTCTTCAAGGACCGCAGATTCCCCCCAAACGTGATCGACGATGCCCTCCACCGCATCTCCTCCACTTCCCGCTCCTCCGCCCTTGAGCCCCGCTCCTCCAACCGCCACCAAGACAGAACCCCACTGGTTCTCACCTACCACCCCACCAACCTCCGTATACAACGTATCATTCGCCGTCATTTCCGCCACCTCCAAACGGACCCCACCACCAGGGATATATTTCCCTCCCCTCCCCTATCAGCGTTCTGCAAAGACCACTCCCTTCGTGACTCCCTCGTCAGGTCCACACCCCCCACCAACCCAACCTCTACTCCCGGCACCTTCCCCTGCAACCGCAGGAAATGTAAAACTTGCGCCCACACCTCCTCCCTCACTTCCCTCCAAGGCCCCAAGGGATCCTTCCATATCCGCCACAAGTTCACCTGTACCTCCACACACATCATCTATTGCATCTGCTGCACCCGATGTGGCCTCCTCTACATTGGGGAGACGGGCCGCTTACTTGCGGAACACCTCAGGGACGCCCGGACCAACCAACCCAACCACCCCGTGGCTCAACACTTTAACTCTCCCTCCCACTCCACCGAGGACATGCAGGTCCTTGGACTCCTCCACCGGCAAAACATAACAACACGACGGTTGGAGGAAGAGCGCCTCATCTTCCGCCTGGTAACCCTCCAACCACAAGGAATGAACTCAGATTTCTCCAGTTTCCTCATTTCCCCTCCCCCCACCTTGTCTCAGTCGGTTCCCTCAACTCAGCACCGCCCTCCTAACCTGCAATCTTCTTCCTAACCTCTCCGCCCCCATCCCACTCCGGCCTATCACCCTCACCTTGACCTCCTTCCACCTATCACATCTCCATCGCCCCTCCCCCATGTCCCTCCTCCCTACCTTTTATCTTAGCCTGCTGGACACACTTTCCTCATTCCTGATGAATGGTTTATGCCCGAAACGTCGAATTTCCTATTCCTTGGATGCTGCCTGACCTGCTCTGCTTAAACCAGCAACACATTTTCAACTAGTATAAATACCTCCCTATTTCCCCCTTTTTAACTTTTACAAAGGGTCAGTTAGACTCAAAATATCAGCTCTTTTCTCTCCTTACAGATGCTGCCAGACCTGCTGAGATTTTCCAGCATTTTCTCTTTTGGTTTTTAATTTTTATGTCTTTTTCAAATTGTGAACTAAAATGAGAAAAGCTGCTTTAAGGAATTGCTGAATGTTTTAAAAAGCAAATAAACTGGCAAGTATCATATTAAACAACACTTTGAACAAGCAGTAATTGAAGGTTGGGCTGTAGACAAAACAGAGCTTTGGGAGTTATGTGTAGAGATAAAAGTGGATAAGAACAAGAAGTTGATTAACTATAGAATCACAGACAAGGCAGAAGTCTGATTCCTGATGAAGGGCTCCTGCCAGAAACATCAATTTTCCTGCTCCATGGATGCTGCCTGACCTGCTATGCTTTTCCAGCACCACTCTAATCTTGATATAGAATCATACAGTCATACAGCACATATATTCCACAACCACCTGATGAAGGAGCATCGCTCCAAAAGCTTGTGTTTTCAAATAAACCTGTTGGACTATAACCTGATGTTGTGTGATTTTTAACTTTGTACATCCCAGTCTAACACCAGCATCTCCAAATCAAGAATGAGAAATTTAAATTCTGAGGAAAGGTTGAAGAATCAGGGGCTTTTCTCCTTTGAAAGAAGGGTGAAAGGAGATTTGACTGAGGTTTTCAGATCACAAGCTAGCTGGATAAAGTAGATCAGAAGAAGCTGCTCTTGCTCATAAAAAAAGGGCACAGATTTAAAATAAGACATAAACAAAACAAGAATGATGAAGCATTGTTTTCCAAACAGTGAGTAGTTGGGGTATGGAATACCCTTATTTCCATGACTAATCACCATGATAACCAACTGGAACAAATAAAAATGTGATCTATTAAGCCAGGCTTCATTCTGAAATTTGACCTGTTCAATATTGCCACCAGTTGAAAACATTCAAGAGACATACTATGTCAGTTTATGTTTCAGAGATATGCTCATACATTAGACTGTACACAGCACATAACCCGAGAATACAAAAAGCGCACACTCCCTCTTACCTCACATCACTTGAGGTATGACATGCTATTGGAAACATGTTGCTTTATTTAACTTAATATATTAATGTTAGCCCAGACACAGATGTGCCTGATAATGTTTCTACATAATAGTAATAACTGTCTATTAGATTCTTTAATACCACAATATCTATGTCCAGATCCTTGTGTTACTGGAAATAATAAAATCAATACTGCAACAGGTCAAATATCCTGGAGACAAATGCACACCAACTGGGGAGAGAATTGATTGTCAGCTTTTGCTCAGACAATCTGCCAGTGCTTAACAACTTAAGATAAAAGAGTTTCAAGTGCTTGCAGTTTCTGCTACTGATTCTTTGAAGAGTCTACATGATTGACACTTAATCATTTTTCAAAATTCTATCGTCACTTATGATTCATTGGTTCCATTGTATGGATCTGAAGTGTCATACCTTAGAATGGAGGGTATCAGGATCTTGGGTGAGGTGAATAGAGAGCCACAGCTTGGCATAGAGATTATGAGGGACCATAAACCATAAATCCTTCAAAGCTGACCTGACTCCATGAAAACTGCAGAGCACAATACAATGCTCATTCCCACAGTGGAACAAGCTAAGCCGGAAGTGCTGGGTGTGAGGTCGTGCTGTGAAACATCCTGCTGAAACTTCAACAGTGAACTGGTAGAAATTAGGAAATCAGGGAGTGAGATCAGGAATCCTGGAATCAGATCCTGCCTGCCATTTTCTCACCTCTATGAAACGCCATGAAAATGCAGCTCCTAATAACCCCAGGAACTACTAGGAGGCCACAAAAATGTTTTTGTAATTGTAGATTCAAACAAAATCTTAATATTTTTATGCTTTATGGCTGAACAGTACAGATTGTGTGCATAGTTTTGAGCTGGTACTCCCTGTTTACATAGGGCCACATTCCCAGTTACTTCACTTATTGTCACCCTTAAATTACTCAACATTTTATCTGTTAAATTTTAATCCATGCATTAATCATTCCCAGAGTGTGATGTATTTAATGTGGGAATACTGCAATATGGCAACAAATATTAAAACCATTAACGTTAGCTCTTTATGTAAATTGTCAGTGTTATTTTTGGTCAGATACACACAAGTTCATTTCTTGGTTATCACTTGTTACGACAATTAACTTGGGTCAGTGACCTACATGTGCTCACCTTTTATACTGTACATTCTTAAACAGTCTAAATCATGCAAAGAAAAAACATGGTCTTCTGAATTGAATGGACCTTGACATCGATATGTCACTGTCAGAAAGGATGACAGGCCAATAGCAAACAATGAGCTCCTACCGACAAACAGCTGACTACTGAGCTGCAACTGGATATGTCCGTCAGAGGGGGCCTCTTGAGCTTTCCTTGGCAGGTGATCCACTTGAAGGGAGGCCTCTCTGATGTTTCGTTCTGCTTCAACATAATGCCACTGATTGTCGTTCAAATGCGTAGGTGATTTCACAGTCACCTCAAATGGTCCATTACCCACATCAAATGAAAGAACCACCTCAGATGGAGCTGAAAAAGAAATCACACAGCATGCAAACAAAGGTAACTAGCTTTGACCTGAAGAGAAGGTTCCTGAACTGGACAGAATAATGTATTTATGTTTCTTTTCTGACAAAATGCAATTAGGCCCCACTGTATTAACAATGACCCATCCTTGGAAAATAGCAGAAGAAATAGATTTATTTTTCATGTCTAATTTGGGTCACTTCACATAACACAAATAGAACCTGAGCGGAATATGTTATGAATGGAGAGTTAATTTTAATTTATTTTCTCCTAGTAATCTTTTAGAGGGCCAAATATTTTTGTGTATAAAAACATGTATTTTTTCGGTGAGCAGAGAAAGAGTGAATTCTTCTCTGTTCAACTTGCTGGGTTAGTCACAAAAAAAAGGTTTAAGTTCTTTTTGCATAAGGTTATGCTTCTGTTGATTAAAAAATGTAGCTTGCAACTTTGCTGTGAGCAGTATGGAGGCAATCAATAAGATTTTCTCGAGTCAAAGATCAACTTTATTCGCAACTAAACCAAGAAAAGTAATTGAAAAATACAACATTAAGTAAACACTTCCATAAGCTTGGGCACACATGCAGATGTACAATATAAAACGAGAAACAACATATTCTTGAGGGTTCTTTATTTGTCTTAGAGATCTAAAGTTTTAATTTGAAGCCACTGTGGTTTAGGCTGACCATGTTTGCACAATCAAGCATCAAAGATAAAAATCACACACCAGGTTATAGTCCAACAGGTTTATTTAGAAGCACTAGCTTTTGGAGCACGGCTCCTTCATCAGGTGGTTGTGGAGATTAAGAACAGAATTTATAGCCAAAGGAGTCCAGTGTCATGGAGATGTGATACAGTTAATAATCTTAGATTAAAACTTTCATCTTTTATACTGGGATATGCTGGTTTCTGTTATTTGATATGTAAATCTTTTTTAAAATTACATTCTGAAGATAGCTCAACTTTTTAAACAATAGGTGCGAAGTCTGTCTGTGCTCCAATGCTATGTCAGACTGACAAACCCGTGATATAGTTTTACAGAGTTCTACGTGGAGTCATGCTGTTCTTGAGCAGAATAAAATAGAATTCTGCAAAAACAAATTTAGTCCATAAGCTCATATGTGTGCGCATCTAGGAGTGACAGATTGTGTGTGATAGAGTGTGTGTGTGTGTGTGTGTGTGTGTGTGTGTGTGTGATGAACCTAAAGTCCTGGTTGAGGCTATCAGCTTCTGCTCAGCCACTCTGCATTGCCGCTTGTCCCATGTTCCGGACCAGTGAAGTTTTCACCTACTAGGAGGGAACACTCCTGCCTGGTGATTGCTGTGTGGTGCCCTTTCACCTGTTGACATAGCATCTGTTCAGACTGGCCAATGTACCATACTTTGGGGAAACCTCGCCTGCAGCAGATGAGATAGATCACATTGGTCAATTCACATGCATACTCGCCGCGTACATGGTGGGCGATGTCCCCACGTCTGAAGGTGTTGCCCGTGTCAATACTCTGACACGTCATGGAGTGGTTGTTGTGGCAGAGTTGCACACTGTTTTCCTGAAGTCTGGTCAGTTTGCTATAAATCATGATCTGCTAAAGGTTTGGTGATTGTTTAAAGGCGAGAAGAGGAATCGTGGGGAAGGTCTTGGCGAGGTGTACATCCTAAGAGATAATATGTTGCAGGCTGCGAAGAATCTGGCATAGTCTTTCAGCTCCTGGGGAGTACTGGACAATGAAGGATATCTTGTCTGTTCCAGCCTGTGCATATCTCCTGAGGAAGTCATTCTGGTTTCTTGCTATGGCAAGTTGGAACTGGCAGTTGTTGAGGTGAGCATCATACCCCGTTCTTATGAGGGCATCCTTGAGCATTTTCAAGTGTCTGTCACGTTTCTCCTTATCTGAACAGATCCTGTGTATGCAGAGGGCTTGAACATAGGGGATGGCTGTTTTAATATGTTTGGGTGGAAACCATAGAAGTGTAGCATTGTGAGGTTATCTGTGGGTTTGCGGTAGAGTGAGGTGCTGACAGGTCCATCCTTGATAGAGATGCATGTGCCCAAATATGAGACAGATATTGAAGAGCAATTGATGGTAAGTCTGATGGTGGGATGAAACTTGTTGATATCACTGTGTAGTTCTTTCAGTGACTCCTCGCCTTGGGTCCAGAGGACAATAATGGCATCAAAATATTTGGTGTACATAGTTGGTTGGAGGTCCTGTGCAGAAAAAAAATTCTCATTCAAACTTTTGCATGAAGGTATTGGCATATTGGGGTGCAAATTTGGTCCACATGGCTGTTCCGTGTGTTTGGATGAAAAACTGGTTGCCAAAGGTGACAATGTTGTGGCCGAGGATGAAGCGGATGATTTGTAGGATGATACTTGGAGATTGTTGTTGGTACTGAGTACTGAGGCTGTTGCAGCGATGCCCTCATTGTGGAAGATGCTAGTGTAGAGTGCTTTAACATTCACTGTGATGAGGAATGTTCTCAATTCAACTGGTCTGTGGGTGCTGAGTTTCTGTAAGAAATCTGAAGTTTCAGGACAGAGGCTGGGGAATCCCCTGAACAATGGGTTTCAAGATGCCTTTGACATAGTCTGAGAGGTTCTCACACAGCATCCCATTGCCTGATACGATGAGACGTCCTGATGTGCTGGCTTTGTGTATCTTTGGAAGGCAGTAGAAGTTGCCTACGTGAGAAGTATGTGGGATGAGGGCACTTAGGGAATTCTGAAGGACTGGATCAAAAGTCCTGATCAATGTTTTGAGTTCACGGGTGTGTTCTTTGGTTGAATCAGCTGGGAGTTGCCTGTAGTGTTCCCGGTTGTTTAGTTGTCGGTACACTTCCATAATCTGTTCTATCCTGAACGACATTGGCTCCTCCTTTATCTGCTGATTTGATGACAATGTTGTGAGTTATTTTGAGAACATGGCTGACATTGCATTGTGATTGGACATGTTTTGTTCTATCTTGTGGGTGCAGCTGATGAATCTGGCATTCACATATTTCCTGACGGTTTGAGCATATATGTCAAGCCCAGGATATGGGGACCAAATTTGCACCCCAATATGCCAACATCTTCATGCACAAGTTCGAACAAGACTCCTTTGCTGCACAGGACCTCCAACTAACACTGTACACCAGATATATTGACAACATTTTCTTCCTCTGAAGCTATGGTGAGGAGTAACTGAAATAACTACACAGTGATATCAACAGGTTTCATTCCACCATCAGACTTACCATAGATTACTCTTTAGTATCTGTCTCATTCTTGGACACATGCATCTCCATTAAGGATGGGCACCTCAGCACCTCACTCTACCGCAAACCCACAGATAACATCAAAATGCTACACCTCTCTAGCTACCATCTGAAACAGCCATCCCCTATGGACAAGCCCTCTGCATACACAGGATCTGTTTGGATGAAGAAGACCATGACAGATACTTGAAAGTGCACAAGGATGCCCTCATAAGAATGGGGTATGATGCTCAACTCATCGACTGCCAGTTCCAACGTACCATAGCGAGAAACCATAATGACCTCCTCAGGAGACAGGCTGCAACCGACAGGGTACGCTTCGTTGTCCAGTACTTCCCGGGAGCAGAGAAACTACGCCAAGTTCTTCGCAACATGCAACACATTATCAATGAGGATGAACACCTCACCAAGACCTTTCCCATGTCTCCTCTTCTCACCTTCAAACAACCGCCAAACTTTAAACAGATCATGATTCGAAGCAAACTGCACAGCCTTCAGGACAACAACACCATACAAACCCTGCCACAGCAGCTGCTGCAAGACATGTCAGAGTATCAACACGGATACAACCATTACACATGGGAAGACCTCCCACCACATATGCGGTAGGTACTCATGTGGCTTGACCAAAGTGGTCTATCTCATACACTGCAGGCAAGGATGCCTTGAGACATGACACATTGACAATACCAAGCAGATGCTGTAACAACGGATGAATGAGCGCTGCACAACAATCATCTCTCAGTCGGGGAACCCTTCAGTGATCTGGGACATTCAGCCTCGGACCTTCAGATGACCATCCTCCAAAGCGGACTTTGGTACAAGCAACAACACAGAGTTGCTGAGCAGAAGCTGATAGCAAAGTTCGGTATCCATGGGAATAGTCTCAACCGGGACCGTGGCTCACTGTACAATGCACACGCACACACACACTTACATGCTCACAAACCCACACAGACCCTCCCTCATACACAAGCTCTCTCTCACATGCACACATACCCTCCCACACTCACACTTACACATGCACCCTCCACAGATACCCCAGCACACTGACACACACGCTTAACCAAGCTTACTCACACACATACATACAAACACACTCTATCACGTGCACTCACATCCATCCGCACACACTCATATGCACACCCAATCTGTCACTCCTACATGTGCACACATATAAGGTTATGCAATGAATTTGGTTTTGCACAATTACATTTTATTTTGCTCAAAAACTGCACGAGTCCATGTTAAACTCTGCAAAACTGTGCAGAGGGTTTGTCAGTCTGGCATTACATTGGGGTGCAAACAGACTTCACACCTATTGTTTAAAAAGCTGAGTGAACTTGAGAATGTAATTTGAAAGAAATTCTGAGATTTACATATCAACAGAACAGAAACCAGCATATCCCATTATAAAAGATGAAAGTTTTAATCTAAGATTGTTTACTGTATCACATCTCCACGACATTGGATGCCTTTGGCTATAAGTTCTGTGAGCACGATCTTAACCTCCACAACCACCTGATGAAGGAGCATTGCTTCAAAAGCTAGTACTTCCAAATAAACCTGTTAGATTATAACCTGGTGTTGTGTGATTTTTATGTGGATGACACCTTTGTAATCATTAAAAACACAGAAATAGAAAACACACACCGGATTATCAATGCCACACTCACAGGAATCCGATTCACTAGAGAGGAAGAGAAGGACAACCAACTCCCATTCCTAGACGTGATGGTACAGAGAAAATCGAACAGAGAATTCACCACAAAAGGTATACAGGAAAGCTACACACACAGACCAAGTCCTGAACGACGAAAGCAACCATCCCAACACACACAAAAGAAGTCGCATCAAGACACTGTTCAAAAGGGCCACAACACACTGCAGCACACCTGAAGTGCAAAAAGAGGAAAAGAACATCTCTACAATGTATTCGCTAAAAACGGATACCCCTGCAATTTCATCAACAGATGCTTAAGGGAAAGACAACGGAAGGAGGACATGCCACAACCCAAAGGATAGCCATGTTACCATACATCATGAACATTTCTGAACTGACAGCCACACTACTACGACTAATAAGATTCATAACAACACACAAACCAACAGCCACTCTCAGACAACAACTCACCAGGACAAAGGACCCGATACCCAGCATGAGCAAAACCAATGTAGTGTACAAAATCCCATGCAAGGACTGCACAAAACACTACGTAGGACAAACATGTAGACAGCTAACGATCAGTATCCATGAACACCAACTAGCCACGAAACGACACGACCAGCTATCCTTAGTAGCCACACACACAGATGACAAACAACATGAGTTCGACTGGGACAATACTACTATTATAGGACAAGCCAAACAGAGAACAGCCAGGGAATTCCTAGAGGCATGGCACTCATCCACAGATTCTATCAACAAACACATTGACCTGGACCCAATATACCGGCCACTGCAGCGGACAGCTGGAACTGACAACCGGAAGTGGCAGAGACAAACCGCTATAAATGCCGGAGGAAATAACACAGAAGCACTTCACAGGGGCCTCCCAAGCACTGAGGATGTCACCAAGACAGGGGACGAAACATCTGCAACACAAATTCCCAGCTCGGCAAACAGAACCGCAACGATTTTTAACTTTGTCCACCCCAGTCCAACACTGACACCTCCAAGTCAAAGCATCAGAGAGAGTGAGAGAGAGAGGGAGAGAGAGAGAGAGAGAGAGAGTCATTATACTTAACGTCACTGCACATTCTTGGATGTTACTCCATATTCCTGGATGTATCTCCTCTGTAGCAAAAACTACAGGCCTGTAATCAATGCTTCTGATGGGTTGAGAATGTCATAATTGGGTGTTGGCCCACAATGGAGTTATTCCATTTCTGCAACATATTCCAATGCCAGAGTTCCCTGTGATCCTTTGAAATTGATGGTGGGGATGGTGGATCATGGGGGGGTGGGGGTAAGGTAGTTCGGGAGGGGAGGGAATGATGTCAATCTCCCTTTTTGTGGAACAAATTTCAGAATTAGGTCTTCAAGTAGTTCTTGTCCTCCAGGCAGAGACAATTGACATTCTCACGATGACATGTACATTCCAAGCAAATCACTTTTTTTCGCATGTAAATAATGATATAACCTGGATGTAGGTTTGCTCGCTAAGCTGGAAGGTTTGTTTTCAGACATTTTGTCACCGTACTAGGTAATATCATTAGTGAGCTTCCAGATGAAGCACTGGTGGTTGGCCCACTTTCTATTAATGTGTTTAGGTTTCCTTGGTTGTTTTTGTCATTTCCTATGGGACCTCATTTCCTGTGGTGATGTTATTTCCTGTTCTGTTTCTGAAACATCTGAAAATGAACCTTTCAGCTCAGCGAGCAAACCTATATCCAGATCCTCAACCTGAGCTACAAATCTTCTCAAAACTCGCTAATGATATAACCTTTATAGAGCCGGGTCAATTTAAATGCCCCATCTCGTTTCTCTTTTAACCTCAAAGTCTGAATCTTTGAAGTTAACCGACGAAACTTTAAAGATGAATAGATTACATTAGATTACTTACAGTGTAGAAACAGGCCCTTCGGCCCAACAAGCCCACACTGACCCGCCACCCACCCATACCCCTACATTTTACCTCTGTCCCTAACACTATGGGCAATTTAGCATGGCCAATTCACCTGACCCGCACATGTTTGGACTGTGGGAGGAAACCGGAGCACCCGGAGGAAACCCATGCAGACACGGGGAGAACGTGCAAATTCCACACAGTCAGTCGCCTGAGGCGGGAATTGAACCCGGATCTCTGGCGCTGTGAGGCAGCAGTTCCACTGTGCTACTGTGCCGCCCACGATAGACTGCATTTTATCAGCATGACAACATTGTAACAAAAGGCATTGTTGGCAAAGCTGGTATTTGTGAGCCATGGCTGAGATGCCTTGAGAGAGTGGTGGTCAGTTGCTTCTTGAATATAACCAAATGGTCTGTTTGGTCACATCAGAGACAACAAATACCCTGAAAGTTCTGGAATCCAAAGTAGACAAGCAGGAGGCTGGAAGAGCACAGCAAACCAGGCCGCACCAGGAGATGCACAAGTCAACGTTTCTGGTGTAACCCTTCTTCAGGACGGTGGATGGGTGTGGGGGGAGCATCTCAGCTGGGTCCGCAGGGGCTGACCGCACCTCCCAGTCACGGCCTATTTCAATTGCCCCAACCACTCCCTTTCCGACATGACCATCCTTGGCCTCCTCCATTGCCAAAACAAACCACAGCTTCTATTGGAGGAATAACACCTTACCTTCAGCCTGGGCACCCTACAGCCTGGTGGATTCAACACTGAGTTCTCCAATTTCAAATAGCCTTCCTCCCCTCCACCCGACTCCCTTTCCAGCCCCTCCCTCTCGCTTCCACTGCTGCCTGCCACCAAACAAATTCATTCCTCCTATTGGCCAACCTAGCCATGCCCTCTACCAGTCTTCACCTATCCCCACTTCACCATCCAGCATTACACCGTCCCCCCCAGCTCCACCTTTATCTACAGCTCCCCCTACGCTCAACCCTAGTCCTGAAGAAGGGTTACCTCTGAAACGGTGACTCTTGATGCTGCCTGGCTTGCTATGTCCTTGCAGCCTCCTGCCTAGTTACATCAGAGAGCAGTTAAGATTCAAGAACTCTATTTGCGGAACAGGGATAATGTATTGGCAAACAGGATAAGGATATCATTCCCTGATGAGTGTCAATGAATCATTTTAGCTTTTTGGAGAATCTAAAAGCTTTGTTATCTTAATATTTCTTTATTTTCAATTTTTTGAGCTCACATGCCCTATTGCTGTGATGGGATTTTAATATACATTCTTCCAGTTATTTCCTCCAATAGACTGTTGTATACAATATAAACTGTATTTTGGCCCAGATTTCCAATGGTTGGATACTCATTTCTACAGCAACGACGGGAACTGTGGCTCAGGATCCTGTAAATCACTGATGTACCAGATTCCGAGGGAATTGACCTGGAAGTTGAAGATTCCGCTGGGTAATTCCATTGCACTTGCAACCTTCCAAAAGTGTCCGTTTAAATCAGAAAATTTGGAGTTAAGTAGTTATTACAAACTTGGTCTAACTCTTGCACTGACTTGTCAATGTACCACAAAAATCCCAATTAAACCTCCTCCAGCTAACTTAACTTACCTCAGAGCCTGACCTGAAACCTGTCCTTAATGCCTAGAAATCCCCAGAACATGACATCCACTATTCCAATGCCAGCACCCACCCATCACCAGAACTGACATCCCCGTGATCAAATTCTACCCTCTAGGAACCAACAGCTCACCTCAACTCCAGCACTTTAAGCTCCTGTCTCTTAACCATGCTCTCTAAACCCTGCCAACAGACTCAATACCTACACCCCTCCCCATGGCTGGATACAATAATACCACTGCCCATCACCTCCTCTCCCAATGCCCCAGGACTCTACACTCCTCTTTCTACCTGGAATCAGACATTCCACTTTCCGGCTGGCGCCGGAAAGCTCTTGCCTCTGCCTACTAGACCCTACCCACCTCCACACCACCCTCAACCCTCCCTTCACCCCTCCCCATCCTGCGACACATCAACTACTCTCCCCACCCAGGACTAGCCACCCACCCCATCCCCAACACAGCACTGTCAACTCATCATTGGACCTGATATTTCTTGCCCACCCAACCTTACCCTAAAAACTCCATCACATACATAGCCTCCTTTCCACTTCACACCCTGGGACCCTTACCTACCTGGTGCACCAGCTCCATACACCCCAACCTCCCTGGATTTCAGACACCTAGCATTCTATCTGCCTGGCACCATTAATACTAGGCACTCTGCTTACCCAGCATCCTGCCCTCCTGGCAACCTAACCTCTTGCTTACCATTACATATTCATCTATCCAAAGGAGCTGTTGGATTGGCTGTCTGTGATACTAGTCTTTAAAATCACAGAGCACATTGGCTGACTGCTGTGAGAAAGTGCCTGTAGTTTTCCTTCCCTTACATATCCTCCCCCATCAGGGACTGCTCAGATTTAAAATATGCTCCATGATTCTGAATGAACTTTGATTGAAATCTCCCCAACAGAAATGCAGAGCTCTTTCTGAATATAAGAAAAGGAGACAAGAGACAATTTGAGTACAATTACCAGCCCTCAGAAAACCCAGCTCAGTTTTGCATTGATGGGAACAATGCATAGAATTCTTCTTCTCTACTTTAAAAGGCATATATTGCGAAAATATATTTTACTCCCCCTGTACACAAGGTTACAACACACCTCCATGGACAGGCGAGACTTGAACCTGGATCTCCTGGTAGAGAGATGAGAATGTTGTTATAGTACTACAGAAGCCTTTAGAAGGCTCATCATGCTCTTTATTTGATTAAACTGGGGTTTAAATTGCCCTTAACTGCATTTCATTCCTTTAGAACAGACTTATGAACAATGATATGACTCTGAATTGGATTTATAGACTTAATTAACAGCTTTTAATAGGGCTCAGCATGATTTCAGAGTTGGTTGAGAATACATCACAACAGATCACTGCCCAACCTATATAGGCTTCACACAATAGCAGCTCTGGGGAACATGCGGTCAAATCCCACCAGTAAATACAATTTTGAAACCACAGTTATTCAATCTGCAATGTAAAGTTAGTCTCAGACCATGAAGCTATTTGTCATACAAACCCAGCTGATCTTTAGGGAAGATAACCTGTCATCCTTACCTATCCTGGCCAACTTATGACTTCAGACTCACAACTAAATGTGGTCGACTGTCAACTGCCCTCTGAAATGGCCAAAGGAACCATTTAATGAGGGACAGGTAACAAACACAGGCATTGTCAGTAATACCTACTTACTGTGAAAAAAATAAAATGGAAAATGACCTCTCAGAGGAAGCGTGAGATGGCTGTCAAGTGCCTCTAATTCATACCCCAAGATGTGATAACATGTCCGGGAAAGTAGGAGAAGGATTTGATTAAAAAAGCTCAGTTTGAAACTTTATTCCATCCTGTTATTTATTCTCATATGGGTACCTGTCAACAATTGAATATAGAACATAGAACATAGACCATAGAATGTTACAGTGCAGTACAGGCCCTTTGGCCCTTGATGTTGCACAGACCTGTGAAAACAATCTGATGTCCTCCTAACCTACACCATTCCATTATCCATTCATATGTCCAATGGCCATTTAAATGCCCTTAATGTCAGTGGGTCTACTACTGTTTCAGGCAGGCCGTTCCATGCACCTATTACTCTATGAGTAAAGAAACTACACCTGATATCTGACCTAAATCTATCATCTGTCAGTTTAAAGCTATGTCCCCTCGTGTTAGCCTTCACCATCTGAGGAAAAAGCCTTTCATTGTCCACCCTATCTAACCCTCTGATTATCTTACATGTCTCAATGAAGTCACCTTTCATGTTTCTTCTCTCCAATGAAAACAGCCTCAGTTCTCTCAGCCTTTCCTCATGAGACCTTCCTTCTATACCAGGCAACATCCTAGTAAATCTCCTCTGAATCCTTTCCAAAGCTTCCCCATCCTTTCAATAATGCAGTGAACAGAACTGTATGCAAGACTCCAGGTGTAGCCTAACCAGTGTCTTGTATAGCTGAAGCATGACACCGTTGCTCTGAAACTCAATCCCCCTACCAATTAACGCCAACACACCACATGCCTCCTTAACAACCCTATCAGCATGGGTGGCACCTTTCAGAGATTTATGCACCTGGACACTGAGATCTCTCTGTTCATCTACACTGCCAAAAATTTTACCATTAGCCCAGTACACTGCTTTCCTGTTGCTTCTTCCGAAGTGAACTACCTTTTCACATTAAACTCTATTTGCCACTTCTCAGCCTAGCTCTGCATTTTATCTATGTCCTCCTGTAACCCACAACATCCTTCAGCACAATCCTCAACTCTGCCTACTTTAGTGTCATCCTCAAATTTACTAATCCATCCTTCTACGTTCATATCTAGATCATTTATAAAAATGACAAACAGCAGTGGCCCCAAAACAGATCCTTATGGGATACCACTGGTAACTGAGCTCCAGGATGAACATTTCCCATCAATCACCATCCTCTGTCTTCTTTCAGCTAGCCAATTTTTGATTCAAATTGCTAAATCACCTTCAATCTTGAAACTTCATATTTTATGCAATAGCCTACCGTGTGGAAGCTTGTCAAATGCCTTACTGAAATCCATATACACCACATCAACCACCTTAACTTCATCCATCTGTTTTGTCACCTTTTCAAAGAACTCAGTAAGATTAGTGAGACACAACCTATCCTTCACAAAACCATGTTGACTACACCTAATCAAATTATTTCTTTCCCGATGATTAGAAATTCTATCTCTTTTAACCTTTTCCAAGACCTTATCCACAACAGAAGTGAGGCTCACTGGCCTATAATTACCAGGGTTGTCCCGACTCACCTCCTTAAACAAGGGAACGACATTTGCTATCCTCCAGTCTTCTGGCACTACTCCTGTCGATAATGATGACATAAAGATCAAAGCCAAAGACTCTGCAATCTCCTCCCTAGCTTCTCAGAGAATCCTAGGATAAATCCCATTAGGCCCAGGGGTCTTATTTATTTTCAGATCTTCCAAAATTGCTAAAACGTCCTCTTTGTCAGCCTCAATCCCATCTAATCTAGTAGCCTGTATCTCCATCTTCTCACTAACATTGCCTTTTTCCAATGTGAATACTGATGAAAATTATTCATTAAGTGCTTCCCCTATGTAGTCAGATTCCACACACAACTTTCCACTACTATCTTTGATTGGCTTTAATCTTAATTTGGTCATTCTTTTATTCCTGATATACATATAGAAGGCCTTATGGCTTTCCTTGATCCTATCCGCCAACAACTTCTATGTCTCTCCTGGCTCTTCTTTGTTCTCTCTTGAGATCTTTTCTGGCTAACCTATAACTCTCAAGCCCCCTAACCAAGCCTTCATGCCTCATCCTCACATAAGCCTTCATCTTCCTCTTGCCAAGAGCTTCAACTTCTTTAGTAAAACATGGCTCCCTCTCTCGACAACAACTTCCCTGCTTGATTCGTATATACTTATCAAGGACATGCAGTGGCTGTTCCTAGAATAAGCTCTACATTTCAAGTGTGTCCATCCTCTGCAGTTTCCTTCCCCAACCTATGCATCCTAAATCTTGCCTAATTGCATCATAATTGCCTTCCCCGCAGTTTTACCTCTTTCACTGCAGTATATACTTATCCCTGCTCATTGCTATTGTAAACATAACTAAATTACAGTCACTATCGCCAAAGTGCTCACCTACCTCCAAATCTAATACCTGGCTGGGTTCATTCCCCAGTACCAAATCCAATATGGCATCTCTCCTTGTTGGCCTGTCTACATACTGTGTCAGAAATCCCTCCTGCACACATTGAACAAAAACTGACCCATCTGAACTACTTGAACTATAGTATTCCCAGTCAATATTGGGGAAGTTAAAGTCCCCCATCACAACTACACTGTTACTCTTGTTTCTTTTGAAAATCATGTTTGCTGTCCTTTCCTCTCCATCCCTGGAACAATTTAGACACCTATCGAAAACTCCCAACAGGGTGCCGTCTCCTTTCCTGTTTCTAACCTCAGCCCAAACTACCTCAGTGGATGAGTTCTCCAACGTTATGTCAGTTGCTGTAAAACTTGATTAACAATACTACCCCCTCCCCTCCCTTTTGCCATCATCTCTGTTCTTGTTTAAGCATATAAATCCTGGAATCTGCAACAACTATTTCTGTCCCTTCTCTAGCCATGTCTCTGAAATGGCCACAACATCGAACCAGGTACCAACCCATATTGTAAGTTCACCTACTTTATTCTAATGCTCCTGGCATTGAAGTACACACATTTCAAACCAACATCCTGATTGCTGGTGCTCTCTTGCGACTTTGTAAACCTATCCCTGCCCTCACTACCCTCAATCTCCCTGTACACTGGAATGACAATTCAGGTTCTCATCCCCCTGCTGCATTAGTTGAAACCCCCGAGGAGCATTAGCAAATATCCCCCCCAGGATATTGGTACCCATCCGGTTCAGGTAAAGACCATCCTATTTGTAGAGGTCCCACCTTCCCCTGAAAGAACACCAATTATCCAAGAATCCAAAACCCTCCATCTTGCACCATCCTACAGCCAAGTGTTCAGCTCTGCTCTCTCCCTGTTCCTTGCTTCACTAGCATGTGGCACAGGCAACAAGCCAGAGATAACAACTCTGTTTGTTCTAGCTCTAAGCCTCCACCCTAGTTCCCTAATTGTTGCCTTCAATCCTCCTCACCTTTCTTCCTACTTATGCAAGCTTTCTGATACTGTGAATACTGATACTTTCTGATGCATTCCTATTCATTTTGCCTTACTCCTGTATGAAGACAGTTTTAACAAGGCTAAAGACTGTACTTTTCTACATTCAACATCCCACATAAATGCCTCCTTACTTACAGTTCAGCTCAATTCTTATGAAGTCCTTAATTCCAAGATTCTCCAGGAAAACGCCTGAGGAAGCTGTCGTTTTGAAGAAAAATGAAATATCCGCACTGAGCTCACCGTGGAAGGTGGGGAAGTGGAGATAGAAAGATTCAGTGTTGAATGATGCCGCATTCCAGTAATGTCCTGGACAAGCAAAAAAGAAGTTTAAAATTTGGGGATTTTAAATAAATATTTAATTATGACTTGGAAGCTGTTTTAATTGTTTGCTTGCTCCTGTTCTCTTCTCTCCTAAACCGAACCTTTCACATCTTTAGGATGTCTTAAAGCATGTTGCAACCCATGAAGTTCTTGTTTCTTTTGAAGTGTGGTTACTGTTGTAATGTAAGAAACTATTGTAAAGGATTTAAAGGGGACAGTGTGGGAAGTGAAGTTCGGGTGGTAGAGCAGCTAAATCTTACTGAATGACAAAGCAGGTGTGAAAAATTCAAGGTGAGAGACAAAAAAAAAATTGCAGATGTTGGAATCCAAAGTAGACAAGCAGGAGGTTGGGAGAACACAGCAAGGCAGGCAGCATCAGGAGGTGGAGAAGTCAATGTTTCCGGTGTAACCCTGAAATGTTGACTTTTCCACCTCCGGATACTGACTGGCTTGATGTGAAAAATCCAAGGCCTTTTCCTACCCTGTTCTTACCTTTTTATGGAACACAGTATCCAAATTACACAGCATTTTCTTATGGCCCTTGATTACAGGGAAAGCTTCAAAACAAACATTGTCTTTCACTGACAAAAATAGAAATTGCTGGGAAAGCTCACAGGTCTGGCAGCATCTTTAGAGAGGAATCAGAGTTAACATTTCTGGTTGAGTGACCCATCCTCAGAACCACTTCCTAGTTTGGGGAAGGGTCACTCGACCGGAAAGGTTAACTCAGAACTCAGCCCCAGATGCTGCCAGACCTGCTGCGCTTTTCCAGCAATCTCTGTTTTTGTCTCTGATTTACAGCATCCACAATTCTTTCAGTTTTTATTGTCTTCTCCTGCATCGCTAACGTGATCTGAAATTTTAAAGACAGACCAAGCTACAAAGTTGGATAACAAGTCTTCTTATCACCTTTTCTCGACATTTCGGTGAGCAATTTCCCCTGCACTGCACCTTTGACCTCCTGCTGAGAAAATTATACTACTGACTCTCCTTATCATTTCAGTCATCTGGTATGGAGCAAACATTGACAGAGTTCTGTTTTCAGCTGCTAGCAATGTTTAACCACTTCGAATGGCTTTCCTATTTCACAATGAAGTCATTTGTATTCATGTAACTACTTTGCACCCACAAGCCCTAAGCCCTCACCTTGCTGTGTTGTTCTTGCTCAGCAGGAAAGTGCTGCACACATCTGAATGACCAGTCACTTATTCTCTCTGAGGCTGCAGGAAGATCTGTGTGATACTCATGGGAAGAGGGCTAAAATCAGAGGGGAAATGGCTAATCTCCATCTTCACTAGCTTATAGGAGGACACCACTGGCTTCAAGAGGATAGGCAGATCAAGAATCTGTACTGTTGGCAAGGCAACAATTTGCCCACCTATTGCTTGCACCATTTATCCTCCTTTGAGCGCTCAACCTGGCACTGAAGTGTGTTGGCAACCAGCTGCTGCTGTCTCGCATTTCTCTGCCAATTGACCTTTTATCTTGCTAGGTATTTCTTCACTGGCTGTAGCAATCAGGTATTCCAACCAAAACACTCCTTGTGTGCATTCAGCGCCAGTCTCAGAGAAATCCAGCACTGATGTATCCAAGTGTGAGGTACATAACAGTGAAAGACAAATGATACAAGGTGGCACACAATAAATCATAGGATTCTCGAAAGCATAAAGAGTGACAGATGAACCTTGTCAACACATCCCTGAAGGAAGTTGGATAGAGAAGATGGTCAAGAAGGCATATGTGATGCTTTCATTCACTGGCCAAAGCCTTGATGATAAGAGGAGGAGTTTATGCCATTACTGTAGAGAATTCTAATTAGGGCACAGCCAGAATAATGCCTACTGTTCTGGTCACAACATCACAGAAAGGTTGTGATAGCACAAGAGGATACGGTTTACAAGGATGCTTCCAAAGATGAAGGATTTTAGTTAATTAGTAAAGGCTGGGGTTGTTTTCCCTTAAACTGAAAAAATGAGATTTAATCGACACACATGGAATTCTGACAAACCTAATTAAAGTCAATCAGAAGGACATAATTCCTTTGACTGAGATATCAATCGCCATCATCACCATCATCATTGAATCATACAATCCCTACAATGTGAAAGCAGGCCATTCGGCCCATCGAGTTCACACTGCCCCTTCAAAGAGCATACCACCAGCCCCACATCCCCACCCAGCATTTCCCATGGCTAATCCACTCAGCTTGCACATCCCTGGACACCATGGGCAACTTTGCATAGCCAGTCTACCTAGCATGCATGTCTCTGGACTCCAATGATCCCTTGCAATACTAATGAAGAGGCATAGATATAAAGAAATTCATCATAAGATTAAAAGAAGGTTCAGTAGCAACTTTTAACTCTCACAATGATGGTGTCTAGAACTCACTGATAAATCGGGTAATGGAGGCAGAAACTCTAAACACTTGAAGCTCTATAACTTTCAAGACTCCAGGCAAAAGTAGAAGATGGGATTAGCTGGGCAGCAGCTCGGACAGGAAGGTTAATGTGCTGTAAGTTTTGTAAAATTCTGTGTTTATAATCAATGATGACATTTGAACACTTTGGATTGTTATCCTGTTATAGGTACAAAGTGTTGAATACTTTCTTCATGCTTAATTATATGTAGCAAAATATATTCAGAGTTTGAAAAATAGATACTGATAAGAAGCAATAGGACAAGTTCAGTTTTAGAGACGTTATCAAACAGGAAATTAACATGAGGCATTGTTGACTACTATCAACAGTTTATGAACTGTCATGAATCTGTAACAAAAACTGAAATTGCTGGAAAAGCTCAGCAAGTCTGGCAGCATCTGTGGAGAGAAATCAGAGTTAATGTTTCAGGTCCAGTGACTCTTCCTCAGTACTGATGGTAACTAGGCAAAAGATAGTCTTTGTACAGAGGATCAGGTGGGGCCAGGGAGAGGAGAAAAACATTGGTGGAGATAATCCCAAAGAGAGAGAAAGGTAGTTGGACAGATAAAGGATGGATGAAGGTCAGCCTGGGAGAATGGATAGATACTAATGAGAATGAATAATGGGGTGGGTATAACAGCAGTCAAGAGTGTGTTGCTAGAAAAGCACAGCAGGTCAGGCAGCATCTGAGGAGCAGCAAAATTGATATTTCGGGCAAAAGCCCTTCATCAGGAAAGAGTCTGGGAGTCTCAGGGTGGAGAGATAAATGAGAGTGGGGGTGGGGCTCGGGGGAAGGTAGTTGAGAGTGCAATAGGTGGATGGAGGTATGGGTAAAGGTGATAAATCAGAGTGGAGGGTGGAGTGGATAGGTGGGAAGGAAGATGGACAGGTGGGACAAGTCATTAGGATGATGCTGAGCTGGAAGTTTGGAACTGGGGTAAGGGGTGGGGGAGGATAGTGAGAAAACTGATGAAGTCCACATTGATGCCATGAGGTTGGAGTGTCCCGAGGGGGAAAATGAGGTGTTCTTCCTCCAGGCATCAGGTGGTAAGGGAATGGCGATGGAGGAAGCCCAGGGCCTGCTTGTCCTTGGTAGAGTGGGAGGGGGAGTTCACGGGACACCACACCAATCATCCCCACCGCCCCGTGGCAAAACACTTCAATTCCCACTCCCACTCTGCCAAGGACACACAGGTCCTGGGCCTTCGCCTTGCCACCCCCTAACCACCCAATGCCTGGAGGAAGAACACCTCATCTTTCGCCTAGGGACCCTCTAACCCCATGGTATCAGTACGGACTTCATTAGTTTCCTCATTTCAGTTCCAACCTTCCAGATCAGCACCATCCTCATGACCCATCCCATCAGTCCAGCTTCCTTCCCACCTATCTACTCCACCCTTCCCTCTGACCAATCACCTTTACACCCACCTCGATCCACCTATCTCGCTCTCAGCTACCTCCCCGCGAGCTCACCCCCCTCATATTTATATCTCAACCCCCGATGCTGCCAGCATCATTCCTGATGAAGAGCTTTTGCCCGAAACTTCAATTTTCCTGCTCCTCGGACGCTGCATGATCTGCTGTCCTTTTCCAGCACCACATCCTTGACCCGAGGCTCCAGCATCTGCAGTAGTCACTTTCGCCCTGTGTATAATAGCAGACCATGTCACAGCAAGGCCTGGTTTGTGGGGTTGGAAATAAAAATTGTTGAACTTGATTTTGAGTCCAGAAGGCTATAGAGTTCTCAAGCAGAAGATGAGGTGCTATTCTTCAAGCTTGCACTGAGCAATGCTGGAGCACTGCAGCAAGCCTGAGACAGAGATGTTGACCAGGGAACAGGGCGGTGTATTGAAGTGGCAGGTGACTGGAATCTCAGGGTCATTTTTGGCTGACAGAATCTAGGAGGTGTTCTGTGAAGTGATCACCCAGTCTGTGCTTTGTTTCCCCAATGTAGAGGAAACAACACGGTGAGCAGTGAATCCAGTAGACTTAATTGAGTGAAGTGCTGATTCACTTGGAAAGTGTGTTTGGGGCATTGGATGGTGAGGAGGGAGGAAGTAAACAGGCAGATGTTTTACAATCTGCAACTGCATAGCAAATGCAATGGGAGCATGAGGATGTGTTGGGAGTAAAGGAGGAGTGGACCATGGTGTCCCAGAGGGAACAGTCCTTGTGGACAACTGACAATGAAGGGGAGGGGAATATATGTCTGGTGGAGGCATCCGTGGAAGGTAACGGAAACGGCAGCTTATGATCCTCTGGATGTGGATGCTGGTGGGATGGTAGGTGAGGACAAGGGATACCCTATCACCATTATGGGAGGGAGGAGAGGGGTGAGGGCTGAAGTGCAGAAGATGGGTCAAAAACTGCTGAGGGCCCTGTCAATTATTGCGCTGGGAAATCCTCGGTTGAGGAAGAACATAGACATTTTGGAAGCTCCCTTTGTTGAAGTTGGCATCATCAGAACAGAATCTGTTCCGGAAATAAAAATTGAGACTTACTGTCACCATAGCAACGAAGTGGTCCAACCCTATAGGCAGCTTCTGAATGTGTTCTGTCTGTGTCCCCAATAACAATCTGCGTTACAGGTAAATCATCTTTGTACGAAAGATGTCCTGTGTCATTAGCCCTGCCAATAAGTAGAATGGGACAAATATATTTCAATTAAAGATACATCAATATCAATAACACAAGCGGGATCAGATTTAGCAGTGACTGTAAAAATAGTGAAACAGAAGAGTCACTTATTACAGAAATGATCTGACATTCATTGTCATTGTCCTGAATGTAAGTTAATATCTTCCAATTTTTTTGAACAAGAGACAAAACATCAAAAACATGACAGTAAGTTCAAAATATACCTACCTTCCCTTGTATTTGTTATGGCCTGTGTGTTGATAAAACAACATAAATGCAGACAGTGTAAATAAAATAATGAGTTTCGAGATCTGTATTTTTATGGATTGGACCATGCAGTTGTAGACTTTAAAATGCATTTAAAGACAAGTTAGAAGTAAGACTTTTTAGTAACTTTCACAATTAAAAACATGTATACTTTCCAATCTTAGTTAAATGAGGTACTGAGTAATCTTTGCGTAAAGAAATACAAAAGTATATCTCAGATAAAAAGAAAGATGAGTTCTTCTGAACGGGTTGAGAGTTGCATCAATAAAGGTTGAGATATAACTGATTTTATAAATTAATTTATGAATATGTTTATTCACATACTATAGACATTTACCTAATGATATATCTATTTATTAATGCCCCAGATTTGAGCTATAGTGCGAGGCTGAATAGACTGGGACTATTTTCCCTAGGCTGAGGGGTGACCTTTTAGAGGCTTATAAAGTCATGAAGGACATAGGTAGTGTGAATAAACAAGGTATCTTTCCCAGGGGTGGGAGAATCCAAAACTAGAGAGAATTGGTTTAAGGTTTGAAAGGAAATATTAAAAAGAGATCTAAGGGGCAACATTTTCATGCAGAGGGTGATGCATATATGGAATAACTGACAGAGGAAGTGGTGGAGGCTGGTACAATTCCAACATTTCAAGGCATCTGGACAGGTATATGAATAGGAAGGGTTTGGCGGGATATGGGCCAAATGCTGACAAATGGGACAAGATTTATTTAGGATATCTGGTCGGCAAGGATGGATAGAACTGAAGGGTCTGTTTCTGTGCTGTATATCTCGCTAACTTGATGACTCCGATAGAATAATAATTAAGTCATATGCAGAAAATTAAGTAGAAGTTGAAATGGCATAAACAAACTTTTTAAACAGTGGTTTTAAAAATAAAGGGACTTTTTTGTAATCATAATGGAGAAATTTAATATTTCACAAATATGAAATTAGCTTTTCAGGGCTATGCAGTTATTGTTTGGTAATAATTGTGAACCTGTTGCACTTTTAGAATCCCAGTTGCATGTCATTCAACACCATGTGTTTTCAAGATTTTCAGAAAGAATTGCAGCATAAGAGGGCAAGTTTTTCTTGTTAGTTCAATGATTACAAATTGATCACAAACCTGGGTGTTTACCAGAACAATTTATGAGAAGGTTAAAATTCCTGTTAGAAAATTCTAGATTTTCAGGTTTAATGATACACCTGCAGGCTCCATGCGTTTCTCTCAATTTCAATACTGCACTGAAGACAAACTATGACAGTTTGTTGTGGTCACGATTGTTAAATTCTGAACTGCTAACCTGAATAAACAAAGATGTCTTATTTAGTGGAATTACCTGAACTTTCTGGAAAACAGTTGTACACCCACTTGTTAATTTGTTAATACCCGAGCTGGAAGTGATTTGAGTTGCTGTGAACTTCCAGCATGTAGACCAGGCCTCACCTTTGCTTCACATAAAAACAAAATACTGCAGATACTGGAAAGCTGGAGCAAAAAGGAGAAACTCAGCAGCTGTAGCAGAATCTGAGCAGAGAAAAAAAATGATTTGCCTCTTTTTAAGAACTGAACCAGTTCAGAAGAAGAGCACAGCAGACCAAAAACTCTAACTCTGCTTCTCTCTGAATATCGGTTTGCTCGCTGATCTGGAAGGTTCATTTCCCGACGTTTCATCACCCTACTAGGTAACATCTTCAGTGGGCCTCCAGGCGAAGCACTGCTGCTGATTACTGCTTTCTATTTATATGCTTGGGTTTCTTTAGGTTTGTGATGTCATTTCCTGTTCTTTTTTCTCAGAGGGTGGTAGATGGGGTCTAACTCGATGTGTTTGTTGATAGAGTTCTGGTTGGAATGCCATGTTTCTAAGAATTCTCATGCATGTCTCTGTTTGGCTTGTCCTTCCTAGGATGGCGAAACGTCTGGAAATGAATCTTCCACTCAGCGAGCAAACCTACATCCAGAACCTCAACCTGAGCTACAAATCTTTTCAAAACATGCTCTGCTTCTCTCTCTAAAGATGTTGACAGACTTATCGAGTTTCTCCAGCCTTCCTGAATTTATTCCTATCATCTACTTTTTAAAATAGTTTTCTTTTCATATTTTGCAGATCTTCTTTATATTTGATTTGAGTTAGGGTGACACAGTGGCTCAAGAGTTCGTACTGCTGCCTCCCAGTGACAGGGACTCTGGTTCAATTCCATCATTGAGTGACTGTCTGTGTGGATTTTGCACATTCTCCCCGTGTCTGTGTGAGTGTCCTCTGGGTGCTCTAGTTTCCTGTCACAATCCAAAAGATATGTAGGTTAGGTGAATTGACCACGCTAAATTCCCCTTAATATCCAGGGATATGTAGGCTAGATGGATTAACCACAGGAAATGCAGGGTAAGGGGGATAGGATCTGGATGGGATGCTCCTCAGAGGATTTATGCATACTCGATGGGCTGAATGGGCTGCTTCCACACTGTAGGGATTCTAAGATAATTACATTGAAATTTAGGTTAAGCACTACAAAATTCTCACTAATTTGTATTAACTTCTGACTTTTGAATCTCACTAAACATATTGAACATCATAGAAGCATACAGCATAATAAAAGACCATTTGGTCAACTGTGTCTTTGGCAGTTCTTTGAAAAATATTACCCATTGGTTTCACTTTTACCTTGCAATCCTGTCAATTTCTCACATTTAAGCACATTCTCAATTTGTTTTTGAAAGCTACTGAGGAATTTGCTTCCGAAAACGTAACAGGCGCTGCATTGAAGGTCATAACAACTAGAGATGCTAGGTTAAGAGTAGATTTACTAGACCTGTACAAAATTAAACACAAATAGAAATTACTCTGGGGTTTGGCAGAGTAGGTAAGGAAGGAAATACTGTTTTCACTGGCAGGAGGGTCAATAACAAGAGAACAAGGATTTAAGATAATTGGCAATAAATCCAGTGGGGATTTTCTTTTTATTTTGGCTCCATTTCCTGTCTGGTTAGATTGAGGTTTCTCCTGTGCTAATTAAGATACTGTCAACAATTTGGCTACCTTTGTTTAAAGGTAAAATATATATATCCTGACAGAATTTGCTTATCTACCGATTGGAAAAATGAAATTCTGTTTCAAGTGTCACAACAGAGGTGTGACAGACAGGAAGAGTGACATGTTTTCCCAATAGCATTCCTCTTGATGAGCCCTAGGGGACTTCATACAAGTCATTTGCGATACATTATTTATCATCAGGGTTACTTATGGAATAAGTCAATTTGTGTTTTTGTTGCAGACAATTGTCAGGGTGCAAGTGATATTTTCAGCTGAATTTTCTTGATTTAAAGGGTTCAGCAATGACTCTGTGGTGACCTATAGGTCAGAAGATTTCAGGTTCAAGCCCCACAAACTCAAGAACAAAACCCAAGATGACACTGAGGGATTCCATCACAACTAAGCTGAGGGTTGGATTTTGCTTCTCTTTTCCAACCTCCACCACTGAATGTTTATAATGGAGTAGGTAAAGAGCTCGTAAAATTCGGAGACTGGCAAGGAAGTGTTCTCACTCATTATTTTTTCTGCTGTGCAGATCTCCAAGGTCCATATGTGGCAGCAGCTCCCAAGTAGCATTGGGACATCGAACCAGCATATGTGGAACCTTCCAGCAGCTGCACAGCTACAGAACGATGCCACTGTACAGCTACAGGGAATATGGATGAAAGTCCATCTTCTGCCCACCCTCTGCCAATCTGTCCGTATAATGCAAAAATTGGGTTGGTGCTAACATTGGTAGCCCCAACACCATTTTAAAACACTCAGTTAAGCTTCCTATTGTGTAAGGGGATGAAGAGCCTGGAGCAATCCTGTGGCAATGTTCACAAAGTGGCAAATCACTGGTTATAAATATCACAGTGTGGGCACAGCTGGTACTTTCTGAATGAAGCATGTGGCAAGGCATACTAAAATGTCAGAGGAGACTAAATTGGCTGTATGGCCTACTTCTCCTCCTTCATCTTATTGTTTAATGGTCTTAATGTGTGATTCTCAAGAACAGCCACAGACATGAGCAATCAGAGTCGTTCAGCACAGAAACAGATCCTTCAGTCCAACTTATCCATGCTGACCAGATGTCCAAAATTAATCTTGTCCCATTCAGAAGATAAATAAGATATTACATTGTATAATTATAAGTCAGAGCCTCATGTATGTTTATCATGTATAATATTAGTTAGTACAAAATACAATAAATAGTGTTGCCTTCTCATCAAGTCTGGATGCAATCTAACAGTGTGGTACCAATCATATGACAACACTTGATACCCACCAACAATATTTAACCAATAAAAATATTGCATTCAAGCCAATGGATTCAATTGTTAAGCTGCCTATACCATAATAATTAGCATGGGAATTGACAGTTTTCTTAAAGTATGAATACATAAAAGGGAGGAGAAATGCAACAAACTTGATGGATTGCCCTGCGTGTTATCCTCCTCCTGCTCCTCCCCAACCAACCCAAACCCACCACTCCCTCGACTGTCTCAATCCACCAAAACTAAGGGAGTCACTTGACTTCAGGAAATATTGAAATTCCTCCCATCGTGTCTGCAGTGTTGGCAGCTCCCTCTGTTCAGTGTTGCTCAGATTCTGGAGCTGCAGGCCAATTTGGTTGCCCAATCACTCTCGAGAGCAGGAATCCCTTGCGTTGAGGGGCAGAAGTCCCACAACTTGTGCTTTCAACTCACAGTCTGGTTCCAGGACAGGTTTCTTTCAGGTGCAATGGCTGCTGGCCAACTTTTGCAACAGCAGGAGTGAGCAACTGGACTGCCTGACATCCAGCCCTAAGTTAATTAAATGCTGTCTTTCATATTAAATGTTGCACCAAGACCCAGTCCAACCTTTGAAGTAAATTAAAATACGCCTTTGCACTGCTTCAAAGGACAGCAGCAGACTTCTCTCCAGTGTTGCAATCAAAACTCATAACCAGCAAATACCACTTAAAACCACATTCAGAGAATCAGCACAGTGCTGTTTTGGGTACCAAGCTGTCTGCAAATGATGTATATTCCAACAATGATCACTTTCCAAAACTGTGACATTGATTGGACAATGCTTTGATATATCCTGAGGGTTTGAACGGTGCTATGTAAATGCAAGATTTCTTTATGTTAGTGCGTATGTCGTTTGATTAAAAGGGACAGATGGGTAGCTATTGTATTGCATAATTTGGTGGAAATGCTGGAGATATTGCTTATAAATTAAGAAAAATGAAACAAATAATTTATGGTACAAAAATATACAACCACATAACAGTTTTGAGTTGGACTTGGCTATTTGGCCCATTGCACCCACTCCATCAATAAGTAAGATCATGGCTGATCTGACTGTAGTCTCCAATTCACTTTTCTGCCTGCCTCCATAATTCTGGACACATCTGTTGATTAGAATTACACTCAAACAGTTTCAAATATATTCAATGACCCAGTCTACACTACTCTCTGTGGAAGAGAATTCTAATAACTATCAGCCATTTGAGAGAACATAAGAAAACTCCTCATCTCATTCTTAAATGGGAGATTGCAATGAATTAATGCCTTTCTAAGCTATGTTCGAGGGAATGCAGTGGTAAGTCAGTGAGGAGGATTGGACACTGTTTGTTACAGCAATGAGCATGGATCCAGGCTGTGTTGCAAGCCTGGTGTCAGCTTTAGAATATCTGCTCAGAGCTGAAGAGGAATTTTCAGTGGGAAGGGGATGATCTATTGATCATGGTCATGAAGCTAGCAACAAGATAAACAGGACAAATAAGGAGATTCTGTGCAGTCAGTAGGTAGTGATAGATGCCAAATTAAGACACAACCTCAAAAGTCGTGATTTGTGCACTATTATTGAAATCATGAGTACATGGGCATAGAACCATTCAGTTTGAAGAGACAAATGTGTGGTTCAAAGACTGATGTAGCAAACAAAATCGGAAATTGTTCAGAGACTCAGCGGGTCTGAAAGCATCTATGGGGAGAAAGCACAATTAAGGTTTCATATCTAGTGGTTTAAAAGGAATCTGGCTAGGTATATAAATAGGAAGGTTTAGATGGATATGGGCCAAATGCTGGAAAGTGGGGCTAGATTAATTTAGAATATCTGGTTGATATGGATGAGTTGGACCAAAGGGTCTGTTACCATGCTGTGCAGCTGTATGACTCTAAACCCTCCTTCAGAACCCTTGTGGGAGTGTTATACAGGCCCCTGACAGTAAGCACACGATTGGAGCCTATTTACTTGGTCTGCCTGTGTTGATTTTCTATCTTTTTAATAATAGATGCTGGTATTTTCACTGTGGCAGACGCAAGACTAGCAAGCATGCTGTTTCGTGCTTTTGGACACTTTCCTTGAATTACGTTTGTAATTTTCCAATCTGCCAGTAGGGAAAATTAATTAGGAATTGAATTTTTTTTAAAAAATGAAAAAGAAGATAAAATTAGAAGTTCAAATATTGTAGAATTTTTTAATACAGTGAATGAATGTGAAATACATTATATAATGTAATGAAACATATTAATATATACTGATTGGATTGCTGTAGTAGTCTCAGCAATAACAAAAAAATTCCTTGGGGTTGGAATGATAGGGTTAAAGCAATGTAGAATATCCCAAATCATGAAAAATATAAAACATTGCCAAATTAATTAAAATAATTCATTATTAATGAGTAAAATCATTAAACATAATGCAATCAAAGCAATTTTTGAACATCATTTAATATAAAAATTATTTGTCATATCTCATTCAATAAATGATCATTCAAAATCAGGACTTTCTTGAACAGTGCACTTGTTCCAGTAGGCATCTAACCCATTATTCATCCAATTTTACTTGACCATGTCTGAATCAGATAATTTAGTTAAATATTTAGCATATTACATGTCATTATATATTAATCATAATACTAAAATAACTACTTAATAAATTTCATTGAAATATTACATGTTAAAACTATTTTGTATAGAATTTAATTGAGTTAAATGCATAATTAATTTCATGTTACTTAGTATGTTATTAATATGGTCAACCAACTAATTTAACTTAGGAAAAATCAAAAACATGACTTTTAAAGTTAACTGGAAGACAAAAAATGCTTGGAATGTATTCAAACCTGGCTATTAAATTATTTTAATCACAAAGCTTTATCAGCAACATGATTATGAAGTATGTTGAGCAAGGGGAGGCATGGTGACTCAGTGGTTAGCACTGCTGCCTCAAAGTGTCAGGGTCCCAGGTTGATTCCAGCCTTGGACGACTGTCTGTGTGGAGTTTGCACATTCTCCCTGTGTCTGCTGGGTTTCCTCTGGGTGCTCCGGTTTCCTTCAGTTGAATTGGCCATGCTAAATTGCCCATAGTGCTAGGTGTATTAGTCAGAGGGAAATGGGTCTGGGTGGGTTACTCTTCAGCAGGTTGGTGTGGACTGGTTGGGCTGAAGGGCCTGTTTCTGCACTGTAGGTAATCTAATCTAATCAAAAACAAATTTCCATTGAAAAATAGAAAGAAATATTTTGTAATTACTCAGAAACTGCTCCTGCTCAGACAAGTGGGGCTTGGGTTCAATTTTGACTGTGCTGTAAGGATTATGAACCTTATACAACTCAATCCAGTAATAGAACCATGTTGATCCTCAGAGACATAATTTATCATAGGGCAGATATTAATTTTTATCTCCGGCATCAATGAATTACAGGCACTCATTTTACTCTCAAAACACGACCACCAAATTCTGGTTCTGCAGTGCACTTCCTTCAGGGACTTGTCTAAATTGCTCAGACCACTTTGTGAGAAACTGAGATAATTAATCATTGGTAGAGTATATTATAGGGAATACGACTGAGGAGACACCGAGAGACATGACAATGAATGCGGCAGTCAACTGTTGACATTTTAACAAGCCACAGCTCCACATGAGGATATTCATTTCTCTGGAAAATGAAGGTCACGACACATGTACCCACAGCAGGATAGAGAGATTGTCACAATTGTGCTCAATTCCTCTCTGGCACTTAGGAGAGAATTGCACAGTAATTCTGTCATTGTTTCCTATTTGGCAATTATCAACTCTTGAAGTGAACATTTCAAAAAACCTGGATTGCTTATCATATTTTGAAATCCTATTTCAGTATCAGCAATGTACAAAGTTCCACCATCAACATTCCCCAGTAAAGAAAAACTCTTCGATCTTCTCACTCCACTCTAATTGAAAACTGTTTTCATGCTTGATCCCAGAGGTAATGGGTGAGATAGGGATATATGATATACACAGAACTCAGACAGTAAAACAGGCCATCTACTCTTACAAGGCGCTACCATATATATATATACATACATAGAATCATAGAGTTATACAGCATGGAAAAAAAGACTCCTCAGTTCAAGTAGTCCAGCTGACCATGTTTCCAAATTAAGTTAGTCCCACTTGTCTGCACTTGGCCCATATCCCTCCAAACATTCTCCTATTCATTTACTTAGCCAAATAACTTTTAAATGTTGTCATTGTACCTAAATCCACCACTTCCTCTGGCAGTTCATTCCACCCATGAATCACTCTCTGCATAAAAACGTTGCCTCTCATGTCCTTTTTAAAGCTTTCTGCTCTCACCATAAAAATATGTAATCTAATTTGAACTTCGCCACCTGAGGGATAAAGATCCCTGCTATTCACTTTTATCTATGCCCTTCATGATTGGGGCACCGCAGTTTATGTTGCATACTTACGTCTTCACTCCCTGGAAAGACCCACCAAACGTCTATTCCTTTCAATTCAGAAAGAAAGAATGAATGATGGTGGGGAAATGGATAGTTCTGCGGGATTCATGAGATGAACACTAAGGACTCTATTGATTTTTTTGATCAAGTCAATCAAAATGAGGTAACAGTTTTGTACAGCAGTGAGTGGTAGTTGTTCTGATTCAGAGCTCAATAAAGTTTGCACATTGAAGAATGGAGCAAATATTATGGTAGAGATTAAAGGTATAATGTTGGTTATGCATATCTATGTGTTTTCCCTGGGCTAGGTGGTCATTTGGGTTACCACCTAATGAAGTTGCGCTTCACCCTTCATTCATACCCCACAGGGAGCTTTCTGTACTTAAGACTGGAAAGTTTTCCATCCAGTCCATTTTCCAATGAAAATATTCTAGTTGACACATATAAATGTCTGATGGGCTTGACGGGGCACAGACTGAGTTTGTTTTTCCCCTGGGCTGGGGAATCTAGAACATGACAGCATAGCCTCAAGATAAGTGGCTGACCATTGAGAATGTGAATGTGCAGAATTGTTTTTTCTACAAGGGATTATGAATCTTTGAAATTCACTATCTGAGATGATTGGGTACACCATCATTGACTATATTTAAGGTGAAGACCAATAGAATCTTAATATGTTAGGGAATCAAGGAATTTGGAGAGTGAACAGGGACATGAAGTTGAAGCCACAATCATATTGCACAGACTCAATGGACCATATGGTCTACTCCTGTCCCTATTTCTTATGTGCTGTGTTCATATTAGATACATTTATAACTCTAAGGCTGTCACAACATATCTTATCACATTTGTCGTTTCAATGTTAAGACATGGACAAGTTATTAAATTTGCAATTACATGTCTAAGTAGTGATTGTGCCAATGCAATGCTGGTTAATCTGCCTGTATTGTTCACAAGACAAAGTATTTCACTGCACCTCAGTACATGTGACAATAAATTCAATTTAATTCAAATATATATCCCAGTGACTGGCTAATTGAATCAAGTATGTCCCTGTGTTTTTTTTCCCAAATAGGCAGAGTTCAAACCATGTTCAACCATCTTGTACTTGCAAAAGTCAAAGCACAACATCTACTGTTAAGTGTGATTCCAAGAGGTGCCCAAATTGGACAGCACTTGCTGAATAACCCAAAGTAGGATAATAGCTACACTAACAACTAATTTATAATAATCAGTTCAGCTTTCAATGTGGTTCATATACACTTAATAAAAGTGACATACATTCATAGACAAGGATTTGTGATAGCAAACAAAGAAATACGTTCAAGACTTCTGCTTATTTGAATTACATGGGAACCTATATTTCTCCATTGCTTTCTCCATGGTGATAATTTGACAAGCTAGAGTTGACTTCCTAACCAAGCGAGATTCTTTTCTTCAGTAGCATGAATTGTTCTTTTTATATGAAATTTGAGATTCTTTCATTAGTTCTGAGGCATGCAAGTTTTGACAACATGTCTCTCCCTCCAGTAATACATTTAAGAGTTATTGTCACTCAAGCAAAACACAATAAGCTGCAGTTATTTTCTCAAATTAAAGTCTAACTTACCATTTATCACTATCAGCGTCACAGTTGCAGTCATAGTTTGTATCTAAACAGTCCCCTGCCAATCCACAGGCACATTTTTGAACTCCTGGCGATGAACCGCCCCAGTAAACTTGCTTTTCATTGGCTCCCCCGATCCACCATGTGAATGGTACACCATCTGAGGGACATACAGTAACAGCCACTATTAGGCATGTTGTGGACTGAAAGTTTTGTTAAGCATTTGCTTCAAGTCATTTTAAAAAGCTAGTTATTCTGAAGATTATTCTGATTTTATCTCTTTTTCAAATCAACATAGGAAAGTGAAATAACTTGAGAAAAGCCCTCTGATCAACTTAAAAGTTCATTTAGCAGAAACAATACAAGGCCACCTCAAGAAATAATTTGATACAGTATTGGTATCACTTCACAGTCTCTCTAATTTTGATGCAAGGTGAAACTTCTAGAAAAGACTTCAAACCATTTTGTAGTTTTTAGTGCTGTGAAGGACCCAAGCCGAAATCACCATTTTAAAACTCACAAGCACTCAGTTGCTGTTGTGTAGACCTCTGTATAAATGTTAACCACTTCCCATGAGAATGATGAACAGCAGCAAAAGCTCAGTGTTCCTCAAACATCTTTTTTTGTGAAAATGAAAGTGACTATGATATGAGTTGTGTCATTTATAAATATTTTAACATCATTTATTTTAGAGTTTGGATTTTTAACAAGTGGCATGCGAATTTGGTCTACGTCTTGAATGGATTTAATGATTATCTTGTAAGTTTCTGGGAACCGATGTGGATTTCTTTAAACACACAGTATAAGGGAGAGAGAGACTCTATGGAGTGCAATGTTTTTTTTTAATTGGGTGAGTTATACATACAAACAAGATAAACAGTGCAGAGTTGAAAATGCGTTGCTGGTTAAAACACAGCAGGTCAGGCAGCATCCAAGGAACAGGAAATTCGACGTTTCGGGCATAAGCCCTTCATCAGGAATGAGGAGAGGGTGGCAGGCAGGTTAAGATAAAAGGTAGGGAGGAGGGACTTGGGGGAGGGGCGATGGAGATGTGATAGGTGGAAGGAGGTCAAGGTGAGGGTGATAGGCCGGAGTGGGGTGGGGGCGGAGAGGTCAGGAAGAAGATTGCAGGTTAGGAGGGCGGTGCTGAGTTGAGGGAACCGACTGAGACAAGGTGGGGGGAGGGGAAATGAGGAAACTGGAGAAATCCGAGTTCATCCCTTGTGGTTGGAGGGTTCCCAGGCGGAAGATGAGGCGTTCTTCCTCCAACCGTCGTGTTGTTATGTTTTGCCGGTGGAGGAGTCCAAGGACCTGCATGTCCTCGGTGGAGTGGGAGGGAGAGTTAAAGTGTTGAGCCACGGGGTGGTTGGGTTGGTTGGTCCGGGCGTCCCTGAGGTGTTCTCTGAAGCGTTCCGCAAGTAAGCGGCCCATCTCCCCAGTGTAGAGGAGGCCACATCGGGTGCAGCGGATGCAATAGATGATGTGTGTGGAGGTACAGGTGAACTTGTGGCGGATATGGAACGATCCCTTGGGGCCTTGGAGGGATGTGAGGGAGGAGGTGTGGGCGCAAGTTTTACATTTCCTGCGGTTGCAGGGGAAGGTGCCGGGAGTGGAGGTTGGGTTGGTGGGGGGTGTGGACCTGACGAGGGAGTCACAAAGGGAGTGGTCTTTGCAGAACGCTGATAGGGGAGGGGAGGGAAATATATCCCTGGTGGTGGGGTCCGTTTGGAGGTGGCGGAAATGACGGCGGATGATACGCTGTATACGGAGGTTGTTGGGGTGGTAGGTGAGAACCAGTGGGGTTCTGTCTTGGTGGCAGTTGGAGGAGCGGGGCTCAAGGGCGGAGGAGCGGGAAGTGGAGGAGATGCGGTGGAGGGCATCGTCGACCACGTTTGGGGGGAATCTGCGGTCCTTGAAGAAGGAGGCCATCTGGGCTGTGCGGTGTTGGAACTGGTCCTCCTGGGAGCAGATGCGGCGGAGTCGAAGGAATTGGGAATATGGGATGGAGTTTTTACAGGGGGCAGGGTGGGAGGAGGTGTAGTCCAGATAGCTGTGGGAGTCAGTCGGTTTATGGTAGATGTCCGTGTTGAGTCGGAGAGTGTCAGATTCGCATTAGAAGTTCCCAGGTTTTTTTTTGCTTGGGGTAACAGTCATAGCTGAAAGAAAGCCATTTGTCGGTCTCCCCACATCAGAACCCCTCCCTTTCAGGAGTTCCTGTGGTCCAACCATTCAACAGATTATGGATCATTCTCAGCACTCTTCAAAGATCGGCACGGTGGTTAGCACTGCTGCCTCACAGCACCAGGGTCCCAGGTTCATTTCCTGCCTCAGGCAACTGTCTGTGTGGAGTTTGCAGATTCTCCCCTTGTCTGCGTGGGTTTCCTCCCGCAGTCAAAGATGTGCAGATCAGTGAATTGGCCATGCTAAATTGTCCGTAGTATTAGGTATTTTTGTCAGAGGTAAGTAAGTGCGGGTGGGTTAATCTTTGGAGGCGGTGTGGACTTGTTGGGCTGAAGGACCTGTTTCCACACTGTAGGGAATCTAACCTAATCGGGAAAACTATCGCAGAGGCAAGTCTGCCAATAATTCATTAAAACCAAACAAACTACAGGTGCTGTAAATCTGAGACAAACATAGAAATTCCTGGAAAAGCTCAGCAGATCTGGTAGTATCTGTGCAGAGAAATCAGAGTTAACGTTTCTGGTCCAGTGACCCTTCCTGAGGACTCAATCCAAAATGTTGACTTTGAATTCTCTGCACAGATGCTGCCTGACTGGTTAAGCTTTTCTAGCAATTTCTATGCTTCTGTCTGCCAACAGTTCACTATGAGAAATCTGCCATTATCATGATCCTCATCACACTACATATGCAAGAAATAATGTTTTGAAAAGAGTTCATTCACGGAACGTGGGCATTGCTGGATAAACCTGCATTTATTGCTCATCCTTGCTTTTGCTTCTCTTTTACATTCAACCACGTCTTCCATATTTTCAGAACTGCATTGTCATAACTTGTGACAGGTTTGTGCCAAAGCCAACGTACAGGCATTCAGGACTGTCGAAGGATTTTAATATTGGTTAATTAAACCAACCAGATTAGAAGATACCTGTGAAGTGCAAACTGAATTCTTAGTTTCTAATGGGAGCAGGCATGAATGCAGCCAAACACAGAATTTGTAACCTTGGCCATTCACCCACAGGAGGAATGGGATGGGTTTGGGGGAATTGGGGCGACCTTCCTGTGAACTACAGTTAGGCAATTAATGCACTTCAGGTTAACTGTCTAAGACAGTTTCCTGTAAGCACCAGGGAACAGTTCTTCTACCCTGAGGCAACGTTCTAGGGGCAGCGCTGAGGGCGTATGTGGGAGAGAACAAGACAGTCTCAGAGACCCTTGCTGTTTGCCTGAATACAACTGGAAATGCAGGGCATCCTGCAGATGAGTTTCTCTACTCTCCCATTCCCAACTTCCAGCAATAATGCCCTGGCTGCAAAAGCCTTACAGAAATAGAGTCCAAAAGACAGCACAGCAGAAGGTCATTCGGCCCATTGAGTTGGTGCTGGTCAAAAACAAGCAATTAACCAATCTAATCCCAATACTTATTCCATTTTGAATTCGACATTTGAAGAGACGACGGCTCCATCTTGGGGGATTCTCTCTCTCTCATCAGTTAAAATGACAGCACTAAAACTGGGATATGTGTTTGTCATATCGGAGCCAATTTTCAGGTATCAGTTAAATCAGTTAGTGTCATTTCCAAGTTTATCGTTGCTTCTATAATGAAAAGCCTCCTAGTTATCCTCCATCTACCCATTATTCTTAATTAGATGTCAAGCCTGTCCTCTGGCTATTAATGAACCAGTGTGGGTTCATTAGCTATATTTCTGACTCACACATACAGTCCAGGCTCCCCACTTCTCCCATTCAAATATCATGTTAGGCTGTGACAGCACATTGCGAGCATTCTATCTTCTCTCTCAGTGGTGAAATCAATTCGAAGATTTTTTAAAAAATTATTCTTTTTACTTTAGGACGTATGAACAAGGAACAAAATAGGCCACCTGACCCTTCAAGCCTCTTTCACTATGCAATAAGATCACAGCTGATTGGGTTTCAACCTCACCTCGACATTCCTGCCTATCTCCAAAAAACTTTTATCTCCTTGATAATCGTTCTACCTCTGATTTGAGAAGCATGTAAAAATTCAGCATCCCTGCCTTTTGAGGAAGGGAGCTTCAAAGACCCACAACCTTCTGAGACAAAAGAAATGTCTCTGTATTAAGTGGCCACTTATTTTTCAACTAAGTTACTTTCTTAGCTCTATATTTTCCCACAAGAGGAACATCCTTTCCATATCCAGCTGCTGTAGTCCCCTCATGATCTTATATGATTCAAATAAGTCACCTTGGAGTATTCTAAACTGCAGGGAATGCAGACCCAGTCTGTCTAGCCTTTCCTCATATGCCAATCTACTCGTTCCAGGTTTTTTTTGATCCAGCCTGGAATCCCCTGCTGGAATACTCTCCATCAGAATCTAAAAACATTAGCCTGGTTGCTGTGACTTATGCACAAATGCTAAGTAGGCAGCACAGTGGCACAGTGGTTAGCACTGCTGCCTCACAGCGCCAGAGACCCGGGTTCAATTCCTGCCTCAGGTGACTGACTGTGTGGAGTTTGCACATTCTCCCCGTGTCTGCGTGGGTTTCCTCTGGGTGGTCTGGTTTCCTCCCACAGTCCAAAGATGTGCAGGTCAGGTGAATTGGCCATGCTAAATTGCCAGTAGTGTTAGGTGCAGGGGTAAATGTAGTGGAATGGGTGGGGCAGGTCGGTGTGGACTTGTTGGGCCGAAGAGCCTGTTTCCACACAGTAAGTAATCTAAGCTATATCTGGAGATCCTGGTTTGATTATTTGTGCAGAGCAAACTCAGCTTGGAACAAAATGACAATAGGAGCACTGCACTTAGTTTTAATACCAAAGAGGGAAAATTAACAATGTAATAAGTATGAGTTGTAAAATCCTTCCATCCAGCTAGCTTGGAATGCAATATTTTCACGGAGATACTTGCAGACAGTTGAAATATTTTTCGTGTATACAATGTGCATAGTTCTTCACAGATCCAAAAACATTTGTCAATCTCAGACTAGTAGTTGCAGAATCTGAGCAATGGTACAGATGATGAGAAATGTCAACAGACAGAAGACAAAGACCTTTGCTTGAAGATAGTGGTTGTGTTTCTTTCAACATGTGGGACTGTAAGTGCTGCAATTATAGCCACTACAAGCTTGGAATTAGGGTAGTTTGCTGCTGCCATCCTCTTTTCTTGCCTTGATTTAACAGCCCATTTGGTTAATAGTGAGAGAGGAAAGTCTTAACACGAAGACAATTTCTTGTCTGAAACATGGTGCAATTTGTTGCAAAATAGCAATCAGTATGAGGTAGACATTATTACTAACGCTGAGGCGGCATGGTGGATCAGTGGTTAGCATTGCTACCTCACAGCGCCAAGGACCTGGGTTCGATTCCAGATTTAGGACACTGCCTGTGTGGAGTTTGTGTGGGCTTTCTCTGTGTACTCTGGTTTCCTCCCACAATCCAAAGATGTGTAGGCTCAGTGGATTGGCCATTGGAAATGCAGGATTATAGGGTATGGGGGTGGGATGCTCTTCAGAGGGTTGGTGTGGACAGAATGGGCTGAATGGCCTGCTTCTACACTGTAGGAAGACTATTGCAAGCCATTTGAATAAAGGTCTTCACCATATAAGGTCCTTGGAGGATCGAAATGTTGTCCTTATAATTTTACAGTTCCTGATGCTGTCTTCAATTAGGCGGAGCTCTCTCCAACTCCTTCAAACCTGTTGCTCTATATAACATAGAATCATTCATTTTCTCCAAATATTAAAGGTCTCTGATTATATTCATAGATGCTCACAATGCCCCAGGTTATTTCTCATTACATCCAGCTGAACGTTCCCTTCCAATTATATTCCTCACAGCCTGAGGACAAATGTCAGTGGTTTGAAGGTGACCTCAACAAAGATTCCTTACACCACTATGTTCTGGAGGTAAATTGGTGCATGGGTCAAGAATTGTACTCTCACTGCATTGTCACTTGAAACCAAAAATAAATCAGAAAAGTAAAAAAGTATCAGCAAAGCAATATTCTAAATTTTTTGTAACTAAAGAAGTACTAATTCTCTTTTAATTTGAACATCTGTTCTGTGCATTAATTCAGCTTCTCATTATTAACTGAAGTAAAATCCTTTTGACTCAGTAATTTGTTTTAACTCGAAGTTGGGCATTGTTGAGAGATCCATCTGCCTACATGTCCTTGAGAAGGTACTGGGATTCTACCGCTGGACTCATGACCATCCATGTGACAAAGATGCTCCCACAATGTTGTGAAGGAGTGACAATGAAGGAACTGCAATAAAAGTTCACCTGAGGAAAATGTGTGACTCAGAGATGAATTTAGTGGCAATGTTGATAATGCACCGTTATCCTTGTTCTTCAAGGAGGAATTGAGGGCTCTGACATCTGAGGTCTCAGCCATCAATGGTGGAGTAAAATGAAATCAAGAATGCTTAAAGAGACTAGATTAAAGGTTTGCAAGGGTTATGAAGACATTATGTTCGACTGTTATGCACAGGGGAATCGATGGCCTAGTAGCATGATTGCTAGACTGTTAATCCAGAGACAAGAGTATGTTGCTGGAAAAAGCACAGCTGGCCAGGCAGCATCTAAAGAGCAGGAGAATCAATGTTTCAGGCATAAGCCCTGCACCGGGAATGAGGCTTGTGGGTTGGGGGCTGAGAGATAAATCTGAGAGGGGGGGGGGGCTGAGTGGAAGATGCAATAGTTAGATAAAGGTGGGGGAGAAGGTGATAGATCAGAGATGGGGGGTGGAGATGGGAAAGATGATGGACAGGTCAAGAGGGCAGTGTCTTGGGACTGGGATAAGGTGAGGGAGGAGAAATGAAGAAACTGGTGAAATCCCATGTGGTTGCAGGGTCCCAAGGCAGAAGATGAGGCTTTCTTCCTCCAGGCATCAAGTGGTTATGTTTTGATGCAGGAGGAGGCCCAGTACTTGCATGCCCTTGGTGAAGTGGGAGGGGGAGTTCAGCCACAGGGTGATGTGGTTGGTTGGTGCTGGTGTGCCAGAGATGCTCTCTGAAATGTTCCACAAGTTGGTGTCCTATCTCCCTGAAGTTTAGGAGACCACATCAGGTACAGAGGATATAGTAGCTGACAATTGTGGAGGGTTAGGTAAATTTCTGTCAGATGTGGAAGGATTCTTTGTGACCTTGGACAGAGGTGAGGAGGGAGGTGTGGGCGTAGGTTTTGCACTTCCTATGGTGGCAGGGGAAGGTGCTGGGAGTGGGGTGTGGGTTGGTAGGGGGCGTCGATCTGAGAAGTGAGTTGCAGAGGGAAATGTCTCCCTGAAACACTAATAGGGGTGGGGAGGGAAATATATCCCTAGTAGTGGAGTCTGTTTGTAGGTGGCAGAAGTGGTGGAGGGATGAAATGATACATACAGAGGTTGGTGGGGTTCCTTCCACATCTGAACACTTCAACTTATGCCTTACCATCTGCCTTGTGACCCTGCAACCACATGGGATTAATGTGGATTTCACCAGTTTCCTCACTTCCCTTCCCCCCACCTTATCCCAGTGCCATGTGTCCAACTTGACACTGCCCTCTTGACCTGTCCAACTTATTTCCCATCTATCCGCTCCACCCTCCTCTCCAACCTATCACCTTCTCCCCCACCTTCATCTACCTATTTGCACTCTCAGCTACCTTCCCCCCCCAGCACCACCCCCTCCCATTCATCTTCCAGCCCGCCGGCCCACAAGCTTAATTCCTGATGAAGGGTTTATGCCCAAAACATTGACTCTTGTGCTCCTCGGATGCTGCCTGACCCGCTGTGCTGTTCCTGCACCACACTCTCGACTCTGATCTCCAGCATCTGCAGTGTTCACTTTCTCCTTCTCTCTGTTAACCTAGAGATCCAGATAAAGTTCTGGGGATCTGGGTTTGATTCTTGCCATTGCAGTTGGTGGAATTTGAATTCAATAAATGCCCTGAATTAGGAATCTTGTGGTGACTTTATGTCCATTGTCAACTGTTGGAAAAACCCATTTGGTTCACTAATGTCCTTCAGCGAAGGACGTCTGTCATCCTTACCCAGTCTGGCCTACATGTGACTCCAGACCCATAGCAATGTGGTTAACTCTCAACTGCCCTCTGGACAATTAGGGATGGGCAATAAGTGCTGCCTAGCCAGTGACACGCTCACCCCGTGAATGATTAATGAAAGAAGAGTAAGTTGTAGGAATAGGAAAAAAAGCATGAAAGGGCTGAAATCAAAGATGAATTTTAAATCACCACATTGCAGGACCTTGAAGACTGGAATGAAATATTAGCAAAGTCCTATCAGTGAGTCTAGTTATTGTATGACATTATTCTAGTCAAATATCTAATAAGTTTCCAGATTGTGTCAGTTGAAGGGTCAATAATGGGAAGGCATAATTTTAAATTAAAAGGCAGAAAATTTAGAGAGGATGTGAGGGCAAATATTTTCACCCAGAATATCTGGGAGGGTGGTTGAGGTACAACCTTTAAAAATTACTTGGACGAGTACTTGAAATGTTATAACATTTAAGGCTGTAAGCCGACTGCTAGAAAGTCAGAGTAGTGTTGGTTTGGTGTATTTTAGGTGGGAGCATTCAATAGGCCAAAGGCCTCTGTATCGTACGATTATGTAATTCTATAATTTATCTACAGTGTCAAAGCACTTATTTGTATTGGAAATGGTTAGTATTTTACGGGGATGTATTATCTGACCCCCCCCCCCCCCGCCACCAGCAACAAAAAATCTGCAATACCCCAAACAGAAACCCTCACTCAATATCAACGGGCATCCTGGCAGACCCAATGTGTGTGCATCTGTGTGTGTATATGTGTACATGTTTCTGTGTGGCCTATGTGAACATGTGTGTGCACACATGTATGTGTTTATGCATGTGTTCATGCATGTGGGGGGGGGTGCGTGTGGACACATGCATGCATCTGTGTGCATTTGTATATATGTGAGTGTGTGTGTGTGTTCATGCTTGTGTGTATATATGTATTGTGATGTGTCAGTGTCTGTGTGCACATGTCCAACTGAGTGTGTACCTATGTGGATGCATGTGTGTATGTGTGATCACATGCACATGCATGTGTGTATGTGCATGTGTGTGTGTGTGTATGTCTGTCGGCGTGTGAATGTGACCCTTTGTGTACCAAGAATCCTGAAAGAAGATTATTCCACCCACCTCTTTCTGTCTGACAGCAGCCTACATAGTGAAAGTGACTGTGAGTCTGCCTTGTTTCAGTCTTTCTCTTTAATTGGTCATTCTAGGATCTTAATAGGCCCAAGAGCACACAGGCTGCCAGGCGCCTTCCCCATTCACCGTAATGTGTGCAAGGAGAGTGGGCAAGTCATTTGTTCTATTTGACACCATTCCCCTGACACCTCCCCCCCCCCATAGACTTCAATTTTGACAGGCAGCCTGTCTCAAAGACCTGAAGTGTTTTATGATATTTCAAAGTCCCTCTGTAAGTGCAATTCTCACTTTGATCTTTTACAAGGTTCAGTATTTCTTAGCATGGCTTGAAATTACATTCAAGCATGAATAATGAGAATTGGGCAAACTCATTAATCCCTTTGAGTGTGCTCCATTCATCTTTTTTGTTTAATTTTGTCTTAAATTTGAAGCACTCCCCCCCCACCCCCACAAAACAATGCATTTTATTGTGGTCTTTTACTTCACGCAAGGGATCTCTTCTCTGCACAGAAAGGTTAATGAGAGAGTGTAATATGGCACATTGCAGTTAGGCTATTTGCCCTTGTGGTATGGAGGAAATAAATAGATAAATAGATAGCAAGATCAAAGAGACTCACATCAAAGAATCGATTCGCTGTTGCTTATTATTTTGGATTAACATGCTACCTAGAAATGAGAACATTCAAGATAACTTCCACTTTTAGCATGAAGCAATTTTTAGTGTTCAGTGTTCTCATATTCTCAAAGCGAATTTAGCTAAGCCCACGCATTTCTCAACACAATTTGCAAATATTGTTTTCATGTAAGTAAAAGGCATATAGTTTAAAACTTTGAAACAACTGTTAAAGATGGGGCAAAGGTAAAAACAACTAAAGAGACACAACAATTGGATAGATTTCATTAAGTTCCACATGAAGTCCAAAAACACTCATTATATCTTTCTCACATTCCTATGATGTACGGTGAGCAGAAGAGAGAAAGGTAGGTGATCTGTTAATAAAACATCAATATGACTGATTTCCCCATGTTAGAATACTCAAATAAGAAGACTGTTCAAAAAAACTCAGGCACTCTAATTTTGAAAGAAGTTGAATGAGAAAAGGGGTGATTATTGCAGAAAGAAGATTAAATGGAATAGAAAATGTTAGCTGCATCACTGCAGTAAAACATTAATATTTTTTATGTCAAAAATATTATTTACTGATATAAAATCTCTTTGTATGTATACATTGTCACAAACGCAGTTCGGTTCTGTACAGTTGCATATCAAGCAAACAAACAAAACATTGGTCTTTGACTCTATCCAAAAAAAAATGTTAAAATGTAATTGAAGAACAAGAGTTCATAATGATAAACTGGAAAAGTAAGTTTGGGGTTAACATCAGGAATCGCTTATAGTACGAGGAGTGTGATGGAAACTGAGGAGGAATTTTTCCAGAAGGAGAAGGGAAATGTTGATGACTTTCCCTGATGGCAAGCTGGTGGGAATCCAGAGAAGGAAATATAAGGAGATGGCCAATTAAGGAGAGTGGACTGGCATTACACTCTGTTGGAGCTCTGACTGGGTCAACGGCACTACAGTGCAACCTCATCAGTGCCAGCACGAGTTAGCTGCTGCTGAGGCAACAAGGAAAATGTCAAGGTATCTCCATTTTGATACAAAAGAAACAGTTTCAGTTCTTTCCCATCGTTAAACATCTTACAAAAAGCTAAAGAGATCAGCAAGAACAGAGCTGATGATTCTGGAAGAGGCTTTAATGCACACAGCGAAAATAAATACTTAAGTACTTAATGTAACTCAAGATTAGAGTTGCTCACTCTTAAACAGGAAGCAATCTAATTCACAGAAAAGGATGAGGGGATAGTAAAAAAAATCAATCGGTAGACTTCAGAGTAAATTTTTTGAAACCATTTACAGAATTGGAAAGGCAAAAAGCGGTGTATCATATAACAATAAGATCAGAAGGGAAACCAATATGCTTACATACAGCCAGAAAATGTCCACACATTTCACTTCCAAAGGTTAAGAGAGATTACCTTAATGGTCAGACAAGGAGACACTTCACCAGTAAATGAGCCAATAAATTAGAGTTCAGGAAAGGTATTGATTCCAATGTCAAACCATTCTGCAAAAATACATGTTGGTTTCACACAACAAAATAAAGCTGTGAAAGGAGAAGTTATTGTTATCAGTAGATGAAGATTTAAGGAAAGTTCTAATGTTCCCTAAATCCACACCCACAGAGGAGTTTGGCAAATAATACAAACAGTCCAAGCTTCCCTCAACTTCCATTACACCATTTGGAACATTCTGTTTTAACAGGTTACTATTTGGGGTAACATCAATGCTGGAGAATTTTCAAAGAATACTGACAAATCTTTTTAGAGGACTTGTACAGGATTATTTGCCACATAGGTGGCGTGTTCATACATGGTGTTATGCTTCACTGAAAACCAAGTCCCTCTATACCTGGATTCAAAGGAGAAGTTAAAAACTTTATAAATGTGCACCAAAATCCCTGATTTGCCAATCGTTTTGACCCAAGTTGACAGAGAAAGGACAGTTCCTTCATTCTGAGAGGTCTAATGGGTTTTGCCCAAACATTCACATTTACAAGCTTTTCAGCTACCCGAGAACCAATCATTTAGATGTTGGCAGGCAGAGGCCTTTATCATTGACAACTAGTCATCATTCTCCAGACCAATCAGCTACTGGTTTCTGGCTGAATCTTCCTTTCATATGCATTCCTGGCCCCACTTCATCTGCAATAACCACCCCACTGCTTGAGCAAGCAGCAATGTAAACAGAACTTACAATGAGTAAGAGCTAACAAGCTTTTTTCTTAAAAATTTGTTTTCAGCCCCATTCAAGCCAAAGCTAGACAGACAAACACACGTAGTTAAAGGATAGATAAAATAAAATAACAAAACTGGCCAGATTATTTAAATAGCTTTGATGCTGTGTTGCTTTATAGGCAAAGATGTGGACTTGAGCTGTTTTTCTGGAACCGCTGATCAGGGTCATTAATACTTTCAATTTAGCTATTTGAGCTTCCACAAGTTGGTGTGGGAGTTTTCAAATTTCCATGTTGCATTATCAGCAGCCATAAGACCATAAGACAAAGGAGCAGAAATTAGACCATTCATCCCATCGAGTCTGCTCTGCCACTTAATCCATGGGTGATAAGTCTGTCAACCCCATTCTCCGGCTTTCTCCCTGTAACCCTTGATCCCTTTGATATTCAAGAACTTATCTATCTCAATCTTAAATGCACTCAATGAAGATCATCTCCACCAGAAACCACAGTTCAAATACAACTCCAACTTTGGTTCCACCCTGAGAGACTGACTGTCCTTTCCAAGGCTTCAATTATGATGCAACATCTGTTTGAACACCTCTTTAGTCTTTGTAGAAACCAATTCTCTGGTACTGACTCTTATTAATAGCCAACTTCTGCACTCTGTTTAACGATAGTGCTTTTTTTTGGGTCACTGTGTCTGTCGGAACCTTCTTAATCAAGAATCAGCCTGTAATTAGCTTCCAAGCCTGGCATCACAAACAAAACCTTGTTTTGTGTGTTCTTTTCGGACCAGAAACTGTTTTTAAAAGGTTCCTAAGTCATCTGTAGCTCCAAACCAAAATTGCTTTTTAAAAAAATGAAAAATCAGTAAGGGTTCTAACTCCATGTCAGTAGAAACTATAAATCCATCAGTCTCTATCTGGAATTTACTAAATTGCAGAGCTTCTATCATACTCTGGGGTAGAGAATTCCAAAGGGTCAACATTCTGTAAATTAAAAGGTCCTTCCTCATCTTAGTTCGTTATAATCTTCTACACCACAGGCACCATTGCTGAATTAATTGAATTTTGAAATCTGGTCACCAAATGCAGCCACTAACTCAGTTACCATTCCAGTGAGAATATCAACAGGTCATGAGGATATGTCAAATGTCAATCCCATTCATTTCTCTGATACAATAGTTTTCACGATATTAATTTGTTTCAGTTCCACACTCCATAGAATCTGGGATTTTAATTATTTTGGCAAGTTTTCCTGTGTTAACCTCTGTGAACCACACACAAAATTCTTATTTAGCTTCTCTATCTTTTATCTACTTCTGAATATAAATTCCTCTCTCTGTCCCTGTAATGGATCTCGATATGTATTTTCTATTATTTTCCTTTTAACACACCCATAAAGGTGTTTGAAATCCATTCATTATGTTTCTTGCGATGTTACATTCAGGTTCTGTGCTCTTTTTCTTCATCAATTTCTGGATCCCCCTTTGTTAAATTCTAAAATTCTCCAAATTCTCAGGGTTACAGCTTATTTTAGCACATGTTAATCCTCCTCCTCAAAGACTATCTTTAACCTCCCTTGTTCACCCTGTTTGTGTTTTATGTCATGCATTTTTGTCTTAAAATATACTTGCTGAAAACAAAGCGTCAAATCTTTAAAGACCAGCCATTCCCTATCCACTATCAAACATCATAACATATTTTTAAAATTCACCACAATCCACTTCATCCTCATAGCTTCATCACTCTTTTTGAAAAATTCTAACATACCATGGTCTCTATTCTCTGAAGATGTTTTTTCACAGCAAGATTATCATCTAATCCTTTCTCATTGCATAATGTGTCCTAAATGTTTCCTCAACATATTGTTTCAGAAAATAATGTCAAAGACATTCCAAGAATTCCTCTTCCATAGCATTAACTTCACCCAATCTATAGGTAGATTGAAGAGGTGCATTAATATTGCACATCCCTTGCTACTTGTGTATCTAATTTCCTAATTCTACATTTTCATTATGATTTCGTGACCTATAAATCATGCCCATTAAGTCTTACCAACCCTTCCTGTTTCTTAGCTCCGAACTCACAGATTGTATATCCTAGTCTTCCAATCAGAAATTCTCTCTTTCAATAATAAGCTGATCCCATCCCTTATTATCAGCATGGCCCTGCCTCCTTTTCCATTTTCTTTATCCCTTCTAAATGTTGAATGATCTTGAATGATCTCTGACCTCACACCTTTAATGCATTGCCTGAGCTGAGATGTCACCTTTTCTTTATATAAAACTTTAAGTTATCTTGAGAATGTGACTTAAAATAAGTTCTGGAATTTACATATTAATGAATAGAAACCTATAATGCATTTGAAAAGATGAAAGATTTAACAACAGTCTAAGTTTAAGTATATAATTTTACTTGCATGGCACTGTAATCTTTTGCTATAAATTCTGTGTCTTGTGGTCCTGCTTTACGACCACCTAATGAAGGAGCAGCGCTCCGAAACTTAGTACAGTGGTGACCCCAGAATCCGAACGCCCTATTGTTCGAACAATTTGGAATCCGAACAATTATTTCGAGAATATTTTGCCCTAAAATCCAAACACATTTTCAGAATCCAAACACCATGTTCAGGTTGCGCATTGTTTGTTCAGTTCGTTCTGGGAAGTAGTCGTGAAAGCATCTCTCATGTGTCCATCACTAGTTTACTCGTGTTTTCACTTTGATTTGTGCTTTTTTTTAAATTATCACCCTTGTGCATTCACCATGGCACCCAAGAAGAGCAATGAAGCAAATAAGTGCATTCACCATAAGCACTCCTCACTAAGATAAATGAAGTTATTTTCATGTTAGTACATTTATTTCTTGCTTTTATTATTATTACTTGATATTTAGGTCATTTACTCAACTTATTTTACCTTAACTATGTGTATTTCCAGTTAAAAGTGTCTTGAACATGTTTCATTTTTGGGTCCAGAAACGGATTAATTCACTTTCCATTATTTCTGATGGGGACAATAGTTTCGGAATCCAAACTTTTCACAATCCAAACAGTCTCCTGGAATGAATTAAATTTGGATTCCGAGGCACCACTGTATTTCTGAATAAACCTGTTGGACTATAACCTGGTGTTGTGTGATTTTTAACCATTTGAGAAGCATCTGGATGAATACTGTAAGTACCAAGGTATAGAAGGCTATGGACCAAATCCAATTAAATGGGATTAGTATAGTTTCATATTTGTTGATTTGAATAGACATGGTCGGCCATCAGGCCTGTTTTCAGACTGTATGACTCTATGTCTCCATAACTCTCAGATAGATTGAAGAAAGTGGCACTTTTCTTTAGGGAAGGAAGACTGAGCGGAGAGCTCATGGTGGTTTCCAAATCATGAGTGAGCTTAGATTAAGTAGGGTGAAACTGTTTCCACTTGTAAAAGGAATAAGAAAGAGAGAGAAAGATTTAAAGTGATTTGCAACAAGGCAATGGTGATGTGAGGGGAAAAAAAATCACAGTGAATTGTCCAGGCATGGAATTTGCTGCCTGGAAGTGTAATGGAGGTAGATTCAATTGAGGTATTCAAGAGGGTATTGGATTTTTTTTTGGATAGTAATCATGTGCAAGAATATGGGGAAAAGCAAGAGATTGACACTAGATAGTAGAACCAGTGCAGGCATGATTAACCTCCTTCTGCACTGTGATAACTGTGATTCTGCGATAGCAGTAGATTATGACTCAAATGTAGATAGAAGTGAAATCCTTCCATGGTCACAAATCAGAAGCAGTGATAAGATCATTGAAATAAATATTTGCCAGACCATGGGATTACTGATAATGTGCTATCAGATAACAGCCTACAATTCTCAAACATAGAGTTTCAAAAGTTTACAGAACCATTTAGACTTTCTTACTTAAGTTAATCAAAGTTTTCTTGGGCTAATGGAGAAGCTGAGAGAGGCAAATGAAATGTAAAGGGATTATTGAAAAAGAATAGGAATTTTCAGCTTGCACTCCTGAGTTCCAGGCTCTCACCCTTGCAGAATAGATTGGCTTTATGTGAATTATGAACAGGAACAAAGTTACAAACAAGCATACATCGCCTTTCACATGCATTGACGTCACAGGTAGAAGATACAAACTTAGAATAAGCATGAGAAAGAGAGGTAACATCTTGCAGTATCAGATGAATCACTGTGCTAGAGTTCAGAGGAAAGAAAAAATCACATTTTCAACAGAGAGACCAGCTTTGAATCAGAAATCAATTGAGATTTGGAGAAAGAGTGGACGAATTACCACACCCAATTATTTACACTGTTCAGATGGAACAGAGTACAGTCAGAAGAAATGGAAGAGCTTTGACTGCAAGTGAGTAAGAAACTGAAAACCAGAAACCAGCAAATAAAAATGAAAGAAGAAACACTGAAGCAGATGATGTTGAAACATCTTCTAAATCCACTGGACCTTGTTCAACAGCATTCAGAGGACCAATGGCAGAACAAGAACAGTATATTCCCGACAAACAACAGAAGAATGAAACATGATAGACTAGTGAAGACACCGCAATGCTGAGTGGAATAAGAAAATATGTGAATCACATTAAGCTGAAAGAAAAGTGAGAACAAAAAGAAAACATGGAGAAGGAAAATAAAAATGATATATGTCCAAGCAAGCAAAGGAAGTTAAATTCCCTACAAAATGTTAAAATACTAATTATGTTCAGAATAGCTAGGAGGCTGCAACATTGGTCCTCCAAGAATGCCACAGATCATTGATGTCTGAACAGAGATGCAGTATAGTGGACTATGTTGGATTAAGTTTCTTAAAAGGATACTTGTGTGTTAAATCATGGAAAGAAGTGACTCATGATCTGAGAAACAGTGATTTTATGGAAAGAAACTCACGCAGCTGATTATTCTCAAAACTGTAAATCTGTTATGTTGCATTTTTTAATCTAGTAGTCTTTGAGAATTATTGAAACAACTCCAAGCAATATGATAATATGGAGTCTAGATGGTTAAAATGGCCTTTTTGCATCTTAGTTTAAATGTTTTCAGTGGATATCTTAGTTAGCGATGCAATGGAAATGGAGTAGCAGCATCTTGAAAATGCTGAAAACTGTGGTCCTGGGCTATCATTACAGCAGCAACCATCTTCTCCTAAACTCTCTGTCTGGGTCAGGCACAAATCTACTGAAACTAGGTTCATTTTGACTCTGATTTATTATTACTTTGGATATGAATAATTCTTTATCATCAGTTTGTTTATTCACCTCAGTGTCATATTCTTTGATATCTTTGCCTATAAAAAAAATTACCAATACATGATAATGCCACCACCTGTGAGTTTCTCTCCAAGCCACTCACAGTCCTGACTTGGAAATAGACTACACTGTCACCATGTCATAATCTAGGAATTCTCTCCCTAAGAGCATTGTGGGTCAAATTGATTGGAATGATTCAAAAAGATAGCTCACCACCACCTTCTCTAGGGCAACTAGGGATGGACAACAAATGCTGGCCAGAGACAGCCACATCCAATGAATGAGTTCAAAAAAGTCAGTGTTCAATGAAAAAAAAATATATAGTAATTGACCCTTTGGGATATGCTAAAATAATGTCCTTGCTTTTGTTTTATTGATTTTATGTCTTAATTGAGCAAAGACACTGGACATTGTGCTGTGCACAAGCCCACTGATCAGCTCAAGCCATCACTCTTAAGAACATGATATATCTCAGAACTCAACAAATTACCACATGACATAATACAAGTTGTTAGGGGGAAGGGAAATAAAATGCATTTATCTGGCATTTTCCAGAAAACCAGGAAAACTCACTTGCTTTTCTTCAAATAATACCATAATATCTTTTTTTTTGATTCTTCGAATAGTTAAAGCACATAACAGTTGAATACTCCCTAGATACTTCCCAGTGTGTCAGGAGAATTCCCCTGCATTTTCTCAAATTGTAACCAAACATGCAGCATTGAGGGAAACTGCAATTTCGGCTTAATAGCTCACTCAGAACATATCACATTCAAGAGTGAAGCATTCCCTCCATGGCAAGATGGCTTGTATTTTCAAAAATCCAGAGTAGTACTTAAACCATAGGACTCAGAGTTGAAAGTATTACCAATGAATCATGGTTGACATTTCCATAGTAAAGCAGTTATTGGTCCAGAATTTGATGCAAAACTAATGATGAATTCATTTGACATGAAGTTATCAATGTGCAAGCAATCCAGCAACTATGCCAAAGTACAAAAAAATTGGAAGTTGCAAATTGTCACAGATTGCTATCCAGAGACATATGTGATGCAGCCAGCTTGGAATTGTTAAATTATCAATTTATGCCACAGTTTCCAAGGTTTTGGAATAAAGTGCCTATAATGTGGAATCAGGCCATTCAGACCATCAAATCCACACCAACTTCCCAAACAGCATCCCACCCTGATGTACCCCACCACCTTATCCTGTACCCCTGTATTAGTCATTGCTAATGCACCTGTCCTACACATCCCTGAACACTCTGGACAATTTAGCATGGACTTTCCACCTAACCTGCACATCTTTGGACTGTGGGAGGAAACTGGAGTATTGGAGAGGATCCACTTAGATAGGGAGGAACGTGTAAACTCCATAAGGACAGTTGCCTGAGGGTGGAATTGAATCCTCAGCAGTAGTGCAAACCCCTGAGCCAAATTGTCACCATTTTAAGACCATAAGACCATAAGACATAGGAGTGGAAGTAAGGCCATTCAGCCCATCGAGTCCACTCCACCATTCAATCATGGCTGATGGGCATTTCAACTTACCAGCATTCTCCCCGTAGCCCTCAATTCCTCGAGACAACAAGCATCTATCAATCTCGGCCTTGAAGACATTTAGCATCCCGGCCTCCACTGCACTCCGTGGCAATGAATTCCACAGACCCACCACCCTCTGGCTGAAGAAATGTCTCCGCATTTCTGTTCTGAATTGACCCCCTCTAATTCTAAGTCTGTGTCCACGGGTCCTAGCCTCCTCGCCTAATGGAAACAATTTCCTAGCGTCCACCCTTTCCAAGCCATGTATTATCTTCTACGTCTCTATTAAGTCTCCCCTTAATCTTCTAAACTCCAATGAATACAATCCCAAATGCTAGTGGCAATCATGTCATTTGCTTTGGTTATTATTTCAACAAATTACAAGTTTCAGCAAAACTTGACTTGTACCCTTTGTAGGACAAGACTTTATCACATACTAAAATGGGAACAAAGGAATTTCCTTTGCTGGTACTGGGTTCAGGTGTAAAAGGGATATGGAGCAAGAGGGCACTATGCTGCATGTGTCCAAAACTTTAGTTAGGCCACATTTGAAATGTTGCATTCTGTTCTGATCGCCACACTACCAAAAAGATGTGGATATTTTGGAGAGGGTGCAGAGAAGGTTTACTAGGATGTCGCTTGGTCTGGAGGGTGTTAGTTATAAGCAGTGATTGGATAAACTCGGATTGTTTTCACTGGAAAAATGAAGGTTCAAGGGCGACCTGATAGAGGTGTACAAAATTATGCGAGGCTTGGAGAAGTGGATGGTCAGAGGTTTTTCCTAGAATGGTAAGGTCAACTACAAGATGGCACAGGTTCAAGCTAAGAGGAAGAAGGTTTTAGGGGAGAAGTGCAAGGAAAATGTTTTCGCATAAAGTGGTGGGTGCCTGGAACGCACTGATTGGAGCAGGCATGTTAGCAATGTTTAAGGCATACCTTGATAGACACAAACAGAAGGTAAACAGAGGAATAGAAATGCCTTAGGCAATAAGTAGCAGATCTAAGTAGGGAATAAGAATTCACACAGACTTGGTGGGCTGAAAGGCCTGTACCTGTGTTGTATTATTGTAAAACAAGTTGAGAAGCCCCAATCTGTTTAAATTGCAGCGCAGGCTGGGAGTAGGCGTATTGAAAGATCCAGTTCTGCTCCTAGTGTTCTGAACAAACTGCTCAGTTTGCATTATGTGTGGCTAATATTGATACTTTATAGCATCTGCTGTTATGATGTACCATCAGGGAGCAGAAATCTCCACTACCTAACAATCAAGGAATTTGGTCATTAAACTTAATAGCAACACATATGTTGTAGCCAGACCCAATGCACAGTGCTGATCATGTTAGGATAAACTAGCCCAGATATGGGACAAAAAAGGCTGCAAACAACTGATGTAATAAGGAAGGGGCTAAAAGGTTAAATTGCTTGGCATGTGACTTAATGGGGATTTGTTTCCTCATTAGTGCCAAGGTTACAATAACCTAGGAGGAATTAATATATCAAGGTTGGTATTTATACTTACGTGGGACCACAGGACATCAAAATGCCTTGTGGAACAATTAATTACATTATACAATGATTTTCCCAATGGTCACATTTCCAAATATATGTTTTAATCTTTATCTCTACTGTTCTTTCTGCAAGGAATGATATCTTTTTTTTATTAGATTATACCTGAAGGATTGCTCGCCAGTTTTGTTTCAGTAAATTCTCCATACAGAATGAGAAGTAGGTGAATTACAAACACAAAGTTTTGAATATACTCAGGATGTTAGGCATCATCGTGAAGAGCGATAGCCTTCCAGTCATCGTCAGATCGCCAGAATTGGACAAGTACAGACACATGACTGGTTTTAAGTGGGTCAAAGTGTGATGCTGGAAAAGCAGAGCAGGTCAAGCAGCATCTGAGGAGCAGGAGAATCGATGTTTCAGGCAAAAACCCTTCACCAGGAATGAGGCTGGGAGCCTCGGGGATGGATAGAAAAATGGAAGAGTGGTGGGGCTAGGGGGAAGGTAGCTGAGAGTGCGATAGGTGGACGGAGGTGGGGGTAATGGCGATAGGTTGGAGGGGAGGGTGAAGCGGATAGGTGAGAAGGAAGATGGACAGATGGGACAGGTCATGAGGACAGTGCTGAGCTGGAAGGTTGGAACTGAGGTAAGGTGGGGGGAGGGAATGAGGAAACTGGTGAAATCCACATTGATGCCATGGGGTTGGAGGATCCCGAGGCAGAAGATGAGGCGTTATTCCTCTTTCGCACTCTCAGCTGCCTTCTTCCTACCCCCATTCCCTTCCCATTTATCTCTCCACCCCCCAGGCTCCCAGCCTCATTCCTGATGAAGGGCTTTTGCCCGAATCGTCAATTTTCCTGCTCCACGGATGCTGCCTGACCTGCTGTGCTTTTCCCAGCACCATACTCATGACTCTAATCTCCAGCATCTGCAGTCCTCACTTTTGCCTGGTTTTAAATGGTGCAGAGACAAGGGAAATGGAGTAGGGCAGGCCTCAGCTGCCAAAGCTGCCTAATTCATCAAGATAAAAGGAAAATAATGTTGATGTTGCAAATCTTAAGCAAACACAGAGAGTGCTGGCGAAATTGAGTAGGTCTGATAGCAACCAGTGCATCCCTTTATTGCGATGCAAGTTTGTGGTCATGACTCTATGATTCCCATTTTTAAACCCACCAGACCCTTTTTTAGTTGCATGTTATCCTACTACCATCTTGCTTTGTCTTTCATCATCACCCTTTTGCTCTATCCTCAGTCTTCCACCATGCAAGCATACTCCCTTTACTTTATTCCCCCCTTCTTCTTTTTTCCTGTCTCCATAATTGCCTAAAACCTGTTACCTCTCAAAATTTCTTTGGCTCTGCTAAGAAGTTCATTGACCTGAAATATCCGCGGAAGGTTGTGGCACTGCCCACTGGCTGAAAAGTTGGTCTATGCTGCACCCAAGAAGCCACAAATTAGTTTTACAACTACCAGGCCTTGAGGTCACCCCTTCTGGCCCATAGGGGCAGCATGTTTCACTCACACCCCACTACCCCTGAACCCTGCAGGAGCTGCCAGCTATCAGAAAACCAGCAGCTCTCCAGACCCAGCAGTGCTGGGATTGCAGTCAGTCCCCGACTAACACCATAGAGGAGGCCAGATGGCAAGGTAAGTTGAGATGGCTGCACCAAAATTAGTCAGGCAGGTGGCAGTGACATTGGGTGTTCATGATGTGGGTTTTTATATTCAGTGAATCTACCAACACCAGTGACACCAGGAGGAGGCAGCATGGGAGTGGCCAATTCTTCCAAGGAATATGGGTGCGACTAGTTGGGTTGACATATATTATCCATTTCAAGTCACCCTCGAGAAGACTTAGGGTGGCACGGTGGCTCAGTGGTTAGCACTGCTACCTCACAACCCCAGAGACCAGGGGTTGATTCCAGCCTCTGGTGACTGTGTGGTGTTTGCACATTCTCACATATCTGCATGGGTTTACTCCAGGTAGTCTAGTTTTCTCCTGCAACCCAAAGATGTGCAGGTTAGGTGAACTGGCCATGCTAAGTTGCCCATAGTGTTGGGGGATGTGTTGGCTGGGTGCATTAGTCGGGGTAAAGATAGTATAATAGAGTAGGGAATGGCTCTGGGTGGGTTACTCTATGGAGGGTCAGTGTGGACTTGTTGGACCAAACGACCTGTTTCCACACTGTAGGGATTCTATGTAAAATTCTAAGATGGTGTTGAGCTGCGTTCTTCAAGAGTTGTGTTCCATATGGAGTAGGTGCTGAGTGCTAACCTGCCACCCTATTTTATATCCCTTATTATCATCTTCCTCCTGGGGATGAAGTGTGAACTCAAGCGATGGGCTCTGATTTCTCACCACAAATGCTGCCTGACGTGCTGGGTATATCAAGCAGTGTGTGGAAACTTTGTTTTATAATTCAGGTCTCCATCACCCGTACTGGGCATTTCTTTTATTCATTTGTGGGATGTGGCCATCGCTGGCTGGCCAGAATTTATTGCCCATTCTTAGTTGTCCTTGAGAAGGTGGTGACAAACTGCCATCTTGAATTGCTGCAGTCTACGTGCTGTAAGTTGACCCACAATGCCGTTAGGGAGGGAATTGCAGGATTTTGACACACTGAGTTGACCCCCTGACTTAACTGTAATGGTTTAATTGGGGATATGCCGGGCTATAAGATTGCAGATTGTGCTGGAGCACAATTCTGTTGTGACTGATGGCCCACAGCGCTTCATGGAAGCTAAGTCTTGAGTTGATAGATCTGCTCAAAGTCTGTCCCATTTAGAACAGTAATAGTGCCACAGAACACAAAACAGGTTATTTTCAATGTGAAGTTGGGACTTCATCTCCACAATGACTGTGTGGTGGGCACTCTTACCAATATGGTCATGAATAGATGCATTTGTACTTGTCAGATTGGTAAGCATGAGGTCAAGTATGTTTTTCCCTCTTGTTGGTTTCTTCATCGCCTATCATAGTCCCAGTTCCTTTCAGACCCAACCAGTTCATTCAGTAGTACTGCTGTTGAGCAACTCTTGCTGGTGGACATAGAAATCCCCCACTCAGAGTATACTTTATGGCATTACCATCCTCTGTGCTTCCTCTACGCATTGTTCAATATGGAGGATTATGGATTCTTCAGCCAAGGGAAGACAGTACATGGTATTCAGCAAGAGGTTTCCTTACCAATGTTTAAGCTGATGCTGAGATTTCATAGCACTTGATTTCATTTTGGACATCATGGGTTTGGTTTGGATAGTTTAGTAAGCATTGAATTTAAGGGAAGAAATGTGTTTTATTATTAATTCCATGGAACTGCCTATCCCCCCCAGGCACAATAATCCACAGAAAATCTTTCTTTGAGTTATTTCCTGTGGGGTATTAAGGCAGGAATAGTAATTTAGTGAAAGTATGAACACATAGCGTCATGGAGAAGTACAGCATGGAAACAAACTCTGCAGTCCAACCCGTCCATGCCGACAAGATATTCCAACCCAATCTAGTCCCAACTGCCAGCACCCAGCTCATATCCCTCCAAACCCTTCCTATTCATATACCCATCCAAATGCCTCTTAAATGCTGCAGTTGTACCAGTCTCCACCACATCCTCTGGCAGCTCATTCCATATACGTACCACTCTCTGCATGAAAATGATGCCCCTTAGGTCTCCTTTATATCATTCCCATCTCACCCTCAACCTATGCCCTCTAGTTCTGCACTCCCCCACCCCAGGAAAAGGACTTTTCTATTTATCCTATCCATGCCCCTCATAATTTTGTAAACCTCTAAAAGGTCACCCCTCAGCCTCCGAGGCACCAGGGAAAACAGCCCCAGCCTGTTCAGCCTCTCCCTGTAGCTCAGATCCTCCAACCCTGGCAACATCCTTGTAGATCTTTTCTGAACCCTTTCAAGTTTCACAACATCTTTCCAATAGGAAGGAGACCAGAATTGCATACAATATTCGAACAGCAGCCTAACCAATGTCCTGTACAGACACAACATGACCTCCCAACTCCGCTACTCAATACTCTGACCAGTAAAGGAAAGCATGCCAAACGCCTTCTTCACTATTCTATCTACCTGCGACTCCACTTTCAAGGAGCTATGAACCTGCACTCCAAGGTCTCTTTGTTCAGCAACACTCCCTAGGACCTTACCATTAAGTGTATAAGTCCTGCTGAGATTTGCTTTCCCAAAATGCAGCACCTCGCACTTATCAGAATTAAACTCCATCTGCCACTTCTCAGCCCATTGACCCATCTGGTCCAGATCCTGTTGTAATCTGAGGTAACCCTTTTGCTGTCCACTACACCTCCAAATTTTGGTGTCATCTGCAAACTTACTAACTGTAACTCTTATGCTCGCATCAAATCATTTATGTAAATGACAAAAAGTAGAGGACCCAGCAACCGATCCTTGTGGCACTCCACTGGTCACAGGCCTCCAGTTTGAAAAACAACCCTCCACCTCCACCCTCTGTCTTCCACCTTTGAGCCAGTTCTGTATCCAAATGGCTAGTTCTCCCTGTATTCCATGAGATATAACCTTGCTAATCAGTCTCCCATGGGAAACTTTGTCGAATGCCTTACTGAAATCCATATAGATCACATCTATTGCTCTGCCCTCATCATTTTTCTTTGTTACTTCTTTAAAAAACTCAATTAAGTTTGTGAGACATGATTTCCCATGCACAAAGCCATGTTGACTATCCCAAATCAGTCCTTGCCTTTCCAAATACATGTACATCCTGTCACTCAGCATTCCCTCCAACAACTTGCTCACCACCGAGGTCAGGCTCACCGGTCTATGGTTTCCTGGCTTGTCTTTACCGCCCTTCTTAAACAGTGGCACCACGTTTGCCAACTTCCAGTCTTCTGGCACCTCATCTGTGACTATCGATGATACAAATATAGCAGCAAGAGGCCCAGCAATCACTTCTCTAGCGTCCCACAGAGTCTTCGGGTACACCTGATCAGGTCCTGGGGATTTATCCACCTTAACCGTTTCAAGACATCCAGTACTTCCTCCTCTGTAATCTGGACATTTTGCAAGATGTCACCATCTACTTCCCTACAGTCTATATCTTCCATATCCTTTTCCACAGTAAATACTGATGCAAAATATTCCTTTAGTATCTCCCCCATTTTCTATTGCTCCACACAAAGGCTGCCTTGCTGATCTTTGAGGGGCCCTATTCTCTCCCTAGTTACCCTTTTGTCCTTAATGTATTTGTAAAAACCTTTTGGATTCTTCTTAATCCTATTTGCCAAAGCCATCTAATGTCCCTGTTTTGCTCTCCTGATTTCCCTCTTAAGTATATTCTTACTTTCTTTATACTCTTCTAAGGATTCACTCGATCTATCCTGTCTATACCTGACATATGCTTCCTTCTTTTTCTTAACCAAACCCTCAATTTCTTTAGTCATCCAGCATTCCCTGTACCTACCAGCCTTCTCTTTCACCCTGACAAGAATATACTTTTTCTGGATTCTTGTTATCTCATTTCTGAAGGCTTCTAATTTTCCAACCATCCCTTTACCTGCAAACATCTGCCTCCAATCAGCTTTCAAAAGTTTTTGCCTAATACCGTCAAAATTGGCCTTTCTCCAATTTAGAACTTCAACTTTTAGATCTGGTCTACCCTTTTCCATCACTATTTTAAAACGAATAGAATTATGGTCGCTGGTCCCAAAGTGCTCCCCCACTGACACCTCAGTCACCTGCCCTGCCTTATCTCTCAAGAGTAAGTCACGTTTTGCACCTTCTCTAGTAGGTACATCCACATACTGAATCAGAAAATTGTCTTGTACACACTTAAGAAACTCCTCTCCATCTAAACCTTTAACACTATGGCAGTCCCAGTTGATGTTTGGAAAGTTAAAATCCCTTACCATAACTACCCTATTATTCTTACAGATAGCTGAGATCTCCTTACAAATTTGTTTCTCAATTTCCCTCTGACTATCAGGGGGTCTATAATACAATCCCAATAAGATGATCATCCCTTTCTTATTTCTCAGTTCTACCCAAATAACTTCCCTGGATGAATTTCCAGGAATATCCTCCCTCAGCACAGCAGTAATGCTATGCCTTATCAAAAATGCCACTCCCCCTCCTCTCTTGCCTCCCTTTCTATCGTTCCTGTAGCATTTGTATCCAGGAACAGAGAACTCTGTTTTGTTCAATAATAGGACGTGGGCGTCGCTGGCTGGGCCAGCATTTTGTGCCCATACCTAAGTTCCCAGAGGTCTGCTAAGAGTCAACAACATTGCTGTGGTTCTGGAGTCACATGTCAGGCAGACCAGATCAGGATGTCAGTTTCCTTCCCTAAAGGACATTAGTGAATCAGATGGGTTTTTCTGACAATTGTCAATGGATTCATGGTCATCATTAAACTCTTAATTCCAGATTTATTTTTCATTTTTGAATTAAATTCTGCCACAGCTGGATTTGAACTTGGATCCTCAGACTTCTAACTTTAATGTCTAACTGCTTGCCATTTGAAATCATCCTACTCAATAGGACATTGCAAGGTTTTAAGATTGTAAGGTTTGCACATGATAACTTGTGGATTGATTGCAATTGGATGCATACAATCAGCGTTTGGATCACAACTTACAAACTCTGGGATTCAAATGAATGGGTCTACCTTACCCACCTAGATGCTTCCAGTTTCCAATTTGATAACCAATACACAAATTCGAAGTGGGGGACTTGGCAGTGGGCTAAGGGTGAGAGAGTAAGACATTAGAACAGAAGAGTCTAAACTCAAATTACAACCCACTCCCAGGTTTTGCTTTCATTATACCACATAAAGAACAGGTGAAAACATTTGAAGTTTCACTCCCCTGAGCTCCTCTAACCTCCAATCTTACTTAATTGTCCCTTTGACATGTATACAACCTTGATGTGGATGAATCCTGCTCAGTAGACACAATGTGATTGTGGTCTGAAATTCAATCTAGTCACACTGTGTGAAATGCTAACATCTCAGCTTAGACTTCACCTGGATCATTCAAACCTTTTAGAAGTAGCAAGCCGAGAGGAACAAATGCTGACAAATAGCATACTGAAGAAGAAAAGCTGTTTATTTGTTTAAGTGAAGCCTCTACTTTTAGATGGTTATTGATATTTTACAAAGGAGTGCGTTTAAGAAAACAAAACGCAGAAAATTGATTCCACTGACTTGCAATCAATGGAGCTCGGTTCCAAAAGCATGCCTGTGATGACAAGATTAAAAGCTCCATTGCACTTATTCCTTGCTCTGTTTCGTAATCAAATGAAATCAAGTCAAGCTACAAGCCCTTCAACACAACCTTGAACTTAAAGCACTTTAAAATATGTTGTGCAATTTGTGCTGAAGGATTATGGTTAACAACATAAATACTTAGCTGCACTTTCTTTACTTGTGAAGGGAATATCACATTGCTTGGAAGACCAACATTTATTGCCCATTCCACCTGATATGAGAGAACCAGTCAGCCACCTTCCTGAAGCAGCACAGGAAACGCCATGTTGTGTGGGAGTGGAATACAGGATTTTGATTCAGCATATAGGATTGTAGAAATTTATGGCAGTGATTTGCTCCACGGCAAGATTCATGACTGTGTAGCCACATTTCGTACATGCACCATCCAGAATGTTTGCTGACAACAACACTTGGCCAGATCTCAAACAATCATGAATCAGAATACAGGAAGGAGGTAGAGTGCTTCGTGTCATGGTACAATGATAACAATTTCTCTCTCAATGTCAGCAAAACTGAAGAACTGATCATTGACTTCAGGAGGAAAGTAGGAGGACATGCAACAGAGTTGAGGCAGAGAGGTTCGAGAATGTCAAGTTCCTAGGAATGACAATCACCAACAATCTGTCCTGGACCTCCCATGTAGGTACGGCGGTCAGAAAGGCACAACACTTCTTCTTTGTCAGGAGGCTGAGGAAATTCAGCAAATCCATCAAGACCCTCACTGACTTTTACGGATGCGACATAGAAAGTATTCTAACTCATCTCTAATGTATCAAAAGCATCCAAAGGTCCAAACAAATCACATCCACTTGCCCCACTTCATCAACTCTATTAGATACATCCTCAAAGGATCACAGTAGTTTTGTCAAGTACATTTTTCTTTTCATAAATCTATGATGACTCTTTTCAATTCTATTTTCTATTTTCCAGTGGTCAGCCATTAATTGTTTTACTTTGGAATCTGAGTAAAAAGTGAGGTCTGCAGATGCTGGAGATCAGAGCTGAAAATGTGTTGCTGGTTAAAGCACAGCAGGTCAGGCAGCATCCAAGGAACAGGAAATTTGACGTTTCGGGCCAGAGCCCTTCATCAGGAATGAGGAGAGGGTGCCAGGCAGACTAAGATAAAAGGTAGGGAGGAGGGACTTGGGGGAGGGGCGATGGAGATGTGATAGGTGGAAGGAGGTCAAGGTGAGGGTGATAGGCCAGAGTGGGGTGGGGGCGGAGAGGTCAGGAAGAGGATTGCAGGTTTCTCCAGATTCTTCAGAACTCAGATTTCTCCAGTTTCCTCATTTCCCCTCCCCCTACCTTGTCTCAGTCGATTCCCTTGAACTCAGCACCGCCCTCCTAACCTGCAATCCTCTTCCTGACCTCTCCGCCCCCATCACACTCTGACCTATCACCCTCACCTTGACCTCCTTCCACCTATCACATCTCCATCGCCCCTCCCCCAAGTCCCTCCTTCCTACCTTCTATCTTAGCCTGCCTGGCACCCTCTCCTCATTCCTGATGAAGGGCTCTGGCCCGAAATGTCGAATTTCCTGTTCCTTGGATGCTGCCTGACCTGCTGTGCTTTAACCAGCAACACATTTTCAGCTTACTTTGGACTCTGGCATGATACCCATTACCGACATCAGGCTGACTTATCGATAATTCCTGGCTTTCTTTCTGTCTGCGCTCTTAAATAGAGAGGTCACATTAGCTCCACTCCAAATTGTAGGAACTGTTAAATTTTAAAGAATCTTGGAAGATAACCACCATCTATTTTTTCTAGGGCTATCTCCTTAAGTACTTTGGGGTGTAGATTATCAGGTATTTGGTTTTATTGATCTTGAATCCAATCAACTTCGCCAACACCATTCCCTTACTAATCCAAATTTCCTTCTGTACTGTCTCTCACTAAACCCAGTATTCCCCAACATGTTATTGAAATCCAATAAAATGTAGCAGCTGTGTCAAGCAGAAGGAGGGATTGTTTTTAAGTTAGATAGTGAGAATCTTTTCCCTTTGGCAGATGTGTCTAAGATCAGAGAGTATACGTTTAAGGGAGGAGGAAATGGTTTAAAGGGAACCCAGAAAAGACTTTTTCACCCAAAAGGTGGTAGATGTATGGTACGTGCTGTCTGAGAGAGTGGTGGAGGCAACTACTCTCTCAACATTTAAGAAACATCTGATGAGCATTTAAAATGCCAGAAGATAGTGGGCTATGGATCAAGTGAAGGTAAATGGGATCAGTATAGTTTGGCATTGACATGGTGGCTGAAGGGTCTGTCTCCATGCTGTATGACTGTATGCTTCCATGTAGTTTAATGCATTATTGTTCCACAAAATAATGCAAACTCTCAACCTTTGAACACAGATATATAATATTCTCTGGAGCCTAAAAGGTTGTGCAATGACAGAATAGAGGTTTATAACATCACAAGAGGCATAGATAAGATAAATGTCAAAGGTCTTTTCCCAGGAGTGGGGGAATTCAAAATGAGAGAACACATTTTTAAGGTGAGAGGGCAAAGATCTGAAAAGATCATGAGAGCCAAATATTTTACGTGGAGAGAGGCTCATTTGTGGATTGAGCTACCACAGAAAGTGGTGGATGCCAAAGTTTAAAAGATATTTAGATAAGTAAATGAATAGAAAATGTTTGGAGGAATTTGGGTCAAATGCAGGCAGGTGGAACTAGCTTAGTTTGAGAACATGGTCAGCATGGACTGGTTGGACCAAATAGTCTGCTTCCGTGCTGTATGACTCAATGACTCTCATCTAAAGATGTGCAGTTTCGGTGGATTAACAATATTAATTTGCCTATAGTGTCCAGGGGATGGATTCACCCCTTGCTGTGGTTCTAGAATCACATAGAAGAAAGTGAGCATGGCAGACGTGGGTGGGTCAGAAACGAAAAGTGTGGCACTGGAAATAAACAGCAGGTCAGGCAGGACCCGGGAGCAGGAGAGTTGATATTTTGGGCATATATTCAGGAATGATGAAGGACTTAAGCCCAAAATGTCGACTCTCCTGCTTCCAAAAGCTTGCAGACCTGCTGTGCTTTTCCAGCATCACAGTTTTTGAGTCCAGAGTCACATGTAGTCCAGACTAGGTAATGAAGGCAGTTTCCTTCCCTAAACGACATCAGTGAACTAGATGGGTTTTACCAGGCAATCAATCAATTCATGATCATCATTAACTCTTAATTCAAGATTTTTAATGAACTCACGTTCCACCATGGCAGGATTCAAACTTAAGTCATAGATTCATAGAATCCCTACAGTGTGGAATTCAGCCCAACAAGTCCACACCAACTCTCTGAAGAGTAACCCACCCAGACTCACTTCCTGAACTCATTACTCTACATTTCCCCTGACCAATGCACATAGCCTACACATCCCTAAATGCTGTGGTAATTTTGCATGGCCAATTCAACTAACCTGCACATCTTTGGATTGTGGGAGGAAACCAAAGCACAAGCAGACACTGGGAGAATGTGCAAACTCCACACAGGTAGTAGCCCGAGGATGGAATTGAACCCGGGTCCATAAGACCTTAAGACCATAAGACATAGGAGTAGAAGTAAGGCCATTTCGCCCATTGTGTCCACGCCACCATTTAATCATGGCTGATGGGCATTTCAACTCCACGTACTCGCACTCTCCCTGTAGCCCATAATTCCTTGCGAGATCAGAATTTATCAATCTCTGCCTTGAAGGCATTTAATGTCCCGGTCTCCACTGCACTCTGTGACACCACTCTCTGGCTGAAGAAATGTCTCCTCATTTCCATTCTAAATTGACCTGCTCTCAGTCTAAGGCTGTACCGACGGATCCTAGTCTCCCTGCCCTAATGGAAACAAATTCCCAGCAGCCACCCTTTATAAGCCATGCATTATCTTGTAAGTTTCTATTAGATCAACCTTCTAAACTCTAATAAATACAATCACGGGATCCTCAGCTGTTCGTCGCACATTAGGCAAATGCAGGGTCCCTGGCGCTGTGAGGCAATAGTGCTAACCACTGAGCCACCAAGTCCCCAGACTATTACCTGGGTCTCTGGATAAACAATCCAGTGATAATACCATGAGACCATCACCTCCTCTATCACTGCTACGTCACCAAAATTACATGAGTGGTTGCATGCTCTGATTTATAGGGGCAGATACCTCTAAGCATCAAAGAAGCATAATTTACAACCTAGCACATCCACCCCTTGCAAAAGTGGTGAAAGACAGGTTTTGTAGAAGTTTGGGGTTTGCCCTCACTCAGATTTTAGTGCAGCTTGAGAGGTTTTTTTTTATCTGTGCAAACATTTAAGCTACATAGTGACATAGATGTTTAGGAATTTATTTAGTTTTAAGATGAAAAAACCTTCAATATCTTAGGTATTTCCATTTTATTGTTATTTGTCAACTTGTTACAGGTTGAAGGCGAAATTTCACCTGTAGTCATTTCATGTTTCATTATATGTGCCAATTAAAACAAGAAGGTAATTTCACATATCATAGAGATGTAAACCACTGACAATTTGCAAAGTTATGGACATGAGAAGCACTGAACTTGTTGACCTCATCTTTCATGCGTACAGATGGCAGAGAGAAGGTTACCACTGAAGTGCAGGGAGAAAGGGAAAATCATAACCTGATCTGACAACAATGATTTTAACCATATGTCATAGTTTATGACTGGTGTTTTATTATTAAACTGCTAATATTCTGCATCAGCAAAGCACTTGGAATGAATCCAGCTGTTGAGATATAGTTTGCAACTGTTTCTGTTGACCTTATGTTGAAACATAGGGTTATTACCATTAACTAATGGCACATCTCCAACTGTCTCTACTTTTACCCTTGAAAAGTAATTAAAGGACAATGTCAATATCAATGAAACATTAAAAAATTTGTGCAATGTCTTTAGGCATTTGTTGAAAACATGCCAAGCATCACTTGTGTTCCATTCAAGCACAAATCAAAGAGAGAGCAAGGAAATGAATTATCTTCAGCTATTTGATTTAGTGTATGAAGATCAATAAAGGACTTTAGGTCTTTAATATAGCTTCAAGTTGAATGTTTCTAAAATAACCAGAGTGAATGCTTTCAATACTGTTGGCTATTGAACTAATCCTTCTTGATCTCTCTGGATGAAAGCAGCAAGGCCTCAGACGAAGCATTGACAATGCCACCAGCTCAAAGACTCAGTAATAATGTTAGCTATTGATACTGTGGGAGCAGAATCTGGTTAGCACCTTTGTGCAACAGCTCTGTAACTGGCCAAAGAAGGAATACTCCAGGTTGCTGGCACTCAGGGGTCTGCTGGAGAACGGGCACCTCTTCAAGCCTAGGTATGAAAGGACCCTGTGGAGTGGACAGTTGGCAATTTCATCCGGAGGAGCAGACAGGCATATGGAACACATTGGCCCTCAACTGCCCAGATGCTGTAGCAATATAACAAATCATGATCTGTCTGCCTCCATAGACAGGTTTGTAGCTGCCATGAACAGCCTGATCAGCACCCTTACACACACACCTGCACACCACCATCCTAGCAAATCATCCCCAAGATTGAAGACATGGTGGAAACGAGATGGTGCCAGGAGGCACCCAACCAGAGAGGGAGTAACACTCTAAACAGGACACTCTAGAGGTGGCTGCTCCCTCTGCTGTGCCAGGCACTCTCCTTGGAAGTTCACAGTGAGGATGGTCAACTTATTTCTGGAATGACATGGTCGGTATGTCTGGAGATTCAGTACCCTCCCCATTTCACTCAACCAATACTTCAGAGCCAACAGGCTCCCTTTACCCCAGCTGCAGAACCATGGAGTGTACTAAAATGTAAAGTGAGAGATAGGAGGAAGAAGACAGACTGAGGGCACTTTGGTGACATGGGTAACAATGCCTTGTAAATTATTCAATATTTCAGTATACATGTAGGCAGTTTGACCGAATATTTAGTTTTAGAGTCGTACAGCCATAGAGATATACAGCACAGAAACAAATCCTTCTGTCCAATTTGTCCATGCCGACCAGATATTCCAATCCAATCTAGTCCCGCCTGCCAGCACCCGGACCATATCCCTCCAAACCCTTCTTGTTCATATACCCATCCAAATGCCTTTTAAATGTTGCAATTGTACCAGCCTCCACCACTTCCTCTGGCAGCTCATTCCATACACATACCACCCTCTGTGTGAAAAGGTTGCCCCTGAGGTCTCTTTTATATCTTTCCCCTCTCACCTGAAACCTATACCCTCTAGTTCTGCACTCCCCCACCCCAGGGAAAAGACTTCGTCTATTTATCCTATCCATGCTCCTCATGATTATATAAACCTCTATAAGCTCGCCCCTCAGCCTCTGACACTCCAGTGAAAACAGCCCGAGCCTATTCAGCCTCTCCCTATAGCTCAAACCCTCCAACCCTGGCAACATCCTTGTAAACCTTTTCTGAACCCTTTCAGGTTTCACAACATCTTTCCGATAGGAAGGAGACCAGAATTGCACGCTATATTCCAAAAGTGGCCTAATCAATGTCCCAAACAGCCACAACATGAATTCCTAACTCCTATTAGACTTCAGAAACTAAGTTCAAAATTGAGAATATGAAAGAGGTCAAACAAATTGGTATATGTTCAAAGGGGAGTTTCAACAAGATTCCAGAGCCCAGTTTCGAGAATGACAAAGAGCAAAGATTGCAGATTGTAGAAAAGACTGAGAGGTTCCATGCGCAAGATTGGGCAAGTGGTCTATTTTATTCTGACTGTCATCAACATTGCCATCACTTTGTTTCCACAGGTGATGCAGATCAGGTAGGAAATGAGAGTTGAGGATTATCAGAGCAGCCGTGATCCTATCAAACGCTCGAGCCGACTTTGGTTACTACAACTTATGGCCTAATGGCAAGGCAACTGTTGTGATAATTTTTTCAAAACTGCACAATATGCATTTGCATGATTTCTAGGATAGAGGAGCTTATGAGAGGAAAATGTTTTCCCTGCTAGCCTGAGACAAACACAGATTGAAGAAATTGTGTTAAATTAATAAACCATGGACAAAAATTTAAGTTTTGGCAATACTTCATTTGCAAATATGTTAACACAACCAAGTTTAACAAGCTCAAAAACAAAAAAAAACACTGCTCCACAGGGAGTTCGATATGCACAGTTAATTACCAGCCAAATATTTCCTTTGTATATTTATGGTTATTTCTCTTCTATAGCTCATAACAAAAATTTTCTCCAATATGCTCTTTCAACATGACAAGCTGTCAACTGGGAAGCCAAATGTTACCTTTCAGTTATTTGCATGTTTATGTAAACATATGTTTCCTTTCTTTTTGAGAGAGAAATTCTCAAGGGGACACACTTTACTCAAAGCACATCACATTTTCTGCATTTTAAGCCCAGCAACAAATATTTCAACACTAGGCAAAGAACTGTGGGTGCTGGAAATCTGAAACAGAAACAGAAACAGAAAAAGCTGGAGAAACTCAGCAAGTCTGACAGCATCTGTGGAGAGAAAGCTGAATCAACATTTCAAACCCAGTGACCCTTCCTCAGAACAAATATTTGATGTCTAAATTTAACACGTAAATAACCTAAGAACTTTTACGAGCAGTGTGATATGCTTAAGGATATTTACAATGTCAACACTTGTCTGGTATTAGATAGAAAAGTAAAAGGTTCATATTCAATTCAATTTTAATCATAAGGACCGCATTGAGTTCGAGAATCAGACAATTGTTACAGTGCAGAAGGTCTTTTGGCCCACTATATCTGCACCACATTCTAACTTATTGCCAGTCACCTGTCTCTCCACCAAAATCGTGACAATTTAAGTAATCATCTGCTACCACTACACTTCCAATCAGTGCATTTCAGACCTTAACAACTCACTTTATGAGAATGATATGGACGTGCTGGTGGTGGACTGGGGTGTACAAAGTTCAAAATCACACAACACCAGGTTATAGTCAACAGGTTTATTACAATTGTATTAATTGCACTCCATAGCCACCTGATGAAGGAGCAGCGCTCAGAAAGCTAGTGCTTCCAAATAAACCTGCTGGGCTATAAACTGGGGTTGTGTGATTTTTAACTTTATGAGAAAGTTGTTTCTCACCTCGCATTCACTTATTTCGCGAAACATTTTGAAACTATTCTGAAGTTCTGAAGAAGACTCACTGGACTCAAAACATTAACTCTGATTTCTCTCCATGCAAACTGTTAGACCTGCTGAGATTTTCCAGCAATTTCTGTTTTTGTTTCCTGAGTTCCAGCATCCACAGTACTTTCAGTTTTCATATTTTAAAACTGTGGTCTGGTTCTCAATCCTATTGTAAGCTGAAACAGTTTCTCTCTATCTACAGTGTCCTGATCATGATTTTGAAAACGTCTATCAATCTCTTCTCAACCTTCATTCAATGGAAAATAGTCCTGACTTCTCCAATCTTTCCTCACAACTGGAATGTCCTGGAACCATTCTCTCACATTTTCTCAGCATTGACTCCAATGCATTCACAACCAGTCTAAAGTGTAACTCTGTATTTCAGAGAAAAGGGTTACCCATTTAAGACAGTGATGATGAGGAATGTTTTCTCTAAGAAAGTAGACCATAAGACCATAAGACATAGGAGCAAAAATTAGGTGATTCAGCCCATTGAGTCTGCTGCACCATTCAATCATGGCTGATAGGTTTGTCAATGCTTTTTCCCGCTTTTTCCCTGTAACCTTTGATCCCCTTGGCATTCAAGAAGCTATCTATCTCTGTTTTAAATATACTCAATGACCTGGCCTCCACAGTCTTCTGTGGCAATGAATTCCACTGATTTACCACTCTCTGACTAAAGATTTCACCTTATCTCCGTTTTAAAGGCTGTGCCTCGGTCTTTGTCTCTCCTTCAATGGAAAACATCTTCCTAATGTCACTCTGTCCAGACTGTTCAGTATTTTATCAGTTTTAACCAGATCCCCTCTCATCCTTCTAAATTCCTGTTGCAGGACCTCATTTCTTTTTTGACCTGTTTTGTTGGTACCAATGTGACCAAGACTACTGAGTGTTTACCTTCTCCCTTCCGAATGCGCTGCAGCCACTCTGAGATATTCCCAACCCTGGCACCAGGGAAGCAACAAACCATTCAAGAGTCTTGCTCACTGTCACAGAACCACCTGTCAGTTCTCCTTTATAATTGAGTCCCCTATGACTACAGCTCTCTCAGGCTATTTTCCTCTCCTGCTGTATGACAGAGCTCGCCATTGTGTTACAAACTTGGCTATTGCTGCTTTCCCCTGAGAGGCCATCCCCACTCAACAGTATCCCAAATGGTGTATCTGGTGGATGTAGGCACTTCAGCAATGTTTAAAGTGCATGTTGATTGACGCATGAACTGGAGATGAATAGAAGAATAGAACCACGTACAGGCAATAAGTAGCAGATCTAAATAAAGTGGCGTGGTGGCTCAGTGGTTAGCGCTGTTGCCTCACAGTGCCAAGGATCTGGGTTTGATTCCACACTCGGGTGACTGTCTCCATGGAGTTTGTACATTCTCCCTGTATCTGTGTGGGTCTCTGCCGGGTGCTCCTGTTTTCTCCAACTGTCCAAAGATGTGCAGATTAAGTGATTAAGTGACTTAGTTACCCATAGTGTTCAGGGATGTGTAGGTTAGGTACATTAGCCATGGGAAATGCAGGGCTATTGGATAAGGGGGTGGGTCTGGATGGGATGCTCTTTGGAGGGCTAGTATGGAATTATTGGGGCAAATAGCCTGTCTCCTATACTGTAGGAATTTTAAGAAGGATTATGAATCAGCACAAACTTGGTGGGCAGAAGGTGTGCTGTATTGAATTGCATTGCATTGTTTGAGAAAGGTATGTCTACAGAGGACTCATGTACTATTTGCCCATGCCTTTCACTTCCCTGGTAGTCTTCCAACACTTCTCTGCCTGTGTAGCCACTAACATGTGATGTGATCAGCTTGCTTGATGTGGTATCCACAACATCCTCAGCACCATAGATGCTCCATAGTGAGTCCACCTGCAACTTCAGCTGCTCCATATGATCAATCAGGACCTGCAGCTGGACACACGTCCTCCATTGAAAGTGTCCCTGTTTCCTCACATATTGCAGGAGAATTTCATGTGGCCATGTTCTCCTGCCATTGTGATCCTTTCGAACGACAAGCAACAAACTAGGAGTTAATTACTCAACCGGACTTAGGTATCAACAGGACTTTAAGCAACATGACACTGCGTTCTTCAAAAGGTGTGTAGGTTCTCTGTGACCAATGTTAAATTCCACCAATTATTTCATGATGACATCTTCAGAACTGGCAAACGATGAAAACATAACTGCTGTTAAGCATGTACTGGGGCTGAGAAAGTGGTGGGAGAACAGAAATCTGTTATGGTGGAGGGCAAAATGAAATAAGTAGTATGAATACGGTGGCTCAGTGGTTAGCACTGCTGCCTTACATTGCCAGGGACCTGGGTTTGATTCCAACCACGGGCGACTCTCTGTGTGGAGTTTGCACATTCTCCCTGTGTCTGCATGGATTTCCTCCAGGTGCTCCAGTTTCCTCCCACAGTCCAAAGATGGGCAGGTTAGGTGGATTGCCATGCTAAATTGCCCATAGTGTCCAGGGATGTGTAAGTCAAGCGGATTTGCCATGGTTTTCAAGGATCGGATAATGGGGTGAGTCTGTGTGGGATGCTCTTCGGAGAGTCTGTGTGGGTTTGTGGGCTGAAAGATCTGTTTCCACTGTAGGGATTTTGTGGGATAGATTATATGGCCTGTTGAGTCAGCTCCATTTTCAATTCAGTCAAGGCTGTTCTTCCAATTTGACTCCATTTGCACAGCCATTTTCACAAAGATTTGTGTCCATGATTTAAAAGATGATTATGATTTGGACTTTTTCTTTCATTCAGGTAAAATGGAGGAATGGAGTGGGTCATCTGATCTGCTCTAAATTCTGCCCGATACCAGCCCTTTGTGGCTTGATTACGATTGCGAGAGGGTTTCCTTAGGTTTTAAGCAATTGAATTCTACATGCCATATTACACAGGTGACAACAGATGCAGGAGCAGCTGGACTGAAAATGAACAGACCTTCAGTATTCAGGTTTTGTACAGGCAGAGACAAAGAGAACAGTCGCGTGGAGACTGAAAAGGCTGCAGCTGGCATAGTTAGCAAAAAGAAGGCAGCTGGAAGTTTCCTGAAAGCTACCAGGCAGAATGGAGGAATGAGGATGGTTTCTGGTTGAAGTGAAGAACCGCTGGGAACCAAGAGACTGTGCAAGGTTTGCTATGGTGAGACCAGGAGGAGAAAATATTCTAAAGTGAATCTCACTGCTGGTAGGCATTTTAGAGTTTCCCCAAAAACTGAAGGAAGCAACTTTTGATGGTCATATGACATTACTATTTGGTGAAATGGAGAGACAGGGACTTACTGGAGTTGGGAGTTGTTTTCTATGAAGACATTAATCCTGTGGGGAAGGTGCTGTAATGTGTATGTATGCAGCATGAGTTATTTGTCATGTTAAAGGATTAATATGTGTTGCCTTTTCTGTAGTATGGAATATTAGTTGTTTAATAAGTAATAAGAACTGCATCAACTCATTTTCCCTGAATAGGGTGAGAGAGTCCTATAGCATGGTGACAAACCTTTTGGCCTAAACTAGTCTGTGACGACCAGCATGTCCATCCACGTTAACCCTATTTGCCTGCATTTGGCCTATAAACCTTTCCTATCCATGTGTTTGTCCAAATGCTTTATAGAATGTTTAATTAATGATGATTTTAGTTGATCTGTTTCAATAAAAGACTTAAAACTTGAAATACTATCATGAAATTTCTCCATGTTGGTCACTCAAAGTTCAACTTCCTTGTTTCTCTTGATTTTTGAGAAATTAAAAATCTGTTTATGAAATTGTACATCAGTCCTTTTGTCATTGCATCACTCCTGCTTTCTACTCTATCATAAACAATTTATTTTGGTAATTATTTTTCCACACCTCTCTTTTCCCTGTATCAACACATGGTTAAAATCTGTAGAGTCTCTAAATTTCTCTTGTTCTTATGGAAAGCCATAGAATCCCTACAGTGCAGAAAGAGGCCTTTCAGTTCATTGAGTTTGCGCTGGTTCCATGAAGAGCATCCCACCCAGATTCAGCTCCCCCTACTCGATCCCCAAAATGCCTACATTTACCATGGCTAACCTTCCTTGCCTACACATCCCAGGACACTATGGGACAATTTATCATGGCCAATGCACCTAACCTAATCTTTGGACTGTGGGAGGAAACCAGTGCACCCAGTGAAAAAACACACAGACTCTACACAGTTACCTCAGGTTCCTGGTGCAATGAGGTAACAGTGCTAACCACTGAGCCACTGGGTCGATACAGGAGGAAAATCATTTTCATGAAGTATGAAACATTTTTCTCCCCACAGATCCTGCCTGGCCTGTTGCATTTTTATTACTCCTTCAGACTTTTGCATTTGTAATATTATCATTTTTGTACTAGGAGCATGGGTTATGCACTTGCACAGACCATTTACGAATTTGGGCAATCCCAAGGGAAATATGTTTCCAAAAGAAATGTGAAGCAAATCTGTAGAATTACTGAGAATTTTACAAAATGTTGATTAATAATATAGTACTTTAATATGACTGAGAAACAAAGACATGGTACCAAAGCTTTTCATCTTGCCTCATCAGATTAAAAGCAAGGATGCCAAATTTCAAACAATCTATACAGGAGGAAAGGGAATGAATTCAATGGCAAGTTGCTAACTGACAGATTGCCTTGGAAAAAACAATGGAGATCTTTGGACGTCCAATCTCCAAGAATTTTATAATGCAAAAATGTTCATGTGACCCAACAGGTTCACAATGGTGTTTATACTTTACTTATATCTCCTCTCACTCATCTTCATCTCACCCTATCAGAATATTCTTCTATCATTTTCTCCTGCATGTACTAACTACCCTTAGTTGATGTGAATGCATGGCTTAAATGATAGACATGCATAAATGGTCCTGGAGATGGTGTGCATAAGAGACACTGGAGTGTTTTCCTGTACAATGTTCCTATGCAATATATCATGTTTCTATATTATAAATTAAGTTGAAATTAAAGATGGGATGATTTAAAAAAAAGACTGACTTGCTTCTTCCAGGTTTCTCATCATGAAGTCCACAATCAGCAAGGGATAAATTTAGAAGAGGTACAATACGTCCCTATGATTGCACTGGCTTTATTTCAGCTCATCTCAAACAAAGATGGTGGACCAGAGGCTTACCCTTTGTTGCATTAGTTTATAATGATTTATTGGTTTCTAAAAATTGTTTATTGTTCAAGTAGAGGATTTCTAATATCATTATCATGTAGAACATTTTTACTACTTCAGTGATTTGGTTCACTTTGGGATTTCAAACAAATTATACCATTTCAAACTGTTCTCTCCAATATGCTTAAGACTTGGGGCAAATGGGTGAATGACAAATTTAAAGGTATGATAATAACATTCATGCAGCTTGTACAATGTTCTATGTTACAAGTACTGGGCATCTAATTCACTTCAATGTAGAAACATGGTGCCTTCAAGCTGTGGCATAATTTCTTTCACAAAATGTGAATTAAGTTTTCCATGCAAGCTAAAATGACAGAACTTCATTCAGAATACAGGTTCATCCAGCTATGCTCATTTTCTTAAAAAAAGGAAAATAGTTTGAAACTGCACCCTGTGGATGTGAAAGGAAAAAAAGAAACACAGCCTTGCTGGCAGTATGTTTTCAAGAACAGTTAGGGGTGAGTCAGTGATTGTCACATTCCAAGATCCCAAAGGAGATGGTATCGATTAGGCTAACATCTCGGAGAGGTAGATGAGTATTCCTGTTTTGATACTGGTTTTTAATTGGCTGTTGTTGTAACAGGCAAAAGTGAGGACTGCAGATGCTGGAAACCAGAGTTTAGATTCGAGTGGTTCTGGAAAAGCACAGCAGGTCAGGCAGCATCCGAGGAGCAGGAAAATCGACATTTCGGGTAAAAGTTCTTCATCAGGAATACCTCTGTTATTGTAAAATCCCACCTGGGACTTCACACTGCACGCACATAGGCTTGAAACCTGATTCCTTAGGGGCACTTGTGGTGCAGCGGTAGTCTCCATACCCCTGAGTTCAAGACCCTACTCTAGTGATGTTTAATTGCATCTCTGAACAGTTTAATGGTAAATATCTGAGACCTGATTCCTGAGTCTCAGGTTTAATTCGCCATTAGTTATCTCACTGTAATGAGAGAGATATGGTCCTCTCCATGGTCCTTTGGGACTATGTCTACTTTACCTTGGCTATTGGTCAACATCTAAATTTCAGAACTAGCTAAGAACAATTCATTTGTTTTCTATCTAAAAGGTGTTTGAGACATGCAATCTAAAAGTAATATACCTACCACTGATAAATACAAATAATAGAATCTTGCCTATTTTCTTTTTCTTCATGCTTAATGCCCCCACAGATTTACATTTGTAAGATAAGATACATTCAGAACATGACATTGTCATATCTACTCAGCATCAAGAAATCTACGAGAGAAAATAATTTAACTTACAGTTCATTTCATGTTTCTGAAGAATACAGAATCCACAGTATCTCTGATTATCACACTGAATCATGTGGTGCCTACAGAGTTGCATTATGGCCACTCACTGAAAGATCACATCAGCTAATTCTGCTCTCCTGTCTTTTGCCCGTAGACCTGAAGAGAAATAAAGAATACAGATCTATGTGGAAAAAAGCCAGGGAGCAGAACTAGCTGATGTATTCTTGGAGCGAGCGGCTGGGTTGAGAAGGTGAGTCCAAAGAACAAAGAACAATTCAGCACAGGAACAGGCCCTTCAGCCCTCCAAGCCTGTGCTGACACATTTTGCCCTTTCATACTAAAACTGTCTTCACTTACAGGATCCATCCATATCCTATTCCTTTCCTTTCCAATCCTTTCCTATTCACATATTCGCTGAAAATGTGTTGCTGGAAAAGCGCAGCAGGTCAGGCAGCATCCAAGGAGCAGGAGAATCGACATTTTGGGTATGAGCCCTTCTTCAGGAATCAGGAGGGCGCTTTTCCAGCAACACATTTTCAACTCTGATCTTCAGCATCTGCAGTCCTCACTTTCTCCTATTCACATATTGGTCCAGGTGCTTCTTGAATGCTGCCATTGTGTTTGCTTCCACCACCTCCTCTGGGCAATGCATTCCAGGCATTCAATATCCTTTGTATTAAAGATCTACCTCACACATCTCTTTTAAATGTCCCCTCTCATACCTTGAACGTGTGTCCCCTTGTAATTCACCTCTCCACCCTGGGAAAATGCCTCATGCTGTCCATTCTATCCATGCCACTCACAATCCTTTAAACATCTATTAGGCCACCCTTCAACTTCTTGTGTTCCAGCGGAAACACACTCAGTCTAGTCAATCTTTCTTCATACCTAAAATCCCCCATACCAGGCAACATCCTAGGCCCAACAATCCTCAGCTCCTTCATCAATGACCTGCCCATAAGGTCAGAAGTGGGGATGTTTACTGATGATTGCACAGTGTTCAGCAACATTCACAACTCCCCAGATACTGAAGCAGTCCATTCTCAAATGCAACAAGATCTGGACAATATCCAGGCGTGGTCTGACAATTCCTGAAGAAGGGCTTCTGCCAGAAGCGTCGAATTTCCTGCTCCTCAGATGCTGCCTGACCTGCTGTGACTTTCAGGCACCACTCTGATCTAGACTCTGATTTCCAGCATCTACCATCCTCACTTTTCCCACTTCAACCGCAGGGCATCAATGTGGACTTCACCAGTTTGGCCAAAGAGGATACAAAGATGTCTGTCAATGCTCCAGCAATTTGTTCTCTTGCTTCCCTCAATATTCTGGAACAGATCCTGTCAAGACCTGGGGACTTATGTACTTAATTCTTTGTAAGACACACACCACCTCTTCCTTTTTTATAGTAACTTGGCTTAGAAGTTCAACACTTCCTTCCCTGAGATCATCCTCCACCAATTCCTTCCCCAAGATGACCTTAGCTTATATGGGAACTGAACTCTCATCACTCGGCCTGACAATCTAGTCAACTGAGTTAACAAGGGAATAATGGCAATTCAATATTGACACAATTTTTCTATTTTCAATATTACTAATCATACCACTTTTTCATTGATTTAATGAAATATATGCTCAGCTGCAGTGGAAGCATTCGCCGGTCAGGTTCAGAAAAACCCTAAGTTCCAACCTCCTTTGCATTGATTTGACCACAGAATGTAGGCTTGCATCTGAACACAATACTGACAGAATGCTGCAGTATCAAATATATCAAACATGAATCATTCAATTAAAACATTATACTGAGAGCTTGACTCAGGGGTGACATGGTGGCTCCGTGGTTAGCACTGCTGTTTCAAAGCATCAGGAGCCTGGGTTCAGTTCCAGCCTCAGATGAGTATCTGCATGAATTTGCACCTTCGGCCCGTGTCTGTGTGGGTTTCCTCCCACAATCCAAAGATGTGTAGGTTAGGTGAATTGGACATGCCAAATTGCCCATAGTGTTCAGGGATGTGTGTGTTAGGTGCATTAGTCAGGGGTAAATGTAGGGCAATAGCAGAGGGGGAATGGGTCTGGGTGGGTTACTCTTTGGAGGGTTAGTGTGGATTTGTTGGGCCAAAGGGCCTATCTCCACACTGTAGGGATTCTATTCGACCTGCTTATAAATGAACTTAAAAGATACTGCAGCATTTATTTCATAAAATGTTGATCTTCCCAATATCAACTCCACATTATTAAAATAGATTAGGAAAGAAAACTGGTATGTCAAGGGCATTCAGGATTGAAAGGTATATGTGTGACCCAAGCTTTATGTGCCATTGATATTACTGCAGGAGGCAACATTGGCTTCCTGCCCCACAAAATGAAGTTCCTCCATGTTGCTTAGTCAGTTACTGCAATGCTGTTTCTAGGATTTTGCTTAGGTTAAATTGATTAATTTGTTGACAAAGCTATAGTGATTTTAATACAAACTATCATGGATGTTGGAAATCTGAAACAAAAACAAATTTCTACTCAACAGAACTGTTCTGAAGAAGTCAATATTAACACTGTATTTTGTGCACAGGAGCTGCCAGGCATGTTTATACAGCCATAGTGTCACAGGGCACTCAAACAAAACCCTTCAGTTCAACTCATCCATGCTGACCAGGTTACCTAAACTAAACTAGTCGCAGTTGCCAGTGTTTGGCCTAAATCCCTCTAAATTTTTCCGAATTATGTACCTGTCAAGATGTCTTTTCAATATTGTAGTTGTACCTGCATCTACCATTTACTATGCCTACCTTGGATTCCAGCATCTGCAGTTTCTTTGTCTCTACCATTTACTCTGGCAGTGCATTCCATATATGCACTAAATTTTGAGTGAAAAAGTTGTCCCTTTTTAAACTTTCTCCTCAACCTTAAAACTCTGCCCTCTAGTTTTGAATTTTCCTACCACAAGATAAAGATTTTTGCAATTCAGCTAATCAACGCCCCTCATGATTTTATAAACTTTAATAAATTTCTGTCGCATTTTCTGGTATTATAATGGTAATTTATTCCAGGAAGCATTTCTATCCTTTGAACCTCAACATATAATATGGAAGAGCAGACATAAATTTCCTCGACAAGGTTAACCAAAAACTAAATATCAATGTGCCTTGCATTTATACGATGTGTTTTGCAGAATAATTATAATTTACATATGTAGAAAAAGCAGTGAATAGCCACAGGTGAGATATCAGTTGAGCCACAATTGACAAAGAAGGGATTGAGAAGGCTTTGAAAGGTTGGTCAAAAACAGATGAAGCCAGAAGATTCCTGGACAGTATTGAATGCTATGTGCACTCTTATATGCCTTGTGAATGCCTTGTCAACCAAAAAAAATGGATACTAAATTCAAATGGACTGAGGGCTAATAGATATTTGGCAAACACAAGAATGGGAGGTAAGCAGGGTGGGCTGAATTGGTGTTCTTTGCTGTAGCCATTCTTTTATTGCACTCTTCCAGCATGGAAAAAACCCTATTGACAAACATTGCTTTTAAAATGCTTTCCCTTTTCCTTCCAGAACATTTGTTTCTTCACTTCTTGTTTGGAATCAACCTTTTGGCAACGAACTTTAACGTTCTATTATTTCAATGAGGAGGACAATGTGAATGCAAGTTGTTAAAACTCGCAGTGTGCAATCTTGCCATTAAGAAGAAATGTAAAGAAAAATTGATTCAGATTTTTTTCAATTCCCTATGTGTCAAAGGAAAGAAGAACACATGTTGCAAAGCTGGAATTTACAACTGATGAAATAAGGAAAAGGTAATTAGATAATTAGCTATAGAACACAAAGGACAATAGACATTTCTTTCTGTTTTAGATTAGATTAGATTACTTACAGTGTGGAAACAGGCCCTTTGGCCCAACAAGTCCACACTGACCCGCCGAAGCGCAACCCACCCATACCCCTACATTTTACCCCTTACCTAACACTACGGGCAATTTGGCATGGCCAATTCACCTGACCCGCACATCTTTGGACTGAGGGAGGAAACCGGAGCACCCGGAGGAAACCCACGCAGACACGGGGAGAACGTGCAAACTCCACACAGTCAGTCGCCTGAGGCGGGAATTGAACCCGGGTCTCTGGTGCTGTGAGGCAGCAGTGCTAACCACTGTGCCACCGTGCCACCCACAAAGGGAATTTTCTCTTTAGGAAGAGAAATTTCGCTATATAGCTTTAGGAACAATTGATGTGGAAAACAAAAGCAACAGAATATTCAAAATATCAGCCACAAGAGTAATTTAAACTCCAAGAGTAATTTACATGGAGTACATTTTAACTAAATCTCAAGTAAAATAGTCTAAATAATTGCTTTTTGTAACCCTGGTTCCCTGCAGGGAATAATTGCTGCTCTTGAAATCTTTAATGATTTCAAATTATTTAATCTTAACTGCGTTTGCATCCAACTAATGATGCAATTGGATAGGGGGAATGCAGTAACAGATTGAAAAAAATAGCCTGGAGTTGGGCTAATCCATTGTCAGATCTTTGCTTACATCATTTGCACATGGTAGGGGACATTTTGACTTTTTGTTTGCATAAAATGAAGTGGTAGCGATTTGATAGTCTGTTTTCTACCTCTAAATTGAAAGCCAGTATTAAAGTCATAATTTATCACTCAACCATCTTCTTTCTCGAAGCTTTGTTTTTTTCTTCTCTCCACTCAATTCTTCTAGTAACTCACTACACTGTATTCCATAATACTCTCTCAGAGCATAAAATGTAGACAGTTAGTGCTACATTTTAAGGTCTTTGAGGCCTCTAAGACCTCCTTAATATCATTTGCAAAATGCATGCATACTTTTGGAGTGAGGTGTGGCTGATGCAAAAATGTATCAATGAGTACTGCATCAGCTATTTGGGTGATCTGTGCACCATGGTTCAAGACAAGCATTGTGGCAAAGTGCTAACACACATATAGTAAATGACTGCTGAGGGTGTGCAGAACAGGAAAACATGGCATCATCAGTATGCAATGCTAATTACTTGCTAGCGCTGTCATTTTGGAAGCTCAATATTCAAGATTGCACCTTTGAAAAAGAAGCAAGAACACCTCCATGCTATGTTTTAAGGGGGTAGTTAACTGCTTAATGCTTAGTTGCAGCTGACTTTGTTGGACTCTTGCTTCAATTTTGTAAGCGCTTGATCCCATCGATAGTTGACTAAAGTTTCAAAATATACAATGAATGATGTGGCTGGTGTGGAAGGAGTTTTCACTGCCTTAAAGGCTTCTCCTCAAACTGTCTATTGCTAGATATAGCTGGGCAATTAGCAATACCTCTTGGAATATAGTTTGGAGAATGAACAGCAATGTCACAAATCCGGATAAGTTGCTGGAAGAGACAGGAGGATAAATGGGGAGAACACTATCCATGACACTGTGTGGGGGCTCCTCATACAATTCTACTTACTGAACCTCAGTGAGGTTCAATATGCGTGACATTTACTCTTAGAAAATGATATCTTCCATTTTCTGTAGTCACAACATTAACCACAGAACAGCATAAGGAATATACTATCAATGACCATGGTGATGACCATACAACGAAGCCAGTCAATACCCATTGTCCTGCCAATAGTCCATTGTAATATTTGATCACCATAAAAAATAAAAGTGTGGCTATTAGGTGACAAAAACTATCATAACAGCACAACTATAACTCTGATGTACAATCCACATAGACCTTAAACTATCTGTCGTTAACTGAGTTGCAAAATAGACAATGAATGATGTAGCAAGTGTGGAAGAAGTTTTGTTTTTGCGTTAAAAGGTTCTACTCAAACTAGTTTGACTGAACAATTAGCAATGCCTCTTGTAAGATACCTTGGAGAATGAACATTGTCCTGCCAAAAGTCCACAACATTGTTATACAAATTTTTAAACAAAATTATTCTGCACTGCCGACTAAAGTCAGTAATTCACAGCTGGTGAAGTTGCTTGATGAATGTTAATCTTCTGAGTTTTGCCTGTCCTTGTCATCACTATCATGGCTGGTGCAGGGCTGCTAACCATCCATCAGAAAAAGATAGCCGCGAGTCTTGGAGATTGGACTCAAAATGAATGTTGTGTTTCTGAGGGAGGGTAGCCAGTTCCTGCTCCATGTACTCACAGGAAACTGTATGGAGACAGTGAAAGCCTCCTTTCACAGGTACATATGGAGACAGTGAAAGCCTCCTTTCACAGGTACATATGGAGACAGTGAAAGTCTCCTTTCACGGGTACATGGATAGGAAAGATTTAGAAGATATGAGCCTAGTCCAGACATTCCCTCGATGGTTGTGGTTTGTCCCTGCACGGCAAAAGCCAAAGTTTCAATGCTGTCATCAGGCATTGGTTGGCTGCCAAAGCTGCTGCAGTCGAAACAATAATACCAGCCATTAGGCACTGCCTGGGTTCCCGATGTACAAATAGACTTAGCCACAACCTCTTTGTTACAAAGGATGAGATTCCAGGTTCCACATAAGATCCTAAACCAAGTAAATACTGAATTTCTGGCTTTTACACATTGTCCTCAGGCTTTCTTGCAGACTAACCATTGCACCAAGCATTGTGCTGCAGTCACCCATCATTAGTCTTCTGTAAGCTGTCCTACTGATGTGCCAGTCAGACTCCTTTGCAGCAGAATTCCTGCTGGCATTTGTGTTTCCTTGACCCTGGTCCTGCTGGTAGGCTGCACTCACACAGTGTCTTACATCGTGGATGTCCTACCTTCTAAATTCCACACAGCATCAAATTTAAGATGGTACCTGTCATTGTAAAAATCAAGTGAAAGTGTTTCTTCATCCTTATTGTCTTCTTGTGCAGCTAGGTGAGAGTGTGGGTGAGAGATAGAAGGAATGTGAGAAATTTGATTAAATATAAGACTAGTTTTATGGTTTCATGACTCCTGATAGCCACAGTAACAGCAGTGATCAGTCAAATAATGGCCAGGAACAGCTCCTCCTATCAGAATTATGATATATAGGCTTTCATTGGCTCCTATTGCCTTCTGTTGGTGTGTCCACTTATCTTGCAAGAACGTATCAATGAGTACCACACAATCTATTTGGGTGATGGTTAAATACACAGCATTGTGTTCAAGTTATGAAAAGTGCTTTCAATGTAGTTTGCAGCTGTGGCATATCTGTGAGGATACAGACAGTTCATGATTACCTGGGAAATGTTAGGAAGTGAGTGATGAGGCGTGGTGTTTCATCAATGGCTGAGGCTTGTAGTGCATGGGTTAGGTTATAGCATTCGAAGATGTGTTCACTGATATTGGCCACTTGAGATCAATGGACTACTTACAACATTGAATTCAGCTCCTCGAGTCTTGATTCTTTTGTCAGGTCTGTGCTCCCACTGTCTTCAGAGCGTGTATTCTGAAGGTCTCTAGCTCATGATGGGGACAGGACATCTCTCCTCTTTACCTCTCCTCCAGCAAAGCCTCCAGTCCTGGATCTGAAAATGTAGGGGCAGCACTGTGGCTCAGTGGTTAGCACTGCTGCCTCACAATGCCAGGGACACAGGTTCTATTCCAGCCTCGGGTGACTGTCTGTGTGGAGTTTGCACGTTCTCCCTGTGTCTGTGTGGGTTTCCTCTGGCTGCTCCAGTTTCCTTCCACAAACCAAAGATGTGCAGATTTGGTGAACTGGCCATTCTAAATGGTCCACAGTGTTAGGTGCATTAGTCAGAGGGAAATTGGTCAGGGTGGGTTACTATGGAGAGTCGGTGTGGACTTGTAGGGCCAAAGGGTCTGTTTCCACACTGCAGGGAATCTAATCTAAAAAAAAAACTCTTTCCCATCTTGTGTAGTTATTCAATGTTTCCCAGGTCTAGTTCATCTCTCACACAGAGTCTGCACCAGCCACAATGCAGCTCTTCATTAAGAGGTGTAGCCTATCTCATGACTTGCTTTAATTCTTCAAGGCACTCACTGTACTGACCTCCTGCTCAGTTGTCTTGCCAACCAACAGCATTGATAGAGTTGGCTGGAATCTGTTATAATTGAAATACAATATCTAGCACAATGTTGTCATGTTGCAAACAATTATGTGCATTCCCATTCCTTAGCGAACAAGTCTAGGCCCCTCCGTCTCTACATTTTTATTCATTCCAACTCCAGCTGATCATTTGATTCAATCTAAAAATTCAAAGGCAGGAAGAACATTCAAAGATAAAAGTACACAACATGAAACAAAAGCAAATTTAGTAAGATAAAAAGGGAACTTCTAAAAAAAACAAATTGGAATGAGAAATTGGCAGATAAAACAGTAGATGAACAATGAAATATATTCAAACAGGAGAATATATTGAACATGGCCCAGGCTCCCACATGTAATTGCAATGCAGCAGAATTGACTTCTCCAGATGAGTGGAGAATTTAAATTTCAAATCAGGCTAAAAGACACAAACCAAATCTGGCAGTACTTAAGGAAAAGAAAATTAAGTGCAGCGGATGAAGAGGAAAAAGTTAAAAGGGAGATTAAAGGATTATGAAGGGTTTGAAGAAAGCTTGGCCAAAAATATAAAAGGAAATAGTGAAAGATCTCGTAAATGCAAAATATGCTAAAAAAAAAAGCGAATAATCGGTAAGACCATCTGGAGACAAAAACATCATCTCATTCAGGATAATGAAATACTTTACCAAATGAATACTTTACCTCAGGTTTATCACAAGACTGGTTCACAAGAATTAAACAATTCAAAAGGAGATGGAGTCAGTACAAAGGATAAGCTAACGAACAATAGCATTTGCTGGAATTCAAAAAAGGAACACAATGCAGTGTTATAGCTACACTACAAAAGGAATGTGATGAAATTCTGTATAGAAGGCTATTATGTACCTATAGGTGCATCTGGTAAGTAATGGCCAGTATGTGCATGATGAACATACAGCATTGAATTTTTTGTGGTTGGCACTCATTCAAATACAGTCAGTGAGTTGCCAGCATGTTCTCTAGAAGCAACTTATCAATTTGCAGAAGGGATATTCTAATTTGAGTGCAAAGCATGGGAGACACAAAGAAGCATTATTGTGAAAATAACAAGCATTCAATGCAGAAACTTGCCCATGAGATTGCATTCATATTGAAGATGGGAAACCAGGAAAGACTGTTTGGAAGACATCACTTTAACAGCCCTTGATTTGACAGCAGTTTAGACTGCTTTAACAATTGCTTTTAGTGATTGCTTATAGCATGTACAGGTAGTTGATAAAACCAGTAACTGATGGTAGAGGGTGAGCAGAGGCAGAAATGGCACGGACCTAAATGATGTCACTTAACCCCAAAATACTGGAGAGAGAGGAATTCATAATAGCACTTGAAAAGAAAATCAATAAATATTTGAAAAGAGAATAAAAGTAGAACTGTAGGAGAATGAGGTTACATGAATAGCATCTTCAGACTGCCAGCACAGATATATGAGATAAAATATCCACCCTGTCATCATTATTGATCTGCCTTATACAGGTTTCAGACCAATTTTCCTTCACTAAGCCTTTCATTCTTTTTTTTTCTTCAATTCTCCCCATGATCTCTTTTTCATCCATGGATTCAAAAGCATCATTCTTTTCCTCCCTCTTGGCTTCTTTCCTCACATTCAGTTTACTTCCACCTCTCTGATGATCTCAGTTCACACTCAATCTAACTGATTTGCCTTTTCCCTAAAAGGATAAATCAATCATTGCCAACATCTCTTCCTTATTTTTCTTGTCTATTGACCTCATTTTCTCTTGGCATTATTGACTCTTGAGAAAGTTGTCCTTTGTTTCCTTCATAAAATGTGTTTTATTGAGAATACATGATAGAAATCATCTCTCTATCAGACTCGTTGCTATTATTTTATGGCCTCTGTTCCATTGTCTACTTAATATCCACTTTCTACTCTTCAACAGAACATTTCTGTTGTACATCTAAATCTCACCTTTTTTGGCACATCTGCCATCTTTTGTTATTATTCTTTGCAATGCATTAACATTCTCTTTCATATACCCTTCACTAGCATTCCGAGACACTTCATAGCTTTGGGTGTTACTAATGATTCTTGTGAAAAGTCCCAAGGATTCATGTTGGCTGGAGGGACTGTTGGTCATGGATTTACAAGCCTCAATGATGTCCCCTGCCTTGCAATTGATATACACACAAGTTGTACAAGGTAATGCTTCTGAAGAGGTAAATGTTGCTGTTATGTTTGATCCACCATTTCACTGAGATCATACAAAGTCACTACATTTCGACAAAGAGTTCCACTCAAGATTTTGGAGGGATCAGATGTATCTGTACCAGCTCCCCTGTGCTCTCAGTAATTAAAAATACTGATCAAACACAGTTGTACTTATTGCTAATAAGCAATAAACCTTCTTGATATCTTAGAACAGTGCCTCTTCTGTTAGCATTCTATGGTTCTGTATTCTCTACCACTAATGCCTACATTGGCCCAAAACAAAGGAAACACAAAGGAAGATAAGTTATAGAGTCATAGAGCCGTAGGATATAAAGCACAGAAATAGACACTTCTGTCAACTTGTCCATGCCAACCAGATATTCTATATAAATGTAGTCCTATTTACCAGCACTTGGCCCATATCCTTGTAAACCATTCCTACTCGTGTAAAAAATGAGGTCTGCAGATGCTGGAGATCACAGCTGCAAATGTGTTGCTGGTCAAAGCACAGCAGGTTAGGCAGCATCTCAGGAATAGAGAATTCGACGTTTCGAGCATAAGCCCTTCAGCCATTCCTACTCATCAACATGTGCAAATGCCTTTTAAATGTTGGAATTGTATCAGGCTCCACCAGTTCCCCAGCAGCTCATTCCGTACATGCAGGATCCTCTGTATGAAAATGTTGCCCCTTACATCCCTTTTAAATCTTTCCCCTCTCACCTTAAATCTATGCCCTCTAATTTTGGACTCCCCAACTCCAGGAAAAAGACCTTGGCTACTCGCCCCTATCCATGCCCCTCATAATTTTATAAAGCTCTATGAGGTCACCCCTCAGACTCCGATACTCCAGCGAAAATCACCCCAAGCTATTCAGCCTTTTCTGATAGATCAAACCCTCCAACCCTGACAACGCCTTTGCAGATCTTTTCTGAACCCTTTCAGGTTTCCCAACATCCTTCCTATGACAAGGAGACCAGAATTGCACATAATGTTCCAAAAGTAGCCTATCTGATGTCCTGTACAGCCACAACATGACCTCCCAACTCCTGTACTCAATGCACTGACCAATAAAGGCAAGCATACCCTATCTACCTGCAACTTCACTTACAAGGAACTATAAACCTGCACTCTAAATTCCCTTTGTTCAGCAGCACAGCAGGCTTTCTCAAACTCACTACCAAATACTTGTAAAGGTGGAAAATTCTACAGTAGTGGTAACAAACAATGAAATACAAAAGCACAATGGCTCTTGTGATGGAAGGCATTCAATAACATTCTGACATCAATGAGATGATAATCTTTTGGATATAGGTCATTCGTGTACTCAGGTGACATGTTGTGGAATGACAGACTCTCGCACTTCTCTGTCTTTGAATAACTGTTGCCTCTTGGTTTCAGCATGCTGGCTGGCCTGAATTCTTTTGTTTGTTCTCAGAATGCTCCTCTGACTTATCATTCAAATGTGTGACACCATCCTGGAAATCCTCTTCTGCTGGGGTCTTTCTTCATTGGATGTTATGAGGGCAGCAACGTGACAATTAGTGAGACTACAGGTGAGCCATATTATCATGGGTTTTCTACATGATTCATGCATCCAAATCTCATTATGGATAGACCAGTGGTCGATTCAATGATGGCCCTGGTACATGTGCTGCTCTCACCGTCACACAGCTCAGCATCTGCCCTCAGGTTGTTGTGATTCTGTTCGCCGAGCTGGGAATTTGTGTTGCAGACGTTTTGTCCCCTGTCTAGGTGACATCCTCAGTGCTTGGGATCCTCCTGTGAAGTGCTTCTGTGTTGTTTCCTCCGGCATTTATAGTGGTTTGTCTCTGCAGCTTCCAGTTGTCAGTTCCAGCTGTCCGCTGCAGTGGCCGGTATATTGGGTCCAGGTCGATGTGTTTGATGATAGAATCTGTGGATGAGTGCCATGCCTCTAGGAATTCCCTGGCTGTTCTCTATTTGGCTTGTCCTATAATAGTAGTGTTGTCCCAGTCGAATTCATGTTGTTTGTCATCTTTGTGTGTGACTACTAAGGATAGCTGGTCAAGTCGTTTCATGGCTAGTTGGTGTTCATGGATACTGGTCGTTAGCTGTCTTCCTGTTTGTTCTATGCAGTGTTTTGTGCAGTCCTTGTATGGGATTTTGTACACTACGTTGGTTTTGCTCATGCTGGGTATCGGGTCTTTTGTCCTGGTGAGTTGTTGTCTGAGAGTGGCTGTTGGTTTGCATGCTATTATGAATCCTAATGGTCATAGTAGTCTGACTGTCAGTCCAGAAATGTTTTTGATATATGGTAACGTGGCTAGTCCTTTGGGTTGTGGCATGTCCTCATTCCGTTGTCTTTGCCTTAGGACCCGATACCCAGCATGAATAAAACCAATGCAGTGTACAAAATCCCATCAAGGACTGCACAAAATACTACATAGGACGAACAGGAAGACAGCTAACGATCCGTATCCATGAACACCAACTAGCCACGAAACGATACGACCAGCTATCCTTAGTAGCCACCCACACAGATGAAAAGCAACATGAGTTCGACTGGGACAACAATACTATTATAGGACAAGCCAAATAGAGAACAGCCAGGGAATTCCTAGATGCATGGCACTCATCCACAGATTCTATCAACAAACACATCGACCTGGACCCAACATACCGGCCACTGCAGCGGACAGCTGGAATGGACAACCGGAAGCGGCAGAGACAGATCACTATATATGCTGGAGGAAACAACACAGAAGCGCTTCACAAGGAGGCTCCCAAGCACTGAAGATGTCACCTAGACAGGGGACGAAACATCAGCAACACAAATTCCCAGCTCAGCGAACAGAACCACAACAATGAGCACCCGAGCTACAAATCTTCTCACAAACTTTGATCTGCCCTCAGGCTTCTCATACATACCGTGAGGCATCTCTTCAACATGTAGTCCTGTTTTACTTCCTTATGAGACATAGGCATGGCTGGTCAGACCAGCATTTATTGTTACCACCAGTTGCCTTTGAGAAGGTGGTGATGAGCTGCTTTCTTGAACAACAGCATTTTGTGTGTTGCAAGTAACCCCACAGTGCCATCAGGGAAGGAACCCCAGGATTTTGGCCCAGCGACAGTGAAAGAACAGTGATACTTTTCAAGCCAGGGTGCTGAGTGGCTTGGAGAGGAACATGCAGGTGGTGCTGTTAGACTAGATTAGATTCCTTACAGTGTAGAAACTGCCCTTCGGCCCAACAATCTATACCGACACTGCAAAGAGCAACTCACCCAGATCCATTTCCCTCTGACTAATGCACCTAAAACTATGGGCAATTTAGCATGGCCAATTCACCATACCTGTACATCTTTGGATTATGGGAGGAAACCGGAGCACTTGGAGGAAACCCCGCAGACACAGGGAGAATGCGCAAATTCCACACAGTCACCCGAGGCTGGAATCGAACCTGGAACTCTGGTGCTGTGAGCCACCGCGCCAAGCCATTGTTACCAAAAGCATCTCTCCAAAAGTTGTGATGTATCAAAAAACTGTCGTGCTGGAAGTATTGAGGAATCCACATGTTATGACAACTCCTGGGATAATGTTTACTATATAATCATCTTTCTCTGATCACTCACCATTTGGATACTTAGTGTGAAATCCTTTGCAGTGTACAACTTGTCATGACTCACTGGTATAATTTACTACAAATCAAGGCCCACTGTGTCTGAAGTAGCCACATATAGAGTCATAGAGATGTACAGCATGGAAACAGACCTTCGGTGCAATCCGTCCATGCCGACCAGATATCCCAACCCAATCTAGTCCCACCTGCCAGCACTCGGCCCATATCCCTCCAAAACCTTCCTATTCATATTAAAAGATGCAATTGTATCAGCCTCCGTCACTTCCTCTGGCAGCTCATTCCATACACATATCACCCTCTGCATGAAAAAGTTGCCCCTTCGGTCTCTTTTATATCTTTCCCCTCTCACCCTAAACCTATGCCCTCTAGTTCTGGACTCCCCCAACCCAGGGAAAAGACTTTGCCTATTTACCCTATCCATGCCCCTCATAATTTTGTAAACCTCTATAAGGTCACCCCTCAGCCTCCGATGCTCCAGGGAAAACAGCCCCAACCTGTTCAGCCTCTCCCTGTAGCTCAAATCCTCCAATCCTGGCAACATCCTGGTAAATCTTTTCTGAACCCTTTCAAGTTTCACAACATCTTTCCGATAGGAAGGAGACCAGAATTGCATGCAATATTCCAACAATGGCCTAACCAATGTCCTGTATAGCTGCAACATGACCTCCCAACTACTCAGTGAAATTACTACAAATCTCAATTTGTCTCTGACTCACTGCTAGTTAGGGTAAAAGCGAACCACACCAAGATTTCTTCAGTAATAATAATGCAACTCTTATTTTTTCATGTGAGACTCAACTTTACTAAGAACACTAAAAGAACAGGTTTACTAATTCACATAACTTAAAATTTACCCTTTAAGTTAAAAAAAATCCTCCCAGACATTCATCCACAGTCAGACCACAAAACGTAGACTGAATACAAGTATTATAAATGGAAGGGGGAAGAATTAGTCAGCGGAACACAGTCATGCATTACTAGTCCAAAATTACAAAGCTGGGTGAGTTGATTCTGCAATCCTTTTACTTTCTTTAATAACAATTTGGCGCCTTTTGTGCAGTGACTATCAGTCTGTTATTCGCTGGTTGTTTGCTTGGAAATGGAGACTTCCTTGTTTAAGTTAGGATGATGAAATGATAGATCAGTATCTGTGATTATCATTTCCACCTGTTTTAACAAAAAAGTGGGGAGACAAATTTTGCAGAGAAAGGCGAAAGAGAAAGATTGATGCAACTAACATTTGGAGCTCACCTTGCTTTTCTCTGACACCCCTCAGAGGTTCTAAGATGAAGTGCCATCTAAACAAATAGAGGCTTGAAGATATGCAGAAGTCTCCCAAACCTAGTTAGGCCAATTTGCTCTTCCAGCACCACTGATCCAGAATCTGGTTTCCAGCATCTGCAGTCATTGTTTTTACCCCTACCAATTTATCTAGACTCAATGTCTTTGAAAAGTAGCATATTGCTGCATACAAACCAGTTGGCTTTGCTTATCTTTTCAAAGCTACAGAAACAATTCTGTGTACACGATCTCTTTTCCCAAACGTCTCCATTATTCAAAATTTCAGCCCACAGTCCAAAAAGTAAAAAGATGTGGTGTCTTACAGAATGCCCCGACTAGCTTGCACCTTCAAGACAATACATATGCAATCTATCACACATTCGACATAATGAGCTTCTGGCTCAAACATTCGGATGTTACCCACAGCACCACATGACCTCAGAGAATCAGTTCTTTGTTGCTTTGTTTAGCTAATTAATCAGTTAACCGTGAAAATGCCTAATTGGCTTATAACTGTGGCACAAATTGAAGATCACTGTTTTCTTGTCAAAATAAACTTGGACTGCACGATATTACTATCACGTCAAAGTCCAAAAGTGCTATGGGAGAAAAATAAACATTGATTAATTACAACTGCACAGTTGTTAAAAGGTCACTGATCATTATGGTAAGTGTTTGTCTGAGTGATTGCAATGGCACATGAGACTGCCTTAAGCCATTTGGGCTTTTCGAAACTTGCTACACCATGCTATTCCCTCTAGTGTCAGCAGGAATAATCTTTATGTATCTTTCCCTCTGCTAGTTCATTAACTTTGTTCAGTGTTCCATTTTGTTTTAATGTTCATCTCCTCAGAGAAACACTAATAAGAAAGTTTAAGTCCAATATTACCTTTTACCACTGAATCCTCACTATCAAAATCTCAGAGATTATCTTTGATCAGAAAATGAACTAGGCTCACCATATAAATAAAGCGATGACAACAGCAGGTCAGAGGTTAGGAATCCAACTCACCTCCTGTCTCCCCAAAGCTTGTCCACCACTAATTGGGCACATGTCAGGAGTGTAATGGAATACTCCCACTTGCCTGAATTAGTGAGTTCCAATACTCAAGAAGTTTGACGCCATCCAGGAGGAAACAGCCCTGTTGATTGGCATCATATCCACAACATCCTCTCCCTTCAGCACTGAAACTCAGTCACAGCAGTGTGTACTGTCCACAAGATGCACTGAAGAAATATTCCAACTTCTTTAGACAGTACATACCAAGCGCATGACTATGAACACCTAGAAGGATAAACCTAGCACATCTCGGGGAATATCACTACCTACAAGGTTCCCTTCTAGCCACTGGACAATTAAGGATGGGCAATAAATGTTGATCTAGCTAGTGATGCTCACGTATTGTAAATGATAAAAAAGATTGATAGCCAACACATCAGATCTAAACTGTTCAGACCTACTACCAAAATGGTGGTGAATGTCTCACAAGAGGAGGAAGGGGAGGAGTCTCAATAAGTGTCCCCCATCCTCAATGAACTATATAAAGGATAAGGCTGAACCATTTGCAACAATCTTCAGCCAGAAATGTGTAGTGGCTGATCGATCTTGGTGTCCTCCAATGATCCCCATCTTCACAGATGCGAGTCTTCAATACATTTCAAGTGTCAAGAAATGTCAAAAGGCACTGTACTTTGCAAAAACAATGGCACCGAATATATTCTGGCAATAATACCGAAGACTTATACTCCAGAACTTGCTGCACCCCAGTGAAGATATTCCAATACAATACTGTTATTTCTCCAACCAAGAGGATGATTATCCAGTTATGCCAAGAACAGAAAAAGCAAGACAAATCCACCGAGCCAATAACTGCCCGTTAGCCTGCCCGACATCATCAGGAAAGGGATTTCAAGGGTTGTCAATAATCTGCTCAGTGTCACTCACTTTCAGTTCTGCCTTGTCCATTCAACTCCTGGACTCATTCCTTAGTCATGGTTATTTTATTCCAGGCAGTCATTGTTATTTTGAATCCTTCTATTCTCCACCTTCACTCCCAGACATAGAGACTTGCTTTTCATGCGTTATCCGTTTATGAGCAAATGGAATTAGCTGCATCACTTAGAGTCGTAGAGATGTACAGCACAGAAACAGAACCTTTGGTCCAACTCATCCATGCCGACCAGATATCCCAACCCAATCTAGTCCCACCTGCTATCACCTGGCCCATATCCCTCCAAACCCTTCCTATTCATATACCCATCTAAATGCCTTTTAAATGTTGCAATTATACTAGCTCCACCACTTCCTCTGGCAGCTCATTCCTTATATGTGTCATCCTCTGAGTGAAAAAGTTGCCCCTGAGGTCTCTTTTATATCTTTCCCCTCTCACTCTAAACCTATGCCCTCTAGTTCTGGACTCCCCGACCCCAGGGAAAAGACTTTGTCTATTTATCCTATCCATGCCCCTCATGATTTTATAAACCTCTATCAGGTCACCCCTCAGCCTCCAATGCTCCCGGGAAAACAGCCCTAGTCTATTCAACCTCTCCCTGTAGCTCAAATCCTTCAAACCTGGCAACATCCTTCTAAATCTTTTCTGAGCCATTTCAAGTTTCACAACATCTTTCTGATAGGAAGGAGACCAGAATTGCATGCAATATTCCAACAGTGGCCTAACCACTGCCCTGTACAGCTGCAACATGACCTCCCAACTCCTCAATACTCTGACCAAGAAAGGAAAGCATACCAAATGCATTCTTCACTATCCTATCTACCTGCAACTCCACTTTTAAGGAGTTATGAACCTGCACTCCAAGGTCTCTTTGTTAAGCAACACTCGCTAGCATTAAGTGTATATGTCCTGCTAAGATTTGCTTTCCCAAAATGCAGCACCTCATATTTATCTAAATTATAATCCAACTGCCACTTCTCAGCCCATTGGTCCATCTGATCAAGATCCCTTTGTAAGCTGAGGTAACCTTCTTTGCTGACCACTACACCTCCAATTTTGATATCATCTGCAAACTTACTAATATACCTCTTATGTTCACATCCAAATCACTTATATACATGATGAAAAGTACTGGACCCAGCACCAATCCTTGAGGCAATTCACTGGTCACAGGCCTTCAGTCTGAAAAACAACCCTCCACCACCACCACCCTCTGTCTTCTACCTTTGAGCCAGTTCTGTATCCAAATGGCTAGTTCACCCTGTATTCCGTGAGATCCAACCTTGCTCACCAGTCTCCCATGGGGAACCTTGTCAAACAGCTTACTGAAGTCCATATAGATCACATCTACTGCTCTGCCCTCACCAATCCTCTTTGTTACTTCTTCAAAAAACTCAATCAAGTTTGTGAGACATGATTTCCCACACACAAAGCCATGTTAACTATCCCTAAACAATCCTTGTCTTTCCAAATACATGTGCATCCTGTCCCTCAGGATTCCCTACAACAACTTGCCCACCACCGACATCAGGCTCACTGGTGTACAGTTCCCTGGCTTGTCCTTACCATCTTTCTTAAACAGTGGCACTTAGTGATTAATTACTCAGCATCATGTGCAATACAATCTGGTAGCCTTAAAATCCCCACTTTTATCATCAAACATAAGCCCCATTTTCAAACACTCTATGTAGCTTCAGCTAGCACTTACTGTATCATTTATCATTGGGCACAACACATGAAATCATATTTTCATCAGCACCAGGTACTCTCTGCATTGATCAACTTACATCAACAAGAAAATTGTTTGAATTTATTTCATTCAGTTAATGACTTTCTGCGTAGTTTCAGTTAATTTGGATCATAATTTTCTAAATGGTCTGAGTTAATACTGACAACAAGCAGTAGGGGTAAAGACATCTCAATGACTTTGTAGATATAAGACAGATAATTGTTCCAAGACAGGTCTCTACTCAATTAAAATCATTCCTCTAGAAAGGAGAAGGAACAGGAAGCATATTACTTTCCTTGAGAAATTAGCTTCGCGATCAATAGCATGAAAGGAAGAAAGTAAATTAAATCAGAGTGGTCGTTTATCTGGTCATGCCGGTCAGAATGACGGCTGTTTGATTTTGAAACAAAAGATAAAAATGTGTGCAGAAAGATTCTGTCCTGTCCTCCCTCTGAAGTGCTGAAAAGGTAGGTTGATAGTGACAGGCTTTCCCTCTTTAATCCTCTCTTGCTAAAAAAAAGCAACTTATCTGAGGAATATTATATTGGCTCATATCTAGAAGCTGATAATTACAAGGGAATGTCATGCGTAAAACAAAAAGACGTGAGATGGTAGCACTACACATATCGAGACGCTCACTTCTCTTCACAGTTGCTGCAAGATCTGCTGAGTTTTTCCAGCAATTTCTGTTGCGATCGTGCAATGCAAGTCCCACAGGGCTCTTCCTTCATTTTTTCTTTAAAAAATTAATAATTGCATTGGTTAAATGCATCTGATATGCGTTTGGTAACTTATTCCAGAGTTAGTAATAGTGAAATTCTTAGGTAATATAGTTGCCACAAACCTATTTATATTGCTTATTATGAACTTGATTATTTTAAACTTTACTTTTTGAAGCAGCAGATATTACATTTTATCCCTTAAAATGTCTTATGAATTAAAATGGAAAATTCTTGAATTTATGCTAAAATGTCACGATGACGCTTTTATACCATATCTAATTTTTGTTGTTATGTGGTTGAAGTATCTGCTTACTTGTCCACTCAGTGCATAGATTTTCTGGTTGGTAGGTAAGTCCACTGGAATAGTTAATGCTAAGTCAAGCACAAGTACACCAATGACCTGCAGCAAATTTATTCAATCCCTTGATTCACACAGTGAATCTGGCCTTAAATGTTTAACCATGATTACACTCCTCAAGGGTAATTTAATCACTCATGGCCCATTAGCCTTTCATGTCTCATAGGTCTCTCCCTTCGCTCGAAGCGATTGGATACTCCACAAAATCTTTCAACCTGATTTGATAAATTCATTGGCAGTAGAATATGAAAACTAAAAATCCAAGGCAGGCGATAGGCAAGAGAAACACTTCTTCTAGGCTGCAGGGTGCAAATGCCAATTGGTGAGCCAATACAATTCCCAGCATTGACTATGGTTTCAGAAGTTACCTTGTAGGTCCACGCAGAAGAAAATAAAATCAAAGAGAATGCAGGGGTGGTGGTAGAATTGTGACAAAAAAGAAGCAGTACTTTGAAGGGCTTATGCTCGAAACGTCGAATTCTCTATTCCTGAGATGCTGCCTAACCTGCTGTGCTTTGACCAGCAACACATTTGGCTGTGATCTCCAGCATCTGCAGACCTCATTTTTTACCTGATGTAATATGCTGCCTTTCTTTCTTGTCACCTAGCAAGGCCATAAGACATTGAAGCAGAAATAGGCCATTCAGCCCATTGAGCCTTACCCTTCACTCAACGAGATGATGGCTGATCCAATAATACTGAAATCTGCTTTCTTGCCTTTTCCCCATAACCCTTCCTGATTATAAATCTATCTACCTCAGCCTTGTTTATATTTAACAAGCCACCCTCTCCCAGTAAAGATTTCTACAGATTACAGAAGAAATTCCTCCTAATTTCTGTCTTAAATGGGGCTCCCTTAATCTGAGATTGTGTCATTTACTCCTGGACTCTCCCACAAGGTGAAACAACCTCTCTGCACCTACTCTGTCAGGTTCCTGAAGAATCTTGTATGCTACAATAATGTCTCTTTTCATCCTTCTAAATACCAATGAGTACAGGTCCAACCTGTTCAATCTCTCCTCAAAAGGAAATCCCTCCATACCCAGGATACACCTAGCAAACCTTCTCTGCACTACCTGTCACGCCAATGCAACTTTACTGCAAGAAGGAATTAAAATTGTTCATCACAGTCCAAATGCAATCCAATTACTGCCTTTTAGAGTTTTCAGAATATTTTCTAATTTTTATATTCAATCCCCTTTGAAACAAAGACTACCCTTCTATTTGCCTTCCCTATAATGGCATATATTGGATTCACACACGTGTAATGACTCAATTTATTCTGAGCCACAAAATGTCAGAATTTTGACATTGAAACAACTCTTTCCATGTTTGGGTCTGGACAGATTGGATTATTTGAGTAGTGTACAAACGGGAAATTTGTATGTCAAGGATTGATAATGAAATATGATTTTTTTCACTGCTTCATTGAAATTAACTAATGAAAGTGAAGCAGGCTGTGTTTTACAAATATACAATATTCCGGGTGGCACAGTGGCTCAGTGCTATTTCACAGCGCCAGGGTTTGATTCCAGCCTCAGGTCATTGTGTGTATGGAGTTTGCATATTCTCCCTATGAGTGCATGGATTTCTCTGGGCGCTTCGGTTTCATCCCACAATCCAAAGATGTGCAGGTTAGGTGAATTGACTATGCTAAAATGTCCATAATATCCAGGGATGTATAGACTAGGGGGATTAGCCATGGGAAATGCAGGTTACATGCTGAGTCTGGATGGGTCAATGTGGACTTGGGCTAAATAGTCTGCTTTCACACTGTAACAATTCTATGATTTTTCTACCTGTTTCTCATTTAAATACTGTGATTATGTAACCTCTACACTCAGCCACAATAATAAGGAAATCATATTTCATTTTGTCTCTTCTGGTCTCTGAGAATGAGCTCACTTTATTCAATTAAGAAACAAGCATCTTCTCAGGTTTTATTTTGTATGTATGTTTGATTCAGTCTTCATGGTTGAGCAAAGGGACTCGTGTTTAAATTTCCTTTAAACCTGTCAAATTTAGAAAATTACTTCACAGTCTGTCTCGTTCAAAACTGGAGAAGTTGCCTGGAGGCAGAAGAGAGAAATAAGTCAGACAGGCTCTCTGTAAAATCAGTAACAGACCACCATGTGAGAGTAAAGATTCAAGGAACTGAATGCAGTTGTTTTGAAGTAACTACTACTGTTTATTTGTGAAATGTATTTTTCTATCCATTGAAAGTTTTAAATATGTTGTTCACTTAAGCCATTCAACATTGAGCACAGCTGCATGGCAGTTTACACCAAAAGTCTCATTCCAATGAAGTGCTTATTCCGACACCTCGCACAGACCAGAAAATATACCCATACAATCCCTGTGCAGTCACCAGTGCTCACTGTCTGATTTGTGATCGTGCTACAAATTCCATAAAATATCAGGTAGGCTAAAACTTAAATTTTAGTGTTGCAAAGGTAGGTTCAATTGAGGCATTCAAGAGACCAATATCTGACAATTTAGATATAAATAATTCACGGGGTTACAGGGAAAGGGCATAGGATGGTACTAAGTCATGATGCTCATTCAGAGACCCTGCGCAAACAAAATGAGTGAAATGCACCAGAAAAATTCTGTGATTCCATATAATATTCTTACTGCATTGATAATGTCCCACTAATACCACGTTGCAAAGCCATTAGTACCTGCAATCACCCCAGCTTATATGCTTGGTGGTAACACAGTGTAATCGCTGGGTTAGCAGTCCAGAATCCCAGTTTAATGTTGTGAGGAGATAGATTCAAATCCAGGAGGTGAAGTTCAAAACCATCTTCCTTTTAAATCTGAAATGATAAGTGCGGGTGGTTTGGTTGTTATGGGGAAGTTGGGGCAAAGTCCAAAGACTGCTGACAAAGTGAAAAATGTCCAAATCTGCAGATAATGGCAATGGCATCTGTATTAAAAATAACTTTTATTTTCCCACTCTCAAAAGTAAGATGTTAGCCATGTCATGTTTTATAAACAGTGATACTTTAAGTTCTCATAAAAACCCATCTGGTTCGCTAATGTCCTTTAGTAAAGAAAATCTGCCATCCTAGCAACCGGGTGAATCCAGACTCACATCAATGTGATTAATTCTTCTAACTGCCCTCCTCTGGCAGTTAGGGATGGGTAATAAATGCTGGCCCAGCCAGGAACACCCACCTCCTGTGAATGAATAATAAATGAAACTTTCACAATGTCCTTGAACTTCAGTGACAAACAGATATTTGTTCAATCGTTGTTTAAAGACTTAACTGAAAAGATATAGCTTTAATAGATGGGAACTATTTCTTAATTGGAAGGTTTTTTTGTCTGATCTTATGCCAACTTTGCATTTTTTTTTTCCTTTAACAATATCAGTTTAAATGAGTTAAGTTACCAAGAAAGCTTGACTTGATGTCATGGAACTCACACATGTTTGTCCTGGACAGTTATTACACATGGATAAATTGTACATAACCAGATTTGCAAAGATGAAACTCACATTTTATCAATGATATTGCTCTTTTTCCAAATTCAGCATTTTTGTCACTTTTCAGTTCATAGATAGGCACGCATTTCACCCCACAGCTTCCCACAATCATTGATCATTCAACAGTTCCAGATTAGGGTAGCAATCTCGCTCCAATGAAATCACCGACATGAATCAATAGGTTGCTATGCAATATCACTTTTATGTTTAGCACTATATAATAATTTTCAAATGTCAATACTAACTTAGAAATGGGTTTATTTTAATGTACCAGAGTGACCACGTATTAACATTGTCATTCAATACAATTTCTCACTTATCAAGTTGTCATGCAGAAGCTTGATTGTTCTCAACACAAAGTGTATAAGATTGTTAAATTTTTGAACTGTTTTGTTAATTTAAGGTAAAAGGAGTGGCTTGGTTGTTATGGGGACAGTTGGGACATCGTCCAAAGACTGCTGACAAAGTGAAAGATGTTCAAATCTGCAGACAATAGCAATGGTTTCTGTATTAATAATAACTTTATTTTCTAAGTCTCAAAGGGAGATGTTATAAACATCAGGTTTTATAAACATTTCTACTTTAAGCTTTAATTTCAAGCAAGAATGGAATTGGGGTACTTAAAGAGAATTGATTAGCATTCCTGATGAAGGACTTATGCCTGAAACATCAATTCTCCTGTTCCTTGGATGCTGTCTGACCTGCTGTGCTTTTCCAGCACCACACTCTCAACTCTGATCTCCAGCATCTGCAGTCCTCACTTTCTCCTCAATAGCATTTCTACTTGGATACAAGGCACATGTGATTCACATTGCCTTAGATGTGGGACTTCAGAGGGAAAGAGTCTCTACACTCCCTTTGTAACATTGAGTTACATTAAGGACAGGGTCAGCCCCTATGAGGAGAGATTCCTGGACCTCCCTGGAAAAGACTGGGACTGCTCTTGCTGAGAAATCCATGACTTGGAGATGCCGGTGTTGGACTGGGGTGTACAAAATTAAAATTCACACAATGCCAGGTTATAGTCCAACAGGTTTATTTAGAAACACTAGCTTTTGGGGCACTGCCCCTGATGAAGGAGCAATGCTCCAAAAGCTAGTGCTTCCAAATAAACCTGTTAGACTATAACCTGGTGTTGTGTGATTTTTTAACTGTGTATTACATCCTCTCTTCAATGCACTGCAACTCCCACCATTACCTTGCTTTCAGTGTCACTCACTGAACATCATTTCTAACCACTGAAAACCACAAGGAACCCACCACCTCCTCAACCTCCGAGGTCATGGGAAGAAGCATCAACAATACTGTCCCACACACCCCATAACAGCTCAGATACTGAACACCTTATTGGGAACGTTGGGCTGAGGAAGATTGGATGCACAATCTGATTAGCAACTCAATTTGACAGCTTCGGACATGGCTGAGAAAGAAATGTCACTGGACACTGGAACTCAGGGGACTGTCTGAGATCAGCCAGCTGCTCAGGCCAAGCAGCGGAAAACCTTGCAGTGTCAGCAATCATATCTACATGCAGAGGGAGGAAGAGGAGAGGCAGACAGGTATATAGGACACTATGGCCCTCATTGATACATCAGGCTAGATGCAGGGAAGATGCTTTCCCTCGTTGGGAAGTCTAAGGAGGATACAGTCTCAGGACATTGTAGACCATTTGGGACTGGGATAAGGAAACATTGCTTCACTCAGAGGGTGGTCAATATGTGGAATTCTCTATCACAGAAGGCTGTGAAGGGGACGCCACGTCACTGAACGTATTCAAGGTAGAGATAGATTTCTTTTTAGATTTTAATTATAAATATCCTTGAAGAGTGGATGAAGTTTACTTCGGCATCGTGATCTAATTTCATGCACATAAAAGACTCTGGCCATCACATGATTTATAGGTATCAAGAAAAGTTTTGGGTAGGTGCAGCATATTACATTTGTTACAGAGTCTGATAGTTTGTCATGCTTCCCCATTAAGGGGTATGGAGAAAGAAAGAATATAGTATTAAAATAAAGGATCAGCTTTGATCATTTTGAATGGCAGAGTAGGTTCAAAGGACTGAAAGGCCTACTCCTGCTCCTAGTTTCTATGTTCGAAGAATATATGCAGCTGTATTTTACAGGTCTAGTGATAGTTGATCCCATTGACAAGGTATTTCACAGAACAAACATGTTCAGTTTGTCCACCAGAAGTCAGAAAGAGCCAAAACTTCTCTGGAAGATCAGCTCAAGGTAAGAATTAATCTCAGGATGAACATACTCCAACTCATTTCATGTAGACAGCAATCCAAGAACCCATTGACCACTTTATCAGAAGACGCCACAGCAAAAGGCATGCATGTGACTTTCTAAAGAGCAGCTGTCAGAAAGGCTCATTGGGTTAGTCATCATTTCCATATCAATTAACTCTTTAAGGAGGATCCTTTGGGCAAATAGGCATAGCAGTGATACACCATTTGCAAGTCTGAAGCCATAATGGCAGGCCCAGAACAATAACAGATTTTCGTTGCAGCCTTCAGTCTTGATACAGTCAGGGAAGCATTATAAACCATCAAATACTATAATAAATGTAATTTGCTGCACCTACCTGAAACTTTCCTTGATATTTATAAATCATGTGATGCCAAGAGACTTTCTTTATGTGCAGGGAATTAGATCAAGATGCCTAAACAAACTTTATCCACCCATCAATAATATTTATGACTAAACTATTAATTTGTGTTTCCTACATTGTGGGTGAGGGTAATTTTGATTTCTGATTTGATGTATTAATGTCGTATGTACCAAAATACAGTGAAAAGTATTGTTTTGCAAGCAGATGCAGAGTAAGATCAACTCTAATGTATGAAAGGTCTATTCATGAGTCTGCTAACAGCGGGGAAGAAGTTGATTTTGAATCTGTTGGTACATGTTTTCAAACTTTCAGACCTTCCCCACAATGGAAGGGGGTGGAAGAGATTTGAATGGTAAAATTGGCCCCAAATGAGTTTGACCACCCTGCTGCAAGAACCTTGTGCTACCCTCTTTCACCAACAGCAAACATTGAATCTGGCTTAATTTATAAATGTCCTATGACAGCTAAATCAAAGCAGGGTTAGCAACATTAATTCCAATCAATCATCTATACCCTTCACTTAGCCCACTAGCCCAAACCTATTCTAACGTACCACCTGGCCTAGTTCTGAACCTGAATCATTCTCCAATTCATCTCCCATCAAAGGCCTTCTCTGAGCTTAGGAGCAAATTACTATAGATGCTGGAATCTGTACTGAAAGCAAAAAACAGTGCTGGAGATTCCAGTGAGACAGGCAGCATCCATGGAGAGAAAGAGTAAGCTTTTTTTTAGTTTACTTGAAGCTTCATCATGAGCTCTCATAAAGAGTCCTCTTGACTCAAAACATTAGCTTGCTGTCTCTCTAAGGATGCTGTGTGTCCTACTTGGATCTCCAGCATTTATTGTTTTCTGTTTCTTTCAGCTTATATTGTTCATAAACCAACCTCCTGCTTCCTCAATCTGGTCACACTAGACAGTTGGTTACCCACCTTCCAATCCTGGACCTATGGTAGCTGATGTTGTTTCCTCTCAGGTACCAGCATCCTCTGCTTCAAGCCTTCTCAAAAAGGTTTGACCTCTCTCTCTCTTCCAATTTGCTGCCTCATCTCTAAACTCACTTTCTTGACCAACGTGCTGAAATATTTATTTCTTCTCAGAACACTGCCCAATTTTTCCAGACATTTCATAAATGAATACCTCTAATTATTTTTACTAGGCCAGGGGGTACTTTATAATAGGTTTGGGCTAGTGGGCTAGGTGAAGGGCATAGGTGATTGATTGGAATTAATGTTGCTACGCTGTTTTGATTGAGCTGTCCTAAGACATTTATAAATTAAGACAGATCCAATGTTTGCTAATGGGGTAAAGGGGCAGCACAAGATTCATGCAGCAGAGTGGCCAAACTCATTGGGGGCCATTTTTACTGTTCAAATCTTTTCCATTTCCATCTATCATGGAGAAGGTCTAAAAGTTTGAAAACACGTAGCAGCAGATTCTTCCCCACTGTTATTAGACTCATGAACAAAGGAACAATGGCTCTTTACAAAGTTACAAATGGCATCCTGTGCAACCCCAATAAAGGTAAGCAATCACTCCCCACCCTTCTTGACCTGTCTCCAGCATTTGACCTGCTTAACGACACTATTCCTGTCCACTGCTCATGCCTGCTGCCTAGCTGCATGGGACTGCATTTACTCTGTTCTTATCCATCTAATCCTAGCCAAAGACCCTGTCTATTACCTTAGATATTCCCCATCGATCTGGACTTGCAAACCACAACTAGCACTCCACCTCATACCATTCCCCTCAGTCTTTCATTTACCCCCTGTTTGTCACGACACCTAATTCCAACTTAACATGAATACTCTCAACCCTGCTCCATCTCTAAATTAGACAGGCAAGCAGCTGGAAGAACACAGCAAGCCAGGCAGTATCAGGAATGGATGTTTCAGGCTTGTCCCTGCTTCAGGACTGGGTTGAGTGTAGAGGGAGCTGCAGATAAAGGCGGTGGCAGGGGCAGTGTGGAATTGGGACAAGGGAAGATAGGTAGAGGGTACGAGCTGGTTGTTCAATGGGAAGAATGAATCCAGTGGTGGCAGGGAGCAGTGGCAGAGAGAAGTGGGGCTGGGAAGGGAGCTGAGGGGATGGGTAGGGAGGTTATTTGAAATTGGAGAACTCAATGTTGAGTCTTCTGGACTGAAGGGTTCGAGGTGAAAGATAAGGTGTTGTTCCTCCAATAGGAGCTGTGGTTTCTTTTGGCAATGAAGGAGGCCAACAATGGTCATGTCAGAAAGGGAGTGGTTGCGGGAATTGAAATGGGCAGTGACTGGAAGGTCCGGTTGGCCCCTGCGGACTTGACTGCGATGCTTGGTGAGCCGTTCCTTAAGTTTACATTCGGTCTCCCCAATGGAGAGAAGACCACACTGGGAGCACCTGATGCAGTAAACTAGTTTGGAAGATCTCTAAATTGGCAGATAAGTGGTTTGATATCAAAAGCAGAAATTTCCTCTGAATGAATGTTGGGAAATTCAATCTAACTGTCAACAGTCCTTGCCTCAAGCTCTATTTCCTCGAAACTTACTTCTTTGACCAACCATTCGATTGCATGTTCTAATATTTCCTGATGGCTGTTGTGGTAATGGCACTAAACTAGTATCCAGAATCCAGGGTAATGTTCTGGGGCCACAGATTTGAATTCCCACTACAGATGATGACTTGACTTCAGTAAAAAGCTGGATGAATGGAAAGCATGTAACAATTTTCATAAAGACTCAGCTCGTTCATTGATGTCCTTCAATGGAGGACATCTGTCACTCTTAGCTGGTCTGGCCAACCCTTGACTCCAGACCCATAGCAATGTGGTTGACTATTAACTCTCCAGTGAGAAATAAATGTTCATCAGTCAGTGACACCCACATCCCATGAATGAATATAAAGAAAATTGGCTCAGTGACATATTTATTGAATGTCCTTTATTGTCACTTGTACTCCAGTACAGGAGTACAGTGAGTTTGACAATCCTCTTGCGGAGTAGCTTGGGATGTACTCCTATTTACAAGCATTATATAAGTACAATTTACAATTTTGTTGTCATATATTACTACGATTGATTATAATTATATATAATAACGTAGTCCAATAATATAAGTTACTTCTATAATAATATAAGCTGACACATTTCCCTAAATCACAAAATCAGACATTTTCATGGCTTTGAGATCCATTTAAACTATTACATCTAATCTTGTTAAAATTAAAAGCAAGGTGTCATATTCATAAGTCAGGAAAAAAAATGATCGTGTTGAAAAGACAAGTGTCAGAAAAACTGACCAAATAATTGGAGGAAGAAAATATAATTGATTTTGACAACCAAAATAATTAAAGGCAATTAGCTCAGATGAAAGATTCCAACTATTAACTATACTACAAAACTGCTACAAGAAAAGAAATAGACAGGCAGCTCAACAATGAAAGAAACAAAGTATCATCCAATCTTGAAATGTCTCCAACCAGCTTCAGAGTAAACCACATTATCAAACCCAGGTGGACCATATGACAGTGATTCATTAAAAATATTCTTTTTCTTGTAGGTTTTAGCTTTAATGGATTAGAATTTCTTTGCGAATTATTTTAAATTTCAACTGGTTGCATTCCTAAGCCAATGGCTAAACACTGAACTATCCAAGCAGAAATACAGCAGCAAATAACAATCAAGTCACCATTTATTATACATGTACCAGCCTTGCACTGTGGTTTGTCTGTCAAAACTGAACAAGCTTTTGTAAGTAACTGTTGCAGGCTCTTTGCATATCATTGTTCTGTGAGTAAAGCTAAAGTTTTCACACCAAATCATTTTTGTCTTTTACACTGTATTGCCGTGGAGCTGGATTAACTACTGAGACTTGTATGGCGATTGTTATTCTTTTTACATAATTTAATTTTCTTTACCACCCAGTGGTGCCGTAGGTGACTAGGATTGATTTCCAATCATACTTTGTAAAATGTAAGAACTGAAAGAACTGGGGACGCAGGAGATCAGAAACGAAAACAGAAATTTCTGTTTTTATTTGCAAAATGTAATTGTTCTCCATTGATTGTACTTTACTGGAAAAATAATCTTCCTTTTATCAGTAGAAATTATAATTGTTGCTGAAATCCTACACATTCATAGATTCATACAACGCAGTAAAGGTCCTTCAGCCCATCGAGTCTGCACCAATGTTATTATCACTAAAAGTGGGCTAATCCCAATTTCTGGCATTTATCCTGTATCTTTGAATGTTATGAGATTTGAAGTACTCATCCACATATCTTTTAAAGTTTGTAAGGTTTCCAGCCTCCACAACCTTCCCAGGCAATGCAATCCAGATTCCCACTGCTAAATGAAAAAAACAATTCCCAAATCCCCTCTGAATCTCCTGCCCCTTTTTCCCAAACCACGCACCCTTGTGATTGATGCCTTGACCAAGGGGAACAGCTGTTTTCTATTCACCCTGTCCATATCCCTCAGAAGCATATACACCTCAGTCATGCCCCCCCAAGACGATTCTCGTCATTTCCGTTTCTTTAAGAACACTTTGTTTGCATTGTTGTTTGTAGACGCAGTAGACTTTGCTTGCGTTTAACTATGCTTATTTTTTAAAAGTCTAAGCAATAAATTTCTCCTTGCTTTCAACTCATCAATTGAAGCACTGATATTCTAATTGTTAATATGGATGCACCAGAATGGTAAGTTATGCAAATACAGCTTTCATGCCTTTCAAATGGAGGCCTTGGTCTGGTCACTGTATTAATGCAGGTCATATGGAAGTTTGGGGGTGAATCTACAGGGATTACAATAAAACAAGCAGTAGACCAAGCTATTGTGACCACAGTAAATCTCATATGCAAGCCTGTGACTGGAAAGGAAATGCATAACACATTTAATCAAACTGGATTTGTCATTTTAGATGTGTCAAAATAGCTAGCACTCATTTAATATCTCGTTGTAAACCAACAAATACTTTTCACTCAATAATTTGCTCATTTCTTATGCTCTCGTGCTATCAAGATTTGTTTTAAGGCAATTATTATGTATCATTTGGAAAGGTTCCCAGTTTCACGGGATAACACTGCAGGACATGACATTCCAGTGTCAAATAGAAGTAATGTCTTTTGACTGAAGCTAATTTTAATATAGGCATCACTTAATCATGTCAATGAGAAGAAAGAGATTGACTTTTAAACCTCAATGCTCCAACATAATTAGTTTTATAATTTGTGGTGCTGGTACCTACTTGGCGTGTTTAAAAGGCGTGACTTCCTGCAGTGGTAGGCCACTTTCTGCTCACAATAGTCCATGCTGTTAATCATGGCTCGAAGCTGTTCCATGCTGGCATTGTAGTTTAGCTGCACTACGTAGGGCTTCTCTACATTCGAACCTCTCACGTTGGTTAGCTCAGTATTGTTGTGCTGAATCACCGTCCAGGTTTTATCTTCTGATGGTGTTTAAGGAAGAAAATACATTCATTAGAGCTCTCAGAACACATGGCTGAGGCATACAGAAACTTGACTTTTAATGGAGCATTTGCTCCACTGCTGTTTCTCTTCGGAGGGTCAGTATGAACTTGTTGGGCCGAAGGGCCTGTTTCCACACCGTAGGGAATCTAATCTAATCTCATCTATGCATTTCCTGTAATGAACATTCGATCTTTACGATGAACAGTAATAGCTCAGATTCTGTGGTGGTAATAACAGTGAAAGTCATCATTGTCAGCATGACTCCAATGAAACAGACAGCAACTATTGGAATGCATAAGTGAATAAACTAACACAGAAAGTGTGTATAGTTCAAGGCAGGAAACAGAAATCTATTTCACAGTTTCATTGTAATAGAAGCAGGAGTAGGCCATTTGGCCCATCAAGCCTGCTCTGCCATGGTTTGATCTATCCATCGTCTCAGCCCCCCCTACCTGCATTATCCCCATAACTCTTAATTCCTCTACCATGCAAAAACCCAACCAACTGTGTCTTGAATATATATAATGAAATTGTCTTTAATGTTTCCTTGGGCATAAAATTCCATAGATTCACTACTCTCTGGGAAAAGCAGTTCCTCCTCATCTCTGTCCTAAATCTACTCCCCCAATCTTGAGACCATGTCACCTAGTTCTGGTCTCATCCACCAGCGGAAACAACCTGCCTGCCTCTATCTTATCTATCCCTTCCATAATATATGTTTCAATAAGATCCCCTCTCATTCTTCTAAATTCTAGAGAGTACAGTCCAAGGCAGCTCAACTTCTCTTCATAGGGTGACCCCTTCATCTCCGGAATCAACCTGGTGAATCTCCTCCTTCCTCAAGAGACCAGAACTGCGCACAATTCTCAGTGCAGTGTTCATTGAACTTGCAGATATTGCTGCCGTGGCCACATTTCAAGGTAAAAGAGTGAGATAGCATGGTCAGCTTTCAAAGAGGAGACAGCAGGAGGTGCACTGACCACCTGACTGTCTATCTATATCTTATGGAAACCAAATAGGCCACAGATTGAGCATTAACTCTTTTTTTTTAACTATTACTGTTGTGTATTTATGGCAGTCAATCAAAATCTAATTATTTGGGCAAATTCCGAGTTTTGAGTCATTGATGCCTAGAGTGAACTTTTGAAACCGACAGAGCGAGGTTTATATTTGGTGGAAAGAGCCTACAACCTGCAAGTCCTGGTTGGTTGCCACTAATTGCTACCATATTTCATCAGTGTTGACTATTTGACCCCAGTAATGATTGGATGAGCTGCATTCAAAACCTTGGATTTTTCTCATGAGTAAAATACATTGAGAAAGATAAAGTTTTGAGACAAGAAGTAATTAAATCTTAATAGGCTACACCTTAGTATTGATTTTCCAAAGTATAAGAAAGGAAGGAGAAATTGTTCTGAAAAAAATGTCTTTGATGCTGTTTATAAGAGACAAAAAAAACCTTCAGATTCAGGAATCCAAAATAGACAGGCAGGCACCTGGAAGACCACAGCAAGCCAGGCAGCAGCAGGAGGTGGAAAAGTCTACGTTTTGGGTGTAACCCTTTTTCAGGACCCTGAAGAAGGGTTATACCTGAAACATTGACTTCTCTACCTCCTGATGGTGCCTGACTTACTGTGGTCTTCCAGCCTCCTGTCTATCTAATTCTGTTTGTAAAACAGAAAATCAGGCCCTATGTGGTGTAATTGTGCAGTTATTATATGAAGCACTAAAGTTTTGGAAGAAATCTGATGAGAACAAATTTAAACATTCCTTAAGACCTACTATCAGAAGGAGATTATTTCTGCAAACCAGCAAACAGTTGTGATCAAAAACTCAGATCTAAACGTAAGACAAAATGAAAATCTGGAAAACAGAAAACTTTGGAAATGCACAATGTGACAAGCAACAATTGAAAGAAAAAGTAAAGATTAATCGAGCATTATTCAGTGATCCTTCCTCCCAAAGGATTCAGGAATTTTTGATGCTGCATGGTAACATCTCGAATCATGTTCCCTGTGAGTGTAGCTTCCTTTGGGACTGCAGTATTATCTCTGATATTGTAATGGAGAACTATTGAAGAGTTACCCTTCTCCCCACCCTCTGCTCAACAACATAATTCTTGTTTCTCCCTTCAAAAGCTGATTGACTTGTTATGCATGCCTTTCATTGTGTGTTTTTGCTTGAATTATCATCTTCCATAAAACTGATTTTTGCTTTGCTAACATTCAGAGTAAAGAATAAAAGTGTTTGGTGGGTGGAGGAAAATATTTTGTTTGTTTCATATGTGTTTTTGACTTCTTGTAGGCTCTCATTTATTGTTTCCTCAAAGCAAAAGTAATGTGAAGCAGCTTACCTGTCATGTTACAGTATACCAGGAGCGGTCCCACTGGACCACTGCCATCTGGATCAATGAAGAAGAAACCTGATGTATTCCCAGTGTGTTTGTAAGCTTCACATGACTGTTCATGCACCGCTGAAATAAGACAAACAAAATAAGCAGAATCTTTTAGTCCAGGTTTTTTTACAATGTTATGAAACCGTGATTATAATGCAGGGAAGCATCCTGGAGCATATCAGAAGAAAAATGCTAATGGAAATTGGAAATCTGAAATAAGAATATAAGATGTTGGAAACCCTCTGCATGTGCGGCAGCATCTGCCAAAGAGACACAAAGTTAATGAGCAGGAACTTCCTGTGCGTTTCAGAATCCTTACATTGGAACCCAATGCCAGCAACTACTGAAGGCCGAAGCTGAAGGGATGTGTCCTCTTCATTAGCACATTTCCATGCTGTTATAGATGCTGTGTGAACTTCCAATGCTGCTGGCCCAACGATAGGGAGGCTGTTTTACAGACACTAGATTAGCGTGGTGCTGGAAAAGCACAGCAAGTCAGGCAGCAACCAAGGAGCAGGAAAATCAATATTTCGGGCAAAAGCCCTTCATCAGGAATGAAGGCAGGGAGCCTCCAGGGTGGAGAGATAAATGGGAGGGGGGTGGGGCTGGGGAGAAGGTAGCAAAGAGTACAATAGGTGCATGGGGGTGGGGATGAAGGTGATAGGTCGGAGAGGAGTGTGGAGCAGATAGGTGGGAACAAAGATTGACAGGTATGGCAGGTCATGAGGACAGTGCTGAGCTGGAAGGTTGCAACTGGGGTAAGGTGGCGAGAGGGAAAATGAGGGATCTGGTGAAGCCCACATCAATGGCCTGGGATTGAAGTATTCCAAGGCGAAAGATGAGGCATTCTTCCCCCAGACATCGGGTGGTGAGGGAGTGGCAGTGGAGGAGGCCCAGGCCCTGCATTTCCTCGGCAGAGTGGGAGGGGGAGTTGAAATGTTGGGCCACTGGGTGTGGGGTTGATTGGTATGGGTGTCCCAGAGATGTTCCCTAAAGAGAAGGCATCTAGTTTCCCCAATGTAGAGGAGAGTGCATCGGGAGCACCGCCTCAAAAATAGCATTGGTGGACATGCAGGTGAAACTTTGATGGATGTGGAAGGATCCTTTGGGGCCTTGCATGGAGGTGGGGGGTAGTTTGGGCGCAGATTTTGAAATTCCTGCGGTGCAGGGGAAGGTGCTGGAACCTCACTAGGAGAGATGGTACAACATAGGAAGGTAGTTGATGTTGAGAGAATGTCCAAATAAAGGCACAGAAATTTGAACCACAAAATCAGAGGGGTCAAACTCACAGATCCCTAAGATCCATGGGAAATCTTTGGGTTTGGCATGCGGATGCCACCCTTTGTGCAATGTCAACCGTTCACCCACTATCTTTGTGAGATGGAGTGAATGGGTGTGATGTACACCCCCCCTCTCCCCCAGCTTTCTGCATGCAAACCACCCCAACTGCAAGCACTTGCTCAATTTGATACTTTAGTTGTTTAAAATAGAAGCCCTTCTCTATCCAGCAGGCAATCGAGCTGCACTCGACCTGCCTCAATAATGGGAAAGCATTGTGGAGATATCGGTGATAATAGGAACACATTGTCCAATCATCCCTAACTCCCAAGCCACCCTGAGTCAGAGCTTATTATCCCAGAGCTGAAACTTCAACCTAATGTCTCAAGATAATGAACTTTTGCCTGTCTGTTTGGAGAACAAAATATTTTTCATTGTCCTTCGGTCATGTGTCAGGATTAAAGTTTTGATGGCTAAAGCCATCGAAAGGAATGGGGAAAAAGCAGTTGCAAGATTCTGAGTTGGATGATCAGCCATGATCATATGGAATGATGAACCAGGCTCCAAGGGTAATATGGCCCACTCCTGTCTCCACTTTCTATGTTCCTATCATTAGCATTTCCAATCAAAAAATTAAATGCATTCAGCAGAAAGGAAAACCAATTTACCCCTAAGGGAGAACAGAATAACCGTATTCTGAATAATGAAGAGTCTTGAACAAGTTAATAGGGAAAGATTACTTGGGGTTTTCAAGTCAGCAGTGAGGAATTACATATTGAAAATGATTTACAAGTGAGTTTTAAAGATGACCAAGGATCAACTTATTTATGCAGAAGATTTTTCGAGAATGAAATTAACTGACTGAGGTAGAGAAACCGTTGTCCTGGGATTAAGTATTTGAACAAAGATATCAGTAATGGAAGAGCAAAGGATCATGAGATTCATTTTGAATTGTTTTAGCTCAGCTAGGATGAACCAAATGGCTTTCTGTGTTAGAACTGCCAATGGCTCACCAAGCCAGTGATGTACAAGCTCCGTGGACAAATATGAAGAAGAAAAGGGATAGCATAGGAATTTGTGTGTGGAGTCTGAGAAGGTAGGGGAAGCCCTAAATAAGTTTTTTTTGCTTCTGTCTTTACGAAAGAAACAAATTTTGTAGTGAATGAAGCCTTTGAAGAGCAAGCGTGCATGCTGGAATGGATAGAGATAGAGGAAGCTGATGTGCTGAAAGTTTTGTCAAACATTAAGATTGACAAGTCGCCAGGCCCGGACCAGATTTGTCCTCGGCTGCTTTGGGAAACAAGAAATGCAATTGCTCCGCCACTTGCGAAGATCTTTGCATCCTCGCTCTCCACTGGAGTCATACCTTAGGATTGGAGAGAGGCAAATGTAATTCCTCTCTTCAAGAAAGGAAATAGGGAAATCCCCAGCAATTACAGACCAGTAAGTCTCACACCTATCATCTGCAAGGTGTTAGAAAGGAATCTGAAGGATAGAATTTATGACCATCTAGAAGAGCATGGCTTGATTAAATACAGTCAACACGGCTTTGTGAGGGGCAGGTCATGCTTCACAAACCTTATTGAATTCTTTGAGGATGTAACTAGAAAAGTTGATGAGGGTTGAGCTGTGGATGTGGTGTATATGGACTTCAGCAAGGCTTTTGATAAGGTTACCCATAGTAGGCTCATTCAGAAGGTCAGGAGGAAAGGGATACAGGGGAAACTTAGCTGTCTGGATACAGAATTGGCTGGCCAACAGAAGACAGCGAGTGTTGGTAGATGGAAAATATTCTGCCTGGAGGTCTGTGATGAGTGGTGTTCCACAGGGCTCTGTCCTTGGGCCTCCACTGTTTGTAATTTTTATTAATGACTTGGATGAGGGGATTGAAGGATGGGTTGGCAAGTTTGCAGAGGACACAAAGGTTGGAGGTGTTGTTGACAGTATAGAGGGCTGTTGTAGGCTGCAGCGGGACATTGACAGGATGCAGAGATGGGCTGAGAGGTGACAGATGGAGTTCCACCTGGATAAATGCGAGGTGATGCATTTTGGAAGGTTGAATTTTAAATCTGAGTATAGGATTAAGGATAGGATTCTTGGCAGTGTGGAGGAACAGAGGAATTTTGGTGTGCAGGTACATAGATCCCTTAAAATGGCCACCCAAGTGGACAGAGTTGTTAAGAAAACATATGGTGTTTTGGCTTTTATTAACAGGGAGATTGAGTTTAAGAGTCGTGAGATCTTGTTGCAGCTCTATAAAACTTTGGTTAGACTGCACTTGGAATACTGCATCCAGTTCTGGTCGCCCTATTATAGGAGAGATGTGGATGCTTTGGAGAGGGTTCAGAGGAGGTTTGCCAGGATGCTGCCTGGACTGGAGGGCTTATCTTATGAAGAGAGGTTGACTGAGCTCGGACTTTTCTAATTGAAGAAAAGGAGGAGGAGAGGGGACCTAATTGAAGTATACAAGATAATGAGAGGCATAGACAGAGTTGATAGCCAGAGACTATTCCCAGGGCAGAAATGGCTAACATGAGGGGTCATAGTTTTAAGTTGGTTGGAGGAAAGTATAGAGGGGATGCCAGAGGCGGGTTCTTTACACAGAGAGTTGTGAGAGCATGGAATGCATTACCAGCAGCAGTTGTGGAAGCAAGGTCATTGGGGACATTTAAGAGACTACTGGACATGCATATGGTCACAGAAATTTGAGGGTACATACATGAGGTTCAGTGGTCGGCATAACATCGTGGGCTGAAGGGCCTGTTCTATGCTGTACTGTTCTATGTTCTATGTTCTAAAAGTTACAAGTTGGAGAAAGAGAGGTGAGTGCTTGCAAGGTAAGGGAAGGGGCGCATATGGCAATGGTAGGGTAAGGGAGGAATTGGAGGTGGGGAAAATCAAGGGCAAAATAGTTGACTGTTCTTGAAATCCATATGAACCTACATATATAATAAAATACAAATTAGGAGCAGAAGCTCTTCAGTATTTAGCTCCTTCAGTATTTCTAACATTTGATAAGGTCTGATTTAATTGTAGCCTCAACTAATTTACCACATTATGTGAGAAAGTGTTTCCTTCTCATCCCATCTTAGATGAAAGACTCCTTATTTTGAAATATTGTCTGCTCGTTCTAATATTGCCCACAAAGGGAAACAATCTTTCAACATTCATTTCAACAAGGTCTTGAATGTTTCAACATGATCACCTCTCATTTTTCTAAACTCTAATCTGTCAAGAGCCAACCCACCCAGCCTTTCTTTCTAAGGTCATCTGAACCTTCTCCCAACTACATCTAATACAAAGATAAACTTTCTTAAGTAAGAGCACTTAAAACTGGTCACAGGAATCCAGATGTGGCCTCACCAATGCCCTGTAAAACTTAAGCAAAACTTCCTTGTTTCTAATACAGCAAACTCTATTTTAACTGGCATCGTGTCAACCAACATACTTCATAAACCAGCAAGTATTCTATTCCTCAAATACCTCAATCTAACGTGATGTTCAAGTATTTCAATAAAGCTGTGAATAAAGTATGACAGTGATGTGTATACCCCCTGCATTATGTTTCTATTACTTACTGTGTGGTTTTACATTGATTTTAGGAGCTATGTTGATGTTTTATAAGATTCTTTGAGGGATGTTAATGTCTCAAAGTTTCACTAGGTCAGGATTTACGGGGGTTAAGCATACCTCTCGATTATCCAGATTATTTGATCAACTGGTGCACTCCACCTGGTCCCATGGGTGCCAGCTAATAAAAAGTTCCATTCCCCTTGCAACAGGAACATCCCATGTGCGCCCCTAATCTCTTGCTGTATCTGATTCATAACCTTTTGTGAGCCATGTTTCTGGAGACCCAGATCCCTCTGACTTGCAACCTCTCTCTATTTAAATAATATATGGCCTCTCTACTCTCCCTGCCAATGTGCACAAATTTACATTTGCCGACATGTAGTAACTGATAAATTGAAGTTACTGATGGAGGTCAGAAGCAAATAGACTGTGACTAATGAGAGAATTTCATGCTGTCACACAAGAAAAAAAAACACGATAATCAGAAATGTTTGTATGAAACAAGTGAATCAAACTGTGACTAGATTAGAGGGCACACAGTCAAAATGATCAGCCTCAAGAAAATAAAACTAGATGTACTGGATGTGGGAGAGGAATTTCTATTCATTAACTCCCTCACAAAAAAATTGATTTGGCACGGATTCAGTGATTTCTGGCCTAGAAAAAGATACCCGAACACCCACAATAGTTTTATTTATGTATTCACAGGAATGAAAGAGGGACAGCTGTCTGCCAATGCTCAGTAATGGAGATGTGGAGATGGATGAATATTCTTGAAGGTGTGTTTGATTTTGTTCAACCATCAAGGAATACTTAAACAGAACTTTTCCTCAGAGGAGTTAATAGGCCATGAAGAGTTCATAATGGAGTTAATTATAGGCTTAATGAGATAAGCAGCCTGTCTTACTCATACCTCCTTACAGTTATAGAAAGTTACACATCGGTATGCTGAACACTACAATAACCAAACATGTTTCTTCAAACAAACAAATAGAACTATAACTTTAAAATAAATTGCCAAGAGTAGGCTGTCTTGGTTTGGCAGTGGCCTGTTAAAAATGAATTATTCACAAACAAGAAAAGGTTCACATTTCTCTACTCACAATTGTGGCAGGTAGCTCCTTTATAGTCTGTTCCTGTACAGTCACAGTAAAAGGTACTCCAAGACTGTGAGCATACTCCGCCATGCTCACAGTAATTTGGCAAACATCTAGTGCACAAAAAAGAAAGTTGACTTAGTAGATATACTTGAATAACAACAACTTCCCTTAGTATTGCACTTTAACACAGCAAACAGTTCCCAAGGTACCTCAGGAGATTTATTGGACTTTAGTTTGAAACGCTAAAGAGACATTAAGAGTAATGACAAAAAGTTTGGTTTAAAAGAACAACTCACAAAAAAGAAAGAGACAGAGAGAGCTTTTAGGAGGAAGTTTCAGAGCTTAGGACCTTGGTAGCAAACGACACGGACACCAATAAATTTGGGAAGTATCCCAACACAATCGATTATAAACAGAACTCACCCGCGAGAATGCAAACTAGTGCTCAGATTGCTTTCAAATAAAGGGAAAAGAAGGGTCAATTTTAAATTGTTGTTCAGACAGGGATGGTCAGTTGCCATGAAGAAAGCAGTATGTGATTATCAAAGCAGCAAAAGTCTAATTTATTTTTATGATTGGGCTCCAACAGCACACAATATATGTGAGTGCTAAAAAGCTAGATAGATGGGGAGACCAGGATGTTTATCATTCCTGAGAAGCCTGTCAGTGTTTAGCTGGAGGACGAATGATGGGAGTGGAAGAGTGGTTGATGGGATGCACTTCCCAATGGGGAAGGGGACTGGCTGAACAGTTAAACTGGACCAGGAGCCAGAAACAGAGCAGAATGTTTCTGTGGGTCTGGACAATCACATAGGTTCACCTTGGCTCCATGAAAATGAGAATAAAAAGAATGGCCAGTTTTAGAGTTCCCAGCATTGATCTCTTTCAGCACCCATTCTTTTGTACTTATTCTATCATGGGGTATGGATGTCTCTGGCAAGACCAGAAATTACTGACCATCTGTAATTACTTTTAAACCAAGAAGCTTGCTAGGCCATTTACAGCAGTGTCATTGAGTCATATAGCACAGATACAGAACCTTCAGTCCAATCAGTCCATGCTGACCATAATCCCAAACTAAACTCACCCGTCTATGCTTGTTCCCTGTCCCTCCAAACACTTCCTATTCATGTACTCATCCAAATGTCTTTTAAATGTTGTAACTGTACTCACATCTACCACTTCCACTGGCAATTCATTCCACACACAAACCAAGTAAAAAGGTTGCTCCTTATATCTTTTTAAAATCTTTCTCCTTTCACCTTAAAAATATTCCCAATAGTTTTGAAATCCCCCATTCTAGGGAAAAGATACTTATCATTCACCTTATCTATACTCCTCATGATTTTATAAATTTCTATAAGAGTACCCCTCAACCTCTTATGCTCCAGTGAAAAAAGTCCCAGCCTATCCAGTCTCTTCCCATAACTCAAACCCTGCATTGCGGGCAACATCTTGGTAAATTTCTTCTGAACCCTCTCCAGCTTAACACTATCCTTCCTACAACACGGTGACCAGAACTGGATACAAAACCCCAGAAGAAGCCTCATATATGATGCAAATTTCAAAGAAATGTGTATCTGAATCCCGAGGTGTCTCAATTCTACAATGTTACCCAAGGCCCTAATTTTAATTGTATAAATCTTGCCCTTGCTTGTTTTACTAAACTGCAATACCTTGTACTTATCCAGATTAATTGCATAGAACAGGAAAAGTCAACCATGTTGCTATGGGTCTGGAGTCACTTGTAGGCCAGACCAGACGAAGATGGCAGATTTCTTTCCCCTAAGGCATACCTATGAGGCAGATGGGTTTTTACAACAATCACTGATAGCTTCATGGTCACTATTACTGAGATGAGCTTTATGTTACAGATTTTTATGAACTGAATTCAAATTTCACCAACTATTATGGTATGACTTCCTTTTTCTTTATCACGTCTGACCATTCCCAGGTTTTGAAATAAAAGAAATGAACCATGAAACTTGTTGTTAAACAGACGGTGCTACAAACTCACAGTGAGCTGTCCAGCACCTGAAAGGGAAAGATAAGGTAATGTTTTACTCTGACACTTTGTTCGAACTAAATATGCAAATAGGCCTTCAGTTTCACTGTCTGTTTGGTAAATTATGTTGGCATGTGTCGTATTTGTCCAGAGCAATGAAGCGTTTACGAATTACGTGCTTTGATTCAGAATTAAAGAATAGATGCCTAATTATCAGAGAAATGGCTCTTGCTAATAAAATCTGTTTGTCAACTTATGATTAGTTGTGTGTAATTGTTCATGAAATACCATTATATACATGTCAAGCAGCTTTCATTGCATTGTACTTGACAGATCTTTTCACTTGTTAGTGTTGCTGCATTCCAAGAGGTGCTGGTTCATGTAAAACATTGTATTGAATTTAATGAGCACTTTCTTTTGGCTCCGATCCTCAAGCACTCCAGAGGACCCAGAAGAGAAGCTATTGCTGGAAATCTCTTGATAGATTACAGCGGAAATAGGCAAAGACAATCTCACTAAGCTGACGAATAGATGTGTGCATTCAAGGAAGGCTGTAAACTCTATTGTCTGGTCACTGACTCCATCCCTCTTACAGGCCTCTGCTTGAGAGTCAAGGGGACTGAAACCAGTGATTTAACCCCACTGCAGAGCCATTGATCAGATATCCACACCATCTCTAGACTAATTACATTCAATTTCATGACATCGACAGACGTGGTCCCTGTCACAGCTCAATTGTTACTAAGAACCCCATCCATGGAGTTGTTACTGATAAACAATCAACAACACATTCCTGGATGGTCTCCCATCTTCCAACCTTGCAGACTTCCACTTATCCAGAATTAAAGAATAGATGCCTAATTATCAGAGAAATGGCTCTTGCTAATAAAATCTGTTTGTCAACTTATGATTAGTTGTGTGTAATTGTTCATGAAATACCATTATATACATGTCAAGCAGCTTTCATTGCATTGTACTTGACAGATCTTTTCACTTGTTAGTGTTGCTGCATTCCAAGAGGTGCTGGTTCATGTAAAACATTGTATTGAATTTGTACAAAGCACAGTGGCCCACTTTCCAAACTTGCAGCAGATCCTATCCTTCCTCAGTAACATACCTGCTCACTTACTTTAGTTAGAGACAGAAAACTGCAGATGCTGGAATCCAAAGTAGCCAGGCAGGAGGCTGGATGAACACAGCAAGCCAGGCAGCATCAGGAAGTGCAGCAGTCAACGTTTTAGGTGTAACCCTTCTGACCTACATTGCCTCCCAGTCCAGCAATGCACTCTTTTACCTTAAGTTTTCAAATCCCTCACTGTCTGACCCCTTAAGTCTGTAACGTCATCTAACTTGATAATCGACTGACATATCTGTGCTCATTAAATTCTGGCCTATGGTGTGTCTGCAATTTTTAAGGGCTTTACCGTTTGTCCATAAATTTAAAAACGTAGGGTTTGTAATAACTCAAGTATCCAGCAGATGGTGCTTATTCAGAATTTTATTTTACACAAGAAAGGGTGACGAGCAAAGCACCTCGTCTTTTGTTTCTGGTCTAGTTCCCTGTGATTGCATAATTACTGAGTAACAAAATGTGGACCCACCTTAATATATCTGAACTGCGTATTTATTAACTTCTAAAAGATTACATTGAAAATTTAACCTTAAGTTTAATTTATTTTTCTTAAACCTTTCCCCAAGCAGCATGTTAACTGCACTTCTAGCTTGTCAACAATTTTCATCAGTGCCTCAAGATTCTTTTCTTGCCCAAGTTATTTATAGGACTGATTTTCCACTTTTAAAGGGGAAACCTGTATAATGTCTGCAGTTGAGTAATTTTTGTCTTGTTTTATGTTTTTAAATGTCCTGTCTTTATTTTGAAACATTTCCTTATTTCTAAATAATTTAAAGTAAAGAATAAAATCCAATGCTGGAAATCTGAACCAGAAACAGAAATTGCTGGGAAATCTCAGCAAGTCTGGTAGCATCTGTGGGGAGACATCAGAGTTAATGTTTTGAGACCAGTGACCTTTCTTCAGAACAGAACGTTTAGAAGAAAGGTCACTGGACCCAAAGCATTAACTCTGATGTTCTGTCCACAGATGCTACCAGACTTGCTGAGATGTTCCTGCAATTTCTGTTTCTGTTTCAGATTTCCAGCCTTGGATTTTATTCTTTACTTTAAATTATTTAGAAATGGCGTCAATAAGGAAATGTGAGGACTGCAGATGCTGGAGATCAGAGCTAAAATGTGTTGCTGGAAAAGCGCAGCAGGTCAGGCAGCATCCAAGGAGCAGGAAAATCGATGTTTCGGGCATGAGCCCTTCTTCAGGAATGAGGAATAAGGAAATATGCTGGGTTCAAGTCTGTTAACTGTTAGCAACAACAGCTTGCTTTCATAGAGTGCCATTAATGCATTAAAATTCCCGAGGATGCTTTATAGACACATTATAACTCAAAACATGACACCCAGCACATAAGGGGTTATTAGTGTGGTATAATGCATTATTTTGGATCCAGTGAGACACTCGTCTTACATACGTATTTTGAGAAAAGATCTGCCATCCTGCCTACCCACAGCATGGCCACACAGAAAGCAGAAATCAAGCCTGTCCAAACAATACAAGAAACACCCAGAATGCCTCACCATTGACCAAACAAGCTGACAAGGGAAACCAGTCATGACCATAGTCACTCGCAGACCGGAGAATGCACTTCCCGAGACAAACTAACAATAAGCTTCCTGGACCTGATCAACACAGCTGTCCCTAAGCCCTAAGGGCAGTCTTGTACCCCAGTGATACCAAAGCCATACAAAACACAGATCAGATGGACAGGCACCAGAATACCTCACTCACACGAGAGAAACAGTGGAAATACCTGACTGCTTTAAAAGGGACAATCTCACTTACCCTCAAAGAGAGATGGAATCTCCTGTTCCCATTAAAAACTGATGCTGCCAGGATGTGACATTGTATCTACAATCAGAACATTCTTCTGATAACAACTCTGTGATTATCATCATCGTAACTGGATGACTTAATTATCAAATACGATGTACTTTCCCTATTTTTAATTAGCATCATTGTACAAGATTTCTATAAAACCAACTTGCTCCTCAGCTCGGGGAAGAGAGTTTCGGTTACCTGGACAGACTGTCTGTGCTGTTTCAGCTCAGTCAATTTCTCTTCCGTGATACCGCTATGTTAATAAACTGTTTGTTAATTTCACTTCAGTCTGTGTTTTGTGATCTCTGCTTTATTGGGCTAATTTCTTTGACACCTTCACAGGAATTCACACAACACCACATATTTTTTGGGGGCTGCTTTATAATGTAATGTAGGCTAATCAATTGATTTTCATTCATACTCATTTAAAAAATATCTTGGGAAGAGAAATCACATCAACATCAGTTTTGCCATTATTATTTTCATTGATTTTGTGTTCAGATGATATCAGTATATATAGTTTTATGCATCTGCAGGCTCATTTTGTTCTCTGTATTAATTTAACTTTACCAAGGATATGATAGTGAGCACAGATAAATGAAGGGACAGGTTTTGTACAGTATCCAAGGAAGCAAGCACGCAAGCTAGTTAGGCAGAAAAGTGAAGGAGGAATTTCCAGAGCTTATGGATTATGTACCTGAAGGCAAGGCCACCAAACAGTGTAGCAATTAAAATCAGGGAAACTGAAGAGGCCAGAATTAAAATGAAAATATCCCCGAGGATAATGGAGCTAAAGAAGATTAGACAGATCAGGAAGTGATGAAGTCATGCAGGGATTTGAAAATAAGGATAAGCATTTTAAAATTCAGTAATAATGAGGTATATTAATATTCTTAACTATCACATGCGATCTCACAAATCAAGTGATTTTATGTCAGAAATAAAAATGTGAATACTGCCACAAAAAGACATGTTGCTTTTGATTTTCATTATGCACATCGGGACAAATGCAAGAACACCAAATTATACTACATGAGGAAAAGGTACAGTTTGTTGAAAATAGACTCAGATTGACTGAGGAACTGCCATGAAGAAAGCAAAGGGGAACGACAGACACCTCAAACTAGCAGGAAATTCACAACATGCAGTAGACTTGAACAGGCTGTTTCTCCTGGAGCATCAGAGGCTGAGGGATGACCTTATTGAGGTTTATAAAATCATAAGGGACATGGGTAGGGTAAATAGACAAGGTCTTTTCCCTGGGGTAGGGGAAATCAGAACTAGAGGGCATACGTTTAAGATTTAAAAGGGACCCAAGGGGCAACTTTTTCACGCAGATGGTGGTGTGTGCATGCGGAATGAGCTGCCAGAAGAAGTGGTGGAAGCTGGTACAATTGCAACATTTAAAAGGCATCTGGATGGGTAAGTGAATCAGAAGTGTTTAGAGGGATATGGGCCAAATGATGGCAAATGGGACTAGATTAATTTAGGATATCTGGTCAGCATGGACCGATGGCTCTGTTGCCATGCTGTACATCTCTATTACACTATAATGACTCTATTCATTTTTTTTTCCAAGAATTAAACCCCTGTTTTATGAAGGTATGCATTTTCTAACGAGTAAATGAGTCACAGTAACAGCTTGATAACAAATTTAAAACAATCGGTCAAGCCTGTGAAATGATTCATTGACATTTAGGAGTCTGGTCTATGTAATCAAAAGGAATATGTAGGGCCATCTGCCCTTTTGACTTACTTAGGAGCATAGTTATTGCTGCCAGAGTGGATCAATCACAAAATTACAAGAGTACAAAAAAAAGGCCATTCACCCCATTGTTTCTGCACTAACTCCAAGAATGTGTCATGGCCTAGTGCCATCTAATGGCCGCTTTAATGCCTCAGTTGAACTTGGCACTGCCACACCTCTAGGGAGTGTATTCCAGATCCCAAGCTCTCGATGTGTAAAAAACAGACATATTTTCACTCCTTTATTTTTTATTCTTTCATGAGTGAGAACAGTTTCTCCCTGTCTATTGTGCCTTAAACCCTCATGATTTTGGAAATGTCTAATCAATTAACCTTCTCCTCTTGAAGGAAAACAATCCCAAATTCTCCAGTGTATCTTTATAAAGGGAGCTGGGTTCGATTCCATCCTTGGGCAACTATCTGTGTGGAGTTTGAACGTTCTCCCCGTGCCTGCATGAGTTTCCTCCGGGTGCTTTGGTTTCATCCCACAGTCCAAAGATGTGCAGGTTAGGTGGATTAGCCATATTAAACTGCCCATCCTGTCCAGGGATATGCAGGCTAGGTGGGTTAGCCGTGGGAAATGTAGGGTTACATGGAGAGGGTAAGGGGGTGGATCTGGGTGGGATGCTCTTGGAGGGTCAGTGTGAACACAATGGGCCAAATGGCCTGCTTCTGCACTATCGTGATTCTGTTCTAAAAAAAAGAGTTTTCCCATCCTGTGGAATCTGTCTTGAAAACATTTCTGTCTTCATATCTTTTGCAAAGTGCATTCCCAGAACTGTGCACTATACTAGAGCTGAGAGACCAACTGATGTTTTATACTCGTTGAGCATTACTTCCCTCCTCTATGCCATTATTAATAAAATCTAGGAACTGTATACTTTATAAACCACTTCTTCACAATCAGAGTCAACTTGCCAATGAATCAGTGTCTTTTTCTCCTGCAATAGAAATTGTGATTGTTTAAATGTTGAAAAATCACACACCAGGTTAAAGTCCAATTGGTTTATGTGGAAGCACGAGCTTTCAGAACGCTGCTCCTTCATCAAGCAGCTACCTGATGAAGGAGCAGTTCTTCCAAATAAACCTGTTGGACTATAAGCTTGTGTTGTGTGGTTTTTAACTTTGTCCACCCCAGTCCAACACTGGCTCCTCCACATCATGTTTGAACTTTGGCATTCTTGCATTTCTCCTGATGGGTGCAAGATGAACAGCTTCAAAACATGTCTATCATTTAGGACATGCACATCATCTATTGGATTGCATGTACTTTCTTGAAACTGCATTCATTCAGCCACTAATTCCTTCTGCCTTCGGTACAACTAGCTGAATTACTAGGCAGAGTTAGTGTTCAGCTCAGAATCATTGCTAAAACAGAAAAAAGAATGGTCTTTAATACATTTTTTTAAAAAAATCATTTTGATTAAAATTACATTTGAACCTGGTTTCTTCATTTTCTTCAACTTAGGTATTAATAATCACTTGGAATCTGCCTCATGATTAACTTTCTTCCCATAATCCTCCAACAAATCCTTTCTATTCACAGAAGAACAATATCTGATTTCTCTTATCCTTCTCCTAATGCTTTGTCTCATTTGTGTGAGCTTAGTTCTTTTTTCATTCTTCCCTTTCCGATGGAGAAAATCCTTGTGTCTCAAAACATATGTTTCATTTCACAAGTTTTCTCACATAATTCTGTTTGTCACGTATTTAATATTCTGATCGCGTAGAAAGACCTGAGTCTGCAAGTTCCCATGCGAGACAGAAACTATCATAACTTGGGACAACATCTCTGTTCCTTTACTGTCACTGGATCAAAATCCCTTCGTAACAACATCGTGGATGGACTTACCTAGCTTAGACTGCATTGGTTCAAGTAGACAACATTCTTTAGATCTGTGAATGCTGAACTAGCCACATCCCATGAAAGAATTTCAAAAACAATTTACAAATTCTCATCATTGAACCATGACATAATAAGGTGCTCTTATCATCTTATCTTCTCAATGTAAACTCATATTGAATGTTACAAAAAAAATGCATTGCACAGATGAGACCATTCAGCCCTGCATAATTGTTACTAGAAAGGTAGTCTTTATCAATACTTACAATGTATACCAACCGTCCGGAGATGATTGGTAACTCGAACATTTTTTTTAAATTTAAAGAACTAAAAATATAAATACACGAGTTGGACCGAAGGGTCTGTTTCTGTGCTGTACGTCTCTATGACTCTATGATTCTAATACCATTAGAAGGCATGTAAACATCTTTAATCTAAAGTTCACCTGAATATACATCAGTCATTATAGTCAGGTGGCAGAAGGCCTTGATATGTTCCTTGAAATTATATTTCAGATTAGTTATCACAGTGGGTAGTAGCATTTTAACATAGACAGCATTGTAGCTGAGCATGATGTCGGCTTCAGCTAATTTCAGCACATCCCCACTTTGCAATAGGAATAGTGAGTAGTAAAGAAAGATACTGACCTTAACCCAGTTTTGTGTTGTTAGTCTTGTGGACATTAATACCAATTATTGTTGTTGCCTTCCTTTGAGATTAGATAATGGTTACATATTTGTTGCATGATATAGACTTAATTAATTCATTGCCATTGTACCTGGATGTTCTTACATTTGAGTACATGTAATAGTTGCATTGAAATGAGAGCTTCTAACAAATGAAATTTTTTGGTTTTTTTGATAGTATGTGTGCAATGCACGACACATTGAGGTAATTAACGATACAAACAAGGAAGATTTCAGACAAAAACAGACATTGTTGTAGAAACTCTGCAGGTCTTCAGAACCCTGAAGAAGGATCACAGGGCCAGAAACATTGATTTTGATTTCTCTCCACAGATACTGCCAGGCCCACTAAGCTTCTCCAACAATTTCTGTTTTTGTTTCAAATTTCCAACATCCACAGTTCTTTGTTTTATTTTGTTGTTGAAGGAAGATCCCAGATCTGATCTTGGTTGTAGTAACCATTATCTGATCTCAAAGGAAGGCAACAACAATAATTGGTGTTCATGTCCAAAAGACTGACAACACAAAACTGGGTTAAGGTCAGTATCTTTCTTTACTACTCACTATTCCTATTGCAAAGTGGGGATGTGCTGAAATTAGCTGAGGCCGACATCATGCTCAGCTACAATGCTGTCCATGTTAAAATGCTACCACCCACAGTGATAACTAATCTGAAATATAATTTCATGTTACATACTTGACTAGGGAACTGGACAGAGCTGATATTAGCATGTCTGCTGGTTCCTCATAATGAGGATGACATGTGCTTATGGCAGGAATCTGTGTGTGAAATCTTTTGATACAGGGTGGATATTAGTTTGCAGCTACAATTCAGTTCTGGTTGACAGAAACATCTCTTACGTGTACCACCTGCCATCGATACACTGGCGGGACTTAACAAAGATAATCAACTTGTTTGTTATGTGATGACTCACAATTCGTGATCCACAAATCACGACACAAACCTGAGCTTAATTGTCCAGAGGGAGAGATACTAACAGCGTGTTAGAGGACCTGATAATAGAATACTACTGTAATGAAAGCTCCATGTCAAATAATATTCTGGACTCAGTGGCACAGTAGCAATGTCATGGAATCAGTAATTCATAATCCCAGGCTTATGATCTCGTGACATGGTTTAAAATCCCACCAACACAGCTGGTCAGAATTCAGTGCAGAGGGAATAAAAAGAGCTTTAATTAAAGTTTACTGCAGAAAGTAAAATCTCCAGAGTGAGAGTTGAGCAGGAGAGGATAAAAGGCACAGATGGAGAGGCTTACTTACAGTGAGACCAAAGGTAGAGTGATGTGACAAACCACACTGTGCATAAATGCTTTGAAAGCAGCTGTTGTTTCAGTCGAATTGGTGAATATTTCCATTGGTTAAAGTAAGATTAAGGTAAATAGCATAAAGAGTCATAGAGCTGTACAGCCTGGTCCAACTTGTCCATGCTCACCGGGTTACCTCAATTCAGCTTGTCTTATTTTCCCAGCACCTGGCCTATATCCCTCTAAACCCTTACTATTCATATACCCTTCCAGAAGCCTTTTAAATGTTCTAAATTTCCCCACCTCCATTACTTTCTCTGGCAGTTCAATTCCTACACACACCACCCTATGTGACAAAGTTGTTCCGTAGGTCCCTTTTAAAGCTTTCGCCTCTCACCTTAAACTTATGTCCTCTAGTTTTGGACTCCCCTACCCTAGGGAAATGAAGTTGGCTAGTTATCCTATCTGTGCCCCTCATGATTTTATAAACCTCCATTAGGTCACCTCTCAGACTCCCATGTTCCATGGAAAACAGCCCCAGCCCATTCAGCCTCTCCCTATAACTCAAACCCTCCAACACCAGTAACATCCTTGCAAATCTTTTCTGAACCTTTTCATATTTAATGGCATCTTTACTATAGCAAGAAGACCAGAACTGAATACATTCAAATCTTATCCCCTATACTCAAAGCACTGACCAAAAAAGGTAAGCATACTAAATGCCTTCTTCACTACCCTGACTACCCGTGCCTCTACTTTCAAGGAACAATGAACCTGTACTCCAAAATCTCTTTGGTTGGCAACATGCCCAGGACCTTACCATCAAGTTTATAAGTCCTGCCCCGATTTGCCCTACCAAAATGTAGCATTTCATATTTATCCAAATTAAGCTCCATCTACCACACTTTGGCCCATCAGCCCATCAGATCAAAATCCCATTGTACTCTGAGGTAACCTTCTTCGCTTTCCACTGCACCTCCAAATAAGGCAAGGAGTTTGTGTTTAATTCGCTATTATTTTTCACCTCTCTTTTTATAAAAATGCTGAAGTGTAAGATTGACAGCTAAAACAATTACAATAAAGGGCAAAAACTAGGGATCCAAATTAATGAAACATGTTGCTGCTGCAGCATGTAGGCATGTTGAATACCATAGCGATCAAAGGCAAGCACATCTGATGATGAAGGGCTTTTTGCTCTTCGGATTCTGCCTGACCTGCTGTACTTTTTCAGCACCAGTCTCATCTTGACTCTGGCCTCCAGCATCTGCAGTCCTCACTTTTGCCAAGCACAACTGTAGTCAAACCATAACATATAGGAACAGAAGTAAGTGATTCAGTCAATATTTTTAACAGCTGGAGGAGTTTTGAATCAAAGTTGAGGAGCCGGAGTCTGAGCTGCAAATATGACACCACATCTGGGAAGTTACCTGGACACTTTGCTCCAGGAAGCAGTCACAACTCTTAGATTAGATCATTAAAATGTGGTCTACGATCAAGGCAAAAAAGGCGGTGTCTGTAAAAAAAGCTGGTATCGAGACCAGGGATTATCATTTGAGCGGCCTTAGCCTGTGTAACAATCTAACAGTAATAAGATTTTTGCAAGCTGGGGATTATGGTAGAGACTGCAAGGATGATGAGGAAACTAACTACGGCCACCATGGTAGAGAGAGAGTCTTGCAAGTCAGGTTAGAAAATAATGATGGGGACAATATAATTAAGCTGTTCTCTGCAGCCATGTGTGTTTGTGTTGAAAGGTCTATCGCCTAGTTGATGCCAGATTTAAAATACATTAAGGACAAAAGGGTAACTAGGGAGAGAATAGGATCCCTCAAAAGATCAGCAAGGTGGCCTTTGTGTGCAGCCACAGGAGATGGAGGAGATATTAAACGAGTATTTTGCATCAGTGTTTACTGTGGAAAAGGACAGGGAAGATATGGAATGTAGGGAAATAGATGGTAACATCTTGAAAAATGTCCATGTTACAGTGGAGGAAGTCTTGAAACACATAAAAGTGGATAAATCCCCAGGACCTGATCAGATGTACCTTAAAACTCTGTAGGAAGCTTGGGAAGTGATTACGGGTCCCCTTGCTGAGATAGTTGTTTCATTGACAGTCACAGGTGAGGTACAGGATGTACATGTATTTTGAAATGTAAGGACTGATTAGGGATAGTCAACATGGCTTTGTGCCTAGGGAATAATGTCTCACAAACTCGATTGAGTTTTTTGAAGAAGTAACAAAGAGTATTGATGAGGGCAGAGTAGTTGATGGGATCTATATGGACTTCCGTAAGGCATTCGACAAGATTCCCCATGGGAGACTGGTGAGCAAGGTTAGATCTCATGGAATACAGGGAGAACAGAATTTGGATACAGAACTGGCTTAAAGATAGAAGACAGAGGGTGGTGGTGTAGGGTTATTTTTCAGACTGGAGGCCTGTAACCAGAAGGGTGCCACAAGGATCGGTGCTGGGTCTACTACTTTGTATCAATGATTTGGTTGTGAGCATAAGAGGTACAGTTAGTAAGCTTGCAGATAACAACAAAATTAGAGGCGTCATGGACAGCGAAGAAGGTTACCTCAGATTACAAAGGGATCTTCATCAGATGGGACAATGCGCTGAGAAATGGGAAAGCAAATCTTAGCAGGACTTAAACACTGAATGGAAAAGACCTTGGAGTGCAGGTTCATAACTCATTGAATGTGGAATCACAGATAGATAGTGAAGAAGGCATTTGGTATGCTTTCCTTTATTGGTCAGAGTACAGGAATTGGGAGGTCATGTTGCGGCTGTACAGGACATTGGTTAGGCCGTTTTTGGAATAATGCATGCAATTCGGGTCTCTTTCCTATCGAAGGATGTTGTGAAACTTGAATGTGCAGAAAAGATTTACAATGATGTTGCCAGGGTTGGAGGATTTGAACTATAGGGTCAGGTTGAATAGGCTGGGACTGTTTTCTCTGAAGCATAGGAGGCTTAGGGGTGACCTTATAGAGGTTTACAAAATTATGAGCGGCATGGATATGATAAATAGACAAAGTCTTTTCCCCGGAGTGGGTGAGTCCAGAACGAGAGGTTTAGGGTGAGAGGGGAAAGATATAAAAGAGACCTAAGGAGCAACTTTTTCACACAGAAGATGGTACGCGTGTGGAATGAGCTCCAAAAGAAGTGATGGAGGCTAGTACAATTGCAACATTTAAAAGGTATCTGGATGAGTATATGAATAGGAAGGGCTTGGAGGGATATGGGCCGGGTGCTGGCAGGTGGGGCTAGATTTTTTTGAGATATCTGGTCGGCATGGATGAGTTGAACTGAAGGGTCTGTTTCTGTGCTGTATACCTCTATGACTCTATGACTGGAGAAAACTCAGAGTGGAAGGCAAGGAATCCAGTTTTCATACACCATATTGGTACCAAAAACTTTGATAAGACCAGAAAGAAGTTCACCTGAAAGAATTTGAATAGGTAGGAGTTAGAAAGCAGAACCTCTAAGATAATAATTCTTCGACTACTACCTGACCCAATGGGCAAGCAGGTATAGGATAAATAAAGTCAAACAGATAAATATATACCTTAAAAGTTGTGGCAAATGGGAAAATTTTCAGTTTGAGGGGCACTGGCACCAGTACTGATTTGATTTAATTGGTAATTGTCATATGTACCAGGATACTGTGAAAAGTGTTGTTTTGCATGCAATATAGGCAATCATAGCTTACATAATTAAATCAGGTAATAGAACAGAATGTAGAATACTGTGCTACAGCTACAGGGAAGTTGCAAAGAAAGATCAACTCCGATATATGAGAGATACGTTCATAAGTCTGATAACAGAAGGGTAGAAGCTATTCTTGAATTTGTTGGTATGTTTTCAAACTTTTGTATCTTTTGCCTGATGGAAGTGGGGTTGGAAGAGAGTATAACCAGGATAGGAGAGATCGTTGATTGTGTCAGCTGCTTTCCCGAGGCAACAGGAAGTACAGACAAGTCAATGGAAGGAAATGGTTTGCATGATGGACTGGGCTGCCTTCATAAATCTCTGTAATTTCTTGTAGTCTTGCCATTCCAAGTCATGATGTATCCAGAAAGGATACTTTCTATGGTACATCTATAAAAATTCTTAACAGTCATTGTAGATTTGCTGTATTTCCTTAGGCGTCTGAGGAAGTAATGGCATTGGTATGCTTTCTTGCCTGTAGTATCATCATGGACATGACATATAAAACATAGAACATAGAAAAGTAAACACAGAACAGACCCTTTGGCCCATGATGTTGTGCCAAGACTTAATCCTAACGTAAAATACAATAACTTAACCTGTACACCCCTCAATACACTACTATCCATGTGCATGTCCAGCAGTCACTTAAATGTCCCCAGTGACTCTGCTTCCACCAGCACAGCTGGCAACGCATTCCATGCATTCACAACTCTCTGCATAAAGAACCTACCTCTGACATCTCCTTTATACCTTACTCCTAATATTTTCAAGCTATGACTCCTTGTACCAGTCAATCCTGCCCTGGAGAAAAGTCTCTGGCTGTTGACTCTAAGTATTCCACTCATTTGTGGGCGACATTCACTCCGAGGAACTTGAAGCTCTTGACCATCTCCACCTCAGCACCACTAAAACAGACAGGGGCATGTCTTTTACTCCACTTCCTGAAGTCAATGACTAACTCCTTCCCTTTGCTGACATTAAGGGAGAGATTACACCATGCCACTAAGCTCTCTATCTCTTGCCTGTAGTCTGTCTCATTGTTGTTTGAGATTCAACCCATTGCAGTGGTGTCATCAGTAAATTTGTAAAATGCGCTATATTGATAGGATTGATTTCACTTGACCCATGCTGGAACCAGTGTAAGAATGAATTGAAATATTAGGGCTATCGAGAGAGATTTAAACTAATTGAAGGGGGAGTGGGGTGGAAGAGTGGAAATGTCGGCTTTCATAGCAAAAGGATATGGCAGTATTACAGGGTTAAAAATGAGGTGCTGGAAAAGCACAGCAGGTCAGGTATCATCTGAGGAGTAGGAGAATCGATGTTTCAGGCATAAGCTCTTCATCAAGAATTACAGGACAGCATTTTGGATAAAGATACCAAAGTGGCAAAATTAATAGCTCTTTATTTCAATTCATATAGCATTCGGAACAAAATAAATAGATGAACAGGAAAAATATTAAATAATCAAGGGGTCCAATGGGCTGGGAAAATAAATACACTAAGCATTGCTGGAGAAAGAAAAATATGGAAACTAATATGCTAAAAAGACTGAACCTAATGAATTGTATCCTATGATATTAAAGGAAGCAGCTACAGTGAAAATAGGGAAATTGGAAAAATCTTCGCAGAATCATTATATTCTGGAAATGTCTCAGATGCTTTGGAAAATGTGAATGTAACACCTGCACTCGGAAAGGATAGAGGTGAAAAACAGTCAATGATAGATAGTTAGTTTGACATCTTGGGAAAAATTTAGAACCCATTATAAAGGATGTAATCACTGAACAGTTAGAAATACATAATTCAATCAAATAGAGTCAACTTGGTTTTAATGAAGCGAAAATCATGCCTGACAAACTTATTAGAATTTGTTGAGGCGATAACAAGCAGGATAGATTAAAGGAATCCAGCAGATATAATATATTTGGATTTCTACAAGGCATTTGAAAAGGTACCACCACCTGAAACTCTGTAATCAGATAACAACCCATAGTATAGGAGTAATAAGCTCAAGCGGGTAGAGGATTAGCTAATTAATAAAGGCAGAAAGACTAGGAGCCAGTCAATTGAGTTTTTCAGAGGGTATTATGTCATGAGGCCCAGTGTATTTTCTCGAAACACCTTACCAAACACAACTTGATAATTAAATACCTCACTCCTATGGGATCCCTTTCATTCAATTTCAGTCCATTTTACCATACATCATTCCCAGAGCAATTTAGAAATATGGGGACATCAGGCCATTCAGCCCCACAAGCTATTCCAATATTCAATGAGAACGTGACTGATCTCCACATACCTGTTTTGAGCCATATCCCTTATTACCTCTGGCCAACAAAAAATTATTGATCTCAGATTTACGATTAATAACTGATCCAGTATCCACTGCCATTTGTGGAAGAGACCTCCAAATCTCTAGCACCAATTATGTGTCAGATCACTTCCTAACATCTCCCACGATCAGTCTGGTCCTAGTTTTTCGGTTATGCGCCCAGGTTGAGAATCTCCAAACAGTGGAAATAGGGGGCAAAAGGGGAGATTTTATTTGTTTTATGTTTTATTTTATTTTGTATTTTTCCGTTAATATCCTGAAGACTTTGATCAGATGACCAATTAAACTTCTAAATTCTAGAGAAAACTGGTCTGATTTGAATAATCCCTACTTGCCACTTAATAACTCTCACCAACAATAGATTCACTTAGATATCACTAATCTTCCACACTCTGTGCTTCCTTTTTGCTTGCTTGAGGTACCTGTTCACCAGCACAAACAGGAATAGCTATAACAATCCCTTTTATTTCACTTAATGCATGTCCTTCTCTCATTCCATGAGAAAAACAGCACAAAAGATGATAGAGTCAAGATGAGTGTTGAGCTGCCTTATAGTCAGTTCCTCACTCCTTGCTCATACATTAGAGTTGATTTTTCACTGCACCTTCTCTGTAGCTGTAACACTATGTTCTGTATTCTGTTCCAATATCCTGATGTATTTATGTAAGATATGATTGGTCTGGTTAACAATGATCCAGTTTTGGATACTGTTTGGGGGAGATGGCTCATCAGGGGAGGGCACCAGTTGCCAAGATCATGGTACTATGGCAGGCATTGCTGTTCAGAAGGGCAGGAAAAAGACTCGTACGACTATAGTCATAGGGGATTCTATTGTAAGGGGAGTAGATAGGTGGTTCTGTGGCTGAAAACAGGATTCCTGGATGGTTTGTTTCCTCCCAGGTGCTCAGGTCAGGGATGTCACTGATCAGCTGAAGAGCATTCTGAAAGAGGAGGGTAAACAGCCAGTTGTGTTGGTGCATGTAGGCACCAACGATATAAGTAAAAAAAAAACAAGATGAGGTCCTGTAAGCAGAATTCAAGGAGCTAGGAGAGAAGTTAAAAAGGAGGACTTCAAAGGTAGTGATCTTGGGATTACTACCAGTGCCACGTGCTAGCCAGCGAGGAAATGAAAAAAAAGGCAGGATTAACACATGGCTTGACGGATGGTGTAGGAGGGAGGGGTTCAGATTTGATGGACATTGGGACTGCTTCTGGGGAAGGTGGGACTATTACAAAAGAACTGGTGGCCTGAAGTGCATCTACATTTATACAAAGAGTATGGTGGATAGGGCAGATGAACTTAGGGCTTGGATTGGTGCCTGGGAGTATGACGCTATTGCAATCACTGAGACTTGGTTGAAGGAAGGGCATGATTGGCAACTAAATGTTCCAGGATATAGATGCTTCAGACAGGACAGGGAGGAAAGTAAAAGAGGGGGAGGAGTTGCATTGCTGGTCAGGAATGATATCACAGCTGTGCTAAAGGAGGACACTATGGAGGGCTCGAGTAGTGAGGCATTATGGGTGGAGCTGAGAAATAAGAAGGGTGCAGTTACATTGTTGGGGCTGTATTACAGGCCTCACAACAGTGAGCGTGAGGTAGAGGAACAAATAGGTAAACAGATTATGGGAAGATGTAGAGACAACAGGGTAGTGGTGATGGGAGATTTTAATTTTCCCAACATTGACTGGGATACACTTAGCATCAGAGGTCTGGATGAAGTAGAATTTGTACGAAGCGTCCAGGAGAATTTTCTAGAGAAGTATGTCAATAGTCCAACGAGGGAAGGGGCCATATTTGACCTGGTACTGGGAAACGAGCCAGGACAAGTAGTAGAAGTTGCAGTGGGGTATTTCTTTGGGAACAGTGGCCACATTTTTGTAAGTTTTAGAATACTCATAGACAAAGATAAGAGTGGTCCAAAGGGAAGAGTACTAAACTGAGCCAAGGCCAATTATATCAAAATTAGGCAGGGGCTTGGAAATGTGGATTGGACACAGCTATTTGAAGGAAAATCCACTTTTGATATGTGGGAGGCTTTCAAAGATAGGTCAAAGAAGTGCAGGATAGGCATGTCCTGTTGAAAGCAAAGGATAGGAAGGGCAAGATTTGTGAACCATAGATGACAGGAGAAACCGTGCGACTAGCCAAGAGGAAAAGGAAAGCATACATAAGGTCTAGGCAGCTCAGAACAGAATGGGACCTGGAAGAGTATCAGAAGAGTAGGACCAGTCTTAAATGAGGAATCAAGCAGGCTAAAGGGGTCATGAAATAGCTTTAGTGAGCAGAATTAAGGAGAATCCCAAAGCCTTTTATTCTTATATAAGAAGCAACGGGTAACTAGAGAAAGGATTGGTCCACTAAAGGATAAGGAAGGAAGGAAGGCTGTAAGTTAAACCTGAGAGAATGGGTGAGATTCTGAATGATGACTTTGCATCAGTGTTCACTGAGGAGAGGGACATGATGAATGTTGAGATTAGAGATAGAAGCTTGATTGCTCTGGATCATGTTGACATAAGTAGGGAAGATGTGTTGGGTAGGCTAGAGGTTATTAAGGTGGACAAATCCCCAGGACTGTTTGGGATCTATCCCAGGTTGCTGAGGGAGGCAAGAGAGGAAATAGCTGGGGCTTTGATAGATATCTTTGTAGCATCCTTAAACATAGGCGAGGTGCCGGAGGACTAGAAGGTTGCTCATGTTGTCCCCCTGTACAAGAAGGGTAGTAGGGATATTCTAGGAAACTACAGACCAGTGAGCCTGACATCAGCAGTGGGAAAGTTGCTGAAAAAGGCACTGAGGGATAAAATCTATTTATATTTAGAAAAGAATGGGCTTATCAGTGACTGACAACATGGTTTTGTGCGGGGGAGATTGAGCCTTACCAACTTAATAGAGTTCTTTGAGGAAGTGACCAAGTTGATAGATGAAGGAAGAACTGTAGACATCATATGCATGGACTTTCGTAAGATGTTTGATAAGGTTCCCCATGGTAGACTAATACAGAAAGTGAAGTCACATGGTGTGCAGGGTGTACTAGCTAGGTGGATAAAGAACTGGTTGAGTAACAGGAGACTGAGAATAGTAGTTGAAGGGAGTTTCTTGAAATGGAGAAAGGTGATCAATGATCCACAGGGATCAGTATTGGGGCCATTGTTGTTTGTGTTATACATAAATGATCTAAAAGAGGTTACTGTTGGTATGATCAGCAAGTTTGCAGATGACATAAAGATTGGTGGAGTAGCAGAAAGCATAGGGGACTGTCAAAGAATAACAGGAGAACATAGATAGACTGGAGAGTTGGGCAGAGAAGTGGCAGATGGAGTTCAATCCAGGCAAATGTAAGGTGATGCATTTTGGAAGTCTAATTTTAGAGCGAATTATACAGTAAATGGAAGAGCCTTGGGAAAAGTTGATGAGCAGAGATATCTGGGAGTTTAGGTCCATTGTACCCTGAAGGTTGCCGCACAGGTGGATAGAGTGATCAAGAAGGCATATAGTATGCTTGGCTTAATTTGACGGGGTATTGAGTATAAGAGCTGGCAAGTCATGTTAAAATTGTACACGACATTGGTTCATCCGCATTTAGACTACTGTGTACAGTTATGGTTGCCACATTACCAAAAGGATGTGGACACTTTGGAGAGGGTGCGGGGAAGGTTTACGAGGATGTTGCCTGGTATGGAAGGTGCTAGCTATGAAGAGAGGTTGAGTAGGTTAGGTTTATTTTCATTAGAAAAAAGGAGATTGAGGGGGGACCTGATTGAGGTTTACAAAATCATGAAGGGTATAGACAGGGTGGATAGAGATAAGCTTTTTCCCACGGTGAAGGATTCAATAACAAGAGGTCATGCTTTCAAGGTGAGATGTGAAAAGTTTACGTGGGATACACACGGCAAGTACTTTACACAGAGGGTGGTCGGTGCCTCGAACGTGTTGCCAGCAGAGATAGTAGAGGCAGGTACGGTAGATTCATTTAAGATGCGTCTGGACAGATGCATGAGTAGGTGGGAGCAGAGGGATACAGATGCTGAGGAATTCGGCGACAGGTTTAGGCAGTAGGTTTGGATCAGCTGAGGCTTGGAGGGCTGAAGGGCCTGTTCCTGGGCTGTAAATTTTCTTTGTTCTTTGTTCTAATAAACCAAACAACAAAAATCCTGAATTTGATTGTATCAATTGGCTGACTGACTTTTGCCAAATCCCTGGACTGGTATCGGAGGCTGTGATATGTGGGGATAGTGCAGCATGATGGTGTTGAAATCAAGGTCTCATTGAATGACAAAGTAGGCTGGGGGGTCAAATGGTTGACTTCTACTCTTATTTTACATGCTTGTACCTTTATAATCAGCACAATAGCCATGAAATAAAAGCAGAAAGTGATGGACAAGCACAGCAGATCTGGCAGCACTTGTGGAGAGTGAAACAGAATTAATATTTTGAGGTTGACATGATACTTCAGGAAAATTTGGCAATGATCTCATTTAATAGTAGAACAGACTGCTGGGACTGAATGGTCTACTCCTATTCCTAATTTTTATATTACTATGACTTCTCAATAACTAATTTCTTCCACTTGTTTTGATGTTTATATAAATCATGGAGTACTATAAGATGGCCATTTTTTGCATCATACCCATGTGGGCTTGCTGGAAGGCCTACCAATTAGTTTCATTCTTTTCCGTTTCCTAAATAATCTTTGAAATTTGTGCCCCTTTGTGTATTCATCCAGTTTGGTTTTAAAAGCTATGACACTCCATCCTTGGTGCTGGCCAGTTCACTGTGGATCTGCCCTCTTGGGAGATTAGCACAAGATCCCGTTGTTTTTTTCTCATTACCTCATTTGTTCTGATCACATAGTCCTTCACGATACATAGAAGAATTACTTTGGAGTGGTATTTATGTTTTTTTTTGTTATCCACAAGGAGTCTGTGCCTCTATTCCACCCACCCCCACCTCACCCCCTCCTACTGATAACATGGACTTTGGAGCTCTTCCTAGTCCCCTTTTAAGCAGTGAGAAAGTGATAATAACCTCCTCATCTCTTTTGCAGTTCCTTTGCTGAATTTGTAATAAATATTTGTAAACGTGGAGTCAAATCTGGAGAGAATATGCAGGAAATTAATGCAACTGAATTAAATCAAGAAAGCAAAAGCCTGAAATGTGTGACCTTGAAAAACTGTAATCACTCCAAAGATTCTGCAATCCAGGGGAATAGCAATTTGCTTTAATGCTTAAACCCAAGAGGACACGAGAAACAGCTGCAGACTGAGTCTCATAGGGCTGGGATGGATCAGGATGCAACTAACAAAGGCAATGATTCACTTGGAACACAGCTGGGCATGATCTGCAGAAACAGCTATTCTAACATTGCCCTATGTGGAGCATCCTGATTAGCAGATTGAAGTAGATCTGTTCCTTAGTGAGGGAGGAAGATAAAAACTGTGAGAAATGTCTCTTAAAGATGCAGCTGGTCATAACTTAAAAAAAAGTTGGCAGACTGCTGGAGATCTGGGGAGTTTTAAGCAGACTTGGAATTCCAATCTCATTTGAAAGTTTGTTAACTTTGCTTCAGAACTACAGACTCTAAAATTCAGGGAATGTTAGTTACCTGCTGAGTAACCACCTGCCACATTTATTATATTTTATGAATATGTTGATGTTGGACTTTATAGAGAGAGTTCTTACTATCCACTCGGAGACTAAAGACACTTGGGAAGGAAAGAAGGAAATATATGCCTTTGAATAGCACATTTCACACACCCAGGCTAACGATTCACAATCATTTAAGTGTTTTATGTTTGGTCACTGTTACTTTAAAAGAATTGTTCGGATTCATGGTTCTAAAGGTTGGGAGCAGCAAATCCATACAGGGATCATTTTACAGAAAGATAAGGTTAAATAATTTATTTAGCCATCTTCATCCAGAGATGTCAAGTGAAAGATCCATCACAGTCTTTTCCTGGAGCCACTAACAATGCAATTGAATTAACTCCACATGATATTAAGAAAGAACTGAAGATATTGAATACCGCAAAGGCTATGGTCCAGCTACATTACTGTACCCATGTGCTTCAGAACTAACCACAGCCCTGATAACAGTGGTATCTAGCTAACAACCTGGAACATTACACAGATGTGTTCTGTGCACAAAAAGCTGGACAAATTCTACAAGGCCAATTACAGTTCTATCAGTCTAATCTCAATCATCAGCAAAATGAGGAAGGGAGTCATTTAGAGTGCTGAGAAATGGCATTTGCAAATTAATCGCCTTCTCACTCACAATCAATCTGGATTCTTTCAAGGCTATTTAACTCCTGATTGAATTGCAGCTTTGGTCTAAGCATGGACAAAACAGCTAACCTCCAGAGGGAAGGTGACAGCAAAAGACCTTGACATCAAGAAAGTACTCAGTAAGTACACCATCTGCAAAATTAGACAGTGAGAAGCTGTGGAAACTCAATCATTGAGCATGTTTATGATGTGGAGATGCCGAAGTTGGACGAGGGTGGACAAAGTCAGGAATCACACAATACCAGGTTTAGTCCAACAGGTTTTATTTGAAATCACAAGCTTTCTGAATGCTCCCCTTCATCAGGTGAAGTGAAGAAGAGCAGTGTTCTGAAAGTTCATGATTTCAAATAAACCTGTTGGACTATAATCTGGTGCTGTGTGACTTCAGACATTGAGGGATTGATTGATTTCTGGAGACTAATACCACCAAACGATATTGAGATAATGGCATTGAAGTAGATGATCACTTATTATCTAAGTGAATGGTGGAGCTGATTCACACAGCCTATTTCTGTTTTTATTTTCTGAATTCTTTTTGTGAACGTTTTCGTCATCCTTCCCTAGCTGCTTGAGCGAGTTATGGTGAGTTGCCTTCTTGAATCAATGCGGACCATAATGTCATCAGAAATTTGACCCAACCATAATGAAGGAACAACAATATATTTAAGTCAGGATGCTATTATGATGCGGAGGTCGAACCCCTCTGCTAATTAAAACTAAAACATCCAGAAAAGCTTGCCTCGCCTCGTAATCCACTAAACGTGTGAATGAGTCAGTGAAAGAAAACCCTGATTTCCACTGTTCAAAGAAACAATACCAATTTATTTTCCTAACAGTGAATACTCAACAAAAACTTTTCACAAACCTGAGCTCCCTCTTTCTTAACTAATCACTGTCTGACCCTAACTGTATTAAAATGCTGCTCCAATAACACAATTATTAAACATTAACTTTATCTCTCAAAGTCCATATAGTCTCTTCTGCTGTCTTCCTTCCAGACTCCAAATCTACTGTTTCCTTCCACCCTTCTGACTCTGCTGTCTTCTCCCTGTGTTTTCGTCTTACTTTTTACTGCAAATATTTTTAGCGATCAAATACTTTGGTACCTTTTAAATAGATGATGCCTTCTTTGAGATTTCTATTGACAGCAAGATGTTTATTTCTTCACATGGCAGTTGGGTCTGACTAATTTTCAAAATGCTCTTCCTTTTTTACCCCAAGACAAGTACCCTTTCATTGATCTGATGTTGTCAATACAATCAAATTCAATTCAATTGTTTTATGGTATCCTGGACATAATTTAAATTAATTGGTGAATCTGGTTGCCTTAACATCTAAACACAACCCCAAACCAATTGTTATATCTTATCAATGCTCAGCGGTCTCTGCACCTGTCAGCTACTCACAGACACATGTGCTGTCACAATCTCTCAGTTCAGAAACAAAACTTTCTGTTTTAAAGTGACCATACACTCTTTCAACTTCAGAACAATTGTGAGTGGCATTGAGAGACATTTATAGGTGCTGGTGCTGGTGTGCTGATGTATCCACTACCATTCCTTCGAGATGGAAATGATAATGAGTTTGCAAAATGTTGTCTAGGAGCCTTGGTGAATTTCTGCAGTGCATCTTGTAGGTAGTATAGACTGCATGTCAGGGTGGAGGGAGTGGATACTTGTTGATGTGGTGGCAATGTTTTTGCATGTTATTATAGCTGCACTCATCTAGTCAAGTGCTGAATATTTCATCACACTCTTGATTTGTGACTTGTATTTGGAGGACAGGCTCTGACAAGGCAGGAAGTTTGTTGCTCCCTCAAGGATTCCTAGCCTCTGGTCTGTTTTTTTTTGTCACCCTATTTACATGGCTAATCAAATTCAGTTGCTGGCCAATGCAATCCACAGCATGCTGGTAATGGGTGATTCAGTGATGGTAACATCATTGAATGTCAAGGAATGATGGTTAGATTCTTTGTTATTGGAAACGGTCAATGCATTGCATGTGTGTGGCAGAAATGTTATTCGCCACTTTTCAGACAGGCCTGGATATTCTCCATGTTTTATTGTACTGGAACACTTACTGCCTCAAATCTGAAGAGTTGCAAATGGTGCTGAGCTCTCCACAACTTCACCATGGAACCAATTTCCATGAGAAACTTACCCTAAATCAAAGGGGGAAATTATTCATCCCATTCTTTAGCAGCCAATCAGCAAATTCAATGCTTTACAACTTCAGAATGTGGAACTGTAATTACAGTCAAAAATTCATTGAATCATACAAGGCCTTTAACTCAACGTGTCCATGCTGACCGAGTTTCCGAAACTGAACTAATCCCATTTGTCTGTGCTTGGCCCAAATCTCTCTAAACCTTTCCCATTCTACTACCTGTCCAAATGTCTTTGCAATGTTATAAGTTAACCTGTCTCTACCTCTTCCTTTGGCAGCTCATTCCATATATACACCATCCTCTGCATGAAAACGTTGCCCCTCAGATCCATTTTAAATCTTTCCCCTCTCATCTTAAATTAATGCTGTCTAGTTTCTGGCTCGCCTGCCTTGAGGCAAAAACCTTACCTATCCCCCTCATGATTTTATAAACCTCTATAAGATCACTGCTCATCCTCCTACACTCCAGCCTATGCAGCATCTCCTTATAACTCAAACCTTCCAGTCTCAGTAATCTCCTTGTAAATCTTTTCTGCTTCCTTTCCGGTTTAATAATATCCTTCCTATAGTAGGGTGACCAGAATTGTATGCAGTGCTCCAAATGTCACTTTAGCAACGTACAGCTGTAATATGATGTTCCCAACTCCTGTACTCAAGGCTCTAATTGATAAAGATAAGCATGCCAAATGCCGTCTTCATCATCCTGTCTACCGCTGATATCACTTTCATAAGACTATGTACCTGCACCCGAGGTCTCTCTCTTTGACAATACTCCCTATAGGCTTCTACCATGAACTGTGTAAGTCCTGCCTTGGTTTGTCTTACCAAAATGCAATGCATCGCATTTATCTGAATTAAACTCCGCTTACTATTCCTCTGCCCACTGGCCCAGTTGTTCAAGATCCCACTGTACTCTGACATAGCTTCCTTCACTGTCCACTTAACCACCAATTTTGATGTCATCTCCAAAGTTACTAACCATGCCTCCGATATTCTCATCTTAAATGTTTATATAAGTGATGAACAAAAATGGATCCAGTACTCACCCTTGCACAGACTGCTGGTCGCAGGTCTCCAGTCTGAAGATGCAACTCTCTATCGTCACCCTCTGTTACTTACTGTCACATCAAATTTGTATCCAATTAGCTGGCTTTTCCTGGATCCCATGTGATCTAACCTTACTAAACAGTCTGCCATGCAGAACCTTGTCAAAGGCCTTGCTAAAGGTTATATAGACATCTGTCTTCATAGTCACTTCTTCAAAAAATTTAATAAAATTTTTGAGACAAAATTGTCCATTCATAAAGCCTTGCTGACTATCCTTAATCAGTTCTTGCCTTCCCAAATGCATGGAGATCCTGGCTCTTAGAATCTCCGCCATCATCTCACCCATCTCACAGACATTAGGCTCACTGTTCTGTAGTTCTCTGGCTTTTCTTTGCAGCCTTTCTTAATAATGCAATTAATTTTTGTGTAATTGAGGGTCCCAATAACTTATCGCTTGACAGTAACGCATCAGCTAAGAGGCAGTCATCCTGATTAAGAAATGTTGAATGATTTAACCAAGAGTAATTTATTGAATCATCACACCTACAGTAATATAAATGTAAATGTACATTACCAGTAAAAATCTGCACTCTACTAAAGATTAAGCGTAAGAAGTCAATATCAAGGAAAAATTGAGTGCACAGAATGATCTGCTGACTTAATCATGCAGAAAACAAGATGTGCTTATGGTCAATTTATGGGAATTATTTGTAAAGATGTGGAAACCCAGATGTTTTAGTTAATGCAAAAGAAAAAATTATCTATTTCCAAAGCTGGGAATAAATTTTTGAAAATAAAGATCCTGCAAATATTAAGAATATAATGTTGGTGACTGGTATCACACTGACAGATCTGGAAAAGGACAGCCACTGGTGGAAAAATGAGAGCTTCCCTTTTGATCAAAGAAAACTGGATAAAGGTAGATATATTGGAGGCTGGCTGTCATGGGATCCTGTGTCCAATGTCGCAAGCTGGTCACTGATTTTTGTCATTTACATAAATGATTTGGATGCAAGCATAAGAGATACAGTTAGTAAATTTGCAGGTGACACCAAAATTGGAGGTGTAGTGGACAGTGATGAGGGTTACCTCAGATTACAACAGGATCTGGACCAGATGGGCCAACGGGCTGAGAAATGGCAAATGGAGTTCAATTCAGATAAATGTGAGGTGCTGCATTTTGGGAAAGCAAGTCTTAGCAGGACTTATACACTTAATGGTAAGGTCCTAGGGAGTGTTGCTGAATGAAAAGACCTTGGAGTGCAGGCTCAAAACTCCTTGAAAGTGGAGTCACAGATAGATAGGATAGTGAAGAAGGTGTTTGGTATGCTTTCCTTTATTGGTCAGAGTATTGAGTACAGGAGTTGGGAGGTCATATTGCGGCTGTATAGACAGTGGTTAGGCCGCTGTTGGAATATTGCATGCAATTCTGGTCTCCTTCCTATCAGAAAGATGTTGTGAAGCTTGGAAGGGTTCAGAAAAGATTTACAAGGATGTTGCCAGGGTTGGAGGACTTGAGCTACAGGGAGAGGCTATACAGACTGGGACTGTTTTCCCTGGAGCATCAGAGGTTGAGGGGTGACCTTGTAGAGGTTTACAAAATTATAAGGGGCATGGATATGATAAATAGGCAAAGTCTTTTCCCTGGGGTTGGGGAGTCTAGACTAGAGGGCATAGGTTTAGGGTGAGAAGAGAAAGATATAAAAGAGACCAATGGGGCAACTTTTTCACACAGAGTGTGGTACGTGTATGGAATGAGCTGCCAGAGGAAGTGATGGAGGCTGGGACAATTGCAACAGTTAAGAGGCATTTGGATCGGTATATTAATATGAAGGGTTTGGAGGGATAAGGGCCGGTGCTGACTGATGGGACAAGATTGGGTTGGGATATCTGGTCGGCATGGTTGTGTTGGACCGAAGGGTCTGTTTCTATGCTGTACATCTCTATGACTCTATAACTCTTACATACTGCCAAGCTGAGCCTGAATGACTGATGTACATCCTATGGGTACCAGTTTGGCAAAAACAGATGGGTCTTGACAAAGGGATTAGGTGGGTAAAGCGTATGATGTGCCAGCAGCAGTTGTGTCTTGAGGAATGGCAGCATGTAAGGGAGGGGTATTTGCCTCTAAACACCCATATCCTCCAAGCTGAAACAGTGTGGATGTGTGAGAGACACATTCAGGAGGATCCAACCTGTGACTGAGGAATACTGGCTTTTTTGGGGGCCAAGTCTATCATTGTCTGGAGACTCATTCTCCTCTTCTGCTTGCAGGAGGAAAGGGTCGACAATACTCTTCATGCGCAAAATGAGTTGCATATCTCTGACCATTAGCAATTTGCCTGAATACAGGTCCTGGGCTTGTTGACTAAGGATTGGTTAACTTAGCAGTGCTGGTTTGAAATTACTGTCCACTCTCAGTGGCAGGGAAAGGAAATAAGTCCCAAATCTACCTCAGCTGGAATGGGACATATCCACACTGTCAACATTATTCCACACATTAACTACTTCATCGACTGAGCTAACCAGACTCCACATTCGTCGGCACAATGTCAGAGGTATCTTATTAGCCTCAAAGTATTTTTTGGATGCACAGAAATGCAATAGTGTTCTACATTAAAAAATGATGAATTATGCCATCATCAACAAATGACCCTATGTCTGACCTTATGATGGGCGGAAGGTCACTGACAAAGCAGCTGAAGATGGGTAGACCTAGGTAACCACCCTGAGCAGCACCAGCTGAGACATGCTTGGACTGTGACAACTGACCTCCAACAACAACAATCTTCCTTTGTGCTTGGTATGACTCCAATCATTCTAGAACTTTCCCGCAGATTGCCACTATTACTCGAGCTCCTTCATGCCATATTCAATCAAATGCTGACATGACATCAAGGATATGCACTGTCACTTCATTTCTGAAGTTCATTTTTTTTGTCCTTGTTTGAACCAAGGCTGCAATGTGATTAGGAGCTTGGTGGTCTTGGTTGAACCCAAACTGAACATGCGATCCCTTTACTATTGCCACTTGAAAGCAGTGTTGACAACCATTTTCATCACTTTGTTGATGATCAAGGCTGACTAAGACATTGGTAATTAGACTGAACAACAACCTTCCCCACCCATTCAAACACCGTAACCCTGTATTTACCTGCTAATCTACCTATTCCAATTGTCCTCATTGGATGTGCCCTGCTTTTGTGCAAGGACATACTTGGTCAATTTTCCAAATTTCTGAGTAGATGCCAATTCTTTACCTGAACTGGAAAAAAATGGCTAGGGCTGCAGCGAATGTTGAATCACAAGTTTACAGTACTATATTTGGAATGTTGTCAGGGCCCATAACATGTGTAGTATTCACTTCAACTAATTATTGACAGCACGTGGAGTGAATTGAATTGTTTAAAGATTGCCATCTGTAATGCCAGGAGTAAATTTTGGTGCAGTGCAGAAAGAGTGCTGTATTGTCTTTGGTGCCAACTTCATCCCAATGCATATTTTGGAAGTGCAGAAACTTTTATCTAAACCATTGCAATGAGGTCAATTCTTCCCCATCTAACCTCCTGTTGTAATAACCACTATGAACAAAAGTAAAAAGAAAATATAAGAATTGCATACAGAAACAAAATGACTTGGGAGCTTCTGTTTTCTTTGAGACCACAGATCATTATAAGGGTAGCTAGATTGACAGAGAAACTTTATAGCATGGCAGACTTGGATCATTACTGCCATATAAGCCACTGGGAGTACATTGACGTCTTTATTGTGCTGGCAGACTGCTGTTTCAGTTGAAGGCATTTCATTTGAAGACAGCAGGGGAAATCGGCCTATTGTACAAGAAGCTGTTTGCATCTAAGCTCAGCCGAAAAAAAAATCATTGTTTTGCCAGTACAGTATTTTGAACACAAACTGATGCTGCAGGTTAGCAGTGAGGGAGTGCTGCACAGTCAGATGTCTTTTGGATGAGACATTAAACTGAAGTTCTGTGTAACTCTCAATCACACACACACACAAAAAAAATTGCTATCGTACCATCTTGAAAACAAACTGGAGAGCTCTTCTTACATCCTGACCAATAATGACCACAACAATACTAAACTCAATATGAATAAATAGGAAACGGGAAGGTTCTGAGATAATTGGATAGAATTGTGAAGAGACTGAGAAGCACACTTTCAGTCTGTTCACATGTAGTAAGTCAAAGAATGAAACTGTCCAAGCATTACCTCGATTGTATTAATGTCCTTTAGTGGATAGAAATAATGAAGACATTTATTAATGTTTGCTAATTATAACTGCTAGTTAAACTCACAATACATGAACCTCTGTTGTTGTGTATCAACAAAAAAATCCAATACTACAAGTATCTATTGGAATAGATTAGATCTATACACATTGGAGCTTAGAAGAAATAGAGGTTGTCTCATTGAAACATGTAAAGTCCGGAAAGATTTAACTTAATTAAAGCTGAGAGGATGAAATTCTAATCAGTGCCAGAAACACTAATTCACTTCTGTTAATAAATAGTAAAGACCAATCCAGGAAACATTGCAACCAGTAGTGTCATCAGCATGGAGATCCTGCCCCTATCAAATTCACTATTAAGGGGGCTATAAGAACTACATATCATATCATAAGTTGTGACGTTGTTATGATCCTCATGGGGATCAGTAACCTTAGAGAACCAAACTTCCCATGACAATTTATTGAAAAAATCTTGATGGATAAGGTTTCACCCTTTAAATTTTTTGCTGTAACAACGAAACTGAAATAAATATAGATTAAACATATATGCACAGGCAAACTGCATTCTGTAGAAATTATAAACTAACCTTTAAATACATGAAATGAAAACATCGATCTCACAAATTATTTCAAGTACCCTTTCACCTCACTGGCCTTGCTGTAAAGTTGCAGGAAACTGGTCTTTGCAGACAGAGTCTAATTTAATATATTTATTCAGGGTCTTTCTGGAGTTTAATGCATAGCTTTAATCACCCTCTATTCGGAAGGACATTCAGGAAATTGCATTGGATGCAATTCAAAGAAGGATCACTAGATCTTGGGATGAGGCGCTGGGCAGGTTAGACCTATACTCGTTGGATCTCCGAAGAATAAGAGGTCAGCTTATTGAAACACTGAATGTCCAGAGGGAGCTTAACATTATTGATGAAATTCTGACCAGAAACACTCATTCTCATTTATTGAGAAATGGTGAAGACCAAGCCAGGAAACATCGCAGCCAACAGTGACATCAGAGGAGATCCAGTCACCTATTTCCGTAGTTAGTGAGCCCTGTTATGTAGTTGAAATGTCTGACATCAACTTTGACATTTACTGTGAAAAGTGAAGCTGTAACCTAGGTGTGGGGGTATAAGCTGGGTAAGCAGGTAAGGTGGCACGTGGGTAAGTGCTCAGGTTGAAAGATGAGGGAGCTGTTAGGGTGTCAACTGGATGTTTGTATTTGATGGGATGGAGATGGGATAGGGTGCCAAGTGAGTTAGGGTATTAAGGTGCCAGCCTGAATGAAGAAACCAGTTTTTTAAAAAAGTAATACTGAGAGATGAATATACTGGTTGCACTGGGCTTTCATTTTGAAGCAGACTAGACAAGTCACACCAGCATGTCTCAATTACTGATTTTTCCATCTGCAAGATGAGTTGAGATGTACAGGGTGCCAGGTGGTTGGCAGCTGGGTAAGAATTAAGGGTGGCAATCAAGTGAGGTCGGGTAGGGAGGCATATGGATATGAGGGTAGGATGCTGCTGTGATTGTAATGAGGTCGGCCAGGTGGACCACATAGAATATGAGTTCCCTGACTGGGTCTGTTAATTCGAGCTGACAGATATAAAGGGGAGTGTCAGAGATTCTGGCACTCTGACAACTGACTCGAGAGAGGCAATACGATAATCAGAGACTGCTCATGTGTAAATAACTGGTGACTTAGTGACAGGATACTGGCCTCTGTGGAGTTATTTCAGGGGTCAGCTAAGTAATTGAGTGCTTAGGCTAGATCAAAGGATTAGGTCGAGGGACGAGGTCAATTTGGGGGCTGTATCAACTTGGAGTGGAAGAGCTGTTTGTTAGAAACTGGAACTTACGAAGGAGGGAGCACATCGGTAGTTAAGACAAGGTCAGGGTGTGAGTGGGGTGGGGTCAGGGATTGTTCAAGGAGTGTCATGAGTTGCAATGTGCAATTGGGACTTTAATGGTGAACCGAGGGTTTAGTTTAATAGTTACCCAGGATTTATACATTTTTAAACCATTAACTTTCTCTGTGCAACTATTGAGCCTTACGTGAATCATAGCTTTTCAAAATATCTGACTCTAAGCAACATTTCAGCGAGCTTTAGAAATTTAAATTTGCCGTGCAGTTTCCACAGTCAACTGCATTGGGATTTCTGCACAGTCCCAATGAAAAACTACAAACTACACTGCAGAAACGATTATTGGGCCATTGAAATTTCTGGGTAACTGTTTCTTCTTCTGGTGGATTTCAGAGTGGGGGGTCGGTTTTCAAAATAAGTGGTCACACCTTTAACATGGAGATGACAAGGGGAATTTCTTCCCTCAGAGAGCAATTGATCTTTGGAATTACCTACTGCAGAGAATGATGGAGTGTGAATATACTGAAATGTTGATCCTCCAAGGAGTCATGGCTTATGAGGTAGCTTGGCAGCAAAGTGGAGTAATCAGGTCAAACTTGAACTAATTGAATGGAGGACAACATTTGATTGGTAGGGTGGCTGACACCTCCACCTACTTCTTACAATCTTGCACTCTTGTGTTCTAGAGCAATATTTCACAACACAAATCTAGATGTCTCAATCTTTTGCATTAGTTTTTAACATATTGAAGGACAGCTTTGACCTCACAAACTGGCCATGGTGCCCAGGTCAAACTGCATCAAAGTGGCATGTTCCCACTCACTTGTGCCCATTGTTGGCCTCTATTCAATCTTTTAAAGGAAATTTTATTTTGGTGCAAAAGCACTATTGGCAACATTATTTTAAAAATATATAATTTACTGGGTAAGTGATCAGGGGACATCAACCAAACGAGCACATAATTATTTTTGTCAACATGTTTAGTTATTCAAAAATGCATTATTAACAGGTGTAGTAAACACATAATTTGTGATGAAAGTACTTTCAGTAGCATTAATAAAAAACAATGCTCAGACCTTCCAATTAGATGACAGTTTTTGTAGCAACACATCCTGAAAAACATGTTATGGGGTTTCTTGGATGATCTGACACACAGTCAGCCAGAAATTCCCCAGGAAGTTTAACTTTCCAAAGGATAATTATTCCTTGAATGGGAACCTCTCAAACAGTCTCCAACTGACATAGGAACAGAGCATCATAGTAACAGGGATAAGCTATTTAGCTCGCCAGATTTAGCCCTTCCTGATGAAGGGCTCTTGCCCGAAACATCGATTTTCCTGCTCCTCAGATGCTGCCTGACCTGCTGTGCTTTTCCAACACCACACTGATTTAAACTCTAGTTTCCAGTATCTGCAGTCCTCACTTTTACCCATTTAACCCCTCATGGCTGTTCTCCCATTCACTGAGAATACAGATGAGCTGTGGTCTAGCCTTTGTCCCTTATCCATCTCAACCTTAATATCTAAACAAAAGTTGCGTTATCTCAGATTTATAATTAATAATCGAGCTATCATCTCTTTGTGGAAGAGATTCCAACTGTAAAATGTTCTTTCTCCCAGCACAGTCTGCTTGAGGGACTCTAATGCTGAACTTTTTTTTATTTCTTTATTTTTCTAATTTATTGTGAAAATCCTGTACCCAGGTACCTTGTACCAAAGATGGCATAATTGCTGGTGTTTTTGTAAACTTTTCACTGGACTCATATGAGCTCATGTGACAATAAACATAATTCTAATTCAATGTTAACATCTTTCTGGAATGGTCTGGTGCTAACTCTTTGAGTTAGGAGTGGAGGCTTCACAGAGATCTGATTCTTTTACCTAGATAGTATCCAGCAATGGGTTGATGGACAAAAATATCTTCTAACTCCTGAGTAACTCTATAAATGACTGAACTGCTTATGTGACTTGCTGTCAAATTTTGTTTGACAGTATCTCCTGTAATGCAGCTATATTGAAGACATAACCTTCAGGCGGTACGGTGGCTCAATGGTTAGCACTGCTGCCTCACAGCACCAGGGCCCAGGTTCAATTCCAGCCTTGGGCGACTGTCTGTGTGGAGTTTTCACATTCTCCCCATGTCTGTATGGGTTTCCTCCCACTGTCAAAAGATGTGCAGGTCAGCTGAATTGGCCATGCTAAATTGCCCACAGTGTTAGATGCATTAGTCAGAGGGAAATGGGTGTGGGTGGGTGACTCTTCGAAAGGTTGGTGTTGACTGGTTAGGCCAAGGGGCCTATTTCCACACTGGAGGGAATCTAATCTATAGTCAAAATGTTGCACCATGTGACAAGAATTAATGTATGCTAGTAACTGAACCATGAAACAATAAAAATGCTTTTTTGTCTGATTGAGGTTATTCAAGTGTTTTATACCTTTAAACAATCTCATTGTGCATTGTGACTCCATGATGTGTTTTGAAATAGAATGGCAACAGTGTTTACTAATAATTGTGTATGTACGCAACAGGGAATCTTTGAAGAACTCATTCATCTTGTTTCTTATTCACATTGTTTTTTTTCTGTCATATTCCATGTGTGCACATTGCTTTCATGCAGGAATATTCTGTGAAATAATGGGACGTGGCGAAGAATTATTATTAATGAATATGATTTCAAAAGAATATGATGTGGACAACATTCAAATTACAAGATTATTTATGCTATTTGTATTGATATAAGCTAATCACTTAGGGACAATTGGCACCAGAACTTTACTATATTCTTCCATGCCAAATAATATATTCTCTACACCTAATATCCCTGGCCATTTCCAAATGTTATTAACAGTGACTGTTGATGAATTATGGCTAGTCTGCTTTGAAAACTGACATTCCTTTGATCTAGATTCAAACAAACTGAATTAATCACACACATAACTTTCACAGGATTCTTCCTGAGTGGAAAATCCAAGGTGACAGAATGATTTTTGTATCCTATATATTGCGCTAAAATTGAAAAAAAAATATAAGGGGCAGGGCAGGTGGAGCGGGTGGTGGGGGGAGAAGGGAGGAGTTGGTTAACACCATGCACACTGTTTCCCATTTTGATTAAACCCTTTTTCTTCACAGGATCTTGATGAAGCCCATTGTAGTCGGCACAAAACTGATCCACTCCAACAGCCTGAGTTGCTCTGGCAACTATAATACTTAAGCTGTAGTGTGCAGCTATGAAAATACATGGATGGTAGAGGCTCCAAATTTCTTTCCATCAACTCTTCTGCACTTACTGCCTGCGTGTTGAAAGGATTGATAGCTGAATACTGAATCTACAAAAGTAGAAATTGCTGGAGAAATTCATGGATAAAAAGGAAAGTTAATGTTTCAGACCTGTAACCCTTCTTCAGAGTGAGTCACTGCATTTGAAACATTATCTCTGTTTTCTCTCCACATATGCAACCAGACCTGCTAATTTTCTCCAATGATTTACATTTTTTTTTGTTTCAGATCTTAAGCATCTGTAGCACTTTGTTTGAGAAAAGTGGATACTCAACATATCTGGATATGTTATGAGTACACCTTCTTGGTCACTAAATCCTTGAATGGGACTTCAACACAGAGCACTTGCGATAAAGCTGAAGTGGCTGCACTATAAGAACAATAAAGTTTTTTTTTATTTGTGCAGATATCAGTGTGCATTTGCTGACAGGTCAAGGAAAAGTGCAAAGCAATTTACAAGATTGCTTAAAACATGGTCCCAGAGCAAAGTGTTATAAAGATGAGGATGTATCTTTAAGTGTTCTCAATAAGGCAAAAATGAATGTAACATTGGATTGAACAACTCGAGTAATGCATTGCCGAGAGACAAAAACAAATTTGAATCTGGCCAATCAGTTTAAATTACATCCTGATAAAAATACCAATTTCCGATCAAGTTTGAATTGAGTATATTGACAATCTTAAATGCCAGTGACACAATCCGATGCTCTGGTGTATAAGACTGGGGGAAATTGAACCGTTGAGAGGAGAACTGCCACAAGCTAACATATAAATAGACTGTTTGAAAATAGCTACCTCTTAAAAGTACCTTTTTTGATCAGTAACCTGTAAAGCCGAAATTCCTAACCAGAAGAAAAGAAGACACAGGAAGATCTGAAGACAATCCTGAAGAAGGGCTTATGCCCGAAACGTCAAATTTCCTGTTCCTTGGATGCTGCCTGACCTGCTGCGCTTTTCCAGCAACACATTTTCAGCAAGAACCTATAGCTGCCTGGTTTTGAGGTAAGAAGTGGGTTTTTTTTGTAAATTTTCATTGGGAGTTTTATCGGACTAGTATTATAGAAGAGAAGCTAAAATATAGAGTAGAGAAAGAAATTGTAAATAATGGTTAGTTAATTATTTTCTGTATACTTTAAGAAAAAAAGTTGTTACTTTAAATAATTCTTGGTCACTTGAGTTTTACAGATTACTGCACAGGATAAATCTTTTCTGTGTTACTGGTTTTAAATTAAGCAGGAGGACTTACCCCATGTTGTAACAGTTTGGGGGCTCGTCCAGAATCTGAACTGGTTTAGACAGATTTGAATAGATTTGGGGGAGTACGGAAAATCCCAGCAGATTTAAACACTTGCAGGTTAGTGTCCTAGATTTTTAAATTAAACATAGGTGAGACAATTTGCTTACTTTTGGTGACTTGTGATTGATTAAATTAAAATTGAGAGAAGTGGCTCATAAAATTGCTGAAGAGGTTCTGGGATTTGAATATGATACTCAAATTTGGCAAGAAAGTTTAGAAGAACAGAAAAAAGGCGATACTTTTAGAATTAGCAAAGAAGTTGGATTTGGATTTAACCAAAGACAAAAGTAAAGCTGAAATTGTAAGGGAATTACTCAATCACTTAAGTATATCAGAGAAACAGGCAAGTGCAGTAGAGGTAGAAAATCTTAGATTACAATTGTGGAAAATGTCATGAGAAGAGAAACAAAGTGAATGAGAAAGAGAAAGAGAGACAGAAGGGGGGGGTGGAGAGAGAGACACTGTTCTTGGCTGAGCAAAGAGAGAGAGAGAAGAAAGGGAGAGAGAAATAAATAAAGAATATGAACATGAGGAGTTGTGACTTAGTCAGCAAAGTCAAGTTAACAGGATGGACATTAAGAGAGGTGGTAGTGATATATATATATATAATTATGTCAAAACTCGGCCACATTTTGATGAGAAAGGTGTTGAAGCTTTTTAAAATTTCATTTGAAAAATTGGCTGAGCAGATGGAGTGTTCCAAGGATTTATGGGTAATGCTAGTTCAGCCTAAATTGGGAGACAGTGCTAGTGAGGAATTTGCCGCATTGTCAGATGAGATGTCAAGAGATTATGAAAAAGTTAAACAGGCGATTTTAAGTGCTTATGAATTGGCACCAAAAGCATATAGGCAGTAATTCAGATGCACAGAGAAGAGCCAGGTCAGACCTATGTTCGAAGGAGTTAAACATAATCAATTTGATCAATGGATGCGCGCTTTGAAAATAGATAGGACATTTGAGGCTCTAAGAGAGATTATTCTGCTGGAGAAGTTTAAAAACTCACTTCCAGAGATGGTAAGAATTCATGTAGTGGAACGGAAAGTTCAGGAAGTGAGAAGAGCAGCAGAATAAGCAGATGTGTACATGATGCAAAAGACAAGCTTCCAGCCAGAATTTCATCCTGTGAGGGAGAAGGGGAGATCCTACACTATTAAACCAAGAATAGAGAGCACTGGTAAGATTTTACCACAGGATAATAAAGAAAGCCCAAGAGCATGGAAAGGAGGTGAAAGGCCTCAGGTGTTTCCACTGTGATAAAGTGGGACACGTAAAGACACTGTGCTGGTCATTAATGAAAGGCGCTGTGGGAAAAGATGTGGTAAAAGAAGCTAAGCATTAGTGAAGGTAGTAAAGGAAACCCCAAGAAGAGCCAAGGAGCTGCAGGAAAGTGCACAGCCTAGGCACAGGCTGGGTATCGAGTTAGTACCCGATCTCTACAAAGAATTCGCCTCAGTGGGTAAAGTTTACTCAAAAAGAACAGGGACAGGACAGGAAGTTATAATTCTGAGAGATACAGGATCTAAACAGTTGCTGATAGTACGGGATGAGTGAATGTGCACTCTTTCTGATCTGTTACCCAAGAGTGTGGTAATTTGTGGGATAGATGGACAAACATTTAGCATTCCACTATGTAGGATCAGGTCGGAGTGTCAACTTAAGACTGGGGATGTTACAGTGGGAATGATTGACAGAGTGTCAGTTCCAGGAATTCAGTATTTTCTTGGGAATGATTTGGCAAGTTCCAAGGTGGGAGAGACACCTCTTGTTGTGGAGAAGCCCAAGGAAAACCAAGAAACTGAGGAGTTAAAACAGAAATATCCTGGTATTTTCCCAACCTTGTGGTAACCAGATCCCACTATCATAAGTCACAGCACCAAACTGAAAAGTAAAGAGAAAGATGAAAGAGTTGAGGTTCAGTTAGCGGTTACCCTGTTTGATGTAATGGTGTAGGAAAAATCTGAACAGACCCTTTCAGGAGGCTAGGCAGCAGCAGACAACAACCCCACCTGCCTCCACCCTGCCTCCTGCCTGCACCACAACCCGCCCCCATCCCATCTGCCCCTACACCGCCCCCACATGCCCCCCAACTATGTCCCCACTTCTTCCCGCCCCCAGTCCCGTCTGCCCCCATCCCACCCCAACCCCATCTGCCCCCACCCTGCCCCCCAACCTCGCTCGTCCCCACCCCCACCCACCTGCCAACTCCAACCCTGTCCGCCCCCCACCCTGCTCCCTGCCCACCCCCACCACGCACTCCTGCCAGCCCCCAATCCCACATGCCCCAACCCTGTCCACCCACCCCCAATCCCATCCACCCCCATCCCGCCCACCATAACCCCATCCACACTCCCACCCATCCCAACCCCTATGTAGAATTCCAGGGAAAGTGTGGTGGGAGAGAGAGAGGGCGGGAGATCAGCCATTTGGAGACGGTGCTTGGACTGTCCAGGACTGTTCTCAGCATCATTTCAGTGAGCTGAGTTCATTTTTAATCATTGTACATGTAAACAAAAGACACGATCAGGGTTGAAACAGCTCTTTGACGTAATGTTTCTATCGGGACTTTGAAATCTCCTTTGGATAATCCAAAATTCGGATAATTGATATTCGGATAATCAAGGTTCCTCTGTATACATGAATGCAAACTCTGAAAAGGAGACAGAGAACATTCCGGAGGATTATTATCTGAAAGACAGCATCTTCAGACTGAAATTGAGACCACAGCAGGTTAGTGCAGTGGAGAAATGGTCCAAAGTACACCAGATTGTGTTGACTGTAGCATAAGAACAGGAAGTATTATGGGTAGCACATGAACTGCCTCTAGGAGGTCACCTAGGGGTACAAAAGATGCAGGCTAAGGTACAAAAACATTTTTATTGGCCTGGAATGCACAAGGATGTGGTTAACCTTTGCTGTACATGTCATACATGCCAAAAGGTAGGTAAGCCACAGGCAATAATAAAACCAGCACCTTTGTTTCTAATTTCCGCATTTGAAGGATCTTTCACGTGGGTTATAATTGATTGTGTAGGTCCCTTCCCGAGAAGTGGGAACCAGTACTTGTTAACCATACTGGATGTGTCTACCAGATCTTCGGAGGCAATTCCATCATGGAGTATCAAGGCAAAAAAGGTGGTAGAGGAGTTAATAGCCTTCTTCACATGGTATGGGCTACGCAGAGAGATTCAGTTGGAACAAGGGTCACATTTTACTGCGAGGCTGTTTAAGAAGGTTATGGACAACTTAGGTATATAGCACTTTAAATCTAGTGCGTAACATCCTGAATCTCAAGCAGCTTTAGAAAGGCACCTTATTTGTATTGTTTGCCATTAGAGATACCCCAAATGCATCTAATCAGTATGCTCCCTTTGAGTTAATAGTTAGGCATGAAGTGAGAGGCCTTTTGAGGTTAATTTTTTAAAAATTGACAGGACCAAAGTCAAAGTTGTCATAATTAGATTTTATATCGGAGGTGAGGGAGAGATTAATTGAATAGATGAGTTAGCTAAGCAGCACCTAAAGAGGGCACAGTGTAGTATGAAGCAGGTGGCAGATAAAAACTCTGAGACTTGGGTGTTTTCCCGAGGGGATAACATATTAGTACAAGGTTTAGTGGTCTCCGGTTTCCTCCCCCAATCCAAAAATGTGCAGGTTAGGTGAAATGGCCATGCTAAGTTGCCCGTAGTGTTAGGTGAAGAGGTAAATGTAGGGGATTGAGTCTGGGTGGGTTGTGCTTCAGTAAGTCAGTGTGGACTTGTTGGGCCGAAGGGCCTGTTTCCACAATGTAAGTAATCTAATCTAAAAAAAATTGAGAAAAAGCTGAATCAGATGAGTTATTTAGTGAAGATGCCAGATAGAAAAAAATGTATCGGGTATGTCATGTGAACATCCTGAAACTGTATTATACTAGAGAGAAAGGAATAAGAAACAGGTGTTAGTTACTGCCCTGCAGAGTGAGGAATCAAATCCAGCTGATATAGATTTTGAGGTGCCTCAAAATAGATTAAAAATGAAGAAGTCCTTGAGGAGTGGGATAGGTTAGTAAGCTATCTGTCTCAAGAACATAGAACACAGCTGAAAGATTCATTACAACAGTACAAAGACATATGTAAGAATCATGTGGGGAGGACTAATGCTATTGTACATGAAGTAGACGTAGGAATACTGCTCCAATGAAACAACATCCCTATCGGCTTAATCCTCTCAGAGCCAGACAGGTCCAGGTGGAGGTGGAGGCCATGTTCAAGGAGGACATCATCAAACCAAGCCAGGGCGAGTGGAGTTTGCCGATCGTCTTAGGTCCCAAACCGGACGGCTCTCAATGATTCTGCGTGGATTATCAGAAGGTCAACACTGTTACAAAATTGGACTCATACCAATTCCTAGATTAGAGGAGTGTATTGAGAAAGTTGGACAACCAGTTACATCATCAAGTTGAACTTAATGCGTGGTTATTGGCAGATATCTTTATCAGAGATGACAAAAGAAATTTCTGCATTTGTAAACCCAGATGGGCTATATCAGTTTAAAGCGATAGCCTTTGGAATGAAGAACGTGCCCGTCACATTCCAAAGACTCATGAACATAGTTGGGTTAACAAACTGTCCAATCTATTTGGATGATGTAGCGATCTTTAGTAAGTCCTGGAAAGATCACATGGTACAGTTGGCAGAGCTCTTTGAACAACTCCAAGAAGCAAAACTGATGATAAACTTAAATAAAACAGAATTCACAAAGGCAGAGGTGATGTTCTTGGGACATAACATCAGCCATAGAAGGTTGACTCCATGGAACACAAAGATGAAGCCCATGGAGGAATTTCTATGCCCAACCTTGAAGAAAGAGATGCTTCGATTCTTAGGACTCAGTGGATTCTATTGGAAGTTTGTTCCAAACTTCAGCAGTGTAGTGGCGCCGTTGACCATATTGCTGAAGAACAATACAAAGTTTCAGTGGACAAAACCATACCAGGAGGCATTCAACCATTTGAAATCAATATTAACCACCAAACCAGTTTCAGCTACCAAACTTTTCAAAACCTTTTCAAATCACCATAGGTGCTAGTGACATTGGAGTTGGAGCTGCACTCCTACAGGAAGTTGAGGATGGGATTAAACTACCAGTTGGTTACTTTTAGAAGAAAATCAACATCCACCAGAGGAAATACTCCACAATTGAAAAGGAACTGTTGAGTTTGAAACTGGCCTTACAGCATTTTAATGTGTATGTCACAATGTGTCGGAAACAATTGTGTACACTGACCACAATCCGCTTACATTCTCAAGATGTATTAAATATAAGAATATGAGACTATTTCACTGGAGTCTTATGCTACAGAATTTTAATTTAGAAATCATACATGTTGCAGGTCAGAATAATGTAATCTGCCAGATGTGTTATGGCGGATTTCACTGATAGAGTATAGATGAGATTTATCTTTATTTAATGTTTCATGTATACATATATATGTATATAAGGGAGGAAGTTAAGTTAGGGTAATGTATTTGAAAATTAGAGAAAATAAATGAGGCCATCTTTTCATTATGATGATTCATTTTTTTCTTAAGGGGGGAGGTGTTACAAAGATATAGCTGTACCTTTAAGAGAGTTAAAAGCAGCAGAACTACTGGCGAGCACTAAGTGTTCTCAATAAGGCAACAATGTACATGGCACTGGGTTAAACAACTCGAGTAATGCGTTGCCGAGGGACATAAACAAATTTGAATCCAGCCAATAAGTTTAAATTATACCCTGATAAAAATGCCAATTTCCAATCAAATTTGAATTGAGTATATTGACTATCTTAAAAGCCAATGACACAATCTGATCCCCTGGGGTATAAGACCAGGGCGGGGGGAAGGGGAGGTAAAATTGAACAGTTGAGAGGAAAACTGCCACTGCCCAGCATGTAAACAGACTGCTTACAAATCAGTTTTAAAAGTACCTTTTCGATCAGTAACCTGTAAAGCAGAAATCCCTAATGAGAAGGAAAGAAGGCACAGAAAGATACGAAAGCAAGAACCTATTGCTGCCTGGTTTTGAGATAAGAACTTTTTCGTAAATTTTAGTTGGGAGTTTTATCGAACTAGTATTATAAACGAGAAGCTAAAAGATAGGTTAGAGAAAGAAATTGTAAATAATGGTTCATTAATTATTCTCTGTTATACTTTAAGAAATACTGTTGTTAATTTTTACTTTAAATAGTTCTTGGCCATTCGATTTTTATAGGTTACTGCATGGGATAACTCTTTTCTGTGTTGCTGGTTTTGAATCAAGCAAGAGCGTTTACCCTGTATTGTAACAAAAGCCAAGAGTAAATGTTATCCTTTGCAACAATATTTAAAAGCAAAAAATAAAAACCTGCATTTATAGCTGAAGTCCTTAGAGTTTACTTTTAAAAGCAGATAAATTCAGATCATTGCAATTTCCATAACTTACTTCATAAGTCTGCTCCTTTCAAAGAGGCTTGAATTCAATGCCCAGATTTTCAATTCTATTCCCTACATTTATTCCTGGACAACCCCAGGCTATGGTTGATTAATTAAGTGTCAAACTGAGGGCAGTTACATATGGAGTGGAATTTGTGTTCAGCGAGATCTGAATACTCTGACCAGAAATCAATTCACTGATCACCCTTAACCTTGTGAGACTATGCCATCATCCCCATTCCCTGTGGAGTGAACTCAAGCCAGTCTCACCAGAAATACAAGCCAATGTATGCAGAGCCTCTGCCAAGTCCCAAAGAAGCCCTGATCATTTTTCATGGGCGCATTGAGTACCTTTTTTTAAAAAAAGCTGATTACTATCCAAACATGTTAATTTTCAAGCTGCAATTCCTTCAACTACATACAGTACAAAGAAGGAAAACAAATTTGACATACTCCAATCATTGGGTATAATACTGTTCTGAACTTGCATTGGAGGTTTGACTTAAACTGATAAACTTAGTCAAACATAAACCCTTTGAGAAATGAAATGTTTGAAAATAAATCTCCCAGTATGTTTGTGAAGTTATGATACAAAGCAGCCTCAGTAACACTTAACCAAAGACACTATACACATGGGAAAGAAAGAATCACAGTTGTTATTTATCTTGAGATTTACAGCAGGTAATCCTTATTTCAACACAAATTTTCTTATTATATCTTAGCTCCGATGATAATCAGTGTGCAATGTGTTAATGATCTCATTTAGCAAACACAGACAGAAATTTCAAAACAAACTCAGCAGATCAGGCAGCATCTTTGGAGAGAAGGGAGAGTTCACATTTCGAGTCTAGTCAGCCTTCTTCAGATCGGTTCGGACCAGTGAGGAAGAACTTCTTCACCCAAAACGTTGTAGATTTGTGAAATTCCCTGCTCACTGATGCAGTTGAGGCTACCTCGTTGAATGTTTTTAAGGCAAAGTTTGATACATTTTTGGGCACTAAAGGAATTAGGGATCATGGTGAGCAGGCGGCTGAGTGGACTTGAGACCATGAAAAAATCAGCCATGATCTTATTGAATGGTGGAGCAGGCTCAAAGTGTCAGATAGCCAACTCCTGCTCCTGTTTCTCATGCTCCTATGTTCTCATGTAAGTGCCACTGGCTGTTCCCATTCTTTGTAAGTCCAATGTTGGGCATTCTTTGGTAAAGAGAGAATCCAAAAACATGACTGTGTGCATAGAATTATTTTTGTTTATACACAAAATCCATATGACTCATACATGTGCATCAGCATATTTTAAAATAGTCAGGAGAGCAATAGAAAAAGCATTGTTAGTATAAAAGAAGTACTGTGAGTTTGCATATCTATAAATATATACTGTATACAAGGGGCTAACAAATAGCTAAGGTAATTCCTCGCTTTATAAAGAAAGATGAACATATTAAGGTAAACATCAATGAGTTAGCTTAGTGTCGTGATGGAAAAGGTGTAGGATTCTTTACTCAAAATTGGATTTCAACAGCATCAAGAAGCAAGATCAAGTGTTGTCAGCATGGATATTCAAAACAGACGATTTAGTGATATTCTTGAATGGATCTATGTTTCACTAGCATGCTATATCATGTTGTGTATCTTTAACTTCCTTCGAACTGAACAGTCCCTGGCGTGGCTATTTCAGACAATCGTTACGAAGAGTGAGTGCAGTCACAGGTGGGTCAGAGTTGGATAGCCAATTTCCTTCATTAACTTATAATAATGAATTCCATGGATTTCTCATCCTGTTAATGATAGTTTAATGGTCACAGTTACTGAGACTGGCTTTCAATTTCAGCTTAAATATAATGTCAAATGTGAAGTAAAAGCATGTAACAGCACAAAGATGGGTGGCAAGTTAGAAGATTAAAATATTAATAAGGAGGGAAATGAAGTAGCCTACCAGTGAAAGCTAACTAGAAATAGAAAAACAAAAGATAAGAAGAGTTTCTACAGTAATTGGAAGAAAAAAATAATTAACATAGTAAAGCTGGTCCTACAGAAAGTGATTCTGGGGAATTAATAAAGGATTTTGCATTGGTTTGGATATTAGAGGACACAAGTAACATTTCAAAGGTAGATGTTAATCAGGAACTGGAAGGGAGAGTGGTATTCAGGAAAATTATAAACACCTGGGAAGTGATCCTGAGCAAAATATTGGAATTGCTAGATGACAAGTCTGACAAGTTCCTGGGTACTAATGGACTTTATTCTGTTATTGTGAGCCTTTGGAACTCTCTTTCTCAAAAGGCAGTGAATGCAAAGGTCTGATTTTTTTTTAAGGCAGTGGTAGATAGATTCTTGATAGGCAAGGAACTGAAAGACCATCAGAGGAAGGAGAGAATATGGAATAATCAGATCAGCCCTGAACTTCTGCAATGGCACAGCAGATAAGAGTGGCTGATTGACCAAAACCAGCTCCAAATTCATGTTGACATGAATGTAAAGTTTATAAATACCTGTGTGACAAAGGAATATAAGAATGTATCAACAGGATTAGATTACAAGATTTGATAGGTACTGTGATCGAAACATATCAATAGAAGTAGACCATTCAGCCCCTTAAACCTGTTTCATGAATTAAGGAAACTATGACTGATCTATGACCTAATTCAACATACATTCCTTTAGCCCATATTCCTTAGTACCTTCACTTAACAAAACGTCTGATTATCTCAGATTTAAAATTAATATTTGGTTAATTGGCCCAAATCATTATTTCTGTGCTGTGCATTCTCTCTAGATTAATTTGAGCCATTCAAGCCTGATCTGCATTTTGCTACTTCCTTGGAAGAATACAATAAAATCCTGTGTAAGCAGTAAAGCATATCAACAGACAACTGATCCACATATTTTAGTTACTGACTCATCTAGTTCTGTCAGATGAGTCAGCAGACTTAAAGCATCCTTCTACAGATCTTTAAAATAAGGCTCCAATAATGGCTGAAATGGATACAAAGTTATCCCACATAGCCTATAATGACATTTCCCTCTACTTAAAACAAATAGAACGGTTGGCACATTTTGACATTTCAAAATTTGCCAAGATGACACAAGTGGGTGAGTTCAGGAGCTGGCAATGCTCAGTATCAAGATGGTGGGTGGGAGGCATATAGTAGCATGTTACTTTGTCGCATTACATGTTAACAATGTGACTACTGAATGAAACAGAGAGCTTTTTGTGCCAGTCCATAGTTAGTCCTACTTGAGATGCAACAGTGTTGGACGTAGTCATAAGCAATGAAGCCAGTTCAAATGGTTGAAGTTTCAGTGTTCGAGCAGTTTGATTAAGTCATTCTGGAAAAGGATAAGTATAGTGCAGAAATCAAATGTTTTAACTGAAAGGAAGGCCAATTATAAGATTATTAGACAGGATCTGACAAACATAGACTGGGAGCAGTTACTTATAGGTAAGTCTGCATTTAGAAAGTGGAAGTCTTTGAAAAGTGTTATTGTGAGAGTTCAGCATGTTCCTTTCAGAGTAAGTGACAAGGGCAGCAAGTCCAGGGAACCCTGGATGTCAAGGGATATCAAGAGTTTGTAAAGAAAAAGGAAGCATATGACAGTTACAACGTATTAAAAAATCAAACTTCAAAAGTATAGAGAGTGGAGACAATTTATTAAAAAGGAAATTAGAAAGGCAAAGGGAAGCAGTGAAATATCTTTGAGTGCTTCTCATCTGTATTCACAGAGGAGAAAGATATTGCAGTTGTGGATTTCAGTGATGATGGTGATGTTCCAGAAGATATTAAGGTTATTGGGGAGGAGGCATTACGCATTTTAACAGGCATACACCTGCACAAATCCCAGGGCTAAATGCGATATGTCCCAGGCCACTAGAGAAAGCAAGGGAGGAGATTGCCAGATGACAAGAAAATAGTTAATGTGGCTCCTTTGCTCAAGAAAGGCAGCAGCAATAGGCCAGATAGTCTGAAGGCTGGTTAAAATAATGTCCGTGGTAATGAAATTATTGGAAAAAATCTGAAAGGCAGGAATTGATCAGAGATACATTTGTTAGATGCAGATCCTGTCTGACTAATTTAATTAGTTTTTTTTTAAAAGGTGATTAGATATATTGAGGGTAGTGCAGTTGATGTTGTCTACATAGACTTCAATAAGGTCGCATCAATGTGGACTTCAACAGTTTCTTCATTTCCCCTTTCTCCACCTCACCCTAGTTCCAAACTTCCAGCTCAGCACTGTCCCCATGACTTGTCCGGACTAGTCCTACCTGCCTATCTTCTTTTCCATCTATCCACTCCACGCTCTCCTCCCTGACCTATCACTTTCATCCCCTCCCCCATTCACCTATTGTACTCTATGCTACTTTCTTCCCACCCTCACCCTCCTCCAGCTTATCTCTCTATGCTTCAGGCTCTCTGCCTTTATTCCTGATTAAGATCTTTTTGCCCGAAATGTCGATTTTACTGCTCCTTGGATGTTGCCTGAACTGCTGTGCTCTTCTAGCACCATTAATCCAGAATCTGGAATCTGCCGTCATTGTTTTTACTTCAATAAGGTCGTTGGCAAGGTCACACATGGGAGATTGGTCCAAACGGTAAGAGCTCATGGAATCGAAGACAAGTTGGCAAAGGATGATGATAGAAGATTATTTTTGTGATTGGAAGCCTGTGACCAGTGGTGTACCACAGGGATCAGTACTGGTACCACTGCTGGTTAATATATACATTAACAACTTGGATGAGAAAGTAGAAGATATAATTTGTGAGTTTGCTGGTGGCAAAGGTTGGTGGTGATATTGGTTACTAAGGAGGATGGTCTCAGGCTACAGTCTGAATTGGTAAATTGGGGAGGACACTGGCAGATGGAATTTAATCCCAATTAACAATATGCATTTTGGGAGGTCTAATAAAAGAAGTTAAAAATCAAACAACACGAGGTTATAGTCCAAAAGGTTCATTTGGAAGCACTAGCTTTATGAGCACTGTTCCTCCATCAGGTGGTTGTGGAGTAAAATTATTCCAACCACCTGATGAAGGAGCAGCACTCCAAAGGCTAGTGCTTCCAAATAAACCTGTTGGACTATAACCTGGTGTTGTGTGATTTTTAACATTGCACACCCCAGCCCAACATCGGCTCCTCCACATCATAATAAAAGAAGGATATACACAATGAATGATGGGTCCCCAGGAAGTACTGAGGAACAAATAGAAGATTGATGAGGGCAGAGCAGTAGATGTGATCTATATGGACTTCAGTAAGGCGTTCGACAAGGTTCCCCATGGGAGACTGATTAGCAAGGTTAGATCTCATGGAATACAGGGAGAACTAGCCATTTGGATACAGAACTGGCTCAAAGGTAGAAGACAGAGGGTGGTGGTGGAGAGTCATTTTTCAGATTGGAGGCCTGTGACCAGTGGAGTGCCACAAGGATCTGTGCTGAGCCCTCTACTTTTTGTCATTTACATAAATGATTTGGATGTGAGCATAAAAGGTATAGTTAGTAAGTTTGCAGGTGACACCAAAATTGGAGGTGTAGTGGACAGCGAAGAGGGTTACCTCAGATTACAACAGGATCTTGACCAGATGGGCCAATGGGCTGAGAAGTGGCAGATGGAGTTTAATTCTGATAAATGGGAGGTGTTGCATTTTGGGAAAGCAAATCTTAGCAGGACTTATACACTTAATGGTAAGGTCCTAGGGAGTGTTGCTGAACGAAGAGACCTTGGAGTGCAGGTTCATAGCTCCTTGAAAGTGGAGTCACAGGGAGATAGGATAGTGAATAAGGCATTTGGCATGCTTTCCTTTATTGGTCAGAGTATTGAGTACAGGAGTTGGGAGGTCATGTTGCGACTGCACAGGACATTAGTTAGGCCACTGTTGGAATATTGCATGCAATTCTGGTCTCCTTCCTATCGGAAAGATGTTGGGAAACTTGAAAGGGTTCAGAAAAGATTTACAAGGATGTTGAGAGGGATGGAGGATCTGAGCTATAGGCAGAGGCTGAACAGGCTGGGGCTGTTTTCCCTGGAGCGTCAGAGGCTGAGGGGTGACCTTATGGAGGTTTACAAAATTATGAGGGGCATGGATAGGATAAATAGGCAAAGTCTTTTCCCTGGGGTTGGGGAATCCAGAATGAGAGGGCATAGGTTTAGGGTGAGAGGGGAAAGATATAAAAGAGACCTAAGTGGCAACTTTTTCACGCAGAGGGTGGTATGTGTTTGGAATGAGCTGTCTGAGGAAGTGGTGGAGGCTGGTACAATTGCAACATTTAAGAGGCATTTGGATGGGTATATGAATAGGAAGGGTTTGGAGGGATATGGGCCGGCTGCTGGCAGGTGGGACTAGAATGGGTTGGGATATCTGGTCGGCATGGACGGGTTGGACTGAAGGGTCTGTTTCCATGCTGTACATCTCTATGACTCTATGACTCTATAAGTCTATAAATCCCTGAATCTGTCTGCAGAAGTAGACAGAAGGCACAAGCGAAGAAGGCACAAGGAAAAGAAACTGTGATCTCTCTGAGGTTTACTCCTTCTTATGTAAGAGTCAAGCAGTGCAATCCATCTCGAATGAAGGTTAGATGCTCAGAAGGTTTAAAAGGGTAATTGACAAATCCAAAACAATCCTTGCTGCAGTTCCATTCTTATTGGAAGAAAACACCTCTTCATAATGCTGCAATGTACTTTCCCATTGACCATATATTTTGAAATGTATCCATGGTTCTAATGAAGGAAATACAGCAAAGATTTGTAGAAAGCACATAGCTGATAATCTGTTTTAATCATAGAATCCCTACAGTATAGAAGCAGGCCATTTAGCCCATCGAGTCTACACTGGCCCTCCAAAGATCATCCCACCCTGAGCACCCTCACTTGTCTTAACTTGACAAAATATGAAATGCCAAAATGTGTACAAAAAAATTACTTCTATGTCCAAAGGACAAGCATGTGAACCAAGTAGTCTTGTCCTCAGTTTCTTTGCACTTGTCATATACTATTAATGGTTAAAGTCCGGTCTTTGACTTAGATTTCAATCTTGAGCTGATGCTGCACTTCACTGTGGTGCTTTTTTGTGTTACTCAATTGTTTTTAACCAGAGCAATGTACAGTTGTCTAGGCCACATGTGTCATGAAATATAGTTACCTGTCTACAATACCGCACAAGTCTAGTTGAAGGTCACTAAAGTTTCCGAGCAAGCCTTGCTGAACCAGAATGAGATCTGCTGGTTGATTGTCTATGAAGATGAGTCGCATGCAGCCATGGAAAGCACCAAAGGGATTTGAACATCCAGCATTTCTGACAGTTTCAGGGCAGCCTTAGAAAGAGAACACATGCATAAAAATTAGCTAAGAATATCATAAGTGAAGACATGCTCAGTGTGCGACAGTAGTCATACATCAAAGACCATGGAATAAGTCATTATTTACTTTTGCATTTGGCAACAAAAACAATCAAGAAACTATCCCTGTAGGTTTCTTTATTGTAATGAGTCCAATTTAAGTAAGAGATAATGATACTCCATTATGATTTCTTGACAATTTCTATTAAAGTCGGTCACGAAGGCATTTAATGGAAAAAGTAAAAGAACAATCAGTATCATACATTTTAAAGTTGGCTGAGTTCAACCAGGAGAAAGGGAGGACTGCAGATGCTGGAGTATCGGAGGCGAGAGTGCAGTGCTGGAAAAGCACAGCAGGTCAGGCAGCATCAGAGCAATGGGAGAATCGACGTTTCAAGCATAAGCCCTTCATCAAGAATGGAGGAGCCATTCTCTAGAACAGAGTGAATGAAGGTACAGTTTCCTTTAATATATTCAAAACCTGAATACATCAGAAAGTTGGCTGAGTGTTCAGTTGCATCATGAACATCATTACTCAATATTTCATAACTTGAATATTGCTGAAAAAATATATGTGTTGCTGAAATTATCACAATGCACTCATCAGGATACGTACAAGAGTGCCACATTTTCAAACAGGCACAACAATTTTCTAGGAGAAAAGGGTATTGATTTACTTGGAGTATTGACTCTAGCCAAATCCTTGCCGGAGAACGTACAGGTTTCCATATGCATACATATCACGTTATATGTTATGCGTATAGATCACATTATATGTTATGCATATAGATCATGCTGTATATCATGCATATAAATCTTGTTATATGTTTGCATATAGATCGTGTTATATGCTATATAAAAATATTTAGAAATGAGTGAACGAAGGTACGGTTTCGTTAATGCATTCAAAAGTATGAACCGGTTTTATAGAAGAAATGCAGACATCTATTGTCAAGAGATGTAAAGGGGTAAGAGACCAAGAGGAGGCTGTTTTAAAGAGTCCACTATGCATGATGGAACTAATGGCTTCCTTCTATGCTTCTGCATGAAGCAAGTTGCATACCTTTGTCTGCAAATACTGAATGGAAAAAAAAAGAGACAATTATTTTAACAAATCTCAAGAGAGGCTAGAGATTATCACAATAGAGCCCAAAAAAAACATGGATGCTCTCCCTATAGAGATGCTGAGCATTTTCATATTTGGACTTTTTTAAAATCAGAGATGATTACATACTTCTCTCCCAGCCCACTGCATGGATTAGTGGATATATGAAAAGATCCCTAGTGGAAATAATGCATTCTAGATCAGCCAGAGTCTGAACAAAAGATAAATATCCAAAAAGGATAAGCATTGACAGAATACTTTTTAGAAATGTGATGTGATAGGACAAATGCAGTGTCACTACAACAATGTATCGGCTAGATGTGAATAATGAAGTGAGAGAATTATTGATTTTATTGCATCTTCTTGGAGTAATGCATTGTAAATCAAGCCTGAGAATTCTGAATTGTCACAAAAATTGAAGATTTAATCAGAGAATGCAGAATTCCAGCAATTTTTCCTATCTTTTTAGACCCAGGTTAAGAGAAAGCATCCACCAGTTATCTGATCTATTGGTTAAAAGGCTTAGCTTACCACAAGTGGTAAAGGAAGTGTTCCTCCTGACAGCTTACAAGCAGGAGTTGAAACGAGAGGACCCAGGATAGAAAGTAGTACAGTGCTGGTCTGAGGCTGTGGAGAGCCTCACCGATACTGCTCGAAATCAGTGAATTCCCCAATTTACCTATCTTTTTAGACCCAGATTAAGAGAAAGCATAGACCAGCTTTCTGTATTTAAGAATGACAATGACTGATTGTCACTACATATACACAGATATGAAGTGTTGCAATGTAACTCCATTTGTTTAAACTCTAAATCTGTTATAAATCTTTCTATGTGAACATATGAAGACAAGCACATACCAAATTTATTTTTGGTGGAGGGCAAAACTGGGAAAGTATTTCGATTGCCTCTGTTCACAATGCTTTCTATCTTGGCTTGAGCAGAATGCCTGTGGTGCAGTGTCATCTGCTCGGGCAATCCCTGATGCATCAGTTCCAGCTGTCCTGCTGTAGACATCAGATCAGCCTTGAGAGTAAACACAAGGAAAGTGACTGGCCCAGACAGAGTCCCGGCTGTGCACTCTGATCCCGTGCAGATCAGCTGTGCAGATTGGTGACGTGGTGCAGTGAGGACAACCTCTCTCTCAATGTCAGCAAAACTAAAGACTGGTCAAAACTAGGAAGAAAGGGTGATGAAATGCTCCTGCCTACATCAATGGATCTGAGGTCAAGAACATTAAGTTGCAGGGAGTGACAATAACCAATAATTTGTCCTGGACCTCCCACGTAGATGCGACAATCAATAAAACACAACAATGCCTCTCTTTCTTCAGGAGGCATAGGATTTTCAGCATGTCTATAAAGACCCTCACCAGCCTTTACAGCTGCACCACAGAAAGCATTTTATCTGCATGAATAATGGCTTGGAAATGAATTGTTCTGCTCAGGTTCATAAGAAACTACAGAAAGTGGTGCACAGAGCTCAGATCATCATGAAAGCCAACTTCCCATCCATGGACTACATCTACATCTCCCGTTGCCATGGAAAGGCTGCCAACATCTTCAAAAACTCCTCTAGTTCGGGTAATATTCTCTTGCAACCTCTTCCATCAGGCAGAGGATTCAGAAGCTTGAACACATGTACCAACAGGTTCCTGAATAGCTTCTTCTCCTCTGTTATTATACTGCTGAATGGACCTAGCTAACTTCAAATCGAATGTTGAGCCTGCTTTTGTGCATCTACTGACGGGGTGTAACGTGACAACAATAAATTAAATCAAATCAAGAAAACAAACAGCCCTTATTCAAGATTTAGTTTTTTTTTGGACAGAAACACCATCTGGAGTTTCAAAGGTTTCTAGTGATCTCATTCAGATCCACAAACTGTTCAGCTAGCTGGCAAACAATTGGATAGTTTTTGACAAGCAGGACGGCTTTGACATTGACAATCGTCTATCATTTCACAGACCAATTAGATACTTGTTGCCAGCTGGACCTGCCATTGTACTACCCCAAATCTGTTTGCATTAATCTGCCTCATTGCTCATACAAGCAACAGTGTTAGCAGCACATCCAATATGTGCTGGTAGCCTACTTTTAAAAAGTGCAGCAACCACTTCTACAATCTTTGGTTTCTAAAGCCGTCCTTTTCCCGTTGCAGTCCACAATCAATAATACAGAAACATTTTTTAAAAGTGGGGGGGCACAGTGGCAAGTGGTTAGCACTGCTGCCTCACAGCGCCAGAGACCCAGGTTCAATCCATTCCCCATTACTCTACATTTGTCCCTGACGAATGCACCGAACCTACACATTCCTGAACACTATGGGCAATTTATCATGGTCAATTCATCTAAACTTCACATCTATAGGGCTGCACGGTGACACAGTGGTTAGCACTGCTGCATCACAGCACCAGAGGCCCAGGTTCAATTCCCGCCTCAGGCAACTGCCTGTGTGGAGTTTGCACATTCTCCCCGTGTCTGTGTGGGTTTCCTCTGGGTGCTCCGGTTTCCTTCCACAGTCCAAAAATGTGCAGGTTAGGTGAACTGGCCATGCTAAATTGCCTGCAGTGTTAGGTGAAAGGGTAAATGTAGGGGAATGGGTCTGGGTGGGTTGCTCTTCGGAGGGTCAGTGTGGACATGTTGGGTTGAAGGGCCTGTTTCCACACTGTAAGTAATCTAAGTAAAAGCAGTCGTCTTCATACTTCTTAAAATCTTATATTGGATAAGGAAGCCACTCTGCCCATTATGTTTGTGCGGGTTCTTTGAAAGATATATCCAATTTTGTTAAATAGTCCAGCATTTTTCCAAATGTCTCCAAATTAGTTTGCTTCAACTGCATTTTGAAAGTTCCTGTGAAAATATGCTTAAATCACTCTTTCAGCAAGCTGAACCCTTTTCAGATCATATGAAAAGGAAATCTGCTGACTTCTTGAATATTTAAATAATGGAAGACAGGAATTGAATTAGTCCTGGGGTTTAAGAAAACTCTTTAGTGAACTTCCCTTTAGATCAATAGATAAATGGATTTAGCTAGTCTGCATATGTCTGTAGCAAGAGTAGAGTCTTTTCTGATGTGAATTTTATGGAGGGACTCAATTGGATGTTGTTGATTCACAAGATTGTAAAGCAATAACATATTAAATAAAATTAATAATAAGCATAATTGATAAATGTGGAGCAAGGGATCTGTCTTACCTCCAAAATAATAACTGTTTCCTGAATTAATCTGCACAGTTGAATGAACCGTTGATGCAGCATCATTGTCCAGTGTGATACTGACATGATTCCTTCTTGCATTGAAATGAATGCAATGCCACTGCCCATCATTCAAGTGCTTACCTGAAAAATGTAAGTGAGGTCATCATAAAATTGAAGATACTAACGTGAGTAGAATTACTATGATAAATGGCCACACTACCCCTCGCACTGAGGTTATGCAGTTGCATTGTCACCATTTGTGATTTTTAAATTTGTGATCTGGATCGTCAACATATTTTCAGCATAACAGAGGATCAGTAATTTAGCTTTGAAAGTTTTATAGTCATGAATTGACTCTGAGCTACTGCATATAGATTCCATCTAATACACATGAGAAAACTTAAATGATTTAATTTCAACAAAGATGTTTTGGTATCCACGGCTCTGTGCTAATACAACATTAGTAACAAACACATAAGTGTATAAACTAATAGCATCTGAGTCCTATTTTACCAAAGGCCATAGCCAATCCCAAAAAAATCACAATTGCTACAATAGATGTGCTCTTTCTGTTTCTGCCAAGCAAAAATAACTTAGTGACAGTGTTTAAAATATAAAGTGAATTACATTTATGTCCAATCAGCCCCGCCACACATTATCTGCTTTCTCAATTCCCTACCTCACCCTGACTCCATCCACCATCTAGATGATCTTTGTAGACCGAGGTCTGTTCAAGCAATGTATTGAGTGCTACCTTGTAAATGGGTTAACATAAAGGTTTTGCTTAGAACAGTGCCAAGAATTTGGTCATTAAAATAGCAGTAGGTGCTTTGCAGTTAAATACATAAATCAGGTTGCCTGACATAAATAGAACATGAGCACATAGGGAATGGAGGCAGTAATAGGGTATTTGGCCCCTTGAGCGAGCTCTACCATTCAACAATATTATGACTAACTTTTACCTTAACTCCACCTTCCTGTAGTACTCTCATATCCTTTGATTTAGTCAGATTTTGGGTCATTGATTACATGTGGATGAGTACTGGTACCAGCTACAATGACAGTGTTGGTGGGAAGAGGTAGGCAGCATGAGCAATGCACCTACCCAATGCAAGAGCCCACATATCACAGCAATAGATTGTCATCCAAGAGGGGGAGCCATGGAGCAAGAATAGGCAGTGAGTACAAACTTACCCAAAGTCTCGACCAAAACGTTATACCCAGATATTGAATATCATTCAATTTCCTTTTCTTTTCGGATATGTGGCCCAGAATATGACCTAAGTCTATGTGTGTATGTAGAAATCTTGAAGTCTATTGGAAGTATATTTGCTAGAATCATTAGGTAAGAACATAGCAAAAGTATTCCACCAACTCTGCCATTTTAAGTGGAACATAGCTGCCCTGAACCACAAGCTCATTGATCCTTTGCCTTAATTCATATTCAATGACCCAATTGCTTCCACTCTTAAAAATTTCAATTGACGCATCATCAAAATTTCAATTGACGCAGTTGACACATTTTGAGAATAGTAATTCTAGAATTTGGTTCTCCTGTCTGTTAGGAACTGTTTCCTGACTTCATTCCTGAATGATCCAACTCTAAATTTAAAATGTCTTCCCATATCATTTCTGGTATCTTTTCCTTCATTCTTTCATAGGACGTGGGCATCATTGGCAAGGCCTGCATCTGTCGCCCATCCCTAATTGCCCTTGAAATGAATTGCTTGCTCGGCCATTTCAGCGGGTGGTCAAGAGTCAACCACATTGCTGTGGTGTGGAGTCACATCAAGGTCAGACCAGTTAAGGGTGGTTAATTTCCTGAAAGATATTTGTAAACTAGATGGGTTTTCATGGCCCTGGTGGGAATTGAACATGTGTTCACAAATTTAAGAGCTTCGACCCTCAGATCACATGTCCAATGACATTATCACTATGCCACCAACCCCTTAGAAGGGCTGACAAGAAAAAAATACATACCTACTTAAATGGAATTTACCACCAAAAAACTGAAGGGGTCAAACTCCAATAAATCCATGTCCCCTTCAGATTCTCAGAAGGGAGGCAGATCAGAGGGCCTTCTCATGGACATGCACTTACTGCCTCAGTTTACAGCCTACTTCACTATCACCTCTTTCAGCTCCCTGACTGTCACCCTGCTTATTAAATACCCATTGCAGGATAGATCTCCTCCAAGTGAATATCTGAAAACCTGGAGACAGTAGTTTTGGCCCTGTCACAAATTATGTTTCCCAATCACCGAATTGATCCCACATTCTGGCAACAGTCTGGCACTAAACAAGATGATTTGCAATCTCGCTTTCATACTTGACTCTGAAATGAATACATCACATCATCTGCTGATTTCTGATAAGAATGTCAATTTCTATCTCCAGACCGTCACCCATCTCTGTCCCCCTTCAGCTCATCTGATGCTGAAACTCTCATCCACTTGTTAAATGTAGCCGTGGTTATTCGAATAAACCTCTGTCTAACCTATAACAACCCACTTCTGTGGACAAGAGGTTCTTTAAAATTCTATTTTCTTCATCATAAGAAGTCCCATTTATTTGGTTAAGCATTGTTTAGATTTTAAAACACTCACCCTACTTCTCAAATTCCTTTGTGGCTCCACTCCCTATTTCAAAACTCTTCTTCCAGTCTACAATCCACTGGAATATCTATCCTCTTCCAGGTCTGAACCCACGAGCATTCTTAATATTAAATATTCGACGTTCAGTGACCATGTCTTCAGTTCTGAAAGTTCTAAACTCTGAAATTCCAAAGCTAAATTTGTACACCTCTCTCTTTTATTGTCTTTTATTTGAAGCTCAAAGCTTATCGATTTAATCATTTTCCCAAGCATTATCTTAAAAATCTAGGCATTAAATTGTTTGATGATGCACCTCTATAGTACTTTGGGATGTTCAAGGTTCTGTATTAAAAGTCAATTGTTAGTCTTACTTTTTTTGTCACAGGAATATTGGCTGCTGATCAATAGATTGAATTTAAATACAATCTCAAAAGATTGACATAATCTTGGAAGGCTTATACACAGCAAAATGATGGGGATTGGAAATATTGGGCTGACATTTATGCTTTTTATTATACTTTCTAAAGTTCTAATTTACAACATAAAAGGTGAAACGTAATTTGTGAATATTTTTGTCTGAGACACCCATCAAGTTTTGTATATTTGACTTTACAGCTGTACTCTTGCATCTGAATATGTAACATGCGCATCAAACTATTGCCTGAAAATAAAAATCAAATCCACAAGAAGGGGACAAAAAAATTCAGGCATTGTGATATGTATTCTATCTCCGATTGACTGTCAGTCAAAAGTTAACCCATTTAGAACACCTTGACACTGAGATCTTTTTCTGACACTAACAAAAGTGCAGTTCAAAGGAATACAGAGAATACATTACAGATCTGACCCTAGTGCTCACAGGAAGGTGAAAACCATCCCATGACTAATGTATGCTCCACGTTTCAAGTTCAGCAATTGAAATTGTGCAAAACCAGTGACAGTGTTACTTCTGACAACACTATCAGGGAGAATGTTGCTGAAAACGTGATCTGGAGGCAAATTCGCCCAAGGCTTTTGGAAGAGAATTGGATCAATATCTGAAGATGAAAACATTTGCAGAAAATAGGAGAAAGGCATGAGGTAAATTGCTCTTAAAGAGAGTTAGCACTTACAATAGGCTGAATGGACTACTTCTGTTCTGTAGCTATTTTATTCTACATAACGCCAGAAGTTAATCTTGATCTTCTTCTGCTGGCATTTTGTTGTTGATTTTTCCAGGTTGATGCAGGACAACTAAACGCATCAACAACAACTTTACTGTTTTTGTTGTATTTGACCCTGAGAGAGGAAAACAAAGTAACAAGGCAGGGAGGTGCAGGGATGGAATTCCAAAGCTTGGGACCAAAGGAACAGCAGGCATAGCCACCAATGAAGCCTTGATACTCAAGAGGTTAGTAGGGGAGGGTCACAGAGAGTTGTAGGACTTGAAGAGGATTTTCTTTCATGGGATTTCAGGGTTGCTGGGTAGGCCATTGCATACTTCTCAACTCTAATTGTTCCAGAGAAGAACATGGTCAGCGACCTTATTTAACTACTATAGTGTAGTACACCCACAGTGTTATTTGTGAATATTGTAGCAAGAGATGAGGGACGGATCTGAAAGCAAAGATGAGAATTTTAGAATAAATTGTTTCTCCGGTAGCCAATAATCTTTGTGTATTGAGATAACTTGGTGTCAGTTAGGACATGGGCGGCAGAGTTTTGGATGACCCATAAGTTTACAGAGTTTTGAATGCCAGGGACTGCATTGGATTATAGTCAAGCTTCGAGATAACAAACACGTGAATGAAGATTTCAGCAGTAAATGAGTTGAGCCAGGGATGAAGTTGGGCAATATTGTAGAGGTAGAAATAGGTAGCATTAGCCATGGCACAGATATCAGGTAGGAAATTGATCTTTGGGTCTAACTTGACACTAAAATTGTGAACTACTTTTAATGCTCCTTGAAAACTACATCCTTAATGTTCTGCTACAATGAAGATTTTTATCTCCTCAACTTTGTTGTTTTTTTCTTCTTATTGAAGGAGCTGTCTAGCTGAAGTGCAATAAATCCTCTACATTATGCTGAAGGAGGTTTGTAAAAGCATTGACATAACATGCTTATTAGAAAGTAGGCATTGCTTGTGACAGGGTCAGACAGAAACATGATTGACCCTGGTGCTTTTTCAATTACCAGCCTCCTTATCTAACCGCCAACCTGACATGTGTCTCCCCAACCTTGAACTGTCCTCCTCAATCATGTATTCAACTTTTTTCCCATGTCAAAATTAATCAGTTGATTCACTAAATAGTTGCAGAAAGATCCTAATGAAATAATAAAGTCCATTGTAGACATTTGGTTGTAAATAAATATCATCTGACATAATGTAGTATTAGTTTTGGTGTACACAATAGGTGATCTCACCATGGCTATTAAACTAATTTAACAGCATCATGCAATACCTATTGTTAATTTGACAGAAGGACACTGTGAGGATGATAACATAGATTTCACTGACCACCTCAGTCCTCATTAAGATGTTGTGCAATTTGCACTGTATGTACGTAGTGACAGCAAATGCATATTTGGTGGAAGATATTTAAATATCTTGTATTATATTTGCTACTCAGGTAAACATTATTTTTCGATCTGTAGAATAGAGAGGTCGAAGAATTTCTCCTGCCTCTGGGTGAATGATATTATTCTGTTTCATAATTTCATACAGGAGGTGGAATTATAGAGTCAGAGAGTCATACAACATGGAAACAGTAGGGTTCTTAGTAAGGTGGAGGAGTAGAGGGATCTTGGGGTCTTCGTTGATAGCTCTTTGAAAGTTGCCACTGAGGTGGATAGAGCTTGTAAGAAGGTCTATGGTGTATTAGCGTTCATTAGCAGAGGGATTGAATTCAAGAGTCTTGAGGTGATGTTGCAGCTGTACAGGACCTTGGTAAGGCCACATTTGGAGTACTGTGTGCAGTTCTGGTTGCCTCATTTTAGGAAATATGTGGAAGCTTTGGAGAGGGTGCAGAGGAGATTTGCCAGGATGTTGCCTGGAATGGAGAATAGGTTGTACGAGGATAGGTTGAGAGTGTTAGGCCTTTTCTCATTAGAACGGAGAAGGATGAAAGGTGACTTGGTAGAGGTTTATAAGATGATCGGGGAATAGATAGTGTAGTCAGTCAGAGACTTTTTCCCCGGGTACAACAGAGTGTTACAAGGGGACATAAAGTTAAGGTGAAGAGTGGAAGGTATGGGGGGATGTCAGGGGTAGGTTCTTTACCCAGAGAGTAGTGGGGGCATGGAATGCGCTGCCTGTGGGAGTGGCAGAGTCAGAATCATTGGTGACCTTTCAACGGCAAATGGATAAGTACGTGGATAGGTGCTTAAGCTAGGACAAATGTTCGGCACAACATCGTGGGCCGAAGGGCCTGTTCTGTGCTGTATTGTTCTATGTTCTATGTTCAATGGAAACAGACCCTTTGGTCCACCACATTCCGACCGACCACATTCCTCAGCTAAACTCGTCCCACCTGCCTGGATTTGGCCCATACTCCCCTAAACCTTTTTTTATTCATGTACTTATCTAAATGTCTTTTAACTTGTCCAAATGTCTATTTTATCAATAATCTCACAGGATAGAAAAGTCCTGAGCAACAATGTAGAATAATTGAACAACATAGGTCATCAATGTCAGTGAGAAGTGTTGAAGCCCTCGAGTGTCTCTGGGGCATACAATGTTTCAGAAGCCAAAGGGCAAGTGCTGAAACGGTTACAATTGTATCTGCACTTCCTTGATCAGCAAGTCAGAAGTCATGGCTGATTGCTGCTTCCCACTGGTAATGCAACTTTCTCAAATTATTTCAATGTCTTAAAAAAACTAATTGAAATTACCAAGATAGGTTAGGTCAGTAGACAAGAGTACAAAAGTGAAGCAAATGGAAAACACTCTTGAGAATCATGAACAGTGTGAAACAAGATACTGATTCACGAAGAGTTCGGTATACACTTCTTTCCTGGCAATTTAATCCCACAAAGTCTGCTCACCAAAAGATTAATAAGTAATTAAATGAATGAGCTCCAAACATGCTTCCGCTGTCTTTTTATAAGATAATGATTGATAATAAAGTTTTGACTAACCAGCCCAGCCCATCCAAATGGCTTATGAAAGTGTATAGCATGAGCAGGAATAGGCTATTCAGCTCCTCCAGTCTGTTCTACCAATTGAATGAATTGCCTGTACCAGTGACTACAACTCAAAGATACTAATAAGATTTGGTATATCATGAAAGGTGTTCTAAATATGTAAGTTTTGCCTCTCTTTGAATAAACCTGCAATTTCTTTATTCGTTCAAGGTTATGGGCGTTGCTGACTAGGTCAGCATTTATTGCCATTACATAATTGCCCGGAGAGGAAGTCACATGCAAGTGAGAGCAAGGTGAGGATGGTAGGTTTGCTTCCTTGAAGGGTATGAGTGAACCAGATGTGTTTTCGTAACAATCTACAAGGGTCAGCACAGCATTGGGGGAATTGAATGTCCTCCACTGATTCTCTATGGATAATTAATCACAAACCCATCAATTCAGTTTAGGAAAGTAACTAAAAAAGATTAATAATGACAAAACACAAAGCAATTCTGTTGCTGATACAACATAACTATTGTGACTTCTCTGGTGCCAACACAATATATTATAAATGACCATTCACATCAGTAACATTTTCCCCAGGGTTGACACCGGAATAAAATCTACGATAATCTGTGATTCTATTCTATGATTCAAAATGTCAACCTGATAGATTATATGTTGATACAAATTCTTTGTTGTGTGAATAATGAGAGCTTTTATCTGTTTAAATCTTGCAAGCTGCTGGTACAGACTGCATTGGACTATGTTGCATTTCCGAGTGGGAAAATCTGCAGTTGTTCACTTTGGCAGGAGGAACAAAAAAAGCAGAATCTTCTTAAACAGCAATCATCTGCAGAATGCTGAGGTGCAGTGGGACTTAGGCGTTCTTGTACACAAGTTAGAAAGTTGCACAAGTTACAAATTGCAAAGATAGCACATAATCACAAAGGCTCAAGAGAAGGTTCAACTATCCCTTAATGTAAGAGGCATTGAACATAAAAGTATGGATCTTGTGCTTCAGCTATACAGGGCACATCTTGAATACTGTGTGCAGTTTGGTTTCCTTCTTTAAGGAAGAATTGCACCTGAAATAACTCCATGAAGGTCAGTAGCCCATCACCAATTCACTCTTTATTTCCACATCCATAGTACGTGGCACCGATCCAGTTAGTTCAGAGCTGGCTCCTACAGTGAACAGAACCCCTGACACTTCCATTTATATCTATCAGCCATGGGTCCCTGACTGTACCAGGCTATTAGCCCCAGTCAAGGACATCATATTTTTTGAGATCCACCTGACTGACCTTGTTCTAATCAATAAGCTGTTCTGAGGAGGCTTACTGGGTTGATAATTGTTTTACAAGGATCGGTGGGACAGGGCTAGGGTTTTAGAAGAGTGGATGGTGATCTGATTGATCTTGACAAGGTTGACATGATTCAGTCCAGAAGTAGGGTACACTGTTTTCAAATTGGGGGTCGCCTTTCAGAACAGAGATGAGGAGGGTTTTTTTTCTCTCTCAGATGTTTGTGCAACTCAGGAACTTGTTGCCTCAGAAGATGTGGAGGCAAGATCACCGAACAGTGTTAAGCCCAAGGTTGATAGATACTTGTTAGACAAAGGAACCAAGTTTACGGGGGTAGATGGGAAAGTGTCAATTGAATCAGACACAAATCAGCCATGACCTGATTTTGTATGTTCATATTTTCATAAGAGACCTTCAGTTCAGACTGTTCCAATCCAGTTCCTAGTGGTTCAGCTAAATATTGCATGTCTATCCAGATGCGACTTTGAAGTGTTCCCAACTGAAATACTCATAAATAACTTTAGTTCCTAGCTATAACATATAACAAAATGTATGCAGCAATATATAACATCCACCAGCTGTGAGTAAATGCGAAAAACTTAGATTGTATTATTGATCTTAATTTTCCAGAAAATATTGGTACATGGTACTATCTTAACTCAAGGATTGAATTAATTATTTCCTGTGGAATTGTCAATCAAATTGTGTTGTACACTGTGAATTTACAGTCTTTCTCCACAAGCTTTATATGATGGTGCATTAGTGCTGATGAAGGGCTTTTGCCTGAAAGATTGATTTTCCTGTTCCTGTGCGTGACCGGCTGTGCTTTTTTCAGCACTACTCTAATGCAGACACAGTTAGTGCATTACATTTGAACTAATTGTATCTGCAAATATATTTTTTAAAAATCTAATTACTCTCTGAGGTGTGAGAGAAACAGAAAAATTAAGTGGGAAAACATAAATTCCATTAGCAAATATGGAAAAGGATGATAGTAATATTATGAAAGAAAGCAGTTTTGAATGTCTTTTCAGTCTTGGAATAGTTACAATAATTTAGAGTTGGATTAACTGAGAATGGAGTAGAGATGTGTAAGATGCAACTTTAATCAATTTCTGAGTGACAAACTGGGATTCAATCCATTCACAAACTTTGCAAGAGGAATAAAACAGGTGATGGTGAGCTACCATGATATTTTGCACCACACTGGGTTTTAAATTTCTCACAATTATGTTGATGAAACCAAAGATTTTCAGACTTCTGGTACAGCAACACAGCACTGTAATCAGAATTGTGAACTTTGAGACTATGATTTATTTGCTAGCTTAAATTCAGAAGATAATTGTGAGAAGAGTAGCAGTACTTCATTTTGTGGTACTCAGACCTTAAAAGCTCCCCTCACATCATTTCATTGCCACTATAGTGATTTTAGCAATGTTACTTATCATTTCTCAACCTAATGTTCACACTTGATGTTGTGACAGCTGCCAGTAAAAATATCTGCTTTGCACCATATTTTCACTCTGCATGTAGACTTACATACAGCACATTCCATCATAGAAACTAGGACTATGAGCAGGACATTCAGCCCCATGTGGCTGTTCAACCATTGAATAAGAACTGCTGCTTTGTGCTATGTTTGCACACACTACATACACACATCCACATTGCTGGATGTTTGACATCATCAAGCAAGGAACATGGATGACACAATGCCAAGTTGATTCCATCCCCACATTTTCCAGCTGGGGACAGATGAATATTATGACTATCGTTAAGGAGCACAACATTTTCTGCAGAAATCCACAAATCCACGAGGTGAAAAATAATTCCAAAATCTTGACTTCCTCTTTTGTGGGAGTGACAATTTTTATGCATCTTTGAGATTTGTGGTGTGATTTCGACACTTCAAACAAAATCAGAGCTGTCAGCTCATGTGTCACTACTTTAAGAGTTGTGTGTGCTAAAAAGCCAAGGCCAGGATAACACCAAATGATCAGCAGACATGAGGAGTTCACACAGTAGCAGAAGGCTGAGACAGGTGGTGGCATAAGGATGATTTCTCTGGTGTAGGAAGCCAACACGCAGGTTAATGTTGGTTCAAATTCCACCTCCACAAATGGTGAAACTTTAACTCACTAAAAATTGAATTCATTTAATTCTGGAAATTAGAAGCTCACCTAGTGGTGACCATGTAACTATTGTCAATTGTTGTACAAAGTCATCTGGTTCAATAATGTACTTTAGGGAAAGAAATTTGCTGTCCTTACCTGATCTGACCATTCACAGCAATGTGGTTGACCATTAATTGCCCTCTGGGCAATTAGGGATAGCCATAAATGTTGGTCCATCCAGTGATATCTACATCCCACAAAGAGATATTGTAAAAAAGGAACGATTTGTGCCTAAGTTACTTTCTCACTGTTGCTTATCAGTTTGAATCTTGATTGAACCTGCTTGAGGTGTGCAAGCAAATTGAACCTACCACTTATTAAGCAAGTATAAGAATGGCGTCTCTATTTTAAGGAAAACCATAAAAGGATAGAAAATCTGCCTGACAGTTCAAAATTTCTTTGCAAAAGCTAGTCTTTCAGTTCCAAAAGACTGGCTAATCAATTTGGATCACATCAAGAAGTCTTGACACCAAACCTGGCAAGTTCTTCCCTATTCCCCAGTGTTTGGCATCACTGATACCTCCCTCTCCCCATGTATTATTTGGCAAACAATGAGCAAACAATTTGAAATATCTGTTGTATAATAGGTGCTTGTATGGGCTTGTATACGCTTGAGTTTAGAAGGCTAAGAGGGGATCTGATTGAGACGTATAAGATTATTAAAGGATTGGACACTCTGGAGGCAGGAAGCAAGTTTCCGCTGATGAGTGAGTCCCGAACGAGAGGACACAGTTTAAAAATAAGGGGTAAGCCACTTAGAACAGAGTTGAGGAGAAACTTCTTCACCCAGAGAATGGTAGGTGTATGGAATGCTCTGCCCCAGAAGACTGTGGAGGCCAAGTCTCTGGATACTTTCAATAAAGAGTTGGATAGCGCTCTTAAGGATAGTGGAGTCAAGGGTTATGGGGATAAGGCAGGAACAGGATACTGATTGAGGATGATCAGCCATGATCATAATGAATGGTGGTGCTGGCTTGAAGGGCAGAATGACTACTCCTGCACCTATTGTCTATTGTCTCTTGCCTTTTTTTGTCAGTTTGAGAGAGCAATAAGTAGAAAATAATCAACTTTTTATAAAAAGGTATTCGATGTAATGTTGTATTATTTTCACAATAAACATATATCACAAATTTGCTTTCCTTTATTTTTCATAGGATATGGACAAGCAGAGAAAATGCAACTTTTAAAAGAAGTAATACTTGGAAATGAACACACTGGTCATTCTCAACCTCCATTTTTGAAGTGTACTGTCTCTGCTATTTGCCAGTTTTACTGATATTTCCTTCTGGTCATTGCCAGTTAGACCAGCACTTATTGCCCATTCCTAATTTCCCTTCAACCAAACAGTTACTTTGAGAGGATAGTTAAGAGTTAACCACATTGCTGAGTGTCTGGAGTTGCATGGAGGTAAAGATGAAAGATTTCCTTCCCTGTAGAGCATTATTAATATAACCATTGCCAACTTATGTGGTTACATGGTCATCATTATTATTATTCCAGATGAAAAATGAAATCACATATCACCATTTGCCCTGGTTGTATTTGAACACATATCCCCCAACAATAGCTTGATCTTCTGGATGTTTTATGGAAGGGTGAAGCTGGTTTCTATGACCATTGGTGAGGTTTGTGTACAGTGGCAGAGTAAGTGTCAGTGTGAGAAAGCAGAGTAGCTAGTCCTACCTAACCTACAAAGTGCAGAATATCATTGACCTTTTCCCTGTACTGTTGTGAATTTTGTCTGACCCTGGTGGCAGCAGGGACTCAGGCCGCTATTCATGTCAGGTTTGATGCCTTGGCTGCTTCTGGTGGTCTGGTAGGTAGAGAGTGGCCCACCTCTCAACCATCCTATCAACCAGGACCTCCTATTTGTAAAGACAGGTGCCAACTTCCCTTTCTGAGATGTTTCAGTTCCCTGAGAGGCTACTTGCAGCATCTGAAGTGACATGTGGTTGGGCCTTAAAGATGAAGAATTCCTGACTCAATATGTAGATAGGCCGACTAGAGAAGGAGCCATATGGATTTGGTGCTTGGCAACCAACCATGCCAGGTTATCATAGAATCCCTAAGAATCAGAAAACCCCGACAATGTGGAAACAGGCCCTTTGCCCAACAAGTCTACACCAACCCTCCAAAGAGTAACCCACTGGGACCCAATCCCCTCCCCTATATTAATGTTTAACTAATGCACCTAACCTACACATCCCTGAACACTATGGGCAATTTAGCACGGCCAATTCACCTAACCTGCACATCTTTGGATTGTGGGAGGAAACCGGTGCAATTGGAGGAAATCCAAGCATACACGGGGAGAATGTGCAAACAGTTGCTCGAGACTAGAATTGAACCCGGGACCCTGGCGCTGTGAGGCAGCAGTGCTAATCACTGAGCCACTATGTCGCCCTATCAGAAATCTCAGTGGGAGAGCATTTCGGTGATAGTGATCACAATTCTCTGACCTTTACTATAGTCATGGAGAGGGATAGGAGCAGATGGTATGGGAAAGTATTCAATTGGGGGAGGAGAATCACAATGCTATTAGGCAGGAACTGTGGAGCATAACTTAGGAACAGATATTTCAGGGAAATGCACAACAGAAATGTGCAGGATGTTTAGGGAGTGTTTGCTGTGAGTGCTGCATAGGTTTGTCCCACTGAGGCAGGGAAGAGATGGTAGGTTGAAGGAACCTTGGGTGACAAGGAAGTGGAACATATAGTCAAGAGGAAGAAGGAAGCTTATGTAAGGTTGAAATAGCAAAAATCAGACAGGGCTCTAGAGGTTTACAAGGTAGCCAGCAAAGAACTGAAGAATGGACTTAGGAAAGCTAGAAGGGGACATGGAAAAGCTTTAGCTGGTATGATTAAGGAAAACCCTAAGGTATTCTACACTTATGTGAGGAACAAGAAGATGGCCAGAATGGGGGTAGGACAGTTCAGGGATAGGAGAAGAAACTTGTGCCTGGAATCTGAGGAAGTAGGGGAGGTCCTCAATGAATAATTTGCTTCGGTATTCACTAGTGAGAGGGAACTTGTCATTTTTGAGGACAGCGTGAAACAGGCTGATATGTTAGAACAGGTTGATGTTAAGAAGGAGGATGTGCTGGAAATTTTGAAAAACATGAGGATAAATAAGTCCCCTGGGCCAGACGGGATATACCCAAGGTTGCTACAGGAAGCAATGGAAGAGATTACTGCAACTTTGGCAATGATTTTTGTGTCCTCACTGTCTCTGGAGCATAGCCAGATGATTGGAGGCTGGCAAATGTTAATCCCTTGTTCAAGGAAAGAAATTGGGATAACCCTGTGAATTATAAACCAGTCAGTCTTATGTCAGTGGTGGGCAAATTAATGGAGAAGATTCTGAGATACAGGATTTATGATTATTTGGAAAAGCATAGTTTGATTAGAAATAGTCGACATGGCTTTGTGAGGAATAGGTCATGCCTCACAAGCCTTATAGAACATAGAACATAGAAAGATACAGCGCAGTACAGGCCCTTCAGCCCTCGATGTTGCGCCGACCGAATCCTACCTAACCTACACTAGCCCAATAACTTCCAAATGCCTATCCAATGCCCGCTTAAATGACCATAAAGATGGAGAGTTCACCACTGCTACTGGCAGGGCATTCCATGAACTCACAACCCGCTGTGTAAAGAATCTACCCCTAACATCTGTCCTATACCTACCACCCCTTAATTTAAAGCTATGTCCCCTAGTAACACCTGACTCCATTAGCGGTAAAAGGTTCTCAGTGTTGACCCTATCTAAACCCCTAATCATCTTATACACCTCTATCAAATCTCCCCTAAACCTTCTCTTCTCCAATGAGAACAGCCCCAAGTGCCTCAGCCTTTCCTCATAAGATTTTCCTACCATTCCAGGCAACATCCTGGTAAACCTCCTCTGCACTCGTTCCAATGCCTCCACATCCTTCCTATAGTATGGCGACCAAAACTGCACACAATACTCCAGATGAGGCCGCACCAGAGTCTTATACAGTTGCAACATGACCTCAGGACTCCGGAACTCAATTCCTCTACCAATAAAGCCCAGTACACCATATGCCTTCCTCACAGCACTATTTACCTGGGTGGCAACTTTCAGAGATCTGTGTACATGGACACCAAGATCCCTCTGCTCATCCACACTACCAAGTAGCCTACCATTAGCCCAGTAATCCACCTTCTTGTTACTCCTACCAAAATGAATGACTTCACACTTAGCTACATTGAATTCCATTTGCCACATTTCTGCCCAGCTCTGCAACTTATCTATATCCCGCTGTAACCTACCACTTCCTTCCTCACTATCCACAACTCCACCGACTTTTGTGTCATCCGCAAACTTGCTTACCCAGCTTTCAAGCCCTTCCTCTAGATCATTTATAAAGATAACAAAAAGCAATGGTCCCAAAACAGATCCTTGTGGTACACCGCTAGTAACTGCACTCCAAGATGAACATAGTCCATCAACTACTACCCTCTGTCTCCTTCCAGCCAGCCAATTCCTAATCCAAACCTCTAATGTATCCTCAATGCCATACCTCCGTAGTTTTAGCATTAGCCTACCATGGGGAACCTTATCGAACGCCTTACTAAAATCCATATACACAACATCTACTGCTTTACCCTCGTCCACTTCCTTAGTCACCTTCTCAAAGAATTCAATAAGGTTTGTGAGGCACGACCTGCCCTTCACAAAACCATGCTGGCTATCCTTGATCACGTTATTCCTATCCAGATGTTCATAAATCTTATCCCTTACCATTCTCTCTAAGACTTTGCCCACCACTGAAGTCAGACTCACTGGCCTATAGTTACTAGGGCTATCCCTACTCCCTTTCTTGAACAAACCTTATTGAATTATTGAATTATTGAATTTTTTGAGGATGTGACAAAATACATTGCTGAAGGTAGAGCAGTGAGTGTGGGGTACATGGATTTTAGCAATACATTTGATCAGGTTCCCCATGGCAGGCTCATTCAGAAAGTAAGGAGGCATGCGATACAGAGAAATTTGACTGTCTGGACATAGAATTGGTTGGACCAAAGAAGATAGAAGGTGGTAATACTTGTAAAGTATACAACCTGGATCTTGATGACCAGTGGTATTCTACATGGATCTGTTCTGGGACCTCTGCTCTTTGTGATTTTTATAAATGACTTGGAAGTGGAAGGGTGGGTTAGTAAGTTTGCTGATGACACAAAGGTTGGTGGAGTTGTGGATAGTGTGGAGGGCTATTGTAGATTGTGACAGGACATTGATAGGATGCAGAACTAGGCTGATAAGTGGCAGATGGAATTCAATCTGGAAAAGTGTAAAATCATTCACTTTGGAAGGTTGACTATAAATGCAGATTAGAGGGTTAAAGGCAGGATTCTTGGCAGTGTGGAGGAACAGAGGGATCGTGGGGCCCATATCCATAGATCCCTCAAAGTTGCCACCTGAGCTGATAGGGTTGTAAAGAAGGCATATGGTGTGTTGGCTTTCATTATCAGGGGGATTAAGTTTAAGAACCACAAGGTTATGCTGCAGCTCTATAAAGCCCTGGTTAGACCACACTTGGAATATTGTGTTCCGATCTGGTCACATCATTAGAGGAAGGATGTGGAGGAAACTTTAGGGAGGGTGTATAGGAGATGTACCAGGATGCTACCTGGACTGGAGGACATGTCTTATGAAGAAAGGTTGAGGGAGCTGGGGTTTTTCTATTGGAATGAACAAGGATGAGGGATGACTTGACGGAGGTGGACAAGATGATGAGAGGCATAGATAGAGTGGATAGCCAGAGACATTTTCCCAGGGCAGAAATGGCTATCATGAGGGGGCATAATTCTAAGGTAACTGGAGGAAGATTTAGAAGGGATGTCAGAGGCAGGTTCTTTACGTAGAGAGTGGTGGGTGCATGGAATGCACTGCCAGCAGTGGTAGTGGAGTCAGGCGGCATTAGGGACATTTAAGCAATTGTTGGATAGGCAATTAGATGATAGTAAAATAAAGGGTATGTAGGTTAGTTTGAGCTTAGAGTAAGATTAAAGGTAAGCACAACATGGAAAGTTGAAAGGCCTACTCTGTGCTATACTATTCGATGTTCTATGCTTTCTGACACCTGCAGCTTATACACTAGCAGCCATGGAAGGTTTACTTCTGCTGCTGCATGACGGATGCCAATGAAGTTGATTGCACAGTTAATGAGGCAAGAAAGACAATGTGAATAATGTTGTGAGCAATAACAGAACACTGTCCATGAAATTCCCTTAAAATAACACTTCAGCTGAAAAATGGGCACTACCAGACCTTTGCGCTTTTTTCCGAGATTAGGACTTAAACCTATAACCTTGTGGCATCAGAAGCAAGAACGAAACTAACTGAACAAAACACTTTCTACAGCTGCTTTTCAATGCCTAGTACATAAAACAATTCAATATAATATTCAAGAATTCCAGAATATCAGCCAAGATGAGTTGCTAGCAATCTTGACACGAGAGATTGCATTTTGGTGACTGATTTCTTGGTAATTGTTTTTAATGACTGATTTGGTTTTACTCATCAGTTACAGACTTTTTCATGAATTTCAGTGAGATATGTGTGTACAGCAGGCCATGTCAACAATAAAGTGATAGCTAAGGTCATAACAAACCAAGTCATCCATCTGGGAATGTTTTGACTGGAAACTAATGTTCACTATTGATCCACCTCAGTGTTTTCACTCACTGCTCTGCCTCTTGGCTTTGTTTATTTTACACCTGCTGAAAATAAGAAATTAAAATTCAGGCATGTGCTTCCCATTAAATCACAGCTGAATCTCAAAAATGTGCCATATCAAAGGACTATGAGGAGCATACATTTTGAATCAATGTTAATAATGTGTGGGGACTTACAAGATTGTATCACCAATACCTCAGTCCAACTCAAGTATTACAATTTATGACATATGACCAGCTAAAGACTCTAATAGCACAAGGGATGGTGATTAGCTCGTCTCTTATTTGCTTTGAAAGGTGTGGCACTGTAAAAGCACAGCAGGTCAGGCAGCAACCAAGGAGCAGAGGAATTGACGTTTTGGGCATAAGCTCTTATCAAGAATGTGGATGACTATCTCCTATTGGCGATGATCATTGCCTGGCATTTGAGTAACATTCATGTTACACAAATGTTAGGCTAAAACAATTACCTGAAGAAGGGCTTATGCCCAAAATGTCGAATTTCCTGTTCCTTGGATGCTGCCTGACCTGCTGCGCTTTTCCAGCAACACATTTTCAGCTCTGATCTCCAGCATCTGCAGACCTCACTTTCTCCTAAAACAATTACCAATCAGAAACAATCTAACTACCAACTCTTGCCATTCAATGATGCTACCATCACTGAATCCCCCACTATCAACATCCTGGGGATTATCCTTGGCCAGAAACTCAACTGGACTCACTACATAAACGCAATGGCTACAAGAGCAGGTCAGAGGCAAGGACTACTGCGACAAGTAACTTAGCTCCTGTCTTTCCAAAGCCTGTCCAACATCTACAAGGTACAAGTCCGGAGTGTGATGGAATACTCCCCACTTGCCTGGATGAGTGCTGCTCCAACAACATTCAAGAAGTTTGACACAATCCAGGACAAAGCAGCCCACTTGATGGCACTACATCCATAGGCATCCACTCCTTCCAAGACTGGCACTCAGTAGCAGCAGTGTATGCTATCTACAAGATGCACTGCAGAAATTCATCAAAGATCCTCAGACAGCACCATCCAATTCCACGACCATTTCCGTCTTGAAGGACAAGGGCAGCGGATACATGGGAACACCGCCATCTTCAAGTTCCCCTCCAAGCCACTCACAATCCTGACTTGAAAATGTATCATCGTTCCTTCACTGTCACTGGTTCAAAATCCTGGAATTCCCTCCCTAATGGCATTGTGGGTCAATGCACAGCAGGTGGACTGCAGTGGTTCAAAAAGGCAGATCACCACCACCTTCTCAAGGGCACGGAGGGATGGGCAATAAATGTTGGCCAGCCAGCAATGGCCACATCCGACAAATGTATAAAATAAAACTCAAAGTTTGGAGACAGGAACGGACTATCAAACCTTCTTCACCATTGAACACAGTCGTTTCTTATTTTCAGCTTCAATCCCAGTTTCCCAGCCACTCCTCAAATCTCTGATCTGCTGAGAGACCAACTTGTACATCTTACCCAAGCCTTAAATATATTTAACGATAGAGCATCAATGCCCTCAATGCATACAGAGTTGCAAAAATACATAACCCCTTCAACTAAAGAAATTGCTCCTTATCTCAATCCCAAGTGATCATCCCTTTCTTCTGAGACTGTGCCCTCATCTTTTGATTCCCCAGACGCGAGAACCAACTTTCAACATCAACCTCTACAAAATCTTTAATGTTTCAGTGGGATTGCCTCTCATTCTTTGAATCACCAAAGAGAATGGGCTCAATTTGCTCAGCCAGTCATCAACAACTCTATCGCTCCAGGGGCCATCCCTTTATTTAATAAAACCCTGGTTGGGGGGGGGGTGGATTTTCGCACAGCCCACCACAAAAGTAAGTCAAGTGTGTCAAGGATTCATAGAAATTGGCCGTTAGCCCTCACAACATATCCTCAGGGCAAAGAAGTCAATTCTGGGCCTTGCAGTTTGGCCTTTGCTGTTAAAGCAATATGCCTGGCACCCATTATATGTTGAATATGGACAGGACCCACTCCAAATTTCTTTCATACATGAATATTTTAAATGGTCATCCGAAAAGTTGATGCTTTTGTATTGAGAGATAAAGTGTGCGCACAACAGTTAGTTTTCCAGTTGGGTTAACTAGATAGCAATTGAGATGGCTTGCCCCCATCTCCATCACTGCAATACTGGAGACAATTATAACAGCTGCCTGAAGTGAAATCTGCTCATACAACACTGAGCAGGTGTTGAACCTGGAATCCACCTGCTCTGTGTGTACATGAGTTTACATCGCATCGAGCTCATTAAATGCAATTTAATTGTCAGATATGAAACAGTTGGAACATTCAAATTGCTCTTTACTTGGAGTAGATGGAAAATTGACCTTAATATGAATTGCCAATGGACTACTCAGTACTTTTGTATCTGTTATAATTAATACTGCCATCTGGAGTCTTGCTCACCAGTTCAACTAAGATTTTGACAGTGTCACCAACAGTTGGTTGAAGTAGCATTATGCGATAAATATTACCAAAATTAGAAATGTGTAGTAATCCATTTCCAGTTTTAAAATAAAGAATATTTGCATTTTTACAGTCATCCATTGTCTTCGGGTGTTCCCAAACAACTTGTAGCCATGTAAGAGATTTTGCAATGTAGTCACTATTGTAATATTAGCAATGAAACAAGCACAGCAAGCTCGCATAATGAAAACAAAACCCTTCAGAATGACTGATTTAACGATGTTCATGTATCTATGACTCTATGACCCATGACCAGTTCTTGTTCTCCAGCAGAATGTTATTTGAGGATGTGTTGGACTGGATTCTCATCTTTGAGACCAGGGTGGGTGTTGGAAAAGAATTCCCCAATCTCCCTGTTTCAAGAAGAAAGTAGCTCTGGACATGGTCTCCATTAGCAGTGATGTGGGCTGTTATGGTTGTTTAAAGGGTTTTTATTGAGGACAATGAAATCAGTCAGACCCTCTTGTCCTCACCTCTCATACAGTTTCACTCTCTCACCTCCACACATTGCCTAAGCTCCACCTTAGTTGCCTCATGCCTCTCCACAGACTCCCATATCCCCTCCCAAGTGTATATTGATATATGGGCTGAAAATGTGTTGCTGGTTAAAGCACAGCAGGTTAGGCAGCATCCAAGGAACAGGAAATTCAACGTTTCGGGCCAGAGCCCTTCATCAGGAATGAGGAGAATGTGTTCTCCTCATTCCTGATGAAGGGCTCTGGCCCGAAACGTCAAATTTCCTGTTCCTTGGATGCTGCCTAACCTGCTGTGCTTTAACTAGCAACACATTTTCAACTCTGATCTCCAGCATCTGCAGACCTCATTTTTTACTTGAATATATTGATATATGTCAGAGCACAGACATCTGTTAGAGTCTTGGAACAGCTGAGTCCAAAAGCAAGCATTGTCTGATTGATATTTCCCAATCACCGATCTATTTCACTAACTTTTTTACACGAGATAAAGAAATTTCAAATGCTTGCAGCTTTTGCTATTTACGCCTTGTCTTAAGTAGCCTGGATGGTTGACACCTTTAATGTCCTGTATTGAAAGGAGTCTTTCTTTTAAGAAATTGTGTGACTGAATGAATAATTTTAATCAAGGTCTTGTCTTAAAAAAAGTTCTTGTTGTTATATTTGGATTCATTCATTCTATTCATAAGGTAAACAGATTTGCCACAGGTGGGCATAGTGGGTTTGAGGACCATAATATGGGTGGGCACAGTTCAGTATGAGGGCCCACGGAGGGGCGGGGAGATTGGTGGGCAGACATAGCTTGACAGTGGGGTAATGGGATCCTTCAACCCTACCTTTCAAAACATTCACTCAGCCAGACTGCAGTTCACAACAGCTCTGATAATCATGAACAACAAATATTTGAAAGGCCTGCAAGGCTCTATGAAAATTATGGGAGGACGAGGCTATGCATACCTCCTCAATGCAGCTCTTCAGCCAATTATGCTGGAAAAGGGGCTGACTGCCTGAACTTGAAAGCCTACACCCTTAAAAGGCACTGCTAAAATCAAAAACCCTGGGAATTAGATCAGGAATCCTGGTGTCAGGTCTTACTCTCCATTTTCACATTTTCACAGTGTTTCCCTGACTCCGTGAATACCCAGTCCTTAGTGTACAAGTTCAACATCTCAGCTTAAAGATAGCACTTGCAACATTTCACCATTCCCTTTGTATTGCTCAGGAACATCTGTCCTGATTTTGAAGCAACTTTCAAAGAAACTTAAGATCCGAACAGCAACTGCAATAATTGAATAGTAAACGAGAAAGACACACACACACCAACAAAATTACAATCACAAGGAAGAAGCTTTATTCCCTTTACTTACAAAGATATGGTGAGGTCAATTATGCAACATCTTTTGCTGAACTAGATAACCGAAAGATCAATTTTAAAACATCTTGAGTTTGCACGAGTCAGCTGCTCACTGAACAAATTTGCTGAGGCATGAGGGGAGAGTTTTGAGTTATGTTTCATGAACATGAATAAAGTGCAATAACAACAATAATTTTGAGAGTTATCGGTTGGTTTGTCTCTCTTGCAGAACAATGATAAACTATCAATCGTTATAACCATGTAATGCAATTCTCCAACATTTTGGTATTTATCTGTCCAAACAGAGAATGAAAAATCAAATTCATGTTGCAAACTGACAGTAAAACCAAAAAAAAAGGTTCTTTTAAGGTTAGATGTCAAAAAACCCTACAAATTGCATTTTGAGTTAAGAGTCAAATACACAAACATCTATCACTATTTGTATTACAGGTATTCCAGACTGGAATCAAATCTTTTATGATAGATCCCACTTTTAACATTTCTATCCTTCCAATTTTAGCTCAAGACAAATGGGAAACTGTATCCACACTAAGATAGCAGCTACATCTACCAACTTAGAAAACATTCATTTCAACCTCATTTTGGATCATTCTATCAAAGTTGGAATATGTCTCCAATGTAAGTCCTCTAGGAATGACCAGATTTAAGTATTTGGCTTTACAATGAAAGCAGCAAGCAATGCAAAGTATAATTTAAAAAGCTAACTATAATTTATATACATGATTTAGATGTGAACAATGGAGATATGGTTAGTAACTTTGCAGATGACACCAAAATTGGTGATGTAATGGACAGCGAAGAAGGTTACCTCAGAGTGCAACAGGATCTTGATCAATAGGCCGAGGAGGTGGCAGATGGAGTTTAATTTAGATAAATGTGAGGCACTGCATTTTGGAAAGGCAAATCAGGGCAGGACTTATACAATTAATGGTAAGGTCCTGGAAATATTGCTTAATAAGGAGACCTTGTAGTGCAGGTTCATAGTTCATTGAAAGTGGAACCCCAGGCGGAAAGAATAGTGAAGAAGGTTGTGCTTGTCTTTATTGGTCAATATTTTGAGTACAGGAGATCGGAGGTCATGCTGCGACTGTACAGGACATTAGTTAGGCCACTATTGGGCTACTGTAGGCAACTCTGGTCTCCTTGCTACATGAAAACTGTTATGAAACTTGAAAGAGCTCAGAAAAGATTTACAAGGATGTTGCCAGGGTTGTAGGGTTTGAGCTGTAGGGAGAGGCTGAACAGGTTGGGACTGTTTTCCCTGGAGGATTAGAGTCTGAAGGGTGACCTTATAGAGGTTTATAAAATCCTGAGGGGCACAGATGGGATAAATAGACAATGTCGTATTCGCTGGGATGGGGGAGATCAGAACTAGAGGACATAGATTTAAAGTAAGAGGGGAAAGACTTGAAACAGATATAAGGGGCATTTTTTTTTCATGCAGAGAGTGGTGCGTGTATGAAATGAGCTGCTAGAGGAAGTGGTGGAGGCTGGTACTATTTCAACATTTAAAAGGCATCTGGATGTGTATATGAACAGTAAGGGTTTAGAGGGATATGGGCCAAATGCTGGCAAATAGAACTAGAGTCATAGAGATGCACAGCAAGGAAACAGGCCCAACTCATCCGAGCTGACCAGGTATCCCAACCCAATCTAGTCCCACCTGCCAGTACCTTTAGGTCTCTCTTATATCTTTCTCCTCTCACTCTAAACCCATGACATCTAGTTCTGGACTCCCCACCCCAGGGAAAATACAATGTCTATCCATGCCCCTCATAATTTTATAAACCTCTATAAGGTCACCCTTCAGACTCCGATCCTCCAGGGAAAACAGCCCCAACTTGTTCAGCCTCTCCCTACAGCTCAAACATGACTGTATGGTCAATGGTAAGCAATTCTATGGACAAACCTTCGTCTTCGTTGGAGAGAAGAAGTTTGAGAGGTGACTTAATAAAGACATATAAGATAATCAGAGGGTTAGATAGGGTGGACAAGGAGAGCCTTTTTCCAAGTATGGTGACGACGAGCACGAGGGGTCATAGCTTTAAATTGAGGGGTGATAGATATAGGATAGATGTCAAACGTAGTTCCTTACTCAGAGAATAGTAAGGGTATGGAATGCTTTGCCTGCAATGGTAGTAGATTCGCCAACTTTAAGAACATTTAAGTCATCATTGGACAAGCATATGGATGTACATGGAATAGTGTAGGTTAGATGGGCTTCAGATTGGTATAGCAGTTTGGCACTGAAGGACCTGTACTGTGCTGTAGTGTTCTATGTTCTATGTTCTCTGGCCTCATGAATGTTTACCTAACACCCTTATCTGAATCCTTGTGCTTTCACAATGCATCTTATTCAATCATTTTCCAATACTGACCATTCCATCTATTATTCAATCCTCCTCTCTGCTCGCAGGATGGGGAACTGTCCTTACTGTCTGAATCTGTCTGTCCATAGGAATTTAATGGAATCTCTTCCATGCTTATTGTGTTTTTTTTAAGTCAACTATTCAAAATCTATAACTATGAATATCTGGGAAACTTAAATAAAGTAAATCTAGATATTGTTGTAAAATAAAGTAGATCTCAGACTTTAAATCAGTGTGAATGGAATTCTACCAGCAGACTGAAGGGTGTACTTATCCAGCTCTCTCTGTGTAAACAACTGCAGCTGTGTATTTGCACCAGGTCCCCTTGTGTACTCACTGTAAGATCCTTTGTGTGCTATCTTAATCTTCTTACCTTGAACATATTCTGTCTACAAAGCTACATTTGTCCTAACTTACAATTTACTTTAATACCACATTAAACAAGCTGTTGCTTCAGCTAATAAACAAATTCTCCACCATTTTATGTCAACAAAAACTCATAGGCAGCCATTTTTACTTCACTTCAGTCAGGGAAGCCCCAGTGTGGGTGAGAAAATAAAATTCCCCATGCCGAGAAAAGAAATTCCAATTTTTCCCTTAAGGTTTAAAAGGCTAGATGACAATCTCATTCGGAATCATGTATTATTATCTCATTATTAATTGTGTTTGCCTCGTTTCTATGCTGGTTGCTATTCATCCAGGATCCATTGGGAAAAGAAACAGTGGTGATTCCCAACTTGAAAGTCAGAGTGGTTACCAGGGATGCAGTTTGCTGGTCTCTCCTTGGGGCCTCCAGGCTGGCTATTACTCCCCAACATCTCAAGGCGTACTCCATGGGCATTGACCACCTCCGGCCTCTATCCACAGAAGTAAGCACTGGCAAAATTCTGCATAGGGAAATGATCTTCATGCTGTTCCATCACATTTATTTTAACTTCTCCATAGAGGCTCAAAATCTACTTCTCTCATTTTTGCATGCAGTATATTCTCTTCCCCATCCCATTCCCCCACAAATATATGATATTCCTGCCCTCTGCATTTCCTACAAACATACTTTGGGCACTATGTTGATGTAGCACAGTACCATACAACAATATGAATGCCCCCTTGACTGTGTCATGTTGGCAAATGTGACAAGTTGCCTAGCCTAATGTCTGCGCTGTAAAGCAAGGTAAGACCGAAGTGCAGTGAGCTTCCAGCTAAGTGCAAGTTGAATGAGCACTAATGTAAAGCACAACGTTTAAAGTGTGTAAGGTGGCTGGGTGATCCAGCACATGAAGAGGCCTAGCTGCAGCATTGTAATGAAAGAACTCAGCAAGCTTCAGTATTAAAGGAGCTGAATTGTATTTTCAGTTTAGTCACGATGTGCCATGATGATGCTAAGACTGGTGTTTTAGATTAGATTAGATTCCCTTCAGTGTGCAAACAGGCCCTTCGGCCCAACCACTCCACACTGACCCTCTGAAGAGTAACCCATCCAGACCCATTTCCCTCTGATTAATGCACCTAATGCTATGGGCAATTTAGCATAACCAATTCACCTGACCTGCACACCTTTGGATTATGGGAGGAAACTGGAGCATGCGGAGGAAACACACGCAGACACAGGGAGAACGTGCAAACTCCATTCAGACAGTTGCCTGAGGCTGGAATCAAACCCACATTGCTGGTGCTGTGAGGCAGCAGTGTTAACCAGCATGCCGCCCCTGGCTCATTTACCTGCTGCACCATTGTTGCACGTTCCTTGGGACCATGACAAATATGCTGAGCCAGGTGGCTAAATGAAACCAGGCCAGCAGGGTCTGGTGTCACGGCCTGAAATTGGCAGTCCTGAGGAAACAGGGTGGCTCACCTCATCCAGTCCAGCAGGACCTTCAAGTCCCTGTCTGTGAAGAAGGGGACCAATTTGGCATTACGACCTGTCTCCTTTGCAAAAATGGTGGAGAAACACACTGTTCAGGCAAGTCGCTGGCTTGCCACATGTGATATGGTGACCAGCTGAAGTTCAGAGATGGCCGGAGGTTCCTGCCACTGGCAAACACTTCCGCCTCTGCTGACTGCAAAGTTGTGCGAGAGGATTCATTGTGGAGGGAGGATTCATAATTAACGTGAGGTGAACCCCAGAGAATTGCCTGAGGAAAGGGATTCGGCTCCCAGAGGAAAACCCGACATGCAGCTCCCTGAAAATGTCACTTAGCCATAATATGGGAAAATTCAACTCACACTGTCTACACAAAGGACTGGTAAGGAAGAAAGAACCAGTGAATTCTGGAACAGAGAGCTGCTTTGAAACAACTATAGCCCCATAGCAGATAGTTGAAGCTGCAAAGTAATTTATCTTCACATAAACTTTAATGTATTTTTTCTTCCAGCTTCTCGCTAATAATGTATCCCACCACCCCCTGCTCCGTCCCTCGCCTAAAGCTTTGTTTTCACTATGGGATTTGGGATTTGGTAAAAGGTGGTAACCCTAACTCTATCATTTGATTTTGTTGCTGTCAACAGAACCCACAGAAGGGCAGCTCCCGTGATGTCTATTTGAGAATTTAATGATTTTCTGTAATGCTCTGATGAGCTGAAGTGCAGCAGCTTTGAAATTCCAGATGGTGCAAGGTTTCCTTGCGACATCTGACTCCGTCATGAACAAATGAGACAAGAATTTGATCTCAACAAACTCCTCAAACAGCAGAGTGAAGGTTATAAATTGCACAACACATGTCTCAAAAAGACAAAGCAGCACTAACTTTTATTTTAACTTAATAAAATAACACAGGTAATAAAGGAAGGCAAAATGTCTGGCTACCACAAGGGAACAATTCATAAACATGTTTCATATCCATTTTAATGGATTATTATTAACAGATGTTTCAGCTGGGGAGTGGTTTTGTTGCTGTGAAACTAAGCTGTGCTCACATTATGGGAATTGCCATAAAGTTGTCACACTTAGAATTAAAGTATTTGTCATCTCTTCCTCGGTTCATTTATTACACTCTATTGATGTTTTTAGTGCAGTTTTAGTTATTGATATTGTGCAAAAAAGCAAGTAGAACTGCTTTGTCCTCAACTCAGCCTGAATTAAACACCCCAGAATAGAAACTGAACATAATAAAATGATAACAATGGGGTCCAATTTTGGAAATCAATATCCTGGACCCCAAGAAAATCCTAAAGACTTTTGACCTGAGATCATTTGTGCCTTGCCAAAAGTAGGGCAGTAGCACAATGAAAATGTAAAAGCAGGTGTTGGAAATACTGTTTTATTCCCCTTCTTCCCTCAATTGACCTGGGAATTTTTGCAAAGAGATGGCAAAAGTATCAGCCCTAATAATTCAAGCTAATGTTAGGATGATATTTATTGGAATTTAGAAGAATGAGGAGTGGAAGAATCTCATGGAAGCCCTCAAAATTCTAACCGGACTAAACAGAATAATTGTAGGAAGACTGTTCCCAGTGACCCAGAGAATCCATAACCAGGGGTCACAGTTTAAGGATACAGGGTGGGCCATTTAGTACTGAGATGAGGAGACACTTCTTCACCGAGAGACAGTAAGCTTTCAGAATTCTATGCCACAGAAATCAGCTGATGCCAAAACATTGAATCTTTTCAAGAAGCAGTTAGACATTGTTCTTCCAGCTAAAGATATCAAATGGTACAACAGTGTAAGACAAGGATTTAGAAGGATGTTGCCAGGATTAGAGTATTTGAGCTATAGGGAGAGGCTGAACAGGCCGGGGCTGTTTTCCCTGGAGCGTCGGAGGCTGAGGGATGACTTTATAGAGATTTTAAAAATCATAAGGGGCATGGATAGGATAAATAGACAAAGTCTCTTCCCTGGGGTGGGGGAGTCCAGAACTAGAGGGCATAGGTTTAGGGTGAGAGGGGAAAGATATAAAAGGGTTCTAAGGGGCAACTTTTTAATGCAGAGGGTGGTGCGTGTTTGGAATGAACTGCCAAAGGAAGTGACAGAGGCTGGTACAATTACAGCATTTAAAAGGCAGCTGGTTGGGTATAAAAATAGGAGCAGTTTAGAGAGATATGGGCCAAGTGCTGGCAAGTAGGACTTGATTAATTTAGGATGTCTGGTCAGCATGGATACGTTGGACCAAAGGGTCTGTTTCTGTGCTGTATATTTCTATGACTCTTTGACTCTATGACAGGGGTGAGGCCACATCTGGAGTATTGTGTGCAGTTTTGATGATCACATTACAGGAAGGATATAACTGCTCTGGGGATGGTTCAGAGAAGATTTATGAGAATGTTGCTAGGGCTGGAGAATTGTGGCTACGAGGAGAGATTGGAGAGGTTGGGGTTGTTTTCCTTGGAACAGAGGAGGCTGAGGGGCGGTGTGCTGGAGGTTTACAAAATTGTCAGGGGTAAAGATAGAGTAGACAGGAGGAATCTGTTATCCCTGATAGAGAGTTCAAAAACCAGGGATCAGAAATTAAAACTAGGTGGCAGAAGGATTAGAGGGCTTGGGAGGAGAAACATTTTTATGCAGAGGGTGGTGGGGTGGGTGGTATTCGCTGCCTGAGTTAGTGTTGGAGGTAGAAACCCTAAACTCTTTTAAAAAGCACCTAGATCAACACCGTAAGAACTGTAAACTGCAGAACTATGGGCTGTGTGCAGGAAGATGGGATTAGAAAGGACATTTGGGTATCTTTGAGTCAGCATGGACAATATGGGCTGAATGGCTCCCTTTTGTGTTGTAACATTTTCGTGGTTCTATGGCTTGAAGAGAAAGTGGGAACAGGATGGTGAGTTGGATGATCAGGATGATCATGTTGATTGGAGCAGCTTTGAAAGGCCAAATGGCTTAAATCTGTTTCTATTTTCTATTTTTATGTAATCTGGGTTCTTCGGTAAAAAGGGCTGACAACTCTCTAGGATATTACTGTAGTGTCTATAAATCGAAAATTACTCCCTAGGAAATTGCTAAAATCAATTGGGCACTGATTGTTTGATTGTTCGATTGATCGAATCAGGTTTGGGAAAAAGAGATGGCGCCTTTAAAAACAAATATTGTGTGGAACTCCTTTCTTGATTCACTTTGAAAAATTATTAACATTAAAAGTTATGAATCCAGAATTTTAAAAGTCTGCCACTCAATTAAGTAATTAGGAAGTTGTTTCAAATTGGTTTAGGAAGACAGGGCATCACAAAAGAAACCTGAATGGTGGGAACATGAAGGCAGAGGTCATGTGATGGAACTGTCAGATATCCAGTGATAATTAACTAGATAGCGTTTCTACTTTGGATGCAAGTGCTGATGCAGTGACAAAATGCATCCATTTTATAAAGTTCATTTATCCCCTGTGTATTTGCTCAAATGTATTTTCATATTGGATGACATGGTGGCTCAATGGTTAGCACTGCTGTCTCACAGCACCAAGTTCAATTCCACCCTCAGGTGACTGTGTGGAGTGTGCACATTCTTGCCATGTCTGCATGGATTTCCTCCAGATGCTCCGGTTTCCTCCCAGACTTCAACGATGTGCAGGTTAGGTGGATTGGTCATGTTATATTGCCCTGTTCATTTCAGGCATGTTCAGGCTGGATGAATTAGCCATTAGAAATGCAAGATTATGGGGATGGGGTGGGTCTGGGTGGGTTGCTCTTCAGACACTTGGGCCAAATAGCCTCTCTCTGCACTGTAGGGACTCCATGATAAACTGTCCTGATGTGTGCAAAACAGAAAGCTTAGGCAAAACCGAGGCTGTACAGGATATTAGTGATGCCACTTCTGGAATACTGCATTCAATTCTGGTTTCCATTCTATAGGAAGGATGTTGTGAAACTTGAAAAGGTTCAGAAAAGATTTACAAGGATGTTGCCAGGGTTATAGGGTTTGAGCAATAGGGAGAGGCTGAATAGACTGTGGGTATTTGCCCTGGAGCATCAGAGGCTGAAGGGTGACGTTATAGAGGTTTATAAAATCATGAGGGGCGTGGATAGGGTGAGTAGATGAATTACTTTTTCCAAGATGGGGAAGACCAAAGCTAGAAAGTGAGAGGGAAAGATTTTAAAGGGATCTATGGGGTAACAGAGGGTGTATGGAATGAGCTGTCAGAGGAATTGATGGAGGCTGGTACAATTGCAACATTTATAAGGCATCTGGATGGGAATATGAATAGGAAGGATTTCAAGCAATATGGGCCAAATACTGGAAAATGGGACTAGATTACTTTGGGATATCTGGTCAGCATGGATGCGTTGGCCATAATGGTCCACTTCCATGCTGTAAAACTCTATGATTTTAAATGTCTCCCTTCTTAGCAACATTCTTTTTTTTCTGATAAAATATGCCTGACATTTCAATTCCATCCTTTCTCAGTTTAATTATTTTACAAATCTCAGGATTACATGTACATAGAGTAACTGAAACATTAGGAGAATGGATTTTTGAAGTAAGTGGCTACTTTGATATAAACGTTCTGTGTTGCTGTGGGAATGTAGATGCCTGGCTTTCTACCAGCACAGTAGTTTAAAAGTTTTCTCACAGTTTATTAACCACACATACACAGGAAGTTCTCCATTTTGTTTTGCAGCTTCAGTCGATAGAGTAATTGTGGAAACTGTCAATGCTGATTCCCCCAAGCTGGGGAATGTGGCCAATTGGCATTGTCAGCTGCCTTGGCAATGTTTTTGAAAAACTAGTGAAAAGGATGGCGGAAATATGAACCAAGCACAAAAACTGAAAATTTGTCATCTTTTGTGTAGTAATGCTAGTTTCATCCAGACTGTGCCAAAATAACCTTTACAAATGAACAGACAAAACCAGCTGCTGAGGCTAATTTCACTGTCTGCTGGAGAAAGCTGGAGAAACATCAAAGAAGGATCATCTAAGGCTAATTGCTTTTGTGAGGAGGTAAAGCAAATAGATCTAGTCTGGAATCCATTAGAACAATATGAGCGACTGATAATCTGGCTCCAAAGTTGCACTGGCTTGCAAGGGGAATTCAATGACTATTCACGTGGGGTAACTTGCTGAGAATATGCCAATGCCCATTAGCACTGTCCCCTGCAAGTTTTCAACTACTTGATAAACTGTTGACAAAGTTACCAGTCACTGGTAAGAAGATCTGATTTTACATTTCTCAATTGGGAATCTACCTTTATTCTATTCTGTGGAGCTGCTGGATTTTGGTTAAAACTCCCAACTGGTTCATGAATGAATTTATTGGGAAGAGGCTGTTGTTAGTCACTATCTATCGTTACAGACCCAGACCAAACCCCTTCAAAACATATTAAGGAGATAGCCTGGACCCTAATATCTTCTTATTTTAAAGGAGAGTACCAGGCATTGTTTTCCAGATGCAATTTGATTGGTCAAGCTACCAGATTTGAAGCAAAACATGCTATATTCACACATGATAGCTAAAATTCAACAAAAAAAGCAATTAGAATAACAACTTTATTGGAAAACTGAACTGAATAGTAGATTATTTCATGACTGAACAGTAATGGTTCCAATATATTAACACGCCATAATAATACCATCGGCAAAAGGCAAATCCAGTAAAACAGATTGTCTCACATGCAATTCTAGCAGCAGAAAATGAACTCTCAGCTTTTGGTTGTAATCAAGAGAGGAGAAAACAGCTTTCACATCTAGCCTCAAGACCTGAGCAGCTGTTAGTGAAAAACTAAAAGTAAAAATCCTGAGGCTGTGGGAGCTTGCCCCACCCATTCTGGCTGCTTCTATTGTTCCTTCTTTAAAAAAAAACAGGACCTCACAAGCTGTTTTCTTTATGGGATTGCAATAGACAGCTCTACACCTATGCCTTAAAACCCTCTGAAGTGGCTTGTTAAGATCATCTCTTTGTGTGAAACTGGTGCTGATGGTCTCAAAAGATGGTTTACTATTAATTTCCAGACCAATTTGGAGTGGGTAATAAATTTCTGCTTTATCAACAATGCTCATACGTTAAAAATGAGCTTTTTTGAGAAAGAATCCATTATACTCTGTGATCGGTATCTCTGATTTTGAGAAGCATTTATGTAAATAACAGAAATTTCAGAATAGGTAGAGGTCAATACGAAACATGCTGAATAAAGCTGACACACTGTGGTATGGAGGGGATTTTATCATCAGCTCTGTGTGATCAAAGGTAGCATCAAAATTAATGCCTTAGACTCGTCTCATGTTTCAGGTTAGGGTAAGGGTAATTGCTTTGTTTCTTTTCTGTTGCACCAACAAGGAAAAGTGCACACTGCCATCACCAATTTTCTGATATAAAAGGGCAAACCATAGCAGAAATCCTGAGCATTGTGCTATCTCCATCATTTATAAGCATGACAGATAAGTGAAGCTGTTATCACAGCATCAGATTCAGTGTGTAGTCAGAATCCATCATTTTTTAAAGTAGGATACGATAGGAAATTTAATTATCTACACCAGTTTACTCACAAAAAAACTATAGAATTGATTAGATTAGATTCTCTACAGTGTGGAAACAGGACCTTCAGCCCAACAAGTCCACACCGACCCTCCGTATAGCAACCCACCCAGACCCATTCCCCCCAACTAATGCACCTAACACTATGGGCAATTTAGCATGGCCAATTCACTTAACCTGCACATCTTTGGACTGTGGGAGGACACCCACGCAGACATGGGGAGAATGTGCAAACTCCACACAGACAGTTGTCCTGGGCGGGAATTGAACCCGGGTCCCTGATGTTGTGAGGCAGCAGTTTTAACCTCTGAGCCGCTGTGGTGGCTCTGAAGATCACTAAAACAATCCCAAAGAAGAGACATTTATTACTGATGTGTTCTGGCATTTTTCCACATTCCCTTTTGATTTCTTTCTGTGTTTGACTGACAACTGTTTATTGCAATCCCTAAATAAACGTCATGAAGTGCAAAATGGGAGATCATCAGGAACTAATTCCACACCCGAACCTTCCAGCTCTCCCACCTATCTTTCCACCAAAGTAAATGTCTCTCTTTTACTAAAAGGACTTGTTCTTCTCTCCCTGCAAATGTCTCACCAATGTTTGGAACTCAATGCAATGGGAGACCAAATCTGTAGCAATGACTTCATGGCAGCAGCTGATAGTTCTCCATGCCTTTCATCTCTGAACATAACATGTAATCTATAACAAATAGTCATATTTAGCACATGGCCAAGGAACTAGTGCAGGGGACACAGTTTCAGGTTCTTAGATCATTGGGACATCTTCTGGAGCAGGAGTGACCTGTACAAGAGGGTTAAGTTGCACCTAAACTGGAAGGGAACCAATATCCTCTTAGGAAGGTTCACTAGTGCTACTCAGGAGGATTTAAACTAGTGTGGGAGGGGGCTGGGAGCCAAAGCAGCAGGTCAGCAAGCAGAGAGATTGAGGGAAGGCAGATGTTAGGACCAGTAAGTCAGAAAGGAAGGACAGGAAGAGAAAGGTCAATGAACACACTGGTGCTAATGGACTAAAGTATGTTTATTTCAACGCAGGGAGTATTGTAGATAAGGCAAATGAGCTTCGAGCCTGGATCAGTGCATGGAATCAAGATGTTGTGACCATTCCAGAGACTTGGCTGAGAGAGGGACAGAACTGACTGCTCAGCATTCCAGAGTTTTGTTGTTTTTGACAAGGTAGAGGAAGGTAAAAGAGGTGGAGGGATTGCATTATTCATCAGGGAGAATATCATATCTACACTGAAGGACTCATCCACTGATGCAATATAGATACAGTTCAAAAATAAGATGGATGTATTCACTCTGATAGCATTATGCAATATCTCCCCTTAACAGCCACCGAGACATTGAGGAGCAAATACGTAGGGCGGATTATAGAAACATGCAATAACAGCAGGATTGTCATAATGGGTGACTTTAATTTCCTGAATATTAACTAGAACTCCTTTACAGCATGAGGCTTTGATGGAGCAGAAGTGGTTAAGTGCAATGAAGAGGGTTTCTTGAAACAGTATGTGGATCATTCAATTACAGGAGGGGCCATACTGGACCTTGTATTGGCTAATGAGCCAGGCCAGATGATTGACTTTTTGGTGGGAGAGCATTTTGGAAACTGTGATTACAATTCCTTAAGTTTTAAAATAGTCATGTATTAGAATAAGTCAAGATATTGTGGTGGGGTAGTAAATTGGGGGAGCGCAAATTATGTTAGTTTTAGGCAGGAGCTAGGGAGTGGCAATTGGGGGAAGCTGTTATTGGGCAATTTCAAATTTGGCATGTGAGAATTGTTTAGACCAACTGATCAAAGTTCAGGACCACCATGTTCCAATAAGGAGGAAGGGCAAGGATGGCAAGGCATCCTTGAAAATGAGGGACGTTGCAAATTTAGTCAAAAGGCAAAATAGCACATATAAAGTTTAGGAAGGTAAAATCAGACAGGGTCCATGAGGAATATAAAGAAACCAGGAAAGAATTCAAGAAGGGAATTAGGAGAGTAAGAAGGGTCCATGAAATGACCTTGGCAAGTAGGGTTAAAAAAAAATCCCAGGGCATTCTACACATACATTAAAAATAGGGGGATAATTCGGGAGAAGGTAGGACCAGTCAAGGATGAAGGAGGGTACTTGTGCTTGGAGTAAGAGGATATGGACAAAACCTTAAATGAGTACTTTGCATTGGTATTCACTCAGGAGAAGGATATGAAGGATAGTGAGGTAATGTGTAGCATGCTAATATGCCTGGGCATTTTGAGATCAAGAAAGATGTGGTGGAGAACATTAAGGGCCCAATGATATCTACCCCAGGTTATTGAGAGAGGCAGAGGAGATTGCTGTGGCCTTGTCCAAGATCTCTTGTATCCTCACTAGCCACTAGAGAGGTCCCGCAGGACTGATGAGTCGCTAATATTGTTCCTCTGTTCAAGAAGAATAATAGGTATAATCCTAGAAACTGTAGATCGGTGAGTCTCACATTGGTGGTTGAGAAGCTATTGAAAAGAACTCTTAGGGAATAGAATTTACATGCATTTGGAAAAGCATGGGCCTAATTAGCATAAACCACTGAAGGGCTTATACTCAAAACATTGATTCTCCTGCTCCTCAGATGCTGCCTGACCTGCTGTGCTTTTCCAGTGCCACACTTTTCAACTCTAATTAGGGACAGTCAGCATGGCTTTGTGCAGGGAAGGTCATGTCTTTCCAACTTCAATGAATTTTTCAAGGAGGTGATGGTTATCGATGAGGGTAGAGCAGTGGATATTGTTTACATAGATTTTAGTAAGGCTGATGACAAAGTCCCTCATGGTAGGCTCATCTAGAAGATGAAGATGCATTGGATACATGATGACTTGGCCACGTGGATTCTGAATTGGCTTGCCATAGAAGACAGAGAGTAGTGGTGAAACAGTGCCTTTCAGGCTGGAGGTCTGTGACTATTGGTGTTCTGCAGGGTTCTGTACTGGGACTCCTGCTGTTTGTGATATCTATAAATGACTTGGATGAAAATGTAGATGGGTGGATTAGTAATTTTGCAGACGCTATAATGATCAGTGGAACTGTGGACAGTGTAGAAGATTGTCAAAGGATACAGTGGGATATAGATCAGTTGCAGGTATGGGTGAAGAAATGGCAGACGGACTTTAATCAAGGTAAATGTGAGGTACTGCACTTTGGAACATCAAATGTTAAGGAAAGGTATACAGTTACTGGCAGGACTCTGAGCAGCATTGATGTATAGAAGGATCTTGGGATTCACGTCCATAGCTCGCTGAAAGTGTCCATGCAAATAGATAGGGTGGTAATGAAAGCATATGGCATGCTTGCCATTATTGGTCAGGTGAATTGTGGACAAGAGTCGAGACATCATTTTGCAGCTTTATAAGATGTTGGTTAGACTACAAATTGGTACTGCGTTCAGTTCTGGTCGCCACACTACAGGAAGGATGTGAAAGCTTTAGATTAGATTCCCTACAGTGTGGAAACAGGCCCTTTGGGGCCAACCAGTCCACACCAACCGTCCGAAGAGTAACCCACCCAGAGCCACTTCCCTCTGATTAATGCACCTAACACTATGAGCAATTCAGCATTGCCAATTCACTAAACCGGCACATCGTTGGACTGTGAGAGGAAACCGAAGCACCTGGAGGAAACTCACACAGATGCGGGGCAAATGTGCAAACTCCACATAGACAGTTGCACAAGGCTGGAATCGAACCAGGGACCCTGAGCCACCATGCCGACAGGGTGCAGAAGAGGTTTATCAGATTGTTGTCTTAATTAGAGGATATGAACTATAAGGAGAGGCTAGAAAAACTCAGATTGTTTTCTCTGGAGTGGCAAACACTGAGGGGAGATAGAAGAGTCTAAAATCATGAGATGCATAGATAGGGCTGACGGCCAGAATCTTTTCCCAAGAGTTGAAATACCTTATACTAGAAGGCATGCATTTCAGGTGAGGAGAGGGGGGTGTTCAAAGGAGATGTGAGGGGGCACCTTTTCAACACAGAATGTGGTAGGAGTCTGGAATGCACTACCATGGTGATGGTGGAGGCAGGTATGGTGGATAAATATATGAATATGCAAAGAATGGAGGGATAGGACCAAGCGTAGCAGAAGGGATGTTTGGCACAACATTATGGGCTGAAGGGCCCCTTTCTGTGCTGTACTATCCTATGTTCTATATTCTAAAAGATGGGCATGGTTGTTAGAGGCCATTAGTCACAGTCTCAGGGCATCAGGAATTTCCTCGGGTCTTAGATACAGATATATTAAGCTGCTTCAAAGATTATCTTCCTTCTGTAAGGTCAGAGTGGAGATGCCCTCTGATGATTGCACAATGTTCAGTACTATTCATACTTAAATCGTCCATGTCTATATTCAACAGGATCTGGACATTATTCTGGGTTGGGTTGCTAAGTGGCAATTAACATTTACACTGCATTAGTTGGATGAAATGACCATCCACAACAAGAGAGAATTCAACTCTTGGTATTCAGCAACATTAACATCTGAATCCCCAATTATCCTGAGAGTTGCAAATTCGAAAGTAAACTGGACTAGACATACAAAATAATATGGCTATAAAAGAGAATCACAGTCAGATAATTCTGAGGTGAAGAACTCACCTATTGACACCTCAAAGCCTGTCCAGCATCTACAAGGCTCAAATCAGTAGGGAACACTCCCCAGCTAGCTAGATGAGTACAGCTTCAACAACACACAGGAATATCATTCAGGATAATAGACCGGCTTGATTCTCATCCCATCCAACAACTTTAACATTCACTTCCTGGACGACTGACATGTAGCATTATGCTCTGTCTGCAAGATCTACTGTAATAACTCACCAAGGTCCCTTAGACAACACTTCCAAACCCATAAAATCTCCCATCTGGAAGGAGAAAGGCAGTAGATGTATGGGGACACCACCACCTGCAAGTCCTCCACCAAGTTTCACACCATCCTGAGTTGGAAATGTACCACTGTTTCTTTTGTGTTGCTTCGTCAATTTGCTACCCCAACAGCATTGTGGGTATTCTTAAACCAAATAGTTCAAGAAGGCAGCTCACTACCACTTTCTCAAAGGAGTAAGACCCTCCCTGGCACCATAGTACATGCCTCCATCTTCAAAAACACCTCCACAACATAACCCCCAAATTGCCATCACAGCACAACCTCATTTATTCTTGAGCTTTGCCCAATTACCTTTGAGTCTCAGGGCTTTGAGATTAACCTTCTGAGCTTGAACCTGCTCTCATCATAAGCATTCTGGACTTATGCTTTTCCAACATTGACCGTGGCTGCTTACTCCAGTGCCCTTCCCATGTTCTCGAAGGGAGACTTTAGTCCTGTTAAATTCTTCCCCTCCTGTCTCCGACAGTCAGCAGGAGCTGTCTCTCAGAGCATTTTCTTCTGCTTCTCCTGACCTCACCGAGATGTCTTGCCTTATTTTGGGAAAGCAACACCACACGAGCTATCCCACAATCAAAGGAGCAGTGCTTGATTCTGTTGAGCCCTTGGAGATATTGTCTTAGAGATCAAAAAACACATGTCCATCTCTGTCAGTAACAGTGGATGGAAGTTATTTCAATCTGAAACTCAATTTACTTCCAAGTGCCCTCCAAATCTGTTTTAATATCTCTAAATATAATTCTTTATGGCTATCTTGTCCATTCTGCAGTTAGAAACTGAAGATTATTCACAGAAGTGTAAACTATGCAAAATAACAGCTATTTTGGTTTGAGAGATGAGTTGAAGGATAGTTGACAGGCAATGTCCCCTACCCATAACACTGAATGGAGGAAATAGAGTCTATTGACTTTATTTTAGAAGACAAAGAGTGCATATAATTGAATTTCAGCCACAATGTTTACTTGCAGTGAACTTGCAAACATCTGTGAGAGACTATTCTATGTAACAACTGAACTGACAGTTTGTTTGTGAAAATCTGGTGACCTGATCCAATAAACTGGAAACATAGGAACAGTAATAGGCCATTCAGTCCATCAGGCCTGCACTGCCATTCAATATGATTGTGGCTGATCAAATTTTTCCATGCCTGGGTGTAAGTTTGCTGGCTGAGCTGGAAGGTTTCTTTTCAGACGTTTCATCACAACATGAGGTAACATCATCAGTGAGCCTCCGCTGAAGTACTGGTGATATGGCCCTCTTTTAATTGATATAGTTATGTTTCCTTGGGTTGGTGTTGTCATTTCGTGTGGTGATTTTGTTTTCCTGTTCTTTTTCTTCAGGGTGGTAAATGGGATCCAAGTCAATGTTTTTGTCGATAGAGTTCCAATTGGAGTGCCATTCTTCTAGAAATTCTTGTGTGTGCCTCTGTTTGCCTTATATCTGGATGGATGTGTAGTCCCAGTCGAAGTGGCATTCTTCCTCACCTGTATGTAAAGATACTAGTGAGAGTGGGCCATGTCTTTTTGTGGCTATTTGATGTTCATGTATCCTGGTGGCTAGTTTTCTGCCTGTTTGTCCAATGCAGTGTTTGTTACAATGTTTGTTGCCACTTCGACTAGGACAACACATCCATCCTAGGACAAGCCAAACAGAGACATGCACGAGAATTCCTAGAAGAAATGCATAAATTAAAAGTGGGCCATACCACCAGCGCTTCACAGGAGGCTCACTGACGATGTTACGCTGTATCATGATGAAACGTTTGAAAATGAACCTTCCAGCTCAGCGAACAAACTTACATCCAGAACCTCACACTGAGCTACAAACCTTCTCAACACTCATTCTTCAATGATTTTTACCCACCCTCTCACCAATGATAATAATAGAATATTAATAGCAACAGAATAAAAATACAGCAATAATAAAAGCCAAAAGAATTATGAATGCTGTATGTCAGAAACAAAAGCAGGAAGGGTCACATGACCTGAAAGGTTAACTCTGTTTCCTCTCCACAGATGCTGCCAGACTTGCTGAGCTTTTCCAGAAAATTTTACTTTTGTTAGAACCATAACAACGTTCCATGTGTCATCTAGATATATCCTTCCAACATGGAAACATATCCTTCAGTCCAAAACATCCACACCAACTGGATATCCTAAATTAATCTAGTCCCATTTGCCAACACTTGGCCCATATCTTTCTAAACCCTTCCCATCTATCTACCCATCCAGATGTTTTTTTCAATGTCAAAATTGTACGAGCCTCTACCACTTCCTCTGGCAGCTCAGTGAGTCTTGCATCAGGAAAAGTGAGATATTTCCATTGAGATGTTGCTACCTAGGCCCTGTGAATATCAAAGACGTCATAGCAATATATGAAGAAGAACAGGGAATTCTCCTGTTATCCTGGTCACCATTCTCTTGAAACTCAAAACAAATTAAGTGGTATTTTTCTCTCTTCCTGTTGGTGGGACCTTGCTGTGAGGAAATTAACTGCTGTCACAACATCAACTACATTTCAAAATTAATGGGATGTGAATCATTTGGGAGTTCTTGGGATCATGATAAGTTACTAAATAATGCAAGTAAGTTTCTTTTTTGAATAGGTTAAGCAGCTAGGCAATTTAATTGTGGAAATGTTACTGATAACATTTGAATGTGCTCAAATGACACTGCTGTCACTGCCAACGTCCTCAATGGCAAATCTTGTTACTGAACCTACACTGAAACATATCATGGATGAGCTTGATGAGAGGAGGTAAATGTAGTGAATGTTTACTGTACTAAAACAAATGTAGCCTTCAATAAAACTCAATCAAAGAAAAAATACAGGGAACATACAAACGTATGATGCATGAACAAGAACTGGCACTCCCCACTTCAAGCATTCACTCCCATTTTATTATGTCCCGACTGGTCTGATTATAGAGAAACCTCGATTATCCGAAGGACACAGGCAGGGAGTATTTTGTTTGGTTAATTGAATGCAAGATAATTGAATGTCACATAACACAGTTAGCCAAGCATTGGGACACTTCGATCCTGTTCGCATAATCTGAGGTTTGGTTAATGGAAGGCTGGATGAGCGAGGCTCCTCTATATTTCACATTCCCAGCCACACATGGTAATCTTTTATCACCCCCATCTTTCTTGTCAAGAATCTATCTATTTCTGCACTGATTTTTCCACTGCCATGCCTCAGCCAAACAAAACTAACCAATCAGTACCCTTTTCTTTGCTACTACAAATTGTAGCGACTGTTTCAAATTTGGCATTCTTGCTTTTATCCTGATGAATACCCAAAAAAAAATCTTCAGGAATGTGTGTGTCTCTTTTCATGAAAGTCAAGAACTGATGCAGATTACTTGCTTGGAATTTAGATTGTGATCATTTTGAACACAAATTGTGGAGTTGTAGTTTTGTTCAATCCTAGTAAAAAGATAACATCATCAGGTTAACTCAAAATCTAAAGGAAAACCACAGAACAAAAAGTGTTCAATGTGTTCATAACTTTTCTTTAAAATTATTACTCATAGGTGTGGGTGTCGCAGGCTGGGCCAGCATTTACTGCCCATCCCTAGTTGCCCTGGAGAAGAGTAGCTGTGGAATTGAACTATGTTCTTGACCTGCAACAGCTCACAAAGGTAGACTGACAAAGCCCTTAGGGAGGGAAATCGTATTTTTCTACACTTCCACTTTAAACTGTAACAGAAAATGTAAGTTTGCATTATCATTTGTGTTGAAGGATCACGTACAGTTCACTGTAAAATATGGTAAGTCCACATTTGGCTCTCTAGAACAGGAATATTGGTCTCATTTGTGACTAAATAGCAGTTCTTTTGCCTGAATCAAAAGATGGTGGGGACATGTTCCAATTCAGTAATTCAAGCACATGATCCAGGTTAACTGTCTGACACAGTATTGAGTGTTTGCTGCCCCACAGCAGGTGTCATCCATCAAAGGAGATGGTAAACAGAGACCTACACTCTCTTTCAGACAAATGTAAATATCTTATGGTACTCTTTCAAAGAAAAGCAGGGAAAATTCTCCCCAGTGACCTGACCAATACTGTTGTTTAGTAAGCATTACTAAAAAGGCAGCATCCCTGTGCTGTTTAGGGGACATTTCTGTGTGCAGGTTGGCTGCTATGTTAGAATTAGAATTCCTAGAGTGTGGAAACAGGCCCTTTGGCCCAAGAAGTCAACACCGCCTCTTCGAAGAGTATCCCAATCAGTTCCCCTGACTAATGCATCTAACCTACATATCTTTGGACCATGTGAGAAAATTGGAGCAACTGGAGGAAACCAATGGGGAGAATGTGCAAGCTCCAAACAGACAGTCGCCCAAGGCTGGAATCGAAGCCAGGTCCCTGGCTCTGAGGCAGCACTGCTAATCCTTGAGCCACCATAGCAACCCCTATGTTATCACAAAGTGACAATATTTCTATCTGTCTGAAACTTGTTGATCTTCCAGGATAAGGAGTTGACCTTGGCTGAGTGTTGTAGGCTGGCACACTCCAGGGTCCAGGACTATGTGCTGAGGGAAATGCTAAAGCTTGATCCAACTGCCACAAAGGGGCAGTGGGGAATGACCACCATCTGAGGCCTTCCTGCAGAACAGTCTCTCCTCAGTTATCAGACTCTCCCATTACTTGAGTCATAAAGTCATAGAGACGTACAGAATGGAAACAGACCCTTCGGTCCAACCCATCCATGCCGACCAGATATCCCAACCCAATCTAGTCCCACCTGCCAGCACCCGGCCCATATCCCTCCAAACCCTTCCTATTCATATACCCATCCAAATGCCTCTTAAATGTTGCAATTGTACCAGCCTCCACCACTTCCTCTGGCAATTCATTCCATACACGTACCACCCCCTGCATGAAAAAGTTGCTCCTTAGGTCTCTTTTATATCTTTCCCCTGTCACCCTCAACCCATGCATACAAATGCCTTCTTCACTATCCTATCTACCTGTGACTCCACTTTCAAGGAGCTATGAACCTGCACTCCAAGGTCTCTTTGTTCAGCAACACTCCCTTGGACCTTACCATTAAGTATATAAGTCCTGCTAAGATTTGCTTTCCCAAAATGCAGCACCTCGCATTTATCTGAATTAACCTCCATCTGTCACTTCTCAGCCCATTGGCCCAGCTGGTCAAGATCCTGTTGTAATCTGAGGTAACCCTCTTCACTGTCCACTACACCTCCAATTTTGGTGCCATCTGCAAACTTACTAACTGTACCTCTTATGCTCGCATCCAAATCAATTATGTAAATGACAAAAAGTAGAGGGCCCAGCACCGATCCTTGTAGCACACTACTGGTCACAGGCCTCCAGTTTGAAAAACAACCCTCCACCACCACCCTCTGTCTTCTACCTTTGAGCCAGTTCTGTATTCAAATGGCTAATTCTCCCTGTATTCCATGAGATCTAACGTTGCTAATCAGTCTCCCATGGGGAATCTTGTTGAACACCTTACTGAAGTCCATATAGATCACATCTATTGCTCTGCCCTCATCAATCCTCTTTGTTACTTCTTCAAAAAACTCAATCAAGTTTGTGAGTCATGGTTTCCCACGCACAAAGTTATGTTGACTATCCCTAATCAGTCCAAATACATGTACATCCTGTCCCTGAGGACTCCCCCCCAACAACTTGCCCACCAGCGAGGTCAGGCTCACCAGTCTATAGTTCCCTGGTTTGCCCTTACCACCCTTCTTAAACAGTGGCACCACGTTTGCCAACCTCCAGTCTGCCAGCACCTCACCTGTGACTATCGATGATACAAATATCTCAGCAAGAGGCCCAGCAATCACTTCTCTGGCTTCCCATAGAGTTCTTGGTTACACCTGATCAGGTCCTGGGGATTTATCCACCTTTACCTTTACAAGACATCCAGCACTTCCTCCTCTGTAATCTGGACATTTTGCAAGATGTCATCATCTATTTCCCTACAGTCAATATCTTCCATATCCTTTTCCACAGTAAATGCTGATGTAAAATATTCATTTAGTATCTCCCCCATTTTCTGTGGCTCCACACAAAGGCCGCCTTGCTGATGTTTGAGGAGCCCTATTCTCTCCCTAGTTACCCATTTGTTCTTAATATGTTTGTAAAAACCCTTTGGATTCTCCTTAATTCTATTTGCCAAAGCTATCTCATGTCCCCTTTTTGCCCTCCTGATTTCCCTCTTAAGTATATCCAACTTCCTTTATACCCTTCTAAGGATTCACTCGATCTATCCTTTCTATACCTGACATATGCTTCCTTCTTTTTCTTAACCAAACCCACAATTTCTTTAGTCATCCAACTTTCCTTATACCTACCAGCCTTCCCTTTCACCCTGACAGGAATGTACTTTCTCTGGATTTTTGTTATCTCATTTCTGAAGGCTTTCCATTTTCCAGCCATCCTTTTACCTGCGAACATCAGCCTCCAGTGAGCTTTTGAAAATTCTTGCCTAATATCGTCAAAATTGGCCTTTCTCCAATTTACAGCTTCAACTTTTAGATCTGGTTGATCCTTTTCCATCACTATTTTAAAGTGAATAGAATTATGGTCGCTGGCCCCAAAGTGCTACCTCACTAACACCTCAGTCACCTGCCCTGCCTTATTTCCCAAGTTATTCACGTGCATGTAAATATAGTCTTTATGTGTAAGTGAGGTCTTTGATTTGTTTAAATAGAGTCAAACCCCAATATTTGTTTATTTCCTTGATGTCATGTTACAGATTTGTCCTGCATTTGTGACTATTTTTAAGTACAAAGATTTTTTTATGAATAATTTTTATGAATATATCTTTGAAATTAAAAAAATCCATCTATCTTTATTAACTATGGGGTGCCCTGAAGATCAGAAAGGTGATACATAAATGCATGTTTTTACTTCTATATAGCTCATGGTATTTCCCATATGAGCATGTTTTTGGTGTTGATAGACCTGATACCAGATGGCTGAATGTTAGTTTTGCTCAGAGCCAGAATTCCTTTGGGATCCCAGCATATATGGTTGAGGTAGAAAATACAAGCTTATCTGATACTTAGCTCTCTGTGCAGATGATGCAAGTTGTGTTCATGATTGACAGTCTAGATCTCCCAAATTAACGCCCCAAATTCCAGGCATTGAAGCTGTGGGGTTCTCTGATAAGTAGCTCTCAAACCTTCACAAAACTCATTTTCTGCAAAGTACTGAAGCATTAATGTAAAACCCATTGACATTTTCACAACCCCTCGGAAGAAAAATAAATTGTCTGCTAAAATGCTTTCCTGAAACCTTGGAGATTTGTCTGACTTTCGGTTTCAATATTTCTCCTCTCACTGAACATGAAGTAATCAACTGTTGCAATTACCTGTAGCAATGTCAGTTTGGGTCCTTGACAGTTTCAGAATGGCTATTTTCAGCTTTCCATCACTTAGATGAATCTGTAGAGTTCCAGATGCTTCACGAAGTTCACTGTGCAGCAAGAGACCATCCTTGTTCCAAGTGCGGAATTGGAAACTGATAGACAGTCCATCCAGTTGAGATGGGCCAGGCAGCAACAAGTAACTGCTGGAACTCATGAATGTGACTGGAATGATATGTGGCTCTGAACATGTAAAAGTTACATTGCCCTAAAGAAATATGAAGAGAAAAATAAACATATAGTAATGGTTGAACATATGTTTAGGATCAAAAGCTTATTGAGTAAATAGATTCCTTGCAAGTCAAAGCTAAATGAAAATGACAAGTTTTTTTTATTAAGCCAGTAAGTTCAATGAGATTGATATGGAATAGCTCTACCGGAAACAATATGGCAAAGGAGCCATATTCCTACTCACTCATGAGAGAGACAACTGGTGGTGATTTTACCAGCAGTCACCACGCCTCAGGCAAGAGGAGAGGTTGAGAAGGAGAGTCCTTCATGGTAACCTCAGCTAGTGCAGGAATTTAACCCATGCTGTTGGTGTCACTTTGCATTGCAGACTGACTATACAGTCAAGTGAACTATTTAGCCCAATATGTAGTCGCCTAAATGTGCCATATTGCTGCATAGCGACAACATTGCTGCTTGCCTCCATTTTTTTCTGGGCTGTTCAAAGTAGCGTTTCACTCCATATAAAATGAAGCTTTATTTCAAGTTGTTAATTGAGATTACCATTATGTACCTGTGACCTTTCAACTCAACTGTTTAAGTACTTGTCACCAGGACCATGCTTTTAACTTCCAACCTCTGCTAGTCCTTTTGTACCTGGACAGTTGAGCCATTTGGCAGCATACTGGAAGTATGGACATGTTTCCCAATACTCAAAATATGTTGGGCCTTTCACTCATCTCGTCCACAAAAAAGTCATACCCGGATTAAAATTTATCTCTGACATGTGCACCAAATTGCGAACAAAATTGTACATCACACACACGTTATCAAATCATGATTGTTGCAGAAATGGGAAATGTCCTTCCATTACAGACTTAACCTGATATAACTTACCAAACGACACACTTAAATAATTATCCAGTATTGATGCAGGCTAGATTCAACCCAACCGACAACTGAGCATGTATTTTAAAAGTACTGTTTAGAAAATAAGTGTGGAATAGCACTGCAAATAACACATCAAATGTTTATTCTTTCATGGGATGTGGATACGACTGGAAATGTCAGATTTTGTTGCTCACCCCTAAATGCCATTGAAAGGAATATCTTGGCAGGCTATTTCAGAGAGTACTTAGGAATCAATCTCATTGCTGAGGACTCTGGAGTCACATGTGGTCATACCAGGTAAGGGCGATGGATTTCCTACCTTAAAGGGCTTTTAATAAAACAGATTCGATTGCTACTGAAATGACTGATTGTTTCATTTCTGAGGCTAGCTTTCAATTCCAGACTTTCCATGAACTAAAAATACATTTTACCATTTGTCATGTGGAACTTACATAAGGGTCCCTGGAGATCTAGCTTGACTCTCTGGATTACTTTTCCTAATTTATTAACACTATTTCGCCATCTCCATAATTCTGGTAATGGTCACACAAAATTAATTGAGAATATCTAACTTTAAATCCTCAAGAAATTGTACAACATATTTGTTGTAGTGGTCTTCTATGCATTTGATAGCACATACAAAGCTCCATTAACATCTTTCATTGGTACAAGTAATGTTTGGTATTTCCTAATGCCAAAATATCTGTCCTTTAATGTCACAGTTCTAAGAAGTTAAAATAGGTCTTAAACATTGCTGGAACCTGTAACTATTATCTTCTCATTCATAAATCACCATTTAACACATTTTAATCCCCTAAAATACTTAATCCCTGACATAAACTAATGTTTTTATTCACTGATCCGCATTAAAAACAGCAGACCTTTTAAAGAGCTTTCAACTAATCCTACAACCTGTTGATAATGATATAGTTTAGGAATCATCTGCCAGTAAACCAGTAAAAGCAGGATCTGTTGGATATTGGAGTGTGACTTCCGGATGTGCAATGGCCACCAGCATCATTTGGATAAGCCTTGGAGGTTTTATGGGTCTGTCAAAGCCTAAGTCAATATCTCCCAGACCAACCAGCATTGACCATTTAGAAAGCCAATGGAAACAAATGCACGAAAATTCCATCACCTCCAAGTTTCTCTTCATGTGTCTTCAAGAGGTTAGTCATAGCTCACATCAAGTCTAGCCTAAGGAGAAAGTGAGGACTGTAGATTCTGGAGATCAGAGCTGAAAAATGTATGCTGGAAAAGCGCAGCAGGTCAGGCAGCATCAAAGGAGCAGGAGAATCGATGTTTCGGGCATAAGCCTTCTTCAGAAGGGGTTATGCCCAAAACGTCGATTCGCCTGCTCCTTTGATGCTGCCTGACCTGCTGCGCTTTCCCAACAACACATTTTTCAGCTCAAGTCTAGCCTCCCAGTCTGCCTCAACACCTTGAAATTTGAATACAGGTGTAACACGTCCATGGCAGACACTATCTCCCTACCTCTACAGTCATCTCTGGAACATCTGGATAATAAGGATAGCTACGTCAGGTTTCTACTTATTGACTATAGTTCAACCTGCAAAACTATAATCCCAATCAAACTGCTTTCCAAACTAATTAATAGGTCTCAGCTCTGCCTTCTACAACTAAATCCTCAGCTTCCTGACCCATAGACTGCAGTCGATGAAGACAGACAATAGCACCTCCTCCACGATAATCCTCATCACTGGTGCCCCAGAACGATGCATACTCAGCCCCCTACTGTACTCTCTGTACACCCACAACTGCGAGGCCAAATTTCATCCAAAGACCCTCTGCAAGTTTGCTGAAGACACCCCCATTGTAGGCCAGATATCAAATCATGATGGGTCAGAAAAAGGAAGGAGATAGAATACTCGGTGTCTTGACGCGAAGATAGCAATCTCTTCCTCAATGTCAGCAAAACTAAAGAACTGATCATTGACTTCAGAAAGAAAGGAGGAGGACACGTCCCTTTCAACATCAATGGAGCTGAGATGGAGATGGTCGAGAGTGTCAAGTTCCAAGGAGTGAGAATAACTAATAATCTGTCTTAGACCTCCCATGTAGATGCAATGGTCAAGAAGGCACAACAACGTCTCTTCTTCCTCAGAAAATTCAGCAAATCCATAAGGGCCTTCACCAACTTTTACAGATACACCATAGAAAGCATTCTATTTGGGTGCATCACATCATGGTATGGTGACTGTTCTTCCCAGGACTGTAAGAAATTACAGACACAGCCTAGATAATCATGCAAGCCAACGTTCCATCCGTGGACCCCATCTACATGTCTTGTTCCCATGGAAAGGCTGACAACATCCTCAAAGACCCCTTCCATCCCAGTAATACTCTGCTCCAACCTCTTCCATCAAGCAGAAGATACAGAAGCTTGAACACATGTACCAACAGGTTCAAGAACAGCTTCTTCCTTGCTGAATAGACCTCTCTAATTTCAAACTTAATGTTGATATTGCTTTTGTGCACCTCCTACACCACTATAACCTTGTGTGCCTCACTCTGCCTAAAACCCTATGATCTGTATGCCCTGTATGTTATGATCTGCCTAAACTGCATGTCAAACAAACGTTACACTAAACTTAGGTACAACAATAAATCAAATCAAATGTCTTCCCTAAGATGCATTTCAATGTTCCTTCATTGCATCTGGTTAGAAACTCCACATAACAGCAGTGTGGGTAGAGACACTGCAGAGATTCAAAAGACATAGCAAATCACCACCTTCTTAATTACAACTAAGGATGGACAATAGATGGCCTTTCCAAATATGTCCACATCCCAAGAATGGAAGAAAGCATCACCACTTCAGGTAAAGGTTATGGGGCCAATGAGGAAATCTGGGATAATACATCCAATGTAAAATTCATGAATCTAATAGGTGAATTAAAAATACATGATTAATTTTTTAAAAGTAATTTGACAATCCGTTTAACACCATTCAATTTGTTTCACGTTATTGAGAAAGTCTTTCGGAACCAAGAATTTTATTTCTAAATATTTTCAGTATGATTGATACCTGATGTAGAATTGAAAAGAACATTCTGTCTTGGAGTGCTATGTTGAAGAAGTCTATAACATTGTCAGCTCACACATATTTATGGAGTTGCCTGTCACAGTGTCCCAGTGATTGATTGCCCTGGGAATTGTAAATCTAACTTCTTATTACTTCTGTGGTGTTGTTCTTTGGAATTAATAGCAAAGTCAGAGTGCTTACTCTATTTAAGAAAATGCCAACTTAATGCTCTATTTAAATTTCTTTGATTAATAGTGGTGCAGGATTTCCGTGGAAATTGGCAATTGGAGAAAATTAGAAGATGAAATAGTAGATTAATTTGATGTCTCAAGTGTACAGGACAGTTTTATTTTGGTTTGGCATTTTTTTTTATACTCAGGCAGGTGAGCAACATCAGGGTTAGCAGTTGAAATATGTTTCCATTTAGCTCCTACTGAGCCAAGACAGGAAAAGTTAGATGCAGAATAAAGCTTCCTAGAATCTACACTTCAATATGCCCTTCCCAATCTCTGAGAACAGGAACACTATCAACATATAATCCCAGGTTCCTAAATGCCAATGACTTGTGAGGGAAAGGAGAATAGGTGATAATTGAAGGGTTTTTAAGAGGAAGCTGATCCTCCACCGCCTTTCAAGAGTAAGATCTATTATACAAACAATATTGAGTCAAAGAGCACAGAAACAGACCCTTTGGTTCAACTCACCCATGCTGACCAGGTTTCCCAAACTAAACTAGTGTTGTTTACCTGCATTTGGCCCATATCCCTCTATTACTTTCCTATTCATGCACCTATCCAAATGACTTAAATGTAACTGTACCTGCGTCTTCGACTGCCTCTGGCAGTTTATTCCACATACAAATCATCATTCTGTGCGAAAGTATTTCCCCTCAGTTCCCTTTTAAATCTTTCACCTTTCAGCTTAAAACTATGCCCTCTAGTTTTGAACTCCACCACCCTAGAGAAAAAACCTTTGCTATTGACCCTAACTATGCCCCACATGATTTTACAAACCTGTATCCTGCATTGAACACCAGAACGAAGCTTGTTCCCTGGCAGTGATCCATTGTTAACAGATTTTTCTACAGCTTTTATTAATATTGAATGTTAATATTGAATATTAAACCAAATTATTTGTAGAATCACAGGAAGAGTTCTTTCCTGGTGGCGATAATGGCCAGATGGTGGAAAAAAGGAGCCCATTGAATGAGAAACACACCAGGCTACCACTCGACCATCAATGTCAAAACTCATAAACCCATTGCTACAACCATACTGGACAGTGTTCTATCCAAACATGACACACACTCTGGGTACCTTGAGATGGACAGATGCCTCACAAACCAACTAGTCCCACTCTCAATTGCCTTTCGCCCTGTGATCCATGTAACTCTGTAAGGCTATAAGAAATAGGAACACAAATTCAGCCCTTGAGGGGAAAGTGAGGACTGCAGATATTGGAGATCAGAGTCAAGAGTGTTGCTGGAAAAGCACAGCAGATCAGGCAGTATCCGAGGAGCAGGAGAATCGACGTTTCAGGCCAGAGCTCTTCATCAGGAATCATTAGGAAAGTCCTGATGAAAGTCTCTGGCCTGAAACGTCACATTCAGCTCTTGATCTGCTCCACTATTGAATATCCTCACGGCTGATCTGACATTCATCAGATCCATTTTCTTGCATCTTTCCCCATAACTTTGATTTCCCAATTGATCAAGAATCTATCTACCTCAGCCTTAGCTATACACAGATTCAGCCATCAGGGCTCTCTGTGGCAAAGAGTTCCATGGACTCACAATTCTCAGAGACAAGAAACTCTTCTTCATCTGAATGCTATAACATTGTTCTTGGTGACGTCTTTATCCAAGTTGTATTTTGAAATTTATTATTTTACCTACATTTACCTTCTAGAGCAGTTTATTTTATTGTACTAATTCAGGACATGAAGAAATTATTCTTATTTTAAACAAAGATGAGCAGTTTAACATTAAACCATTACTGGAAAAGTGGGAATTTAGAATAGTTGAGGTTATAATTCTCAATTTTTCCAATGGCTATATTTACCAGACACAGTTTGGCGAGAGGGATTAAAAGTATAATCATCATTGTCATACAAAAAATCAGGGCCTCTCTCTCATTACAGAGAAAAGAGATAACTGCTGGTGGTTTAACTTGAAGGCCTTCATGGTGACCTCAGCCAGTGCAGGATTTGAACTCACGCTCTTGGCATCACTCTGCTTTATGAGAGGGAATAAGGATGACAAAACAATTCTTTAAGTGGATCCTCTGAACATCTGACAGTGGGCCTAACTGGGACAGCAGCAAGAGATCAGGCAGCATCCAAGGAACAGGAGAATCGACGTTTCGGGCATAAGCCCTTCTTCAGGCTTATGCCCGAAATGTCAATTCTCCTGCTCCTTGGATGCTGCCTGACCTGCTGCGCTTTTCCAGCAACATATTTTCAACTCTGATCTCCAGCATCTGCAGTCCTCACTTTCTCCTCCACAACAGCAAGAGAGTAATGAGATAAAGAGATAAAATGTAATAGACTACTATTTGAGCATTAACGATCACTAAGATCTCCACTGACACATGCACAGATTGCACCATGGAGGGCGCAGAGGAGATTCAGCAGGATGTTCCCTGGGCTGAGTGTTCTAGCCATGATGAAAACATTGATTGGGAGGGCAGGGTGGGTGCAAACTTCCCTCTAAGCTGCATGTCCATGCAGCCACTCAGAAGTTCCTCCAAATTGGCATGCCGACACATTGAAGGCTGATTTCTGAAAATCATGCTGCGGATGAACCTTATAAGTCCATGCACTGAAAGGAAACTGACAGTGAGTATTAGACTGGAGTTGTTTTCCTTAGAGGGGAGATTTCTTTGAGGTGTTAAACAAAAAATCCAAACAAAAAGTGGTGTTTCAATACATAATGCTATAAAGAGAATGGAAATAAAAACAGAATAGAAATAAAGATTTTCCCAATAGTAAAAAGCAATCGAGCAACATTAAAATAAAGCATTGTTGATAAGGGCCATAGAAGTGCCATAGAGTTCTTGAAGAGAATGGACACAACTTAGATGATCAAATCAATATTTCTGGTGATTGGGGACAAAATAAATGGAAGTTTTCTAAGATCTCTCATGTTCCACCAAAGGCCTCCTCCACTGAGCATTGTTACCATTTTTGAAAAATTGATAAACTGCCAGACCCAGAGGAAATATATGTCAAGCTGATGAGAAAAAGCATGGCAATCCCACCAGAGGACTGTGAACATTGTGCCAATTTGTCAAAAGGGGGAAAGGTAATTGAAATAACTCCACCAAGGCTAGTATCCTGTCACCAAGTCACCTTTTATTTACACATGAACAGTCCTTGACTGTCGCACTGCCTCATACAAAGTCAGGTATCAGAGTGTCAGCCATGGCTCCCAGATTACTCAAATTCTACGAGGTCCAATTCGCTAACCTTGTTACATTCATGACATCCTTCTATCCCTCCTCCTCTAAGTCCACAGACATCGGCTGGCCCTTTATCTTGGAGAGCCACCTCGGGTGTTTCAGCACCAGAGCTGAAAATTTGTTGCTGGAAAAGCGCAGCAGGTCAGGCAGTATCCAAGGAACAGGAAATTCGACATTTCGGGCATTAGCCCTTCGAAGACATCTGCAGACCTCACTTTCTCCTCAAAGAGAATTTTCAACTCTGATACTCCAGCATCTTCAGACCTCACTTTCCCCTGTTTCAGCACCAGGTCAGGTTCCTCTAACTCAGCATCTGAGATGGATTGCGTGTAATGCATGGGAGCCAGCCTCTTGTACTAGGAATTCCTCAGTAGAATTTCACTCTCTTCTTCTAGCAGCCAAGGCAGTGAGGTGGCTACTTCCATCATGTCCATCTCTGATTCTGAGGAATTGGCAAAATTTGATGGAGAGTGTGGATTCACACATTCTGGCAGCATTTTCAAAGCTCACTCCGGACAGGGCATGTTTTTCCCCTGCAATGTTGCTAATTCACGGCTTTCATATTATCCAGATGCTTGTTCACACCTACCCAAAGCTTACACATCACTGGTCCTGACCTCACCTTGACCATACCACTTCTTTATGTGGGGTCATTTTCATGAGTCTTACACCAAGGTTCATCCCCTGTATCAAATTCTTGATGAAGGGCTTTTGCCCAAAACCTCGATTTTCCTGCTCCTTAGATGCTGCCTGCTCTGGTGTGCTTTTCTAGCACCACACTCTCAACTCTGTATCAAACCATCTTCTGTCTGGTACTGGAGGGCCTGATGCCATTTCACTCTCCCTCCCAAGTCCAGGAAGATCAGATTTAACTTGGTACGGAGTCTTCTCCCCATTAGCAACTCTGCCAGTGCTATTCTTGTAGTTGCATTTGGGTTGGCCCTAGAATGAAACAAGAATCATAACTGCTTGGTATCTAGCGACGCTGTAGGCTGTTTCTCCCAGCTAACCTTTGGACTGGTCTTTCTGTCAGGCTATTGGATGAGGGCTGGTATGTAGCTGTCCTTATGTGTTGAATCCCAAGAAATAACCAAATTCCCTGATGGTTAAAAATGGTCTGTTATCCATAAGCAACACTTGCGGGACTCTGTGAGTTGCAAAAGATGCACGCAGTTTTTCTATTATCATCCCAGTATTTCAAGAATGGACACTATGCATGCCCAACCACTTTGAGTAGGTGTCTATAATGACTAAGAACATTAAGTTCATGAAAGAACCCGTGTAGTCAATGTAGAACTGAGGTCCAAGGCTTACAATGATCATTGCTGGAAAAGCACAGCAGGTCAGGCAGCATCCAATGAGCAGGAGAATCGACGTTTCGGGCATAAGCCCTTCTTCAGGAATGAGGAAGGTGTGCCAAGTAGGCTAAGATAAAAGGTAGGGAGGATCATGATGGGGGATGGAGGTGTATAGGGACTGGATGTCCATGGTGAAGATACAGCGCTGGGGGCCGGGGAAATGAAAATCATGGAGGAGATGGAGGGCGTGTGTGGTGTCCTGAACGTAGGTGGGGAGTTCTTGGCCTCAAAGACCTCTGCTTCTTCCTTTCCCACTGACTCAACCAATACCCTTCCACTGATACCCTCCTTCGACTGACTGAACTGGTCCTCACTCTGAACAACCTTGAGGATAAGAAAATCTCGGGAGTATATGGACATGAACACCTGAAGATATATTAGGCCTTATATATTGTAATATAACTCACAGGAAAACGTGGTACCAGTTCAGTCAGTCGAAGGAGAGTGTCAGTGGAAAGGTACTGTTTGGTATCGAAGGAGGGTGTCAGTGGAAGTACTGCTTGGTATCGAAGGAGGGTGTCAGTGGAAGGGTACTGTTTGGTATCAAAGGAAGGTCTCACTCTGAACAACTTCTATTTCCAATTCTCCCACTTTCTCCAAACCAGCCTGACCTGCTGCGCTTTTCCAGCAACACATTTTTCAGCTCTGATCTCCAGCATCTGCTGTCCTCACTTTCTCCTTACAATGGTCATTCCCATGAATGTGAGAGACCTGCTGGCAGTAATTTTTGTCCTTGTTGACATTCTGGGTACTGCCCCACCAATGCAGCTGTGTCTGCATCCAGGTCTGGCCACTAGACATAATCTTTTGGCAACATCTTCATGTTGAAGATTCCTGGATGGCGCTGATGGAGTTCAGCCAGCATTTGATGGTGAGCTATGTTCGGGACAATCACTCTTGTTCCTCTGGTGTAAGCTGGTCTCTCCGGATCCAATTTTACCAGTGACCATTCCTCTGTTCCTCCATCAATACCAGGTTTTTCAGTTTAAAAAGGAATGGAAATTTCAGCTAAAACTGGGAGTGAGTTCATAAAATTTAATATCATTACAGACTCTTCCACAGGGGCAGCACTGGTTGTGCATCTGTTAATGGGAGCCAGCTGAATGCATCTGCATTCGCTATTCAACCTCCCAGATGGTGGTCTAACTTGTAAGCATTTAGTAATGGAGACCACTGCTGGATGCAGCCCAAAGCTATGAGTGGCACTGCATTGTTCTCTTAAAGCAGACAAGGAAAGGGTTTGTAATCTGTGATTATCACAAACTTTCATTGATAAAGGTATTGGTGGAACATCCAAAATGACCACTAATCCATCTTTTTCTCTTTGGATGAAATTACACTCTACATTAGCCAAAGTCCTGGATGCATAAGCTACTGGGCCAACCCAGAGTCCCTCTGATCAGGATATGACCTGAGTGAGGCTTTGCAATTGTCTGCACTCAAATAGTGCTTCCCAAGTACAATCGAACTGGCATGGGTGTCCAATTTCATTAGTATACCTTGAATACATTAGAACTTGTATGGTCCACTCGCCACATTTTCCAATGTTAAAGCCAACTGTAGCACGCCTGTTTGACATTCAGTTGGGCTTCAGCTGGCAGGCGTTTTGCATCGATACATCATTAATCCTGCATACCAGATGGTCTCTTGCATCTCATTACAGGTCAAACCAAATCCACAGGCTTCTGCCAGTCATCTTAACCTAGTCAAAAATCCTTTTACGGATTCCCCTGGTTCTTGAATTGCCAAGTAAAAGTAATTGCATCTCCAAATTATAAAAAGTTTGTGGTCATAACATTTCTTAATATGTCCAGCAATTCTTGGAAAGTTTGAATATCTGTTGCCTGAGAGAAAGTTAGGCTCTTAATGACAGAAAAAGCTGCAGCTCCACTGGGTTTCAGGATAATTATTTATTGTCTTTGAACTCCCATAATGTGCTTGCCTGGAAAAGTAGTACATTCTTTCCACATGCTGGGGTCAGTTCTCAACAGCAGGATTGATTGAGTCAAGCTTCTCAAATAAATGCATGATGAAAGAAGTGCTTCCCCCAACTCAAAGCCGACCATTGTAAGCAAGTTTCTTCAGGATCATGCTTTACTCTTATCACCACTGAAATAATTCCACAGAGGGCAGTATCTCATCACCATAGAATATAGAACATTACAGCGCAGTACAGACCCTTCAGCCCTCGCTGTTGCGCTGACCTGTGAAACCAATCTGAATACCTTCTCACCTACACTATTCCATTTTCATCCATATGTCTATCTAATGACCATTTAACTACCCTTAAATTTGGTGAGTCTACTACTGTTAAGTCACCCTTTATTTATACATGGATAGTCCTTGACGAAATACTGCCTCATACAAAATCAAGTTCCAGAATGTCAGCATCTCAAGACACTCAACCTGTCCATGTCAACCAGGACTCCCTGATTAGAGCAGATTAACAGCACTAATCAGGGAACTCATATGCTACGAGGTCAAGCTGGTTGACCTCATTACAATCACTAGATGAATAGGGCATGTGGTTATGAACGGAACCTCGGTGGCGGGCATATTTTTCAGAAAATTTCTGAGGACAGTATTATTTTCTTTAGAATGACACAGATCAGTCAAGGGCAGTCAACATGGCTTTGTTAAGGGAAGCTTGTGTCTGACGAACTTGAATTATCATTGAATTGTAGAATGGTTGTTGCAAAGCCATTTGGAACATTAAGGCCCTGCTAGCTCTCAAGAGCCCCATCGCATAATATCGAAACCATCCATGGAACTGAACCCTCTCATTTCTGGAGCCAATTAGGCCTCTCCATTTCTCTCAGGGAATTTGTTACAAAACCATGTGCTTGGCAGAGTGCACAAAAATAAAGCCTCACTGTTTGCTCACAGTTGAATAATCATGCCACTTGACTGGGCACCATTAAAAACACCCTCCTACCTAAAATCATAAGTATTAATAATTTTACTCATATAGGAAAGACCTGTCAGTCTAAGTGCTAAGTTTTTTTAAGCAATCAATAAAAATTAATGCCTGACAACTATTGAGTTTGATGAATGATATTCTCCTCATTGTGACATGATCCTTTTACAAATTACTTTAAATGAATTAGAATCAGGTGACTTTGTTACAGGCATATGTTCCATCCCAAAACTGATTTGAAAACTTAGCTTGTCTCCTCCACTGCCTCAGCCTAACACTGTTCAAACCCTTATCCATACATATATTATCTCTGGGCTCAAATGTTCCCATGCTTTCCTGGCCAACCTCCCATATTCTATCCTCCATAATCTGAAGCATTTCCAAAATTCTGTTGTCATTTTCAGAGTTTAATTAAACCCTGTGCACTTATTACCACCGTGTTCACTTACATTGGCTCCTAAACCACCAATCCTACAGTGAGCTCCTTCACCCCTCTCTATTTGTGTAACCATATTCAGTCCTAAAACCCTTCAAGAACACTGCTTTGTTCCAGCACTAAACCATTGTGAATACCCCAGTTCACTTGACCCACCACTATCAGTCACATTTTCAGCTGCCGAGATGTGTTGTCTAGTCCCCTCCTACCATCCCTGCACCTTGCAGATGTGTAGTCAGTGTTGTGATGTAGGCAATCCATCAGCCACTTTACACAGTAAGCTGCCATAGCCAGCAATGAGATAATGTCCTGATAACCTGTTCTAATAATGTTGCTTGAGAGATAAATATTGGCCAGGACACCAAAGAAGAGCTTCCCTGCCCTTTGTTCCAATTATTACCATGTGATCTTTTCCATCCATGACAAGACCTCAATTCAATATAACAACCAAAAATTGCCATCTTCCCTGGTAGACTCCATTAGAATATCACACGAATACTCAAGGTCAGAGAATGGGATTAGAAAACACAATGTTCTAATACCCAAGTGAGATGGCTAACAAGTGGAACCTCTTTCATATTCTACATTTTATCAAATGCATACCTGCTTTGTGCTTCAGGTCTTTCAGTCATGTTTTACTAAAGGGCAGTGTGCATGAGACTTTGAAAGATTCGATATTTAATCCCAATATCCCACAGCTTTATTTATTGGATGAACACGTTGCCATTCTTACCATAATGTGTATCTGAGGTTTATGCCTCTTTGCCAGATCAATGATATTCATTCCATTGTAATATAGATTTTCAATGCAGCCATGAAAGTTCTTCCTCCGAAAAGTCACTGATTTTCCTGGAATTGGGATTCCTCCAAAACTGAGCTTTAGTCGCAAAAAAAAGAAAAAAATAATGATTAGTGCAGCATTTCTTCATAGGATCATATAGTAATAATAAGGGCACAGGACACTGTTCAGGCTACAGGTGTTAAAAACATTCTGGCAATAGACTTGAAAATATGTGCTTCGGAACTAGTCATGCCCTGAGCAAATCTGTTCCAATACAGTTCCAATTCCAATTCGTGTGGACTGACAATGTGAAAACTTGCCTGTGTCACTCAAAAAGTATTTTAAACACCTCTCAATCATCATCAAAGAATGGAAGTAGTTGCTGAGAGTGCAATAAAGCCACACTTCCAAAAAAAAACCTCTTCATTGACACTTAGTTGGAGTTCTGCCAGGACCACTTGGATACTTTCCTTATGACAATTTTGGTCCTAACAACTATGACAAATTTGGGATTACGTTCAGCATGGACTGATTAAACTGACAAGTCTGTTTCCATGACTCTATGACCCTACAACAGAAGAATTGAACCCTGGAGATGAATTATGATATCAAGGAGCTCAAGGAAAACTTGAAATTGGGGTCAAAATTATCTGCTAGCTGGAGTAATACCCAACACAAAGCAAGATAGTTAAGGACATTGGTGGTAATTCTCCTCAGTCCCAGGACATCCCTGCAGTTGTTCCTCAGGGTAGTGTCTAAAGTCCAACCATCTACTGCTGCTTCATCAATAGCTTTCTCTCCACCATAACTTCAGAAAGGGGGTGGTTGCTGACTGTTGCACAATGGTCAGCACCATTTACTCAGATGTGAAGTCCTGCGTGAAGATGTGAGCAACATCCAGGCTTGGGCTGATAGGTGACAGACATTACATTTCAACAAGGAAGAAAAATTCCAAGTAATGTACTGTCTATTGTTGCTAACTGGAAGGATTACAGTTGGAATCAAGCTTCAACGAAAAGCATGTAGCTTAGCAAAGATTGACAGTAGGTCAGAAAATTGGAAAGAACACTAAAAAAACTAAGAGATTTTAAGTGTAAGTATATATTAGAGTTTAAAAGAAAACTAGCCAGAAACAGAACAACAAAAAGAGCTTAGATCCTAAAACTGCAAGATGTAGAAGCAATACGCCCTTTGGCACATTATGTCTGCTCCATCATTCAATGGGGTCAGGCTGGTCTGGTAATCTTCTAATCCACTCTTTTGCAGGGACACTTCGCAGACAGACACAACACTCAGTACATGAAACTGACCAGGCTGTACCTGAAGGCAACTAGCTGGCTCTCTCAGCACTCACTTACTTAGCACCAATCTTTACGAACATACCATAAATGATTTGATTTGGAGATGCAGATGTTGGACTGGGGTGTGCAAAGTTAAAAATCACACAATACCAGGTTATAGTAAAACAGGTTTAATTGGAAGCACACTAGCTTTCGGAGCGACGCTCCTTCATCAGGTAGTTGTGGACCACTTGATGAAGGAGCAGCACTCTGAAAGCTAGTGTGCTTCCAATTAAACCTGTTGGACTATAACCTGGTGTTAGAACATAGAAAAATACAGCTAGGAAAGGCCCATCAGACCTCGATGTAGCACCGATCCAAGCCCACCTAACCTACACTAGCCCACTATCCTCCATTTGCCTATCCAATGCCTGTTTAAATGCCCATAAAGAGGGAGAGTTCACCACTGCTACTGGCAGGGCATTCCATGAACTCACGACTCGCTGAGTAAAGAATCTACCCTTAACATCTGTCCTATACCAACCACCCCTTAATTTAAAGCTATGCCCCCTCGTAATATCTGACTCCATACGTGGAAAAAGGTTCTCATGGTCAACCCTTTCTAAACCCCTAATCATCTTGTACACCTCTATCAAGTCACCCCTAAACCTTCTTTTCTCCAATGAAAACAGGCCCAAGTGCTTCAGGCTTTCCTCATACGATCTTCCTACCATACCAGGCAACATCCTGGTAAACTTCCTTTGCACCCGTTCTAGTGCCTCCACATCCTTCTTATAGTATGGCGACCAAAACTGCACACAATACTCCAGATGCGACCGCACCAGAGTCTTATACAACTGCAACATGACCTCAGGACTCCGGAACTCAATTCCTCTACCAATAAAAGCCAGTACGCCATATGCCTTCTTCACAGCACTATTTACCTGGGTAGCAACTTTCAGAGATCTGTGTACATGGACACCAAGATCCCTCTGCTTATCCACACTACCAAGTATCTGACCATTAGCCCAGTACTCCATCTTCTTGTTACTCTTACCAAAGTGAATCACTTCACACATACCTACATTGAACTCCATTTGCCACCTTTCTGCCCAGCTCTGCAGCTTATCTATATCCCACTGTAACCTGCCACATCCTTCCTCACTGTCAACAACTCCATCGACTTTCGTATCACCCACAAACTTGCTCACCCAAACTTCTAGCCCCTCCTCCAGGTCATTTATAAAAGTGACAAACAGCAATGGTCCCAAAACAGATCCTTGCAGAACACCGCTGGTAACTGCACTCCAAGATGAGCCTTTACCATCAACTACTACCCTCTGTCTTCATCCAGCCAGCCAATTCCTAATCCAAACCTCCAACTCACCCTCAATGCCATACCTCCATATTTTTTGCAGTAGCCTACCGTGGGGAACCTTATCAAACGCCTTACTAAAATCCATATACACCACATCTACCACTTTACCCTCGTCCACTTACTTAGACACCTTCTCAAAGAATTCAATAAGGTTTGTGAGCACGACCTGCCCTTCACAAAACCATGCTGACTATCCTTGATCACATTATTCCTATCCGGATGTTCATAAATCCTATTCCTCACAATTCTCTCTAAGACTTTGCCCACAACAGAGGTAAGAGTCACCGGCCTATAGTTACTGGGGTTATCCCTACTCCCCTTCTTGAACAAGGGAACCGCATTTGCTATCCTCCAGTCTTCTGGCACTATTCCTGTAGACAACGAGGACATAAAAATCAAGACCAATGGCTCTGCAATCTCCTCCCTTGCTTCCCAGAGAATCCTAGGATAAATGCCATCAGGTCCAGGGGACTTATCTATATTCACCCTTTCCAGAATTTCCAACACCTCTTCCCTACATATCTCAAAGCCATCCATTCTAATTAATTGTGACTCAATATTCACATCGGCAACAATGTCCTGTTCCTGAGTGAATACTGATGAAAAGTATTCATTCAGTGTCTCCCCAATTTCTTCAGCCTTCACACGCAACTTCCCACTACTATCCTTGACTGGACCTATTCCTACCCTAGTCATTCTTTAATTCCTGACATACCTATAGAAAGCCTTTGGGTTTTCCCTAATCCTAACAACCAAGGACTTTTCATGTCCCCTCCTTGCTGCTCTTAGCTCTCTCTTTAGATCCTTCCTGGCTACCTTATAACTCTCAATCGCCGCAATTGAACCTTCACACCTCATCTTTACATAGGCCGCCCTCTTCCCTTTAACAAGGGATTCTACTTCCTTACTAAACCACGGCTCCCTCACACAACCCTTTCCTCCCTGCCTGACAGGTACATACTTATCAAGGACACTCAATAGTTGCTCCTTGAACAAGCTCCACGTATTGATTGCACCCTTCCCTTGAAGCCTACTTTTCCAAGCCACGCATCCTAAGTCATGCCTCACCGCATCATAATTTCCCTGGCCCCAGCTATAACTCTTGCCCTGTAGTGCACACTTATCCCTCTCCATCACTAGAGTAAAAGTCACCGAATTGTGGTCACTGTCCCCAAAGTGCTCACCTACCCCCAATTCTAACACCTGACCTGGTTCGTTACCCAGAACCAAATCCAGTATGGCCTCACCTCTTGTTGGCCTGTCTCCATATTGTGTCAGGAAACCCTCCTGCACACATTGGACAAACACCGACCCATCTAACATACTCGAGCTATAGCTTTCCCAGTCAATATCTGGAAAGTTAAAGTCCTCCATAACAACTACCCTATTACTTTCACTCTTCTCCTGAATCATCCTCGCAATCCTTTCTTCTACATCTCTAGGACTATTAGGAGGCCTGTAGAAAACTCCTAACAGGGTGACCTCACCTTTCCTATTTCTAACCTCAGCCCAAACTACCTCAGATGGCGAGTCTTCATCCATCGTCCTTTCCACTGCTGTAATATTATCTTTGACAAGCCATGCCACACCTTCCCCTCTTTTACCCCCACCTCTGACCCTTCTAAAACATTTAAACCTTGGAACCTGCAACAGCCAATCCTGTCCCTGTTCTACCCGTGTCTCCGTAATAGCCACAACATCGAAATCCCAAGTACCAACCCACGCTGCAAGTTCACCTACCTTATTTCGTATACTTCTCGCATTGAAGTATACACACTTCAAGCCACCTTCCTGTTTACAGGCACCCTCCTTTGAGATTGATGCCATGTTCATAACCTCCCTACACTCCAGGTCCTGCACCCTAAAGCTACAGTCTAGGTTCCCGTGCCCCTGCAGAGTTAGTTTAAAACCCCCGAAAGAGCATGAGCAAACCTCCCCCCAAAGATACTTGTGCCCCTCAGGTTCAGGTGTACACCATCCTGTTTATAGAGGTCCCACCTTTCCCAGAAAGAACCCCAGTTATCCAGAAACTGGAATCCCTTCCTCCTGCACCATCCCTGTAGCCACGCATTTAACTGCTCTCTCTCCCTATTCCTCGACTCTATCGCATGGCACAGGTAACAAACCAGAGACAACAACTCTGTTTGTTCTTACTCTGAGCTTCCAACCTAGCTCCCTGAAAGCCTGCCTAACATCCTCACCCCTCTTCCTACCTATATCGTTGGTGCCAATGTGGACCACGACCTCGGGCTGCTCCCCCTCCCCTTTAAGGACCCGGAAAACATGATCAGAGACATCACGTACCCTTGCACCTGGGAGGCAACATAATAAACGTGAGTCTTTCTCGCCCCCACAAAACCGCCTATCTGTGCCCCGAATTATCGAGTCTCCAATAACTATTGCTTTGCTCTTCTCCTGAAGAAGGGCTTATGCCCGAAACGTCAAATTTCCTGTTCCTTGGATGCTGCCTGACCTGCTGCGCTTTTCCAGCAACACATTTTCAGCTCTGATCTCCAGCATCTGCAGACCTCACTTTCTCCTCTTCTCCACCCTTCCCTTCTGAGCAATGGGATTAGGCTCCGTGTGATTTTTAACTAAATAAATGATTTGCCTTGCCATGCTGTGCTATGCCTCTTAGCACCTTGTTGTTTAAGCCAGAGGCAAAGTTTAACACTTAGTGGTTAGAGGTGCCCTTCAACACACACACACACACACAGACACACACACACCTCGTTATATTTGTTGGTGTTCAATGGTCAGTTCTGCATAGTGAGCACAAGCATTCAGGGGAATCATATATCAACAGTTGTAGAGCTGCTAATACTGTAGTCAGGCATCTGGTCCATCATGTTTAGGGGTGGTTCATCGAAGTTAATCAGAGATGTGCAGAGAATGCAATCTTGGGAATCCTTCCATCCTTCTTTGAGGGATCAAGTGGATGCTGTATGGGCAGCCAGGGATCAATGGATAGTAGCTGTAGGGAGGGTCAACATTTGGAGTGGGGGGGGTGTAATCAGGTGCATTTGTAGAAATGGGAATTGGGAGTGATGGGTGAAACTCAAGGTGAATGGGGGAAAGTGGAACATCAAATGGCATGGTAGGCTACAGGTTGGGGGGAGCATTGTGCTTTATTTACTGTGACCACCACCATGGCTTCCAGGGCAAGGTGTAATCCTAATATTCAGGCAGCAGGGGAAGGCAATTATTGTCATGCTTTGGGGACATGATGAAATGGGCTGTTAGGGTAGAGCAAGGTAACAGTAGACATGTAAACTGGGGGGGGGCTACCTGGTAACCAGCTGGGCATGGTGTTGATAGCGTCCACCGTGAGCTACTTTCCTAGCCAGTCCTGTCCCTTCTCTGGATGTGAAAAGCTACTCGAAAATGGCTGGAACAACACCACTCAGGATGGGTGAAGTAAGTGCCCATTTGAGGATTGAAAATATAGGATTCAGATTCAGTGGATGCCACAGTATTGTGTCAACAAAATATGAAGCAGCCGTGTGCAAAGTGAAAGCACATTGTGTTTGCAATCATGGCATTGCCTATTTGCTAGGGGTGCAGAGTGGGGCTCTGAGGAGTTAGATGCTGATGAAAAGTGATTTGTTACACTATCATTGGTGACTGCAAATTGTACTTGGGCATCTCAATAATGTGGAAGTTATCAACAGTGACAACACAAGAGAGGACCTCTAGCTGAAGGGGCATCACTATTCAACCAACTTCGTGCGTGTGCCACAAAGTTTTAATTCCTCATTTGTCATATGATGGTCTGTGCTGAAGTGCAAAGTTCAATATGGGTCTAGGATTGAAAGGGTGACATAGTGCTGCAGGCACTCCCTTTATCTGCTTCCAACAGGTCTCAGTCTGGTGAAGTGTGCTCAGCCCTCATCTGCAGAGTTCTGCGGTCTGAGAAAGTATTTTGCACCATCTGTGCCTAATTTGAATCTTTTCTACTGAGAGTGACAGGTCGTGTTGTTGGTTGCTGTGGATGCAGGAGGAGATTAGCTGGCAGCAAGCAGCAGATCCCCATGGAGGACGAAGAGCAACAAGCTCCTATCTACATTCACACACGAAAAATCAGACTAGCATATACCAAAAGCACAGACTAGTTTAAGTTCCTGTGTTCAGGATAGGAAGGAGAAACATAAGCATCTGGAATCTTTTTTGATATACACTGGATCTCTCCAAGTTGGGATACAGGTGATTCTGGTGCAGGTAGCAAACAGTTTCCAGGAATGAACTGAAAATGTGTTGCTGGAAAAACGCAGCAGGTCAGGCAGCATCCAAGGAGCAGGAGAATCGACGTTTCAGGCACAAGCTCTTCTTCAGTTCTGAAACGTTCTGCAAGTAGGCGGCCTGTCTCCCCAATATAGAGGAGGCCACATCGGGCGCAGCGGATGCAGTAAATGATGTGTGTGGTGGTGCAGGCGAATTTGTGGCGGATATGGAAGGATCCCTTGGGGCCTTGGAGGGAAGTAAGGGGGGGAGTTTGGGCGCAAGTTTTGCATTTCTTGCGGTTGCAGGGAAAGGTGCTGGGAGTGGAGGTTGGGTTGATGGGGGGTGTGGACCTGACAAGGGAGCCATGGAGGAAGTGGTCTTTTTGGAACGCTGATAGGGAAGGGGAGGGAAATATATCCCTGGTGGTGGGGTCCGTTTGGATGTCCGTTTGGAATTTCAGAGAACACCTCTGGGACACCTGGACCAACCAACCCAACCATCTCGTGGCTCAACACTTCAACTCCCCCTCCCACTCCACCAAGGACATGCAGGTCCATGGACTCCTCCATCGCCAGACCATAGCAACACGACGGCTGGAGGAAGAACACCTCATCTTCCGCCGAGGAACCCTCCAACCACAAGGGATGAACTCAATATTTCTCTAGTTTCCTCATTTCCCCTCCCCCCACCTTGTCTCAGTCCCAACCCTCGAACACAACACCACCTTTCTAACCTGCAATCTTCTTCCTGACCTCTTCGCCCCTACCCCCACTCCGGCCTATCACCCTCACCTTGACCTCCTTCCACCTATCGCATTTCCAACACCCCTCCCCCAAGTCCCTCCTCCCTACCTTTTATCTTAGCCTGCTGGACACACTTTCCTCATTCCTGAAGAAGGGCTCATGCTCGAAACATCGATTCTCCTGCTCCTTGGATGCTGCCTGACCTGCTGCGCTTTTCCAGCAACACATTTTCAGCTCTGATCTCCAGCATCTGCAGTCCTCTCTTTCTCCAGGAATGAGGTAAATTGAATTGAAGCCAGGATGTGAGGTAATGCATCAATAGGTCCTATAAGTAGGATTTGTTAGGTTTCCAATTATACTAAACAAATGTGGCAGAATTCTCAATTAGGAAATATTGAGCTGTTTTTGTTGTGCTTCCTGACTGCTAAAGCTTATTTTCAATTGTACATGTTAACTAATTGTAACTGTGTATGTTGAACTAAAACTAACTAGTTTAGAACTAATTGAAAATAATAAATTCTTTACCCAGTCTTATTTCTCACAATTCTAGGACCATTATTTTGCTGTAAGTGCTGGTTTGAAAGTGGGACCACATGAGATAGACATATGCAGAGAACAGGTCCACATATAGACTCAGGCTGAAGTCATCCATAGGACGAGGGAAATTTAAATTATCTGTTATTCATTATTGAAATATCAAGTGAATTTTTGATCACCATGGTTGGCCAAATCCGTTGTCTCTCTTTTATTGTCAGCAGGCTTTTAAGCGAGGGTTAAAAATAACTGCTTTAATTTAAACTCTGATCTTGCAATTGCTATAAAGCCAATGGGGCGTAAGATTCCCTCCAGGTGACACAACTTACTTCTATAAATTAAATTCACTGGACTCACAATTAAAGTTGTACTCATGTGAAAGAAAAACCACTTGACATCCAGCAGATGGTAGAGGACAAGTGGGCTGTATTTGAACAACAAAGAAATTGCAATATTAAGTAACAAAGCATCGATTGGGACACCACAGGAATATTAAGTCCAGATCTGGTTACCATATGTTTGGAAGGGATGTCAGGTTCCTTGAGAGGGTGAAGATCAGATTGATCAGTCCCAGTGTTCAGAGATTTTAGCTGCAGGGTTAGGTTGGAGAAGTTGGGGCTGTTCTTATTGTTAGGAGACTTGGGGAAATAAGGGAAATTTATTTTCCTATTACCTGATGGTACAACGGCGATGGGACTTAACCATTTGGGCTAGAGATGAAAGGAGGAGTGAGGGACACCTTCTTCCACAACACATGGTATTGATTTGGAACTCACTCCCACTGAGTGTGGTGGCAACAGAGAAATAAATGATTTTAAAAGGGTGTAGGATGGATATTTGAGGGGGTATAGTTACAGCGTACAGGAATAGAGTGGGGGAAATGGGACATTTTTTAAAAAATTATTCATTAACAGTATGAGGTGTCACTGGCTAAACCAGCAATTATTGTTCATCTCTAATTGTTCAGAAGTCACTTAAGAGACAACCACACTGCTGTGAGCTTGCAGCCATGTAGTCCAGACCAGGTAAGAATAGCAGTTTCATTCCCTAAAGGACATCAATGAACAGGGTGGATTTTTCCAACAGTGGCTTCTAGCTCATCATACAGCTCTTAATTCCAAATTTTTATTGAATTCAGGTTCCACCATCAGCCACTGCAGGATTTGAACCCAGGTCCTCAGAAATTAACTGAATTTCTAAATTAATAGTCTAGCCATATAATGACAAAGCCATTGACTCTTCAGGATAGAGTGGATTGTCAACACAGACTCGATAGGCTGATTTCCCTCCCTCTGTGCCATAATGACTCCAATACCAATGTTATTTAATTCCAGCTCAGAAGTAAGTCACTCGTGCCAGTATGCTACTGGGCATGCTCCACATGAATTTCCTTCCATTCCCCCTTCATTGAACCTTCATCAATATGTCATTCTATTCATCACTTCATCCTGTTCTTATTTTGCTTCTTCTTAAATGAATCAATTCTTCTTTTTTCAGTGACTCCTCGTGAAAAAGAATTTCATATTCTGACCACTCGCTGGGTGTATTATTTCCCCTGAAATCTTTGCCCGATTTATTAATGGGAATTTTTGCTATGATCTCACCTGCAAAAGCAATCAAGCATTGAAACATGCCCTTCCAAAGTTTGACTCATCTTCTTGTCAGTTACAAGTCTCACCTCGTAATCAATATCCAGGTAATCAAAATCTCCTTTGGTTCGAAAGTGCTGTGTGTGCTGATCCACGGTAAAGTTCACTTGCTTGTTGTAGCGCTCAATGGTAATGGAGTGCCAGTGCTGATCGTCCAGCAGACTCCCCAGTGTCACTGAGGTGTGACTACTGATGGAATGCAACTTGGTGTCACCTGAAACATGAAAGGTCCTGTTTTGAGTTACATGTTCCCAAATCAATAAATCACCCAACAAATCAAAGGAGCCACATGAAATTATTGCCTTCGACAGGGAAACCAGCTGAGATATTTAGTAAAATATATGAACTGTTAAATCAATGCAGAAAACTAGCTTGAAATTTTTCAACTGGTGACTATCCACTTGAAACACTGAATTTTACAGGAGGACAGAGACCAAGCGTATGATCAAAAATCCTCAGAACGTAGGAGGAGGCATTTCAGGGTCTGTATAGCTCTTTAAAAACGCTATTTGATTAGACCCCCAACCTCATCTTTTTTTGAAAGTTCCACTGTTGTTGCCTTTTTTCAGTTATCATTTCATTCCCCTTTGCAAGTTGCTATTTTTGCTGCTTCCAGTATCACTGCATTCTTGTGTCATAATTTAATGGAAAAAATATTGCATCTCCACTCCAGCTCATTTGCCAATTATCTTGAATTGATATTCTCTGGATATGGGCCAGCAGTGCAAATAGTTTCTCTCTTAATACTCTCATAATTTTCAACGTCTCAATTAAATCATGTTAAAACTCTCTGCAAGAAAGAGATTAATCAAAATTTCTCAAGTCTCTTCATTCACCAAACTACTTTGTACCTGAAATAATTCTGGCAAATCATTTTCATACCCTTCTGCAAGGATCTAACATCATTCATACGTTTTGGTGTTCAGTATTTCGATACAATAATCTTGTTAAAACCTAAACCAAAAGCTCATTACAGTTTTAATTCATTTCCTTCTTGTTTTCCAAGACTCTATATATAATGCAGCAGATTGCAATTTTTTAATAGTTTTGCCATTTCTGCCAGCACCTTCAAAGATCTTGGTATACGAGACTATTGTCCATCAAACCCCTCCCACGTAAAATTTCAGCATGCAGCTTACTTTAGAGGGCCCCTTGTGATCCAGTGGTAGTGTCCCTACTTCTAAGCTAGGTATCTCAGGTTCAAGTCCCACCTGTTCCAGAAGTATGTCAGAGTATCTTTAAGCTAGTTGATTTGAAAATATCTATAGTTTGTTTCATTTCTTCACATTCTTTCTTCCTTCCAAAATTCATCACCACATATCTGGCCAGTCTTTTGGACATCTGCTTTTATCTGCTTTACCTTTCTCACTGTCTTTTCTCAATGCTGTCATTATCCATAGTCCATTTTGAAGCTATCATGAGTTGTACAGTAAACACTGGGCAGAATTTATTGCCCCTGCAGGAAATGGGATTGATGGTATCGGGGCCATTTGATCAACCACAAAGGTTTACTGTGTTTCGCTGCCTTCCTGACTGTCTCCCAATCCTGTGGACAGGAAGGGGGTGCAGTAACCACACAAGGCCCACTTCAGACTTCATCCCAATGCCAGCTGCAGATAGGAAACCCATCACTTGAGGGAGCACATCAAACAACTCACCTCATCTAGGAACATGGGATGGAATTGGATTTGCAGTAGTGTCAGACCTTTGCCTTTCCTTTCAAAACCCCAACCTCCCCTCTGCCCCTTTCTTGCTGCCTGCATCCTTGACTACACTCACTTCTCTTCAGTGTCCATCCCTGGATGCAGTACCAGCAGTGACCACTTCTCCCAGTGGCACTGCAGTTATTAGGGGGCTGCAAGCATCTAAAGGGGCTGCAGTTCTGAGGAGCCCACCCTGCCTGGTATTTAATCTGATGGGAATCCTGATGTTGTCATATAGATCAGGCTGGACCAGACCCCCTCAAAATATTTTAAGAAGGTAGCGTGGACCCTAATTTTGCTTATTTTAAAGACAAATGTAAAGTGCTGTGTTCTAGATGCAATGCAACTCATCAACTTATTCAGCATAAAGCAAAATTTATTTAAATACTGTAGTTAAATACAACAAAAGAAAGAAGAACTTAAATTAACTTGACTCTATTGGAAAACTTAACGGAATAATAAATACAGTAACTATTACTGATTAACTGTTCCAGTATAGTAAAGTCCCATAAACACATTCCTTGGCAAAATTCAGAAAATAGATTTCTCTTGCAAACGGCATGGTGGCTCAGTGGTTAGCACTGCTGCCTCACAGCACCAGCATCCCAGCTTTGATTCCAACCTTGGGTGACTGTCTGTGTGGAGTTTGCACATTCTCCGGGTGCTCCGGTTTCCTCCCACAGTCCAAAGATGTGCAAGTCAAGTGAATTGGCCATGCTAAATTGCCCAGAGGGTTAGCTGCATTAGTCAGAAGGAAATGGGTCTGGGTAGGTTGGTGTGGACTTGTTGGGCTGAAGAGCCTGTTTTTACATTGCAGGGTGTCTAATCTAATCTAAAAAAAAGAAGAAAAAACATCAAGAGAAAATTCAGAGACTATTTGTCAGGAGTCACTTATTGCAGCTCCAAGCCTATTGAGACTCCAATAGCAATTGCTGAATCTAAAAGCTAAAATACTGAAAAAAACTAGAAATCCTGGTCTGTGAGATCTGGTCACACCCATCCAGGCCTCACAAGTTGTTTATCTTCGCAATCACCTGTCCTCTAAACTCTCTCTAAAGAAGGCTAGGACACAGCAGACCTCTTAAACCCCAGCATCGTCACACTGTTTAGCTATGTGTCTACTGCCTTGAACTTGCGTGTATCTTCATAAGAAAAGGCATTCTGGTTTCTCCAGCCAGTGTGCTGCCCACTATCACCTGTTTTAATTTCTGCCATTTTTCCTAATTTGGGCACTTCATGTCCTAACAGCTAGCTACGTAAAAATAAAAGATTTTCCAGTCTTTTCCTTCACTGTTTTGATCAGGATATCACATTAATTTGTCTCAATCTATCGTATTATGACTTACAATTTTGAACTTTAACCTATTATTCTCTGTCCAATGTAGAGTTTACATAATGCATTTTCTAAACATGCTCTCCAAGCTTTGGGTACACATATAAAATAGTTCCTTGCCATCCACAACCTGTTTTGACGATTGTACAGGTGCATAATCCTTTATCCGAAATGCTTGGGACCAGCTGGTTTTCAGAATTCAGAATTTTTTGCATTTCAAAATAAGTGGCAGTTTGATGGTGAAATTTTAAAAAATCTTTCCAAAGAACAAACTTACTGTGAGTAAAACGGGCCCTGAAACAAAATTGAGGCCTGCCAGTTAAGGGCCATACCCCCACACGTCGCATCTGCGTGATACGCATTGGGTGGGTATCGACTTGGGTTAACTGTTTACACCTGGAAGTGTGTTGCTGGAAAAGCGCAGCAGGTCAGGCAGCATCCAAGGAGCAGAAGAATCGACATTTTGGGCATGAGCCCTTCTTCCTGAAGAAGGGCTCATGCCCGAAACGTTGATTCTCCTGCTCCTTGGATGCTGCCTGACTTGCTGCGCTTTTCCAGCAACACATTTTCAGCTCTGATCTCCAGCATCTGCAGTCCCCACTTTCTCCTTAACTGTTTACACGCCAAACAACCTTGTTAATGAGAAAAAATCCTTCACAAAAAAACTTTCGGACTTTGGAGCTTTTCGGATTTTGAGATTTCAGATAAAAGGTTATCTACCTGTTTTGAGATTCCGGTTTGCCTGAAAATGCTGCTTCAGTTTGATTTGGACAGGTTGAGTGTATGGCCAAATGCATGGCAGATGAATTATAATTTGTTTTATTGACCCGTGATGTGGGTGTCTCTGGCTGGGCCAGCATTTATTGCTCATCCCTCATTGTCCTTGTGAAATTGATGGGGTGGCTTAATGGTTAGCACCGCTGCCTCACAGTGCCAGGGACCCAGGTTTGATTCCAGCCTTGGGTGACTGTCTGTGTGGAGTTTCTACATTCTTCCCATGTCTGTATGGGTTTTCTCCCACAGTCCAAAGATGTGCAGTTTTGGTGACTATGCAGGTTAGGTTAGGTTAGGTTGCTATGCTAAATTATCCATAGTGTTCAGGGATGTGTAACTGATTTGCATTAGTCAGGGGTAAATGTAGGTGAATGGTGTTGGATGGGTTACTCTTCACAGGGTCGGTGTGGAGTTGTTGGGCCAAATGGCCCGTTTCCACTATGTAGGGAGTCTACAATGATGGTGAGCTGTCTTCTTGAACTGCTGCAGTCAAATAGGCTGTAGGTTCACTCCCAATGCCTTGAGGGAGGAAATTCCAAGATTTTGACTGAGTGATAGCGAAGGAACAGTGATACATTTCCAAATCAGGAAGTGAGTGGTTTGGAGCGGAACTTGCAGGTAGTGGTGCTCCCATGATAAAACCTGGGTCGCGATTCTGCTAGAGGAGTATGAACAGCTAGGAGTTAAATTAAAAAGCAGAAGCAAAAGCTAATAATCTCTGGATTACTACCTGTGCCATGAGCTAATTGGCACAAGGTCAGTAAGAATAAGCAGGTAAATGTGTGGCTCAAATATTGGTATGGGAGAAATGGGTTTGAATTCATGGGAGCTGAAAATGTGTTGCTGGAAAAGCGCAGCAGGTCAGGCAGCATCCAAGGAACAGGAAATTCGATGTTTCGGCCATAAGCCCTTCATTTTCATTTGATCTCTAGCATCTGCAGACCTCATTTTCTCCTTGAGTTCAGGGGACATTGACAACTGTACTGGGGAAGAAGGGACCTGTTCCGATGAGACTGTCTTCATCTGAACCATGCTGGGACCAGAGTCTTAGATTAGATTTAGATTATTTAGATTACTTACAGTGTGGAAACAGTTCCTTCAGCCCAGCAAGTCCACACCGACCCTCCGAAGACCAATCCACCCAGACCCATTCCCCTACATTTACCCCTTCACCTAACACTAAAGGCAATTTAACATGGCTAACTCACCTAACCTGCACATTTTTGGACTGTGAGAGGAAACTGGAGCACCCAGAAGAAACCCACACAGACACAGGGAGAATGTGCAAACGCCACATAGACAGTTGCCCGAGGCGGGAATTGAACCCGGGTCTCTGGCACTATGAGGTTCTAGTGAATCACATAACGAGGGCTGCAGACAGGGCTTCAAGTTAAATTGGAGGGGGGAGGGGTCTAAGTTAAAGGAAAAATTAGAAAACCTGAATTAAGGGAGGAGGTAAGAGTTCAGAATTCAGGAGAGGTTATTAAAATCTCCAGCACAGGCACAAATAGGACACAGTGTATGGAAAGGGCTATCAATCAAAGTTCAAGCACACTGGATAAACGAATGATAATGAGAAGACGGGCGGTTAATGCAGGACTGAAGGTATTATATCCGAATGCACTCAGTGTAGGGAGTGAGCTTGTGGCACAGAGTGAAGTTGACAGGTATGATGTGGTGGGCATCATGGAGATGTAGTTGCAAGAAGATCAGGATTGGGAGCTGAATATTCAAGGATATACATCTGATTGAAAAGATAGGCAGGTGGGCAGAGTGTGTGGGGTTGCCCTATTAGTAGGAAATGAAATTAAATCAATAGTAAGAAACAAACTAGGATCAGATAGTGTCGAATCTGTGTGGGTAGATTTGAGGAACAGCAAAGGTTAAAAAAAAGTCATAGTTGGAGTTACGTACAGGCCTCCGAATAGGACAGTGATCATGGGGGATTTCAATATGCAGGTAGACTGGGAAAATCAGGTTGGTAGTGGACTGTAAGAAAAGCGATTTGTGGAATGTCTATGAGATGGCTTTTTTGGAGCAGCTTGTGGTGGAGCCCACGAGGGAACAGGGAACTCTGGATTTAGTGTTGTGCAATGAGGCAGACTTGTTAAAGGAGTTTAAGGTAAAGGAACCCTTCGGAACTTGAATTTACAGTGCAATTTGAGAGGGAGAAGGTCAGAGGTAACAGTACTACAGGTGAATAAAGGCAACTACAGAGGCTGGGTAAAACTGACTGGGAGAGGATGTGATGCCTGTAGATGCTGGAGATCAGAGTCAAAAAGTATGGTACTGGAAAAGCACAGTCAGTCAGGCAGCATCCGGGGAGCAGGTGAGTTGACGTATTGAGCATAAGCTCTTCATCGGGAATGATGAAGACCTATTCCTAATGAAGAGCTTATGCGCGAAACGTCGATTCTCCTGCTCCTTGGATGCTTCCTGGCCAGCTGTGCTTTTTCAGCACCACATTTTTTGACTGGGAGAGGAGCCTAGCAGGAAGGACAGTGGAACAGCAATGACAGGAGTTTCTGGGAGTAATTCAGGAGTCACGACAGAGATTCATCCCAAGGAAAAAGAAGCATGATACAGGGAGAATGAGGCAATCGTGGCTGACCAGGGAAGCCAGGGATACCATAAAGGTAAAAGAGAGAGCATATAATGTGGTGAAGGGCAGTGAGAAACCAAAGGATTGGGAAGCTTACAAAGACCAATAAAAAAAGAAATAAGGAGGGAGAAGATTAAATATGAGCGTAAGCTAGCCAGTAATACAATGGAAGACTGTAAGAGTCTGTTTCGATATTTAAAAGGCAAAACGAGAGGCAAAAGTGGACATTGGGTGACTGGAAAGTGATGCAGGATAAAAAGTTATGGGGAACAAAGAAACGGCTGAGGAAATGACTAATTACTTTGTGTCATCTTCACGATGGAAGAGATGAATAACATACCAAAAATTCAAGAGGGTGAGGGGACAGAGCTGAGTATGGTGACCTTTAGCAAGAAGAAGCTGCTAGAAAAATTGAATGGACTGAAGCTGGGTAAGTCATCTGGACCAGACTGATTACACCTGAGTGTTCTCAGGGAGACAGCTGAAGAGATATTGGAGGCTTTAGAGGTGATGTTTTAGGAATCGCTAGATTCAGGGAGGGTCCCCAGAGGACTGGAAAAACACTTAGGTGACACCCCTGTTTAAAAAGGGAGTAAGGCAAAAGACTGAAAATTTCAGATCAATTATTCTAATCTCGGTTTTGGGTAAGATCCTGGAAGCCATTATGAAGGATGAGATTTCTGAATACTTGGAAGTATTTGGTAAAATGGGACAAAGTCAGCACATGGGTTCATAAAAGGGAGGTCATGACTGACAAATCTGTTGGAATTTCTTGAGGAAGTAATGAGCAGGTTGGACCAAGGAGAGCCTATGGATGTTATCTACCTGGGCTTCAACAAGGCCTTTGACAAGGTGCTGTACAGGAGGCTACTGAGTAACTTAAGGGCCCATGGTATCAGAGACAAGGTGCTAGCATGAAAGAAAACTTGGCTGTCTGGCGGAAAGCAGAGAGTGGGGAAAAAAGGGTCCTTCTCAGGATGGCAGCCAGTGACAAGTGGTGTTCCACAAGGCTGTGTTGGGATCACAACCTTTTACTTCAGACATTAACAATCTAGATAAAGGAACTGAGTGCATCCTGGCTAAGTTTGCAGATGATACAATAATAGGTAGAGGGACAGGTAGCATTGAGGAGTCTACAGAAGGATTTGTTCAGGTTAGGAAAGTGGGCAAAGAATTGTGAATAATGTGGGATAGTGTGAGCTCATGCACTTTGATCAGAAGAATAGAGGTATGGATTATTTTCTAAAGGGGAGAAAATTCAGAAGTCTGAAGCACAAAGAGACTTGGGAGTTCTAGTCCTGGATTCTCTCAAGGTAAACATGCAGGTTGAGTCAGTAGTTAGGAAGGCAAATGCAATGACCACATTTATTTTGAGAGGACTTGAATATAAAAGCAGGCTTGTACTTCTGAGGCTCTATAAGGCTCTGGTCAAATCACATTTGGAATATTGTGCACAGTTTTGGGTCCCATATCTCAGGAAGGATGTACAGACCCTGGAGCATGTTCAGAGGAGGTTCATGAGAATCGTCCCAGAAATGAAAAGTTTAACATATGAGGAACGTTTGAGCATTCTGGTTTATACTTGATGGAGTTCAGAAGGATTAGGGGAATCTAATTGAAACTTACAGAATACTGAATGGCCTGGACAGATGGGATGTTGGGAAGATGCTTCCAGTGGTAGGAGAGACTAAGACCCGAGGGCCTTGCCTTAGAGTAAAGAAAAGACTTTTTAGAATGGAGATAAGGAGAAACTTCTTCAGCCAGAGACTGGTGAATCTATGGAATTCATTGCCACAGAAGACTGTAAAGGCCAGATCACTGAGTATATTTAGGTTAGATAAATAGGTTCTTGAGTACCAAGGGGATCAAGAGGAAAAAGTGGGAAAATGGGATTGAAAATCTTATCTGCCATGATTGAATGGCAGAGCAGATGGGTTGAATGGCATAATTCCTGCTCCTTTGTCTAGTGGTCTTATGGTCTTATGTTTCAGCTGCCTATGTCCTTCAAGATGGAAGTGGTTAAGGGTTTGGATGGTGGATAAATATGAGGTTATCCACTTTGGTATCAAAATCAAGAAGGTGACTATTACCTGAATAGCAATAGATTGGGACAAGTGGAGGTTCAAATAGACCTGGATATCCATGTACTGAAGGTAAGCATGCAGGAGTAACAGACAGTGAATAAGGAAAATGCCATGTTATTCTTCATCATGAGAGGATACAAGTAGAAGAGCAGGATGTCTTGCTACAATTGTACAAGGCCTTGGTGAGACCCCACTCAGAGTATTGTGTGCACAATTCAGTCTCTTTATCTGAGAAAGGAAGGTGATGAGGACGGAGTGCAACAAAGGTTTACCAGACTGATTCTTGGGATGGCAAAATCGATGTATGTACAGAAACTGGACCATACTTATAGAGTTTAGAATAATGAGGGTGGAATCTCAGAGAATAAAGTATTAACACAACTATAAGGGTAAATGAAGGTTGGATGTTTCCAAGGTCCAATACCAATCACAGTCTAAGAGTACAGGGTAGGCCAATTGAACTGAGATGAGGAGAAAATTCTTCAACCAGAGAATGGTGAGCTCATGGAATTGTCTGTTACAGAAAGTGTTTGAGGCCAAAACAATGAATGTCTTCGAGAAGGTGATAGATATAATTCCTGGGACTAAAGGGATGAAAGGGTAGGTCAAAAATGAGAACAGGGTACTAGGTAGGGGTAACCAACCTCGATCATGACCGAACAGGCTCAAAGGTATGATTGGTCTACTCTTGTTCCTATTTTTAATTATTCTTAGTGATGGTTTGTCACTTTGCAGATGCATCCTGTACATTTCCATAAATTTGGGTTTGAATATTATCCATCAGGCTTACTTTCCACCAACATAAGTGAACTTAACCAATGACAAAAATGAGCTCCTCGACAGACAATGAGTAGTGCTAACCCAACTGCACCCTTACCATCATTACCTTCAGCGCTTTCTCAAGGACTGATTCTATATACTTCCACTTCTCCAATCATATATTGCATTTGTGGGTATTATTGGACCATAGTTCATTACTGTTGCTAGTTTAGGTATTTAAATGCTTACCTAAATTGATCTGCAATGAAAGTTTGCCTTTCTTTAGCTCCAGTGTAATACGATCTCCTCGTTGTCCTTCTCCATGCAACATAACTCCATCACTTTGCATTGTCTTGAATTTCAAGGAAATTATGTCCTTGACCGTGCTCATGCTCTTCTGATGGAACCTGTAGAGTAGTGAACTTCTGCCATCAAAGTCGGCGACATCAGATTCTACAGGGGATGAAAAAATATTAACATCACATTTTGAAAAATTCTTCACTGTCTCATAACAAAATTGAGATTAAATTTCCATATGTAATCAGTCACCATAACTTGAGCTGAAAAATCCAGATAAGCCCTGGAGAAACAGCATGAAATACAACCATTTGTATCTCCAGTATAAGTTATAGAAAATTACTTGGAGAACACTTGCAATAAACCATCTCTGAGCATCAGAAATTATTAATTTATTTCCATTGACAGCATCCTGATACATGATCACAATGAGATTCATACACCTTCAGTAACCTCACTCCTCCCCCAGTTCAGATTTGAATATATTGCCAGATAATAGCCATCTCCAACAAGAGAGAATCTAAACACCTCCCACTGGCATTCAATGGCGTTACCATCACCAGATTGCCCCACTGTTAACATCCCATTAACTGTAAACTGAATTGACCAGCCATATAAATGTAGTGGCTGCCTCAGCAGATCACAGCTGGGAATTTTGGGTGAGTAACTCACCTGATTCCCTGATGCCTCTCCACCAGATACAAGATAAAAGCGCGTTGAAATATTCTCCTCCTGCCTGAATGTGCTGCTCCGGCAACATTTAAGTTTGATATTTTTGAGGACAAAGCAGCCTGCTTGGTTGGCACAGCAGCAGCCAGCCACCCTAAATTCACAATGTTGCACTGAGAAGGACAAGGTAGAAGATGCATGGGTTTACCACCACTTACAGTGTCCTTGCAAGCCATAAACTATCCTGATTTAGAACTATATCATCATTTCCTCACAGTCACTGTGCTAAGATCTGGCTCAGTGAGCAGCACAGGTGGACATGCCAGGAAAACCATGAGTTGTTCCAAAATGAGAAGTCAACCTGGTGAAGCTGCAACACAGGATTGCTTGCATTAAACATAGTGTAAGCAGCTTACAATACATAGTACTAAGTACTTGCTCAATTAATGGATCAGACCTCTGCTCAGGAGTCCTGCCACATCCTGCCTTGAATGATGGTGGAAAATTAAACAACTCACAACAGGAGAAAAGTCCACAAATGTTGCAATTCTCAATCAGGGGCTTGCATGACATTACTGTGCAAAGGTAAGGCTGAAGTATTCATATCTATCTTCAGCCAGAAATCCAAAATGAAACATCCATCTTGGCATCTTCCTGAGGTACTGTGTATCACAGATTGGCTTCAGCTAATTCAATTCACTTCACGTAATGTCAAGAAATGACTGATGACACTGGATTTGGTAAAACAACGAGTCCTGACAACATTCTGGTCATAGTACTGAAGATTTCGACTCCACACTAGTTGCACTCCTAACCAAGCCATTTATGAACAGTCACGTAATTTACTAATCAATGTTGATATTTACCCAGGTACGTCCTGTCCGCAAAAAGTAGGACAAATCCAACCCAGCCACTTCAATGCACCTTCAAACATCAGCACACTGAAGAAAGAGATCAGTACCAACCAGCATTTGCTCAACAATGAGTTACCATTGATATTCAAACTGAGTTCCATGAGAGTCATTCTGGCTCTGACCTCATTATGTCCCAAGCCTAAAATTGAACAAAAAAAAACAAGTGAAGTGAGGGTGACTGCCCTTGACATCAAGACTGCATTTAATTGAGTGTTGCATTGAAGATTTCTAGCAAAACTTGGGAATCAGGAATAAAAATGCAACAAGTGGAATCAAAGTAAGATGGCTGTCATTATTCGAGGACAATCATCTCAAACACAAGACGGCACTTCAGGAATATCTCAGGGTAACATCTGAGGCCCAGACATCTTCAGTTACATCGTCAATGACCTTCCCTTCATCATAAGGTCAGAAATGAGGATGTTTGCTGATAATTGCACAATGATAAGCGTCATTTGTGAATCATTAGAACTTGAAGCAGTCCACATCCAAATGCAGCAAGACCTGAAGAATATCAAGATTTGTGCTGACAAATAGCAAATAACACGAACACCACAATTTAACAACGCCATTTTTATTTTACTGGAGAAGTAACATTATCACTTGATCCAGCTGCTATTGATGTAGAAAACACACCAACCTAATTTCCATGTACAATTATATCAATGTAAGATCCTTTAGCAAGTACGGCTCAACCTGACCTTGCAGAAGCCAACAATTGGAAGGAAAGCTCTCCAACTTTATCTCAAGTGCTTCAATATCTATTCAGAGACTTGTCTTATCCACTAAATGCCACAGATGAATCAAGTCAAAGACTTTGAATGATATGGGAAAACATGTATCGCAAACATTGCAAGAAGCAGCAATCTAAGTAACTTATTTGAGAATGTACACTCCAATTAATTGGAGTTTATGATGATGAGAAAAGCTTGGGAAAATGTACAGAGTAAGGGCTTTAGAACCCTGGACCAAACTTGCAATGATGCCACACAGTTGCTCTCCATTACTTTCTGACGGCCCTTGAGAAGGTGAGTATGAGCTATCTTGTTGAGCCGCTGCAGTCCATGTGCTGTAGGGAAAAGCAAAATGCCATTTGGTATAGAATTCCAAGCTATTTACCTAGCAATGCTGAAGGAATGGTGATATATTTCGTAAAGAAGGGTTACGCCTGAAACGTTGACTTCTCCACCTCCTGATACTATCTGGCTTGCTATATTCTTCCAGCCTCCTGCGATTTATTTCCAAATCAGGATGGTGAGTTGCTTGGAGGTAAACTTGCAGGTAATGGTATTCCCATGGATCCCACGCCCTTATCCCTCTACATGAAAATGGTCATGAACTTGGAAGGTACTGTCTAAGGATCTTTGTCACATTTCTGCACTGTATCTTGTAGATTGCACATACTGCTGCTTTAGACCAGGTTTTCATGGACTGATAGACAGACAGGCATCAACGTATGTAAGAAAAGGAAGGAATTATTAAGATATTTTTTGTGTAATGTGATGCCATCTGTGAAATTGTTTTCCATAATCTCGAATTATTATCAATGAATGCTCATTGTGGAAAGCAATATATATTCATTTGATTTGAGCCTTCAAAATATTATTTTTCTTCAGTGTGAGTTTGCATGCATCCTTAATAACTGTCAGCATTAATGGAACTAAAATACTGAAGAAATACAAGTGAATCAGCCTTGCATGCTTCTGATTGTAAGGAAAATATATTGTTATTTTCAAAATAGTTTATTTCACTCACTCTTATTATGCAAAAAACTGACTGCATAAGTTTTATTTGCTGCAGTTTTGTTTCTTTGAAGCTATTCAACTTGAACTCTCTTTTAGGAAATTGACTTGTATGTAAAAAGTAAAGTTGCTACAGTCTTACCAGACCAAAGGGCTGGGCTGAGAAATTGGTGTTGGTTTAACCTGAAGGTCACCGCACCTCAGGTGAAGGGAGAGGTTGAGGATGACAGCACTACACGGTAAGCTTAGCTGGTGTGGGAATTGAACCACACTGTTGGCATCCCTCTGCATACAACCAACCCTTACTTATGTGAATCTTAAACTCTTAATTACCTCAGTAGCTTTTAAGTGGTACAAGAATTTTTTTTTTAAGAATATCCCAGTGACAAATAAAACATGGAATTATATTCCATCAACTTCCAATATAAGTTCATAGAGGTATAGTTCATAAGTTTTGCAGATAACACCAAAATTGGAGGTGTAGTGGACAGCCGGAGAACGTTACTTCAGAGATTTTTCGTCAGTATTTACAATGGAAAAGAGCAATAGTGAGAATATGGAGATTAGATGAGATTGAGGTTGTCAAAGAGGAGGTTTTGATCATAGTGGTGCTTGAAAAGCATAGCAGGTCAGGCAGCATCCGAGGAGCAGGAAAATCGACACTTCGGGCAAAAGCCCTTCCTGCTCCTCGGATGCTGCCTGACCTGTGCTTTTCCAGCACCACTCTGATCTAAACTCTGGTTTCCAGCATCTGCTATCCTGACTTTTGCCAAAGAGGAAGTTTTAGCAATTTTGGAAGATTGGAAAATAGATAAGACCCATGGGCCAGATGGGATTTATCATCGGATTCTCTGGGAAGCCAGGGAGGAAATTTCAGAGCCTTTGGCTTTGATCTTTATGTCGTCATTGTCAACAGGAGTAGTGCCAGAAGAGTGGAGGAGAGCAAATGTTATTCCCTTGTTTAAGAAGGGGAATTGGGACAACCCTTGTAATTATAGGCCGGTGAGTCTTACTTTGCTATGGGTAAGGTGTTGGAACATTTTATAAGAGATAGAATTTATAATCATCTGGAAAGGAATAATTTCATTACGGATAGTCAACACAGTTTTGAGAAGGATAGGTCATGTCTCACTAACCTTATTGAGTTCTTCCAGAAGGTGACAAAACAGGTGGATGAAGGTAAGGCAGTTGATTTGGCGTTTTGTATTTCAGTAAGGCATTTGATAAGGTTCCACACAGTAGGCTATTGCATAAAATGTGAAGTTTCAGGACTGAATGTGATTTAGTGGTTTGGATCAGAAATTAGCTAGCTGAAAGAAGACAGAAGGTGGTGGTTGATGGGAAATGTTCATCCTGGAGCACAGTTACCAGTGGTGTGCCGCAGGGACCTGTCTTGGAGCCACTGTCATTTGTCATTTTCATAAATGATCTGGATGTGGGTGTAGAAGGATGGGTTAGTAAATTAGCAGATGACACTAAGGTAGGCAGAGTTGTGGATATGCCAAAGAATATTGTGAGTTGCAAAGGATAAGATGCAGAGCTAGGCTGCGAAATGGCAAATGGAGTTCAATACAAAGTGAGGTATTTCACTTCGGAAGAAGGAACAGGAATGCAGAGTACTGGGCTAATGGTAACATTCTTGGGAGTGTAGATGAACAGAGAGATCTCGGTGTATAAATCACTAAACGTTGCCACCCAGGGTGATAGGGTTGTTAAGAAGGCATATGGTGTGTTGACATTTATTGGTAGGGGGATTGAGTTTTGGAGCCACGAGGTCATGCTTCAGCTGAAATAGTGCAAGCAGTTCTGGTCACCGCATTATAGGAAGAATGTGGAAGCTTTGGAAAGGGTTCAGAGGAGATTTACTAGGATGGTGCCTGTTATGAAAGGAAGGTCTTACAAGGAAAGGCTGAGGGAACTGAGACTGTCTTTGTTGGACGGAAAAAGATTGAGAGGTGACTTAATCCAGACGGACAAGATAATCAGAGGGTTAAATAGGATGGACAGTGAGAGCCTTTTTCCTCAGATGGTGAAGGCTAACATGAGAGACCTAGATTTGAATTGAGAGGTGATAGTTTTCGGACAGATATTAGGGGTAGTTTATTTACTCAGAGAGTAGTAGGGGCCTGGAACGGCCTGTCTGCAACAGTAGTAGACTCACTGACATTAAGGGCATTTAAATGGGCATTGGACATACATATGCATGATAATGGAACATTATAGATTAGATGGGTATCAAATTATTTTCACAGGTCGGCGAAACATCGAGGGCTGAAGGGCCTGTACTTCGCTGTAACATTCTCTGTTCTGTGTATATAGCGATCTTGCTCAGATGGGGCAAAGGGCCGAGTTGTGTCAGTTGGAATTTAATTTAGACAACTGTGCGATGCTGCATTTTGGAAAGGCAAATCAGAGCAGGACTTATGCACTTAATGGTTAGGTTCTGTAGAGCGTTGCTGAACATAGAGACCTTGGAGTGCAGGTTCGCAGTACCTTGAAAGTGGAGTCGAAGGTAGACTTTCTTCTTTTTATTGATCAGAGCATTGAGTATAGGAGTTGGAATATAATGTTGTGGCTGTACAGGACATTAGTTAAACCACTTTTTGAATACTGTGTGCAATTCTGGTCTCCCTGCTATAGAAAGGATGTTGTGAAACTTAAAAGGGTTCAGAAAAGATTTGCAAGGATTTTGCCAGGGTTGAAATGTTTGAGCTATAGAGAGAAGCTGAATAGGCTGAGGCTGTTTTCCCTGGAGCATCACGGGTTGAGGGGTGACCTTATGAAGGTTTATAAATACATGAGGGTCACGGATAGTGTAAATAGATGGTCTTTTCCCTGGGTTGGGAAAGTCCAAAACTAGAGGACATAGGTTTAAGGTGAGAAGGGAATGATTTAAAATGAACCTAAGGGGCAGAGGGTGGTGTGTGTATGGAATAAGTTGCCGGAGGAAGTGGTGGAGGCTGGTACACTTACAACATTGAATAGGCACCTGTATGGGTATATGAATACAACGGGTTTAGAGAGATATGGGCCAAGTGCTGGCAAACAGGACTAGATTAATTTAGGGTAACTGTTCGACATGGACAAGTTGGACCGAAGGATCTGTTTCCATGCTCTACATCTCAATGACTCTATTACTCTGAAATCTTGAAGCCATTGATTCTAAGTTATTGTAATTAGTTTTGAGCAGGTAACCTAACAGACCATCAGAACAGAGAAGTAATAAACTTTTTAACACATGTATTGCCTTGACAGAGGTACTACACCCCTGATGAAAGGAAATGTTTCATACTTCTTTCCTATTCTCAACTACAATCAGTTTCCAGTCTGCAACTTTCTCTGTGATGAGCTAAGTGTCAAGTTTCAGGTGTATGACCAGAGAGTAGGCCAGGCAAAATCTGATGGCCAACTTTCCTTGGGTTCTGTAGGCAGGTAAAAACATCATTTGTAAAGCGCAAAGGGTGAACTGATAAAAGTGCAAGACAATACAAAATAACTCCATAAAATACTTTGGGCAAACATATGAGAGCTATTAGTTCAGATTACACTATTTAATCAGAAACCTTTACACTGGCCAAATAGCAGTAAAGTCTCTGTTTAATAAATCGTTTATTTTTTGTATTTGATTTTTTTTTGTTTTAGATTATATATTTCACACTGTAAAGCTGTTCAAAAAATTAAATGTAACAGTAAGTGAAACTTTCTATAAAATTTCTGACTTGTTCATGACCCAAACTTTTGAGTAAGCTAATTCCATAAGACATTTTCCGTTCAAATACTACATTGTTGCTTTCTGTCTCCATAACGTCACTTCCTCCCTATTCCCTATTCAAGTGCAATCCTTCCAGGAGAAGCTGCAATTTACTTGGACATCTTTCACTTTAGTATAATGTATTTGCTGCCCTCAATGCAGTCTCCTCTATATCTAAGTGCAGATGAGGTGACGGCTTTGCAGGACTTCACCATTCATTTCAGCAGATTGACTCCTCAGCTACCAGCCATTTGTCATTTTAATTCTCAGTTCTACGCTGGTTTTGACCTCTCTACCTCTGGCCTCTTGAACTGCTCACTCAAGCTCACCATAGAACTGAGGAACAGCTTTGCATGTTTTGATTCGGCACATAGCAACCTTCCATATTCTATACTGGGTTCAATTCTATCAGATAATAATTTCCACTCTTATTTTTATTTATTGTTTTTGTGTGGCAGTCATCTGTTATTTTCAAATTCATACTATTTCTTTTGATTTCATTTTATTTGCCAAGTCCTCTTGTGCCTAGGTTCATCATCTCAGTTCTCATTTAATCAGTTCTATCTTCCACGCAATTACTTTTGCCACTCCCACTCTCGCTGTCTCTGTGTTTCCTTAAAATTGGAGTAGATTTAGCCTGTGCCTTTGCCTTTGATGAGATGATAGCAGCCTGTAATATTAACTTTGCTTCTCATTCCACATTTTACTTAGTGTGTCATCAAGACAATCGGAATCAGAGGGAAATCTCACTGCTGCTTGGAGTCAAAGGAAGATGATAAGGTAGTTTGAGGTCAGTCATCTCAGTTTCAGGATATCCCTCCTGGCATTTTTCAAGGTAGTGCCCTCGGACCAAATATGCTCGGATGCTTCATCTGTAACTTTCCCTCCATTATAAAGTCAGAAATGGGGATGGCCACTGATGACTGAAGAGTGTTCACCACCTTTTATGACTCAGATAATGAAGCTGTCCAGATCTAAATGTAGCAAGGCTTGGATAATAGCAAGGCCTGGATAATATCCAGGTTTGGATTGACAAGTGGTATGAAACATTTGTGCTCCACAAGTGCCAGGTGATGAACTACTCCACTAAAAGAAAATTTCACCTTTTTCACAATGAATAACATTATTCACTGATATCATTGAATTCTCCATAATTAACATTCTGAGGGTTAACATTGACTAGAAATTCAACTGGATTAGTTATACAAGTACTGTGATCACAAGGGCAGATCATGGGTTAGGAATCCCACAACGGGTAACTCATCTCCGGTAGCATTCTAGAAGGTGCAAGTCAGGTGTGTGATGAAATTTTCTTTTATTGGAGTAGTTCATTGCCTGGCACTTGTGTGGCACAAATGTTACTTACCACTTGTCAATCCAAACCTGGATATTATCCAGGTGTTGCTGTATTTAGATATGGATAGCTTCATTTAGGTGGTGAACACTCTGCAGTCATCAGTATCCATCCCCATTTCTGACCTTACCTTGGAGGGATGGTCACAGGTGAAGCAACAGAGCATATTTAGTCCGAGAGCACTGCCTGTCTAGATGGGTGTAGTTCTAACAATCATCAAAAAGCTTAACACCATCCAGGACAAAGCTGCACCACACCCCCAAACATTCACTCCCTCCACCACAGAGGCTTAGTAGCAGCAGTGTGTACTATCTATAAGTTTCATCAAGGCTTCTTCGACAAACCCATGACCTCTACCTACTAGAAAGACCAAGGACAGCAGATACATGGGAACACCACCACTTGCAGGTTTTACTCCAAGTCGCTCCCCATCCTGACTTGGAAATAAGTGTCAAAATCCAGGTCAATGCAGACCTCCATCAAATAAATTGCAACAGTTCAAGAAGGCAGCTCACCCTCATTCCTAAAGGTAATTGAAGATGGGGATTAAATGCTAGCCCAGACAATGACAAATGCACCTGATGAATGAACAAAAAAAAGAAATTTAATCCGGTCTGAGTGCTATGATTAGATCTGCAATCATGTAAGTGAATATGAACAAGCTTTATTTAACTTTCATCTTGTTTTGCCTTTATCAGGATCACGTTGATAGTATATTCTGTAAATATCAAAGTGCCCATCCAGAAGAAGACCTGCCCCTTATTTTTGAAGCCAAAAGTAGATGGATAAGAATAAACATTTAAGAAGTCATTGTTCCTTCAGTGTCACTGGGTTGAAATTCTGGAACTCCCTCACTAATAACACTGTCAGCCTTCCTCCAGCATTTGGGCTTCAGCAGTTCAAGTAAGTAACTCACCATCAATGTTTCAAGGGCAACCTGAGACAGGGGCAATAAATGTTGGCCCAGCCATCAAACACCTGCAGCCCATGAATGATCTTTCTTTTCAAATCAGATCATGAAATGCTATCAGATTTGCACCTCACAATGATCCAGATGGATTTTGACACCAATCAATAATAGTTTCATGGTCACCAAGACAAGCTTTCAGTTCCAGGTTTATGAATTGAATTTTAAATTCCACCAGCTGTTGTGACAGGATTTGAAACCCTGTATGCAGAGCTTTAGCCCAAACCTCTGGATTACTGGTTCAGAACACCACCTTCCACCCTTGCATTACAGTATTGACTCCAGTTGAGAAGTGCCTCAATGGTGCTGAAACAACTTGGGATGTTCTGCCGTCTGACTAGGCAGTGTGTAACCATGATTTTCAATAAAGATACCTAATTATTTTGATACCTTATAAGGTCATGATGGCTGAGCTATTAATCTTAATCACTGTCCTTCACCTTTGAAGGTCAGATTTTAATCCGTTCGGGGATAGGAGATGAATGTCTCCTCTCACTGACAGCTGTTCAGATTCCAAAACAATAACTGGAAGCATCTATGAGTCAATGCCAAGTCTGCAATGACCTTCTGTCCATATAATCTGTCCGTCTCAGGTCTTCAGAGAGTGAATGGTTTGATATGTGATGATGTAGACTGAGAAAGCACAAAAGACAAAATCTGATTAGCTGCATTCCTGGCTGGAGAAGGTGCATAGCATAGTGACATTAAAAGAGATAGGAGAAAAAATATTCAATATTTGACAAAGTAATTAATCACTCTCAGCACTAATAAGAAGAATGGATAATTAATGAGGAGATAAATTCATGGACTCAGGACTCAATGAAGAAGTAAAGAAAGCTCACCAACAAATGATGTGACTCAACTGACTGATTTTTTTTCCCCTTCTTAAGAAATCAATAGAGACTGTCTATCTACTCTATTTATTTTATCATAGCAATTTGTATGCTGACTGTGGATAGATCCACTTTGAACATACCTCAATATGTGAAGATAATTATGTTTTTTCTCTTGAAATATCTGTATGCTGACTCTAAGGTTGCATAGCAAAGTTTTTGATACAAACAGCAGGAAAATGCATCTTATAAAAATATTCTGACAATCAGGGAATTGTTGAAATAATAATAAATATAAATATTTAATCGAATCAGTACTTGAAAAAGAATCACTGTAAAAGCATGCTTTGCACCATTTTTAATGGACATGACTCTCAATATTACCCAGTCATGTCCATTAAAAATGGCGCAAAGCATGCTTTTACAGTGATCTCTTTCAAGTACTGATTCGATTAAATATTTATATTTATTGAGAGTCCTGTTATATCTCATTTGGGAGGACATTAAGTGTCAATCGGGCTCTTAATTGGGTAATAAAGATCCCAAACTGTATTTGGACTTATTGTGGAGCATTGGTAGTGTCCCTACCTCTGAGGTTGGCGACCTGGGTTCAAGTGCTATCTGCTCCAGAGATGTGTCATAACAGTTCAAATTCAAAACAAAATCTATAGCACTAAGATTGTGCCTCTTGGGTTCAGTGGTAGTGTCCTTACCTCTGAGCCAGAATAACCAGGTTCAAGCCCTACCTGTTCAAAAGGTTTGTAATAACATCTCTGAACAGGTTCAAGAAAATATCTGCAAAGCTGAGAATTTTGTTAGGCATGGATACTAAGGACTACAGGACAAAGGTAGATGGATTAAAGATACAGGTCAGCAATGATTCATTTGAATGGCATAACCCTGTTCCATCCTTTGACTAACTGTACTACTTCCTCCCTTGGTGGACACATTGATTTAATATTGCTTCCCTCAGTGCTAGCTGATAGGCAGAATTCATTATGAGCTTGAAACTTTTTTTTCCCTGAAGGTTTAGGGCAGGATATTGACAGAAGTACTTTCTCTTTTTATTTTGAACACTCTGCAGTAACCATAGAAGATCACAGAATGAAAGCAGGACATTCAGCCCATCAAGTCTACACTGACCCTCCAAAGACCAGTCAGACTCACCTCCCCCCATACTCCTTTAACCCTGCATTTCCCAGAGCTAACTCACCTGGCCTGCACGTTATGAGCAATTTGGCATGCCCAATCTACCTAACCTGCACAGGTTTGGACTGTGGAAAGAAATTGGAGCACATGAGGAGGATCCCTGCAGCCATGTGCAACCTCCACACAGACAGTTGCTTGAGGATGGAATTGAACCCAGATCCTGGGTGCTGTAAGGCAGCAGTGCTAACCACTGAGCCACTATGCCACCCATGGTTCTAATGTTTCTGTTTTGGATTCTGCAACCAGGGTGTGAATTGTACTCAAACTTACATCGATTTTCCAAAGGGAAGTTATGGCTCAAGTTTTCAATCAAAGTCAATTAACTACAGTAATCAAAAAAGTAAATTTTATCATGACCCAGTGCAATCAGGCAACATTTTCAAACATCATTGGTGGTCTTCACCCTCACTTTAAGAAATGAAAGGTTAATAATAACAGTAACTCATTCAGAAAATATGTTGAAAACCAAAGACTGAATTGCAATGCAGCTTATGTAAAAAAATGCAACAGATGTGCTTATTCTAATGTAGATATATTTGAAAATGGATTCAACACACTAAATAAGCATTTTAATAAGTGTCCAGTTCATTACCTGTCATGTAACCAGATTATAAGTAACAAAGTATTACTTCAAAAATCTAGAATGAGATATTTAATAGTTTCATCAGTATGCACTGACATTTTCTCAGGAAAATAAATGTCTTGGGTGGAATCATAAAGGTGCCTAAACAAACTTCAGTCAGGAATGTGGTAGAATCATGTGTGAAGCTGAGAGAGGACTATCTCAATATCAGAAACAACTTGCTGCATCTTGCAACTAAGTTCCAGCCATCGATGCAAGATTCTGGCAATACAGCAAGTGACATATTAAGGGGGATTTTTCCTTATTCCTTATGTCTTTAACAACAGATCTCATTTTATTAATGTGCAGCTTTGATATACCATCTGCCACACATAAACTTGACACAAAGAATTCTCAACATGGAAGACAGAGCAGATAGCTGACAACTTAAGTTCAAGATTTGCTTCAAATAACCACAGTATTGGACATGAGGCACAAATAACTCATGGGCATGAATCACAAAAACTCTATGCCAACATGCATTGGCATCCAACATGTGCCAGCCTCCTAGAGGCAGATCTATGATTTACTTCTAGTTTTCTTCTGCACATCAGTATTGCACCCCAGGCTATATGGCAACTATCACTGTGAGGCTCCTGCAAAGACAATTTATGCCCAGAAAATATTTATGCCTGTAGATTAGACCAAACTGCAACACTCACTCACTCACTACTACTCATTCAATACCAAACTGAATGTTCACAGCATCCTTATTTTGCCTTGCCTTGTCTTGTCTTCTTGTGCCTCATTCCTCAATCAGAGATAACAGGCTCACAGTATTGATGTACTGTGTGGCAGTACTGTGCCTGTAAGAGAGGTGTTCTTTGCAGGTACCCTTGCAGAGGGGTATTGTCACGGTCCTGCTGAAATGTCTCCTTCAAAAAGGCAGTTAGTAAACAGCTTTTGAGTTCTCCCTGGGTGTTTTTATTTTAAATGAGACAAACAAATCATGAGTGGGCTGGATTCATACAAACTCAGGAAGGCTTCTAGTTTTGCTTTCAGTTACTGAAGGTTTCTGCTGGCTGCAGAGCTAAAAACTTGAGTTCCAGGCTGCCAGACTGAAGTCTTAGATAAGAGGCTTCCTGATAAATATCACAAGGGGCAGATTGTTTCTTTGCTCTGGTCTGGAGAGCGACAGCACATGAGAATGTTAACCGTTTTGCTGATTTGAAAAATGTCATGCTGGAAAAACACAGCAGTCCAGGCAACATCTGAGGAGCAGGAGAATCGATGTTTCGGGTATAAACCCTTCTTCAGCATCTGCAGTCCTCACATTCTCCTGTTTTGCTGATTTGCATTTTTAATAAAGTGGATGTTTATGGTGTGCAGCTTATATTGGGGGAGTTGATGATTGTTGGTTAAATAATATATTATGTTGTTAAGTATTACAATAGTCAAAATTCTGCCATTTCATCTTTCTTTGTGCATTTTAACTGATGTAAGAATAAAATGTGTTTTGATTAAAGCCTAGTGACAGACTAATTGAATCACATCTGGAACACAGCACTTGTTTCTAAATAAACATAAAAGTTGGGGTCTAGGCTATCTCCTAACAATATTTTGTGGATGCCTGGTCTGGACTATAACAATTGCCACATCATTTAGTACAGAGAGAAATGTCAAAAGCTTGTGATGATTGAGTCCTCAGATAAGTCAGGGGATTTATTTTTAATTTAGGGGTTCCAACACAGTAAACAGGATTCAAGAGGCTTGGGCACTATCAGTCAGATGTTGGAGAGCAGTCAGAGTCAGGATTCTCTCCTCATAAGTCTTGACTCTTTCTGCTTTATTCTGATGATATGGATATGCCGTTATTGGATCAGTTTGGACAAAAAGTCGGAAGTCAGACATTACCAGGTTATAGTCCAACTGGTTTATTTTTGTTTACTATAATTTGGTGTCATGTGACTTGCGACTTTGCCCTATTCTGGGCTGTGTTCCTCCTGCAATGAGAGAGCAAGGCAGATATTAAGAGAGATGAAAATAGGTAATACAGATATTATTGTTGGTGCAGATAGGGAAGTATCCCAAGCAAGTGAGTAGGCTGCAGAGGGGGCACACAGGGAGGCACAGGATTGGGATGGGTGAGGGAAGTGAGGGAAGATGTTGCAGGCAATGGTGAAAGTGAAAGAGCATGAGCCTTGCTGAGAGATGGGTACAGTAGCTGAAATACAGTGAGTGTGAGGTATTGGAGAGAAGATGGTGACATTATGGTAGTGTGGAGAAGGACATTGAGTTTCCTCCTAAATGGTAATGCATTCTCCCAGAAGTCTCAAACGGCACTAACCCAGGTGGAAACTTCAGATTAGACAGAAGTAGTCTGGTGTCATGGCCTCCTTTGCTGATCTTGGGGGATGAGGCTATCCCACTTCTACACCACTCCATGAAAGAGCAACTCCAGGTACCTATGGACACAGGAAGCCATGAATAACCCCTTGACTGCCACGCCCAGGGCTAGAGTCAAGGGCAGCTCCAGAATTAACAGTTCTTATCCTTGTGCATAAAAGCCTTGTAAATGTAGTATCAGTGCGAGGATTGGTGGACCGTCCCAGGATATCCCAGCTGTGGGAAGTGGCTGTGGAACACTGAGTGTTAGAATAGGCTAGAATCAGATGAGAGAACTGGCACTCAACCAAAAAAAATGAGATTGAGCTCTTAATACTTTTTACCTGATAAATTGTGCCAATGTTATAGGAACTGATGAAAAATTACTTACTCTTCAAGTTGTGAAAAAGAATGAAAATAATGAACAGAATTGATTTGATTTGGGACAGTTTTCAAAAATGAATTGGCTTCCAGTACTTTTAAAACCAGTGCAAAGGATGGAGGTAGTTTGGCTTGGGCTTGCTGTAACTTCTGCTTGAAATTCCTTGATGTTTTGCACTGATTTGGCTGACTTCCAGTGAATTGCAATAGAAACTCTAATCCACTCTCTCCAATTTCAGAATGCTTGATAATAACATGCATTGCCCAAAGTGGAAAAAGAGATCCATTGGCCCAGCACTAAAGACTCATGACCTGTGCACAAACTTCATTAATTTTTCAAACCGTAATTTGTTTTCAGATAGCACAGAAATGAGGGCAGGATATTTTTATTCACAGAAATAATGAACAGTGCTGGCATTTGAGGATTTGCACTTCAAGCAGAGAAATAAGCCTCAGATATATTGTTTGTTCATTATTTTTTGAGTGCAGGCATTATTCAGAGTAAGGCGTCAGGTAAGAAGTGGATAGTCACAGTGTTACTGATTTGCAATCCAATTTCAGAAAATGGCTACTTGCTGAATATTAATTAGTATTGCAGCAGTTCCTAGCTCACCCTTAGGAGAAATTAAAACTCCTGAGGATGCCAGAACTACACATACAGAACTGAATCCTCTCTGTTATCATGATAACACTTAAGATCTGTAAATGAATAATTCCATGATGCACTTTTAAAACATGTTTCTCATTTCTGATTACGTGCAATAACTAAAGACAAGCATGTAATAGATCCCCCTTTCATTTGCTTCCATCACATTCTCTTTCATTTCACCTTTCTGCTGCTCATTCCTCTTTCTGTAAACGTTTGCTTCCATCATAATCCTAGAACCTGCCTTTTTTGATTCACCCACTCAATTCTGACATCAACACCTCCAAAAGCAGAAAATTGCTGGCAGCACAAACTACCAGTTGGCCTCACAGCATGTTTAATTTGCAAGTACTACAGGCTATCTTCACATGCAGCCCCCCATTTTGTATATGCAGAGTTATGCTTCTACAGCACCTTTTCCATTAAGGAAGGGTGACGGAAATTGCCAGTTCCTGAAGCATTCCCAGTGGCAATGGCCTCACCATTCAGAGTCAATCCGCACGGCCTGACATTAATCAGCTTGCTGGAGGTTAATAGATTGAGCTGCATGTCTATGCCAACCATGCTCTAAGCAAGTAGACCCCTTTTCTCATGCTGCGTAAATTGGGTACCCTTTCTAAGTCTAGTTTCTCGCATCCCAGACCTGATGAGTGTAAGATTTTATTTTGTATCTTTTTTATCATAAAATTTAAATTCTAAAACAGGTGATCAACCTGCCATTGGTGCAATATACAAAATGGGCCCAGCTCATTATAAAGTTTTGAAATTGTCATCAACTTTCTAAATAAAATGCTTGACGTAAAGCTGCTGTTTGGAAAGTGCTGGTGATAAATTGCCGTCAGTAAAGCTGACCAAATAGCACGAATGTTATCTGCGAAACTGGATAAATTGCAGCTGGTTGACCTCACACAATGTTAACTTAGCCCTCAAACTCACATTTTCAGGCAGAACTTTGAGGCCAAACTTTCCCGAACAGTCTGACGTGTTCAAGCAGAAACTTAGAACGGTTTGTGAAGGTTTGTAGATCAGGTTGAGGTTAAGGGTGTAGGTTTGCTCACTGAGCTGTAGGTTTGATATGCAGACATTTCATTACTTGGCTAGGTAACATCATCAGTGGCGACCTCCAAGTGAAGCGAAGCTGTTGTCTCCTGCTTTCTATTTATATCTTTCTCCTGGATGGGGTTCCTGGGGCGTGTGGTGATGTCATTTCCTGTTCGTTTTCTGAGAGGTTGATAGATGGTATCTAGATCTATGTGTTTGTTTATGGCATTGTGATTGGAGTGCCATTCCTCTAGGAATTCTCTGGCATGTCTTTGCTTAGCCTGTCCCAGGATAGATGTGCTGTCCCAGTCGAAAAGGTGTTTTTTTTCATCCGTGTGTAGGGCTACGAGGGAGAGCGTGTCTTTTTGTGGCTAGCTGGTGTTCGTGTACCTGGTGGCTAACTTTCTTCCTGTTTGTCCTACGTAGTGTTTGTGGCAGTCCTTGCATGGAATTTTGTAAATGACATTAGTTTTGTCCATGGTTGTACTGGGTCTGTTAAGTTTGTTAGTTTTTGTTTGGGAGGATTGGTGGGTTTGTGTGCTCTTAGGATTCCGAGGGGTCTTAGTAGTCTGAATGTCATTTCTGAAACTTCATTGATGTATGGTAAGGCATAAAGTTCACCGAGGAGGAAGAAACCGACAACAAACTCGCATTCATGGATGTCACAGTCCTTGGGGGGCGGTTTGCTAGTGCTCTTTGGGGGGGGTTTAAACTAACTCTGCAGGGGCATGGGAACCTAGACTGTAGCTTTAGGGTGCAGGACCTGGAATGTAACGAGGTTAGGAACATGGCATCAATCTCGAAGGATGGTGCCTATAAACAGGAAAGTGGCTTGAAGTGTGTATACTTCAATGCAAGAAGTATACACACTTTTGAGTGGGAGCAGCGGCTGAGTAAAAACGAACCCAGGAGACTACAGCTAAGGCAGGAAAGTTTGTTTTAAAATTACTTACCTGTAACGGGCAGCGGTGTTTTTTTTCTCTCTTTCTTCACAGAAAGAGCGGGAGCAGCAGGGGAAGTGACGGCTGCCAGAGGGGCAGCCGGGAAGGAAAGCAGTGAGTATACAACTCAGGAAGGCGGCTAAACCCGAGATTCTACACCTGTAGTATCTCCCACCCACCCTCCTCCTCTAACCTTCTTAACTACACTGGGTTTTTTTAAGGTAAGGATTTTTTATTTCTTTCCCAGTGACTGGTTAAAAATGTACTTTGTTTTTGTGTGTGTGTGTATATATATATATAAATTCTTTTTTAGGGAAAGACTATAGCAGAGAGGTATCAGAAAGTATTCTAACTCAAACTTGTACAAAGTAACTAAGTAATTAACTAACTAAGCAGAGATGGCTGGGCAGGTGATGTGCTGTAGCTGTATGATGTGGGAGCTGGCTGATCCCATTGTGAACGGCAGTGACCACATCTGCAGCAAGTGCTGGTTGCTGGAAGAACTCCGGATCAGAGTTGATGATCTGGAATCTGAGCTTCAAACACTGCGGCATATCTGGGAGGGGGAGAGTTACCTGGACGCTTTGTTTCAGGAGGCAGTCACACTTGGAAGATTAAGTAATTCACATTCAGCTAGTGATCAGGGACATCAGAGTGTGACTGTAAGTGAGGCAGGTAGGGGGAACCTGAGTTCAGGAATGGAGGAGCTTCAGCCCTTGACCTTGTCCAACAGATACGAGATTCTTGCTCCCTGTTCGGATGAGGAAAAGGGCTCTGGACAGGATAAGCCAACTGACCAAGGCACCATGGTACAGAAGGCCATTCAAGAGGGGGGAGCTAATAGACAAGTAGTGGTGATAGGGGATTCTCTAATTAGGGGGACAGATAGTATCCTTTGCAAGCTGGATCGGGAGTCTCGCATGGTGCGTTGCCTGCCCGGTGCCAGGGTGCGGGACATCTCCGACCGGCTTGAAAGGATATTGGAGTGGGAGGGGGAGGATCCAGTTGTTGTGGTCCACGTTGGTACTAACAACATAGGCAAGACTAGGGTGGAGGACCTGTTTGGGGATTACGAAGCACTAGGCAGGAAATTGAAGCACAGGTCCTCAAGGGTCATAATCTCCAGATTACTGCCTGAACCACGTGCCAATTGCCATAGGGACAAGAAAATTAGGCAAGTAAACACGTGGCTAAGGGATTGGTGTGGGAAAGAGGGATTCCACTTCATGGAGCATTGGCATCAGTTTTGGAACAGGGGGCATCTGTACCGTTGGGACGGTCTCCACCTGAACCGATCAGGTACCAATGTTCTAGTGAAGAGGATAAATAGGGTGGTCAGTAGGACTTTAAACTTCTGAGTTGGGGGGAAGGGAAAGTGAAAGCGACAGGGAGTATGGCGTTAAATGGAAAGATAAGCAGCAGGATAGCATGTGTCCAGGCGGATTTAAAATTGAGGCAGACTGGGAATGCAGAAAAAAGCAAGGATAACTTAGGACATCTTATGACTTCCAATATCTCTAATGATAAGAAAGTTAGCGTTAAGGCACTTTACCTGAATGCTCGTAGCATTCATAACAAAGCAGATGAACTAATGGCACAGATAATAGTGAATGATTATGATGTGGTAGGCATCACAGAGATTTGGTTACAGGGGGGTCAGGACTGGCAGTTAAACCTCCAAGGATTTTCAGCTTATCGAAAAGACGGAGGTGGGCAGAGGGGGTGGGGTTGCCTTGTTGGTTAAGAATAAAATTAAATCTATGACATTGAATGACATAGCGTCGGATGATGTGGAGTCTGTATGGGCGGAATTGGGGAACCACAAAGGCAAAAAAAAACATAATTGGATGTTGTGTACAGACCTCCTAACAGTGGTCAGGACCAGGGACGCAACATGTACCGGGAAATAGAGAAGGCATGTCAGAAAGGCAAGATCACATTGATCATGGGAGACTTCAATATGCAGGTGGACTGGGTAACTAATGTTGCTAGTGGATCCAAAGAAAGGGAATGCATGGAATGCTTACAGGATGGCTTTTGGAACAGCTTGTTATGGACCCCACAAGGGAGCAAGCTATTCTGGACCTAGTGCTTTGCAATGAACCACACTCTATAAAAGATCTTCAAGTAAGGGAACCCTTAGGAAGTAGTGATCATAATATGGTAGAGTTCAGTCTGGAGTTTGAAAGAGAGAAGGCAAAATCGGATGTAATGGTGTTACAGTTAAATAAAGGTAATTATGAGGGCATGAGAGAGGAACTGACAAAAATAGACTGGAAGCAGAGGCTAGCGGGGAAGACAGTAGAGCAAAAATGGCAGGAGTTTGTGGGTATAATTGAGGACACTATACAGATGTTCATCCCCAAGAAAAGAAAGATTATCCAGGGAGGGATTAGACAACCATAGCTGACAAAGGAAGTCAGGAAATGTATTAAAGAAAAAGAGAGATCCTATAAAGTGGCCAAGAACAGTGGGAAATCAGAAGATTGGGAAGGCTACAAAAACAAACAGAGGATAACAAAGAGAGTAATAAGAAATAAGAGGATCAAATATGAAAGTAGGCTGGTCAGTAATATTAGAAATGATAGTAAAAGTTTCTTTCAGTACATAAGAAACAAACAACAGGCAAAAGTAGACATTGGGCCACTTCAAACTGATGCAGGAAGCCTAGTGATGGGAGATAAGGAAATAGAAGGAGAACTTAACAAGTACTTTGCATCAGTTTTCACAGTGGAAGACATGAGTAATATCCCAACAATTAAAGGGAATCCTGGGACCTGAGTTGAGTATGGTTGCCATTACAAAAGATATAGTGCTAGAAAAGTTAAAAAGTCTTAAAATAGATAAATCTCCTGGCCCCAATGGGATACACCCTAGAGTTCTGAGAGAGGTGGCTGAGGAAATAGCGGAGAAATTAGTTGAGATCTTTCAAGAATCACTGGAGTCAGGAAAGGTCCCGGATGATTGGAAGATGGCTGTTGTAACCCCTTTGTTCAAGAAAGGATCAAGACAAAAGATGGAAAATTATAGGCCAATTAGCCTAACCTCGGTTGTTGGTAGAATTCTAGAATCCATCATTAAGAATGAGGTTTCTAAATTCTTAGAAGAGCAGAGTCTGATTAGAACAAGTCAACATGGATTTAGTAAGGGGAGGTCATGCCTGACAAACCTGTTGGAATTCTTTGAAGAGGTGACAAGTAGGTTAGACCAGGGAAACCCAGTGGATATGGTCTATCTAGACTTTCAAAAGGCCTTTGATAAGGTGCCACACGGGAGGCTGCTGAGCAAGGTGAGGGCCCATGGTGTTTGAGGTGAGCTACTGGGATGGATTGAGGATTGACTGTCTGACAGAAGGCAGAGAGTTGGGACAAAAGGTTCTTTTTCAGAATGGCAGCCGGTGACGAGCGGAGTCCTGCAGGGTTCAGTGTTGGGGCCACAGTTGTTCGCATTATATATTAATGATTTGGATGAAGGGACTGGGGGCATTCTAGCGAAGTTTGCAGATGATACGAAGTTAGGTGGACAGGCACGTAGTGCTGAGGAAGTGGGGAGGCTACAGAAGGATCCAGACAGTTTGGGAGAGTGGTCCAGGAAATAGCTGATGGAATTGAACGTGAGCAAATGTGAGCACTTTGGCAAAAAGAATAAAAGCATAGACTACTTTCTAAATGGTGAGAAAATTAGTAAAGCCAAAGTATAAAGGGATCTAGGAGTGCTAGTCAAGGATTCTCTAAAGGTAAACTTGCAGGTTGAGTCCATGATTAAGAAAGCGAATGCAATGTTGTCACTTATCTCAAGAGGGTTGGAATATAAAAGCAGCAATGTGCTACTGAGACTTTATAAAGCTCTGGTTAGGCCCCATTTGGAGTACTGTGTCCAGTTTTGGTCCCCACATCTCAGGAAGGACATACTGGCACTGGAATGTGTCCAGCGAAGATTCACACGGATGATCCCTGGAATGGTAAGTCTAACATACGAGGAACGGCTGAGGATCCTGGGATTGTATTCATTGGAGTTTAGAAGATTAAGGTGAGACTTAATAGAGACGTAGAAGATAATATGTGGCTTGGAAAGGGTGGACGCTAGGAAATTGTTTCCATTAGGCGAGGAGACTAGGACCCGTGGACACAGCCTTAGAATAAGATGGGGTCAATTCAGAACAGAAATGCGGAGACATTTCTTCAGCCAGAGGGTGGTGGGCCTGTGGAATTCATTGCCATGGAGTGCAGTGGAGGCCGGGACGCTAAATGTCTTCAAGGCAGAGATTGATAGATTCTTGTTGTCTCAAGGAATTAAGGGCTACGGGGAGAACACTGGTAAGTGGAGTTGAGATGCCCATCAGCCATGATTGAATGGCGGAGTGGACTCGATGGGCCGAATGGCCTTACTTCCACTCCTATGTCTTATGGTCTTATGGTCTTATGGAAATAAGGTAGGTGAACTTGCAGCGTGGGTTGGTACCTGGGATTTCGATGTTGTGGCTATTACGGAGACATGGGTAGAACAGGGACAGGATTGGCTGTTGCAGGTTCCAGGGTTTAAATGTTTTAGTAGGGTCAGAGGTGGGGGTAAAAGAGGGGGAGGTGTGGCATTGCTTGTCAAAGATAGTATTACAGTGGTGGAAAGGACAATGGATGAAGACTCACCATCTGAGGTAGTTTGGGCTGAGGTTAGAAATAAGAAAGATGAGGTAACCCTGTTAGGAGTTTTCTACAGGCCTCCCAATAGTCCGAGAGACGTAGAAGAAAGGATTATGAGGATGATTCAGGAGAAGAGTGAAAGTAATAGGGTGGTTGTTATGGAGGACTTTAACTTTCCAGATATTGACTGGGAAAGCTATAGCTCGAGTATGTTAGATGGGTCGGTGTTTATCCAATGTGTGCAGGAGGGTTTCCTGACACAATATGTAGACAGGCCAACAAGAGGTGAGGCCATACTGGATTTGGTTCTGGGTAACGAACCAGGCCAGGTATTAGAATTGGAGGTAGATGAACACTTTGGAGACAGTGACCACAATTTGATGACTTTTACTCTAGTGATGGAGAGAGATAAGTGTGCACTGCAGGACAAGAGTTATAGCTGGGGGCAGGGAAATTATGATGTGGTGAGGCATGACTTAGGATGCGTGGCTTGGAAAAGTAGGCTTCAAGGGAAGGGCGCAATCGATATGTGGAGCTTGTTCAAGGAGCAACTATTGAGTGTCCTTGATAAGTATGTACCTGTCAGGCAGGGAGTAAAGGGTCATGTGAGGGAGCCGTGGTTTAATAAGGAATTGGAATCCCTCGTTAAAGGGAAGAGGGCGGCCTATGTAAAGATGAGGCGTGAAGGTTCGATTGGGGCGATTGAGAATTATAAAGTAGCCAGGAAGGATCTGAAGAGAGAGCTAAGAGCAGCAAGGAGGGGACATGAAAAGTCCTTGGTTGTTAGGATTAGGGAAAACCCAAAGGCTTTCTATAGGTATGTCAGGAATAAAAGAATGACTAGTGTAGGAATAGGTCCAGTCAAGGATAGTAGTGGGAAGTTGCGTGTGGAGGCTGAAGAGATTGGGGAGACACTGAATGAATACTTTTCGTCAATATTCACTCAGGAACAGGACATTGTTGCCAATGTGAATATTGAGTCACAATTAATTAGAATGGATGCCTTTGAGGTATATAGGGAAGAGGTGTTGGAAATTCTGGAAAAGGTGAAAATAGATAAGTCCCCTGGGCCTGATGGCATTTATTCTAGGATTCTCTGGGAAGTAAGGAAGGAGATTGCAGAGACATTGGTCTTGATTTTTATGTCCTCGCTGTTTACAGGAATAGTGCCAGAAGACTGGAGGATAGCAAATGTGGTTCCCTTGTTCAAGAAGGGGAATAGGGATAACCCTAGTAACTATAGGCCGGTGTGTGGGCAAAGTCTTCAACAGAATTGTAAGGGATAGGATTTATGAACATCTGGATAGGAATAATGTGATCAAGGATAGTCAGCATGGTTTTGTGAACGGCAGGTTGTGCCTCACAAACCTTATTGAATTCCTTGAGAAGGTGACTAAGGAGGTGGATGAGAGTAAAGCAGTAGATATGGTGTATATGGATTTTAGTAAGGCATTTGATAAGGTTCCCCATGGTAGGCTACTGCAAAAAATATGGAGGTATGGCATTGAGGGTGCGTTGGAGGGTTGGATTAGGAATTGGCTGGCTGGAAGAAGACAGAGGGTAGTAGTTGATGGTAAAGGTTCACCTTGGAGTGCAGTTTCCAACAGTGTTCTGCAAGGATCTGTTTTGGGACCATTGCTGTTTGTCATTTTTATAAATGACCTGGAGGAGGGGCTAGAAGTTTGGGTGAGCAAGTTTGCGGATGATACGAAAGTCGGTGGAGTTGTTGACAGTGAGGAAGGATATGGCGGGTTACAGCGGGATATAGATAAGCTGCAGAGCTGGGCAGAAAGGTGGCAAATGGAGTTCAATGTAGGTAAGTGTGAAGTGATTCACTTTGGTAAGAGTAACAAGAAGATGGAGTACTGGGCTAATGCTTGGATTCTTGGAAGTGTGGATGAGCAGTGGGATCTTGGTGTCCATGTACACAGATCTCTGAAAGTTGCCACCCAGGTAAATAGTGCTGTGAAGAAGGCATATGGCATACTGGCTTTTATTGGTAGAGGAATTGAGTTCCGGAGTCCTGAGGTCATGTTGCAGTTGTATAAGACTCTGGTGCGGCCGCATCTGGAGTATTGTGTGCAGTTTTGGTCGCCATACTATAGGAAGGATGTGGAGGCACTGGAACGGGTGCAAAGGAGGTTTACCAGGATGTTGCCTGGTATGGTAGGAAGATCGTATGAGGAAAGGCTGAGGCACTTGGGGCTGTCTTCATTGGAGAAAAGAAGGTTTAGGAGTGACTTGATAGAGGTGTACAAGATGATTAGGGGTTTAGATAGGGTTGACCATGAGAACCTTTTTCCACGTATGGAGTCAGCTATTACGAGGCGGCATAGCTTTAAATTAAGGGGTGACAGATGTTAGGAGTAGATTCTTTACTCAGCAGTAGCAGTGGTGGACTCTCCTTCTTTATGGGCATTTAAACTGGCATTGGATAGGCATATGGAGGATAGTGGGCTCGTGTAGGTTAGGTGGGCTTGGATCGGTGCAACATCGAGGGCCAAAGGGCCTGTACTGCACTGTATTTTTCTATGTTCTATGTTCTAGAAAGGACAACGGAGAACTACAAACCTGCGTATACAGAAAACCAACAAACACTGACCAAATACTTAACTACACCAGCAACCATCCCAACACACACAAATGAAGCTGAATCAGAACACTATTCCAACGAGCCACCACGCACTGCAGTGCAGACGACCTTTGGAAAACAGATGAGAACCACCTATACAACGTATTCAAGAAGAACGGATACTCAAAAAATACAGTCCGCAGATTCCTCAAGAACAAACCAAGACAAGCAGACCAAACACAGCCAGAACCCCTAACCACTTGACCATTGATCAAAGAAGTGTCAGAAATGACAGCTAGACTACTAAGACCCCTCGGAATCCTAGTAGCACACAAACCCACCAACACTCTCAAACAAAAACTAACAAACTTAAAAGACCCAGTACATCCCATGGACAAAACCAACGTTGTCTACAAAATTCCATGCAAGGACTGCCACAAACACTACATTGGACAAAAAGGAAGAAAGTTAGCCACCAGGATACACGAACACCAGCTAGCCACATAAAAGACACGGCCCTCTCTCCCTCCTGGCCCTACACATGGATGAAAAAAAAAACACCATTTCGACTGGGACAGCACATCTATCCTGGGACAGGCTAAGCAAAGACATGCCAGAGAATTCCTAGAGGCCTGGCACTTCAACCACAACACCATAAACAAACACATAGATCTAGATACCATCTATCAACCCCTCAGAAAATGAACAGGAAATGACATCATCACAAACCCCAGGAACCCCATCCAGGACAAACATATAAATAGAAAGTAGGAGACAACAGCTTCGCTTCACTTGGAGGTCGCCACTGATGATGTTACCTCGCCAGGTAATGAAACATCTGGATATCAAACCTACAGCTCAGCGAGCAAACCTACACCCCATAAACTTAGAAATAATATGAACCTAATTTTTAAAACATTGATTCATGGGAAATGGGCATCAGTAACAAGGCCAGCATTTATGTATTTATTGTCCATCCCTAACTGCCCAGAGGGAAGTTAAGAGTCAATCATATTGTTGTGAACTGGGAGTCACATGAAAGCCAGCCCACATAAGGGCAGTAGATTTCCGTCCCTCAAGGAAATTTGGGTGGCACCGTGGCACAGTGGTTAGCACTGCTGCCTCACAGCGCAGAGACCTCGGTTCAATTCCTGCCTCAGGTGATGTGTCTGCGTGGGTTTCCACCAGGTGCTCCAGTTTCCTCCCACAATCCAAAAATGTGCTGGTTAGATGAATTGGCCATGCTAAATTGCCCGTAGTGTTAGGTGTAGGGGAACAGGTCTGGGTGAGTGGCGGGTCGGTGTGGACTTGTTGGGCCGAAAGGCCTGTTTCCACTCTGTAAGTAATCTAATCTAGTGAAGTAGATTGTTTTTCGCAACAATCAGCAGTGATTTCATCATTCGGGCAGTTATATTTTTTGAAATTGAATTCAAATTTCACATCTTTCATATCAAACTTATATCCTCAGAACTTTTGCCTAGCATTCAGCCGTCAACAGATTATTTAAATTGATCAGACAAAAATCACCCAAAAGTACATTATTTATCAATATTCTATATCACACTTTTCTCAATTTATTACTCGTACATTATAATTCCCAGGTGTTAAAAACGTTGGATAAGGTAAATAACATTTTATTTTATCTGTATTGTTTTAGATGGTGAATTTTATCCTTTTGTTGAGTGTTGGTCTCAACACTGTTACAGCAAACCTGAAAACATGTTCTATTGACGAGCTTTGGCATTCATTACTCTGTTCAGCTCCAGAAAAAAAACTTGAGACAATGATAGAGTTTGATGTTCTGATTAGATGGTTTTGAATATTGCTGGCTAATTTATCTTGCAACATTGTTCTTTCTGCACATCCATTGATGTTGTCAGGAGTCAATTGAACCGTTGGCATTTACTTATCTTTTCAATTCCAGACATCATCCAAATGAAATTAAGACATCAATTTTTGTGAAGACAGATCACTTGAACTTTTTACAGTGGGTTTTAATGAGTGATTGAATTAACCCCCTGCAGTGTAAAGTTTACTCCACTGGATTGACAAATTATTTAAATTGATCAGACAAAAATCACCCAAAAGTACATGATTTATCAATATTCTATATCACACTTTTCTCAATTTATTACTCGTACATTATAATTCCCAGGTGTTAAAAACATTGGATAAGGTAAATAACATTTTATTTTATTCCAATAATGTTAATTCATATTGAGGAGTTAATGTACAAGAACTAAATATTATATCTTGCACTGAAAAAGATTAATGTGTTGACTCAGAGCAGGCAGCCATTATTGACTGTTATAGAGTTATAGAGATGTACAGCATAGAAACAGACCCTTCAGTCCAACCCATCCATGCCAACCAGATATCCCAACCCAATCTAGTCCCACTTGCCAGCACCCGGCCCATATCCCTCTAAACCCTTCTTATTCATATACCCATCCAAATGCCTCTTAAATGTTGCAATTGTACCAGCCTCCACCACAACCTCTGACAGCTCATTTCATACACGTACCACCCGCTGCATGAAAAAGTTGCCCCTTAGTTCTCTTTTATATCTTTCCCCTCTGATCCTGTGCCCTCTAGTTCTGGACTCCCCAACCCCAGGGGAGTTTACCCTATCCATGCCCCTCATAATTTTATAAACCTCTATAAGGTCACCCTTCAGCCTCAGACGCTCCAGGGAAAACAGCCCCAGCCTGTTCAGCCTCTCCCTGTAGCTCAGTTCCTCCAGCCCTGGCAACATCCTTGTAAGTCTTTTCCGAACTCTGTCATGTTTCACAACATCTTTCCAATAGGAAGGAGACCTGAATTGCACGTAATATTCCAACAGTGGCCTAACCAATGTCCTGTATAGCCATAACATGACGTCCCAACTCCTGTACTCAATACTCTGACTGTTATTTACACCTTCTCCAGTAAACAGAAAGATCAGTTCTACAACATACTGTGTTTGATCCTATTTTTTAAAAAAGTCCTTTAGATTAAAAAGTGGATTATTTCCCAGTTGCAATATGAGTAAACCATTGTCAAGAATACCTAAAATTAACAGGCTGGGCTGCATACTTCCATTTACTGTAATCACAACCAAAGCATATCTGATCAATACTTTGGAGTAATTCAAATAAAAAAAAACACTTTGTTCAATGTGTTTCACAGAAATCTAATCATTAAGCAAGAATTAATGAAAGTATTGCTTTTTTTCTTCCTATTTACTTTCAATTAAGCCAACTGGCTTCTTTATTTTTCTGTGAATTTCCCCTGCATTTCCATGAACTTGACTCTTCTCTCTCAATTTCTCTGACTGTGTAAAATCTGAACTTTGACTGTCTACCAACCCCACTCAACTTTTGGGAATGTGACATTGACTAATTGATCTTAATTAAAGACTTTGATTCACTCTGCTCTCAGGTGGATTAGACATAACCAGCAAACATTTGATTTCATTTGTTCCTGATTTTCACTGGACTTTCAGAGAAATCTGGACTTTGGGAGGTTTCTCGTACTTTGTCAGATATTCTCTTTCAAAAAAATTAACTGCCTAACATTGACGCAGCGTCTCTCTAGTCGGCTCTCACGTTGTGAATCTAAATGTGAATTTGTACAGTGAAATTTGAGGAGGCAAAACAGAATATGACTACTCCTAACCTGAAATGCACCCAGTTGATTCTAGTTGGGAAACTGATTAATTTCATTGGGTAGTGATATCTTCAGAAAAGACAGGACGTGAAATTTGATCTGGAAGATACTCAGATTTTCTCTGTGCACTATAATCAAATAATTTATTGTGTATAAGCACAGTGAGTGAAATCTGCCTTATAGTACAGACCATTGTTAAAATGCGACATCTTTGAGCTTTTTAATTTGCGGCCATTCTGATCATATATTCAGCACAAGTCAGGCAGAACAGCTGGAAACGAGTTAAAGACTTTGGAAGAATCTCATTGACATAGTGGTAATGGATATGGGTTTGCTCGATGAGCTGGAAGGTTCATTTCCAGACGTCTCATCACCCTACTAGTTAATATCTTCAGTAGGCCTCCAGGTGAAGCACTGTTCATGATTCCTGCTTTCTATTTATATGTTTGGCTTTCTTTGGGTCGGTGATGTAATTTCCTGTGGTGATGTAATTTTCTGTTCTTTTTCTCAGGGGGTTGGTAGATGGGGTCTAATCAGATGTATTTGTTGATAGAGTTCTGGTTGGAATGCCATGCTTCGAGGAATGCTCGTGCATATCTCTGTTTGGCTTGTCCTAGGATCGATGTGTTCTCCCAGTCGCAGTGTTGTCCTTCCTTATCTGTGTGTGAGATTATGAGTGAGAAGGGGTCATGTCGTTTTGTGGCTATTGGTGTTCATGTATCCTGGTAGCTAGTTTTCTGCCTGTTCGTCCAATGTACTGTTTGTTACAGTTCTTGCACAGTATTTTGTAAATGACATTAGTTTTACTTCTTGTCTGTATAGGATCTGCTGTTTTAATGTGAGCCTGTGGGCTACCATGATGACAAGGAGTCTGAGTAGTCTGGCAATCATTTCCGAGATGCCTTTGATACAGGGGAGTGTGGCTAGGATATGTTCTGTCTGCTTGTTTAGGTTTGTTGCTGAGAAATTGGCAGATTGTGTTCATTGTTTACAAAATACCGTGGTAGCTGGCTTTCTGCCTGTTTGTCCAATGTAGCGTTTGTTACAGTTCTTGCATGGTATTTTGTAAACCGCCAATCTGGGTTTAATGCTCTTTGGAGAGTCGGTGTGGACGCGATGAGCTGAATGACCTGCTTCCATACTGTAGGGATTCTACACTCTTACCCACCTCAATACTCCTAAGCCACAAATCTTGCACAGGCTGTTCTCTGCCTACTCTCACTCAGGGCACCGGTACAGCTTTCCCCCAGTTGTGTTACCATTTAGAGCTGTACCACTCACTTACATCTCACTCAATCCCTCCCTTTCCCTCATTCCAGGAAATAACAACCCACAGTAGAGCAGTAAAAGCCAAGATGGGGTGTCAGATTTTTCCTTCTCACCCCCATGAGAAAAGGATCTTGACACTGATTGACCCAAGCTGCCAAATGGCTGTTCCTAAGCCCCTGGTCTGATATCTGAGGCTGCCATTGACTAGTGGGCTGACTACGTGTCCTGGGATAAGGTTGTGGCCTCGCTGAAGGATGTCTCCTTTGACTTGACTGAGGATGACTCTCTTTCTCATAACGCAACATGTCCAACCTCTTGATTGCTCCCTCTGACAACCGTGTCAGACTGCCTGGCTGTGTGTCTGCACTAAACGGAAAGGCAATACAGCAGTGCTGCGAACCTTTAAACTCTGGTCGGCATGGGGGTGGGGCAAAGTGTGCAAAGGCACCGCAGGGCAAGGATGCTGTGAATAGCCAAGTAGGGGGCTAAATAAATGAGCATTAAGAAAACGAGCAAGCAACCCTGAGACACAACTTGGTCCAATCCATGAGCTGGGTTTCTGTCCCTGCAATAAACTGCCTTGTAGCAGCATTGAAATGAAAGATGCTGGTGCACTCCAAAGTGCAGCATTACAGCATCCTTGAAATGGATTGGTGCCTTGACGGTGTGGAGAGACTTGCATTTGTTGGATGCCAACATCTGTGAACATAGAGTGCATGTGACTCCTGACAATGGAGCATGCCTCTGAGATTTTGACACGCTCCACTTAAACTCCAGTCAATTCAAACCTCATCTTACTCAGAGCTGTATAAAGGGTGGCCTAGTGGATGAATCACAGAAGATTAATAAGCTAGTAATTAGGAAAGCTAATAGAACAATTTTACTTATTGCAAAGTGAACTGAACCCAAAGGTAGGAACATTGCTCATATTATACAGGACATTGGTGAAATGCTCATCTAGATTACAGTGTTCAGTGTTGGTCAGCTTATTTAATGGTGTAAATGCATGTGGAACAGTCAAGAGAACATTTATCAGGCTAATACCCGGAATGGGGGAATTATCTTATCAAGAAACCTTAAACAGACTAGGTTTGTATCACTACAATAACAAGAAGTGAAGTGATTGAAACAAATAAGATTCTGAAGAGTCTTAACAGGGTTAGATGTGGAGACATTACCTCCTCTTATAGCAGAATCTAGAACTAGCAGTCACTTTAGGGGCAAACACATAAATAATAGTTGTTGTGGTGCTATTTTATCAACAGCTCCCTATTCCTATGTAAAATATGTTAAATGTTTACACATTCTGCATTGCAATTGATGAGCATCTGTCCTCCCTCCCTATCCTTTCAGCACACTGATGTCTGCTGCTAGGATTTATTCCTACTAGTGAAAGTTCCTTTGTACCAATATGCAGTTGTTTGGCAGATGTTAAAGTTTTATTGATCACAATTCTGAACTCTTCAGTTAGAATAACCATACTATTTACTTTGGGAGAGAAAATTGATTGTTGTTATAACATGTTGTTTTATCAAAAGACTTTAATGAAAAATATTGACAAAATAACAAAGGCATTACAACAAAATAATCGGAAACCGCTAGAAATCAGGTATCATAACAAACTCAGCTCAACGCCTTTCCTCACAGTTGGCATAATAAACCTATTTTGCATTGTTCTGCAATATGAGATTTAAATGGTGAATTTACTTTGAATGATTGTTTGTTGCAGGAATGTAGGAAATCAGAATAAAAAGGCTATTCCAGATTGAATGCTTCCTGAAATAAAAGCGGAAATTGCTGGAGAAACTTCAGAAAGCGAATCTGAAGACAGGTCACTGGATCCGAAACATTAATTCTGCTTTCTCTCCACAGATACTCTCAGACCTGTTGAGTTTCTCTAGCAATTGTGGGTGGCACGGTGGCATTAGCAGGTGGCACGGTGGCACAGTGGTTAGCACTGCTGCCTCACAGCGCCAGAGACCCAGGTTCAATTCCCGCCTCAGGCGATTGACTGTGTGGAGTTTGCACGTTCTCCCCATGTCTGCGTGGGTTTCCTCCGGGTGCTCCGGTTTCCTCCCACAATCCAAAGATGTGTGGGTCAGGTGAATTGGCCATGCTAAATTGCCCGTAGTGTTAGGCAAGGGGTAAATGTAGGGGTATGGGTGGGTTGCGCTTTGGCGGGTTGGTGTGGACTTGTTGGGCCGAAGGGCCTGTTTCCACACTGTAAGTAATCTAATCAATTTCAATTTATGTTTCAAATTTCCAGCACCCACAAATCTTTGTTTTAATTTAATGCCTTCTGCCCTGCTTTTCTATCTTCCTCAAGTTGTTACCTGATTTTAGGATTCAGTTCCACAGGCAATGCTAATCCTCCAGTGCATTATTGAAAGACATATTGGTAGATTTCAAGCTAACTAGTAAACCACATGAGCAAGATGACGAATTTGTTTAAACAGAAGAGACTGGGGATAAAACTTTGAGCTGCATTTATTCAATTCTCGTCCCACATATTAATAGCTCCCCATTTAGGAGCAATGTAAAATTCCTACAATGTGGCCATTTGGCCCATCAAGACCACATCAACCCTTCAAAGAGCAACCCACCACCCTACCTTATCCCTGTAACCCTGTGTTTCCCATGGCCAATTCACCTAATTCTGCACATCTTTGGATTGTGGGAGGAAACCAGAGCACCCATAGAAAACCTATGCACACACGGATAGAATATTCAAACTCCACATAGGCAGTAATCCAAGGGTGAAATTGAACCTGGGTCCCTAGTGCTGTGAGGAAGTAGGTGCTAACCACTGTGCTACCATGCCACCCTATGTAAAATATGCAAAATACTAAGTGATATCTGTTATGACGTGGCAGTGAACCCCTCTGTTAATTAAACTGAACACCCAGAAAAACTCACCTCACCTCATAATCAGTTAAAATGAGACACAGATACAAAGAAATTAGTTTCAATTTATTCTTTAACTCTGAAAGTGAACAACAAATTTTAGCAGGATTTATACACTTAATGGTAAGATCCTAGAGAGTGTTGCTGAACAGAGACCTTGGAGTACAGGGTCATAGCTCCTTGAAAGTGGAGTCACAGGTAGATAGGATAGTGAAGAAGGTGTTTGGTATGCTTTCCTTTTTTCATCAACGTATTGAGTACAGGAGTTGGGAGGTCATGTTGCGGCTCTACAGAACATTGGTTAGGACACTGTTGGAATATTGCGTGCAATTCTATCGGAAAAATGTTGTGAAACTTGAAAGGATTCAGAAAAGATTTACAAGGATGTTGCCACAATTGGAGGATTTGAGCTATAGGGAGAGGTTGAATAGGTTGGGACTGTTTTCCCTGGAGCGTCGGAGGCTGAGGGGTGACCTTATAGCGGTTTACAAAATCATGAGGGCATGGATAGGATAAATAGACAAAGTCTCTTCCCTGGGGTCGGGGAGTCCAGAACTAGAGGTTTAGGGTGAGAGGGGAAAGATATAAAAAAAGACCTACAGGGCAACTTGTTCACACAGAGGCGGTACATATATGGAATGAGCTGCAAGAGGAAATAATGGAAGCTGGTACAATTGCAACATTTAAAAGGCATTTGGATGGTATATGAATAGGAAGGGTTTGGAGGGATATGGGCCAGGTGCTGGCAGGTGGGACTAGATTGGGTTGGCATATCTGGTCGGCATGGACAATTTAGACCGATGGGTTTGTTTCCATGCTGTACATCTCTATGACTCTATGACTCTATAACTATTCAAAACTCTAAGTCCCCCTTTCTCTTAACTGCTTATTACCTGCCTCCAACTCTATTACAATAAACTGTTCCAATAAAACATTTATTAAAATTGCATCAACTTAATTTCAAAATCATACCGCAGCTGTCATCTCTGATATCTTTCCTCTTCTTGCTGAAGATCTCTCTGGGTCATCTCCTTTCCTTTACCATGAATATGTTTCATATAATCAAGTACCTTTGATAGAATGTGTGTCAATGTCTTGGGTTTCTCTTGATGGCAGTTAATCTCTTTGATTTTCAACTGCCTGCCTTCATTATATCCCCAACATCAGATCATCTCATTGGTTCGATGTTGGTAAAACAATAAATTCAAACACGATTAGGTTTTAGTATCCTGGGGCATAATTTGAACTGTTTGGTTAAACATGAATTGTTGTCAAAACTGCAACCAACTCAGGTATCCATTTCACAGCCAAATCTTACAAATTTTCAATTTTGAGACTGTTATCTCGTCATATCGCAGATGCTTGTAAGCTCTCAGTGCAGGACAGCATTCACTCTCTCTTAAAGGTACAGTACACACATTTAACGTCATAACATATCTTTCTCAAGTATGTTCTCCATGAAGCATGATTCAGCAACTATCAGGAAAAGGAACTTTGTCTATTGTATCCCCTCCCTAGTTCTTACAACTAATTGTGATAACAACACTCTTTCTTTTCTGAAATTAGTTAATCACTACATAGATAAAAAAAAAACTTGTACCTTGGTGCTGTTTTGAGGTCTTACAGTGAAAGCTTACCATGTTGGTTCTATCAAGGAATGAAGGAATTTGGAAAGGATGTGGAGTAGTAGAATTGAGGCAAGAGTTAAATTAAAATTGTGTTTAAACACTATGTATATAGTCTAATGAGGTATGAATATATTAGTACTGATGATGCTAATCTGCCATCATCAGAGCAGAGCAAAGCAGAAAATAATGTATGAAAGAAATTCGAAAAGAAGCAGAACAGACATTCTAAGGCAGAGTGGGCTAAATTTGGTACCATGTCTACCACAAAATAAATAGCTTACCATATTACAGAGAGTGACAGGGCTTTATTCAAAATTGACAGAAAGCTAGAGATGTAAAGAACAGTCTAGAAAATCATGCAACATTTGCTACAGGGATTCACAAATATTTTCCCATCTGATCTGATTTTTGAGGTTTGAACATTGTTATGATCTCTTAGCAATGAGGGGAAGACCAATAAAATGCAGGAGAAGGGGGATGGTCAGCTATCACTGCCTCAGAACTCACAACTTGCGACTCCGCTTTGAAAAGGCCCACTTTCTGAGTAAGGTATGGACCCCGAGCACCCTGAGAAACAAAGAACTCATAGAATCCATGAAGGGAAACCAGACAGTTTTTGCCTGTGAGAGAAGTATAATCTATCACCATAGTTGCTGTAGACTCAGGCATGGTTATCATAGAGCTCTCAAAATGGTATGACCTACTCCTGCTCCTCTTCCTTATATTCTTAACCACAAAATGACTTTTAATTAATAATTCATTGTAGAACCCATTCTTTATTGCATTCATTGAGGAAACTGTACATGAGCAGTTTGTCTAGAAAATGTTGTTGGTTTGATATTGAGCAATTATTTGATAGTTACCATTGGTTTCTGAGCATGAGAAAGAAAATTACTTAATACATGTTTTTACTGATTTGGAAAAATAACTAGTATATTGATCTAATGCATTTCATTTCATTCCTTTCCCAAAGAGCAATTGACATGAAGCCCCAATCTTATAACGGGAACAATCTATCTTTAAGTCCCTGGACCATGTTCTACTCAACTGTCCATTTTCACACGGATGATCCCTGGAATGATTGGTCTAACATACAAGGAATGGCTGAGGATCCTGGGATTGTATTCATTGGAATTTAGAAGATTAAGGGGAGATTTAATAGAAACTTACAAGATAATACAGGGCTTGGAAAGGGTGGACACTAGCAAATTGTTTCCGTTAGGAGAGGAGACTAGAACGCGTGGACACAGCCTTAGAATTAGAGGGGGTCAATTCAGAGGCGGAGACATTTCTTCAGCCAGAGAGTGGTGGGCCTGTGGAATTCAATGCCTCAGAGTGCAGTGGAGACCGGGGCGCTGAATGTCTTCAAGGCAGAGATTGATAAATTCTTGATGTCACAAGGAATTAAGGGCTATGGGGAGAATGCTGGTAAGTGGAATTGAAATGTCCATCGGCCATGATTGAATGGTGGAGTGGACTCGATGGGCCGAATGGCCTTACTTCCACTCCTATGTCTTATGGTCTTATGGTCTTATATTATACGGATCACTTTATATTCTACATCACATTCTACACAGAAATCTATCATCCTCAATATTGAAACTTTAAATCGACCCAACATGATTAGCTTAAAGGAAGATCCATTTCCAAGTTTTTACCTCTGATTTTGTGAAAGAATCCTTCCTGATATCATTCCTAAATGGCATGGCACACATTTCATTTTGAGAGGACACCCTTGGAAAATCTTGAGCAAGCCTGTGGGATATTGATAAGTGTCAGGTGCACATTGCTAGATTCAGGAACATTTGGAAAACTTGCCACGTTGCATTAATCATACATCAGATCATGATGGAAGAAGTGACACACAACCGATTTCCCCATCAAATTGCACATGATATTTGTGATTGGAAAATTCTTCAGAAATTTTTTTCAGTTCTCAAATAGTGTTGGAAAGATGGCAGATATGAAGCTACATCTAACTAATCTGGTGATTTTCCAGCAGAAAATAAAACAGTAATAAAATGGTCCATTTAACAATGGCAACACCTTGAAATGAAGCACATTCTAAATATTCTGAGGAAGGGTCACTTAACTTAAAATGTTAACTCCAATTTCACTCCACAGATGCTGCCAGACCTGCTGAGCCTTTACAGAAATTTCTGGGTTTTTTTGTTTCTGATTTACAGTATGTGTAATTCTTTCAGGTTTTATTCAACAACTTGAAATTACTTTGTTAGCTGTGGCTGATTCTCACTTCTGAGATTGCAGGTTCAAGCCTCCTCCAGGAGTTGAGCACAGAAATGTGACATGATACTTCAGTGCTTGACAAAGGGAATGCATCAGAGATGCCATTTTGTGAATGAAATGTTAAACTGAGGACCAGGCTCACTTCTCAGTTGAATGTAAAAGATGTGAAATCGACACTTTGAAGTAGAGTGAGGGAGTTCTCCTCAGTGTCTTGATCAATGTTAGTGGGCGGTACGGTGGCACAGTGGTTAGCACTGCTGCCTCACAGCACCAGATCCCAGGTTCATTTCCTGCCTCAGGCGACTGACTGTGTGGAGTTTGCACATTCTCCTTGTGTCTGCGTGGGTTTCTTCCGGGTGCTCCGGTTTCCTCCCACAGTCCAAAAATGTGCAGGTTAGGTGAATTGGCCATGCTAAATTGCCCATAGTGTTAGGTGAAGGGGTAAATGTAGGGGAATGGGTCTGGGTTGGTGTGGACTTGTTGGGCTGAAGGGCCTGTTTCTGCACTATAAGTAATCTAATCTAATCTTATTCCTCGCATTAACCACCATGTTCTGGCTGTAGAGCAAGCCAGACTAATTCCTGGCAGCAGAACTGACATACAAAATGAAATTGGAATGGTTAAGATGATATTCACTGGTGTTTTGAAGAATGAGAGAAGAATCTCTTTAAACCTATAAAATTCTGACCTGACTAGACAGAATAAATGCAGGAAGGATGTTCCCAATGACTGGGGAATCCAGAACAAAGGGTCACAGTCTAAAAATACAGGGCTATTTAGGATTGAGATGAGAAGAAATATTTCACCATGTTGGAATATTGCATGCAATTCTGGTCTCCTTCCTATCGGAAAGATGTTGTGAAACTTGAAAGAGTTCAGAAAAGATTTACAAGGATGTTGTCAGGGTTGGAGGATTTGAGCTGTAGAGAGAGGCTGAACAGGCTGGGGCTGTTTCCCTGGGGCATCGGAGGCTGACGGGTGACCTTATAGAGGTTCATAAAATCACGAGGGGCATGGATAGAGTAAATATACAAAGCCTTTTCCCTGGCATCGGGGACTCTCGAACTAGAGGGCATAGGTTTAAGGTGAGAGGGGCAAGATATAAAAGAGACCTAAGGGCAACTTTTTCACACAGAGGATGGTACGTGTATGGAATTAGCTGCCAGAGGAAGTGGTGGAAGCTGGTACAACTGCAACATTTAAGAGGCATTTGGATGGGTATATGAATAGGAAGGTTTTGGAGGGATATGAGCCGGGTGCTGGCAGGTGAGATTAGATTGGGTTGGGATATCTGGTTGGCATGGATGGGTTGGACTGAAGGATCTGTTTCCATTCTGTACATCTCTATGATTCAGAAAGCAGTAAGCCTGTAGAATTTTCTGCCACATAAGCAAGTTGATGCCAAAATATTGAATATTTTCAAGAAGGGTTTGGATATAGTTCTCAGTGCTAAAAAGGGTCAAAGGGTATAGGGAGAAAACAGGAGCGGCTAACTGTGATAAGTGATGATCATAATGAATTGTGAAGTAGGCCCATAGTGCTGAATGGCTCACTCATATTCCTATTTTCCATATTTCTATTAATTATTTACATTGTAAACCCCATGTCAGCCTTGCCTCTTGCATGACAATGTTTCATTCCATGGCGGTCAACTCTGATATATCTCAGGATGCCCACTGTGCCATCGGGCAATCTCTCCCACATCTGGTGCAGAGGAAGACAGTGGGCTGAGAAGGTGCACAGTTGTATGGTCTCCATTGTCTATTTCAATGCCAATTTCCATATCTGCTCAATTCTCCCAATGGTCTCCCAAACAGTCCTCCAATTGTCATGATTTGTCAGTGACTATCACCCAATCATCAGCATCAATATCCACCTTTTCAAATCTCACTTGCTTCTGTCCTTGCAAAGAAGGAATAGAAGCCTAGGAGGTCATGATCTGGTTACCAATTCATTACACAGCATATCTTTGAGTATGGAGCAATCATCCATCAAATGAACATGACTGAACACTATAATATGAAAAATATATGCCATTATGATTTCCTATGTACTAACAGAGCAGTGAGGTGAAAATAGATCAGACATTTACATTGCATTGTTTAGCCTTGATGATTTACAGTCTTTGTGAATAATCAACTAAGCCAGAAAGAACAAACCAAACCAAAGAATAATTATTCAGTCAGTCCTGATTCTTTTCATGTAAAGCTTTGCTTTGAGACTTCCTTCTGTCGTTATAATTTAATATGGTCACTTATGCGAAGGGGAGTTGAATAATATTTACTGATTTCAGTAGATCTGTGCCAAAGCTGAAAGAAAAATTGCAATTCCCCTGAAACCACAGAGGGAAAATGAAAAGAATCACGAGGTGGTCCATGAAGGCAGCCGTCAACTTGCATGATAATTATAAAATGCCCATAAATCACAACAGCTCCAACTGCTGATAGTGTATAGCAGACTCAGAAAATATCAACCTGAACATGACAATTGCAGCAAAGAAGCAACCTCTCCAGAGGAAAGTCATTTACATTATTGATCACAATTTGCTCTGATTACCATCTGTAAGCATACTTTGATAAATTGAACCTGATATATTTCTTCGGAACTTTCACTTGCCTGTGGCAGGTCCATTTGAAAAAAAAATGCATAAGACACGCATTAAAGAATATATTTAGGATTTTAAGATTATGCCCCAGTATAGCGATGGCTTTCTGATTTGAAATTAACCTCAATAATAGTGACCATGAAACCACTGTTGATTGTCTTTAATACCTTCCCAGTTCAGTAAACATTCTGGGGACCTGGGTTTGAATCCCACCATGGGTTCCACAAAAAGATCAGCCATGATCTTATTGAATGGCGGAGCAGGCTCAAGGGGCCAGGTAGCTTACTCCTGCTCCTATTTCCTATGTTCTTATGGCAGAAGCATTCAATAATAATCTGGAATTAAGAATCTACTGATGGCCATTAACCATTGCTGATTGTGGGAAAAACACATCTGTTTCACTAATATCCTGCAGGGAAGGAAATCTGCCATCCTTGCCTGATCAGGCCTTCATGTGACTCGTGACCCACAGCAATGTGGTTGACTCTCAAGTGTCCTCTGAAATTGCCTTGCAAGCCACTCAGTTGAAAGGCAGCCAGGGAGAGACAATAAATGCTTGCCATCCAACAACACTCACGTCCATTGAGCAGATTAAAAGAATGTCATTGAAGGAAGTAAACCTGCCATCCTTTCCAGGTCTGGTCTGCATTTGACACCAGAGTCACAGCAATATGGCTGACACTTCACTATCCTCTGAAATCATCAAGCTACCCACTTAATTCAAATATAATTCAGGATGCTGGCTTCATTGGGAATACCCAAAGTAAAAATAAATTGAGGCATAAGGCAAGGCGAGAACACTGAACAACTATTCTGTGATTCTATTCCCTAAGGAAGTAGATGCTGACAAATTACCGGTAGAAGCAGAGGTGACAAGGTGAAAATTGATTGGCAAGATATGCTGCAAAATCTTGTGTTAGAAACATATTTTTACGTTTAAGGACTACATGAAAAAAAATTGGAAGACTTGGTGTGCTTAGTTTCTGGATTCAAAAGGTTTGCCATGTGATTTTATCAAGGAATTAAGTCAAGAGCTTAACGTGTTCCATAAGGTACCTGTTGTTTATAGAAAAAGAATCAAGTGACTTGAAGAAAAAGCAAGCAAAGCTTTCAAGAAAATGAGATGTGGGATTTAATTAATGACTAGAAAATTTTGTAAAGACTGTAGGGCCTTTATATGGACAGTTGCCTAACAATACTTTCTTGCTTTATCTTTGTATTTTACAGATAAAAGTAGTCAGTAAAAAAGATATCCCAGAGGCTGTAAGTCTCCCATTTTCTCATTAGAGGCTTTTGAGAATCTAATACAGCTTTCAAATGCCAATATTTCTGACTACCTTGTGAAACCTGAAAAACTGGACTCTGACCACTTTCTGAAGACTCCGATCCACATTTGACTGCAATCAGAACTGAAGATCTTCCATTAACCCATGGCTGGCAGCAATTTGATTAAATAAACAGGAAATCTGATAGACCATGAAGACTATCCTTTGTTTTCAAACCCTTTCCTGGGAGGAATATTTTTTGTTGCCCTCTTATTAAAACCATCATCTCTGCAGACCCTATTGTCTTATTGCATTATTACTTCTAGGAATAATGGAGATACAGTTCCAACTGCAGATCATAGCTTAGATGTTAAACAGTGTTTATTATTTGCTGAAGACTGAGTTTTCATTTTTATAAATAGGTCAGAAGTCACACAACATCAGGTTATAGTCAACAGGTGTATCTGAAATCACAAGCTTTTGGAGCACTGTAAAGTCACTTCACCTGATGAAGGAGCAGGGCTCTGAAAGCTTGTAATTTCAAATAAACCTGTTGGACTATACAAAAACAGAGATTGCTCAAAAAGCTCATCAGGTCTAGCAGCATCTGTGAAGAAAATCAGAGTTAACTTTTCAGGTCCAGTGACCCTTCCTCAGAACTGACACTCCTGATGAAGGGCTTATGTCTGAAACATCGATTTTCCTGCTCCTCGGATGCTGCCTAACCAACTGTGCTTTTCCAGCACCACACTTTTTGACTCTAATCTCTAGCATCTGCAGTCCTCATTTTCTCCTTCCTCAAAACTGTTGGACTATAATCTGGTGTCGTCTGATTTCTGATCTTGTTCCCCACCCCCCCCCGGCCCAACACTGGCACCTACATGTTATATTAGATAGATGCATTTTAAGTATATTAGAAGCCTGGTGAAAGTTTCTTTTCTTCTGGATTATAGTACACAAAGGAAGTAATTGTCCATTTCAGTGATTGAATCAACACATTTATACTAATGGTGTAACTGGTAGAGTATGTGACTTCATTATCAATGCATTTCTCCTAGCACAGTTATAACACTGGCTGCAGTAACAGTCAATTGGCTGGACCAGATATCACAGAACTGTAGTTAGACAAGTGGGATTCACTTGCTCATGAAGAACTGGAAAGACTGTCCTAGTAACTACAGATCAGTCTGTTTAACATTCACAGAAGGTTCAGAGGACAAAAATCAATAGGTACTTGGAGGGGTTTGAGTTAATTAAGAAGAGTTAGCATGGATTTCTGAAAAAAATACAGAACTTGCCTGACTGATTCAATTTCATTTCTCTCAGAAGTAATGGAGAAGATTGATGCAGGGAATGCAACAAATGATATTTATAAAGGTTTAAAGACAGTGTTTGACAATGCACCACATAAAAGACTTATTGACAAAATTGAGGCTCAAAGAATAGGACAGTCAGCATCGGCTTGAATAAGTAATTGGCTTAAGGAGAGGAGACAATGAGTCATGGTAAATAGCTGTTCTTCAGACTGTACAGTGGTAGACAGTGATGCTCCCCAAGGGTTAATGTGGGATCTATATAAATGTCCCATCTAGCGGAATACAGAGCAAAACTTCAAAGTTTGCTGATGATCACAAGCCTGTAGGAGTGACAAACATGGAGGATCATTTCAATTGACCAAAGCAGGGCATAAATCGACCAGCAAAAAGGGCACACCTTCCTATGATTCCTAAATCTTGCCTAATCACATCATAATTGCCTTCCCCCCAGCAATGACTCTTGCCCTGTGTTATGTGCCTATCCCTTTCCATCGCTAAAGTAAACATAACCAAATAGTGGTCACTATCACCAAAGTGCTCATCTACCTCCAAATCTAACACCTGGCCAGGTTCATTACCCAGTACCAAATCCAATGTGGCTTTGCCCCTTTTGGCCTATCTGCATACTCATTCAGGAAGCCCTGCTGCACACACTGGACAAAAACTGATCCATCTAAAGTACTTGAACTATAGCATTTCCAATCAATATTTGGAAGTATAAAGTCTCCCATAACAACTACCCTGTGAACAAGGGGACTGCAATTGCTTGAAAACAACTGTTAACTTGGCCCTCTGGTCCTAGACTCTCAGCATTTACCCTGTTAAGCCTCTTAAGATTCTGATTCTGTTTCAATGAGATCAACTTTCATTCTTCTAAACTTCAGTAAGTAGATTAGCAACTTGTTTAAACTTTGCTCATAAGGCAAACCCTTGATAACAGAGACCATCTTCGTGAACCTTCTCTGAACTGCCTCCAATGAAATGATGCATTTTCTCAAATAACGTAACCAAACCTTACAGAGTTGCAGTAAGACTTCCCTATTTTTATATGCCAAATCCCTTGAAATAAAGGCCAACATTCACTTAGCCTTCCTGATTAGTTGCTGCACCGGTATGCTTGCTTTCTGTGTTTTGTGCAAAAGTATCCCTAAGTCCCTTTGTGTTGCAGTGTTCTGCAATTTTCTCCATTTTAATAGTACTTTGTTTTTGTTTGCTCTTCCTTCCAAAATGAACAATTTCACATTTTCCCACAAGTGGCAGCTTTTTGCTTACTTTCTTATCCTATCAATATCTCTAAACTGTTTGTGTCCTCTCATACATGACATGACATGAATCTTTGTGTCATCAGCTAATTTCATTATAGTACATTTACTTTGGTTGCAGCCCTAGCACTGATCCCTGTGGAACCCGACTGGCCACAGGTCACCTACTTGAAAAAGAACGCCTCATCCCCACTTGCCAATTTCTATACATTTGCCAATTCTCTATCCATGCCAATATACTACCTCCAACACATAAAGGTTATGAGGCATGTTGTTGAATGCTTTCTGGAATTCCAAATATGACACATCCACCAGTTCCCGTCTATCCACTCTGCTTGAGATTTCCTCATAAAGTTCTAATTAATTAGTCAGAAATGATTTCCCTTTCCTAAAGCCATGCCGGTTCTGCTTGATTAGATTATGATCTTTGAAATAATATTCCTTCATAATTAATTCCAATATATTTTCAACAATTAATGCTGGATGAAACTTCCTACAGTCTCCCTACTTTTTTCCTTCCTCTGTTTATCAGTTCCTGTGGATTGGAGGGTGGCTAATGTTGTACCACTTTTTAAGAAAGGTGGGAGAGAGAAAGCAGGAAATTATAGACCAGTTAGTCTGACCTCAGTGGTGGGAAAGATGCTGGAGTCTATTATAAAGGATGAAATTACGACACATCTGGATAGGAGTAACAGGATAGGTCAGAGTCAGCATGGATTTATGAAGGGGAAATCATGCTTGACTAATCTTCTGGAATTTTTTGAGGATGTAACTCTGAAGATGGATGAGGGAGATCCAGTAGTTGTAGTGTACCTGGACTTTCAGAAAGCTTTTGATAAAGTCCCACATAGGAGGTTAATGAGCAAAATTAGGGCAAAGTACTGACTTGGATTGAAAGTTGGTTGGCTGACAGGAAACAAAGAGTAGTGATAAACGGCTCCATTTTGGAATGGTAGGCAGTGACCAGTGGGGTACCGCAGGAATCAGTACTGGGACCGCAGCTTTTTACAATATATATTAATGATATAGAAGATGGTATTAGTAATAACATTAGCAAATTTGCTGATGATACAAAGCTGGGTGGCAGGGTGAAATGTGATGAGGATGCTAGGAGATTACAGGATGACCTGGACAGGTTAGGTGAGTGGTCAGATGCATGGAAGATGCAGATTAATGTGGATAAATGTACAGTTATCCACTTTGGTGGCAAGAACAGGAAGGTAGATTACTACTTAAATGGAATCAATTTAGGTAAGGGGACAGTACAAAGAGATCTGGGGGTTCTTGTACACCAGTTAATGAAGGTAAGCATGCAGGTATAGCAGGTAGTAAAGAAGGCTAATAGCATGCTGGCATTCATAACAAGAGGGATTGAGTATAGAAGCAAAGAGGTTCTTCTGCAGCTGTACAGGGCCCTGGTGAGACCACACCTGGAGTATTGTGTGCAGTTCTGGTCTCCAGATTTGAGGAAAGACATTCTGGCTATTGAGGGAGTGCAGCGTAGGTTCACGAGGTCAATTCCTGGAATGGTGGGACTACCTTACGCTGAAAGACTGGAGCGACTGGGCTTGGATACCCTTGAGTTTAGAAGACTAAGAGGGGATCTGATTGAGACATATAAGATTATTAAAGAATTGGACATTCTGGAGGCAGGAAACATATTTCTGCTGATGGGTGAGTGACCAGCAACACATCTGCAGCCAAACCAGAGGACTCAGCTTAAAAATACGGGGTAGACCATTTAGGACAGAGATGAGGAGAAACTTCCTCACCCAGAGAGTGGTGGCTGTGTGGAATGCTCTGCCCTAGAGGGCAATGGAGGCCCAGTGTCTGGATTCATTTAACAAAGAGTTGGATAGAGTTCTCCAGGATAGTGGAATCAAGGGTCATGGAGATAAGGCAGGAACAGGATACTGATTAAGGATGATCAGCCATGATCATATTGAATGGTGATGCAGGCTCGAAGGGCAGAATGGCCTACTCCTGCACCTATTGTTTATTGTCTATTGTCTATTGTCAATAGAGGTGTCATCATGGCAACTTTTCAGTCCTCTGGTACTTCTCCAGAATCCAAGGATTTTTGCAAAATTACAAACAATACATCCACTGTCTCTGTAGCTATCTCTTTTAGGATCGTGTGTACTGAGTGACAGAAACCTATGCCCTCGTTTTCAGCTGCAGCTAAATTTGTGCTCCTATCCACCAGCCAGTTAGTGAATCTGGCAGGCTCCCAAGTAGGAATCCATGAATGTTTCTTGTACTGAGATCCTGTGGTTAAAAGCAATAGGGTTTCCACATAAAACTAAGTAACTGTGCCAGGGTCGAAGCTCCTGATATTCAAAGGTAATGTTGATACTTCCAAAATAGCTCACTAATACGTGACAGCATTAGTAAAACTTATCATGATAAGTCAACTTTACAGTTGCTTTATATTAGCGTACACTTGGATGAAAACTGACCCTATTCGTATTGAGTGACAATTTAAAATGCAGCGGGTTGGGTAAATTATAAATCAGCAGGCCAGAATGTAGCTTGAATAGCAGATGAATCTCCCCACTCTGCATAATTTTCTACATCTCCACTGCACCCTTCAAAGCTTTGACTGTTGTATTTCATGTTGAGAACTGCCGAACATTTATTGTAGGTTTTGGATCTGAATGTTACTCTTCATTCCTACGAAAAATATTCATTCCAGGTCTTGAAATTATCCATGGCAAGCTCTGGTCATGCTCATTCTGTTTTCGACGCTCAGTATGTTGGAAAATGTTCACAAGAAAATGGGAGGCCCATTAGGTATAAGATCCACAGAAATAATTTGGGCTGTGGCTACCATATTTCCAAAATCCATCTGATCCATTCCTACTCCCATGATGTAAACCCCCTTCAGCCCAAGCAAAGTCTTACTTTTAACATTGTCATCCTTACTTTCAAGATCTGGCCCCAATCCACCTCTGTAACCTGCCTAAGCCCCATAATTCTCTGAGATATTTGCACTTCTCTAAATTTAGTGTCTTGTCCACCTCCATATTTTAATTGCTCCATCATCGATGGCTATAGATAATAGGACATATAAAATAGAACAGTATGCACAGTACAGACACTTCTGCTCTCGGTGTTGTGCTGATCTTTAATCCGACTCTAAGATTAAACTAACCTACACACCCTTCATTTTACTGTCAGCCATGTGCCTACCCAAGAGTATCTGACTCTATTAACACCACTGGCATTCCACATGCCCACCACTCTCTATGTAAAGCTAGGTGGTGGTTAGTATGCCATCAGTTGCCTTGCCTCAAAATTCTGGAATATTCTAGTCACTCTGTTATTGGAAGGATGTTATTAATCTGGAGAGGGATCAGAAGAGATTTCCCAGGGTGTTGCCAGGAATGGAAGGTTTGAGTTATAAAAAGAGGCTGGATAGGTTGGGACTTTTTCACTACAGTGTAGGAGGTTAAGTGATAACCTTATGGGGGTTAAAAATAATGAGGGATATAGATAAGATGTATGGGAGGAGTCTTTTCCCTCGGGTGGGGGATTTCAAGATGAGAGGGTGTACATATAGAGGAGAGGAGAAAGCTATATAAAAAGAGATATGAGGGACAATTTTTTTAACACAAAGAATGAACTTCCAGAGGAAGTAGTGGATGTGGATATAGTTACAACATTTAAAAGACATTTTGATAAGTGCAGGACTAAGAAATGTTTGGATTGACACAAAACAACTGGAAGCAGGTGGGACTGGTTAAGCTTGGGATCATAGTGTCATGGACTGGTTAGACTGAAGGGTCTCTTTCTGTGCAGTATGATTCCGTGACTCACCTTTGTCTCCCTACCTAGCTCTCCTCCTAAAACTTAACACCACAGAATTATAGAAGCCAGAAGTTATAGAAGCTCAGCAGGTCTGGCAGCAACCGTGGAGAGAAAACAGAGTTAATGTTTCCGATCCAGGAACCCTTCGTCAGAACACAAGACACTGGAGAAGGGTAAGTGGACCTGAACTGTTACCTCTGCTTTCTCTCAAGAGATCTTGCCAGATCTGTTGAGATTTTCCAGCAATTTCTGATTTTGGTTCTCATTAAAACTTATCTTTCAATCGGAGTCTTTACATTCTGACATACTGTCATATTTCATTTTATGATGTTGCAGTGAGTGACATTTGGAGACACTTAATCCTGACTGAGGCATTCTAAGGGGAGAATTTTATCCCTTTGTTACTGTCATGGAGTTGTTGAGACATCGAGTATAGTTTGGACCAAAACAGTTGTTTAGTTTATGAAAATGTGAAGTTTATCAAGGTGAGGATAATCAAATAGGTTTGGTGAGGTCTATTGCTCTAACCAGAAGACAGACCATATCCGCATTTTATCAGCCATACACCCAGAAATTAAAATTCCCCTATGGAATGTTCCTCTTGGAATATTACTTGGAAGTTTGTGATTAACATATTAAAGCAATACCAAGAGCTCACAGGTTCCGATTTATGCAAACTAATTATAAAGGTATATTCTGTAAATTTGTGCCAAATTGTTCTGCAAACACGTGACAATCAAAAATATTTATGTCCTTTTAGAAAGAAGCTATGTCATCTCTACTCAATTTGTCTGACAATTAACTCTAGTACAGTTGTTCCCATCTAATTTATTTTAAAGATCCCTTACCAATAGATTAATAATCAAAGTACACCTCAGTTCCCTTGTGTGAAACTCCTGCAGCTCATCTTTACCTTTTCAAGGGCAACCAGGGATGTGTTGGGATCCATTATTAAGGTTAAGCAGTGTAAGAAACTTTATTGTTAGGTAGTGCTCACGTAAGGTAGTATTAGCAAGTCTGGAACTTGTTAGCTTCACTAGACAACAGTAAGCCATTATGTTACACTAAGAACAGACTGAAAAGCTGATGGCATAGCCTGAAGAGGCCCCAGGGAGGGTGAGAGATAACAGGACATTAGAACCGTGTTAGATTGCATGTAGCTCATACTGAGGTAACAGAATGTTATCAGCTTTGGGACCAATCCCATAAGAGTATACCGTATCCTACCAAATAAGGACCGGTAGCACTGGGATGCGAGGGGCTAAAAAGCTAGACAAAGAGAACAATAGATTAGAAGGCGCTTTCTCCAGTGAGCTGTAAACACCTCACTGTATTTTTTGTGTACGTCTCTCTCTCATTAAACCAGCTTATATTTTGAATCAGATCCAGTGTTTCTCTCCTTCAAACAAACACGGGGACGGTAGCCCGTCCTAACAGATGGGAAATCAATGCTGGCCTAGCCCACAATGCCCACGTCCATGAATGATAAAGAAAAATGTAACGGGTCTGAGGAAGTACCTTTTAAGCAAAGGCTAAACAGATTTGGACTCTACTCACTGGACGTCAGAAAAAGAAGAAGTGATCTCATTGAAACATAAGGGATCCTTAAGGGGCTTGACAGGGTAAATGTTGACGAGGTGGTTTTCCTCATGGCAGAGTCTAGGATCAAAGGGCATAGTCGCTGAATAAAGAGGTGCCAATTTAAAACTGACATGAGGAGGAATTTCTTCTCTCAGAGGGTTGTGAGTCCATGGAAGTCCTTGTCACAGACAGCTGTCAGGGGAGGGTCCTTCTGTATAATTAAGGCTGGGATAGATTTGTGATCAGTGGGGGAATCAAAGCTTATGCAGAAAGGGCAGAAAAGTGGATGTGAGGAATGTCAGATCCTCCGTGATCTTTTTGAATAATGGAGCAGGATCAAGGAACCTAATGGCATACTCATGTTGCTATTTCTTATGGTCTTACAGTCTTAAAATTAATCTGGTCTAAGTACTAAAATGAAGTCTGCAATCAAGTAAAAACACATGAATAAGCTTTATTGAATATAACAGTATTTAGATCAGACAGGGCCAGAGTAATCTCCACTGTGACCTGTTACACTTGGGTTGACTTTCATTTTATTTTGCCATCATCAGGGCATCCCATCATCGCTAATTATCTTACTGTCCATCTAGAAGAAGACCTGCCTCTTAATTTTGAGGACAGCAGCAGATGCATAAGAAGAAGCATTAATACAAAGATGACCAGCGTGAGATCTTACCTAATTTAATTCAGATTGGCTCAAATCTTCCGAAAGCACCAACTTGGTGCATTCACACTTTCTTTTTTACCCCACATCTGTTCCCATATTTCTGACTGCAACTTCTAGCATTGGACTCAGCAAGGTCCAATGCATCTTTAATCCAGCCCCAAACACAGATCAGGTTAAATGCTAGAAACTTACAGATTGGACAGTCAGTGGTTAGTACTGCTGCCTCAGTGCTGGGATCCAGGCTCGATTCCAGTTTTGGATGACTGTCTATGTTAGAGGTTACACGTTCTCCCCATGTCCGTGTGCATTTCCAACGGGTGCTCCAGTTTCCTCCCACAGTCCAAGGATGTGCAGGTTAGGTATAATGTCCAGGGATGCGCAGGCTCAGTTGGTTAGCCTGGTAAAAGTGGGGTTGTTGGATTAAAGAGATAGGGTGGGGGTGTGGAATGTGTGTGGGATGCCCTTTGAAGGACTGGTGCAAATTCGATGAGCTAAGTGGCCTCTATCTACACTGTAGAGATTCTACGACACTCTGAGTGTAATTGGGTTGGGTCTGGGGGAAGAAGGGTCAGGCAAGGGCTGAAGCAGATGGACGGGAATTTGTTGTATGGAGGAGGGTGCCGGCAGAGTCAGGTTATGTTAAGTCCAGGGCAAAAAGGAAAGTTGGTTGTCCATGAATAGCCGATGCCAATATAGTAATTCATGGTCAGCGAGGAACTGGCTATGGGAGCAGTTTTATACCTAGACATGACTTACAGCCGTTTTTACATCTCTAACTTAAAGTCAGTTTGTTGGAACCCTCCAAAGTCTCCAACTCACACTCAGAGCCAGAAACTTTTACAGAATTAACCAGAAACTGGATAATTTTCCACCGGAAATTCAAACTTCCTGGGCAATTAGCGCATAGTCAATGCATTGGAACTTTGCAAAGTCAAATGCTTCAGCACGTATATTAATTGATGGGTTATCTTTCTCCCCCCGTTCAATGTACAATATAGTATTACACTATTACTGCCTCTTTCTGGGACAAGAGCTAGAGGGCAGTGGAAATAGTGAATTGCCAGCCCAAATATGGCTCCTGTGACTGCTTTGATGGAACACACAGGATTGGTAATTATATGCACTGCAGGCTATTCCTTGGGAGGGTTTTTGATCTAGAAATATAACTCTCTGATCATTATATGGTATTTTATGAACCTAACAGCAGAAAATGATACCACTGCCAAGTCTCATCATTTTTTAATCAATTCATTATACATGGAAAAGGGAAAAATTGAACTAATTTGCTAAGTCTGAAATGCCTTTTTAGAGCAAGTTCAGTTTCTGATTATTCAGAGACTGGAAGGTCTGGGTTATTGTTGGCGATGTCAGTAAGATTTGAAGATTATGAAGCCATTGAATGTACAAATTGTAAAGCAACATTATCTGCAATGTTCAGAGCAAAAATGAATTAAATCATCAAATTTGGGAAGAAAATGTTCACAAGATTGTTAAAAGACAGCATTTTAGTCTGACACCAGCTGTTCCATATTGCTAAATGTTCTTCGTTTATTTCTTTAATGGTTGAAAGAAATAAGTCATGTCAGATGAAACAATTACAGATTGTATATGAACAGGCAGCTTTTCATGACTTAGCAATTTTATATACCCTATTATGCAGGAAGCTTTAGAAAAGTAGTACTGAGACTGATGGATGATAGCATCTGTGATAAAAATAGAAAATACTGGAAAAACTCAGCAGCTATCCATAACAGTTGTTTTAAATCTCAACCTGGCTTCTTTAATGAAGAATATGTTCACCTATTAACATCAACTGTCACTGTAAGTTGCCCCGAAGAAGATGGCCTCAAAATGTTGCAGATCTGATTAAAACAAAGAAGTGCAGATGTTGGAAATCTGAAATAAAAACAGTAATTGCTTGTGACTTAGTAACTGGACTTGAAACATTAACTCTGCTGCTGCCACTTCATCTGCCTGATGAAGGTGTCAGTGATGCAAGGACAAAGGGAATAGTAATGGGAAAATATAGCAACATCTCCCAAGGAGGTGTGACTGGCAGAATGATGAACAGTTGCCATGGAATAGAGGAGAAAGAGGAAACTATGGAAGCCACACAAAATATGCAAATGTAGAGTCAAAATGGTTATGGTCTGAAGTTAGGTAAAAACAAGGTCTGCAGATGCTGTAAACCAGATTCTAGATGAGAGTGGAGCTGGAAAAGCACAGCAGGTCAGGCAGCATCCGAGGAGCAGGAAAACCGACGTTTCAGGCAAAAGCCCTTCATCATGAATAGAACCTCTATTCCTGATGAAGGACTTTTGCCCAAAATGTCGATTTTCCTGCCCTTCAGATGCTGCCTGACTGGTTGTGCTTTTCCAGCTCCACTCTAATCTAAAAACTACTGTCAGATCTGTTGAACTTCGCCAGTAATTTCTTTTTTTTAACCCAGATTTGAATGGCCCTTGAAATGTCAGGGGAATTGAATGAGTTGTGGGGAAAAGGTGGAAAAGATCAGAGGCTAGTCAGCTTTGATGGGAGAGAATGGTGGGCAGACACAAGCTACAGAATACCACTTCTTTCTTCAGTTTCTAAAAAGAGTGTTGAACAGCAATACACATTATGGTGTAAAATTGGGGTTGCAAACAATCCCATGAGTTTGAAGAAGAGTTGGACTGGACTTGGAGCATTTTAAACGGTTGAGTTTTATAGGGGCCTGTATGATGTAACCGATAGCAAGAAATGTGGTGAACTCACATTAGAAGCCCAGTGAGGCCTATCTCGAAATCAAGAACACAGGGGGCACGATGGCACAGTGGTTAGCACTGCTGCCTCACAGCGCCTGAGACCCGGATTCAATTCCCGACTCAGGCGACTGACTGTGTGGAGTTTGCACGTTCTCCCCGTGTCTGCGTGGGTTTCCTCCGGGTGCTCCGGTTTCCTCCCACAGTCCAAAGATGCGGGTCAGGTGAATTGGCCATGCTAAATTGCCCGTAGTGTTAGGTTAGGGGGTATGGGTGGGTTGCGCTTCGGCAGGTCGGTGTGGACTTGTTGGGCCGAAGGGCCTGTTTCCACGCTGTAAGTAATCTAATCTAATCTAAACAAATCATTGCATTTCTTCACTTGTTATCGAGCCAAGATTCTCACAGCAACATGTTCCTGATTATGGAGGATTATTCTGTGTTAATGAATCTAATAGATCTTTATTAGATACCTTTCTATCATACCATTAACAACAAGCAATCCAAATGTTGACAATTCTCAGCATGGAGGTCCAAGTAGCTATCTGGTGTCTTCAGCTCATCACTTGCTCCAAAGGACCTTCATATTGGAGACCAGGCAATAACATCTCAGGGCAGATCTATATAGAGACCAGTCAATCCATGTCGACAGATATTAATCCTGGTATATCCCATCAGTGACAAGTTGTTCTGGGTATACAGATAAGGTTGCCATAATCATACCAGACCATAGCCCTACTGTCTCATCAGAAAGAGACAACTTATATGAGAGTTTAACCTGAGAGTCAACATGGACATCTATTTCAAACCCACTGACCTCCACAGCTATCAGGACTATACCTCCACTCATACCCCTCCTTTAAAAATGTTATCCCTTACTCCCAATTCCACCGTTTCTGCTGCATCTGCTCACAGGAGGACCAATTCCACTCCAGAACATCCCAGATGGCCTCCTACTTCAAGGGCCGCAATTTCCCATCCTAACTCATCCACTTCCCACACCTTCACCCTTGAACCCCATCCATCCAACCACAACAATGACTGGAGCCTCCTGGCCCTCATCTTCCACTCCACCAACCTCTGGAAACAACAAATCATTCTCCATCGTTTCTGCCACCTACAATCAGAGACATAACACCAGAGACATGTTTCCACCCCTATCAGCATTCTGAAAAGACCTTTCTCTCTACGACTTTGTCGTTAGCTCCACACTCCAACCACCAACCCACCTCCACTCCTGGCACCTTCCCTTGCCGGCACAAGAGGTGTAAAAACCTGCACCCACATCGCCCCCTCACGTCTATCCAAGGCCCCAAAGGATCCTTTCACATCTGACAGAGAATTTCCTGCATATCCAAACACCTGATGTGCTGTATCCAGTGCTCTCAATGTGATCTCCTCTACATTGGGGAGACAGGATGCCAATTTGCCGCAAAGTTTCAGAGAACATCTTTGGAACACATGCACCGATCAATACCACCGCCTTGTGGCCAAATACTTCAACTCCCCCTCCCACTCCACCAAGGAAATGCAAGTCCTGGGCCTTCTCCACCACCAAATCCTAGCCACCTGATGCCTGGAGGAAAACATCGCAGCTTCAGCTTTCAGAACCTCGAACCACATGGGATTAATGTTCAATTCAGTTCCCCCGTCTCCCCACCCCACATCAAACATAGATTCAACCCTCCAACTTGGCATCGCCCTTTGAAACTATCCTACCTATCTATCTTCGGAACAGCACCTCCTATATCTACATCGTGCACAATTAGATTAGTACGTTTATTTCTGCATATCTCTCCACGTGATTGCTGGGCCTCTTGCTGAGATATTTGTATCATCGATAGTAACAGGTGAGATGCCAGAAGACTGGAGGTTGGCTAACGTGGTGCCACTGTTTAAGAAGGGTGGTAAGGACAAGCCAGGGAACTATAGCCCAGTGAACCTGACATCGTTGGTGGGCAAGTTGTTGGAAGGAATCCTGAGGGACAGGATGTATGTATATTTGGAAGGTCAAGGACTGATTAGAGTTAGTCAATGTGGCTTTGTGCATGGGAAATCATGTCTCACAAACTTGATTGAGTTCTTTGAAGAAGTAACAAAGAGGATTGATGAGGGCAGAGCGGTAGATGTGATTTATATGGACTTCAGTAAGGCGTTTGACAAGGTTCCCCGTGGGAGATTAGTTAGCAAGGTTAGATCTCATGGAATACAGAGAGAACTAGCCATTTGGATTCAGAACTGGTCAAAGATAGAAGACAGAGGATGGTGGTAAAGGGTTCGTTTTCAGACTGGAGGCCTGTGACCAGTGGATTGACACAAGGATTGGTGTTGGATCCACTACTTTTCGTCATTTATATAAATGATTTGGATGTGAGCATAACAGGAACAGTTAGTAAGTTTTTCATGCAGAGGGTGGTACTTGTATGGAATGAGCTGCCAGCGGAAGTGGCGGAGGCTAGTACAGTTGCAACGTTTAAAAGGCCTTTGGATGGATAATTAAAAGGAAGGGTTTGGAAGGATATGGGCCGGATGCTGGCAGGTGGGATTCGATTGAGTTGGGATATCTGGTCGGCATAGATGAGTTGGACTGAAGGATCTGTTTCTATGCTGTACATTTTTATGCCTCTATGACTCTATAAGTCATTGATAAATAAAGGTACCTTTAAGAGAGCTGCTCTCCGGGCTGTCTGCAATATGTTGGTGGCTTGGCAGTTGTCCAACTGTTCAATTTTTCCTGGTCTTATACTCCAAAGCTTCGGATCATTTAATTGGTTTTAATATTGTCAAAATACTAAATTTGAACTTGATGAAGGTTAGTATCTTGGGGCATAATTTAAGCTGATTGGCCAAATTTGATTTTTTTTGTCTCATAGCAACTCAGGTACTGCTAGCTGCAGGACCAAATGTTACTTGCAAATTCTCCAGCACTCTGTGTTCTTGCTAAGTCCTTCAACTCTCTTAAAGGTACACTACCCCTTATATCTTCAAAACAATGCTATGCTTTACCACCTCGCAGCTTAATAGTTATCTGAAAATTCATAGTGTAAAAAGTGAGGTCTGCAGATGCTGGAGATCAGAGCTGAAAATGTGTTGCTGGTTAAAGCGCAGCAGGTCAGGCAGCGTCCAAGGAACAGGAAATTCGACAGGAATCCTGATGAAGGGCTTTTGCCGAAAACGTCGAATTTCCTGTTCCTTGGATGCTGCCTGACCTGCTGCGCTTTAACCTGAAAATTCATAGTTGATTGAAAACTCCAAGTGATCCTAAAGTGATCAATTGCTTGATGTGGGAATTAAATGCAAATTTTGTTTTCTCTAAGGGATTAAACACTCGCGTTTGTGTCTTTGTTTTATAAGGAATTCAACATTGAAGAGATTTGAGTGTTATCAATGAACGGGATTTATTTAAATACAGTCAAGTCTGCAAGGGACATTTTAAAATTTATTTTATTTCATCTCACCATAGCTCCTGAGGTCTTCCATTGTTGGATGCTGGGTGAAACGGCATAGTCAATATAAGGAGAACGGGTGTTGGATGCGGACTTGAGTTGGCATGAGGGCATAGATGATATATAGGATCATGGGGCGTGACAGAAGAACATAGGTTGAGATGAAAATGAGTAGGGGTCAGAAGACATTAGTGAATCAGATTGAGAAACCTGAAATTAAGAACATTCTAGATTTTTGAGCTTGTGATTTATTTGCAAAATCGATTCTTTTATTTTCATTTCTTTCAAATTTCTCTTTCTTCCCAAAGATGGTAAATTTTTGCCAGTGCATTGTCATGGTTGGGCACACTTCCACAGCTCCAACCCATTTACCTCCAGCAAGCATTTGTTATTTATGCTTATGCATTCTGTCATCAGTCTGTATGATTCTGAGTACTAATACAATACAGTTTAATCCTGTTCACTTCCTCATAACACTTAAACTTGAAGTTAAGGCTCTCATTGCTGGTTAATGTCCCTCTTTCACAGCTGTTGGTACTGAGGTCAAATATCACAGCATTAGCGTAGATTGGTATCAGACCTGGGATATATGAAGTGGTTACTCACTAACCTGAGAGCAAAAACTAACTTTTCCATCTTTAAATAATACGCTGTATGCTTGTTCTGAATTTGAAGAGCAGAATTTTAAAGTACACTTAAGTTCCGTTCTCAACAAAAAAGTTTGTACCTATGACTTAAACTAAGAAATGACAATCATCTTTCGAGTAAAAAAAAGCAGTTCGGCATTCATGATTCAAAATGCCAAGCATCCCCGGGGGATTCAGATCGATGAAGAGTCAAAAATGAGAAGAGAATAATAGGAGCAAAGCAGATCGAAGGAATGATTTGTAATTCACAAAACTGGCTATTCCAAGGATAGCAATTGGAGATATAAAATGAGGGCAATCAGTGTTCTTTTGTGCACATTTGCAAGTCACTTTTTACAGTGTGATTATTCTTATGAAAACGAAATAACTTAAAAATTGAAAGTAAACGTGTAAATCAGTGAATGTCACTGAGCTTTGTAAAGAAGTACATCTCTGATGCAGCCAATATTCTGTCTCAGGCTGAATTCATTTTGAAGTCTGCAGCTGCACCTTTATAATCTCTAATTCTAACATGCCTGGAGCTGCATCTTAAGTTTTCTTGGCTAAACACAAGTTGTGTCTGTTGGAGGGATTCTCACCACGAGATCTGGTGAGATCTCATGCAATTTGGACAGCATGGTAGCTCTGTAGTTAGCGTTGCTGCCTCACAGTGCCAGGGTCCTGAATTTGATTCCAGCCTTGGATGACTGTCTGGATAGAGTTTCTATGTTTTCCCTGTGTCCGCATGGGTTTCCTTCCACAATTCAAAGATGTGCAGGTTAGGTTGATTGGCCATGGTAAATTGCCCCGTACAGTTCATAGGCATGCAGGCTAGCTGGATTAGTTATGGGAAATGCAGGGTTACAGGGATGGGGTGGATTTGCATGAGAGTGGACTCGATGGGCTAAATGGTCTGCATTCACATTGTAGGGATTCTATGATTTTATTAAACTCACCTTATTTACCACCATCTCTGGCCCAATATTATCTTGCAGATCCAATTTTATCTGCATCTCACAACGAGCTATGTCTGGTGCAGTTCGGCACTTACCAGGTGTCCAGTAATAAAGCAGTATGCTTAGAGCCTGCAGTGTATTTTAAAGGACGCCGTGCACCTGGATGAGTAAACTGGCACTGAAAAGCTGCCCTGCTCAATGATGAACAGAGTCTGAAGATGGTAGAAAAGGGCAGGATAGAGTCACACAGGTAGAACCTGGACGTTCTGGGGATGAGATGGTACAAAAGAGGGGTGTCCTATGCCTGAAGGACCAGTGGATGAGATCATGCCACCTTACCCTGGCAGCCGAGTACAAGATCACCACACAGAACAGTGCTGTGTTAGCTCTGTGGAGAAACAGCTAACAGTTCCTAAACAAGGTCAGACCCGTTCACCACTCTACCAGCCTCTTCGATCTACTAGCTCACTCTCCCATTACCTCTGCTGCTTCATTCACTTACCACAAAGGCTCATGCTCGACCAACCTCACTGTGGCCTGCAACATTGTTCCTGATCCATTCGCATGCCTCACTCAAAACTTCCACAACTCCAATCCTGCACAGCTTCTGCTCTGCCTTCTCAATCCTTTGAGGCACCTTGGGGCACCTTTTGACCACTTGTTCTCGCACTGTCAGCTGTGCCACCTACTTTCGGCACACTCAATTCCACCCTTTCTCTCAGCTAGAGTAGGGTAGGAAGGGTCTGGGTGGATGGGGAAGTACCTAACATTTCAAACCTCAACTCTTACGGGGCAGGAGGGAAGGGGGTTTCTGATTCTTGCAGGGAAAGACAAGGATTGCTCTTGTGGAATATCCCACCAACTGAGTAAGTCCCACTTTTCACTCTTTTGCAACTCTCACAGTATCCATGATACCAGTATAATTCATTTCACACCATTTCCAACCAATGACCATGACGTATTTTCTCTCCTTGTCTTAGAGGTACTGCTGGGGCACCCATCACTTCCATATAGCAGTGACTGGCACTACCAGAAGCTGACTCCTTGATCACTGAGGGCAAGAGGGTCAAGGTTTAGATTACTTACAGTGTGGAAACAGGCCCTTCGGCCCAACAAGTCCACACCGACCCACCGAAGCGCATCCCACCCATACCCCTACATTTACCCCTTACCTAACACTACGGGCAATTTAGCATAGCCAATTCACCTGACCCGCACATCTTTGTGACTGTGGGAGGAAACCGGAGCACCCGGAGGAAACTCACGCAGACACGGGGAGGACGTGCAAACTCCACACAGTCAGTCACCTGAGTCGGGAATTGAACCCGAGAGATAAAACATTTTCAAGGCTTCCCCCTTCACCCTCAAGGGTTCAGATGCAGATGCCTCAGTGTGAGTTGCTAGCCTGAGAAGGTTTGCAAGTGAAATCTGGTGAATGCCTCACTGTGACCACTCATCCACTAGCTGAGGAAGAAATGTTGACAATTGGAGAGGTGCTAGAGACCAGGCTTCTGCTCAGCCCCAGGGAACAGCAGATGAAGTAGTGTCAGCAATCACAGACTTCATCCACATGCATGGTGAGGAACAGGAACAGTACAGACAGGGATGTGGGACATAATGGCCCTCACAACTCAGAAGCTGCGCAAGTGCAGCAACTCTTGCAAATGCCTGAAGCTTCTTGTCGCTATGGAGAACCAGACCTAGGACATACAGGGTCTGCTGCAGACACTGCCCTCTCCTGCCTCCACTACTGATCCTCAGGATTTGAAGGCAAGACAACTGTACTGTTGAGAATCTGACATGTGCTCTATCGGGTCCTTTCCTGACAAGGAGGCAGGGCAGTTCCAGGGAATACCCAGTGGTGTCAGAATTACACACAGGTCTCTCAGAATTCTCCATTCAGGACATTCCAGAGGTAACTGGACCCTCCATTTTGCCCCTACCTCTCCCCTTCCAACTGCTGGGACTGCATGCCAAGGACAGTCCTCTTTTCTGAGGGTCTACCTGGCAAAAACCTCGAGGGACAGCAAGATCCTTCTATGCACAAATAAAAAAAATTGAGGTAATCCAAAACTCCACAGCCCATATCTGAACTCTTTCTTTCTTTCCTGGGATTTGAGTGTCACTGGTGAAGCCATTCTTTTTGTTGCCCATTCCTAATTGTCCTTGAATGGAGCAGCTTGCAAGGGCATTTCAGAGAACAGTTAATAGTTAACCACATTTCGGTGGATCTGGAGCCAAGTGCAGACCATGTAAGGATGCCAGATTTCCTTTCATAAATAGTATCAATGAACGCGATCTGCTTTATGTTTGCAGCAGATAGATGGTTACCATTAGCGCTCAATTCCAGAATTAATAATTGACTTAGAATTCTACCAGCTGCCAGATTGGACCTTCAACTCAGTTGTCCAGTGCATTAGCATGGACCTCTGAATTAGTAGGTCTTGTGGCCTCATTCCTGATGAAGGGCATTTGCCCAAAACATTGAGTTTCCTGCTCCTTGGCACCTGCTGTGTTTTTCCAACATCACACTCTCGACTCTGATCTCCAGGATTTGCAGTCCTCACTTTCGCCCAGTGATATTACACTTTGTAACACCTCCTCTTTAATAAATTCCATTCACCCGTCACACCAGGCTTGTTTACTTACATGGTGAAAGCAATTCTCTTGCTCCTTGGATGCGGCCTGACCTGTTGTGTGCTTTTTTCGACCTTTGTTCACTTACATGACTTCTTTCTTAAGCTATGTAGCAATTTGGAAATGTTCATCCATGTTTTCAAAATCCTCCCTGCCTCTGTAATTTCCACAAGCCACCAGGCTCTCCAAAATATCTGTGCTGCTGTAACCTTGTGCATCCCCTGAATTTAATTGGTCTTAAGTTACTTCACCACACGTTTCCACCTCTTTGCCTTGCATTTTCCTCTCAAAAATGCTCCTTAAAAGCTACCTTCGTGAACAAGCGTTTGGTCATCTCGCTCATATCTCCTTGAGTAGTTTGGTGCCATATCTGGTTTCCTAATGAGAAGCACCTTATTGCGTTGAAAGCTCTCTATAAATACAAGTTCTAATTGTGCAACCTGCTTTCACATTGAAGTTATGAAACTGTGTGGAGACCAGCACGAAGCACAGTTGGACATCTTATAAACAGCTACACAGATGTTTCAGTCCACACACAGCAACACGGGTGAATTGGCAAGTGCGCTGCTACTGAACACAGGAGGAGAAAGAGGAGAACAAACAGTCATGGAGATCAAGAAACAAATATCACCTCCCGCCATTACATCCACAGGCATAACGTAAACTGACAGAAAATGGCAACCTTAATCTCACCAATAAACAGAGTGTCAGGAGACTGGGACTCAAGAAGAAAGCTGTAAGTGATAAGCAACAACATTATGTCTGGCTGATGGTGCGTATGATAATAACACCCAACCGTTCTTTATTTAAAGCCACAGTTTTCTTCCAGGCAACAAAAGGGCAGCAAGAATTTTAGTTTGTTCATTGTGCAGGTATAATGCAAGTTTCAGATGTGCTGTCTCAATGTATCCATGGATACTTTTAAATCAATATTGATGTCTAGCATGAAGAAGAAAGGCACTGGATTTTCTGGAATGCGCAATAACCATTAGTACATCCACATGGATTTTTAAACATCCAGGGACAGCACTGTTGAGTTCCTGTGGAGAATGGGAGTTTTGAGTTACAGATGTGAAGTTGAACTGGAATGTTAACGTCCCGAGCTGGAATTACTTCAGCTGAAATACCCAGCACTGGAGGGGAAGCTGGGAATAGAGGAATGCAGATCAAGAGTAGGCATTGTACCTATCTTGTAGGCTGACAACCTGTTCAGCCATTCAATAAAATTATTGCTGATAAATTCATAGCTTTATAGAGTCATAGAGGTTTTACAAAATGGAAGAAGTTCAATTTCAAGAAGGAGAACTCCATTGTTTCTGCACCTATCATCAAACATCCATCTGTTCTGATCTCATTTTCCAGCATGTGGATGATAGCCTTCTATGCTATGGCGGTTCAAGTGCCCATCCAAATAGTTACGAAATAATTCTTTAAGAATTCCAGCCTTGACTGACCTTTCAGGCAGTGAGTTCCTGATCTACACCATAATGCCAACACTCTCCTTAGCCTCATAATTTTGGATGACCAAAATACAACAATCTCAGATTTAACATGAATTATTGACCCAGTGTTAATGGTCATTAGTGGAAGAGAGCTTCTAATCTTTTGTTTAAGGAATAATTTCCTAATCTAACTCTTGAGAGGTGGGGCTCTAAATTTTAGACTATATCCCCCAGTCCTAGATTCCCTAGCCAATAGACATACTTTATCTCCCTACCTCTTTGTCTCAATATCTTCAAAACCTCCACCTAACATTTGCCAGTTGTCAAACCTCTTTGCCAGCAACATCATACCATGGTCTATTTGACTGCACTTAACGGTTAGTCTAATTAGACATCATACAGTTACTATGAGAAATGAAGGGAGTTAGCATGCAAAATGCATAAAATCACATCTACAATATTGAGCAGTGTGATGGTATGTTGAAGTAGTATTCAAAGACCAAATGGGCAATTCATTAGTGTCTGCAGATAATGGAGACATGAAGAGACAACAAGCAAGAGGTTACACATAAATTCACACATTAGACATGCTTGGAAAGATATTTAATGTTTAAAAATATTGGAAGTAAAGTCCAGCACTAAAGTATTTCAGTTCTGAAGAAGAGTCACTGAACTTGAAACATTAACCCTGCTTTCTTTTCACAGATGTTGCCAAACCTGCTGAGTTTCTCTAGTAATTTCAGTTTTTGTTTCAAATTTCCAACATCTGCAATCATTTCCTTCATAAAAATATTTCAAGTTTGCTCTATGTGACAGCAGACAATAGGATAAACAACCACTGATATTTGTGTCAAACAGTTGTATTTCTAATGTACATTATTCAGACCAATTCACAAATGGAATCTGAAAGTAAAAACCTTAAATGATACGGCTAACAAAGATTGAGAGTTGTCCATAATTAGACAGATAAATGACAAACAATTGCAATGTTTTTAGCTGATTCAAAGATTTGATGTCAAACCATTTACATGCAGTCTAAGGTCACAAATTTGTATTTTCACCAAAAGTATACATTGGCAAATATTTGCTTGAAGGAAGAATAGAACTACAAGGCTATTGAATTAAACAATAGATAAAATAGTTGTACCTTTATCAAAGATTCAGCACAGGCATGGTGGGCTGATAACAATCTCCTGTGCTTATCATTCCAGAACTCAAATCATTGTTCCTTAGAAAAGAATGGCTGTCATATACAACACAAAGCTTAGATGGAAGTCAGCAGGATTTGCTTCACAGAGCACATATTAAGTTCCACAGGTAATAGGGAAGGCAAATGGAATGGAAAAAAAACAGCTTTTTCATGGAAGGTACTCAGCACCAACTTTAAAGGCAAAGGAAACACTTACCACACTTTTAGAAGAGACCATCACACACACCCCAACCATCATCAATCACATTACCAACGAAAACATCATGAAGCTAGTGGACCTCTGCCTCACCACCCACTTCATGTTCAACAACATAATCTACAAACAAACCAACGGCACACCCATGGGATCTCCACTATCAGGATTCATAGCAGAAGCAGAAATGCAAAGATGAGAACAAACAGCCCTACCAATCATCAAACCTAAAATCTGGGTCCACTACGTCGATGACACCTTTGTCATCACAAAACGAAACAAGATAGAAGAGACATTTTACACCATCAACAACACTGTCACAGGTATAAAGTTCACCAAGGAGGAAGAAACCGACAACAAACTCGCATTCCTGGACATCACAGTTGAAAGAACGGACAACGGAGAACTACAAACCTGCATATACAGAAAACCGACAAACACTGACCAAATACTTAACTACACCACCAACCATCCCAACACACACAAACGAGGCTGTATCAGAACACTATTCCAATGAGCCACATCACATTGCAGTGCAGACGAACTTCAGAAAACAGAGGAGAACCATCTATACAATGTATTTAAGAAGAACGAATACTCAAAAAAATACAGTCCGCAGATTCCTCAAGAACAAACCAAGACAAGTAGACCAAACAAAGCCAGAAACCCTAACCACCTTACCATATATCAAAGAAATTTCAGAAATCACAGCCAGACCCCTCGGAATCCTAGTAGCACACAAACCCACCAGCACTCTCATACAAAAACTAACAAACTTAAAAGACCCAGTACATCCCATGGACAAAACCAACGTCGTCTACAAAATTCCATGCAAGGACTGCCACAAACACTACATAGGACAAACAGGAAGAAAGTTAGCCACCAGGATACACAAACACCAGCTAGCCACATAAAAGACACAACCCTCTCTCCCTCATGGCCCTACACATGGAGGAAAAAAAACACCATTTCGACTGGGACAACACATCTATCCTGGGACAGGCTAAGCAAAGACATGCCAGAGAATTCCTAGAGGCCTGGCACTCCACCCGCAATGCCATAAACAAACACATAGATCTAGATACCATCTATCAACCACTCAGAAAACGAACAGGAAATTACATCACCACAAACCCCAGGAACCCCATCCAGGACAAACATATAAATAGAAAGCAGGAGACAACAGCTTAGCTTCACTTGGAGATCACCACTGATGATGTTACCTAGCCAGGTAATGAAACTTCTGAATATCAAACTACAGCTCAGCAAGCAAACCTACACCCTAAACCTCAACCTGAGCTACAAACTTTCACAAACCTTGCAACAACCAACTTTAAAGTCAATCAGGTATTCATCTCCTTGCAGCACATGATGTAGATTATTTATGATTAACTAACATTAAGCACTAAGGGTTGGATTTTCTGCAAACTGCCATTGAGCATCATGCAACATAACAGCATCTGCAGGAACAAAATCAGGCAGGCAGCTGGGTGACAAGCTCAATATTATATCACTGTTGGATGCACATTGCTGCTTGATAAACCAACCCCCAGTTGTGAGTACAGATGCCATTATTCTTAGAAAAGCTGAGTTTTTGCTTCTGCTGTTTTGAACTCGTCATCAAATTTTGGTTACATTTCAGTTTGCATGCACCCATGTTGAATTGCCAGAGGAAAAATGTGAACATTACAAGTGTTTGCTAGGAATATGGCAGAGAAATCCTCAAGCTCACCATTCTCCATATGAAAATATTTTTCCTCATCTTTGGCTTAAACAGCCTACCCCGTATTCTTCGACTGTGAACCCTGGTTCCCTACTTCCCAAACAATAAGAATATCCTTCCTATATTTACCTTGTCTCGATCTGTTAGCATTTCATAGGTTTCTATGAGAATCCCCCATCATTTTTCTAAACTCCAGTGAATATACTCCTAACCAATTTAACCTCTATTTATACATCAGTCCTGCCTTCCCAGGAATCAGTCCGATCAACTATAGGGAATTAAAAAAAAACTCAAGATGTTTCTTTTTATGTGTATTAATGTTTCATTCTTTGCAATAATTTCAACTTACATTTCCATCCTGGTTGAAACCACCTACCATTTCCCAAGCCTTTGTCAGATAATTTAGAGAACTTAACTGTAAATATCTTTCTCTAAGTGCTGTCCCAACCTTTTCCTTTGAAAGCTTCAATCATAGGGTTGAACTTTCTTGACATTTTGCATTTCCCTTTCTGTTTTATGACAATGGGTGGGTGGCACGGTGGCACAGTGGTTAGCATTGCTGCCTCACAATGCCACAGACCTGGGTTCAATTCCTGCCTCAAGTGTGTGGAGTTTGCACATTCTCCCTATGTCTTCATGGATTTCCTCCCACAGTGCAAAATTTTGCAGGTTGGGTGAATAGAGCATGCTAAATTGCCTGTAGCGTTAGGTGTATGGGAAAGTGGGTTGATGTGAACTTGTTGGGCTGAAGGGCTTGTTTCCACACTGTAAGTAATCCAACCTAGCGAATGATAATATTTTATTGTCAATCTCGATCCAGGCCATAGAAAGCAAGATCACTTTCTTTATGCATCGAGTTTAGAGTTTAGTAACTACTCAGTCTTACAGCTCATCTCACAGACTAGCCTCAACTGTTCCCCTTCTATATCAATCCCATCAATTAATTAATCGATTTACATCAATTATTGTTTTAACTTAATGTTTTATTCACAAGTTTAAATGTACATTCAGAATTGAATTGCAATTTCTGGAAACTGGTGCACTTATACTCTTATATAGAACATAGAACATAGAAAGATACAGCGCAGTACAGGCCCTTCGGCCCTCGATGTTGCGCCGACCGAATCCTACCTAACCTACACTAGCCCAATAACTTCCAAATGCCTATCCAATGCCCGCTTAAATGACCATAAAGAAGGAGAGTTCACCACTGCTACTGGCAGGGCATTCCATGAACTCACAACCCGCTGTGTAAAGAATCTACCCCTAAGATCTGTCCTATACCTACCACCCCTTAATTTAAAGCTGTGTCCCCTAGTAACACCTGACTCCATTAGCGGTAAAAGGTTCTCAGTGTCGACCTTATCTAAACCCCTAATCATCTTATACACCTCTATCAAATCTCCCCTAAACCTTCTCTTCTCCAATGAGAACAGCCCCAAGTGCCTCAGCCTTTCCTCATAAGATTTTCCTACCATTCCAGGCAACATCCTGGTAGACCTCCTCTGCACTCGTTCCAATGCCTCCACATCCTTCCTATAGTATGGCGACCAAAACTGCACACAATACTCCAGATGAGGCCGCACCAGAGTCTTATACAGTTGCAACATGACCTCAGGACTCCGGAACGCAATTCCTCTACCAATAAAGCCCAGTACACCATATGCCTTCCTCACAGCACTATTTACCTGGGTGGCAACTTTCAGAGATCTGTGTACATGGACACCAAGATCCCTCTGCTCATCCACACTACCAAGTAGCCTACCATTAGCCCAGTAATCCATCATCTTGTTACTCCTACCAAAGTGAATGACTTCACACTTAGCTACATTGAATTCCATTTGCCACCTTTCTGCCCAGCTCTGCAACTTATCTATATCCCGCTGTAACCTACCACTTCCTTCCTCACTATCCACAACTCCACCGACTTTTGTGTCATCCGCAAACTTGCTTACCCAGCTTTCAAGCCCTTCCTCTAGATCATTTATAAAGATAACAAAAAGCAATGGTCCCAAAACAGATCCTTGTGGTACACCGCTAGTAACTGCACTCCAAGATGAACTTAGTCCATCAACTACTACCCTCTGTCTCCTTCCAGCCAGCCAATTCCTAATCCAAACCTCTAATGTATCCTCAATGCCATACCTCCGTAGTTTTAGCATTAGCCTACCATGGGGAACCTTATCGAACGCCTTACTAAAATCCATATACACAACATCTACTGCTTTACCCTCGTCCACTTCCTTAGTCACCTTCTCAAAGAACTCAATAAGGTTTGTGAGGCACGACCTGCCCTTCACAAAACCATGCTGGCTATCCTTGATCACGTTATTCCTATCCAGATGTTCATAAATCTTATCCCTTACCATTCTCTCTAAGACTTTGCCCACCACTGAAGTCAGACTCATTGGCCTATAGTTACTAGGGCTATCCCTACTCCCTTTCTTGAACAAGGGGACCACATTCGCTATCCTCCAGTCCTCTGGTACTATTCCCGTTGACAATGACGACATAAAAATCCAGGCCAATGGCTCTGCTATCTCCTCCCTAGCTTCCCATAGGATCCTAGGGTAAATGCCATCAGGCCCAGGAGACTTATCTATTTTCATCCTCTCCAATATTCCCAGAACCTCTTCCCTGCATATTTCCAGGCCATCCATTCTAATCATTTGTGACTCCATATTCACGTCAGCAACAGTGTCCTGTTCCTGAGTGAATACTGATGAAAAGTATTGATTTAGTGTCTCTCCAATCTCCTCCGCCTCCACACACAACTTCCCACTACTATCCTTGACTGGACCGATACCTACCCTAGCCATCCTTTTATTCCTGACATACCTATAGAAAGCCTTTGGGTTTTCCCTAATCCTACCAGCTAAAGACTTTTCATGTCCCCTTCTCGCTTCTCTTAGCTCTCTCTTTAGATTCTTCCTGGCTACCTTATAACTCTCTATCGCCCCAACTGAACCTTCACGCCTCATCTTTACATATGCCTTCTTCCCTTTCACAAGGGATTCCAATTCCTTACTAAACCACGGCTGCCTCACAAGGCCCTTTACACCATGCCTGACTGGTACATACTTATCGAGGACACGTAGTAGCTGCTCCTTGAACAATCCCCACATCTCATTAGTGTTCTTCTCTTGAAGCCTGTTTTTCCAATCCACACATCCTAAGTCATGCCTCACTGCATCATAATTTCCCTGCCCCCAGCTATAACTCTTGCCCTGCGGCGCACACTTATCCCTCTCCATCACTAAAGTAAAAGTCACCGAGTTGTGGTCACTGTCCCCGAAGTGCTCACCTACCTCCAAGTCTAACACCTGGCCTGGTTCATTACCTAGAACCAAATCCAGTATAGCCTCACCTCTTGTTGGCCTGTCTACATATTGTGTCAGGAAACCCTCCTGCACACATTGGACAAACACCGACCCATCTAATGAACTCGAGCTATAGCTCTCCCAGTCAATATCTGGGAAGTTAAAGTCCCCCATAACAACCACCCTGCTACCTTCACTCTTTTCCTGAATCATCCTCGCAATATTATCCTCTACTTCTCTAGGACTATTAGGAGGCCTGTAGAAAACACCTAACAGGGTGACCTCACCTTTCCTATTTCTAACCTCAGCCCAAACTACCTCAGATGGCAAGTCCTCTTCCATCGTCCATTCCACTGCTGTAATACTATCTTTGACAAGTAATGCCACACCTCCCCCTTTTTTACCCCCATGTCTGATCCTACTAAAACATTTAAACCCTGGAACCTGCAACAGCCATTCTTGTCCCTGTTCTACCCACGTCTCTGTGGGTAGCCAAAAAGATCCAATTACTTCTTCTTCCTGCCCTGGGTCCGATAGTTTATAGTTGATCACGTGTGTACGGATTTGTCTGTTTGTTCATTTCAAGATGATTGAATGGTGGAGTAAGCTCAAGAGACTGAGTTGAGAGATTTCTGCTTAAAATCTATGATCTTATTATGTTATGATAGAATTTTTAAAACATAGCCCTCGCATTGAAGATGTTGATGCAGTTTGATGCTGAATTCCAACCTGCCTTTCATTTGTCCAGAACCCACTCCCAATTAAAATCCTGCCTACACATTCGGAGTGCTGATTTATTCAAAATTATTTCAATGTAAATGCAAGTTCCTTTTAGACGTTTTAGCCACAAAACTGTAAGAAGTGCCAGACCATTGATTTGAATTATTAGTTATTCTGATAAAAGTTTGCTTTTGAGGTGAATTAACATAAATCAGTTATGTTTCATGACTGTAGGCTCTTGCAGTAAAGCTGATAAAGATTCTTACTTAATGTTCACCAAACTTCATTATAAGACACATCTAATCATGTGTTGTCTGATGCAATGACTATCATTGAATTAACTTTTAATAAGATTGTCCCCAGGACTGCTCATTTAAATCTTTGTAGTGTTGAACTACAAAGCGACAGTGTTCCTCATTTCAGTTTAGCTTAGCCAAACAATAACAGTGTTTGAGAATTGCACTTTTGAAACAGACTCCTTTGTACTTACTGTATGAACAGCCATAAACTTCAACTCTCATCCCTATTCTGCCATGCGGATTCCACTCAAGAGGAACAAAGCGAAGTAGTCTTGCTTTAATGGAGTGCTGCAGCTTGTGTCGCACAACACCATCTGCATTGGCATTCCCTGTGAAAGCCTATGGAAGAAAAAGATAGATAAAAATCTAGGTAAGAAAGCAATAATAGTCTGCTACTGATTTGAATGAGCAAGATCAAAATGAAACTAAATATTTGCAATGGATCTTGAAATCTCCTTCTACGAATCCATGTCAAAAGAATGCTGTACCAACCAGCTCTTGGCAATTAGATATTAGAAGGACCATCAACTTAGTCCTTTATGTGGGTATATGTCCTAGTTAGTGCTTTGTCCTGTGTGAATTAGTAAATGGGAATCGGGCAATTCACTGTGCTAGTTGGAATCACATTGGAGATTGGAAATGATTGTGATTGTTCCAAATACTCAACTCTACCCAGGATATCACAACAGGATTTGCTCAGGTTAATACCCAACATCTTCAACTGTTTTAAGAATGCTCTTCCTTCTATCATTACGTCTAAAATAAGGACACTTAATTTTTTTTATTTTTCTGCAACATTCACAACTCCTCAGACATAGAAGGAATCCACATCCTCAAATAATGACATCTGGACTACTTAGAGACTTGGCCTTATAGGTAATAAGCATTATTTGTGCCACATATATGCCAGACAATAATCATCCCCATCCAGAGAGAATTTAACTATCTCTCCTTGACATTCAACAGTGAGTGCCATTGAATTCCGCACATTCTGTGGTCATCATTGACCAGAAACCTAACTAGACTAGCCATGTGAATGCTAGAGTTCAAGTAGAATATCTCCTGTGTGGAAACAGGCCCTGTGACCCAACAAGCCCACACTGACCCTCCAAAGAGTGCCCCACCCAATCCATTCCCCATTACTCGACATTTGTCCCTGACGAATGCACCAAACCTACACATTCCTGAACACTATGGGCAATTTATCATGGCCAATTCATCTAAACTTCACATCTATAGGGCCGCATGGTGGCGCAGTGGTTAGTACTGCTGCATCACAGCACCAGAGACCGGGTTCAATTCCCGCCTCAGGCAACTGCCTGTGTGGAGTTTGCACATTCTCCCCGTGTCTGCATGGGTTTCCTCCAGCTGCTCTGGTTTCCTCCCACCGTCCAAAAACGTGCAGGTTAAGTGAATTGGCTATGCTAAATTGCCTGTAGTGTTGGGGGAATGGGTCTGGATGGGTTGTGGGTTGGTGTGGACTTGTTGGGCCAAAGGGCCTGTTTCCACACTGTAAAGTAATCTAATCTTTGGATTGTGGGAGGAAACCAGAGCACCCGGATGAAACCCGTGCAGACATGGGGAGAATGTGCAAACTCCTCACAGACAGTCGCCCAATGCTGGAATCGAACCCAGGTCCCGTGCTATGAGGCAGCAGTGCTAAGCACTGAGCCAACGTGCTGTCCACTCTATAGTAACTCACTTCTTGATTCCCTAACTTCTGTGTACCATCTGTTAGGTACAAGTCAAAGATGTAATGGAATACTCATCAGTTTCCATGCAAGAAGCTCAACATCAATATGGCAGGATAACGCACTCTACTTACTTGACATCCTATTTACCACCTTAAGTATTTGAAAATTCTGCAATTTCTGACCTAACAAAAATCTAAGTTTACCTCTACTACATGTTTACTGCAGTTGATGAAGTTGACTCACCACCAGGTTATTAAGGACAATTAGGGACCAGAAATAAATGTTGTTCTTGCCAGAGATGCCCACAACTTACAAAAGAAGGGAAAGTTGTGTGTGCTTGGATTATTAGACAGGGTTAGTCCTGGGACTGATACCTCAATGAAGGGTAAAGCTTATTTTCACGCATAGAGTTCTATGACAGTCAACATGATGAGATACTTGCAAATTCATCGTAAGTTTGTCTTAAACTTCATATTTGGCCATCAAAGCTTAGTGGTACACACACATGGTTTACTCAGACAACATAGGCAGCTCTGTTATAGAATATTGGCTAATAATAAATGATTATATAAAAGGAGTTGCTTCAAAATTGACGTTTTCTTCATTATTCTGCAATTTGTTTGCTTTTGAAGGGAAGTAAGGGGCCCCGTTGACATTTAGTTCTCCATTTATTATCGGTGCAATGTTTCAGTAACCAAGGTTCTTTTTACAGGAAAGACTTCCCAAGATCAGTTTCATAACATAAAAATACAACAAATAACTCCAGGCTTTGTAGACTTGGTTCAGCCAAGGTTCAATCCTGATATGTGCTGAATGTCAGTGATGGACCACTTTCAGCTGGCCTCAATATCACCACCCTGAAAGGAGGAAGACTAGTTAGAAAAGAAGGTAGTTGTAATTGTTGTGAAAGTGATTTTTGAGAAGATTTGTAGCTCAGGTTGGTGATAAGTATGTAACTTATCTCGCTGAGCTGGAAGATTTGTTTTCAGTCACTTCGTCACCATACTAGGCAACGTCATCAACAAGAGTCTCCGGTGAAGTGCTCATAATATGTCCCACCTCTCTAATTATACGTCTTGATTTCTTAAGGTCCAAGACCTATAAATAGAGTGGCTGGACATACCATCAGTGCTTCACCGGAGACTCTCACTGATGATGTTACCTTGTCTGGTGACAAAACATCTGAAAACAAATCTTCAGCAAGCTAACTTATATACCTGTGGTGAAAGTGTTAGTGAAATTGGATTTGAGACAGATCAGCAGCCAATTCTCTACAGTGGTATAATGCTAAGTTTCTTTTTCCTATTTCCTTGGAAAATAATGTTAATATTTTCAAATTTAAACCAAAGTCCAGGACCTCCAATTGCAACAAAACTGTTCTGACTGACACAGTCTCAGGAGAAAACACTCACTTATTAGCCCATCCATCTTATAGCCAGTCTGCCCATCCCCTGGACCCTCTGTCACAGTGAGTTGATACAATCTCAATGCAATATAGGGACAGTGAGGCTGCACATCCTCATTATTCTGGTGGAGGGCTTTCATAGTTAATGGTCACGCTCTGGGGATTGTTGTTGAATACCAAGCCTGTGGGGTGTAGATACATAATTCCTGAAAGTGGCATAACAGATAGACAGGATGGTGAAGAAGGCATTTGACATGCTTGCCTTCATTGCTCACAGCACTGATACAAAACTCGGGGTATCACATTGTGGTTGTACAGCACAATGGTGAGGCCACTTTTGTAGTACTGCACATAGTTCTGGTCCATAAGACCATAAGACCATAAGACAGAGGAGTGGAAGTAAGGCCATTCGGCCCATCGAGTCTACTCTGCCATTCAATCATGGCTGATGGGCATTTCAACTTCACTTACCAGAATTCTCCCCATAGCCCTTAATTCCTTGTGACATCAAGAATTTATCAATCTCTGCCTTGAAGACATTTAGCGTTCTGGTCACTCTGCTATTGGAAGGATATTATTAACTTGTAAATGGAGTGAAGTAACACCACAGAGTATAAGTTTCCGGTCACCATGTCATCCTTTAATTACATGTGAAGAGTCTGTGACACTGATCCAGTTCCCTCAGAGCCAGCTGTCAGAATGAACAGGATGTCTGATATTCCTTGTCTTAACTGTCAGCCAAGGCTCCCTGATTAGATCAGATTAACAGCCCCAGTGAGGGAACTGATATTCCATGATGTCTACCTAGCTGACCTCGTTACAATCATTACAGGGTGCAGAAAAGATTTAAAAGGTTGTTACTGGGGTGGAAGGCTTTAGTTACAAGGAGAGGATTTTGTTTTTCCCTGGAGCAGAGGAGGTTGAGGGGAGACCTGATAGAGGTTTAAGGTGAGGGGGAAAGATTTAAAAGGGACCTGGGAGACAACATTTTCACATAGAAGATGGTGCACATTTGGAATGAACTGCCAGAGGAAGTGGTAGATGTAGGTACAGTTCAAACATGCAAAAAACCTTTGGAAAGGTACATGATTAAGAAAGGTTTAGGGAGATATGAGCTAAATACAAGCTCATGGTGCCAGTTTAGTTTGGGAAACGAAGTTGGTATGGAGGAGTTGGACCAATGGGTCTGTTTCCATGTTGCATGCCTCTATGACACTATGACCTAAGTCTGCATCTTAAATAAAGAAGTCAGCATAGGGATTTAAACAGCAATTAAAAAGAAACTTTTTGTAGTATTTTTAAGGTGCAACATACTTTTTACAATAAAAACATTTTGAGTTTTATTCACTAACTGTAAATGTAGTGAACATTTTAATGTCTTTTACCAATTCTTTGACATTTTGTTCACCATTTATTGTCTGTGTAATGTTTCAGCAACAATGTTTTTTTTACAGGAGAGACTTCCCAAGATCAGTTGGTAACATAAAAATAACAACAAATAACTCCAGGTTTTGCAGACTTGGTGGAGCCGAGGTTCAATCCTGATTCGTGCCTAATGGCACTTCTTTTTAATAATTCTGAGCACAATTATGTTTAATGATTGTCAGTGAATGAGTGTGGTTGAGGAAGGTAAATAGATAGGATGGCTAATTGACAGGTGCCCAGGACGTTAAGGAAGAAGTTTGGGAGGGTAGCAAAGAGACAGGTAAGTGAATGGTTAGCAAAGGAACATGTGAGTTAATGGTTAACATGCAGGTAAGTAAGTAAATGGGACTGAGAGGGTGTCAGATGAGAGAGTAGGGCCAACTGGGTAGGACCCAGTTTGGGTCAGGGGATGCTGTTGATTGGATATATCCACTCAGTAGGGGTAAAGATTAGACTCCCTACAATATGGAAACAGCCCTTTGGCCCAACAAGTCCACACCAATCCTCTGAAGAGTAACCCACCCAGATTCATTTCCCTACATTAATCCCTGACGAACACACCTAACACTATGCGAAAGTGAGGACTGCAGATGCTGGAGATTAGATTCAAGAATGTGGTGCTAGAAATGTAAAGTAGGTCAGGCAGCATCTAAGGAGCAGGGAAATCAACATTTTGGGCAAAAGCCTTTCATCAGGAATGAGGCTGGGTACCTCAGGGGTGGAGCGATAAATGGGAAGGGTTGGGGCTGCGGAAGGTGCAATGGGTGGATGGGGGCAATGGTGATAGATTGGAGAGGAGGGTGGAGCGGGTAGGTGGGAAGGAGGATGGACAGGTAGGATAATTCAAGAGGGCGGTGCTGAGCTGGAAGGGTGGAACTGGGGTAAGGTGGGGGGAGGGGTATTGAGGAAACTGGTGAAATCCACATTGATGCCCTAGGGTTGAAGGTGTTCTTCCTTCAGGTGCAGGTGGTAAGGGAGCGGCGGTGGAGGAGGCCCAGGACCTGCATGTCCTTGGGAGAGTGGGAGGGGGAGTTGAAGTGTTTGGTCACGGGGCGGTGGGGTTGATTGGTGTAGGTGTCCTGAGGAAGCGCTCTGCGAGTAGGCATCCTGTCTCCCCAATGCAAAAGAGATCGTATCAGGAGCAACAGATACAGAAAATGACATGTGGAAGGACAAGTGAAACTTTGACGGATGTGGAAGGCTCCTTTGGGTCCTTGGACGGTGGTGAAGGGGGAGGTGTGGGACATTCCCCGCTACATTTCCACCCACCCCCCAACCCCTCCCATTTATCTCTCCACACTGGAGGCTCCCAGCCTCATTCCTGATGAAGGGCTTTTAACTGAAATGTCAATTTTCCTGCTCCTCGGATGCTGCCTGACATGCTGTGCTTTTCCAGCACCACACACCTAACACTATGGACAATATAGCATGACCAATTCACCTTACCCGAGCATCTTTTGAAATATGGGAGGAAACCCACGCAGACAGGGGGTTGGGGGAATCTGGTTGGGTATGAAGTTGTCTCAGGTCAGAAAACGTTGGCAAAACTGTGTGGAGAGTCAGAATCTGGTCAGGGTATCACGGGGGCTGTCAAGAGAGGAGGGTGAGGTCATCGGGTGAATGTCATGGGAGCAGAATCAGCCTGATTACTAGTGAGTTCCCAGACTGTGATATACAGCCGCATAGTTACATTCATAACAGATTTTAATTCCTTAAACTTTTCCTGGAAAAGGCTCCAGGTAATTACCAAAGCCTGCTGCAATCTCCAAGTCTAACACAGAGTTGGAGACATTTTCGGAGGATTTGTGTTGCCATATATTTGCCCCTTGGAAGTTTAAACTTTGTAGTAATTTCCATGTGGTCAGGTGGTTCATGGACTTCAACATGGACCTGTTGCATAACTCCACTCTGTACTGCTGCAATGACTAGTTTCCAACTAAAAGAGCTGGGTCCAAGTAAAGCTGACAGCAAGATGAGAAAATTTGTCTCCAAAAGATGTTTAAAATATCTTTCTGTGAACTTTTGTGTCAATGAGTTTGGGTATGGTGATAATCCACTGATATAGCCCCTGTTCATGTCCGTGACTTCTTGTACCAGGTTTTGGGTCACACATCAGTGCCTCAGGATTCAGGATAGATTAATTTAATGAAGAGTCTTGCTGCCTATCAGAATTCGATTCCATCCTGCTGTAAATCATATTATTGGGATTCAAGTGTGAATTGTACCAACTCAGCTATGATAGTGTCTGTTCTATTATTGTATGGATTGCACACTTACAGGCGGTGCACGATTAAGACAGTTGGATAATATCATGTGATATTCCAGAATAGAGATCATTATGTTTACCTTCACAGTGCAGTGCAAAAGAATCAGTGCTGTGTATGATAAGTTAGTCATACAATGTAACTGTGAGATCAATTAGCATAAATCCTTGACTATGTATAAATCTCAGATCTTATAACAGTGAAAATAGATAGCGTTATTAATAAACTTCAAGATGTCAGACTCAACAAAATTAGTCTTACTGGTACATGTGCAAGGGCTATCCAGTTGTGAAGCAGTCAGGCCTGATCACTTTGGCAATGTTCAACTCAAGAAATCACGTTTCGGGCAAAAGCCCTTCATCAGGAATAAAGGCAGTGAGCCTGAAGCGTGGAGAGATAAGCTAGAGGAGGGTGGGGTTGGGGAGAAAGTAGCATAGAGTACAATGGGTGAGTGGGGGAGGAGATGAAGGTGATAGGTCAGGGAGGAGAGGGTGGAGTGGATAGGTGGAAAAGGAGCTAGGCAATCAACCACACCGCCCCGTGTCCCAACATTTCAACTTCCCCTTCCACTCTACCGAAGACATGGATGTCCTGGGCCTCCTTCACCGCTGCTCCCTCACCACCAGATGCCTAGAGGAAGAACGTCTCATCTTCCGCCTCGGAACACTTCAACCCCAGGGCATCAATGTGGACTTCAACAGCTTCCTCATTTCCCCTTCCCCCACCTCATCCTAGTTTCAAACTTCCAGCTCAGCACTGTCCCCATGACTTGTCCGGATTTGTCCGACTTGCCTAGTTCCTTTTCCACCTATCCACTCCACCCTCTCCTCCCTGACCTATCACCTTCATCTCCTCCCCCACTCACCCATTGTACTCTATGCTACTCTCTCCCCACCCCCACCCTCCCCTAGCTTATCTCTCCACGCTTCAGGCTCACTGCCTTTATTCCTGATGGAGGGCTTTTGCCAGAAACGTCAATTTCACTGCTCATTGGATGCTGCCTGAACTGCTGCGCTCTTCCAGCACCACTGATCCAGAATCTGGTTTCCAGCATCTGCAGTCATTGTTTTTACCTCAAGAAATCACATCAAACTTCAACAGAAAAGAGAGAAAAAGGACTTGATCATTTCATCTCTGGATGAAAAGTCAAAATGACCTTAAATTTTACCACTGTTTCCCTCCATAGAGAGACTGATCTGCTGAACATTTTGTGTTTTTTTTTCATTTTATGTCAGTTTCCAGCACATTTTGCTTTTGGTATAAAGCAGATCAGAATTCATTTGGACATGCATATTAGTAGAATACCTCATGGAACAACTCATTGTCAAATGCACTCACATTATATTGTCATTCGGTTAAACAATTTTCCAGTCACACAGAATAGAGTACATCAAATGAAAACATCCTTTTTTTTAATCACAAAAGGAATGCAGGTGAAAAGAGAAAATCAGTGACAATTGAAGAGAAACCAAAGATTTTTTAAACTGTGGAATCAGTTCAAATTTCTATCTATGCAGAGAACTTTGTTTTAAGCTATCTTTTAATTGTCACCAGTTTAGTTACACTTCCCCAGCCTCACCATCTTTGCCATATAAATACATTGCAACAGTCTGAGATGTAAAAGGTTGAATTCCATGTGCATATCCCTAGGAAACAAAACATAATTGGGTATAAAGTACAGACCTACTCTAAGACATTGTGAAAACTTGACTACAAATGTGTTCTATGCATAATTGAAAGATATGCAAAATTTATTTTATATTCAGCAATCAATTTGTGCCCTCAACACACCTCAGTTCATTACAATGGCTCCACCCTCAGGCTAGAGAAATACACAGGCAAATCTTTTGCAATTAGGATGGTCCAAAAAAAGGATGTAAAATTAAACCTGAATTTCAGACACAGAGTAATACATAACCAAGTTCTTTATTGCATTATTGCCGTTTTGTGAACATTTCCAGAAAAGTAATTATCCTCACTGAAACTGAGTTTCACTGACAGCATTTTTACGACATTTGTACAAGTCATATTAAAAAAAATTAAAAGCTTTTACATTATTAGTTCTTAAATATGTTGTGCTTAATGTGCATGAATGATATCCTTCACATTATTTGAAAAGTTCAGTGCTTTACTTCAACTGATGCTGCTTGGCATTATTTCTTTTTATTAACAGCCATTTTTTCATACAAGTGAACATCAATGAAATTTTCAGGAAATCTGTGTACAAACAAATTGAGGAACAAATATTGGGCTGGTTGCCACAGAGAACTCACATATTCATCTTAGAAATGATTGCTTGAGATATTTTCTGCCTAGCAGAATGTGAAGAGTGAGCCATCATTTAAAAGGACATAAAACAGATAGTATCTACTCTGAGTACCTGATTTACCACACCATTAAGATTAGCAAGGCCAGAAACTAATTGAAGAGCATTGTTCTCTTATAATTGACCGATAATTTTCATCACATGTCAACATGAATGGCGGTTTCAATGGTCCAGGTTAGATTACAAGAAAACTATATGCTTGATCTTGCAAATGCATCCCACTTTTTATGTTAGATATTATTACCATTCAAAGGAGTAGGATTATCTTCAAACATCTCTTGGCTAAGATACAAGAGAAACGATTCAACAAGATCCTTCATGATATCAATCATGACACAATATCCTTCATGATAGCAATCGTTTTTAAGCTTATGAGTCAATATTAAATCAAGAGTAAGTGTGTGAATATTGTTGATCTTCTCTTGCTTTAGGAATTCTGTCAAATACAAAATCAGAGCTTGAATTGGAAAAATAGCCTCTGCATGCATCAAAATCAGACCTTGAAAGGGGAAAATGGCCTCCCCATGCATCATAATGTTTGTATGATGCTGACAATATGACTTCAGGGTGAAAATTAGTCATACATCAATATGATGTGCTGGCTCAGATACTCATTGTAGAAACTACCTGATTTGTTTCCCTTTATTTGGAAGGACCTATCTTCTCACTCTGCTAAGCAGAACTGACCACATGAGGCAATTTTGGAACAAGTATAGGTGAGTACTCCTTGGAATCCTAGCCAACGTCTATCCCTTACTCCATTTTATTAAAAAATATAGAAATCATGAGAAATGAGAAATCAGGACCCCTAGATAGTTTAATTACAGCATGTATTTTCAAGAATAAAAGGTTATGCAACAAAAAAAACGACTTATCGTGTAAATTGTGAGCAATGTAATCTGATGTAAAGGCTTGCATGGATTATCTCCAACCTTGAGGGAGACCCAGGATGTCACACCTGACAGGAAGTTTCAAAAAGAAAGGCTTAAAAGGGGGAAATATACTTGAATCAGAGTTGTAATCTATGAGTTACTTCAGTCAGTGAACATGATGGGAGAAATGAGAGTATTCTGGGCAAGTGACATGCTTAAGTTATTCCAACAAGAAGACGCAAGAACAAGAGTTTGGACATTCCAATGGGTGAAGGTGTTTGCTGTGAAGGTCACAACTAAGTAAATCCGAAATTAGCTCTCTGCTCGACATAAAACGAAAGGAGGTCTCTCTATTTCTTGGATGCCAGAAGCAAGTGAAACTGCAGTCAAAAGGAAGCACGTCAAAGGACTTGCAACTGACCTGAAAAGCTAAATGTTTTGAAATCAACTACCAACATCAATGTCTAAAACCTGAAATACTGACCACAGCATCTTGTTTTCTACTCTTCATAGACCCACACACTGATCACTGATCTTTTATCTTTTTTAGACTTAACTTTTGTTTCTGAACTGTGTGGATATGTGTTGCTGTGCAAACTTTAATTCTCATGTTTACTAACCAATAATGTAAAAAAAAGCTTAGTTAAACATGGCTCTTCAAAAGTATAAATTGAATTAGTCTGGGAGACACGTATCCACAGGGAAGGGATCCCTTGTAAATTAACCTTGATGTGACCAACTGTGAAGGGCAGGTGAATTTAGAAAAGGGAGCCAGTTCATCCCTCCTCACTCACAACCGTGACATTTTGACATACCTCATCTGGAATCGGAATGAATTGGGGAACCTCAAACAGGAACTGGTCATTGCAATATAGATCTTGGTCTTCACAGATTGTCCATCATATTTCCTACATGATAACAGCTATCATATCTCAAAAGTCCTTTATTTCCTGTGAGGCATGATGGGACATATTGAGGCCATTAAAGGTGTCATATAAATGCAGGTTTCCTTGTATGTTTTGAAATGTAAATTGGATAGCTGCCATCAATGAATGACCAATTCTCACCTAAATTTTAGATCCAGATAGCAAATTGAAAATCCACACTTTTTTTTCCTGAATTTTATATTTATCTTTTTCTCTTTCACTATTTGCATTCTCTTTTTGGGCCCTTGGCTACAGACGTTCTTCTTGGAGTTTGGACTTATGGTTAGGAATGGCAAATCATAAAATCCTTACAATGCAAAAAGAGGCCATTCAGCCCAACGAGTCTGCACTGATCCTCCAAAGTACATTCCACCCAGACCCAGCCCCTACCTTATCCCCGTAACTTCACAGTTACCAATGATTAACCCACCTTGCCTACAATCCCTATCACTATGAGAAATTTAGCAAGGCCAGTTCATCTAAGCTGCATATCTTTGGACTATAGGAGGAAACCGGAGCACCTGGATAAAACCATACAGACACGGGAAGAATATACAAACTACATATGGCCACCCAAATCTTAAATTGAATCCAGGAGGTGGGGGTGGGGGGGTCCCGGCTGCTATAAGGCAGCAGTGTTAACCACACAGCTACCTTGCCATAATTTGTAAAAATTAAATTATCGTAGTTGTTCATCGCTTGTCAGGAATTATCAAAGCCCTTCAAAATTCAGTGGTGTCTGCTTAGAGAGAGATGCAAGGTCAGTTTGTGCAGCAACGTCTTGGGGTTTTCATAAGGATATAAGTTTTGTCTTTGCTTACGTCCTCTTTCAGATGGAATAGATTGCTAATAGATCATCTGAAGAGGTCCATTCATAGGCAAAGGTAAAATCGCCATAGTCCTAGCAGACCATAGGGATGGTCTCTCATTAGAAAGCGACAACTGGTGGTGGTTTAACATGAGGGTCACCACACCTTGGACGAATGGAGAGATTGAGAAGGAGACTCTTTCATGGTAGTCTGAGCCAGTGTGGGAATTGAACCTCACTCTACATCACAAACCAGCTGTCTGCCCAACTGAACTAACCAAATCCCAAGTCCATTCACAAAACAACATAACTCGCTAAAGTGCAGTTAATGGACAGCCAATTTCAACCAACCCACTCATTTGGAAAAAGCATTCTCTCCATCCTCTCCCTACCCCAACCCATCACCCACCTCCACATTGAATTGTTTCAGTTTCACTGCTATATTCAGTGCCACATGTCACAAAAACAATCACTGTGATGCATGGAATGTCAAAGTGCTTAAGTTTGTTTGAATTTATGTCATTCTTCTGCTTATATTAAAACACTGCTAATTCTTAATTCCATAAAAAAGAATTACTGTTTCAATGTGAACAAGGGACCACAGATTGCAAGTTTCATTATATCAATATCTGGCAAAGTTCCAAAGTATTACTTACCAAAAAATAAGGGGTTCCTGTGAGATAAAACAATATTAGTTTTAAGCAGTCTAGATTATTGAGAAAAAAATCCAGTTCCAGAAGATTTATACAATACCTAATTAGAGTGTTGTGATTTATTCATTGTGATCTATAACTATAATCACAAAAATGTTTGCAAAGACTGTGGTTTAACTTGTATTTAATGTGTTCAGCTATTAATAAGACATTAAAGGTCATGTACAAACAGTTTATCTGTGATTTATGTGGAATGTGGGTTATGAAAATATTGAATGTATTCATCATAAAATAAATGAGATTTTTTTTAATTCTTTAATGTAATACACTAATAGGTTGTATCAGACAATTGTGGTGATTTTTTTTCTCTGAATTCTTCATAATAGTGCCTCACTAATGCAACTACAAAACTATTGCCTTAAATTCTATGCAACGCTCAGAGAAATGCCTGCATTGCTTGCAAAATTGATTTTGAGCTAGTTTTAAAATGTTTAATTTTCACTTTATAAGTATAAGCAATCAATTCACCTGTTGGATTGGCAGCTTGCCTAAATGCAGACTGCAGTTTGAGGAAGGGATACAACCATAAATTTTATTGCAGGGCCTTAAAAATGCCCACTGTACACAAAACAGGAGAAATAGAAACTGCCAGAAATATACGACATTGGCATCTGAAAGGGAAAGATTACAAGGTTAACTTTTATTTGTAACACTTTGGCACCAAATGTTAAATCAACATTTTTCAGATGTTGTTTTAAGTTTCTCTTTTTGATGATGTTTGAATTTTCTGTTTTTTTTTTGTATTTTGTCATATTCCAACATCTCCTTCATAAGGGTAAGTTTATTGAGATCATGTTCCATTCTGTGATGCAGAGTTCACTATTCTGCAGCTGAGATGGAGACTTTATGTTAAAATCACGGGGGTGGGGGGTGCTGAAGATAATCAACACCAGAGCTTGAAACATGTTCGAGAACAAATCGGAAGCCCTTTTTTACAACCACACTGGAATTTATTTCCATTGACCAAGAAGATATTGCCTAGACGTTTAAATGTGAAATCAAGTAAAATCAACAGTGAAACCAGAAAATAAATTTCATTGCAAGTTTGAAACATCATTTCACAAATTTCAATAGTTAAAGATAAAATATGGTAATGTCAGGTGAAAAATCAACTGTGAGTCTCTTCATATGTGTTTTGCAATGTTTGCAAGACTTATTAGTCCGCCTGAAAATTTAACCACTGTTGCATAAAGAACAGAGTAAGTACAAGAATTCAAAGTCACTTCAAAATAGAAATCATTTTCAGATAAATGGATAAAGAATGGGTATAAATTACCCGGCATGCCAAAATCTATTTTTAAAAGTTACTTTAATTGTTGTGATTTATCCTTGGAGAAATGAAAGCTATTTCAGTCCAATACAATAGAAAAGAAGCTGTACCCACAGCACTAGGACCAGTGGCAACAGATCAATGCCTTGGCCTTATGAATTAATATGCCTAATTGCTCAGTTTCAGATTCTTCTCATAAACCTGAAGATGGTGTATCATTCTAAGCTGAGAGATACAAATTATATAATTATATCCCATTACTGATAACGCAGTGTAATACAATATCTCAGAGATTAGAAACAAATGAATTTCAGCTGGAGTCATGTAAATCTTCTGCTGTTTACTTTCAAAGCTTGGGAAAAATGCTATTTTGGACTTGCACACATTGCTTGGTTCCTTGATGGGAAATGTTCATCCTGGAGCTCAATTATGAGTGATATACCGCAAGGATCTGTTTTGGGTCCATTGCCGTTTGTCATTTTTATAAATGATCTGGTTGAGGGCATAGAAGGATAGGTTCGTCAATTTGCAGATGACCATTAAGCTCACTGGAGTTGTGGATAGCAACGAAGGATGTTGTAGGTTACAGAGAGACATAGATAAGCTGGACTGAGAGGTGGCAAATGGAGTTTAATGCAGAAAAGTATTGATTAGATTCCCTACAGTGTGGAAACAGGCCCTTCAGCCCAATCAGTCCACACCAACCCTCCGAAAAGTAACACACCCACACTCATTTCCCTCTGACTGATGCACCTAAAGCTATGGGCAATTTAAACAGCCAATTCACCTGATCTGCACATCTTTGGACTACGGGAGAAAACCCATGCAGATACAGGGAGAATGTGCAAACTCCACACAGACAGTTGTCCAAGGCAGGAATCAAACCTAGGACCTGGTGCTATGAGGCAGCAGTGCTAAACACTGAGCCACCGTGCTGATCCACTTTGGAAGGGGTAACAGGAATCCAGAGTACCGGACAAATGGTAAGATTCTTGGCAGTGCAGACGAACAGAGAGATCTCAGTGTCCAGATACATAGATCCCTGAAAGTTGCCATTCAGGTTGATAGGGCAGTTAAGAAGGCATGTGGTATGTTAGCTTTTGTTGGTAGAGGGATCGATTTTTGGAATCATGAGTTAATGCTGCAGCCGTACAAAACTGGTGCGGCCACACTTGGAGTATTGCATGCAGGAAGGATGTGGAAGCTTTGGAAAGGGTTCAGAGGAGATTTACTCGGATGTTGCCTGGAATGAAGGGAAAGTCTTATGAGGAAAGATTGAGGGACTTGAGGCTGATTTTGTGAGGGAAAAGGAGGTTGAGAGGTGGCTTAATTGAGGCATATGAGATATTCAGAGGGTTAGATCAAGTAGACAGTGAGATCCTTTTTCCGAGGATGGTGATTGCTAGCATAAGAGGACATAGCTTTAAACAGAGGGGTGATAGACATAGAACAGATATCAGAGGTAGTTTCTTTACTCAAGAGTAGTAGGGGCATGGAATGCACTGCCTGCAACAGTAGTAGACTCGCCAACTTTACAGGCATTCAAATGGTCATTGGATAGGCATATGGCCGAGAATGGAATAGTGTAGGTTAGATGGGCTTCAGATTGGTTTTACAGGTCAGTGCAACATTGAGGACTGAAGGGCCTGTACTGTGCTGTAATGTTCTATGTTCTATTTTTATTCTTCTGCATTCTCATTGAGGTGTATAATAAGTAGACAGTCTTTTGCACCACCTCTACCTGCATTTTAGCGTATTCCACTCAAACAAAAATTTCTGCCTACAGAGGTAATACTACAGAGATCAGGTAAATTAATTCTGAAATAACATGGCAGAAGTGAACCTACTAGCAAAGTAAAATGAGTCTTAAGACCTAAGCAAGCTATATTTAGTACATTTAAGTCATCATTGGACAATCATATGGACATACATGGAATAGTGTAGGTTAAATGGGCTTCTGATTGGTATGACAAGTCGGCGCAACATCAAGGGCCGAAGGGCCTGTACTCTGCTGTAATGTTCTATGTTCTATGTTCTATTTTCCCATCAGATTGGAAGTAATGAATGGCATGGAGTCATTATAAAGCAATAATCTCATCTCTCAGTTTAAATGACATCTCAAACAGTGAGAGCTAAGTTTTGAGTGTTTTATCACTGCCATCCAAAACCAGACATAAGATTGCAACCTTGAAACAAATTTAGTGCACCTTTTCTTTTCTGGTAATTATATATATATTATTTTAAAAATTGTGTCATTCAACAAGCTTCATTCTGATTTGTCTGCACAGGATTGTAAAAAATCTAATGTCACTCTACTATTCAAAAAAAGGGCAAGAGATGATGGGGAACTACAAGCCAATTAGCCTGACATCAGTAATTGGGAACATACAAATGTCCACGAAACATCAAACAATAAAAATTAGGAGAAAGAGTCGAGCATCTTTGACCACTGTGCCCATTCCTCCTGTCATCATGATCATGGCTAATCTCCAATCTCAAATGCTAATCCTGCTCTTACACGATGCTGCTTGACACTTTTGTGTTCAAGGATTCTAATATTTTATTTCATGAATATGTTCAGTGACTTGGCTTTCACAGCCTTCTGCGGTAGTGAACCCATAGGTTCGCTAAATTCTGAATGAAGAAATTTCTCCTCAGTTCATACTGAAATTGCCAATCACATATCCTAAGACTGTAACCCCTTGTTCCGGACTTCCCACTCAGAGGAAACAACATCCCTGCAGGCAATCTGTCCACTCCTGTCAGAATCTTATACATTACAGTGAGATTCCCTCTCATTTTTCCCAGTGAATATAGGCATAGTTGACCAAACCTCTCCTCATACAACAAACCTGCCATCCCAGGAATCAGTCTTGTGAATCATCACTGCAAGACCTCAATGGCAAATACATCCTTTTTCAGTAAAGAGATCGAAACTGCACACAATTTTCTCGGTGCAATCTCACCAAGATCCTGGGCTCCTGCAGTAACACTTCCTTCTCCTGTCTGATGCCTGGTGCACTTGGTTGATTTGTACAGCAATCTTTCCTAATTGATCATTATTTATTAATATTCGGTCATTCTGTTTTTCCATACAACAAGGACGACTTCCCATTTAGCCACATTATATTGCATGCCCCATTTATTGTGCATGAAATGTGACTGGGTCAAAATCCTGGAGGACATTTGGGAGCTAATTAGGACACAAGGACCACAGCAGTTCAGGAAGGCAGCTCACCACCACCTTCTCAAGGGCAACTAGAGACTGGGGCAATAAATGCTCGCCCAGCGATGCCAACATCCCATGATTGAATTAAAGAAACTCAACTTGCCTCAATTGCCCTGAAATCTCTTTCTCTTCTGCACACTACTCAATCTCCAAACTAATTTTGCATAATCAGCAAACTTTAAAATTCAATTCCCTCATCCAAACAGTTGATATATATTGTGAACAGATGGTAACCAAACACTGATCCCTATGGTACACCAGTTGTCACGGCTCTCCACGCTGAAAATGGCCCATATATTTGTACTCTCTGTTCTTGTCTGCTAATCAATTCTCAGTCCACATCAGTTCATTATTATTTGCAAAATAATTTCTCCTGTGGGACCTGATTAAAAGCTTTTTTTCTAAAAATGGAAATATACCATAAGCACTGGTTTTCTTTCAACTATTCGATTAGCTTTATTCTCATAAGCCCAGTGGATTTGTCAAATACAATTTCCCTTTAATAAATCCACACTGACTTTGTGTAATATAGTTGCTATTTTCAAATTGCTCTGTTGTCATGTTTTAATATCATAGACCAGCATTTTCCCGACTATAGGTATTAGCAAAAGAGTCTGTATTTTCCAATTTTCTGCCTCCCTCCTTACTTCCACAGTTGTGTGACATTTGCCACTCTCCAGAATCTACAGAACTTTGGAAGATGACAATTAAGGCTTTCATTCTTTCCATAACAATGTTCTTTAGTACCTGAGATGCAGGTTATCAGGCCTTAACAATATGAATTCCCTTCAATCTCTCCTTCCTGAAAGACCCTTGCTTCCTTGTATTTTTGGGGAGTTTATCATGCAGTTCTTTTTTCAAGACAAAAATGTAATAGTTTGCTCTGCCAGTTCTTTGTTTTCCATTATGATTTTTCCTCTTTCAGACAGTAAGACTTCTTCTTTTGTCTTAACTAATCTTGAGCTTGTTACATGTTTACAGAAGCTCGTACAGTTTGCTTTTATCTTCCTTAAAATATTATTCTCTACTCTATTTTTCCTCTCTCAATCAACCTTTGGTCTCCTTTTGCTCAATTCTAAATTGCTTCCAAGCCTCAGAATTGGTATGTTATAGCAAATTCATAGAATTGCTCTTCCGATTTAATAATGTCCTTAATTTCTCTTGTTAACCCCAGTGCCTCTTCCAACATTGTGAAAAGGAATTTATAACTGCTACAATACATTCATTCATTTATTAAAAGTTAACTACTGCCTATCCACTGCCATGCATTTTAATGAAATTACTGAGTCTATCACACCAAACCAACCCTGCTTGTTTCAAAATTTTCTTTGTTTAGAGGGTCCATTTTTTTGGATTGAGCTATTTCACATTTTAGCTAAATAAAGAATTCTATCTTTATTTTGTTCAGTTTTTCCTCAAGGACTTCTTATAGTAAAACTATCAATTAATTACTTCTCATTGCATAAAACATCAAATCTAGGATAGAATAACCTAGACTGAATTGGTTCTTCATTACATCAGTCTCAAAATCCATTTTGTTTACACTCCAAGAGTGTAACTTCCACAATATTATTGCTAATGTGGCTGGCACAGTCAATGTGTAGAAGGAAATTATCCATGATTACATTAGCACCCATTCTGCAAGCATCTCTAATTTCTTATTTAATGCCATCGTCTACTTCCTCACTACAGTTTGGCAACCTGCAGACAACTCCCAGTATTATTTGTCACTCCTTGTTAACTCGTGTGTTTGAGATGAGTACAGAAATCTCTCTTTTTCTCCGTCTGAAATGGTCTACTGTGTGTCCTGATACCATAGTCCATTGTTCTGTCTCCCCTGACCAAGGAAGCATCATCCCTGCATCCACCCTGTCCAGCCCAGTCGGAATTTTTATGCTTCAATGAGATTACCTTTTGAGGTTAGGGATAGATGTTTGATTACTCTAGATAAAGTAGGCAGAAGGAGGGAGGAAGCATTGGGTATTCTAGAAGACATTAAAGTGGACAAGTGTGCAGGTCCAATGGGATCTATCCCAGCTGACTGAGGGAAGCAAGAGAGGAAATAGCTGGGGCCTGAACAGATATCTTTGCAGCTTCCTTGAACACAGGTGGGGTCATGGAGGACTGGGGAATTGTTAATGTTGTCCCTTGTTTAAGAAGGGTAGCAGGGATAATCCAGGTAATTATAGACCAGTGAGCCAGACATCAGTGGGAGGGTATATGCTGGAGAAGATACTAAGGGATAGGATCTATTTATATTTGGAAGAAATGGGCTTATCAGTGATAGGCAGCGTGGTTTTGAGCTGGGAAGGTCATGCCTTGCCAACTTAATAGACTTCATTAAGGAAGTGACAAAGTTAATTGATGAGGGAAGGGCTGTAGGTGTCATGTACATGGATTTCAGTAAGGCATTTGATAAGGTTCCCCATGGTAGGCTGATGAAGAAAGTGAAGTTGCATGTGATCCAGGGTGTACTAGCTAGATGGATAAAAACTGGCTGGGCAACAGGAGACAGAGAATAGTAGTAGAAGGGAGTTTCTCAAAATGGAGAACTGTGAACAGTGTTAGTCTACAGGGATTCGTGTTGGGACCACTGTTGTTTGTGATGTACATAAATGATCAGGAGGAAGGTATAGGTGATCTGATTAGCAAGTTTACCAATGACACCAAGATTGTCGGATTAGCAGGTAGTGAAGGGGACTGTCAGGGAATGCAGCAGAATACAGATAGATTGGAAAGTTGGGTGGAGAAATGGCAGATACAGTTCCATCTGGACAAATGCGAGGTGATGCATTTTGGAAGATCTAATTCAAGAGCAAACTATATGCTAAATGGAAAAACCTTGAGGAAAATTGATGTACAAAGAATTCTGGATGTTCATCTCCATTGTACCCTGAAGGTGGCAACCTAGGTCAGTAGAGTAGTCAAGAGGGCATACAGTCATCTGACAGGGTACTGAGTACGAGAGTTGGTACGTCATGTTACAGTTATATAGGACTTTGATTCAGCCACATTTGGAATACTGCAAACAGTTCTGGTCACCACATTACCAAAAGGAAATGGATGCTTTGGAGACGGTGCAAAGGCTGCTCACCAGGATGTTGCCTGGTATGGAGGGCACTAGCTGTGAAGAGAGGTTGAGTAGATTAGGATTATTTTTATTAGAAAGATGGATGCTGAGGGGAGACCTGATTGAGGTCTATAAAATCATGAGAGGTATAGACAGGGTGGATAGCAAGAAAGTATTTCCCAGAGTGGGGGACTCAATTACTCAGGGTCACAAGTTAAAAGTGAGAAGGGAAAAAGTTAAAGAAGATATGCATGGAAAGTTCTTTACGCAGAGGGTGGTGGGTACCGGGAATGCGATGCGAGCAGAGGTGGTAGATATGGGCACAATAGCATCATTTAAGATGCATCTAGGCAGATATGGGCAGAGAGCAGATGGATACAAATGCTTAGAAAATAGGCGACAGGTTTAGAAAGAGGATCTGGATTGGCACCTGCTTGGAGGGCTGAAGGGCCTGTTCCTGCGTTCTTTGTTCTTTCTTTCTTGCTACCATTGAATGCTGCATTTTAATTTATGTTCTTGCTCCCTATATTCTGCTGCCAGGTCCCCATTTAGAATCAGAGAGATACACAGCATGGAAACAGACCTTTCGGTCCAACTTGTCCATACTGACCAGACAGATATCCCAACCTAATCTAGGCCCACTTGCCAGCACCCAACTCATATCCCCCCAAACCATTTCTATTCATATACCCATCCAGATGCCTTTTAAATGCAGTTATTCAAGCCTCTACCACTTCCTCTGGCAGCTCGTTCTATACACACACCACCCTCTTTGTGAAAATGTTGCCTCTGAGGTTTCTTTTATATCTTTCCCCTCTCACCCGAAACCTATGCTCTCTAGTTTTGGACACTCTCACCCCAGCGAAAAGACTTTGTCTATTTATCTTCTCCATGCATTCCATGGTTTTATAAACCTCTATAAGGTCACCCCTCAGCCTCTGACACTCCAGGGAAAACAACCCCAGCCTATTCAGCCTGTCTCTATTCCTGAAACCTTCCAAACCTGACAACATCCTTGTAAATCCTTTCTGAACCTTTTAAAGTTTCACAATATCTTCCTGATAGGAAGGAGACCAGAATTGCATGCAATATTCCAATATTGACCTAACCAATATCCTGTACAGCCACAACATGACCTCCCAATTCCTCTACCTGATGCTCTGACCAATAAAAGAAAGCACACCAAACACCTTCTTCACCATCCTATTCACTATTCACTAACTGTGACTCTACTTTCAAAGAGCTATGAATCTGCACTCCAAGGTCTCTTTGCTCAGCAACAGTCCATCAGACCATACCATTAAGTGTATAAGTCCTGATAAGATGGAAAGATGTAAAGGCAATAGGGTAGTGGTGACGGGGATGCACTTAGTGTTAGAGGTCTGGATGGGACAGAATTTATAAGAAGCGCCCAGGAGAGTTTTCTAGAGCAGTATATCAATAGTCCAACTAGGGAAGGGGTCAAATTGGACCTGGTTTTGTAATAAGCCAGGCCAGTTGGTAAAAGTTGTGGTGGAGGATTTCTTTGGGAACAGCGACCACAATTCCATAAGTTTTAAAATACTCGTCAACAAAGGTGAGAGTGGTCCTGAGGGAAGGGCACTAAACTGGGCCAAGGCCAATTGTATCAAAATTAGGCAGGAGCTGGGAAATGTGGATTGGACACAGCTATTTGAAGGGAAGTCCACATATGTGGAAAGCTTTCAAATATAGGTTAAAGATGGTGCAGCATAGAAATGTCCCACTGAAAGCAAAGGACAGGAAAAGCAAGATTTGTGAACCATGGATGACAGGAGAAATTGCGCAACTAGCCAAGAGAAAAAGGGAAGGTACATTAGTGTCCAGGCAGCTAAGAACAGAACAGGCCCTGGAGAAATAGCTAGAGATAGGACTTGTCTTAAATGAGTAATCAAGTGAGTTAGTAGGGGTCATGAAATAGCTTCAGTGAGCAGAATTAAGGAGAATTCCAAAGCCTTTTATTTTTATATAAGAAGCAAGCAGGTAACTAATGAAAGGATTGGTCCACTAAAGGATAATGAAGGAAGGCTGTGTGTCGAACCTGAGAGAATGGGTGAGATTCTGAATAATTATTTTACATCAATGTTCACTGAGGAGAGGAACATAATGTAATCTTGAGATTAGGGATAGAGGTTTGATTAGTGTGGATCACATTGACATAAGTAGGGAAGATGTGTTGGGTTGGCTGAAGGTTATTAAAGTGGACAAATATCCAGGACCAGATGGATCTATCTCAGGGTGCTGAGGGAGACAAGAGAGGAAATAGCTGAGGCTCTGACAGATACCTTTGTAGCATCCTTAAAGACAGTGAGGTGCCGGAGGACTACAGGGTTGCTCATGGGTTCCCCTGTACAAGAAAGGTCATAGGGGTTTTTTGGGGTAACTACAGACCAGTGAGCCTGATCTCTGTGGTGGGAAAGCTGCTGGAGAAGGTGCTAAGGGAAAAAAAATTACCAACTTAATAAAGTTCTTTGAGGAAATGACCAAATTGATAGATGAAGGAAGGGCTGTTGATATCATAAACATGGACTTTAGTAAGGCGTTTGATAAGGCTCCCCATAGTGAACTAATGGAGAAAGTGAAGTCACGTGGTGCACAGAGTGTTCTAGCTGGGTGGATAAAGAACTGGTAGAGACAGAGAGTAGTAGTTGAAGTGAGTTTCTCGAAATAGAAAAAGGTGACCAGTGGTGTTCCACAGGGATCAGTGCTGGGACCAGTGTTGTTTGTGATATACATAAATGATATGGAAGAGGGCACTGTTAATATGATCAGCATGTTTGCAGATGACACAAAGATTGGTGAAGTAGCAGAAAGCATAGAGGACTGTCAAAGAATACAGGAGGATATAGATAGACTGGACAGTTGGACGGAGAAAGGGCAGATGAAGTTCAATCCAGGCAAATGTGAAGTGATACATTTTGGGAAGTCTAATTCTCGAGCGAATTATACAGTAAATGGAAGAGCCTTGGGAAAAGTTGATGAGCAGAGAGATCTGGGAGTTCAGGTCCATTGTCCCCTGAAGGTTGCTGCACAGATGGATAGAATGGTCAAGAAGGCATATGGTATGCTTGCCTTCATCGGACTGAGTTTTGAATATAAGTACTAATTGTACACGACATGAGTTTGGCCACATCTAGAATATTGTGTACAGTTCTGGTGGCCACATTATGTGGATGCTTTGGAGAGAATGCAGAGAAGTTTTATGAGGATGTTGCCTGATATGGAAGGTGCTAGCTATGAAGGGAGGTTGAGTAGGTTAGGTTTGTTTTCATTAGAAAAAAAGGTGATTGAGGGGGGACCTGACTGAGGTTTACAAAATCATGAAGAGTATAGACAGGGTGGATAGAGACAAGCTTTTTCCCAGGGTGAAGGATTCAGTAATGAGAAGTCACGCTTTTAAAGTGAGAGGTGGAAAGTTTAAGGGGAGATACACACGGCAAGTACTTTAAACAGAGGGTAGGAAGTGCCTGGAACGCATTGCCAGCAGAGGTAATAGAGACAGGCATGGTAGTTTTATTTAAGATGTGTCTGGACAGGTGCATGAGTAGGTGGGGAGCAGAGGGATGCTTAGGAATTGGGCGGTGGGTTAAGACAGTAGATTTGGATCGGCTCAGGCTTGGAGGGCCGAAGGGCCTGTTCCTGGGCTTTAAATTTTCTTTGTTCTTTGTTTGTTGCATTTGCTTTCCCAAAATGCAACACCACACATGTATCTAAATGAAAATCCATCTGCCACTTCTTAGCCCATTGGCCCATCTGATCAAGATCCTGCTGTAAACTAAGGTAACCTTCTGCGTTGTCCACTACACCTCCAATTTTGGTGTCATTTTGGTGGTGGAGGTTTGGTTTTCAGACTGGAGGCCTGTGACCAGTGGAATGCCACAAGGATTGGTGCTGGGTCCTCTACTTTTTGTCATTTACATAAATGATTTGGATGCGAGCGTAAGAGGTACAGTTAGTAAGTTTGCAGATGACACCAAAATTGGAGGTGTAGTGGACAGCGAAGAGGGTTACCTCAGATTACAACTGGATCTTGAACAGGTGGGCCAATGGGGTGAGAAGTGGCAGATGGAGTTTAATTCAGATAAATGCAAGGTGCTGCATTTTGGGAAAGCAAATCTTAGCAGGACTTATACACTTAATTGTAAGGTCCTTGGGAGTGTTGCTGAACAAAGAGACCTTGAAGTGCAAATTCATAGATCCTTGAAAGTGGAGTCACAGGTGGATAGGATAGTGAAGAAGGCGTTTGGTACGCTTTCCTGTATTGGTCAGAATATTGAGTATAGGGGTTGGAAGGTCATGTTGTGGCTGTTCAGGACATTGGTTAGGAATGTTGAAATATTGTGTGCAATTCTGGTCTCCTTCCTATCGGAAAGATGTTGTGAAACTTGAGAGGGTTCAGAATTGATTTACAAGGATGCTGCCAGGATTAGAGGATTTGAACTATGGAGAGAGGCTGAACAGGCTGGGGCTGTTTTCCCTTGAGCGTTGGAGGCTGAGAGGTGGACCTTATAGAAGTTTACAAAATTATGACGGGCATGGAAAGGGTAAATAGACAAAGCCACTCTAGGTACCATGGACTCAGTCCTCCCTGCATTCACCTGAGTTTCTGTTTCCCCCCTAACTGTATCCAGAATGTGAAAATATGTTATAAAAGAGAGATAGCTATCATTATCAGCATTGTGATCACAGACCCCTTAGAAAATATTGATGTGATAATGCCAAAACAACAAAGATCTATGGAAGGGAAACCATTTTTAAGATTTATTGAAGCTTTCTTTTTGAGCCTGTAACTAATAGGGTAGATAACTGAAAACCAGTGAGCAAAGTATATTTTCATTTACAAAAAGAAACATTGCTTTTACAAAAAAAATGTTCAGGGGCTGCAAACAAAATGTTTCCTTCTTAATATAAGTTTGCGGATTTGGGGTAATATATTTTGCATAACCCGCATATCTTTTTTTATAGAGTCACAGAGATGTGCAGCATGGAAACAGACCCTAGGTTCCGACCCTGTCATGCCAACCAGATATTCCAATCCAATCCAATCCCACCCGCCAGCACCCAGGCCGTATCTCTCCAAACCCTTCCTATTCACATACCCATAGCCATATATGCCTTTTAAATGTTGCAATTGTAATAGTCTCCACCATCTCCTCTGGCAGCTCATTCCATACACATACCACCCTTTTTTAAAATCAAAATTTTAGTTAACTGTTATGATACAAAGACTAGAAATAAACAGGTTATTTCAGCTTGCAGAACTTTTACTAGCCAAGCATCACAACTATTAAACCTCTGATTAAGTGTCACCTAGACAGGTCTGGATGGGTTACTCTTCAGAGGGTTGGTGTGGACTAGTTGAGCCGAAGGGCCTGTTTACACACTGCAGGGAATGTAATCTAATCTAATCTAGACTCAAAATGTTAGTTTGCTCTCTCTCCATGGATGCTTCCTGACCCACTCTGATTTCCAGCACTGTTTGTTAACAGCACAGGTTCCAGCTTATGCAGTAACTTGCTCCCACAATGACTGGTCTTCAGGAATTTATTATTTACAATCCATATCAATGAGTTAAATCAGCGGGCCCATTGCAGCATGTTGAAATTTATTGATGTTAGCTGGGAAAGTAAACTGTGTGGAAAGTACTTCAAAAGGATATTGGTAGATTCTGAACACATGTCACTGGAACTGAAACATTAACTCTGCTTATCCACCATGGATGGTGCCAGACCTGCTGAGTTTTTCCAGCAACTTCTGATTTTGATTCTGAAGTCCAGCATCTGACAATGGCAAGAATGCCTGGAATAAATTTGTGAGGGAGTTCCACGAGTCCATTCTCCAGAGCTAGATTAGCTAGCCTAATACTTAATTCAGAAAAGGAGCAAGCAACCACAGAAACAGTATATGTGCAGACCTGAGATACTGCAGACTCGTATCTCAGTGTGCAGGCAGCAGTATTGATTTAAAGCATAAGATAAAGGAAAGCACCGGAGCACTGGACTGGCTCCAAAGCTGAAGAGATTTTCTAGTGATGAAACAGCGAGTCTAGATTTGCTGGAGTTTAGAATGATTTTGTTTTTGTTCATTAGTACTTGCACTACAGTTTATGCCAGTATCCATTGCCCAAGTGATGAGTCGAACCATGACATTCTCAAGGCCTTTACTTGCATAGATGCTGAAAGGATCTTTCCCCTCCCCCATCCCCCCAGGTTAGACAATCCTAAACTAAGGGTTACAATCTCAGAATATTGGATCAGCCATTTCAGAAAGAGTTAAGTGCTATTTCTTCATTGAAAGAATTGTGGACTGAGGAATTCTCTACCCTGTGAGCCTGAGAGGAACAGTCATAAAGTATTTGAGTCCACAGATTGACAGATTTGGATGCTAGTGAAAACCACAGATAAAAAGGTCATGCGAGGAGGTGAATTTTCTTCATGTGATGCGAAAAGTCACTTTCTTTAAGCCCTTACTTTTAAACCATGTGAGTATAACACAGACACAGACACACAGACACACACACACACACACACACACACCATGAATCTCCAAAGCCCTTGCTCATTGACCCACCTTAAACGTCATTGATGTTGTTGGCTCAGTAATATACCTTGGACCTAATTGCTACCGATGAACTATTGAACTCTCTCTTCAACAATGGCTAAGACTGGTTTTCAATCCTGGCTTTGTTGGGATTTGTTATTGGAATTTGAATTCCATCAGCTGGGTCTTTAATAGGCAGAATATGATGACGGGAGATCCACAGGGGTCTGTGGTGGGGGTCTCAGATTTTTACAATGCACATCAATCACTTAGATGAGGGGAGTGAAGTCTTGGTATCTAGACTCACAGACAACACCAAGATAGGTAGGAAAGTAGATTGTGAAGGAGGTATATGGAAGTTGCAGAAATGTATAGCTAGGTTGAGTGAGTGGGCAAAATCCTGGCACATGAAGTTTAGTGTGGAAAAATGTGAAGCTGTTCATTTTGACAAGAAGAATAAAAAGTATTACTTAAATGGAGAATAATTGCTGAATTTCTAGATGCAGATGGATTTAGGTGTTCTGGTGCATTCACCACAAGACTGTTGGTATCCAGGTACAGTACATAATCAAGAATGCTTTATTAACAGAGCAATTTAACATAAAAGGAAGGATATTATACCTTATTTATATAGAGCATTGGTGAGACAACATCGTGTATCCTTGGTACAGTTTTGGTCTCCCTATTTAAGGAAGGACATAAATGCATCAGAGTTTAGATGAGAGTGGTGCTGGAAAAGCACAGCAGGTCAATCTGAGGAGTAGGAAAATCAACATTTTGGGCAAAAGCCCTTCATCAATCCAGTCATGATGCTAGACATGTAAACCCAGGCCTCCAGACAATTAGGCTGAGGAAATCTCTTCAAAGCATTGGGACATGTAAAAGAAATGTAGAACAAGACCATTTGTCTCCTTGAGCCTTCTCTGCCATTCAATAACATCATGGCTGATCGGTTTGCATTTCAGATTCTCATCTACTCTCAATATCCCTTGGTGCTTCTACCTAACCAGAAGCTGCACATCTCTGTCTTAAAAATATTCAGTGACCCCCACCTCCATCCTGTTTGTGGCAGAGAGTTTCAAAGTAGCATGACATTCAGAGAAAAAAGAAAATCTTTTCATCTCTTTCCCGAAAAGCCAAGCCTAAATTTTAAAACTGTTTTCTGCTCTCCCAACCACAGTTCTGGAATCACCCACTAGGGGAAACATCCTTTCCATGTCCACTTTTTCAAGACCATCTAGTATCTATTGGAGTACAATCATTACCTCACACTCTTCTAAACTCCAGGGAAAACAAACCCAGCCTTTCCAACCTATCCTCATTAGACAACTCACTCATTCGGGGTAACAATCTAGTTAACCTCTTTTGAATCAACTCTGACGCATTTATAGGCAAAAGTGAGGACTGCAGATGATGGAAACCAGAGTTTAGATCAGAGTGGTGCTGGAAAAGCACAGCAGGTCAGGCAGCATCCGAGGAGCAGGGAAATCAACATTTCAGGCAAAAGCCCTTCATCAGGATTCATGTCCTACAGTGGCATGTCTCTTGCACTATTTGGAACAGAGCCGCCAGCTTATCAGAATGGCTTGAAGCTCCTATGATTATTCCCTGTCCCTAACAGGTGGCAGTCTCAAATGTCACAAATGAAGGCTAACCCTTCTGTGCTTGTTACTGCAGAGCTGCTGGTTGCTAATTGACTTTTAGATTGGGTGTGGGGACATGACCGGACTCCCTAAGTCTGATTAGGACTCTGAAAATATTGATAGAAACTGAAATTTTGCCTTCAAACTCAGACTAAACTATATTCAATAATGAAAAAAATTCTTAAACATTATTTCATTATTCATCTTTTTCTCTAAAGACTCGAAAACCAAGAGTGAGAATTATAAAATTATGAAGAGGATTGCTTGGATATTCTTAAAGAGAGGTACTTTCACCCTGCATGGGAGAATGCAAAAATAAGGATTATCCAATAGTCACAACAAATACAGCAAATAAAATGAACTAATTCATCCTGAAAGGCAGGAAAGCAGGAAATGTGTTAAGCAACTTGCCCTCTTTAGGTCCATGGATGCCCTTGACTGGACAATGAAGAGGACTGAACAGACTCATTCTGCCACTACTCCAATTTTTCAGTCTATGCAGCAGAGAGAGACCTGCAGTCTAGCAACTTTGATGGTGTGGATTGCTGTCTGGCTGGAGGTGGTGGCAAGATGGGAGGGTGATGGTGTTCATCTTTGGAAAATATCCCTGTACCCATTTGGGCCAATCCAATGTTCCTCTCCCCACCCCTAAGATGACACACACTCTACATTTTCTCTGCCTCCTTCCTTGGCTTCTTTGACCGATACTCCCAACCTTTCTAACCCTCCTCACTGGGGTCTCCCAGCATCACCCACCAAAAGCCCCTGGATTTTCTGAATTACTTTCACTTTCACTTCTTTGTGTGGCTGGTTATCGACATTGGAGTGGTACTATTGGCACATCAGTGGCACATCTCTTGCACTATTTGGAACAACAGAGTTGTTAGCTTATGAGAATGGCTTGAAGCTCCTATGAGTATTCCCTTTCACTGATGGGTGGCAGTCTCAAATGTCACAAATGAAGGCTAACCCTTCTGTGCTTGTTACTGCAGGGCTGCTGGTTGCTAATTGACTTTTAGATTGGGTGTGGGGACATGAATACATCTCCATTTAAAATCTACTTAAGAAATTTGATTGCATTTGAGTCATTGAGTGTACTTATTACAGAGATAAGTGGTATCTTGATGGTAAGGGGATCAAGGGTAGTGAAGAAGGCAAGAGCATGGGGCTGAGGAACATATCAGTCATAACCAAATGGCCAAATGGCTGAATGTTGTTCCTATATCTTACGGTCTTACAGAAATTGTGAATTTACTGGGTACAGCAAATTTTGTTTTAATCAACATCTTATCAACTAGCACTCTTGATAAACTGGCAAAAATTATCCACCTCCAATTCAGGAGGCTGTAGAGGATATTGGTGGAATACAATCTGATTGTTCTTCTGTAGGAAAGACGTTATTAAAACTAGAGATGGTGTAGAAAATACTTTAAAAGATGTTGCTGGGAATAGAGGGTTTGAGCTACAGAGAAAGGTTGAATAAGCTGGGGCCTTTTTTTCCTTGAAGCATCAGAGACTGAGGGTGACCTTGTAGAGGTTTATCAAATAACAAGGGAATAGATAGGGTGAATAGCCAAGGTCATTTTCCTGGGTTGGGGGAGGCCAAATCTAGAGGGCATAGGTTTAAAGTGAAAGGGCAAAAAGCTGAGGGGTAACTTTTTCATGCAGAGGGTAGTGTATGTGTGGAATGTGCTTCCAGAGAAAGTGATATATGCGGGTACAATTAAATGTATGCGGATACATTTAAAAGGCATCTGGATGGGTATATGAACAAGGAAAGTTCAAAGGAATATAGGCCAAATGCTGGTAAATGGGATTAGTTCAGATTGAGATGTCTAGTCACTGCAGATGAGTTGGACTTAAGGGTCTGTTTCCATGCTCAATGACTCTATGACTGGAATATTTGATCAACTAGCACATTTCAGGTCCTATAGGTGCTGGTTAATAAGAAATCTGCTGTAGTTAAATGGGGAAGAAAGGTACAAAATAATATTTAGATCACATTAGATGAAGCTAGCTGCAAAGACTCACAGTGGCTCAGTGGTCAGCACTGCTGGCTTATAGCACCAAGAGACCCTAGTTTGATTCCACCCTTGGGCGACTGTCTATGTGCACATTCTCCCCGTGTCTGTGTGGGTTTCCTCTGTGTGCGTCGGTTTCCTCCCACAGTCCAAAGATGTGCAGGTTAGGTGGATTGACCATAGGAAAATGTGGGGTCACAGGGATAGAGAGGGGGTCTGGGTTGGATGCTCCCCAGGAGGTTGATGTGGACTCAATGGGCTGAATAGCTTGTTTTGCATTGTAGAGATTCCATGACTAGTCTGGAATTTATGAACCAATTAGGCTAAGTAACCTATTTTTGTGATGTTAATTATATGATTCGATGTGGATACTGATTCACCCCTATGTTATCTGTAATAGTCTAACAAGAAAAATCTTATTATTGATTTGAACCCTAAAGAAATGTAAAGGGATTTTTTTTCCCCTCTTTATTCATTCAGGTGATAAGGGCATCACTGGCTGGGCAGCATTTTTTGCCCATCCCTAATTGCACAGAGGGCATTTCAGAATCAACCACATCACTGTGGGTCTGGAATCACATGTAGGTCAGATCAGGTAAGGATGGCAGTTTCCTTTCCTAAAGGACATTAGTGAATCAGATGGTTTCTCCCCTTAATCGACATTGGATTCATGGTCATAAGACCCTTAATTCCAGATTTTTTGCTATTATATTCAAATTCCACCATCTGCCATGGCTGGATTCAAACCCAGAACTTTATCTGAGTCTCAGGACTAACAGTCCAGCAATAATACCACCAGGCCGTTGCATTGTTACAAAAATGACCTACCTGTTCTATTCGTCATGAGTACCTCATCAACATGTGGCCATGGGTTTCTCTGACTCCCACGAATTGGGGTCAGATGATAAATAATAACTTCACTGTAAATATTGAGCACCATCAATCCAGAAAAGACCTGAAGTCAATATCATTTTAATTTAGATTTCTTATAAAAGGCCATGAGATGTGAAATACTGATTTATGCATGCATTCTGCTGCAGGTTCACACACCTGCTTCCCCAGCTCATGATCTGTTAGAGATTACACTGAACAAGAGATTGGAAGATTACATTCTCCCAAGGGAAGGAGAACTAGATCAGGTTTGCTTCACATGACTCTCACCTCAAAGAGACATCTAAAAAAATGGGTTGTACAAAGAAAAAATTGATGTGAAAAGCAATTAATCATTTTAAAATTAACTATGTAGCATATAGGTTGTGCCTGTTTACATGATTCGAAAAGTAATCGGCATACCAAACACTACTAAATAATCAAAAAGCAAAAGAAGGATTTATTTTTTAACAGTTGTTAAGGAGAGCATTAAATATACTTGACTGGCATTTTTAATACCTTGTAATAACCTATCCCTTAATGGAAGATATTTTTCAGTGCCTATGTTTATTACCTGTGCAAGATGAAGAGCTGATAGTAAAGAGGATTGAAGCTTTGCTTGCTGGCACTTATACTTCATATGTTTTTTTGAGTGGTTTTGAGAAGGGAAGAGAAGAAGTGCTGAATGGGTGTTCTTTTGTCTGGCTTGAACATTTCAAAGACTTTCCAGTGTGATTACATGGCTCACTGCTTGAATATCAAGTGACATCCTGGATGGATAAGCACAGAGGGATTGTGGGAGATATAAAGAGTCATGGACAATGCATGGGGTATGGGCTAAGAGCTGGAGGGTCTAAAAACTTATGTAAACAACTGAGCTAATGCCCCAATGAATAAAGGCAGGCCTTCTAATCTGCTGGCCTTACCATCAATCTGCCTCCATTACCTCCCCAAGACATAGACAGGAACACCAATTGAGGGAAAGCAACAAATCACTTGAATTAAAATATGATCATCTACATCACTGCTGCAGCTACTCACATATTCCTTCATATTGCCATCAGAGAAAAACCTATCAATCTCAATTTCAACAATTTGAATCAACCTTATATCTAAGCCATTTGTAGGAGATAGCTGATGATTCCTTCTCATCTGTGTATGAAAAAGTGTTTCATGATTTGACACTTAAATGGATTACTGCTAATTTCAAGATAGTTCAAGATTATGTAATTGGGTTCCAATACTAAACTATACTGATCAAATGTTCCAAACAGAAACTATAAAAGTTTCAGCATTTTATAAAGGAATTCCTCTGGGAAACAGGAAGCAGCCAGGCTTCTGCAGGGAAAATAACTAAAGAATTAAAAGATTCTCTAAAGAATCTTGTCCAAAGGCCAAACCAATCCAAACATGCTCCACTTGAGTCTCCTCCCATTATTCCTTACTTGATTCTGATCAGCATGTCCTGATGGAAACATAGGGCAGAAAATCTAGGACTGGCACTATAAGGTGGCAAGTCAACAGTAATGATTCTTCAAAGGAAGGCCTGCTGTTATCTTCCTCCAATCAGGCAACTCAAAAGGCAGCAACAGACCTTTCTCCAAAATCAGGGGCCCAGGCCAGAGGTCATGCCAGCCAATCAGAGGCTGGCAGACCTTGAACTTAGCAGCACCACCAAGAGGGCTTTGGCTGCTCCTGGAAGTGCAACTAGGACCATGAGGACAAAAATTATTTTTGGGATGAGGAGTTGGAATTAGTTAGTGTGGTTTCTGTGGTATTGGTTCACAGGAAGTGGGTGGCCTGGAAGCAAGAGGCAGGAAGAAAAGTTGTGTGTGTGTGGGGGGGGGGGAGGTTGCAGAGGTGGTGGTGAAGCCCACCACTGGTTCACAAGTCAGGTCAGTCACCTCTTAATTGTCCAACTGGGAGCTGGGATAATTGCAGCCCAGATGGGAATATATTCTCGAGTGGTCATTAAGTGGTCACTAATGGATGACTTGACAGCTGGTTGGGAAGGTCAATCATAGGCTTTCCATACACACACAAAACCACCCTCCCCCAACAACCCCCACCCTTTTCCCAACCTCTGCATGTAAATCAGGCAGGGCAGAAAGGTGACATGGTGCCAGGACACTTCCTTCCTGTCTTGTCTGAGTTCGGGACACTCCATTTCTTTTGAGTCCACCGATGCTGCATGATCCTCTGAGTTTCACCAGAACTTGTGCTCTTGCTTCAGCTTAGCCTTTTATTTTTTTCCCTTTTTTATGTTCATCTAGGTTCCTCTTAGTTGCATCTACAGATTCAGTTATGTTTTACATGTCAGACGCCTCCACTGGTTCTGTGATCAAAGCAGCAGTAAATGAACAAATGTAATATTGGAAGTAGAGGATAACATCTTAGTCAATCCAGCAAAAAATGGAATTTGAAAGCTCTAAACCAAATCAAATCCCCTTGATCTGCTGTATAAATTATGCATCAGATTCTCTGAACATACAGTCAATCAAAGAGATATACAGCACTGCAAAGACTGGACTGTCAAGGGATAAAACTTAAGCATTTTCAAGATATGGCAGATGAATCACCCAACAGCAAATGTTTGACAATGGAGTTTGAATAACAGATGAATCTTGCAAAGGGCAGTTAAGAAGAATTAACGATTCCATCCATTCTCTGAAAGTATACCAAACGTATTTTACTCAAGGGAAAATGCATAACTTCCTGCCAGGTCTATTCACAACCTGCAAATTCTGATTACATAATGATTGCATATCCTTCCAGAATGTAACTAAGATAATTAAATACTGACTGAAGACTTCATTACTTCAGCTCAGCTATATCTTTCCATAGTAATAATGCCCAATGTTATAACATGAAAAGTAAATGTGCCTGACTATACATTGCTTAGAATTCAGGTTTACAAGCTGCATTCAAAAGGGAACTGATTTTATATTGGTGGGTGATCCAATTCATGCTTGGTCTTTTATATTACTTCAATGAGAAGAATTCATATAGTAAGGAGTTGAGCATTTTTTTTTGGTGCAAGGCTGTGGTCACTGCAAAGACCAGTGATTAATTGTAGTGAGTAAAAGCTAAAAGTCCCCAGAGTCCTAAAGGGCCATAGGGCTGCTCACTCATTAGTGAGACATGACTGGTGGAGGCTTAACCTAAGGGTTATCAGGCCTCAAGCAAGGGACAAGATCGAGAAGGTTGGACCTTCAATGTAAAGTACATTACACTGAAACATCCTTTTCCTGAAACATCTTCACCAGTTTAGTGAAAACGATACATGTCTGCCTGCTATGGGATTGTTAGAAAATAACATTTGACACTAAGCTGTACAAAGAGATATTAGGGGAACTGAACAAAAGTTTAGATAAAGTGGTCAGTGTTAAGGAGTAAGTTGAAGGAGAGTGGAGAGAGACAAAGAGATGAAGAGGCAGAGGTAGGAAATTATTAAAGTCAGGACTTTGTCAGTAGATGGCACAACTACCAAATGGAGGGTAATTGAAATCTAGGATACAGATTCAAACAATGAAAAGGTCTCCAGGGTTTCAGAGTTGTCAGTGAAAGTTAAAGAGAGAGAGGTCTCTGAGGACAGTGCAAATAATGAGAATTTTAGACTTGAGGTGCTACCAAACATTATTTTCCACTTGTCTGGATGCCTGTAATTCCAACAATACTCAAGAATCTCAACAACATAAAAGACATATGCAGTCCATTTGATTGGCATCTCACCAATCACTTTTAACATCCACTCCCTTCATCACCAATGCACAGTCGCAGTAGTGTGTACCATCCTCAAGATGCACTGCAGAAACTTAACACAGCACCTTCACCAAAATCGACCAAACCTGCAACCACTACCATGTAGAAAGAGAAGAGCAGCAGATGCAAAAGAATGCTTCCACCTGTAAGTTCCTCTCCATGACACACACCACCCTGACTTAAAACTATATAGTTGTTGCTTCAGTGTTTTTTTTCAAAATCCTGAAATTTTCTTTCAAACAGCACTGTGGGGATCTGTGCACCTCAAGCGCTGTGGCATTCAAGAGGTAGTTCATTACTACCTTCTCCAGGACAATTGGAGATGCACAATAATTGCTGGCCCGGCCAGCAACACAACACCTCAAGAATGAATATTAAACGAAGAACCCAATGCTGGGCAGCAATCATTGTTGCTATAAGTGAAGGTGACTTGTTGTATGTAAGGATACGTGCAGCAGAATTTAGGATAAGATCATATTTACGTGTGCTGGAAGATGGGAGACCAGCCAGGAGACCAAGGGAATAGTCTAGTCCAGAGAGAACAAGTCATTGACAAAGGTGAATATCCAGCTTGCTATCACCAGACATGACCTATTAAATTATCATATCTTTTTCTTAACTGAGAATCTTTAAAGTGACAATAGTCATGTGATTCTAAGCCCAGGACATGAGTAAGGCTCAAATTGGATCCAGGACCCACTGACATCCTTACACTCTCTCTCATCCAAATTCCTGTAACAAATTGATTCTATATTCTTAGTTTCTCTACCTCAAACATACCTGCTCTGATGATGTCACCATCTACATCGATATGCTTTCCTTTGTCTTTGACTCAGGATTCTGCTCCACCGTAGAAATTGACCAGGCTAATTTCCTAATTGGGTATCCCTTGTCCACACCATTAGCTTCTGTAGTGAATGGAGTATCTTCAACTATTACCACTTCTATCCCTATTTCTTTTACATCAGTGGAATACTGTGGTGTGTAACTCACCAAAGCCTATCCACCATCTAGAAGACACAAGTTAGGAGTATGAGGGAACACTCCTCACTTGCCTGAATGAAGCAACTCCATACAGTCAAGAAGCTTGACACCATCCAGAACTAAGCAGCACGCTTGATTGGCAGCACATCCACAAGTAGCCACTCTCTCCATCATTGACGGACAGCAGCACCAGTGTGTACTATGTACAAGATGCGCTGCAGAAATTCACCAGAGATCCTCAGACAGAACCTTCCAAACACATGACAACTTCTGGGACAATACATCCATCCTAGGACAAGCTGAACAGAGACACGGAAGAGAATTCTGAGAGGCATGGCATTCCCACCGGAACTCTATCAATAAACACATTGACGTGGATCCCAATTTTTCACCCCCTGAGAAAAAGAACAGAAAATGATGTCACCACAGGAAATTATGTCACCAATCCAAGGAAACCTAAACACATAAATTGAAAGCGGGCCATGCCATCAGTGCTTCATCCAGAGGCTCACTGATGATGTTCCTAGCATGGTGATGAAACGTCTGAAAATGAACCTTCCAGCTAGCGAGCAAACCTACGTCCGTGACAACTTCTGTTTAGAAGGATTATGACAACAGATACATAGGAACACCACCACCTTCAAGATCCCCTCCAAGTCACTCATCATCCTGACTTGGAAATATATTGCTGTTCCTTCATTGTCACTGGGTCAAAATTGTGGAATTCCCTCCCTAACCACATTGTGGGCTAACCCACAGCAGGTAGACTGTAGCGGTTTAAGAAGGCAGCTCACCATCACCTTCCCCACGGCAACTAGGGGGAACGGACAATAAATGCTGGCCAACCAGCAATGCTCACAGCCGACAGATGGATAAGAGAAACAAAATCAATGCAAAGGGACAATACCCTCTGTGATATCCTGATCCACTCTCGTATAATGACTATTCTGCAGTTGCCCCGACAATGAAGCATTACTGGGCTATTGCTTCCAATCCAACTTATACTTTGACTTCCGCCCTTCCCAAGACTAAAGCAGCAAATGCACCTTCCAGGTGAAACAGTAGTTTCCATGCACTCCTTTTAAACATTGTGGAGCATCCATGAAGCTGAGAGAATCACATATAGAGAGGTGGTCACATTGCAGATTAAGATGTCACATGCAGAAAGGGAATGGGTGACCACTAGGCAGAGTAAAAGGATTAGGCAAGCAGTGCAGGAACTACTTCCCTGAAAAAACAAGCATACTGCTTTGGATGTTGCGGGAAATGGCTCCTGAGGATGACATATTACCTCTCAGGTTCTACGGTCATGGTTGTCTCAGAGTAGCTACAGGATATCTTGGGGAAGGAAGGTGAACAGCCAATGGGCATAGGTAGAAAAAAGAGATGAGATCCTAAATGCAGAATATAGGGAGTGAGCAAGCAAGCTGAAAAGTAGGACCACAAAGGTAATGATCTCAGTGCCAGGTATAAGTCAGAGGAGAAATAGCAGAGTTCATTGGGGAAACACATGGCTAAGCACATGATGTGAGGGGAAGTGTTTCAGATTCATTGGTGCCAGTTCTGGGGAAGGTGGGAGCAGCACTAAATGAATGGATTAGACCTGGGGAGGAACTGCACTGATGCCCAAGGGGGTAGTATTTGTTAGATTGATTGGGGAGAGCTTAAACTAAATTGATAGGGGGATAGGAATCTTTTCAAGGGATCAGAGGAAGGCGAACCAAGAATTAAAAAAAGGACAAGAATAAAAAAAAGGAATGTTTGACTCACTGGTCTGCAGTTCCCTGTTTTCTCTCTACCTCAATTTTTAACAAGTGGGGTTAAATCAGCTATCTTCCAATCTGTTGGAACTGTTCCAAAGTCTAAAAAACCTTGAAAAATGACATCCAATGCACCCACAATTTCTTGGGTCACTTCCTTGAGTACTCTGGGATGTAGGCTATCAGATCCTGGGGATTTATCAGCTTTCAATCCCATTAATTTCTGCAAAACTGTTTCTCTACTGATATATTGCTTCAGTTCCTCTCCCTGACAAAACCCTATGTTCCTCATCCTTTGTAGTATGTTATTCATATCCTCCTTTGTGAAGACAGAAATGATGTATGAGTATGGTGTATGATGTATGAATGAGCACATCAGCCATTTCTTTGTTCCCCTCAAATAGGAAATTGGACTATTCAAATTCTTCAAGGATGTAGCTAGTAGAATTGATCAGGGGAAGGAGACCCCCTGTAATGGCTAATAGGGCAAGCAGCATCTGTGGAACTGGACCCAATGAAGAAGCAGGGAAGAAGGGAAATTGAAATAAACATACTAGGATATAAAATCTCACCTATTGTTGCCTATCGTGTTCTGCTGCTCTATTGAAAACAGATATAAAATTGTTGTGTGTATCATGTATTTCCTGGCATTGCACTGTGCAATACTTCACGTGGGAGACTTTTTAAATATGGAGTCATTGCCTACTTAGTCCAAGAAACATACTTTCACGCTAACGGAAAAATCAGCTTTGTTCTAAGTCTATGAATTTCTGCATGATTACATAAGATAACATTAGTTCCCTAAGACATGACAGCTGCACTTGAGTAGTTGTAGAATTCCATCTATTATCAATAAATTATAATAATGACCAACACCAAAGAAACTGATTTATAAATATGACATATTTAAATTTAGATGCATTCAGACACAAAGCAAATATTCAGTATCTGTAGATTCTATTTTTTTATTATCTTATGCATGCCTGAAGTGATATTTGAGCTTTTTAAATAATTTAGATTTCTCAGTATTGATCTAATTTAAACTGAACCACGTATGTCCAAGTTACTAGCAGTACAGTCATTGCTCTTATTATGCAGGAATTCTTAACTGTTGGACAAACTTAATCTTGATCATGATGACATCTCTCCTCTCGTATTTTCGATGCAAGTTTGAAAATGCAAGAGATTAACGGATGAAGTTTACATTGTGAAAGGAAACCAAACAAAATGTTTCTAAAGAAGCTAATTAGCTAGCCACCAAAAAACATTCAAAGTTCATTAGTTGAGAATATAAACTATAAATATTGGCAGTGTGATTGTTCTCTGCTCTCTTCTCTGAGAATTCGCTGTTCTCTGTGGAGATACTTGCAGCTGTCATTGTTCTCAAAACCACCTTTGTTTAGATATTCCCATAATAGTTAGCAACACAGCCACACAGAGAAGAATAGAGATCTGTGTGTAAAATGTTACTGTTCCCTGAAAAGTGAATGTTATTACAAGATGCACGAGGGGACAGTTAGTACTACCATCAAACCATCTTTCAATCAGGTTGTTCATTCAGTCTGTCCATTTTGTTTAAGAGTCTGTAACCTGTGATCAGTGTGCCATATGTTAAACATTCGCATGCGTTGGCTGTCTTGCAGTTTGCAACACCCGAAGGATGTAAAATGTGTTTTCTGACACACACACACACACACACACACACACACACACACACACACACACACACACACACACACACACACACACACACACACCCTCTCTCTCACTGGCATTCAACAGCAGCATAGTGTTGCCTCATCCATTTGGTGTTTTACCCAAGTCAGCAGTTTGTTTTATTCTAACAGTAATCATCCAGCAAGTCCTTCCAACATTCCCATGGCAAGAAGAAGTGAAGGAGAGACATTGCTGGTTTCCAGCCTTGTTGGAGAGATGTCGCTCAAACTAAAGCTACTTGTCTCACTCTATCAGAGGGAGATATTTATAGTTGATTGCATACCATGGCTAATTATGGATAATTCCATAGTCAAAGATAGTGCATACATGTCACATTCATGAAGAGTAAACATGACGAGAGAGAGAACTTACTCAAATTCAACATGATAGAACAATACAGAATTAATAGCACAGAAACAGGCCATTCAAGCAATTGATCAGGGTTGGTGTATACACTTCACTCAAATATCTTCCATCCTTACTTCATCAAAACCTACACTATGAGTAGAACTGACTAGAGAGAATAGTTTTCCAAAATTACCAATTGTCAGAAATGAGCTATGACTTCATCAATATTTCATGTGCCACTCTTATACTGCTTCTGTTAAAGTGAATAGCATCCTTTGTACCTGGAAGATACGTAGCTTTACTCTCTAACAGCCAACAAGGAGTGGACATTTTGGACATAAAATGTGAAAACCATCATATTTGCATTGTAATTGATTCAAATGCAGCACTGTTTCAGATTACCATGAAAGTATAAGCTATGTACCTACACAAAAATTCAAAGTATATTCACAAAGCATTCACAGAGCTGAATGGTCCCTTTTGCCTGCTGCTGTTCCTTGAAAATATGTTCTGAAGCTCGGTATATTTTAATTTAATTTGTGAATGAAGTAATTAATTAATCAACAGTCATTAAATTGGTCCATCTTTTAAAATGGAAAATAGTTCAAATAAATGAATTTGAGAACATTAAACCACTGATAAATGTTTTTCAGAAATATGTTAGATTGTCTTGTCAGTAAGGACATGAGAAATGGATGAAAAATAGGATCTGCGGCTTCATAATGAAATGTAGTTAGATAATAGTAATTCTGCTTATAATATTCCATTCAAAACTGCATCCAGAATCATAGAGTAGGTACAGCACAGAATTAGGTCATTCAGCCCATCATATCCATGACTATGATGGTACTTTGCAAGAGAAACTTAATCTCATTCACTTTTTTCCTTCAGGAGTATCAATCTCTTTATGTTTCCTTTTGTAAAGAGCACCATTGAATATTCAATGCTGCAGTTTCTTGTCACTCAATTGTAGAAGATACTGACATCAGCACGGTTGCAAGGTTTACAGCTTCCACAATTGTATGCAAATTGCTGCAGGCAAGGGGTGAGGTGTTGTGGGGTATTAGAGGTGTGGATCAGGGTGTCATGAAGGGAACAATTCCCACAGAATGCTGACAGGTGAGTTGATGACAGCATATTGTAGAACGTGGTGGAAATGGCAAGGCAAAAATGTTTGAATATAGAAGCTGTTAGCATAGAAATGAGAATCAGGAAGGGAACGAGTGGGCTGAAGCATGGAAAATTGGTTGGACAAAATTGGGAGTATTATCCACTACAGTAGGGGAAAGGTTGAGGGAGAGAAAGGAAGACATGTCAGAAACATCACTGTGGAAAATGCCTCATCAGACACAGACAGAGAAACTGGAAGAATGGATTGAAGTCCTTACAGGAAGCAAAACATAAAGAAATATAGTCCATTTACTGTTTTATTGAATAGTAGTAGACAGCCTAGCCCCAGAAATAACAAAATGAGATGTCAAGGAGCAGAAGGGAGGAGTCAGAAGTAGAGTGGGTGAAGGTGAGCAGTTATAAACTGGAACCAAAGTTGGTGAATTTTTCCAATTCCAGATGAGAGCAGGATATGGCACTGATGCAGTCATTAACATGTGATGTAAAAGGTAGTGGAGGGGACCCCAGCAGGATTGTAAAAGAAAATGTTCCACAAGTTGCTCAAAAAGTCATACCTAACCAGGACCCATGTGGCTACCTTTAGCCACATTTCAGAACATCGCTGTTTAGAACTGGCTCAAAGGTAAAAGACAGAGGGTGAGGTGGTGGGTTGTTTTTCAGACTGGAGGCCTGTGACTAGTGGAGTGCAACAAGGATTGGTGCTGGGTCCACTACTTTTTGCTATTTACATAAAGTAAGCATAAGAGGTACAGTTAGTAAGTTTGCAGATGACATCAAAATTGGGGATGTAGTGGACAGCGAAGAGGGTTACCTCAGATTACAACAGGATCTTGACCAGATGGGCCAATGGGCAGAGAAGTGACAGATGGAGTTTATTTCAGATAAATGCGAGGTGCTGCATTTTGGGAAAGCAAATCTTAGATTAGATTAGATTAGACTTACAGTGTGGAAACAGGCCCTTCGGCCCAACAAGTCCACACCGACCCGCCGAAGCGCAACCCACCCATATCCCTACATTCACCCCTTACCTAACACTACGGGCAATTTAGCATGGCCAATTCACCTGACCCGCACATCTTCGGACTGTGGGAGGAAACCGGAGCACCCGGAGGAAACCCACGCAGACACGGGGAGAATGTGCAAACTCCACACAGTCTGTCGCCTGAGTCGGGAATTGAACCCGTGTCTCCTGCGCTGTGAGGCAGCAGTGTATTAGTAGGACTTATACACTTAATGGTAATGTCCTAGGGAGTGTTGCTGAACAAAGAGACCTTGGAGTGCAGGTTCATAGCTCCTTGAAAATGGAGTCAAAGGTAGATAGGATAGTGAAGAAAGCATTTGGTATGCTTTTGTTTATTGGTCAGAGTATTGAGTACAGGAGTTGGGAGGTCACGTTGCAGCTGTACAGGACATTGGTTAGGCCACTTTTGGAATATTGTGTGCATCCTGGTCCTTCCTAGCGGAAAGATGTTGTGAAACTTGAAAGGGTTCAGAAAAGATCTACAAGGATGTTGCCAGGGTTGGATTTGAGCTATAGGGAGAGGCTGAACAGGCTGGGGCTGTTTTCCCTGGAGCATCAGAGTTTGAGGGATGACCTTATAGAGGTTTATAAAATATTGAGCGGCATGGATATGATAAATAGACAAAGTCTTTTCCCTGCGGTTGGGGAGTCCAGAACTAGAGGGCATAGGTTTAGGGTGAGATGGGAAAGATGTAAAAGATACCTAAGGGGCAACATTTTCACACAGAGGCTGGTACATGTATGGAATTAGCTGCCAGAGGAAATGGAGGAGGCTGGTAGAATGGTAACATTTAAAAGGCATTTGGATGGGTATATGAATAGGAAGGGTTTGGAGGGATATGGGCCAGGTGCTGGCAGGTGGGGCTAGATTGGGTTGGGATATCTAGTTGGCATGGACAGGTTGGACAGAAAGGTCTGTTTCCATGCTGTACATGTCAATGACGCTATGAATCTAGTCCACAAGAAACACCCCAATGTCTAATCACTTGCCATTTTTAATACAGCATTCCACTCCCAAGCTCACATTTTTAACATTGGCCTGCTGTAGTGTTCCATTGAGGATTAATGTCAGCTGGAGGAATAGAACCTAGTTTTTCCACTTAAGCTTTTTACAGATTTCTGGACTCAACATGCAGTCAACAATGTCAGACATTGGTTTCTGTCCTCCATTTTGTTTTCCTCTCTCCTTCAATGTATTACTTCTAAGGTTTTGTTTTGATGTGTACTCTGCTTTTATTTTAATTAGTGGGATGTGGAGGTCGCTGTCCTTCTGGATGGAAGCAGTCTTAGAGTTATAGAGTCACAGAGCTGTACAGTATGGAACTAGACCCTTTGGTCCAACTTGTCCGTGCTGACCAGATATCCTAAATTAATCTAGTCCTATTTGCCAGCATTTGGTCCATGTTCTTCTAAATTCTTGTTAATCATATATGCAGATGCCTTTTAATTATTGTAATTGCACCAGCCTCCATCACTTCCTCTGGCAGCTCATTCCATACACACACCACCATCTGCATGAAAAAGTTGCCCTTCAGTCCCTTTTAAATCTTTCCCCTCTCACCTTAAACTTACTGTCTGGTTTTGGACTCCCCCACCCAGAGAAAAAACCTGGGTTATTCACCCTATCCATGCCTCTCGTGATTTTACAAACGTCTATAAAGTCACCCCTCAGCCTCTGACACTCAATGGAAAATAACCCCAGCCTATTTAGCCTCTCCCTGTGACTCGAACTCTCCAACGCTGGCAACATCCTTGTCAATCTTTACTGAACTCGCTCAAGTTTCACAAAATCCTTCATATAGCAGGGAGAGAAGAATTTAATGCAGTATTCCAGAAGTGGCCTCACCAATACCCTGTATAGCTGCAACATGACCTCCAAGTTCCTATATTCAATGCACTGAACTGTAAAGGCAAACTAATCAAACACTTTCTTCACTATCCTGTCTACCTGGGACTCCACTTTCAAGGAACTATGAACTTGTACTTCAAGGTCTCTTTGTTCAGCAACAGTCCCCAGGGGTTTGGAATTTGCTTTCTGAGGATCTTTGGTGAATTGCTGCATACATCTTGCAGGTATTACACACTGCTGCTACCGAGAATACGTAATGGAGGGAGTGGATGCTTGTTGATGTGGTGCCAATTGATTGGGCTGCTTTATCCTGGATGGTGTCAAACTTCTTGAGTGTTGTTGGAGCTGCACTCATCCAGGCAAGTGAGCAGTATTCCATCATACTCCTGACTTGTGACTTTTGGATGATGGACATGCTTTGGGGAGTCAGGAAGTAAGTCACTCACCACAGTATCCCTAGCCTCTGACCTGCTCTTGCAGCTATTGTGTTTATGTGGCAAGTCCAGTTGAGTTTCTGGTCAGTTGTAATTCCCAGGATGTTGATATTAGGCGGTTCAGTGATGGTAGCACCATTGACTGTCAAGGGGTGGTCATTAGACTGTCTCTTCTCGATGATGGTCATTGCCTATCATTTGTATGGTGTATGTGTTACTCGCCAAGTGTCAGCCCAAGTCTGGACATTGTCTAGATCTTTTTGCATTTGAACATGGACTGCTTCAGTATCTGAGGAGTTGCGAATGGTGCTGAATATTGTATGATCATCAACAAACATCCCCACTTCTATCCTTATGATGGAATGATAGAAGAAACAAAACTTAGGAGTAAATAATCCTGGATAATGAAGTCAGGCATGGTGAAAATGATCGATGGGGTGGCAACAAAATGGACTGCTTTGTTCTGAATGGCACTGAGCATTTTACTTGTGAAAGATGCTGTCATAGTATCTTCTCTCCGCTATCACTCCTTTAGTCATTAGTTTTGTGGTGCTTTTGATCACCGTGAGCGGCACGGTGGCACAGTGGTTAGCACTGCTGCCTCACAGCGCCTGTAGACCCGGGTTCAATTCCCGACTCAGGCGACTGACTGTGTGGAGTTTGCACGTTCTCCCCGTGTCTGTGTGGGTTTCCTCCGGGTGCTCCGGTTTCCTCCCACAGTCACAAAGATGTGCGGGTCAGGTGAATTGGCCAAGCTAAATTGCCCGTAGTGTTAGGTAAGGGGTAAATGTAGGGGTATGGGTGGGTTGCGCTTCGGCGGGTCGGTGTGGACTTGTTGGGCCGAAGGGCCTGTTTCCACACTGTAAGTCTAATCTAATCTCCCTCACCCTTGTACCTTCCGATAACACTCCCTTCAGTTTCCTTTCTTCTTCCAAAAATTCTATGACAGTATAAAACTTGTCATTTTTCTGGATCTCTCTTCAGTTCCAAAGAAAGATCAAAATGGACTTGAAAAAGTTTTGTTCTCCAGAAAAGCTGCCAAACCAACTGAATTTCTCCAATGATAATTTGATTGCAAACCTCCGAAGTGCAAATAGCTTAGATGGAGTAGATTTTGTCAGGTGTGTACAGAAAGGATTCCTGACTCAATATGTAGATAGGCTGTCTGGAGATGAAGCTATATTGGATTTGGTGCTTGGCAATAAGCCAGGTCAGGTGTCAGATCTCACAGTGGAAGAGCATTTTGGTGACAGCGATCACAACTCTCCGACCTTTACTTTGTCATGGAGAGGGATAGGAGCAGATGGCATGGGAAAATATTTTATTTGAGAGGGGGAATTACAATGTTATTAGGCAGGAACTGTGGAGCATAAATTTGGAACAGATATTCCCAGGGAAATGCAGAACACAAATGTGGAGGTTGTTTAGGGAGCACTTGCTGCAAGTGCTGCATAGGTTTGTTCCACTGAGGCAAAGAAGAGATGGTAGGGTGAAGGAATCTTGGGTAACAAGGGATCTGGAATATTTTGTCAAGAGGAAGAAGGAAGTATACTTAATGTTAAAGAAGCAAGGATCAGACAGGGCTCCAGAGGGTAGCCACAAAGAAACTAAAGAATGGACTTAGGAAAGCTAGAAGAAGGAATGAAAAAGTCTTGACAGGTAGGATTAAGGAAAACCCTGAGGTGTTCTACACTTATGTGAAGAACAAGAGGATGGTCAGAGTGGGGATAGGGCAGATCAAGGATAGTGGAGGGAACTTGTGCCTGGAGTCAGAGGAGGGAGGGAAGGCCCTTAATGAATACTTTGCTTCAATATTCACTAGTGAGAGGGACCTTGTCATTTGTGAGGACAGCATGAAACAGGCTGATTTGCGAGAATAGGTTGTTGTTATGAAGAAGGATGTGCTGAAAATTTCAAAAAACGTGAGAATAGATACGTCCCCTGGGCCAGATGGGATATATGCAAGATTACTACATGAAGTGAGGGAATAGATTGCTGCACCTTTGGTGATGGTCTTTGCGTCCTCACTGTCCACTGGAGTAGCATCAGATGATTGGAGGGTGGCAAATGTTATTCCCTTGTTCAAGAAAGTGAATAGGGATAATCTTGAAAATTACTGACCAGTCAGTTTTATGTCATTTTATAATGGGCAAATTATTGGAGAGGATTCTGACAGACAGGATTTATGATTATTTGGAAACGCACAGTTTGATTAGAGATAGTCAGCATAGCTTTGTGACAAGTAGGTCATGCCTCACAAGCCTTACTGAATTCTTAAAGGATGTGACAAAACACATTGATGAAGGTAGAGCAGTGAGTGTGGTGTACTTGGATTTTAGCAAGGCATTTGATAAGGTTCCCGATAGTAGGCTCATTTAGAAAGTAAGGAGGCATGCGATACAGGGAAAATTGTCTATCTGGATACAGAATTGGCTGGACCAAAGAAGACAGGGGGTGATAGTAGATTGAGAGTATTCAGCCTGGAGCTGGTATTCTGCAGAGCTCTGTTCTGGGACTTGTGCTCTTTGAGATTTTCATAAGCGACATAGATGAGCAAGTGGAAAGTGGGATAGTAAGTTTGCCAATGACATGAAGGTTGGTGGAGTTACAGATATTGTGGAGGGCTGTTGTAGATTGCGGTGGGACATTGACTGCTTGCAGAACTGGGCTGATAAATGGCGGATGGAGTTCAGCCTGGAAAAGTGTGAATTTATTTTGGAAGGTCGAATTTGAATGCAGAATACTGGGTTAAAGGCAAGATTCTTGGCAGTGTGATCAGAACTGTTAGGATATGATGTGAAGGAACAGAGGGATCTTGGGGTCTGCATTCACAGATGCCACCCAAGTTGGCAGGGCTGTGAAGAAAGCGTATGCTGTGTTGGATTTCATAAGCAGGGGGATTGAGTTTAAGAGCCACGAGGTTATGCTGCAGTTCTATAAACCCCTAGTCAGACCACACTTGTGTTAAGTTTTGATCACCTCATTATAGGAAGGACTTCGAAGCTTCAGAGAGGGTACAGGGGAGATTTACCAGGATGCGGCCTGGACTGGAGGGTATGTCTTATGAAGAAAGGTTGAGGGAGCTAGGGCTTTTCTCATTGGTTTGAAGAAAGATGAGAGGTGACTTGATAGAGGTGTACAAGATGATGAGAGATATAGATAGAGTGGAAAGCCGGAGACTTCTTCCACGAGTAGAAATGACTATCACGAGGGAACATAATTTTAAGGTGATTGGATAAAGGTTTAAGGGAGGTAGGTTTGTTACACAAAAAGTGGTGGAGTGTGGATTGCACTGCCGGCATGGTAGTAGAGTCAGATACGTTAGTCACATTTAAGTGACTCTTCGATAGGCACATGGATGATAGTAAAATGAAAGGTATGTAGGTTAGTCTGATCTTAGAGTAGGTTAAAAGGTCGACATTGAGGGTCAAAGGTGCTGTACTGTGCTATGTTCTATGATGTTCTGTCTTTATTTTAGATTTCTCACCTCTAGAGTATTTTATGCTTGCAAATGTTAGGTTCTATCTCAACGGCACATGCTGTACTTACTATGGGTATAATTATTGTATTTTAACATTTTTACATCTTCATTGTAGATTAATTCATGTGTACAATAAAGACAAATATTTTGGAAAAGATCCTACTTCTCTCTGATTGTCACAGTCTGCACCTAAAATATATTACGCATCAAGGATGTAAATACTTTTCTCTCCAAATCATTAGAAATTAATCAATGCCAGTAGTTGATTTTGTGCATGTGCATGTGTCTGTCTGTCAATCTATCTGAATTGCTGTCTGAGTGCAGTTAAAATTTCAGCTCCTTAAAAAAAACTCACAATGCACATGAAACAAAATTACAAATAAATAATCTTGGATAATGAAGTCAGGCTGTAGCAACAGATGGTCTGCAGTGATTTACAATGTAATAATCAAATCAAGTGTTTTTTTATCAAAATGGAGAAAGAAGCTGAAGAATGAAGCAAGTAAAATAGCAGATAGATTTTTCGTTTTACATTTAGTTTTAAATATTTGTATTTTGCTTTTAGTTGCCAATCAATTTTCATTGAGTGTGCCAGTGTGTTAAACCGGGAGCTTCAGAAAATATTCTTCTCCCACTTGATCTGGAATTATTACCTAACCATTCAGTAGGACACACCAGCCTAACATTACATGCATTACTTGCTACATTGCTATCCTGCAACTCATGGGTCACTGGATAATAATGTTCATGATTAGACAGATTCACATAGAAAACTATATTCTTACATGGGATATGGGCATCACTGTGCAGGCCAGAATTTGTTGTCCATCCCTAGTTACTCTTGGTGAGGTGTCTTCTTGAATGGTTGCAGTCCATGTGGTGTAGGAACACTCACAGTTTTGTAGGCGGTTTGAACCAGTGAATTGAATGAATAGTAATTCCTTTACAAAATCAGAATTGCATTTGTCTTGGAGGGAACCTCCAGGTGATGGTATTTGTTGCCCCTTATCTTTCTAGGTGGTTTGGAAGGTGACATTTAAAGAGCCTTAGTGACTTGTTGTGAATGGTAGACATCAGTGGTAAAGGGAGTGCATGTTGAAGATGATGGATGGGTGTCAATTAAATGGACTGCCTTGTCCTGAATGGCATTGAACTTTTCAGTTGCTACAGCTGCTCTCATTAAGTCAAGTGAAAAGCCTTTCCTCATATGCCTGATTTGTGCATTGTAGGCGGTGGGCAAGTTTCGATTAGTCAAGAAATTCTTCCCCAATTGCAGAATTCCCAATCTTTTGCAGACACCATTCCTTTAGACACAGCATTTATATTGTTTGTGCATTTCAGTTTCTGGTCAGTGGTAGGTTCACATCCCACCCCAATATTTATAGTAGGGACTTCAGAAATAGTACTACTATTGAATTTCAAGAGGAGATGGTTAGTTGTTTGGATGGTCATTGTCTGGCATTTGTTTGGGCTGAATGTTACTTGCCATTTCTCAACATAAATCTGAACCTTTACCAGGTCTTTCAGCACATGGACAAAAACTGCTTCAGGTTATGAGAAATTGTGAATGGTGTTGTAAATTATGCACTCATCAGCATACATTCCAAATTCTGACCTTACAGTGGAGGGTAGGTTATTGATGAAGCAGCTGAAGATGTTTGGGCCTCAGATATTACCCTGAAGATGTCCTGGGTCCAGATGTTTGGCTGCCAACAATGACAACTATTTTCCATTGAGACAGCTCCCCCACCCTTCCTGCTAAATCCCACTGAGATCAATTTTACAGGGGTTCCTTGATGCCAAATATCATTAGATACTGTACTCTCACTTCACCTTCACTGTAACCCATTTTAAGAATCCACCTTTTATATATATATATATATATATATATATATATATATCATAATAAGATCAGGACAAAGGATAGCAGGAGACAATTGTTTCCACCTTCAAGTCTGTTCCAACTTAATTTGGCAAAAGTGAGGACTGCAGATGCTGGAAACCAGAGTCTAGATTAGAGTGGTGCAGGAAAAGCACAGCAGGTCAGACAGTATCCGAGGAGCAGGAAAATCAATGTTTCAGGTAAAAGCCCTTCATCAAGAATTTGGTCTTGCCTGCTTTGCAATGTAACTCTATATGCCATCAAAAAGGCATACAGGAGAGGCACTGATTCTCTTCACTTTAACTTAATTGCCCTTACATAAAATTATTCAATGTAGTTAGTTACAAAGCAAGGCTGACCTATTTTCTGCCAAACATTCTTACCATTAACGCCTCATCACTCCTCAACTACCATAAACACTCCCTTTGTCTCCTGCTCTAAGCAACTACATCATCTTAATCCACCTTCCCATTTATCAAAAGAAAACATAATTTTCCGGCACACTTCAGTTCCAGAGAAGAGTCCGTTTGGAATTGAAGCATTAACTCTGTTCCTCTCTCCCCACAGTTGTTGTAAGCTCTGTTGAGTTTCTCCAACACATCTCATCTTTAGATCTCCAGCATCTGCAGAATTTTGCTTTTATAAGAAGATGTGATAGTCATTTCTGACTTCGTCAGCCTGTGACAATTGCCCCATAGCATGGTTTGCTGATCACCTCTTTTGTGTAAGTACTTTGCATGGAAGTCAATGCAAAATGATTAAAATAGCTTGATCTCAGTACTTGTGAAGAAACATTAGCTGTAGTTGGGTAAGTTCCACTGTGCCCTCAAGGTCTCTTGGAATTCCATTTCTTAGTAATTAGTTTCACAACTGATATTAAATTCAATGCCCTGAAGTCACTTTGTTTCTCATTTCTAACGCACCATAATTATCTTTAGTTTCTTGCTCTACTTATTGTAAAACTTTACATTGCAAAATATTGGAAGCAGCATGCGATAAACCAGTCTAAGTGCTCCCAAACTAAGGGTTCAGATCTAAGCTCCTTAATCATGGCATACCCAGTTGTGAATGGTTCTGAGCTCTTCAACAACTCAATGGAGGTAGAGGCACCACAAGTGCCACCCCCACCCTGAATTATGTGGGAGACAAGCGTGATTGTGTAAGACACAAAGCTAGAACTTTGATAACCATCTTTCAAGCTGAAGTGCTGAGTGAAAGATCCACCTCAACCTCCTACTGCAGTCTCCAGCCTGCCAATTGTCATTTTTCAGCCAATTTTATTCATGCCAAGCAGCAGGAGGTAAAGATAAAAGCAATGTATACAATGGCTTTGGGCCCCAACATCATTCCAGCTGTGATGCTCATGACTTGTGCTCAGAACTAGCTGTGCTCCTAACTAAGTATTTACAGACTAAATACAACACTGGCTTCCAGCTGACATTATGGAAAATAGACTATCTGTGCCCTGTCCACAAACAGCAAGGCAAATCCAACCTAAATAGTGACCAGTACATCAATTTATCAATCAGTCCACTTGATTGATACTTTACCTAACACCTTAAATAAACATCCCCTTGATTCCACTGCACTTTAGATGTTGCCTGAACTGCTGTTCTCTTCCAGCACCACTAAGCCAGAATCTGGTTTCCAGCATTTGCAGTCATTGTTTTTACCTCCCCTTCACTACTGACAGAGCGTGATTGCAGAGTGCAACATTTTCAAAACACAGTGAAGCAACTGAGCAAGCTCCCTTCAACAACAGCTTCCAAACTTGTGCTCTCACCCTCCTAAAGGATGAGGGAAGCATAGGGAAACCCGATGTACCCTTCCAAGTTATCTTGGCTTGCAATAACTTATTTCCTTCACTGTTGCTGAGTCAAAACGATTTCCTAATAGCACTGAGTCAAGTGCCTAAAATGTATAAAAGAATAAAATCTCAGACCACCAAATGATCAATTTGACTGAATGACTGCTACTCAGGATAGAAGTAATTCATATCAGGTTCATTCAGGACAAGAAAATAAACTTCACTTTTATATTACATTTAACTTTAATAAGAGCAGCGAAAATAATAGATTTCTATTTTATGCAACTCAAATTACACCCCATCAAAATCCAAAACATCACTTGCACTTTGTCATAATTAAAACAGATAAAACAAAAATGGTTTAACCAATACTATGAGTAGAAAAAATAATGTGTTTAAAGGTAGACAAAATTCCAAAGCTCAGACCACAAAGCAAGAAGTTACTTTTCTCCTGGACTTACAATTTTCCATTCAGACTGTATCATCTCTAAGGTGACATCCTTCAATTCAAAGGCTGATTGGGTGAACTTAGGTTTTTTTTGTGTGTGAATCATTTCTTTTAAACTTTCTCAGATTTTCTACATTTTGCTCCACATGGAGAGAAGGAGAGGGGGATACTTTTTGTCTGTAAACTCTGCATGTTTCTACGCTGCTGTTCCTGGAGCTTTAAGCTTCTCATGCCTTGGAGTTCAATCAATCGGGGGCACTTGTCAGGCAGAATTTCCGTAACTTGAAAGATTCTCAGGCTGTTCAGTCTCAAATTCTCCCTCCTACTGTTTTGATAAAGCAATGCTGTATCGCACAAATCACCAATATGTGATTCTTGAAATACAACTTGCAAAATTTTACTGTATTGTTTTTCAGTTACAATAATCCAACTTCCATTTCAGTTTATCTTCCTTAACTATGAAAAAAAAATTGAACTCTTACAGGACAAAACATCTCATGTCTAGTAATACAATTTAACAACTTTACAGAAAGACAATCGTGAAATTATTGGACATTTTTGGTAGAAAGTGGCCACATATTCTCCTATACACAGTCTATCACTGTTTCACTGGCAAACAATAAAAGCCCAAGAGACTGCACTTCACCTTTCAATTGTGCATCAATTGTTTGTTCAACAATTTCAGACCATTATATAGATTAGAGTGGCACTGGAAAAGCACAGCAGTTCAGGCAACATCCGATGAACAGGAAAATTGACGTTTCGGGCAAAAGCCCTTCATCAGGAATAGAGCCTCTACTCCTGACGAAGGGCTTTAGCCCAAAACACCGATTTTCCTGTTCCTCGGATGCTGCCTGACCTGCTGTGCTTTTCCAGCATCACTCTAATCTAGAAGCTGGTTTCCAGCATCTGCAGTCCTTGTTTTTACCTAACTTCAGACCATAACCATTTTGACTCTGCATTTGCATATTTTGCACTGCTTCCTTAGTTTCCTCTTTCTCTTCTATTCCATGGCAACTGTTCATCATTCTGCCAGTCACACCTCCTTGGGAGATGTTGCTACATTTTCCCATTACTATTCCCTTTGTCCTTGCATCACTAACACCTTTGACATCAACTTGCTGCTGTCTTCCATGTGATTCCAAACATTCCCTTTTGTTTGCTTTCTAAATTGATAATAGATAGAGTCTTGCTAGACATGGGAATCAAAGCTTTTCGGGGGAAGGTGGGAGTGTGGTGTATGGAGTCAGTTGCTCACACAAATCAGTTGAGCTTGTTGGATGGCACATCGGCTTCCAGGGGTCAAATGGCCTACAGGTAATATTATCGCTAGACTACTAATCCAAGGAGCTGAAAATGTGTTACTGGAAAAGCGCAGCAGGTCAGGCAGCATCCAAGGAGCAGGAGAATTGACGTTTTGGGCATGAACCCTTCTTCAGGAAGGCACATGCCCGAAACGTCGATTCTCCTGCTCCTTGGATGCTGCCTGTCCTGCTGTGCTTTTCCAGCAATACATTTTCAACTCTGATCTCCAGCATCTGCAGTCCTCACTTTCTCCTACTAATCCAAAGACCCAGGTGTAGTGACTGGAATGAAGTTGACCAAGTAAATCTTGTTGAGTATGAGATCCCTGATTGGGCTGTCAACCTAGGCCAACCAGGGAGCCCTGGCTGTTGGATATAAACAGGAGTTTCAGAGAGCTTCTTCTCTCTAAGGACTTGCACTGAGCTAGATGGGCAGAGTTCATGTACTGGGGTTGGGTAAATAAGAGGTGACTTGTTGACATGGTGACCAGCCACTGTGCAGTTGTTTCAGTGACCATGAAAATAAACAGTGTGGTCCTGAAGAAAGATCCCTTGTAACAGTTGTCTTTGAGTTGGGGTAAGCATTTCTGGCATAATGCCTTTATTTGGGAGGCTTGACTCATCCGATCCTGCCATCGAAGACTGAGCCCAGCAGAAAGAATGCGGGCATTCCGGGCAAATGACATCTTACAATTGTGGACCCACAGCACTTTTGGTTATTAAGAGCCTAACTCTCCCCGAGGCACCAGACACAAAACCTTTCAGGAGTTGACAGGTTCAGTTAAGGAATATTATGACCCCAAGCATCCTCTTATTCTGAGACACTGTCAGTTTCATTTAGCAGTCCAAGAACCAGGGGAATCCATGTCAGGATTTTGATGAGGTTAAGATGACTGGCAGAGGCATGAGATTTTATGTCAACCCTGACTGAGATGCTGAGAGACCATTTGGTATGTGGGATTAATATGCAAAAGTGCCAACTAGCTGAAGTCCAATTGGACTTCAAACTAGCATTGCAACAGCTTTGTAATTATAAAATGTGGCTAATGGAGCATTGGAGTGATAGGATATCCCCCAAAAAAGTGGACACCCTCAGCTGTCCGACTGAGCTTGGGGACCACTTGAGTGTAGGCAATCGCAGGGCCTCTCGCATGACATAATCCCCAAACAAAACCAAGCCTCAGTCAAAGGCTAAAATGTTCATCAGGTCTGGGCCACAAGCCTCTGTAGTTACTGACAGAATGTAGAGTCAAGACATCAAACGCATCCTATGAGGCCTGACTTCAGTAAATGAACTAATTCTCCAGGAGAATGCACACCCTGGCAAGTCCACCTACATGTGGCTTGGAACAGTTAAATTGCTTAGCAACATGCAAATCAAAACAAATCAAAATAAATATCTGGTTAAATGGAGGTTGATATTGGAACAGTTGTATCAGTGATTGCTGAACCAGTCTTTAACACGATGGAAAGAAGAAGGCGAAGAGGGGATTTCATAGAGGCATACAAGATGACCAGAGAATTAGATAGGGTCGACAGTGAAAGTCTTTTTCCTGGGATGATGATGTCAGCTTGTACGAGGGGGCATAACTGCAAATTGAGGGGTAATAGATTTAAGACAGATGTCAGAGGCAGGGTCTTTACGCAGAGAGTGGTAAGGACATGGAATGCCATACTTGCCAAAGTAGTTAACTCAGCTACATTAGGGAGATTTAAACAATCCTTGGACAAGCACATGGATGACTTTGGGATAGTGTAGGGGGACAAGCTGAGAATAGTTCAACATCGAGGGCCGAAGTCTTGTTCTGCGCTGTATTGTTCTATGTTCTATGTTGATAATGGAGGACTCAGTGATGGAATTGCTGTTGAATGTCAAGGGGTGGTGTTTTGATTTTTTTATTGGAGATGGTCGTTGTCTGGTATTTGTGTGGTGTGCATGTTACTTGCCACTTGTCAGCCCAAGTCTGGATATTGCCTATATCTTGCATTTAAACATGGACTGCTTCAGTATCTGAGGAATCTTAAATGATGCTGAATACTGCAATCATTGGCGAACATTCCCATTGCTGACATTATGATGAATGGACGGTCACTAATGAAGCAGCTGAAGATGGCTGGACCTAGGACACTACCCTGAGGAACTCCTTGGCACTGCTTCTTTTTCACTGATACCATCTGAACTTTGGTGCATTTTCTGTTTCCATATCTGATTTTCAGCTCTGCAGTACTTTGCTTCAGCAATTACTCAAAAAACTGGACCAATTAAATGATCGTTGTGAAGTTGAAAGGACAGTGATTGAATGCATGGTGGCACATTATAACTTTTTCATCACTTGATCGTATACTTCTTCTAACAAACACTGTACTCTTGTTATATTTCAGTACATTTATCAATGGAAAAATTAGTGCAGCTCTCAAGAGTGCAGCTGTCCTCCTTAAATGCCAAAAGTCTAATTCTGCTAAATAGAACATAAAATTATTGACTATCCCTACACAATTTCAGACCTGAGTCATAATAAATATTTTTCCCTCTGATCGCTCCCTGACAACAGCAGTACTTACGCATGTCCAAAACACAAGTAACCTGCTTCAAACTAATTAATGAAAGGTTCTACATCGTCCTCTTTATCAGGACCTTGCGGAATTAAGAAGCCAGCATTCCTGCAAATAACTGTCTATCAGGTTCAAGGACGGTATTTGTTCAGCTTAAGAGTAACGATTTGCAAATTCCAAAAAAAATGAAACTTACATTTGCACCTCGCAAGTGTATTGACGAGCTGTCAAAGTTAAAGAGCGAATGTTGTTAATATTGATTAGTCTTTACTGCTAGCATTAATGGTGTTATTCTTACAGTAAAACATTTACTTGTATGATGAAAGGCGTCTGTCTGCATTTGGAGGCTATATCAGTCGTACGAGTGGGAGCTGATAGCTCACTGTGTAAGGATCAATCTGGAAGACCAATTTGCAGATCATTGAAATTAAAAATGAAAATGCTGGAAATACAGAGCAGGCCAGTTATCATTTCTCAGGATTATGGTGCTCTGGGTATGTACCTGAAGATTTTAATTTCAGATCACTGCATAATTCCAGAGCAGATTAATGTTCTCACTGTCTGTGTACTGATAAATCAAGTATAAAATAACCTTTATTTTAAACTCCATTATCTACTTGCAGTTTTAAAAAGCCATTTGTGGAACATGGACATTGCAGGCTCATACAGCATTTTATTGCCTGTTCTTAGTTGCCATTGAGAAGATAATGGTGAGCTGTCATCTTGAACCACCAAAGTCCATCTTCTGGAGGTAAGCCCACAATGCCATTATTGAAGGAATTCCATGATTTTGACCCAACAATGCTGAAGGTACAACGCTATATTTCCAAGTCAGAATGATGAGTAGCTCAGAGGTTGATGTTGCTCCAATGTATCAGCTGCACTTGTCCTTCTGGATGGTAGTGATCATTCGTGGATTTGGACGATGCTGTCTAAAGAACTTTGGCAAATTTCTGCTGTGCATCTTGATAAAAGAATACCTACTTTCAAGTTTATGTATCAGCAAATGATTTTGCATGGTAGATGGAACCTTGCTGGTATATGTGAGAACCAGCCTGAATGTAGATGGTTCAGAGAAACAAGGAAAACGACATACGCAATACAAAGAGACAGAATGAGCAGAAACTCACAGCTTACATGAAAGGGAATTAATTAATTGTCTCTTCACATATAAATGGTACAAGAGAGGAATGAAATCACACTGGGAATTTGTGTGAAGATGCAGAGAGTATGAGATGAATTTTAAATGAATATTTCATCTCTGTATTCACAAAGGAAAGGGATGATGTGGACAGAGTAATCCAAGAGGAACAGTATGAAATATTCAACAAAACAATTATAACAAGAGAGGAAGTGTTAGAGGAGTTAGAATCTTTGAAAATGGATAAGTCGCCAGGGCCAGTTGGATTGTTCCCTAGGATGTTGAAACAGGTCAGGGAGGAAATAGCAGATGGTCTGGGGATTATTTTTCAATCTTCAGTCGACACAGGTGAGGTGCTACAGGACTAGATGAATGTAATATGGTTCTGTTTTTAAAAAGCATACAAAGGAAATGTCAAACAATTATAGACCAGTTTAGATTCCCTACTGTGTGGCCCTTCGGCCCAACAAGTACACACCAACTCTCCGAAGAGTAACCTACCCAGATCCATTTCCCTCTGACTAATGCACCTAACACTATGGACAATTTTGCATGGACAATTACCTGACCTGCACATCTTTGGACTGTGGGAAGAAACTGGAGCACCCGGAGGAAACCCACACAGACAATTGCCCAAGGCTGGAATCGAACCTGGGACCCTGTGAGGTAGCAGTGCTAACCACTGAGTCACCATGCTGCCAAGTTAGTCTTACTTTGGTGGTGGGTGTTCAGTTGCTGCTGCTTTTCTTCATACGTGTTAGTGACTTGAACTTGAGGTGTACAGTTCCAATATTCAAGCTGAAATGAGGAATAACAATGTGAAACGAGAAATGAAGAGGGCTAAAAGGGTCATGAAATATCCCTAGCGAGCAGGGTTAAGGAAAATCCCAAAGCCTTTTATTCATATATAAGGAGCAAGAAGGTAACTAGAGAAAGGGTTGGCCCACCAAAGAACAAAGGAAGTAAGATATGCGTGGAGTCAGAGAAAATGGGTTAGATTCTTACTTTGCATCAGTATTCGCTAAGGAGAGGGACATAACTGATGTTGAGGTTAGGGATAGTTCTTTGATTAACCTAGGTCAAGTTGCATAAGGCTAGAGGAATTGTTGGGTATTCTAAAAAGGCATTAAGGTGGATAGGTCCCCAGGACCAGTTAGAATCTATCCCAGGTTACTGAGGGAAGTGAGAGAGGAAATAGCTGGGACTTTAACAGATATCTTTGCAGCATCCTTTAAAACAGGGGAGTTCCCAGAGGACTGGAGAATTGCTAATGTTCTCCCCTTGTTTAAGAAGTGTAGCAGGGATAATCTAAGTAATTATATAGACCAATGAGCCTGACATCAGTGGTAGGGAAGCTACTAGAGAAGATAATAAGGATTGGATCTATTACATTTGGAAGAAAATGGGCTTATCAGTGATAGACAGAATGGTTTTTGTGCAGGGAAGGTCATGTCTTACAAACCTAATAGAATTCTTTGAAGAGGTGACAAAGTTGATTGATGGGTGAAGGGATGTAGATGTCATATACATGGACTTTAGTAAGGCATTTGATAAGGTTCGCCGTGGTAGGCTGATGAAGAAGGTGAAGTTGCATGGGGTCCAGGGTGTTCCAGCTCGATGGGTAGAGAACTAGTTGGGCAACAGGAGACAGAGAGGAGTAGTGGAAGGGAGCCTCTCAAAATGTAGACCTATGACCAATGGTGTCCACAGGGTCCACTGGGTCCAGTGTTGTTTGTGATACACATAAAACATTTGGAGGAAGGTGTAGGTTGCTCCATTAACAAATTTGGTGGAGGAGCAGATAATAAGAGGGACTGTCAGAAAATACAGCAAAATATAGATGGATTGGAGAGTTCGGCAAAGAATTGGTAGATGAAGTCAAATGCGAGGTGATATGTTTTGGAAGATGCAATTCCAGAATGAGCTATACAGTAAATGGAAAAGTTCTGGGGAAAATTGGTACTGAGAGATCTGGGAGTTCAGGTCCATTGTTCCTTAACATTGTCAATCGAGTGATCAAGGAGACATATGGCATGTTTTCCTTGATCGGATGAGATATTGAGCACAAGAGTTGGCAGGTCATGTTACAATTGTACAAGACATTGGTTCTGGTAACCAGGATGTTGCCTGGCATGGAGGATGCTAGCTATAAGGAGAGGTTGAGTAGATTAGGATTATTTCCATTGCAAAGAAGACGGTTAAGGGGGGATCTGATTGAGGCCAACAAAATCATACTTTTTCCCAGAGTGGAGGATTCAATTACAAGGGGTCATGAGTTCAACGTGAGGGGGGAAAGGTTTAGGGGAGATATACGTAGAAAGTTCTTTATGCAGAGGGTGGTACGTGCCTGGAATGCGTTGCCAGCCAAGATGGTAGTGGCGGGAATGATTGTGTCATTTAAGATGCATTTAGAAAGATGCACGGATGGGTAGGGAGCAAAGCGATACAGACCCTTAGAAAATAGACAGCAGATTTTGATAGAGGATATAAATCAGCATAGGCTTGGAGGGCCGAAGGGCCTGTTCCTGTGTTGTAATATTCATTGTTCTTTGCTCTTTATATCAAAATTTGCATGAACCCATTGTAAACAGTTAAGAGGAAACTGTTAGAATTCAATAGTACCTGAACATTTTGCAGATGAAGCTTAACACAGAAAATTATAAAGTCATTCATTTCATCAGGAATAATAAGAGTCAACAAAAAAATTACAATGCTAAAGCAGGAGTGGGGAGTACAGGGACATAACACTGTAGGTATATGTGCACAGATCTTTGACTGTGGATTGGCAGGTTGAGTTAGTAGTTAAAAAGACACAATCCCTGAGCATTGTAAATACAGGTGCATTGTACAAAAGCAAAGAAGTCATACTGCCCCTTTGTGAAAGATCGCTTACCCTCAATTGGAGTATTGTGCTCAATTCTGGAGATTTCAATGTAAGAAGAAAATGAACATTTTAGAAAAAGCACAAGAGAGGATTGACAACAATGGTTCCAGAAGAGAGGGACTTCTGTTACATAGACAGATTGGAGAAGCCTGTGTTTTCTCTTGGAGAAAAGAAGATCGAAAAGAAAGTTGATAAAGGGGTTCAAAGTTCAAAACAAAGTTGAAAAAGAGAAATTGTTCAAACTGTTCTCATTGACTAAATGCCAGCAACCAGAGGGGACTGATTTAAAGTCAGTGACATCAGAACAAAAGTTGACATGAGGAAAACGTAACTGCATGATGAATAGTTAGAATTTAAAATAAACTGCCCAAGAATTAGGGTGTAGGTTTGCTCGCTGAGCTGTAGGTTTGATACCCAGACGTTTCATTACCTGGCTAGGTAACACCATCAATAGCGACCTCCATGTGAAGCGAAGCTGTTGTCTCCTGTTTTCTATTTATATCTTTCTCCTGGATGGGGTTCCTGGGGTTGACAGGAAATGACATCATCACAAACCCCAGGAACCCCATCCAGGAGAAAGAAATAAATAGAAAACAGGAGACAACAGCTTCGCTTCACCTGGAGGTCGTCACTGATGATGTTACCTAGCCAGGTAATGAAACGTCTGGATATCAACCTACAACTCAGTGAGCAAATCTACACCCTAAACCTCAATCTGAGCTACATACCTTCACAAACCTTGCCTAATAATTTGATGGAGGCAAGGTATTCAATCATGGCTTTCAAAAGGGAATTAGATAATCCATTGAATAGAATACATTTGGAGGGCTATCATGAAATAGTGGGGAGTGGTAATCACCACATTGTTTCCACAGAGAACCAACATACACTCGACAGACCTAATAGTCTCCTTTTTGTTTTACAACAATCGAAGATGCTCTAATTCAGTGTAGGACACTAATGTGGTAAGCCATAAAGAGATTTCAAATTGTTGTCCAGATGTAAAACTGATACATTGGATCTACCACAGAAGCCACTTGATTTACATTGCCATTGCACTTTCTGTAAAAGTTTTGTCATGTTAAAGCAGAGTGAAAGCCAATTTGGCCCAATTTGTCTTTTCTGGTAAGAAGGTGTTGAACATATATTTGCCAATTAATAAAACTGATTTGAAAACATGGATTGGGGAGAACTAAAGCTAAGAAGGTTATTGTACTAAACAGAGATACTTGCACAGAAAATTGAAAGATAATAATTCTGCCAATCATCCCTGTAGGTGATTGAGTGTACTGGCCTGTTGGAGATAGTATGATCAATTGGAGATCTCTTTATTTGAATGATTCACAGGAGGAACATGTCGTTAATGGTGTAACCCATATTTCAGCTAGAGTTATGGATAATGTGTTCTGGAAGGACTAAGACTGATTAGTACTAACATTGTAGCTCCACAACAGTGCATTTATCATCCCTTGTATGTGTCCATGTGCCTCAGGAACAATAAGATATTTCCAATGCATGGTCATAGAGCGTCATAGAGGTGTACAGCATGTAAACAGACCATGAGGTCCAATCGATCCATGCCGAACAGGTATCCTGAATTAGTCTAGTCCGATTTGCCAGAACTTGGCCCATATCCATCTAAACCCATCCTATTCATGTGCCCATTCAGATGCCTTTTAAATGTTCCAATTGTCCCAGCCTCCACTACCTCCTGTGACAGCTTATTCCATACATGCACCACCCTCTGCATGAAAAAGTTCATTGGTCTTTTCTGGATAATACATCAGCCAATTCACTCAAGGTATGGTCATATAAAGAGAAACAATATGAATTATCTGCCAGTTTGTTTTTCTGCATCACAGAAATAAAAGAAAATTTTTAACTTCATTTTGGGAAGGCAGTTTAATGTCTTTTCAAATGAATGCACCTCACAATACTACTCTGCAGTAAAACAAAGAAGTGCTGATGCTGGAGATTTGAAACATACAAGAACAGAAGTTCTGAAGGGTCATTAGACTCAAAACATTAACTGTGTTTCTCTCTCTGCACGGGTGCTGCCAGACTTGTTGAGTTTCTTCTGAAATTTCTCGGTGTGTGCTACTTTTCTGAAATATCTGCTCAGATCATAAGCTCTGAAGCTGGACTTAACTTCATCGATACCAAAGACAATAATGTTATCCATCACCCAATGTTGACACCAAATGGTCACTTTGTTCAAGGTTTGCACCAAAACCCCTTCATTGTCCTGGTGCAGTTTTCCCATCCTTTATCATGTCAGCTCAGTTATTCTGCCTGCACGCCCAACCATTTTCCATCTCAATGTCTGCTTTTCCTGACTCCCTACAACAGTTTCCTCCTGTTCATTATCTCTTCATCAACCCCCACACCTTGCAGCAACCAACCAGAGTACTTGCTTCTAGATGCTAGCGGTTCAATAATAATAACAGCATATTGCATTTATAAAATGCCTTTAACATAGTAAAGCATCTCACAGTGCTACACAGATAGGTTATTGAACAAAATTTGAAGCTGAGCCAGGTAATAAGATAATTAGACTGCTGACCAAAACCTCAGTCAAAGTGGTAGGTTTTAAGGAACCTCTTTAAGAATGAAACTTAGACAGAGAAATGGGGAATTTTGGGGAGAATATTTCAAAGTTTCAGGCCTTGGCTGGTGAACACATGATCCAGAACAATGATGCAATTAAATTCTGATATGTGCGGACGGCCATAATTGGAGGAGCACAGATATATCTGATCGTTGTGGAGCATGCACTGTGATTGACTTTAACTGCCCCAGAGGCAATTAGGAATGGGCAGTAAATGCTGGTCCAGCCAGCAACATGCACATCTTCTGTATTACTAAATAAAATGAATAAGATACAGATTTAGGGATGGTCAAAGCAAGAACAGGATTCAAAAATAAGATTTTGAAAATTGAGACATTATTGAACGGGGAGCCATATGCAGGTCAGTCAGCCCATAGATGACAGCAGTGATTCAGCAAATTCCTCATGTCGGCAAAAATGAGGACTGCAGATGCTGGAGATTAGAGTCAAGATTAGAGTGGTGCTGGAAACACACAGCAGGTCAGGCAGGCAGCATCCGAGGAATAGAAAAATTGACGTTTCGGACTTCTGCCTGAAACATCGATTTTCCAGATTCCTCATGTCGCCTGAAGTTCTGAAGAAAGAGTCATGCGGGACCTGAAAAGCTAACTTTCTTTCCATCTCCGCTGTATTTTCCCAGCATGTTCTATGTCTGTTCTACATTTCCAGAGGTTGCCTCTTGCTAGTTTATTAGTCCTCCCTTTTGTCTAGCAATTTTTCCTCAGCTCACATGACTGGTGCTTTTCCTGCATCCATGCACACTACAGAAACCGAATCAATCTATTTGCCTGTTCATCAGCACTTGCATTTCCCTTTTTTTGCCCTTCCTTCTCCCAAACATCAATGAACTGAAATTAACTAAAGCCACTGCATCTTAGCTAGTCCAGTTCCACAAAGGTACGATCCGACTTACAATAGATTTCATCTTAGACCTTTAACCTTCAACTTTTCACATGATCATGAGCATCAACAATTTAACCAATATTCTTTAAATCTAGCATTTTCTTTAGTGCTCCCTTCTATTGAGAAGTCAAACTTGTTCAGGTTTTGATGAAAGCCCTTTCATTGCAAAGATTTTTCTTTGTGCTTAAAAAGTCAAAGGATTTCAGGATTGAATGACATATTGTTCCAAGTTCTATGGCCAATGTCACCTTCATTCACCTCTAGAACACTTTGTCTGTAAAGGATGTGACAACACTCTTTGATGATGGAAGAACAAAGGCATTTTTTTAAAAAAAAATCATGCCTTGTGCAGTCTCCTCCATACTGTGAGGTTTCAGTGTTTCTGTATTGGAAAATATTTGGTAGAGACACAATTGTCTACATGGGCAAAAAAATGAATGTGTGTGCCATTGGTGTGGACAACTGATTATACAAGAGCAAAAGCACACTGTTGGTTTGATGTGTTTCCAGCATCTCCATATGACCGCAGTCTTGGTTGAAATTTAAATGGGTGGGAAAATGGACAGGTAAACTTTAAAAAATTGAATCTTACACCCTGAGAAAGAAACCATTTGACCCAACCTGTCTGTCTTGGAAATTTGTAAAAGATGTCCAACTAAATCCCAGACCCCAGTCTCCAGGGAGCACATGGTGGCATTAATCATTGCACATCTCATATTTTTCTCACCGTCTACCCTTAACAGTTTTATCCATTTCAAAGAGATTACCTCTCAGTCTTTACACTAGAAAATGACTGAAACTGCAAGCAATACTCAGAGTGCCTCACCAGCACCCTATACAGCAGCAGCATAACCTCCCCGCTTTTTAAACTCCATCCCTCTAGCAATTAAGGACAAAATGCCATTTGCCTTCTTATTTACCTGATGCACCTGCCAACTAACTGTATGTGATTCATGCACAAGGACACCCAGATCCCTCTGTAAAGCAAAAAGCTGCAATTTTTTTATTGTTCACATAATTATTCCTACCAAATATCTTATATAATACTGCCATTGCCAATTCTAACTGATTGTCACCGATAACAACTGCACGTTTTAAAGAAAAATGTGAAAAGGAGTTTGAAATTGCATGCAAATTTTAATAAAAGAAGCTAACAAATGCCCTGTCTAAGAAGCTAACAAATGCCCTGTCTAAACAATGGGATAAGCTATAGCAATTCAACTTGTTTGATCTTGTTTTATTTGGCTGCCAGATGGAAGAGAACAAAAGTGAATTGGAATTTCCAAGTAGAATTAAATTTTGTGATATTTTATTTACTTTTTAAAGTATAATGTTCAGTGGGTGTAATTCTTTTATCCATTTTCATGCAATGTATTAATCATGCACTCATAATTTATACAAGCTTACTTGTTTATTGGATTAAAGAAAGGTACTAGCCCAATTACAATCACATATACAAATGCATATGTTTTTGTTATCATTTAATCAGCAAATTGTCATTTAAAAATCTTCATTCTCTGGAACTTAAAAGGTGAAGACTGACATCAACACGAAAAGCACAAAATCAGTAGCGGTAAGAGCTGCTTAAAATTATCACAGAAGAAGACACCATGGAATGGGACAATATAGAAGGAAGCCATTTGGACCATTGAGACTATACTGGTTCTGTCAAAGATCAGTTCAGTAAGTCACCCACCTACTCTTTCCCCCATTAAGAGGCAATATAATTTAAGTGTTGCCATTTTAATGATGAGTTTGCAACAGCAGGGGCTTCACAGGTATGTATTCATGTTTGAAGGTGACAGGACAAGTTGCTGATGTGTGTTTCGGGATGTGGTGGCTTAATGGCAACATCACTGGGCTAGGTTCAAATCTCACCATGATTTAACTTCTCTTAATGAATGATCAATTTGACAGCTAGTCACAGTGATACAGCCACCAACTTACATTAAGTGGTCCACAAGGGAAACAAATCTGCCATCCTTACCTGGTTTGGGTGATGTGTGACTCCAGCCACACAGCAATGTCTTAGTTGCCCTCTGAGATGGCCTTGCAAGGCAATCAATTCAAGGCGATGTATTTAGGGATGGGCTACAAATGCTGGCCTTGCCAATGACGTCCCATGAAAGGAAAACATGAGTCATTCTAATATTGATATCCAAAACAAGGAAGGGAGTGGAGTTGATGAGTGAAGCCTTGAGCTGTTTGTCTCTAGCTCAACTTGTCTCTAAACAGTTGGTATCCCATGTTCTATTCTGGACACCATCTGACAGGAAGAATACAAAGGCCTTCAAGAGAGTACAGAGAAGGTTTGCTCAGGACTTTACCAGGAATAACAACTTTATTGAATTAGCAATTCAAGAAGAGGTGTTCTCCACAGAGCCCAGAAGGTTAAAGGGACACGATATTATGAGGAAAACTTTTGATGCAACAAATAGAGACAAACTATTTCTTTTAGCGAGTGCTCGGTCACCATTGCTTAACAAATTAAATTATGGAAGATCACTCTCAGAACACAGAACAATTGGATGCATTTTTGAAGTTATGAGGAAAAGATGGGCATGGATCACACTTCCAAACAGTCAGCACAGACATGTTGGGTGAATGGCCTCTGCTACTCCAGTAAAACTGCATAAACAATATCAGCAGAATTGAGTAGATTGTGATTCCAACAAAGAACACTGCCTCAGGAAAGCCCAGATCATGGCACTCCACTGTATTTGCTAGTTTTTCTTTCTTCACAGAAACAATTATCCTGTCAATTCACCACACACTGTTGCACCTCATTTCATTATATTTGAGTCACAAGACATACTGCTGGTAGAGTCAAAAGCTTAACATGCAAACGTTGAAAAACCCAACAACTGAGACCTTGTACTATGCAGTTATAGAGCATCAGAAATGAGTTTAACTTCACTCATGACCATAACTGATGTTCCTTTAGTAATTCCGAAGGCAACTATTCTCTCATTTGAGCACAGTGGCCATGTTATATCTCACTATGGTGCCTCAATTAATAAGAAGCTCTTTTTTTGTTCACTCTATTATGAAAGGGAGGAACGGAGAACTTACCTTCCATAAGATGAAGCTAAACTTCATTCATTAGACCTCAAAAAGCTCATTCTTTCCTGTTCAAAAGGCATTAATTATCAGTCATATCTGAATCAGGGCACTTTGCTTGTGTTTTGCATCTGTTTGGGTCTCAGACTGTCTAACTTCCATGAAGTCAGATGTTTACATGGCCAAGTTACATTGTTTGTTAACCAGGGTGGTGGGTTTTACCTAAGGGTCAGCGCAGCTCAGGTATCAATGCTGGAATCAAACTTGGGTCCCTGGAACTGTAAGACAGTAGTGCTAACCATTGAACCACCATTCCACCCTGCAAGAAATTCCCTTTCATCTCAGTGTTAAATTGACACCTATTTATTCTGAGACTACGCCCTCTAGTCTGGGACTCTCCCATGAGGGAAAATACCATCTCAGCACTTACCCTGTCAAGCCCCTTAAGAATCCGAAAAGTCTCAATGAAATCAGCTCTCATTCTTCTAAACCCCAATAAATAGAGTATGTGGGCGGCATGATGGCACAGTGGTTAGCACTGCTGCCTCACAGCGCCAGAGACCTGGGTTCAGTTCCCGCCTCAGGCAACTGTCTGTGTGGAGTTTGCACATTCTCCCGTATCTGTGTGGGTTTCCTCTGGATGCTCTGGTTTCCTCCACAGTCCAAAAATGTGCAGGTTAGGTGAGTTGGCCTGTAGTGTTAGGTGAAGGGGTAAATGTAGGGGAATGGGTCTGGATGGGTTGCTCTTTGGAGTGTCGGTGTGGACTTGTTGGGCCGAAGGGCCTGTTTACATACTGTAAGTAATCTAATCTAATCAACCTGCTTAACCTTTGCTCATAAGACAATTCCTCCATACATGGGATCATCCGAGTGAACCTCCTCTGCACAGCTTTGAATGAAATGATAGCTTTCTTAAATAAAGGGACTAAAACTGCTAACAGTGTTCCAGATGTGGTCTTACCAGCATCTTGTACAACTGCAGTAATATTTTCCTACTCTTATACTCCAACTTCCTTGAAATGAAGGCCAACATTCCATTAGCCTTCCTAATTACTTGCTGCACCTGTGTGCTAGCTTTCTATGTTTCATACACAAATACTTCCTAGTCTCTTTGTGTGGCACCTTTCTGCAGATTTTCTCCATTTAAATAAAACCCTGTTCGTTTGATTTGATTTAATTTGATTTGATTTGATTTGATTGATTTATTGTCACATGCACTCAAATACCATGAAAAGATTTTTTTACAAGCAATACAGGCAGATCATAGTACATAAGGATGTACAGATCGTGCGTGAGGCAAGAACAACATTATTAGCATTGTTTGAAGTTAAAGAATCCATTCATCAGTCTAATAACAGCCGGAAAGAAGCTGTTCCTAAACCTGCAGCTATGTGTGTTCAGGTATGTATCTTCTGCCTGATGGAAGGGGTTGTAGGAGATCATTACTGGGCTGCGATTGGTCTTTAATGATGTGGGCAGTGATTCCACGACACTGAACCATGTAAGTGGAGTCCATGGATGGAAGGTTGGCTGCCGTGATGGTCTGGACTGTGCACACAATCTTCTGTAGTTTCTTATGGTCTTGGGCAGTGCGGTTGCCACCCCAGGCTGTCATGCACTTGGACAGTATGCTATCAATGTTTTCACTTCCAAAATGAACAACTTTACATTTTCCCATTTTATACTCTATTTACCAACTTTTGCCGACATATGTTCAATATCTGCCAGTAAACTGTTTGTATCCCTCTCATAATTTGCCTTTCCACCTATTTTTAATGTTGTCTGAAAATTTCACAATAGTGATTTTGTTTTCTTCTTCCAAGTCTCCCTCCTCACTTTTGTGTTTTGGAAATAAACATTCATGGTTTTGTTTGTATTTGTCCAATTGTTTGCCTGTAGGTGATATTCTTCTACTAGACAATGACAAGACATGGCCGAACAATGACTCAATAGGATTAGGTAGTGTTGACCTATACAGTGTCTCGATGAAATGTAGTTAGGGAGGGATGATGTGTGGTGTGGTAAAGTGGTTAAACACCAACTAGTGTGAGAGAATGGGATTGTATGTGCCAGTATTAGCCAAGTTATCTATTTGCCATAGGCAACATTGCTTTGTGGCTATTGTACCGCGACTTTGCTATTGAGGGGCAACATCACCTGGCCAAAGCTTATATTGGTGTATGCTTTCAAAGATGGTGCAATGCAAGGAATGCCTGTCTTTGGGTAGATGTCTGCAGGATAGCAAGTTATTGTGGGAAGGCCATATGTGGTAACGTGATGAAAACCAGACATAAGCGACACCATATGGGACAAGGTAATCAATAAATGTGGCAACTTTGGTAAGATATGGCACTAGACTTTACAGCTACAAACCCGCCAAAACAGCTTGACTCATCCCAAAGTTCGCCAAAAAAATGATTCATCTCCAAGATTATTTGTCAAAACATTCCATTAAAATGAGAGGGCTCTGTATTAATTCAAACATGTTGACTTTGCATGGACATGACATAGATCTGTACCCTTTTGAAGCCACAGTGATGGGTAATATTACTGAAGAAAGATACTTGTTTCACAATGGTTTAGGTCCATGAAGCTTTCAGTTTTGTTTTGTTGAAGGCGGAAGCTCTCTACAGATGAATCAACCCATAAATGAACATTCCTCTGTTCATTTTCTTGATGGTGAGGATGAGGAGCTCAAGCAACTGACAATCTGGAGAAACCTCCAGGAACTTCAGTGACCAGCTTCTTACAGAGTCTAAGATGTGTCAATTTACACAAATTCCCCACAAGAAAATAGGAGCAGAGGGCCTTACAGACACAGCCCAAGAGTTGGCAACAGAGTTTCACATTGAAATTGTGAACCCCAGAGTAGCAGTGAGTAGCAGAGAGTAATCACTTACTTTTGGCTGTGATGATTGTTCACATTCAGGAATGTTTTCACAATGCTTCATCATTTTAATCGACAATGTAACAAATGCAGAGAATTTATGGATGGTTAAAGCTTTGAGTTGGAGTATGTACACTGGAATACATCAAGTCAGTTGAATATGCCCACCACCTGTCAGAAATTGGTGAAGGGATTGCAGAGAGATTCAGACATAAAGGGATTGAGACAGGTTGGAGGTTGCTAGAGTCATGGAGTCATAGAGATGTACAGCATGGAAACAGACCCTTCGGTCCAACCCATCCATGCCGACCAGATATCCCAACCCAATCTAGTCCCACCTGCCCATATCCCTCCAAACCCTTCCTATTCATATACCCATCCAAATGCCTCTTAAATGTTGCAATTGTACCAACCTCCACCACTTCCTCTGGCAACTCATTCCATACACTCACCACCCTCTGCAGGAAAACTTTACCCCTTAGGTCTCTTTTATATCTTTCCCTTCTCACCCTAAACCTATGCCCTCTAGTTCTGGACTTCCTGACACCAGGGAAAATACTTTGCCTATTTATTCTATCCATGCCCCTCATAATTTTGTAAACCTCTATAAAGTCACCCCTCAGCCTCCGACATAAGACCATAAGACATACGAGCAGAAATTGGGCCATTCAGCCTATCAAGTCTGCTCAACCATTCAATCATGGCTGATAAATTTCACAACTCCATTCTGTTTTCTCCCCGTAACCCGGAATCTGGTGCCCCCATGAGAAAGACTGTTTAGGTGATGAATAGTGAAAGTATGATAAGAATTATGGTTAATGATCATATGGTGAAATCAGGGCCAGGTATACAGAGGATGGCAGCCAGAAGATAGACCTAGTAGGTATTCCTGTGTCACTTCCATTACACGTTGTAGGGGCACTGACTTGATGAAAAATGGGACTTCCACCTCTCAGTGGGATGAGGTTCAAACCTCTGGAGCTGCCAACTAATGTGTGACCCTGGCAGTGCCATAACTAAGTAATGAGACCTGATGGAACTGTAACCAATCCCAAACAAAGCGAATCAGATCCATATCCAGGGTCACAAGAGACATTGGGTGGGGAGGATTTAGTCACCCTTTGAGAAGGGAGGGAAGCAGGGAGGGGAGGTAGGGATGCCAGTGTTGGAAGGGTGAATTTTAAAGTACAAGTGGGGAGGAAGGAAAGGAGTTCACTATCATCTGTGCGGTTAGGAGGGGATGTTCTCTTGATGCTCAAAGGGGACCCTCTGAAGATGGTACCTGCCCCACCTCTCACACAGTCTTAAAAACTCTCCTGAAAGCAATCAACTGGCCAACTGCATTATGACAAAGAAAGGGTAATATTACAATCAATTAAGCTTTTAACAAGCTCAATTGACCCTCAATTATTTTATTACGTACGCTTGGCAGGCTGCCAATTTCAGTGCCCACCCACCACGATGATACTTTAAATCAAACATGCTATTAGCCAGTTCACTGTGACCGGGAATCATTGTCCTAGCTAATCTGCTATCATGATCATTGCAAAACAGACCTTATTTTCACACTGCTACTCTTAGGGAGACTTCAAATATGCATTAAAAGGATTACATTAAAATGTACAAGACCACAAAATTGCAATGAGTTGGCTTGAATAGAAAGCATGTATTCATATGAGAATGACGATTGACTATGTGATTCTTAGTGCAAACATAGCTAATACGGAGTAAACACCGTCAAACAAGCTAATCAAGTTACTTCCTCAGACTGCTGTCCCTTTATTCTCACTGCATTGGCTTTATTTCTAAAAAGTAGCAATTTAGATTTTTAAAAATTTGACTAAAACATATGCTGAAAACTAGTGACTAACATAATTATGTGAAATTCACAACACTTCACAAATTGGTTTGCCATTTCACACACCTTGGCAGGTTGTAAGGAAAAAAGCTTGATTAGTTCAAGTCTAAATATTTAGAGTACCTCTGCTCTGTTCAAATTGATTCTGTAAGTTGCAACTCTCAACTTCATATCATAAGAAGAGATTTATTAAAGATTTCAAAATTATTTGTGATAGAGTGAATTCGGAAGAAGTGTTTCCATTGGCAGAAGTGTCATAATAGAACATAAATATTCTCATTGCCAATTGAAGAGATAAAATGAGATTTCTTTTTAGTGCAGTGAGATGTTATAATCTGGAATGTGGCTGAAAAGGTAGTGGAAACAAACTCAATAATAAGTTGCAAAAAGTATATATACCTGAAATGGGAGAAATTCAGTGTCAAGGGCAGGGATCAAGAGCATTGGGTTATGATTAGAGAGTTATTTCAATGAGGCAGTATAGGCACACTAGACTGAATCGCTTCCTTTGTGCGGTAAGACTCTTTGATTCTAGCAAGTCTTACAAGTGTTTAAAAAGAATTCTGACAGGCTTCTGTTGACACTGCCTTTCAAACATATCTGGTTACGTCATTGTGGAACTTCATAAAGTAGTTGGTGCTTTTATACAATTTGGCAATAAGACACTCATCTCAATGTTGAATTAAGGTCTGCATTTACTTAAAGTGGCTATTGAAAGAAATAAGACACTGCTTGATTCACCCAGGAGCATGGACCTTTGCAAATTGAGTGTCAGCCTTCTCACTGAAAAATCTCTTAAATGAGAGCTTAGGCCCATGCACCTTCAAAAAGAACATCAGTCACAATAATGGTATAAGACACGCATAACCTCAATCTGTCACAAATACACTACATTACTAGTCGAGTTATAGAGTCATACATTCGATGATAGATTAGCAACTCAATGTATGAAGCTCCCATTTGATCCTTTGAAATGGTGCCACACAAACTTTCACATGCACTGGGAAAGCAAACGGAGATTTGATTTAAAGTCTCCCCCAAAATACAGGAGATCTGACTGCATAGCACTCATTCGGTGGTGATCTAAACTCATAAGATAATCTAAAATAAAAGTAAAATTCTACGGAATATGATGATCAGAAATAAAAACAGGAAGTGCTGGAGAATCTTAGTAAGTCTGCCAGCATCTGTGGACAGAGAAACAGAATTAACAGTTTCTCAACTTGATTCTTTTTGGAACTGGAAGGTCGTCTAAATTAACTTTTCTCTTTCTTATTAGTTTACTTGGAAGCTTAACCTAATGAGTGGTAAGTAGCATGCATCCACACATGTGCCAAACAATAACTACCTCTAACAAATGACAATTAGTTAAAACAATTTAATCATCTCCCCTTGACATTCACCTGGTGTCACCATCACTGAGCATCCCACTATCAAAATCCCAATGTTCAGAAACTGAAGTGAAACAGCAATATAATGACTGCAACAACAGACAAAATGTCAGTGGTGGGATTGCTGTAGTGTGCAATACTCCAACTAACTGTCCAGTACCCATAAAGCACAAGTCAGGAATGTGACAGTAACATAGAAACATGGGAATTAGAGGTGGGAGTAAACCATGTGGTCCTTTGATCCTGATCAGTCATTCAATATGATCATGGCTGATTGTCAACGTCAGCTGCTTTCTCTTATTGCTTTTAAAATTTAAAAATGTATCTATCTTTTTCTTGCTTGACCCACCTTTCCTTACCTAGTTTGTTTTAAATAGGCAATATTCCACATTCGCCTGGATGAGTGCAGCTCCAAGAACACTCAAAAAGCTCAGGAACAATGAGGTAATTGATTTTTATTAAATTCGTTCACAGGATGTGGCATTGCTGATTATGGGAAGCAATGATAGTTACATGGTCACCATTAGCTTTTAAATTACAGGTTTTCCTTAACTGAACTCAAATTTCGCCACCTGTCTTGGTGAAATTTGAACCCATGCCCTCAGAACATGAACTAGGGTTCTGGATTGACTGCCCATTGATGTTACCATTTCACCTCTACCTCCCCTTTAATTAACACCTCAAACATTATTTTCCTCCATTACTGACATGGTGCCATCTACAAATTGCACTGCAACAACTCCCCGAGTCTTCTTCTAAAGCACCTGACAAGACCTTAGTCTCTACTTTTCAGGGGGACAAGGGAAACAGTGCATAGGAACACAACCACCTGCATGTTGCCCCCTAAAAGTGACACGTCATCCTGACCTGGACCTATTTTGTTGTTCCCTCACTGTCACCAACTTAAAATCAAGGAGCTCCCTTTGTCAGAACACTGTGGTATACCTCCACCACACACACTGCAGGAGATCGTAAAGGCATCTTTATGAGGGCAATTAAGGATGGGTAATTAATCCTGGCCTTGCCAGCAATGCCCACAACCTTTGAAACAGTAAATTAATCAAACTAAATGAGTTTGAATTTGTATCCTGTCCTTACGCCAACTTAGGGCATTCAAATTGTTTCAGACTGAGAATGTGCCGATATGTAATGGAGAAAATTCCCTAGCCAAATTCTGTACATAACAAGAGATAATTAAGAGCCATCACGGCATCTTAGTGTATTCAGCAGCCAGACTTACAAAGATAAAGAAAAAATAGGTGACAGCTTTGCTGCTTAAGATGTAAGTGTCTGAAAGGAGACAGTTAGGACTGCAGATGCTGGAAGCCGGAGTCAATAGATGTGGAACTGGAAAAGCGCAGCAGGTCAGATAGGATCAGAGGAGCAGGAAGAAGGATTTTGGCCCAAAACATTGACTTTTCTGCTTTTCTGACGCTGTCTGACCTGTTGTGCTTTTCCAGCTCCACATCAAGTGTCTGAAAGGGTTAATATTGATTACATCCACTATAATGACATCATATGGACTTTCAAGCCAAATAGCCTTGAAACCCAAAGGAGTCTGACCAAACTTTGACGGCCTCTTCACAATCTCTGAAACAATGTTTCTCCATGTCGATGGAACTTGTAACTAGTTGCGAACATGCAATAAGCTATTTTTTGTTTGATAAAGGCTATCTTCTCATGAAATTGGTAAGTGTTTCCTCTCCCATGCAGGGAACAAGTAGGCCATGGATATAAAAACTGAAAATAAAAAATGCTGGAGATCACAGCAGGTTAGGCAGTATCCATTCGATACTGCCTGACCTGCTGTGATCTCCAGCATTTTGTGTTTTCAGTTCAGGTTCCAACATCTGCAATAATTTGCTCGTAGGCCCTGAATATATCTGCACTTAAACAGGTTGGTGACACCAAGTGTACAACATGAGAATTTCTTAACTTGGTTTCACTGCACAGACAACATGATAAGCAACAGTTTGAAACCTTCACTCCCAGTGAAAGTTATCTGCTCACAAACCAACCAACAGCAAAAAAAGCTGAAGACTAAATAACCTTACAGCAGAAACCCCCATAACAAGATTTAACAAGGAAGAAATCCAATCGATGTTGAAAGCATCTACAAAGAGATGTGCTGTAGCGGGAGAGTTAGGAAACCACTGAAGAAGGAGCATTAGTGGCTTCAAAGCTGCATCACAAGGCGGCAGTCTGAAGGAACAGTCCTCCGTCAGAGTTAGATTGCAGAGCAAATGGTCATCGGAGGATGTGTGAGTAATGTTCAAATTGCCGGTGGACAAAAAGTAAGTTTTGAAAAAGTGCAGCAAGGCACTGCCACAACAGCAGGCACCATGAGGCACAATCACAGCAAGGAAAATCAAAGGCATTGAAAGCAATTTAAACTGAAGCTACAGAAATGGGGACATTGCAAAACCAGAATGAAGTGCCAAAGGTGCAGATTAGAAATCTAAGCAGCCTGACCAAATAGAATACGAAAAATTGGACTTTATCACTGCTAATGAAAAGACAAGAATCCTTCCATGTAATAAAGACACTTTATTCATTTTGCTTGGAGGACTTATGTTTGCAGGATTTCAAATTCTGTGGATGTTTTTTTTTAAAAGGTGCATTTGAAAATTCACTGTGGTCGTTGGATTTTTTTTCCCAAACAAGACTTCCTAAAAATCACTGATTGCAATGCTGTGGACCCTGCAGGTTTGGATCTTTTCAGTTTTCAGACATGTAGATAAAGAACATTCAACCAATGTTTTATAACTGAGAATTCTCACTCTTGTCTTCAAACATTCCAAAAAAATTAACAATGTTAAACAGCAAAGGCTAAAAAGCTGCTTTAAAAGGGAGTTCTCTGATTGTCTTTATAGTTTGGGGAAGCTCAATACTGAAGACAGCAGCACAAGGACAAAAATGTTAATTATGTTTTGATACACCCAGGGAGGCACCACATCCTTTAATTAAACAAATTGAAAACAAATTGCAGAGAGAACCTAAATGAGCACCATTTCCTCTGTTACAAAACCAACCAAGTGGTCCTCAGGTTCATTGCTGAACCAAAATCTGATGATTCCATCTGAATTTGTTTTATCCTTACGCCATTCAACATTATCATGTTGACAGAAATTGTATCTCTACAACTGATGAGAATTTAGCCACACTATCCAAAAGTACCAACCTCAAAAATGGATTGTGGTCGATGCCATCAATCAAGTCATTGAGTTTACAACATTCATTATTCCATTTGGGAGCTCTTCCTTCAGCAGTCTATCATTTGGGTACCGTCTTGGGCTGGGCCCAAAACTTTTTCAGTGGATTATGTTAAATAACTTAGAAGGTCTTAGAGTCATAGGGGTGTACAGGGAAACAGACCCCTCGGTCCAACTCGGCCATGCTGACCAGATATCCTAAATTAGCCTCGTTCCATTTGCCAGCATTTGGACTATATCTCTCTAAACCCTTCCCATTCATATATCCATCCAAAAGTCTTTTAAATGTTGTAATTATTCCAGCCTCCACCATTTCCTCTGGCAGCTTGTTCCATACATGTACCACCCTCTGCGTGAAACCGTTGCGCCTGAGGTCCCTTTTAAATCTTGCCCCTCTTACCTTAAAGCTATGCCCTCTAGTTCTGGACTTCCCTACCACAGGGAAAAGACCTTGTCTATTCACCCTATCCATGCCCTTCATGATTTTATAAACCTCAATTAGGTCACGCCTCAGCCTCTGATGCTCCAGGAAAGACAGCCCCAGCCTATTTACCCTCTGTCTACAGCTCCAACCCTCCAACCCTGGCAACATCCTTGTAAATCTTTTCTGAGCCCTTTCAAGTTTCACAGCACCCTTCTGATACGAGGGAGACCAGAATTGCTTCGAGGGATCATATGCTACATAGATGGCATGGATACATATGAAAACAGATGAGGGACATGAACAGACAATGCTTACAGAAGGGCTCACCCTTAATGATACCAGTGTGAATTCTCCAATTTTTATTTTATTCATCCATAGAATGTAGACATTATTGGTTCAACCAGCATTTCAAAATGTCGATTCTCCTGCTCTTTGGATGCTGCCTGACCTGAAACACATTTTCAACATGAGCATTTATGGATCATCCCCTATGCCCTAGAACTGAACAGCTTGCTAGGCCATTTCAAAGAGCAGGTAAGAGTCAACAACATTGTTGTGGGTTTGGAATCAAAATTAGGTCAGACTAGGTAAGGGATGGACGATTTCCTTTCCTAATGGACATTAGTGAACCAGATGAGTATTTAAAACAATCAACAATGGTGAAACGGCCCCAATAGGTTGTCTGCTTTTTGTTCCAGATTTTTCTTTAATTGAATTCAGATTGCACCACCTGCCAGCATGGGATTCAAACCCAGGTCCCCAGACCTTACCACCACACCATAGCCTCTCCATCCCTTTTTGAAATGCATCCTTTGGTGAGAACATGAAAAGCGAAATGGATCACAAACATCAAGCCTTTATACAGGATGAGTAGAAACTAGCAGGGAAGCCTCCAAAGATAGAGATTTTGGCTCCCACTCATTAAGTGCACCAATGAAACAGTACACGTGCAGGAAAAACTGCAGAAAATAGCAATGCACTCTTGAGAATTTCAGCCAATGGCCTCAGTAGTTATGATATGGAGCTTGTTTACAAAATTAAATCATGAACTCAGTCCATGGTGACCCAATGGCCAGCAAACGTCAATCAGCACTACCAAATATGACAGTAAATGAAAAGGAATATCTCACCATCTGCTGACATAGCATCATTGAATCCCTACAATGTGGAAACAGGCCAGTTGGCCCAACATGTCCACACCAACCCTCCGAGCACCAACCAAGACCCATTCCCCTGTTCTATTACTCTACATTTCCACAGAACGATGCACCTAACCTACACATCCCTGAACACTATGGGCAATTTAGCATGGCCAATTTACATAACCTACACATCTTTGGACTGTGGGAGGAAACCAGAGCACCCAGTGGAAACCTACGCAGACAAGGGAAGAGTATGCAAACTCCACACAGACAGTCGCCTGAGACTGGAATAAAACCCGGGTGCCTGGCGCTGTAAGGCAGCAGTGCAATGTGTTGTCAAATTTTTACCCAGACAACAGGCCTAGTGCAAAACTGAAAGAACTGTAGATGCTAGAAATCAGAAACAAAAACAGAAACTTCTGGGAAAACTCAGTAATTCTGGCAGCATCTGTGGAGAGAAAGCAGAGTTAATGTTGCGAGTCCAGTTCCCCTTCTTCACACAGATATAAAATCATGAGGAGCATGGATTGGGTAAATACCCAAGGTCTTGTTCCCAGTGAGGCCAGAACTAGAAGGCATAGGTTTATGGTGAGAAGGGAATGATTTAAAGAGGACCTGAACAGCTACGTTTTCACAGAGAGAGTGATTCATGTATAGGAATTCATACATGGGATGCAGAGCTGGGTTGAGAGCTGGTAAATAGAGTTTAAAGTGGACAAGTGTGAGGTGATACACTTTGGACAGAGTAATCAGAATGCAAAGTACTGGGCTAATGGTAAGATTCGTGGGAGTGCAGATGAGCAGAGAGACCTAGGCGTCCATGTACACAGATCCCTGAAAGTTGCCACCCAAATTGACAGGATTGTTAAGAAGGCATACAGTGTTTTGGCCTTTATTACATCCTTTGGTAAAAACATGATCAGAGGGATTGAGTTCCGGAACCAGGAGGTTATGCTGCAGCTGTACAAAACTCTGGTACATCCACACTTGGAGTATTGTGGACAGTTCTGGTCACAGCATTATAAGAAGGATGTGGAAGCTTTGGAAAGGGTGCAGAGGAGATGTTGCCTGGTATGGAAGGAATGTCTTACTAGGAAAGGCTGAAGGCCTTGAGGCTGTTCTCGTTAGAGAGAAGAAGGTTGAGAGTGACTTAATAGAGACATACAAGATAACCGGAGGGTTAGATAGGGTAGATAGGGAGAGCCTTTTTCCAAGTATGGGGATGGCAAACATGAGGGGACACAACTTTAAAGTGAGGGGAGGTATAAGACAGATGTCAGAGGTAGTTTCTTTACTCAGAGATAGTAAGGGTATGGAATGATTTGCCTGTAACGGTAGTAGATTCGCCAAGTTTAAGTGCATTTAAGTCATCATTGGATAGGCATTGGACTTAATGGAATAGTGAAGATGGGATGGGCTTCAGATTAGTATGACAGGGCGGAGCAACGTTGAGAGCCGAAGGGCCTGTACTGCGCTGTAATGTTCTATGTTCTATGTTCTACGTGTGTGGAACGAGCTACCAGAGAAGTGCTGGAGGCGGGTGCAATGACTACATTTCAAAGGCATCTGGATGTATACATCAATAGAAATAGAGGGATATTGTCAAATGCTGGCAAATGGGACGAAATCAGTTTAGGTAACCCAGTCATGTAAAAAACTAGGAAAAGAACATTAAAGGAAGAGAACTGAATATTCAATGAAGAATGGGAATTGCAGTATTACGTAGTTGCTGTGAAAGAAAAAATGATGCATTTGCTCTGCAATTCCATAACTGCAACAGTCAGGAAATACGATGCATATCAGCATTATCAACTCATAAGGACCAGAAATATGCTAAACTGGAAGGAGAACACCGAAAGTCTGCACTTAAGAAAATGACAGAGCAAAAGCAGCAGCAGCAAGTATTTGAAACAGTGTCAGGACAAGGGACTGACATCACTGAAGCAAGTTTAAAAAATAGCATATATACTTGGATAAAAAAATAAGCCATTCAGTGATGTGAAAACCATAAAAGAACGCATTGTTGAAGTTGTAGGATGAAGGGCCATGACTGATCAACAAAACAAATATCCCCTTAATGTAATAGAAAAACTTGATACAATATGCCAAAGTAAAGACATTTATTATTCGATTACCTTGGATGAATCTATTGACATTACTGACTCAGTGCAGGTGTTGTTTTTGATTTGGGTTATAACTGTGAATTTTCATTGTCACAACGAGTTACTGGCTTTGGGACCCTTATGGTGAGGACACGTGGAATTAACATCTTCGTTGTCTTCAAAGAAAAATGCAGTGAAACGAAACTGAATTTATGTAATTTCATAAGTGTATGCACAGACAATGCACCATCCATTACAGGAAAACATGAAGGATTTGTCTGTTACTACAAAAAGCATTGCCAGATCCAGATAAGATTACTTACAGTGTGGAAACAGGCCCTTTGGCCCAACAAGTCCACACCGACCCGCTGAAGCGAAACCCACCCATACCCCTAACCTAACACTATGGGCAATTTAGCATGGCCAATTCACCTGACCCACACATCTTTGGACTGTGGGAGGAAACTGGAGCACCTGGGGGAAACCCACGCAGACACAGGGAGAACGTGTAAACTCCACACAGTCAGTTGCCTGAGTCGGGAACTGAACCCGGGTCTCAGGCACTGTGAGGCAGCAGTGCTAACCACTGTGCCACCATGCTGCCCAATTTCCTTTCATTGTTGTTTTGCATCAACAGAACCTAAGTGACAAATCTACTGTTTTAAGTGGCACATTTTAAAAAATTATAGATATTGTAAACTACATTCGAGCAAATGCATCACAGCATTGCCAATGTAGTAACATGCTTCAGTTGATGATGAAACAGTCAGTGAGGATCTGCCATGTCATTCTACAGTGTGCTAGTTGTCACAAGGACAAGTACTTGTAAAACTTTTAACTTTGTGAAAACCATCATAAGATATTTTTGAAGAACTGAATGAACCATGTGAATTGTCGAAAGAGGATTTCTGCAAAAATGATGTATTTTTGTGTGATGAAATGTTAAAGCAAAATGATCTTTTTTTTGCAAGGTAAAACTAAATCTATATATGAGATGTGGTTAAAAATCCAGGCATTTCGGTAAAAACTAACTTTTTTCAAAATTCCCCTTCTCCAATTGGAACTTTCAGCTGAACACTTTCCCAAACTGGCAAAGGTACTTAATGAAAAGGATACAAACAAAACATTAGGGAAATGCACTATGAAAGAATACACAGCTCTTCTAGACTCACTGATTGCAGAATCCAATGAAAGGTTTGCAGATTTTGAGAAACAGTCTGAAACTCGCTTTTCGACCACACCTTGTTGATGCCTCCAAAGTACCTGATGACTTACAGATGGAATTGATTGAGCTTTCAGAAGATAATATTCTGACGGTCTCTATTTGGTGCTAAGAAGGATCCCATTGAAATATGGAAAAATGCCGTTGATAATCCACTTCTACGTCAAGATGCTTGTCGAATGCTGTCTTCTTTAGCACAACCTACTGTTTTGAATCAACATTGTCATATGTGACACAAATTAAAACATGCTTGAGATCTCAGAAGACAGATATTCACTTGGAGGACCAATTACAGCTTCAATCAATGATGTTGGAACCAACTATTCAACTCTTATCTTGCAATAAGTGATCACAAAAAAGTAAATGGTTTGCTATCTAACTTATTCACTTATTGTTAGTTCTAATTGCCAATTTTCCAAAGAAATAAATGTGTCTTTGCTGAATTTTTACTTTGTTTTAAGTCCTCATACAATAGCAGACTTTAAGTGAAATTAGTAAACAGAAATATGACATTTTGTTGTATATGTTAAATTCTCAGCATGCTGCCTAATAGGGTCTTGCTTAAATAAAATGTAGCTTATCAATGTAAAAAGGTTCCCCACCCCGGTTGAAGATATCAGGTTGGTGTGGACCAGTTGGACCAGAAAGTCTATGCTGTATAACTCGGTGATTCCATGTTAACTTTCAAAACATTAATGCTGCTTTCTCTAAACAGATTCTGCCAGACCTGCAGAGTTTTTCCAGCAATTTCTGTTTTTGCTAAAGGCCTGGTTAGTTGACTGTGAAAACATATTTTAAATATTGTCAGCATTTTACATGTGCATGATGAACAACTGATTTTTCCAGCTTTTTAAGAAAATGTCCCGGAGAAGCCATACCAGGGGAGCATTAAGTGCAGAATCAAAGCTCTATCAAAGGTCCTTTGGCTAGAGGTCTCTTAGGATATTGAAGATCTCATAAACAACTATTAAACTTGCACTATTCACAGACCAGAGCAAAGTCAAAATCACACAACACCAAGTTATAGTCCAACAGGTTTAGTCGGAAGTATTAGCTTTCGGAGTACTGCCCCTTCATCAAATAGCTGTGAAGCAGGAGCATAAGACATAGAATTTATAGCAAAAGATCACAGGGTCATGCATGTAACTGAAATGATATATTGAACAATCCTCGATTGCTGTTAAGTCTTTCATCTTTTAGAATGGGTTGCAGGTTTTGGTTCATTAATATGTAAATCTCAGAACTTCTTTCAAATCAGATTCTTGAGATAACTTAAGCTTTTATTTAAAAAATGGTGACATCTCAGCTCAGACGATGCATTAAAGGTGTGAGGGTAGAATCTGTCTGTATCCCAATCTTGGTTCTATGTCCAAAGTAGGAATTTATAAAATGTAACATGGATTGACTGCCTGCATTGACTGCCTGCAGATATGAAGGAGATGTGCTCTGAAAGCTAATACTTCCAAATAAACCTGTGGATTATAACCTGATTTTTAACTCTGTTCACCCCAGTCTAATCCCAGCACCTCACATGACAAACCGGAGCAGTAAGAGTTGCTGAAATCCATCATTTGTCCCTCAGGACCATGGGAATATTTGGAGACAATCCTTTCAGTTCTTGAGGGGCAGTCTTTTACCTTACCTATGTCAATTATTTCTCCCAATGGACAGTGGTTACGAAGCTGCCTACCTTGACTACAAAAGCACATATCAGAGCCTTGCATGAGATATTTAGAGCAATGGTATTCCTGAGGGGTTTGTTTTAAGTCAGTAGATTGCAGCTGGTCAAGAACGCTTTCAACAAATTGAAAATGTCAGAGGCTCACTGAGCTGTCAGCAATTGAATAGAAAGCTCAGTGCGGAGTTAAGCCAGTCAAGTTCCTTTTAAAGAAAAATAGTGACTTTGAGACAGCATCATTAAATTAGAAATCCATCCAGTTCAATGTGATTTCACACCATCAGAATCACTGAACTCTCAGCTTCCTTTCCAAACAAACACGTCCATTCTATATTTATATCTATGAGACCATTGAGATGTATGTAAGATGGAGCAATGCCAACCTGTTCAGCCGGCCACACACTAACGTGAAATGAATGACACATTTGGACCAAGAGCAAGGTATGCATAAGGGAATTTATGATGTGGAGGTGCCGGTGTTGGACTGGGTTAGACAAGGTCAAAGTCACATGACATCAGGTTACAGTCCAATAATTTATTTGAAAACACTAAGTTTCAGAGCACAGCTCCTTCATCGGGTGCTAATGACAGAGGAAGACCTTAGACTCAGAGTTTATGAGGAAAAGATTAAAGGGTCATACAACTCAGACGAATAAATCAAACACACCTAAGATGGCTCTTAAATCTTTAATCAGTTAGAATAGAGGTGCAGATCACTAAAGAATGGTCATTGGAACCAAAACATTAACTCTGATTTCTCTCCACAGATCCTGCCAGACCTGCTGAGTTTTTACAGCAATTTCTGGTTTTGTTTCTGATTTCAGGCATCTGCAATACTTTTTTTTTTTGGGTTCAGCGTACAGTAATTCAAGGAAGTGGAGACCTGCAGAGTGAATGTGTACAGCCAGAGGAATCATTGGAAAGGATGAAAGGATCCTCATCCCACTGCAAACGAATTACTGCTTGTTTGGAATGAACTCACTGAGGAACTCAGATTTTTCTGCTCCTTGGATGCTGCCTGAACTGCTGTGCTCTTCCAGCACCACTAATCCAGAATCTGGTTTCCAGCATCTGCAGTCATTGTTTTTACCTCACTGAGGAATCTGACAACACAAGCAACATACACATCTCAAACTATCAGGAAAGTCAGCAGTTTTCAATTCAGCCCTTCAAATTTGAAGAGTGCATTCTGGTTGAATAGTGAAAGCTCTGAATTTGTGCCATCAGTGATGTGCCATGGGATATGGCAGTGGTAAATGTGGATTCTTTAAGAGGCAACACCAGGAAGGTGGCATCTGCAGCTGTTGCACGACTCGTGTCCTGGTGATGACCCAGCCTGCCACAGGAGCCAGGGACTCTTGATTGCAGGGCAAGCATCAGTGCAGTGGGTCCAGCGGTGAAGGAAAGGTGACTAAAGTGGAGCGATTCCTGCGTTGGGTGGATCCAGCGTTAACAACAGCGAGGTGGTGGAGATCTCCCTTGAGGCTTGGAGTCAGCATAGACTGAATCCGGAAGAACTGAACTTCTTACTTCTTTATTTTTCTAATTTATTCCTATAACCTATAATACTGGACTATTTATTTCTTTACTTTTTTTATTATTGTTTCCTAATAATTTGAACTTAATTATCTGTACCTAGGTACCTTTGTACTTAAGCTAACTCTGTAACGTGGCGACTGTAAACTTTTCACTGCGCTCATTTGAGTACATTTGTCAATAAAGCTATTTCAATTCAAAATTTGAATTCAATGCAATGATATCTTAGGATCTCAAAAGAGTAATAACTAACAAACAGGTCCTTCTCATGGTCTCTGTGACAATCTCTACCATATTATTGTAGCTAGTCACTAATATGCAATAGACATTGTCCTGTTTAATGTAATAGTATCTTCTCATTGGAAAATCAAATAGTTTTCCTTTTCTATAGTAGATGAAGCAACCTCTACAGCTCCCTGCACTTAAAGCTGTTGAAGGCTGCAAACCTTCCAGATGGTGAGGTGCAGACTTAGCTGCACATACAACAAGAATCACATGGAAGGGCAATTTTCATCTTTGCACTTCACATTTCATAGCCTAAGGCACCTGCATATAATAATAGGAAAGGTTGCTTCAATCCATTTTTGAGAATGACTATTATTTATGAAACTACTCTTCTTTCGAGTTCTGGAGAAGAGTCACTGGACCCCAAAAAGTAACTTTGCTTCCTCTCCACAGATGCTGCCAGACCAGCTGTGTTTTTCCAGCAGTTTATGATTTTGTGTCTGAGTTCCAGCATCCACAGTTATTTGTTTCTTTTCTTTCAGGTGTTTCATGGAATTTTATGTGAATACTTAAGCACAACAATCATTGGGGCCTTTGGTTCAGTATTTCTTCTATTGCAGTTCCAGCAGTGCAACTTATAAATGTCAACCCAGAGTACATGTCAAATCATGACAAACAGATTGAAGATATCATTCCCAAGTAGATTGTTAGAGTGTGACTGACTGAGCGCAACATATATCACAACATATTCACTCAAAGTAGTGGCTTTCACATACTAAAGATATCCCAAGTCATTTTGAATCAGTTTTAACTGCACCCCAAATGACAGGATTGAGGATAGGAGGGGAACAAATAAAATAGGTGGAATTAATTTACCTAATTAGAGACAAAACAAATTGCAGATGCTGGAATCCAAGGTAGAAAACAGGAGGCTGGAAGAACACAGCAAGCCAGCCAGCATCAGGAGTTGAAATCTTGGGTGCAACCCTTCTTCAGGACTGGGGGTGGGTAGAAGGGGAGCTGCAGATAAAGGGGAGCTGCAGATAAAGGGGATGGGGAGGATAGGATGGTGAGGTGGGGATAGGTGAACACAGGTAGAGGGCATGACCTAGTTGGACGATGGGAGGAATGAATCCGATTAGTGGTGAGAAGTAAGGGTCTATGAGAGGGATGGAAGGGAGGGGGAGGGGCTGGGAAGGGAGCTGATGGATGGGAAGGGAGGTTATTTGAAATTGGAGAACTCAGTGTTGAGTCCTCTGGGCTGTAGGCTTCCCAGGCAGAAGATGAGGTGTTGTTCCTTCAATTTGCCATCTGATTTGCTCACAACCTCACCGCTTTTCCATCAGCTTCCCCATTTTCATCAGGTTCAACTGATAAAATTAAGCTGAGGCCTGAGGAATTATTCCTCTCAGTCAAACCCTGCCTGAAGACCAGATTCTGAATCAGATGCTACATTTATTTTCAGGTTGCTCTGATCTATATTTGTTTACATCACATTTCACCCGTACACAGACCAGGCTATTTAACAGTCACTGGAAGCATGATTGCTAGCCATTTTTAAAGATTAATTATAATCTCTACCTGTGTTCACCTATTCCCACCTCACCAATCTGCTCCCTCCCCACTCTCTTTACCAGCAGCTCCCCTTACACTCACCCACAGTCCTAAAGAAAGCTTACATCCGAAACGTCGAATGCTGATGGTGCCTGGCTTGTTGTGTTCTTCGAGCCTCCTGCTTGTCTACCTCGGATTGTAGCATCTGCATTTTTCTTTGTCTCTAGCCAGATAAATTAACTCCAGCTATTTTATTTGTTCCCCTCCCGCTCTCAAACCTGTAAGGTCTTACAGCAATTTTACAATTTAACGTCATGTTGGTATGATAACAGTGACATACCTGCAGGGGAGATGATGGAGTCTTGGTATTATCACTGGACAATTAATCCCCAGACTCTGGTAAAGTTTTGGGGACATGGGCTCAAACCATTACATGGTAGATGGTGGAGTTTGAATTTAATAAAGATCTGTAATTGAGTCTAATGATAACTGTGAAATTGTTGGGGAAAATACCAACTGGTTCACTACTAACCTCCAGAGAAGGAATGTGTTGTCTTACCTAGGCTGGCCTACATGTGACCCTAGATCCACAAGAATGTGGGTGACTTGTCACTGCCCTCACTGAGGCATTTGGGGATGGATAATAATTGATGTGCTAGCCAATGACATCCGCAATCCCATGCATGAATTTAAAAAAAAGGTCTTTTCTAAGAATTCTCCGGTCCTTTAGTGGACAGGAGAGTTGTTGATAGTTAACTGACTAGTTTATTTCAAGCTGTGTATGCAACTGGAGTGATCCCACATTGATGATGTCATTAATTATTGGGAATATACAGCAGGAATCAATTTTAGCGACTATGATAGCTGAATCAGCCCCATCCGAAGTTGCCACCCGAATCAGCACGGTGTCCCTTCCTAAGTGAATTGTGGGTTTACTTACAGTACAAGGACTGCAGCAATTTGATAAGGCAGTCCAGCACCTCATTCTCAGTGGCAGCTAGGAACTCAGCAATAAATGCTGACTCAATCAGTGACACTCACATTCTGTAAATGAATAACACAAAAACATTATTTTGTTTGAATGCCTCATTCTGTGCTTGTTTCTTTTTTACTCATAACTCCTTTTTGCCAAAGTGTATGATTCCTCTCTTTCCTGAGTCACCTGGCTTCCAGTTATTGGATGATGTTAGACCATAATCTCTCTTTTCAAAATGGCGACAGAGTAGCAGTGCTGTGTTCAGGCTTCTGGCCCAGGTCCTGTCTGCTTCCACCTGCTTTCTTTGTTTCTTTCTGTTTTCTTCTTACTTTTGCTCTTTTTCTTTTTTTTTGTCTTTCAACTCATTTATTGACGTCTTGGACAGGCTGAGAGTGGGCCCAGTCTCCTGAACATGTGTGGCAGCAGTGACACCCGGTGATTGGTGGGGTCTATCGATGGAACATATCCTCGGAGGAGGCTGACCAAAACTCCAGCCCAGGGTGTGGCCCAGGGAGATAAGACTTCTATATCTAAATGGTTTCCTTTTCTTTTGGAGAAGAACTTTAAGATCTGGACATTTTTCTTTTCCTTTTGGCTCTGTTTCTTTTATTTCATCGCTTGTTTGTTTGAATTCTGGTTTTGCATTCTATATTTTAAGATGGCGCCAGAGATTGGCAGCTTCGTCCACTTTTCACCATACCCCTGTATTCCTGTACTTTAGTAAAATCTAATTTCAGTGCCATTCTGAAACATCCCCGAGGAAGCACAATATTGCAGCCATGATTTAATTTTCTCTTTACCTCTGCCCTATTCTTGTTCAGCTCCAATAAATCATTTAAGGGTCATAATTTCCCACATGCAGAGCTGGTGTAATTTGCTAAAATAAGAAATAACAACACCAAGTCCAGTTTAACAGAATGGAATATTACTTCAGATCATTTCTAGACTGCATAATTTTATATAATGACAGAAAATAAGGCTAGGAGAAAGGATTACTGACAGTCAGATGTTAACTTGCATCAACAAGACACATCATTGACTGGGTATTCTAGAATGTTGACACCACGAGAAAAAGTGACTTGGGCCATCAAGTTTATAGCCATGATTCTCTCCTTGAACTACATGTTCTGCTTACTCACCATAAGCTTCCATGTTTCTATTTTTCAAGGAATCCTGTTTAGACATATGCCCTTTCATTAACAGCTCATTCATCAATCCAAAACATTTTCATCAGTATTAAATCTTAATAATCTTGAGGAACTTTATTATGTTGCCCCTTTAGTCCTCCCACTCCACCGAGGACATGCAGGTCCTTGGACTCCTCCACCGGCAAAACATAACAATACGACGGTTGGAGGAAGAGCGCCTCATCTTTCGCCTGGGAATCCTCCAACCACAAGGGATGAACTCAGATTTCTCCAGTTTCCTCATTTCCCCTCCCCCCACCTTGTTTCAGTCGGTTTCCTCAACTCAGCACCGCCCTCCTAACCTGCAATCTTCTTCCTAACCTCTCCGCCCCCACCCCACTCCAGCCTTTCACCCTCACCTTGACCTCCTTCCACCTATCACATCTCCATCGCCCCTCCCCCAAGTCCCTCCTCCCTACCTTTTATCTTAGCCTGCCTGGCACCCTCTCCTCATTCCTGATGAAGGGCTTATGCCCGAAACGTCGAATTTCCTATTCCTTGGATGCTGCCTGACCTGCTGTGCTTTAACCAGCAACACATTTTCAACTGTGATCTCCAGCATCTGCAGACCTCATTTTTTACCTGAAGGACAGAATTGTTAACTTCAACAATCTTCTACTAAGCTGCAACATTTTTTTTTCCTCCATTATCAATGAATACATGAATGCAAGTTCACCTCATCCATGGTTACACATCTTCCACGTGTTATGGATCAAAGCAAGCCGCCTCCCTATATAGACCCTGAACCCTAACTTTTTTCTTATTTTAAAGTTGTGCAAGATTTCAATTGCAATTTGATTGGTCAAACAACTATATCTGAAGGAAAACACACTTCGTTCATCCGCTATAGTTAAAATACAATAAAAGAAAGAAGAAATTGGAATAACTTAACTCTACTGGAAAACTTAACACAATATTAGATTATTTAATGACTAAACAGTAACTGTTCCAATATAGTAACATCCCATAAGCACATCTTTGAGAAAGGCAAATTTAGTAAAACAGGTGGTCTCACGTGAAACTCCAGTAACAGGAAGAGAATCCCCAGCTTTTAGCTGTAACAGAGAGTAGCAAAATCAGCTTCTACTTCTTCAAGACCCTGCAGCAACTGCAACTGAAAAATTAAAAAACTAAAAATCCTGTCTCAGTGAGAGTTTGCCCTACCAATTCAGGGTGTTTCTGTCATTCCTACTTTTAAAAAAATCCCAAGGCATCACACGCTGTTTAAATTGTTTCAATTGACAGATTGATGTCTCTGCCTTAAAACCTCTCTTTAAAAGATAGGACAAAATACACCTCTTAAAGCTATAGTATCATCATATACATAATAGAAGTCACAAATCTACTGAATATTCCAATTTATAATATCTGTGATTCAGCCAAATTCTTTCTTTTATTGAGGAAAGTGGGTGTTGCTGGTTGGTCAACATTTATTTCCCATCCTGAGTTGTCCTTGCGAATGTGGATGCCATGATGGCTCGGTGGTTTGTACTGCTATCTCACAGAGCAAGGGATCCAGGTTCAATTCCACCCTTGGATGACTGTTTGTATGAAGCTAACAATAAGCCACGATCACACTCCTGTCTGCATTGTCATTCACTTCTTGCCTCTCCACCTTTAACAAGGCACAAGTGATCTGTGTGACAGAATACCCACCATTTGCATTGATGGGTGCAGCTCCAACAACACTCAAGAAGCTTGACACCATCCAGGACAAAGCAGCCCACTTGATTGGCACTGCACCTACTCCATCCATTACTGACACTCAGTGACAAGATGCACTGCAGAAATCCACCAAGTCTCCTTAGACAGCATTTTCCAAACCCATGACCACAGAGTCATGGAGATGTACAGCACAGAAATAAACCCTTCAGTCCACGCTGACCAGATATTATAGAATTCCTATAGTGTGGAAGCAGGCCATTTGATCCAACAAGTCCACACCATGCTCCAAAGAGTAACCCACCCAGATCCATTTCCCTACCCTATTACCCTACATTGGCAAGACCAAACAGAGGCTAAGGCAACGGATGAATGGACACCGCAGAACAATCAACAGACAGAAGTGTTCCCTCCTAGTTGGAGAACACTTCAGCAGTCCGGGATATTAGACCTCGGACCTTCGGATGACCATCCTCCAAGGTGGACTTTGGGACAAGCAACAATGAAAAGTAGCTGAGCACAGGCTGATAGCCAAGTTTTGTACCCATGGGAATGGCCTAAACTGGGACCTTGGGTTCATATCACACTACAGGTGACTCCATTGCACTATACACACATACAGACAGATGAACACAAACAGATAGACAGACAAACACACACACATACACACACTCTCACAGACCCATGCTCATACACTCATACATATAGTCCCACACACAGCCTCTCACAGACTTACACCCCTTTACATTCACACTGACACACATACACACACCATCTCAGAGACACTCATAATGTGCCCCCCTGCTACAACACTTCCCCCCCACCCCCAACACACACTCACATGCACGCATACACGTATAGGTTGATGGGGTGAATTTGTACTTGTAGAAGTACATTTTACTTTGCTCAAAAACTACATGAATCCATGTAAGATTCTGAAAATCCATTTGTTAGATTAGAATCAGTCTGACCATTGTGGCACAGACAGCCTCACAGCGAGTTAATACCTTCAATACCGTATCTGGGCCAACATGACACCAATTGTTTAAGTGCAGTTGAGAATGCAACTTTTAAACAAAAGTTTTGCGATTTACATTTGAAAGAACCGAAACCAACATGGTCATTCTAAAAGATGAGAGACTTGACAAACGACCAGGTTTTTCTCAGTACATAATTTCTGTTATATCACACTGAAAACTTTTGCTCTAAATTCTGTGTCTTGCAATCTTATTCTCCACAATCACCTGTTGAAGGAGCAGCGCTCTGAAAGCTAGTACTTCCAAAAAAACCTTTTGGATTATAACCTGGTGTTGTGTGATTTTTAACTTGGTTACCCCTGATTAATGCACCAAACTTACACATCCCTGAATGCGATGGGCAATTTATCATGACCAATTCACCTAATCTGCACAGCTTTGGACTGTGCGAAGAAGCCCATGTAGACACTGGGCGAACGTGCAAACTCCACACAGACAGTCGCCGAGGCTGGAATCAAACCTGGGTCCCTAGTGCAGTGAGGTAGCAGTGCTAATCATTGAGCTACCATGCCGCCCATGAATCTTACCTGGACTTCCTGCATGGCACGTGAGAATTCTACCATTAAACCACCAATATAACTTTACTGAACCACCAATATCCCAACACAATCTAGTCCCATTTGCCAGCACTTGCCCATATCACTATAAACCCTTCCAATTCATATACCCATTCAGATGTCTTTTAAATGTTGTAATTGTGCCAGACTCCACCACTTGCTCTGGCAGCTTATTCCATACATGCAGCACCCTCTGTGCGAAAATGTTTCTGTTTAGGCCCCTTTTAATTTTTTTCTCCACTCACTTTAAACCTATGCCCTCTAGTTCTGAAAACCCCACCCTATCCATGCCCCTAATGATTTTATAAACCTCTATATGGTCACCCCTTATCCTCCAACACTCCAGGAAAAACAGCCGGAGCCTGTTCAACCTTTCCATGTAGCTCAAACCCTCCAACCCTGGCAACATCCTTGCAAATCTTTTACAACATAAAACATAGGAAAGTACAGCACACATAGGAAAGTACAGCAAAACATAGGAAAGTGCAGACCCTTTGGCCCAAGATGTTGTGCTGAGGATTAATCTAAATAAAATAATCTAACCTGTGCACCCTTCAATTCACTACTATCCATGTGCATGTCCAGCAGTTGCTTAAATGTCCCTAATGAATCTGTTTCCACCACCACAGCTGATAATGCATTCAATGCGTTCACAACTCTCTGCGTCATCCACCTCTGACATCCCCTCTATACCTTCCTACTAACACCTTAAAACTATGACCCCTCATGGCAGTCAATCCTGTCCTGGGGAAAAGTCTCTGGCTGTCAACTCTATCCATGTCTCTCATTACCTTGTACACCTCGATTACGTCATCTCTCTTCTTCCTTCTCTCCAAAGAGAAAAGTCCAAGCTCAGTTAACCTCTCCTCGTAAGACAAGCCCTCCAGTCCAGGCAGCATCCTGGTAAACCTCCTTTGCATCATCTCCAAAGCCTCTGTATCTTTCCTATAATAGAGCAACCAGACTTGGATACAATATTCCAAGTGTGGTCTCACCAGGGTTTTGTAGAGCTGCAGCAAAACCTTGCTGCTCTTCAACTCAATCCCCCTGCTAATGGAAAGCCAAAACATCATATGCGTTCTTAACCACCCTATCCACTGGGGTGGCAACTTTAAGGGATCTATGCACTTGAACACCAAGATCCCGCGGTTCCTCCACACTGCCAAGAATCCTGTCTTTAGTCCTACATTCAGCATTCAAGTTCAACTTTCAAAATGCATCATTTCACATTTATCCAGGTTGAACTCCATCTGGCATTTCTCAGCCCAGCTCTGCATCCTGTCAATGAACAGATCCCTGCAGGGTACCAATCACCACTGACGTCCAGGCAGAATAACTTCCATCTCCAACCACTCTCTGCCTTCTGTCAACCAATTCTAAACCAGACAGCCAAATCTCCATGTACCCCATACCTCCTGACTTTATGAATGATCCTACCCTGGGGAACCTTTTCAAATGCCTTGCTGAAGTCCATCTACACTATATCCACTGCTCAACCTTCATCAACCTGTCCTGTCACCTCCTCAAAGAACTCAGTAAGATTTGTGAGGCATGTCCTGCCCCTCACAAAGCCATGCTGACTGCCTTAAATAGCTATGCTTTTCCAAATAGTCATGAATCCTATCCCTCAGAATCCTTTCGAATATCTTGCTGACCACAGAATTAAGACCAACTGGTCTGCAATTGTCAGGGATTTCCCTATTACCCTTTTGAAAAGAGGAACAATATTCGCCTGCCTCCAATCCTCCGGTACAACTCCTGTGAAGAGTGAGGAAGCAAAGATCTTCGCCAGTGGCTTAGCAACCTTCCTTCTCACTTCCTGGAGCAACCGAGGATAAATCTGATCTGGCACTGGGAACTTAACAATCTTAGAGTTTGCTAAAATTTCCAGCACATCAACTTCCTCAATCTCGAACCGTTCAAGCCAGTTTCCCCACTTCTCAAAGTTCCCATTCACAGCAAGGAGCCTTTCCTTCATGAAAACCAAAGCAAAAACCTCATTCAGGGCTTCCCCTATCTGCTCAAACTCCATGCACAAATTCTCTACCCTATCCCTGATCAGTCCTACCTCTCCCTGATCATTCTCTTATTCCTCACGTATGAATAAAATGCCTTTGGATTCTCCCTATTCCTTCCTGCCAACCCTTTTTTGTGCCTCATCCTTGCTCTCCTCAGTCCATTTCTGAGCATTTTCCTAGTAAACCTGTAATCCTCTAAAGCTGTGCTTCCTCCACCTTACGTAAGCTATCTTCTTCCTTTTGATGAGTAGCTCCTCTGTTCTTGTCAATCCAAGGCTCCTTAATCTTACCCCTTCTTACCTATCTCAGAGGAACAAATTTATGCATCACTCGCAACAACTGCTCCTTAAACAGTCTTCACTTGTCTGTTGTGCCCTTTCTGTGTAATAATTGCTCCTAGTCTGTACTTCTCAACTCCTAGCTGATGGCATCATCATTTCTTTTTCCCTTATTAAATATTTTCCCATGGTAACTGCTCATTTCCCTCTCCATGGCTGTAGTAAATGTGAGGCAGTTGTAGTCACTGTCATGCTTTTCTGAACCCTTTCAGGTTTCACAACATCTTTCCAATTAGAGAGAGCCCAGAACTCCACACAATATTCCAAAATGGCCTAACCAATGTCCTATACAGCCACATCATGACTTTCCAACTAATATGCTCAATATTACCACCTAGAAAGACAAGGGTTACATAGGTGTGGGAACACCACCACTTGCAAGTTTCCCTCCAAGCCACTCGCCATCCTGACTTGGAAATATATCGCCATTCCTTCACTGTCACTGTCAAAATGGTGAAATATCCTCTCTAAAGGCTTTGCAGGTCAACCTACAACACATTGACTGCAGCAGTTCAAGAAGGCAATGTTCTCAAGGGCAAAAGGGAAGCAATGGCCAAGTGGTATGATCACTGGATTGTCTGACTTGTCCACTATTACCATCAGCTGGGATCCTTACATAATTTAATATTTTATACAATAAACACGAGGAAATGAGCTATTTCTAGGATTCAGCAGAGTGAAAATGAACAGTTTACAGATTAAATAAACAAAAAGAAACAGAGACTACATGCAGACTGGGCGCCTGTTTTCACTCTGTAGGAATGATCCTGATATCCAAGTTGCTTGAAAGTTCAATAAACCAAATTTTTCTCATGCTGACATTTTCATCTTGGGCTTGCTGCAACATTCCAATAATGCACACCACAATCTTAAGGTCCAACACCTCATTTTCCTTTTAAGCACTTTGTAGCCCTGAGGTCTCAGCGTTTAATTCCATAACTTCAGAAACTGACTGCAGTATGTCTTCTTCATTTTCATTACATTCCTTCACCACCTCCCTCACTGCCTTCCTCACCACCTCCAATGGTCTTGCCGTGTTTGTGGCTTGCTTACTTTAGTATTAGTAGAAATTATCCATTCTTTTCCTTTCATTCCTTAAATTGTACCTATTCTACATTTCTATGTCTTTGTCACCACCATTAATAGTCCCTTAGCCTTTTGCTCTGGACCTCTGTACCATCTAATTTCTTGATTCTCCTGTTTCTGCCAAAAGTATATATAAACAACATTCCAACATCTTTCAATTCTGAACCCATTCCAAACTCAAAGATTTAGCTTAATTTTTCTCTCCACAAATGCCACAAGACCTGCTGAGTTTCTCCAGCACGCTGTATGCTTGCTTCAGATTTCCAGCATCCATAATATTTTACATTGATTATAGTATTAAATAAGTATTTCCATCAGGATGCAGCTGAGAAAACAGCTTGTCTCTAGAGGGAGATATGAAGAATATAAGACAAACAGAAAGACCGAGAGAGGAAGGAAACTAAATGAAAGCAGAGATTTATAGGAAGGGAGCTTAGAATTTTTGCCCTTCGGCAATAGCTCATAATATTTTAGAAATGTGTGAAATAATTTCATAAAACTATCTTTATATAACTTAAGGAAATATTGACATTTTGAGCCATCCTTAAAGTAATCTATGCTTATCTGTTCATTAGGTAAAATGTTCTCTTCATTACATACACATTATATAAAAAAATACTCAATTGACTGTGAAGTGCTGTGAGACATCCGGAAGTCACGAAAGGGAAGAATATGGATTCAAGGCTTTCTTTTTCACATTATGCAATGGAAATATAAAATACCAAAACATTATGGAAGGGCTATTTACTTCAATCCATGCAGAGTAGCAATTTGCCGTCTCAAGTAAATAAATAAATTGCAATTAAATATCAAGAGCTCACCATAAATCAAATACAGTAACTGTTGGTGCCAATCTGAATGATAGAAACTAATTTTAATTCTCTCTGTAAAGAAAGACAAATTGTATTGCATTGTAAAATGAAAGCCGCTAAAGCTGGGAAATCCATATGTTCAAGTAATTGTTTGATTTTCAATTGGACAGAGTATGCACTGTAATCTTGATAAACTAAAATAAATGACGTTTGTGATATGAATTACAGGCATTTTAACTTTTGATCTCATTACATTTGATATCATAACTTTACAATCATCATTTTCCTCAATTGATATGTTTGAAATTCGTTAAATTTGACACATCTTGAATGTGATCACCACACTCGGAACACTCCACAGACTATTCAGAAAATAGATGTGCTGAATTAGCCATGGCAAATGCAGGGATAGGTTCAGAGGTTGGGTCTGGGTGTGATGCTCTTTGCAGGGTTGCTGTGGATTCGATGGGCCTGCTCCCACACTGTAGGGATTCTATGATGATTCTATGAACATAGATCTGTACATGTACATACCATGGCATGTGATATTCAGTGTCATCCATTGAAGTCTTGCATGTATTTCGAAAGTTGGAAAACCAAAATTGCTCAGTCATTCCAGCATGCCTGTGTTACTGGTTTGAGTGAGACTCACAAGTTTGGATAAGTCAATGTAGCTGGAGGGAAATCAGTTTGGGGCAGAAGGAATTCAACACTCATTTGCTACAATAAAATACTTCAAGCCATGCAATGCCAATTAATACTGGGTTTACAGTCAAGCCCAGAAACTCAACAAGGTGATGTGAAATTTGAAACATGATCTTCACTTTATGGTTTTGAATGATTCTTTTACATTGGACTGTTGAAGCACTGGAGTCAAAAAAACATCTACCTTGTAATTTTAACATTGTCCAGCTAACAATGAATGTCAGAGGCAAAAGGAAAGTTCTATCCGTCACAATAAAGCTTCACCTTGCAAGTGCAAAAAATTCAAAATAAAAGCAAATTACTACGGATGCTGGAATCTGAAACCAAAAGAGAAAATGCTGGAAAATCTCAGCAGGAGAGAAAAGAGCTGACGTTTTGAGTGTAACTAACCCTTTGTCAAAGCTAAAAAAAAAGGGAGAAACAGGGAGGTATTTATACTAGGCTGAGAGAAAGTGAGTCATGGCTCCAGAAGCAAAGGTAGCAATAAAGAGGTGATAATGACAGTGCATGGAGAGATTATAGGGATATTAGGATCCACGAATGACCAAGACCGAAGCCAGTGCTGTGACAAAATATGTGGGGGATTGGGGGGATGGGTGAAGCATAAACAAAATGGAAAACAGGGGAGAAGGGTAGCAAAGGGGGAAGAAAAAATTTATAATGAGCTAACTATATGACATTCTGATTGTATTTTGGAAACTTCTGTGGAAGAAATACAGCACCTGTCATCTGCTGCTAGAATGTCAATTCTTAACAAGATTATGATTGAGTTGGCATGATGAAAACCATTGGTTCTTAAGCCAGAATCCCATTTCCTGTTGCTTCAGCTGCACCTTGAAATTCACAAATCAGGCCAAAATTACACTGGCAGTTCAATTTTCTCCTACTGGTGAAACTCTCTCAAACTTTAAGAATTTAAGACTTTAAATTGTAGGGGAATAAGTAGGTCATTCAGTCCATCATATCCACTCCAACATTTTATGACTGTATGGCTGATATTCCAGTCCACAATTCCACTTTCCTGCCTTAATTCCCTTACTAATTAAAAATCTATCTATTTCTGCCTTGAATACACTTAATGACCTGCCTTCAACAGTATTCTGGGTAAAGAATTCACCACCTTCTGAGAAAAAAACGATTCTTCCTGAATGGATGATGACTTATTGTCATTTATACTTGACAAAAATACAATACGGTAAAAAACAGTGAAAAGCTTCAATTGTCGTCATAATCTGGTGCCATTCGAATCCTTCAAGGATAAAAAGAATAAAAAGACAAATCTGAAAGAAAGTCCATCTTCATTCCACAATGGGTCCCAAGCCCTGAGCCAGCCAACCAATGATACCAGCACTGTCAACTGCGGTGAACCCAATGACATCAGAGTCGCCACTGTTCAGGTGCCACCTCTTCATCACTGGGCCCACCCTGCCGATGGACGCCGCTGATGCCAGGTCCCATGCTGGCACCACACTAGCACCATGACCAGAAGCCCCCAGCTCCACTGCCGCCCATTAACTTGCCAAAACCTGGAGTGGCTGCTCCAAGCCTATCACCATCAGGAGCTGCCCCATCGCCATGCCGATAACCAGGAGTCACTGCTCTGGGCCTACCACTGGAGTCCCTGGCATTGCCTCCAGGCCATGTCACCACTTAACCAAGAGTCCCATTCCGGCTACTCCCCTCCGCTATGCCACCCCCTCTGCCACTGCCGTCAGGAGGAAGACAAAGAAAGAAAGGAGATATAAAATGAATAATGAAAAAAGGGAGGAAGCAGCTGGACCCAAGAGCCTGAACGCTGTCTGTCTTGCCGGTGATGCCATCTTGGAGAGAGCTGTGAATGTGCCTCATTGCTGTCTTAAGTGGGTGACTCTTCATTCTGAGACTATGCCTCCTAGTCCTGGACTCTCCCATGAAGCAAACCTCTCCACATCTACCCTGTCAAATTCCAAAAGGATCTTACATAATCTGACAAGTGTCCTCTCATTCTTCTGAACTCAGGTGACTACAAGCCTAACCTACACAATCTGTCTTCAGAAGAAAAGCCATCCATATCCATGATCAACTTTGTGAACCATTTCTGCCTCCCTTTAATCATGGGGTGAAGGGACCAAAGCTATTCACAGTATTCTAGCTGTGGTCTGGCTAGTGACCTTTATGGTTTAAGACATTCTTCTCCATAATTTTATTCCATTCCCTTTGAAATAAAGATAAACATTTCATTTGCCTTCCCTATTACCCACTGAACTTTGATGCTAGCTTTTTGTGATTCATGCTTAAGGACTCACAAATTCCTCTCTGCTGCAACTTTCAGCAGCCTCTCCCCATTTAAAGAATATTCAGTTCTATTTTTTCTGCCAAAGTTCATAATCTCACATTTTCCACCTTATATTCCAAGTTGCCATCCTCATTACTTGTTCATTCATCTATTTTTGTGTCATCCACAAACTTTATGATAATACATCCAAATTATTATTATCTATTGTAAATAACTGTAGCCCCAGCATGATCCCTGCGGCATTCCAATATTTGTAAGTTGCCATTCTGAAAATGCCCTCTTTATTCCAATTCTCTTCCATTAGTTAGCCAATCCTATAGCCATGCTAATATACTACTCCAAAAAGCATCCACATTTGTCTTATCAAGCAGCCATATGGGTAATAACTTATCAAGTGTCTTCCAGAAATCCAAATTTATTACATCTGCTGGTTCCCCTTTATCTATCAGGAGAAAGTGAGGACTGCAGATGCTGGAGATCAGAGCTGAAAATGTGTTGCTGGAAAAGCGCAGCAGGTCAGGCAGCATCCAAGAAGCAGGAGAATCGACGTTTCGGGCATGAGCCCTTCTTCAGGAATTCCTGAAGAAGGGCTCATGCCTGAAACATCAATTCTCCTGTTTCTTGGATGCTGCCTGACCTGCTGTGCTTTTCCAGCAATACATTTTCAGCCCCTTTATCTATCATACTTGTTGACTTTTCAAAGCCCTGTAATCAATTTTTCAGGCAAGGTTTTCTTTTCATGAAGCCATGATGACCTGAATCAGCCACCCAATTCGGCCCAATCAGCCAACCCTCCCAATCAGTAACCCACCCAGACCCATCTCCCTCTGACTAATTCACCTAATCCTAAGACCATAAGACCATAAGACATTGGAGTGTAAGTAAGGCCATTCAGCCCATCGAGTCCACTCCGCCATTCAATCATGGCTTTTGGGCATTTCAACTCCACTTACCCGCATTCTCCCCGTAGCCCTTAATTCCTTGTGACATCAAGAATTTATCAATCTCTGCCTTGAAGTAATTTAGCTTCCCGGCCTCCACTGCACTCCGCGGCAAAGAATTCCACAGGCCCACCACCCTCTGGCTGAAGAAATGTCTCCGCATTTCTGTTCTGAATTTACCCCCTCTAATTCTAAGGCTGTGTCCACGGATCCTAGTCTCCTCGCCTAAGGGAAACAACTTCCTAGCGTCCACCCTTTCCAAGTCATGTATTATCTTGTAAGTTTCTATTATATCTCCCTTTAATCTTCTAAATTCAAATGAATACAATCCCAGGATCCTCAGCTGTTCCTGGCATGTTAGACCTACCATTCCAGGGATCATCCGTGTGAATCTCCGCTGGACACGCTCCAGTGCCAGTATGTCCTTCCTGAGGTGTGGGGACCAAAACTGGACACAGTACTCCAAATGAGGCCTAATCAGAGCTTTATAAAGTCTCAGTAGCACAATGGTGCTTTTATATTCCAACCCTCTTGAGATGAATGACAACATTGCATTCGCTTTCTTAATCACGGACTCAACCTGCATGTTTACCTTGAGAGAATCCTCGACTAGCACTCCCAGATCTCTTTGTACTTTGGCTTTGTGAATTTTCTCACCGTTTAGAAAGTAGTCCATGCTTGTATTCTTTTTACCAAAGTGCAAGACCTCGTATTTGCTCATATTGAATTCCATCAGCCATTTCCTGGACCACTCTCCCAAACTGTCTAGATCCTTCTGCAGTCTCCCCACTTCCTCAGTATTACCTGCCTGTCCATCTAACTTTGTATCATCGGCAAACTTCACTCGAATGTCCCCAGTCCCTTCATCCAGATCATTAATATATAACGTGACCAGCTGCGGCCCCAACACTGAACCCTGCGGGACACCGCTTGTCATTCCGAAAAAGAACCTTTTATCCCAACTCTCTGCCTTCTGTCAGACAGCCAATCCTCAATCCATACCAGTAGCCCACCTCGAACACCATGGGCCCTCACCTTACTCAGCAGCCTCCCGTGTGGCACCTTATCAAAGGCCTTTTGGAAGTCTAGATAGACCACATCCACTGGGTTTCCCTGGTCTAACCTACATGTCACCTCTTCAAAGAATTACCCTGTGGGCAATTTAGTGTGGCCAATTCACCTGACCCGCACATCTTTGGACTGTGGGAGGAAACTCACGCAGGCATGGGGTGAATGTGCAAACTCCACACAGACAGTCACCCAAGATTGGATTGAACCTGGGACCCTGGCGCTGTGAGGCAGCAGTGCTAACCACTGAGGCACCGTGCTCCCCCAAACATAATTTATAATAGATTTCAGGATTTTAACAATGATTGATATTACACTAACTGGCCTGTAGTTATCTGTTTTTTTTTTGTCACCCACCATCTCCTTTTTGAATAAGGGTGTTACATTGGGTTTTCCAGAAGCTGAGGATTCTGGATGATTTCTACCAGTGTGCCAACAATTTCTGCAGATGCTTTAACTAAAATTCGAAGAATCAACCTGTCTAGTCCAGGGATCTTATTGGCCTTTAGCTGTATTAACTTCCCTTGTAATCTTTCTTCCAGTGATAGTTATTGTGTTTATTTTCTGCCACCCCTCCTTTAAACATTGATTGTTCTGCAATTTTGGAATGGTATTAGTATCCTCTACAGGGAAGACTAATGCAACATATTTATTCAACTCTTTTGCCATTTCCTGACTCCACATTATCATTTCCCTCGCCTCGTTCTCTAAGAAGCCAATGTTCAACATTGCCTTTCTCTTCCTTTGTATATGTTTAAAGAAACTATATTTTTTATGTTACTTGCTAATTTGCCTGCATAGTTTGTTTTCTCCTTCTTTATTTCTTTTGCTAGCTTTTGAAACCTCCAGTCCTCTAGTTTATGACTAATATTTGCCACGTTGCATGGTTTGTTTGCTCTTGTTTCGACATTTTATTGTCTTTAACTTCCCTGATTAACTATTGTCAGTTTATCCCTTTCCACAAATCTTTCTTCCTCATTAGATTTTATCACTGCTATAACCACAAATTATTTTTGACCATTTGCTGAGGTGGATGGGGAGTTGCTGGCACGAAATTAAAAAGGCAGAGGGTAAAGTCATTCTTTCCAACTGGACCTTACGGCTGCTTTTCCATTCAAGAGACAGATGACTGGTGGTGATTTAACCTGAGGGTCATCAGGCCTTAAGCAAGGGGAGAGGTTAATAAGTGTGATATAGGAACAAAGGAATTAGGAGTGGGAGCAGGCAATTCAGTCCTTTGAGTCCATACCACCATTTAATATGATCATGATTTGAAGACGCCTGTGTTGGACTGGGGTGTACAAAGTTAAAAATGACACAATATCAGGTTATTGTCCAAAGGGTTTACTTGGAAGCAGTAGCTTTCAGAGTGCTGCTCCTTCTTTAGGTGGCTGATCTTATCCTGGCCTCAACTCCACTTTCCTTCCTGCTCCCCATTGTCCTTTTTCCCCATTTTCATCAGAAACATTTCTATTTCTTTTTTAAATCTGTTGATTAATTCTGCCTCCACTGCACTCTGGCTCAGTGAGTTCCACAAATTCCTCTGAGAGTAGTAGTTTATCCACGTCTCAGTTTGAACATATCTCCTCTCACTCTATATCTATGGCGTCTTGTTCTAGACTGTGTCCCAGGAGGTGGAATATCAGTTCAGTGTCCACCTTATCAATCCCCTTCAATATTTTATATATATCAGTCAGATGCTTCCTCATTCTTCTGAACTCCAGTAAGTACAAACCCAAACTATTCAATTGTTCCACACATGACAGCCCTTTCATCGTTGGAATCAACCTGGTTAACCTCCTCTGAACTGCCTCCAGTGTCACCACATCCTTCTTCAAGTAAGGAGACCAAAACTGGACACAGTACCAGATGTCAAGGTTAGAGTGGTGCTGCAAAAGCACAGCAGGTCAGGCAACATCCACGGAGCAGGAATATAGACGCTTCAGGCAGGAGTACCAGATGTGATCTTATCAACACCTTTTAAAATTGTAACACTACTTTTTTATTTTTATACTCCCAGTCTTTTTGTAATAAATGCCAGGATTCCATTTGTCTTTCTTATTACATGTTGCACCTGCACACCCACTTTCTGTTAGTCGTGCACAAAGACACCCAGATCCTTCTGCACTTTGAAACTGCTTCTCATTTAAATAATAAATTGCCATTCTATTGTTCCAGCCAATATGGACAACTTCGCACTTATTCACATTAAACTCCATCTGCCAGATTCAGACCCATTCACTTAGTCTATCAATATCCATCTGTAAACGTTTTATCTCCTCCTCATTGCCTACCTTCCCAAATGTTTTCGTCCCTGCTTGCACATCATTTATATAGAGCATACATAGTTACAATTCAAGAACTGAACCCTGCGGCATCCCACTTGTTACAGTAACCTTCATGGTAACCTCAGCTGGCGTGAGAATTAAAAAGTCACACACAAACATGGACCTGACCCTGAAGTATAACAGCAACCACTCAAACACACACAGCAGAAGCTTGCATTAAGACTCTGTTCAAAAGGGCTACAACACACTGCAGGGCACTCCCAATCTGCAAAGAAAGGAAGAAGAACACCTCTACAAAGTCTTTGCCAAGAATGGATATCCCCACAACTTCATCTGCAGATGCCTGGCAAACAACGCAACAAGGACATGCTATGACCAAACACACTAACCACTCTACCTTATACAAAATATGTTTCAGAACTTTCAGCCATACATCTCCAACCACTCAGGTTCATGACAGCCCATAACGGACAGCCACACTCAGACAACAACTCACCAGAACAAAAGACCCAAAATCCATCATGCGCAGGACAAATGTGGTGGGCAAGATTCCATGCAGGGACTGCATGACACACTATACAGGACAAACAGGCAGACAACTAATGATCCACATTCATGAACATCAACTAACCACTAAACGCCACGACTAGTTTTCCTTAGTATTTATACACACAGGCGACAAGGACTGCAAATTCGACTGGGACAACACAGCAATAATAGGACAAGCCCAACAAAGGACAGCCAGAGAATTTCCAGAAGCTTGGACTTATCCATGGATACCATCAATAAACACATAGACCTAGTATACTGGCCACTACAACAAACAACTGGAACTGGCAACTGGAACAAAACCAAATAAATTCCAGAAGACACAGTACAGCAGTGCTTCACAGGAGGCTCCACGGCACTGAGGATATCATCTAGGAAGGGGACAAAACATCTGCAAACCAACGTTCCAGATTGGTGAACATGCCCTCAACTACTGCAATTCAGCCCATAGCTATTGGTATCACTCTGCAAGGAAAACCAGTCACCTAGCCAAATGTGCTAACCAATCCCTGACTGGAAAATAAATCCTGGTTGCAATAGTGAGATCTCCAAATCCTAACTAGTAGACCATCTGGAAATTAAAATATACAACTCTTAAGCCCATCCATCTATGAAAAATCCCAAAATATGGTAGGTGGATGGTTGCAAAACTGGGCAGCCAACCAACTATTTTTAAATCAGTACTTAAAACCAATTGACAGAATATTACTCCACTCACAATACAATGCAGTGATGTGGGCAGTCAGAAGGGAGTGTCTTAAACACAGGAAGAGGGGTGTTCATCATTTGGTGGGTGCCATGTACACATAAAGTGCCTTGATTGATTGATAAATTTATTGTTGTCACTTAAACCGAGATACAGTGAAAAATGTTTTGCATACTAAATGGTCAGACTGCACCATGCCAAGTGGATCAGGGTAGCAGAACAGAGTGCACAATACAGTGTTAGAGCTACAAAGAAGGTGCAGAGAGAGAGAGATAGAGAGATCAGAATTAACATTTGAGAGGTTTGTTCAAAAGTCTGCTAAGAGCAGGGAAGACGCTGTTCCTGAATCAGTGTAATCAAACTTTTATATCTTCTGCCCAACAGAAGGAGATGGAAGACAGTATAACTGAATATCTTTGATTATGGTAATTGTTGCTTTCCAAAGGCAACTGGAAGTATAGATGGAGTCAATGGATGGAAGGCTAGTTTGAGTGATGGACTGAGCTGTGCTCACAACTCTCTGTAGCTTCTGGTGGTGTTGGGAAGAGTAGTTGCCAAACCACGTTGTGATGTATCCAGATGGGATGCTTTCTAATGGAGCAGCTATAAAAATTGATCTACCCTCCACAAGCTGGAAACCCACACTTTTCTGCTCCCCCAATCCTTCCTGTTTGACCTCCAAGCCCAGTCTTTCCAATGCTTTAAATCCAGGCCAGAGTCTCTTCCACTCGCTGCTATCGATACAACCAACAGTTTCAAACTCACTAGATAAATATTCTTGTTGCAGCTCCATCCAGCAACAATTCATTGCCAAACACAAATACTTTCAAGCTCTATGAATATACATAAGATATTCAAAATGGAAAGTTGAGTGCTTCATGGATAATAAGATGTGATAAAAAGATTAGCAGCTTTAAAGATGAAAACACTCAAAAAATGAAATTTCCATTTATGTTATTATATCTAATGGGAAATAACAATGCAATGATTGCAGTTCAAGCTAAACACATTGCTTTTAAAATCTTGTAAAATCATTGTGTTTTATCATGACTCTCGATCCTTCCACTAACAATAACAAAGTGGCTGACAAGAAAGTCACGTGTTATAATTGGGGTGTTCAAAATAATTTCCATGGAATACATAATTACGTATAATTGCAAGCTGTTGATTTTGCTTTTCTGAGGACAGCTTATCAAGAAAGTTCTGATGATTTTATCATGTTGTGTTCATTGCTGTCGAGGATAATTAATCTATTTTCTGCTGGATAAATTGAGGGAGAAATTAGTCTGCATTTCAGGTCATAAAACCACATATTGATTAAGTAGTGGGATGTTTTTGTCGAATTGCTACAAGTATTTGTTGTATTTCCAAATTAAGATGTGGAGGTATTGGACTGGGGTGGATCAAGTTAAAAATCACACAACACCAAGTTACAGTCAACAGTTTATTTGGAAGTACTAGCTTTTGGAGCTCTGCTCCTTCATCAGGTAGCTGTAGAGCAGGATCATAAGACACAGAATTTAGAGTGAAAGATTACAGTGTCATGCAACTGAAACAATGTATTGGACAAACCAAGATAGCTGTTAAGTTTTTCATCTTTTAGAATGGGTTGCAAGTTTTGGTTCATTCATATCTAAATTCCTGAAGTTTATTCAAATCACATTCCTGAGATAACCTAAGGCTTTATGAAAAAAGGTGACATCCCAGCTCAGATAATGCATTAAAAGTGTAGGGTTAGAGTCTGTCTGTATCCCAGTCTTGAGTCAGACTGATTCTATTTCTAAAGTAGGAATTTATAAATGTCACATGGATTGACTGCCTGCATTGACTGTCTGCAGATTGTACACTTTTGAGCAAAATGTAATGTATCTGTAAATACTATTCTGCAAATGCAAATTCACCCTATAGAGTTATATGTGTGTGTTTGCATGAGAGAGAGTTTGCGATTGTGTTCATGTGAGGGTGTGAGTGTGAGTGAGTGTGAGAGAGTGTGTGTTTGTGTGCTTTGTAGACTGTGTGTGTGAGTGTGATGGAGTATCAGCCTGTGAGAGGGTGTGTGCATGGGTGTGAGTGTGAGGGGTGCATGTGTGTGTGTGAGGGAGAGGGTCTGTGTGAGTGTGTGAGTATATAAGAGTGTGTGTGTGTGTGTGTGTGTGTGTGTATACGTGTGTGCATTGTGTATGTATATCGTGAACTGGGGTCACCTGTAGTGTGATATGAGCTTAAGGTACCAATTGAGGCCATCTTCATGGGTACCAAACTTGGCTATTAGCCTCTGCTCAGCCACTCTGCATTGTCGCATACCCCAAAGTCTGCCTTGGAGGATGATCACCTGAAGATCTAAGGCAAAGGTCCCTGACTAGTTAAGTGTTTCCTGACTGAGAGGGAACATCCCTGTCAAGATTAGAGTTGTGCTGGAAAAGCACAGTAGGCCTAGCAGCATCCGAGGAGCTGAAAAATCGACATCTTGGGCAAAAGTCCTTCATCAGGAACATCATTGTCTGGAGATTGTTGCATGGTGTCCATTCATGTAACAATGCAAAGTGGCCGAGCAGAGGCTAATCACCAAGTTGGGTACCCATGAGGATGGCCTTGGGTTCATACCACAACACAAGTGATCCCACTACACTGTATACTTTATACACTATACAAGCACACAGACACACACATTCCTACATACTCACACACTCATGCAGACCCTTGCTCATACACACACTCTTTCTCATGCACACACACACATACATTTCCCACACTCACTCTCACGTGCACACTCTCTCACAGGCTTATATGCCATCTCACTCACACACATCCATGAAGCACACACTCTCTCACACAGATTCACACACACACACTCTATAAACACGCTTGCACTCTCTCTCTCTCTCTCGCATGCACACAAATATGTTTAGGGGTGAATTTGCATTTGCAGAAACATCCTATTTTGCTCAAAAAAGGGCACAATCTGCAGACAGTCAATGCAGGCAGTGAATCAATGTAACATTTTGCAAATTCCTACTTTGGAAATAGAACCAGTCTGACTCAGGATTGGGATACAGACAGACTCTAACCTCAAACCTTTAGTGCATCATCTGAACTGAGATGTCACTTTTCTTTCATAAAACCTTAAGTTATCCCAGGAATGTGACTTGAAAGAAGTTCTGGGATTTACATATTAATGAACCAAAACTTGCAACCCATTGATCACCCCATGACTGGAGCATGCATTGGATCTCCTATCTTCAAGATTCTTCACCAGCCCCACACACATAAACTGAAATCCTGATGAAAGCCTTTTGCCCAAAACATCGATTTTCCTGCTCTTTGGATGCTGCCTGACCTGCTGTGCTTTTCCAGCACCACTCTAATCTTGACTCTAATCCCCAATATCTGCAGTACCCACTTCCGCCCTACATCTGTATAACGTTACAGCAATTATCAGATTATTTCTGGATTGTTTATTTGAGAGGGAAACAAAGTCAATGCTTCAGGGAAGGTCTCAGAGAGGCTGTATATACAGTAATGTCTGCAGTTTTGGTGGGAGTTGGGGGTGCAGTCTTATATCCTTCCAGCTAGATCCCAGTGTCCATCCAATCTGTCTTACAGAGGGGTACACAGCTAAGATGAAAGCAACTCATGATGTTTCTGGTGCTGCTAGAGTAATTAGCAGTGATGTGCTCTCAGCAGAGGTAGACAGTGAAGATCATTCTTATCTCTCTGAAGACTGACAGCAGGTAAGTGTAGCTAAAGGTAGAAACGTGATTGTCACTTAAGGGCCTACCAAGTATTTGGCCATCACCAATCATTCAGTGTTAGCACTCTCTAAGAGATAAAGTGCTTTGAACAGCAATCTCAGACCTGATCATAGCTGGTGTTCTCCAGGCCTCCCCTAGCAAGAAGTCGCTGCAAGAAATTGGGAAAAATTCTTCAGAAATTCAATGCCAATTTCTTCGTGCTGCTCAGCAGCACAGTTTGAATTCTGGCCCCTGGGAAGCACATCTTTGATGGTTGATGCTCCTTTCCTTTCACTAATGTTGTTCTATCTATTATCATTGACCTCCTATGGGAGTCTTATAGCCTTAGGGATGGTTGCAATGGAATTGGATGAAGATGACTCATTGAGGACATGAAGGACATTTGTATTACAAAGTTGTTATTGAAAACATGAGCATGAAATGTAAAGTGATTACTGCAGATGTCAGAAAGTCAAGAATAATTTATGTGACTCAAGGGACTCAAGGGATTACAAAACAGAACCTCACTCATGGAAATCAATTGCATTAAAATTGCAATCATAAACAGTGCTTTTAATTACCCTGCATTACGTACTCAACCAGCCTGATGAGTCTCTGGCAAAGTGTTTTATTCTTCATAAATGGAACTGCTTAGTATTCATGACCAAGGCCAGGTGTGCCATTCTTGTATGATATTTCAAGGTTGACACGTACAGGTCTGGTATTTGCATGTTGTTAACTGAACAGTGGATTTCCCTGATGGGAGAGAGAAAATTTCAGCAGTTTGAATCCAAGATGCCCTCCTGTTGCTATTGTTATTCTTTGACAGAAAATTTTGCTACGTTCGTTTCAACATAACTAATGTTGCACAGTTTAATAAATCTGTATTGACATAAAGCGGGATCTGAGAGTAGTAACACAGATGGATAAGGTGGTCAAGATGGCAGACAGTACACTTGATTTGATTGGTGGGGCCAAACAATATAAAAGTTGGCCAGCTATGTTACAATTGTACAAAACTTTAGTGAGGCCATATTTGGAATATTGTTTGCAGAACTGGTCGCTACACTATCAGAAGGAGGTGAATGCTTTGGAGAAAGTGCACAGATTTATCAGAGTGCTGCCTGGTTTGGAGGGTTTTAGTCATGAGGAGAGGCTGGATAAATTCAGATTGTTTTCATCGGAAAGATGGAAGCTGAGGGGCGACCTAATAGATGTCTACAAAATTATGAGAGACATTAATAGGGTGGGTAGTCAGAGGCTTTATACCAGAGTGGAAAATGTCAACTACAAGACAGCACAGGTTCAAGGTGAGAGGAGAAATGTTTAGGGGAGAAGTGCAGGGAAAATGTTTTACACAAAAGGTGGTGGGTGACTGGAATGCACTGCCAGTGGAGTTGGTGGATGCTAGCACATTAGCAACGTTTAAAGCATATATCTTGATAGACACATGAACAGGTGGAAAACAGAGGAACAGAAACCAGGCAGGGGCAATAACTAGCGGGTCTAAATCAGCGCAGACTTGGTGGGCCAAAGTGCCTATTCCTGTGCAGTATTGCATGATTGTATTGTATTGCATGCTGTGTTCCAGCCTTTCTCTCGTCATTTTAAAATCACATTATCAATTGCTGTAATTGTATGATGCCTGAGGAAATTGAGGAAACATGTTTAATCATATACCAGTGAATGGCTTGGCTCTTATCAAGTACATGAAATCTTTTCTGTGGTCAAAAACCATTTTCACAGGTAGAGACAGAAGACTGCTTTCGGGAAGAGTTGCTGCACAGTGACAGCTTTAAATGAGTTGTGGTCTTTGTGTCAGAAGGTTATTGTTGCGATATTGCTTTGTAGTCCATTTGCTTAATAGACTGATTAACATATTGCTGATAATATAAATGATTTGGTATACATTGTCACAGGAAACTATTGTTGTGAACTTGTGATGCAGTTTTTGGAACATAAATGACCAGTGGCTAACACATCCCAGAATCCTTTCATTCTTAATGACAGAGATGTTTGTTCACATAGCTAATCGTTTTATAATCTTTGGTGACTTTGAGACATCTCAATATGGAAATCAGATTGTGTACTGCTAGATACAAGCAGCAACAACAGCTTCTCTGGTAAGACCTGGGCACACCCATCACCACAGACAGATGTTGACACCCAACATTTGCCAACCCCTTACAACCATCACGGTACCTCTGCAATGCATTTGCAGGCTGCTTAGGAAGCAACTAAATTTGAAAAGCTGTTGCTAGGACACTTTGCACACAGTGACAAACACCCCGCTACTTGAATCATAGAATTTTACAGGACAGAAGGAGCCATTTGACCCATCTTCCAAAAGACCTACCCAACTATCCCATTCTCCAGTCCCATTCCATACTTTCTGAATTCATCACTTTCAAATATTAATCCAGCTCTGTTTGGAAACCTCCTATGAAATGCACTTTCATTACTCTCCCAGGCTGTGCCTTCCAAACTCTAATGATTCTCTGAGTGAAGGCGTTTCTCATCATCTCACCCCAGCTGTCTTTTTGACAATCTTGAAACTGTGACTCCAAGTTACTGACATACCAACTAGGAGAAACAGAATATCCCTCTTTATCCTGTCAAAATTGTTCATAATTTTGAACACTTTTAAATCTTCCTTGCTCCAAGGAGAATAAGCACAATCTCTTAAATCTTTACTTGCATTTAAAATCCCTCATTCCTGGTGTCATTCCAGTAAATCTCCTTTCCATTCTGTCCAGAATTTTAACATCTTTCCATAAATAAGGTGTAGAGAATTGAGCACAATACTCTAAATGTGGTCTGACCAATGGTTTGTAAGGTATAGCATCACTTCCTTGTTTTTGCATTTTATGTCTGTATTTATAAACCCAGGAAACATTCAAGCCTTCTTAACAAGTGTTTCAACTTTCCAGGTCACTTTCAGAGAATCATGCTTGTGAACCTTGTGATCCTTTTGTTCCTGTCCACCCCTCATTGAGCCTATATTTTCTCTCCGCGTTTCTTCTACCTCACATTTCTCTGCATTGAAATTGATCTGTCAGGTGTCTATCCATTTCGTCATCTTGCCAATGTCTCTTTGATGTCATTCAGAATCCTCCTCATGATTCACTATTTTCCATTGTTTAGTATCATCTTAAAATTTAGAATTTTTGCCCTCAACACCCCATCACTAAATTGTTTATATAAATCAGAAAAAAGCAAATGTTACAATATCGATCTCTGAGAATGCCATTTTCAACTTGTCTCCAATCTGAAAAATGCCCATCGATAGCGTCCCTCTGTTTTGTATCTTTTAGATAACTTCTAATCCATGCTGCCAAGGACCCATCAATCCCAAATATTTCTAACTACTAACCAACTTGCTTTGTGGAACTGTATCAAATGTTTTCTGAATGTCCAAAAATACAACATCCACTGCTCTGCCCTTATCCACTGCCTGTGTCATCTTTTCAATGAACTTGTCTGACAAATTCACTTATGACCTACCCTTGACAAAGCCATGCTGACTGTCTAGGATTAACATATTTTCTCTAAGTGTATATTTACTTCATCCCATATTATGGCGTCCATCAGTTTTCCCATTATTGATGTCAAGGTGTTAAGTGTGTAGATTCCTGAGTTATCCCTTGTCTGTTTTTAAACAACAATGTCACATTGCAATCCTCCAATACCCCAGAACTAATCCTGTGTTCAGACAGGCCTGAAAAATGTTTGTCAGTGGCTCTGCAATTTACGCCCTTACCTCTCTCCACAATCTAGTATCCTATCCAAGCCTGGTGACTTCTCTAACTGCAGTACTGACAGTCTTTTTAGCACCTCGACTTTTCAATCACTCTAGTAATTAGTTGCTCAACACCCACATTTTCAACTGTGCCATTGTCACCATCTTCTAATTTGGTAAAGACAGAAGCAAAGTATTCATTTCTTATCTCTGCAATAGCCTTTGTTGCAGTAGGTAGTTTACCAGCTTGTTCCTTATCTTTCACTCGTCTTTTAATATTAATATGCTTGAAGAACATTTTATTATTTGTTTTAGCACAGTTTGCCATCCTTTCCACATGCTTTCTCTTAGCCTGAATTTTTCCAGCCTCGAGTCTCTCCTGCATTTGACATACTCTTCCTGATTTTTATCCTTTTATTATTCTGGTTTGTCTGTTTTTACTTCCTTATTTTCTCATCAATATCCTTAGTCATCCAGGGAACTCGAGCTTTGGATAAATTCATGGCTGAACCAAGCAATATCTCAAGGGAGCTCAATCTCTCCTTCTCTCTCTCTCTTTATTTTCATGTTCACTCATTTAGTGTCAACCTGCCCTCTCACAGCAGTGACGTATTGCCAATTAGTGTAGCCACACAACCAGCCTTGTTGGTCAGCAGCCCACGGTCAAGGGGCATACATGATGCCGTATGGTAGTGTGATATCAATCTCACACTGCCACTACATGCCAGCAGCTTACCCGGCAAACACATGACATGTTCTTGTTTGATTCACTCCTAGGATGTGGGCATCTCTGTCTATGCCAGTATTTATTGTCCATCCCTCATCACATGTAGGCCAGACCAGGTAAAGATGGCAGTTTCATTCCCTGAAGGATCCATGGATTTTTCCTGACAATTGACAATTCCATCACCTGCCATAGTGGGATCTGCACTCAGGTCCCTCAGACATTAACTGAGTTTCTGGATTAACAGTTTGTCAATAAGACCACTAGGCCACCGTCTCCCCAAATTGTGTGAATGTGGAGCAACAAAGTAGTCACCTTTCAAAGCCTGAGGGGAGTAGTCTGCATTGAAGTCCATGGAAGCACCCATCAATCAGAGGATCCCAGTGGAGTAAATCAAAGGCAGCCTCCAATGCAGTCCAAGGGATTGGCCATGATCAGGTGTCCAGTCCAGTTGATCCCTGTCAGGAGGTCCACACATTTACAGTCAAGGAAGTGGGTCATATTAGGCCCATAAGAGACAGTTTAGGAGGAAAGGTCAGGGGCCGCCAGATGAGGTTTCAGGAATGTGGGCCACAATCACTGGACCAGGTCTGTCAGTTGAAACTAAAGGGAAAGGAAGGGTAGTGAGGGGGCCAGTTTAGCTGCCATAGGAAGGAGACTAGGGAACCTGGGATTGGGGTCTGCAGGCTGAGGCAAAAGGGATTGACAATTGTGGAGGGCACAGAAGTATTTGTACACTGGGATATGGTGAAGCATGGATGGGGCAAGTGATGGTCATGCAGGAGGTGGATATGACCACATTGATCAATCTAAATGACATGGAAGAAATGTGGGGCCAAAACAAGTAAGTTTGTGAGTGACACGAAAATTGGACAGGGGGTTGACAATGAGGAAGAAAGTATTAGGTTACAGAAGGATAGAGACAGATTGATCAAACGGACAGATCAGTGGCAAATGGAATTTAACCCTGAAAAGTGTGAGGTGAAGCACTTCAGAAGAAGTAACAACACAAGAGAGTACTCAATGAATGGCAGGACACTGGGAAGCTCAGAGGAACAGAGGAATCTTGGGGTACTTGAATAAGGGAGGTTAATAGGGGAGTTCAAAAGGCATACTGGACATTTGCCTTCATTTTTCATGCCATAGATTATAAAAGCAGAGAGGTTATGTTGGACCGGTACAGGATTTTGGGGAGAACAGAGCTGGAGTACTGTGCGCAATTCTGGTCACTGGACTAAGGAAATCTGTGACTGCATTGGAATGGGTACAGAGGCAATTCACCAGGATGTTGCCTGGGATGGAGACTTCAGTGTGAAGAGAGTCCAGAGAGAAGGCTGAGAGGGGATCAGATTGAGGTGCATAAGATTATAAAGGCCATGGACAGACGGAATAGTTAAACGGTCAATAACAAGGGGCTATAATTTTAAGGTGAAAGGCAGAAGAACGAGAGGGGTTTTGAAGGACAAAAAAAATCATTCAGAGAATGGTGTGAATCTGAGAAGCACTGCCTGGGATGATAGTCGAGGTAGGGAAACCTCACAACTGTTAAAAAGTAATTGGATCAGCACTTGAAATTCAAGGCAACAAGCCAGTATTGGAAAGTGGATTACCGTAGGTTTAGAATAGATTTAAAGTAGTTTTTTTTGTCAGTGTAGACTTGATGGGCTGAAAGGTTTAGGATTGCTTCTGCTATCTCTGATGTTTGGGGGCCAGGCTATTGGAGGTGGCGAATCAGATGGGGTGTGACCGGCCAAGCAACCATTGGTGTTCATAAGGGTGGTGGAGTGATATGGATATCTCAGCTCAAGCGATGGCATGGTCAAGGAAGTGCCAGTAAAAAGAAAGGCCTGTGAATGCTGTAAATCAGAGACAAAAACAGAAATTGCTGGAAAATCTCAGCAATCTGGCAGCATCTGTGGAGAGAAATCACTGTTTACGTTTTGGATCAAGTGACCCTTCCTCACAACAGTTCTGAGGATGTACAAAGTTAAAAATCACACAACACCAGGTTATAGTCCAACAGGTTTAATTGGAAGCACACTAGCTTTCGGAGCGACGCTCCTTCATCAGGCACAATCACCTGGTGTTGTGTGATTTTTAACTTTGCACACCCCAGTCCAACACCAGCATCTCCAAATCATGTTCTGAGGGTGGGTCATGTTGGTCAGCATGAAGGGCTGATCACCATTCTCCATCTCAGAATCACAGAAATTGATACAGTGCAGAAGGAGGTCAATTGGCTGCTCTCCTCCTCTCAGATACCCATTTCTCTTCCAATCCCCCTGCATTTTAACTCTCTAGCCATCATATCTTTCTATCTAATCTCATGCATTCCTTTTCTCCTTTCTGATCGTTCCTTCACTGTCACTCACTTCATCATATTGCTGCTCTCTGTCCCCACAGATGATGGCTCCCACAAATTTCAATTACTCCTGATACACTGCTTCCTGATTTTGTCCTATTTTGTTACATTACACATCCATCTCAACACTGGCATCTTCTTCTCAGCTGATCCTTTGTCTCTTCTTGAAGTTCCCCAAGTTTATGTCACTATATCAAAGGCCAGTCTCACAACTGTCTTGTCGATTCAGCTTTCAATTTCAGCATTTTTTACTGCATGACACTCTTTTCATTTCCTTTAGGTACCCCACAATGCTCATCTGTTGTTTTAAATTCCATTTCTATACATCCATCTCTTGCCTCTATTGATACCAGAGTTTTTAAATCACTCACTTTTATTAAGTCTTCACCCATATCAGTTATGGAACCAGTGCAACTCCCTTCCCAGGGTTCAAACTAGCAGTCCTTACATTGGGTCTTTGTTCCACAGATCTTCTTACCCCTGCCTTCTGGTGTTGTTCCCCAAATATTTGCTCATGTTCTTATCATTCACATCCCTAGCCATCTGAGGTTGAAGTCTCCAGGCAGGATCTGTTTGCCATTTTCAGGGGACTCAGTTTAGATTCCATCTTTCATCATTCTTGGTGCCTCAAGTGTGGGAGTGAATTCACTATTGACCGTGATATGCTGATCCTACATTAAGGGAAGAAAGGTAGTGACGAGGAACTTATTTGTCCCACAACGGGAGTTTGACTGCAGGATATTTGAACTACGAGACAACGATAGATTTAGAAGGGGCTAAGGCTTCTCAATAACAAAGTTATGAGGGGCATGGATAGGATAAATAGACAAAGTAATTTCCCTGGGGTGGGGCAGCACAGAACTAGGGGGCATAGGTTTAGGGTGAGATGAGAAAGATATAAAAAAGACCTAAGGAGCAACTTTTTAACGCAGAGGGTGGTAAGTGTATGGAATGAGCTGTCAGAGGAAGTGGTGGAGTTTAAAATCTGATTGAAGATTTGTAGCTCGGGTATCCGTTGTTGTGGTTCTGCTCGCCGAGCTGGAAGTTTTTGCTGCAAACGTTTCGTTCCCTGGCTAGGGAACATCATCAGTGCAGTGGGAGCCTCGTGTGAAGCGCTGCTTTGATGTTTCTTCCGGTATTTATATTAGTTTGTTCTTGCCGCTTCCGGGTGTCAGTTTCAGCTGCAGTGATTTGTATCTGGGGTCCAGGTCGATGTGTCTGTTGATGGATGTTCTTACCGTTTCCGGGTGTCAGTTTCAGCTGTAGTGGTTTGTATATGGTGTCCAGGTCAATGTGTCTATTGATGGAGTTTGGGGATGAATGCCATGCTTCTAGGAATTCTCTGGCTGTTCTCTGTCTGGCTTGTCCTATGATAGTGGTGTTTTCCCAGTCAAATTCATGTTGCTGGTTGTCTGAGTGTATGGCTACTAGAGATAGCTGGTCGTGTCGTTTTGTGGCTAGCTGATGTTCGTGGATGCGGATTGCGAACCACAACAACGGATACCCGAGCTACAAATCTTCAATCAGATTTTAAACACTTACGGGCGAGAAACGCTGAAACAAGCCAGGAGATGGGAATCCTGCGCTAACTGCCTCAGCGCAACATATGAACAACTCCGGTTCCTCCACGAATGCCGAAAAAATCAAATCCTTCCACAATGTGTCAAGTACAGACCTCCAGTAAATCTCTAGTAGCCATACACTCAGACAACCAGCAACATGAATTTGACTGGGAAAACACCTCTATCATAGGACAAGCCAGACAGAGAACAGCCAGAGAATTCTTAGAAGCATGGCATTCATCCCCAAACTCCATCAATAGACACATTGACCTGGACACCATATACAAACCACTACAGCTGAAACTGACACCCGGAAACGGCAAGAACATCCATCAACAGACACATTGACCTGGACCCCAGATACAAATCACTGCAGCTGAAACTGACACCCGGAAGCGGCAAGAACAAACTAATATAAATACTGGAAGAAACATCAAAGCAGCGCTTCACACGAGGCTCCCACCGCACTGATGATGTGCCCTAGCCAGGGAACGAAACGTTTGCAGCAAAAACTTCCAGCTCGGCGAGCAGAACCACAACAGAAGTGGTGGAGGCTGGTACAATTGCAATACTTAAAAGCATTTGGATGGGTATATGAATAGGGAGAGTTTGGAGGGATATGGGCTGGGTGCTGGCAGGTAGGACTAGATTGGGTTGGGATATCTGGTCGGCATGGATGGATTGGACCAAAGGGTCTGTTTCCATTCTCTTCATCTCTATGACTCTATGACTCTAATTGCACTGGTGGAGCAAGGATAATAGACTGAAGAAGAGACTGTGGATGTCAACTCGATCGGCAAGACAGAGATAGAAATTGATTCTTCAAGTATAGCCAGAATGTTCCAAAGCAGGAACCTCTTCTGAATGTCAAGGTGAACTTACACAACTGAAGCCAAGCTTGAAGTAAATCATATTTATGAAGATATTTTCCAAATCCCATAGATCAAGAGAAAGAAAACTCAGATTCTGGAAGATGAACTATTTTCTTTTAATGTAGACCAGTGAAGAAACATTATCTTGATGTCCAATGATGTTTAGGAAATAGGAAACCAACTTCAAAGTATATCTACAGTCAGATCTTAATCAGAGTTCACAAAGTTATTCAGGGACCTTTGAATCATCAGGCAGGATGCACTGAAATAGGTTCAGTATTTTTATCTATAATATTGACATATTACAGAGCATGTCAATATGGTTTCACTCTATCTGACATAATGTGGTCTTGGACTACAAGTGGACACTAACAACATTACGGTGATACAGAAGATATAACCCCAGGGCAAAGCTTTTTTTTACTGGTAGCAATGAGCAACAAAAATTTAGTGACCTTTACATGTTTGTTTGGTAAAATAGCAATTTTTAATTTAGTTTTAATAAAGTAATATTTACAAAGCATTTTTCACAACTTCAGAATGTCCCAAAGCTTTTTGTAGCTAATCAAGCTCTTTTAAAGAAGCATTGTAGTACAGGCAAAGTCAGTGATGTTGCTCCATACAGCAAAAAAAACCTGAACATGTCTTTCTGCTGTCAGCAAGTGAAATGGTTTCAGCACTTCTGCGTCTGCTACCTCTGGATGCTTCATTGTATTGGATAAATAAAACTGAAAGCATCTATGAGGAAACTAATAATGTGTTCATTCAAGAAGACAGAGTGTTTTCTACTGTACTTCTTATAAATGTACTGCTGAGCTTAGAGTGCAGTAAAATTGTAAGCAGTCAACTTCATTCCCTGTCAATCTAGAGATGTTTGCTATTCATGAAGAATAGGAGGTGAAGACTGGAGATCAGAGTCAAAAAAATGTGGTGCTGGAAAAGCACAGCCAGTCAGGTAGCATCTGAGGAGCAGGAGAATCAACATTTGGAGTATAAACTCTTCTTGATGAAGGGCTTACGTCCGAAACGTGGACTCTCCTGCTCCTCAGATGTTGCCTGACTAGCTGTCTTTTCCAGCACCACACTTTTTGACTATTTATGAATAGTGTCTAAACAAAGTAGTATGGATGAATTTAATGTGGGTTGGGCATGCTAGGGGAATTGTATGTGTGAAAACTGGTAGAAAAGTCAGATCCTCTGATTTTGGCTTGATTGAGTCATTACATTCCTCCTTTTGGATTTTGCATGGCTGGGCTCCACCCCAGAAGGATAAAACAACAAAACTGACAAAGAGACTTATTTGTCCAACATCGCTTGGTACTCTTCGCTAATTCATTAAAAAGATGTGGTCATCTCAAATCTTTCATTCGTGACAACATCTTGGAAAATATTTTCTGAACCCTCTCCAGGTTAACAATATCCTTCTTAATATAGTAAAAAAATCACACAACACCAGGTTATAGTCCAACAGGTTTAATTAGAAGCACACTAGCTTTCGGAGCGATGCTCCTTCATCAGGTGATGAAGTCTGATGAAGGAGCGTCGCTCCGAAAGCTAGTGTGCTTCCAATTAAACCTGTTGGACTATAACCTGGTGTTGTGTGATTTTTAACTTTGTACACCCCAGTCCAACACCGGCATCTCCAAATCATGACTTCTCAATATAGGCCGACCAGAACTCGACACAGCACTTCAGAAGAGGTTTCACCAATATCCTGTATATGACATCCCAAGTGCTACACTCAAAGGTATTGAAAGCAAGCATGCTAAACGCCTCTGAACCACCCTGTCTACATGTGACACAAACTTTAACGAATTATGAAACTGAACCCCTCAATCTCTATGTCCTCCAACACTACCCAAGGCCCCATTTTTAATTGTAAAAGTCCTGCCATTGTTGGTTTTGCCAAAATGCAATACCTCACATTTATCCAAAATAAACTCCATCTGCCACTCTTACACACATTAACCCAATTGAGATCAAGATCACTTTGTAATCTCATATAACCTTCTTCACTGTCCACTATACCACCACTTATGTTATCATCTGCAAACTTACTAATTATGCTTTCTATATTCTCAACTAAATCATTCACATAAATGACAAAAGCAGACTCAGCACTGATTGCTGTTGAGCACTGCTCAATGGAAGGAAGGCTGGCCTACATGAGGTACTGGGCTGTGTGCATGACTCTCTGTAGTTTCATACGGTCTTGGGAAGAGCAGTCATCATAAACCATACTGTGATGCATCCAGATAGGATGATTTATATGGCACATCCTTAAAAAGTGGTACAAGTCCTTGCAGACATGCTGAATTTCCTTAGCTTCCTGAGGAAGTAGAGATGTTGCTGTGCCTTTTTGGCTGTTGCATCAATGTGGGTGGACCAGGACAGATTGTTAGTGATCATCATTCCCAGAAATGAGCACTCTTGGCCATCTCCACCTCAGCGCCATTGATGGCCTCCACTCTGTTTCCTGAACTCAGTGACCAGCTCCTTCGTTTTGCTGATGTTGATGGAGAGTTTTTATCTTTCCATCATGTTGCTAAGCACTCAATCCCTTTCCTGGATTCTGTCTCATCGCTGTTTGAGATCCAATCTAGAATGAAGCTGTCACCAGCAAACCTGTAAATCTAATTAGGGTGGAATTAGCTGCATAGTCTTGCATTTTTAAGGAATATACTAGAGAGGTGAGTATGCAGCCTTGAGGAGTGCCCAGTGTTGAGGATTATGGTGGAGGACATGTTGTCACCTATTCTTACTTATTGTGGTCTATTGGTCAGGAAGTTGAGGATTCAGTTATAGAGGAGAGCTGAGAACAGATCTCGAAGGTTAATTCTTTGGAATTATAGTGCTGAAGACAGAACTGTTGACAATAAGTAGGAGCCTGACGGAGGTATCATTGTGATCCAGATTTTCCAGGGCTGAGTGTAGCACCAGGGACATGTGGCAAATTGCAAAGGATCAAGGCAATTTGGTCAGCTGGAGTTGAAGTGAGTCACGACTAACCTCCTGAAGCACTTCATTATTATGGAGATCAGAGCCACAAGCTGGTAGTCATTGAGGCACGCTGCATGATTTCTCTTTTACAGTGGTGGTCTTTGCAAAGCAGGTAGAGACTTCGGAATATAATAAGGAGAGATGTCTGTGAATACCTCCACCAGCTGGTCCACATACAGCCAGGGAGTCTATCTAGGCCAGTCGCCTACCGTGGGTCCAGTCTTAAGAAGACTGATTTAACATCTGCAGTGGTGACGGTGGGTACAGTTCATCCAAGGCTGATGGGATAGGTGACATTGTTTCACTGACATTCTGTTCAAACAGGCATAGAATGCAATGAGCTTCTTGGGTAGGGATGTACTATTGTCTGTAATTCTGTTCAACTTTGCTTCAAGTGGGAACCTGAACTCAAAACATTTTACTCCAAAGTAAGAATACTACATACTGTGTAAGGGTCTTAGGAACCTGGAACAGAACTTAACATTAATATATCTTAAATACTACATCTTTGAAGTCTGAAGACAGCTCTTGACTTTGTTTTCTCTTTGACTACCATTGGAAATCCAAGCTCTGAGTGTATCATCAAAGCACATGATGGAAGATAGTAGCAGCTATGAAATACACTGCCTACAAAATCAAGGCAACAGAATAAATCGAGAAACAGCACTAAGGTCATTTGAAGAGAAGAATTCAGAAAGTCTTTTTTTTTCAATAAGTCATGACACCAAAAGTGGAGGTGTAGTGGAGAGTGAAGAAGATTACTTCAGATTACAACAGGATCTTGATCAGATGGGCCAATGGCCTGAGAAATGGCAGATGGAGTTTAATTGAGATAAATGCGAGGTGTTGTATTTTGGGAAAGCAAATCTTCGCAGAACTTATACACTAAATGGTAAGGTCCTAGGGAGTGTTGCTGAACAAAGAGACCTTGGAGTGCAGGTTCATAGCTCCTTGAAAGTTGAGTCATAGTTGGATAAGATAGTGAAGAAGGTGTTTGGTATGCTTTCCTTTATTGGTCAGTGTACTGAGTACAGGAGTTGGGAGGTCATCTTGTGGTTGTACAGGGCATTAGTTAGGCCACTTTTGGAATATTGCGTGCAGTTCTGGTCATCGAAAGGATAATGTGAAAATTGAAAGCGTTCAGAAAAGATTTACATGGAAGTTGCCAGGGTTGGAGGATTTGAGCTATAGAGAGAGGTTGAATAGGCTGGGGCTGTTTTCCCAGAAGCATCAGAGGCTGAGGCATGAGGGGTGACCATGTAGATGTTGATAAAACTATGAGGGGCATGGATAGGATAAATAGACAAAGTCTCTTCCCCGGGTTCAGGGTGTCCAGAACTAGAGGACATAGGTTTAGGGTGAGAGGGGAAAGATACAGTGGCTCAGTGGTTAGCACTGCTGCCTCACAGCGCCAGGGACCCGGGTTTGATTCCATCCCTGGGTGACTGTCTGTGTGGAGTTTGCACATTCTCCCTTTGTCTGCGTGGGTTTCCTCCCATAATCCAAAGATATGCAGGTCAGGTGAAATGGCCATGCTAAATTGTCCATAGTGTTAGGTGCATTAGCCAGGGTTAAATGTAGTTGAATGGGTCTGGGTGGGCTACTCTTTGGAGGGTCAGTCTGGACCTGTTGGGCCAAAGGGCCTGTTTCCATACTGTAGGGAATCTAATCTAAACCTAAGAGGCAACGTTTTCACACAGAGGGTGGTGTATGTAAGAGGAAATGGTGGAGGCTGGTACAATTGCAACATTTAAAAGGCATCTGGATGGGTATACGAATAGGAAGGGTTTGGAGGGATATGGGCCAGTTGCTGGCAGGTGGGACTAGATTGCGTCGAGATATCTGGTCGGCGTGGATGAGTTGGACCGAAGGGTCTGTTTCCATTCTCTACATTTCTATGACACTCTGGCTCTAAGTCTTCAATATACATTTTAAGAACACTTAGCAGCCAGAATAGCCTCAGAGCTGAACAGCTGCTAGAGTCATAGAGTCATAGAGATGTACAGCACTGAAACAGAACCTTCGGTCCAACTCATTCATTCCATGGTCTCTTTGTTCAGCAACACTCCCCAGGACCTTACCATTAAGTGTATATGTTCTGCTAAGATTTGCTTTCCCAAAATGCAGCACCTCGCATTTACCTAAATTAAACTCCATCTGCCACTTCTCAGCTCATTGGCCTGGCTGATCAAGATCCCATTGTAATCTGAGATAACCTTCCCTGCTGTCCACTACACCTCCAATTTTGGTGTCATCTGCAAACTTACTAACTATATCTCTTATGCTCACGTCCAAATCATTTATGTAAATGACAAAAAGTAGAGGATCCAGCACCAATTCTTGTGGCACTCCACTGGTCACAGACTGGATTCCAGTCTGAAAAACAACCCCACATCACCACCCTCTGTCTTCTACCTTTGAGCCAGTACTGTATCCAAATAGCTAGTTCTCCCTGTATTCTGTGAGATCTAACCTTGCTAATCAATCTCTCATGGGGAACCTTGTTGAACACCTTAGTGAAGTCCATATAGATCACTGTCCACCAGTCTGCCCTCATCAATCCTCAAAAAACTCAATCAAGCTTGTGAGACATGATTTCTCAGGCACAAAGTTGACTATCCCTAATAGTCCTTGCCTTTCCAAATACACGTACATCCAGTCCCTTAGGATTCCCTCCAACAACTTGCTCACCATTGATGTCAGACTCACTGTTCTATAGTTCTCTGGCTTGTCCTTACCACCTTTCTTAAATAGTGGCACCACGCTAGCCAATGTCCAGTCTTTCGGCACCTCACCTGTTACTATTCAATTCCTCCAAGAAACCTTCAGAATATCATACATTTTGTAAAGCCTTTTACAGTCAGTAATAAGGGAACCCTTTTAAAAAGCTGTGGGAGCTTTAAAAGCCCATTACCAGTGAAGGGGAGAAATATGAGTCATATACACGTGAAAAGAGATTGATTATCAAAGACCTAAGAAGAGTCAATCCCTTGAGGGAAGGGACAAAAGAGTTTGATTTAAAAAAATATCTAACAGTGAGTGAACCAATTTATGAACTATGTACTTGATGACAAAGTTAACAACAGCAAATTAAACTATTTCTTCAGGAACAAACTTAATCAACATCAATTGAAAAAAAAAACAAAAATTGCTGTTGCATTTCAAAATATAAAAGCTCTAGCAATGAAGTTTGTGAAATATTTGTAATTTTGAATGCTTGAATGACAAATTAAATATTTTACTTGGTAATTCAAAAGTTTGTACTTTAATGAATAAACTGATTCTGAAGACATGGTGTGACATTTGGTGTGAAATTATCTCAGACACAGAAAAAGATATCACATGTCTGATGTCACAGCAGTCATCTTTGATACAGTCAAATACAATCTGAATCACTGTGCAAATTTAAGTTTCTATCCACAGTTCTTTTAGAAATTTTTCAACCATCTTGGAAAAGGAATACTTTAATTCATCTCTATTGGTCAAGGAAAACCAATCTTCACACTGTAAACTATATTTAAAACTGTAGAAACATTAACTTTCAATTATGATAATAAAGATTCAAGACTAAATATCCTGAGCAGAGAATGCAACAAGGCAACAAAATGAGTGTCACAAAAGGAGCTCAAAATCCTAACATTCATCCTCAAAATCAAGAAAATGATCAATAACATGGAGTGTCTATGAACAATCAGCCAAAACCACAGCATTGGCCTCTACCAATCTTTCCCACAAAAAAACAAATCAAGGTATCAGATCCATTTGATAGATCAGAAAATTGGCAGATGTGGAAAACTGAATTGCCAAGATTTCAAAGAGCTTCAGTATTGTACATTAAATCAAATGCAGAACAGGTTAGAACACTTCTCTACTACATAAGAAGAGCATCAGCTTTTACAGTAACAACGGATAGATGAGAAATATTCTGTTTTGCACTTCCAAAACAGGTTTCCATCATTATTTCATTTTAAGGCAATTAAGACACTGTTGACATCATGCTTCAAAAGATATCAACTTCCAAAAATTCCATATAGTTTCAGTAACAATCAGTCTGTACTATTTGAACCACTCAGCTGTAGAAACTTCTAACAAGCTGATATGGAACAGAATTGTTCTTCATTGCTCAGATAAATGAGTCACTAAACTTCTTTAATCAAAGGACGATCTACCAATGAAATGAGCAGTACCCCTACAGTGGATACATGATCTGGAAAACTGTTCATTATGCAGCAAAGGTCAATTGAATGCAAACCATTTGATACAGTGTGCTGACTACTTAAAACAAAACAACAAAAATCATTGAAATTACCTGAAGTGGTCTTATACTTAGGTATAGACTTTCCTGATCTATCTACTGATACAAATTAATCAAGTTAATGACTTGGGATGGGAAGGACAGACAGTAAATGTGAAAAAGATGAAACTAGATGGATATGATGAAGAGCCACAATGGGATCTGGATCAGATGGGCCAATTGGCCAAGGAGCAGCAGATGGAGTTTAATTTAGATGAATGTGAGATGCTGCATTTTGAAGGCAAATCAGGGCAGGACTTACACACCTAATGGTAAGGCCCTTGGGAGTGTTGGTGAACAAAGAGATCTTGGAGTGCAGGTTCATTGTTCATTGAAAGTGGAGTCACAGGTAGATAGGATAGTGAATAAGGCATTTGGTATGCTTACGTTTATTGGTCAGTGCATTGAGTATAAGAGTTGGGAGGCCATATTGTGGCTGTACAAAATATTGCATGCAATTCTTGTCTCCTTCCTATCAGAAGGATGTTGTGAAACTTGAAAGGGTTCAGAAAAAAAGTACAAGGATATTGCCAGGTTAGCGGGCTTAAGCTAAAGGGAGAGGCTGAATAGGCTGGGGCTATTTTCCCTGAAGCATTGGAGGCTGAAGGGTAACCTTATAGAGGTTTACAAAATCATGAGATTCATGGACATTCATGGAAATGTCTTTTTCCTGAAGTGGGGGAGTACAAAATTAGAGGGCATGGGTTTAAGGTGAGAGAGGAAAGATTTAAAAGGGACCTAGAGGGCAACGTTTTCATGCAGAGTAGTGCATTTATGGAATGAGCTGCCAGAAAATTTGGTGGAAGCTGGTACAATTACCCCAAGATTTAAATGGCATCTGGATGGTAAATGAATAAGAAGGGTTTAGAGGGATATGGGCCAAATGCTGGCAAAAGGCGGATACCTATTCAGGATAGCAAGCTGGCATGGAATGTGTTGGACAGAAGAGTCTGTTTCTATGAGTCTACACTTCACTTGGGTATGTGCACAATACCAATCAATGGTAATGATTGCAAATTTTTTTTGAGAAGATTTGTAGCTCAGATTGTGGTTCAGGTTGTAAGTTTGTTCACTGAACTGGTAGATTTGTGCTCAAATGCTTCGTCACCATGCTAGGTAACATCATCAGTGAGCCTCCGTTGACATGCTGGTGTTCTATTGCCTTATGTGTCTTGGTCTGTTGTGGTAGGTGATATCACTTCTGGTTCTTTTTTTGAGAGATTGGTAAATGGGGTCCAAATTAATATGTTTGTTGATGGCATTCTGGCTTGAATGCCAGGCCTCTAGGAATTTCTGTGTGTGTATTCGCTTAGCCTGTCCTATAATGGATGTATTGTTGCAGTAAAACTGGTATTCCTCTTCATCTGTACGTGAGGCTACTGGTGGTAGTTGGTCATATCATTTGGTGGCTAGTTGGTGCTCATGTATCCTGGTGACTAGTTTCCTGCCTATCTGTCCAATATAATGTTTGTTGCAGTCCATGCAGGGTATTTTGCATGACATTTGTTTTGTTGGTTGTTGGTACAGGATCCTTTCAATAAATCAAGTGCTGTTGGTGAGTTTGTGGGCTACCATGATGCCAAGGGGCCAGAGTAGTCTGCTCGTGATCTGTGAGATGTCTTTGATGTATGGTAGTGAGGCTAGAGTCTCTTATCTCTTCTTGTTTAGGTTTGTTGTATAAGGATCGGCGGATTGTGCTTATCGGGTACCCATTGCTCTTGAATACATTGTGGAGTGTTTTTCTTTGGCCTCTTGTCGTTTCTGGGTGCTGCAATGTGGTGTGACTCATTTGAATAATGCCTGATGCAGCTCCGTTTGTGGGTGTTGGGATGATTGCTCCTGTAGTTGAGTATCTGGTCTGTGTATGTCACTTTCTTTTGTCATAATGAAACAGAACAAACTAGAAGAAACTCACTAACACATAACCAACATCCTTACTGGTATAACATCACCAAAGAGGAAGAGAACAACAGACTCCTTTCCAAGATGGCACAGTAGAACAAACAGCCAATGGAGAGCTGCAGACCAGCATCTACAGGAAAGCGACACACACAGACCAGACACTCAACTGCAGGAGCAATCATCCCAACACCCACAAACAGAGCTGCATAAGGACAGCATTCAAATGAGCAACACTACACTGTAGCAACCAGAAGCTGGAAGAAGCAGAAGAAAATGATCTCTACAACGTATTCAAGAACCATGAGTACCTAATAAGCACAATTCACTGATTCTTATGCAACAAACCTAAACAAGAAGATGCTACACGCCCAGAGATTCGAGCCACCCTATCATACATTAGAGATATCTAAGAGTTGACTATCAGACTACTCCAGCCCCTTGGCATCATGGTAACCCACAAACCCACCACCACACTGAAACAGCTGTTGATGAATCTAAAGGACCCTGTACCAAAAACCAGCAGAACGAATGTCACATACAAAATACCCTGCAAGGACTGCAACAAACATTGCAGTGGGTATATGGGCATGAAACTAGCCACCAAATGGCATGACCAATTATCACTGGTATCATTTCACATAGACGAAGTGGGCACTAGGTCGACTGGGACAATACATACATCTTGGGACAGGCTAAACAAAGACATGTACAGGAAATCATAGATACTTGGCATTCAAACTGGAACTCCATCAACAAGCACATCGATTTGGACCCCACTTACCAACCTCTCAAAAAAAAACAGAAGTGATATCTCCCACCTTAACAGACCAAGACACATAAATTGAAAGCAAGAGAGAACACCAACATTTCAATGGAGGCTCACTGATGATGTTACCTAGCATGGTTACAAAACGTCTGAAAACAAATCTGCCAACTCAGTGAGCAAACTTACAACATGGTGATGATTGATTGATTCATTCATAAAGGCTTGGTGACGACTGTTGTGTAACAGCCTTAGGATCTGGGAGCAGCTTTGCAATGATGTCACAGAGCTTCACATCACTGGATATAAACAGAGTGACATGCACAGTTAGTTCGATGAGTAACAGAAACAGAAATTACTGGGAAAGCTCAATAAGTCTGGCATCATCTGTGGAGAGAAAGCAGACTTAATGTTTTGGGTCCAGAGACCCTTCTTCAGAACTGATTGTAGTTAGATGAGTGTTGTCAGGGAAAAGAAAGAAACATATGAACATAAAAATGTAAAGACGTACATTAGTCCTGACTTCATGTAAGCATATGTCAGATTCTGGTACATCTCTGATTACCAAGTACAGCAGTATTCATCATTAATGTCTAATAAATATTGTTATTTAAAGTTTTAGCCTGAAGTCAATTATACTGCATAATAAGAAATGGCAAAATTAAAAACATTTTCTTTCATTATGTAAATAGCATGATGGAACATTTGGCATTCTGCATAGTGAGAAAAGGATTCCCAACCTGTGATTATGTGATGCAAAGTAATTATGTGCAGTTTGCCATTGGTTATGAGCAATAATTGTGGGTGATAACAGCATGGATTTGAACTTTCCCTCTGACTAATGTACCTAACACTATGGGCAATTGAGCATGGCCAATTCACCTGAACTGCACAGTGGCAGGAAGCCGGAGCATCCCCACGCAGACACAGGGTGAATGTGCAAACTCCACACAGACAGTTGTCCAAGGTTGGAATCTAACCTGGGATCCTGGTGCTGTGAGACAGCAATGCTAACCACTGAGTCACAATGCTGCAGCAATTAGGCAGGAGATTAAAAAAAAGATTCTTGAGGATAGCAATATCTGGATTACTCCATGTGGTAGTGAGAGTAGGTATATAAGGTTAGAGCAGATGAATGCATGGCTGACGAGCTGGGGGCACGGATTTACATTTTTGGATCATTGGAATCTACTCTGGGTTGAATTGACCTGAATACAAAGGTCGGTTTGTACTTGAATTGGAACGAGGCCTTGTTCTTGCCTGTCTTGACTATTTGACTTGCTTCTTTTCTAAACTGTACCAGCAATTCAATATATTTGCTTCTTATACTCCTGTACTACCTGCCTACCTTGATTATTTGACCTGGCCTAGAGGTAACCCACCTACCTGACTATATCTGTTGTTTTTCTACCTTCCTTAAACTGTCATTCATCACACCCTCAGTTCCCATCAATTCCTCACTGCCTCTAACTGCTGCTCCAATCGATCCATGTGATCCAATTGGATTTGCGACCAAACATAATTTGTAAAGACATAATCCTCAGAAACATTGAAGTTCTTCCTAATCTCCCACATTGGACAGCAAGAGTAAATCACTCCACTGAAGGCAATCACTGCATCTAATCTATAGACCTAGAAAATAACACAGCTTTACGCCTCTAAAAACACTTGCTCTAGGATAACCTGGGCGGCACGGTGACACAGTGGCCAGCACTGCTGCCTCACAGTGCCAGAGACCCGAGTTCAATTCCCGCCTCAAGCAACTGTCTGTGTGGAGTTTGCACATTCTCCCCGTGTCTGCGTGGTTTCCTCTGGGTGCTCCGGTTTCCTCCCACAATTCAAGAATGTGCAGGTTAGGTGATTTGACCATGCTAAATTGCCTGTAGTGTTAGGTGAAGGGGGGAATGGGGGTAGGTGGGTTGCTCTTTGGAGGGTCGGTGTGGACTTGTTGGGCCAAAGGGCCTGTTTCCACACTGTAAGTAATCTAATCTAATCGTAACACATATGCTTTATATTTTATAAAAAAGAGACAGATCTCATTAAAGAATTAAAAATACATTCTCCCTACTCACTATTATATATTTATAAATAAAAGATTAAGATCTATAAGTTTTAAAAACAAACATTTAATTCCTTCAGGCTCTGAAATCTTGACACTCTCAACTGTGAGCCCTTCTACAATGAGGTCTGTTCCAAGGTTAGAGCTGAAAATGTGTTGCTGGTTAAAGCACAGCAGGTTAGGCAGCATCCAAGGAACAGGAAATTCGATGTTTCGGGCCAGAGCCCTTCATCAGGAATGAGGAGAGTGTGCCAGGCAGGCTAAGATAAAAGGTAGGGAGGAGGGACTTGGGGGAGGCGCGATGGAGATGTGATAGGTGGAAGGAGGTCAAGGTGAGGGTGATAGGCCGGAGTGGGGTGGGGGCGGAGAGGTCAGGAAGAAGATTGCAGGTTAGGAGGGCGGTGCTGAGTTGAGGGAACCGACTGAGACAAGATGGGGGGAGGGGAAATGAGGAAACTGGAGAAATCTGAGTTCATTCCTTGTGGCTGGAGGGTTCCCAGGCGGAAGATGAGGCGCTCTTCCTCCAACCGTCGTGTTGTTATGTTCTGCCGGTGGAGGAGTCCAAGGACCTGCATGTCTTCGGTGGAGTGGGAGGGAGAGTTAAAGTGTTGAGCCACGGGGTGGTTGGGTTGGTTGGTCCGGGCGTCCCAGAGGTGTTCCCTGAAGCGTTCCGCAAGTAGGCGGCCCGTCTCCCCAATATAGAGGAGGCCACATCGGGTGCAGCGGATGCAATAGATGATGTGTGTGGAGGTGCAGGTGAATTTGTGGCGGATATGGAAGGATCCCATGGGGCCTTGGAGAGAAGTAAGGGGGGAGGTGTGGGCACAAGTTTTACGTTTCCTGCAGTTGCAGGGGAAGGTGCCGGGGGTGGAGGTTGGGTTGGTGGGGGGTGTGGACCTGACGAGGGAGTCACGAAGGGAGTGGTCTTTGTGGAATGCTGATAGGGGAGGGGAGGGAAATATATCCCTGGTGATGGGGTCCATTTGGAGGTGGCGGAAATGACGGCGGATGATACGCTGTATACGGAGGTTGGTGGGGTGGTAGGTGACAACCAGTGGGGTTCTGTCCTGGTGGCGGTTGGAGGGGTGGGGCTCAAGGGCGGAGGAGCGGAAAGTGGAGGAGATGCGGTGGAGGGCATCGTCGATCACGTCTGGGGGGAATCTGCGGTCCTTGAAGAAGGAGGCCATCTGGGCTGTATGGTATTGGAACTGGTCCTCCTGGGAGCAGATGCGGTGGAGACGAAGGAATTGGGAATATGGGATGGCGTTTTTACAGGGGGCAGGGTGGGAGGAGGTGTAGTCCAGGTAGCTGTGGGAGTCAGTCGGTTTATAGTAGATGTCTGTGTTGAGTCGGTCGCCCGAGATAGAAATGGAAAGGTCTAGGAAGGGGAGGGAGGAGTCTGAGACAGTCCAGGTGAATTTGAGGTCGGGATGGAAGGTGTTGGTAAAGTTGATGAACTGTTCAACCTCCTCGTGGGAGCACGAGGCAGCGCCAATACAGTCATCGATGCAGCGGAGGAAAAGGTGGGGGGTGGTGCCAGCGTAGTTGCTGAAGATGGACTGTTCCACATATCCTACGAAGAGACAGGCATAGCTGGGGCCCATGCGGGTGCCCATGGCAACTCCTTTAGTTTGGAGGAAGTGGGAGGATTGAAAAGAGAAGTTATTCAGGGTGAGGACCAGTTCAGTCAGTCGAAGGAGGGTGTCAGTGGAAGGGTACTGGTTGGTGCGGCGGGAAAGGAAGAAGCGGAGGGCTTTGAGTCCTTCGTGATGGGGGATGGAGGTGTACAGGGACTGGATGTCCATCGTGAAGATAAGGCGTTGGGGACCGGGGAAGCGAAAATCATGGAGGAGGTGGAGGGTCCAAGGTTAGCTGTGAAGTTTCACTTTGTTTGTTTTTCTTGGATTGAACTCAATTTCCAGAGATGCTTGTACTTTCACAGTCAATCAACTGTGAAAGTTCACTGCTTGGTTTTAATCTTTTGTTTCGATTAAATCTCGAGGTATTTTCCGACTTCCCACATGGTCTCTCCAAATATCCTGCTGTCTCTTCTTCCTTCCATTTAAAGCATCTTGTTTTTCAAAAAAACAAAGCAAATCCTTAAACAATCAGCAATTACTGCTCCAAGACTTTGAGGAAATCAGCTTCAGCACTACAAATAAAACTCAATAAACGGAACAGCTCTTACAGCCAAAATTCTCTTCTCATCCAGCATATTTTTACTGAATTTCATTTGACTTAGGTTCCTTCGTTGCAGCTTCTTGTTGCCAACTAAGACATTTCAGGAGTGACATTTGTGCATCTGAAGGTAATATCAACTAGTACATCATTCTATACCAGCATTAATCACATCTTTCCACAGAGAAATAGCATGGTGAGCAACATTGTGATGTCTATTTACAATTCTTCCCATTCAGGTGCAAAATATTGGCCATGTGCTGGAAAAGTTGACACTTGCTCAGCAACAGGAGAAAGTGAGGACTGCAGATGCTGGAGATCAGAGTTGAGAGTGTGGTGCTGGAAAAGCACAGCAGGTCAGGCAGCATCCAAGGAGCAAGAGAATTGATGTTTTAGGTGTAAGCCCTTCATCGTAATCTGCTAACTGATGTTTGGATTTCACCAAGGCCATTGTATTCCTGATCTCATTCCAGCCCTTGCCCATTTTAATGGACAGGATTAGTGACTTGAGAGAATGGGAAGCTATGCTTATATAAAGGAATAAGTATTTGAAATGTTTGTTTACATTTACATTGAAGCATTTGAGTGACATATTTGATCCAAGAGATTAGTTGAAGCATGTTGAATTTGTTTTCTATTAATCTTAAAGGTTTTTTTCAATAGTAATATCATTTATAGACAGAACTGTATTTCTCGTCACAAACATCTCTAATGTCACAGTCATTGAGTCATAAAGAAGTACAGCATAGAAACAGACCCTTCAATCCAACTCATCCATGCCAACCAGATATCCCAACCCAATCTAGCTCCATTTGCCAGCACCCTACATATTCATATACCCATCCAGATACTTTTTAAATAATGCATTTGTATCAGCCTCCACCACTTTCTCTGGCAAACCATCCCACACACACACCACCCTCTGCATGAAAATGTTGCCTCTTAGGTCTCTTTTATATCTTTCCCCTCTCACCCTAAACTTATGTCCTATAGTTCTGGACTCCCACACCCTAGGGAAGAAACTTTGTCTATTTACCCTAACCATTCCCCTCATGATTTTATAAACCTCTTTAAGGTCCACCCTCAGCCTCTGATGCTTCAGTGAAAACAGTCCCAGCCCATTCAACCTCTCCCTTTAGCTCAACTCCCCCAACCCTGGCAATTTCCTTGTAAATATTCTCTGAACTCTTTCAAGTTTAACAACATCCTTCCGATAGGAAGGAAACCAGAATTGTACGCAATATTCCAAAAGTGGCCTAACCAATGTCCTGTACAATTGCAACTCCTTACTGAATACTCTGACTACTAAAAGAAAGCATACCAAATGTATTTTTCACTATTCTATCTACCTGTGACTCTACTTTCAGAGCTATGAACCTGGACTCCAAGGTCTCTTTGTTCAGCAACACTCCCCACTACCTTACCATTAAGTGTATATGTCCTGCTAAGACTTGCTTTCCCAAAAAGCAGCACCTAGCATTAATCTAACTTCAACTCCATCTGACATTCCTCAGCCCATTGGCCCATCTGATCAAGATCCTATTGTAATCTGAGGTAACCTTCTTTGCTATCCATGACACCTCAAATTTTAGTGTCATCTGCAAACTTACTAACTATACCTCTTATGCTCACATCCAAATCATTTACATAAATGACGAAAAGTAGTGGACCCAGCACCGATCTTTGTGGCACTCCACTGGTCATAGGCTTCCAGACTGAAAAACAACCCTCTACCACCACCCTCTGTCTTCTACCTCTGAGCCAGTTCTGTATCCAAATGGCTAGTTCTCCCTATATTTCGTGAGATATAACCTTGCTAACCAGTGTCCCATGGAGAATCTTGTCAAATGCCTTACTGAAGTCCACATCAATCATGTCTACTGCTCCGCCCTCATCAATCCTCTTTGTGACTTCTTCAAAAAACTCAATCAAGTTTGTGAGACATAATTTTCCAGGCACGAAGCCATGTTGACTATCCATAATCAGTCCCTGCCTTTCCAAATACATGTACATCCCGTCCCTCAGGATTCCCTCCAACAACTTGCCTACCACCGACATCAGATGCACTGGTCTATACCTCTCTGGCTTGTCCTTACCATCTTTCTTAAATAGTGGCACCATGTTAGCCAACCTCCAGTCTTCCGGCACCTCATCTGTGACTATCGATGAAATAAATATCTCAGCAAGAGGCCCAGTAATCACTTCCCTAGCTCCTCACAGAGTTCTCGGGTACACCTGATCATGTCCTGGGGATTTATCCAGTTTTATGTGTTTCAGTGTACATGTGTTGGATAGTAGGTGAGTTGATACTTAGATGAAAGACAAAAGGTTGGAGATAGGGGATATTAATTGATACTGAGATGGCATAGGTGCTCCAAGTGGCCATGGAGATCAATGGGTGTTTAGGGAGTATGAGTGCCCATGAAAGATGGTTATAAGACCATAAGACCGAGGAGCAGAAATTAGGCCTTTTGGCCCATCGAGTCTGCTCCACCATTCAATCATGGATGATGGGTTATTCAACTCCATTTTTCTGCTTTCTCCCCATAACCTTTGAGTCCCTTGGCAATCAAGAGCCGATCTATCTCTGTTTTAAATATACTTAGTGACCTAGTCTGCACAGCATTCTCTGGCCATGAATTCCATAGATTCACCACTCTCTGGCTAAAGAATTTTCTCCTTATCTCCATTCTGAAGAGTCTTCTCTTTATTCTAAGGCTGTGCCCTCAGGTCCTTGTCGCTCCTGCCAATGGAAACATCTTTCCAACGTCACTCTGTGCAGGCCATTCAATATGCTGTAAGTTTCAATAGAATTCCACCTCATCCTTCTAAACTCCACTGAGTGATGTCCCAGATTCCTCAAACGTTCCTCATATGTTAAGCCTTTCATTTCTGGGATCAATCTAATGAATCTATTCTGGACCCACTCCAAAGTCAATACATTCTTCTTGAGGTATGGAGCCCACAACTGCTCAGAGTTCTCTAAATATGTTCTGAGCAGAGCTTTATAAAGCCTCAGAAATACAGCCCAGCTTTTATATTCTAGTCTTCTCGAGATGCATGACAACGTTGTATTTGCCTTCCTAACTAGCGATTCAACCTGTAAGTTTACCTTGATCGAATTCTGAACTAAAATTCCCAAGTCCCTTTGCATTTCAGATTTATCAATTATCTCCCCATTTAAAAAATAAGGATGTGGGCATGTATGCTAGGAGGGACCAAGGGAAATAAGTAGATGTGCATCAGGTGCCCTCCATTAAGTTCAATGAAGAAATCCTCTGAAATATGAACATTTAGCCTACAAGGGAACTGTCTCTCATCTAATACTGACATTGATGAGGAAATCCAATATTGCAGCTAATCTTTCAAATGGATGAAATTTTTTGATAACCATGACATCCATGTTGATGCCAAAATCAAATAAATGGAGGTCATCCTCCCAACTTCCGATATGGCTCTGAAACTTCAAGTCCATATAAATGCCATCTTTAGACCCTTGAGACAGGCTTCGAGACAGGTTCTCTGCATCAGCTGGGAGGACAGGTGGACTTGTATTAGTGTCTCTGAAGCAATGAACAAAATCAGCATTGAGACCATGGTCATCTGAAACCACGAGGCTGACCATGTGCATCTGGATGTCTCAGTTCCAGCTACCAAAGCCAGCTCAAGGAAGGCACTCAAATGTGATGAGGACCAAGGAAGTATTTCAAAACTGCCCCCAATGAAGGCTTCCCTCAAGAAATGCACTAGTGATGCCAATGCATGACAGACCCTGGTTCAGGAGAAACCAACTTGGAGGAAATTCCTGAATTCTGAACATCAAAAGTTCAGATCACAAAGAGAAAAGTTATTCATCTCCAAGACCTTTTGATTTTGCAATGATAGTACATATTGTCTGTTGGGTGATTACTGATCCTTGAATTCAGTGTTGATCAGATGAACTTAGGTCTTTGCTCACATAAATGTTTGAAGCTTTCTTGCTATTTTCTGTCTTTTTGGAGAGAGTGAGAAAGTTGGATGCTTTCTGCCTGCAGGTTTTAGATCTTTTTTTTCCACTGTCAGCTGCTTTTGACATTTATATCTGTTTAACACACTGTAGCTCAACTAACCAGAATGCTGTCATCAGGCAGAATTTCGTTAGCTTGAAATATTCTCAGTGCCAAATTCAAACTCAGATTCGCCTTCTGAATGCTTCCAAAAAGCAACATTATGACCCAACAATGGGCAATGTTTGATTTTCAAGTCACCAAATATTCAATTCAAAAAATGAAAATTACGTGGTCCCTCACACATTAAATGCTGGTTTTGCCAGTAATCCTTATAATCCTGAAAATTAATATAGTACCTTTCTAGATATTATCACGAAGCTCTCTCTTTAATCGATTAAATTTTCTTTAACATTAATTGTAATGTTATTACAACTGGATGTAAAATGTTTCCGTTCTAGATTTCTTTCCAATCACTGATAAATAATCTGTAAGTATTCAAATTGTAATGTAGAAAATGATTTCAATTCTTCAAAAAACTCATTTGGGTTATCTCAAAGTAAGAGACAATGAGGTCTGCAAATGCTGGAGATCATAGTCGAGAGGATGTTGCTGAGAAAGCACAGCAGGCCAAGTAGCATCCGAGGAACAGGAAAATCAACATTTCGGGTCTGATTAAGGGCTCCGGCCCAAAATGTTGATTTTCCTGCTTCTCGGATGCTGCCTGACCCACTGTGCTTATCTCAAAGTAGCCCTTGTTTCCATTAACTTTGGAGCTTTCTTCTTCAAACCTAGCAGAAGCAGAGTGTTTAAATATTTTTAAGGCAGAGGTAGCTCCTAGCTAACCAAGGGGGTGAAAGTATATTGGGGCTAGTTGGGATTGTAGAGTAATCAGATAATCTATAATCTTACTAAATGGCAAAACAGGGCAACTGAAGGACTAGTACCTATTCTGAATTGAAAGTTCCCGAAAAAAAAAGATCAAAGCCACTTAATTGTTCCTCAAAAATTAAATTCTTACCATCTGGAGTCACCTTTATGACTCATTTTTCTATTCAATTGCAATCCTGTGATTAGATGAACAAGCCTAATCACAACATCACAAAGAAGATCTGAACAATGCCGTGAGCATGAACAATGCTATTTTACAGAAAAAAAACTCTCTATATACGAATCTAATCTAATCTAAAATCTCTGCTAATATAGTCTGGCAACTATTTTATCTATTTAATTCAACTTTGACATCTGCATTCTTCCCATCAGTTTTCCTCTAAAAACTCTAAATCACTTTCCTCATCACTCTAATGCATTAACATGGAAATCAAAACAAATATGGTACTGAGGTAAGGTAAAGTCATCATAGCCCCATTCTCCTGTTTGAAGGAGATGACTGGTGGTGAGTTTAGCTTGAGGATCACCACACCTCCAGTGAGGGGAGACATTGAGAAAGTAAAATTGCTATGGTAACCTCAGCCAATGTAAGAATTGAACCCGCACCCCACTAGCATTACTATACATGGCAAATCAGCTATCCAACCAACCGAGCTAATAACAAGGGCAAGGCTAACGACCATGTCAAGGTCCACAGAAGGCACAGGAGAGTTAAATCTAAAAGAAGAGTAGAGAATGGCTGAGGCAGAATGAAGAGCATACTAGAAATGTATTCTAACTGAAACCATGCAGTAGAATAAACATACCCGATGTCACTCAGAAAGATTAAAAGCAGATAGATGTTTCCACGTGCACAAGAACTGCAAACAGCAAAAACTCTGGCATGAATTTTCCTGTGGGCTTTGGAAACCATCATCGCGGTGTGTTAGGATTCAGACCACATGAGGAATGGTCACTTGCCTGTGATATTTCCCAAATCGGCCAGTTGGTAGACAGTGAGTGGGCTGGTAAAGGATGGTGTATGGATGCTCAAATTTGAGGTCATTTAACACTCGGCTCACTTTTCAGGTAATTGAGAAAGAGAAGTCCAAAATGCAGCCATCTTCACTCTTCAACCTTTCTTAACTGAAACAAAATGTGGTTTCAGCAGCCAAGCCAAGCCATCCATCTGAAAGCTTCGGGTGGTTGAAAGTAGGTGGGAATGGCCTGAAGCCCTGCCCATCCCATCCTATTCTCCACTGGGAGGAGGTGCCAGGAAACTGAGCAGTTCCCAAATGCTTGGGTGAGATAGTGAGGCTTACTGAAAAATGCCAATCAGACTCTAAAGATTGACCTATCTTTATTCTAGTCAACACCCAACATTCCTGGACAGGTACCCTTGTAGTGACCCTCTCCCATTTCCTTGAAATTACCAATGGGGGAGGATTAAGCCAGCAAATCAGCATATTGTTGGTGCCCTAAACTTACATGCCCACCCATATTCATGCCCGCCCCTTTCAGAGCCTACCAATTCAGACTTAAAGGACATTTAATTTGAAAAGTTCCATTGCAATATGTAAATTTGTGTACACCTACTGCTAACTTCAGCAATGCTTTCTTTGACAGATGGCACATCAAACTGAGCATTGTAAAAACAAATCTTTGTCACACAAACTAACACCCTAAATCTTTATTTTGAATTAAATCCTATGTAATTTTGGCAATTTGCTTTTCTAAGAAGATCCAGAAGCCCCTGTGCCCATCTGGAAAAATTAGTAATACATTCCTTTGAGATTTTTTAAAAGCTGGAGATAAATCTCACTTGAAGAGCTCACTGTCTGTTGTAGGTTCTGATGTAGAGGTGCAGCTGTTGGACTGGGATGGACAATGTCAGAAGTCACATGACACCAGGTTATAGTCCAACAAGTTTATGCAAAATCACAAGTTTTTGGGGGTTGCCCACAATATATTTGGGCAGCGGCTGGTCAGGTGATGTGTTGTAGCTGTATATTGTGGGAGCTGGTGAACACCATTGTGAACAGCAGTGATCACATCTGCACCAAGTGTTGGTTGCTGGAAGAACTCGAGCTTAGAGTTGATGATCTGGAATCTGAACTTCAAACACTGCAGCACATCTGGGAGGGGAGAGTTCTGTTTCAGGAGGCAGTCACACCTGTTGGATTAAGTAATTCAAATTCAGTTAATGATCAGGGATAACAGGATATGATTGCAAGCGAGACAGGTAGGGGGATCCTGAGTTCAGGAGTAGAAGAGTCTCAGCTTTTGACCTAATTCAACGAGTATGAGATTTTTGCTCCCTGTGTAGATGAGGAAAAGGGCTGCAGGGAGAATGAGCCAACTGACCATAGCACCATGGTGCAGAACGCCATTCAAGAGAGGGGAGCAAAAAGACAAGTGGTAGTGAAAGGGGATCATATAATTAGGGGGAACAGAGAGTATCCTTTGCAAGCCAGGAAGGGAGTCCTGTATGGCGTGCTGCCTGTCCGGTGCCAGGGTGCAGGACATCTCTGATTGGCTTGAAAGATACTAGAGTTGGGGGTAGATCCAGTTGGGTCCATGTTGGGAACTAACAACATAGCTGAAAAGTGCAGCAGGTCAGGCAGCATCAAAGGAGCAGGAGAATCGACGTTTCGGGAATAAGCCCTTCTTCAGGAACAACATAGGCAAGGGTAGGATGGAGGATGTGTTTGGGGATTATTGAGCACTAGGAACAAAATTAAGGAACACATCCTCAAGGATCATAATCTCCAGATTACTGTCTGAGCCATGTGAAAGTTGGCCTAGGGACAAGAAATTTGGGGAAGTAAAAATGTGGCTAAGGGAATGGTGAAGGAAACAGGCGTTCCATTTCAAGGGGCATTGGAATAAGTTTTGGAACGGGGGGATATGTACCGGTGGGACGATCTCCACCCAAACCAATCTGGAACCAGTGTTCTGGCGAAAAAGATAAAGAGGGTGGTCATTCGGACTTTAAGCTTATTGGTCGGGAGAAAGGGAACCAGAAAGCTACAGGAAGTATGGTGATAAATAAAAAGGTAAGCAGCAAGTTAGCATGTATGCAGGAGAGTTTCAGTTCAAGGCAGACTATGAAAGAAGCAAAAATGAAGGATAACTCAGGAGATATTAGAGCTGTTATGTATCATGACGGTAAGAAAGCAGGACGGTAAGAAAGCTGGAAGAAAAGCACTTTATCTGAATGATCGCAGCATTCGTAACAAGGTTGATGAGTTAAAAGTGCAAATCATCATGAACAAATATGATTTGATAGCCATCAGGGAGACACAGTTGGAGAATGGTCATGGCTGGGAATTAAATATCCAGGGGTACCAGACTATTCGGAAGGACAGGCAAGAACGCAAAGGAGGTGGTGTAGCTCTGATTTTCAAGGATAACATCAGGACAGTACTGAGATATGGTGTAGGTTATATGGAACATGAGGTCCAATCCATTTGGGTGGAAATTAGGAATTCCAAGAAGAAAATGTCATTGATAAGCGTAGTCTATAGGCCACCAAATAATGACATCACATTGGGGTGGACAATAAACAAGGAAATAACTAATGCCTGCAAAAATGGTACGGCTATTATCATGGGGATTTAATCTACATGTAGATTAGTCGAACCAGCTCAGGTCAGGGTAGCCTTGAGGAGGAGTTCATTAGTGCATCTGTGATCGTCTTTTTGAACAGTCTGTAATGGAACCGACGAGGGAGCAAGCTATCCTTGATCCGGCCCTGTGTAATGAAACAGGAATAATTAATGATGTCAGAGTCAAGGATCCTCTTGGAAGGAGTGATCACAGTATTGTTGAATTTAAAGTACAGCTGGATAGTTTGGAGATAGGGTCCTGTGCTTGAATAAGGGAGACTATGACAGAATGAGGGAGGACCTGACTAAAGTAGATTGGAAACAGCAACTTTAAGGTGTGACAGTTGATGAGCTGTGGAGGACCTTCAAATAAATTTTTCAAAGTGCTCAGCAGTGAGAAGGAAGGACTGTCAGAGGAGGGGATAGCCTGCCTTGTTTATCTTTGACTCCAACGTCAGAGGAGCGGAACTCTGTCATTGGTGTCAAAGGAAATATGACAGGTTATCAAAGTGAAAGAGAAGTCATACAATGTGGCCAGAAACAGCAGGAATCTAGAAGCTTAGGAAAACTTTAAAGGTGAACAGAAAGCCACAAAAAGAGCTATAAAGAAAAGTAAGACAGAGTATGAGAAAAAAAAAACTAACATAGATTATAAAGACAGCAAACATTTCTATAAATATGTTAAACAAAGAAGAATGGCTAAAGTAAATGTTGGTCTTTTAAAGGATGAGAAGAGGCAGTTAGTATGGAATATGATGAAATGGCTGAGGCATTGAACAGGTACTTTGCATCAGTCTTCACAGTGGAGAACACTAGTAACATGCCCAGTAAATGAAGAAGAGACAAAGGTAAACAATTATTATTACAGAAGAGCTAGTGTTGAGTAAGCTAATGGATCTAAGGATAGATAAGTCTCCTGGCCCTAGTGGAATGCATCCCAGTGTAATAGAAGAGATGGCAGGAGAAATAGCAGGTGGACTATGGTGAGTTCTTTTAATACCAGTTTTGAAGCTTGGCTGTAGAATGGATGGCCTTTGTGTATTCTTGGACTTTTGTTTATTTTAGACAGTTTGTAACCCAGCATGGTAAAAATGAGTCCTCAATTGTTTGTTGGAAATTGTGGATTTTTAAACATTTTTCAGGGAGGCACCCTGGACTGAATGAGAGAAGCCTTCTGTTTCAATTAACTTTGGACAGTGTTTCAGTCTTGAATAAGATGGCTATATAGAGCAGCACTCCCTCAAAATAAAGGATATAATGAGTTAGGTCATTCAAGGAAAGAGAAAGCATTAGTTCCAGACCAGATTAAAACCTAGAAGTGATCATTTAAACTGAGTGCAATGGAGCTCAAGTGCATGTTAGCACCAGGAAGAAGCTATCTCAGTTGCAGTTTAAAAGTTGAAATGAATCAAACCTACTGAAGCGTTAGATTGAGGGATATTGGTGTGAGGATGATACGAAAGGTGTTTTGTGAACTGTACCAGGGGTGTCTAAGGTACTATACAAAAGTTGTTTTGTATCTTTTCAATGTATGAAGGAGTGTTGATGGTATTACACTTTTACTTTGAGTTTAAAATCTTTGAATTTGTGTTACATGTCAATAGTTCAGCCAATTCCATTTTATTTTCATTCCTTGAGTATTAACCATTCATTCCATCATTAAAGCAAAGTCTGCATTTATGAAATGATCTGTGTAAAGGTACATGGTTTAGAACATTGTGTGAAATAACAATCCAAGCCTTGAGAAAGAAATGAATTTATGAAGGGGTAAAAAGAAATTCAAAACAGGAAATTTTCTTTTGGGAATACCTATAGCAGTGCTCCATTAACACTGCCATCAGCTAAAAAAATCAAAATATGAACGCTCCATTATCTGACAGCTTGGAAATCCATTTAATTCATTAGCTTCATTGATATGTACAGTTCTCAGGGGTTCTGAGGAAGGGTCACTGGATCCAAAAGTTAACTCTGATTTCTGTTCACAGGTGCTGCCAGACCTGCTGAGCTTTTCCAGCAACTTCTGTTTTTGTTTCTATTTATCTCAACTCCTGCCAAATTTCATGGAGGACATAACCAGCCAGGATGAACTCACAGATCGAGTAATGTTGATGAAGTAAGCAACCTCATTAACACACTTAAATGAAGTAATTAGTCACCTGCATAGCCCATTTCCTTCCCCACTGCCTTTCCCTGGACTTGCCTCCATTAAGTCCAGAAGTAGGCAAGTTGGGGTTGGCTTTGAGTGTTATGATATTATTGAGCTGAATTCACCCATTTTTAAGGGGTTAAAAGTCCACTCCACTCCTCCACCCCTTACTTCCACATGTTTGACATGGTGAAAGTATCACTATAAGACATTGGCTCTGAAGCTGAACATTGGAACAGAATTTTATACATGTCACGGTTTGTAACTTGGCTGAGACAAGTTGGGGAAATATTTTTCTGTGTTCAACACTGACTAAACGCGGACATATATTTGAAACAAATATGTTGTATTAACAATTGGAGTAAAGGCTGCAAATTGATATGGCATTGAAAGGTTGCCTGTGGTCTACTTTGAGCAGGAATGACTGTTCTTTCATGTTCACACAATCCCAGTATGAATGTGGGAAAACCCAAATTCAATGCATAATTCCTTCTTTTTCTGACTTTGATCAAAGCACACAACACTGTCTTCAATGAATGTGAGGAAAAACAGCAGGGTAGATTTTGATTTTGTACTGTACTGAAATATCAATGATAGCAAGTTGGTAACCTGTTTTGAATGCTGAAGTTAAAAGAATGAAATTCTACTCTCCCCTGCAGATGGTTATCAGACACTTTGAAATAAAGGAAAGGCACAATAGCGCAGATACTGGATATCTGTAGTGTAAAAGAAAAATAAAGTGCTGGAGAGACTCATCAGGTTTGGTAGCAACTGTGGAGAGAAAAAATCAGAGGCTCTGACTTTCATTCCCAGGTTTGGTGAGCAGAGGTGGGAAATTCCCCAGCTCCATGAACCTAACCTTTAACAATGTGGGCTGCAGCCCCTGTTTCTGGTCTGAGAGTGTTGGGCAAGACTGACAGTTAAGAGATGTGACCCTGAAAGCGCTGAGATGGCTGCAAATTCCCTGAGGTCAGATGGCACGAAGCCAACACTGTATCCAAAAATCAAAAAAGGACTCAATTTGTAATATTTCTCCAGTCCTCACCGCTCACCTCCCTATATTCAGCATACCCTGTCCTTGCCACCTAATGGCCTCTACCCATTCCCCCATACATCTTCATAGCCCATATTACCTTAATCCCCTCTACTATCTCCTTGATCTCTCATACCTCTATACCAACATAATCCCAACTTCTGCCCACCAGCCTACTCCCCACCAGGACAGCTCATCTAATATACACAAGTAACCAGATACACAGAGAGAAAAAAAATTATGCTACTAAAATTTCCACATTGTTCTAAATTCTATTGAGAAAAGCATACTCATTCACAAAATAAAATACATTTTTATGGGACTCATCTGTTTTCATGATGCTTGAAAGTGCCAGATACTTCTCAATACTTCCTGACACTTGTTGACAGCTCTTGACTTGTCTTTTCTTGACCTTCTTAACACATCTTGGACAGTGGACAGTTGGTCAGTTTCTACAGTTTTGGGCACTTTTTTAGACAGAAAATTCTCTGAAGTTAACAGTCCCAAAGGGCAAATGTGAACTATCTCTGACACCCACACAGAAAAGGTACCAATATGTGCAATTCCCTCCTGCCAAAGGAGTACAGACCTCAAACACAAGGTGTCTTTGGACCATATCCACAGGGCTACCCCAGCCCTACAAAAAGATAACCTCATAATCCAAAATGAATTAGACTTAGAATCCCTACAGTGTGGAAACAGGCCCTTTGGCTCAACAAGTCCACACCGACCCTCCGAAGAGTAACCTACCTAGACCCATTCACCTACACTATATTTACCCCTGACTAATGCATCTAACCTGCATACCCAAGGATACTATGGGCAATTTAGTATGGCCAGTTCACCTAACCTGCACATTTTTGGATTTAGGGAGGAAACCAGAGCACCCGGAGGAAACCCACGCAGACATGGGGAGAATATGCAAACTCCACACAGACAGTTGCCCGAGGCTGGAATCAAACCCAGGTCCCTGGCGCTGTGAGGCAGCAGTGCTTACCATTGAGCAGAGACTCCAAAATCTGGTTTGAGTGGGGGCAGATGGTCATTTAAATGACATACATCAACAATAATGACAAATACTGGGTTTGGGATAGGGTTTAGGATTTTGGACATCTGGCATTTTTGGCACAATGGAGTGACTCTCCATTGAGGCAAAAATCTGGACTTCATTTAACACTTCAAGTCCAAGATGACTTTTCTTTCTAGTTCAATCTGCAAGTGTCATTATGGACTCAAAATAGGCAAGAGGAGGTTTCCCAGCAAGTTCTGCTTTAATATTGTTTATCAGATGCAGTTCCTTGGCAACACATAAGCTGTCTATTGACAGAGCACCATTCTGTAATTCTTTCAAAGAAAAGGCAGTTGGAAGAAGACTTGATTATTTACTGTAACCTTGATTTCTGAAATTTGTCAGTTGCTTTTGGCATATAAACAATGATGCCAGGACAGTTTTCTTTGTTCTTACTGAGTTCCACCTCATGGCATCAAAAGTCAACCATGAAGTATGAGTCCAGGCTGACATGTAGGCTGTAACTGAGTAAAGATAGCACATCCCAACAGGAAAGGACGTAAGTAAATTTGCTGTATTCTCACAGCAGCCTTGCAATGGTCTTTTTCTTTTCAGCCCAGATTTAGTGAATTCAATTTCACAACCTGAATTAACGACCCAATAGATTGCTGGCTCAATTCCTTATTCATTGGACTGTTGTTCTTATTTTTCAAATGACCTTCAAGGTTGAAATGAAAGAATTGCTTCTGCCTTGAAATAAAAAAAAAAGCCAAACTGTTATCCTGGAATACAAATCTAACCTCCACTCAGTCAAAATTACACAATAACTTTGACACTTTTATTCATCAGAAGTAAACAGAAACAAATAAAAATAAATGTTAAAAAAAATCGTCAGTTGATTTTTGCAATGAATATTAGTGCATTGAGTCTCCTTATAGAGAGTTTTCCTTCCACAGATGGTATGTAGGGTGTACTCTTGCAAGTCTGGTCTTGCCAACAGCAACACATACTGTTCTGCAAAGGTCCGTGTCATTTGCTGGCATTGGCATTGGAGCAATGGTTTATGGGGTCAAGGATAAAGAGGGGAATGTTATGTTCATGCTAGCGGGTGTCTCTTTTGTAGGGTGTATGCAGAGGGGCATGTAAAATCTAATGGATGGCCATCTCACTGCTTTCCCATCCATTCCCCCAAGGGTTCATGAAATAGCACTGAAATATACAGCCTACCGTCATTTCCAGTAGCAATTAATAGATAATTGAGCTTTCTAATAAAGCAATGGAACCAAATAATACTCTGCTCACATGTTGTTGGTGTTGGGTAGGGGGACAGACAGATGGAAGTGGGTAGGCCATTTATTTAAACTGATCTGGTTAAAAAATTGGGAAGGAACACACCATTATTGATGTGACCATGAATGCCCCTTGCTTTCTCAAACCCTTGCGTAAGGCATGGTGACCCTTGGGTTCAACTGACTGCAAGTAACTTCTCTCGTTAATGAGAGATCAGCAGAATCCCCTCTAAGGCAATGAGGTAGATACTAAATGAATATTTTGCATCAGTATTTACTGTGGAAAAGGATATGGAAGATATAGAATGTAGGGAAATAGATGGTGACATCTTGCTAAATGTCCAGATTACAGAGGAGGAAGTGCTGGATGTCTTGAAACGGTTAAATGTGGATAAATCCCCAGGACCTGATTGGGTGTACCTGAGAACTCTGTGGGAAGCTAGAGAAGTGATTGCTGGGCCTCTTTCTGAGATATTTGTATCATCGATAGTCACAGGTGAGGTGCCGGAAGACTGGAGATTGGCAAACGTGCTGCCATTTTTTAAGAAGGGCGGTAAGGACAAGCCAGGGAACTATAGACTACTGAGCCTGACCTCAGTGGTGGGCAAGTTGTTGGAGAGAATCATGAGGAACAGTATGTCCATGTATTTGGAAAGTCAAGGACTGATTCAGGATAGTCAACATGGCTTTGTGTGTGGGAAATCATGTTTCACAAACTTGATTGAGTTTTTTGATGAAGTAGCCAAGAGGATTCATGAGGGCAGAGCAGTAGATGTGATCTATATGGACTTCAGTAAGGCATTCTACAAGGTTCCACATGGGAGACTGATTAGCAAGGTTAGATCTCATGAAATACAGGGAGAACTAGCCATTTGGACACAGAACTGGCTCAAAGGTAGAAGACAGAGGGTGGTGTTGGAGGGTTATTTTTCAGATTGGAGGCCTGTGACCAGTGGAGTGCCACAAGGATCAGTGCTGGGCCCTCTACTTTTTGTCATTTACACCAATGATTTGGATGCATGCATAAGAGGTACAGTTAGTAAGTTTGCAGATGACACCAAAATTGGAGGTGTAGTGGACAGGGAAGAGGGTTACCTCAGATTACAACAGGATCTTGACCAGATGGGCCAATGGGCTGAGAAGTGGCAGGTGGAGTTTAATTCAGATAAATGCAAGGTACTGCATTTTGGGAAAGCAAATCTTAGCAGGACTTATACACTTAATGGTAAGGTCCTGGGGAGTGTTGCTGAACAAAGAGACCTTGGAATGCAGGTTCATAGCTCCTTGAAAGTGGAGTCTCAGGTAGATAGGATAGTGAAGAAGGTGTTTGGTATGCTTTTCTTTATTGGTCAGAGTATTGAGTAGAGGAGTTAGGAGATCATTTTGGGGCTGTACGGGACATTGGTTAGACCACTGTTGGAATATTGCGTGCAATTCTGGTCTCCTTCCTATCGGAAAGATGTTGTGAAACTTGAAAGGGTTTACAAAAGATTTACAAGGATGTTGCCAGGTTTGGAGGATCTGAGCTATAGGGAGAGGCTGAACAGGCTGGGGCTGTTTTCCCTGGAGCATCGGAGGCTGAGGGGTGACATTATAGAGGTTTACAAAATTATGAGGGGCATGCATAGAATAAATAGGCAAAATCTTTTCCCTGGGGTCAGGGAGTCCAGAACTAGAGGGCATAGGTTTAGGGTGAGAGGGGAGAGATATAAAAGAGACCTAAGGGGCAACTTTTTCACCAGAGGGTGGTATGTGCACGGAATGAACTGCCAGAGGAAGTGGTGGAGGCTGGTACAATTGCAACATTTAAGAGGCATTTGGATGTGTATATGAATAGGAAGGGTTTGGAGTGATATGGGCCGGGTGCTGGCAGGTGAGACTAGATTGGGTTGGGATATCTGGTCGGCATGGATGGGTTGGACTGAAAGGTCTGTTTTCATGCTGTACATCTCTATGACTCTATGACTCTATGACCTTCACATCCTTCAAGTGGTGACCTCAGGGTAACAGGGGCTACTCCCCACCAAAAGCTTTCACAACCCAACTTGAAAGGTGATAAGATCAACCTCCCCCCACCCACCTCACCCTCCCAATCCCCGCAACCTCCCTACTTAGTCATCCCATCTGGACTCTAATCCTTTCACAACCTAATTTCCCAGGGCTGAACTGAGTTTGGGATCCATTGTTTTTCTTCTTGGATCCTCTTCACAGTCCCAGCAGTGTCCCTTATGAATTCTGTGGCTACTGCAGGCACCCACCAGAATGTCAAATTGTCCATCTGCTCTCGAGGTAGGACTTCTTCTCATTGAGGGAAGAGGCCTCACTCTCTCCTCCTTTAAGCCAACATCTGCTTCTTATGTTTCCATTGGTGAGTGAAACTAGGATGAGAGGGCACTGCCTCAAAATTTGGGGGAGCAGATTTAGGACTGAATTGAGAAGGAACTTCTTCACCCAGCAGGTTGTGAATCTGTGGAATTTCCTGCCCAGTGAAGGAGTTGAGGTTTTCTCATTGAATGCTTTTAAAGCTAAATGGATAATTTTTTGAACAAGAAAGGAATTAAGGGTAATGGTGAGAGGGAGGGTCAGTGAAGCTGAGGCCACGAATAGATCATCCATGACCTTATTGGATGGTGGAGCAGGCTTGAACGGTTAGGTGGCCCACGCCTGCTCCTAGTTCTTCTGTTCTTTTGCTCTTATTGCTATGGGGTGGCCTTTTGGTTTTAAAGATAGTCAGTTTGAAACCAACCACTATACTGTGGTGGGGTTGGATTGATGGTTGAGTAATACATAGCATCTTGTCCATTAAAAATTCAGCCTACAGAATGTTAAAGTGCAGCAACAATGATAAAATTGGGAACCATTTTTGACCAAAGACAATAAATTACAAAGTTGAAATGGAGGTTAAAAATAACAGGGTATTTTTATACATGGAAGTAAAATTATTAATTATTCTAACAATTGTGTGAGCTAATTGCATTACAGATTGTTCTTACTTCACAATTAGAATTTTCATTTTGATCTAACATTTTATACTGAGAAATTGAAAATAACTGTGTAAAAGAGCATACCCAAATACTGTCTTCCTGACGATATTGCTTCCAGTTCCTTCCAGTATCACTGAACATCAGCAGGTAACTTATAACCCAGTCTGAACTACCATATCGACCTTGAGTTGCTATGGCAGTAATCTCTGTCCTCTCACCGAGATCTAACTGCAACCATTGGTGTTTATTTGATTCCAGTGGGGACCAGCCACCTGCTCCTGAAATACAATGTTTTTGAAAGCAATTGGTAACATTGGGTTATTGACTTCAAGTAGTCAAGAAGTTCAAATTATGCATAATATTTAATAAACCAGCATGTTTTACATTCAAATCATATTCCAATTAATAGAAGGCAATAGATACATTAATTTCAGAAGATTTGTAAAGAAGACCTGATTATAATTTGTGAATTAATTGTGCAAGTGTAACAAATGCTTGCACATTCAGTGGTTGAAGACAAGTTAAGTAAATTGGCTCTATATTCACTGGAGTTCAGAAGAATTGAAAGGGATCTCGTAGAAAATTCTGAATAGGCTTGATAGGGTGGATGCTAAAAGGTTTTCTCCTGCTGGCTGTGAAATTGAAAGTGGAGGGGTGGGGCGTAGTCACAGGATAAGAGGCTAATCACTCAAAAGTGAAATGAGAAGTTACTTCACTCGAAGGGTTGTGGAATACTTAGAAATCCCGACCTCAGAGTATTATTGGATGCTCCATCACTGAATACACTTCAGGCAGACAGCTTCTAGGTCTCTTAGGGAGTGAAGGCATAAGGATTGTGGGCAGGAAAGAACAGTTGGAACCCAATATAAGCAATGATCAAAATGATAGGGTGAGCAAGCTCAATGACTTCTAGCCTTGCTCTTATTTTTTGTGCTAAGGCAAATAGGTTCAATGCAGTTAGGGGAATTGAGATAAATACATGAAGGAAACAGTCATTGAAGCACATGATGATTGGGTGAAGTGCAGTAGAGAGCAAAGAGGCTCATGGGGAGCATAAGCAATGGCATATATCTGCAGAGTCAGACCTATTTTTGTGAACTTACATTCACATAATGTGTTTTTCCTTCCAAATGTGCAGCTGAAATGTTAAAGATGGTCACACAGCTGGGACATTACAATTCATAGAAACGCAGAATCCCTACAGTGTGGTAGCAGGCCATTTGATCCATCGAGTCTTCACTGGCTCTCCAAACAGCATCACACCCAGATCCATCCTATCCCTGAAACCCTGCATTTCCCATGGTTATTCACCAAGCCTGCACACCCGCGGATATTATAGGACAACTTAGCATGGCTCATACTCCTAATCTTCACACCTTTGAGAGGAAAGCAGAACAACAATAGGAAACCAATACACACATGGGGAGAATATGCAAATGCCACACAGGCAGTCACCCGAGGCTGGAATCAAACCCTGGACCCTGGTGTTGTGTGACAGCAGTGCCAATCAGTGTGCCACTATGCTGCCCCAATTAGCTCTAGTGTCCTGGGTAAGGAAGAGAAGATTTGGATCAATTTCCCTCCAATCACAATGATTTGAACTCTGACAAATTAGAATGAAGTCAATAAAGAGTGTATTTTTAATTCATTTGTGGGCTGTGGGTGTCGCTGGCTGGCCAGCATTTATTGCTATCCCTAGTTGCCCTTGAGAAGGTGAAGGAGAGCTGCCCTCTTGAACTGCTGGAGCCCACTTGCTGTGGGTTGACCCACAATGCCATTAGGGAGGGAATTCCAGGGTTTTGACTGAGCAACAGTTAAAGGAACAGTAATATATTTCCTAGTCAGGATTGTGAGTGGCTTGAGGGGAACTTGAAGGTGGCAGTGTTCTCTTATATCTGCTGCCCTTGTCCTTCTAGATTGAAGGACAAAAAATAGTTATAATTGGTTTGCTTGACAGGAATTATATTCCAGCACCAAGACAGACCAACATAAATAGGGAGAAAAGCAACCATGCTGTTATGGAGAGTTTCATTGACATAAAACTGATATTAAGTGTCAAATGAACAGGAAGTGGTGAGGAATTGGGAGTTGCTACGCAAAATTGAGCAGTACAAACAAAAAGCAGAGGAAATGAAGCAGAGACATTTGCATCAATGTAATGGCAGCGAGAGGTATAACGATTCTGAGAGAACCATATGGGTCTTAGTACATATATTCCACACCTTTATTTCAAATGTGATTTTATCGCACATGTTTAGAAATGCAATGTGTGCAATTGTTCTCTCACAGGATTAAGACATTGCTGGCTAATCTGCTCTGGAAAGGGTAGTAGTGAACTATGATTAGATTAGATTACTTACAGTGTGGAAACAGGCCCTTTGGCCCAACAAGTCCAAAGCGACCCTCCGAAAAGCAACCCACCCAGACCTATTCCCCTACATTTACCCCTTCACCTAACACTTTGAGCAATTTAGCATGGCCAATTCATCTAACCAGCACATCTTCGGACTGTGGGAGGAAATCTGCGCAGACACAGGGAGAATGTGCAAACTCCACACATACAGTTGCCTGAGGCAGGAATTGAACCCAGGTCCCGGCGCTATGAGGCAGCTGTGCTAACCATTGTGCCACCATGCTGCCCAAGAACTATCTTCTTGAGCCACTTCTAGTCCATGTGTTTTAAGTATACACACACGTGTTAATAGAAAGGGAATTCCCAGACATTGACCCAGCGACAGTGAATGAACTGTGAGGTAGTTCCGAGTCAGGATGACATACAGCTTGAAGGGGCACTTGCAAGTGGTGATAAATGGAACTAACTGGTACTGGATTAGTGGTGCTGGAAGAGCACAGCTGTCCAGGCAGCATCCAAAGAGCAGCGAAATCGACATTTCGGGCAAAAGCCCTTCATCATGAATAAAGGCAGAGAGCCTGAAGATGGAGAGATAAGCTAGAGGAGGGTGGGAGTGGGGAGAAAGTAGCATAGAGTACAATAGGTTAGTGGGGGAGGGGATGAAGGTAATAAGTCAGGGAGAAGAGAGTGGAGTGGATAGGTGGACAAGGAGCTCGGCAGGTAGGACAAGTCCGGACAAGTCAGGGGGACAGTGCTGAACTGGAAGTTTGGAACGAGGGTGAGGTGGGGGAAGGGGAAATGAGGAAACTGTTGAAGTCCACAACTTCAACCCCAGGGCATCAATGTGAACTTCAACATTTTCCTCATTTCCCCTTCCCCCACCTCACCCTAGTTCCAAACTTCCAGCTCAGCACTGTCCCCATGACTTGTCCTACCTGCCAAGCTTCTTTTTCACCTATCCACTCCACTCTCTTCTCCCTGACCTATCACCTTCATCCCCTCCCCCACTCACCTATTGTACTCTATGCTACTTTCTCCCCACTCCCACCCTCCTCTAGCCTATCTCTTCACGCTTCAGGCTCTCTGCCTTTATTCCTGATGAAGGGTTTTTGCCCGAAACGTCGATTTCACTGCTCCTCGGATGCTGCCTGAACTGCTGTGCTCTTCCAGCACCATTAATCCAGAATCTGGTTTCCAGCATCTGCAGTCATTGTTTGTACCTCATTTATCTGGTACCTTTGTCTTTCTCACTTGGAGAGGTCACAGATTTAAAAGGTGTTGCTGATATAATCATGGGATGAGAGGGTTGTCCAATGAGGGGAGGGGAGAAAAATGGGTCTAAGGACCCTTCAGTTTAGAAGAATGGCAAGATAATAGCTTATTTTCCCTGGCTGGAGAGACCAAAATATCTCAGATAAGCAGTCAATCATTTATGACTGAAATGAGGAGAAATTTCTTCACTCAGAGGGTTCACAGTCTTTGAAATTGTCCACCCAAGAATATTATGATGCAGAGGTGCTGATTGAAATGAGATGGACAAATTCAGTGATGAAGGAGCAGCATTCTGAAAGCTTGTGATTTCAAATAAACCTGTTGGACTATAACTTGGTGTCTTGTGACTTCTGATAAGAATACTGTGGATGTTATGCCATTGAACGTATCCTGAGACTCATCTATTTTTGAACTTAAAAGGAATCCAACAATATGGGAATAAAACAGGAAAGTGGATTTGAGGTTGAAGATCAGTCATGATATTACTGAGAGACAGATCTTCATATGCTTTCCTCTTGTTCTGATCTCTGATGCATACGGTGTTCGAGCAATTAAATCACTAGCAAAGGATCTTGGTGCAGAGAATAATCTTGTAAGGAAAGCTTTTGTTTCTGTTTGTTCATGGTGTTTGGACATCATGGACTAGGCTTGCATTTATTGCTTATCCCTAATTCCCCCAGAGAAAGTGGTAATGAATTGCCTTTTTGAATTGCGGCAACTATCAGGATTGGTACCATCATTTATCAGCAAGCAATCAAATGTATTTTTGCCAGTGGATCTATTCTTTCATGCAGAGCAAAGTGTAGTAACATGCATGACTCCCAATGCTTTGTCCTCCTAACAGGTGCTTGTGGGCAGAAATTGAAATTCTGAAATGTTGCAAAATCTCAGGATCATCCATCAATAACGCCAGTGACTATAAAAAGGGAGGTGTAGTTAGAGGGCAACAAGTGTAACAAATGATGGCGTGGCGTATGCGTTCAAAGTTAAAAGAACATTGACTGAAAGCCTCAGGCAAATTAAGGATATTGGTTGGACAATAGGCCAAGGAAAGTCAGAAGAGCGTTTAATGACTTCCATTTATTTTATTTTGTTGATTTCACATTGGCGATTATCCTACTACCGTTTGTGAAAATGCTGACATGCCTCACTCATTTTTCTAAGAAATTATTCTCAGAATGAGGGAGTTGCTGGTGAGACTAACATTTACTGCCTGCCTCTAATTGCCCAGAGGATAGTTAAGAGTCAACCACATTGCTGAGAGTTTGGAGTCACATGTAGGCCAGACCAGGTCAGGAAGGCCGTTTCCTTCTTGAAAGGACATTAGTGAACCAGATGGGTTGTTCCTGACCATCATCAATGGATGCACAGTCATTGCTGGTCTCTTAATTCTAGACTTACCAAATTCAAATTTTCCACCATTTGCAATGATGGGATTCAAGCCCAGGAGTCCAGAAAATAATATTGCTAAGCCATTGCCTCCCTGTTATTGCAAAGTATTATTCAAGGGAGTAATGCAATACTGACTGTGTGCAAAATACATCTCTGAGACAGAAGCAGGATTAAACATTGGCAAGGTTTCCAGATTGCAATACTTCATCGGTGTAAATGAGAAAACTGGACTGTGTTTTTTTATATATATATATAAATTATGCTATCAGTTCTTGTGCTTTTCTCTCAGTTCACAACCTTTCAAATCATTATTTTCGAAGTGCGGTGACTCATCTTAATGGACCACTGTGCCTAATTTGCATTAACAAATTCAGAAATTTAAAATGGTCAAACTTGAAGGTGAAACACAAATGTGTTTGGTTGAATTTGAAAAGTTAGCCTGCAGCCGAGAAAATTTACAAGTGGCTGGAACAGTTGCAAATGAAATTTACCACAGATGATGCAAAAATACATGCATATTGGAAGAGTTACCAACTTTACATTCTCTACAGAGGATCAAATTGAAAGGATTGAGAGATATTACAGATTCTGCGTTTAATTTGTACAATCACCACGAGCCAAGGATTAACAGAGTGGAGCAGCTGAAGGTCCAAGAACAGCTTTGAGGAAGGGTCACTGGATACGGAATGTTAACTCGGATTTCACAGATGCCACCAGATCTGCTGAGCTTTTTCCAGGAATTTCAGTTTCTGTTTCTGATTTACAGCAATCGTTCTTTCAGTTGAGACAGAGATGTGGGACAGGGAACAAGATGGTGTGTTGAAGTTGCAGACAACTGGAAACTCAGGGTTTTCTTTCCCAACAGAAAAGTTAGATTTTTCCAGGTTTGATATGAGATAACTGTTGAAGATCCCATGGATTTATTTTAAAATAATTTTTAAAAACAGGTAAACTCCAAATATCAGTTCAAAGAACAAAAAGCAGAAATATCGCCTTCCCTTTAAATGAGGACTGAATGGTGCCAAGGATCCTGGGCACAAATGAACAAATCATAAGAAGCAGAGTTGCAGATCAGCAAAGTGATTAAAGGTATTGTGAAAGCATTGGAATTTATTTATGAAACTAAAGACTTCAGATGTTCTCAAGCTATGTTAACTCAAAGTCAAGAGTGTGGTGCTGGAAAGGCACAGCAGGTCAGGCAGCATCTGAGGGGCAGGAGAATTGACATTTTGGGTATAAGCCCTTCATGCCCAAAACATCAATTCTCCTGCTCCTTAGATGCTGCCTGACCTGCTGTGTCTTTCCAGCATCACACTCTCAACTCTGATCTCCAGCATCTGCAGTCCTCACTTTCTCCTTATGTTAAACTCATACAGAATCCAAGGGAGGCCACGTTTAAAATCCTGGCCTCCTCAAAGACATGGGGTAAAGAAACTTTACAAGGGTGGCACCAAATCTAAGAGATTATAGGCATTTGATAAGATTGAATTCATTAGGGACTAGAAAAGGAGCAAACTAAGGAAGGCCAGATCGTGATCTTTAAAATTCTGAATGGATCAGCAAAATAGACATGGAGAGAACATTTCCACTTGCGGGAGAATGACAGATGATAAATATTACAGTTACCAATAAATCCATTAAGGAGGTAAAGAAAATTCACTTGCAGTAGTGAGAAAGCAAAGCTCACTGCAACATAATGTTTTTTGGGTGAATATTTCAGATGTTTTCTAAATGACACCATAAAATTACATGAGAGAAAGGCAAATTGACAAATATGAAAGGTTGGGAAGAGACAAATGGAATGGAAGGAAATGAGTGGGGTGCAAGTATCAATTCAAAATAGTTGAGGCAAATGGATTAATTTTCAAGAATTCATTCCTGGGGGTGGGGCGACATTAGCTTTATTGCCTAGCGAGCAGTCAGAAATCTATTACTTTGCTGTGGGACTGGAGTCACATGTAGACCAGATCAGGCAACAACAGCAGATTTCCTTTCCTGAAGGACATTCATGAACTAACTGGGTTTTACAACAAACGATAGTGGTTGCCATGGGCTAGATTTTATTGATTTTTATTTACTGCTTTTTGAACTTCACCTTCTGCAAATATAGGATTCTAGTCTATATCCTGGAACATTAGTCTGTGTTCTGGATCACCAGTCCAGGGATATTACTGATAGGGTCAAGGCACACTCATAGAAACTAGTGAAAAAAAAGAATTACGATGGAGGTGATAAGATTCTTTCCGGATGCTTGGATAGAAAGTTATCCTTCATTGCTTGCATCTCATGGTGTTCTCCCATTGTTACATAAGGAAATGCTACAGGGATTCTGCATTAATAGTCACACTGTTTCTATACAGTGCTGCCTCAGGCAAGAACATTGATCCTGCTATTTTTGCAAGAAAACGCAAAAGTGAGGCGCAAATATAAATTGCTGAGATACATAGACAGGTTAAAGAAGTGTAGTGACAAAGTATAATATGGAGAAAAGTAAGGATATCCACTATGGCAGTCAGAATAGACAGTAGACAAGCAGGAGACTGGAAGAACAAAGCAAGCTAGGCAGCATCAGGAAGTGGAGAGTCAACGCTTCAGGTATAACCCTTCTTCAGGGTTTACTTTGGATTCTAGAATCTGCAGGGGGTTTTTTTTGTCTCAGAGTCATAAGTCATAGAGACTTACAGCACGAAAACAGAACCTTCGGTCCAACTCATTCATGCTGACCAGATTTCCCAACCCAATTTAGTCACACCTACCAGCACCCAGCCCATATCACTCCAATCCCTTTTCCCATTTATATACCCAGCCAAATGTTTTTCAAATGTTACAATTTTACAAGCCTCCACCACATCCTCTGGCAGCTCATTCCATATCCGTACCACCCTCTGCGTGAAAACGTTGTCCCTTAGGTCTCTTTTATATATTTCCCCTCTCACCCTAAACCTATGCCCTCTAGTTCTGGACTCCCCCACTCCAGAGAAAAGACTTTGTTTATTTACCCTATCCATGTCCCTCATGATTTTGTAAACCTCTGTCAGGTCACCCCTCAGCCTCTGATGCTCCAGGGAAAACAGCCCGGGCCTGTCCAGCCTCTCCTTAGAGCTCAAATCTTCCAACCGTGGCAGCATCCTTGTAAGTCTTTTATGAACTCTTTCAAGTTTCACAACATCTTTCCAATAGGAAGGAGACCAGAATTGCATGCAATATTCCAACAATGGCCTAACCAATGTCCTGTACAGCCGCAGCATGACCTCCCAACACCTGTACTCAATACTCTGACCAATAAAGGAAAGCATACCAAATGTCTTCTCCACTATCCTATCTACCTGAGACTCCACTTTCAAGGAGCTATGAACCTGTACTCCAAGGTCTCTTTGTTCAGCAACACACCCAGGACCTTACTATTAAGAGTATAAGTCCTGCTAAGATTTGCTTTCCCAAAATGCAGTACCTCACATTTAGCTGAATTAAACTCCATTTGCCGCTTCACAGTCCATTGGCCCATCTTGTCAAGATCCTGTTGTAATCTGAGGTAACCTTCTTCGCTGTCCACCACACCTCCAATTTTGGTGTCATCTGCAAACTTACTAGCTATACCTACTATGCTCACATTCAAATCATTGATATAAATGATGAAAAGTAGTGGACCCATCACTGATCTTGTGGCACTCCACTGGTCACAGGCCTCCAGTCTGAATAACAACCCTCCATCACCACCCTCTGTCTTCTACCTTTGAGTCAGTTCTGTATCCAAATGGCTAGTTCCCTCTGTATTCCGTGAGATCTAACCTAACTGACCAGCATCCCATTGCTAGCTCTGTTGAACGCCTTACTGAAATCCATATAGACCACTCTATCTTCGTCAATCCTCTTTGTTACTTCTTCAAAAAAACTCAATCAAGTTTGTGAGACATGATTTCCCATGCAAAAAAGCTATGTTGACTATCCCTAATCAGTCCTTGCCTTTCCAGTCAAAATTGAAAAGTGAAATATTTTTTAAACGAGTTTGAAATGTTACATTTTGATGTTCAGACATGCTTATACAAGAATACAAAGTTAGCACATGGGTACCACGATGAATCTTGACAGCAATTTGCATGTTTAAATTAGAATCCCTACTTTGTGGAAGCAGGCTCATCAAGGCATACCAACACTCTCAAGAACATCCCACCCAATCCCCATAATCCTGCACCTACCATGGTGTATCCACCTAACCTGCTCATCCCTGGACAGTTTAGTATGGCCAATCAACATAACCTGCACATGTTTGGACTGTGGGAGGAAACTAAAACACCTAATGTAAACCCATGGAGACAAAGGGAGAACATCCAAACTCCACCAGACAGTTGCTAATGCCAGGATCAAAACCGGTTCCCTGGGTCTGTGAGGCAGCAGTGCTAACCACGGAGTCACCATGCCACATTGCTGACTTGTATTCGAAGAAAATTGTCGAACAGGGATAAAGAAATCTTTCTAGAGGGAGGCCAGATGGCCTCCTTCTTCAAGGACCGCAGATTCCCCCCAGACGTGATCGACGATGCCTTCCACCGCATCTCCTCCACTTCCCGCTCCTCCGCCCTTGAGCCCCGCCCCTCCAACTGCCATCAAGACAGAACTCCACTGGTTCTCACCTACCACCCCACCAACCTCCGTATACAGCGTATCATCCGTCGTCATTTCCGCCAACTCCAAACGGACCCCACCACCAGGGATATATTTCCCTCCCCTCCCCTATCAGCGTTCCGCAAAGACCACTCCCTTCGTGACTCCCTCGTCAGGTCCACACGCCCCACCAACCCAACCTCCACTCCCGGCACCTTCCCCTGCAACCGCAGGAAATGCAAAACTTGTGCCCACACCTCCTCCCTTACTTCTCTCCAAGGCCCCAAGGGATCCTTCCATATCCGCCACAAATTCACCTGCACCTCCACTCACATCATCTATTGCATCCGCTGCACCCGAAGTGGCCTCCTCTATATTGGGGAGACAGGCCGCCTACTTGCAGAACGCTTCTGGGAACACCTCTGGGACGCCCGAACCAACCAACCCAACCACCCCATGGATCAACACTTTAACTCTCCCTCCCACTCCACCGAAGACATGCAGGTCCTTGGACTCCTCCATCGCATAACAACACGACGGTTGGAGGAAGAGCGCCTCATCTTCCGCCTGGGAACCCTCCAGCCACAAGGGATGAACTCGGATTTCTCCAGTTTCCTCATTTCCCCTCCCCCCACCTTGTCTCAGTCGATTTCCTTGAACTCAGCACCACCCTCCTAACCTGCAATCCTCTTCCTGACCTCTCCGCCCCCACCCCACTCCAGCCTATCACCCTCACCTTGACCTCCTTCCACCTATCACATCTCCATCGCCCCTCCCCCAAGGCCCTCCTCCCTACCTTTTATCTTAGCCTGTCTGGCACCCTCTCCTCATTCCTGATAAAGGGCTCTGGCCTGATACGTTGAATTTCCTGTTCCTTGGATGCTGCCTAACCTGCTGTGCTTTAACCAGTAACACATTTTCAGCTCAATAAAGAAATCTTTCTCCAATTCTATTGAACGTTGAGACTATATGAAGAGCTAACGCTTGAAACATCAACTCTCCTAATCCTCGGATGCTGCTTGCCCAGCTGTGTTTTTCCAGCACTACTCCTGACAAAATGAACATATGACAACAGTAAGCCACTCAGTCCTTTGAGCCTGCTTAGGTATTCAATAAGATCATGACTAATCTGATTTTGCCATCAATTCTACATTCTTACATAACCATAATAACGTTTCAGACCACATCTGGAGTATTATGTGTAGTTTTGGGCTCCACATCTAAGGAAGATTATGATCAGTCTGCTAGTGTTACAGTGAAATTTCACTGGATTGGAATCAGAAGGGTGGCCTATACAGAAAACCTCAGGTAATTGGGCTTGTGCTTTATTGAGCTTACAATGGTGAGGAATGATTTCAGTGGAACATACAAACTTCTGGAGGGCATTAACTGAGTTAAAAGTGAAAGGGTCTCTCCCTTGGCTGGGAAACCTGGAACATAGGGTGACAGACTCGTGATAAAATTGCAGTCAGTTAAGACTGAAATGAGGAGAAACTTATTTCCTTTGAGAGTTATGAATCCTTGGTATTCTCTACACCAGAGCACAGTGGATCCTCCTTCATCAGATATATTCAAGCCTCATGCTTTATCTTGTGCTTTAAGCAAATACTGATACTCCACATTGAGCTACTTGTCTGGAGTATCTCTGGGTTATAAACATCTACATGTACACTGTCCCTGAGGCTGCTTGGTCCTTATCTTTACTTACAGCTCTTCAATTCCTTATGTACAATGAAACTCAATTATGTTTATCTCTACAAAGTAAATCGTCAACTAGAGCTCTCTAATGTAATGTCTAAAACTTTTCTCTTTATATGTTCAGTTTTCACTGTTGTCTTCACACTATTTTAAAATAATTCATGGGATGTGAATGTTGCTAGCAGAGTTTGCATTTATTGCCCATCCCTGGACACCATTTGAGAAAGTGGAGATGAGCTGCCTTTTTGAAATGCTGCCATTGACTTGGCGTAGACACACTGACTTCAGGACAGCATTTCTGGACTTTGACCCAGTGACACTGAAGGGAGAGTTTTATCTTCCAAAGTCAGGATAACAGTGGCTTGGTCAGGAAATTGCAGACATTGGTGCTCCCACTTATCTGTTTTCCCTGTCCTTTGAACTGGTACTGGTCATGTCTTTGGAAAAAATGGCCGAAGGAGCCTTGGTGAGTTAGTGCAGAGCAACTTGTAGATGGTACACACTGCTATTACTGAGGGTCAGTGATTGAGGGAGTGAATGTTTTTAGATGCAAGATGGCTGCTTTGCCCTGACTGGCATCAAACTTCTTAATGGTTATGATGCCTCACCCAGAGATGTTGGGAGTATTCCATCACAATCTTGACCTAAGTTTTTTAGATGGTAGACAAGCTCTGGTGATTCAGGAAGTGAGTCACTCACTGCAGGATTTCTTGACTCTGAATTGCCCTTGTAGCTATTGTATTAATATGGTGAATATAGTTCTGTTTCTGGTCAGTTGTAGCCCCCCAGAATGTTGATAATGAGAGATTCAGTGATGGCGATGCCATTGAATGTCAAGGGGTGACGATTAGATTGTCTATTGTTAATGATAATCATTGTGTTATGTGAATTTTAACTGTCACTTGTCAGCCCAAACTATGGATAGTGTCCAGGTCTTGCTGCACGTGGACATGGACTGATTCAGCATCTGAGGAAATACGAATAGTGCCAAACATTGTGCAAGTATGAGCAAACATCCCTACTTCTGGTCATTGATGAAGGAGTTGAATATGGTTGGACCTAGGATACTATCCTGATGATCTCCTGCAGAGATGTCCTGGAGCTGAGCTGACTGGCCTTAACAAATTCAACCATCTTCCTATGTGTCAGGTATGATTCCACACAAAGCAGAATGTTCTCCCCCCTGATTCCCATTGGCTCAGGGTCTCCTTGATGCTACACATGGTCGAATGCAGCCTTGATGTTCAGGGCTACAACTCTCACCTCATCTCTTTTGTTCATTTTTGAACAAAAGCTGTAATGAGGTCAAGAGCTATAGGGCCTAAGCTTTAGTGAGTAGGTTACTGCTAGATAAGTGCTTGATGGCACTGTGCTTGATAGCACTATCAATGACACCTTCCATCATTTTACTGATGATCGAGGTCCTGCTTTTTATGAACAGGACATACCTAGCAAATTTATATATTGTTGAGAGATGCTCATATTGTAGCTGTACTAGAACAGCTTGCCTTGGGTGTGGTAAGTTCTGGAGCACAAATCTTCAGGACTATTGATGGCTTGTTATCAGAACGTTATCTGGATTGCAGTATCCAGTGTCTCTGACATTTTCTTGTGGAGTGAATCGTAGTGGTTAAAGACTGCTGTGGTGGGATTTGAACCCGGTTGTCAGGAACATTACTGGGGTGTGTGGATTACTAATCCAGTGACAATCCTCGAGAACATTGTCTCCCTTCTCTTACTGATATCAGAGTCATGTGATCCATTACACTGTCATGATTTACATGAATCTCACTATATTGCAACCAGAGTGGATAGATTTTAGATATTTCAGCCAATTGAGATGTATGGAGAGTGGAGAGGAAGGTGAAGTTGAAGCAGAATATCAGCCATGACAGTCATTCGACCGCTGTTACTATTTTTTTACCTTTTTTAATATCCTTACATTTATTTTTAAATTCATTTACAGCGTGAGGGTGTCACTGCATGGGCCAGTATTAATTACCTATCCTTTGTTGCCCAGAGGGCAGTTAAGAATGAACAGCATTGCTGTGGGCCTGGAGTCACATGTCGTTCAGACCAGGTAAAGAAGGCAGTTTTCTTCAAGAAAGGGAATGAGTGAACCAGATTTTGTTTTCCCCAACAAACAACAATTGCCATTATTAGAGATTTTCATTGAATTTACATTCCATCATCTGCTGCGGCAGGATTTGAACCCAGGTACCCAAGACATCATCTGGGTCTCTGGATTAACAGTCCCGTGATTATGCCAGTATGTCATCGCCTCCCTCCTCTTCAAGTTATATCATATGCATTTTTAATTTTCATATGAGCTAAAGGAATAGGAAGATGGGATCAAGGTTAAAATCGTACTCTTCAAGTATGAAAATGGTCTTTTCTCAGTGATAATGACTGGATGGATTTGTAAAAGCTCAGTTTAAAATGCAGCCAGATATTATGAGTAAGGTATCTCATGTTGGGTTTTGTACAATTGTGAACAACATGCCTTTTTTCAGCAAAATTTTTAAAAATATGTGAAAACAAAGACAGAAGGAGAAGAACGGCACCATCATTATTATGTTTGCTAAAGGTTTTTTTTTAATTTTGAGAAAGGACTGTGGAGAGAATCATCCACTGCCTGAACTTCTAAAATGAATAGTTTGAAGTGCAAGTTATAGCATCTGACCTTTCACACTCATCAAACTGATGAAAATGAATATGTCTTTTCATTGTTATTCAAGACCAGCAGCATAAACATGAATAGCCTGCATCTTACCATCGCGTCTGTTGAGCTTTGCAAAGCCAGGGCTGTGACTGCTAGACAACTCTGAGGAAGAATCGAACACCGACTGAGGCAAATCAGACACTAAGTGATCATCGCAGTCATCTGCCAGACAAAGAAAAGCATTAAATTTAAATCAATTAGCTGCGCAATATGTTTCTGCCATTTGCAAGTACAGCAGAGAATCTTAACAAAGCCTTTAGAGCCCTCGATGGCTGTTAAGCTAAAATCGCTGACATATTGCAAATCAAAAATCTGTTCAGTCTATTAGATTATGAGCACATAAATAGCTCTCGCACATTCTAAAACAATTTATACATCTGTCTGTTTGCATAGTTTTATAATTTTTAAAAAAATTTTTCAACTCCTTCTTAAGTACCCATCACTGCCACTGTATCCACCCAAATGAAGGATCCATCTGTGGCCGGTTAGCAGTTCATTGCCAAATAAATCATGCAACTTGTCAATATAAGGTAAACAAGAACTGATGAGATTCAATTCATCTTCCTCTTAGTTCCCTCACTGAAGTGTCCATGTCTCAAACTAATGCCTCCCTTTAAGCAGCCCAACTGGGATAGAGAATGCACTACATGAAATTGGGAGCTTTGTCATTACTACACTATAGCTTAACATAGTAATTGAATAAGATGCTAAACCAACAGAACAAGCCTAAAGCGTTTCTTAGCTTAAATGAATAAAGTAAACAGCAATAGCAGGAATGAAGAAATAAAAAATGATTGCCTATCCAACTGTTGATTAGAGATGCACTACAAGAAAATGCACCCATTGACAGGTGTCTCAAACTATTATCCAGGTAGTTCCCATAACATAGAAAAGTTTGCACTGGGAAAATTGCAAACGCTCATTAGCCTAATATACACTCAGGGAGTCCATTAATAACAACGTTTGGAAGTACTGATGTTCATCTGATCATAAATATTCACTATACTCTCAGCTTCTGTCATGACAGATGGTTTCTAGTGTACACATTCATTCAATGAGTAACAGTTTATAAACAAATTATCCTGATTTATTTCATCTGTAAAATTATTCTAAATTGTGCATCCAGTGAAGTAAAAAACATTAAGGAAAGCGTAAATGTTGCTATCTTAGCAAGCACGGACTATCAATATTCAACTTCCATCATCTGATAAAACTTTCTTGGACTAAAGTAACTGCTAAAAAGAACAAACATTGAACGAAAATTGTTACTGTGGTTGCATGACTAGATTGAGCCAACTTAGTGGAGGCTGGTACAATTACTGCATTTAAAAGGCATCTGGATGGGTATATGAATAGGAAGTCTTTAGAGGGATATGGGCCAAATCCTGGCAAATGGGACTAAACTAGGATAACTGGTTGGCATGAAAGAGTTGGACCAAATGGTCTGTTTCCGTGCTGTACATCTTTATGACTTTATGACTCTCTGGAACCATCAGGAAACAAGGAACAGTCTGAGTTCAAATTATCATCATTTTAAAAGGAATTGAAACTCAGATCCATTTCTTCTGGTTCATTCATACCTTTCTTGAACTTACACATTGGGATGAAAGTCACCTCCATGTCATCAAGTTTGAAACAAAACAATGCTACAAATCACTGGAATCCATAGAAGAACCTTGGTTCAGGCAACAGCTTTTGAGTAGCAAATATTAAAAAAAATGCCGGAAGAAAATGAAAAAGTGAATTGAAAGCAACGAGAAGCTCAAAGCTCAATCGCACTGTCTCTCTAAACCTTGCAGTTACTGGCAAGGAGAAAGAAATTTGTAAAAACAGCAATTCACCAAGTACTGAAGGTTATCTGCAAGCATTAACAATACTGAAGAAACAACAGCTAAAGAGTTGTGACTCCAATTATCTTCACAACTAAAAGACTCCAAGAACTGTAAAAGACAATAGCCTTTATCCTTTTGCTGTGCCAAGTACCCTTCCCTATTCATTTTAGCTTATTACTTACGTTTGCCTGTGTATTTGACAATTGCTGAATAAAATCTGAAACAACTGCAGGGGCTGTAAATGAGAAACAACAACAGAAATTGCTGGAAAAGCTTAGTAGGTCTGGCAGCATCTGTGGAGAGCAGAGTTAATGTTTTGGGTCAAGTGACCCTTCCTCAGAACTGGGCCCCAACTCTGAGGAAAGGTCACCTGACCTGAGATGTTAACTCTGATTTTGAGGATTTCTAAGATTCACCAGTTTGAGTATAAACCATTACCTCATGAACGGTGATCTTAGCAAATTCCACACAGAGAAATAGAACTTTTCTTCTAAATATGTATGTGGACTATTTTAATCATTAAATTCATTTGCTTTTTTTAGAGTCGTTCAGGGATGTCACTGGCTAGGCTTTTTAATAGCATGGCGTTAAAAGTCATGCAGGAGATCTGCACCAGTGTAGGAACTTTGTCAAGGTTCATGAGCTGCTTCTTGTGTTGGAGGGCGCATAAGTCCGGGTAAGCCTTGCTGCATGGAGCCATCTTGCCCCATAACCATTTCATGGCTTTCAAGTCTTTCATTAATTTCAGGTTGGCCTTCCACCCCAGTGAAGAGGAACATTCTCATCTAGCAGATTCACGCAATCTGAACACCAGCATTCTCTTATTCCAGAAGCCAGTTCCCAACACTGAGAAACCAGGAGCTCCACCTGAGAGATAAGCATAAGGTCGCACCAATGGTAGACTGGCAGACCCAGGAAAAGTTGGGTGTGCTGCTGCAGTTTGGATTGACAAGGTAATGTCGACTGGAAATGCCAGGAAGGGAGGCAGAGGTGCAGGGTCCTGACCAGGATGAATGCCCAAACCTAAACCCTGCATCCAACAAACTGACCATGATATTGCCGGACTTTACTCAATCATTTTCAAAACACAGAATAGTCTGAAAAGCCTGACATAGTAGATGATTAGAATGATGCTTCCTTTGGTAAGAAAATCCAGAACTAAGATGTACACTTCAGGGGTTCTTTCATTTAAAATGGAGCTGAAAAGGCATTCCTTCTCTGAGTGTAACTAACTATTGGAATTCTCTACCCGAGAAAGTGCAATGGACACTGATCAATGAATACATTCAAAGCTGAATTAGATTTTTGATTGATAATGGAGTGAACAGTTATGGAGGACCAGTAGAAAAATAGAGTTGAGACCACAATCTATGTTGCTACTGAATAGCAGTACAAGCTTGATGGGCTGGATGGCCTATCCCTACTCCTATTATGATTAGTGCTGTGTAACCAAATAATGCCAACAATCTGAGTAGAATTTGCCAGTGGTCTGCATTCCTCCTGTACCATCAAGAACATGTCATGAACCTGCCAGTGGTTTCCTGGTGGCAAAATGGAGTATGTGGCTGCAGCCAGCATTCCAGGCCTGGCCTTAAGAGACATTGCCCACCCAACTGGCCACAACTGCATTTTCCCTCCAGGATGCTGGCAGTGCACTACAATGTGGAGGCATCATCCCTCTTTCCCCACTGCAACAACTTTGCCTGTGCTGGAGGGCTGTTGTTGACTCTTTAGCTTTGAGAACTTGTCATGCTCTCCTTCAATAGATGGAGAGAGTGCAATTTGGGGAAGATCATTAACTGGACTCGATACAACATGAGGTCAGCACCTATGTGGGTCAATTGATGATGATCGATTCTGACAATGGATTCTTGCTCCAAATCCCAAAACTTTGCTCAAAAGTGTCCCAAATTGTAGTCAGTGTCATAAAAAAAGAGCTTTCACATTGAAAGAGTCCCAAACTCTATTTTATTAAATTTGAACATAAATGGGCCAATTTAATCAGGACCAAGCACATTTGTTTTTATTGTTTCTTTGGATATATAGGCATTTGCTGATTACTCTTAAACTGAATGGTTTTCTGGGCCTTTTCCCAGGGCAGTTAAGAATATTGCTATGAGTCTGGAGTCACCTATAGGTCATCCCAGGTAAGGATGGTATAGTTCCTTCCTTGGATGGGGCTTTATGAAAAATCAGCAATAGCTTTATGGTCACCATGACTGAAATGAACTTTCAATTAAATATTAAATTTGAATTTAAATTAAAACAAGAAAATCAGGAATTGAAATCTGAAGCAATTCTGAAGAAAGGTCACTCGACCGGAAACATTAACTCTGCTTTCTTTCCACAGATGCATGCCAGACCTGCTGCCTTTTTCCAACAATTTGAATTGTTTTCTGAGATCTCATAAGATGGCCATGAAATGATCAAGTACAGATCATCAAACAAGTGGAACCTCCCTACAGTTTTGAAATATATTGATTATGGATTTTTTGTGGATTATATATTGAACGCTCAGTTCTACAAACTCAAGATGTACTTTTCAGAATGATTGAGTGCATTCCTTGATTTAGTCAATGGGAATTTCATTTTATAGGATCATCTGTTACTGTAGTAACTCCCGTATTTTTAAGTGAATAGACTCTTCCCCAAAGGTTTTACCAATGTACAATCACAAAAAAAAAATTACAGGAGGAAAAACCCAATGAGCTGCTTTAATCTAGTTTTAATTTTCCAGTTGAAATGGCACTGAATCACAGAACACTATTAATTAGTGTGAAACTACCTAGGGAAGTATGATAAACAATAATTACTCTTAGTGTTTGAGTACTGCCACTTATTTATCACAGCATTATAATTTCTTTGAAAAATATTCATTAATATCAACACAACGATATCTACTCTATTCCATCATATAAGGAACTGAGTGAATGTATTGATGAGAGCTAAATCACAGATGACTGTGTGATATTTTGTTTGAGTCAACATGATCATGCTCCAAGCCTTATCTTTTTGATTAACCTCAGTGCCATATACTTAACTGTCTCATCATATCTTGTAAACCCTTCTTTCAATCTGCTGAACCAATTTACACTGCAGCTTTTTTCTGTTAAATTTGAAGATCCAACAGCCATTGTTAAATCTAACTTCCATTTTTTAAACGTGCCTCCTCCCTACACTCCATCCTCTTTACAATATTTGAAATGTTTATCAGAAACACATTGGAAGAAGCTGTCATTTGCAACAAATAAAGGTGAGGGTAAATGGTAAACCATCCTTAAATGGAGGAGCTGAGATCAGCTTCTTGCGGTCTTCCCAAATTATCATAATCTTAAATTTTATTTATGTTAACTTTAATTCTCCTCTTCTCAAAAATGAAGTCTAATTTCCTTTGTCTTTCTTTCCAGCATAGGTCTTGATGTATAAAATTTTCTTAGATATTTTTCACTTCCAAAGTCTGACTCTCTGTTATAAATTGTTTGAAGTGAATACATGCTCCAGCTTAGGATCTTATCCAGCAATAAAATATGCTTTGATAAATAATTTGTTCCAATGTTAATGCAATGCAACAGCTCGTTTATTTTTAATGTAGCCATGAGATCATCCAAAATTCAGCAAAAAAGCAAATCCTCCTCAGGCTTTACCTTGGTTAAATTGGCACCTCAATAATTCAACTCTCATCCTCACTTTCAAATCTTTCCATGATAACTGCCCTCCCTCTCTATGATATTTCCTTCAATTCCACAGTCCATATGATATTAGCACTCATCAAATTGTGACTTGTTGAACATATCTGATTTTAATAGTTCATCATTTCGCTACGCCAGGAGCAGCATTGGCCTCAAGCTCTGGAATTCATCTCCTGTCGCATTCCTGCTTTTGTATGGGAGCTCAGAACCAGAGCAATGAGGGTTAAACATTTAGATGGCTCCCATTTAAGAAGGAGGTGAGAAGATTTCTTTTTTACTTAGGAGTGTTGTTAGTCAGTGGAATTGTCCACTCAGAGAACAGTCAAGGATGAATCATTGAATGCATGCATAAGATTTTTCATTGATGAGGGAGCTGCTGATTCTACTGGACAGGAAAGTGGAGTTGAGTCCACACCAAGATCAGTTATGATGTTATCAATTTGGCAGATCAAGATAGAGAGGTCTAATTCTTATATTCTCATGTTTTAAGGCAGTCCTTCACTCCTATCTCCACAGTCAAGCTCTTGGCCATCTGACCTAATACCTCCTTGCTGAATGTTAAATCTCCACCCTTTTATACATCAGTAAAATGTTGGAAAGATATATTACTGTTCCTTCAATGTCATGTGGACAAAATCCTGAAATTTCCTACCTAATGGCATCATGGATCTACCTACAGCACATGGACTGCAATAATTCAAGATGGCAGGTGACCACCACCTTCACAAGGGCAACTAGGGATGGGAAAAAAAATGCTTCATTAGCTAGCTACACCCAAACCACACGAATGAAGGCAAAGCTTGGAATGTTTCATTATCAAAAGACAAATAAATGCAACTGGTGATTAAATAGGTTTATCAACAATCATCTTTTGATTTCTTACTAACAAGCAGATAATTTCACAGCCATCAACTGGCCCAATTATCTTAAGTTCCTAAACCTTCTGAATCTGGCTTCACTTTTCCCCCTCAATTCAGAACATGGTTGGACACTTAACAGTCTGGCTTGTAAGATGGATAAAAAGAGAGGAGGTATAACAGTCTAGGTCAGAGATAGTATCATTATCCTTGAACAAGATGTTGTTCCTGAATTAGAATCTATATGGTCTCCATACTTGAGAAAGGATGCATTGGTTCTGGAAGGCGAACAGAGGAAGCTCGCTAGGTTGATTCTGGAGTTGAGAGGGTTGGCTTAGGAGGACAGATTGAGTCATTTGGGATGATAATTATTTGAATTTAGAATAATGAGTAGGGCATCTGATAGAAACATGTGAATTCATTGAGGGAATAGATAAGATAGAAGCAGGGAGGTTGTTTCCACTGGCAGGTGAAACTAGAATGAGGGGGTATAGCCTCAAAATAAGGGGAAGCAGATTTAAGACTGAGTTGAGGAGGAACTTCGTCGGCTCAAAGGGTGAATCTGTGAGATTCACTGCCCAGTGAAGCAGTTGAGGCTACCTTGTTGAATGTTTTTAAGGCAAAACTAAATCGATTTTTGAAAAGTAAATAAATTAAGGGTTATTGTAAGCATGTGGGGAAGTGGAACTGAGTCCACAAAAACATCAGCCATGATCTTATAGAAGCTGCCAGAGGAAGTGGTGGAGGCTGGTACAATTGCAACATTTAAAAGGCATTTGGAGGGATATGGGCCAGGTGCTGGCAGGTGGGGCTTGATTGGGCTGGGATATCTGGTTGGCATGGACGGGTTGGACCAAAGGGTCTGGTTCCATGCTGTACATGACTCTATGACTCTATGACTGAGCAGACTGGATGGGCCAGGTGGCCTTCTCCTGCTCCTATTTCTTATGCTCCTATTGTTGGAGATTAGAAACCAGAAGGGAGCAGTGACCTTGTTGAGTTTCATTATAAAGTTAAAAATCACACAACACCAGGTTATAGTCCAACAGGTTTATTTGGAAGCACTAGCATTACCTTAATCAGGTAGCTATCTTACATCATGATTTTATTACAGACTTCCAAATACTGGGAAGGAAGCAGAAGAAAGCATTTTTGGCAGTTTATGGAAACCTATAGTAGGGTTGTGATAGTGATTTCAATTCATGCTGGCCTAACCAGAGATGCCATCTATTTATGAATTAATGAAAAAAACACTCCAGATGTTGCCAGACCCAGATACATCCCAGATTAGTGACAGAGGTAATCGAGACAATTGCAGAGCCATTAACAGAAGTTTTCTCAGCTTCTCTGAACACACGACTCATCGCAGGGAACTGCAGGATTGCACATAAAGCCATAAAGATGCACAGCACGGAAACAGACCCAACTTATCCATGTCGACCAGCTATCCTAAATTAATCTAGTCCCATTTGCCAGCACTTGGCCCATATCACTTAAAAACCTCTCCTATTCATATATGCATCCAGATGTTTAAATGTTGTAATTGGACCGGCCTCCAACACTTCCTCTGGCAGCTCACTCCATACACGTACCACCCTCTGTGTGAAAACGTTGCCCATTGGATCCCTTTTAAATCTTTCCCCTCTCACCTTAAACCTACGTCCTCCAGTCCCAGACTCGGCCACCCCAGGGAATAGACCTTGTCTATTTACCCTATTCATGCCCTTCATGATTTTATAAACCTCCTTAAGGTCAAAATGTATTACTATTGTTTAAGGAAGGGGCAAAGGAGAACCCAGGAAACAGACGTGTCAGCTTGACATCAATCATGAGAAAACTGATGCAAGCATAATTGAGATAAAATAAATAAACACTGAGAGAAAAATAAGTTTTAGATTAGATTAGATTACTTACAGTGTGGAAACAGGCTCTTCGGCCCTACAAGTCCACACCGACCCACCGAAGCACAACCCACCCATACCCCTACATTTACCCCTTACCTAACACTATGGGCAATTTAGCATGGCCAATTCACCTGACCCACACATCTTGGACTGTGGGAGGAAACCGGAGCACCCGGAGGAAACCCACGCAGACACAGGAAGAACGTGCAAACTCCACACAGTCAGTTGCCTGAGGCGGGAATTGAACCCGGGTCTCTGGCGCTGTGAGGCAGCAGTGCTAACCAGTAATGCTGGACAGACAACATGGCTTTGTTAAGAAAGAGTCACATCTGACAAATTTAATTGACAAGATGATGGGCAATGAATGAGGGTAGTATTGTGAATGTTGTATATTTGGACTTTCAGAAAGTATTAGATATGGTACCAGATTGGTTAGCAGTTAGAAAAGCTTGGGATCAATGGGTCCTTGGCAGCATGGATTAGAAATTAGCTAACAGAAAACAGGGTTTAGGAATAGATGGGTATTTCTGAGATCGGAGAAGAGTTGAAAGCAGAGTTCTCTTGGGATCCAGGTTGGGAGCCTTGATTTTTCTAATTTCTACAAACAATTTGGAGATAGGTGTTCAGTGAAAAATCTCTAAATTTGCAGATGATGTTAAGTTAAAGAGAATAGTGAATTGTGAGGATGATGCTGAGCAAGCATCAGAACAGCATTGAAAAGTTGGCCAAATGGGCAGACATTTAGCAGATGAATTTCAATGTAGAGAAATCTGAGATAATGTATTTTGGTTGAAGAAATATTGAGAGATAATATAGGCTCAATGGTATAACTTTGAAGGGGGGGGGGGGCAAGAGCAGAAAGACCTTGGAGTTGAAGCACTTAATTCTCTGAAAGTGGCCAGGCAAGTTGAAACAGTTGTTAAAAGTGCTTATAGGATCATTAGTTTTATAAATAGAAGCATAAAGTACAAAACAGGGAAATGATGCTTCATCTCTACAAATCAGATCACATTTGGAGTATTGCATTCAGTTCTGGGCACCTTATTTAAATAAGGATATTAAAGAAATAGAGAGAATGCAAAAGAGATTTGCTAGAAAGATACCAGGAATGAGGAATCTGAGATAAAAGGAAAGATTAAGATATTTGGCTTATTCTCCTTGTAACAAAGATGATTAAGAGGTAATCTTGTTAGGGTGTTCTAAAGTATGAACAATTTTGACAGAGTAAAGAAGAATATTCTGTTGCCACCAGTTGGTATGTCAGTAACTAGGGCTCACAATTTTAAGATTATCAGCAAGAGAGCTAAGAGTGAGATGAGGAGAAATTTCTTAACTCAAAAATTTGTTAGGATTTGGAATCATGCTGTCTGGGAGAGTGATGGAAGTGAATTCTATAGGAGGTTTCAAAAGTGAGCTGGATATATATTTGAAAGCAATGAATTTAGAGGGCTATGGAGATCAGGCTGGAGGATGGGACTAGCTGGGTATCTCTTTCAGGAGCTAGTACCAACATGATAGGTCAAATGACCTCCTTTTGTCCTGGAACATTCTATGATTCTGAATAAGTTACAGATATTTTGGGATCATCCCTGAAAATCAATAGTTTGATTATTATGTCCCTTTACCAAATTGATTTTCATGTTTAACACTTCCAAAAGGGTTGTATAATTTATCTAGCAGGCTTCATTCAGTGCACACACTAATGAAAGAAAAATGTTGACAAGGAAAAAAAATATTCTATATTATTAAACAAAGAACTAGGTTTACAATTATTAATGACATGTCTCATTAGGTTCTCAATGAAAATGTCCATGTGACCTGAGTGTAGCATGGTCTCATGCTCCATTTTACCTCAGAAATGTGAATCATGACACTCTCCTGGAAGCATGCTCCTCTGTTGTAAACTAGTCGCTTAATACTAGTCCAAACACTTATGTGCCTGAGGAATGTAATGCTTGTACATAATAGTTATTTGTAATAAACATCTGTTAGATTCTTCAATACAATATTATCCATACACAGTTTCTTATGTGAGGGGAAATAATATAAGCATTGCTGCATCAGGTAAAGCAGCCTAGTGAAAGCAAATTCACACAATGCTGTAAATGACTAGTTGACAAGTTTGGCTAACACCCCCCATCAGCATTCGGCATTAACAACAATAACAACATGCATTTATGTAGCATGTTGAAAGTAGTAACATATGTTCAATTTCCTAGATCATTCATGTCTCAGTTCTAAAAATACCCATACTGCATCAATAGTCTATGCATTTTAAAACTCCAAACAGCTGCCTTTCTCTCCCCTTCTTGTTTCATTGCAATTTCTCAACTTCTCTCAACTTCTGCCTTGAATTCATATTTATTCCTGTCCAATATTGAAATCCCTATAGATGTGGAACTAGGTTTCACACTGAGGATAGCTCCCTGCTCCTCAGTATAAAATTCATGGCCATGTCCTCCTGCATTAAGCCAGCTCACCCCACACTGCTTGTTCAATTTGATAAATTAGCATGAGACTGTGTCTGCATCTATTGCATTGAGGACAACTGGAGGTCACCTCACCGCTCTGCACACCAGCAGTGTCAAGCAAGAATGGTGTCAGGGCTACAGCTAGCTCCCTTGCTTAGGCCAAGGAAATGATGGACCTGGAAATTTAGATAAGTCCAAGATCATACGTTGGACAGAGCAGAGAGGGAGGTTGGTGGGGGGGAAGGTGAAACTATGTGCAGTGAGTGGGGGAAAGAGGTTTGGGGAGCTTGGTGCCTCTAACTTACAAAAGAAACTTGGAAGATGAAAAACTCACACTACTGCCTAGCAGCTGTGGGGTTCAGTCTATCAGGTCTGTGTTAGTTCCAGGACTGTCCTTCCACCCATGATATCAGAGCAGTGGCAGGGAGGTACACTTGTGTGGGCATTACCGATTTGTGAGCTTCAATTGAACATGGGTGAATGGCTGACCTGATTATAGTCTGAATGGGTGGTCCTGCGGTGGGCATTGTGCTAATTCCAATATCCCCTCATTTAAGAGTGTTCACCTATCTGTATTCCTGCTAATAAAAATGTCAAGTAAAGAATCTTGTGTCGAATTCATGCCTGAACAGTTAACTATTTTGATCTCCCTTCTCCCACACCACACTTTCACCATTGGTGGCCAAGCCAGTTCACCTTTACTCTTTTCAAATCTCTCAACTATACCATTTCTTTCTCACTGTAAGTGTAAGTAATCTAATCAATTTTCACAAATTCCTGTCTTTCCAAACAGGTTTATCAGTACCTCACCTCACTGCTCCATGACGGCTATTACATTGACTGTTTTTTTTTCTCCAAATACCTGCCACCCTACCCAGCTCCTCCTATGCTCTGACGGAATTCCAATATTGAAGGTGTTGTCCCTGCACCCTGCAGTTGCATCCTGTTCATGTCTGGTCATGGGCCTGTCTAGGAACAGAGAGCTTAGCCTCAGAATAAAGGGGAACCAATTTAAGACTGAGATGAGGAGGAATTCCTTCCTCAGAGCGTTGTGAGTCTTTGAACCTCCTCTGCCTCAGGCAGCTGTGGAGGCAGAGAACTGGTGAATATTTAAGGCTGAGATAAATAAATTCTTGCTCAGTAGGGAAATCAAGCATCACAGGGAAAAGGCAGGAAATTGAAAGTGAGGAATGTCAGATCAGTCATAGAGCCATAGAGATGTACAGCATGGAAACAAACCCTTCAGTCCAACTTGTCTATGCAGATCAAATATCCAAAATTAATCAAGTTCCATTTCACAGCATTCAGCCCATATCCCTCTGATCCCTTCCTCATCAGACACCCATTTCGATGCTTCTTAAATGTTGTAATTGTACAAGCCCTCACCACTTCTTCTGGCAGCTCATTCCATTCACACACCAATCTCAGCATGAAAACGTTGTCCCTTAGGTCCCTTTGAAATCTTTCTCCTCTGATTTTAAACATATGCCCTCTAGTCTAGACTTCTCCACAGAAAAGACCCTATCTATTTCATAAATCAACTAAATGATGGCTCAGGTTTGAGGGGCAGAACAGCCTATTTCGGACAGTCTTATGGATACTTTACCGCTGTATTGTACAAATGCGTTGTTTAAGCTGTGAATACAAAACAATAACACAAGCATAAGATTATCAAGTTGAAAGATTCAAAGATTTTCTGCTCACGGTGTTGTGGGATACAGTTCCTGCTTATGGTAGGAAATATGAATTCCAGACTTCACCAATCTATTTAGTCTTTTTTTTAATTGCAGGCCCTGTGGTAGATAATGGTCCCTAAGATGTTGAGTTCATTCAAATAGCACAGCAAAAGAAGCCACATAACTTGTAAAATTTAACTCATAAAGAGAAATGGCAAGATTTTGCATATATATATAATGCCTTTCAAAACCTCAGTGTCCCAAAGCACTTTGCAACCAGTTAAGTGTTTTTAATGAGGTTATCATTGTAATTGGAGAAACATAGTTGCTAATTTTGATGTAGCAGAATCTTACAAACAACTGTGGAGAGACTAGAACTAGGGAACACAGTTTAAAAATAACAGATCTCCCATTTAAGACTGAAATGAGGAGAATATTCTGCTCAGAGATATACATTTGTGGAACTCTCTATCCCAGAGAATGGTAATGGCAGGATCACTGAATATTATGAAGGACGTAGGTAGACTCTTGATTAAAAAATGAGTCAAAAGGAATTGGGGAAACAGGAAAGTGATGTTAAGGCCACAATTAGATCTGCACAATCTTATTGCATGGCACAGCTGGCTGAAGGTGTCAAAAGGCTTAGTTAAGTTCTTTAATGGGTTGTGGGCATCATTGGCTCAGCCATCCCTTGTGCAATTAGGCATGAATTGCTCATTCCTAATTGTACTGAGAAAGTGGAGATAAACTGTTCTTGAACTGCTGAATATTTTGGGATGGGATTGGGGTGGGGTGTTGTGGGGAGGCATCTATTGCAGTTGGGAAGGAGTTCCAGGATTTTGGCTCAAAGTCCTCCAACTCAGTTTCTTCTGAGTGAGGGTGCCCTCTGCATTAACATCCATGTTGCATTTCTGAAGGAAACCTTCAGGGAGTCTTTGAAATGTTTCTTGATCTTCATCTCATTCAAGTGCAATTCTTGAGATGGGTGAAGATAGATTTCCTTTGGTAATTTGAACTCAGTTATCCTAAGCCCATAGCTGAACCAGATGAGTTGGTTTTGGATAATTGTGGCCTGGTGTTGTTAGCTACTTCAAGAATGTTGAGGTTAATATGCCTTTCTTCCCAGCTGATGAGGAACATCTGTCTCAAACAGCATTAACAGCACTTCTCCAAGGCATTGAGTTGCTGTCTATGTGTAGTCCCATATAGAAGCATATAGAAATGTCAGAAGGACTAGTATCTTATTCACAAGGAACACAGTTTCAGTACGGGTGTTGCAGTGGAAGATTCTCATCCATCATCATTGAAAGATTGCATGCAGTGTTGGATCTCTGTATCAAAGTCATCTTTAGATGGGGAGGTGATGGCCCCATGGCATTATTGCAGGTCTGTTAACCCAGAGACCCAGATAATGTCTGGGGACCCATGTTCAAATCCCCCCATGGCAAATGGTGGAATTTGAATTCAATAAATATCTGGAATTAAAAGTCTAATGATGACCATGAAATTGGATTGATTGTTGGTAAAACAAAAACTCATCTGGCTCATAATAACCTTTAGAAAAGGAAACTGCCATCCTTACTTCACCTTTCCATACCCACAGCAATGAAGTTGACTCTTAACTGCCCTCTGGGCAATTAGAGATGGGCAATAAATGTTGCCTGACCAGTGGTGCCCTCATCCCACGAATGAATAAAGGAAAAGAAAAGATGAAAGGTGTAGTTTCCAGTTAAAAGAAATGCTTCACATTTGGGAGGATTTTTCTGTTGAGATTAATGCAATGATTGCCTGAACTTGCCTTGTAATGGACTGGTAAAGGAGTCCTTTAGGTAGACAATATTTGAGACGTATCTTTTAACATGAGAATGCTGTTACACATCAGCAGACACAAGGTCCTGCTGGACAGAAGGTGGATCCAGTTTCAGGAACAAGGAAGCCTCAACAACTAGGCATCTCCCTGCTACTGCAGCCTTCACCTGCCATTGTAACCATTAATATCACACAAAGATCTTACACCTGAATTGCCAATGAGACCGTAAGACTTTAATATACTGAAGCAGAATTAGACCATTCTGCCCATCAAGACTGCTCTGCCATTTGATCATGGCTGATGTATTTCTCAACTACATTCTCTTACCTTCTCCCTGCAACCCTTGATGCTTTACTTATCAAGAACCAATCTATTTCTGACTTAAATACACTCAATGACTTGATTTCCACTGTCTTCTATAGCAATGAGTACCACAGATTGGTTGAAGAAATTGTTTCTCATCTCAGTTGTAAAGTGTCATTCTTTCACTCTGTGCCCATGGGTCCTAGTCTCTCCTAGTAGAGGAAACATCTTCTCCACATGCTCTCTATAGCGGTGTGTATACAGACCTTGCAGTATTCTATCATTTTCAATCAAATGGGAAACACGGAAATTGCAGAGGCTCAAACCAATATTTTGTTTCTGTTTTCATAGTGGAAGATAATAATTTCTTCCCAAAATCTGCAGTCACTACAGAAGAACTTGTGAAAATACTATATCTCGGGAGAAGGTATTAAGCAAACTGATGGGACTAAAAGCAGCAAAGTCCCTTTGGATGGATGTTGTTTTGAATCCCTACAAGAAGTAGGACATTCAGCCCATTAACTTCTCACCGACCCTACCCAGACCCACCCCCCCCCCACTATTCTATTCCTGTAACCTTGCATTTCCCATGACTAATCCACCTGGCCTGCATATCCCTGAACACTATGAGCAATTTAGCATGGCTTATCCAACTAACCTGCACATCTTTGGACTGTGGGAGGAAACCGGAGTATCCAGAGGAAACCCAGACAGAAAAGGTAGAATATGTAAATTCCATAGTCACATGAGAATGGAATCAAACCTGGGTCCTTCGCTCTGTGAGGCAGCAGTGCAATAGTTATGATGCATTAGTTAGGATTTTACAAGCTTTCCTGGATTCTGGAAAGGAACCAGTGGTTTGAAAACATGCTAATGTGACACCCTTATTCAAAAAATAAGATAGGCAAAATGTGGAAAGTTATGGACCAGTTAGCTTGATCTCTGGAGTGGAGAAGTTTCCAGAGTCAATCATGAAGGAGAAGATAACTGAATACTTGGAAAAACAAAGCTGAATTCATTGGTGTCAGCACAGTTTCACGAAGGTCAGGCCATACTTGACAAACTTGCTGGAATTCTTTGAGGATATAACCAGCAAGATAGATAATGGGGATCTAGTGGATGCGGTATACCTAGACATCCAGAAGGCATTAACAGGGTGTTGCATAAAATACTGATCTAGAAGGTCAGATCTAAATCTAATGGGGCTAAAGGTAGAGTATTGGTTTGGATAAAGAGTTGGCTGACTAATAGAAAGCAGAGGTCGGGATAAATGGGCCCTTCTCAGGATGGTGAACTGTACCTAGTGGGGTGCTGCAAGCTTCAGCTCTCAGATCTCAACTGTTTATAATTCTGCATAAATGATCTGCTATCAAAATTGGATAGGTACATAGATGGGTGCTTAATCTAGGATAGATGTTCGGCACAACATCGTGGGCCGAAGGGCCTGTTCTGTGCTGTATTGTTCTATGTTCTATGTTCTATGTTCTATGTTCTTTCAAGAACAGAGTGCAACATTGTGAAATACATGGATGATAATAGGTGGGAAATATTGATAGTGGCTAAGATTCTGACAGATTGAGTTTAATGCGGTGGTTGTAAGTGCGTAGTTGGCCAGAAAAACACAAGAGCACATTATTATTCAAGTAGAAGCAGATTCAAAGTGCATCAGTGCAGAGGGATCTGGGTGTCTTTGTGTGTGAATCACAGAAAGTGGGTGTGCAGGTGCAGCATATAATAAGAAAGAAAATTGGAATCCTGGCATTTATTGCAAAAGGACTGGATTATCAAAGTAAAAAAAGTGTTGTTACATTTACATAAGGTGCTGGTGAGACCACACCTGGAATATTGTGTCCAGTTTTGGTCTTCTTACTTGAGGAAGGATGTGATGGTATTGGACAGAGTTCAAAGGATGTTCATCAGGTTGATTCTAACGATGAAAGGGCTGTCTTATCAGGAACAGATGAATGGTTTATGCTGGAGTTCAGAAGAATGAGGGGGATCTGATTGATGTATATAAAATGTGAAAGGCGATTGATAAGGTGATACATTCAAAACTGTGATGTGGAGAAACTACTTCTCTCAGAGATTGAATCTGTGGAACTTGCTGCCCCTCAATGCAGTAGAGGCAGAATCAATCAACAGATTCAAGAAAGAAGTAGATATGTTTGTGATGAAAATGTGCAAAATGTGCTGCAGGGAGCATGCAGAAAAGTGAAGTTGAGACCAGGATAACATTAGCCATGATCCTGTTAAATGGTGGAGCAGGCTCCAGGGCTGAATGGTCTCTTTCTGCTCCTAATTCCAATGGAAAAGATCTTACCTCATTCTTCTAAACTCTTATCAAGTGCAGACCCAGAGTCCTCATATGACAAGCCCTTCATCCCTGGGATCATTCTTGTAAATGACCTCTGGACCCCTTCTAAGGTTATCATATCTCTCCTGAGATTCGGAGCCTGCAACTGTTCACATTATTCCAAATGTAGTCTGATCAGAGCCTTATACAGCCTCAGCTTCTGCTGTTGTAATCTAGTCCTTTTGAGGACTGTTTTGGATTACAGATTGTCTAGTTCTTCCCCTCCAACCTTACCATAATAGGTCATCCTCCCAGAAGTTGAGATTTCCTGCTGGCCTTGCTCTCGAGATGAGTGGAACACCCAAATCTCTCCACTGCAGCAAGGTGCAAGGTGAGGGATAAACTATTGGGCAGAGCACAGGGGAGAAAGGCCCTGCTCCTCATTGAAAGATGCAGTGGGATTCCTACATGTATCCAAGAGATCAAACAGCATCTTCCTTTAAAATCTGATCAGAAAGGCAGCAACCTGTCAATGCAGTATTACTCTGGGAGACTCAGCCTTGACTATTTGGAGTTTTAAGTCTCTATAATGGGGTTTTAATGACAAATCTTCTGACTTAGTGTTAACCACTAAAGCAGAACTTTAGTGAATCGGCAGTTTGGAGCTTTGTTTCAAGTTATCTGAGGAGCTGAATTCTTTGCACTTAGCTTGGACGATTTAATGAGTCAGAACGAGTTTACAATAGTGCTGGGCTTTGGAAGAATACAGCTTGAAAGCTTTAAATATCTACTTCCATTGAACCACTTAAAGGCAATTTTATACTTACCATTTGTATCCTATTAATTGCCAACCAAGTATATTCGAAATAAAATTAAACAATCCATCTTAAACAGCTGAAGAATTGTACTGACTTAAAACATGATCACCCTGCCATTTCCATAATTGATCACAGGTCACCCTGTTTACTGATTAAATACTTAGCACCAGTCAGATGTCATAATAATCTGTGAAGTTATTCAAAAGCAACTCAAAAGGCAAATGTTGAGGATATACTTGGTTTGAAAATATTTGTTTTTGCCGCCATATGCTTAAACAGGTTCTGCGAACTCACTGTAGAGAAAACAAAATAATTTTCACTCAGACCTAGTGTGATACATGCACAAAGTGTGTTTCAATGTACTTGAAAAATTGACTAATGGCATTTATGGTGTATTAGGAGAGGGGCTATGGCAGAGGAATGTAGAGATTTGGATCCTGACATAAAGGGGAGCATTAATTACATCCACAGTAAATGTCATTAACTCAGAAACTCCATTCATCAATAAATACCTGTCTGCCTTTCATCAATAATTGCATCATGTATCTATTAAAAAAACAATTAAACAAGAAGCATAACAATAAAATCATGTGAGCTAAAGCAAAGTGCTGATGATAAATTTTCCTCATTGTCACCCAATAATTGCATCACATTTTCCTCCTATTGACAGTCCTTCTGAAACAAGCTGAAGGGAACCTCATTTGCATTGTTTAATTGAATGCACACAGAGCATTAGGATTATTATTTTGGCCTTAAACATAAAAAGCAGTACATCAAATCATTAACTGTGAGATTAAGATATTTTAGAGTTTAGTTAATACCTTCCTGTAGTATCTTCTTTGCAATCAAGATGCATAAATCAATAGGTTCAGTGAAAATAATTGTGGAAAATGCAGCACACACATCAGTGGCAATGATTTGTTTTTATTATGAAACATTGCTGATCGAATTTCCACTTCATGTCACAATTTTAAATAAAATCAAAACAAATGAACTGCCATTTAGTTTCTTGTTTCCATGTTGTAGTGCCTTTCTTTCTGGGTTTGGGTGAGGAGCGAAGCTTTGGTTTGGGTTTTGCAGCACTGGGTCACAACAGAGGCTGGCATCAATTAAAGTGGTCAAGCTTGCAACTTTGGGAGTTTTTCAGAATGGAAGGCTAATCTCCAGGGCATCAATGCCAGCCCAAATAAATTGCAAGGGTTCCCTTGTCCCCTGTTATATTTGCAAGGTAAAGTCACCATAGTCCTGTTGGATCTTGGGGTTTAACTGTTGGGTTACCTACACCTCAGGTTAGAGAATGGATTGAGAAAGACAGTCGTTCGTGGTAACCTCAGCCCAATGCAGGAAGTGAACCCAGGTTGTTGGCAATACTCTGCATCACAAACCAGCCATCCAGCCAACCAAGCTAACTGACCCCCTGGTAGTGTTCAAGGATTAGTTACTGGATGATGATGCATCAAGTTTCACATCACCTCCATTATATCTGCCCTCCTGTCATAACTGACAGAAGACAGCTATGCTCATCTGTCTTTTTTTTTGATTGTCATGTTCCAGTATTTGCTGAACTTTCAGGCAATTCTGTAAAAGTTTGAACAAAGACAGACTGTTAACTTGGTTCCCTCAAATCAGCAGGCCTTTGGCAGTATCGGCTGTATACTGTCTTGAGATTCAAAATTAACTGTGGACATTTTTAGCCAACAGAGGAATTCACATATCATATTTGTTTAAGGATGGACCATAAACAAAAAAATTCCAGGCAAGTCATTTTTCTGTTCACTATGGACAAAAGATATTGAATCTTAATGTACGTGAGATGAATGTGAATGGGTACTCTTTGAACTCTCACTGAAGTGCGATGTTCCCTCTGAACCCAGCCTGAATAAGTGTCGAATGACAACGCAGATAGTTATCAAACAAACCATGTGCTTAGTTGGTAAAAGGACTTGCAACAGGTCATGTGGGCAAGACAGAGCTTCAGTTGTCTTGCTGTAAAATAGCAAGAAACAACTCTGCTAAGACAGAGACCGTAAGAAAGCCATCAAACCAGCTGCAGTCAACTATTGAAGATAACAAATGGCAACACCTTAAAAGTGAGAAAAGGACTCTCCCCAATCCATTCTATCTTCAAGTTTACCAGTGTAAAAAAATCACCAATTAAGTCAATCACTGGAAGAGGAGCCTCCAAAAATATCTCCATCCTCAATAATGGGGGAGCTGTTCTTTCAGCACCCCCAAAGCCAAAATCCTGGAACTCCCACCCAAATAGCATTATGGGTCTACCCACGTCAGCTCTCCACCACCTTCTCAAGGACAATGAGGGATGGGAATAAATGCTGGCCCAGTCATCGACATCCATATCCTATGGATGACTGAAGAAGAGTCTCCTGCCAATTTAACTTAAAAAGCCACGCAGCTTACTGAATTTTGGGCTCATCATGACATTGAATTTTTTTTCTAACTCCTAAGTCTCCACGTTCACTTCTTTGGGCAGGATCCCCAGCTCCCCTATTACAATGATCCCTTCATCCGGCATCAGTATTACCCCTCCGCTAGCACCCCAATCCCTTGGCCTCTTACCTGACCTCAGTCGCTTTCTTGAAAACTGCTGACAGGCATTGGCCATCTCAACTTTTCTGCTCCTCTCACCCACTCAAACCTGTCCCCTCCTGAAATTGCCACACTTCACTCTCTTGGGTACAACCCAATCTTATATCAAATCAGCCAACACAGGCCAACCTGTTGTAGTCTGTTGCACTGATCCTAAACCTGCGGAGCTCAACACCAGCTCTTGGACACTTCTACTGACCACTACCAGGACCATGACCCCACATCTGAACATCAAGCCATTGTTGCCAGAACTGTCACTGACCTCTGGAGATCTCCCCCCTCTACCCTACCCCCCATACCTTCCAACCCCCTCCAACATTAGAGTCTCCCAATCCCAGGCAGCCCACTTCTACCTCCTTCCCAAAATCCACAAACCAGCCTGTCCTGGTAGGCCCATCATATCAGTCTGTCCCTGCCTCACCAAGCTCATTTTCTCCTACTTTGACTCCAACCTCTCTCCACTTGTTCTGGCCCTGCCCACCTACATCCACAATTCCTCTGATTCCCACTGCTATATTGACGATTTCCAGTTGTTACAACACAGCAACAAACCCTCCTGTTAATGAAACCAAACACCCAGAAAACCTCGAGTGACAGAGAACTCCTAAATTCAACTATTTAAAAAATTAAAATCAATTATTCTTTAACTCTAAAAGTGAACATTAAACAACTATTCACAACTCTGAGCCCCCCTTTCTCTTAACTGCTTATTACCTGCCCCCAACTCTAAAGCAATACACTGTTCCAATAAAACACTTATTAAAATAACACCAACTTAATTTCAAAACCACACAGCAGTTGTCAACTTTGGTGTCTGTCTTCTTCCAGCTGAAGAGCTCTCTGAGTCATCTTTTAATTTTTACTGTGAATGTTTTATACTGAAACGTACCTTTGATAGAGAGTGTTTCCTAATTTCTTGGATCTGTGTTGATGGCAGTTGCTCTGTCTGATTTTCAAAATGCCTATCTTTTTTATATCCCCAACATTGGATCGCCTCATTGATTTGATGTTGGCAAAACAATAAATTCAAACTCGATTGGGTTTTAGTATCCTGGGACACAATCTATGCTTGATTAAATCTGAATTGTTGTCAAAACAGCAACCAACTCCATTTCACAGCTAAATGTTACATATTTTCAATTTTCAGTACACTCTGAGACTGCCATATCATCACATATACAGGTGATGTAAGCTTTCAGTTCCAAACAGCATTCACTCTCTCTTAAAGGTACAGAATACATCTTCAACTTCATAACACAGTGCTCTGGGCCTAATTGCTTCCTGTTCACCATGGACGTCCGATCCCTCTATCTCTCCAATCCCCACCTGAATGGGCTGAGATCTCTCGGCTTCTTCCTTGACCGTACACTCCTCAGCCACCACCACTGTCCTCCGCCTGGTTGAATTTATTATCTCCTTCAATTAATTTTGCATCTGGTTATGGGACAATCATTGTTCTACACTGGCATCTCCCCTCCCCTCCCCTCCCATAATCTTCCTTCAGTACATTGCCACGACATGGAAAACTTTGTTCATTTTGCTTCCATCTTATCCTCTCGATAACTTTCACATCATCCATTGCTGACAATTCCCTTCTTTTCCTTGACCTCTCCATCTCCAATTCAGGGAATAAATTGTTCACTGCCATCCACTACAAAGCCACTGACTCCCCCCAGCTAACTTAATTGCAGCTCTTCACATCCCATGTTCTGCAAGGATTCCTTCCCATTCTCCCAGTTCCTTTGTCAACGTTGCTTCTGTTCAGATGATGCCACCTTCCAAAACAGCTCTGCTGACATGGCTTGCATAACCATGGTTTCCTGCTCAATGTGGTTGACAGGGAGAAAGTGAGGACAGCAGATGCTGGAGATCAGAGCTGAAAATGTGTTGCTGAAAAACGCAGCAGGTCAGGCAGCATCCAAGGAGCAGGAGAGTCAATGTTTCGGGCATGAGCCCTTCTTCAGGAATCCTGCCCGAAACGTCGACTCTCCTGCTCCTTGGATGCTGCCTGACCTGCTGCGCTTTTCCAGCAATATATTTTCAGCTCTCAACCACATTCCACCTATCACTCATGCTTCTGCCCTTGCCCCTTCCTATCACTCACAACATTGTGATCAGGTCCCCCATATCGTCACTTTTCACCCCACCAGCCTCCGCATTCAAAAGATCATTCTCCACCATTTCAGGCAAATCCAGCAGAACGCCACCACCAAACACATCTTCTCCTCACTCCCCCTAGTCCATTCCACAACCAGGAACACTACATCCCCCTTACCACAGTATCTTCTCATGTAACCGTAGAAGGTACAATACCTCCCCCATCACCTCCAACCTGCTCACCACCCAAGGCCCTAAACAGTCTTTCCAAGTGAAGCATCATTTCACCTGTACCTCTTCCAATCTTGTGTATTGTATTCACTGCACTCAGTATAGCCTTCTCTAAATTGAAGAAACCAAACATAGACTGCTTTGCGGAACACCTTCGTTCTGTGCGGAAGCATGAGCCTGGCCTTCCTGTAGCCAGTCATTTAACACAGTGTCCTGCTTGCATGCTCACTTGTCAATTCTCAACATACTCCTGTGAATCACAGTGCAAACAGGAGAAACAACATCTCATCTTCAGACTAGGTACTTTATAGCCTTCTGGACTTAATATTAAGTTTAACACCTTTAAATTGTGAACCAACACCTAATTCTTTCCTTTCTGTTAGATTGTTATATTTGCTGTCAGCATGTCATCTCTCTCCTCCCCCATCCCAGTGGGACTATCTTCCCTTTCATGTCTGGCAGGAGTCACACCCTTGTTCTGCCATTCTCACATGCCGATCACTCAGTTTGTACTATTAACGCATTTTCTCCATCAGCACTCTATCTCCCATCTCTGCTACACCTACTTCCCCTCCTCCACCAACTATTGCATTAATGCTGCCCCCTTCCACACTTCACTCCAGCTCTGATGAAAAGTCATCGAGACGCGAAAACGTTAGCTTGCTCTCTCTCCATGGATGTTGTCTGACTCGTTGTGATCTCCGAATTTGTTGATTTCAGCTTTGTCAAGATCTTTTTCCCAAGTGAATTGTCAATTAAATTAAGGAACTATCGCAAGCAAGATTGAGATAATTATACATTGTAATCATGTTGGACTGAATCTTACATTTTGAGTAAGTGTGAGTTGAGGAGGACTTTTAGAGGGATTTCCACCGTAAAGCTGATTGAGATTTCTCATTATTTATTTACCTGTTGGTACCTACATCCCATCTAAACACACCCTGTAAGTCTACATGGCACTGTTTCCATTTCCCATGGGATACTCACTTTCTCCCTCATGTCTACATGGGTTTTCACTAGGTGGGTGGAAATGGGAATACAGTCTAAAGATGTGCAATTTAGGTGGATTGGCCATGCTAAATTGTCCATAGTGTCCAGTGATATACAGGTTGGGTGCGTAGCCATGCTAAAATCCCGATGTGGGGCTATGAAGAATGGATGGAATGTGGGTCTGGTTGGAATATTGTCCAGAAGTCAGTATAACCTTGATGGGACAAAGGGCCTCTTCCTGAACTGTATGGATTCTATGAGAAAATGTTTGGTGACAATGAGATGGTGTTTGGATTTTTCATCCTGTGTGCGTGGACTATGTACCAGAAGAATGGGTCGAAACATTTCCATCATCCCAAATTCCCAAAGGATAAATGAATCATCATGGCAAGTGCCAGGGTAGTAAGTGAAGATGTGTCAATAACCATAATAAAAGCAAAATACCACAAATGCCTTTGATCTAAAATAAAAAAATAGAAAGCACTGAAAATTTCAGCAGGTCTTACTGCAAGAAATATAGACTACACAGTGAGAGACGAGTGGAGGAAGAAATAAGGTATGGATGGATAGACCAACCAGCTCTGAGACCAGGTGTGATGTCATGCAGCCAAATGGGGACTGTGTTTGGTCAGGATTTCAAAACTTTAAATTGAAAGATGAACATTTGGTTAGTGTTTGCATTTGTAGACTTCATTTCTGACGTTTCTGAGAAATAGCTTGTTAGGTTTTTACAGTAAGTTGTCATACATTTTCTAACGATAAAATTGATTGTTGCATTACAGGATAGCAGATCAGAAGAGTCAAGTGGAGTGCACATTCTACAATATGTAGTAAGCAATAGACACACTGCACGTTTCAGACAAAAACATCTGCAGGAAATGTCACCGGCTGTACAAGCTTGAGATCCCAGCTTCAATATGCGACCAGTGGCTCATGAAATAACTCCACAGAGGCTGCATCCTGTTACCAAAACAACCTTTATTTACCCATAAAGAGCCTTTGGCTCTAGTACAGGTTGTTCTGTTATCACGTGCGTTTCATTAATGCAAATTTGCTATAATGCGATTGATGAATTGGGGACGTCGTTACTAAAGCGCAAACTTTTAAAACATGCAATGGCTTTTACACTTTAACCACTGTTTCTAAAGTGCGGGGTTGCAGAAGAACGCAGCCATCGCATTATAGAGCTATCTGCATGGCCTCTTCAAAGTCAGCTCTCAGAGTGCCAGAATCTCTAACACTGCTCTTTTTATCTGTCAACCAGGGCTCCCTGATTGGACCAGATTACAGTCCCAATGAGGGAACTCATATTCTATGAGGTCCAGTTGGCTGAGCTCCCTACGATCACTGCAACTAGAGTCACTGTTATGTATCTGTGAGGCAGAGATTAGATGGATGGCATGTATTGGGAGGTAGTCATACAACAGGCAATAAGACCATAAGGCATGGGAGCAGAATTCAGACATTTGGCCCATCAAGTGTGGTCCACCATTTGATTTTCAACACAGGCTAGAAGCACACAGCAGAGACGAAAGAAAACACCACAAAGAAGTCTAAGAAAACCGGGCAGGTAGTGCAGTCGTCCTGTGCTTATTATTGAGTATTCCACTTTGGACAGAAATGAGGATGTTGGTTCCTCAGGGGAATGCAGTTGAAGCCAAACCCATGGCACCACAAATTACTCTAGTGCACAGAGGAGAAGGAATAGAACAGAAAATCAATAGTTAAAAGGGATCCCATTGTCAGGGTATCAGACAAATGTTTCTGTGGCATGCAACTTAACTTGGGGATAAAGGATATCATGCAGCTGGACATCCTTCTGGGAGAGGGGAATCAGCCAGAGCTTGTGGTCTGCATTGGTACCGGTGAATTAAGTAGGAAGAGGGATGATGTCCTGAAGGCAGATTTCAGGGAGTTCTGAAAAATTAAAAAGCAGGACCTTAAGAGCAATGAATGCAGGGTTACTCCCAGTTTAATGTACACATGAGCATAAGAACACAAGAATTTATTGATTGATTGAATATGTGGCTGGAGAACTGTAATAGGAGAGAGGGCATCAGATTTTTAAATAATTGGATATGGTTCTGGGTATATCAAACCTGTACAAGCTGAGCAGGTTACCAGTGAACAGGACTGGGACTGATATTTTCACAGGGATGGATTTGAACTAGCTTCTCAGGGCCTGAAGAGTAACACAAATTGGAAATTAGTAAAGATGGAAACAGGAAGTTGAAAAGATGCTAGGGAAACTGGAAGCCAGGAGAAACAAAGGCAAGCATTGAGCACGCTTTGAAAATGATCCATTAATATTCCATTCCATTTCAAACAACTGTAGCAAACCACATTTGGAAGAGACAATGTATTCCAGAGATTGGCACTTCACTGCAAATTAAATAATTTCTGGTGTCTAACTTGACCTTGTAGTTTGTACGGATGCCCACTTGGTTTCAGCTCTACTCTTAACTGAGTTTCTTTTTATCCTGTTGCCTGCCTGTTGTCCTCCAATTGATTATATTAGATTACTTACAGTGTGGAAACAGGCCCTTTGGCCCAACAAGTCCACACTGACCCACCGAAGCAACCCACCCAAACCCCTACATTTACCCCTTTACCTAACACTACAGGCAATGTATTCTGGCCAATTCACCTGACCTGCACATTTTTGGACTGTGGGAGGAAACCTGGAGGAAACCCACGCAGAGACGGGGAGAACGTGCAAACTCCACACAGTCAGTCGCCTGAGTCGGGAATTGAACCCGGGTCTCTGGCGCTGTGAGGCAGCAGTGCTAACCACTGTGCCACCGTGCCGCCCACAAGGTATCATAAGTTTCATGAGCCTATAAATTGAATCTTCAAACTGACTGCATTAAACTAGGATGAACAAACAGTTTGTCAACCATCAAGACTGGGCAATCTGGGCAGTCCAGCATAGAGTCAATGCAGAACCAATGAAGCAAAGGAGGAAGCAATCATTAGTGTTGGGAAACGGATGGCAGCAGTGGGTGGGTGGGGATGTGATGGTAAGTGATGGAGAGAACCATATGGGACAAATGAGAATTTAATAGGTCAGAGCCCTTTTTTTGTCAGCTGTGGTCCAATGAGCTTTATGTCAGAATGCCGAGAGTTCAAGTACTATTCTGGAACATGAATACAATAGTCACTGCAGACTCTGTAACACAAGTATCCAGGGATCATTGCATTGTTAATGGTGGTACATCTTTAATTTTATGTACATCAGCAAAAAGAAACTGATGAAAGGTACCACAAGATAGGTAGTCTGCAATATTCAGTCATCCAAATAAGAGGTTTTCAAGAGTTCTCCAAGACTGTAAGTATGCAAACACATTTGAATGAGCTTTGATTCAAGTTAATAGTAAACCTGGATGAGTCACATTCTAGAGTGAAAACTGGCTTGTTGGACCTTAAGGTTTTTGTTACAATTTGGTTACCATGGAGGTAAGTCACTGAACATATTCTTAAAAGGCTGCTAATGTTCTTTTGACAAAATAACATCAGTTTGTTAGACAGACAACTATAAAAAACTACATATATAAAAAGACAATTTGAAAAGATCTTAATGTAAGCAGCAAAAAGAAAGCCTCAACCTCTTTTCCCAGCAACATCCTTGACAGATACTCAAACTCAATGAAATATCACAGCTACATTCACTCCAATTTCTTTTTCAACTGGAAAATACACTCATATTCCCTTTTGGTGAATTTCTGTACTAACCCAATGAATTCTGAGAAAATGCTCAGGGATTTTCTAAGCCATGACTACTTGGACTGTTAAAACAGATGAAGTCATGCTCTGATGACTTGGAAAGTGCTAAATCTAAACAACACATCTGCCAATATGTATCCTTTCCCCTGAACAGGACCTCTCCATTTGTGTCTCTCTGAGTTGTAAATATTTAATTAGTAAAGAGTATGCCAATTACCTTCAAAGATAGCTTACTTGGGCAATTCGCTTAAGACACATGACTTCTTCGAAAAGTTGTTCTGACCTAACTACCAGCAAAACTGAGTTTCTGACCACTTAAGAAAAAGACAAGTCACCGTTGCAAACTGAAAATCAAATACACTTTTACCTTTCCTTTATTATCCAAGAACCCAAAGAGTAATAACACATTATAAACATTTATTGCAAATACTGTAGTTGGAGTGTATGTGCTCAGTGGTAAGGAAAGAAAGCACAAGGGCAATTTTTGGATAAGAATTTAAACTGATATTCCTTCTCTAGTGCTGGTTGTATGTAAAAGATCTCATGGCACTATACTGAAAATAATTAAGTAAGTAATCAATAGCATCCCAGCCAACAAATATTCCCCAGTCAACATTTCAAAAGTAGATGATCTATTTAGCGTCAAATCCTGATGAGTCAGGAGGTCCAGACACATACATTTGTGCTAAACAGAACTCCAAGATAGTAAAAGAGGATCCTTTGCCACTCGATACCAAATGTGCTCTCTGTCAAAAACAAGGTAAAAACACAGTGACACAACAAATATGTGGAAAATACCTTTATTTTTCAAATTATTCATCAGTTACAATGGCCTGACCTTGCACAGCAAAAGGCTTTGAAAAATACTGTGAGTTAGGCTTGGAAACAAATCAGTCACTTGTTTTTAAATGTGCTGTGAACAGTATGCTATTTGGATAAAACAAAACAAAATTGACTTCAAACACTGAGGTTTAATAAATCTTTAACTACCTTTGATTTTTTTTTATTCTGCTAAGTGAAATTATACTACCCTTTAAATGATTTTCTTAATGAGTATGTGAACTGAGGCCACAGCGGTGGAGGTTGAATGGCTCATTGTAGCTGCTATATAAATGCAAGGCGCTTTGCATTTGTCAGTGAACATGTCACTGAATTCAAATAAGAAATCAACCTCACAAAGACTTTGGCATGGCAATTTACAAACTGTATGCTGGTATATTTCCCCTGGTTGAGAAGTCTAGAACCAGGGGTCACAATCTCAAGATGCAGAACAGGCCATTTAGGACTGAGGTGTGGAAACATTTCTTCACTTAGGTAGTGGTCAACCTATAGAATTCACTACTGCAGAAGGCTATGAAGTCTGAATGACTGAGCATATTTGAGAGAGCAGGAATATGGTGTTGAGACAAAGGATCAGCCGTGATCATATTGAATGGTGGAGCAGACTTGAAGGCCGAGTAGTGTATTCCTGTTCCTGGTTTTTATAAGCTGACTGGGTCTGCTGCTCCTACCTGACTGTCCAGAAGTAAGCTTCTAAGTGCCCACACTGGTAGGTCTGCATATCTTTCATCACTATCATTACATTTAATTGCTGTTATTTCTCTTAATTGATTTACTTGAAGGCTGTCACAACATTTTCTTTTATTTTTATAAATGAATATAATTTTGCTGTTCATTGTTCTTGGATGTATAATCAGTTCAGGTGTATTAATGCTGACTTCTTCAGTTACTTATTAAAATGTTTTCTTTTTCGAATTTGTGTATATTTTTAATTGCTTTCTAAGACTGTAAGAAATTGGAACAGGAGCGGGCCATTCAACCCCTTGAGACTGCTCTGCCATTTATTAGGATGATGCTAATTCCTCATGCCCACATTCCTGCCCTTTCCCTGTAACACTGGCATGTCTCAACAGGCTGGATACAGGGATGCTGCTTTCTCTGGCAGAGGTCAGAACAAGACGGCACAGTCGTAGGATGCAAGGTAGGCCATTGTGGACTGAAATGAGGAGAAAATGCTTCACTCAGAGATGGTGAACCTGTGGAATCATCCACCACAAACAGGTGTGAATGCAGAATTGCTGATTATATTTAAGAAATAAAATGATGGATTTCTAGAATCTAAAAGTATAAAAGGATATGCAGGAATGTGGGAGACAGAGGATCATTTATGCAAACATTGACCAGTGGAGCAGACTCAATCAATTGAACAGCCTACCCCATTCCCATTTTCTATATTTCCATTTCTTTAAGATCATAAGAAATAGGAACCTGAAGTAGGCCACTCAGCCCCTCAAACCTCCTCCAACATTCAATAGGATTGTGTCTGATGTGACACCTGTTACGTCCACTTTCCTTCCTTAACCCCGTAACCCTTAATTCCATGACTGATCAAAGATCTACCTATCTCAGCCTTAAATATACACAATGACTATACCCCCACATCATACCCTCTCGGTATTAAGGAGTTCCAAAGACTTACAATCCTTTGAGAGAAGAAATTTCTCCTCATCTCAGTCTTAAATTGGTGTCCCTTAATTCTGAAGAGGAATTTTTTTTAAAAGCTTTGCATTGAAGCAGTTTTGTTTCTTTATTGAATAATCTTAACATATATGTTCTTATTTTCTTTTTCCAGAAATATAATTCACAAAGTTGAAAAGCGACATAATATTTCAAATTATCCTCCAACTTCTGTGTCAAAATTATTTTAATTTGTTTAAAGATTGTTGAAATGCTTTAAAATGAAAGATGCGTTTTTCTCTCAGATGGAAGATAGATTGTTATTTTGTGTCATTTTCACCTTCTGAATGATTTTAACAAAATGCACAATTTGCACCCATTCTCCTCCTGAGATTTTTGCACTGCTTTTGATTTTTAGTGTGGCATCATGCTGATAGAGATGTAGAGTCATACAGCACGGAAACAGACCCATCGATCCAACTTTCCATGCCAAACATTCCAATCTGACCTCACCCCATTTGCCAGCACTTGGCCCACATCCCTCGAAACCCTTCCTAATCATAAACCCTTCCAGATGCCTTTTAAATGTTATAATTGTACCTGCCTCCGTCACTTTCTCTGGCAGCTCATTCTGAACACACCACCCTCTGTGTGAAAATGTTACCCCTCAGTTCCTTTTTAAATCTTTCCCCTCTCACCTTAAACCCCTTTAGTTGTAAACTCCCTCACCCTAAGAAAAAGACTTTGACTATTCGTCCCACCAGGCAAAAGTGAGGACTGCAGATGCTGGAAATCAGAGTCTAGATTAGAGAGGTGCTTGAAAAGCACAGCAGGTCAGCAGCATCCAAGAAGCAGGAAAATTGATGGTTCGGGCAAAAGCCCTTCATCAGGAATGGCTTTTGTCCGAAATGTTGATTTTCCTGCTCTTCGAATGCTGCCTGACTGGCTGTGCTTTTCCAGTACCACTCTAATCTATTCATCCCACCATATAAAATCATGCACCTCAAGATTTTATAAACTTCTACACGGTCACTCTTCAGCCTCCAATACTCCAGGGAAAACAACCCCAGCCTATTCAGCCTCTCCCTATAACTCCAACCCTACAGACTCAGCAACATCTTTGTAAATATTTTCTGCACCATCTCAAGTTTAACAGTATCCTTCTGCGAGAAGGACAATCAAAATTTTAAACAGTATTCCAGAAGTAGCCTCACCATTGTCTTGTACAAGCACAAATGATGTCCCAACTCCTATACTCAATGCTCTGACCCATGAAGGCAAACATGCCAAATGTCTTCTTCATTACCCTGTTGACCTGTGATGCCACTTTCAAGGAACTATGCACAATGGTCTCTTTGTTCAGCAAAATTTCCCAGACACCCTATCATTAAGTGCATAAGTCTTGCCCTGATTTGCCCAACTAAAATGTAACACCTCACATTTATCTAAATTAAAGCCCATCTGCTACTCCTCAGCCCATTGGCCCATCTGCCCCATTGTACTCTGAGATAAACTTCTTCGCTGTCCACTACACCTCCAATTTTGCTGTTGTCCACAAACTTACTAACCATACCTCCTACACTCACATCCAAATCATTTATGTAAGTGATGAAAAGCAGTGGACCAAGCAGTGATCTTTGCGGCACACTAATGGTCACAGGCACCCCGTCCGAAAACAACTCTCCACCCCCATTTTTGATCTCCTACCTTCAAGCCAATTTTGTATCTAATTGGCTAATACCCTCTGGATGCCATGCGATCTAACTTTGCCCACCAGTCCACCATGTGGAACTTTGTCAGACGACTTGCTGAAGTCGATATAGACAACGCCTACTACTCTTCTGTCATCAGTCTTCTTTGTCGCTTCTTCAAAAAACTCTATCAATTTAGTCAGCCATGATTTCCCATGCACAAAACCATGCTGACAATCCTAAATCAGTCCTTGCCTTTATAAATGTGTGTATATCTTGTCCCTCAGAATAGAGGTTTCAGAAGAGATTTACCAGCATGTTGCTGGGTTTAAGTTATAAAGAAAGGCCAGATTAGCTAGGACTTTTTTTCACTGCAGTGTAGGAGGTTGAGAGGTGACCTTGTAAAGGTTTATAAAATCATGATGGGTATAGATAGGTTTAATGGTAGGTGCCTTTTCACGAGGATGAGGGATTTCAAGACTAGGGGTTGCATTTGTAAGATGAGAGGAGAGAGATTTAAAAAAAGATGTGAGAGATGTGAAACAGCCGGTGTTTGCATGTGGAATGAACCTCCTGAGGAAGCGGCAGATGTAGGCACAGCTACAACATTTAAAAGACACTTAAATAATTACATGAATAAGGACAGTTTGGAGGAATATGGGAGAAGAGCAGGCAGGTGGGACAAGTTTAGTTTATGTTCGGCATGGACTGGTTGGACCAAAGGGTCTGTTTACATGCTGTATGACTCTATGACTCTACACATCACATGGATCAAGCTATAGTTGGTCTATAGTTCCCTGGCTTTTCCTATCCATCTTTCTTAGATAATGGCATCATATTAACCAGTCTCCTTTCGGCACTTTACCTGTGACTACCGATAATGCAAATATCTCAGCAAGGGGTCCAGTAATTTCTTCCCTAGTTTCCCACAAAATTCTGTGACATACCTGATCAGTTCCTGGGGATCTATCCACCCTTATACATTTTAGGACATCCAGCACCTCCTCTTCTGGTAATATGGACACTTTTTAAGATATCACTATTTATTTCTCCAAGTTCTCTAGCTTCTGGAAAATGTTGCATCCTTTCATCTGAACAATAAAAAAAGCTTCAAATACTGAGATTTAAAAAACTTGCTTCTGCCTTTTTAAAATTCTTATTAACCAAATTATACTGCTTTTGGAATCATTTTCTTTACAAGTTCCTTTATTGCAAAGGTTTCTTTTTGAACAGTTTTTCCTGACAATTTTAAATTTGCTTAATATCGCAATTTCACCTTCTGTTATATTCTCAGCTTTAGATTTCTTCCTGAATTATAAAAGCTATTACCCTCCCTCTCCAGGACTGAACTTACTTTAGCTGTATGATATCTACAGCTGTATCCCAACTTTATAATTCAGATATTTTCATTTGCTGCACCAATAAGTCTTGTAAATAAAAGCTTTTTAAATATTTTCATAATTTCTAGCTGTTATAAGCTTCAATGAGCAGGTTTAATACTGCTATTGTTTTTGTAGTGTTTTTAAGAGTCAGCTCCTGCATTCAGAGAATGAGTGACCGTGTGCTCTTCAGTTGCTGAACATTTGAAGATACTCTCACAGTTTTCTGTTTTCTTTTCTCAGATGGCTGTGATTTTTTATGGAATTCAAAATTTGCTTTCATAATATCATCACTGCATGCTTATTTTATGGTACTGTGTTGCCTGACATTGCTACTATCTTGGATAGGTTCGGCTAAAAGGAATCCTCTGTTCTAACCGCTGCCAGCATCTTGGATATGTTGGTTTCTGCTAGAAGCATCATTTCCAACAACGCTTCTTGCTAATACCAGTTGAAGCTACAGGTACCATGTGGGGAAAGATGCCCTCAGCAAGAGAGATTCAATCTTGAAGAATAATCAATAATTTCTTACATGCTATTAATTGCTAGTTACATTATATTTGAGATACATGGCAGTCTCACAAGAGTATCAGGGTCAACTTAAGATTAAGTACATTATTACTTTAGTCAGATGCTGTAAATATATACAAAAATCACTGAAGCATTATACAGATTCTGATGAACACACACGGAGCTGGTTGGACACATGGAGAATATTGAGCTTTGCCCAAGAACAGTCCCTTATATCTTGTTGGGCAGAGCTTAATTCCTGATATCAATTTATCCTTTCAGATTTCAGCTGCAGGCAGTAACTTTTAACTGTAAGCATCCGTGGCCTTGCAGCAGCAAATTACACCCACCTGGATACTCTCACATCATCTCCCTTCACTTGGATACCTGACATACTTCTCTAAATCAACAGAGCGAGAGTTCAACATGAAGTGTATTGACCCTTAAGTATGTTGATAGATTTGAGTTTTCTCTTACTTCAAAAAAGATCACTTATATTGGGAAGAAGGGGCTCAGTTAATTGAAGTAAGACTTACCCTGATGCTCAGAAATATTTTATAATAAGATCACTTCATGATAATACACAAATGTATTGGAGAAAGTCAAGATGTACTGGAATCGTTCATCAGAAAACCTGCATTGATCTATAGTTTCAACAAGATCGAGCCTTATTCTTCTGTTCTAACCAGGCATCATTCTATTCCTGGACCATGAAATTGAAAGTGAGAAACTTTGACAGATTTGCCAAAGGCAGTTTGGTGAACATTTGAAGTGTTGCACAAGTCTTTTCAAACATTTTGAACATGATGACCAAGGGGTACTGATGACTTGTGAGTGGACAATCGGCTTTTATCTGTTTGTAGATAATTATAATCTTTGCTGCTCAGCTATGGAAAAAATGCAATAATTGATATTGAAGAATCTGCATAGAACTTGTTCATGAATAATTATTTCTCATGAGACTATTGTTTTTCACATAAAACAAAGTTGAAACTATATTTCGCACATAGACAAATTAGGAACAGGAGTGGGTGAGCCAGCATTTGAGCATGCTTTATTTCAATAAAATATGATTCAATTGTACCCTCAATCCACATTCATGCCATCACCCTGCTTGCCAAGAAGCTACCTCAAATATAAAAATATTCAAGGGTTCCATGTTTCACATCATGGTGATGGAGCCTTCTATTCCTCTCCAGCCCTGGGTAGATATCCCATTTTCCCATATAGGATGGGCCTCACAATCATCTGGACTCCTGATCTTTGTGCAGAGAAAGGTGTCAATTTCCTTCATTATAATGTTCCCAACTACCACTACCTTCCTTCTTACTGCCCCTCTTTGAAAGGTTTCCTTTACCACTATGCCATAGTCAGCTCGCTCCTTCACCCTGTAGCCCTCCCTTTCATCTAGGTAAGTTGGAAAAACCTCAAGCCTGGTGGAGAATTGCGAAGACCGAGGCTCATGGACCCTTGCCCCTTGCTACAAAGAATCCAGATAACTTTCCCTCTCCCTAACGCATCGCAATGTCTTGAGTTTAGCCACTAGCTTCTGAGCTAATGTTGCTTGAAGTTCAAACAATTGCCGCAGACATGTTTGCTTTGCATTGAACTGGCATTCAGGAACTCCCGTATGCTGGAACTGTGATACATCACTGTCCTGCTGTCCTTAATGTGTTCTAAGGAACTGTGAGTTATTTTATTGAATTTGATGTTTGTTTATACTGTGACAGGGCTATGGCTTTAAAAGATATATTGTGCCTTTCTCTCTTACAGAGGGGCGTTGTCATAGTGGTACCAAAATGTATTCTTTCGACAGGCAGTTGGTAAACAGCTTTGAGTTCTCCCTGGTTGTTTTGTTTTAAGACAAAAGAATCACGAGTGGACAGGGTCCGGCTCACATGGATCTTTTGGATTTTGCTTTTAATTAATCGGTGGTTTTTGCTGGAGATCTCTGCTGTTAGAGTGAAGTCTTAGACAGCAAGGGTGTTTCCTTTCTTCCCAGTGGTGGAATATGAATAAAACAGAGCCCTTGTCAACAAATCACAATGCCTAAGCGATCAAAAAATGTGAAGAGGAGGGCAGGAAATAAATCAAAATAGAATCGGAATGGGAGATAAAACACTCTACACCCCGTGGTGCCCACCTGTCCCTGAAAACTCGAGGGCGTTAGTAGACACCATGTGCTCCTCCTCCAGGGCACCTGGCACAGATGTAGGTGCAGGAGAAGACAGGTAATTGGCCATAGTGACTCCCTCCACGGTGTGATGCCTGAATCTGTTTATGGCCAGTTTGGCCAGGCCCAGGAGCAGACCCTCGAGGAAGTCCTCTGACTTGCCCTCCTCCTCTGTACTGGGTGCCCAAACATCAGGAGCATGGGGCTGAAGTGTAACCAAAAACATAAAATAAGATCCTTAAGGAAACCAAAAAGGGAGTGCCAAAAAGGGAGTGCAGATGCCCACACCCCATATATACAGGATCCATGGACTCCACAGCACCACGGAACAAGCAGTTGAGCTGGGAGTCCGTGAACCCCGGTTGCAGAGAACTGGTGCATGCAACACCTCCATCCTAGATCCCTGAGGGAAATGTGGAGGACTCCCGCATTGAGAGCACTCCACTGGGGATCCCCACCACCCAGCAGTAAATGGGCATCCCAAGGTGTGTCCGGGTGGTGGATTAGGGAGAACAGGTGGATGGTGTGCAGCAGCAGCCAATACAGGCCCCGCCATTGTACGTCCCTGAAGGGGACAAAACTAAAATTCCAGAGGCGGCTCAGGTTGTGGTGCATAGGTTCCCGCAGGAGGTACGGGACCCTGGGGCCAATGTGAAATTCCATCTGGGTAGGGGTACACATGGATGGGATTCCACTGCACACCTGAATATCCTCCAACTGCACAATCTCGGGTCCGAGCACTGCCATTGTAAGGCATTGGAGGCGGTGGCTTCGAACCGGATGTCTACCACTGCCCTGTTGGCTAAATCCTGCAGCAGCATCCAGGGACGTTGCCTATATTATGACAACTAAAGATTAGCAGTTCAATGATACATTACCTTTTGAGTATTCCAATTGAGTAAAGTCATGCCAGTTCTTCTTTTAGTTGTATCTTAATTTTGTCGTAAGAGTTAAGTGTGTTTTGATTAAAAATTAGTGGTGGAGCATTCGATTCATATGTGGAACACAGCACCTTACACTGACATTTCAAAAAAAATAAAGGTTAATAAAAAAAAGGTTAAGGTCTAGGCTATCTCAATAATTCTCTTTGGGGGGTTTAGTTTGGTCCACAACAATGTGAAGTTTAGGAAAATGCAAAAACAACAAAACATCTTTCCCTGTCCCTGACCATCTTAATCATTTAACTCTGACACTCAATTACACGTGGCAGTCAAGTGTAAAGTCAAACTCAGTTGGTTAGTTCTATATGCACCTAAGACAACATGCCTCACTGATTGACTGAATGAAGATGCAGGTACAGCTGCATCTTAATTGAGCTGCTCTTTTACTGGTAGCCATGTTCAAGACCTGTTAATGGTTGGCTACCACAGAATTTAAACTGTTGATTCCAATTTAATGCTTGCAAAAAAAAACAAAATCAGGTTTGCTTCAAAATCAAAAAAGTACTTCAATAACTAGTGAGTGGATACACACAGACCTCATTGCATTAAAAGATTTTTAAGCTGCGAAGTTAATGATCTTTTCTCTCCACACATGCTGCCAGACTTAATATTAGAAGTCACACAGCATCAGTTTATAGTCTAACAGGTTTATTTGCAATCACAAGATTTTGGAGCACTGCTCCCTTGTCAGGAGAAGTCACTTGTGATTTCAAACCTGTTGGACTATAACCTAGTGGATTGTGACTTCAACTTTGTCCACCACAATCCAACACTGGCACTTCCACATCAAGACTTAATAGAGTCATAGAATCCTACAGCACAGAGACAGGCCCTTTGGACCAAACTGGTCCATGCCAACCAAAGTGTCCATCAATGCTAACCCCATTTCCCTGCAGTTGGCCATAAATTTCTAAACCTTCCCTATCCATGCATTTGTCCAAATGTCTTTCAAATGTTGATAATGTACCCACCTCAACCACTTCCACTGGCAGCTCATTCCATTTTATACAGCCTCTGTGTAAAAAGGTTGCTCTGCAGGTTCCCTTTTATTCTTTCCCCTCTAACCTTAAGTGATGACCTCTAGACCTCGATTTCCCAACCCTGGGAAAAAGACTGAGTGCATTCACTCTATCTATGCCTCTCATGATCGTATACATTTGTATAAGATATTCCTTCACTCTCTTAGGCTCGAAAGAAAAAATTCTAGTTTGTGCAACCTCTCCCTATAACTCATACACTTGAGTCCTGGCAACATCCTTGTAATTTTTTTTTGGCATTCTTTCCAGTTTAATAACATCATTCCTATAGCAAGGTGACCAAAATTGAATACAATATACCAAGTGCAGCCTCACTAAAGTCCAATACAACTACAACATAACTTCCCAACTCAGTGCCTTGACTGATAAAGGCCAGTATGCCAAAAGCCTTCTTCACTGCCCTGTCTGCGCTGTCTACCTAGAATAGCAAACATTACAGCTCAGTACAGGCCCTTTGGCCCTCAATGTTGTGCAGACCTGTGAAACCAATCTGAAGCCCATCTAACCTACACGATTCCATTTTCATCCATATGTTTATCCAATGACCATTTAAATGGCCTTAAAGTTGGCGAGTCTATCACTGTTACAGGCAAGGTTTTCCACGCCCCTACTACTCTGAGTAAAGAAACTACCTCTGACCTCTGTCCGATTTCTATCACCCCTCAGTTTAAAAATATGCCCCTTCATGCTAGCCATTACCATCCATAGAAAAAGGCTTTCACTGTCCACTCTACCAAACCCTCTGATTATATTATAGGCCTCAATTAAGTCACCTCTCAAGCTTCTACTCTCTATTGAAGACAGCCTCAAGTCCCTCAGCCTTTCCTGATAAGACCTTCCCTCCATATCAGGCAGCATCCTAGTAAATCTCTTATGCACCCTTTCCATTGCTTCCACATCCTTTCTATAATGCGGTGACCAGAACTGGATGCAATACTCCAAGTGCAGATGCACCAGAGTTTTGTACAGCCGAATAATAAGAATGCAATCTGTGACTCCACTTTCAGAGAACCGTGCACCTGAACTCCAAGATCGCTCTATTCCACTACACTCCTTAAGGCCCTACTATTCACCATGAAACTCCTACCTTGATTTAACTTTTCAAAATGCACGGTGGCACAGTGGTTAGCACTGCTGCCTCACAGTGCCAGACACCCAGGTTCAATTCCCACCTCAGGTGACTGACTGTGTGGAGTTTGCACATTCTCCCCGCATCTGCGTGGGTTTCCTCCGGATGCTCCGGTTTCCTCCCATGGTCACAAAAATGTGCAGGTTAGGTGAATTGGCCATGCTAAATTGCCCCTAGTGTTAGGGGCAGGGGTAAATGTTGAGGAATGGGTCTGGATGGGTTGCGCTTTGGCAGATCAGTGTGGACTTGTTGGGCCGAAGGGCCTGTTTCCACACTGTAAGTTATCTAAACTTCACACTTCTCTACATTAAAGTCCATTTGCCATTTCTCGGTCCACTTCCCCAGCTGTTCAAGGTCCTGCTGCAAACTCTGACAACTTCCTATTTTAATGTTGAGCATTTCCAGCTCTTTTTGTTATTCAAACAGATTTTTAACATCCTCAGTACTTTCCATTTGCTTTGGGTTTGATCAAATTTTGGCTGACAGTGTTGGACCACATTGTTCGATACATGAATGCCTAGTCATGAGTTCCACATACCTTTGAACAAACTTGGTCTTACATTTGTCTTGGGGACAAGACGTGCAACTGAAACCTTCGCAAAAGTTTCACATTACAGATTATTGGCTTTTGACATCAAGATGGAAATGAGTTATGTCATGTTCTAACACATTGCTGTCGCAAATACCATATTAAATACAAGCCTTCCTTTCACATTTCAGAGTACTGGTGGAAAAGGCGTAGCATTGAAACCATTTTAAAAGCAAAATGTATTTTTAAATTCACTTAGGCAGCTGCGGATGTCACTGGCAGCATTTTGTGACCACCCCAGCTGCCCAAGTTACTGAATGAATTAGGGTTGAATCAGCACAACAGAGTGCGGTGTTTGGTAGATCATATCAGAGGACAGTTAAGGGTTGACCACATTGTTGAGGGTCTAAGTTAACATTGTCCAGACTGAATAGGGACAGCAGATTTCCTTTGCACAAGGACATAAGTGAGTTATATGGAAAACAAAAAACATTTTTTTTACATCATGACACTAAAGGACCGCAGTGTGTTGATTTCAAAGAAACAAACTTTTTTCTTTGCAAAATTATTATCTTAGGTTACCTAAGAGCACAATTGGATCTTGACTAACTGGGCCAATAGGCTGAGGAATGAAGTTTAATTTAGGTAATTGTCTGCTGTTGCATTTTGATAAGATGAACGACAGCAGGATTTACACAGTTAATGTTAGGGCCATGGGGAGTCTTGTCAAACAGAGAGATATAGGGCTGTAGGTACATAGTTCCTTGAAAGTGATATCATAGGTAGTCAGGGTGACGAAGAAGGATTTGGCATCTTTGCTTTTATTGGTCAGAACGCTGAGTACACAAGTTGGGACGTTATGTTCTGGCTGTACAAGACATTGCTAGGTCATATTTGGAGTACTACATACAGTTCTCGTTGCCCTGCTGTTGGGAGGATGTTACTAAACTGAAGAGAGCACATAAAAGATTTACAAGGATGTTACCAAGACTGGAGGGTTTGAATTAAAGGAGAGGCTGGATAGGCTGGGACTTAAGTCCCTGGAGTGTAGGAGGCTGAGAGGTGACCTTATAGAGGTTTATAACATTATGAGGAGCAGCGATAAGATTAATAGCCAAGGTTTATTCCCCAGGGTAGGGGAGTCCAAAACTAGAAGGCACAAGTTTAAGGTAAGTGGGGAAAGATTTTAAAAGGACCCGAGGGGCAATGTTTTCACACAGATGGTGTTGTGTTTATGGAATGAGCTGCTAGAAGAAGTGTTAGAGGTGAGTACAATTACAACATTTCAAAGACATTTAGACAGATCCATGTATAGAAAAGTTTAGAGGGATATGGGCCTGACTCTGCGAGTGCAGAAGGAGACCATTCAGCCATTGTTATGTGCACTGGCTGGTGTTTTCTTATATTTCTTTTGCTTCTTTTATCAATGATTTTACACCTGTCTTTCTTGATCCTTTCATAAATGAGATTTGTTTCTACATATCTGCTCTGTTCAGACCCCATATGACTTTGAATGCTTTAATAGAATCTCCTCTTAGACTTCTTTTGTCAAAAGAAAACAATCCTACCTTCTCAACGTATCACCATAGCAAAGTCCCTCATCCCTGAATCTATTCTAAATAATCTTTTCTGCACTGTCTCCATAGCCTTCACATCCTCCCAAATGTGTGGAAGTTAAACCATAATGAGACTGATCTAGGGTCCTATACAAAATCAATATAACTTCTTTGCATTTGTATTATATGCCCCTATTAATAAAGCCAAGGATGCTGTATTCTTTATTAACCACTCTCCCAATATGTCCATCCACATTTAATGATTTCTTCATACAGTTACCTATGTCCACTTGCTCCTGCATCACATTTAGAATTGTGCCCTTTAGGTTATTTGATGCATTAGTAGCAAGGCAGCATTTATTCACAATCCTTCATTGGACTAAGCAGAACTCTCTGAGGAAGGGTCACTCAAACCAAAAAGTTAATCCTGATTTCTCTCTACAGATGCTGCCAGACTTGCTGAGTTTTTCCAGCTATTTCTGTTCTTGCTCTTCAAATAAACTCATGCAGATTCACTGAGCTGAACTGCTGCACCATCCTATAGTTCCACAATGTATAGGATTTCATTGTTGTGACAAATGCAAATATTTAATTAGGGTTCGTGCTGGTATGTTGCAAATAGTCAGACTCCAATTTCAAAAGAAAGTATCTGTCCGACTTGCTTTTGACAATATGAATGGCATTGGGAATATTGCGTTTCTTGCTGATCTCATCCTCCTATGAAGAGATGGTGATAATGGATGTTCTCTTTGCTTGGGGACAAATCTGCTGGAGATCATGGTTGCAGGGTGTTATTCAGGCACACTTACACATAATCTTACACAGTTCTTTCATGGTAAACTGTCTGCTGTTAACCAAATTAATAAACTCACTGGGGTTAAATTCTGACTTTTGAAAGCCTGACCAGCAGAAAGTTTTTGAATCTGAAAGAAAGAGGAAGAAATGCTAATGCTTAGGTTTCGTTAAGGTGTGAACACTGTGAAACTGTCCCACACGCTGAGGCTCCTTCTTCAGATGGGATGTTAAACGGCAAACCTCTCTGTCCTCACAAGTGTACGTAAAGATCACATGACACAAAACAATGGAAGGGGAAGGCTTTCCCTTTCGGCTTGTGGCCAACGTTTAGTCCTCAGACACACTGACTTTAATACCCAGATAACCTGAACTTTTTTTTTCTCATTGTGGAAGCTTGCTGTGCACAAAGCCCCTTCAGAAATTGAGAATGGGCCCACATTTTGGGAGAAGATTTGTAGCTCGGGTGCTCGTTGTTGTGGTTCTGTTCGCCGAGCTGGGAGTTTTTGTTGCAAACGCTTCGTCCCCTTTCTAGGTGACATCCTCAGTGCTTGGGAGCCTCCAGTGAAGCGCTTCACAGGAGGCTCCCAAGCACTGAGGATGTCACCTAGAAAGGGGACGAAATGTTTGCAACAAAAACTTCCAGCTTGGTGAACAGAACCACAACAATGGGCCCACATATTAGATAATAAATTTATGAGACCAATGTACCTTTATGAGGTAATAAACTGCTGATTTTCATTGTAACAGACTGGACAGAACTAAGTTGAAGACAGGCATCTGTTAGAAGGGAAAGGAATAATTAAAAAGCCCTAAAATGGTATTTTTGGTGGAGGAATAGGCATTTTCATTTTAAGAGTGCTTTCTTTTGTTTTATGCATACTGGGATAAACGTATCTCTTATTAGCAGTCCTTTCTCTCTCACCAGACAGCAGGAAGAAAAATGGAACATGTGCAGTAACTGTGATGATAATCCAGAAGATGCTGGCAGGCCATGAATAGAAACCCTGAGATACAGCAAGTAGCAAGTCAAGATGAAGGATAATAGAACTGCCAAAGGCCTCAAAAACATTCATGGTATACAACTGATTTAAATTCACAGCTTATGAATGTGAAAGTCCAGCAAGATACAGAAAAACAGCAAGAACTCAATTGGATTTTGGGCAAATGCTTAAGCTGTTTCAGATACGTGCAAGGGACTGCAGGTCCACTTTAACAAGACAGCAACTAAGGGCAAACATTTCGGAAATGAAAAACTGAATCTGTTTGCAGCAACAGCGTGTCTCTGATTCACTCTGGAGTTTCAATCAAACGAGAATGATTTCTTATTCTAAGATGATTTCATTAAAGCTGCTTTTTTTAGGAACACCCTCCTCTGTCAAAAGATTTTGCAGCATTTCAGAGCTGAATGCATGCTTCACCATGGAATGATTTTCCAACGTAGAGTGAAAATGACTTTCAAAGTTTAGAAAGTTCACCCCTTCAGCCCTCTGACTCATTCCCGAGGAACTCTGGTTAAGTTTTGAGTTCGGGTCACTGGATCCAAAACGTCAACTCTGCTTTGTCTCTGCAGGCGTATTGAGTTCAGCAATTTCTGTTTTTGTTTCTGATTTCCAGCATCCGCAGTTCTTTCAGGTTTTTTTTTTGTAAATGTGAAATTTCCCACTTCATTATGAAAAGCAGAATGGTAGAGTATTATTTAAATAGTAGTGACAAATTACTGCAGATGCTGGAATCTATACTGAAAACAAAATGTGCTGGAGATCACAGGGGATCAGGCAGCATTCAATGCAGACAGGCCAAGCTAATGTCTCGAGTCTATAATTGAGGAGTCGAATACAGGAAAAAGCAAGTCTTACTGATACTTTACGAGAGATTGGTGAGATGACAGCTGCAATTGTATGCAGTTTCAGATATCTGTACCTGAGAAAAGATATACATGCCATAAAGGAATGAAGTGGAAAGGCTGGTTTGTCGTAGGGGCAGAGTTTGCGTTGATTAGGCCAATGTTCCCCGGACTTTCAAAAAAATGAAAGGAGAATTCACTGAATTATACAAAATCCTGACACAGCTGAACAGAATGGGTACAAGGATGCTGCTTCCCCTGGCAGGGGTCCAGAACAGGACAGCACAATCACAAGGTGTAGGGTAGGTCATTTTGAACTGAGCTAAGGAGAAAATTCTTCAGTTACAGGCTGTTAGAATATGGAATTCTTTATCACAAAAAGGAGGCAAAATCACTGATTATATTTAAGAAATAAATGTGGGCGGCACGGTGGCACAGTGATTAGCACTGCTACCTCACAGCGCCAGAAACCCGGGTTCAATTCCCGCCTCAGGCAACTCTGTGTGGAGTTTGCATATTCTCCCCATGTCTGCTCCGGGTGCTCCGGTTTCCTCCCACAATCCAAAAATGTGCAGGTTAGGTGAATTAGCATGGCATAGTCATGCTAAATTGTTTGTAATGTTAGGTGAAGGGGTAAATGTAAGGATGGGTAAATGTAAGGCCTGGGTGGGTTGCACTTCGGCGGGCCGGTGTGGACTTGTTGGGCCGAAGGGCCTGTTTACACACTGTAAGTAATCAAATCAAATCAATATGGGATTTCTGGAAGGTAAAGGGGTGTGAAGGGAATGTGGGAAAATGCATTGGGACAGAGGATCAGTCATGGTCATGTTGAGTGTCGGAGTAGACTCGATGGACCGAATAGCCTGCCTTTGCTTCTATTCTCTATGCTTCTATTACTTTAACTTCAAACTAATGACTGAAATGGTGCAATCACTATTACAATAAAAGTAACTTGCACTAATATAGTGCCTCTAACATAATAAAACATCACAAGATGATTCACAGGAGCACCATTGAAAAAGGCCTAACACAAGCCACCAAAGGACTTGTTTGGACAAATATCCAAATATTTGGTTGAAGAGGAAGGTTTGAAGGGGCTTTGCAAAAGAGGAGAGAGTTAGGGAGAGATTATTTGACAGATAAATGCATGGCTATCAACGCTGGAGAGAATTATAGTCCAGTGTACGCAGGAAGCCAGGAGTGGAGCAACACTATAGTCTTTGAGAGCTATCGGGACAGAATTTATTCTGTAATCAACTTGTTATGACATCTGGAACAGATGAGACTTAAGCCCAGGCCTGCCAGCTCAGAGATGGGGTCATTCCCACTATGCCACAAGAGCCTTGAGAGGGATGGAGTTTTTTTTGTTTATTTAACCTACATTTTTCTAATAACCTGTTGATAAATGCTATTACACACTAAATAAAAACCAAAAGAACTGTGGACACTGGAAACAAGAAACAAATACAGAAATAGCTGGAAGAGAATTCAGCAGGTCTGGCAGCACCTGCAGAGACAAAGCAGAGTTGACATTTTGGATCCAGTGAGTCTGCGTCAGCACTTGTGTAGCAGATAGGGAGCAGGGAGGGAGTAAGAATAAATGATAGATGGATATAGAGCCCAAACAGAAGAACAGTTGGACATAAAAAGGAGTGGATAGTGATCAGGCTAAGAGGGTGAATAGCCATTCAGGAGGACTGTTAGTGGATAACAATGGGTTGTGTGTAATAGCAGACCATGTGATAACAATGCCTAGTGTGTGGTGGTTGGGGTAAGGCCTTGGGACAACCCAAACCTGAAAACCGTTGAACTCAATATTGAATCCAGGAGGCTATACAATTCCTGCTTGGGTACAGTCCCCATTAAAGCGATTCATCCTCCTAAATAGATTATAATTTGCTCCTTTGTTTGTCCAACTGTTTGGGAGTAGTGTGCAGAGATATTTTAGGAAAGTTTGTGCAGAAGTCAGTTTTAAGTTGTGTTATAGTATTAATTAATTCTCTCTCCTCTCCAAGGCAGGAATACCCTGATGACCATCACTATGGTAATGGCATAGGCACATGCAATGCATGTTAGGTATGTTCTCCTGTGATTTAGGTCTTTAATCTGTACGTAGCCAGTGTTTCAAACACCAGCCCTCTTCTCATCCCTGTGGGGACTAATTTTGAGGTGTTTTAAAGATACTTTAATCAACCTATTCAGTTCTGCTAGTACATGGGACTGAAGCACACAAGACTTGAACCCAGGTCACCTGACTTAGAGACAAGGACAATACCATTGCACACAGCCTTAAGGCTTTTTATATGTTTGTGCTAAGTTAGTTGAACAGATGTAAGCTCATTATGTAAAAGAGTATAAAAAAATAATTTGGTGCTGTTAACACTTTTTAATTTTACTTTTGATGGTGGACTGAATTGGGAAAGCAATTCTGTTAAAACAAAGGACTTAAAAATTAAGTTACTGAAACTCACTGTAAATTATGTTTACACTGTTGCCTTATAAGGACTGGGCATGTGTGTAAGAGGAGACAGCATGGCTCCAGAGCGTTTACAAAGTGAGATTCAGTCGGCAGCAAGTCATTGATTTGGTTTCTGTAATTGTGACCAGTCAGAGAAACCGAATATCATCGGCCTGATATCAATTCTCTGACTGGTTCCTGGGTAATTGGGTGAGAACAATACAGAAAGAAACCCTCGGCTCTCTGGCAGAGGGACAGTCTCTTTTTCTCTCTCTCTCTTTTTTTCTCTCTCCAGTAAAATGCCTGAAGCTAAAGAACACCAGTTGTTACCTTCCACCAGTTGCCATTTAGCTAATCGGTTATGGATTTTATAATTTATGAATTAGGTGGCTCTGTGCCTTTTGTGAAGAAGTGAAGGTACCTGAAGGAAAAGAGCAGAAAATAAAGATCAAGGGAACAAAAGGAACACTCCAGTTCTTTTTTCTCTCCACTGTTTTGGGTTTTGGCTCTGTATCTGTATGTGTGTTCCAGGATGGCAGGGGAGGGGAGGACAGAGAGGGGATAGAGTTTTAAACCCCTTCTAAACAGTTTTTATGTGAAAATTTCAAAGTTAGAATATATTTATTTGTCATAAATATTAATTCTTGTTAAGGTTAGAAACTCAATCCATGTTTTTTGTTAACCTTGGTCTATCAGTCACGCAAATTAGCAGCTTTGCGTATTTTGATCGTATTTTTAACTTTTGTGATTACTCCAGAAATAGCAGGGCGTTACATTCAGCAGGCTGCCTGAGTGAAGTGTAGAAACGTAAACAACATACACTAATGCATGCATAATTTCCTGGCTCTGAACTTTGTTCGGTTAAAATTATTGACTGGTTATCATACTGTTAAAAAGGCTAAGCTGCTCATATTTCAGCGATGGATGGATTGAGCTCTTTCCAAGAGCAGATATAATCTTACACATAAGCAAGGCTGTGTAGTAAAAATACAAATTGATTCAATCAATCATCATGAATCGTTGGTTCCAAGTTTAGGGCGGCATGGTGGCTCAGTGGTTAACTCTGCTGCCTCACAGCGCCAGGGACCCAGGTTCGATTCACCCTGGGGTGACTGTCTGTGTGGAGTTTGCAAATTCTCCCCGTGTCTGTGTGGGTTTCCTCAGGTTTCCTCCCACAGTCTGAAGATGTGCAGGTTAGGTGAATTGGCCAAGCTAAATTGTTCAGGGATGTGTAGGTGAGGTGCGTGAGACAGGGGTAAATATAGAGCAATAGGGGAAAGGAATAGGTTTAGGTGAGTTACTCCTCAGAGGGTCAGTGTGGACTTGTTGTGCCAAATGGCCTGTTTCTACACTATAGGGATTCTATAACGATGTAATAAAACAGTAGCGACAGTAGGCAGTCTCACAGTGCCCATTAGAAACTAAGACTGGCACTTCCCATGATATTCTGGCTGAGGCATGAGTAGCATTGTCGCCAACTTTCTGATAAGCCAGCTCATGAGGCCTTGCCAGTGAAATGGGTGTGCAAAGCCAACCCCTACAGCTAACCATTCCAGAGACAAGTTAGAGTCAACAAAATATAAGGAAATTTCAAGTATTAAGAGATGAGAAAATATTGTGCATTTTTTTTCCCCAGGAAAACACCCATGTGGCTAATGAAACATTAACAAGCAAGGCATGTTGAGGGCAACGAAGTCATCTAAAAAGTCAAGGGGAGGGCGAAACAGAGAAGGAGATGACTGAATCAAAATGGAGTTGGAGGGGGAAATAAAGCACTCTGTTCCATGTGGTGCCCAGCTCTCCCTAAAGGCATTCATAGCATTAGTGGGCATGTGTGCTCGCTGTCCAAGGACACCCAGGCTCGAATATTACTGCAGAAGAGGAGCAGGCAGTCTGCAGAAATGAACTCCTCCACAGCCCGCTGCCTGGACCTGTTTATTAAAGCCCATTATACGACTCTGTTCTCTGCAAAGCAGTCCAGCGAAGTTGCTCACAGAGTTTCTGTGGGAGGATCTACCGCAGGTCAGCCCAGGGGTGAAAATATTTTAATCTCTCTGTCATATGGTTCCAAGACATTCCAAATAATCACACCTTTAGACACAAAGATTGTATTTCTTAGATCTCACCAAGTGCTGCGGGCTGATACATTGTTGCTTTGCAGCTTAACTGCATGCAGCACTGAGTTACATGACACTCTGGATACCTGGACTTGGCTGCTGTCTCAGTCACTGCAGAATAAGTGGTGAGATACCCATTCTGAGGCTTAGGAAGATGGTCCACTGTATCTGCTGCAGCCAAGCACCTCTGAGTTTGTACGTTCTCCCTGTGCCTGTGGGGGTGTCCGCCAGGTGCTCCACTTCCTTCTCATAGTCCAAGGATGTCCACGTTAGGTGTGTTAACCATGGAAAATGGAGGTCAACGGGGATAGAGTAAGGTGTGGATCTGAGTGGGATGCTCTTTAGAGGGTTGGTTTGGAATCAATGGGCTATATGGCCTGCTTTCACAATGTAGAGATTCTATGATTCTATGCACGTTGGGCTGTCCACCTGACTGAAGACCTGACTGGGGAATGACCGTGTGCCTGCCTGATCCGAGTCTGGAAGCTCTAGTATTTGGCAGCACAGCTGGAAAGACTGTGGCTGCTGCCAGTACAACACCTCCTGGATTCAGAAGCAATTCAAAGGAAAAGGCAAGTCTGGTTGGGGATGTGGGAGGAGGTTGGGGTGGTGATGTCTGGCACGATGGAGATGGGGATGGGGGTTGCCCTATGGGACTGAAGCAAGGTTTTGGTTCAAGGCACTTGGAGACCACCACTTCTGGGCACATCGTGTCCTTAGTTATGCACAATATGGTACTGACCTCTACAGTCTACACCCCAGCCAATGGCAGCTTACACAGTTTCTGTTGGCAGTATGTCACCAGCATCATCAGGAGCTTGGAAAGTTAAACTCAAGGCAGGAAGAGAGCCTTAAGTGACCATTCATTGACCACTTAAGGGTCTGAAGTGGTGGTGAGACTGGAAGGCTGGCTGTGGGCCTTCCTGCTCAGAACTCACTATTTGGTGAAGGTGCCTGATCTAGACCTGATGCCAACCCTCCTTGTTTTCACACCCTCCGTCCTGTGACACCACAAAGTTCCATCCGTGATTCCAAACACACACTGGAATAATACAATATAACACTCACCAGTGGAAAACCCAATAGTTTGGATGGAATTTCGCCCAATATGCCACTCAACATTACTTCACAACAGGAAGGAAAGGTGGCCACCCGATCCCATCCCGACTGGAGGATGGGGTTAAAATTGACCTTAAATGTTTTGACCGAGGGTTTCAAAGTAAAAAGACTGTAGTTACTGGGGAGTACCAGGGATTTCAACACTGGAAAGATCGAGACAATGGAGAGATTTGAACATCTGTATATTACACATATTCCATTGGTGCAACGGGGCGCAATAGACATAGAGCTAGGATACATTGAATAACTTGTTCACAGACCTGACACTGGTGCATTGAGCCCTGGAGGTAAATATCCTCAAGCCAGCAGTATATGACATTCAGGATTCCACAGGCAAGGCACGAATGAACAAAAACACTGCTGCATATTTGTGCAATACTGGTCTCCCTCCTATCGGGAGGATGTTGTGAAACTTGAAAGGGTTCAGAAAAGATTTACAAGGATGTTACCAGGGTTGGAGGATTCGAGCTATGGGGAGAAGGTAAATAGGCCGAAGCTGATTTTCCTGGAGCATTGGAGATTGAGGGGTGACCTTACAGAGGTTTATAAAATCATGAGGGGCATGTATAGGGTATATAGACTAGCTTTTTTTTCCCTGGGGTGGGGGAGTCCAGAAGTAGAGGCCATAGGTTTATGGTGAGATGTGAAAGGTATAAAAGGAACCTGAGGGGCAACTTTTTCACACATAGGATGGTGTGTGTATGGAATGAGGTGCCAGAGGAAGTGTTGGAGGCTGGTATAATTACAGCATTTAAAAGGTATCCTGATGAGTAGATGAATAGGAAGGGTTAAGATGGATGTGGACCAAGTGCTGGCAAATGGGACTAGATTAATTTAGGATATCTAATTGGCATGGATGAGTTGGACCGAAGGATCTGTTTCTGTGCTGTACATCTCTATGACTCTATGACTGTATATTTAATTTTAGATATTTCAGGTTTCTCAATCCCACTGGGATAGTACGGTGGCTCAGTGGTTAACATGCTGCTCACACTGACAGGGACCCGGGTTTGATTCCAGCCTCAGGTGAGTGCCTGTGTGGAGCTTGCACATTCTCACCATGTCTGCATGAGTTTGCTCTGCTTCTCTCCCGCAGTCCAATGATCTGGCCATGGTAAATTTCCCACAGTTTCCAGATTTGTGGAGGGGTACAGTGGGGTGGACTGCTCTTCGGAGGGTCAATGTGGATTTGATGAGCCGATTGGCCTGCTTTTATACTGCAGGGATTCTTTTTCAAACGTTCTGCACCTACCCTTGTTAATTTTGAGAGGCAGCAGTGAGGAAGTCACGAGTAATATCCCCAAACGTGATGACATTTCGTGAACTGGAATGTAATTCTGTGAATGTGCTATGGGTTTCATCAGAAAATGTGCTTACATAACTTGAAATTATATTCATTTCCTGTATTCACTAAGCAAACAGAAGACAGCTGAATATTTACCTTGATCGTTTCTCCTGAGCCTGGAAAGTTTTTTTTTAATATTCATTGGAATCCAAATTAATTTAGAATGGTAGAATTGATTCTGGAATGTGGATATGGAATTAATGTTGCTATTATGGTATTGGCACAGAACGGGACAATAAAATTATCAACATAAACTGAGTTGAAAACAAATTCATGCAAATACAATATCAGGCAGTTTATGCTGATTATTAATGTTGTGTTGTCACTGTTTTTGAACTCCTGTGTTTAGAAGTCAGCAAAAAAATGCTTATCGCTCAAAATAGTGATTCATGTCTCATCTTTCCTTCCGGGTGTCAGTAATTGATTTTGGCAAACTGATGTAATTGAGAACAGTGCCATGAGTTAAACATATTTCTTCTTCTGATACTCATTATCAGGAATATGTAATCTTATCAACAACACTGGGGAAGAAAGAGCTTTGATCAAGGGAAGGACGGAAGGGAAAGGGAACATACACATTGAGTCATAGAGATGTACAGCACAGAAACAAACTCTTCGGTCCAACATGTCCATGTTGACCAGATATCCTAAATAAATTTTGTCCCATTTGCCAGCATTTGGCTCATATCCCTCTAAACCCTTCCTATTCTTATACCCAATCAATTGCCTTTAAAATATTGTAATTGTATCGGCCTCCAACATTTCCTCTGACAACTTATTCCATACTCAAACCGACCTCTGTGTGAAAATGTTGCTCCTTACGTCCATCTTAAAATTTTCTCCTCTCACCTGAAACCTATGCTCTCTTGTTTTTGACTCCCTTATCCTCAGTAAATGGATATTCACTCTATTAACTATTCACCTTTTCTATGCTCCTCGTGATTTTATAAACTTCTACAAGGTCACTTCTCAGCCTTGATGCTCCAAGGAAAACAACCCAAGCCTACTCAGCCTCTCCTTATTGCTCAAAACCTTCCATCCTGGCAACCTCCTTGTAAATCTTTTCTGAACCCTTTCAGGTTTTATAACATCTTTTCTCTAGCAGGGAGACTAGAATTGAATGCTGTATTCCAAAAGTAGCCTAACCAATGTCCTGTATAGCTGCAACATGACCTCCCAACTCCTATACTCAATACTCTTCTATTTCATCTTCTCTCCCTACCCCCCATTGCTTTTTTAGTTATTCTCTTCTGCTTTGACAGGCTTCCCAATCCTTTGGCTTTCCACTAATCTGCCACACACACTGTCCCTGACCTCCCCCATCAGCCATGGTTGTCTCATCCTCCTCTTAATATGTTTCTTCTTCCTTATGATTAATTTATGCTGTGCTTTGCAAATTATTCCCAGCAACTCCTGCAATTGCTGCTTCATCACTTTTCCTGTGAGATTCCCCTTCCAGTTAGGCAAAAGTGAGGACTGCAGATGATGGAAATCAGAGTTTAGATCAGAGTGGTGCTAGAAAAGCACAGCAGGTCAGGCAGCATCTGAGGAGGAGATGTTTCGGGCAAAAGCCCTTCATCAGTTATTCTGACCTTATCTCGCCCTATTTGACAGTACTTGGCCAATATCCTTCTGAAATCTTCTTATTCACATACCCATCCAAATGCCTTTTAAATATTGTAATTGTGACAGCCTCCACCACTTCCTCTGGCAGTTCATTCCTTATACGCACCACCCTCTGTGTGATAAATGGGCCTCTGACGTAAATCTATCCCCTCTCACCCTCAATCTATGCCCTCTAGTTCTCGACTCCCCCACCCCAGGGAAAATACCTTGGCTTTTACCTGGGGAGGGGGTATCATGGCCCTCATGATTTTATAAACCTCTATAAGGTCACACCTTAGCCTCCTACACCCAAGGATGAGGGGAATCTGATAAATACTTACAGAATACTGAGAGGGCTGCATAGAGTGGGCATGGAGAACATGTTTGCACTGGTAAGAGGGGCTAGGACACAAGAGCATAGGCTCAGAGTGAAGGGAATACCCTTTAGAACTGAGATGAGGAAGAATTTCTTCAGCCACACTGTGGTTAATCTATGGAACTCATTGCCACAGAGGTCTGTGGAAGCCAAGTTAATGAGTGTATTCAAACCATAGAAAGATAAGTTCTTAATTCATCAGGGGATCAAGGATCATGGGGAGAAGGCAGGAGAACAGGGATAAGAAACGTATCAGCCATGACCAAATGACAGAGCAGACATGATGGGCCGATTGGCCTTATTCTACTCCTATGTCTTATGGTTTATGGTCTAATAACAACAAAATACCTTAAGTCACATTCACAACTGTGCCTCTTACTTCACCAGCTTATGGAGCAGATCTTCCTGCTTCCAGATAAACAGAGAAAATTGGCACTACAGATGTCCTGGCACAATTCTCATGAGAATCGCATGGGAAACGTAAACTTCCTATGAGCAATTATCCAGATTCTTTAACCCTCCAAAAAGGTTTCTGGCTCAGAATTCTGAGGGTTCCATGTTGATAATGTGATAATTACTCACGGAAAGGGAGAAGGATTGAAACCTGTTCAAAAGTGGCAAAGTCATCTTCATTCCAGAGGGCTGCTGTCTCTTAAGAGACAGATGACTGGTGGTGAGTTTAGCCGGAGGGTCACCACACCTTGGCTAAGGGGCAAGGTCGAGAAGGCAGAGCCTTCATGGTGAATTTTGCCTTCGCAGTAATTGAAGGCATACGTCACTCGAATCGCAAAACAGCCATCCAGCCAACTGAGCTAACCAATCCCCAAAACCTACACACTTTCCTCACCCACCTTTTTGACTTAAACATTTATGTATTGATCATACCCTCAAACTAAGACAGTGTGAAATTCTGGAACATTTAAACTTTACCAGATTGCTGTAGCTAATGTAAAAAGGGTTTGCACTTCATCAAGATTTGCTAGTTTTCTGCAAGGGAGAGTCCAGGGAGTGGTCAGAATCCAAAATCTGGCCTGAAAAGATGCTGCCAGGTTAGTGTATAATTTTCCTGTAATTAACATCAGTCAGACCTGCTGTAATACTGAACAGAAAATTAGGGCCAATATTTAATTTTCTATGTCATTCATCCCTGAGGCTAACTGTAACTCTGTCGCCTTCTTGTCTTTGACACATTCATAGGTTGTGTGTGTGTGTCAAAGGCTGGGCCAATGTTCATTGCCCAGAGGGCAGTTAAGAGTCAATCACATTGCTATGGGTCTAGAGTCAAAAGTAGGCCAGACCAGGTAAGGACTGCAGTTTTCTTCCCTGAAGGACAGTTATGAAGCAGGTTGGATATCCCCCCCGGAAACAGCAATGGTTACTCAGTCATCATTAGACTTTTAATTCCAGATTTGTACTGATTTAAAATTCTGCCATTTTCTGTAATGTGATACAAAGCTGGGTCTCCAGAACTTTGGGTGGGTTTCAGAATTTTTAAAAAATCTATTGATAATACCACTAGACCATTGCCTCCAGTAAATGCAAACAAATGTATAAACTTACAGCCACAGAGTTCTATAAATTCCACCAATGCATGTTTTAGGGCAAAGAACAAAGAGCATGGTGGCATAGTGGTTAGCACTGCTGCCTCACAGGACCAGAGACCTAGGTTCAATTCCCACCTCAGGTGTCTGACTGTGTGGAGTTTGCACATTCTCCCTGTGTCTGCGTGGGTTTGATCCAGTTTTTTCCCACAGTCCAAAATGTGCAGGTTAGGTGAATTGGCCATGCTAAATTGTCCATAGCGTTAGGTGTATAGGAATGGGTCTGGGTGGGTTGCGGGTCGCTGTGGACTTGTTGGGCAGAAGGGCCTGTTTCCACACTGTAAGTAATCTAAAAACAACATAGCACAGAAACAGGCACTTCAGCCCTTCAACTCTGCGCTGACACATTTTGCCCTTCCATATTAAAACTGTCTTCACTTACAGGATTTATATCCCTCTATTCTCTTCCTATTCATCTACAAGTCCACGTGCTTCTTGAATGCTGCCATTGTGTCTGCTTCCACTGCCTCATCTGGCAACACATTCCAGGCACTCCCCACCCTTTGTGTGAAAACTGTACCTCACACATCTCTTTTAAATACCCCCCTCGAGCCTTGAACCTGTGTCCCCGAGTAATTGACTCCTCCGTCCTGGGAAAAAGCCTCATCCTTTCCACTCTATTCATGCCATTCACAATCTTATAAACTTCTATCAGGTCACCCCCTCAACCACCTGCATTCCAGTGAAAGCAAACCCAGACTATCCAACGTTTCCTCATAGCTAAAATCCCCCATACCAGCAACATCCTCCAAAATGTCCACATCCTTCTGGTAACATGGTGACCAGAACTGTATGCAATATTCCAAGTTTGGCCAAACTAAAATTCTATCAAGCTGCAGCATAACTTGTCTATCCTTACACTCAATGCCCCTTTCAATGAAGGCAAGCACACTATAGGCCTTTTTTACTGCCTTATCTATCTGCCCTGTCACCTTCAGTGATCTGTGGACTTGCACACCCAGATCCCTCTGCATATCAATACTCCTAAGGGTTCTACCATTCACTGCATGATTTCCACCTGCACCTGACCTTCCAAAGTGCATCACTTCATGATCGTCTGGATTAAACTCCATAAGCCATTTTTCTGCCCATGCCTCCAACTGATCTATTACCTGTTGTATCCTCTGACAATCCTCCTCACTATCCACAACTTTACCAATCTTTGCATTGTTGGCAAACGTACTAATTAGACCAACTACATTTCCCTCCAAATCCTCAATCCTAGCTTCTCTGATATTGAGGTCTGTGCCTTCTGGTTTTTACACTTCACATTTTGGAGTTTCCTCCTTAAATTAGGAAGAGGTGGTGACTTAGTGGCAATGCCATTAGACTATTAGACCTGACACTCGTGCTAATACTACGGGAACACAAGTTCAAATTTCACCATGCAGCCAGTGGAACTTCAATTTAAATAATATATGAAATTGAAAGCTCGTGCCAAAATTGAAAGCTCCTACCATTGGTAATTGCCATCAAACTATCATCAATTGTTCAAGGTTTGTGCAAAGATTTGTAGCTCGGGTGCTGGAAGTTTTTGTTGCAAACATTTCGTCCCCTGGCTAGGAGACATCATCAGTGCTCTGGAGCCTCCTGCGAAGCGCTTCTTTGATGTTTATTCGGTATTTATAGTGGTCTGTCCTTGCCGCTTCCAGGTGTCAGTTTCAGCTGTCCGCTGTAGTGGTTGGTATATTGGGTCCAGGTCGATGTGTTTGTTGATGGAGTTTGTGGGTGAATGCCATGCCTCTAGGAATTCCCTGGCTGTTCTCTGTCTGGCTTGCCCTATGATAGTAGTGTTTTCCCAGTCGAATTCATGTTGCTTGTTGTCTGAGTGTGTGGCTACTAGGGATAGCTGGTCGTGTCGTTTCGTGGCTAGTTGATGTTCATGTATGCGGATTGTTAGCTGTCTTCCTGTTTGTCCTATATAGTGTTTTGTGCAGTCTTTGCATGGTATTTTGTAAACTACATTAGTTTTGCTCATGTTGGGTATTGGCTCCTTTGTTCTAGTAAGTTGTTGTCTGAGCGTGGCTGTTGGTTTGTGTGCAATATGAGTCCTAAGGGTTCTGTTCGCCGAGCTGGAAGTTTTTGTTGCAAACATTTCGTCCCCTGGCATACTTAAACCACTGGACTTGTGCCTCACTACACACTTTACATTCAACAATCAGATATACGAACAAATCAACGGAACACCCGTGGGATCACCAATCTCGGGACTCATAGCAGAGGCAGTTATGCAAAGGTTAGAACAAACAGCCCTACCACAAATTCAACCCAAACTCTGGGTCAGATATGTCGATGACACGTTTGTAATCATCAAAAACACGGAAATAGAAAAAACACACCGGATCATCAACGCCACACTCACAGGAATCCGATTCACGAGAGAAGAAGAAAAGGATAGCCAACTCCCATTCCTAGACGTGATAGTACAGAGAACACCGAACGGAGAATTCACCACAAGGGTACACAGGAAAACAACACACACAGACCAAGTCCTAAACTATGAAAGTAACCACCACAATACACACAAACGAAGCTGCATCAGGACACTATTCAAAAGAGCTACAACACACTGCAGTACACCAGAACTGCGAAAAGAGGAAGAGGAACACCTATACAAGGTATTCGCCAAAAACGGATAACTGCGCAACTTTATCAACAGATGCCTAAGAGATAGACCACGGAACGAGGACATGCCACAACCAAAAGGACTAGCCACACTACCATACATCAGGAGCGTTTCAGAACTGACAGCCAGACTACTGCGACCCTTAGGACTCATAACGGCACACAAACCAACAGCCATGCTCAGACAACAAGCAACATGAATTCGACTGGGAAAACACTACTACCATAGGGCATGCCAGACAGAGAACAGCCAGGGAATTCCTAGAGGCATGGCATTCATCCACAAACTCCATCAACAAACACATCGACCTGGACCCAATATACCAATCACTACAGCGGACAGCTGAAACTGACACCCGGAAGCGGCAAGGACAGACCACTATAAATACCGGAAGAAACATCAAAGAAGCGCTTTGCAGGAGGCTCCAGAGCACTGATGATGTCTCCTAGCCAGGGGACGAAACGTTTGCGACAAAAACTTCCAGCTCGGCGAACAGAACCATATCATCAATTGTCACATAAATCCACCTGGTTCACAAAAGCCCTTCAGGGAAGGAAATCTGCCATCGTCACCTGGTCTGGCCTACACATGACTCCAGACCCACAGCAATGTGCTGGACTCTTAAATGCCCTCTGAAGTGGTCTAGTAAAACATTTAGTTCAAGAGCAATTAAGAATGAGCAAGAAATGCTGTTCTTGCCAGCAACACTCACATCCCATGAAAGGAAACATTGAAAAAAAAGTACTTTATCGTTTTGAGATGCTCCTTAAAGCATAACTCTGTGACAAAACTTTTATTTACCTATCTTAAAAATCTTATATGACTTGGTGTACAACATGATTCAGAAACACTCCTGCAAAACACCTTGGTAGTTATAACAAAGCTGCTATATAAAGGCAAATTGTTGTTTTTTTTTAATATTCACGAGGAGCTAGTTTGAATCAAGTGAACCTTATTCAGTTGGCAACTTCACTTGAGGTGCAGTATGTTTTCAGCACCAGATTAAAATTTCCACTTAAAACAAAGCTACAGTAAAATTGCACATGTTGAATTGCAAAAGATCACCCATAAGTTTTTGACAGCCAGAACTTGGATGTAGAATATAGTATAGAATATCCTTTATTGTCATGTGAAACATTTTTACAATGGCTGCCTCCATTGGTGCCATCTTAGGTACAAGTACCTTGGTACAATTCTTGGTACAAGAGACAATTGAAAGGGAAAAGTACTAGCATTACCTACAGCATGTAAAAATTATGTTACAGGTAAGATAGTTCTAACAGAGTTAAAGGATTTATGTTACAGTCCAGTAATGAGTTTCAAATAACAGCTCTGCACGTGGTCTGACCACCCACGCCAGGCACAGTCCAATTGTCCCGCTCCTCTCCAGCTTCCAGTCCACTCCCCACCGGCACTCAGCTGTAAAATTAAGACCAAATGATAGCACAGTAACAGAGTAAATACTCTCTGCTTGTCTGGATGAGTGCAGCTCCAACAACACTCAAGGACCTTGGCATCATCCAGGACAAAGTAGGCTGCTTAACTGGCAACCATCCAACACCTTCAACATCCACTCCTTTCATCAATGAAGCACAGTGGCAGCAGTTTGTATTATCTACAAGACATGCTGCAGTAACTTATCAAAACTGCGTGGACAGCACCTTCCAAATCAGCAACCTTTACCACCTTAAAGGACAAGGGGAGCAGCTACATGGGAACAGCACCACCTTCAAGTTTCCTTGTAATCCACACACCATCTTGAGTTGGAACTATCTCACTGTTCCTTCACTGTTGATAGGCCAATATCCTGGAATTCTTTACTATCAGCACTGTGAGTGTCCTGATACATGAAGGACTGCAACAGTTGAGGAAACAGATTTAGCCACACGGGAAATTTTCTGTTCAAACATGACCTGACTCCTCTATGATAGTTGCTTTGATTCATGACAAGTGTACGCAGGTTCAGTCCAGAAATTCAACTTGTCATAGCATTTTGTCAGTAGATCTCCAATTCTGCCAGCAGGAATATTTAATAACTTTACTACAATCAGAGTTTCCAGTGATCTGAATAGGTTATTTCGCATTGTGACTATAAGCCTGAAATATAGAGATGGGTAATTTTCAGCGTTATGGCCAAAAGGGTTTAACTGCATTGCAGGCAGTTCAGAGACGTTTTACTTGATTAAGTACTCGAGTTCGAGTCATGGTTTGTTTACTGAGAAGAGAGTGAACTGTTTAGGCTGATACTCACTGAAGATTAGAAAAATGAGAGATCTAATAGGGGTACATAAGATGCTAAAGGGAATTGACAAAGTAGACATAGAGCAAATGTTTCTCCTTGAGCAATCCAGAATGAGAGGTTATAGTTTTAGGCTAAAGGGTGGCAGATTTGAATGGAAGTGAAGAAGAATTACTTCTCTCAAAGAGAGCAGCAGATACTGAATAACTTTAATGAGGATATACACAGTTGTTCAGTTAGTAATTCAGTTAGTGGGCGGCACGGTGGCACAGTGGTTAGCACTGCTGCCTCACAGCGCCAGAGACCCGGGTTCAATTCCCCCCTCAGGCGACTATGTGGAGTTTGCATGTTCTCCCCATGTCTGCGTGGGTTTCCTCCGGGTGCTCCGGTTTCCTCCCACATTCCAAAGATGTGCGGGTTAGGTGAATTGGCCATGCTAAATTGTCCATAGTGTTAGGTAAGGGGTAAATGTAGGGGTATGGGTGGGTTGCGCTTCGGCGGGTCGGTGTGGACTTGTTGGGCCGAAGGGCCTGTTTCCACACTGTAAGTAATCTAAAATCTAAAAATCTAATCAGTTAAATAGTTATAGAGACCAGGCAGGAATGTGGAGTTGAAGCTGAAATGAGATTAGCCATGATTGTATAAGAGTCATACAGCATGGGAACAGACCCTTCAGTCCAACTGGTCCATGCAGACCAATTTTCCCAAACTAAACTAGTCCCATTTGCCCTATTTCGCTCATATCCTTCTAAGGCCTTCCTGTTCATGTAACTGTCCAAATGTCTTTAACTGTACCTGTATCTACCACTCCTCTGGCAGCTTGTTCCATACACGTCCACCATCTGCATGAAAAAGTTACTGCTCAGATCTCTTTTAAATCTTTCATCTCTTACCATAAAGCTATGCTCTTCAGTTTTGGACTCCCCTACGCTTATAAAAGACCTTGTCTATTTACCCTATCCATGCCCCTCATGATTTTATAAACGTGTATAAGGTCACCCCCCAGTCTAGCCTATTCAGCCTCTCCCTATAGATCAGATCCTTGAATTCTGGCAACATCCTTGTAATTTTCTTTTTGAACCCTTTCAAGTTTAACATTATTCCTATATCAGGGAGACCAGAATTGAATGCAGTATTCTAAAAGTGGCCTCACCAATGTCCTGTGCATTCACGACTCCTTGCGTCAATGCACTGACTAATGAAGGCAAGCATGCCAAATGCCTTCGTTATCTTCCAGTCCATCTGCAACTCCACTTCCATGAAAATTTTAGATCGATTTGTTCAGCAACACTCATGGCCATACGATTAAGTGTAAAAGTCCTGCCCTGGTTTTCCTTACCAAAATGCAACAGCTCACTCTTATCTAAATTAAAGTCCATCTGCCCCTCGGTCTGTTGGCCCATTTGATCAAGGTCCTGTTTTACTCAGAGATAACCTTCTTCAGTGACCATTACACCTCCAATTTTTGTGTGATCTCCAAACTTACTAAATATGTCTTGTATATTCAAATCCAAGTCATTTATATAAAGGACAAAAAGCAGTGGACCCAGCACTGTTCCTTGTGAGATGCTGCTAGTTACAGGCCTACAGTCTGAAAAACACCCTCCACCACCACTACCTTCAAACCAGTTTTGTTTCCAATTGGCTAGTTCCCCCTTTATTCCATGTGAATTAACTTTACAAACCAGTCTGCCATGTAGACCTTGTCAAATGCCTTGCTGAAGTCCATACAAACAACATATATTGTTCTGCGTTCATCAATCTTCCCTGTCACTGCTTCAAAAAACTCAATCAAGTTAGTGAGAGATGATTTCCCATGTACAGAGCCATGCTGACTATCCCGAATTCATTCTTCCTCCACTGAACCCATGTAGATCCAATCCCTCAGATTCCACTCCAATAACTTACACACCACTGACATAAGGGTCACAAGTCTATAGTTCCTCGGCTCTTCTTTAAAGCTTTTCTGAAATAATGGTACCACATGAGAAAAGTTGCAGTCTTCAGGGACCTCATCCCTAGCTATCAACGATACAAATATTTCATCAAGGGACCCAGCAATCTATTGCTTAGCTTTTCATGAAGTTCTGAGATATATCATCGAATTATACAATCCTTACAGAATGGAAGCAGGCCATTCAGCCCATTGACTGTCTGAAGGGCATCCCATCCAGACTGACCACCCACCCTACTCTATCCCTTTAACTCTGCATTTCCCATAGCCAATCTACCGAGCCTGCACAATTCTGAACACTATGGGCAATTTACTATGGCCAGCATCCAAAGTGCAGCAAAATCGACGTTTCGGGCAAAAGCCCTTCATCAGAAATAAAGGCAGTGAGCCTGAAGCGTGGAGAGATAAGCTAGAGGAGGGTAGGGGTGGGGAGAAAGTAGCATAGAGTACAATGGGTGAGTGGGCGAGGGGATGAAGGTGATAGGTCAGGGAGGAGAAGGTGGAGTGGATAGGTGGAAAAGGAGCTAGGCAGGTCGGACAAGTCTGGACAAGTCATGGGGACAGTGCTGAGCTGGAAGTTTGGAACTAGGGTGAGGTGGGGGAAGGGGAAATGAGGAAACTGTTGAAGTCCACATTGATTCCCTAGGGTTGAAGTGTTCCGAGGTGGAAGATGAGGCGTTCTTCCTCCAGGCATCTAGTGGTGAGGGAGCGGCGGTGAAGGAGGCCCAGGACCTCCATGTCCTCGTCAGAATGGGAGGGGGAGTTGAAATGTTGGGCCACGGGGCGGTGTGGTTGATTGGTGCGGGTGTCCCGGAGATGTTCCCTAAAGCGCTCTGCTAGGAGGCGCCCAGTCTCCCCAATGTAGAGGAGACCGCGTCGGAAGCAACGGATACAATAAATGATATTAGTGGATGTGCAGGTAAAACTTTGATGGATGTGGAAGACTCCTTTAGGGCCTTGGATAGAGGTGAGGGAGGAGATGTGGGCACAGGTTTTACAGTTCCTGCGGTGGCAGGGGCAAGTGCCAGGATGGGAGGGTGGGTTGTAGGGGGCGTGAACCTGACCAGGTAGTCACGGAGGGAACGGTCTTTGCGGAAAGTGGAAAGGGGTGGGTTTGGATGCTGCCTGAACTGCTGTGCTCTTCCAGCACCACTAATCCAGAATCTGGTTTCCAGCATCTGCAGTCATTGTTTTTACCTAATTTACTATGGCCAATCTACCTAACCTGCACATCTTTGGACTGTGGCAAGAAATCAAACACTCGGAGGTAAGTGAGGAGAATGTGCAATCTCCACACAGACAGACACCTGAGACTGGAACCATAGAGTCATAGGGTCATAGAGATGTAAAGCATAGAAACAGACCCTTTGCTTCAACTCTTCCATTCCGACCAGATATCCCAACCCAATCTGGTCCCACCTGCCAGCACCTGGCCCATATCCCTCCAAACCCTTTTCACATACCCATCCAGATGCCTTTTAAATGTTGCAATTGTACTAGCCTCCACCACTTCCTCTGGCAGTTCATTCCATACACGCACCACCCTCTGCACAAAAAAGGTGCCCCTTATTCTCTTTTATATCTTTCTCCTCTCACCATAAACCTATACCCTCTAGTTCTGGACTCCCCCACCCCAGGAAAAGGTCTTGTCTATCTACCCTATTCATGCCCCTCATAATTTCATAAACATCTGTAAGGTCACCCCTCAGTCTCCAACGCTCCAGGGAAAACAGTCCCAGCCTATTCAGCCTCTCCCGATAGCTCAGATCTTTCAAACTTGCCAACATCCTTGTAAATCTATTCAGAACCTTTTCAAGTTTCACAATATCCTTCCAATAGGAAGGAGACCAAAATTGCATGCAATATTCCAACAGTGGCCTAATCAATGTCCTGTACAGCTGCAACATGACCTTCCAACTCCTGTACTCAATACTCTGACCAATAAACGAAAGCATACCAAATGCCTTTTTCACTATCCTCTCTACCTGTGACTCCACTTTCAAGGAGCTATGAACCTGCACTCCAAGATCTCTTTGTTCAGCAACACTCCCTAGGACCTTATTATTAACTGTACAAGTCCTGCTAAGATTTGATTTTCCAAAATGCAGCTCCTCGCATTTATCTAAACTATTCGCCATCTGCCACTTCTCAGCCCATTGGCCCATCTGATCAAGATCCCGTTGTAATCTGAGGTGACCTTCTTCGCTGTCCACTACACCTCCAATTTTGGTGTCATCTGCAAACTATATCACTTTTGCTCCTAGGTTCCTATGGCTGTGAGGCAGCAGTGCTAACCACGTAGTCACCATGCCACCTCTGAACATCTACCACTCTACTCTCATCTACCTTTGTCCATTTATTCTCAAAAAAACTCAATTGAGTTTTTGAGGCATGATTTATCACGCATAAAGCCATGCTGACTGTCCCTAATCAGTTTTTGCCTCTCCAAGTGCATGTACATCCTATCTCACACCAAATCCCTCCCAAACAACAACTTACCCACCACTGACATCAGACTCACTGGTCTATAGTTCCCAGACTTCTTACAGCCTATCTTAAATACAAGCATGACATTAGCCACCCTCCAGTCCTCCAGCAGCTCAACAGTATTGAATGATGGGCAGGCTGAAGAGTATGAATTGCCAACTCCTGCTCCTAATTCTTCTGTCCTTAAATGGTGGGGTGGGTGTGGAATGATGCAACTCAACTCATTCAAAGAGAACCCACCACAGCAGGCCACGAGACTCTTCATTGCCCTCAATTTCTGTGATTAAAGCAATCTCTTCTCACCCTTATACACAGCGTTTGGATAAAGTACTGTATCACCATTCCAATTACCTAAACTGCTCCCAGATTTCAACTAAAGAAAAATCATTTTGTGTAATTAGTATTCAGATGAGATGCAAGCGAACAAGCTGAACAGAAGACAGCAGTCAGGAGGGATTGTCAGTATCACTACAGACTGATAGGTATCTACATGCTGCATTTTGCATAAATAAAAAGAAATGGCAGGCAATTGAAGAGTGTTTAACATTGCCTGTTCCAAGCTCATCAGCATCCGAGCCTGTTAGGAATTACTACTTCTCACATCACCTCCAGACCCTGCTTGACCCTGCAAATCCTCAAACCAGATTAGCAACTTTGCAAAAGACTCAACATTTCAATCTCTCAATGTTTCAGAGATTTACAAATAGAACTGGACATCTTACTTTAGCAAGACCTTGTAACAGAGGCAAGTGTCCACCCTTATCACATTTTTCTTTCATTCATTTATGGAACATTAGCATTATTGACAAAGCATGTATTGCTCACCATTAATTGCCTTTCAGAAGGTGGTGTTGAGCTAACTTTTTGAACCTATGCAGTCGTTTGTTGTAGATAAACCAACAATGCAGTTATGGAGGAAGTTTCAGGATTTTGACTTGGCAACCCTGAAGGAATGGTGATTTATTTCCAAGTCAGGATGGTGAATGCCTTGGAGAGAAACATGCAAGTGGTGTTCCCTTGTACTTCCTGCTCTCGCCTTTCTAGACGGTAATGGTTATCTGCTTGGAAGGTGTTGTTAAGGAAAATTGATGAGTAATCCATTGGAGTCCTGATTTGTAGGTGGTGGGTGGGCTTTGGAGAGTCAGGTAATGAGTTACACACTGCAGCGTTCCCAGTCTCCGACCTGCTCTTGTTAGCGTGGCTCAGTTTCTGGTCCATTATGCTATCCAAAATGATGACAGTGGAGCATTCAGTGATAGTATTGCTGAAGGCATGCCAAGAGGAGTTATGAATAGTGCTAGACATTGTGCATTCATTGGGAAATGCTTCCAACTTTGACCTTATGTTGGAGAGAAGGACATTTTTGAAACAGCTGAAGATGGTTGGGACTTTGATGCTACCCTGAGCAACTCTTGACTTTCTTAAGAAGAGACAAATAGGGCCTGAAACATAATCTCTGTTTCTCCCTCCACAGATTCTGTCAGACCTGCTGAGTTTCTCCAGCCACTTTCTGTTTTTCTTTCAGATTTCCAGCATTCACAGTATCTTGCTTTTATTCTACAGCGATGCACTGGCAATGAGTTGATTGCAACAATCTTTCTTTGTACTCAGTATGACTCCAATCAGCAGCTTTTGCCCAGATTTCCTCTGACTCGGGTTTATATGGCTCCTTGATGTCACATTCAGTTAAATATTTCTTGATGTCATTTTCAATTCATCTCTTGAGTTCTTCACTTATACATATGTTTGCACTAATGCTGTAACCAGTTCAAAAGCTGAGTGGGTCCAACAGAACCAAACTGAGTACATTTATTTTTGTGTAAATGTTGTGTAAAGCATCAGTCCCAAATAGACTGATGAGCAATCATTTACTGGATTGGCTTTATCCTGACTTTGGAGAACATGACATAACAGGGAAATCTTCCACATTGCTGTGTTGATTCCAGTGTTTTAACTCTACTGGATCAGCTTAGCTAGGAGTACTACTAGTTGCTTAGTGCAGATCTTTAGTCCTCCTGCAACAATGTCCTGAATGTTCTCAGATTCCATAGCCAGAACAATATCCAGTGCTTTCAGACATTTCTTGATATCCCATTGAGTTAATGAAGTTGGCTGGAAACTGACATCTGTGATGTTACCAACCTCAGGAGGATTGAGAAATGGATTAACAAAGTAACACTATTAGCTGAAGTCGCTTACCAATGCTGCGGCCTTGTCTTTTGTACTGATGATTGAGGATCCACATATTTATGGAGCCTCCTCCTCCAGTAAGGTTTTCATTGTCACCACCATTCACAACTCAATCAGACAGGATGCAGAACTTAAACTCAATCCAGGAAGGGTTTGGAGGGATATGGGCCGGGTGCTGTCAGGTGGGACTAGATTGGGTTGGGATATCTGGTCAGCATGGACGGGGTGGACCGAAGGGTCTGTTTCCGTACTGTACATTTCTATGACTCTATGACTCTATTAGTTGGAGGATCACTTAATTCTGCCTGCTGCCAGGAATCTGGATTTCAGTCTTTGCTGCTTCTTTTGCTTGGCATACAAGCTGTTCTGCACGATATCTGAACCAGGATAACACCCTATGTTTAGGTCAACCAGGTGCTGCTCCTGGCAAGCCTTCTTCCACTCTTCATTGTAGCGTGTTGCTCCCCTTGTTTGACTGTAATGGTTTGTATGGGGAACTCACAGGAATGGATGTGGCATGTTTGAGACATTGTCGGTCATGACTGAACAAGGTTGACTATGTCAGGCTGAGACTTGGTTTGTCTGTGGGACAGTTCTCCCACCTTTGGCACAAGTTGCCTGATATTAGCGAGAAGGCACTTGTAGGGTGGACAAAGCTCTTCCTCCTCATGGAAATATCATAGGAACAGTAGAATGAGCAGGAGAGCACCTTCTGTAAGAAATATCGCCCAAACCCTTTAGTTTACCCAACATCAACTGCACTGTATGATGCAGGCACACATACATGTTGCACCAAAACTAACTGTAAATGCAAGTTCACCATTGTTCCCTGTGATGATTTGTTGTCATTGGAAAAACATGTATGCTGAATATCCATATTTCTGTGAAGTTTCTGACAATCTTCAGTTTGCACAGTTGATCTCATTTACAGTCAGAAGATTGTGCGGTTATAATCTACATCACAGATTTAGGCATGCAATCTGGACTGACATGTGCAGTACATTTCTGAGGGATTACTGAAGAAGAGCTGGGGTTTTATCCACATTATTTGTCCTTCAACCAAATCAGACTGTTGACTGTCAGATCTTTTTGAGCAAGATACCCCACAAGATTCACAAATCTTCTCCTCTAAAGCAGCTGCCAGGTATGTTCCTATTTTTGGGCAGCCCCTCAGGATTCAGGATAACTTGCTTCAACTCCACTACAATAGGTTTTCGGAGAGTCCAATCAGTCCAATGCATGGTCTTTGGACTCTGATACACAAAAGGTATGTGGTGCTTTAAGGATTGGGTTACTAGGTTATTTGGAGGCTTGTGCTATCCCTCAAATGCCTCAACTTTGCCTCTAGGTCTCCCAAGAAAAGTCTCTCAATGTTTTTGATGCCTTACTGAATGAACCAACTCTAACAAAATGGAATCATCCATTTTGGTTGATCACAAGCAAAAGACTCCACTGAATCAATCATATATTTGGCCTTTTTAGGAATGCTCAGATAACATCATTAAAGTTGGCATCTTGGGAGTGTCCTACCATGACTGAATTCTGAGTACAGCTATTGATTCAGCTGTCAGGTATACGAATGACATCTAATTCAGCAGAGCTGGTTTTGAATGATTAGCACCTCAGTGCTAATCTATGTTATCAATGGTGCAAACATTCATTGCCTACAATCCCTACTTAAGACATGGTCAGGATTTCAGGAATCTGTCATCCAAAGTCTCAGCTGTCATTGGCTGATCCGGATCCTGGAAGTTTCCATTCCAATGGCTATTAATCTTGATTTGGAGATGCTGGTGTTGAACTGGGGTGTACAAAGATAAAAATCACACACCAAGTTATCGTCCAACAGGTTTATTTGGAAGCACTAGCTTTTTAACTTGTGATTTTTAACTTGGTTATTAATCTTTGCAGGTACAAAGGTCCCATGTTTTATCGCCACTCTGCACTAAATTGTCTGGCATCAGTCAGGACAACCATGTGGAATTTTGACTAAGTCTCAGAAACTTAGTCTTGGGGTTAAAATTCTAGTCAAAAGTTTTGTCAACAAAAGCAATTTATTCAATAATTTCCAATGCAATTTGAATGTCAGGCAGACAAAGACAGGGTTGGTTCACTATTGCTAAGTGTCTTGAATATTGTCATCTGTTAAGGCTCAGACAGGACTAATGAAGGCTTGAGTGAAGTGTTGTCTGAGAGTATATCCAATGAAGCAGTCAACAATAAAGCATTTGCTGCAGCATGTCTCATTTGTCAGCTCTTTTGCTTCATTCTTCTGCTTAAATATTTTTCATGACAAAATTTAATAAATATGAACTGAAAACAGCACAATGATGCCAAAGGAGCATCTGGAAGCATCTCATAAACCATGAAGACTTAAAGATAGAAAAAAACAATAGAAAAGAAATAGGGTGAATATGAGACAAATTAGATACAAAAAATATAGAGTGGAAATAAACCATTGGATCATGACAGTGAGTGAAATTGGCATTAAAAAAGTAGTCAGATTTTTTTAAAGCTTATATTTTATATTAAATTTTCTCATTACAATTCTACAAATTGTAAGAATGAAGATTCAGAGTTTAAATAGATTCCTTCCTGCTGAAGAGGTTGATTGAGCTGGCAGGATCAAACTCTGCTCATTAAAAAGTTTCTTAAGCTGTTAAGTGGCAGCTGTAACTTCTGTTCAATTGGTATTTCATGCAGAAGTGTGTCAGTGGTCATACTCTCGCTTGTGCCACCAGGTTCCGTATTCATGTTTCCTCACGGACCCAAATGTAAAAATCAAGGCTGAGAATCTAGTGCATTCTGGGGGATTGTTGTATGGTCGGACAGCCACATCCCTAGTCAAGCTGTTTCAGTACAGCTATAGCATGTGCATCTACTCGACAATGTGAAAAACTGTCCTGGTATGTCCTGTACATTAAAAGCATGACCAAACCAATCAGACCAATTACCACACAAATAGTATACCCTTGTTTGCCAGTGAAGTGATGTAGTGTGTCTTCTTGATATCAAGAAGCACTTGCTCAGGAATGATCTGCTCACAGACGTTCAGTTTGAGTTCAGCCATGTAACTCATGATCACATTACAGCCTTAGTTCAAACATGAAAAAAGAGCTGAATTCCAGATATGAAATGAGACTGATTGCCCTTGACTGAGTGTGGCATCAAGGAGCACTGAGAGACTAAAGTCAATGGGAAGGCAAGGGAAACTCTCTGTTAGTTGCAATTATATTTGGCACATGAGAGGGTGGCTAAGGTCAGTCTTCTCAGCTCCAGGACCTCTCTACAAGAGTTCTTCAGGGGAATGTCCTTGGTTCAACTATCTTCAGCTGTTTCATCGATTAACCTCATTCCATTAAAAGAACAGAAGTGAGGATGTTCATCGATGATTACACAATATCCAGCAGCATTTATCAGCTCATCAAATTTGAAACAATTCATGTCCAAATGCAGGAAGAACTGGACAATATCCGTGTTTGAGCTGACAAGTTGCAAAGGACATTCACCCCACGCACATTTCAACCATTTCAAAAAGAGAGATTCTAATAATTACATTATTACATAATTCAAATACATTATTGTCACTGAATCTGCCACTATCAACATCTGAGTGGTCACCATTGACCAAAAGCTGAATTGGACAAATCACATAAATACAAGAACATGTCAGAAGTTAGAAATTATGCAGTGAGTAATTCACCTCCTGACTCCTCATTATCTGTCCACTATCGATAAGGCACAAGTCTGGAGTGTGATGGAATACTCCACACTTACTTGGATAAGTGCAGCTTCAACAACACTCAAGAGACTGCTCACCATCCAGGTCAAAGCGACCCGTTCGATTGACACAAAATCCACTCTCTCCACCACCTGCCCTCAGTTGCAGCAGAGTGTACTATCTACAAGATGCCCTGCAGAAACTCACCTTCATCGGCATCTTATTTAGATTAGATTAGATTAGATTAGATTAGATTAGATTACTTACAGTGTGGAAACAGGCCCTTCGATCCAACAAGTCCACACCGACCCGCTGAAGCGCAACCCACCCATACCCCTACATTTACCTCTTACCTAACACTACGGACAATTTAGCATGGCCAATTCATCTTCCAAACCCAGAACCAATTCCATCTAGAAAGTTGAAGGCAGATACATCGGAACACCAACATTTGCAAATTCTCCTCCAAGCCACTCATCATCTGGACTTGGAAATATGCTGTCACTCCTTCAGTGTCACTGGGTTAAGATCCTGGAATGCCCTCTCGAACAGCATTGTGGGTCTACCAACGTTAAATGGACTACAACAGTTCAAGAAGATAGCTGATCATGGCTTCGCCAGTGACAACTTGGGGTGGGCAATAAATTGCTAGTGACTCCCACAACCCATGAGTAAATTTTTAAAATGCGTTTCAGATTAAATATTAAATCTTCTGCACTGCCAGGTGGACATGTAAGGGCCAATGCCATGTTTTCATATAAAAAGTGTCCTGGTCAATATATATCCTTCAGTCAACAACAAAAAATGAATAACCTGGTCATTATCAACTTGCTGTGTATTTGCTCTTGCTGTGTCTGAATTAGCTGCAGATTTCAATGTTACAACAGTGACCACATTTCAAAAGTACTTTAATTGTTAAAAATTACTTTGTTACATCTGATGGCCATGAAAAGTGCTGCATAACTGCAAGTCTGTCCTTCAAGTGGGAGAAACTGAGGACTGTAGATGCTGGAGATCAGAGTCGAGAGTGTGGTGCTGGAAAAGCACAGCAGGTCAGGCAGCATCCAAGGAGCAGGAGAAAAGATCTTTTGGGCATAAGCCCTTCCTGATGAAGGGCTTATGCTCAAAACGTCGATTCTCCTGCTTCTTGGATGCTGCCTGACCAGCTGTGCTTTTTCAGCACTGCACTCTCGACTCTGTCTTTCAAGTGCCTAAATTGATTAAACCAATAGGGAGGTTGAACACCATTAAGTTGTTCTACAAGACTAACAATGGAGAAGCTCAAATTAACCAGCAAGTAAAGGTGATTCACAACTTGGAGAATAAAGCTTCCTCATTACATTTCACAGAATAAAATATATGCTAGTAAGTAATATATGCATTCAAGTTTGGCACGAATCTCAGAAGCAGAGAAATAAAAACAGAACACATAAGCAAACGAAAAGAAGATCAGTATTAGTTCCTGACCACAGGCCAAACCTTTCTTAGTATATGTAGACTATTCACTGCTTCAGAGAGCTCCTCACTTATTTTTGCAATAAACTTAGCTACCACGGTTCCTGAGATTATCTACACTTGACTGCATAGCACTGACGAGTAATTTAACAAGAAGGCTTTGCAACAAATCACTAGATACTGCTCCTCTACCAATAAATAATTAGATAAAAAGTAAAAAATGTTTGATGAAAAACGTAATCAATTTTAAGTTATAGGAAACTCTGAAGATGTGAAATGGAATATATATATTTTTCCTCTGATATTCAGAATCTTGACTTGAATAAGGAATGTGAGCTTTTTTTCATATGTTTTGCAGTGAATATTATTTTGGTCTGAAGTCTGTGCATCACTACGATTCGGCGAATGTTCTCTACCATTGTATGACTTTCAGACAGCATTTATATATCTATTTGTGTGTGTGTGTGTGTGTGTGTGTGTGTGTGTGTGTGTGTGTGTGTGTGTGTGTGTGTGTGTGTGTGTGTGTACAGAACTAATTATACGTAACATAAAATTCCATGCAGTTTGTGGTTATATGAAAATCAGTAGGCATTTGTAATGCTTGTTAGATAATAGTTAATATCTATTAGGTAATAGCTTGTGAACTAAAACACCAATCCTGTTTTTTTTTTCTCTCCGTAGGTAGTGTCAGACTAGTTTTGATTAACCAGCATATTATGCTTTTATTGTAACATTTGTAAATATCTAAGACCTCACAAACAGCAATGACATACTGTTGGCATTCTCTAAGTGAGCTTTTGCACTCCCTCACAGAAGGACTTGAAATCCTCCATGGCATATTAACAATTTGAAACTATTTTGAAAGCTCTTCTAACAATTGGTAACTGAATCAAATACCACATGGAAAAATTGCATATTCTACAGGCATCACCTTGCATTTTTATCGTTTCTGCCATTGGCCAGCATAATAGACAATTTCTTGTGGAGAAATGTTAAGTAAGTAATGATTTGACAATAGTTTTTGAAAAGAATTACTAATTCAAGGTACTTTAAGGAACTTTCACCCATGTTTGAACATTGATAAAACCCCTAATTTAGACTTTTCCTGGACCACTCCATCCTGACTATTGATTTTGTCTTGTAAACATGTGCCATTGGGGCTGCTTATTGACTTTTACCAGCTGTAGCTGCAGAAACCAAGCTTGAGATTTGGCTTGCACATTACTTTATTCCTGAGGAATTTTTACATCATCTTCCATCTGTCCAGCAACCGAGATGTAGACTTTCCACCATTCTACTTTGGACAGATTTGATGATCCTGCCCAATGTTATTATGTGTTAACGTTCATTGTTTTATTCATCCACTAAGTACTTTCACCTTTTAATTGAGTCCAGCAATAGCCAGTGTCCAGGTAAAAGTTCCCCTAAGAAACAGAGTGAGACTCTGCACCGTCCCAACTGGAAGTATGATACCTGCAATACTGTGTGAAGTAGTTGCATTGGTAGTGACAGCATAGGTCAGAAACATGAAAAGGTAGGAATTGATTCCACCAACGTGCACCTTGGGGGGGGTCTGCTCACTGTTTCAAAATGCTAAAGGGCTTCACTCACCATCTGCAGCCACGTGGGCAGCGCAGTCCACTTATGAAAATAGAAGTGAATAGCAAAATGGGCTCTGGAATTGGATAAGAAATTATCCTCAACTTGGTGGCTTCCCCTAGTTTTATGAAGGGCCATTCGAATGCATATTTTCCTCTAGATTCCAACTTGACAGTGATCTCTCTTCTATGTGTAATTGGGAAGGATTGGGGTACTCCTCTCTATACGATATCAGACATGCATAGGCTACTCCTTCCCCTCTCCACGGTTTCCCCGATGCATCAATGACCTGAAGATGGATCACAATCCCTTCCAGCTACAAACCTATCCTTTCGCCCATTCCTTTTCCACTTGCTAGAATGGCAACAGTGATAGATTCAATGGTACAGCTGGAACACTTCACAGAAATATGATCCAAGATCCAATTTTAGTGGTAGAAAAGAATCACAAAAAACACAGCTTTCAAGTTCATTGGATAATAAAGAAGGCAAATGCAATGTTAGCCTTTATTTCCAAGGGAATGCAGAGGAAAAAAATTGGGACATTTTGCTAAAACTATACAAGGCACTAGTCAGACCATAGCTGGAAAACTGTGAATGGTTTTGGATTCCTATCTAAGGAAATATATACTGGTATTGCAAGCAGTCCAGAGAGCACTTGCCAGGCTGATCCCAGGTATGGAGGGCCTGTCCAATGAGGAGAGGTTGGGTTGATTGAGCTAGTATGAAAGGAAACCTTATTTAAAAATACAATGTTCTCTGGTGATTTGTTAGGTTGGTGCAGAAAGGTTTATTTTCCCTTGTGGGAGGGTCTTGGACCGGAAGGTATAATCTCATAATAAGGGGTTGCCATTTAAGACAGAGAGAAAGAGGGGTTTCTTCTCTCAGAGGGTTATGAATCCTGGGAATTCTTTACTGCAGGGGACTGTTGAGGCTGGACCATTAGACATATGCAAGGCTGAGACTGACAGATCTTTAATCAGGATGAGAATCAAGGGTTATGGGGCAAAGGCAGGAAGGTAGAGTTAAGGATTATCACATCAGCCACTGAGGAAGTGAGGACTGCAGATGATGGAGAGTCAGAATTGAAAAGCACAGCTGGTCAGGCAGCATCCAAGGAGCAGGACAGTCGACGTTTTCAACATTCCTATTAAAGGGTTTATGCCAAACATCAACTCTCCTGCTGCTCGGATGCTGCCTGACCTGCTGTGATTTTCCAGTGCCACCTTTTTTTACGCATATTTCAGTGGATGGTGGAGCAGATTTAATAGGCTGAATGGCCTACTTTTGTTCCTACATATTTTGGTCTTATGGACCTCACCATCTTTCACAAGGATGGAAAAAAGAAAGACTTGCATTTATCTAGCGTCTTTCTTATTCTCAGCATGATGATGACAATGCCCATACCAACATGTAATTATATAGTGCATGGCACCATAACTCCCAACACCTGGGCTGAAAGGATGGCACAGTTGGTAGTGAGCCACAACCACCCAAGCAAGATCACTCAGCCACCAGCCAATGAACAGAATTGCCACAGGAGGTAATCACATACCAGGTATAGCCGCATGGAATGGGGCTACTGGTGTCATTTTCATGAGACAAACACACCAGTACTCACTGTAATAGGCCAGGGAATGTGAGCATTGGTGTGGACTGTGAAGATGCTGAATTGCAAAATCAAAGAAAGTTTCCACAAGTCATTTTGCCAGATGGAGGGAGTATTCTAAGAGTGAAGGACACATTGAGAAGTGAAGCTCAGCACTTTAGGCTGCCGTTTATCTTTGCCTGATTGTACTTTTCTCAATTGATATAATTCCAATGGAAGTCACCTCCCTGACCTCAATGCAGATCTTTGAAGCAGCTTTAAAGCCATCAGGTTTCACAAGGTGTGTTTGTGCACTCAAGAGAGGTCCCATAATTAAATTTGAAAATTAAAACTTAATCGCTGTCAGAAAGCTGATTAATTACTTTAAGAAGCTCTCTAATGAATTTAATTACCTTTCTACCACAAACAGGCACGATTTACAAATCAACCTTCCCACTTTCATCTTGATTGCGAATGTTTCCTCACTTTTGTTTCCAAGAGGGAGTTATGCAATTTGCTGATGTGCCCAGCGACTATCTTTTACACTGCCACAGAATATATTATACCCAACATCTTTAATGTAATAAAACATTCCAACTTTGCAGAAGCATAATAAAAGAAAGTTTAACACTGAGCCAAAAGATGATCTGAGGAAAGATTGCTTGGAGTATTGTACAGTTTTGATCTCCATATCTAAGAAAAAAATATACGTGCCGTAGAGGAACAAAGGTCTAACAGGCTGATTCTAGGGATTCGCAGTTTGTTATACAAAGAGACACTGGGTTGATGGGGTGGATATTCTCTGACATTTCAAGAAATGAGAGGGGATCTGAATGAAAAGTATAAAATTCTGCTCGGGTTGGCCGGATTGGATGCAGGGACGATGTTTCTCTGGTGTGACTCCAGATCTAGTGGTCATGGACCCAAGATGCAGAGAAAGCCATTTCAGACTGAGATGAGGAGAAATGCCTTCATTCGGGGATGGTGAACCTGTGGAACTCTCTTCCACAGAAGACTATTTAAGCCTAGTCATTGAATACGTTTTAAGTGGTTATGTAAGAAGTTAAAGGGTACGAGGAGAGTATGGAATCATGTAGTTGAGGTACAGCATCAGCCATGATCATGTGAATGGTAGAATGAACTCAATAGGCTGAATTCCCTTTTTCATTCACCCCTGAAATGTGGGCAATGCTGGCTGGAACAGCATTTACTGCCCATTCTCAGTTGCTCTTGAACTATTGCAATCCATCTGGTGTAGGTAGACCCACAACACCATCAGGGGGAGATTTCCGAAACTTTGACCCAGTGATAGTGGAGGAATTGCAATATATTTCCAAGTCGAAATGATGACAGGCTATGAGGGAACATGGAAGTATTGGTGCTCTTCTGTATCTGCTGCCAATGTTCTCCTAGATGTCAGTGTCTGCAGGTTTGGAAGGTGTTCTTCAAAAAGCCTTGGTGAGTTGTTGCAAATAGAAACTATACATTGCTGATCGATAGTGAAGTAAATATTTGTGGATGTGGTGCCAATCAAGCAACCTGATTTGCCCTGGATGAAGTCAAGCTTCTTGAGTTTTTTTGGAGCAACGCAAATGAGGAGTATTCCATTAAACTCTTAACTTGAGTTTTGTAGATGGTAAACAGGCTTTGGGGAGTCAGGAGGTGAGTTATTCACTGCAGGATTCCTAAGCTTTGACCTGCTCTTGTATGCTTTGTACTTATATGGTCCAGTTCAATTTCTATTCAGTGGCCTCTTCCTGTTCCTATCTTTGATGTCTACATATTCTATAGCCAATTTGGAGGTATAGATTTGAAGAAAGATCTTAAAAGAGGAGCAAAAATTAGAGACGTACATGCAGGAACTCATGAAATGGAAGTCATTGGTAGCTAAAATCAGTACGACTGATGGTGGCACAATCAAAATTGAGAATGCTCAAGGGAAGCAGAATTGGTGGAATAAGGATAGAAAACATAAGAAATAAGACTGTCTAATTCAGCTGACTGATCATGGTTCACCTTTGCATTCAACTCCAGAAGCACCCCCGATTCTCCATATCCTTAGACACTCTGAGAGGTGAAAATGTGTTGCTGGAAAAGCGCAGCAGGTCAGGCAGCATCCAAGGAACAGGAAATTCGACGTTTCGGGCATAAGCCCTTCATCAGGAATCCTAATGAAGGGCTTATGCCCGAAACGTCGAATTTCCTGTTCCTTGGATGCTGCCTGACCTGCTGCGCTTTTCCAGCAACACATTTTCAGCTCTGATCTCCAGCATCTGCAGTCCTCACTTTCTCCACTCTGAGAGGTCCAGAGAATATCTGTCTCAGTTTTAAGTATATTTAATGATGGAGTATTTATATCCCACTGGAGGAGCAAATTCCAAGGATCCACAAGCCTTTTTAAGAAATTGCTCCATATCTCACGCTGAAATGATTAACCTTTTATTCTGAGGTTCTGTGTATTTGTTCTAGATTTCCCAGCCCAGGGAAACAATCTTGAAAATTTCCTTCAGAATCTTGTACCTTTCAGTAAGATTCTCGTTCTCCTAAATTCTAGTGAATATCAATATTGTGTAATTAGTGTTTTATCCCAGGGCCCATTTTAGTGAATTTTTGCAGTATTGCCTCCAAAGCAAGGATATCTATCAAAAGGGAAATACAACAGAGGGTTTTAAAAACAATTGTGGAAATTCTAAATTCAAGGTAATGATCAGCAAGGAACCAATGTCCATCAGCGAGCAGGGTGGTGATGACTAAATAGAGTAACAGACCTGTACAGCATGGAAACAGCCCCCTTGTGCATGTTGACCAGAAATCCTAAATAAATATAGTCCCATTTGCCAGCATTTGGCCCATATCCCTCTGAACTCTTCCTATTCATATATCCATCCAGATGCCTTTGAAATGCTGTAACTGTACCAGCGTCCACCACTTCTCTTCCCACTCTCTGTGTGAAAAAGTTGCCCCTTAAGTCCCTTCTAAATCTTTCCCCTCTCACTTTAAACCAATGCCCTCTAGATTTGAACTCCACTACCCCACCCCCCACCCCCCCAAGTGGAAAAGACTGTAACTATTTACTCTATTCATACCCTGCATGATTTTATCAACCTCTAGAAGGTCTCCTCTCAGCCTCCAGTGCTCCAGGGAAAATAGCTTCAGCCTATTCAGCCTCTTCCTACTGCTCAACTCCTCCAAGCCTCGAAACATCATTGTAAATCTTTTCTGAACACTTTAAAGTTTTGCAACTTCCTTCCTATATCAGGGAGATGAGAATTGCATTCAGTATTCCAATAATGGCTGAACCAATGTTTTCTACAGCCACAACATGTCCTCCCAATTCCTATACTCAATGCATGGTTCAACAAAGGCAAGTGTACCAAACACCTTCTTCACTATCCTGTCTACCTGCGGTTCCACTATCAAGGAACTATGAACCTGCCCTCCAAAATCTCTTTGTTCAACAACATTCCTCATTAATTGTACAATTACCATTAATTGTGTAAGTCCTGACCTGATTTGCTTTTCCAAAACGCAGCACCTCCCTTTTATCTAAATTAAACTCCATCTGCCACTCCTTGGCCCATTGGCCCAAATAATCAAAGTCCTGTTGTACTCTGAGGTAATTTTCTTCTCTGTCCACTATACCTCCAATTATAATGTCATCTGCAAACTTACTAACCATAACTCTTATGTTCTCATCCAAATCATTTATATGAATGATGAAAAGTAGTGGATCCAGCATTGATCCTTGTGGTACACCACTGGTCACAGTCCTCCAGTCTGAAAAGCATCCTCTGTCTTCTACCTTCCAGTCAGTTCCATATACAAATAGCTAGTTTTTCCTGTTTATGGAACTTGCGAAAGTCAAAATTAGGACAGGAGTTTCAGATGACCTCATTCTTAAGGAGGGCTAATGTGAAACACCAGCCATCAGATCACTAAAATATCCAAGTCTGCAGGTTATAAAGGAATGAATGAATTGAGACAGGGGAAGAATAGAACAATTTTCAATTTATAATCAACAAAGTACTTTCAAGAGTAGTCACTGAAGTAATATTGGAAATTAAACAGCACATCCTCATATGCCTGAAAATGGTTGCATCTAAATATTTAAACCAAGTTTTGTCAGATATCAAAACAGAATCTTTCATTTTTTCATATGGAGAGGTTATGCATGGTATCTAATTTCTCAGTGCAGCGCAGTTATTATGTTAAGTAGATATATGGCATTATGGCATTGATTTCGCTGCTCGTTGGATGCTGTCTGAACTGTTGTGCTCTTCCAGCACCACTGATCCAGAATCTGGTTTCCAGCATCTGCAGTCATTGTTTTTACCTAGATGGCATTGTATATAATTTCTTGCTTTCTCTTTTAGATTTTTGCCTTACTGACATGTTTATGACTTTGGTCTCAGCACATGCCCAACAGTACGTTGATATTTGTATACATCCTGCATTTTGTGCAAAGCACATTTGCATAGAGTAAGCACGCACCAGATGTGATTAACATCTGTTATTTGTTGCTTGCCAATATGGAAGTAGGAAACAAAAGCTTTGAATGCTATTCAGTTTAAAGAGCAGAGCTGCAGTTTTGATATGAGGAGGTTAATTTAGTGAGTGAAAGAGAGAAAAGGAGCTTGCATATGGCAACTTTCACAACCTTAAAATGTTCCAAAGTGCTTTATAGCCTGTAAATGCTTTTGAAGTATCATCATAGTTTTAATGAAGGGATGACCCTTTCAATATTAATGAGCTTTAATAATAATCTACAATTCCAATTAACATTCTTTCCACAGACAACGTTACAAACTATATTGATAAACCCGTAACCACAATTGATTTTCTTGATTTATCCTTTCTTGACCAATTATATCCCCCTTGTAATGGGTATATTCAAGTCTTTTATTTGTCATTGATATTGCTCATTTATGCATCAAAGACATTCAGCATTTCCATCAATCATGCATTCCTGTTTTCATTCATTTTACTTCCTAGTAACAGTGGAAATCCACTACAAAGCCGGGAGCCAACTTTTGTAAATACACGTTGGTCCATATTATACACAAGAATAGCACTGTGGCTTTTAACACTGGCTGCATTATGGAGAAAATCATCAGCAATTTCCACCACTTAAACATGTGCAATAAAACATGAAAACTGATGGTAAAGTTGTCCTGTTTCTTCATCGCTCACTCACTAAAAGGTTCAGGACTGAAGTGATTGAAGGATTTGACATGGTGATCCTCATAGATTAAGCACAGATGAAAAGGTTGTGACTATCCATTCAAGTACATTTGAATATTTAACACAATTGCATGTTTTAATTACTACCAGCTTTTCTGGTCCAGCAAATTTATATTTACAAGCCTGGAGTCCTATTCCTCCAATTTCAAATGATTTATTTTAAATTTATTTGTGTGACTTTTCTGTTCCATTATTTCTCTTCCTTAATCTCGTCTTTATTGCCCTCTCTTCAATTTGCTTTTGTCTATATTAATTGAATTAAGAGTTACAATTTATAATTTCCTAATTTTGATTTTATAACTGGAATTTATCATTATGCTCAGAGCTCTGATGATGGGCCTAAACCTGATTGGTGGAACAGACACCTTTCTATCTACCCTTTTCAAACAAGGCACAGAGTTTCTGACAAGGGCAATGCGCTGAAAGAAAATCTCAAAATACTGGAAACATTCATGCAAATGCCCATGAATGTAGGTAGCTGAAAGCATAATCCTCTCCTCAATTGCTTGTCAAATCAAAGCTGAATAACAGCTTATTAACAATGTTGACACTGTTACCTTGGTTCTAAACTTGTTGCATTCACTGACCAAGGAATTGCAAGCATTGGAGACTGAGAATTGAAGAAAGAAAGTTGAAGAATTGTATTGTTTCAAAGTCAACATTATCATTGATCAAAATTGAAGTGAAGAGAGGCCAAGAAAGATGGAATTTCAGAACTCCATCCCAATTACTGAGGCCACTGTCCAGACTGATGTTTCATTTTACACTGATTAATTCCATGCTCAAACCATTAGGCGACTGTATTACTTTGCTCTTATTCATCCTTTCAAATGTTTGTTTTCATTACTTGTAAATCAAGGAAATGGCTGAAGCAATCAGTGTGTGGACTGCTTAATCTCTCATCACAAACGATTTGAGCTACCAACCAGTGGATCGATATACCCACTGCCAAACAATTTGTATTTCATTTATACCAGCTCGCCTTGATTCTCCTGCAATAATCACAGGGGCATATTAGCACAAGTAAACATGAACTGTGGTATTTAGAAGTGAAATAAACAATCATGTCACTGTTTGTGGTAAATTGTATAACACTCCTGCTGCTTTTTTCAAAAGTGAAGATTTGTTTCCTGGCCTGTTTGATCACTACTGTGGCCCGCAATTTTGCCTGTGATCTGCATTTTAGATAGAGGAACCTCCCAGGGGAGTCCTTCAATCAACTATTTTAATAATTACTTTTAATTGAGTGCATCCATCTGGGTAAGTAATTGGATTCATCCCTTGACATAAACTGAAGATGTTTTCTTTTCCCCCATACAATTCCAGTTTAAAAACAAATTAAGTTCCATTCTTAGTTCATACAGTTGAGATAAGCATTTCTCACAAGTCCACATTATCTCTTAGAGGGAGAAAAAGTGGATTCAGTTGGTAAAACAACCCTTTTGCATATATCTTTCTTTTAATCAACACATTAGCTATTCACTCTGTTTTTCAACAACGGTGCAGATTGAACCAGTAAACAAACTCAAAGTGATAAGAAGACATGTCATGAATATTACCAAGCAAAATGGAAAGAAGTATCCTGCTGGCCTCCAATACTCTGTATGTGGATCCCTTTCTGTCTCCGTATACAGTGATGTTTTAACTAGAGTCCATGCATCTTTGGTTAAATCTCTAGTGTGAATATTTATGGTGTGAATTAATTGTATCAGCAAAAGCACAAGGTAAAAGTACAAATTGGACAAAGAACATGGAAAGGCATAAAAGAAACATTAGTGAAAAGAAAAGTAAGTAGGACAATGATGACAAGGAGATTATTTTTGTTTGAATAATTCAGCAAAATAGTAATAACTCAACAAAATTATTTGTACCTTTACCCAAAAATAAACATTAGATAGGTTGTTAAGGCTATCTGGAAATGCATTTATTTTCCTTCCATTCAAATTTTAGCCTACAATGTACAAAACTGCACATTTAAACAGCATCTTTAACATAATGAAATTCATCAAAGCATTTCACAGAAGCAAAAATTCAAGACAGGCAAAACCAGAAGAGTTGGAGGATAATGATCCAATGCAAGAAGAAAGAGTTAGGCTTCGTGAAGCCTGTTGGCAGAGGGAAGAGGCAAGTTAAAAACAATGACTGCAGATGCTGGAAACCAGATTCTGGATTAGTGATGCTGGAAGAGCACAGCAGTTCAGGCAGCATCCAAGGAGCAGCAAAATCGACATTTCGGGTAAAAGCCCTTCACTGCCCGAAATGTCGATTTCGCTGCTCCTTGGATGCTGCCTGAACTGCTGTGCTCTTCCAGCACCACTGATCCAGAAAGAGGGAAGAGGCAGCAGAGTATGGTAGAATGATTGAAAAAGAAACATACCATAATATTTACCCATGGCGACTGAAGACACATCGATAAAAAGGAACAGGAAATAGTTTGGAGAAGTAAAGAAGGTGATAAACTGTGGGTTGATTTGTCAATGGGGACAAGGATTTTGAAACTTGGAGCAATGTGGACTTGACGTATTTTAAAGAAGAATGGGTAATACAGAACAAGCTTTATGATAGGTTATGATCTGTGCATGAGTTGTTCGTTGAATGGAATTCGGGGCCATCAGCTATGTAAATCTAGGACGTGATGGATGAGTGATCTTCGGAAGTGAGGTAAATGCTGTGGGGGAAATGATGCCGAGTTCAAATAGAAACCAACACTGATAATGCACTAGATATAGAATTTGAAACTCAGTTTAAGTGAAACAGGACAATGAGATTAGACATTCTGAATCAACGATGAGCAAGTAGCAAAGAATGGAATCAGAGATTTGCGTGCAGAGATGCTGCCAGATAATGAACAGATTGGCTTATTTATTTTTATTTCAACTTTAAGGTGAGGAGCCATTTGTGCTGTTCTTGGAATTATAATGTCAGGCCCAGTTGATTTTATGTATGTCAATGTTATTGAATCGTCGCATTTAAACAAAGAAAAGAAGCTATTGACATTTTTGAGCAACGTATGAAAAGATAAATGCAAACACAGAAGACATCTTGAATCATAACACTTTGCAGAGCAAGAATTTAAAATAAAACCTGGTCAAATTCTGTGATTCAGTGAATGAAGATGAAAATCTAGCCTTGAATATCCATTAATATTTATTATTCAAGAGAGCTTATTAAGCAGAAATGTCAACGAAGCTTCAACAATGAAGTGCCACTGAAGTTACCGAAAGTGGATTTAAGTTAATTCATTAATAAGCTGGATGATCCTTTTTTTTACAGGAGCTCCTTTTTGTAAAATAAGATGCTTTCTGGTGCTTCAACTTTACACTCGTTGATTTTAGGGATCATCGAATTTTATCCTTCAGACCAGAGTAGCAACATCACCCAGAAATATAGATGCCTGATGCACATTTCAATGATTAAAAATATGAATGCAAACCGTGGTTTAGAGACTCAACACGAAGATAGAGCAGTTCAAAGACCACAAAGGAGCAAAAGGAAATCATGAAACAAAGACACACATGCATGTCCAAGTGCATGTACAGGTAAAAAGAGGGACGTGTTTTTGCAGTCAGAATTTAGAGTGCTAGTTGGGAATAGAAATAGCAATCTCTTGATTGCTCCCAGTACCTGGTGTACATAAGAATAGAAATAGAAGGGTAAAACAGATGTGCTCAGGCCAGATGGGTTGTACCAAAACCAAACATGGAATAATTTCCTTGGAGTGAGATCAGTTAATAAGATAAGATGGTAAAAAGACGTATGGTATGCGTGCTTTCAACATTCATGGTGCTGAGTAAAAAAGTTGGCAAGTCATATTGGAGTTGTGTAAAACTTCAGTTAAACCATATTTGGAAAGTGTTGTATGCAGTTCTGGTCACCACACTATAGGAAGGATGTGGAGATTTCAGAAAGGCTGCAAAACAGGTTAATCAAAATGTTGCCTGGATTAGAGTGTATTAGCTATAAGGAGCATCTGAGGCTGAGGGACAACTTAATAGAAACATACACATTTATGGGAGGCAAGGATAGCATGGATAATCAGAAACTTTTTTCCCAAGGTGGAAACTTTAAATTGTAGGGGCTATAGGTTTAAGGTGAGAGGGGGAAAATTTAAAAATGTGCAACAAAAGCTTTTTGTACAAGGATGGTAGGTGCCTGCAACATATTATGAAGGAAAGTGGTAGAAGCAGATGCAATAGTAATATTTAAGAGGCATTTAGACAGAAACATGAAGAGGCAAGGGAAAGAGGGATGAGGGCCGGTGGGATTAGTTTATATTAGCGCAGTACCTGTTCCAATGCCATATTGTTTTATGATTTTGGGAATGGCTCAAATTAATTTAGCCAGAGATAATACCAGAGAGGAATTCAAATGAACATGGAGTACTGGGAAAGACAGATAGCACTAGAGTAGGAAATAGTAAGAGCATTGTTAACCATGTGTGAACTTGTCATGTGAACATACAGGCTTTAGAATCGCAAAAAAAACTTTTCTGGTTCTCGGCCTTACAATAGCAACAACTCTTCTTATTACTTAGGGCACTTTAAAAGGAGACTTAACAAACAAAATTCGATACAGAACTCCGTAATGAGATACTTGGACATGTGATGAAAAGATCAGTCAGAGAGGCAGTTTAAATGGTTGTGAAGTTATTGCAAATTGAACAGTTTGAAAAAGCTATTACAGAGTTTAGGACTTAGTTGCTTGAAGGCACTGCTGTCAATGGTGGGCCAGTAAAAAGAGAGAAAATTCAAGATATCAGAGTTGCAAAGTACCAAGCCAGCACGCATGGGGCAAGAAAGGTTGGGGTGAGAACACAAGAGAAGGATAGATTGGTATGGAGAGGATGTTTGTTGAAGGAAGAATGCTGCAAGATATTCCTTATGAACTTGCCATAGAATGGTATGGTGCATGCGTGCCATTACATCTCATATCCATCTGTAAACCAGTGTTTTGGAATCATCACAAAGTGTAGTTAAGACATCCCTATCTTCAAATGTAACAACAAATTATAGATACATGCCTACAGTTGTCATGAAATATCCCAAGGTTCCCACTGTTCCCAAATATCCCACAAGACCATTATTAGACAAACTTTACCATAAAATTTCATCAAATATCTGCCTAATTCAAACTTGAATATATTCAATAACATTCCTTCACTGTCCTCTGGAGAACTGTAAAATTAACTACCCTTTGAGAGAAAAACGCACTCCGCATTTCAAAATTAATGGGAGACCTCAAATTTCTAAGTTGCTCCCCCCTTGTTCTAGCGTCCCTGATCAGGGGAAGCATCCTCTCAGCTTTAACCCTGTCAGGTCTCCTCAGGATTTTATCTTTCAATAAGATCACCTCTCATTCTTCTAATGAGTACAGGCTCGACCTGTCCAACATCTCCACATTAGTTAACTCTTCTGAAGAGTTCAGAAAATAATAAAACAGCACAAGAAACCCTCAAATAGGTCTACACAACTTATTCATTCTGCTTTTCATCAAATATCACAGTGGTTCTTGAGTGGGCTTTGAAGCCACTGATCAGTTTTGTTCACAAACAATTATTTAGTTTTACCTAATCTGAGAATGACTTCTAAAGTTCATAGAATGTAATGTGCCAGCAAAATATCAGCTAAAAATTGATCGCAGTGATTGCATTTCATTGCTGGTTAAACATCAGTCAAACATTCATTGAATTACTCTAACCACCATTCATGAAGTAAATCTACTGGAAGTATTTTCTTATCTAATTCAAAATGTATAAAGGAATGCTTTTATATTTCAAAACTAAATGTTGACCTTCTTAACTCAATTCTTATGCTTTAATTCCAATTGTGTATCCCATGGTCTACACATTCCTAGCAACTGCAGATCTGAATTAATCAGCAACCAAAGTTTAAATCTCCTCCCTCTGCTGTTCAGTATTCTAAACCTGGTTCATGTGAGTAAAATTCATGGAATGAGATAAAATGCTTACAGAAGGAACTCAAATGTACAGCTGATGGTAGAAGTGAAAACAGTCATATTGACCCGAAATAAGGCATTATGTTGAAACTGCGCTTGAGACAAATTGTTTGGAATGATTGCAGGGGAGTTCCTGAGTACTTGACCACACTACTACAAGGTGGTATTGCGTGGTAAAAGTTACAAAATGCATGAAAAAAAACCTTTTTTATTATTGTCACTTGACGTAAGCAGAGTTAATTTCGTAACATTTTAATCTGCTACTGTGATCTTACTCAACCACAGCAGAATTAAACATGTGACATTATGCAGGAATGTTATGCTTGTTATAAAATTAAGCAGTGAATTAATGTTTTGAATGACAGCTGAAAGTATTCATCTGTCTTATGATTTGTTGCTGGTCAGCGTGGATCATTGTATCATTCTGGAGTTCTTCAGACTTTATGTTGTTGAATCTTTAAGTTGAAGTATTTGAATGGTACTTTCCAATAAAGAGAAGAAAAGAAATTAAAGGACCATGGGCAGCGAGTCCGTCCAGTGTTTTTAATCATTCAAAGGACTTACACTTTGCTGGCTGAGCCAGGGTTTATTGCCCATCTCTAGTTGCCCTTGAGAAGTGATGGTGAACTGTCTCTCGAACCGCTGCAATCCATGTCCTGTAGGTAAACTGACAATGACATCAGGGAGGGAGCTCCAGGATTTTCACCCAGTGCCATTTACGGAATAGCAATATATTTCCATTCAGGATGGTGAGTGGCTTAGAGGAAAGTATACAGATGATAGTGTACTCATGTAGGTGGGGTCCTTGTCCATCTGGGTGGGAGTGAGTTTAAAAGCTGTTTTCTAAAGAGCTTTGGTGAATTTCTTGTACCTTGCGCATAGTACATACTGCTGTTAATGAGTGTCAGTGATATAAGGACAGAATGTTTGTGGATGTGATGCCAATCAGTGAGCTGCTTTGTCTTGGATGGTGTCAAGTTTCTTGAAGACTTTTGGCAGTCCTCCAGTATTCTACCATACTCCTGACTTGGGTTTGTCAATGGTAAATAATAAAGAGTGGAGATACTTGCTGCACGATTCATAACCTCTGACCTTCTCTTAAAACCACAATGTTTAGATGATTATTCCAATTCAACTTTGGTCAATTGCAACCCGCAGGATATGATAGTGAGGGAGTCAGTGATGCCAATGCCACTGAATGTCAAGGAATGATGTTTTGTTCTGTCTTGTTCATTTCCTGGAATTTGTGAGACACAAATATTACTTGTCACTTATCAGCCCAAGCCTAGATATTGTTGAGGTCTTGATGCAGTTAGACATGGACTTCTTTGGCATCTGAGGAATCACAAATGGAGTTGAAGATCATGCAGTCAGTGAACATCCCTTCTGATCTTATGATGGAGGGAAGGTCATTGATGAAGCATCTGAGAATGGCCGGGCTAATAACCCTATCCTGAGGAACTCCTACAGAGATGTTCTGGAGCTGAGATGACTGACCTCCAACAATCACAACTATCTTTATTTGACTCCAACCAGCAGGGATACTTCCCCCCCATTCCCATTGACTCCAGTTTTGCTTCACCTCCTTGACATCACACTCAGTCAAATGCAGCTTTAGTATTGAGGACAGTCACTGTCATCTCACCACAGGAATTCAGCACTTTTAATGTGAACAAGGCTGTAACAAGGTCAGGAGCTGAACAACTCTTGTAGAACCCAAAATGAGCATCAGTGAGCAGGTTATTGTCAAGCAAGTACTGCTTGATTGCATTCTTGATGACCCCTTCCATGACTGAAGTGATGATTGTGGATAGAATGATGAGATGGTGATTTGCTGGGTTGAATGTGTCCTGATTTTTGTCAGCAAGACATATCTGGGCAACTTTCAATGCAGTCATGTAGATGTTAGTGTTGTAGCTGTACAACAATAGTTTGGGAAGGGGTGCACCGATTGTTGGTCTGTAAGCATTCATAATAATGCAGAATTTTAATAAGACTTTCAAAGAAATCCCACATTGTAGGGTCATCAATATAGTTAAAACGCATGGGATCCATGGTGACCTGACAATATCGATTCTGAATTGGCTTGCCCATAGAAGGCAAAGGGTAGTGGTGGAAGGATGTTTTTTCTGGCTGAAGTTCCGTGACTACTGGTGTTCCACAGGAATCCATACTGGGACATCTGCTGTTTGTGATTATATATAAATGACCTGGATGAAAAGGTAGGTGGGTGGGTTAGTAAGTTTGCAGATGATACAAAGAATAGTGGAGTTGTAGATAATGTAGAAGGTCGTCAAAGGATACAAAGAGCTATAGATCACTGGCAGATATAGGTGGAGAAATGGAAGGAGTTTAATCCAAGTATGAGCTTTGGCACTTTGGGAGATCAAATGTTCAGGAAGAGTATACAGTTAATGGTAGAACCCTGAACAGCGTTGATGTAAAGAGGGATCTCGGGGTTAAAGTCCACAGCTTCCCAAAAGTGGTCAAACAAGTGGATAGGGTGGTAAAGAAGGTGAATAGCATGCTTGCCTTTATTGTTTAGGGAACTGAGTACAAGTCAGGATGTCATGTTGTAGCTTTATAAGACTTTGGTTAGACCACACTTACAGTCTTGTGTTCAATTGTGGTCATCACATTACAAGAAGGATGTGGCAGAGGTTTGTCAGGATGCTGACTGGATTAGAGCGTATAAATGAGAAGGAGAGGCTAGAAAAACTCAGGGTGTTTTCTCGAGTAGTAGAGGCCAAATGGAGACTTGATAGAAGTCTATAAAAGTTTGAAATACGCAGATAGGGTTTACAGTCAGAATCTGTTTCCCAGAGTTGAAATGTCTAAAGCTAGGGGGCATGCATTTAAGGTGAGAGGGAGGAAGTTCAAAGAAGAGGTGAGGGGCAAGTTTTTCACACAGAGAGTGGTAGGAGTCTGGAACGTGCTGCCAGGAGTGGTGGTGGAGGGACATTTTGGACATCATGCCTGCACTGGTCATCAAGCAACTATCTACTCAAATCCTGCACTTGGCCAGTAGTGTTGTATGCCAAGACACTCCAAATGATCATCTAAATACTTCCTCAATGTTGTGAGGGTTCACGTCTCTCCCAGCCTTTCAGGCAGTTAATTACAGATATTTTTGATCCTCTGACTGAAAAAATCTTTCCTCACATCCTCTCTCACGCTCCTGCTCCCCAGCTTTCTCCTTCAGATTATTTGACCCTCTACCAAGTGACAAAGGTTTCTTCTGTGCACCCTATCTGTGCCCTTCATATTTTTTTACACCTCAATGGGATCTCCTCCTCAGCCTTCTCTGCTCTAAGGAAAATAACCCAAACCTATGTAGTTTCTTTTCATAGCTGAATTGCTCCAGCTCAGGCAATATCCTGATGAATCTCCTCTGCATCGTCTCAAATGCAATCACATCCTCCCAATAGTGTGGCAATCAGAATTGCATACAATAGCCCAGCTGTGACCTAACTAATATTGTATACAGTTTCAGCATAACCTCCCTGCTCTTGTATTCAACAAGAATAGGCCCTGCCTATAATGGGAATGGTGACAGGATTTGTCCTGATAAATATGAAGTTGGCTGATGGACAGACTTCCTGACCCCCATTTCCCAATGTGACCATTTTAGTGGATGTGGGCTCAGCACCCAGGAAGATCATCCACTGTCCTGAAAAAAGCAGCATCCTTCAGGTAGAATTTGTACAATACCATTCTACATCTTGATCCCTTTTGCATTCACTCCCACTGAGGCATAACAAAACTCTCAAACATCATTCACCAATGTCAATTGCCAACTCTACTCTTGCAATGTCTTTGAAACTATATTTTGACATTTTTTATGGAAGTTCTTTTGTGTATCTTGCCTGACTCAGTGATGATGACCAAATGACTGATAGTTCTTTGTATCCATTGTTTGCCTTCAGCTGGATTTTGAGCTCAGTAAAAGTGCTCAACCCTTTTCTTGGAAAAGGTTGTCACAAAGATGGGAGATATCTGTGGTGCATCTCTTCCCATGTCCAGATGGTACTGAGTAAAGGGATTGTCCAAGGAATGGAATAGCAGTGATGTTAGCAAGCAGCCAATCAAATTGAAGTGTTCACACACAGCAGCAAAGCAGAAAGTCATAAGCACTTCTTTTGCTTTATTTAAAATTTCAAACAGTGAAAGGAATTATAATTGGATTAAGAAATATGTGAAATAGGGATGCACAAACTTTTAAAATAAGACTTTTTTAAAACAATGAATGCTTTTATCATATGGAATAATTTGACACAAAATGGAACATTGGCTTTTCAGGCCCTGTGAAAGTGTTTAAAAGTAATGAGTTAGTATTCTTTCATTGAACGTGGGCATCGCTGAAAGACTGGTACTTATTGCTCATCCCTAATTATCCTTGAGAACGGGGTGGCAAGCCATCACCTTGAACTGTTGCACTCCATCCAAGTACACTTACAGAACTGCTTTGAAAAGGGAGTTCCAGGATTTAATTTTGATTAAAGAAATGGTGGTATAATTCCAAACCAATTGATGTGTGTGTGGCTTGGAAGGCAATTTGCCAGTGTACCTGTAATCTGATGCCCTTGTTCTTTTCAGTGGTACAAGTTTGGGTTTGGAAGGACCCTTTGTGACTTACTGCAGTGTGTCTTGAATACAGTAAATTCTGTTGTTGCTATGTGTCAGTGGTAGAAGAATGAATGCCAAAGATGTAAGATGAATTGCCAAATAAGTAGGCTGCTTTGGCCTGGCTGTTGTTGAGCTTCTTGAATGGTATTCCTGCTGTTTTCATATGTGAAGAACATTCCATCACACTCCTGACTTGGGCCTTATGAGTAGTGGACAGGCTTTGGGGAGTCCAAAGGTGGGTTTCTCACCTCAGTATTCCGAGCATTGGATCTGTGTTTGCAGTCACAGCATTTACTTGACTAGCCCTTTCAACTTATAGTCAATGGTAAACCACAGGATGTTGATAGAGGGTTAGCCAGTGATGCTCATGTCACTGAATGTCAAGAGGGAATGGTTAATTTTGCTCTCTTGTTGGAAATGGCCATTGTGCAGCATAAATATTGTGAGTCCAGTTTCACCTTATTCAACAAGGTCTAACATTTTCAACGATTTTCCAGTCACAATAACTGAAATAAGACCATAAGACATAGGAGTGGAAGTAAGGCCATTCGGCCCATCGAGTCCACTCTGCCATTCAATCATGGCTGATGGGCATTTCAACTCCACTTGCCCGCATTCTCCCCGTAGCCCTTAATTCCTTGTGACATCAAGAATTTTTCAATCTAAAGTGCAAGAGCAAGTTCTTTGAACAGAATGTGTTTCCTCTGTTTGCAGTCTGGGGCTGCTTTAAAAGTGCATGTAGTGGACAAGCATCAGATCACAGCAAACAGCTGCAAGACTTCTAGGTTATTCTATATTATTTCTGTAATTACTGATTCTTTTAGATTCAGTAATATTTTGTGATGTTTAGATCAGAGTTTCTAAATGGTATAAGTTGAAGTTAAAATCTGTCCTCCGAACAGACTGTCCCCTTACACACCACAAGTTACACCTGCCCAGGCCATGCACTCCTCACCATCTTTCCCCAAGCTCCTGTTTAGTCATGACTGAAAGGCAGTGGACAGCCAAGGTCAGCTCTATCTCCACCTGTAGTAGCTTGTTCATGAGCTCTGCATGCTTGTTCCACCAGCATTTAAATTGGACCTTGTGGTTAAAATTACCATGGACTCTGTTGGTGGGAAATCATCTCATCAAAACATTTTCCCTTTGGAATGCCAGTGTGAATTGAAATCCATGTCCCTGAGCAAGCAAGGTTGTTAAATGCAAAATTTGAAGAAAATTTTCCAATCGAAAATGATTGGGTGACTCTTGGTATTTCTTGCATTATGGCACAATGCAAAAAATAAAATAGCATACAGCTGAGTTTTATCATTAAGGACATTACATAAAAATGCCTTCTCTTGCTCTGATTGCATATAATGTACCTGGCAATAATTCCACTAATTAGTATAAACAGCACTAGCTCACTGATCTCACTGAAACTAAAATATGCAGTGTATTAAAGTTGCTCATTATGTTTCCTTTTATAACATGACAATAAACTTCTTCCATAAAAGTCATCCTTTATCTAATTATAGAATCCCTACAGTTTGGAAAGAGGCCATTCAGCTAATCAAGTCTGAATAAACCCTCTGAACAGTATCCCACACAGACCCAACCCCCGACATTTCCCATGGCCAATCCATCTAACCTGGACTTCCCTGGACACTATAGCATGATTTAGCATGGCCAATCCACTTACCTTGTTTGTCTTTGGACTGTGTGAGGAAACCGGAACACTGGAGGAAACCATGCAGGCACAGGGACAATGTACAGACTCCACATAGACAGTCTCCCAAGGATGAAATCAAACCCAGATCCTTGACACTGTTAACCAGCAGTGCCAACCACTGAGCCACCATGCCACCCATTATGTATTACATTCTGATAAAGCTTTTGCATGGAACATATTTTATTAATTTCTCTTCCTCCATGTCCCCCAACCAAATTTCTTCCCTTCTTTTCTGATTTACTTTCAAGACTATCTTTCATATAAGAGGGCAGATGTGCAGTGTTGACTCAACTGTTAGTGATCTTTGTTCTGTGTCCGGAGGTAGAAGTTTAAATCCCAGCAGAAGAGATTTGAACTGCACTTTCAGAGATGCTGTCTTCAGATGCAATATTAATCTGTGCCCTTTTGTGCGGCATATAAGATGCTGTTTTTTTTCTGTATTTCATGGTATATAGATGTTGTTGGCAAGACTAGCTTTGGTCGTCTAAACCCAAATTTCTCTTCTGCAGAAAAATAATATCTGGCCCATATTTATCCCTCAACCACCATCAGGAAAACAGAGTAGTCAGACATTATCACATTAATGTTTGAGGAATCTTGCTGTGCACAACTTAGAACATAGAACATAGAAAAATACAGCGCAGTACAGGCCATTTGGCCCTCGATGTTGCGCCGATCCAAGCCCACCTAACCTACACTAGCCCACTATCCTCCATATGCCTATCCAATGCCCATTTAAATGCCCATAAAGAGGGAAAGTCCACCACTGCTACTGGCAGGGCATTCCATGAACTCACAACTCGCTGAGTAATGAATCTACCCCTAACATCTGTCTTATACCTACCACCCCTTAATTTAAAGCTATGCCCCCTCGTAATAGCTGACTCCAAACGTGGAAAAAGGTTCTCATGGTTAACCCTATCTAAACCCCTAATCATCTTGTATACCTCTATCAAGTCACCCCTAAACCTTCTTTTCTCCAATGAAAACAGCCCCAAGTGCCTCAGCCTTTCCTCATACGATCTTCCTACCATACCAGGCAACATCCTCTGCACCTGTTCCAGTGCCTCCACATCCTTCCTATAATATGGTGACCAAAACTGCACACAATACTCCAGATGCGGCCGTACCAGACTCTTATACAACGGCTACATGACCTCAGGACTCTGGAACTCAATTCCTCTACCAATAAAAGCCAGTATGCCATATGCATTCTTCACAGCATTATTTACCTGGGTGGCAACTTTCAGAGATCTGTGTACATGGACACAAGATCCCTCTGCTCATCCACACTACCAAGTATCTGCCAATTAGCTCAGTACCCCATCTTCTTGTTAGTCTTACTAAAGTGAATCATTTCACACTTACCTACATTGAACTCCATTTGCCACCTTTCTGCCCAGCTCTGCAGCTTATCTATATCCTGCTGTAACCTGCCACATCCTTCCTCACTGTCAACAACTCCACCGACTTTCGTATCATCCGCAAACTTGCTCACCCAACCTTCTAGCCCCTCCTCCAGGTCATTTATAAAAATGACAAACAGCAATGGGCCCAAAACAGATCCTTGCGGAACACCGCTAGTAACTGCACTCCAAGATGAACCTTTACCATCAACTACAACCCTCTGTCTTCTTCCAGCCAGCCAATTCCTAATCCAAACCTCCAACGCACCCTCAATGCCATACCTCTGTATTTTTTGCAGTAGCCTACCATGGAGAACCTTATCAAATACCTTACTAAAATCCATATATGCCACATCTACCACTTTACCCTCGTCCACCTCCTTAGTCACCTTCTCAAAAAATTCAATAAGGTTTGCCATTACAAAACCACGTTGACTATCCTTGATCACATTATTCCTATTCAGATGTTCATAAATCCTATCCCTTACAATTCTCTTGAAGACTTTGCCCACAACCAAAGTGAGACTCACCGGCCTATAGTTACTAGGGTTATCCATACTCCCCTTCTTGAACAAGGGAACCACATTTGCTATCCTCCAGTCTTCTGGCACTATTCCTGTAAACAGCGAGGACATAAAAATCAAGGCCAATGGCTCTGCAATCTCCTCCCTTTCTTCCCAGAGAATCCTGGGATAAATGCCATCAGGCCCAGGGGACTTACCTATTTTCACCCTTTCCAGAATTTCCAACACCTCTTCCCTACATACCTCAAAGCCTTCCATTCTAATTAATTGTGACTCAATATTCACATCGGCAATAATGTCCTGTTCCTGAATGAATACTGACAAAAAGTATTCATTCAGTGTCTCCCCAATCTCTTCAGCCTCCACACGCAACTTCCCACTACTATCCTCGATTGGACCTATTCCTACCCTAGTCATTCTTTTATTCCTGACATACCTATAGAAATCCTTTGGGTTTTCCCTAATCCTACCAACCAAGGACTTTTCATGTCCCCTCCTTGCTGCTCTTAGCTCTCTCTTTAGATCCTTCCTGGCTACCTTATAACTCTCAATCGTCCTAATTGAACCTTCACGCCTCGTCTTTACATAGGCAGCCCTCTTCCCTTTAACAAGGGATTCCAATTCCTTATTAAACCATGGCTCCCTCACACGACCCTTTCTTCCCTGCCTGACAGATACACACTTATCAAGGACACTCAATAGTTGCTCCTTGAACAAGCTCCACAAAGTCCCCAAAGTGCTTCCCTACCTCCAATTCTAACACCTGGCCTGGTTCGTTACCCAGAACCAAATCCAGTATGGCCTCACCTCTTGTTGGCCTGTCTACATATTGTGTCAGGAAACCCTCCTGCACACATTGGACAAATACCGACCCATCTAACGTACTTGAGCTATAGCTTTCTCAGTCAATATCTGGAAAGTTAAAGTCCCCCATAACAACCACCCTATTACTTTCACTCTTCTCCTGAATCATCCTCGCAATCCTTTCTTCTACATCTCTAGGACTATTAGGAGGCCTGTAGGAAACTCCTAACAGGGTGACCTCACCTTTCCTATTTCTAACCTCAGCCCTTTCCACCGCTGTAATACTATCTTTGACAAGCAATGCCACACCTCCCCCTCTTTTACCCCCACCTCTGGCCCGACTAAAACATTTAAACCCTGGAACCTGCAACAGCCAATCCTGTCCCTGTTCTACCCATGTCTCCGTAATAGCCACAACATCAAAATCCCAGGTACCAACCCACGCTGCAAGTTCACCTACCTTATTTCGTATATTTCTCGCACTGAAGTATACACACTTCAAGCCACCTTCCTGTTTACAGGCACCCTCCTTCGAAATTGATGTCATGTTCCTAACCTCCCTACACTCCAGGTCCTGCACCCTAAAGCTACAGTCTAGGTTCCCATGCCCCTGCAGAGTTAGTTTAAACCTCCTCGAAGAGCACTAGCAAACCTCCCCCCAAGGATACTGGTGCCCCTCAGGTTCAGGTATAGACCATCCTGTTTATAGAGGTCGCATCTTCCCCAGAAAGAACCCCTCCTGCACCATCCCTGCAGCCACGCATTTAACTGCTCTCTCTCCCTATTCCTCGACTCTCCAACACATGGCATGGGTAACAAACCAGAGACAACTCTGTTTGTTCTAACTCTGAGCTTCCAACCTAGCTCCCTGAAAGCCTGCCTAACATCCTCATCCCTCTTCCTACCTATGTCGTTGGTGCCAATGTGGACCATGACTTTGGGCCGCTTCCCCTCCCCCTAAAGGACACATAAAACTCGATCAGAGACGTCACGTACCCTTGCACCTGGGAGGCAACATACCAAACGTGAGTCTCTCTCACCCCCACAAAACCGCCTATCTGTGCCCCGAACTATCGAGTCCCCAATAACTATTGCTCTGCTCTTCTCCACCCTTCCCTTCTGAGCAACGGGGACAGGGTCCGAGCCAGAGGCCTGAACCCCATTGCTTACCCCTGGTAAGCCGTCCCCCCCACAAGTATCCAAAACGGTATACTTGTTCTTCAGGGGAACGGCCGCAGGGGGTCCCTGCATTGGCTGCTTCCACCCAGTCCCCCTCACTGTCACCCATCTGTCTGCAATCTTTGGAGTTACTACTTCCCTAAAGCTCCGATCTATGACCCCCTCTGCCTCCCGAATGATCCTAAGTTCATCCAACTCCAGCTCCAGTTCCCTAACATGGTCTTGGAGGAGCTGGAGATGGGTGCACTTCCTGCAAGTGTAATCAGCAGGGATGGCCATGGCATCCTTCACCTCAAACCTGTTGCAAGAGGAACATTGCACTGCTTTCACTGCCATCCCTCTAAAAGTAACCATTAAAAAAAATGGCAGCTACATTTCCTAAATTACAGCAATGACTGCACTTCAAAAGTGTCTCATTGGCTACAAAGCACATAGGGACATTTTCAGATCCAGAAAGGCACTGTGCAAATGTTAGACTTTCACTTTAGCTACTTTCGGAATCACCTTAACTGTAAACCATAGTATGGTTAGAGAACAGAAGGAAATGATTTGGACAATTGTGTCTCTTTCTACAAGCTCAATTCATCAATTGCCAGGATACTGCACACTTTTCCACCTTACATATGAGGACTAATTACCTTTGAAATACTACGATTGAGCACAGATGAGTGAGTGGAGCTAAAATGCCGATTTATAATAATCAAATTGAATAATGAAAAAGACATGAGGGGCTGAATGACCTCATTTCTATCATGGGACAGCATGTAAGATAATGTTGTGCAGTCACTATGTACAAAACAATGAAAAGATTTTTACTTGTAAGCATATAGTAATACATTTACATCAAGCAAATTAGAAAAAGAAACAGAAAATAATCAAAGTCAGAGACAAGATGGGTGGATTGACTCATTTTTGGACTGCAAATTTTGTGTAATTGTGTAAATTCACAGCACATACTGATGGAAACTTAACTTTGATATTTTATCTGACTCCAACTGTTCAATTTGGAGTCACAGTGATGATATATAATCTGTTTGTTCTCTGCAGAGCAGAAAAATGATTTGGCACATTATATGCCTATAGATCTTTCCATGCTCAGTAAGGGTGACCATAATATTCCTCCTACACAACCAGATTCTTTCAATTCTGAACATTGATATGCTCAGATTATTCAGTTGTAACTAGCAAAAGACTACGGAGATGATTTAACTGTTTAGTACCCAAAAAAATCAGCAACTAATTACATAGTTGACCTTGAAAAGATCACAGGCTATCTCATCCCACGATATTTCTATTATAACACTGCCTGCAGTTTGCAAATGATGTTGTACTCACCTTATGAAGCTAGGCTATTCATTTTTCTCAAGCTGTACTTGGCAACAATAGAAAACCCTTGCACTCTGTTTCTCTATGTCAGGCACTTTCCCAAGCAGCCTATTGTATTCACCAAGAATCGCTACTGACTGGTGAGCATTCACCATGTTCCTACCAGATTTATGCAGAAGTTCTAACTAAGAATTGTTCAAAATAACCAGTCAAAAATATCCATACATCTGACATGCATTAAATCTCCAAATTTCTTGATAGAATTAATGAGTTTGGAGAAGATTTCTGGATTTAAGTTTGCTCAGCGAGCTGGACGATTCATTTCCAGACATTTTGTCACCATACATAACATCATCAGTAAGCTTCTGGTGAAGCACTGGTGGTATGGCATGCTTTTTATTTATGTGTTTAGGTTTCCTTGAGTTGGTGTAGTCATTTTCTATAGTGATGTCATTTCCTGTTCTTTTTCTCAGTAGGCGGTAAATGGGATCCAGGTCAATGTGTTTGTTGATATAGTTCCGGTTGGAGTGCCATGCTGCTAGGAATTCTCATGCATGTCTCTGTTTGACTTGTCCTAGGATGGATGTAGTGTCCCAGTCGAAGCAATGTCCTTCCTCATCTGTATGTAAGGATATTAGAGACAGAGTGTCATGTCTTCCAAGTTATTTTGTATATTACATTTGTTTTGCTCGTTGTCTGTATAGGGTCTTCAAGTTCATTAGCTGCTGTTTTAATGTGTTGATGGGTTTGTGGGCTACCGTGATGCCAAGAGGTCTGATTGGTCTCACAGTCATTTCTGAGATATCTTTGATGTAGGGGAGAGTGGCCAGGGTTTCTGGATGTGTCATGTCTGCTTGTTTGCTGAGAAATCAGTGGACTATGTTCATTGGGTGCCCATTTTTTTGAATACACAATACAGATGATTTTCCTCTGCTCTTCATAGTTCCTTTGTGCTGCAGTGAGTGGTGGCTTGTTCAAATAATGTTCTAATGCAGCTTCATTTATGGATGTTGGGACGATTGGTTCTGTAGTTTAATATTTGTTCCGTGTGTGTTGCTTTCCTGTAGCCAAACAGAGACACGCACGAAAATTCCTCGAAATATGGCATTCCAACTGGAACTCTGTCAACAAACACATTGACCTGGATGCCATTTACTACCCCCTGAGAAAAAGAGCAGGAAATGACATCACCACATGAAATGATATCACTACAGGAAATTACATCACCAATTTCATCATAAAAAGTCAGCCATGCCACCAGTGCTTCACCGGAGGTTCACTGATGATGTTACTTAGCATGGTGATGAAACATCTGAAAACAAACCTTCCAGCTCAGCAAGCAAACTTACATCCAGTATTGATAGAATCTTCTCGCTTTCTTCCTAGTGGGATCATTTATGGCTTGGGAATCCTACTGTAAGATTTACATGCCTCTTGGTTGCTCCTTTCTCAAAGCAAGCTAATTATCGTGCAGTGTCCAGGTTCACCAACTGATTCACAGGGGTGGGCAAGAGCACATGCCTGAAAGAACAATATAATATCTACTGAGCAGGATCAGCAATTGCAACAATGCTTGTAGGAAACACTCCATTGTGAAGACTTTCCCTTTGTTTCCAATTGACTTTAATCTAAGCAGGTCTCAATCAAAACCCACTTGGTCACATCTTGCCTCACCAGCAGTCATTTTCACTTCACCACTGGAATTCACCACTTTTTAAAAGTGATTTCAAATTTACAGCAAAGAAAGTGGCCATTTGGCCCATCATGTCTGTGCTGATTCCCTGCAAAAGAAATTCACCTTTTGCTTTGCTCCTGCCGTTTACTGATAGCCCTGCCCTCATTTTCCCCTTTTCAGATAATGATCCAATTGTCCTTTGAATGCAGTGATTAAACCTACCTCCATTAGGATTATACCCATCCACTTCTCAGGGAAAGCTTTCCAAATTCTAACAACTCACTGTGAGAAAATAAATAATTTTCACATTGCATCGCCCATTCACAGATGGGAATAATCTATTCTCAATGTTCTCTCTTCCAAAGAAAGAAGTTCCAGCTTCACTAAACTATCTACCAAATTGAATTTCTTCATCCCTGGGAGCAATCTTGTAAATCTTTTCTGCACTCTCTCAAACACCTTTACATTCTTCCTCTACTGGAACTATTAGTCCATTGAAGGCCAAACCAGTCTTTTATACCAGTTGAAAATATTCTAAGCCTAGTATCCCATAAGTTTTATTGACCACAGAATCCACCTACTTGCCACCTTCAATGATTGATAAAAGTATAACACTCATCCCTCTGCTCCTACACACTACAGAATTGTAGCAATTATTTTGTAGTGTCTTTTCATGTTCTGCTTACCAAAATGAAATCACTTCACACATCCCTGCATTAAATTCAACTTGTCACTTGTCCTCACATATCCCCAATGTTTCTGAGTACAAAGAACAAAGAAGAACAAAAAAAATTCCAGCACAGGAACAGGTCTTCAGCCCAACAAGCCTGCGCCAATTCAGATCCTGTATCTAAACCTGTCACCTATTTTCCAAGAATCTGTATCCCTCTACTCCCTGCTCATTCAAATATCTGTCTAGATACATCTTAAATGATGCTATCATGCTTACCACTACCACCTCCACCAGCAAAGTGTTTCAGGTACTCTCCACCCTCTATGTAAAGTATTTTCCATGCATATTACCCTTATGTTTAGAATTCTGACAGTACTAGATAGGATGTTCCTGATGACTGGGGAGTCTAGAAACAGGTGTTACAGTCCAATGTAATGGAGTGGGCCACTTAAAACTGAAATGAGGAGAAATCAGTCAGTCAAGTGATGGAAGGTGTCATCAACAGTGCTATTGAGAGCATCTACTCAACAATATCCTGTTCAGTGATGCCCAGTTTGAGTACGTCAGGGCCAGTCAGCTCCTCACCTCATGAGACAAAAATTCCAGAGGTTTCATCAGAGTGACAGCCATTGAAATCAAGTCACTGTGTGGGCGGCATGGTGGCACAGCGATTAGCACTGCTGCCTCACAGCGCCAGAGACCGGGGTTCAACTCCCGACTCAGGCGACTGTGTAGAGTTTGCACATTCTCCTCGTGTCTGTGTGGGTTTCCTCCGGGTGCTCCGGTTTCCTCCCACAGTCCAAAGATGTGCAGGTCAGGTGAATTGGCCATGCTAAATTGCCCGTAGTGTTGGGTAAATGTAGGGGAATGGGTGGGTTGCGCTTTGGCGGGTCGGTGTGGACTTGTTGGGCCAAAGGGCCTGTTTTCACACTGTAAGTAATCTAATTTAATGTGACATTCAACTGAGAATGACATCAAAGAGTCAAGAGTGTGGTGCTGGAAAAACACAGCAGGTCAGGCAGCATCCAAGGAGCAGGAGAATTGACGCATAAACCTTTCAGCTTGACTCTGATCTCCAGCATTTGCAGTCCTCACTTTCTCCCATCAAGGACCCCGAGCAATGGAATCACTACTGATTGAAGTCATACTTGGGTCACAGGAAGACAGCTGTGGTTGTTGGAAACTAGGTCTTCTCAGTTCCAGGACATTTATGCAGGAGTTGCTCAGGGTAGTGTCCTAGGTCTAACCACCTTCAACCGTTTCATCAATGATTGTCACGCCATCATAAGGTGGGGAATCATCAGAAGTGAGGTTGTTCGCTGATGATCGCACAATGTTCAGTATCATTTGCGACTCCTCGGATAGTAAAACTGTTTATGTTCAAATACAACAACATCTGGACAGTCAGGTTAGACTGGCAAGTAACTATCATACCACAGAAATGCCAGTCAATGACCATCTTCAATCAGAGGCAAATCTAACCACCACTCCTTGACATTTAATGCTATTACCATCACTGAATCTCCCATTATCAACATTCTTGGGGTTACCATTGATCAGAAATTCAACTGGATTTGCCAAATAAACACAGTGGCTACAGGAATTTTTCAGAGGCTAGGAATCCTGTGGCAAGAAACTCATGCCCTGGCTCTCCAAAGCCTGTCCATCGTCTACAAGGTGGGAGGGTGATGAAATACTTTCCCACTTGCCTGCACAGGTGAAGCTCCGACAATATCCAAGAAGTTTGACATCATCCAGGACAAAACAACCCAATTGATTGGCACCACATCCACAAGTATCCAACTCCTCCACTACCAATGCTCACAGTGGCAGCAGTGTTTATAAATGACAAGAAACTGCAGAAATTTATGAAAGATCCTTAAACAGTGCCTTCCAAACACACAGACTCTTTCATCTAGAAGGAAAAGGACAACAGGTATATGGGAACACCACTACCTGCAGGTTCCCTTCCAAGCCACTCACCATTCTGACTTGGAAACATATTGTCATTCCTTCACTGTCGCTGGGCCAAAAACCTGGAAATCCCTCCTGAATGATATTCTGGGTCAACCCAAAGCATATGGATGCAGCAGTTCAAGAAGGCAGGTCACCACCAACTTCTTCAGGAGCAAGTAGGGGACAACGCAATAAATGCTGGCCAGCCGGTGATGCAATGTCCCACGAATGAATTAAAAAACTCTTTACCCAGAGAATGGTGATCCTGTGGAGCTCTTTTCCTTTAAAAAGCAACTAAGGCCAGAAGTCTGAATATTTTCATGAAGGAATTAAACATGTCTTTAGTGCTAAAGGGATCAAAGGGCTAAAGCTGGAACAGGGTACTGAGTAGGAAGATCAGCCATTTGCATGCTGAATAGTGGAGCAGGCTCAAAGGAACTACTTGTGTGCCAATTTTCTACCTAAGTTGCTTTATCAAATGCCTTTGGAAGTCTGTGTGCAATACATCAACAGCATTGATCTCCTAAAGCTTCTCTGTTACTTCATCAAACACTCAAGCAAGTTACTTAAAGGCAATTTGTCCTTCATAAATCCATGCTGCCTTTCCTCAATTAACCTCTCGACTTTGTTTACCTGTACAGATTCAGCCTCATCTGAAGCGTATTTCCAGTACTTCATGTTGTTCTAGTGTAGTTTGGGTGTAGGGTTAAGCAGAGCCTCGCTCCAGCAGAATGTTACAAAATTTAGTTTGTGATTTTTTTTGCTATCCTGCATTGCTTCTGAAAGCTTGTTTAAATTTCCACAAGAATTGTTTTGGTTTCCAGAATACAGAATACGTACTAATTTTGAATAAGCTAGAAAAATTAATATCAATCTGGTCACAGGACCGCACAAGAAAAAGTAAACTGGATGAATACATTTTCCAGCTGAAGAAAACCTCTCCACGTGAAAGATTGGAATCGACAACTCACTCTGAAATAGATAGGGCATATTCTCTGGCGCTTTGCATTTTGGGTTATCCTACCTACCATTATACGATGTGATCATAAAATATATTCTACTAAATTCAGTTCAGGAGAATCGTGTTTGGAACAGACAATATGAAAGAGAGACAATAAGTAATAGATAAAGAGAACGCAAACCGAATTCCCGGTGCGAATTCCAGGGCTGACGAAAATCTATGTATATCTCAGCAAACAACAACCGATTTCCGTTCCCACTCTGGTAAAACTAAGACATTTGTAGTGATTATTTTTGTAAAATAACAAAATGATATTGATCGATCGAATTCATTATTGCTTGAGTTCCCTGCACCCCAGTCCCTGAAGTGTAAACAATTTGATCACCCTATCAAACACGGACAATGCGAAGTACATTTTTACCTTGACTGTGAACAATATATTCCAGAAAATTTAATTCCCATTCCATATACTCTCCGGCCAATCCCAGAAGACTGACTGTCTTATTACCAGCATGACGTCCAGTGTGTGTCGGCATGGAGTATAACTTCACAGCCAGTTTGCATATTACTTAAAACAACGCCCTGGGCAAAATTAGCACATTAAATTTCAGGGTAAAAGTACAATAGATCCCAGAAATCAGAAATAATCCGAAATAACGACAGAAAATGATATAAATTCCAAGCAAGTCAGACAGCTGCTATGTGGAAATAAACGAAGTTGACTTCTTAGGTCAGTGACTTCATTAATTGATTTATTATTTTAATTAAAAAATGAGGTCTGCAGATGCTGGAGATCACAGCTGCAAATGTGTTGCTGGTCAAAGCACAGCAGGCCAGGCAGCATCTCAGGAATAGAGAATTTCCTGAGATGCTGCCTGGCCTGCTGTGCTTTGACCAGCAACACATTTGCAGTTATTATTTTAATTGTTGGTTATATGTGGTTTTATGGAAATATTAGGATTTTTTAAAAAAGAATTTGAAGTAGTCTGTGTGCGTGTGGATTTGGAGGAAGTACCTCAACTAAATTCTCATCTCCACTTCGACCCACTCCTGGAGATTTGATTATGTGATATTTACTAGCATGGTATTTGATCATGTGGCATTCTGGATCCAGAACAAGCCCTCTCCACCACCACACTGCAGTGACAGCAAGTGTGTACCATTTACAAGGTGTATTGCACCTTCAGTATCACAAAGGCAGCAAAGAACAAAGAAAATTACAGAATAGGAACTAGCCCTTTGGTTCTCCAAGCTTGCGCCATTACAGATTCTCTATCTAAACCTGTCACGTATTTGCTAAAGATTTGTCTGTCTAGATACATCTTAAATGATACTATCATGCCCGCCTCTACCATCTCCACTAGCAATGCATTCCAGGCACCCACCACTCTCTGCATAAAAAAACTTTCCATACATATCTCCCTTTTTCCCCAGTAATTGAGTCCCCCACTCTGAGAAAAAAAAGCTTCTTGCTATCCACTCTATCTATACCTCTCATGATTTTGTAGACCACAATCAGGTCCCCTCTCAACCTCTGTCTTTCTAATGAAAATAATGCTCATCTAAACAATTTCTCTTCACAGCTAGCACCCTCCATACCAGGCAACATCCTCGTAAACCTCCTCTGCACCTCTCCAAAGCATCCACATCTGTTTCGTAATGTGTTTGGTAATGTGATGACCAGAACTGTATGCAGTATTCCAAATGTGGCCAAACCAAAGTCCTATACAAATATAACATGACCTGCCCACTCTTGTCCTCAATACCCTGTCTGATGAAGACAAGTATACCATATGCCTTCTTGACCACTCTATTGTCCTGCATTGTTATCTTCAGGGAACAATGGACCTGAACACCCAGATCTCTCTGTATATTGATTTTCCCCAGGGCTTTTCAATTACTATATAGTTCGCTCTTGAATTGGATCTTCCAAAATGCATCAGCTCTTATTTGCCCAGATTGAACTCCATCTGCCATTTGTCTGCCCACTCTACAATCTATCTATATTTTGCTGCATTCTCTGACAGTCCCCTTCACTATCTGCTACTCCACCAATCTTAGTGTCATCTGCAAACTTACAAGGGAATGTCAAGGGAATACCACCAGCAGCAAATTCTTCTCAAAACCACGCACCATCCTGACTTGGCACTGTAAAACTGTACCTTCATTGTTGCTAGGTCAAAATCTCAGAGCTCATTTCCTAACAGCACCACCTCCCCACCATTACTGCACCCACACCATAGATTTATGTAAAATAGACAGCTCACCACCACCTTCACAACTGCAATTAAATGAACAATAAATGATGGTCAAGACTGGAGCTGCCATATCCCATGAAAGAAAGCAAGATTAATGAGAGAGACCAAATGGATTCCACAAATACATTAAGGAAAAATAGGTAACTAGGGAGAGAACCAGGCCCCTTAAAGATCAGTAAGGCTGTCTATGTATGGAACCACAGGAAATAGAGAGAATATAAAATGAGTATTTTGTATCAGTGTTTACTGTGGAGAAGGATATGGAAGATAGCAAACGTGGGGAAATAAATAGTGTCTTCTTGAAAAATGTCCATATCACAGAGTAGGAGGTGCTGGATGACTTAAAATGCATAAAGGTGGATACATCCCCAGGACCTGATCAAGTGTATCCTAGAACTCTTTGGGAAGCTAGGGAAGTGATTGCTGGGGCCCTTGTTGAGATATTTGTATCATCAATAACCACAGGTGAGGTGCTGGAAGACTGGAGGTTGTCTCCCTTGGAGTCAATATTGAAGAAATGTGTGAATGAAAAGCCAAGTGACTATAGGCTGGTGAACCTGACATTGGTGGTAGGCAAGTTGTTAGAGGGAACGCTGGGAGACAGGATTTACATGTACTTTGAAAGGCAAGGACTAACTAGAGATAGCCAACATGGTTTTGTGCATGGGAAATTGTGTCTCACTAACTTTATTGTGTTTGATGAGGACAGGGTGGTTGGAGTGTAGGAGCTGCACTTTGGTGGGTCAGTGTGGACTTGTTGGGCCGAAGGGCCTGTTTCCACACTGTAAGTAATCTAATCTAATATGGACTTCAGTAAGGTGATCAACAATGTTTCTCACAGTAGACTGGTTAGCAAGGTTAGATCACACAGAATAGGGGGATAATTAGCTTTTTGGATACAGAACTGGCTCAAAGATAGATGACAGAGTGTGGTGATGGAAGGTTGCTTTTCAGATTGGAGACCTGCAACCAGTGGTGTGCCACAAGGATCAGTGCTGAGTCCACTGCTTTTTGTCATTTATATAAATGATTTGGATTTGAACATAGGGGGTTTGGTTAATAAGCTTGCAATTTACACCAAATTGGAGGTGTAGTGGACAGCAGAGAATTTTACTTTAGAGCACAACAGGATCTTGTTCAGCTGGGCCAATCGGCTGAGGAATGGCAGATGGAGTTTAGTTTAGATATATGTGAAGTACTGCATCTTGGAAAGGCAAATCAGGACACGACTTATACACTTAATGGTAAGAACCTGGGGAGTGTTGCTGAAGAGATACTTGGAGTGCAGGTTCATAGTTCCTTGAAAGTAGAGTTGTAGGTGGATAGGAGAGTGAAGAAGGCATTTGGTATGCTTGGCTTTATTGGTTCTTGAATTGAGTGTAGGAGTTGGGGTGTCATGTTGCAGCAGGACAGGACATTGGTTAGGCCACTATCAGAAGACTGTGTGCAATTCTGGTCTCCGTGCTATAGAAAGGGTGTTGTGAAATTTGAACAGGTTTAGAAAAGATTTACAAGGATGTTACCAGGGTTAGGGGATTTGAGCTATAGTGAGAGGCTGCATAGACTTGGGGCTATTTTCCCTGGAGCATTGGAGGCTGAGGGTGACCTTATAGAAGTTCGTAAAATCATGCAGGACATGGACAGGTTGAATAGTCAAGGTCTTTTCCCTGGGGTAGGGGAGTCCAGAACTAGAGGACATAGGTTTAAGTTGAGAAGGGAAAGATTTAAAAGAGATATAAGGGGCAACGTTTTCATGCAAAAGGTGGTGTGTGTATGGAATGAGTTGCCAGATGAAATGGTGGAGGCTCGTACAATTACAACTTTTAACTGGATGAGTATATGGATTGGAAGGATTGAGAGGGATATAGACCAAATGCTGGCAAATGGAATTAGATTTAACTAGAATACCTGGTCAATGTGGATAAGTTAGATCAAAGGGTCTCTTTCCTTACTCTATATCTCTATGACTCGAACTAAAAATTAAACACTGCGCATGGATTGCTTCACCACATGGCAATGGACTGTGTAGCATGTTATTATTATTTGGCAATATTATTGCATTCACCTTTGTTGAGTGTAATGCTTTCTTAACACAGCATGGCTATGGACTGAATATGGATCTATGTCATTTCTGAAGTGAACGTAGTCTATTCTGGCAGTATCCATTCATGCATGACTGTCTCTTCCACAGCTGGCACAGAAAGATAATATTGGCCTGACTTTTCTTTCCTTCTAGCAGACTCTCTTTTCTACCATCTTTTAAATTCCATTCTTCTCTGCGTTTCCTGTCTACATTCTGACTAGTTATCTCCAGGAACTCCAGTCAGCAGCAAAAATTCACCATGCATCAACTCCAATCAGTTATATCTGAGCTCTTGTTTGCAGGCGTCTTTATATTCCAAACATGGGTAAACTTTGGCTTCATGCCAAAAGTCCTTTCAAGTTGAAATATCTGTAAAGTTTGCAATAGACTGCACACTGTAATAACAAGAAAGTAAACAAAAACCAAATATGTAAACCTAATTCATTTCACCGACTCTCCTCAAAGGTTCAGTTTCAGGGAGATAAGTCACAAAGCTATCTAAATATTAAAAAAATCAACGTATCGACAGTGATCATCGCAACTCAAAGTGAACTCTTCCTTCAGCCAATTTCTGTTATTCCAACCTAGAGATTCTTTTACTCTCTCACATACTCATATTCTATTTGAATGTCATTATTTCAGTCCTACCCATTTGTGTGTATCTCTCTCCCTTGTCCAGTTTCCGTGCTTATCTTTTCCTCCAGGGTGGCACAGTGGCTCAGTGGTTTGCACTGCTGCCTCACAGCACCAGGGACTGGGTTCGATTCCTGCCTCATATGACTATATGTGTGGAGTTTGCATATTCTCCCTGTGTCTGTCTGGGTTTCCTCTAGGTGTTCTGGTTTCCTCCCATAACCTAAAGATGTGCAGGTCAGATGAATTATTCATGCTAAATTGCCAGTTGGGGTAAATATAGGGTAGGGTAATGGGTCTGGTTGGGTAACTCTTTGGAGGGTCGGTGTGGACTTGTTGGGCCGAAGGACCTGTTTGCATACTCTAGGGAATCTTAACCACCCACTGCATAGTGATTCTCCCTTTGCTCCATCCCATTAGTTTGCTTAACAGTATCTCTCACTTCTTACCTGCAGTTTGTGTTGATTTCTCAGGACTCTCTTACCTTCTATTCTATTTTCCTTATGGACGGACCAACAGGGGTCACCACAGCCAGTCTTCTGCATATATGTAGAAATCAGCATTGCAGAAATTGATCATCTATTCAGATATATTCCAGTCAAAACAAGTAGACTTTGGCACCATATCTTGAACTTTGGACCTCCCCACCTTGCTGTGAGTTCTTTACATTCAAAAACAGCTGTTCAGTCCAACTGAAAACAAATGCAATAATTGCAATCCTCCAACCATGGCCTCTGGCTACATTTTTCAGCTGCTGGTTCTCCTACCTGTCAGCTGACTGGCTAGTCAACCTGACCGGCTGTCGGGCATGAAACAATTGCTGTTAAATTCAGCAGGAGTTTCCCATTCCTGAGATTTCTAATTCAGAACCTCTTCCACCCAACCTTTGGCTCCCACATCAAACAGCTCTTTAAATATTTGTACCTGCATGTCTGTAGATTATTGGTGCAAAACATCACTTGTAGATCAATTTCTGAGATTTTTGTTCTTCATTGTTTTCACCACCATCATAATGCCATGCCAAACAAAAACACACTGGAAATAATTCATTTCAAAACTCACATTTTTAGAAAGAAAATTTAGAGCCCAAACATTAGAAAAACACAACAGCAGGACTAACCAATTCTGATGTTTTGCTTATGCAACTTGGAACCAGAAATAACAAGTGTTTTTACCATTTAAACATTGAACACAGATTTGATTTTTATATCTATATATAAATTATCTATATGCTGTACATAGAACCTGGTTACATACTATACACATTAGTGCAGTCATCTCTGTATCAGTCAGAGAAATGGTTCATTGCTCACTCTGCAGCAATTCTTTGAAGTCTTGCTTGATATCTTTTGACTCAACATCACAGAAACAGAGTGTCAGCTGTCATACACCAACAGAAGCATTGATATCATGGTAGCAGCATTTCACAGCATCCTTCTCCAACTAAACACACATTTTAATTTGCACCTTCTAAGTGCTAAGAAGGATGAAGAAAAAGAAAGTAAAAGTGGCAATGAAAGGCAGTGAAATCCAAATTATTGACTTACTGAAATTGTATTTTGCCATGTAATTTGGATAAAAATGTCAAATTAATTTGAAACTCACAGCACAGTTCTAATGTGTATTTTGCATTGCTCCAAGGCATCAATCAGAAAGATCCAATATGATTGAAGTGCAAATGACAACGGCTGAGGTTTGGGTGTCAACCTTGTAATCTCACATTAATGTGTGGTGCGTTTACTTCCTCACAGCTTGACTTTGTGACTGGTACAGTGTAATGTGAACTTCAACACTGTAAAAGGTTCAAAAATAATCCATGAAGATTTTATTGTTTGGCATTGATAAAAAACATAGTCAGTCGTCAGTGAAAAAAAGAGTATTTTCTTGTGATGCACCCCAAAATCTAGAGTCTAGAAACTTTTGTTGCCAAAATTAGTGTAATACGACTTAACGACTGGACTTTGTGACATAAATGGCAAAGTAAAACTGGTAGCAAATTCTGAATTCAGTAATAGTGCTGGCCAAAGGGAAATCTATAAGCTGTCATCTATACCACAAAATCCAGACATTAAGTCGTATTGCACTAATTTTGGCAACAGCAGTTTCAAGTGATGTTTTGCTCCAATAATCTACAGACATAGAGGTCCAAATATTGACAGAGCTGTTTGAGCTATTAGTGATTCTACACTTCCACTGTTGAGTTTTTTCATTCCAAACTTCCACACCCTCCTGGCTGCCAGCAATTAGAAATTTTTGAACTAACAAAACATTCATTCTTGTAGTCTTATTATTCGAAATTAGCATATTAGGAAAATGTATACATCCTTGAATGAGGTGTAACAGGGTCTTAGTGACATATTAACTTCACACTTATTATTAAACAGCTTTTGCTGTCACAGAAAGTGTAATTTAGCATATTAAAAATCAAATTTCTCCAATATTATAAGAAATGTTATATTTAAGAGCAAATACATCTTTAATCATGTATGATGTTTTAGCTTCTGTCTTAACTGTAAGTGGAATTGAATAATTGATTGTGATATTCAGAATTTGTTAAATCCTTTCTCGATCTTCTCTACCCCTGCAACTGCCCGACTCCATACTCCAGTTCCTGTACATATGAGAAAACACACAAACACCGTATGAGCATATAAAGTAGGAGCAGAACAAGGCTCTGTAAGATCACAGCTGATTTGTTTCCATTTCAAATTCTACATTCGCATCTACTCCCAACAATCTTTAATTCCCCTTGCCAACAAGAATCTATCTGGTTCTATCTTTGTGACCTATCTATTTAATTCCAAAGAAGATTAATTGGACTCAGCATGTTAATTCTGTGTCTCTCTACACAGTTGATGCCAGAGCTGCTGAGTTTGTCCAGCACTTTTTGATGTTATTCAATAATTTATTCCCCCGTGTTAATAATATTCATGATGTGGAGGTGCCTGTGTTGGAGTGTGGTGGACAAAGTTAAAAATCACACAACACCAGGTTATCATCCATTCAGTATCTTATACACTTCAATCAAGTCACTCCTCAGCCTTCTAAATGCTAGTTGATGCAAGTCCAGTTTGTCCAACCTTATAAGTGAACAGACTTATTTCAGGTATTAATCTAGTAAACTTCTAACTGCCTCCAATGTACCAACATTATTTCTTAAGTAAGGAGAATGCACACAGGGTATTCATGATGTGGTTCTCACCAATCCCCTATAGGACTGAAGGTAACATCCTTACTTGCACATTTAATTCCTCTCATCATAAAATAAAGCATCCCATTTGCCTTTTTGATTAGATGCTATATCTGCATACTAAATAGATTTTTTGTGACATGCAATGGAACACCTAAATCCCTTTGCAGCTCAGTAGTCTGCAGTCACTCTCTGTTTAACTAATACCCTACATTTTATACTTCCCACCAAAGTGAGCAATTTCACATTTTCCCACTCGATATTCCCATCTGCAAAGTTTGGCCCACTCACTCAACCCATCCAGATCTGTCTGCAATTTCCTTATGCCTTCAGCCTTATGCCTTGATTTTCCTAGTTTATATGTAGACTAAAGTCACCCATGTTTATGTTGTCCCTTTATCAAAGCACTAGTATTTGTTATTTGTATACTTTGTCCAACATTGTAATTTCTGTTAAGTGTTTAGACCATTGTATTAGATCAATCCCACTAGCAACTTCTTTCCCAACCTATTCCACATCTCTAACCAAACTTATTCTATATAGAAATCTACTGAATCAAGGTAATATCTAATTATTGCACAAATGCAGGTTATTATTATCTCACTTGCTATTTTTCTTGAAAGTCACATATGGGACACTTGTCAAGCATCATGAAAACAACTGTATGAATAACAAATAACTGAAAGCAGCGTTGTAGAACATTTAAAACCAAGGGGGTGTACTGATGCAGTTTATTACTGGCAACAAGAAGTTGATTGTTCTATGGACTAGTGCCCAATATCAATGACTTCAACATTTTTACTTGCCAATAACTGTGATTGGTTCTGAGGTAACTGAAGCTTGAAGCTAGAAACAATTTACAGAGATACAGAGATGCTCAGTTCTTCCCCAGCTCAGGCATAGTCTTAAAAACAGAATTTTTTGGAGAAACTCAGCAGATCTCACAGCATCTGTGAAAGGAAAGCAAAGTTAAAATTTTGGGTCCACTAACCCTTCTTCAGAACTGTTTTATTTTCTGATTTTCAGCAAGTAGAATACTTTATTTTTGTTAAGAATTGGTCTCTCCATTCTCTGCAGTCAAAACTCCAGTGTAAACCTAAAGAAAATTGGTTTACCTTTCCTGCAACAGTTGTGATACGCTATAACTGATATGTCACCTATGAGGGAGCCACTCACCTTGCATCTCTCACCAACCAGTGGATGTATCCAGAGAAACATGACTGAAGCAATGTGCTGGCCAGCAGCAGAGTCATAAGGACAATTTCAACACTAGATCCTGACAAGAAATACTACTGAATTGCCTTCCAGTTTTCCTCCTTGTCCATGACCTACTTCCCCTGTCTGTTTGTCTCCATGAATGTGGCAATGAGGACCTTATAAGGAAATTCAAATTTTATTATTGATGGTCTCTTACTGTTTATCTGTAATAAACAGTGATTTTTGCTCAGTGCAGAAAATTGTTTCCTGCTTTCTATCAATCTGAATTTGGAACGTCAAGTAAACTATGGACTTTTTCCTCCTTCTTAAAATTATTTAAATTTTGTGCTAATTCCAGGAAGAGCAGGGCTTAATTTCTCATTACCTAACATTACCTCAATTAGTAGTAACAATTTCTACCCAATTGTTTTACAGTTCACAAAAGCACTATCCTTAGCATGGTTCAGACGTAGACTGTTCCAATGGAACAGCCCCCTCATTCCCCAATACTGATGCTGGTGGTCCAACATCCAGAATGTATGTCTTGAAAACCAGTCTGTAAATTGGCACAGATAGGGTGAATAGTCAAAGTCTTTTTTCCCCAGGCTATGGGGTCCAAAACTACAGGGCAAAGGTTTAAGGTGAGAAGGGAGAGATTTAAATGGGACCTGAGGGACAACTTTTTCATGCAGAGGGTGGTGCATGTAAGGAACAAGCTGGCAGAGGAAGTGGAGGATGTGGGTACAATTATATAATTTAAAATGCATCTGGCTAGGCATTAATAGAAATGGTTTAGAGGGATAAATGCTGACAAATGGGACTATATCAGTTTAGGATATCTGGTCAATATGGATGAGTTGGAATGAAGGGTCTGTTTTCATGCTGTTTAACTATATGTTTCAGTAATAATCCAGAGATTAGAAACTTTGAGTCTAAGTTTTTACTTTCGTTCTTAGCTCCTTACACTCTTAATACCACCTATGTCTCTGATACTTACATGGACTGATGCCATTGAATCCTTACTTTCTCACTGCAAGTTCCTGTCCAGGCATGAGCGGATGTACCAACCTCTGGCATTTGACAGGCCACACAGTCATCTGGGCTCTAGCTCTTTGTTCTGGAAATCCCTGTGACTGTATTCCTCCCTACTACTACTACATTCCTTTTTGCACTCCTCACTTGCATAACTTCCTGTACCATGGTGACATTGTTACTTATCAGACCTGAAGCATCCTGTTCTCATCCAAAAAGAATGAGAGAACCTCAAATCTATTGGACAATTGCAGAGGCTGACATTCCTATTAGCTTGCTCTCTGGATCCCCTTACCTGTCTCACTCACATTTATATCCTGTTGTCTCTGACCACTGACTAAACCAGAAAACCTTAGCCGAACAAAGAATCCTGGTATCTTTTAACACTCCCTGGTGCATTGCAGTGAAATTAGTTCAGCCTCCTCCTCATAAACTCTGAGCCAAAGCTACTTGAACTTTAGTTATCACAGATATGCTTTCCACAGAACCTAACAGCATTTAGGAGCACTCAGGTACTGCAGCTTTGAACATCCACCATTATTTACTGACATTATTCACTTATTTATGTCATTTTATGTATATTTCATTATTTTTAGAATGAATTTATTTGCTATATTAAAATTCAAGAGTGGTACAGATCTTACTCACTTATCAAATGTTCAATAAAAACTAGTTCCTTTCGATTGTACAGGAAGAACCGATTACAATCAACACAAATGTATTTATCTATGGATCTGGCTGTCTGTTAAGAAGTCATTTTCTCACTTGCTTCCCTTAGTGATACTGATACATCAACTCCTCTCAGTGTTACTGATTGCCTGACTAGAGGTCGTCACCTTACCTGCCTCTCTTGGTGATACTGACTACCTGACCCAAGGCCATCTTTTCATCCGTTACTCAATGGTTTTGCCCAATGGTTTTGAGCAAAATATATCAGCAGGGGCACTGAGGGCTGAAGGGCTTGCTCCATCTTGTTATTTGCTCTTTGTGTAAGTCAGTTTTCAGCCTTCCCTTTTGACTCATCTAACCTTCAGTCATCTGGAGCCTGAGCTCTACAATTGTATTTTTTAATCTTCTCAATTTTCTTCCTCCACCTCCTCCATTATGATCTTCCTTGACAGTTAACCTCTTTGACCAGTTTCTTGGTAAATTCACCTGGTTTGACTCCACCATTTTATGTGCTCATTCTTCTGCAGAGCACCTTAGAATGTTCTCCTATTGTAAAATAAGCATTGTTTTCATCAAGTTCAAAATTCTTCTTCATCCTTGCTTATTTAAATCTTCAATTTTTTCCATCATGAAAAATTTCTTGGTCCTATACCATTCTCTCCATCTTACCCATTACTATGATCTCCATTCTGGACATGGCTGTCTGACATCGTCATCATCTCCTTTTCTAACATACCTTTCTCTCCACTTTTGGCCAATTTTTTTGTTTATTTTCTCCTTTAAAAAGTTCCCTTAAAACCTCCCTTTGGTTCTTTCTTGCAAACTAACCTGGCCACAATCCTTCCATTTATAATGTTACTTACGTATATCTCAAACTTACCACTCTCCATGGTCCTGAAACACAGATTTCCATTTTAATTGTGCTCTCTCCAAAACTAATATTGCACTGTTAAATTTGCTGTATGATTCTTTGCCCATCTGTCTCTCCTTCATTATCCCAAAGGTTACTACCCACCCTTTAATGGCATACTGATGTGAACACTTGTTCAAACATAATAAATGGAAAATTCATACATGCTCTTTACTTTCCATCAACACCCCCATGTCTTCAGTCTTAATTCTATTAACATTTTTAGGAAGTACTTCAAGTAGACGTAAGAACTAATGAGTCATTACACTCTGTTTACCTCAAGCTCAATCTCTTCATGCAGATCATTCCTATTGCTTTTTTGTATAACCTTTGGTTATTGGCTATTTTTGTCCTTCATTTTCTCAATGTACATCTCACCTTCCTCTTTGTCCTGTTCAGCCTCTACTAGTGCCTCTGTCTAACTTGACAATTCTAAACTTTAAGTTTTGTGAATCTCATAATAACCTCATCCAACACTGATTTTGTGATTCCCTCCTGATTTATAAACACATAAAATATTCAATTCCTCTGACATTCTCCTTATCCCTGAAACAATTTCTCCTCCCCCACTGAAAGCCACTATGCTGTGGTCTTCTGGGACTGTCTCTCACCCACTCCCTCTCACATCACCCTCTCTTCAAAAACATCCCCTTCAACAATTATCTAAGTTTCTCTTCCATACTCTGTTTTGAATTTCCCCTTTCTCAAATTCTTATTATTTCCCTCATGCAACTGAGCCCTTTATTGTAAAAAGCCCAAGTTACCATCCTGAAGATCAGACATTGTTCTCAGAGGGTGAGTTGAACTATAATGGGTAATATGAAAAGAGATTGACAGGGGCCAGTTGGGCTTAGTGGTCCATTCTATGCAGTAACATTTATGAGTCATGCTAGCTAAGTATAAATCATTGTTTTATGAAACAAAAAATGTTTCATGCTGTCTTTTTAGTCTGGAACTCTGACACCATACTGTCAGTTGTGCAGTAAACCTGTGAGCACAATGTGATGAACATAACATTACTTGAATGTGAGTATGAATCTGTATCCAGTGAGCTAACTGTAGTGCACCATCGTCACATTATCTGCCTGTAACCCTCCCAACATGATGAGGTTGAAATAGCATCAGTTGTAGTTATTAACCTGAGATACCTTGGTTTTAATTGTGCAGATCAATTCAGGTACATACAACCAGTTTTGCTTTTTAACACCTCCAGACCAACTTTTAATCATGTCATTAACTTGCTGCACTTAGAAACAAAACCTCCTGCAGAAGGCAAATGTATGTTTCTGACAATCTAATTTTTTAGCATTGTTTATATTCTCCTATTGGGGCCAATTTCTTTCTCCCTTCTCCCTTCTTTCCCTTTTAGATTGCAACCTCACTGTTGAGGTGTTGTTGTAAACCTGACAGATACCTTAATTCAAGCCACCACCCTGCAGGCAAAGGCAAAATACTGCAGACATTGGAAATCTGGAATAGAACAGAAAATGCAAGGAGTACTCAGCAGGTGAGGCACGATCTGTAAAAAGGAAAAAAAAAATCAGTTAATGCCTGACCTGCTTAGTATTTCCAGCAGTTTCTATTTTTCTTTCAGCTATCATTGATGTTTGACCCTAAACAGTGATTCTATCAAACATTTAAGAGGACACATCAAAGTGCAGTCTAACCTTTGCCCAATATATCCCTACATGGGTTCTTTCAGTAGGAATGGCTGTCTACAACCAGGAATGGGGAAAAAAAACCTACTCCTTCTTAGACAGAGAGTGCTTGGCAATCCAACATTTTTTTAACAGCACACATTCACTGAGGAGGGAAATCTGAAATAGAATCTAAACCCTTTCCATATCAAATTGCACAGCTATTCATAGTCTTGTGCATGGGAATCTGTTTATTTTCCAAATAGATATTGATAGCTGCAATAATTTTAAGTTTATCACATATCTACTCTCTTACATCCTCACCCAAGCCCACCCACCTTTTTATTTCCTGCGCACAAATAAGCATATCCAATTTTGCTGAATTAAGTTAAAGTATTGCCCTACCTACACAGTTGTAGATTCATGACTTGAATTCCTGACTTGGTTTAATCATTTCCTAATTGTTATTTCACAGACTTTAAAATTCTCTCTACTTTAGTTGTAACTTAAAGGCCATGAATAAAGAAGAGCAATGTTAAAAATGAATGTATAGAAGGAATATGATATTGGATGAATTGACAAAAGCATAGTTAGATAATAACATAGTTTAAATTACTCTATATCATTTAAACTATATGTTATTATCTAACTATGCTTTTTCTGACTTCAGAACAGACTCAGAATACAGTATATTAAATAAATATGCTACTGTAGCAATTTTAAAAAATGTTAAATCTGACTCAGGAATACAATATTGCCACAAACTTGATAAACCTGAAGGCATGATGAAGGGCTTATGCCCGAAACGTCGAATTTCCTGTTCCTTGGATGCTGCCTGACCTGCTGCACTTTTCCAGCAACACATTTTCAAACCTGAAGGCATGCCCAGAATGAAGACTGGAGGAGGTTCCACATTGTTTGGCTTTAGTCGGTTCAAGTGCCTGATGAAAGATTGACTCTCAATTTCTTTTGACACATTTTCAACGTTGTGCACAGTTTTGCACTGAAGCAAGTAAGGCAGTATAACTGCAGTCTATGAATGACTAGCTATCATCCAAACAAATGAAAAACTAAGAATTTTTCAGCTAAGAAATGGCACCAACCCCATGACTAATGAGCCTGCAGTCAGTACTTGCTTTAAAATCATAGTATTCAAAAGAGGCCCTTTGGCCCATTGTGTCTGCACTGACTTTTGTGATATCCTCAGGATAATAGGGAACTTTTTGATGTGCCAATATTTTCTTATGCATATCTTAAGCAGACGGCAAGACAGCCTGAGTTATGGTATCAATCGGTAACTTAACTCCATGCAGCTCTACCCTTCGTCTGTAGGGTGGCACAGTGGCTAGCACTGCTGCCTCATAGCACCAGGGTCCCAGGTTCGATACCAGCCTTGGGCGACTGCCTGCGTGGAGTTTGTACTTTTTCCCCCGTGGGTTTCCTCCCACATTCTAAAGATGCACAGGTCACGTGAATTAGCCATCCTAAATTGCCCATAGTGTTAGGTGCAGAGGCAGGGTGGGTTACTCTTCGGAGGGTCGGTGTGGACTTGTTGGCCCGAAGGGCCTGTTGCCACACTGTAGGGAAGCTAATCATAAACACACAAATAACATTTATATTAAGGCAGTATGGATATCTTTTTCCATTCTGCAAGCGAATGAATAGAGCTCTCCGGGCCTCATTTAATGAAACTTACTGAGGATTGTTCAAATCGGGTTAAAAGTAATTTCGTAATATTTGTTCAGCCTTTTTAGTGACGAGAAGCACTTTCCCTGCCGATTAAAGTTAGAACATTATCGCGTCGTGTTAAAAATGGCTTTTTGCCAATAGTAACAATGTTTGTAACAAAGATCATATTTAACAGCATAAGTATGTTTTGGGATCAGCCAGTGTATACAGCACCTGACTTAAACCCTACACACAGCGACGTTGCTAACTAGTTTCCGTATGCACAAAGCACCTTTGAGACACTAGCATCAACTATTCTAATGAGTGGCTGTTAAAGTCCAATTCTATTCCCAAACACTGATCTGGTTCCAGATCCAGACACAAGAGTATTGAGGTTATGTTGCATAACCTACATGGAAAGGTAACAATAAAGCTAAACTTGCAGCAAATGGGTAGGATTTGCCCAATAAAAACTTACCCACTCTGGATACGTTATTTTTGGCATTCTAGGCTACAGACTTGAGCAAACTAGGTTCTAAAAGTACTTTGTATCTATGTCGAGTGTCACTGGTCTATTCACGTTGCAGTAGTGCGTGTCTTAAATTCACATTATCATATTAAAAATAGAATGACCACTCTGCAGTACGATGGGAATAGTTCTCGGGGCATTACCTAAGGAAGCCCTATCAGTCAGTTGTTAAAAATGCTCTGTACATCCTCTCTACCAATTCTTCTGCAAATGCACTTTCTCAATTCCCCCTCCCCCACACCCGTCTTTTCTCAATAATAGTAAAGGGGAACTGTTTACTTACAAGAGTGGACTGTTGTCAAGAAAATCCAGAGGCTGATGAAGGAGAGGGAAAAGGAGACGCGTTTGCTACCGGCGTCCGAGTCCATTTTTTTTGTGTGTGTGGAAGCAATTAGATCTTTCAGAGGGCCGAGCTCAGAACTGGTGCTCTCTCGCTGCACTTTTCACCACGTCAATGCACATTGTGCTGTGACTCTGTCTCGCTCTCTCCTTTCCCTATTGCCTGCTCCTCCTTCCCTTCGCTTTTAAACCAGCCGTTCCCGCAACTCTCGCCGCCGCACAACACGTTTTCCTGCGTCCGGCTATTTTTGCACTGGGAAATCCAGACGTAAGAACGGAGGAGTCGATATGTGTGTGTGTGTGTGAGAGAGAGAGAGGGAGAGGGACTGGGAGAGGGAAGGAGCCGCGCTACGACTTGGTGGACCGAGCTCACAAGGAGGTGCTGCACAACGGCTCGTTCCTTCTTGACAGTTCACAAAGATTTGACTGCAATTTATATAGTATGCCTGGTAGCATTTATTCACTTCCAACCCCGTATCACAATCATGTGTGGAAGGGGTGGCACTACATAAATGCTGTTTTCTGCTCACATCCTAACCCACTTTCCTTCAGCGCCGAGCGACCCGAGGAAAGTCAAAACATGATTTACAATTGTCTGTCTGTCTATTTCCGCAATTGCACCGCGCTCTTGCTAATAAATGTGACTGTTAGTTTGATCAATATAGAATGTTGTTACTGTAGTTGCTCCTTCCAGATGTGTTTTGAGTATGGAGAGGGGATGCTGAGGACGTATCAACGCTCGTTGCAACTGTTCCTTTTAACAACATTTCACAATGCGATGCTTTTTTTAAAAAAAAACTTTATTTCGAAAAAAAAAGCAGAAGTTCCATTCCGCAGCACTTCAATGATTGCAAACATTTCGTCTGAACATACCATAATACTTCTCAGCACCAACCTGGAAAATAATAGCAATGAGAATGACAATCTTGCTTCAATATGTATTGCAAAAGTCAATCTCCGTCGCCTCAGCAAAGTGTTGCGATTGATTTTTTGTTGTTGTTGTCTCTGTTTGTAGTCGGTTCGGTTTTGGTTATTCAGCGTTTTTGTTGTTTCCCCTCACATCACCCCACTCCCCCCCGCCCGCCAAGAAAACATGATTGTCCATCCAGTCATAATAGACATAAACGAGACTGGCTAAGACACAGCCAGCTGGTTACACTGGATCCGTCCGGTCTACTCCTCTGAATCAGCGCAAGTGTTAAAACCTCCCTGCTCACCATCCCCTCCCGACAACTTCCCCTTACCCCTAAACACACTCACACACACACGAACACACACACACACCTCTTGTCAGTCCCTCTGTAAAAATAAGCATCCTCCAGTTGCTTAAATACACTTGCAGTCAGTCCCTTTTTCTCTCCGACCAGATTGTTGGTCGTTGACGTCTTTGCTGTCTATTTTTCACAGAAAGCTGGAAAGCCTTAATCACTGAAGATGTACATTTACTTTTTTAAAAAAAATTAAGACATCATGGAGTAGAAACATTTGAAAAGAAACAGGAACAGCTAGTATTCTGTTCTCATTTTCATGCCATACCCTTTGATCCCTTTAACCCTAAAAACTATACCTACATCCTTCTTGAAGACATTCAGTGTTTTGGCCTCAACTGGGTGTTTGGAGAAAGCAAGATTATGGCATTGAGATAGAGGATCAGCCATGATCATAGAGAGTTAGAGAGCTATATAGCATGAAAACAGATGTTTGGGTCCAACACGCCCGAAACTGATCTAGTCCTATTTACAGTCATAGAGCTGAATACCATGGAAACAAACCCTTCAGTCCAACTTGTCCCTATGACCTGATATCCTAAACTAATCTAGTCCCATTTGTCAGCATCTGGCCCATATCCCTCTAAACCCTTCCTGTTCATGAGCCCACCCAGATCCCTTTTAAATGTTGTAATTGTACATGCGCCTCAAACACTTCCTCTGGCAATTGGTTCCATACACGCATCACTCTCTGCTTGAAAAAGTTGCCACTTAGGTCCCTTTTAAATCTTTCCCCTCTTATCTTAAACCTATGCTGTCTAGTCTTGGAGTCCTCTACTGCAGGAGAGAAAAAACTTGGCTATTCATTTTATCCTTACCCCTCATGATTTTATAAACCTCTATAAGGTCACCACTCAGCCTTCGATGATCCAAGGAAAAAGCCTCAGCATATTCAGCCTCTCCCTTGAGCTCAAACCTTCCAATCCCAACGCATCTTTGTAAGTCTTTTCTGAACCCTTTCAAGTGTAACATTATCTGTCCTATTAGCAAGGATGTAGAATTGAAAACAGTATTCTCAAAGTGACCTTACCAATATCCTGTACATCCATACGATGTCCTAATTCTTACACTTGATGCACTGACCAATGAAGGTGAGCATTCAAAATGCATTCAAAACACCTTGTCTACCTATGACTCACTTTCAAGGAACAATGCACCCGCACCCTATGGTCTCTTTATTCAGCAACACTTGCCAGCACCATACCATGAAGTGTATCAGACCTACTCTTGTTTGCCTTACTAAAATTCAACACCTCACATTTATCTAAATTCAACTCCATCTGTGACTCGTCATCCCATCGGCCCATCTGAACAAGATCATGTTGTACTCTAAGATGACCTTCTTTACTGTCCACCACTCTACCATTGGTGTCATCTGCAAACTTACTAGCCATTTCTCTTCTAAATCATTTATATAAATGATGAAAAACAGTGGACCCAGCATTAACATTTGAGACACACCTCTGGTCACAGGCCTCCAGTCCAAAAAATAACCTCTCACCACCACCCTCTGTCTCCTACCTTCAAGCTAATTTTGTGTCTAATTGCCTAGCTCCCCTTTGACTCCATGTGATCTAAACATGCTGAACAGTCTACCATGCAGAACCTTGTTGAATACCTTGCTGAAGTTCATATAGACAACATCTATTCCTCTGCCTCCGTCAATCTTCTTCATCACTTCTTTTAAAAACTCAATCAATTTAGTAAGAAATAATTTCCAAAGCACAAAGCCACATTGACTATCTCTAATCAGTCCTTGCCTTTCCAAATGCATGTCAATCCTGTCCCTTAGAATTCCCTCCAACAACTTGCCCACCACTGATGTCAGGGTCACCGGTCTATAATTCCTTGGCTTTTCCTTACCACTTTTGAAAAATAATGGCAACAAGTTAGCCACACTTCTGTCTTCTGGCACATCACCTGTGTCTGTTGTTAATCCAAATATCTCAGCAAGGATCCCAACAATTTCTTTCCTAGCTTCCCACAAAGTTCTGATCAGGTCCCAGAGATTTATCTATATTTATGCATTTTAAGATCTCCAACATCTCCTCTTATGTTAAATGGGCATTTTAGCTTCCATGTCCTTTTCCCCATTTAATAGTGACATAAAATATTTGTTTCTTATTTCACACAGCTTCCGTGTTTCCACTATGGTGATAATATAGCTTTAAGAGGTGTATTTGGTTTTTATTTTTATGACGAATGGTTGAGACAGAGGTACTCAGCAGCCTGCTTCAAAACCCATACAGTAAATAGCTTTTAAAACCTTGGGGTTCTTTTTAAAATTCCAAACAGTAGAAGCAATCTGAACGGGTGGGGTCAAACTCCCACAGAGCAAGGAATTTCAGTTTAGTTTTTCAGGAGCAGTTGTTGGGGTCTTGAAATTGGGTTTCCTGATACTTGCTGTCTCAGAATTCTCTGTTGATGCATTTTTTTTTCCCTGCTAGACTGGAGAATTGCATGTGAAACAATCTATTTTACTGAGCTTGCCTTTGCCAAGGGTGTGTTTGTAGGATGTTATCACATTGGAACAGGCACTGTTCAGTATTTAAATAATCCACTACTCTGATAAATTTTCCAGTAGAGTTAATTTGTTCCAATTCCTTCTTTCTTTTATTGCATTTTAACTATTCATAAAGTGTGTTTTGCTTCAAGGCTGGTAGTTTGACCAAACAAATTGCAATCAGAGTGCAATGGCTGGGATTTGGACAAAACATGTAAACCACGCTGAGTTTTCTGAAAAAAAAGTCAGAATGGTCACAAGTCCTCAACTCTCCATTATCTCAATATATAGTCATAGATTCATAGAGGAATTTAGCATGGAAGCCGGCCCTTTGGCCCAACTTGTCTATGCCAAACAGTTTTCACAATTAATCTAGTCCCATTTGCCTGCATTTGGTCGATATCCTTTCATCCCTTTCTCAACCATGTACCTGTCCAAATGTATCTTAAATGGCAAAATTGTACTCGCCTCCACCAGCTCATTCCAGATACTCACCACCCTCTGTATGAAAAAAATTGACCTTCTGGACCCTTTGTGTCTCTCCCCTCTCACCTTCAATCCATGACCTCTAGTTTTAGACTGTCCTACCATGGAGAATAGCTATTGGCTATCTATCTTATCTCTGCCTCTCATAGACCACTATAAGGTCACCTCAGTCTGCAGTGCTGTGGGGGAGAAAAGTCTTGTCTCTCCGTTGATGTTGTCAGATTTATTGAGCATTTCCAGTACTTGCTGTTTTTATTTCATAAACACATGGCCACCTCATTTGTTTATATAACAAGTCACAGCAGTTTAAAACAATTTGCATCTACATAGCTTTTTGAGCTTAACTTTTATAAATAATTAATAAGTCCCAAGGGGAATTAACAAACAAACATGCTCACAAACAGCATAAAGATGTATTAGTGATTGATGATCAAGTGTTTTGTTAAAAAACAGAGTTTTTGGAAACAACCTAAAATAACAGACTTGCATTAATGTGGCATCTTACATGACCTGTAATATCTCCAAGCACCTTGAGATCAATGAAGTAATGTGCATCAAATATGCAACGAAGATTCACTGGACTAAGTGATGGCAAGATTGCCTTCTGAGGAGAGATTGAGGAGATTGAGCCTGTATTCTCTAGAGTTCAGAAACATGAGAGAAGTCTTAACTAAAGCATGCAAAATGTTCACAGAGATCGATAGGGCATAGGCAGAAAGGCTGTTTCCCCTGGTCTGGATGTCGAGAGCCAAAGGTCGCAGTCTCAAAATTGTCGTATGTCATTTCAAGGCTGAGATGAGTTTCTCCACTCAGAGAATGGAGGATCTTAAGAGCTTTCTACTCTAGAAGGCTCTGGAATGGCTAAATATGTTCCAGACAGAGATCAATTGGCTTCTGGATACTCAATATATCAAAGGTCCAGGGGATAATGCAGAAAATAGCATTAGGTATCATCTAGTTGAATGGTAGAACAGATTCAATGAGCAAAATGGACTCAGCTTGCTTTGATGTCCTTTGCATCTATAGAGGAATTGCAGTGGCCTGTTTGCATATAATTACAAACAACGTGATAGTGATCAGATCAGAATGTTTTTGTGATGTTGAATGGCCAAGACACTGAGATCGAATCCCTGCTCTTCAGTGGAATATTGTCATGAGGCAGAAATTTCCTGTCCCTTATTTACAGATATAATATTCACCCAGTGGCTTTCCCTCCCCACATGGACACGCTTCACCGTGTAATTTTATATGGGGATAGGAGGGGAGGGGGAGGTGGGAGACTGATGGTGGTCTTCCCAACTTTGCTTTAATTTTGAGGCTAGCAGGAGAAAGAGGTGGATGGAAGTCTAGGTCAGGTCTTTGGCAGGAAGTTTGAAGTTTCCCTTTAAGATTCCCCTTTTCCTATCTGGCGTCCCTCCTGAAGATGTGTCATCTATGGGTGTTTCCACCATTCTCCCACGTCTAAATTCCTGGGTGTCAACATTCCCCCCTCCACACCAACAGACCCTCCCTCACTTTCCACATCTGGAACACTAAGATTTATAACTTGGAATTAATTGTTTTCCCCACACTCGTACTGCTGTTGATGGGAATACAGAGCTGCTAGGTAATTAGTTGGCCGGCATCTACCTGAGGCAACCCTTCAGTTAGGGTGAGGGGACATAATTCCTGTCTTTAGTCAATTACCGTTCTCCAGAGTGAAGCTGTGCCTGTTGAAATCAGCAGTGATTGCTCAGTACAACACTAGATATGCCAGAGTGATGCAGGATTGATGGAATATGTGAAAATGGCCAATTATTTCTGAGGCCCAATGCATCTGTTACAAAAAGACCATTGAAGCCTGGCAAACAGCCAAGCTGCAGAGCTGTGCCATTTACAGCAAAACAATCTGTGTGACCTTGTACAGCTGGCCAGTACAGGGGGAATAATGGACAACAGCAGCTAAATTTGGCGAGAACCAAAGTTGAGAGGACTGCATTTGGGTTGAAAGACTCATTTTCTTATCGTTATTTCTACATTAGCTGCACTTCTAGCTTTTTTTTCTTGGAATCCTTTTTGCTTGGATGGAGGATTTCAAGACTAGGGGACATTTTTTAAGGAGAGAGATTTTAAAAAAGACATGAGGGGCAAATTCTTTACACAGAAGGCAGTTCGCCTGTCCAATGAACTTCCTGAGGAAGTGCTGGGATGTGGGCACAGTTACGATGTTTAAAATACACTTAGATAAATACATGAATAGAAAAGGATTGGTGGGATGTGGACCAGGACCAGGCGGGTGGGATTAGTTTAGTTTGGGATTATGTTCAGCATGGACTGGTTGGAACAAAGAGTCTGTTTCTATTCTGTATGACTGTATGTGTTTGTGAGGACTTCCAAAGGTTCAAGGTGTGTTTATGCAGCCCATTTTTTTAACACATACTTTTATTGATAAAGGGAAATTTAAAAATTTCATTAAACCAGAAATAATGCAAATCAAATCAATGAGAAAAGGCCAGAACTACCCTCATATACATAAATAAATGGCTCAGCATGAGGAAACAATAACTCTCGGTCATCAAGAGCGTTAATTTGCACATTTTCGTATGTTCATAATTCATCCTCTCAGGGTGTTAGATTCATTAAACACGACCATCATGGCTATATAAAAGCCTTTATTGGTGTGATAGGTGAGTCTATGTCCAGGAAATCCAAAAAGGGCTGCCATGTCTTATAAAAGTTCTCAGTGTTTTGGTGTACCAGACTTGTAAGAAAATCCAGAGGAATATGCTCCATGACTAACTTACACCAACCCAACAGACCCGGGGGTTTTTCAGACACCCAACATAGCAAAATTTTTCTCCTTGAGCAGAAAGCAAGGATATTGAGAAGTGTTTTTCTTAGGCGCATCTAAAGGAAGTACACTGGGAGGCCCAGGATAAGAGAGACCATGTTCATCTCCATTCTGTCCCCAAGATCCTCTCTATTTCACCTACCACAGTGAACTAGTATGTTCAGAACCTGTGGCAGGACCAAAGGCAATGAGTGAGAGTGCCCCTACTCGTTGTGCATTTGGAACATGTTGAGGATACTCTTACTTTGAATTTTGAAAGGCCATCTATGGCCATTCAGACACTGTGGAGAATTTTCAACTGTTACAAATTAAGATCTTTCTTGCATTTTTCGAAATATTCTCCCATGTCACAGAAGACATCTCGACTCCTAGCTCTCTCTTCCTGACCTTATAAAGCTGCTTGGTCTCTTCCAAGGGGCCACCTCCAACAGGTAATAGACTGCTGTCAGAGCGTGTGTTCTTAGCTATAAGCACCCTCTTCTCTGTGTCAGATCTATAATGATTGGTTAGAAGTGTAGTTGGTTTTTGGATGAAATCTCTGATTTGGAAAAATTGAAAGCGATATCTGATAGGTAGTTTGTACTTCTGAGTTAATCGATCAAAGGCCATCATTGTTTGTCCTCAAATAATTCACCCAGGAAACACATTTCTAGCTTCCCAGAGATAAAAACTCAGAATTTATTGTCCCTGTTTGGAAGCCTGGTATGCCAATTATAGGAGTAAGAAATAATGTTTTGGTTACATTGCCCTTCATGCTTTAATGGTATTAATATTTATAGGAGTATGGCAATATTCCTTAACTGTCCTTATTTTGCCCAAGAACAGCAGACTAATGAGGGGGCACTTTGCCTCAGAAGTTCTGATGTCCAACTATATTGAAGCAGAGTCCTCACAAGTCCAGTCACTCACATAAGATAAGAGAGAGCATAATTGGCAGTTTGTAATATCTAGGAAGTCTACTCCCCCCAGTCTGTGGGTAGTTGTAATTTGGTTAGTTTGATAAGGGGTCATTCATGTTGCCAGATGAAAGATCTAAGTCAGCCATTCAGTCTCCTGAATGTCTTTCTAGTGAAGATTAAAGGAAGTATTCGCATCAGGTATAATAGGCGAGGGAGAACATTCATCATACTAATGACTATCCGGCCTAGCCAGGATATTGGAAATGCCTGCCCCGCCCCCATCTTCAGAAGTCTTGTTTGATTTTGTCAAATAAGTGGGTAAAGTCAGCTTTAAATATCTGATCAAAGATGGGAGTGATAAATATACCTAGGTAAAGGAAATCTCCCATTACCTTGGTAAAGGAAATCAAGGTCGGTCCTCAAAGTCAGGTATTTTTTGGAGACCTCCCCCCCCACCTCCCGCTTCTAGAGAGATCACTAATCCCTGTACTGCTTGTTGTTGGTACGCTTGGATCATATTGAGCAATCTCCTAACATTGTTGGAAGTTCTGCGGCCCTTTATAAAGCTGTACAGTCCTCTTTGATAATGGAGAGCAGCACAGTTCCAGCCTTAGTGCAAGGGTCTTAGACAGGATTTTAAAATTGACACCTAAAAGTGAGATGGGCCTGTAGGAGACATAGTCCTCTGGGGTCTTCCTTTTCTTAAGAATACAAGAGATATTAGCCTCCCTTAAGGATGATGACTCTACAAGTAATTAAACATGTTGAGCATTGGCCCTGACAGTATAAATTCTTTATGAAATTCATTAGGAAATCCATCAGGACGAGGTGCCTTTCCACTTTGAAGCTGCTTCACAGCCTCCTGCACTTCCTGCACTAATAATTGGGCGTTATGGAAAGATGTTTGTTCGGGGGTTAAACCTGAAAGATCCAGGTCCTTAAAAAAAACTTCATCCTAACCCACCCATTTTCATCATATTCAGGTTGGTATAATTCAGAATAAAATCTCTAAAGTGCAGTGTTTATCTTTTTAGAGTCACAGGTAAGAGATCCTGTTCCTTCCCCAATCAAGGCATGGCTTGGGGCACACTTTTTTTCCTGGCAAGATATGCTAAGTATTTGCCTGATTTATTGCCATGCTCAAACAACCTTTGTTTTGCAAAAGTAAGTTCCCTCTTGGCTGTCTGTGTAAGCATGGAGTTCAGCATAAACCAAAGCACTGTGACCCTCTGTAACTTAGTCACAGAGGGCCTATTGAAGTATCCTGCCTTGGCTGCACTCAACCCTACTTCAAGCAAGCACTACTGCTCTTCCTTCTGCTGCTTCTTACTTGCAGAGTAGGAAGTAATTATCCCTGGGGTCATTTTTAGTGATTTCCCAAAGAATGGACAGGTTGCTGCCCAAATCTGAGTTACTGGCTAGGAAAGCTCTGAATTCATTGGAAAAACACTCAGTCCCTCCCTAAGAATGAGGGAACCATTTTCCAGTGTTCTGAACCTGTTACATTGCCCTTAATCTTAACCAATAAGTATACATCTGCATGATCAGAGCTGTTAATATTCCCAAATGTGCAGGATGTCATCAAATCCAGGGTCCTGCAGGGGTTAGGAAGAACGCGATCTTGGTGTGGCACCTGTGTGTGGGTTGCAGAACGTAAAATCCCTGCCTGTGAAATGGAGGTGCCTCCAAACATCCACCAGTCCTAGTCCTACATGCAGATCCACAATTGTTTAGATTGGAAAGATTAGGAACCTTTGTGCACTCTATCTACCGTGGGGTCCATAAGATAGTTAAAATCCCCTCAAGATAATGTGTCAGGATGTCAGATTAATGAGGTTGGAAAATACAAGCAGCAGGACTTTAAAGGGGTGGGCCAGGGGACAGTAAACATTTAAAATACCGTATTCTTCTCCATACATATAGGCTTTGAGAATTATAAATTTCCCATACATGTCTTTAATACAATCCAGTAAATTAAACGGGAGATTCTTCCTCACAAGCATGACCACTCCCCTACTCCTAGTGTTGAAAGATGAGCAATAACACTCTGTAGAGGCATTTGGATTCCAGAGAGGAAGAACTCAAATCATAAATCACTGAGCCTCACTGAAAGTAAATCCACAGAACACTAAAATTACAAAGGCTAAAACAACTACTACAATTACCAGACCTTCAAAACATAGAAAGCCATATGCAACAGGAACCAAAAAACAAAACAAAGTACGAAGTGCCAATGGCGCTGAATAGGGGAGCTGACCGCCCCCTACCAGCCCCCACCCCACCCAAAGGGAATACCTAAAACCTAAAACCCTGTCTTCTGCCCCGTTGGCAATATGTCAACCAGGACAGTTGAATACAAAAACTGGGCTTGAACTGCCCTTAGATAAGCATCTAGCCATTGCAAATACCTTCCTTACTTTTTCTAGCTAGAGTCACAGACACAAGCAAAAAGAAAAATTACATTGGAGTTAACAAAGGAGTGAAAATTGAGTACTCTATCCATCCCCAAGTACAATTTAATGCTGGTTAGTACCACAGAATTGAAAAAAACAAACAATATTTTCTTTAAAACAAACATTATTGTCTGTGTCCATTACATCGTCCAGGCTAATTTAACATATCCACAAGAGATTTTGCTTTCTCTGGAGAATCGAATGAATGTCTGGATACATTGAATGTAAACCAAAGCAGTGCTGGGTACCTGAAAGAGTATTGGATCCTGTGTTCTCTTAATCTTCTCTTAACACCTTAGATTATAACAGGATCTTGATCAGATGGGCCAATGGGCTGAGAAGTGGCAGATGGAGTTTAATTCAGATAAATGAGAGGTGCTGTTTGGGAAAGCAAATCTTAGCAGGACTTACACACTTAATGGTAATGTTCTTGACAGTGTTGCTGAATGAAGAGATCTTGGAGTGCAAGTTCATAGCTCATTGTAAGTGGATTTGCAGGTAGATAGGATAGTGAAGAAGGCATTTGGTATGCTTTCTATTATTGGTCAGAGTATTGAGTACAGGAGTTGGGAGGTCATGTTGCAGCTGTACAGGACATTGGTTAGGCCACTGTTGGAATACTGTGTGCAATTCTGGTCTCCTTGCTATAGGAAAGATGTTGTGAAACTTGAAAGGGTTCAGAAAAGATTTACAAGGATGCTGCCAGGATTGGAGGATTTGAACTATATGGAGAGGCTGAACAGGCTGGGACTATTTTCCCTGGAGCGTAGGAGGCTGAGGGGTGACCTTATAGAGATTTACAAAATTATGAGGGGCATGGATTGGATAGATAAACAAAGTCTTTTTCCCTGTGGTCGGGGAGTCCAGAACTAGAGGACATAGGTTTAGGGTGACAGGGGAAAGATATAAAAGGGACCTAAGGGGCAACTTTTTCACGCAGAGGGTAATATGTGCATGGAATGAGCTGCCAGAGAATGTGGTGGAGGCTAGTAGAATTGCAGCATTTAAAAGGCATTTGGATGGGTATGTGAATAGTAAGGGTTTGGAGGGATATGGGCCGGGTGCTGGCAGGTGGGACTAGATTGGGTTAGGATATCTGGTTGGCATGGATGGGTTGAACCGAAGGGTCTGTTTCCATGCTGAACATCTCTGTGGCTCTTTGACTCGAAGTTATGGGTCTGCTTTTCAAGGGCTTGGATTCAATCTTTGGATGAATCGATCGTGGTTTCTGCCATTATGGTTCGGCGCTTGACATCATCCGCTCTCTCCTTGAGGTCCTCAAGCTGCTGATTATATTTTTGAAATATGGTGGAGAGCAGATCCAATTTACTGTTCAACCTTTCTTCGATCTTTTCTTGCATCTTTGCGATCTCCGCGATAAGAACCTGGTGAGTAATCGGGTCGCTCGGACTGGTGGCCACAGGCGAACTCGATCCTCCAATGAATGCCCTACGTTTTGGGACTTACTCAAATTTTTTCCATTTTTATGTCATTTCCATTCAACAAAAAAGTGATTGATGGCTATTTCAGTGTTTACATTTAGTGAAGTGGTTTGAGTAGGGTGGGCTAAAGCACCGTTTTGCTTGTGGTGTGGTGCAGAGTCCAGAAAAGCAGTCCGTTCAGATAGCCACCATCTTAGATCCCCCGTAGTAATGTTCTTTTCATGATGAGAATCAGATTTTTACAATTATATCTTTGATAATAGAAGCCAGAAATTTTGTGACTTGCTGTCAATAGCTAAGTTTTTATACCACCTTCCTTGATCTAAAACCAATCCTTGGCTTTTTTCCTGCAACAGGTGAGTTTTTGCAGTGATCTCCTTGGCAGTAGTATTGTTTGTCCTTGACAATAGACTCATTCAACCTGTGCTGCTGAAGCACATTAGTACTTCCTCTAGATTGACTAAATTGCCATCCTGCTCTTTTGGTCTCTGATTGTGTACAGACAAGATTTCCACAGAAATTTAGAACAATGATTGCACCATAAATTGGAATGTGTTAAAAAAAAGACAGACTTGAGTGCTTGGTACTTCAGTGTAACAAAATGATTGAAACTTTATTTTTCTTAATTTTCCACTGACACCATTCAGGTCAATGTACATTTTGTTGTGCAGATTTATTTATACCTTTGATTCTGAAGTGAAGTTAGATATTGCCCCAGCCATAAATTATGGTCAAATTTGACATGAGGTGATTGACTCCAAGTGTGTCATTATGTCTTGGAATTACTTCGTTCATTTAAAACTGCAGAAGCCTGTAATTTTGAGGAACCTTATTTGATCTTATGTTTAGGTGGAAGCTACAGAAGCAACTTGTTTTTGCTCAGAACCAACCAAAATGAGAAGAATGCATTTTTTCAATTTCACAAAGCTGGAGTTTGTGTATTTGTGTCATTGACCAACTCTGATAATTTTAGTTTAATCACCAGCCAAGGAGACAGAACTTGATAGCAAAAGGCAAAGATTAAAAGAGTAAATAAACAAATCTCACATTATTAAAATTTATCTCTAACATATCTTTCTAATGGAATGTATTTTCAACACATATCTTAACTCTTGCATGGAAAAGGAAACTGTGTAAATGTTTCCTCTAAAAATCAAGAAAGAACAAAATTTTAATTTTGAATATAATCACTAACATTTCCAAACCATATTAAATTGTAAGTTATAGTTTAAGCAAAGGTAGGGATTTATTTGGTTTAGTTATTTTTAAAGAAGCATTTGAATGGTCTTATATTTTGAAGGGTTTAGTCATGGCAAGAGAACTCAAAGCTGTGGTTTGCTCCTCTTGCTCCATGTGTGAAGCTGGGCAGATTTCCAGTGCCTGGAGCCAGTATGAATGCACTGTGACCAGCTGCAGCACCTGGAAGCTTGGATTTTCAGAGCTAGAATGGCAGCTGGGCATTACTAGGGAGAGAGGTCAAAGAGGAGCATTGAGTTCTGCGTTTAGCCACACCACCGATCTTTATTCAGAGCTCTTTTACCATGCAGCAGGGAATAGGTTCCTGTAACAGTGTCCAGGGAACCTTCTGGCCCTCCCAGGCAAGTACAGCATTTTTACACATTTTGCATTACAATGATTATGTGCAACATGAATGTCATTGTTAGCCATGCCCACCAATCTCTATGTCCAAAACTATAAACGTATGATCAATGATGGATAACCCTATGGACTGTGTAGCCTCTCCCATGATCTCATGATGCTTATCAGGCATTGTTATTAACAGGCCTTGGAATCTTACAATGTACTCCATTAATTTTTATTCCTATGTTAACTGTTATGCTCTTTTTCAGACATTTCCCAGACTTTCTTATTTCTCAACAATGTTTGAATTCTGTTATTCATTGAATTCATTGCTATCCTTATCAAATTCTGTTACTCATCTTATATTTTCCACTGTATTATTATAGAAGTTACAATGCTAATTCCTACTAATTGCTGTAAAATTCATACTATCAGTTCTAATGTAAGGTTAATTATATATAAATTTATATGGTAACACACAATGTTTGAATTCTTCAGCCAATGACTTGTGAGCGGTTTCTGCCCAACCTAACCTTGGAAGGTTAGGTAAACATTGCCCCTCTATCCTGTAAATGCAACTATGACTTCTTCTATTCATGTGCTGTGTGCAAGTGTTTTAAATTGTAGATTGCTTCTGTGATGAAATTTTCTGTCCTTACTTGAAATGCATCTATACAAACTCCTTTACTTAATAAGACAACATCTATTCAAATTCTATTAATAAGCTTAAAATTTAATCACTTCCAAAATCAGTAAGCTTCTTTGAACTCCTATGGTTTTACAAAATATTTTCTCATTCCCCTTTTAGCTTATGTCCTTCCTACCTTGATCCTTGGATGTATAAATTTATTTGAGCTGTCTCCAACTTTGGTGTTTGGATTTGCTTATTTACCATTGTTTAATTTCTCGAAGTCAAGCTGGTGTCCTTGAGAGGTTGTCTGTTTTCCCCACTTGTCATTCATTCCCTCTCACTGACTGCTTGGGAACTCCCCTCTTCTATCTATCATCCTTTGTCTAATGGGATTCAGCCAAATGTCTTAAAGTTAACGATGATTGCATTTCCTAATTTCTCAATACTCAATAACCTAACACATTTTTATTATTGTGAGATCATACTTTGCTTCAAAGTCTTGTTACAACCTTCAGGTTGTCCATTCCTAGATATTGAGACATTCCTGATGAAAACCTTATGTCCAAATCATTAACTCTCTTGCTCCTCGGATGCTGCCTGATCTGCTGTGTTTTTCCAACACCACTTTTCGACTCTTGACTCTCCAGCATCTTCAAGTTTCAAGACATCTCCAATCAGTCTGCCTCTTACAGACATCTGCAGTTGTAGACTAGTACACCACTCCTTGTATTTTAAGTTGTTAGATTCTTTGTTCAAAATTGACCTTATTACCTTGTACTTATTTTCTTTTCAAGGCCACCAAAGCGAACTTGTGATCTCACTCTAATGTTGAAACAGACATGCTAATTCTGTCATTGCAGCTAAAAATGGCTGCCATATTTATGCCAACTGGCAGCCATATTGTGCTACCTCTGACCATGTGTCCCAATAGGGACATTGTGGAGCATCCGCAAGTCTGAAAGCATTGTGGATAGTACTTTCAGAGATGGTCACACTGCGGAAGAAGGGCCCTGAAGAAGGAAGGGAATGGATGGCCATCAGGTAGTCCAGAGGCAACAGGCAGGTGGTTCAGGAGTCCCTGGGATCCACTCACAAATCGATATTCCATATTGGAGGCTGATGAGGATACTGGGTCCTTCAGGGGTTGCAAACAGAGCCAAACCATCAACACCACAAGCAGCCAAAAAGAACTGGAGGAGAGGATGAGAGGAAGAGCAATAGTAACAGGGGATTCTACAGCCAGGGGGACAGATAGGCATTACTGCAGCCATCAATGAGGCTGCAGGATGGTGGGTTCCTTTCCTGATGCTAAGATCTCAAATATCACTGAATGGCTGCAGGGATCTGAGTGAGAGGATAGTAGTACATGCTGGTACCATTGACATAGGCAGAAAGGAGCTTGAGGGAAGAATTCAGAGAGCTAGGCAATATACTAAAAAGCAGGATTTCTCAAGTTGTAATATCAAGATTACTCCCAGTGCCACATTCTAGCAAGCATAGAAATAGGAGAATAAGGCAGATGAATGTGTGGCTTAACAGTTAGTGCAGGAGAGAGGGTTTCAATTCATGGATACCAGGACCATTTCTGAGAAAGGTAGGACCTATAAAAACGTAATGGTCAAATTCTGAACCAAAGTGAGGCTAATGTTCTTACAGGGTGGCTTGCTAGTGCTGTTGGGAGGAGTTTAACCTAATTAGCAGGGGGAGGGGACACAGGCTGTTAGCAGAATAAGGGCACAGAATCACACAGTAAAAAACCAAGTCTGAGGGAGTTTGGTTGTAATAAGTTTTGAGGGAATAATACAAGCCACAATGGTTTTTACTTTAATGCTAGGAGTTAAGAACAATGGTTGACATGTAAAAGTGTGATATAGTAGCCATCACAGACATGTGGTTGAGGGATTGGCAACTCAACATTCTGGGATATAGAGTCTTCAGGTGAGACAGAGGAAGGAGTAAAAGAGGAGGAAGCATTGCATTATTAGTTAAGGAGTCAGTTACGGCAATAAGGAAAGATAATATCTGGGAGGGGGCATTGAATGAAGTCTGGGGGCAAAGCTTAGGAATAAAAAAGGAGCAGCCACATTGCTATGGTTTCATTATTGACACCTACAGAGTTGGAGGGAAATTGAGATGCAAATTTGTGTACAATATGTAGAAGGTCCAACAAGGGATGGAGCTGCTCTGGACGTATTTCAGGGGAACGAAGTTGGACATTTGGTTGAGATGATGGCAGGGGAGCATTTTAGTGATAGCAATCATAACATAGTACAATTTAAACTTATTATGATCAAAGAAATTGACAAAAAGGTTTCAGTATTGGACTGAGGAAGAGCAGATTTTAGTAAAATAAGGCAGGACCTGGTAAAGGTAAACTGGGAACACTGTTCATGTGGAAATTGTCAGAAGAGCAGGGGAGAGCATTAAAAAAAGAAATGGGGAGACTATAAGCCCAATATTTTCCCTCTAAGATGATAGGAAGGAGTAAAAAGCCCAAGGAACCATGGATGATCAGAGATATTCTGGATACAATGAGAAGCAAGAGAGAGAATTTTAGATAGGAGAACAAATCAGAGATGTATTAGTGGAGTACAGAAAGTACAAAAAGGAGCTTAAGAAAGCAATTAGGAAAGTGAATGCTGATATGAGAAAGTTCTGTCTAGTTAACTCAGGGAAAATCCCAAGATATTCTATCAGTAAAACTGGAAAGAGAATGACCAAGGAAAGAGTAGAGACTGGTAGGGTGCGACACGGTGGCTCAGTGATTAGCACTGTTGTCTTATGGTGCCAGGGACCCAGGTTCAATTCCAATCTCAGGGGAGTTTGCACATTCCCTCTGGGTGCTTCAATTTCCTCCCATAATCCAAAGATGTGTAGGCTAAGTGGATTAGTCATGGGAAATGCAGGGTCACATGGGTAAGGTAGGGGACTGGGTCTGAGTGGGATCTCTTCAGAGGGTCAGTGTGGACTCGATGAGCTGAATGGCCTACTTGCACACTGTTGTGATTCTATGAGGCCCATTAGGGATCAAGGGGGCAATCTGTAGGTGGAATCAGATGACATTGGTCGAGTGTTGAGCCAATACTTTACATTCATCTTCACCCAAAAGAATGAGGTCTAAGGCATAGAACCCAGGGGGAAAGCTACAATGTGCTTGAGCAAATTAACTTAAGGAAGGACAAGGTATTAGGTGTGATGGCACACTTAAAAGTGGATAATTCTTCAATCTGGGTGAATTATGTCTCCGGATACTGTGGGAGGCAAGGGAGGAAATTGCAGGGCATTGACTCAAAAGTTTAATTCTTCTCTGACCATGGAAGTTGTCAAAGGACTGGGGAACAGCTAAAGTGATTCTGATAATTCAGAAGGGTTGTAGAGATAAGGCAAAGAACTACAATCCAGTGGGTCTCATATGAATGGTAGGGAAATGATTGGAGAAAATTCTGAAGGAGAGCAACTATTTCTATGTGGAGAGACAAGGCTTGCTCAGGAATAGTCAACATGGCTTTGTCAGAAGAATGCCAGGTCGAACAAATTTGATTGAATTTTGTTGAGGAGGTGAGTAGATGTGTAGATGAGGTTAGTGAAGTTTGATGTGATTATTTGGTTTTCAGCAAAGCCTTTGACAAGGTCCCATATAGGAGATTAATCAAGAAAGCAAATGCACATGGGAAACAGGGTATTTTGATAAAGTGGACTCAGAATGGGCTCAGTTATAGGAGACAGAGTGATGAGTGAAGGCTGCTTCAGTGATTGGAAGCCAGTGTCTAGTGAATGCCACAGGGGTCTGTGCTGGGTCCCCTATTATTCACGGTGGGCGGCACGGTGGCACAGTGGTTAGCACTGCTGCTTCACAGCGCCAGAGACCCGGGTTCAATTACCAACTCAGGCGACTGACTGTGTGGAGTTTGCACCGGGTGCTCTGGTTTCCTCCCACAGTCCAAAGATGTGCAGGTCAGGTGAATTAGCCATGCTAAATTGTCTGTAGTGTTAGGTAAGGGGCAAATGTATGGGTGGGTTTCACTTCGGCGGGTCGGTGTGGACTTGTTGGGCTGAAGAGCCTGTTTCCACACTGTAAGTAATCTAATTTATACAAATGACATTGATGTCTGTGTATTTTTGGGAGTGGGGGGATGTGCAGGTTGGTATTTGATTGGTATGTTTACATATGACACGACGAGTGAGGTTCAGTGTTTTGGGCTACAAGAAGATGTAAGTGGGATTGACAACATGAGCAGTTAAATGGTAGATGGAAATTAACCCGAGAAAGTGTGAAGTGATATACCTTGGAAGGAGTATTTTGACAAGGAAGCAGTAAATGAATGGGATGGAATGAGGAAGTTCTGCAGAACAAAGGGGCCTTGCGGTGGTTTTGTCCATAGATCTCTGAAGGCAGAAAAGTATGTTAGTTGGGTGGTGATAAAGACATATGTGACACTTACTTGCTCAATTCTCCTGCTGCCTGACCTGCTGTGCTTTTGCAGCACCATACTTGCATTTATCGATCAAGACATAGATTACAAAAGCAGGTAAGTCAAGAGTTGTATAGAACTTTGTTGAGATCGCAGCTTGAATATTGGAATAGAGTTCTAGTCACCTCACTCTAGGAAGATTGTAATTGCACTGGAAGGTGGTGCAGTGGTGTTTCATCAGGATGCTGCCTGGGATGGAAAATTTAAGTAATGAGGAAAGGTCAGATAGGCTTGGGTTATTTTTGCTGGAGCAGCAAAAGCTGAGGGGCAATCTGATTGAGGTGTATTAGTTTATGAGAGGCAAGGACAGGATAGACAAGGAGCAGCTATTCCCCTTAGTTGAAGTGTCAGTAATGAGGGGACACAGGTTCAAGGTGAGGGATAGGCCGTTTATGGGAAATATCAGGAAAAGATTTTTACCCAGGGGATGGTGCGGGTCTGGAATGCACTATCTGAGAGGGTTTGAGAAACAAATTGCTCCACATACTTTAGAAAGTACTTGAATTTGTACTTGGCACGCTATAACATTCAAGGCTATGGGCCTTGAATCATTCAAGATTAGGTTAAAAGTCATATGTTTTTCATGTGTCAGCACAGACTCCATTGACTGAAGGGCCTATCCGGCACTGTATGATTCCACGATTCCAAATGTAAACTTTAATATTTTTTATCACGGGTTTTATACAATTGGAGTTTTAGGAACAGAAAAAGGCCTTGATCTCACGAGGCCATGGAATATGCCAGTATCTTTGGTTAAACAATGACATCCATATATTGAGTTTCAGAATCATAGAATCATAGAATCCTTGCAATGTGGAAACAGGCCAATCAGCCCTACACTGATCCTCAGAAGAATAACTCACTCAGACCCATTCTTCTACGACTCTACCTTTATACCTAACTAATGCACCAAATCTACAAAGAACACTACAGCGCAGTACAGGCCATTCGGGCCTCGACGTTGCGCTGACCTGTCATACCAATCTGAAGACTATCTAACCTACACTATTCCATGTACGTCCATATGCTTGTCCAATAATGACTTAAATGTACATAAAGTTGGTGAATCTACTACCGTTGCAGGCAAAGCATTCCATATCCTTACTACTCTCTGAGTAAAGAAACTACCTCTGACATATGTCCTATATATATCACCCCTCAATTTAAAGCTATGGCCCCTCGTGTTCATCATCACCATACTTAGAAAAAGGCTCTCCCTGTCCACCCTATCTAACCCTCTGATTATCTTATATGTCTCTATTAAGTCGCCTGTGAACCTTCTTCTCTCCAATGAAAACAGCCTCAAGTCCCTCAGCCTTTCCTCGTAAGACCTTCCCTTCACACCAGGCAACATCCTAATAAATCTGCCCTGCACCCTTTTCAAAGTTTCCACATCCTTCTTATAATGTGGTGACCAGAACTGTACACAATACTCCAAGTGCAGCCGCACCAGAGTTTTGTACAGTTGTAACACAACCTCCTGGTTCCGGAACTCGATCCCTCTATTAATGAAAGCTAAAACACTGTATGCCTTCTTAATAACCTGTCAACCTGGGTGGCAACTTTCAAGGATCTGTGTACCTGGACACCGAGATCTCTCTGCTCATCTACCCTACCAAGAATCTTACCATTAGCCCAGTACTTTGCATTCCGGTTACTCCGACCAAAGTGAATCACCTCACACTTGTCCGCATTAAACACCATTTGCCACCTTTCAACCCAGCTCTGCAGCTTGTCTATGTCTCTCTGTAACCTACAACATCCCTCGTCACTATTCACAACTCCATCGACCTTAGTGTCATCTGCAAATTTACTAACCCACCCTTCTACGCCCTCATCCAGGTCGTTTATAAGAATGACAAACAGCAGTGGACCCAACACTGACCCTTGCGGTACACCACTGGTAACTGGACTCCAGGATGAACATTTCCCATCAACCACCACCCTCTGTCTTCTTTCAGCAAGCCAATTACTGATCCAAACTGCTATATCTCCTACAATCCCATTCCTCCCGCCTTTTGTCCAATAGCCTACTGTGGGGAGCCTTATCGAATGCCTTGCTGAAATCCATATACACCACATCAACCAGTTTACTCTCATCTACTTGTTTGGTCACCTTCATAAAGAACTCAATAAGGTTTGTGAGGCACGACCTACCCTTCACAAAACCGTGCTGACTATCCCTAATCAAATTATTCTTTTCTAGATGATTATAAATCCTATCTCTTATAACCTTTTCCAACACTTTACCAACAGCTTTTCCTTGAATAACCTCTACGTTTCCAATATGCCCATCCCCTGCAGTTTCCTTCCCCATCCTATGCTTCCTAAATCTTGCCTAATCGCATCGTAATTGCCTTTCCCTCAGCTGTAACTCTTGCCCAGTGGTATACACCTATCCCTTTCCATCACTAAAGTAAACATAACAGAATTGTGATCGCTATCACCAAAGTGCTCACCTACTTTCAAGTCTAACACCTGACCGGGCTCATTACCCACTACTAAATCTAATGGGGCTTCGCCCCTTGTTGGCCTGTCTACATCCTGTGTCAGGAAGCCCTCCTGCACACACTGGACAAAAACTGACCCATCTATAGTACTCACAGTATAGTGTTCCCAGTCAATGTTTGGAAAGTTGAAGTCGCCCATGACAACTACCCTGTCTCTCTCACTCCTATCGAGAATCATCTTTGCTATCCTTTCCTCTACATCTCTGGAACTTTCGGAGGCCGATAGAAAACTCCCAACAGGGTGACCTCTCCTTTCCTGTTTCTAACTTCAGCCCATACTACCTCAATTGACGAGTCCCAAACATCCTTTCCGCAACTATAATACTGTCCTTGACCAACTATGCCACACCTCCTCCTCTTTTACTATCTTCTCTGTTCTTACTGAAACATCTAAATCCTGGAACCTGCAACAACCATTTCTGCCCCTGGTCTAACCATGTCTCCGAAACGACCACAACATCGAAGTCCCAGGTACCAACCCTTGCTGCACGTTTATCCACCTTTTTCCAGATGCTCCTGGCATTGAAGTAGACATACTTCAAACCAACTACTTGCTTGCTGGTGCCATCTTGCGTCCCTGAAACTTGATTTCGGACCTCCCTACTCTCAACCTTTTCTACACTCGAGCTACAATTTTGGTTCCCATCCCCCTGCTGGATTAGTTTAAACCCACCCCACTAGCCTTCGCGAATTCCCCCCCCCCCCCAGGATATTGGTACCCCTCTGGTTCAGATGAAGACCATCCTGCTTGTAGAGGTCCCACCTACCCCAGAAAGAGCCCCAATTATCCAAGAATCCAAAACCCTCCCTCCTGCACCATCCATCCTTGTAGCCACGTATTCAACTCCTCTCTCTCCCTACTCCTTGCCTCACTAGCATGTGGCATGGGCAACAAACTAGAGTCAACAACACTGTTCATCCTAGCTCTAAGCTTCCAACCTAGCTCCCTGAATTTCTGCCTTAAATCCCCATCTCTTTTCCCACCTATGTTGTTGATGCTTATGTGGATCACAACTTGGGGCTGATCCCCCTCCCCCTTAAGAATCCCCAAAACACGATCAGAGACATCACGAACCCTGGCACCTGGGAGGCAACACACCAACCGTGAGTCTCTCTCGTCCCCACTGAACCTCCTATCTGTCCCCCTAAGTATGGAGTCCGCAGTGACTACTGCTCTGCTCCTCTTCCCCTTTCCCTTCTGAGCAGCAGGGACAGACTCTGTACCAGAGCCCTGTACCCCATTGCTTTCCCCTACACATCCCTGAAACTATGGACAATTTCAGCATGGTCAATTCAGCTAATCTGCACATCTTTGGATTGTGAGAGGAAGCTGGAGCATCTAGAGGAAACCCACAAAAAGGTATTTAACTATAAGAGTATAAGATTAACTGTGAAAATTTTGGATGCATACCAAGAGTGAAGCCACTGTAATCTTTGATCTTAATATAGTACACATTTCTTTTTTACTAGAAGTCATCAAATAACTCCTCTACTTTTCAAATATAGGTCACGCAGGAACAAGAATAGGTCATTCAGCCTTCAAGCCATTCCATCATTAAATTAGATTCTGGTTAGCTGTAAGTCAACCCCAGTTACCAACTTTTGTTCTTTATCCCTTATAGTTGTGCCAACAGAAATCTATTAATCTCAGTCTCCAAAATATAAATCGACTCTACATCCCCCGCCTCAGTTATTTGAAGAAGAGTTCCAGATTTGCGCTATTTGAAACAAGTACATCCTGATTATACTTCTAAATGAATGAACTCTAATCATAACACTCTGGGGTGGGTTGTTGGTCTGCACCTCATGGATTAAAATGTGACCTTTCATTATTTTAAATAACTCACCACTCCAAACAGGCACAAGAGAAGCTGCGTGAGGACCATGTTTAAAAGGGCTACAACACACTGCAGCACTCCCAATATGCAATGGGAAGAAAAAGAACAAGTCTTTGCCAAAAACGGATATCCTGGCAACTTCACCCATAGATGCCTGGCTGACAATCAACATGACGAGGACATGTCACGACCCAACACACTAACCACTCTACCTTATATAAAAACATCTCAGAATTGATAGCCAGACTCCTCCGTCCATTTAGATTCATGACAGCCACATTCAGCCAGCTCATTAGAACAAAAAACCCGATACCCATCATTTTCAGGACAGATGTTGTGTACAGGATTTCATGCAGAGACTGCATGAAACACTCTACAGGACAAACAGGCAGACAACTAGCGATCCGCATTCATGAACATCCACTAGCCACTAAACCAGCTGATCCTAGTATCTATACACACAGACAACAAGGACCACAAATTTGACTGGGACAACACAACAATAATAGGACAAGCCAAACAGAGGACAGCCAGAGAATTCCTTGAAGCTTGGCACTCATTCATGAATTCCAAAAATAACAAACTGACTTCAACCCAACATACTGACCATTTCAATGAACCACCAGGACCGGCAACTGGAAGCAGTGGGAGTGAAACCAATTAAATTCCAACTGACATAGCAATGCTTCACCATGGCACTGAGAATGTCACCAAGAAAGGGGACAACATGTCTGTACATCAAATTCCCAACTCAGCTAACATACCCATAACTACTGCAAACGGCACCTGAGCGGCAAATCTTTACACAAACCTTGAATTCGATATTCCATCTCTCAAACTTTTAAATACATGGAAATGCAAGCCAGACTTGTAGCCTGCCATCAAAATTTAATTTCAGCCCAGGTATCCTCCTGGTGGCAATGCATTCTACACAAACGATGTACATATACAGATATTCTGAGGTCAGTACCCAAAAGTAGGTACAGTGCTTGAGGGGGCAAACAGAATGCTATGTGGGCGGCACAGTGGCACAGTGGTTAGCACTGCTGCCTCACAGCGCCTGAGACCCGGGTTCAATTCCCGCCTCAGGCGACTGACTGTGTGGAGTTTGAACGTTCTCCCCGTGTCTGCGTGGGTTTCCTCTGGGTGCTCCAGTTTCCTCCCAGAGTCCAAAGATGTGCGGGTCAGGTGAATTGGCCATGCTAAATTATCCGTAGTGTTAGGTAGGGGTAAATGTAGGGGTATGGGTGGGTTACGCTTCGGCGGGTAGGTGTGGACTTGTTGGGCCAAAGGGCCTGTTTCCACGCTGGAAGTAATCTAATCTAATCTAGAAGCACTACTTCCACACTCTCCAATTCCATTGTCCTGAAGATAAAGGACAATGTTTTCAATTGCCTTTTTGGTTACTCTTTGGATGAAATTCTATGACTCTTCTCAGGAGTGGGTTGCAATATGAGTGATTCATACAATTGAGAGGAACAAGTGTGTAGGTGTCATGATCATTGTCTACCTACCTTTGCCACCACCAGGGGGTGTGTTGGTTGCATGTCCCAACCTTAGAGTAAAAAATGAGGTCTGCAGATGCTGGAGATCACAGCTGCAAATGTGTTGCTGGTCAAAGCACAGCAGGTTAGGCAGCATCTCAGGAATAGAGAATTCGACGTTTCGAGCATAAGCCCTTCATCAGGAGGGCTTATGCTCGAAACGTCGAATTCTCTATTCCTGAGATGCTGCCTAACCTGCTGTGCTTTGACCAGCAACACATTTGCAGCTGTCCCAACCTTAGGTCAAATGAGATATTTAATTCATGGACATTTTTGATTTACCATGGTGGAACAGTTAAAGAGGCAGCTGTAATTGCAGTCAACAGAGCACCAACAACAGTAAGAACAACAGCCTGCATCTCTAAAGCAGTGGTAGTGTAAATGAATGATCAGAAGCTCAACTCAGACTCAAACATAATATGATACAGAGAGAATTGTTGCTCTTATACTCTGGCAGACTGACCTCTACATTGTAGAGGCTGAGTGACAGCTGTCAGATACCTCCATTCCATTCTCCAGTTCCTCCATCTCTGTCGCATATGCTCCGAAGATGCCAACTTCGACAAGGGAACCTTCAAAATGTCCACCTTCATCCTCAACTGAGGATTCCCCAGCACTATTGTCAACAGGGTTCTCAACCGGGTCCAACCCATTTCCTGCACTTCCACCCTCAACCCCTCTCTTCCCTTCTGCAACAGCAATAGGGTTCATCTTGCCCTTCGCTATGATCCCACCAGCATCCACATGCAGAAAATCATTAGCCACCACATCTGCCACTCCAGCAAGCTGCCAATACCAGACACATATTTTCCTCACCTCCTTTGTATGCTTCTGCAAGGACCATTCCCTCCGGGATGCCCTGCTCCACTTTTCCTTCACTCCTAACTTCTTCAATCAGCCCCACAGCACCTTCCCCTGCAATTGTTGGAGGTATAACACTTGCCAATTTACCTCCTCCCTTCTGAGTATCCAAGGGCCCAAATGTACCTTCCAAATGAAGTAGCACTTACTCTGGAGAAACATTGGAGAAATGAAGCATAGGCTGGGTGACTGATTCTCTGTGCACCTATATTCTGCCCACAAAAATGACCTTGATTTCCGGTTGTCTGCCACTTCAACTCACCACCCTTTTTACTGGCCAACATTTCTGTCTCAGGCTTGCTACAGTGCTCCAGTGAAGTTTATCGTAAGCTGGAAAAACTGCACCTCTTTTCAGCTTGACGTCCCTGCAACCTTCAGGACTTAATATTGATTTCAATGACTTCAGGGTCTGAACTCTCCTATGTCCTATCCTCCACCCTTACACACCAGGCCTTGTACTTTTGCCTGAAACGTTGATTTTCTTGGTCCTCAGATGCTGCCTGACCTGCTGTGCTTTTCCAGCATCACACTCTCGATTGCTATCTCCAGCATGTGTAGTCGACACTTTCACTTTGTAATTCCATAGTCTGCTATTGACCATAATCCATTGTTAACCACTGACAGTCTCAATTAATAGCTATTCAACTTCATTATCCATTCCCTTCTCTGTCCAACTACTCTCTCTCTTTGGGCTGTATCCCCACCTATTGTTTACTCCTCACTTTCTCCCCCACCCTATTCTTCCCCATAAAAAATCCACATTTTCCTGGCTACCATCAGTTCTGGGAAAGCATCACAGGACCCTGAGTGGTAACTCTGATTTCTCTTTGCAGATACTGCCAGTCTTGCTGAGCGTTTCCAGCGATTTCTGTTTTGTCGGATTTACAGCATCTGCAATTCTTCCAGTTTTTTAATTAAAATGACAGAACTGCTTTTGTGAATCTCCTGTGGCCTCACTCATATACAAAGAATGTGATCCTCTGACTGCAAATGATTTTGCAGAAGGAAAGTATGACGACTGAGAAGACAGGCAGAAGTAATGGATGGAAGACTGCAGTCTACCAAAGTAATCATATTTGGTTGTAAGGTGAAGCATTACAGAAAATATGTTCATCACATTGGGAGATGTAGGAGTTGGGCACTTTGAACAATATGTACTACGACTCCAGTGTGGTGTGAGGTGTGATTTCAAAAGCTTTGCAATGTGTTTTTTGAGATTTCACAAGATCTTAAACGAGTGGTTTAAATTACAGTCTAGCTGTGCTTATGTCTATCTGGGTACTTTCAGCTAGGAAAGCAATCTCGGTTTATGTAACAAAGCATCCAAGGAGAGAACTCTGTCGCCAGTGTACCTTGATGTCATTGCAAGGGACCACCGGCTGTATGTCAGAGTCAGCTGCAGTGAAGAAGCATTTTACAGCTCTTACATAATGCTTTGACATACCTGGAAATACTTAATCTATCTCCCTGAGATTTTCTTCACATTATTTCCTTGAAGTGTAGAACCCATTTGGTGTGAAAAAGTTTCAAAAGTGTGAAAAAGTTAAATAACAAAAAGCAGAATCACAGTCAAATACATTTGTGTTGAATGTTCATAGATTAGATTAGATTAGATATTTACAGTGTGGAAACAGGTCCTTCGGCCTAACAAGTCCACACCGACCTGCCGAAGCGCCACCCACCCAGACCCATTCCCCTACATTTACCCCATGCCCCTAACACTACAGGCAATTTAAACTGGCCAATTCACCTAACCTGTACATTTTTGGACTGTGGGAGGAAACCAGAGCACCCAGAGGAAACCCACGCAGACACGGGAGAACGTGTTAACTCCACACAGTCAGTCGCCTGAGGCTGAGGTGTGTTGGGGTTGATCCAAATGTGGGGGTACCACCTTTTGTGTGATTGGCCAGGGCACCTATTCGTAGACATAAAGTCATGCAGCATGGAAGCAGACCTTTTGATCCAACAAGTCCATACCAAACATAATCCCAAGCTAAATTAGTCCCACCAGCTTGATCCTGGCCTGTACCCCTTCAAATCTTTCTTTTTCATGTACTTATCCAAATTCTTTTAAACTTTGTAATTGTACCACATCTATCAATTACCTTTGGTCTATTTTGTAGGAGTTGGCTTCTGGGGGTTAAGGCAGCAGGAGGGGGTAGGGGTGGAATCTTTCAATGGCAAACTGAGAATTAGTCTAATTCAAGTGCACATCTAGATAACAATTTCCGAGCTAGAAGATGGTTGTATCCAAACGTTTGCACAATTCCAGATCTAACTTCAGGCTTAAGAGTTTCTTGGAGGCAATTAAATATTAAGCACAATGTTGTGTCCTCAGGACCATGTTATTTTCAGTTAATTGACACATTGAAGAAATGTCACTGTTCTTGCAAATGTTAATGTTAAATAAATGTTAATGATAATTGTTAAATGTTATTAGCAGTAATCCCTTGTCAAAAAAATTATATTGTTTAATCCTTCATTTGTTAGAGTGCAATGTGGTTTGAGGATCCAGTTTTGCAGATTAGAGAGTAGATTTAATTGCACTGCATTTTGGTTCATGTACAAAAAGTACCAAGACTTCTAATAGTTGTAAGCATGGGAACAAAAGATTATTAGTATTAAAACATGTGTATATCTAATATGTCACGAAATGCAGAGGTGTATGGATAGTAATTCATAAAAAATATCAGACTTCTAACTTTTCTCATCCTGCAGAATGTTAACTATACTGAGATCCTTACTAGCTTACCACAAATGCCTTAAAAAAAAAGAAGCTTCATCAACCTCTCTTAGTGGTTTCTCACCTTCAAGCATTGCTTTCATTTTTAATTTGTATTTTCTGGTGGATTTATTAAAGCAGATGGATATAATTTTTGTTTGTGGAGCTTTTTTAATATCAGGATCAGTGTCAAGCATGCTAGGAATACTTGCACGCTAGGACAGAGTTAGAACCTCAAACACAGGCACAAAATGGATAGATGTAGACCAACTGCATGGATTGACATCCTATATCTGGAATATATTTCAAAGATATATGACTTGAGGTCTAAATATTTGTCAATTTTTATGCCTCTTTAGTACATTATTGAGAATGATGATGCCTGCTTTAGGCCACCTTGCCCATTTTAATTGTTGCAGAGTGGAGATGGCCCATAACAGTTCTGCTCGTGATTCAAAACCAATTAATAGGTAATTTCCACGCAAAAATAATTTTTAAGTGGTGACATTCATGTTTTACTTTGAACGTCTGTGATAGTGCAGACTCACAAGATCTGTAAGCTGTTTACCCTTCCTTAACCATTGAACAAATAACCAGCATATCTCCTTGTGGTAGAAACTTGAGTTGTATTTCTTGGAAGGAAATTCCTGATGAAGGGCTTATGCCCAAAACGTTGAATTTCCTGTTCCTTGGATGCTGCCTGACCTGCTGTGCTTTTCCAGCAACACATTTTCAGCTCTGATCTCCAGCATCTGCAGACCTCACTTTTTCCTCGAAGATTTTAACCTACTTCGAATCCTCTTGCAAGGATGCCTTCCTTAAAGAAGCTCTCTTCCTCCATCTACAAGGATTTCAGTGAGTCCCTCTCTCACTGCACACCCCCAGGTCATCTCCTCTGCACAGAAGCTCTTCAGCCACGTTCTCAAACAGACTCGCTACCCACAGCCACATCTCCTTCCTCAGCACCTGCCTACGGAACCGACTGATCCCACACGGACTCCAGACTACGTTCCGACCAACAAAATTTGGACCCAACCAGGACAACCTGTACCTACAACAAATCCGAAGCCTCCAGCAACAGACCTCCCTCCAGATCCTCCGCTCCACCCTTGCAGCCATGCGACGCTACCTACATTCCCTGCAGTCAGCCCTAGCCCAGCTCAGGACAACACTCTCACAAACTTGTAAAGGACCCCTACTGTTCTTCATCTACAGAAGAATCCATACGCTAAACAAACAGTTCTTCCTAGCCATATCAGAAATTAAAGACAGTAAGTACCAAAACTTTCATGTACTTATTCCCACACTCGTGGTTCCTCAACTGTTCCAGAATCTTCCATCGGCCTCTGTAATCAGTCGGACGCCATTAACCACGCGGCCGCTACAGCGCCCGCTGCACCGACCGCCGCCGCCGACCGTGACGTCACTTCCGCCCCCACCGACCACGCAGCCTCCGCGATCGCCGCCCAGACAACCGCCCTGGCGATCGCCAGCCTCATTCCTGATGAAAGGCTTGTGCCCGAAACATCGAATTTCCTGTTCCTTGGATGCTGCCTGACCTGCTGCGCTTTTCCAGCAACACATTTTCAGCTTGTATTTCTTGGAAGGCTGACAAGAAGGAACAGAGGAAAATGATTCTAGAGCACAAAATGGCTAGATGGCTTTCAGTACAGGAGGAAATAATTGATTGTTTGATTGATTTCTGTTGTTACATGGACTGAGATGCAGTGAAAAGTGTTGTTTTGTGTGCTGTACAGGCAGATCTTATCATTCAAAGTGCATCAGGGTAGCAGAACAGAGCACAGAATACAGTGTTACAGCTGCACAGAAGATGCAGAGAGAGAGAGATCAGAATTAACATTTGAGAGATCCATTTAAAAGTTAAGTAACAGCGGGGAAGAAGCTGTTCTTCAATCTATGTGTACATGTATGCAAACTTTTATATAGTGTGCCTGATGGAAGTCCTTGATTATGTTGGTTGCTTTTCCGAGGTAGTGGGAAATGTAGTTGGAGTCAATGGATAGAAGGCTGGTTTGCGTGATGACTGGGGTGTGTTCATGACTCTCTGTAGTTTCTTACAGTCTTGGGAAGAGCTGGTGTCATACCACACTATTATGCATCAGTTAGATAGGAGTTCTTGTGGGCATGTTAAAATTCTTTAAGCTCCTGAGGACCCAGAGATATTGCTTTGCATTCTTGACCATTGCGTCAATGTGAATGTTAGTGATCATCACTCCAAGCAAATTGATGGTCTTGAGAGATTGTTGTTCTTACACAATTCCACTAAACACTCAATCTCTGTCCTGCGTTCAGTCTCGTTTTTTTAGAATTCTGACTGATGGAAGTGGTGATATCAGTAAATTTGTAAATCATATTGGGGTGGAATTTGGACACAGAGTCATGAATGTAAAAGGAGTAGGGGACTGAGTGTGCAGCCTTGCAGGGAACCAGCATTGAGGATTGTGGTGAAGGAGATGTGGTCACCTATTCTGACTGGTTGTGATCTATGAGTAAGGAAGTCGAGGGCAACTGAGATCTTGATCTTGGAGTTTAGAGATGAATTTGTTTGGAATTGTGATGTTTAAGGCAGAATTTAGTCAATAAATAGGAGCCCAACATAGGTACCCTTGTTATCCAGATATTCCAGAGATGAGTATAGGGCCAGAGAGATGGTGACTGCTGTGGACCCATTAAACCAATAGGCAATTAGTGGGATCAAGGCAATTGGTAGGCTGGCTTTGATGTGAGCCATGGTTAGCTTCTTGAAGCACTTCAAGTTTATGGAGGTCAGAACCATCGAGCATTAGTCAATGAGGCATGACGCATGATTTTTCTTTGACACCACAATGATGGTGCTCTTCTTTAATCAAGTGGGGGCTTCAGATCATAGTGAGAACATGACCAGATGAAACAGGATACAGTTTAGCCCACTCAGGCCACTCAAGCTTGATCTGCTGTTCAACCAAATTAAGGCAGATTTAATTACTTCACATACCACCACTAGCCTTTCACTTTCTTAGGATTAAGAATACTTGTACCTTAAAAATATTCAAAGACTTTGCTGCCACCATTCTTCAAGGAAGGGAATTCCAAAGACTCAATACTACCTAAAATAAAGTCATTTCTCAGTTTTAACTCCTTATTATTAAACCATGACCTCTAGTTCTAGGTTTTTCCCAAAGAAGAAATATCCTTTCTCCTACACCCTGTCAAGACCGTGCAGGATTTTATACGTTTCAATCATCAAGTCATAGAATCATAGAGATGTACAGCATGGAAACAGACCCTTCGGTACAACCTGTCCACGCCGACCAGATATCCCAACCCAATCTAGTACCCCCTGCCAGCACCCGGCCCATATCCCTCCAAACGCTTTCTATTCATAAACCCATCCAGTGCCTCTTAAATGTTGCAATTGTACCAGGCTCCACCACATCCTCTGGCAGCTCATTCCATACACATACCACCCTCTGCATGAACAAGTTGCCCCTTAGGTCTCTTTAATATCTTTCCCCTCTCACCCTAAACCTATGCCTTCTAGTTCTGGACTCCCCGACCCCAGGGAAAAGACTTTGTCTATTTATCGTATCTATGCCCCTCATAATTTTGTAAACCTCTATTAGGTCACCCCTCAGCCTCCGACGCTCCAGAGAAAACAGCCCCAGCCTATTCAGCTCTCTCTATAGCTCAAATCCTCCAACCCTGGCAACATCCTTGAAAATCTTTTCTGAACCCCTCTGGTGAACCTCCTCAGCACCCTCTCCAAAGCATCTACATCCTTTTGTAATGTGGCAACCAGAACTGTAAACGGTATTCCAAATGCTGCCGAACCAAAGTGCTACACGTCTACAATATGACCTGCCAACTCTTGTATTCAATACCTCGTCCATGAAGGAAAGCATACCATATGCATCCTCGACCACTTTACTGACCTGCGTTGCCACCTTCAGGGAACAATGGACCTGAACATCCAGAGCTCTCTGTACGTCAATTTTCTCCAGGACTTTATCATGTACTGTATAGTTCACTCTTGAAATGGATCTTCCAAAATGCATCACCTTGCATTTGCCCGGATTGAACTCCATCTGCCATTTCTCTACCCATTTCTCCAATCTATCTTTATTCTGCTGTATTCTTTGACTGTCCCCTTCACTAAATGCTACTCCATCAATCTTGGTGTCATCTGCAAACTTGCTAATTAGGCGACCGATACCTTCCTTCAAATAATTTATAAGTTGTCCCAGCACAAATCCCTCTGGAACACCACTGGTCACAGGTCTCCATTTTGAGAAACTCCCTTTCACTACTATTCTCTGTCTGCTGTTGCCTCGCCAGTTCTCTATCTATCTAGCTAGAACACCCTGGACCCCAAGCAACTTTACCTTCTCCATCAGCCTATCATGGGGAACCTTATCAAATGTCTTCCTAAAAGCCATGTATATGACATCTACAGCACTTCCCCCATCAACCAACTTTGTCACCTCCTTAAAGAATTCTGTTATTCGCAAAAAACGATTACTGCCCATTACTGATAAGCCCATGTTCTTCCAGATGGAATATATCCTGTCCCTCAGTATCTTCTCCAGCAATTTCCCTACCACTTATATCAGACTCGGTCTATAATTACCTGGAGTATCCCATAAATTTAACTTTACTATGAGATATTGCATTGTAGGAGTGAGTGCTACAACAATCTCATAGTTTAAATTGAAGGCGTATGACATACATTAAGATCATGTTTGTTTCAATTAACTTCTCGCGGAAGCACTAAAATGTCTCATTGGAAAGCTCAAACAGAACCTCTAAAAATGAATGCAATTAATTCATGTCATCTCTTACTAACCTGTCCAATCCAAGTAATTGTCTGGAAAACTTTCTCTGGACATTTTCCAAATCTATTTACATAGAACATAGAACATAAAATATTACAACGCAGTACAGGCCCTTCACCCTTCAATGTTGTGCCCACCTATGAAAATAATCTGATATCCATCTAACCTGCACTGTTCCATTATTATCCATATATATCTCCAATGCCCACTTAAATGCACTGATCATCGGCGAGTCTATTACTGTTGCAGCATGGCCTTGTGGCTCCAAAACTTAATCCCCCTACCAATAAATGCCAACACACCATATGCCTTCTTAACAACCCTATCAACCTAGATGGCAACTTTCAGGGATTTATGCACCTGGCCACAGAGTTCTCTCTATTCATCTACATGGCCAAGAATTTTACCATTAGCCCAGTAGTCTGCATTTCTGTTATTTCTTCTGAAGTGAACTACCTCACACTTTTCAGCATTAAACACCATTTGCCACTTCTCCATCCAGCTCTGCATTCTTACCTATGTCAGTCTGTAACCCACAACATCCTTCAGCACGATCCACAACTCTGCTGACCTTAGTGTCATCCACAAATTTACTAACCCATCCTTTGACACCCACATCCAGATCATTTATAAAAATGAGAAACAGCAGTGGCTCCAAAACAGATCCTTGTGACACACAGCCTTTCAATTTGTAGGCCCTATTCACCATGGATGTGCAATCTCTTTACACCTCCATCCCACACCAAGACGGCTTGAAAGCTCTTCACTTCTTTCTTGAAAAGAAGCCTGAACAATCTCCATCCACCACCACTCTCCTCTGCCTGGCTGAACTTTTCTCTCTCTCAACACCCTCTCCTTCAATTCATCCCACTTTCTCCAAATCAATGTTGTAGCAATGGGTACCTGCGTGTATCCTAGCTATGCCTGCCTTTTCATGGGGTATGTGGAACATGTCTTGTTCCAGGCCTATCCGGGTACCCTCCCACAAGTGCGTTGTTCGTACATCGATGACTATTTCGGTGCGGCTTCATGCTCTCATCGTGACCTGGAAAAATTCATAAACTTCGCTTCCAGTTTCTATCCCTCCATCATCTTCACCTGGTCCATCTCCGACACTTGCCTTCCTTTCCTTGATCTTTCTCCATTTCCGGCAATAGTCTATTCACTAATATCCATTACAAGCCCACTGACTCCCACAGCTCTCTGGATTACGGCTCTTCTCACCCTATGTCCTGTAAGGACGCTATCCCTTTCTCTCAGCTCCTTCGCCTCTGCTGCATTTGTTCCAATGAGGCCACTTTCCAAAGTGATGCTGTTAATATGTGCTCCTTCTTCTCCGACCGTGGCTTCCCACCTACAGTTGTTGACAGGGCTCTCGACAACGTGGGCGGCACGGTGGCACAGTGGTTAGCACTGCTGCCTCACAGCGCCAGAGAGCCTGGTTCAATTCCCAACTCAGGCGACTGATTGTGTGGAGTTTGCACATTCTCCCTGTGTCTGCGTGTGGTTCCTCCGGGTGCTCTGGTTTCCTCCCACAGTCCAAAGATGTGCGGGTCAGGTGAATTGGCCACGCTAAATTGCCCATAGTGTTAGGTAAGGGGTAAATGTAGGGGCATGGGTGGGTTGCGCTTCGGCGGGTCAGTGTGGACTTGTTGGGCCGAAGGGCCTGTTTCCACACTGTAAGTAATCTAATCTAATCAAAACATGCGGTCCATCTCCCGCACCACAACCCTCACCCCCTCCCTCCACTCCCAGAACAAGAAGAGGGTCCCTCTTGTTCTCACCTTTCACCCCACCAGCCTTCACATGCAAAGAATAATCCTCCACCATTTTCGCCAGCTCCAACATGACGCCACATGCATCTATCCCTTCCCTCCCCCTGTCTGCATTCCGCAGAGATCATTCCCTCCGGGACAACCTAGTTCCCTCCTCCATTACACCTAACACCTCTTCCATCACACACAGCACCATACCATGCAATCACAGAAGGTGCATCCCCTGCCCCTTTACCTCTTCCATGCTTACTATCCAAGGCCCCAAAAACTCATTTCCGATTAAGCAGCATTTCACTTATACCTCTTTCAATTTGGGCTATTGCATTCGTTGCTCCCAATGTGGTCTCCTCTATATCAGAGAGACAAAATGCTGACTGGGTGATCGCTTTGCTGAGCACCTTCGGTCTGTAAGCAATCAGGTCCCGGACCTTCCTGTGGCTTGCCACTTCAACACACAATCCTGTTCCCATACCCACATGTCTGTCCTTGGCCTGCTGCAATGTTCCAGTGAAGCTCAATGCAAACTGGAGGAACAGCATCTCATCTTCGGACTAGTCACGTTACAGCCTGCCGGTCTCAACATTGAATTCAACAACTTCAAATGATTATCCCATCTCGACCCCTCTGTTTTCATTCTGCTCCGGAATTTTATTTCATTTATTTTATTTATCTTTTTGTAATTTTTTTTTACTGTTCTGTACCTCTTACTTCTCGATTGTTTCTCTTTCTCTTGCTCCCCACTCTCTCAACACCTGTTTCCTCTCCTCTTCCCCCTTTGCTACCCTCCTCTCCTATTTTCCATTTTGCCTCTGCTTCACCCATCCCCTCCATCCCCCACATATTTTGTCACCTAGCACTAGCTTTGGTCATTCACAGCTCCTAATCTCCCTATAATCACTCCATGCACTGTCATTATCGCCTCTTTATTGCTACCTTTGCTTCTGGAGCCATGACTCACCTTCTCTGAGCCTCGTATAATACATCCCTATTTCTCCCTCTTTTTAGCTTTGACAAAGGGTCAGTTAGATTCGAAACGTCAGCTCTTTTCTCTCCTTACAGATGCTGCCAGACCTGCTGAGATTCTCCAGCATTTTCTCTTTTGGGTCCTTGTGACACACCACTGGTAACTGGGCTCCAGGATGAATATTTCCCATCAACCACCAATCTCTGTCTTCTTTCAGCTAACCAATTTCTGATCCAAACTGCTAAATCACCTTTAGTCCCAAAACTCCATATTTTGTGCAATAGTCTACGTGTGGAACCTTATGAAACACCTTACTGAAGTTCATACGCACCATATCAACCACTTTACATTCTCCCATCTGTTTTGTCACTTTTTCAAATAACTCAATACCCTTCACAAATCATGTTGATTATCCCTAATCAAATCATTCCTTTCCAAATGATTATAAATCCTGTCTCTTATAACATTTTCCAACACCTTACCCACAACCAAAGTAAGGTCCATTGCCTATTATGACAGGTAGTCCTGACTCCCCTTCTTAAACAAGGTAACAACATTTGCTATCCTCCAGTCTTCTGGGACTAGTCCTGTCGACAATGATGACATAAAGATCAAAGCCAAAGTCTCTGCAATCTCCTCCCTGGCTTCCCAGAGAATCCTAGGACAAATCTCATCCAGCCCAAGGATCTTATATATTTTCAGATCTTCCAAAATTGCTGGAAATTTCTCTTTGTCAACCTTAATCTCATCCAATCTAGTAGCCTGTATCTCCGTATTCTCACTAACATTGACCTTTTCCAATGTGAATACTGATGGAAATTATTAATTAAATGCTTCCCCTGTGTCCTCAAATTCCACACACAACTTTCCACTAGTATCTTTGATTGGGTCTCATCTTATGCTAGTCATTCTTTTATTACTGACAGACCTGTAGAAGGCCTTAGGGTTTTCCTTGATTCTATCTGCCAACCGCTTCTCATGTCCCTTTCTGGCTCTTCTTTGCCCTCTCTTCTGATCTTTCCTGGCTAACTTATAAATCTCAAGCCTTCCCGCCTCATCTTCTTCTTCCTCTTGAGAAGAGCTTCAACTTCTTTAGTAAACCATGGTTCCCTCTCCCAACCACTACTTCCCTGCTTGATAAGTGTACACTTATCATGGAACCTCAGTAGTTGTTCCTTGAATAAGCTCCACATTTCAAGTGTGTCCATCCTCTGCAGTTTCCTTCCCCATCCTATGCATCCTAAATCTTACCTAATAGCATCATAGTTGCCTTTCCCCTTGTGGGATACACCTATCCCTGCCCATTGTTATTATAAACATAAACGAATTGTGGTCACTATCGCCAAAGTGCTCACCTACCTCCAAATCTAACACCTGGCTGGCTTCATTCCCAGTATCAAATCCAATATGGCATCTCCCCTTGTTGGCCTGTCTACATACTGAATCAGAAAACCCTCCTGCACACATTGAACAAAAACTGATCCATCTAAATTACTTGAACTATATGTAGTTCAGTCAATATTGGGGAAGTTAAAGTCCCCCATAACAACTATCCTGTTATTCTCACTCCTATCGAGAATCATCTCTGCTATCCTTTCCTCTCCATCCCTGGAACAACTGAGACACCGATAGAAAACTCCCAACAGGTTGACCTCTCCTTTCCTGTTTTTAACCTCAGCCCAAACTACGTCAGTGGATGAGTCCTCAAATGTTATCCTCAGCTGCTGTAACGCTTGATTAACAGTACCATCCTCTCCCCCACCACCACCCCCGCCCCCCAAACTTTTACCATCTTCTTTGTTCTTACTGAAATCCAGAATCTAAATCCCAGAATCTTCAACAACCATCCCTTTCCCTCCTCCAGCCCTGTGTCTGAAATGGTCACAACATCGTCATCCCAGGTACCAACCCATGCTACAAGTTCACCCACTGTATTCCAGAGGCTCCTGGCATTGAAACACACACATTTCAAACCAACATCCTGATTGCTGGTGCTCTCTTGTGACCTTGTAAACCTATCACTGACCTCACTACCCTCAACCTCCCTGTACATTGGAACTACAATTCAGGTTCCCATCCCCCTGCTGCATTAGTTTAAACTCCCCTGAAGAACATTCGGAAATTTTCCCCCCCCCAGGATATTGGTTGCCCTCTGGTTCAGGTGAAGACCAGCCAGTGCGTAGAGGTCCCACCTTCCCCAGAAAGAGCCACAACGATCCAAGAATCCCAAAAACTCTCTTGCCACATATTCCCTTCCACTATCTCCCTGTTCCTCACTTCACTAGTATATGACACAAACAATAAACCAGAGATAACAACTCTGTTTGTTCTAACAATAAGCTTCAACCCTAGCTTCCTGAATTTCTGCTCTAGATCCCTAATTTTCTTCCTACTTATGTCATTGGTGCCTATATGGACCTTGATGTTGGGCTGTTCCCCCTCCCCCTCAAGGAACTCAAAAACATAATCCAAGACCTCATGTACTCTGGCACCTGGGAGCAACACATCAATCATGAGTCTCTCCCGGTCCCATAAAACCTCCTATCTGTGCCCTTAACTATGGAGTCCCCAACGACTAAAGCTCTGCTCCTCTTTTCCCTTCCCTTCTGAGCAGTAGCTACAGACCCTGCGCCAGAGACCTGTGTGCCATTGTTTACCCTGGTAAGTCATCCTCCCCAACAGCTTCCAAAAAGGTACCTTTGTTGTTGAGGGGACCAACCACAGGAGATCCCTTCACTGTCTGCCAGTTCCCTTTCCAACCCCTGACCCAAAGATGTAGAGGAAAGGATAGCAGTTCCAGCGATGTAGAGGAAAGGATAGCAAAGATGATTCTCAATAGGAGTGAGAGAGACAGGGTAGTTGTCATGGGCGACTTCAACTTTCCAAATATTAACTGGAAACACTATAGTACGAGTACTATAGATGGGTCAGTGAGTGTGCAGGAGGGCTTCATGACACAGTATGTAGACAGGCCAACAAGGGGCAAAGCCCCATTAGATTTGGTACTGGGTAATGAGCCTGGCCAGGTATTAGACTTGGAAGTAGGTGAGCACTTTGGTGATAGCGATCACAATTCTGTTATGTGTACTTTAGTGATAGAAAGGGATAGGTGTATACCACTGGGCAAGAGTTACAGCTGGGGGAAAGGCAATTACGATGCGATTAGGCAAGATTTAGGAAGCATAGGATGGGGAAGGAAACTGCAGGGGATAGGCACCTTAGAAATATGGAGCTTATTCAAGGAAAAGCTCCTGAGTGTCCTAGATAAGTAGGTACCTGTCAGGCAGGGAGGAAGCTGTAGACTGCGGGAGCCATGATTTATGAAGGAAGTGGAATCTCTGGTCAAGAAGAAGAAGGCTTATGTTAGGATGAGATGTGAAGACTCAGTTAGGGCACTTGAGGGTTACAAGGTAGCCAGGAAAGACTTAAAGAGAGACTCAGAAGAGCCAGGAGGAGACATGAGAAATTGTTGGCTGTTAGGATCAGGGTAAACTCTAAGGCTTTCTACAGGTATTTAAGGATAAAAAGAATGGTGAGAGTAAGATTAGGACCAATCAAGGATAGTAGTGGGAAGTTGTGTGTGGAATCAGAGGAGATAGGGGAAGCACTAAATGAATATTTTTCAACAGTATTCACTCAAGAAAACGACAATGCTGTCGAGGAGAACACTGAGATACAGGCTACTAGACTAGATGGGATTGAGGTTCACAAGGAGGAGGTATTAGAAATCCTGCAGAGTGTGAAAATAGATAAGTCTCCTGGGCCGGATGGGATTTATCCTACGATCCTCTGGGAAGCCAGGGAGGAGATTGCCGAGCCTTTGACATTGATCTTTACATCGTCATTGTCTACAGTCATAGTGCCAGAACACTGGAGGATAGCAAATGTGGTTCCCCTGTTCAAGATGGGGAGTAGAGACAACCCTGGTAATTATAGACCAGTGAGCCTTACTTCAGTTGTTGATAAAGTGTTGGAAAAGGTTATAAGAGATAGGATTTATAATCATCTAGAAAAGAATTATAATGATTATAATGGTTATAATGATGAGGATAGTCAGTATGGTTTTGTGAAGGGTAGGTCGTGCCTCACAAACCTTATTGATTTCTTTGAGAAGGTGACCAAACAGGTAGATGAGAGTAAACTGGTTGATGTGGTGTATATGGATTTCAGCAAGGCATTCGATCAGGTTCCCCACAGTAGACTATTGGGAAAATGGGATTGTGGGAGATATAGCAGTTTGGATCAGTAATTAGCTTGCTGAAAGAAGGCAGAGGGTGGTGGTTGATGGGAAATGTTCATCTTGGAGTCCAGTTGCCAGTGGTGTACCGCAAGGGTCAGTGTTGGGTCCACTGCTGTTTGTCATTCTTATAAACAACCTGGATGAGGGCGTAGAAGAGTAGGCTAGTAAATTTGCAGATGACCCTAAGGTCGGTGGAGTTATGGTTAGTGACGAAGGATGCTGTAGGTTACAGAGAGACATAGGTAAGCTGCAGAGCTGGGCTGAGAGGTGGCAAATGGAGTTTAATATGGACAAGTGTGAGGTGATTCACTTTGGTCAGAGTAACCAGAATGCAAAGTACTGGGCTAATGGTATGATCCTTGGTAGTGTAGATGAGCAGAGAGATCTCGGTGTCCAGGTACACAGATTCTTGAAAGTTGCCACCCAGGTTGACAGGTTATTAAGAAGGCATACAGTGTTTTAGCTTTCATTAATAGAGGAATCGAGTTCCAGAACCATGAGGTTGTGCTACAGCTGTACAAAACTCTAGTGCAGCCGCACTTGGAGTATTGTGTACAGTTCTGGTCACCACATTATAAGAAGAATGTGGAAGCTTTGGAAAGGGTGCAGAGGAGAGTTAGATTAGATTAGACTTACAGTGTGGAAACAGGCCCTTCGGCCCAACTAGTCCACACCGACCCGCCGAAGCGCAACCCACCCATTGCCCCTACATTTACCCCTTACCTAACACTACGGGCAATTTATCATGGCCAATTCACCTGACCCGCACATCTTTGGACTGTGGGAGGAAACCGGAGCACCCGGAGGAAACCCACGCAGACACAGGGAGAACGTGCAAACTCCACACAGTCTGTCGCCTGAGTCGGGAATTGAACCCAGGTCTGAGGTGCTGTGAGGCAGCAGTGCTAACCACTGTGCCACCGTGCCGCCCTTACTGTGCCACCGTGCCGCCCGAGAGTTACTAGGATGTCGCCTGGTATGGAGAGAAGGTCTTATGAGGAAAGGCTGAGGGACTTGAGGCTGTTTTCGTTGGAGAGAAGAAGGTTCACAGGTGACTTAATAGAGACATATAAGATAATCAGAGGGTTAGATGGGGGACAGGGAGAGCCTTTTTCCAAGTATGGTGACGGCAAATATGAGGGGCCATAGCTTTAAATTGAGGGGTGATAGATTATAGGACAGATGTCAGAGGTAATTTCTTTACTCAAAGAGTAGTAAGGATATGGAATGCTTTGTCTGCAACAGTAGTAGATTCGCCAACTTTAAGTGCATTTAAGTCATCATTGGACAAGCATATGGACGTACATGGAATAGTGTAGGTTAAATGGGCTTCAGATTGGTATGACTGGTTGGCACAACATCGAGGGCCGAAGGGCCTGTACTGCGCTGTAAGGTTCTATGTTCTATGTTCTATGTTAACTCATTTACCTTCTTCACATGGTTGTGGAGCAACTTCCTTCCTGTAACTCCATTCAATAACCCCCTCTCCCTCCTGAATGATCCAAAACTCATCCAGCTCCAGCTCAGTCTCCTAACACAGTTCTTGAGAAGCTCGATTTGGGTGCACTTCCTACATACTGCAGGAGGAACATTCAGTTGCCCTAACCTGCATTATCACTATTCTAAATTCCTAAACAGACTGCTGAAAAAATGAAACATAAAAGAAATCACTTGTCACCTTACCAACTGATGCACAGAATTTCTTTCTTGGTCAGAGGAGGAAGATGGTTAGGAGACACTACCTGAGTAATGTTTGTGGTAAAACAACCACCCAAATATGTAACCTCGTGACCTTGCCAACTGCCTTCAGGAACTGAAAAACCCCCAACCTGAAAGTAAGTAATTTAAACTGATTACTCATGGATCCCAACAGGCTCTGCTGCTTCCTGGTGACCTCGTGACCTCTCTGACTGTCTCCTGAAAGTCTTTCCTTCCACACGAGATCAATATTGTAACAGTCTTCCAAATGTATAACTGAAGCATAACCTCCTTGTGCTTATCTTGAATTCTCCTTCAATAAATTTTAACATTTTAAGAATAATAACATTCTATCAGCTTTCCTAACAACTTGCTTTACCTGCATACTACCCTTTTGAATTTTAAGGTCTGGGACACATAATTGCCTCTATGTTTTTGAGCTTTTCAATCCCTTACAGTTTGGATAATATGCTTTCTTTGCACTTATCCTGCAAAATAAGTTAAAAATCACACAACACCAGGTTACAGTCCTACAGGTTTATTTGGAAGCACTAGATTTCAGAGCACTGCTTCTTTATAACAGCTACCTGAGGAAGCAGCAGTGCTGCAAAAGCTAGCGATTCCAAATAAACCTATTAGACTATAAGCTGGTGTTGTGTGATTTTTAATTTCAACCACTTCAGTCCAACACCGGCTCCTCCACATCATGCCTGCCAAAATAGACAGTGACACATTTTCCTATACAATATTCCATTTGTCAGATCTTTGGTCACCCAATTAATGTTTTCCTTTGTAGCTACCTTGTGTACTCTTTACAAATTACTTTCCTATCTATCATTGTGTCATCTGTGATTTTAATAACCATACCTTCAGCTTCTTTATTCAAATCATGTATACAAAGTTTGAGGCTCCAAAACTGATCTCGTGGCATGCCACTTATTACCTCTTACCAAATATGAAATACCAGATTTATGACTCTTGCCTGTTTCTTGTTATCTAGCCAATCTTCTATCCATGTCAGTATGTTACTCTGTCTACAATGAGATATTATTTTCTGCTATAACCTTTGAAGCAGCAGTTTATCAAATACTTTCTGGTAATCTAAGCATGCTACTTCCATTAGGTCCCCCATTAAGCACAACACTTCCTCAAAAACTTCAATAGATTTGTTCAGCATAACTTCTCTTACATTAATACACATTGACTGTACTTGCAATAATGTCTTTAATAGTAGCTTGTAACATCTTAACTTATGACAAATTACAGTCCAGTTACATGATCTGTAATTTCTTGTTCACAATTCCCTTGCTTTTCTGAACAAAAAAAAAATTGCATTCACTTTTTTAATTTAAATAGATTCTTCTCTGAATCCAGGGAATTTTGTAAAGTTAAAACCAATGCATCTACCCTCTCACTAACCATTTCTTTTAAAACCCTCAGATGAAATCCATCAGAATGCAAGGACTTACTCGTCTCCAACAATTTGCTTTGGAATTTTCTTTGTATAATATTCTTATATCCACTCCTGTAAAGTCAATGTAAATATCTATTCAATTAATCTGTCATATTCTTGTTTATAACTCTTTTTTGTATGTCTGTAGAAACTCAGCTCTTTTGGATTTCTTTTCAGTATTAACTGCAGTAACTAAACAGAACATATTCTTGTTACTGTTCCTATTACATGTAGCATAGACCTTTGAAAGCATTCCTAAAAGTAATCACACTACTGCTCACTACAAGTCATTTCTCAGATTTCCAAGACCAGTGCAGATATTGGAACTTCTGATAGTGGAGTATCTTTTGATCCATGACACAACACGAATAGATGTCGTAACTTTGAAACAAATTAAATCATTTCATATTCTACATGTGTGTTTCGCAAGCACCAGTTCTTGCTTTGTTATAGCTCTGTTTCTGTGATATATGACTCGACAACCCTATGTGCTCTGAAAGGTATGTTGCTACACAAGGGTGCTTCAACTGATGTTGTTCTTCAAAATGAATGTATAGCTCTGTGAGTGCAGGCTACCTGATACTTCAGAGCCCCAATTTGGTGAGATATACAAAATCTGTTTTATGAATTGTTGGCTGCCTGGTGCCAGCTAGATTATGTGTACTGATCTACCTGTTCAGTCAAGTGAAATCATTTGTAGAATTCACAAAAGCTCCCAGTGCAGCTTTGGAATGGTGCTGGAAGCAAAAGAAGTGGAGGAAGGAAAATAGAAAAATCCCAGCAAGCAACTAGCACAGTGGCTCAGTCGTTAGCACTGCTGCCTCACAGTGCCAGGGACCTGAGTTTGATTCTCGCCTTGGATGACTGTCTGTGTGTAGATTACACATTCTCCCTGAGTATACATTCTCTGGGTGCTCAGTCCAAAGATTTGCAGGTTAGGTAGATTGTCCATGCCAAATTGCCCATAGACTTGGAAGATGTGTAGGCAAGGTGGATTAGCCATGGGAAATGTAGAGTTACAGGGATGGGGTGGATCTGGGAGGAATGCTCTTCAAAGGTCAGTGCAGATCTTATGGGTTGCATGGCCCATTTCTACACTGTTCTACAACATTTAAAATGCTGCTACTTTACAATGTCTGAATCTGAGGATATTATTTCACCTCTTCTTGTGCTGTCTTCTTTAAGTATTCTGTCATGAGGATAGGTTATTAGGCACCGTGAATGCTAACCATTATTCAGCATCTGTATTAACTGATTTGTGCTATCTCTTCTTCTCTCTGATTAGATACTTACAGTGTGGAAACAGGCCTTCGGCCCAACAAGTCCACACCAACACGCAACCCACCCAGACCCATTCCCCTACATTTACCCCTTCACCTAGCACTGCGGGCAATTTAGAATGGCCAATTCACCTAACCCGCACATTTCTGGATTGTGGAAGGAAACCGGAGCACACAGAGGAAACCCACACAGACACGGGGAGAATGTGCAAACTTCACACAGAGTCGCCTGAGGCGGGAATTGAACCCGGGTCTCTGGCCTGTAAAGCAGCAGTGCTAACCACTGTACCACTGTGCCACCACTCTGCCTCCCAGAAGAGTCAGGAAAATAGAAGGTAGTACTAATTCAGGAAATCTCCATCAAAGGTAACAATCAGGAGGTGGAGTCTTTTGGCTGTTTATCTACCTCATAACTGTGGGCAATTTCAGTGCCAATCCTGTAGATTGTAATTGACATAGTGATAAACTAAGTCAATGCAAATTGATGGTCTTGTTCCATATTATGTAATGCCTTTGTCAATTGAGCAAAGGAAATAATTATTCACCCTGTGAAAAACACTACATTTCTTCAATTCCCTTGAATCAGCAAAGCATTCGGTGAACTTTTACCTGAAGGAAATTAATTTAAAATTTTAATATGGTGGGTAGATTGAAATAATGTAGAAACGAACTTAAAGGAATAATTAAGAATTTGAGTCAGTGTAATGATTGGAACTAGGGCCAAGTGGATCTCGTTAACAATGAAATGTTCGATTGTGGTTCTTAACCTGGGCCAGTCAGGGAAGCTTGGCTGATATATACAAACAGGAGATTCAGAAGGTCTCCTGAGCCTGGGATCTCGCTTTGGGGTGGCTAGTCAGAGACCATGTACTGTACACATGTAAATAAAAGGTAACTTGTTGACGGGATATTGGCCTCTGCAATTATTTCAGTCAGTAAATTGGGAGAAGGAATCAATGAAAGATTGGATACATGAAATTAACTTACTTTGCACACTGTGTACTTTGAAATGAGATTTGTGAAGGCCATGAACACAGCAAAGAGGAACTTGGACTGATGTTCTCACCAGAGATCAAAACACTGACGTTCATAGAACATAGAACATAGAAAAATACAGCGCAGTACAGGCCCTTTGGCCCTCGATGTTGCACCGATCCAAGCCCACCTAACTACACTAGCCCACTATCCTCCATATGTCTATGCAATGCCCGTTTAAATGCCCATAAAGAGGGAGAGTCCACCACTGCTACTGGCAGGGCATTCCATGAACTCACGACTCGCTGAGTAAAGAATCTACCCCTAACATCTCTCCAATACCTACCTCCCCTTAATTTAAAGCTATGCCGCCTCGTAATAGCTGACTCCATACGTGGAAAAAGGTTCTCATGGTCAACCCTATCTAAACCCCTAATCATCTTGTACACCTCTATCAAGTCACCCCTAAACCTTCTTTTCTCCAATGAAAACAGCCCCAAGTGCCTCAGCCTTTCCTCATACGATCTTCCTACCATACCAGGCAACACCCTGGTAAACCTCCTCCGCACCCGTTCCAGTGCCTCCACATCCTTCCTATAGTATGGTGACCAAAACTGAACGCAATACTCCAGATGCGGCCGCACCAGAGTCTTATACAACTGCAACATGACCTCAGGACTCCGGAACTCAATTCATCTACCAATAAAAGCCAGTACGCCATATGCTTTCTTCACAGCATTATTTACCTGGCAACTTTCAGAGATCTGTGTGCATGGACACCAAGATCCCTCTGCTCATCCACACTGCCAAGTATCCGACCATTAGCCCAGTACTCCATCTTCTTGTTACTCTTATCAAAGTGAATCACTTCACACTTACCTACATTGAACTCCATTTGCCACCTTTCTACCCAGCTCTGCAGCTTATCTATATCCCGCTGTAACCTGCTACATTCTTCCTCACTGTCAACAACTCCACCGACTTTCGTATCATCTGCAAACTTGCTCACCCAACCTTCTAGCCCCTCCTCCAGGTCATTTATAAAAATGACAAACAGATCCTTGCGGAACACCGCTAGTAACTGCATCCAAGATGAACCTTTACCATCAACTATTACCCTCTGTCTTCTTCCAGCCAACCAATTCCTAATCCAAACCTCCAACTTACCCTCAATGCCATACCTCCGTATTTTTTGCAGTAGCCTACCATGGGGAACCTTATCAAACGCCTTACTAAAATCCATATACACCACATCTACCACTTTACCCTCATCCACCTCCTTAGTCACCTTCTCAAAGAATTCAATAAGGTTTGTGAGGCATGACCTATCCTTGATCACATTATTCCTATCCAGATGTTCATAAATCCAATCCCTTATAATTCTCTCTAAGACTTTGCCCACAACAGAATTGAGACTCACCGGCCTATAGTTACTAGGGTTATCCCTACTCCCCTTCTTGAACAAGGGAACCACATTTGCTATCCTCCAGTCTTCTGGCACTATTCCTGTAAACAACGAGGACATAAAAATCAAGGCCAATGGCTCTGCAATCTCCTCCCTTGCTTCCCAGAGAATCCTGGGATAAATGGCATCAGGCCCAGGGGACTTATCTATTTTAACCCTTTCCAGAATTTCCAACACCTCTTCCCTACATACCTCAAAGCCATCCATTCTAATTAATTGTGACTCAATATTCACATCGGCAACAATGTCCTGTTCCTGAATGAATACTGATGAAAAGTATTCATTCAGTATCTCCCCAATCTCTTCAGCCTCCACACGCAACTTCCCAGTACTATCCTTGACTAGACCTATTCCTACCCTAGTCATTCTTTTATTCTTGACATACCTATAGAAAGCCTTTGGGTTTTCCCTAATCCTACCAACCAAGGACTTTTCATGTCCCCTCCTTGCTGCTCTTAGCTCTCTCTTTAGATCCTTCCTGGCTACCTTATCGCCTCAATTGCGCCAATTGAACCTTCACGCCTCATCTTTACATAGGCCGCCCTCTTCCCCTTAACAAGGGATTCCAATTCCTTATTAAACCACGGCTCCCTCACACGACTCTTTCCTCCCTGTCTGACAGGTACATACTTATCAAGGACACTCAATAGTTGCTCCTTGAACAAGCTCCACATATCGATTGCGCCCTTCCCTTGAAGCCTACTTTTCCAAGCCACGCATCCTAAGTCATGCCTCACCGCGTCATAATTTCCCTGCCCCCAGCTATAACTCTTGCCCTCCAGTGCACACTTATCCCTCTCCATCACTAGAGTAAAAGTCACCGAATTGTGGTCACTGTCCCCAAAGTGCTCACCTACCCCCAATTCTAACACCTGGCCTGGTTCGTTACCCAGAACTAAATCCAGTATGGCCTCACCTGTTGTTGGCCTGTCTACGTATTGTGTCAGAAAACCCTCCTGCATGCATTGGACAAACACCGACCCATCTAACGTACTCGAGCTATAGCTTTACCAGTCAATATCTGGAAAGTTGAAGTCCCCCATAACAACCACCCTATTACTTTCACTATTCTCCTGAATCATCCTTGCAATCCTTTCTTCTATGTCTCTGAGACTATTAGGAGGCCTGCAGAAAAAACCTAACAGGGTTACCTCACCTTTCCTATTTCTAAGCTCAGCTCAAACTGCCTCAAATGGCGAGTCTTCATCCATCATCCTTTCCACCGCTGTAATACTATCTTTGACAAGCAATGCCACACCTCCCCCTCTTTTACCCCCACCTCTGACCCTACTAAAACATTTAAACCCTGGAACTTGCAACAGCCAATCCTGTCCCTGTTCTACCCATGTCTCTGTAATAGCCACAACATCGAAATCCAAGGTACCAACCCACGCTGCAAGTTCACCTACCTTATTTTGTATACTTCTCGCATTGAAGTATACACACTTCAAGCCACCTTCCTGTTTACAGGCACCCTCCTTCGAGATTGATGCCATGTTCCTAACCTCCCTACACTCCAGGTCCTGCACCCTAAACCTGCAGTCTACGTTTCCACACCCCTGCAAAGTTAGTTTAACCCCCCCACCCACCCAAAGAGCACTAGCAAATCTCCCCCCAAGGATACTGGTGCCCCTCAGGTTTGGGTGTAGACCATCCTGTTTATAGAGGTCCCACCTTCCCCAGAAAGAACCGCAGTTACCCAGATACCAGATAACTTGCTAGCTATCAAACTGCTTAAGTTTTCAGCTGACCAAATGAGAAACATAATGATGTCCGAAAATAAGTAAATTGCACTCCCCTAATTAGTCTTATTTGGTTACTGAAATGTTCTTTCATGAGCATCTTAATTGAGTAATTACAATACTGATGATCAAAAATGTTACATTGATGTTAGCCATGACTGACCTTAACAAGTTATCCTTCTCCCAGTGCTGATCATAGAGTTATAAAATCATCGAAATGTACCGCACAGAAACAGACCCTTTGGTTCAACCTGTTCATGCCGATCAGATATCCCAACCCAATCTCATCGCACCCAACATATCCCTCCAAACCCTTCCTATTCATATACCCGTCCAAATGCCTTTTAAGTGTTGCAATTGTACTAGCTTCCACCACGTCCTCTGGTAGATCACTCCATATACATACCGCCCTCTGTGTGAAAAAGCTGGCCCTTATATCTCTTTCATGTCTTTCCCCTTCACCCTAAACCTATGCCCTCTAGTTCTGGACTCTCCCACCCCAGGGAAGAGACTTTGCCTGTTTATCCTATCCATAGCTCTCATGATTATGTAAACCTCTTTAAGACCACCCCTCAGTCTCTGACACTCCAAGAAAACAGCCCCAGCCAGTTCAGCCTCTCCCTACAGTAAAAATACTGGCAACATCCTTGTAAATCTTTTCTGAACTCTTTCAAGATTCACAACATCTTTTGTTGATCAATTTGAGGAAATTTTCTACAATAACCCTAACATTAGCTTTAGTGTTGCATTTTTCCATAATCCGCCCTCCTAACCTGCAATCCTCTTCCTGACCTCTCCGCCCCCACCCCACTCCGGCCTATCACCCTCACCTTGACCTCCTTCCACCTATCCCACCTCCATCGCCCCTCCCCCTAGTCCCTCCTCCCTACCCTTTATCTTAGCCTGCTTGGCTCTCTCTCTCTCTTATTCCTGATGAAGGGCTTATGCTCGAAACGTCGAATTCTCTATTCCTGAGATGCTGCCTGGCCTGCTGTGCTTTGAGCAGCAACACAGGATCTCCAGCATCTGCAGACCTCATTTTTTTTCCATAATCTGCTTATCTAGATGATCATGCAGATATTTTCTGATCAACCTATTCCCAAGATGGTTATCACATATATCTGGAGCAAGTGATATTTGAACCTTGATTTCCTGGGTCCAAGGTAGGAATATTACCACTCCAATGCAACATTATCTTCGGTTAATTTCTCATAATTCCTTGCTTAGATTTGACTGTGTTCAGTGTATAAATTTGGAAAGTTTAATAAACATTTTAAGATTACAAAGGGATCTTGATCAAGTTGCTCATTGAGTTGAAAAAATAGAAGGTAGAGTACAATTTGAATAAATGTGAAGCATTGCATTTTGGTACACTAAACAGAGGCAGTACTTACATAATTAATGGTTGGTTTTTGGGCAATGTTGTAGAACAGAAGGACCTAAGAGTTCAGCTACATAATTCTTTGGAATTTGTGTCACATATAGACAGGGGAGTTAAAAAGGAGTTGAGCATGCTTGATTTAATTGCTCAGTCCTCTGAATATCAGAGTCATGTTGAGGTTACAAGAGACCTCTTCTGGCCTACTGGTTCTGGTTGCTCAGTTATAAGAAAGGTATTATTAAGCTGAAGGGCATTCAGAAGAGATTTACAAGATGTTGTTAGGAATGGAAGGTTTGAATTATAAAGAAAGGCTAGATAGACTGGAACTTTATCACTGGAGCACAGGAGGTTGAGAGACCACCCTTATAGAATTTTACATAAATCATGAGGGGTATAAAGAGGGTTAATAGTGGGTATCTCCCCTAGAATGGGGAATTTCAAAACTAGGGGACCATATTTTAAGTGTGAGAAAGTGAGATTTAAGAAAGACACGAGGGGCAAATTTTTTACACAGTCGGTTGTTCATGTGTGGAATGAACTTTCTGCAGAAGTGGTGGAAGTGGGCACAGTTACAACATTTAAAAGACACTTAGATAAGGACAGGTACAGGAAAGGGTTAGAGGGATATGGGCCAGGAACAGACAGGTGCGACTAGTTTAGTTTGAGATTATGTTTAGCATGCACTGGTTGGAAAGAAGAGTCTGTTTCTGTGATGTATGAATCTATGACTCTTTGTGCCCTGAAAGGTATATAGCTACATAAGGGCATAAAATGGGTTCAACTGATGCTGTTCTTCAAAATTAATGTTAGATATTTGTAAGCGTTGCCAAGGTTGGGATTAAATTGTGAGGTTTCCTGGAGAATGTACAAGAATGAATAAGGACAATGACTACTCCATTGCTTTCATACTACAATCTCCTGCCTGCAAACCCTGATACATAACTACCTCCACGCTCTCACTTTGCCTATTTGTGGGTAAGTGTTTTTCCACTTTCTCTATTTCCTTCACAATATAAGTTGAATAGAAATATAATATACTTATGCTCTGAGGTAGACTGTCTTTTAAATACTGTAGGAATGTCAGCCACGCAAGTCCATGTTTAAGTGAGATGCTAATGAAGTAGTAATGGTGAGACAGCATAATGCTTAGGGTCAGCTGAAATAGCTCAGTTGGAAGTATGTTAGAGTGAATCTCTTGAGAAGGCTCTGATGACACAGTGATGCTATGCCTAACTCTGAGCCAGCAGACCTGGGTTCAGGTCCCACTTGCTTCAGAGATGTATCATAACATCCCTGAACGGTTTGCTTTGAAGATGTCTACTGTCCTTTAGTCAAGTTAATGGTTGTTTTGTTCAATTCTAACATAAACCCACCCACTCTGCTTTCTACCCCCTGGTAACCATTAGAAATCAGATGTATAACTTCAATTCCTGAATATTTCTGTACAGTACTATGAAAGACCTGCCCGTCAAGGAAGGTTGAAAAAGGTGATTTTGACTTTCTGAACAGGTCATGATTAAAAATGCTTTCGTCACATTTAATACTTAGAGCTAGATTTTCATCATCAAGATAAGAGCTCAAAAGTGGGGAAATTTCCTAACTTGGCAGATATGCTGCCCCATGAGAATCAGCGCCCCACAATAATGGGGGTGAGTTGCAAGTTGAAGGGAGGTACAGATGTAGATTAGATTAGATTACTTACAGTATGGAAACAGGCCCTTCAGCCCAACAAGTCCACACCGACCCGCCGAAGTGCAACCCATTCATACCCCTACACCTAACACTACGGGCAATTTAGCATGGCCAGTTCACCTGACCTGCACATATTTGTGAATGTGGGAGGAAATCTGAGCAGATACAGGGAGAATATGCAAACTCCACACAGTCAGTAGCCTGAAGCGGGAGTTGAACCCGGGTCTCTGATGCTGTGAGGCAGCAATGCAAACCATTGTGCCACCATGCCACCCACTAGGAGCAGAATCAAGCCATGTCTGCTGATTTTGGAAGTATTTAAAAGGTGAAGGTGGGGTCTGATGAAGACGAAGTGGACCACGTTTCGGGCCTATACTAGAAGTGAAGCCTGCTAAGTTCTTGTTCTGTGATGTCATATCCATTGAGAAATTGGTGCACTCCTCCATCTGAACAAAGTAAGCATCATTGACGATGTGGGAGTGCAATATATCAGCGGAGAAGGGCTCCTGTGCCACAGTTTGTTCTGACCGCTTTCCTATCTCTTATTTTTTACTCCTCTCTTTTCTATTTTTAAGTTACTTACCCTGTCCTGAGTTTGGACAACATCGGCGAGAGACCGGCTCACTAAGCCCAAGCAGTCTCGAACTGGGACCAGGCTGTAGACTTTGGGCCGGCCCACTGTGAACTTTGAGCAGGTCCAGGAGGGAGGACAGTGAGTCCCCACTTGCTTTTCTGGAGCAAGCATATGACCTGGAATCAGCAGCTGCTACATTGGCGAGACAACGTCAGTGAGATAAGCTCAGCAGAAAAGATGGCGTCTGAGGACCGACAACATGTTTGTTGGTTGGGTTTGGCACTGGGGCCAGTGAAGCAGTGGTGGAAGGGCATCATGACAACATTGATGGCTCTGGCCCAGTGGTGAGAGAGACAACACTAATGTTGGTGGGTCTGGTGCAGGAGATGGCAAAGTGGTAGCAGAGGAGTAGGGGCCCAATGGCAAAGTTGACGCATGAGATTCGGCAATTTTGATATTGGCTGCTTCTGATGTAGACGGCGGTGAAGTGATGTTGGAGAGGTGGCAGCACAAATGTTGTTAATGGTGATGAGCTGGCTCAGGACAGGTGGGTTGCCTTCAGGCTATATCTTTCTACTTTTCCACATATGTAATTTATTCAAAATGGCGCCATTCCATGGTGACAAATGAAGCTTTTCACTGTATCTTAACAGAAAGCAAAATCAGGTGGTAATAACCCAGTTCATGGCTGATTAAGAAATGTCCACCTCAGACCCTGAAGAAAGCCAGCTCTCCGAGAATTGAGATGAATGGTAAAATTGAATCGAACAGCAGGGTATGAGTTGATTGGTTGTGCTGCAAGATCTCTCCTTCTGTGTTTATTTCTTTTGAAATCCAAGCTTTCACCTGTGTGACCCATTTCTTGTAGCAGTGTAACTTTTTCTGAAACAGTATACACTCTGCAAAATTATTGACTTTTCCACCTCCTTCCTACTGTTCTCTGCCCTGCATATCCTGACATATTACCACCACTGCTCTCTCTCTCTCTCTCTCTCTCTCTCTCTCTCTAAGATCTACATGTGACGAAGTGTTTCATCTATTTTTTCTTCTTCCTTCGGAACATATACTTCAATCAGCAAGTGTGGCATTCTGCCCACTCTCTCACCTGACTATCTGAAGTGAGGAATAATCCTGAGAGACCAACATCTCCTATTTCTATTCCATAATTCCCTACCTCCCATGGTTTGCAATGCACTACCATCACAGAGGCAGGGCTTCTTTTGTTTAAAATGTTAATTTGCAGAGCTCTGCAATGAGATCTTTCAGATATTTTTACATCTTCACTGTAAATTTATGACTCCCATACTGCAGTTTAAGGCATTTGGAACTTCACAACTGTGTTTGTTTGACCTCAGTTTTATTTTCAAATGATCCAGTCGATTCTTGTTTCAGGCCTGCGTGATTCATGCCCTGTCCCTTTCTCCTACTGGCAAAAAGTGCCATATGATTCCACATCACCTAATATTTTTAAAAGACTCTAGACTTAGCCATACTGCAGCTGAAAATGTGTTGCTGGTTAAAGCACAGCAGGTCAGGCAGCATCCAAGGAACAGGAAATTCGACATTTCGGGCCAGAGCCCTTCATCAGGAATGAAGGGCTCTGGCCCGAAACGTCGAATTTCCTGTTCCTTGGATGCTGCCTGACCTGCTGTGCTTTAACCAGCAACACATTTTCAGCTCTGATCTCCAGCATCTGCAGACTTCACTTTTTACTTAGCCATACTGCACACAAATTCAATCCCTTTGACTTTCTAGAGAGTAAAGCCCAGTGAAATCGTTGCAAAAAATGTTTGTTAAATATAGTGCTGTGTACAAACCTAGACTAATACATTTTAGGAAACCATGTATTAAGCATCTCCCTTATACTATGAGTTGAGCAATTATTCAAGAAAATAGCCTGTGAATACCATCCTCTATTTTGATTATACCTGCTTCCCCACCTTGCTACTTCAGTATATTGTTTGAAAGTATTTGCTCTGAGCAAAGTTGACCTGTTTACTGCTGTTAACAGCTACCATTAAACTCTATTTTTTATCTGTATCTCTCCTCTGCTGTAATGAACACTCTTATTGCTTTTTGCTCTGGATTCCTTACCCTCTGTTCCCCTTGCACCTCCTTCACCTTTGAGCACAGCATATGAACCATGATTTCCAAGAACCCTTCAGTTCCAAAGAAAAGTCATATTGTACTTGAAACATTAGCTCTGTTTCTGTCTCCACAAATGTTGCCAGGCTTGCTGAGTTTCTCTAGCAGATTCTGTTTTTGTTTCTGGAATGAATTGTTGTCTGAAAATTATGTGTTTTTTTTTCCCCTGTGTGCTGCAGTGGTACGCTGAAATACCAGTGAGGTCCCTCATTAGATTCAAATTCCTGCTATTAACCAGAAAGACATCAGGAGACTTTGTCGAGACACTGGTGTCGGCAAATCTATGCAATAAATTGTTGCTCACACTAATCATACCTTTTATCTCATGTTTTGATTGCTTTTCAAAAATCTCATCTGTGAAATGCACTATACAGTATTGTTTGAATCTGTCAGGAGATTCCCGGTTTGTCCTGCATTATCTGAAACATAGCATCAGTCCCTTGGTTGAAGGAAGTTTTGAAAATACTTCCAGAAAAGGAGAGAAATTAGGAGAAAGGTTTGTTACAGTGATTCAATATTCATAAACAGCTAGAACTAATCATTATGTGAGCATCCACCCTGGGTATCACATTCAATGTTACCTGACAACCATGTTCTGAGGAGGAACGGGCTGAATCCTATATGGGTCTGATTGAGATGGGATAGGATAGGAATCTGTGGCAGAATTGAACAAGAAGTCCAGTGAGGCCTGAAATAATCCACAGAGATTGGTATTCCATTACCAAGTCACCCTTTAGTCCACATGCATAATATTTGACACTGATTGGGCTTCCACAGAGCCAGGTCTCAGAGTGAACTAAAATCCTGGCGCTCGTGTTTATCTTCTTTTGATGTGTGTCTGAAATAACTCCACAGAGACCGGTATCCTGTCACCAAGTCCCCCTTTATTTACCCATGGAGAGTGTCTGACACAGACCCAGCTCCTTCAAACTCAACTCCCTCAGAGTGAGCAGAACCTCTGACACTCCTGTTTATATTTTTTTTGAAGCGCTTATTTTTTTTCCCCAGCACCCATGTTGTGTGCGTGTAGGTGTGAGTCACAGGGAAAGACACAAGGTGCAAGAATCTTTATTCAGTTTCCACCACCAGGAAGAAAAGGAACAACCGAGTGGCCCGTGATAAGCAGTGCCCTTCACATCAATGCTGTGTGATCAAACAGTGAAGGGAGGGCAGGGATTAAATCAAAATAGAGTTGGAGGGGGAAATAATGCACTCCACTCCTCACAGCGCCCACCTCTCCCTGAACAACTCCAGGGTGTCGGTGGATACTGCGTGCTCCTTTTCCAGAGACACCTGGGCTCAATCGTAACCACAGAAGAGGGGCAGGCAGTCGGCCTAACGACCCCCTCCATGGGCAACTGCCTGGACCTGTTTATGGTCAGTTTGGCGCTCGTGTTTTTTTTCTTTTAAACACCCACACTACCGCCTAAGTGCGGTAGTGCTTATATTTTTCCCCCAGCACCCATGGTGTGTGTGTACAGGTGTGAACCACAGTGAAAGGCACAAGGTGCACAAATCATTATTCAAATTTCCACCACCAGGAAGAAAAGAAACACCCGAGTGGCCAATGACAATCAGTGCACTTCACATCAAAGGGCAATGCTGTGTGATCAAACAGTGAAGGGGAGGGCAGGGATTAAATCAAAATAGAGTTGGAGGGGGAAATGATGCACTCCACTCCCTGCAGCGCCCACCTCTCCCTGAACAACTCCAGGGTGTTGGTGGACACCGCGTGCTCCTTCTCCAAGGACACCCGGGCCCTAACGTAACCGCGGAAGAGGGGCAGGCAGTCGGCCCTAATGACCCCCTCCACGGTCCACTGCCTGGACCTGTTTATAGCCAGTTTGGCGCTCATGTTTATTTTTCTTTTCTTTTCTAGAGTGTGAGGATGTCTGGCATTCTTTTTCTTTCTTTTTATCCCCCACACTACTGCCTAACTGCGGTAGTGCTTATTTTTTCCCAGCACCTATGTTGTGTGTGTGCAGGTGTGAGACACAGTGAGAGACACAAGGTGTACGAATCTCTATACAATTTCCACCACCAGGAAGAAAGGAAACACCCGTGTGGCCAGTGCCAAGCAGTGCCCTTCACAAAAGGCAATGCTGTGTGATCAAACAGTGAAAGGGAGGGCAGGGAGTAAATCAAAATAGAGTTGGAGGGGGACACAATGCACTCCACTCCCTGTGGTGCCCACCTCTCCCTGAACAACTCCAGGGTGTTGGCGGAGACTGCGTGCTCCTTCTCCAAAGACACATGGGCTCTAACATAACCACGGAAGAGGGGCAGGCAGTAGGCCCTAACTACCCCCTCCACGGCCCGCTGCCTGATACCTGTTTATTGCCAGTTTGGCGCTCGTGTTTATCTTATTTTTTGTGATCAAACAGTGAAGGGGAGAATCCCCCGTTTATTTTTTTCTTCTTTTTCTTTTTTTTTTAAACCCCACACTACCGCCTAACTGCAGAAGCGCTTATTTTACCCCTAGCACCCATGGTGTGTGCGTGCATGTGTGAGACACAGTGAGAAGACACAAAGTGCACAAACCTTTATTCAATTTCCACCACCAGGAAGATAGGAAAACACCCAGGTGGCCAGTGACAAGCAGTGTCCTTCACATCAAAGGGCAATGCTGTGTGATCAAACAGTGACGACGAGAATCTCCTGTTTTTTTTAGTGAAGGGGAGGGCAGGGACTAAATCAAAATAGAGTTGGAGGGGGAAACAATGCACTCCACTCCCTACGGTGACCACCTCTCCCTGAACAACTCCAGGGTGTTGGTGGAGACTGCATGCTCCTTCTTCAAGGACACCCGGGCTCTAACGTAACCGCGGAAGAGGGGCAGGCAGTCGGCCCTAATGATCCCCTCCACGACCCACTGCCTGGACCTGTTTATGGCCAGTTTGGCGTTCGTGTTTATATCTGTCAGCTGGGGCTCCCTGATTGGACCAGATTAACAGCCATATTCAGAGACCTCATTACAATCACTGCCGGCCTATCTCACAGTTGCAAGTATTTTGTTCCATCCTGTATGGTTTTGACAAGTGGTATAATTTGTTCCCTGCCAGGCAGCAGCAACTTGCCAGTTCAAAGGAATTATTGCTTGCTAAATACCTTGCTAATGGTCTAATATACCTTATTAAAAGATAGGTTTTGATCTTAAAAAGTATACAGAACAAGCTAAACAGAGCAGAGTCGGATTAGAACAAGTCAACATGGATTTAGTAAGGAGGTGTCATGCCTGACAAACCTGTTGGAATTCTTTGAAGAGGTGACAAGTAGGTTAGACCAGGGAAACCCAGTGGATGTGGTCTATCTAGACTTCCAAAAGGCCTTGGATAAGGTGCCACACGGGAGGCTGCTGAGCAAGGTGAGGGCCCATGGTGTTCGAGGTGAGCTACTGGTATGGATTGAGGATTGGCTGTCTGACAGAAGGCAGAGAGTTGGAATAAAAGGCTCTTTTTCGGAATGGCAGCCGGTGACAAGCGGTGTCCCGCAGGGTTCAGTATTGGGGCCGCAGCTGTTCACATTATATAGTAATGATCTGGATGAAGGGACTGGGGGCATTCTAGCAAAGTTTGCCGATGATACAAAGTTAGGTGGACAGGCAGGTAGTACTGAGGAAGTGGGGAGGCTGCAGAAGGATCTAGTCAGTTTGGGAGAGTTGTCCAGGAAATGGCTGATGGAATTCAATGTGAGCAAATGCAGGGCCTTGCACTTTGGAAAAAAGAATAAAAGCATAGACTACTTTCTAAGTGGTGAGAAATTTCGTAAAGCCAAAGTATAAAGGGATCTGGGAGTGCAAGTCGAGGATTCTCTAAAGGTAAACATGCAGGTTGAGTCCATGATTAAGAAAGCAAATGCAATGTTGTCTCTTATCTCAAGAGGGTTGGAATATAAAAGCACCGTTGTGCTACTGAGACTTTATAAAGCTCTGGTTAGGCCCCATTTGGAGTACTGTGTCCAGTTTTGGTCCCCACATCTCCGGAAGGACATACTGGCACTGGAGCATGTCCAGCGGAGATTCACACGGATGATCCCATGAATGTTAGGTCAAATATACGAGGAACAGCTGAGGATCCTGGGATTGTATTCATTGGCGTTCAGAAGATTAAGGGGAGATTTAATAGAAACTTACAAGGTAATACATGTCTTGTAAAGGGTGGACGCTAGGAAATTGTTTCCGTTAGGCGACGAGACTAGGACCCGTGGACACAGCCTTAGAATTAGAGGGGGTCAATCAGAACAGAAATCCGGAGGCATTTCTTCAGCCACAGAGTGGTGGGCCTGTGGAATTCATTGCCGCAGAGTGCAGTGGAGGCCGGGAAGCTAAATGTCTTCAAGGCAGAGATTGATAAATTCTTGATGTCGCAAGGATTTAAGGGCTACGGGGAGAATGCTGGTAAGTGGAGTTGAAATGCCCATTAGCCATGATTGAAGGTCAGAGTGGATTCAATGGGCCGAATGGCCTTACTTCCACTCCTATGTCTTAGGTCTTGTCAATAAAACTCTGGAAATCCCATGCAGGCACATGGTACATGCTGTTCACCACCTCTGCCAGTCTACCTCCTCATTACACAAGGTTAAACAGAGCATGATCTACAGGAACGCGCCACATATACTGGCATCCTGTCTTTTGTCAAGCCCTGATACGCATCATAAATCCTCTGCAGTATACTTATTGGTCATTCAGAATGCATAGACATAACAACGCACATACCATCCTCCGCATGAAAAGATTGCCCATTAGGTCCCTTTAAATCTTTCCTCTCACCTTAAACCCATGCCCTCTAGGCTTGGATTCCTGTGCCCCGGGAAAAATGCACCTCATGATTTTATGAACCTCTATCAGGTCCCCCCCACCCTACCCCCCCCATCCCCCCGACTCCTCAACCCCCCCCAACCTCCGACACTCCAGGAAAATAACCCCAGCCACTACTTAAAACTCAAACCCTCCAATTCTGGCAACATCCTTGTTGTGACAATGCTGCTCTTTTAACAATGTTAGGTTGCCCTTGGCTTTTTTTTCAGCAAGATTGTAAAATACACAGACTCCAAAAAAGTCAAAGTTTGAAGGGTTTTAGGTCATAGTTGTTAAATACAGTCTCAGGCGAAAGGCTTTCAAGTTTGAATAAAACACTCGTACAATGAAAGGGGAGTGGCCAGTTCTCCTAGCTCAGCCATACTCTGCTTTGATTTGGTTTTTACCAATGAATTTGGCTATGCATAGAACGTAGTCAGGCAGTTGTGAAGCTGCTGGACATAAAGCAGCAGGTCCATGCTGGTCCTCTCTGTCTGATTTCTGTCCCGCAAGACCCTGTGTTTGATCTTACCTTTAGTGTCACGGGGTATTTATGGGAATTGTTGCAAGTATTAAGTTGGTATAGTCTGTTGGGTTTTCGGATGAGTTACATTATTCGGTATTCTCTTCTCTTTTGTTTGCGTTTCATTCAGTAATCTTTTAAATAAACTCTGTTTTGTTTAGAACTAAGTGGTTTGACCAGCTGCATCCCTCCTGGAATATCAGTGTTACATCTGCTTAAAACAATGAACAAAGTTAGGGTCTGGGCTACTTTCTTGAAATGCTTTGAGGGGGGTCTGACCTGTTCCATAACATTGTAAAATGTTTCTGAACCCTGTCAAGTTTAGCAATGGCTTTCCAATAGCAGAGAGACCAGAACAGTATTACAAAAGTAGTCTAACCATTGTCCTATATAGCACAATATGACATCCCAGCTCCTACATGCAATACACTGACCAATAAAGGAACGCATACCAAATGTCATCTTCACTATTCTATCTACCTGTGACTGTGCTTTCGATAAACAATGAACCTGCACTCCAAGGTCTTTGTTCAACAACACTCCCCAGGACCTTACCATTAAGTGTACAAGTTCTACCCTGATTTATCTTGCCAAAATGTAGTATCTAACATTTATGTGGATTAAATCCCATCTGCCAGTCCTCAGTCTCAATCCAGTCAAGGGTGTGCTGCTATCTCCAAGGGGATCCAAGTACCATTTATCAGCTTTGACAAAGGATCAGTTAGACTCGAAACATCAGCTCTTTTCTCTCCTCACAGCTGCTGCCAGATCTGCTGAGATGTTCCAGCATTTTCTCTTTTGGTTACCATTTATCATGGATGCAGTTGGCACACAGTCAAGGGGTTGACTGAAGATCTATTATCTATTTGGTGGTCTGGGAAGGGGGAAGGAGGGTGAGGGCTAGGTCAGTCCATTGATCATTCAGCAGGATGTAAAGTCTACAGATAGCAGAGAGAATAGGTTGGGGGAAGTCAAGATTGCAAAGGGACAACAGAGGTGTTTGCAGAGATTAAGGGATTCTGAATGAGGATTAAGGGAAGGGATATCTCCAAATGTATGGAGATGTGCAGAACAACATGGCAGGGCATTGTAGACTATATAAGGGAGGTCTGTTGGAAGTGACCACCACCATGGGCTCCACCATGAGTGGATATCATGCAGATATATTTCAATGTGGTGGGTATCAACATGAGGTAGAAATGAGTTATCAGGTAGTGTGAGGTAAAAAAAGGACATGGGGACTCAGTGAGGGGATCTGGTGACAACATGAAGTATGATGCCAATAGTGACCACATCAAGCTACATTCCCTGCTATCACTTGCCATTCTCTTGAAAATGGCTCAGACCACATCCAGGAAGTAGAGCCCAATGTCAGTTTCAGATCCACGTTTACTGGACACTGGGACATTGAAGGAGTAAATACATTAAGCAAACCAATTTCAAACTCCAGCTCCATTTAATTTGCAATCATTTCATTGGCCATTTGCTTTGCATGCAGAGTGGAGATGCTGAGGTGGGGCAGATGCTGATCGAAGGTGATTTTCATCATGCTGTTGTTGCTAAAAAAATTCAATATCAGCACCTCAATGGTGGTGAAGTCAACAGCAACGCCTTAAGAAGGGACTAATGTCAGCCAAAGATGAACTACTTTTTGTGCAATTTTCAAAAGGGCTGTGGGAGGTGCAGACCAGTGCCTCGTTATCTGTCACATAAAGTGTAGCAATGATCTATACTAACATAGTGAGATGGTGACTGTGAGGATTCAGGATGGGAAAGGGTTTGAAGCAAAGTAGGCACTCCCTTAAACTGCTTTTGTGGTTGTGTATGTATACAAAGACTTTTTATGAATCAAGTATATTTTTGAAATAAAAAGTGGCACTCCCTTTTGGTTTCATCTGTTGGTCACTAAACCAGCATGGCATTTTCAACACATTACTGCACAATTTGATGCTGCAGCTGAAGAACTCATAATTAAAGAGTGGCACATCTCACTGTATGGAGAACTGTACTCAACCCTCATCCATCGGACATTACAGTGATGATTCTATTGAGATCTAAAATCCTATTTTATTCCTTGCACTCCCAATGTAGGTCATTTTCACTGAGAATCCTGTGCCCAGATACTGGTGGGATATGGGTTGCTGTCACTATCTCCCTCCTGAAGACCAGGGTTGGCCTCTTACCAGGACTGACCTCCTCTGAGGAAAAAGTTACAATTGTAGGATTGCTCAGGATGCTTGAGACCCACTGACGACACAACAGCTCTTTACCCCACTTGGTTTCTTGTGGATGAGCAAGGTGCAGTGCAACACAGGTCTCGTATGGCTCATTGAATTGGAATGTTCAAAGTTGGAGAGACACAAGTGGGAGACCACCTTTCCTGGGGCCTATGAAGGTGACAGCCACTTTGAACGTCTATGTCACCAGCTCATTCCAGCAAGCGATGGTGACTTGCAGGGTATTTCTCAGTTATGCACGCACATAAACATCAGGATGCTGACTAATCACATCTAGATCAAGACCACACCGGTTTGTTTAGTTCCCCAAGATGAGGTGAGTACTGTAATCCAGGCAGTCGATTCCTGGAGCATAGTTGGCATCTTCCAAGTGTAGGGTGTTGTATATATCATATATGTGATGGGGAGTTCTGAAGAAGGGTTTATGCTCAAAATGTCGATTCTCCTGCTCCTTGGATGCTGCTTGACCTGCTGCGCTTTTCCAGCAATGTTCTGGGGACTACGGTTTGAATCCTGCCATGGCAGATGGTGGAATTTAAATTCAATATAAATGTAAAATTAAAAACCTAATGATCAATCTGAATCTATTTTTGATTGTCATTAAAAAAAATCTGGTTCACTAATGTCCTATCGGAAAAGAAGTCGCCCTCCTTATTTGGCATACATATGACTCCAGACCCACAACACTGTGGTTGGCTCTTAAGTGTCCTGTGGGCAATAAATGCCCAGCTGGTGACACTCTCATCCCAAAAATGAACTCAAAATAAAAATACATATGGCACAGGGAGGGCCACATCACAAACCTGCAGACCTCCTCAGCAGGAAGGGGTTCCAATCATTAATGTTCAGGTGATCTGTGATCACCATTACCACTTCCTGGAGGTGCGTGCCTGCTCACTGGCATCTGTCACAACTCCTACATCCAGGTGCATTCTCGTGTAAGGCCTGTTTGAGGTCCAAGGTGCTTTATGATGCTGATTATTAAGGGACAAAGGACTGCCACTGGACCATGACATCATTGTGCACCATAACCGACATGGAGTCCAGCTACAATGTTATCAACGCATTGACCAGAGTTGTGATGGAGCAGATGTTACAGCTTCTGAAAATTGGTTTGTTATGTAGACCAGTCTTTGCTGGGCAGAATGATGTGGAGGGGCTGCAATAGAGTCTGCAATACAGTGTGCTGCATCACTCTGGCATTCTGTGCTCTGCACTATTAAAATGGGTACTGAAACTAAATTGACATGCTGGGAGCTGATGAACTGAAGGAATAGGAATTGTTTTCTGAGGAGGAGACTGACGAATTAGGGAGGAGAAAACTGGCCTTGTCCGTGACAGACGTCAGCTGTGAGAGATGCTAAAAAGCCCCCAGTTCAGGAGAGGGTGCAGACCATCATGGAATGTGAAAAACTCATTGGTTACAATTCCAGCAGCTGGTTAGATATTTCTCAGTTATGCACGCACATAAGCATCAGGATGCTGACCAATCGCATCTAGATCAAGACCACACTGATTTGTTTAGTTGCTATTAAGCATCGTTGGAACAGATCAGTAGAGTCTAGACTGCCTGATCTAGAGGTAACTGAAAAATGTGTTGCTGGAAAAGCGCAGCAGGTCATACAGCATTCAAGGAGCAGGAGAATCAACATTTCGGGCATAAGCCCTTCTTCACGAATGCCCGAAACGTCGATTCTCCTGCTCCTTGGATGCTGCCTGACCTGCTGCACTTTTCCAGCAACACATTTTTCAGTTCTGATCTCCAGCATCTGCAGTCCTCACTTTCTCCTAGTTAATCCAGAGGTAGGGACACTATCATTGCACCTCAAGCACCCATTTTATTGTATTTGAGACATTTCACGCATCTCTTAATTGACACAAAGTTACTCCTGGTGTCCTGATTGATCAGGAACAATGCGACTTTTATAAATTATTTTTTATGGTTTGCACTCTTTTTACTTTACAAGACAATTGTGAAATTTAATGTCCTAATCCTCATTTCTTGCAGTTAACACCATCTGTTCGAAGAAATAATTTTTTCATTGAATTGTTTTCCAGTTGTAATGAGCTAATGGTTTTGTGTGAAACCTATTAAGAAAGAATTAGAAACAAGTAATTGCTAATTCATGCTCTTCACCCTTCAGCACATTTGAGAACAAATGATGATAGCAAACAATCGTTGTTACTGTTCAAATTTAAATTGTGCAAATGGACTTGCTTCTGTCAACATTAAATTTTAATTTGTAGTGGATGTAATTAATTGCCTTGCATTTGAATGCCACAACAGAATAAAATATGACTTGACTGAAACGATGAATGGACATTTGCACATATATTAATGTTATGCAGATGTTTGAAAGATTACAGCTATATTTTGTAACTAAAATAGACAAAATGAGAAAGCAAATGCAAGGAGGATATAGACAGATTTTTAATTAATAATGGGTTGAACGCTAATGGAAAGTAGGCAAAACAGTGGAGTCGAGGCCGAGATGAGATCAATCATGATCATATTAAATGATAGAGCAGGTTTGAAGTGCTGAATTGCCTACTCCTAGTTCTTACATTAAGCGTAAAATAGCGCAATGCAAAAAGTAACAAATGTGGCAGGAAATGCTCTTTCTTTTTACTGCATTCACTGTATGCTGCCATTCATTGCAACCATTCAATTTTAAAGCTAACATAAGCAGATTGACTGTCCACCAGTTGTCAGTAATTCGTGACCTGTGCTAGGAATGTACAAGAGGGAAGTGAGAGTATGGTTGATAATGGGGAGGGAGAGGTTTTGGAAGGGGTAAGTAACAAATAGTTCCTTTAAAACATGAAGATGCTTTGAATAAGATCATTCCCCAACTGGAAAATTGGGGAAATCATTTAAAATTGCAAATTAAAGAATGCATTCAGTAGATAATAATCTATTTCTAATTCAACATTTGTGATCAGATGGTGTTCTGGTGCCAGCCCTAGGGTTCTGTGGCTATGTAAGGTGATTTGTGTTAAAAGTTACTTTTATTCTGGACCACGTGCTCTGCTGAAAGCGCTCCGTACACTAGTACTAACAGCAACATAAGAAAAGAATCAATGAGCTTCCAGGCAAATCGGCCCAAAATGGCTATCTTAGCATCAACAGCTAATGGAATTAAAATTGTGAGTGGAGTTTTGGAATGCTGTAATGGCAGAAAATACAGCAGGAGAAAATGTTGTCCTTTTTTTGTCAGAGTTAATGGACTTGGTAGTGGACCATCAGCAGACAGTACTTAGATGAATGAGATTTATGAAAAATGAGAACATATAATATTATGCCTAGAAGGAAATAGTTCAGAGAACCAAACTGATCCCCCAAAGTTAACATTCTGTTCATAATATTATAGCAAACCAAGAACTGAGGATGCCACCAAACAAGTGAATGCAAACAGTGTATTGCATAATGTCTATAAATCAATAATGATGGCAAGATGTTACTCTACAAGTATTTATTTAGTTCTGACGAGCTATTTGTAAAGTATTTACAGTTACTTATAAATTTCTTTTGATCATTTATGGGATGTGGGTGCCACTGGCTGGGCCAGCATTTATTGCCCATTCCTGGTGCCCTTGAGAAGTTGGTGATGAGCTGACTTCATGAACCAATGTAGTCCATGTGCTGTAGGTTGCCCCACCATGCTCTTAGGGAGGAAATTCCAAGATTTTGACCAAGCAACAGTGAAGGAACAGTGAAATATTTCCAAGTCAGGATGATGAATGACTTGGAAGGGGACTTGAAAACGGTGGTGATCCCATGTTTCTGCTGTCCTTGTCCTTCTGGATTGTGGTGGTTGTGGCTTTGGAAGGTGTTGTCTAAGGATCTTTGGTGAATTTCTGCAGTGCATTTTGTCGATAATATAGCATTTTAAAAATAAAATTGGAAAGGGAGAAGACAGAAATGTCATGCATATGTGAATTGTACAGCTAATCGATGAAGAGAGACTGCATGAGTTATAAATGATCAGATGTGGTTGGGTGATTTGTGCCACTTTGCCACCAATCTCATAAAGTGGAAGCTTGTCCTCAACCACTCTGTCAGATCATGAAATTGTTGTGTAGATTAACAATTAACGTCACTGTCGAAGATAGAACTGGTATTTAACAGGGGGAGCTTCATGAGAACATTCACTACGTTGCAATGTCTGTGAACCTCCCTATAGCAAAGAAAGAGAAGAACTGAAACACTGAAATTTATACAAGCAATAAATTGAAGGGGAGTTTTTTTAATGGATTACATTTTACAGTTTGTTCCTATTGGTCATAGAACCATACAGAACAGAAACGGATCCTTTGGTCCAACCAGTCCATGTCGAACATAACCTCAAATTAAACTAGTCCCACTTGTCTGCTCCTGGCCCATATCCGTCCAAACCATTCCTATTCATGTACTTATCTAAGTGTCTTTTAGACATTGTAACTGTGCCTACATCCACCACTTCCTCAAGAAAGTCATTCCACACCCACCCTCTGTGTAAAAAACTTGTTATTCATGTCTTTTTTAAATCTTTCTCCTCTCACCTTAAAAATATATCCCCGAGTCTTGCAATTCCCTCACCCTCGGGAAAAGACAAATCCCATTAACCCTATCTATACCCCTCTTGATTTTATAAACCTTGATAGAATCACCCTTCAATCTCCTATGCTCTTGGTGTCTTGTTATCTCTTTCCATATCAGTCTTGACTTCAATATGCAACTCTCTTCAGCACTTTTTCTGTCTCTGTCTAAATTCTGATGGGTATCCTGGTCAACACCTGAGCAGACATTATGTACCTTTAATGCTACAGAAAACTATATTTCAGCCTCAGTAAGTGTGAAACACCTAAATATACACAGAAACACAGCAGCTAGGAGCAGGAGTAAGCCAATCAGCCCTTTGAGTCTGTTCTGTAATTTAATATGGTCATGGTTGACTCTCTATCACAACACCATATCCCTGCTTTCTCCCATAAACCTTGATGACTTTAATATCTAAAAATACATTTTATCTCCTTCTTGAATGCAGTGACTTGACCTCCACAGCCTTCTACGAAAAAAGATTCCACAGGTTCATTACCCTTTAAGTGAACAATTTATAATTCATGCCAGTCTTAAATGTTCTACCCATATCCTGAGACTGCATCCTCGGAGTTTAGACTCATGAACTAAAGGAAGCATTCCCTCTGCACCTCGTCTGTCCAGCCTCTTTAAAATTTCACACATTTCAATTAGAACATCCTCTCATTCTTCTCTCCAGTGATTACAGGACCACTCAGAGGATCTTTCCTCATAGGACAGTCTTACCATCCTCAGTATCAGCATGGGGATCCTCTGCTGCACTCTCTGTTTGGAAAGTCTAACCTTTCTTAGGTAGGGAGACCAAAACTGCAAGCAATGGTCTCACCAAGGCACTGTATAACTGTGTTTGCACATCACTACTTCTGAAGTCAAATCTTCAAACAACAATTTTATGTATCCTGGATTCCTGTGATGAAAGCACTTTCCCATCTGTCTGCCATCCAGATCCCATCCTTTAATGATTGGGGACAGCTCTATTTTCTGTACCTGGCTTCTCATTTCTCTCCAGTTTGTTGCAAAGATATATACCTCACTCTAATCTCTCTTTGCTCTATGTAAATTTTCAGCCTGTCTGAATTTATAGTCATTTGTACTACCTCATAATTGTCAGCCAGAATTGCTGCCAGCTAGGCACTACAAATCTCTGTTCCTTTATATGCATCTGAATTGTATACCTCTTTGTGAGGAGTTACCCTTTGTAAATAGTTTATAGTAAATAGTAATAGTAAATAAGTACAATAGTCGAAAGTGATCTGCTTAAATCAATCCATTTCTATATATGGATGTAAGTTAGCTCGCTGAGCTGGAAGGCTTGTTTCCAGATGTTTCGCCACCATGATGAGGTAACATCATCAGTGAGAGCCTTCGGCGAAGTGCCGGTGGTATAAATAGAGAGGTGGGACATACCATCAGTGCTTCATCAGAGGCTATCACTGATGATGTTACTTAGTCATGGTGACAAAACGTCTGAAAACAAACCTTCCAGTTCAGCGAGCTAACTTACATCCATATCATCAACCTCAGCCACACATCCTCTCAAAAGTTCCCATATATGTTTAATAAGGCAATTTTCAATGAGTACAGAAGTTTTTACTTGTATGCCTCTGGTACTAACTGGTACACATTTGAAGTAACTGATTTTTTCTGCCTCAGAGTCAGAGGCATCTCCCAGGCAAGACGGTGTAAATCTCATGAGATTTCTGGGTCAGATTACATTAGCAGCCACTGTTGGGCTAGTCATATTAACTGCTGTGTGCACTACTCAAAAAAGATGAAAAATGTCTCTATATCTTTTTCATCAAATTTAGACATCAATGGGTGAACAAGAAATGTTTGGTCCTGAAGACTATGTTAAGTGAGGTTCCCTCACTAGAGCCATCATAAATGGAATTCTCCCATCTCAGCTCGATCTGTTCCAGCTTAAACACATTTCTCTTTCCCTTCCCTGAAATCCTCTTGCTTGTTTCCTTTCCTGCTTCTCCCCTTCCATTTCAGCAATTGTCTCTCCCTTATAATGTGGAATTCCAGTTCTATTCTTTGCTGCTCTGAACTTGACCAACCTGTTTCATCACCTAACTCACCAACTCTAGCTATTATGCCATCTAGTTTGCAATTTTTATCTTTCCAGCTTTCTGGCAGAAACTAATTTTCAGTGCCTGGCTATCGATTTTAATTTTTCCAGAGACAATACCTGTTTGATTTATTGTTGTCACATGTCATAGAGTCTTAGAGTCATAGAGATGGGTGGCACGGTGGCACAGTGGTTAGCACTGCTGCCTCACAGCGCCAGAGACCCGGGTTCAATTCCCGCCTCAGGCGACTGACTGTGTGGAGTTTGCACATTCTGCCCGTGTCTGCGTGGGTTTGCTCCGGTTTCCTCCCACAGTCTAAAAATGTGCAGGTTAGATGAATTGGCCATGTTAAATTGCCTGTAGTGTTAGGTGAAGGGGTAAATGTAAGGGAATGGGTCTGGGTGAGTTGCGCTTTGGTGGGTCGGTGTGGACTTGTTGGGCCGAAGGGCCTGTTTCCACATTGCAAGTAATCTAATCTAATCTAAGAGATGTACAGCACAGAAACAAACTCTTCAGTCCAAGTCGTCCATGCCAACCACATATCCTAACTTAATCTAGTCCCATTTGCCAGCACTTGGCCCATATCCTTCTAAACCCTTCACATTCACATGTTCATCCAGATGCCTTTTTAATGCTATAATTGTACCAGTCTTCACCACTTCCTCAGGCAGTTCATTCCATACATGCTCCACCCTCTGCGTGAAAATGTTGTCCTTTTGGTCCCTTTTATATCTGTCCCCTCTCACCTGAAACCTATGCCCTCAACCCAGGGAAAAGACCTTGTCTACTTATCCTATCCATGCCCCTCATGATGTTATAAACCTCGATATCATCCCTCAGCTTCAAAAGCTCCAGAGAAAACAGTCCCAGCCTATTCAGCCTTTCCCTATAGGTCAAACCCTCCATCCATGGCAACGTCCTCGTAAATCCTTTCTGAACCGTCTCAGCTGTCACAACATCCTTCCAATAGGAAGGAGACCGAATTGCCCACAATATTCGAAAAGTGGCCTAACTAATGTCCTGTATGTACTAAGATTCAGTGAAATGTGTTGTTTTTCACTGTATTTCAGTACATGTGACAACAATAAATGAAACTCAAACTTGTTGGACTATAACTTGGTGTTGTGTGATCTTTAACTTTCCAACACCAGCGCCTCCACGTCATGGCCTTTTTTTTTGCAAGTTATCTCATCCAGCTCACATCAGCATCTGATGTAGACATCTTAGCACTTTCACATTACAGACAAATAAATACCTTCCTGCAATTTCTCTTCTTTTTAAACAGGTTTTCAAGTACTAATATATATCCCTCCCATTACTTTGCTGTTTGCCTTTGGGACAATACTGGATTCCATAGCTCCATTTTATTACAGCCATGAGGAAAGGTGAAATGGTTCTCTTCTTTTTAAATTCCACCCATCCTCACAATTTCAATGATAAAGATTATTAATTCATTTTGGCTTGCAGATACACAACACTTCAAGTAAAACCTTGTGTGAGCTAAAATTAAGGAAACAACTGCAAGGTTTCATTGAGAGAAAGAATCAGGATTTTTGTTTGCTTTCCAACTGAGAAAGAACTAACAATGCAATGTAAGGGACAAACACAAACACAGGAATAAAATTTAAGAAAGGGTGAGTGACTTGTCCAAAAACGGAAGATCAATACATTATATCAACATATAACTAGAAATTTAAGAGGAGCAAATGTACAGATGAATGAGCAGCTAAAGGCATGCAAATGAAGTATAATGTGGATAAATTGTTACAAAAATAGGTAGGCAAATTATGATCTGAATAGTGATACACTGGGAAAGGGAGTGTGCGAGAGGGTGTTGAACATCAGTTTAGATTACTTACAATGTGGAAACAGGCCCTTCGGCCCAACAAGTCCACACCGACCCGCCGAAGCACAACCCACCCATACCCCTACATTTACCCCTTTTACCTAACACTATGGGCAATTTAGCATGGCCAATTCACCTGACCCGCACATCTTTGGACTGTGGGAGGAAACCGGAGCACCCGGAGGAAACCCACGCAGACACGGGGGAATGTGCAAACTCCACACAGTCAGTCGGGAACTGAACCCGGGTCTCTGGCGCTGTGAGGCAGCAGTGCTAACCACTGTGCCACCGTGCCGCACACATGGACTCTGGGACTAGTACAGCTGGGAAAGAAAAATATTCAAGAGAATGCTGAAAGGAAATATGCAGGCGTGGCCAGGCTGTAGAGAAGACATTGAGTATGAGAGGATTCAAGTACAGAGCAGGGATGTCTTGCTGCTAGTTCATATTGGTGAGACCACAACTGGAGTATTGTCTGCATTTTTAGTATCCTCCCCTGAGGAAGGGTCTTCTGGTTATGGATGGAATGCAATGAAAGTTTACTAAAACTGATTCCTGAAATGGAAGAACTGACATACGAAGAGCGACTGGTCGATTAGGGCTTTAGTCACTCACGTTTAAAAGAATAAGAAGGGGAATCTCATGGAAACCTATAAAAATTCTAACAGATCTTGACAGGGTGAATTCAGGAAGGATGTTCCTAATGGAATCCCTCGACAGAACCAAGGGTCACCGTCAACATTCCCTCTCATTATCATCCAGCGCCGATAACAACATTGTCCCCTAATTGCAGAAGACACTGTCACACATGGACTCTGGGACTAGTTCAGCTGGGAAAGAAAAATATTCAAGAGAATGCTGGACACAGTTAAAGGATATGATAGCTAAAGGATATGATATTGGTCATTTAGGGCTAATATGAGGAAAGCGTTCTTCTCTCAGAGTGGTGAGCCTGTAGCATTCTTTGCTACAAAACAGTTGAGACAAAACTATCAAATGTTATAAAGGAGTAGTCAGATACAGTTAAGATAAAATATAGAACTGCAGATGCTGGAGATCTGAACCAAAAACCGAAGTTGCTGGAGAAACTCTGACAGATTGTGATGCAGAGTCACCAGAATTAAAACATTAACTTGGCTTTCTTCCCATAGATGTTTCCAGACCTGAAAATGTGTTGCTGGAAATGCGCAGCAGGTCAGGCAGCATCCAAGGAACAGAGTTTCTCCAGCAGTTTCCATTTTTGTTTGAATAGATATAGTTCTTAGGACTAAAGGGATCAATGAGTATGTGTGGAAAGGGGGAGAAGAGTTGGATCACAAGCCATGATCATATTGAATCACAGAATAAGTTCAAAGGGCTGAATGGCCTACTCTTGTTTCTTTGGTGAAAGTGAGGACTGCAGATGCTAGTGATCAGAGTCAAGATTACAGTGGTGCTGGAAAAGCACAGCAAGTCAAGCAGCATCTGAAGAACAGGAAAATCGATGTTTCGGGCAAAAGCTCTTCATCAGGAATGACGAAATTTGCCCATAATGTCGCTTTTCCTGTTCCTCAGATATTGCTTGACCTGTTGTGCTTTTCCAGCACTGCTCTACTCATATTTCTGTCACAGGGCACTTCATAAAGTTCATTTTAATCAGAGATTCAATGTGGTTTTGTGTCAAAGAAATCACGTTTAACCAATTTATTGGATTTTTTTCTAGAAATATCATGTTGTGGACAAAGAAGAAACAGTGAATGGATTTTAAGAAAACAGCTGATAAGATGCCACATCAAATGATTTTGTGGAAAAATGATTGTGGTTTAAAAGTGACATATTGGTATGGATCGAGGACTGGCTAACAAACAGGAAACAGAAATCTTGAATGGATCACATCAGAACATAGGACAGTAAAGCACAGGAACAGGCCCTTCAGACCACGCTGTTGTGCTGAACATGGCACCAAATGAAACTAATCCCTTCTGCCTGCTCCTCATCCATATCCCTCCATTCCTCGCATATTCATGTGGTTATCTAAAAGTCCTTTAAATGCCCTTTCTGTATCTGCGTCTGCCACCATCCCTAGCAGTGTATTCCAGTCTCCCACCAATTTCTGTGTAAAAACCTGCCCTCACATCTCCTTCAAACTTTCTGCCCTCACTTAAAATGCATGTTCCTTAGTAATAGACATTTAAGCTCTGGGGAAAAGATTCAGACCATCAAACTTGTCTATGCATCTTATAATTTTATAAACTTCTATCAAGTCTCCCCCTCAGCCTCCAATGCTCATGAGAAAACAACCTGAGTTTTTCTCGTCTTTCTTGATAGCTCATACCCTCTAATCCAGGCAGCATCCTGTTAAACCTCTTCTACACCCTCTCTAAAGCCTCCACATCCTTTTTGTAATGTGACAACCAGAATTGAACACAATGTTCTAACTATGTCCTAACCAAAGTCTTATAAAACTGCAAGATGATATCTTGACTTGTGAACCCAGTTCCCTAACCAATAAAGACAAAAATGTCAAATGCCTTCTTTACCACCCTATCCACTTCTGTGGCCCCTTTTGGGGAGCTATGGACTTAAACCCCAAGATCCCTCTGCACATCAATGCTTTTCAGAATCCTGCCATTAAGTGTATACTCTGCCTTAACATTTGCTCTTCCAAAGTGCAGCACCTCACACTCGTCTGGTTTGAACTCCATCTGCCTTTATTCCCATCATATCTGCAACTGATTTATATCCTGCAGTATCCTTTGACGAACCTTCTACACTATTCACAACTCCACTGATCGTTGTATCATCTACAAACTTACTGACCAACCCATTTACATTTTTATGGTTGTTAACTCTGCAAATGATGTAAACATTGGGAAGAAAGTTAAGTTGTGAAAAGATCAAAAAAATATACAAGGGATATAAATTGTTTAAGTGAATGGGTAATTAGAGAGTAATGTGGGAATTGTGAAGTTGTTCATCTTTGCTGGAAGAATTTAAAAGCGTGTTTTCTAAATGGTGAGGGAATTCCAAGCTCTGATAAAGAGGGATCTAAGAGCTTTTGTGTATGAATCACAAGATTATATGCAATATGATGAATGATTTTATATTAATTTATTTTTGAGTATGGATTTTAAATGAGTGGCATATGGGCATTGGCCTAGCCTTGTGAAGGAATAAATAATTACTTGAGCTTGTGTATCCAGAAACATGATTTTAAAATAGTGTGTGTACCATATCTCTAATAGATTTTTATTTATGTTTCAGAATTCATGACAAGGGACAGAAAACATTGAATGCTGATAGCAAGAAAAATAAGATGCTGGAGAAACTCAGCAGGTCTTGAAAATTCTGTAGAGAGAAAAATAGCTAACCATCGGTCTTTGTTCAGGTTTTGAATGTTATTGGAATGCTTTTGGCTTTACAGTAATCAAGGACTACAGCAACCCATTTGTTTTGTGTGTAGAACTTGCAAACCCACTGCAGACTCACTGTCAGGCAGAATCACAACACTGTGTACACATGAGTTTTGAGAAGATTTGTAGCCCAAGTTGAAATTGATGTAAGTTTGCTCGCTGAACTGGAAGGTTCATTTTCAGAAGTTTTGTCACATACTAGGTAACATAATCAGTGAGCCTCCGATGTAGTGCTAATGCTATGTCCTGCTTTCTATTTATGTGCTCAGGTTTCCTTGGATTGGCAATTTCATTTCCTGTGTTGGTGATGTCATTTCCTGTTTTTTTCTCTCAGAAGGTAAGACAAACCAGGGCAGGACTTATACAGTTGATGGTAGTGCCCTGAAGAGTGTTGCTGAACAAAGCAATGGGTGGCATGGTGGCTCAGTGGTTAGCACTGCTGCCTCACAGTGCCAGGACCTGTGTTCAATTCCAGCCTCAGGTGACTGTCTGTGTGGAGTTTGCACATTCTCCCTGTGTCTGCGTGGGTTTACTCTGGCTTCTCCGGTTTCCTCCCACAATTCAAAGATGTGCAGGTTAGGTGAATAGGTCATGCTAAATTGCCCATATGTTCAGGGATGTGTAAGTTAGGTGCTTAGTCAGGGTAAATATAAGATAATAGCATAGGAGAATGGGTCTGTTTGGGTTACGTTTTGGAGGGTCAGTGTGGAATTGATGTGCTGAAGGGCCTGTTTCAACACTGTAGAGATTCTAATAAACAAAAGAGACCGAGGGGTGCAGGTGCAAAATTCCTTGAAAGCGGAGTTGCAGGTAGACAGTGATGAGGATGATGTTTGGCATGCTTGCTTTATTTAATCAGTGCATTCAGCACAGGAGTTGGGACTTCATGTTGCAGCTCTACAAGACATTTGTGAGGCCACTTTTCACATACTGTGTTCAACTCTGGAAGAATGTTGGTAAACTTGAAATATTTCGGAGAAGATTTACAAGAATTATGCCAGGATTGGAAACTTCAAGCTATCGGGAGAGGTTGAATAGGCTGGGGCTTTATCCGTGGAGTACCAGAGGCAGAGGGGATGATCTTATAAAAGTTTATAAAATCAGGAAAGATATGGATATTTGTGAGAGCCAAAGTCTTTTCCCTGAGTGGGGGAGCCCAAAACTAGAGGGCATAGATTTAAGGTGTGAGGGGAAAGATTTAAAAGGGACCTGAGGAGCAACTTTTTCATGAAGAGTGTGGTGTGGGTTGGAATGAGCTGCCCGAGGAAGTGGTGGAGGCGGGTACAATTACAACATTTATAAGGCATCGGGATGAGTACATGAATTGGAAGAGGTTAGAGGGATATGGGCCAAATGCTGACAAATGGAAATAGATCAGTTTTGGATATCTGGTCAGCATAGATGAGTTGGTCTGAAGGATCTGTTTCCTTTCTGTATAACTCTATGACAGTGATGCTATAAAATGGACCAGCCTATGTCCACAGACTCAGAGCAGAAGGGATGCAGTGATTGTAATGAAGTCAGCCAGGTAGATGACATAAACTTTGAAATTCCTGATCGAGGCTGTTAATTCAATCCATCAGGGACCCTCAGGTGACAAATAAAAAGGGGAATGCCAGACACTATGACACTCTGAGAGCTGGCTCTGGGGGAGCTGGACCAGTGTCAAGGAATTTCCACGTCCAAATAAAAAGTGAATTGGTAATGGGATATTTCTCCACCATTAGCAGTCATAAATGCAGCATCCTAAACTCTGGACATCCCTTCTGAAATATCTCCATCACTACAACTTTTTCCTCCTTTATATATTCCTTAACACCTATTGTTTCCAAACCTTTGTGTCAGTGAACTCAATGTCAGCTCCTGTGACTCAATTAAACTTTGTTAGATAGTGATGATGTAGAGATGCTGATGTTGGTCACTTTACCTGATGAAGGAGCAGCGTTCCAAAAGCTTGTAATTTCAAATAAACCTGTTGGACTATAACCTGGTGTTGTGTGACTTCTAACACTGTTTGATAATGCTCTTGAGTAGCATCTTCACTACATTAAGTGTATTATATAAATTCAAAATGTATTTGATGATATTATTGTGATGATTGTGGCATGTCCAGATAATTCACCCTGAAGTGGTATTATGCTTCTATGACGATCTGCTGATGAAGGCTGCCAGTGAATGATGCCATTTGCACCATTCACCCCGTCTTTACTTTTCGTTCCAAAGTCATAAAAAAGAAACAAACACTGGCAAAGCTGATTATCCTATAAACTCTGCAGTAGTTGCTATAGTGCCTCTATTTCAACTGAGATTAAAACTGAGGGCTGACAGTGAGCACAGTATTTCAGCATGAAGTGGAGAGCACTGTCTAGTTCTGGCAATTCTGCAGCAATTAGGCCCTAATTGCTTAGTGGGAGTTGACATTGCCAAGTTAAATTTCGCTGCTCTGTACTGAGTTCAGCGACAATGTCAGTGATTGTAGGCTTGAAATCAAGAGTGGAGGACAGGGCTCCTGTGGGCATCCATCAGGGATCAGTCCTAACTGATAATGTTGATCAGTGAGCTTGATAAAGACATCATGCAGTAATTTTATGAATTTGCAGTCCCAATGAGAAGTCTTGCCCATTAATTTTAATGTCCGGAAAAATTGTCAGCAGCAATTTCAGATGCTCAGTGTGTGTTGCTGATAGATACAAATCCTCACTAAGCTGTCTGCCACTGACCAGTGCAAACTTCAGTTGAATTATTCAGGTCAGGTTTCAGGCCAGACTAGCACCTGGCAAATGGAGGGAATAGTCAGTTAAGTGTGCACAGCTGCAGCTCTTAAAAGATTCCTTCTCCATCTTGTATGAAGACTGAGATATTTCTTTGTTATATCTAATCCTGCTGCAATCATTATAACCTGATAATTATCTGCATATTCCCCATAATTGTTTATTCACCTATTTATGGCTCCATAAGGGAAAACTTTGTTTGAAGCTTGTTAATTTTAGTTTTAGTTTATGCAAACAGCCTCAATGTGTTCCATCTGAGGTATTTGTACTTCTCAGCAATATTGTCCCAGTTCAACTCAATTTTGATGATAGTTTAGTCAGACACTGAGTGGTACCAGCTCTCATGAGCAAGGTTAAATTGAGTTCCATTTGGCTGTTAACATACTCTAATGGCATTTCAAAGCGAGCAACAGTGAGTTCTGTAAGTATCTAGTACAAGCTGTAATCTTAAACTGCTCTCCCCTGTCTCCTTTAATTTCCCTTCCAACAATACATAAGGAGCTCATAAATGCACTACCATTAAGACTTCCTGTTCAGCTGCCTTTGTCTTTGAGGATTCCACCATCTTCCTGCCTCAACTTAGCAGTTTTATTAACTGGCACATGAGACGCAGATGAGGGTGACCTTCTTCCACTGTCAAAGTGAGTCCTTCAGTAGCTGTACAGGCTGATGTGACTGCTACAAGCTCTGTTACACTTGGGGAGGAAGGTGGTCATGGAAAGGGTTGGGTGGAGCACTGGTGTGGCAGTGCACGCCTTTCACTGCGATCATCTGGCTTCCACTTTTTCTGACAGCAAGTCTTGAGGTGCTCAATGCCTTTCTGGATGCTCCTCCTCCATTTGGAAACTGTCCCAACTGTTTGGAAGCTGGGAGTGCAGCACCTGCTTGGAAGTCTTGGGTTGGTCATGCAGATGACGTGCCCAGCCCATCGTAGCCGATTAAGGGTGGTCAGTGCCTCAATAATGCGGATATTGGCCTGGTTGAGGATGTTGGTGTTGGTGTGTCTTTCACAGGATCTTGTGCAGGCAGCATTGGTGCTACTGCTCCAGCACCTTGAGATGTCATCTGTAGACTAGGAGTGTTGCCGGTTGATCAAATATTCTGGTTGATCAAGAGGTCCACATAACCAATGTGAAACACACAGTTATGAGTTGGAAATGTAATACAGGAGTTACACAGATCACTGTTATACTTTACTTACAGCATAAATCACTTCAATAATAATGGACCTTTTCCTTAAATAAAATTTAATAACAAAAAGCCTACTCACTCGTACCCTCTGACTGCTCGGATGTCGATAATACAGATAATACTGATTGCGCTAATACAGTAAACTTCCAGCTTTTCAGGTATTAGATTAGATAACCTACAATGTGGAAACAGGCCCTTTGGCCCAATCAGTCCACACCAATCCTCTGAAGAGTAACCCACCCAGACCTATTTCCCTCTGACTAATGCACCTAACATTATGGGCTATTTAGCATGGCCAATTCACCTGCACATTTTTGTGACAGTGGGAGGAAATCGGAGCACCCGAAAGAAACCCACACAGTCATGGAGAGAATGTGCAAACTCCACACAGACAGTTGCCTGAGGCTGGAATTGAAACTGAGACCCTGGTGCTGTGAGGCAGCAATGCTAACCACTGAGCCACCGTGCAAATCATTTTTTCTGGTTTATTGTGAGTGTTCGTTCATAAGGTGTCAGTAAAAACAAAGTTTGCTGTCCCTCTATTTTCTCTCCTATCTTTCCAATGCTCTCTCTGGGGTGATCATCTGCAAAATATCCACCTTTCATTCTCTCGGTGCTAGTCAGACAAAATTCTTGACCACCTAACTAGCCTTTGCAATCCCCAGACAAGCTGAATTTATGAGTGCATATAACATATTCATATGCTACTGTCCTTTTATTTGTCTGTGCAAAAACTGTAAACGTTTCCTCAAAAATATGACTTCTGTGCTTGCAAACCAATATCCCATCCCAGTCCTGCTTTGTCATCATACTTCTGGAATTTGTTCTGAACACTCAAGACATGCCTACCTTTCTATCGCTTTCATGATTTGAATTTGTCTAATCAGGTTTTTATCCCTAACAGTTCTGAAATGGCCCTATGTGAAGTCATAAATGACATCCAGTGAAATTGTGAAAAGTGTGAAAGTGAACTATCTCTCTTTATTTTTCCTTGACCTCTTTGTAATGCTTGACACAGTTGACTGCACCCTCTTCCTTTTGTGCCTCACTCCCATTGTCCAGCTGACTGTGTGATTAAATTCTTGTCTATTCAGTCATTGCTAAAGAATCATCTGCAATGGCTTTCTAATAACTGCAACCACAGAGGTTACATACTCTTAGCACATATAATATTATCCTGTCTAATGGAACACTACTCAACCCTGAGGTCCGGCAAAGCATAACATTGTTCAGTGTGGGATCATCACATGTTGAAAAAGCCTTCAAACAATTCTTAGTGTCATTTATTTTATTGAAGAGCAGAAAAGCAAAGAAACAGCAAACAAAAACGTTACATTCATTTTTGGGAATAAAAAGGGAATGGTTGCCTTTCAAACAACAAGTAGTTTAACGTCAGAGAATGATGAGCTCACCCAACTCACCTCGATTGGAAGCAGATTCAATTAAAGCCTCTCCGATCTGTTGCACCTGATGCTGCAATGCTGTAATGTGCAGAAGGTGCTGAGTTTTTTCCTGCTTAAAGTCTTTAACTTCCTCCTCAGAATACAGTTGACTCTTTCACAGCTCTTCAGAGTCCTTCATATCTCCTCTTTACTTGCTCCAATTATGCAGAACATAGCTTGCAAGGATTCTATGGCACACTCTGTCTGGAATACAGTGTAAAAGCCCAACTCACCCCAAACAGATCCAAGGAACTGAATCTTATTTTCAGGAAGTCTATTGTTTATTTTACAATGGCCCATATTGAAAGATAGTAAATTGTCTTGGCCTGCTCCTACCCCATTGAATCGTCTCGGCCTGCTCCTGCCCCACTGAACCACAAGCCTGACTATCCTGTCCTGGCCAACCCATTGCATCGGCCTATCCTGGTTGGCCTATCCTGGCCAACCCATTGCATCGGCTTGCTCCTGCCCCACCAAACTCATCTCAACATACCTCAATATTGTTCTATCCTCCCGGTCCAGAAACTTCCCACATATGTTTGGGACACCACCCATGCTCTTCACCTCCTCCAAGAGTTTTGTTTCCCCGGCCCCCAGCGCCTTATCGTCACCATGGGCATCCAGTCTCTATACACCTCTGTCCGTCATGACCAGGGCCTCCAATCCCTCTGTTTCATCCTCACCCAACGCCCCCACCAGTACCCTTCCACTGACACTCTAATTCGTTTGGCTGAACCGGTCCTCACCCTCTATAGTTTCTCCTTCGAATCCCCCAATTCCTCCAGACCAAAGGGGTAACCATGGGCATCCGCTTGGGCCCCAGCTATGTCTGTCTCTTTGTCGGCTACATGGAACAGTCCATCTTCCATAGTTACACCGGCACCACTCCCCACCTTTTCCTCCGCTACATTGATGACTGCATTGGTGCCACCTCATCCTCTCACAATAAAGTTAAGCAGTTCATCGACTTCACCAACACATTCCACCCCAACCTTAACTTCACCTGGACCATCTCAGACACCTTCCTCTCCTATCTGGACCTCTCCATCTCCATCAATGGGATCTGACACAACACAAGTGTATTCTACAAATCCACTGACTCCCACAGCTACTTGGACTACACCTCCTCCCACCCTGCCTCCTGTAAACATGCTATCCCATATTACCAATTCCTCCGCCTCCATCACATCTGCTCCCAGGAGGACCAGTTCCACCAAAGAACACACCAGATGGCCTCCTTCTTTAAAGACTGTAATTTCCCCTACCACATAGTTGGTGGTTGATGCCCTCCAGCGCATCTCATCCACTTCCCGCACCTTTGCCCTCGAACCCCACCCCTCCAACTACAATAAGGACAGAACCTCACCCTCCACGGTCCTCATCTTCCAGCCCACCAACCTCCACATACATCACATCATCCTCTGCCATTTCTGCCACATACAAACGGACCCCACTACCAGAGATATATTTTTCTCCCCACCATTATCCACTTTCCATAAAGACCATTTCCTCCACGACTCCCTCGTTAGGTCCACGACCCCACCAACCCATTCTCCCCTCCCAGCACCTTCCCCTACTACCACTGGAATTGCAAAACCTGTGCTCAAACCTCCACCCTCACCCCCGTTCAAGGCTTCAAAAGAGCCTTCCACATCCATCAAAGTTTCACCTGCACTTCCACACATGTCATTTATTGTATCCGTTGCTCCTGATGCAGTCACCTCAACATTGGTGAGACAGGACATTTACTCACAGAGTGCTCCAGAGAATATCTCCGGAACACCGGCACCAACTAACCCCACCGGCAGCAACTAACCCCACACTTTAACTCCCCCTCCCACTCCACCAAGGACACACAGATTTTGAGCCTCCTCCATTGCCATGCCTTAACAACCCAAAGCCTGGAGGAAGAACACCTCACCTTCCACCTCAGTTCCCACCAATCCAATGGTATCAATGTGAACTTAGCCAGTTTCCTCATTCCGCTCCCCCCCCCCCCCAACTTTATCCCAGTTCCAACCTTCCAACTTGGTACTGCCCTCATGACCTGTCTCACCTGTCCATCTTCCTTTCCACCTATCTGCTCCACCCTCCTTTTTGACCTATCACCTTTACCCCCATCTCCATTCATCTATCGCACTCTCAGCTACCTTCTCCCCCGTCCTCCCTGCCTCATTTGTCTCTCCACCCTCTAGGCTCCCAGCCTCACTACTGTTGAAGGGCTTTTGTCTAAAACGTAGATTCTCCTGCTCCTCAGATGCTGCCTGACCTGCTGTGCTTTTCCAGCAACACACTCTCGACTCTGATCGCCAGCATCTGCAGACCTCACTTTTGCCTGGATCAGGTCTACATTTGGTGTCAGTAATGTATCAATTATCAACCAGGTTTGCAAAGGTTAGACCAGGTCTCCCAGTAATCATCTCTGTAAGGTGTCTGGCCCTTGAAATAATTCAAAACATGAGAGTTTGCAACGATATAGACAACATTGCAATTTTCAAGGTACCCAGCATCGACTGCAAAGTGTAGCATTAATGATCAAGGATGACTTGTACATTTTTGGAATAGAACCATTTTCTTTGACTGAAGGCTGTTGTGTTATGATAGGACACTGTCAACACACTGTTGTACAATCCATAGCACCCAACACATGGGGAAGCCAGCTCTGTTAGGAAGGTTTACTGCATGATTGTAGCATGGGGAAATAAGATGAAGTGGTGGGACCTGGCACAAATTGAATCTATAATTGCCTTGACATATCTCTGGGCTAAGGATTACAAGATCTGTCAAAGATCTCTATTGAACTCTCAAAGCAGCCAGGAGGTAGACTCTGGACCTCCTTTGAACCCTGAAGGACATACTGAAATGACATCCTCACATGGAGGTTGGTCAGCTACTGCTGGCGGGTTAATGCTGGTTTGCTGACTTACCTATCTGTCCTCAATCTCTATCTGTGCCCTTATTGTTCCATGACTGTAGTGACAATAAGGAGAAGGTGAGGACTGCAAATGCTGGAGAGTCAAGAGTCAAAATGTGTGCTGCTGGAAAAGCACAGCATGTCAGGCAACATTCGAGGAACAGGAGAGTCGATGTTTCAGGCATTAGCCTTTGATCAGGAATGTTTTGATGAAGGGCTTATGTCTGTAACATCGATTCTCCTGCTCCTCAGATGCTGCCTAACTTGCTGTGCTTTTCCAGCACCATACTTTTTGACACAGTGATGATAAGCCTTCGTCTGGCTGGATCCAGCAGTCACAGATCCAAGAAACCTAACTGTGGAATATCAAACACATCAGGTCCTTAATAATGTAAGCAGTTAGCATTTACATTTCACACAAATGACAGATCGGAATAATGGGACATGAAGGTTCATGTGTACATAGTCTTTTGACATCGTAGTCCATGCTGCGCAAATACAGTAGGAGACTGAATGTGGTATGATGACTGGAACCCTGTTTTCTCCACCCACCATATCATCCAAGGAAGGCAGAATTGAAAATAAGAGAATGTTGTCAAATGTTCAAGGTGCAAGGAAATCAGCTCCACAATTAGTGCAGCTAAAAAACCTCAACTTGTCTTTGTAAATAGTAGCCTAACAGTGACCCTTTTAAAGTCACCTGGAATTATTTCTGCTTAACAGAGATGACTCTGTTCAATCTACAATGTCCAATGATATGGTCAAGAATGCTTGTGGCCAGGGTTTGTGTTTAACCACAGTTGGTTACTGCCTATGTTGTCATGTGTACAATTCTATAATTACACATGTTTTAAACATGCAGTATGTAAGTGTCTGATATAATTGTCCCTTGAAGGGCCTCATGTTGATCATGAATTGTGGTCAAAGTGAGTTGCAGATACATCATGAGCCTGTACTTGTCCAATATTTTCCTCCTTAGATGAAAGCATCAGACAGTCATTGTGCATGGAGAATGCTATGAAATGTTGGAGAATACTGACCAAGATGGAAGCCCACTGGAGATATGACCGAGCTGCAACCTTCGGGTACACACTCGGAACTTTAAGTTGGGATTTTTTGCCATCTACCCTTTCTCTACTGTCATGAGAAAGTAACAAACTGCACATAAGTAAAGTGAAATTAGGCAGTAATGAAATGTTATTACATGCAAATAGGCCTCTTTTTGCATATTAGCAAGATTCTCAACTCACCTCAACCTTGGTTAGACAATCAATTTCTTTTCTTGGATGTTGAAAACATAAATTTTCAAACATTGCCATATTATCCCAATTGATTCACCACTGCCTATGTCATAGAGTCATACAACACAGAAACAGACCCTTTGATCCAAAAGTCTATGTGAACCATAATCCCAAACTGAAGCAGCCCCACCTGTAAGACCATAAAACATAGGAGCAGAAATTAGATATTCAGCCCATCAAGTCTGCCCCACCATTCAAATTCATACTCTCAACAAACAGTATTTCAATACCATCTCAAACATCAAAAATTGTAAGTACAACAAACTTTTATCTACCCACCTCCACAACCAGCACTCCTCAAACATTCCATAAAATTCCCCTGAGCTCCCTCTCACTGAGGACGAACAATCAGTCCTCATCAAAAGCCTCGCCTTTATCCCCCTCCGACCATGCATCAATGAATTTAATATATGTCTTGACATCGAACACTTCTTCCGCCACCTCCGCCTCCGAGCTTACTTTTACAATCAGGACTCTCACCCACCTTCTGAGAACCCCTTTGCCCACCTCCAAAACACTCCATCCACTTGGACACCCGTGCTGGCCTATTACCTGCCCTCAACCTCTTCATTTCCAACTGCCGCCGGGAAATTAACTGCCTCAACCTGTCTACCCCCCTCCCCCACTCCGACCTCTCACCCTCACAACGCGCAGCCCTCCAATCCCTCTGCTCCAATCCTGACCTCACCATCAAGCCAGTGGATAAAGGGGGTGCAGTGGTAGTCTGGCACACTGACCTCTACACCTCTGAAACCAGACGCCAACTCGACAACACCGTCTCCTACCGCCCCCTCGACAATGACCTCACCCCCCCATCACCAAACTATCATCTCCCAGACTATACAGAACCTCATCACCTCAGGAGATCTCCCACACACAGCTTCCAACCTCATAGTCCGGGAACACTGCACCATCCGATTCTACTTCCTGCACAAGATCCACAAGCCTGACCACCCCAGCCGACCCATTGTCTCAGCAAGCTCCTGCCCTACCGAACTCATCTCTACCTACCTCACGGAACAGGAAATTTGACGTTTCGGGCATAAGCCCTTTCTTGATGAAGGGCTTATGCCTGAAACGTCGAATTTCCTGTTCCTTGGATGCTGCCTGACCTGCTGCGCTTTTCCAGCAACACATTTTCAGCTCTGATCTCCAGCATCTGCAGACCTCACTTTCTCCTCTACCTACCTCAACACTGTCCTATCCACCCTAGTCCAGAAACTCCCCAAATACATTCAATATACCACCCATGCCCTCTACCTTCTTCAAGACTTCTGTTTCCCTGACCCCAATGCCTCATCTTCACCATGGATATTCAATCCCTCTGCACCTCCATCTGTCATAACCAGGGCATCCAAGCCCTCCATTTCTTCCTCTTCTGACGTCCCCAACAGTACCCTTCAACTAACACTCTCATTCGTTTGGCTGAACTGGTCCTCACCCTTAACAATTTCTCCTTTGAATCCTCCCACTTCCTCCAGACCAAAGGGGTAGTCATGGGCACCCACATGGAGCCCAGCTATGCCTGTCTCTTTGTTGGCTGCGTAGAACAGTCCATCTTCCGTAATTACACCTGCACCACTCCCCACCTCTTCCTCCGCTACATTGATGACTGCATTGGTGCCACCTCGTGCTCCCATGAGGAGGTTGAACAATTCATCAACTTCATCAACACATTCCACCCTGAGCTTAAATTCATCTGGACCATCTCTGACACCCCCCTCCCCTTCTTGGACCACTCCATCCTCATTAATGATGACCGACTTGACAGTGACATTTTTTACAAACCCACTGACTCCCACAGCTACCTGGATTACACCTCTTCCTACCCTACCTCCTGCAAAAATGCCATCCATATTCCCAATTACTCCGTCTCCTTCATATCTGCTCCCAGGAGGACCAGTTCCACCACAGAACACACCAGATGGCCTCCTTCTTTAGGGGCCGCAATTTCCCTTCCCACATGGCTACAGATGCCCTCCAAACCATCTTGTCCACATTCTGCACCTCCACCCTTGAACCCCACCCCTCCAACTGTAACAAGGACAGAACCCCCTGGTGCTCACCTTCCACCCTACCAACCTTTGCATAAACCACATCATCCCATGACATTTCCACCACCTCCAAACGGATCCCACCACCAGGGAGATATTTCCCTCCCCTTTCCGCTTTCCGGAAAGACCGTTCCCTCCTTGACTACCTGGCCAGGTCCATGCCCCCCCCTTCAACCCACCCTCCCATCCTGGCACCTTCCCCTGCCACCGCAGGAACTGTAAAACCTGCACGCACACCTCCTCCCTCACCTCCATCCAAGGCCCCAAAGGAGCCTTCCACATCCATCAAAGTTTTACCTGCACATCCACCAATATCATTTATTGTATTCGTTGCTCCCGATGCGGTTTCCTCTACATTGAGGAGACTGGACGCCTCCGAGCAGAGTGCTTTAGGGAACATCTCCGGGATACTCACACCAATCAACTCCACTGCCCTGTGGCCCAACATGTCAACTCCCCCTCCCACTCTGCCGAGGACATGCAGGTCCTGGGCCTCCACCACCGCCAGTCCCTCACCACACGATGCCTGGAGAAAGAATCTTCCACCTCGGAACACTTCAACCCCAGGGCATCAGTGTGGACTTCACTAGTTTCCTCATTTCCCTTTCTGCCTTCTCACCCCAGGTCCAACCTTGCAGCTCAGTACCGTCCCCATGACCTATCCTACCTGCCTATCTTCCTTTCCACCTATCCACTCCACCCTCCTCTCTGACCTATCACCTCCATCCCCACCCGCATTCACCCATTGTACTCTTTGTTACCTTCCCCCACCCTCCTCTTTGACGTATCACCTCCATCCCCATCCCCATCCCCATCCCCATCGTCCCTTATTCTACTTTCTCCCCACCCCCACCCCCCTCTCATTAATCTCTCCACTCTGCAGGTATCCTGCCTCTATTCCTGATGAAGGGCTTTTGCCCAAAACATCGATTTTCCTTCTCCTCGGATGCTGCCTGACCTGCTGTGCTTTTCCAGCATCTCTCTCACCTAGACTCTGGTTTCCAACATCTGAAGTCCTTGTTTTTACCCTCAAAAGTTTCTCAACTCCATTTTCCTGCTTTCTCCCCATAATCCTTGATCTCCTTGACAATCAAGAACCTATCTATTTCCCTCTTAAATATATTCAATAACCTGGCCTCTGCAGCTGCCTGCTTCTAGCGCATATCTCTCCAAACATTTCTTCTTCAGGTATTTACCAAAATTATTTTATAAGTGTTGTAACTGTATCCACATTTATCACTTCCTCTGGAAGTTCATTCTCTGTGTAAAGAAGTTACCCTTCATGTTTTTTTTTTATCTTTCTCCTCTCAACTTAAAATTACGCCCGCTAGTCTTTGATTACCCCACCTCAAGGAAAAGATACCTGCCATTCACCTTACCTATACCCTTCATGATTTTAGAAACTCTTATAAATCATCTCTCAGCCTCCGACACTCCTGTGAAAAAAGTCTGGCTCGGTGGTTAGCACTGCTGCTCACAGCACCAGGGATCCAGGTTCGATTCCACCCCTGAGCAACAGCCTGTGTGGAGTTGGCACACTCTCCCTGCGTCTGCATGGATTTCCTCCGGGTGCCCCAATTTCCTCCCACAGTCCAAGGATGTGCAGGTTAGGTGGATTGGCCATGCTAAAATTGCCCATATTGTCCAGGGATGTGTAGGATCGTTGAACTCGCAATGGAAAATGCAGAGTTACAGGGATAGGTAGAGGGTGAGCATCTGGGTGGGATGTTCTTTAGAAGGATCATGTGGACATGATGGACCAAATGACCTGCTTCCACACTATAAGGACTCTATGATCCAGCCTCTCCTTATAACTCAAATCCTCCATTCCTGGCAGCATTCTGGTAAGTCTCTTCTAAACTCTCTCCAGCTTAATAATATCCTTCCTATAACAGGGATGACCAGAACTGGACACATTACTCTAGAAAAGGCCTCATCAACATCTTGTACAACCTCAACATGATTTCCTAACTCCTAAAGTTGAAGGTCTGAGCAGTGAATGCAAGTATGTTGATTGTTGAAGGGCTTTGAAAATTCAGGCCAAAGTAATTCTGATATCTTTGCAGAACAGAAGCAAGAGATGAGTCAACTCATTGAAGTCCAAGTGCCAACTACTCAATTCATCAGACTCATTTGACTCTTCCCAGACATGTTGATCTGTTCCTGGGAACAGTTATGAACTCCAGAATTGTGTATTGAGATGTTGATGAGTTCTATGATGTAACTCATAATTGGAGGCCATCTGCTTCAACAAATAATATAGCTCCATATCTGCCTTCCCACAAAACTAGGCCTCATCGAATTATGGCATCTTATCATGGTAATGCAAGAGCTATAGTTGGCATATTGTGGGCAGAGTCAATACTCTTCTGGTATCATTCTGCATCTCTATTCCTGATCAACAAGAAACAAAAAGAGAAGAGAAGCCATTAAAAGCTTGCACCATTTCTGCAGAATTTGCTTTGCTGCTGGTACCTTCAGATATCTGATGTAAGATTCAGCACAAATATTAATTGTCATTCCATATGGATGACCTTACATATTAAAATGTACAGTGACATAGTCAACCACATACCATCTTGCAGTCAATTTAGTACAATTGCCAAATCTGGATGACCACTCAACACAAGGTTGAGTATATGTCCTGAGATTGATTGCATCCTCACAAGCCCCGTTGCATGCTGTAACAGGTCCTCCATTGGGAAGATTACCTACAAGTTATGCAACCCATGAGAGTAATTTCTAGCCTTGTTTACTTGACACTACTTCACTTATTCAATCTGATCTATGTTTCTGTTATAATTCTTTCTTTCCATCTCTTTAAATTGGTTCCAATACAACTTAATTATTCCGGTTGCTGTTTCAACTTTTAACCTTACCCTTGTATTGGGGTTGACAGAATTACGCATGTGAGCGTGGGATGTATTGCATAGAATTAGGCAGAGAAAAAAAAACTGATAATGCATTATACAATCATTTAATGGTAGCAGACAAAGAAAGAACAACATCCTGCTGAGTTGTTATTGCATTTTGAAGCCCCCCCATTGTCAATTCACTTACCAGAGCATCGCATCACTGGTCAAGAATTTTAAAGACACTCTAATAGAGTTTTCCTAATAAAGTGAAACAATTTCCCTCAAAGAGAATGCAACAATATTTTTGACGATGAAGAAAATATCATTAGACAGGAACTTGTAAATTGAATGTTTTTGAGTTTCACATACATGACATTGCTCACATTGATCTGTTAGTTACTTAACACAAATGCTACTATGTAGTTTATTTCTCTTGTGTCTGTTAGGAATCCATGTATCTGTCACTAAACAAAAATAAATCTGTGAGGAATATTGTTTTAAGAGAGAATTTGTGACTAGAAAATTACTTCTAACTGAATTGATGTACTTTCAGATTGTGATGTTTTAAAAGCAACCAACTTGCCATAAAATGTAAATATAAATAGACAAATGGATAAAATAATTGTTGAAATGACAGTGAATGTGTGGATGACAAGCAGAGAAGAGAAATGTGCTGAATGAAAAATCAAGTTGCAATTTGTAAATCAGTGTGAAGCTAATACTTAGACTATAAAAGAATGTCTACAACAGTAAATTGACTTCAATTATGGTATATTTCCATTTAGATTGGTATATAAAGTTCTAATGTAAGCCAATATGAGACATTTGCGTAAAGTAGATTAATTCTAATGTTTAGTCCAAGTTAACATCATTTTAACCGACAATAAATTATCAATTTCAAGATGTGCAGGAAATTAGAACACCTTGTTCTGTTAATGTGAAATTTCTTTTCATGCAGTAGCATTTTACTCCACTTAATATTTAGATTAATTAGCCACTTGTTAATTAAGTGTCACAGCTAATTGAATGAAGGAGCTTCACTCGTGCGACCCCAATACATTTTCTAACAGGAGATTGCTGCAGCATAACACTAAACAGGGAATGCTTTCTACTCATTCCAAGCGTACTGACCTGAAATAGAAATTGCAGTTGATGTGCTATCCAGACTACATGTAACAAGTAGTAAAAATATTTCAAGATAATTTATTCCAAATGCTCCATCCATCTAACAGGACATGGTGGATAGCTAATTTAAACACCAGAAGATATTCAATCTAGTTCAAGTGTGAAAATATGCATTGTTGTAGGTGCAATGAGATGCTAACTACCTATTACCAGAGCACAAATATTCATGCAAACATTAAATAGCCCAGAGTGTTTCTCCTCCATCTTTAGCAGCTCAGGGTCACTCTTTATTCCTTCCCTTTATATTCCATGGCTTGTATTCTGGATGATTTTCCTGGATTTTTCTTTGACATGGCAGGTTGTCATTCTGATTCATAATGCTGACCAGTAAAATTGCATACATGCTATTTCTTTTACTTGCAAGTGAAAATAAAGTTGCCATAGTCCTGCCAGACCATAAAGCTGCTCTCTCAATAAGGTGAGATGGTGGTGATGATTTAACTCTGATGATCATCACATCTTAGGAGGCAATGGGACAGGTTGAGAAGAAGAAGCCATCATGGTAACCTCAGCCAGTGCAGGAATTGAACCCCTGCTGACATTATCTTTCATTGCAAATCAACTGGCCAGCCAGTAGATTCTCCAACTATCAACCAGCTATTTAAACCATCAGAACTGTCATCTTAACTCACCAGGATTGTCTGGAATGGGCTCAAATCCTTATAAATTTGACGTTTCAGGCACAAGCCCTTCATCAGGAATGAAGAAAGTGTGTCCTTTGGAATTTCCTGTTCCTTGGATGCTGCCTGACCTGCTGCGCTTTAACCAGCAACACATTTTCAGCTCTGATCTCCAGCATCTGCAGACCTCACTTTTTACTCAAAACCTTATAAACACCAGTGAAACTTCACCAATCAAATGAAATCCAGAACGTCCAGTTTCTAGATAATTGGAAAGTAGACACATGAGCTGAGATAATCCAGTTATCATTGGAAGTCCAGTGTATTTATTCCATAGAAATTGCATAGGAAACTTGAATCTTTGATGGGCATTTAGAAGTTTAGAAGACTGAGGGGGGATCTGATTGAGACATATAAGATTATTGAAGGATTGGACACTCTGGAGGCAGGAAACATGTTTCTGCTGATGGGTGAGTGCTGAACCAGAGGACACTGCTCAAAAATACGGGGTAGACCATTTAGAACAGAGATGAGGAGAAACTTCTTCACCCAGAGAGTGGAGGCTGTGTGGAATGCTCTGTCCCAGAGGGCAGTGGAGGCCCAGTCTCTGGATTCATTTAAGAAAGAGTTGGATAGAGCTCTCAAGGATAGTGGAATCAAGGGTTATTGCAATAAGGCAGGAACAGGATACTGATTAAGGATGATTAGCCTTGATTATATTGAATGGTGGTGCAGGCTCGAAGGGCAGAATGGCCTACTCCTGCACCTATTGTCTATTGTCTATTCTATTGTCTATTTCCCCTGCTTCCCCAGACCCACCAAAAAGACCTTCAAGTCTAACTTTCCAGAGTTAGAATTGGAGTCTTTGGACAGTACTACTTTACCTATTAGTGAGTCTTGAGAAGATTTGTAGTTCAGGGTGATGTTCTGGATGCAGTTTTGCTCGCTGAGCTACAAGGTTCATTTTCAGACGTTTCGTCACCATACTAGGTAACATCATCAATGAGCCTCCGCTTAAAGCACTGGTGGCATGGCCCACTTTCTATTTATGTGATTAAGTTTCCTTGGGTTGGTGGTGTCATTTCCTGTGGTGATGTCACTTCCTGTTCTTTTTCTCAGAGTGGTAAATGGGATCCAAGTGTTTGTTGATAGAGTTCCGGTTGGAATGCCATGCTTCTAGGAATTCTTGTGTGTGTCTCTGGTTAGCTTGTCCTAACATGGATGTGTTGTCCCAGTCGAAGTGGTGTCCTTCCTCATCTGTATAAGGATACTAGTTTACCTATGTTGATAGTTACCCAGGAAATGCTAAATTTAAAAATCTATGCTCAGCCTGCTGGATTTTTAAAATTCTTTTCCCTCTAATGACTCTAAACCGATCTGATTAGCTCAACTGCCAACCTCATGCATCTTGAACCTCTGACCCACTTTGAACCCTACCCACTGGCCACGCTACAAAGTTGCCACACTACTCACCTGCCACTCTACTAGCCTGCCAACCCACCCTGAGTTACCCACCCCTTCTCTCATCCAAACCACCTACAACCCAATTACTTCATACCTTACACACCTAGAGATCACAGTCTTACACCACCCACCCCACATGCTTATCTAACCCATCCCACACATTTACAAATCTATACATTCAACCATTCACTCATACATCAACACACTGAAAAGCTGTTCAAATGTACCAGACTGTCTCAGTGTTTCATGATGACTGGCCAGAATATGGCAGCTGATGCTGTTGAAAGAGAAAATGACATGTTTTCCCTCAATGATCCAACACTACTTGTTTGATTTGAGATACTGATAACCTGCAATGAATAAATGACTTATAAATAAAGGCACCCATTTTAGAAGATAACTTAAAATTGAATATTATGTTCAGTATGAGGGAGAGAAGTATAAACCTCAGAATAGTATTTAAACTTAATAAAGGGAATTGTATGGCTAAAGTGAACTTAGAAATTAGGTCATTGAATAAGTCGGTAGAGATACAATGGTAGACATTTCAAGACATATTTTAGAATACACTGAAAATGTGGATAATAGTGAGAAAAGACTGCTAGAGAAGGACATACCATCCCTGGCTAACTAAACCTATTAAAGCTTCAAATTAAATGAAAGGATATTGTTCTGTAAAGATTAAGTAAAAAAAAATGAATAGAATATCAAGAAAAGCAAAGAATGACTAAAATAGTATTGATGTGGAATTACCGATATTGGACTGAGGTGGATAAAGCTTTTGCCCAAAATGTTGATTCTCCTGCTCATCAGATGCTGCCTGACCTGTTGTGCTTTTCCAGTAAAAAAATGAGGTCTGCAGATGCTGGAGATCACAGCTGAAAATGTGTTGCTGGTCAAAGCACAGCAGGCCAGGCAGCATCTCAGGAACAGGGAATTCGACGTTTCGAGCATAAGCCCTTCATCAGGAATGAGAGAGAGTAGCCAAGCAGGCTAAGATAAAAGGTAGGGAGGAGGGACTTGGGGGAGGGGCGATGGAGGTGGGATAGGTGGAAGGAGGTCAAGGTGAGGGTGATAGGCCGGAGTGGGGTGGGGGCGGAGAGGTCAGGAAGGAGATTGCAGGTTAGGAGGGCAGTGCTGAGTTGAGGGAACCGACTGAGACAAGGTGGGGGGAGGGGAAATGAGGAAACTGGAGAAATCTGAATTCATACCTTGTGGTTGGAGGGTTCCCAGGCGGAAGATGAGGCGGTCCTCCTCCAGCCGTCGTGTTGTTATGTTCTGCCGGTGGAGGAGTCCAAGGACCTGCATGTCCTCGGTGGAGTGGGAGGGGGAGTTAAAGTGTTGAGCCACAGGGTGGTTGGGTTGGTTGGTCCGGGCGGCCCAGAGGTGTTCTCTGAAGCGTTCCGCAAGTAAGCGGCCTGTCTCCCCAATATAGAGGAGGCCACATCGGGTGCAGCGGATGCAATAGATGATGTGTGTGGAGGTACAGGTGAACTTGTGGCGGATATGGAAGGATCCCTTGGGGCCTTGGAGGGAAGTGAGTGTGGAGGTGTGGGCGCAAGTTTTACATTTCCTGCGGTCGCAGGGGAAAGTGCCGGGGGTGGAGGTTGGGTTGGTGGGGGGTGTGGATCTGACGAGGGAGTTACGAAGGGAGTGGTCCTTGCGGAACGCTGATAGGGGAGGGGAGGGAAATATATCCTTGGTGGTGGGGTCCGTTTGGAGGTGGCGGAAATGACGGCGGATGATACGTTGTATGCGGAGGTTGGTGGGGTGGTAGGTGAGAACCAGTGGGGTTCTGTCTTGGTGGCGGTTGGAGGAGCGGGGCTCAAGGGTGGAGGAGCGGGAAGTGGAGGAGATGCGGTGGAGGGCATTGTCGATCACGTCCGGGGGGAATCTGCGGTCCTTGAAGAAGGAGGCCATCTGGGCTGTGTGGTGTTGGAACTGGTCCTCCTGGGAGCAGATGCGGCGGAGACGAAGGAATTGGGAATATGGGATGGAGTTTTTGCAGGGGGCAGGGTGGGAGGAGGTGTAGTCCAGGTAGCTGTGGGAGTCAGTCGGTTTATAGTAGATGCCTGTGTTGAGTCGGTCGCCCGAGATAGAGATGGAAAGGTCTAGGAAGGGGAGGGAGGAGTCTGAGACAGTCCAGGTGAATTTAAGGTTGGGATGGAAGGTGTTAGTAAAGTTGATGAACTGTTCAACTTCCTCGTGGGAGCACGAGGCAGCGCCGATACAGCGCCAATGCTTTTCCAGCACAACACACTCGACTCAGATCTCCACATCTGCAGTCCTCACTTTCTTCTGAACAAAGTTAAAAATCACATAAGACCAGGTTGTCATCCAACAGGTTTATTTGGAAGTCCTTGCTTTCGGAGCACTGCTCCTTCATCAGATGGCTGTGGAGCAGTATCAAAAGACACAGAATTTATAACAAAAGATCACAGTGCCATGCAACTGAAACAATATATTCAACAAACCTAGATTGCTGCTGAGTCTTTCATCTTTTAGAATGAGTTGCCAGGTTTCAGTTCATTAATACCTAAATCAGATAAGATATTTTAAGTCACACTCTCGAAATAACTTCAGGTTTTATGAAAAAACAGTGATATCTCAGCTCAGACAATGTATTAAACTGCCAAGCCGTAAACAAACCATTGTTTGCTGCGAACTGCCCAGCCTCATGGACAATATCGACTACAACACTGTATAACCCTGTCACTGCAAGCTGCGTCAGTGTGTTAACATGGATACCACCATTACAGGTGGAGACACCACCCACCATGTATGCGGCAGGTACTCATACGAGTCGGCCAATGTTGTCTATCTCATATGCTGCAGGCAAGGAATAGGGTACATTGGCGAGACCAAGCAAATGACATGACAACAGCTGAATGGACACTGTGCAACAATCGCCAAACAAGGATGTTCTCTTCCAGCTGGGGAACACTTCAGCAGTCAGGAACATTTGGCCTTGGATCTGCGGGTGAACTCAGGTAGACGCTTTCTCATACCCATGCTCACACACACACACACACACACACACACACACACACACACACACACACACACACACACACACACACACACACACACCCAACTCACACCCCATGCACATACTCTCTCACAGGCTTATGCTCCATCACATTCATGTACACAAGCAAACAGACACTCTTGCATATACACATACACATGCACACACACACACACACACACACACACACACACACACACACACACAGTCTGTCTCTCTCTTTCTCTCTCTCCCTCACATGCATGCACACACACATATGAGTCTATGGGGTGAATTTACATTTGCAGAATTGTAATTGCAGATACATGCTATTTTGCTCAAAAAGCACATAATCTGCAGGCAGTCAATCCATGTAATTTTTTAAAATCCTAATTTGGAAACAGAACCAGTCTGACTCAAGATTGGGATACAAACAGACTCTAATCTCACAACTTGATTGCATTGTCTGGGTGGAGATGTCACTTTTTTTTATAAAACCTTAAGTTTTCTCGAGAATGTCACTTAAAAGACGTTCTGGGATTTACATATTAATGAACCAATATCTGTAACCCATTCGAAAAGATGAAAGACTTAACAACAATTTGTTCAATATTTCATTTCAGTTGCACTGTGGTCTTTTGCTATAAATTCTGTGCCTTATGATCCTGCTCCACTGCTAACTGATGAAGGAGCAGTGCTCAGAAAGCTAGTACTTACAAATAAACCTCCTGGAATATAACCTGATATTGTGTGATGTTTAAAACATTAAGAAGGAGAAAAATAATTGAGTATAAGAGAAAGCTTGCTGGAACTTGAAAAGATTGATAGTAAGTTTTTCCGATGCATAAAATAGAAAAGACTGAGTAAAGTGACTGTTTGTCTTCTATGGAGTGAGTTTGGGGAATTAATAAAGTAAAGAAATGGTGAATGAATTAAACTGATATTTTACATCTATCATCACTGTAAATATTGTCTAAGTAGTTATGAACCAAGTGGTGAAAGGTAGGGAAGAACTTCAAGTTCTTCCATTCGCCAAAGAAAAGGTGCTGAGCAAACTAAAAGCTGACTTTTATCCATAGAACATTTTATAAATTCCTACTTTGGAAATAGAACTAGTCTGACTCAAGATTGTGGTACATACAGACTCTATCCTGGTGGATTTCAACTTGAAAGAAATGGTTGCTGAAAAAGTAGATTCATTGATTTTAATTTTATATTCGAGAAGAGTTTATTTATATTGGAAAATAGAGAATGTAACTCATCCATTCATGAGAAAGGGGAGACAAGAAGCATGAAACCATAGGGCGGTTAGCTGTCATGGAGAAAATACTAGAATCGTTTATTAAAGAAATCATAACAGGACACTTAGCAATCTCAATGCAATCAAACAATATAGCTATGATTTTATGAAAAGTAAGTCCTGTTCCTAACATTTTGGTTTCTTGAAAAAACAGCAAGCAATGTGAATAACATCAGTGGTTCAAATAAAATGCAGAAAATATGAATTTGTCCACTATGGAAGGACTCTTAAAGAACAGCATGTTATTGGAGTGACACTGCAGAACCCACATGTACAGAGGGATCTGGGTGTGCTGTAACAAGAATCACATATTATTTTGTCGGTACAGCAAGTGATTAGAACGACAATGAAATGTTGTTGTTTCTTGTAAGTGGAATGCATTATAAAAGGAGGGTGGTGTTGCTATAGTTACACAAGGATTTGGCAGCACAGCATCTGAACAATTTGTTATTTTTATTTAAAAAAGAATATCAATGTTTTAGAAACAGCTCAGAGATAGTTTCTCTTGTCTGATAATTATGGTGGGAATGGGGTCATCTTATCAGAAATGGTTGAGCAGACCGTGCTTGCAGCCATTTGAGTTCAGGAGAAAAGGAGGGCATTATGTTGAGACATTTAAGATTCCTTGTTTCTAGGAGACATGTCAAGATTTTATAATAATATACACCTATATTCTTTTCTTCAGATACATCAGGAAACTCTTTATTTCCTCTTGCACTGCAATTGCTTCCTTAGAAGGATGGCAAAAGTGAGGACTGCAGATGCTGGAAACCAAAGTCTAGATTAGAGTGGTACTGAAAGAGCACAGTAGGTCAGGCAGCATCCGAGGAGCAGGAAGATTGACATTTCGGGCAGAAGCCCATCACCAGGAAAACTTTTAAGGATGGCAACCAAGCAATCAGACTGATTTTGATGCCTTTCCAATAAATAATAGTACCTGTTTTCTGGGCAAACTCATGTAGTGCTTAAGATCTGAAGTTGTTGAACTCAGTGTTGGGTCTGGAAGGTTGTTAAGGAAGTATTCAATAGAATCATCCTTCTTTGAGTTTCTATTCAGCATCTTTGAAAGTTCAGCACTTGAGTCCAAGGGCAGAGAGTTCAGAGTGAGAGTGGAATGAATACATTAAATAGCAAACAAATTCAAGCGCAGGACGATGCATGAAGGCTGAATGGAGGTATTCAGCAAAATGTTGGGTTTAGGTCTTAAATGGGTGAGGATAGGAGGGAGGAAATTAATTGGATATAATCAAGCATTATGTCAACTGTAGTGGAGGGACTTTCTCAGATTTAAGTTATTGAGTGAATGTCAATCCCCCAAGTTAAAAAAAAACGATACCCTCCTCATTTGCTGAATTTAATTTGGTTATGTGGTCTGTACAGGAGACACTGTTCATTAATATACATCATTTGCATCCCTCCACATATACATCAGTGTTTTATAATGAGGCTCCAAAATGGAAGTTTGTCACACAGGAATCATGGCCTGCGCTGATCTGGAAATATTCTCATCGTGGCAGTGAAAAGCCTGCTGTTTGACAAATAGGTTTTGTCACAAAGAATTTGTTAAGGACTCCTTTGTTGCTTGTCAATCCTCAGTTTTGATGATAAAATACCCAGAATCAATATAGGATACTTTGAACAGTTGCAACAGAAACAGGAAACCTGGGAGAATAAAATAGAATAGAGGAAGCGGAGGGTGAGGAAATATTGTTGTTTGAATGTACAATTATTTAAGTATGTGATTTAGGAGCAGGAGTAGGCCATTCACCCCTACAATCTGCTGTGAACATCAATGGTTGATTGGATTCCAACCTTAAATCACATCTCTCTTTATACCTTACTTAACAAGAATCTATCTAACTCTACCTTAAAAATAATTCAAGGTATCCATCCACTTTTTCAAGAAGAGGTTACTAAATACTCTCAACCCTTTGAATGAATTATTTTTGCATCATTTCTGTTTTAAATGGCAACCTTCTTTTTTTAAGTGACCCATAGTTTAGATTCTTTCACTCTATATCTATTCTTTCAAAACCCCTCAGGATCCTATATAATTAATCAGTCTCTTGTTCTTCTAGACTGTCCAAACTTCATTGATAAGACAATTCCCATTCCAAGTATCTACCCACCAAACCTTCTCTGAATTGCCTCCTAAGTATTTACATCCTTTCTTAAATAAGGTGACCACTACTGTAAACAGTACTCAATATGTGGTCTTAACAGTGCCCTGTATATCAGAAATATTACCTTCCTATTTTATATTCAATTCCACTCATGACAAATATTAACACCTTGTGGTTTTTCTAATTACTTGCGCACCTGCATACTAACATTTGGCAAAGTGGGCGGCACAGTGGCTCAGGGGTTAGCACTGCTGCCTCACAGCACCAGGGACCCGGGTTTGATTCACACCTCCAGCAACAGTCTGTGTGTAGTTTGCACGTTCCCCTCATGTCTGTGTGGGTTTCCTCCGGGTGCTCTGGTTTCCTCCCACAATCCAAAGATGTGCAGGTCAGGTGAATTGGCCATGCTAAATTGCCCATAGTGGTAGGTGCATTAGTCAGTGGAATGGCTCTGGGTGGGTTATTCTTCGGAGGATCAGTGTGGACTTGTTGGGCCAAAGGGCCTGTTTTCATACTGTAGGGAATCTAATCTAATTCATGTATTAGGACACCCAGGTCCTCCTATGGGCGGCACGGTGGCACAGTGGTTAGCACTGCTGCCTCACAGCGCCTGAAGACCCGGGTTCAATTCCCGACTCAGGCGACTGACTGTGTGGAGTTTGCACGTTCTCCCCGTGTCTGCGTGGGTTTCCTCCGGGTGCTCCGGTTTCCTCCCACAGTCCAAAGATGTGCGGGTCAGGTGAATTGGCCATGCTAAATTGCCCGTAGTGTTAGGTAAGGGGTAATGTAGGGGTATGGGTGGGTTTCGCTTCGGCGGGTCGGTGTGGACTTGTTGGGCCGAAGGGCCTGTTTCCACACTGTAAGTCTAATCTAATCTACATCTTAAAGCTCTGAAATCAGTACAGAAAAGCCTTCCCTGAGCTGTTTCTAACACATTGACATCCTTTCCTAAATAAAGAAACCAAAATTGTATGGATGCATAATCCTTGGATAACTGAAGCAATGTCACCCTTCACTTCACCTGCAATAAACAAAATAATTCCATTTTCATTCTTCCTACCAAAGTAGACAATTTCACATTTTCCCTTATTGTAGTCTATTTGCCCATTCACTTAACCTACTGATATATTTTTGTAGCCTCCTTATGGCCTTTTCAGAATTTACTTTCCTACCTATCTTTAGCAGTGCATCCACAAATGTAGCAACCAGACTGTTACCTGGGATCATTGAATCATTTGTTGTCATGTGTATTCAATCCAAAATACAATGCAAGTGTGTATCGTTGCCAAATGTAGGGATCATTCACATTAACTTCAAATAAAATTATTATAAAAAAACTTAAAGAGATTCCAACTTTTTCTTCACCGCTGCTTACCAGCCCATGCCAGGCCACAACCAGGGACCCACTCCCCGCATAAGCAAAGGTCCTGCTCCAGGGTTCATAGACCAATGGAGTGAATCAGTGGCCGTGCTGCCTCTGAAGACGCCACCATCTTTCCAGACCCCATCGAAGCTGCCTTCCCATCAAAGAGCTCTGTTTGTCAGGTATTTTCGAGAAAAAAGAAGGGGATGAAGAAAAAGAAGAAAGAACGGAAAAAGAAAGCAGATAAAGAGGACGAGCCCAGGCACAGGAGCCCGGACACTGCCTACTCTGTCGCCTTAGTGTTGAAATAAAATGGTCGGCTATATGAATTGTAAACAGTTGAATTCCCAGCATTGAACCCTGTAGCACATCATGCCGCATCTTGCCGAACAGAAAAAGACCCATTTATGTCCATTCTGTTTGCAGTTAGCCAACTAATATTCAATTATATTCTATGAACTATTTTTATTTCCTACACCATGAGGTGGAACAGCCTTTCTTGCAGCTCCTTATCAAATGCCTTCTGAAAACCAAGGTGCATTGGTAAACCTTTATTCATAACTTGTATGACCTACTCCATTACATTGTTCAAACACAATTTTCCTTTCACAAAGCCATGCGTGTTGTGGAAATGAATGACTTCACTGTGGATATTTTGATAACGTGTGCCTAAAATTGGAAGAGAAGCCAAGAAAGAGAGAAGATGGATCAAGTGAAAGAAGGAAGGGTGAAAATTGTGAACTAGTATTATGAATCTTTACAGTTTGGGGACGGAACCAAGATGCAACACGGATATAGTCAACAATGTGCTGGAAAAAGAGCTGAGTAAAGGACTCATTGTGGATGAGGGTTTCCAAAGGGTTGTGAATCTGGAATTCCCTGCTCAGTGAAGCAGTCGAGGCTATCTTGGGACCAGAGTGAGGGCTTTGGCCTTCATGTTTATTTTCTATGTCTGATTCTCAAGGATCTTCAGGCCATAGACTCAGCCTGCATGATTATGCCCTCTCTCCTCCCGAGATACCTCTAACAGTAAGACTGCCAACATCATCCCAGTGATTTTTTTAAAAAATTCATTCACTGGATGAGGGTGTCACTGGCTCGGTCAACATTTATTGCCCAGAGGCCAGTATAAGAGTCAATCATATTACTGTGTACCTGGAGTCACATGTTGGCCAGACCAGGTAAGGATGGCAGCTTTCTTCCCTGAGACATTAGTGAACTAGGGTGGGTTTTCTTGACAATGGATTCATGGTCTTCATTAGACTCTAATCCCAGATGTCTATTGAATTCAAATTCCACCATCAGGTGTGACATGATTTGAACCCGCTTCCCAGAGCATTATCTGGGTATTTGGATTAACAGTTCAGCAATAATGCCTCTAGGCCATCACTTTCTCTAACCAAGGATCCAGCTCTCTTTCTTGATGCTCCATTTGTGTAGTTCTTACTTGCAGACAGCAGCAACTTCCTTCTACTTACTGCATCTCCTATTTCAGAGGAATAAGTTGCCTTTTAAAAGAGCCAGGATTTCAATGGGAACAGGCACAGGCAGGTCGTGAGTCACAAACTCCATATCAGAAAAGTGGTCTGAATGAATTTTTAGCCATATGTACTTGGTCTATATAAAGTGAACTTCTATTAATCCATTTAATGAGTCTACTGGCAAGCTGTTGAGAAGAATTGTGAAGGTAGTGTCTGTCTCTATTCTCCTAAATTGCTGTCAAGCTGACGAACATCCTAGTACGCTGATATAATTATAGACACTACCAACTCATCTAACCTTTATCTACATCTGGAGAGGATTGTGATGTTCAGATCAGTGCTAATGCAATTGTCATATTCCTATCTCCACCACCATGGAAACAATGCAAAAGGTTAAAAGGGGCCTCATGACTGCTCTAGATAGCAAGTGAAATAGCTCATTACCATTAGATTTAATTAAGACTGATATTAATTAAAAGTATAAATGATGACATTGACAAGCGAATCTTCCAGATTGCAGATGAAAGGGCATGTGGGTTATTTTCAAACAGTTCTTAGAAGCAGCTTTTATCTTTTCTCTATCACATCATCAAGCATGAATACATTACAAATTTCACCAGAGGATGAATATTTCTGCAAATAAAAGCAATCAAACTAATGAGAATTCACACTCTTCAGCAGCCTCAACTACCTTTTTTTACGCACTTGAGTGTTTTCCTATTCTCCATGGTAGTGAACAGTGATAAATGCTTTGTGCACACATAAGTTTACATCTTCGGAGAATGTACTTGTATGTGCTGTTTCAGTCGATGCAAGTGACAACCATGCAGAGCCTAAATCTGATTCTTTATGGGGACCCCCACTCCTAACAAGTGATAACAATTTACACACTCTGCATATTCCTTTATAATTAGGCAGCAGTGAAGAACTCTTCAGATGATGGACAAACAAAAGCTTTATTTCGTTGTAGTTGGTAATATACATGCTCATTTTAACATGAGCAGCCGGATCAATATTCAAATTGTATTGGTTCTCCCAATCCCAATCCTGGTAATCTGATAGTATCATTAGTGAAGGTTAACGTGACTTGATTTATCATATTTACACAATTGGCTTAGAACAGAGAATGGTCAACCTGATTATACCATCATTTGTATTGGGAAAACATTGGTGCAAAGATTACAAAGACGCTGTGTTATTTATAAGCATGAGCACTGGCATCTGACTGTTAAACTGCAGAGTTATTTCAATATCATTTTCATAGCAGTTCAAATGTAAGTAAAAGTAGTAAAGGAGCCAAGAGACCAGCTTCTGTATTTCTGTAATTTTGAAAGGTACTCATGCCTTTTCCTGCTCAAATATTTTGGAGATGCATTTTCTACACTACCTTAGATTTGCAGAGGTACCATAGAATCATTGAATCGCAACCATGTGGAACAGGCCATTTGATCCATTGAATCCATATTTACCCTCTGACAGCATGCTACCCAGTTCAACCCCTCTACCCTATCCCTGTAACCCTGCATTTCCCATGGCTAATGCACCTAGTTTGCACATCCCTAGACACTTTGAGCAGTTTTTCATTGGCCAATCCATCTAACCTGCACATCTTTGGACGATGGGATCAAACCGTAGCACTCAGAGGAAACCCATGCAGGTATATATGCCCTCTCTGAAAGCAATTTTCCAAAATGTTTTATCTCCTGAAATAACCCTATAATTCCATCTCTAATCTTATGCTTCTCCCAGAAAGGCAATTACTTCACTCATAGGGGTGAAGAAGGGGACTGAATGGTGTTGACGTAGGGAATGAATGGAGAACATTACATGCACACATTGCACTGTGTCCCTAATGGCCTCCTCCTGATCTGCTTGTATCCTTGTATATGTCTTTCAGTACTGTTGCACTTCTTTAGCCTGCTTCTCAAGACTAATTCATTGCCTGTGTGAAAAATTACTTAATCAAATGCGAGCACACGAAATGAGAAGAGTAAGCCAATTTGGCCATCAAGCCTCATCACTTTTCATAGCTGATCTTATGTCTCAGTTTTGCTTTTCTGACTATTTCCCATAACCCTTGACTCTCTGAGACCTAAAGTCTAGAAATCCCAGACTTAAATATATTTAATAATGGTTCATCCATAATCATCTCAAATAAAGGATTCCAAAGATCCTTAATCCTTTTGGGTGAAGTTGATTATCCTTCCCTTGTATTCTAAATAATCAGCCCTTTATCCTGAAAATGTGCAGTGCCCTGACTCGTAGAAATAAACTGTCAGTGTTGATCATCCCAAACTCCTTCAGAATCATGTAGCCCTCAATGAAATCACCTCTCATTCTTCTAAACTCCAGTCAATAAAGGTTCAATTTATTCATCCATTTCATCACAGGACAAGCCACTCATTTCGGGAATAAATTCATTGAACATATTTGATGCATGTTCTAGGACAGGACCCCACAAATTACCATGCACCATCCCGAATGATATGCTTATTCCTATTCTCTGCCTTGTAATTTAAGCAATTTTCAATCCGCTTTTATGTAATTGTGTATTGAAACACACTGAAATTGCTGTAGAAATTCAGCAGCTCTGAAAGTATCCACAGAGAGAAAGCAGAGTTAATATTTCAGGCCCAGAGGCTCTTCAGAATGTCTTCAGCTGTTGAACACAATCCTTTTGAGTGTCTAAGATGAGGCGATGCTGAACAATGAAAAAGAATTAATGGATAAGAAATAATGAAAGTGTAGCATTCTCCATTAGCTTACGGTGAGCAATATGAAATTTTTATCTCTTGTCTCTTTGTTCACCCCTACACATGTAATCACAAAAATAGCATGTGTAAAGCAAGCTCTGCCAGTAAGCTCTTCTGGAGCTATTATAGTAACATTAATCATTCTAGGCCTGTCAACATTGCCCCAGGGTCATGATAAGATACAACCCTCCCACTATGTTGTATCCCACTTGCTGACCTTTGCAAGGAGCAACACAACTGTATACATTTTGAAAGGTACAGGTGTTGAGCTTGATGAGAAAGCACTTGATGTCACACAGGGTTTTGGTGAGTAGGAACCTGCTGTGGTGCCAAAGGAGGACAAAGAACATTCTGTCAATCCTGAGTATTCCATTTGAGCAACATAGCAATACAGGGACGCAGGGCAGCTGTGAAAAGTTCCACTTACTATAATGTAGGAAAAATAAACTCAGTCAGTTCTTTCATATATCTATAGGCACAAACATCGATAAGGATTATGATGATATCTACAATAAGTGAACCTACCATTCAAGGAAGGAAGAAGAGGGAGAATAGAGAACTGCAGACCTGTTAGTTTGACATCAACAGTAATAGAATTGGTGGAATCTGTTATAAGGCTGAGAAAACAGAACTTTTAGCAAAGAATGGTGAAGTTGGACAGAGTCAACAAGGATTTATGAAAAAGAAATCATATTTGACAAACCTATTGCTAATTCGGGGACAGACAAAGAGGAACCGGTGCTGGTGGTGCATCTGAATTTTCAGAAAGCTGTTGACACAGTCATAGAACATAAAATATTACAGCTCAGTACAGTCCCTTCAGCTCTCGATGTTGCACTAATCTGTGAAACCGATCTGAAGCCACGCTACACCATTTTCATCCAAATGTTTATCCAGCGGCCATTTAAATACCAGGAGACCGGTAAATAAAAACAGAACAGATGGGGTCTTGGAAATTACACAAAAGCGGATTGAAAATTGTTTAAGTTAAAAGGCATAAGCATGTCATTCAGGATGGCGCACAGTAATTCGTGGGGTACTTCAAGGGTCGGTCTTAAAATCACAATCTGTGTAAATAATTTGGATATGGGGAACTGTTACAATATTTCCAAATTTGCTGATGACACCAAAGTGGGTGGAAACTTATTCGTGAGGAAAATGCAAGAGAGCTTCAAGTGTACATAAATAGGGGAAGTAGATAGGCTAAAACATGACAGATGAAATAGATTGTGACTAAGTATGAACAGTTTTCATTTTGTTAGAAAAACAGAAAAGCAGAGTGTTCTTCTTAAACGGAGAGACTTCGGGAAGTGCAAATGTTTGAAGGGACCTTGTTCACAAATGACAAAAAGTTCACAAATTAGGAAAGCAAATGCAACATTGGCTTTTATAGGAAGGGGATTTGAACATTGAAGTCAAGATGTCTTGCTGCAGTTGTATAGAGCCTTGGCGAGACCTCACCTAGAATATTGTGGACAGTTTTGGGCCCCTATCTAAGAAAGGATGTAATTGCGTAACAAAGAAGTTTGACAAGATTAATCCCTGCAATGGTGGGATTGCCTGATAGAGCCATGCTGTCATACAGTCACAGGGTCATAGATTCTTACAGCACAGACACAAGCCCTTTGGTTCAAACTGGTCCATGCTGACCAAAATACCTATCTACGCTAACCCCAGTTCCCTGTACTTGGACCATATCCTTTAAAGCTTTACTATCCATGTACTTGTCCAAATGTCTTTTAAATATTATAATGCACCTGCCTCAACCACTTCTGCTGGCAGCTCATTCCATTTGTGTACCACTTCTGCTTAAAAAGATTCCTCCTCAGGTTCCCATTTATTCTTTCCCCTCTTACCTTAAACTGATGTCTTCTTGTCCTCGATTTCCAAACCCTGGCGAAAAAAAACTGAATGTATTCATTCTATCCATGCCTCTCATGATCTTACACACTTCTATGAGATTCCCCCCTCAGTCTCCTACATTCAAAAGAAAAAATAGTCTTGGCTTGTCCAACCCTCATTATAACTCAGTCCCTTGAATCCTGGCAATATCCTTGTAAATGACTTCTGCACTCTTTACAGTTTAATAACATCCTTCCAATTAGCAAGCTGACCTGAACTGAACAAAATACCCCAAGTGCGGCATCACCAATGTCCTGTATAACTGCAACATAACTTCCCAATTTCTATCATCAATGTCCTGACTGATGAAGGCTAGTGTGTCAAAAGCCTTCCTCACTGCCCTGTCTACCTGTGACTTCACTTTCAGAGAACTGTCCACCTAAACTCCTAGGTCCCTCTGTTCCACTACACTCCTTAAGGCCCTACCATTCACCATGAAACTCCTACCTTGAGTTAACTTTACAAAATGCAAGACCTCACACTTATCTATATGAAACTCCATTTGCCAATTCTCGGCTCACTTCCCTAGCTGATTAGGATCCTGTTATAATTTCTGACATCCTTCCTCACTGTCCATAATATTGCCTATTTTAATGTTGCCTGCAAATTACTAATCATGCCTTGTACACTCTCATCCAAATCATTGATATAGATACAAACAGTAGTAAGCCCAGTACTGACCTCCGAGGCGCTCCGCTATTCACAGGCATAACAAATTTGTGAGGCATGATTTCCCATGTACATAATAAGGAGCGATTGAGGAAAATTGTTCTGCATTGCGTTAATTCTGTTATTATGTCAAACGGTCTTATGAAGGGTGATTTAATTAAGATTTCTAAATTGTCTGAACCACACTTCTTAAACAGTGGCACCACGTTAGCCAACCTCCAGTCTTCCAGCACCTCGCCTGTGACTATTGATGATACAAATAACTCAGCAAGAGGCCCAGCAATCACTTCCCCACCTTCTCTCAAAGTTCCAAGGTACACCTGATTAAGTCCTGGGGATTTATCCACTTTTATGTGTTTCAAGATATCCAGCATTTCCTCCTCTGTAATATGGACATTGTTCAAGATGTCACCATCTATTTCCCTACATTCTATATCTTCCATGTCCTTTTCCACAGTAAACACTATTACAAAATACTCGTTTAGAATCTCCCCCATCTCCTGCAGTTCCACACAAAGGCCGCCTTGCTGATCTATGAAGGGCCCAATTCTCTCCCTAGTTACCATTTTGTCCTTAATGTATTTGTAAAAACCCTTTGGATTCTCCTTAACTCTATTTGCCAAAGCTATTTCATGTTCCCTTTTTGCCCTCCTGATTTCCCTCTTACGTATACTCCTACTGCATTTATACTCTTCTGAGGGTTCACTCGATTGATCCTGTCTATACCTGACATATGCTTCCTTCTTTTTCTTAATCAAACCTTCAATTTCTTTAGTCATTCAGCATTCCATGCACCTACCAGCCTTTCCTTTCAGGGATATATTGTCTCTAGACTCTCGTTATCTCATTTCTGAAAGCTTCTAATTTTCCAGCCATCCCTTTACCTGCGAACATCTGCCCCCAATCAGCTTTTGAAAGTTATTACCTAATACCGTCAAAATTAGCCTTCCTCCAATTTGGAACTTCAACTTTTAATCTGATCCATCCTTTTCCATCTCTATTTTAAAACTATTAGAATTATGGTTGCTGGCCCCAAAGTGGTCCCCACTGACACCTCAGTCACCTGCCCTGTCTTATTTCCCAAGAGTAGGTCAAGTTTTGCACCTTCTCCAGTAGGTACGTCCACACATTCAATCAGAAAATTTTCTTGTACACAATGAACAAATTCCTCTCCACCTCAACTTTTAACACTATGGCAGTCCAGTTTATGTTTGGAAAGTTAAAATCCCCTACCATAACCACCCTATTATTCTTACAGATAATTGAAATCTCCTTACAAATTTGTTTCTCAATTTCCCTCTAACTATTAGGGGATCTGTAATACAATCCCAATAAGGTGATCACCTCTTTCTGATTTCTCAGTTCAACCCAAATAACTTCCCTGTATGTATTTTTGGAAATATCCTCCCTCAGTACAGCTGTAATGCTATCCCTTATCAAAAATGCCACTCCTCCTCCTCTCTTGCCTCCCTTTCTATCCTTCCTGTAGCATTTGTATCCTGGAGCATTAAGCTGCCAGTCCCATCTACCCCTGAGCCATGTTTCTGTAATTGCTATGATATCCCAGTCCCATGTTCCAAACCATGCCCTGAGTTCATCTGTCTTCCCTGTTAGGCCCCTTGCATAGGACCATAAAACGTCAGAGCAGAAGTTGGCCATTCAGCCCATCAAGTCTGATCAACCATTGATTAAGATCATAGCAGGTCTGATAATGCTCAACTCCACTTTCTTGCTTTTCCCCAATATGGTCTGATTCCCTTCCTGCTTAAAATCTGTCTATCTCTGTCCTGAATATGTTTAATGACATAGCCTCAGAATCCATGAAGGTTCAGTCAGGCATCCTTAAGTCTGTGGGAGAAGGATAATCCATAGGCCATGGTAGGATTACTACAGACTTTACTCAAAGCACAAACCATTTTTAAATACCATTCCTTCAATTTCCTCTGTCCCTCAAATTTCATTTCCAGATTGACTGATTGCCTAATAGATTTTGTCACCTCTATTGACAATAGATAAAAGGACAATCCTATAGAACTGAGATGAGGAGGAATTTATTCATTGGTGATTTGCCATTTTCTTGACCATTTATCTTGACTGCATGAGGGTTGAATAGCTCATTTGGCTGGAGAGCTAGAGTGACACCACCTGCATAGTTTAACTTCCCACACTAACGGAGGTTACCATGCAAGTCCCTTCTTCTCAACTTCCCCTCTCACCTGAAGTGTGGTGACCCTTAGGTTAAGCCAACATCAGTTATGTCTCTCTGTCTCTCTCTCTCTCTCTCTCTCTTTCTCTCTCTTTCTCTCTCCTTTTCAAATAAGAAAGTAGTGTTATCAGTCATTAAACATGAGAACATAAGAACTAGGAGCAGGAGTAGGCTGTCTGGCCCTTCGAGCCTCCTCTGCCACTCAATCAGATCTTGGCTGATCTTTACGAGGATTCAGCTCTACTTATCAGTGTTTTCACCACATCACTTAATTCCTTTGTTTTTCAAAGAAGTATCTATCTTAGCATTAAAAGCAATTATTGAAGTAGCAACGCTTCCCTGGGCAAGGACTTCCATAGATTAACAAACCTCTGGGTGAAGAAGTTCCTTCACAGTTTAGTTCTAAACCTATTTCCTCCAATTTTGAGGCCATGTCCTCTTTTCCTTGTCTCACCTACCAGTGGAAACATTCTATTTCTATTTTATCGATTCCCGTCATAATTTTATATGTTTCTGTAAGATCCTCCCCCCCACCCCCCCACTTTCTTCTGAATTCCAATGAACATAATCCCACTCTACTCAGCCTCTCCTCATAAGCCAACCCCCTCAACTGCGGAATCAACCTAGTGAACCTCCTCTGCACCCCCTCCAGTGCCAGTACATCCTTTTTTAAATAAGGAGAATAAATCTGCACGCCAGGTGTGGCCGCACCAGCACCTTGAACAGTTGCATCATTACCTCTCTGCTTTTAAACTTAACCTCTTTACCAAAAATGGACAAAATTCCATTTGCCTTCCTAATGACTTGTTTACCTGCAGACCAACATTTTCTGCAATTCATGCACAAGGACACGCAGGTCCCTCTGTAATTCAGCAAGCTGCAACTTTTTATCATTCAGGTAATAATCTGTTTTGCTGTGACTCCTGGCAAAATGTATGACTTCACATTTACTAACATTGTATTCCATCTGCCAGACCTTTGCCCACTCACTCACCATATCTATGTTCCTCTGAAAAGTTTCACAGTCATCTGCACACTTTGCCCTGCCACTCATCTTAGTGTCATTGGCAAATTTTGACTTGGTCCCCAACTCCAAGTTATCTGTATAAATTGTAAATAATTGTGGTCTCAACACCGATCCCTGAGGCACATCACTAGTCACTGATTACCAGCCCGAATAGCTGTCATTTATCCTCACTCTTTGCTTCCTGTCAGTCAACCAATCTTCTATTCACGCTAATACTTTACCCCTAACACCATGCATCCTTATCTCATGCAGCAGCCTCATGTGCAGCACCTTGTCTAAGGCCTTTTGGAAATCTAGGTACACCACATTCACTGGGTCGCCGTTGTCCACATTGCTTGAAATGTCTTCTTAGAATTCCAAAAGATTTGTGAAGCATGATCTGCTGTCATGAACCCATGTGACAACAGCGACTTTACCATATATACCCCTTGAATTGTCATTACAACTTAATTTGTGAGACTTGCTATCAGCAAATATTAACTAAGTATGGAATGTCAGGAACATTCCTGCAAATTCACGTGGTACATGGGAAATAGGAAGTTATTGTTACTGAGCGTAATTGATGAAGATTCTTTCTTCATTGTGAGACTTAAGATGGAATGTGTCAGCAAAAAAATTGCATACATGAATCATAGCTGAGAAAAATGAAAACTATTCATTATTATACATTGACAATTTGATATGAGGATTGTAAAATAACATTATGACAACTGGATAGCCTGTTTTAAGACTTCTAATGCATCAATTAACTCAGACCTATGCCACAAATTGCAATTTTTTTTCAAAAGAAATAATTGCTCCCCAGTTTATTTCTATTGAACTAATGCCTCCTGTGCAGACTTGCATGAATGCGGTCAGAGTAAATCATTTCTAACACTAAAATCTTTTGTTGACCTATTCTAATGCACAAGTTAAAAAAAAAATGTCCTGCATACCCATCAAGTGTTTTCAATCATGAAGCCAGTATGAGACCTGGGAAGCTGAAATAGCTTGGAAGTGGTTTGGGTGAAGCAATTTGTGTCAATAATATCACACAATATGTTTCACTGCAAGAAAAATATGTCATAATTTGATAGGAACAGTTTCAAGAGCCACACTGATTGGCATTTTAAAAGGTCCATTCTTTTTTCTAAATTGGGATGATTTATAGAATAGGGCTGGAGAACAAAAGAGCTAATCATTTTTTTGTGTGTGTGTTTAGAAATTGCAAGAGGTGTCTTATTTTAAAGTTGTTTTGTTTCATTGCATCTGTCTGTCTTGCAGTGAGGCAACACTGACTGAGATGTTTCAGGGATTTTTGACACTGAGCTGTCAGTATTTGCAGCCTTTATTCCTTATCTGAAACTGACCACACTATAAAGATTTTGGAAAGCATAGATTGGCGTGGAAATTCTGAAAAAAAGCAGCCTGTCACTTGGGTTTCTAACACAGGCTACACTGTGGAATCCACCACTTTTCCCCCTCATCACCATCCCAGAGCCAACGATCATTGACATGTGCTTTGTGGTGAGCAATTCCCTGTCATATAGCTGTAAGAAACTACATCAAAACATTGTATTCAATCAGTAGTTCTTAGCATTTTAAAAGCAACTTGAATAATAAATACAGCATTTTTAAATAACAGATTGGTCCATTGACTATTTAAACATAATTTTAGATTCGTGGGATTTTTAAAACATTATTCATTTTGTGGGATGTGGGTGTCACTGGTTGGCCAGCATTTATTGCCTGTCCATGCTTCTATGTGAGTGGGGACTATTCTATAACACTCTTGACTTGTGCCTTGTAGATGGTGGACTGGCTTTGGGGAATCAGGAGGTGAGTTATTCACTGCAGACTCCCTGCCTCTGAACCGCACTTGTAGCCACTGCATTTTTGTGGTGCGTCCATTTGAGTTTCTTATCACTGATAACTCCTAGAATGTTGACAGTGGGGGATTTAGTGATGGTAACACCATTGAATATCAAAGGGCGGTGGTTAGATTGTCTCTTACTGGTGATGGTGTAGCCTGGCATTTGTGTGGCGCAAATGTTACTTGCCACTTGTTAGCCCAAGACTGGATGTCTTTGGACACGGACTGCTTCGGTGTCTGAAGAGTTACAAATGGTGCCTAACTTGTGCGATCATTGGTGAACAACCCCACTTCTGACATTATAATGGAAGGAAAGTCATTGATGAAGCAGCTGAAGAGTGTTGGGCCTAGGACACTTGCCTGGGGAACTCCTCAGAGATGTCCTGAAGCTGAGATGACTGACCTCCAACAACCACAACCATCTTCCTATGTGCCAGGTCTGGCTCTAACTAGTGAAGAATTTGCCCTGATACCCATTGATTCCAGATTTACTAGTACACCTTGATTTTATACATTTAAATGCAGCCTTAATGTCAAGCACTGTCATTCTCACCTCACCTCTGGAATTCAGCTCTTTTGTTCATGTTGAACCAAGACTTTAATGAGATCTGAAGTTGAGTGGCCCTGGCAGAACCCAAACTGGGCATCACTGAGCAGGTTATTGCTGAGCAGGTACTTGTTGATAGCAGTGTTGATGACATCATCCATCAATTTACTGATGATTGAGAGTAGACTGAAGGGGCAGTAATTGCCCAGGTTGATTTGTCCTGCCTTTTATGTGCAGGACATACTTGAGTAATTTTCCAAGTTGTCGTTAGATGCCAGTGTTATAACTGAGTTGGAATGGCTTGGCTAGGAGAGTGGCAAGTTCTGAGAGCAAGTCTTCAGCACTCTTACCGGAATGTTGTCTGGCAACATAGCCTTTGCAGTATCCAGTATCTCCAACCATTTCTTAATATCAAGTAGAGTAAATCAAATTGGCTGAAGGCTGGTATCTGTAATGTTGGGAACTACTGGAGGGAGCCGAGATGGATCATCCATTCAGCATTTCTGGCTGAAGGTTGCTATGAAAGCTTCAGCCTTATCTTTTGCATTCATATGCTGCGTTCTTCTATCATTGAGGATGCAGATAATTGTGGAGATTTTTCCTCTAGTGAGTTGCTTAATCATCCACCACCATTTACTACTGGACGTAGCAGGACAGTAGAGCTTAGATCCCGATTGGTTGGTTGTGGGATCACTTGCTCTTATCATTTGCTCCTTACGCTGTTTGGCAAGCAAATAGTCTGTTTGTTGGCTTCACCACGTTGACATCTCATCTGCAGGTGTGCCTGGTACTGCTACTTACATGTCCCTCTGCACTCTCCATTGAACCAGGGTTGATCCCCTGCCTTGATGGTAAAGGCTGAGTCAATGATATGATGAGCCATGAGGTTACAGATTGTGCTGGAGTACAAGTTTGCTCCTGTTAATGGCTCACACCATCTTATGGATGCCCAGTCTTGAGTTTCTAAGTCTGATCTTGCATTTAACATGGTGATAGTGCCACACAACACAATGGAGGTTATTCTCAATGTAAAGGTGGGACTTTGTCTTCACAAGGACAGTGTGGTGGTCGCTCCTACCGATACTGTCATGAACAGATACATCTTCAGCTGACAGATTGGTGAGGATGAGGTCAAGTATGTTCTTCCTTCTTGTTGGTTCCCTCATGACCTGTGGCAGATCCAGTCTAGTAGCTATGTCCTTTAGGACCCAACCAGTTCAATCAGTAGTACTGCAGCCACATACTACGATGGTATGTGCTGATCAGCAGGAGGTTCCCTTGTTCATATTTTAACATAAGAGCATGAAACTTCCTGGGGTCCAGAGTCAATGTTGAGGACTCCATCAACAGCTCCTCTCGACTGTATACCACTGTGTCACCATCTCTGCTGAGTCTGAGCTGCTGGTGGGACAGAGATGGTGATGGCAATGTCTGGGACATTGTTGGTAAGATATAATTCCATGAGCATGATTATGTCAGACTGTCCTTAACCAGTCCGTGAATCAGCTCTCCCAATTTGTACACTAGTCCCTAGATGTTAATGAGGAGGACTTTGCAGGATTGGGAGGGCTATTTCTGCCGTTGTTTTTTATGGCGCCTAAACCGTTGATAAGTGATCCATTCAATTTCATTTCTGTTGTTATACGTCACCATTAAGTTGACTGTCAGGTTTCTTGAATGATTATTTTTAAATGAAAGTATATTTTTGAGGTTTTTTTCTGCTTCTCCATTCACCTCATATGTTTTCAAGTTTGTTTATTTAATTCTACATCAAAATTCTAACTTGATTTCAGTGCTTTTCATGTCCTGGTTGAATGTCTGTCAGAATTCCTTGCAATGATTGGTTTCTTGGGTAGTTTGATGACATGTGATATCTCCACGCTGGAAATCTCATTAAAAAACTATGCAATTGCACTATAAAGTAATGAGATGATGTTTTCCTTACTGCTAACATTAAACCTTTAATCATGGCCTTTTTAGCAGTTAGTGCCCTTGTTTCACGAGTTAAGTACAGGAGTAGGAATATCATGTTACTATGTTCAATACTTTGGCAAGGCTACATTTGAAATACTGTGTTCAGTTCTGATCGTGCTGCTATAGGGAGGATATAATTAAACTGGAAAGGGTGCAAAAACGATGTTACCGAAACTGGAGGGTTTGCATTATAAGGAGAGGCTGGATAAGTTGAGACTTTATTCCTTCAATTGTAGGAGGCTGAGGGGTGACGTTGTAGAGATTTATAAAAATGAAGGGCATGAAAAAGCTGAATAGCCAAAGCCAATTCCCGAGTGTAGGGGAGTCCATATCTATACAGTGTAGGTTTAAAATGTGAAGGGAAAGATTTAAAAGGAACCTGAGGGGCAACCATTTTACACAAAGGGTTGTGCATGTATGGAATAAGCTGCCAGAGGAAATGATAGTGGTGTGTATAATTCTAACTCTTCAAATACATTTGTACATGTACGTAAATAGGGATATGGGCCAAACACAGGCAAATGGGACTAGTTCAGTTTAAGAAACTTGGTTAGCACAGACGAGTTGGACCAAAGGGTTTGTTTCTGTGCTGTATGACTCTACGACTCTATAAAATCAAAAAGGCAAGTCACAGTTATGTGGAACAAAAGAGGAGCTGAATGGAACAGAAGTGACATACATTCTACAACCAGCCAACTTAGAAGGTTCAGATTCAAGAAAGTTATAAAGAAGCAAATAAAATAATCCAGCATTTTCTTCTAAGTAACTCACAGGCAGAGTGTTACTTATTACAGTGTGTCTACTCCAATGTTAGGTTTTATTTCAACATCAGTCCTGGGAGACAGATGTTTTAATGCCAGCTGTTTCATGTTGTCTTTCAGCACAACAGTTAAGTACATTTTCTGTTAATTCAATTGTATTAATCTTTGTAGGTGAGGAAAGGTTATTGTGATGGGGGAGGAAAAGAAACACAATAGGATGCTTTTGGCTCTTCCTGCAGGAAGAAACTGAGCAGGTGGTCAACTAATACCAGTTACCCAATCCTCCTCCAATCTTGTTGCCTTCTTGTGGTTGCAGTTATAACCTGCCAAGCATAGTTCATATGAGGGCTGTGTGTTCTAATTCTACTCCAGGGTAGTGTGTAATTCTGGTGTCCCTCCTACTGGAAGGAGGTGAAACTTGAAAGCGTGCAGAAAAGATTTACAAGGATGTTGCCAGGGTTGGAGGATTTGAGCTACAAGAAGAGGCTGAATAGGCTGGGACAGTTTTCCTTGGATAATCAGAGGTTGAGGGGTGACCTTATAGATGTTTCTAAAATCATGAGGGGCATGGTTAGGATAAATAGACAAGGTCTTTTTCCCTGGGGTGAGAGAGTCCAGAACTAGATGGCAAAGGTTTAGGGTGAAAGGGGAAAGATATAAAAGAGACCTAAGGGACAACTTTTTTGTCAGAATGTGGTGCATTTTTGAAGTGGCCTGCCAGAGGAAGTGGTGGAGGATGGTATAATTACAATATTTAAAAGACATCTGGATGGGTATATGAATATGAATATGGGCCAAGTGCTGGCAAATGGGACTAGATTAATTTAGGATATCTGATCAGCATGGACGAGTTGGACCAAAGGGTCTGTTTCTGTGCTGTGTAATCTATGTCTCTATGACTTCAGCACAGAGTTCAGCTGACATGAAAGGAGCTCTGAGGTGCTGGCTTTCTGATGAATTTCTTCAACTTTGATTCTAATTTCTTGCTCATTTGAATGCAAAATAACAGGAAAAGACCAACACGTCATCTTTAGTGCTCAGGCTAATATTCATTCCTCAATCACAATCACTGGTAAGCAGAATACTGCATCTGTTTATGGGTGCTTACTGTGAGCAGGTTAGCTGTGCAAAGCAACAGTGTCTACATTTCAAAAGTGGATAAAAAGTGCTTTGAGGCATCTATGGTCATGAAGGTTGCTTAAAAAATGCATTCACTCTTTTTGTCCTCTAAGCAAGCAGGAGAGATATCCAAGCGAAGCCAAGGGGCTCCTGTGTTACATGAGTTTATTTGGCTATAGAGACATTATCTGCCCAAACTTTTGTACAATTTCAGCTCAAATCTTTTGCAATCAGTGAATCTGATGACAGAAGAAGACTAGAAAAGGAAGAAATATCACTTTTTTTTTGTTTCGTTGCAGGACCGGAGGAATCTGGCTTCCATCTGACCACCATTCCTTCCTGATGATCCTCCTAAGTACTAAATGTCGGTCTCAACCCACGGTCTCCTAATGCCTCAAGCACCCAACAAGATTTGAGAGAAACATCATTATCACAGGATATTAAGGATGTAAAATTGTAGAAAGTATCATAGTTACATTTAAGGTGCTGCCAGGTGAGTTGCTGAGATACAAACCAATGCAGGCAAAAATCAACAATGTTGGATGAAGAGGGATGTGATTTGGCTTGTGAGGAGAATCTCACTTTAAATTCCAAATATTGCAAGTTAAGTGAATGAACTATGGAACAATTGATGACCTTTAATTTGTTTATATGCAAGTTAATTTGTTTTTAATGTATAATTAATGCATTATTCTCTGAAGGTGACCAGGCAAGTTCGAATAGTGGTTAAAATGTTTTACAGGGTTCCTTAGATTTATCAATAGAGTGACAGTGTATAAAAGCAAAGAAGTGATGCTACACCTCTGTAAGTCATCGGTCACACCACATTCAGATTATTGTGTTCAGTTCTCGACACATTACTGAAGGATACTGAAGGGAAAGCCGTGCAGAAAGTGCAAAGGAGATTTACTAGAATGAAAAGAGGAATGAGAGATGTTAGGAACAGGGAAAGATTAAGCAAAATAGGCTTATTCTCCTTGGAGCAGAGAAGTTTAAGAGTTGACGTTATTGAGGTGTTCTAAAATTATGAACAATTTTGACAGGGTGAAGAAGGCTATTTTGTTTTCACTTGTTGGTATATCAGTAACTAGGGGTCACAATTGCAAGATTGTCAGGAAGTGCTCGGAGCAAGATGACAAGAACTCCTTTACTCAGAGAATTGTTAGGATTTGGAATACTCTCCCTGGTAGAATGGTGGAGGCAGATTCCACAGGATGTTTCAAAGTCAACTGGATGCATATTTGAAAGCTACAGAAATAAGGCTGGAGAGTTAGATTTAGCTCGGGTAGCTCTTTCAGGAGCCACGACAGGCACAATGTGTCAAATTGGTCTCCTGAAACATAAAGTTCCATGATTCTATGAATGGTAGTGCAGACAGGAACAAGAAAAGTGAAATAAACTCACAGTAAAAGGCTGTGTATTAGCCTTTTTGAACTTATTTACTGAAACTTTCTAACCATTGTAAAATTACAGTCAAAAAATGCTGGAATACTTCTCAAAGATACTTGATTAACAGAGGAAATAAGTTGTAACATTTTTACATACGGTGGCACCATATGTTAAACATAAAAGCAAAATGCTCCAGATGCTGGGAGTCTGTAATAAAAATGCAAAGTCTTGGAAATACACAGCAGGTCCATCAACATCTGTGGACAGAGAACAATATTGAGACAAGAATCACTGAACCACTGTCAGTTTGGATGAAAAGTTGTCTTAAAGACAAAACAGTAAGTCATGGTAAATCAGGTTCAAAATGAAGGATGCGAGTTAAGGGTGTTCTTCAATAATCACTGCTTGTGCCATTGTGTTTTTACATGTATAAATTACTTTGATATTCAAATTTGTTGATTGTTATCAACAAACAAAGGACAAATTCAACTGACTGTCACAGTTTGGAAACAGGCCTTTCGGCCCAACAAGTCCACACCAACCCACCAAACAGTAACTCACCCAGACCCAATTCCCTCTGACTAATGTACCTAACACTATGGGCAATTTAGCATGGCCAATTCACCTGACCTGCACATCTTTGGACTGTGGGAGGAAATCGGAGCATCTGGAGGAAACCCATGCAGACACGAGGAGATTACAATTTTACAGAAGAGGTAAAGCGGGGCATGAAACAACAAAAAGTTGTATCCATAAAACACCTTTAAGATAATAAAATGGCGCTAGGCAATTTCCAGGAGGATTAAAAAGCAAAATATGCCACAGAACCACATAACGAGATATCAGCTCAGATGACCAGAGAAAACGGTTTTAAGAAGTGCCTTAAATGAAGTAAGTGAAATCAAGAAAGTGGGATATAGGGAAAATGAGAATATGAGAGCTTAGGGCCTAGGCAACAAAAGAAATTGCCATTAATATGACCCTAAATAGATACAAATAGGTCTAAGACAACTCTGACAGGAGGAATGCACTGCTGTTGAACACCCTCCAATCCACAAGTTATACCAAAAATGTAAATATTTTATTTCATCACTATAATGGTCAATTTGTTACCGTTTCTTACTGTTACCTAGAACAAGAAATGACTTACATCAGGAACCTTCAATAACCTCAACAATAACCCATTTATTAAAATAAACTTAGAGTCAGAGTCAGAAAGATATACAGCATGGAAATAGACTCTTCGGCCCAACTCACCCATGCCGACCAGATATCCCAACCTAATCTAGTCCCACTTGCTAGCACCCAGCCCATATCCCTCCAAACCCTTCCTATTCATATACCCATCCAGATGCCTTTTACATATTGCAATTGTACCAGCCTCTATCACATCCTTTGGGTTTTTTTAAAAGAAAATGCGCATGGGAAAGCATCCATAGAATCAAGTATCTGATCTACAATGACTATAAAAAAAGGTCCAGTTGACTTCCTGTCATCATGATTGCAATGCTGGTAGCTATAAAAATGATGGGATGTTCAAATTATACTTCTCCTCAGGTGATAATTTGAAATCCAGACATTTTACACGACAGAGTCAGAGAGTCATGGAAATGTGCAGCACAGAAACAGAAGTTCCAGTCCAACTCATACATGTTGACGAGATATCCTAAATAAATCTACTCCCATTTGCTAGTACTTGGCCCATGTCTTTCCAAACCCTTCCTAATTATATATCCATCCAGATGCCTTTTAACTGTTGTAATTGTACCATCCTTCACCACTTTCTCTGGCAGCACATTCCATACAGTTGCCCCTTTTAAATCCTTCCCCTCTCTCCATAAACTTAGGCCCTCTAGTTTTGGGCTGCCCCACAGGAAAAGGCCTTGGCTTTGCAATTGATATTGCTTTGGGTTTTTTTCTGATATTGTTTTCAGAGACTGGCCTTGTCAATTGCGACATCTTTCTTCCAGTGACCCAAACAATTTCTTGAAAAACACAGCAACGGCAGTCCAGAGGTAAGTGCAAGACATCCTTAAGCTCAGGGGATATTTGCTACAAGTTTAGGTTGAACAAGCCAGAGTTGTTCATTTTGCAACAAAGGAAATTGAAGAGAGATTTGATGCATTATCTTATGACATGTTTAGAAAAGAAAACGTGATTGCATTAGCTGAGTAAGAGGACTAAAATACATAGTTTTAATATTTTTGCATGACATATGGGTCTGATTCAATTTTTCTACAGACTCAGTATGAGCTCAATGGGCTAATGACCTCCGCCTTTGTAACTCGATAACTCTATATGTCCAGTTGGCAGATACAAAACCCTATTATTTTTTTCTGCGCCTTTCATTCAAGTTTAACTAGAATGTACAGCTGCTGATTCAAGTTGAAAATGTTCAACCTTTTTTCTATGAATTTTGCCTGTAGGTTATGCATCCCCGCTTTTAGTCTATTTGCTCTAAAGACTGTTGACAATTCAATTTCTCCAGAGAGCTCACTAAATGCCTGTGAATACCAGAGAGACCAGCTGTTCAAGTATGACTGAGCTGCTGTTACTAGAAAGCTGGCTATCTGGTTAAAAGCAAATTACTGCGGATGCTGGAATCTGAAACCAAAAAAGAGAAAATGCTGGAAAATCTCAGCAAGTCTGGCAGCATCTGTAAGGAGAGAAAAGAGCTGACGTTTCGAGTCTAACTGGCCCTTTGTCAAAGCTTTGACAAAGGGCCAGTTACATGTGAAACGTCAGCTCTTTTTTCTCCTTACAGATGCTGCCAGACTTGCTGAGATTTTCCAGCATTTTCTCTGTTTTGGCTATCTGGTTAGTCATGCATTCACATGAGTTTGTCAGAAATGGGTCTCGGGTAAGAGTTATAAAAGTATTCTATTCATCCAAATGAAGACTATTTATGAGAGAAATCATTCAGGTTTTTCAGTTTAGATATGACATTTTTTTTTGGTATATTTTGCACTGTCACCTGTTGTACCTGAACATAATGAGCATTTGTGCAGCTTTTTAGAATGGTAACAAATATAAATTTCAATTTGAGAGCATACTGTCACTTACAAAAGCATCATAATGAAAGTTTGGCATACTTGTAATTTTAACAGATATGAATACTACTTTATTCTGCATTTTTTAAAAATTTAGTTATGGTTACAATTCATTCATTTGTGTTTATCATTACAGAAGAAAAGAAACTAGTTTTCTTATTCTATCTTTTCCCCATGTGTCTATCTATGCTTAAAATAAAACAAAGTTGGGTAGTGAAGTGTTTCTTTTACTGGATTAACAATCCATGGCCATATCTTCATGATTCCAAGACAACGAGTATGCTGTGAACCTGAATTGAATCATTCCGATCTGTTGTGAGCTGCCACCTGAAATGTCACAACTTCAGTGTTTATTGCAACACTTAAACTAATGTTCATCAGGCTAAGAAACTTTCAACGCCCTTCTTTAATTTAACTCATAAACATCTGTCATCTTCCGACATTATGAGGTCGATCCTTTGAGGTGAATTCGGTTCTTCTATCCTATCTGAGATGAGCAAGACAGTGGTGAAAAAGGCTGCAGTTGCATAAGGCAATCATTGCACTAACCTAAATTTCATCCCAGCCTGCAGCTGAATGTCCCTTCCTCACCTACTGTTTGCAGATGTTGGTGAGAGAGGGAGCTGGTTGGGGAACATCATGGCTGTTCCCTAAAATGGAATTGGGAATGGCCTTTAATAATCTACATCAGGAGAAGTAGCTTAGAAGGGGGCCACTCTCACACAGACATTTTATGGTTTAATTTGTGCTGAGACAAAGCTGTCAGTGGGCAATACTTTTTTGGAGTCTTCATATTTTGAGCCTCTTAGCTCTTTACTGCTACCAATATCTTCTGAGGAGACTATAGCCTGTGAGAATACTACCAGGAATATTCTGTCACTGGAGAAAAAAAAATGACCCTGAGAAATTGGTCAGGATTTATAGTAGGATTAGGCTGACCAGCAAAAGTGAAATGCTTTAAGAGAAGGCTTCGGAAATATAATGAAGCTTATTCAGAACAGTTATTTATATTCACTTTTTCTTTCTGACAGTGCTCAAGCTATCAATGCAGCTACAAAGGTTATTTCCAATGTGCCCTCAAGTAACTCTTACTTACTTAAAATGTTATGTTTTCCAAATGGAATTAGACTGAAAGGTGCACTATTTGCAATGTCACCTCATGCAAAGACCACATGCCCAATTCCCTAAGCTACTTTCAGAAATTAGTGAAAAGCCAGAAAGCATTAACACTTACACCTCAACTATTGAAAGTTTCAGTTATAATGATGAGGTAAGTCACATGGTCAGTTTTGCCTAACTTCTAACCTGGGCTAAAGCATGAGCAAGTGTTTGCCTCAGCATGAAGACAGCAGGTTAAAAAAAAGATGAGAACCAGATGCACAATCTTGCGGTTGAGGAAGGCTGACCAATAAGATGGAATGAAAAATACATCAGCCATACTGCAGCTTCCTGGCTGCTTCAGACAGGCAATGTCCTCAGTCCTGTAATCTCTACAAACAGATATTAATGAACCTTTCTCGGGTCTTAAGATTTAGAGGGACAATGCTTATAGTGCCAATGGACTTCTGAAGGTGACCAAAATTCTTTATGTCATTGTGCCAACTGCATAAAGAAATCTGAATAATATCAATCAGTCTTCAATATTAAACTTCTGTTAATGAGAATTCAACAAGACAATTTGGAGTGGCAGATTTCTATATTTGTGCATTCTGAAGCAGTAAGAGCTAGTAGCACATGTGTTCCATGTACGTTTTTTATCCCAAAGTTCAAAAAGCCATAAATTGTAGTTCATGCCCAAATTTGCATCAATCTTGGAAATGCTTATTGGTTAAACACATAAACAATTTGCAATGATGGCAATATCTTCACCTGCAAATTTGCTGTTCAATTTACTGTTCAACTGGAATCTTGGCATGACATATGTTCATTCTATTTCAATCAATACAACCCATTCTTTTTGAAACAGAACACTGGAGCTCTCGAACTCTCATTTTTCTAAAACTGCAATTGTGCTGGCTTTTCCTTCTATTTTTGTAATGTAAATATTCTCCACCAAATCCAGATCGAACAGAGTTTCAACTTTTGCATGTTCAGTCCTCTTCTGTATGGATTATACAACACACCATGATGACAATTTATCACATGAACACAATGTCAAATTTGAATAAGGCAGTGTGTTTAGATGAAAAGTAAGTATCTATTACATTTATTTTCTCAACATCATTCATAAGCGTTCTTGCAAATGTTTGTACAATGATTCACTGGTGCATTGTCGCTGAGTTTAATCGGAGTATACTGAAATTTGTACAACTGCTTTTAATGTAATATTGTTTGCATGTCCAGGTTATCTAAGCCTGCTTCACAGAAATTCTGCTGCTTCTTAGTTGTTGTTTGTCTTACAGCATTATGTTGCTTTTGTCACTTTTGAACCTATTTATCTCAGCCCACATTACTTCACAATCTGCCATTTATTGAAATTATGCTTGTATTTCTGGCATCTTATGTTGTGCAGTATTCAATTGCATCTATTCAGTTGCTATATCTGTATAGATCTTATTGAATAGCATCCGTACAACATTGAATGAAATCTCTTCTGCTGCCAGGTCCTTTTGCACCTGGGAAATTGAAGTTTACAGCAATTTCAATGCATGAAGTCTAGACAGCTGCAAAAATAATACACATTGCTTTGATGCCAATATTTATCATTTAATTTTGATTTTCTGTGTCTTGAGCTTTTGTAAAGCTTGACCGGACCTCTCGACTAGAAGAAAATACTAAGTTGCCTGAACTTGTTCCTTTTAGTTTTTCGCCACATTCTTAGACAGTGGTCAGAAAATCATTCCTTCCTTGTCTCATTCTTATCTTTTATCTTATCCCTTATGAGAATGGATAGTCTGGGATCTGGTGCAACATAGAGTTACCTATACTCTGTAAGTGGAAAGTCATTCAATTTAAACACATTCACTTCCAGCAGGAATTCTATCTACTCTTTGAAAGTCTGCTGTGAGGAAGGCAGGATTTTCTGTGCTGAAAGAAATCAAATAGCTTTTTTTAGAGAGAGAGAGATTGAAAGATAACTGCCTGAATATGAAGTTCAGGGGAAGAAACAGATCACAAGAATCACTCTCTAACACAAGAAAAGGCTGCTGACGGAGAAGTGAAAGCCTAAAAAGTAAAAATGGTCAATAAAGTTTCTGGGTAAGTGATGATGCAGAATCTGAAACCCATGTGATAGTTGATGAAGTAGTGTTTGGATTTTTTTAATGATAAACCCTAACAGCTAATTATTCAAAAATGTCCCAACTCATGGCACTGGTTAAACTTTATATAGTGCAAATTCAACCTAATACAATATTATGTTTGAGCAGTACTTTACGAGATATAATTAAACCACACTATTTATTCCTTGGATGAAAGAGATGTTAAAAAGTGCCTTGATGTAACAGCCAAGGTTTGACGAGGTTGATGTGAAGAGGTGGTTTTCCCCTAATGGAAGAATCTCGGACCAGAGGGCAAAATTTCAGAGTAAGAGGTTGCTATTAAAGATGGAAATGAGGAAGACATTTCTTCTCTCAGAGGTCTGTGATTCGGTGGAATTCTTTACTACAGATTGCTGTTGAGGCTGGATTATCAGTTATATTCAAGGCTGAAATAAACAGTTTTTAAATCAGTAAGGGAATCAAAGGTTATGGGTGTTATGGACAAGACCGGACCCCCTCAAAATATATTAAGAAGGTAGACTAAACCGTAACTTTTCTTATTTTAAAGGTAAATGGGAAGTGTGGCATTCCAAATGCAATTTGATTGGTCAAACTATTTGATGTTAAGCAAAACACAATTTATTCAAACACTGCAGTTAAAATACAATAGTAAAGAACTTGGGGTAACTTAACTCTATTTGAAATAATAACAGAATGATGCATTATTTTAATATCAATATTATTATTAAATCCATGGGCAGTGTTGCTGAACAAAGAGACCTCCGAATGCAGGTTCATAGTTCCATGAAAGCAGGGTCACAGATAGACAGGATAGTGAAGAAGCTGTTTGTTCTGCTTTCCTTTATTGGTCAGTGCATCGCATATAGGAGGTGCGAAGTCATGTTGTGGCTGTACAGAACATTGATTAAGGCACTTTTGGAATACCGCTTGCAATTCTGGTCTCCCTGCTACAGGAAGGATGTTGTGAAACTGGAAAAGGTTCAGAAAAGATTTACAAGGATGTTACCAGGGTTGAAGGATGTGGGAAATAGGGAGAAGCGAATAGGCTCGGATATTTCTCTTGAAGTTTCGGAGGTTCAGGAGTGACCTTGTAGAAGTTTATAAAATCATGAGGGGCATAGATAGGGTGAATAGCCCACTTCTTTTCCCCAGGGTAACGTGATAACATAGGTTTAATGTAAGAGGGGAAAGACTTCAAAGGGCCCTAAGGGGCAACTTTTTCGCGCAGATGGTAGTGCATTTATGGAATGAGCTGCCAGAGGGAGTGATGGAGGCTGGTAAAATAACAACACTTAAAAGACATCTGGATGGATGTATGCATAGGAAGGGTTCAGAGTGATATGGACCAAATGAACCAAATGGGACTTTATTAATTTAGGATATCTGGTTGCCACAGATGCGCTGGACCAAAGGGTCTGTTTCTGTGCTGTACAGCTCTATGACTCTGTGATTCTATAACTGTTCCAGTACAGCAACATTCCATTAATGCACCCTTGGCAAAAAGGCAAATGCTGTCTCACATTCAGTTCTCCAATCCAGGAGGAAGGAACTTCGAAAGAAAATTCTGAGACAGAGAATATAGCAGCCAGGAGAGATTCACTGTCTTCCAATCCTGTTGAGACCCCAGCAACAATTACCAAAAGCTAACTAAAAATCCTGGTTCTGTCAGAACTCAACCACATTCACTCAGGCTGCTTCAATTGTTCCAACTTTTAAAGCAAAAATGCCCCAAGGCCTCACAATTTGTTTAGCTTCCCATTGACTGCTCATCACCTGTCCCCCAATCTCTTTCTCTAAAAGAAACAAGGGCAAAACAGAGCTTGTAAAACCACAGCATCATCACAGAGGATAAGGCAGGAGAATGGAACTCAGGATAATCAGACCAGCTGTAATTTCATTGAAAGGCATAGATTGAATAGGCCGAAAGTCGAAGGTCTACTTCTGCTCCTACCTCTTATGGTCATATAAAACTGATGGCAGGTCCTCTGAGTGACCACTGCAGTTTTCTATGCCTTCTCCCTATTTGGAATCCCTTGTTTTACCCTCTGTATTGCAGATTCTATGGTATAGGTCAGGTGGGATGTAAGACACTGCACATCCCAAAACTATTCACCAACCTGAAAACATGGGTGTGAAGATACATAAAAATCCTTCCATTACATAAAATTACTAAATTTCACTGTATTAAACATTTACCTACAACCACCACATTATTGCCCAGTTACAGAAAAATCACACACACCTAACGTCCTGGTTTTGTTCAGAATTTGGACCAATAACCTCTGGAATATCTTGTTTCCTACTGCAAAGGTTGCTATCAGAGCAGCCGTGGCAATATGAAGGGCCCTCTTTTATCCTGATTTAGATGATGTCAGGGCCAAGTGAGACCTCAAGTGAGAACCCCTCTTTTTCCAAGACAAGGTTCACTGCAAAAGATAATTTTGAATTTACTTAACAATTCAGTAAGTGTATAAGTATCTGGGTGCATTAACTATGAAACAGAAATACACAAAGTTTCTTGCAAGTTTTAAAAGAAAAATAATTTAGTATTTATTATACTTAACACCCAAACTATGAAAATAATGAAAACATTCAAACTCACATATGCATCCAAGAAACTTACAAAAGATAGAGACACACACATACACAAACAAACACACACACTCAAAATTAGGGAGGCACATTAAATTGCAAAAGAAAACCAAAGATATACAGATACATTGATGTCTTGGTTTGGAGCTGTTTCTAGATTTTGTGTCAAAATAACTTGAAATATTAATAGGCAATCTCTATCTATTCCTCCAAAGTGAACAGCTGTTCAGTTTACCTTAAAGGAGCAGCTTGCAACATTTGACTAGTTAAAATACAGTTAGGGTGCACAGTTGCAGAATGGCTGGAATGAGATTAAAATAAACAATGGGTCTTCTTTTATTGTTATGCACTCATGGTCTCTTTGCTTCTTCTAATTTTGGCCTTGGAAAAACAGCTTCTTCAAAGGTAAAGGGTTAGCTTGTCCATCACATGACCACTATTCACAAACTGGTCCATTACCAATTATAGTCACAGCATACTGGGGTTCCTTCAACCTGGAATATTGTTTAAAGTGAGTCAGTTGGAAGTTGTAACTAGAGAGGCACATGTTGGAAATGGCCTTTCCTAAGTGTAACAGTACAAACATAAAAACATAGAATTTAGGAGCAGGAGGAGGACATTCAGCCCTTCAAGCCTGCCCTGTCATTCAATAACATCATCGCTGATCATCCAAGCTTGTGCGCAGTTCTCACTTTCTTCCCATCCCCTTTGACCTCTTAATCCCAACAAATATGGATAGGAAAGGTTTAGAGGGATACCAACCAAATGCTGGCAAATGGGACTAGATAAATTTAGGATATCTGGTAGCAACATGGATGAGTTGGACCAAAGGGTCTCTTTCAGTGCTGTACAGCTTTATGACTCTCTGGATGAAGAAATATCTCCTTGTTAAATCATAGAGTCCCTGCAGTGTGGAGGCAAGCCATTTGACCCATCTAGTCCACACTGACCCTCCAAACAGCATACTACCCATACCACCTCTATGTGCATTTCTCTTAGCCACTCCACCTAACCTGCATATCCATGGTTATTCTGGGCAATTTAGCATGGCCAAATCACCTAACGTGCACATCTTTGGACAAAGAGAGAAATCTGGAGCACTCAGAAGAAACTCGTGCAGACACGAGGCGAATATGCGAACTCCACACAGACAATCGCCAGAGGGTGGAATCAAACCCAGGTCCCTTGTGCTGTGAGGCAGCAGTGCTGACCACTGAGCCACCATGTTGCCATCTCAGTCCCAAACAGCCTACCCCTTTTCCTTAAACTGTGATCCCTGGATCTGAACTCCCTGGATATGATGGACATCTTTTGTATGTTTCCCTGTTAGAATTTTACAGGTTTCTATGAGATCTACTCTCATCCTTCTAAATGCTTGTAACCATTGTCCTAGCCGGTGCAACCTCCCATCATGTGGAAGTCCCGCCATTTTAAGGGTCAGGAATCACACTTATAGTCAAAGACTGCTAACTCGTTGATTATCATTTATCACAACACTTGCTAATAATGACTAAGAAGTAGCATTGCTTTGAAGCCTAAGCATGAAGTTAATCCGTAACTTTGCCTTCTCCTCAACCAGCCTGTCTGAAACCCATACATGTAGTGTGGCATCAATAAAGAGGATGTACAGTCATTGCACAGAACATCAAATACAGAAAATGTTTATCTCTCCCACTGTGATTGTACATAAGCTTAATGAGTCTTCAATTCTACTTGGCATTGATATATTGTATCATCGAACAAGAGATTAATCTGGTTGACATGCCTGCCTAAACTCCTTAGAACCACTAGAACAGCTTCTGTTTATTATGTTCATACAAACTTTTAAGGAAAATATGGATAATGTGCAATAAAAAACACCAAGAGGAAGAAATAAGTTAATAACAGTTTGTCCTACATCAAACCATATGAGGTATACAGGATAATGAGTGGAATAGATAGAGTCAATAGCCAGAGACATTTCCCCAGGACAGGATTGACTGGTACGAAGGGTCATAGTTTTAAGATATTAGGAGAAAGGTATAGAGGAGACGTCAGAGGAAGGTTCTTTACGCAGAGAGTTGTGAATGCATTACGAGCTGTGATGGTGGAAACAGCGTCATTAGTGACATTTAAGTGACTGCTGGACATGCACATGGATAGCAGTGAGTTGAGGGGTGTGTAGGTTATCATATTTTATGTTAGGATTAAACAGTGTGGGCCAAAGGGCCTGTTCTGTGCTGTAATTTTCTATGTTCTAGGTTCTAAGTCTGCCCCATCATTCAGTAAAAAGAAGGTTGAACTGATTGTAATCTCAAATTTATATTGTCACCTCCCCATGAATGACCTTCCATTCCCATGCTTCACAAGAATCTACCTACCTCTGTCTTAAAAAATATTTAAGGATCTCTCAGGGTCTTATCTTTCAATTGAGTCATCTTTTCCTCATCTGAACCCCAGCAGATACAAGCCTAGTCTGTTCAGCCTTTCCTTACAAGATCTCCTCCCCTATCCCAGATACTAGTCTAGTAACTCTGCACTGAATTGCCTCCAATGGATGTACTGCTTTAAATAATGTGATCCATACAATTCATTGTGCACCAGATATATTATCTCCAGTAACGTGTGTAACTTAAATATGCCCTCCTTATTTGTTCAGTTCCACTCTCAATAACTTTTAAAATTACTCCCTGTTACCGACATGAACATTTTATAATCTATACACTTGGACACCCTGATCCCTTTGCATCTCAGAGCTTTATCCTACCATTTGGCATTCCCAGAGTAACCCACCATCCATACATGCTGAAAGACTGGCATCCCTGGCAGCCATGCCATCTGTAAAAGAAAAATGTACACCTGGATAAGCATTGGAAAATCTAGCATTGTCCTTCACTAGCGCATCAACCACAAAGTTACTACGCGATGATGGCTGACACTCCCTCGCACATACTACACCATCGTCTCACTCTCACCACTGTTTAACCAGCAGGCAACACTGTTTACCCGTTATTAGCTACAACCCTCATAAGTACCATCTTCTAAGTCATTTATCCTCTGTCCAAGATGCCAACTATAGACCCACACCTTGACATTGTCCAGTAAAGGAACCTTACATGTAGCCAAGAAATGGGACAATTTTAAAGTAGAGCTTTGACTTGCATCCAGGAAAAGTGAACACAAACAAAATGAATAAAGATTAATGCTCACCCTACAATGCAAACCAAAGTATACTATCATGACCAATGGCTATTTTACATTTCATGATGGTCTGATGCATCCCACTGTCATCTATTGGAACTTGGCAACATTCAGCTGACTGACTTATAGTACCTAATACAGCTCAAGTCTCTCAGGTATAGGTAAACCTCCATTCGCCTTTACCCTGATCCTCCTCCTTGGAAGACTGCTCCTGTTCCCTCAGTTTCTCAGCATCCAGGACATCACCTCTGTGATAACCCCTACAAAGCCCATGGAAAAGCACTAATAAATCTCTTTGTGGAGCTCATTGAGTCTGAGTTCCTTTGTAACAGGCAATGGCCTACCAAACTGGAACTCATCAGCTGAGCCCTTTTATAAAGCAGAGTTTGGGATGAGTCTGAAGAAATGTCTGTCCCAGACTGAGACTTGCCTATATACACCACATGTAGTGGCTCTATTTTGGTATTCAACAATAAACAATGTTCCTTTCCAGTCAGACTTCCTGAGTTATTCCAATCTCAATGTCTGTTCAAGTTATGCAGAACAAGATAAAGCAGGATATTGCAGCACACTCTGTCCAGAATATATTGGAGAGACCCCTTAGACTGGCCTGGCCAGTGAGGCCATATCTTCTGCAGAACTTTTTGTCTAAGATAGCCTAGAGACCTGGCTTATGCAGGTGTGGCATTAAACCTGTGCTCCATATTAGTCAGGTGCCATGGTCCTAGTGAGTATTCCTTGTCCCCAGTAAGCAGCTTTGTAAGGCATCTGAACTTCCAAACACTCCAGCTACATGCTCCAGAATGGAGTAGTCATGGCAGTTGCCAGCATAGAGGGCACACACCTCCAGGGATTAGTAACAGTGATTACAGATCTCTTGAACGTTAATCAAATGAAGCCCCTTCTCACTGATGAATTCTGCAGTGTGGCGATCGGGCCCTTTTTCAGTGTCACGTACGTGCAGTCAATGGCACCCTGCATCTAGGGAAAGCCAGCTATATTCCCACATCCTATAGCCCGGGCTACAGCACTGACATCATCATGGAAAGCAAAAAGAAAGCATGTGATCTTGCACATATAGCATCAGCAAATATTCTGCTGCATTTCAGAGAATCCTTATGCTACAGGTAGAGGCCATTCAGCCTGTTGAGTCTGCACTGACCCTCTGAAGAGCACCACACCCTATTCCCATAACTCTGCATTTACTATGGCTAATCCACCTGACCTGCATACCCCTGGACCATACAAGGCAATTTAGCATGGTCAGTCCACCTAACCTGCACATTTTTGGACTGTTGGAGTAAAACAGAGCACCCGGAGGAAACTCACACAGACACAGGGAAATTGTCTGTGTGGAGTTTGCAAAGTCACCTGAGGCTGGAATTGAACCCGGTCTCCTGGTGCTGTGAGGCAGAAGTGCAAACCGCTGAGTCACAGTGTCACCTTCTACCATATATACAGGATGGAGAGATCCCACAAAGGCCATTGCTCCTCAGAAAAAAAATCAGGTACATTGATGTTCATTGCAGCTGACGCATTCACAGTCACTAAGACAGGATGGCCATCCATTCCTTCATGTCGCAGTTGATGTTCCAGCAGTTGGAATAGTTCATGACAGTGTCTCTAGAGATACCCAACCTGCAATGATATTGCAGTGCTTATCTGGAGAAGTGGCATTCAGGATGAAAGACTCTGGTCTTCCTGCACCTGCTAAGGAGACCTTCAACTGTATTTTCCTCATGGGCAGGCTATTCGCTATCTCATGGAGGTTGCTGCTGATCCTGGGTGTGCTGGTGCATTTGTTCCATCTCCATCTCCCTCCATCTTTGTTACTTAATGCGTGCTGTGGCTGGATCCATTGGTCACACTTACAATATATTTATCGGGGGACCTGTATGAAACATAACAGGTTCTTTGTAACATCTTTATACAACTATAAGATCATACAATAAAAAAGAATAGGAATAGGCTGTTTGACCTTTTGAGTTTGCTCTGCCATTCAATTGATTCATGGCTAATCCAACATTCCTCACATCCAGTTTCCTGTCTTTTCCCTGTGTCCCTTGATTCTCCTCCTGATCAAGAATCTATCTTTCTCAGCCTTAAATATACACATGGTTTTTGTTCCACAGTTCTCTGTGGCAAGCAGTTCCAAAGACTCACAACCCTCTGAGAGAACAAATTCTTCCTCATCTCAGTTTTAAATTGGCACCCCTTTATTCTGCTCCTAGACTCTTCTATGAGGGGAAATATTCTCTCAGCATTCACCCTGTCAAATGCCTTAAGAATCCTGCATCAACAAGATCACCGCTCATTCTTCTAACTCTCACGCAAATCACTCACAAAAAATTGTTTAACATATGCCTCCATACAGTAGAACATGGAGCAATCTGACAAGGGAGACTATAGAAAGCCTTTGTATTACCCGTTGACTTTGGATCTTATTCTGATGACTGCAGAAACAGTCAAGTTGCAAAGCAGGAGTAAAAGGATGCAAGTGTTACATGAGTACTGATACATTATGCTCTCGACACCACATCACCCAAAAGTGGCATCATTGCACATGAGGATATGCTGCAGAATGCTTACAGTTCAAGGTGAGAAACATTAGCTCTATATCACTATGTAGTCTGTGCGATTTTGCGTTGTCTTTGTGTTTTGTGGCTCACAGGTGCTACTATTACAGATGACTACAATTTGTACAGTACAAGAGCATGATAGATGTAACTGACCCTTGAAGGGCTTTCTATCACACAGCAGCAGAGCTTACGTGTTAGTATACAGAATTAAATCATTGATTCCACCTTCTCTTGATGTGGTTACAGTCAACCTCCATTTTAAGTTTGCCTTTAGGAGTTGAGGGATTAGTTTGGAAAATCTCTGTTGCACACCCTCTATTGGGAAGAATATCCTTCCTGAGACAAGGAGATAAAAGCTATACTCCGCAAGACATCTTTACTTCTGTACTCAAATCCCCTCATAATGAAGGTCAAAATATCATTTGCCTTCTTACTTGCTTGTTGCACTTGCTGTTAACTTTAACAGCTCATGAACATGAACACCCCACACTCATTTCACATGAACACTTCTTAACATCTCCCCATTTAAGAAATAACACATATTTCTGTTTTTCTTTAAAACAAAATGGTAACTTCCCCCTTACTCACATTATATTCAATTTACCAGGTTCCTGCTTATTCATTTCACCTGTTAAAGTCAAACGTTGTGGTGCTAGAAAAGCACAGCTGCAAATGTGTTGCTGGTCAAAGCACAGCAGGTTAGGCAGCATCTCAGGAATAGAGAATTCGACGTTTCGAGCATAAGCCCTTCATCAGGAATTATTCCTGATGAAGGGCTTATGCTCGAAACGTCGAATTCTCTATTCCTGAGATGCTGCCTAACCTGCTGTGCTTTGACCAGCAACACATTTGCAGCTGTGATCTCCAGCATCTGCAGACCTCATTTTTTACTGCTAGAAAAGCACAGCCAGTCCGGCAGAATCCAAGGAGCAGGAGCTTCGGCGTTTCGAGCAAAAGCTCTTCATCAGGAATTCCTCTGAATTCCAGCATCGGCAGACCTCACTTTCTCCTATTCATTTCACCTGTCCACTTTACTTGAAACCATTTTGCAGCTTCCTCACAATTTACACACCCATCTAGTTTTGTGTGTTCAACAAGTTTAGAAATATTGCAGCTGATCTCCATAACCAAAACAACCATATGAGTTATCAGGAGCTGTAGGCCGACCATGAATTCTTGCAGTACCCCAGATAAACAGCCTACCATCTTGACAATGGCCTGAATATTCCTACTCTCTGCTTTCTGTATGCTCATCAATTCTCAATTCAGACTATTGCCTCAAATTCCATGCTCTCAAAAATTGTTTGCTAAACTCCTGTGTCTGACCTTATCAAGAGCTTTCTGAAAATCTGCATTATTGTATTACTTTACTTACTTTATTGCACATTTTGAAAGCAACACCTGTAGAGCTAGAGCTGATCCCTGTCGCAGAAACCAATTTCTTTAATAATTGGTTTTCACCAAAAGTATTAGAGTTGATAGTAATACTGTCACATTTTACCATCCTTTATAGAGATTAAATCAGGCTTAAAATCACACACTGGATCTGTTCCACTAAGCAGTTTCTTATTATGTTGGATATTCATGATCAATTTGCCAATATTAGATATTTATCATGAGTAAAATCAGATATTTATATATCAAATGAAACCAGAAAATACTGGAAACATTCAGTTGGGCCAGCAGCTTGTTTTTATTCGTTCTTTTTATTCATGCGATGAGGGCATCGTTGGTTAAGGCCAGAATTTATTGCCTGTCCCTAGTTGCCCATGAGAATGTGGTGGGAAGTTGTCTTCTTGAACCACTGGCATCCATTTGATGTTGATTGACACGTGATGCCATTAGGGAGGGAGTTCACTAAACCAACTGGAGGAACAGGATATGTTTGCAAATAACAATGGTGAGTGCCTCTGAGGAAACTTCCGGATGATGGTGTTCCAAAATATCTGCCGCCCTTGTCCTTCAAGACGGTAGAGGTCATTGATTTGCGAGGTGATGTCTCAGAAGCCTAGATGAAATCCCACAGCGCACCTTGTAAAGGGTACACATGGCTAAATCAGCAGTGGAAGAAGTGAATGTTTGTGGATTAAATGGGATGTTTTATCTTGAATGCTATCAAATGTCTTAAGCATTGTTGGAGCTGCATTCATCCAGGCAACTTGCATTTTGTTGACGTTAGACAGATTTAAGGCACCAGAAGGTGAGTTAACTACTTAAGTATTCCTTGCTGCTGATCTGTTCTAATAAACATTGTGTTTCTATCTAGTTCTGAAGAAGACTAACTGAACCTGAAATGCTCATGATTTCTCTCCACAGATGCCACCAGAACTTCAGAGCTTTTCCAGCAATTTCTGTTTTTATTCCTGATCTCCAGGATCCAGAGGTCTTTTGGTTTTTTACTGTATTTGTATGGCTAGCCCAGTTCAGTTTCTAGTCAACAGTAACTCTCTGGATGTTGACAGTGGGGTATTCAGTGAGGGTAATGCCATTGAAGGTCAAAAGTCAGGTGTTAGATTCCTTCTTGTTGCAGAGAATGTCAAACTTACATCTAGCAAAGAACATTGATTTTTTATGACAATCAACAACTAGGCTAGGCTATAATTCTGAATTTCATTCAATCATGTTTCTTCACTTGCTGTTGTGGAATATAAATCCATAACCATTAGTATAGGTCTCTGGATTACTACTCCAGTGACATGACCTCTCTGCCACTGCCTTCCCTGAATTGTGTCAATGTACGTGTTGGTCATCAACCTGAAATGTTAACTTGGTTTTGTTCTCTGTGCTAAAGGGGATAGATTTTGAACAGATCTAGCCACTTCATTGCCTGGCATATTCCCCATACTACCATCACCATCAACCCAAAAATCAGCCCTGGTTCAATGAAGTATGCAGCATCAGGCTTACGTAAAAATGAGGTGTCAGCCCGGTGATGTTACAAAACAGGACTTTTGTTCCAAATGGCATAAACAGCATGTTATAGACGAGCAAAGATATTTCACAACCAATGGACCACAACTAAGTTCCGTAGCTCTCCCACATTCAGTTGTGATGTGAAGGAAATTAAACAACTCACTGCATGAGGAGTCTTTACAAAAATCACCAGCTGGGAGCCCAAACATCAGTGTAAAAGGAAAAGTTGCAGCATTTGTAATAAGCTTCAGCAAAAAGCACTGAATAGATGATACATCTCAGGTCCTTCGGTGGTATTATTGCTGGACTGTTAATCCAGAGACCCAGGTTTCTGGGGACCCAGGTTTGAGTCCCACTGTGGCAGATGGTGGAATTTTAATTCAATAAAAATCTGAAATTAAGCATCTAATGATGACCACAAATCCATTGTCAATTGTAGGAAAAAATACCTATCTGGTTATGCTAATATCTTTAGGGAAGAAAACTGTCAATCTTATCTGTTCTAGTTTACATGTGACTCTGGACTCACAGCAATGGGCACATCCCATTAATGCATTAAGAAAAACCTTTGGTCTGATCAGTTGGTTGTGGGATTGCTTGGCAATGTTTCATTCTTTGCTGCCTTTGCTGCTCGGCATGTCAAATAGTCCTGTGTTCTTTCTTCACGAAGCTGGTCCTCATTTGGAGCTAGACACATGCTGCAATTGGCTCACTCTCCTGTACTCCTCAGTGAACATGGTGGATATGCTGACTTGATGGTAATGGCGCTGTTGGGGAATGTGAGCTCTAAGGTTACAGATTTCAGTTGACTGCTGCTGTTGAGAGCCCAGCTTTGAGTTGTTAGAATGAGAACAGAAAGTGCTGGAGAAACACAACAGCTCTAGCAGCAATGATGAGATTAGGAGAGTTAACATTTTGAGTTCAATATGACTCAACTTCAGAACCAGATGAAATTTTGCAACAATTTACATATTTTAAAAAATCATTACCAACGTTTTAATTCCAAATTTATTAATTCAATTCATATTCCACATCTGTATTTGTGGAAACCATTGGCCCAAGCCCATGAATTTCTGGGCTAATGACTGTATCATGAACTGAATGGGACCATTGCTAATTTATTGTCATTACCCCATTAATTTGCCGAGAGGTGCGAGGGAGGAGCGAAGGACTTCGGGAAAGGTGAGTCTACTGTTTAAAAGACTTACCTCAGGCTTTGGTGCCTCCATTTGCCGAGAGGTGCAAGGGAAGAGCGAAAGTCTTCTGGCACTGTGGCTCAGAAGGGAAGTGGTGGTGGGGGGGGGAATAGAAAAGCACCAGCGGGAGACTCAATGGGGAGATGGATTGACAGGAGATTTTGTGGTCAGGAATGAGACACTCGGAAGGCATGTTGCCTCCCTGGTGCCAGGGCCCATGATGTCACCAATCGGGTTTCTGAAGGGGGAGGATGAGCAGCCAGAAATCATAGTACATATTGGCACCAATGATATAGCCAGGAAAGGGATTGAGGATCTGAAAAGTGACTACAGAGAGTTAGGTTGAAAGCTGAAGAGCAGGACGAGTAGAGTAGTGACCTTAGGTTTGCTACCGGTGCCACGAGATAGTGAGATGAGGAACAGTCAGCGAATGAAGCCTAACACATGGTTGTGAGGCTGGTGCAGGAGGGAGGGCTTCAGATACCTTTACCATTGGGATACCTTCTGTGGAAGGTGGGACCTGTACATGAAGGACAGATTGCACCTGAAATCTGGAGGGGTTCAGGCGGGAGATTTGCTTGTGTGATTCCAGAGGGTTTAAACTAGTTTGGCAGGGGGTGGGAATCAGAACCACATGTCTGCAAGGGGGTCAGTTGCAGACAGGGCAGTGACAAGATATATTGAATCTATCAGGAAGGTTTCTCATGCAATGACACAAAGGAATCGGTTAAAGTGTGTCTGCTTTAATGCAAGGAGTGTCCAAAATAAGAGTGACAAACTTAGAGCATAGATCAGTACTTGGGGCTATGATGTTGTGGCCATAACAGGGACGTGGATTTCACAGGGGCAGGAATGGTTGTTTGATGTTCCAGGGTTTAAAGCGTTTAGAAAGAACAGGGAAGCTGGAAAAAGAGGAGAGGGTGTAGCATTGCTAATCAGAGAGTGCATCACATCTACAGAAATGAAAGTTGTTAAGGAAGGTTTGTCTTCTGAGTCAGTATGGGTGGAAGTTAGGAACAGCAAGGGAACAGCCACCACATTGAGGGTTATCTACAGACCATCTAATAGCAGTAGAAAGATTGAAAATTTCATAGGCAGGCAGATTCTGGAAAAATGCTAAAGTAGCAGGGTTGTTGTTATGGGTGGTTTCAACTTTCCCAATATCGACTGGAACCTCCAAAGTGCAGATGGTTTGGATGGAGCCGTTTTTGTCAGGTGTGTTCAGGAGGGTTTCCTTACTCAGTATGTAGAAAGACCAACAAGGGGAGAGGCCATTTTGATTAGATTAGATTAGATTACTTACAGTGTGGAAACAGGCCCTTTGGCCCAACAAGTCCACACCGACCCGCCAAAGCACAACCCACCCAGACCCATTGCCCTACATTTACCCCTTCACCTAACACTATGGGCACTTTAGCATGGCCAATTCACCTAACCCGCGCATTTTTGGACTGTGGGAGGAAACCGGAGCACCCGGAGGAAGCCTACGCAGACACAGGCAGAATGTGCAAACTCCACACAGACAGTTGCCTGAGGCGGGAATTGAACCCGGGTCTCTGGTGCTGTGAGGCAGCAGTGCTAACCACTGTGCCCCCATACGTTTTGGATGTGGTGCTCGGCAATGAACCAGGACAGGCATTAGATCTTGCAGTGGGAGAACACTTTGGTGAAAGTGATCACAACTGCCTCACATTTAGCATAGCCTTGGAGAGGGAAAGGTGCAGTTTCTGACAGAAGATATTTAATTGGGGAAAAGGAAATTATGACGCTATCAGACAGGAGTTAGGAAGTATAGACTGGGAGCAATTGTTCCACAGAAAGGACACAGCTGACATGTGGAGACTAAGGAGCAGTTGTTGTGAGTGATGCACACATTTGTCCCACTGAGATAGGTAAGAAGGGGTAAGATTAAGGAACCTTAGATAATGAGAACAGAGGAACTTCTCGTCAAAAGGAAGAAAGCAGCTTACGTAAGATGCAGGAAGCAAGGATCCAGCACAGCTTTAGCCGATTACAGGCTTGCTAGAAAGGAGCTCAGAAATGGACTGAGGAGAGCCAGGAGGGGGCACGAAAAAGGCTTGGCAAGAAGGATTAGGCAGAACCCAAAGGCATTTTACTCAAACGTGAGGAATAAGGGAATGATCAGGGAGAAGGTAGGGCCGATCAGGGATAGCGGAGGGAACTTGTGCGTGAAGTCTGAGCAGATAGGGGAAGCCCTAAATGTGTTTTTTGCTTCGGTTTTCACCACGGAAAGGGAACTTGTGGTAAATGAAAACTTAGAGGAGCTGGGATATACTCTTGACCAGATCAAGATTGATGAAGTTGATGTGCTAGAAATTTTAGAAAACACTAAGATTAATAAGTCCCCAGGGCCAGACCAGATTTATCCTAGGCTGCTCTGGGAAGTGAGAAAGGAGGTTGCTAAGCTGCTGGCGAGGATATTTGCCTCCTCACTCTCTACAGGAGTCATACCAGAGGATTGGAAGGAGGCGAATGTTGTTCCACTTTTCAAGAATGGTAATAGGGAAATCCCTGGCAATTATTGGCCAGTCAGTCTTACATCTGTGGTCTGCAAAGTTGTGGAAAGAATTCTGAGGGATATGATTTATGACTATTTGGCAAAGCATAGTGTAATTAAAGGCAGTCAGCATGGCTTTGTGAGGGGCAGGTCATGCCCCACAAATTGTATTGAGTTCTTTGATGAGGTGTCAAGACAGGTCAATGACGGTCGAGCAGTGGATGTGGTGTGTGTGGATTTCAGCATGGCATTTGATAGGGATCCCCATGGTAGGCTCATTCATGAAGTCAGGAAGTATGGGATACAGGGAGATTTGGCTATCTGGATTCAGAATTGGCTGGCTGACAAGAGGCAGAGTGTGGTTGTAGATAGAAAGTATTCTGCCTGGAGGTCAGTGTTGAGTGGGGTTCCACAGGGCTCTGTTCTTGGGCCACTGCTCTTTGTAGTTTTTATAAGTGACTTGAATGAGGAGGTTGAGGGGTGGGTTAGTACATTTACAGATGGCACAAAGTTTGGAGGTGCCAACGATAGTATCGAGGGTTACTGCAGGCTACAGCACGACATGGACAGGATGCAGACCTGAGCTAAGAAATAGCAGTTGGAGTTCAACCTGGATAAATGTGAAGTGATGCATTTTGGAAGGTGGAACTTGAATGCTGAATATAGGATTAAAGACAGGATTCTTGGCAGTATGGAGGAACAGAGAGATCTGGGTGTGCAAGTACATAGAACCCTCAAAGTTGCCACCCAAGTGGATAGGGTTGTTAAGAAAGCGTATGGTGTTTTGGCCTTCATTAACAGAGGTATCAAGTTTAAGAGCCATGAGGTTTGCTGCAGTTCTATAAGTCCCTGATGATATTGTGTCCAGTTCTGGTCACCCTACTATAGGAAACATACAGAGGATTTGGAAAGTGTGCAAAGAAGGTTCACCAGGATGCTGCTTGGACTGGAGGGATTCTCTTATGAAGAAAGGTTCAATAAGCTTGGACTTTTCTCTCTGGAGAGAAGGAGGAAGAGAAGGAGGAAGAGAGACGACCTGATCGAGGTGTACAAAATTATGTGAAGAATAGATAGAGTCAATAGCCAGAGACTATTCTCCAGGGCAGGATTGACTGGTATGCGGAGCCATAGTTTGAAGATATTGGGAGGAAAGTATAAAGGAGACACCAGAGGTAGGTTCTTTACACAGAGAGTTGTGAATGCATGGAATGCATTGCCAGCTGAGGTGGCGGAAGTGAAGTCACTGGGGACATTTAAGCGACTGCTGGACATGCACATGGATAGCAGTGAGTTGAGGGGTGTGTAGGTTAAGTTACTATATTTTACATTTGATTATGTTTCGGCACAACATCGTGGGCCAAAGGGCCTGTTCTGTGCTGTACTTTTCTATGTTCTATGTTCTAATTATTCTTCTTCTGCTTGTTCCTTGTCCTTTTCCATAATAAGCATAAATTTTATGATAGCTTGTGAACTGTCCCTGAAATGTTTCATGACTCGCACCTGGATATTCTGTTTAGGACTCAAATGAAGATAAATTTCTTCATTCAAAATCTAGGGGATTGTGGATGCTTTGCCACTGAATATATTTAAAATTGGAGTAAATCCAGCTTTAGCATCTTGGGAAATGATGAGCTGAGGGGAATGAACAGGAAAATGAAGTGGAAGTTAAAGCTGAAGAGTGATCATGGTGCAGCAGAATTGATTGATTGTGTGATCTCCTGTTCCTATTTATCATGCTTTCACTTGGGACGGAATATAAGCATTGGCTGTGACAGTGACAATCACACTCAAAAATAGACGTTAAAAAAAAACATTGTGTCGTGTGTCTTGCCAAGAAATATGCATAAGATTGAATGTGATCAAGATGTGATCTTGTTGTGTTGATAATGATGAAGTCTCTGTAGGCAAACTGCATGGAGAGATTACATCTGTGGTAGTTGATTGGATTTCTGGTAATGAAAAAGTCTAATTCTTGGGCAGGGTCTTGAGCAGTTGAGCACAAGAACTCTTGGTTTAGAGGGACTCAGGTATAACCAAATCCTTTTTTACTTTCCACTCTTTCCTTCAGCAGCCTTACACTCTTTGTTTCAAATTAACTTGATTTCCTAGTCGTTGTATACCAACGATCTCTGTCAGCAGCTTCCTGTTAGTCAGGAAATGCTATCTTTTCAGTCCATTGCTCACTGGAGCTCCATTCCACATGAAGCATTGCTTCGGAATTTTGGAATCATCCATGTGTAGCACACATCCTTGCTCATGTTGTAAGAGAATTCATGCAATTTTGGACAGATCGGCACTGTTAAGGATTTTATGTCAGATCGTAGGCAGCATTGATAGAAGTACTTCACAGTAACTATGTGGGTTTTCTGTACAGAATTCATCCTTTCTACCCATTCAAAAGGGTGAAGGTTGGAAGCACTCTATAAATCAGAGTTTTGAGAGAGATGTATAGTGAATAGCTTCACAGATATTAAGAGCTGGCCAAAAAGAGCAGTTGATCTTGAATGGTCAATTGTCTGTTGATAGTTGTAGGTCATGCTACCTATAGAGCTGAACTATTTTATTGCATTGAATATGGTTGTGTAAATGTTGATCCACAATAGATCCGCAATGTGGGTACAGCATTTCTGTTTTCTTCAGGCGACAGTGAGGCCCAAGGCATTTGTTGCCTCTCAGAAACAATTTACAATCAGTGGCATTGGTTCTTTCATGGGTATGAGTATTTTAAATCTGACAAAAAAGCTTTTGGATTAGTTAAAGTATGTAGCAATATTCCACAAGGCTGATTTACATTATAATTTAAGTGCAAAATATCTGTCTATAAAAGTTATATTCAATTGGAAATGGGAATACTGTGAGATCTGTTGTCTTTTCATTGCATTGTAAATGTGACATGGAAAATTTAAATACAGTAATTTGTATAGCTTTGAACAAAGAGAAGTAACCTGCTATTTCAGAGCCTAGAAGCTGCTGTCATTTCATGACCGAATTACATGGTAGAACTTGAAATGATAGTGATAAAATATTGAACCCAATTTTTCATTGCTGTGTAAAATGACCAGTAGAGTCCTGCGTATAGCTATGATGATAACAACAGGAGTGCATTTGAATTGCTGAATGTTATGATGTTGTCATTTTATCGTTGTGTTTTAGTCTGAAAGCTTTAAAGCTTAAAATCCTCATTAAAGAGCAATTATAAAATCCTATCCTGACTTATATCTGCTTCTTTTGTTCTGATAATTCACCCACAATTTTAACCTTACGTTTCCTCTCCAGAAAATCCAGCCCACATTTCAATTACTGCTACAGACTAGTCATAGTTTGCCAACTTGCGTTACGACACCTTATACTCTATGCAGTCTATGGTGATAACAATGCGTTTTTTTTGTGGAGAGTTAGGTATGGTTTTGTGTGGAACTTGGTTTTTAATTGTTTGGGATGCATCTGAATGCCCCTAAGATATTTCCAAAAGCGCTTTACTTATGGATGCTTGGTGATTTATACTCTATCACTGCCCCATCGTAATTAATGGTCCTTGGTTATCTCATTGTTCACACTGCATCATGTTTTACGACTAGACTCTGAGCCAAAGCTTTGATTTTTCTTTTTTTAATTTTCTAAAAATTTATGAGAGAGACAAAGTGTTTTAGTTACTGCTGATGAAATATAGTGGATATGAGCACTTGGCTGATCTTTATTTGAGCTTGCATGGAATACAGAGAAATACTTGGATCGATTGCATCTATTTTATTCATAGTTATATTTATGTCTATGTCTTGCAATTCATGGCTGGAAGCTTGGAGGAGAAAGAATAAGAGATGCATAAAATCTAAAGCTGTAGTCAGAATTCTCCATTGGAAACGTGGAGGTTTGGTGAAGTAGGGGCAAGAGAGTCTAAAACTCGAGGGCATAGGTTTAAGGTGAGAGGGGAGAGATACAAAAGGGTCTAGAGGGGCAATGTTTTCACGCAGAAGTTGGCAAGGGTCTATAATGGGCTGCCAGAGGTTGTGATGGAAACAAGTACAATTTTGCAACTTTGTCACTTGAATAGGTGCATGGATGGAATAGATACGGAGGGATATGGACCAAATGCAGGAAAATGAAAACTCGATTAATTGTGAAAACTGGGTGGGATGAACAAATTTGGCCAAAGAGCCTGTTTCCATGCTGTAAACCTCTATGTCTGCATAAGTAAGAGATAGTTGTACAAAAACTGTAAAATTAGAAAAAAAAGCAAACAAGAAGCAATAAGAAGAATCAGCAGCTGAGCTTTGAATACTGAATTAAATACTGAATTATCTGTCTTTATCAAGGAAGGAAATGTTGCATGAATCATGGTCAAATAAGTTCAGACTCTGAAAGAGTTGAAAATTGATAAGCAGGAGGGATTAGTTAGGTGAAATATCTTCACAGAGGCCGATATCACATCATCAAGACACCCTTCATTTACATACGGAGAGTCCTTTCCATTGATCCAACTTCTTCAGAGTGAGCAGAACCTATAAGACCATAGACATAGGAGTGGAAGTAAGGCCATTCAGCTCATCGAGTCCACTCTGCCATTCAATCATAGCTGATGGGCATTTCAACGCCACTTAACCACATTTTCCCCGTATTCCTTAATACCTCGTGAGATTAAGAATTCATCAATCTCCACCATGAAGACATTTAACGTCCCGGCCTCCACTGCGTTCCGTGGCAATGAATTCCATAGGCCTACTACTCTCTGACTGAAGAAATGTCTCCTCATTTCTGTTCTAAATTGACCCCCCTCTACTTCTAAGACTGTGCCCACAGGTCCTAGTATTCCTGCCTGACGGAAACAAATTCCCAGCATCCACCCAGCATCCATGCATTATCTTATAGGTTTCTATTAGATCTCCCCTCAACCTACCATTCCAGGGATCATCTGTGTGAATCTCCACTGGAGATGCTCCAATGCTATTATCTCCTTCCTAAGGTGAGGGGCCCAAAAGTGGACACAGTATTCTAAATCGGGCCTGATCAGAGTTTTATAAAGTCTCAGTAGTACATCAGTTCTTTTACATTTCAACCTTTTTGAGATAACTGATAACATTACATTTGCTTTCTTAATCTGCAAGTCAACCTTTAGAGAATCCTGGACTAGCATTCCCAGATCCCTTTGTACTGTGGCTTTACGAATTTTCTCACCATTTAAAAAATAGTCCGCCCCTGTATTCTTTTTTCCGAAGTGCAAGACCTCGCATTTGCTCAAATTGAATTTCATCAGCCATCAGAACCTTTGATACTCCTGTTTATATCTGTCAGCCAGGCCTCCTTGAATGGACCAGATTACCATTCCCAATCAGGGAACTTGTATTCTATGAGGCACGAAAACAGAAATTGCTGGAAAAGGTCAGCAGGTCTGGCAGCATCTGTGAAGAGAAATCAGAGTTAACGTTTCGGGTCCAGTGACCCTTCTTCAGAAGGTAAGGGACTGGGTATTTATCCAGCTGTGAAAAATAGTTTACTGTTTGCTAAAAGTTCCCATAAAGGTAAACCAATGTGTCAGGCTTCACAATCACTACGACCCGTGCTGCCCATTCTGCAGATTGGACTGTTTCACTGATGATTCCTTTGCTTTCCAAACCTTCTGATTTCTGTCTTTACTTTTGCCCGTGAGGCAAATGGCACTGTATAGGCACTGAATAAATGGCCTTGCAGAATTGTGGAATCGCTTCTGAGTCAACATCCAAGGTGGCCTTAGCTCCTTAGATAGGCCCTAAACCTTCCTGAAAAGTCGAGATATGTAATTAGGACTTCACTCAGGTAGCCATTTTGTAATCAATAAATGTCGAGCCAATCGAGGTGAATCTTTCTCAACCAACTGTTCTAAGCCAGATGCAGGTGGACTTTCCAGGGTATGCACTCTCCTGGATATCGGCCTGTGAGTTCTTTACTCAATTAAGGGCTAGTGGGGTTCTTGCTATCTTGAGTCTGGATACCACTACAATGGACCCGGATCTAGAAAACAATTTTAACCATTTGGTCAAGACTTGGCTTTGTTTGCGGTTTTGCAGTGGGCTGACTGAGAGTCTGTCTGTTCAGGATGTGACTTGAGTGAGGCTATGACAATTGCCAGCACTCATGTGGTGTTCCCCAAGCTCAGACAAACTAGCAAAGGTGTCCACTTCCACTGAAATACCGTGCAACTCAAATGCTCCACTTGCTGCATTTTCCAATGATAAACTCAGGTGTAGTGTCTGTTTGAAGTCCAGTTGGGCTGCAGCTGGTTGGCACTTTTGCATGGTGATATCATTAACCTCACATACCAAATGGTCTGTCAGCATCTCATTATGGGTTAAACCAAAGTCACTTCCAGTCATCTTAATTCAGTCAAAAATCCCGATACAGATTCCACTGGTTCTTCAAATTGCCGAGTAAAACCAATAGAGTCAGAATTAGAGGAATATTCCTGAACCAAATTCATCAACTCTTGAAATGCTTTAATATCAGGTGCCTCGGGGAAAGTTAGGGTCCTAATAATCCAAAAATCTGCAAGTCCATAAGCTGTCAGGAAAATTACTCATTGCTTTTCATCTCCCCAGAAGAAAGAGTGCATTCTTCCCATATACTAGGTCCAGTCTTTGATGACAGAATCAAATGAGTCAAGCTTCCCAAGTTACAGCATGATGCCAGAAATGGTTACCCCAATTCAACGACAACTGTTATGAGCAAATTTCTTCAGAACCATGTTTTCCTCTTATCATCACTGAGAGCCCACCTAACCTGCACATCTTTGGACTGTGGGAGGAAACCCACACAGACACAGGCCGAATGTACAAACTCCACACAAACAGTTTCCTGAGGCTGGAATCGAATGTGGGTTCCTGATGTTGTGAGGCAGTGGTACTAACGGCTGAGATGAGTGGGCATAATAACTCTTAAAGGGTGAATAAGTTGTGTACAACTGATACCATCTGAAATATTTTACATTCAGCTCTTTAAATTAAAAAAAGCTGCAGTTTATCAGTGAGAGTTTAAAATCAGACTCTGCAGGAATGCCTTGATTGACCAACTTAAATTCAAAGTAAAAATATTTAACCAAATTGTGATGTTTAAATAGAGCTTATTGTTACACTTCACCAAAAGCTATCATTGAGTCAGCATGAATGTTTGGCTATGTTTCAAAAGCTACAGTTATCTCAATGGAGTTTCTGAGTTCACAGTATGCTTGACCACTTAACAGACTAATAACAAATTAACTGTCATTTATTTGGAATATGAATAGAAAATCTGTTTGTTTTTGATAGGAATTCACCCACTGAATTGATTTTCTGAATGGGTGTTTTTTTCTCTCGTTATCTAGTGTGTAGGAATGAGAGCCACATTAAATGTTAGATTTATTTTTAAATGTCGATATAGCTCCTGTGGCCTGTCCAGCATGGATACCAAATGACAGGCACTGGAAACAGCATGCAGGATATGAAGGGGCACAAGAAATGGATGGGGGTGAAGGGATATGAGGAAGGAGGGCTGAAAGACCTAATTGCTAAAATGTTTGGAATGAAGCCTCATAGCTTTCCTGCTCATCAGCACATGCTCCATTTTCCATTCACCATTCCCAACATCATGTGAGAAACTATGCCTTTTGGTGCACTTTTTACAAAGGTGAATTTGGTATGTCAGGCAATTAAAATCTGATTGAATATTTGTAGCTCGGGTATCCGTTGTTGTGGTTCTGCTCGCCGAGCTGGAAGTTTTTGCTGCAAACGTTTCGTTCCCTGGCTAGGGAACATCATCAGTGCTGTTGGAGCCTCGTGTGAAGCGCTGCTTTGATGTTTCTTCCGGTATTTATATTGGTTTGTTCTTGCCGCTTCCGGGTGTCAGTTTCAGCTGCAGTGATTTGTATGTGAGGTCCAGGTCGATGTGTCTGTTGATGGATGTTCTTGCCGTTTCCGGGTGTCAGTTTCAGCTGTAGTGGTTTGTATATGGTGTCCAGGTCAATGTGTCTGTTGATGGAGTTTGGGGAAGAATGCCATGCTTCCAGGAATTCTCTGGCTGTTCTCTGTCTGGCTCATAGGACAAGCCAGACAGAGAACAGCCAGAGAATTCCTAGAAGCATGGCATTCATCCCCAAACTCCATCAACAGACACATTGACCTGGACACCATATACAAACCACTACAGCTGAAACTGACACCCGGAAACGGCAAGAACATCCATCAACAGACACATCGACCTGGACCTCACATACAAATCACTGCAGCTGAAACTGACACCCGGAAGCGGCAAGAACAAACCAATATAAATACCGGAAGAAACATCAAAGCAGCGCTTCACACGAGGCTCCAACAGCACTGATGATGTTCCCTAGCCAGGGAACGAAACATTTGCAGCAAAAACTTCCAGCTCGGCGAGCAGAACCACAACAATGTCAGGCAATGTTCAAGGTGTCACTTGTATTGATAATCAAAATCCAACTCTCTATCTCTAGAAGGTTAGAATGTGAGAGAATATGAATGTAAGACAGCATATAGTTGACTAAGCCCCTTGAACCAGCTCTACCATTTCATGAAATCATGGCTAATCTGTTGGGGCCAAAATTCAGCTTTTGCATTTTTTAACCCCATCATCTTTGACTCTCATGTAGGTCAAAAATCCACCAAATACAGCATTACCAATGAATGCACCTCTTCTCCTGCACACTGAACATAGAACATAGAGTATTATAGCACAATACAGGCCCTTTAGCCCTCGATGTTGTGCCAACCTGCAAAACCAATCTGAAGCCCAACTAACCTGCATGATTCCATTATCATTCATATGTTTATCCAATGATCATTTAAATGCCCTTAAAGTTGGTGAGCCCACTAATGTTGCAGGCAGGGCATTCCATACCCTTACTACTATGAGTAAAGAATCCACCTCTGACATCTATACTATATCTATCACCCTTCAATTTAAAGTTTTGTCCCCCTCATGCTAGCCATCGCCATCGCCGTCCACCATATCTAATCCTCTGATCATTTTGTATATCTCTATTAAGTCTCTCTAATGAAAACAGCCTCAAGTGTCTCAGCCTTTCCTCATAAGACCTTCCCCCTATACCAGGCAACATCTTGGTAAATCTCCTCTGCACCCTTTCCAATGCTTCTACAACCTTCCTATGATATAGCAACCCGAACTGTACGCAATGCTTCAAGTGCGGCCACACCAGAGTTTTGAACAGTTGCAATATCACCTCATGGCTCCAAAGCTCAATCCCTCTAACACTAAAAGCTAACACACCGTATGCCTCCCTCACAACTGTATCAGAGCTGAAAATGTGTTGCTGGAAAAGCACAGCAGGTCAGGCAGCATCCAAGGAGCAGGAGAATCAACGTTTCGGGCATGAGCCCTTCTTTAGGAAACTCATGTCCGAAAATTCGATTCTCCTGCTCCTTGGATGCTGCCTGACCTGCTGCGCTTTTCCAGCAACACATTTCCAGCTCTGATCTCCAGCATCTGCAGTCTTCACTTTCTCCTCACAACTATATCAACCTGGGTGACAACTTTCAGGAATCTATGCAAATGGACACCAAGATCTCTCTGCTCATCCACATGACCAAGAATTGTACCGTTAGCCGAGTACTCTATATTCCTGCTGCTCCTTCCAAAGTGAATCACCTCAGACTTTTCCGCATTTAACTCTATTTGCCACCTCTCAGCTCAGCTCTACAATTTACCTATGTCCCTCTGTAACATGTAACTTGCAACGTCCTTCCGCATTATCCACAACTCCACCAAGGTTAGTGTCATCAGCAAATTTACTAACCCATCCTTCTATGCCCTCATCCAAGTCTTTTCTAAAAATAACAAACAGAAGTGGCCCCAAAAATGACAACATAAGGATCAAAACCAAAGGCTAGGCAACCTCCTCCCTAGCTTCCCAGAGAATCTGAGGATAAGTCCCATTCAGGACTTATCTATTTTCACACTTTACAGAATTGCTAACACCTCCTCCTCATGAACCTCAATCCAGTCTAGTTTAATAGCCTGCATCTTAGTAACCTTCTCGATTACATTGTCTTTATCCTGTGTGAATATTGACAAAAAATATTCATTTAGCACCTCTCTTATCTCTTTGGACTCCATGCACATCTTCCCACTACTGTCCTTGGCTGGCCCTAATCTTACTCTAGCCATTCTTTTATTCCTGACATTCTTATCAAAAGCTTTAGGGTTTTTTGTTGATCCTACGCACCAAAGATTTCTTATGTACCCTCCTGGCTCTTCTTAGCTCTATCTTTAAGTCCTTCCTGGCTAACTTGTATCTCTTAAGCACCTTTGCTGAGCCTTCACATCTCATCTTTACATAAGCCTCCTCCTTCTTCTTTTGTAAACCATGGTTCCCTCGCTTGACCACTTCCTCACTGCCTGACAGGTACACGCTTATCAAAGACATGCAGTAGTTGTTCCTTGAACAAGCTCCATACTTCAGTTGTGGCCATCCCCTGTAGTTTCCCTCCCCATTCGATGCATCCTAAATCTTGCCCAATCACCTCATAATTGCCTTTTTGCCAGCTATAACTCTTGGCTTGCAGTACGTACCTATCCCTTTCCATCGCTAATGTAAACGTAACCGAATTGTGGTCACTATCATCAACGTGCTCACCTACCTCCAAATCTAACATCTGACCTAGATTATTACCTAGTACCAACTGCAATATGCTTCACTCTTGTTGGCCTATCTACATACTGTATCAGGAAACCCTCCTGCGCACATTGGACAACAACTTACCCATCTAAAGTACTTGAACTATAGCATTTTCAATCAATATTTAGAAAGTTAAATTCCCCCAAAACAACTATCTTGTTACTTTCACTCTTGTCCAGTACCATCTTTGTAATCCTTTCCTCTACATCTCTGGAACTATTCGGAGGCTGACGGAAAACTCCCAACATGCTGACCTCTTCTTTCCTGTTTCTAACTCAGCCCATACTATCTCAGTAGACAAGCCCTCATCAAATGTCCTTTCTGCCACCTTAATACTGTCCTTGACAAACAATGCCACACCTCCCCCTCTTTTATCTCCTTCCCTGACCTTACTGAAACATTTAAATTCTGGAACCTGCAACGGCCATTCCTGTCCCTGCTCTTTCCATGTCTCCAAAATGGCCACAACATCGAAGTCTCAAGTCCCAGCCCATGCTGCAAGTTCACCCATCTTATTCCAGATGCTCCTGGCGTTGAGGTAGACATACTTCAAACCACCTTTCTGCCTGCTCATACAGGAGAAAGTGAGGTCTGCAGATGCTGGAGATCAGAGCTGAAAATGTGTTGCTGGAAAAGCACAGCAGGTCAGGCAGCATCCAAGGAACAGGAGATTCGACATTTCGGGCATAAGCCCTTCTTCAGGAATGCCTGCTAGTACACTCCTGTGAACTTGAAACCTTATTCACGACCTCACTACTTCCAACATCCTGTACACTGGAGCGACAATTCAGATTCCCTTTCCCCTGCTGAATTAGTTTAAACTGTCCCAAATCTCTCCTGCTCCCCCCACCTCCACCCCGGATATTGGCACTCCTCTAGTTCAGGTGTATGCCATCCTGTTTATAGAGGTCTTACCTACCCCAGAATGCACCCTGATTATCCAAGTATCTGAATCCCTCCTCCCTGCCTCATCTCTATAGCCACATGTTCAACTGCTCTTTCCCTATTCCTCAACTCGCTAGCACATGGCATGGGTAAAAAACAACTCTACTTATTCTAGCTGTAACCTTCCTCCCTAGCTCCTTGAATTTCTGCCTTAAACCTCCATCAACTTTACTACCTATGTTGTTGGTGCTCTCCCCTCCCCTTTAAGTATCCCAAAAACATGATCCAAGAATCACAAACCCCGACACATGGGAAGCAACACACCAATTGCGAATCGCTCTCATTCCCACAGATTCTCCTATGTGTCCCCTAACTATGGAGTCCCCAATAACTAATGCTCTACTCCTCTCCCCTCTTCCCTTCTGAGCAACAAGATTAGACTCTGTGCCAGAGACCTCTACCCATAGCTTACCCCAGGTGAAGAGAATTCCACTTCCCCTTTTAGAGAAGAAGTTCCTCCTTATCTTCATCTGATATGGGAGTCACCTTCATTTGAACTTATATCCTCTAGTTCTACTTGCCCTCAAAGAAAGGAAAATCTACTTAACATCTATGCTGTCAAGCATTCTCAGAATCTTGTATGTTTCAATAATATCATTTATAATTCTTCAAAATGCTCACCCTACTCCACCTTTCCTCATAAGACAACCATTTCATCCTAGGAATTAGCATTGTACACCTTCTCTGAACTGTTTCCAAAGCAGGTATGCTCCTCCTTGAGTAAGTTAGCCAAACCTGTACATAGGCTTCAAGCTGTTCTTGTACCACTGTTGCTTCTGATATATATAAATGATTTGGAGGGAGGTGTAGGTTGCCTTATTAGCAAGTTTGCAGATGACGCTAAGATTGGTGGAGTAGCAGATAGTGAAGGAGACTGTCAGAGAATACAGCAGAATATAGACAGATTGGAGAGGTGGGCAGAGAAGTGGCAGATGGAGTTCAATCCGGACAAATGTGAGATGATGCATTTTGGAAGATGATTTCCAGAGTGAACTGTACAGCATAGGGAAAAGTCCTGGGGAAAATTGATGTATGGAGCGATCAAGTCCATTGTTCCCTGAAGGTGGCAACGCAGGTCAGTAGAATGGTCAAGAAGGCACACGGCATGCTTTCCTTCATCAGTCGGGGTATTGAGTACAAGAGTTGGCAGGTCATGTTACAGTTGTATAAGACTTTGGTTTGGCCATATTTGGAATACTGCATACAGTTCTGACCACCACATTACCAAAAATATGTGGATGCTTTGGAGATGGTGCAGAGGAGGTTCACCAGGATGTTGCCTGGTATGGAGGGTGATAGCTATGAGGAGAGGTTGAGTGGAGTAGGATTATTTTCATTGGAAGGAAGTCAGTTGAGGGGGGACATGCTTGAGGTTGACAAAATCATGAAAGGTGGAGGCAGGGTGGATCGCAAGAAACTTTTTCCAGAAGTGAAGGACTCAATTAGAGGGGAAAAGTTGAGAGGAAATATATGCGGAAAGTTCTTTACACAGAGGGTGGTGGGTACCTGGAATGCATTGTCAGTAGAGGTGATAGGGGTGGGAATGATCGCATCATTTAAGATGTATCTAGACACATGCATGAATGGACAGGGAGCAAAGGGAGACAGACCCTCAGAAAATAGGTGACAGATTTAGATGGAGGATCTGGATCAGCGCAGGCTTGGGGGGCCAAAGTGCCTGTTCCTGTGCTGTAATGTTCTTTGTTCTTTGTTCTCACCAATGCCCTGTAGAGTTGCAGAAAATTCCCTACTTTGATAGTTCACCCCTTTACAATAAAGGTCAACATTCCACTTGCCATCCTCACTACTTGCTCTGCCTGCATGCTGACATTTTTGATTCATTAGTTGTGTGCTCAGTGTCAGATTTTATGTGCAATTGCAGTCATAGCTGTAGGTGGCACTGTGATAGGGCTTTTCAGTTTAGAGCGACTTTGACTTTTACAGCTCTGCAAAGCATTTGCAAGCAAGACAATGAACCCTGTAGGTGATCACAGCTGACTTTGTTAAGGTTATTAATTTACTAATAGTTGATTAATTTAGCAACATGCTATTGCAAGGATAAGATCCTATCTTTGGTAATGCAGTAATCTGAGTGATGCTAGAAATCAAGCTGATTGTCTCTATTCCTGAGATGCTGCCTGGCATGCTGTGCTTTGACCAGCAACACATTTGCAGCTGTGATCTCCAGCATCTGCAGACCTCATTTTTTACTGAAACAATCTCTCCCTATCCAAAGAAGTTGAAGGGCTCAGGGAATTCCTTGTCACTAACAGGTAACTAATTTGTGAGCTTCGACCACAAAATCGATTCAATTCCCACCAAGGCAGATGGTGAAATTTGAATTCAACAAAAATCTGGAATATATAGTGGCACCAAAATCAACCATGTAACCACTGTGAATGGTCACTAAAAATCCATATGTTCACTCATGTTCTTCAGGGAGGTAAACTGCCATCTTTACTTGGCATGGTTTTCATGTGACTCCAGGCCTACAGCAATGCAGTTGACCTTTAACTAAAAATTAGACATGGGAAAGAAATGCTGGCTGAACCAGTGACAAGCACATTCCATGTATGAATAAAGAATTTCTATTTTCTATAAAAGATTGAGGAACAAAGCATCAAAGGTGCTGCAGAACAAATTACAATCCAATCATGGTTGAGATAGAACAGTGCAAAACAGTTCTCCTTGCTGTACTAGGCCTAAGGGCCCATTTGGTTAAGAAGGAAGTCTGGAAAGAGCGTCCTCACGGTTGTCACAGGGAAGCAGTCTTGGAAGAGATGTCCTCACAGTCAGTGTCACTGTCAGCATGGATTTATAAAAGGGTGACATTTGTACTTGACAAATTGCCTGAAATGCTTTAAGTGTGGCATTAGTAGAGTTGATCAGGGGAGGCCAGCAGATGCGGCTTATTTGAACTTTCAGAGGGCTTTCAACAAAGTATGATGTAAGAGATTATGTGTAAATTTAAACTGTGAGAGATTGGTGGAAGTGTATTAAAATGGACAGAAAGTTGCTTCGTAAGCAGAAATCAAAGAATAAGAATAAACAGGACTTTCTTCTGAATGGCAGGTAGATACTACAGGAACCAGTTCCATGAATCAAGCTGTAGTAAAAAATGAGGTCTGCAGATGCTGGAGATCACAGCTGCAAATGTGTTGCTGGTCAAAGCACAGCAGGCCAGGCAGCATCTCAGGAATAGAGAATTCGACGTTTCGAGCATAAGCCCTTCATCAGGAATAAGAGAGAGAGAGCCAAGCAGGCTAAGATAAAAGGTAGGGAGGAGGGACTAGGGGGAGGGGCGATGGAGGTGGGATAGGTGGAAGGAGGTCAAGGTGAGGGTGATAGGCCGGAGTGGGGTGGGGGCGGAGAGGTCAGGAAGGAGATTGCAGGTTAGGAGGGCAGTGCTGAGTTGAGGGAACCGACTGAGACAAGGTGGGGGGAGGGGAAATGAGGAAACTGGAGAAATCTGAATTCACACCTTGTGGTTGGAGGGTTCCCAGGCGGAAGATGAGGCGCTCCTCCTCCAGCCGTCGTGTTGTTGTGTTCTGCCGGTGGAGGAGTCCAAGGACCTGCATGTCCTCGGTGGAGTGGGAGGGAGAGTTAAAGTGTTGAGCCACGGGGTGATTGGGTTGGTTGGTTCGGGCGGCCCGGAGGTGTTCTCTGAAGCGTTCCGCAAGTAAGCGGCCTGTCTCACCAATATAGAGGAGGCCACATCGGGTGCAGCGGATGCAATAGATGATGTGTGTGGAGGTACAGGTGAACTTGTGGCGGATATGGAAGGATCCCTTGGGGCCTTGGAGGGAAGTGAGTGTGGAGGTGTGGGCGCAAGTTTTACATTTCCTGCGGTTGCAGGGGAAGGTGCCGGGGGTGGAGGTTGGGTTGGTGGGGGATGTGGATCTGATGAGGGAGTCACGAAGGGAGTGGTCCTTGCGGAACGCTGATAGGGGAGGGCAGGGAAATATATCCTTGGTGGTGGGGTCCGTTTGGAGGTGGTGGAAATGGCGGCGGATGATACATTGTATGCGGAGGTTGGTGGGGTGGTAGGTGAGAACCAGTGGGGTTCTGTCTTGGTGGCGGTTGGAGGAGCGGGGCTCAAGGGCGGAGGAGCGGGAAGTGGAGGAGATGCGGTGGAGGGCATCGTCGATCACATCTGGGGGGAATCTGCGGTCCTTGAAGAAGGAGGCCATCTGGGCTGTGCGGTGTTGGAATTGGTCCTCCTGGGAGCAGATGCAGCGGAGACGAAGGAATTGGGAATATGGGATGGCGTTTTTACAGGGGGCAGGGTGGGAGGAGGTGTAGTCCAGGTAGCTGTGGGAGTCAGTCGGTTTATAATAGATGTCTGTGTTGAGTCGGTCGCCCGAGATAGAAATGGAAAGGTCTAGGAAGGGGAGGGAGGAGTCTGAGACAGTCCAGGTGAATTTCAGGTCGGGATGGAAGGTGTTAGTAAAGTTGATGAACTGTTCAACCTCCTCGTGGGAGCACGAGGCAGCGCCGATACAGTCATCGATGTAGCGGAGGAAAAGGTGGGGGGTGGTGCCAGTGTAGTTGCGGAAGATGGACTGTTCCACATATCCTACGAAGAGGCAGGCAGGCGTTTTTACAGGGGGCAGGTTGGGAGGAGGTGTAGTGCGTTTTTACAGGGGCCATGAATCAAGCTATTCACAATATAGGTTAAGGATTTTGATGAGGAAAGTAAATGTGGTATCTCAAAATTTCACAGATAACACAAAACTGGAACTTAGGGTGAGCTGTGAGGAGAGTGTAGAGATATTACAGAGTGATTTGGACATAGGAACATAAGAATTAGGAGTGGAGATAGGCAAGTCACCCCTTCCAGCTCACTGTGCCATTTAACAGGATCATGGCTGACCTTATCCTAATCTCAACTCCACTTTCCTGTCTGCTCCCCATCGTTTCTTTTTTTGCTGTTTTTCACCAGAAACATACCTATTTCTTTCTTGAATTTGAAATTGATTGTGCCTCCAATACACTCTGGGATAGTGAGTTGCACAGATTCACAACCCTCTGAGAGTAGACTTTCATCATCTTAGATTTGAACCTTTCTTCCCTCACTCTGTTTCTATGATCTCTTGTCCTAGACTGGGTCACAAAGGGGGGGACCAACTGATCAATGTCCATCTTATCAATCTCCTTTAGCATTTTATACACCTCAAGCAGGTTCCCCTCACTTCCCCCACCCACCCACTCCCACTCCCACCACCATAGGTCTGAACTTCAGTGAGTACAAACCAAAGCTATTCAATTGTTCCTCATACGACAGTCCTTTCATCTCTGGAATCAACTGGTGAACCTCCTCTGAACTGTTTCTAGTGCCATCACATCCTTCCTCAAGTCAGGAGACTAAAACTGGACACAATTTTCCAGGTGTGGTCTCACCAACACCTTATATAATTGTAACACTACTTCTTTATTCTTATGATCCAGTCTTTTTACAATAAATGCTAGAATTCCATTTGCCTTTCTTATTATATGCAGCACCTGCACACCCATCTGCCAGATTCTTGTCCATTCCTTTAACCTATTAATATCCATCTGTAAACTCTTTATCTTCTCCTCACTGTCTGCTTTCCCACATATTAGTGTAATCTGCGAATTTTATGTGATACACTCTGTCCCTGCTTCCAGATCATTTATATAGAGATTAAGTAGTTGAGGTCAGAAAACTGAACCCTGCATCACCTGTGAAATTACAGTTTGTCATCCAGAGAAGGACCCATTTATCTCCATTCTCCACTTTTTATCAGTCATCCAAATGTTTACCCAAGCCCATACTGTATCCTTAATTCCCTGGATTTATCCTTTCGGATCAGTCTTTTGTGGGGCACTTCGTAAAATGCCTTCTGGAAGTCTAAATATACCACATCCACTGGATCACCATGATCCACTTACTGCTTACATCCTCAAAGAATTCCAAGTTTGTCAAGCATGACTAGCCCTTCATGAAACTGTTCTGACATCAGTGAATTGAGCTTTGTTTTTTCAAGGGTTCAGTTAATTCCTCTTTTAAAGTTTACGCCAGCAACTTCCCCACTCCAGAGGTCAAACTAAATTGTCTACAGTTTCCCACTTTTTGCCTATCTCCATTTTTAAATAAGGGTGTCACAGCAGCATATTTGTCATCCACTGATATCTTTCCAGAATCATAAAATCTCTATAGTGTGGAAACAGGCACTTCAGCCCAACAAGTCCACACTGACCCGAAGAGTAGCCCACCCAGAGCCATTCACCTACCCTATTACTCTACATTTACCCCTGATTAATGCACCTAACCAACACATCCCTGAACCCTATGGGCAATTTAGCATGGCTAATACACCTTAACTGCACATCTTTGGACTGTGGGAGGAAACTAAAGCAGCTGGAGGAAACCCACGCAGACACGGAGAGAATGTACAAACTCCACACAGACAGTCGCCCGAAGCTGAGCCACCATGCCACCATAATTGTCTCCCAGGATGTGTTAATGGGCCAGCACTTGCTGGGCCAAATAACTTCCATTTTTGCAGTATGTTTTTGGCACACTCCCTCTACCTGCTCTGTGCTCCTTCAACCTGACTAGTATCACACACGAGTGTTGGAAACAACAGAATAGCATTCAGCCCATTGAGGTAGATCATTGGACATCAGCATGGCCGATGTTGGGCTTCAACACCACCTTTTATTTTGCTCACTCATGGGCCTCGCTGGCTGGGCCCAGCATTTATTGCCTGTCCCTGATTGCCCCCTTCAGAAGGTGATGATGAACTGCCTTCTTGAACCACTGCAATCTGCCTGTTGTGGGTTGACCCACAATGCCCTTATGGAGGGAATTCCAGGATATTGACCCAGTGACAGTAAAGGAATGGCAATATATTTTCAAGTCAGGATGGTGAGTGGCTTGGAAGGGAACTTACTGGTGTCTCTATGTATCAGTTGCCTTTGTCCTTCTAGATGGAAATTGTCGTAAGTTGGGAAGGTGCTGTCTAAGAGTAAATTTCTGCAGTGCATTGAAAGATAGGACACACTCTGCTACCGAGCATCGGTGGTGGAGGGAGTGGATGTTTGTGGATGTGGTGCTAATCAAGCAGACTGCTTTGTACTGGATGGTGTCAAGCTTCTTAAGTGTTGGAGCTGCACCCATCCAGGCAAGTGGGGAGTATTCCAGCACACTCCTGACTTGCCTGCTCTCCATCTCCCATGATTCCTGAGACTGCGCCTCTGCCAGACTTAAAAGTATTCAGTAATGGAGTATTCACGCTACTCTCATGAGGACAACTGAATAGGTTCACAGCCCTTTAAATGAAGTTGTTTTTTCATATTACAGTCTTAAAAAATAGGTCAGCTGAACTGAGCCTGTGCTGCCCATGTATTATAACTGAACATCCATCACTGCCTCAAACTCCAAACACCAACCACTCTCTCTGTAATATGCTCAACAGCCAAGTGTCCGCAGTTCCTGGGGGTTGCAAAATCTACTGGTCAGGATCCCTCTGAGGGAAGTAATTTCATAGAATCCCTACACTGTGGAAGGAAGATGTTCAGCCCATCAACTGCACTGACCCTCAAAGAATCTAGGGAATTTTGGAAAATCATAACTAATGCATCCATTATTTCTGCTGCCACCTCCTTTATGACTGTCAGTTGCAGGCCATTAGGCCCCAGGGATTTATCTGCCTTTAACCTCATCAGTTTGCTGAATACCTTTTCCCTAGTTATAGTTCCTCTGTAGTAACTGCAGTTTTTGGAAAGAAATTATTAGTTTCCACTGTGAAAAGAGAGACAAAATATTGGTTTATTGCCTCTGTCATTTCTGAGTTTCCCATTATGACTTTACCAGCAGATGACACCAAAATTGGAGGTGCAGTGCATAGCGAAGAAGGTTATGTCAGAGTACAAAGGGATCTTAATCAAATAGGCCAGTGGGCTGAGGAGTGGCAGATGGAGTTTAATTTAGATAAATGTAAGGTGCTGCATTTTTGGAAAGGCAAATCAGAGCAAGACTTCTACATTTAATGGTAAGGTCATGGGGAGTGTTGCTGAACAAAGAGACCTAGGAGTGCAGGTTCATAGTTCCTTGAAAGTGGAGTCAGAGGTAGGTTGGATAGTGAAGAAGGTGTTTGGTATGCTTTCCATTATTGGACAGAGCATAGAGTATAAGAGTTGGGAGGCATGTTGCAGCTGTACAGGACATTGGTTAGGCCAATGTTGGAATACTATGTGCTATTCTGGTCTCCTTCCTATCAGAAGGGTGTGGTGAAACTTGAAAGGGTTCAGAAAAGATTTACAAGATTATTGTCAGGGTTGGAGGATTTGAGCTATAGGGAGAGGCTAACTAGGGTGGAGCTGTTTCATAGAGGTTTATAAAATCATGAGGGGCATGGATAAGGTAAATAGGCAAGATATTTTCCCTGGGGAGGAGGAGTTCAAAGCTAGAGGACATGGGTTTACGGAGAGAAGGGAAAAATTTAAAAGGAGCAACTTTCCATGCAGAGTGTGGTGTTTGTATGGAATAAGCTGCCAGAGGAAGTGGTAGAAGCTGGTACAATTACATATTTAAAAGGCATCTGGATGGGTATATGATTGTGAAGGGTTTAGAGCTGGCAAATGGGACTGGATTAGGTTAGATATTTGGTCGGCATGGTTGAGTTGGAGTGAAGGGTCTGTTTCTGTGCTGTATACCTCTATGACTCTATTTATGCCATCTAATGGACCAGCATTTACTTTCACTATTTTCTTCCTTTTCATATGTTTAGAGAAGTTTTGATATTGGTGCTTCTATTTTCTGCTAGTTTCCTTTCGTAGTTCATTCTAGCTCTTTTGATTTAGTTTTTAGTAACCCTTTGCTGACCTTTAAAGTTCTTCCAATCCTACAGAATGCCACTACCTTTTGGAGTATGATATGCCCTAGTTTTTGCCTTTATGTTATCCCTAACCTCCTTATTAATCCCTGGATGATTTTTCACCTTTTAAGAATTCCTCTTCCTCTCAGGAATAGACTTTAATTAAGAGGTTAGTGAGTTTTGAGAAGATTTGTAGCTGGGGTTGAGGTTCTGGATGTAGGTTTGCTTGCTGAGCTTGAAGGTTTGCTTTCAGACATTTCCTCACCATACTAGGTAACATCTTCAGTGAGCCTCTGGTCAAGGCACTGTTGATGATTCCTGCTTTTTATTTATATGTTTGGGTTTCTTTGCATTGGTAATGCCATGTACTGTGGTGATGTCATTTCCTATAATGACGTCATTTCCTGTTCTTTTTCTCAGGGGGTGGTAAATCGGGTCGAAGTGAATGTGTTTGTTGATAGAGTTCCATTTGTGTCGTTGAGCTAATCATCCTCAATTGTTTCATTGATGACCTCTGTCCATCATAGATTCAAAAGTGAGGATATTCATTGATTATTACACAATGTTCAGATATATTTGTGAATCATCAGGTGCTGAGATGATCTGTCAATGCTCATGCGCAGCATAATTTTGACAACATTCAAGCTTTTACTGATAAATAACATTTACTCCAGGCAATGACTATCTCGAACAAAAGAGAATCAAACTTTCTTGACATTCGGTGGCATATCATCCCTGACTTCCTCCCTATTAACATCTATAGGGTTACAATTGAACAGAAACATACCAAGACAAGCCATATAAATACAGTGGCTACAAGAACAAATCAGAGACTTGAAATTACAGTTATAGAGTCGTACAATAAGGAAACAGAGTCTTCGGTCCAACTTATCCATGCCAACCGGATATCCTAAATTACAAAGATGATAAATGAGGGCAGGGCCATTGACATAATCAATATGGATTTCAGTAAGGTGTTCAACAAGATTACTCATGGTAGACTGGTTAGCAAGGTTAGATCACATGGAATACTTGGAGAACCAGCCTACGGATACAGAACTGGCTTGAAGGAAGAAGACAGATGGTGTTGGTGGATGGTTGCTTTTCAGACTAGAGGCCTGTGACCGGCAGTGTACCACAAAGATTGGGAATGGGTCCACTGCTTTTTATCATTTATTTAAATTATTTGGACACGAAAGTAGGAGGTATGGTTAGTAAGTTTACAGATGACATCAAAAGTGGATGTATCATAGATAGCAAAGAAAGTTACCATAAGGTACAATGGGATCTTGATCAGATGAGCTAATGACAGATGAAGTTTAATTTCGATAATTGCAAGGTTTTGCATTTGGGAAAGGCATGTCAGGGCAGGAGTTGTACACTTAATGGTAAGGTCCTGGGGTGTGTTACTGAGTGCAGGTTCATAGTTCCTCATAGTGGAGTCCCATTTGCCAGCATTTGGCCCATATTCCTCCAAACCCTACCCATTCAGATGCCTGTTAAGTGTTAATTGTACCAGCCTCCACCACTTCCTCTGGCTGCTCATTCAATCAATGCACCAACCTCTGTGTCAAAAAGTTGTCTCTTAAATCCCTTTTAAATCTTTCCCCTCTCACCTTAACCAGTGCCCCCTAGTTTTGGACTCCCAACCCAGGGAAAAAGAGCTTGGCTACTCAACCTTTCCATGTACCTCACGATTTTATATACCTCAATAAGGTCACCCCTCAGCTTCCAATGCTCCAGGGAAAACAGCCCCAGCCTATTCAGCCTCTCCCTATAGCTCAAACCCTGGTAACATCCTTGTAAATCTCTTTTGAAACCTTGCAAGTTTCACAACATCCTTCCTACAGCAGGGAGACGAGAATTGAATTCAGTATCCCAATAGTGGCCAAACCAATGTCTTGGACAGCTGCAATATAACCTCTCAACTCCTATACTCAATGCACTAACCAATAAAAGTGAGCATACTAAACACCTTCTTCACTATCCTGTCTACCTGGTACTCATTCTGTGAAATCCAAGATGGAGGACGGGAAAATGGTTGCAGCTGTGAGGACTGTTCGCTTTGAGGTATTTTCAGTGTTGGATCTGATTTCCTCAAATTCTAGGAACAGAAATTACTGTTTAATAAGTTGTTGCATTGTTTTTGAACATTGGAAAAAAAGATCAAAGCAATAGATCTTTAAAAAGGAGGAAAAAAGACAAAGCAGGGACAATGTGGAAGATGAAACAAATGGAGGTAACCCTGCACAGCTGTTTGAATTTTGCAGAGAAAAACACATTTCATGTCAATATAAACCCAGTTCACAATCCATACTGCACAAGTCAGGAGCAAGAGGAGATGTTGCCCACTTGACTGGGTGATGGTAGCTCCAACAACACTCAAAAGCTTGTCAACATCCACAAAAGCAGCCTGCTGGATTGGCACTCTGTTGACTATCCTCAATATTCACACCTTGAGACCTGTACATGAAACACGGGTTACACCTGAACTGGAGGGGCACCAACATCCTGGGCAGGAGGTTTGCTGGAGCTCTTCAGGATGGTTTAAACTAGATTGCTTGGGGGAATGGGAACCAGAGTTAAAGATCAGATAATGGAGTAGGTAGTGAACAGCCAGATACAGCGTGCAGTGAATCTGTGAGGAGGGATGGGCACTTGATAGGGCAAAGGTGCAGTCAATGTGATGGGTTGAAGTGTGTCTATTTTAATGTAAGTAGTATCAGGAATAAGGGTGACAAACTCAGAGCATGGATCAGTACTTGGAACTATAATGTTGTGGCCATTACCAAGACTTAGATATCACAGGGGAAGGAATAGTTGTTTGATGTTCCAGGATTTAGATGCATTAAAAAGAATTGGGGGGGGGGGGGAGGTAAAAGAGGTGATGGAGTGGCATTACTAATCAGGGATAGTATCACAGCTACAGAGCCAGTATGGGTAAAAGTCAGAAACAGGAAAGGAGCGGTCACTTTATTGGGAATTTACTACAGACCACACACCCCACAGGAAACGCAACAGAGACATGGAAGAGCAGATTAGGAGGCAGATTTTGGAAAGGTGCAGAAGTAACAGGGTTGTTGTCATGGGCAACTTTGACCTCCCTAATATTCTCTAATAGTAGCTGGTGAAATATTTTAAAAATGGATGGCATGGTGGCTCAGTGGTTAGCACTGCTGCTTCACAGTGCCAAGGGCCAAGGTTCGATTCCCATATCATCTGTGTGGAGTTTGCACTTTCTCCCTGTGTCTGCGTGGATTTCTTCCAGGTGCTCCGATTTCCTCCCACAGTCTAAAGATGTGCAGGTCAGGAGAATCAATCATGCTAAATTGCTCATAGTGTTAGGTGCATTAGTCAAAGATAAATGTAGGAGAATGGGTCTGGGTGGGTTACTCATCAGAGAGTCAGTGTGGGCTTGTTGGGCCAAACGGCCTGTTTCTACACTGGAGGGAATCTAATCTAATCTAATCTAATCTAAATTGATTGGAACCTTCTTAGTTCAAATAGTTTGGATGGGACAGTTTTTTTTTCAGGTGTGTCCAGAAAGGGTCCCTTACTCAATATGTAGATAGAAAAGCGCAGCAGGTCAGGCAGCATCCAAGGAGCAGGAGAATCGGCGTTTTGGGCATGAGCCCTTCTTCTGGAAATCCTGAAGAAGGGCTCATGCCCGAAACATCGATTCTCCTGCTCCTTGGATGCTGCCTGACCTGCTGCGCTTTTCCAGCAACACATTTTCAGCTCTGATCTCCAGCATCTGCAGTCCTCACTTTCTCCTCAATATGTAGATAGGCCAACTAAAGGGAAGCCGATATTGGATTTGGCACTTGGCAATGAACCATGGCAGGTGTCAGATGTCTCAATGGGAGAGCATTTTGGTGATAATGATCACAACTCCCTGACCTTTACGATATGCATGGAGAGTGATAGGAGCAATCGGTATGGGAAAATATTGAACTGGGGGAGGAGGAATTACAATGCTGTTAGGCAGGAACTGGGGTGCCTAAGCTGGGAACAGATGTTCTCAGGGAAATGCATGACAGAAATACAGAGGTTGTTTAGGAAGCACTTGCTGATAGGGCTGGACAGGTTTGTCCCACTAAGGCAAGGAAGAGATGGCAGGTTGAAAGAACCTTGGGTGAGAAGGGATGTGGAACATCTCATGAAGAGGAAGAAGGAAGCTTACTTAAGGTTGAGGAGGCTGAGATCAGACAGGGTTTTAGAGCATGACAAGGTAACCAGGAAGGAACTTAAGAATGGACTTAGGAGAGCTAGAAGGGAGCATTAAAAAGCTTTAGAGGGTAGGATTAAGGAAAATCCCCAAAACATTCTACGCTTATGTGAGTAACAAGAAGATGGCCAGAGTGAGGGTAGGACTGATCAAGGATAGTGGAAGGAACTTGCGCCTGGAGTCAGAGGAGGTGGGGGAGTCCTTAATGAATACTTTGCTTCAATATTCACTACTAAGAGGGATGTTGACATTTCTGAGGACAGCATGAAACAGACTGATATATTAGAAAGATTAATGCTAGGAAGGAGGATGTGCTGAAAATTTTGAAAAACATAAGGATAGATAAATCTCCTGAACCAGATGGGATGTACCCAAAGTTACTACAGGAAGCAGGAGAAGAGATTGCTGTGCCTTTGGTGATGTTTTTTGCATTCTCACTGTCTACTGGAGTGGTGCCAGATGTTTGGAGAGTGGCAAATATTATTTCCTTGTTCAAGAAAGGGCATTAGGGATAATCCGGGGAATTACATACAAGTCAGTCTTAGGTCTGTGGTGGGCAAAGTATTGGAAAGGATGCTGAGAGACAAGATTTATGATTATTTGGAAAACCATAGTTTAATTAGAGATAGTCAGCATGGTTTTGTGAGGGGAAGATCATGCCTCACAAACCTTATTGAATTCTTTGAAAATGTGACAAAACATGTTGATGAAGATAGAGTAGTGGATGTGGTGTACATGGATTTTAGCAAGGCTTTTGATAAGGTTTCCCATGGTAGGGTCATTCAGAAATAAGGAGACATAGGATACAGGAAAATCTGGCTGTCTGGATACAGAATTGGCTGGCCCAGAGAAGACAGAGAGTGATTGTAGATGAAAAGTATTCATCTTGGATCTCGGTGACCAGTGGTGTTCCACAGGGTTCAGTTCTGGAACCTCTGCTCTTTGTGATTTTTATAAAAGACTTGGATAAGGAAGTGGATGAGTAAGTTTGCCAAGGACTTGAAGTCTGGTGGAGTTGTGTATAGTGTGGAGGGCTGTGGTCAGTTGTAGTGGGACATTAACAGAATGCAGACCTGGATTGATAACTGGCAGGTGGAGTTCAGCCTGGAAAAGTGCAAACTCATTCACTTTGGAAGGTCGAATCTGAATGCAGAATACAGAGTTAAAGGCAGGAGTTTTGACAGTGTGGAGGAACTGAGGGATCTTGGGGTCCGTGTTCATAAGATTTCCCAAGTTGCTACCCAAGTTGATAGAGCTGTTAAGAAGGTGTACGGTGTGTTGGCTATCAGTCACAGGGGTTTTGAGTTTAGGAGCCACAGATTATGCTGCAGATCTATACAGCCCTGGTTAGACCACACTTGGAACATTGTGTTTAGTTCTGGTTGCCTCATTATAGGAAGGATGTGGAAACTTCATGGACGGTGCAGAGGGGATTTACCAGGCTGCTGCCTGGTTAGGAGGGCATGTCTTATGAAGAAAGCTTGAGGGAGCTAGGGCTTTGCTCATTGGAGCTTAGAAGGATGAGAGGCGACTTGATAGAGGTATATAAGATGTTGAGAGGCATAGATAGAGTGAGTAGCCAGAGGCCTTTTCCAACAACACATTCTCCCCACGTCAGTGTGAGTTTCCTCCATGTGTTCTGGTTTCCTCCCACAGTCCAACGATTGCAGGTTAGGTGAATTATCCATGCCAAATTGGTTGGAGTGTCCAGAGATGTGTAGGTGAGGTGCATTAGTCAAGGGTAAATATAGAATAATAGGGTAAGAGAACGGGTCTGGGTAGGTTACTCTTCAAAGGGTCAGTATGGACTTCTTGGGCCAATGGGCCTATTTCCATACTGTGGGGATTCTATTCTATATATGACAGAAATATCTATCATGAGGGCATAATTTTAAGGTAATTGCGGGAAGGATGAGGGGAGATGTTAAGGTAGGTTCTTTTCACAGAGATTGGTGGGTGCCTGGAATGCATTGCCAGCAGTGGGAAGAGAGTCAGCGACATTAGGGACACTTAAGATAGTATAATGAAGGGTATGTAGGTTAGTCTGATCTTAGAGTACGGTAAAAAGGCCGGCATAACATTGCGGACCAAAGGGCCTGAACCGTGCTGTACTGTTCTTTGTTCTATGTCTATGGTCTATGATTAGTTAAAGAAAGGATGATATACACTAGTCTTTCTGGTATTCAAAATATATGTTTTTTTTTTGGGACACTAAATTACAACCTAAATACGATATTATATTAATCTCTGCTGTGTGCTGACATAAGAAATTCATTGCACCCAATTTGTGTCAGGTCTAAATTGCAATAATAATTCCAATTCTTCCCTTGGTTTGCAGCCAGGCTTGCCAGATAACAACAGGCAGTGGGAATCTAACTTTAAATTCCATCCTATGCTCAAGAATTCTGAGGCTAAATGTACCACCTGCAAGCTAAAGTTTTAATACCTTCAATGCAGAATGAAAATACAACTGGCAACTTTCTGCTCTGACTGGCAAAACACTATACTTACTGACCAAGCCACAAGAGCAAAACTTCCCAAAGTGAGTGTCAGGACCCCAATTAAGATCACAAGCTGCAATTGTGGGAATTGCGAAGTCAGAGGAAGCAATAGCTACCATGGAACCTTTGAGAGAGATATTATAGCTGGACCTGCGCTTAAACAGGCTTCCCATCTCATAGTTCTCACAGAGATTGTGACAATCCTCCAGCCATGAAATGGGGTCACAGCGGGGAAAAAAGATTGGGAAGGACTGTGTTAGAGTTAGGCTATTTCTCAAAACATGAAATACGACTTCAGATTTTATCTCACCACCAATCTGAAGAATGTTTTTTGTAACAAACAATCACCTCTGCTCTGACATTATAGATATGCTTTTGAAATTTTTTTTTGCAGGAAAAGTAAGAGTGAACTTAGATTTATGTATAACACCTTTCATAACATTAAAAATCACACAACTTCAAGTTATAGTCCAACAGGCTTATCTGGAATCACTAGCTCTTAGACCACTGGTCCTTCATCAGGTGGTTGTGGAGCAGGACCATAAGACACAGAATTTATTGCAAAAGAATACGGTGTCATGCAACTGAAATGATATATTGAACAAATCTAAGCTGGCGTTAAATCTTTCATCTTTTAGAATGGGTTGCAGGTTTTGGGTCATTAATGTGTAAATCCCAGGACTACCTTTAAGCTACATTCTTGAGATAACTTAAGGTTTAATAAAAAAAGGTGACATCTCAGCTCAGACAATGCATTAAAGGTGTAAGGTTAGAGTCTGCCTGTATCCCAATCTTGAGTCAGACTGGTTCTATTCCAATGTAGACACAGCCTGCAGACTGTGTGCTTTTTGAGCAAAATAGAATGTGTGTGTATGAGAGAATGTGTGCATGTGAGTGTGTGAGTGTGAGTGCATGACAGAGAATGTATGTTTGTGCGTACATGCTTGGTAGAGTGTGTGCATGAATGTGACAGAGAATAAACCTATGAGCGGGTGTGGGCATGGGTCAGAGTGTTGGCGGTGAATGTGTGTGTATGAGAGAGGGTCTGCGTGAGTGTGTGAGTATGTAAGAGTGTGTGTGAAAGAGACTGTGTAGTGCAGTGGAGTTACCTGTAGTATGACATGAACCCAAGGTTCTGGTTAAGGCCATCCTCATAGATACCAAACTTGGCTATCAACCTCTGATCAGCCACTCTGTGTTGTTGCGTATCCCGAAGTAGATCCAAGGCCAAATATTACTGACTGCTGGAGTGTTCCCCAACTGGGAGGGAATATCCTTGTCGAGAGTTTGTTGCACAGTATCCATTCATCCGTTGCCGTGGCACCTGCTTGGTCTTGCCAATGTTCCATGCCTCAGGACATCCTTGCCTGCTGTACATGCCATAGACCATGTTGGCCGAGTCACATGAGTACCTGCTGTGTACATGGTGGGTCGTTTCCCCACGTATAATGGTGGTATCCATGTCGACACTCTGACACGTCTTGGTTTCCATATTGACACTCTGACATGTCTCGCAGTGGTTGCCGTGACAGGGTTGTACGGTATTTTGTGGTCAATGTTGTCCTGAAGACTGGGCAGTTCGCTGCGAACAATGGCCTGTTGCAGGTTTGGCGGTTGTTTAATGGCAAGAAGTGGAGGCGTAGGGAATATCTTGGTGAGATGCTCATCCTCATTGACAATGTGTGCTGGCCGCGAAGAACACAGTGTAGTTTCTCCGCTCAGTACTTGACAATGAAGGGTACCCTTTCAATTGCATCCCGTGTCTGTCTCCTGAGGAGATCATTACTGTTTCTCACTGTGGTATGTCGGAACTAGCAATCGATGAGTTGAGCATCGTACCCTGTTCACATGAGGGCGTCCTTCAGCACTTTCAGGTGTCCATTGCATTATTCCTCATCTGAACAGATCCTGTGTATGCATTGGACTTGTCTGTGGGTGATGGCTGTTTTAATATGTTCAGGATGGGAAATGCAGCATCATGAGATTATCCATGAGATTGCGGTAGAGTGAGGTATTGAGGCGCTCGTCCTTGATGGAGATGCGTGTGTCCAAGAATGAGACAGATACTAAAGAGTAGAGATTGATTAGAGTGGTGCTGGAAAAGCACAGTAGGTCAGGCAGCATCCAAGGAGCAGAAAAATATGGTGTATACTGCTGGTTGGAGGTTCTTGCAGCAAAGACGTCTTGTTCAAACTCATACATGAAAATGTTGGCATATTGAGGTGCAAATTTGACCAAATCATTGTCAACATGGATACCACCACTACATATGAGGACACCAACCACCATGTAAGCTGGCAGGTACTCATGTGACTCGGCCAAAGTTGCCTATCACATATGCTGCAGGCAAGCATACCTTAAAGGATGGTACATTGGCAAGACCAAACAAATGCTACAATAATGGGTGAATGGACACTGTGCAACAATCACCAGTCAAGGATGTTTGCTCCCAATCAGGGACATTCGGCCTTGGATCTACGGTTGACCATCTTCCAAGGTGGAATTCGGGATATGCAACAATTGGCGGCACGGTGGCACAGTGGTTAGCACTGCTGCCTCACAGCGCCTGGAGACCCGGGTTCAATTCCCGACTCAGGCGACTAACTGTGTGGAGTTTGCACGTTCTCCCCGTGTCTGCGTGGGTTTCCTCTGGGTGCTCCGGTTTCCTCCCACAGTCCAAAGATGTGCGGGTCAGGTGAATTGGCCAGGATAAATTGCCCGTAGTGTTAGGTAATAGGGGTAAATGTAGGGGTATGGGTGGGTTGCGCTTCGGCGGGTCGGTGTGGACTTGTTGGGCCGAAGGGCCTGTTTCCACACTGTAAGTAATCTAAGTAATCTAATCTAATCTAATCAATTCTGAGTGGTCAAGCAGTGTAGCCAAGTTCAGTAGCCATGAGGATGGCCTCAACTCGGACCCCACGTTCATGTCACACTACAAGTGACTCCACTATGCTAAATATACACACACAAACACATACACACACTCTCACATACTCACACACACACACACACACACACACACAGATGCTCTCTCATACACACACTCTCTCTCATACGCACACATATATACCTCCCACATTCATACCCATGCATATACCTTTCACAGATTTATACTCCATCACACTCACGTACATGCTCTACCAAGCACGCACACACGCAAATACACACTCACGTGTACTCACACTCACATGCGCACACTCACTCTCTCTGTCATGCACACATACACAAGACAATGCGGTAAATTTGCATTTGCAGAATTGTATTTGCAGCTACATTCTATTTTGCTCAAAAAGTACACAGTCCACAGGCAGTCAATCCATATAACATTTTATCAATTCCTACTTTGGAAATAGAACCAGTCTGACTCAAGTTTGGGATATAGACAGACTCTAACCTTACACCTTTAATGGAGGGATCTCAACTATCTGGCACTCGATTATCCGAATTTTGGATTATCCAAACAAGATCGCAAGGTCCTGATGCTTGGCTAAACTATATCATCCGGCATTTGATTATCTGGCATTTGATAAACCAAATGAAATACTCCCCACCTGATTTGTATAATCGAGGTTCCTCTGCATATCATTTCAGTTGCATGACACTGTAATCTTTTGCTATAGATTCTGTGTCTTATGATCCTGCTCCACAGCTACCTTATGAAGGAGCAACACTCTGAAAGCTAGTACTTCTAAATAAACTTGTTGGACTATAGCCTGGTGTTATGTGATTTTTAACTTTGTCTACCCCAGTCCAACACCAGCACCTCCACACCTTTCATTACTTTCACATATCCCATAGCATTCAAAACTACTTTGAAAGATCATCGCCATTGTGAAAAGTTGGAACAAAATAAACTAGATTACAGTAGATTAATGGATAATTAAATACTGGTGTAATACTGGAAATATGACAGTCAATTTATGCACTTTAAATTGTACAAACAGCAATAAAGTAAGAACTAGATAATCCATATAATGATGTTGGTCAAGAGATATATATCACTCAGGAAGAATGATTGAAACACGATGTTTGCATAAACATCTTTTTGAAGTGTTCTTTGAGGACCAACAGATAACTGGAATTATTACACCTTGGTTTCATCTTGAATTTCCACTTTTATGCGATGTGATCATGCATGAAGCTGCCAGTTTTGTTACAATTTTGGATTTCCAGTAAAGCCATGTACAAGCATAATAATCAATTCCAGTGCAAGTGGGTCCATTCTGCAATGCAAACCATCCATCAACACTAGCGAACTCTCATTATTCAAACTTTACTATACTTAAAGAACAACAAAAGCATTTTCTTTTTTTTATTATTTTGACAGCAATAAGAGCAACAATATTCATTTAAGTAAAGTATCTTTAGCAGAAGAAGATATCGTTATAGGAGAACAAACAATCAAAGGTTGTCACTGAGCTGATGAAATGAATAAGATGGTCAAAGAGGTAGGTTTAATGCTTGTCTTTATCATAGTATCCCTACAGTGTGGAAGCAGGCAATTTGGGCCATCAAGTCCACACCCATCCTCTGAAGACCATCCCACCCAGAGCCACTCAATCCCTGTAAATCTGCAGTTCACATGGCTAATCCATCTCGCCTACACATCCCTGGATGCTATGGGCAATTTAACATGACCAATCCACCTAAACTGCACATATTTGGACTGTGAGAGGAAACTGGAGCACCCGGAGAAAAACCCATGCAGACACTGGAGAATGTACAAGATGATTAGGGGTTTAGATAGGGTAGACACTGAGAACCTTTTTCTGTTAATGGAGTCAGCTGTTACTAGGGGACACAGCTTTAAATTAAGGGGTGGTAGGTATAGGACAGATGTTAGGGGTAGATTCTTTACTCAGCGGGTTGTGAGTTCATGGAATGCCCTGCCAGTAGCAGTGGTGAACTCTCCCTCTTTATGGTCATTTAAGCGGGCATTGGATAAGCATATGGAGGTTATTGGGCTAGTGTAGGTTAGGTAGACTTTGGTCGGCGCAACATCGAGGGCCGAAGGGCCTGTACTGCGCTGTATTTTTCTATGTTCTATGTTCTAATGTGCAAATTCCGCACAGACAGTTGCCTGAGGATTGAATTGAACCTTGTCCGTGACCCTGTGAGGCAGTGTGAGTAACCACTGAGTCACTATGCCACCATTTAAAGATGGAAAAGTGATAGAGAGTATGTTTTCAGGGGGTAACTCTAGAGATCAGTGGCTAGCAAAAAGCAAGGAGAATGAGAGACTTATGAATAATCAGGATTGAATTAATAGAGTTCTGCAAGGATTGTAAGGCTGGAGGAAGTATTGTAGAGAGGAATGAGGCCAGGAAGTTTAATAGCAGATGAGAATTTTACTTTTGAAATTTTGGCTGACCAGAGGCCAATATAAGTACATTGTGGACTAAATTTGAAACAAAATGGACTCAATATATGGAAGATTATAGGAAAGTTTGCAACCTATCATCTTGTCCTTGATTATTTCAGAGTTTGTTCTCTATTGTAAGATTTTGTTAAATTGCAGTACAATGAGAATTTTAAGATGTCTCTAAGGAGACAAGACTTACATTTTGTATGCCATGCATCTAGAAAGCTAAACTCCTCAAAGTGAATTGATTGAGCATACTAATCTACTAAAAGGATCCTGCAGTAACAAATTGTACTTTCTTCATTTCTGGTCAGTGTTGTACTTATTAATTTTTGATGAAAAGTTAAAATGTGATACAAATTCTGCAGTACCTATTAGTCACATACATTGTTTTATTCTGTCATTTAGTTTCTGTTTGAATGTGTAATTAACAAGTAATATTAAAGGTACAGAACACAGACCTATGTACGATTTTAAGTCCGATCATGGTTTGCATTGAATAGTCAATAAGCTTTTCCATTAAATAGGTATGACCATCTAGCTCCATTTCAAGGTCAATCATTCTGAGTGATCACATATCCATTTACAATATATTGAGGGAGTAGACCATAAATTAATTAATGTTGACAACCACAACTAATGGAATGTGTTTATTTATTTTTTTCTTTTGCCTATTTTTCTAATCAACTGTTCAGAGATATTGTTACACTAGTGCAGGTGGGACTTTAACCTTAGGTATCCTGATTCACAGATAGAGACTCCAGCTCTGTTCCACAATAGGCTCCCTTATTATTATTTTCATCCTTTTTGAGGCAAATAGATCACAACAGCTGCTTTCTATTCAGGCTTGTTCAAGTTTCTGATGGACTATAAGTGACGTAATCAGATTTCCTAGGAAAGGCAACTGGACAGGCATTTGAAGGGAGCTAATTTAACAGGTTATTCAGGGAACAAATACTGAGCTGTCGGCTGAATTGGACAACATGTTGAAAGAGCCAGTGCAGGTGTAATAGAACAAATCCTGCATTCTCCCCTTCTTTTTTTCTGTAAGGTTGTATCAGGTTAATAATACTTCATGAAGAAATGTCAAAGCAAATGACCTCCAGATAGATATGGAATTCTGTGCACTTCATCTCTATAATGTTAGAGAGAGAGAGACACGCTAAGCTCAAAAAATGAATGACTCAGGAGTTTGCAACTGTGTAGAATCATGGTCAGTAAAGATGTTTATGAGAATGTAGATTTAATTGAGGAACCCATACTGCATCAAAAGCTTTAAGAGCAATGCATTTGGGATTAATAAACACCAATTAAAACTTGAAATTGGATTACAGCCTCTATTTTAAAGACGTTGAGAAAGGCGAACCAAAGAATTATTAAGCACTTAACCTAACATCTGCTGTTGGCAAGTTATTAAAAGTCTGTAATTAAAGGGAGATTGACACTTTGAAAATGTTTAGCTGAAACCCAGGATGGGTTTCGAAAGAGTAGTGAGGTTTGCTGAACCTGATCGAAGTTTTTGAAAAGGTAACTGAAGTGGAGGAAAGGAAACGTTGGGTGTTATTTCCATGGACGTCCAGCAAGCATTAGAAAAATTCTCACATGAGAGACTGCAGGCCAAAGAAGAATTTAAGGCAACAATTGGCCCAATTAGGAAATCAATGGTGTTGTAACTCTGTATGTGTCTCTGGCATTGATTTTTGTAAACCAGTGAATCCATGCTGTGCTGCTTTGCAAGGACTAGTGCTGTCCCCTGATTTGCTGGAAGGCCCAAGCATGAACAGTGCCTTCAATTGGTACTGTAGTCAGTCTAGTTGACTGCCTTCCCCTTGTGGTCAGGAACCATCACTTCCCAAACACCACCTTCATGAAGACTGGAAGCTTCGTAGGAGCAGATCAGGCTCGAGGGGCCAAATGACCTACATCTGTTTCTATTTTGTATGTTTCATATTTTGTACACTGGCAGACGATGCCAGTTAATAACGAGATTTAGTCCTTCTAAGCCTTCATTTCCATGATGAATATTTTGATTGTCTGTTTTATGTACTGTTAGTTGACGGAGGAATTTTTATCAGGAAGATAATGTTAAACTAGAAAACACCTTATCTTTCCACTGGATATTTTTACATACACATGGAACAGTCAGATAGTCTGTTGTCTCAGCTACATAATGAGAATTTTCTAAATCTCTCAAGACCACACTGAGCTTTGAGCTTCATTTCTCCACTCAGTTCTGATTCAGAAGAAATATAAGCCTAAAACCCAAAACATATTTTACACTAAAAATAACCCGATGAGTGATGGAAATAATATTACTGTTTCTCAACTTTTCTGCACAAGTTGAATAAAAATGATCGCGTATGGCCAGAGGTGCACACAAAATAAATGTGAGATGATAGTGTTTACAAAAACAGTTTAATACAGCTGTACCTGTATTAAATCATGGTCAGTACTTTCAAAAAATTATCTGCATTTACAGTGGGCAAAATGGAATTTTTGGAAACTAAAATGCCCTTATTGATTTGCTGAAATTGGATTGCGTTCTCTGCAGAAAGGAACTTCTGGAAGTCTCCTTTCTTGTGAGATGGTCAGGGTAAACAAGAAAACTAATCAACAGAAGATATAGTTAACACAACAGGGATATTATAAGGATGCCCCTAGTCCAGAACAGATGGCCATGAAGTTTTGCTGTCTTGCTTTCCATGCTGCGCTTTCCTCTGACAACTCCCCCACTTAGTCCAATCCAAAACAGCTATGCAAATTTGCGTAGAATATAGAGCACATTTCTGGCACAGTGGTATTGTTGCTAGACTAACAATCCCCAATGCCAGATTAAAGTTCTAGGTACATAGTGTGATGACGCTGTTGCTTTAAGAGGTTATTTTGTTCTGAATTCCTTTTTTTTGAAGAGAGGTTATAAGGCAGAGGTACAGAACTGGTTACTGAACACCTCATGAGTAAACAGTTTAGGAAGCCTTGGGTATTTTTAAGCACCTGAATACACGTGGCCAACTCTCTCAGATCCAGATATCTGCATTTTGGTTTTTCAGTAACGTCAGATGATATTGGGCTCTCAAAAAGTTGAAGGTTTCAGTGAATGCCTCTTGGCTGCTACTCTCTTTGAATCTTCTTTTGATATTTTTTACCTCCTGGATTGAAGAACTGCATGGGAGAACCTGTGGCTGAATTTGCCTTTTTGCCAAGGGATGTGGTAATAGGGTGCTACTGTGTTGGAACAGTTAATTAGAAATAGTTACTGCATCCATTATTCTGTTAAGTTTTCAATCTGTTCAGTTATTCTAAATTCCTCTTTTTTTGGTTGTATTTTAATTGCGTTTAAATAAATTGTGTTTTGCTCAACATTGAGTAGTTTGATCAGGGGTCTAAGCTACCTTCTTAAAATATTTTTGAGGGGGTCCGGTCTGGTCCTTAACAGTACATTTGAATGCTACCATGTGATCATGAAATTTCAATTTATAAAGAACTGGAATAAAATACTAGTCGCTGTCAATTGTTGTAAAAACCCATCAGGTTCCTGTAGGGAAGGAAATCTGCTGCCCATTCTTGTTTGTGCACATATGTAACTCCAGACCCATAGCAATGTGATATATCCTTAACAGCGTACTGAACAAGTTGGGATGGACAATAATGCTGACCTTGCTGGAGACACTCGTATCCCATGAACAAGTGGGGAAAAAAACCCTGCATTGACTTTGTCACATGTTTTCAAGGCAGATTTCGGGTTTCAATTTTATGTACACTTACACATGCCTATGTCATCAGACAAATGCGCAGTTCTTTTAAAAGCAGGTCACTCTCTTCTGCCAGAATATTTAGCCTGAAGCAGTGACATTCTCTTAATTGTCAGCATAATTACTCAGACTGGGTTGGAGAGAAAATGAGGGAGAAGGTAACTAGAGATAAGAGCAGTAAGGAGGAGATAGTGAGGGAAAGAAAAGGTGATTGAGCAATAATGATGAACAATGCCAGCCACTTGCTGGCTCAGGAAAGGACAGTTCAGAAGATCTAGGGAATGGCTGTCCTTCATTCAAAGAATTATTTGCTTTCCAGCCAGTTTTTCCCTGCCAACAACTGGTTTCTCATTAATCACTGCTGACTGAAACGGTTTTCTCCTTTGTCTATAAATTGCATATTGTAAGCATTATTAAGCACAATAACTGCCTTCTCAAACAGCTGAAAACAATTTTACAATATTTCTTCAAAATTCACAATGAATATTCATACTTTGTGACTTATCCCTCCAAAATGTTACATTTCAAATGCAATTTAACACAAATTTTACATTTAGTGACATTACATAAAGATGCCACACAGAATTTATTTTACTCTTATCATCAACAACAGGCTTACTCCATTGTTATATGCCATGGAGTCTGGATGGTTTTTACTATTTTGTAACAATCTACATGAATCTTGGCCTTGAAACTGTGGGAGTGAAAAGCCACCAGACTTTGTTTTTTATTCCCTGCTCTTCATCTGGAAAATATTTTGAACTATGACTTGTTGGAAATGTGAACTGATTAAATGAGTCCTTGGTAAGTGGTGGAACCAACAGTGTATCTACTTAATAAATAAGTATTTTTTATAGATTCACCATAGAAAGCATTCATTCCGGATGCATCATGCCTTGGTATGGCAACTGCTCTGCCCAAGATCATAAGAAATTACAGGGAGCTGTGAACAAAGCCCAGTCCATCACAAAAACTAGCCTTCCATCTATTGACTCTGTCTATACTTCACACTGCCTCGGGAAAACAGTCATAATAATCAAAGACCCCTTCCATCCCGGTTATACTCTCTTCCACACTCTTCCATTCGGCAGGAAGTACAAAAGTTTGAAAATATGTATGAACAGATTCAAGAACAACGTTTCACCCCCGGTATCAGACTTATGAACAGACCTGCCGTATATTAGAGATGATCTTTCTCTGTAGCTGTAACACTATATTCTGCATTCTGTTCTATGATCCTGATGTATTTATGCAAGATGTATTTGCCTGGTAAGCATGCAAAACAATATGTTTCACTGTATCTTGGTACATATGACAATAATAAATCAAACTAAATCAATTTAAGAGTTGAGAAAATTAAACAAAGGAGCACTGCAATACAGGACTGACCTCCCACACTACAGCGCTTGAAACTCAAGATACATGACATGGCCCACAGGAAAGGAAAGCTCACCTCTTGATTTGCTTTAAGGCATTGCTGGATAGAGTGATGGAGATGAGTGTATTCCTTTTCCTCACAATGGATGATGCCACACCATCCGACCAAGTAGGCCTGGATGTACATTTTAGCCTGAGCCTGTGCTATTCCCAGGTAAATTGGAAAGACCAGCAGTATAGGAGAAAAGTCAATGGTCTTACGTGCAAAAAATATGGACCACCGACCTCTATCTGATAACTCACACTCAGAGCTGCTATTTGTTTGCACTCTACCACCATGCACACATCTCATCAAAGCTCATGGATGACTGCCCTAAGTATTGCACGCAGCACGATCACTCACAGGCTCTCAGCCATTACCAGTGAATACTCATTTTTAATCTGCATAAGGTTTTATCCTTCTTTGTCAACCATCACCATCTTTTCTCTCATGCAGACACTAGTAGCATGTAATGAATCTTCATGAAGAAGGAGCACACATCAGAGACCTTAACTCACCGCCACCTCTTAACTTTTAGTACTGGCAAAGCTTTCACCAACTTCTTTCTCCATGGTAACTCTTTCGAGATCAGGCTCAGGAGTCGTACCTGACAAGCAAATCACTGATGCAGTTAGTTAAGGAAGAAGGGCCCAGGTATCTGACAGTCAGAGCATGACAGACAACAGTCATAAGGAGAAGGCGCTGCTGTTGCTGGCCATTAATGGCTTTGTCAGATTGCATGGTGAAGCACAGCAAACAGGTTGTGTCAGAGGTACTCAGTAAGGAGATCAAAGGGTGGAGGAGTACACCAACATTATGGCTGAAAATGTTGCTGGTTAAAGCACAGCAGGTTAGGCAGCATCCAAGGAACAGGAAATTCGACATTTCGGGCCAGAACCCTTCATCAAGAATGAGGAGAGTGTGCCAGGCAGGCTAAGATAAAAAGTAGAGAGGAGGGACTTGGGGGAGGGGCGATGGAGATGTGATAGGTGGAAGGAGGTCAAGGTGAGGGTGATAGGCTGGAGTGGGGTGTGGGCGGAGAGGTCAGGAAGAAGATTGCAGGTTAGGAGGGCGGTGCTGAGTTCGAGGGAATCGACTGAGACAAGGTGGGGGGAAGGGAAATGAGGAAACTGGAGAAATCTGAGTTCATCCCTTGTGGTTGGAGGGTTCCCAGGCAGAAGATGAGGCGCTCTTCCTCCAACTGTCGTGTTGTTATGTTCTGGCGATGGAGGAGTCCAAGGACCTGCATGTCCTCGGTGGAGTGGGAGGGAGAGTTAAAGTGTTGAGCCATGGGGTGGTTGGGTTGGTTGGTCCAGGCATCCCAGAGGTGTTCCCTGAAGCATTCCCTGGGGAGACCTGCCGCCAACTTGCGGAACGCTTCAGGGAACACCTCTGGGACGCCCGGACCAACCAACCCAACCACCCCATGGCTCAACACTTTAACTCTCCCTCCCACTCCACCGAGGACATGCAGGTCCTTGGACTCCTCCATCGCCAGAACATAACAACACGACAGTTGGAGGAAGAGCGCCTCATCTTCCGCCTGGGAACCCTCCAACCACAAGGGATGAACTCAGATTTCTCCAGTTTCCTCATTTCCCCTCCCCCCACCTTGTCTCAGTCGATTCCCTCGAACTCAGCACCGCCCTCCTAACCTGCAATCTTCTTCCTGACCTCTCCGCCCCCACCCCACTCCGGCCTATCACCCTCACCTTGACCTCCTTCCACCTATCACATCTCCATCGCCCCTCCCCCAAGTCCCTCCTCCCTACCTTTTATCTTAGCCTGCCTGTCACACTCTCCTCATTCCTGATGAAGGGCTCTGGCCCGAAACGTCGAATTTCCTGTTCCTTGGATGCTGCCTAACCTGCTGTGCTTTAACCAGCAACACATTTTCAGCTCTGATCTCCAGCATCTGCAGACCTCACTTTTTACTCGAAGACTACACCAACATTATGTTGGCTTTAGCAGGCAAATGGCTGACTGTCCTTCAGTGGCTGCATTGGAGAGACAATTCCAGCATAATGTCCACTGGATATGTGCATCGATCTGCACTCCATCACTCTAGCCATAGGTATTCTGCATTTCTCAGCTCTCAGGAAGATGAGAAGGGGACATGTGATTAGAGCCCCAGCCCCCTACGCCTTATCTTCACCATGGACATCCAGTCCCTATACACCTCCATCCCCCATCATGAAGGCCTCAAAGCCCTCCGCTTTTTCCTTTCCCGCCGAACCAACCAATACCCTTCCACTGACACCCTCCTTCGACTGACGGAACTGGTCTGAACAACTTCTCTTTCCAATCCTCCCACTTCCTCCAAACCAAAGGAGTAGCCAATGGGCACCCGCATGGGCCTCAGCTATGCCTGCCTCATCATTGGATATGTGGAAAAGTTCATCTTCTGCAGCTACACTGGCACCACACCCCACCTTTTCCTTCACTACATCGATGACTGTATCGGCGCTACCTCATGCTCCAACGAGGAGGTTGAACAGTTCATCCACTTTATTAACACCATCCACCCTGACCTCAAATTTACCTGGATCATCTCAGACTCCTCCCTCTCCTTCCTAGACCTCTCCATTTCTATCTCAGACGACCGACTCACACAGACGTTTACTATAAACCGACTGACTCCCACAGCTACCTAGATTACACCTCCTACCACCCTGCCCCCTGTAAAAACGCCATCCCATACTCCCAATTCCTTCGCCTTCGCTGCATCTGGTCCCAGGAGGATCAATTTCAATACCGAACAACCTAGATGGCCTCCTTCTTCAAAGACCGCAATTTCCCCTCAGCCGTGGTTGACGATGCTCTCCACCGCATCTCCTCCACTTCCCACTCCTCCGCCCTTGCACCCCTCCCCTCCAATCCCCACCAGGACAGAACCACACTAGTTCTCACCTACCACCCCACCAACCTCCAGATACATCGTATCATCCTTCGTCATTTCCGCCACCTCCAAACAGACCCCACCACCAAGTATATATTTCCCTCCCCAACCCTATCAGCATTCCGGAAAGACACTCCCTCCGCAACTCCCTTGTCAGATCCACACACACCACCAACCCAACCTCCACTCCCGGCACCTTCCCCTGCAACCGCAAGAAATGCAAAACTTGCGCCCACACCTCCCCTTTCACTTCCCTCCAAGGCCTCAAGGGATCCTTCCATATCTGTCAGAAATTCACTGCACCTCCACACACATCATTTATTGCATCCGCTGCTCATGATGTGGCCTCCTCTATAGTAGGGAGACAGGCTGCCTACTTGCGGAATGTTTCAGAGAACACCTCTGGGACACCCGCACCAACCAACCCAACTGTCCCGTGGACAACACGATGCCTGGAGGAAGAATGCCTCATCTTCCACCTAGGAACCGTCCAACCACAAGGGATGAATGCAGATTTCTCCAGCTTTCTCATTTCCCCTCCCCCCACCATATCTCAGTCCCAACTCCCAGATTCAGTACCGCCCTCTTGACCTGCAATCTTCTTCCTGGCCTCTCCGCCCCCACCCCCTCTCCGGCCTATCACCCTCACCTTAACCTCCTTCCACCTATTGTATTCCCAACATCCCTCCCCCAAGTCCCTCCTCCCTACCTTTTATCTTAGCCTGTTTGGCACACCCTCCTCATTCCTGAAGAAGGGCTTATGCCCGAAATGTCGATTCTCCTGTTCCTTTGATGCTGCCTGACCTGCTGCGCTTTTCCAGCAACACATTTTTAAGCTCTGATCTCCAGCATCTGCAGTCCTCACTTTCTCCTTACCTCAGTGACCCTAGCTTTCAGGATGGTTCCAGCAGTCATCCCAAAAGGAGGAGGAGCAACAGACAGAACACCCAGAAACTTCTTGTGCCACTCCTGAGGTATTCAACCCCATAATCTCTCTCCCTGCCTGTGACCTCAGAGGCTGCAACACCAAGAAAGATGAAGCTGTACCTGGGTAGGAGACTTGATTAGTCCAGGGTCCACTACACCTGAAGGCATCAGTCTATGAACACCTAGGTCCTTCAAGCCAAAAAAGCAGATTCCCTTCAGCCTAGTTGTGGAAGTCAGGACCACACCTAAATTTAGAGGGAACTTAAGTCTACTGCAGATCATGGAACAAATTCAAATTTTGTCCAAACTTCGTATTAAAACAGATCAGCTGCTTTTATCATTATTCTTCATGCTTCCAATATTTTTGAATGCTTTCTGGTTCACTGTGACTGGAGCAAAAAAGTCACGAACTATGGAGTGAATGTGCCACTAAATGATGCAACCTGACTGGAGCCTGACATTCATGTCTATTGGAGGAGCAAGAGGAGATTTAGCCAAAGGTACCAGAGACACAAATTAAATAACAGACAATATTACAAATTGTTATATTAATTCCTGTCCTCTTTTATGTTTGAACATGATTGCATTTCAGTAATGCATGTCTCCTAATGATGTAATAATGCTCTGTTCCCACCAAAAATGTATTTGAATTTAATGTAATTCAGAGAAATGCTTTTGAAATGGCTGTGCACTATAGATCATTATCAGGCCATATGTTCTCCAGTATCCAAACCCGATACATCATCAAATTAAATTAGGCTTTGACTAGACATTATGGCTTACTACGACCCTATGACTGTGACATGCAATACCTTGCTTGAAAGGCCAATTCTGCTTATGATAATTTAAACTTTCTAAACATTATGTCACTGCAATTTAAATTGGCAGTGTGTCCAACTCCTGAGATTTCATTACATATTCAGCTGCCAGGATAATGATTAATGTAGCTAGATTCAAAAAATGATTGAATATGATCAAGTGTTCCACCTTTTCATTTTAATGGTGAGATGATCCACTGTATGTGTATGTGTTGCATAATGTATGCAATGTAGAAAATTTATCACAATAAGTTGACTCTTGGAAATCATTTAGTAACATGTGGTAATGCAAGCTAACAACACAAAAAAACTGGCCTAATGCCCCAGCAACACTGGTTCAAATCCCACCAAAATGCTTCGTAGAATCAAACCCAGTTGAAAGATCTGCATTAAAAAGTTTGCAAGAGCAAGTTATCATGGATTGTTGTGTAAATTCTTTAGGGAATTTATCTTATGGAGAAAGAAATTTGCTGTCCTCAACTCATCCAGCCAAAACGTAACTCTAGACTCACAACACTAATTAATTGGCAAAAATCTACCCTCTGAGATGACCTGGAAAATCATCGGGTTCAAGGCAAACAATTAGGGATGGACAACCAAATCTACTTTTGCCTGCGACACCTATGTCTTACAAAATAATTTAAAATGCAGAAACACTTAAGTAAAAATGTTTGGTTCCCTGCATTTGTTAGCTTCCTGCATATGCTGTAAATTTATCGAATGTACAATGTAAACTTGCTCACATATAGAATTGGGATTTGCATTTGATCAATCAACCCTTTCCTAATATGCAGTGTAAATGTTGTGTTTCTCCATAAATTGATATTCTTAGAAATTGTCCTGATGAGTGCAAGATGAAAATCTTCAACAATTTTTTTTTAGCAACACTTAATTTCTCTCTACCATTTTTAAATGTGAAGCTGTGAGTTGTGATCCATGGTCTAAATAAACTCTCAAGGACAGAGGTAGCAATTTTTTGTCCATTTCTTGTGGATTCTTGGTTTTATTTCTGAATCTTGCATTTCAGTTTGAAATAGCTGCACAGAGGCCAGTATACCAAATCAATCTTTATTTAAATGTGCCTAGTACATGGGTTCTGACCAGCATCCTCAAAGCCAGTGTCTTTATTGAGGAGATCATCTGACACTCCTGTTTATATCTGTCAGCTAGGGCTCCCTGATTGGACTGGGTTAACAGTCTCAATCAAGGATCTCATAGTCAATTAATCCTGGTTCCAATCACTACAAGTTGCAGCAGATTGATAGTTCTATTAAATGAAAGCCACAGAACAAATTTGTTTCACAGACAGCACAGCAGAATTTGAGATACTGCCTACAAATGTTATCCCAGGGAATGGGTGTTATGTACAATTGAAGTTGCTCCCAGCATAGCGGAAACAGCATAGCTTCATTCAAACCTGCAATTTTGACCAGCTGCTACTGTACATGAGATTCTTGTTGAATTGATAGTTTTGATCAAATTATCGAAGGATATGGGAAGCTCATGGATAGAGCTGTTTACAGTGGGTGAGATTTTCTTTTTGCTTGATGCCAGAACTAGATTCTTTGGCAGAGTAGCCATAAAATTAGTGATGGCAAAAGTGAGGACTGCAGATGCTGGAGATTAGAGTTGAGAGAGTGGTGCTGATAAAGCACAGCAGGTCAGGCAGCATCCGAGGAGCAGGAGGATCGACGTTTCAGGCAAAAGCCCTTCTTCAGAAATTCCAGCACCACACTCTTAAAATGAAATTAATGATGTCCATAGGGAAGTTAACAAGCTGACTACGCTGCCTTGGAAGCACAATTATTTTCAATGTTCTCTTCATGAATTCTGCCGGATCTCTTCAGTGTTTCCAGAGGTTACTAAGTTTACTTTCAAATTTCAGCAGCCTGTCATGCACTTTTACTGAGAAGCAGATGGAAAGGAAAGACATGTTTTGGAGTAAAAGAAAATAAGTCCAAAATAACCAAAGAGGCCTGCAGCACAGATATAACTGGATTCAAAGCACATCTGCTTAAATTACCATTTACAACTCCACTTACAAGGAAAATCTGTAGGAAAGGCACCTGATTTTTAATATCATATATAAAATTCTGAAAGACCACAATAAGTGTATTAGCATTTGGATATGGGAAAAAATAGTTGGGATCTACGATCCATGATTTGGCAGTGTAATGATTACATTATTGGATTAGCATCCTGAGGTTAAAGTAAGGACTGCAGATGTTGGAGATCAGAGTCGAGAGTATGGTGCTGGAAAAGCACAGCAGGTCAGGCAGCATCCGAGGAGCAGGAGAATTGACGTTTCAGGCATAAGCCCTTCATCAGGACTCTCTGCTCCTCATGTGTTGCCTGACCTATGGTGCATTTCCAGCACCACATTCTCAACTTAACAATCCCGAGGCCTGGACCTCTTGTTGCATTACTTCATAGATCTCCAAAAGGCACTGTATCTTTAAGACAGCTGGCTGACACCATGGTATCTGATACATGAGTGTAAAGGATCTTCATCTTGTTCTTTTTCATGGTCAGTTCATCAGTAAGTTGGTCAGTCGATCAGTTAAGTAATCAGTCAGTTGGTGAATCAGTTTATGATACTCATTCAGTTAGTCATCCAGTCAGACATATTGATGCTGCTGTTACACTATACACATGTAGTTTGGTTTCTACACATAGTTTATATATGTGAGTTTGAGGTCTCATCTCCGTGTACACAGTTGTTACTAATTTTGCAGACATCTGTCTCATTAATATCCCAAATCTCTGTGGTATATGTCACATTGACTAAGAAATAGAAAATCAAATCATATCATGTGGTGGCAAGAAGACACTTGGAGATGCTGACAGCAAGTGAATACATAGTGTCATTCTGCACAGAAACAGACTCTTCATCCAACCAGACCATACTGACTATAATCCCAAACTTAACTCATGGCACCTGTCTGCACTTTGCCCACATCCCTCCAAACATTTCTTATTCATGTAATTACCAAAATGTCTTTTTAATTAGACCCACATACACCTCTTCCTCAGGAGGTTCATTCCACACAGGAACCACTCGTTGTAAAAAAAAATGCACATGTCTTTTTTAAATCCTTCTTCTCTCATCTTAAAAATATATTCCCTATCTTGAAATCCCCAACCCTAGGGAAAAGACATCTGCCATTCAACATACTTTGCCTGCTCATGATTTCATAAAAGTTTATAAATTCTATAAATTGGGTTAGCGTGGTAGCTCAGTGATTAACACTGCTGCCTCATAGCACCAGGAACCTGGGTTCAATTCCAACCTTGGACAACTGTATGTGTTGAGTTTGTACATTCTCCCTGTGTCTGTGTGGGTTTCCTCTGGGTTCTCCAATTACCTCTCATAGGCCAAAGATGTGTAGGTTAGGTGAATTGGCTATGCTAAATTGCCCATAGTCTTCAGGGATGTGTAGGTTAGGTTGCATTAGTCAGGGGGGAATGGGTCTGGGTGGTTTACTCTTATAGAGGGTCAGTGTGGGCTTGTTAGGCTGTGGGACCTGTTTCCACACTGTCAGGATTCTAATTCTACTCGATATGATACAAAAAACTAGTTGCAGGAAGTTGGTACCAAGGTCTGAAAAGGTGATAGCTGCAGTGGCAGTTGTTAAAATATATTTTCTTAACTGTCACCCAAGATTTGTTTGAGCTTAAAGCTGAGTTTCACATCTAACAATCAAGACTGAAGTCTATAATCTGTACTGAGGCATGTAACAATAACAGAGGAACAATTGAGTGTACACTCTCTCTCAACAGGAGATTGCATTGTGTTTGTGTGTTTTTTTAAATACAGTTTACAATTTGGCAAAGTCATCCCACAATAAACAATTACCCAAAAAATCAAGACAAAACAGACTTTTATTTATCAATTCGGCCTTATTTGTGGCAGGCAAGCAGAATCTACTTGATATCTTGCAATAGCTTTATACTTCCTTTGTTCTTGCTTGATGTGGGAACTTAGGAACATGTCTGACGTTCCTGACTCTTACACTTGCAAGAAGTGTGTCCAGCTGCAGCTCTTGTTTGACCACTCTGGAGCTGCGGATGGACTCACTGTGGAGCATCCAAGATGCTGAGGAGGTTGTGGATAGCACGTTTAGTGAACTGGTCACAACGCAGGTTAGGGTTGCTGAGGGAGACAGTGAATGGGTGACCAAAAGACAGAAGAAGAGTAGGAATGCAGTGCAGGTGTCCTCTGCGGTCATCTCATTCCAAAACAGGTACACCATTTTGGATACTTTTGGGGGAGATGGCTCACCAGGAGAGGGCAGCAGTTGTCAAGATCATGGCACCATGGCGGGCACTGCTGTTCAGAAAGGCGGGAAAAAGACTCGTAGAGCCATCGTCAAAGGGGATTCTATTGTGAGGGGAGTAGATAGACAGTTCTGTGGCCAAAAACGAGACTCCCGGATGGTATGTTGCCTCCCAGGTGCTCGGGTCAGAGATGTCACTGATCGGCTGCAGAGCATTCTAAATGGGGAGGGTGAACAGCCAGTTGCCTTGGGGCATATAAGCACCAACGATATAAGTAGAAAATGAGGTGGGGTCCTGAAAGAAGAATTCAGGGAGCGAGGAGAGATGTTAAAGAGGAGGATCTTTAAGGTAGTGATCTCGGGACGACTACCAGTGCCACGTGCTAGACAGAGTAGAAATGAAAAAATAGGCAGGATGAGCCTGTGGCTTGAGAGATAGTGTAGGAGGGAGGGGTTCAGATTTGTTGGACATTGGGACCAGTTCTGGATAAGGTGGGACCATTACAAAATGGACAGTCGACATCTGAACCAGACTGGAACCAATGTCCTTGGGGGAGTTTTTGCTATTGTTGTTGGGGAGGTTTTAAACTAATGTGTCAGGGACTGGGAACCAGAAGAGAAAACAAGTAGGCTGTGAGGTGGAGACTGGAGACTGTAAGAATCATGAAGATAACATTGACAAAGGGAAGAATAGGCAGGGAGCAGATGAGCGCAAAAGAACTGGTGGCCTGAAATGCATCTACTTTAATACAAGGAGTATAGTGTGCAAGGCAGATGAACTTCGGGCTTGGACTGGTGCATGGGAGTATGACGTTATTGCAATCACTGAGACTTGGTTGAAGGAAGGGCATGATGATTGGCAACTAAGTGTTCCAGGATATAGATGCTTCAGACAGGTCAGAGAGGGAAGTAAAAGGGATGGACAGGAATAATATCACAGCTGTGCTAAAGGAGGACATGATGGAGGTCTTGGGTAGTGAGGCATTATGGGTGGAGCTGAGAAATAAGAAGGGTGCACTTACATTGTTGGGGCTGTATTACAGGCCTCCCAACAGTGAGCGTGAGGTAGAGGAGCAAATAGGTAAACAAAATAAGGAAAGATGTAGAGGCACTAGGGTAGTGGTGATGGGAGATTTTAATTTTCCCAATGTTGATTGGGATACACTTAGTGTCAGAGGTCTGGATAGAGTAGAATTTGTACGAAGCATCCAGGAGAGTTTTCTAGAGCAGTATGTCAAGAGTCCGATGAGGGAAGGGGCCATATTGGACCTGGTACTGGGGAACGAGCCAGGGCAAGTGGTAGATGTGGCGGTGGGAGATTTCTTTAGGAACAATTCTGTAAGTTTTAGACTAATCGTAGATAAAGATGAGAGTGGTCCTTAGGGAAGAGTACGTATGGGCGGCACGGTGGCACAGTGGTTAGCACTGCTGCCTCACAGCGCCAGAGACCCGGGTTCAATTCCTGCCTCAGACGACTGACTGTGTGGAGTTTGTACATTCTCCCCGTGTTGGCGTGGGTTTCCTCCGGGTGCTCCGGTTTCCTCCCACAGTCCAATGATGTGCAGGTCAGGTGAATTGGCCATGCTAAATTGCCCGTAGTGTTAGGTAAGGGGTAAATGTAGGGGTATGGGTGGGTTGTGCTTCGGCAGGTCGGTGTGAACTTGTCAGGCTGAAGGGCCTTTTTCCACACTGTAATGTAATCTAATCTAATTTAAACTGGGCCAAGGCCAATTATATCAAAATTAGGCAGGAGCTTGGAAATGTGGATTGGACACAGCTATTTGAAGGGAAGTCCACATTTGATATGTGGGAGGCTGTTAAAGATAGTGCAGACATGTCCTGTTGAAGGCAAAGGATAGGAAGGACAAGATTCGTGAACCGTGGTTGACAGGAGAAATTGGAAGAGGAAAAGGGAAACGTACCGAGGGTCCAGGCAGCTAAGAACAGAACGGGCCCTGGAGGAATATCAGAAGAGTAGGATAAGTCCTGAAGGGGTCATGAAATAGCTTTAGCAAATTAAATTAAGGAGAGTCTGAGTTACGAAGCAAGCAGGTAACTAGAGAAAAGTTTGGTCCACTAAAGTATAACGAAGGAAGGCTGTGTGTCAAACCTGAGAGAATGGGTGAGATTCTGAATGATTACTTTGCATCAGTGTTTACTGAGGAGACAAACATGATGAATCTTGAGAATAGAGATAAAAATTTGATTAGTCTGGATCACGTTGACATAAGTAGAGAAGATGTGTAAGGTAGGCTAGAGGTTAGTAAGGACCAGATAGGATCTGTCCCAGGTTGCTGAGGGAGACAAGAGATGAAATAGCTGGAGCCCTGACAGATACCTTTGTGGCATCCTTAAATACAGGTGAAGTGATGGAAAACTGGAAGGTTGATCATGTTGTCCCCCTGTACAAGAAGGGTAGTAGGGATATTCCAGGTAACTATAGACCAGTGAGCCTGACGTCGGTGGTGGGAAAGTTGCTGGAGAGGGTACTGAGGGATAGGATCTACTTACATTTTTTAAAAAATGGGCTTATCAGTGATAGGCAAAATGGTTTTGTGTGGGGGAGATCGTGCCTTACCAACTTAATAGAGTTCTTCGAGGAAGTGACCAAGTTGAGAGATGAAGGAAGGGCTGTTGATGTCATGTACATGGACTTTAGTAAGGCATTTGATAAGGTTCCCCATAGCAGATGAATGGAAAAGGTGAAGTCACATGGTGTGCAGAGTGTTCTAGCTAGGTGGATAAAGAACTGGTTAAAGAACTGGTTGACCAACAGGAGACAGAGTGTAGTAGTTGAAGGGAGTTTCTTGAAATGGAGAAAGGTGACCAGTGGTGTTCCACAGGGGTCAGTGTTGGGGCCCCTGTTGTTTGTGATATACATAAATGATCTGGAAGAAGGCACTGTTGGTATGATCAGCAAGTTTGCAGATGACACAAAGATTGGTGGAGTAGCAGAACACATAAGGGACTGTCAAGGAATACAAGAAGATATAGATGGACTAGAGAGTTGGGCAGAAAAGTGGCAAATAGATTTCAATCCACAAAAATGTGAGGTGATGCATTTTGGCAAGACTAATTCTAGAGGGAATTATACAATGAATGGAAGAGTCTTGGGAAAAGTTGATGGGCAGAGAGATCTGGGAGTGCAGGTCCATTGTACCCTGAATGTTGCTTCACAAGTGGATAGAGTGATCAAGAAGGCATATAGTATGCTTGCCTTCATTGGACGGGGTATTGAGTATAAGAGCTGGCAAGTCATGTTAAAATTGTACAAGACATTAGTTCGGCCACACTTAGAATACTGTGTACAGTTCTGGTGGCCACATTACCAAAAGGATGTGGACGCTTTGAAGAGGGTGCGGAGAAGGTTTACAAGGATGTTGCCTGGTATGGAAAGCGCTAGCTATGAAGACAGGTTGAGTTGGTTAGATCTGTTCCATTTAGAAAAAAGGAGATTGTGGGGGGGCCTGATTGAGGTTTACAAAATCATGAAGGGTATAGACAGGGTGGATAGACACAAGCTTTTTCCATAGGTGAAGGATTCAATCATGAGAGGTCGTGCTTTCAAGGTGAGAGATGGAAAGTTTAAGGGGGATACATGCAGCAAGTGGGCGGCACGGTGGCACAGTGGTTAGCACTGCTGCCTCACAGCGCCTGTAGACCCAGGTTCAATTCCTGCCTCAGGCGACTGACTGTGTGGAGTTTGCACGTTCTCCCCATGTCTGCGTGGGTTTCCTCCGGGTGCTCCGGTTTCCTCCCACAGTCACAAAGATGTGCGGGTCAGGTGAATTGGCCAAGCTAAAATTGCCCGTAGTGTTAGGTAAGGGGTAAATGTAGGGGTATGGGTGGGTTGCGCTTCGGCGGGTCGGTGTGGACTTGTTGGGCCGAAGGGCCTGTTTCCACACTGTAAGTCTAATCAAGTACTTCACACAGAGGGTGGTGGGTGACTGGAATGCGATGCCAACAGAGGTGGTAGAGGCAGGCACAGTAAATTCAGTTATGATGCTTCTGGACAGATGCATGAGTTGGTGGTGAGCAGAGGGATACAGATGCTTAGGAATTGGGAGACAGGTTTAGACAGTAAATTTGGATTGACTCAGGTTCAGAGGGCTGAAGGGCCTGTTCCTGGGCTGTAAATTTTCTTTGTTCTTTGTTGTTGTATTGTCAACACAGTCAGTTAAACCCATCAAAGCAGAGTACTGTATTTTGTAACTTTTGCAAGATATGTTTCACAAGTGAACTTTGGTCTAAAATGTACAAGAATTCCAAGTACTTGGTGAAATGAAAAATACATCTCAATTCTACACAACAGCATTTGAAGAAACACTGACCAAGGAACAGTGTCAAAGACATTTCCAAACTCTGTCAATGCATGCAAGCATGTCAACAAAGGCTAAGATGTAACTGCAACTTGCAGCTTCCAGGCAGAGGGCATTATGGTCAACTTGACAGGCCACATAGACACCATCAGAAAAACATAAGGCTTTTACCTCTTTTCAAGTGATACACCCATAAAGCAATGGACAACATGCACCATACACCAAGATTTCCACTTATACAATGTAAATATAAATTGTTTATACAACTTATATAAAGTGTCACAGGAAACTGGTACAATGTGGTGGAGTCCGCACAATAGGCTAACTATTTATAATCTAACCAGCATACTTACATTATCCCTCTTAAATGTCAATGCAGCTCCTCACGATGGACACTTGAAAATTTTTACATCATTGATACAAGAGGACTTTCTATCATTAGTCTTTTAATGATAAGGAGGTACTGGCATGGAACTGGGCTGTCAAAGTCAGAAGTCACATGACACCAGATGTGATTTTTGACTTAGTCTACTAATGTTCTGCCACAACAATTGCTTCCATCAACACAATGAGTAAAAGATCTGCATGAGTTGCACAGATCTGCATATTATAATTTGGGGATAACAAAACTTTCAACTTTATTACTAGTTCTATCAATGTTTAAACTAATCTTTACCTAATAGTTTGGAATGATTGATAACTTTAAAGGATAGCAGTACTACATCTGCAAGATGATGACTCTCTGTGTAAGTATACTGTTGACACTTCACATTAGTTAAAATTGGAATTGGCCTCAAAAGTTGTAGTTAGTGTGATTCTCTGTGAGAAAGTTGTACGAGCAAATATCTATTCTGGCACTGAGCTTGGACTAATGCTTCAGAATGTGGGATTACACTCTTCCAGTGCAGGAATCTCATGTGAGTATTTTGGCTCTGAACAAACAAGTGGATGTAATTCGTTTTCAAAACATAAGTAATGGACTTGCACCAATCAATATGATGCTGAACTTTGTGAATTATGACATTTTGCATCATCGAATCCAAGTGAATTATCTGTTAGCCATGATCTTTTTTTCAGAAGCGGATGGATCACATCATTGTGATTTCATTTGGTAGCCTCTGTATCATAAGTGATTTCACAGTTCTTGAGAAAACCAATCGTGAACGGTACACAAGCCTCCATCGTCCCATGGCGGCGGCAAGTAAATCTAGTTTCGTTTCCAGCAACTCAAAATTCAATGTGAGTCAAATCAATGTTTTTAGATAGATCTACTCTATAAACTGGATTTGACCTTATCTTACCAAAACAGGAACCATATACAAGAGGTAAAAACAATGGCTGCAGATGCTGGAAAACAGATTCTGGATTAGTGGTGCTGGAAGAGCACAGCAGTTCAAGCAGCATCCGAGAGCAGCAAAATTGATGTTTTGGGCAAAAGCCCTTCATCTGGAATAAGGGCAGAGAGCCTGAAGTGTGGAGAGACAAGCTAGAGGAGGGTGGGGGTGGAGAGAAAGTTACATTGAGTAGAATAGGTGAGTGGGGGAGGGGATGAAGGTAATAGGTCAGGGAGGAGAGGGTGGAGTGGATAGGTGGAAAAGGAGCTAGGCAGGTCGGACAAGTCCGGACATGTTATGGGGACCTTGCTGAGCTGGAAGTTTGGAACTGGGGTGAGGTGGGGGAAGGGGAAATGAGGAAACTGTTGAAGTCCACATTGATGCCCTGGGGTTGAAGTGTTCCGAGGCGGAAGATGAGGCATTCTGCCTCCAGGCGTCTGGTGGTGAGGGAGCGGCGGTGAAGGAGGCCCAGGACCTCCATGTCCTTGGCAGAGTGGAAGGGGGAGTTGAAATGTGGTTGATTGGTGTGGGTGTCCCAGAGATGTTCCCTAAAGCGCTCTGCTAGGAGGTGCCCAGTCTCCCCAATGTAGAGGAGACCGCATCGGGAGCAACGGATACAATAAATGATATGAGTGGATGTGCAGGAAAAACTTTGATGGATATGGAAGGCTCCTTTAGAGCCTTGGATAGAGGTGAGGGAGGAGGTGTGGGTGCAGGTTTTACAGTTCCTACAGGGGAAGGTGCCAGGATGGGAGGGTGGGTTGTAGGGGGGGTGTGGACCTGACCAGGTAGTCACGGAGGGAACGATCTTTGCGGAAGGCGGAAAGGGGTGGGGAGGGAAATATATCCCTGGTGGTGGGGTCTTTTTGGAGGTGGCGGAAATGCCGGCGGATGATTTGGTTTATGCGAAGGTTTGTAGGGTGGAAGGTGAGCACCAGGGGTGTTCTGTCCTTGTTACGGTTGGAGGGATGGAGTCTGAGGGCGGAGGTGCGGGATGTGGACGAGATGCGTTGGAGGGCATCTTTAACCACTTGGGAAGGGAAATTGTGGTCTCTAAAGAAGGAGGCCATCTGGTGTGTTCTGTGGTGGAACAGGTCCTCCTGGGAGCAGATACGGCAGAGGCGGAGGAATTGGGAATACAGGATGGCATTTTTGCAAGAGGTAGGGTGGGAAGAGGTGTAATCCAGGTAGCTGTGGGTGTCAGAGATGGTCCAGGTAAATTTGACATCAGGATGGATTGTGTTGGTGAAATTGATGAATTGCTCAATCTCCTCACGAGAGCACGAGGTGGCACCAATGCAGTCATCAATATAGCAGAGGAAGAGGTGGGGAGTGGTGCCGGTGTAATTACGGAAGATCAACTGTTCTATGTAGCCAACAAAGAGACAAGCATAGCTGGGGCCCATACATGTGCCCATGGCTACCCCTTTGGTCTGGAGGAAGTGGGAGGATTCAAAGGAGAAATTGTTAAGGTGAGGACCAGTTCGGCCAAACGAATGAGAGTGTCGGTGGAAGGGTACTGTTGGGGACGTCTGGAGAGGAAAAAATGGAGGGCTTGGAGGCCCTGGTCATGGCTGATGGAGGTGTAGAGGGATTGAATATCCATGGTGAAGATGAGGCGTTGGGGGCCAGGGAAATGGAAGTTTGGAGGAGGTGGAGGGCGTGGGTGGTATATCGAACATATGTGGGGAGTTCCTGGACTAGGGGGAATAGGACAGTGTCGAGGTAGGTAGAGATGAGTTCAGTGGGGCTGGAGCATGCTGAGACAATGGGTCGGCCAGGGTGGTCAGGCTTATGGATCTTGGGAAGGAGGTAGAACTGGGCAGTATGGGGTTCCCGGTCTATGAGGTTGGAAGCTGTGGGTGGGAGATCTCCTGAGGTGATGAGGTTCTGTATGGTCTGGGAGATGATGGTTTGGTGATGGGGGGTAGGGTCATGGTCGAGGGGGCAGTAGGAAGAGGTGTCCTCGAGGGTTGGCATTTGGCTTCAGTGGTGTAGAGATCAGTGTGCCAGACTACCACTGTGCCCCCTTTTTCTGCTGGCTTGATGGTGAGGTTGGGATTGGAGCAGAGGGATTGGAGGGCTGTGTGTTGTGAGGGTGAGAGGTTAGAGTGGGAGAGGGGGGTAGACAGGTTGAGGCGGTTAATGTCCTGGCGGCAGTTCGAAATGAAGAGGTTGAGGGAAGGTAATAGGCCAGCGCAGGGTGTCCAAGTGGATGCAGTGTGTTGGAGGTGGGCGGGAATCCTGATCGTGAAAGTAAGCTTGAAGGCGGAGCTGGCGGAAGAATTGTTCGACATGACGGTGTGTACACTTTAGATGAAGATGCATTCCTGAAAGTCCCCTATTACTGAATGACAAGTCTATTGCATTTGGTTTGAAAGGCATTATGACAGTTCAGGCAAACTACTTCAACATAGAAAAGGAAGTCTCACTCTTTTTTGGGATATGAAGATCTGCACGTCTATTTAACAAGCATTTCATTGTTCACAGCAATCACAGACTGTTGGAAATCATCTGTTAAAAAACTCACAAATGCATCTTCATGGAGACAGTGTTGACTTGAAGATCCAAAGTGGAAGTGGGTATTGCAGATGCTGGAGATTAGAGTCAAGATTAGAGTGTTGCTGGAAAAGCACAGCAGGTCAGGCAGCATCCAAGGAGCAGGAAAATCGATGTTTTGGGCAAAAGCCCTTGAAGATCCAAGGATACAATTCAAAAAGTGCAATACACATCAGGTTCACAGATGACTATTTCTTATGTTCTTAGTTACTCATTCAGTTGGTCAATTAAGCAAACAGCCATTGAGTCAATTTGTAATGGTCAGTTACTTAGTCAGCCAGTCAACTGTGTAAGCATCAGTAAGTCTATCATATCAATATAGGTATTTAGTTCTTAGTAAACTTTCAAATATCTGTCTCAATAAGAACTCAAGTATCTGTGCTATGTGTTATATCAGCTAATAAGTAGAAAGCTTTTACATCAGTCATGATTGATGACATAACATTCAAATTTCACAATGACAACTGGAGAAGTGAATTTGAAAGTATTCAATAAATCTGGAATAAAAAAGGCTTGTATCAGTAATAGCCAACCTTGCAACTACCTGATCATCCAGTTCACACATGTTCTGAGGGTAGGAATTCCAGCACCCCAATCTCGTCTTGTATATTCTTGTGTCCTAACATGCAGCAGTTTGATTGGCTACCCTCTGAAATTGCCCAGCAAGTCATCTGGTTATATTTAAGAAGACGCCTCATTATCATGATCTCAAGGGCAATAAATGCTCACAACAGCCTGGTGATGTAGTGGTAATGTCACTGGGGTTATTATCCAAAGATCCAGGCTAATTCTCTGGGAAACATGAGTTTAAATTCCATCATGGCAAATGGTGGAAATTTTGAATTCAATTTTTAATAAATTTGAAATTGAACACAATTTTCAATAATGGGAGTGCTAACTATCATCAGTTGTCATAAAAACCCAACTGCACCGGGCGGTGGGGAGCCCCAGTGGAGGGCTCTCTACGCGGGAGTCCTCCCCCTTTCTCTCGGGGATCTGGGGTGGAGGGTGCTGCACGCAGCGGTCCCCTGCAACCGCAGATTGCGGTGGTTCACGGACTCCCAGCCCAACTGCTTGTTCTGTGGCGCTGTGGAGTCCGTGGACCATGTGTATATTGGGTGTGGGCGTTTGCACTCCCTTTTTGATTTTCTCAAAAATCTTCTCCTCTGCTTTTGGTTGCACTTCAGTCCCACACTTCTGATCTTCGGGCACCCGGTACAGAGGAGGGAGGGCAGGTCTGAAGACCTCCTCATGGGTCTCCTCCTGGGCCTGGCCAAACTGGCCATAAACAGGTCCAGGCAGCGGGCCGTGGAGAGGGTTGTTAGGGCCGTCTGCCTGCCCCTCTTCCGCGATTACGTTAGGGCCCGGGTGTCCTTGAAGAAGGAGCATGTGGTGTCCACCAACACCCTGGAGTTGTTCAGGGAGAGGTGGGCGCTGCAGGGAGTGGAGTGCATCATTTCCCCCTCCAACTCTATTTTGATTTAGTCCCTGCCCTCCCCTTCACTGTTTGATCACACAGCATTGCCCTTTCATGTGAACGGCACTGCTTGTCTCAGGCCACTTGGGTGTTTCCTTTTTTCCTGGTGGTGGAAATTAAATAAAGATTTGTGCACTTTGTGTCTCTCACTCTGTCTCACACCTGCACACACACCAGGGTGCTGGGGAAAAAAATAAGCACTACTGCAGATAGGCGGTAGTACGGGGGGAAAAGTTAGTAAAGAAAGAAAAACAATAAACAGGAGTGTTTCTATGTGAAGGGCACTGCTTGTCACTGGACTACTCGAGTGTTTTCCTGTCTTGAGCGCTGGATCAGTGTGAGTGTGTGCACGTGTGGAAGGGAAAAAAAAAATAAAAACCCAACTGACTCTTTGAAGAAGACAGCCAACTTTGTCTGGTCTATATGTGATTCCAGAGCCACAGCACTATGTCTGACTCTTAAGCACCCTCTCTACTCAGGTCAAGGGCAATTATGGACAGGTAACAAATACTGACCGTTTAAGTAATGCCCACATCCCACCCAAGAAACATTGACTCCACTTAAAATCATTGACTATTCATAAACATTATAGGTTTTATTTCTATTTTAAAGCCTTTACAGTTCTATTTTATCATCTCTGCACTTTGATCATGATTATTTTAAGTCACTTACCTGGGATTATACTTGTTCTCTCTGATTCCTGATGAAGGGCTTGTGCCCGAAACGTCGAATTTCCTGTTCCTTGGATGCTGCCTGACCTGCTGCACTTTAACCAGCAACACATTTTCAGCTCTCTGAGGTGCTGCCTGTCAAATCTTTTCTCTGTGAAAGGTGGGCACTTAAGTACATTTCTAATTAATTCTGACAATGATGTGGCTATAAACGTGAACAATAGAATTAATGTGACTGAAAAAAACTATCCAAGAAAGATTAACTTACACCATCTATGGCAGAATCCATGTCTTTGTCAATACCAACAATTTAAGATTTACTGGGATAACAGGCAGAAAATGGAATTAAGATCAGCTCAATTCCCCTTGAATGCAAAGCAAACTTATTGGGCCAAACTGCCTACTCCACTCCCATTTCTTATAATCTTATAGTCTGATGACCACTGATCCACTGAAACTCATCCACAAATAGCTTTTTCTGGTTAAAAGATAACAGATCCTCAGTCATGAACATGGGAAGAATGGATAATCGGAACAGCAATTTCGCGTCTCTTGTATCCACCATAGCTGCTCTGTATCATAGAATCCCTACAGTGTGAAAGCAAGCCATTCAACCTATCATGTCAACACCAACCTTCCAAAGAGCATTCCACAAAACCCATCCTATCCCTGTAATCCAGCATTTCCCATGGCTATATGACCTAGCCTGCATATCCCTGGACACTATGGGCAATTTAACATGGCCAATCCACCTAACCTGCACAGTTTTGGACTATGGGAGGAAACCAGAACACCGGGAGGATATCCATGCAGACACAAGTGGAATGTACAAACTCCATACTGACAGTCAGCAAAGGGTGGAGTCAAACCCAGGTTCCTGGTGCTGTGAGGCAGCAGTGTTAACCTTGAAGTCATCATGCCACCCTGTTGTAACTCTATCCATGTACCTTGTTTCTGTACGATACTATCTACTTAATGTCTGTTTTCATACTTTCAATTGACCCCAAAAACTCAGTTCCAGATTTTCACCGCTCTTTGTTTTTGCTGACATTACCTCTAAAGAACAGTTAAGATCTAATTTGGCATTCTTTCCCCTTGTTCTGGATTCCCCAGGGAGAAGAACATATTTCGTCTAGTGTATCAACTCCTTTATATGTTACAAGCAAGAAACTGGAAGGAGGCAGGAATTCTAGTCAAGTGCTGAGAGATGAAACTAAATAAAGAGTGCTTGCATTTTCATTTGTACCAGTGGCATTACTGATAGACCAAGTTCAATAAATCGTGGTAGATTAGAAACATGAAAAAGAGTCATCAAAGCTAGTTACTTAAGTAGAAAAGAGTATATTTTCTCAATGTTTGTTCAGCACATTGGGGTCCTTGTCGTTGCAACAGGAGACGAGGAAATAGGTCCAGAACCACGCAGCAATGAGCATCGCCCTGGAAAATTGTGCAGGAGACCAAAAGTAGTTGTATACAAAGGAACAGAATCAGAGCTTAGGCAAGGCTTGCAGACTCACTGATAAGAACTGTAATGTTGAACTTCTAACTTACTTCTTTATTTTTCTACTTTTTACCCAAGATTTTGTGCCTTATATCTACAATGGCACCACAAACACATGTGGAGTACATGTGACTATAAAACTAATTCTAATTCCAGAACAATTTCAGATAATCAAGGGACAATATCAACGAAGGTATAGGTAGTTTGAAGGTTACAACTGGCCAGGAACAGATCCGGGACTGACATATAAGACTGTAAGATTTAAGAAAGTCGACCATTCAACCCATTGAGTCTGGTCTGCAATTCAGTGAAATTTGGCTGATCTGATGATCCTCGATTCCACTTTCCTGTCTTTTCCCTGGAAGCTTTAAATTTATAACTGATTAAAGATCTGTCTACATTAGTCCTGAATATATAAATATTGTGGTTACGTCAGAAAGTCAGAAGCTAGAAATTCTTTTTAACGTCATCTCTCATATCCCCAGTACTTGTCCACCAACTACAAGGCTGAAGTTAGGTATGTGATGGAATATTCTCCATTTTCTTCGATCTCCATCAATACTTAAGAAGGTCTACAACCAGCTGGGACAAAGCAGCATTTGATTTGCCCTCCAGATATCATCTTCAACATTCACAAACTTCACCACTGACACCATTGACAAAATGTGTGCTGAGAGAATCGTTCACAGCACCTTCCAAACCAACAAAAGATTACAGGCAATGGGTATCCTACCATCTGTAAATTAGTCTCCAAACTGCACACAGGAACAAGAACTATACAGGAACAGGGTTAGGCTCTTCAGCCCTTTGAGTCTGTCCAACTATTCAATGATATCATGGCTGACCTGTGACCTAACTCCAAGTCTTTTGCACATGTCCCCTAATACCTGTGCTTAACAAAAAAAAATCTATCTCAGATTGATTTTTCTTTTTTTGCCACATGTGGAAGTGCTATCACATCTGATTGCACTGAAACACCAGTGATTATTCTTCATCTTTTAAACTCCATCAGTAAATCACTTCAGTTCTCCAAGTGATTAATTTATGTGCAAAGGCCATTAATGACAATGCAGACCATTGAAGGTAGGGAAAGGGTGAGGGGACTAAACAGAGTTGGAAGGGGCTCTATCTCAGATGATCTTTCATGTCTAGAAGTGCTCTTAAACACAAATGATTTTTTTTTCCATCAACAAATCACCCATGATCTTTTATTTATTTACAAATCTCAGGTTTAAAATCAACAGCTAAACTAGCATCACCTACCATTTGTGGGAGACAGTTCTAAATCCCAACTACACTTTGTGTCTGGAAGTGCTTCCTAACATTTGGGTGGCATGGTGGCACAGTGATTAGCACTGCTGCCTCGCAGCGCCAGAGACCTGGGTTCAATTTGCACCTCAGGCAACTGTCTGTGTGGAGTTTGCACATTCTCCCCATGTCTGTGTAGATTTTCTCCAGGTGCTTCGGTTTCTTCCCACAGTCCAAAGATGTGCAGGTTAGGTGAATTGGCCATGCTAAATTGCACGTAGTGTTCAGTGCATTAGTCAGGGATGAATGTAGTGGGATGAGTCTGGGTGGGTTGCTCTTCGGAGCATGATGTGGACTTGTTGGGCTGAAGGGCCTGTTTCCACACTGTAGGGAATCTAATCCAATGTCTCTTGGATGACCCCGACTTCTAGAGTCTCCAACCAGTGGCAATAGTTTATCTATTTCCCTGTCTTTTCTTGTTAATACCTTAAAGACTTTAATCAGATTACCGATTGACCATCTACATTCTTGAAAACAGACTTAATTTTATAATCTCTTCACATGAAATCCAAGAATCATTCTCATAAACCTGCATCCATGGCCAATATATCCTTCCTAAGGTGTGGTGCTCAGATCTGCTCATAGTACTGTAAGTGGGGTCTAACCAGGGTATTCTATAACTGAATTCCCTATTCCTGAGATGCAGCCTAACCTGCTGTGCTTTAACCAGCAACACATATTCAGCTGTGATCTCCAGCATCTGCAGACCTCATTTTTTATTCTATAACTGCGGCATAACTTCTGTGTCTTTACACTCCTGTTCTCCAGATAGACAGAGTAAGAGTCCATTAGCTTTCTTAATTATTTTCTGTACTTTTCATGGCATTTTAAGATCTATGTACCTGAATTCCCAACTCTCTTTGGGCATCCATTGTACTTCACTTTGTTTAGAAAGTACCCTGATCTATCCTTTCTCAGTCCAAATGGATATCACTGTTCTCTCACTGACACTGTCAAAATCCTTGAATTCTATTCCCAAATGTAGTGTTGGTGTGCCTGCAGCCCAAGGCCTACAACATTCAAAAGAGCAGCTCATCACTATCTCTTCAAGAACAATTAGCAATGGGCAATATTGGCACTGGCCTAGCCAGAGATGGCCACATCCTATGAATGAATATTAAAAAGAAATGGAAATAAAAAAAGCCAAAAGGACCAAGTCAGTATATATCTTAACATTGGTGATAACATATTATCAAGATGGAGAACTGTTGAGAGAACAGAATTGTATGAAGAATATCACAGGCATTTGATTCCTATTTCAGTGTTGAGAGAAATCTAATTATTGAGTGACCCTTCCCAAGAACTGAACCTGAAACATTAACTCTGATTTCTGAAATTGCCAGAAAAACTCAGCACTATGGCAGCATCAAAGCTGTTGATTTTTTTTCTAGCAATTTCTGTTCTTTTTCTAATATTCAGCATTTGCAGTACTTTTGTTTTTACTAATTATCGAGTGGATGACCTCAAATAGAAAGAAGCAGAGGCCAGGTGAATACATGTACTTGTTCACAAATGATCTAAGGAAATTGGAACTAACTCAATTTACTCATAGTGACGGTGCAAACATGAAGGGCCGAATGGTCTTCTTCTGAACTGTAGAATTCTGTGGTTCTATGATTTTGAAATCTAAGATTCAACCAAAAGCTTCAGAGTATGACAGTACAGAACAACCACGGTAATCCAAACATCAATTATCCGAATTTTGGATTATCCTGACAAGATCTCAAGATCCCAGTACATGCATTTCAATTGAATTCTATTCTTCATCCATTTAATGCATCATTTTGTAAATTTGAACAGGAATATAGTTGCAAATAGGCTTTAATAAATAATTAACTTCAAATATACATTCAAGATGTGATTAGCAGTTAGGTCTTACACTTTTATAAAAATGCTCTCTGATATTTATTTTCCCAGAGGACAAAGGTTTGTGACTGTGAACACACAACATATGTGCAAACCTGAGCTGTGTGCCCTATCAGCAAGACTTCCTCTCAACATTGACTCACTCTATTTTGCAAACCCAACAATTATTTTTTCCTCATGTCATTCTCCGGAGAGTTAAGTCAAAAAAATGCACTTGCACTTTTCATTTCCGTTGCTTTTTCCTCCCGTTATCCCATGACGACTCTTTTTTTCCAATCAAACCGTCGTTCGATATCTTTCAGCTGACAAGAACATTTAATGTAACTTTCTTTGATGGGGAGAACAACTCGTAGTAAGTTAGCATACATGAAAATAAACAGGAGGAAAACTTGACGGGAGGAAACACGAGGAAAACATTACGCCCTAAGAGAAAATTGATTAGATTAGATTACTTACAGTGTGGAAACAGGCCCTTCGACCCAACAAGTCCACACCGACCTGCCGAAGCGCAACCCACCCATACCCCTACATTTACCCCTTACCTAACACTACGGACAATTTAGCATGGCCAATTCACCTGACCCGCACATCTTTGGACTGTGGGAGGAAACCGGACCACCCGGAGCAAACCCACGCAGACACGGGGAGAACGTGCAAACTCCACACAGTCAGTCGCCTGAGTCGGGAATTGAACCCGGGTCTCCTGTGAGGCAGCAGTGCTAACCACTGTGCCACCGTGCCGCCCACAAATGGTGAGAGGATAGAAACTGAAGTCAGCGAAAAAAAAACTTCTCCCTCTCTCGTGTTCCCTCTGCATTTTGCGCCTCTCTGTCTCTAGGGGCTCGGCAGTCACTGAGGGAGGGACAACACTTGGTTAGCCTGCACGGCAGGACAACACTGAACAGAAATATGCCGGCTGCTGTCAAGGATTGGGATAAAACCATGGATAAGGTCAGTCAAAATTTTCACAGGCTTCAGTCAAACTCTAGCGGCAAAGTGATTTTATTTGTAAAATATTATGATTCTTTAAGCAATATCCAGTGTGTGTACACATTTTATCAATTGAATGAAATAATAAACATGTTTTTTTTTATGCAGTTGTGTTCAGTGTGGCTTCTTTTGTTTACGACCAGATCAGTTATTCAAACAATCAGTTTTCTGAACAAAATACTCCCCGCCCATGTCGTTCAGACAATCGAGGTTGTTCTGTTTTAGTAAAAGTCACAACATTAACCAACAAACTAAATTCAAACTCTGGATTTATGATGACATTCGATCATTAATGGTTCAACAGACTCCCCTTTGGAATGTCATCCCCTTTAGAAAATCTTTTAGAGATATCATAAAATATATTGGAAAGTTTTGAGAATGTTATTTACCAAATGAAGGACATGACATGCTAATACATGGGGCCAGAAAGGAAGAACATGACGAAAATGTACGAACTCTTTAAAAAATTCTTAGGGAATTCAAATCTAATATTGAATGGAAAATGTGAATTTACAAAACTGAGAATAAAGCTTCTTGGACGCATTATTCTAGGCTACAGGAGTTATAATAGTTTAATAGAAGACCAAATCTAATCAAGAATTCCCAACACCACAATAGGTGAAACCTTCACAAACTTTTTGAATCATGATTTACCCTGGCCTCCACTGTTTCCTGACTCATAACCACTTCTGATTGCTAATCTATGATCTCCTTCGTGCCTTCCCCAGTGATCTCCCATTCCTTGATTCTTTGAGATCTCTGTCTCTCTATTTAACTGTCTCCCTCTGTTCACTTTGCTCCCTGATCACAATGGAAATGCAAGCACTCTCTATTTAGTTTCATCTCACAGATAAATTTGCACTGGTAAAAATCAGCTGGATTCCCATGTTATTAGCTGCCTTGTCTCTTCCACGCTCCCACCATTCCCAGTCTTTAAAAATAACAGGGCTGATTGATCTTCATTTTGATTAACAGAATTTAAGTGTAAGTAGTTTTAGGCTTCTTTCATTTCTGTTGGTTATATGTTTCATTTATTTACCATGAAGAGTATTAAGGTCTGGATTATGATACCCCAAGGTGCACTTCTGAATAAATTGTTATTGGGACATACGATAAAAGTTGCTTCAAAAGTGATAAACTGAGAATTACAATGTGACTCTTGGTCCTGAATGTTCAAATTAGAACTGAATTCAATGGTCTTTATGAGAACATTTATAAATAATAAAAAGCTTCATCATTACATTTCTTCAACATTAATTTTGTATTGTAAAACATATCTTTTCATGCTTATTAACCACAGTTCAACTACGCTGAGCTAACAGAGGCAGCAGTTTTTTTACTTGTTCTTTGGACAGTGCAATGAGTAATCTCTTTTACAATTCTATCTTTGTGTCATTTATGAAGTTCATGTTTTAATGAAGATAAACATACAGGATATTAGAAATAACCCACAGTTTGTGCGGACTAAGGTATCTGAAATAACGTTTAGAGATTTGGGATGAGAATAGTTAGGTGGCTGTTTTTGATTGGTTCAGACACAGTGAGATAAAATCCTTTTTTTCTGTGCTGTGGACCTCTCTGACTAAGACTCTAAATATTCTGACCTAAAATAAAACTACAAATGAGGGAAAAAGACAGAAATAAAACTGGCAATGCAGTTGCTCATCATGCTAGTACTTCAAAGAATGTCAAATTTTGCCAGACAGTTTGACATACAGAAAAGACTGAATAAAATAATGTTGTGATAATTCAGGTTGGAACATCAGAAATATATCACACTACTTGCATAATGTAGTGGTAAGTGATATCAGGACTATGTTGAGATGAGAAACAAAAACTGAAATTGCTGGAGAAACTCAGAAGGTCTGGCAGCTTCTGTGGACAGAGAAACGGAGATATTGTTTCAAGTCAGTGACTCTTCTTTAGAATGTTGAGGTTAGCAGTTTGCTGCATGTGGGAGAGGTTCCAGCAATTACCCTTCAACTGACACACTGAAGACATATGACCTGGTCAGTTAGCTCATGAGTGTTAGTTGGATACTGCTGTGTGCACATTGATTAATTGTTTTATTGTTGTCATCTGTGCCAAGGCACAATGAAAAGTGTTGTTTTGTGTACTATGCAAACAGATTGTACTAGACAAAGCACATCAGGGTAACAGAACAGAGTGCAGAATACAGTGTTATGGCCACAGAGAGGGAGCAGAGAGAGCGCGCGAGATCCAGAATTAACATTTGAGAGTCAAGAGTGTGGTGCTGGAAAAGCACAGCAGGTCAGGCAGCATCCAAGTTGCAGGCGAATTGACCTTTCAGACAAGAGCCCTTCATCAGAAATCTATCCTGATGAAGGGCTTATGCCTGAAACAATGATTCTCCTGCTCCTCAGATGCTGCCTGACCTGCTGTGCTTTTCCAGCACCACACTCCCGACTTTGATCTCCAACATCTGCAGACCTCACTTTCTCATAACATTTGAGAGGTTCCTTCAAAAGTCTGATGACAGCAGAAAAGAAGTTGTTCTTGAATCTATTTGTACATGTATTCAAACTTTTATATCTTCTGCCCAAAAGAACAAAAAACAAAGAACAAAGAACATTACAGTGCATGAACAGGCCCTTCAACCCTACAAGGCTGTGCCAATCCAAATCCTCCATCTAAACCTGCTGCCTATTTTCTGAGGTTAAAAATCACACAACACCAGGTTATAGTCCAACCGGTTTAATTAGAAGCACACTAGCTTTCGGAGCGACGCTCCTTCATCAGTCAATCATCTGATGAAGGAGCGTCGCTCCGAAAGCTAGTGTGCTTCCAATTAAACCTGTTGGACTCTAACCTGGTGTTGTGTGATTTTTAACTTTGTACACCCCAATCCAACACCGGCATCTCCAAATCATATTTTCTAAGGGTCTGTTTCCCTTTGCTCCCTGCCCATTCATTTTTTCGTCTAGACACAGCTTAAATGATGCTATCATTCCCACCCTACCACCTCCACTGGCAACACATTCCAGGTACCCACCACCCTCTGCGTAAAGAACTGTCCACGTATATCTCCCCTAAACTTTTCCCCTCTCACTTTGAACTCGTGACCCCTAGTAATTGAGTCCTGCACACTGGGAAAAAGCTTTCTACTGTCCACCCTGCCTACACCTCTCATAATTTTGTAGGCCTCAGTTAGGTCTGCTTCCCCTGACCCTCTTTCTTTCCAATGAAAATAATCCTAATCTACTCAACCTCTCTTCATAGCTAGCACCCTCCATACCAGGCAAGGTCCTGGTGAAACTCCTCTGCACCCTCTCCAAAGCATCTTTTGGTAATGTGGTGACCAGAACTGAACATAGTATTCCAAATGTTGCTGAGCCAAAGTCTTATACAACTGTGACATGATCTGCCAACTCTTGTACTCAATACCCCATCTGATGAAGGAAAGTATGCCTTCTTGACCACTTTAATGTCCTGCATTGCCACCGTCAGGAAATAATGAACCTGAACACCCAGATCTCTTTACTCATCAACTTTCCTCAAGACTTTTCCATTTACAGTATAGTTCACTCTTGAATTGGGTCTTCCAAAATGCATCACCACACATTTGTCCGGATTGCACTCCATCTCCCATTTCTCTGCCCAACTCTCCCAACTATCTATATTCTGCTGTATTCTCTGACCGTCCCCTTCACTATCTGCTACTCCACCAATGTTAGCATCATCTAGAAACTTGCTAATGAGACAATCTACACCTTCCTCCAAATCATTTATGTATATCACAAATAACAGTGGCCCCAGCACGGATCCCTGTGGAACACCACTGGTCACAGTTCTCCATTTTGGGAAGCTCCCTTCCACTACTACTCTCTGTCTCTTGTTGCCCAACCAGTTCTCTATCCATTTAGCTAGAACACCCTGGACCCCATGCAACTTCTTCATCAGCCTACCATGGAGAACTTTATCAAACATTTTACTAAAGTCCATGTATATGACATCTATGTCCCTTCCCTCATGAATCAACTTTGTCAAGTCTTCAAAGAATTCTATTAGGTTTGTAAGACATAACCTTACCTGCACAAAACCATGCTGCCTATCACTGATAACCCGATTTTTTTTTCCCAAATGGGCATATATCCTATCCAAAGTTTGTGAGAAGATTTGTAGCTCGGGTGCTCGTTGTTGTGGTTCTGTTCGCCGAGCTGGGAGTTTTTGTTGCAAACGTTTCGTCCCCTTTCTAGGTGACATCCTCAGTGCTTGGGACAGTGCTCAGTCCCAAGCACTGAGGATGTCACCTAGAAAGGGGACGAAACATTTGCAACAAAAACTCCCAGCTCGGCGAACAGAACCACAACATATATCCTATCCCTCAGTAACTTCCTGTAGCTTTCCTAACATTGACGTCAGGCTCATAGGTCTATAATTACCTGGATTATCCCTGCTACCCTTCTTAAACAAGGGGACAACATTAGCAATTCTCCAGCCTCCCCATGTTCAAGGATGCTACAAAGATATCTTTTAAAGCCTCAGCTATTTCCTTTCTTGCTTCCCTCTGTAACCTGGGATAGATCCCATCTGGACCTGGGACTTGTCCACCTTAATGCTGTTTAGAATATCCACCACTTCCTCCTTCCTTATGCCGACTTGATCTAGATTAATCAAAGATCTGCCCCTAACCTCAACATATGCCATGTCCCTCTCCTCGGTGAATATAGATGCAAAGTTCTCATTAACAATCTCACCCATTTTCTTTGACTCCACGCATATCTTTCGTCCTTTGTCCTTGAGTGGGCCAACCCTTTTCCTCGTTATGCTCTTGTTTCTTAAATATGAATAAAAGGCTTTGGGGGTTTTCTTAACCCTGCTCGCTAAGGATATCTCTCGACCCTTTGAGACTTCTTAATTCCTTGTTTCAGATTGGTCCTACATTCCCGATATTCTTCCAACGCTTTGTCTGTCTTCAGTCGCCGAGACCTTATGTACGCATTCTTTTTCCTCTTAGTTTGTTTCACAATAGGGTGGCACAGTGGCTCAGTGGTTAGCACTGCTGCTTCACAGTTCTAGAGACCTAGGCTCAATTCCAGCCTCGGATGACTGTCTGTGTGGAGCTTGAGGGTCAGTGTGGACTTGTTGGGCTGAAGGGCCTGTTTCCATATTGTAGGGAATTTAATTTCACCAGTCATCCATGGTTCCCTAATCTTGCCATTCATATCCCTCATTTAAACAGGAGCATATCACTCCTGAACATTAATCAATCTCTCTTTTAAAAGCCTCCTACACATTGGATGTGAATTTCCCTTCAAATAGTTGCTTTTAATCTACCTTCCTCAGCTCCTGCTGAATTTTGCTATAGTAAGCACTCTTCCTTTAGGACCACTCTTGTCTTTATCCATGAGTATTCTAAAACTTATGGAATTGTGATCACTATTCCCAAAGTAATCCCCTACTGAAACTTCAACCACCTGGTCAGGCTCATTCCCCAACATGAGGTCCAGTGTGGCCCCTTCCCAAGTTGGAATCTTTACATCCTGCTCTAGAAAACCCTCTGGATGCTCCTTACAAATTCTGCTTCATCCAGACCTCTAACACTAAGTGAATCCCAGTCATTGTTGGGAAAATTAAAATCTCCTATCACCGCCACTCTGTTGCCCCTACATCTTTCTATGATCTCTCTACATATTTGTACTTTTATCTCACGCTCGCTGTTGGGAGGCCTGTAGTATAGCCCCAACATTGTTACCGCACCCTTCCTATTTCTCAGTTCTGCCCACATTGCCTCACTGCTCTTGTCCTCCACAGTGCCCTCTTCAACACAGCTGTGATATCTTTGTTGAGCAGTAATGTAACTCCTCCACCCTTTTTACCGTCTTCTCTGAAGCATTGATACCTGCGATATTTAGTTGCCAATCATGTCCTTCCCTCAACCAAGTCTCAGTAATAGCAATAACATCATACTCCCAGGTACTAATCCAAGCCCTAAGTTCATCTGCTTCACCTACTATACTTGTTGCATTAAAACAAATGCATCTCAGACCACAGTCCCCTTGTGTTCATCATCCGCTCCATGTCTACTCTTCCCCTTAGTCAGGCTGACTTTATTATCTAGTTCCTTACAGGCTTTAGTTACTATCTCCCTCCTGTCCACTAACCTCCTCATTTGGTTCCCATTCCCGTACCACATTAGTTCAAACCCTCTCCAACAGCATTAGCAAAAGCACCAAGAAGGACATTGGTTCCCATCCGGCCCAGGTGTAGACCATCCAATTTGTAATAGTCCCACCTCCCCCAGAACCGGTCCCAATGCCCCAAAAATCTGAACCACCCCTCCCTCCTGCACCATCTCTCAACCCATGCATTCATCCTGCTTATTCTATCATTCCCACTCTGACTAGCATGTGGCACTAGTAGCAATCCTGAGATTACTGCCTCTGAGGTCCTACGTTCTAATTTGGTTCCTAACCCCCTAAATTCTTGTAGGACTTCAACCCATTTTCTTTTACCTATATCATTGGTGCACCATGACAACTGGATGTTCACCCTCCCCCTTGAGAATTTTCTGCAGTCAATCTGAAACATGTCTGACCTGAGCACCTGGCAGGCAACATATCATTTAGGAGTCTCGTTTTTGACCACAGAAACACCTATGTACTCCCCTTACAATTGAATTCCCTTTGACTATAGCCCTTCCACTCTTTTTCCCACCCTTCTGATTAGCAGAGCCAGCCATTGTGCCATGAACTTGGTTACTGCTGCCCTCCCCTGCTGAGCCATCTCCCTCAACAGTATCCAAAACCTGTTTTTGGAGGTAGATGATCGTGGGTAAACCTGCATTGTCTTCCTGCTCTTTCTCTGCCTTTTGGTCACCAAGGAAGTAGGTGGAAGAGAGTTTAACTGTCTAGAGTGGTTTGCTCCACTGGCTGGGAAATGCTTAGAGATGTCTTGACTCCTGAAAGATGCGATATAAACATCAATTTGTTTGGTTGTGTTATAACTCTTGCAAACAGTTGTGTTCATTTAAATAAAACATTGGTTTTAATTGCTACTGATTTGCAATTGATTGGGATACTCTGAAAGTTGAAGCATCTCATTTCCTATGCTATGCTTGAATTCAATGATATGATGCATAGGGTAAGTATGTCTAAGTGTAGGATTTCCTGCTGTAAAATGCATATGATTCAGTGGTAAAATGAGATGTGTGACAGGCAACGGCAGATAATTAATACTTGTAGTTAACAGTTATTTTATTACTCAATTCAGCAAAGCATTAATTTGAGAAACTTTTTAGGATCGGAGTTTTGTGAAATTCTATTTCCTAATCAAATTTTTATCATTAGATCTGGCTTCCCCCATTATTCAAAATTTTCTACCAATAAGGTAAATGCTTCTGTCTCACATTGTCAAGCAGCAGACCTTGACAATCATTCCAGCAAAATCTAGCAGAAATCACAAAGTGCTTCCTGAATGACCTTGGAAACAGAAATACTGAGGTTGAATCTAAGAAACTGAAAAGGCAAATTCTCCATGGCATAGTGGGGTAGCTGACTCAAAAAAGCAGATAAAACTTAGCCATTACGTTAAAAGCCAAAGTCTGCTCAGTCAGGATATGGAGGATATAGTATGGACCTTATTGTAAAAGGCCTTAGGCAAATTTTGGATAATGGCTGTGGTTGCATGAGACACAATTTGCCACCAAGAAGTAAACTTCCCCTTCCATTCAGGACCCTGAAAACAAGAACAGCAGTACATTGCTACAGAACAAAGGAGCCTTGTTCTATATTGAATATTGTTACAACTGAGAGGTCTCGAAAGATTTTAGTGTTTTGGAACTCTCTCTTTAACGTAGGGTAAAATGGAGGAATGCAAGTGACCATGTTTCCTGTTCTGAATTCTGACAGGTAGCCTGAGTGAGTAGAGAGAAGCAAGATATTTACACATGTAAACAATGAGAGGACAGTTGTGTTAATGGTGATTAATTATTTGTTAGTGTCCAAATCTCTATGTTAGGAATACCAATTTTTGCAAACGGTTATGCAATTTCAAGATAGAACAGAATTGGGAATCTAAAATTACCCTTTCTACTGGCTATAATGGTCATATGATCCACATTGACATGGGCCTTGAGAAGGAAAGAGTCCTTGGGAAATCATTGTAGGTTTGGGTTGTAGGTTTTCTGAAAATTATCACTGAGCATTACAAGACCAGTCTTCAAGAATTTGGGAAAGAAAGACACAGGGAGAGATGGTAGCATGTTACACCACATAAGAATTCAAATGGGAACTGCTGCTTGGTTTGAAAAAACAGAATTCAAAAGGATTAAAATAAGGCTATAATGTTAGCCTAGTTTTGGCTAGAGGAAAGGATCTCTCAAGTAACCTTCACCATGAAATTTCATGTATGGGTTAAAATTTATCCATCTGGAAAAGGAAAGAAAGGAAGGAAGCCCACCAGAGCGAAGAGATGGTGGACTGTGTCGAGGAGGAAGAGGGAAAGTTAAGTCTAATTGTAGAGGGAGATTTTTAATAGAGCTACAGCAATAGCAAGTGTTGAAATTTATTTGTTGAAAGTTATCTGTATTACAGGGAACATAATGACCTTGTGCATTAGGAGAGTGTGATTGCAGAATATCTGTGTGGTAATGTTAAAAATCACACAACACCAGGTGGACTGGAAGCCTTGGCCTTGGGCCAATGCTAGATGCTCAAATGACTCAGATACAATGAGTCACTTGCTGCACTCTGACAAAACAAGACAATGCTACAGACACATTTTCCTATTAAACTGTTTCAGGTTTGATATTACTATTGGTTATATACATTTAAACAAAATACCCACCATGTTCCTGTTACATAAAATTCTTGGATAGTAGCCCATCCATCCTGAGACACCTAATGAATATGAGAAGAAGAATCAGATACAACAGCATCTTATAATTGCAGAAAGCAAAGACCAGCAGTAATCATCTACATGCACTTGAAATAATTCATCCTGATAGTGTGCTACCAAGAGAAAACTGCACACATTCCACACACAATGTCACTCTGATGGCAGATAGTGGCTAGAATAGATAACTGATATGAATCATCACAGACCAAAATGTCCATGGTTCACCACACAAGAATGTGAATGCAAGCTTGCACTCATGTTGAAGAAACTGCGTTTGCAAGATTTAAACAAAATTGTTAATCTAGAGACCAGGTCAGAGAGTCATAGAGTCATAGGAACCTGAGTTTAAATCCTGCTAGGGCAGATGGTGCAATTTGAATTCAATTAAAAGCCTAACAACGACCACGAAACCATTGTCAACTGATGAAGGGCTCTTGCCCGAACCATAGATTCTCCTGCTCCTCAGATACTGCCTAACCTTTTGTGCATTTCCAGCACCACATTCTCGACTCTAATCTCCAGCATTTACAGTCCTCACTTTCTCCTGTCAGAAAAGTCCATCTGGTTCACTAATGTCCTTCAGGAAAGGAAACTGCCATTCATACCCGGTCCAGACTACGTGTGACTCCAGAATTGTCCTTGGGTAATTAGTGATGGCAATAAATGCTGGTCTAGCCAGTGACATTCTCATCCCATGAATGAATTTTAGAACAAAGAACAAAGAAAATTTACAGCCCAAGAATAGGCCTTCAGCCCTCCAAGCCTGAGCTGATCCAAATGTACTGTCAAAACCTGTCAGTCAGTTCCTAAGCATCTGTATCCCTCTGCTCCCCACCTACTCATGCATCTGTCCAGACACATCTTAAATGAATTTACCGTGCCTGCCTCTACCATCTCTGCTGGCAAAGCATTCCAAATGCCCGCCACCCTCTGTGTGAAGTACTTGCCATGTGCATCCCCCTTAAACTTTCCACCTCTCACCTTGAAAGCCTAACCTCTCATTATTGAATCCATTACCCTGGGAAAAAGCTTGTCTCTATCCACCCTGTCTATACCCTTCATGATTTTGTAAACCTAAATCAGGTCCCCCCACAATCTCCTTTTTTCTAGTGAAAATAAACCTAACCTGCTTAACCTTTCTTCATAGCTAGCACATTCCATACCAGACAACATCCTCGTAAACCTTCTCTGCACCCTCTCCACCTGCTTTTGGTAATGTGGTGACCAGAACTGTATCCTAAAGGTGGCCGAACCAATGTCTTGTACAATTTTACCATGATTTGCCAGCTCCTATACTCAACACCCTGTCCGATGAAGGCAAGCATACTATATGCCTTCTTGACCACTCTATCCACCTGTGCAGCAGCCTTCAGGATACAATGGACCTGCACTCCCAGATCCCTCTGCCCATCAATTTTTCCAAAGGCTCTTCCATTCATTCCATTTTAAAAAATTCTGTCAGATGTTCCTCACTTTGTCCAGAGGAAGGGATCTCCAGTGAAACCTGCACTGTGAAAATTAATTGCAGACTAGAGTTTACCTGGCTGAGAAGGAAAACAATGGAAATAGTTGAGGGCGAAGAATCAAAGACACTTGCTGAAATGTAGTGAGATAAGATTAGAAATCTGTAGCATGCCTTGAGGATAGGTAGTTCTAAGTGGTGGTATGGCATCTGTGAAGAACTTGGATTCTAACAGTTAAACATTGGTGCTATTGTTGTTTAAATCATTGCAATTCACCAGCTTGAATGATGTTTGTAATGACGCTTGTTGATATTCATTAGAGCTAGCAGGTGATTTACAATTCAGTTGATAAATTGTTTTAGACCTGCACTCAGAGAAGGATCATCAAATAACAGTGACTTTAAGTTAATATTGTTGAACAGCAGAAACTTCTACTAAATTTAATTATCAACATTGGCAATACACATAAAGTTGCAAGCACTTTATTGTTTAATAACTTAAGTATTAAAACTTAAGAATATATCATATATAATTTACCACAATACAGCGGTGTTGCTGCAGCTTATTTGTACATACTCCTTGAAATGCAGGTTAGATAATCTAATTAAAGGAAAACAAGCATACCCTGCTTGAAATACTAGCTAGGGAGCAATTAACAAAACCTAATAATCTTTCTTACCATCATCTTGCTGAAACAGTGCTACTTTGAGAGTGTGGCATTTAAAATCATGTTGGAAAATTCCATTTTCGTTCTTACTTTAAATGCTGCATGCTGCAAATTAACATGTGGAATCAACTAAAAGAGCTTTGGAATCTGTTAATTGTTCCCCAATCAATGACTTTAGAGGTTTAGATTTTTCAGCCAAAGTACAACAAAATTTTAAATAGCATCTGAACACAGCTCCCACGAATGTCTCAACACTACTTCACATGCAATATATTATTACTTGGAGGTTTACTCAGTTACACACTTTGTTACAGAAGTAAGTCATTTTACACAGAGCAAGATCCCATTTCTGGACATGAGAAGAATGACCAAATAATCCGTTCTTTATTTATTGGAAGTCTATTGTAGGAGAAGTAATAGAAGGGAGACTGGGAGATCTCCACACTCCTCTACCCAATGGTCACATTAGCTTCACATTGAGCACCATGAATTGAATCTTTAGTTCAGAACCGAAGAAAAGCTAAAGTGAGTTTGAAGTGTTAGCTTTCTCCACATATACTGTCAGATCTGCTGCATTTCTCCAGCATTTTCTGCATTTGTTTCAGATTTCCAATCTCTGCAGTGCTTTGCTTTGAAAGAATTTGAATCTTCTCTTGAACCTTCAGAAGGTACAATAATTGTTCACTTCCTTGTTGAACTCATTGACTGTTGGTTCGAACTTACACTGATGTGCAGTACAAATGCTTATTGAGCCAAAGAGCTGCTCAGTAATTACTGAATGCTCTGGAGGAAATGAATAAATGGGACATTTGTTTTGCTCCATAAATTTAACTGTAAATGCACCACTGCTTCAGTTGCTGCCTGCTGCTCAGTCAGGCTTCTCCTGCCACAGTTAAAAGGGAGGTGATGGCTTTGCGGTATTATTGCTGGACTATTTATCCAGAGACCTTGGTAATGTGCTTGCTACCCAGGTTTAAATCCCCCAATGACAGATGATGGAATTTGAATTCAATAAGAAATCTGTTAAATTTGACTGTAATGATGACCATAAAAACAATTGTTAACTGTTGAAAAAGTCTATCTGGTTTACCAACATCCTTTAGGGACATTGTTGTCTGTTGTCCTTAACTGGTGTGGCCTACATATGACTCAAGACCCACAACAATGTGCTGACTTTTAATTGTCCTCCAGGCAATTAAGGATGACAATAACTGCTGGCCTAGCCGGAGATGCCTGCATCCTGTGCGTGAATGGAAAAAAACAATTAACGTAGACATTTCTAGGTTGCTTTTAGACTAGGTTCCCACAGTATAGAAACAGGCCCTTCAACCCAACAAGTGCACACTGACCCCCTGAAGAGTAGCCCATCTCCCTACGCTATACTTACACCTGAATAATCCACCTATCAGCTTGGCCAATTCACTTGATTACACATCTTTTGGATTGGGAGAAAACCAGAGCATTCAAAGGAAATCCACACAGGCACGGGGAGAATGTGCAAACTCCACACAGGCACGGGGAGAATGTGCAAACTCCACACAGGCATGGGGAAAATGTGCAAACTCCATACAGGCACGGGGAGAATGTGCAAACTCCACACAGGCACGGGGAGAATGTGCAAACTCCACACAGGCATGGGGAAAATGTGCAAACTCCACAAAGACGGTTGCTCGAGGCTGGAATCGAACCCAAGTCCCTGATGCTATGAGGCAGCAGTGCTAACCACTGTGCCACTATATTTGCTATATTGCTACTAACTCCTTAAGTATCACTAGTTAGTGATCTTGATACTGGGAAGCCTTGTGCTGAGCATTGTCAGTGTACTGTGGCTGGATCTGAGAGATAGGTTGATAAATGTTGAAAGAGTCTTTTGATAGAATGTCAATCATGAAACCTTTTATTTAAATGCAGGTGGTTGCTTCTTGAAGTTGAAACAATGCCAGCTGAGGGTCTCCTACCCTGTATAACAGGTGAGGGTAATGTTTCACCTGAAAAGGCATATTGATTTTCACCATTACAAAGGAATCAGATAAGATTTGAGCTCCAGTGAAATGTGATCTCTATCATGGGAGGTTGTTAGAGAAAATGCAGAGGCATGGGGTTGAGGGTGATTTAGCAGTTTGGATTAGAAACTGGCTTTCTGAAAGAAGGCAGTGAGTAGTGGTTGATGGAAAACATTCAGCCTGGAGTCTGGTTACTAGTGGTGTGCCACAAGGATCTGTTTTGGGACCACTGCTGTTTGTCATTTTTATAAATGACTTTGATGCAGACATAGGTGGATGGATTAGTAAATTTGCAGCTGACACTAAAGTTGATAGAGTAGTGGACAGTTTGGAAGAATTTTGCAGGTTGGAGGGGGACTTGGATAAACTGCAGAATTGGGCTGAGAGGTAGCAAATGGAGTTCAATGCAGCTAAATGTGAGGTGATGCACTTTGGGAAGAATAACAGAAAGGCAGAGTACTGGGTCAATGGAAAGATTCTTGGTAGTGTGGATGTGCAGAGGGATGTTAGACTCCATGTACATAGATCCCTGAAAGTTGCTACCCAGGTTGATAATGCTGTTAAGAAGGCATACAGTGTGTTAGGTTTCATTGGTAGAGGGATTGAGTTCTGGAGCTGCAATATCATGCTGCAACTACACAAAATGCCAGTGCAGTCACAGTTGGAATATTGTGTACAGTCCTGATCGTCATATTTCGGGAAGGATGTGGAAGTATTGGAAAAGGTGGAGAGGAGATTTTCCAGGTTGTTGTCTGGTCTGGAGTGAAGGTCTTATGAGGAAAGGCTGAGAGACTTGGGTCTGTTCTCATTGGAAAGAAGAAGGCAAGGGGGGATTTGATAGAGACATACAAGATGATCAGATAGGGTAGACAGTGAAAGTCTTTTTCCTAGGATGATGACATCAGCTTGTACGAGGAGGGGGTGATAGATTTAAGACAGATGTCAGAGGCAGGTTCTTTACTCAGAGAGTGGTAAGGGCGTGGAATGCCCTACCTGCCAATGTCGTTAACTCAGCCACATTAGGGAGATTTAAACAATTCTTGGATAAACACATGGATGATTTTGGGATAGTGTAGGGGGGGTGAGCTGAGAATAATGCGCAGATCAACGCAACATCGAAGGCTGAAGGATCTGTTCTGCGCTGTATTGTTCTATGTTTTATGGTCTAATAACTGTAATTGTTTCGATCACTTTGGTTTCTGATTTCAAAAGGACTCTAGACGTTATACTTTTGTGGAGCCAAATAATTTCAGCAAAGTAGTTCAGATCATAATGTTGGGCTGAAGAGATATTAACATTTTTTTTGATTTAAGAAGTGCACTTCATTCTTCTAAGACACTTCTTGATGGTTTCTACACTCTGTAAACCTGATGTCATCCAAACCTACACAGCCATGTCCTTAATCACATCAGGATCTGTCACCTGTCTCCCTGTGTTCACAGTTCCTGGTTAAGGAATGTGCTGACAATAAAATGCTGAACCTAGTTTTCAAATTTCTCATGGCTGCCTCCCAGCCCATCCCTATTTCTGGAATCTCCTGTAGTTTCTCAATCTCTGATATATCTAAACTTGACTAATTCTGACCTCATGAAAATCTCTAGATTTGATCCTACACTATTGGTGATCATGCCTTAACTAATCCCACAACCAAACACTGGAGTTTCCTCCCTCTACTTTTCAACCTTTGTACCTCACTTTTGTCCTTTCAAAAAGTTCTATAAAATTGAACTCTTCAAACAAACATTTGGTTCTCTATTCTAATATCACCGCTTATGGTTCAACATCAAATCTTACTTCATGGCACACATGTGAGTGCCTTGGAATGCTTTGTTACATCAACAAAGCTATAGAAATACATAGTTAAAAATCACACAGCACCAGGCTATAGTCCAACAGGTTTATTTGGAAACATTTGCTTTCAAAGCGCTGCTTCTTCATCAGGTGGTCCAACACCAGCAACTTCAAATCATGGCTACCACTCCACCACTGTCGGCTCAAAGTGGAGAAGAGACCACCTGATGAAGAAGCAGTGCTTCAAAAGCTAATGTTTCCAAATAAACCTGTTGGGCTATAACTTGGTATTGTGTAATTTTAAACTTTGGCCACTCCAGTCCAACACCGACTCCTCCACATCATAGAAGTACATAGTGTTACTTTGAAAATATGAAGTTGCTGCATTTAGTGTTTCTTTATGTAGTATTTCTTTAATATTAGTGACTTTATGAACACATGATCAGTCCATGTTATTTAAAAATAATAAGCCACAAACTGGGGAAGGTTAAATTCTATTGCATGATCAGTGACCCCTGCATTAAGGAGAGATAGTAAACTTTTCTCTTCCCGGTGGCTGGCTGCCCTGGTCTTAAGGATGAGAATTCTGATCACAGGAGGGAGAACTGGCAGGAATTAAAGTAATGGTTAAAAGCAGACTACTCAAATAAAATTGCTTGTGGAGAACTGTAGCCGTAGTTGCGGTCTTATTGTCAAATCTAGAACAAAATTATTTCTACAATCAATGAGCCTTCCCTTACACTCATCTCAATTCCCGAAATATATTTTGTGAGAAGGGACTGAATTAGAGCTACAGTTGCCTACCTTGATGACTTTAAATTGCTGTGAGTTATTGAAGTCAACTCAATAACTAGCAGGAAAAAGTGAGGATTGCAGATGCTGGAGATCAGAGCTGAAAAATGTGTTGCAGGAGAATCGACGTTTCAGGAATAAGCCCGTCTTCAGAAGGGTTTATGCCCAAAACGTCGATTCTCCAGCTCCTTGGATGCTGCCTGACCTGCTGCACTTTTCCAGCAACACATTTTTCAGCTCAATAACTAGCAGGTCAAACAACTTGCAGATGCCAATGACTTGCACAGAATGTTCAGCTTTGTAAAGATGAACAATGGCAAGCACTCAAGGGTTTATTGTGTTGGAAGCCAAGTGGAGCTCACCATGGACAGGACATTTTGGGACAGAACATTGCTCAGAATGCCTTAACTGGGACTCTGCCTTTGACTTAAAGGCCCTTCACTCCATTGCTAAATACTCGCTGGGCTGAATTCTGGTGCTCCTCTGGTTGAGAGAGAAATTGAAACCACCCAATGCCTGGAGGAAGAATGCCTCATCTTCTGCCTTGGAACACTTCTACGCCAGGGCATCAATTAGACTTCACCAGTTTCCTCATTTCCCCTTCCCCCCCTCCACCTTACCCCAGTTCCAGCCTTCCAGCTCAGCACTGTCTCCATGACCTGTCCTGCCTGCTTATCTTCCTTTCCACATATCCACTCCACCCTCCTCTCTGACTTATCACCTTCATCCCCACCCCCCATTCACCAATTGCACTCTTTGCTACCTTTTCCCACCTTCCTCTCTCTGACCTATCACCTCCATCCCCACCCACATTCACTTATTGTACTCTATGCTACTTTCTCCCCTGCCCCATCCCTCTCTCATTTATCTCTCCACTCTGCAGACACCCTGCCTCTATCCCTGATGAAGGGCTTTTGCCCGAAATGTCGATTTTCCTGCTCTCTGGATGCTGCCTGACCTGCTGTGTTTTTCCAGCACCACTCTAATCCAGATTCGGGTTTCCAGCATCTGCAGTCCTTGTTTTTACATAGAGTAATTGAAACAGCCATTCGCCAGCTGAGAAACAGCAAGGCATCTGGACTCAGTGGAATCCGTGCTAACAGTCCGAAACATAGTAACAATAAACTCCAGCAATATCTCATACACTCCTCTTCCTAGATGAGGGATATGTGGGGAGAGATCAGGGATTTTTCACCATGACGATATTCAAGATGGGAAACATGTCTAATCATAGTAACTAGTGAAGAGACTCCCTGCTACTTGCTATAGCGAGCAAATGCGAGGTCTTGCACTTTGGCAAAAAGAATAAAAGCATAGACTACTTTCTAAATGGTGAGAAAATTCGTAAAGCCAAAGTACAAAGGGATCTAGTCGAGGATTCTCTAAAGGTAAACATGCAGGTTGAGTCCGTGATTAGAAAGCGAATGCAATGTTGTCACTTATCTCAAGAGGGTTGGAATATAAAAGCACCATTGTGCTACTCAGACTTTATAAAGCTCTGGTTAGGCCCCATTTGGAGTACTGTGTCCAATTTTGGTCCTCACACCTCAGGAAGGACATACTGGCACTGGAACGTGTCCAGCGGAGATTCACACGGATGATCCCTGGAATGGTTGGTCTAACATACGAGGAATGGTTAAGGATCCTAGGATTGTATTCATTGGAGTTTAGAAGATTAAGGGAGACTTAATAGAAACTTACAAGATAATACAAGGCTTGGGAAAGGTGGACGCTAGGAAATTTTTTCTGTTAGGCAAGGAGACTAGGACCCGTGGACACAGCCTTAAAATTAGAGGGGGTCAATTCAGAACAGAAATGCAGACACATTTCTTCAGCCAGAGAGTGGTGGGCCTGTGGAATTCATTGCCACGGAGTGCAGTGGAGGCCGGGACGCTAAATGTCTTCAAGGCAGAGAATGATAGATTTTTGATGTCTCGAGGAATTAAAGGCTATGGGGAGAATGCAGGTAAGTGGAGTTGAAATGCCCATCAGTCATGATTGAATGGTGGAGTGGACTCGATGGGCCGAATGGCCTCACTTCCACTCCTATGTCTTATGGTCTTATAGGATAGGTCATTGCAATGAGCCACTTCAAACATCTACTCACATTAGCTGAAGTACTCCTTCAAGTGTTGCAGAGTGGTTTTCATTCCCTAAAGGGTACCACAGATTTTCATTGCATGGCAAATGCAGCACAGCCTTCTTAAGGCCTCACAAAAGAGTTTGTATCAATAGAATATATGGACTATGCTTCTCTAATTTTTGCTGCTTCAGAAATATGTCATCAACCTTTGCATCCTCTATGGTGGCATCCAAGTGAGAAAACACATCAGTCACCACAGGCCCTATATCGAAGAACGCTTGGGTCAAAGAAGAAGCAGAGCTGAAAATGTGTTGCTGGAAAAGCGCAGCAGGTCAGGCAGCATCCAAGGAGCAGGAGAATCGACATTTCAGGCATGAGCCCTTCTTCAGGAATCAAAGAAGAAGCAGTTCAGAGAAGGTTTATGAAAATAATACCTGTAATGAGTGATTGCCTGAGGAGAAAAGGCTGAACAGGGTCTTCCTGTATTCTCTGGTGTTTAGAAGAGCCAGAGGTGAACAAATTGAAATATTTGAGGGTGTTGGAAGCACATTTTCTCTTGAGGAAGAATCAAGAACCTTGGATCATATTTTAAAAAGAAGGGGTCTCTATTTAAAACAGATGAAGGAACAATGTTTTTTCTCCAAGAGCGAGAATGTTTTTTTTTCTCTCCAAGTCTTTAATGGCAAAATCTTTAAATAATTTTAAAGCAGAGGTAAGTAGATTCTTGATTACCAAGAGGATGAAAGATTTTTGAGGATATGCAGGAATGTAGTGTCATAGAGCTGCACAGCATGGAAACAGAGCCTTCAGTCTAACTCATCCATGCTGACCAGGTAATTTAAATTAATCTAGTCCCATTTGCCAGCATTTGGCCCATGTCCCTCAAAACGCTTATTATTCATTTACCCATTCAGATGTTTTTTAAATGTCATAATCGTACCAGACTCCATCACTTCTTCAAGTAGGTCATTCTATAGACGCAGCATCCTCTGCATGAAAAAGTTGCCTCTTAGGTCCCTTTTAAATCTTTCCCCTCTCACCTTAAACCTATGCCCTCTAGTTTTGAACATCCCCACCCCAGGGCAAAGACCTTGGTTATTCACCCTATCCATGCCCCTCATGATTCACCTTATCCATTACCCTGTCATGCCCCTCATAAGGTCACCCCTCAACCTCTGATACTCCAGGGCAACTAGCCCCAGCCTCTCCATATAGCTCAAACTCTCCAACCCTGGAAACATTCTTGTACATCTTTTCTGAACCCTTCCAGGTTTCACAACATCCTTCCGCTAGCAGGGCAACCAGAATTATATACAGTATTCTAAAAGTGGCCTAACCAATGTCCTGTACAGCCACAATATGACCTCCCAACTCCTATACTCAATGCTCTGACCAATAAAGGCAAGAATTTAAAATGCCTTCTTCACTATTCTGTCTATCTGGGATTCCACTTTCAAGGAACCATGAACCATCACTCCAAGGCCTCTTTGTTCAGCAACACTTCTCAGGATCTTATCATTAAGTATATAAGTCCTGCCCTGATTTGCCTTTCCAAACTGCAGCACTTCACATTTATTTTAATTAAACTCCATTTGCTGTTCCTCCGCCCATTGGCCCATCTAATCAAGATCCTGTTGTACCCTGAGGTAACCTTCTTTGCTGTTTACTACCCCTCCAATTTTGGTGTCATCTGCAAACTTATTAACATGTTCACATCCAAGTCATTAATATAAATGATGAAACGCAGTGGACAAATTTGAGGTTAAAATTGGATGATCTTATTGAACAGCAGAAAAGGCTTGATTAGCTGAGTTTATATGTTATTGTACCAATTCTCATTTCCATGTTCCTTATTGTAACACTACAGTTTACTACCTGCAAATTACTCACAGGTATGAATTCATTTAGAGTGAAGATGTTAAGCTTTTCAACCTGCACCATCTTCAATCTGAAACAAGACACTTAATAACTTAATCACTGAACTTTTGCATGAAAATGGTGTTTGTTTGAGTGCTGAGTTGTAAGCTCAGCTCCAGGTTCTTGTCAATTCAGTCTTCGAAGCATGTTACAATATGTGCCTTTCGCCAACCACCTGGAAAGCTGAAGTCCTCTTACAACCAGCTTGAACAACGTGACACCTGCCTCCTGTCGAATAAGATCAATGATGAGATCCTGGGAAATGTGGGACATTTTTCTTACTTGGAGAGCCTCCTCCAGAAAAAAGCTGACATTAGTGGACAACATTGATCATCGCCTCTAAGTGTGCCAGTTCTGACCACAGAATCTGGTACTTGATCTCAAACCCAAGATTAAGGTCATGTTTTATTAGGCATTGGTGATCTCTATAGTCCTAAATGTTTCAAAGACTTGGACAAGCTGGAGCAGATATCTCAAAGTGCTGGATTTGGATTTAGGTTTTAGTGTCACCTGAATATTAGATTTAGGTGTACTTACATACGGGGTACAAGTATATGATGCAAGTGTACAATATCACCACACATGGTGCCATCTTGGGTACAAAGTACCTAGGCACAAAATCTTAGTTACAGAAATGGAGAAATAAAGAAATAAGTTAGAAGTTCAGCACTACCGTCTTCTTAGCATAAAAAGAGAAAAATAAAGAAGTAAAGTTGAAATGTCAAGCATTACAGTCCTTTCCTGAGCTGTGGTCTTACAGATGCTCCAAGCTGGGCTTCCCCAAGAGGGCTCGTGCTCTCCTGTACTGGGCATGTTTTCACCTGCGCTGGGCTAACACCAGCCAAGGCATGCCAAGCTTCAGCCCTGACTGCCGCATCACCACTGCCACCATTCCATGCAGCTACCCACTGCCGCGTCATTACTGACTACTGCTTCCACTGTCCAGGCTTGCGCTGGAGCCCATTTACTGCCATGCGCCATCACCACCAGGGCTTCCACGGCTCCAGTTTTAGGAATGTTTGAGGTCTGCGCTGGGTCTACTCTCCTCCATACTGGACTCTCTCCAGGTTCACACTGTCCATCAACAATGCAATCCAAGTTCAAGAGGTAAGGAAGAAAAATAGAAGATAGAAAAGAAAACAAGAAAAGAGGAAACAAAAAGAAAAGCACTCAGACCTGACAAGCCCCACCTCATGAGCCCAGCTCCAACGCCATCTTGTTGGGCAAGGTTAGAGAAGTAGTATCACTGGTGTATTTGCAAGATCTTCCAAGTCCAGTAGCAAGAAAGTTAGTCCAACAATAGTGTCTGATCCTAAGCCAATATGCCGAGGAATTGAGGCACTTATCATTCAAAATTCCCTCTGCAGTGTAGACATGCGGTTAGTAGATCGAACATCAGACTCCTGGCAAGACTGCTCCTCTTGGAATACAGTTATGGCAGGTGATTCCCAGGAGGGAAAAGGAATGACGTTAGGCATGTGCTGAAAACATTCCTGATTAGGTCTAGTCTACCCCTGCTGACCCGGCATGACCCATAGAAGGCATTGGCTAGTGACCGACCCAAATGGGGTAATTTAAACATTGATTGAAGAAAGCAGTGAACACATTGAGTGACTACATCCTATTCAAAAAGGCGGATATAAGGTTTTGATATTGAAGAGAGCACACAAATGTCCAAGTAGTTCATCAGCTCAACCCTTCAGGCACCACCTGCCCCAGTGTGTGGCCAATTCTGTGGATGAAGTATTGAACTATCAGCTATCCAAATAACATATGAAACTGCAGTGTAAGCTAGTCATCTTCAATCCTGAGGGACTGCCTACGAATAACATTCTGCAACCTGGTTTTGGGATTACTGGTAATGAAGACTCCACCTATTTTATCAACTAGATTTTTGTTTTGTCATTTGAATATGAAAATTATGATTTTCCCTAACTTTAATGATACCAGGTTAACCATTGGTTAACAGATGTAGGCTTTCTTGTTACACAGATTAGAGAAATGCAAAACTTAATTCCACGATGTTGTAAAGAAATCATTGGATTAGTCATGCTGACATAGAAATTAATTTTTTTTCATTATGATTACAGACAATGGATTTAAATTGCTTTACATTCTGACAATGACATATATTGGAGGTGACATTCCTGTTTTAATTTTGCTTTTGTTCATAATTAATGATTGCTTGTTAAATTGCACATCGAGAATTGCCCATTTTGAAGACATATAGCCCACAATTTTGTTCATCGAATGTAAAATTAGAAACAAAATAGAAGTTTTTGCCATATTTCATGCAAAGGGGAATTTAATTTCCAGTTCAGCTATGTTTTTGAAGAAGTGTTAAATCAAAGTATTATCTGCCCTCACAGGCGAATATTCCACTGTTAGTTTTTGAAGAAGAGCACAGTCGTTCTCTCCTGGCCAAGATTTATTCCTCAATCAATATCAATAAAACGTATCGACAGGTAATTAAGACATTTAATGTTTGAGAGATCACTGTGTATAATTATAATTGAATGCCCCATTTCCTGTATTACCATGGATTCTATGGTTCAGGTATACTATAGGAGATGTTACAAAATGTCATTGACCTGAAATGTAAAGTCATTTTTTTCTTTCCAAAGCAACTCTCTAACTGTCTATGCATTTCCAGAATGTAATGCTCTTACTTTGAAAGTATCCCATTTGTTATAAAGTGCTATGAGACGCCCTGAGATTATGAATGGGAAACACTAAATCAAGCACCATCCTTCCATTCATCCATCTCTCATTCCTTGCTGTACATTCCCCCACAACCTATTCCTTCCATCATTTCTTCTGTTCCTTGTGTCCTGCTTCTCTCCATCACTCCCATCATCCCTTTTCTTCACTTCCATCCTCCACTCCATCAAAATCACAGCTAGGCTTGCTGTCAACTTTTACACCTGGTAAAAGGGACCTACACCCTGCATGCACTCCAATCCAAGAGTTAGTGTGACACAGAATGAGGCTATTAGACCCACCAAATAGTTGCTGTTGAAAAATCCATACAATTCCATTCCCCACTATATACACTGTAACCCTCCAATCCAGAAAGGTTAAGTCATTTCTGGATTTCAGAATTTTAAGATTTTGGAATGACATTAGAATATCTAAATCTTCATAGAATCCCTATAATGTGGAAGTCAGCCATTCAGCCTATTGAGTCCACACCGGCACTCCAAAGATTATTCCACCCAGACCCCACCCTATCCTTGCATTTCCCATGGCTACTCCACCCAGCTTACACGTCCCTGGACAGTATGGGCAATTTAGCATGGCCAGTTCAACCAACCTGCACATCTTTGGACCATGGGAGGAAACCAGAACACCCAGACGAAACCCACATGGGCATAGGGAGAATGTGCATACTCCGCATAGATAGTCACCCAAGGGTCGAATCAAATCCAGGTCCCTGGCACTGTGAGGCAGTAGTGCTAACTGCTGAGCCACCATGTCATATGTGAATTGAACAATGCTGTAGATATAAATATTTACATTAAGGATAAAACGTTGAAAAGACATTGTAAAGCAGTAACAAATTACTTTATTTATCTGTAGAGCGTATCTTTCATGTTTCCACTCCCAAAGTCTTGTGCTAAAACAACGCCATGAGTTGCTTGGGTCTGCTTCAACCATTTCTAGACAATTGGTGTTTCTGAACAACAGATTTCCAGATACTGCTTTAAAGATATTTCTTTAAACCAAGGCATAACAATAATGTGAAATATTCAGATAACACTACTGTCCCTTTCAGCCTTTTGTCAGTTTGTGAAATGAATGTTACTGCCCTTCTATATAATGTGTGTGCCTAATAAAGAGCAGCGTGCAAAATAAAACCTCTCAAAAAGATCAGATTTTTTTTTCAATTTAAATTCAAATCTGCTGGGAGTGATACATTGTGTCAGCATCATTTGGGATCAGCTCAGTGCAAATCAGTTCTGAAATTGTACTACAGACAACTTGAAAAGGTCCCAAAAATGAAACCTGTTGAGATAAATGCAAAGATTACTTTTTCCACTTGGTTGCTAAAATTCTGATGTATGCTGGACTTCAGACAAAAAGACAAATTCTTCAGAGAGAAACAGGTCAAAATGTGTATGTAGCACCAAAGGTTCTTGTTTAATCACTGACAGCATCAGTCATACAGGGAAGGCAGTCAAAAAAAAAGAAATATTTTTATGTTTCACATTTTATGATTCTTGACTATGAACCCACAGTCAATTAAATTAATAAAAACTGAAAGAACAGGTGGTACGGTGGCTCAGTGGTTAACACTGCTGCCTCAGAGCACCAGGAACCGGTGTTTGATTCCTACCTTGGATAACTGTCTTTGTGGAGTTTGCACATTCTCCCTGTGTCTCGTGAGTTTCCTCCGGGTGCTCCCATTTCCTTCCACAATCCAAAGTTGAGCGGATCAGGTGAATTGGCCATACTAAATTGCCAAGTCAGGGGAATATCTAGAGTAGGGGAATGGGTCTGGGTGGGTTACTCTTCGGAGGGTCAGTGTGGACTTGTTGGGCCGAAGGGCCTGTTTCCATACTGTAGGGAATTAATCTAAACTGCAGATGCTGGAAATATAAACAAAAACAGAAATTGTTGGTAAGGCTCAGCAGGTCTGGCAGCATTTGTGGAGACAAATCAGGGTTAATGTTTCAGGTTCAGTGACTCTTCCTCAGAACAGACCCTTCCTCATACGTGGAGGAATTGTTTCTTAACTGTATATTTGCAACACTGTACAAAAGGAATGTACAAGGGGGCTCATCTGTAATTTCTAAGTCTCTCTCACATGCAGCAGGCTACAACGCAAGTATTTCAGGAATATATCTTGATGGTGTAACCTTACTGCTGAAATTGTTGCTTCTTGGCAAGGATTCTTATCTTTACATTCAGCAAATTAAATGATCGTTACCAAAAATTATTACTCATATTTTAAGATGAAGAAGGAAATCTCATGTTAACTACTACACTGTAGCTGTACAGATATACATAAGTTGGTTGCGAACACAACCCCAGGCATTGAGAATGTATTCCCTGAAAATACAAGGGCAATTACATAGAACCTAAGTCGCATCAACAGCATCTAGGGTTTGATAGAAAGGGTGAAAGATGACAATGTACAGAAGTAAACTGATCGGGCAGTTCTCCTCTGTATTATCCAAGCAAGGAAGATGAAACTATCTGCCATATGTGAGACCACTTTAAGAGTATCATGCACAGTTTTCTGTTTCCCATGATTAAGTCGACATTCAAGTTGTGGAAAGCAAAAGCGTATGATGCCAAGGATTGTAAAGCATTGTTGTGGACTCATGTAATACAGAAGAAGACTAATCAGCCCATCAAATTATCCCCACTCGCCTGCCCTTGTACTAAGGCCCTTCAAACCTTCCCATCCAAAAATTGATCCAAATATTTATTCAACAGAATATAGATTCTAATTCCATCATGTTTTCAGGCAGTGCTTACCAGCTTAAAACACTATGCTATGTATAAAAAAAACTCCTCATTTTGCCTCTACTTCTTTCACCAACTGTCTTAAATTTGTGACATTTAGTGGCCAAGCCACCTTCGATTTGAAACTGTTTGTCATTATTTATGTAGTCAAAAATCTTCATCATTATGAAAGCATGGTTTTGGGTCAAAACCCTCGACCTCCATACCTCCCAACACACTGGGTGTCCCACACCACAGTAACTGCAGCTTTTACAGTAATTAGGAATGGGCATTAAATGCTGGCCCAGTTAGCGAAGTCCACAACTCATGCATGATTAAGTATTTAAAAACGTTGACATCACACGTGCTGAGCCAACTGTTTGGCAAAGAAAGCTATTTTACATCCTTTTTTTGTTGCAAAATGTACTTTATTCATTAAATGCCTTCATCTATATCCACAGGTACTAAAGCTGTGCTTTGCATGTCAAGAAAAACAAATATTGGAATTTGACATTTCTTACTCAGGCAGGACAGTATTTACAATGAAAGAGTCTGATAACTGAACAGAACCTCATTATGCTTCAGCAGAAAGATCTTCAGCAGTGGTCTTTCCCCACTGTGACTTGGTGGCAGCTGCCCCAAGCTTTAGTGTGCCCTCAGCATGTAGTCCTGGAACTTGGAATGTGCCAGTCTGCAACACTCAGTTGTGGTCATCTCTTTACACTGGAAGACTAACAAGTTTCAGGCAGACCAAAGGGTGTCTTTCACCAAGTTGATGGTCCTCCAGGCACAGTTAATTGGTTGTCTCAGTATGTGTCCTGGGGAACAGACCGTAGAGCACAGTGTCATGGAGCTGCATGGGACAAACGTTGACAAAAACTACCTTTGCAAAGATACATTCCAGAAGAAGATGAGTGAAAGTCTCTTCACCAGTGCAGCTTTGAGGGCAGTTTGTGGTGGTGCAAAGAGCACAGGCACGCATGACTATTCGGCAAGTGGCCTTTTCACCACCAGCCAAATAATATCTTGGTGCTTGCTGGAAACTTCTGACGATGAGGCAATTCACCCAAAATGCTTAGGAAGCATCTTCCAAACCCCAAAACACTTACATCACTAAGCTCCTCTCCAAGCCACTCACCATTCTGATGTGGAAATAAATCACCTTTCCTTCATTGTTGCTGAGACAAAAAAGTGGACTCCCTCCCTAATCGTGTTGTGGGCCAAGCCACAGTAGGTGAACTCCAGTGGTTCAAGAAGGCAGTTCACCACCTTCTCAAAGACAACTGGGAATGGGCAATAAATACTGGTCCAGCCAGCAATGCTCACATCCCACAAATGAATACAAAAAAACTAAGACAGGAGAGAGGAGGGAACACTGTCTGACACCTGATTAGATAGGGAAACTTGCTGATTCTCATCCTTTAATGAATTGAAAAAAAGGGGAAGGAGCTGTATACAATGTGAGTTGCACCGTAGCTGGAGTGGAGAGTGCAGTTCCGATCACCACACCGCAGAAAGGAGAAGATTGCTCTAGAGAGTGTCCAGAGGATATTCATCAGCATATTGCCTGGGTTTGAGTTATTCAGCTATGAGCAGACTACATAGGCTGGGATTGTTTTCCTTTGAGCAGAGCAGGCTGAAGAGAGACCTGGCTGTTGGGTACAAAAATATGAAAAGTGATGTATGCAAGATGGCAGAGTTAGGAAAAAAGTTCCCCTTTGTAGAAGAATCAATAACCAGTGAGCACCGAGTTAAGGTAAGGAACAGGAGATGTAGAAGGTACTTAAAACCCAACAGGTGGTGGATATCTGGAACTCACTGCCTGAAAGGATGGTTGAGGTGGGAACTTTCATGACATTTAAAAAGTACGAGCACTTCAAATGCAATAGTGTACAAGGTACAGCCCAAATGCTTGAAAATGGAACTAGAGTGGAATGGTGTTTGATGACTGGCAGAGACATGATGAGCTGAAGGACTCTTTGATACTGTAAAGATACTCTTTGATACTCTATAACTATATCCTCAGTACAAGACGAGTAGAGGCCTTGACAAAGGTTGTCCTCATCAGAAAGGATTTTGCACTAAAGAAAGTAGTGCAGATCACTGGGGAAAAGAAGCTCTGAATGTTCGTCTAAGGGCAAAGTGATGCGCCATGAAAAACATTGAGTGAAGAGATTCAGTTTTATGGCCATGACTGAGGAAATGTGCAAAATATGCCAAAAAAAAAGAAAGGTTCACCAATCATCATCCTGATATGTACAGACCAACACACTGGCAAGTGCCATGAAGGTGAGTGTCCAACTAATGACAAGGCTCAGATAAAAGAGGTGGTTGAAGAATATTTACTACTAAGCCAAAGGCACATTTAAAATTGAAATTAATCCATACATTAATGAAGTTACAGACCAATGAAGTGAGTTTTGAAATGAGTTTCAGTAGTTGCTCTCGGGTATGGGCAAGTTAAAAACAGGCTACCAACCACATTACCACAAAGGATAATGAAAAGCCAATCATCTTTTAGAAACCAAGAAAAGTGCCACACCCCACACTTAGATAAAGGCAAATAAGGAATATTTCCCTTATTAAATTTGCCAACAGGTAGTGTTCATGTATTGCTACAGTCAGGGCCTGAGACAGTGAGTTATAATGATCAGGCCACCGGTCTCTGGAAGCCCACTGCAATTGGTTTGAGAGCAGGGACTGCTGTGCACAGTTCAGGAGGTGAGTTTAGTGTGTGAGCAGGATTTTCTGTGCTCAGTTTAGGGATAGCTCCTATTGTGCTGAGTTTGGAGGCTGGTCCAAAGCCTGGGGCTGGACTAGGAACAGTAGAATGAATATCACTCAATAGCTTCAGAGAGAAAAAGTCTAGTGAAATTAACCAAAAATATCCTCTTCACCAAACTTGATGATATTGGTATATTTTGGCAAATATCCTGTGTGAAGATTGTAGAATGTGGACTTTATTTATTAACATCCCTTTTGGGTGTTATTACTTCAATGAATTACACTTTCGAATAGCCTTCCTCAAGAAACGCTTCAGGGAACAATACCAAATACTTTAGAAGGCAGAGACAGTGTGGTTTGTCAGAGTTTAGATCAGAGTGGTGCAGGAAAAGCACAGCAGGTCAGACAGCATCTGAGGAGCAGGAAAATCAATGTTTCGGGCAAAAGCCCTTCATCAGGAATCTGCTGTCCTTTTCCAGCACCACTCTGATCTAAACTCTGGTTTCTAGCATCTGCAGTCTTCACTTTTGCCGAGTTAAATTTGCCACGTGTACAATATGCTAATACACAGGGCCAGGAAAGCACAATACAAAACAAGAGTTAGAACAAACATAAAATCCCAATGGAATGCAAATCTAACATAAAATGAGAAGTGAAGTTTACAAAATGAAAAACAAAATTTCTTGTTAACATTATCTGTGCTACAGGAGTCATTGTAGATTCTCAGAAAACCAAAGCTGCCAGTGAATTTCTGCTGCCTAGGAATTTCAAAAGACTTTAATCATTCCTTGAGATGGTGGTGAATCAAGTGAGTACTTTCTTCCTATCAAACTTGTAAGAGGTTAATGAGCCTTTGAGACAGATACTTTGCCAGGATGCTGTTGAAATATTCAGCAGGAAATTGCTTTTGACAATATCCAAACTCCAAATATCTTCAGAAATCTTAGTACTGAACATAGGAGGGGTTGATGTGTCTACAACAGAATTGATGGCAGTATTCTTTCAGGTTCATAAAGATAGATTAATTTATCATACTGCTTGACGATTTACTGAATTAAAACTGCATCGAAACACAATTCAAAAATAAAGCTCTCGCAGTTATGTAGGTGTGTGAACATTTTTTCATGTGATGTGATTAGAGTTTAAGGTTGAACTGATTATAAACCATTGGTCACTCTTCTGAATATTAAGGATATGGATAAGGTGCCATCAAGGTTTAGTCTGATGTAAAAGAGTATAACTTAACTACTGATGTTGTACTGAGGAAGTACCAAAAGATCAACAGACAGGCTGTCAAGGAAACCATCAAACAGAACAAAGCAACTGGTTTACTCTTCAATGAAGGTGATGAGGCTCACACGTCAGAGCTCACAAAATATTTGACTTTACTTTCTTTCTAAAGGTGCCACTAGAACTGCTGAATTTCTCTCACAATTTCTGTTTTTGCTTCAGATTTCCAGCATCCGTAGTTCTTTGCTTTACCACACAAAATATTTACGAGCTACAGACCAGGAAACGACAAGAGATTCAGAAAGTATAAGACTGAGATAAAGATATTTAGATCAACGAATATTGTCTAACAGGATAGCCAGATAGCATACCTCAGAAAGGTAAAGGAGCCATTGTCTTATCAGACTATACAGCTGTTTTTCCTCATTAGAGAGCGATGACTGGTGGTGGTTTAACCAGAAGGTCACCACATCTCAGGTGAAGGAAGAAATTGAGCAGGAGAGTCCTTCATCGTAACCTCAGTCAGTGCAGGAATCAAATCCATGCTATCAGCATCACAATGCATTGCAAACCAGCCATCCAAGCCAATCCTTGAATTTAATAATCCAATGCTGTATTGCATTGTATACAGCAGGCATCTCACTTTCATTGACGACTTGTTTAAGTTAATTGTGAAATTGATAACATCAAGAGCTCTTCAACTTGATATTCCTCAGAGAATTCATTATTAGACTCTCCAACATGGCGTCTAACTTCCATCAAAGGTATTCTTTACACCATGGTGCTCCTTGTATCAACGACACAAAGCACACTTTCCATTTGACTACATCATGCGTCCCTGCCTACAGCATCAGTAGTCTTGAGAGTTACAACGTTCTAATCCTTTCTGTCCTTGCCCCTTACAATATAAGACAATACCCCAAATCAGATCATCCATTGGATTTCAGTCCATTATCAATCTCATTGTATTATTTAAGATCACATGACCATAGTCATTTCCTACTCTCAGCAATGGATGCCTCCTGGTTCTTATCAACAATGGATGTAGTATATCTTGATAAGACAAAAAAAAAGTCATTGTCACATTCCAGAGGTTTGGTTATGTATGAGAGTTGTTGTTATCAGAATGTCTGTTGGTATAATTAATCTGGAACATTGACATGTTCTGAGGTGTCTGTGTGTATCCCTGTTTAGCTAAAACTTCCTGATTTTTAAAGGCCTTGGCAATTCTATGCGCATTTTTAAGAGTAGATGGTAGGGATGTCAGTTAATGTTCTGAGATTAGTGGTTCAAATCCCTGCACAACAATGGGTGAACTTCAAATTCAATTAACAGAGGAGAAGATTAAGAATTGGAATTGAAAGGTAGTCTCAGTGATGATAACTCTACTCTGGATGTCCTCAATGGTCCTACCACCTGGGATTGAGTTCCACATGCTAGTCTGCATTACCTGCAGACATTATACCTGGAAAGAGAAACACATAAAAGATTAACAATGCCTTATGGCATTACAGATGTGTAAGACATGCCAAAATCCTTACACATCAGAGGCATTTGGGTATTACAAAGTGTTGTCTGGTGTACAATAGTCAGTATGTCGGCCAGAATTTTTTTCAACTATTCAAGAAATAATTGCTAACAACATTAACTATGTAGTGAGCTCCAGCTCCAGTCCCACACCAGGTCCTAGCTCCCAGCCTTGCCGGATTTTCACCATCCCTCCAGATCTCCCCCTCTCTGAGGATGAAAGATCAGTCCTCAGCAGGGGCCTCACCTTCATTCCCCTACGCCCTCGGATTAATGAGTTCAACACGCGGCGAGATATTGAACAATTCTTCCGCCGCCTTCGCCTCCGTGCCTACTTCCACAACCAAGACTCCCGCCCACCCTCTGACGACCCCTTCTCCCGCCTCCAACACACCCCATCCACCTGGACACCCCGTGCTGGCCTCCTACCCGCCCTCGACCTCTTTATAGCCAACTGCCGCCGTGACATTAACCGACTCAACCTGTCCACCCCTCTCACCCACTCCAACCTCTCACCCTCAGAACGTGCAGCCCTCCACTCCCTCCGCTCCAATCCCAACCTCACCATCAAACCCGCAGACAAGGGAGGCGCGGTGGTAGTTTGGCGCACTGACCTGTATACCGCTGAAGCCAAACGCCAGCTCGCGGACGCCTCCTCTTATCGCCCCCTTGACCACGACCCCACCTCCCACCACCAAACCATCATCTCCCAGACCATCCAGGACCTCATCACCTCAGGGGATCTCCCATCCACCGCCTCCAACCTCATAGTCCCACAACCCCGCACCGCCCGTTTCTACCTCCTGCCCAAAATCCACAAACCTGCCTGCCCCGGCCGACCCATTGTCTCAGCCTGCTCCTGCCCCACCGAACTCATCTCCCAATACCTCGACACGGACCTGTCCCCTTTAGTCCAAGAACTCCCCACCTACGTTCTAGACACCACCCACGCCCTCCACCTCCTCCAGGATTTTCGCTTCCCCGGTCCCCAACGCCTTATTTTCACTATGGACATCCAGTCCCTGTACACCTCCATCCCCCATCACGAAGGATTCAAAGCCCTCCGCTTCTTCCTTTCCCGCCGCACCAACCAGTACCCTTCCACTGACACCCTCCTTCGACTGACTGAACTGGTCCTCACCCTGAATAACTTCTCTTTTCAGTCCTCCCACTTCCTCCAAACTAAAGGAGTTGCCATGGGCACCCGCATGGGCCCCAGCTATGCCTGCCTCTTCGTAGGATATGTGGAACAGTCCATCTTCCGCAACTACACTGGCACCACCCCCCACCTTTTCCTCCGCTACATCGATGACTGTATCGGCGCTGCCTCGTGCTCCCAAGAGGAGGTTGAACAGTTCATCAACTTTACTAACACCTTCCATCCCGACCTGAAATTCACCTGGACTGTCTCAGACTCCTCCCTCCCCTTCCTAGACCTTTCCATTTCTATCTCGGGCGACCGACTCAACACAGACATCTATTATAAACCGACTGACTCCCACAGCTACCTGGACTACACCTCCTCCCACCCTGCCCCCTGTAAAAATGCCATCCCATATTCCCAATTCCTTCGTCTCCGCCGCATCTGCTCCCAGGAGGACCAATTCCAACACCGCACAGCCCAGATGGCCTCCTTCTTCAAGGACCGCAGATTCCCCCGAGACGTGATCGACGATGCCCTCCACCGCATCTCCTCCACTTCCCGCTCCTCCGCCCTTGAGCCCCGCTCCTCCAACCGCCACCAAGACAGAACCCCACTGGTTCTCACCTACCACCCCACCAACCTCCGCATACAACGTATCATCCGCCGCCATTTCCACCACCTCCAAACGGACCCCACCACCAAGGATATATTTCCCTCCCCTCCCCTATCAGCGTTCCGCAAGGACCACTCCCTTCGTGACTCCCTCGTCAGATCCACACCCCCCACCAACCCAACCTCCACCCCCGGCACCTTCCCCTGCAACCGCAGGAAATGTAAAACTTGCGCCCACACCTCCACACTCACTTCCCTCCAAGGCCCCAAGGGATCCTTCCATATCCGCCACAAGTTCACCTGTACCTCCACACACATCATCTATTGCATCCGCTGCACCCGATGTGGCCTCCTCTATATTGGTGAGACAGGCCGCTTACTTTCGGAACGCTTCAGAGAACACCTCTGGGCCGCCCGAACCAACCAACCCAATCACCCCGTGGCTCAACACTTTAACTCTCCCTCCCACTCCACCGAGGACATGCAGGTCCTTGGACTCCTCCACCGGCAGAACATAACAACACTACGACTGGAGGAGGAGCGCCTCATCTTCCGCCTGGGAACCCTCCAACCACAAGGTATGAATTCAGATTTCTCCAGTTTCCTCACTTCCCCTCCCCCCACCTTGTCTCAGTCAGTTCCCTCAACTCAGCACCGCCCTCCTAACCTGCAATCCTCTTCCTGACCTCTCCGCCCCCACCCCACTCCGGCCTATCACCCTCACCTTGACCTCCTTCCACCTATCCCACATCCATCGCCCCTCCCCCTAGTCCCTCCTCCCTACCTTTTATCTTAGCCTGCTTGGCTCTCTCTCTCTTATTCCTGATGAAGGGCTTATGCTCGAAACGTCGAATTCTCTATTCCTGAGATGCTGCCTGGCCTGCTGTGCTTTGACCAGCAACACATTTGTAGCTGTGATCTCCAGCATCTGCAGACCTCATTTTTTACTATGTAGTGAACTGCCAAGTAAGAGCTACTATTACTGTCACCTTTTCCATCAAGGCCACTGAAACATGTGGAAATTGATTTAATTGATTTAAAGGCGTGATCTGCAGTATCATCTTGACTGTTGAGTACATGAATAGGAAGGGTTTAGAGGGATATGGGTAAAATGCTGGCAAATGGGACTAGATTAATTTAGGATACCTGGTTGGCATGAATGGGTTGGACTAAAGGGATTGTTTCCATGCTGTGCAAGTCTATAACTCTATGACTCTCAGGTCAGATTGAAGTAACCAATTTCTGCAAAATCAGAAAGAGGCATTGATAGAATCACTCAAGAAAACCGCCTCAACTCTTGGGAATCCAAACATTCCAGTCCCAGGCAATCATCAACAGCTTGTGAACGAGCAGTCTAAAAATATTCCAATGATTAGCATTTCATTCCTGTTGTTCATTGTTGTCAATCACTTTCCTCAAACAAATGGAGAAGCCAAACAAGGAGGGCAAACATAAAAGGATTTCAGAAGAAAAAGGAAGCTGTAAACCATGCATTATTAAGCTAAAGATCACCATCAGTACATGTGTTCTTGATGTTCGAGTTGTGAATGGACAGGAGATTGAAAGCACAACCTCCTTTTCTGTGTTAAAAGGTACAGCTTAACATCATGCTGTAAATGACTATAACAGAATGAAACACTGTGAGAAAGAGCTAAGAGCCTACAAGGCTTGAAATTTTACGAAAGCACAGAGTAGATTAGATTAGATTCTCTACGGTGTGGAAACAGGCCCTTTGGCCCAACCAGTCCACACTGACCCTCCGAAGAATAACCGACCCAGACCCGTTTCCCTCTGACTGGTGCATCTAGCAATATGGGCAATTAAGCATGGCCAATTCACCTGCTCTGCACATCTTTGGACTGTGGGAGGAAACCGGAGCAAACCCGCACAGACATGGGGAGAATATGCAAATTCCAAGGCTGGAATTGAACCTGGGACCCTAGTGCTGTGAGCCACCGTGCTGCCCATAGTTAGGGAGAGATAATGGAAAGGAGATCAACAAAGAAGGAAGAATAATTATAACAAAAATCAGCATCAAACTAGATCTGAAACAGATTATTGAATAATTTGTTAATGTTTATCTGCAGCACCTTTCTTTTTAGATTTCACCCCATTACACAGCCTTTCAACATGTTTGTGCTTCAACTTATGGATGTCTCAATGATGAATTCTCCCTAGCTTTACATAGAAGGTTTCTCCATTTCATGAAATGACGCTCTGTTTTAGACCAAGATCACTGTGGGGTTGCTGTTTTAATTCTTCTTTGTTTCAATGTTGTTACAGCATAACAAAGATAAAAAAACAAATAAAATCTAGCCCCAGCTGTAAAATTAGCTGGTATCACCACTCAATCACAGAGCTGCTAAGGGATGCATGAAAGTGAGTCTTCAGGATGAATGTTAATGGATAGCATTTGTGCAGCTAAAAAGATGAGAAAGACTTATTTGAAAACTCAACCAGCCACTGATAACTAACTTCGCAGTTAGTTTTTCAGGCAGCTTCAATAGTGCTTGAGTAGAGACATACAATGGGAGAAGCTCAAACACCAATTTGACCTGAAACTTCCATCAGCACCATCACCAAAATATACAGTTACATACAACAGCACAATGCAATTTATTACAATTGTAGCCAGCAGGAGGGTTTAATGTACTCCCCTACCGTTATCCTCAAAATAAATCTTTTATAAAATCAAACGCCAAAGCTGTTAAAAGGACAAACTTGTCAACGTGTCAATATAAATTGAGATAAAATCATGTTTCTCTCTGAACTTTAAAAAAGTCTCTACAATGAAAACACATAAGTTATTGACAATTGTTCAAGTACCAGAAGAAAGAAAGAATCTATTTCAAGCACTAATTGCTTTTTTGGTTGCGATCATACTCATCTGCAAGTTAATCAAGTTGTCAGCAATCATTTAATTCATTGTTGTTCCAGCATGAAAAATGCTGCAGTTCTTGCTGTCTTTGAACCTCTTTACTCGGCTGTGTCTGTCAGATAAGCTCCTGGCTGTGATAGCATAGCTGCTTGGGTTGTCAAAGACTGATATGAGGAACTTACTGCTTGCCAAGCGTTTTTGTTTCTCCAGTCATTGTCGAACAGTGTTGCCCATTTGGAACAGAGAGCAGTAACAGTGCAGATATATCTGCAATAAGAATCCAATTGTTACAGAGAACATTTTTTAAAATGTCCCATTATGTTAAAGCTCATTAAACACATCGAAAGACCGAGTGCAACAGTTCAGTGACAAGTTGATATCTGGTTGCTACTTGGGGAGCAAAGTTGATGAGTTGGGCTGCAGAGAAAAGCATTGAGTTTGTGATTTTGCAATAGCATGATCCTCCTGGTATAAACTCAAAAATCTAACCAGTAGTAATTGATGTTTCTTAAACTAAAGCTGGCCTTTCTAGTACATCTGACAAACCATTTCATTAGTTCAGTGATAGGAATATCATTCATAATATACGGAGTGCTCTTACAGGGGTGGCACGGTGGCTCAGTGGTTAGTACTGCTGCCTCACAGCATCAGAGTCCCAGGTTCAATTCCAGCCTGGGGTGACTGTCTCCCTGTGTCTGATGGTTTCTTCTGGGTACTCCAGTTTCCTCCCACAGTCACAAAGATGTGCAGTTCAGGTGAATTGGCCAAGGTAAATTTCATTAGTCATAGGGAAATGGGTCTGGGTGGGTTATTCTTTCGAGGGTTGGTTGGGCCAAAGGGCCTGCTTCCACATTGTAGAGAATCTAATCTAATCAAACATCTCTATGACTCTCTGAGGAACTTGAATAGGCCATTCAGGCTGCTCCACCGTTCAGTCTGACCTGATTTTAACCTCGACTCTACATTCCTGTGTATGTCTGAAAATCTTTCATGCTTTGTTTATCAAAAAGTATCCATCTGCCTCTGCCTTAAAAATGCTTAGAAAGTTTGCATGCACTGCATTTTAAAGAAGGGAATCCCAAAGACTCACAATCCTCTGAGAGAAGATAATATTTCTTTATCTCTGTTTTAAATGGGGGACCTCTCATTTTTAAAGTATGACACTAGTTCTTCTCAGGACAATATCAATGGGGAGTTCTTTTAATGAGACAGTATCATAAGGCATTATCCTTTAATTCCTGTAACTTTGAACTTATTACTGACTGAAGAAAAAAGGAAGTCTTTTCTGTTAACATTATTGCAAGGCTGTGCTGACTTCCTGAACAAAGGTTGGGGTGGGGGGTTGAAACATGAATGAATATAGGATTATGAACCATGGCCTCAATTCTCCAAATTGCATTCACTTCCAACGAACAATGTTCAGAAAAACCGACTGACTGAATATGCTGTTATAAGCACATATTAGAAAGTTGTGTCAGATTTCCTAGTTCCACAATTTAGGTTCAGCATAAATTAATACTAAGTTGCCAATCACACCCAAAGGAGCTGTATGGATAATAAGCAGAGAAGCATCCATTTTGATGCAGAAGTAAATACTGGTGGAGGCACATTGAAGTAAATAGAGGGCAGGGAACAATACCCAATATGTTGCTTGCATTTGTTCTGATAAAAGGTGCTAAAATAGAACTTGTTTCTCATCATGTCAGTTCATCTGAACAAAGAAAGTGTAACAAACCACAACAATTATTAACACTGCAGTAGAGTATTGTTGTGTTTAAGTCTGTGGCTTGATGTCTATTATCCTTATCTCTGAGCCTGACAACAATAGGTTCAAGTTCCTCTCTGTACATTAGTGTGCAAAATCCAGTGCAGTGCTGAGCAATGCTGAGCTTTGGACTTTTGGGTGAAATACTGGCCTGGACATTCCAAGGAGTGGAACCAATTGCAGTCAGATTGCCATTGCATTATTATTTATTGCCATTGGTGCTAGCCCCTTCATTTCTAATAGGGAATTCAGAAATATGAAACACATCAGAAATCAAACAATTTCCTCACATTGTAAGATACTTGGGGAAGACAAAAAACGCCCCTTTTTTGCAGCATTGTGCAGTGTTCTGAGATGTAAATGTCCACCTGCACAACCAGACACGTTGACAGCTGCTGTGAAAGGGCGATGATGTAAGGGAAGTGGGGGGCTAGGTTGCCAGGTGGGGTAGGTTACCAGAGGACTGGGTGGGTAGGGTACCAGGTAGGTGATAGGTGCTAAGGTTAATTTGGGGTTGGGAAGGAGGGTATTAGGTTTGTCACATCTCGTATCTGGGAGAGGTTTGGGGTCAGTGTTGGCAGGGGAGGGAGTTATCTGTTTGGTCCAGTGATGGTGGGGGTGGGGGTATTGACACTGAAAGAGTGTCCAGGCTGGTTGGGAAGAGGTGTATTGTGTCAGGGGAGTGGGGACATTGTGTCAGGTCCATTGAGTGGAGAAGACTTGTCAGGGCAGTTGGGTGGGGAGGGGGTTGAATGGCCTGTCAAGATGGGGAGGTATTTTGAAACTGACGGGAGGGAAGATGATGCTAATGTCGTAGGGGCTTGGTGTTGATTTATGCTGGATAGGGGATTTCTGGTAGGAGTGATGAGGGAGGTGGTTGCCAGGAGTCTAAGAAGTCAGGGAGGTGTTTCAAGGATGGTATACGGTGTATTGGGTGTTCCCCGGCAGTTACAGCAGCTTTTAATTGACTAACGTGTTCTGATTAAGCAGAATCCTCTGAATTCTGCACCTTTAATGGATTCTTTTGGTGTGTTCCAGACACAGGGGGATTGCCCATCAGAATCTTTAATTTCCCAGAAGTTCCCAGGGCATATGCTGCATCCAGGATTCCACACAGTCCCAATGTGTACCTCCCAGTATCTGCTCTCTGATGGTTATCTGACAGCCAATATTTTGCTTTTATCACGATCACTGAGAAAACCGATTATTGGGTCATTATCTCATTGTGGGAGCTTGTTGTGCTCAAATCAGCCGCTGTATCTTAAATGTCACAACAGGGATTGCACTTCATTGGCTGTATAGATTGGGACAGTTTCAAGTCATTGAAGATGCTATATAAATGCAAATGTTGCTTTTATTGTTAATAGGTTGGTCGTATGCAGGCAAAATTCTAATCGTAAACCGAAAGAAGAAATTGGATTTATTTCCCCAAGATATACAAAGTGTATAACAATTAACTAAATCTATCTGAGTCACAGGCTATTGGGATTGCATACTTTTAGAAATCTACACAAGTAATAGTCTGATATCTCTATTTCTCTCAGAGCTTAACTCTTTCATTGCGGTCACAATGGGTGGAATTTAAAGGGACCTGTAAACATGGGAATTAAATTAGTTGATCTCCCAATTATCAGGTTGAATTTGTGAAATAAATTCAGTGGTGAGCCAGCAGTAGAACTGGCAACGTGTTGTCCAGTGGCAGGAGTCTATTTACTATACACTGTCTATGAATGGGAGACCCTGTAAATTAAGTCCCACCACCTTCAAGATTAAGTCAGTACCACGTGAGAAACCCATGCCTCCAGTCTTCTAACAACTTCAAGATGTCATGAACCAGTTGAGTGCGGTCTCCCAGTATACTCTCTTCTTTGATCTTGGAAAGTGAGGTGAGGTTTTGCCTTTGTCTAATTCAACAGCAAAGGGCATGAAAGCAGGAGAAGCTGATGGTCTAGTACAGGTAAAGGTGAGAGAAGAAGGAAAGAGGGTGGCATTTGGGTCTTCAAACAGTGCAGTGGTTGGGAATTTCACCATTAGCCCAGTACTCTGCATTTCTGTTACTTCATCTGAAATGAACTACCTCACACTTTTCCACATTAAACTCCATTTGTCACTTCTCAGCCGAGCTCTGCAACTTATCTATGTCCCTCTGTCACCCACAATATTCTTTGGCACTATTGATGGGCGGCACGGTGGCACAGTGGTTAGCACTGCTGCCTCACAGCGCCTGTAGACCCGGGTTCATTTCCCGACTCAGGCGACTGACTGTGTGGAGTTTGCACGTTCTCCCCGTGTCTGCGTGGGTTTCCTCCGGGTGCTCCGGTTTCCTCCCACAGTCACAAAGATGTGCGGGTCAGGTGAATTGGCCAAGCTAAATTGCCCGTAGTGTTAGGTAGGGGGTAAGTGTAGGGGTATGGGTGGGTTGCGCTTCGGCGGGTCGGTGTGGACTTGTTGGGCCGAAGGGCCTGTTTCCACACTGTAAGTCTAGTCTAGTCTAGTCTAATCTATCCACAACTCTGCCTCCCTTAGTGTCATCTCCAAATTTAGATTAGATTACTTACAGTGTGGAAACAGGCCCATCAGCCCAACAAGTCCACACCAACCCTCCGAACAGCAACCCACCCAGACCCATTCCACTAACACTATGGGCAATTTAGCAATTCACCTCACCTGCACATTCTTGGACTGTGGGAGGAAACTGGAGCACCCAGAGGAAACCCAAGCAGACACGGGGAGAATGTGCAAACTCCACACAGACAGTTGCCTGAGGCAGGAATTGAACCCGGGTCTCTGACACTGTGAGGCAGCAGTGCTAACCTCTGTGCCACCGTGCAAGTCAGGATGGTGAGTGACTTGGAGGGGAACTGACAGGCGGTGTTTTTTCCTTGTATTAGCTGTCCTTAAACATCCAGATGGAAATAGTTGTGGGTTTGGAAGATGCTGTCTGAGGATCTTTGGTGAATTTCTATAGAGCATCTTGTAGATGGTACACAGTGCTGCTTCTGAGTGTCAGTGATGGAGGGAATGGTTGCTTGCAGATGTGGTGCCAATCAAGCTGGCTGCTTTCTCTTAGATGGAATCAAGCTTCTTGAGTTTTGTTGGAGATGTACTCATGCAGGCAAATGGTGAGTTTTCTTTTGCACTCCTTACTTGTGGCTTGTAGATTGTAGAAAGGTTTTGGGGAGTTAGGAGGTGAGTTACCAACGAATTCCCAGCCCCTGAGCTACTCTTATAGTCAAAGCATTTATACGGCTAGCCCAATTCAGTTTCTGGTCAAGGCTAACCTCAGATATTGATACTGGGGCATTCAGTGATGGTGATGTTACTGAATGTTAAGTGCTGAAGTTCAAATTCTCCATTGTTGGAAATGCCTAGCATATGTGTGGCATTAAATTTATTTCTCTCTAATGAGCCCAGACCTGAATATTGTGAAAGGTGCAGAATGTTGTGCAGTTGTAAGAGAACATTCCCGCTTCTGACCTTAAGACAGAGAATGTCACTGATGGAGCAGCTGAAGATGGAGTTATGCTTGGCTCATAGGAAGATGGTTGTGCTTATTAGAGGTCATTCATCTCAGCACGAGGACATCTCTGCAAGAGTTCCTCAGGGTCGTGTCCTCGGCCCAACCATCTTAAACTCCTGCATCCCTCCATCGTAAGATCAGAAGTGAGAATGTTCGCTGATGATTGTACAGTATTCAGCATCATTTGTGACTCTTCAGACACTGAAGCAGCCCATTCTCAAATGCAACAAGATCTGGACAATATCCAGAAAAGGGAACCTAAAGTGCTGTAACTCTATTCTTAATAGCTTTGTAGGTGTACGTACATAAAGCCACTCCTCTACCTCCATCCCTCACAACTCTAATGAACAACAATTCTAGGAGGCAGCTCATCACCATTTTAAGATGCCATTATTCCCTGCTCTTGATTCAGCAAGATGTCTATATGTAGACAAAGAGCAGTGCTACTGTTTAGTGCCGTCTCCCAGTATACTCTTTTCCTAGTCTCCAGAAAAGGAAGGGAGATGCTCTCCCTCCATATGCCCTCCTGACCTTGGTCTTCCTTGACTAGTACTGCTGGTGGTTTTGAAGCCTATGTTGAAAGGGAGAAATTCCATCAAACTGTGTGTGGTCATATTCTTGCCAGAAGCTGCTGTTAATCAGTTACATTAACATCAAACAAAGAACTGCAGATCATGGTGATCTGAAACATAGAGAAAGATTGCTGGAGCTCTGGCAATATCTGTGGGGAGAAAACAGAGTTAACATTTTGCATCTGGTGACTCTTTATCAGAACCAATTCATTGGACTCAAAATAGTAATTCTGCTTGCCCAAAGATGCTGCAAGATCTGCTGGGGATCAATTACATTTCCTTTCGCTTGTCAACAAAATCATGTTTTTAATATGGAAATCTTTCTGAAAATCCGAGTTTGTTTACTCTCAACAAAGTCAGATACAAACCAGTAAAATAGCTGGAGATAACATTTCTTCAAAGTACTGAGCATGTGTAACTGAGCTATACAAACCAGATGTGTATGAGTGACAGCAATTGTTCAGTTTGCAACCACTTGTACCTCAGAGTGTGAAGGTTTTGAATTGCAAGCACATTGAAAGACTTGAGTACAAAAAACAAAACTGAGAGCTCTGTCTATTACTGAAATTGCACAACAATAACCAGATAGGGATAGTTCCCTTCCAGCCGGAGAACACTTCAGTGGTCAGGGGCATTCATGCTTGGACCTTTGGGTGACCGTCCTCCAAGGCAGACTTTGGGATACGCAAGAACACAGATGGCCAAGCAGAGGTTGATAGCCAGTTTCGGTACCCATGAGGATGACCTCAACCAGAACCTTGGGTTCATGTCACACTACACACTCTCCACACTACACACTCTCATATACAAACACACACACACATTTTCTCACTCTCTCTCCCTCACATGCACACACACATGCATATAAGGAAATTGGGTGGATTTGCATTTGCAGAATTGTATTTTCAGATACATTCTATTTTGTTCAAAAAGCACACAATCTGCCGGCAGTCAATATTATTTTTATAATCCTTGTGATATTTTATAAATTCCCACTTTGGAAATTGAACCAGACTGACCCAAGATTGGAATATATACAGACCCTACCCTCACACCTTTAATGCATTGTCTGAGCTGAAATGTCACCTTTTTTTAAAATAAAACCTGTCATTATCTTGGGACTGTGAATTGAAAGTAGTTCTAGAATTTATATACTAATGAATCAAAACCTGCAACCTATTCTAAAAGACTTAACAGCAATTTAGGTTTGTTCAATATATCCCATCAGTTGTACAACACTATGATCTTTTGCTATAAATTCTGTTTCCTGTGATCCTGCCGCACTAGCTACCTGACGAAGGAGCAGGACTCCAAAAGCTTGAGCTTCCAAATAAACCTGTTGGACTATAACCAGGTGTTGTGTGACGTTCAACTTCGTCTACCTCAGTCTAACACCGACACCTCCACGTCATTACTGAAATAGGATAGCACTCTTGATACAAGGTAAACACAGAATCATGGGCTACAGACGAGGCCCTTCAGCCCATCAAATCTGTACCAACAAAAAATATTCTGAGGCGAAAGTGAAGACTGCAGATGCTGGAAATTAGAGTCAAGAGTGTGGTGTTTGGAAAAGTACAGCAAGTCAGGCAGCATCCGAGGAGCAGGAGAATTGATGTTTCAGGCAAAAGCCCTTCATCAGGAATTAACAAAAACTATTCTAAACCTACACCTGGTCCATATTTCATCACTTGGCGCATTACCTTGAATGTTACGACACTTCAAGCTTTCAAGGTGAAAGTGAGGACTACAGATACTGGAGATCAGAATCTAGATTAGAGTGGTGCTGGAAAAGCACAGCAGGTCAGACAGCATCCAAGGAGCAGGGAAAACGATGTTTCAGGCAAAGGTCCTTCATCAGGAATGAGGCAGGGAGCCTCCAGCGTGGGGAGATAAATGGGAGGGGGAATGGGGCTGGGGGGAAGGTAGCTAAGCAGCCAACTTCAATGCTTCATCCAAGTATTTTTTAAAGACTGTGTGATTCCTGCCTCAACTACCATTTCAGGCAGTACATTCCAGATTCCAATCACATTCTGGGTGAAAAGAAATTTCCTCAAACTCACTCTAAATGTCCTACCTTTGACTACAAAATTATGTCTCCTTGTTGTTGACCCTTCCAGTAAGGAGAGCAGTTGTTTTCTATCCACCATGTTCATGCCCCTCAAAATCTTATACACTTCTGTCGAATTTTCCTTTCAGCCTTCCATGCTCCAAAGAAAATAACCACAGCTAATCGATTCTCTCCTCATCGCTAAACCACTCCAAACCAAGCAATATCCCAGTGACTTTTGTTATTCAGTTGTGGGATGTGGGCATCACTGGCTGGGCCAGCATTGATTGCTCAGTCATTACTGCCTTTAAGAAGGGTATGGTGAGCTGCCTTTTTGAACCGCTGAAGTCCACGTGTTGTGGGGTAGCCCATAATGCTCTTAGGAAGGGAATTCTAGGATTTTGACCCAGTGTCAGTGAAAGAACCATGATATATCTCCAAGTCAGGATGGTAAGTGACTTGGAGGGGAACTTTCAGGTGGTGGTCATGGGTTTGTAAGGTGATGTCTCATGATCTTTGGTGAATTTCTGCACTTTCTATTTTATGCATAGTACACACTGCTGCTCATGTGTGTCAGTGATGGAAAGAGTAAATGCTCGTGGATATTGTCCTGGATGGTGACAAACTTCTTGAGTGCTGTTGGAGCTGCACCTATCGAGGCAAGTGGGGAGTATTCCTTCTCGAATCATTCCGTCATTTCATGGATCATCCACTCAGTACTTCTAGCTGAAGATAACTGCGAATACATCAGCATTATCTTCTCTGCACCTCTTGCAGTGCAATCATATTCTCCTATAGTGCAGCAATATAATATCATACAGTACAAAGATTATTTGTATCTGTGGTCCACTCCTGCAGGGAAGGGAGTTACCTGAGTAACAAGGTTGATCACAATGAGTTCAGTTACAGAATGGATGGCTGGACAAGCCAAGGTGTATTGCCTTATCATGTAAGCAATGAACACACAGTCACAGAGTCATAGAGTCCTACAACACAGAGAAAGGGCCTTTAGCCCAAATTGGTCCATAAAGACCAAAATGCCCATTCATGCTAACCCCATTTCCCTGCATTTGGATCATATCCTTCTAAATCTTACCTATCCACATATTTTTCCAAATGCTGATAAAGGAATTCCTGATAAAGGGCTTTTGCCCGAAATACTGCTTCTGCTGCTCCTCAAATGCTGCCTGACCTGCTGTGCTTTTCCAGCACCACACTCTCACCCCTTAAAGATCAGCGAGGCTACTGACATGTGAAACCAAAGAAGATGAGTGAGATACTTAACTAGTGTTTTGCATCAGTATCTACTGTGAAGAAGGATATGGTGTAACCAGGGCTTTATAGAACTGCAGCATAACCTCACAGCTCTTAAACTCAATCCTCCTGCTAATGAAAGCCATCACACCATACACCTTCTTAACAACTTGGGTGGCAACTTTGAGGGATCTACGGACACGGACCCCATGATCCATCTGTTCCTTCACACTGCCAAGAATCCAGCCTTTACCCCTGTATTCTGCATTCAAATTCGACCTTCCAAAATGAATCACTTCGTATCTTTCTAGTTTGAATTCCATCTGCCACTTTTCAGCCCACTTCTGCATCCTGTCAATGTCCCATTGTAACCTACAACAGCCCTCCACACTATCCACAACTTCACCAGCCTTTGTGTCATAGACAAACTTACTAACTCACCCTTCCACTTCCTCATTCAAGTCACTTATAAAAATCACAACGAGCAAAGGTCCCAGAACAGATCCCTGTGGAACACCACTGATCACTGAGATCCAGGCTGAATACTTCCCATCTACTACTACCCTCTGTCTTCTATGGGCCAGCCAATTCTTTATCCAGCAAGCTAGATTTCCCTGTATCCCATGCCTCCTTACCTTCTATGAGCCGATCATGAATCTTATCAAACGCCTTCATTAGACTCTTAATCCCAAATGTTTATTGATTTCAAATTCCACATCTGTCTTGGCAGGATTCAAACCCAGGTACTCAGGAATTTATCTGGGACTTTGGATTATTTGCTTGCCTTAATTGGTCAGAGCAACGAGTATAGGAGTTGGGAGGACATGTTGTGGCTGCAGGACATTGGTTAGGCCACTTTTGGCATATTATGTGCAATTCTGGTCTTCTTCCTGTAGGAAGGGTGTTGTGAAAGTTGAAAAGGTTAAAAAAATATTAATAACGATGTTGCCATGGTTGAAAGATTTGAGCTTTTGGGAACACTGAATAGGCTGGGGCTGTTTTCCCTTGAACATCAGAGGCTGAGGGGTGACCTTATAGAGGTTTATAAAATCATGAGGGACATAGATAGGCTAAATAGACAAGGTCTTTGTTCCTGGTGTAGGGGAGACCAGAACTAGAGGGCATAGGTTTCGGGTGAGAGGGAAAGATTTAAAAGGGACCTAAGGGGCAACCTTTTCATACAGAGGGTGGTACGTGTATGGAATGAGCTGCCAGAGGAAGTGGTGGAGGCTGGTATAGTTACAACATTTAAAAGGCATCTGGATGGGTATATGAATAGGGAGGGTTTAGATGGATATGGGTCAAGTGCTGACAAATGAGACTAGATTAATTTAGGATATCTGTTGGACAAGTTGGATTGAAAGGTCAGTTTTCATCCTGTACATCTCTATGATTCTATAACAGTCCAGCGATAATCACATTTGGCCATTGCCTTCCCATTCCTGGTGGCACTGTGAAGAAAACTCACTTTTCAAGCAATAAGTTCATTACATTTATGGTTTGAATCCAACAAATAAAGTTTTGGAAAAAACAAGAACAAAGGATGCTGGATATCAGAAACAAAAGCAGGAATTGCTGAGGAAAAAAAAATCATCATGTCAGGCAGCATCTGTGGACAGAAAACAGAATTAATGTTTCTTTGAAGAAGGATCACTGGACCCAAAATGTTTACTCTGCTTTCTCTCTACCAATAAAATTTTGGAGTGTCTGAATCCAATAACAAAAATTTTGCAAACATGTTTGACTTAGGACAAGTTGCATTTTGGATCCAAATCTTTCTTCACCAGTTACAACAAATAAGAGGTATTGCATAACGTTCAGATTCTGCTTCATTGAATTAATCAGTTGCGAATATATTGCTAAATTGTTCAGCGTTTCAAACATTCAGTTATCATTCCACACGTTTCTTTGGACCAAAGAGCCTACTTAAAATTTTGCTTTGTGATCATAATCCATTAATGATTAATAATCCCTTAATCATTGCACTGTTATATTTTGTTAGGAAGGATTGTTGGCCTCTTGAGTTCTGCATTTATATTTTAATTGAATGATAGGAACAGTGAAAGCTGTGGGCAGCTTGTATATTAAAAATGCAAAGTGACTATTGTTACACAATTGCACAGCTGTCAAAAATTGAATGACTTCTCACTAACTGCACCACTTTGAATAAAAATAAAATTGCTCAAACTGTCCTTCATCCTCAATAGAATGATCGCAATTTATTTTTTCCTTGCATCGTGAATAATATACAGGAATAATTATTTATGTAAATGGAAGTATTATCATTATTGTTAGTATAGAAGTTATAAAACATTTACGATGTTGTGCAGGAAAACATTTTTTTGCATCACTGCTATCTATCACTATCCCTATGATCAGCAAAGAGTCAAAATAACATTTATGTGGAATATCAATCAGAGTCAATGGTATTTGAAAATAATTACAGTGGACACAATTGTATCTCCTTTAAGGCACCTGCTTCAACAGGCAGAAATTGTTTTTCCAAATATTTTACACGCTTTGCAGCCCACCACTTTATTGCTGATAACCTGGTTGGTTAATTTAACAAGGTTTCTCTTTAATATTAATTCCCAATTACATGATAGTTCTTTCCTTTTTTATTAATTGCCACCACTGGCTGAGAGATTATTGTCGAAGAATGTTGCAATTTGAAACTCTCTTCTGTAACGTATAGGATAAAATTCACTTCAGACTGTTGCTCATCTTGGGCCATCATCAAAGGGAAAGAACATTTCTAGGGTTTAATTCTCCTTTCTTACTTTCAATCATGACCATTTTCAAACAAAGACAAGGCAGATGCTACGGCAGTCAGAGCAACCTTCATACCTTCTGAAGGACTGTCAGATTAGCAAATTTATAACCTGTAACACCATCCATTTAAGAGACCATCAGTATTGTCAAATTGCATCACCACTCCAGTCACTCAGTAACTAGATCTGAGAAAATGGGATGTTTTTCCAATAATTTAAGGTGTCCCGTCAAATGAAGAGGATAGACAATTAAAACTTCAGTTTGTGAATTAAGGACTATCATTCGCTAGGTGATTCACACAGTCTTGTAACCAATGTCTAATGGAACTTTCAGTTTCCTATTACAGATTCTCAGAATGAAAGAACTTGCGCACTTTTAGTGCTTTCTATGACCTCAAGCCATCTTTAAGTTCTTGACAATCCACAAGTCATATTTTCGTAAGGTCTAGTCAACCACAGAGAATGGAGAGCTAGCTGGCTACAAGACAGAGGTCAGGAAAGGTAGCTATTCTGAGTGCTGGAATATGGGAAGACAAATCCCATAATGACGATCACTGAGACAATAGTTGTTCCTAATTTATGTTAACTGTTTAGACTTCAGAACCAAAAATATGGTTTCTAAATTTATCAACGTCATCAGGTCAGGAGGGATAATCAACACTGAGGAGGATTGCTACAAATTATAAGAACACAATGAAAAATCTGGGCCAGTCTCTGGATAGTTGGAGATCAGATGTAAGATACATGATATTCATCAGGCTCCCTCAAAAATCCCAATGCAGTGATTGTACCGTAATTACCCAGTAAATGTAAACTTCTGAGGAAAATTACTCTGGATGCAGAATCCTCCAAAAAGGTATCCAACTTAAGTTAAATGGGACTTTGTAGGTTCCAACTTGTAGTTACCCAGGAAGTGTTAGGCAAATTAAAACTATTTCCATCCTTCAGCTGACCATATAGCTGATCCTCTGCTTCCCTGTGACTCCAGCATCCCTGAGTCACCTGATGACTGATCCTATCCCCAGAATTATCACCATATAAATGGAAATGTGAAAATAGATCAGCATCCCTTCATTGTTGTGAGCTGAACATCCTTAACTCCCACCTGAATGGTATTGTGAGTCTCCCTATAACAAATGGACTGCAACAAGATAACAACTTATCAACACTTTCTCAGCTGCAACACGGGATGGGCAATATGTGCTGGCCCAGCTAGTGACACCCATATCTCATGAATGAATTTAAGAAAAAAACCTAACCACACTTCTAATATAGAATCTTGTAAGGTTCTGAAAAGGTAATGCTGAGGACTGCATTGAGCATGACCGACATGAAACATATGATGTTTCGTTATGGAGTCTGGTTTGGAGGAGCAATTTTGAATCTCAAAGCAGTAAGACTTAACATTGAGATTTCCTTCACAGTCTCGTAAGAATATCTATCATTTAGCTCATTGTAATGTGTACGTAGTTGCTATCATCTCTACCATTCAAACATGTTAAATTTCTTAAATCTGTTTCTTAATTTCATCTTCTCTTTGTGACATTTGATTACCTACCTACCTATCTACCATAAATACACTCAATGACTGGGCCTCCACAGCCTTTTTCATCAATGAGTTCCAAAGAGTCACCATTCTTTGGCTGAAGGAATTCCTGCTCATCTAAGTTCCAAAGGATCATCCTTTCACTCTGAAGCTGTGAACTTTGGTCCTAATCTCTCCTACTTTTGGAAACATCTTCTTCATTTCCATGCTATCCAGACCTCTCAGGATTCTTTAAGCATCAATGAGATCCCCCTTCATCCTTCTAAACTCTATCAAGTACAGAGCCAGAGTCCTCAACCAGTCCTCAAATGACAATATGTTCAAGCTCAAGATCATTCTTGTGAACCTTCTCTGGACCCCCTCCAATGCCAGTATATCCTTCCTTCGATAACAGTGTCCAAAACTGCTCATTATACTCCAAAAGCAGTCTGACGTTAGCCTTATATTATTAGACTATAAGACCATCAGACATAGGAGTGGAAGTAAGGCCATTTGGCCCATCGAGTCCACTTTGTCATTTAATCATGGCTGATGGGCATTTCAACTCCACTTACCCACACTCTCCCCATAGACCTTAATTCCTTGTGAGATCAAGAATTGATCAATCTCTGCCTTGAAGACATTAAACTTCCTGGCGTCCACTGCATTCCATGCCAATGAATTCCACAATCTGGATTAGTGGTGCTGGAAGAGCACAGCAGTTCAGGCAGCATCCAAGCAGCGAAATCGACATTTCGGGCAAAAGCCCTTCATCAGGAACCCCACAAGCCCACAATTCCACAAGCCCACCACTTGTCAAGTCCTCTTCATTTCCATTCTAAATTGAACCCTTCTAATTCTAAGGCTGTGCCCACGGGTCCTAGTCTCCCTGCCTAATGGAAACAGCTTGCCAGCGTCCACCCTTTCTAAGCCATGCATTATCTCGTAAATGTGCAGTACATCTCTGCTTTTTTTTCTAGTCCTCTTGAAATGAATGCTAATATTGCATTTGCCTTCCTTACTGTCAACTGAGCCTGCGTGTTAACTTTAAGAAATTCCTGAACTAGGACCCCTAAGACCCTTTGTGCTTCAGATTTCTGAAGCTTTTCCCATTTACGAAAATGTATACGCATTTATTTTTCCAATTAAAGTGCAAAACCTCATGCTTTCCCACATTATATTCCATCAGCCATTTATTTACCCACTCACCTAGCTTCTCCAAATCTTTCTGCAGTCTCCTTGCCTCCTCAAAAGTACCAGCCTCTCCACCTATCTGTGTGTCATGTGCAAATGTAACAACAGTGCCCTTAGTTCCTTAATCCAGATTGTTCATAGAATCCCTACAGTGTGGAAACAAGCCCTTTGGCCCAACAAGTCCACACCGACCCTTCAAAGTGTAACCCATCCAGATCAATTCCCCTACTATCCCATATTTATCCCTGACTAATGCACCTAACGTACACATCCCTGCACATTATGGGCAATTTAGCATGGCCAACTCATCTAATCTGCACATCTTTGGATTGTGGGAGGAAACCAGAGCACCCAGAGGAAACCCACACAGACATGGAAAGAATGTGCAAACTCCACACAGACAGTCACCCAAAGTTGGAAGCGAACCTGGGTGCCTGATGCTGTGAGGCAACAATGCTAATCATTGAGCCACCATTCCGCCCAAATGCATAGTGTGATTAGGTGTGGCCCGAACACAGACTCCTGCAGAATTTCACCAGTCACAGACTGCCATCCTGATGAATGACCCCTTTATCCAAACTGCATGCTTTCTATTAGTCAACCAATCATCTACCATTGACAAATGAATTTTAAGGTAGATTGTCACCAGGTAATCAGCTGGAGAACAGAAGGTATATAAAATGGAAGTGGAAATATCTGAGGCCACCCTCACAGGTCCCTTCATACACAGGCTATTCTCAGGGTTGGGACTTTCCCTGGCACAGCTACCCATCAAATGGACCCAAAGAAAACTGCAGATACTGGAATCCAAAGTAGACAATCTCTCCACCTTCAGGCACTCTGCCTGTATTCCTGATGAAGGGCTTTTGCCAAAACGTTGATTTTAGTGTTTCTCGGATGCTGCCTGAACTGCTGTGCTTTTCCAGCACCACTAATCCAGAATCTGGTTTCTAGCATCTGCAGTCATCGTTTTTACCAAGCAGGAGGCTGGAAGAACACAGCAAGTCAGGAAGCATCAGGAGATGGAGAATCAATGTTCTGGGTGTAATTCTTCTTCAGGAGGCAGGTAGCAAATTAAACAACTTTATCAGCCAATTATAGGCCACTTTATGCATTGTTCTGGCATTGGGAATTGTTACATGGCGAGACTGGTGGGCAAATCATGTGTAGGAGTTTGCACTGGCAACCTACAGTTCTCTGATTGTCAGGATCTGTTTGGCTGGCTCAGGTACATGAAATTCTTTTTAAAATGCCTGGCTTTTGAGGGTGCCTCAACTTGGAGTCACCTTCCTCTTTTACCTCTGTTCACCTCAATGTCTGCCAGCTCCATCAGTGGCATTGCCAACATACTGACCCTCTGATTTGTCTGGCAGCCATCCTGGATGGCAGTCCATAAGATCAAGGAGTGGCAGTTGGAGTTTAATTTTGATAAATGTGAGGTGCTGCATTTTGGAAAGGCAAATCAGGACACGACTTATACACTTAATGGTCATATCCTGGAGAGTGTTGCTGAACATAGAGGCCTTGGGGCACAGATTGATTGTTCCTTGAAAGTTGAGTCCCAGATAGACCGGGTAGTGAAGAAGGCGTTTGGTATGCTTGACTTATTTGTCAGTGCATTGATTTTAGGAGTTGAGAGGTCATGTTGCAGCTGTGCAGGACACAGGTTAGGCCACTTTTGGAATATTGTGTGCAGTTCTGGACTTCTGACTATAGAAAAGATGTTGTGAAACTTGAAAAGATCCAGAAAAGATCTACAAAGGTTGGAGGGTTTGAGTTGTAAGATAAAGGCTGAATAGGCTTCCCGGAGCACCAGAGGCTGAAGGGGTGACCTTATAGAGACTTCAAAAATCATGAGAGGCATGGTTAAAGTGCATAGTCAAGGTTTTTTTCCCTGGAGTAGGGGAATCCAAACCTCAAGGGCATAAGTTTATGATGGGAGGGTAAAGATATAAAGGGATCTAAGGGACAACTTTTGTCATGCAGAGAGTGGTGTGTGCATGGAATCAGCTGCCAGGAGAAGTTGTGGAGGCTGGCACAATTACAACATTTAAAAGGATCTGGATGGGTATATGAATATGAAGGGTTTAGAAATATATGGACCAAATGCTGGCAAATGAGACTAGATTAGTTTAGGGTATCTATTTGGCATGAATGAGTTGGGCTGAAGGGTCGATTTCCATGCTGCACAGCTCTCTACCTCTCTGACTCTTATAGCATTCTCGTTGACAAATTGTCCCCAATGATCAGAGTCCACCACCCTGGATTCGGATCCTGCATTCAATCCCATTACCTGGGCTTGTTTTTAAACTTACAGAATTGCAGAAGTATTGTGCTGTGGAAGGAGACTCATTTTGCCTGCCCCAGCAACATTACATAATGCCAATTTTCTCCTCTCTTCCCAGACCCTTACACGCTATTTCTTTCCAAACTCCATTCAATACAGTTTGTTAAGAAAAGTAAGGAGGTTTGCTCATTGCTTTACAAATACAAAACTAAATGGAATAGAAGAGTGAAGGAATCTAGCAGTGTGAATTCAATACACAAGTCACTGCAAGTTGCAATGCAGGTCAGTAAGACTAAAAATAAAGCCAAGCCATGGCATTTCGTTTTTGGTAATGATGTTCATCTGAATAGCTGGTGCAGTCCAGATGGGCTGAATGTCCTCCACTGTGCTGTAACAATTCAGTGATTCTGTGATTTACAGGAATAGGATAGAAAATTGGAGAAGTTATCTGAAATTTGTACCAAATCTTTATTAGACCATAAATAAAAACAGAAGATGCTGATGAAAGTTAGCAGGTCTTGCCAACATTTGTGGAGAGAGAAGTGAAGTTATTATTTTGATATGACTCTGCTCTAGCACTTGATTTGATTTGATTTTATTACTGTCATATGTACCAAGATACAGTGAGAAGTGTTGTATTGTGTGGTATCCAGGCATATCACATCTTACGTAAGTACCTCAAGTAAAAGAACAGAACGCAGAATATTGTTGTACAGCTACAGAGAAGATGCAGAGAAAGATTAGATTAGATTACTTACAGTGTGGAAACAGGCCCTTCGGCCCAACAAGTCCACACCGACCCGCCGAAGTGCAACCTACCCATACCCCTACATTTACCCCTTGCCTAACACTACGGGCAATTTCGCATGGCCAGTTCACCTGACCCGCACATCTTTGGACTGTGGGAAGAAATCCACGCAGACACGGCGAGAACGTGCAAACTCCATACAGTCAGTCGCCTAAGGCGGAAATTGAACCCGGGTCTCTGGCAGTGTGAGGCAGCAGTGCTAACCACTGTGCTACCGTGCCACCCAAGATCAACTGTAATACATGAGAGGTCCATTCATAAGTCTGGTAACAGCAGGGATGAAGCTATTCTTGAATCAGTTGGTACATGTTTTCAAACTTTTGTATCTTCTTCCTGATATAAAAGTGTGGAAGAGAGTATAAACAGGATGAGCAACATCTTCGATCTTGTTGGCTGCTTTCCTGAGGCAGGGGCAAGTACTGACAGAGTCAATGGAGGGATGGCTTATTTGCGTTTACAACTCTCTGTAACTTCTTTTGGTCTTGGGCAGAGCAGTTGTCATACCAAGCTGTTGATGCATCCAGATAAGATGCTGTCTATGTATGACAATAAAAATTGGTAAGATGAATTTAGAAGTTCTTTGAGTTTCAAGAAATCATATGGGACTCCATTTTTTTCTCAACAGATGGTGCCAGACCTGCTAAGTCTCACCATCACTTCCTGTTTCAAATTCAGATTTCCATTATCCACAATATTTTACTTTCATCTTGATTGGACCTTGCTTCATGTACTGTGTAATCTTCTCATTCCCAAATTACAGAAGGATCTTCGTCTTGAGTTACTATCTGAAGATCAATTCTTGGACATTACTCAGTGAATCACGGCTAAGTGCTGTCATATTTTGAACATCGGTTGAGTTAGAAGGCAGGCCCTGAGTCAAATCTGATCCACCCACTAGACATCTAACCCACTAAATGGTCTGCCGTGAAAGAGATATAGAGAAATTAGAGAGGACACAAAAAAAGTATTTTCAGAACACATCAAGGATAAGGAACCTGGTCCTTTTCTCTTAAAAAGGTAAGACCGAGAAGTTTTGTGATATTTGAAATTACAGAAAATATTGAATTAGTAAACACATAGAGAGCGTTACCAGTTAGAGGAAAGCCATCAATGCAACATTGTCACCTTAAAGTCTTGGCAGGGTTCAGAAAAGCCTTCATCACACAGATAATGTTACAAATATAAAACTTAGTGGCCCAAAGAATAATTGAGATAAAAGAAACAGAAATGAGAGAGGTTAGTTAAAAATAAAAAGAACAAAGAATCAGAGGATTCTGTTAATAGATTAGGAGAAGAAGGATAAGGGGATGCTCAATTGAAGCTTGAATGGGCTGAATAGCTTTTTTTCCATACTGTGTATTTTCTGTGATATAGGGAAAAATGCAAAGCATGCTGAAAAATAATGATGACCCAATTTTTGATATCTGCAAGCATTCTAAACACTGAGTTGTTCCTACAATTTTTTCTTTTTCACCTGCCCTCTGGCCACCATCATATGCCAAGCGGTGTTCCATCCTTAGCAAGAGTCCAACAGCAGATTGATCAGTGTCTAGCGGAGTGCTTTTGACCTATGGCCTTGTGGAAATGATCACCCACAGAATATCCATTGTAAAATACTCAATCTTTCTGAGAACACTGGCAATGTCTGTCAACACTGGATCTTGCAGTCATAACTATTGGGCTGGTTTGGAGGTCAGCCAGGTGACAAATTCATTTTTCTTGTTTCGAGAATGTGCCCTAATTTAAATTCTGTAGTAGCTAGGCAAGCAATAAGAGATTTTACTCACATAACATAGCTAGTTTGGGTATTAGTTTCCAATGTCTTGTTTTGTGTGTGCCTGTAGCAGATGTCACTGGGTCTCCGGTAAATAGCTTTGACATCTGAAGACTGAAAAGAAATTTACATTACCCTATTATAATAGATCCAATGACACACTTATCAAAAAGCTGATGATCAAGCCACAGTCCTAATTAGGATCCATTGCATATATAGAACAAATGTCAATAATGATTTATTAAAGTTTGGAAAGTATGCCGTATTCTGATTGATTCGGTTATTATCCAGCAGTCCAGCTGCAAGGTAGCAAGAAATACAATAATATCTCTGAACTGAGCCAGCAGTGCAACCTGAAATTGGATTATTAGAATATTGTGCAACTCAGTTTCAGGAAGAAAACTGCTAACATCTCCCCGTTAAATAAGTATGTACATCATCACCAAAAAATTAACTAGTAATAAATTTAAAAACACAGGTAAATTTTAATGGATTTGACGATATTCTGAGAGATTTAACAGAGTTTGACCCAGAATTGGGCTCCAGAATGCTTCTTGTGGCAGTGCAATGATAGCCCGAAAGGAATGGAATGGTGTGCTGCTCACCCCTTTCAGTGCATCCTAGGCAGTGGCTCTCACTAGGTACATATACCACATACGCATCAGTATCATAAGGAGAAGCTATAGTCATGTCAGTCTTCCATTCATTTGATCAGAAATATTATGTTAAGTGATTCAAATTGGATGGTTACACTTTGGTTAAAAAAATAGATTTTTAAAAGAATCTTGATTAGTTAGCAGTGCTGTCCTCTCTTTCATTCCATCCTACAGCAGCTCCAGGTTTCTGTCAGTAAACCAAGGAGCTAAACTGCTTTCATTACTCACTTTCATGTGTATAACAGTGAAGGGCAATGCCTGGGGCATCTGAAGTTCCATAGCGTTGTGGTTTAAATATGATGCCACTATTGTGCATGAAAAAAAAATGTCCTGGAAATGGCTTCCACCTTTCCTGTAATCTGACTTTATAAGACAGGTGCCATACAGATCAGTTACTAAGTTAATAAGGTGAAAAGTGGAAGATTGATTTACCATTGCTACTGTGAATCTCACTCAAAAGCACACCATGCCTGAAAAGACAGCTGCACATTCTCACTCCTCATATCTCTTGCTTCCCAGAAAGAACAAAAATTTATCAAAATCACCGTTAAGTATACTCAATGTTCACAACCTTAGGCTAGAGAATTTCAAAGATTCACAAATTAAATTCTTTAGCTTCTTAAGATCTAACATACTGTGCATGACAACGGTGATCCAACATACTGATATGCTTTATCACAATGTGTGAGTTATCCCATTATCAGCCCCAGAATAGTGAACAAATTATATTTGTAAATGCCTGGCAAAAAAAAACTTACAAAAGCACAAGTTAACTGCATCTCAATCCTATTCTTCTTTAATCAGTCCAAAGTTCCTAAGGGTAAAATTTGAAATATCAAATGATCAAATGTGGGAAATTGTTAGAATCAACCATTCATGGGCGGCACGGTGGCACAGTGGCACAGTGGTTAGCACTGCTGCCTCACAGCGCCTGTAGACCCGGGTTCAATTCCCGACTCAGGCGACTGACTGTGTGGAGTTGCACGTTCTCCCCGTGTCTGCGTGGGTTTCCTTCAGGTGCTCCGGTTTCCTCCCACAGTCACAAAGATGTGCGGGCCAGGTGAATTGGCCAAGCTAAATTGCCCGTAGTGTTAGGTAAGGGGTATGGGTGGGTTGCGCTTCGGCGGGTCGGTGTGGACTTGTTGGGCCGAAGGGCCTGTTTCCACACTGTAAGTCTAATCTAATCTAATTAAGAAAGTAATAATAGGGTATTTGGAAAATCGAAGTGTAATCGATCGGAGTCAGTATGGTTTCATGAAGGGTACATCACGTTTGATTAATTTGCAAGAGATCTTGCAAGATATTCAAAAGCAAACTGAATAATGGGGATGTATCTGAATTTCAGAGATACTTAATAAGGTGCTGCACAATAGCTTAATGCACATGGTAAGATCACATGGTGTCAGGGATAATTTTTCAACTTAGATAAAGGATTGGCTAACCAAGAGAAAGCAGAGTTGGGTAAACTGGTCTTTATCTAGTTGGTAGGAGTTAACTAGAGAGGCATCACAGGTTTCAGTCCTCATACCCCAACTATTTATGATTTATATTCATCACCTGGATACAGAAATAGGTGTTGCAGCTAATGTTGCAGATTACATAAATATGTGGAACAGTAAATTGCAATAAAGAAAGAATAAATTTATAAATGGATATGAATAGGTTAGGTGAATGGGCCAAAATTGGCAGATGGAGTTTAACGTGGGTAAGTGTGAGGTTACCCATTTTCCTCAGAAGAATATAAAGGCAACTTAATAGAACATAGAACACAGACCATTACAGTACAGTACAGGAACTTTGGCCTTGGATGTTATGCTGACCTGTGAAACCAATCTGAAGCCCATCTAACCTACACTATTCCATTCTTGTCCATGTGCTGATCCAATGACCATTTAAATGCCCTTAAAGTTGATGAGTCTACTACTGTTGCAGGCAGTGCGTTCCAAGCCCCTACTACTTTGAGTAAAGAAACTACCTCTGAAACCACCCCCCACCTTTTCCTCCGCTACATCGATGACTGTATCGGCGCTGCCTCGTGCTCCCACGAGGAGGTTGAACAGTTCATCAACTTTACTAACACCTTCCATCCCGACCTGAAATTCACTTGGACTGTCTCAGACTCCTCCCTCCCCTTCCTAGACCTTTCCATTTCTATCTCGGGCGACCGACTCAACACAGACATCTATTATAAACCGACTGACTCCCACAGCTACCTGGACTACACCTCCTCCCACCCTGCCCCCTGTAAAAACGCCATCCCATATTCCCAATTCCTTCGTCTCCGCCGCATCTGCTCCCAGGAGGACCAATTCCAACACCGCACAGCCCAGATGGCCTCCTTCTTCAAGGACCGCAGATTCCCCCCAGACGTGATCGACGATGCCCTCCACCGCATCTCCTCCACTTCCCGCTCCTCAGCCCTTGAGTCCCGTTCCTCCAACCGCCACCAAGACAGAACCCCACTGGTTCTCACCTACCACCCCACGAACCTCCGCATACAACGTATCATCTGCCGCCATTTCCGCCACCTCCAAACGGACCCCACCACCAAGGATATATTTCCCTCCCCTCCCCTATCAGCGTTCCGCAAGGACCACTCCCTTCGTGACTCCCTCGTCAGATCCACACCCCCCACCAACCCAACCTCCACCCCCGGCACCTTCCCCTGCAACCGCAGGAAATGTAAAACTTGCGCCCACACCTCCTCCCTCACTTCCCTCCAAGGCCCCAAGGGATCCTTCCATATCCGCCACAAGTTCACCTGTACCTCCACACACATCATCTATTGCATCCGCTGCACCCGATGTGGCCTCCTCTATATTGGTGAGACAGGCCGCTTACTTGCGGAACGCTTCAGAGAACACCTCTGGGCCGCCCGAACCAACCAACCCAATCACCCCGTGGCTCAACACTTTAACTCTCCCTCCCACTCCACCGAGGACATGCAGGTCCTTGGACTCCTCCACCGGCAGAACACAACAACACGACGGCTGGAGGAGGAGCGCCTCATCTTCCGCCTGGGAACCCTCCACCCACAAGGTATGAATTCAGATTTCTCCAGTTTCCTCATTTCCCCTCCCCCCACCTTGTCTCAGTCGGTTCCCTCAACTCAGCACCGCCCTCCTAACCTGCAATCCTCTTCCTGACCTCTCCGCCCCCACCCCACTCCGGCCTATCACCCTCACCTTGACCTCCTTCCACCTATCCCACCTCCATCACCCCTCCCCCTAGTCCCTCCTCCCTACCTTTTATCTTAGCCTGCTTGGCTCTCTCTCTCTTATTCCTGATGAAGGGCTTATGCTCGAAACGTCGAATTCTCTATTCCTGAGATGCTGCCTGGCCTGCTGTGCTTTGACCAGCAACACATTTTCAGCTGTGATCTCCAGCATCTGCAGACCTCATTTTTTACTACTATATTGATCACCCCTCAATTTAAAGCTTTGTCCCCTCGTGCTAGCCATCACCATCTGAAGAAACAGGTTCTCACTCTATACCCTATCTAAAACTCTGATTATCTAATATGTCTCAATTAAGTCACCTCTCAACCTTCCTCACTCTAATGAAAACAGCCTCAAGTTCCTCAGCCTTTCCTCATAAGACCTTCCCTCTATACCAGGCAACATCCTAGAAAATCTCCTCTGAACTCTTTCAAAATCTTTCTCATCCTTCCTATAATACTGTGACCAGAACTGTACACGGTACTCCAAGTGTGGCCACACCAGAGTTTTGTACAGCTGCAGCATGGCCTCATAGTTCGAAAACTCAATCCCTCTACCAATAAGAGCTAACGCACTGTATGCCTTCATAACAACCCTATCAGTTTGGGTGGCAACATTCAGGGATTTATGTACATGGACACCAAGATCTCTCTGCTTGTCTACACTACCAAGAACCTTACCATTAGCCCAATACTTTGCGTTCCTGTTACTCCTTCCAAACTGAATCACCTCGCACTTTTCTGCACTAAACTCTATTTGCCAGCTCTCACCCCTTCTCTGCACTTATCTATGTCTCTCTGTAACCTACAACATCCTTCGTCACTATCCACACTCTACCAACCTTAGTGTCATCTGCAAATTTGCTAACCCATCCTTCTTTACACTCATCCAGGTCATTTATAAAAATGACAAATAACAGTGAACTCAAAACAGATCATTACGATACCCCACTCGTAACTGAACTCAAGGATGAGTATTTCCCATCAACCACCACCATACATCTTTTTTCAGTGAGCTAATTTCTGATCCAAACTGCTAAATCCTCCTCAATCCCATGCCTCCATATTTTCACAATAGCCTACAATGGGGAGCCTTATTAAACACCATACTGAAATCCAGATATGCCGCATCAACTGCTTTACGCTCATCCATCTGTTTGGTCGCCTTCTCAAAGAACTCAATTAGTTTTGTGAGGTATGACCTACCCTTCAGAAAACCATGTTGACTATCCCCAATTAACTAATCCTTTTATAGATAATTATGAATCCTATCTCTTATAATTCTTTCCAAACTTTACCCACAACCGAAGTAAGGCTCACTGGTCTATAATTGCCAGGGTTGACTCTACTCTCCTTCTTGAACAAGGGAACAACATTTGCTATCCTCCAGTCTTCTGGTACTAAAGATCAAAGCCAAAGACTCTGCAATCTCCTCCCTGGCTTCCCAGAGAATCATTGGATAAATCCTATCTGGCCTATGTGACCTATCTATATTTAACACTTTCCAGAATTGCTAACACCTCCTCCTTGTGAACCTCAATCCCATCTAGTCTAGTAGCTTGTAGCTCAGTTTTCTCCTCAACAACATTGTCTTTTTCTAATATGAATACCGATGAAAAGTATTCATTTAGCACTTATCCTCTGACTCCACGCACATCTTCCCACTACTATCGTTGATTGGCCCTAATCTTATTCCAGTCATTCGTTTATTCCTGATATACCCAAAGAATGCCTCGGCGTTTTCATTCATCCTATCCACCAATAACTTCTCATGTCCCCTCCTGATTCTTCTTAGTTCTCTCTTTAGATCTTTCCTGGTTAACTTGTAACTCTCAACTGCCCTAACCGAGCCATCACATCTTGTCCTAACATAAGCCTTCTACTTCCTCTTGACAAGAGATTCAAGTTCTTTAGTAAACCACGGCTTCTGTGCTCGACAACTTCCTCCCTGCCTGACAGGTACATACTTATCAAGGATCCACAATAGCTATTCCTTGAATAAGCTCTACATTTCAATTGTGCCCATCCCCTGCAGTTTCCTTCCCCATCCTATGCCTAAATCCTGCCTATTCACATCGTTATTGCCTTTCCCCCAGCTATAACTCTTGCCCTGCAGTACATACCTATGTCTTTCCATCACTAAAGTAAACATAAGCGAATTGTTGTAATTATCAGCAAAATGCTCACCTACCTCCAAATCTAGCACCTGTCTCAGTTCATGACCGAATACCAAATCTAACGTGGCTTCACCTCTGATTGACCTGTCTACATACTGTCTAAAAGAAAGTGAGGACTGCAGATGCTGGAGATCAGAGCTGAAAATGTGTTGCTGGAACAGTGCAGCAGGTCAGGAAGCATCCAAGGAGCAGGAGCATCGACTTTTTGGGCATGAGCCCTTCTTCAGGAATCCATCTACATACTGCGTCAAGAAACCGTCCTGCACACATTGGGTAAAAACTGACCCATTTAAAGTACATGAACTATAGTATTCCCAGTCAATATTTGGAAAGTTAAAGTTAAATGAAGAGAAACTTTAAAGTGCTTCCTCAAAAGTGAATCACAGAAAACTAGTACGCAGATACAACTGGTATTAAGGAAGGCAAATGGCATTTTGGCATTTATTTCTGAAGGAATGGAGTATAAATGTAAGGAAGTGTTGCTTCAACTCTGCAAGGCATTATTGAGACTACATTTGAGTTTTGTGGACAATTTTTGTCCCCTTACTTGCGTAGGAGTTTAATTGCATTGGAGGCAGTTCCAAGGAGGTTTACTTGATTGTAATAAAAGGTTTGAGTTATGAAGAGACATCGAGCAGTTAAGACCAATATTCTCTCGAGTTTAGAAGAATCTGAGGAGATCTAGTTGAGATATATAAGATGCGAAAGGAGATTGGCAAAGTAGATGTTGAGCAGATGGTTCCTCACATGACACAATCTGGAACGGGAGGTCTTAGTTTTAAGATAAGGGCTAGCAGATTTAAAACAGGGATCGGGAGAAATTATTTCTCTCAAGGGGTCATGAATCTGTGGAATTCACTGTCCTAGAGTGCAATGGATGTCGATACATGGAGAAGATAGATACATTTTTAATTAGTAATGGGTCAAAAGATTATGGAGAGTGAGCAGGCAAGGTGAGATCAGCTATGATTGTATTGAATGGTGGAGCAAGCTTCAGGGATTGAAATGCTTACTCATGCTCCTAGTACTTGTGAGTGACAATATTGTTTGTATATTCTTTCCTCTTAAAGAATATTCCTAACACTCAGACAATCATTCCATTATGTTTTAGATTAAATTGTAAATTTTCTGAAGCTTTACTTGATACAACTTTCTGTGAACATCTGGGTCACAGCTCCTATAAATATTGCATTATTTTTAAAATTTGAGATGTTTAGTGGAAGACAACAAATCTGCAACATTAAAAAAATCAACAAGACAAGAATGAAATTTAATAAAGCAAGATGTATTGTTAAATAATCCCCATCAAATTTGAAAATGAGTGCAGGAGGCAATACATGGATCTTAAACTTAAAATGAGTAAATAAAGGAACAAATGTGCTTTTCTTTTCCATTTGTGGGATGTGGGCATCACTGGCTGGGCCAGCACTATTATGCATCCCTAGTTCCCCTTGAGAAGGTGGTAGTGCACTGCCTTCCTGAGCTGCGCCAGTCCACGTACAGTAGGGAGGAAATTCCAGAATTTTTGATCCACTTAAGGATGATGCTTGGCTTGGAAGGGAACTTGCAGGTGGCAGTATTCCCATGTACCTGCTGGTTGTAGGTTTGGAACATATTGGTTGTAGGTTTGGAACATATTGACTAAGGATTTTCAGTGAATTTCTATCGGGCATCTTATGGATGTTACATACTGCTGTTAGAGAATGTCACTGGTGGAGGGGGTGGATGATTGTAGATGTGGTGCCTGTCAAGGTGGCTGCTTCGTTCTGGGTGATGGCAAGCTTCTTGAATGTTGTTGGAGCTCACCTGTTCAGGCAAGTGGGGAGTTTTCCATCACACTCTTGACATGTATTTTGTAGATGATGGATAGGCTTTGAAGATTCAGGAGATAAGTTACTTACTGCAGTATTCCTAGCCTCTGACCTATTCTTTAGCCATTCAGTTTATGTGGCAAGCCAAGTTCAGTTTCTTGTCAATGGTAGCCCCAAACATGGTGATGGTGGGAGAACTCAATTACCATTGAATGTCAAGGGGCAGTGACTAGATTGTCATTTACTGCAGACAGTCATTGCGTGGCACTTTTTGGCACAAAATTTATTACCACTTGTCAACGCAAGCCTGGATATGGTCCAGGTCTTGTTGCATTTGAACATGGGCTGTTTCAGAATGGTGCTGAACATTGTGCAACCATCAGCAAACAGTCCCCACTGCTAAACTTATGATGGAGGGAAGATTGTTGATGAAACAGCTGAAGATAGTTGAGTCTAGGGCTACCCTGAGAAACTCCTGTAGAGATGTCCTGAAGCTGAGATGATTGATCTCCAACAATCACAACCACCTTCCTATTGATTCCAGTTTTGCTAGGGCTCCTTGATGCCACACACTGTCAAATCCAGCCTCAGTATCAAGGACTAACACCCTCACCTCACCTCTGGAATTCAATTCTTTTTTTTGAACCAAGGCTGTAATGAGGTCAGGAGCTGAGTGGCCCTGGAGGAACCCAAACTGGATGTCACTGAGCAGATGCTGCTTGATGGCACTATTGATGACAATTTCCATCACTTTCCTAAAGAACAAGAGTCGACTGATGGTGGTAGACTGAGGGTGGTAATTGGCTTATTTGGATTTATCCTGTTTTTCATGTTCAGGGCATATCTAGGCAATTTTCCACTTTGTCAGGTAGCTGCCAGTGTTGTAACTGTATTGGAATCTTAGCTAGGAGAGCAGCAAATCCTGGAGCACAAGTCTTGAGTACTAGTACCAGAATGCTATCAGGGCCGGTAGCCTTTGCAGTTTCCAATATCTCAAACCATTTCCTGATATTATGTGGAGTGAATCAAAATGGCTGAAGACTGGTATCAGTAATGTTGGGAACCACTAGAGTAGACTGAGATGGATCGTCTACTCGGCACTTAGAGCGTCATAGTCATAGAGATGTACAGCACAGAAACAGACCCTTCGGTCCAATTTGTCCATGTTGACCAGGTATCCCACCCAATCGATTCTCAGCTGCCAGCACCCGGCCCATATCCCTCCAAACCCTTCCTATTCATATACCTGTCCAGATGCTTTTTAAATATTGCAATTGTACCAGCCTCCACCACTTCGTCTAGCAACCCATTCCATACATGTACCACTGTCTGTGTGAAAACGTTGCCCCTTAGGTCTCTTTTATATATTTACCCTCTCACCCTAAACATATGCCCTCTAGCTCTAGACTCTCTGACCCAAGGGAAAAGACTTTGTCTATTTATCCTATCAATGCCTCTCCTGATTTTATAAATCTCTATAAGGTCACCCCACAATCTCTGATGCTCCAGAGAAAACAGCCCTATCCTATTCAACCTCGCCCTATAGCTCAAATTTTCCAACCCTGGCAACATCCTTGTAAATCTTTTCTGAACCCTTTCAAGTTTCACAACATCTTTACAGCTGAAGATTGCTTTGAAAGCTTCAGCCTTGTCTTTTGCACAGATGTGTTGACCCTTCCATCATTGAGGATGCAGATATGGCGGCACGGTGGCACAGTGGTTAGCACTGCTGCCTCACAGCGCCTGAGACCCAGGTTCAATTCCCGACTCACGCGACTGACCGTGTGGAGTTTGCACGTTCTCCCCGTGTTTGCGTGGGTTTCCTCCGGGTGCTCCGGTTTCCTCCCCCAGTCCAAAGATGTGCGGGTCAGGTGAATTGGCCATGCTAAATTGCCCGTAGTGTTAGGTAAGGGGTAAATGTAGGGGTATGGGTGGGTTGCGCTTCGGCGGGTCGGTGTGGACTTGTTGGGCCGAAGGGCCTGTTTCCACAGTGTAAGTAAAGTAATCTAATCTAATTTAATTTGTGCAGCCTTTTCCAATAGTGAGTTGTTTAATTGTCCAATATCATTCATGACTGGATATGACAGGACTGCAGAACTTAGACAGTGGGATCGCTTGAATCTGTCTATCACTTGTTGCATATGTTGCTTGACATGCAAATAGCCCTGTCTGGTAGCTTCACCAGGGTGGCATCTCATTTTTAGGTACTTCCCTCCTGCACTCTTCATTGAACCAGGGTTGATTCCCTGGCCTGATGATAATGGTTGAGTGGAGGGTATGCTGGGCCATGAGGTTGCAGTTTGTGCCAGAATACAATTTTGCTACTGTTGGTGGTCAAAATGCCTCATGAATGGCCAGTCTTGAGTTGCTAAATCTGCTCAAAGTCTGTTCCATTTAGCATATATAAAATGATAGTAAAGATTAAGGTATAATAAACTAAAGTCAACTAATCTCCCTTCTGCATCACTTTAGTGCCCATCTTGATCTTGTTATGAAGAATTTAGGAAGAAACAGGAAGATTTGCTAAGAAGGATTTAGCTTCAAACCTTCACATGATGTTAAGACATCTGTTCCTTTATTCTATTTATAGATGTCTCTGCACCAGCAGGTTATGGTTGCCTTAAGTGGACAAAATGCACAATGCAATTTTCAACCTGCTAAATCTCCCTTCATGTTGGAGTCGTAGCACGTTGAACTGGATTTCTTCCAAAATCATAAACAATAAACAAATGCATAAATTGAACATTGAATATCATCCATATCATATTTTAACTTTGTATTAATTTGGTATCATATACCACTTGTCCATATACAGTGAAATGAAAAATGTATTCACCAACTTAAAATAGTTCACTTTGTAATAAAATCATTTAAATATGATGGATGTGTTCTGTCTTGGGTAGAATGTCATCTGAGATCAGGTATTGCCTCGCTTCATGCTGTTCATCTGAGTAGTTGATGTCAGAGTCAACTTCAATGCTTGTGAATGATGTTTTTAGTGTACTGAGGAATGATGCAGGTGATGATGAGATTACTCACAAAACATGTTTAATACTGATCATTGTTTCTATAGTGTTGGCCACTATGAATGGCTAAATGCCATGGGGTTATTTGCTTTGCAATATAACCAGCTCTCCATCATCTAGCTTTAGTGTCTCGCTCTAAGTTTCATGTTTTGCTCTGTATTTCCTTTCATTTGATCCTTTTGTTCTCAATTGAGTTCATGTTGATTATTAGCTACACAGAGCAGTTTGGACAGCTTGGGAGGATTACAAAGATTTGACATTATGATTACTTGATAAGGCAAATATTGATGGACTTTTGCACACCCATGTGCTATATCCATAACATACTCTCTCAAGAATTGTTTAATGACACAGCTTCAGGTGTGGTTCCAGCAGTGAACTTATTTTGAATATTGTGAAGAACTTGCAGTGTTTGAATGATTTTGTTCTAAAAGATTCTTGATCACTTCTTTCATGTTTAATAATTCCATAGACATTGGAAATGATTGCGTTGTCTCTTCTTGCTTCTTGCAACTTTGATGTCGGCTAGTTTTTATGATACTAGTATCACATTTAGGTTTCTGTGATTGCAATGTTGTCTGGTAACCCTTTCCTCATGGCAAGTAAGACTAACTGTCAGCAAACAATGCTAAGAAAGATAGTCCGCTGGGTTGTGCTTGTGTTCCTGACACTCAACATGAAACCTGTCCTATTGCAGTTTCAGTATTCAATGCTTTATTCGAGTGGATGTTTTGCAATTGTTGAATAATTGGTCTATGGTCATTATTACTCCAACCTCACTTCCCCACAAGTTGAAATGTAAGTGTAAGATATTCCATGTGATTGGCAATGCTCTTCTCTCAGTTTCCACACAATGTTGCTCTATATGTGTTTGCTCTATAACTGTTAGCAGTCTATTTGTTATCACAGTGACTGATGTTTTGCTTGTCCTATCTTTTCACACAAGAGCTGCAGTTAAACCAACTGAGCTTGCATCAATGACTAGTTGTATGGTTTTCTCAATGTTAAGTCAAGCATTTGTGTAACTTGTTGCTCAATTTGCTTTACGCCCTTTTTTGCAATGTTGTTCATGTCCATTTTGGTGTCTCCTGTGTCAGACCACATATGGGAGAAGTAATGCTGCAAGGTTGGGAATGAAGTAACTGAAATGCGTGACGAGTCCTACCAGCTTCTGAACTTCCTGCATTAACAACAGCACCTCACGCATGATAATTCTCAACACAGACACCCTCCAAGGATGCATACTCAGCCCCCTAATGTACTCTCTGTACACTTACGAGTGTGAGGCCAAATTTTGTATGAGCACCATCTACAAATTTATTGACAACACCACTGTGGTAGGTGGATATTAAACAATGATAAGTCAGAATACAAGAAGGAGATAGAGTGCTTGGTGAGGTGATGTAATAAGAACAACCTCTTTCTCAATGTCAGCAAAACGAAAGAACAGATCATTGACTTCAGGAAGCGAGAAGGAGGACACACCCCTATCTGCATCAATGGAGCTGAGGTGGAGATGGTTGAGAGCATCAAGTTCCTAGGAATGGCAATCACAACAATCTGTCCTGGACCTCCCATGTAGATGCGATAGTCAAGAAGGCACATCGCCTCTTCTTCCTCAGGAGGCTGAGGAAATTCAGCAAATCCATCACGGCCTTCACCAACTTTTACAGATACACCATAGAAAGCATTTTATCTGTGTGCTTCACAGCTTGGTATGACCAGGACCAAAAGAAAGTACAGAAGGTTGTGTACGCAGCCCAGACCGTCACGAAAACCAACCTCCCATCCATGGACTCCATCAATACTTCTCGTGGCACAGAAAGGCAGCCAACATCATCAAACAGGGAAATTGCAAAACCTGCGCCCACCCCTCCTCCCTCACCTCCATCCAAGGCCCTAAAGGAGCCTTCCACATCCATCAAAGTTTTACCTGCACATCCACCAATATCATTTTTTGTATCCGGTACTCCCGATGCTGTCTCCTCTACATAGGGGAGACTGGACTCCTCCGAGCAGAGTGCTTTAGGGAACATCTCCGAGACACCCGCACCAATCAACCACACCGCTCTGTGGCCCAACATTTCAACTCCCCCTCCCACTCTGCCGAGAACATGGAGGTCCTGAGCCTCCTTCACCACCACTCCCTTACCACCCGATACCTGGAGGAAGAATGCCTTATCTTCTGCCTCGGAATACTTCAACCCCAGGGCATCAATATAGACATCAACAGTTTCCTCATTTCCCCTTCCCCCACCTCACCTCAGTTCCAAACTTCCAGCTCAGCACTGTCCCCATGACTTGTCCTACCTGCCTATCTTCTTTTCCTCCTATCTACTCCACCCTCCTCTTTGACCTATCACCTTCATCCCACCCCCATCCACCCATCGTACTCTTTGCTGCCTTCCCCCACCCTCCTCACTGACCTATCACCTTCATCCCCACCCCCACCCCCACTCACCTATTGTACTCTATGCTACTTTCTCCCCACCCCCACCCTCATCTCATTTATCTCTCCATCCTTTAGACACTCTGCCTATATTCCTGATGAAGGGCTTTTGCCCGAAATGTTGATTTTCCTGCTCCTCGGATGCTGCCTGAATGCTGTACTTTTCCAGCACCACTAATCCAGAATCTGGTTTCCAGCAACTGCAGTCATTGTTTTTACCTAACAGCATCAAACACCCCTCCCACCTTGGCAATAGCCTCTTCCAACCTCTTCTGTCAGGCGCAAGACATGTACCAACAGCTTCAAGAACAGCTTCTTCCCCGCTGTTATTAGACTGCTAAATGGACCGCTTTAATTTCAAATCTAATGTTGATCTTGCTTTTGTGCACCTCCTGAGAAAGATGGATGAGACAGATACCAACTCTTGATTATTAATTGTTTTAATTTCCTGTTCAACATGTTTCAAATCACTGATGTTACTGATTTCTAGTTCCACGATCAGTTGCCATATTGGTTAATTATCTAATTTGTTTCTTTCTTAGTATGTCTCAAGACTATTGTGGCATACATTGATTTTTTTTGGGTGGTAGCAAATAGATTATTAAAGCTTTTTTTTTGTTAAGTAATATCATTTGTTCAGGCATAAATACGCAAAATTATCTCCCAGTTCTTCACCTTCAGCATGAAGAAGACCTTCTTTTATCATCTGTGATTACAAAACATGTCATCATGTCTTTGAAACATCATGGCCACCTTTGCCAATTTGGCAAGCTCTGTTCATTGCTCCATGCAAGGTTAGTGCTTGATTTGTTAGTGTTCTTTGCCAGTGACCACAGGTTTTCTGACAGATCTGCCAATCTATGAAGTAAATATGGGCAGCACAGTGGCACAGTGGTTAGCACTGCTGCCTCGCAGTGCCAGAGACCTGAGTTCAAATCCCTCCTCAGCCGACTCTCTGTGTGGAGTTTGCACATTCTCCCTGTGTCTGCATGGGTTTCCTCCAGGTGCTCCGGTTTCCTCCCACAGGTTAGGTGAATTGTCCATTCTAAATTAGTGTGTTTAGGTGAAGGGGTAAATGTAGGGGAATGGGTCTGGGTGGGTTGCGCTTCGGTGGGTCGGTGTGGACTTGTTGGGCTGAAGGGCCTGTTTCCACACTGTAAGTAATCTAATGAATTCCTTCTACTAACCCCTCAGGCAACTACTGTACATACTCCATCAAATTCCTCATCTACATCCTCTGAAGCAGAACATCTACGTAACCTAAACCTTCAGAAACCCAAAAGCAGAGCTACCTTTGAGCCCTGCTTGTCTGCTAGTTGTTCATGCCTTGTGTGTCGATCCAACAGCCAAGTGCCTCTGGAATTACCCAAAACTGAGTAGATTATTGCTGGCTAAGTATCACTTGACAGCACTGTTGACAACATAACATAAAATATAGAACAATACAACGCAGAACAGGCCCTTCGGCCCTCGATATTGCACTGACCTGTGAACTAATCTAAACCCACCCTCCTACATTACACTATCCTACCCTACACTGTCCCATCATCATCCATATCATCCATGAGCTTATCCAAGGATTATTTAAATGCCCCTAATGTGGCTGAGTTAACTAAACGCCAACTGTTATCAACATGTTTGATGCTGAAAAGGACATTAATAGAATGGTAAATAGTTGGGTTGAATTTGCTCTGCTTTTTCTGGAAAGGATGCACCTGGACAATTTTCCACATTGTTTAGCCATTTATCTATCACACGGAATGAATTGAATCACTGAAGACTCGCATCTGTGAAGCTGGGGACCGCAAAAGATTATCCACTTGCCATTTCTAGTTGAAATGGTTATAAGTGATCTCCATTGTCAACAGTGTCTAGAAATTCTCTGAAAATCATACGATAAAATATGATGGTTCAAAGATACTATAACTAAATTCACTCAAGCAGTACCATTCACTGAACTTCATAAACGTTTTCAGTACCTCCTGGGTCCCTTTATTCCCAGTAAATGCTAACACAGCATGATGCGTTTGCTTTAAAAGTTGTAAATCAAATTCTAACATACGTCCACAGAGAGCTAGAATATGCTGAAAATAATCCAGCAACAAATATCTGCCTCAACAGATTTTTGTTTGTGCACCCTTTATGAAATGTATTCTTGCTGAAGAAAATCCCTGAATCGTGACCTTTCCCCAAGCTCACGGGGTTAGGCTTAGTGTTGTATAATATTCAAATGTCTCCCTCTTACATCTGTTGGCACTAACCAACCATCTGCTGCTGACAATGAAGGATGACATCTGTCTTATTTTGGAATTCAGCTTCCCTATGGACCATAGATTTTTACATCTTGGCATCAAGCCAGTGTGGGGCTGTGTTAAGACGTTGCAGTGTGTCTCGAGGTACCGGGGGATGAGTTATTAATTCCATTGGGCTGGGAGCTTGATGACGTCCTCAGCAAAGATGAATAGGTAATGAACATACTGTGAGCTTCCAAAGTGGAGTCTTTAAGTCACTGAATATTTTAATTATGTATAACATATCTAAAGATTTCCCTTAATCAATTAGTGAGCTTATTTTATTACTTGGCACTGCACAGATTGTTATCACTGCAGAAGATCAATAAATGGCTTGAACCTGTTTGGAAGCAAATATTCAGATTATTGTCATTTGAAGAAACACTATCAATTGAACAGTTTCTATGGCATGATTTCAATAAACAGTCCAAACAATAGATATGCTTCAGTGTTGCCAAAAGGAGACATTTGTTAATTACTTTTTGTGTTGTCCAGTTTAGAATTAGAATGCAAGAAACCAAACTTAGACAGGGAACAGCAATTTATGCACATTCCAGACACTTACTAGTTCTGAAGAAGTGTCACTGGACCCGAATGTTAGCTCTGATTTCTCTCCACAGATGCTGCCAGAACCGTTGAGCTTTACCAGCAATTTCAGTTTTTGTGGCAATTTATCCAAAGTGGAGAAAGAGGTATGGTTGGTGAGAAAATGATTGACATGGAGATGCAGTAGCAATGTTTAGCAATCAAGAATAAAGAATGGTATAGCACAGGGACAGGCCCTTTGACCTGTCCAGATTGCACCAACATGACACCTTCTAAATGAATAACTTTTTTGCCTCTACATGTCCATATCCCTCTATTCCCTACCTATTCATATATCTGTCCAGATGCCTGGTAAACGTTGGTATTGTATCTTTCTCCACCATCTCATCTGGCAGCCTCTGATATCTCCTTTCAACTTACCCCCTTTTACTTTAATCCTATGCCCGCTAGTAGCTGACATTTCCAACTCTCTCGTCTATCCACACCTCTCACACCCTTCATCGCTCAAGAGATAACAAACTGAATTTGTCCAATATTTCCACACAGCTAATATCTTTCAAACCAGGCAATGTCACAATGAGCCATTTCTGTATCCTTTTCAAAGCCTCCATATCCTTCTGGTGATGTGGCAACTAGAATTGTACACATTATTCCAAATGTGCCCTAACTGAAGTCTTACACAGTTAAAACATGACTTGACAATTTTTATATTCCATGCCCGACCGATGAAGGCAAGCACCATGTATGCACCAGTTTGTCAATGCTTCTAAAGATTCTGACATTTTCTGAACACTTCCCACCTGTATTAGATTTTCCAAAATGCATCATCTCATATTTTTCCATTTTAAACTCCATCTATCCTTCCTCCACCCAAGTCTCCAGTTTATCTATATCAGCTATATCTTCTGGCAATCCTCACTTTTTGCAGCTTCCCCCAATGTTTGTGTCATCTGCAAATGTACTAAACAGGCCACCTACATTCTCCTGCAAATCATTATATTACAAACAAAGGGGTGCCAGGATTAATCCCTGTGGAACACCACTGGTCAGACTCGCTGTTTTCTAGAATAAAGCCAGTTCTGTATTCATCTTACCAGCTCACTGAGGATCCGATGTGACTTACCCTTTTATATCAGCATGCCCAAGGGACCTTGTCAAAGGCCTTCCTAAAGTTCATATAGACAATATCTACTGTGTTGTCCTCATCAACCAGCTTTGTCAATTCCTTAAAAAAACTCAATCAAATTTATGAGCCACAATCACCTGATGAAGAAGCAGTGCTCTGAAATCTAATGTTTCCAAATAAACTAGTTGGACTCTCATGTGGTGTTGTGTGATTTTTAAGTTTATGAGACTCAACATTTCCCACACAAAGTCATGCTGCTTATCACTAAAAGTTCCATTTATATCCAAATGTGAGTAAATCCTAAGAATCTTCTCCAATAATTTCCCTACCACTGACAGTCATACAGTCATAGAGATGTACAGCATGGAAACAGACCCTTCGGTCCAACCCATCCATGCCAACCAGATATCCCAACCCAATCTAGTCCCACCTGCCACCACCTGGCCCATATCCCTCCAAGCCCTTCCTATTCATATACCCATCCAAATGCCTCTTAAATGTTGCAATTGTACCAGCCTCCACAACTTCCTCTGGCAGCTCATTCCATACACGTACCACCCTCTGTGTGAAAACGTTGCCCCGTAGGTCACTTTTATATCTTTCCCCTCTCACCCTAAACCTATGCCCTCTAGTTCTGGACTCCCCCACCCCAGGGAAAAGACTTTGTCTATTTACCCTATCCATGCCCCTCATAATTTTGTAAACCTCTAAAAGGTTATCTCTCAGCCTCTGACTCTCCAGGGAAAACAGCCCCAGCCTGTTCAGTCCTTCCCTATAACTCAAATCCTCCAACCCTGGCAACATCCTTGTAAATCTTTTCTGAACTCTTTCAAGTTTCACAACATTTTTCCGATAGGAAGGAGACCAGAATTGCACACAATATTCCAACAGTGGCCTAACCAATGTCCCGTACAGCCGCAACATGACCTCCTAACTCCTGTACTCAGTACTCTGACCAATAAAGGAAAGCATACCAAACGCCTTCTTCACTATCCTCCACTTTCAAGGAGCTATGAATCTGCACTCCAAGGTCTTTTTGTTCAGCAACACTTCCTAGGATCTTACCATTAGGTGTATAGGTCCTGCTAAGATTTGCTTTCCCAAATGCAGCTCCTCACATTTATATGAATTAAACTCCATCTGCCACTTCTCATCCCATTGGCCCATCTGGTCAAGATCGTGTTGCACTCTGAGGCAACCCTCCTCGCTGGCCAGTACACCTCCAATTTTGGTGTCATCTGCAAACTTACTAACTGTATCTCTTTTGCTCGCATCCAAATCATTTACATAAATGACAAAAAGTAGAGGACTCAGCAACGATCCTTGTGGCATTCTACTGGTCACAGACCTCCAGTCTAACAAACAACCCTCCACCACCACCCTCTGTCTTCTACCTTTAAGCCAGTTCTGTATCCAAATGGCTAGTTATCCCTGTGTTCCATGAGACCTAACCTTGCTAATCAGTGTCCCATGGGGAACCTCGTCAAATGCCTTACTGAAGTCCAAATAGATCACATCTACTGCTCTGCCCTCATCAATCCTCTTTGTTACTTCCTCAAAAAACTCAGTCAAGTTTGTGAGACATGATTTCCCACGCACAAAGCCATGTTGACTATCCCTAATCAGTCCTTGCCTTTCCAAATACATGTACATTCTGTCCCTCAGGATTCCCTCCAACAACTTAGCCACCACTGACATCAGGCTCACTGGTCTATAGTTACCTGGCTTGTCCTTACCACCCTTCTTAAACAGTGGCACCACGTTTGCCAACCTCCAGTCTTCCGGCACCTCACCTGTGACTATCGATGATACAAATATCTCAGCAAGAAGCCCAGCAATCACTTCTCTAGCTTCCCACATGGTTATAGGGTACACCTGATCAGGTCCTGGGTTCTTTATCTACTTTTATGCATTTCAAGACATCCAGCACTTCCTCCTCTGTAAATGGACATTTTGCAAGATGTCATCATCTATTCCCTACAGTCTATATCTTCCATATCCTTTTCCACAGTAAATACTGATACAAGGTACTCATTTAATATCTCCCCCATTTTCTGTGGCTCCGCACAAAGACCGCCTTGCTGATCTTTAAGGGGCCCTATTCTCTCCTTTGTTACCCTTTTGTCCTTAATTTATTTGTTAAAAACTCTTTGAATTCTTCTTAACCCTATTTGCCAAAGCTATCTCATGTTCCCTTTGTGCCCTCCTAATTTCTCTCTTAAGTATACTTCTATGGCCTTTGTACTCTTCTAAGGATTCACTCGATCTCTCCTGTCTCTCCTGTCTCTACCTGACATATGCTTCCTTCTTTTTCTTAACCAAACCCTCAATTTCTCTAGTCATCCAGCATTCCCTATACGTACCAGTCTTTCTTTTCACCCTAACAGAAACACACTGCCTCTGGATGCTCGTTATCTCAATTCTGAAGACTTCCCATTTGTTTATAGTGTGATCCTTTACACTTGCTAGAAGCTACATGCTTTAACATGCAGAACCCTATTCTTTCGAGACAAAATGATTATGCAGATCACTAATCCTTGTTGCATTTCCCATGTCAAGTCTCTGGACAATCAGAATGTACCGGCTTAGTCTGAGCTTAATCAGCTTTCTAAGATTTTGGATTAGTGGTGCTGGAAGAGCACAGCAGTTCAGGCAGCATCCAAGGAGCAGCAAAACTCCCCACATACATTCGAGACACTACCCAGGCCCTCCACCTCCTCCAAGACTTCCATTTCCCCGGCCCCCAATGCCTCATCTTCACTGTGGATATCCAGTCCCTCTACGCTATTCAAAAGAGCCACAACACACTGCAGTACACCAGAACTGTGAAAAGAGGAAGAGGAACACCTATACAAGGTATTCGCCAAAAACGGATACCCGTGCAACTTTATCAACAGATGCCTAAGAGATAGACCACGGAACGAGGACATGCCACAACCAAAAGGATTAGCCACACTACCATACATCAGGAGCATTTCAGAACTGACAGCCAGACCACTGCGACCCTTAGGACTCATAACGGCACACAAACCAACAGCCACGCTCAGACAACAACTTACTAGAACAAAGGACCCGATACCCAACATGAGCAAAACTAATGTAGTTTACAAAATACCATGCAAGGACTGCACAAAACACTATATAGGACAAACAGGAAGACAGCTAACAGTCCGCATACATGAACATCAACTAGCCACGAAACGACACGACCAGCTATCCCTAGTAGCCACACACTCAGACAACAAGCAACATGAATTCGACTGGGAAAACACTACTATCATAGGGCAAGCCAGACAGAGAACAGCCAGGGAATTCCTAGAGGCATGGCATTCATCCACAAACTCCATCAACAAACACATCGACCTGGACCCAATATACCAACCACTACAGCGGACAGCTGAAACTGACACCCGGAAGCGGCAAGGACAGACCACTATAAATACCGGAAGAAACATCAAAGAAGCGCTTCGCAGGAGGCTCCAGAGCACTGATGATGTCGCCTAGCCAGGGGACGAAACGTTTGCAACAAAAACTTCCAGCTCGGCGAACAGAACCACAACAACAAGCACCCGAGCTACAAATCTTCGCACAAACCTTGAATCCCTCTACACCTCCATCCACCATGACCAGGGCCTCCAAGCCCTCCGTTTTTCCCTCTCCTGATGTCCCCAACAATACCCTTCCACCAACACTCTCATTCGTTTGGCCGAACTGGTCCTCACCCTTAACAATTTCTCCTACGAATCCTCCCACTTCATCCAGACCAAAAACGTAGCCATGGGCACATCTATGGGCCCCAGCTATGCCTGTCTCCTTGTTGGCGACATAGAACAGTCGATCTTTCGTAATTACACCGGCGCCACTCCCCACCTCTTCCTCCGCTACATTGATGACTGTATTGGCGCCACCTCATGCTTCCGCGAGGAGGTTGAGCAATTCATCAACTTCACCAACACATTCCACCCAGCCCTTAAATTTACCTGGACCATCTGTGACACCTCCCTCCCCTTCCTGGACCTCTTCACCTCCATTAATGACGACCGATTTGACACTGACATTTTTTACAAACCCACCGACTCCCACAGCTACCCGGATTACTCCTCTTCTCACCCTACCTCTTGCAAAAATGCCATCCCGTATTCCCAATTCCTCCACCTCTGCCGTATCTGCTCCCAGGAGGACCAGTTCCACCACAGAACACACCAGATGGCCTCCTTCTTTAGAGACCGCAATTTCCCTTCCCACATGGTTGAAGATGCCCTCCAATGCATCTCGTCCACATCCCGCACCTCCACCCTTAGAACCCAGCCCTCCAACCGTAGCAAGGACAGAACGCTTCTGGTGCTCACCTTCCAACCTACCAACCTTCGCATAAACCAAATCATCCGCCGACATTTCCGCCACCTCCAAAAGGACCCCACCACCAGGTATATATTTCTGTCCCCACCCCTTTCTGCCTTCCGCAAAGACCATTCCCTCTGTGACTATCTGGTCAGGTCCATGCCCCCCTACAACCCACCCTCCCATCCTGGCACCTTCCCCTGCCAACGCAGGAACTGCAAAACCTGCGCCCACATCTCCTCCCTCACCTCCACCCAAGCCCCTAAAGGAGCCTTCCACATCCATCAAAGTTTTACCTGCACATCCACTAATATCATTTATTGCATCCGTTGCTCCCGATGCGGTCTCCTCTACGTTGGGGAGACTGGACGCCTCCTAGCAGAGCGCTTTAGGGAACATCTCCGGGATACCCGCACCAATCAACCACACCACCCTGTGGCCCAATATTTCAATCTGCTGAGGACATGGAGGTCCTGGGCCTCCTTCACCACTGCTCCCTCACCACCAGACGCCTGGAGGAAGAAAGCCTCATCTTCCACCTTGGAACACTTCAACCCCAGGGCATCAATGTGGACTTCAACAGTTCCCTCATTTCCCCTTCCCCCACCTCACCCTAGTTTTAAACTTCCAGCTCAGCACTGTCCCCATGACTTGTTCTACCTGCCTATCTCCTTTTCCACCTATCCACTCCACCCTCTCCTCCCTGACCTATCACCTTCATCCCCTCCCCCACTCACCTATTGTACATCATGCTACTTTCTCCCCACCTCCACCCTCCTCTAGCTTATCTCTCCATGCTTCAGGCTCTCTGCCTTTATTCCTGATGAAGGGCTTTTGCCCGAAAAGTCAATTTTGCTGCTCCTCGAATGTTGCCTGAACTGCTGTGCTCTTCCAGCACCACTAATCCAGAATCTGGTTTCCAACATCTGCAGTCATTGTTTTTACCTAGCTTTCTAAGATTGACATTTAACAGTTCTTGCTGCATTTTTGTGCCAAACATGAAACTACCAAACAATAAACTATTTTCATTTATATAAGTTGTTGTTCCCTCTACTTTTGGTTCATCATAGTCCTGACGATTGCAAGCTTTGACTTTGTGTATTCTATAAGCAATGCAACAAATCAGTATTACTTTCATGATACTTTGTTGGCCTGTATAGCATAAGGAAGAAATTAAAGGGACCAGTGTATTTGACCATGATGCTCCAGTATGTACCAGTCTGAAATCTCCCTTCCTTCCCATCCCAGTAGGAAGTAAGGAATAAGTGCTGTTTAACTACTCTGTTACTGAAGTGATGTAGGGAATGTACTGGACAGTTTACAAAACTGCGGAAGTATATCGGTCTCCTGCAGCATGAAGTGTAACACAAGCCTGAATAGCAACATCTCATGCTACAAATAGGTACATTGCAGACCTCTGGACTTAATGTTGATGCCCCCAACTCTCTAAGATACTCAGCAAATCATGCAGCATCTGTGAAGCGAAACCATTCAGTAACCTAATATCTCTTTACGTGGGCTGTTGCCAAATCTTATTTGAGGAGTCGAACATTTAAATATGTATTTATGTACTACACAAATGTAAATTGATGCTATTATGGGATCTTTAACAACCAAATTAACTTGTAAAGCTTCATATTATTGCCTTTTCTAAAACACAGCACCTTAGCAGAATTTTCATTTGGGACCAGTGGGTTTGGTTAGTATGCATAATTATTGAAATAAATTGCAGCAATTTTCTTCTACATCTGCTGCTAGTGTGTTGAAAGAAATACCTTTCATCACTTGACCTACGTTTGAACAGCAATTATATGCTCTTTTAAAAAATGAAAATGGATAATCAATCTTATTTTTATTGACTTGCCTTGATATTGATTTGCATCTTTGTTAAAGATAGCACAACAAAAGGTAATTATTTCATCAAAGGATGGGACATTGATACTTCAATGTAAGCCACACTAAATGTGAGAACACAACACAGTATTACTTGTGGATTTTGTGGTGATTGTTGTCATATACAGGATAATCTTCTGATGGCTAATTCATTTAACTCCCTTGGCAACAGCAATCCTTTCCTAAAGTTGTTCAATAGTGACAATTATAATTACGAATAATACAGAGCTATAACCTTTTAGTTTTTAACTGTGTGTATCTGATTTGGGTTAATAGTTGAAATAGAGGAGATCCAAGATGGCGGCGACTCAGCAAGTCTGAGTCTACAGAGCCCTTCCCAAAACCTGGGAAAAGTGGGTTTCCTGCCCCCACCACACTTGCCAAACCACCCAAAAAATTTCTTTAATCTTAATTAGCTGCTGAATATTATATTTAAATAGTCTAATACTGAGTGGATAATGAGTAAATCAAAGGGACCCCGCAGCTCTCAGAAAACAAAGACCCCTCCCCCACCCTCCTCTCCTCCTCCTGCTGCAGCTGATGTAAAAACAGGCCTTATAGAGATGATTGCCAGGCTGGAAACGACACTCGTCAATTTCATCGCAGAATCCCGACAGAGACGGAATGCATTCGAAGAAAAGCTGCAGAAACAGAATCAAGCTATCGGAGAATTACAGGGCCGAGTGGAGGGGGCGGAACTAAAGGCCACGACCTCCGAGGCTGCAGCTCAAACAGCTGCAGAACAGGTGCGAACCCTCGAGCAGAGAGTCCGGGCCTTTGAAATCTACATGGATGATATTGACAACAGAAATCGGAGAAAGAATATTCGGTTGCTGGGCCTTCAAGAACAAGAAGGGAAAGGACAGTTAGCAGCATTTCTGGAGCGATGGCTACCCCAGCTTTTAAACCTGGGGGCTGAAACTGATCGGGTAAGGGTGGAGTGGGCCTACCGGGTCGCAGTACGCGGATCTGGCCCAAACCAGCGCCCACGCCCGGTCCTGTTCCGGCTGCAGAGTTATAGGGAGAGGCAGATACTCCTGGATGCCTCCAGAAAGCTTGGAAAGGATCCTAAAGCTATGATTCATGAAGGATCCAAGATTATGTTATTTCAGGACTTCTCCCCAGCTTTGGCACGAAGAAGGAAGGCGTTTGATGAGGTGAAGAAATGTTTAAGGGACTTAGATATTCAATACACCTTACGCTACCCAGCGACGTTATGCTTTACCCACGAAGGATCCGAGTATAATTTTAGATCATCGGAAGAGGCCAAGAAACTTTTAGACTCGGTTAAATAAATCGTAAGAGACAATTTATGTTGGCTTGCCTCTCCCACACTCCGTGGGGAGAAATGGATACTTTATTCTACTTTACTTTTGCCTCTGGGAGCGGGGTTGTCTTCCTTGCTATGTTATTATACTTAACTGTAATCTGTTGGAGTTGTAATTTTATAGTTATGTGTGTTTGTACGTGACATTGATGCTATTAGATATACTCAGGTATGGGTGGGGAGGGGTGGAGGTGCGGCGCTCACTGTTAACTCTAGCTCGGTATTATATCTAAATCCTATTAAGGAGCGCCCGGGTCGAGGGTGGGACACTGTTTGGGAGAGGATATGGTGGAACGTTGGAAAGGTAGTAAGGCCCCCTGAGAACAAGGGGGAAGATCTCCATTCAAACATGTTTAATTTTTTTTTTGTTTGTTCTTATTGTTTGGAAATAGCTTCCTTTTTATCATACTGTTATGAGTGTATTAGAGAACATTTTCTCTTATTTGAAGGATGTAAGCGACTCAACTATACACTCTGGATGATTGTGGATTAGTTGAATTTTGATGATTATATATTTAAGATCTATTTTTATATTAATGTTTGTGCTTGAAAATTCTGCTTATTTTTGTAAATTTGTCAAAATGTTAAATTCCCAATAAAAATATCTATATAAAAATAAAATCAGTAAACATAAGGGGCCAAATGTCCTCATTCTATGCCATAAAAAAAAAATAGTTGAAATAAATAGAAAAATATCTCACTTCTTTTGAAGAGGTCCTCTCTAACAGAGGGTATTATGTAGGAAAAAAATGCCACATGCTAATAAAAATGCAAATCCAAATGAAACTCATAGAGGCTTATGTTTTTGGTAAAAAAATGTAAGAAGAGCTTTTACTTTTTTGAAAGTTGTGACTACATTGAACATTGTGACTAAATTTTAAGCAGAAATATTAATTGTTTTATTATGGATGGCTATGTAGATTTTTCAACCCTAAATGGGGTTAACTGGGGTCAGATAAAGACCAGAAAAGTTTTTCAAAGTTTTACTAACTAGGTACAGTAGTTTATGTCAGTTCTTCAGGATAGTAATAAGGGACCGTTGTCTTGAAAATATCTTTGAAATTAAGGTGGTATGTGTAAAATGCTACAGTTGGATTCACAGCAGAACGGGCTTTTCTTGATGGGCTGATAACCCTCCATTCCTGATGAAGGGCTTATGCCCGAAACGTCGAATTTCCTATTCCTTGGATGCTGCCTGACCTGCTGTGCTTTAACCAGCAACACATTTTCAACTGATAACCCTTCACCCTCTCAGCCAAAAAAATAATTGCCTGCTTATACTTGATTTGCTTTTTGCAGATTTCTCTCTGGGTATAAATTAGCTACTGCATTTTCATATAAAACAACCTGATATACCCTGTAATTTATTGTTTGGAAAATTCCTTGAGTGACTTGACAAGGTGTAAAGTTGCTGATTAAATGCAATTCATTGCTTTCATGCCATTGAGAGACATGCAGGCAAAGATTTCTAAGGGTTTGCTTTGCAAGGGGAATGACTACGTAATGGAATTGTTTCCTGCTTGAACTCCCTTTCATAGCCGTGGTCCTAAATCCCAAGAAGGACTTCAATTAAATGACTGGAGGAAACAGCAGCCATTTGCAAATTTACATAAGATATGCCTCAATTTGTTCTTTGCAGTGCAGTGAACAATGGAGAAAGTGAACAATGCTATTGTTTTTAGGATGGAATCCAACAAAGGCAGAATTTGAATCTTATTCAAAAGCAAAGAGGTAAGCAAGTTCTCATAAGGCTCTGAAACTATTTTCTATGAGCCAAGAGCCTTGAAATAAGCTACAAAACACAGATACATTGATTTCATCAAAAAAAATTCCAAAATAACAAAAGACAATGATACAGCTGTTCCAAAACCAATGAAGATTTATTTAAGACCATAAGAAATGCAAATAGGAATAGGTTGTCCAGCCCCTCAGCACCAATTAATAAGGTCATGGCTGATCCAACATTTTCATGTCTACTTTTGTACCTTTTCTCCATAAGCCTTGATTCCCCTACTGATCAAGAATCTTACCACTGCAGTCTTAAATATGCATTAGGTCTATGTGCCCACAGGCCTCTGCGCCAAGGAGGTGCAAAGACTCACAACCCTCAGACAGAAGATATTTCTCCTCACTTCAGTCCTAAATTGGTGCCCCCTTATTCTGAGACCATGCCAGCTGGTCCTAGACTCTCCTATGAAGTGAAACGTCCTCTCACCATTTCCCCTGTTAAGCTCCTTAAGAATCCTTTATGTTTCAATGGGATCACTTCTCATTCTCCTGAACTTCAGTGAGCAGAGTCCCAACCTGTTTACCCTTTGCCCATAAGACAATTTCTTCATACCAGGGATCACCTTTAAGTTTGGCTTCTAGCTAAGCATCAATGTTGGCCTTTGCTGACTAAGAGTAGAAGAACTAGATAAAGATGTCCTTTGGCCATGGCAAGGCAAATCTTTGGCTGAGCCAGCAATTATCATCTGTGCCTAGTATTCCTTGAGAAGATGGTAATGAGCTGTCTTCTTGAATGCAGCAGTCCACCTGCTGTGGGTTCACCCACAATGTACTTAAGGAGGAATTCCAGGATTTTGACCCAGAGAAAGTGAGGCAATGGTGATATATTTCCCAGTCAGAATTTTGAGTGGCTTGGATGGCAACCTGCAGGTGCTGGTGTTCTCCTGTCCTTCTAGTTGGAAGTGATCATGGGTTTTGAAGGATTTGTCTGAGAATCTTTGGTGAATTTGGTGCATCTTGTAAATAGTACACGCAGCTGCTACTGAACATCAACGGTGGAAGTAATGGATGCTTGTGATTGTGGTGTCAATTGTGATGATGCTGCTCCTTTAACAACGTTGTGTTGTCCTTGGCATTTTTTTTCAGAGAGGTTTCAAAACACACAGACCCCTGAAAAGTCTAAGTTTGAAGGGTTGAAGGGCCAATTTGATTATAGCTAATAGATACTGCCTCAGGCAAAAGGCTTTTAAGTTTTTATTTTTAAAAACCATTTGTACAATGAAAGAGGGTTGGCCAGTTCTCCCAGCTCTGCTTTTCTCTGGTTTGGTTTGGCTACTTACTGAAACCAGTCAAGCTGTTGTAAAGCTGCTGGACCAAGAGAAGCAGGTCCATGCTGAGCCTCCCTCTTTCTGACTTTTCTCCTGGAAAACCTTGTGTTTGATTTTACCTTTTGTGCCAAGGGGCCTTCATGGGAATTGGTGCAAGTATTTGGAACAGCATTGTTAAGATGGGATAATCTGTTGGTTTTTCAGATAGGTTAAATTATTCAATATTCTGTTCTTTTTTGCTTGCGTTTCATTTGGTAATCTTGTAAATAAATTCTATTTTGTTTAGAACTAAGTGGTTTGAGCAGCTGCATCCCTCCTGGAATATCCGCATTACACCTGCTTTAAACAACGAGCAACGTTAGGGTTTGGGCTACTTTCTTGAAATGTTTTGAGGATCTGGCCTAGTCCATAACACAACCAAGCAAGCTGCTTTGTCCTGGATGATGTCAAGCTTCTTGAGTGTCGCTAGAGCTGCACCCATCCAGGCAAGTGGGAAGTATTCCATCATACTCCTGCCTTGTGCCTTGGACAGGCTTTGGGGAGTAAGGAGGTGAGTTACTCACCACAATATTCCCAGCCTCTGATCTGCACTTGTAGCCTTGTGTTCACTTGGCAAATCCAATTGAGCTCCTGGTCAATAGTTATCCCAAGGATGTTGATAGTGGAAGATTCAGTGATGATAAGGGGCAGTGGTTAGATTGTTTCTTATGGAGATGGTCATTGCCTGGCATTTGTTTGGCACAAAGAATATTTGCCACTTGTCAGCTCAAGCCTAGATTTTGTCCAGATCTTATTGCATTTGAACATGGACTGCTTTAGTATCTGAGGAGTCACATATGGTGCTGAATAGTGAGCAATCGTCAGCAAATATCCCCACTTTCTGATTTTATGATGGTGGAAGATTATCGATGAAGCAGCTGAATATGGTTGGGTCGAGGACACTATCGCAAGGAATTCCACTGAGATGTCCCACAACTGAGATGACTGACCTCCCACACCCTCCAAGCGGAGGTGATGGCATAATGGTATTATCGCTAGATTAACTCAGAAACTCAGCTAATGTTCTGGGGACATGTTTGAATCCTGCCATGGCAGATGTTGGAAATTGAATGCAATAAAAAAAAATCTGGAATTGAAAGTTTACTGATAACCATTGTCGAGTGCCAGAAAAACTGATCTGGTTCACTAAATCTGCCACCCTTACCTGGTCTGGCCTACATGTGACTCCAAACGTTGCCACTCGATTGCCCTCTGAAATGGCCTAGTCAACCATTTAATTGTATCAATGGCTGCAAACTCTCAAAGAAATTAACCGGACAAATCACCTGGAATTGATCTAGACACCCAAAAAGACAACAGGAGAAACAGTCCTGTCACCCGTGCAAAGCTCTCCATATTAATCTGGGGGCTAGTGCAAGAATTGGGGGAGTTATCTCACAGACTAACTATAGGCATGGAATTATACCTGCCAGACAATGTCCCAGACACCACCATTACCATCCCTGCCCTGTCTCACCAACAGAACAGACCCAGCAGAGGTGTGGCATGCTTTCATACGGTGAGAAGGGAGCTGCCCTGAGAATCCTCAACATTGACTTCAGAACCCATGAAGTCGTTTGGCTTCAGGTTAAACATGGACAAGGAAACCTCCTGCTGATTACCACGTACCGTCCTCCCTCAGCTAATGAATTGGTATTCCTCTATGTTGAAACACTGAAGGAGACAAGTGCACAAAATGTACTCTGGGTCAGGGATTTCAACATCCACTACCAATAATGGCTTGGTAGCAGCACGACTGATCAAGATGGTCAGGTCCTATAGGACATAGCTACTAGACTGGGTCTGCAGCAGTTGGTGAGGGAACTAAAAACAGGGAATAAAATCTTTGACTTCATCCTTACCAATTTGCAGTCTGCGGATAGATTTGTCCATGACAGTATCAGTAAAAGTAACCACGATACAGTCCTTATAGACAGCAAGTCCTGCCTACACACTGAGTTGACCCTCCATTATGTTGTTTCTCCAGCATATTAAATGGGACAGACGTCAAATAGATCTAGCAACTCAAAACTGGATAGTCATGAGGCGCTGTGAACCATCTACACCAGCACAATTATACTCCAGCACAATCTGCAACCATTATAGCCTGGTATATCCCTCACTCAACCATGACCATCCAGCCAGGGCATCAACCCTGGTTCAATGGAGGGTCAGGAAGGGAGTCCAGGAGTAGCTATAGGCAGGACCGCTTGCATGCCAAATAGCATAAGCAGTAAGTGATAGACAGATTTAAGCAAGCCGACAACCAATGGATCAAATCTGAGCTCTGCACCGCTGTCACATGCAGTGGAAAATTATGGTGGACAATTAAACAACTCCACAAATATCCCCATCCTCAATGATGGAACAGCCCAATGCAATAGTGCAAAAGATAAACTTGAAGTATTTTAAGCAGTCTTCAGCCAGAAGTGCCAAATGGATTATCAATCTCATCCTTCTCTAATGGTCTCCAGAATTGCAGATACCAGTCTTCTGCCAATTTGATTCACTCCAAGTCAAAGACTGTGGGAGCTGACAACATTTCAACAATATTACTGAAAACAAGTGTTCCAGAAATAGCTACTCCCCTAGCCAAGCTCTTCCAGTACAGTTATAACACTGACATCAATCCAACAATGTGGAAAATTGCCCAGGCATGACCTCTAGGATAAGGCAGCCTACTTGATTGGCACAACATATTCATTCTCTTTATCACTGATGCTCTGTGGCAATGATGCTCTGTAACATCTACAAGATGCACTGCAATAATTCACCAAGACTCCTTAGAGAGCAATTTCTAACTCATGACCACTACCATCTATAAGGACAAAGGCAGAACATAAAGCATTGTAAAAACATTACCATTTACAGGTTCTCCTCCAAGCCACTCATTATCCTGACTTGGAAAGACATCACTGCTCCTTTAGTTTTGCTGGATCGAAATCCTGAACACCCGCCTTAGCAAGAGTGTTCTGCAGCATGTGGACTGCAGTGGTTCAAGAGGGCAGCTCACCACCACCTTCACAAGAGCAACTAGGGAAGGCAATGAATGCAGGCCCAGTCAGTAAAGCTGAATAAATAGAACAAACTTCATGTCTTTGCCTCTTTCACTACATCCTTAATGTGCCTTTGCAAGTTTTTGTTAGGCTCTCTACTTAAAAATGTTGATATAACCAACAAGGGTAGGACTTATACAATTAATGGTAAAGTCTTTTGAAGTGTTGTAGAATACAGGGATCTAGGGGTTCAGGTGCATAATTCTTTGAAGTTTCTGTAACATGTAGGCAGCGTGGTTAAAATGGTGTTTAGCACTTTTGCCTTCATTGTACGGTCCTTTGAGTATAGGAGTTGATAAGTCATGTTGAGGTTGTATAGAACATTGGTGAGGCCTCTTCTGGAACATTGTATCCAGTTTTGTGTATGCAAGGTTTGAGTTATAAAGAAAGGCTGGATAAGCTGAGTCTTCTTTCACTGAAGCATAGGAGGTTGAGGGGCGATCTTAAAGAAATCTATAAAATAATGAGAGGTGTAGGTAGAGTTAGTGGTAGTTGTCTTTTACTAAGGATGGGGAATTTCAAGACTAGGTGCAAATTTTTAAAATGAGAGGAGAGAGATTTAAAAACGACATGAGGAGCAAACTTTTTACACAGAGGGTGGTTCACATATGGAATGAACTTCCTGAGGAAGTTGTGGATGTGAGCACAATTACAATATTTAAAGGGCATTTGGATAAATACATGAATAGGAAAGATTTGGAGGGATTAGGGCCAGGGGTAGGCAGGTGGCACTAGTTGTTTTGGGATTAGATTCAGCATAGACTGGTTGAACCAAAGGGTCTATTTCCATGCTGTATGACTCTTTGACTCTCTATTTGCAAATGCTGGAAATCAGAAGCAAAACAGAAATTGGTGGAAAATCTCAGCATATCTGGCAATACCTATGGAGAGAAATCGGAGATACTGTTCCAGGTCCAAAACTGCAGAACAAAAGAAGGGTCACAGGATCTGAAACATTAACACTGATTTCTTTTCACAAATGCTGCCAGACCCGCTGAGATTTTCCAGCAATTTCTGTTTTGGCGTCCAATGTCTACTAATTTGCCTCAGTGTGAACAATTTTGTTTGATAAAGGTCTTGCGAATTTAATAGATTAGTTCAGTTGGCTAGATGGTTACAGAGTGGAGTAGAATAGTGTCAAATGCATGAGATCTATTGCCCTTTGGGCGGTGGTAATTCAATTGCCCTACCCTATATTTATCTCTGACTAATGCCCCTAATCTACACTTTCTTGAATACTATGGGCAATTTAGCATGGCCAATTCATCTAACTTGCACACATTTGGACTGTGGGAGGAAACTGAAACACCTGGAAGAAACCACACAGGCACGGGGAGAATGTGCAAATGCCACACTGACAGTCGCTCGAGGCTGGAATCAAACCTGTGTGCCTGGTGCTGTGAGGCAGCAGAACTAACCACTGAGTCACCGTCCCACCCATTTCCCTTACATGAAGCCATGTTGACTCTGCTTGATTAGATTACGATTTTTTAAATGTGCTACTTACTTACTTAAGAATTAATCCTAACTTTCTTTCCAACAAAGGGGTTAGATTAATCAGCCGATATTTACCAACTTTTTGCCTCCCTCTCTTTTTGAGTAGGAGTGCACATTAGCAATTTTCCAGTCCTCTGGTATTACTCCAGAATCCGAAGGTTTTTAGAGAATCACATACAAACCTTTTAATATCTCTGTAGCTTCCTTTTTTAGGATCCTAGAATGCAATTCGTCAGGATGAGGGGACTTCCTTGTCTTTAGTACCATTAGTTGGTCTAATACTACTTCTCAAGAGATGGTGATTGTATTTAATTCCTCCCCACTATTCTTTAGTGTTAGTAATGGTATTTAACTTCAAAACCAGTTGTCGCTGTCTAAAGGAGGGAGATATTTAAGATTTTCTGCAGACTGTTTAATTACCTATCAATTGAATTCAAGCAAGGGAAATTGATTCAGTGAGGTTAGACTTGTGTTTTGTGAACTCATTGATATTAGAATCAAGCAGCAGAAAGGAATTCAACCCATCGTCTCTGTGTCAACTATACAAACTTTCCAATTAATCCCATGTTTATTGTTAAAAAGTAATTTCCCGTTTGTACAGTCTGAGGAGAAATGCATTTGAATTTCAACACAATCAGGACGTAGAAAGATAAACAGCAGATAGAGTGATGTGGTTTCACCTCAAGGAAAAGGAGAGACTACTTCTGAAAATCAACTGTCAATTAACTAAAAACTAACGGGATTAAGCACTTTGCTTAGTAAGAATCTGGCCAGTTTGAAAGGATTGTGCTTTAGCATTTATTTTGTTCTTTGCTTTCAATCTCTTTTCCTTGATGTCAATGAGAGGCAGGAGTTAGCCAAGTGTGATTAAAAACACCTAGACTATGAGACCATTTGCCCCCCCTCCCAAGCCTGCTCTACCATTCAGTAGAGGCATGGCTGATCGACCATTCCTCACACCCACTTTCCTGGGCCCTTTCCCTTTATGCATACCTGATTTGATTTCATAAAATTAAAAATCACACAACATCAGTTTATAGTCCAACGGATTTCTTTGGAAGCACTAGCTTTCGGAGTGCTGCTCCTTTATCAAGTAGTTGTAAAGCAGGACCGCAAGACACAAAATTTATAGCTATCAGAGTATGTCACAAAATTATACAGTCGGTTTTCATATTGGGCTCTGGATTGCCAACCATGACCAACTCGATGTTGAGGTATTGTGTTGTCCACAATCTTCTACAATTTTCTGAAGAGAATTTCTACAGGTTGGGCATTGTAGTTGAAAACAGAAATCAAACAGTCAATATAAATATAAAGAACTGAAATGGAAATTTATCAAAATTGATTCACAATAATGTTATCTATTGTAATGATGCACTCCACTGTGTCCACTGGTCTCTAATGGAAATCTTCCTTCAGAAGAGCCTGTTTACATTTTGCTTGTAGAAGATAGACAACCTGTGAATCTTAACAATAAGAGGTACTTGGGCTTACTTTTCAAAAAAATATAGTTCATTGCATGATAGTAAAAGATGCAATTGACTAATTAGGCATAATTACTTAAGGCAGTCAAGAGTAGGTGGACACTGTGGGGGTGGAGTATATTATTTCCCCCTCCAACTGCACTTTAATTTAGTCCCCCTACATTTCCTTCATTCTTATGATTGTCACATTTCTCCTAGTGGGCAGAGCTTAGTAATTATTTCTTAAAATAGATTATTTCGGTGATTTGGAAATAGTTTTACATATAAAAAAAGAAAGACTGTCAAAAACCAGAGACTACATGATTGTGTCCACTGGGGCATTGTGCTAGATTCCTGATTCTCCACCCAAAGAAAAATTGCTGGATCAAAAGTCAAAGGATTAAATGATCACAAGAAGATTTGGGGCCCCAAGCTTTTTTAGCTGCTTCAATGACCTTCCCTTCATCATAAGGTCAGAAGTGGCAATGTTCATTGGTGTTGATGATTGCACTGTTTTCAGCACCATTTATGACTCCTTAGGTACTGATGCAGTCTATGGATAAATGCAGCAAGGCCTGGACAACATCCAAGTTAACAAGCGACAATAAACTTTGCACCACACAAGTCCCAGGAAATGACTTGACATTCAATGACATTGTCATCACTGAATTCCCCAGTGCCAACAATGTGGAGGTTACTATTGAACAGTAATTAAATAGAACCTTACATATAAATACTGTGGCTACAAGAGCAGGTCAGAAGCTAAGAATCTTGCATGAATAACTCACTTCCTGACTCCCAAAAGCCTGTCCACTATTTACAAGACACAAGTGAGGATTGTGATGGAATAATCCTGACTCATCTGGATGAATGTAGCTCCAACAATACTCAACAAGCTTGTCACCATCCAAAACAAAGCAACCCAGTTGATTGGCACTTTTTACATAAATATTCACTCCATCATCAATGATGCAAAACAGCAAGTGTGTACTATCTACAAGATTAACTGTGAAATGAACTGCTAGAGGATGTAGGTACAGTTACAGTGTTTAAAAGACATTTGGATAAGTTCACAAACAGGAAAGATTTGGAGGGATATGGGCCAATTGCAGTCAGGAGGGACTATTTAGTTTTGGAACATGAATGGCATGGACTGTTTGGACCAAAGGATGTGCTTCCATTCTGTATAACTATGATTCCACGTTCACCAAGGTTCCTTAGATAGTACTTTACAAACGCTCAAAATCCATCATTTAGAAGGTATATCAGAACACCAGCACTATAAATTTCTCACCACTTCACAAATCATTCTGAGTTGACAATGTACCAATGCTCCTTCTCGGATGTTGGATCAAAGTTCTCAAAATCCCTTACTAACAGCATTGTGACTGTGTCTCCAGTAATGTGTCTGCAGCAGTTCAAGAAGCCAACACACTACTACATTCTCAAGGGCAGTTAGGGATGGCCAATAAATGCTGGCCCTGACAGCAATGTCCACCACTCCTGAATGAACTAAACAAAGATTTCACAACATCACCAAATAGGGTGGTGCCTGATGCAACTTCAGCATTAATTTATTTCAAACTAGTATTTCTAAAACATCTTCTCCAGCTGCTTTTCCCATATTTGACATTAATCTATTTCTGCCTATATGATGTTTTTACATTTACCACTGTCCCAAATCTCTGGTTTCAGGCCTGGAAATAGCACAATTCTTCCAGAACATGTTATTTTGAAGCAAGAAAACCACAAGATAGCGGACTTTGACAGCACCTTCCAAACCCCCAGCTAAGATGACAAGTGAAAACAGGTTCCTGGAAATACCACTGCTTGATTCTGATCTTGACCTTCATTGGTCTATAAATTATATCTCTGCTAGAGAATCTCTAATATCTTGGATGTCCTTGTCAGATGATGTCTTATCCTGCTAAAACTGGTACTTGGACTTTTACTTTATCTGTAGGATGCTTAATCTGCTGAATTTTCTTGGGAGAAATACTCTTCCCTGCTGTCTCAGGTGGTTATTGTATAACATTCACTGTTCAAGGGGCCTTTCATCACATGGATATCCAAAATGGAAGAAAGCTGCTATTTTGAATCAATTACTTTCTTCCTTGCAGTATCCTGGATATTTAGACTGAACAATTTCTTTTTTGACCAGGTCTACAATATTATAGATGTTGTTCTGGTTTTCATAGTATCAGAGTCAGCTCAACTGTATTTTTTTCAAGCAACTCTTCACTTTTGACCAGTAAACTCAGCTGAGTTGAAGTAAATAAGTTTTTTACTTCAGCTTATTGAATGAGTAGAATGTCTTCTTTCACCTTCTGAGAACATCTTTCAGATGAACTGAACTGTTTTACATCGCTAAACATCTTACTGGAGGATTGCTACACAGCACCATCTTTGTTGCTGGAACTGACAATTCTGAGACAATGGATTGAAATATTCTTTGGTGATGATAATAATATTAAACATTTGCAGGCACTCTTCCTCCAGGCATCAGGTGGTTAGGTTTGATGATGGAGGAAGAGTGTCCTTGGTAGAGCAGGAGGGGGAGTTGGCGTGTTCAGCCACGGGACCGTGGGGTTGGTTGTTCCAGGTGTCCCAGAGATGTTCTCTGAAATAATCTGCAAGTTGGCTTTCAGTCTCCCGATATAGAGGAGATCATATTGGGTACAATGGATACAATGGATGACGTTGGTAGAGGTGCAGATAAATTTCTGTCAAATGTGGAAGGTTCCTTTGAAGCCTTGGATGGAGGTGAGAGGGTACGGGTGGGCACAAGGAAGGAGAAGATGCCGGGAGTAGGGTGTGGGCTGCTAGGGGGGTTCTGGATCTGATGAGGAAGTTGCAGAGGGAATGGTCTCTATGGAACACCGATGGGATGGGAGACAAGTATATCCCCAGTGGTGCGGTCTGTTTGTAGGTGGTGGAAGTGGCAGAGAATGATGCAATAAATATACAGAGGATTAATGTGGATTTCACCAGTTTCCTCAGTTCTCCTCCCCTACATTACCTGAGTCCCAAGCCTCAACACCCCCAACCAGGCCACAAGTCTCATTCCTGATGAAGGGCTTATGCCCGAAACATCGATTCTCCTGCTCCTCAGATGCTGCCTGACCGGCTGTGATTTTCCAGCAGCACACTCTCGACAACAGTTTGCTTAGGCCAATGTGGGTACTCTCACAGATTCTTTCTTGGTTTTTAGTTCTGCTATGTGTATTAGGAATCCAATAAAATCTTTACAAGTTGCCCTTTGATCAGTTGGTTGACAACAATTGGACTAGTTATTCTTGGGGAATTAATTGAACTGCTCTCACTGTTTCAAATGTGTTGAGATATATACGTTTGTACACCCAGCTTCAGAAGTGAGGAGTACTATTTGTGAATTATATAAACATTTTAAAGTTTCTTCCATTATCTGTGTCAGTGATACTTGTAGTATGCCTATGCTTTTGAGAGTTATTTCACCCATGTCACTTTCATGCATGTATGTTTTAACACTTGTTTCTTCTACCATGGCATCTGATCTGATAGGACAGTGACATACATGTCAATTGACATAAACATGTTCTGTTCTGTTCTGAATTGTTTGGACTACTCATATCCACTAAAAATGCCTCAGGTATACTTTCTAATGGAGATATATTGTCTCGGGTGAGTATGTTTTCTAAAAGAGAATATTATATCACTTGTGGCCTCTTTGTATGAATAAACAATTGAGTAAACAATCATCAGAATTGAGTAAACAATTTTGATTGCTTTGAAATGGTGTTCTACTTCTGCATATTCTCTAGAGGGCACCTGTAGTATGACAGACGTAGCATTCTTTTTGCATGACTGGGAATTTTATTTTGAGATGATTTGTTCCACAGCATTACACTGACACTTAATATTCTATCTTTTAATTGGCTTGACACTCTATTTTGGTTTGTTTATTTAGTAGTCATTGAGGGTGGACCACCAGTGGGTCTTAACAAGAAGAGGCACTTACATATCAACAGGCAACCTTTTGTATGATTACAGTAAGTAGACATCAGGTTGACTAGTTAAAGATAATTAGTTACATCTATCAGAATCCATGGATGAAAGACTTGTCTCCATCAGGACCTCAGGTTGGACTGTTCAATTCTTGACTCAAAAGTGTGTGACATTTTAAAATTTGATGGAAATTAATGCAACTTTCACACCCTTTAGCTTATTTTTCCAATTTAGTGACCATGGACTAAAGATGACATCTATTGCTGTACCCGTGGTATATACTGCAGTAGAAAATTACATGCTTCTTAATGTTTATTTTATTCATTCACTTCCAGGATTTGATTATTTCTGGTACGTTCTGATTCTAACTTATCTTTAACGATCCTCTTGAAACGCTATAGCCCTTATGGCAAAGGAACAGCACAGTGCCATTTGCAAGGGGTATTGAAAGTCTGACTCAACAATGATGAAGGTACAGCAACAGATTTCTAAGTAAGCATGTTATGTGATTTGCAGCTGGAGCCATTCTTTATTATTTATTTTTCTGGGTGGTAGCAATCATGCGTTTGAAGCAACCTCAATGGGTTTAAAGGTTCAACTGTAACACTCTGAACAAAATCAATACAAATTATTCCAGTGAGAGTGAAGAAACTGAGCCCTAATTTAAAAAAAGAAAATGGACAAGTTAGGTAATCCATCAGGATACAAAATAAATACCTCCAAATGACCATCAAAGGATTTTTTTCTCCCTCTCTTATTCTGTCTCGGGCATGTAAAAAGTGTGAGAAGCATATCATAAGACCAATGTTTAAGGCCAAGATTTTATTAAGGGCTAAAAGCTTTTAGCTATTACTTTGCCTTATTAGGATGCAGGCAAATAGTTTTAATCATTATGCATTTTGGGCCGTTATTATGTAAACAATTGATAAATAAAGGGTGTTAAAAGGTGTTGCAACTTTAAGGTTTATTATAATTTCGTAGAATTACAGAATCCCTGAAATTCTGAAATATACATTCCGAAATCACTGTCAAAATTGGGAATGCTCATCCATTATGAATCATAGAATAGAATGCCTGCAGTGCCTTCAGTCTAACAAGGCCACACCGACCCTTCAAAGAGTAATCCACACAGACCTAGGCATCTACCCGATTATCCTATATTTACCCCTGACTAATGCACCTAACCTACACATCCCGAGCACTACGGACAATTTAGCATGGCCAATTCACCTAACCTGCACATCTTTGGATTGTGGGAGGAAACCAGAGCACCCGAAGGAAACTCATAAAGGCACATGGAGAATGTGCAAACTCCAAACAAACAGTCACCCGAGGCTGGAATCGAACCCGAGTCCCTGGGGCTGTGAGGAAGCAGGGTAAACCACTGTGAATGCAATTCTTTTTATCCCTGTAGGTATTGTTTGTTTTTTTTCCTAAAACCTAGCCAGCCATTATCAAACCAAATAATTAAATGTTACAGCAGAACTGGTGAAATCCAGAACATTTATGGCACATCCTACAGGAAGATTAATATCCTTGACTTCTTCCTCTGATCTCCAAAGAGATGTTCTCCATTTCAGCTGATCTAAGTAGCATTGTGTGTTATATCTGTCATTTCTTTCAGGATTTACTAACTGAGCAGCAAGGGCTATTTTAGAAAGAAGATATTCGATCCTACCCTAAATATAAATAGAATTTGCATGAAGAATGTTTTGTATTCAGCCATACAATTGAGGATGTTTTTGCTTCATCCTTCACTTAAGGCTAAATTTTGCAAATGCATTCTCACTATTTCATGTTAATTTTTAAGAAATGAAAAATTATATGAATCTATGTCTTCTATTCTGAATCCCTGATGTATTCTCTCCAAAATGCGATATACTTTCAGGAATATGAGTTTATTACTGTCATAGTGGCTCCCTTACACAATTAAGCATTACAAAATTCATCCTTCATCTATAAAATTGTATTCTAATGAGTGCTGTTTGTTTAATATAAATTGATTGACTACACAAAATTGCAAAATTCATTCAGAGCTATATTCTTCCCTTATTTGAGGCAAATGGAAATGCAACTATGCATTTTTTAACAAAATTCATGGCTCACAAGTTTGTCTTTCGCAACTGTGCGCAGTAGTGGTATATTCACCACCAGTTATGGACTGCGTTTGTTCCTGACTTTGATTGAAGACAATTGAACTGAATATCAGGCGATGACTCTAAAGGGAAAAAGATGTGCCTCCACTCCAGCTGAATTTCTATCCCAAGATTACCTGAATTAAAGTATTTGATTATAGCATCCTAACTGACATTGGAGCAGAGGTGTCAACCATTAGCCATCAGTTCATCTCAGAGCCCCTTTCTGAGGGACTTGAGGTGATCGATGTTTCGTCCCTTACCTGAGTCATTACTCACAGGGGTCCAAAAACCTCTATCACAACCAGAACAAGTTTTCCCAATTAATACTCAATCATCTTTTACATAGTCAGAAGTCACATGACCACCAGGTTTTAGTCCAACAGGTTGAATCAAAATCACAAGCTTTTAGAGCACTGCTCCTTCATCAAGTGGAGTGAAGAGATGGACACAGGCACAGGATTTATAGACAGATAGATCAAAAGATCATACAAATGGTATGAGTGGAGTGTTAACAGACTGAATAATAAGTCTCTACAGGTGATCAAAAGTGCCAGATGGTGTGACTAAAGTGTCAACAGCTGAATAGCAAGTAAAGGGATGACCTTCACTGCCATCATATGTGGGAACACCACCCATCACATACATGGTAGATACTCATGTGACTCAAGGAGAAAGTGAGGACTGCAGATGCTAGAGATCAGAGCTGAAAATGTGTTGCTGGAAAAGCACAGCAGGTCAGGCAGCATCCAAAGAGCAGGAGAATCGACGTTTCGAGCATGAGCCCTTCTTCATTCCTGCGCTTTTCCAGCAACACATTTTCAACTCATGTGACTCAGCCAATATTGTCTACTTCATACTTCAGGCAACGATACCCGGAGGCATGGTATTTTGGTGAGACCATACAAACACAATGGCAACCGATGAATGGAAATCTACAACAATCGCCAGACAGAAATGTTCCCTCCCAGTGGGGGAGTAATCCGCGGTCAAGGACATTTGGCTTCAGATCTTCGGGTAAGTGTCCTCCGAGGAGGCCTTCAAGATACACAACCACACAGGATCACCGAGCAGAAACTGATAGCTAAGTCCCGTACCCATGAAGACAGCTTCAACTGTGATCTTGGATTCATGGGGAACGATGTGTAATCCCACCATACTGCCCCATATCTGTAAAATCCTACTCACTGTCCTGCTTTGACACCATTACCTTGATAACTTGTTATGATCACTCTACCTTAATTAGCTTGTACAGTTTTAGAGTGTTTGTCACTTTGGTTAGACCCTTGGCGTGCGACTCTTGTATCTGTCATGATATTCCAGCCATTTGGTTTGTTTCCAGTACCATCTTACTTTTAACTTTTTTGTAATTATCTTTCTGCCTCAATTAATCAGATTAAGGTAATCCCTTCACTTGCTATTCAGCTGTTGACACTTTACTCACGTCATCTGACACTTCTGATCACCTGCGGGACACACCACTCACAGCTTTGGATGATCTTTTGATCTCTCTGCCTATAAATTCTGTGCCTCTGTGCTTCTCTTCACTCCACCTGATGAAGGAGCAGCGCTGAAAACACTTGTAATTATGAACAAGACTGTTGGACTCAAACTTGGTGTCGTGTGACTTCTGACCTTGTCTACCACAGTCCAACACCAGCACCTCCACATCATCTTTAACATAGCCTGAGACTTCTAACAGCTTGTGACTCAAGTGGGAGTGAGCAAGTTGAGAATTCCAGCTACTTTAGGATCAAATATGTGAAGAAATCTCTGGACATTCCAGGAAGGTGTGTTTGATGACCATGGTCAGCAGCAAAGTACGAAGTCAGAAGAAGATAGTCAGGAGTGCTCGAACTTGCTCTATGGGCCCAAGACCTATCAGGCTGTAAACAACATTAAATTATTTTAGTAGCATTTAAGTAGCTCTTACCTACCCACACCATCACTGTTCTTAAAGGTTTAAGTCAGCCACTTCCAAATACTTAACATTAACCCATGAAACAACATGATATGTCTCATACAGTGGAGATGCCATTTGATGTAACTCTAAAAGCTGTCCTTCTCACTATGGCAGAAAAAGAAGAGCCCATGCACATCGCCAATTTCAGGAGCAAGAATGTTTACCTCCAACCAAGAATGCCCGTAAGCATATGAAGGACAGACCTACTGGAAAGACACTTCTTGCTCAAAATGACCATGTCTCAATCCTTAGTTCCTCTGGCATCCAGCCTGGGATTTTGCAGACTATCACTGATGCACTTATGATAGAAATCTAAACCAGCTACAGTGGGGGTGCAGATGTATATGCTTTCAATTTGATTTGATTTGATATATTGTTGTCACATGTAGCTAAGTACAGTGAAAAGTTTTCTTTTGCATGCAGTACGGGAAGATCAAAGCAAACAAGGACATACAGATCATCGGGTGCTTATACACAGCGAGGCATGCATGGTTAAGGCTTGTGCACAGAGTAAGATGAGCATTAGATTTGAAATTAGAGAGATCCATCCAGCAATCTAATCACAGAAGGGAAGAAGCTGTTCTTGAACTTGTTGGTACTGGTGTTCAAGCTTCTGTATCTTCTGCCTGACGGAAGATGTTGGAAGAGTATATTACAGGGTAGGAGGAGTCTTTGATGGTCTTGCAGCCTGTCTATGGCAACGAGAAGAGTACATGGAGTTCACGTACAGGAGGTCGGCTTTACCTTCCCCATCCATCTGAAAAGAGGATGAAAATTGGTTGATGCAGACATCAGAATGCTTCTCCACTTCTAGGAACCCAACACTATCTGATGAGGAAGTCCAAACAGGCATATAAACTGTTGTGATTATGGAAGAAGGGACACTGAACCTGAAACATCAACTTTGCTGTCTCTCCACAGCTGCTGCCAGACATACTGAGTATCTCCAGAAATTTCTGTTTTTATTTCAGTTTTCCAGCATCCACAGTCCTTCATAGGGTCATAGAGTTGTTGAGTCATATGGCATGTAAACAGATCCTTCGGTCCAACTTGTCCATGCTGACCAAGTTTCCCAAACTAAACTAGTCCCATATGCCTACACTTGGCCCATATCCCTCTAAACCTTCCCTAATCATGTACCTGCCCAGAAGCCTTCTAAATATTTTAACTGTACCTGCATCGATCACTTCCTTGGGTAGTACATTCCACTTAAAAACCATCCTATGTATGAAAAATGCCCCTCAGGTCCCTTTTGAATCTTTCTTCTCTCACCATAAGATTATGCCCTCAAATTTTAAACTCCCTTACCCTTGGGAACAGATCTTTGCTATTCACCTTATCTATGCCCCTCATAATTTTATAAAGGTATATGAAATCACTCCTCAACCTCCAACACCCCAGTGAAAAAGGTCCCAGCCAATCCAGCCTCTCCTTATAACTCTAACCCTCCGGTCCTAGTAACATTCTTGTAAATCTTTTCCACATCCTCTCTATTTTGATAAGATCCTTCTTATAGCACGGCAACCAGAACTGTACCCAATACTTCAAAAGTGGCCTCACCAACGTCTTGTACAACCGCAGCATGACATTCCAACTCCCATACTCAGTGGTATTGGCAATGAAGGCAAGCATGCTAAATGTCTTCTTAACCACCCCTGTCTACCTGTGATACAACTTTCGAGGAACTGTAAGCCTTTGTTTTATTTTGGGTTATGGAAGAGGGTCAGTGAAGAGCACAAAGTCTTCTATCAGTTGATTTATGACACTGAAAGAAAGGTGAAGAAGCTGATCTGTCCCAACAGTCTCAAGCATTAAGTGTTGACAGTGCCTTACTATCCGGTGGGATCACAAAAGTGAAAATAAATTGTCTGAATTGGCCCGAGAGCAGGGTTATAGAGTCATTGACTCATAGAGATGTACAGCATGGAAACAGACCCTTCGGTCCAATCTGTCCATGCCGACCAGATATCCCAACCCAATCTAGTCCCACCTGCCAGCACCCAGCCCATATCCCACCAAACCATTCCTATTCATATACCCATCCAAATGCCTCTTAAATGTTGCAATTGTACCAGCGTCCACCACTTCCTCAGGCAGCTCATTCCATACACGTACCACCCTCTGTGTGAAAAAGCTGCCCCTTAGGTCTCTTTTATATCTTTCCCCTCTCACCCTAAACCTGGGCCCTCTAGTTCTGGACTCCCCGACCCAAGGGAAAAGACTTTGTCTATTTACCCTATCCATGCCCCTCATAATTTTGTAAACCTCTATAAGGTCACCCCTCAGCCTCCAACGCTCCAGGGAATACAGCCCCAGCCTGTTCAGCTTCTCCCTATAGCTCAAATCCTCCAACCCTGGCAACATCTTTGTAAATCTTTTCTGAACCCTTTCAAGTTTCACAACATCTTTCCAATAGGAAAGAGACCAGAATTGCATGCAATATTCCAACAGTGGCCTAACCAATGAACTGTACAGCCGCAACATGACCTCCCAACTCTTATACTCAATATTCTGACCAATAAAGGAAAGCACACCAAATGCCTTCTTCACTATTCTATCTACCTGCAACTCCACTTTCAAGGAGCTACAAACCTGCACTCCAAGGTCTCTTTGTTCAGCAACACACCCTAGGACCTTACCATTAAGTGTATAAGTCCTGCTAAGATTTGCTTTCCCAAAATGCAGCACCTCGCATTTATCTGAATTAAACTCCATCTGCCACTTCTGAGCCCATTGGCCCATTTGGTCCAGATCCTGTTGTAATCTGAGGTAATCACTACACCTCCAATTTTGGTGTCATCTGCAAACTTACTAACTGTACCTCTTATGCTCGCATCCAAATCATTTATATAAATGACAAAAAGTAGAGGACCCAGCAGCGATCCTTTAACACCCTAGGGTGACTACCAAAGACTAGATGTATTTTGGTCAAAGTAAAGATGCAGCTTCAAATCAGAATGGGATTCATGATTATTACACAACCCCTAAATGTCCTCCCTGCAGCTTTTATGACTGTTTAGTCTTGTAGTAATGACATTGAGCATGTTGTGATATTTAATGGATATCTTCAGCAAGTCATTGCAGGCTATTCTTGCAAAGTCTCAGCTATAGCAAGAATGTTAAGTATAGAATTGTTTCATCCATTATGGTGTACCATGTCACATTCACAATGAAATTCTGTGAGTAAGATCCTATTGAAGTTTTGCAAGGTCTATGTATTGCCAAGAACTGACTAACTCTTATCATCAGAAGGTAATGGTCAGTGCAACTGATTCACCTGCCCTCTGGATGACTGTTGAACATTTGTCCCGTGGGATGAAATATAACTGTCATGAGTACCTTTCAGAGTTGGTCCATGTTCATTATGTGTTGTTGGAAAAGCGCAGCAGGTCAGGCAGCATCCAAGGAGCAGGAGAATAAGCTTCGAGAAATATCCTGAAGAAGGGCTCATGCCCGAAACGTCGATTCTCCTGCTCCTTGGATGCTGCCTGACCTGCTGCGCTTTTCCAGCAACACATTTTCAGCTCTGATCTCCAGCATCTGCAGTCCTCACTTTCTCCTCCATGTTCATTATGTACCTCATATTCCTCTAAGGACAATATTCGACACTATCTCTCTGTCCCTTGGTATTATGAACACACAAGGTAGGAGAAGGAGTTGTCCATTCAGCCCTATGAGGCTGTTGGATGATCTGTCACCTCAATTTCCTATCTTCCCTAACCCTCTAATAATCATTCATGCACCCACCTCACCACTTATCAGGAATCTATCTGCTCTGCCTTACAAATATTCGAACACCTCTCGTTGAAGTGAGTACCAAAGAATTATTAGTCTTTAAGTCATAGAGTTATAGAGATGTACAACACAGAAATGGATTCCTCAGTCCAACTTGTCCATGTCGACCAGATATCCTAACCTAATCTACTTCCATTTGTCAGCATTGGCACATATCCCTCTAAACCCTTCCTATTCATATGACCATCCAGATGCCTTCTAAATGTTACAATTGTACCAGCCTCCACCACTTCCCCTGGCAGCTCATTCCATACATGCACCACCCTCTGTATGAAAAAGTTGCCCTTTAGGTCCCTTTTAAATTTTTCCCCACTCACCCTATCCTGACCAATGCCCTTTAGTTCTGGACTCCCCACCCCAGGGAAAAGTCCTTGTCTTTTTATCCTACCCATGCCCCTCATGATTTTATAAACCTCAATAAGGTCACCCGTCAGCTTCCAGTGCTCCAGGGAAAACAGCCCAGTCTATTCAGCCTCTCCCTAGAGCTCAAATCCTCCAACCCTGGCAACATTCTTGTAAATCTTTTCTGAACCCTTTTAAGTTTCACCACATCCTTCCAATAGGAGGGAGACCAGAATTGTACACAATATTCCAAAAGTGGCCAAACCAACATCCTGTTGCTGGAAAAGCGCAGCAGGTCAGGCAGCATCCAAGGAACAGGAGATTCGACGTTTCGGGCATAAGCCCGAAGAAGGGATTATGCCCGAAATATCGAATCTCCTGTTCCTTGGATGCTGCCTGACCTGCTGCACTTTTCCAGCAACACATTTTCAGCTCTGATCTCCAGCATCTGCAGTCCTCACTTTCTCCTCAAACCAACATCCTGTACAGGCGCAACATGACCTCCCAACTCTGGGGAAAAAAAACTAATCATTGTCTTAAGTGGGCAGTACCCAGCAACTATGGCAAGGACTGAGTGACATCACAGATTCTAAAAAGAGACAGTGCAAGATAGCAGATGATGACACATCCCTACCAGATCATCTCAATTCTTTCTATGCTCGCTTTGAGCAGAATTTCGGCAGAGAGGTATCACCTATTCTGACAAGTCCTGATGAGCCTATCCCAACAGTCACTGCATCAGAGGTGGGATCAGTTTTCCTCTGTGTGAATCCAAGGAAAGCGATGGGACCAGACGGAGCACCAGGCCATGCACTCAGATCAACTGACAGAGGTCTTCTCGGACATTTTTAGCCTCTCCCTGCAGCAGACCACTGTCCCTGCCTGTTTCAAGAGGGTCAATAGCATCCTTGTACTGTGAAGGCTCATGCAGCATGTCCCAATGACTACTGCCCAGTGGCCCTAACTTCAGTGGCCATTAAGTGCTTTGAAAGGCTTGTAATGGCATTAATCAACTCCAGGCTCCCCAGTACTCTTGATCCACTCCAGTTTGCCTATCTGACCAACAGATCCATGTTAGATGCCATATCACTTGCCCTTCACTCCTCCAGAGAACATCTTGACACCAAGAACAGCTACGTAAGAATCATACTCATTGAGTACAGTTCAGCCTTCAACACTATTATCGCTAAAACTTAGCGATCTCAGACTAAGTCTCAGACTAAGTCTGCAACTGGATCCTCAGTTTCCTGACCCACAGGCCACAGTGAAGATTGGGGACAATGTTTCATCCTCACTAACACTCAACACTGGAGCCCCCCAGGGGTGCATAATCAGCCCCCTACTGTATTGACTATATACCCATGACTGCATCGCCAAATACCAGACTAATGTTATTTGCATGTTCGCTGATGACACCACCATAGTCGGTTGAATCCTCAGATGGTGACAAAACAGACGACAGACAGGAGGTGGAAGACCTGAAAAAATGGTGCACTGAGAACAACCTAGCTCTCAATGCAGGCAAAACCAAGAAAGTTAATTATTGACTTTTGGCGGGATGTTACTCATGCCCCCCAGCACATTAACAGCACAGAGGCGGAACGAGTGGACAGTGTCAAGCTCTTGGGAGTGGTCATCTCCAACAAGCTTTCTAGGACTCTGCATGTGGACACACTGGCTATGAAGGCCCAACAATGTCTTCTTCTTCAGGCAACTGAGGAAATTCGGCATGATGGCGAATACCTTTGCCAACTTTTAACGGTGCGCCATCAAGAGCATCTGTCTGGATGTATCACTACCTGGTATGGCAACTGTACCATTCAAGATTGGAGACAGTTACAAAGAGTGATGAACTTGGCCCGGACAATCACAAAGACCAACCTCCCATCTATAGAATCCAAGTATCAGGCCTACTGTCACAGAAAAGCCGTCAGCGTTCTCAAAGATCCATCCCACCCTGACAATGCTTTTCTACAATCTCTACCATCGGTGAGAAGGTACAGAAGCCTGAACAGTTTCGACCTGACTGTTGTTAGAATACTGAATGGACTCTCAAACTCTGAGCATTCGCCTGTACCGGTGTTTTTGTTTTGCCACTGTTTACTTATTATTTACTTATTGATGCTCTTTAACTATGTGATCTGCCTGTATTGCTCACAAGACAAAGCTTTTCTCTGTGTGTTGGTACACGTGACAATAAATTAAATTTAATTCAATTCAATACCTTTTTTTAAAAATAGTTTTCCTGTTCTAGATTCTCCCCTAAGAGGAGAATCCACCATATCAAGTCCCCTCAGCATCTTACATGCTTCATTCAAGTTACCTATATTGGTATGTTGTCACTAGATTGGGGAGAAGCTCATGAAATCTCCAATATTAACCATTTAAGAATCATTACCTTATACGGCATATAGAAGCAGGGAATACAAGTTCAAAGAATGCTGTGTTAAACTGCATAGAAAGAAAAATACAATGCTCCCACTTGGTAAGCTCCAACAGAACTAATGGGCTGGAACACAAGAACCTAATGCATGGGCTCTAAAAAGCTCCTGGGCTGATTGTAAGTAATGTCTGCTGCAGGAAGCAATGAAAAAAACATAGACATACACCACATGCTGTGCTTCTATGCTCAAATAGACAGGAAAGCTATGACAGTTACAAAATACACAAAGAGAAATTTACTAAAGGTTATGGAACCATTCCCAAGAGATGGCTTGCCCAATGGGATGAATCAACATCTCATTTATTTATATAGACTACTGCACTCCACATTAAATTTAGGATGACAAGATACCCTTCACATAATGAAAACCCATTAAAATCGTACTCGTATAGAAGATAACATTTGCCAGTATTCAAATACTGCCTGCAATAATGTGAAAATAATTTAATCAAAAACTTTAGGAACAGAAGAAAATAATTATCAGGACTTGTGACATCAGGTTTTTGTGAATGAAATCTTGATGCAGACAGTGGTTTAGGTAAAAAATTTCTTTGCTATGTGTAACAACTTGGTAAATGTCTGTGGATTTCAAAAGGACTACATTTAGAATTTCTCTAGAAATAATGAAGGGTGGAATTCTTTATGAATACTCATATCATATCATTTCTCAGAACAAACAATGAGGCTTTTATTCTTTTGTCTTTCAGTTTTGTCTTACCAAGGCCTAGATTGTACAATGCTATTCATGAGAAAATTGTTAGCGTTAACTATCATTGCTCCACTGAGACTGATAGCTACTTTGGGAATCTGCACACACACAGAATCACATTAAAATTTTAAAGTCGATGGAAGTGACTCAACACTTCAAGCAGAGGGTGCTTTGATGAGGTCCCCCATACCTCTAAAAAATGCAATCAATTAAAAATAAATGAATTACTGGGATTTACCTATGTAATGTCGTTAGTCTCACTGTGAAATCCTTTGAAAAATTCTCAAATCTCGGTGAACAACATTTAACTTGGTAGCAGCAGAAAACTAACCTCATAATTACTATTCAATAACCTCAATGGCCCAGAAGAACAAATTTTATATTTGTGGAATTTTGGGTTTCTTCAAGATAATAAAAACTACTTTGAAGAAACAAATCTTACTTTAATGGCGTGGATAATGGGTTTAATCCCCATCATAAGATTTGAGCATGTTTTCTTTTCAGGTTAGGGATTACTGGAAAAGTACTGCATTGTCTTGAATTAAATCAAATTTGTTGCTTAGGTGGACATTAGGATTTGGAGGTACCAAGGTTACCATGAAAGTCCCACCTTCTCAATTTCACTCTTCATCTGAGATGTGGTGACTCTCAGGTTAAAATCACCACCAGTCCTCCTTCTCTCATGAGTTCCTATGTTCCTTTGGAATTACAGTGACACCAATTACCTAAGGGGTGTGAAGTAATATTGGTGGGGGAAGAAAATTCAAGTTCTGGTGTTCCAGCCAATTGTTCATTTGCAAAACTAAACCATGAAACTCAAAATAAGTGCACACTGTGATGATTGAGGGTCAAATAGAGACAAGGGCACGTGGGATAACTCTCCTGCAAAGCACCATGGGATCTTGTACATATACCTGAGAGAGCAGACAAGACTTCAGCTTATATTGTCATACAGAAGGCATACCTCTATAAGTGCGGCACACTCTCAACACTGCACCATGAGAGACAGTCTGCATTTTTGTGCTCAAGTCCCAGAGTGAAATTGTGCAGTCCTTGCATGGGATTTTGTACACTACGTTGGTTTTGCTCATGCTGGGTATCGGGTCCTTTGTCCTGGTGAGTTGTTGTCTGAGGGTGGCTGTTGGTTTGTGTGCTGCTATGAGTCCTAGTGGTCGCAGCAGTCTGGTTGTCAGTTCAGAAATGCTCCTGATATATGGAGATCATGTATGATGTATCCATACAAGGACTGCACAAAACACTACATAGGACAAACAGGAAGACAGCTAACAACCCGCATCCACGAACATCAACTAGCCACGAAACGACACGACCAGCTATCCCTAGTAGCCATACACTCAGATGACAAACAACATGAATTCGATTGGGACAACACCACTATTATAGGGCAGGCCAAACAGAGAACAGCCAGGGAATTCCTAGAAGCATGGCACTCATCCACGAATTCTATCAACAGACACATCGACCTAGACCCTATATACCGGCCACTGCAGCGGACAGCAACTGACAACCGGAAGCGGCAGATTCAAACCAGTATAAATGCTGGAGGAATCAGCACAGAAGCGCTTCACAGGAGGCTCCCAAGCACTGAAGATGTCACCTAGAAAGGGGACGAAACGTTTGCAACAAAAACTCCCAGCTTGGCGAACAGAACCACAACAACGAGCACCCGAGCTACAAATCTTCTCACAAACTTTAAAAGGTGAATGCTTGAAAGCATGTGATATGTGATATTCCCACACTGGACAATGAAATTCTGTAAAGTTACACTGGGCATTCTGGAAAGAGTAGTACTGCCAAGCAAATTAACCTATGATCATTTGGCCACTTCGTAGCAATGCATTAATAAATATGCACTTGTATTTGCAATGAACTGTCAGCCGTGACACCTCTGTGCTCTGTGATCTTTTTTGATTCCCCTCCCACCATGTGCAGACTAAAGGGTAACGCATGGATGGCAGAATTTGGCTGGACATAGTCATACAGTAATAAAGCATGGAAACAGGCACTTCAGCTAGTTCTATTTACCCGCATTGAGTCTATTTCCCACTAAACCTTTCCCATCATGTACCTATCCAAATGCTTTTTAAATGTTGCCATTGTATTGTGTGCAGTTCTGGTCTCCAAATTCGAGGAAAGACATTCTGGCTATTGAGGGAGTGCAGCGTAGGTTCATGAGGTCAATTCCTGGAATGGCGGGACTGCCTTACGATGAAAGACTGGAGCAACTGGGCTTGTATACCCTTGAGTTTAGAAGACTGAGAGAGGATCTGATTGAGACATGTAAGATTATTAAAGGATTGGACACTCTGGAGGCAGGAAACATGTTTCCGCTGATGGGTGAGTGCCGAACCAGAGGACACAGCTTAAAAATACGGGGTAGACCATTTAGGACAGAGATGAGGAGAAACTTCTTCACCCAGAGAGTGGTGGCTGTGTGGAATGCTCTGCCCCAGAGGGCAGTGGAGGTCCAGTGTCTGGATTCATTTAAGAAAGAGTTGGATAGAGCTCTCAAAGATAGTGGAATCAAGGGTTATGGACATATGGGAGGAATAGGATACTGATTAAGGATGATCAGCCATAATTATATTGAATGGTGGTGCAGGCTCGAAGGGCAGAATGGCCTACTACTGCACCTGTTGTCTAATGTCTATTGTATCAGCCTCAATAACTTTCTCTGGCAGCCCATTCCATATATGCACCACTCTCTGCATGAAGAAGTTTCCCCTCAGGTCGTACTTAAAGCTTTCCCTGCTCACCTTAAACCTATGTCCTCTAGTTCTTTAATTCCCTCTCCCTGAGAAAAAGACTATGTGCATTCATCCTATCTATGCCCCTCATGATTTTATACACCTCCATAGGAGCACCCCTCATTCTCCTATGGTCCAAGGAATAATGTCCTATCCTGGCCAACCTCTCCTCATAACTCAGGCCAATCTATCCTGGCAACATCCTCGGAAATCTAAAGCTAGACTTTGAAAATGCCACCGACACTGGGAACCCCAGGAAGTTCCAGTAATAGCAAATATTTTCACTTCTGACAAGAGGCAACAATGTCATTGCCCTGGTAACAGTGATTGATGCTGCGGAATGTCTCTCAAGGGCATAGAGTTCCCTCAAGGATAATCCCCAATGTACCAGAAAGTGACCAAGATTGACCTGAAGGGGGAGGGATCCTGTCAATTGAAGTAACATAAATAGGCAGCGCTTGCTATCTTTCCTGTCAATCAATTTCCTGAAACATTTCTCACAAGATTTCTAATCAGAGAGTCATACAGCACCGAAACAGACCCTTCAGTCCAACTCATCCATGCTGAACAGGTTTTCAAAACTAAACTAGTCCCATTTGCTGCATTTGTCTCAGATCCTTCCAAACCATTCCTATTCATGTACCTGTCCAAATACATTGTAAATGCTATAACTGTACCTGCATTTACCACTTCCTCTGTCAGTTCCTTCCATACACACAATACCCACTTTTTTGAAAATGTTGCCCCTCAGGTCTCTTTTAAATCTTTCTCCTCTCACCTTAAAAATACACCCCCTTGTTTTGAACTCCCCTACCCAAAGGAAATGGTGGCTCAGTGGTTAGCACTGCTGCCTCACAGTGCCAGGGTCCTGGGTTCAATTCAGGCCTCAGGCAACTGTCTGTGTGGAGTTTGCACCTTCTCCCTGTGCCTACATGGGTTTCCTCTCACAGTCCAAAGGTGTGCAGGTCAGACAAACTGGCTGTGCTAAATTTCCCATAGTGTTCAGGGATGTGTAGGTTAGGTGCATTAGTCAGGAGTAAAATGTAGAGTAGTAGGACAGGGGAATGGGTCTGGGTGGGTTATTCTTCAGAGGGTCAGTGTGGATTGCTAGGCCAAAGGCCTGTTCCCATACTGTTGGGATTCTACTCACTTTACCCATGCTCCTCATGAAGTTATAAACCTCTGTAAGGTCTCAACCTCTTACCCTTCAGGGAATAAAGTCGCAGTCGATATAGCCTTACCTTATAATTCAAACCCTCCAGTCACAGTAACATCCTTCTAAATCTTTTCTGCGCCGTTTCCAATGTAATAATATGTTTCCCGAAGCAAGGCGACTAGAGCTGTACACAGTACTCCAAAACTGCCCTCACCAAGGTCTTGTACAGCTGCAACATGATGTCCTAACTCCTATACCCAATGATCTTACCAGTCTTTTGGCCATTGGTTAGTAACATTCACCCAAATATCTGTGTGCTATGTCATGTCTCACAGATAGTATCATGTACATCTTTAAGAGACATTCTCATGATATTATCATTGTATCATAGAATATGACCTGATGGTTTAAAGGTCTCAGACTTCATTCTAATTGGGACTACTTGAAGCATGACATGCTGCTGGAAACATGGCACTGGTTGTAACCAAATAGCTCACCAAATTAACCCAAATTATGCTTGCGACTGTATCAAAGATATACATTAAGAGCTAGAATAAAACCCTGTTGGACCTTTAAGTCCACACTATCTATGTCTAGTTCTTTGATACCCAACATAAACTTTGTCACATCAGATGCCAATGGAGCTGGAGTCAAAGCCCAAACTATGGTGGAAGTTTAGTGGCAGATGATGGTGGAAGGATGGTTATAGTGCCATTTATAAAAGAAGACCAGTTCTTGATGGTAGAACTTAGAAATCTCATTGAAAATCAATTGAAAATCAGTAGCATCCGCTATCAAAGCATTCAGAAAACTAACAGCACAATTTTTTGTGAGTAACAGTCAACAGCATAGATTAGAATTACTTAATTTCTGCTTAAAATATAAGTTCAATCAAGCCAGAAGACCTATCTCTCTTTTTTTAAAAAAAACTGCTTTTTGATTTAGATTTTTTAAAACCACAGCCAAAATCTGTCAAAGGAAATGTTGTGATGTTATGAAATTTGGCATGAAGAACAGCAGAGCTGAATATTATTTGCATGTGGAAAGACTGCAGAAAACTGCGACACAGAGTGATTTGAGCATGAATCATAAAAATCTATGATCTGCATTCAGCGGGTAGTAGGGAAACAAATGAACTTATAGCCTTTATTTCAAACTAAGTGAAATATGTAAACGAGAGATTTTGTTAAAACTATGCAAGGCACTAATCAGACTACAGTCCAATTTTAGTCCCTGATCTAAGGAAAGATATACTGATATTGGAGACAGTTCAGAGAAGGTTCTCTGGGTTGATCCCAGAAGTGGTGGGACAGTCGTATGAGGGAGGTTGACAAGGCCACCATTGAACTCATTAGCCATTGAAAGATGACTTTATTGAAATGTATAACGTCTTGACAGGGTAGATGTACAAAAGTTATTTCCCCCATGGGAAAATCTAGGACCAGAAATGGAAACATACAATTGTGAATAAAAACTAAAAGAACTGTGGATGCTGTAAATCTGAGGAAGGGTCACTGGACTCAAAACGTTAACTCTGATTTCTCTTCACAGCTGCTGCCAGATCTGCTGAACTTTTCAGAAACTTCTGTTTTTGTTTTTAACATTTAATTGTGGACTGGGTAGCCAATGATATGTTTATTGAGTTGCAGCTGTTCAAACAACATACCTAACTAATTTTTGGATCAAACGTTAAAAGATCTACAGAAGAAAACTGAAAAACTTATTTACGTTCACTAGTTTTGCAGAACTGATATTTCTGGCTGTTCCATGAAACAACAGAAAATCCTCAGAAATGCAGGTTAATTAAGGAATACCAGCTTGTGCATGTTATGGGAAAACAGTATTTAAATAACAAGCATAAGTTCTTTGAAAAGGAAACACAATTGTTGATGTGGGCAGTCATGTTGATGTGGTATACATAGAGTTTCAAAGGCATTGAATACAATGCCAGACAACAAAATTATGAGCAAAGTCATATCTTATGCAACGAAAGAAGCAATAACAACATGGAAACAGATTTGCCTGAGTGACAGAAAACAGATGTTCTTTCAGATTGCAGAAGCTTGCAGCAGAGTTCCCAAAGACTTAGATTCTCTACAGTGTGGAAACAGGCCATTCGGCCCAACAAGTCCACATCAACCCTCCGAAGAGTAAACTACCCAGACCCATTCCCCTCTCCTATATTTACTAATGCACCTAACACAATGGGCAATTTAGCAAGTCCAATTCATCTAACCTGCACATCTTTGGATTGTGGGAAGAAACTGGAGCACCCGGAGGAAACCCACGCAGACACAGGGAGAATGTACTAACTCCATCTAGACAGCCGCCCGAGGTGGGAATCGAGCGCGGGTCCCTGGCACTGTGAAGCTACAGTGCTAACCACTGAGTCACTGTGCAGCCTGCTCTGTGGAGTTTTTTCTGATAATTGTACTGTTCCAGACCTTGCTATATAGGGTGCAATTTCAAAGTTATGGATTTTAAGTAACATCCACATAACACAAATATCAGGCAATGACCATCTCAACAAGAGACAATATAACCATTGCCTCCTGACGTAAGATAATGTTACCTTTGCTGAATTCCCCACTATCAATATCCTGGGGGTTATCATTGACCAGAAAAGGAACTGGGTTAGGCATACTATGCCTGTAATAGCAGATCAAAGGCTAGGAATACTGAAATGCAGTAATCCTACATTTTCAATGGAAAAGCACTTGGTCCAAAATCAAGAAGCTCTGGCATAGGAGTTGATCATTACATTTTACTTGTGTATTTAGTAGGTCTAAGCAAACAATACTTCATTGACCAGAAAGGGAGACAAACTTGGTGCCAAAATACTCAGAGGGTAAAAGGTTTGAATTTCCACCTCTTTATGCTGCTTTAGATTCTGCACCTTCAATGGAACTGAACACAGATTTGCAGCATAAAATGTGGCCGGACAGAAAAATTCCACATGCTTTGAACTGAATACTGAAGATGAATTTCTATCCTCATATGTTTGCAAATTCTAAACTTCAGCACAGCTTTTGCTGACCTTATTCCTCAGATTTTCTCCAACAACCGTGGCAATCTTTGGCATTCAGATTAGCTCACATTGCTGTCTCCAGACTAGAATCAAAAGGTCTATAATGCTGTTTCCAGCTTGGGGCAGACATTCAGGCAGCTTCCTTTGAAGATATTGCTTGGTTCTGCTGTTGTATAGGGGTGTAAGGATCTGAAAGGGTCAATGCTGATATGTGCTTTAACACTACCCACTAAAATGATGGGTTATGGGGTTGGGGAAAAATTTCTTAGAATTTCAATGGTATATGTCCTAACATATAGGTATTTTAAAAAAGATTAGAGTCCCTACAGTGCAGAAACAGGCCCTTCAGCCCAACAAGTCCATGCTGAACCTCCGAAGAGCAACCTACCTAGACCCATTCCCTTTTGACTAATGCACCTAACACTACAGGCAATTTACCATGGCCAATTCACCTAACCTGCATGTTTTTGGACTGGGGGAAGAAACTGGAGCACCCGGAGGAACCCTGCACAGGGAATGTGCAAAGTCCACGCAGACAGCTGCCTGTGGGGGTGAATTGAACCTGGCTCCCTGGTACTGTGAGGCTGCAGTGCTAACCACAGAGCCACCATGCCGCCCTTAAAATCCCTCAAAATCTCTGTAACATGTCTATCATATTTGTGTAACTTGTGCTCAGTTGTTAACATGTAATAAATGACATATTTAAGACAGGAGCTGCTTCTTTTAGATTAGAATGTGATTTACCTTCACCACATCAGACGAAGCAGCTCCTATGGATCCTTCCCCTAAAAAAAAGCTGCAGCAAAAATAAGACCATAAGACTTAGAGAAGAGGCAGGCATTTCAGTCCATCAAGTCTGCTTGGCCATTCAACGAGATCATGACTGATCTGATAATCTTCAGCTCCACTTTTTTTGCCTTGCCCTATAACCCTTGAATCCCTTACTGAACAAAAATCTATCTCAGCCTTGAATAAAAGTAATGACCTAGCTTCAACAGCCCTGTGTAGTAAAGAAGTCTGTGTATTCATTACCCTCTGAGAGAAGAAATTTTTCCATATCTCTGTCTTAAATGTGTGAATGCCTTATTCTGAGATTATGTCCTCTTGCCCTGGACTCTCCCACAATGGAAAGCAACTTTCAGCATTAACTCTTTCAAGACCCCTAAAAATCGTATATGTTTCAAAGAGGTCTTCTCTCATGTTTCTGTCTTCCAATGAGTTATGATCTAACCTACACAACCTTCCTCCAAAACCAGTCCCTCCATACTTGGTATCAATCCAATGAACTTTCTCTGGATTGCCTCCAATACCAATATTTCTTTCCTTAGAGAACAGGCCCAAAACCTTTTACAGTATTCTAGATGTGTTCTGACTGGTGCTTTGTCTAGTTTAAGCCAAGTGCTCCCTACTTTTATACTCCATACAGACATGCAACATTGCGAACAAAATTTGAGACAGCGCTGAGTATTACCCATACTGCATCTGCTGGCATTAGCTCACTCTCTGCATTCCATGACAAGAAACAACGGTACGTTCAGCCCCAACTGCCAGTTACACGTAAAACAGTCTCCGAAGGACATAAAGCAGCCCTCAGCCCGAGTTACATTCATATAATGCATGAAGTACTGAAGGGAAATCGTTTTGCTTGTCTGCATAAATCAAAGGTGGAAGTGAAATTGCAATCCATTCTGTAATTATTCTTGGCTCCAGTCTGCTATTTTGACCCACCCATCAATTCACTTTGTCTGCACCATTGAACATTTGAGTTGTCAGGTAGCCAAAACTAGATCAAACCAGGAGAAAGCAAATAGAAAACAATGCTTTGAATTTAGTTTTATTGCAACTCAAGCTACTTTTTTTGTGGAAATCGCATATTATGGCATCAATTTTTAATAAGGATGTGAAGCATTAGTTTTCATAATTTTCTGTAAATTCTATTGAATTATCTCCCGAATTGACTTTGAAGTCCTTTTATAGCAAAGAATGCATAGGTTCATAATTATCATATACTAAAAAATTTACATTGGCAAATACATGGTGTTGGTGCCACTTAACATGTTTCATGAAACTTTCCATAATTTTTTGCTACATGAGTTTAAAATGTTTCAAATGTTAAAAGTCATGGAAATCTGTGCTTAAATGTTTACCTATGATTGATCAAAATCATTAAGGATCTAATCAGAGCAGATAGAGAGAAGCTGTTTCTAATGGCAGAAGGCTTGAGAACAAGAGGACACCAATGTGATTGCCAATGACACCCATATTCTAAGAATATTTAAAAATAACTGAATTCTAAGTAACAATTCTACTAATTATATATTCGAGCAAAGCATATAGATTGCCTAAGTCACAATTGCATCAAATAAATGATCAGCACTATATTAAATCCATGTTACCAACATGTGGGCTGATTTTCCTGATGAAGGTCTCCGGCCCGAAACGTCGATTCCCCTGCTCCTTGGATGCTGCCTGACTTGCTGTGTTTTTCCAGCAATACACTCTCGACTCTGATATCCAGTGTCTGCAAACCTCCCTTGTTCCTAATTGAAATGGCTGTACAGAGACCAGGAGCCCTTCACACGTGCACAGTACACTGGCTGTGGCCAACCAGCTCGGAGGCATTCCCTGAAGTGAGGATGTGAGAAACTAAGCTCACACACTTCAATAATTTCAGTCTGAGACAAAATCTGAATCAGTAGCGTCCTTTATTGTACTCTTGCAAGAGAGTGTGATGTCCACTGTCTACAAGGCAAGGGACTCACACACCGAATTCAACGAATACTCGATATTTATATAATTTGGTTTCTATATTTTTTAAATTTCATTGCTCCTCCCCTGTTTACATCCTCCACTTTCCTAAGACCGGTACCCATTACTCCTGTTTATTTCTTGCCCTATCCGGCCTTGTCTGTGACAAAATGCTTATTTCTGCCCTCACAAGGCCGTTTGACCTCATCCTGCTGTGGGTCATTGTTAGGCATATCCTTTCCTTACCATTATCTATTCCCTCCATCTGTGCCCCCCTTCTCAGCATCTTAACATTAAGACCCTTTTAATTGGGGTTTGTGCCTGTGTTTCTGTAAAAGTGGGAAATAGATGTTTATACCTATTGTTTGTATAGGCATATCTAGCTTAACTGCCTCTTCTCACACCATCTTATCTAGTTGCCTGTGATATCTACCATTGTTTTGCAGTCCTGTTTCTTTCTTGCATACACTTTTAGCTAATACCAAAAACCAATTATGTATTTCCTCCACATAGTTTCCATTCTTGTTGACTCAGCTCTGGGCTGAAACAATTACACACTGGTGTGAGTTCATTTACTTTGTATAAGTAATTATAAGTGCAGAAGTAACACTACTTTATCTATATCCCACAGAGGAGACGCTGAATCCCCTGGTTATTTCTTTTTTTTCCCCTCTCCCCACACTACCACCAACATTGGTAGTGTTTATATTTCCCCTGCACCCATGTCATTTGTGTGCAAGTGTAGGACACAGTGAAGGAAACAAGTGTGTAAATCTATATTTATATTAAGCCATCAGGAAGAAAGGAAATACCAGAGTGGCCAGTGACAAGCAGTGTCCTTCTCAACAAAGGGCAATGCTGTAAGATCAAAAAGTGAAGCGGGGGGGGGGCAGGGATTAAATCAAAATAGTGTTGGAGGGGGAAATAAAACATTTCACTCCCTGCGGCATCCCTGAACAGCTCGAGGGTGTTGGTGGACACCATATGCTCCTTCTTCAAGGACACCTGGGCTCGAACATAACCATGGAAGAGGGGCAGACAATTAGCCATAACAACCCTCTCCACAGCTCGCTGCCTGGACCTGTTTATGGCCAGTTTGGCCAGGCCCAGGAGCAGACACATGAGTAGATCCTCTGACCTACACTCCCCCTCTGCACCGGGTACCCAAAGATCAGGAGCATGGGGCTGAAGTGCAACCAAAAGCGGAGAAGAAAGTTTTTAATAAAATCAAAAAGGGAATACAAATGCCCACATCCAGTATCCCTTGTTTATTTTTTTCTCTTTTTATTTTCCCCAGTACCCATGTTGTGTAGGACACAGTAAAGAACAAGAAATGTGTAAATATTTATTTATATTCCACCAACAGGAAGAAAGGAAACACCAGATTGACCAGTGACAAGCAGAGTCCTTCTCAACAAAGGGCAATGCTGCATGATCAAAAATGTGATGGGGAGGACAGGGATTAAATCCAAATAGAGTTGGAGGGGGAAATAAAACACTCTACTTCCTGCGGTGCTCACTTCCCATGAACAGCTCAAGGGTGTTGGTGGACACCATGTGCTCTTTCTCCAGGGACACCCGGACTCAAACTTAGCCATAGAGGAAGGGAAGGCACGCTGTCTGGACTTGCTTATGGCCAGTTGGGCCAGGCCCAGGAGCAGACCCACGATGATGTCCTCTGATCTACCCACCTTCTTCCACACCGGGTACCCCAAGATCAGGAATGTGGGGCTGAAATGCAACCAAAAATAAAGGAGAAGGTGTTTAAGAAAATCAAAAAGGGAACATAAACACTCACACCCAATATCCCCTGTTTGCATTTTTTTTTCTTTTTTTGTAACCTTCTTGTTATTTTTCTTCCGAGAAGACACCAACAGAATCAGTCTCCTCTCCTCTCCTCTTTAATACAGGAAAAAAAGAGCAGAGCCCTTCACTCACACTGATCCAGCTCCCTCAGAGGCAACTCTCGGAATCAATAGAACCTCTGGCACTCCTGTTTTTCTTCCTGTGGTAGTGCTTATATTTTCAGGACCATGGTGCTGAAATGCAACCAAAAATAGAAGAGAAGGTTTTTAAGAAAATCAAAAAGGGGATGTAAGCACCCACACCCAATATCTGTTGTTTATTTTTTTTTCTCTCTTTTTTTTGGGCAATGCTGTGTGGGTCCCGTCTTTTTTTGTTGTGTGTGTGCAGGTGTGAGACACAGTGAGACACAAAGTGTACAAATCTTTATTTAATTTCCACCACCAGGAAAAGTAGGAAAACACCCGAGTGGCCTGTGACAAGCAGTGCCCTTCACATCAAAGAGGGCAATGCTGTGTGATCAAAACAGTGAAGGGGAGGGCAGGGACTAAATCAAAATAGAGTTGAAGGGGGAAATGATGCACTCCACTCCCTGCGGTGCCCACCTCTCCCTGAACAACTCCAGGGTGTTGGTGGACACCGTGTGCTCCTTCTCCAAGGACACCTGGGCCCTAATGTAACCGTGGAAGAGGGGCAGGCAGTCGGCCCTAACGACCCCCTCCACGGCCCGCTGCCTGGACCTGTTTATGGCCAGTTTGCCCAGGCCCAGGAGCAGACCCATGAGGAGGTCAATATCTGTTGTTTATTTTTTTTTCTTTTCTTTTTTTCTCTTTTTTATTAACCCCTACACTACCGCCTAACTACGGTAGTGCTTATTTTCCCCAGCACCCATGGTGTGTGTGTGCAGGTGTGAGACACAGTGAGAGACACAAAGTGTACAAATCTTTATTCAAATGTCCTGGTTATTTTTTTTCTTTTTTTTAAACCCCCACACTACTGCCTAACTGCGGTAGTGCTTATTATTTTTATCCCCAGCACCCATGGTGTGTGTGTGTGTGTGTGTGTGCAGCTGTGAGACACAGTAAGAGACAAGGTGTACAAATCTTTATTCAATTTCCATCACCAGGAAAAGTAGAAAAACACCCGAGTGGCCTGTGACAAGCAGTGCCCTTCACATCAAAGGGCAATGCTGTGTGAAATATCTGTTGTTTATTTTTTTTTTCTTTTCTTTACTACACTACCGCCTAACTGCGGTAGTGCTTATTATTTTTAACCCCAGCACCCATGGTGTGTGTGTGCAGCTGTGAGACACAGTGAGAGACATAAAGTGCACAAATCTTTATTTAATTTCCACCACCAGGAAAAGTAGGAAAACACCCGAGTGGCCTGTGACGAGCAGTGCCCTTCACATCAAAGGGCAATGCTGTGTGATCAAAACAGTGAAGGGCAGGGCAGGGACTAAATCAAAATAGAGTTGGAGGGGGAAATGATGCACTCCACTCCCTGCGGCGCCCACCTCTCCCTGAACAACTCCAGGGTGTTGGTGGACACCGCGTGCTCCTTCTCCAAGGACACCCGGGCCCTAACGTAACTGCAGAAGAGGGGCAGGCAGTCGGCCCTAACGACCCCCTCCACGGCCCACTGCCTGGACCTGTTTATGGCCAGTTTGGCCAGGCCCAGGAGCAGACCCACGAGGAGGTCTTCAGACCTGCCCTCCCTCCTCCGCACTGGGTGCCTGAAGATCAGGAGCGTGGGACTGAAGTGCAACCAAAAGCAGAGGAGAAGGTTTTTCAGAAAATCAAAAAGGGAGTGCAAACGCCCACACCCAACATACACATGGTCCACGGACTCCACAGCGCCACAGAACAAGCAGTTGGGCTGGGAGTCCGTGAACCACCGCAATCTGCGGTTGCAGGGGACTGCTGCGTGCAGCACCCTCCACCCCAGATCCCCGAGAGAAAGGGGGAGGACTCCTGCGTAGAGGGCCCTCCACTGGGGATCCCCACCGCCCGGTGGCAAATGGGCACGCCAGGGCGTGTCCGGGCGGTGGATGAGGGAGAAGAGGTGGACGGTGTGCAGCAGCAGTCGATATAGGACACATCTTTTAACGTCCTTGAACGGGACAAAGTTAAAATTTCGGAGGCGGCTCAGGTTGTGGGGCACAGGCTCCCGCGGGAAGTACGGGACCCTGGGGCCAATGTGAAATTCCGTCCGGGCAGGGGTGAGCGCGGACGGGTTCCCACCGCACACCTGAGCGTCCTCCAACTGGTGCACTACGTCGGGTCCGAGCACCGCCGTTTTAAGGCGTCGTATGCCGGTGACCACGTACCGGACGTCTACCGCTGCCCTGCTCGCTATGTCTTGCGGCAACGTCCAGCCCAGGCCCCCGGCACCCAGCACGTCCCCGACCCTGGTCACCCTCGCCGCCACGGCCCTCCCCTCCGACAGCCACTCGAACCCGCGAGCACGGAGGTGCGGATTCCTGAGCAACGGCTCCCTGACGACAGCCGCTACTCCTGCCGGAGGGTAGGCGCGACGCGATTCGACCATGCTCCAGACAGTGATCAGGTCCTGGTAAAAGACAGGCAGCACCTTGAGGGCGACCTCCAAACCGTCACGGTCGACGAACAGGAGCTGCGTGTCGTAGTTGAGGTTACGCACCTGGCGGAAAAAATACGTCGCCAGGGCGCACCACCTAGGAGGAGGCTCGACGTAAAGGTATCGCTGCAAGGTCTGAAGGCGGAAGGTCGCGACCTGGGTGCGGACGCACACCAGCGACTGACCGCCCTCCTCAATGGGGAGACTCAGAACCTGCGCAGCGACCCAGTGCATCTTTTTGTCCCAGAAGAAGTCGACCAACGTTCTCTGGCTGTCAGCGACAAAGCCAGGAGGAGGGACCAAAGTGACCAGCCGGTACCACAGCATGGCGGCCACCAGCTGGTTTATGACCAGCACTCGGCTCCTGTAAGATAGCACTCGGAGCAGTCCTGTCCAGCGGCCTAGGCGAGCCGAGACTTTGGCCTCCAGCTCCTGCCAGTTGGCCGGCCAGGATTCCTCGGTCGGGCTGAGGTAGACCCCCAGGTAGAGGAGATGGGTGGTACTCCAGCTGAACCCACGAAACTCCTCCGGCAGGGAGTCCACCCGCCACGGACCCACCAGTAGCCCGGAACATTTGGCCCAGTTGATCCTGGCGGAAGACGCCGCCGAGTACACGGCCTGGCACTCGCGCATCCTCCCCAGGTCAGCCGGGTCGGTGAAAGTGAGGAGCATGTCGTCGGCGTAGGCCGAGAGGACCACCCCCGTGCCCGCGCCGCACAGAACCAGCCCCGACAACCTCCTCCGCAAGAGGCGCAGGAAAGGCTCCACGCACAGGGAATACAGCTGGCCGGACAGGGGGCAGCCTTGACGCACTCCTCTCCCGAAGCGAAGGGGCGCCGTCAGGGACCCGTTAACTTTAACCAGACACTCTGCGGCGGCGTACAAAAGTCGGATCCGGGCGACGAACTGCGTCCCGAACCCGAACGCCCGCAGAGTCCCGAGCAGGTACTCGTGATCGACCCTGTCGAACGCCTTCTCCTGGTCGAGAGACAGGAAGGCGCTCGGCAGACCAGCCCGTCGACAGAAATGGATCAGGTCCCGGACCAGATGGACGTTGTCTTGTATCCTCCGGCCCGGGACCGTGTAGGACTGGTCCGGGTGAATCATGTGGGCCAGCACGGAAGCCAGGCGAGAAGACAACACCCTGGCAAAGATTTTGTAGTCCGTGCTGAGGAGGGAGACCGGACGCCAGTTCTTCAAGGAACGAAGGTCCCCCTTCTTTGGCAGCAGGACGATGACCGCCCTGCGCCAAGAAAGGGGCAGCTCTCCGGCATTTAGACACTCCCCCAGGACCTGTGCGTAGTCGCTCCCCAGGACGTCCCAGAACGCCCTGAAGAACTCCACAGTCAGCCCGTCCAGCCCCGGGGATTTACCCCTCGAGAGCCGGTCGAGGGCGCCGGTCAGCTCCTCTAAGGTGACGGGAGCGTCGAGCCTTCCGGCGTCCTCCGGGCTGAGCTGCGGCAGGTCCTCCCACAGAACTCTGCGAGCATCCTCGCTGGACGGATCCGGAGAGAACAGGGCCGTGTAATAGGATCGGACGTGGGCCCTGATACCCTCCGGATCCGAGACGAGGGACCCGTCGTCGGCCAGCAGCACAAGGAGCTGCTGACAGGTGCCACGCCTTTTTTCCAGCGAGTAGAAGAAGGGGGAGCCGCGGTCCAGGTCCTGGAGGAGCTGGAGCCGCGACCTCACGTACGCGCCCCGAGCCCCGACGAGCTGCAGGTCCCGGAGCGCGGCCTTCTTCTTTTCGTACACCCCGCGCAGGGCCGGGTCCGCGTCGGGCTGTCTGAGGTGTGACTCCAGGTCGAGCATCTCCCTCTCCAACTCCCCGATCCTGGATTTCCGCCTCTTCGTCGACCCCCTCGCGTACTCCTGACAGAAGACGCGGACGTGAGCCTTGCCCACGTCCCACCATAGCCTCAGGGAGGGGAAGCTTCCCCGCTTCCTTCTCCAGCCGGCCCAGAAACGACGAAACGAGTCCCGGAACCGCTCGTCCTCCAGCAGCAGGTTGTTAAAGTGCCAGTACACGGAGCCCAACCTGGCGCCGAACGGAAGGAGTTCCGCCCACACCAGGTGATGGTCCGTGCACGACACCTGCCGCGTGGAGGCCTTCGGAAAGCAGGAGGCATACGCCCGCGAAACGTACAGGCGGTCGATTCTGGACGCTCCGACCCCAGGCCTCACGAAGGTGAAGGCGATGGAGTCAGGATGGAGATTCCGCCAGACGTCCACCAGGTCGAAGGACTTGACCAAGTCCCCCAACCTCCTCCCCGACGTCGAACTCGTGCGGGCACCGCCGTGGTCCCTGTCCTCGAGGACGCAGTTAAAATCTCCCCCGAGGACGACGCACTGGTTCTCGTCGATGGAAGCGAGATGAGCGGACACTTCTTCGAAGAAGCTCGCTTGCCTCGGCCCGGCCAGGGGAGCGTAGACGTTCACCAAGTGAAGCACCGCGCCCCCCAGCCGAACCGTCAGGTGAAGCAAACGGCCTGGCACTGGCTCCCTGACCCCCAAGATCTCCGGCTGAAAATGCGGGGCCAACAGGATAGCCACCCCGCCAGATCTGCGGGTGAGGTGACTCATGTAGACCCCCCCTCGCCACTCCAGGAGCCAGGTGGCTTCGTCTCCCGGGGTAGTGTGGGTTTCTTGCAGGAAGCACACCGCATACCTCCCGTCCCGAAGGACCGAGAGGGTCTGGAATCTGCGCTGTGACTCCCTGCTGCCGTTGATGTTGAGGCTGGCTATAGTTGTCTCCATGTCGAAAGTATAGTGCAACCACCACCGGTAAACAGTTAACAAAAACTATGTACATATTTACTGGGAGGACGAGAGAGGGGCACAGAAGTCCCTCGCCCTCACCAGGAGTGCTCCCAGGAAGTTCCTGACTCGCTTTCGCTCATTGACGTCAAGCCCGGGCGCCTGGCACGCAGCGTGGGCCGACCAGTAGACTCTTTCGAAGGAGCTCCAGCGGTCGAGCGCCAGTTGGGCTCTATCCCGGCGACTCCGAGTTTCCTCGACAAATTCCCGGAGTTCCTCGAGGGGGATGAGGGGGAGATCGGTGGGGGGCACCTGGGACTCCAAAATCTCGCTGGAGACTGACTCCGCGTCGTCCCCGGTGTCCGCCACCGATCCAGAGCCCTCCTCCGGGAGGTCGCCTTGGGTCACCGACCCCTCCCCCACTGAGAGGATGGGGGCTGGTCCGGCACCGCCAACTGGCCTCAAACCTCCAGTGACCCCACCCCCAGGGTCACCTTCCGTATCTTCCTCGGCACACCCCTTCCCGGAACGCCCCGAGTTCGGGTCGCCGGGCGGCAGAGGCTCGGGGCCCCGCTCCTCTCCCGACACCGGGACGCCCGGCTCGTCGGGGAAAAGGTCCTCCCCCAGGGCCAAGGCCCCCGGAAAAACAGTCTGGGAGGGAGGAGCGAGGATAACACCTTCCTCGCCTCCACCGATCGACGACCCAATAGTGAAAAGGAGGCGGTCGCCTGCACCATGGCCCGTGACGGTATTAAAATCCTCCCCAGGGGCTGGAGGAGTTATGGCGGTGGAAGGCCCGGCTGTCGCCCCTGGGGGTTTGGGCAGGTCGGGCCATGGTGCAGGACAGTGGGGAAACACCGTCAGCTCATCCCCCGGAGAGGGGAAGCACCACCAGCGCGCTAATGGGACTTCTGCCCCCTCCAAGGGCCAGCGCCTCTTCCCCAGAGAGGCAGGGGGGGATTTATGGGTCTTCCCCTCCCCGCCCGCCTTGGTGGTCATGGGGCCTGAGGTCCCTCCCCCCAGCCTTTCCTGGAATATGATTGGCTGGGGGAATGCAGGGGGCGTGGCCAGGGTGGGGAAGGTAAGCTGTGTCACTTCCTGCCCCGCCCCTGGTTTATCAGGTGATGGCAGGCGGGGCAGGGGCCCAGTTCCCTCTCCGGGGCCCAGAGACACGGTCGCTGCAGGAAGTGGAGCAGCGGTGGTTCCCCCCAGGTTAGTGCCAGGGGGTGGCTGGGTGGGGCGGGGCTCAGTTTCCAGAAGAGGGGTTGGAGCCCCAGGAGTTTCCTTAACGAGGTGGGGGTTGGGGTCGGGTTCGGGTTCGGGTTCGGGGTCAGTGGGACCGGGATCAGGTACGGGTTTGGGGGTTCGGGGGTCAGGGTTCCCACGCCGGGGCGACGCTGGCACGGCCGCAGGGGCATTGTCGTGCCGGGGCGGGGCAGGTCGTGGGTTACGTGGAGGGGGAGGGGGAGGGGATGGGGATAGGGTGGTCTCCCCGTGGGCGGGCTTGACGCGTTGCGTCTTCCTGAGCGCCTTCCGTTCGGTCGGACGCTCACCCCCCTCCCTGCCAGAGGAGGAGGCATTGGGAGCCTCTGGCTTAGCCCCCGGTGCCAGGGCTTGTGGTGTTGACTTTGGGGGAGGGGGAGTGGGTGCGGCGGCACCACCCGCAGCCGTTGGTGTGGGCTGGGCAGCCTTCTGGGTGGGGCAGTTCTTTCTAATGTGCCCCACCTCACGGCACAGGTGGCACCGCACGCCGTCCGCCGTCCAGAAGGCGTGGTATGCCACGCCCTCGTGGAGGACGGTGAAAGAGCCCTCCGTGACCTCCTCCCGGGCCAGGCAAATAAACACCTGGCGTCGGAAGGAGTATACGTGACGGAGGGCGGGGTCCTTAAGACCGAGCAGGAGCGGTTGAACGCCTGACCGGATCTCCCCCAAGGTGGTGAGGTGGGGAAGAAGGAGCTCACTGACAATGAAGGGCGGGACGTTGGAGATCACGACTCTCTGGGCCGTGACCTCCAAAGGGTCGACGGGTAAGTGTGTCCCGCCCACAGTGAGCCCCCTCTCCACGGCCAGGTGGACCGCCTGCTCGGTCTTAAGGAAGAAGACGGCCTTCCCGTACATGCGGGCCGCAGCGACAATGGCCAGTGGGCCGACCACACTAGCCATGGCCTTACTGCAGGCCTCGATGGTCATGTTGGGATGGGGATAGGCCTTGACCCCCAGGCGTTTGGTCAGGTGCCTGAAGGGGGATGCGGTTGCGGCCGGGGTTGGGCCAGCCGAGCCCAAGGCAGCGGCTACCCCGGCGTAGGTCCGGCTGGGCCCTGCGACCTTCAGGCTCGCCATATTCTGCTGCTGGAGGTGGGCCTTTGGCTGTAGCAGTGGCGGAAGTCCTGGGGTCGTGCCCAAAGCCAGTCACCCGAGGAGAGTCCCAGGCAGCGACGGTGGAAACCGGCCTCAGGCAATGGCAGGGGCAGGGGCAGGCTTCGGGCGAGTCCCAGGTAGGCCCTTGGTCACTGGTAGGGACAGGCCTGTTGGGGAGGGTCCCCAAGACAAGTCCCAGGCAGCCCCAAAATTAAGTCCTGGGCAGCAGCAGTGGAGGTGGGCCTCGGGTCGCAGCAGTGGTGGAGGCTGTGGAGAGTGGCCTCAGGCAAGTCCCAGGCTGCAGTGGTGGAGGCAGGCCTCTGGCGAGTCCCAGGCAGGCCCTCAGTTGGGGAGGGACTCCCAGGCAAGTCCCAGGCAGTGGTGGTGGAGGCAGGCCTCTGGCAGCAGCAGCAGTTGAGGCAGGCTTCTGGCAAATCCCAGGCTGGCCCTTTGTCCCAGCAGTGGAGGCGGACCTGTTGGGGAGGGACTCCCAGGCGAGTTCCAGTCAGCAGTGGTGGAGGTTGTGGGAAGGTGCCTCAGGCGAGTCCCAGGCAGCGCTGGTGGAGGCAGGCCTCTGGCAAGTCCCAGGCTGGCCCTTGGTACCAGCAGTGGAGGTAGGCCTCAGGTCACACCAGTGGAGGAGGTTGTGGGAAGGGGCCTCAGGCGAGTCCCAGGCTGCGGTGGTGGAGGCAGGCCCAGGCGGGGTCCCAGAGACCAGCAGTGGGAGTGGGCCCCAGGTCAGCTCAAACTCAGGGCCCAGAACACACAGCTCTCACCTCCTTCCTACACCTCCTTCTTGTTCTTCTCTTTCTCCTTCTTTCTTCTTCTCCTTCTTCAGGCACAACACTGCCACTGGTCCAACTCTTAACAGGCAAAACACCCGAGTGGCCTGTGACAAGCAGTGCCCTTCACATCAAAGAGGGCAATGCTGTGTGATCAAAACAGTGAAGGGGAGGGCAGGGACTAAATCAAAATAGAGTTGAAGGGGGAAATGATGCACTCCACTCCCTGCGGTGCCCACCTCTCCCTGAACAACTCCAGGGTGTTGGTGGACACCGTGTGCTCCTTCTCCAAGGACACCTGGGCCCTAATGTAACCGTGGAAGAGGGGCAGGCAGTCGGCCCTAACGACCCCCTCCACGGCCCGCTGCCTGGACCTGTTTATGGCCAGTTTGCCCAGGCCCAGGAGCAGACCCATGAGGAGGTCAATATCTGTTGTCTATTTTTTTTTCTTTTCTTTTTTTCTTTTTTTTTCTTTTTTATTAACCCCTACACTACCGCCTAACTACGGTAGTGCTTATTTTCCCCAGCACCCATGGTGTGTGTGTGCAGGTGTGAGACACAGTGAGAGACACAAAGTGTACAAATCTTTATTCAAATGTCCTGGTTATTTTTTTTTCTTTTTTTTAAACCCCCACACTACTGCCTAACTGCGGTAGTGCTTATTATTTTTATCCCCAGCACCCATGGTGTGTGTGTGTGTGTGTGTGCAGCTGAGAGACAAGGTGTACAAATCTTTATTCAATTTCCATCACCAGGAAAAGTAGAAAAACACCCGAGTGGCCTGTGACAAGCAGTGCCCTTCACATCAAAGGGCAATGCTGTGTGAAATATCTGTTGTTTTTTTTTTCTTTTTTTTTAGTAGGAAAACACCCGAGTGGCCTGTGACAAGCAGTGCCCTTCACATCAAAGGGCAATGCTGTGTCAATCCCCTGTTGGTTTTTTTTTCTCTTAACCCCCACACTACCGCCTAACTGCGGTAGTGCTTATTATTTTTATCCCCAGCACCCATGGTGTGTGTGTGTGCAGGTGTGAGGCACAGTGAGAGACACAGGTGTACAAATCTTTGTTCAATTTCCACCACCAGGAAGATAGGAAAACACCCAGATGGCCAGTGACAAAAAATGCTGCTTTTTTTTGGTTATTTTTTTTTAACACAGTGAGAGACAAGGTGTACAAATCTTTATTCAATTTCCATCACCAGGAAAAGTAGAAAAACACCCGAGTGGCCTGTGACAAGCAGTGCCCTTCACATCAAAGGGCAATGCTGTGTGAAATATCTGTTGTTTACATGTCAGCCAGGATTCCTTGATTGGCCCGAGTTAACAACACCAATAAGAATCGGGTAGTCAATAAGATCCACCTGATTTCATTCACTAAACTAATAAACCAAAGTACTTCAAATATGCAGTATTATGTTCACATAACAAGATTCATTAATATCATCTATTGCTCAAAAGAGACAGGATTTTTGATTTGCATCCATCAGCACTGGAATGAAGCTTTGAAAGGGAATATTTACGCAGAACTAGAAGTTGATCTTGTTGGTATGCAGATGCAGGTGTTAACTAACTAAGCTGAGATCAGGCAAGTAGATTCTCATTAGTTTGGGTATTCTAACAGGGATTGGCAGTCTCTGAGGAAAGGTCACTGGAACCGAAATGTTAACTTTGATTTCTCCTCATATATGCTGCCATACCAGCTGAGATTGATCAGCAACTTCTGTTTTTGTTTTTGACCAATCTTAAAATGGTTTCTGGCAAAATTCCTCACATAAATCTAGATTATTCAGTAAATTGGCGCATAATTTGATACATCCTTTTGAAGTTTGACTTCTTGAGTCCCAGTCCTCATGCCTGCAGGACAAAAAGCCTCCGCTTCATGTTTTTTTTAAGCAATATTTCAGTTCTGTGTGACAAACCATTATTAATATTGTTCATTTTGCATAATCTGAATTTCTCAACTATAGTGTGAATATTATTTTTCTTTTAAAATATTTCATATAAAGCTGCCTAACCTAATATAGTTACATTTTTTTCAGAGCTTGCAGTCTCTTAATTGAAAATGTGAATAAAAGATTTATTTCTTTCTTAGTCATCTGAGCTGACATTTTTTTTTTGTCCCTCCTGCAAAATACATCTTGAGTTATTTTTGTGCAGGATCGTGCATACAATTTGAGACTTTAATGTTATTTGCTGATCATAATTTTCCATTTTTACAACTCTGCACATCTAAAGGTCACAAAGTTGTTTTAATTCTGCATGTAGTGTAACATCAAAAATTAAACAATTAGTCTGATCTTGAGCTATTAGCAACAAAGGACTTTAACAGTTACCCATTAATCTGTGTTAATCGTTTGATTAAGAGCATGACATAACTTTTGTAACCTAACATCTATTGTGAATATTTCTGAAGCAAATCACTTTCCACATTGAGCTAAAGAGTGCCCATTATAATTACAAAACTTGCCAAAATATGATAATTATTCCATTGCTAAGTGATGTGATATTGAGAAGAGTAGCAACTGAAGATTGTTTGCAGAAATATTCTTTAGGAGGTATTTTATTCAAGAGAATGTATTGAGATGCTGCATTATTAAGGAATTTTTTTTGTTCATGACTGTTCAACATGTCATGTGAAAAATAATTTTAGCTAGTTTCAGTTCTCCCAAAGAGCATGAGGAAATAAGAATTAAGTTAATTGGTATCATGCATAGAGAGAAAGTTTGGTATGCATTCACTTTACTTGGCTGTCTCCTGGATGTCTTATAAGTACAGGGTGAAAGTGAGGACTGCAGATGCTGGAGATCAGAGTCAAGATTAGAATGGTGTTGGAAAAGCACAGCAGGTCAGGCAGCATCCGAGGAGCAGGAAAATTGATGTTTCTTGCAAAAGCCCTTCATCAGGAATGTCTTATGAGTACAGTTGAGGAGGTTGGATTTATATGCATTAGAGTTTAGAGAGTTGAAATTATTGAAACATATATGATTCTGAGCTGGAGGAATTATTATGGTGTAATGGCAGTGTCCTATCTTTGAGCCAGAGCCCAAGTTCAAGTTCAATTTCCACAAAAGTTGTGCCTGAACAGGTTGATCAAAAAGTATAAGTTTCTGAGAGAGTTTAACAAATTTGTTGCTATTCCCCCATGAGAGAATATAGAACTGGAAGTATAGTTTAAAATGAAGACATCGCCCTTTGATATGATGATGAGAATTATTTCCTTTCAGAGGTCATCAGCGTTTAGAATTCTCTTCTATTGCTGGTTGTATGACACATCGATCTTTTACTGTAAATTCTGTGTCCTATGAACCTACCAATTAGCTACCTGACGAAAGAACAGCACTCCAAAGGCTTGTACTTCTAAATAAACCTGTTGGATTGTAACCTGGATTGTATGATTTTTAACTTCTCTTATAGCTTGCATCAGAAGGTGGATCATGAATGTATTCAAGATTGATTTATGTAGATTGTAGATCATGAAGGAGTTAAGGATTAGGAAGACTGGCAGGAAAGTGGATTGAAGTATCAGTGAGTCATAAGCTTTGAAACAAAATTGCTTACTTCTTATTTTGTGAGGTGAATACTCTTAGTGTACTTCAGGGTATTATTAGTGCTTGCAGTGCACTGAAGTTGATCTTGTAAGGTAAGTTCTTAAATGTTTTTGCAATCCTCATGATATGCAACACATGATATATTCGAGAAAACATAGGAGCACTAGGCATTGCTGCCCTGACATTACCTTTGTGGCGGATTATATTTTATAAGCTACAAACCAACCTTCATGAGCTAGCTGCATGTTCACCCGCTGCGATGGGCAGGTGAATGGCACACAATGCTTTCAGATTTATCTTCTCAACATCCCCCAAAAGGGTGTCACACGTAATAAATAGCAGGAATTTGTAGGTCACCAACCTACAAATATTAAGTTTTAATAAGGAGAGGCCCCTGTGGAATCAGAGCACGGAAGATTTTTTTTATTTCACTTGTGGGATGTGGGTATCGCTGGTTGGCTAGCATTTATTGTCCATCCCTAATTGCCCTTAGGAAGGTGGAGTTGAGCTGTCTTCTTGAACCGCTGCAGTCCCTGTGCTGTAGGTGGACCTGCAATGCTAATAGGGAGGAATCTGCCAATCCCAGATTGAAAATGAACAAGCCATCAGCTGCAATTTGCCAAAGCAAGTTCCAAAATGCTTCAGCAATTTATAGGCTGATTTCACTCCTGAATGGTCTGGCAATAATTGTTAAGATGACATGCTTCAGTTCCACATTCACTAACCAATGAAATTAGTTTCCCTGTATCTATCTTGATAATTGCTCTTAATATTTCAAAAACTTTGATCAAGACATACCTTAATCTTATAAATTCTATGGAATATAACCTTAAGTTTGTCTAATCTCACCTTGTAATTGATATGATCGATTCCAGCTTTAATCCTAACGATCCTGTATCACAATGGCCCAGTGGTTAGCATTGCTGCCTCACAGCACCAGGGTCCCAGATTTGATTCCAGCCTCAGGCAACTGTCTGGTGTGGAGCTTGCACATTCTCCCCATGTCTGCATGGGTTCCCTCCGGGTGCTCCGGTTTCCTCCCACAGACCAAAAATGTGCAGGTTAGGTGAATTGGCCATGCTAAATTGCCCGTAGTGTTAGGTGTAGAGGAATGGGTCTGGGTGGGTTGCTCTTCGGAGGGTCGGTATGGACTCATTGGGCCAAAGGGCCTGTTTCCACACTGTAAGTAATCTAATCTAATCATTTTACACTGCATTCCTAAAAGCCAATACACCCTTCCAAAGTGATGGAGTCCAGAATTGAGCGCAATATTTCGAATGTGTTTGATTGTATGCCTTTTTCATTATAATTTCAAACCACTTGGATTTTAGTCCTTGACATAGTAATATGTTAGACATTTTGATTTTTTTCTTTGAACCTGTGCATGAAATTTTGACAATACAACTTAATAGACTCCTAAATCTCTTTGAATCTCCACGACTCTAGCTTATCGCTATTTATCAATTACTCAAGTCTATCCCTTTAATCCAAAGCGAATGCACTCATACTTGCTTATTATGAAACCCATTTGTCACAGTTGTGCCACTCACTTAAGCTATCAATTTTTTATTGTAACTTAATGATTCCAACTGCACTGCTTACAAAGTTGTAAACATTATGTCATTAATGAATGGAAAATGGGGCTCTCTATCTTGCCACAGAAGTCATTTCTAACAAAGGTGATGCTTAATACTGAACTCTATGGAAGGCACGAGTCCTAGCGTGCTGATTAACAGTCCTGTGCAGAATCTCTGACCACTCCTGCAGAGCAGTTGTGTATAAAGTATTAACGTGGAAGTAACTTTGAACTTTGGTCACCTGACCTTGAATCACTGGCTATCACCTGCATCCAACTTTTACTGCTAGCTCCAAGTGCTGTGCTATGTGCACCATCTCAGCTGATGGGCAAAACATAGTGAGAGAGAAATGATGAACATGACACCATCTGGGTGGATGCCTTCCTTTACAAAGATAATGGCAGGCACAGAAGGATTTCAAACAGCCCAGGTGATAAAATGATCATCATGTTCTTGATCACTGGCGTATTTAAACTATCTATTTCTGTTGTAAATACATTCAATGATGTGGCCTCCACAGATTTCCACATATTCACCACCTTCTGGCTAAAAAGAAATTCCTCCCCATTGCAGTTCGAAAGAAGCTTGCTCTCAAGCTTTCTGCCATTCAATAGGATCATGGCTGATCTGATTCTAGCCTCAACGTTACATTCATGCAAAACCCCAATAATCTTTCCACACAAACAAAACAGAAATTGCTGGAAAAGCTCAACAGGTCTGGCTGCATCTGTGGAGAGAAATCAGATTTAACATTTGGATCCAGTGACCTTTCCTCAGAACTGATGATAGCTATAAAAAAGTTGTTCTTTTTATGCAGAGGATAAGGTTGTGGGAGTAATGTGGGAAGGGGTAATGAGTAGAAGATAGCCTAAAGAGAGAGAGAGAAGAACAGTTGGACAGACAAAGGAGTGGATAACTGTTAGCCCGGGAGAATGAATAGCTACAAATGGTAACAATTAGTGTCTAATGATGGGTAGTGTATAATAGCAGGCCATGTGATAACAAGGCCTGGTGGAAGAAGGCCCCAAGTCCTAAAATTGTTGCGCTTGATATTGAGTCCAGAAGGCTGCAGGGTCCCGAAGTGGAAAATGAGGTGCTGCTCTTCCAACATTGCACCAGCCTGAGACGGAGATGTTGGCCAGGGAACAGAGTGGTATGTTAAAGCAGCAGACAACTGGAAGCTCAGGGTCTTTTTTGCAGACAGAATGTAATTGTCTTGCAAAGCAGTCCCCAGTCTATGCTTCATTTCCCTAATGTAGAGGAGACCACATTGGGAGCAGTGAATGCAGTAGACCAGATTGAGTGAAGTGCAGGTAAAGTGCTGCTTCACCTGGAAGGTGCATCGAACCCTTGAATATTGCAGAAGGAGGAAGTAAACAAACAAGTGTTACACTTCTGCAGTTGCAGCAGAAGATGCCAGTGAGACTGTCAGGAGGTGTTGGGAATGAAGGAGGAGTGGACCAAGGTGTCCCAGAGGAACAGACCTTGCAGAAGGCTGACAAGGGAGGGGAAGGGAATCTGTGTCTGCTCATGGCATCATGCTGGAGGTGACGCAAGTGGCAGCTAATGATCCTCTGTATATGGATGCTGGTAGAATGGTAAGTGAGGACACTAGGCCCTATTGCCATTGTGGGCAAATAGAGGGGTGGTGGGGGCGGAGGAGGTGGGACAGTGGGGGTGGGGGGGGGGGGTGTGGTAAGGTCTGAAGTACAGGAGATGGGTTGGACAATAATCTTTCATCTGCTTGGAATCAAAAACATATTTACCTTTGCCTCAAAAATATTAAAAGATGATACATACACTGCCTTTTGAGGAAGGGAATTCCAAAGATTCACACCACTCTGAGAGTGTTTCCTCATCTCATTCTTAAATGGGCATCCTCTTATTTTTAAACTATAATTCCTAGTTCTAGATTCTCTCACAAGATCCTTTCAACATCTACCTAGTCAAGTCCCCTCCAGCTCTTACATGTTTCAATTTAGTCATGTCTGACTCTTCTAAATTCCAAAGGATACAGGGCTAGACTGACTAGCCTTACCTCATAAGGCAAGCCATTCAATCTCTGATCTGCTTCCAATATATTAACATCCTCCCATCTATATGGTGACCAGTACAGTACATCATATTGCAGATGTGGTCTCCCCAGTGCCCTGTTAAACTGAAAACCCTGAGGAAGTCTGATGAAAAGACAACAAAGTCAGTCCTGGATTTCTGATCCAAGCTCTCTGAAACACTCACAAAATACATGGTGTTTCATATTGCCGTTAACTACAGCAAACATCTGTCAATGAAAACCTGGATGAAAGCCCAATTCTGGAGGAAATTATGATCGCCATCAAACAATGAAGAATGACTAGTGCCTCAGAATTGATGGAGTTCACAAAAAGTCATGAAGCATTCTGGCCCTCCCCTTCACACCAAGCCTCACAAAGATTTTCATGAACTTCAGGGAGCAGGAAGGATTTCACAGGATATCCATGATGTCGTTATCATCACCTTGGACAAAAAAAAATGGAGAAAAGTCAGGCTACATTACAGCTAATGCCAAATATGCTAGTAAGAAAGAAAGACTTAGTATGGTAGAACAAGATCGTCCTCACGTTTCCCTTTAGCAAATCCATAAATCATACGGCAAGGCAGCATTTGCTCAATTTGTTGGAATGCTATGAAGCAGCTTAAAAAATACATCATTCCAAAAGAAATGATATTGATGTAGGGATTATACAGGAAAATATCATTCAAAAATAGAATCTACGCTGAAAAATAACAGCACCCTACTGTGCTCCAAGCAAGGCTTTCTTATTTGCTAAATTGAACAGAAGCTGCAGATGGAATGCATATATTTTATATTTATGTTCTTTTCAATGAAACAAACAAGGAGAAATCTGTGTTGAAGAAGGGAAAAGTGCCTACATTAAGGCACAAATTGCTAATTATTTAGTCCTTGTTAGAATGGTATTTTTTAATCTTCAATGTCCAATTATGTTGTCACCTTTAACATTTTGGTCTTTCTCTTTATTATGGACTTCTGAACTTTTCTGTATTTTTTTCCCCAGAGCTCTAGCCCGACTGCATTAAAATTAAGGCAATCTTCTCAAGGTGAGTGCACAGAATATTGAGACTGACTGTCACTTCCAGCCAGGAATCTCACCTGAGTGACCTCTGAAAAGGATGTCCAATGTTAGGTGTACTTCAAGCCAAATAGTTTAAAGTGATAATCACCAATCCCTTTCATTTATTTCTAGAATGCTGCATTACATGTTGTTACCTAAAACGCCCAATGTTACGGTGCAAGATCAGTACTGGGTCCACTACTTTTCGTCATTTATATAAATGATTTGGATCTGAGCAGAAGATGTATAGTTAGTGAGTTTGCAGATGACACCAAACTTGGATGTGTAGTGGACAGCGATAGAGGGTTACCTCGGTTTACAACGGGATCTTAATCAAATGGGCCAATGGTCTGAGGAGTGGCAGATGGAGTTTAGATAAATGCTACATTTTGGGAAAGCAAATATTAGCAGGACTTATATACGTAATGGTAAGGTCCAAGAGAGTGTTGTTTAACAAAAAGTCCTTGGAGTGCAGGTTCATAGCTCCTTAAGTATAGAGTCACAAGTAGATGGGATAGTGGAGAAGACATTTGATATGCTTTCCTTTATAGGTCAGAGTATTGAGTACAGGAGTTGGGAAGTCATGTTGCAGCTGTACAGGACATTGGTTAGGCCACTGTTGGAATATTGCATGCAATTCTGAACTCCTTCCTATTGGAGGGATGTTGTGAAACTTGAAAAAGTTCAGAAAAGACTTACAAGGATGTTGCCAGGGTTGGAGGATTTGAGCTGTAGGGAGAGGTTGAATAAGCTGGGCCTGTTTTCGCTGGAGTGTCGGAGGCTGAGGGGTGACCTTACAGAGGTTTATAAAATCATGAGGGGCATGGATAGGATAAACAGACAAAGTTTTTTCCCTGGGATGGGGGAGTCCAGAACTAGGGAGCATCGGTTTAGGGTGAGAAGAGAAAGACATAAAAGAGACCTAAGGGACAACTTTTTCATGCAGAGGGTGGTGCCTGTGTGGATTAAGCTGCCAGAGGAAGTGGTGGAGGCTGGTTGAATTCCAACATTTAAAAGGTATATGAATAGGATGGGTTTGGAGAGATATGGGCTGGGTGCTGGCAGGTGGGACTAGCTTGGATTGGGATATCTGGTTGGCATGGATGAGTTGGATCGAAGGGTCTGTTCTGTGCTGTACATCTCTGTGACTCAATAACTCTATGGTCTCTATTTCTTTGTGCTCTAGGTACCTAATTAAGCAATGTTTTTTTTATCTCTGTGTAGCACAACAGCGCAATTAACTTGACAGTGGCATTCAAAAGTATCAAAGAGAGACCAAAACTCCCACCTTCAGTGATCCCCAAAATTACCTTCTGCAGGAGCAATACCTCCAGTAGAGTAGTGGAAGCATAATTTTGGCTTCAGACTAAAATACATTATCAGCATAGCCATCTCTCATTTACTCTCATAAATAAGGAAAAGCTGACTCATGGTCATGATTTGGAGATACCAGTGTTGGACTGGGGTGTACAAAGTTAAAAATCATACAACACCAAGTTATAGTCCAACAGGTTTAATTGGAAGCACACTAGCTTTCAGAGCGACGCTCCTTTATCAGGTGATTGTTCACTTCGGCGCTCCGAAAGCTAGTGGGCTTCCAATCAAACCTGTTGGACTATAACCTGGTGTTGTGTGATTTTTAACTCTGACTCATGGTGGTAGAGTAGGACTTCTGAGCCCAGGGCTCATCCGTACCGTCCACTTTCTACTTTTCGTGTCTCTATTTTTGTCTCTTTTTTCCCTTTATCTTCTTTTCTTCTTTTCTTTCTTTTTATTTCTCTTTTATTTTTGTTACTTGTTGTTGAAGAGTTTGCTTGCATCGATAGCATCAGCTGTCGTGAGCAAGACTGCAAGCAACGTGGACTTGTTGTGGCAGTGTTGGAGAATGGGTTCTCAGCGGCTTCTGCAATTTGAGCCGGTCCTAGTGCTGACTCATGGCTGCTGCAGCGAGGCGGTCCTAGTGCTGACTCATGGCTGTTGCTGCATCAAGGCGGGCCTAGTGCTGACTCATGGCTGTAGCTGCATCGAGGCGGTCCTAGTGCTGACTCATGGCTGTTGTATTTTTATTCTTTTTTTTACCCCCGCACTACCGCCTAACTGCGGTAGTGCTTATTTTTTTCCCCAGCACCCATGGTGTGTGTATGCAGTTGTGAGACACAGTGAGAGACACATGGTGCAGAAATCTTTATTTAATTTCCACCAACAGGAAGAAAGGAAACACCCAAGTGATCTGTGACAAGCAGTGCCCTTCACATCAAAGGGCAATGCTGTGTGATCAAAACAGTGAAGGGGAGGGCAGGGACTAAATCAAAATAGAGTTGGAGGGGGAAATGATGCACTCCACTCCCTGCGACGCCCACCTCTTCCTGAACAACTCCAGGGTGTTGGTGGACACCGCGTGCTCCTTCTCCCACGAGGAGGTCTTCAGACCTGCCCTCCCTCCTCCGTACCGGGTGCCTGAAGATCAGGAGCGTGGGACTGAAGTGCAACCCAAAGCAGAGGAGAAGGTTTTTCAGAAAATCAAAGAGGGAGTGCAAACGCCCACACCCAATATACACATGGTCCACGAACTCCACAGCACCACAGAACAAGGAGTTGGGCTGTTAGTCTATGAACCACCGCAATCTGCGGTTGCAGGGGACTGCTGCATGCAGCACCCTCCATTCCAGATCCCCGAGAGAAAGGGGGAGGACTCCCGCATAGAGAGCCCTCCACTGGGGATCCCCACCGCCCAGTGGCAAATGGGCACGCCAAGGCGTGTCCGGACGGTAGATGAGGGAGAAGAGGTGGACGGTGTGCAGCAGCAGTCTATATAGGGCCCGCCTTTTTACGTCCTTGAAAGGGACAAAAGTGAAATTTCGGAGGCGGCTCAGGTTGTGGGGCACAGGCTCCCGCAGGAAGTACGGGACCTTGGGGCCAATGCGAAATTCCGTCTGGGCTGGGGTGAGTGGGGACGGGATCCCACCGCACACCTGAGTGTCCTCCAACTGGTGCACTACGTCGGATCCGAGCACCGCCGTTTTAAGGCGTTGGATGGCAGTGGCCACGTACCGGACATCTACCGCTGCCCTGCTCGCTTTGTCTTGCAGCAACGTCCAGCCCAGGCCCCCGGCACCCAGCACATCCCCGGCCCTGGTCACCCTCGCCGCCACGGCCCTCCCCTCCGACAGCCACTCGAACCCGCGAGCACGGAGGTGCGGATTCCTGAGCAACAGCTCCCTGACAACAACCGCTACTCCTGCTGAAGGGTAGGCGTGGCGCGATTCGGCCATGTTCCAGACAGTGATCAGGTCCTGGTAAAAGACAGGCAGCACCTTGAGGGTGACCTCCAAACCGTCACGGTCGATGAACAGGAGCTGCGTGTCGTAGTTGAGGTTATGCACCTGGCGGAAAAAATACGTCACCAGGGCGCACCACCTAGGAGGAGGCTCGACATAAAGGTATTGCTGTAAGGTCTGAAGGCGGAACGTCGCAACCTGGGTGCAGACGCACACCAGCGACTGACCGCCCTCCTCAATAGGGAGACTCAGAACATGCGCATCGACCCAGTGCATCTTTTTGTCCCAGAAGAAGTCGACCAACGTTCTCTGGATGTCAGCGACAAAGCCAGGAGGAGGGACCAAAGTGACCAGCAGGTACCACAGCATGGCGGCCACCAGCTGGTTTATGACCAGCACTCGGCTCCTGTAAGATAGCACTCGGAGCAGTCCTGTCCAGCGGCCTAGGCGAGCTGAGACTTTGGCCTCCAGCTCCTGCCAGTTGGCTGGCCAGGATTCCTCGGCTGGGCTGAGGTAGACCCTCAGGTAGAGGAGATGGGTGGTACTCCAGCTGAACCCCCGTAACTCCTCCAGCAGGGAGTCCACCCGTCACGGACCCACCAGTAGCCCGGAACATTTGGCCCAGTTGATCCTGGCACTCGCGCATCCTCCCCAGGTCAGCCGGGTCGGTGAAAATGAGGAGCACGTCGTTGGCGTAGGCCGAGAGGACCACCCCCGTGCCCGCGCCACGCAGAACCAGCCCCGACAACCTCCGCCGCAAGAGGTGCAGGAAAGGCTCCACGCACAGGGAATACAGCTGGCCGGACAGGGAGCAGCCTTGACGCACTCCTCTCCCGAAGCGGAGGGGCGCCGTCAGGGACCCGTTAACTTTAACCAGACACTCTGCGGTGACGAACTGCATCCCGAACCCGAATGCCCGCAGAGTCCCGAGCAGGTACTTGTGATCGACCCTGTCGAATGCCTTCTCCTGGTCGAGAGACAGGAAAGCGCTCGGCAGACCAGCCCGTCGACAGAAGTGGATCCGTTCCCGGACCAGGTGGACGATGTCGTGTATCCTCCGGCCCGGGACCATGTAGGACTGGTCCGGGTGAATCATGTGGGCCAGCATGGAAGCCAGGCGAGAAGACAACACCCTGGTGAAGATTTTGTCGTCCATGCTGAGGAGGGAGACCGGACGCCAGTTCTTCAAAGAATGAAGGTTCCCCTTCTTTGGCAGCAGGACAATGACCACCCTGCGCCAAGAAAGGGGCAACTCTCCGGCATTTAGTCACTCCCCCAGGAGTGTCTAAATGTGTAGTCGCTCCCCAGGACGTCCCAGAATGCTCTGAAGAACTCCATAGTCGGCCCGTTCAGCCCCGGGGATTTGCCCCTCGAGAGCCGGTCAAGGGCGCCGGTCAGCTCCTCTAAAGTGACGGGAGCATCGAGCCTTCCGGCGTCCTCCGGACTGAGCTGCGGCAGGTCCTCCCACAGAACTCTGCGAGCATCCTCGCTGGACGGATCCGGAGAGTACAGGGCCGTGTAATAGGATCGGACGTGGGCCCTGATACCCTCCAGATCCGAGACAAATGACCCGTCGTCGGCCAGCAGCACAAGGAGCTGCTGACAGGTGCCACGCCTTTTTTCCAACAACTAGAAGAAGGGGGAGCCGCGTTCCAGGTCCTGGAGGAGCTGGATCCGCGACCTCACGTACGCGCCCCAAACCCCGACAAGCTGCAGGTCCCGGAGCGCAACCACCTTCTCTTTATACACCCCGCGCAGGGCCGGGTCCGCGTCGGGCTGTCTGAGGTGTGACTCCAGATCGAGCTTCTCCCTCTCCAACTCCCCAATCCTGGATTTCTGCCTCTTTGTCGACTCCCTCGCATACTCCTGACAGAAGACGCGAACGTGAGCCTTGCCCACATCCCACCATAGCCTCAGGGAGGGGAAGCTTCCCCACTTCCTTCTCCAGCCGGCAAGGAAGAATAGTAAGAGAGTTAAAGTTAGAAAGAGAGTTAGAACAGAGATGAGGAAAACTTTCTTCAGCCAGAAGATTATAAACCTGTAGAACTCATTGCTGTAGTGGTCTATGGAAGCCTAGTCATTGAGTGTCTTTAAGACAGAGATAGATAGCATCTTGATTAGTAAGACTCAATGGGCCAATTGGTTGCTATATCATATGGTCTTATGAACTTATTTATATGACTTCCAATAGCTTACCTTTTCTTCAGCAATAATTTATCACAAATGTCCAATATGGAGCATGCATCAACCTTTCAGGTTTAAGTTGATGGAATTAGGAATCTTCCATTCCATCGGTCACAAATCCCACTCAACTCTTTTCTTTCATTAGTGCTATAAAATGCTACAAATAATTCACAGAAAATAATTTGGCAGTGAACTACATCATGAGATAACCTGATAGCTGGTCAAAAGTTTTGTCTTGCTAATCAGCTTTTTAAGTTTGCATCTTACACGGTGAAAGAGGGGTAGGTCGAAGGAAAGTGTTAAGGGAGGCAAGTTCAGACATTAGGGCTCAAGGAGTTGAAAGCACAGCTGACAATGAAGTGTGCACAAGAGACCAGAAATAACGGAGCACAGAGATGTCAGTGAGAGGTGGAGGAATGTTGCAGAATGTGCCTCATATAAATACTTTACGTGCAGGTGATGTTAGTGGTTTCAGTAATCCTCATTTACATAGAGTTGAAATTATCCGGTAGCCACTTGTGGACCCCTGGCTGTCATGAATTTTAATTAGCAGTGATCATTTCTTAACAAACCAAAATGCATTTGTATTGTCTATTTATAATTGTGATTGCCTGATTATTTTTTCGGTAATCTTTAAATGTCTATTTTTGCATTCTTTTGTACAGTCTTGTGTAGAAAACAGATGGATAAGCATTCCTCCTGTTTCCTTTCGTTTCTTGTCTGCTGAAAGGTTACATTTAGACCATTAGGTTACATTATAAAGAAATTTTGATCAATTAGGTCAATGGACTGAGGATTGGCTGATGGAGCTTATTTTTGATAAATGCAAGGTAAACAAGAGCAGAATATATACAATTAATGGTAGGGCCCTAGGTGGTGTTGTAGAACAGAGATAACTAGGGGTTCAGGTACATAATTCTTTGAAATTTGCACCACAGACAGACAGGGTAGTTAAGAAGGGGTTTAGCATGCTTACCTTCATTGCTCAGACCTCCGAGTGTAGGAATTGGGGCATCTTGTTGAGGTTGTACAGGACATTGGTGAGGCCTGTTCTGCAGTACTGTCTGCAATCCTGGTTGTTCTGTTATAGGAAGAATATTATTAAACTGGGGTGGGTTCAGAAAAGATTTACCAGGATGGTCCCAGGAATGGAGTGTTTTAATTTTAAAATAGGCTGAATAAGCTGGAACTTTTGTCACCATGCGTAAGAGGTTGAGAGGTAACCTTAGAGAGGTTTATAAAATCATGAAGGGCATAGATAAGGTATGATTTGGATAAGGTAAATAGCAAAGATGGGGAATTCCTTCTCTCTGCCTCTCAGTCAATATCCAAAATATTAAAAAAAAACAGAAATGTAGCCTTTGCATTGTTGTCTATAATTCATTTTCAATCTATAGATTCGATATTCTATACTTATCATCTTACTTCTTGCCTGTATAATCACAATCTTACACCTCAATGTAATCATTGCTTTCTGCCCTGCAAATGATATGACATGTTAACCTATCACCCCAACTACCTGTCATCCTGACCACACCTTCAATCTCTTGCACCAATAAACTCACCCACATGCTATTCTATCCATTCTTACCTCACTCCTTTATCCACCCTACCATTAACTCCTTCACCTATTTATTAACAATTAAACTGGACCCATGTCAGCTGCAAAAAGTGGTACTTTATGTCTTCACCTTGATTCTACAGTGTTTTGAAGATGAACTTCTGGAGAAACATGGCAAGAAATGGAGGGCTGCACCATTGTGTTGGAAGTTGCGGTGGAGTTGCAACCTGCTCATAGTTTCTGCTCAGTGCAAAGTCTGAATTAATACTGAAGAAATTAATCCAACATTAAAATTTCAAACATGAGCTGTAACAGGAACTAACTGGTGAAAGGTGACGTTGCACCTTTCTTGAAACTCGTACATATTCCTGCCCTAGTTTCTTCATATTAGGATGATGTTGGTAGCAATCAAAAGGGATTTTGGTCCCTCTTGTAGCTATGTTTAAAGTTACAGATAGAAGATCATGCTGCCCCTTACAAATCTCTGTAGGATGCCTTGTATGTGCAATGTTGTGTCTTCATAAGCACAATGCAAAAAAGATAAATTTTACTTCAGTTCATCAGGGATATAAAAACAAAGGAGTACAGAACATTAATTATTGTACCAAAATCAATTTGCTGTTTGGAAAGAGTCTTCAGCAGTTCCTTTACAGTTGTTTAACAATAGTAAAGTAGAAAATACTTTAAGCTTTCCTTATTCACCTTAGTTTGTTTATTTTCTTTTTATTCTAAAACAAATACTTGTGTTCTTAAAATATAAAGTCATCATAAAGTTTCCATTCATTTTCTCTTTATTACACCAGAAATGTTAACCGAATGCACAACCAAACGACCTCCCAAATCAAACCACCATGACTTTTCTTTTGTTTTTAACCACTAACCGTTACCCATTAGCCATGTAGCCAAATACATGCAAAGCCCATTATGGGCAATGTGAACCATCAAGAATGAGGGTAGGGATGGAGGGGGGTAAGGAGAGGAACTAAACAAACATGAAGTTTTAGGGGGTAATAAAGCATTGTTTCTCACCTCTTGTTAAAATCATCGAGAGCACTGATGGATACCGTGTTGTCCCTTTCCAATGACACGCAAGCATGAAGATAACTGCCAAAGAGGGGCAGTTGGCAGATATGATCCTCCCCACAGCTCGTTGCATGAACCTATTAATAACCAGTCTGGCCAGGTCCAAGAGTAGACCCACAAAGATGTTGATCCCCAGTAAGGAAAAAAAGGGTTTTAAGAAAAATAATCTGTTCTAATTACTGCAATCTGAGCCTTGACTTTCTAGAGTAATGCTTAAAAAAGTCTCAAGTTCTGATCGTGGGGATAACCTGATAATTGGTTCCCTTCTCAAAGCTGACCCTGAAGGTCAGTATTAAAGTTTCTTTAATGCTGATTGTACACACATTCTGCATATTAATTTGATGCAGTTTTAATTCTTCATGCAATCGTGAATGGTGGGGTGGGCTGGTAATCCAACCCCATCACTTGACTATCAAAGAACACCATCGAAACACAATTGTATCCGGGAAAGAGAAAGCAGATAACTTTTTATGCTATTCTATAACTATTTTGATTCAATTACTAAAATGGCCAATTGCTTCCCTTTTTTACGATTATGTGCAATAAAAGAGATTTTCACCAGGCTTGTTTAATGAACTAAAACTAATCAGTTTATTATAAAACAAAATTCACTCTTAAAGACAAATGGTAAAAATTGGTTACCCATCAAGGTATAATCGAGAATTAGAACTGGAAATCACCACTCCAAACAATTATATTCATACAACACAAGAAGTAGCAGATGTCTTTGAGATCATGGTTTTAATAAAGGGTAATATTTAAAGAAAACAACCCTGATAACTAAGGGTTTGAAAATAAAAGATAAGATTTGTCATTATCAATGCAATTGAATTCCCAATACCCAAAGATGGTTAAAAGATCCTCAGCTTAAATTGAAATCAAGTTGGCTCCAAGTCTATGAAAAGTGGTCACTATTCAGCATTTTAGGATTTATAAAGAAGTCAAAAATTCTGAAATTTGGAAACTTTATGAGGTTTATCCAAAAACCTCAACTGAGGAAGTGAGAAAGAGAGAGAAAGATGTTGAGAACTGGGGGTGCCCGAATACATGTGTTAACTCAGCATTCCAGATTGCAGCATAAGACCTCATCTAACTATGTCACATTAGTAACTAGTCTTCTGTAAATGTTAGTAAATCACTAATTTTTTTTATTTGTTCGCACAATATGGACATCGTCGGCTAGGCCAGCTTTATTGCCCATCCCTCATTGTCGATACAGCAGGTTTAAGAATCAACCCCATTGCTGTAGATTTGGAATTACATTTGGGCCAGACTAGGTAAGGATGTAGGTTTCCTAAAGGACGTTGGTAAACCAGATGGGTTTTCCAACAACCAGCAACGGATTCATGATCATCATTAGATTCTTAATTCCAGATTTTTTTTCCATTGATTTCAAACTCCCCCTGGTGCAATGGCAGGATTCAAATCCAGGTCCCCAGGATATTATTGGGGTCTCTGGATTAATAGCACATCAATAATACCACTGGGTCTCTGCCTCCCCTTAGTGTGAATGAAAACAAAAGAAAAGTCATAAGATTCATTAAGGTTTTGATTCCCACATCATCCAAGACATTATCAATGCATTGTCTTTGGTCTTTTCTTGTTCACTCATGTGATGCGGTCATCACTGGCTGGCCAGCATTTATCACCTGTCCCTGGTTGCCTTTTAGTGGTGAGCTGCCTTCTTGAACCGTTGCTGAACATTTGCTGTAGAAGGAATAAAAATTGACCTCCAATTCGAGTTCGACAAGGGGACAACAGTCATTTGACTCATGAAGGATAGGTATGACGAGTTACAAGAACCTTGAATGACCAGGGATGTTATGACCTTAATCAAAAAGAGAAAGGAAATATATGCAAGGTGTAGGGGGATGGGAACTGAAAGCGGCCATAAAGTACATAAGAAAAGTAGGAAAGATCTTAAACAAAGACTTAGAAGGCCTGAAAGGGGTCATCAGTAAACAGAATTAAAGAGAATCCCAGGGCTTTTTACACACATATAAAATGTGGTTCTGCTCGCCGAGCTGGAAGTTTTTGCTGCAAACGTTTCATTCCCTGGCTAGGGAACATCATCAGTGCTGTTGGAGCCTCGTGTGAAGCGCTGCTTTGATGTTTCTTCCGGTATTTATATTGGTATTTATACCGGAAGAAACATCAAAGCAGCGCTTCACACGAGGCTCCAACAGCACTGATGATGTTCCCTAGCCAGGGAACGAAACGTTTGCAGCAAAAACTTCCAGCTCGGCGAGCAGAACCACAACAACGGATACCCGAGCTACAAATCTTCAATCAGATTTTAAACACATATAAAAAATAAGAGGGTAGCCATGGAAAGGGATGGCATTTTCAAGGACAATGGAGGGAACCTATGTGTGAAGTCAAAACAGTTAGGTTGGGTCGTAAATGAATATTTTGTGTCAGTAATCACAATGAGAAGGAATTGGTGGAGGATGATCTTAGGAAAGGGCGTGTTAAATTTCTAAACCAAGTTGTCATTAAAAAGGAAGTGGTGTTGAGTAACTTAAAAAGTATAAAGATAGGTAAATCCTGAGTCCTGGTGGGATCTATCCCAGAATATTGAGGGAAGCAAGGGAACAAATTCTTGGAGCATTGACAGACATTATTGTATCCTCTTTGGCCAAGGTGAGTCTGGAGAATAACCAATGTTGTCCTATTGTTTAATAAAGGAACAGGAATAATCCAGGAAATTACAGGCCTGTGAGCCTCATGTCAGTGATAGGGAAATTATTGGAAAAGATTCTCGGGGACAAGATCTTTATGAATTTGGAAGCAAATGATTTATTAGCAATAGACAACATGGTTTTGTGTGGGGGATGTCATGTCTCACTAACTTGATCAAGTGTTTGAAGAGGTGACAAAGATGATTGATGAGGGAAAAGCAGTTGATGCTGTCTGGATGGACTTTGACAAGGTCCCTCCTGGCAGACTGGGGCAAAAGGTCATATAGTATCAGGGGTAAGCTGGCAAGATGCATACAGGACTGGTTTAATCATAGGAGACAGAGGGTAGCGGTGGAAGGATGCATTTTGAAATGGAGGGCTGTGACTAATGATGTTACACAGGACTTGGTGCTGAGACCGCTGCTGTTCATGATCTACATAAATGATTTGGAGGAAAACATAGCTGGTCTAATTAGTACTTTGGTGGACAATGCAAAGGTTGGTGGAGTTGTGGATGGGAGAAGGATTATCAAAGGATATAGCAGGATATAGATCAGCTGGTGGCATGGGAAAAAAAAATGACAGATGGAGTTTAATCTGGACAAATTCGGGGTGATGCATTTTGGAAGGTCAAGTGCAGGTGGAAATTATACAGTCAATGGTAGAACCCTTAGGAGTATTGATATGCAGAGGGATCTGGAGGAAATAGACAGGTTGATGCAGCTTTTAGATAGGTGGCAGATGACCTTCGCTGTGCAGAAGTGTGAAATGACACATATTGGCATAAAGAACAGTATAAACCAAAGGAAACTCTTCTAAAGGGAAAGAGCTGATAGAGCTGGTTTTGTCAATACATGAGTCATTAAAGGTGGCAGGACAGGTAGAGGAAACAGTCATTAAAGCGCCATAATAGGGTCACTGGACCCAAAACGTTGATTCTGATTTCTCTCCACAGATGTTACCAGACTTTCTGATTTTCTCCAGCAATATCTTTTTTTTTGTTGCTGTTAATACAGTGTACAGCATTCTAGGCTTCAATATTAAGTGTACTATCTACAAGAAAAATTACAGAAATTCATCAAAGATCTTCAGACAGCACCTTCCAAACCCATGACCACTTCCATCTAGAAGGACAAGGGCAGCAGATATATGGGAATGCCACCACCTTCACATTCCCCTCCAAGCCACTCACCATCCTGACTTGGAAATAGATCACCGTTCCTTCATTGTCGCTGGATCAAAATCCTGGAATTTGCTCTTTAGTGGCATTGTAGGTCAACAGACAGCAGCTGGATTGCAGTGGTTCAAAAAGGCAGCTCACCACCATCTTCTCAAGACAACTAGGGACGGGCAATAAATGCTGGCCCAGTCACCGATGTCTGCATCACACTAAAAGATTCTTTTAAAAAGTAAATAAAGCACAAGAGAAGGGAAGTGATAAACCTATAAAACATTGTGTACAGTTCTGGCTGACACACTTTAGGAAGGATTGGAATGCATTGGAACGAGTCCAGAAAAGGTTTATAAGAATGGTTGTCGGGATGAAACATTTAAGTTATGAGGAAAGTTTGGAGAATTTGGGACTGTTTTCCTCAGAGAGGCAAAGTCATCGTAGGAGTTTCAAAAATTGTGAGGAGTCTGGACAGAACAGATAAGGAGAAGCTGTTCCAGCTTGCAAAAAGATCAAGAACCAGAAGACACCGTTATAAAGTATTTTGCACAAGGCAATTAAATGAAGTTACATGTTTAGCCAATTTTTTTGGCAGAAATGAAACGGCGAGATCCTGAATTGAGATATCTTCATTCAACCGCCATCTCATAAAGTGCATCAGAATTAATACCCAGCTGTTACTATTTGAAACAGTAGATTCATGAGAAAATGGAGTTCAGTTCAAATACCATCAGAAGAATGGGCAATAGGACTGGTCCCATCTGAAAAAAAGAGTTCCAAGCTACAAGTAGTTAGATTGTGAAACACATTGTCTGGAAATGCAGTGAAAGCAGGTTCAACTGAGGTATTCAAGAGTACATTGGATAATTATTTGGATGGAAATGGTGTGCAGGGTTCTGGGGGAAATGGCAGAAAATTGGCACTTGATAATAATGTTGGTGCAGGCACAATGGACCAAATGAACTCCATCTGTATTGTGACAATTTTGTTATCCTGTGGGTAATGAGGGTAATAGGAGTAGCACATCTCTAGTTTCAAGAAGGATGGATTGATGCACATATAAATCATCAGCTGCTTATAGTCATGCTTGATCTACTTTGTGCAGATTAGATCAAGTAGGAAATCTGGTAAGGTAGCACAGTGGCTCAGTGGTTAGCATTGCTGCCTCACAGCATCAGGGACCCGTGTTTAATTCCAACCTTGAGTGGCTGTCTGTGTTGAGTTTGCACATTCTCCCCGTGTCTGGGTAAGTGTGCTGCAGTTTCCTCCCACAATGCAAAGATGTGCAGGCCGGGTGAACTGGCCATACTAAATTGTCCATAGTGTAAAGTGCATTAGTCAGGGGTAAATATAGGGAAGGCAAATGGGTCTGGGTGCGGTACTCTTCAGAGGGTCAGTGTGGACTTGTTGGGCCAAATGGCCTATTTCCATACTGTAGGGAATCTAATCTAAATTTGGCTGAGTTGATATGGTTGGTTTGGCTACATGTTGAGGAATTAAGTTTCTTCTTTCGGATAGGGTCCAGGATGCATTTCAGGGAGGTCAGTTGCCCTTTGGGAAAGGTAATGTGCCCTTTGAAATTCCTAAAGAAGGCATTTGTGTTTATAAAAATGCATAAACTCATTTGAACTGTAAGCATATTAGAACTGTCAAATGAAGACAGCAAAGGGAGTTGTTAAGCTAAATTGTCAATAGATCCTTAATGGGAGCAATTAATTTGGACTATCAACAATGCTGTGCAAAGAACTGTCAAAGTATCATGGCATTTAAATTTCCGTCCCTTTCAGCATTTGAAATAAACTATCTTCAGTGTTTAAAAAGAAATGCTTGCTAATTCAGTCTGCTTTTTTGGCATACACCTGAGGGCTATCAGTACAGGGTTAGTAGTGACAGACTGATTTTACAACCTTCGGTTATCACAGTAAGGTACCTTCAGTTCAAAGTTTGATCAACATCTCCAAGTGGCTATAGACTTGTTGAAATGGGGATTTGATTTTAATACTTACTTTTAAAAGGGATTAAAAGAACTTAAATGGGCTTTTATTTCATAACACTGTTCTGTTGTGTAGACACAAGAAATTTATCTCATTGCATCTCAACATGAGTCCTTCAATCTACCTATGTTGGATGCTTGATGCATTAGTATGACAGACAAAGGGACTAAGGTAGTGGATTGGGGTCATGGGGTCAAGCTGGTACTAAATTATGTGTTGCTGGTCAAAGCACAGCAGGCCAGGCAGCATCTCAGGAATAGAGAATTCGACGTTTCGAGCATAAGCCCTTCATCAGGAATAAGAGAGAGAGCCAAGCAGGCTAAGATAAAAAGTAGGGAGGAGGGACTAGGGGGAGGGGCGATGGAGGTGGGATAGGTGGAAGGAGGTCAAGGTGAGGGTGATAGGCCGGAGTGGGGTGGGGGCGGAGAGGTCAGGAAGAGGATTGCAGGTTAGGAGGGCGGTGCTGAGTTGAGGGAACCGACTGAGACAAGGTGGGGGGAGGGGAAATGAGGAAACTGGAGAAATCTGAATTCATACCTTGTGGTTGGAGGGTTCCCAGGCGGAAGATGAGGCGCTCCTCCTCCAGCCGTCGTGTTGTTGTGTTCTGCCGGTGGAGGAGTCCAAGGACCTGCATGTCCTCGGTGGAGTGGGAGGGAGAGTTAAAGTGTTGAGCCACGGGGTGATTGGGTTGGTTGGTTCGGGCGGCCCGGAGGTGTTCTCTGAAGCGTTCCGCAAGTAAGCGGCCTGTCTCACCAATATAGAGGAGGCCATATCGGGTGCAGCGGATGCAATAGATGATGTGTGTGGAGGTACAGGTGAACTTGTGGCGGATATGGAAGGATCCCTTGGGGCCTTGGAGGGAAGTGAGTGTGGAGGTGTGGGCGCAAGTTTTACATTTCCTGCGGTTGCAGGGGAAGGTGCCGGGGGTGGAGGTTGGGTTGGTGGGGGATGTGGATCTGACGAGGGAGTCACGAAGGGAGTGGTCCTTGCGGAACGCTGATAGGGGAGGGGAGGGAAATATATCCTTGGTGGTGGGGTCCGTTTGGAGGTGGCGGAAATGGCGGCGGATGATACGTTGTATGCGGAGGTTGGTGGGGTGGTAGGTGAGAACCAGTGGGGTTCTGTCTTGGTGGCGGTTGGAGGAGTGGGGCTCAAGGGTGGAGGAGCGGGAAGTGGAAGAGATGCGGTGGAGGGCATCGTCGATCACGTCTGGGGGGAATCTGCGGTCCTTGAAGAAGGAGGCCATCTGGGCTGTGCGGTGTTGGAATTGGTCCTCCTGGGAGCAGATGCAGCGGAGACGAAGGAATTGGGAATATGGGATGGCGTTTTTACAGGGGGCAGGGTGGGAGGAGGTGTAGTCCAGGTAGCTGTGGGAGTCAGTCGGTTTATAATAGATGTCTGTGTTGAGTCGGTCGCCCGAGATAGAAATGGAAAGGTCTAGGAAGGGGAGGGAGGAGTCTGAGACAGTCCAGGTGAATTTCAGGTCAGGATGGAAGGTGTTAGTAAAGTTGATGAACTGTTCAACCTCCTCGTGGGAGCACGAGGCAGCGCCGATACAGTCATCGATGTAGCGGAGGAAAAGGTGGGGGGTGGTGCCAGTGTAGCTGCGGAAGATGGACTGTTCCACATATCCTACGAAGAGGCAGGCATAGCTGGGGCCCATGCGGGTGCCCATGGCAACTCCTTTAGTTTGGAGGAAGTCGGAGGATTGAAAAGAGAAGTTATTCAGGGTGAGGACCAGTTCAGTCAGTCGAAGGAGGGTGTCAGTGGAAGGGTACTGGTTGGTGCGGCGGGAAAGGAAGAAGCGGAGGGCTTTGAGTCCTTCGTGATGGGGGATGGAGGTGTACAGGGACTGGATGTCCATAGTGAAAATAAGGCGTTGGGGACCGGGGAAGCGAAAATCCTGGAGGAGGTGGAGGGCGTGGGTGGTGTCCCGAACGTAGGTGGGGAGTTCTTGGACTAAAGGGGACAGGACCGTGTCGAGGTATTGGGAGATGAGTTCGGTGGGGCAGGAGCAGGCTGAGACAATGGGTCGGCCGGGGCAGGCAGGTTTGTGGATTTTGGGCAGGAGGTAGAAACGGGCGGTGCAGGGTTGTGGGACTATGAGGTTGGAGGCGGTGGATGGGAGATCCCCTGAGGTGATGAGGTCCTGGATGGTCTGGGAGATGATGGTTTGGTGGTGGGAGGTGGGGTCGTGGTCAAGGGGGCGATGTGGGAGGTGGTTTAGCCTGCTTGGCTCTCTCTCTTATTCCTGATGAAGGGCTTATGCTCGAAACGTCGAATTCTCTATTCCTGAGATGCTGCCTGGCCTGCTGTGCTTTGACCAGCAACACATTTGCAGCTGTCCCAAAATCCACAAACCTGCCTGCCCCGGCCGACCCATTGTCTCAGCCTGCTCCTTCCCCACTGAACTCATCTCCCAATACCTCGACACGGTCCTGTCCCCTTTAGTCCAAGAACTCCCCACCTACGTTCGGGACACCACCCACGCCCTCCACCTACTCCAGAATTTTCGCTTCCCTGGTCCCCAACTCCTTATTTTCACTATGGACATCCAGTCCCTGTACACCTCCATCCCCCATCACGAAGGACTCAAAGCCCTCCGCTTCTTCCTTTCCCGCCGCACCAAACAGTACCCTTCCACTGACACCCTCCTTTGACTGACTGAACTGGTCCTCACCCTGAATAACTTCTCTTTTCAATCCTCCCACTTCCTCCAAACTAAAGGAGTTGCCATGGGCACCTGCATGGGCCCCAGCTACGCCTGCCTCTTCGTAGGATATGTGGAACAGTCCATCTTCCGCAACTACACTGGCACCACCCCCCACCTTTTCCTCCGCTACATCGATGACTGTATCGGCGCTGCCTCGTGCTCCCACGAGGAGGTTGAACAGTTCATCAACTTTACTAACACCTTCCATCCTGACCTGAAATTCACCTGGACTGTCTCAGACTCCTCCCTCCCCTTCCTAGACCTTTCCATTTCTATCTCGGGCGACCGACTCAACACAGACATCTATTATAAACCGACTGACTCCCACAGCTACCTGGACTACACCTCCTCCCACCCTGCCCCCTGTAAAAACGCCATCCCATATTCCCAATTCCTTCGTCTCCGCCGCATCTGCTCCCAGGAGGACCAATTCCAACACCGCACAGCCCAGATGGCCTCCTTCTTCAAGGACCGCAGATTCCCCCCAGACGTGATCGACGATGCCCTCCATCGCATCTCTTCCACTTCCCGCTCCTCCACCCTTGAGCCCCACTCCTCCAACCGCCACCAAGACAGAACCCCACTGGTTCTCACCTACCACCCCACCAACCTCCGCATACAACGTATCATCCGCCGCCATTTCCGCCACCTCCAAACGGACCCCACCACCAAGGATATATTTCCCTCCCCTCCCCTATCAGCGTTCCGCAAGGACCACTCCCTTCGTGACTCCCTCGTCAGATCCACACCCCCCACCAACCCAACCTCCACCCCCGGCACCTTCCCCTGCAACCGCAGGAAATGTAAAACTTGCGCCCACACCTCCACACTCACTTCCCTCCAAGGCCCCAAGGGATCCTTCCATATCCGCCACAAGTTCACCTGTACCTCCACACACATCATCTATTGCATCCGCTGCACCCGATATGGCCTCCTCTATATTGGTGAGACAGGCCGCTTACTTGCGGAACGCTTCAGAGAACACCTCCGGGCCGCCCGAACCAACCAACCCAATCACCCCGTGGCTCAACACTTTAACTCTCCCTCCCACTCCACCGAGGACATGCAGGTCCTTGGACTCCTCCACCGGCAGAACACAACAACACGACGGCTGGAGGAGGAGCGCCTCATCTTCCGCCTGGGAACCCTCCAACCACAAGGTATGAATTCAGATTTCTCCAGTTTCCTCATTTCCCCTCCCCCCACCTTGTCTCAGTCGGTTCCCTCAACTCAGCACCGCCCTCCTAACCTGCAATCCTCTTCCTGACCTCTCCGCCCCCACCCCACTCCGGCCTATCACCCTCACCTTGACCTCCTTCCACCTATCCCACCTCCATCGCCCCTCCCCCTAGTCCCTCCTCCCTACTTTTTATCTTAGCCTGCTTGGCTCTCTCTCTTATTCCTGATGAAGGGCTTATGCTCGAAACGTCGAATTCTCTATTCCTGAGATGCTGTGCTTTGACCAGCAACACATTTGCAGCTGTGATCTCCAGCATCTGCAGACCTCATTTTTTACTGGTACTAAATTAGCCAAAACATTGAATATATTTAAGAGGCGGCTAGATAAATCACTTGGGGTGAATGGGATCAAAAGTTATAGGGAGAAAGTAGGGTCAGGCTATTGAGTTGGATGATCAGCCATGGTCGTGATGAATGGTGGTGCAGGCTCTAGGGCCTAAATGGCCTTCTCCTGCTCCTATGTTTCATGATAGAGGCCCTAATAGGCTTTGGGAGAGGGTGGAGGTAACAAGTAGCTATATAAGACTTGGAAGTGGATACAATGGTACATGGCATGACATGGAGGTGGGAACAGGAGCATAGATGGAAGATATAAGGGAGCAATCCTGGCTATGTGGAATGCATGAGAAGATATTGGTTATATGAGAGGGGCAAATCAGCCTGAATTAGGCTGTGTTGCCCTACAGTCATTGCATGGCCATATGGGCTTTATTTGGCATGAAATGGGACTTCTATTCCTATCTAAGTGGGAGACCTTTCAATGAGATATACCACCTGATCAAATGGCCAACATCTCCCTTGTCCTAGCAGTGTGACTCGATGCAATGGCCACTCATTGTGGGAGTTGGCAATGGAAATGTGGAGTGTAGAACATGGAGGAGACTGCAATGGGCACAGAATGTCAAAGTAAAAGGCAGTCCGTTGACCAGGTGCTTTGTTGCTGGCTTTTCGGAAGTGGCATGGGCACTTGCTGAAGTCTCCTTTGCCTAGAAGAATCATCTCAGTTGGCCTTTTATGGCCTCAAATGGCTTTGATTTAATGGGCCACTCAACCTTTCTCCTGCTGTAGTTAAAATACTCACAGGATGGTTGGGGAAGAGTAGACAACAGGAATTGTTCTGCTGCCATGACATCTAATTCCACATCGTTTGCCAAAACACGGCTAATAATTTATTAGAAAATCCCCAGAATGTTGCTGAGAAAGTGACACGCATTCAAAGTACAAATCCAAGTCTAAACTACGGACTCACTTTGATTACCCGAGGAAATCTCAATTTATGGTTCCATCTCACAGTCTTTATTTCTTGTTTTTGGTCAATCTAAGGATTCTAAATAACTTAACATAAAGGATGCGACTTGCAGAAGGTTATCAAACAGATGAAATGAGTTCTCAAGCACTAGAATGTTGAGCAGAACTGTGAAAGCAGAACTTCAGCCTCTTATCAGCTTTATCTCTAACTCTGAATGCACCATATAAAATATATGATAGTGTATTGGTGCACAGAAATATAAAAGTAAATGTCCTGTCCTGATCATGGTGTTGTTGATAGGTGTATGGGGATGAAGATCGCAAACAAGCGGATTTTGACTTTATTACGCAATGCCATTGTAGTTTTGCAATGTGGATGTTAAATGGGCTACAAATGGTCTCAGAGAATGTGTGTGAGAGCCACATTAAGCACCTGAACTTCATATAAATTCATGATTACTGCTAGCGGCTATGATTTCCCAGGGCTTTTTTAAGGCCATACATTTGTTGATGGCTTTAAAATGAGTTCTAATTTAAAAACTGTTTCCTCAGTTACTGTCCCCTGTTCTTTCAAAAATTTCATCTTTTTCTTTATTTTATCTTGTGATATGGCCATCACTGGCTAAGACAGTGTTTCTTGCCCATCCTGGATTTGTGAAGAGTCAACCACATTGAGGTTAGTCTTAAGTCACATGTAGGACAGACCAAGTAAAAATGGAAGGTTTCTTTCCTGCAAGAAGGTTAGTGAACCAGATTGATTTTTTTAAAGAATAAACGACAATGCATATATTTAATCTGAATCAAAATTTCATCATCTGTAATTTTTGGATTCAAACTCAAGTCTCTGAACATTAGCTTGGAGTTCCAGATGGCTAGCTCAGTGACACTGACACTATACCAGCCTTTGCAACTTACAGTTAGTTTAAAATCAAGGCAACGGCAGCTAAAATGCATTGGTTAACACGTCAACAGGATGTAGCTAGGGTAAAGAAAATTGTCATCTGTTTTTGCAATTTCAACAGATTGTATTGTTTTAGTGAAGGGTTGTTATTACAGCTGAGCCCATCATAATGTTCAGAAAAAAGGTATAGAACCATTTATCGTAGCATGAGAACTGTTCTTATTTTGATTAAATTTTATGAGGTTATCAAAGGATTATCTGTCCTTGATGTTATAAGTGAAATATAGTATAAAACAGATTGATCCTTTGAGGTGATTTAGGTTTCATGAATGGAAGTTATTTTAAGTATGAAGTGTGTTTACATTTTTTTCTTATTCATGAGTCCTGTTTTGCCCATTGTGGATACAGGGTAAGTGGCCGTGAAAGTTACATGAGAGCCATAGGGGTGCAAGGGAAAATCAGGAATGATGGAATATAAGGTTTTGGATTTGGAGGTCACAGATATCTAAGATAGACATTCCATTATTTCAAGAAAATTTTAAGTTCATTAAAATGCAACAGTTTGGATATTGTAATTTATATATTTTCGAAATATGTATTGTTAAGTTTGGGCTTTCTGTGCTTCGGAAAGTATTAATTAACTCAAAAGGATGTTTGTAGGCATGGTGATTTCCTTTAAAGATGTTTCTGAGGCCAAGTTTGAGAATTGATGGGGACTTGAGTGCCACTAATGGATTGTTGTTTCCTTTATATTGTTTTGTGAACTGACAGTAAAATTAGTAGAATGTCAAGATTTGTTACAGATTTCTGGAAACTGTTTCTGAAGATTGTTAAGGGAAATACCTTTAGTTTACAGAGTGAGTTTGTTTTTATTTTGCATTATATTTTGAGCTGTCATGTGAAGTCCTTGGATGAAGATGGCTGTCATAGGGTCATAAGGCAATATGATATGAAGGCGTTGATATACTGTACCTTTAGCAGAGTTGAAAAGATGGCAAGGACAAAGCACACAGAGTCCGGAACAAGGTAACAACGTAACACTTGGTCAAAACAAATAGTGCAGATGAGTTGCCATGATACAAAAACAAATCCAAATTCAGCCAATCAGTTTAAATTATGCCCCAAGATACTAGAATTCTATCAAATTTTAATTTCATATTTTGATAATTTTAAAACGAATGAAATGATCTGGTGTTTTGTGGTATAAAACTGGACATTTCCAACAGCTAGAGGGAGAACTGCCAAGCCACTAACAAGTACAGACTGCCAACAGAATAGTTCTCTGAAAGGTACCTGCCTATAAGAAGTTTGTGCAGCAGAACATCGAAAAAATAACAGAGGAAAATCTGCAGAGGAAGATACAAAGAGAAGATTTAATAGCTGACCGGGTTTGAAAGTTGATTTTTTAATAAATCTTAATTGGATTTTCTTTTATCAGATAAGTACGGAAGAATGGCAGGTAAAAGAAAGGCTTAAGAGAAAGGACTTGTAAATAGTTGTTCATTTTGATATTCTCTGTTGGAGTTAAAGAATAAAGTTGTTAATATTTACTTTAAATAATGGCCTCTGGGCATAGTTCTTTGCGTCTCAAATTTTAACAGATTATGGCACAAGTGGCTTAAATTAGCAGAGGGGTTTACCCCATGTCGTAACACATACAACACAGAAACAGACCCTTCAGTCCAACTCATTCATGCTGACCAGGTTTCCAAAACTGAACTAATCCCACGTCTCTGCATTTGGCCCATATTCCTCTAAACTTTTCTATTCATGTCCAAATGCCTTTTAAATGAGGTAACTGTACCTGCATCTACCAGTACTAATGACAGTTCATTCAACATACTAATCACCTTTTGTGTAAAACGTTGCCCCTCATGTCCTTTTAAATCTTATTCCTCTCACCTTAAAAATATGCTCCCTAATTTGGAATGCTCCACCTTTGTGAAATGACCTTTGATAATCATCTTACCCATGCACCTAATGATTTTATAAGCCTCTATAAGATCATCCTTCAACATCCTACACTCCAGTGAAAAAAGACCCAGTCTATTCAGCCTCCCCTTGTTACTCAAACTCCCTATTCTTGGCGATGTCCTGGTAAATCCTTTCTGTATGCTTTCCAACTTAATAATATCCTTCCCACATCAGGGCAATCAGAACTATAGAGAGTACTCCAAAAGTGACCTCACCACCATCCTGTACAACTTCAACATGAAGTCCCAACTCCTCTGACCAATGATGGCAAGCATGTTAAGCATCTTCTTTACCACCTGGTCTTCCTGCCATGGAACGTTAAAATTACTGTGTACCTGAACTGCTCGATCTTTCTATTCAGCAATATTTCCCACAGCCCTACCATGAATTGCAAAAGTTCTGCCCTTTATGTCTTACCAAATGCAACAACTCGCACGTATTCAAATTAAAATTAATTTGCCACTTCTCAGCGCATTGTCCCTGTTGATCAATATCCTTTTGTAAACTAAAATAACCTTCCCTGTTCACTATACCACACAATTGTGATGTCATCCACAAATTTACTAACCATGCTTCTAAAATTCTCATCCAAATCCTTTATATAAATGAAAGCAACAATCAAGTATTGCTCCTGAGAAGGGAATGATGTAATGAACCAGATTGCTTTAGAGTTAATCCTAGTCTCAAATTGTTGCAATAAAACCCTGAAGAGACAATGTCAAGTTGCGTATATTTAAGCTCAGATGTATAATAACTCCTGAAACTATCTGCACTTATAGTCTATATTTTAAAATCACAACTGATTTAAACATATTGCGATGTTACAAACAGGGATTCACTTATGAGATTTACACAAATGTGGGCTTTGGATGCTATACACAGTACGTCTTTGAATGTTGCCTCAGATATGAGCTTGGGTACGCTCCAAAACCTATTGTTTTTCTTTTCATTTTATACAGGAGTGTTTGACATTAAAGGAATTATGCTTTTGCTGTGTGTTTTAAAAATTGAATTTGTACAAAAAGTAAGCAATTTGATTGATTCTGTTTTATCTTCATTTCTTTCATTTATAAACTTCCATTCTATTGTGAAAGTAAAATATGCACCTTTACAGCTTATGTTTGAGCAATGGTGCATATTTTACTTTCACAATCAAACCAAAACAAATCTAAATATGATCTCTCAAACCTAATTTCAGTTTGGGATCATAACAAAATGATTCAATAGCTAAATCAAGAAGAAAAGTACTCAACACTTGACAATTGGGGAAGTTCACTGATATCAAAGGATGAATGGACAAATGCTACAGAGTTGCTGGTAATGGCAACAAGGTACTATCTAGCTGGAGTGTTAGTTGACTCTCCACTGGGACTTCCTCTATCTTTCCTGGTCTATTTTCTCTTGTAGGTGACAGTTTTTGGATGACCACTACCACCTAAACAGATTCCTTGTTAATACACTTAGTTTCTAGGCACTTGAAGTTTACCTTGAGTCAATTGAATGTTCATATCCTTCAATCCAATGAATGTTGTGCACATAAACAGAATGTCAGGATTGTTACCTCCCAACTGCACAAGGCGCTGGTAAGACTACAGCTAAAATATTGTGAACACTTTTGGGTCCCGTATCTAAGGAAAGATATGCTGATATTGGAACAGTCCAAGAAGATCCACTAGGTTGATACCAGGTATGAAAGGACCAGTCTTATACGGATAGATTCAGTCGACTGGACATATATGTCTTGGAATATACAGTAATAAAAAGTAACCTTATTGAAATATGCAAGATTCTTCAGAGAGTTGAAGATTATATGCAAAAGCCCAGAATACATAATCTAAGAATAAGTGATCAAACATTCAAGTCAGCGATGAGGAGAAATTTAATCTCTCACAAGATTGTGTATCTTTGGAATTCCTTACCACAGAGGGCTGTTGAGGCTGGGTCATTTAAGCATATTCAAGATTGAGATAGACCGATTATTAATCAGTAAGGGAATCAAGGATTTTGGGGGGAAAAGCAGAAGCGTATAGTTGAGCATTGTCAATTCAGCCATGAGCTTATTGAGTGGTGGAACAGACTGAGTAGGCTGAACGGCCTACTTCTGCTCATAATTTGTATCTCTTTAGATCAGCTTGAGGTCATTCATTAGTTCATTCAAAGTATTGTATGAATAATAAATATACAGGGCACTATACAACTCCTTGACTTCAACTTAGCATGTTCATTACTAGGAGTGTAATATTTGTGAACTTTATCTCTGGTTGTTTCAAAATGGCCATGCTTTTGCTGAGAAAGTTTTCAGCTTTGTGGCAGCAGTTTCTATACTATACAGATTTCTAGATAATGCTAGAAAATACTAATTAATTATGAGTTGTACGTCCTTACAGGATTGGATTTGGGGCTCATGGAGATGATATGCTGAGGCTTGGAACAGTAATGCAGTGCACAAGGGAGCACAATGATGACTCATGGGCTAAGGAGGGGTGTGAGGGGTAAGGATGCAATGACCTGGCATTCATCTTTAAAGGTGAGCTCCCAGAGAATAGAGAAAGGTATTGTAAGCTACCGACATTTGTATCTCAGTATTAGCTCGTCAACAGTTTGCGATTCTGCCATGCACTGGAGAGAAACAAGATGGTCCCAATTCCTGACCTCAAAGTTAACTGGCTGATGCAGCTAGCTGACTTCTTCCATAGATATCCTATATTAAAGTTTGTTCATCAACATTTCATGGCATACTCTGTGGGCAGTGGCCACCTCCACCCTTCCTCCAGTAATGTTGGCATTAGCAGAATACCAGATGATATTGACCTATCTCAAACTTATTCAAAACACACTTTCACATTTTGCAACTGCACATTGGAGTTTACCAACACCTTACATTGCAATGCTCCTGCCAGCTTGCTTGGATGCAGAAACACTAATCTGAACAGAATGTATTTTACAGATTTTCGCTTGCTTTCTTAGCATTGACTCACAGCCTCTCTGACTTGCCTTGCCTTTAAGCATTCAGAGAAAATCAGGCAATCTGGCATGGTTGCCAGCACTGAACAGTTAAGCAGATGAACATATTGCTGTATGGCACTGTGCTATGTCATGCCACACCCTTGGCATATGCCAGCAGATTTACACCTGCAAGCACACTGTATGTGATTCAGACAAATAGGTATGAATGTCACAGGGGACTAATCACATTTAATAAATCACATTCTATTTACTTATCTGTGAAAAATTTGTTGGTATAATCAAAAAGCTAAACATCAGGAATCCATAAGATAGTTAGGTAGGTGTTAATCAATAGGCTAGAGTTATTAAAATAGTTGCTATAGTTTTGAGGGTGGAATTTTCTTTGAGGAATCAGGAATGCTGAGTTGGAAATCTCAAATTGGGAAGCAGCTGATCCATTTCCTTCATAAGGGCCTCAGCTACTATAGATTCAATCCAGGGAGGTGAAGGCCCTTTTAGAAGTGGGTCCGCTTGGCTTCAGAGAAGGGCCCAAGCAGCAATGGCGGTGGTGGGTCGGGACATTGATAGCTTACAATACCCATCTCTATTTTCTGGGAGATACAAATGGCTGGAAATAAAATGGTTCCTGTTTACTACTGAGACTCAGCACTCATCGTTTGAATCTTCACGGGAAAATTGAGCATTTTTTTCTTGATGTCAAGGAGCAGAGCTTTTTCATTTTTGCAGTGTTTTCCCAAATTTCTCACTATTTCCTACGTCACTAGGAAAATTATCGTGTCCATCAAATTTGCTAACAGGCCCCGTACTACCTGAAAAAACTCATCTGCATTCCTTGGGGATGTGTTGAAATGTCCCTGGCCTTGGTCAAACTCAGTCGAACAACCACAAAAGTGATAAACTGAAATGGTGAGAGGGGTGACCTTATAGAGGTTTACAAAATTATGAGGGGCACGGATAGGGTAAATAGACAAAGTATTTTCCCTGGGATTGGGGAGTCCAGAACTAGAGGGCATAGGTTTAGAGTGAGAGGGGAAATTATCAAATTATGACCTCAGCTTAAATCTATGAACAAACACAATCCATTGAAAATCTCCAGAGAGACAAAAGTATAGATCAGCACAAATTCCTGTACGACATAAGAAGGACATTGGAGTCACACTATTGTAATCAGCTGATTAACAGTTGATTGATGAGTTCATATACTTACGCAATTACAACATTCAACAAAGGAAGTATTTCTGTGGAATTCAACAAAAACAAGATTAACACTTCATGAGTTTATAGTAAACTTTGATTTCAAATAGTTTTGAAAGTATTGTGACATGTACATTTGAACAACCAAAACAAACTACAATGAGCTAGGCAAGGTAGAATTGAACCATCTGTTCATAAGATTACAACAGTCATGGTACTCACAAACTGATATTGTCTCCTTGCACTCTTCCTCTTGGGCAAGGGAATTCAATGTAACTCTTCTGAGGAGTGACAATTGTCATTGAATTGCTGATTTTACTCCTGCTTCTTCATTCAAATGTTCATTTCTGGCTGGACTTCATATCCCAGAGGCTTCAGAAATATGGAGGGTACTCTTGAGATCAAACAGTTCCCCTGTGAACCAGGATAATGCAGCAGAAACAGCGTGTCTCTTTTTTATGCCACTAGCTGTCTTGTTATGTTAATAGTTTAAGTCGCCTGAATTCTGTGTTAATTCTGCTATTTCCAGTTCTGATCACAGTGAAAATGTTTTCAAAGATAAAATCTGCAATTATTCATTATCCAGCAGCTGACATTTGTTTGTTTAGTATTCACTACCGTTTACCCACCCGGATAGTTTTCATCCCCATTGTCCTGGTCACCTGACAGCATTAACACCTCTCACGCCTGAACAGTGTTCACTCCCTTCAGTCCCCCGCTTCCCGAACAACATTGATGCCTCTCAGCTTCAGAGAGTGTTCATCCTGTGCATTCACCCCCTTCACCAACAGCATTAACACCTTTTACCCTCAACAGTGTTCACCCCCTTTAGTGCCCCACTCCCAGACAGCATTAACCCATTCACTCCTTCATTGACATCAACTTATCTGCAAAATGATACTTATCAACATCAACAATCTGACACCTTATCTACCTGTACAGCCTGTAATGGTTGCACCATGAAATTCAGGGTATCCTGACTTGGAAGAGTGCAGAGAAAGAGTGGTTGGGGTGTTGACAGATCCTCATACCCAGAGTATTCCTCCCCAGAATTATCTTTGCTAATTCATGCACAAATGGCAGGCAATGACATCTCCAACAAGACAGCATCTAACCAGCTATCCTTGAGTTCAATTATATTACATCACTGAATGCTTCACTATCAACATATTATTGACTAGAAAATGAACAGGATCAGGTATAGAAATCTAATGGCTCCAAGTCCAAGTCAGAGGCCTTGAGTTTATGGTGTATATCACTACTCCTGTCTCCCCAAAGCCTATCAAGCTTTTACAAGGCACAAGTCAGGAGTATGATGGGATACTTTCCACTTGCCTAGAACATTCAAATACCTCAACACCATCCAGATCATAGCAGCATTTGCCCCCCATCTTCAATGTCCATTCCCTTCACTTCCAACACACAGTGGTCGCAGTGTGTACCATTTACAAGATGCAATGCAGCAACTCACCAAGGAAACTTCAACAGTAACTTCCAATCCTGCAGCAACTATCGCGCAGGAGAATAAGAGCAGCCAATACATGGGAACACCATCACCTGTATGTTTGTCTTCATGCCACACGCCAACCTGATTTGGGGCAGTATTGCCATTCCTTCACTGTTACAGGGTCAAAATACTGAACTTCCCTTCCCAAAAGCACAATGTGTGTCCTTACACCACAAGTACAGCAGTGGTTCAAGAAGACAACACACCACACCTTCTCCAGAGCAGTTAGAAATGGGCAATAAATGCTGGCCCAGCAAGTGATCCCACAACCGCAAAGAAAATTAGATTAGATTACTTACAGTGTGGAAACAGAACCTTCAGCCCAGCAAGCCTACACCAACCATTCCCCTAACACTATGGGCAATTCACCTAACCTGCACATTTTTTGGATTGTGGGAGAAGACCAGAGCAAACCCACACAGACACGGGAAGAATGTGCAAACTCCACCCAAAGAGTCACCTGAGGCAGGAATTGAACCCAGGTCTCTGGTGCTGTGAGGCAGCAGTGCTAACCACTGTGCCACCACACCACCGCCCCAAAAATGCCTTTCTGAAATCTCTCCAATACATTAATATTCTTCACTCAAAAGCATTGTGCAAACTTGTGCAAAAAGTTTAAATGTGTTTCAAATCTGTTTCAGCGCCAAAGCAGTTTCATTAATCTGCTTTGACATGATTTTGAATGGTTATGTCTTCACTTGTCAAACCAGTAATCGAAAAATCAAAAATGACAGGTCTGCCAAGAATCAGTGCTGCTCAGAATTTTACAATATGATGTGTTCATTCTTTAATGTTGATCAAATTGATTATTTTCAGATTTTAAGCTTATTTTTCTTAAGCGCATGCCACAGTATCTAATCACAATAATATCTGTAGTTTTAATTAAGATATCTACTTTTTCACTACATAGATGGATTATCTATGTCATGCAGCACCTCCAAATATCAGACAGATGATATCTTTATCTCACTGCTTTTGGCCAGAGCAAGGAAGACTTTTTTTAAAATGTTGCAGTAACGGTGAGAATCATAGAATCATAGAATTTTACAGCGCAGAAGGAGGCCATTCGACTCATCGTGTCTGTACTGGCTTGCAAAAGAGCTACCCAGCCAGCCCCACGCTCCAGCTCTATCTCCATAGCCCTCTAACTTTGTCACTTTCAATTATATATCCAGCTCTCTGGAATCCACCTGCTCTACTCTCCTGGGCACAGCATTCCAAATCCTAACAACTAAAGACATTTCTCCTCATTTCACTCCTAGCTCTCTTGCTGACAATCTTATATTGTGACTCCTTGTTACTGACATGCCACCTCGTGGAAACAGAACATCCTTCTTTACTCTGTCAAAATTTCACAAGGTCTATTCTTGTGCAGAAATCTACAAATGGTAAATGCAGTTGCAGTGGTCCCAGCTGATGGTAAAGCTGGTCAAGTCAGATCTCAAAGTGAAATCTGGCTTCATAGATTACCATTTCACATTTGCAGTCGCTTACGAACATAAGAACAGGAGTAAGTCACTGTGACTGCCGTACCATTCAATATGATCATGACACATCGAAAGCTTCAGTGCCTTTTTTCCATTCCATCCCCATTGGTAATCAGAAATCTATCAACTTATACCTTAAACATACACAAAGGCTAAACTTTCAATCCATTTTGCGACAAAGAATTCCAAAGGTTCACTATCAATACAACACAATACAGCACAGCAACAGACTATTTGGCCCACCAAGCCCGTGTTGATTTCTAATCCTTATTTAAACCTGTTTCTTACTGCCCATGTGCAGTATCTATCCCTCTGTTTGCCTCACATTTTGAATGTTGCAAACATCTCTCCTTTCACCACCTCTGTGCCAGTGCACTCATCACTCTCTGGGCAAAATAATTTCCCCACATCTCTCCCCTCTCTCTTGAACCTGTGCCTTCTTGCAGTTGACCTTTCCACACTCTGACTACCCACCCTTTCTATGCCTCTCACAATTTTGTAGACATCTATCAGCTCACCCCTCACCCTCCATCTTTCTAGTGAAAACAATCTGAGCTTATCCAAACCCTGTTCATAACTAAAACCCTGCAAACCAGGCAACCTGGTAAACATTCTCTGCACCCTCTCCAAAGCATCCATGCCCTTCTTGTAATATGGTAACCAGAACTGCATGCAATATTCCAAATGTAGCCTAAATAAAATTTTATAAAGCTGTAACATAACTTATCAAGTTTTATACTCAGTGCCCTGGCCAATGAAGGTAAGTGTGCTGTATGCATTTTTGACCACCTATCCACCTGTGTTACTACTTTTAGGGACTTGTGGACCTGTACATCAAGATCCCTCAGTTTGTCAATGCAACTAAGGGTTCAGCCATTTATTGCTTAATTCACACTTGAATTTGATCTTACAAAATGCATCATCTCAGATTTGTCCAAGTTAAACTATATTTGCCATTTCTGTGCCCAAATCTGCAATCTTTCTATATTCTTTGACGATCGTCTTCACTACCTGCAACTCTGCCAACTTTGGTGTCATCAATAAACTTACTAATCAGGCCATCTACATGTTTCTCCAGACCGTATAAATGTTACAAATAACACAGGTCCCAGCACTGATACCTGTGGAACATCACTAGTTACTGATCTCCATTCCAAAAAACACCCTTCCACTACTACTCTCTGTCTCTCATGACCAATCTAATTTTGTATCCAAACAGCCAGCTCCTCCTGGATCCCATGAGACTCTACCTTTTACACCACCTTGCTATGGGGTGCCGTATCAAAAGTCTTACTAAAGATTATGTGGATAACATCCGCTGTCCTTCCCTGACTAATCATTCTGGTCACCTCCTCAAAAATCTCAATCAAGTTGGTAAGTCATGGCCTTCTCCACACAAACCCATGCTGTCCATCACTAATAAGTCAATTTGCTTCCAAATGTCAATAAATCTTGTCTCTCAGAATCTTCTCCAATAGCTTCCCCATCATTGACGTCAAACTCACCAGCCTGTAAAAACCTGGATCATCTCTGTTTCCCTTCTTGCACAAAGGAACAACATTGGTTATTCTACAACCTCTGGAACCTCTCCTGAGAACAAAAAGGATGTAAAGATGTCATTTAAGGCCCCAACTATTTTGTCCCTTGCATCCCGCAGAATCCTGGGATAGATCCCATCTGGGAACTTGTCAATCTTAATGTATTCCAAGACACTCAACATTTTCTCCTTCATTATGTTGATTTGCCCAAGAGTATTCAAACACCTTTCCCTAACCTCAACACCCCTCAAGCTCCACTGTTTGGTGAATACTGATGTAAAGTACTCATTATGAACCTCACTATGTTTAATCCTCTGATTATAAAAAAAACTCATCATCTCAGACCTTAGTGGCATAATTTTATTTTTTATATTTTTCCCCCAAATAAGCAACAAGTCTGCATTTAACTTGTCAATACCTTGACATATTTATTGGTTTCAGTTAGATCATCTCTCGTTCTTCAAAACTCCTGGGAAAGCAGTTTATCCAATCTCTATGTGGCAGTCCTGCAATCCTGTGAACCAGTTTGCTGAACTTGTTTCGCTCTTTCTCTTTGGTAATGATATTTTTTCTCAGATAAGGAGATCAAATAATACATTGTATTCCCGGTGCTGTCTGGCAAAGCTCTGGTGCAATTAAAATAAGTCTTTGCATTCCATTAGCTTTCCTTATATATTGTTGCACTTGCATTCTAGCTTTCCCCAACTTATCAACATTGTTGCCTAGGTCATTTTGTATATTTTAATTTTTAAGGAATTCTCTGCAAATCTATTCCTTCAATCAAATTGGATTACCTCACACTTTTCCACATCATATTCCATCTTCCACATTTTTTACTATTCACTAAGGCTGTCCAAATCCTTCCGAAACTGCTTTACATCTTACTCACAGCATACAGTTCCACTAAGACTTGTACAATCGATACATTAGGAATTTTTACTTTAGTCCCTATCTTCCAAATCACTGATACATATTGCGAACCATTGGTTATTCATTGAAAATACGCACACTAAACTGCTTATGTTCTTTAGCAAAAGAACATATGTTTATTATACAAAAGAAAAAAAGTCATATATTCGACGGTTTAAAAAAATCTTGCAATAACCATAGAGTCATAGAGTCATGGAGATGTACAGCACAGAAACAGACCCTTCGATCCAACTAGTCCAACCTGCCTGCACCTGGCCCATATCCCTCCAAACCCTTCCTACTTATACACCCATGCAGATGCCTTTTAAATGTTGCTATTGTACTAACCTCCATCACTTCCTCTGGCAGCTCGTTCCATACAAGTACCACCCTCTGCATGAAAAAATTGCCCCGTAGGTCTCTTCTATATCTTTCCCCTCTCACCCTAAACCTATGCTCTCTAGTTCTGGACTCCCCCACACAAGGGAAAAGACTTTGTCTATTTATCCGATCCATGCCCCTCATGATTTTATAAATCTCTATGAGGTCATCTCTCAGCCTCCGATACTCCAGGGAAAACAGCCCTCACCTATTCACCCTCTCCCAATAGCTCAAATCCTGGCAACATCAAATCTTTTCTGAACCCTTTCGAGTGTCACAGCATCTTTCTGATAGGAAGGAGACCAAAATTGTACACAATATTTCAACAGTGGCCTAATCAATGTCCTGTACAGCCGTAACATGACCTCCCAACTCCTGTACTCAATACTCTGACCAATAAAGGAAAGCATGCCAAACTCCTTCTTCACAGTTCTGACAACTTGATAAGTTCTATACAAATTCTCACAGTTCGGAGCTTTTGTACTCTTAAAAAGTTTCGGCTCCATTAAAACAGTTCTTCTGAACTGAAACCTAATAATAGTCCTGGGTCTGTTTTCTCTGTATGTCATAAAATATTAACTTTGGAAACACTTGAATAATTCAAACCTCTAACATAAATGATATCCTTTCTTGGAAATGATATCTTTAGTTCACTGGTCCAAATGACTTTCTAACCTCTCTTAAAAATAGCTTCACAGAACAGAAATTATGCATCCATTTTATCTTTATCTTGAAATTCAAATTTCCAAATGATAATAATATGATTTAAACTTTCATCACATTCATGAAAGAAACAGTATATTGATATTTTTTCTGAAGTCCTGCAATTCTATATATCACTGGTAATGTAGACTGGTGTAATTAACCCTGGACCTGTGTGGCCAAAACACATTCTTGTTTTGAACACAACAGTTTTCTACAAATCCAACACCATTCTGAACAGATGTCATAAGCTTGAGATTGGCTTGCAAATCCTATTCACCTATGACCAGTACAGTTCAAGCACAATATTGCTTTTAAAATTTTTTTCTTTGTTTTCAAATTCCTACAACTCATCACCCTTCACTATCTCTTTGCCTCCTTTAGCTCAAGCACTCCAAGATAGCTGCACCCATCTAACGCTGACCTCTTATGAACTCCGGTGTTTAAGCAAGTCTACCACTGGTGGCCATGCTTTTAATTGCTTTGGCCTTACATTCTGGAATATATGCTTGACCCGTCTTCAACAACCCGTCTTCAGCAAGGCATTTGATAAGGTTCCCCATGGTAGGCTTGTTCAGAAGATCAGGAGGAATGGGATACAGGGAAATTTAGCTGTCTGGATACACAATTGGCTGGTTGACAGAAGACAGCTAGTGGTAGTGGAAGGAAAGTATTCTGCCTGGAAGTCAGTGGTAAGTGGTGTTCCACAGGGCTCTGTCCTTGGGCCTCTATTCTTTGTAATTTTTATTAATGACTTGGATGAGGAGATTGAAGGATGGGTTAGCAAGTTTGCAGGTGGGAGGTTGGATGTGACGTTGACAGTATAGAGGACTGTTGTAGGCTGCAGCGTGACATTGACACGATGCAGAGATGGGCTGAGAGGTGGCAGATGGAGTTCCACCTGGATAAATGTGAAGTGATGCATTTTGGAAGGTCGAACTTGAAAGTTGAGTACAGAATTAAAGACAGGCTTCTTGGCAGTGTGGAGGAACAGCGGGGTCTTGGTGCGCAGGTACATAGATCCCTTAAAATTGCCACCCAAGTGGACAGGATTGTTAAGAAAGCATATGGTGTTTTGGCTTTCATTAACAGGGGGATTGAGTTTAAGAGCTGTGAGATCTTGTTGCAGCTCTATAAAACTTTGGTTAGACCGCACTTGGAATACTGTGTCCAGTTCTGGTCGCCCTATTATTGGAAAGATGTGGATGCTTTGGAGAGGGTTCAGAGGAGGTTTACCAGGATGCTGCCTGGAATGGAGAGTTATCTCACAAAGAGAGATTGACTGAGCTCTGACTTTTTTCATTGGAAAAAAGAAGGAAGAGAGGGGACCTAATTGAGGTGTAAAGATAATGAGGCATAGATACAGTTGATAGCCAAAGACTTTGTCCCAGGGCAGAAACTGTTGACACGAGGGGTCATAGTTTTAAGCTGTTTGGCGGAAAGTATAGAGGGTATGTCAGAGGCAGCTTCTTTACGCAGAGAGTTGTGAGAGCATGGAATGCATTACCAGCAGCAGTTGTGGAAGTGAGGTCATTGGGGATATTTAAGAGACTGATGGACATGCATATGGTCACAGAAATTTGAGGGTTCATACATTAGGTTTACCTTTCATGAGGATCAATGGTCGGCACAACATCGTGGGCTGAAGGGCCTGTTCTGTGCTGTACTGTACTATGTTCTATGTTCTATGTTCTAAAACTCTGCTTCACTTGTCTTTTTTGAAACACTCCTGAAAATCTACCTCTTTGGCAAAACTCTGGTCACTGTCCTATTACTTCCTTATCCGATGTTGTATTATATTTTATTTACCAAGATCCTGTGAGATAGTGCCTTTAATATCATGGAATATTTAAATGAACTGTGAAGTATCTTTAAAAATTCTATGATATTGAATGCACTATATGAATGTGCATATTTTTAAATTATCACCATCCAAAATGATGTTTGGAAAGCAGACTTTCTGACAATATCCTTTGAGAGTCTGACAGTAATCTTGGAGTACAGTGGTCTGCATTGTATAGAAATTACTTAATTATATGTCAACAGATAAAATTCACCAAAGTTAAAGAAAAGGTGAACAGAATCTGATTTTATCCTCTATAGTATCGCACAGTGCTTCAGAGTCAAATGGAGGTAAGAGAGAAAAGGTTTCCTTCACAGCTGAAAATTGGGTCTTGGAGTTTTTGTTGTATTGTGAGTAAATATGTGGCAATGAAATGCAGTTACCTGCATCATTATGAACCAAAACTGGGAAGTACAATCATGTTGAATAGTGCTGTCTCACTGAGCACAGACATGAAAGACAAATAGCCACCTTGATATGCCATAAATATTTGGTGTTTCTAAGTTAGAATTGCTAAGCTGTTTGCAACCAAGACACGGGTTCACACCAGGATGTGGGCAGCATGGTGGCTCAGTGTTTAGCACTGCTGCCTCACAGCACCAGGGGCCTGGGTTTGATTCCTGCCTATCTGTGCTGAAAATGTGTTGCTGGAAAAGCGTAGCAGGTCAGGCAGCATCCAAGGAATAGGAGATTCGACATTTCGGGCATAAGTCCTTCTTCAGGCTTATGCCCGAAATGTCGAATCTCCTGTTCCTTGGATGCTGCCTGACCTGCTGCGTTTTTCCAGCAACACATTTTCAGCTCTGTTCTCCAGCATCTGCAGTCCTCACTTTCTCCTCCTGCCTATCTGTGTGGAGTTTACACATTCTGCGTGGGTTTGCTCCGGTTCCCTCCCACAGTCCAAAGATGTGCAGGTCAGGTGAATTGACCATGCTAAATTATCCATCATGTTAGTCAGGGATAAATATAGGGTAGGGGATTGGGTTTCTCTTTGGAGAGGCGGTGTGGACTTGTTTGGTCAAGGGGCCTGTTTTTGCACTGTAAAGAATCTAATCTAAAAGGCATCTTGATACCATAAGTCATTTTTCATTTTGAGGATCACTGAGTAGGTTGAGACTTTTTCCACTGGATCACAGGAGGCTGAGAGATGACCATACAGAGGTTCATAAAATCATGAGGGGCATAGATAGGTGAATAGCAAACATCTTTTCCTTAAGGTGTGGAAGTTCAAAACTAGGGTCATATATTTTTAAGGTGAAAGAAGAAAGATTTAAAAAGGACATGAGGGACACCTTTTTTAAACAGAATGGTTAGTGTGTGAAATGAACTGACAGCGGAAGTGATGGATGCAAGTATATTTATAATGTTGAAAATGTATTTGGATATTTGTATAAATACAAAAGGTTTGGACAGATACGGGCCAAATGCAGGTAAGTGAGATGACTTTACTTTGGGAACATAACTGGCTTGGACTAAGTAGACCGAAGGGTCTGTTTCCATGCTGCATGACGCTATGATTGGCCATGATAAATTGCCCATAGCATCCAGGGATGTGCATGCCAGTGAATTAGCCATAGGAGTCACAGGGTTACAGGGATAGAGTAGTAGGGTGTTAGCCTGGGTGGGATGCTCTTCAGAGAGTCGGTGTGGACTTGTTGGAATGAATGGCCTGTTTCTACACTGTAGGGATTCTAAGATGACCACATGATTCTCAGAAACAACAGTCTAATGCTTAGCGTTCAAGCCTGTTCTCTGACTTACCCGGATCATGGATTGTCCCGTCCACCTACATTAGTTTTCAAGTGCTCAGACTATAGGACTAGAGCACAATGAACTTTGCAGAAACATGAAACAGTGAGTGTCAGGTCTTCTAGGAACAGTTTAATTACATCTTTAGCATGAGTTCACAGCATGGCATAGGCCTGCTGCCAAAGCAGCTGTTGCTTAAAGGAAATTAACCACTGTGAATGCCAAATAAAACTGCTGCTTAATGTGAGAAATGTCAAAAAAGAAAAGAGGGCATGTACAAGGATCACAAAATCCAGTCCGTATAATACATGGTTATACCTCTGAAGTACAGTACTGACATATTTGATATCAAAACTAAATTCCTGATTGGGAATCTAATTATTCTGCAAGATAATTACTCAGTTTGAGAGGAAACATAGCGGCAGGATTAGGCCAATAGGTCCTTTGGGCCTTGCTCTGTCATTCAATCTTTTATCTTCTTTCACTGGCGCCATATTCCTGCTTTCATTCTCCTTGACGCCTCGAATATTTGAAAAAAAAATTATCAGTCTATTCTTTGATATAATCAGTAACCTGACCTCTACAGCCTTCTGTGGTAGAAAATCTCAGTTTGACCACCCTCTAAGTGTTAAATTATTTCCCCATCTCAGTCCTAATTGGCCTAATCAGTCATATTCTGAGATTGGGACCTCTGGTTCGAGACTCCCCAACCATGGGAAATATGCTCCCTGCATCTAGTCTGTTTCATCCTGTTAGAATTTTACATATTTCAATAAGATCCTCTCTCACCCTTCTAAACTCTCATGAATCCAGGCCCACTCCAACTAATCTCTCCTTATTAGATAGCCCTACCATCCCTCATATCAGCATTTTGAACATTTTCTGCACTTCCTCTATGGCAAGCACGTTCTCTTTTAGGTAGGGAGATGAAAAATGCACACAGTGGTCCAGGTGAAGTTTTACCAAGGTCCTGTATAACTGCAATAAGATATCCTTGATTCTGAACTAGATTTTTTTTGCAATGGAGGCCAATGCCTCATTTGCCTATTTTATTGCTTGCTGCACTGTCAGCCTGCTTTCATTGACTGGTTTACAATGACATCCAGATCCCTTTGTACATTCACATTTCTCGATACATCATTATTTAAATGAAACCCTGCCTGTTTCTCATACTAAAGTACGTAGCTACATGTGCCGTGTGTTTGCCCGCTTATTCACCTTGCTTATATCACCCTGAAACTTGCACACTCCTCACATCTTGCACACAGCGCATAATCCCACCTCATTTTGGGTCTTAGGCAAATTTGGAAATATTGTATCGAGAACCTCAATTATCCGAAGGACATGGATGGGGAGTTTCTCATTCAGTTAATGGAATGCCAGATAATCGATGCTGGATACCATAGTTAGCCACTGATCGGGACCTTGCAATCGTCTTTGGATAATCTGAAATTTGGTTAATCAAATGCTGGATAATCAAGGTTCCTCTGTATTTGGTTCCCTCGACCAAATCATTTGTATGTATTGTGCCTGTCACCAGAAAAATTATCTATTTATTCCAACTCTTTGTTTCCCATCTGTCAACTGTTTCTCTGTCTTTGTCAGAACATTAGCCACCAACGTCATATGCTTTAATTTTATCCACTTGACTCTTATGTAGTACCACATCAAAAGCCTTCTAGCCTTCAACTAGCCAGTAGTTGTCTTTTATTTCTCTCTTCTATTAGCTACATCCTCAGGTAATTCCAGCAGATTTGTTAAGCATTTCCTTCCTTTTATAAACCTATACTGCTTTGGCTAATCCCATTAACACTTTCCAAATGCTTTGTTATCGCATATTTTGTCACAAACTTTAATGTTTTACCCATTTACTAATATTAGGCTAATTGATTTGTAATTCTGTTTTTAACCTCTCACTTATTTGTAAATAGTGTGGTCACATTTAACACCCTCCAATCTGTAGGAACTACTCCAGTCTGTAGAAGTTGAGAAGATGATCACGAATGCATCCAATATTTCCAGAGCCACATCCTTTAGCACACTGAGATGTATATTATCAGGCTTGGTGATTTGTCAGTCTTGACCTCTGTCTTAAATCACTTTTTAAAATAGAAATGATTATCTTCAATCCCTCCTTTTCACTAGAGCTTTAGTTCCTGAATGTTTCTGGGAAATTACTGTACATGTCCTATTTTGTGAACGCAGAACCAAAATATGCCATTTCATTTCTCCCAATTGTAAATATATTCTGACTGCAATGTCCATGCAGCTTGTACCTATGTACTTGCAACCTAAAATGATGCTAGGAGAGGCAGCCATTGTAAAAGCTTTTCACTGTATTTCGACAATGGAGTACACATGACAATAAAGGATATTCTATTCTTCAGCTTTAAATTGTTTAACTGCATAACTATGATAGCTCATGATTGCGATTGTGCATTGTACTCGTGCACTAAGATAAAGAGTTGAATTTAACAATTTAAATACTTAAATAAATTAAATGACTATGTTAAGCGAATGTCTTCCCCGACAAGCCTTTTATAAATTATGTTCACTACGTTAAACATGGGGGACTATGTTCAGTATGTGATTAGCTGAGCTATCTTTTCTTTAAAAATCAGCATTAAAGCATTGTTTTAAACACTGAAAGAACTGCTAATGGTCAGATGAGTCTTTTAATTTCTGACCAGACTCAGAACTATTTCAAGTTATCTGGAAGATGTGATTGCGTTGAAATATGTAGTACAGAACCTTCCCAGCACTTGAAAAACATGGCAAAACAATTGGAAGATGATAAGACTAGCAATGAGTTTCTTGACATCAAGAGATCAGGGTCCCATTTTTCAACCAAGCTTTGATTAGTCAGACAAAATTCTTGCAAGTGAACAGAGAAAGGTTATTTGCATGCTTGTGTGTGTGTTGGCTTCATTATTATGATGATGCCTGTAACCTCATTCATGTTGCAATTTCCAACTGTCCCTAACTAGATGTCATCAATTTCCAACATAAAAGTCAGAGCAGTAACCAGGCAACACCAGCTCTCTGTATACTCATCTAGACCTCCGTTAGTCAACAACGTCACAGGGCTTGCTCCAGCATGGACCAGGTCCACGACTGGACTTTAAGGATGGTGCCAGTGTCGAGAACCCCCCGATCCACTGATGGTGGCCAGTACTTCACTACAACAAGTGAGAGAATATGAATGGGGGTGCCAAAGGGCTGTGGAGAATAGGGAATAGGATGACCCTTGGAAGATGTTAAGATGAGAAAGATCTCTGGACTTGTGGAGCGAAACCATTCATGCAAGTCTCCAGAAATGACACTTATCCGATTTCTGGTAAGACTCAGTCCATAAGATCCCAAGGGCACTTGACAAGGTGGATAATGAATGGATGTTTCTCCTTATTGGTGTGATGAGAACTGGGGAACAAAGTTTAAAAAAGGGTAAAAATTGAAAGAACTGCAGGTGCTGTAAATCAGAAACAAAAGCAGAAGTTGCTAGAAAAGCTCAGCAGGTCTGGCAGCAGCTGTGAAGAGAAGTCAGAGTTAGTGTTTTGGGTCCAGTTCAGAGGAAGAGTTCTCTTCACAGCTGCTGCCAGACTTGCTGAGTTTTTCCATCAACGTTTGAACAATAGGGTGTCTCCCAATGAGTTTGGAGAATTTTTTGTTCAGAGGACTGTGAGCCTTTGGACCTCTCTTTACCAGAAAGCAGGAGAGGCAGAATCATTGAATGGCTTTGAAGCAGTTATGCTTTTGTTACTTGACAACCAAGGGAGTAAAAGGTTATTGGGCGCAGACAAGAATGTGGATTGGGGCCAGAACCAGATCAGCTAGGATCTTATTAAATGGAGGACAAGCTCAAGCTGTAGTTTTTTTCCAGACCCAGAAAACAGTGATTTACGAAATGTTAGTAGAGTGTTACTAGCTGGTTATAATCAATAACAGGTTATATTTAAATAAAACTCCTTTAACATAACTAAATGCACCAAGCCATTTCAATCAACTTTGTGAAACAAACATCGAACCTTACAGCGCAGTTCAGGCACTTTGGTCCTCAATGTTGTGTCAACTTGTGAAACCAATCTGAAGCCCATCTAACCTACACTATTCCATTATCTTCCATATATTTATCCAATGGCCATGCTCTTAACGTTTGCCAGTCTACTATTGTTGCAAGCAGAGAGTTCCACACCCTTACCACTCTCTGATTAAAGAATCAGAGCGGCACGGTGGCACAGTGGTTAGCACTGCTGCCTCACAGCGCCTGTAGACCCGGGTTCAATTCCCGACTCAGGCGACTGACTGTGTGGAGTTTGCACGTTCTCCCCGTGTCTGCGTGGGTTTCTTCCGGGTGCTCTGGTTTCCTCCCACAGTCACAAAGATGTGCGGGTCAGGTGAATTGGCCATGCTAAATTGCCTGTAGTGGTAGGTAAGGGGTAAATGTAGGGGTAGGGGTATGGGTGGGTTGCGCTTCGGCGGGTCGGTATGGACTTGTTGGGCCGAAGGGCCTGTTTCCACACTGTAAGTCTAATCTAATCTGTCTTATATCCATCACCCTTCAATTTAAAGCTATATCCCTTTATGATAGCCATATCATCTGAGGAAAAAGGCTCTCACTGTCCACCCTATCCAATCTTCTGAGCATCTTGTATGTCTTTATTAAGTCACCTCTCAACCTTATCCTCTGTAATGAAAACAGCCTCAAGTCTCTCAGCCTTTCCTCATAAGACCTTCACTCCATACCAGGCAACATCCTAGTAAATCTCCTCTGCACACTTTTCAATGCTTCCACGTCCTTCTTATAATGCGGTAATCAGAACTTACACAATATTCCAAGTGCAGCTGCACCAGAGTTTCGTACAGCTCCAACATAACCTTATGGCTCTGAAACTCAATCAATCCCTCTACCAATAAAAGCTAATACACCAAATGTCTTCTGAACAACCCTATCAACCTGGGTGCTTTCAGGGATCTATGCACATGGGCACTGAGATCTCTCTGCTCATCTATACTACTAAGAATCTTACCATTAGCTCGGTTTTCTGTCTTCCTGTTATTCCTTCCAAAGTGAATCACCTCACACTTTTCCACATTAAACTCCATTTGCCCAGCTCTGCAGCTTCTCTATGTCCCTCTGTAACTTGCAACATACTTCTGCATTGTCAACAACTCCACCAACCTTAGTGTCATCCGTAAATTTACTCATAAAACTCATCATTCTATGCTCTCATCCAGGTCATTTATAAAAATGATAAACAACAATGGCCTCAAAACAGATTCTTGTAGTACACCACTAGTAAATGAACTCCAAGATGAACATTTCCTATCAACCACCACCTTCTGCCTTCTTCTAACTAGCCAATTTCTGATCAAAACTGCTAAATCACCCTCAATCCCATGCCTTTGTATTTTCTGCAATAGCCTACCGTGGTAAACCTTATCAAATGCCTTACTGAAATCCATATGCATACATCAAACGCTTTACCCTTATCTACCTGGTTGGTCACCTTTTCAAAGAACTCAATAGGTTTGTGAGGCATGACCTACCCTTCACAAAACTGTGTTGGCTATCCATAATCAAATTGTTCCTTTCTAGATGCTAGGCTTAGCCAATGATTTGGTTACCTCCTTTTTTAAAAGGTTTTTAATTGAGTCACATGATGTCAGCATTGACTAGACTGGCATCATTACTCCTCTCTAATTCATAATGAGAATGTGGTCGGAAGTTGCCTCCTTGAGCTGTCGCAGTCCATATGGTGTTGTTACACCTACAATATTGCTAGGGAGCAAATTCCTCACTCCCCAACATGAACCCATTCTCTAGATTAGAGTGGTGCTGGAAAAGCACAGCAGTTCAGGCAGCATCCGTGGAGCAGGAAAATCGACGTTTCGGGCAAAAACCCTTCATCAGGAATAGAGCTCTATTCCTGATGAAGGGCTTTTGCCCGAAATATCAATTTTCCTGCTCCTCAGATGCTGCCTGAACTGCTGTGCTTTTCCAGCACCACACTAAACTAGAATCTGGTTTCCAGCATCTGCAGTCCTTGTTTTTACCTAACAAGGATGCATTACCCTATCCCGGCCTCTAAAACTCCATCCAACCCCCCACTTATACCCTGCATAGTGACTCGCCAGCCTGGCCCCATGATAAGCTGAATTTACCTTGGAGTTTTTTTTTATTCCCAGAATGTAAGCTTTGTTGACTATTTATCCCCCATGCCTAATTGCCATTAAGAAGGAGGCAGTGAGCTACACTCTCAAACAGCTGCTGTCCATTGGGTGTAGGAACACCCACAGTCCTATTATGGAGCAAGAACCAGAATATTGACACAGACACAGTGAAAGAATGGCTGCTCAGGATGGTGAGCGAATTGAAAGGCAATTTGCAGGTGATGGTGTTCTCATATTTCTGCTGCCCTTATCCTTCTGGGGTGGTAAGAGTCACCGATTTGGAAGAAGCTGCATTGTTAACTTTACTCTGAAAGGAAGCGGAGTGGAGAGGCCAAAAATTACATTTCAGAACTTCAATCCTAAGCAGCCATTAGTGGCCGAGGAATCAATAAATGGAAAGTTCAAGAAAATTAGAGGACAGTGGCATAGGAGGCTGGAGGGGGCCAAGAGGGATTAAAAAACAAGAATGACAATTTTAAAAGCAAGTGTTGGAGGATTTGAGCTAAAGGGAGAGGTTGAATAGGCTCAGGCTGTTTGCCTTGGAATGTCGGGGACTGAGGGTTGACCTTACAGAGGTTTATAAAATCATGAGGGACATGGATAGGATAAACAGACAAAGTCTTTTTCCTGGGGTGGGGAAGTCCAGAACTAGAGGGCATGGGTTAAGGGTGAGAGGGGAACGATATAAAAGAGACCTGAGGGGCAACTTTTTCACGCAGAGGGAGGTACGTGTATAGGATACGCTGTCAGAGGAAGTGGTGGAGGCTGGTACAATTGCAACATTTAAAAGGCATCTGGATGGGTATATGAATAGGAAGGGTTTGGAAGGAAATGGGTCGGGTGCTGGCACGTGGGCTAGATTGGGTTGGGATATCTGGTCGGCATGGATGAGTTGGACCGAAGGGTCTGTTTCCGTGCTGTACATCTCTGTGACTCTATAATACAGGTCAGCAAACGTAGGGATGATATGTAAACGGAATTTGATGTGACTTAGACAGTGGGATTTTCAGGGACCTCAAATTTATAAAGAATAGAATATGGTAGACTAGCCAGAAATATATTGGAATATTTGAGTCGGGAAATAACAAAGCAATGATTAATTACTTCAGCAACAGGGAAACTGAGACAGGAGTGAAGTAGAGTGATGTCACATAGGTGGAAATAGGACGTCTTAGCAGCTGTACAAATATGGGGTCAAAAAGTCATGTATGGTCAAATGTAACACCAAATTTGTGAACAGGCTGGTTTTCTCTCAAATTGTTGCAAGGAAAACAGTGAGAGTTGGTGACTGGGAAATTAAGTTTATGGAAGGAGTGAAAACAATGTCTTTAATTTCCCCAATATGTAAGCTGAGGAATTTTCAGCCTTTCTAGTGCTGGATTTTTGATAAATTTTCTAATAATTTAGCAACAGTGGAGGGGTTTGGAAAGATGGATGTTGTGATTATGCATGTGAAAACTTACGCCGTACATTTATTAGTATCACTGAAGGGCAGAATTGTGATTAAAACTAGGAAGTGGGCCAATGATAGATATCTAAGGGGTACCAGAGTACAGGAATAGGCAGAAAAGCTATTGCAAGTTAATACACTGACAATGAATTTGGGTTAGAGCAGTCCCACTGAGCTGGTCCATGTGGAGAGGTGTTGGAGGAGGACAGCACAGGCAGGTTGAGAAGGATGGAAGGGGAAAGTTTGCCTTGTCACTGTCACAAAAGATGGAACTTGGGACTTTGATAATGACTGTTTCAATATCGAGACAGTGTCTCAAAAATGGAGCCCTAGGGAATGGATTAGGGGAAATAGGACAAATTAAAGGACCTTGGAAGGGGAGAAACGTTTGGAGACATGGCAATAGACTATGAGGATGGTGAAATGAATTATTGATTTTAGTTTAGGAGAGGGTTGATGATGGCAAATTTAAAAGAGAGAGGGAATTGATGATAGCCTTGATGCCAGGTTGAAGGATTTGTATGATAAAACATTTTAGTGAAAAGAGAAAAGGTGCATTATTTAAGTTGTAGAGCATTCTATCTAGCTCTCATACATTTTCAAACACTGGAACCAAGAACTGAATTGCCAAAGGTGATATAATGCATGAAGCAACACCAGAAAGAATAACATAAGCCTAATGGTAGTATTAGAAATGCATTTTCATGGGCCATTAGCTCTTGTCAAGTTCAGAATATCTGAAAAAGATTTTAGTGCATAGAAACCTGGGTTTCCAACTTTATATTAAATGGTTAAGTAATAAATAGTTTGCAAGTGCACACTTGCAGAAACTTAGACAGTTAAAGATAAATAGCAAGCATTGTAAATTGTTGATTGGTTAGAATGTCAAATTGTGTCTATTTTTATTCAGTGGCTGACCTGTGTCTATCAGAAGAATTGTCAAGAATTAAACATCCTCCTACTCAACTGATAAGTTAATTTGTTAAGTTGTCAGGTGCAATTTTTTGTTTCATATTATTATTAGTTTATTAACAGTAGCTCTGTAGACCATTTGAGAATAATTAGCATTGACGTTCTATCCAGTTTTACAGTATCTATACACGATCAAACTGTTCAGCCTATAACCTGTCTGTTCTAACCCACTGTCCCTAAAATCCTATTCTCTTCATTAACAATGTATACTTTTATTCTTATTGAAATCATAAATATCCTTTTGAACAATAAATTTAAGTTAACAATTGATTACCAAATGAAAGAAATAACTTAAGCCCTTTTTAACTGTTAGTATAACAATATATTGGTTGGGTTGGTTAATTCCAGCCATTTTGAATACAAAAGATCATTGATACATAGGACAAAGCTCAAAGGACAGTGACCAAGGAATATTCTTGGATTTGAAACATTTTCATTAAATATAAAACACAACAGTCAACACATTTGGTCAGCATGGACAGGTAAGACTGAAGCGTCTGTTTCCATGCTTTATGACACTGTACGATCTAAGTCTTTCATACACTAAAAGGTCTGGTTATTATGGGACTACTTAACATAAGACTGGGAACCAGTAATATAATTTTACAGTTTTAAAGACCTTTATATCTCCTGTCATGTATTGGCTTGGTTAACTCAGTTAGCTGGATGTCTAGTTTGTGATGCAGACTGTTGATAACAGCATGGGTTTGATTCGAGCACCATCTGAGGTTATTATGACAGACTCTACTGTTCCCCTGGTCTGAAGTGTGGTGCCACTTCAATTAAACCACCAGCAGTTAGTTTTCTCTAATGAGAAAGCAGCTATATGGTCCAGTAGGATCATGGCAACTTTATCATTTACTGCCAGGTTAATAACATCATTGTGAAATGCAAACAATAGAGAATTATTTCTGAATGGTATAGAAAAAACATTAATTCAACTACATCCAGGACCAAAATAAAACATTCCCTTCAAAGGGACTTGAATACATTCTGTAGAAACTGATTCAATTACTTACAGCGTGGAAACAGGCCCTTCAGCCCAACAAGTCCACACCAACCCTCCGAAGAGCAACCCACCCGGACCCATTCCCCCAACACCACGGGCAATTTAGCATGGCCAATTCACCTAACCCACACATTTTTGGACTGTGGGAGGAAACCCACGCAGACACAGGGAGAATATGCAAACTGTACACAGACAGTTGCCTGAGGCGAGAATTGAACCCAGGTCTGTGGTGCTGTGAGGCAGCAGTGCTAACCACTGTGCCACCCTATAGCATTGCCATTTAAATTTGGGCCCATTTGTGAGATCAAATTCAATAGGTACCTTTTTACTCACGTAAAGCTTTTGTATAACACTTGAAGACCTTATTCTCCTTAAGCAGTCACTCCACATAAAAATGATTCACTTCCAATCTAGTCTCATGGTTGATAATTCTCATATGTGTTCTGCAAATTCTGCTGCACGTTGGGAAAGTGACTTTTGAAGGTGTCGAATAGCTGATAATGTTTGTGCAGTCTTTCCAATACTTTGACTTCATCCCTAAAATTCCCAACAAAGTCTCTTGATGAGTTTGATGCAAACCCAAATGAGTCTGCTCCATGTTTGTTAGGGATGTTAGCTCTCCATCCAGATGCTTTGAGGATATCCCAAAAGCATTTTCAATGTTCTCCTGGATGTCTGTTGCCATGACTGTGTTCTTAATAGATCATCTGCTTCAAGTGTTTGGTGTCAGGCATGTGAATTAAATGCCCTGCCCAGAGAAAGCAGATTTGAGTCATTTGCGCCCTTATGATGGGCAGGTTGGCTTGGGAGAAGTTGCTGTTGTTGCGTGCATCGCTTGCCATTAGATTTGGAAGATGTTATGAAGCCTGGTGAATGAAGGTCACTATAATATGCCTGCTGTAGATTGCAAAAGTAGGAAACATTTAGAACCAAGAGGATCACTGTAGCCTGGGGCACCATGATCTTAGTCTTACATCTGAGAATTTATTCTGAGTTGACTAGAGGCGGAGCTGACATATGAAGTATAGTTTGGCCATGATTATCCAAAGTATAATGTCAAAATGTATCTGGTACAAACGACATAGCTGTGCTCTAACAGATCAATATTGCTGATGCCCAGTCATCACATAATAGCAGTCAGTAATCAGAGATATGAGCAATGTTGACAGGTACAAAATAGGTCATTAATAAATATAATTAGATTTGGAACATATTTATCAAGGATTGGGATGAGAGCATTTAATGATGTGAAGAAATATATTAGTTCTGAAATCTCTCCTTCTTAATGAGATTGTATGTGCAATCTGTCTAACTCTGACTAAATGCAAAGTTATTTTATTATATCAGTAGAATAGAAATATTTGTATCATCTATAGCTATAGGTGAGGGGCCAGATGACTGGAGAATGGCGAATGTTGTGCCTATGTTTAAAAAGGGATGCAAGGAAAACCTGCAAACCATAGACTTGTGAGTCTGGCTTTGGTGAGGGGTAATTTGTTTGAGGTGATTCTGAAAGATAGGATTAAATACATTTGGAGAGGCAAGGAATGATTCGAGATCTTCAGCATGTTTTTGGACAAGGAAAATTGTGTCTCAAGAAATTGATTAAAATTTTGAGGAAATGAGCAAGAAGATTGATGAGAGCAGAGTAGTAGACGTTGTTTATTTGGACTTTAGTAAAGCCTTTGACAAGGTTCCATATGGTAGTCTAATTAGTAAAATTAGGTGATCTGGGATTTAAAGTGAGCATGCTTATAGAATACAAAATTGGCTGAATGGCTGGAGTCAGGGAGTTGTGATGGAAGGTTGTTTTTCAGACTGAAGACAACAGTGTTCCACAGGAATTGGTGCTGGGAGTAGTTTTGTTTATCATTTTTTATAAATTGTTTAGATGTCAATATAGAAGGCATGGTTAGTAAGTTTGTGGATGAACTTAATTGGTGGTATAGTAGACAGTGAAGAAGGTTATCTAAGATTGAGTCTAGGGACTGAGGAGTGGCAGATGGAGTTTAATTTGGATAAATGTGAGGCATTGCATTGTGATAAAACAAGTAAGGGCAGGACTTATACAATTAAAAGTAAGGCCTTGAATCAAAATAGAGGTTTAAGTGTATAAATTCTCTGAATTTTGCATCACAATTAAACAGAGTGATTAAGAAAGTATTTAGAATGCTTGCATTCATTCCTCAGACCTTTGAGTATAGGCATTGAGGAGTCATGTTGATGTTGTACAGGATGTACCTTCTGGAGTACTGTGTCCAGTTCTGGTCACCCTGTTGCAGGAGGGATATTATCAAGCTGGAGTGGGTTCAGAGATGATTTAGCAAGGTGTTGTTGGGAATGGGATATTTAGGATAGAGTAAGAGGTTGGATAGGCTTGGACTTTTTTCATTGGAGCATAGGAGGTTGAGCGGTGACCTTATGCAAGTTTATAAAATCAGAAGTAGTATAGATAAAGAGAATGACAGGTGTCTTTTCCCTAGGATGAGAGATTTCAAAATGGGGGGCATGGTTATATGGTACGAGGAGAAAGATTTTAAAAAGATATGAGGGGCAACTTTCTTACACAGAGATTAGTTTATGTGTGGAATGAACTTCCAGAGGAAGTGATGGATGGGGATACAGTTAAAACATTTAAAAGAGATTTGAATAAGTACATGAATATAAAAGGTTTGAATGGATGTGGGCCAAATACAAGTCGGACTACTTTAGTAAGGGATTATGGTCAGTATTGATTAGTTGCACCGAAGGGTCAGTTTTTGTTCTGTATGCCTCTATTCCTCTAATAGACAGTTAGGGCTATTTTGATAAGAGGTTTTTACTTAGGCCATGCTTTGAGTTCTGTCTTCTTTTCTGGACACTCAAGCACAAAGGGAACATTCAAAGGTGGAATTTTAGGAGGGAGGATCGACGAGGTTGATCCCTTCTGTCAGAACAATGAGGAAAGGCTCTTTTCAGATGCTTAGGAATTCCCTTCCTAACAGCACTGTTGGTGTACCCTCATCATAAAGACTGCTGAACACCAAGGAGGCAACATCCCACCACCCATTCTTAAGTGCAATTAAAGATATGCATTAAAAGTTGATATAATGCCCCTTCCCCGCCGCCACCTCCCCGCTCCCCCCCCCCCCCCCCCCCCCCCCACTCCCCATGTCAGTTAATATCACTGGAAAGGTACAGATGAAGGAAAGCCAATTGATCCATCCTGTCGATTCTTTGCTTCTAACAATATTTGGAATTTCTTATCAAGGGCTGTCCACTTTGCAAGAAAGTAAATAAGGAGGGGCATCCATGTCTATATGTGAGATAATCACAGACTGAAATTACTGTGGAAGACAAAGAGCAGATAGGTTATCTGTTGGGTGAGTAGACTTTAAGGAAGTCCTGCTTGTTTCCCAGCACACAGTCTGGTGGGGAATAATCAGTGAGTCTTCTGCTTGCTCAAATAAGTTTTAGAGATGTGTCCGGTAGATCTCCTGAGTTACACTGACAGTTGTATCTATTACATCCTCACTGAGACTAAATAAGCTTCATCAACTGAGTTGGAGTGAATTCTGTAGAAATCATAATTTAGGCCTTTAAAGGAAGGGCATCAATCTCCAATCCCCTAAATATCTGACCACACCAAGGTCAAAACATCTTCAGAATAAACAAAACAAATGTGTTCTCATTAAGAGTGTGGAATCTTTGTGTTAATCATGTTCTTAATTCATTGTAATAAATACTCTCCACCTGCTTCATGATAATTTCATTCCTAGGCTAATTATACTCATTAATAACGTTTTTTTTTGCTAGCTGTCAGGTTAGTTAAGATTTATAATTACTTGTAGATATACGTTCCATATGATTTATAATTAATGAGGAAATGGAGTAGTCATTTTACCCTGTATTTCAATGCAGTTTAGAATACATAGTTCCTGATATTATTTCAATAATCCCATGTTATATGTTCTCGCTTGTTAAAGTAGTCCTAAGTTTTTTTTCTAATCAACCATTCTTGACGGTCATTTTATTTGGTGTTTGCCAAAGTTGATCTCATGTTCACCATCTTTAACCCAAATGTCCAAAATTAGATTAGATTACCTACAGTGTGGAAACAGGCCCTTCTGCCCAACAAGTCCACACCGACCCTCTGAAGAGCAACCCACCCCTCTATATTTATCCCTGACTAATCCTCCTAACACAACAGGCAAGTTAGCATGGCCAATTCATCCAACCTGCACATCTTTGGACTGTGGGAGAAAACTCACACAGACACAGGGAGAATGTGTAAACTCCACAGAGACAGTTACCCAAGGCAGGAATTGAACCTGGGTCCCTTGTGCTGTGAGGCAGCAGTGCTAACCACTGAGCCACCTACCAAATTAAGGTCAGATAATTCAGGGAGTTAGGAAATATTTCTGCATGGGTGCTGAATGTTTGGAATTCTCTTCAACAAGCAGCATCAGTTGTTAGTTTTGCGTCTGAGAAAGATATTTTTTTAAGTAAAGGAGCTCATATAGAGTTGGACCACATCTCAGCCAGATATGATGGAATAGGCTCAAAAGGGTGAATAGCCTATTCCTGTTCCTATATTTCAATAATTTGAAGTAACCTGAGTGGATAATGCTCAATTGGACAGAAATGTGTAAGGGATTTTGAAATGCAAATGAAAATGCAAAAAGTGCGAGCTGATGCATGTATATTGAGGGAATTAATTAATGGGAGACAGATTTCCATTGCTGTGGATACGTAGTTTGGATGATTCCAGGTCTGTTTATAATCTGATCTGATCAAGATGGAAGAGGAAATGAATATGCTTTGTGAGAGATTCTGGGTTAAAATGAATAGAACTTTGCACATTGTTGCAAGACCATAAATCAAATAAGACGTTGAATCTATTACAGGAGAGTAACGTATAAAACAAGGAATGCAATATTAGTTTATACAAAACCTTAGAATGGTTGTTTTGAGAGTACTAGTTACAATTTTAGTCTCTTCCAATGGTGGAGAGCATTGTGGCTCTGCTGAATGACAGTCTCAGAGCTCGTAGCAAAAGTTCAAAAATCTTTACTTTTTATCTTTGAACAAAAGACTTCAAGGAGATCTGATTGAGAATTGTAATAGGAAATGTATTCTGTCTACGTTGTCAGGTCATTTAAACTGGATAAATATTAGTAAATGAAAGAGTGGCATATTCATTATAAAAGCAAATTAGGTTATATGTCTAGAATCACCAGAATTATCAACCTATGACATATTTTGGAATATCAGAGACTTGAAAGGACTAATGCTATGTTACAGTTTCCTCTTTTTGAGCCACCAGTAACAAGGGAATATATCTTAACACTTAGGGATCTCCTATTTATGACTGAGAGAAAGATTTTTTTCTCAGTTTCTGAAGGTCATTAATCGGTAGATTTCTGCTCTTCAGAGAGGAGTGGAGGTTAATGAATATATTCATGAATGCGTCAGACAGAAAAGAAGACAGAACTCAAAGCATGGCCTAAGTAAATTAATGTAAAAGCCTCTTATCAAAATAGCCCTGACTGTCTATTAGAGGAATAGAGGCATACAAAACAAAAACTTACCCTTCGATGCAACCAGTCAATACTGGTCTTAAAATTGATAAATCTCCTGGCCCCGATGGGCTACATCCTAGAGTTCTGAGGAAGGTGGCTGAGGAAATAGCGGAGGCGTTGGTTGAGATCTTTCAAATGTCACTAGAGTCAGGGAAAGTTCCAGATGATTGGAAGATCGCTGTTGTAACCCCCTTGTTCAAGAAAGGATCAAGACATAAGATGGAAATGGCCTAGCCAAGTAGCCTAACCTCGGTTGTTGGTAAAATTCTAGAATCCATCATTAAGGATGAGGTTTCTAAATTCTTGGAAGAACAGAGTCTAATTAGAACAAGTCAATATGGATTTAGTAAGGGGAGGTCGTGTCTGACAAACCTGTTGGAATTCTTTGAAGAGGTGACAAGTAGGTTAGACCAGTGAAACCCAGTGGATGTGGTCTATATAGACTTCCAAAAGGCCTTTGATAAGGTGCCACATGGGAGGCTGCTGAGCAAGGTGAGGGCCCATGGTGTTCGAGGTGAGCTACTGGTATGGATTGAGGATTGGCTGTCTGACAGAAGGCAGAGAGTTGGGATAAAAGGTTCTTTTTCGGAATGGCAGCCAGTGACAAGCAGTGTCCCGCAGGATTCAGTGTTGGGGCCGCATCTGTTCACATTATATATCAATGATGTGGATGAAGGGACTGGGGGCATTCTAGCGAAGTTTGCCGGTGATACGAAGTTAGGTGGACAGGCAGGTAGTACTGAGGAAGTGGGGAGGCTGCAGAAGGATCTAGACAGTTTGGGAGAGTGGTCCAGGAAATGGCTGATGGAAATCAACGTGAGCAAATGCGAGGTCTTGCAATTTGGCAAAAAGAATAAAAGCATAGACTACTTTCTAAACGGTGAGAAAATTTGTACAGCCAAAGTACAAAGGGATCTGGGAGTGCTAGTCGAGCATTCTCTAAAGGTAAACATGCAGGTTGAGTCCGTGATTAAGAAAGCGAATGCAACGTTGTCATTTATCTCAAGAGGGTTGGAATATAAAAGCACCGTTGTGCTACTGAGACTTTATAAATCTCTGGTTAGGCCCCACTTGGAGTAACGTGTCCAGTTTTGGTCCCCACACCTCAGGAAGGACATACTGGCACTGGAACGTGTCCAGCGGAGATTCACAAGGATGATCCCTGGAATGGTTGGTCTAACATACGAGGAACGGCTGAGGATCCTGGGCTTGTATTCATTGGAGTTTAGAAGATTATGGGGAGACTTAATAAAAACTTACAAGATAATACATGGCTTGGAAAGGGTGGATGCTAGGAAATTGTTTCCGTTAGGCGAGGAGACTAGGACCCGTGGGCACAGCCTTAGAATTAGAGGGGGTCAATTCAGAACAGAAATGCGGAGACATTTCTTCAGCCAGAGTGGTGGGCCTGTGGAATTCATTGCCATAGAGTGCAGTGGAGGCCGGGACGCTGAATGTCTTCAAGGCAGAGAATGATAGATTCTTGATGTCACGAGGAATTAAGGGCTACGGGGAGAATGCTGGTAAGTGGAGTTGAAATGCCCATCAGCCATGATTGAATGGCGGAGTGGACTCGATGGGCCGAATGGCCTTACTTCCACTCCTATGTCTTATGGTCTTATAGACAGATTTTTGATTGGCAAGGGGATCAAGGTTCTGGGAACAGACAAGAAAGTGGAGTTGATGTCAACCATCATTTTAGCCATGATCCTGTCTAATAGCAGAGTAAGCTTGAGGGGCAGAATGGACACCTGAATCTTGCATTCTTATCTTGTTAAAATATGTGATCAGAATTCACATGATACTAGGTTACAGTCCAACAGATTTATTTGAAATCACAAGCTTTTGGACCATTACTCCTTCGTCAGGTGAAGTGAAGGGAAGCACATAGGTACAGAATTTATAGGCAAATCATAGGATTGTACAAATCATGTGAATGGAGTGTTGACAGGCTGAATAAGAAGTCTGTGTGGATGATCAGAAGTGTCAGATGATGTGAGTAAAGTGTCAACAGCTGAATAGCAAGCGAAGGGATGACTATGATCTGATTAATTGAGGCAGAGAGATAATTATGAAAAAATTGTGCTGGAGACAAACCAAATGGCTGGAATAACATGTTAGGTACATATGTTACATGCCGAGTATCGAACCAAAGTAACAAATAATCCAAAACTGTGCAAACTAATTAAGGTAGAGAGATCATTACAGGTTATCAAGGGATGGTATCAAAACAGGACAGTAAGGATGATTTTACAGGTACAGAATAGTATGGTGGGATTACATGAACCCAAGATGACGGCCGATGCAGCATCCACTGGCTCTGTTATACTTGGGGCAGGAGGCAGCTGCAGGAAAGGGCGAGTGGGGCTTTGGAGAGGCAGCACGCTCCTTTCACTGTTTTCACCTCACTTCTGCTTCTTCCTGACGGCAAGTCTCGAGGTGCTCAACGCCTTCCCAGATGTTCCTCCTCCACTTTGGATGGTCTTTGGCCAGTGATTCCCAGGTGTCTGTGGGAATGCTGCACTCCACTGATGAGGCTGTTTATGTCCACCTGGGGCTCGCCTGGTGTTTCTAAGCTGTGAGTGGAGCACCTGCTTGGGGAGTCTCACGCTGGTCATGCAGATGATGTGCCCAGCCCATCGTAGCTGATCAAGGGTGGTCTGTGCCTTGATGCTGGCCTAGTCAAAGAAGCAGGAGTTGGTGCATCTTTCTTACCAGCAGATTCACAGGATCATGCACAGGCAACATTGCTGGTTCTGCTCCAGCGCCTTAAAGTTTCTGCTGCAGACTGTTCATATCTCAGAGCCATATACGAGAGTAGGAAACACCCAGTAAACCATGATCGTGTCGGAGATGATGTTGTTGTTCTCAAACATGCTTTTCCTCAGGTGGCTGAAAACTTCACTAGCACACTGGAAGCAATGCTGGATCACTTCGTCAATGGCTGCATTGGCCGGCAGGACATCCCCTACTTATTGGAAGTTGTCAACACTCTCTAAGGGCTTCCTGTGGACCTTGACGATCAGGGCAAGAGGTGGGGGGTGGCGTTACTTCACAGTGCCAGGCTTGGTTGGTGGAGGACCTTTGTTTTGAGGATGTTCAGGATGAGACCCATGCTTTCTGTAAATGTGCTCACGATGGTCTGAAGTACATCCTCTGAAATTGCACATATGCAAGCATGACAATGCATGCTATTTTCAGATTATTTGGTGTTGTGATGAGACAATAGAGTCATAGAGATGAACAGCACAGAAACAGACCCTTCGGTCCAACTTGTCCAGATATCATAAATTAATCTAGTCTCATTTTCCAGCACTTGACCCACATCCCTCTAAACCCTTCCTATTCATATAGCCATCCAGATGCCTTTTAAATGCTGTAATTGTACCAGCCTCCACCACTACCTCTGGCAGCTCATTCTATACATGTACCATCCTCTGCATGAAAAAAATTGTCCCTTAGGTACCTTTCAAGTCTTTCCTCTCTCACCCTAAACCTATGCCCTCCAGTTCTGGACTCCCTCACCCCAAGGAAAAGACTTTGTCTATTTACCCTATCCATGTCCCTTCTGATTTTATCAATCTCTATACAGTCACATCTCAGCCTCCGACACTCCAGAGAAAACAGCCCCAGCCTATTCAGCCTCCCTCCCCCTCTTGCTCAAACCCTCCAACTCTGGCAACATCCTTGCAAATCATTTTTGAACCTTTTCAAGTTTCACAATACACTTCCTATAGCAGGGGGACCAGAATTGCACACAATATTCCAAAAGGTCTGACAACAAATCACAATATACTGCCAATCTGTTTCAAGATATGGAGACTGATATGAGGTGTGATTCATATGACATCATCATCTCCCTATTTAAGTTTCAAAGCTCTGCTGGACTGTATGATGTGTACTATCAAATGTCTGCTGGACTGCATGGTTTGTACTATCAAAGGTCTGCTGGACTGTATGGTGTGTACTATCAAAGGTCTGCTGGACTGTATGGTGTGCACTATCAAAGCTCTGCTGGACTGTATGGTGTGCTCTATCAAAGCTTTGCTGGACTATTATGGTGTGCACTATCAAGTCAATGGATTAGGTGATTTTAACCTTACTGTGAAGCCTCTTCCAAAGATGCCTACTTTGAAGAAGTTCTCCTCCCTCTACAAAGATCTCAGTGAGTCTCTCTCTCTCTCTCTCTCTCTCTCTCTCTCTCACACTCACTGCAATCCACCACCCCCCCACCCACCCCCCACCCCAGGTCGTCTCCTCTGCCCTGAAGCTCTTTAGCCACATCCTGAAGCAGACTCGCTACCACAGCCACATCTCCTTCATCAGTGCCTACCTACAGAACTGACTGATCCCGCATGGACTCCGGACTACATTCAGACCAACACAATCTGGATCTGACCAGGATAACGTGCACCGGCTGCAAATTCAAAACAGTTCTCTTTTCGTATCCTCCGCTCCACACTCACTGCCATGTGCTGCCATCTAATCTCTCGGCAGTCAGCCCTGCCTCAGCTGAGGGCCGCACTCTCTCAGAACTGCAAAGGCCCCCTGCTGTATTCCATCCTCAGAAGAATTCACACACTTAACAAATGCTTTTAGTTACACTATATGGGACATCAAAAACTGTAAGTACAACAAACTTTCACGTACCTACCTCAATAGTCGGAACTGCTCAGCCGCCATCAGCCACGAGACCGTGCCAGCCATCATCACCGCGGCAAACAATGATGTCACTTCTATCCCCACTGCCTGACAGCCTGCAGCCACAGCTGATCATGGCGCTTCTGTGACCACTGGCCAGGCAACAGCTGCGGCAACCGTTGGCCACACTCCAGCCACCGTGACCAATGGCCAGACAACCGTGACCGTAAACACCAGCCAGACAATCGCCGCCGCGACTGCTACGAGATCTGCTGCAGCCGAGACCAACGCGAGGCCTAACTGGAACATCACTTCTGTCCCTCTGTTGCCGCCGCCACAGCCACTTCCACCACCTCTGACATCACCTACACCACGCGTTCTGCCAATTGCTGCCATCGCAACCACTTCCACCCCCACTGACACCACTCACTTAAACACTGTCAACAGAATTGCCTATGACAGCGCCCCCACCACACAGATTTCACTATCACCACCTCCGCCCTTCCACAACCCCAAGTTGAGCGTCACTTCCGTAAACTTCAGCCCCGGTCCCTCCACTATCACTCCCACTCCAGTTACAGGCTCCACCCCCACTCCCAGCTCCACACCAATACCAGGTCCTAGCTCCCAGCCCTGCCGAGTTTTCACCATCCCCCCAGACCTCCCCCTCATTGAGGACAAACGATCAGTCTTCAGCAAAGGCCTTACCTTCCTCCCCCTCTGCTCCCGGATCAATGAATTCAGACCGCATTGTAACATTATAGCCTCCTTCCGCTGCCTCTGCCTCTGCCTCCGGGCTGACTTCTGATACCAAAACTCCCTCCAACCCTACGAGGACCTCTTCTCCTGCCTCCAACACATCCCAAACACCTGGACACCCCGTGGTGGTCTGTTACCCTCCATCGACCTCTTTATTTCCAACTGCCTCTGGGACATTGACCACCTCAACCTGTCCACCCCTTACCCACACCAACCTGTCACCCTGACAACATGTAGCCCTCCACTCCCTCTGCTCCTTCCCAAACCTCATCAGCAAACCAGCGGACAAGGGGGGGTGCAGTGGTAGTTTGATGTACTGACCTCTACACTGCTGAAGCCAGGTGCCAACGCAAAGACACCTCCTCCTACTGCCCCCTTGACCATGACCTCCCCCCCTCCCCTCACCAAACCATCATCTCCCAGACCGTAAACTACCTCATCAACTCGGGAGATCTCCCACCCACAGTTTCCAACCTCATAGTTTGGGAACCCCGCACCACTCGGTTCTACCTCCGACCCAATATCCATAAGCTGGACTACCCCAGCTGACCCATTGTCTCAGCCTGCTCCTGCCCCACCGAATTCATCTCCACCTTCCTCGATACTGTCCTATCTCTCCTTAGCCCAGGAGCTCCCCACAAACATTCGAGACACTACCCACACCCTCCACCTCCTTAAAGACTTTTGTTTCCCTGGCCCGCAACGCCTCATCTTCACCATAGAATCCAGTCCCTCTACACCTCCATCTGCCATTACCAGGGCCGCCATCCTCTCCTGACGTCCCCAATACTACCCTTCCTCTATCTATCAGAGATTGATAGATTCTTGATGTCACGAGGAATTAAGGGCTACGGGGAGAATGCGGGTAAGTGGAGTTGAAATGCCCATCAGCCATGATTGAACGGTGGAGTGGACTCGATGGGCCAAATGGCCTTACTTCCACTCCTATGTCTTATGGTCTTATGGTCTTCCACTGACACTCTTATTTGTTTGGCTAAACTGGTCCTCACCCTCAATAGTTTCTCCTTCAAATTCTCCCACTTCCTCTAGACAAAAGGGATAACCATGGACACTTGCATGGGCCTCAGATATGCCTGTTTCATTGTCAGCTATGCGGAACAGAACATCTTCCACAGTTACACCGGCACCACTCCCTTTTCTCCGCTACATTGATGACTGCATCAGCGCCACCTCATGCTCCCACGTGGTAGTTGAACAATTCATCAATTTCAGCAACCTTAAATTCACCTGGACCATCTCAGACACCTCCCTCCCCTTCCTGACCCTCTCCATCTCCATCAACAGGAACTGACTTAAAACTGACATCTTCTAAAAACACACTGACTCCCACGGCTACCTGGATTACACCTCCTCCCACCTTGTGTCCTATAGAAATGCTATCCCTTATTCCCAATTCCTCCTCCTCCACCACATCTGCTCCAAGGAGGACCAGGTAAAAACAATGACTGCAGATGCTGGAAACCAGAATCTAGATTAGAATGGTGCTGGAAAAGCACAGCAGTTCAGGCAGCATCCGAGGAGCAGTAAGATCGATGTTTCAGGCAAAAATCCTTCATCAAGAATACAGGCACAGAGCCTGAAGGGTGGAGAGATAAGGAGGACCAGTTTCCCCACAGAACACACCAGATGACCTCCTTTTTTAAAGACCACGTTTTCGCCTCCCATGTGGTTGATGATGCCTCAGCACATCTCATCCATTTCTTGCACCTCCGCCCTCGAACCCCACCCTTCCATCTGCAACAAGGACAGAACCCCCCTGGTCCACATCTTCCACCCCACCAAACCTCCGTATCTATGGCATCATCCACCGACATTTAAGCCAACTACAAAAGGACCCCACCACCAAAGATATATTGCCCTCACCATCCCTATCTGTTTTCCGTAAAGACCGTTCCCTCGTGACTACCTCGCTAGGTCCATGCCCCAACAACCCACCCTCCCCTCCTGGCACCTTCCCCTGCCACCATAGGAATTGCAAAACCTGTGTCCACACCTTCCCCCCCTCACCTCCCTACAAGTTCCCAGAGGAGCCTTTCATATCCATCACAGTTTCACCTGCACTTCCACACAAGTCATTTGCTGTATCCGTTGCTCCCATTGCAGTCTCCTCTACACTGGGGAGATAGGATGCCTACACGAAGAGCACTTCAGAGAACACCTCTGGGACACCCACAGCAACCAACCCCACTGCTCCGTGGCCAAACACTTCAACTCCCCACCCACTCGGCTGAGGAAATGCGGATCCTGGGCCTCCTCCATCGCCACTCCCTTACCACCCGCTGCCTGGAGGAAGAACGCCTCATCTTCTGCCTCAGGACCCTCCAACCCAATGGCATCAATGTGGACTTCACCAGTTTCCTCATTTCCTTTCCCCCTACTAATCCCAGTTCCAACCTTCCAGCTCAGCACCGACCTCATGACCTGTCCCAGCTGTCCATCTTCCTGCTCACCTATCTGCTCCACCCTCCTTTCCGACCTATCACCATTACCTCCACCTTAATCCACCTATTGCACTCTCAGCTACCTTCGCCCCAGCCCCACCCCCTTCCCATTTATCTCTCAACCCCCGAGGCTCCCAGCCTCATTCCTGATGAAGGGCTTTTGCCCAAAACATTGATTTTCCTGCTCCTCGTATGTTGCCTGACCTGCTGTGCTTTTCCAGCACCACACTCTCGACACTATGAAATCAATATTTATCAAGTGTCAATCAACAAAGCAAGATGTTCACACCTGATTCTCTCATACCATTCCCATCATCACTAATGCTCAGAATGCAAGTGTGGAGTACTTTGCCCAGTAGGCAATTGTCTGTCCATTCCAGGTTACAGGAATTTCTTCTTCAAAGCCAAAGGAGAATAAAAGAAAGCCACTACGACAGAGAAAATAACAAGTTGTGAAAACTGCACACTGGTCAGAGTGTGAGTTAGAACTACAAACAGAAATATGTAGCAAAGGCTTTTAAAATGTGCAACCATTCATACAAATTCATTGCTGATCATGGAGTTACATTGCAAAGCAACAGAAATCAGCTTGGTTCAATGCATAGAATATCAAGCATGTATAAAGAGAGTGAAGAAGAGCACTTCAATGTGGATAATAATGTGATAATGCTGAAACAGCAGCAAGACTACCACTTGTCAGATAAGTACAAAAGAGAACAACGTGCATCATTCTATGTGGATTTATGATCACCAGATCAAGATAAATTTTCTAACATCCAAAGCGTTGAATTTAATTTTAAAATTTAAACTCTCTTTTTAATTTAGTCATTCATGGGATGTGGATGTTGCTTTCTGGACCACATTCATTGCCTATGTTGTTTGTTAGCATAATTATTAGCGTCATAGAGATGTACAGCACAGAAACAGACCATTCGGTTCAACTCGTCCATGCCAACTAGATATCCCAACCCAATCTAGTCCCACCTGCCAGGACCCAGCCCATATCCCTCCAAACCCTTCCTATTCATATACCTATCCATGACTTTTAAATTTGTAATTGTACTAGCCTCCACCACTTCCTTTGGCAGCTCATTCCATACACTGGACAATGGCAATATCTGTTTGGGATAAGTTTTTGGCCTGGGCAAAAAAAGTACAAATAACTGAAATCATGTACCAACAGATTTAAGAACAGTTTCTATCCTGCTGTCATCAGACTTATGAACAGCCCTCTCATACATTTGAGTTGATCTCTGTTTGCACCTTCTCTGTAGCAGTAACACGATATTCTGCATTTTATTCTGTTACCCTGGTGTAATGATAATTTTGTATGCTTTGTCTGGGTAACACACAGAACAATACTTTTCACTGTATCTCGGAGCATAGAGTCATAGAGTCCTACAGCACAGAAACAGGCCCTTTGACCCAAACTGGTCCATGCCAACCAAAATGTTCGTCCACGCTAACCCCATTTTCCTGCACTTGGCCATATCCTTTTATCTATGTACTTGTCCAATTGCGTTTTAAATGTTGTTAATGTACACGCCTCAACAACTTCAACAGGCAGCTAATTCCGTATGCAGCCCAGCTTCTGTGTACAGCCGTTGCTCCTCAGGTTCCCTTTCATTCTTTCTGCTCTAACCTTAAACTGATGCCCTTGAGTCCTCCATTCCCCAACCCTGGGATAAAAACTGAGTGCATTCACCCTATCCATGCTCTCATGAACTCATACACTTCTTTAAGATCCCGCTTAATCTCCTATGCTCTACAGAAAAAAGTCTAAGCTTGTCCAAAATGTAGTTACTTGTTTTCAATGTAAGCAATAAAAAGCCAATTACAAGGTTTTTCTGAGCAAAAGAAAGAACAATTTTATTAGTTGCTGACCCTGGAAAAATAATAAACATTCAATGTCAAATCCCTTGTGCAGTCACTGAGGACCTCAAAAAATGCAAACAGAGACATGCACACAGATATAAATTTGAAATGGGATAGTGTTGAAAGTGAAATGAAAATAAAAGAATTTACAGTTAAGTGACCTTTGACTGTCCTTGAAGCATACAGCTTTAATATGAGCCTTCGGTTTGTTATTTGGCTTCTTGGACTGTCAACAGAAGCAAAAATTGCAGCAATCTTTTCAGTGCTTGGTTTCCCAATTTCTCTTTAAAATCAGTAATGTCACCTGGATTTGCTACTTGAGAGACAGGCAGAGAAAGACTTCTGCTACCTTTTTTCAGTCAAAGTCAATCTTGCTCTTCTTCTACAAAGGGGTTTTTTCTTCTTTCTTTTCATTTATTTATTTATTTTATTATATCCAGAAGTGTTCCCACACACAACTGAATGATTTTTCTCCCAATCACCAAACCACGGTGGCTTTTTTTGTTGTTTTTAACCCTTAACAACCACCAGGAAATCATCCATGTAACAGAACTAGACTTTTTTTATTCAGTCTTGAGATACGGACATTGTTTGACGGCCAGCATTTATTGCTCTTTGAGATGGTGGTGGTGAGGTGCCTTCTTGAACTGCTGCAGTCTACCTGCTGTGGATTGACCCACAGGGAGAAAACTCCAGGATTTTGACCCAATGACAGTGAAGGAACAGAGATACATTTCCAAGTCAGGATGACAAGTGGTTTGGAAGGAACTTGAAGTTGGTGGTGTTCCCAAGTACCTTTTGCAGAGTGTTGGCAAACACATTTCATCAATCACATTACTGTGGATCTGGAGTCACATTAGACCAGACCAGGTAAGGACAGCAGTTCCCTTCCCTAAACACAATTAGTGAACCAGTCGGTGTTTTTTTCCTGACAATTGACAATGGATTCATGGTCAACATTAAATGTTTAGTTCCAGATTTTTATTGAATTAAAATTCTACCATTTGCCATGATGGGATTCAAACCTGTGTCCAGGACATTAGCTGGGTCTCTGGATTAGTCATCTAGTGTTAATACACTAAGCCATTGCCTGGCCCTTGTCCTTATCTACTGCCCTTGTCCTTTTAGATGCCAGTGATCATGGATTTGGTGAATTTCTGCAGTGCATCTTATAGATGATACACGCTGCTGTTATCAAGCATCAGTGGTGGAGGGAGTGGATTCTTGTGGATGTGGTGACAATCAAGCTGGCTGCTTTGTCCTGCATGGTGTCAAGTTTCTTGATTATTGTCAGAGCTCACCCATTCAGGCACGTGGGGAGTATTCCATCACAGTGCTGACTTGTGCCTTATAGATAGTTGACAGGTTTTGGAGAGTCAAAAGGTGAGTTGCTCACCACAGCATTTCTAACCTCTGATCTACTGTTGTGGCCACAGTGTTTATGTGGGGAGTCCAATTGAGCTGGTCAATGGTAACCTCAAAGGCGTTGATAGCAGAGCATTTAATGATGGTAACAGTTTTGAATATCAAAGGCTAGTGCTTTGAGAGTTTCTTACTGGTGATGGTGATAGCCTGGCAGTTCTGTGGCGTAAATGTCATCTGTCAGTCCAAGCTTGGATATTGTCTCAAACTTGTTGCACTTGAGCATGAACTGTTTCAGTGTCTGAGGAGTTGCAAATGGTGCTAAACAATGTATAATCATTGGCAAACATCCCTACTTCTGACGTTATGATGGAGTAAAGGCTATTAATGAAGCAGCTAAAGATGGTTGCGCCTAGGACCCTACCCTGAGGATCTCTTACAGTGATGTCTTAGAGTTGAGATAACTGAACTCCAACAAGCTTGACTATCTTCCTATGTGCCAGGTATGATTTGAACCAATGGAGAGTTTGCCCCGATACCGATTGATTCCAGTTTTGCTCGGGCTCCTTGATGCTACACTTGGTTGACTGCAGCCTTGATGCCAAGGCTATCACTCTTACATCACTTCTGGAATTCAACTCTTTTGTCCATGGTTGAACCAAGACTGTAATGAGGTCAGGCGCTGAAAGCCACAGATTCTGGAGTCTTCAGTGCTAATGTTGAAAAGTTGCCAGGGCTCATAGCCTTTGCATAATCCAATGTTTTTTTTGATATCACATGAAGTGAATCAAATTGGCTTATGATAGGTATCTGCAATGCTGGGGATCATTGGAGGAGACAGAGATGAATCACCCACTCAGCACTTCTGGCTGAATATGGTTATGAATGCTTCAGCCTTATTCTTGGCACTGATGTTGTTGGCCTTTTCCATCATGAAAAATAGGAATATTTGTGTCACTCCTCCTCTGGTAATTTATTTAATTGTCCACTGATGTGGCAAGACTGCAGATCTTAGATCTGATCTGTTGGCTGTGGGATCACTTTGCTCAATCTATCACTTGGTGCTTATGTTGTTTGACTTGTAAGTAGTCCTGTTTGGTAGCTTCACCAGGTTGACACCCCAGTTTTATGTGTGCCTGGTGCTGTTCCTGGTATGTCCTCCTGCACTCTCCATTGAGCCAGGATTGATCCCCTGCTTGATGCTAACTGTTGAGAGGGATATTTGCCAGACTGTGAGGTCACAGATTGTGTTGGAGTACAATTCTGCTGCTGTTGATGGTCCACAGCGGTACATGGATGCCCGATCTTGAGTTGTGAGATCTGTTTGAAGTCTGTCCGTTTAACACTGTGATAGTGCCACACATCACAATGAAGGTTATCCTCAATGTGTAGGTGGGAGTTTGTCACCACAAAGATTCTGCAGTGGTCACTCTTACCAATACTTTCATGGATGCATCTACAGCTGGCAGATTGGTAAGAATGAAGTAAAGTAAGGTTTATTTTTCTCTTATTGGTTCCCTCAGCACTTACTGGCACGGTGGCACAGTGGTTAGCACTGCTGCCTCACAGCGCCTGTAGACCCGGGTTCAATTCCCGACTCAGGCGACTGACTGTGTGGAGTTTGCACGTTCTCCCCGTGTCTGCGTGGGTTTCCTCCGGGTGCTCCGGTTTCCTCCCACAGTCCAAAGATGTGCGGGTCAGGTGAATTGGCCATGCTAAATTGCCCGTAGTGTTAGGTAAGGGGTAAATGTAGGGGTATGGGTGGGTTGCGCTTCGGCGGGTCGGTGTGGACTTGTTGGGCCGAAGGGCCTGTTTCCACACTGTAAGTCAAATCTTACTGCTGACCCAATCTAGCAGCTTTATCCATTAGGACCCAACCAGCTCAATCAGTAATGTGCCGCTGCTGAACCACGCTTGTTGGTGGACATTGAAATCCCATATCCAAATTACATTTTGCAACCTTGCCATTCTCAATGTTTCCTCCAAGTGTTTTTCAGAATGTAAGAGTACTTATTCTTCTACGGAGGGAGGACGGTACAAGGAAACCAGCAGAAGGTTTCCTTGCCAAGGTTTAATCTGAAACCACAAAACTTCATGGGTTCAGAGTTAATGCTCAGCAACTCCATCCTGACTGTATACCACTGTACTGCCACCTTCACTGGGTCTGTCCTGCTAGTTGGACAGGACAATGTAGGGATGGTGATAGTGGTGTCTGGGACATTGTCTCTAAAGGAATGAGTCTGTGAGTGTGACATGTCAGGCTGTTGCTTGACTAGTCTGTGAGACAGCTCTCCCAATTTTGGCACTGCACCCGAGATGCCAGGTTATCTGTCTGGTTTCATTTCTTTGCGACATTGTAGCAATTCATATGGCTGAATGGCTTGGTAGGCCATCTCAGAGGACAGCTGCGAATCAACTATATTGATGTGGGTCTCAACTTGATGGTAGGTCAGACTAGGGGAGGATGGCAGATTTCCTTCCCTGAAGAACATTTGTGAACCAGATAGGTTTTTCTGATAATCGACAATGGTTTCATGGTCATCAGTAAATTCTAAATTCCAGATATATTTTATTGAATTTGAACTCCACCATTTGCCATGTCCCAGAATATTCATTTAGTTTTTGGATGAATAGTCCAGCAATAATATCATTAGGCCATCACTTCCACTTCTTGCGATAGCAGGGTGGTTTTTTTGCTTATTTCATCTGCTGAGTTCTTTCTATGCTAAAGAATCATAGGTGATGTTTTCATCTACACGATGTGTAAATTCTCATAATGCTGTAAATCAAATTAGAGATCAACACTTTCACACATCTCCTGTACAGTAGGAAGGGGGAAGTGGAATGGCATTGTTTTCTAGCGTCATTATTTTTAAAAGTGGTTCAGTTCAGAATATCTTTCATGTAATCAACATTAGTATCATGATAAAAAAATAATCGGAACAACTTCAGATGATCAAACTCAGAAATAAAACAGACATTGCTGGAAACATTCAGTAAGTCTTGGCAGCATCAGTGGAGAGAAATTAAAGTTAAAATTTCAGGTACAGTGCCCTTCTTCAGAACTGGAAAACCACCTTACTAGTTTCTGAAATAACTGAACAGAGGCTGTATCCTGGCAACAAGTCCTCCTTTAAATTTCCATGTGCACAGTACATGAGCAGTGATCAGCCAGCTAAGGGCCAGTCCTGAGGATAAGGAAACTCTGATTTCTTAGTTATACCTGTCAGCCAGGGCTCCTTGATTGGTGTGTACGAACAACCCCAAATCAAAGATCACATAGTCAATGAGACGCACCGAATCCTCACTTCAATGCTTCCAGTTTCAACGTGTTTGAGATATCTTAATGTCATGAAAAATGTTTTAAGTTCTTTCATTCTTGTCATAAATGGTGAAACAATTTAACAAACTTTTTTTAGTTCTGTGCAAAAATGAATGAGGGACAAGAAAAGAGAATAAAGTTTTTGGAGATAAAGGTAAAGGTTACAATGATTTTGTTGATTTCAGTCCTAGGGGATGGAAACAATTCTTTAATGAGCCACTAATAAAAAACACATTCCTATAAATTTTGCATTTCAAAAATGTAGGCACCTGGGCTACAACAATGAATAATTAATTATACAGAGTAAGGTCATCACTTCTACTTTTCATCTGTTATTAGGTTTGTAATATTTCACTGGAGGTTACTTAGCTCTTTTAGCTGGACAGATGATGTGCAGTACATATGTGGGTTCAATGATGGACTCACATTCTCAATGTTTACCTTTGCCTGAGGTGTGAAGACTTCAAGGTTAAACCACCACAAGTCATATCTCTCTCTTATGAGAGAGCAGCCCTCAGGTCTGCAGGACTGTGGGAACTGTTTTTTCTTTAATTAATTCATTAAAGCACAACTTCATTTACAATCATTTATTTAAGTTAATCCTGCTCCCTGCATATTGAAATATTGGGCAAAAGTGAGGACTGCAGATGCAATCATGGTATTCAAACAAATGAAAGACTTAACAGACAATCATTTTTTCAATGTATAATTTCATTGACATTACACTGTAAATTTTTGCTATAAATTCTGTGCATTAGGATTGAGCCCTTCACCATCATCTGATGGAGGAGCGACGCTCCAAAAGCTAGTGTGCTTCCAATTAAACCTGTTGGACTAGAACCTGGTGTTGTGTGATTTTTAACTTTGTACATCCCAGTCCAACACCGGAATCGCCAAATCATGACTACTATCGACACCACTAACCGCCGGCTTAAAGTGGATTGGATCTCCAAGAAGATCACACATATCGACATCGACATCAAGTTTCTACAGGAATGCAGGCAAGCAGGAAAGATCCCGAAAGGATTACGTATCACAAACCCACTTAGGTCAACCTACAACACAGACTACGCAGAGAGACTTTGCCACCGCACTTCTCATAAACTCCTCAATCATCTCATGCACCAAGTCTACAGCAGGCGCCACAACCTTGAAATTCAGATGGAGTCCACACTCTCAGCCTGCACTCAGGATACAGTAGTATAATTACGCGACATTGTCAAACAGACAAGGTGACAAAATTACACTACGTACATGCAAACCAAGAACAAAAATCTGGAGAAACTTGACATTCTCACCAGTAATAGCAAAGCCCACCCTAGAACCACAGTAGACAACATTATCACTGCGGGGAAGTCTATTGTCAACTTATCAGACCACACCCTTCGAAAGGAAGAGATTGAAGTCCCGAGTAGGGGTCTCAACTTCTGCCCCACCACCAAAATGGACCCCTTGGTTCTTGCAGCAGACACGGAGGAGTTCAACAGACGAATGAGACTCCGGGAATTCTTTCAAGGTGCCGGCAGTGATCCCACTGAGCCCACTGATGAACTAGAACAGTCATCACAGGGATCTGTAGAGGACCGACTAAAGAAGGTGTCAACATGGACCCCACCGGAGGGCCACTGCCCTGGGCTTGACATGAATGCTCAAACCGTCAGGAAATATATAAATGCCAGATTCACCAGCTGTACCCACAAGGTAGAGCAAAACATCACCCGTTCACAATGCAATGCCATCCAGGCTCTCAAAACCAATGACAACATTGTCATCAAACCAGCAGATAAAGGAGGAGCCATTGTCATTCAGAATAGAACAGATTACTGCAAGGAAGTGTACTGACAACTGAACAACAAGGAACACTACAGGCAACTACCAGCTGATCCGACCAAAGAACATGCCCGTGAATTAAACACATTGATCAAAACTTTGGATCCAGTCCTTCAGACTTCCCTAAGTGCCCTCATCCCACGTACTTCTCGTGTAGGCAACTTTTTCTGCCTTCCAAAGGTACACAAAGCCAACACACTAGGATGTCCCATCATGTCGGGCAATGGGGCCCTATGTGAGAATCTCTCCAGCTATGTTGAAGGCACCTTGAAACCTATTGTACAAGGGATCCCCAGCTTCTGTCGTGACACTACGGATTTCTTACAGAAACTCAGCATCCATGGGCCATTCGAACCGGGACATTCCTCGTCACAATGGATGTTTCAGTACTCTACACCAGCATCCCCCACAATTATGGCATCTTGGCAACAGCCTCAGTACTCAACACCAACAACTGCCAATCTCCAAACGCCATTCTACAACTCATCCACTTTATCCTTGATCACAACATCTTCACCTTTGACAACCAGTTCTTCATCCAGACACATGGAACAGCCATGAGGACCAAATTTGCACTCCAATATGCCAACATTTTTATGCACAAGTTTGAACGAGACTTTGTCTCTATGCAGGATCTCCAACCAACATTATACACCAGGGTACATTGACGACATTTTCTTCCTCTGGACCCATGGCAAGGAGTCACTAATAAAACTACACAGTGACATCAACAAGTTTCATCTCACCATCAAACTCACCATGGACTACTCTCGACTATCTGTCTCATTCTTGGACACATGTGTCTCCATCACCTCAGCACCAAACTGTACCGCAAACCCACAGACAACCTCACAATGCTACACTTCTTCAGCTTCTACCCAAAACATATTAAAACAGCCATCCCCTATGGACAAGCCCTACACGTACACCGGATCTGCTCAGATGAGGAGGAACGTGACGGACACCTGGAAGTACTCAGGGATGCCCTCACAAGAACAGGGTACAATGCCCAACTCATCGACTGCCAATTCCGAAGTGCCACAGCAAGGAACCGTAATGACTTCCTCAGGAGACAGACACGTGCTGCAACCGACATGGTACCCTTTGTTGTTCAATAGTTCCCAAGAGCTGAAAAACTGCGCCATGTTCTTTGTGATCTGCAACACATTATCAGTGAGGATGAGCACCTCACCAAGACCTTCCCCACACCTCCACCACTTGCCTTTAAACAACTGCCAAACCTCAAACAGATCATTATTCGTAGCAAGCTGCCTGGTTCTCAGGAGAACTCCATACAACCCTGTCACGATAGGCGCTGCAAGACGTGTCAGAGTGTTGGCACAGATACCACCGTTACGCATGGGGACGTCTCCCACCTTGTACATGGCAGGTACTCATGTGACTCAGCCGATGTTGTCTATCTTATACATTGCAGGCAAGGATGCCCGGAGGCATGGTATATTGGGGAAACCGAGCAAAGACTACGACAACGGATGAATGGGCACCGCACAACAATCAACAGACAGGAGTGTTCCCTCCCAGTTGGGGAACACTTCAGTGGTTCAGGACATTCAACCTCAGACCTTCGAGTGACCACCCTCCAAGGTGGACTTCGGGACAGGCAGCAGCGAAACGTGACCAAGCAGAGGCTGATAGCTAAGTTCGGTACCCATAGGGAGGGCCTCAACCAGGACCTTGGGTTCATGTCACATTACAGGTGACCACCATTGCATTATACACACACACAGACACTCCTACACACACACACACACACACACACACAGGCACTCCTATACACACATACAAGGACACACATGTACACACACACGCACACACCCTTACAGACATACACACTCCCACACTCACACATGCACCCCCTCACAGACTTAAGACACTCTACAATCACTACACACACACATACACTTTCTCACACTCACAACCCCCAACCCAGACAGATACACACACACACACACACACACACACACACACACACGCATTTTGTGGGGTGAATTTGTACTTGCAGGGTTACATTGTACTTTGCTCAAAAACTGCATGAATCCATGTAAAACTCCGTTACCTCACTTTTTAGATTAGAATCAATCTAAACATCATGGCATAGACAGAGAACACAGGGGCCAACAACTTCAACATATTGTCTAGCTATCACCATTGTTAACAGCTAACCCGAGAATGCAATTTATTAAAAAAAGGTTTTGTGATTTACACATGAAAGAAGTGAAACTACCATGGTATTCAAACAGTTAAAAGACTTAACAGACAATCAATTGTTCAATGTGTAATTTCAGTTACATCACACTGTAAATTTTTGCTATAAATTCTGTGTGGTAGGATTGAGTCCTCCACTATCAGCTGATGAAGGAGCAATGCTCCGAAAGCTAGTGTGCTTCCAATTAAACCTGTTGGACTATAACCTGGTGTTGTGTGATTTTTACCTATTGAAGTATTGGCGTGGAGTATCTGGCTTTGGTTGTCTTCATATACATCTTGTTAGCTCATTTTTGCTCAGAAGATGTTCAACTCTTTATGTCCTGAAACATTCCTTTATTTACATCTGTATGTAAAATTTGTCAAATACAGTTCTTAGTACAATGTCTAAGACCCCTTTCTTCACATGCTCATTCTGGTTTGGTGTCTTCTCTCTTATTGATGTCAAACCATATGCTCAAATTTATCATCATGACTTACATGAGGCTGATTATAATTACATCTTCCATGACCTCAGGGCTAAAGTGCTTTACAGCCAATTAAGTACTTCTAAAGTGTATTTACTCTTGTAATATTATTGCAGCCAATTAGTAAACAGCAAGAATGACCACGCTGTAATGTGATAATGACCGGATGCTCTGTTTTTATTGATACTGATGAAGGTGAAAGTACCCTCCAGGACACAGAGAAAATACCTATTCTTTCTTGTTCATTAATTTCATGTGATTTTTTAAATGTTGATTTGAGCGGGCAAAGAAAACAGTTGGTACAATTTCTCATTCAAAAGGCAATCATTCTGACAATGTGGCTTTCTCTCATAACTCCATTATTGTAAAAACAACTATCAATGATATTCTGGGGAACCCACCCTTTAACTTTACTTTGTTCTCAGCCAGCACCAACGATTTACATACAGAGGTTGCAGATAGCTGAGAGTGTGAACTCACATTGAAATCCTAAGCTGTACTGCATGATGTTGGTAATGTGGCTCTACTGCCTCCCAGTACCAGGAACCTGAGTGCAATTCTCCCTACAGGTGACTGTGTGGAGTTTGTACATCCTTCCTCAGGTTTCCTCTGGATGCTCAGGTTTCATCCAACAGTCTATTGATGTTAAGGTTAAGTGAATTGGCTGTGCTGAATTTCCTGTAGTAGCCTGGGATATGCAGGCTAGATAGATTAGTCATGGGATATTCTGGATTGTAGGAGTGAGGTGGGTTTGGGTGAGATGTGTTTTTGGAGAGCAGGGTGGACTTGATAGATCTAATGGCCTGCTTCCACATTGCAGGGATTCCATGATACATGGAACACTGCTCTGCTCATTAAAAATTACTGAAGGCTGACCAAAATGTAAAGTGCAACTAGTTTAACACAGCTAACATTGGGCAATAAAAGACAAACATATATTTTACTTATTCTTTCAAGATGTTAAAAATTAAAATAGTTTACTTCCTGTAAGCATTAATGTTATAGGCTAGTAAATTTAATTTATTATTGTTTTGATTTCAAAGCAGCAATGCGTTTCGAATGGTGAATGTTGTGGTCCCTATACATCTGAAAATCTGCAGCATGTTCAAACTTGTCATCTCATCTATTTGGTGGCACACACAGGCATTACCCTCAAAACCAAGCCATTTAATGATAAATACAGGCCTCTTGTATGATTTTAAAATTGGGATGTTTCCAATTTGCTTTGGGAAGGGAATCAAACACAGTGCTCTGTGTCAAAAATTTTCATTTTTGTTTCCATTTTTGGGGCATACCACTGGATGTGGTTGGAAGCTTGTCTTCATTGAAAAATAATGGACTGAACTCAGAACAATGAGCTGCCCAGAATCTTGTTCATTCTTAAAAACAAACGTAACATTAATGAACTTTCTCCCCTGTCTCCTTGATCATTGCTGACACAAAACTAAAATATTCAGATTGTTCTCATACTGGCAGAACTAGAAAATAGCTGAAGCCAATTTCTGCCAACTGGGAGCCTTATTGCACACAAATTGCAAAAATCCCCTCCCCCATCTGCCATTACTTTTTATCAAGTCAGGAGAGAAGCGCAGAGCTCCCAAAGAGTTGCATTTTATTACAACATTGGTATGATAATAAAGAGATGGGACATCATTTTTGATCTCATTTGGCAATCTGATGGTCTAGTCTACACTCTTTCAATTCTTCAAATTGCTACTCTCATTATGCCATTTAGTTAATATGGGCATTTTAAGTTTGCATTCCTGATTTAAATTTTACAGTAAATAGTGGTTAATTGATTTTGTACAATGATGAGTATTGTACTTAAGATACAGCTTGACAGAGATTTTGAATCACCACCTCTGCTTTTTCATCAGTGATTTTTGCTGCTGATATTCAGTATGATGCTAAATGTCATAGACGACTATACAACACAGAAAAATGCCCTTCAGCCCATCGAGTCTGTGTTGGTCACAAAAAAGCACCTTATTATTCTAAGTTTAGATTGTCTCCCAATGATCAGAAAGTATCTTTAATAATTCATTGACTGATTTTTCTCAATTACCGATCTCTTACAATAATGAACAGGTAATGGAGTACCTGCTTTGTCAGTATAAAAGCCTCAGAACATGATGGGGTGGCACAATGTGTGTTATAAGCCAAAACATATATATTTCTGTGCCTTGCTATGTCTCTTTAAAGTTTACCTCAGAATTTGACCATGGCAATGTGACCAAAATGGTCATTCAGGGATTTTAAAAGTGGTTCAGTCAATAACCTTACTCCATCTGAACCGAAGGACTCCTTAGTAGATCCAAATTTTGAACATTTTAGGCCAAACTTGACTACTTGCAGAAAATGGTTTGAGTGATGGACACAGTCAGAAGCTATATTCAGTTTTCAAGAACATTCTAAGTTATGGATTTTCTTTTTATCCAGTGATTCAGAAAATGACATGAGTAATTTGAGCAATTTGAAATGTCTCAGTTTAAATAAGCCAAAGGAGAATTAGGCTACATTTCAAGAAAGAGTAGAGCTTTTATTTTACTTTAATCGATCATTTTGAATTCAAATACATTCACCTACACCATTGTTTTTCAGTCTAAGTGGTTGTGGCCAGAAATATGGCATAAATTCAAAGAATTTGATATAGTTATTGACTAGACTTGAGAAGTGAATGTATTATAAGCAGTTTTGCATAGTTTCGGTGGAACATTAATACAGCATTCTCTTGAAATTACCATGTACTCTATAGCTCATGGAGTAAGTTGAATGTAATGTGATGGATGAGGCATTCCAAAAGCACAGGAAATGGTGGCTGGATTAGAGTGGTGCTGGAAAAGCGTAGCAGGTCAGGCAGCATCCGAAGAATAGGAAAATGGACGCTTCGGGCAAAAGCCCTTCATCAGGATATTATGGCTAAACAGCTCTGGCATAGAGGCTTGCTTGCTTAGCGCCGAACTTTGTGTGATATCCTTTTACAGCTCTACTCTCAATTCTGATCACCCTCCCATCTCACTTGAACTCTGTACCATTGATTCTTCAGATGCTTCAAGTTATAGGAAAGATGTTGTCAAACTTTAAAGTGTTCAGAAAAGATTTATAAGGATGTTGCCAGGGTTGGAGGGTTTGAGCTATAGGGAGAGTCTGTATTCCCTGGAGTATTGGAGGCTGAGGTGTGACCTCAAAGAGATTTTTAATATCATGAGGGGCACGGATAGGGTGAATAGTCAAAGTTTATTCCCCAGAGTAGGGGAGTCCAAAACCAGAGAGCATGGTTTTAAGGTGAGATAATAAAGATTTAAAAGGGATCTAACAGGCAACGTTTTCATGCAGAGATTGGTGTGTGAATGGAATGAACTGCCAGAGGAAGTGATGGAGGCTGGTACAATTGTGGCATTTAAAAGGCATCTGGATGGGTATATGAATGGGGCGGGGGGGTTAGAGGGATATGGGCAAATGCTGGCAAATGGGACTAGATTAATTTGGATATCTGGTCAGCATGGACAAGTTGGATCGAAGGATCTGTTTCCATGCTGTATAGCTCTATGACTGTAAATGGAGAACGTCTAAGATTATAAGTGAAGAATATTTCACCAGTCGATTATTTTTTTCACCATTTATCATTCTTCAGTCCATGACAATGACCTAATTCAGATCAGTGCACCAGTAAATCATGCAAAAAGATTCATTTTGATCAATATTTCTGCTGACAGTAGTCACAAGAAATCTCACAGACAGGTATCTTCTTTCCAATGGCTGGCACCTGCCGTGAAATCCAGAACACTATAACTCATTCTCCAAGTTTCTATTTTCTATCTGTTTATAAGAAAGTGCCTAAAAATTCTTGTCACTGAGCAGCAGCTTTCCCCGATGACACATGCAGTTAGAATAGGCATCACGACACGTCGAGAATTATCACTTTCTGCTTCTCCTTCAAAACACTGTGAGGGCATCAAGATCCTGGAATGCGAATATGTTCATTGTACTCTGTCTATTATCATGAACACAGAAATTCTTTCTTTTGAAGATTACGCTGGGAAATCCTATTGAATTACTCACAGTAAATCAAAGGATGTGCAAGTGTATAACAACACTGTATACATGCTTTGTACAAGTTACTATGTTTTTCTGAAATTCATCTGTATATTAAAGGCCACAGATCTAATCCCTTAAATCATTTACAGCCATGGTACATCCAGACATCAATTATAGTGCAGCCAAATCTACATGATAGCAGTTATAGCTCTTACAGGCAGATTGCCCTGGAAATGAAGCCTCACTACTCAATAAGCTATGCCTACTGTGTGGTTGTTTCTTTTTTTGCATTACTATCTGGAATAAAAGGAATATCCACTGGGCTTCAGTAATTAACTAATAAATAACCCATTTAATAGAAGCGAGCTTAATCTTGCAACAAGTGGTAAAATTGAGTAAATTAACTAAATTATGCAGAATTGAAATATATTGATCCCAAACACACATTCACAGTGGTGTTCTGTAGTGATCAGAACTGTAAACAAAACTCCAGTTCTGGCCTTACCAGTGTATTTTATCGTTCCAGCATTACAACCCATTGAGGTGTTTTTGTACTCGGCACCTCATCCAATGAAGGAAAATATCCGACATGCCTTCTTTACCATCTTCTCTATTGGTGCTGCCATCTTCAGGAGCATGTGGACATGTTGTCCAAAATAATTCACTTGCTCTAAGTCTCTTCATAACCTATCATTTACTGTGTGTTCGGGCTGCCTTTGACTGAGCAGTACAAAATGGCCAATGGCTGCCCCTGGCTAATGCAGCAGGACATGACTGACAATAGTTAAAGAGCTTGGGAAGATATTTGCTTAAGTCTTCACAAGTAGAACAACAGTAGCTCTGTAGAATAAAAGTCAGCTGCAGTTGTTGACACATAAGACAGAGATAAGAACATTTCACACTGATCTCTCTTGAAATATTTAATCAATTTGTTCATAACTTATCAGTTAAAGAATTCTAACATTAAGTGCAACAACATAACTTTGGTTAAACTGATATTAAAGTGATTCATAAAAATCAACATCCTTTTGTATTCCCTGCAATGAGCTTAATAAGGAATTTAAAAGATCCTTACGTGATAGGCAAATATTCAATTAATTGGCACGTAATATGGTGTAGCTGGGAAATGCTTGGAAAAGAATTTACATGAAGTTAAAAATCACACAACACCAGGTTATAGTCCAACAAGTTTAACTGGAAGCACTAGCTTCCAATTAAGCCTGTTGGACTATAACCTGGTGTTGTGTGATTTTTAACTTTGTACACAGTCCAACACCGGCATCTCCAAATCAATTTGCTTAAAAGCTGTGGTAAGCAAGGTACTGGAAAGGATTCTGAGAGATAGGATTTATGACCATATAGAAAAACATTGTTTGATTAAAGATAGTCAGCATGGCTTTGTGAGGGGAAGGCCATGCCTCAGAAGCCTTCTTGAGGATTGATGAGACAGGTTGACGAAGGTCAAGCAGTGGATATGGGTGTATCTGGATTTCAGTAAGACATTTGATAAGGTTCCATATGGTAGGCTCATTCAGAAAGTTAGGAGGTATGCGATACAGGGAAATTTGGCTGTCTGGATACAGAATTGGCTGGCTGAAAGAAGATAGCAAGTGGCATTGGATAGGAAGTATTCTGCCCTGAGGTCAGTGACCAGTGGTGTCCCTCAGGGATTTGTTCTTGAGCCTCAGCTCTTTGTAGATTTTATAAATGACTTGGATGAAGAAGTGGAACGGTAGGTTAGTAAGTTTGCCGATGACACAAGGATTGGTGGTGTTGTAGATAATGTTGAGGACTGTTGCAGGATATAACAAGACATTGACAGGATGCAGAGCTGGGCTGAGAAGTGGCAAATGGAGTTAAATCTGGATAAATGCAAAGTGATTCATTTTGGAAGGTTGAATTTAATGCTGAAAATCGGGTTAAAGACAAGATTCTTGACAGTGTGGAAGAAAAGTGGGAGCTGGGGTTCCAGGTATATAGATCCCTCAAAGTTGCCACCCAAGTTGATAGAGTTGTTCAGAAGGCGGATGGTGTTTTGGCTTTCATTAACAGGGGGATGGAGTTTAAGAGCCGCGATGTTTTGGTGCAGCTCTATAAAATCCTGATTATGCCAGACTTGGAGTGTCTAGTTTTGATTGCCTCATTGTAGGAAGGATGTAGAAGCTTTAGAGAGGACGCAGAGGAGATTTACTAGGATGCTGCCTGGATTGGAGGGCATGTCTTATAAAGAGAAGATGAGTGAACTAGGGCTTTTCATGCTGGAGAGAAGAAAGAAGGAGGTGACTTGGTACAGGTATACAAGGTAATGAGAGGCAGAGATAGAGTAGATAGCCAGAAACTTTTCCCCAGGGCAAAAATGGCTGTCATGAGGAATCATAATTTTAAGGTGATTGGAGGAAGGTATAGGGGAAATGCCAGAAGTAGGTTCTTTATGCAGAAAGTGGTGAGTGCATGGAATGCACTGCCAGGTGTTGAAGTAGAGTCAGAGACATTAAAGACATTTAAGCGACTGCTGGACAAGCACAAGGATGGCAGTAAACTGAGGGATGTGTGGGTTAGGCTGTTCTTAGATGGGGATAAATGCTTAGCACAACATTGTGGGCCAAAAGGCCTGTACTGTTCTATGCTCTACATTCTAAAAATGTGTTGCTGGAAAAGCGCAGCAGGTCAGGCAGCATCCAAGGAACAGGAGATTCGACATTTCGGGCATAAGCCCTTATTCAGGAAAGGTTCTACGTTCTACTAAAACAGACTATATGTTGAAATTGCTCAGCACAGCAGTACTTCCTTCAGGTTATAAAAAGCTGTACCAAAGATCTCCAATTACAAAGCTTTGAGCTTGGGCTGTATAAAAGCTAATTCAAAATTGCTTTTTGGACCTTTCTGCTGTGAAGATCTGAAGCTGAACCTATCACTGGGCTCAGACTTTCATTAAAAGCTCTGAGATCTAACACTGTGTAATCCTTCCCTCCCCCAAATGCAAAACCTCTTTTCAGACTAAATTCCATTTGCCACTTTTCCGCTCACTCCACCATACCACAAATATCTTGCTGCAACTGATCTCTTCACTATCAACTTCCCAGACAATTTTTTTTGTGACGGCTGCAAATTTCTCAATTATGCCTCCCATATTTAACTTTAAACCATAAATATAAACCGTAATCAACAAGGGACTCAAATCTGACCTCTGTGGAACACTGTTGGAAACCACTTTATTTTCTATCACTGAAACAATTTTGGATCTAACTCATCATATTGCTGTGTCTGAGAGGTTTTAATCATTCTTAATTTTCTGCCATGTCGGACTTGTCAAATCCCTTCCTAATATCCATGTAGACAATATCCACTGTACTATCTATATTAATCCTCATTATTACTACCTCAAAACATTATTTAGACATGACCTTTCTTGAACAAAACTATGTTGACTGACTTTGATTAATCCATTGTTCCCCTACGAACAGCTAATCCCATCTTTCAATATTGATTCCAATATTTTGACCACCACCGAGCTCAGTCCGATCAACCTACAATTACTTGGATAATCCCTCAGACCCTTTTTGAATCATGTTACAATGAATGCTGACCTCCAACCTTATGGCTATCTAATGAGAATTAGAAAATGATCCTCAGGGCATCCATTATTTTCTTTTGGTTTTCCTTTCAACCTTTAAGAGACTATTTGTTCAGCCCTTGCAACTTATCCATCTTCAAAGAGGTCAGTCCCTTTGGTACTACCGTTCTATTCACTCCTATTTAATCTAAAATGTCACATACCTCCCCTGAGACTTGAATGTCTTCATCATCTGTGTCATTTGTAAATTACCATGCAAATGTCTTATAGGCAAAGCCCTTTCCTTCATCACCCCCTTGCTCTTAATATACTGATAAAACATATAAGAGATGAGAAAAGAACTAAGCCAATTATCACACTGAGTCTGCTCCATTTGTTCATGGCTGATACGTTTCTTAAAGCTATTCTCCTGCCGTCTTCCCACAATTTTTTATTCCCTTACTAATCAAGAACCTATCGATCTCTGTCTTAAATGCACTCAATGACATGGCCTCCACAGCTCTCTGCAGCATTGAGTTCGACAGATTAATCACCCTCTGGCTGAAGAAATTCATCCTCATCACAGTTCTAAAGCATGGTCACTTCACTCTGAAGTTACACCTACACATTTTAGTGCCTCCTAGTATTGGAAACATATTCTCCATGTCCATTCTAACCAAGCCTCTCAGTATTCTGTCAGTTTCAATCCAATCTTCCCCTCATCCTTCTAAACTCAATTTACAGACCCAGCCTCTTCAACTGCTCCCCAAGAGACAAGCCTTTCATTCCAGGGATCAATCTTATAAACCTCCTCTGGATCCCCTCCAAAATTAACATATCCATCCTTAGAAGGGGTTGAAAACTGCTCACAATATTCCAAACGCGGTTTGACCAGACCCTTGTCTAGCCTCTGCAGCACGTCTGTCATTGTTTTACAGCCCCATTGAAATGCTTGCCAACATTATTTTTGCCTTCATAACTGCCAACTGTTAACCTTCAGAGAATCCTGAACTAGGACTCCCGAGACCATTTGCACTTTCAGATTTCCAAAACCTTTCCCTGGTAGAAAATATTCTACATCTCTATTCTTCTGACTAAAATGTATAACTTCACACTTTGCCACATTGTAATCCATCTGCAATTTCTTTACCCGATCATCTAGCATGCCAAAATCCCTCCGCAGCCTTCCAGCTTCCACAACACTACCTGTACCTCCAACTATCTTTGAGTCATTTGCAAACTTAGCAACAATGCCCTCAGTTCGTTCGCCCAGATTGTTAAGATGTATCTTGAATAGTTTTGGTCCCAATACTGACACGTGTGGAACTCCACTGATCACTAGCTGCCATCATGAAAAAGACTCCTTTATCCCTGCTCTCTACCTTCAGTCAGCAAATCCTCTATCCATGCCAATACCTGACCTCTAACACCATTGACTCTTTTCTTACAAAGCAACCTCCTGTGCAATATCTTCCAAAGGCCTTCAGGAATTCATGTCCACTGGGTCTCATATGTCAAACTTGCTCATTACCATCCACTGGTTCTCCTTAGTATAACTTCTAGACAATTCCTATGGAATCTACTACACTGAGGATTCTACTGTGATGTCAGTGTACAACTCCCTATGCTGCAGAGATGGTTGTCTGATCATTGAAAAATCCAAACCCTTGTGGTTATATACATAGCTTTCAAAACTACCAATTTTCAACAACGCAAAAATCTGATGCCCGATCTCCTACACCGGATTCTGAGGCACATGTTCAACTATTCAATTCTCCTAGTGATACATGGGACTGGGAGTAATGCTGAGGTTACTACGTTAAAGGAATAAGTGAGGACTGCAGATGCTGGAGATCAGAAAAGTGTGGCACTGGAAAAGCACAGCAGGTCAAGCCGCATTCAAAGAGTAGGAGAATCGACAGTTCATGCATAAGCCCTTCAACAGGAATGTGGGGTGGGAAGCAGATCATCACGTCGAATGATACCATGGTTTCTTCTTTGTCTATGTGTGTATTCCTGATGATGTCCAAGAATTCCTGTGTTGATTGTATGGAGTGTTTGGATCCGCTGACTAGGTGTTTCAGTTTTTGTTGTAGTTCTTTGGCCAGTTTGTATGCTGGTGTCCCTGGTAGTGATACTATGGGTCTGAGTGGGATGTCTGGTTTGGGTACTTTGGGTAGTCCGTAGAATCTGGGGGTGTTGTTGCTTTCAGGTTTCATTCTTTGCTGGTCCGCTTTGGTTATCTGTCTGTTTTTTTGTAGACTCCTTAGTGTGTTGATTATTCTATTATTCCTTGGACATCATCAGGAATGCACACATAGACAAAGAAGAAACCATGGTATCATTCGACGTGACCGCACTGTTCACATCAATTGACAAAACCCTAGCCAGAGAAACAATAGCCAACCTACTGGACATACATAACAGAACACAGGAGGCCGAACCTATCAACAAGGACGGCATACTTAAACTACTAGACCTGTGCCTCACCACACACTTTACATTCAACAATCAGATATACGAACAAATCAACGGAACACCCATGGGATCACCAATCTCGGGACTCATAGCAGAGGCAGTTATGCAAAGGTTAGAACATACAGCCCTACCACAAATCCAACCCAAACTCTGTATCAGATACGTCGATGACACCTTTGTAATCATCAAAAACACAGAAATAGAAAAAACACACCGAATCATCAACGCCATACTCACAGGAATACGATTCACAAGAGAAGAGGAAAAGGATAGCCAACTCCCATTCCTAGACGTGTTAGTAGAGAGAACACCCAACGGAGAATTCACCACAAGGGTACACAGGAAACCAACACACACAGACCAAGTCCTAAACTATGAAAGTAACCACCCCAACACACACAAACGAAGCTGCATCAGGACACTATTCAAAAGAGCCACAACACACTGCAGTACACCAGAACTACGAAAAGAGGAAGAGGAACACCTATACAAGGTATTCGCCAAAAACGGATACCCACGCAACTTTATCACCAGATGCCTAAGAGATAGACCACGGAACGAGGACATGCCACAACCAAAAGGACTAGCCACACTACCATACGTCAGGAGCGTCTCAGAACTGACAGCCAGATTACTGCGACCCTTAGGACTCATAACAGCACACAAGCCAACTTCCACACTCAGACAACAACTCACTAGAACAAAGGACCCAATAGCCAGCACGAGCCAAACTAACGTAGTTTACAAAATACCATGCAAGGACTGCACAAAACACTATATAGGACAAACAGGAAGACAGCTAACAATCCGCATCCACGAACATCAGCTAGCCACAAAACGACACGACCAGCTATCCCTAGTAGCCATACACTCAGACAACCAGGAACATGAATTTGACTGGGAAAACACTACCATCATAGGACAAGCCAGACAGAGAACAGCCAGGGAATTCCTAGAGGCATGGCATTCATCCACAAACTCCATTAACAGACACATGGACCTGGACCCCATATACAAACCACTACAGCTGAAACTGACACCCGGAAGCGGCAAGAACATCCATCAACAGACACATCGACCTGGACCCCACATACAAACTACTACAGCTGAAACTGACACCCGGAAGCGGCAAGAACAAACCACTATAAATACCGGAAGAAACATCAAAGCAGCGCTTCACAGGAGGCTCCAATAGCACTGATGATGTTCCCTAGCCAGGGAACGAAACGTTTGCAGCAAAAACTTCCAGCGCGGCGAACAGAACCACAACATATCCAACCATTTCTTGAAAATATTCAATATTTTGTCCTCAGCCACTTTTTGCAGCAGTGAATTCCACAGGCTCACCACTCTCTGGGTGAAGAAATTTCTTCTCATCCAAGTCCTAAATGGCCTACCTCATATCCTTACTTTGTGACCCACTGGTAACTGGACCCACTGGTAACTGGAACATTTATCCTATTGAATCCTATTAGAATTTTGTAAGTTTCAGTGAGAACACACTCATCCTTCTAAACTCCAGTGATTATTATCCTAATTGATTCAGTTTATCTTTGTATATCAGTCCTTCTATTTTAGAAAACAGTATGGTAAACTTTTGTTGTGCTCCCTTCCTAGCCACCACATCCTTCCTTAGAAAAACAGACCAAAACTGCGTGCGATTGTCCAAGTGTGGTCTCACCAAGACTCTGCACAACTATAGCAGGACATCCCTGCTCCTGTGTTCAAATCCCCTCAAATCCTCTAACAAACCATTTGCTGTCTTCACCATCTGCTGCACCTACCTGCTTACTTTCAGCGACTGGTGTACAAGGTTGTCCAGGTCTTGTCGCATCTCCTCCTGTCTTAATCTATTGCCATTTAGATAATAATCTACTTTTCTGATTTTGCTCCCAAAGTGGATAACCTCACATTTATCCACATTACACTTCTTTGGTCTTGCATTCACTCAGTCACTCAATGTATACATATCACACTGAAGCATCTCTGCACAGTTTAGCCAGCCACCCAGCTTCCCCCATCTGAATCATTAATACATCTTGTGAATTGTTGGCATCCAAGCACTGACTGCTGTGGTACCCTTGGAAAATGAGATTTATACTCATACTCCTTGTTCTCTATCTGCCACCAGTTCTCTCTCTGTGTCAGTGCACTACACCCAATCCCATGTGCTTTAATTATACGTGATAACCTCTTATGTGGAACCTTACAGAAAGTTTCTGAAAATCTCAGTAAACTACATCCAGTTGTTACCCCCTTATCAACTTTACAAATTACATTCTTGAAAAATTCCAGTAGATTTGTCAAGCATGATTTCCCTTCCATAAATCCATTCTGACTTTGTTTGATTCTGTCACTATTTTCCTGTTTTGTGCTCTGCTATTAAATCTGATGTTTTCCCAGTAGAGAATGCAAAACAACACTTTTCAATGTGTCTCGGTACATCTGACCATAATAAATCAAATTGAATCAAATCGAATATTTTGTAATGGACTAGAGCATTTTCCCTTCTTTCACAATCAGACCTTTTCTATAATTCCCTGTTGTCTCTCCACTTCCTTTTTTAAATAATGGAGTCTCATTAGATGCCCTTCAATCCATAGGAACTGTTCCATAGTCTAAGAATCTTGAAAGATGACCACCACTCTATCCATTACTTCTAGGGTCACTTCATTAAGTACTCTGGGAGGTGAACTAATGGGCCCTGGGGAGTAATCAGCCTTCACTCTCACCATTTTCCCACAAATACTAAGTTTACATCTGTTGTTAAATCTCTCACTAGAACCTGTGTTCCACAACATTATCCACATTCTTCTTTGTGAAGACAGATCAAAATATGCATTTAATTGGTCTGCCATCACTTTTTTTCCTAATTATAACTTTCCCTGTTACTGATTGTGAAGGACCTATATTTATCTTCATTAATCTTTCTTTCTTCAGCTCAGTTCAGCTGAGTACAGTGTACATCCTGTGGGACATGTGAAATCATGGACACGTTGTGTAGCTCAGATGAACACATTTGCAGAAAGTGTCATTGGCTGCAGAAGATTGAGCTCTAAGTCTCAGACCTTCTCCAGTGGCTTGTGTCAATATTGTACTTCTATGGGGCTATATGAATAGCAAGTTTAAGGAGGTCGTTGCATCACGGGTACAGGCACAAGGGAATGGGTAACCACCAGACAATCCATTCCATTCTCAACAATAATGAGAGTGATGATTCCTCAGAATGGTGCAGCAAGAGGCAGTTCTGCTATGCATGCAGGAAGGAAGATGAGTGCTATAGCAACAGTGATAGGGCAACCCACAGTCAGGGGATCAGACAGCTGTTTCTATGTCTATCAACAAGACTTCAGGATGATATGTTGCCTCTCTAGTGCCTGGGTAAATAACGTTCCAGAGCAGCCAGATATTCTTTTTGAGTAGCGTGACCAGGCAGAGGTTGTGGTGTACGTTGGTATCAATTACTTATGTAGGACCAGGGATTAGGTTCTGAAAGCACATTTTGCATGGCAAGATAGAAGATTGAAAAGCAAGACCTTTAAGGTTGTAAGAGTTGAAACATGTGACACTGGAAAAGCACAGCAGGTCAGGCAGCATCCGAGGAGCAAGAGAATCAATATTACAGGCATAAGCCCGTCATCAGGAATGGTGGGGGGTAGGGGAACGAGTCTGAGCAATAAATGGGAGGGGGCTGGGGCTGGAGGAAAGGTAGCTGGGAAGGCAATAGGTAGATGCAGATGGGGGGGTTGATGGTGATAGGTTGGAGTAGAGGGTGAGCGGAAAAGTGGGAAGGAAGATGGGCAGGTGGGAAAGTTCAAGAAGGCAGTGCCGAGTTGGAGGGTTGGATCTGGGATGAGGTGGGTGGAGGGGAGATGAGGAAACTGGTGAAATTGACGCTGATGCTGTGTGGTTGGAGGGTCCCAAGGTGGAAAATGAAATGTTCTTCCTCCGGGCGTTATGTATCTAGGATTTGGCGTTGGAGGAGGCCCAGGACTTGCATGTCCTTGGTGGAGTGGGAGGGACATACAGCACAAACTTCCAGCGCGGCGAACAGAACCACAACAACGGACACCCGAGCTACAAATCTTCAACCAGACTTTAATGGTTGGATATGGCTCTTAGGCCTAAATTGATCAAATCAAATGGAGTAAAAGCAGGAACAAGGTACGTGATCATTTCAAATGGCTAAGCAAGCTCAATGGACTGAATGGCCTTCTCCTACTCCTATGTTCTATATCTCTGTACGCTGACCTGTCATTCAGTCACTTTGAGTAAAACATTTGCAGCATTCAGTCACTTTGAAAAATATTTATTACAATCAGAATAATAGGAAATCTTACCAGTACTCACTAATCAGCATCTTCCTTGTGCCAAAGTACAAGCTAATGAAAGAAGGCAGCTCTTAGTGCAGACTCTGCTCATGTTATTTTCAGTCTCATGAACCATTCCCCTCTTACACTATACTCAAGCTCTTGGACATCCCCCTGCCCTTTCAATGATGCCTACCTTTGTCACATGGTCCTCACTTCACCCATTCCTCTAGTGATGTTGGCAAGTTGCAGAATTAGATCTAACCTCTCTACATAATTCTGATACGTTCATGACACTTTTGTTAAACTTGAATTTACAGCATGAAACAAACAATAGTATAGCATAGGAATAGGCCCTTTGGCCCATCAAACCTGTGTCATCAGATGACACCTTTCTCAACTAAAAACTTTCTAACTCTTCACGTTTCACATTCGTCTATTTCCTGCCTATTCCTGTATCTATCAAGAGGCCCCTTTAACATTGGTACTGTATCTACTTCTGCCACCTTCTCTGGCAGTGCTTTCTAGGCACACTGTATAAAAATCTTCCCTCTCATATCTCCTTTAAACTTGCCCCATTTTATCTTAAACCAATGTTCCCTAGTAACTGACATTTCTAGCCTGGGGAAATAGACTATGATTACCCTTTCTCTCAATGTCCCTCATTACTTGGTACACTTTTACAGGTTGCCATTTAGCCTCCAAACTCAAGTGGAAACAAACTAAGTTTGTCTAATCTCTACACATAGCTAATACTTGCCAAACCAGGCAACATGCTAGTAAACCGTGTCTGCACCATCTTCAAAGCCTCCACATCCTTCTGGTAGTGTGGCAACCAGAACTCTATGCAATATTCCATATATGTGTAAAAAATGAGGTCTGCAGATGCTGGAGATCACAGCTGCAAATGTGTTGCTGGTCAAAGCACAGCAGGTTAGGCAGCATCTCAGGAATAGAGAATTCGACGTTTCGAGCATAAGCCCTTCATCAGGAATAAGAGAGAGAGAGCCAAGCCGGCTGAGATAAAAGGTAGGGAGGAGGGACTTGGCTCTCTCTCTCTTATTCCTGATGAAGGGCTTATGCTCGAAACGTCGAATTCTCTATTCCTGAGATGCTGCCTAACCTGCTGTGCTTTGACCAGCAACACATTTGCAGCAATATTCCATATATGACCAAACAGATTGATTTTGCCAATGATGTAATTGCTGAAGGTGAAGGAGACAATTCAAGCCAATCTTCAATTTGAAGGGAAAAATACATACCACAGTATAATTTATGCTGGAATAAAGTTTAAAATCTGCTCACAAACATTGAAGATGTTGTACATACAACTACATGGAAACCACCATCTGGAAGTGACAACCAACATTCGATGATTCAAGATATTACAAGGAAGAAATTGCCTCTTTGGGAGATGCAGGATTCTGCAAATATGTCTGTTTCTGCAGGGAAGGCATCCTCTATGGAAGAAATGCAAGATTCTCCAGTCAAAACTGACTTATGTACACCAGACCACTACAGAAATTGATGGTAGTATATTGCCTCATGGACAGAAGACATTAGAATCATATGACCTAATACCGGATTTTGCTCAAAGTCTCTTTAGAAATGTCTATCATTTCAATATGATGTTTAATTGCTAACATATAATAAACTATACCTTATTAATGACAATTTAGACAAGAAAATGGTTTTCCTCTAACACATTGAACCAAGCAGGCTGTGTAGTTTCCTAAACTTAAAGAAGATGGGTGGCTGCATCTTTTGTCATGAGCAGCCGCTCATGCATTATAATGACTTGACATGACCATACACCACAGCACAGAATCCCTGGTTAGATATTAAAGTGTGGCTGTTTACTTATTTCAGGGGAATGTCATTCAGCAGTTTATTGGATGAAAGGAAGCAATACTCATCTGTTTTGGGAGGACTGAGTACTTCTCTGTTTCAGGAGCTCATGATTGTTCATTTGTTGGGAAAGAGGGTTGGAGGTTGGAGGAGTCAGACTCACCTCTTTGGGTTGAGGGGGTGTGTATGATACTCATCTGTTTAGGGGCAGGGAGAGGTGTTCACCTGACTTGTTTTTCGATAAATGCAGTTGGCTGGACTTTTTCCATGAATAAGGCAAAGTATAGCAGCATTATGTTGGCTTGTTATCACTGAGTCAGAGAAATTTTCCAACTTAAATTGTGGCTTTTCTGTCCATTTTATGTATATTGGCAAGGAAAGAGCATTTTAATTTAAGCCAGCTTTCCAGTTCTTGGTCCACTGCCCTGAAGGTTACAGCAATCCAAATCCTACAATCCCTACAGTGTCGAAGCCATTCAATCCATGAAGTCTACACAAACCCTTCAAAAAACATCCCACACAGATCCATCCTCCTACCTTATTCCTGTAACCCAACATTTCCCATGGCTAGGCTAATCCACCTAGTCTGTACATCCTTGGACATTATGGGTGATTTAGCATGGCCAATCCATGTAACCTGAGTATCTTTGGACTGAGGGAGGAAACCGGAACATCTGGCAGAATCCCACACAGACACGGGGAGAACATGCAAACTCCACGCAAACAGTCACCTGAGGGTGGAATTGAACTCAGGTCCTGGTGCTATGAGAGCTAACCACTGAGCAACCAAGGTGAATAAGTTTTTTTTAATGTTATGAAGACTTCTGCCTTGACCACCCTTTCAGGCACTTAATTCTAAACCCTCATCATCACTTGCATGAGAACAATTTTCCTCCTCCAACCCTTCTACTAATTACTGTTTGTACTCGAGCAGTAGTCAATTTTTTAAACTACTTTTTAAGGTTAAGTTTATGAGGTCGACTATTACATGAATACTATTTTTGAGGGGATGAAATTCATATCAGTCAAAATTCATATTGTATCATTAGCAGAAGCCCAAACCTCTGAAGAAATGAAAAAAAAAGAATTATGGTAATTCTGAAACCCCAGAGCGGAAGCCAGCAGACTGAAAGACCAGGAGCAAAGCAGAGCAAACGGAAGACTGGAATGCTGGAGCAGGACATGACAGCCAGCACCCTGTTGATCTGTTATCTGTGAAGAACTAGGGTCGATCTTTACATGAGATGTGTGAAAGATTCCAGGTAATTTGGCCAAAAATAGGGGGTCAGCTTTTACAGGAGATCGACTGTTACTCGAGTATATATGGTACTTCAATTATTTGTTCATTGCTTGTGATATTTTGTTAAAGGAAGCAGATCCTTCTTATTCACTTTATTTTGGCTCCTCATTGTTTTATAAATTTCCTTTCTACTTTTGCCATCTCTGATCCAAAGAACACAACTCCAGCCTGTCCAAACTATCCTCAGTTAAAATTTTGCCAATACTGATAGAAACCTTTCTGCAACATAGAAACATAGAAATAGGTGCAGGAGTAGGCCATCCAGTCCTTCTAGCCTGCATTACCATTCTCTCTGATCATGGCCAATCCTGTGGTCCCAGTATCCCATTCCCATTTTCTCTTCATACTCCTTGTTCCCTTTAGCAAGGGCCACATGCAGCTCTCTCTTGAATATATCTAACAAACTGGTCCAAATAGCTTCCTGTGGGAGTGAATTGCACAGATTCACAACTCTCTGAGTGAATAAATTCGTCCTTATCTCAGTCCTGAATGACTTATCCCTTATTCTTAGACTGTGACCCCGAGCTCTGGACTTCCCCAGAGGGAACTTTTCCCCAGCATCCAGCCCGTCCAGTCCCATCAGGATTTTATATGTTTCTATGAGATCACCTTTAATTCTTCTAAATTCCTCTGAGGACAAGTCCAGTCAATCATATGTTTCTTCATATGTCAATCCTACCATCCCAGGAATCTGTCTGGTGAACCTTCGCTGGACTATCTCAATAGCAAGGATGTCCTTCCTGAGACAAAGAGATCAACGTGGTCACTGAACAGTACAACATACTTTAGCTGTGGTCCAACTTTCTATGGTTCTATCATAATTTTCCTGCTTTTATATCCTATGCAACAGCTATTAAAGTAAGGGATACTTTCTTACTCTACCTATTTTATCTATCCTTCTACCTTCAGGGACCCTTGGAGATGTGTTCCAAGGTAATGCAATCCTCTATCCTTCCCAGTACCTATGATTTATTAAGCATTTCTTTGCCCTGTATTTGGATTGAAACACTGTCATGTGCAAATGTGTAATCTAGTCTAATGTACTTATATGATCTTTAACATGAGGCACACACACTATAGGCAGACATCTTAAGCTACAATTCAATAAAGTCCTCATTTTGAACATACTGTTGTGTTCTACACTCAAAACACAATGTCTCTGAGCTGAGCACCCAGAGCTGAAATCAAACACAAATGTAGAGCTGTGAGCTGCTACTGAAAAGAGAAAGATAAATGAAAATCAAAGTGAACATGCTCCTTCAGGGATAAAAGCTACAGCTTTTCCCCTTTTTAACTTCTGCTCAAAGAATATGAGACAAAAATGTAAAATCTTCCACACAGAGGTGGAATAATACAATGGCTATGGAATTTGTTGAACAAACGAAAAGAATAATAAGTCAGCATACTTTTATTACATTTGGGAAGAGATTGTTTTAAAATATATTCCACTCAGAATCCCTCTAAAGGAAAAACACACACACAAGAAGTTTTATCAGTTTTGAAAGCAATCTTTGAGTCCCCAGTGAATGTTACATAGAACTGTATGCTTTCAGTGTTAGAGAACAAAGCAAAAGTAGTTCATTGAACAGTACATGGCATCCTTATTCAGTTTGCACAAATTGTGAATTTGTGCAATTAAAAGATGACATTAGAAACAGGATTTTATTACAAATACACAATCCAAACTGAAATCATGCCTATTGAGAAAAGAAAGCAAGAGAGCAATTGACCTGAGCAGAGGTGTCACAGTTGTGAATGAACTGATAGAGCATTTTCAAGGCACACAAGGTTTTGCATAATGCTCACAGACATTCCATGAACAGAAGGTCAAGCACTCACAAACAATGTGAAGGACTCAAATGCTGCAAAAGGCAACATTCCAAACAGAACAAGGCATGCCAGCTCGGGGAAAGCAATGTTCTCACTGCTAGAAGCTGAATAATTGCACACACAAGTGTCTGGCTGAAAAGGAACGCAACAAGCAGGTGCTGATGACCGCTAGAGAGCTTTCAGCTGGAGATTCTGACAAATCACTGCACACTACCCAACAGGTTGGTTCAGTCGGGTCAATAGGTTTGTGGCTGTTAGAACGAGGACTGCAGAAGGAGAAAATCAGACCAACATAAAATGTTAGGTAGACACATGGGTATCATGCAGCAACATGACCTTCACAGACTGGAACAAGTCTAAACGTTGGACTGGTAACCCTCAACATACCAAAAGAGATTTGAAACATATTGCAGCACAATTGTCTATAGAATACATCCTAGATGGAGGAGAATATCATCTCTAAGTAAATGAGAATGCGAGACCAATTTGGTGTATTTTCCTTTATTTGCTCATGGGGAGCGGGTGCTGTCACTACATATATCCGGCTGCAGAAGCTGTTCCTTAACTGCAGGTGACTGATTAGGAAGAGCTGAACGCACCATTTACACAGAACACACATCAACCATCAGACCCAGTAACCCACAACAGAAATGGCATAACAAGGGCTACCATAGCAACAACAAATGACACAAGACTGACACTCTCAGGCAGAAATAAGAACCCAGATGAGCAGCTAACGACAGCAAGATGCATGTATCATTAATGGACCAGAATGATTAAAAGACTATGTCTGCAATGCATGCAAAGAAACTGAAATGATTAACAGCTAAAGCATAGAACCTGAATAACTAGAAATTAACATGATAATGCATGCCATGTTGTCTTCTTTTTATGTAAAAAGGGAGATGCATGTTCTGAAATATAGTCATGTGCAAATGTCTGTTCTAGACTTCCATAGGCACATGAATTGATGGGAGAATGCAGGTAAGTGGAGTTGAAATGCCCATCAGCCATGATTGAATGGCAGAGGGAACTCGATGGGCCGAATGGCCTTACTTCCACTCCTATATCTTATATTGTCACTTGCATTTTATAGTGAATAATACAACAAAATAAAGTGAAAAGCTTCAACAGTCACCACAAACCGGCGCCATTTTGAATAGTTTAAAAATAAAGAGAATAAAAAGGTATAACCGAAAGATAGTTTATCTGCATTCCTGATTTGGAGATGCCGGTGTTGGACTGGGGTGTTCAAAGTTAAACATCACACAACACCAGGATAGAGTCCAATGGGTTTAATTGAAAGCACACTAGCTTTCGGAGCATCGCTCCTTCATCAGGTGGTTGTCAACCACCTGATGAAGGAGCGGCGCTCCGAAAGCTAGTTTGCTTCCAATTAAACTCGTTGGACTGTAACCTGGTGTTGTGTGATATTTAACTATCTGCATTCCAGCATTCTGTCCTGAAGCCTGAGTCGGCTCACCAATGACAGCTCTGCTGTCACCCTTCTTCCACTGCCTCACTACCGCCCTGTGCCACTCCCACTAATGTAGGAGTCGTCACTTTTTAGTACCAGTTCTTTGCTGCTGGGCCCAACTCACCGATATCATCATCAATTCCATGTCCTGTGCTGAACCCACAATTGCCCCACAAACAGGACTCCCCAGCTCCATTGCTACTGTCTCTACCTTCCTCTCAACCAGGAGACTCTGATTCCAGGCCCGTTGAAACCAGGAGTTGTTGCCATATGAAACAGACATCTTACGTTTCACTTCAGTAAAGTTCACTTGTTAAATACACTGCTATGTTGTACTCTCAAAACATCTTGTTTGCCTCCTGAAATACTATTTCCTCAAACTTTGCAAGATTGAATTCAATTTGTTACTCTTCTAATCCACTCATAAGATATCTTCCTGCAATCTACAGCTTTCTCCCTTGCTATCAACCGTGCAGTAACTTTTCAGATTATCAATAGATTTTTCAATGATGTTTCATGCATTTGAATCTAAATCATTGACAGATATCATGAAAAGCATGAGATCTGGTATGAAATCCTGCAGAAACAGCTTGCTAGATACAGCAATAGCTGTCAACAATATTGCTTTGCTTTGTGCCACTGAAATCACTGATATGGAAGTTCAAGGGCTTTTAATTAATCTTTATCACTTTCCTTATTACTGACCTGTACATGTCTAAAACTGGTGGGGAATTAAATTGAACGCAAGACTGACAAAAACGCATTAGTGCTCTGACTAAAGCTCTACATATCATTGTTCCCACTGAAGATACTGTCTATTTATTAGTCTGGGGCCTTTAAATTACAGCAGAGGATTTCTCCTTTTGTTATTGCTATAAACAGATTTAAAATGAACTTAGCTGATTGTAAGTAACAATGCATCAACATGTACCAAATCATAAGGGAGCTAGTAATCTAACAGTCATCAAATTATTCTAGATTGCATCAAAGTGAGTTCCATCTTAAGGAGATGTGGGTTATCATTCTATGAATGGCTTTATATCCCGTGATTGTAACTATGCTATTATCACCTTTCCATTTCTCAGCACCGTTCACAATACATTTTTATGTCACTAATGATGGCTCCAGTCCCTTCAGCTTGATTGGTAATTTTCGCACAACGAGGTTTTTTAAAAAATATCAATACTTTAAGAAAGCGGGATATTTACTAGAATTAGTTTTATCACGTGCAATCAATAAACTTTTCAATTAAATTTGTTACTTCAGAGTTTCCTTTGGTATACTGAACAGCTCAGATTCCATGACTACAGACAGAATGTCCACTGCCAGGAGGTTGAAAGCTCACACAACACTTTGTAGCTTGACTCACAAAGCTGCTGATGCTTCCTGGATTCTGTCTGCTTCAGTGCTAAAGCACACAGACATCACCAATACTCATAGATAATGAATGACACTTTACTATTGATTTGGACTTGCCTCATGTTTGCAGCTATATTTTATCTTTTATCCCAGGCTGATATTCTACACTTCCTGCGTTTCCAGTAGCAGGTTTCTCCTTCATTCTGTTTCGAACGGGTGATGTTTCAAACTGTAAAGCAGCTGTTATATGATGATAATATAATTTACCAAGCAAGCGGGAATGCTTCTATTTCCAACAAAGAAAAGCCTCGTGTCAGCAATAAGTTAAGATATCTAATCAGTTTCAGTGTTGCAATCATTGCAGTATTTCAGTCGACCCCAAGACAAGCCCACGGTGCAAAATGTGCAGATCATAACAAGCTAGGAGAGAAATTGTAATAACTATCATGTGAAGGAAAAGCAATGGTGTTCAATTCATTCAGCCTCACAGTCTACAGTCGAGGAGGGATGCCTGGGATGAAATGATATGATAGATGAAAGTATCTCTTTGCGAAAGGGAACATGCACTATGCTTTTGAGGTCTTCTTTGGTTGTTGGGCATTGCTGTGATTAAAATCCTAGTCTTGTCAGTGTCATTTTGTCTCCATTCAAATCAGAGTATCATTTCTTTTACTACCTGTATCTCTTTAAAGGGCCCAATGGAAAATTGTTTTTTTGTGGATAGTGTGGGATCATTTCTCATTTATGGATCAAAGAAAAACAGCAAAAGGGGACGGGGCAATGGCATAAAGAACATCCCTTTGCACAGCAACTAAATGATCTCAGATCTGACAGCCTTTACTATGGTCTTTCCTAACATGCAAGGCATGATCAAGAGGGGGGGTCTCCAGTCAGTGAAAAGTGTGAATGTACGTCCATCTGATGATAAATGGTGCTGTGCCTGGCTGGGATTGCCCCAGCAGTGAAATTGTTTGCCTCCTATTCTCAGCTTTGGTTCACAAATGAAAAATGGTCAGGGCACTACAAGGTGCCCAGTGGCACTCTTAGCAAGGCATTCATGAGAAAAAGAAGTGGGCTGATGAAGAGAAGGAAACAATCAAAAAAGAAAAACAAGGTAAACTGCATCGGTAGCATTCTAATAGCTCTAGACACTGAAAGATCTGTTTCAGTGACATCAAGATACATAAAACGACCTGTGCAGTGTGAAACATGTGAAAGATTCAACCCAAAAAGTTTAGCATTTTATTTTTATCTGTTACTTGGAACTTTCTTAGTGTTTCCCTGGGTTTTTAATCCACTTCTTTTTATCCCCTCGTATTTCAATATGTTCAGTTTATTTTAACTGTATTTCTTATTATCCCTTTTATCCATTCAACTCTTATGCACTACAATTTGTTCTGCTTGCTAAATTGTCTTGCTTTGTGTTCTTTCCATGGCCTGGAATGTATATTCGTTAGAGCTGGTGCTAATATTTGTGCTGTATCATCTTTCTGAACATAATGTTAATCTGTTACTTGTATAAAGAATTATAGTGATATTTTGGAACTTCCAAGAATACAGATGTCCCAAAGAGCTTTACAGAAGTGCATAATATTGGAAACATTACTGTCAATGTTCACACAGCAAACACTCACAAAGAGAAATGCTGTAATCATTAAATAATCTGTTTTAGTGATATAGATTGAAGGATAAAGCTAAATGGATTAACTCGGCACTAAAATAGCAAATACAAAAGAATGTCAGCTTAAAGTTTATGGCATTGACCGATGATGGAGTAATTTCTATATTTCCGACAATCCCCCTGTCTCTGCATTTGTCTTAGGTAACCATTGGAGCCTCTGTATAAACTTCTGTGTAAATGCTCCATTGATCCACATTGAGCTATGTAAGCCGAGTACTGTCAGCGCGCAGAACATGAAGGCAATTCTAAAAAAACTAAATGACTTTTGTTTGACATGAAGGCTGAAACCTGGCTACAAGTCAGGATCATCAGTCTGAAGAAAAACCCAGAAATTGAAAATGAACATTTTGGTGAATATCAAAAATGGAGAAAACAAAGTCAGTGGATTCAAAGATTTCATTATACTTGAATCACGTTACTTCACATATAAAACTAAGTTCCTGCAGGGCATTTAAAAATATATATTTAGAAACATTTCCAATGCTAAAACTGAAGTAATTTTATGTTTCAATTAGAGTTCTATTGAAATATCTTGCTGGGCTTGCTGCTATGTCAATACAAGCTTTCAAATTATAACAGTCAATTCCATATTAAAGCCACAATTGGAAAATGCTGGTTTTCTAAGGTGCAGTTTCTAGTTTTCTTTTTCTGAAAGCAACCATTTACTTTCTCATGGATTAGCAAATAGTTTGGTGAAGTGAATCTTTCTGCTGTATGAACAGTTTGTGCAGAATCAGAAATGATATTCAACTCTTATGCACTACAATTTGTTCTGCTTGCTAAATTGTCTTGCTTTGTAGATTATGCCAGCGCGATGTGTGAAGATTGATTGTGTTTTTTCTTATATATCTCAATTTCTACATTGAGAAAAATACTTTGATTACTTGTTTTGAGATGTCCAGTGGGTGTTAAATGTGCGATATAAGTTCAAGTCTTTCTTTAATTAGCTACAAAACACTAGACTGTGAAAGGTGCTACATAAATGCAATTTGATCTTTCCTGCTTGATAGCATTCTTAAATTATGGACTTTTTCCATTTGGGTTGTCTTTTATTTCGGTAGGACAAATGCAGTCTTGGTTAAGATCACTTCACTGCTCTCCAAGGATAAACCTCTGCTGCCTGCCTACAGTGACTTGGAGACTGTGCACCCAAATGTCCAATCAACAGTCACCCTGATTGTCGGTTTACCAAATGCAGCACACAGGAAGTTGAATACCTACATCTATTCCTATAATCTATTGCACAAGACTGCACCAGGCATAAAATCCTCAAAAACTACTAAGTTCAGTAAATTAAGAGATTACAAAACTCACTACTACAGGGAATGACTGAGACAAGCAGCACTGATGCATTTAAGGGGAAGCAAGTTAAAGACGCAATGTAGAAAGGCACACGTGGGTTAGATGACAAACGATTGGGATGAGGCTCATGTGAAGCATAGATACCAGCCTTGAACAGTTGAATCAAATGGTTCTGTGCTGTAAGTTATATGTCATTAATCATAGAGTCTTAAAAATATACAGCATGAAAGGAGCCCATTGGTAGAGCCAGCCAATTAATCCAACACTCCTCCTCTTGCCCTTTGGCCATGTCATTATTTTATTACTTTATTTGTATTTAACCAAATTTTCTTTTGCTTGTTATTATAGAATCTGCAAAGATTGTGCTTTCAGTGATTTAATTTAATGTAACTCATCCCTAATTTCTCACTTTGAACAGTAACCTAGTTATGGAAACAAATTTCATGTGGCTTTAGGTAACACAACTCAGCAATGACATTGTACCAATTAAATAATTCTCTTCCATCTTCTGTTGGGTCTTGACAATATCTGTTTAAATTTAGGAATCACAGCTGCTTTGATGGGTTTTCCTTAGTAATTAGTTACCCATCAATTTCCCATGTTGAACTTGGGCAAATGAAGTAGATTCCAACATATTTTGTCATATAATATAGCCTAAAAAGGACATGAAAAATATCTTTGTAAATCCTGTCAGATTTGAAAAATATGAGGCTTTACCTATCAGTTCTGAAGGCCATAATCACAGATCTACAAATGGACTCAGTTTTAGCCTCCCCCCGCATCCCTCCCCCCCCAATCCCCCACCCCCTTTAGTAAATTTAAACATTTTTCAAGGTAATGGAGGTCAGTGATGAAAAATTGATTAATTTTCTACTTTTGTTATGTTGTGTCAGCATCAAACAGACGTGGGCTAGTGAAACAGCCAAATGCGTAGCTAATGTGGTTTAGTCACAGACTCAATAAAGCAACTCCAACATCACAAATTTGTGTTCTTTTTGTATACACTATAGGGCTGGAGGAGCCCAGATCCAATCATAGAATCCCTACAGCGCAGGGGCAGGCCACTCAGTCCATCAAGTCTACCCTGACCCTCCGAGAGCATCCTACCCAGACCCAATCACCTCCACTTTCCCTGCTTTTCCCATGACTAATCCACCTAAGTGGCATACCTTTTGACTGTAGAAGTAGATCAGATCGCCGGGATGAAATCCACGCAGACATGGGAGAATGTAAACGTCTCACAGAGTCACTCAAGGCTGGAATTGAACCCGGGTCCTTAGCATCGTGAGGCAGTAGTGCTGACCACTAAGCCAACATGCTGCACTTGTCCTGATGGAAATTTACAAAATTATGAGAGGTATATAAAGCACCTGGGACCCGGGTTCCCACCTTGGGCAACTGTCTGGTGTAGAATTTTTACATTCTTTCCGTGTATGCGTGGGTTCACTCTGGGTGCTCCAGTTCCCTCCCACAATCCAAAGATGTGCAAGTCAGGTGAATTGACCATGCTAAATTGCCCATAGTGTTAGATGCATTAATTGGGGGTAAATATAGGGTAGGGGAATGGGTCTGGGTGGGCTACTCTTCAGAGGGTTGGTGTGGACTTGTTGGGCCGAAGGGCCTGCTTCCGTACTTCAGGGAATCTAATCTATAGGGTGGATAGTCAGATGCTTTTTTCCAGGTTGAAAAGGTCAACTACAAGATGGCCCAGGTTCAAAATGTGAGGGAAGATGTTTAGGGGAGTTGTGTGGGGAAAGCTTTTTACATAGAGGGTGGTGGGTGCCTCGAATCATTGCCAGTGGAGGTGATGGAAACAGGAAAGTTAGCAACTTTTAAGGCATATCTTGATAGACACGTGAACATAAGATGAACTGAGGATAGGAGTCATATTCAGGCAATAATTAGCAGATCTAAATAAGGAATCAGAAGCTGTGCAGTCTTATCGGGCCAGAAGGCCAGTCCCTGTGCTATATTGTATTGTGTTGCAATGTTCTTGAACATGGGATGGAATGTCACCAAGGCAGATGGTAAAATCTGAATTTAATCTGGAGTTGAAAGTTCATCTAATTGAACTGTATAACCATCATCAATTGTCATAAACCCCATTTGCTTCACTCATGTCCTTCAGAAAAGGAAATCTGCCCTCCCTAACTGCTTTAGTCTGATTCTAGAAGTGATACAATGCTGTTGACATTTGTCCCTTGCATCCAATTCCAGTCCTATGTTGCCACACACTGTTCTTGGATGTATTCATGTAAGGTTAGCAAAACTTCCCAAAGTCTAAAATTCTGGACAAAATCCTGGAATGAAGCTGCAGCAAACACACAACAAAGTCAACAAAATAGGGATTTCTATCTGGGACTATTTTTCAATCTGAAATTCCAATTTACACCTTCTCTCTGAAGGAACATTCAACCAAACCTAACAAATGTGGATGTGCCAGTGTTGGACTGGGATGGACAAAGTTAAAAATCACACAACACCAGGTTATAGTCCAACAGGTTTACTTGGAAGTACTAGCTTTCGGACCGCTGCTCCTTCATCGGGTAGCTGTGGAGCAGGATCATTTGACACAGAATTTATAGCAAAAGATTACAGTGTCATGCAACTGAAACAATATATTGAACAAACCTAGATTGCAGAATTGTTCAATATATCATTTCAGTTGCACGACACTGCAGTCTTTTGCTATAAATTCTGTGTCTTATGATCCTGCTCCACAACTACCTGCTAAAGGAGCGGTGCTCCGAAAGCTATACTTCCAAATAAACCTGTAAGACTATAACCTGGTGATGTTTGATTTTTGACCTTGCCCAACCCAGTCCAACACTTGCACCATCACATCAAGTGCTGTTCAACATGGAGGATTAACGATTCATCAGCTGAGGGAGGATGGTATGTGAAATTTAGCAGGCGGTTTCTTTGCCCATGTTTAACCTGGAACCATAAGATTTTAGGGGGTGCGGATTCAAAGTTGAGGATTCCAAGGGCAATTCCCTCTTTACTATACACCACTGTGCTACCACCTGTGCTGGGCATGTTCTGCTGGTGGGTCAGGACACATCTAGGGATGGTGAAAGTGGTGTATGGGACATTTTCTGTAAAGCATGATTTCATGAGCATGACTATATCAGGCTGTAATTTGATTAGTCTGTGAGCTAACTCTCCCAATTTTGGCACTATCCCCCAGATGTTACTATAGAGGACTTTGCAGGATTGACTGGGCTGTTTCTGCTGTTGTTGTTTCTGGTGCCTGGGTCAATGCCAGGTGATCTGTCCAGTTTCATTTCTTTGAAACTTTGCAGTGACTGATTTTGCAGCCAATGGCTTGCTAGGCCAACTCAGAGAGCAATTGAGAATCAACCCATTTCTGTGGGTCCGGAGTCCTATGTAGGCCAGATTAGGTGAATGACGTTAGTGAACCAAATTGGTTTTCCAATAATTGACAATGGTTCCTTAATTCCAGATTTTTTTTTCAGTTGAATTCAATCTCCACCATTGCTATGGCAGGATTCAAGCCTGGGTCCCCAGGACATTTGCTGAGTTTCTGGATTAATAGTATAAGCAATAATATCACTAGGCCATCACCTCCCCATTAACTGAGATTAGACTGATAGGGAGGAACTAGATTTGATTTCTAGTTCTCATGGCTAAGATATATCAAGCAATGTTGTCAGATGATTGCCAGTGTTGCTGTTGCACTGGAAGAGCTTGGTTAGTGACACAAATAACTCTGTAGCACAAATCTTCAATATAATTACCAGAATGTTGTAAGGGTCCATGGTCAATGAAGTATCCATTGCCTTGAGTCATTTCTTGGAGTAAGTCAAATTGGCTAGAAGGACAAATGGTACATTGGCTTTCATTGCCAGACAATGAGGATTGCTGAGAAAAATACACCTTGTCGATGCTTTTGACTTGTACTAGTCAGGCCATTTCACAAGAATACAAACTCAAGGGGAAATCTAACATAGATAAGTACATGAATAGGAAATGTTTGAAGGAATATGGGCCAGGAGTAGGCAGGTAAGCATAGCTTAGTTTGGTATTACGATCGGCAAAGGTTGGTTGCATTGAAGAGTCTGTTTCCATATTGTATGATTCTATGACTCTATATATGGCATGAGGGAAGTGTGTTTATTGGTTGGCAAGTGGAGTTTGCTTGCTAGAATGTTGTCAGAGCAAGTGCACCCATTATAGCTGGTTGACAAATAACAGCCAGGCATTTCAAGCCTTTGACTTTGATTCATCGTGACATTTCACTGAGAAGCCAACCAGCGAATTGCTATCACCTATTTTGTTGAGTTGAAATAGGCATATTGTGTGTAGAGGAGTAAAGACATTTTGCTAGGTTGATGTAGGGTCTTGGAGAGGTGCTAGTTGAAGTATGGTGTACAGTTTTGGGATCCTCGTGTACATAGTTAACAGGTTTAATTGCCCAAGAGTTCAATGGCAATTCACCAGGCTGATTCCTGAAATGGTAGCTCTCTGAGAAGAGATTGAAGAGACTGGTATTATATTCTCTAGAATTTAGAAGAATGAGAGGTGATCTCATCAAAGTATAAAATATTCTCACTGGGGCGAAGAGGAGATGTAGAAAAGAAGTTTGTTTGGTGAGCATGAACTGAGGTGGCAATGAACATTTGATAATGAAGGAACATAATCTCAGAGTGAGTAAGGCCTTTTGGCACTGAGATGAGGAAGAATTTTTCATTGAGAGGGTAGTGTATCTTTGGAAATCTCTTCCCTGAATGCTACGAAGACTCAGTCATTTGTTTTATTTAATATAGATCGATAGATTTCTAGATATTAAAGGTAACGGGGACATGAAAATTGTGCAGAAAATTCTTTGATGTAGACAATCAGCCGGCAACTAATTGAATGACGGAGAATGTTTGAGGGGCCATCTTACCTACTCCTGACAGTATTTCCAGTGCTCCAACCTTAGTTATGCACTATTCTTGACAAGAATTTTGTTCTTATCCCGTGCAAGTCTTTGGAGATGTGCACGTTTTGTGAGTTCAAATGATTGTACAGGAGTTGCTGAGCCTTTTAGATCATCTTAAGCCTGAAAGATGTGTGAGAGCCAATACTACTGTGGTTTCAACAATGTAATCTTAATAGTTCTCATTAATTGAGACATATTCAGTGTGAATGAACATCTGATGGAAGTGCCTGATATCTTGTGCAGTTCAGTGACAAACATACTTTGTTAACTCACTCCAAAAGGTGAACGAAGCATTGAGCAGACAGAGGTACTTAGCCTGTGGTTTGCAGCAGTTAATCCCATAAGACTATAAGAAGGAAGCGCAGAAGTAGATCATGCAGTCCATCGAGTCTAGAATTTAGAAATATTTAGAATCCCTACAGTGTGGAAACAGGCCATTTGGCCCAACACAGTCCACACTGACCCTCTGAAGAATTACCCACTTAGACCCATTCCCCTACCCTATTACTCTACATTTATCCCTGACTAATGCACCTAACTTACTCATCCCTAAACACTATGGGCAATTTAGCATGGCCAATTCACCTAACCTGCACATTCTTTTTTGATTGTGGGAGGAAATTAAAGTACCTGGAAGAAATCCATGCAGATACAGAGAGAATGTGCAACCTCAACACAGACAGTTGCCCAAGGTTGGAATCAAACCCAGGTCGCTGGCGCTAGGAGGCAGCAGTGCTAACCACTGTGCTGCCCCTATTCAGTAAGATCATGGTTGATTTGATAATCATTGAATCTGGAAGTCCTCTAGCCTGGGGCTAGGACTGTCGAGGCTGGATTATTAAGCATATTCAAGTCTGAGACAGACATATTTCCAGGAAGGGAATCAAGGATTATGGAGAAAGGCAGCTGTACAGAATCATCCTTTTGAATGCTTGATCCAGCTTTCTTTGAGCTGCCCAAAGTCCCTGACCTCCATTTCATTCCTGGTCCAGGCTGCCTCTATCAATCCAGATGGTGTCCCTTTACCATGTGTGGAAACAATTGTCTCCTTCTCTTTAAGAATGCCAACAGGTGAACCGATAATACTGAAGCATGGTTTATGTGGTATCAGATATCTCCAGTGGTGAGTGGAATGATTGACAGAGGTTGAGTGATGTTCCTGTCTTGCAGAGCATGAAGTGTCCTATGGCTGTCTTTTGAACATGCTGTCAGATGTTGGAGCCCAGAAGGCCCTGATAGGTTTCAGAACCTCCTGCCCATGGGTTTCAGCATTCCACTCATGTGTAAATAACTCCTATCTTAGGCACAGCACAACATAGTTCCAAAAATACAAGATTTCAGCTCATGTTCCAACCACTGAGCTGACTTTGAGATAAGTGGTATATGTGTACAAGGAAAATCACAAAATCTATAATCTTTTGTAAAATGAGGAAGAGTTCTGCATTAGCATTCATTATGTCAACAATGCAGATAACCCTGTTCAATACCAATGATACTTTATGTAGGCTACAGGGCGTCAACAAGAACACAATCCTGTTTGGTTATTGAAGAGAGAGACTTTGTGGCTAAACATAGGTTTATCACAGTTTTGGATTAATTCAATTGTCTCTCCCAGGAATACGTGTGTGGCATTTTGAGAGAACAACAGGTTTATCAGGTTACTTATATCAATGGATCAGAACAACCTGAGGGCTGTTGTGATTTTCACCAGCAGTGTTAATTTTCCTCAAATAGACCAGACTGATTATTAATGATCTTCAAGTAAAGAGACTTAGGCATTAATGTTCTGCAATCTAATACACAGGAGCAGTAAATGACAATGACCATTACAAGCTGAATAAAGATCCATAGAATCCCTGCAGTATGGAAACAGGCCATTCAGTCCAATGAGCCCACATCAACCCTTTGAACAGCGTCCCACCCAGACCCATCCCACATCTTACTCCTTAAACCTATATTTCCCCATGGCTAATGCACCTAAACTCCGCATCCCTGAAAGCTAAGGAACAATTTGAATGGCCAATCCACCTAATCTGCACATCTTTGGATTGTGGGAGGAAACTGAAACACGCGAGGGAAATCCACACAGAAATGGGGAGAATGTGCAAACTCCACACCGACTGTCATCCAAGGGTGGCATGAAACCTAGATCCCTGGCACTGAGGCAGCAATGCTAATCACTGAGCCATCATGTCCCCTTCTACTTATGACTGCAAATGCACAATTAGCATACAGTATGCTGAGTGATTTTCATTAACCTCCAGATATACAGTCAACTAGTTAAAATTATTGATGTTGCACTCCCATTACACATCACATATTTTGTTGTTGGTTCAGTCAATCCTGAGACATCAAAGTCTTCCATTCTTCTATTCTTGGGCTACACATTCCTGAGGCGATGATGGTTTGGTGGGATTGTCAATGGACTGAAATTCCAAGTGCAGTCACCGTACTCCATTAGCGAGAGATCACTGATGGCTGTTTATCCTTTATTCACCACACCTCAGGCAAGCAGAGAGATTGAGTAGAGCGTGCTTTATCATAACCTCACATCTCCTCCTGGAATGTGCCTTCGTAAAGGAAGTCTAGAGAGAGATGCAATGGGTTAAGTGTAGATTTGTCCCGAGCAGCTCTGTGACGCAGGACTCAGTGCTCAACAGTCTCTTTCCCAGGACACACACCAAGATAAACCAAGACTGTGCCTGGAGGACGATCAACTTTGTGAAAAAATGTTCTTTGGTTTGCCCAAAACTTGTTGATCTTCCAGAACATGGAGTTGACCTCGACCGTGTGTTGCGGACTGACACATTCCAAAGTCTAGAACTATGCGCTGAGGGATGCACTAAAGTTTGGTGTAGCTGCCACCAAGGTGCTGTGGAGAAAGTCCACCATCTCAATACCTTCTGCCAAAGTTAAATGGGGGTCTATTCAATTATCAGACCCTCCTGATGCCTCAAATATATGTGAATATCATCTTGTACATGTAAGAATTGCCTATGCTTGGTTCGCTAGGTAGAGTCAAACTCCACAGCTTGTTTCTTCATATGCTACTGTACAGAACTGAACTGCTTTAGTGAGAATGTATTATGTAAATGTATTTTATGAACAAAATCTGTTTTTGGATTAAAAATAAGAACGTCAGCCAGTTTGGGAATTGAATCCATGTAGTTTGGTATCACAGTGCATCACAAACCAGCCGTCAACAAACCAACCTCGAGCTCCAGGTAAGGAACTAGGATCTGGGTTCAAATCCCATCACAGCACGTGGTAGAATTTAAATTTGAATAAAATATCTACAAATAAAAATTTAATATTGACCATGTTGATTCCTGTTAAAAAGAAGACACTTGTTTTGCTTTCGGGAAGAAAGTTATCTTCCTACCCAGTCTCTGGATAATTCTTAAACTAGCAAAACCTCAGTTTTATCAAGTGCTTCACCACCACATTCTCATTTTCCAGCCATTGATGTCTCTTTCCCATGAATGAATTCACAAATAAATAACACATAAACAGCTTTTAATCCTTTAATTACAGATTGGGTTTTCTTTCATTAGAGAGACGTAATTGTGAAAATATCCAAAGCTTCACAAAGAGGATGGGACAGATGGTCACCTTCTGAGAAAGCTCTCTCTCATATTTTGTACAGCATGTGCAGTCCTTTTCACTTTTAGGCATGGAAATTTAGGAATTTTATGGAAATTTAGAAATGGAGCCTTTTTTTAGGTGTGAGAATCAGATGCAAACAGCAAATAAGCAATTATTCTAAAGAATTTAAACCTTGTATACCTGGATATGGATCTTAGCTAAGCAAGAGATTAAGAAGTCTCTCAGGAAGTACATGGACATGTATTTATTTACAAATCTTCTGGCAAATCAAAAGCAAAAATGATGCCATTATCCCAATAATACATCACAGTTTTAGCATTTCATTCATAGGCTAGCTTTGGTTTGTTCATGCAGCAACCCAAATGTAATTAAATTTGAGCTGGATCAATGTACTGATTTACTAGTGCCATTGTTTCCTGTTGGCCTACAGTGATGGATTAAAAACATATGCTTAACCTAATGCTTTTGTCTCAGATATAAAATGTTCAGGAAATTAGGGTGAAGCTAAATTTGCAAGATCATTGGGTAGGGCACTGCTTGCATTGTTCCCTAAGCCTCCATCAGGGCGTAATTTCTATTTTAAAAATTGTTCCTTTTTTTTGTTGGATTCAGCCAAATTGGCTGGCCACAAATAAACTAGTCAGTTCATTACATCTACCTGGAGAAAGTCAAGGCTTACATCATCAATGCAGCAACTTTCCAGTCATACTTTGTTTCCCACATGAACCAAACAGAGACAACTCTCAGCTTAAGCTTTTGTGCCCTTAGTTCTGTCATAAGACTGTAAGACATAGGAGCAAAGGTAGACCATTCAGTCCATTGGGTTTGCTCCATTATTCAATGGCTGATAATCCTCAGCTCTACTTTCTGCCTTTTTCTGCCACAGCCTTGAATATAATTAATGACTCAACTTCAACAGACCTCTGTGACAAAAAATTCCACAGATTCAAAACCTACTGAGAGAAGAAATTCCTCCTATTCTCTGTCTTTAATGCGTGGCTTCTTATTCTGAAATTATGTCCTCTGGTCTGAAATGGTCTCACAAGGGAAAATAACCTTTCTGTACCTGCGCTGACAAATTCCATAAGAATCTCCACTCCTTCCCCTTGAGACCATTTCCTGGTGCCTCTTGTTTTCCAGATGATTCCATCAGATTTGCAGAATCAATTTCAATAGAGGCCTGCTATGGAACTTAATCTTTGCATTTTTTTTCTCACTTTTATTTGTTGGGTTTTTATTTTCCTGAGTGTAGAAACTGCAATTCTTTCAAAGAATACAAACCAAAGAAAAACATAGGATATACCACTGTGCCCATAATAATATTACAATTGCAGTTATTTTCTGAATGAAGAAATTCAATATAAAGTGATTTGAAATTGTATTTGTGAAGGTATTGCTGCAAATGTTGTTCAAATCATAAATGTTCATGCTGCCTGGTCGTTGCAGTATAAAAGTGTGCTAAAACATTGACAGCTGATTTTGAAATCTTTGCAACAAATACCTTGAAGAACTTTGTCCTGTGTGTTATAAAAAAGAATACAAAGGCACTGGAAATGATGCAGAACAGATTTACTCGAATGATACCAGAACTGAAAGGTTGCACCCAAAAGGACAGATTTCCGAGTTTAAAGCTGGAGATTTGGGTAGAGAATGCTTACTTTGTTATTACTTCCCTAGGCATGCCCATCATGAAAAAACTTTTGTCCTTTCTTATGACTATCACTTTTGCTTTTGTCTTTTACAACAACATTTGCTCTTAAATGACATCCTATACGATTAATTCATAACTTAGCTCAGTCACTCTCTATCTTTCCTGTCTATTCACTCTGTGTGTGCTTGTACCTGCCACACATTATCCTTTCTCCTTCCCTTGTGCTATCTCTTCATAACCGGTGTGCTCTTGTAATACCTTTAAATTCTAAGGGAAAAGAACTTACATTTATTTTTCAACTTTCATGACATTACGATGTCTCATTTGCAGCTAATGAAATACTTTAGGAATACAGTCACTTTTGTAATATAGGATATGTGGCAGCCAATTTGGAAACAGTAAGATCCCACCAATAACAGTGTGATAATGACCAGATAACCTGCTTTCATAATGTTGACTGAGGAATCAATATTGGTAAGAAACCAGAGAACTGCAGATGGTGAAAATCAGAAATAAAATCAGAAATTGTGGGAAAAATTCTGCAGATCAAGCAGCATCTGTGGAGAGAAAGCAAAGTTCACGTTTTGCGGGAGGTCAGGTGACCCTTCTTCAGAAAAGCAATATTGGGGTAAATTATCGCAAACAAATTAAACTTTTTTTCACACTGTGAGAAACTGGGGATGGAATGATCTGTCTGGAAATGTGGTGCAGGCAACTTTAATTGAGGTATTCGAGCGAGTACTGAATGACGGTTTGAATGGAAATAATTATGCTTGTTTGAAGAGCCAGTTCAGGCACAATGGGCCAAAAGGTCTCCTTCTGGGTCATGCACTTCTGCAATTCTGAGAACTGATCATTTTCACTGTTTAATAGGCTTTGCTGAGTGAGAGCCCTGTGCCAGGTTTTGGATTTTATGGAAGTTCAAATGTACATTTGGCCAAAATTACATCAGCTTCACCTTTCTAACTGATAAAGATTCTGTGGTCTTCACAGACATTCTATCTGTAACAAACACAGAAAATACTGGAGAAGCTCAGCATCTTCAAGCAGCGTCAATGGACAAAGAAATATTTCATGTCCAGAATGACTCTTCAAAATGACTTTTCTATGATTTTTGTGATGACGCTGTGATTTTAAGAGGTATGTTTTATTCTGGTTTCTTTTAGAGAGAGTCTGGGGGGCAGGTGCTGAGCAGTCTATGAGAAAATAAGCAACTTGTGGAGTTTGTTTTTAAAAAGGTTGGAATAATAGAAGCAGACTGAATGGGTGCTGTCAACTCCCACCAACAGAACCAGTGATTTTAGGTTTAGCTTTTAGCAGGTGATTTCAGGTCTTAAACTAGTGAGAGCCATTTTTTCCTCTCTCAGTTACAGCCAAAGGTTGGGGATTCTCTGTCTGCTACAGCTGTTTCATGTGAGATAATCCATTTTCTGAATTGGTTTTGGCCAAGAGCGTGTTTTTGGGATGTTATTTTTTGGAACAGTTACTGTTTAATAGTTTAAAAAATCTGTTAAGTTTTAAAGTAAAGTCAATTTGTTTCAAGATCTTCTTTCCTTTTGTTGCATTTTACCTACAGTATTTGAATAAATTGTGTTTTGCTTAACGTCAAATAGTTTGACCAATCGAGTTATATCTGGAACAATGAACCTCAAATTTACCTTTAACATAAGAAAAACTTGAGGCTGAGGCTACCTTCTTAATATATCTTAAGGGGATCTGGTCAATTCATAACACTTGATGTTTTGACTGTTCTCTGTATGGCATTTCTCTCTGTAAACAGGTTTTCTCTATTTTACTTGATCAAATACCATCAGATTATGTATTACATGCTTTAATCTCCAGATGGGTACTCTTTTTTAGAGAGGTAGCCACTTAAATTGTCATATCAAAATTTTACACATTCATCAGAAATTAATGACAAAGATACATTTGGAAGAAAAGGTTAAATAGTCACAAAATATTTGTAAGCTCAGCATTGAAACAATGGGATCAGAATATGAAGTAACACAAATGTAGAATTGGACTCAGGTGCTTAGTTGATTCAGTCATTGTTACCATAGCTGATCTCAGTGCCATGTATAGATACAACACCTGATATCATAGTAAGAACGTGAGAGATTGTAGTGGAACTAAAATCAGACAGTTCAAAGTGGCTGGACATTTCTCCACAAATGACTGTGAGTGTAGTTCTGATATTTGTTATTTTATTAAGACTATGGAGCTGAAAATCAAATAAGTGCAGATAGCAATGCTCACAAGAGCATGCATTATTATAAAGCATTCCATTCTCGGGTGACTGTGTGGACGTGGCTATATTTACACAAGAGCAGGCAATTCTCCATCATCAATAAAAGATCAAATTAACTGGTCATTTATTTAGTTAGTATCTGTGGGATCGTGTTGGTGTGGACTGGCTTTTAGCAGTTGTCTATGTGGTAGGCCATACCCGCTGGGTATATCCACCATGTGGTCAGTGAACTGTAGGAGAATGTCACTTACACGGGCCTCTTTATATTTGCAGCAATTCATGTTAAAGCAGAAAAGCAGTCAAGGTATTAGTTTAAGTAAGTTAAAGGTTTTCTTATTACAGAAGGTTCCTTTGAGATATTAATTACAATTAAAACAAGTTCAGAAAAGGGTAAAAAGAATGCTTATTATAAGAAGGTCCCAGTGAGCCATAGTAAGATGCTGCTGTGGCCTATTGCTTTGTGGTTTTTGTTTGTGATGCAAAATAATTAGTACTTCACGCTAAATCTAGCACCTGTAATGGCCTTTGTAGTTGAATAGCTGGTGTTTCCTCATACAAGTAGTATCCTGAGAACAAAAGATTTTGGGAAAAAGAGAAAATTCCTGGTTTCCGGTTTGGCAGGAGTGGCACTTCATAACATAATGTATCTGTTTTAAAATGTTAATTCTATTCTCAGTCTCACTCATCTGAAGTATTGTTCTTTCCTGGATAGTTCATGATAGAAAAGTCTCTTTGTTTTACTTGATCAAAAACTCCTTGTGAGAGCACTTCCTAAAGCTTTCCCCAGGAGTTCTGCACACTGGTTGTTCCTAGCCAAGTTTCTCAACCTAGTTCAAGAGCTCAAAATGATGAGGAATGAATTAATTTACAAAGCAAAGAAGTCAATTATGCTGAATTAGAACATAGAATATTACAGCACAGTACAGGTCTTTGGCCCTCAATATCATGCCAACACATGGAATCAGTCTGAAGCCTATCTATCCTACACTATTCCATTTTCATTCATATGTATATTCAATGATCATTTAAATGCCCTTAAAGTTGGCGGGTCTACTACTGTTGCAGGCAGTGCTTTCCGCACTTCTATTATTCTCTGAATAAAGAAACTCCCTCTGACATCAGTCCAATAGCTATAACCCCTCAATTTAAATCTATGACCCCTTGTGCTAGCCATCACTATCTGAGGGAAAAGGTTCTCACTGTTCATCCTATCTAACCCTCTGATTATCTTATATGTCTCAATTAAGTTACCTCTCAACCTTTATAGGGCGGCACGGTGGCACAGTGGTTAGCACTGCTGCCTCACAGCGCCTGTCGACCCGGGTTCAATTCCCGACTCAGGCGACTGACTGTGTGGAGTTTGCATGTTCTCCCCGTGTCTGCGTGGGTTTACTCCGGGTGCTCCAGTTTCCTCCCACAGTCACAAAGATGTGCGGGTCAGGTGAATTGGTCAAGCTAAATTGCCCGTAGTGTTAGGTAAGGGGTAAATGTAGGGGTATGGGTGGGTTGCGCTTCGGCGGGTCGGTGTGGGCTTGTTGGGCCGAAGGGCCTGTTTCCACACTGTAAGTCTAATCTAATCTTCTTCTCTCTAATGAAAATAGCCTCAAGTCCCTCAGTCTTTCCTTATATGGCCTTTCCTCCATACCAGGCAACATCCTAGTAAATCTCGTCTGAACATTTTCCAATGTTTCTGCATCCTTCCTGTAATGCGGTGACCAAAATTGTACACAATGCTCCAACTGCTGCGATTAAGTTTTGTGCAACTGTAGCAGAGTTTTGTATAACTGCAGCATGACCTCATGGCTCAGAAATTCAATCCCTCTACCAATAAAAGCTAACACACCATATGCCTTTTAAACAACCCTATCAATCTGGGTGGCAACATTCAAGGATCTATGTACATGGACACTGAGATATCTCTGTTCATCTACACTACCCAAGAATCTTACCATTAGCCCAGTACTCTTTATTCCTGTTGCTCCTTCTGCAGGTTATCTATGCCCCTCTGTAAACTGCAACATCCTTCAGCATGTCCACAACTCCACCAACCTTAGTGTTATCTGCAAATTTACTAACCCCTCCTTTGACATCCTCAACTCGGTTGTTTATAAAAATGACAAACAGCAGGAGCCCCAAAACAGACCCTTGTGGTACACCACTAGTAACTGAGCTCCAGGATGAACATTTCACATCAAACATCATTATCTGTCTTCTTTCAGCTAGCCGATTTCTGATCCAAACTGCTAAATCACCCTCAATCCCATGTCTCCGTGTTTTCAGCAATAGCCTACAGTGGGGAACCTTAACAAATGCCTTACTGAAATCTATTTACACCACATCAACCACTTTACCCTCATCCACCTATTTGGTCACCTTCTCAAAGAACTTAATAATGTTTGTGAAGCACAACCTGTCCTTCACAAAACTGTGTTGACTATTTCTAATCAACTTATTCCTCTCTAGATGGTTATAAATCCTATCTCTTATAATCCTTTCCAACACTTTACCCACAACCAAAGTAAGGCTCACAAGTCTATAATTTCCAGTGTTGTTTCTCCTCCCTTCTTGAACAAGGGGACAACATTTGCCATTTCCAATCTTCTGGCACTATTCCTGTAGACAATTGTGATATAAAGATCAAAGCCAAAGGCTCTGCAATCTCCTCCCTGGCTTCTCAGTGAATCCTAGGATAAATCCCTTCTGGCCCAGGGGACTTATCTATTTTCACACTTTCCAGAATTTCTAACACCTCCTCCTTGCTAACATCAATCCTGCCTAATCTAGTAGCCTGTATCTCAGTATTCTCCAATACTGACAAAAAATATTAATTTAGTGCTTCCCCTATCTCCTCAGACTCAATGTACAACTTCCCACTACTATCCTTGATTGGCCCTAATTTTCCTCCAGTCATTCTATTATTCCTGATATACCCTATAGAAAGTTTGATCCTACCTGCCAATGACTTCGCATGTCCCCTGCTGGAATTGTTTTGACGTTCTACCTCCCATTTACTATTTCTCTCTGAAGCTAGAATTCTCACACGGCCATTGCCTGTTTGCAAACTCCTAGTATTTTTAGACTCTTTACATGTCTAGGTAAATCCCTCAGCAATCCTCTTGGAGGCTGTAGCTCTATTATTAGGTGACCATATAGGCTATGCTTTTTAGTTTCTTGTGTTTGGTTAGATCAGATTTTTTTTTACAAACATATATAATGTCTGAGCAACTTTGTTCATAATAAGTAGTGTTGCACTTCAAAAGTTCATTTATTGTGAGAAATGGTTTGAGGGCTTTTGAAATAATTTGTGTAAATATTTTTGCAATTTGACTTTTGTGTTTTATGCTTACAATGCCTTATGCCTGAGAATCATATAAAAAGTACTTTTTTTGTTAAAGGGAATGTCCATTAACTTATTTATTTGGTTCAAATAAAAGATTTGAGTGTTTTGCATATTATGCAAATTTCTACATATTTAAAATATGTAGATTTTTATCTCTCAGAGATTGCAGTAGGATCAGAATTTGTTTAATGAGAATGCAAGGCCTCTGAATTCATTATTAATTTTCCAAATGTTATTTATAGCACAAAGTAAACCTAGATGTTGGAAAACAGAAATAACAACGGGTTATACCAGTAATCCACTGAAGGATCAGGCAACATCTAAGAGAGAAATGAAAAGTTAATGTTCTTGGCAGAACATTTCAATAGATTTGATAAAAAAATTCCTAATAAAAATATTCACCGTTCTCATATGTTGTGTGATGGGTTTTACATTTCTAGGATACTTTAGTTTTTAATTATGACTTGCAGATTTTCTCTCTCTTGATTACAAAGAGAAATTTTATTACATTAGGAAAAGAGTATATGTAAAGACTGCTCAGTCAGGACGAGAAACACAATTATAAGTGTGTCATAAAGGAAGGACAAATGGAGTTCAATGAACATAACTTTAGATAGAGGCCTGTCTTCATTATTCCACACAGAGATAAACTATTTCTTTTGATCACATAGTCTAGTTGCTCTGCTGTATCTTCACTGTATCTTGAGGACAATTTATGGGTGGAATCTCCTCATTATGAGGACAGTGAGTGGCTTGGAGGAAAACATGCAGTTGGTGGCCTTCCAGGAGTGAAGGCAGAAAATGACTCTATACAGAGAGGATAGCAGCTATTTGGAAAGCATTGTTGCAAATGACAATTCATGCTCAATCAATTCTTCTGTTGTATATTTTAAAATGAGATGCATTGATCTATGTTAAACTATTGAATTAAGGCTCATCCGACAAAGGTGGTATATGGATTTAGGTCAGTGATAATCCCATTGAATCGCAAAACTGACTCAAGGGGCTACGTGGTCTCCTCCTATTCCTTTGGAATGCTTAGCTGAGTGTTAACTTTGGGAAGTTTCATAGAGGAATTTTCTCCTCGAGCTTGACTGAGTTATCTCATGCAATTTTCCACTGATCACATCACTATGCATGCATCGTTTCTCCATACTGCCACACCCACTGCTCACCTCACCACACTGACACTATGCCTTTATATACTGTCCCACTCTACTCTCACATCATTATGCATGCATCATGTTTGTACAGTGCCACACCCACTACTCACCTCATTATGCATGCACCATAAGGTTGAGAAATATAATAGCCATGATCGATTGGTGAGCAGATTTGATAGGCTGAATAGCTGAATTCTGCAGCCATATCTTATGGTCCAACAGTACCATACTCATGCTATGTTTCACTCTCTAGCAGTGGAAGTACTTGCCACTGGCAGGACTTTCAGGGATTCTTGTCACCTGCACCATATTGAAGTCCAGGTGGGCAACAGGTCAATCAGTACAAGTCAGGAATTGTCCTTCACGGTTGCAATGTGTGCAGAATTACCTCAGAGATGGTAGACAGAGGCAAGTTGACAGTTACATTTGCTGACTGAAACTTGGAGAGTTCAGTGAGTGAGGTGGTTCTTTTTCCTCAGGATCACCAGAGGAACCATGGCACCAGATCTTTCCAATTTGAACTGAAATTTCCATCCAGATTAATGTGATGACTACAGCCTGGAGGACCACCCAGCAGAACAGGAGGAAGGCTAATGAACTTTACTGCTCCACCAGCGTAAGTGCCACCAACTTCTCTCGGCTACCTCACGCAATCTAACTCTGCACTTGCACCCACTTCCCATTAAGACTCAAGGTCTATCACTGTCACTATTTCATGTGGCACCTTCCTTCAATCGCTTTCATCAATCCCAACTCCCCAGACTACAAACCCCATGTGTACTGCATGCTGACAACCCCCTCACACTCACTACCCTTCCCCCACCTGCCCCAGCAGCAACTTTCACCTTACCCTTTGTCATATTCCAGGAGAAAGCATGTCACTATTTTGTGGAGACAGCCAAGATGGGTGGTGGCATGTCTAACATGCAAATCCTCACCTCCACCTCCTTACTTGGAGAGGCATACAGCTCACAGAATCCCACACAGTGTGGAAACAAACCGTTGGGTCCATTGATTCTACACTGACTCTCCAAACATCATCCCAACCAGACCCAGCCCAACCTGTGACACTGCATTTCCCATGGTTAACCCACCCAGCCTGCACATCCTTGGACAGTATGGGCAATGTAGCATGGTCAATCCACTGAATCTGCACATCTTTGGACTGTGGGAGGAAACCTGAGCACCCACAGGAAACACATGCAGACACAGGGAGAATGTGTAAACTCCACAAAGACAGTCGCCCAAGGGTAGAATTGAACCCAGGTACCTGATACTGTGAGCAAGAGTTCTAACCACTCAGCCACCATGCTGCCCTCCTCTGGTGATGCTGAGACTTCCATATCCTGAAAACTTACTAATATTCAATGTCAAGTACTGTGCTGCTCTTCCATTACCACCATTGTAAACGTGAGAGCTACAACCCTTACTTCACAGATCATTCTCTCTCTCTTTTCTGGTTACTGCCATGACATGCCCAGGCCCTCAACACATTATCTGTACCTCAGTAGAAGAAACCATAGATTCTTCACTGAAAGCCCTGGCAAGGTTGACTCCTGTGTATTCCATCAGTTCAGATCCACATTCATGATTACCTTAGCTGGTTTAGACTTGGGAGCATATTCTGGTGAGTGCAATACAGCCATAACTCTGCAGCTGGTGAAGAAGAAGCACCCCAGTTCACTGACACTCACAAGATAACCAGACACCTACTCAGCTGCAGGAAGAGAGGACCCCATGGTGTTGGCCATTAATAATTTCTGCCAAATGCATAATCTGACACAGAAGCATCAGGCAGATTTGTTAGAGACACTCAGGGACTTGATTCAAAGGTCAGAGGAGTGCTCAAAGACTATCTGTATTTTTTTGCTCCTGGCAAGTGAGCAGCTGGACTACCTATCTGGGCAAGACAGAATATGGTGTCACTGCCCCTCTCAGCTGCACATCATTCCATGGAAGATGTGTGACCATTACTCTACTGCATCTTCACTGTATCTTGAGGCCAACTTATGGTTAGAATCTCCTCATTAGGAGGACTGTGAGTGGCTTGGAGGAGAACTTGCAGTTGGTAGCATTTCCGTGTAGCAATTGTTCTTGTCCTTCCAGATGATGTTGATCATGGATTTGAAATGTGTTGTCTAAAGAGCCTTTGTGAATTTCAGCAGTGCATCTTGTAGGTGGTACACACTACTGCTACTGAGTGTCATGGTGGTGGAGAAAATGGATGTTTGTGAATATGGTGTCAATCAAGCAGGCTAAAAATATAAGGCTTCATATAGAACCATCTCTCAATAGTTAAAGTTGTTATATGTTTTTATGTCACTAATGGTACAGACTCTCACTCTCTAATGTACATGTTTAACTATTCAACAATGGCTACATATGTGCTCACTATTTTTTGATGTCCTTCTGCCTTTAGTATGGGCCTGTAATCCATGTTTTAAGTGTGTACTGGCATTGAATTGAGTTCCCATAGACTTACATTGCTTTAATTACTAATTTGGTGGATTGCAATGAGATCTGGGTCTTTTCATGTCATGTGACTGCAAGACTACAGTGCAGCACTTAACCCCCTCTTCCTTCACTTATTTGTTGATGCCTTGTCCTTATGGTTTATATTAATGAACTTCCAGCAACTTCAGTTCGTCCAGATATCCCTCTCTGTGGACATGAAAGTGCAAACTCAATCAATGTGCATGTTGTGGGCATATTTCAAACAACCACAAAGTATCTGTGATTCACTGCACAGGATGTCAACTGGGTATGCTTCCATCAGGTGTCTGATATGCATTTCATGAGAGCTGGGAGGACACATCCGGTTTGCTCCAACAGTAAGGCAGTAGAATGATAAAGCACAGATATTTATCATACTTCTTGGTTCCTCTAAGTGGAATAGTTAGCCCTTATTTATCACTGCAAGCTTCTAATGTTAACCTTAATGTTGATATAAGTAAAGAAGATGGGTTGGGTAGGCTAGAGATTATTAAGGTAGACAAATCCCCAGGACCGAATGGGATCTATCCCAGGTTGCTCAGGGAGGCGAGAGAGGAAATAGCTGCCAGATATTTTTGTGGCATCCTTAAATATAGGTGAGGTGCCAGAGGACTGGAGGATTGCTCATGTTGTCGCCCTGTACTAGAAAGGTAATAAGGATATTCCCGCCCTCCCAACTTCGTCAAACATCGCCCCCTGCTCCCAACCCTTTCCAACACCACCCCCCGCACCCCCAACCCCGTCAAACACCTCCCCCGCGCCCTCAACCAGAGGATATAGATAGACCTGAGAGTTGGGAGGAAAAGTGGCAGATGGATTTCAATCCAAACAAATGTGAGGTGACACATTTAGGCAAGACTAATTCTAGAGCGAATTATACAATGAACAGAAGAGTCTTGGGAAAAGTTTTAGATTACTTAGATTACTTACTTATGTACAGTGTGGAAACAGGCCCTTCGACCCAACAAGTCCACACCGACCCACCGAAGTGCAACCTACCCAGACTCATTCCCCTACATTTACACCTTCACCTAACACTATGGGCAATTTTAGCATGGCCAATTCACCTAACCTGCATCCAAAGTGCAGCAAAATCGGCGTTTTGGGCAAAAGCCCTTCATCAGGAATAAATGAAGGGCTTTTGCCCAACATGTCGATTTCACTGCACTTTGGATGCTGCCTGAACTGCTGTGCTCTTCCAGCACCACTGATCCAGAATCTGGTTTCCAGCATCTGCAGTCATTGTTTTTACTAATTCACCTAACCTGCACATTTTTGGACTGTGGGAGGAAGTTAATGAGCAGAGAGATCTGGGAGGGCAGGTCCATTGTACACTGAAGGTTGCTGCACAGGTGGATAGAGTGGTCAAGAAGGCATATAGCATGCTTGCCTTCATTAGACAGGGTATTAAGTAAAAGAGCTGGCAAGTCATGCTAATATTGTACAAGACATTGGTTCAGTCGCATTTAAACTACTGTGTACAGTTATGGTTGCCACATTACCAAAAGGATGTGGACGCTTTGGAGAGGGTGCAGAGAAGGTTTACAAGGATGTTGCCTGGTATGGAAGGTGCTAGCTATGAAGAAAGGTTGAGTAGATTAGGTTTATTTTCATTAGGAAAAAGGACATTGAGGGGTGACCTGATTGAGGTTTATAAAATCATGAAGGGTATAGACAGGTGTATAGAGACCAGCTTTTTCCCAGGGTGAAGGATTCAATAACGAGAGTCACGCTTTCAAGGTGAGAGGTGGAAAGCTTAAGGGGGATACACGTGGCAAATACTTCACACAGAGGGTGGTTGCCAGCAGAGGTGGTAGAGGCAGGCACGGTAGATTCATTCATTGCGTATGGATAAATGCATGAGCAGGTGGGGAGCAGAGAGATACAAATGCTTAGGAATTGACCGACAGGTTTTACCTCGACAGGTTTAGACAGTACATTTGGATCAGCTCAGGCTTGGAGGGCTGAAGGGCCTGTTCCTTGGCTGTAAATTTTCTTTGTTCTTTATTCTTTGTTCTAACCTCTTACCATCATCAACAGAAAAGGTTGCACTCAATGTATGACAGGTTATGTGTGTGACCACATTCATATCTTTCTCCCTATCAATAACAATGCAGTTGGTAGTAGCCAAGATGGCTTCATCTTGAAGGAGTGGAACTCTCTGACCTTCTCAAGGAAGGTAAGCCAATGAACAGATAGCTTGACAATTACATTAATATGTGCACCCTGCTGTGACAGATTATATGTGTCTTGATGTTTTAGACAATTAAAGGTGCTTTTAAAATGTATGCTATTGCAGCTTCCTAAGAATTAGAAATGATTATCAATGTAGTGAGGCACAAAGTTTTATCAGTTGGTTGGTTGTTTGGATCTCAAGGATATATTCTTCGAGTAAAAAGTGAGGTCTGAAGATGCTGGAGATCAGAGCTGAAAATGTGTTGCTGGTTAACCTGCTGCGCTTTAACCAGCAACACATTTTCAGCTCTCAAGGATATAATTTGGCTGTCCTGGCAGATCAGATTTGGAGGAGCCGGTGTTGGACTGGGATGAACAAAGTTAAAAATCACACAACACCAAGTTATAGTCCAACAGGTTTATTTGGAAACACTAGCTTTCGGAGCACTGCTCCTTCATCAGGTGACTGCTTCACAACATCCTGATGATGAATCAGCGCCTCGGAAGCTAGTGCTTTCAAATAAATCTGTGGACTGTAACCAGGTGTTGTGTGATTTTTAACTTGGTAGATCAGAAGGGGCTTCCTAATATACAGCAGATCATGCATCCCATTGCTTTGTAATTGCAACGTTGCAATAATCAAAAGATCTGGCCCTTTGCTGCATTAAAACAGGATGGCATGGATTAAAATATGAGAAGCTGTACCACACACACACACCATAGCATTGATCAGATGTTGAGCTTGCAACTCCCAATGGCATCACTATGCATCACAACAGAAGTTGTAAATTATTACCTTTAAGTATCATTCCACTATCCTTTGGCAACTTGGGTTCTTAACTTACTGGACCAAGCATAACTTTTTCTGACCAACGTGCTACAGGATCTTAGTTGCTTATAGATTATCACCCTCTGAATCCATCAGTTTTATGATCATTCCACTTGAAAACAAAGACCCTTAAATCAACACTTTCTGTCAAATATTACTCTTTCAGTCTTCTGCCTCCAATTTTCCCAGTTCTATCTAATCTTTATGACCTTTCGTGTTTCATTTCTGATTTACCACTTACAAGCATCTCCTTTTGATATTTATCGCCTTTGGGTAACATTTCCAAGCCTGACCTGCCCACTGCCTCAGTGGGCTGTTTTAATAGTTTACGCTTGCCATTTCTCACAAATGTGTTCCTGCAGAATGTGAAAAATGTCTGTCACAGAAGCAGCTGGCATTGGCTGCCAACCTCTCCATTCAACTCAGCGACTCATCCATCATAAAAATAAAACTTTTTTTGCTGTTTTACTTTTATAAGAATAATGCCTATATTGTCCTTTAGGCTTTTTCAAAAAAATTATCTAGATGCTATATCTATACATTGTTCCCATCGCTGTATAGAATTCTTTCAATACAAAATATTTTATTATTTGAATGCCTTTCCGACATTAGGTTCTTAGCCATAGTGAGGTTGCCTGTGGAGAACATCAAGCACTTCTAATGTTTCCAGTGTCTGTGTGCCAGGCTGCTAATGCAGTGATGAACACTATATATTGGCAGAGATTTAATGGCAATGGATGTTTCAATGGGTTGCAGTCGAGAGCAGGAAGAGAGCTCCATAGCTCAGCAGGTGGAACGGTGCAATGTTGGCAAAGTCTCTGTAGATATTCAAAGTAAATCCCTTGTTGAATATTTAAGTATTTTCTGCAGAAAAAAAAAGTGCTTCAAATTGGAAGCCTCTCCAACAGTATTCTGAAGAGCACACCAGAAGTATTAAGGGATCCGAATTTACCATCTAAAAGTTCAGTGACCATAATAAATATACAAATTTTATAATGATGTATTTGCTGGTATCATGCATTTATTCAGCATTCATCTATCTCAGGAGGTTGATTACATAAAAGAGTAACATTAACTCAGAGATCCCTCTTGACTAGAACAGAAATGATAGATTAAATAGTTTGTCCTCATCACCCCCCCACCCCCCCCCCCCCACACACACACACACATACACTCGCCATCTGCCCTCCTCATCACCCTCCAACCAAAATGAAGTCACTTGAGAAAGATGATTGGGAAATTGTGCAACTAAACATGCATATTTAATGCAGGATGAATCATCAGTGCAGAAAGAGTCAGGCAGGACATTTAGAGTCAACACATTTAGTGCCACTTATGCAAAACTGCTGAACTGGTGCTTAGATTTGCATTTTTATTAAATAAAGCGCTAAAGTATATAATGTAGTTTCATATAATAAAATTTTCAATAACTGGTAAAATTGTTTTAATGGTTAATTCATTATGCCGTTGTCGTCATCCATTCTTTGATGTATATATCACTAAAAATGCATTGTTTTCATTTGATCCATCAGTGTTAGGTGCCATCACCCAGGAATCTTATTGTTTTGCTCTCCCATAGTCTGGGAGTCACTGAGTGCCACTTCCTCATTCTTATTTTTAGATTGCCCTACCCAGAGGAGGACATTTTTGAGCTTAAGCATGTGATTGAAAAATCAAATGATGCTTGAGTTGAATTGCTGATGATTGGAGGCAGGACACAGGGCAGGACTTTTGTATCAGAACTTATAGGTGTGTTTGAGTTCAAATTCATCTCCATTGCCATCAATATCATCATCTTTCTGTCCATCTCCTATCATGTAGTTCACAAGTACATAGCTGCCACCTCACCACGTTGCTTGGACTTCAGAATTATTGAGATTTTCTTACGTGTGATCAGGGAAGCAGAAAAGAGAATAAGGATTTATGAAAGACACCAATTACATTTTTAAAACTCCTTTTATGACTTTGGAGCATCCCAAGACCTTTTTTTTTGCAACCAAATAAACAACTTTGTTCAAAATGTGTCATTGTTCTAAGGTAGGAGAGTTGGTTGTAATTTATCCAAGGCAAGGTCGATGTAATGCCAATGAGGTAATTTGAATTTGTGATTTGGTTAAAAGGATAACTATGATCCAGGAGGTAGAATTCTCTGACTCTTTGAATATTTGATTGAAATTATTCTTACCTTCACTTGAGGTAGTGGTGCTGCATCTCAGCATTGAAAAAACATAGCTTATTAAAGAACATAATTACATATTTTACGAAAACATGCCAGAAATGTAATTGTTAGCACAATTCAATTGATTGAACAATTTAAAACAGTAGAATCAATGACATTCACAAAAAAGAATTGGAAAATTCCTGCAACAGCTTCCAAGTAAATCATTTAAATAAGAGAAACAACAGGATTTAAATACGATGGCAATGAAATAAGCAGCCTCCGGCAGATGTTCAATCACAAATCCTTCAGGTAGGGAATTGAACAGACCCATACGGAAGAGACATTTCATGCAATATAGAATTGCTACAGGTTTACACACATAATTAAGACAAATCAATATATTTATTTACTCAAACAAACAAAAAACAGAAATTGCCAGAGAAACTCAACAAAACTAGCAGCTTGTGTAAAGAGAAAGTAGAGTTAATGTTTTGAGTCCAGTTTGTGACAATGCTGCTCCTTTAACAAGGTTAAGTTGTTCTTGTTTTTTTTTCAAAAGAGGTTGTAAAAGGCAAAGGTTATGATTTTTCTGGTATGGGTAACTTTGAATATGGGGAACAGATACTGCCTAAGACAACAATCAGGGAAAAGGGCTTTTAGGTTTTTTTTAAAACAATTGTAAAATGAAAGGGAAGTAGCCAGTTCTCTTAGTTCAGGGATGATTCGAGTTTGGTTTGGGTTTTAGCAAGCAGTCAAGTCAAAGCTGCTGGTAAAAGAAAGTTGCTATAGTGGAAAGAGATTCCATGTTTCAGCAAATGATCCCTGGCTTGTCATCCCTGTCTCTGATATCTCTCCTGTAAGAATCTGTGTTTGAATTTACCTTTTTGCCAAGGGCTGCATTTATAGGATGTTGCAGAAAATCAGAAGAGCTCTTTGTTAAGTTGTGACAGATATCATGTCGGTCGGGTTTTCAAATTGTTGTTATTCTAAATTCTGATTTGTTTATATTTCCTTCAGGTGTGTGTTTCAATATTCTGTTTTACTTAAACCAAGTGATTTAACAAGCTGGGATAACCACCTTTCATCTGTCTGAAACAACTAGAAAAGTTAAGGTCTGCCTACTTCCTTACAATGCTTTGAGGGAGTCCGGCCTGGTCCAAAACAAGTGTCTCTTTTTCAGAACTTAAAGCAGCTAGAAAAAGCTGGTGTTATGGAACAGACAAAATGCCCTCAAAATATATTAAGAAGACAGTTTAGAACCTAAAATCTTCTTATTTAAAAGTAAGTGTGAGGTATTGTGTTCTCAATGAAATTTGATTGGTCAAACCACTTGACATTAGCAAAACATCTCATTTTTACACTACTGTTAAAATACTGGCAAAATATAAAGAAAAGAATTGACTTAACTGTAACACTATCCAAATGCTTAACAAAATAATAGATATATTAACTACTACTAATTAGCTGTTCCAATACATTAACATCCCACAAACACACCCTGGGCAAAGGCAAATTCAGAAAAATAGTTTGTCTCATAAACAATTCTACAGTCCTGTGAGAAAAACATTAAGAGGAAACTGAGAGAAACAGTGTAGCAGGGAGAGATGTACTACAGCTTCCAAACCCAATTTCAAGGTTCCAACAATGACTGCTACTGAAAAACTAAAATTAAAATATCATGGCTCTATGGGACCTTGGTCCCACCCATTCAGACTGCTTCCATTATTTCTCTGTTAGAAAAAAAATGCTAAGGCCTCACAAAATGTTTACTCTATTGGCTCTGAATAGAACTGCTCATTACCTCTCTCTCTCATCCTTTCTTCACAAAAAATAACAAGAATAAAATACATCTCTTCAAAGCAATTGTATTGTCAGAATGGTACTTATGCTTGGGGAAGTTAGTGGTGAAATCTTGGGGACAGTCCATGTCACAGTAGAGAAGGTGTTGGATGTTTTAGAAGGTGGATAATCTCTTGGTCCTGACCAGATATATCTAGGAACACTATAAGAGACTTGAGAAGAAATTATGGGGGGCCCTGGCTGATATTTTTGCATCATCGATAACCAAGGGTGAGGTCCCAGAAAACTGCAGGGTAGCAAATGTTGTACCCTTATTCAAGAAGGGCTGCAAAGAAAAAGCTGGGAACTATAGGCCATGAAACATCGCATATGTGGTAGGTAAGTTTCTTGAGAAGATCATGAAGGATAAGAATACACATGTATTTAGAAAGACAGGGTTTGATTAGGAGTAATCAACATGGCTAAGTGTGTAGGAAATCATGCATCACAAATTTGTTGGAGTTCTTTGAGGAAGTGGCCAAGAAGGTTGACAAGAGTAGGGTGTTAGACATAGTCTATGTGGATTTCAGTAAGGCCTTTGATGAGGTTCCACATGGTAAGCTGCTTTGGAAGTTTAGAATGCATGAAATGCAGGGGGAACCGGCAAATTGGATACATAGTTGGTTTGGTGGTAGGAAGCAGAGGGTAATAGTGAAAGGATGTTTGTCAGATTGGAGGCCTGTGACTAGTGGAGTGCTAATTGCTATTTGTATGATTGGATGAGAATGTATAAGGCATGATTAGTAGGTTTACAGATGACACCTAAATAGAAGGTATTGTGAACAGTGAGAAAGGTTGTCAGAAATTGCAGCAGGACCTTGATCAGCTGGGAAGTGGGACAAGTAATCGTAAATGGAGTTTAATAAAAATAAGTGTGAGGTCTTGTATTTTAGAAAGTCAAATCAAGGTAGAAGTTTCATGGCATATGATAGGACGTTAAGGACTGTAGTGGAACAGAGGGACCTCGGAGTTCAGGTGCACAGGTAGACAGAGACAGTGAAAAAGGCTTTTGGCACACTGGCCTTGATCAGTCAAGGCATTAAGTATAGATGTTGGGAAGTTATAATGCAGTTGTACAGGATGCTGATGAGGCTGCAACTTCAGTATTGTGTTCCATTTTGGCCACGTTTCTAGAGGAAGGATTTATTACATGGGAAAGATTGCAGAAGAAAATTACAAAGGTTTTGCCCAGACTAAAGGGTTTGAATTGTGGGGAGAGGTTAGACAAGATAAGACTTTTTTTTCTTTAGAGTGTAGGAGACTGAGAGGGGGGCTCTTATAGAAATGTTTAAGATCATGAAAGGCATGGATAGGGTGAATGCATTCAGTCTTTTTCCCATGGTTGGGGAATCGAGGACTACAAGGCATCAGTTTAAGGTTAGAGGGGAAAGAATGAAAGGGAACCTGAGGCGCAACGTTTTTACACAGTGGGTGTATGCATATGGAATGAGTTGTCAGCAAAAGTGGCTGAGGCAGGTCCATTAACAACATTTAAAAGTCAGTTGGACAAATACATGGATAGGAAAGATTTAGAAGGATGTGGGCTAAGTGCAAGGAAAAGAGTTTAGTACGGATGGACATTTTGGTCAGCCAATTGACCAGTTTGAACCAAAGGGTGTATCTCTGTGCTGTAGGACGCTATGGCCCTCTGATCGTTTTCTCTGCCCAACCTTTTATGTCTCTCTAGACTCCGTCTCCACTTATCTGTACACTCCTTCCCCCCCTCCCGTCATCATCAGCATCTTTTCCTAGTTGCTAACTGCTTCCTTAGTTCTGAAGAAAGATCTCTAAACATTAGCTCTGATTTCAATGTACCAACCTTCCAAAGAGGATCCCACCAGATTCTGCCCCCACCCTATCCCCATAACAACCATGGCTAACTCACACAAACCTGCACAAAGCAATTTAGCATGACAACATCAACTAAGGTGCACATCTTTGTGAACTGTGGGAAGAAACTGGAGCACCCAGAGGAAACCCACCCATACATAGGGAGAATGTGCAAGTTCTACACAGACAGTCAGCCTGTGCTGGACTTGAACCCAGGTATCTGATGCTGTGAGGCAACAACACTAACCACAATGCTACCATGCCATCCTAGTGAAGAGTCGGCTTCACAGATTGTGAGAGCCATGTTGAATTTCTCCAGCAATTTCTGTTTGCTTCAGAACTGCAACATCCCCTGTGTTTTTGTTTTATTACATTTATTTAGTCTGTACGTATGATGGCAGATCAGGTTTTAAATGGAAAAGAAAGATATTGTTGATAATTTATTGTCGAGTGGATTGGAACTGGCAGGTATAAATTTGCAAGAATCACAGAAACATGGCTGCAAGGGAATCCGGACTGGGAACTAAATATCCAAGTATAGGCATCCTATCAAAAAAAAAACAGACAGATGACAAAAGGAAGGTTGTCTTCTTAGTAAGAAATGAAATTAAATTATTAGCAAGAAGTAATATAGATTCAGAAGGCATAGAACCTGTATGAGTAGAATTGTGGAATTGCAAAGGGAAAAAAACCCTGTTTGGAGTTGTCGATAGGCACCCTAGCAGAAGTCATAGCACGGAGGAGAAAATAAGTCAGGAAATAGAATAGGCATGTAAGAAAGACATTATTACATCTGGGACTTCAATATGCAGGTGGACCATGAAAGTCAAGTTGGCAGCAAATCTCAAGAAAAGGAATTTGTGGAATGCCTACAAGATGCTTCTTTTGGAACAGTTTGTGGGATAGCCCATTAGGAATGGGCATTTCTGGATTTGGTGATGTGTAAATGAGGCAGACTTGATTAGGAAGGTTATGGTAAAAGAAGCTAGACGAGTCGTGAGTTCATGGAATGCCCTGCCAGTATCAGTGGTGGACTCTCCCACTTTATGGGCGTTTAAACGGGCATTGGTTAGACATATGGAGGATAGTGGGCTAGTGTAGGTTAGGTGGGCTTGGATCAGCGCAACATTGAGGGCCAAAGGGCCTGTTCTGCGCTGTATTTTTCTATGTTCTATGTTCTATGTTCTAAGCCCTAGGTTCAGTGACTATAATATGATAGATTCATCCTGCAGTTTGAGAGGGAGAAGCTGAAGTCAGATGTAACAGTATTGCAATTGAGTCAATGTAACTAAAAAAATGTGAGGGAAGACGGGAATCATGAGAAGATAAACTTGAGACTTTTAGACTATCAAAACATAAATCCTACAAAAGAGTGTTATCAATAATTTTTTAAATTTGGTGGCAAAGTGGATATGGATCCCTTCAAGTCTGAGATGATGCATTGTAGATTCAAATAGCCATATTTCTAGTATGAAGAGTCTTGTTGTGTAAACGATATGAAGTTTATGTCATTACTATAACTATTTATAATTAGCACTGATAAAGTGCACATTACTACAGACATTGTCAGAGAATAGCCCCATGGTCTGCATCCTATAAATTCCTTCTTAATCTGACCAATTCAATTCTGGTCTCCTTCCTATCAGAAAGATGCTGTGAAACTTGACAGGGTTCAGAAAAGATTGACAAGGATGTTGCCAGGGTTGGAAGATTTGAGCTGTTTTCTCTGGAGCGCGGAGGCTGAGGGCTGACCTAATAGAGGTTTACAAAATTATGAGGGGCATGGATAGGGTAAATAAGCAAAGTCTTTTCCCTGGGATGGGGGAGTCCAGAACTAGAGGGTATAGATTTAGAGTGAGAGGGGAGAGATATAAAAGAGACCTAAGGGGCAACTTTTTCACACGGAGGGTGGTACAGGTATGGATTGAGCTGCCAGAGGAAGTGATGGAGGCTGGTACAATTGCAACATTTAAGAGGCATTTGGATGGGTACATGAATAGGAAGGGTTTGGAGGGATATGGTTGGGTGCTGGCAGGTGGGACTAGATTGGGTTGGGATATCTGGTCAGAATAGACAGGTTGGACCAAAGGGTCTGTTTCCATGCTGTACATCTCTATGACTCTATGACTCAATTGCACATGACAGCAAGTTGTGCTTTCTGAATGTAAATAAATATTAACCCTTTAAAATTCTTTCAGGTAAATATATAAGATCTCCAATCAGATTATTTTAATTATGATTGTATTGTTATATGTTTGTTTATTGTTTTATATTTACTACAACTTCATTCCCCTCCAGGTTACAAATTCAAATGAACATTATTGATGAATATGTTCTTTTTAGATCTGGAAGAATGGCAGTCTTTTGGGTAGATAACTTGAACAATCTCTCTGATGGTCTGAAGTCTGCACTTCCCTTCTGAGCTGAACAGGATTTACTCTCTTGTATTTCAGATCACTTTTAGAATATCTCCATCAAGCAGTTTTCTCCTTCATTCTATTTGCTATTGATGTACATTTAGTTAGAATATTTAGATTTTCTGCTATCTCATCTCTCCCATCCTTGACTTTACAAATTCTAATAGTCTGGAGGATTTAATATTTACAATTCATTTTTTACATGAATAAGAAATGCTTTGAGGGATATGGGCCAAGCACGGACAGGTGGGACTAGTTTACGATGGGACTGTTGGACAGAAGGGTCTGTTTCCATACTTTATAACTCTTTGACTCTATTTACTGTTCTCTTCAGATCAGGAAAAATGGAAGTTTGCTGTGTAAAAGATAGTTGATCTGAATTATCTTCCTGACAGTCTGAGATCTGTAGCTCTCTTTTGAACTGGAATGCTCTTATAATTCTTTTGTGAGGAACTCATTGTTGTATGTCTATAATTTAGTGGATCTCCCTTTTTCCTGTCTTTGCCATATCTTGAGTCTTTGCACATTGTTTGTCTCTCCTTAGAGGTGATTTCCTTGGATGTCTATACACCAAACCTTCAATGAGTGTCAGTGGAATGTTTTTCTTTCATTCCACATGTTTCTATGTGTTGAAGATTGTCTGCAGCAGCTAGATGATCATGTATACCAACACTAACATCCTTGAAACTTCCAACAGCACTGGCATTGAGGTCATGATCATCAGAAATCAACTTTGTGGGAAGGCAAATATTTAGGATGATTGAGTTCTGACTGTCAAAGCAAATCTTCCATGCCCGGCTCAAGGAAGGCAATCAAATGAGAGGAGGATAAAGGAAACATGTCAAAGGTTATCAGAAGACATCTCTCAAGAAATGCAACATCAATAATAATGCATGGTACCCTCCTCTCATTTATCTCTCCACCCATCAGGCTCTCTGCCTGTATCCCTGATGAAGGGCTTTTGCCCGAAACGTCGATTTTCCTGCTCCTCGAATGCTGCCTGAACTGCTATGCTTTTCCAGCACTACTCTACTCCAGAATCTAGTTTCCAGCATATGCAGTCATTGTTTTTACCTAATGCATGGGAAACTTTGTTCAAAATAAACTGAGTTGGATGAAGGGATGCAATTATTTGAGAACACCGAACAGCCAAAGGAAATACAATAAAGGAAATGGAGAAAGGAATGCCATGATGTCAAGGTCAAGGACCAACTCCATCTCCTAGAAACACCCGGCAAATGTATGATCCAAGATATAATTCTATGATCAGGCTCATCACACACACTGGAATCCATAACCAGTGACTCAGAATTTCCTAGGTGAACAATCATACTCATTAGTCAGTGATTGCTGACAATGATGACATGTTAGAAGTAGGTAAACTCACTATTTTGTCTTCCTGTTTTTGGTGCTCTCCTTCCTTCCCAGCCACTAATTATTGCTGAACCCAGTTTATTCACCCCCTCAATTCTGTTACCTGGAGTCTTTTTCTTGCTTGATCTAATATTCTTTCATTGTTGTTGGCAATTTCTTGTTAGAAGTTAGGAAGGTCAAATATTTTGTTTGAAATTGTCTCCTCCTAATCACTTCAGTCTCTAATGGTTGACTTGTATTTAGAGTGGCTAATTGTTCACAGCGGTGTGTGGCAAACTGACTCAAATCAGCTTTGGGAGCAATCAAAAACATTTCAGACAAATCGTTATATTACAGCATTCCAGCTCATTTACAGTACTGAACAGATTTTTAAAATTTTAATGTAACTAATCTCAGAAGCCTTTTTGTTTGTTTTTCATTCATTCAAGGGTGAGGATATCACTGACCATGCTAGCATTTATTACTCATCCTTCATTGCCCAGAGGACATTTGAGAGTCAACCACAATGCTGTGGGTCTGGAGTCACATGTTGACCAGACCAGGTAAAAATGGCAGATTTCCTTCCCTGTATGATGTGTGAAATAAATGGGTTTGCCTGACAGTCAGCAGCCATTTCATAGTCATCTCTTAATTCCAGATGGTTTTATTAAATTCAAGTTCCACCATTTGCCCTGGCAAGATTCAGACCTGGGTCCCCAGGACATTACCTGGGTCTCTGGATTAATAGTTTCGCAAAAATGCCACTCTGCCCTTTCATCTATCATGCACTTATGGAACCGCAAAATGTTTGACTGACTTTCTCTTGACTTTTGTTGCTTAAGCTTTTCTATTTTTGAATGGGATTGAGGTCAGAAGACAACTTCTACTCAGGAGAGGGAATTCTTGTTTGTGAAGTACATTATCTGGTATTCCCTAATACAGAAAATTCCTTGTAGCTTGCTGGACCGTGCAACTGAACCTCAGTCAGCAGTAAACAGTGATTTATCACCCAAGTATGATCTGACAATACTGTGACACCTGCTCCCATGTCCAACATGAATAGATGAGATGCCCATGAATGTGAATGCCTGTTTGCCAAAATGTTTGGTTTAACTGTTGATTTATTGTGTCTGACTATGTCCATTTCAGCAAAGTCACCTCTTTTGTTAACATGAAAGCCTATGATATTAAAAGTTAGCACTATTCATGCCTTTGTAGTTTCTTTCCTCCACATATTGACAAGGACTTTAACAGTCTAGTCCTTCCAGCTGCATTGATGTATCAAATGTATCTTTGGGGTTTTGTAACTTATGAAATGAGTAGCTTCTGTAGATTTCCTGTGCCAAGCTTTACCTTCTCCCCTGAGCATTTATGTGCTTGTTTCTGGACATTTGCTTCACTCACCCATCAGAATAGTTTTCTTTAAAGTTAGCTTTTCTTTGTATTGTAGTAAACCTAACAGTCTCATCAGTAAAACCTTTAGCAATCTGGCCTCTTATGAACTCTAACTATAAGAGTGACGAACTTAGAGCATGGATCAGTACTTGGGGCTACACTGTTGTGGCCGTAACTGAAACATGGATTTCACAGGGACAGGAATGGTTGCTTGATGTTCCAGAGTTGTGATAGTTTAAAAAGAACAGGGAGGGTGGAAAAAGAGGAGGGGGTGTAGCATTGCTAATCAGAGAGTGCATCACAGCTACAGAAACAAAGGAAGGTTTGTCTACTGAGTCAGTATGGGTGGAAGTTAGGAACAGCAAGGGAACAGCCACTGCATTGGGGGTTTTCTACAGACCACTGAATAGCAGTAGCAGGAGAACTCATAGGCGGGCAGATTCTGGAAAAATAAAGATGTAGCAAAGTTGTTAAAATGGGTGATTTCAACTTGCTAATTTCAATTGGAACCTCCAAGAGCAGATGGTTTGGATGGAACCGTTTTTGTCAGGTTTTTTCTGGTGGATTTCCTTACTCAGTATGTAGACAGACTGACAAGGGGAGAGGCCATTTTGGATTTGGTACTCAGCAACGGGCCAGGACAGGTGTCAGATCACATGGTGGGAGAACACTTTAGTGAAAGTGATCACAACTATCTCACATTTACCATAGTCTTGGAGAGAGAAAGGAGCAGTTACCGAAGGAAGATAGTTAATTGGGGAAAAGGAAATTATGACACTATCAGACAGGAGTTGGGAAGTACGGATTGGAAGCAATTGTTCCATAGAAAGGGCACAGCAGACATGTGTAAACTATTTAAGGAGCAGTTGTTGTGAGTGATGCACAAATTTGTTCCTCTGAGACAGGTAAGAAGGGGTAAGGTTAAGGAACCTTGGATAATGAGAACAGAGGAGCTTCTCGTCAAAAGGAAGGAGGCAACTTATGTAAGGTGGAGGAAGCAAGGATCTAGCACAGCTTCAGAGGATTACAGGCTGGCTAGAAAGGAGCTCAGAAATGGACTGAGAAGAGCCAGGAGGGAACAAGTAAAAGGCTTGGCAAAAATGATTAGGGAGAACCCAAAGGCATTTTACTCAAACGTGAGGAATAAGAGAATGAACAGGGGGAAGGTAGGGCCAATCAGGGATAGTGGAGGGAACTTGTGCGTGAAGTCTGAGCAGATGGGGGAATCCCTAAATGAGCTTTGTGCTTCGGTTTGCAATAAGGAAAGGGACCTTGTTGTGAATGAGAACTTTGAGGAGTTGGGATACAGGCTTGACCAGATCAAGATTGATGAAGTTATGTGTTGGAAATTTTGGAAAACATTAAGATTGATAAGTCCCCAGGGCCAGATCAGATTTATTCTAGACTGCTCCGGAAAGTGGAAAAAGGAGATTTCTAAGCCGCTGGCGAAGATCTTTGCCTCTTCCTTCTCCAGGGGAGTTGTACCAGAGGATTGGAAGGAGGCGAATGTTGTTCCTCTTTTCAAGAAGGGTAATAGGGAAATCCCTGGCAATTACAGACCAGTTAGTCTTATGTCTGTGGTCAACAAAGTTTTGGAAAGAATTCTGAGGGACAAGATTTATGACTATTTGGCAAAGCATAGCGTGATTAAAGGCAGTCAGCATGGCGTTGTGAGGGGCAGGTCATGCCTCACAAATCTTATTGAGTTCTTTGAGGAGGTGACAAGACAGGTCGATGAAGATCGAGTAGTGGATGTGGTGTATATGGACTTCAGCAAGGCATTTGATAAGTTTCCCCATGGTAGGCTCATTCATAAAGTCAGGAAGTATGGGATACAGGGAGATTTGGCTATCTGGATTCAGAATTGTTTGGCTAACACAAGACAGAGAGTGGTTGTGGATGGAAAGTATTCTGCCTGGAGATCAGTGTTGAGTTGGGTCCCATAGGGCTCTATTCTGCGCTTTGTAGTTTTTACAAATGACTTGGATGAGGAGGTTGAGGGGTGAGTAAGTAAATTTGCAGATGACTCAACGGTTGGAGGTGCCGTCAACAGTATCGAGGGCTATTGCAGGCTGCAGCACGACATAGACAAAATGCAGAGCTGGGCTGAGAAATGGCAGATGGAGTTCAACCTGGATAAATGCAAAGTGATGCATTTTGGAAGGTCAAACTCGAATACTGAATACAGGATTAAAGACAGGATTCTTGGCAGTGTGGAGGAATAGAGGGATCTGTGCAAGTACATAGATCCCTCAAAGTTGCCACCCAAGTGGATAGGGTTGTTAAGAATATGGTGTTTTGGCTTTCGTTAACAGGGGTATCGTGTTTAAGAGCCACGAGATTTTGCCACAGCTCTACAAGTCCCTGGTGAGGCCACACTTGGAATATTGTGTCCAGTTCTGGTCGACCTACTATAGGAAAGATACAGAGACTTTGGAGAGGTTGCAAAGAAGCTTCACCAGGATGCTGCCTGGACTGGAGGGCTTGAAGGTTGAATAAGCTCGGACTTTTCTCTCTGGAGAGAAGGAGGAAGAGAGGAGACCTGATCGAGGTATACAAGATAATGAGTGGGATCAAGTCAACAGCCAGAGACTTTCCCCAGGGCAGGATTGACTGGTATGAGGGGTCATAGTTATAAGATATTAGGAGAAAGGTATAGAAGAGACGTTCTTTACGCAGAGAGTTGTAAATGCATGGAATGCGTTGTCGGTGGTGATGGTGGAAACAGAGTCATTGGGGACATTTAAGTGACTGCTGGATCTGTACGTGGATAACAGTGAGTTGGGGGATGCATAGGTTAAGTTATTATATATTATATTAGGATTAAATCTCGGCACAACATCGTGGACCAAAGGGCCTGTTCTGTGCTGTACTTCCCTATGTTCTATGTTCTATGTAAGTCACCAGCATCAAATTTCTCACTAGCCTGTAGAGAGGATTGATGAAATCATCTAAGGATTCACCTGCATGCTGCACTTTTTTTAAAAATCCAAACCCCTTCAGAATTCTGCTTGTTCTGATGTTGAAAGAATAGTGAAAAGCTTTCAACAACTCCTCAAATTTATCTTATGTTTCATCTGTCACTTGTCAAGCATTCAGAGATTCCCAGCAGTATGGAAGCAGGTGATTCAGCCCATTGGGTTCACACTGACCCTCCAAACAATATCCCACCCGGACCCACCATATTCCTGAATTTCTCATGGCTAATCACTGAGCCGACACATCCTTGGACACTATGGACAATTTAGCACGGCCAATTCACCTGACCTGCACATCTTTGGACTGTTGGAGGAAACCGGAGCACCCGGAGGAAACCCACGCAGACACAGGGACAATTTGCAAACACTGTGCAAACAGTCACCCAAGGGTGGAATTGAACCCAGGTTAAGCGATGACATAATTTGCAACAGTCCAGTTGTTTACAGAGTGCATTTAACTTACATTTTAGCTTCTGTATTATTTTCCAGTTTAGAAGATATTGAACATGACAAGAATCATGACATAGCCCTCAACTCCTTTGCCAAGTAAGCATCTCTCGAGCTCAGCATTGAACATATTCAAAGCCAACTTGCTAAGATTGAGAGAACTCTAAACACTAACAGCCCTCGCAACGAAGAATTTCATCATGTTCTCCTTCTTAAATGGGAGACTGCCTGACTGTGACCCCAAGTTCTAGATTGTTCCACAAAGGAAATATCTCAGCATCTCTCCTCTTTTGCCTTCAAATGGAATAGAGGGGAACACATAGTTCAACACGTCTCTCTTCTGAAAACATTGTTCCTTGGTGGCCTGAAGAACAAAAAAACAAGAGTGGCATGCTGGCTCAGTGGTTAGTATTGCTGCATCACAACGCCAGGGACCCGAGTTTGATTCTAGCCTCAAGTGACTGTCAGTGTGGAGTTTGCACATTCTTCCCGTGTCTGCATGTATTTCTTCTGGTTGCTCTGGTTTCCTCCCACAGTCCAAAAATGTATAGGTTCAGTGGATTAGCCATGGGAAATGCAAGGTTACAGCGTAGGGTGGGTGAGTCTGAGATGCTCTTCTGAAAGTCAGTGTGGACTTATTGGGCCAAATGGCCTGTTTCACACTTTGGGGATTCTACTCCATTCTGTGATCAAAGCTTCTTAGCATTCCACATTGTTGTCAAATGAGCCCATCCTTTCAACAGAAACATGCCCTTAAGGGAGCTAATCAGTCTGTGCTTACTGCCAATCACAAAACATGGCCTTCCAACCACTAATACTAAAGAGTGGGATGTTTTTCATTAGACAGAAACACCCCAGAGTCTGCACCATCTGGTTACAAATGCACTCACATCTCATTAAAGCTTTCTATTGCTATAAGCAGGGAAGGTTTATTACAGTTTGGCCAAGAGTGAATTATACTCGTGGATTAAATGAAAAATTTCTGGCAGACTGGCCACTTTAATGAGTTATGATAGAGAGTAAGATTTGAAGCCAGCTGACGCTGATGAAACAGAAGTCAATTCTCAAGATTTCATGTGATTGACAGTTTTGATGGTCTCAATCTGTTTATTAATAAGTATGCATAATCAGCTTCGATGCTGTCCAATTCTCCTGTATTGTGGTCAGAATCCCATTTTAGTCTGGATACAGCTGGAATAGTGAACACAATTGAGTAAGACAAAATAAGTTCATTAAAGGTGATGTTATGTTTCTGGATGGATCATGGGAATGATCTAAATATGTTGCTCTCTCTCATTCTTGCATTCAATTACTGCTATGTCGTTCTTTGTGTAAACTATCTGTAAGTGCACACAGTACTTCCACAGACTGGCAACGTTAAGTGTCAACTATGGATCAGCCATCTCATCTCTTAGATACTAGGTTCCAAATTTAAGTTCTGCCCCAGGCCTTGAGCACAAAATTGTGTGCTGATGCTCCCACGCAGCATTGTGGAAATTCTGACTTTTGGATAAACTGTTAAGATTCGATTAGATTCCCTACAGTGTGGAAACAGGCCCTTCGGCCCAACAAGTCCACACCGACTCTCCGAAGAGTAACCCACACAGATCCATTTACCTCTGGCTGATGCACCTAAAACTATGGGCAATTTAGAATGGCCAATTCACCTGACCGGCACATCTTTGGACTGTGGCAGGAAACCGGAGCACACAGAGGAAATCCACACAGACACGGGGAGAATGTGCAAACTCCACACAAACAGTTGCCCAAGGCCAGAATTGAACCTGGGTCTCTGGGGCAGCAGTGCTAACTACTGAGCTACTGTGCCACCCCAAACTGAAACCCCACTTGATACTCCAGGTAGGTGTACAAAATTCCCATGGCACAATTTTAAATAAGAGCAGGTGAGTTATTTCTGGTGTCTCCTGGCCAATAATTATCCCGGAGCTGACATTAAAACACATTATCATATTCTGTTTCTGGGAGCTTGCTGTATGCAAATTGGCTGCTGTGCTTCCTACATTACATTGGTTCCTGGACTTCACAACTACTTTATTAAATCTCCAAGCTCTGAGGTATCTGATGATGTAAAACTGTACATGTAAATCCCAAGACATTTGTCTTTATTTCTTTATTTCACTAGTTTGTATCAATGAAATACTAATAGATTAGCATTCATGGACAAGTGAAAAATAGTATATTGCTATTATTTCAAGCATGTGACTCGGGAAGGAAAATATGTTTTTTTTCTAGTGGTCACCATTAGAAAATGGATTAGGATGGACATTGGGGTTGTCAAAAACATTGCATACTTTTAATGCCAAAACTGCTATAGGATGCACATTTAGCATAAAGGATTATTAGTTATAATGCTAATAGCTGGATGTTTATAGAGAAAGATATTATTATAGATTTTCTAGGAAGGAATTTGGAAAATTCAAAATAATCAGACAAATTCAACATGGTTTTATAGAAGAGAAATCACGTTTAACTAATTCATTTAAGTTCTTTGAAAAAATTCAATATTAAGGGGTGGCACAGCGGCTCTAATGGTTAGCACTGCTGCCTCACAGCAACAGGGTCCTGGAATCGATTCCAGTCTTGGCATCTGTCTGTGTGGAGTTTACACATTCTCCCCGTGTTTGTGTGAGTTTCCTCCGGGTGTTCCGGTTTCCTCCCACAGTCCAAAGATGTGCAGGTCAGGTGAATTGACCAAGCTAAATTGCCTATAGTGTTAGGTGCATTAGTCAGAGGGAAATGGGTCTGGGTGGGTTACTCTTCGGAGGGTCGGTGTGGAATTGTTTGGCTGAAGGGCCTGTTTCCACACTGTAGGTAGTCTAATCTCAAATCCAATCTATTATGGCCTTCCCCAAACTCAACATCTAGAACCTCAACCTGAGCTACAAATCTTCTCAAAACTCATTAAGTCCTTACTGTCTCCAAGGAACTAATTAATGTTCTACATTTAGACTTTCAGAAGGCATTTTATTGTGGAAAATAAACACTAATGATGTCAAAGGTAATTTTTGCATAGATTGGCCAACTAATAGGAAAGAGAATGGGTCATTTTCTAATTGTCAGGATGTAAAGAATGGTCTGCAATGGGAATGGTGTAGGAGTCTTAACTTTTTCCTATTTATATAATTAACTTAGATGAAAGTGCCAAATACATGCTTGCTAAATTTTCTGATGACACCATGATAGGTAGAAAAACAAGTTATGAGGAGGACATGAGGAGGTTGTAAAGGGATGTATATTACTCAAGTGAGTGGGCCAACATCTGGTGAATGAAGTATAAAGTGGGAAAATATGAAATTGTCTCTTTTGGCAGAAAGAATAAGTACAAAACATGGTACCTAAATGGTGAGTGATTGCAGAGATGAGATGAAGAGGGATCTGGGCATCCAAGTACATGACTCACAGATATTTAGTATGCAAGTACAGAAAGTAATTGAGAAAGCTAATAGTATTGCTTATTGTAAGGAAAATTAAATATAAAAATGACATTTTCTTCAGTTATAGATTATGCTGGTGATACCACAACTGGAGTACTGTGTAAGTCTATTTTATTTAAGGAAGGATTTAATTGCATTGGAAGCCATTGAAAGAAAGTTTACTAGACTAAGATCTGAAATAGGTGAGTGAGTTATGAGGAAACGTCAATCAGGTTAGGCTTGCATCTGCTGGAGTTTAGAAGAGTCGGAACATATGATTGAAATATACAAGATTCTGTGAGGTCATGACAGGATGGAAATGGAAAGAGTATTCCATCTTGGACGAGATTTTGGGCTGACAATCACTGTTTCCAGGGTAAAGGGCAGCTCATTCAAGACAGAGACCATATGAGTCTTCAGAATTCACGTCCTGAAAAGTTAGTAGAATTAGAACTGTTACATATTTTCAAGCCAAGGGGAGGTCAATTCTGTAGAAGTGTGAGACCAGATTAGCAATTAACTTATTAAGCATCAGTGATAATTAAGAAGGCAAATGGAATATTGTCCTTCATTGATAGAAGGATGAGTTTACAACTAGGGAGCTAATGGTGCAGCTGTATAGGGTTCTGGGAGGTCACAGCTGGAATACTATGTACAGTTTTTGCCCCCTTACTTGAGAAAGGTTATACTGGCACTGGAGGGGGTGCAGAGGAGTTTCACTAGATCGATTCCAGAATTGAGAGGATTACCTTATAAGGAGAGATCGAGTAGACTAGGACAATATTCATTGGAATTTAGAAGAATGAGGGGGTATCTTATGAAGGGAATAGATAAGATAGAAGCAGGGAGGTTGTTTCCACTGGCGGGTGAAGCTAGAACTAAGGGAAGACCAGATTTAGGACTGAGTTAAAGAAGAACTTCTTCACCCAAAGCGCTGTGAATCTGTGAAATTCCCTGCCCAGTGAAGCAGTTGAGGCTAACTTGTTGGATGTTTTTAAGGCAAAGTTAGATTTTTGAGTAGTCAAGGAATTAAAGGCTCTGGTGAGCAGGCCGTCAAGTGGAGACAAGTCCATGAAAAGGTTAGCCGTGACCTTATTGAATAGTGGAGCTGGGTCAACAGACCAGGTGGCCCATGTCTGCTCCTATTTCTTATGTTCTGCTAAAAGCTTGTGGGATTGAAGGGCCTCCTCCTTCTCCTGATTTGTTTGTTCATATTAGATCACATGGAACTGGGACCTGAGTGTGAATGGTTCTAGAGATGTCCTTCTTAAGTCTTTCTTGTGAATAATGCTAATAGTAAATAAACATTATTCATTCTCAATAACAGGATTGCAGGCTCTCTCCTATCGAGTGGACTTGGACATTACACAAGTGTTAGGCAGTGACTGTCTCCAACAACATTGATGTGAAAACCAGTAAAAAATGGAAATGATGGAACTGCTCAGACATGTCTCATATACCTGTAAATAGAATTTCAGTTCATACCAAGCTATCATTTTCAAGTGTTACTGTCTTCATTTTACTGGCTTTTCCCTCTGGGAAGTGAAAGCAAGTCTTTAAATGTCAAATTGGTCATGATATAGTGAGGATGCTGATGTCGAGGACACTTTTTTGATTCCCTTGAGTGATATTGATCACTTACCTCATCAGGTTGGTCATAGAGAACCACAAAACAGTCTTGTAGATCTAATTGAAAACATCAGTGATCTTTGTAGTTCAAAAATTATTTCTGTATGTGGAAGAAACAGACAAGCTGAACATTGAGAAAGGGTTTGTTGTTCATATGGTTGTTTAGAAAGATCTTGAAAGAACAATAAGGTATTTAGTTAAAGAAGGGAAAAGATATTTGATTAAGCTTGTCCAATCACATATTATTATACAGTGCTTGATTGGTTTGGTCTGTAAGTGAGTGAGTCAAGTAAATTAAACTAACTCTCAGGGAGAATGTTTTATTGAGTCTCGACATAGTTCCTAACTATGAGCTGAAGGTATTTGAAAAGTCTGTAAAGTACTGAGACGATTTAAGTCATATTAATAAATTGTTTCAATTTGGAACTATTTCAGCATTACTTTGAAAAAACTAACTTATGCAGCAACTCAATCCAACTAGAACACCAGTTATTTATTTACAATACAAAGAATAACTGTATTGTCAAGATATGAAAGTTTACTTGTCTTATGCCAAGAATCCCAACACTGAAGAATGCATGTAGATTTTTGATGCAAGGAATGGAATATAACTTCAGATCCATGTGAGATCAGAAAGAAAAGCTATGAATTAATATATTAAAAAAAATTAAAATCAACAGTTCACAAGGCCAAGTGAATTTTACATTCATACAATATATTGGAATCTGAAATAATGATTGGCATTTAAAATTCTCAACTGTATTTACTTTGTCATTTGCAAATTAGATAGTCATTTTATTTCAACAACTTCCATTACTATATTCCTTCTAGTATTTGCATTATATTATTTTACAATTTAATTTATGGTCTCCTGCAGACCCTTCAGCAACGAACAAACAGTACTGGAGTAAATCATTCTCTGATGCAAATGTGTTGCTGGTCAAAGCACAGCAGGCCAGGCAGCATCTCAGGAATAGAGAATTCGACGTTTCGAGCATAAGCCCTTCATCAGGAATAAGAGAGAGTAGCCAAGCAGGCTAAGATAAAAGGTAGGGAGGAGGGACTAGGGGGAGGGGCGATGGAGGTGGGATAGGTGGAAGGAGGTCAAGGTGAGGGTGATAGGCCGGAGTGGGGTGGGGACGGAGAGGTCAGGAAGAGGATTGCAGGTTAGGAGGGCGGTGCTGAGTTGAGGGAACCGACTGAGACAAGGTGGGCGGAGGGGAAATGAGGAAACTGGAGAAATCTGAAATCATACCTTGTGGTTGGAGGGTTCCCAGGCGGAAGATGAGGCGCTCCTCCTCCAGCCGTCGTGTTGTTATGTTCTGCCGGTGGAGGAGTCCAAGGACCTGCATGTCCTCGGTGGAGTGGGAGGGAGCGTTAAAGTGTTGAGCCACGGGGTGATTGGGTTGGTTGGTTCGGGCGGCCCGGAGGTGTTCTCTGAAGCGTTCCGCAAGTAAGCGGCCTGTCTCACCAATATAGAGGAGGCCACATCGGGTGCAGCGGATGCAATAGATGATGTGTGTGGAGGTACAGGTGAACTTGTGGCGGATATGGAAGGATCCCTTGGGGCCTTGGAGGGAAGTGAGTGTGGAGGTGTGGGCGCAAGTTTTACATTTCCTGCGGTTGCAGGGGAAGGTGCCGGGGGTGGAGGTTGCGTTGGTGGGGGGTGTGGATCTGACGAGGGAGTCACGAAGGGAGTGGTCCTTGCAGAACGCTGATAGGGGAGGGGAGGGAAATATATCCTTGGTGGTGGGGTCCGTTTGGAGGTGGCGGAAATGGCGGCGGATGATACGTTGTATGCGGAGGTTGATGGGGTGGTAGGTGAGAACCAGTGGGGTTCTGTCTTGGTGGCGGTTGGAGGAGCGGGGCTCAAGGGCGGAGGAGCGGGAAGTGGAGGAGATGCGGTGGAGGGCATCGTCGATCACGTCTGGGGGGAATCTGCGGTCCTTGAAGAAGGAGGCCATCTGGGCTGTGCGGTGTTGGAATTGGTCCTCCTGGGAGCAGATGCAGCGGAGACGAAGGAATTGGGAATATGGGATGGCGTTTTTACAGGGGGCAGGGTGGGAGGAGGTGTAGTCCAGGTAGCTGTGGGAGTCAGTCGGTTTATAATAGATGTCTGTGTTGAGTCGGTCGTCCGAGATAGAAATGGAAAGGTCTAGGAAGGGGAGGGAGGAGTCTGAGACAGTCCAGGTGAATTTCAGGTCGGGATGGAAGGTGTTAGTAAAGTTGATGAACTGTTCAACCTCCTTGTGGGAGCACGAGGCAGCGCCGATACAGTCATCGATGTAGCGGAGGAAAAGGTGGGGGGTGGTGCCAGTGGAGTTGCGGAAGATGGACTGTTCCACATATCCTACGAAGAGACAGGCATAGCTGGGGCCCATGCGGGTGCTCATGGCAACTCCTTTAGTTTGGAGGAAGTGGGAGGATTGAAAAGAGAAGTTATTCAGGGTGAGGACCAGTTCAGTCAGTCGAAGGAGGGTGTCAGTGGAAGGGTACTGGTTGGTACGGCGGGAAAGGAAGAAGCGGAGGGCTTTGAGTCCTTCGTGATGGGGGATGGAGGTGCACAGGGATTGGATGTCCATAGTGAAAATAAGGCGTTGGGGACTGGGGAAGCGAAAGTCCTGGAGGAGGTGGAGGGCGTGGGTGGTGTCCCGAACGTAGGTGGGGAGTTCTTGGACTAAAGGGGACAGAACTGTGTCGAGGTATTGGGAGATGAGTTCGGTGGGGCAGGAGCAGGCTGAGACAATGGGTCGGCCGGGGCAGGCAGGTTTGTGGATTTTGGGCAGGAGGTAGAAACGGGCGGTGCGGGGTTGTGGGACTATGAGGTTGGAGGCGGTGGATATGTGGAACAGTCCATCTTCCGCAACTACACTGGCACCACCCCCCACCTTTTCCTCCGCTACATCGATGACTGTATCGGCGCTGCCTCGTGCTCCCACGAGGAGGTTGAACAGTTCATCAACTTTACTAACACCTTCCATCCCGACCTGAAATTCACCTGGACTGTCTCAGACTCCTCCCTCCCCTTCCTAGACCTTTCCATTTCTATCTCGGATGACCGACTCAACACAGACATCTATTATAAACCGACTGACTCCCACAGCTACCTGGACTACACCTCCTCTCACCCTGCCCCCTGTAAAAACGCCATCCCATATTCCCAATTCCTTCGTCTCCGCCGCATCTGCTCCCAGGAGGACCAATTCCAACACCGCACAGCCCAGATGGCCTCCTTCTTCAAGGACCGCAGATTCCCCCCAGACGTGATCGACGATGCCCTCCACCGCATCTCCTCCACTTCCCGCTCCTCCGCCCTTGAGCCCCGCTCCTCCAACCGCCACCAAGACAGAACCCCACTGGTTCTCACCTACCACCCCACCAACCTCCGCATACAACGTATCATCCGCCGCCATTTCCGCCACCTCCAAACGGACCCCACCACCAAGGATATATTTCCCTCCCCTCCCCTATCAGCGTTCCGCAAGGACCACTCCCTTCGTGACTCCCTCGTCAGATCCACACCCCCCACCAACGCAACCTCCACCCCCGGCACCTTCCCCTGCAACCGCAGGAAATGTAAAACTTGCGCCCACACCTCCACACTCACTTCCCTCCAAGGCCCCAAGGGATCCTTCCATATCCGCCACAAGTTCACCTGTACCTCCACACACATCATCAATTGCATCCGCTGCACCCGATGTGGCCTCCTCTATATTGGTGAGACAGGCCGCTTACTTGCGGAACGCTTCAGAGAACACCTCCGGGCCGCCCGAACCAACCAACCCAATCACCCCGTGGCTCAACACTTTAACGCTCCCTCCCACTCCACCGAGGACATGCAGGTCCTTGGACTCCTCCACCGGCAGAACATAACAACACGACGGCTGGAGGAGGAGCGCCTCATCTTCCGCCTGGGAACCCTCCAACCACGAGGTATGATTTCAGATTTCTCCAGTTTCCTCATTTCCCCTCCGCCCACCTTGTCTCAGTCGGTTCCCTCAACTCAGCACCGCCCTCCTAACCTGCAATCCTCTTCCTGACCTCTCCGCCCCCACCCCACTCCGGCCTATCACCCTCACCTTGACCTCCTTCCACCTATCCCACCTCCATCACCCCTCCCCCTAGTCCCTCCTCCCTACCTTTTATCTCAGCCTGCTTGGCTACTCTCTCTTATTCCTGATGAAGGGCTTATGCTCGAAACGTCGAATTCTCTATTCCTGAGATGCTGCCTGGCCTGCTGTGCTTTGACCAGCAACACATTTGCAGCTGTGATCTCCAGCATCTGCAGACCTCATTTTTTACTACTAAATCATTTTCTGAACTGAGCAACTGGTAATGGATAACCTCTGCTTTGATGCTGAATTGAATGTTTGGCTTGTGGCTGAGCGTTTGAGTGTTACAATTCCGAGAGTACTCTGAAAACTTGTGGGAGCTGCCTGATTCATTCACCACTCGTTTTCTTTCTTTTGTTCCATTCTGTTATTGATGTTGGCATCCATTTAAATCCACTTGAATTTAGCAAAAGATTTCTGAATTATTAAGTTTTACAATTGTTCAACTTTTAAACAAAAGCACACATTTTATCGATTTTCCCAGCTCCTGATTTCTGACTGCTCTGGAAACTTCTGAGATTTACTTGTTTTCCTTCATGAAGTCGAACTAAACCTTTAGCATTAAACAGAAGTTAATCATCAGCCTTCTCTAGAATTCTACCAGTTTTTCTTTGGCACTTTTCCTCGCACACCCATGTGCCTCAATAATAATGAAGACAGACACAACATATCTGTTCAATGCATCAGTTTCCATTTTCAATTCCCAAGACTCTCTCTAGAAGACTAACACTAGCTCTGGTTTATATCTTCCCATTTAATTACTTTATGGAACACTTGCTATTCATTTTTGTTATGATACTATCTAGGTTCTTCTTTTTTTCTACTTTCTCTCTTCCTTTTCAATCATTCTTTGCTGGCCCATAAAACCTGTCCAATTTTCTGATTTACCCCTAACCTTTCTACAATTGCACAATGTTCCTTTCAAATTGATACTTTCCTTAACTTCTTTATTTAGTCACAGATGATGCATCCCTCGCAAGGTGTTTTTTGCTTTGTTGATCTTCCTACACACAAATTGGCTGCCACATTTCCTACATTGCAGCTGTGAGTACACTTTGAAAAGACTTCATTGACTTTAAAGATAAAACCTTTCTTCGTCCTGATTTTTTCTTTTCACAATGACTATAAATTTAACAAAATGGAGAAATTGGCAAACATTCCACATCCATTTTGCTCAAATGCTTTGATAACCTCTTGATCATTAATTTTATGATCATCACAGTTTGAAGGAAGCCTTTCAGCCCATCCTGCCCATACTCACCTTCCAAAGAGTATCCAATCCAATCTCTGTAACCCTGCATTTCCCATGGCTAACCTACGGCACCGGTACATCCCTGAACACTATGGGCAATTTAGCATGGCCAATCCACCTAATCTGCACATCTTTGGATTGTGGGAAGAAATTGGAGCAGCAATAAGAAACCCATACTGACACAGGGTGAATTCGCAAACTCCACACAGACAGTTGCCCAAGGCTGAAATTGACCCCAGTTCCCTGCCACTGTGAGCCATTGAGTCACCCAAGTAAGAAAGGAAATAACCAGGGCATGAGATGCCTCAAAACCAATTGAAACTTTACAACAGAACCAAGATAGCAAACCACCAGGAAAAACCAGTGCTAAAGGTTAAAGGCACTGAAATTAATCTGTGCAATTCAAGCAAGGAAACCCTACTGTAAGTAGGATGGTGTAGCATAACCATTTGCTGCATACATTCAATTTATACTTGGATTAAGCCACTAAATGAATCAATCCAAGTCTTGTCTTATTTACTGTTAATTCAGCCTATCTCCTAATTATTAGATATTTACATATGAAAAGATATGGTTTAGGTTACAAGGCACCCTCTTGGTTGATTTCATGGTTCTGAATAAACCAGTATTTTTTGAATGAGAAATGGCTTAGTTTGACATTCAATACTTAATTTTATAATTACTTTTGATCTATAAACACTTTTTATTCGTAAAATACATTATTTTTATCCCATTACTAAATCCACACATAATGAAATTGCTAAACTGACTTTAGATAGCTTTCTCAATGTAAACTTGTTCACTATATTAAAAGATCTATAATTTAGGATCTGTCCACATAAAATATCCCTCTCAGAGTTGCTCACATTCATGTTTTCTACTTTGCCTTCTAATGACGGGTTAATGAATTTTCAAAGTCCTCCACAGCTTTCTGATGCAGAGGACTCAGAGTGAAACTATATTGTAGGATGGATCGTGACAATTCATGACTACAGGAAACAACCATTCCATGTGTGTAAACCAGAGGAAATGGGGTTTGCTGAATTGTGAATCTCTACCACCTTTATATCAAAAACATGAATTAGGAGCACAAATAACTTCTCAAACCTACTCTGTCATTCAATAAGATCATCATTGACATGTTTACATTTGAAATTTTACATTCCTATCTAGCCCCATTAATCTTTTGATAGCCCTTGCCGAACAAGAATCTATCTACTTCTGTCTTAAAAGTACTTCATGGTCCCTTCTCTACCACCTCCTGAGGCAGTGAGCTCCAAAATTACACAAACCACTAAGTGAAAAAAATTCCCCTCGTTAGTGTTCTTAAAAGGGTGACACCTAATATAGAAACAGTTCCTGCAGGTTCTTGACCGAATTCAAGAGGGAATATCTTTCCATGCTCACATTATCAAACCATTCAACATGAGAGTGGAAACAAGCCCAATCTGTCTAACCAGGGCATAGGCTTAGGGTGAGAGGGGAAAGATATAAAAGAGACCTAAGAGGCAACTTTTTCACACAGACGTTGGTACGTGTATGCAATGAGCTGCCTGAGGAAGTGGTGAAGGCTGGTACAATTGCAACATTTAAGAGGCAATTGGATGGGTATATGAATAGAAAGGGTTTGGAGGGATATGGGCCGGGTGCTGGCGGGTCGGGTTGGGATATCTGGTCGGCATGGACGGGTTGGACGGAAGGGCCTGTTTCCATGCTGTACATCTCTATGACTCGATGATTCTAAGACAATCCACTCATTCCATCAATCTCGTAAACATATCTTGCCTGAATCTTTGAGATATCTTTGAGACATCTCTTGTGAACCATTTACTTTCCTACTTAAAAACTCAAATTATATTGCTATGAAACCCAATAGAATTTAGAAAGCAAATTGTGACTTCACCTGACAAAGGGGTAGCACTCCGAAAGCTTGTGATTTCAAATATACCTGTTGGACTATAACCTGGTGTCATGTGACTTCTGACTTTGTCCACCCCAGTCCAACAACAGCACCTCCACATCTTGACTTCATTGAGGCTCTCAAGATATTGTGGAGAACAGGAAAGGTAAATTGTGAAGCAGAGTGTCTACTAGTCATGGAGTCGAGGATTGGGCATTTTCTAAAATTTAGAGCAAGCCTTTTCAGAAGTGAATTTAGGAAACACTTCCACATTTAAACTCTCTTCTACAAACAATATTGATGATATCACATTGACCTTTTGCAAACTTGTAATTTTAGACTGAACTTTGCACTTTTCAAGCTTGTTTTTGTGGGGACAACTCTCTATTCATTCAGGTATTGTATATCATGTAGGGGCCAGAAAAAACCTAAAAATTGGAACTAGCCTGTTCTGGAGTGGAGTAAAAAACATTGAACTCAAAAGTCATAGAGAGTTCAGAACTCTCTTCTCAAACAGTTGGCTAAGCCAGTTACTTTAAAACTTGTGACTGGTACATTTTTGTAGGACCAAAGGCATAAAGGTTTAATGGGGAAAGGAGAAAGGCATTGTGTCTATGAGGTTAGGTCACAGGTCATCATCAGTGTTATTATGATTAAGTATCTTATTGTTTGGCAGGACAGGTTCAAGGAGCCGAGTGGCCGATATCTGTTTCTTTATTCATAAATTGCAGTGCAGCATTGTGGAGCTGCAGCTGAGACAACTTCCTCACTGTTGTGCTGCTTTTACCAAAGGCTCAACCAAATGTTACAGACCACACATCAGTTAAAACTCACTCCCGTTGGCTACACTGCAGCAAATTATTTCCACTGCAGGTGAGTCTACATGCAGTTGTGATAAAGTGTAGCAATGTGATCAATTCATAACTCTGTGTGAAATGGCCAAATCAGCTATGCTTAACCACTGTAAAGCTTCATAAAGAAATTAAACCAGACAGACTTCTCAATCTCAAACACGGCAATGGCACATGCATCTTCATTGATTCAGATTTCAAGGACAGCCCAATGGCTTAGTATGGCTGCCTCACAGCACCAGGACCCAGGTTCGATTCCAATCTCAGGAAACTGTCTGTGTGGAGTTTGCACATTCTCCCTCTGTCTGTTTGCGTTTCCTCCGGGCGCATTGGTTTCCTCCCAGAGTCCAAAGATGTGCAGGTTGGGCGTGTTGGTCATCTAAATTGTCCATAGTGTTAGGTACATTAGTCAGAGGGAAATGGGTCTGGGTGGGTTGCTCTTTGGAGGGTCGGTGTAGACTTGTTGGGCCGAAGGGCCCATTTCCACACTGTAGGAAATCTAATCTAAATTCCCATAGTGTCCAGGAATATACAAGCTAGGTGGATTAGCTGTAGGCAATGCAGGGTCAGGGTGGGGGTGGATGAGATGCTCTTCAGAGGGTCGCTGTGGAGTCAATGAGCTGAATAGTCTGCTTCTGTGTCGTAGGGATTTGATGATTCTACTGATTCTACAGTATGCATTGGACAGAGCTTAGCAATTGCACAACAGATAGATCAAATCTAAACTCTGCAGTCTTGCCATAGTCAGTTTGGATTCCTGGACAACTAAACAACTTAGTGGAGGAAAATATCCTTATTCTTAGACTGAATCCAATCTTCAGCAAGAAGAGCTGTGTGGGTGATCTACCTCAGTCTCTTCCAGAGTCCCAAGTGCAACAGATATCAATACTTGATTCCCTCAACGTGATATTATGAAACAGTTGAAGGTAATTGACACTGCAGTGGCTATGGCTCTTAAAAACATTCTGTCAATATTACTGAAGACTTGTGCTCCAGAACTGGTGATCGCCGAGCCAAGCTGTTCCAGTACATTGACAACACATGGAATTTACCAGCAATTTCCTGTTCACAAAAAGCAAGACAAATTAACCCAAGCAAATTACTGCTTCATGCCTACATTCCTAATGAAGGGCTTACGCCTGGAACATCGATTCTCCCACTCCTCGGATATTGCCTGACCTGCTGTGCTTTACCAGCACCACACTCATGACTCTGATCTTCAGCATTTGCAATCCTCACTTTCTCCAAATTACTGCCTCACTCTACCTTTGATCATCATAACCAATTTGTTATCAATAATGCTATCAAGGGTACTCAACAATAATCTGCACACTAATTTTTGGATTTTATTGGGCCCACTCAGCTCCTGATCAAAACTTGGAAGATAAACTGACCTCAAGAAGGAAAGTGTGGAGAACTGTCCCTTACATGAAGGTAACATTTGAACAAATATGGTATTAAGGAATTTTAACAAAATTGAAATCAGGGGAAAACCCTCCAACAATTGGAGTCATACTGAAGATGGCTGTTGTTGTTCATAGAGGCCAGAGGGCATCTCTGCAGGAGTTCCTAAAGGTAGTGTCCTAGACCCGACCATCTTCAACTGCTTCATCAATGACCTAGCTTCCACCATAAGGTCAGAGGTGTGTGAATTTTAGCTGGTGATTGCACAATATCCAGCACACTTCATGACTCTTCAGATCCTGAAGCAATTCCTGCCCAAATGAATTAAGACCAAGATAGCTTTGAAACTTAGGTTGATAAGAAGAAAATAACACCTGAGCCACACAAAGGCTATACAATGATTTTCTCAAGCAAGTGAGAACTTCATAATCTCCACCTGGCATTTAATGGTATTACCAGGGCTGAGTACCACACAATCAACATTCTGGTGATTGCCGTCAATGAACTGGATCAGGAGAAAGTGAGGACTGCAGATGCTGAAGGTCAGAGTCAAGAGTGTGGTACTGGAAAAACACAGCAGGTCAGGCAGCATCGGAGGAGCAGGAGAATCGGCATTTCGGGCATAAGCCCACTTATTCCAGATGAAGGGCTCATGCCCAAAGCATCGATTCTCCTGCTCCTCGGCTGCTGCTTGACCTGCTGTGCTTTTCCAGCCCCACACTCTCAACACTGAACTGGATCAGCCATATAAATGCTATGGTTGAAAGAGCAGGTCACAGTTCTATCGTAAGTAATTCACCTCCTAAATCCTCCAAGTCTATTGACCATCCACAGGGACAGATCAGTGTGCGGTGGAATGCTCTCCACTTGCCTGGATCAGGGCAGCTCCAACTAAACTCAGGAAGCTTAACACAATCCAGGATGAAGAGATAGATTGATTTACATCCCATATAAGATATTTAATGTGCACTCATTTCTCTAGCAAAATGCATAGAGTCATAGAGATATACAGCATGGAAACAGACCCTTCAGTCCAACCCATCCATGCCGACCAGATATCCCAACCCAATCTAGTCCCACCTGCCAGCACCAGGCCCTTATCCCTCCAATCCCTTCCTATTCATATACCCATCCAAATGCCTCTTAAATGTTGCAATTGTACCAGCCTCCACCACATCCTCTGGCAACTCATTCCATACAAGTACTCTGTATGAAAACGTTGCCCCTTAGGTCCCTTTTATATCTTTCCCCTCTCACCCTAAACTTATGCCCTCTAGTTCTGGACTCCCCGATCCTAGGGAAAAGACTTTGTCTATTTACCCTACCCGTGCCCCTCATAATTTTGTAGACCTCTATAAGGTCACTCCTCAGCCTCCAATGCTCCAGGGAAAACAGCCCCAGCCTGTTCAGCATCTCCCTGTAGCTCAGATCCTCCAACCCTGGCAACATCTTTGTAAAGTCTTTCTAAATCCTTTCAAGTTTCACAACATCTTTCCGATAGGAGGGAGACCAGAATTGCACGCAATATTCCAACAGTGGCCTAACCAATGTCCTGTACAGGCATGACCTCCCAACTCCTGTACTCAATACTCTAACCAATAAAGGAAAGCATACCAAACACCTTCTTCACCATCCTATCTACCTGCGACTCCACTTTCAAGGAGCTATGAACTTGCATTACAAGGGGTCTTTGTTCAGCAACACTCCCCCGGACCTTACCATTAAGCCTTACTATTAAGTGTATAAGTCCTGCTAAGATTTGCTTTCCCAAAATGCAGCACCTTGCATTTATCTAAATTAAACTCCATCTGCCACTTCTTAGCCCATTGTCTGAGAAAATAAAATGCAGTGGTAGTTGTATGCACAATCCACAAAATACAGTGCAGCAACTCTCTGAGGTTCTTCAGACAGCACTTTCCAAACCCACAGCCAATACTACCTAAAAGGACAAAGGCAACAGCTGGAGAGGAGCAATATCAAGTGCAAATTTTCCTCCAAGTCTCACACCATCCTTTTGTCTAACAATATCACCATTTCTTCACTGTTGCTGGGTTAAAGTTCTGGTATTTATTCCGTAATGTGTAAATGTCCCTCTCCGACATGGACTGCAGTTCAGACATAGCTCAACACCACCTGATCAATGGAAATGAAGCATGTGCAACAAATGCCAACAATTCCTACATTTAATGTATTAACAGAAAATACTCTAAAGTAAGCCCTCATGATGGAAGTTAAGTCATTGATGAAGCAGTTGAAGATGGTTGGGCCCAGAATGCTACCTTGAGGAACTCCTGCAGAGATGCCCTCTGGCCTATATGAACAACAACAGCCATCTCCCTTTATCTTGGGTATGACTCCAATTATCTGAGAGTTTTTCCCGGGTCTCAGTAATTTCAATTTTGTTAAAGTTCTTTAATACTATATTTGTTCAAATGTTACCTTCATGTAAGTCAATTTTATCACGAGTGCCAAGCAGGGAAATCACTGTGAAGAGCATAAGTGTGGAGCAGGCAGAGTTTGAGAAGCTAAGGAGCAGACTAAGTTGACTTTCTTGGGAAGAAAGTTGGCTTTGATGGGCACAGGAGACCCCAAAGAAGATTCCACCCCACCTTGACTTGATACCAGTCACAATGGGCTTTCTACATGGTGTAGGGTGGCATGGTGGCACAATGGTTAGAACTGCAGCCTCATTGTGCGAGGGACTTGGACTCAATTCCATTCCTGGGTGACACTGTAGAGTTCGTATATTTTCCATGTGTCTGTGTGGGTTTCCACCAGGGGCTGCAGATTCCCCCCACAATCCAAAGATGTGCAAGTTAGGTGGATGGGGCATGCTAAATTGTTCTGCAGTGTGGGTGGGTTACCCTTGGTAAATCCAGGTTTATGGAAATAGTGTGGAGGTCTGGGTGGGATGCTTTTTGAAGGGTCAGTGTCGACTTGATGGGCTAAATACCCTCTTCCTACACTGTAGTGATTCTATGATCCTATGTTGGCTTCCTACTCAGTGCAGAAAAAGAGAGCCACAACAAACCTTGACACAGCACTGCATATGGTTAGTGTGGGGATTGAACCCATGCCCTTGGCATCATTAGCACCACGCTCTAACCGGCTGAGCTAACCAACCAACACACTAATGACATCAGTGCTTCACATGGTCAGTGTGAGGATTGAACCCACGACCTTGGCATTATTAGCACCATGCTCTCACCGGCTGTTTTTCTAATGACACGAGCGCTTCACATGGTTTTTCACATGATTCCTGGAGAAGGGCTTATGCCCGAAACGTCGATTCTCCTGCTCCTTGGATGCTGCCTGACCTGCTGCACTTTTCCAGCAACACATTTTCAGCTTCCTACTCAGTGCAAATTAAATCTCAGCAGAGGCAGAATGAAGTCTTCGTCTGGCCACTAATTTCCCACAAGGACCTCAACAGATACAAAAGACAGTCAAACATTTCCATAAAATTAGATTAGATTACTTACAGTGTGGAAACAGGCCCTTCGGCCCAACAAGTCCACACCGACCCACAACCCACCCCTACATTTACCCCTTACCCAACACCACGGGCAATTTAGCATGGCCAATTCACCTGACCCGCACATCTTTGGACTGTGGAGGAAACCCATGCAGACACGGGGAGAATGTGCAAACTCCACACAGTCAGTCGCCTGAGTCGGGAATTGAACCCGGGTCTCAGGCGCTGTGAGCCACAAAGCCAGCATTTATTTGGCAGCAGAGAGGAGGAAGCTGGAAAGATAGCAGCTGAATTTTACAGACATTCTCTTCCCTCAGTCTGCCTTCAAACCACTGGCAGTGAAGTGCAGCCTTGTATTTGGAAGGTGAGCATTTCCCTACAAACCAAAATAGATGCTCAAGAAAATCTCGCTGACAGAAGCAGAGCTGGAACTGGACAGCAGATGCAAATGTCAGTCATTACCAGAACTCAGACCTACTATGAGGTTATAGCACAGAAGCATAAAATGAGTCAGTCAATCACTTCACCATCAGGCTCCCCTTACAGTTTATTAAAGCAGTTATGTTTATTGAGGCAGTAATTTCACTGCCTGCAAGGATTGAATACCCCAGTGGTGGTAATCAAGGCAGCATAATGTAATAATTAGGTGCAAAAGTAATTAATTAGTTTCTCTAACTAAGATTTAAAGCATTTTCTTCACTGATGATATTCAACACGAAGCAGAGGAATGAGCAACTGAAATGGTTGGTGCTTTGTGACGAACCAAGTTGAGTAATTTAGTGACCAGTCATGGTAATGTATTTAGATGAGAGAAGCTCATTAATCCGTCATCTGAACAAGTAATGATTTTCTTTTTCCCTAGATGAGATGGAATGAGTGTGACATTAAAATATACTGTTCTAGGACGTGCTTTCTCATCATGCCAATAAGCCAATAGTGAATTTTACAGGTCATCTTAACTTTCAGAACAGCCCACAAATAGTAGCCTGCAAAGGATATCAGCATCTGAAAGGGTTAATGCTGAGGAGTGCATTAATCATTACACTATATGATAATTGACTCACATGGGGCACAGCTTTGAATCTTAAATGAATAATACCTAATATCAAGGTTTCCCACCTAGGCTGAGCAACTATGCTATCATATCAGTGTAACTTGTGCAGAGTTGCTGTCATGCCATAAGTTACAGCTTGCCTAAGGTAAGAATCTTGTCTTATTGAATGACAAGGTGGTACCCTCAAACACACTGGACAAAGCAGGCCTTGCAAGTATTAACAAAATACTGCAAATGTTGGAGATCGGAAATAAAAACAGAAAGTACCACAGCAGGTCTGACTGGATCTATGTAGAAAGGAGCAGAGTTAACATCTAGAGTCCAACATGAGATGTGGTGCAACAAGACCTGGGTGTCATGAACAGTGACTGAAGGTTGACATGCAGGTGCAGCAGGCGATGAGGAAAGCCAGTGGCATGCTGGCCTTCAAATCAGGAGGATTTCATTATAGGAGTAAGAATGTCTTGCTGCAGTTATACAGGGCCTTGGTAAGCCCACACCTTGAGTATTGTGTGCAGTTTTGATCTCCTAGTCTAGGGAAGAATATTCTTGCTATTGAGGCAGCACAGCAAAGGCTCAGCAGACTGATACCTGGGATGGCAGGACTGACATATGAAGAAAGACTGGATCAACTGGGCTCGTACTCACTGGAATATAGAAGAATGAGAGAGGATCTCAGAGATGCATATAAAATCCTGATGGGTCTGCACAGGCCAGATGCAGAAAAGATGATCCTGATGTTGGAAACATCTGGAACTAGAGGTCACAGTCCAAAAGTAAGGGAAACCAGTCAGGACTGAAATGAATTTCTTCACTCTGACAGTTGTGAACCTGTGGAATTCTCTACCACAAAACGCTGTTGGGGCCAGTTCATTCGATATATTCAAAAGGGAGCTGGACATGGCCTTGTAGCTAAAGAGATCAAGGAATCTGGAGAGAAAGTGGGAATGGAATACTGAAGCTGTGTGATCAATCATGATCATATTGAATGGTGGTGCAGGTTCGAAGGACCAAATGGCCTACTCCTGCACCCATTTTCTATGTGTCTATGTTCATAAGGAGCGGGACTGGGTGTACTTCAGATCATTTGGGAGGCAAAGGTTGTGATATACAAGAGTTACAGGGAAGTAGTTACTCCTAGGCATGAAGAAAGCTGGGTGGATGTTCGAAGGGGGGAAAATACAGTCAGTGGAGGGATCCCCTGTGGTCGTTCCCCTAAAAAACATGTATACCATCTTGGATACTGTTGAGGGGGATGACTTACCAGGGGTATGCAGTGGGGCCCAGGTCGCTGGCATAGAGCTTGTCCCTGTTGCACAGAAGGGAAGGAGGGAAAGGAGGAGAGTGTTAGTCATTGGGGATTCAAAGATTGAGGCTCAGATTGAAAGTTTGTTGGGAACGAATGAGACACACAGTTGGTGTGTTGCTTCCAAGGTGCTAGGATCTGTGATGTCTCGGATCATATCTTTGGGGTCCTGGAGGGTGAGGGTGACCAGCCCCAAGTCGTGGTCCATGTAGGTACCAATGACATAGGTAGAAAGAGGGATAGGGATGTAAGGCAGGATTTCAGGGAGCTAGGATGGAAGCTGAGAGCTAGAACAAACAGAGTTGTTATCTCTGGTTTGCTACCCATGCCACGTGATAGCGAGGCAAGGAATAGGGAGAGATATCAGCTGAACACATGGCTGCAAGAATGGTGCAGGAGAGAGGGTTTCAGGTACTTGGATAATTGAGGTTCATTCTGGGGAAGGTGGGACCTGTACAAACAGGACAGTCTTCACTTGAACCAGAGGAGTACTAATATCCTGGGTGGGAAATTTGCTGGTGCTATTCGGTTGGGTTTAAACTAGTTCAGCAGGAGAATGGGAACCTGAGGTGCAGCTGCAAGTGCACAGGAGGATGAGAATAGGAAGGACAGGGACAGGATTTCAGGGACACAAGAATGTGCTGGCAGACAGCAAGCTGGTTTGAAGTGTGTCTACTTCAATGTCAGAAGTATCCATAATAAGGTTGGTGAGCTTGCAGCATGGATTGATACGTGGGACTTCGATGTTGTGGCCATTTCAGAGACATGGATAGAGCAGGGTGAGGAATGGATGTTGCAGGTTCCAGGGTTTAGACTTCATTCAGAACAAGCAAGGCAGTATAAGAGGAGGAGATGTGGCCTTGTTAGTCAAAGATAGTATAACGGTGGCTGAAAGAACTTTTGACGAGGACTTGTCTACTGAGGTAGTGTAGGCTGAGGCTAGAAACAGGAGTGGAGAGGTCACACTGCTTGGAGTTTTTCATAGGCCTCTGCAGAGCTCTAGGGAGGTGGAGGAGAGGATTGGCAAAATTATTCTGGGTAGGAGAGAAAGGAACAGAGTGGTCATTATGGGAGACTTTAACTTCCCCAACATTGACTGGAAATGCTATAACTCTAGTATGTGGAATGGATCAGTTTTTGTCCAATGTGTATGGGAAGGTTTCCTGACACAGTATGTCAAAGGGTCGACAAGAGGGGAGGCCACACTGGTAATAAACCAGGCCAGGTGTTTGATTTAGTTGTCGGTGAGCACTTTGGAGAGAGTGACCATAATTCAGTTACGTTCACTTTCGCGATGGAAACGGATAGGTACATGCCACAGGTCAAGAGTTATCGATGGGGCAAGGGCAATTACAATGTCATTAGGCAAGAATTAGGATGCATGGAATGGGGTCGCAAAATACGAGAAATGCAGGCAATGGAAATGTGGAGCTGATTTAAGGAACAAATATTGCGTGTCCTTGATAGGTATGAGAGGAAGTGATAAGGTAAAGGAACTACAGAAATTGCATCTCATGTTAAGCAGAAGAAGAAGACCTATGTGTTGATGAGGCAAGATGGTTCAGATGAGGCCATGGAAAGTTACAGATCAGCTAGGAAGGATTTAAAGAGAGAGTTAAGAAGATCAAAGAGAGGACACGAGCAGTCTTTAGCAAATAGAATAAAGGAGAACCCTAAAGCTTTCCGATAGGTATGCGAGGAATAAAAGGATGACTAGGATAGGAATAGGGCCAGTCAAAGACAGAAGTGGGAAGTTGAATGTGGACCCTGTGGAGATTGGAGAGGTGCTAAACGAACATTTCTCATCAGTTTTCACTCAGGAAAAGGGGAATATTATAGAAGAGAAAAATGAGGTATGAGATATTAAAATAGAAAGGATTGAGGTTAGTTATGACCAGGTGTTATAAATTCTAGAAGGAGTGAAAGTAGACAGGTCCCCTGGGCCGGATGGGATTTATCCAAGGATTCTCTGGGAAACTAGGGAGGAAATAGCAGAGCCTTTGGCTTTGATATTTGAGTCATCATTGTCTATGGGTTTAGTACCACAGGACTGAAAGATTGCAAATGTTGTGCCCTTGTTCAAGAAGGGCAGTAGAGATAACTAAGGTAATTATAGACCATTGAGCCTTACTTCTGTTGTAGGAAAGCTTTTGGAAAGGATTATAAGAGATGAGATTTATAATTATCTAGCAAGCAACAATTTGATTTCAGATAGTCAACATGGTTTCGTCAAGGGCAGGTTGTGTCTCACAAACCTCATTGAGTTTTTTGAGAAGGTGACCAAGCATTAGATGAGGGTAGGGCAGTTAACGTGGTATACATGGACTTCAGTAAAGCCTTTGATAAGGTTCCACATGGTAGGCTGTGGAGAAAATGCAGAAGCATGGGATTGAGTGTGATTTAGCAGTTTGGATTAGAAATTGGCTTTCTGAAAGAAGGCAGCAAGTGGTGGTTGATGGAAAATATTCAGCCTAGAGTCTGGTTACTAGTGGTGTGACACAAAGATCTGTTTTGGGACTACTGCTGTTTGTCAATTTTATAAACAACTTAGATGTAGGCATTAGTCGATGGATTAGTAAATTTGCAGATGACATTAAATGTCAGTGGAGTAGTGGACAGTTTGGAAGAATGTTACAGGTTGCAGGGGGACTTGGAGAAACTACAGAATTGGACTGAGATGTGGAAAATGGAGTTCAATGTGGCAAAATGTGGGCAGAAATGTGCCCAAACTCTTTGGGCAGAATATCAGGAAGGCAGAGTATTGGGTCAATGGAAAGACTCTTGGTAGTGTGGATGTGCAGAAGGATTTTGGAGTCAATGTGCATAGATTCCTGAAAGTTGCCACCCAGGTTGATGGTGCTGTTAAGAAGGCATACGTGTGTTAGGTTTCATTGGTAGAGGGATTGAGTTCCAGAGCTGCAATATCATGCTGCAACCATACAAAACACTAGTGCAGCCACACTTTGAATATTGTGTACAGTTCTGGTCGCCATATTTCAGGAAGGATGTGGATGCATTGGAAAAGGTGCAGAGGAAATTTACCAGGATGTTGCCTGGTCTGGAGGGAAGGTCTTATGAGGAAAGGCTGAGAGACTTGGGTCTGTTCTCATTGGAAAGAAGAAGGCTAAGAGGGGATTTGATAGAGACATCCAAGATGATCAGAGGATTAGATAGGGTAGACAGTGAAAGTCTTTTCCCTAGAATGATGACATCAGCTTGTATAATGGGGCATAACTATAAATTGAGCTGTGATAGATTTAAGACAGATGTCGGAGGCAGGTTCTTTACTCAGAGAGTGGTAAGGGCGTGGAATGCTCTACCTGCCAATGTAGTTAACTTAGCCACATTGGGGAGATTTAAACAATCCGTGAATAAGCACATGGATGATGATGGGATAGTGTAGGGGGACGAGCTGAGAATAGTTCACAGGTCGGCACAACATCTAGGGCCGAAGGGCCTGTTCTGCGCTGTATTGTTCTTTGTTCTATGTTCTATGAACAGTAATGAGGTTATGGCGTAGCATCCTAGAACTTGCGACTGTGCCAGTGTTTAGATTGGTGTGTGTGAACTGAGTCCATCTGCATTGTATAATCTTCATCAACTGTCCACCGATGGCAATAATGGCTGAGTGATAGGAAACAGATAGCAGTGGCCAATGGATGTATTTTGACCTGGGAAAGATTTGAATAGGTTTTGAAACTTTAACGCAAACCCTTGCTTTTCCTGATATATATTAATCATCTGGATTGTGACGTGCAGGGAACAATCTCAAAGTTTGCAGATGACACTAAACTTGGACGAATTCTGAGGAAAACAGTTCAGAACTGCAAAAGGATATTGACAATTTGGTGCCGTGATTGGATAGGTGGCAGATGAGGTTCAATGAAGAGAAGTCTGAGATAGGAATAACATTGAAAAACAACATAAAATGGGGACAGCAATTCTGATGGGGATGCAGGAGCAAAGGGACCTGGCGTTTATGTGCACAGAAGATGGCAGGTTAGTGGGAGAGAGTAGTTTATAAAGCATACCGTGTTCTTAGATTTATTAACAGGAAGATAGATTACAACAGCAAGGAGGTGATGTTGAACTTGTACAAGATGCTCGTTAGACTTCAACTGGAATATTGTGTACAGTTGTGGGTGCCACATTATAAGAACAATGTGAATTCATTGGAGTGAATGCAGAAATGGTTTACAATAGTAATTCCTGGAATGAGGAACTTTAGTTATGAGGATAGATTGAAGAAGTTGGGGCTGTTTTCCTTGGAGAGAAGACTGAGAGGAAGTTTGATGGAAGCTTTCAACAGCATTAGCAGGTTGGGCAGAGTAGATAGGGAGAAGCTGTTTCCATTCATAAAACAAAAACAGAACGAGAGAGGAAGCAATATGAAGAAGAAAAAAAATCACACACTGAGTAATTTTGTCAATCAGACTAAACTTTATACATATTGTTAAACTGACCTCTATACACATTGTTGGCTCCTTTATGATGCAGGATCTTTGAATATAAAAGTAATAGTTTATTTATTTATAACATTTATAATATGTATAACATTTGCAACAGATAAGTCATGTTTGTTGTTAGATTATTTTATTTTGCCTTATTGAAAGTATATTGATTATTGTCCTGAAACTTTTTCTGCCTGTCACACAGAGAACATCCTTTAAAACCTGATGAAAACAAATAGAATGCAGCCAGATGTCATCCATATCTGAAGGAGTGTCAACTCTATAATTGTCTGGCATTATTGGAATTCTTTCCTGCTCCTCATCATGCTGATAATAGGTTGAAACTTCAATACCTTTTCTCCTGGGCTGCACATTTGTCATTTCATATTTTCTGACCGACAAGTCGCATATGGTCCCAGCCCCAATGTCAGGCTCTGCTGCACCTCACAAATGAGTGCAACCAGGACCTAAGAGAATGTAGGTGAAGATCAATTGGCCTTGATCTCTCCAGTAATTTGTTGCATTTTGTGAAAGTTTGTGGTCAGGATTCCATCACATCTTGGTAACTGCTGTTAGAAGTAACTTGGAGCCTTGATATCACATGCCAGTTAGCATCAATGCTAGCTTGACTTCAGTACGGGAAATACATGGATCTTGTTGCATACATTTATGCCCCTAAGCAGGTTCAAATGTCAGTCAAATTTGGGGATTAACATTTTACACTCCAGAGACCACAGCAGGATATAGTGGTATGGCATGTTGGCTCAGTGGTTAGCATTTCTCCCTCATTTCCCAGGGACCTGAGTTTGATCCCAGCCTTGGGCGACTGCCTGTATGGAGTTTGAACATTCTCTTTGTGTCTGCATGAGTTTCCTCCTGTTTCCTCCCACAGTCAAAGATATGTAGGCTATATGGAATACCCTTCCCAAATTGCCTTTAGTGTCCATGGATGTGCAAAGGTTTGGGCCCCATAATCTCAGGAAGGATGTATTGGCTCTGGAATGATTTCTGAGGAGATTCACAAGAATGATCCCAGGAATGAAAAGCTTAGCTTATGAGGAACGTTTGAGGACTCTGGGACTCTCCTTGATGGAGTTTAAAAGGATGAGGGGGAGTCTGATTGAAACTTATAGAATACTGACTGGCTGGACAGAGTGGATGTAGGGAAGATATTTCCATTGGCAGGTGAGATGAGGACCCAAGGACACAGCTTTAGAGTAAATGGAAGACTCTTTAGAATAGAGAGAGGGAGAAACTGCTTTAGCCAGAGAGTGGGGAATCTATGGAACTCATTGCTACAGTGGGCTGTGGAGACCAGGTCATTGCATGTATTTAAAAAAGAGATAGATAAGTTTGTGATTGCCAAGGGGATCAAAGGTTATTGGGAGAAAGTGGGAAAAACCTATCAGCCATGATTGAATGGCAGAGCAGACTAATGGGCCAAAAATAGCCTAATTTCTGCTCCTATATTTTATGGTCTTATGGTCTTATGGATGTGTAAACTTGGTGGATTAGCCATGGGAGTTGTTTACAGGGATAGGATAGGAGGGTGGGTCTAGCTGGGATGCTCTTTGGCGGGTCAGTGTGGGCTGAATGGCCCGTAGCCACACGGTAGGGATTCTCTGACCAATTGCCGCGGATGTATTTTTTGGGACAGAGAAGAATGGGGCAACAGGAGAAGATTTTATTTTACACACAATAAATGGTAATGACTTGGAAGTCATTGCCTATGGGGGTGGTGATGGTCAATAATTTCTTAAGGAAAATTGGATGGGTGCTTGAAGGAAATAAACATGCAGGATTATAGAGATACAGTAGGGGAAATGGAAACATAAACAGACATTGCTGAAGAAATTCAGCAGCTCTGGAAGCCACTGTGGAGCGAAAGCAAAGTTACCATTTCAAGCTCAGTGATCCTTCTTCAATGTAGACTACATTTCTTTACACCAAGATGGTATGGAGCCAATTAGTGAAAAGGTCTCTGTCTATGCCAAAATGATTCTATGAATTTGAACCTGGGGACTCTGTGAGGGGGTGCCCCACCGGACACCCACACTGAAACATTCCTCTGCCATTATCGCCTCAACTACCATCAGCTTTCAGCGGGAACCATCTGAACAAAACCTAACACCATAAATTTGCCTTTAATCTGGATGACCTTTCCAGTTATTGTGCTTCAGCACCAATCCCAGCAATGACCACTGCTCCCAGTGGCACTACTGAGATGGAGGAGCTGCCAGCCATTTGGAACATCATGTATTTGGGACATTCTGCTTCAGCAGGGTGGAGGTAACAGTTAAAGGCAATTAGTTGCATGAACAATGTAAAATTAAGTCCTGACTTCAAGGCCCTGACAAGGCAGAGAAACCAGTGTTCTAAAAGATTGCATGGTGGCTCAGTGGTTAGCACTGCTACCTCACAGCACCTGGGAGCTGGGCTCGATTCCTGCCTCGGGTAGCTGTCTGTGTGGAGTTTATATATTCTTCCTCACGTCTGTGCAGGTTTCCTCCCACAGTCCAAAGATGTGTAGGTGAGGATATTGCCTTTGTTAAATTTCTCTGAGTGTTTAATGATGTGTAGGCTAGGTGCATTAGTCAGGGGTAAATGTAGAGTAATGAGGTGTGGGATGCTCTTCAGAGGGTTCGTGTGGACTTGTTGGGCCAAAGAGCCTGCTTCCACACTGTAGGGATTCTATGAATGTCACACTTACAAATTAGCTCCTTATGGAAATAAAATGTCCAATTTTCTTTGGAAAAGAAAGACTGCAGGAACACAAGATCTGCTTAAATCAAAGACAGACTTTCCATTCATCGTTAGTTTACCTAAAATGATCTTTGGGCAATAGGATAGTTGTTCATTATTGTTCCTTGCATCTGCCAATAGAGAGGTTGTACCTTTGGAGAAACAAATTGCCCAGAGAGGTGCAGTGAAGTGAGAAATACATCATATTTGCAATTGGCGTCCAAGCATTTTCTCTATTCCTCCAACTCTCACTATCCACTCCTTTTTTTAATTTCAGGCTGTCGATGATGCAGGCATTCATGTAGACACATGGGAGAGCTGTATGCGGAGACATCATAGGCCTCTGTGCCTGCAGCATGCCATTGGAACTGTTCCCTCTGGGACACCTTGGTCCAACTTCTCCTTCACTCCCAAAATTTTCCCCAGCACCACGGCACCTTCCTATGCAATCACAGAAAGTGTAACAGCTGCCTGTTTACCACCTCACTCCTCACTATCCAAGGCCCCAGATGCACCTTCCAGGTGAAGCAGTGATTTACCTGCACTTTACTTGATCTAGGCTATTTTATTCATGCTTACAATGTGGTCTTCTTTATCTTTGGGGAGATGAAATGCAGACTGGGCACCTGCTTTGAAGAGCACTTACTTTCTGTCCACAAAAATGATCCCAAGCTTTCAGTTACCTGCCACTTCAACACACCACCATGTTTCCTGGCCAACATCTCTGTCACAGGCCTGCTGCAGTGCTCCCGCAAGCCTCAGGGCAAATTCAAAGGACAATGTCTCAATTTCTGCTTGGGGACCATTAAGTAATTTTACAGCCTGATTTCATCCTTCCATATGGTTACCCACCCCATACCCAGTCCTGTTATGACATGTTTTTTTTCTCTGTATTGCTCAACCATTCTCTCCCACTCTTAGCTCTTATCATTTATTCTGCTTTTCTTCTGCCTGGTCTGCAATCCATAATTTTTTATTTACTTTTATCTCTCTCTCGCTCTCTCTCTCTCTCTCTCTCTGGGCTTCATCTCCACCTATCTGCTCACCTCTCCCCTTCCCCAATCCCCTCCCCTAACTTCTACTTCAGCATAAGTACCACTTTTTGACAAGCTGCTATCAGTTCTGATGAAGAATCACTGGACTCGAAACATTAATTCCACTTTCTCCCCACAGATACTGCCAGACCTGCTGAGTTTCACCAGCAATTTCTGTTTTCGTTGCAGACCTCTGTACCTCTTCCCCATGAAGCAAGTAAGGTTCAAGGCCCAATTTCAGGTGAATCTTTGGTTTATTAATTAGAACACACCCTTCAGTAATAAGCTCTAACCTATTTTCAACCCACTGTTTATTGATTTTATACCATGCAAATTCAGTGTTGCTGAGCAGTGATTCTAAAAACAGCATAGTTGAAATGGACAAACTAGAATCACCGTATGTGCTCTCCAGACCTTTTTTAGGTAACCCAGTGACAAGAGGGTTGTCTGTTGTTTGTCAATCAACTGTCAACTGGGAATAGATACCTTTATGAAAGATCCTCCATATTTATGTTATTTGGAGGGAAAGAGAAGGGGGAATGAAAGGATGCTGTCTTAGTTTGAAGCATAAAAAAAACCTCCACCCCACCATTAGTTTTTGTAGTATTAAGGGCAGCACGGTGGCTCAGTGGTTAGCACTACAGCCTCATAGCACCAGGGAACGGGGCTCGATTCTAGCGTGAAGTGACTGTCCGTGTGGAGTTTGCATATTTTCCCTGTGTTTGCTCTGGTTTCCTTCCAAAGTCCAAAGATGTGCAGGTCAGGTGATTGGCCGTGCTAAATGGCCCATAGTGTTATGTGCGTTAGACAGAGGAAAATGTGTCTGTGTGGGTTACTTTTTGAAGGGTCGGCGTGGGCTTGTTAGGCCAAAGGGCCTGTTTCCACACTGTAGGTAATCTAATCTAAATCTTCATGTTTATTTGTTAAGGTTTTGCACTATTTCAGAAACTCTTACACTAAAGTTTCTTATTTCCTCAATAATTCTCTTGAGCATGCGGCTAAAGATAACTTCACACAGTTCCAATTTTATATCAATGACTAGAACTTCTCAGATGCTCCTTTGCTCTTCAGTGTCTTGGATTATTGACTACCAGTGAGCTCCAGAGCCAGTTAAATGGTGACTACAGTTCAATGCAACCACCATTCTGAATTATTTTACCAATTAAAACGAAGAAGAGTAATGCTTTTTGGAACATGTGAAGGAAGTATTCTTAAAATGGATTCCTCTCTGAAAAATATGATCTGACTCGTCTTTTACTCTTTTTCACATTGTAGTTTTCAACCCTATGGGCCTTGCCCTATGACAAGTTTTCTCGTTTAAAAGAAAATTGTGTGAGAACTAACAGTTCTTAACTAAAATAAAAAGACTACTGTTATTAATTAATAACAAAAAGTACCGAGATTGCTTTATATCGTTCTTCTTTTGAATGAAGAAGTACATTTAAAGCATTTCACTGCATTAATGTTAACAGCCCCTGTTCAAGTATAAAACAACAGAGAAAAGCTCAATTTATCCAGTGTTCTTGGAATAAATAGCTCTCATCATTTGATTAATCACATTGTAGTTTCCAGATAAGTAGAAATTGCCATTTAATTAAACCAGCACAGTATTCTGTTTCATATACAATGACTAACAAATGATATGCAATGTTTGTAAAGAACTGATTTATTGTTTCTTACCATTGTGAAACTATCTTATTTAACCAACAAACTCATTATACACTCAATTATCATGTTTTTTTCAGTTTATCGTGGTTCACATAAGCAAATCAATTTGTAAATATAGCTGAAAAATACAGAAAAATCTCCCCAAAATTCTCACACAGCGTTACATGTGAGTGGAATAAATCTATATTAAAAAAACAAGTCTGTTGTTCCAGATAATTTCAGCTTTAAGTCTTCAGCACTCATGATAGTTAAAAAACAACATAATATTATTCTCACAGGATTCCTGGTCAGCCTTCAATAGTCGCATGTTATAACTCCTCTAATGAATTTATTGCTCTTTTTTATTTATTGTTGTCCTCCATTCTTGAAATTGCTGACTCATTCAAAAGCCTATTACATGGCCAGCAGTCATTATTCAATTTAGACTGAAGTGATCATTCTTCATGCGTTGTTCAGATAACACAGAAGGGAGGAAAGAATAACAGCTCGAATCCACATAATGCCTTTAGTGGAGTGAAGCATCTGAAATACAGTTTGTTATTAAGGAATAGGACACAAGGCCAGAACTGAGTGAAGATTAGGAGAGGTCACCAGAAGCAAGAGAAAAAAAAGATATTTTATTTCATAACTGTGGCTGCAAGGACATGTCAAAGACAGGGAAGTTTGCAGTGAGTAACTCACTTCCGGATGAAGGGCTTTTGCCTGAAACGTCGATTTTCCTGCTCCTCGGATGCTGTCTGAACTACTGTGCTTTTCCAGCACCACTCTAATCCTATTTTCCCAATGCCTGTTCATCATCTACAAGGCATAAGTCAGTATTGTAATGGAATACTCTTCACTTGCCTGAATGGTGCTGCTCCAACAACATCATTAAGTACAAGTCAGACTGCCCTCCACTACCTTCACTTTTTACACCCTTCAGTGCCGTGCACTAATCTGTGTCATCCACAAGATGCATTACAACAACTCACAACAACTCCTTTGTATCATCCAAATAGGTAACCTTCACCATTTAGGAGGACGAGATTAACTAATGCTATGAACCCATTACCTGCAAGTTCCCCTCCAAGCTACACACATCCTAACTTGAAATTGTAATGCTATAGCTTCATTGTTGTTGGATCAAATTCCTGGACTTTTGTTCTTCACAAACTCTGGGTACACCTACACAACATGGATTCCAGTGGTTCAAGAAGGCAGCTCACCACCACCTTCTCAAGGCCAATATGTGTCATATAATGAATGTCAGTGAAAAATAGAAAAGATTATTCAAGATGTCAAATATCTGCCATATTTTGTATACAATAGTGAGATTCAGTCGCAATATTTTTATGAATTGTTTTCAAGATTGTAGTTTGGGAGTGATAATTGAAAAATAATTCATGACTGAAAGCTTGACTGACCAACAATGAACCATGGGTCTCATTGACTTGTACTGGACGATTTGCGTACATGGGGTATGAAGCTGGAAGAAGTTGGATAGAATGAGAACGTTGATCACAGGGAAATATTGATAAGGTTCATGTGTAGAATTGAGATCAGTGTAAATCTCCCCACCAGTTCACCACAACCATACAATCTCATCACCCACCCTGAACCTACACTTATGTGGAAGCTCAGCCCGAGTTTGCTGGCTTCTTCTGAACGCCTGTCCGAGAACAGAGAACCACCACTTGATTAATAGAGTCAACAGTACTGTCTTTATTCAAGATTGCCAGTATACACGTATACAAACAAGCTTGGGAGCAGATCCACTCTAGCCCACGCCGGATGCTAGACAGTGGTCTCTCACTCTCAATTGGGAACGTTGTCATATTTATACATAACTTCTCACGCAAGGCAGAATCCCGTGTCATGGGGTTATCACAAAGTATGTTAATCAAGTTATACTTAAATATAAACGTACACATCAGGAATGTTCTAAGTCCGACATACAGACGTCAGCATTACCTCAAGTTAAGACATTAGCATTTTTCTGAAGATAAGCTATCAACATTTTCTTTAGTTAAGACATCAGCATTCTTGTACTGCTCTCAAGTTAAACATTCAGATACCAGAATCGCTTGAAAGTTAAACATTCAGATATCAGCATTGTTCTGGTGACTGCCCCTTGACTTGGTGGGTGTACTAGGGACTTGTGTATTCGGACTTCTTTCAGGGAACCTTACAAGTTGCAGTGTTAGCAGTTTGTGTCTCGCTCAGCATGTCGGTCAATACAGCCAATGCCCCACAAACATTGACCATTTTACCCAACACGCCGGGCGCCATTTTCTATATGGTCACTGTTTCTATCTTCAACTTATCACTTATTCATGCAATATTTGTAATTCATAAATATCTTCACTTCCTTTCCTAATTTCTAACTTCTAGCATTTAGCCATCTGTTATTTTCTATTTAAACACTTTATAGATCATTCTTCCTGTATGTTTGCACATGTATGTGTGCATGCATTTATGTTTTCCCTCCATCATCTCTTTGCTTTATCCCCTTATGTTATTACAGGTAATCTGTTCCTTATTCAGGCACATACCACACTTCCATTAACTTGTCTATTTCTCACCATACATACTGCGTGACCTGCTGAACTTTTCCAGCAGTTTTCCAGTTTCCATACAAACTGGATAGCTTGCTTCCACTTTGGGCCACAGCAAGGTATAAAGTTTTAGTTTGCATTCTTATGAATCTCCATGAAAGCACAAACTGAACTATTTTAAAGTCATTAAAAAACTGATAAGAGGATGGAAGAGAAAATCCTCAACTATGGGAGGTTAATAAAAAAAATTGCAATGAAATAATCCATCTTCACAAATTATCTTGACTAATAGCAATACAGTTGAGAAATTAGTTAGCCTGCATTGAAATAGAAGAGAAGGAAATGCCATCTGAATGCATGAAAGTGTCCGTACCATAATACTAGAAACAATCATTTCTCACTCTATATTCATCACTCATCTAAATGGTTTGGTATAGCTGTTAACAATGAAATAATCACATTTATCATTCCCATTGTGTAATGCAAATTTCTAATGTCATGCAAGTTGATGAAAGAAATTAAGGACTAAAATAGAGTTTAAAAGTGCATGACATGAAAGGAAGTGAATCTACAAAGATGAAACGTCTGTCAGATGGACAATAAAGAATTAAAAAGAAGAAAATGTTCCCAAATTCTGCAAAGCAGATAAGAGAGCCACAGATAATTATATTCTTATTATAAAAGACAGACATTAATCAAGGACATTAATTGGGTAAAGCTGATTCTGAGAAGATGAGAACAGAGCTAGAGAAAATAAACTGGCAAAGAAATAGGAACACAGTGAGAATTAGCTGAAACAGTGATCAATCAGAGAGAAATATGTCCGACAGAAAAGGAGGGAGATAACCAGTAATGATACATCTTGGATGAATAAATCAATAGGACAAAAATTAAAGGATAAGGCAAACTAAGTATACAGACAACAAACAAAAAGATGACAAAGTGAAGTGAAAAAGTTAGGAACTAAATTTTAAAGAAACGTTAAGAACACAAAGAGAAGCACAAAGATAAATAGTCAAGGAAGGTTAAAAAGTAAAATCGCTCATAGTACAGAACTCATAAAGTGCTGAAAAGAGATATATTTTGACCAAACACTACAAAAACAGAAACTGCTGGAAAAGCTCAGCATGTCTGACAATACCTGTAGAGAGAAATAAGAGTTCTAAACTGTTGATCAGTTGATATCACTCATACCTTTGAATCTAAAAGTCTTGAGTTCAAATCCCACTTAAGCACAAAACAAAAATTAGGATAATACTTGAATGCAGTGGGGATAGATTGTTCCATTGGTTGCCTTTTGGATGAAGCATTGAAATAAAACACTGCATTCCACCTCAGTACGTTAAAACAATCCCACAGCACTATTTTAAAGAAGACAGTGAAGTCCTGGCCAATTGTTATCTCTCAGTCAACATTAGAAAAGCAGATTTTCTGAATGTTATTACATTGCTATTTATAGGAACTGATTGTGCATGAGTAAGCTGTCAAATTGCCCAAATGCAACAGAAGATATTTATTGGCTGTTAACTGTTTTTTTGATTTATTATCATTGTCAAAGATGACATATAAAAGTCTCATTTTATCTTGGTTTGATGCAAGAACTGATTTGATTCTTCCTTCTATTGCTTCCAATTCCATGTTAAAATCAATGGAAAAGAATTGATGCCTGGAGTTGCAGGTCAGATCATGATGACCACAGGAGTCTCAAATTCTAACATAGCTATCTAAAAATCTGCAAAATGTTGTTAGAGAAAACATAGCAACAAAAAAAAGGCACAGGAATTAGGAGTAGCAATTGGCTATGTGTCCCTTCAAGCCTGTTTCGTCGTTCAACTGATGAAGATCATAGCTGGTCTTGTTGTGATTTCAATTCTATAAGGAGGCAGGTTCAAGTTCAATATTCAGGAGAGCACTGGATGATTATTCAAATAGAAATAATGTAAGGGGCACACTAAAAAAAGGATATGGCGAGAAAGCAGGAGATTGCCACTAGATAATGACACTTGTTTGAAGAGCCATTCCAGGCACAATGGGCCAAATGGCCAACTTCTGCAGCATAACGTATCTATGATTCTGTAATAGTGTTTGACTCCCTTCATTATCAATTATACATCCAGCTTTGCCTTGAATAAATTTCTCCTCATCTCTATCTTATTACTAAACTCTATCCCTTAGTTCTAGACTAGCAAACATCCTCCTAATGTCTACCTGATTGTGTGCCTTTATATTCATGCACCAGGACATGCAGATCTATCCGCACTTCAAAACTCTGCAATATCTCTCAGCTGATAATGTACTGCTTTCCATTCTTCATGTGAATGTTGACTAGTTGTGGGTGGCACGGTGGCACAGTGGTTAGCGCTGCGGCCTCACAGCGCCAGAGACCTGGGTTAAATTCTTGCCTCAGGCAACTGACTGTGTGGAGTTTGCACATTCTGCCCGTGTCTGCGTGGGTTTCCTCTGGGTGCTCCGGTTTCCTCCCACAGTCCAAAGATGTGCGGGTCAGGTGAATTGTCCATGCTAAATTGCCTGTAGTATTGGGTAAGGGGTAAATGTAGGGATATGGGTGGGTGGCGGGTCAGTGTGGACTTGTTGGGCCGAAGGGCCTGTTTCCACACTGTAAGTAATCTAATAAGTTCAAATTTTCTCACATTATGCTCCATCTGCCAATGTTTTAACTCGCTCACTAACTTATTTACATTCCTTTGCAGACTGAACCTTCTCTTGTCAACATATGATTTATATTAAGATTCAACATAAATGGATTTGAATGTCAACATAGATCTTTGTTTACGATTTCTGCAGGTTTAATATTGAACATCTTAGTTGTTTTTCAAAAGCACCTTAAGCGTGTTGTGTCTCTTCTGAAAACCAGAATATGTTTTTGATTGCGTGTGTTGTCAAAAGTCAGATTTATGCTAGTGAGCTAGTTGCCCATATACTAAAGAGACAAACCGAGCTACAAATCTTCAATCAGATTTTAAACTAAAGAGACAAACCTTGACACACATAGTAGATTGGTTCCATTTACTCTGTGTTTTACTGAACAGCATTGTTGGTCTAATAAAAAATATTTCTTGATATGACTGCAATGCTATCAATGTCCTCTGTGGAATCTTTCATCTTTATTTTGTTCACCTTAAATGTTTTACTTTTCGTCAAATTTAGTTTTAAAACCTTGAAGTCCAGGTATACTGAAATGATGTAGGCTTCAATTCTTCATAGATTAACCAGATTCAAGTAACCTGAGATTAAATGAACACTAAACTCAAAAATAATGAACATTCAGCTGAAATAAACAGCTTGCTCCAGTGACAATAAGCTGTATTTTTTCCCCATGTGTAGAAGAGATAAAGTGAAAAATATTATGTTTTACTAATCTTAAAACTTTGTTGAATTAAAATAAAGTGTAAGCACAGATACAGGCCATTTGGCACAAATGGACCATTTCACAGCTGCATGCACCTCAAGAGAATCATCTATCAGCTTTACAGTGTAGTGCATCCATCTACTCCTCTCTCTCTCTCTCTCTCTCTCGTCTGTTTATGTCTCCTCACTTTAAATGCATCCATGATACTTATTTCAAAAAATACCTTGGAATACTAAAGTTCTTGGCTATTTTTATCATTCCATGCATTAGGTGGTTATTCCTTGGGTGCAATTCTTTTAAATATTTTCATGAGGTCAGTTTTTTGCAATTGTGGGTCACCTTCTTGAACCACTGCAGATTACGTGGTGCAAGTATGTAAACAGTTCCTTTAATTCACTTGAGGAGCTGGGATGTCATGGCTGGACCAGCATTTTTTGCTCGACCCTTGTTTTCTTTGGGTCATTGGTGGTGAGCTGCCTTCTTGAACTGCTGCAGTCCTTGTGCTGACAGTTCTCCCATAATTCCCTTAGGGATGGAACTCCGGGATTTTGCTAACGACTATAAAGAAATAGGGATATGTTTCTGAGTCAGCATGGTGAGTGGCTTGGAGGAGAACTTGCAGATGGTGGTGTTCCCATGTATCTGCTGTCCTTGTCCTTCTAGATGGAAGTCGTTGTGGGTTTTGAAGGTGCTGTTTAAGGATCTTTGGTGAATTTCTACAATACATCTTGTAGACAGTACACACAGATAGATACTGCGCGTCGGAGTGAATGCTTAAGGATGTGTGACCAATCAAACGGATTGTTTATCTTGAATGGTGTCAAACTTCTTGAGTGTTGTTGGAGCTGCATCCATCCAGGCAAGTGAGGAGTATTTCATCACACTTTTGCCTTGTTGGTGGTAGACAACTTTAGGGAGTTGCGAGGTGAATTACTCACTGCAGTATTCCTGGCGTCCAACCTGCTCTTGTAGACTCTGTGTATACATGACAAGTATAATTGAGTTTCTGGTCGATAGTAACCTCCAGGATGTTGATACTGGGGAATTCAGTGGTGGCAACATTGTTGAACATCAAGAGGTGGTGATTAGATTTTCTCTTATTGGAGATGGCCATTGCCTGCTATTTTTACGGTACAAATATAACTTGCCAGTAGTCAGCCCAAGCCTGGATATTGACCAAATCTTGTTGCAATTGGACATGGACTGCTTCAATAGCTGAGGAGTCATGAATGGTACTGAACATTATGCAATCATTGCCAAACATCCTCACTTCTGATACAGGAGCACACATGAATAGATGTCAATATTGTAAACGTACTGAAAAAGCTTGACTTATGGAGCTGCAAGTTCTGGAGCTCCACTTTTCTGTACTATTGCTGGAATGTTGTCAGGGTCCATAGCCTTTGCAGTATCCAGTGCCTGTCTTTCTTAATATCAAGTGGATTGAATCAAATTGGCTGAAGACTGGTATCACTAATGCTGGGGACCAATGGAGAAGGCTGTGATGGATCATCCACTTGACACTTCTGGCTGAAGATTGCTATGAATGCTTCAGCCTTATCTTTTGCACTGATGTATTGGCCCTTCCATCATTGAGGATAGGGACATTTGTAGAGCCTCCTACTCTAGCGAGTTGTTTAGTTGTCCATCACCATTCATGCTTAACAGGACTGCAGACTTTAAATCTAATCTGTTGTTTGTGGGATCGCTTACCTCTATCTTCCACTTGCTGCTTATGCTGTTTGGCATGTATATTGTCCTGTTTGACAGCTTCAACAGGTTGACACACATTTTCCTGTATACTTCATGCATCTTCTGACATGCCCTCTTGTACTCTCCATTGAACCAGGGTTGGTCCCCTGGCTTGAAGGTAATAGTTGAGTAGGGTATATGTCAGGTTGTGAGGTCGCAAATTGTATTTGAGTTCAATTCTGCTGCTGATGGCCCACAGCAGCTCATGGTTCCCTAGTCTTGATTTACTAGATCTGTCCCATTCAGCACAGTGAAAGTGCCAAACAACACAATGGAAGGTATTCTCAATGTGAAGACAGGACTTATCTCACAAGAACTGCATGGTTCATTGGTCACTCTTCCCAATACTGTCATGGACAGCTACAGCCAGCAGATTGGTAAGGGTGAGGTCCAGTATGTTAGAAATGGACTTCCAAAACTCAGTAACAATGAATGAATGTTGACATGGTTCTAAGTCAGAACTTGATTTATGCCTTTGTAGATGGCAAATTGATTTTATGAAGTCGGGAGGTAAGTTACTTCAAAATTCCCAGCTTCCAACCAATTGTTATTATCACAGTATTTATATGGCACAATTGAACAGGACATGATTGGAGCAGATTTATTGTTTAAGTTCTGGTGCTTTTTTATTATTGTGGAAAACCTCAACAGCTAACACCTCATGCTGAGAAAATCCATTTTTAAAGTTAAACTTCAGCTTTTTGTTTAGAATCTTGTGAACACATTAGGAGGATAGAACAGAACATTCTTTCTGCTAACACATCCAAACTGCAGTGACTCCACTCATCAGCTTCCACATATTATTAACAACATACAGAACTAAATTACACTGCAGTAAAGTGTGAAATTCAAGCACTGTTATCCACTCACCTTCAGCCTGGCTGCTGACTTGGTTCCTGTTCGGTGTCCTGTTCACATCAGCGAACACCCAGATTGGCTTTGCAACAATCCCACTATCATAGAGTAACTCTGCAAGTATGAACGTATTCTAATCATTTTGCAAATCTTTTAGACATTGCTTTTCTGCAGGTATAAGCAGAATATCTTCACAGAGACCAATCTATCACTTCCTCTTCTTTTCATCTGCTGTTGCTTCATACTCAGACAATATTTTGTCTAAGATATTGGCAAATCATTCACCTTTATTTTAGCCTCTTGAACACTCATTCATGCTCCTAAATGTATTGTTTCCTGATTCCTCACACGTTAAATCATGACCATTTTTTCCCCATAAGTCTGGATGGTGAGTTTTGACAGGATATTGCGCAGCGATGCAACAGTCTTACTTTTCTTGTCTGGGACTACTTCTGTGAAAGTCATTGGAACATGGATTCAAGTTATACCTCATTCCTCTGGCTCACTGTGTATTGCTTTATAGTGGAAGCAAAGCAGCCTTCCAACCAATCTTCCAGTCTGTTCATATCACTGTCTTGCAGGATCACCACTAAAGGAGAGAGGAATAAACTGAAATGGGAAAAGTATGTGCACACAGGATAGGGATTAATACCAGTTGAGATCGCTGAATGTCCAATATCTGTGCTCTAATACCTATATGATTTAGTGTTAATATAGGAAATGGACTATCTTAGGCTGCATTGCATCAATAAAAAGATATCATATTGCCTCCCACACAACAGGCCTAGAAAGAAAAACCAAGGGGTCTTACGAACAGAGATTATTAATCAATAATAGATGTACATGTTTACTTTCTTGTCAATTTGTAAACATGCTGGTTATTTCAGGGATGAGAGATATTATCATTCAACTCCATCAGTCTTCCAGTGAATTGGAAACTCAGCAGGACAGAATGAACACATGCAACGACACCAATACAACTAAATGGAAGCATGGGGTTGACAGCAAGTGATGATGCAAAAACTTAGTTCAGGAGGAAAAACAAGCACAAAGGTTTTGCAAGTCCGAGAGATCAAACAAATACATTACATAATTATTGCCTGGAGATAAAGGCAAGTATCTGATGCAAAAGGATTCCATGTCAACCTCAAAATACTTCAGTTCCTTTTTTCCAAATGATGAAATTTGGAAACACACCTATGAGAAATTTGTGTCCTTGTAACAGCATACAACTATAGACATCTAGTCATTATTAATAGTGCAAATTGGATTTGATTTAAAAAAAGATTTGTAACCAATTGATAAAGGCATAAGACAATCGAAATGGATGAGCCATGTTCTTTCTAGACTGAAGTAAATTAAACATTTGCTTTATGAACTGTTGGATTGGCCTTTCCTCTACAAACATATGAACAGAAATACAGTCACTATAACTATGACTCTATGTGTATTGGGAACAGGTGTAAGCCATTCAGCCCCTCAGGTCTGCTCCATCATTCAATAACATTTTGGCTCATCATTTTGTGTTTTGAATACCTAAGTGTTCCACAACAACTTCTGAGTCCTGCAATAAACCAAAACCCAGCTATCTTCACCTTAAAAATATTTAAAAACTCTGCAACCACGGCCTTCTGAGACAGATATTTCTGAAGTCACACAATCCTCTGAGAGAAAAAAAAATCTCCTCATCTCTGTTCTGTCACTTAATGAATGTACAATCATTATGGAATCCATTATAGGGCGTGATCCTCTCTTGCTGATTTTCCACTTTGCATTCAGATCAATTGACTAATAATCAAATGCAAAAGGAATTTGTGCACTCATGTGTAGAGAAAAACTGCTATTTAATCATCCGCTTTTTAATCTATGTGATAAAGTATTAGCTGTTGCACTAAGCAAGCACAGATAATCTAGATCCTCTTTTCTGTAATTAGACACAATCCTTTTCCTGTAATCAGAAAAGTCAACGAGTGAAAAAGTCTAAATTATTCCAGATGGCTAGTCCCATGCTGTTGATAAATTTATTTACTTGTCCAGGTTAAACAAAAAAATTATTTCTGCATTTAGTGATAAGACAGATATTTTGTGATGTTTGCTATTCCTATTTAAATCATATGCACATTTTAAAAAGAACAAGTTTGCTACATTTCTTGGGGAGTCATCTTCAGCAGCATATACGATGTCAATACACATTGCAAACAGGAAGAGTTCTTGTTGCCACATCAGGATCTCTTGATCTCATCAAGGTAGTTTGCTCTGTCAAGCATAACTGTCTTTAATTGACAATTAAAGGCACATTTCAATCTGCCAGCTTTCCAAATGAACTGTGACTGAATCTCTTAAAAAATTGCCAAGAGTGGAAGTAGTGACAGGAGGCAACAACGCACCAGATAAAATGTGGTCTGTTTTTAGTTCTATTTTCTTCTTTAACATATGCATTTGTTACTGAATTGGTTTTCCATATGAAGGATTTATCGCCTTTGACCTTGAAGCATTCTTTCTAGTTGGGGCCATCTGAAAAAAATCAATACCTAAGTTAATATTTTCCCTCTAAAAATGAGATTTTTGGTCTAGCAACAGTAACCTTTCAGTCAACCACATCTTGAGAGAATGGCTGTGACATGATTAATTCTTGGACTATTTCAAGACAGCAATGAAAAAGACTCGACTGTCAGAGAGCATTACAGCGAGGTGTCTTTGAATCCTGCACCATTTTCAGCAAATCCCTGACATGCAATGACATACAGTATGTACATTTAATACACTTTACAACAGGCTGTTGTTGCAATCAATTTGCAATCCTATTGACATGATTTAACACTACAACCTAAAAAGCATTAAAAAAAACCTTGTCAGTATTGTTTCGCATGGCACCAAAACATGATTTGCCTTACCACTGGAGTGCAGAATGGCCATAAAATTGAGGAAAACACCGTCATGTTGTCCTTCAAAATAGGCCTGACAAAAATGATGAATTGTATAAACCATGTTGACCTTCCTTAGTTCCTTTCTTTTATTGAATGCCATCTAGTTAGATGATGCGTGAACATATTGCTAGTAGCAGGACACTCATGATTTATGGCAAGAGCTTTCTCTAAAATTTTCTGAAACAACCTTTACAAGCATCCCATTGTCCATTATTAAGCTCCCATTTAACAGCAAAGCAAAGGGTTCACAGCAGTAAATGTCTGGGTTTCTGTCATACAAATATTAGTATTGCATGATGCGCTGCCTCAAAGGCTCAGATTTGTTAGAAGAAAAAGAAAATAGCGTGAATTGATGATCAGTCCTTTAAGGATCTGCATCATTCAATAAAGCAGCTGCTGTTGGAAAACATGGAAACTTACTTGGGCAGCTATACCTACACTCAAATGTTCCTGCAAGACGAGATGTAATATGTGTGAGACTTTCTGTGACTGATGGACACCAGAGGCACAAGTGCATGATCTTCACTATGCTTTAACTTGATGAATTTCCTTTCAGTTCTGATGAAGAGTCATTGGACTTGAAACATTAACTCTGATTTCTTCCCACTGGTGCAGCCTGAACTGCTGAGTTTCTCCAGCAATTTCTATTTTAGTTTCAGATCTCCAGCACCTACAGTTCTCTGTTTTATATTATTAATTTGATGATGTGGTCATTTTTACAATGCCCTTCGTGAAAATTGGCTGCGTACAAATTGGCTACTGCATTTCCTTACATTACCAAAGCAATTACATGTCAAAAGTACTTAATTAATGGTAAAGCACTTTGAAGAGTCCTGAGATTGTTAAAACTATTGTACAAAAGTTCAAATTTGTCATCTTCAAGTATTTAAAAATTGGTATGTGATATTCATTGTATTCATGAAGGCACCAAACTACTTAGAAATAATTGTTGAAATTTCAAGGTGACCATGTTTTATAACGATCATTTAAAATCTGCCTTTGTAGATAATTAGAATGGGCTAAAGCTACAGCAGTCTTTTCACCTATATTTCCTGTGTTTTCTATCACTTACATGGAACACACCATAATGTGCTGTCAGGCAATGACTTATGACTTTAATTTCACTTTTTACAAAGACTCAAGATATCATGTCGGTACACTCCTTCCCACTCATGAAACAAAGGGCACATTACTCTTGTAATTTTATATTGGTATAAATCTGATGTAATTTGCTCATTCTCCTGAGTAAATTCTCGATAATAAAATGCATCTGCATAAATCTAGTATAGATAATACACTGTCCCTTTGGTTCATTACCATTTTGAAACTAGCATTGCTGAGATGTCAGCTGGTGATTTAATATCAGTAATTCATAACATTAGAAACTATTTTTGTGCCTCACTATTGACTTGCCCGAGTATATTTGCATTCTTAATGTCTCATCAGTACATTCTAGCCACTTTTCTGTACTAGCAGTTGACTATATGGTTAGGCTTAACACATATACGTGCAGGCATTTAGAACTGAGATGAGGAGAAATCTCTTCACTCAGAAGATGGTGCATCCTTTGTATTCTCCATCCAAAGAATGGTAGATGCCCAATTTATCAAAATATTCAAGACTGAGAATGTTAGAGGGTTGGAATATAACCCTCAAGAGGGTTGGAACATAAAAGCACCGTTGTGCTACTAAGACTTTATAAAGCTCTGGTTAGGCCCCATTTGGAGTACTGTGTCCAGTTTTGGTCCCCACACCTCAGGAAGGACATACTGGCACTGGAACATGTCCAGCGGAGATTCACACAGATGATCCCTGGAATGGTTGGTCTAACATATGAGGAATGGCCGAGGATCCTGGGATTGTAATCATTGAAGTTTAGAAGATTAAGGGGAGATTTAATAGAAACTTACAAGATAATACATGGCTTGGAAAGGGTGAACGCTAGGAAATTTTTTCTATTAGGCGAGGAGATTAGGACCCGTGGACACAGCCTTAAAATTAGAGGGGGTCAATTCAGAACAGAAATGCGGAGACATTTCTTCAGCCAGAGAGTGGTGGGCCTGTGGAATTCATTGCCGCAGAGTGCAGTGGAGGCCAGGACGCTAAAAGGGCTATGGGGAGAATGCGGGTAAGTGGAGTTGAAATGCCCATCAGCCATGATTGAAAGGGGGAGTGGACTTGATGGGCCAAATGGCCTTACTTCCACTCCTATGTCTTATGGTCTTATGGTCTTATAGATTTTTGAAGCAACATGAATTCAGATTTGAAGCATCGGAAGTAGAGTTGAAATGGAAGATCACTTGTTAGCTTACTGAATGATGGAACAGGCTGAAGAGTTGCTTGGTCTTTCTTTGTTTTCATTCCTTAAATTCTTGTGAGCAAATAGCTGCCATGTCAGAACACTCAATCATTTCCACCGAGATAGCCTCGGAATGATTATGAAATGCCAATGGTGATGGAAGGTTCTGGCATGGCCAAGAAAGTATGCCAAGGTAGACAAGCAGGAGGCTGGAAGAACACAGCTAGCCACGCAGCATCAGGAGGTGGAGAAGTCAACATTTTGAGTGTAAACCCTCTTTAGGACTGAAAAAAGGTTACACCCAAAATGTTGACTTCTCCACCAGGATGCTGCTTGGCTTGCTGCGTTCTTCCAGCCTCCCGTTTGTCTACCTTGGATTCAAATACCAGAATTTTTTTTGTCTTCAAGAATGTATGCCAAACATACATGGATGCCAAAAGAGGCATAGCAAACATGGGTTGATCATTTTGTCTGAGTGTCTGAACTGACCAAGAAGGAACTGCACAGTGACTCTAAGCTTGGGAAATACTCATAGTTCAAAAGATGCAAGAAATGATGAAAAGTGAATCTTTAAAAAAAACATCATTTTCAACAAGCACATGACAGTATGACACTTCTGACAAGAAAGAGCCATAGAAGATTGCTCAAAATGACACAACAAATCCAAAGGCAATGAAAGAGAGATCAGTCCAATGGTCAATTTGATGTCCTCTGTATTGAAAAGCTTCTTTGTAAAAATTAGAAGTTATCAATATGCAAGCACACAAAACATGCATAAATCCTAAATTAAAATCTCATAGAATATCCCACCATTGTCAATGATGGGTCAGACATCAGGTTGACATTTCTGAAATGCTATCAAGGGAATATTTTGACTTAGAATGACAGAATTGTGATGGTGCAAAACACCATTCGGCCCACTGTGCCTTCACCATTTAAATAATGGGATAAGGTGGGGAAGGTCACATACCTGCAAGACAGCATCCCTCATATTCCTTTCATTTAAGTGTTGCAATAAGCTCAACTGATGTCACCCTCCCAAGTTACTTTCTTGTCATGTTGTGCTCAGATACCTAAATACACCCAAAATCTAAAACAAACATCTATTGCAACGTGAGAGACTGTTCTGGTAAATGTTAAAACTGATATGGAGAAAACAGCTTTTCTCTACTGCAATGGGCACAATAATAAAAGTTTGCTCTCATTGCCTTTAAAAGAGCATTGCCAACTAGTAAAGTTTTATATGCTACATTTTTATGAGTTGCAAGCGAGGGATAGCTACAATAACATGATAGAAATAATTGAACAGCAGCATAGGAGCTGATGCTATAAATGTTTTTAATGAAACCAACTTGGTAGTGTGTCAACTGTCAACTCATTTCCAGTTTCAATGTTCAAAACCCGGTCTAGTATTTAAAACAAATAGACCCTGATGCCATTCAATGGAGGACCTGAGGGAATGCTGCATTGCCAGAGGTTCTATCTTCTTGATGACATGTTAAACTATGTCTTTCCTGTCTTTTCAGGTGGATGTAAATTAACCCAGGGCTCAATAAGAAATGCAATAACATATATTGCAACCAACATTTATTCTTCAGTCAGCTCCTTGTACTTTTAGTAAAAAATGAGGTCTGCAGATGCTGGAGATCACAGCTGCAAATGTGTTGCTGGTCAAAGCACAGCAGGCCAGGCAGCATCTCAGGAATAGAGAATAAAATACGTTTCGAGCATAAGCCCTTCATCAGGAAGCCCTTCATCCTTGTGCTTTTAGGTGGTTTAGGTGTATTTTTTGTTTTATAAGAGTATTATCATTTTCTACATGTAGGGTTGATGGAGGATATCAACTGACCAGTGCTAGAGATTTTCTGACATTAATCTTGGGTGGTTTAATTGTTACCATTCGAAGGGGATGTAGATTGTTTCAATGGGCGGAAGATTCTCTCATTTTCACTTACACTTGGAGACAGTGGCAGCAGTTTATAATTAAGCAATAAGTAGATTCCTGAGTCTCTCAAAGTCACAGAAAGTTGTTACATCTTGTTAGTTGTAATCCAGCCCTAAATCACTAAGATGAAAGGGATTTAGTGTCAAAAATGACTGTTTAGCTTTTCTACTTAGATATAAAACTCATATATTTCCCATTTCCCATTGCCATATGGAGACAGTAGAAAATGTTAAATTGAGATATAGTTACAAGCTTCACAATAAATCCTTGAACATCGGTTGAAACTTTGTCTTTGTTTGCTGTGATTGCTGTGATCTGCAGCCAACTGAGAGACAGAGAGTAAAAGACAGAAGCATCCAAGCCTACACCTTAAGCAGAGAAAGTACTGACTTTATTGTTTGCCATGCAGAATGCAAATTGGAACTCACATTCAGATTGAAGATTGAGTCGAGGAGGAATTAAAAGAGGCTGAAATGTCTGATTAGCCATGGTTGAATGGTGGAGCAGGTTTTCTTTTACCTACTTCTTAAAGTCTTATGAAAGCTTTGGCTGTTGCGAAGCTAGAGTAATGAAGTTACAGTGCTGAGAATGTGTTGCTGGTTAAAGCACAGCAGGTTAGGCAGCATCCTAGGAACAGGAAATTCGACGTTTCGGGCCAGAGCCCTTCATCAGGAATGAGGAGAATGTGCCAGGCAGGCTAAGATAAAAGGTAGGGAGGAGGGACTTGGGGGAGGGGCGATGGAGATGTGATAGGTGGAAGGAGGTCAAGGTGAGGGTGATAGGCTGGACTGGGGTGGGGGCAGAGAGGTCAGGAAGAGGATTGCAGGTTAGGAGGGCAGTGCTGAGTTGAGGGAACCAACTGAGACAAGGTGGGGGGAGGGGAAATGAGGAAACTGGAGAAATCCGAGTTCATTCCTTGTGGTTGGAGGGTTCCCAGGCGGAAGATGAGGCGCTCCTCCTCCAGCCGTCGTGTTGTTATGTTCTGCCGATGGAGGAGTCCAAGGACCTGCATGTCCTCGGTGGAGTGGGAGGGAGAGTTAAAGTGTTGAGCCACGGGGTGGTTGGGTTGGTTGGTCCGGGCGTCCCAGAGGTGTTCTCTGAAGCGTTCCGCAAGTAGGCAGCCCGTCTCCCCAGTGTAGAGGAGGCCACATCGGGTGCAGCGGATGCAATAGATGATGTGTGTGGAGGTGCAGGTGAACTTGTGGCGGATATGGAAGGATCCCTTGGGGCCTTGGAGGGAAGTGAGGGAGGAGGTGTAGGCGCAAGTTTTACATTTCCTGCGGTTGCAGGGGAAGGTGCCGGGAGTGGAGGTTGGGTTGGTGGGGGGTGTGGACCTGACGAGGGAGTCACGAAGGGAGTGCCCTCGGATCAATGAGTTCAACACACGGCGAGATATTGCACAATTCTTCCGCCGCCTTCGCCTCCGTGCCTACTTTTACAACCAAGACTCCCGCCCACCCTCTGACGACCCCTTCTCCCGCCTCCAACGCACCCCATCCACCTGGACACCCCGTGCTGGCCTCTTACCCGCCCTCAATCTATTTATAGCCAACTGCTGCCGCGACATCAACCGACTCAACCTGTCCACCCCTCTCACCCACTCCAACCTCTCACCCTCAGAACGTGCAGCCCTCCACTCCCTCCGCTCCAACCCCAACCTCACCATCAAACCGGCAGACAAGGGTTTGGCGCACCGACCTTTATACCGCTGAGGCCAAACGCCAGCTCGCGGACGCCTCCTCTTATCGCCCCCTTGACCATGACCCCACCTCCCACCACCAAACCATCATCTCCCAGACCATCAATAACTTCATCACCTCAGGGGATCTCCCATCCACCGCCTCCAACCTCATAGTCCCACAACCCCGCACCGCCTGTTTCTACCTCCTGCCCAAAATCCACAAACCTGCCTGCCCCGGCCGACCCATTGTCTCAGCCTGCTCCTGCCCCACCGAACTCATCTCCTCGTACCTTGACACGGTTCTGTCCCCTTTAGTCCAAGAACTCCCCACCTCCGTTCGGGACACCACCCACGCCCTCCACCTCCTCCATGATTTTCGCTTCCCCGGTCCTTATCTTCACGATGGACATCCAGTCCCTGTACACCTCCATCCCCCATCACGAAGGACTCAAAGCCCTCCGCTTCTTCCTTTCCCGCCGCACCAAGCAGTACCCTTCCACTGACACCCTCCTTCGACTGACTGAACTGGTCCTCACCCTGAATAACTTCTCTTTTCAATCCTCCCACTTCCTCCAAACTAAAGGAGTTGCCATGGGCACCCGCATGGGCCCCAGCTATGCCTGTCTCTTCGTAGGATATGTGGAACAGTCCATCTTCCGCAACTACACGGGCACCACCCCCCACCTTTTCCTCCACTACATCGATGACTGTATCGGCGCTGCCTCGTGCTCCCACGAGGAGGTTGAACAGTTCATCAACTTTACCAACACCTTCCATCCCGACCTCAAATTCACCTGGACTGTCTCAGACTCCTCCCTCCCCTTCCTAGACCTTTCCATTTCTATCTCGGGCGACCGACTCAACACAGACATCTACTATAAACCGACTGACTCCCACAGCTACCTGGACTACACCTCCTCCCACCCTGCCCCCTGTAAAAACTCCATCCCATATTCCCAATTCCTTCGTCTCCACCGCATCTGCTCCCAGGAGGACCAGTTCCAATACCGTACAGCCCAGATGGCCTCCTTCTTCAAGGACCGCAGATTCCCCCCAGACGTGATCGACGATGCCCTCCACCGCATCTCCTCCACTTCCTGCTCCTCCGCCCTTGAGCCCCGCTCCTCCAACCGCCACCAAGACTGAACCCCATTGGTTCTCACCTACCACCCCGCCAACCTCCGCATACAGCGTATCATCCGCCGTCATTTCCACCACCTCCAAACAGACCCCACCACCAGGGATATATTTCCCTCCCCTCCCCTATCAGCGTTCCGCAAAGATCACTCCCTTCGTGACTCCCTCGTCAGGTCCACACCCCCCACCAACCCAACCTCCACTCCCGGCACCTTCCCCTGCAACCGCAGGAAATGTAAAACTTGTGGCAACACCTCCTCCCTCACTTCCCTCCAAGGCCCCAAGGGATCCTTCCATATCCGCCACAAGTTCACCTGTACCTCCACACACATCATCTATTGCATCCGCTGCACCCAATGTGGCCTCCTCTACATTGGGGAGACGGGCCGCCTACTTGCGGAACGCTTCAGAGAACACCTCTGGGACACCCGGACCAACCAACCCAACCACCCCGTGGCTCAACACTTTAACTCTCCCTCCCACTCCACCGAGGACATGCAGGTCCTTGGACTCCTCCACCGGCAGAACATAACAACACGACGGCTAGAGGAGGAGCGCCTCATCTTCCGCCTGGGAACCCTCCAACCACAAGGAATGAACTCGGATTTCTCCAGTTTCCTCATTTCCCCTCCCCCCACCTTGTCTCAGTTGGTTCCCTCAACTCAGCACCGCCCTCCTAACCTGCAATCTTCTTCCTGACCTCTCCGCCCCCACCCCACTCCGGCCTATCACCCTCAATTTGACCTCCTTCCACCTATCACATCTCCATCGCCCCTCCCCCAAGTCCCTCCTCCCTACCTTTTATCTTAGCCTGCCTGGCACATTCTCCTCATTCCTGATGAAGGGCTCTGGCCCGAAACGTCGAATTTCCTGTTCCTAGGACGCTGCCTAACCTGCTGTGCTTTAACCAGCAACACATTCTCAGCTCTGATCTCCAGCATCTGCAGACGTCACTTTTTAATGAAGTTACAGTGTAATCATTATCATCGGAAATGGTTCTAGGAACAGTAGGCACCTGATTGGTTAAAAAAAATGAATTGGAAGCTGGGAGCAACTAAGAACTTCTTATGATTGTGAATAGCAAGTCCGCACAGAGTGCACTATGAGGTTACAACAAACTATTAATTTCTATGTCAGTATTTCTAGGTTAGTAGTTCATGTATCTATGAAGTATTAGCTGCCTGTAAAATGAAAGTGTTCAGTCAATGGTGTTTTTAGTCAATTGATACAAGACATAATAAGACAGATCATAAAAGTGTATAAGGTGGAGACACTGTCTGACCAGCAACTTAAAATATAATAAAGTAAGTGAGGAACCTATCCACAAAGAGATCTGTGGCCACTGCTGAGGCAAGGCAGGTTTCAAGTGAGTGGAGCACTCCCCTTTCCTTTCGATTTCTAGTTCTGCCGTAAGAGACTCAATCTTTTCCTTGATATCTTGGTAGGCAAGAAGATCTAGTCAACCACTAACAATAAGCCTTAATTACCCTTCAACCATTATCAAGGGCTTTACTGTCAACTGGAGGATAATGTAGGATTGAACAAAAATCTTCATCATCTAAAATACTGGACAAGTCTCTAGGATTTTCATGCATTGAGCATAGGAGTTGGGAGGTCATGTTGTAGCTGTACAGGACATTGGTTAGGCTACTTTTGAAATACTGCATACAATTCTGGTCTCCCTGCAATAAGAAGGATGCTATGAACTTTGAAAGGGTTCAGAAAAGATTTATGAGGATGTTGCCAGACTTGGAAGGTTTAAGCTATAAGGAGAGGCCAAATAGGCAGGCTCTATTTTCCCTGAGCGTCGGAGGCTGAGGGATGACTTAATAGTGTTTTACAAAATCATGAGGGGCATGGTTAGGGGTGAGGGAGCTCAAAACTAGAAGGCAAGGACAAGAAGGGAAAGATTTGAAAGGGGTCTAAGGGGCAACATTTTCACACAGAGCACGGGACATGTATAGAATGAGCTGCTGGAGGAAATGGTGGAGGCTGGTGCAATTGCAACATTTAAATGGCATCTGGATGGACATATGACTAGGAAGGGTCTAGAGGGATATAGGCCAAATGTTGGCAAATGGGACTAGATTTATTTAGGATACCTGATGAGTTGGACTGTTTCCATTCTATGACTCTAAATGAGACAGCTGGTCTGAACTTTGGGAAAAATATGCAAACACAGAGATGGCCGCATTGTTCAGCCTGGAATTCCAGTTTACACCTCCACTCTCAGAGAACAATCAAGCAAACATAACATCTAGAGAGAAGCTAATGTTTACACCCAGCACAGAGAATATGGGGCTTGCACAGACACCAAACATTCAACTTCAAACAAAATCCATTTGCACACACTCTTAACTATTGGGAAGGCAATTGATTTCAGAAGGTAACACCAGAAAACACAATGGACAGCACAGATTTGAGGGGAAATAGATTCCCAGGTTTTCAGCCTCAACAAGCAGCTTCGGAACCCAGAACCACAGAGGCCGAAGCAAGGAGCTGGATCAGGAAGCTGAACCAAGAGTGTCATTGGAGCAAAGGATGTCCGAGAGGGGAGGGGAACACCAATCAAGTGCTATCCAAACATGAGCTGCCAGACACAGGACTGTTCCCAATGAAGAGAACCGACAGTAAGGACCTCAGCAACCTGGCACACTTTAAAACTGTGTTTTCATCAGTGGTGAGCTGAAACTCCCAAGACCCCAAAGTTCCAACCTGCCTAGCAGAGAGGGGAAGGCTGGTGGTGACAGTGCATGGGACCCCAAGCTTAGGAAGCCTGATTCATTTCTGTTAATACAACTGCTGTTTAGGTTCTAATAGTATTTGATCTGTGTTTAATTTAATAATTTATTTAGTCACTGTCCTCTGTAAAATTGATAGCATTAATTTCACTGTTTGTTGCATATACCTTTTCTCTTGCATTATACCTATCTTGTTGTACTTAAATAAACACAGAGATTCATTTTCCCTAAAAGACTTGTCTACTGCTTTCTTCATTTCATATTCCCTAATTAAGTCCAGTATCTGGAACCAGAGATGTGGGGGTGATTCGAACCAACTAAAATCAGCAAATTACCGAGTGCAAACCAGAATCCTACAATAGTTCTGTTTTTCAGATTAGACTCCCCCGGCCCAACAAATCCACACCAACCCTCTGAAGAGTAACCCACCCAGACCTATTTCCCTCTGACTAATGTACCTAACACTATGGGCAAATTAGCGTGTCCAATTCACCTGACCTACATATGTTTGGATTGTGGGAGGAAACCGGAGTAGCCAAAGGAAACCCACACAGACACAGCGAGAATGTGCAAACTCTACACAGACAGTAGCCTGAAGCTGGAATCAATTCTGGGTCCCTGGCACTATGAGGCAGCAGTGCTAAGCACTGAGCCACCCCTAACTGCCATGTACTCCAACACCACCACATGACACAGTCCAGAAGTAGCCAGCAAAAGATAGCACACCAGGTACTGGAATAACCTCCTGCACGTGACTGCCTCTATGCTCACCCACATCAAGCCATGCAATTTCAGTCCCTTCTCACAAACTTTGGGGTTTTTTTGCCTCCTTTTGAGCTAATTTTCCAAAGTTATCCCCTAGAAACACAAAAAAGGGTACAAAAACTGAAAGAGTTGTGGAATGCTGGCAATCTGAAACAGAAATAGAAATTGCGAGAAAACCTCAGCAGGTCTGGCAGCATCTATGGAGACAAATCAGAGTTAATATTTAGGTCCAGAGACCCTTCCTCAGAAATGATGGAACTGACGAAACAGATTTTTTTTTAATATGCTGAAGATCAGGTAAGGAGAGAGGGTAAGGAGTAAACAACAGGTGGAGATAGAGACCAAAGAGAACACAAAAATATTTAGACAGACGAAGGAGTGTATAATGGTCAGCTTAGAATGAGTGGCTACTAATGGGGACTACTAGTGGCTAACAATGGGTTGTGTGTAATAGCAGATCATGTGATAACATGGCCTGGAGGGTGGAGGCATTCTTCCAGCTTGTGGTCCACTTCACTGAAGCACTACAGCAAGCCTGAGACAAAGACGTTAGCTTTGGAACACCGTGGTCAGTTGAAGTGGTAGGCAAGTGGAAGCTCAGGGTACTTTTTTGCAGACACAACTGTGGTGTTCTGCAATGTAGTCACTCAGTCTTCACTCCATTTCCCCAACGTAGAGGACCTCACATTGTGAGCAGCGAATGCAGTAGGCCAGATTGTGTGATATGCAGATAAAGTGCTGTGTGTTTGATCCCTTGGATACTGGGACAGAATGAAGTAAGCAGGCAGATGTTATACCTTCTGTGGTTGAAGGGGATGATGCTGCAGGCTGTGGAGAAGGAGGAGGAGTTGGGAGCAAAGAAGGCGTGGACCAGGATGTCCCAGAGGGAATGGTACTTGTGGAAGACTGACAGGGATGGAAGGGAGGTTGCAGAAATCACAGTTAATGATCCTCTAGATGTGGATGCTGGTGGGATGGTAGGTGAGGACAAGGGAGACCTATCATTGTTGTGGCAAAGAGGAAATGGGAGTGAGGGCTGAACTGTGGGAAATGGGTCACAGTCCAAGATCCTTCAGCCTGCTATCCATCACAGGATCATCTGTGCTGAGATAGTTCTGTGTTTTTATCTGGTTTCAACCTGCTTCAGTTTCCTTTATGGTTCCAGATTCTCTAGAAGCAGCATGGTTCTGTTTCACTCTCACTTTTCAGAAGACACCAAAAATATAAGCTTTGAAACCAAGATCAATGCACCTAACAGAACACTTGGCCAGTTATCTGGACAGGCAATAGCTCACACACACTCATACAGTAATAGTGTCATAGAGATGTAAAACATGGAAGCAGACCCTTCGGTTCAACTTGTTCATGCTGACCAGATATCCTAATTCAATCTAGTCTCACTTGCCAGCTAGTTCTCCTTGTATTCCATGAAATCTAACCTTGCTAACCAGTCTTCTATGGAGAAACCTCGTTGAAGGCCTTACTGAAGTCCATAGAGATTACTTCCACCGCTCTGCCCTCATCAATCCTCTTTGTTACTTCTTTTAAAAAACTCAATCAAGTTTGTGAGATATGATTTCCCACACACAAAGCCATGTTGGTTATCCCTAATCAGCCTTTGCCTTTCCAAATACATGTACATCCTGCCCCTCAGGATTCCTTCCAATAACTTGCTCATCACCAACATCAAGCTCACTGGTCTATAGTTCCCTGGCTTGTCCTTACCAACCTTTTTAAATAGTGGCATCATGTTTGCCAACCTCCAGTCTTCCAACACCTCACCTGTGACTATCAATGATACAAATATCTCAACAAGGAGCCTAGCAATCACTTCTCTAGCTTCTAGATAAGCTACACGGAGTTCTAGTGTACAGCCGATCAGGTCCTGGGGATTTATCCACTTTTATGCAATTCAAGACATCCAGCACTTCCTCCTCTGTAATATGGACATTTTTCAAGATGTCATCATCTATTTCCCTGCATTCTATATCTTCCATTTCCTTTTCCACGGTAAACACTAGTGCAAAATAATCGTTTAGTATCTCCTCCATTTTCTGCGGCTCCACACAAAGGCAATAGACAAAAGACAATAGGTGCAGGAATAGGCTGTTCTGCCCTTCGAGCCAGCACCACCATTCATTATGATCATGGCTGATCATCCTCAATCAGTATCCTGTTCTTGCCTTATCCCCATAACCCTTGATTCCACTATCCTTATGAGCGCTATCCAACTCTTTCTTGAAAGTATCCAGAGACTTGGCCTCCACTGCCTTCTGGGGCAGAACATTCCATACACCTACCACTCTCTGGGTGAAGAAGTTTCTCCTCAACTCTGTTCTAAATGGCCTAACACCTTATTTTTAAACTTTGCCCTCTGGTTCGGGACTCACCCATCAGCAGAAACATGCTTCCTGCCTCCAGAGTGTCCAATCCTTTAATAATCTTATACGTCTCAATCAGATCTCCTCTCAGCCTTCTAAACTCAAGAGTATAAAAGCCCAGTCGCTTCAATCTTTCAACGTAAGATTGACCTCGTGAACCTAAGCTGTACTCCCTCAATAGCCAGAATGTCTTTCCTCAAATTTGGAGACCAAAACTGCACACAATATTCCAGGTGCAGTCTCACCAGGGCTCTGTACAGCTGCAGAAGAACCTCTTTGTTTCTATACTCAATTCCTCTTGTTATGAAGGCCAGCATGCTATTAGCTTTCTTCACTGCCTGTTGCACCTGCATGCTTGTTTTCATTGACTGATGTACAAGAACACCTAGATCTCGTTGTATTGCCCATTTACCGAACTTGATTCCATTTAGGTAATAATCTGCCTTCCTGTTCTTGCCACCAAAGTGGATAACCACACATTTATCCACATTAAACTGCATCTGACATGCATCTGTCGCTCACCTAGCCTGTCCAGGTCACCCTGTAATCTCCTAACATCCTCCTCACATTTCACCCTGCCACCCAGCTTTGCATCATCAGCAAATTTGCTAATATTATTTTTAATACCATCATCTATATCATTAATGCACATTGTAAAAAGATGCAGTCACAGCACTGATCCCTGCGGTACCCCACTGGTCACCACCTGCCAGTCCGAAAGGGAGCCGTTTATCACTGCTCTTTGTTTCCTGTCAACCAACCAATTTTCAATCCAAGTCAGTATTTTGTCTCAATACCATATGCCCTAACTTTGCTCACTAACCTCCTATGTGGGACTTTATCAAAGGCTTTCTGAAAGTCCAGGTACATTACATCCACTGGATCTCCCTTGTCCATCTTCAGAGTTACATCCTCAAAATATTCCAGAAGATTAGTCATCATGATTTCCCCTTCATAAATCCATGCTGACTCTGACCTATCCTGTTAGTGCTATCCAGATGTGTTGTATTTTCATCCTTTATAATTGACTCCAGCATCTTTCCCACCACTGAGGTCAGACTAACTGGTCTATAATTCCCTGCTTTCTCTCTCCCTCCTTTCCTAAACGGTGGTACAACACTAGCCACCCTCCAATCCACAGGAACTGATCCTGAATCTATAAAACATTGGAAAATGATTACCAATGCATCCATGATTTCGAGACCCACCTGCTTCAGTACCCTGGGATGTAGACCATCAGGTCCAGGGGACTTATTAGCCTTTTGACTTAACAATCTCTTCAACACCAATTCCTAGCCAATATAAATTCCCATCAGTTCAGGTCCTTCAGCCACTGTTACCTCTGGGATATTGCTTGTGTCTTCCCCAGTGAACACAGATCTGAAGTACCAATTCAACTCTTCCGACATTTCTTTGTTCCCCGTAATATATTCACCCGTTTCTGTCTTCAAGGGCCCAATTTTAGTCTTAACCATTTTTTTTCCTTTCACATACCTAAAAAAGCTTTTACTATCCTCCTTTATATTTTTGGCCAGCTTACCTTCATACCTAATTTTTTCTCTGCATATTTCCTTCTTAGTTATCCTCTGGTGTTCTTTAAAAGCTTCCCAGTTCTCCATTTTCCCAATCATCTTTGCTATGTTATACTTTTTCTCTTTTGACTTTATATGTTTCTTAACTTCCCTCATCAGCCACCACCACCCCTGCCACCTCATAGGATCTTTCTTCCTTTTTGGAATGAACTGATCCTACACCTTCTGCATTATACCTAGAAATATCTGCCATTGTTCCTCCATTGTCGTCCCTGCTAGGGTATCGCACCATTGAACTTTGGTCAGCTCCTCCCTCATAGCTCCATAGTTCCCTTTATTCAACTGAAATATCGTCACTTCTGATTGTACCCTTTCCCTTTCAAATTGCAAATTAAAGTTTATTGCATTCTGGTCACTACCTCCTAATGGCTCCTTCACTTCGAGGTCCCTGATCAAATCCAGTTTGTTGTACAACACCAGATCCAGAATTGCCTTCTCCCTGATTGGCTCCAGCACCAGCTGTTCTAAGAATCCATCTCGGAGGCACTCCACAAACTCCCTTTCTTGGGGTCCAGTACCATCCTGATTCTTCCAGTCTACCTGCATGTTGAAATCTCCCATAACAACTGTAGTAATATCTTTGCGACAGGCCAATTTCAGCTCCTCATTCAGCTTACACCCTACATCCAGACTACTGTTTGGGGGCTTGTAGATAACTCCCATGAGGGTCTTTCTACCCTTAGAATTTCTCAGCTCTATCCATACTGACTGCATCCCCTGATTCTAGGTCCCCCTGTGCAAGGGAATGAATATCATTCCTTACCAACAGGGCCACCCCACCCCCTCTGCCCATCAGTCTGTCCTTACGATAGCACATATTCATTATCCAGGCCCTGTCCACTTGAAGCCACGTCTCCGTTATCCCAACAACATCATAACTGCCAATTTCCAAATGAGCCTCAAACTCATCCATCTTATTTCTAATGCTTCGTGCATTCATATATAGTTTTTTAATTTGTTACTGCTCTCACCATTTCCTATCAACCTTACGGCATGATCCTTTTTTGAGTTTTCTGCTCCATTGATACCGTTGTCTTTCTTGACTTCTGTTGTTCTAACCTTCCCTTCAATTTCCTTCTTAACCCCTGACCCGGCAAAGGCAAGTTAGCATGTCTTCACCGAATTTGTCTTTTTCAGAGTGTGACGAGTAAGCTCGTCCAAAACATATAATTTCAAAAACAGCCACAGACGAGTTTATACGTCAATTCTCGGCATTTCTGGGCCCTTCTCAGCTAGAAACGAGCATCCTCGGTGACTCATACGTCTGGTAGCTGTGTCTCTTCCGCCTCAGGCATTGCAAGAAGCGTCGACGCACCGCTTTTGGGCACACACTGTCATTCGTTTTTTTTCTGTTTTTTTTTTACAAATTACGCCCAGATGTCGAGCTCAAAAGATGACAATGAGTATGAACCTTCTATTAGAAGTTTGGATACATCAGATGAGAGTGCAAGCTCGTCTGATAATGGCTATTCTCTTTCAAGTGAGAAGGAGGAGGAGGAGGAGGATGGACGAATTTGGTGTTGACATGTGGTGTCGGAAGAATGCATGCTTCCCTCCACCACCACGGTTCCCATTCACTGGAAATCCTGGAATATCAATTGATCAAGACACAGCTGATATGACTCCTTTGGATTTTTTTAGTCTTTTATGTGACAACAGAATTATTGATCGAGTTGTGGACGAAACTAACCGCTTTGCTGAACAAACTGGAGAAAGAGATTGTTTGTGGCGCCCTGTAACAAAGTCAGAAATGTGTGTGTTTTTCGCCTTGAAAATGCTTGGGGGTATTGTGAAAATGCCAGATCAAGAAATGAACTGGTCAAAAGATGAAGTACTTGAAAGACCAATTTTTTTTTGCCGAAAATATCTTCAAAATAAAATTCCAAGTAAAATATTGGAAATAGATAAAAACAAAAGCTATTTCCATAATCAGCATTAAAAATACTATTTAAAAAAGCAATTTAAAAATTTGTCTGAAAATGAAATGTTTTCTCCAAAAAAAGTCACCGGGGAAGGGGTTAAACTTCAGGTTTGTCCCCTCCCTCCCCCCCCCCCCCTGCTATTTAGTTTAAATGCAGCTGTGTTGCACTGGCAAACCTGCCTGCCAGAATGCTGGTCCCCCACCTATTAAGGTGCAACCCGTCCCTCTTGTATAATTTATCCTTACCGCAAAACATACCCCAACGATCCAAGAATTTAAATCCTTGCTTTCTGCACCGGTTCCCCAGCCACACATTCAAGTCCATTATCTCCCTGTTCCTGGCCTTTCCAGCCTGAGGAGATAACCACCCTGGACATTCTGTTTTTCAGCTTTCTTCCGAGTTCTCCGAAGTCCCACTGGAGAATGCCCCTCCTCTACTTCCCGACATCATTTGTGCCGACATGTATCACCACCTCTAGCTCTTCACCTTCGCCCTTCCTGCACTCTGTCTATGATGTCCTTAATCCTGGAACCAGGGAGGCAACACACCATCTTCAAATCCTGCCTGTTGCCACAGAAACCCCATTCAGTTCCTCTCACTATGGAGTCCCCTATCACCACGGCTCTGTGTGATGTCTGACTCCTCGGCTCTGCCTCCACGGCAACTTTTGATTGGCAGACCTGACCGCCTTGCGGACTGGCCGTGTTGCCTGTCTCTACTGTTTACAAAAGATTCAACCTGTTCCTGACAGGTACTTCCCCCATGGTCTCCTGCACTTGTCTCCTCTCTGCCTTCCTCATCGTCTTCTCCCTTCTACTCTCTTCTGGTATGCTCAGTGTAATAACCTCGCTGAAGGTCCTGTCCAAAAAGATCTCGCTCTCTCGGATGAGCCTGAGGTCATTGAGTTCTTTCATCAGTGCTGCTGTATGCTCTGTCAGAAGCTGAATATGTACACCCTTTGGGTAAAAAATGAGGTCTGCAGATGCTGGAGATCACAGTTGAAAATGTGTCGCTGGTTAAAGCACAGCAGGTCAGGCAGCATCCAAGGAATAGGAAATTCAACGTTTCGGGCATAAATTCGATGTTTCCTGATGAAGGGCTTATGCCCGAAACATCGAATTTCCTATTCCTTGGATGCTGCCTGACCTGCTGTGCTTTAACCAGCAACACATTTTCACCTATGTACACACTTTCCACAGTTATCTGAGCCAGATACACCAGAGTCCTTGTCCTCCCACATCATGCACGAAGCACACTGAATCAGCTGGGCAGTCATGTCTTCACCCTCTTCAACTGTGGCATAATCACTTCACTCAACCTCCTTGTCAAAGACTCCTGAGCTAAAGACTCACTCTTTTCTCAACAGAAACTTCCCTGGACCCCCTTTTTTTTGGTGCAAGTCTGCGGACTTTTAATTTAGGTTAGGGGAGGAGGTTGGGAGGGAGGACCTACTGTGTTGGACCTGGGGTTTAGAACACACCTACTTAAATAACAGTCACTCACCTTCCCAACTGCCTCTGTGCTCCGACTTCACTTCCGCCCAACTCCGACCGTTCTCTGCTGCAAAAAGACCGTTGGTTTCGAGGTAAGTAGTTAAATAACAGTCATTCACCTTTTCAACCACCTCTGCGCTCCAACTTCACTTCCACCCAGCTCCCACCGCTCTCTGCTGCAAAAAAAGGCCGCCTTGCTGATCTTTGAGGGGCCTTATTCTCCCCTAATTACCCTTTTGTCCTAAATGTATTTGTAAAATGCCTTTGAATTCTCCTTAACTCTATTTGCCAAAGCTATCTCATGTCCCCCTTTTTCCCTCCTGATTTCCCTCTTAAGTATGCTTCTACTGTCTTTATACTCTTCTAAGGATTCATTCAATCTATCTTGTTTATACCTGACATATACTTTCTTCTTTTTCTTAACCAAACCCTCAGTTTCTTTAGTCATCCAACATTCCCTACACCTACCAGCCTTACCTTTCACCCTAACAGAAACATACTTTCTCTGGATTCTCGTTATCTCATTTCTAAAGGCTTACCATTTTCAAACCGTCCCTTTATCTGCGAACATCGGCCCCCCCAATCAGCTTTTGAAAGTTCTTGTCTAATACCATCAAAATTGGCCTTTCTCCAATTTAGTACTTGAACTTTTAGCTTTGGTCTATGCTCTTCCATCACTATTTTAAGTCTAATAGTTTTATGGTCTTTGGCCCCAGAGTGCTCCACCACTGACACCTCAGTCACCTACCCTGCCTTATTTCCCGAGAATAGATCAAGTTTTACACTTTCTCTAGTAGGTACATCCATGTATCGAATCTGAAAATTGTCTTGTACACACTTAACAAATTCCTCTCCATTTAAACCCTTAACACTATGGCAGTCCCAGTCTATGTTTGGAAAGTTACAATCCCCTACCATAATCACCCTATTATTCTTATAGTTAACTGAGTTCTCCTTACCAATTTGTTTCTCAATTTCCCTCTGACTATTAGAGGGTCTATAATACAATCCCAACCAAGTGATCATCCCTTTCTTATTTCTCAGTTCCACTCAAATAACTTCCCTGGATGCATTTCCGGGAATATCCTCCCTCAGCACAGCTGTAATGCTATCCCTTACCAAAAATGCCACTCCCCCTTCTCTCCTACCTCCATTTCTATCCATTCTGTAGTATTTGTATCCTGGAACATTAAGCTGCCAGTCCTGTCCATCCCTGTAATTGCTAAGATATTCCAGTCCCATGTTCCTAACCATGCCCTGAGTTCATCTGTCTTCCCTGTTCAGCCTCTTGTATTGAAATAAAAGTAAAAAGTGAGGTCTGCAGATGCTGGAGATCAGAGCTGAAAATGTGTTGCTGGTTAAAGCGCAGCAGGTCAGGCAGCATCCAACGAACAGGAAATTCGACGTTTCGGGCACATTCCTGATGAAGGGCTTATGCCCGAAACGTAAAATTTCCTGTTCCTTGGATGCTGCCTGACCTGCTGCACTTTAAACAGCAACACATTTTCAGCTTTGAAATAAAAGTAGTTTAATTTATTAGTCCTACTTGTTCTCTGCTTTGTCCCTGCCTGCCTGAACTGTTTGACTCGTTTCTTTTCTCAACTGTATCAGTCTCAGATTGATCTCTTTCCTTACTATCTCCCTGGGTCTGCCCCTGCCACCTCCCCCACCCCCCGGCCCCCCGGCCCCCCATCCTCCTCCCAACCTGTGCCCATCCACATTCCAAACCACCGCCCCCATCCGTACCCCGTCCGACCCATCCACCTGCTTCCCTGTGCTCCGCCGCCAGGACCCAACCCCTCCCCACACCCCCAGCCCAGGGCAGCCAGACTGGACAGCAACATTAACACTGCTGCTGCATTTGGATGGTGAGTCTCTAAAAAACACACGCACGCACACGCTTGCGCACTTGCACGCACACTCACACAGACACACACACACACACACACACACACACACACACACACACACACACACAAGCACACACACGTATGCACAAACACAACGTTTGACTGCAACTTTTTGACAAGTTCCACCTTTGCCGTGGAGAGGGACAATGTTGGAGAGATTATCTGTAGAAGCGGGGTTTTACTATTTAGAAAACACATTTGCTATCAGGGACCATGAATCTGAGGGTTAATTTGTACTTTTAGTAATAAAGAAGGTCAAATGAGCTTCAGAATTTAATAATCCAAATTGATACAATTGTGCCAAAATTTTAGTCAAATCATTACATATCAATTATTTAGCAGTTCAGATTTACATATTTACTGCTCTTATGCAAGCATTAAACACACTTTGCATTCTCTGCCATAAACACAGATAAACATTAGTAAACTAAAAATAAGCAGCTTTCACAAGTTTATTCATGTGTGCCAGCGGATCTGCTTTGACCTTATTGAAACATCCAGGATTCTTGGGGGGCTTGATAGTGTTGATGTGAAGACGTTGATCTCCCTTGTGATAGAGTCTAGGACCAGAGGGCATCATCTCAGCATAAGGGGGCATGCATCTCAAAGAGAAATGAAAAAGAATTTCTTCTCTCAGAGAGTGGTGAATCTATAGAATTCTTTACTGCAGAGTGCTCTTGAAGCTGGGTCATTGAGTATATTGAAGACTGGATTATTAATCACTAAGGAAAATAGAGTTGAGGATGACAAGATTAGCCATGATATGATTGAATGGCGGTACAAAGTTGGTGGTCTAAATGGACTACCTCTGCTCCTTTGTCTTACAGAAATCAAATCGGGCTCAAAATGTCAATTAAATGGCAATAGTTTTATTCACTGACTGGAGAGCCATGGTCAAAGCCATCATCAGATTTATCAGAAGCCCCAATATAATTGTTCAAGCATTAACCAGTTAACTACCCAATGTCTGGGTTTTCATCATGTTAAGGACAGAAGCCCCATCTCCAAGAGCTGCTGACCATTCTGAGGATCAACAGGGCTTCAATCCCAGTAATGCCACTAGGGGCAGAAGGGTGGGATGGGGTTGGGGGGTCCTCAACTGGCCTCGGGGCAGGAAGGCTATCCTTGACATACCCCACCAGTGACTGAATTGGGAATGGGGAATAATTGACAAAGCACGGGACAGTTCATGCCTCATCCACCCTCCTGATTCCATAGCCTTATTCCATTCCCTTATTTCCTGGCTGACATCTGAAGACTGAATTAAATGCTTTCTTATAATTTCCTAGTGACCCAAATCCCTGAGTGTGTTGAATTGAATGCAGTAAGCATTCTTGTTGTGAAAAGGTTAATTTGTGTTTCAGGCAATGACAAATAACATCATTTGCTTGAGTTTTTGTTGCATCAGAATGTTACTTGTTGAGATTTTCCACGTGTGGTCATCGATCTCTGTGTCCAATGGGATGCAACTAGAACCAAACAATTGCTCTCTATTTGACTAGTAAGAAGCCAAATGTGATGAAACACTTTTTCAACAAAATAAAGACCCTAACGCAACTTTGCACAAGCAAACGTGGATAGGGCGAGTCATCGATTTGTGCAAGGAACTTCCTTCTTAGATCAGAAATGAAAAACATGGCACCAGGTTGTGCTGGACCACGGTATTTTATGGTGTGCTCACAACAGTAGGCTAAATCCTTCAGTTGATAACAGGTTGCCAAGTGGATATGCAAAGATATAGTACAGTGAGGACAATAGGGCAACAGATAATTGCCCAGGTTTGAGACCTGTGCACCCATCTGGACAGGGGAGCCTGCCTTAGTGTGCTGCTGGACAATTTGATTGCTTTCAGTGGTGATCACTGATGGAACTACATGAGCTACGTGGAGTACAACCTTGGAAGAAGGACACATGCCTACAACGGTCACAGGAGATCCCTCGATGTCCAATCCCCACCCACCCCCATTCTTGGCCAATGCCAGCTCTTGCAGTCAAAGCTACGAGACTACCCACCTTCCAAGAGATTACAAAGTACCAAAGAACTGTGGTTGCTGGAAATCAAAACAAAATCAGAAATTGCTGTAAAAACTCAGCAGGTCCGGCAGCATTTGTGGACGGAAAGCAGAATTAACATTTCAGGTCCAGTTACCCTTCTTCAGAACTGAGTGTAATGAGGAAAAGGTTGGCATATATACCAGAGGAGGGGTGGAAGGAGGGGACGGTGTAATCAATAAGTAGAGATGGAGTTTGAACAGAGAGAAAAACAGTCGGGCTGACAAAGAAATGTGTAATGGTTAGCCCGAGTCAATGAATAGCTGCTAATGGGATGCATTTGAGAATGCCAGCAGCCCATGTGAAGACAGGGTTTAGTGTGTGGGAATTGGGTCAAAGACATGGGAGAAGGTGCTGATGCCCCAAACTGTTGAACTCAACATTGAGCCCAGACTTTGCACAGTCCGCAAATGGAAAATAAGGTGCTGTTCTTCCAGCTTGTGCTGATCTTTGCTGGAGCATTGCAGCAAGCCTGAGACAGAGATTTTGGAAAGGGAACTCAGTGGAGTGGTGAAGTGGCAGGCAACTGGAATCTTAGGGTCTTTTTTGTGAACAGAGTACAGATGTTCTACAAAGCAGTCACCAATGTAGAGGAGACCACATTGTGAGCAGCGAATACAGTAGGCAAGATCGAGTGAAGTGCAGAAAAATTACCTCCCTGTTTTGGTTAAAATAACTCCAGAAAAGGAATAAGTCCTTCAGCAGTGTTCCTCTAAGCCACTAAGGTGTGTCTTCCTACATGGAAGGTCTGCGCACACTGATCAAAATACAGATGTGTAGACTTGCAGTTTCCAGAGCTCATCACCACACACAGACATTGGAAGTCTGTGCAGTGGCAGAAATAATTGGAGGAAGAATATAGCCTTTAACTGGACATTAATCAGCCATTTTCAAGAGGGTAAAAGGGTCATCCAATGTCTCCATCACACCCCCGTGAGATGAGAGACAGATCAGGAGTGAATGAGAAGGTGGTGGTAAGGACACTCACTGCAACTGATGAGCGTCATCATCTTCAAAGACACTGACACGGTGGTATAAAATTGCCACATATTTCAGTTCTGTGAGTTTTCATGTTAATGTACCCATAACGTTAATGGCTAATGGAATCACTGCGCATCTCACTAAAGAGTCCAGGGAATGAGAAATGGACAGAAAAAGCCACTTCACTACGGTCTACCAGCCGAGCCATGATGATACCCAAATGATATATTCATTTGGTTCCAATAAAAAAGAAGCATAACTAAGGTCTCGGCAACTAAAAACCAGACAAAGCCTATTACAGACTATTACAAAATGGACGGTCTACATCTGAACCAGACCAGAACCAATGTCCTTGGGGGAGTTTTTGCTACTGCTATTGGAGAGGTTTTAAACTAATGTAGCAGGGGGCTGGGAACCAGAAGAGAAAACAAGTAGGCAGTGAGGTGGAGACTGGAGACTGTAAGAATCATGAAGATAACATTATAAAGGGAAGAGTAGGCAGATGGCAGATGAATGCAAAAAAAACTGGTAGTCTGAAATGCATCTAAATTAATACAAGAAGTATAGTGTGTAAGGCAGATGAACTTAGGGCTTGGATTGGTGCCTGGGAGTATGACGTTATCGCAATCACAGAGACTTGGTTAAAGGAAGGGCATGATGATTGGCAACTAAATGTTCCAGGATATAGATACTATAGACAGGACAGGGAGGGAAGTAAAAGGGAGGGGGGGAGAGGTTGAGTTGCGTTGCTGGTCAGGGATGAGGTCATGGCTGTGCTAAAGGAGGACACGATGGAGGTCTTGGGTAGTGAGGCATTATGGGTGAAGCTGAGAAATAAGAAGTGTGCAGGTACAGGTACATTGTTGGGGCTGTATTATAGGCCTCCCAACAGTGAGCATGAGGTAGAAGAACAAATAGGTAAACAGATTATGGAAAGATGTAGAGGCAAGAGGGTAGTGGTGATGGGAGAATTTAATTTTTCCAACATTGACTGGGATACACTTAGCATCAGAGGTCTGGATGGGGTAGAATTTGTAAGAAGCATCCAAGAGAGTTTTCTAGAGCAGAATGTCAATTGTCTGATGAGGGAAAGGGCCATATTGGACTTGGTACTGGGGAACAAGCCAGGACAAGTGGTAGAAGTTGAGGTGGAGGATTTCTTTGGGAACAGTGACCACAATTCTGTAAGTTTTAGAATACTCATAGATAAAGATGAGAGTGGTCCTAAGGGAAGAGTACTAATCTGGGCCAAGGCTAAACATATCAAAATTAGGCAGGAACTCGGAAATGTGGATTGACACAGCTATTTAAGGGAAGTCCACATTTGATATGTGGGAGGTTCTCAAAGATATGTTAAAGATAGTGCAGGATAGACATGTCCTGTTGAAGACAAAGGATAGGAAGGGCAAGATTTGTGAATCGTGGATGACAGGAGAAATTGTACCACTAGCCAAGAGGAAAAGGGATGCGTACATAAGGTTGTGGCAGCTAAGAACAGAACGGGCTCTTGAGGAATATCGGAAGAGTAGGGCAAGTCTTAAACAAGGAATCAAGCGGCTAATAAGGGTCATGAAATAGCTTTAGCGAGCAGACTTAAGGAAAACTTCAAAGCATTTTATTCTTATATAAGAAGCAAGAGGGTAACTAGAAAAAGGATTGGTCCACTAAAGAATAATGAAGGAAGGCTGTGTGTTGAACCTGAGAGAATGGGCAAGATTCTGAATGATTACTTTACATCAATGTTCACTGAGCAGAGGGGCATGAATCTTGAGATTAGGGATAGAAGTTTGATTTGTCTGAATCACATTGACTTAAGTAGGGAAGTTGTGTTGGGTAGGCGAGAGGTTATTAAGGTGGACAAATCCCCAGGACCAGGTGGGATCTATCCAAAGTTACTGAGGGAGGCAAGAGAGGAAATAACTGGGACACTGATAGATATTTTTGTGACATCCTCAAATACAGGTGAGGTGCCGGAGGACTGTAAGGTTGCTCATGTTGTCCCCCTGTACAAGAAGGGTAGTAGGGATATTCCAGGTAATTATAGACCAGTGAGCCTGACGTCGGTGGTAGGAAAGTTGCTGGAGAGGGTACTGAGGGATAAGATCTATCTATATTTAGAAAAGAATGGGCTTATCAGTGATAGGCAACATGGTTTTGTGCGGGGGAGATCATGCCTTGCCAACTTAATAGAGTTCTTTGAAGAAGTGACCAAGTTGACAGATCAAGGAAGAGCTGTTGATGTCATATACATGGACTTTAGTAAGGTGTTTGATAAGGTTCCCCATGGTAGGCTAATGGATAAAGTCAAGTCATATGATGTGCAGGGTGTGCTAGCTAGGTGGATAAAGAACTGGTTGAACAACAGGAGGCAGGGGGATGGTAGTTGAAGGGAGTTTCTCAAAATGGAGAAAGGTGATCAGTGGTGTTCCACAGGGGTTAATATTGGGGCCACTGTTGTTTGTAATATACATAAATAATCTGGAAGAGGGCACTGTTGGTAAGATCAGCAAGTTTGCAGATGACTGGTGGAGTAACAGAAAGCAAAAAGAACTGTCAAAGAATACAGGACGATATAGATAGACTGGAGAGTTGGGTGGAAAAGTGGCAGATGGATTTCAATCCAGACAAATGTGAGGCGATGTATTTAAGAAAGACTAATTCTAGAGCGAATTATGAACGGAAGAGCCTTGGGAAAAGTTGATGGGCAGAGAGATCTGGGAGTGCACGTCCATTGTACCCTGAAGGTTGCTGCACAGTTGGATAGAGTGGTCACGAAGGCATATAGTATGCTTGCCTTCATTGGATGGGGTTATTGAGGATAAAAGCTGGCAAGTCATGTTAAAATTGTACAAGATATTGGTTTGGCCGCATTTAGACTACTGTGTTCAGTTCTGGTCACCACATTACCAAAAGGATATGGATGCTTTGGAGAGGGAGCAGAGAAGGTTTACGAGGATGTTGCCTGGTATGGAAGGTGCTAGCTATGAAGAGAGGTTGAGTAGGTTAGGTTTGTTTTCATTAGAAAAAAATAGATTGAGGGGGGACCCGATTGAGGTTTATAAAATCATGAAGGGTATAGACTGGGTGGATAGAGATAAGCTTTTTTCCCAGGGTGAAGGATTCAACAACGAGAGGTCATGCTTTCAAGGTGAGAGGTGGAAAGTCAAAGGGAGATACACCAGCAGAGATGGTAGAGACAGGCACGGTGGATTCATTTAGGATGCGTCTGGACAGATACATGAGTAAGTGGGGAGCAGAGGGATAAAGATGCTTAAGATTTGGGTGACAGGTTTAGACAGTAGATTTGGATCGGCTCAGGCTTGGAGGGCTGAAGGGCCTGTTCCTGGGCTGTGAATTCTCTTTGTTCTTTGTTCTAATTAATTCCTTTATCACTTCCACCTATTTTCAATACTCTTCCCTGCAGTAACTGTTATGCATAATGTTTAGAATTAATGTTCTTTAACATTGATTTCGCAGGTAAGGTCTGTTCAACAAAAAAGAGTCCACACATTGGCAGACTTTGCTGACTTTCAATTCTGCATGGTCCCGGCAATGCTTGGATTCCCACTGTGATGTATATAATTAAGCACCTCAAGCGTACGTAATTGCCCCTTCACTATTTTGCAATTAGTTAATGGACTGGAAAACCAGGCTTGTGTTTAAAATTAAATTTTCTTTGATTTCTAAAGTTATAAGTGCAATTAACAAATGAATCAATACTAATTCTATTGAGACATTGAACAATGCCACAACTGAACTGAACATGAAACATTTCACTTGTTGGAATTTATACAGAACAGGTAACTGTTTTTTCACAGATAACTTCAGTTGGAAAATTCAGTCTCATATGCAGCAAAAAAAGGCAAATTCTGTAAGAATACTACCAGGAACAATGCTAGACTGATAACCAAGCAATTTACTGACACAATCAGACCAGCTTTTGAATCCCTTTTTTTTGCCTCACATTACATTTAATTGCATTTTGACCAGGAAATATTTATCAAGGGAATTTCTTGTAGGAGAAAGTGAGGACTGCAGATGCTGGAGATCAGAGCTGAAAAATTTGTTGCTGGAAAAGCGCAGCAGGTCAGGAAACATCAAAGGAGCAGGAGATTCCTGAAGTAGGGCTTATGCCGGAAACTTCCATTCTCCTGCTCCTTTGATGCTGCCTGATCTGCTGCATTTTTCCAGCAACACATTTTTCAGCAAGGGAATTTCTTACCAATATTCTAATTGAGCCAGCACTGGTCACATATTAGGTTCAAAGAGATTTGATCCATTAATATTTTCCACTTTATAACTGATGCTATATAATAGTTGGTACATTTATGTTTTCTCTATCAGCTAGAGATCTGCTAAAATTGTATAAAAATCACAGAGATTAATTTGTATTAAGAATAGACTATTAATTATTCTGATATACACCTTGCATTTTTTTTGTCTTACAAATAAAAGTAATATGGGTTAGTTAGTTCTCAGCACTGTGTCATAACATTCTGGATTCAATCCTACTTCAGGGCTTGAGCACAAAAATTATTGTTGGCTTTCCAGTACAATATTCAGGGAATGCTGCATTGGTGGAGGTATCATCTTTTGGAATGCGATGTTAACTCAAAGTTGCTCAATTTACTGTAAAATATCCATTGTACTATTTCAAAGAATAGCAAGGGAATTATTTCCACTATCTTTGCCAATATTTGTCCCATAATCATCACAACATTTAAATTACCGGTTTATTATTACATTGTTATATGTGAGAGATGACTGGTGCAAACTGAGGGCTCCATTTCTTACATTACATCATTGACTGCTCTTAAAGAGTACATTGTTGGCTGTGAAGTGTTTTTTGACATCAGGTGTGTTAAATGTGTGATATAATTGCAAGACTTTTCATTTGGTTGAGGGAGCTACTTCAATTCATATATACTGACAAATTCTCCGAGTCAGTCTCCAACCAGTTTTAACAAAATCTGTTTAAAATGAATGAAAGTTAGTTACGAAATTGAATTAACACAACTCTCCAACCTTGAAGAGCTGACCTTTTCACATCATTCCATGCTACAAAAGCTTCAATGTACATACCAGCAGTTTCAAGAATAGCTTCTTCCCTTCTGTTATTAGACTTCTGAATTTCAAATTGAATGTTGATTTTGCTTTTTTTGAACCTTCTTGCTGTCATAATTATGTATTTCTCTCTCTGTTCAGTAGCTCTATGATCTTTGTCTGATATGATCTGCTGTTGAAAAATGTGGTGCTGGAAAAACAGAGCAGGCCATGCAGCTTCCGAGGAGCAGGAGAATCGACGTTTTGGGCATAAGCCATTCCTCAGGAATGAGGCTGGTGTGCCAAGCAAGCTGGGATTAAAGGTAGGTGGAAGGAAGTGAGGGTGATAGGCCGGAGAGGGAGTGGGGGCAGAGAGGTCGGGAAGAAGATTGTAGGTCAAGAGGGCGGTACTGAGTCTGGGAGTTGGGACTGAGATATGGTGGGGGAAGGGGAAATGAGGAAGCTGGAGAAATCTGCATTCATCCCTTGTGGTTGGAGGGTTCCTACGTGGAAGATGAGGCGCTCTTCCTCCAGGCGTCATGTGGCCAGGGTCTAGCGATGGAGGAGGCCAAGGATATGCATGCCCTTGGCGGAGTGGGAGGGGGAGTTAAAGTGTTCAGCCACGGGGCGGTTGGGTTGGTTGGTGCGGGTGTCCCAGAGGTGTTCCCTGAAACGTTCCGCAAGTAGGCGGCCTGTCTCCCCAATGCAGAGGAGACCACATCGAATGCTGCGGATACAGTAAATGATGTGTGTGGAGGTGCAGGTAATTTGCGATGGATATGGAAGGATCCATTGGGGCCTTGGAGGGAGGTAAGGGGGGAGGTGTGGGCGCAAGTTTTGCACTTCTTGCAGTTGCAGGGGAAGGTGCCGGGACTGGAGGTTGTGTTGGTGGGGTGTGTGGACCTGACGAGGGAGTTATGGAGGCAGTGGTCTCTCCGGAACGCTGATAGGGGTGGGGAGGGAAATATATCCCTGGTGGTGGGGTCTGTTTGGAGGTGGCTGAAATGACGGAGGATGATACGAAGTATCCGGAGGTTGGTGGGGTGGAAGGTGAGGACCAGTGAGGTTCGATCCTGGTGGCAAATGAAAGGCCGGGGTTCAAGGATGGAGGAGTGGGAAGTGGAGGAGATGTGGTGGAGAGCATCTGGTGTACTGTGCACAAAACAAAACTTTTCACTGTGCTCAGGTCCATGTGACAATAATAAAAAAAACAATTCAAATCAAATTAACAGTTTTCACTGAATATTTAACCATTTGAAAAGAGACCAAGTTTCAGTTCAGAACACCTAACAGATCCTATTGATGTATCAATGATTTGCCATGTCTCAAAGTCGTAATAAACAGGCATTGCTTGAACAGTTTCCTCATTTCCCCTTCCCCCACCTCACCCTAGTTCCAAACTTCCAGCTCAGCACTGTTCCCATGACTTGTCTTACCTGCCTATCTTCTTTTCCACCTATCCACTCCACCCTCCTCCCTGACCTATCACCTTCATCTCCTCCCCCACTCACCTATTGTACTCTATGCTACTTTCTCCCCACCCTCCTCTAGCTTATCTCTCCACGCTTCAGGCTCTCTGCCTGTATTCCTGATGAAGGGTTTTTGCCCGAAACATCGATTTTACTGCTCCTCAGATGCTGCCTGAACTGCTGTGCTCTTCCAGCACCACGAATCCAGAATCTGGTTTCCAGCATCTGCAGTCATTGCTTTTACCATTGCTAATTGTTTCACAACATGTCTCATTCTTTACCTGAAAGACCATGCTGATGCCCGATTCCCTATTCCTATTGTTTGTTTGGCCGGTGAAGTCTCCTGTGTCCCAGCTGAAAAGGGAGCAGAGATCCCTTGTCTCGTTCAACAAGTCACCCCTTCCCATGCTTGAGCCCCAACTAAATACTGAAAGTAGATAACACACGGAAAATGATCAGATACAAGCAACACCCAATTGTACAGTTATTACTTTGAGAAAAAAAATTCATATTAATTGTGCTGTTGTAGAAACAAAATGCACTCAACTGCTAATGTCTAACAAAGGATTAATCTCCTATTCTATGTTTAAATGTTGAATTGCATTTTGTAAATGACTTTCTTCTTAACCACTGGAAATTAAATTCACAGGACAAAAGGTCTGATGTTGATTACAGTGCAGTGAATATAAAACAGGCTGAAGTGTGAGTATGTGATTAGGTGATGAAAATGAAAATCTATCTCTTATTGTAGAACATAATAAGCCTCTCCAAACTGTTTCCAAAAGTGTCCAAGCTAATATTCCTACCCTAACAAAAAGCACTGATAAGCACTGGGGATGAGTTTGAGTTCCATCAGGGCCGATTTGGGCTCCTGACTTTCTTACATCCTTGGTCCAAACAATTACTCATACGGTTCCCCCCAGCCAGCCTCCCATCTTCTACCTTGTAGAAGCTTCAGATCATCCAAATCTTTGTTGGTAGTAGTTGTTCTGTGTGAAGTCACCCCTACATTCACAAACCGATTTTGGCTCTCATTCCTCAGTATCCTAACTTAAAATTAACCATTCAAATCCCTTCATTCCTACAATTGCTGTCCCATGCCACCCTCCCTATCCCATTCCATCTCAATAACCTTACTCAGCCCTAAAATCTCTAAAAACCTGATTTTACTCCAACACTGGGGTCCTCTGGATCATGCACTTGCTTTGTCATTTCTTTCAGGTACATGGGCAGTGCTCCGGAAATCTTTCTCCATCTTTACACTTCCTCTCATGCCCTTCTTAAAAGTCACCTCTTTGATCAACTCTTTGTCTGAGTTTAGTCTGTTTAAAGCAATTTTTTTTATTAACCAGCTCCAAATGGGACCAGGAGTGTACCCGTTGATCAAATATTCTGGATCATCAAGAGGTACTCATAACCATACTCAATTCTGACCAAGTGAAGCTTTGAGACAGCAACACCCCTCAAAACAATTTATGTTACAACATCAAAATACCTCCTATAATCAATGCAAAAACACACAGTAAATAACAGAAACGTAATGCAAGGCATCTACACAACACTTATACTTTATTTACAGCATAAATACCTGGACGTGGTGCTAGATTGAGGTATTTGAGGGATATAATCATTGCCAGTTTATCAAGAGTGTTGTTTGATAAGGTGCCAGTTAAAACAAAGTTTGCTGTACTTTTCTTCAAAGCACTTCACAATTCTTTCCAATGTTATAAATTCTATATAATTGTATCTTCTGGCTGCATGAATTCAATATTCCGTTTGTTTTATTTCCCAATGGACATCAATCTGGTTTAATTTTACTTGTCAGCCTTCCGTCTGCAAGCCACTGAAAGAATGCTTCATGCCTGAGCTTTTACTTGGAATTTGAATAAATGATAACATTGTTCATAAGTAAATATTTGTTTTGCTAAGCGGTTAAATACAGATTTAAAAGAACATAGTTCTCATGAAAGTTGTGATAGAGATGGTCATCTGTGGGTCATAAATCTTGCATGAAAGATAAAACAATTAGTTTGTATGGAAGCACATTTAGAAAAGATTTCTGGAATTTATGTTGAAATTAGTGAACCAGTTGGAACAAAGGGCTTGTTGTAATCTTAGTTGTAAATCCTATGTAAGTTCATTTAAAATAAGTCATTTTCCCCCTTTTATTTGCAAACCTTTACAATGTAAAGCAGAATATTACCAGCTGATCAACACCAATGCTTCCACTGCACAATGCAGTCACAAATTCCCTCTCAATCATTCACTATTCCGTGGGGAGCAAATAACCACTTCTCCAAGACGGGAACAAAATAACTATAAAATTCCCACCTGCCTTGAGAGTGATTGAATGAAAAAGTTCAGAATATTGATGCATACTATTCATGGCTGACTTGCTTCATTGCCGCTGTGTTCAACACAGCATTTAATCATCCATGCTGATCTCTAAAGCTTCAATTCCTTTCAAAATATTTGTTAAGCCTATTTTCCAATAAAGTTAACAATAACAGCTTGAATTTATTTGAGCTTTTAAAATATAAAATGACTTAACATGTTTTAACAAAGGAGTGGTCAAAACAAATTGATGAAAGGAAGATGAGGATTATACAATTTCATTTTGATGGGACTCTATTCAATATATTGAGTGGTCTTTTTGGTGGGGGGTGATAGGGAGTTGACGGTGAAACAGAATTCCAACCCTCTCACTTTAACTTGTTTGGCTGTTCTGCAGTTATTACGTAAAGATTAAGAATCCGCTTAACTCTACTTTATCCTGATCAGTCAGCATTATAATGGATTTAGTCATCTTCCCTGTCAATCATTTTCCAAAATGAAAGTGCATCCCATTCTATCATCCAATCCTCATGATTTCATATTTTGGAACTCATCTTAAATCCCTTAAATGTATCAGTGAAATATGAATGATGAGCTGAACTGCAGAAAATTATATGTTTCATCTTATGAATGAATTATAAGAGATTATAATTATCTGCTATACCTGACAGTCAAACTGACTCAAGATGAGTCCCGTGATGATTAGCTTGAAGGCTGTTTCAGTACAGCATGGATATTGCCACCACGATTGTCCAGTTTTAGAGCCTATTGCTTTCATGCCATTATGTCAACTGGATTCAGTTTAGTGAATGACTGTTGAAAGACAGCATCAAATTGTTTTTGGTCTTATTTTTGAATAAGGCATTAACCCAAGGTTCATTGGGAGAACATAATCAAATCCATGGTACTGAGGGAGTCATCCCTGGTGACCTGTCAATTAATGTCACAAAAAAGTAATGATTGGTCAATATTATGATGCTGTTTGCAAAAGTTTTAAAGATGGCATAAATTTCAAAGTGCAAAATCCACAGCTGAATATTAGATTACCTACAGTGTGTAAACAAGCCCTTCGGCCCAACAAATCCACACCGATCCTCTGAAGAGGAACCCACCCCCCTATATTCACCCCTGACTAATCCACCTAACACTACGGGCAATTTAGCATGGCCAATTCACCTAACCTGCACATCTTTGGACTGGGTGAGGAAACCGGAGCAAACCCACGCAAACATGGGGAGAATATGCAAACTCCACACAGGCAGTTACCCGAGGCAGGAATTGAACCCGGGTCCCTGGCACTGTGAGGCAGCAGTGCTAACCACTGAGCCACCGTGCCACCCCATAATATAATGCTAAATGAGTGGTTTCACTGTTTCTTTATTAACTTTAACAGGAATCAGTGACGCAATGGTGACCTCACTGTGAAATATCTTCACAAAGGCCAGTGTTCCATCACCCTTTATTTACATTTGCATTGTATATGATATTGACTCAGTCAGCTCAGAGCTGGCTCCGAGAGCGAACGTAACTCCTGACACTGCTACTTATTTTTTTTTCTGACTATTAAGCATAGAGGTTTATTATAACATTGGCAGGTAACAATAAAGTAAGAGCAGAGTGGAAAAATTGCAATTATCCCAATGAAATAGGATTTCACCTTTTGGTAAGCAACTATTGAAAAAGACAGTCCTGGTGATAGAAGATGCACTTAGGTATGCACAAAAATCCAAAAATTAACCGGTATTTCTTCCACAAGAAAGCCTTTGTTCCAGATCATTCTCTTTATTTCCAATGGAGAATTCATGAACTTGAAAATTAATCTTGTTGCCTTGAAGCTCTGTATGGTCCATGTGTTTTGTTTTCATCAATCTTTGAGAGCATGGAGAAAGCATGCTGTCAGTTGGACTCCAGAAGAATTTCTTTTCCTGTGCCTGTTTTCTTTTTGTTAAACTTGGTGTTGGGGATTGTTGGTTTGGGTCACTGTGCTTAGTCAAAGCTTTGTTTGTCCTCATTTCAAAACCTTTCCGAAATTACCCTCTTTGTGTACACAAACCCACTCTCTTACCCTACTTATATCTGTCAGCCAAGGCTCCCTGATTGGACCAGGTTAATAGCGCCAATCAGAAACACATACTCTATGAGGTCAGCCTGGTCGATCTCATCATAGTCACAGCATCAGGATTATTAATCCAGAGTTTACAGCCAATATTCTGGTGATATGAATTTGAATTTCAAAATGTCAGATGGAGAAATTTGATTTTATTAAAAATCTGGATTGAAAGACTGTAGGTTTATAAAATCATGAGGGGCATGGATGGGGTAAATAAACAAGGTATTTTCCCTGGCGTAGGGGAGTCCAGAACTAAAGGGCATAGGTTTAGGGAGACAGGGGAAAGATTTAAAAGCGTCCTAATGGTCAACGTTTTCACACAGATGGTGGGGCCTATATGGAATGAGTTGCCATAGGAAGTGGTGGAGGCTGGTACAATTACAACATTTCAAAGGCATATGGGTGGGTATATAAATAGGAGGGGTTTAGAGTGATGTGGGCCAAGTGCTGTCAAATGGGGCCAGATTTGGTTAAGATATCTGGTTGACAAGCAGGAGGCTTGAAGACCACAGGAAGCCAGGCAGCGTCAGGAGATAGAGAAGTCAATGTTTTGTGTGTAACCCTTCTTCAGGACTGGGAGTGGGGTTAAGGGAAGCTGCAGGTAAAGAGGGGAAGGGGTTGGGGACATGGGTGCAGGGTGGTGAGGTAGGAATAGGTGAACACAGGTAGAGGGTATGACCTCATTGATCAATGGGAGGAATTAATCTGGTTGGGAGCTGAAAGGAAGAGTCAATCTGAGGAGCGGAAAGGAGGTGGAAGGGATAGGAAGGGAATCAGGGGATGGGAAAGGAGGGTTTTTGAAATTGGAGAATTCAGTGTTAATGTCTCCAGGCTGTAGGCTGCCAAGGCAGAATATGAGGTGTTGTTCCTCCGATTTTCAGACTGATTCGCTGGCAATGGAGGAAGCCAAGGATGATCATGTTGGAAAAGGAGTGGGAAGGGGAATTAAAATGGATGGTGACTGGGAGGTCAGGTTAACCCCAGTGGTGTTTACTGTATCTGGTGCTCCTGATGTGGTCTTCTCTATATCCAGGAGACCAAACATAAACTAAGGTCATGTTTCGCTGAGCATCTTAGCCTGACCCTCAGGGGCCGACCAGACCTCCCAGTTTCCACCCATTTTAATTCCCACTCCCTTTCTGACATGACCATCCTTGGTCTCCTCCATTGCCACAGTGAAGCAGACTACAAATCAGAGGAACAACACCTTTATCTTCCGCTTGGGCAGCCGATAGTCCAGAGGACTTAACAATGAGTACTCCAATTTCAAATAATCTCCCTTCCCATCACCCGACTCCTTTCCCAGTCCCTCCCCTTCCCTTCCATTCCTCTGATCGACAGTTCCTTCCAGCTACCAACTGGATTCATTCCTCCCATTGACCTGCCAGGTCCTACTCTCTACCTTTATTCACCTATCCCTACTTCACCAACCTGCACATACCTCCGTCCCCCAGCATCCTCCCCACTGCCACTCCTCTTCCACTCACCCCCAGTCCTGAAGAAGGGTTACACACAAAATGTTGACTTCTCCGCTGCCTGGCTTGTTGTGTTCTTCCAGCCTCTTGCTTGTCTTCCTTGAATTCTAGCATCTGCAGTTTTTTTGTCTCTAGGATATCTAGCCAACATGGACGTGTTGGTCTGAAATGTCTGATTCTGTACTGTACATCTCTGTGCTTTTATGACTCTGTGATTAGTCTAACAGTGACTGGAATCACTGTTGGTATTTTGTAAAATCTGATCAAGTTCGCCAATGTCATTTAGGGAAAGAAATCTTTCTTTTTTTTTCTTTGGTGTGGCCTATGTGTGATTCCAAACATGTAACAATGTGTTTGACTCTTAGAGACCCCTCCCCATGGGTAGTTAGGGCTGGCCTAACCAGTGATGCTTGTATCCCATTAATGAATTTGAAAAACATGTCTTACCTTAACTGTTATATTTTGTCAACTATTTCTTGATGTGACTGTGCTGAAGTTTCACATGACTTTTAACAGTGGTCATTTATTGTAAGCTTTTTCAGCTCCTGTTTCAGAATACAATGTGACCATTTATCATACTGTTACTGTCTTAAACCCTCTACTTCATATTGCATAGCATCTTACTGTTTTGGTTGTATCAGAAACAGAGATTAACACTCATATTCCAGCAATGTTGATAAATGTGGTTAATACTTCAGACCTAATGAGTTATTTTTGAAGTGTAGTCACCTTTTTTTAGTAGCCAATCTTGGAAACAATCATTCCTTTAATGTCAGTTTTATGAAACAGCAACAAAAAATGGCCCCATGTGACTTTTTTTTAGCCTACAAAGATGTCCTTAAGGTTTAGACAAATTACATTTGTTTACCCTCTTTACAACTTTCAAAACTTGGTTCATTTCCCTCTTCTTTCTCTTAATTGAAAAAATCAAGTTAAGGTTTCTCATCGCTTTTACTCCAGAACTTCAATCACCTTCATTTGTTTCTCTGAAGCCTTTGTGCTCTCTTGCACAATGTTGAGCGAATGCACATAAGTGAATGATTGCAATAGATTGGAACTAAAGCATTCTAATGTTTGTATTTGCACACTATTTTAAGGACAGTGTTACTTCGAAAATGCAAGAACCACAATCAAACATAATGCTAAATGTATGGTTTCATTGCCTCTCTATTGACGATTGATATTTCTTGTTTTGTTATATTTATTACATAGTTAACATTTAGGTACCATTAAAACTGTTGTTGCACCATGTGACATCTCATTCAATTTTTTGATCAACTATTACACTTGTATCTTTTTCCTGGAACTTTTATCATGTACTTACTATGGTGTAATTTTATTTGATATTCTGATCTCATTACTCATTAATTTACTTTCTAAACATTAAGTTTATACATATTATATATAAAGAGCTGTTGAGTCAATGTAGCATCTTTCCAATTTGTTTATTGCACACGGTAAAAGTTAATCATGTACTCCAATGTATTTTCTGTCAACCAATGTAGACATTCCACATTTGAGGCATTCATCAAGATCATGTTTAGCGAATAGTAGTGCTCTCAAGATTGATCCAAGATCTACTTATCTCATTACTTCTGTCTAATTAGAGCTATTAGCATTGATTACTTTCATATGATTCCGATTATTTAATCAATTTATTATTAACATTTACCACATCAGCAGATATCCTAACACCTTTCCAGTTAGCCACAGGACTATTGTGAAGCACTTTGATAAATTACTCCTGTTCGATGATATTTCAACCTGGTGTATCCCTTCAGTGCAGCGGTCATTCGTTTACTGGTTCTAGCATAGCTTCAGAGACCTGAGCACATAATCTGCATTGACATTCAATGGCGGTTCAACACTGTGCTGTGCTACATTGTTGGAGATGTTGCCTTTCAGATGAGGCATTAAAGCAAAGTGCTGTCTGGCCTGTCTGGAAAGGATCCCGTGGCTTTGATCAGAGAAGAGTAAGCGAGGTCTCCTTGGTGTTTTACCAGAAGTCATCACTCAATCAGCATCACAAATTAGGTTAACTCGTCATTGCTTTCTGAGGATACGAAGGGTAAATATAGAGAAAAACATTTCCATTTTCAGTGGAATCACACGTAAAGGATAGTCACGAATAGATTGCTATCAGACTTTTAAATGGACCTCTCAAATTTTAAGTTTAAATGTTGATCTCACTCTTTTGCACCTTCTCTGTAATCATTTGTATTCCTCGCTCTGTTCTATTACCCTAACGCCCTTTGTATAGTGTGATCTGCTTGTACTGCATGCAAAACAAAACATTTCATTGTAGCTAGGTACATTTGACAATAATAAATCAAATCAAAAAATAGGTTGAGAATGGAGCGCAGGAGAGAGTTTTTTATCCAGAGTGTGGCTGGAGTCTGAAACTCACTACCACAGGGATTGGTTGAGCAAAACATAGATATATTGATGGGGATGTTAAATAAGCATGTGAGGAAGAATGGAATAGAAAGATATGTTGCTGGGTTAAATGAAGAGGACATAAACACCAGCATTGACCAATTCTGACAAATGTCTTGTTTTGGTGCTGTATTTGCTTTACAATAATTCAGAAGTTTGCTTTTGCTTCTAACGAGCTTCAGGTTTTATTGATATTGAGACAGGTCCTATAAGTGTATTTTTTGTTTTAGATCATTTATTTGTACTGTAGTTGCTCTGATGGGCACTATCTTTCAAATTTATCTATCTTGTTAATATCAGTAATCTACTGCTTCAATTTCCTTTTATTTGTTCAGATACACTTCCTTAATTTGCCTACAAAGCAACAATGACTGCAACTTCAAAAGTAATTTGTTGGTTATAAAACACTTTGTACATAACAAGAGCCATCTGAATTCAAATTATTTCTTTCTCTATAAGAATTGTAGATCTTCTTAGCTGGCTTTGTAAGAAATTCCACGTTGATTTCTTGCACCACTTCAATTCATTTGTAGTTTACTTAATCTTTTTGTACATGATGGGACTGGATTGCTACAATGTAACGTGAGTAGGTACATTCGTTTGTTCAATTAAAATAAACAAAAGTCATCATATAAATTCAAGCACACTAAAATTATATTGCTATGAAATGTTTTAATCAATAATTTCAACTTGGCTTTGAACAGGAAATCACATATGGAAAAAAATGGTAGATATGTTTCGGGGAGCTAACTAGTGGGATATCTGAAGAGAAACCAGTAACTGGACTAAGCTTGAATTTCCAGAAGGCATTCATTAAGATGCCACGCAAAAGGTTCATACACAACATAAGGGTATTACGGAGCTTGGGGAGGTAGGGTAATACATTAGCATGGATAAAGCATTGATTAACAGACAGATAATGGAGATAAACAGGGCCTTTTCAAGTTGCTGGAGTATTTTTTGTAGGCATCACTAGTATTTATTGCCCGTCTTTAATTGTCACTTGAACTGACTGGTTTGTTTGGCGCCATTTCAAAGGACAGTTAACAGTCAACCACACTGAAGTAAATCCAGAATCACATGTATGCCAGATCTGGTAAGTGTGGCAGATTTTTCTCAAAAAAATAATGTTTATGAAGCAGATGGGTTTTCACCATAACTGACAATGATTACACAGACTCCATGAGGCTAGTTTTTAATTCCAGATTTTTAATTAATTCAAATTTCACCATCTGTCACATTTGTATTCAAACCCATGTCCTAGAACATTAGCCTACGTCTCCTGATTACTCATCCAGTCGTAATTCTACTGTGCTAACGTCTACTCCATATTAGCATCATTTGCAAGGACTAGCGATTACATTTCAATTATTCATAATCATTAACAATTTTGATAAACAAGCTGAGCGTAATGCCTCTCAGTTTGCTAATGGTGCAAAACTTATTGAATGCAAGCTATGAGGAGGACAAAATGTTGTTTCAAAGAGATACAGACAGGATGAGCGAGTAGGCAAACCACCAGCAGATGGAGTCCAATATCAGGAAATATAATGTTATTCAATTAGGTCGGATTGAATTGGTAGTTTTGGTAAAAATCATTTATATTGAAAATTGTAAATATTGAGGTGCAAAGATTGTCTTCATAAAAGGATGCAGAATTTTGTTATGTAAGTATATCATGCCATTAGAGAGGCAAAAAAAGACCTTTGTTAGAATCAGATTGAAATACAAGGAAGAAGACATTTTGCTACATTAATATGGCGTAAGAGGTGGATTTCACCTGACATACTCTACAGTAGTCGGCTTCATATTTAAGGAAGGATATATTCCAAAGATTGCATTGCAGTGAATGTTAATTCAGTTGAATTCCTGGAACAAGATCATTATCCAAGGAACAGAGGCCACTAAATTGGATCAATACACCAGAGGTTAGATGAATGAGAGGTAATTGCATTGAAATATACAAGATTCTGAAGGGCCTTGAAAGAGTAGAAACCAGAATAATGTTTCCCTTGGCTTGGAAATCTAGAACATGGGAACAATCTCAGGAAAAGGAGCCAATCATTTAGAATCAAAATGAGGAGGGATTTCAAAGAATTGAGCATATTTGCAATCCTCTACCCTAGACTGATATATTTGAGGTTGAGATTGAAAGATCTTTGGTCTCTTACAGAATCAAAGGATATGGAGAGGGGTGGAGATGAGGGATCAGAGAAGTGAGTGAACATTCACAATTATATCGAGTGCTACAGCAGACTCATGGAGCCATATGGTCTACTCGCAGACCTATTGTTCTTAAGTCCTTACATTTTGGGATCTGTTTCCCATTTTAAAGGATGGTAATTCATTATAGTGGGATGTTTAGTTTGACTATCTTTTCAGTTGTCTTTGGAAATGCTGAAGAGAGAAAAGTTTGTGCCTCTTACCACAGATCGTAGTGAAGAAATGGTTGAGTACTTCTTTTGAGCAGGTTGCTGCCAGGAACCTCTGACGTGAACTCAGTTTCTGTTTAATTTGTTTATAGGATGGAGGGCATTGCTGGTTGGGTCACCATTTATGACCCATTCTTCAATGTCCCTAACAGCTGGCTAGACCATTTTAGTGGCCCCTTAAGAGTCAGTCACATTGCTGTGGATCAGGATTTACTTGTAGACCAAACCAGACAGTGATGGTAGGTTTTCTTCCCTAAAGGAACTGCGCAATCAGATGGATGGTAACAAAAACCAGACATATATTCAGCAATTATTATTCCAGATTTTTACTAAATTGAAATTTCACTATCTGCCATGGTGGGATTTGAACACGAGTCCTCAAAGCATTAGCCTGGGACGAGTGTCTTAGAATAGTACAGCTTGGAAACAGGCACTCCAATGTAACTCATCCATACCAACTGGGTTTCCTAACAAAACTAGTCCCAATTGCCATCATTTGGTCCATATCCCTCTAAACCTTTCCTATTAATGTAGGCAAAAGTAAGGACTGCAGACGCTGGAGATCAGAGTCGAGAGCGAGGTGCTGGAAAAGCAGAGCAGGTCAGGCAGCATCTGGGGAGCAGGAGAATTCAATGTTTCGGGCAAAGGCCTTTCATCAGGAATGAGGCTTGTGAACCTCAGGGGTGGTGAGATAAATGAGAGAGGGGGCTGAGGCTGGGGGCAAGGTAGCTGAGAGTGCAATAGGTAGATGAATGCAGCAAAAAGGAATGATAATGTAGGACATCTTATGACTTCCAATATCTCTAATGATAAGAAAGTTAGCATTAAGGCACTTTACCTGAATGCTCGTAGCATTCGTAACAAAGCAGATGAACTGATGGCACAGTTCATCGTGAATGATTATGATGTAGTAGGCATCGCAGAGACGTGGTTACAGGGGGGTCAGGACTGGCAGTTAAACATCCAAGGATTTTCAACTTATCGAAAAGACAGGGAGGTGGACGGAGGGGGTGGGGTTGCCTTGTTAGTTAAGAACAAAATTAAATCTATGGCACTGAATGACATAGCGTCGGATGATGTAGAGTCTGTGTGGGTGGAATTGAGGAACCACAAAGGCAAAAAAACCATAATTGGAGTTGTGTATAGACCTCCTAATAGTGGTCAGGACCAGGGATGCAACATGTACCGGGAAATAGAGAAGGCATGTTAGAAAGGCAAGGTCACGGTGATCAAGGGAGACTTCAATATGCAGATGGACTGGGTAAAAAATGTTGCCAGTGGATCCAGAGAAAGGGAATTCATGGAATGCTTCCAGGATGACTTTTTGGAACAGCTTGTCATGGAGCCCACAAGGGAGCAGGCTATTCTGGACCTAGTGCTATGTAATGAACCAGACTTTATAAAAAATCTTAAAGTAAGGGAACACTTAGAAAGCAGCGATCAGAGTTCAGTCTGCAGTTTGAAAGAGTGAAGGCAAAATCCGATGTAATGGTATTACAGTTAAATAAAGGTAATTATGAGGGCATGAGAGAGGAACTGACAAAAATAGACTGGAAGCAAAGCCTAGCGGGGAAGACAGTAGAGCAAAAATGGCAGGAGTTTGTGGGTATAATTGAGGACACTGTACAGAGATTCATCCCCAAGAAAAGAAAGATTATCTGGGGAGGGATTAAACAGCCATGGCTGACAAAGGAAGTCAGGAAATGTATTAAAGAGAAAGAGAGATCCTAAAAAGTGGCCAAGAGCCGTGGGAAATCAAAAGATTGGGAAGGCTACAGAAACAAACAGAGGATAACAAAGAGAGAAATAAGGAAGGAGAGGATCAAATATGAAGGTAGGCTAGCCAGTAATATTAGAAATTATAGTAAAAGTTTATTTTAATACATAAGAAACAAACGACAGGCAAAAGTAGATATTGGGCCACTTGAAACTAATGCTGGAAGCCTAGTGATGGGAGATAAGGAAAAAGTAGGAGAAATTACCAAGTACTTTGTGTCAGTCTTCACAGTGGAAGACATGAGTAATATCCTAACAATTAAAGGGAGTCAGAGGGCTGAGTTGAGTAAGGTTGCCATTACAAAAGAGAAAGTGCTAGAAAAGCTAAAAGGTCTTAAAATTGATAAATTTCCTGGCCCCGATGGGATACATTCTAGAATTCTGAGGGAGGTGGCTGAGGAAATAGCGGAGGCATTGGATGAAATCTTTCAAAAGTCACTGGAGTCAGGGAAAGTCCCGGATGATTGGAAGATCGCTGTTGTAACCCCCTTGTTCAAGAAAGGATCAAAACAAAAGATGGAAAATTATAGGCCAATTAGCCTAACCTCAGTTGTTGGTAAAATTCTAGAATCCATCATTAAGGGTGAGGTTTCTGAATTCTTGGAAGAGCAGAGTCGGATTAGAACAAGTCAACATGGATTTAGTAAGGGGAGGTCATGCCTGACAAACCTGTTGGAATTCTTTGAAGAGGTGACAAGTAGGTTAGACCAGGGAAACCCAGTGGATGTGGTCTACCTAGACTTCCAAAAGGCCTTTGATAAGGTGCCACACGGGAGGCTGCTGAGCAAGGTGAGGGCCCATGGTGTTCGAGGTGAGCTACTGGTATGAATTGAGAATTGGCTGTCTGACAGAAGGCAGAGAGTTGGGACAAAAGGTTCTTTTTCAGAATAGCAGCCGGTGACAAGTGATGTCCCGTAGGGTTCAGTGTTGGGGCCGCAGCTGTTCACGTTATATATTAATGATCTGGATGAAGGGACTGGGGACATTCTAGCGAAGTTTGCTGATGATACAAAGTTAGGTGGACAGGCAGGTAGTACTGAGGAAGTGGGGAGGCTGCAGAAGGATCTAGACAGTTTAGGAGAATGGTCCAGGAAATGGCTGATGGAATTCAATGTGAGCAAATGTGAGGTCTTGCACTTTGGAAAAAAAGAATAAAAGCATAGACTATTTTCTAAATGGTGAGAAAATTCGTAAAGCCAAAGTACAAAGAGATCTGGGAGTGCTAGTCGAGGATTCTCTAAAGGTAAACATGCAGGTTGAGTCGGTGACTAAGAAAACGAATGCAATGTTGTCATTTATCTCAAGAGGGTTGGAATAGAAAAGCACCGTTGTGCTACTGAGACTTTATAAATCTCTGGTTAGGCCCCATTTGGAGTACTGTGTCCAGTTTTGGTTCCCATACCTCAGGAAGGACATACTGGCACTGGAGCATGTCCAGCAGAGTTTCACACGGATGATCCCTGGAGTGGTAGGTCTAACATACGAGGACCGGCTGAGGATCCTGGGATTGTATTCATTGGAGTTTAGAAGATTAAGGAGAGATCTAATAGAAACTTACAAGATAATACATGGTTTGGAAAGGGTGGACGCTAGGAAATTGTTTCCATTAGGCCAGGAGACTAGGACCCATGGACACAGCCTTAGAATTAGAGGGGGTCAATTCAGAACAGAAGTGCGGAGACATTTCTTCAGCCAGAGAGTGGTGGTCCTGTGGAATTCATTGCTGCAGAGTGCAGTGGAGGCCGGGACGCTAAATGTCTTCAAGGCAGAGATTGATAAATTCTTGATGTCACACGGAATTAATGGCTACGGGGAGAATGTGGGTAAATGGAGTTGAAATACCCATCAGGCATGATTGAATGGCAGAGTGGACTCGATGGGCTGAATGGCCTTACTTCCACTCCTATGTCTTATGGTCTTATGGTCTTATAGATGGAGGTGGGGGTAAGGGTGATAGGTCAAAGAGGAAGGTGGATCGGATGGGTGGGAAGGAAGATTGACAGGTAAGAGGGGTCATGAGGGTGATGCTGAGTTGGGAGGTTAGATTTTCGATAAGGTGGGAGGGGAGGATAAATGAGAAAACTGGTGAAACCCACATTGATGCCGTGGAGTTGGAGGGTCCCAAAGCAGAAGATGAGGCATTCCTCCTCCAGGAGTAGGGTGGTTGGGATGTAGCGATGAAGGAATCCCAGGATCTGCATGTCCTTGGCAGAATGGGAGGGGGAGTTGAAGTGTTCAGTCATGCGGCAGTGAAATTGATTGTGGTGGGTGTCCCATATATGTTCTCTGAAGCATTCTGCAAGCAGGCATCCTGTCTCCCAAGTGTAGAGGAGACTGCATCAGGAGCAACGGATACAGTAAATGACATGCGTGGAAGTGCAGGTGAAACTGTGATGGATGCGAAAGATTCCTCTGGGTTTTGGATGGAGGTTGGAGGGGGCAGGGGGGGAGGCGGGGAGCGTGGAGATGTAGCGCAGGTTTTGCAATTCTTGCAGTGGCAGGGGAAGGTGCTGGGAGGGGAGGGTGGGTTGATGGGGGGATCGTGGACCTGACAAGAGAGTCAGGAAGGGAATGGTCTTTAGGGAAAGCAGATAGGGGTGGGGAAGGAAATATATCTCTGGTGATGGGGTCCATTTGTAGGTGGCAGAAACGGCGGAGCTTGTTGTGATGTATACAGAAGTTGGTGGGGTAGAAAGTGAGGATCAGGGGTGGTCTGTCCTTGTTGCGGTTGGAGGGGTGGGGTGAAAGGGCAGTGGTGCAGGAAGTGGATAAGATGAACTGGAGGGCATTATCGACCAGGTGGGAGGGGAAATTGCAATCTTTGAAGAAGGAGGTCATCTGGTGTATTCTATGATGGAACTGGTCCTCCTGGGAGCAGACATGGTGGATACAGAGGAATTGGGAATAACTTACTTTCCACTAAGGCCCCAAAGGAGCCTTCCACATCCATCAGAGTTTCACCTGCATGTCATTTAATGTGTCTGTTGCTCCCAATAGGGTCTCCTCTACAATGGGGAGACAGAACACCTACTTGTAGAATGCTTCAGAGAACATCTCCGGGACATCTGCACCAACCAACCCCACTGCCTTGTGGCCAAACCCTTCAACTCCCCCTCTCACTCAACGAAGGATGTCCTTCATTGCTATACCCCCAACATTCAACGCATTGAGGAAGAATGCCTCATCTTACATCTTAGGGTCCTCCAGTAATATAGCATCAATGTGGGTTTCTCCAGTTTCCATTGCCCCCCCCCCCCCGCAACCTTATCCCAGAACCAACTTTGCAATTCAGCCTTGCCCTCATGACCTGTCAAACCTGTCTACCTTCCTTCCCACCTATCCACTCCACCTTCTTCTCTGACCTATCACCATTGCCCCCACTTTCACCTACCTATTGCATTCCCAGCTACCTTCCCCCTCAGCTCCACTCACCTTCCATTTATCTCTCCACCCCCTTGGCTCACAAGCTTCATTCCTGGGGAAGGTCCTTTGCCCGAAACGGATATTCTCCTGTCCCTTGGATTTGGCCTGACCTGCCGTTCTTTTCCAGCACCTAAATTTCCTATTCATGTACCTGTCCAAATGCATTTAAAATGTGATGTGGAGGCACCAGTGTTGGACAGAAGTGGACAAGGTCAAAAATCACATGGCACCAAGTTATAGTCCACTTGATGAAGGGGCAGCGCTCTGAGAGTTTGTGATTTCAAATAAACCTATTGGACTGTAACCTGGTGTCATGTGGCTTTTGGTCTTTTAAATGTGGTAACTGTACCCACCTCTACCATTCCCTCTGGCAGCTCGTCCCATACATGCACCACCCTCAGAGTGAAAAGTAGCTTTTCAAGTCCCTTTTAAATATTTCCCCTCACTGTAAACCTATGCCCTTTGGGTTTGGACACCCATACTCTAGGTAAAATACCTTGGATATTCACCTCATCTATTCCTTTCATGATTTTATAAACCTCTACAAGGTCACCCCTCAGCCTCCTGCACTCCAGAGAAAAAGTCACAGCCTGTTCAGATTCTCCCTATAACTCAAATCTTCCAGGCTCGGTAATATCTTCACAAATATCTTTTGCACTCTTTCCAGTTTAATAACATTCTTTCAATAGCAGAACCACCAGAACTGTAATCAGTACCCCAAATATGGCCTTGCCAATATCTTGTATAGCTGGAACAAGATATCCCAACTCTTGTACTCAGCGCTCTGATCAATGAAGACAAGTGTGCCTTATTCACCAGTCTGCCTAACTATGATGCCACTTTCAAGGAGTTATGTACCTGAACCCCAAGGTGTTTCAGTTCAACAGCATTCCCCAGGGTTCTACCATTAACTGTGTAAGTCTTGCCCTGTAGCAAAAACAGAAGCTACTGGAAAAGCTCAGCAGGTCTGTCAGCATCTGTGAAGAAAAATCAGAGTTAACGTTTCGGGTCCAGTGACCATTTGTCAGAACAGTTCCAAGTTCTGAGGAAGGGTCACCAGACCCAAAATGCTCACTCTGATTTTTCTTCACAGGTGCTGCCAGACCTGCTGAGCTTTCCAGCAACTTCTGCTTTTGTCCTTGAGTTACCGCATCCATGGTTCTTTCACTTTTTTGAAGTCCTACTCTAGTTTGTCTTACCAAAATGCAACACTTCATATTTATCTGAATTAAACTTGATCTGTCATTCATTAGCCCACCGGCCCTGTTAATCAAGATCCCACTGTACTCTTAGATATCCTTCTTCATTGTCTGCTATATTATCAATGTTGGTGTCATCCACTAACTTATTAACCATGCAGTCCATACACTCATCCAAATTGTTTATGTGAAGGACAAATAACAATGACCCAGCACCGAACCCTGTGGCACACCGCTGATCACAGGCCTCCAGTCTGAATAACAACCCTCAAGGCAATGTTGTATCCAATTGGCTAACTCTTCCTTGATCCCATGTGGTCTAACCTTACTAACCAGTGTAACATGCAGAACCTTGTCAAAGGCCTTGCTAAAATACATGTAGACAATGTCTACCACTCTGCCTTCACCTATCTTCTTGGTCACCTCTTAAAAAGTCTCAATCAAGTTAGTGAGATCCGATTTCCCACACACAAAACCAAGCCAACTATCCCGAATCAGTCCTAGCTTTTCCAAATGCATAATAAATGAGACAGAAGAGTTCTGTCAGCTTGTACTCGTCTCATGTTCCAGCATTTGCAGCCTTGAATGTTATGACATTTCAAGTGCTCACCCAAGTACTTTTTAAAGGTTGCGAGGTTTTCTACCTCAACTACCATCCCAGGCAGTGCATCCCAGATTCCCACCACCATCTGAGTGAAAGAAGTTTTCCTCAAATTCTCTCTGAACCATCAACTTTTCACCCAAAATCTATGCCCCCATGTTATTGACATTTGCAGGTGGTGGTGTTAGAACAAAGAACAAGGAAAATTTACAGCCCAGGAACAGGCCCTTCGGCCCTCCAAGCCTGAGCATATCCAAATCTACTGTCTAAATCTGTCAATCAATTCCTAAGCATCTGTATCCTTCTATTCCCCACTACTCAGGCATCTGTCCAGACGCATCTTCAATGAATCTACTGTGCCTGCTTCTACCACCTCTGCTGGCAATGCATTCCAGATGCCCACCACCCTGTGTGTGAAGTATTTGCCACTTAAATTTTCCACCTCTCACCTTGAAAGTGTGACCTCTCGTAATGGAATCCTTCACCCTGGGAACAAGCTTGTCTCTTTCCACCCTGTCTGTACCCTTCATGATTTTGTAAACCTCAATCAGGTTGCCTCACAATCTCCTTTTTACTAATGAAAATAAACCTAACCTACCCAACTACTCTTCATATCTAGAACCTTCCATACCAGGCAACATCCTCGTAAAAAGTGAGTTCTGCAGATGCTGGGGATCAGAGCTGAAAATCTGTTGCTGGTTAAAGCGCTGCAGATCAGGCAACATCCAAGGAACAGGAAATTCAACGTTTTGGGCATAAGCCCTTCATCAGGGATTCCTGATGAAGGGCTTATGCCCGAAACATCGAATTTCCTGTTCCTTGGATGCTGCCTGATCTGCAGCGCTTTAACCAGCAACACATTTTCAGCAACATCCTCGTAAACCTTCTCTGCACCCTCTCCAAAGATTCCACATCCTTTTGGTAATGTGGCGACCAGAACTGTACACAGTATTCTAAATGCGGCTGAACCAGCATCATGTACAATTTTACCATGACTTGCCAGCTCTTATACTCAACACCCTGTCCAATCTTGTTATTTATCTGCTCCATTGTCTTTTTAGGTGATAGAGGTTGCTGGTTTGGAAGGTGCTATTGTAGGAGCTTTGGTGAGTTGTTGCAGTACATCCAGGCATTGATGGGCATAATGCCATTGGTGATGCAAGGAATGAACATTGAAGGTTTCAGATGGGGTGCCAGTCAAATAGGCTGTTTTGTCCTGGATGGTGTTGAGTTTCTGCATGTTGTTTCGAGTTACACTGATCCAATTGAGGAGCATTCCATCACTTTCCTGACTTGAGTCTTGAAGATGATGGACTGACTGTACATAGTTGAGAGTGTGATGCTGGAAAAGCACAGCAGGTCAGGCAGCATCCAAGGAGCAGGAGAGTCGACATTTCGGGCAAAAACCCTTCAACAGGAACGAGGCTGTGGGCTGATGGGGTGGTGAGATAAATGGGAAGGGGGTGGGGCTGGGACGGGAAGGTAACTGAGAGTGCGATAGGTAGATGAAGGTGAGGGTAATGGTCAGAGAGGAGGGTGAAGCAGATAGTTGGGAAAGAAGATGGACAGACAGATTATGAGGGCGATGCATAGTTGGGTGGTGAGTTGCTCGCTGCAAAATTCCCAGCCTCTGACCCTCTCAGGATGATGCCTGTGGTGAAATTCGATCTTTCTAATGCCATTTAATGTCAAAAGTGATGGTTGGATTTTCTCTTGTTGGAGATAGTCATTGCCTGACAGGTGTTGAGAATGTTTCTTGTCACTTCTTATACTGAAACCGCAAGTTATGAAGTTCATACTGCTTGGACACAGACTACTTCAAATGGTTCTGAACATTGTGCATTCATCAATGAATATTATCATGTTTGATCTCATGTTGAGGGGAAGGTTACTGATGAAGCAAGTGAAAATCATTGTGTCTGAGATATTACTATGATGGACTCCGACAGTGATGTTCATTGGCTGAGATGATTAACTTTCAACATCCACAACCACTCCCCTTAATGCTAGGTAGGGATTCAATCAAAGAAAAATTTTGCCTCAACTATAACTGACCAGATTTGCTGGGGAATCTTGATAATATTATAGGTCAAATGTTGCCTTTATCTTAAGGGGAATCAACATTGCTTTCCTTCTTGAGTTCAGTTCTCTTGTCTGTATTTGGATTAAGCCTGTAAGAAAGTCAGGAGCTGAGAACACAACTGTAGTATCAGTGAGTAGGCTATTTTTGTGTAAGTGCCACTTGATAGCACTGTTGACAACATCTTCCATCATGTTACAGATGATTAGAAGTAGACTTCTGCAGTGATAATTGGCCAGTTTGGACTTTTCACATTTTGTTTGTGGACAGAACATGCCTTTGCAATTTCCAACATTGCCAGGTAGATGCAAAACATTGCAGATATATTAGAAAATCTTGGCTCCCCACTTTGGCACAAGCTCACATTGTGAGTAAGGGGGACTTTGTAGTGTCAATAGGATTATGCACGCCATTTCATTTCTGGTAGCTTGGTTAATTACAGGTGGTCAGATATTTTATGTGATTTGGTACGACATAGTGATTTGTGCCTTTTCAGAGGGCGTTTAAGAGGTAATCATATTGCTGAGGATCTTAAGTCACAGGTAAGCCAGACAACCTGAGGATGGCAGATTTTTCTTCCTGAATGGACAGCAGATAGATTTTATTTTATGTGACTAGCTTTCAATTTCAAACAAATCTTTCCATCTGCTATGGTGGCTTTCAAACCCTGTCCTCAGAGAATTAGGTTAAGAATCTGAGCCTCTTGTCAATAGTACGCTGCTGCTACCATCGCCCAGGGAACTTTGGCATTTTGTCTTCTGGCTCAGAGCATGATGACCCATTTCACCAAAGTAATGTTGTTGAGGTTGCTTCCACTAAGAAATCATCTACTGTAAGCATTTCCTTTTGCGTGTTCAAGAGGCCATCTTTCCAACAGGCAGATGAAGCTTGTGTTGTGGTTCCCATTACTCATTCTTCATACTCTCTTTTAACTATTTGCTAATGAAATCTATGATAAATGAACATCAAAGCTGGCCTTCATTTTAAATTGAAAAATTTGAGCACTCTTTTGAATTCTTTTCACAGTTAAATGAGAAAAATGATTGCATTGCTTTGATCCTTACTGATAATTCAGTTATTCATAATTCAAAGCTGCAATTGTCTCTTATTTTAATGGTAGTTCAGTTGTAATAATAGTTCAATTTATTCATCATTCATAACATTTTAAAGTAGCTTCCAGATTTAGAAATATGATATTCAGTAACTCATGAAGTTGAATCCGTGTACTGGCTTCATATTTCCACCTGTATCTCCTTTTTTTTAAGCATTCCTCCCACTCAATAATCAGTCATTTTGTGCTGATTATACCTTTCATACAATGTTCACTGGGAAGCATATGTACTAAATATGCACTAAATGGGTTTGTTGAAGTGTCAGGTAGGAAAAGTTGGCTCTGGAGGGAGTGGGCGTTGGGAAGAGGCAGTTGATAGAGTCCGATGATTTACTATTCTCATCATAAAAAGAAGTTAGAGTACAGCTTGAAGTTAAAGTGGCTCATCACTTAGATTAAATTTGTGTTGTTAAATTGCACAAACAAATGCTTGATGGAGCTGCATTAAGGTTTAGGCTCGTAAGTGTAAATTCAGCAATCTTGAACTCTGTGGGGATTCTCACTCAATAACAGCACTCGGCAGAGATAGGGTCAATACAAGTGCCATTCTCTGTGCTATGTTCACCCTCAATGAGGCCTCCCTCTGGGAATAAAAGAAGAGAAAACTCAAACACATATAGAGCAGATTTCATAGTTATAGGATGTCCCAATAATGTTTGCAAATGTCAAAATTTCTTAGAGAACAATTGCGATATTGACTACATAATTTGTTCGTAGTAAATTAGTTGAGGAATAAATATTAGAGAAAGACAACTCCACCACACACTTTTGAAATAGTACCATAGATTTTTATCATGTACACCTCAAAGGAAAGGCACTTTTACTGTCTCATCTGAAAGCAAGGACCTTCAGCTGTTTAGCCTCCCCTTTGTTTTACACAGCTAGGCCATAAGTCAACAATCTTCTAGAGTTTGGAATGCTACAAAGCAAGCTGTGTCTGACAACTAGGCAGCATGTTTAGCCTCAATGTTGTCAGGTTAGGAGTGGAGTAGCTAGGGTTTTAATAAAGTTTAAGTAATGTTATAGAAAGCAAGGGCATGTGATTTACTAAAACCAGAAGTTTTTGAGAAGATAGACTCAAGCAAGACTGTTATAATATGAGGATAAGTTTGAAAGAATTTTAGGAGAGTGTTCGAAGAATAAGGAACAACACACAGCATTATTTACATCTAGTATCTTATGCAGTTGAACATTTCAGATCGTTTTCATACTGGAGGAATAAGAACAAAATGGAAATTGATAGTCAAAATTAGTTGTGGTAGCATAAAAAGAACATCATTTGCCTAAAGAAGACATCAGTAGGGAAAGAGGATTTCTGCTGGATACAAGATGTTGTGAAGTATTGAAGTGCACCTCATATGCAAAGAAGAGAATTGGAGGACTTGTGCTACGAATGTGTAGGTGTGTATTGTACTTTTAAGAGAGAGAGGAAGCTGGCAAGGACTGAAAGCACAGAATGTGCTGAGCAATTTAAAAATGTAACATTTGGTTGACACAATTAGCTGGATTGCCATGATACAAAAACAAATTCAAATTCAGCCCATTTGTTTAAATTATGCCCCAAAGACAAAATTCAATCAAATTTGAATTTTACTGTTTGGGATGACATAAAACCAATGAAATGGTCCAATGTTTTGGGTTATAAAACCGAACATTTTCAGCAGTTGGGGTAAAACAGCAAAGAACACCAACAAGGACAGAAGAAAATGAGGACTGCAGATGCTGGAGATCAGAGCTGAAAAATGTGTTGCTGGAAAAGCGCAGCAGGTCAGGCAGCATCCAAGGAGCAGGAGAATCTGCATGATGCCTGACTGCTGCACTTTTCCAGCAACAAATTTTTCAGCACCAACAAGTACAGACTTCTAGCCAAATAGCTCTCTGAAAGGTACCTGTCTGTAAGAAAGGTGTGCAGCAGGAGACCAAAGAAAAGGTTACCCAGGAAAATACAGATAAAGATCGACAGAGGGAATACTACAAAGGAAAATCAACAAAGCTGTTCGTTTTTTTTATCAGACCAGTGTTGTTGGTTGTTGAGGAAAAAAATAGGTTGAAGAGAATGGAGTTGTAAATGGTTGTTGTTTTAATGATCTATTTTGGATGTAAATAATAAAATTGTTAATTTTACTTTAGATATTGAAATCTGGGATTTGTTATTTGCCTCTCAAAATCTAACAGATTATGGCATGCAGTGAGCTTCTCTGTGTGTTGGGTTTAAATTAGCAGACAATAGACAATAGGTGCAGGAGTAGGCAATTCTGCCCTTTGAGCCTGCACCACCATTCAATATGATCATGGCTGATCATCCTTAATCAGTATCCTGTTCCTGCCTTATCTCCATAACCCTTGATTCCACTAAACTTGAGAGCTCTATCCAACACTTTCTTAAATGAATCCAGAGATTGGGCCTCCACTGCCCTCTGGGGGCAGAGCATTCCACACAGCCACCACTCTGGGTGAAGACGTTTCTCCTCATCTCTATCCTAAATGGGCTACCCCATATTTTAAATCCTCAGGTTCGGCACCCATCAGCGGAAACATGTTTCCTGCCTCCAGAGTGTCCAATCCTTTAATAATCTTATATGTCTCAATCAGATCCCCTCTCAGTCTTCTAAACTCAAGGGTATACAAGCCCAGTTGCTCCAGTCTTTCAGTGTAAGGTAATCCTGCCATTCCAGGAATTGACCTCGTGAACCTACGCTGCACTCCCTCAATAGCCAGAATGCCTTTCCTCAAATTTGGAGAGCTGAAAATGTGTTGCTGGTTAAAGCACAGCAGGTCAGGCAGCATCCACGGAACAGGAAATTCGACATTTCGGGCCAGAGAAACGTCGAATTTCCTGTTCCTTGGATGCTACCTGACCTGCTGTGCTTTAACCAGCAACACATTTCCAGCTCTGATCTCCAGCATCTGCAGACCTCACTTTTTACTTAAATTTGGAGACCAGAACTGCACACAGTACTCCAGGTGTGGTCTCACCAGGGCCTCTTTGCTTCTATACTCAGCATGCTATTAGCCTTCTTCACTACCTGCTGTACCTGCATGCTTACCTTCATTGACTGGTGTACAAGGACACCCAGATCTCTCTGTACTGCCCCTTTACCTAAACTGATTCCATTTAGGAAGTAATCTGCCTTTCTGTTCTTGCCACCAAAGTGGATACCCATACATTTATCCACATTAAACTGCATCGGCCATGCATCTGCCCATTCACCTAACTTGTCCAGGTCACTCTGTAATCTCCTCACATCCTCATCACGTTTCACAACGCCACCCAGCTTAGTATCATCAGCAAATTTGCTAATGTAATTGCTAATACCATCTTCTATATCATTAACATATATTTTAAAAAGCAGCGGTCCCAGTACTGATCCCTGCGGTACCCCACTGGTCACTGCCTGCCATTCCAAAATGGAGCCGTTTATCACTACTCTTTGTTTCCTATCAGCCAATCAACTTTCAATCCAAGTTAGTACTTTGCCCCAATATCATGCACCCTAATTTTGTTCACTAACCTCCTATGTGGGACTTTATCAAAATCTTTCTGAAAGTCCAGGTACACTACATCTACTGGATCTCCCTCATCCATCTTCAGAGTTACATCCTCAAAAAGTTTGCAAAAGATTAGTCAAGCATGATTTCCCCTTCATAAATCCATGCTGACTCTGACCTATCCTGTTACTCCTATCCAGATGTGTCGTAATTTCATGCTTTATAATAGACTCCAGCATCTTTCCACCACTGAGATCAGACTAACTGGTCTATAATTTCCTGCTTTCTCTCTCCAACCTTTCTTAAAAAGTGGTAAAACTTTAGCCACCCTCCAATCCGCAGGAACTGATCCCGAATCTATCGAACTCTGGAAATTAATCACCAATGCATCCACGATTTCTCGAGCCACCTCCTTCAGTACCCTGGGATGTAGACCATCAGGCCCCGGGGACTTATCAACCTTCAGACCTAAGAGTCTCTCCAACACCAATTCCTGGCAAATTTAAATTCCCTTAAGTTCAGGTCCTTCAACCACTGTTACTTCAGGGAGATTGCTTGTGTCTTCCCCAGTGAACACAGATCTGAAGTACCAATTCAATTCTTCTGCTATTTCTTTGTTCCCCGTAATATATTCCCCTGTTTCTGTCTTCAAGGGCCCAATTTTAGTCTAAACCATTTTTTTGCCTTTCACATATTAAAAAAACTTTTACTATCCTCTTTTATATTATTGGCCAGTTTACCTTCGTACCTCATTTTTTTCTCTGCGTATTTCCTTCTTAGTAATCCTCTGTTGTTCTTTAAAAGCTTCCCAGTCCCCCGTTTTCCCACTTATCTTTGTTATGTTATACTTTTTCTCTTTTAACTTTATATGTTTCTTAACTTCCCTCATCAGCCACGGCCACCCCTGCCTCCTCATAGGATCTTTCTTCCTTTTTGGAATGAACTGATCCTGCAACTTCTGCATTATACACAGAAATATCCGCCATTGTTCCTCCACTGTCATCCCTGCTAAGGTATTGCACCGTTGAACTTTGGCCAGCTCCTCCCTCATAGCTCCATAGTTCCCTTTAATCAACAAAAATATTGTCACTTCCGATTGTACCCTCTCCCTCTCAAATTGCAGATTGAAGCTTATTGTATTATGGTCACTACTTCCTAATGGCTCCTTCACTTCGAAGTCCCTGACCAATTCTGGTTCATTGCACAATACCAGATCCAGAATTGCCTTCTCCCTGGTCGGCTCCAGCACCAGCTGTTCTAAGTATCCATCTCTGAGGCACTCCACAAAGTCTCTTTCTTGAGGTCCAATACCATCTTGATTCTCCCAGTCTACCTGCATGCTGAAATTCCCCATAACAACTGTAGTAACATCTTTGCGACAGCCAATTTCAGCTCCTGATTCAACTTCCATCCGACATTCAGACTACTGTTTGGGGGCCTGTAGATGACTTCCAAGAGGGTCTTTTTACCCTTAGTATTTCTCAGCTCTATCCACACTGACTCTATCTCCCCTGATTCTAGGTTCCCCCCTCGCAAGGGACTGAATATCATCCCTTACCAACATGGCCATCCCACCCCCTCTGCCCTTCAGTCTGTCCTTACGATTGCACGTATAGCCTTGAATATTCATTTCCCAGGCCCTGTCCACTTGAAGCCATGTCTCAGTTATTCCCACAATATTGTATCTGCCAATTTCCAAAAGAGCCTCAAGCTCATCCACCTTATTTCTAATGCTTCGTGCATTCATATATAGAATTTTAATTTATTACTGCCCTCACCCTTCCCGTCAACTCCTATTTCAGTCACCCTAGTATGGTGATGAAACGTCTGAAAATGAACCTTCCAGCTCATCGAACAACCTACATCCAGAACCTCAACCTAAGCTACAAATTTTCTCAAAACTCACTAACATACAAATGTTGATGTTCCCACACATCAGCCACCATTTGTCTTTCCCGGTGATTGAGGTAAGGAGTTCAGAAGTCATTGTTGAAGGAGTCTGGATGTGTTGCTGCAGTTCAACTTGTGAATGGTGCATATTGCTGCTGCTCTTTGCTGCTGGTGAAGGGAGCACATGTTGCAACTGATTGATGTGATATCTATCAAGCAAGTCAGTTTGGCCAGTATGGTATCGAACTTCATGAGTGTTGTCGAAGCTACCCTGATATAGGCAAGTGGAGAGTATTCCATCATTGTCCTGAATTGCATGTTAGAGATCGTGGACAGACTTTGGAGAGATGAAAATCACAGAATTCTCAGCCTCTGGTTGTTCCTGTAGCCTCATTACTTGCATGACAGGTCTAACAAACTCGAGTCAATGTTAATGTTTTCTTGATTTTATGTAGTTTATGTGTTATGATTACCCCGCAGTTCTGTTAACTAGGAATTTCCTACCTGATTTTAGGAAGATCCAAAATAAGGATTCCACTCCCTCAATCCATTTTCCCACCAGAACAGATATGGCTTTATAAGATGCAGTTGGAGCATCCAAACATGAAAGCAGCACTGAAAGTTTTCCACTGAATTTGCAAGAGACACCACAAGACTGTAGTTTAGTTTCCAGCTTTCAAGGTATGGCAGGAGTATGCTAGAACATGCACTAATTTTCAAGACACTTCCTCTTAATGAAAAAGATGTTGAACCATAGAATCCCTATCGTGTAGAAGGAGTCCATTCAGCCCATTGAGCCCACACCAACGGTCCAAAAAACATCCCACCCACACCCATCCTCCCTACCCTAGCCCAGTAACACTGGACAACCATGGCTAGTCCACCTAACCAGACATCCCCAGACACTACTGGCAATTTAGCATGGACAATTCACCTAACTTGCACTTCTTTGGATTGTGGGAGGAAACCCACACATACACAGGGAGAATATGCAAACTCCACCCAGACAGTCACCTGAGGGTGGAATTGAACCCGAATCCCTGGAATGAGAACAGCACAAGAATTTATTTGATTCGGAGGCAGAACTTTACTGTTGATACGAACATGAACTCACGGGCAGCGATGTTAAAAGCCAAGACATATGTTAAAAGTAAGAATGTTAGCAGCAAGCAGCAAACTTACTTTAGACAAGTGATTATTTGCACCTTGCTGTCTGCTTGCCAGGTTTGGGCTGATGTTTTCCTTTTTCACTTTGCATCCCTGTTGTGAATAAATTTATGATTTGACATGGATGGAAGAGTTTGTAGAAAACAAAGAAATGTGGACGCTGAAAATCTGAAACAGCTACAGGAATGGCTGGAAAAACTCAGCAGGTCTGGCAGCAACTGTTTAGAGAAAACAAAGCTAATGTTTTCTTCGTCAGAACTAATTGTAGCTAGGAAGAGGTGGTATATTTTTGTCTTATTCATTCATGTGATAATGGCATCACTAACTAGGCCAGCATTTATCGCCCATCCCTAATTGTCCAGAGGGCAGTTAAGAGTCAACATTGCTATGGGTTTGGAGTCACATGTGGACCTGACCAGGTAAGGATGGCAGTTTCCTTCCTTAAAGGTCATTCATGAACCAGATGATTGGCAATGGATTCATGGCCATCATTAAACTTTTAATTCCAGATTTTTACTGAATTTAAATTCCACTATCTGCTGTGCTGGCATTCAAACCCAGGTCCACAGAATATTACATGGGTTTCTGGATTAACAGTTGAGCGATAATACCACTAGACCTAACATAAACTGAAGACGGGTTTATGAGGTGGGGGAGATGGGTGCAGGCAAGGTGGTTAAAAGAGTGTACAAAAGGTGGAGATGGAGTCCAGAGAGAGACAGAATAGTAGTTGGACAGACAAATGGATGAATAATGGTAAACCAAGGAGAGAAAAAAGTTGATAATGGGGACCATCAGTAGGTTCAAATGAGTTGGCTGTGATGAAAGCAGCCCATATAATGATGAGACTAGGAGTATGGAAGTGGATAAAGGACATGGAAGGAGATATTCAGGCCCTAAAATTATTGAACTCGACATTGAGCGCTTAAGGCTGCAGGGTCCACAAGCAGAAAATGATCTGCTCTGACAGATAACAGAGTTTGCAGTTTGCACCCATGATGACTATTGTCTGCTCATCCCTGGAAATGCTGATATATTAAAGCTACATTAAATAGCTTTCATGATTTGGAGTTGCCGGTGTTGGACCGGGGTGTACAAAATTAAAAATCACACAACACCAGGTTATTGTCCAACAGGTTTAATTGGAGGCACACTAGCTTTCGGAGCGATGCTCCTTCACCTGATGAAGGAGCGTCGCTCCGAAAGCTAGGGTGCTTCCAGTTAAATCTGTTGGACTATAACCTGGTGTTGTGTGATTTTAACTTTAAATAGCTATGTAACTGATCCATGAGCAATGATCAGTCAGCAGGGGCGGGGGAAGGTGACTGGGAACAAACTGGTGCCTCATATGAAACTTCAACAGCATCCCTCAGATGATATCTACATGCTGTGCCAGACTTCTCTATTGATCAATAATGGGGACATTTGAGATTTTGGTTAGATGGTGTTATTGCAGTGTTCAGAAAAAAATGCATTCTTAATATAGAATTTGTTACTCACAACCAACTTCCAAATTGCACTACTGCCGTACTTTGTGTGACAGCATCTGTCATGATATTCAGGGTGATAACACGGCTTATGATTATAAATATGAATCAATCTACCCACCAAACCAACTACACTGACAAAGGACATTTTTCTAATTCTATCATATGCAGGGCTGCAAGCTTCCTTATAGTGGGCGGCACGGTGGCTGTGGGCGGCACGGTGGCACAGTGGTTAGCACTGCTGCCTCACAGCGCCTGTAGACCCGGGTTCAATTCCCGACTCAGGCGACTGACTGTGTGGAGTTTGCACGTTCTCCCCGTGTCTGCGTGGGTTTCCTCCGGGTGCTCCGGTTTCCTCCCACAGTCCAAAGATGTGCGGGTCAGGTGAATTGGCCAAGCTAAATTGCCCGTAGTGTTAGGTAAGGGGTAAATGTAGGGGTATGGGTGGGTTGCGCTTCGGCGGGTCGGTGTGGACTTGTTGGGCCGAAGGGCCTGTTTCCACACTGTAAGTCTAATCTAAAACTGCAACTGACCAATTGCACATAAACATTCAAACTCTTTTTGCCCAATGTTGATTGTGCTGAAAACATTTGTAAAATTTTGCAGGACTGCTCATGAGAGGGAGTTTCGCATTCATGTCTAAGCCAGTTGAAGTGGAGTGATAAAGACTTGAGATTGTGTAAGGGTGGTGGGGGGGGGCGCAGAATTGGATGTGAAGAATTAGACCATACGAACCGTAAGACATAGGAGCCTAATTGGGCCATTCGGCCCAACGATTCTGCTCCCCTTTTCGATCATTCTCCTGCATTCTTCCATAATCCATGATCCACTTACTAATTGAGCACATATCTATCTCTGTCTTAAATACACTTAGTGAGCTGTCCTCAACAGCATTCTGTGGCAATGAATTCCACAGATCCGTCACTCTATGGCTAAAGAAATACCTCCTCATCTCAGGTCTAAAAGGTCATCTCTTCGCTCCAAAACTCTGCCCTTCAGTCCTAGTCTCTCTACTAATGGAAACATCGTCATCACATTCACTCAATCTGGGCCTGTCAGTGTTCTGTAAATTTCAATGAGATTCCCTCTCATCCTTCTAAACTCCATTGAGTACAGACCCAAAGTCCTCATATGACAAGCCTTTCATCACTGGAATCATTCTTGTGAACCTCCTCTGGACCCCCTCCAAGGCCAGCACATCGTTCCTTAGGTAAGGAGCCCAAAACTGCTCACAATATTCCAAATCCAGTCTGAGCAGAGCTTTATACAGCCTTAAGCAGTGGATCTCTGCTTTTGTATTCCAACCCTCTTGAAAGGAATGTAAACATTGCATTTGACTTCTTAACTGCCAACTGAGAATAATAGGAAGGAAAGAGGTGATTGTACAGAGAGTTGATCCCATGCAGAGATTTGAAACTGAGGATGTGCATTTGAATATTGTGACGTGCCTGGGAATCAGTGCAGATCAGTGAGTGTGTAGGAGCTGGGTCAATGGGAGCTGGTGTAAATCAACAGTTGTTTGCATTAATTCTTCCTCCACACTTTCTGCCACTCACCTGGCAAAGTTATGATGAGAGAACAGGAAAATTCCTGAAAATATTCCAGGTAAGAAAGTCCAGTCAGACATTCAAAACCCATTTTAAGGAGCGCAACGCTGTTGGATTCAAGCAGTCAAAGTGATATGTAAAACTCAGATAATAGTCTACTTGTAAATGTTACTACATGATATATAATCATATTAGTAGTTAGCACTTAATGCATTACCAACGTATTTAAAATAAAGCAGTAATATCGCAATATCCCTTAGCATTCTCATTGCTCATCGAATGTAAATACTTTTTAATAGCAGCTGTTTGTGGATTTGACATGTGATGAGAATTTTCACTGCCATACATTGCACATTTTATGAAGCTTTCTCGATCAATGAGAGTTCGATACAACTCAGTTGAAATAAGAGGATTGAAATGTCAAAAACCATAAATTACAACTTGAAACCAGAACACTGTTGATACTGTCACTTTAGGTCGCATGATGTGGTTTATTCACTCTCCTCTCTGATGTGGTTCAGCCAGCAACTCAGCTCCTCAAAGAACTGCATCACAACTTTCTTGGTGCAGTGAGAGAGTGGTGACAAATACAAGGACAAATGAATGAAATCCCTCACAACAGAAAATTATTTGGTTATTTTCAGTTTGGGTATACAATGAAATTCAAGAATGTGTGCTGTATGCTTATTTTAAAAATTCTTAAAGGTCCCAAAAGAACAGCAAGAAGTTGAAATGGAAGGTTCACGTTACTGTAAGATCCATCTTGGCATTTAATCAGGTTTAAGAATAAATACAAGTTGGTTTTTCTTCTTGCATGTTATAGCAGCATATATCAGATTTGTCATTAGATTATTGATCTAGAGAGAGAGAAACAACCTCCGATTAGAAAAGCAGCGAACTGTACTTATGTGAGTAACTCTATTAAGTCTGTGGCCTACACACTGGGAGAGTGGTGTCCCCTGTGATAGCTAGTCTGCTGGGGGGAAGGGGGTAGCGTTTGTGGGGAAGGGAAGAGTAGGAACTGCAAGCGATGGGGATGCCTGCTAGATAGGTGCAAGGGGAGCAAGCTTCAAGTCGAGGAATAAATCAGAAGTAAGATGAAGTCCTCTTCTTACTGATATAATGGAGGCAGTTAAGATGCAAGAGCTTCAGAAGTTTGACACTATCCAGGTCAAAGCAACTCAGTTGATCACCACCACACCCACAAATATCCACTCCTTCTAGGACATTCAGCAGCTGCGGTGTGTAGCATCTACAGAAACTCACCAAAGATCTTCACGTAGTACCTTCCAGGTACATGACCACTTCCACCTAGAAGGACAAGGGCAACAGATACATGTGAACAGGGCCCATTTGCAAGTTCACCTCAAAATCACACGCCATTCCGACTAGGAAATACCATTTATTCAGTGTCGCTGGATAAATATTCTAGAATTCTCTCCCTAGTGTCATTAAATGTTTACCCATAGCATATGATCTGCAGCAGTTCAAGAATAAAGCTGACCACCACCTTCTCAAGGACAGCTAGGGATGGGCAATCAATGCTGTGCCAGCCAGTGAAGCTCACATTCTGTAAACAAATATTAAAAAACTGGACAACCCTTGATCTAGAAAAATGAATCCAAATTTCACTGCAGTATCTTGGTAGGTTAAAGTAATTTAACAAAATAATTCTGGAATTAATAACGAGGTGACCATGAATTACTCCTGGACTATTGTCACAGCAATGTTCTTTAAAATTGCATTCTCGGGTGTATTCATGGAGCTGGTTCATCAGCACCTTCTCAAAGAGGATTCAGAAAAGGCAATAACTGTTGGCCTTGCCAATGATGCCCCCATGCCTTGTGAGCAAAATTTGAATAATTGACACATAATGCTAGTATTATAGAAGTTTTGTGACACCTGTACATTGATTAACTAACTGATAAAATTGGCTCTTGGTAATTCCACATACTTCTCTTCAAGTGTTAAATCATAAACTAAAATTGATCCAAATTGCAAACCTTTTTCAGGATGTTGGGCATTGCTATAAGGTAAAGACAAATTGGCCAGGGCCTGAGGAAGAAGCCCTTGTTTATTCTCAAAATAGTGCACTGCAACATTTTGCATTAAACTGAGAGCAGGCAGGGATTCAGTTCATCACCTCATCCAAAGTACTGCACCACCGACAGTGCAGCATTGTCATATGTACTGTCCGGGCGTATCAGCCAACATTTTGTGCTCAAGTCTCAATCTTCTGACTCAGAGGCACGGTGGCACAGTGGTTAGCATTGTTGCCTCACAACACCAGAAACCAGGGTTCAATTCCCGCCTCAGGCAACTGACTGTGTGGAGTTTGCACGTTCTCCCCGTGTCTGCGTGGGTTTCCTCCGGGTGCTCCGATTTCCTCCCACAGTCCAAAAATGTGCAGGTTAGGTGAATTGGCCATGCTAAATTGCCTGTAGCGTTAGGGGAATGGGTCTGGGTGGGTTGCGCTTCGGCGGGTCGGTGTGGACTTGTTGGCCCAAAGGGCCTGTTTCCACACTGTAAGTAATCTAACCTAATCTAAGATGTAACTGACCCAAGGCTGATGCAAAAGCAAACCTCTCATGTAATTGTAAAGAACACAATTATTTCCATTTATACATATGAAGCAGCTATTTGTAATGTAACACATATTAAACAAACTAAAACTGACTTTTAAATTGCAACATAACAAAGGATGCCTTTTTTTAAAAAAAAGGATTTAATTTCTGCACATGCAGCCAAACATGCATGGAGGGGAAATTTCTTTTTCTTACAGAAAGCTGTGCAACTTTGGAACTCGCTGCTTCAGCTAGCAGCGGAAGCAGGATACATTTAAGGCAGAGGGAGATAGATTCTTGTTAGGGAAGGGAAACAATGACTAACAGGATAGATGGAATTGTAGGATTCAGAACACCGACAAATCAGCCACAATCTTATCCATGATCAGACCAGTTTGAAGGATCAATTGGATCACAGCCGCTCCTAATTTGAACATTTGTGTACATCATACACAGGCATCTAACCTGGGCTACACTGAGCAATTTCTGCAAAAATGCTGGATGTGTTAAAAAAGAAGGAACAATGCTTCCAAAATCACTCCACTCGGTACGCAACTTTCATTTGACCTTTGGCTGCTCAAGCACATTCATTATTATGGTCTTATCATGCAGATATTTGAGTGATAACAATGTTAATACATTGTGTTCACTGAAGACACAATTAGACACACTGCATAAACAAGGAAGGTGTCTTGTATGATAATCAGCCACCAAATTAAAGTCAAGAGCCTAGGACTCAAATGTAATAGTATTCAAATTGGAATGAAATTGCAGCAAAAAAAAATTGTTAGGCATAAAATGCAGTCTGTAGTGTGATTGATTGTGCAGTTGACATTCAGAAGTAATTTTGTAGATGACGTCTGATAAAAGGGATCAATTATAGTTGCAATGCAGTAGAATAATTTCTGTAAAATGACTAAGATAATAGGCTGCCTTAAACATATCATTTTAAACATTGAAGCTATGATATGTATTAATTTTGCTGATTTAAATTATTAAACATGTTAAATTTGCATTTATTAAAAGAAACAGTTCACTTGGCAATAACCTAAAATCTGTGAACTTTTGTAATTAATGGAAGTAAATGACTTGAACATATCAATATCAAGCTGTTTTTTAACAGTGCCACAATTTATTTTATGATGGTTCGCCAATGGAACATTGGCTTCTTGATAAAATCCAAAGATGCATGCCAGGGGTGCATGACAACATTGCTTATATAACACTTTAAAAATAGTCAAAGATCTCAAGGCATTGCATGGGCGAGTTGTCTGTCAAAATGTGATCACTAGCAACATATTAGGGCTGAGAGCAAAAACTTGTTTAAAGAAGTTACTTCAAAAGAGTGTCTCAAAGAAGAAAAGAAAGGAAAAGAAATTGAGAGGATTAAGGAGAGAAGTAAAGAGCTTAGGGCTTAGTAAACTGAAAGAGAAAGTGAGGACTGCAGATGCTGGAGATCAGAGTCGAAATGTGTAGTGCTGGTAAAGCACAGCAGGTCAGGAAGCATCTGATGAGCATGAGATTCGATATTTCAGGCATAAGCCCTTCATCAGGAATGTGAGGGAGGGGGGCAAGGGGCTGACAGATAAATTGGAGGGTGGGAGTAGAGCTGGGAGAAGGTAGCTGGGAAGGTGATAGGTAGATAAAGGCAGGGGGGTGATGGTGATAGGTCAGAGAGAAAAGTGGAGCAGATAGGTGGGAAGGAAGATGGACAGGTAGAATGGTTCAAGAGGGCGGTGCCGAGTTGGAGGGTTTGACCTACGATGAGGTAGGGGAAAGGGAGATGAGGAAACTGGTGAAGTCCACATTGATGCTCTGTGGTTGGAGGGTCCCAAGGCAGAAGATGAGACACTCTTCCTCCAGGTGTCAGGTGGCTTGGATTTGGTGGTGGAGGAGGCCCTGGACTTCAATGTCCTTGGTAGAGTTGGGGGTGTGATGTGGGTGCAGGTTTTACACCCCTTGCAGTGGCAAAGGAAGGTGCCCGGAGTGGATGGCGGGCGGCTTTGGCCTAATGACAGAATCACAGAGGGAATAGTCTCTGCGGAATGCTGATAGGAGTAGGGAGGGAAATATATCCCTGGTTGTGGGGTCTGATTGTACGTGGCAGAAATGGCAGAGGATGAAGCACTGTATCTGGAGATTAGTGGGGTTGAAGGTGAGGACCAAGGGACCCTTGTTGAAGTTGGAGGAGTGGGGTTTAAGGGTGGAGGTGTGGGAAGTGGAAGAGATGCGCTAGAGGGCATTGCTGACCATGTGGGAGGGGAAATTGAGGTCCTTGAAATAGGAGGCCATCTGGGGTGTCCTACAGTGGAATTGCTCCTCCTGGGGGCAGATACGGTGGAAGCAGAGAATTGGGAATAGTGGATGGCACTTTTACAGGAGGGGTGGGAGGAGGTGTAGTCCAGGTAGCTGTGGGTTTGAAATAGATATGGAGATGGAGATGGAAAGGCCCGGGAAAGGGAGGGAGATGTCTGAGATGGTCCAGGTGAACTTGAGTTCAGGGCAGAAGGTGTTCATGAAGTTGATGAACTGTTCAACCTCCTTGTACAAGCACTAGGTGGCGCTGATAGCATCATCAATGTAGCGGAGGAAAAGGTGGGGAATGGTGCCAGTGTAACTGTGGACGATGGGCTTTTCCACATATTTGACAAAGAGGCAGGCATAGCTGGGGCCAATGCACGTGCCCATGGCTACCCGCTTGGTCTGAAGAAAGTGAGAGGATTGGAAGGAGACGTTGTTGAGGGTGAGGACCAGTTCCACCAATCCAATGAGTGCATCAGTGGAATGGTACTGGCTGGGTAGGCAAGAGAGGAAGAAACAGAGGCCTTTGTCATGGCGGATGGACCTATACAGGGATTGGATGTCCACGGTGAAGATGAGACATTGGGGACCAGGAAAATGAAAGTCGTGGAGAAAGTGGAGGACGTGAGTGGTGTCCCAAATGTACAAAGGAACTGCGATTATCCGAACAACACTGGTGGGGAGTATTTAGTTTGGTGAATTGAATTCTGGATAATTGAATGCTGGATAATTGAGTCACCGGAGATGGAAATGGAAAGGCCCGGGAAAGGCAGGGAGGTGTCTTAGATGGTTCAGGTGAACTTAAGTTTAGGGCGGAAGGTGTTCATGAAGTTGATGAACTGTTCAACCTCCTTGTGCAAGCACTTGGTGGCGCTGATAGCATCATCAATGTAGCGGAGGAAAAGGTGGGGAATAGGGACCAGGAAAATGAAAGTCAGGGAGAAAGTTGAGGGCGTGAGTGGTATCCCAAACGTACAAAGGAACTGCAATTATCCGAAGGACACTGGTGGGGAGTATTTAGTTTGGTGAATTGAATTCTGGATAATTGAATGCTGGATAACATAGTTTAGCCAAGCATTGGGACCTTGCGATCTTGCTGGATAATCCGATATTTGGATCATCAAATGCCAGTTAATCTAATTCCTCTGTATGTGGGGAGAACCTGGACCAAGGGGGACAGGGCAGTGTCAAGATATGAGGAGATAGGTTTGGTATGGCAGAAGCAGGCTGAGACGATGGGTTGACTGGGGCTAACTGTGTAGAAGTGCTCTCTCCTGAATGGTCTAGCTCTAATTCTCAGACAATGTTGAATAAAAGAGCCTCTCACCGACTTCTGGATGTTATACTTGTGCTGTTAATGTCACAATGTTTATTTACACAAGGTTGAAATTTTAAGATGCTTATCAGCCATTCTATTGGGCTGCAATGAGGTGTTGCCTTTCACTGGCTCGTTTAGATTGCTCCCCTCAACTCCCTCCAGCTGTATCTATTATGGGGATGACTTCTGCATGTGATGTGGCTCAGGGGATGGGAACAGAAGCTATTCTGCCACTTGCTAAATGGCAGCAAGGATTGTAACTGTACCCTATTGTAATCTTAACTCGACAGATTGGTTACATAGGGCCTTTTAGTAAACAGTCATTCTACATTCCTGCCCAGTTCGGGAGCTGGCCCTTTCATGGTCCATCCACTGCCCTCGGGGGCAAGTAAATTCTACCCGAAATTTTCACGTATTTCTTGACGTGAGAAACAGATGGGTTTCCGCTGAATGAAAGCACAAAAGAGATGAAGAGCTTATGCTCAAAACATTGACTTTCCTACTCCTCAGATGCTGCCTGACTGGCTGTGCTTTTCCAGCACACACCTTTTGGCACAAAAGAGGTGCCTGGTTAGGGTTGTCCTGGCTCTGATTCACATTCACATTTTGAGTTAGTTCATGTGGCCGATGTTTCCCATGCTGACTGAGAATGATGTGTGGGCGTGCATGCATCGCAATCTGGTTATTGTTGTCACTTCAGTGGAAAGCACCATGTCTGATCCTGATCCCACATGCTGTAGCAGACAACTCTTTGTGTCAATTTAACCAGCAACATGGGAAGCTTCTGTGTGTGAGAAGTGCCACAGCTTTGCTGCAGTGTGTATTGTGAAGTGAAAGCAGTTCTCTGATATGCCCAGCCAGTCCTGAGTATGTTATAATTCAGAGTAGTTCTCCAGCATGATCATTCTCATCTCAATTATCAGCACCTTCAAAACCTTCAAAGAATTGCACACCTTTGTATGAGCAATCTCAAAATTGGCTGCAACAACATATATTTATAGAGCAGTTTTAATGTTGTCAAATATCCAAAGCTCGAAAACAAAATGGAGCAAAATCAATTGATGTGAGAAGCTAAACACAGTCAATAAAAATGAAAATTGAAAACAAACAATCAGTTCCAAACATAACTTCTCCCTTTATAATCCTGATTCAAAATGCAAATGGCCAGGATTTTTGTGTATTAATGCCCATATAGTGCAAATGGAACCTTATGTCAAGACACAGTGCTGTACAAGATTCTCATGATTGTGGCATAATTGCTGTTTCCAGAAGTACACAGCTGAAAAATTGGCCTGACAGCTGTTGATTGCTGCTAGCTTAACTTCTTCCCAAGTGGGAAGGCACTTTACATAGAACATAGAACAGTGCAGCAAAGTACAGGCCCTTCAGCCCTCGATGTTGTGCTGGCCTTTTATGTGACTAACCTATATACTGAGAAAGTCTATAGCCTTAAAACTTGTCTTTAAACATTTAGACTAAAATGTAATGCTGAATTATTCAATACATTCACTGCACTAGAAAATAGGCAAACAGGAAGGCTCAGAAAAAGGGGGTAATTTAAATAATGCAAAAGATAGGGGCACCTGGGCTGACCAAGTGATAACAGGGTGCTGTAAGGCAGTTAAGAACTTTTGCCTTAGCATCGGTGAATCAGTGTGAACAGGACACCAAGTGATAACATTCACAGCCGTTCCCTTATGAAATTAATGACAGTTTTTGAATCTGACCCTGAAACGAAACTCGGTCCGATCAAAAGCTTTGTAATTAACGATTGGATCTTGTCCACTATAATGGATTCTTATTACCGCTTGCAAGTGGGTCAGACACAGAGAGAAAAAAAAGTTTTTGCTGTTATAAAACTCTGACTTGAGAGTTCAAAAGGACACTAGAGAGAGAGACTATTTTAGTGCTGAGGCTGTTGAAGCCAGTAGAAAATTAACTCTTAGTGCTTATCTGCTATGGATTGAATTTAATTGCATTTTGGGACTTATGATGATATTGAGTAGCCATTACCAGTTATTAAATACAGCCTCTGTAAAAGGTAATATTGATGAAGCCTTAATTTGCTATCCTTGCATACCACTCTACAGACCTTACAGACTGCTCCACTGTCAATTCTAACTAACCTAACTAATCAGATCTTAAGTCATATTTGAATTTGAGGCTAATTAATCATTTTAAATACAACCTTGCAGCAACATTTCAGCCTCAGGTACAGAATGATTCTGTGCTTAAGATAAAGAGCAGGAACCTGCTTCTAGCTTAAAATTATTCTAAACCTAACATTGAAGAGGTTCTGACACAATCTGTTGGGAAGCCATTTCATGGTCAAAAGATTTCCCTCCTTGCTAAGAAGCCATTTCATAAAACAATGATATCAGACATGCGAGCTGTGTAAGGTTACCTTATGACATCTCCCATTTAATTTAGATTGGTACTTCTTTATAGAAACTTATCTCGCCGCAGACGCCTAACTCCCACCTAATGGATAGCTCAAGGCCTGTGGGAGTGATCAGTCAAACGCACACAGACCTGTCAGTTAACTTTCCTTTCTTACAAATCATTGTCTTTCACTGTTATCTGTCTAATTAAGAACATGCAATGGTCTTGTAAACTTTTGTATAAAGGAAGCCACTTTGTATCAGTACATCAGAGTAGCCTGCTGGGGCACTTGAAGAGCTGGTACCCTACTCTCCTAGGTTATTAGAACCTAGTTAGTTTAGCTTTAAGGTATCAGTGCTATGTTGTAACAGTGATGCTATTGGTGAATAAAGGGGATGACTAAAATTAAACTAAACTGTCTGTAAGAGGTTTTTATTCCAGACTTCCAAAGAGTACGATCTCCGGAACAAACCAAGAGAGAGGCTTTACAGGTCTGAGTTCACAAGGGATTCCCTGGACCATCTCAACTCTGTACTTTAACAATACCCTTCATTATACCATCTTCCATGTACCTATCCAAAAATTGCTTAAATGTCCCTACTGTATTTGATTCTACTAGTACTGCCGACAGTGTATTCCACACACCCAGCACTCTCTGTGTAAAGAACCTGCCTCTGACATCTCCCCTAAACCTTCCTCCAATTATCTTAAAATTATGCCCCCTCATGGTAGGCATTTCCGCCATTGGGAAAAAGTCTCTGGCCATCTACTCTATCTCTGCCTCTCAACATCTTGTACACCTATATCAAGTCACCTCTCATCCTTCTTCACTCCAATGAGATAAGTTCTACCTCCCTCAACCTTTCTTCATAAGACATGCCCTCCAGTCCAGGCAGCATCCTGGTAAATCTTGTTGGCACCCTCTCGAAAGCTTCCACATCTTTCCTATAATGAGACAATCAGAACTGAACACAATATTCTAAGTTTGGTTTAACCAGGGCTCTATAGGGCTGCAGCATAACCTCGCGGCTCTGAGACTCAATCCTCCTGCTAATGAATTCCTATAGTGTGGAAACAGGCCCTTCGGCCCAACAAGTCAATACCGACCTTCCAAAGAGTACCCCACCCAGGCCCATTCCCCTACCCTATATTTATCCTGACTAATGCACCTAATCTACACATCCCTGAACACTATGGGCAACTTAGCATGGCCAATTCACCTAACCTGAACATCTTTGAATTGTGGGACAAAACCGGAGCACCCAAAGGAAACCCACGCAGACACTGGGAGAATGTGCCAACTCTACACATTCGTCCGAAGTGGGAAGCGAACCTGAGTCCCTGGCACTGTGAGGCAGCAGTGCTCACCACTGAGCCACCATGCCACCCTAATGAGGTCTACCGTGCCAATGGAGCTCCAGCTCCAGTTCCCTAACAGTCTGTAAGGAGCTGGAGTTGGGTGCATTCTCACAGGCAAAGTCAGCAGGGATCCTTACCAGCCCCCGATCTGTGCTTTCACCACTCCCGCTGCTGCCATGGAAGCCAGTGGTTCACGAGGTAAGTATTTAAGAGGAAAACCTACCTTCCCGGCAACCCCTTAGTCCTTTCATTGTTCCTACTGCAAAAATGGAGGCCGCTGATCCACTTTGTTATGTTCAGTTTTTTTAACTCAATATCTAGCTTACATGCACAAGCAATAGTTTTAGTCTGACACTCCTGAGAAAAATTTCTACATCAACAAGAACTTTCATTTATTTAGTGACTTTAGCAGAGTAAGATATCCTACAGTGCTCAGCAGGAACATTTGTAAACAAAATTTGTTGCTGAGCCATTTAAGAGAGATATTAAGTCAGATAACCAAAACCTTAATCAAAATATTAGTTTTTAAGGGGTGCCTTAAAGGAGTGAGAGAGAGTGAGAGAGAGAGAGACAAAGAGAGAGGAGAAGGGAGGAAATTGCTGAGCTTGGGGTCCCAGCAACTGAAGGCATGACCACCAATGTTGGGGCAATTAAATTTGGGCAAGAACAGAAGGCTAGAATTGGAGGAGTGCAGATATTTCAGAAGTTCAAGAGGCAGGAAGAGATTAGAGGGCAAGGAGATATACTGAAGAGCCATCTGGACTCTCTTTCCATGGATGCTGCCTCACCTGCTGTGATTTCAAGCATTTTTTGTTTTCAGTACAGATTCTAACATCTGCAGTAATTTGCTGCTATGAAGAGATACAAAGGAACATAGATTATCCGAATACCAATTATCCGAAAATCGGATTATCCAAAGGAGATCTCGAGGTCCAGACAGAAACATTACATCAAAGATGGGTGTCCAACACTGACCGTGTCTTTTGTTTACATTGATTAAAAGTCCTGCCGAATACAGTCCCGGACTGATGGGAGCACAGGCACTGTCTCTCAATGATTGACCTCCCCCCCTCTCTCTCCACAACCCCATCCCCCACAATTTCCCTGGAGTTCTACACAGGCGTGTACCCTAAACCACCCCCCCACTCTTCCCAGATAATCTCTCCAGCATTTTCCTGTACAGGGCAAAGGTGGAAATAGTCAAAAAGTTGCAGTAAAACGGAAGGGGTGTGTGTGCGTTTGTGTGTGTGTGTGTGTGTGTGTGTGTGTGTATTTGGAGACTCACCCCCCCAAACAGCAGTAGCAGAGCAGCAGTCCTGTTGTTGGTGTCCAGACCAGCTGCCCCAGAGAGGAGGTGCGTGGGGGATGGGGGGAGGGCGGGCAGGGGGTGGTGATGGGATGGACGGTGGACAGTGTTGGACTGGGTTGGACAGAGTTCGGGGCAGTGTTGGGGGGGTGGTGTTGGATGGTGTTGGGGGATGGTTTGGGATGGTGCTGGGGGCGGTGAGGACATGATTGGAAGGCAAGCAGGGGGTGATGTTGGACAGGGTTGGAGATGGGCGGGGGAGCAGGGTTGGACGGGGTTGCGGGTGTGGGGGCTCACACGCACTGTGATACTCCCTTATCTCCTGAACAGGGAGCAGACTTTACAGAAAACACCGAGCCCCAGAGGAAAGGCATTGAATCGATTAAACCGAATAATCAATTATCTGAACGAAATAGTGCCCGCCGATCTCGTTCGGATAATCGAGGTTCCTCTGTATACTGTTAGTTGCAATCAACTCACACTTCAGTAGGTTATGTTGCAAAAGTGATTAAGATGGTAGATCTAGGATACAATCTGTATGCCGTGAGATAAAGTCATAGAGTCATACAGCACAGAAACAGACCCTTCGGTCCAACTCATCAATGCCAACCAGCTTTCCCAAAACAAACTAATCTCATTTGCCTGTGTTTGGCCCATATGTCTCTAAACCAGTCCAAATTATTTTAAATGTTATAATTGTAACTGTACCTATCATTTCCTCTGACTGTTAATTCCACACATTCACACCACTCTTGGTGTGATAACCTTGCCTCTCATGTCCCTTTTTAATCTTTCTCCTCTCACCTTAAATCTATACCCTCTAGTTTTATATGACATCATCACAGTGGGTGATGGTTATGGTACAGCTCAGTATGAATCCTTTCAGACTGATATACAACAATTTCAACTGGATCCATGGAGAATTATCATAATTGTGCTGAAAGCTGAGATGGACTCCGAGAATGTTCAGTTGATACTGGTATTTGATCAACAGAGTTTAACTGTAAGCAAATGACTTGTCAATTGGCTCAACTGAAACCAGTTATCTTACTTGTTGAGTGCAGTGCATCGAGTTGATACATTTGCCAATCTAATTAATACCAGTTAGTTCCACAGCGCTCACCAAAGCAACTGTTGCAACTTCACTCCACTGGGAGTCTGTTCCATGTGCATATCACTCTGCGTGAATAACTTTCTCCTAGCTTTCTCCTGAAATTTTCCATTTGTTGGCTAAAATCTGTGGCTCCATGTCCAAGTTTCTTCTTGTAATTTCAGCTACATATCCAGATGCATCTCCTCCAAAGTGTCTTATCACTTTATAAATCTTTACCAGGTTACCTGTCCATCTTCTCCTTTTGTCAGCATCACAAATTTCCCAGCCGTTCCTTTTAAAGTCAAGATCATTCCTGTGGTTCATTTCTGAATCACCTTCAGAGTGTGAAAGTTATTGGGCATAACTGGGCATGATCACTGGACTCAAATGGGCAAGGTTCTTGACCGTGTATTTCAGTCATTAGAACATAATACTTGAGTCTAATTTTAACTTCTAACACATAAACAAGGACATTTACCCCTGACCATGTCAACTCCTTGGGCAACATGGTGATTTGTTAATTAGAAATAATATGTCCAGCTTTGTACATTTCAGTTTAAAAATAGACAACTTTTAATTCTAGATTGTTATTGAAGTCAAGTTTCACCATCTGCCATGATAGAATTCAAACCCATGTCCACAGCACATGAGTCTGGGACTTTGGATCCAGTGCATTAATCCAGTAATAGTATCACTAAGCCACTGCTTCCCTAGCAACCGGTGAGATTCACATTAGCGCAAATATAAGTCTCAGTGACCAGGAAAGGCATCGCAGGCTGCCATGGACAAAATTCAGGAGCTGATTGACCAGCAACACTCAACTCTAACATTGGAATAACATCCCAGAGTGAGCAATCAAAGTCCAGCTTTCATGTGGATTTGGGATTGTCAACCCTATAGAGTTGTCCTGGAATCTCCAAGATTAAAAATTAATCTCCCAGATACTGTTGAGAAAAGTCAGAGGTCTTTCGAAGAATTACATATCTGTCATCCTTTGAAAACCTTTGTGAATCTATTACACAAATATCAGTGTTTGAAGATGGCAGGTCTTTTGGAAGCTTCAGGAATATGGTTAACCAGAATTGGCAACTTTTACTGAGAAACATTCAACCAGCCACCATAGCCAGTAGCCACATCAAATCTTTTTTTATTATTATTCATTTGTGGGATTTGGGTGTCGCTCCAAAGGTATCCTTCAAACAATTCACTTCATATTTCCCTACATTGAACTTCATCTGACACTTGCCTAGTGTCCTTTCCAAGTTTGACACTATCTTCAAACAGTTTACATTGCCTTCAAGTTTTATATCATACAGAATTTTGAAAATTGTGCCCTACACACCTGGGTCTAGATCATCAGTATATGTCATGAGATCTAAAGAGCTCACTCTATTTCTAAAACCTTTCTTTAAAATTACATAAATAAACAGGAGGTGGCAGCTATTCAATCTTTTCATCTATTCTTCCATTCAGTTAGATAATGACAAATTTCTATCATTTCAATTACCCACCTCGTTGTTGTACCCTTAATATTCACATTTCCCATGATCCATGAATTTTTTTTTTTAAATTTCCAGTTGACTTCCAAACTCAACATGTTAAGGATTCTGTGTCGAGAGTGTGGTGCTGGAAAAGCACAGCAGGTCAGGCAGCATCTGAGGATTTCCACTACCCTTAATGTGAAGAAATAAGTTTTGTTTTATATTACTCCTTTTTCTGGGAATGTAAGGAGAAAATTAAAGGCAATAAATCAATAACAGCTCATTTTAATGGACTAGCATGAAATCACAATCATTAACAATTTTAGAAATCAAACAAAATTATCTTTCCCTTCAAGTTTCTAACATTGTGGATTAGACCAGTTGGATGCTGAGGGAGAACACTGCTCTCAGGGGTTCACCTTTTGGATGAAATGTTACATCAAACCACATCAATTGCAACTAAAAATAACCCATGAAATGTAAAATTGAGTCACACTTGCCCACTGAACAGCAGGGATTTCCTGATGTTCTGGTTAATATTTTATGCCTTGAGCAACACCAAAATTCAGATCATTTTGTCAATATCCTATTGCTGTTTGTCGGCATTTATATGGTCAAATTGATTGCTGCATTTCTCTACATTACAACAGTGAAGGGATACTTTGAAAATAATTAATTGGCTCTAAAGTGAGGTTGTCGGGGTTGCAGAGTTTGAGTTATAGGGAGAGGCAGAAGAGACTGGGGCCATTTCCCCTGGAGTGTTGGGAGGCTGAGGCGTGACTTATAGAGGTTTAAAAAATCATGAGGGACATGGATAGAATAAATAGACAAGGGTAAGGGAGTCCAAAACTAATGGCTATAGGGTTAAGATGAGGAGAAAGGGTTTAAAGCAGACCTAAGGGCCAATGTTTACACACAGAAGGTGTTGTGTAAATGGAATGAGCTGCCAGAGGAAGTGATGGACGTTGGTACAATTACAACATTTAAAAGGCATCTAGATGGTTTTATGAATAGGAAGGGTTTAGAGGGATACAGGCTAAATGTTGACAAATTGGACTCGATGAACTGAGGATATCTGATCAGCATGGATGAGTTGGACCAAAGGTTCTGCTTCTTAGCTGTGCATCTCTAACACCCTATGACTCTAAAGCCCTTTGTATTGTCCAAACATCATGAAAGGTACATTGTAAATGCAGGACTATTTTTGCATTTACATATTACTTCTTTCAAAAACAAAGTACTTACCTTAATTTTACAAGTGTTTTACAAGGTGGCTTTTCCAAGTTTTTATGCAAAGGATGTGGGATAATAGGCTTCATCATGCATCATTGACTACATCTGCCTCAAGGATGTTTGCTGCCATGCAAAGCTGAAGAAAGCCATTGAAAAGTGGAAGGTTGTGGTTTTTTTTGCAGAAAAGACTTAGCCCAGTAGAGTGCAGTTTTTCACTTGTCTGAAAACCCCTCAGTAAACAAAGCATTGATAGATTATCTTTCATAACCTCAGGATGTCCACAGGTACTTTATCGTGAATTAAATACTTCTAAAGCATAGTCATTGTTGCAATGCAGAAAATTTGGCAGCCCAGCAACAGCCATGGCTGGTTTTAGAGATGTTTGTTGTAGCTTCTCTGATCTTTTTCTAATATTGATATCAGATGCTTGTGTTCATTGGAGGGGACAAATGGACTTCATACCAAGAATGCTTCTGACCATGAAACACTCCATCCTCATGGAACTGGAGATTTATCCTGAAATCTTTACTGAAGTTCTTGGAATAGGAATTAGACACATAGCCTTCTGACTCAGCCAAGTGTCTGACCACTGAGCCATGTCTGAGGTAGGTCCATGTTGCTGCTGCCCAATGTCAAATGAAGAGGTTGTTCAGAGCATGCAGCGAACAGCGCCACCACTCTACCCATTCTGGTTTCCTAATATCTACCTCAGGGCAAGTTTGATAAGAGGCCCAAATATTAATGAGGTGAGTTGTGCAATTTACAAATTGACAAGCAAGAATGACCATCAATGGGCCATAGCAGCATGGCAGCAATTAATGAGGTATGTTTAGTCAAATACAGTAGGAAACGCACGATGCCTCACTGCGAGAAGCCCTTCAAACAATTCAACGCAACTCAGACTTAACTAAAGTAAACCTAAGACTCACCACATGGTGTTTCAGAATGCAGCTGCAATTGCCAAACACTATCAGGCAGTAATTCAAGAGGTTCATGGAAACTAAATCAGGGATTTTTTTATGTGCATTAATAGATGTGATAGTGTGAGTTCCATGCTCAGTGAAACATTCATCTATGTGATTTAATTTCTACAATCAGATTCTGTTCCTGCACTATACAAGGCCAAAGCTGTTTCGCTGAAAACTAAACACTTAACACGAATGCCACTGATTATTCAAAGAGCTTTAAGATTTGGCAGTGTTCTTTTGTCTCTGGAGAAAGAACCACTATAGTACTATTTTAAGAACTGAAACAAACTGCCTTTTGAAACTGTGCAAAAAAGAATTTTGAGACAAAGAGGCTGTGACTTTTTGTTTTATATGTTTGCTTATTGCTGAAAAATTATGTTATGATTAGTTGCATTCATAGTCTAGTGTACGTTGTTTGTTCATCAGACTTATGTAACTCATTAATCAATTGATAAGTTTTGCCAGTATATCAAGACTGCAAATTTTCTATGAATGTTGTTCCAGCTGCTATGTTGATTTTGTCAGCTCCTATTGTCCATTTCACTTTTCATCTCACGCAACTTTCCTCCGCACTCATCTCAATCTATTGTCTGTAAGATAATTATTATTCAGCTTAACTTATTGTAAAGAAGAGAACTCTGTTATAATTATGTAATGTAATTTCCTGACCTCAATCAAATGTTCCTGGAGGTAGACTGACATGTTTTTATGAAACACATCTGAAAGCAGACAAGAAATGCTGAACCATATTTAAAAATGGTTAAATATGAGATGCTACATTTAGTTAAAGATCTGAGAAATCCAAATATGTTTCAGAATATGAGGATGAAATCTTGTAGCCTTTCCTTGGGCTACATTTAGTTGCAGGAGAATTTTTAATCAAGCAGGAGGGTGGTTAAATGAACCCCTGGTCCCCTTTCTGCCTGTATTCCAATTCTGCCTGTGCTGCCCCATCTCTGCAATGAGTGAGGGCCCCTAAATGGCTATTTAAAGCCCATGTTGAGGATCTTATTCTTCTGCCCCCTTCCAGTATTAATCCAGCAACTCGAGGTGGCTTGCTACACAGGAAGCATGATGTTCAGGGTTCCTCATTCAAAAGCACTTGATGTCTAATTGAGGAAACCAGCAGTGAGAAGTGAGGGTGATTTTCTCTGAGAGCTATCTTCCTGCTCCTGCTGCCAATGCTCCTTCCTTCTAAGTACAACCTGGCAATGCCTTCCTGCCATCACTCATCTCCAGTCTTGCATCAAGCACAGATCCAAGGTCTTGAGATTTGGGGAGTGGTGAAGTTGTCATCAAAGCAGTAACCTTCACTCGCTAACAGCCTTCAGCAGGCAGAACATCTGCTGAAAGAGTGCTTAGTCCCAGAGGACTATCTACTGCCGACAGGTCTAATATCCAATTGGCACAAGATGTGGATGGCCGTCATGAACATCGGTGGCATGGGAATCTCGAAGTCTCTGGACGTGACAGATGGAAACCTACATCCCCTCCTCAGGACTTTACCCTGCGATGCTAAAGTGGAGTGAAGAAGCAAATGGATTGGCATATGTATAAATCTAGCAACATAGGTGAACAAATGGATTCAAAGCATTTCCAAGGAGTTAGAGTTAAAAGTTGGAGAAGTGACATGAAAGTTAACAACTTTAGTAGAAACATACTTAAAATTCCGTGCAAGGCCCTGATCATAGAATGGATCTAGGCCTTTTGTTTTCTGAAGCTCTGTATTTTATGTTGTATCCCAGTTGGTCGCCACTTCAGATGCTGCAAACCAGAGCTGCCCCTTACACAGAGATGCTCACCTCTAACTTCTGAGAGATGGCAAAGAGAAAAACTAAGCTCTCTCCCCAGTTCATGGAGAAAGGTTTCAGGGCTGGTGCATGGGGTATGAAGAAAAGGTCAGTCCTCTTCCCAGCTGACCACTATAAGAAACCTCCTCAGCAGACCAAGCCAGTCTAGGCAACGCAGGTCAATGCTGCCTTGATTTTCAAAATGGGTAGCCAGTAGCGCAGAAAGAAGGTCACTGATCTCGTGGGCTATGAAATGGTAAGCAGTGTAATCTCTCTGCTTCCTCTCACACTCAAAAGGTCATCATTCACTTGAACTCAGTCAGTAACTGCTGGACATGAACTTGGACCTCCAATTCATCACTTTAGCCATGGTTACTCAGCATCAATGACAAAGCAAGAGGGAGAGCTGAGGGAAATGAGCACACTCGATGTTCAATTTCCTCCCAAGAAATAGGATTGAGTCATTGAGTCATGGAGTCCTATAGAACAGAGACAGACCCTTCAGCCCAACCTGGTCTATGCTGACCAAAGTATCCATCCACACTAACCCCGTCTCCCTGCACTTGGCCCATATGCTTTAAAGCCTTTCTTATACATATATTTGTCCAAATACAGTTTAAATATTAATGAGTTTTGAGAAGATTTGTAGCTCAGGTTGAGGTTCTGGATGTAGGTTTGCTTGCTGATCTGGAAGGTTCGTTTTCAGACGTTTCATCATACTAGGTAACATCTTCAGTGAGCCTCCAGATTAAGCACTGGTGGTGATTTCTATTTATATGTTTTGTTTTCCTTGGATTGGTGATGTCATTTCCTGTAGTGGCATCATTTCATGTTGTGATGTAATTTCCTGTTCTTTGTTTATACCCTGCCCTCATCAACCTTCCTGGTCACTTCATCAAAGAACTCTAATAAATTTGCAAGGTATGATCTCCCATGCACAGTCATGCTGACTATTCCTAATCAAACCCTATCTTTCCAAATGCATGTGCATCTTATGTCTCAGAATCTTCGCAAGTAACCTATCTACCACAGACATTAAGCTTACTGGTCAGTAGTTCCCAGGTTTTTCTTTGCAGTCCTTCATGACAAACAGCACAGCATTCACCACCCTTCAGTCTTCTGGGACCTCACCCATGGTTAATGATAATGCAAAAGTATCAGCCAGAGCCCCTGCAATTTCTTTTCTCGCCTCTTACAGGTTCTTGGATATATCTAGTCAGGACCAGGAGATTTATCCTCCTTCATACATTCTAATATGTCCAATTGCGTTGAGAGTAGGGACTAAAAGGGAGGGGAGCAACACACTGGGCACCACACTAGCTTCTTATTTGGGCCTTTCAGAGGTCCTTGAGTTCTCTGACTCCTCCTTCTTTGTGATCCTAAAGCCTGCAGCAGTTCAAGCTAAGGTGTATACGTCTGTAACTGGACAGATGATTCTCAGCTGGCCTCGGGCCTTCATGCTGAAATAGATCATGGATTCACGTCTTCCAAGTCAAAAGGGCTAAACACAGAGCAGGCTCACTTCACCCTAACTGCAGAAGTTGGGCATGCACTTACACATAGCAAGGAGGGAGGAGGAAAAATAAAATGATACAATGGCGGCAAGTTGTTGCAAGGTGTAAGCTTCTCAGAGTCAGGAAGTAGAGATCACATTCAGGATGAGACAAAGCCTGTGAGTATGTAGTTTGGGGAATTTGAAGGCAGCGGGAGAATTCAATGCTGAGGGGAAGAGGTGCTTTTTGTTTGCTGTTTTTTGGCTCTACTTTGGAAGGTTTCTTTTTTAAACAGGATAAAATTGAAGGATCATGGGCCCAGCACAAAAGAGTGACATCACAGGTAAACCATAGGTTTGTTGGTTGGTGACTGCTATTACCTTGACTGTCTATTCTCGGTCAATACAGGCTACAAATTAAAAGGCCAGTTTGATTTTTTTTTTAATTAAATTAAGAACTAAGTAATTAAAATAGAGATGCCAAGTTAAGTAATGTGCTGTACCTACATGGCATGAGTGCTGATGGAATCTATTGTGGTTCATGGTGACCACATCTACAGCAAGTGTTGTTTGCTTGAGGAACTTCAGTTCAGAGTTGATGAGCCAGATACTGAGCTTTGAACTCTGCAACATGTGAGGGGGTGGGAAGAGTTGCTTGGACGTTGTTATTCAGGAGGCAGTCATTTCCCTTTGATTAATTACCTCAAATTTGGTTAGTGGTCAGGAACAGGGGGGCGTGATTTGAATGAGGCTGCTAGAGGGATCCAGGAGGTAATGCTGAAGGACTTAGAACCCTTGGGCTTGTCTAACAGCTCAGAGATCTTTGCTTCTTGTGTGGATGAGAGCAGGAGCAATAGGAAGAATGAACAAACTGACCACAGCACAATGGTAGAGAGTGCTATTCAAGTGGAAGAAGAAAAGAAAACTCAGGGGTCAATGGGTGAAAAATTACAGGTGGAGTTCAGTCTGGATAAATGCAAGGTATTGCATTTGGTACATCAAACAGGGTAGGACATATACAATTAATGATAGGGCATTGGGTAGTCTGGTAGAACAGACGGACCTTGGGAGTCAGGTACATAATGCATCACCAATAGACAATGGGGTTAAAAAGGCATTTACCGTGGTTGCGTTCATTGTTCAATCGTTTGGGTAGGGGAGTCATATTGAGGTTGTACAGAACATTGGTGAGGCCTCTTCTGGAATACTGTATGCAGTTCTCATCACCCAATGGGCAGCATGGTGACACGGTGGTTAGCATTGCTGCCTCACAGCACTAAGGTCCCAGGTTTGATTCCAGCCTTGGCTGACAAAAGTTTTCTGGATGTGCAAAAAGTGAATAAGACCAAGTTGCAAGAATTAGCAGAGAGGCTGGAATTGGAACTGCCTGCTTCTGTGAGTTTGCATGTGCGCCCTGTGTCTGCGTGGGTTTCCTCTGGGTGCTCCGGTCTCCCCCTACAGTTCAAAGATGTGCAGGTCAGGTGAATTGGCTATGCTAACTTGTCCATAGTGCGAGGTACACTAGTGAGAAGGGTCTGGGCAGGTTACTCTTCGGAATGTCGGTGTGGACTGGTTGGGCTGAAGAGCCTGTTTCCACACTGTTGGTAATCTAATCTTATAGGACAGATATTATTATCCTGGAGAGGGTTTGGAAGAGATTTAGAAGAATGTTGCCAGGTATGGAAGTTTTGAGTCATAAAGAAAGCCTGAATAGGCCAAAATGTTTTTCACTGGACAGTAGAAGGTTGAAAAGTGACCTTATAGAAGTTTATAAAATCTCATGCATATAGATAGGGTTAACGGTAGGTATCTTTTCCCCTGGATGGAGAATTTCAAGACTAGGAGGCACACTTTTAAGGAGAGAGGAGAGAGACTTAAAAAAGACAGAGGGTAACTTTTTACACAGAGGGTAGTCCATATGTGGAATGAACTTGCTGAGGAAGTGATGGATGTGGGCACATTTACAAGATTTATAAGAATTTGGTTAATTACATGAACAGGAAATGTTTGAAAGGATATGGGTCAAGCACGGGCAGGTAGTTTAGTTTGAGTTTATGTTCAGGATGAAATGGTTGGAGCAAAGTGTTTCTGTGCTGTATGACTCTATGACTTTATATAGTTGTAATTGGGGATTGTCTAGGGGAATAGACGCTGTTCTCTTGGCCAGGATCAAGTGTCCCAAAAGCCAATTTGCCTGCCTGGTGCTTGCGTTCAGGATTTCTCAACTCTACTACAGTGGAACTTGGAGTGGGATGGAAAAGGTTCAGTTATCGTGGTGCATGTAGCTACCAATGATTTATGTAGAAAGAGGAATATGTAGATAAGAGAATATGAGTGACATGGGGCTAAAATTAAAAATCAGAACCAAAAAAGGTAATATGCTATGGATTACTACTTGAAGTACAGGTAAATTGGCACAAGGTCAAAAAGAGTAAAGAGGTAAAAACTTGGTTCAAGGTTTGATATGGGAGAAAGCTTTGAAATCATGGGACTTTGGCAGCAGTACTGGCAAAGGAGGGATGGGACAGCCTCCACCTGAATCATGTTGGAACCAAAGTACTGCTAAATTGCATAACTAGGGCAGTGGATAGTGTGGGAAGCATTCTGCAGATGTTATAGGGCAAAAAACACGGAAAGGGTCAGGCACAGCAGATAAGGAGACAACTATGGAAAGGGGGGAAGTCAATGTGGGACTGAGGATGTTGTAAATAAATGCACACAGTATACAAAAAAAGATAACTTAGTTTATAGAGCAGATTGAAATTGACAGGCACAGTGTTGTGGATATCATAGAGATGTGGCTTCAAAATGAGCAGGTGTGGGAACTAGCTGTCTGAGGATATGCATCCTGTTGAAAGGCCATGCAGATGAGCAGAGTGGGTGAGTTTGCCTTGATAGTGATGTCACACAGCTAGTCACTTTTCTTTTCTAAAAGCTGTTCCTTGGCTCAAAGATACTCTGTCCTTGATTTTATTCTGAAGGATAATAAACCGGGCCGGGCTCCAATCAGTCTGGTTTGGTACAGAGATGAAATGGATTTTAAGAGGCCTTTTGTTTATATGTAAACGGATGAGACTTCAGGCCAAAGTGGTCATGCTTTAGAAATGACCTGTATAAAGAAAGGGGAGTGGTCAGCTCTTTCACTGAGCTGAGTAGTTTTAGTTAAGTCTTGAACTGGTTGTTAGTTCAACAGGGAGCTGTGTAGAAACTCTCTCTGTCTTTCTGCCCTTCAACTTCAACCTGTAAGCATGTGTTCGATTGATACTGGTTTCTAAAAGGAGTTTCCTTATTGGGACTGTTGTGTATATTCGGAACAACATAATTAAATCTAGTTGGGTAGGTTGAGTTCTGCGGGGGTCCTTTGTTCTGTTCTTTGAGTTTCATGGTGTTATTTTGTGAATAAATGTTTGTCTGTTTTAAAATCTATTTGTCAACCTAGCTAACTTACTCCGGGTAATTTTCACTTTGCACTTACTGAAACAAATTGCAAAGTTATGGTCTGGGGTTGCCTGCTTAAGAATGTTTTGAGTGGTCTGGCCCAGTCTGTAACAGATTGGGGGCTCTTTGCGGGATTTTAAACAGCAAATGGTAGGTGCTGGTGTTGGTTTGGTTAGGTAGAAAAAGTTTGGGTTAGTAATGGCTCTTTTAGTCACCAAAGGTTTTCTGGATGTGGTTGCAGAGACTTTGAAAGTTTTGCAAAAACCGAATAAGACCAAGTTGCAAGAATTAGCAGAGAGGCTGAATTGCTTCTGTGAGGAAAGGAGAGATCAGTACAGCAGTAGATCAGCATTTAAACTTGCTGGAGAAACCATCAGAATCTATAGAGATGGCAAGATCTAGATTGCAAATGAAGCAGCATGAGTTAAAGGTAAGAGATAAGGAAAAGGCAGCAGAAATGAAACAGTTTGAGTTACGATTAAAAGAAAAAGAGAAAGCTTTGAACTTCAAAAAACTGACACTGAAAAAGGAAAGTCAGCTTAAAAAGTTGGAGATAAAGGCTGAGGGTAGGCTTAGTCAAGAAGAGAGTGAGGATGAGCAAGCCCCTGGTAATCAGAAGCCTAGTGAGAAACCTAGTATGTTCAAGCATTGCCCAAATTTGGTGAGAAGGATATGGAAGCCTTTTTCATTTCATTTGAAAAGGTGGCTAAACAAATGCAGTGACCAGCGGTAATGAGTTTTGTTGATTCAAACAAAACTAGTAGGTAGGGCAGGTGAGGTATTTGCATCACTATCAGCGGAGGTATTTGAGGAATATGAGGAGGTGAAAAAAAGCCATTTTCAGTGCATATGAGCTTGTACCAGAAGCCTATAGACAGCGTTTCAGAAATCTAAGGAGGGACTCTGGTCAAACCTGTACTGAGTTTGAAAGGATCAAACAGAGTAATTTTGATGGATGGATAAGAAGCTCTAAAAATCGAGCAAACCTATGTTGCCCTTAGAGAGGCAATTATTTGGAGGAATTCAAAAACTCACTGCCTGAGGCAGCGCAAACTCATGTGGAAGAGCAGAGTTAAAATAGCAAGGTTGGCAGCTGAAGTGACTGATGATTATGATCTAATCCATAAAAAACAGTTTGGTTTCCAGAATCAATTTCAGTCCATGAGAGATAAAAGTTAGGGCAAAGAGAAATCCTCACATGGAAACGGGCAAGGTAGATCTCAGTGAAGATTATAAGGATAATTTATCGCAGGGTAAAAATGAAACGCTTGACGGGGACAAAGAAGTTAAAAAGCTCTGGTGTTTTCATTGTAAAAAAGTGGGCCACACAAAATCAAAGTGTAGGTGGGCTAGGAGAAAACCAGATGTAGGAAAACCAGAAATGCCTGGAAGTTTTGGTGGACTAGGAACAAAAAGCACAAGGGAAGTTCGACAACTGTCTCAGAGTGTACAAGATGATCAGATGTTGAATAAGGAGGAAGTGCCAGATCTGCTTAAAAAAATATACATGTAAGGGTAAAGTTTATTCACATAGGCCAGGCGCAGTACATAAGGAGGTTACAATATTAAGGAACACAGAATCCTCTCAGTCTGTAATGCTGAAGGATGAGGAGATATGCACTTCTGAGAAACTATTGCCAGAAAAGATACTGGTAACAGGAATTCCTGTTGAGACAAATTGCTCAATTATGTAAAGTGAGGCTAGACAGTCCAGAGAAGAATGGAGAATTTGTGATGGGAGTACTTGACAAACTCTCAGCTCCAGGGATAAAATTTGTCCTCGCAAATGATATAGCTGATTCATTGGTAGGCATGTTACCAGCTCTAGTTGAAAAGCCAGTGGAGATGCAGGCAACTGAAGGCCTGGGGAATGTTTATCCAGGAATTTTCCCTGATTGTGTGATCACAAGGTCACAGAGGGAAAAGCTGAAGCAGGAGAGATCAAAAGACACAGATAAGGAAGCTGACATAGTGTTATCTGAAATTATTTTGTTCAGGTAAGTGGAACAAAGAAAGAGCAAATAGGTAAATTTGCCAGTATCTTTAGCTCTGCTAAACTGATTGAATTATAGCAGAAAGATGAAGACTTAAAACAGTTACATTAGAAGGCATTTACAGAGAAAGAATGTGAATGCATTTTTGTGTGTGTTTATACTTAACAAATGATGTCTTAATGAGGAAATGGAGATCATCACACATTCAAGCAGGTGAGAAATGAGCAGCGATTCATCAAATTGTTTTGCCTGTAGGGTATAGAAAGGAGGTGCTGTGAATGGCACATGAGCTACCACTTGGAGGTCATTGAGGGGTGAGGAAAACACTGGCTAAAATACAAAGACATGTTTACTGGCCTGGAATACACAAAGATGTAGTTGAATTTTGCCAGACATGACATACATATCAGCTAATTAGAAAACCACAGGCAATAATAAAACCTGCACCTTTAAGACCTATTCCAGCATTTCATAACCCTTTAACAAGAGTCTTGATTGATTGCATAGGTCCGTTCCCTCAAACAAAAGTGGGAATAAGTATTTATTAACAATAATAGATGTGTCAACTAGATTTCAAGATCGCAGCTAAAAGGGTTGAAGAACTACTTTTTTTACTAGATATGGACTACCAATAGAGATTCAGTCTTCACATCTAAACAATTCAAGGAGGTTATGGATAACTTGGGAATAAAACAATTCAAATCTATTGCGTACTATCCGCAATCACAGGGAGTGCTAGAGAGATGGCATCAAACATTAAAGACTATGTTGAGGGTTTACGGTCAGGATGATTGAGATGATTGGGATAAGGAAGCCCTGTTTGTACTTGTTGCGATCAGAGATGCACTGAATGAATCGACCAAATTCAGTCCACTTGAATTAATGTTTGGGCATGAAGTAAGAGGATGGTTAAAGCTGATTAAGGAGAAATTAATAAGTCAGAATTCAGTGACCACCCACTTGGAATACGTGTCAAATTTTAGAGAATTGTTAAATAAATCTGGAGAGTTGGCAGGACAGCATTTAAACGTATCACAGCATACAATGAAACAAGATGCGAATAAGAAATCACAAAAGCGCAATTGGTGATTAGGTACTGGTGTTACCTCCAATGACAGGTGAACCTTTAAAAACAAGGTTTAGTGGACCTTATTAAATTAAGAAGATATTGAGTGAGGTGAATGACTTGATAAAGACTCCAGACAGGAAGAAATCTCACAGAGTGTGTCATGTGAATATGCTGAAAAGGCATTTTGATAGGGAAGGAAAGCAAGAGAAAGTGTTAATGATTACAGCACAGAAGGAAGAACCAAGTAGAGAGAATTCTGAATTGGACATTCCTCAAATCAAATTGGACAATGAGGAAATTGTCAAAAATTGGGATAAATTATTGAGTTACCTTCCACAAGAAAATTGAAACAACCTGAAAGATTTATTAATATCACATGGGGAAATATGTGGAAATAAACTGGGATGTACTCACCTAATTATGCATTATGTAGATATAGGAGGTGCTGTTCCAATTAAGCAACATCCTTATCGTCATAACCCTCTAAAGTTGGCACAGGTTTAGAACGAGATAGAGTGCATGCTCCAAGATGGCATAATCAAAGTGAGTTACAGCAACTGGAGCTCACCCATAGTCATGGTACCAATGCCAGATGGTACCCTTCGGTTATGTGTGGACTATCACTAAGTCAACGCCATTACAAAGACTGATGCATATCCAATTCTACGGTTGGAGGACTGTGTTGAAAAAGTGGGACAAGCAACTTACATTTCTAAGTTGGACTTGCTCAGAGGCTACTGGCAAGTACTCCTGTCAGAGAGAGCAAAGGCAATTTTGGCTTTTGTAACACCAAATGGACTATATCAGTTCAAAGGCATGCTGTTTGGTATGATTAATTGCCGGATTACCCACCTGTGTGGTGTATATTGATGACCTGGTGATTTTTACTCACTCTTGGAAGGAGCATTTACAGCATTTATTGGACTTGTTCAATCAACTTCGGAAGGCAGGCTTGATGGCAAATCAACTAAAAGTGAATTTGCCAAAGCCCAAGTCACTTTTCTGGGCCGTGTTATTGGACATCGACAAATAGCCCCATGCGATGCAAAAACGAAAGTAATTTGGGAATTTCCCACACCATTGACAAAAAAAGTGGTACTACAGTTCCTGGGGTTGAATGAATTTTACCGAAAGTTTGTGCCAATCTTTCGTAGTGTGGCTGCTCCACGTACCGAATTGTTAAAAAGGGGCAAGAAATTTCAGTGGAGAGAGGACTGTCGAAATGCATTTGACAGCCTAAAAACTGTGTTAACCACTGCCCCAGTATTAGCAATACCGGATTATACGTAGTCTTTCAAGGTGGCTATTAATGCCAGTGATGTGGATGTCGGTGCAGTGCTCCTGCAGGAGGATGACGAAGGGATAGAAAGATCCATCAGGCATTTTTCCAGAAAGTTGAACATTCATTAACAGAAGTATTCAGCGGTGGAGAAATAAACTTTAAACTTGGTGTTGGCATTGCAACATTTCAGTGTTTACTTTACCTGATGCATCTGAAACAAACATATACACTGATCACAATGCATTGATATTTGTGGAAAAATTTAAGGACAAGAAGACTGTTCATATGGAACTTGTTGTTGCACCCATTCAATTTGACAATTGTGCATGTGGCAAACGTGATTGCCGATGTGTTATCGAGACTCAAATGAGATACGGAGGCATTCGGTGGTGGGTGTGCTGTGGCCTGAATTTACATGTGGTTGTGCATGTTTGTATGATTATAGTTAGTAGAGTGTATACGTGGGTTTAGACTACTAACTTGGTTTTGAAGGGTTAAAATGAAGTCATCTTTTGGTTCATTTTATTTAAGGGGAGAGATGTCACAAAGCAATTTCTTAATTTTTCTAAAAGCTATTCCTTGGCTCAAGGAGACTTTGTCCTTGATTTTTTCAGAAGTTAATAAACTGGGCCAGGCTCCGATCAGTCTGATTTGGTACAGAGATTAAAAGAATTTTGAGAGGCCTTTTGTTTCGATGTAAACAGATGAGACTTCAGGTCAAAGTGGTCATGCTTTAGAAGTGATCTGTATAAAGAAATGGGAGTGGTCAGCTCTCTACTGAGCAGTTTTAGTTCAGTCTTGAACTGGTCGAAAGTTCAACAGGGAGCTGTTTGACAACTCTATCTCTCTTTTCTGCCCTTCAACCTCAAGCATGTGTTCCATTTATAGTGGTTTTTAGAGGGAGTTTGCTGATTGGGACTGTTGTGTATATTCAGAACAGCATAGGCTGAGTTCTGTAGGGTTCTTTATTCTGTTCTTTGTGTTTCATTGTCTTATTTTGTGAATAAATATTTGTCTATTTAAATTTAGTAGTCAACCTAGCTATCCTACTTGGGTAATTTTCACTGTATACTTACTGAAACAAATTGCAAAGTTGTGATATGAAGCTGCCTGCTTAAGAATGTTTTGAGTGGTCTGGCCTAGTCCATAACAGTAAGAAATAAAATTAAATCAATGGCGTGAAATGAATAGCATCACAAGGTGTAAATCAATGTGGGTAGCGTTAAGGAAGTGCAAACATAAAAGGATGGCGATGGGAATTATATACTGGCCTCTTTGCAGTAGCCAGTTTGTGGGGAAGAAAATAAATCAGGAGATAGTGTCTTTCCTTCTGTGCCCTTTCTATTCCTATAACCAGGGGTCTGAAAATCAGTTTGGTGACAGATCCCAAGATGAAAGAATTTGTAGAATGTCTTCACAATGGTTCTTTGGAGTTCCTTGCAGTTACAGCCCACTTGGGAGCAGGCAATTCTAAATTTGATGATGTGCAATGAGGCAGAGTTAATTAGGGAAATGAAGATGAAGGAGCCCTTAGGGGGCAGTGTCCATAATATGATCAAGTTTACTCTGCAGTTTGAGAAGGAGAAGCTGGAATCAGATGTAACATTATTATAATTGAGTAAATGTAACTACAAAGAGAACAAAGAACCAAGAGAACAAAGAACATTACAGCACAGAAACAGGCACTTCAGCCCTCCAAGCCTGTGCTGACACAATTTTCCCTTCCATATTAAAACTGTCTTCATTTACAGAATCAGTATCCCTCTCTTCCTTTCAGATCCATGTACTTGTCCAGGTGAATCCTGAATGATGTTATTGTGTCTGCTTCCACCACCTCCTCTGGTAGCACTTTCCAGGCACTCACCATCCTTAATTTCCTGAAGAAGGGCTTATGCCCGAAACGTCGATTCTCCTGCTCCTCCGATGCTGCCAGGCCTGCTGTGTTTTACCAGCACCATATTTTTCAACTATGAAACACATGCCTAACACATCTCTTTTAAACTCTCCTCCTCACACCTTGAATCTGTGTCCTTTAGTAATTGGCCCCTCCACCCTGGAAAAAAGCCTCATACTTTCCAATCTATTGATGCAATTCACAATCTTATAAACTTCTATCAGTTGTAAAGATTGGTTGGTAGCCAGAAAATTGGGAAGCCTTCAAAAACTAGCAAACGATAACTAAAAAAGCAATGGTGGGGGTGTGGAGAAGATGAAATATGAGAGTAAGTTAGCTGATAAAATATAAAACAAATTACAAATGGCTATTTTTGAATATATAAAACGAAAGAGAGAGGCAAGAGTCAATAGAGGCGGTAAAGTACAACGGTTCAGACAGCATCAAACAGCAGGAAAGTCAATGTTTTGGATCAAAATTCTTCATCAGCTGTGTTTTTTTTACCTCCACGTTGCTTGATTCTGACTTCTAGTATCTGCAGTCCTTACTGTCTCCAAATAAGAGAGAAGCAAGACTGGACATTGAACATCTGGAAAATGAGACGAGAGAAGTAGTTATGTGGAATAATGAAACGGCAGAAGAACGTAATACGTTATTTAGATCAATTTTCGCAGCAGAAGACAACAGCAGCAGACTAGTACTTCAAGGGTGTCAGGAGCAAAGGTGAGTTTAGTAGCGAGCACTAAGGAGAAATTGTTGAAGAAGCTGAAACATCTGACAGTGAACAAATCTCCCTGACCAGATGGACTACAGCCCAGAGCTCTGAAGGAAATAGCTGAAGAGTTTGAAGAGGCATTGGTGGTGATCTTTCAGAAATTATTGCACTCAGAGAGAGTCCCAGAGGACTGGAAAATGGTTAATGTATCACCCTGTTAAAGAAGAGAGGGAGGCAGAAGACTGGAAATTATAGGCTGTTTAACCTGACCTCGGTCATTGATAAGATTTTAGTGTCCATTATTAAGGATTAGGTTGATTTGATTTGATTTGATTTGATTTGATTTAATTTGATTTGGTCATATCCCATGAACTTGATTGAGTTTTTTTCAAAAAGTAACAAAGAGGACTGATGATGGCAGACTGATGGACGTGATCCACATAGACTTTAGCAAGGCGTTCGACAAAGTTTCTCATGGTAGACTGGTTAGCAAGGTTACATGACAAGGAATAGAAGGAGAAGTAGCTCTTTGGATACTGAACTGGCTCAAAGGTAGAAGACAGAGGGTGGTTGTGGAGAGTTGCTTTTCAGACTGGAGGCCTGTGACCAGTGGAGTGCCACAAGGATTGGTGCTGGTTTCACTGCTTTTTGCCATTTATACAAATGATATAGATGTAAACATAAGAGGTGTGGCTGGTAAGTTTGCAGATGATACCATAATTAGAGATGAAGTGGACAGTGAAGAAGAATACCTCTGTGTACAAAGGAATCTTGATCAGGTGGGCCAATGGGCTGAGGAGTGGCATATGGAGTTTAATTTACATAATTGTGAGGTGCTGCATTTTGGAAAGGCAAATCAGGGCAGAATTTATACACTTAATGTTAAGTCCCAGGAAGTGTTGCTGAACAAAGAGACCTTGGAGTGCAGATTCATCGTTCCTTGAAAGTGGAGTCACAGGTAGATAGGATAGTGAAGAAGGCATTTGATATGCTTGCCTTTATTGATCAGTGCATTGAATTCACGAGTTGGGAGATGATGTTGTGGTTGTACAGAACATTGGCTAGGCCACTTTTGAAATACTGCATGCAATTCTGGTCTCCCTGTTATAGGAATGATTTTGTGAAACTTGAAAGGCTTCAGAAAAGATTTGCAAAGATATTGCCAAGGATGGTGTGTTTGAGCTACAGGGGGAGACTGACTAGGCAGGGGCTATTTTCATTGGAGCATCAGAGGCTGAAAGGTGACCTTATCAAGGTTTATAAAATCATGAGGGGCATGAATTGGGTAAATAGACAAGGTCTTTCCCCTAGGGTGAGAGTGTCCAAAACTGGAGGGTTTGGTTTAAGATGAGAGGAGAAAGATTTAAAAAGAACCTAAGGGGTAACCTTTTCACACACAGTGTTGAGGCTGGTACAAGGCATCTGGATGGGTATATGAGTCGGAAAGGTTTAGAGGCATATGGGTCAAATGCTGGCCAATGGGACTAGATTTATTTAAGATATCTGGTTGGCATGGACGACTTGGACCAAAGGGTCTATATGCCTGTTGTATATCTCTCTGAGTCTATGATTCTATGACTCCATGTACCAAAATACAGTGAAAAGTGTTGCTATGTGTGCTCAACATGCAGATTGTACCATAGAACTTGCATCAGCATAGCAGAACAGAATGCTCAATATAATATTATAAATGCAGAGAACAGAGAGAGCAATCAGAATTAACATTTGAGAGGTCCATTCAAATGTCTGATAACACAGGCAAGAAGCTGTTCTTGAATTTGTTCATACACGTATTCAAACATTTATACCTTCTACCTGATAGAAGAGGGTTGAAGAGCATATAACTGGAGTTGGAGGGATCTTTGATTATGTCGGCTGCTTTCCTGAGGCAGCAGAAAATATAGTTGCAATCAATGGATGGAAGGCTGGTTTTCATGATGGACTGGACTGTGCTCCTGATTTGCTGTAGTTTCTTGTGGTCTTGGAAAGAGCATTTGCCATAACACAATTTTATGCATCCGGATAAGATATCTTCTATATATCTACAAAAATTGTTAAGGCTCTTTGTGGACATGATGAATTTTGCAAGCTTCCCGAGAAATTAGAAGCACTATTGTGCTTTCTTGATCGTCACTTTGACTTGGATAGACCAGGACAGATCATTGGTGATCATCACTCCCAGAAACTTGACACTCTCGACCATCTCCACCTCAGTATTACTGATGCATAAAGGAGCATGCCATCCAGTCTGCTTTCTGAAATCAGTGACCAGCTCCTTCATTTTGCTGATGTTGAAAATAGGGCAGAGTCAAACGCTTGACAAATCTGTTAGAAATCTTTGAGGGGGTAATGAGTAAGTTAGACAAAGGAAAGCTAGTAGACATCATTTAATTGGGATTTCTAGAAGGCCTTTGACAGGACCCCCTAGTGTAAGGGCCAAGATACTGGCATAGATAGAGGATTAGCTAAGTTGCTGAAGGCAGAGTGTGGGGATAAAGGGGATTTTTTTCAAGATGGCAGCGGGTGGCTAGTGGAGTTCCGCAAGGTTCCATGTTGGGAACACGTCACCTATTATACTCTTTGCTACCTTCCCCCATTCTCCTCTCTGATCTATCATGTTCATCCCCACTCCCATTCACCTATTGTACTCTTTGCTACCTTCTCTCCAGCACCCCCCCCCACCCCCCCTCCAACCACCACCACCCTCCCCCCCCCCCCCGCCCCAACCTCCCTCATTTATCTCTCCACCCTGGAGGCTCCCTGCCTCTATTCCTGATGAAGGGCTAGTGCCCGAAACATCAATTTTCCTGCTCCTTGGATTCTGTCTGACCTGCTGTGCTTTTCCAGCACCACTCTAATCCAGACCCTTGTCCATGTTACAGTGAAGCACTTCTGCATCTCCACATGCTCACAGTTCAACCTCCCAACCAACTTTGTGTCATTGACAAATTTGGAGATTTGCAGACACAGAGGGTCAAATGGCCTTTTTTCTGCATTATAATAACTGTAATGCATAGAATGCATAGAATCATAGAGATGTACAGCACAGAAACAGTCCAACCCGTTGATGCCGACCTGATAGTCTACATTAATCTAGTCCTATTTGTCAGCATTTGGCCCAGATCCCTCTAAACCCTTCCTGTTCATATACACATTCAGATGCCTTTTAAATGCTGTAGTTGTACCAGCTTCCACCACCTTCTCTCTCTGCGTGAAAATGTTGCCCCTTATGTCCCTTATAAATCTGACTCTTCTCGGCTTAAACATTGATTAAATTAGATTGCTTACAGTGTGGAAACATATGCCGTCTATGGACTCTGCTACCCCGGGGAATAGACCTTCACCCTATCTATGCCCCTCATGATTTAATAACTTCTATAAGGTCATCACTCAACTTCCGGTGCTCCAGGGAAAATAGCCCCAGCCTATTACTCAAACCCTCCAACCCTGTCAACATCCTTGTAAATCTCTTCTGAACCCTTTCAAGTTTCACAACATCCTTCCTATAGCAGGGAGACCAAAATTGCACACCATAATTCAAAAGTGGCCTAACCAATGTTCTATACAGCCTCAATATGACATCCCAACTCTACACTTATCTCTCCACCCTTCAGGCACTCTGCCTGTATTCCTGATGAAGGGCTCTTGCCAGAAACGTCGATTTTTCCTAATCCTCAGATGCTGCCTGAACTGCTGTGCTTTTCCAGCACCACTAATCCAGAATCTGGTTTTCAGCATCTGCAGTCATTGTTTTTATCTATCCCAACTCTACACCATCACCATCAGGAAATGTTAATCCCATGTTTAAGCTATTCAAGGGTGTATGTGACATTGAAGGCTGGAAGATAACAGTGGACAGCTCACGTATCCATTGTCCCTCAAGTCACAATAGGCTGGAGAGAAAAGCTAAACCAAGTGCTGTCTCTCTTAGTTTAAACCCTGTCACTGAGGACACTCAAGCAAATCAAGACAATATGACAGCCTTTGTGTACAGTGCAACAGTTGAGGGAATTGAAGGGATACAGATGAAATATAAAAAGGAAATTGCTCAGAATTCATGTCAAAATGGTAGTTCTCATGAGGAACTTGACTTGACTACTGTAGGACTCTTAAACTGAAACTGTCTCTCCTCACACAGGGTGCTCATACTATTATCTGGGTATCAATGGCATGAAACAAAATTTGGCATAATTTTCAATTTGTATGGTAACCTTTAGTAATTACTGTTATGGACCAGACCTGAACCCCTCAAAATATTTTAAGAAGGTAGCCTAGACCAATTTTTTTTTTCTTATTTTTAAAGGTAGATATGAAATGCCTGTTCTACATGCAATGTGACTAGTCAAACTACTCAACATTAAACAAAACACAATTTATTGAAGCACTGAAGTTAAAATACAACCAAAGGAAGGAATTTAGATTAACAACTCTATAGGAAAACTTAACAGAATAATCGATACAGTAACTATTGCTAAGTAAAGGTTCCAATATAGTAACATTCCATAAACACACCCATTGGCAAAAAGGAAAATTCAGACACAGATTCTCACATGCAGTTCTCCAATCCAAGAGGAAAGAAAATCAAAAGAAAATTCAGAGAAAGTTGCAGCCAGGAGAGATTCACTGCAGCCTCCAACTCTGTTGAGACTCCAACATCTTAATGCTGAGCTTAAAAACCGAGATATCCTGATCTGTCAGACTGTTAAAAAAAAGCCTCAAGACACCCCCAAACTATTTACCCTAATGGTTCTGTGTGCCAGAGTGGTAAGGTAACTTTTTTTTATTCTTTACTTTTCAATACTGTCTTTGGGAATTTAGAATAGTGGGAATGGCGGTTAGGGCAATTGGATGTTCTTCCTGCAGAATGTGGGAGGTAAGGGACACCACTAGCGTCCCTTTTGACTTCATCTGCGGGATGTCCACCCAACTCCAGCTCCTCGAAAACTGTGTTAGGGAACTGGAGCTGGATGAACTTCAGATTATTCAGGAGGTGGAGGGGCTTATTGAGAGATGTTACTGGGAGGTAGTCAGGTATAAGACCCTCCCCTCCTAGCACCTTCCCCTGCAACCTCAGGTATTGCAAAACCTGTGCACACACCTTCCCCCCTCACCTCCATCCAAGGCCCAAAAGGAGCCTACCACACCCACCACTCTTATGAGGAGTCTGAAACCCTCATAAAATTTAGGAAGTAGTTAGATGTGCACTTTCAATGATGAGGCATATAAAACTATTGGCCAGGTGCTGGAAAATAGAAATAGAATATTAAGTGGTTGTTTTTGACCAGACTTGATGAGCCAAAGGGTCTTTTTCTGTGCTGCAGACCTCCATGAGAATGTAACGACTGCAGATGCTGGGGATCAGAGTCAGAAAGTGTGACACTGGAAAAGCACAGCATGTCCGGCAGCATCTGGAGAATCGACATTTCGGGCATAAGTCACATTCCTGATAGCTTTTTGACATCAAACCACACTTTTTGACTGCAAACCTCTATGACTCTAACTGGAAACTGATCAGAATGGGGACAAAAAGGAAATGGAAAGTGGGGAGAAAGGAAGGAGAAGAGAATTGGAAATAAGCATGCTTAAATTGGAAAGATACGAGAATGATAAAAACAAAGCATTGGAAAGAAGATGGAATTTTAAAGTGAAAGATAACTTGGTTAAAGTAAAGCTTTGAGTAAAACAAGAAAGGTATGATCACTGTATGGCTTTAAGAGGTGTATTTTGCCTTTTTTTTAATGAAGAAAGGTTGAAACAAGTAATCTTCTTCAAAGCCAGCAAATTAGACAGCATGTGAAGCCTTGGCCTTTTTTAAAAGTTGAAACAATAGAAGCAGACTGAATGGGTGGGGTTAAGGTCCCACAGAACAAGAACTTTTTTTAGTTTTAGCCTTCAGTAGCAGACACTGGGGCCTTGATGTGGAAACTCCAAATCTTCTTTCTACTACAACCAAAAGCTAGGGTTCTCCTCCTGCTGCTAGAATTACATATGAGACAACCTATTTTCCGAAATTGTCTTTGCCAAGGATGTGTTTACAGGATGTCAATATATTGGAACAGTTAATTAGTAGTAATTAATAGATATTATTTTGTTAAGCATTTTGATAGAGTTACATTTAAGTCAATTCTTTTCTTTTAATTTTGTTGTATTTAAATTGTAGTGTATGAATAAAGTGCATATTTGTTTCAAGTCTAGTTTGACTCATTGGATTGCACCTGGAATACAGCATCTTACACCTACCTTTAAAATAAGAAAAAGTTAGGGTCTAGACTATCTTCTTAATACACTTTGAAGATGTTTGTTCAGAGAGTAATTCCAGTTTCAATGAGGAAATTGATTTAAAAATAAATCTGAATTTAATGCCAAAATTTAGAAAATGGAGTGGAAAATGTCACTGGGAAGATTAAGTGACAAAAAGATGTTTCAAACTTAATGTTTTGACAGATTACATTCTGGGATCTGACTTGTTCAATACTACCATCAACTGGGATCACAAGTGATTGAAATCATGAGGGACATGCAAGAGGCAGAGTTGGCGCACAGACAGGTTGGAAGCTTGTCAGGCCAGACAAGGTTACAAGTGTTCCATAAACATCAAACGCATTGTCATATTCATCACAGGTGTTCACAACGCCCCTGAGAAATGCTCGCACTTTCCCATTAAGAAAAGCACCAGTCACAAATGTCTTCAAGCAGTAAATGCCATAAATGGTGCAATTCTCAAAGGGACAAAGGTAGCACAGATTGTTAATTATAGTCCTGCTGAAAGCTTCCAACTGCTTTCTAATTTTTAATAAAGCAGACAATACATAGCTAGTTTGTAATAAAGCAGCCAACCTTTTATTTAAACCTCAGGATAACTGGTTATAAAATTCAAAGTAAATGAATGAGTGATACAATTTAATTCGTCTATGGTGAGGGAAGCAATTTCTAACTATATCAGTTTAGCAGCTCACACTTATGACGTGTAAATGTTTTCTTATAAAGCAAGGATTGAGCTGTGGGCAAATAATTTCTAATTAGACATAAAAAACACAACTTTGCAAAAAATAGTCTTTCTGAAGAACTTTCTTAACAATTCAGCAGTGTTAAATATTCTGGGTTCAAGCTCAATTTCAATAACGTGAACAGAAAATGAAGATTGATACTCAAGTGCAGTACTGAAAGACAGCTCCCCTTTCAGAGGTGTATCTTTCAATTCAGTAGTTAAACTGAGGACCATTCTGCCCTCATAAAGAGTCAAAGAGCCAATAGCATGGAAACAGACCCTTCAGTCCCACCAGTCCATGCTGACCAAGTTTCCCAGACTAAACTAGCCCCACTTGCCTGCATTTGTCCCATATCCCTCTAAACCTTTTCTATTCATGAACTTGTCCAAATGTCTTTTAAATGTTGTAACCGGACCTACATCTACCACTTCTTCTGGCAGCTCATCCCACATGCGCAGCATCCTCTGCATGAAAAAGTTACCCCTTAGGTTCCTTTTAAATCTTTCTCCTCTCACCTTAAAAATATGCCCCTGAGTTTGAATTCTCCCACTCCAAGGAAAAGACCTTTGCTATTCACCATATCTATACCCCTCGCAGTTTGATAAATGTCTATAAGGATACTCCTTAACCTTGTATGTTCCAGTGTAAAATGTCCCAGCCTATCTTTATAACCCAATCCCCCATTTCCAGCATCATCCTTTCTAATAACTCACCTCTTGTATCATGGTGGCTGCCATACGAATGAACAAGAGATACTAAATTAATCTTATAAAGAAGTATGGGTGAATTCAACCCAGCCAATGTTTAATCCTCAACCAAAACATAATGAAAACAGATAACATGGTCAGAATGATATTGCTATCTGTGTACCACATGAGATCAACCATGGTTTAACATCTCATCTGGAAAATGGCAAACCATGAAAGAATGGCTCTTCAGAGACAAGACATTTCATATGCAAGTATTGGCTGATGACTCCACTGAGGTAACTGCAAAAGAAAACAGGAAATGTATGCAAAAGAGAGAAGAGGAGCAGGGGTAACTGAATAGCTTGTAGAAGGGAATCACAGATGTAAATCGCTGTGATTAATATTTGATTCAATTTGTCCTCAATCACACATGCTTCCACGGAAGTACAGATTCAACTGCTGATAAAGCATGGTGCGAGATGAGGCACACGAAGTCAGGTAGCTAGAGAGTCAAGTTCTACCATCCGCCGTGGTGGGTTTTGAGCCTGGGTCCCGAGAGTATTATCTAGATCTTTGGGTTAACAGACCAGCAGTAATACTACTAAGCCATTGACTCCCTTAGCTGCTAACAAGAGCCTTTCATCCCAATTTAAATGTGCTTTGGTTATCTTGTATATTGTTACAGTTTGCTCAGGGAGTCTGAATTTCTATGGTAACATATAATTTTATATTCATCTTATTATCTGGACCTATACAGATTGAAGGGAGAGGTTCCAACATTTTTTCCATCATATGGCTGAACAGAAATCTATCGCACCCTTTCCCGTTTGCCATTGGCACGTACTGTAAAGATTTGCAGGTTAATACTTAACTTTTTTGGCTATGTTACACATACACCTTCTTTGGCTATATTCTGGGATGTCGCTTAAACGTCTTGGTCCGGAGGGATGGATGCTACCCCCTGCACTCTATGCCCTCCCTGGTGAGAAAATGCCTTGGGAAAAGAAAACATGGGGTAGCTTCCTGTTACCTTCCTGATCTGTGCTTAAAGGAAACGATCTTTGACCTCTTGACTTGACAGAGTCAATGCATTTCCCCCACCATCAATGAAAATTTGCTTGTTTGGCTATTGGCCGTGGATCTCATGACCAAACATGCCTGCATCTGAGAGGACTCACAAAAAGAAATGATTGTCTATGAAAATCTCAAATGAAATTTCATATTCTTCAATTTGTAGTGCCAGCAGATTAAATAGCCTATCCACACAAAGCTATGACCCTGGCACTGAATCACACTCAGTGAAAGAGCTCCCACATTACAGAAAATAGAAAATAGAAACACTAAAGAAATGCAAAAAAATCATATAGCAGCTACCAAGTTTATTCCCTTCATAGTCCATGAACGAATTGCTACTACTCAACGTCAACTGTCCAAACTGAAGTGTCCATTGTTATTTAATTATATAAAGAAGTTATGAATGTTTATCGATGTTCACATTTCTATTATATAATTTGAATCTACTAATATTCCAAAAATCATCAGCCTGCCCTACCACATCAACACAGGAATGTCCAGTGGAATATTTGATTTCATATCCTATTTCCAAGAGAATTGTACAATTACTTAAGGCAATATAAACAATTGTAGAAAATCAGGTGTGTAGGAGTTAATGAATAGCTCAACAAAAGAACCAGCACAGGCACAATGGTCCAAATGGACTCCTTTATTACTATATCATTCTATGATACAGTACCTATCAATATCAAATCCATTCCTGGCCAGTTTTTTTCCAGCTTTTATTTCATAAACATAGCTTTAGAATGTATTCACATTCCCATCCTTTTCATCACCTATTTGTGACCTTTGCAATTCATGCCAGGGATTGACTTAATGTCTGTTAGTTATTTGATAAACAATTATACATGAAGCTTTCAAAAACCTCACATATATTACGTATTTCCATTGCACTCCTAAATTTCACAATTATCTCACAGCACAGTCAGATTCCTAATTTTAGTCACATTGATGTCAAACCTCATCAGGTCAAGATATAAACAGTCAAACTGACAGGTTCACATATGCCTTTTCTTTCCCAACTAGCCAAGTAGAGAAAGATACATAAGAATTGAGTCAATCAATAGAATTTATTGATTAATTTTCATTCTCAGAACAGCAGATGAGGGAGAGGTTTGATATCCATATTTAGCCTGATTCATTTTTGGCCCACATGATTAATGTTAAAGAGTAGGTTTAATATTTTTTTCTTTACACAGTTAACCTTTGCATTAGGGGCTTTCAAAGCTTTTTTAGTTAAGTAGCCCACTATAATGTGACATGTGGCCCATAAGATTAACAGAGGTGTGAGGTAGATGCATAGTAATACATTGCTGATGAGTCTGCGTTAAGTATTAATAGAGCTGGGGAAGATGCTAGATGAGGATAAATGTTAATTAGCATAAATTAAAGTCACATTTCAAATTTTCTTTTTAAATTTGAATTATCATTATGCATATTTAATGAAACGATCTCAGGTCTTCTGTGATGTCCCTCACAAGACATGATATTAATTTACGGAGAAAAAAGGAGGTGGCTATGATTCAGTTTATGAAATATTTTCAAAGGCAATGAAGGAGATTTTCATATAGTTCTGCTGGTTCTGGAGAAATGTCAATCTATCAAGTGTGGCATGTCGTATGGAAGACAATCAACAGAGCCTCAATAAAAACATCAGCCAATAATGCCCATGGTTCATTCTTCTCCAATCATAATTCAGAAATAGCCTCTCACTCTTGAGTCAGAAGATTGTGGGCTCAGGAACTAGGCCTCAAATCTGGGCTGCTACTTTTGGAGTGGGAGGGACCTGCCTGAACTTGTTAGTGATGGGGACCGTCTGTGTAGTCAACGTGAGGCCATCCGGATTTGTATTCCACCTAATTTGAGGGCTGTAAAGTATCAAAATTATGATGAAATGCCAATTCAGCACATAATCATAAAGTTTAGAATATTATCAATATCAGGGACTTTGCCCCCACCCATTGAACTTTTCACCATCAGTTCTGAAGAAGGGTTACTGGACACAAAATGTTTATTCTGCTTTCTCTCCACAGATGCTATCAGGCTTGCTGAGTTTTTCCAGCAATTTCTGTTTTTCCTTCTGATTTCCAGCATCTGCAGTTCTTTCTTTTTTTTCACAATCAGTCTGGGGTTAGCAAGACCAATACCATGGAATCTGAAATAGAAGTTAGAGTGCCACTGTCACTAAAATCCCTGAAGGCAGTGTGAGACTCACTTGTTTGTAAATATATGTATATTATGTCTTTTAAGCTAATAGGTTCATTCATTAGTTCATTCATTGGAAATATATGAAGTAGTTTAAGCTAGTAAATTTGCTTCATGTTGAGGTGCACATGTCTTCTTGTATTCATTTTGATCAGACCTTAAAGGACCTGTTAGGTACTTTCAGCCTAAAAATACAACATCTCTAAATTGTTCATGAAGAGCAGATAGTTGAACATTCTGGCCCTTGCAATAGGGGTTACTAGTGATGATGTTAGTAGATGAAGACTAAAATAAAATAAAGAACTGCAGATGCTGGAAATCGGCAGCAAAAACAGAAATTGCTGGAAAAACTAAGCAAGCCTGACAGCATCCGTGGAGAGAAAGAAGATCTATAACAGAAGTTACCAGTGGAACTCAACAGGCCTGGCAGCATCTCTGGAGAGCGAGGCAAAAGTGAGTACTGCAGATGCTGGAGATTAGAGTCAAGAGTGTGGTGCTGATGAATCCTGATGAAGGACGTTTGCCTGAAACGTCGATTTTCCGGCTCCTCGGATGCTGCCTGACCTGCTGTGCTTTTCCAGCACCAGTTTCTGGAGAAAAAACAGAGTTAACATTTTGAGCCAAGTTCAGAACCTTTCACCTCTCTCTCTCTCTCTCTCTGCAAGAGATCTTGTTACAATATTTGCAAAGACTGAAGTGTAAAAGTATGGGGCCAAATGGAAAGAAAGACCTCTCTTCTACCTTTTTCTAATTTTAAAAGAGTTTTAAGATCATGCCACCCATGCCAGGCCAGTGGCACTTTCTCATCTGGTAATATAATGACTTGTCTAAGGTGGTAGTGAAATTGCCTAAGGTATTAGACTCCAGTGTTCTTCACCTCCCTCTCTACATTGACACACAGACAGATAGGGAAGGGGAGAACCAGAGGCAATTTTGGGACAATAAAAGTAGCATTTAGAGCAGGAACATCTGGTATTCTTCCGCATTTCTTACATTTTCACCACTGACTGACCAAATTAAACAATTTACATTCCGTGTTTTGGAATAACCCAACTCTTCCATTAAATCTAAGGAAGGCAAGAATGAGAGAGAAATCCCCTCTGCCACAGTGGAAACTTATTTTTCTGTTTGCAGCCTCAGCAATCATTTCTGTGGCCTTAATTTTTTCACTGTGCCTGTAAATAACCATTTTGATGGGGGAATATATCAAAATCAAGATGATATTAAGCTTGGTGAAGGTATTGGCACAAATTCCAGTCCTCTCACCATTCCTCTTGATGACATCCACAACATATCCATCCTGTCACTAAGACCACTGATTTCTAATCCCCTAACTTCTTGAGGCTATACCCCTATCTACTACTGTTACAGACAAGGGCTTTTACTCCCTATCCCAAGGACTCCCCTTGAGATTTCTTTGAAAGCTACTTTTGATTTTAAGGGTCTTCTTTTTCATTCCCATTTATTAGGAGATATAGTTACTTTGCAATGTCACCTGTATAACTCTATTGGGATATGGTGTATATTCACACTGGAACTGAATTAGAAAAAATTGTCAACATTCCCAATAATTATCATCTTCATTAAGCTTAAAGCCACAGTGCAAACAGAAAATACTAATTCCCTAGATTTCACAATACTTAAAAGTCATAAGTCAGCAGGATAGGACAAATTGTTTCAAAATAACTGAAATAAATCAAAACTCTAAAAGTTATATTTTAAACATGCTTGTATTGCATATTTCCAAAGCTTTAAGATTTTAAATAACCAATTACCATCATTTTTTAAAAAACTGCATCTTAGTTCTCAATCTTAGATTTAAATTTAACAATTGACATAGAGAAAAGTTCATGAGAAATCCAATCTTGCCCTTGAATAACTCCTAGACATATGTAGGCTTAAGGGAGAAATAAAAAATTAATTCACAAATAACTAATTATCAATGATTTCAAAGTTTTTTGAGCTCAGAGTTCTTGCAGTGGGTGGTGAATGTATGAAATTTGTTATGAAATATAAAAAATGGTGAAATAAAGGACTGAAACATCAGTGCTATTAATTATATGTTTAATCAGTAAAGGAATTTAAGGCTATTGGAAAACTGCAGGAAAGTGGAATTGAGGATTATTAGATCAGCTGTGATCTCATTAAATAGTGGAGAAGACGTGATGGGCGAAATGGCTGACTTCAGCTGTTACATTTTATGGCCTAGCTAGTTTCCAATGTTTTGAAAGATTTTGCCTTTTTTTTTCAGTCTCCCTTTCCTTTTCCATTGCTTGCAGCCTGCTGCTGACTTCCACCAGGGTTGGAGCCTCTCTCCCCCACTACACTCTACCTGTTTGCAGTCACATTCTCTCCCCCTACGATCCCTTCTTTCTCCCAGCCTCATTTTAGCTTCTGTCTCCCACAGGTTCCCTTGCAACCCCCATTACCCCTCCCCTCATCTCCTTGTTGTGCCAGTACCTTCCCCCAGTCTGCCTACTTTTCCCTTGCCCTGTTAAAACACCCCTATCCTGGCTGTCTCCCACCAGATTTCACACAATTTTTCTGTCACTCCCCAAGCTCTTGGGGCCCACCCCATCACCCTTGGAGAACACCATCTGCCCCGTCATCCCACTGCCCTGGTGGCACCACTATCTCTCGCCACTGCCCTTGCAACCCTCCTCTTCCTCCATTCCACCCTCGCCCCAAATCTAAAGAAAAGGAGGCTCTCCTTTCTCTCTCCTGCCATCAGTATATCCCGGAATTTCAGCTTCTGCCGATCGGCCTTGGTCTCCCTTGTTTCAACTAACTGCCAGACTTCACAACCCTATGAGCATCCTCCCACCCCCCATCCCCAATCTCCGAACATCAACCATTCCCCTCACAAACTATTGCCCTGCCCCAGATCAGAGTCAGCATCTGCCCCCAATTCAGCTCCACAATCTCACGCCTCCCAACCTCAGACTCCAGCTCTACCGCAATCCACCCTCTTGCCCAGAGCTCTTCCAATTACAAGTTGCTCCCCTTCCGCAGTTGTTGCACTACTGAGCCTATAAGCAACAAGCATGGAAGACAGCCTGTCTGTAATTGGAAGAACAGCTCCTCCCATTACCTTCCCTTCAACTTACAAGGGTGACTCTCTGATTCGTTCACTTGAGTGAATGTTTCTGCTATGATTTTAGAATTCAACACCACCACTGCCCTCCACCCCACCCCCTCCCCACACCCCCTATTTTAAATACTGATTGAAGCCGTCCTTATACATGTATTTCCTCCAGACTTGATCATTCTAATATTCTCCCAGCTGGTCTCCTATATATTTTACCCTCTGTAAGCCTGAGCCACTCTGCCACACATGTTGTTTAGCACCCTGCTCATCCTTCACCCCTGGGCTTTCAAACGCACACTAGCTCCTGTTCGAGTATTAACTCAATTTAACAGTTCTATCCTTTCTTTCAAATCGCTTCATGCGTTGGCTTCCCCTTATCTCTGGAATCTCCTCCACTCCCACAACTGTCCAAGATATCTGTACGCCCCTCACTCTGGCTTCTTGAGCATCTTGATTTGAATTGCTTTATTGTTGACTGCTATGCATTCAGCTGCCTGAGGGCTTAACCACTGAAATTCACTTTCTACAGTTCTCAGTTTCTCCATCTCACCATCATTCTTAAAATTGACTTCTTTCATAAGCCTTTTGGTCATCTGCCTTTATATCTCCATATGAGGTTCAGGACATGTTTTGTTTTATAGCATCGCTGTGCCTCTAATGATGCCTCCTTGGGGTTTTATTGTGTTGAAATTGCAATATAAAGACTAGTTGTTGCTGTTATTTTTGGAGATGACACCACAGTGAGGAAGGGAGCGGAAAATTGCAGAAGAATATCAAAGGCTTAACAAGTGGACAGTGTTATGATACTTGGAGTTAACTTGCAAATTGAGGAAATGCATTTTTAAAATCAATTGGTAGATAGCAACAAAATCTAAAGGGAAAAGTTTTAGCTAAGTTGATAAACAAAAGGAAATTAGTAATTCAGCACGATAAGTAATTTAAAAGCCTATTTATAGGTACAAAAGGCAATCAAGAAGACTAATGAGATGCTGTGCTTCATCAAAGGAGATTGAGATGATAAAAGCTCAACGTGTACAGCAACAATTATATACAGCTAATCAGAACTGGATTCAAAATATTGGCTCTGATATTTGCCTCACTATTGCTCGGCACATTGAATGAAAAAGTGAAAAAAATTCACTTACTGTTGAGCGTCAGCCTGAGGTCGCTCATTGCAATTTCAGGACTCTGTCCAGATAGGCAGGAAACCCTCTGGAATCCAGCTCCTGTGACATAACACCTCAACGTAAATTTGGCCAACAAATGACAGAAGTGAGTAGCATCCTTGACTCTGAGTCTGGAGCTCTGGTGTCAACTACCCCTCCAAGGATGCCGTGTTCAGCAAAAGAAGTTGAGTATCTACCTGCCAATCCTTCCATCACAGGCCAAGGGCAAGCAATAAAAACAATAGAGATTCCTGCGAACCATGAAATGCAGTGGATGTGTAGTCTCCATGACCACTATCTGTATCACCTGACTGCATGTAAAAGTTCTGACTCCCTGACTGAACAGTAACACAACATCACCACTGAATAAACAACAATAAACACAATCACAGAACTCTAGAATCATGCACTGCGGAAAAAAGCCATTCTCTCCAGTTCAGCTGCGTTGGTTCTCCAACAGATTAGCACTAATTTCTCCCTTGCAAAGCAAGTTTTTATTTTTCTTTTTAAAGTATTTATCCAATCCCATTTTCAAAAAAAGAAGCCATGCCATATAATTTAAGCCAATCCCACCACCTGCATATTGAGATACTTGTCTGAAATACCTCAGACCGTAAGTTTTTGTACATACACTGTAACTAATGTTATCACTCCTTAACATTAAGTAAGGCTAATCAACTCCTAATATCAAGTGTAAATATAGAGTAGGGGAATGGGTCTAGGTGGGTTACTCTTCGGAGGGGCAATGTGGACTTGTTGGGCTGAAGGGCCTGTTTCCATATTGTAGAGAATCTAATCATCTAATCATGTTCATGCACTTCTTCATTTAACCTTTACATAGTTAATTATCAAACACAGCTCTTTAGTGTTGTGCCTAAGACCTCTCTCATCACATATCATCCTTGGCTGGTCTCTGCACTGTTCATGATGCCAGAGTCAAGAGATCAGTCACAACATCATTGTTTACATGAACCACATTAAGCCCACTAACGTAAGCATTGAAACTGCTTCTTAGTCACTGTAAGGCTTTGGTAAGTTGTGGATTCTGGATTAGTGGTGTTGGAAGAGCACAGCAGTTCAGGCAGCATCCAAGGAGTAGCGGAATTGACATTTTGGGCAAAAGCCCTTCATCAGAAGTAAAGGCAGAGAGCCTGAAGCGTGGAGAGATAAGCTAGAGGAGGGTGGGGGTGGGGAGAGAGTAGCATACAGTACAATAGGTGAGTGGGGGAAGGGATGAAGGTGATAGGTCAGGGAGGAGAGGGTGGAGTGGATAGGTGGAAAAGGAGATAGGCAGGTCGGACAAGTCTGGACAAGTCATGGGGACAGTGCTGAGCTGGAAGTTTGGAACTATGGTGAGGTTGGGGAAGGGGAAATGAGGAAACTGTTGAAGTCCACATTGATGCCCTGGGGTTGAAGTGTTCCGAGGCGGAAGATGAGGCGTTCTTCCTCCAGGCGTCTGGTGGTGAGGGAGCGGCGGTGAAGGAGGCCCAGGACCTCCATGGGAGGAGAAGGGGTAGTTGAAATGTTGGGCTACGGGCGGTGTGGTTGATTGGTGCGGGTGTCCCGGAGATGTTCCCTAAAGCACTCTGCTAGAAGGCGCCCAGTCTGCCCAATGTAGAGGAGACCGCATCGGGAGCAACAGATGCAATAAATGATATTGGTGGATGTGCAGGCAAAACTTTGATGGATTTGAAAGGCTCCTTTAGGGCCTTGGACAGAGGTGAGGGAGGTGGTGTGGGCGCAGGTATTACAGTTCCTGCGGTGGCAGGGGAAGGCGCCAGATTTGGAGGGTGGGTTGTAGGGGGGCGTGAACCTGACCAGGTAGTCACTCCCCATATACGTTCGAGACATCACCCACGCCCTCCACCTCCTCCAAGACTTCAGTTTCCCCGGCCCCCAACACCTCATCTTCACCATGGATATCCAATCCCTCTATACCTCCATCCACCATGACCAGTGCCTCCAAGCCCTCCATTTTTTTCCTCTCCAGACGTCCCCAACAGTTACCCTTCCACTGACATGCTCATTCGTTTGGCCGAGCTGGTCCTCACCCTTAACAATTTTTCCTTTGAATCCTCCCACTTCCTCCAGACCAAAGGGGTAGCCATGGGTACACGTATGGGCCCCAGCTATGCCTGTCTCTTTGTTGGCTACGTAGAACAGTTGATCTTCAGTAATTACACCGGCACCACTCCCCACCTCGTCCTCTGCGACATTGATGACTGCATTGGCATCACCTTGTGCTCCCACGAGGAGGTTGAGCAATTCATCAACTTCACCAACACATTCCACCCTGACCTTAAATTTACCTGGACCATCTCTCACACCTCCCTCCCCTTCCTGGACCTCTCCATCTCCATTACTGATGACCAACTTGACACTGACATTTTTTACAAACTCACTGACTCTCACAGCTACCTGGATTACACCTCTTCCCACCCTACCTCTTGCAAAAACGCAATCCCATATTCCCAATTCCTCCGCCTCCGCCATATCTGCTCCCAGGAGGACCAGTTCCACCACAGAACACACCAGATGGCCTCCTTCTTTAGAGACCGCAATTTCCCTTCCCACGTGCTTAAGATGCCCTCCAACGCATCTCGTCCACATCCTGCACCTCCACCCTCAGACCCCACCCCTCCAACCGTAACAAGGACAGAACGCTCCTGGTGCTCACCTTCGACCCTACAAACCTTTACATAAACCAAATCATCCGCCGACATTTCCGCCACCTCCAAAAAAACCCCACCACCAGGAATATGTTTCCCTCCTCACCCCTTTCCGCCTTCCGCAAAGACCATTCCTTCTGTGACTACCTGGTCAGGTCCACGCCCCCTACGACCCACCCTCCCATCCTGGCACTTTCCCCTGCCACCGCAGGAATGTAAAATATCCTCCCTCACCTCTATCCAAGGAACTAAAAGAGTCGTCCACATCCATCAAAGTTTTACCTGCACATCCACTAATATAATTTATTGTATCCATTGCTCCCGATGCGGTCTCCTCTACATTGGGGAGACTGGGCACCTCCTAGCAGAGCGCTTTAGGGAACATCTCCGGGACATCCGCACCAATCAACCACACCACCCTGTAGCCCAACATTTCAACTCCCCCTCCCATTCTGCTGAGGACATGGAGGTCCTGGGTCTCCTTCACCGCCGCTCCCTCACCACCAGAAGCCTGGAGGAAGAATGCCTCATCTTTCGCCTTGGAACACTTCAACCCCAGGGCATCAATGTGGACTTCAACAGTTTCCTCATTTCCCCTTCCCCTACCTCACCCTAGTTCCAAACTTCCAGCTCAGCACTGTCCCCATGACTTGTCCAGACTTGTCCTACCTGCCTAGCTCCTTTTCCACCTATCCGCTCCACCCTCTCCTCCCTGACCTATCACCCTCATCTCCTCCCCCACTCACCTATTGTACTCTATGCTACTTTCTCCCCACCCCCACCCTCCTGTAGCTTATCTCTCCACGCTTCAGGCTTTCTGCCTTTATTCCTGATGAAGGGCTTTTGCCCAAAACATCGTTTTCGCTGCTCCTTGGATGCTGCCCTGAACTGCTGTGCTCTTCCAGCACCAGTAATCCAGAATGTGTTCTACTGTTGTTTCATTCAAAATAAAAATTCCTTCTGTTGAATCGAATTTTGAGTCTCCTATTTTATAATTAGTATTTTAGCTGCCATAGTTCCACACTCTCTCATCAGAGAGAGACAACTGGTGGCATTTTAACCTGAGGGTCAACACACTGCAGCCACGTAGAGAGGATTTAAAAGGGAATGCTTCCTGGTTATGTCAGTTGGTGAAGGAATTGAACCCCTGATGTTAGCATTACCCAACATCACAAAACAGCAAGCAAGTCAACTGAGCCAACTAATTTCCAGCCCCTAAGCAGTATCCAGTAATGACTTGCTTGAGGTGAAGTTGTTGAATTGTAATGAGGAACTGAGCAATTTTAGAATTCAGGCAAAGCTGAATAAAATCAAGCTCAGGAAGTAAACTTTTCACACAGAGAGCTATCAGAATGTAGTTTGCGCTTGAGTGGAAAGCTCATTGCAGTGTTTGAAAATAAGTTAGATACATGAGAATTAACACAAGGAAACAGCACCAAGAAGACCAAACAAAAAAGTAACTAAAATGGTAGTATTCCACAGATAACAAACAAAAGTGGAGCAGGGATTTGTCCCTTAAGAGCCAATTATAAGATAATATCATCCAGATTTCTATAATCTAGCCCATTCTCCCCAGTCATTTGTAAGCTGTAGAATGGTCAATTAAGGAAAAGGTAAAGAAGTTTAAAATAAATTATTTTGTTTTATAATACCACTCAAAGAACATGGAATAGCGGTGTATTTAGTAGGAATATAAACATCGTTGCTGATAATGGTTTGCAGTTTTATTCCCTTTTAGAGTCTTTATTTTACATTTTGCAAACAGATACACATGCATTGGCTCTAACCCGCTGCTAAAACATCAAACCAGTACTTGGAAATTGTCTTGAGAATTGTAGAAACATGCTAGCAACTTATTGTTTTACACTTATTCAGAAAATAGTCAGGAAAACATGTCTTGTTTTTTTTCTGCAATGATCAGCAACATAAATAATTCTGTAATCATCACCAGTAGGATTATCGTTCCATTGCCAAAGCTAAATATTTTACTTTAATATGGAGCTCCCTCTACAGGAGCATACACACTTTAGTTGAATCGAGAATTAACACAGCGGTAGCCGGAATGTTGTTTCCTGTTCAGTAATGCTGAGGGGGATCAAAAGGGAATAAAAAATGGGCAAAGCAGATAAAAACAGCTGGCAGCAGTACCACTCTGGTCTCAGATGTTTAAATGCACGTGTGTATGCCTGTATTCAATTCTCACTCTTTCAAGTAACTTGGCACTTGGTCCAGTGCAATCAGATGAGAGAGCCCCTTTTAATCCTATGTGCTTTGTGGAAGCAGGAAATATTGAATGTGTTCGGATGAGCCATAATCTCACTGAATGATGCCACAAACGGAATGGGCTAATTAGCCATATTCTGTTCCAATATTTTTATAAATAATTCACTTGTGCCTGAGAATCTTACATCTCCATAATTGTTTTTGTGTACCTATCTCTAACTGTTGGGAGCCATACATATGTCTACTGTCCACTGAGAGGATGCCCCCAGTATAATCTGGAAAAACAAGCATTAGGTCCGTATTGTGTGTAAATAGGGATTTAGGCAGCGAGCCAACCTTTGAATCCAAAATGTTTTCAAAGTTCTGATGAAGAGTCTTTGACACTGAAATGTCAGCTCTGTTTCTCTTTTCAGAAATGCTATCAGATGTGCTGAGATCCTTCAGCATTTTCGGCTTTTATTTCTGGAGTGCTTTGTGCTGTTTTGGTCTCCTTACCTCAGGACCAACATTATTGCCAGAGCAGGAGTGCAGCAAAGGTTCACCAGACTTGTTTCAGGGATGGCAGAACTCTCCTGCGAAGAGAGATCGGGAAAACTGGGCCAGTATTTTCTACAGTTTCAAAGAATGAGGGGTGATCTCATTGAAAACTAAAAAATACTTAACAGGATAGGTACGGTGAATGCAGGTAAGAGTCCCCTGGTTCAGAAGCAGCGGACACAATTTCAAAATAGGCAAAATGTTATTTAAAACCAAGACAAGGAGAATAGTTTACTCAGAGGGCTATGAATCTTCATAATTCTCTGTCCCAGAGCACAATGGAAACTCAATCTTTGAGCTTGTTTAAAGTAGAGATTGATAGATTTCTATTTTCTACTGGCATAAAGGGTTATGGGGATAACTTAGGTAAAAGGATTTGAAGTGTTCAATCATATTAAATTATGAATCAGGCTCCTGTTCTTACATTCCTACGTTTGATGTGATCTACCAGTTTTTGAGATGTATAGTTTATGTACCTGACATCACACCAGCACTGAAGCTCATATGTCACATTACTCCTATGTCCAGTAGACAAAACATGACATCAATTAACTGTTTCTTGTGTTCTCATCCTGAAGAGTTCAAGACAAACTGCTTTAATTTCTTGTCTCCTCTTAGTTACATTTAAATTCTGTACAACTGAGTAGTTATTAAAAATGAGTGCCTATTTTCAGTTGATGCTTCGGTACATTATCAAGGGAATAAAATATTAAATTCAATGAGTCTGTGTAGCTTAAAACGGGACCACAATCTGGCAAACCTGGACAGCAGGGTTATGGGGAGAGCACTGGTGTATGGGAGTAAATTAGACAAATTTTGTCCATTGTCAAGTGATCCTCTTCTGTGTCATAATATGCTATGAGTTAGACAAAGAGGGGAAAAATAAACAACATAATTTTAGGATAACTCATCAGTACTGAGGAGAAAATTATATGTTAACTGACAACAATAATCAATGTAATCATTTGCACTGATATTTCAGTAATGCATTAATTGACATATACCAGATGCTATAAGCTGTTATGTTTTTGGCTTTTGATCACACTTTGTCATTTGATCCTGCAATCAGATTAGTCAATGCTGCTTGTGGAGTCTTGCTATGTATAAATTGGCTGCTGCAACATTGTCCACCATTTTGGTGGTAGCTTCCAGGTATTCCAGGGACCTTGCATGGCGATTTCATCTCATCCCAGTGTGGAGGTCTTGTCCTGGGATGGAGGTCTTGTATTCCACTTGGAGAAGCAGTCTCCTATTGTGGTGGCCATGTCCTGAAAGGGAAGTCTCGGCTTGGCGTGGCAGTCTCCAGCTTTGGCGGTCTTGTCCCAGCCTGGAGGTCTCGTTGGTGTGGAGGTCTTCTTTGGTGGTGGCTTCCAGCATCCATCATCATAATCGACTTTTCCCAAACTGAAATTGATCTAAGATGAACTCTGTCTTAACTTCAACTTTTTTCTACTAATCTATGTCTTTTGTCATTAATACAGGTGCTGTGATATGGCAACGTATAAAACTTTTCACTGTATTTTCTTTGTAAAAATACACGTCAACAAATTGCTATTCTACTCTCTATACAATTCCATTAAAAGGATCCTGACAGAATTGAGTGGGACATCGGTTTTACAGACCATTCAATTAGCCCCTCCAATGGAGTCACCAAAACCAGCAGTCCACCCAAACTTGTAGACTCCAGCCCAACCAGTTAGATTAATATTACACACTACACTTCAGAAGTACTTCTACAAGTCTTGAGATCATAAAGGACTCCATATTTCTTTCTTTTCAATCATCCAATGGATGTAAGCATTGTTCTAAAAGTGTTGTACATGAAATATGATCCTTTCTGAGGATGTTGTTTTGTGATTACAAAAGCTTTGTTCAATGTTGGCAAGAAAGAGATTATTCTGTCACCTTACAGAAAAAAAAAATCACAAAGTATTGTGAACATGACCTTTTCTATGCAACTAATCTATAACTTTTGTTACTCATTTTTACTTTTTCTGCCAAACACTGCTCAACTGTTTGTTGTAGTGAACAAGATTACATCAAATTTTAATTGAATAAATATCATTTGTCTTCCTTCTTGTTCAACAACACTTCATATTGAGTATTGATTTCTTGTGAAATTATCTGAATTGGGAGATACATTGCCAAGGATTTGAATGCATGTAGAGGTGGAAGTTTTCTCAATAAACTTTAAAAATTAACCTCCATTAACTGGTGTTTGCTATTACAGAAATCTGAAGTGGATACAGTAAAACTAAGCATGAATTCAGGTGCATTAAACACATTGAAGTAAGAAAACAGGTAGATTTGCATTTATATAGCATCTTACATGAACCTAGGATGCTGTAAAATATTTAACTGGGAGTGAAGGGTAGTCACTGTTGTAATGCAGCGGCCAAACTGTGCATGTTAATATTGTAATGGCCAAGGAATCTGTTTAGTGAAATTACATAAGCATTGACCAGATACCTGAGAGAACCTAGCTGGTCTTCAAAGTAATGCCAGGGACTTCACATCCACCTAAGAAATGTGTCCAACAGCCTCGCACTCGCACAGCAGTGTACTTTAATGTTAGCCAAATGTTTCGTGCTTATGTCACAACTAAATAGAATACAAATGGATATCACTGGAAATATAAATAATGTAAAGACACTCAACAGGCTGCAGATTTTCTCTCCAACACTTTGGTATTTGCTTTAGTTTACAGGCTATTAGCATTAAATGTCAGAATCAAAGGTCAGAACTTTAAATTTTATTGACTAGGTGTCAGTTTCACATTTTTTGGAGAGTTTGTCTCCACGTGGCCCAGTGAGACCTCACATCATACTCTACCAGATTCACTACCTACCCTGCCCTGATGGCATCCCACTCACTCAATCCTAGCCCTATCTTACTACATGCAGTTCATGGAAAAACTCAACGCTCACCGGATGTCTGCCAAAAAGTCGCTATCATTGGTATTTGTGCCCAAATTACAGGGCCACTGTGCATTCAGCCAAGCAACAATGTTCCAAAGATGCCTGTTTGGTGATGAACATTCATTTAGAACATGACAGGGAAGTAGTAAGTTGTACCATCCATGTTAATTAGTATTAAAGGTTGACCTTGACTTAGTGTGTCAGGATGCCCTGAGTGATGTGTATCCCCATGGACTTAAATGAAGTCTACTCTCCTAAGACTTTGAGATCATCACAGATGAGGTGCCAGAAGATTGAAGGTTGGCTAACATGTTACCATTGTTTAAGAAAGGTGGTAAGGACAAGCCAGGGAATTACAGACCAGTGACCCTGACATTGGTGGTGGGCGAGTGGTTGGAGAGAATCCTGAGGGACAGGATTTACATGTATTTGGAAAGACAAGGACTGATTAAGGATAGTCAACATGGACAATCATGTCTCACGAACTTGATTGAGCTTTTTGAAAAAGTAACAAAGAGGATTGATGAGGGCAGAGAGATGGACGTGATCTATATGGACTTCAGTAAAGCATTAAAAAATGTTCCTCATGGGAGACTGGTTGGCGAGGTTAGATCTCATGGGATATGAGGGGGAATTAGCCATTTGGATACAGAACTGGCTTGAAGGTAGAAGGCAAAGAGAGGTGGTGGAGGGTTGCTTTTCAGACTGGATGCCTGTGACCAGTCATGTGCCACAAGGATCGACATTGGGTTCACAACTTTTCATCATTTTCATAAATGAATTGGGTGCAAGCATAGAAGGTATAGTTAGTAAGTTTGCAGATGACACCAAAATTGGAGGTGTAGTGGACAGTGAAGAAGGTTACCTTAGAATACAAGGGGATCATGGTCAGATGGGCCAATGGGCTGAGGAGTAGCAGATGGAGTTTAATTTAGATAAATGCAAGGTATTGAGTTTTGGAAAAGCAAATCAGATGGTAAGGTCCTGGGGACTGTTGCAGAACAAAGAGACTTTGGAGTTCATGTCCATTGTCCCTTGAAAGTAGTGTAGCAGGCCAATAGGATAGTGAAGAAGGTATTTGGTATGCTTTCCTTTATTGAAAAAGCTTTTCTGTCTCACATCACAAAATCACTTTCAATCTATGTCCTTTGTTCTTGATTATTTTACGAGTGGGAGCAGTTTCCCCCTGAGAGACTGCTCATGATTTTGGAAACCACTGGGGCATTGCAGCAGACCCAGGACGGTAAGGTCAGAGCAGGAACAACGGGGAGAAGTTAAGTGACCTGCCACAGGAAACTGCTTGCACATGGAACAGAGGTGTTCTGTAAAGTGGTTGCTCTCATTGTTTCTTATATTCTTATTTTCTCTGTACGGTTCAGACCTCCAACATCTGCAATGTTTCATTTTTGTAATCGAACATGCAGGTAAAGATCAAAAGCTTGTGAAAACTATTATGTTTATTTTTAGGAAAATCATTGATATTTGATAAAAGAAGTAATAACATTTTCAAGAAATTCTTATTTACCTTAGAAAATGCAAAAATGAGGAAGTTCACAGGCAGCTTCTAAGATCTTACACCAAGCCTCAAAACATTATGCAAATCGGAACAATTCAACCATCCTAAGATGTGTACAATACCATTGAATTGAACATTCTAAATATTATTCCATCTCTCTGTTAACAATTGTTGCTAATTTGAAAAAAAAGTCAAACTGTTTAAATACACTGCTCGTTAGTTTGACATTTTTTGTGCTGAACATTACCAACTATATTTAACCTTGTTTATTGCAACACAAGGGGATACCTTGTCTGAAAGGAATTAAGTCTCACCTCAGTGATGGTTCACAGAAGAGAACTGATTTGCTGAGGTATGAAGAATAAGCTAGAGTATGGAACTAAATGGGACAACCCTTTTAAAGAGGATACTGACTCCAGAATTCTTTATCACAGAGGGCTATTAAGGTTGGGTCATTGAGAATATTCAAGGCTGATTGCATATCAGGGTGAAAGTGAGGACTGCAGATGCTGGCGATCAGAGCTGAAAACGTGTTGCTGGAAAAGCGCAGCTGGTCAGGCAGCATCCAAGGAACAGGAGATTCGACATTTCGGGCAGAAGAAGGGCTTATGCCCAAAATGTTGAATCTACTGTTCCTTGGATGCTGCCTGACCTGCTGCGCTTTTCTAGCAACACATTTTCAGCTGCATATCAGGGTGCACCAGCTACGAGCATTGAAAGGCTGCTGCAAAGATACTTTTGTGTATTGGGAAAGGCACTGAGCTCACAGATTTGACGAGGTTTCATCTCTTTCTTGCTCTCTCAGCCCTTGGTCATTAATGCCTACTTGCATGCTCATAGCAACCCTGCCTTGCCTTGTCTTACTGTGGCTATTAGCACAGTCAATAAACCAGGAACCTTGCTTGCTGGTAGCAGTCCTCAGTCAACCATACATACATCTTGATGAATAATAGCACACACCATCAATCTCACACCTGAACTATGTGCTAAAAGCAAAAATACTGCATATGCAGCAACTAAATGACATATAAAGTCATAGAGATGTACAGCATTGAAACAGACCCGTCGGTCCAACTCTTCCATGCTGACCAGATATCCTAAATTAATCTAGTCCCATCTGCCAGCATTTGACTGAGATCTCTCAAAACCCTTCCTAATCATATACCCATCCAGATGCCTTTTAAATGTTGTAATGGTAGTAGCCTCCACCACTTCCTCTGGCAGCTTATTTCATATACGCATCACTCTCTGCCTGAAAAAGTTGCCCCTCAGGTCCCTTTTACACCTTTCCTCTCTCACCCAACCCTGTGCCCTCTAGTTCTGGACTTCTCCACCCCAGGGAAAAGACCTTGTCTATTTATCCTATCCATGCCCTTCATGATTTTATAAACCTTTACAAGGTCACCCCTCAGCCTCCGACACTGCAGGGAAAACAGTTCCAGCCTATTCAGCGTTTCCCTTTGGCTCAAACCCTCCAACTCTGGCAACATTCTTGTAATTTCTTTCTGAACCTTTTCAAGTTTCACAACATCCTTCATTTAGGAGGGAGACCAAAATTGCATACAATAGTCCAAAAGTGACGTAACCAAAGTCCTGCACAGCTGCAACATGACCTCTCAACTCCTATACTCAGTGTTCTGACTGATAAAGGAAAGCATACCAAACACCTTCTTCACTCGCCTATCTACCTGTCTGCGTGGAGGAGAAGGCTGAATGTGTTCACTATGCTGGGACAGGAAAGCTTTGTTGTGGAGACCTTGGATATCTCAGCACAGATTACAATGTTAGTGATCAAATTTGCCAACTTCCATTGCTTTGTGGCTCTGTTGTTTACCTTTGGAAAGGAGATTATTGCAGGGTCACTTCCTGATCTTGATTTTAGGTTCTGACTACTGTGATTGATCTCAACATCTTCAGGAGGGGTGAAAGGAAAATTCACCAGGATTTTCTCTCTTGCCTTGAAGATTTTTATTGGATTCAAAGTACTGTCTTTCTTGTCATGGACAAGAGCAAACCCACTCAAAATATATGAAGGAGATAGCCTAAAACCTAACTTTTTATTATTTTAAAGGCAAGTGCCAGACATTGCGTTCCAGATGCAATTTGATAGGTCAAACTACCAGGCTTGAAGCAAAACACACTTTATTCATATATTATAATTAAAGTACAACAAAAGAAAGAAGAAATAGGAATAACTAACTCCTTTGGAAACCTGTGAATATATAATTTAACAGAATAATAGATTGTTTAACTGCTAAACAATAACTGTTCAGATATTGTAATACCCATAAGCACATCCTTGGCAAAATGCGAATTCAGTAAAATAAGTTGTCTCAGAGGCAATTCTCCAGTCCAGGAGGCAAAAATCATCAAGAGAAAACTCTGAGAAAGAGCACAGCAGGGACAGCCATACTGCAGCCTTCAAACCCAGCTTCAAGACCCCAGCAGCTGCTACTGAAACACTAAAACTAAAAACCCTGATTCAGTCGAAGCTTGATCCTTCAGTTCAGATTGCTTGTATTGTTCAAACTTTAAAAAAAAAGGCCTCACAAGCTGTTTACTCTATTGGCTTTCAGCAGTTAGTTTGATATCTCTGACTTAAAACTCTTTTCAAAACAGACCACAACAAAGTACACCTTTTAAAACCATAGTATCATCACACTCTCTGTCCACAGACGTAACCAGATCTGTTGAAGTTTTATTTTATTCATTCATGGGGTATGGATATCTTTGGCTGGGCCAGGATTCATTGCCCATCCCCAGTTGCCCTGAAGAAGGTGGTAGTGAACTACCTTCTTGAAGTGCTATAGACCATGTGCTGTAGGTTTCCAGCATTTTCCGTTTTAGTTCCAGATTTCCAGCATGCACAATATTTAATTTCTATTCTCTGGTGATTTACGCTCCACAACATTCATTGTGAGAAACCAAACAATTTTTCATCTGTTCAGTGCCTGCACCAGAACAAGTTATTTTGAAATTTTCTCCTGTAAAAACTATTCTACTGAAAATTAAAAGAATTAGACAATAATATTTCTTGATAAAGATGTGACCCCTCTCCTGACATTTACTGGACTCAATTGGCAATTTCTAAAGCTATCTAATTGTTTAGCTAATAAATGATAAGTTTTTTTTATTGGTAATATCTGAGCTAGAGGCAACACACTTAATCCAAAATGAACATAAAAGTCAAAGTTTTCAGAAACTAACATGCCAGACCTATTCTCTCATGTCTGTCTCGTACTAAAAAGGCCAATGGGCCATCTCAGTGATGAATGGCTTTCTCTGCTATCTCCTATTCTGCATCATTTCCCAATCAGATTGCTATCAGATAGCTGGTCAGCCCTATGAAATCAAGTGACACTATTGATTTTATGGAACAGGGCAGAAATAACTGATGCCTTGCAAATGACTATTTTTTTAATCTGATCGTGACCTTCAATCATTTATACCCACAGCAGAAGGGCATTAAAGCAATAAAGTTGGTAGACATGTTTTCCAATTATGTTTGGTGTTCTTCAACTTTATGTTTTAATTAAAGTGCGGAGTTTAAATTATCAAAATATTTTAATATTCACAATAATAGCCTGCAAGAGAAGCTAGAATAATTCTCCTGAGAACTCGAGAAGGTTGAGGGGAAATGGAATGCAGACTAACAAAATGATGAAGGGTTTGATAGAGTGGATGGAGGAAACTGTTTTCAGCAATCTGAGGACACAGGATTAAAATAATTGGCATAAAAGGCAGAGAGAAACAAACTCATCCTAAAGTGCAAGTTGCTATGATCTGACAGAGCAGTGGAAATAGATGAAACAGTAACATTGAAAGGAGAATTGGATGCAAACTTAGAAAGAAAAACAAAAGGCCTATGGAACAAGAGTGGAGGAATGGGGTTAGTTAGATATTTCTTTCAGAAGGTAGAAATGGACACAATGCACCAAATGGTCTTACGTGCTGTATGATTCTCAGTTCTATCTATTTTTTGACAATCCATGCACCTACATCTTTGTGGTAGAACTTGATTTCAAGTCAATGGAACTAAAAATAAGCTATTGACTTGTTATCATGAGTCTTGCTCTATTGTACTGAGTTACGTTCTACCCTGCCGATTGTAGGTCAGTAATGTACGCACACTTATCTGACTTTCCCAAATCATTTAAAACAATGCTCAGAGACTCCATCCACATTATGGAGTTGCCAATTGGCCAATGGGAAGTTGAGGCTTGATGAGGCCAACTGTAGCTCTTCTACATGCTCCTGAACTGCCTCCACAGTTTCAGACCAGCGGATTGGAGAACTTGTCATTATAATATCCAACACCTACAATTGGAGACTAAAAGTGTGGTGCTGGAAAAGCAGAGACAGTCAGGCAGCATCCAAGGAGCAGAAGAGTGGGCATTTTGAGCATAAACTCTTCATTAGGAATGATGCCTGACTGGTTGTGCTTTTCCAGCACGACACGTTTTGACTCTGATCTTCAGCATCTGCAGTCCTCACTTTTTTCTCCTAATACCATTTTGAGCATTCATTGTTTCTGAGAAGAAACTAAACAAAAATAGCCTGAAGACATTCCCAAAGTGCCTAGCAGGCAATTAAGTACTTCTGAAGTGCAGCCACTCTTGTAATGTAGGGAGCATGGCAGCCAATGTGCAGGCAATATGTAATCAGACATGTTGCCAGATAATAGGTTTTTACTAATATATGTTGACAAATAAATGTAGCCCAAAACACTTAAATAATTCTCCTCATCATCTTCAAGTAGAGGCATGAGAGTTTTTATATCTAGCTGAGACAGAGAGAGACAGAGAGAGGGAGAAAGAGATGAAGCCTCAGACTAACCTCCTATCTGTAAAATGACTTCATTTTACAGATGGGATCATAAGACACAGAATTTATAGCAAAAGATTTTGCTATAAATGTAATCGTTTGTTATAAATTCTGTGTCTTATGATTCTGTTCCACAGCTACCTGATGAAGGAGCAGTGCTCCGAAAGCTAGTGCTTCCAAATAAACACTATAACCCCTGTGTTGTAATATTTTTTACTTTGTCCACCCCAGTCCAACACTGACTCTTCCACATCATGACTTCCAATAGTGCCATACTCCTTCAATAAAGCAGTAAACTACCTGTCTGTGTCCTAACTCACATGAAGCCCCATTCACATAACACCCCCACGCATGCTGATCCACTGGCTGTTTGAAAGGGACATTTCAACTTTAAAATTGTCACCTTTATTTTTAAATCTCTCCATGTCCCTTCCCCAGCCTATCTCTGTAATCTTCTCTGGCCCCTAACCCTCGGAAATATTTGCAGAGTTTTGGTGACTCTGGAACCTCCATGTCTTGGCAACCAAGTAAGATTCATTGTCTAGAGCTGCTCATCTCCCCTATTACTGCCACCATGAATATATTCCCAACATACGCAAGTGCCTATTTGTCAATTCGTACCCCTTCATGTCTTTGGTAAGCACCAGCAGCATCCACATGGCATACCTCTCGAGCTAACATCTCCTCCGCCACCTTTGAGGAAGAAAGGTGGCGGAGAAAGCACCAGCAATGCTGACTCCTGCACTATCCACCAGTTCAAAATTGCCACGTTAGTGAGTATTATATCAAAATTAGAATCAGACAGGTCAGTGGCTCTCATAGAGACATAAGTCTGGAACATTCAATGTCTCACACATCAACACACAGACCTGCATTCCATTGCTGAAGTCCATTGGTACTCAGAAACAATAACAAGGTGATTGTGGCAGAGGGGAAAGGATTTTTGAACCGACCTAGGGTACCCCTTCCTCACAAGAAGACAGAGTGGTGCCAGAACACTCCCAGAGGAGCAACCACAAATGGGCCTCTCAGTAGTCTCCTCTCAGGACACTTCAGAAGTGCCCAGCTTCTCAGCTTCCTTCCTGCCTATAATTCCCAACCCTGTGGGAGTTCAAGCTGAGTAGAGTGAGTCTGCATCTGGCCAGGACACTCAGAACATGTCTAGACCCTTCATTCATAAACACCTCCAGGACTCCCCATCTAAAACCCACAGGGTCAACAGGTTCCAATATGGGGCAGGCTCCCTCCACCCCAGCTGCAAACCCTGGGACTTTACCTAGATGTGGTGGAAGCAAAAGGAGAAAGTAAAACTATGAAGGGCACACATGGATGAAACACATGCACTGTCCTCCCATTGAAGCCAGTATGGTGGCGACCATTAATGACCCATCAATAACCACCTCACCACAGGATTACCTGCCTCACTGTCTTCCACCCTTGTGTAGTGAGTTGCCTCCCCTTCACAATATTATGCCCGCTGCAACCCAACATGCTGCCTCCAAACCCCTTGATTGCCTTTTTCAGCTTACCAACCACAGCAATGGGCCCACTGATAACTCCTTTTCACTTGCAGTGAATGGGCCTCTTGGATTGACCATGGCCCATTCCCTGACTGATCTGGAGGACAGACTCAGCTGATGACTAACCAGACATCAAACTAATCTTTGTGCGGTTCACTGACTGAATTACTGCTATTCCATTAACTAATTACAATGGATCTGCAAGATTGACCATAGACCCCTCCCCAGACTTTACTGATATGGACTCATTGACACTGACAGTCCCACTCACCCAATGACTATGTCCCTGGACTGATTTGGGAGATAACCCTAACTAAAGTGAACGGTTTCCAGTCACAAAGTCCCCCTGGACTCTTCTGAATATGGTTCCCATTAGAGTTTGCAATGTGGTATTTTTGTTGAAGCACATCTAGTGTGTGTAAGCTGCTGGCACATGCTGCAGATGCGACATTGACATCATATGGCACTATGCAGCAAAATGGTCATGCCCTTACCTGATCACTGCTGATAGCCATGGCAAACGGCATAACTTTAGTGTCTAACCTGAAAGACAAGGATATACTGTTTGACTGTAAATTCTGAATGATGCAGCAATCGCAAAAAGCCAAGGCACAGCAGAGATGCTGTGCCTTTTCAAGCTGCCACAAAGTAAATGAATGCTAGGAGGGCAAAATAAGAGCCTGGAAATGCACCTCGCTCTGATGTGGGAGATCCCCCAAATCGTCATGACATCATCAGATTGGATGGAACTTAATACAGTCTTTAGCATTTACCCTTTCAGATTATTTTACCTTTTACAGTGATCTGCCTATGGATCAGACGTTGGGATTGCTTGTTAGCTATCGCAAAAGATTTTGCTATTTACTTAACGAATGGGAAACAGGAGGATACTGCATCTAAATCCATGTTGAATGAATGTGGGCCACAGCTACCACACCCTTCCACTTATTCACTGCCATCTCTTCTTTCACTCATCAAGTTGTCTTCAATCTCCCCTCTGTCATTGAATTTTCTTGTGGATATCTAACAGCTACTCCATTTGTATCAACTTGCAGGCAAGGCAGTAATGCAATGGTTGTGGAAGATTGATTTTCAGACTGGATGCCTACTAGTGTTCCATAGGGATTGATGCTGAGTACACTGTTATTTGTCATTTACACTAACAATTTGGATGATAATTTAGGAGGCATGGTTAGTAAACCTGCGGATGACACCAAAATTGATGGTATAGTGGACAGTGATAAAGATTAACTATGATTCCATAAAGGATCTTGATCAATTGGCCAATGGGCCGAGGAGTGATAGATGGAGTTTAATTTGGATAAATCTGAGGTACTGCATTTTGTTAAAACAAGCAAGAGCAGGACTTATCCAGTTAATGGTAGAGCCCTGGGTAGTGTTGTCAAACAGAGACTCCTACGAGACATAGTTCTTTGAAAGTTACATCACAGGTAGGCAGGGTAGTTAAGAAGGTGTTTAGCACACCTGTCTTCATTGCACAGACCATTGAGTAGAGGAATTGGGATGTTATGTCATGGTTAAACAGAACAATGGTGAGGCCACATTTGAAGTACTGTGTACAGTTCTGGTCACCCTACTTTAAAAAAGATAGTACTAAATTGGAGAAGTTCAGAAAAGATTTACAAGGATGTTGCCAGGACTGGGTGGTTTGAGTTATAAGGATTGGCTGGGACTTATTTCACTGCAGCATAGGAGATTGAGGGTTGACCTTATTGAGATTTATAAAATTATGAGAAGCATAGATAACGTGAATGGCAAAAGATTTTTTTTTCCCCTTAGGCTAGGACAGTTCAAAACTAGATGGTATATTTTTAAAGTGAGAGGAGAAATATTTAAAAGGGACCCGAGGGGCAATATTTTCACACAGAGGGTGGCTTGTATGTGGAATAAACTGTCAGAAGAAGTGGTAGATGCAATTACATCATTTAAAAGATATTTGGACAGGTTCCTGAATAGGATAAATTTGGAGGGATGTGGGCCAAACACAGAGAAGTGGATTTGTTTAGTTTAGGAAATCTGGTCACTATAGATGAGTTGAATCGAGGGGTCTGTTTTTAGATTAGATTAGATTACATTAGATTACTTACAGTGTGGAAACAGGCCCTTTGGCCCAACAAGTCCACACCGACCCGCCGAAGCGCAACCCACACATACCCCTACATTTACCCCTTACCTAACACTATGGGCAATTTAGCATGGCCAATTCACCTGACCCGCACATCTTTGGACTGTGGGAGGAAACCGGAGCACCCGGAGGAAACCCACGCAGACACGGGGAGAACATGCAAACTCCACACAGTCAGTCGCCTGAGTCGGGAAATGAACCCGGGTCTCAGGCGCTGTCTGGCAGCAGTGCTAACCACTGTGCCACCGTGCCGCCCACAAATGGGCGGCATGCTGAATGGCTCTGTAACTCTAAAATTGATTTCCATTTTGGATACTGGTGAGTGTCATGGCTCCCCTCTGGAGTGCAGTGAGCACCAGGCCAATGACAACATGAGTGCTCCAACTACACAGGTGGGAAAGAAGAAAGGCAGAAAGGCACACATGGAAGATTCATTAATTCAGGTAACAGACAGGGGTTTCTCCAACTGCTGATGGTACTCCAAGATGACATGTCACCTCCGTGGTTCCATAGATGTCATAGAATGACTGCAGTTAGGGACAAAACAACTGCAGGTGCTGGAATCCAATGTAGACAAGCAGGAGGTTGGAAGAACACAACAAGCCAGGCAGCATCAGGAGGTGGACAAGTCAACATTTTGGCTCTACCCCTGCCTCAGGGCTGGGAGTGGGTTAAGAGGAGCTGCTGATAAAGGGGCGGAGGCGGGGAGGTTTTTGGGTGATGTGAGGGGCAGAGTGGGGAGGTGGTGATAGGTGAACATAGGTAAAGGGTACAGCCTGGTTGGTCAATGGGAGGAATGAATCTGATTGGTAACTGGAAGGAAGGGTCAGTCAGAAGAATGGATGGGAGGAGGAGTGGCTGGGAAGGGAGTTGGGGATGGAAAGGGTAGTTAGTTGAAATTGGAGAACTCAATGTTGAGTCCTCCAGACAACAAGGCATCTGGTTGGAAGATGAGGTGCTGTTCCTCCACTTTGCAATCTGATTCACTGTGGCAATGGAGAAGGCCAAGGATAGTCATGTTGGAGAGGGAGCTTGAAGGGGAATTAAAATGGGTGGTGACTGGGAGGTCAGGTTTGCCCCTGTGGACCAGGCAGAGATGCTTAGCGAAACATGCCTGAGTTGATATTTGGTCTCCTGGATATAGATAAGACCACATTGGGAGCATTGGATACAGTAAACAAGGTTGGAGGAGAGGCAGGTGAACCTCTGTATCACCTGGAAGGACTGTGTTGGGGCCCTGGATGGGGGCAAGGGGTTGGTCGCAGTTTTTGCATCTTTTCGGTTGCAGGAAGGTACCTGGGGTTTGGTGGAGGTGGGGTTTGGTGGGGAGAGTGGCATGAACCAAGGATTGGTGAAAGGAACAGCCCTTGTGCAAGGCAGAGAGGAGTGGGGAGGGGAATATGTTCTTAGTGGTGGGGTCTAATTGGAGTTGGTGGAAGTGTTTAAGAATAATGCATTGGATGAGGAGACTGGTGAGGTGGTAGTTAAGGATAAGGGGTACTCTGTCTTTATTGCGTTTTGATGGGGTGTGTTTAGAGCAGTGGAACAGGGGATGGAGGTGGTGCAGTGGAGGCCTGTCTGGATGATAGAGGGGGAAAAGCGCGTTGTTCAAAATAGGTGGACATCTGGGATGCTTGAGAGTGAAATGTCCCCTCATCCAAGCAGATGCAACAGAGGCAAAGGAATTGGGAAAACAGGATGGAGTTCTTGCAAGATACTTAGTGGGAGGAGGTGTAGTCCAGGTATTTCTGGGAGTCTGGGGGTTTATAATAAACGCCTGCCTGTAAACTGTCACCAGAGATGAAAATGAAGAGGGTCCTAGCTACACCTGCCTCTAGGCTACGTCGAACAGTCCCTCTTCAGTACCTACACGGGCACTCTGCCCCAAATCTTCTGCCATTACATTGATAACTGCATTGATGCAGCGCCTTGTACCCAGGCTGAACTGGAGCACTTCATCGACTTGGCCCACAACTTCCACCCCACCCTCAAATTCATACAGTATTTTGGACGCCTCCTTCCCCTGTCTTGACCTCTTTGTTTCCATCATCAACAACACTCTCCAGATGGACATTTACTATAAAGCTACAGACTCCCATAACTACCTGGATTTTCCCCTCTTCCATTCCTCTGACTGACCCTTCCTCTGCTCCCACCGGATTCATTCCTCTAATTGACTGACTAGGCTGCACCCGCTGTCTGTCTACACCTATCCCTACCTCCCCATCTGCCCTTCTCCTCATCCAAACCCTCCCCAACCATACCCTTCCCCCGACTTTTATCTGCAGTTGCCTTACCCCCAACTCCCAGTCCTAAAGAATGTTGCACCCGAAACCTCCTGATGCTGCCTGACTTGCTGTGTTCTTGCAGCCTCCTGCTGTCTATAAAATGGCTGCAGGATATTCTTTTGAGAAAGAGTGATCAGCCAGAGATCATGGCCCACACTGGTACCAATGACAGGAATAGGAAGAATTTGTGATCGCCGTGTCAGAATTTAGGCAGCTCGGTGATGATTAGCAAGCAGGAAACCAAAACTCATGAACTCTGCATTATTCTGGTACCACGTGAACATGAGGACAGAAGTAGGAGAAGACGGGTGAACGTATGGCGAGAAAGATCATGCAGGAGGGAGGACACACTCTGGGGTGATGGGGCCTGTACAGGCCAGATGGGGAGCATCTGAACAGAGCTGGGGCTGAGTTCCCTCTGGGTAATTTTACAAATGTGGTCAGAGGAGGCTTTAAACTAATTCTGTGGGGAGATAGGACCCAGCAGGAAATGTCAAAAAGTCATGCCATGTTCACAAAATGCCAAGAGAGCCAATGAATAGGTAGAATCAGAGTTAGGGAAAGATTAAAATATTTTGAATCAGGATTACGCTGCATGGATGTGAATGGACACTGTACATTAAATAACACGGGGGAGATAGAGACACAGATTGTCATGTGGAAATCTGATATGGTAGGAACAGAGCTTGAAAATGTGTTGCTGGTTAAAGCACAGCAGGTTAGGCAGCAGAGATGCTGCCTAACCTGCTGTGCTTTAACCAGCAACACATTTTCAGCTGTGATCTCCAGCATCTGCAGACCTCATTTTTTACTTAATGGTAGGAACAGAGATCTAACTCAAAGTCGGTTTGAAATGGGTGCTAGGTATTCCTGTTTCCAGAGTGTTCAGAAAAGGTAGGAAAGGAAGAGTTCCTGAGGAAGTGCTCTCTTGCCTTTATCCATCCGGCCTCCACACTCTTATCACTCATTGCCCAACAAATCTAAACATCTGGTGCATCACCCACATCATGAGTTCGAAATTAAAGAGATTCCTCATTAACTAATTGGATAATTCTTGACTGTCATGTCCCTATGTCCAATATTTTGATAACTAATGACAACTTAGTTCAAAGTCTTTGTTGTTGTTTATGAGATAATGACTTTATGGCCCTCTATTTTTTCTCCTTTGTAGCTCACATGGCGATTGGATATTTAATTCCTTGAGACTCCAAAGATAATCCTGGAGGATGGCAATTCCAGGAGCAGGGACTGCTTTGGGAAAGTTCCCTGTTTTTGATTGAACTTTGTTTGGACCAATGCACTGCGTGCAACTTCCTTTGACTTTCTGCGTCCCTTTATGTGGCCAAGTGCTGTCCAACTTCACCGCAATTTTTGACACTGAGAGCTGTCTGCTCACATCAGGCTGGCTCAGTGTCAAAATCTGTCACTGTGACAATTATCCTTTTAACCTGCTTCAGAGGGTGGCAAGACTGGATTCCATGATGTGTTCGATCAATAACTTTAAATGAGTGTGAGTGCATTTTTCAAAGCAGAAACAAGTATCTCATAAAGGAGTTCTGCCATCAATGCCACCTATTCAGATTCAGCTACATGCATTTCGAATTGATTTTAACATATTGGGTGCTACTGCTTCTAGACTTGTGTTTAAACAGTAAATCTTGTCAAGACCATTATGAGTTGGAGGAGTTATTGAATCTGACAGTCATTAATTAACTCTGGGTGCTTTAATGATTAAGTGATGTGAAACGGATATGCACGTTTGCTGCACTTGTGACATTCAAGTATTTTTTTCTAAGTACTGGCTACAGTGAAGCCAGCAAAACATTCATTAAGCAGAGGGGAAGGTTTTGAGCAGAAATTCCTCACTTCATCTAATTGACTGGTGAGGGTGTTATTGAAGAGCTGGAAAATATTCCACAACCTCCATATGCTGGATCCAGCTGAAACTGGGGTGTCCTGTATTTGCATTGTCAGGAATTCCCTGAAATCGGGAAAATCTTTCCACTCATGAGGAATCAATAGTTCTGTTGCTAGATTTAATGGGAACAGGTGAGAAGAGGCTAATATGGCGCAGTGCCACTGGGTATGGACTAGTTGAACCAAACAGCCTGTTCCTGTGTTGTGCATTTCATTGGATACTATATCCTTGGTATCGTCTATAATCCCAATAAATCCAGTAGGGAATTATGGAAAAGTTTCCTTACTCAAAATGGTTAGAACGTGGAACTTGCTAACCCAGAGAATAATTGAGACAATTAGTGCAGATGCATTTGAGGGGGTGCGAGATAACACATTAGGAAGAAAGGAATTGAAAAGAATGATGATGGGGTTTGAAGAAGAAAGCCAGGAATGGTCTCCTGTGGAGCAAGAATGAAAACATGGACTTAATCAGTTGCATAACCTGTTGCTACATTGTATGCGCAATGTGAACACCACCCAGACAAAGCAGCCCACTTGACTGGCACCATGTCCACAAATATTGACTCCCTTCACCATTGAGGCTCAGTAGCAGTAGCGAGTACCACTTACAAGATGCGTTGTAGAAATGCACCAGTGCTTTTTATAAAGCATCTTCCAAATCCACAACCACTCCAATCTTAGAAGGACAAGGGCGGCAAATATTGTGCAAACAGCAATGCCTGTCAGTTCCCTTCTCAGCCACTTAACTTGGAAATATATCACCATTCTTTCAGTGTGACTCATTCCCTAATTGCATAGAGGTATACCTACACCAAATAGGCAGCAGTGGTTCAAGAAAATAGCTAAAAACCACCTTCTCAAGGGTAAATTAGGGATGAATAATAAATCTTCTAGGAAAAAGTGAGGACTGCAGATGCTGGAGTTCAGAGCAGAAAATGTGTTGCTGGAAAAGCGCAGCATTTCAGGCAGCATCCAAGGAGCAGGAGAATCAACGTTTCGGGCATGAGCCCTTCTTCAGGAATGAGGAAAGTGTGCCAAGCAGGCTAAGATAAAAGGTAGGGAGGAGGGACTTGGGGGAGGGGCATTGGAAATGCAATAGGTGGAAGGAGGTCAAGGTGAGTGTGATAGGCCGGAGTGGGGGGGGTGGGGGCGGAGAGGTCAGGAAGAAGATTGCAGGTTAGGAAGGTGGTGCTGAGTTCGAGAGTTGGGACTGAGGCAAGGTGGGGGGAGGGGAAATGAGGGAACTGGAGAAATCTGAGTTCATCCCTTGCGGTTGGAGGGTTCCTAGGCAGAAGATGAGGCGCTCTTCTTCCAGCTGTTGTGTTGCTATGGTCTGGCGATGGAGGAGTCCAAGGACCTACATGTCCTTGGTGGAGTGGGAGGGGGAGTTGAAGTGTTGAGCCACGGGGTGGTTGGGTTGGTTGGTGCGGGTGTCCCAGAGGTGTTCTCTGAAACGTTCCGCAAGTAGGCAGCCTGTCTCCCCAATATAGATGAGGCCACATCGGGTGCAGCGGATGCAGTAAATGATGTGTGTGGAGGTGCAGGTGAATTTGTGGCAGATATGGAAGGATCCCTTGGGGCCTTGGAAGGAAGTATGGGGGGAGGTGTGGGCGCAAGTTTTACATTTCTTGCGGTTGCAGGGGAAGGTGCCAGGAGTGAAGGTTGGGTTGGTGGGGGGTGTGGACCTGACGAGAGAGTCACGGAGGGAGTGGTCTTTTTGGAACGCTGATAGGGGAGAGGAGGGAAATATATCCCTAGTGTTGGGGTCTGTTTGGAGGTGGTGAAAATGACAACAGACAATACGATGTGTATGGAGGTTGGTGGGGTGGTAGGTGAGGACCAGTGGGGTTCTGTCCTTGTGGCGATTGGAGGGGCGGGGCTCAAGGCCGGAGGAGCGGGAAGTGGAGGAGATGTGGTGGAGAGCATCGTCGATCACATCTGGGGGGAAATTGCAGTCTTTGAAGAAGGAGGTCATCTGGGTTGTTCGGTATTGGAACTGGTCCTCCTGGGAGCAGATGCGGAAGAGACCAAGGAATTGGGAATATGGCATGTCATTTTTACAGGGGGCAGGGTGGGAGGAGGTGTAGTCTAGGTAGCTGTGGGAGTTGGTCAGTTTATAGTAAATGTCCGTGTTGATTTGGTCGCCCGAGAAAGAAATGCAGAGATCTAGGAAGGGGAGGGAGGAGTCTGAGATGGTCCAAGTAAATTTGAGGTTGGGGTGGAAGGTTTTGGTAAAGTGGATGAACTGTTCAACCTCTTTGTGGGAGAACGAGGCAGCGCCGACACAGTCATTGATGTAGCAGAGGAAAAGGTGGGGGGTGGTGCCAGTGTAGCTGCGGAAGATGGACTGTTCCACATATCCTACGAAGAGGCAGGCATAGCTGGGGCCCATGCGGGAGCCCATGGCTACTCCTTTGGTTTGGAGGAAGTGGGAGAATTGAAAAGAGAAGTTATTCAGAGTGAGGACCAGTTCAGTCAGTCGAAGGAGGGTGTCAGTGGAACGGTACTGATTGGTACATCTCAGACTCCTCCCTCCCCTTCCTAGACCTCTCCATTTCTATCTCGGGCGACCGAATCAGCACGGACATTTACTATAAACTGACTGACTCCCACAGCTACCTAGACTACACCTCCTCCCACCCTGCCCCCTGTAAAAACGCCATCCCATATTCTCAATTCCTTCGTCTCCGCAGCATCGGCTCCCAGGAGGACCAGTTCCAGTACCGGACAACTCAGATGGCCTCCTTTTTCAAAGACCGCAATATCCCCCCAGACGTGATCGACGATGCTCTCCACCATATCTTCCCGCTCCTCCACCCTTGAGCCCCGCCCCTCCAATTGCCACAAGGACAGAACCTCACAGGTCTTCATCTACCACCCCACCAACCTCCATATACATTGTATCGTCCGTTGTCATTTCCACCACCTCTAAATGGACCCCACCACCAGGGATATATTTCCCTCCCCTCCCCTATCAGTGTTCCGAAAAGACCACTCCCTCCATGACTTTTCGTCAGGTCCACACCCCCCACCAACCCAACCTTCACTCCCGGCACCTTCCCCTGCAACCGCAAGAAATGCAAAACTTGTGCCCACACCTCCTCCCTTACTTCTCTCCAAGGCCCCAAGGGATCCTTCGATATCCACCACAAATTCACCTGCACCTCCACACACATCATTTACTGCATCCGCTGCACCCGATGTGGCCTCCTCGATATTGGGGAGACAGGCCACCTACTGGCGGAACGTTTCAGAGAACACCTCTGGGACACCCGCACCAACCAACCCAACCACCCCGTGGCTCAACACTTCAACTTCCCCTCCCACTCCACCAAGGACATGCAGATCCTTGGACTCCTCCATCGCCAGATCATAGCAACACGACGGCTGGAAGAAGAGCGCCTCATCTTCCGCCTAGGAACCCTCCAACCGCAAGGGATGAACTCAGATTTCTCCAGTTCCCTCATTTCCCCTCCCCCCACCTTGCCTCAGTCCCAACTCTCGAACACAGCACCACCTTCCTAACCTGCAATCTTCTTCCTGACCTCTCCGCCCCCACCCCCACTCCAGCCTATCACCCTCACCTTGACCTCCTTCCACCTATTGCATTTCTAATCCCCCTCCCCCAAGTCCCTCCTCCCTACCTTTTATCTTAGCCTGCTTGGCACACTTTCCTCATTCCTGAAGAAGGGCTCATGCCCGAGTCGTCGATTCTCCTGGTCCTTGGATGATGAGTAACAAATGCCAAGTTGACCCAGCTATGCTCATGTCCCATGGCACATGCAACAAACTTTGTCTGGATAGTGGACCATGCAAGCTCTTGAAGTTTTGATTCAACAAAATCTCTGTAATAAGGTCATAGAGCCATAGATATGTACAGCATGGAAACAGACCTTCGGTCCAACCCGTCCATGCCGACCAGATATACCAACCCAATCTAGTCCCACCTGCCTGCACACAGCCCATATGCCTCCAAACCCTTCCTATTCATTTACTCATCCAAATGCTTCTTAAATGTTGAAATTGTACCAGCCTCCACCACTTCCTCTGGCAGCTCCTTCCATGCATGTACCACTCTCTGTGTGAAAAAGTTGCCCCTCAGGTCTCTTTTATATCTTTCCCCTCTCACCCTAAACCTATGCCCTCTAGTTCTGTACTTCCCAACCCCAGGGAAATGACTTTGCCTATTTACCCTATCCATGCCCCTCATAATTTTGTAAGCCTCTATAAGGTCACCCCTCAGCCTCCAATGCTCCAGGGAAAACAGCCGCAGCTTGTTCAAACTCTCCTTATAGCTCAAATCCTCCAACCCTAGCGACATCCTTGTAAATCTTTTCTGAACCCTTTCAAGTTTCACAACATCTTTCTGATAGGAAGGAGACCAGAATTGCACGCAATATTCCAACAGTGGCCTAACCAATGACCTGTACAGCCACAACATGACCTCCCAACTCCTGTACTCAATACTCTGATCAATAAAGGAAAGCATACCAAACACCTTCTTCACTATCCTACCGACCTGCGACTCCACTTTCAAGGAGCTATGAACCTGCACTCCAAGGTCTCTTTGTTCAGCAACACTCTCTATATCCTTAGCATTAAGTATACAAGTCCTGCTAAGATTTGCTTTCCCAAAATGCAGCACCTCGCATTTATCTAAATTAAATTCCATCTGCCACTTCTCAGCCCATTGGCCCATCTGGTCATACATTTCATACTTTCAACTGTATGCTTTTCTTTGACTGCAGTGTAAGGTAAGAGTGGCAAGACTGCACTACTGAATAGCACCCATTCTCAAATAAGGGCTTACCTCAACATCATTGGAAATATACCCTCTATTAACTGCTCAGAGTACAGGAATTCATGAGATGAGAGTTGGGGATTTTCCACCTCAAAATGAATCAATTCTATCTTACCAATTGTTTTAAAGTGTGACTGAAAGAGAATTCTCTCCACAAAATGTTCTCACTGACATCCAATGAAGAAGTAAAGACTTGAATTGATATAGCAAAACCTCAAGATGTCATGATGCAGTTTGCAGCTAATGAAGTATCCTTGAATTCTAAATGCTTTTGTAATGCAGAGAAGTTGACAACCAATTTGTGCACAGTATGTTCCCACAAGTAGCCTCGTGATAACAAACAAGTTTTCTGTTTTAGATGTTGGTTGAAAGATAAATGATGACCTCTGAAAGGAAACGTGGACCTTCCACATTGACTGGTGGCTCCTCTGCTGTGCTTTCTGAGAATTTCGTTTCTTCATTTCCAATCTTCCATGCTTAACAATATTTCTTTCTACCTCATTGTAAAGTATGACAACAATGTTATTTCCTTACAAATGTCAGCGGTCAACACTAATTATGTGATACCATCTTGCATTTGTGATTTTTTTTTCCAAATGAACTTACAGTAAAATGTCAAATGCCTTTAAAATATTGCTTGGAAGTTGCTGACCCAAAATAAGCTTTTTGTGTTTTTACACAGAGCATTTTCTGCATTGCAATACAGCTGCAGGTCTTTCTTAGTCATGTACATGAAGTTTTCTTTGACATTGATATTATCTATGTCGACTGAAGAAGCTTTAATTGATGCTTGGTATTAACTGTGACCACAGACCTGTCACACTGCTGTTGTGACATTCTCACATTTTTGCAAAATGTCATTGCATCAAGCAAAGAGATTTTATATTTGTCAAATGCCCTTGAAATGTCTAGCTACCAGTATAAATGACACTGTAGACATTATTGTAGACAAACACAATTTTACCAAGATCAAGCTGGCCTTTCAGATAAACAGGGCATTTGAAATACCACAGTGGGAAGATGTCATATCCTTTATGTGAGTGTATGCAATGCTCTTCATTTTAATAGCACCTTTCCTTTTTGACTTTTTATGTTTCTAAACTGGATTCAAATGACCAACATTTCATTTCCAATAGAACATAGAACAGTACAGCACAGAACAGGCCCTTCAGCCCATGATGTTGTGCTGACCATTGATCCTCATGTATGCACCCTCAAATTTCTGTGACCATTTGCATGTCCAGGAGTCTCTTAAATGTCCCCAATACCTTGTTTCCACAACTGCTGCTGGCAATGCATTCCATGCTCTCACAACTCTCTGTCTAAAGAACCTGACCCTCTATATTTTCCTCCAACCAGCTTAAAACTATGACCCCTCATGTTAGCCTTTTCTGCCCTGGGAAATAGTCTCTGGCTATTGACTCTTTCTAGGCCTCTCATTATCTTGTATACCTCAATAAGGTCCCTTCTCCTCCTCCTTTTCTCCAATGAAAATAGTCCGAGCTCAGTCAACCTCTCTTCATAAGACAAGCCCTCCAGTCCAGGCAGCATCCTGGTAGACCTCCTCTGAACCCTCTTCAAAGCATCCACATCTTTCCTATAATAGGGTGACCAGAACTGGACGCAGTATTCCAAGTGTGGTCTAACCAAAGTTTTATAGAGCTGCAACAAGATCTCAAGACTCTTAAACTCAATCCCCCTGTTAATGAAAGCCAAAACACCATATGCTTTCTTAACAACCCTGTCCACTTAGGTGGCCATTTTAAGGGATCTGTGTACCTGCACACCAAGATCCCTCTGTTCCTCCACACTGCCAAGAATCTGATCCTTAATCATGTACTCAGCTTTCAAATTCGACCTTCCAAAATGCATCACCTCGTATTTATCCAGGTTGAACTCCATCTGCCAGCTCTTAGCCCATCTCTGCATCCTGTCAATGTCCCTCTACAGCCTACAACAGCCCTCTGTATTGTCAACGACACCTCCAACCTTTGTGTCATCTGCAAACTTGCTGGCCCATCCTTCAATCCCCTCATCCAAGTCATTAATAAAAATTACAAACAGTAGAAGCCCAAGTTCAGAGCCCTGTGGAACACCACTCATCACTGACTTCCAGGCAGAATATTTTCCTTCTATAATCACTCGCTGTCTTCGGTTGGCCAGCCAATTCTGTATCCAGACAGCTAGCTTCCCCTGTATCCCATTCCTCCTGACCTTCTGAATGAGCCTACCATGGGGAACCTTATCAAATGTGTTGCTGGAAAAGCGCAGCAGGTCAGGCAGCATCCAAGGAGCAGGGGAATCGACGTTTCGGGCATAAGCCCTTCTTCAGGATTTCCAGCAACACATTTTTCAGCTCTGATCTCCAGCATCTGCAATCCTCACTTTCTCCTAGAACTTTATCAAATGCCTTGCTGAAGTCCATATATACCACATCCACAGCTCGACCCTCAACAACTTTTCCAGTCACATCCTCAAAGAACTCGATACGGTTGGTGAGGCATGACCTGTCCCTCACAAAGCCGTGTTGACTGCATTTAATCAAGCCACGCTCTTCCAGATGGTCATAAATCCTATCCCTCAGAATCCTTTCTAACACCTTGCAGACGACAGACGTGAGACTCACTGGTCTGTAATTGCCGAGGATTTCCCTATTTCCTTTCTTGAAGAGAGGAATTACATTTGCCTCTCTCCAGTCCTCAGGTACGACCCCAGTGGAGAGCAAGGATGCAAAGATCTTCGCAAGTGGCGAAGCAATTGCATTTCTCGTTTCCCAAAGCAGCCGAGGATAAATCTGGGCCAGGCCTGGTGACTTGTCAATCTTAATCTTTGACAAAATTTTCAGCACATCACCTTCCTCCATCTCTGTCCATTCCAGCATGCACACCTGCTCTTCAAAGGTTTCATTCACTACAAAGTTAGTTTCTTTCGTAAAGATGGAATCTTTTGAGTTTATTCATATTCAGAATTTCAAACCTGTTACTGGCCATTGAGCCTCTTTTTATCCAAATTGATTCAGGACCAATGTCATCACTCGTAAAAAAAAACCAAAACTGTGTGACTTGAGGAAATCCTTTCAGATCAGTTGTTTTCCCTCCTTTATAATTCCAAAACCAAAACAAAAAGAAAGGATAAGGCTGAACATTGGACAACAATTTACAGCATCTGTCTAATTGGTGACAAATACTTGGTTTAGTTTATATCAATTTCTTCTCTCAGTCAAAAGGTTGAACCATTGCAGAGTGGAAGGAGTGCTGCAATGTTCATGGCATTGTTCTCCAACTGAGACATTAAACTGAGGCTCAGTCTACTCCTGGGTGAATGTAAAACATCCCATGGACAGAGGTGAGAGTTACTCCTGCTGACCAATTGCTGCTTCTAAACCAGCATCAATAAAACACATTTTCTGGATAGTGTTATTTTCTGAAAGCTTGCTGTATACCATTTGGCTGCTGTATAGCCAACATTACCACAGTGCCGAGCCCAGAATTTGAGGAAATAATTCCCCTCACAAAGGAATCTAGAACTGCATGGCTGGTTTGTGATGTTGAATGATGTGAACAGCACAAGTTCAATTACCGCACCGGCTGATTTTACCATGAAAAGCTTTCTTTCTCAACCGCTCCACTTGTCTAAGGTAGAATGACTCTCAGGTTAATCACACCACCATTCATCTCTCTGTAAGGCAACAGCAGCCCTATTGTCCTCTAGGAATATTGTGGCTTAAGCTTTACCTTGAATGACTGGATATTTCAAGAGTAAAAAATGAGGTCTGCAGATGCTGGAGATCACAGCTGCAAATGTGTTGCTGGTCAAAGCACAGCAGGCCAGGCAGCATCTCAGGAATAGAGAATTCGACGTTTCGAGCATAAGCCCTTCATCAGGAATGACTCTACATGATAGCAGTGATGCTGTATTTTCTTTACTTTTCAGTCTTTTTAACTCTGTATTTTAGGAAAACTTTTTTAAGTTCTACTACTGGCTGTTAGAATCATGACAAAAAGTTATGACAGGAAGAGGTCATTAAGCTCCACGTAGTAACATAGAAAATGTCAGCCGTTCAGTCCTTCAAGCCTGCTCTACTATTCAACATGATCATGGCTAATCATCCAACTCAGTACAATAAAACAAGGAACTGCAGATATTGAGATCTGAAATAAAAAACAGCAAGTTCTGGAGAAACTCAGTAGGTCTGGCAGCATCTGTAGACAAAAAAATAAAGTTCACATTTCAATTCCACTGACCCTTCATCAGAAAGGTCAGTGAAACATTCAACTCTGTTCTTCTCTCTGCAGGCGCTGTCAGGTCTGCTGAGTTTCTACAGCACTTTCTGCTCTTTAGCCACTGCAGTACCCTTTCCTGCTTTCTGCCCATACCTTTTGATCCCTTTAACATCGTGGCTCAGTGTTTAGCACTGCTCCCTCATAGTATCAGGGACCTGGGTTCAATTCTAGCCTTGAGTGGTTGTCTTTGTAGAGTTTGCATGTTCTCCCGTGTCTGTATGGGTTTCATCTGGGTGCTCCAGATTCCTCCCACAGTCCTAAAGGTGCACAGATTAGGTGGATTGGCCATGCTTGAATTGCCTAGAATGTCCAGGAATGTGTAAACTAGATGGATTAACCATAGGAAATGCAGGGTTACAGGAATGTGATGCGTCTGGGTGGGATGCTCTTCAGAGGGGCAGTGTGGACTTGACGGACTGAATGGCCTGTTGCTACAGTGTGGGCTTTTTTTTCAAAATAAGAGCTATATCCAACTCCTTCGTGAAAACATTCAATGTTTTGGCTTCATTCGATTTCAGTGACAGAGAATTCCATCAACTCACCACTCTTTCGAAGAAGAATGTGCATTTAATGGTCTGTACCCTAGCATTCTCAAGCATCTTTCAACAATTATTTTATCAGAGCAGATATCATTGAGGTATTCTTATTGTTGGCATTGTTATTGCTATGAATTTTACGATCCAAATATTCTACTTTATAAAGCATGGTGTTCCCATTTCCAGTGCATTGTCAAGTCTGACACTTATCTTTTCTCAGTGTATCAAAAATACATAAATGTATTAACAATAATACCTACTTGTTGTTTCATAGACTAATATATTATCTGCTCAGTTACTTTTGTTTTTATGCAACAGAAATATAAGAAAATGTATTAAAATAGTTCATAAATTAATCAGTTGCCATTTCCTGGTTTCTGCATCTACCATAAGGTTTACTCAGTCTGTATTTTACATGACTGCACATTCTCAGTTACAATGTGCTTTCAGAATTTTATAGTTGTGCATTTTAGTGATGGTACATTGGAACAAGGAATATTGATGAATCCAATAACTTACATGCAAATAGCCTAATAAAAACAAATGATAATTGTAAATGTAGAAGATATTGTCGAGGCCATCATTATTCTTTTATTTTTCTCATTTTGAGTTTGGAACTGTGAGTTAAGTTGAAAATTAAACTTTGAACTTTAAACAGCTGCTTGATTTTTTTTAATACAGAGAGAATAAAATGCAGATGTTTGCTGTTATTTACTGGTCAGGAAAGATAATGCAGGCTAATTACTGCTGTAAGAATACTGTAGAGAACTCAACCCTGAAGAGATTGTTATGCTTAAGAGACTAGTGGAAGGTTGTATGTTGTATTGGTTGTAAAGGGAAGCCAAAAGCAAAGAGCAAACTATCTCTGGCTGAGTTTTGGGTAAGAGACAATTTTACTTTAGGAGTTTTAGCCTGGGAAGCTTTTTGTTTTGGATGGTTTGGCTCTGTTTAGTTGTTCGCCATTTATCTTCTTCGTGAAAATCTTGAGAAAAGAATCTGTAAGAAATAACTAAAAGTCTCCAGAGGTTGTTTGTGTTGACTGGTGACTTCAGGATTCAAGCAAGATTTACAGTCAAGAACAAAGAGACAATACAGCATAGGAGCAGGTCCTTCAGCCCTCCAAGCCTGCGCCGACATATTTTGCCCTTCCATACTAAAACTGTCTTCACTTACAGGATCCAGACCCCTCTCTTCCTTACCTATTCATGTACATGTCCAGGTGCTTCTTGAATGCTGCTACTGTGTCTGCATACATCACCTCCTCCGGCAATGCTATTCAGGTGCTCACCAATCTTTGTGAGAACGCCCTTGCCTCACACACCTCTTTTAAACTTCTCCCTCTGTACCTTAAATCTGTGTCCACTAGTAATTGACCCCTCCATCCTGGGAAAAAGCTTCATTATTTCCATTCGATCCACACCATTCCCAATCTTATAAACTTCTATCAGGTCATCTCTCAACCTCCAGTGGACATAAACCCAGTCTATCCAACCTCTCTTCACAGTTAAAATCCCACATACCAGGCAGCATCCTGGTAAACCTTTTCTGTACCCTCTCCAAAGGACCCAATACTTTTAGTAGTGTGGTGACCAGAACTGTATGCAATATTCCAAGTTTTGCCTCATTAATGTTCTATAAAGCTGAAGCATAACTTGTCTATACATATACTCAGTGCCCTTTCCAATGAAGGCAAGCATTCCATGGGCCTTTTTTACTACCTTATCTACCTGTGCTGACACTTTCAATGATCTCTCTGCATATCAATACTCTAAAGAGTTCTGTCATTCAATGTATAATTTTCACATGGATGTGACTTTCCAAAATCCATCACTTTGTAAATGTCTGGATTAAATTCCATCTGCCATTTTTCTGCCCATGTCTCCAACTGATTTTTCCCCTGCTGTATCCTCTGACTATCCTCCTTGCTATCCGCAACTCCACCAATCTTTGTATAGTCCACAAACTTACTAATTAGACCCACCATGTTTTGCTCCAAATCATTTATGTGGACCATGAAGAGCAGAGGTCCCAGCACTGATCTCTGTGGAGCACCAGTAGTCACAACCCTCCTTACCAAAAATAAATCCTTCTACCACTACCCTTTGTCTCCTAGGACTAAGCCACTTCTATATCCATCTTGCCAGCTCACTCCAATACAAATTGACTTCACCTTTTGTACCAGTCTGCTATGAGAGACCTTTACTTAAGTCCACGTAGACAAGTTCATGTGCAGTCCTGGGTGACAGTTATTGCAATCATCATCAAAGCATTTCATGAAGGCCTGGTTGAAATGATTAGTAAACATGCAAATTATGATTTCTTTATCCTAATTTACTTCTTAACTATGTTTGTTTGTCAATGTATGAATCTGGGTGTTTATGATTAAAGGAGGGCTGAGATCTCAGATATTAATTGGATTGCCTTATTGTTTGTCTGTGTTCTACTAAAGCTACATACTTAATAATAAATTGTTAATTTTTGTTTAAGTTCTAAACTTGGTGTCCATGATCTACTCTTTGTAAAGTGTGACTCAGAACACTTAAACAATTTTGAGGATCGTTGAATGTTTTAATTTCAGTGTTTTACAAACCCACTGACAGTGCATCTGATTTGGTTTGGTTTGCTGTCCCTGATTTATAACAATATGAAACAGAAATTGAAACTATTGAAAATGTACTTCTTCTGAAAGTGAACACTAGCTGATACAGTGAGATTTGAGAAGATTTGTAGCTCAGGTTGAGGTTCTGGATGTAGGTTTGCTTGCTAAGCTGAAGGTTTCCTTTTCAGATGTTACATCACCACACTTGGTAACATCATCAGTGAGCCTCAGAATGAAGCACTGGTGGTGCAGCCCCCTTTCTATTTATATATTTGAGTTTCCTTGGATTGGTGATGTCATTTCCTGTGGTGACATCATTTCCTATGGAAATGCCATTTCTTGTTCTTTTTCTCAGGGCGTGGTAAATGAGATCCAAGTCAATGTGTTTGTAGATAGAGTTCCGGTTGGAATGCCATGATTCTAAGAATTCTCATGTGTGTCTCTGTTTGACCTGTCCTAGGATTGATGTGTTGTTCCATCGAAGTGGTGTCCTTCCTCATCCGTATGCAAGGATACTAGTGAGAGTGAGCCATGTCTTTTTGTGGCTAATTGGTGGATAGATTTCTGCCTGTTTGTCCAATGTAGTATTTTTTACAGGTCTTGCAAGGTATTTTGTAGATGACATTAGTTTTGCTTGGTATCTGTGTAGGGTCTTTCAAGTTCATTAGCTGCTGTTCTAGTGTGTTGGTGGGCTTGTGGGCTGCCATGATGCTAAGAGGCCTGAGTAGTCTGGCAGTCATTTCCGAGATGTCTTTGATGTAGGGAAGAGTGACTAGGGTTTCTGGATGTGTTTTGTCTGCTTGTTTGGGTTTGTTGCTCAGAAATCAGCAGACTGTGTTCATTGGGTACCCATTCTTTTTGAATACACTGTATAGGTAATTTTCCTCTGCTCTGCAAAATTCCTCTGCAGCGTGTGGTGACTCATTGACATAATGTTCTAATACAGCTTCATTTGTGGATGCTGGGATGATTGCTTCTATATTTCAGTATTTGGTCCGATTGTGTTGTTTTCCTGTCGACACTGGTTTGAAGTTCCCCATTGGCTGTTCGCTCTACTGCAACATCTAGGAATGGCAGTTTGTTGTTGTTTTACTCCTTTTTCGTGAATTTTATGCCAGTAAGGGTATTATTGATGGTCTTGGATGTTTCTCCCAATTTGTTTCGTTTAGTGATGACAAAGGTGTCATCCACAGAGTGGACCCAAAGTTTGAGTTGGATGGTTGGTAGAGTTGTTTGTTCAAGTCTCTGCATTACTGCCTCAGCCAAGAGCCCTGATATCAAAGATCCCATGGGTGTTCCGTTGGTTTGTCTGTAGGTTTTGTTGTTGAAGGTGAAGTGGGTGGTAAGGCACAGGATAAATGAACATCAACTAGCCACAAAATGACATGACCCACTCCCACTAGTATCCTTACATATGGATGAGGAAAGGCACCACTGCGATTGGGACAACACATCTATCCTAGGACAAGCCAAACAGAGACACACATGAAAATTCCTAGAAACATGGCATTCCAACCAGAACTCTATCAACAAACACATTGACTTGGATCTCATTTACCATGCCCCGTGATAAAGAACAGGAAATGAAATCACCATATGACATGATGTCACCACAGGAAATGACATTACCAACCCAAGGAAACTCAATCACATAAATAGAAAGCAGGCAACACCACCCGTGCTTCATTCAGAGGTTCACTGAAGATGTTACCGAGTATGTGACAAAACGTCTGAAAACGAACCTTCCAGCTCAGCATACGGACCTATCACAATTACCTGATACATTTAATCGGTATTTTTCAGTCTTTGAGTCCTGAGTGATCTGCTGTTTGCTTGGAGCTTCTCTTTGATTTTTATATACATTTATGTTTGTCCTTTACCTCAAACAGGAAGGAAGGGCTTTCCAGATGAAGGAAGTAAAAATGCATAGATGAGTATAGCTCTAATAACATTCAGGAAGCTCACCATCACCTAGACAGCCCACTGGATTAGCACCTCATCCATCACCATCAAAATTCACATCTTTCACCACCAACACGTAGTGGGAACATTGTACCATATGCACGATAAACGGCAGAAACACATCAAATCTTCTTATACAGCATTTTCCAAGCATGTAACTAGTTAGAAACGCAAGGGCAGGGACCCATTGGAGTAACACCACCTGTAGATTCCCATCCAAGTCATTCACCATCCTGGCATAGAAATATATTCACTAACCTCTCACTGTCGAAATCCTGGATCACCTAACAGTACACTATGCATTTCTACGCCAGATAGACTTCAGCAATACATTCTAGCTCACTTAGCAACATTTTAGCTCATCAATAACTTCTCAAGCACAATTACAGATGGACAACAAATAATGATTTTGCCAGCAATATTCCATCCCAGCAAAAAAAATGAAAGAACATAGGTACAGTGAATTCTTAGTCAGTTGTCCGATTGGACTCCTGCTGAAATACCTTGTAGATCATTTAAAATACTTCTGTTATTTATGGCCTGGAGACATTTGCGGAGCAGAATCTTAATGATGCTTTTAATCAAACTATTCAGACATGTTACAGCATACTTATGGAGTGGGTGGGACTTGAGCCCTGGCTGACTAGCCCAGAGGTAGTGGCATGGCCATTGTACCACAAGAGCCCTTGAGGACATGCCTGCGCCAGATATCTGATGCAGTGTGAGCACTTGGGTGGACCTCTCACTATATTAAACACATGTGGTCGGTTAGCTCAGCTGCTTAGAGCGTGGTGCTAATAACGCCAAGGTCGTGGGTTCAATCCCTACACTGACCAAGTGAAGGCCTGAGGTGGGCCAGCCAACCAAGTTTGCAGTGCTGCGTCAGGGTTGGCGATTGCTTAGGGCAGTACGGTAGCACAGTGGTTAGCACTGCTGCCTCACAGTGCCAGAGACCCGGGTTCAATTCCCACCTTGAGCAACTGTCTGTGCGGAGTTTGCAAATTCTCCCTGTGTCTGCATGAGTTTCCTCCGGGTGTTCTGGTTTCCTCCCACACTCCAAAAGATGTGCAGGTTAGGTGAATTGGTCACGCTAACTTGCCCGTAGCGTTAGGTGAAGGGGTAAATGTATGGGAATAGGTGTGGGTGAGTTGCGCTTCAGCAGGTTGTGTGGACTTGATGGGCCGAAGGGCTTGTTTCCACACTATAAGTAATCTAATCTAATGTGCAGCCATCTTGAAAAATAGGTAGTCATGATTTGGAGATGCTGGTGTTGGACTGGGGTATACACCAGGTTATAGTCCAACAGATTTATTTGGACGCATTAGCTTTCAGAGTGCTGCTCCTTCATGAGGTGGTTGTGGAGTATAAGATTGTAAGACTGTCTTACAATCCTACATTGTAAGTTATTTCTTGCAATCTTAGACTCTACGACCACCTCATGAAGGAGCAGCACTCCGAAAGCTAGCGCATCCAAATAAACCTGTTGAACTATAACCTGGTATTGTGTGACTTTTAACTTTGAAAAATAGGTATAAGCAACCTTGGCAGCAAAAAGTAATAAGTTAGAAAGTGTGTATGGAAATGGCCTTCCAACTTTATAGCCAATAACAGTTAACATATTTAACTTTACAGAAGTTCATTAGTGGATTATATTTACTTCTATTAATCAAGTAATAAAAGCAGCCAAAACATTTTGCACAAAGTGCATTTGAATCATAGCCAACATTCTAAGTATATAAATAGAGCAGAGTAGTCAAGAAAATTGTGCTTTGTGGTTCATCCAACACTTTCTTCTACTGACAGCTTAAGTTCCTTATCACATTGCATGTTAGAACTGATTGCTTCCTTCATTCTCCTGCTATCTGCCAGCTAAAGGAAATGATGGGTGTCAAGCTTGTCAGCAGTCATCAACTGCTGCTGTAAAGCATCTGATTATATTTTGGACACATCAGCACAAATGAAGCAGTGAAGCTCAAAATCTGTTCACAGATTTCAGCAAATATTTTAGGATAAAGTCTTACGTACAGTTATTTCAGCTCTCCTGTTTCCCACATTTCTTTGTGTAAGTTACACAATTCTGCACAAATTGCTGGACATTAATAAATCAAATTAGATGTACATTCCTGACAAAGAAGATACAGTAAGTTCTCTGCCTTAGGAATTGTCAATCCAGAAAGAAACTGCGCTCAGAAACGCACCATTCTTCTGAGGAGAGGTTATGGTTTTGGCATCTACTCAATCTTCTTTGGTCCTTGCCAAACATAAAATCTTCAGCAATACTGGAGCAAATTAGGTCATAATTTCACCCCAGCCCTTTTGATTTATTTATAAACAGTAACTTGATTTGGTTTTATTGTACAATGAGTTTACTACAAGAGCTGGCTTTTTAATAAAAGTGTCCAGTCTGCTACCTGTGAGGAATCTTATTTCAAGTAACCGGATCAGTGAAGACTACACTCACTGACTTCAAGAGAATGAGGGGGCATTTCACAGAAACCTACATAATTCTGACAGGAGTAGAGCGCGGAAATGCAGAAAGGATGTTCCCATGACTGGGGAGTTCAGAACCAAGAGTCACTGTCTGAGAATCTGGGGTAGCCCACTTAAGACTGAGAGGATGAGAAATTTCTTCATCCATTGAATGGAATTCTTTGCCACAGAAAGCAGTTGAGGTCAAGGCGTTAAATGTTTTCAATAGTTAAATATAGTTCTTAGGGCGAAAGGGATCAAAAGGTATGGGGAGAAAGCAGGAAGAGGTTACTATTGGATGATCAGCATTGACCATGCTGAATGGGGGAGCAGGCTGTATGGCTGAACAATCTAATCATTTCCTGTTTTATATGTTTCTATGACTTAAAAACAGGTTACCAAGAAATATTTACAAGTTTTGTTGGTCTACACAAGTGGGTAAATATAAATTAAAAGCTTTAAATATGTTAAAACTTTCAAAAGATGTTGATTTTTGTCTAATTATAAAAGCTTAACCTTAAGCAGATCGTCAAAGGTCCACAAACAGATGGATTTTGTGTAAACTTATCATGATAATTCATTTGATCCAGATGGATAGGTGCACAGATTTGTGCACCTCGCCAGATTCTCACTCAATGCTACTATTTTTGAAACAACTTGTATTAAGCTGAGAAAACAACTTTCAGTGGGCAAAATCCACATCTTCTCTTCAATATCTGATTAATTGTTCTGGAGAGGCTTTGGAGAGGAAGTAAAAGAGATTTACTAAGATGGTGTCTGGATTGACATTTATTAGCTATAAGGAGAAGTTAGACAAACTTGGATTATTTTCACTAGAGCATCAGAGGCTGAGGGGCAACCTGATCAAAGTATATAAAATCACGAGGCACAAATAGGGTGGCTAGATGGAATCTTTTTCCCAGGTAGAATTGTCAAATACTAGGGGACATAATGTTTAAGGTGAGAGAGGGAAAGTTTAAAGAAGGTGCATGAGCAAAACTTTTCACACAGAAGAGGACAGGCGTCTGGAATGCACTGCTAGGCAACAATTAAGAGATACTTATACAGATACAAACCAGTAGGAAATAGGGGGATATGGACCATGTCCAGGCAGATGAGATTAGTTTGAAATGGCATATAGAACATAGAACATAGAAAAGTACAGCATAGAACAGGCCCTTTGGTCCACGATGTTGTGCCGAGATTTAATCCTAATCTAAAATATAGTAATTTTACCTACACACCCCTGAACTCACTGCTATCCATGTGCATGTCCAGCAGTCACTTAAATATCCCCAGTGATTCTGCTTCCACCAACACAGCTGGCAACATATTCCATGTATTCACAACTCTCTGCGTAAAGAACCTACCTCTGACGTCTCCTTTATACCATCCTCCAAATATCTTCAAACTATGACTTCTTGTACCAGTCCATCCTGCCCTGGGGAAAAGTCTCTGGCTATTGACTCTATCTATTCCTCTTATTATTTTGTACACCTCAATCAGGTCTCCTCACTTCCTCATTCTCTCCAGAGAGAAAAGTCCGAGCTTATTCAACCTTTCTTCACAAGGCAAGCCCTCAGTCCAGGCAGCATCCTGGTAAACCTTCTTTGCACCCTTTCCAAAGCCTCTGAATCTTTCCTATAGGAGGGCGACCAGAACTGGACACAATATTCCAAGTGCGGCCTCACCAGGGACTTGTAGAGCTGCAGCAAAACCTTGCAGCTCTTAAACTCGATACCCCTGTTAATGAAAGCCAAAACACCATATACTTTCTGAACAACCCTATCCACTTGGGTGGCAACTTTGACGGATCTATGTATTTGCCGACCCAGTTCCCTCTGTTCCTCCACACTGCCAAGAATCCTGTCTTTAATCCTATATTCAGCATTCAAGTTCGACCTTCCAAAATGCAACACTTCGCATTTACCCAGGTTGAACTCCATCTACCATTTCTCAGCCCATCTCTGCATCCTGTCTATGTTGCGCTGCAGCCTGCAGTAGCCTCCATTACTATCAATGACGCCTCCAACCTTTGTGTCATCTACAAATTTACTAACTCACCCCTCAAGCTCCTCATCCAAGTCATTTATAAAACTACAAAGAGCACAGCCCCAAGAACAGAGCCCTGCGGGACCCCACTCAACACTGACCTCCAGGCAGAATACTTTCCATCTACAACCACTCTGTGCCTTCTGTCAGCCAACCAATTCTGAATCCAGATAGCCAAATCTCCCTGTAACCCATACTTCCTGACTTTATGAATGAGCCTACCATGGGGAATCCTATCAAATGCCTTGCTGAAGTCCATATATACCGCATCATGTTCATATATATGTAATGGACTGAAAGACCTGATCCTGTGCTGTACCGATCTATGTTCTGTCTCATGAAGGAAGATTTTCCAATTTTTCCAAGTGATATAGAAAGCATGGTTTTAATTATTTGCAATTTTGCCATACTTTATGGAAGCAGTGCTGCACAATCATTAGGCTGAACATTGGGATCCTGGTGTATCTTTCCTAGTAATACATTGAAACTTTCTGGTCGCATTGGTCCAACAACAATTTCAAGTGATATTTGCACTTATTGACAGCGTTGCTTATTTTGTAGAGTGAGAAATATTTCCAAAAATGGACTTGTTGTTCCAGATGGAGAGAACTAGTGAAGAAGAATTTCTGATGCAGATGATGCCTAAGCCTCTGAGCTGGTCTGACTCATGTATCTACACCATCAATCTCCATTAAATGCCAATCTCTTCAAATTTTTCCTTGTACCTATTTAGTAATTCAGTAATGGCTTAATCACAATCTGAACACAACACAGTGGTTTTTAATCATTATTTGTTTGGAGGATCATAGAATCCCTACAATGCAGAAGCAGGTCATTTGGCCCATCAAGTCCACATTGACCCTCTGAAAAGCCTTCTACCCCTTACCCTATCCCTATAATCTCGCATTTCCTGTGGTCAATCCACCTAACCTGCATATCTTTGGACTGTGGGAAGAAATCAGAGCACCCAAAGGAAACCCACACAGATACAGGGCCAATGCGCAAACTCCACACAGACAGAGGCTGGATTCGAACCCACATCTCTGGCACTGTGGGGCTATATTGCTAACCACTGTGCCACCATGTAAGCATTATTAGTCCAGCATTTATTTTAGACCAGATTTTAGACATAAGACATGGGTGCAGAAATTAGGCCATTCAACCCATCAAGTCTGTTCTGCCATTCAATCACTGCTGATAAGTCTCTCAATCCCATTCTCCTGATTTCTCCCCATAACCATTGATTCCCTTCATACTCAAGAACCTATTTATCTCAGTCTTAAATATACTCAATGACCTGGCCTCCAGAGCTTTCTATGGCGATGAATTCCGTCGATTCACCACTCCCTGGCTGAAGAAGTTCCTCCTTATCTCCATTCTAAAAGGTTTTCCCTTTACTCTAAGGCTGTGCTCTTGGGTTCTTGCTTCTCTTACCAGTGGAAATATCTTCCCAACATCTACTCTGTCCAAGTCATTCAGTATTCTGTAAGTTTCAATTAGATCTCCCCTCATCCTTCTAAACTCCAAGGAGTATAGACCCAGAGTCCTCAAATATTCCTCATATGTTACGCGTTTTGTTCTTGGGACCATTTTCATGAATCTCCTCTGAACACGTTCCAAGGTCAGTACATCCTTCCTGAGAGGCCCAAAACTGCTTACAATACTCCAAATGTGCTCTGCACTCTGGAGTTCCCTATAAATACTACTCTTCTGCACTTAGACCTTCCAAATTGTACAACAGCGCCAGCATTTATTTTATAATTATTGTAGCCATTGAGAAAGTGGTAGTGAGATGCTGCTTTTCCTGAACTCCATTTGGTGTAGGTATATCCAGTGACTCTGAAGGAATAGCAATATGTTTCCAAGTCAGGACAGTGAATGGCTTGAAGGGGAATTGGAAGGTGGAAGTATTCCCATGTATCTGCTGCTCTTGTCCTTCGAGATGGAAGTGGTTATGGATTTGTAAGGTGCTGCCTGAGGAGCCTTGGTGAATTTCTATGAGTGCCTCTTGTCGATAGTACACACTGAAGTTATTGAGTGTTAATGGTGGAGGGAATGTGAATGTGTTGCCAAGGGGGCTGCATTGTCCTGGATGATACAAAAAACTCCTTGAATGTTATTTGAGCTGAAATCATCTAGCAAGTGGAGAATATTCCATCACACTCCTGAGAAGAGACAGTTAATCACAAAGTGGTCAGCCACTCACACACCATGAGGCATAGAAGCACACTTACTAAAGAAAAAAATGAGTCATATACATGGAACATATGAAACTGTCAGTCTTACAAAAGGGCTGAAACTTCCTCTACCTGTCCTGATGTAATGTCACTTGTCGCACAAAACCAAGAAAATACTGGCACCTGCTATATTTTGGAGCAGGTGCCTGTATTTTCTTGGTTTTGTGCCACAAGTGACATTACATCAGGGCAGGGAGAGGAAGTTTCAGCCCTTTTTTAAAAAATTATCATTGTATCTGAAACGGGGAAATGTCTTTTGTTTTAATGTTAAATGCAAGTTGTTAGTTTTGTTACTGAAAAGTGATGCTAGCTAAATTCCTCCATCTTTGTCCTCCATGCTCTGTTGGGTGATGGCTAGAAGAGGCAGGAGGACAGTGTAGCAGTCCCCAATGGTCATCCCCATCTCAACTATTTCCATCTAGAAGGACAAGAGTAGCAGATTCTTGGGAATACCACGACTTGCAAGTTTCCCTTCAAGCCATTCACTATCCTGACTTGGAAACATGTTCCATTCCTTCAGAGTCACTGGGTTTACCCACACTGAATAGAGTGCAGCAAAGGCAGGAGCTCACTACCACCTTCTCAAGGGCTACTAAAAATACAAGATACACGCTGGCATGGTTGTACAATTTGGAGGGTCCAAGTGCAGAAGAGTAGTATTTATAGAGAACTCCACAGTCAGGAACAGAGATAGGCAAATCTGTGGCCCCTAAATGAACTCCAGGATGGTGTGTTATCTCCCTCATGCCAGGATCAAAGTATTCTCAATAGGGAAGGGAAGCAGTCAGAGGTTGTGATATACATTGGTCCCAATGACATAGGCACAAGGCCCTGCAAGGGGAATTCCGGGAATTAAGTATTTAATTAAAAGCAGGATTTATAGTGTTGTAATCTCTGGATTACTCCCTGTACCACTTGCCAGGCATAAGCCTTCTTCACTGTAGCCCATTAAGTAGATCCAGCAACACTGAAGGGATGTCAATAGGTTTCTAAATCGGGATGGTTTATGACTTGAAGGGAAACTTGGTGGTGGTGGTGTTCACATGTATCTGGTATCTTTGTCATAGAGATGGTATTGGTTAGAACAGGAAGATAGTACAGTTAAATACGTGACTAAAGACCATATGTAGGAGGGAGGGCTTCTGATATGTAGGTCATTGGGATGACTTCCAGGGCAGATGGGATATATACAAGAAGGATGGATTGCACCTAATCTGGAGAGGCACCAATATCCTGGCAGAGGTTTGCAGGAGCCACTCGGGAGGGTTTAACTAGTGTGGTACAGAGTTTGGAAGCAGTGCAATTTGGAACCAGTGCGTGTCTTTTCCAGTTTGGCAGTTAGACACATCAGTATTCTGCCATTCTCACATTCTAATCACTTATTCTGCACTATCAACGCCCCAGCACTCCACACCCCTGCCCCCTACTTTTGCAAAAATGCTGCCCCCTCAGCATTTCATGTCAGCTCCAATGAAGAGTCATCTAGACTCAAAATGTTAGCCTATTCTGTCTCCACTGATGCTGCCTGACCCACTGTGATATCCAACACTTTTTGTTTCCAGGTCAGCACATGAAATGACCAAGGATAAGTTACAGACTAAAGCCAGTCAAGGTGAAAGGAAGATAAACTGGGAGAGTATTTGCTATAAAATAAGGAACATGACAAAATGTGGCAGATGAATTTAGAGCTTTAATTAATGCAAACAAATATGATCCTGTAGCTATTATACAGACCTGTTTGCAATAGGAACATGATTGGCAGGTTAATGTTCCAGGTTTCAGATACATCAGGTGAGACAGAAAGAGATGTAAAAGAGGTGGGGGAGTTTCATTCGTGATTAGTGAGAATAACACTGTTGTATTGAGGAAGGACATCTTGGAGGGGTCATGCAGCGAAGCCATATGGTAGAGATCAGGAATAGCAAGAGTGCAATCACTTTAATTGGATTGTACTTCAGGCCTCCCAGCAGCCAGTAGGATGTAGAGAAACACATATGTGGACGGATTATGGAAAAACGTAAAAACAACAAGGTTCTAATATCATAACTTCACCTATATTGACAGGGACTTCCTGAATGCTAGGGGCTTGGATTGGGGGAATTTGTTAGATGTTAAGGAGGGTTTCTATAAGCAATACATAAATCATCCAAGTAGGGAAGGTGCCATACCACACCTGGTACTGGGGAATGAGCCCGGCCCGGAGATCAACATTTCAGTGGGGAAGCATTTTGGGAATAGTGCCCATAATTCCCTAAGTTTAATGTTACTTATGGATAAGGATACGACTTATCCTCAAGTTAAAGTATTAAACTGGGGCAGGCTAACTACTACAATATTAGGCAGGAACTGGAGAATGTAGACTGGGAGAATTTAGCATGTGGGAGTCTTTTAAAAGCTAGTTGATTAGAGTTCAGGACCAGCATGTTGCAGTGAAAGTGAAGGAAAAAGATGGCAAAATTTAGGAACTGGACAACAAAAGAAAGTGAGAGTTTAGTCAAAAGAGAAAGGAGGCATACGTAAAGTTTATGAAACTGAAGACAGACAGAACCCTCAAAGAATATAAAGAAAGAAGGTAGGAAATTAAGCAAGTAGTTAGGAGGGCTAAGAAGGGGCCATGAAATTATCTTGGTAAAAAATCCTAAGGCTTTTTTATACACATATAAGGAACAAGAGGATTGCTAGAGAAAAGGTAGAAAGTGAAAGTGAGGACTGCAGATGCTAGAGATCAGAGTCAAAAGTGTGGTGCTGGAAAAGCACAGCAGGTCAGGCAGCATCCAAAGAGTAGGAGAGTCAATGCTTCTAGCAAAAGCCCTTCAACAGAAATGAGCTGGTAGGTCCACTTAAAGACATGGAAGGGAATTTATGCATGGAGCCAGAGGATATGGGTAAGATTCTTAATGAATATTTTCAATCAGTATTCACAAAGGAAAAGGATATCTTGAAAAGTGAGTCTCAGGAGGGGTATGTTGATATTCTGGGGAACGTCAATATAAAAAATGGAGGAGGTGTTGGATGATTTGATAAACATTATGGTGGACAGTCTCCAGAACTTGATTAGATCTCTCCCAGAAAACTGAAGGAGGTGACAGAGAAAATTACTAGGGTTTTGTATGAAATCTTTGTGTCCTCTTTAGGCACAGGAGACTGGGAAATATACAATGTTGCTCATTTGTTTAAGAAGGGCAACAGGATAAATCCAGGAAATTATATCGATGGTAGGGAAAGTATTGAAGAAGATTCTTAGGGAAAAGATTTACTCACATTTAGAAAAATATGGATTTATACACAATAGGCATTTGTGCAAATGGTTCTGAAGAAAGGTCACTGGGCTCAAAATGTTAACTCTGCTTTCTGTCTACAGGCACTGTCAGACCTGTTGAGTTTCTCCAGCAATTTATGTTTTTGTTTCAGATTCCCAGTATCCAAAATTTTTGTTTTATTTTAATGACGATTTAGAATTTGCCACTACAAGCAATGGTTGAAATCAATAATGTAAGTGCATTTAAAGGGAAACTGGGAGAAGTGAAATGATATTTAAAATGGTAAGTTTTGTTAAAGAAAGTTGGGAGGGGGCTAAAATGAAAAATAAACAGGAGCAGGGACTGTTTGTGCCATGTGACCTGTTTTTGTATTGCAAAGTTCAAAATTTATGTAATCATGTGCAATGGTGTGTTAGAACTAGAAGGACACATTTTTCCTTCTACTTCATCAGCTGCAGTACTCCATGTTAGCACTGTGTTGAAGGTAAGTGCAGGAGCAAAGTAGAAACTGAATAATATTTGAAATACTCAGGAAGTCAGGTGGCATCTGTGGAGAGAGAAACAGAATTAGATTAGATTAGATTAGATTTACAGTGTGGAAACAGGCCCTTCGGCCCAACAAGTCCACACCGACCCGCCGAAGCGCAACCCACCCATACCCCTACATTTACCCCTTACCTAACACTACGGGCAATTTAGCTTGGCCAATTCACCTGACCCGCACATCTTTGTGACTGTGGGAGGAAACCGGAGCACCCGGAGGAAACCCACGCAGACACGGGGAGAACGTGCAAACTCCACACAGTCAGTCACCTGAGTCGGGAATTGAACCCGGGTCTACAGGTGCTGTGAGACAGCAGTGCTAACCACTGTGCCACCGTGCCACCCACTGAATTTAAAAGGGAGAGAGAGAAAGAGTTAATTGCCTAAATTTTCATCAGCATGGAGAATTTCTCCATCGCGCTTAATATGGCCCAAAAATGCAAGTCTGTCCCTGAACATGGCACTTTTAACAGAATGAGAGTGGAATTGGGCTGGGTGTTGCACATGCTCAATCTACAGGTGCAGCAGGCCATTTCAAACACTAACTGCCATTACTGAAGTGGGAATTTGGTATCCCTGTAGTGTAGAAATCAGATTGGGCATGTTAGACCCTCAACGTTTGGGAGAAGATTTGTAGCTCGGGTGCTCCTTGTTGTGGTTCTGTTCACTGAGCTGGGAATTTGTGTTGCAGACGTTTCGTCCCCTGTCTAGGTGACATCCTCAGTGCTTGGGAGCCTCCTGTGAAGCATTTCTGTGATCTTTCCTCCAGCATTTGTAGTGGTTTGAATCTGCCGCTTCCGGTTGTCAGTTTCAGCTGTCTGCTGCAGTGGTCGGTATATTGGGTCCAGGTCGATATGCTTATTGATTGAATCTGTGGATGAGTGCCATGCGTCTAGGAATTCCCTGGCTGTTCTCTGTTTGGCTTGTCCTATAACAGTCGTGTTGTCCCAGTCGAATTGATGTTGCTTATCATCTGCGTGTGTGGCTACTAAGGATAGCTGGTCATGTCGTTTCGTGGCTAGTTGGTGTTCATGGATGCAGATCGTTAGCTGTCTTCCTGTTTATCCTATGTAGTGTTTTGTGCAGTCCTTGCATGGGATTTTGTACACTACGTTGGTTTTGCTCATGTTGGGTATCGGGTACTTCATCCTGGTGTGTTGTCTGAGAGTGGCTGTTGGTTCGTGTGTTGTTATGAGTCCTAGTGGTCGCAGTAGTCTGGCTGTCAGTTCGGAAATGTTCCTGATGTATGGTAGTGTGGCTAGTCCTTTGGATTGTGGCATGTCCTCGTTCCATTGTCTTTCCCTTAGGCATCTGTTGATGAAATTGTACGTTAGACCCATTAAGAGAACCCTAAACTGAACATTAGCACTAACCCTAATCTTAACCCTAATCCTAGCTCTAACCCGAACCCTAATCCTAACCCTAACACTAACCCCTAATGTTATCCTTAACCTTAACCTTAACCCTAACACTACCACTAACCCTTAACATTAACCCTAACCTTCACCTTAACTTTAACCTTAAGCCTAACACTTAATATTAACCCTCACCTTAACCCTAACCCTAACTCCAACTCCCATGTCAAAAAGTGTGGTACTGGAAAACATAGCTGGTCAGGCAGCATCCAGGGAGCCGGAGAGTCGACACTTCAAGCAAGATGGCTTCCACTGGCCTTTTACATGCAGCAAATTAACTTTGTTTGCCCTCCATAGATGATGCATGATTTGCTGAGTGTTTCCAAACTTTTGTTTTCAAGTTCATGTTTCAAGCATCTATTATATCTTACTTCAACATTAGCATCAAAAGCATTGCTTTAATTATTGGCATGGCACATTTGTCCTCATTCAGGTACTAAGTAAAAACAAAATCGTGACCAAATTCTTATATAAACCAGAGTTAAACTAAACGCCCTGTCATCTGCCAAACAGAATTTGAAATTATTCTCACTAAGACATGAAAGTGAAAATTACATTTTGTCCTCTGAGATTACATTTTAACAACATAGTATGGAAAGTTAAATCTGGAACAGCTCAATTGAAAGTGATTGCAATCCCAAATGGCCCTTTACAATTAACTGAAACCATCTGACTCACAGTGTCAATTGGCCAATGATTAGGTATGATGTTCTTACAAGCCTGAGGGAAAATGTTCTTGGGTACACAAAACTGCAAAGCAGGCAAGTTTGAGGACAGTGCTTGGTTGTCAATGACCATTAATTCCTTTGCCCCTTTACACAGAGAAGTCATGTATGTTGAGTCACATCATGCAAACAGAAGAGCAATGCTGACTGCAAATGACAGATTGGAACATCTCTCTCCCTGTTCTTTAATGGGAAGTGGGCTTCACTAGCAAAGGCAACCATTGTTAATAATTATTTTTCAATATGATATGGTAATTGAGTCCAAATCCCATTACAGCAGCTGCAGGAATTCAAATTTAGTTAATAAAAATATGCAATTTAAAGCTAATGGCAGTAATGATGATCATGACAAATAGCATAGTTTGTTGTAAAAAGTCATCAGGTTCAGTGATGTCCTTAAGGGAAAGAAAATTGCCATCCTTGTCTAACTTGATCTATATGGCATTCACAGCAATGACTCTTAACTTTCCTCTGAAATGGGCTAGCAAGCCCTCAGTTCAACGGCCATTAGTGACAGGAAATAAATGGTGACCCTACCGGGTGGGGACACCCACATCCCTGTAGGAAAAAATACACAAAACATTTCCTCCTACTGATTTAGGGAAGAGGTAGGGATATTTCCTTTGTCTTCTGGCCAATATCTATCCCTCAACCAACATAACTACATAGTCAATATCACACTGTAGTTTGAGCGACAGCTTGTTATGTGCTAATTGGCTGCTGCATTTCTTATATTCCAATCATGACGGTGTTTCAAAACATATTTCCTGGCTGATGTATCCAGTGATTGTTAAAGGCACTGTATAAATGCAAGTGATTTTGTTCTCTCGATGTCAGCATCTCTATTGTGTCAATGTGTGTTTTTAGTTTCTCTCCAATCTTTTACTACTTGATTTTGCACCAAAGCAGGAAATGAAACTCAGCTGCATTTCTTTTATCAACTAAGGAACAATTCTTTGTCTCATTTGCAGCCTACACATACACACTGTCCCTCACATGCGAGCAAATCAAAAGAATAAGGTGCTGATGTGACTGAGGCATCTGGGTGAAATTTTGAGTTTAGGTTTGTGCTTCCTATTCTTATGCTGTCGCGGTAACTTGAAATGCTCTGCCTACACATAGAAACACACCCAGCAATTGTATAATCTTTTACGGCGACTTCACAAGAATGAGGGCATTGATGCAAGTACTCCAAACCCAGCCTGAAATAATGTCTGACAAAGGGACAAAGTGTTCCCAACTTATAAATTCTGTGCACGAAATGCAACATTTTCATTGTCTATTCTTCCAAAGAGACACCACAACGATCCAAATCAATTTGAAGCTCCAGCCAGTAGGATGAATTTATACAGTGTATATATTCTGGAGGCACGGAATTTTATAGCAAGTTATTTTAACTTTGAATAACTCTTTGATAAGAGTGTTTTAAATGGACTATTTTCACATTCCTTCTCACAGAGTCACAAAAGTACCCAAAGAACATCATTGCCATCCAACCAGACATCAAGACGAGTGGAGTGAATTACAAAGAAAATGATAAGAATTATTTGGGGATTCGAGAGCCCAGATTAGGGATAGATTTTGACTTTGTGATAGTGTAACCTGGGTGACAAGGAGCCTGAAAAACCTATACTATTTCTGGTAGATAGTTAAGTGACATAAGAGTACAATGTACTCAATGTACGTTTCGGGCATAAGCCCTTCTTCAGGAAACTTCAGGTTCCTGAAGAAGGGCTTATGCCCGAAATGTCAATTCTCCTGCTCCTTGGATGCTGCCTGACCTGCTGCGCTTTTCCAGCAACACATTTTTCACCTCTGATCTCTAGCATCTGCAGTCCTCACTTTCTCCCTGCAGTATAGCTATGGCTAGTTTCTAAAAGTATTTAATTAATTGTATATTTCTTTGTGTTTTTCACCTTTTGACATCTTTGTTTCAAATTGTTCCAACATTCCTCATTGAGAAATAATAATGTAGAGGTTTCACGGTCATGCCTTCAAAGAATTGTGCTGAGCAGATTGAATTTCAGCTTGCTGTATAAGGAGCAATCCATTTAGTCTCACTTCCAGCTCTTTCCCTTTATTATATAGTCACAGAGTCAGAGTAACATAAAAACAGTCCCTATGGCCCATCATGTCTATGCCAACCAACAAACACAAAACTATACTAATCTCACTTAGCTGCATTTGGTCCATATCTTACTATTCCCTGGCATTTTAAGTATTCATCCAGATGCTTCCTTTTAAAGTTGCAAAGGTATCTGCCTCCACCAGCCTCTTGGGCAGTAGGTCCCATATTTCTACAACTCTCTGGATAAAAACATTCTTTCTCATGTCTCCTCTAAACCATTTGCTCCTCACCTTAAACTTATGTCTTCTGGTCTTAAACATGTCTGCATGGGGAAAGGATTTTCATGATTTCCCCTATCTATGCCTCTTTTAATTTTGCATATCTGAATCAGATACCCCCTCAGCCTCCTCTGCTCCAAGGAAAATGAACCCCAATCTATTCAATCTCTCCTCAAACCTTTCATACGCATCAACATCCTGGTAAATCTCTTCTGAACCTTTTCTAGTTTAATAATATCCTTCCTTTACCAGGATGACCAGAACTGGAGACAGTTCTCTAGAAGAGGCCTCTTCAGTGTCCTGTATAATCTCAACATGACATCTCAATTTCTATCTCAAAGCTCTGAGCTATGAAGACAGGTGTGTCAAAGGCCTTCTGAACTTGATTTAGAAAGGGGAGGTCATGCCTGACAAACCTGTTAGAATGCTTTGAAGAGGTAATAAGTAGGTTAGACCAGGGAAACCCAGTGGATGTTATCTGCCTAGACTTCCAAAAAGTTTTTAATAAGGTGCCTCACTGGAGGCTGCTGAATAAGGTGAGGGCCCATGGTGTTCAAGGTGAGCTACTGGCATGGATTGAGGATTGGCTGTCTGACAGAAGACAGAGAGTTGGAATAAAAGGTTATTTTTCAGAATGGCAGCTGGTGACACGTGGAGTCCCGCAGGGTTCAATTTTGGGGCTGCAGCTGATCACTTTATACACTAATGATCTGGATGAAGTGACAGGGGGCATTCTGGCGAAGTTTACCGATGATATGAAGTTAGGCGGACAGGCAGGTGGTACTGAGGAGGTGAGAGGCTGCAGAAAGATTTGAACAGTTTAGGAGAGTGGGCCAAGAAATGGCTGATGAAATTCATTGTGAGCAAATGCGAGGTCTTGCACTTTGTAAAAAAGAACACAAGCATGGACTATTTTCTAAACGGTGAGAAAATTCATAAAGCCAAATACAACGGGATCTCAAAGTGCCACTATAGGATTCTCTGAAAGTTGACTTGCTGGTTGAGTTCATTGTTATAAAAACAATTGTAATGTTGTCATTTATCTCAAGAAGGTTGGAAAGTAAAAGCAGTGATGTACCACTGAGACTTTATAAAGCTCTGGTTAGGCCCCATTTAGAATACTGTGTTGGGCCCCATACCTCAGGAAGAAAATGCTGGCACTGGAGCAAGACCAGCAGAGATTCACACAGATGATCCCTGGAATGGGAGGCCTAATGCACGATCAACAGCTGAGGATCCTGGGATTGTATTCATTAGAGTTTAGAAGGTTGAGGGGAGATCTAATAGAAACTTACAAGCTACTTCATGCCTTAGAAAGGGTGGATGGTGGGAAATTGTTTCCATCAGGCGGGGATACTAGGACCTGTGGGCACAGCCTTAGAATTAGAGAGGGTCAATTTAGAACAGAAATGAGAAGATATTTCTTCAGCCAAAGAGTGGTGGGCCTGTGTAATTCATTACCATGGAGCGCAGTGGAGGCCAGGATGTTAAATGTCTTCAAGATAGAGATTGATAAATTCTTAATCTCACAAGGAATTAAAGGATATGGAAAGAGTGCGGGTAAGTGGCGTTGAAATGCCCATCAGCCATGATTGAATGGTGGAGTAGACTCGATGGGCCAGATGGCCTTACTTCCACTCCTATGTCTTATGGTCTTATGGTCTTATCTGCCTCGTCTGGTAGTGTTGCAAATTTAAAAGAATTGTGTACCTGAACCCTGAGGTCTCTGTGTTCTACAACATTACCCAAAGGCCTACTATTAATTTGTAAGACCTGCCCTTGTTTGTTTTACCAAAATACAATGTCTTGAATGTATCTAAATTAAACTCCATCTTCCACTCCTCAGCCCATTGACCCAAGATCCCTTTGTAATCTTAGATAACCTTCTTCACTGTCCATTATACCACCATATTACAAACCACATCTCCTATATTGTCATCCAAATCATTTATGTAAATGAGAAACAAAAGAGGACCCAGAACCAATCCCTGTGGAACACGGCTAGTCACAGGTCTCCAGTCCAAAAAGCAACTTTCTACCATCACTCTCTTGTCTCCTGCTGTTAGGGCAATCTGATTCCTGATCAGCAAGCTCACCCTGAATCCCTTGTGACCTAACTTTATTAATTAGTCTCTCACCCTGAACCTTGTCAAAGCCTTTACTAAAGTCCAAGTAAACAACACGTACTACCCTGCTCTCATCAATCTTTTTGGTAACTTCCTCAAAAAACTCAATCAAGTTTGTGAGGCATGATTTTCCTTGCACAAAATCATGATTACTCTCCTGAATCAATTTTTGCCACTCTAAATGTTTATAAATCCTATCTTTTAGAATTACCTCCAACAACCTACCCACAACCAAAGCCAGACTCATTGGTCTGTACTTCCCTGCTTTCTCCTTACATCCCTTCTTAAACAAAGGCGCAATATTAGCCACTCTCCAGTCATCAGGCACCTCACCTATTGTTGTTATAGATTAGGCAAATATTTCTGCAACAGGCCCCAAAGTTTCCTTCCTTATTTCCCACAGCTTTCAGAGATATATTAGATCAGGTCTCTGAGATTTGTCCATCATTATGTTCTCTAAGATATCTGGAACCTCCTCTTATGTAGTGTGAACTGCTCTCTAGCCTATATTTCGTTCTCCACAATAAAAGCTGACACAAAATATTCATTTAGTATCTCTCCCATCTCCTGGGGTTCAACACAATGATGATCTCTTTGATCTTTAAGGGGCCTACTTTCTCACTAATTACCCTCCTCCACTTCATGTATCATAAAATCCCTACAGAGTGGAATCAGGTCATTTGGCCCAACAAGTCCACACCGATCCTCCGAAGCGTATCCCGCCCAGACCCGTTCTCCTACCCTATTGCTCTCTACATTTCCCCTGACTAATGCAACTAACCTGCAAATCCCTGAACATTATCGACAATTTAGCATTGCCAATTCACCTAACCTGCACATCTTTGGACTGTGGGAGGAAACTGGAGCACCTGGAGGAAACCGGGTACTTGTAGAATCTCTTTGGGTTTCTCATATTTTCCTCTTTGCTTTCTGATTTCCTTCTTAAGTTTGAAAGCAACCTATACCCATAAGCAATTGGAAGATTCTTGTTAACACTTTAATTAGTTTTTTGCAAAGATTATTCTTCTCCCTTTGATTATTACACACTCTTCAATAAATATGCAACTAACATGTACTTGGCCACTGAATGTCACCTTCTAAAATTAGACTTTAACGTTTCGAAGAGTCAGAAGACAAATGATGTTATCTCCAATTTGTAACGATTTCAATTACAGCAACATTTCGGAGATTAATACATTTTTAATGTACCTTACTGAAAACATTAATTATACAGAAGCAGAATGTAAAATAAGAGCTCGGAGCAAGCCACTGCCAGGCTAAAATAAATCCAAACAAATCTGCAGCATAATCCATGAAATTCTGAAATAGTTGTATTCAGTTGATAAAGCTGTTTAATTCATAACAACAAGTATTTATCTTTACTTCAGAGTATCATTATTTCTTACAGCCTTTTCTTACATGTGTTCATAGTAATCCTTAACTTGCTAACTAAGTTGTTAATATATCGGGGTGTCATTCATACAACTTAGAAATGGGAAGCTGTGTTGATAGGGCTAGGTGAAGCAATGATGTAAATAAGAGTGATGGTTAAACATAATTATGGACTGGTTTAACTGAAAGGACTGTTTTTGAGTCAACACAATGGCCTACATATTGTAGCAGAAGAATAACATCCACTGTTCATCGTGCTTATGGCTGCATACAAACTTTCTGAAGATTTTTTGAACACCAAGTTATAATCACAAGAGATCCATTTCAGCACAGTACTTGCAAAGAGGACTTGGTATCAGACATAAACAGGACAAATACCTATATGTCTTTACAACCAATCAGATTGTCAAATCCTCACTGAGGTTTGCAGAGTCTACACCAGGAAGTATAAACTTCAATATGTAATTCATTGTAGTCACATATTGAAAGCAAAATTCCTGTCTTCAGAGAGTTGGAGCCCAGATGTAGCTGGAAAGATGAGTGCCAGAAGCTGAGACACACTGATGAGGCAGAATTGCCCAGGAAGTATAAACGTCCAATGGGCAATTACCTAGCAACTGGCATCCTTTCAAAAACTCTGGATCGAAGTTAGAGATTTTGGATGGTTCAGACACAAATGCATGCCTGCAAGTAAAAATCATCTAGGAGAAAGTGAGGACTGCAGACGTGGAGATCAGAGATCTCCATCCCCATGCCTGATCCCCATGCCTGCAAGTAAGGCAGGTTAGGCAACCCAGAAGGCAGCAGTGGAGCCACCTCAGGCTTTGCAATTGACAAGCAGGTTTGAGGTTCTTGCAAACAGTCTCAATGAAAATGTGGTTGTAGAGTGAATTTTAAAAATGGACTATAGTATCACAGTGCTATTATGCCATTTAAGGGGGAGTTCATAGGAATATAGTGACAATAAAGGGCAGTATAGTCAGGAGGGTAGATATGGTCCCCTGCAGCTAAGAGGCGAGAATCCAGATGGCTGTGTTATCTACCCAAAACCATGGTTTAGGTTAAAATCACAGGGCTGGGAAGAAACCAGGATGGGAATGGGAGGATCTTGTGGTTGTGGTCATGTAAGTACCAACGACATACATAGAACTAGGAAGGAGATTCGATTGAGGAATTCTGAGCAACTGAGGGATATACTACATAGCAGAACATCAAACACTTTGAAACTGATTCCTACTTAAATAATAATTTGCCTTTCTATTGTTCTGGCCAAAATGGACACATTCATTCACATTAAACTCCATCTGCCAGATTTGGGCCCATTTTCCTAACCTATCAATTTCCATCTGTAAACTCTTTATCTCCTCATCACTGCCTGTTTTCCCACCTATTTTAGTATCATTCCTAAAAATTTTGCTATGTTACACTCCATCCCTGCTTTCAAATCATTTACATAGATTGTAGATAGTTGAGGTCCAAGAACTGAACTCTGTGATACCCCATTAGGTATAGTTCACCATTGAGAGAAGGCATTTATCCCAACCCTTTACTTTCTATCAATCAGCCAATCCTCTATCCAAGCCAATACTCTACTCCTAACTCTCAGGATCTAACCTTTTGAATCAGTCTTTTATGCATCACCTTGACAAACTTCAGAGGGACATTGACAACAGACCACATAGGCAGACATCTGGAAGATGAATTTCAGTGTAGAGTAATGCTTTTTGATAGAAGAAACACAGAGGGACAATACTGGCTCAATGGTACAGCTTTGAAAGGAGTACAGAGCAGAGGAATCTCGGAGATCATGTGCATAATTTTCCAAAGGTGCCCAGGCAATTTGAAACAGTTGTTAGAAGGCTAATAGGATTCTTGCGTTAATAAAAAGATACAAAGTGTGTAAAACCTGGAGAGTGATGCATGCACCTCTATAAATTATTGGTAGACCATATTTGAAGTATTGTGTTCAGTTCGAGGACCCTTATTTAAGGAAGGATGTTAAAGCCCTGCAGAGAATGCAAAGAGATTTATGAGAATGATACCAGGAATGAGGAATCTTAGATACAAGAAGATTGGAAAAAATGGGTCTATTCTCCTTGGAGCAGAGAAGATTAAGGTGTTTATTGAAGTGTTCAAAATTATGAACAATTTTGACGAGGCAAAGGTTATTCTGTTTCCACAGGTTGGTATGTCGCTAACTGGGGATCACATTTTCAAGATTATCAGGAAGAAAGCTAGGAATGAGATGAAGGGAAAGTTCTCCACTCAGAGAGTTGTTCAAATTTGGATTGTGCTACCAGGGAGGGTGATGGAGGTGGATTTCACATAAGGATTCAAAAGAGAGCTGGATGTATGTTTGAAAGTATTGAGCGTAGAGGGCCGCTGAGATAGAGCTGGAGATTGGGACTTATGTGGAGCCCTTTCGGGAGCCTATACAACCAAAATGGATGAAATCATCCCCCTCTGTAGGGTAAAATTCAACAATACTGTGAAGTTGGGTAAGATCCTATAAATTAAAAATAGAAGATAAGGCAAGACAATAGGTAGCTGAAATGGTGATCAGAACGTGATAAAAAGGGACAGAACTTAATGTGTCACACCAGTTAAGAGGAGAGATTACAATTGTAGTAAAGTGGCAGAACTAAATTCATAGATTCTCAGAAATGTTATGACAGAGAAGGAGGCCATTCAGCCCATCATGTCTGCACCAGCTCTCAAAATGAGTATCATATCTTCAAGCCATTGTTTGTCTTTTCCCCATGTCCTTGAACATTGTTTTTAATTAAGTAATTATATATTGCCCTCTTAAATTCCTCAATTGAACCTGCTGCATCAGTGCTTTGCAGACCCAAAAAAGGTTTATTTCCACATCACACTTGCTTCTCTTGCAAATCATTTCAAACCTGTGCCCTCTTAATCTTATCTTGTTACAAGCAAGAATATTTTCTCCCTATCTGCTCTATTCACTCCCCATGTGATTATATTAACCTTTTCTGAACATCTCTCAGCCTTCTCCTCTCCAACAGTCCCAACTGCTGCAATCTATCCTCACAGTTGACATTTCTATCCTTGGGACCATTTAGGCTAAAGGCTTGGCACTGAATGCACAAAGCATTTGTAACAAAACAGAGGAGTTAACAATTGAAACAGTTGCAGATAGAAATAGATCCATACAACCTGGCAGCCATTGCAAAAATATTGCCCAAATTTATAAAATAGTGAGAGATATAGTTTGAGTTAATGATAGTTATTTTTCCCTAAGTTGGGGGATTTCAAGACTAAGGGGTACATTTTAACATGAGAGGAGAAAGATTTTTAAAAAGACATATGGGGCAAATGTTTTACACAGTGGGTGGTTTGCGTGTGAAATGAACTTCCTGAGAAAGAGATGGCCATGGATACCATTACAACATGGAAAAGATATTTTGATAAATACATGAATAGGAAAGACTTGGAGGGATATGTGCCAGGAACAGTTGTGGGGCTGGTCTAGTCTGGGATTATGTTTGACATGGACTGGTTGGACCGAAGGGTCTGTTTCCATGCTGTATGACTCTCTGGCTCTATGACTCTATGCCTGGGACTTGAACATTCAAAGATGCATGCAATTTGGTAATGACTGGAATCTAGGAAATTTTGAGGAATACCCTGTTAATTCAGGATGACATTGGTAGAGCAGAGAGATATTACTGTAATTCTGGAAATCAGGACATAAAAACCAGTTGTGTACAGGTGAGAAATGATGAAAATAAGAAGTTACTTGTGTGAATGGATTCCGGGCTCCCTATCCATGCCCCTCATGATTTTATAAACCTCTATGGGGTCACCCCCTCCCCAGCCTCCAATGCTCCAGGGAAAAAAGCCCAAACTATTCAACACCTCCTTATAGCGCAAATCCTCCAACCCTGGCAATATCCTTGTAAGTCATTTCTGAACCCTTTCAAGATATAGAGGGATCTGGATTTGCTGGTAAAAGAATCACAAAATATTCATACAGCACATGGGGCTCAGAAGGCAAATGGAATATTGCAGTTTATTACAAAAGAAATGGAATATAAAAGTAAGGATGTTTTATCATAAGTGAGTCAAACATTAGTGAGGCCACATCTGGAGTACTGTGTACAGTTTTGATCTCCTTATTTAAGAAAGGATGTAAATTTGTGAGAAGCAGTGATACAGAGCAGTTGCAGATATGGACAGAAAAATGGCTGATGGAGTTTAATCGGGGTAAGTGTGAGGTTCTGCACTTCGGGAGATCAAATGTTGAGGAAAAGTATACAATTAATGGAAGGACCTTGAACAGCATTGAGAGGGGAAAGATATAAAAGAGACCTAAGGGGCAACTTTTTCACACAGAGAGTGGTACGTGTACGGAATGAGCTGCTAGAGGAAGTGGCGGAGGCTGGTACAATTGCTGCATTTAAGAGGCATTTGGATGGGTATATGAATAGGAAGGGTTTGGAGGGATACGGGCCGGGTGCTGGCAGGTGGGACTAGATTGGGTTGGGATATCTGGTCAGCATGGACGGGTTGGACCGAAGGGTCTGTTTCCATGCTGCACATCTCTATGACTTGATGACTCTATAATAGCCCTCTAAAATGGCCTAGCAAGCCATTCAGTTGTACCAATTGCTGCAAATTCTCAAATAAATGAAACCAGATAGATCACCCAGCATCGGTGGAGGGGAAATGAGGAAACTGGCGAAATTCACGTTGATGTCATGGGTTGGAGGGACCCGAGGTGGAAGATGAGGCATTCTTCCTCGAGGCATCAGGTGGTTAGGGAGTGTCAATGGAGGAGGCCCAAGGCCTGCATCTCCTTGGCAGAATGGGAGGGGAGTTGAAGTGTTCGGCCATGGGATGGTGGAGTTGATTGATGCAGGTATCCCGGAGATGTTCTCTCCGAGTAGTCGTCCTATCTCCCCAATGTAGAGGAGACCGCTTCGGGAGCAATGGATACAGTAAATGGCACGTGTGGAAGTGCGGGTGAAACATTGATCAATGTGGAAGGCAGCTTTGGGGCCTTGGATGGAGGTGAGGGGGAAGGTGTGGCGCAGGTTTTGCAATTGCTGCAGTGGCAGGGGAAGGTGCCAGGAGGGGAGGGTGGGTTGTTAGGGGGCGTGGACATGATGAGGCAGCCACGGAAGGAACAGTCTTTATGGAAAGTGGATAGAGGTTGGGAGGGAAATATATGTCTGGTGGCGGGATCCATTTTCAGGTGGCGGAAATGTTGGCGGATGATGAGGTTTATGCAGAGTTTGGTGGGGTGGAAGGTGAGGACCACAGTTTTCTGTACTTGTTGCAGTTGAAGGGGTGGGGTTCGAGGGCGGAGGTGCGGCAAGTGGATGAGATGTGTTGGAGGGCAGGAAGTGGAAGAGAAAAGCTAGAGGGCAGGAAGTGGATGAGATGCACAAATTCCCAATTCCTCCACCTCTGTGGCATCTGCTCCCTGGAGGACCAATTCTACCACAAAACAGACCAGATGGCCTCCTTCTTTAAAGATCCCAATTTCCCCTCCCACTTGGTTGATGATACCCTCCAGCACATCACATCTACTTCCCGCACCTTGGCAAAGCCTGTACCCACACCTCACCCCTCACCTCCATCCAAGCAGCCTTCCACATCCATCAAAGTTTCACCTACACTTCCACACATCATTTACGGTATCTTTTGTTCCTGATGTGGTCTCCTCTACATTGGAGAGGCAGGACGCCCACTCAGAGAGCGTTTCAGAGAACATCTCCAGGACACTCGCACCAACCAACCACACCTCCCAGTGGCTGAACACTTCAACTCCCCTTCCACTCCACCAAGGACATGCAGGTTGTGGGCCTCCTCCATCGCCTGGAGGAAGAATGCCTGGTGGAAGAACGTCTCACCTTGGGACCCTCTAACTCCTTGGCATCAATGTGGATTTCATCAGTTTCCTCATTTTTCCTCCCCCCATCTTATCCCAGTTCTGACCATCCAATTCAGCGCTGCCTTCATGACAGTGTCCCACCTGTCCATCTTCCTTCCTGTCTATCCACTTCACCCTCCTCTGACCTATCACTATTACCCCCAACTCCATCCACCTATCGCACTCTCAGCTATGTTCACCATATCCCCAGCCCCCTCCTATTTATCTCTCTACCCCTGAGGCTCCCAGCCTCATTCCCAATTAAGGGCATTTACCTGAAACATTGATATTCCTGTTCCTCGGATGCTGCCTGACCAGCACCACACTCTCAACTACTGATCAAGCTGGTTGGGTCCTAAAGGACATAGCTGCTAGACTGGGTCTGCTGCATGTGATGAGGGAAAAAACAAGAGGTAAAAACATGCTTGACCTCATCCTCACCAATCTGTCAGCTGGAGATGTGTTTGTCCATGACAGTATCATTAAGAGTGACCACTGCACAGTCTTTGTAGAGACAAAGTCCTGCCTTCACATTAAGAATGACCTCCATTGTGTTGTGTGGCACATTCACCATACTAAATGGGACAGGCTTCAAACAGATCTGGCAACTCAAGATTGGGTATCTATGAGGTGCTGTGGGCTATCAACTGCAGCAGAATTGTACTCTAGCACAGTCTGAAACCTAAGGCCCCAGCATATCCCTCACTCAACCATTACCATAAAGCCAGGGGATCAACCCTGGATCAATGGAGAGCGTAGGAGGGCATGCCAGGAGCAGCACCTGGCACACCTGGAAATCAGGTAGCAATCCGGTGAACCCACCAGACAGATCTACTTGCATGCCAGACAGGATAAGGAGCAAGTGATAGACAGAGCTAATTAATTCTATAACCAACAAATCAGATCTAAGCTCTGCAGTCCTGCCACATCCAGTTGTGAATGGTGGTGGACAATTAAATAAATCATTGAAGGAGAAGACTCTCCAAATACCCCCATCCTCAATTTGGAAGAGCTGAGCACAAAAGCGCACAAGATAAGACTGAAGCATTCACAACAATCTTCAGACAGAAATACCAAGCGGATAATCTATCAGGGCTCCCCAGCATTACAGATACCAGTCTTCAGCCAATTCTATTCACTCAATGTGATATCAAGAAATAGTTGGAGATGCTAGATACTGCAAAGGCTGCAGCCCCAAATAACGTTACAGCAATAATACTAAAGACTTGTGCCCCAGAACTTCCCTAGCCAAGCTGTTCCTGTATTGTTGCAACACTGGCATCTACCCGATAAAGGGAATGGTCCTTGCGGAAGGCAGAGAGGAGTGGGGAGGGGTAGATGTTCTTGGTGGTGGGCTCAAATTGGAATTGGCAGGGGTGTTAGAGGATGATATGTTAGTTGTAGAGGCTAGTGTGAAGAAAAATAAGGACAAGGGGATCCCTGCCTTTATTATATTTGGGGGGATGGTTTAGAGCAGTGGAGTGGGGAATGGAGGAGATGTGGTGGATGGCTGTGAGAATGAAAGAGGGGGGAAAAGAACATTGTGGACATCTGGGATGCTTGGAGGTGGAATGTCTCTTTGTCAAAGCAGATGCATTGGAAATGGAGGAATTGGGAAAATGGGACGGAGTTTTTTGCTGGAAACGGATGGGAGGAGCTGCATTCCAGGTAGTTTTTGGAGTCTGCAGGTTTATACTGGATGTCTGTCTGGAGACTGTTGCCGGAGTTGGAAGCAAAGAGGTCAACGAAAGAGAGGGAGGTGTCCGAGATGGACCAAATGAATTTGAGGGCAGGATGGAAATTGTTGGTGAAGTCAATGTACTGCTCCAGTTGACCCTGGGTCCAGGATGCAGCACCGACACAGTCATCTGCACCGGCAACTTAGTGCACAGCAAGCTCCCACAAATGTGGTAATTGTTAGAAATGCACATTTGTCTGATTTCTCTTACATTTTACCTGTAAAGTTATCATTCTATTTCACTCGTGTATATTTTTGCATTTGCTTGCATGTATTTTTGATTAAATCAACCTCATGAAAGTAGGGTCCCCTTGAGGAGTCTATTAATAAAATATTAGCTTGTCAAGGTTTTAAAAGGCAACAAAATCAATGGCTTCCCACAGACAGACCAAGGGTTGCGTTCTCAACAGCATTGTCAGTTTTCTCATTATGACCTCGGGATTCAACATCTTAATGGTTGTAAATGGGTTTTGTGAACACACATTTCTGTGAATACTATCCCTGGGATTGTGTCAATGCTGTGAAACAGCTTTTTAGCTTTGACAGGTTGTAACTAAACACTGCACTAGTCATTATGTTCACATTTCCAGGATATGATTGTGTTTGCCGTATTGCTGGTACTAAACCCGAAGCCTTCTGAACCCAATTTAACAAATGTGTTATCATGTTTCAACTGAGAGCTGGTTCACAGCCTGCACTGCACTGGCAACAGTCAAAAAGGAAAAGACAAGACACACAGTGTTAGCAGACAAGAGAAATTGATTTAACTCAATGTACAAAAGCACACAGCAAGGGGGTGACAGCTTGCATTAACCTCAGCTTTGACCCTCAAGGTCTTCCAGGCTGACTGTTGTCCACTACCTGCAGGTTATCTGAAGGAAAGTATGGACAGTTCATTGCTCTTTAATACTGTGAAGTTACTTTAAAACAGCACATGGATCCAGCATCTTTATATGGACTCTTTGTCACTTTGCTTTCATACGTGCTATATACTTCTTGCCACCGAACACACAAGAACAAGGAGTGAATCACAAGAATAGTTCCAGTTCTATCTTACAGTAAATGACATACAGCCACAAACACGCACCAGAAAGACAAATTGGCAGTTACCCATCAAGTCTAGCACAGTATATAGCCCAAAGCCCTCTCAGCAGGTCTGGCAGCACCTGTTGAGAGATGAACAGTATTAATGCTTTGAATTTCTTCAGACTCTTCCTATTCAAGTCATACCAGAATCAAAACATTAACTCTGCTTCACTCTCCAGATGTTTCCTGATCTGCTGAGTTTCTCCTGCATTTTGTGGGCTTGTTTCAGATTTCCAGCATCCACAGCACTTTCCCTCAATACCAGTCTCTCTGTTTTTTTAGTAGTTGGGCCTGCCACAACTGGAGTTTGCATACCACTATATTTTGAAGCTGAGCAAAGGAAATACTTATCTTGCTGACTCTGGGTTCCACTGCAGCCACTCAGCTTCTGACCTCATCACAACCTTGGTTCAAACATGAATAAAAGAGCTGAATTCCAACGGTGAAATAACACTGGCAGCCCTTGACATCAAGGCTGCATTAGAAAAAGGAGAGCCAATGGATGTTATCTACCTGGACTTTGACAAAGTGCCGCACAATAGGCTGCTGAGTAAGATAAGGGCCCATGGTATCAGAGACAAGGTGCTAGCATGGATAGAAGCTTGGCTGTCTGGCAGAAAGCATAGAGTGGGGATAAAAGAGTTTTTCTCAGGATGGCAGCCAGTGACAAGTATTGGGACCACAGCTTTGCACATTAACGATCTAGGTGAAGGAATTAAGGGCATTCTAGCTTAGTTTGCAGGTGATACAAAGGTAGGTAGAGAGACAGGTCACATTGAGGAGGCAGAGAGGCTGCAGAAAAATTTGGACAGGTTAGGAGAATGGGCAAAGAAGTGGCAGAAGTGGGGAAAGTGTGTGGCCATGCACTTTGGTAGGAAGAATAGAAGCATGAGCTATTTTCTAAATGAGGAGAAAGTTCATAAGTCTGAAGTGCAAAGAGACTTGAGAGTTTTAGTCCAGGATTCTCTCAAAGTAGTTGAGTTAGTAGTTAGAAAGGCAAATGTAATAATGGCATTTATTTTGAAAGGCCTTGAATATAAAAGCAGGGATATGCTTCTGATACTCTATCAGGATCTGGTCAGACCACATTTGGAGTACTGTGTGCATTTTTGGGCCCCATATCTCAGGATGGTTGTACTGGTCCTGGAGCAGGTTCAGAGGAGGTTCACGATGCAGGAATGAAAAGCTTAACATATGATGCCCATTTGAGGACTCTGGGTCTATACTCACTGGAGTTTAGAAGAATGAGAAGGGATTTCATTGAAACTTATAGAATACTGAATGGCCTGGACAGAGTGGATGTTGGGAAGATGTTTCCATTGGTAGGAGAGACTAGGAGGCAAGGGCATATCCTGAGAGTTAAGGGAAGATCTTTTAGAATGGCGATAAGGAGCAACTTCTTCAGCTAGAGAGTGGTGAAACTATGGAATTCATTGCCAGAAAAGGCTGTGGGGGCCAGGTCACTGAATATATTTAAAACTGAGATGGATAGGTTCTTGAGTATCAAAAGGTTCAAGGGTTATGGGAAAAGCAGGAGAATGGGATTGAGAAACTTATCAGCCATGATTGATTGGTGGAGCAGACTCAATGGGCTGAATGGCCTAATTTCTGCTCCTATGTCTTATGGTCTTATGGACTGAGTGCAGCAAAACTGGAATCAATGGGTTTGAGGAGGCAAACTCTCCATTGGTTAGAGTCATACCTGACACATAGGAAGATAGTTGTGGTTGTTGGAGATCAGTCATTTCAGCTCCAGGACTTCTCTGCAGGTATTGCACATGGTAGTGTCCTAAGCCAACCATCCTCAGCCGCTTCATCAATGAGTTTCCCTCCATCATAAGGTTAAAAGTCAGAATGTTCTCTGATGATTGCAAAAAGTTCTGCACTATTCACAACTCCTCAGATAGTGAAGCAGTTCATGTTCAAATGCAATGACATCTGGACAATATTCATGCTTGGGCTCACAAGTGCCAAGCAAAATTTGTGCCACATAAATGCCAGACAACGACCATCACCGATAAGAAAAAAATGTAATTACTGCCCCTTGACATTCAATGGTGTTACAACCAGTGAATCCCCTCTATCAACATCCTTCAGGTTACCATTGACCAGAAACTCATCTGGACTCACCACATAAACACGGTGGTTACAAGAGCAGGTCAGAGGCTAAGAATACTCATCGAGTAACTCACCTTCTGACTCCTCAAAGCCTGTTCACCATCTACAAGACACAAGTCAGGAGTATGACGGAATACTCCTCATTTGGTTAGCTCTGGTTAGGCCCCATTTGGAGTACTATGTCCAGTTTTGGTCCCCACACCTCAGGAAGGACATACTGGCACTGGAACGTGTCCAGCGGAGATTCACACAGATAATCCCTGGAATGGCAGGTCTAACATATGAGGAGCGGCTGAGGATCCCGGGATTGTATTCGTTGGAGTTTAGAAGATTAAGGGGAGACTTAATAGAGACATACAAGATAATACATGGCTTGGAAAGGGTGGACGTTGGAAATTGTTTCCGTTAGGCAAGGAGACTAGGACCCGTGGACACAGCCTTAAAATTAGAGTGGGTCAATTCAGGACAGAAATGCGGAGACATTTCTTCAGCCAGAGAGTGATGGGCCTGTGGAATTCATTGCCACGGAGTGCAGTGGAGGCCGGGACACTAAATGTCTTCAAGGCCGAGATTGATAAATTCTTGTTGTCCCGAGGAATTAAGGGCTACGGAGAGAACGCTGGTAAGTGGAGTTGAAATGCCCATCAGCCATGATTGAATGGCGAAGTGGACTCGATGGGCCCAATGGCCTTACTTCCACTCCTATGTCTTATGGTCTTATGGTCTTTGTCTGGACGTGTGGAGCTCCAACAAGACTCAAGATGTTTGACATCATTCAGCACAAAGCAGTCCACTTTATTGGAACTACATCCACAAACATCCACTCTCTCGATTACCAATGCTCAGCAGCAACAGTGTGTGCTATCTATAAGATGCACTGCAGAAATTCACCCAAGATCCTCAGGCAGCACCTTCCAAACCCACAACCACTTCCATTGAGAAGGATAAGGGCATCAGATACTGGGAATACCACCACATGCAGGTTCCCCTCCAAGCCATTCACCATCCTGACTTGGAATTATTTCACCATTCCTTCTCAGTGGGCGAGTCAAAATCCTGGAATTCCCTCCCTAATGGCATTGTGGGTCAACCCACAGCAGGTGGACGTCAGCGATTCAAGAAGGCAGATCTCTACTACCTTCTCAAGGACAACTAGGGATGGGCAATAAATGCTGGCCAGCCAGCCACATCCATGTTCCATGAATGATTCAAAAAAAACTTTCTGTAACTTGATGTTCAAAGCAATTCAAAGCTAATGAAGGGCATTTAAAGTGTAGTCAGTGCTGCAATGTAGGTATTGAGCGGTTAATGTGCACAATATTGACACACACTTGCAACATATCCCCACAAGCAGTAATGTGATAATGAACAGATCATTTGTTTCCTTGTAATGTTTATTGAGAGATAAGTATTGAATATGATCGTAGGCATAACACATACTTCAAAATTGCACATTGGAATCTTTTACATCCATCAATTAGTTCAATTGAAGCATAACATTCTACAGAAAGATGCTTCTGTGTTATAACTTAATTGCTTAATATTAGCCCAGACCTTTATAGAACATAGAACATAGAGTATTACAGCACAGTACAGGCCCTTCGGCCCTTGATGTTGTGCCGCCCTGCCATACTAATCTGAAGCCCATCCCACCTACACTCTTCCATGTATGTCCATATGCTTGTCCAATGACTACTTAAGTGCACTTAAACTTGGCAAATCTACTACCGTTGCAGGCAAAGCATTTCATACCCTTACTACTCTCTGAGTAAAGAAACTACCTCTGACATCTGTCTTATACCTATCTCCCCTCAATTTAAAGTTGTGTCCCCTCGTGTTTGCCATCCCCATACTTGGAAAAAGGCTCTCCCTGTCCATCCTCTCTAACCCTCTGATTATCTTGTATATCTCTATTAAGTCACCTCTCAACCTTCTTCTCTCTAATGAGAACAGCCTCAAGGCCCTCAGCCTTTCCTCGTAAGACATTCCTTCCTTACCAGGCAACATCCTAGTAAATCTCCTCTGCACCCTTTCCAAAGCTTCCACATCCTTCTTATAATGTGGTGACCAGAACTGTATACAATACTCTCAAGTGTGGCTGTACCGGAGCTTTGTACAGCTGCAGCATAAACTCCTGGTTCCGGAACTCAATCCATCTATTAATAAAGGCCAAAACACTGTATGCCTTCTTAACAATCCTGTCAATCTGGGTGGCAACGTTCAGGGATCTGTGTACATGGACACCGAGATCTCTCTGCTCATCTGCACTCCCAAGAATCTTACCATTAGCCCAGTACTTTGCATTCCAATTACTCCATCCAAAGTGTATCACCTCACACTTGTCCACATTAAACTCCATTTGCCACCTCTCAGCCCAGCTCTGCATCCTATCTATGTCTCTCTACAACCTACTACATCTTTCGTCACTATCCACAACTCCACCAACCTTAGTGTCGTCCGCAAATTTACTAACCCACCCTTCTAAGCCCTCATCCAGGTCATTCATAAAAATAATGAACAACAGTGGACCCAACACCGATCCTTGTGTTACGCTGCTAGTAACTGGACACCAAGATGAACATGTTCCATCAACTTTCAGAATCCAATTACTGATCCAAACTGCTATATCTCCCACAATCCCATTCCTCTGTATTTCATATAACAGCCTACTGTGGGGAACCTTATCGAACGCCTTTATATTCCTGAACAACATGTTTACAGATAATGGCTAGTTGTATTAAATGGCTGTGGGATTTTTAATACCATAATATCCACACCCAGGTTCTGATGTAACAGAAGATAGTGTATGTGCATTACCTCATCAGGTGAAAACATCCTGCTGGAGCCAAACCTACACCAAACATCTCTTCCAAATGACAATATCTCCAATAGCACATTGCTCCCTCAGTACTGAACTGGAGTGCCAGACTTGATATAGCCATGATGTGGAGGTGCTGTGTTGGACTGGGGTAGACAACGTTAAAAATCACACAATGTCAGATTTATTCAGAAGTACAAGATTTTGGAGCGGTGTTCCTTCATCAGGTAGCTAGTTGGTAACTAATTGTCTAATTTTAGACTTGATGTATACACACGCACTGTGGAGGGCCCTTGAACCCCGAAGCTTCTGACTCAGAATTATGTTAATAACTGAACCACTGCTGACAGCTATGTTTCAGATGGGCACCAGTGAGTACATTCATTCTTAAGTCCAGGGTCAAACTGGTTGCATTAGCTGAGCAATATGAGAATGGAAAAAGGAATTTAGTCTGTACACCATTAGGAGTGAAAATTTAGGCAATGGTCAAAAAGTACCAGGCTAAATCCTGAAATGAGAAGGTTGTCAACTGAGACCAGAGGTGGTCAAATGGACCAATTCTCTGTGGAGTTTAGAAAATTGAGACATTGTTTAGACTTATACCATTCTTAGAGAGCCTGATAAGTTGGCTGCAAAGTGTCTGGAGAGTTTAGAATTGGGATTGGAGTGTTGGAGTTTCTTTTGGGAGATAGAAATTAGGAGACAGATTCAATTTTAATTCGTGAGTCAACCACATTGATTTGAATCTAGAGATACATGTAGAATTGACCAGTAAGGACAACAGATTTGCTTTCCTGAAGCGCATTAGTGAACCAGAAGGATTTTTGCAACAATGCCAATGGATACCATTAAAGTACTTTTTAATTCTAGATTATGTTGAATTCAAATCTCACCATGGTGGCATTCATGCCCATTTACTGAGAATATTAGGTTTAGAGCTCTGAATTACCAGACTATGAACATGACAAATATGTTACTGCCTCCCATAATTACCTAAAGAATCAATCTGCTGGCTGATGAGTTGACAAGAGTGTGGGAAAACAGGAAGGTCAATTAAAAAGTGGGCTATTTGTCTCTGCCTGGTAGCCTTAATAGTTGATGCCATTTGCACAGTATTATTTTAGGACAGAAGTTGATGAAGTTAGAATCTTTCCCACATTTGAGAGGGCAGAGGGAAGCCTAGAAACTGGGTCAGGCTAAATCGCAGAAGAAGAGAAGTTGGAATTCTTCATAAGAAAGACATGCAGCAGAATTTATCTGCCCCCGAACAACATGGGTAATGATAAGTCAGTTGGGAAAACATGGTTAGATCAGAAAAATTAGATTTTCGATATCAGGAATAAAATCCTCAACTTTCCACTGAAAGTTTCAATGGCAAGAAGTGATTCTTACTAGTAAGTGACAAAAGGCTTATTAGCATTAACTTACATCTCATCATACCCATTCTAACCTCATTTATATGCAATTTGCTATTCTCCAATCTGGTGGAGAGGAACTAGCTGTCGACAATTCCAGACATTGAAGCCTAAGCAGAACCTGGCAACTCCAAGTTGACACTTGCTCCTCTGGACCTCCAGCTTGGACAGCATCAACAACTCGAGCCCCATTCTGCCAATGTACATTGTGTGATCCTCAGTGTCAGGTCTTGGAAGTCTCCACCATTTTTCTTGAAGTTGCCATGTTGTCTATAACTTCAAGAACTCTTTTCATTGTTTCATTTTGAGGACCAAATGCCGAACAAGGACGGTGAGTAGGAGAGAAAGGCTGCCCTCCGTAACCATCGCTGAAGACCAACATTCCTTCTAAAATGAGTGGTTGGTTCCAGAATGTGCTGGCACATACTGACTTTGTCTTCTGCACTGCAGAAAGAAGAATTAAAGGAAATAGAGCTGATGACTCCATTGCACAATGCCCTGACTAAGCAGACAGTGGGTACAATGCAGTCTATTCATCAAACAGGACCATGGTGGAGAAGACGATGGCCCTCCTGAAGATGAAGTTGCATACTGTATCTACACAACGAGTGTGAGCAAGGGGTGGATGTGAAGGATGCTGAACAGCTGGAAGAGTAGCAATTGACTTCTGAAGAGAAAGATGAGGATATTGAACAGGAGGAACATCACATTCAGCATGATACAGTGTCAGGCGTAACAAGCCAGGCAGAGCTTTATTGACACTTAGTTTCAATCAATCTGATTTGGGTGAACTGACCATTCCTTGATTGTAAACGTTATGTTGTTCAAAAGGCAAACAGTCTCTATTCATTCTCAGAAGCAAATGCATTTGCCCTTTGCATTTGCTGCTATTCGGTATAAGTTTATGTTTTCAATTGATTGAAAGCTTATGTATGATGCTCCCACATCGAATGCTGACCAATTGTTCTGCTACACTTGGACATTGTAGAATGTTTTTGGACAGGGCTATACCAGGAAATGACACAAAGGACAGCCAGCCTGTGTAGCTTCATTCGTGTAGCTGCAGTTACAATGACAGAAATCAGACAGGGTTATCTGCACAGCCACGTGAGCGTACAGTTTTGAGGGAACATTGATCCCGTGTAAGGTCTTTGGGAGATACTGGGTGACTGTGACCATCTGAATATCAATTATCCGAATTTTGGATTATCTGAACAAAACCTCAAGGTCCTGACGCTTGGGTAAACTGTATTATCCCACATTCAATTATCCTAACATTCTATTATCCGAACAAAATACTCCCTGCCAGTGTTGTTCAGATAATCGAGGTTGCCCTGTATCAGATATATCAGTGTGGAAGTGGAAAGCCAAGTCATTACAAGTGGTTCTCTTATCTATGTTGGATAGTTAAAAATGGACAAAGTGATTGTGTGGTGACAACATATTCAGTGACATCGAAGAAGAAAGAGAGAATGTTGAAGGGATAGTAGCTTCTCAGGTCAGATGTAAAAAAATTTACATGAAAATGATGATTAAAGATTTAAATGGGAGAGGAGAATTCAAGATGGCAGGAGCAGAGTATGAATAGTTCAGGCAATGAGCCTATCTGCTTCTGATCACCTGGCCTGCATCATCCTTCTTTCTTACTTTTTAAAATTCTTTTTCATTTTGTTATGTTTGGATCAAAACTTATCGTGTCTCCTTTTAATGGCTTTGGTGGAGGAAGGATGTTGTCGAGGTTGCTGCACTGACAAGGGTGTTGTGGATCCAACCTGTTCCTCATGGCCATTGTGACTGCAGCCTGGTGGATCCAGCGGTTTTGGCAAAGTAGAGTGTCTGACCCAGGATTCCAATGGCCCAGGCCAGCAGCAGCTTCAGTGACAAGGGGGTTTCGGCCCATGGTTTCAACGGCCCGGGATCTTCCAGCCTCAGATACCAAAGCCCCATATGGTGATCTACATTTGTGGCATCTTCGGCAGCATCGTGGTCAATCCCTGGACTCCAGCAGCCCATAATTCAACGGCTTAAATGCCAGCTTTCTGCAGTAATGAAAAATCCGGATTCTGTCTTTTCCTTGACCTTAGGAACCCAAAAGCCATGAATTGAATAAAGACAAAGATAATTTGTCTTAATTTATTCCTTTCTTTTTATGTACGTTTTCTGTTATTAGTACTGGTGCTGGTATATTAGTGACCTAAACACTTTCCACTGTATCTTGTAAAAATACAAATGACAACAAATTACTAATCCCTTCTATTCTACCTCAAAAGAGAGAACCCTGAACACTAACAGTAGTTCAGCAGTTCAACGGAAATAGCGTCCAGGAATCATGGACAGCTGAAGAGTTGACTGAAGTGTAGAAAATATTTTATTCAGAGTATTTTTACATAACTTGTGAAACCATTTAAAACTGTCCCCATTCCATGTATAAAATAATAACAGCATTCAATTTCAAATGCATGTTTACCTCCATTAAAATGATAGCAAGAAGAAGAATTTTATTCCCATGTGCTAAGGAAGCAGGTGATAAACTAATTCCCAGCAATTTCTGGAATGAAGTCTTTGATAGCTGACAATAAGCAGAAGTTAATGAACAAGGGCATTCTAGGCAAAAAGATAGAGGCAATCAATTAATTTTTTCCTAAATTTCCTTTTTTTTAAAATATCAGCATGCCAAGGTAATTACTGTACAACCCTTGAGTAAATGTCTGGCACTCTAATTCTGAGAGATCTGCATCTGTAACTTCACATCTCAGTTACCTTGCAATGCTGATACATTACTCAAAAATCTGGTCCAGCAAAATTTCTGCTAGTACTTGCCGCAAAAAAAAAGACGTGGAAAGAAGGTCCCATAAGTATTGTGTCTATTCCTGTGTCACGCACATATCATTCCTTTTCTTCCATTTGTGTGGTGGCAAATTTAAAAATATGCTCTTTGCTAATGTTTAAACTTGTTTGGTGCCAGATGGTTTTGTGTCAGGAAAATCTGTGAGCTGGTAATTTTGAAAATTAAATAAGTAGCCCTATTGTTGTGTACTTGGCAAGTTTGTTTGGTCCAGTCTTGGTGAGAATGCTGTTGCTTTTTAACCCCTGCCTGTTTTTTGAACATGTAACCTGTGTTGATTTATTTTTTAGTTGCAAAGCTGCAAAATTAAAGGCACCATCCTTCATTCAATTTGCTCCTTCAACATGCTGACATAACTCTGACTGAATTGTGTGAAAGGACAGGCAATTAAGCCAATACTCAGGTGCATCCTGCCACAGCCCTGCAGCAGAGAACATGCAGATTGCAAAGAATACCTTCCTATTCTTATAAGGCCAATGTTTTCAGAAGCAGGTGCGGTAAGATGCACATGTACCTTAATAGAAGCTTAGTTTGAGCTATTTATGTTGAGGTTGTACAGGACATTGGTGAGGCCTCTTCTAGAATACTGTGTCCAATTCTGGTTGTCCTGTTATAGGAAGGATATTACAAAACTGGAGGGGGTTCAGAAGAGATTTACCAGGATGTTACTGGGAATAGAGGGTCTGAATAATGGGGAGAGGCTGAATAAGCTGGGATTCTTTTTTACTGGAGCATAGGAAGTTCATGGATGACCTTATAGACATTTATAAAATCATGAGGGGTATAGATAAGGTGAGTGGCAGGTGTCTTTTCCTTAGTGTGAGGTATTTCAAGACTATGGGACATGATTTTAAGGAGAAAGATTTGAAGAACACAAGAGGGACAATCTTTGTACACAGAGAGTAGTTCATGAGTGGAATGAACTTCCAGAAGTAGTGGTAAATGCAATATTCCAATGATTAAAAGACATTTAGATAGGTACATGAATAAGAAATGTTTGGAGGGCCAATCACAGGCAGGTGGGACTAGTTTAGTTAAGGAGAATGGTAGGCATGGACTGGTTGGACTGAAGTGTCTCTTTGCGTGCTCTATGACTCTACAATTCTATGACTCTACTGCTGATCACTGTCTACCTCAAAAGGATGCACTGCATTCATCCCATGACTTGTTAGAACATTGGAAGCAGCAGCGATGGGAGTTACATGTGTTCCACTTTATCTTCAAACAAAGAATACACATTATTATTTCACCAATTCTTGGGTGTGATTGATACCTTTAGGTCTAAGAAGATGCCCGTATCAATAGGAATCTGGGCTTACAAGGCAGGGCCTTCCTTTTCAAAATGACAACCTTCAAATGACTAACATGTCCTCAGAAGAAATTTACCTAGCAAGAACAGATGTGCTGGCTGCCAAATGGCAGATCTGGGGCATGAATCAAGGGATTCTTGCCATGATCCAAACCCGAAAACCCAAAAACATATTAATAAAATTTAATTTGGGTCAAATCAGTCCTCCTTCAGCATCCACCTCTTTGGATCCGGACAAACGTCTTTCAGTTCCCTGGCAATTTGGGCCAGACATCCATTCAAGCAATGTCCATGTAGTATGGATACCTGTCTGTAGTGAACTCATTCATCTTCCCCAAAAAACACACACATATAAATACAGACTCTTATGCTCTCATAGGTCAGTGCTTTGATCTTCTCTGTAATTTCAGGACTTGTATCTTGGTTGTGATTCTCTGGGCTTTTGTGAAGTATCTTTCTCCCACTGGTGTCCTCTGCATGCATTCTTCACGCAATGTATGCCAGCAATAAAACATTATCAGGAGTCCATCGATTTGGCCATTGCTGTTATTAAAAAGAGTTCTACTGGGCTCGAAATATTAACTGTTTTTCTCTCTCTGCAGATGCTGCCTGTCCTGCTGAGTTGTTCCAGTGTTTCCCATGTTTGTTCCTAACCTTGATCAAGTATGGAGATAAGAACATTGCAAGCATACCTATTCAACACAAACTGACTAGCCTATTTGAGACAATGGTATGTGCCAGTCAATGGAAAAAAGACTGCTTGTTAAGAACATACAACATGAAGCATCAAATGTGGCATGGAGCTGGAATGAACCTTTGGAGACAAAGTCCAAGACCTGGATTCACACCTAAGAATTCCCATTTGACAAGCTCTTTTGTCTGAACTCATATCATTTAACCACATGTAGACAATGAGCACAAAATAATTACTCAACTTACAGGAAAGGAGAGGAAGTCAGAGTTGCAGCACATTTTGTCTGCTAACTGGTGTCAACTATTAAATAACATTGGTGCAGGCCTGGGAAATTCTCCAGACTGGCAATCATGAGAGGAATGTCACAGTGAGAAAAAGGAAGAAAGACAATTAAACAGTCTATCAGACAAAGAAAATAAGGTTAGAATTCCTACAGTGTGAAAACATGCCCTTCGGCCCAACAAGTCCACACTAACCCTCCGAAGGGTATCCCATCCAAACTATTCTCCTACCCAATTACGCTACATTTACTCCTAACCTACACATCCCTGAACATTACAGGCAATTTAGCATGGCGAATTCACCTAACCTGCAGACCTTTGGATAGTGGGAGAAAGTAGGAGAAAGTGAGGACTGCAGATGCTGGAGACCAGAGTTGAAAAATGTGGTGCTAGAAAAACACAGCAGGCCAGGGAGCATCCGAGGAGCAGGAAAATCGACATTTTGGGCATAAGCCCTTCTTCAGGAATGAGGCTGGTGTACCAAGTCGGCTGAGCTAAAGGGTAGGGGGAAGGGAATTTGGGGGAAGGGTGCTGGGAATACGATAGGTGGAAGGAGGTGAGGGTGAGGGTGATAGGCCAGAGAGGGGGTGGGGGCGGAGAGGTCGGAAAGAAGATTGCAGGTCAAGAAGGCGGTGCTGAATTCAGGGGTTGGGACTGAGATAAGGTAGGGGGAGGGGAAATGAGGAAGCTGGAGAAATCTACATTCATCCCTTGTGGTTGGAGGGTTCCTAGGTGGAAGATGAAGCGCTCTTCCTCAAGGCGTCGAGTGGTCAGGGTCTGGTGATGGAGGAGGCCAAGGACCTGCATGTCTTTGGCGGAGTGGGAGGGGAAGTTAAAATGTTCAGCCACGCAGCAGCTGGGTTGGTTGGTGCGAGTGTCCTAGAGGTGTTCTGCAAGTAGATGGCCTGTCTCACCAATGTAGAGGAGACCACATCAGGTGCAGCGGGTGCAGTAAATGATGTGTGTGGAGGAGCAGGCGAATTTGCGACGGATGTGGAATGATCCTTTGGGGCCTTGGAGGGAAGTGAGGGAGGAGGTGTGGGCGCAAGTTTTACATTTCCTGCGGTTGCAGGGGAAGGTGCCAGGAGTGGAAGTTGGGGGATGTGGTCCTAATGAGGGAGTCGCAGAGGGAGTGGTCTCTCCAGAACGCTGATAGGGGTGGGGAGGGAAATATATCCTTGGTGGTGGGGTCTGTTTGGAGTTGGCAGAAAGCCCACACAGACACAGGGAGATTGTGAAAGCTCCACATAGACAGTCACCTGAGGCTGGAGTTGAACCCAGGTACCTGGGTGGTGTGAGGCAGCAGAGCTAACCACTGAGCCACCATGCCAATTGAGTAAAAACATTTGGACTGGAGATGATGTGGGTTATGAGCTGTCAAAGAGAATCTGGAAGAGGAGCCTCAAAGGGAATGGAGCAGGAAGCTGAAGTTAAGGAAAGGATCAGCCACAATTTTATTGAAAGATGGAGGAGACAAGGGGCCATGTTGCCTACTCCCACTCCTATTTGTTATTTTTAGTGTAAATACATTTTAAAAATACCACACTGCATTGAATTATCTCAAAGAGGTTCACCAAGAGTCAGAAGTCTAGCAACAGGTTATCAAATGCAACAGTCATTTTACTAGACCATAGGGTTACTCTTTCATTAGAGAGAGTCAATCACTTAACAGGAGGGTCATCATTCCTCAGGTGAGGGGAGAGGTCAAGAAGGAAAGTCCTTCAGGGGTAACATCAGCCAATGTAGGAATCAAACCCATATTGCAAGCATTATTCTGCAACTGTAAGCCAGCCACCCAAACTAACTGAGCTAACCAACATCCTTAACATTGTGGGTGATTCAGCTAAAAGTTCAGTTGTTCATTGTAAAATACCATTTGGGAGTGGAATTGCAAGTCTGTGCTGTGTTAAATCATATCCACAGTATTTGAATAATGGACTACAGTTGGCTTCAACTCACCTGAGACAGAAAAGGGAATGCCCAGCTAGGAACAGCACTTCCCTGCTGAACATAATCACAGAATTCCTACGGCACTGAAAGACCTTGACTAGCTCTTTAAAAGAGCATCATTATCCTAGTGCCAATCTCCTGCGTTTTCTCCAACTCCTTTGTACATTATTTCCATCCAAGTAATCATCCAATACCCTCAATTGAACTTGCCTTCGCCTCATTTCCAGGTAGTGCAGTCCATATCCTAACTACTCTCTACGTAAAGATATTTTATTTTTCTCACATCCCCCTTGCTTCTTTTGCACATCACTTTAGATAAATGCCCTCCTGCTTTTATTCTCTTCATGAGTGGGAACAACTCCTACCTGTCCATTAATCATTACTCTCTGCTTTCTGTCACTCGGCCAATTTTACTGCTGCCCCTTTTAAACTATGAATTTCCTCACAGGTCTGCTGTATCTCACACCTTCTGGAAATCAATGTATACAATATCAAAAGAGGAATCCCCATGGAGCCTTTTCTTACCTCTTCAAAAATTCCAAGCTTGTTTAACATTATTTCCCCTTTAGAAGACCATGCCGATTCTTCCTAGTCAATCCACCTTTTTCCATAATGCTGTCCTGAAAAATTGCTTCCCCACTATTGAAGTTAAACTAACTGGTCTATAATTGCTGGAATTATCCTTACAACCTTTACTGAAGAAGGCCATGATGGTTTGTAATTCTCCAGTCTTCTGGCACAATCCCAGAATTCAAAGAAGGCGGATAGACCATGGCCAGTGCCCCTACAATTTTCACCCTCACTTCCATTAAAATCTTGGAAGCATTTCATCTGCTGCTGGTGCCTTCAAATTATCCCAGACTTTTTCCTTATTAATTGTGAATCTTTCTAGTGACTGGGTGTCCCCATCTGAAACTATGCCCTGGGTAACATCTTCCTTCTTTTGTAAAGACAGATTAAAAAGTATTAAGTTTACACCTCAGTTTTGCCCCTTGCCTCTACTGAGTAACCTCGATTATCCGAACGACACAGGCGGGGAGTATTTTGTTTGGATAATCGAATGTTCAGATAATCAAAAGTTCAGAGCTGAAAATGTGTTGCTGGAAAAGCGCAGCAGGTCAGGCAGCATCCAAGAATCAGGAGAATCAACTTTTTGGGCATGAGCCCTTCTTCAGGAATGAGGAAAGTGTGTCCAGCAGGCTAAGATAAAAGGTAGGGAGGAGGGACTTGGGGGAGGGGCGTTGGAAATGCAATACTTGGAAGGAGGTCAAGGTGAGGGTGATAGGCCGGAGTGGAGGTGGAGGCAGAGAGGTCAGGAAGAAAATTGCAAGTTAGGAAGGTGGTGCTGTGTTCGAGGGATTTGACTGAGACAAGGTGGGGGGAGGGGAAATGAGGAAACTGGAGAAATCTTGTGGTTGGAGCGTTCCTAGACTCCTCCATCGCCAGACCATAGCAACACGACGGCTGGAGGAAGAGTGCCTCATCTTTAACTTTCTCCCCTAATCAAAAGTTTATCCAAGCATCAGGATCTTGTAATCTTGTCCGGATAAACCGAAATTCCAATCAAATGCCGGATAGTCGAGGTTCCTCTGTATATGTAAATCCTGATTTTGGTTTCAAATCTGCCTTATTCCTTTAAACAGTTTTTTTCTATTTATCTGTCTATGAGTGATTTTGTGGTGTAGTTCAGCTAGTCTCACTCTCCAACTCTTTCCCCAAATCTTGCAATTCTTTTCTCCTTCAAATATTTATTCAATTCTCTTTTGAAGGTGATTATTTTATCTGTTTCTATCATCTTATCAGGCAGTGCTTTCTAAATTCAAATCAGTCATTAAGTGAAGAGATTTTACATTATGCTGACCCTGGTTGTATTGCCAGTCATCATATATCACCATTTGGTGACCATAAAACCACAAACCATGAGCAAAATTAGACCAGTTGGCTGATCAAATCTGCTCCACCATTCAAACATGTCTGATATGTTTCTCATGGCGAAAGTGACGACTGCAGATGCTGGAGATCAGTGTCGAGAGTGTGGTGCTGTTCAAGCACAGCAGGTCACGCAGCATCCGAGGAACAGGAGAATCTATGTTTCGGACTTAAACTCTTCATCAGAAATCCTAAGGAATGGCTTACACCCGAAACATCGATTCTCCTGTTCCTCAGATGCTGCCTGAACTGCTGTGCTTTTCCAGCACCACACTCTCGACACTGATATGTTTCGCATGTTGGCGACCCGACTTTTCTCATAATTTCTCTTCACGTCTCCTAGTGATTTTCCCTAAACACTTTTGGTTTATTGTCAATTGTATTTTCCATCTTATTCCTGTCATGAGCACACTTTTTCTTTCTATTCTTACAATCTGTGTCTGTTGTCATCCAGAGAACTATGGAGTTGTTTGTCCTATCATTTGTGTTAGAGGGAATGTACCTTAATTATTCACAAACCATCTGCTCCTTGAAAGCTCCATTGTTCCATTACTGATTTTTCCTGCCAACTTCTTGTTCCAGTTAATTCTGCTCAGCTCTGTCCTTGCCCTATTGAAGTCAGCTCTCTGCCAATTGATTTTGTTTTACTCTGGATTGTTGTATATCATTCTCCATTATGATCCTGAATATTAATTTACAACAATCACTGTCTCCAAAACGCTCCCCACTGACATTTCATCCACTTGGCGACCGTGAGGACTGCCGATGCTCGAGATTCAGGCTTTTGCCCGAAACGTCGACTCTCCTGCTTCTCGGATGCTGCCTGACCTGCTGCGCTTTTCGAGCACAACACTCTCGACTCATTTCATCCCCTTGGCACTACTCATTTATAAATATGAGGTTCATCAATCCATCTTTTCATGTTGGACTGCATACACTGCTATGGGAAATTCTCTTGAACACATTTTGAAAACACTTATACTCAGTGAATCTTACACTGCCTGTATCGCAGTCTATGTCTATGCAGATTTATTTCTCTACGTTCTTTCAATGAGTTAGTGGTCCATGGACTGCAGCAAGCAACATTAACCTTTAATTAACACATTTAATTTCTCAGCTTTAGCCAACTTGATTCTATGTTAGTACCCTCTGAGACATCAGCTTTCTCCAGCACTGCAATGCCCTCCTTAACCCGTACTAAAACTCCTCCATTTGTTTCTTTTCTATCTTTCTTAAACCACTTATACCCATGAATTAGTGGGCGGCGCGGTGGCAGAGTGGTTAGCACTGCTGCCTCACAGCGCCTGAGACCCGGGTTCAATTCCCGCCTCAGGCGACTGACTGTGTGGAGTTTGCACGTTCTCCCCATGTCTGCGTGGGTTTCCTCCGGGTGCTCCGGTTTCCTCCCACAGTCCAAAGATGTGTGGGTCAAGTGAATTGGCCATGCTAAATTGCCCGCAGTGTTAGGTAAGGGGTAAATGTAGGGGTATGGGTGGGTTGCGCTTCGGCGGGTCGGTGTGGACTTGTTGGGCCGAAGAGCCTGTTTCCACACTGTAAGTAATCTAATCTAATCTAATATTTAATACCCAGTCTTGGCCTTCCATCAGCCAGTTCTCTGTTATCACCATATATTTTCACGTGACAATCTGTGTCTAACTCCTCAACCTTATTTCCTGTATGCTGTGCATTTACAAACATGCACATAAATTCTTTTGGATTTCGTTTCTATCTCTCTTCACTTATTAGTTTGTTATTTTCAATGGTAATGCCATGTGCAGCCCCAGGTATTTCTTAATACTTGGTATTCTCCTCTAAAATCTCTCGGTTCCCACACGCTCGTCAAGATTGTTTGAATCACTACCGTTAGCAAAATGTCCCGTAAGGAACTCAGTCCCAGTTCTTTTCAGATGCAACACATCTGACTTGTACAGGTAGAAGGTGAAAAATAAAGCGTAAAATTTATCCCCACTTTCACCTTATTGCCTTTGTACATCAACAGCAAGACACAAAGCCAATAATACTGCCAATAATATTGTAAATTGTGACAACTGACATGTGAGATTGACATGATGCAGTTAGTCTACAAGCTTATTTCAATCCAGGTGATTGACTATCAATCACTCAACTGCATCAAGTAAGAGACTTTTTGCAATGTAAAGCACCTCATGACCTACACCCCAATCTTCAAAGTCAGGAAGTACGAAATTGCAACACATGTCTTCCTTGAATTGCAAAGCAAGTTGTGATTTTTTTTTGTATATGTGTGTTTAGATTGCTTCCTGATTAAAAGTTTAATCAATGGAATTTAATTAGAATTTGAATATCAAATCAGATAAATCCCATACCTTGATCTAATCTGATGATCTACTTTCCAATGATCTCTACTTCAACTTTGATCACTACGCGATAGAAAATTCACCACATTGTCCCCACAGCAAAGTCAACAAACAAAGATGAGATGAATGTAGCATTTCAAAGAACTGCAAGCTATGAGCTGGACTTAGGCAATCTTTTCATGGCATAAAGGGACACTATTAAACCATTGAATGCTCACCCTACTTTTGGCAAGTGGTTCAGCCAGTCCCACTCTCCAGTTCTTTCTCCAATTCTTGCAATTCCTTTCTCCTTCAAATACATATTCAATGTTGTTTTGAAGGTGATTAGTTCATCTGTTTCCATCATCTTATCAGGCAGTGCTTTCCAAATTCAAACCAATCATTGAGTGAAGAGGCCTTTATTGTTCGAGGAATTGAATACAAGAATTAGGATGTCATGTTGCAGCTTTATAAGACTTTGGTTCGGCCACACTGACAATATTGCGTTCAGTTCTGGTCGTCAAATTACAAGAAGGATGTGGAGGCTTTGGAGAGTATGCAAAAGCAGATGCTGCCTGGATTAGTGGGTATGAAGTATAAAGAGAAACTAGAAAAGTTGATTTTCTGCAGCTGTGGAAACTGAAGGGAGATTTGATAGAAGATTCTAAAAGCATACATAGGATTGACAGTCAAAATTTGTTTCCCAGAGATGAAATGTCTAATCTGGAAACAAGGAATGCTGGAATTCACAGTGGATCAGGCAGCATCCATGGAGAGAGAGCAAGCTAATGTTTCGAGTCTAGATGACTTTTCATCAGAACTGAAGTGAAGTGTGGAGGGTACAGCATTTATGCAATAGCTTGGTGCAGGTAGCGGGGAGTGGTTTGTGGATAGTGGGTGTCAGGTGTTACTGGAGAAATGATGTGATAGTTCAGATTAAGTGATGGGAATGTGAGAATGGCAGAACAATTGTGCATCTAACAGCCAGACAGGAGTAGAACGGACAGACTGAGGTGTGGGAAGGGGTGAGAGGACATGATAACAAAATGGAACAAAATAAAATAAAGGGAAGAAATGGTTCACAATTTGAAGGTGTTGAACTGTAAAGTGCCTTGTCTGAAGATGTTCCTCCAAGTTACGCTGTGATTCACTGGAGCACTGCAGCATGCCAAGGACAGACATGTAGGCATGTGGGCAGGATGCTGTGTTAAAATGACTAGTTGTGGGAAGGTGGAGTCTTGCTTGCACACAGACCTGAGGGGTTCCACAAAGCGATCACTCAGCGTGTTTTCTAGGGAGCATGCATTTAAGATGAGAGAAGGGATATTCAATGGAGGTGTGAGGGGCAAATGTTTTACACAGAGAATGGTAGGAGTCTGGAATGCCCTGCAGATATGATAGCACATTTAAGGGATGTTCAGATAAGTATGTGAACATGCTTAAGGAAAAGGGATATGGGCCAAGAGCCGGCAGAGGGAATTGGTTTAATTTGGTGTCATTTTTGACACAACATTTTGCGCCAAAGGGCCCATTCCTGTGCTGTACTGTTCTATGTTCGAATATTAATTGATGGAAGTATGAATTGTTGACCAGGTCAGCATCATTTTTTAAAAAATTTTTTGCAGTAATTTTAATAAGACTGACTGGCAAACTTGGCCATTTCAGAGTCATCATTACGATGTGGGTCAGGAGCCACAATGAAACCAAATCAGTGAGGATAGTTGATTTCTTGCTCTACAAGATACCTGTATTAGGGAATCAGATGAATTCTTCTCTCAACCCAGTCGTTTCACAGTCACTTTTCTTGAGACTAGGTTTTTCTTTCCAGCTCAATTAAAACTGTACTTGGTATTTGAACTCATATTCAGTGGATTCAACCCCTCCCCCACCACCACCCCCCACCGGTTCTGCAGATCATTAGCCCAACTATTGCACTTTGGAGACATGGTCTAACTATCCTGGACTTAAAATTGGAGCAAAAAGGTAGTAATGAAAGCCATGGAAAATAGATGACATTGCCAACAAGGGATTTGAAAGAATTAGATTAGAACTCTTAAATAATTTCCATATAGTTAGATTAATCTATGCCTGTAAATCTAGTAATTCTCTTTTACAAATGCAAAGTCATGTTAGAAAGCTATGTTTATGCTCCCTTGTTCCAAGACATTCTGGTTCCACAAGGTCTCATGTCTTCTTAATTGAGTTGTTAATGAATGCTTCTGTAGATTACTAACCCTAGGTGACTACATTTATGGAGCTTTTTCTAGCCTCCACAATCAGTCAATCAACTATTTTTTTTCCCCAATCTCAAATTGTTTTTATTTCTAATCCATGAACAAAAATGTTGGCCGTAAACAAAGCTTGCACATTTTTCTTTTAAAGCTATGTTCCTAACTTGTTATATTGTCCCACAGTTTGCATACAGCAGCATCTCAGAGATCAGTATTTAATTCAAATATTTTAACATATGTTACCATGTCCTGCAAGTCACAACTCTATTGCTCATAAAGGTAATTTTATCAAAGTTCAAACTTGAGTCACACGTTCAATTGCAAACTGCTTTGTGAACAGTTACTATGGAAATTCCCATGTTAAAGCTGCCATTCTAACATGTGATGTCAAGCTGGTTGTATTTCCCTTCAACACTCGTGGGCAGCACTCCAAGAAAACACAGTTAAGTTACAAGGAGAGATTACATAAATGAAGCCTGCTGACTCTAGAATTTAGAAAAAGTGAAGACTGCAGGTGGAAGAAAGTCAGAATCGAAAAGTGTGGTGCTGGAAAAGCACAGCAGGTCAGGTAGCATCCGAGGAGCAGGAGAGTCAACATTTTGGGCATAAGCCCTTTATCAGGAATGTGAGGGGGGTTGAGGGTAAGGGGGCTGAGAGATAAATAGGAGGGTGGATGTGGGGCTGGGGGAGAAGGTAGTTGGGAAGGCGATAGGTAGATGCAGTTGGGGGTTGAAGTGATAGGTCGGCGGACAGAGTGAAGCGGATAGGTGGGAAGGAAGATGGACAGGTGGAACCGGTCAAAAGGGCAGTGCCAAGTTGGAGGGTTGGATTTGGGATGAGGTTGGGGGAGGGGAGGTTTGGAAATTGGTGAAGTCGATGTTGATGCTGTGTGGTTCCTTCAACCACACGGCACCAACATCGACTTCACTGGTTTCCAAATCCCCCCTTCCCCACTTCATCCAAGATCTAACCCTCCAACTTGGCACTGCCCTCTTGACCTGTCTCTATAAATTAGAAGATTAAGAGGTGACCTGGCAAAGGTCTTCAAGATATTAACAAGAAAGGACAGGATAGATAGAGATAAACTATTTCCACTAGTTAGGGATTCTAGGACTAGGGGGCATAGTCCAAACATGAAAGCCTGACCATTCAGGAGACATGTCAAGAAACATTTCTAAATAGGGTGATCAATATTTTGAACTGTCTTTCACAACTGGCAGTGGATGCAGATTCAGTTGTAAACTTTAAATAGAAGTTAGATAATTTTTTGTTAAGCAAAGATTTTAAGGGATGTGGGCCAAAGACAGGTATATGGAGTTAGGCCACAGGTCAGCCACAATCTTACTGAATGACAGAACAGGCTCTGAATTGCCTACTCATGTTTGTATGTTCCCATTTCTCAAGAAGTTTGAATTCATCAATGTTAAAAATCCTTGAGATCTTCTGTGAAGTCATGATGTGCCGAGGTGTCAGTGCTTTGAATATGTAGAACTTGAAGTTAAGCAACTCATCACAGCGCAGTGCTAGATGCCAACAACTAACCAGGGAAAAATGTCTGGCATAGAATAGTAATTTGTCATTTTCTATTATTTCGGCATTATTATGACAGATGTCTCCATGTGTGGGCACATGATATTGTCCAAGTGTTGACTGGTCTGGTATAATCATACAGTCTGAATGAGTGGTGCGATCATGCATTATGTAGTCAAAGATTGTTTCTTTGCATGAGACAGTTAACTACTCAGCTCGTTATTAGAATTATCAATTGACTTACTTATTACTTATGATGTCCAGCAGACATTAATTTTTGTCATGAACGTCTTTGCTGATGGTTTGTATTATTTCCTTGGGGCAAACTAGTGTTTTGAATGACTATAATTATGAAAGCATGTTGTTAACTGTATAAATGCCTGGTCATCAGAAAGAGCCCACAAGGCAGAATGGCTAACTCTAAGAGCACCATGTACGTAGAATCATGAAATAGCATGGGACAGGAGAGATGATTTCGCTCATTGTGCACTGATGAAGGGAAGGTGATAAATAAAGTGACTGTTTCATCCTGCATACTGTTGAGTTTCTTGAGTTGTTGGAGTCACAGTCATCAGACAACTGGAGAATATTCTATATCACTTAGACTTGTGCCTGGTAGATGATGCCCTTATTCATTTTGTTTCTGTTGCATCTGCTGACTGTAAATAAAAGACAACCTTTGGAATTGTCTGAAGCTTCCCTGTCTGACTCAGTTCCTACTGGACAATGATAATATGATGCTCTGAAATGAACATTGGAGATAGAGATAGATTATGCCTTAGAGAGGGTGGTAAGGTGGGGAGTGTGAAGAGTAGGTAAACTCTGTGGCCTATGGTTAAACAGCAACTGGGGCAAGAAAGTGGAGTTGTGTATGCAAGGAAATGTCAGTCATGCTAGCTATGTACAATAAACAGATTGTGTTTGTGGGTCCTGTACCATTTCATTTTTGTTGAAGTGCTTCCTTAAATGACAACATTGGGACAGATGTTCAGTTAGGATTCCAAGATAGTACTGCTGTCAGACATGGTGGTCTACTTCTGGCTATGCAGGCAATTGTGATTTCTTCTGGCTATGGTGAGTGATGGCATTCCTGTTTCTAATCTCGGCCCATACTACCTTAGTAGAGGAGTCCTCAAATGTCCTTCCTGCAACCGTAATACTGTCCTTCACTAACAGTACCACACCACCCCCTCTCTTACCATTTTCTCCGTTCTTACTGAAACATCTAAATCCCAGAACCTGCAATAACCATTTCTATTCTATTCAGAGATCCATGTCTCTGAAGTGGCCACAACATTGAAATCCCAGGTGCCAACCCATGTTGCAAGTTCACCCACCTTATTCTGGATGCTCCTGGCATTGAAGTCGACGCACTTCAAACCAACTTCTTGCCTGCCAGTGTCTTCTTGCGATCTTGAAATCTTAGTTCTGATGTCACTACTCTGTATATTCGGACAATAATTTTGGTTCCCATCCTGCTGAATTAGTTTAAACCCACCCAAGGAGCATTAGCAAATTTTGTCCCCAGGATATTGGTACCCCTCTGGTTCAGGTAAAGACCATCCTGTTTGTAGAGGCCCCACCTCCCCGAAAGAGCCCCAATTATCCAGGAATCCAAAACCCACCTCCTGCACCATCCCTGTAGCCATGTGTTCAACTCAGCTTTCTCTCTCTCTATTCCTCACTTTGCTAGTACGTGGCACAGGAAACAAACCAGAGATAGCAACTTTGTTTGTTCTAGCTATAAGCTTCCACTCTAGTTCCCTGAGTTTCTGCATTAAATCCCCATCTCTCTTCTGCCTATGTCTTTGTTGCCTATGTGGAAAATGACTTGGGGCTGCTCTCCTTCCCCTCAAGGATCCCGAAACATGATCAGAGATATCACGAATCCTGGCACCTGGGAGACAACATACCAACCGTGTGCCTCTCTCGTTCCCACAGAACCTCCTATCTGTCTGCTATCTATGGAGTCCCCACTGACTAATGCTCTGCTCCCCTTCCCCCTTTCCTTCTGAGCAACAGGGAAAATCTCTGTGCCAGAGGCCTGTGCCCCATTGTTTGCCCCTAGTAAGTCATCCCCCCAGCAGTATCCAAAGCGGTATACTTGTTGTTAAACTAGTTAAGCAATCACAATGTTGGAAATTTCGATAAGGAAACCAGTGTGAGCATCTGGCAGATTCAGCTCCCTGCTTGTTCTGATCAATCTCCCTTTTGTAATATAGGCATCACCATCTCAGGGCACGCCCCATGGTCATCAGCCATAAGCACCCCACATCCAGGGGCACTATAAGTCTGATCCACTAACAGAACACTTCTGCATTTCAATGCTGCGCCCTATGCTGCATCAGAAACCAGCTGTATAATGCTGCTGCAGCAACACTGTGTGCTCAATAAAGTGCACACAGATCATGGAGTGGACCAGGGTGTAACTCCTGGGTTCTTTGCTTGCTGACATAGCGCTCTGTCACTCTGACCCTTTCCAGATTCTCACAGTATCCATGCCTAGCATTGGTTCACTTTGCCTTTATGTGATTTGCCCTCTCAACCAAGATACCAGGCTTGTATTCCTGCTGTCTTGCCACGCTGTTCTATGTAGTCACTAAGTCAGGAAGCTTGCCATTGTAGTCAGCAGGCTTCAGTTGCATCAAGGACAATAATTTGCGCTCCGGTGTTCCTGGCACAGTAAGTCAAGGGCTGTCTCTGATATCAGTTCCAGAGCCTACTCTGTTAGTTAGAGTTAGAATGTTCTTCTCATAAAGACTGAGGAGCTGAATGTTGGGCAGCATATACCCATCTTAACAGCGTCTGCCCTGTTAAAAGTGAATGGTGCATTTATTCCAGTTGGTGCAGGAAGGTGGTATCCTGAGTCAGTCAACTGGCAGAGCAAAGGACATACAGGGTTAGGGGTGTTGGGTGATGAGGTGGCTGAGAGTGAGTGGGGAAGATGTTGAAGGAATTGTGAATGATAGAACATGGGCTTTGGTGGGAGGTGGGTCGAGATAGAGTGTGAAGTATTGGAGAGAAGATGTTGGCTCTTACACTGACAGCATGGAGAAGAAATTGACCTTCTTCCTTCTTGCTGTGCATTCCTCCGGATGGCTGTGTCTGCTTTAAGCCAGGTGGCAACTTTGAACCAGCCAGGCAATGGTCTGCTGTAGTAGTCTCCAATGCTGGTCCAGGGAGAAGGGGAAATCTTGTGTCAGCATTCCCATTCAGCAGGACATCCAATGTCAGTGCCTATTACAAATGTGGGATGCCAAATTTCTCCTGTCTGCTATGAGACAAATATCAACAGCCATATTGAGCAACTCTGGACAGTGGGATCTTGTCCAAATAGAAGACATGATGGTGGATTATTTGAAATCACTGAATCAAGCTAAATTGAAAGAGGTTGCAGATAATCTGAAGGTAGAAATAATAAGAAGAGTTAATAAAGGCGAGCTGTTTGAATGAATTGTCTAACATTTAGAAACAGAAGAATGGAAGTCTGATATCGAGACATCAGTTAGAATTTTAATTAGAGAAGGGAGAGAAAAAAATTAATAGATGAGGATGCAGAAGAAAAAGGAAAGTAAAGAAAAACTTAAAAGGAAAAGAAAAAATGAGAAATTACAAAGGAAGCAAATAAAAAGAACAATAGAAAAGGAAATGGAATTAAGAAAATTTGAACTCCAAAGAAAGAGAGAACTCAGACAATTTGAGTTGGCCAAAGCAAAGCTAAGAGTAAAGAAAGAAAAGATAACAGGTCAGTGGATATTTCTGATTTGATTTAACAAAAAGCCTATGTTTACTGAATAAATTTACAGAGGATGGAGTTGAAAGGTACTTCACCCTGATTTGAAAGAATGGACAAGTAGCCAAAAAACATTTGACCCTTAATGTTACAAAGTCGTTTGACAGATGGAGCTATATGTACATAAATTTATCAGAAGAACAATGTGCAGATTATGAAACTATTAAAAAAATGTCTTCAATGCACATGAGCTTATCCCTGAAGCTTATCCATTAAAATTTAGAACAACAAGATTTCGACATTTCTAGAATTTTCTAGACAATAAAGTGCTGTGGGATCTATGGTTTTGACAGATTTTAAGTCAGAGGAAAAGGATGAGAATATAAGGAAGATAATGATCATGGATAAATTTAAAAATACCATTCCTGAAAATCTATAGACTAATTTCATTGAGCAAATCTGCAGCTGGATGATGTATTAGATTTATGGAACAAACAGAAGAATCCAAATTAATAAATGAATCAAAAATTGATACAAAGAAAAAGCAACATGCTTTCATTGTAATAAAATTGGCAATATTAAATCAATCGCTGGAAGGTAAATGGGAGACTGTTTGCAGTAATTGGAAGGTTTAAGGAATCCTTAAAAACGGGAGCATCAGGAAAGGAAATGGGTATTAAATCCATAGCTGTAATACAAAGTGAACATGTTTTCTTGGTAATTTACTAAGAAAGGTGATAACTAAGGACAATCAAGAAAATTCTTCTTTAAGCAGAAGCAGACTACTGCACGTTATTCATTTATTTACTTCAAAATTTCATTTTATTTCAATTTTATTTTTAGTTATTTATTTCAAAAGGTGAGCTAGTTTCTTCCATTTCACATTAAGGAGGTAAACTAATAAAGATATTGAGAGAGACACTGGAGCAAATCAGTTACTGGTGCTGGCTAATGACACTATTTGTCTTTCAGAGTGGTGAACGAAGAAGTAGACATTAATTGGTGGCACACATACAGGTTACAACTCGGTACAATTACACAGAGTTGTATTAAAGCATGACTTAGTAAATGGAGACATCAAGACGGAGGAGTGAAATAAGCCTAAATAGAAGGAATTGATTTTATCTTGGGAAATAAAATGGCTGGTTAGCCACAGTGAGGATGGTGGAACAACCAGTGGAGGTAACAGAAATCAAAGCTCCAGAGGAACATCCTGCATTGTTTTCAGACTGTATGGTGACTGGATCCCAGGCACATAGAATTAGACAGGAAGAAGGGACGCCATTAAAAATGAAGATGACTTGGAAATTCAGTCATCAGATACAATGATTGAAATTGAAATTTAAAAAATTAAGGTAGTGAGAATGAGTCTGTCGTATTTAGCCATATTCTTCTTTAATGGCAATGCAACAAAGGATTCTGAATTAAAGGAGTTGTACCAAATAGCCCACTCAGAAACTGAATCAAAATCAATACCCAAATGTCATTGCTTAAAAGAAAACCTTTCTACTCTGGCATTGAGGACACCACATTGTTACAGACCAGACCAGACACCCTCAAAATATTTTAAGAAGGTGGCCTAGGGAGCCGAGGGAAGGGGGGAGATGAATAGAGTATTAATCATGAGAGATTCCATTGTTAGGGGGACAGATAGGAGATTCTGAGGGAACAAGAGAGACTCACTGTTGATGTGTTGCCTCCAAGGCGCCAGCGTCCATGATGTCTTGGATCGTGTTTTCGGGATCCTTAAGGGGGAGGGGGAGCAGCCCCAAGTCATGGCCACATAGGCACGAACAACATAGGTAGGAAATGGGATGTATATGTAAGGCAAACATTCAGGGAGCTTAGGTCAATGCTTAGAGCTAGAACAAACAGAGTTGCTACCTTTGGTTTGTTACCCATGCCACGTGATAGCTAGGTAAGGAATAGGGAGAGAGAGCACTTGAACATGTGACTACAGGGTTGTGGCAGGAGGAAGGCATTTAGATGCCTGGATAATTGGGACTCATTCTGGGTTAGGTGGGACTTTTACATATAGGATGGTCTACACCTGAGCCTGAATGGTACCAATATCCTGGGCGGCGTGGATATTTGCTAATGCTTTTCGGGAAGGTTTAACCTAATTCAGCAAGGGGATGGGAACTTAAATAGAAGTTCCAGTGTACAAGAGGTTAAAAGTAGGTCATGAATAAGGTTTCAAGGTGTCACAAAGCTAGTCCCTTTGTTTCTAAAAGCTGTTCCTTGGCTCAAGGATGCTCTGTCCTTGGTCTTTTTCAGATGGGCAATAAACCAGGCCAGGCTCCAAACAGTCTGGTTTGTTTTAGACCTGAAAAGGATTTTGAGAGGCCTTTCGTTTATATGTAAACAGATGAGACTTCAGGCCAAAGTGGTTGTGTTTTAGAAGTGACTGTATAATGAAAGAGGAATGGTCAGCTCTCTAGCTGAGCAGTTTAGTTCAGTCCTGAACTGGTTGGAAGTTCAACAGGAAGCTATGTGGAAACTCTTTCCCTTTCTGTCCTTCAATTTCAACCTGGAAGCATGTGTTCCATTTATACCAGTTTTAAAAGGGAGTTTGCTGTTTGAGATTACTGTGTATATTCAGAAGAGCACAATTAAGTCTAGTTTGGATAGCCTGAGCTCTGTATGGGTTATTTATTCTGTTCTTTGTGTTTCATTGTGTAATTTTGTCAATAAATGTTTGTCTGTTTTAAAATCTAGTGGTCAACCTAGCTAATGGTATCCGGGAAATTTTCACTGTACACTTACCGAAACAAATTGCAAAGTAATGATCTGGACTGCCTGCTTAAGAATGTTTTGGGTGTTCTGGCTTAATCCATGACAAAGGTCACAGAAGTGTGCCAGCAGAAAGGGAAGTGGTTGGAAGTTTGTCTACTTCAACGCCAGAAGGATCCGGATTAAGATGAGTGAACTTGTATCATGGGTTGGTACCTGGGACTTTGATGCTGTGGCTATTCCAGAGAGATGGACAGAGAAGGGACAGGAATGGTTGTTGCGGGTTCCAAGGATTAGATGTTTTAATAAGATCAGAGAAGGTGGTAAAAGAGGGGGTGGTGTGGCATTGTTGGTCAAGGACAATATTATGGTGGCAGAAAGGACATTTGAGGACTCATCTACTATAGTAATATGGGGTGAGGTTAGAAACTGGAAAGGAGAGGCCATCCTGTTGGGAGATGTCTATGGATCTCTGAATAGTTCCAGAGATGTAGAAGAAAGAATAGCAAAGCTGATTCTGGATATGAGTGAAAGTAACAGGGTAGTTCTTATGGGGGATTTTAACTTTCCAAATATTGACTGGAATGCTAGAGTTCGAGTACTTTAAATGTGTCAGTTTTTTTCCAATGTGTGCAGGAGGTTTCCTGACACAGCATGCAGAAAGGCCAACAACGGGTGAGGCCACATTGGATTTGGTACAGGATAATGAACCAGGGTGGGTGTTAGATTGGGAGGTAGGTGAGCACTTTGGTGATAGCGACTACAATTTGATTATAGGAGAAAGTGAGGACTGCAGAGGCTGGAGATCAGAGCTGAAAATGTGTTGCTGGAAAAGCGCAGCAGGTCAGGCAGCATCCAAGGAGCAGGAGAATCGACGTTTCAGTTCCTGAAGAAGGGCTTATGCCCGAAACATCAATTCTCCTGCCTGACCTGCTGCTCTTTCCAGCAACACATTTTCAGCTACAATTTGATTATGTTTACTTCAATGATGGAAAGGGATAGGTATATACCACAGGGCAAGAATTATAGCTGGGGGAAAGGCAATTATGATGCAATTAGGTAAGGTTTAGGATGCATAGGATGGGGAAGTGGTTGGAAGTATGTCTACTTCAACACCAGAAGGATCCGGATTAAGATGAGTGAACTTGTATCATGGGTTGGTACCTGGGACTTTGATGCTGTGGCTATTCCAGAGAGATGGACAGAGAAGGGACAGGAATGGTTGTTGCGGGTTCCGAGGATTAGATGTTTTAATAAGATCAGAGAAGGTGGTAAAAGAGGGGGTGGTGTGGCATTGTTAGTCAAGGACAATATTATGGTGGCAGAAAGGACATTTGAGGACTCATCTACTATAGTAATATGGGCTAAGGTTAGAAACTGGAAAGGAGAGGCCATCCTGTTGGGAGATGTCTATGGACCTCTGAATAGTTCCAGAGATGTAGAGGAAAGAATAGCAAAGCTGATTCTGGATATGAGTGAAAGTAACAGGGTAGTTCTTATGGGGGATTGCCGCAATTGAAATGTGGAGCTTATTCACAAAACATCTACTGTGTGTCTTTGATAAATATGCACCTGTCAGTCAGAGATCAAGTGGTCGAGTGAGGGAATCATGGTTTACTAAAGAAGTTGAATCTCTTGTCAAGAGTAAGAAGGAAGTTTATGTAGAGATGAGACGTGAAGACTCAATTAGAGCATTTGAGAGTCACATGTTAGCCAATAAGGACCTAAAGAGAGAGCTAGGAGGGGACATGAGAATCTTTGGTAGGGAGGATCAGGGAAAACCCTAAAGCATTCTACAAGTACATCATAAATAAAAGAATGACTAGGGTAAGATTAGACCCAGTCAAAAACAGTAGTGCGAAGCTGTATGTGGAGTCTAAAGAGATAGGAAAGGTGCTAAATGAATATTTTTCATCAGTATTCACACTGGAAAAGACAATGTTGTTGAGGAGAATACTGAGATACAGGCTATTAGACTAGATGTGATTGAGATTCATAACAAGGAGGTGTTAGCTATTCTGGAAAATGTGAAAACAGCTAGATCCTCTGGGCCAGATGAGATTTATCCTAGGATTCTCTGGGAAGCTATGGAGGAGATTGAAGAGCCTTTGGCTTTGATCTTTATGTCGCTTTGATCTTTATGGCATCAGTGTCTAACAGAATAGTGCCAGAAGACTGGAGGATAGCAAATGTTGTCCCCTTGTTCAAGAAGGGGAGTAGAGACAACCCTGGTAATTATATACCAGTGAGCTTTACTTCTGTTGTGGGCAAAGTTTTAAAAAGGATTATAAGAGATAGGATTTATAATCATGTAGAAAGGAATAATTTGATTAGGGATAGTCAACGTGGCTTTGTGAAGGGTAGGTCATGCCTCACAAACCTTATTCAGTTCTTTAAGAAGGTGACCAAACAGGTGGATGAGTGTAAAGCAGTTGATGTGGTGTATATGGATTTCAGTAAGGTATTTGATAAGGTTCCTCATGGTAGGCTATTGCAGAAAGTACAGAGGTATGGAATTGAGGGTGATTTAGCAGTTTGGATCAGAAATTAGCTGGCTGTAAGAAGACAGAGGATGGTGGTTGATGGGAAATGTTCATCCTGGGTGTTCAGTTACCTGTGGTGTACCACAAGGATCTGTATTGCGGCTCCTGCTGTTTGTCATTTTTATAAATGACTTGGATGAGGATGTAGAAGGATGGGTTAGTAAATTTGCGGATGATACTAAAGTTGGTGGTGTTGTAGACAGTCCTGAAGAATGTTGCAGATTCCAGAGGGACATGGATAAGCTGCAAAACTGGGCTGAGAGGTGGCAAATGAATTTTAATGCAGAAAAGTGTTAGATGATTCACTTTGGAAGGAGTAACAGGAATAAAGTGTATTGAGTTCATGGTAAGATTCTTGGTAGTGTGGTTGAGCAGAGAGATCTTGGTGTCCATGCATCTGCATCCCTGAAAGTTGCCACCCAGGTCGATCAGGTTGTAGAGAAGGCATATGGTGCGTTAACTTTTATTGAGGGATTGAATTTCGGAGCCATGAGATCTTGCTGCAGTTTTATAAAACTCTGGTGCAGCCCACTTGGAGTACTGCATACATTACAAAAAGGATCTGGAAGCATTAAAAAGGGTACAGAGGAGATTTACCAGGATGTTGCCTGAGTACGGAGGGAAGGTCTCATGAGGAAAGGCTGTTTTCATTACAGAGAAGAAGGATGAGAGGTGACTTAATAGAGGCATACAAGATGACCAGAGGTTTAGATAAGGTGGACAGTGAAAGCCTTATTCCTCAGATGGTGATGGCTAACAGGAAGGGACATAGCTTTAAACTGAGGAGTGATATAGGACAGATGTCAGAGGTGGGTTCTTTGCTCAGACAGTAGTAAGGGCTTGGAATGCATTTAGGGCATTAAATGGCCATTGGTTAAACATATAGATGATAATAGAATAGTGTAGGTTAGATGGGCTTTAGACTAGTTTCACAGGTCAGTGCAACATTGAGGGCCAAAGGGCCTATACTGTGCTGCAATGTTCTCTATAGTTTTAAAATAAACTTTTAGCAGTGTCTTAATAGATTGTGTAATTCCACAAAGTAAAACCATGAATAGGAATCAGCATCTTTTAACAATTGTGGATGGATATTTTGATAAGATTTCCTGCAACTGTCTATTTACAAGAGAAAGTAAATGTTGTCATGGAAAAGTTAGCTCACATTTTCACAATACATGAATTACCAAAGAAATATAATCAGATCAAGATTCAAACCTTATGCCACAAACATTAACAGAAATTATTACTAGTTTGGTAATAAAGTAATTTATATTTTCTGCTTTCCAATCATATTCTCAAGATGAATAGGATAGATAGTATCAAACTCAGAAGAATGTAATTTGAATTTATTGTCAAAATGTCCAAATGATCACAATAAAAGAATTTCCTTGTTTTGTTGTTATTGGGTGAGAACATAGAATAATACAGTGCAGAACAGACCCTTCAGCCCATCCCATCATCATCCATGTGCTTATCCAAAGATTGTTTAAATCTCCCCAATGTGGCTGAGTTGACTACATTGGCAGGTAGGGCATTCCATGCACTTACCACTCTCTGAGTGAAGAACCTGCTTCTGACATCTGTCTTAAATCTATCACCCCTCAATTTGTAGCTACGCCCCTTACTACAAGCTGACATCATTATCCTAGGAAAAAGACTTTCACTGTCTACCCTATCTAATCCTCTGATCATCTTGTATGTCTCTATCAAATGCCCTCTTAGCCTTCTTTCCAATGAGAACAGACCCAAGTCTCTCAACCTTTCCTCATAAGATCTTCCCTCCAGACCAGGCAATGTCCTGGTAAATCTCCTCCACACCTTTTCCAATGCTTCCACATCCTTCCTGTAATGGGACGACCTGAACTGTAGACAATATTCCAAGTGCAGCCATACTAGCATTTTATATAGTTGCAGCATGATATTATAGCCCCGGAACTCAATCCCTCTACCAATAAAATCTAACACACTGTATGCTTTCTTAACAGCACTATCAACCTGGGTGGTAACTTTAGTGTGGTAAACTTTCTTGGTAGTCTGGATGTGCAGAGGAATCCATGTACATGGACTCTAAGATCTCTCTGCACATCCACACTGCCAAGAATCTTTCCATTGACCCAGTACTCTGCCTTCCTGTTATTCTTGCCAAAGTGAATCACCTCACATTTAGCTGCATTGAACTCCATCAGCCACTTCTCAGCCCAATTCTGCAGTTTATCCAAGTCCCCCAGCAACCTGTAACATTCTTCCAAACTGTCCACTATTCCACCGACTTTAGTGTCAACTGCAAATTTACTACTCTATCCACCTATGCCTGTATCTAAGTCATTTATAAAAATGACAAACAGCGGTGGTCCCAAAACAGATCCTTGTGGCACACCACTAGTAACCAGACTCCAGGCTGAATATTTTCCATTAACCACCACTCGCTGCCTTCTTACAGAAAGCCAGTTTCTAATCCAAACTGCTAAATCACCCTCAGTTCCATGCCTCTGCATTTTGTCCAACAGCCTACCATGTGGAACCTTATCAAAGGCTTTACTGAAGTCCATGTACACCACATCAGCTACCCTACCCTTATCTACATGCTAGGTCACCTTCTCAAAAAACTCAATGAGGTTTGTGAGACATGATCTGCCCTTGACGAAAACATGTTGACTATCTGAAATCAAATTTTTGCTTGCTAGATGATTATAAATCTTATCTCTTATAATCCTTTCCAAAACCTTTCCTACAACAGAAGGCTCACTGGTCTATAATTACCTGGGTCATCTCTACTGCCCTTCTTGAAAAAGGGCACAACATTTGCAATCTTTCAGTCCAGCGGTACTAAACCTATAGACCATGACGACTCGAATATCAAAGCCAAAGGCTTCGCTATCTCCTCCCTAGGTTCCCAGAGAATCATCGGATAAATACCATCCAGCCCAGGGGACTTGTCTACTTTCACTCCTTCTAGAAATGATAGCACCCCTTCGTAACTAACCTTGCTCCTTTCAAGTCTCATATCTCATTCTTCTCCACTATAATATTCTCCTTTTCCTGAGTGAAAACCAATGGGAAATGTTCATTTAGCACCTCTCTGATTTCTACAGGATCCACACTCAACTTGCCACTTCTGTCTTTGACTGGCCCTATTCCTACACAAGTCATCCTTTTATTCCTCACATACCTATAGAAAGCTTTTGGGTTCTCCTTTATTCTATTTGCTGAAGACTGCTCGTGTCCTCTCTTTGCTCTTTGTAACTCTCTCTTTAAATCTTTCCTAGCTGATCTGTAACTCTCCATTGCTCATCTGAACCATCTTGCCTCATCAACATGTAAGCCTCCTTCTTCCGCTTAAAAAGAAATGCAATTTCTGTAGTAAACCATGGTTCCCCTATCTTATCACTCCCTCCCTGCCTGACATTTGATAATCCATTTTCATTCTTGCCTAATCGTGTTATAATTGCCCTTGCCCCAGCTATGGCATGTACCTATCCCTTTCCATCGCTAAACTAAACGTAAGTGAATTATGGTCACTCTCTCCAAAGTGCTCACCTACAACTAAATCAAACACCTGGCGTGGTTTATTACCAAGCACCACATCCAGTGTGGCCTCCCCTCTTGTCGGCCCTTTGACATATTGTGTCAGGAAACCCTCCTGTACACATTAGACAAAACCTGATACATCCAACGTACTAGAGTTATAGTATTTCCAGTCAATGTTGGGGAAGTTAAATTCCCCCATAATGACCACCCTGTTCTTTTCACTCCTATCCAGAATCATTTTGCAAATCCTCTCCTCCCGCTTCCTGGAACTCTACGGAGGCCTATAAAAAAAACTCCAAGCAAAACTCCTCTCCTATTTCTAACCTCAGCCCATACTACCTCAGTAGACAAGTCCTTGTCAAAAGTTCTTTCAGCCACCATTATACTATCCTTGACGAACAAGGCCACACCACCCCCTCTTTTACCATCTTGTCTGTTCTTAATTAATGATCTGAACCCTGGAACCTGCAACATCCATTCCTCACCCTGCTCTATCCAGGTCTCTGAAATGGCCACAACATCTAAGTCCCAGGTACATATCCATGCTGCAAGCTCACCTACCTTATTTCTGATACATCTGGCATTGAAGTAGACACATTTCAAAGCAACCTGCTGTCTGCCAGCACATTCATGTGACCGTGAAATCCTTTCCCTGTCCTCCCTACTCTCATCCTCCTGTGCACTGCAACTACACCCCAAGTTCCCATCCCCCTGCTGAGCTAGTTTAAACCCATCTGAATTGCACCAGCAAATATCCCACCCAAATGAAGACTGTCCTGTTTGTACAGGTTCCACCTTCCCCAGAATGAGCCCCAATTAACCTAGTACATGAAACCCTCCCTCCTGTACCAATTCTGCAACCACATGTTCAGCTGATATCTCTCACTATTCCTTGCCTCTCTAATCACCTGGCATGGGTAACAAACCAGAGATAACAACTCTGTTTGTTCTAGCTCTCAGCATCCACCCAAGATACCTGAAATCCTGCCTTATATCCCTATCCCTCTTTCTACCTATGTTGTTGGACCACGACCTGAGGCTGGTCACCGTCCCCCTTCAGGACCCCAAAGATACAATCCGAGATATCACCGACCCTGGTACCTGAGAGGCAACACACCAACCGTGTTAGTTCCCAACAGACCTTCTATCTGACCCTCTAACTATTGAGTCCCCAATGACTAATACTCTCCTCATTTCCCTCCTTCTAATGAGTTCACAGGATTCAGCTCCTTTGAACTGATATCTGGGCATGAGATGAGAGGACCACTTAAATTGATTGAAGAAGAATTTATAAATCAAGGTTCAGAGATTAAGTTTCCAACCTTGAGTTTCACAGAAAAACCAGCCATAGCATGTGAGTTGATTGAAAATCATTTGAGAAGTGCTCAACAGACAATGAAAACTAGAGCAGATAGGAAAGCCAAAGTTTGTAATTTTGTTACCATTGTTACATTTATCTGAGGAGATCATAAAATCACGATTCACTGGACCTTATCAAATCAAAACGAATCTCAATGATGAAAAAAGATGCATTTTGTCAAAGCTTTTTGTCCTTCACCCTCAGGACATTTTGCAAGAATACAGAATCAAGAAGACAAATGACTTCTAGACTGTGTGAGAGGAAAGTATTGATTGTTAGCAATTGGAGCTGATCTGTAGAGACACTTCCATGGAGAATGAACTCATTAATGTTAATTGACAATTTGAAGCCAGGAATTGTGAAATGTTTAACCAGCCAGATTGACTCTCACTGTTCCAGGTATTGCCCTGAGAAATAAATTAACAAATAAGTCATTTTTTTTATTTTCAACAGGCACAATGCATGTGCATGTTCTTTCTGTCTGTATTATTATATGTAGCTTCTATTACATGAAAATGCACCATAACGGGTTATCAATGTAATTCCTCACACATTCAAATTTATCAAGCGGATATCTCATTGCAGAATCATGTTATATTAGACTTTATGTTTTGAAGTGTAGGCTGATTCAATATGGTCAGTACTTTGATGAATGCAAACATCTAAAAGGACATCCTTCTTGATATGATCTGCCAGTCTTTGCAACCTAGGGCCTTTACATACTTTGCACCATAGTCAAAATGTGTGGTGCTGGAAAAGCACAGCTGGTCAGGCAGCATCTGAGTTGATATTTCAAGCATAAGCTCATCAACAGGCCATTTCAGCATCTGAAGTTCTCACTTCCTCCATACTTTGCGTCACACCAGCACTAGCAGCAGGACATGCCTAAGATGGCAAGAGCAATACCTGGGGACTTGTCTCTAAGATGTAATTCCGCTGGCTTGAGTATGTCAGGCTAGTCTGTGCTTGACTAGTCTGAGACAATTCTCCCAATTTAGGATCTTGCTACAGGTTAGTAACTAACCACCTATATCCAAGTCATTTGCAAAGATGGGGATCCTAATAGATCAATGCAAAAAAAATGTAGCTAAAAAGAGAGGAGGGGGGAGCCCCAATGACAAATTTTCTTGAGATTATTGAATTAAAATTTTGAAGTAGTTCAAGAAGGTAGTTCACCATTACCTTCTCAAAAGTAATTAGGGATAGGCAATAAATGCTGGGCTCGTCAATGATGCCCATAACAGTTGCCACAGATTTGCTGAGTGAGAGGATTAGTAGGATCCATGGAATGTTGATAGCAGGCCTAAGGAATGGCCTCCCGAAGAGAGGTATGAGCAGGTCAGGTGATCAACTACCTTGAAACATGGAGAGAAGAATGACAAGTGTCACATTCACTGAATGATACAGCCTTTAATTAGGAAAAACAAATTCCAAAGGGCCACAGCTGCAAAAACAAAATCAAAGAAAGCAAACGAAGAAAGGTGATATTAGCAAGGTAGTATTGGCTCTATCTGCAGGAAATATGACTGTGATTACTGGCAGAGGGAGCTGTAGCACTGGGAAGAGGTGTGTGATTGCCTAAAGGCTGCACAATACCACAAAATATCTAGTTAAGGAAGTAATTAGAGTCGCTTCATGTTAAAAGAAAGCCTTTTGATCATCTGGGAAATCCTTGTTGATGATGAGCGAGATAAGTTTGCCCTTTTGAAGGATACAATCTAATGTGAGATGTTGAGTCTCAGTACCAATAGAAACAGAGGAAGAGATCTCAAAAAATGAACCGTCGGGGAATAATTAACTCATTAAGTGAAGGTTACACTTTATCCTAAAGCCAAACTGTGTTCAAGCATTTAATGGGAATATGTTGAAGTGATTCATCAGCAATTACAGCAATAAAACTGAAGTTATAAGGAAATAGTACAATTATCATAAAATAAAACTGAATTTTATCCATAAGCATCATTTGCAATATTTCAAGAGAAACATGTTTGTAATGTGATTATCGTTGTCATAAAGAATTACAAAATGCAACTTCTACATATCTGACCATTAACAGACATGTAGATCACATTCTGAACAGTATCCAGGTTTGGACTGAAAGTGACAAGCAACATTTGTGCCGCACAATTACCAGGCAACAGCTTCAATAAGAGACAGTTTACTTACCTCTTCTTGACATTCGATGGCATCACCAACATTGTCAACATTCTGAGGGTGTTGATACCATTAATCTGAAACTGAACTGGACAAACCATATAAATAAAATGGATACAAGTGCAAGTCAAAGGTTTGGAATCCTGTTGAAAGTAACTCACCTCCTGCTTCCCCAAAGCCTGTCCACCATCTACATATCAGCAATGTGACAGAATATACCCCACTTGCCTGGATGGGTAGAGCTCCAACAACACTCAAGCAGCTTGATCCCATCCAGGACAAAGCAGTCACTTGGTTGGCACCACATCCACTCCCTCCACTACCAACGGTCAGTAGCAGCAATGTGTTCCATCTATAAGATGTATTACCAAAACTCGTTAAAGCCCCTTAGACAGCAAGCTCCAAACCCAAAAGATAAGCGAATGCATTAGAATCTGCAAGGTTCGCCCAAGTCACTCACCATTCTGTGTTGGAAATACATTGCTGTTCCTTCATTTTCATTGAGTCAATATCCAGGAATTCCTTCCCCAACAGCATTACCAGTCTACCTACAGCACATGGCCTATAGCAGTTCAAGAAGGCAAATAACCATCAACTTCTCAAGGACAACCAGAGATGGGCAATAAATACTGGCTCAGATAGTGACATCCACAATCCACGAGAGAATTTTTAAAAATGTCTACAAAGACTTTGTAGATGTTTGCTGAACTCTTCCAGATTATCCCAGACATTTACTCTTGTCCATTTTGTTCTCCTGCAACAGTTGAATTTTAACCCCATTATCTCTTCAGTTACCAGTCATCAACTTAATATTAATGTAGGTGAGAAAAAACTCAACTAATCCCTCTTCAAAGCACTTTCCAAATCCACAACTTCTGCCATCTTGAAGGACAAAGGCAGCAGATGCTTGGGAAGACCATCACCTATAAGTTTCCCTTTCAAACCATCCACCATCCCTGATTCAGAACTATGTCACTGTTCCTTCCCTGTTACTGGGTCAAAATTATGGACCTCCTTTCCTAACAGTATGTAGGTGACACAATAGCTCAGGAACTGCAGCCACTCAAGAAAGCAGCCCGTCATCACCTGTTCCAGGGAAATAAATGCTGTCTTAACCAGTGACAACCTCATCTCATGAATAAATAAAATCAGTACGGATGGAGAAAAAAATCTGATAATAAAACTCACCACTTTCTTGCTTGACTTAAAATCATTTTTTTGGCAGCACTTCATTTTTAAGCTTCCAAATTGTGTATGTGTAATCACTAAAATGGTTTTCCTCCAAGTTACTTTCCCCAGAGTCCCATCCATACTGTCACTAGGTTGTAGGTTTTACCAAGTGAGTATTACATCCATTATCAAAGGCAGCATTATGACAATGCTCAGAGAGCCTAAACTACATTGATACAATTTCTTGTGTTTAGTTTCCTTACAAAGAAATTGACTTGCTTTCTTGTAGCTATAACTTGATGTTTTCAATTCATACAACACTCTTGGTTATTATAGTAAAGAAGAGGTAATAAAGGGAAATAAGTTTCTTACTTAGCATTTCTATGACTATTGCAACAATCGTCATCTCATGCTAGAACATCTTCATAGCTGTGGAATGTGCTTGCCCCATGCAGTTTTGATACACCAGGATGCACTGTGCAATTTCTTAATAGCACCTTCGATAATAGATGTAATTTTTGTTTTGTACAGCCTACGACTATGTTGATAGTTTGGAAAGGCCACTGGGGAATGCTGTTTGGTGAAACTAATGTTAATGAATCCATATGTTAAATGACAGAAGGCTGAATGGTTCCAGAGGGAGTTTTGGAAAAGTCACACAAAAAGGAATAAGTATAGCATCAGCCTTTTTGCACACTTGTTTTCTCCTGAAACAGTATTTTACTCTGCTAATCCATATAGGTATTTGTACAGGACTAGCAGCTTAAAAGATCATTGGATAAAATTCAACCTCAACAAACTAGCAATGACAGGCATGAAAGGAAAATCAAATGCAGCCTATGACGAGTGAATGTTCCGCTCTTGTCTGTCATGTGGCCAAGCTGAATTTGTATTAAAATCCCAGCGTGGAATAGTGTAAATGTAATTTCAGTCGGGTTACCTGCAGAAAAACGAACATGTTCCCATGAGATACCTCTCCAATCAGCAGGATAGGATGGCCACCGTTTAATGGGGTGATGCGTTCTTTCATAAAAGTTGCAAAAAAACAAATCAATGTATCAAGCAGATGGCATGACTCCCCAAGGTTCACTGTTGCAGAGTTAGGATAGGGTTGGGGTTAGGGTCAGAAAGTGACTGTCAGAAATAAGCTCCTCTTCTCATGCAGATGGCCAAGAGATGCCAAGCAAATGAGTGAACAGACATGAGAGATGTGGCACAAAACAGACATGAATATTGTCCGCAGGTTTGGACAACTGGGAAGGTAAGAAGTTAATGTTAGTAATAGAAGCACAAGGTGAAATTTCCCATTCACATGTTGCCTACTTCCTACATTGCCCTGCAAGGGACATAACTTTATTTCAGCACTGTTAATATTTCCTTTTCACGGATACAAGTCAATAGGATAAATTTCACTGCACTTTTATTCTAATTGTATTCACAACCGCAAAATCTGCTGCTTCACTCTTTTGCTACTTGATTATGTTCTATCTGGAAAAAAAGAACTTTGAAAGGTGACCTGATTGCGATTTTATGGATTCTGAATAGACTGCATCATATAGACTATGACAACCTATGTCTCTTATGCAGAATTATTGAAGCAAAAGACATGGTCTTTAATGAGTTAAATTCAACTCACTTCATTTCAGCCCTTGCAAAATCCACCCATTTGCATAGAGTTAACTTTGGCCTCAATATTTTAATGAATGAGTAGTCAATCTATGGAACAGATTCCCAAGGGAGACAATGAAAGAAATTTAATATTGATGCATTTAAATGTTAATTAGATTTTTTTCAGAAAATAATATTTGGGGATAAAATATGAGTAATTTAAGACATGACATATGGGACTCGTAGCGTGTTTGCATGAAACAGATGGCTTTGGACCTATAGTTCTTACAGCTCTCCATCACAGTAGTTAACCTCTGGGATAATTGGAGACTAATTAATAGAGATTGATTGCTATGATTAGTCAAGAACTCCATTATCATTGTGTCATGCAATTTCTCGGATGGCAAAGGATGTACTGGGTGGAGTTTGGTCTTTTATCATCTCACAGTTCCTATCTTATGTAGTATCTCCCTTAACTATACCTGCTGCTTCAGCCCACCATCTGCACACTGTTACATACTGCTTCATTCATGCTCAGAGCTATCGATTAACCTACTCGTGCTCTTCCTGCAGGACACTCTGGCAGATTAAAAAAGAGGGACTCAGCAAGCATCTGGAAGCAGTCCTATCATACTGCAGAGTCTGTTATCAGTGGAAGTGCTCACTATCATCTTCATTACCAGACAAAGGACAACATTTAAAAAAAAGCCTGATAAACTGGTCTGGAGAGATGATGGTGTTGTGGTAATGTCACGAGATTAATAATCCAGAGGGCTAGTTTAATATTTTAGCACATGGATTCAAATGCCACCTTAGAAGTTAAATTCAATTAATATATTTTAAATATAAAAAGCTAGTCCCAGTTGTTGAATGTTGTAAAACCTTACTAATGTCTTTTTGAGAAGGGAATCTGGTGTTGTATCCTGGTCTAGCGTACATGTGACCCCAATACATGTTTTGTTTACCTGGCCTCAGAAACTGACTTGCAAGCCACTCAGTTCAAGGGCATTTAGGAAAAGCAGTAAATATTTTTTTTTGTCAAGAAAGTCCTCATCCTATGAAAGAACAAAAAACAAAGAAGAACCCTTCAAAATAGCCACCCCTCCCCCCATCATTCATTTTAACTTTGCAAGCGCCAAACATCAGCAACTGTGCTTCTTAAAAGAGAAGATTTTTCAGTGCCAATGTAAAATTAACCTTTCTTACCACTGAGGACTGCAGTCTAGCAGGATTGTACTGTCATGGGTATCAGGAGTTTCTGTAAGTTAAGGCAGCTTGCTCTAAGTGGTTCATACATTTACATATTAGCAGGTAGAAATACCAAGGATAGCACACACAGTTCATACATTACCTCTGCTGGATTCCATGCTCCAGCAATAGCTCAGTTTTTGACAGGGAGATTACTGACTATTACTGACTACTAACTTGTGTAGGACCATTTGGTATTACATTCAAAAATTTCAGTCATCTGAAATGGTTGTAATCATCTCGTCGGATGCTGTATTTGACTCATCCTTGCAGGAGTCTATGGTATCTGCAACAATACCTAGTACATCACATGGTTAGGTCCACTGGTGCAATCTGAGATCTTTTGTGTCAGTTCACCAATTATTTTTCTTCTTGGTATTAGTCTAAATTAGGGATACCAAGTGGAAAAGGATGCCAGGTGAAATCCTTGGCAGAAGAGAGGCTTAATCCTATTGAACAGAGTGTGTTTATTAAATAGTATATTAGTAGCTACTTCCACAACATCTGAGTTACATGAAAGTCTCTCATGAGGCCTCAGGCTCAGCCAAAACACACAGCTCAACACTACCTTCTCAAGGGGAACTAGGGACAGGCAATAAATGCTGGCCAACAACAATACCTATGCCACATGACTGAATAAAACAAAATTATTGTGTAGCTACATTAACCTAGCAGTGAGAACTTTTGTTACTTCCTTCCAGGAATAGACCTTTATGTCCGAATGGACAGAGCTTACCTAATTTGAATATTAATTGTTTTATACAACCTTATCTTTGAAGGATTTTGTGTGAGCCAATAAGGAACAGGGCTCAAAACATTTTTTTTGACTCAGAGAGACTGAAATGTCAAATACATAGTGGCTTCATTTGGATCACTAATTTAACTTGAGCTCTGCTTTCTTACATAGCAATAGAAAGACTGAGCCACTGGGCACTCATGCAATAACATGGTTTCATATCATTTCTCATAAGGATATTGCTTATGGATAATTCCAGTCCTCTGAACAACTGACCACTCTGGTGCAGGATAGTAATTAAGGTTGATCAGACTGCTCTGCCAGATACCAAGTTATTAGCTGGTTTTATGATGCATATGAGTCATGCAATATTAATTAGGATACTTTCAGTTCTTGAAGAGGTTACCAAGAACATAGCTATAGGCAGAGCAGTAGACATTGTCAACATGGACTCCGGCAAGGCCTTCAACAAAGGCATGGTAGACTGGTTAATAAGGTTAGATCTCATGGGATCCAGGGAGAGATAGCCAAATGGATACAAAATTGGTTTTTAATAGATAATAGAGGGTAGCAGAGAGTTGTTATTCAGACTGGAAGACTGTGACCAACAGTGTTCTGTAGGGATCATTTCTGGGGCCACTATTGTTCATTATTGAAATCAACGACTTGGATGAGAATATAGGAGGTATGGTCAGTATGTTTGCAGATGACACCAAAATTGGTGGTATAGTGGACAGTGAATAAGGTTATCCAAGACTTATAACAAGATCTTGATCACATGAGTGATTGGGCCGAGAAGTGTCAGATGGAGTTTAATTTAAATAAATGTGAGATATTGCATTTTGATAAGACAAACCAGGGTAGGACTTACACAGTTAATGGTAGTGCCCTGCGGAATGTTGTTTAACAGAGGGACCTTGTGGTGCAAGCTCATAGCTCCTTGAAAGTGGAGCTGCAGGTAGACAGGGTGGTGAAGAAGGCATTTGGCATGCTTGCCTTCATTGGTCAGTGCATTGAGTGTGCCATGTTGCAACTGTACAAGGCATTGGTGAGGCAGCTTATAGAATTTTGCATACAATTTTGGTCACGCTGCTATAGAAAGGATGCAGAAAAAATTTACAAGGATGTTGCTGGGATTGGAGGGTTTGAGTTATAGGGAGAGGCTGGACAGGCTTGGACATTTTTCACTGGATCGTAGGAGGTTGAGGGATGATCTTACAGCGGTTTATAAAACCATTAGGGGCACAGATAAGGTGAATAACCAAGGTCTTTTTTCAAGGGGAGAGGATGTCAAAACTAGAGGGCAGAAGTTTAAGGTGAAAGGAATAAGATTTAAAAGGGACCTGAGGAGCATTTCTTTCACACAGCAGGTGATGCATGTATGGAATGAACTACCAGAGGAAGTGGTGGAGACAGGGAGAATTATAACATTTAAAAGGCATTTAGACAGTTACATGAATAGGAAAGGTTTAAATGGGTATGGGCCAAATACAGGTAAAAGGGACTAGTTCAGTTTAGGAAATCTGGTCAGCATGGATGAGTTGGACCGAAGGGTCTGTTTCCATACTGTATGACTCTATGACTCAATGACTCTATGAGTCATAATATAACAACATCGTCACAATATGTTCTCGATGCAATCTATATTAGAGAAATCGTCTATTCAGTATAATTCCCAAAGTTTAGAGGCATAGAGTAAGACAGCATGGAAACAGATGCTTTGGTCCAAATTGTCTGCGCTGACCAGACATCCCAATCTGACCTAGTCATTTGTTAGCATATAGTCCATATCTCTCTAAACCCTTCCTTTTCATTCGCCCATCCAGATACCTTTTAAATGTTATAATTTTACCCGCTTCCACCACTTCCTCTGGCAGCTCATTCCATACACACACTACCATCTGCATGAAAAAGTGATCTCTCAGGTTCTTTTCAAATCCCCTCTCACCTTACGCCTGTACCCTTTAGTTTTGGATGCCCCAACCCAAGGAAAAAGACTGTGGCTATTCACCCTATCCATGCTTCTCAAGAATTGATGAACCTCAATATTCTCACAGAGCCTGATCCAACTCTAATTACTTCTTCCCACTATGATGCTCTGTTTTTCAATCTCTCCTCTCGTCTATTTGTATTTCAACTCCTCTTAAACATGTCAATGCTCTCTGCTTTAATCACTATACATGGGAGCAGCGGTGAAATTGTCAGGGCCCACAGGCCTCAGGATGTGAAGGGGGATGTGAAATTTAGAGTCATGGTGGACTATAAACCTGTCATCTTCTCGACATTGTCTTAAGACTGATGCTCAATCATCCCATCCCACTATCAATTGAGACAGTCTAGTTGGGGAGTAGAGCGGGGAGGGAAACGTCGGAGTTTGGGGTGCTCCCTTGATCCGTGTTAACTTCTTCATCACCAAGGGCGTGGATTTAGGGCTGGACAGTGGGCTGCTAAGAGTCATGTACCTGACCTCATATCCAACCTTACTACCCTGTCCCTATGACCTGACTCCAGAAAACCCAAACAAGGCCTAGCCAACAGCTTCAGACAGATGTGGCTTTGTGTTCCTTGTTGTATAAGTTGCAAATTGCAAAACAACTGAGATCTTACTGGTGGATAAGTCCACAACATATATGAGATCCTATTACACTATCGCAGATTCCTGTAAGGATAGGTCCTGGGTAGGAAGACTCATGATCAAGCTTCCGGTCCCACTGCCAATTGAGACCCCTGTCTAGTGATGGAGTGGATCAAGGGAGGGGAGCGATGGGGGTTGGAGTGGTCACTTGGTTCGCATTAACTTCTGCATCATCAAGAGCAAGGATCTCCCCTACATTGGGAAACAAAGTTTAGATTGGGTGACCACTTAGCAGAACACCTACATTCCGTGCAGAAAAATGACCCTGAGCTTCCAGTCACCTGCCACTTCAACACGCCACCCTGTTCCCCAGCCAACATTTCTGTCTCTGGCTTACTGCAGTGCTCCAGCGAAGCTCAGCATAAGCTGGAAGAACAACCTCATTTTCCGAATGGGGGCCCTGCAGCCTTCTGAACTTAGTATTGATTTGAATAATGTTAGGGCTTGAACTCTCCTATGTCCTTGTATGCTCCCCCCCCACGCACACACTAGGCCTTGTAATTAAATAGTCTGCTATTATACACAACCCATTGTTAACCATTAATAGTATTCACCCTCCTAGCCAGATCATTATCCATTTCTTTGTCTTTGTCTTTCTAACTGTTTTTCCCTCTCTTTTGGCTCTATCCCCACATATTATTTTCTCTTTACCCCCTACCCCCACCCTATATTCTTTATATCATCCGACACTTTCCAAGCAACCTTCATTTCTGAGGAAGGGTCATCGGACTTGAAACGTTAACTCTGATTTCTCTTCACAGATGCTGCCATACCTAGTGAGCTTTTCCAGAAATTTGTTTTTGTTCTTGCAAGGCTAGGGTACCTGTAACTTCCAATGAAATGACCACAGTCATAGAGTCATAGAAATGTACAGCATGGAAACAGACCCTTCAGTCCAACCCATCCATACTGACTAGATATCCCAACCCAATCTAGTCCCACCTGACAGCACCCGGCCCAATCCCTCCCAACCCTTCCTATTCATATACCCATCCAAAATTCCTTTTAAATGTTGCAATTGTACTAGCCTCCACCACTTCCTCTGGCAGCTCATTCCATACACGTACCACTCTCTGTGTGAAAAAGCTGCCCCTCAGGTCTCTTTAATATCTTTCCCCTCTTACCCTAAACCTATGCCCTCTAGTTCTGGACTCCCAGACCCCAGGGAAAAGACTTTGCCTATTTACCCTATCCATGCCCCTCACAATTTTGTAAACCTCTATAAGGTCACCCCTCAGCCTCCGACGTTCCAGGGAAAACAGCCACAGCCTGTTCAGCCTCTCTCTATAGCTCAAATCCTCCAACCCTGGCAACATCCTTGTAAATATTTTCTGAACCCTTTCAAGTTTCACAACATCTTTCCGATAGGAAGGAGACCAGAATTGCATGCAATATTCCAACAGTGGCCTAACCAATGTCCTGTACAGCCGCAACATGACTTCCTAACTCCTGTACGCAATACTCTGACCAATAAAAGAAAGCATACCTAATGCCTTCTTCACTATCCTATCTACCTGTGACTCCATTTTCAAGGAGATGTATCAATGTCATACAACTAACACAAGTTTGAAATCATCCCTCATAATCTCTGTAACAGTGTCTATCAGTGTAACTGACTGCTATCATGCAATTAACTACAAATTCTTTAAAACAAGACCCTTCTCATTGGAAGAGCAAGTGAACTTCCTGAACCTCACGAGATCACACAGTCCCTGCAGATAACAAGCAGGAAAGAAGAAGGTAGCTGCAGATCTCCCAAATACTTCATACCACATGATGAGCAGCAATGAGGATCCATCTTACAACAGTCTAAGGTCGTAATTCTGGTAGAAAGTCTGCTGGTTGCTAATCAGTTGCCTGATTTCTGGAAGATCCAATGGGTTTCTCATTAAACAATCTTAAAGATCCCCACCACCTAAATCCTCTGTGACAGGTCAATCCCTTCAAAACCACTCCTGCAAGAAAATCTGTTAATCATTTCCATCTGACCTTAGTTGATCTGTGCAAGTAGGAAAATAGCAAAAGATTGGTCAACAGTTTCATAAAAATTGACGCTGTTCTCAAAAGCAAAATAAAGGCCATAATTTAGGCCTGTGACCCTCAGAAGAAAAATCCGCTAATCTAATTCAAAAATGGAAATTACTGGAGAAACCCAGCAAGTCTGGCAGTATCTATGGAGAGAAAGCAGTGTTAATATTTCAGGCCATTGACCCTTCTTCAGAACTGCTAAACTCTCTGTGTTGGGTTTAATGGACAATTATCATACAAAAATATAGTAACTTAATGAAATTCAGAAACAAAAACATAAATTGCTGGAAAAGCTCAGCAGGTCTGGTGACATCTGTGGAGAAAAATCAGGTTTAACTTTTCTGGTCAAGTGACCCTTCGTCAGAATGCTGAGGTGTTCTAAGGAAGGATCACTTGGCCCGAAATATTTACTTTCTCTCCACTGATGCTGCCAGACCTGCTGAGCTTTTCCAGCAATTTCTACTTTTGTTTCTGATTTACAGCATCCGCAATTCTTTCATTTTTGTTTAATAAAAAAACACAGACAACTGAAGAAAAATAAGCCATCTTTGGGAGGTGAGTGATGGAGTGGCGTAAATTGGCCCATAATTTATGGTAATTGGAAATTCATTGGAAATCACTATCTCGTTTTACATTGCTGGCCGATTAGCATAAACAGTGGCATTTTTCAGTCAGATACTGCTATATTTGCAGCAAGATCCGAGGCCAATATTTTGTAATGTGAACTTCACAGTTGTTCCTGGTTAATCAAGAAATCTATACAATACAATCAGTTAATCAATTGAACATAATGATTGCAGTCAATACTCCAGGGTGAACTGATGGTTGGGAATCCAGTCATGTTGGTAAAACACTCAGTATGGATTTGGAAACAAGATTGTGTCAACTGTTTCTGTTCTGAGTGATACTGAAGAAGCAGCAAATATCTTGTTGATGTATTTAGCATTGTTGATCATCCTTGTGAGCAGCAAGTCATCCTTGGATATTCTTCTATTTGGCTGCTTACAGATTGTCAAAATAAATATGATTAAATAGCACCCTGGAGATGGCTGTGGCAAATCTAACATAGAATTATGATTGATTGTCCAGTTGGAACAGTTTTTGGATCAGTGTTAGTCCGTCCCTGATGTGTTTTTGACAATCATCTAGAATAGACGCTGTTGTAATTACATCGTGAATGCTTAATGATTTCTGTCATCAAGCATTGAGCATGATCTGGTTTCTGTTCTATTCGGCAATGTTGATAGTCCACAAGATGAAATGTTCAACTTCTGCAGGATAATCATGTATACTAAATTGAGTGGAAGGCAGTTATTTGAGGTTGATAGCTGCTCTAAACGATGGGCACGGTGGCACAGTGGTTAGCACTGCTGCCTCACAGCGCCAGAGACCCGGGTTCAATTCCCGACTCAGGCGACTGACTGTGTGGAGTTTGCACATTCTCCCCGTGTCTGCGTGGGTTTCCTCCGGGTGCTCCGGTTTCCTCCCACAGTCCAAAGATGTGCAGGTCAGGTGAATTGGCCATGCTAAATTGCCCGTAGTGTTAGGTAAGGGGTAAATGTGGGGGTATGGGTGGGTTGCGCTTCGGCGGGTCGGTGTGGACTTGTTGGGCCGAAGGGCCTGTTTCCACACTGTAAGTAATCTAATCTAATCTAATCTAATAAAAGCAATCCAGCACAACGTGCATTTGGGTCCAATGCACAAACATAAGGATTCCAGCAGCAAAATCCCCACTTTGGTCATGCAGGCCATTTGTCATGAGACCAGATTAACATTTCAAGTCACAAAAATGTCCTTGGGTTTATTTTTGCTGGGATGTAACGCATGAAATAGAAACTGGAAATTCTGACAAATTTCTGACTAAGCATCAACCTTGGCCAGAAATGTCACCTTTGGTTAGAATCTTCCCAGGCTCTCAATGATATGGGCTAAGTTTCGGAAAATCAAATGACATGTGAAATGAGACTCTGCTTGACTTTGAGACCAAGAAGTCCTGTTTTTCCATCAAGTCCGTAACCTCAAGACAAGGTTCCCACTAGTGAGGGATGGGCAGCCTATTCATGGGGATAGTTGCTTATCATCACCCTTATGACCAACTATTACTGAACTGTTAATCCAGAGACCAAGATAATGGCACCCGGGTTTGAATCCCACCACAGCAAATGGTGGAATATAAATTCAATAAAAATTTGGAAGTAAGTCTCTAATGATGATCACGAATCCATTATCAATTGTCAGAAAACCCATCTGATTCACTAATGTCATTTATAGAGGGAATATATTTTGGGCTACATTTTCCTTTCAAGGCAGCTTCAGCTTTTATGGAGCTGTTGGCTAGTTTTGTAATTTTCCTGGAATGGCCTGCACAGATCAACTACTGCCATCCTTACCTGGTCTGGCTGACAAATGATTCCATGCCCATAGCAACATGGTTGACTCTTAACTGCCCTCTCTTCAATAACAAAGGATAATAAATGCTGGCCTAGCCATTGATATCCTCATCCCGTGAATGAATAAAAAACAGATCTCACCTCATTATTACACATTATCTCACCTGCCAGATAGAAGCAAGATGGAATGATTAATCTGGTGACTCCAGCTCACTGCTTGCTCCTCCGATCCTCCATCCTAGACAGCCAGCACCAACATCTCAGTAGACAAGCAGGAGGCTAGAAGAACTCAGTATGCCAGGCAGCATGAGGTGGAAAAGTCAATGTTTCAAGGGTAACCCTTCTTCAGGACTGAGGGTGGATGTAAGGGCAGCTGCAGATAAAGGGGTTGGGGTAGCAGGGTGGTGAGGTGAGGATAGGTGAAAACGGGTAGGGGGTACAACCTAGTTGATTGATGGATCCACAGCATCAACATCTCCATTAGCAGCACCCACATTGTACATCCACAGAGACTGGCATCCAATGTGTGCCAGCCTCACCACATCATGACATGACATCTCTGATTCTGGCAATGAGGAATGAATCAGATTCAGTTTATACATTTATACTATATGACAGACAAGCAACATCCAATCAACACTCTTCAATCCTTTTGTATATATGTTGCATTCCCTTTGCATTGGTATTCATTGTAAATGATGAGAAAGGTTTGGAAAATGTTTTTAAGCAACAATCAAATTCCACTATAATTTATTCTGTAAGTGAGGGAAGTCCAATACAAGGCACAATAACTTTGAGCCTACCCAACAGTACTCTCACAACTCTAGATTCAGCACTGTACATTCAGTTACTTTCTTATTGTCTGTCATACTTTAGTTGTCTCCCCTCCACCATTCACTAAAATTAATTATATTCTCTTCAAGTTTTTCATAAATCTACAAGAGGTTTCCTTATTTATTCTGCCATTTCCCTCTAATTGTCTACAGCTCTTTAAATTCCACCTACTCTGCAAAAAGTCACCTACTTGTACATTCCCAAAACTGTATCTGGGAGCCATGAGCAATTATGCTAACAAGGCAAGCTGCTCATTATCAGCACACTGTTGACTTTTGATGCAGTATCCAAAGATTTGCAAGCACATTGCTCTCATAGCAGAAGATCCACCATCATATTTTTAATTTCCAAAGCTGATATCAAATGTAAATCTAAATAATTCATGTTTGCACATGCATTGTTGTTAGAACAAGAAGCATCATTGACACCGAGGTCACAATACACAACCTATTTTTGTTGCTCATTCCTTTCCTGGTTGAATGCAAATAAGGTAAGTATGCAAAAAGTCACGAGTCAGACATTAAAACAGGCTTTCAAATAAACTGGAGTGGTCAATCTATCTGCTGTGGAACAGGTAACTCTTCCTTGAAATATGAACTACAATATAACTAAAATGTCACAACACGGTTTCCCTTCTATCCATAATGTAATTGAAAAAAAAGATGCTTTGAAAAAATATATGTTCAGTGCAACATTGAATCTTATAGAGTCATGGAAACAGACCCTTTGGTCCAACCAATCCATGCCGACAATATTCTCAAATTGAACTAGTCCCACCTGCCTGCAAACATTTCCTATTCATGGACTTATCCAAATATCTTTTAAACACTGTAACTGTACCTGCATCCAACACTTCCTATGGCAGTTCGTTCCAAACACAAACCATTCTGTGTGAAACGGTTGCCCCTGTGAAGGCAATGTTATGCTGTGTGAAAAAAAGTGAAAAAAGCATTTTTGTCATGAGATACTAAGATGCTAACAATATCTACTTTTGTTAAACCTTACGTGGAAAAATTGAACAATGTGCAATACAATTCCTGCCAGCTAATCAATGGTTGTGTTATCAGATTAATTTAAATATATAATTAGACATCCATGTCAACGCTACTGAGTTTGCGATTCTTATGCTAAGAGAAATTGTGAATATTGTTCTCACAAAGCATTTTAATTTTTGTTAATATGAGTCTGGTCTGAAAACATTATTCAATTCAAGTGAGCTTTCAAAAATTTATGACAAGTAGGAAGTCATGCATAATTATTTAACTGTTGGTATCACCTTTATCACCTGAATTTGTATTTCAGTTTCTGCTCTTGCTTTAATAAGCCATCAGTTCTTTGAACATTTTGCTGCTGTATAGGTCCTGCGGTTTTGAAACGGATCTGCTTATAAGATCGAACTTGCACTTATACAGCACATAACATCTTGCGATATTCCAAAGTACTGTACAGCCATTAAGATACTTATAAAATGTACTCATTATTATAATAGAAGAAGCAAAATAACCATTCTATAGACGGCAAGGTCCCATGAACAAGAATGATGAACAGATAATCTATTTAGTTTGTCACAACAATGATAAAATATGAATAACTGAATTTCAAATTCTATTCTCCTATTTTAATACTTATGACTTTTATGAACTGAAGTGGTTTTACAAAGCAGAGAACTGACTTTGATGGCCAAAGAAATTAGCAGATCTCAGTTTGGCCACGTCAAGTAATCAATGTGAGGTGAACAAACACAGTTGGGACTCAAATTAACATTTTATCAAAAGACAAGGAAACTAGTGAACCCTATCAACTGTCAACTTAGTCAGTCTCCTATTTGATTTACAGTACACCACTCTAGTAAGTTTCAAATATGGGAGATGGAAACTTGCCTACAAATTGAAAACCTAAAGAAACATATTTTCCACAGATGGAATATGATTCCATGACAAAACCCTTCGTAATCTATTCCCATTATATCAGGACCCAACTCTAATGCTACAACAAGGTGCAAAAATAAGGCTTTAAAAAGATCAGGATATTGAGGAATCCTGGTGCCAATATATTACAAACTGTATCTCTCCATCACCTCTTTGAAATCTTGATTGGCTCTGTGCCGTCAACTACATCGAGTTTTGAAAGAATCTTGACTACTCTAATTCAACACTGGGAAGATAAATGGCAAAATACTTAGATCACCACCACTCTTATCCCACAGGATTTCCATACTTTCATGAGTACTCCTCCAAATATTATCTTAAGATGCAGTTATTGCTCATGACTTTAGCATCCTGTTCAATCTGGATTTGAGTTTCAGCCCCTTATACATTATGACATAGTTCCCTTTCAGTAAAGTCCCACACTTCCCCAGTCCATTGGCCTAGGAAAACCTCTTGCATGCCTTCATCACCACCAGACTCATTTTTTTCTAATAAGCAGCTTGCAATCATTCCCATTCTTCACCCTGTATCAACTGACCCAAACCTCCATTGCAGGTAATGGAAACCATATCAATTCCCAATGGGCCTTGCATTGTTTTAAATTTAACAGCTTCCAAAGAGAAAAATAAGAGTCCTGCCCTTAAATAGGAAAGGAAACATTTGCTCTCAAATGATTGACAAATACTGTCAAGTCCCCTTGAGAAGAAACAGACAACGATGCCCCCTTGTGACCTTTGCTAGATCTTTCCTAGAACTAACCCTTCAACATATGATTTCAACAAAGATTATATTCAAAGTCGAGCTACTCATGTTCCACACACACTCTCTTGGATGCTTCTGGAATACTCAGCCACATGTGGCATTCTGTAATGTGATAGCTCGTGTTATCACTAACAAGTTGAAGAGAAGCACAGCTTGCACCAGTTGTAAATAGGAATTACTTCCTTTGCACAACAGATCTGCTTGCTAATGCCAATACGCTGCTAACGCCAACACACCACATACGTGCATACAACATTCAGGAAATCAGTGAATATTAGAAGTAAAGTTTATTTTGATTTACACTTTATTTATTTGATCACTAAGATAATATTCTCACATATTCTGGTTTATTAAAATCTCTCATTAATTCAAGTTTTTAATTAAATTGCCATTGAATATTTCCAACTATGCTTGAGAATGCACAGGCATGCAAAATTAAGCCACGTTTTGATAATTAAAATAAAATTTCTCTATTGTTTCAAACTTTATATTGTGGCCTGATTTCCTGATCATTAAAGAATCATCATTGATTAGTATTTGTAAATTAGTTGTAACAATATTTATAGGAAATTTCATTGATAAGGTACATGCCCCTTAGTATCAGAAAGTGCATGTCTTACACAAATGCCTGCATCCAGTTCACTAGTTCCATTCATTTCATTGGATGTGGGCATCGTTGGCTGACCAGCATTTATTGCCCATCCCTCGTTGCCCTTGAGACAGTGGTGAGAGCTGCCATCTTGAATCACTGCAGTCCACCTGCACTGGGTCAACCCACAATGTTATTAGGGAGGGAATGCCAGGATTTTGACCCAGCAACAGTGAAGAAATGGCAGTATACTTCGAAGTCAGGGTGGTGAGTGGCTTGGAGGAGAACATAAGGTGGTGGTGTTCCTATCTACCTGCTGCCCTTGTCCTTCAAGAAGGAAATGCTCATGGGTTTAGAAGGTGCTGTCTGAGGAACTTTGGTGAATTTCTACAGTGCATCTTGTAGATAGTACCCATTGCTGCTAGTGAGCATTGGTTTGGAATGGAGTGGATGTTTATGGATGTAGTTCCAATCAAGGGGAGTCCTTTGTCCTGGATGATGTCAAGCTTCTTGAGTCTTGTTGGAGCTGCATTCATCCAGGCAAGTGGGAAGTATTCCAACAAACTCCTGACTACTGTCTTGTAGATGACGGACAGGCTTTGGGGAGTTAGGAAATGTGTTATTTGCTGCAGTATTCCTAGCCTCTGACCAGCTCTTGTAGCCATTGCGTTTATGTGATGGACATGGTTGAGTTTCTGGACCATGATAACCCCTAAGATGTTGACAGTGGGGGAATTCAGTGCTGGTAACACCATTGAATGTCAAGAGGTGGTAGTTAGATTGGCTCTTAACGGTGATGGTCATAGCCTGGCATTTGTGTGGTGTGAATGTTACTTGCCACTTGTCAGCCCAAGCCTGGATATTGTCCAGATCTTGTTGCACTTGAACATGGACTGCTTCAATATCTGAGGGGTCATGAATGGTGCTGAACATTGTGCATTCATCAGTGCACATTTCCACTTCTGACTTTATAATGGAGGCAACGTCATTGATGAAACAGCTGGTCGGACCTAGGACTGGAACCAAGATGACTGACCTCCAACAAGCACGACCACATCTTCCTATGTGTCAGGCATGACTCCAACCAGTGAATGGTTTGCCCCAGTTACCCATTTATTCCAGTTTGGCTTGGCCTCCTTGATGCCACACTCGGTTTAATGCAGCCCTGATTCAAGGGCTGTCACTCTCACCTCACGTCTGAATTCAGTTCTTTTGTCCATGTTTGAACCAAGGCTGTAAAGAGGTCAGGAGCTGAGTGTCCCTGGTGGAACCCAAACTGGGGATCACTGAATAGGTTACAGAACATAGAACATAGAAAAGTACAGCACAGAACAGGCCCTTTGGCCCACGATGTTGTGCTGAGGTTTAATCCTAATGTAAAATATAATTACTTAACCTATGCACCCCTCAACTCACTGCTATCCATGTACATGTCCAGCAGTTGCTTAAATGTCCCCAATGACTCTGCTTCCACCACCACAGCTGGCAACGCATTCCATGCATTCGTAACTCGCTGCATAAAGAATCTACCTCTGATGTCTCCTTTACACCTTCCTCCTACTATCTTCAAACTATGACTCCGCATACCAGTTAATCCTGTCCTGGGGAAACATCTCTGGCTATTGACTCTATCTATTCCACTCATTATCTTGCATACCTCGATCAGGTCTCTTCTCTTCCTCCATCTCTCCAGAGAGAAAAGTCTGAGCTTATTCAACCTTCCTTCACAAGACAAGCCCTCCAGTTCAGGCAGCATTCTGGTAAACCTTCTTTGCACCCTCTCCAAAGCCTCGGTATCTTTCCTATAGTAGGGCGACCAGAACTGGACGCAATATTCCAAATGTGGTCTCACCAGGGACTTGTAGAGCTGCAGCAAAACCTTGCAGCTCTTAAACTTGATCCCCCTGTTAATGAAAGCCAAAACACCATATGCTTTCTTAAAAACCCTATCCACTTGGGTGGCAACTTTGAGGGATCCATGTATTTGCAGACCCAGATCCCTCTGTTCCTCTACACTGCCAAGAATCCTGTCTTTACTCCTATATTCAGCATTCGAGTTCAACCTTCCAAATTGCATCACTTTGCATTTATCCAGATTGAACTCCATCTGCCATTTCTCAGCCCAGTTCTGTATCCTATGTCATGCTGCAACCTGCAGTAGTCCTCTATACTATTGATGACACCTCCAATCTTTGTGTCATCGCAAATTTACTAACCCACTCCTCAACCTCCTCATCCAAGTCATTTATAAAAACTATAAAGAGCACAGGCCCAATATCAGAGCCCTGCGTGACCCCACTTAACACTGACCTCCAGGCAGAATACTTTCCATCTACAATCACTCTCTGCCTTCTGTCAACCACCCAATTCTGAATCCAGATAGCCAAATCTCCCTGTATCCCATACTTCCTGACTTTATGAATGAGCCTACCATGGGGAACCTTATCAAATGGCTTGCTGAAATCCATATATACCACATCTACTGCTCGACCTTCATTGACCTGTCTTGTCACCTCCTCAAAAAACTCAATAAGAGTTGTGAGGCATGACCTGCCCCTCACAAAGCCATGCTGACTGTGTTTAATCACAATATGCTTTGACAAATAGTCATAAATCCTATCCCTCAGAATTCTTTCCAAAACTTTGCTGACCACAGATGTAAGACTGTCTGGTCTGTAATTGCCAGGGATTTTCCTATTACCCTTCTTGAAAAGAGAAACAACATTCACTTCCTTCTAATCCTCCAGTACGACTCCTGTGGAGAGTGAAGAGGCAAAGATCTTCACCAGCAGCTTAGCAACCTCCTTTCTCGCTTCCTGGAGCAGCCTAGGATAAATCTGGTCTCACCCTGGGGATTTATCAATCTTAATGTTTGCCAGAATTTCCAGCACATCAACTTCATGAATCTTGATCTGGTCAAGCCTGTTTCCCAGCTCCTCTAAGTTTTCATTCACAACAAGGTCGCTTTTCTCAGTGAAAACCAAAGCAAAAAGCTCATTTAGGGCTTCCTTTATCTGCTCAGACTTCCCTCCACTATCCCTGATTGGCCCTACCTTCTCCCTGATCATTCTCTTATTCTTCATGTATGTGTAAAATGCCTTAGGGTTCTCCCTAATCCTTCTTGCCAAGCCTTTTACAAGTCCCTTCCTGGCTCTCCTCAGTCCATTTCTGAGCTCCTTTCTAGCAAGCCTGTAATCCTCTAAAGCTGTGTTCAATCCTTGCTTTCTCCACCTTACGTAAGCTACCTTCTTCCTTTTGATGAGAAGCTCCTCCATTCTCGTCATCCAAAGTTCCTTAATCTTACCCCTTCTTACCTGTCTCAGAAGACCAAATGTGTGCATCACTCACAACAACTGCTCCTTAAATAGTCTCCACATGTCTACTGTGCTCTTTCTGTGGAACAATTGCTCCCAGTCTGTACTTCCCAACTCCTGTCTGATAGCATCATAATTTCCTTTTCCCCAATTAAATATCTTCCCTCAATAACTGCTCCTTTCACTCTCCAAGGCTATGCTAAATTGAGGCAGTTGTGATCACTGTCACCAAAGTGTTCTCTCACCACGCGATCTGGCACCTGTCCTGGCTCGTTGCCGAGCACCAAATCCAAAATGGCCTCTCCCCTCGTCGGCCTGTCTACATATTGAGTAAGGAAACCCTCCTGAACATATCTGACAAAAACAGCTCCATCCAAACCATCTGCACTTAGGAGGTTCCAATCGATATTAGAAAAGTAGAAATCATCCATAACAACAACTCTGTTACAACTGCATTTTTCCAGAATCTGCCCGCCTATGAGATCTTCAATTTCCCTGCTGCTATTAGGTGGTCTGTAGAAAGCCCCCAATGTGGTGGCTGTTCCCTTGTTGTTCCTAACTTCCACCCATACTGACTCAGTAGACAAACCTTCCTCAAAAACCTTCGTTTCTGTAGCTGTGATGCACTCTCTGATTAGCAATGCTACACCCCCTCCTCTTTTTCCACCCTCCCTGGTCTTTTTAAATGTTCTAAACCCTGGAACATCAAACAACCATTCCTGCCCCAGTGAAACCCACGTCTCCATTATGGCCACAACATCATAGCCCCAAGTACTGATCCATGATCTAAGTTCGTCACTCTTATTTCGGACACTCCTTGCATTAAAGCAGACGCACTTTAACTGATTCCTTTGTTTCATCGCGTGAGAAACCTTCCTGATAGATTCAATACATCCTGTCACTGCCCTGTCTGGAACTGACCCCCTCTCAGATATGTGGCTCTGATTCCCACCCCCCTGCCAAACTAGTTTAAACCCTCACGAGTCACACGAGCAAATCTCCCCCTCAGGACATTTGAGCCCCTCCAGTTCAGGTGCAACCTGTCCTTCATGTACAGGTCCCACCTTCCCAGAAGGCATCCCAATGGTCTAGGTATCTGAAGCCATCCCTCCTGCACCAGCCTTGCAGCCTGGTGTTAAGCTGCATTTGCTGACTGTTCCTCATCTCACTATCTCGTGGTAGCAAACCTGAGATCACTACTCGTCCTGCTCTTCAGCTTCCATCCTAACTCTCTGTAGTCACTTTTCAGATCCTCAATCCTTTCCAGGCTATATCATTGGTGCCAATATATACCACGATTTCTGGCTGCTCACCCTCCCCCTTCAGAATCTTGTAAACCCGATCGACGACATCCCAGACCCTGGCACCGGGGAGGCAACATACCTTCCGGGTTTCCCATTCCTGACCACAAAATCTCCTGTCAATCCGTCGAACTATTGAGTCCCCTATCACTAGCACTTTTCTATTTTCCCCCCTTCCCTTCTGAGTCACAGTGCCAGGCTCAGTGCCAGAGACCAGACAGCTATGGCTTTCCCCTGGTAGGCCGTCCCCACCAGCAGTATCCAAAACGGTATGCTTATTGCTGAGGGGAACGGCCACAGGGGATCCCTGCACTATCTGTTGGTTCCCTTTCCTCCCCCTCTCAGTAACCCAGCAGTCCTTATTCTGTGTCTGGGGAGGGACCACTTCCCTGTACATCCTTTCAATTTCCCCCTCAGCCTCCCTGATGAGGGAGGTGAGCAGGTAGCACTGTTGATGACATCTTCCATCACTTGACTGATTATCAAAACTGGACTGATGGGACAGTAATTGGCTGAGTCAGATTTGTCCAGCTTTTTATGTACAGGACATACGTGGGAAACTTTTCGCATTGCCTGTTGATACCAGTGTTGCAACTGTACTGGAACAGCTTGGCTTGAAGGGTCAAAAACATCTGGAGCACAAGCCTTCTGTACTATTGCCAGAATGTTATCAGGCCCATAGCCTTTCCAGTATGTAATGTTTCCAACCATTTTATGATCGCCTGTGGAGTGTATCAAATTAGCTGAAGACTGGTATCTGTAATGCTGGGGACTGCTGGAGGAGGATGACACAGATCATTCACTCAGCAGTTCTGGCTGAAGATTGCTGAGAAAGCTTCAGCCTTATCTTTTGTACTCATTAAAAAGTTTTGTAAATAAATCTATTTGCATCTGGTAATATAGGATGAATTAATCAATGTTGCTCTATGAAACTACAATGTAAAATGTAGTATGCCTGCTCATTTCATATTAAATTTGGTCAGTGTTTTTCAAAAATGCCCTGGAAGGACTCATCTAAAATTGGCCAGGATAACCGGTGACATATATTTTAAATTCATAAATTCTAAACATGTAGCTTTCCTTATCTTGATTGTATCTGCCCCCATAATAATAACTGCCTCAGGTCATCAGCTGACATGTCAATGCTGAGTCAAACTTAACACTCACATAGATTAATTACATATTCATTGTCTCCATTAATTCATTCATTCCTTATTAATATGTATTAATGCTGCCCAAAGAAACCAAAATACCTGGAGTTCCATGTGTTAATTAGGAGACATAAAGTTTGCTGATGCCTGGGACATAAACCTCAGGTCATTACACGTAATGATGAAAAGGGCTCCCATAACAGAGTCAGGCTTGAAGCTGGGCATGTTGTCAAATCCTTAATACTGACCAGCATGCTAGCTTCCCATATATCTACCTCCAGCTTGTTTTCATTGCAGAGGTCGTGGGAGATGGAGAGATGGCTACCTGCCTGCCAGGTATAGATAGATAGCCAGTTAACTAATCAAAATCCAACTGAGGACAGTCTTCACATGCTGTTTGGATAATTCTGAAGACAGATGGACACTCTGTGGTAGTTGCCTTTTTTATAAAAATGTTTTTATTGAAAAAGAGATATTAGGTTTTTTTACAAAATTACAAAACCAATACAAAATAGTATGACAACTTTATAATATATTAGCAACAGTAGAGAATGGTTGCTATTGTTAATATGGTTATAGCTTCCCAGCTGTAGGTCAGTGTTGGTAGATGAGAGTGTTGGTGGGAGAAGGGAGGGAAAGTTGGTGATTGATGGGAAGCCAGAGAAAGGGCAGCATGGTGGCACAGTGGTTAGCACTGCTGCCTCGCAATGCCAGCGACCCAGGTTCAATTCCCACTTCAGGCGACTGACTGTGTGGAGTTTGCACATTCTCCCCGTGTCTGCATGGGTTTCCTCCGGGTGCTCCAGTTTCATCCCACAGTCCAAAAATGTGCAGTTAGGTGAATTGGCCATGCTAAACTGCCCGTAGTATGAGGTGAAGGGGTAAATGTAGGGGAATGGGTCTGGGTGGGTTTTGCTTCAGCGAGTTGGTGTGCACTCATTGGGCCGAAGGGCCTGTTTCCACACTGTAAGTAATCTAAAAAAAAATCTAGCAAAACCACCCTGCTTGACTCCAGTACACTGTGAGGCAGACAGGCCACCCTGTAGAAAGCCTTCTCCCTCTGCTACAATAGCCTGGAAGCTTGTGGTCACAACATTTTGAATGTTTGAAAGCTTTCAGATGGTACCAGCACCTTGAGGTGCCCATACAGTAATGTACCTTACAGCAGCTGCACCCATCTCTCACGAAGATGGGGTTGCTGACTTCCCAGAGCATCAGGCAGTCCCTATGCCACTTCAGGCTGTGGATTCTTATTGAGGTTGTTGTCCCCGAGGCAGCCTGTTAATTGTCAACATTTCCAAAACATCACCTTCAGTGCCCAGCAATAACCCTCTTCAGGTGGTCGTACATCTCAGGTAAATTCATCCCAGCTCATGGCCAAGACCTTGGGATTATAGTTCAACCCAATGTCCGCTTTGGTGTTTGAAGTTAATACTTTGCCATTACTTTGCTCTTCAGTTGTTCCTGATGAATGTAATGCCTTCTCTTTGCCATAGAATATATTTGAGCATTGCTGAAAAAGGCACACATTTTGGCAAAACTTTTTGTCTTGCATTCAATGGAACAAATTGCAATTTTAAAGCAATGCAAAGGGAGTATCACATTTATATTTCATAAGGGGAGAGTGCTGAATGGTTGGTGAATAGATTTTGATCGCTAGAGACACCACCACGGAGAATGCATCAGTCAATGATGGTTGACAGTTAACTGTTGATCTTTGTTGAATGCTAAGCCAGGTAGGTTGACTCTGATTGATTAAGACATTGCTTCATGAATTTAACAAGCAAATGTCTGTTGCCTGTTCTGTTAAGTTGAAAAGGCTCAGTTCATGTTCATTCTGCCCGCAAATAATATTTGATAAAAGTAACTTCCAGCATATTAAAATATCTACGCTTGCTAACTAAATTGCATTTAAAGATTCCCTACTCAAATTCCACATTTCATTGTCTCTTCTTCTTTATTGGGATCTCTCACCCATACCACTTTTGTTGAGAGATCAGGGACAGTCATCGGATGAATTTTAAGTCTGATGAACTGTTATAGAGTTAATGAATTATAGAGATCTACAGCACAGGAAAAAGCATTTCAGCCCATCATGTCCTCACCAGTCAAAACTGAACAATTCTAATTCTATTTCCCAGCCCAACATCTTGTATGCCTTCACATTAGAAATGCAAAACTAAATACTTCTCAAATGCTATGAAGTTTTTTTGCATCCCCTATCCCTACAGGCAGTGAATTCCTGATTTCCCCAGCCTCCCAAGGACTCCTGTAAACCTTCTGCCCCTTACTTTAAATCTGTACCAGTGGCAGAGATTTCTCAGTCAAGGAGAAAAGTCCCTTCTTGTCTACCCTGTCCGTGCCCCTCATAATTTCAAACATCTCAATCATGTCCTCCCTCAGTTTCCTCTGCTCTGAGGCAAACAAGCTCTCTCTGTGCAATCTCTCGAAAGTGCTCCAGCCCAGGCAACATTCTGATAAATGTCATCTGAACCCTCTCCACTGCTATCACATTCTGAACATGCAGTCTGAAATTTACTAAATGTTCCAGATTAAAGGGTGCATAAAGCTTTGCAACTTATTTAATGACTGACGCAAGAGATTTTCTTCAAGCAACCCCATTATATATGCTATACTTTAAATTTATCTTCTTCTGCTGTGAGGTTCACACAGTGTGATTTCCATTATGATATTATGCTGTGGGAGTTTCAAAATTGTGCTACCTTTGTCATTAAGTTCCTTCTTAAGCAGTTACAAGAACATAGGAGCAGGAATGGCCATTCAGCCCTTTGAATGGTTCCTGATGAAGGGCTTTTGCCCGAAATGTTGATTCTCCTGCTCCTTGAATGTTGACTGCCCTGCTGTGTTTTTCCAGCACCACACTCTCGACTCTAACCTCCAGCATTTTCAATCCTCACTTCCGCCATTCAGGCCTTTGAGCCTGCTCTACCCGGGGCTATCCGGATATTCTTTGGTGTCACGAATGAATTGAAATCTATCAACCACTGCCTTGCACATATTTAATGACATATTTCCACAGCCCCAGGACAGAAATTTTTAACAGTTTATCATTCTCTAATTGAAGAATTCCTTTCTTATTTCAGTCCCAAAGGGTTTGCCTTTTAGGTATTTTCTAATCGACTTGTTCAGAAATGTTGTTACCTTTTATTCTGAGACTGTGTCCCTAGGTTTCAAATCCCAAACCCGGGGAAATATCTAATGCATTGATCTGCTTAAAAGGAATTTGCAAATTTGCATGAGTTATAGGGTATTTCCAATGGGACATGACCATACACATCTGAGATGTAAGTCAACCAGCTTATTAACACATATGAAGATGGATTTCTAATTTACCTGACTGGTTATAGAGTCACACAACATCTAAACAGACCCTTTGGTACAATTCATCTATGCCAACCACGTTTCCCAAACTAAAGTGGTCCCACTTGTCAGCATTTGGCCCATATCCCTCTAAGAGTATAGTGATGGAAAAGCACAGCAGGTCAGGCAGCATCCGAGGAGCAGGAGATTCGACGTTTTCGAAAAACGCCTTTCATCAGGCTTTTCCAGCATCACACTCTCAACTCTAATCACCTCCAGCATCTGCAGTCCTCACTTTCACCATATCCCTCTAAACCTGCCCTATTCATGTATTTATCCAAATGTCTTTTAAATGTTGTAACCATCTATCACTTCCTCTGGCAGTTTATTTCACACACAGATCACCCCATGAGAAAGTATTTGCACCTCAGATCCCTTTTAAATATTTCTCCTCTCACCTGAAAAGTAGGCCACCTAGCTTTGAACTCAACTATCCTTGGGAAAAAGACTTTTGTTGTTAGTATTGAACCTGAGGAAAGAAAGTCAAGCAGGGAAGCATACCAATCTTTACCAAGATCCATCCAATTGCCTGCCTTTTTAGTAAATAGAATTCAAACAATACGTAACTTTCCCAGTTTGCTTCTTCATTCTCTGCCCAAGCGTTCTTTGATAATGAATACAAAATTCCAACTCATTGTCCTGGTATATATTCAGCCAAATTACGTAGATCGAGCAAATATCTAAAATATATACAGCAATGATAAAAGTAATGAACCTGGCTAACTGCAGATAGATTTATCTCTTTATGCCCATCATGTCTCTGATTAAGCTATACTTGTTTTTGAATACATATTTTTGCCTTTCTTAACTACAGTACAGAAAGAAAATAGAGAAATGACCCTCTAAGACACTCACAGAATTATAAATCACACAATACCAGGTTATTGTCCAACAGGTTTAATTGAAGGCACTAGCTTTCGGAGCACTGCACCTTCAGCATGTGGTTGAATTATAGAAGTCTTGCGTTGAAGAAGTTGTCCACTTGACCTATCATGCCTGAACTAGCTCTTCTTATGAGTATCACTACCAAGTAGGTCAGTCCCGTACTCACTGGAATTTAGAAAAAAGCTTTGGTAGCGTAACAGTTTAGATGCAGACTTTGTGGGAATGTCTCGGACCAGGGGGCATAAGGGGTTGACCATTTAAGACAGAGATGAGGAGGAATCTCATCTCTGAGACAGTAGTGAGTCTGTGGAATTCATTACCACAGAGGGCTATCAATGTTGTGTTGTTAAGCACAGATTTTCATAAATATCGAAATCAAGGATTAAGGGGAAAGGCAGTAGAGTTGAGAATTATCAGATCGGTCATGGTGAAACAAACTTGATGGGCTCGATGGCCTGATTCTGTTCTTGTATTTTATGTCTTCAAGTCTTACCCTAGTTCTTCACAGTGTAAAGATTCAGTTGTGCCATAAGAAAATAATAAATTATGAACTTCAATATTTTGGTAAACTGCAGTCTAAAAATAAAACAGAGGAATTACTTGTCAAGACAGTCACAGAATCAAGAAATCACAGAGGTCTTACAGGGCAGAAAGAAGCCATTTGGTTCATTGTACCTGTGCCAGCACTTCAAATAAACATCTTCACCCAGAGTCAATCTCCTGGTTTTCTCCCCATTATACATTATTTTTATCTAAATAATTATCTAGTGCCCCCTTGAATGCCTCGTTTGACCTGTTTTCACCACATTTCCAAGCAGCACATTACATACCCTGAACCACTGAGTGAAAAAGTTTATTTTTCTCATCTCACCCTTGCATTTTTTTGCAGATGATTTTAAATCTATACCTGCTTGCCCTTGTTCCTTCCATGCGCCGGTACAGTTTCTCCCTATCTACTCTATCAAGCTTGCTCACAATTTTGAAAAAGAGATAAATCTGTCTTCAAGTAGCCACATTTGTTACTTTTGTCATTGCTGTATATATTTCAGGATACTTGCTTGGTCTTCATAATCTGGCTGAATGTATATCTGGACAATAAGTTGGAATCCACGAGATTTCCCTCGCAATCTTCTTCTCTCCAATGAGAACAGATGCAATTTCTTCAATCTATCTTCGTAACTGAAGTTTCTCATCTCTTCTTGTAAATCACTTCTGCACGTTTTCCAAGGAGTTCACATTTTTCTATAACGAGATATCCAGAACTGTACACAATACTCCAGCTGAGGACACTCAAATGTTTTATGCGAGACACTCAGAGACATCCCAATCTTAGGTCACCTTTGAAGGCCCATTACGTAAGAAAGTGCAAAATCATTCAGTCAAGCACACTCATTACAAAATTCATATTCTCACTTATTGTGTGCCTCATTTGTTTCACTCCACTCTATCTCTACATCCCTTTCAAGCACACAGGTCATCCTGTCTTTTCTTCACTTTGCATCATAAGAATACTGCGCTCTGCTGCCAATAACAATAAGATGTTGGAGCAGAAACAGGCCATTCAGTCCATTGGATGTGCTCCATCATTTAATAAAATCATGGCCAATCTAATAATCTTTGACCTCACTTAGAATCATAGAATTCCTACAGTGCAAAAAGAGACCATTCACTCCACCGAGTCTGCACTGATCTTCCGAAGAGCGTCCCACCCACAACCTTTTCCTAGAAACACAACAGCTAGCCCACTTAATCTACTCCTCTGAACACTACGGGACAATTGAGAGTGGCTAATCCACCTAACCTGCATATCTTTGGACTGTGGGAGAAAACCCACACAGACGCCGGGACAATTTGCAAACTGTACACAGATATTCACCTGAGGGTGGAATCAAACCCAGGCCCATGGCATCATAAGGCAGTAGTGCTGAGCACTGTGTCACCATATTGACTTAACTCCCCTGCCTTTTACTATTAACCCTTGATTCCGTTGTTGATTCAAAGTCTGTCTATCTCAGCCTGAAAGCAGTCATCTGCTACAACCTGGCATTTGTTTTGTAAATGGTCCAAACAAGAAATCCTATTCCCCTCTCCATCAGGTCATTCCCAACCTCGGTAAATAAATGTCCCCAATTTCAAAAGGACCTGTAATGTCATACTCTAAGTCACATCTTGCTTAAATGTCTGCTTCCGCACAGCCCATTTATGAAACACCTTGTACTAATACACTATTCAAATGCACTTCATGAGTTTAAGCTGCTGAACTAATTCAGAAAATGTGGTTTGGACAAGGAGGTCATTCAGCTTAGTTGTAAGGAAAGAGAAATCAATATTTCAGGTATCACCCTTTGACAGACCGTGAAAACAATTTATTCATGATTAAGCTAGGAGGCATCTGAACTTTAAAAATGTTGCAAAGTAACTGTTGCTAATTTCAAAGGTTGTATATGATATGTCATCTGGCACTTCTGTTTAATACTCATCAGCAGCTGGTCATCGTGAAACAGTAGAGATAAAATCTGACAATATTTTCTCTCATTTGGAACTCTGCTCAGCAGTTTTATATGCCAAGTGTGAGCCTGATGGTCTGACACTGCTAGCTCTATGTGTTGACATCCAGCATCTGCTGCACTCACCAAAACCTTCAACGTACCATAAATTACATGACTCGAGTGTTAAAATAAGATCAGGGTCAGGTTGGCACGTGAGGTTCATGCGTTTGAAGTGTCCAGTCTGTTGTTTTTTCAATACTTGGACTAGTTTGTTAAACGTGACATGGTTATTTTAAACATCTCTCATGGATTTTCTTTGCCTCAAGGCATCACTCATTCTTGAGAGTTTTCAGTTGTCATGTAGATATATGGGAATAACTCAGTTTAGGATTTCTAAATTCTGATCATTTGTTTTGACCCATGAGTAAGTGCAGAATAAGTTGACTGGCCAGTGGTGCCAGCTTTTTCCGATTCAACGTGATTAGGAAAAAGTACAAAGTTTAAATTTGCAATCTTGACAGGTAAAAACTACCAAAAAAATGGGGCATTATTGAAAATGCAGGAGATATTTCAGGTTTGTGAAATCTGAGGGGTTTGCAGAGATGGGGAGTGGTGAGGCTGTGGATGATTTGAAAACAATGAAGGGTGTGCAGGTGGAAATAGGTGGTCTTAGTGATGGCATGAATGTGTGGTGAGAAACCTGCCTTGGGGTCAAGTATGACATCAATGTTTTGAACTTTCTGGTTTATCCTAAGACACTAGTGCTGTTGCATAAAGAGGTCTAGGAGTTCAGGTACTAAGTCTTTGAAGTTTGTGTCAATTAGTGGTTAAGAAAGCATTTAGCCTGACCCTGCCTTTGTTGCTCTGACCTTTGAGTATAGGAGTTGGGACATCATGTTGAAGTTGTACAGGATGTTTACTGATGCCTCTACTGGAGTATTGTGTCCAGTTCTAGCCACCCTATTATAGGAAGGATATTATTAACCTGGAGAGAGTTCAGAAAAGATTTACCAAGATGTTGCCAGGAATGGAAAGTTTGACTTATAAGGAGAGGTTGGAAAGGCTGTGATATTTTTCACTGAAGCACCGGAAGTTGAGGGATGATCTTATAGAGGTTTCTAAAATTATGAGGTATACAAGTAAGGTGAATGCAGGTGTCTCTTCCATATAGTGAGGCATTTCAAGACTAGGGAGCATATTTTTAAGGGGAGAGTTGAAAGATTTCAAAAGGAAACTCAACACACTGTGTGTATTGGGCATAATTTCAAGACTTGAGTATGACACAAAGCTCAGAATTATTTTGAGCTGGGAGATGGGCAATGCTAGAATATGAAAAGGATTGAGGTATATTTGCAGAATGGACAGACTTGTGCAGGTGGAATTAAATACAGAGAAGTGTGAAGTTCAAAAATTGTGGTCTAGACAAATGATATAGAGTGAATGATTGAACTGTTGCTCTGTTGCTCATTGAGGTGCTGCCCTTTCACTGGGCAGAACATACTGTGACTCCACCATCCTCAGAGCACGGCCTTTTCAATCGGCTGAGCTTGATCCTGGAGAATATGCCACTAATTTTTGTGAAGGGAAGGGAGGTGTGCAGATTGTGAGTGACTGACTAGTCCATCTAGGAGCGAATACAATCAGGCAGAAGATATGAACAAGTTTGTGAAGAGAGTGTGAACAGTATAGATACCACCTCGATGACCAGTCAGATTAGATGGAGAATTGTAGACATTTGAAGGATTTGTCTCATGAGTGAGCATGATTATGAACAATGCAGATATCCGCATTGTCTATTTCCTGCAAAGGTTGAATGGTGACTTCATAGAGTTTTTTGAAAGTGAATTTATTTTCATTGCTTTTAATCATTGGATTTATTGACCGTCCCTAGTTGCTCCTGAGCAAGTGGTGCTGAGCTGCCTTCTTGAACCACTTCAGTCAGTGTGCTGAAGGTAGATCCACAATGCATTGAGGGATGGAATTCCAGGAATAATCAGCGGCAATATTTGTAAAATATTAGAAAAGGATTCAGAGGGGGTGATGAGATTTTTGTTTTTACTCAATGAGCCAGCGTCTCAGTGCTCCACAAGATTCTGGGTAATCCAAGATGGAGGATGGGAAAAATTTCTGGCTGTCACAGCTGCTCCTTTGGAGGTATTTTAGGTGCTGGAGGTGATTTCCTCAAATTCTAGGAGCAGGAATTACTGTTTCATATGTTGTTGCATTGTTTTGAAACTTTGGAAAAAAAAGTCAAAACAAAGCAGTTTTAAAAGGGAGAAGAACAGACGAAGGAAGCACATTGGTGAGATCAGTGCAGGAGAGAGAGAGAGAGCGAAAGAAAGAAGCTGACACTGCCTTTGCTGTTTGAATTCATGTATCACTGGACATGGGAATGCGTCTGGGAAAATTAACAAACAGTCAAATTCACAACTGATCTTGGAGGAACTGTTGGGCGAAGTTCACTGCACAGAATCTGATAAGCTAATTCTTTTAAGTGGACTACAGAAAGTCTACAGTAGTGAGTAGAGTGGGTTCTTTCTTGATTGTATGTTTCAGTGGTTAGCACTGCTGCCTCACAGCACTGGAGTCAAAGGTTCAATTCCAGCCTTGGTCTGTGTGGGGTTAGCACATTCTCCCTGTGTCTGCGTGGGTTTCCTCCCACAGTCCAAAGATGTGCAGGTCAGCTGAATTGGCCATGCTAAATTGCCAAAGGTGTTAGGTGCATTGGTCAGAGGGAAATAGTCTGGGTGGGTTACTCTTCGGAGGTTCGGTGTGGACTGGTTGGGCTGAAGGGCCTGTTTCCACACTGTAGGGAATCTAATCTAATCTATATGTCTCTTGATTGAACTTAAAATATAAGCCATAACTATTAATTTAACCTGGGGCAGTGTTTGTAGAGGAATAAGACAGTGATATTTTCTGAGTCTGTAGATTGTGAAGGAGCAAAAATGGCTTTTAGTAGAGCGATATGTGCTTCTTGTCAGATGTGGGAGTTTAAAGAGAGTTTAAGGGTTACTGCGGATTATATCTGCCATAAATGCTGTTGGTTGCGAATCTTATCAGAACAAATGGATCGGTTGGAGAGACAGTTAGAAGGAATGAGGAATTTGCAACAGCAACAGTATGTGATGGATGGCAGTTATAGGAAGGGGGGAAAATCACATACGGTCACATAGATGGGTTAACTCCAGGAAGGTTGGCACCTAGGGCAGGAGTCTTTTGTGGATGTATCCATTTCAAACAGGTATGCTGTTTTGGAAAATGTAGGGGATGATGGATTCCCAGGGGAGCATAGCACGAGCAGCTAAGTTTCTGGTACTGAGACTGACTTTAATGCAATGAGGGGTATGTCGGGTTCCAAAAGATCAATTGTGTTAGAGGATTCTCTAGTCTGAGGTACAGACAGACGTTTCTGTGGCTAGCAGTGGTAAAGCAGAATGTGTGTTGCTTCCCTGGTACCAGGATCAATGATGTCTCAGAGAGGGTACAGAATGTTCTCATGGGGGAGAGGAGGCAGCAAGAGGTCATTGTCCACATTGGAAGCAATGACATAGGAAGGGAAATGGTTGAGATTCTGAAGGGAAAATACAGAGAGTTAGGCAGGAATTTTAAAAGGAGGTACTCAAGAGTAGTAATATCTGGATTACTCCTGGTGCTACAAGCAAGTGAGGGCAGGAATAGGAGGATAGAGCAGGTGAATGCATGGCTGAGGAGTTGGTGTATGGGAGAAGGATTCACATTTTTGGATCATTGGAATCTCGTTTGGGGTGGAAGTGACCTGTACAAGAAGGACGGATTGCTCCTAAATTGGAAGGGGACTAATATACGGCAGGGAAATTTGCTGGAGCTGCTCGGGAGGATTTAAACTAGGAAGGTGGGAGACCCAGGGAGATAGTGAGGAAAGACATCAATCTGAGACTGGTACAGTTGAGAACAGAAGCGTGTCAAACAGTCAGGGCAGGCAGGGATAAGTTAGGACTAATAAATTAAACTGCATTTATTTCAATGCAAGTGGCCTAACAGGGAAGGCAGATGAACTCAGGGCATGGTTAGGAACATGGGACTAGGATATCATAGCAATTACAGAAATATGGCTCAGAGAAGGGCAGGACTGGCAGCTTAATATTCCAACACACAAATGCTACTGGAAGGATAGAAAGGGAGACAAGAGAGGAGGGGGAGAGGCATTTTTGATAATGAATAACATGACCGCTGTGCTGAGGGAAGATATTTCTCGAAATACATCCAGAGAAGTTATTTGGGTGGAACTGAGAAATAAGAAAGAGATGATCACCTTATTGGGATTGTATTATAGGCCTCCTCATAGTCAGAAGGAAATTGAGAAACAAACTTGCAAGGAGATCTCCTTGCAAGTGGTTATGGTAGGGGATTTTAACTTTCCAAACATAGACTGGGACTGCCATAGTGTTAAGGGTTTAGATGGGGAGGAATTTGTTAAGTGTGCACAAGACAATTTTTTGATTCTGTATGTGGATGCACCTACTAGAAAAGGTGCAAAACCTGACCTACTCTTGGGAAATAAGGCAGGGCAGGGGACTGAGGTGTCAGTGAGGACCAGCAACCATAATTCTATTAGATTTAAAATAGTGATGGAAAAGGATAGACCAGATCTAAAAGTTAAAGTTCTAGAATAGAGAAAGGCAAATTTTGACAGTATTAGGCAAGAACTTTTGAAAGTTGATTGGGGGCAGATGTTCGCAGGTAAAGGCTGGAAAATGGGAAGCCTTCAGAAATGAGATAATGAGAATCCAGAGAAAGTATATTCCTGTTAGGGTGAAAGGCAAGACTGGTAGATATAGGGAATGCTGGATGACTGGAGAAATTGAGGGTTTGGTTAAAAAAAAGGAAGCATATGTAAGGTATAGACAGGATAGATCAAGTGAATCCTTAGAAGAGTATAAAGGAAGTAGGAGTATACTTAAGAAGGAAATCAGGAGGGCAAAAAGGGGACATGAGATAGCTTTGGCAAATAGAATTAAGGAGAATCCAAAGGGTTTTTACAAATATATTAAGGACAAAAGGGTAACTTGGGAGAGAATAGGGCCCCTCAAAGATCAACTTGGAGAAAGTGAGGACTGCAGATGCTGGAGATCAGAGCTGAAAATGTGTTGCTGGAAAAGCACAGCAGGTCAGGCAGCATCCAAGGAGCAGGAGAGTCGATGTTGCGGGCATGAGCCCTTCTTCAGGAATGAGGAAAGTGTCTTTCCTCATTCCTGAAGAAGGGCTCATGCCTGCAACATCGATTCTCCTGCTCCTTGGATGCTGCCTGACCTGCTGCGCTTTTCCAGCAACACATTTTCAGCCCCTCAAAGATCAGCAAGGCGGCCTTTGTGTAGCCACAGAAAATGAGGGAGACACTAAATGAGTATTTTGCAACAGTATTTACTGTGAAAAATGATATTGAAGATATAGAGTGTGGGGAAATAGATGGTGACACCTTGCAAAATGTCCACATTACAGAGGAGGAAGTGCTGGATGTCTTGGAATACATAAAGTGGATAAATCCCCAGGACATGATCAGGAGAACTCTGTGGGAAGTTAGGGAAGTGATTGCTGGGCCTCTTGCTGAGATATTTGTATCATCCATAGTCACAGGTGAGGTGCCAGAAGACTAGAGGTTGGCAAACGTGGTGCCACTATTTAAAAAAGGTGGTAAGGACAAGCCAGGTAACTATAGACCAGTGAGCCTAATGTTGTTGGAAGGAATCATGAGGGACAGGATGTACATGTATTTAGAAAAGCAAGGACTGATTAGGGATAGTCAACATGGCTTTGTGCGTGGGAAATCATGTCTCACAAACTTGATTGAGTTTTATGAAGAAGTAACAGAGAGAATTGATGAGGGCAGAGCAGTAGATGTGATCTATATGGACTTCAGAAAGGCGCTCGACAGGGTTCCCCATGGGAGACAGATTAGCAAGTTTAGATCACACGGAATACAGGAAGAACTTGCCATTTGGATGCAGAACTGGCTTAAAGGTGGAAGACAGAGGGGGTGGTGGAGGGTTGCTTTTCAGACTGGAGGCCTGTGACCAGTGGAGTGCCATGAGGATCAGTGCTGGGTCCTCTACTTTTTGTCATTTGCAATAATGATTTGGATGTGAGTATAAGAGGTACAGTTAGTAAGATTGCAGATGACACCAAAATTGCAGGTGAAGTGGACAGCAAAGAAAGTTACCTCAGATTACAATAGGATCTTGACCAGATGGGCCAATGGGCTGAGAAGAGGCAGATGGAGTTTAATTCAGATAAATGCAAGGTGCTGCATTTTGGGAAAGCAAATCTTAGCAGGATTTATACACTTAATGGTAAGGTCCTCGGGAGAATTGCTGAACAAAGAGACCTTGGAGTATAGGTTAATAACTCCTTAAAAGTGGAGTCAGCAGGTAGATAAGATAGTGAAGAAGGCATTTGAAATACTTTATTTTATTGGTCAGAGTATTGAGTACAGGAGTTGGAAAGTCATGTTGCAGCTGTCCAGGACATTGGTTAGGCCACTGTTGAAATATTGCATGAAATTCTGGTCTCCTTCCTATCGGAAAGATGTTGTGAAACTTGAAAGGATTCAGAAAAGATTTACAAGGATGTTGCCAGGATTGGAGGATTTCAGCTATCAGGAGAGGCTGAACAGGCTGCGACTGTTTTCCCCAGAGCATCAGAAGCTAAGGAGTGACCTTATAGAGGTTTACAAAATTATGAGTGGCATGGAAGGATAAGTAGACAAAATCATTTCCCTGGGGTCAGGGAGTCCAGAACTAGAAGGCATAGGTTTAGCGTGAGAGGGGAAAGATATAAAAGAGACCTAAGGGACAACTTTTTCACTCAGAGGGTGGTATGTGTATGGAATGAGCTGAGTAAAAAGTGAGGTCTGCAGATGCTGGAGATCAGAGCTGAAAATGTGTTGCTGGTTAAAGCACAGCAGGTTAGGCAGCATCCAAGGAACAGGTGGGATGCTGCCTAACCTGCTGTGCTTTAACCAGCAACACATTTTCAGCTATAGAATGAGCTGCCAGAGGAAGTGGTGGAGGCTGGTATGATTGCAATATTTAAGAGGCATTTGGATGTGTATATGAATAGGAAGGGTTTTGAGGGATATGGGCCGGGTACTGGCAGGTGGGACAAGATTGGGTTGGGATATCTGATCAGCATGGACGGGTTGGACCGAAGGGTCTGTTTCCATGATGTACATCTCTATGACTCTAAGATAGTAAAAGCTGATTTTAAAAGAGAGTTGGACATTAGACACAATCATTTGAGACAAGAACAGAGAAAGCTGGAGATACTGAGAAGGTCTGGCATCATCTCTGGAGTGAGAAACAGAGTTAATGTCCCAAATCTAATCTGACTCTCCTTCGGGACAGTAATTTTGATGCATGCCTGGTTGACAATGGATGCATCGTTCATTGTCCATAATTAGTGCAGCTTGGAACCTGATTGCCAATGGCCATCGAGTCCAGGAATCAGGTCTCCCTCACTGTTATCAATGCAGGAAATGCAGGCTTGCATTCAGCAGACCAGGCAGCACCTGCAAAGAAAGGAACATAGAGCTACATAGTCATAGTGATGTACAGCACAGAAACAGACCCTTTGGTCCAACATGTCCATGCCGACCATACTTCCCAAACCAATCTAGTCCCACCTGCCAGCACCCTGCCCATATCCCTCCAAACCTTTCCTGGTCATATACCCATCCAGGTCTTTTAAATGCTGCAATTGTACCAGCCTCCACAACTTTATCTGACAGCCCATTCCATACACGCACCACCCTCTGCGTGAAAAAGGTGCCCCTTAGGTCTCTTTTATGTCTTTCCCCTCTCATTCTAAACCATGACCTCTAGTTCTGGACTCCCCCACCTCAGGGAAGAGACTTTGTATATTTATCCTATCCATGCCCCTCATGATTTTATAAACCTCTATAAAGTCACCCTTCAGCCTCAGACACTCCAGGGAAAACAGCCCCAGCCTATTCAATCTCTCCCTATAACTCAAATCCTCCAACTCTGGGAACATCCTTGTATAGCTTTTCTGAATCCCTTCAAGTTTCACAACATCTTTCCAATAGGAAGGACATCACACTTGCGCACAATGTTCCAAAAGTGGCCTAACCAATGTCCTGTACAGCTGCAACATGACCTCCCAACTCCTGTACTCAATACACTGACCAATAAAGGAAAGCATACCAAACACCTTCTTCATTATCCTACCTGTGATTCCACTTTCAAGGAGCTCTGAACCTGCACTCAACAGACAGAACTGGGAAAAGTTGAAAATGTAACATATTTAAAGCAAGTGAAGAGAGAATGTGAGGGATGAATCCGATAAATGTATATTAATTAATGCACCAATATAAAAATGCTTTTAACTTAAGTTTGCCCAATTGAGCTATCTGGTCAGGATTCTATATTTACCTGCACCTTAGAAAAGATAATGGAATTGCTGGTGAAAAGGAAGTAGTTAGTAAACCCTATGGGATGTCAGGTTTCATAGTTACAGGTATTTGGGATGAAAATGGGAAAGTGATGCTGAATGTCTATAAACACCTGGTTAAGCCACAGCCTAAGCACTCACAGAACCCCAACAACGTGGAAGCAGGTCATTTGTCTCATTGAGTCCACACCCACCCTCAGAAGAGTATCCCACCCAAATCTAGCCTTTACTCTCTCCCTGTAACCCACCTATCCTGTAAGTCCCTGGACACTATGGGACAACTTAGCATGGACAATCCACCTAACCTGCATCTCTTTAGATTATGGGAGGAAACCCACACAGACAGGGAGAATGTGCAAATACCACACAGACAGTCACCTGAGGATGGAATTGAACCCAGGTCCCTGGTATTACAAGGCATCACTATTAACCACTAAGCCATTGCATCCTGTATCCCAATCTGGTTACCATACTTTGGGAAGAGTGTGAGAGAGACCATAACAGGAAACAGAGGAGATTTTCCTTTATTTATGAATAGATTTTATTGTTCTTTTTGGGTTTTTCCTCCAGCACCAGAAAAGACATCCATGTGACCAATAAACAAAGCCTGTTTAGGGCAAGCTGACATTAAAAAAAGTGAGTGGGGCAGGGGTTAGGGAGAGACAGAGGGGACTAAATCAAAATGGATTTGTAAGGGGGTAAATAAAGCACTCCACTCCCCCAGTGCCCACTTCTCACTAAAGGCAGTGAGAGGATTGGTAGACACCATGGGTTTCCTCTACTGTGACACCTGGGCTCATGATGTTTATCTTTAATGCTCTGAGCAATGTTTGCAGCTACAATGTATAATCTCTTTCAACCTCTTCCATCAGGCAGAAGATACAAAAGCTTAAACACATGGGCCAACAGATTCAAGAACAGCTTCTTCCCTGCTGACTTCTGAATGGACCTCTCAAATTTCAAAACTAATGCTGATCTTATTTTTATGTACCATCTTTGCAGCCATAACCTTTTATTCCTTGCTTGGTTCTAACACCCTAAGATCTTTGTTTGGTATGATCTCTCTGTACTACAAAACAAAGCTTTTCATTGTACTTGGGTACATGTGACAATAAATAAGTCAGATCAAATCAAGAGAAGCTATGATTGTTTTCCTTGGAGAAAAGATTTAGATAAAATCAACAAAGAACTGCTATTTTCATAAGCTGATGGCTCAGTAAGTAGGGGTCAGAAATTTAATATTTATCAGAGGTGGTGTATGGAGTAACATCTTTACTCAGTGATTGGTAATACTCTGGAATTCATTGCCTCTGAGGGAGAGTTGGAGGGTAGAAGTGGAGACAATTAATGATATAAAATGGAAATTGTATTACTATTTGGAAGAAATAAGCCTTTTCAGGTTAGAGAGGTGGAAATAAATTGACTGTTTGGCTTTTAGGTGAGTCAGCGCAGGATCACTGGCCTAAATGCTCTTCCTTTTTGACACTATGTCTCCAAGATGGATTTGGAGGCAAGGCAGATTAATCTAAAGATGCTGTCAATGGCACAAGTAAATGCTATCCATGTTCCATATGATATACTTCTCTTCTAATGACAGCGAAGCAAGGTTTGGAAACATGGAGTATTTCCTGCACAGAAGGAGACCATTTGGCCCATCATGTCTGCACCAGTCAAAATTAACTTATTCTTCTTATCTCCGCTGTCTACTTATCAGTCCATAACTCTGTAGTCTGTGGCTCTTCAAATGCATACCAAAGATTTTTTTTAAATGTCATGACAGTGCCTGCAACATTATAAAAAGAACAGGTTATCGGTTCAGGATCACATTGTTGTTTTTGCGAGAGCTTGCTGGTTGTGCAAATTAGCTGTCATGCATCTTGCAATATAACACACTTCGTAAGTGTCTCATTGGCTGTGAAACACATTAGGATTCCCTGTGATTTTTCTGTATAAATGCAATGTTCTTCTTTCCTTCACTCACCCTCACACCACACCTCACAGTGAGATTAATCATCTCAGTAAGTGCATAAACCAGGCTAACTCATGCTGGTGTCCCCCTTGTTCAGCCAGCTGGAAGGAAATGGAACTGCATTGACCAAGGGACTGGCTGATCTCTCCAGGAGTAAATGTGGTGGAACAGAATATCTGAATGTAAGGGAGTGTGGAGAGTGGAAATATCGTTGACCAGCTGACAGTCAAAAGCAGTCCCAGCTTGTATCGTCCCTATGAAAGTGAGACCGAGAAATGTTAAAAAGCTGATTGCTATGGTAACTGTCCATCAATAAACATTCAAATCCTACAAACTGAAACAGATCTGTATTAATTGCATGGATCGCCCTTTATTTATGCTTTCGCAGCATGGGGTACCAATGCTTGGATCAGCACTTGGTATGTGGCTTGGAAGGACACGTCTAGGTGGCAGTGTTCCCATGCATCTGCTGCCCTTGACCTTCCAGGCTGTAGAGCCACAAGGTTTGGAAAGTACTGTCTTATTCATTGTTGGTTAGAGATTGTGGACCTATGCTACTTAAAAGAGCTTTGATGACTTGCAACAATGCATCTCAGTGCACTACATCTATAGTGCAGCAGGGGCGCTATGCTGGCTCAGTGATTAGCACTGCTGTCTCACAGCACCAAGGACCCTGGTTCGATTACAGCCTCGGGTGACTGTCTGTGTGGAGTTTGCACATTCTCCCCTTGTCTTGTGGGTTTCCTCTGGGTGCTCCAGTTTCCTCCCACAGTCCAAAGATGTGCAGGTCAGGTGAATTGGCCATGCTAAATTGCCCAAAGTATTAGGTGTATTAGTCAAAGAGAAATGGATCTGGGTGGGTTACTGTTTGAAGAGTTGGTATAGACTTGTTGGGCCAAAGGGCCTGTTTCCACACTGTAAGAGTATCTAAGTAAAAAATCTTGTAGATGGCACACACTGTTTTGACTATGCATTGGTGGTGGACAGGATGAATGCTGTAGCTGGTGATGGAGTGCCAATCAGACTGGCTGTGGATGATGTTTAGCTTATGGAGTGTTGGAGCTGCACTCATTCAGGCCAGTGGATTCCATTCCATCACACTCCTGTCTTGCCCCATATAAATTCTGGGTAGGTTTTTAGGAGTTAGAAGACGAGTTTCAGATTCTCTCCCTTCTGGCTTCCTCTTATAGCCACAGCACTGATATGGCCAGTCTAATTCAGTTTCTGTTCAATGATAACCTGCAGAAGGTTGTTATTGGGGGAATTCAGTGATACTAATGCCATTGAACATGGAGGGAGATGGTTAAATACTCTCTTGTTTGGGATGGTCATTGCATTGCGTTTTGAGTTGCAAGTGCAATTTACCACCCTTCAGCCCAAACCTGGATATTGTCCAGGTCTCTGCAAATAGAAAGAGACTGCTTTGATATCTTAAGAGTTGCAAATAGTGCTGTACATTATGCAGTCATCAGCAAACATTCCCACTTTTGACCTTATGATGTAAGGAAGGTAAAACAGCTGAAAACAGTTGCTGCTAGGATACTACCCTGAGGAACTTTGACAGTGATGTCCTCAGACTGAGATAATTGACTTCAAACAACCACAACCGTCTTCTTTTAGGCATGATTCCAACCAGTGGAGAGTTTTCCACTGATTTCCATTGTTTTTAATTGTATTGGGGCATCTTTATGTCTTATTTAGTCAAATGCAGCCTTGATGTCCAAGGTACAAATTCTCATATGCCTTCCTGTACTCTTCAGTGAATACTTATGCTCCCTTGATAGGACAGTCATGATGGAGTGGAGAGATATGTCAAGCCACGTGTTATAGATTATGAAAGGAACATTATGTTGCTATTGCTGATAGTCCATAGTGCCTCATGGATGCCCTGTTTTGAGTTGTTACAATTGTTTGAAGTTAGCATTTAGCACAGTGGTAGTGCTGCACAATATGTTGAAGACAATCACCAACTTGAAGATAGAGCTAGTTCTCTGAAAGGAATGTGTGCAGGTCGACCTTCCAATACTATCATGCGCAAGTGCACCTCTGACAGATGCATAAAAACGTACAAAACAGAAGCAGAACTAGACCATTTGGCAGCTGCTCCATTATTCAATAAGATCATGGCTGATCTATTTCTGTTTCAAATTCCAAATCTCCATCCAGTAATCTTTGAATCACTGGCCCATGTAACTTTGTGTAAAAAATATTCAATATTCATCCGCCGCCTTCTGAGACAGAGTTTCCTAAAGTCTGGCAAACCCCTTGCCATCTTTGAAAGCCAATTGCTCTCCTGGCACAGCACTGGCATTTGGCAGCCAACCTGCTTGTTTTTGGAGACTGTGTGAAGAGACTCCTGAGGAGGGGAAGTTGGCACTGCGTTTCTCCAGTTGCCAATTGACTGGATGGTGCAACAAAGAGATGTCCTCTTCCTGCAAGACTGTCAGAGGAGACTGCGATTCCTGATGGTGCCGTCCAGATCAGAGATTGCCACCCAACTCAGTATCACCTCCTGGGTGCGGAGGGCCAGGCTGCAGAGCTGAAAGAAGATCAGTCACCAGGGTAAATGCCATACTCTGCTACCGTGCATTCACTCTATTTCTGTGACCCCAAGGCTCATGAGCTGACACAAACCACCTCCCCCACCTTGTCTCATGCAATACTTTCCATTACTCAAACTTGTTAACACCCTCAACCCCTCATTCCCTGCACAATGCCTTGAAACCTGACCACCATTCTCCCTATAGCTACCAGCATTAACAGCCGTGACATTCACGTGCATCTTACAAGTTCATCCTTATACAGGAGATGATATTCCAGAACAAAAAGGAGCAACCCAAATCGGGCCTGACATTGTGTCCTCATCACCATGCGGAGAGAACCCTTGTCCTTGCAGGAGATGACAGGGGATGGTTCTGTAAGAGATGCAGAGGCATCCATATCCCAAGAACTGAATAACTTCCACTTGTTGTGCCATTGCAATGCTGACATTGACAGAGAGTTGTAGAGAGGTAGAGGGGTTTACTGAAGGAGTTCCAGAGTTTCGGGCCCAAGCAGCAGAAGGCATAGTCACCAACAATTAAAATCAGCCACAGGAGGCTAGAATTGGACTAGCTTTGAGATCTGAACTCACTAACTATGAGGATGGAGGAGGTCAAAATCCTCATAATATTTAAGAAGTGTTTAGAGAGAAAGTGTTAGAGGCTGGTACAATTACAACATTTAAAAGGTATCTGCATGGGTATTTAAATAGGAAGGGTTTAGAGGGACGTGGGACAAATACTGACAAATGGGACTAGATTTATTTAGGGTATCTGGTCAGCATGGTCAAGTTGAACTGATGGGTCTCTATCCATACTGTACACCTCTTTGGTTCTATGTGTAAATATGCACTTGCAATGCCAAGGCATACAAGGCTTTGGGCCAAGTGCTGGAAAATGAGACTAGAATAGTTTTAGGTGGCTATTTTTGACTCGTACACACTCGATGGGCCAAAGGGCCTTTTTCTGTGCTGGAGATCTCTATAACTCTACCTCATTCTCTCTTTCATTATCTTTTCTCAGTACCTGAGTTTATCCTCTTAATTTGCACTTCCTACTCAGTTTTTGTGTTTGAATTTTATGCAGTCACCTATCCTGTTCACTCAGGTCCCACATAGCTGGTTACCCTCCCTGCAAAGTCAGCTCTCACGTTCATCAATCATTAAACTTAAGCACGCATGGGGCAAGTCAAAGAAATAACAAGTCACTGTTCACTTCACTCCAACTGCAAAAACCAGCCCTTCACTCTAATTAGCAAGATGCTGCTGAACAGTGTCCTATGCCTGACACCTAGTGGAAAGTTTGCGAAGGGTGTTTCAGAAAGTATTGCACCAAATATTTAACGAGATGCAGTGAAATTAGTGATCTGTTTATAAAGTGATTAGTCATAATATTATTCAAAAAGGTGCCTTGCTTCAATTTCTTATGCATTTGTTTTATTCACATTGTTTCCCATGATATCTCACACCACCATGTTGTTAAATTCATTATAATGTTGATTGCTTGAGGGGAATGAATCGGTTGCCAGTTGTGTTCCATAGTCATTGTGCAGTCTGGTGTAAAATGCTGGAGCACCAGTGAATCATAACACACAGAGCAGCAAGATTCAGGTTTACTGCATATCCATGGTTCTTTCAATCATCCAAATCCCTCTGGGGCCATTGAAGAAAGTTTCAGATGCAGAAATTTAGCAACAAGGAGAGATCAAATGAGCCATGAGCATGTGAGGTACCCTCTCATATATCTGGCCAAAACCAAGGACTTGTTGTTGTCTATTGTGCTGGAATGCCAGTCGTCAACTTTATGCTCAAGCCCAGCAATACAAAACTTTACACAACTCAGATTGAATGAGAGTCACTGAAGCGATTGTTAGAGAGGAGCGGGCTTCTGGATGAGATGTTAAAGCAGTGTTCCATATACTTGTTCGGGTGGGTATGACAGAAATCATGGCTCTGTTTTGAAGACAAGCAGGGGAGGGGTGCGCTGACAGCATTAGAATGGGTGGCTGGTTTCTTTTGGTCAATGCAGTCTGTAAATTTTCTGTGCTTTTAACAGTTATCATTCAATCGATATGCAAAGCAGATTTTCTGGTGATTATTCACACCGCTACAGGTCATTCTGGGGAGGATTGTGTACTTTTCACTCCTGAGATGGGTAGCTTAGAACACAGAACATAGAATATTACAGCGCAGTACAGGCTCTTCAGCCCTCGATGTTGCACCGACCTGTCATACCAATCTGAAGCCCATCTAACCTACACTATTCCATGTCTGTCCATATGCTTGTCCAATGACGACTTAAATGTACTCAAGTGTGTTGGGAAGTATTCAGATTCAGCAGAACAATGCATTTTAAATGTCTCAGTCACACAAAGTGTTTGTTCCAGGGGACAGGAGAAGAATTCAGTCAGTTCAGATCCCACACAGCAATCATGATGGATGAACCTGTGGTGGGCTGATTCAACCATCTATCTGTTTCTCTTTGTCCCAGTTGAATGAAAGTACTAAGAGCCCTTATTACTAACTCTGCAAAACAACCTCTTCGACCTTCAATGCAACATTATAGTCCCTCTTGCTACTGCCCATGGCTCATACTGCCAATTAAATACCCATGCATTCCCCTGACACCCCATTCACTTCATATTCATGATGCAACTAATCCTACACGTTACTTTTATATTCTTCCATGTATGTACAGAAACACTGAACGATCTAATGACAGTGACAAGTGTGGAACTGTGGAGCAAAAAAACACTAATTTAAAAATTCAGAAATAAATTGCTGTTTCTACAGATGCACATACAGCATTAAAATAACAATAAAACAGGTTTCAAACTTTATAATTTCGCTCAAAAAAGTATTGAAACATTGACAAAAGAGATCAGAGAAAGCACAACTTTCTAACATCAGTTCAATATGTCAATCAAGCAAAGAATTCAATACACTTATCAAGATATATTCCCTGCTGAGCTAATGCTTCCAGAAGTCTTAGCTACACGAGGATGGTCACCAGCCCTTGAAAGGTTATGGCAAAATTTATTCCAATGCAGCAAAATTGCAAAGTTCTAAGGAATGCCTGTCCCTACATTTGAGTCTGGAGTGCAGGCTGCAAGTTTCCTCTCTGTACCCTGACACTGTAGCAAAGAGTGCCACTGCACGGAATGGGACAGGAATCCTAGAATTGGGTCCAACCTGCCATTTTCAAATAACTTGCGAGTCACCGCAACTCTGCATACAGGTAGCTCTGGGATAATGCATGTTCCGCAGCAGTTTAGCCATAACGTCGCTGAAGAATGGGCAAGGGTATTTTGGTGAACACTTAACTCCGTTGATAAGAGCGTGATTCCAGCAGGCTACATTCTGTGCATGTGCCACGTGCACACTGAAATCTCCCCCTGCTCTTCTGCACATGCACCGATGTTCTTGTCGTTTGCGAATGTGGCAGACTCAGCGACGAAGTCTGTGCCATTCTGTGCATGCACGGTGTCAACTACTGACAGAGCAGCTTTCTGTGAGAGGTATTATACAGACAGCAGCTTTCTTACATTTTTTAAATGGACTGTGTTAAATTTACTTCTGTTTTGTTAAAATATGTTTTCAACCTTTATTCAGGCTGTGCTACACATTGCAATTAACTTTTGAGTGGTTTTTGAGCCATCGTGAGTGATACTTTTTGCTGGTCTGCCCCAATCCCACTTTTCTCATAGGCCCCATCATTTCTAGTAAGCGATTTTCTATTAAGCAAGGTTTCACTGGAATGCGCCAGTATTTAAAAGGCTCTTACATTGGCTGAAATGTTACTTTTGTGATATCTTGTTGTGATAGCTGCTATATAAATTCAAAACTTCTCATTTTTTAATTCTTAAATCTGTTGAGTTTCCGTTAACAACACAGTCTCCAATGCAGAGAAGTCCTAGCTTGAGTACAATAGGTAAAAATCTATAGATTCTGACAGGATGATCAAACTAGTACCTGGGAAACTCACATTGCCATCTCAGGACATTGTGCTCCATCTCTTCTGCTTAAGGTTGTCAACCTTCTTATCATGTCCTGGAGCTGCCAGGAATTAAGTGGCTCAGTGGTTAGCACTACTGCCTCACAGTACCAGGATCCCAGGTTTGATTCCAGCCTTGGGTGACTGTCTGCGTGGAGTTTGCACATTCTCCCTGTGTCTGTGTGGGTTTCCTACCACAGTCCAAAGATGTGTAGGTCAGGTGCATTGGCCGTGTTAAATTGCCCATTGTGTTCTGTGCATTGGTCTGAGTGGGTTACTCTTTGGAGGATCAGTGTAGACTTGTGGAGCTGAAGGGTCTGTTTCCATGCTGTAGGGAATCTAATCTAAGGATTTACTTCTTGGAAAAATAATAATTCATCAGAAATCTTATTTTCAGATTATCCAAACGTGTTTAGGAATCAAATATATTGACATATATTAAAACCTGTAGGAATATATCCATTCCAAGTTGGCCACTGTACTCTAGCAATAAATTCCAAGATTTACTTAGTCTTCCTTATTGCTGCTGCACTTTGATGAAGCTTTCAGAAAGCTACCAACAAATAATCCCATATTACATTTATAGGCTGTGTTGAGTTTTATAATGATTTTGTTTGTATTCTGATTGTGCATTCCCCATTCCTAGCCTGAATGGTTTGTGTTTGTCCATGTTAAATGTTTATTTCAGCTGCCTAGAAATGCTTATTCTCTCTGCAAGGACATTTGTAAGTTGGGAAAACTATCTCTAAACTGCACAGTTTTCTGTTACCTTGGAATTTTGTTCCAGTGTTATAGAGTCATAGAATGTACAGCACGGAAACAAATCTGCCAGTCCAACTTGTCCATGCCAACCAGATATCCTAACCTAATCTAGACCCATTTGCCAGCACTTGGCCCATATGCCACTAAACCTTTCCTATTCATATGCCCATCCAAATGCCTCTTAGTCATAGAGTCATAGAGATGTACAGCATGGAAACAGACCCTTCAGTCCAACCCGTCCATGCCGACCTGAAATCCCAGCTCAATCCAGTCCCACCTGCCAGCACCCAGCTCATATCCCTCAAACCCTTCCTATTCATATACCCATCCAAATGCCTCTTAAATGTTGCAATTGTACCAGCCTCCACCACATCCTTTGGCAGCTCATTCCATACACGCTCTACCCTCTGTGTGAAAAACTTACCCCTTAGGATCCTTTTATATCTTTCCCCTCTCACCCTAAATCTATGCCCTCTAGTTCTGGACTACCTCACCCCGGGAAAAGATCTGGTCTGTTTATCCTATCCATTCCCTCATGATTTTTATAAACCTCTATAAGGTCACCCCTCAGCCTCTGACGCTCCAGAGAAAACAGCCTCAGCCTATTTAACTTCTCCCTATAACTCAGATCCTCTAACCCTGGCAACATCCTTGTAAATCTTTTCTGAACCCTTTCAAGTTTCACAACATTCTTTCGATAGGAAGGAGATACAAGCAATCTTCCAAAAGTGGCTGAACCAATGTTCTGGGCGAAAATGATACTGCAGATGTCAAGATTGTGGTGCTGGAAAAGTACAGCAGATCAGGCAGCTTCCGAGGACCAGGAAAATCGATATTTCGGGCAAAAGCCTTTCATCAGCAAAGGCTTCATTCCTAATGAAGGGCTTTTGCCAAAACATTGATTTTCCTGATCCTCAAATGTTGTCTGACTTGCTGTGCTTTTCCAGCACCTCACTCTTAACCAATGTTCTGTACAGCTGCAACATGGCCTCCCAACATAGCATTGAGTATCGGAGTTGGCAAACTTAAGCAGAAGAGATGGAGCACAAGATCCTGAGATGCCAATGGAAGTTTCTTAGGTACTAGTTTGATCATCCTGTCAAACTCTATAGATTTTTGCCAATTGTACTCAAGCTTGGACTTCTCTGTGTTGGAGACTGTGTTGATACTCAACTGAAACTCAACTGATTTGTTTGGCAATTTATCCACAGGAGGCAAGGTTGTGTTGCAGGCAAGGCCAGTACATATAACCCCTCCCTAACTGCCCTTGTAAAGAAGATTGTAGTGAATCTTCTTGAATCACTGTGGTCCATGCAGTGGACTGATAACCTGTTAAGAATGGAAGCCTGGAATTTGAATCCATTAACAGCGAACTAATGGTGATATAATTTCAAGACACAATGGTGTGAGGCTTCAAGAAGAACTTGCTGATAGCGGTGTTCCCAGTGACTACTGCCCTATCTTTCTAGGCAGTAGAGGTTAGCAGTTTGGAGAGTGGTATCAAAGATGCCTTGGTGAGCTGGTGCAGTGCATCACATGGATATTTTACACGCTAGCCAAGTGTACATTAAAGCTTGCAGAAATAAATTTCTGCCTATGTTTAATATATTGCAATTTATACATTTCAATTAATAGGCTGTATAAACCCATTACTTTCATAAAATCATAACTTTTCCCTTCGTCTTTTCCTCTACCCTAGTCTTTATGATTTGGTTGGCCTCATGAGAGATGCATCTTTAACATTCAACTAGCTTTCTCCATTAGCAAGAGGCTTTATTATGAGTAAAAGTACGCATCTTATTCACAAGGTATGACAAAGTCAACATTTATTGCCCATCCCTAATTTCATTTGGAAAGGCACTGGTAAACTGCTTCTTCACAATCTTGCAAAGTCAGTGCAGAGAGCAGTTTAGAGTACAACCCACCATAAAAGAGTCATGCACAGTGTATAGCAAGGAAAGCACAGCAGATTTTCATTCCTAAACAGAAACGTACAAAATAAGAGCAGGAATAAGCCATTTGGCCCTTTGGGAAAGCTCGACCATTCAATATAATCGTGGCTGATCATCCAAATCACTGGATTACTGTCTCGCTGGAACAATGTTGATCTTGCAGCAGCTCCTGCGATTATAGGCTTAGTTGAAGATTTATTATCATTTTATTAGAGTTATTGTATTTCACTAATGTAAGATTTTTATTCATTTTGTTTCCCTAACATTCAAAAAAGCCAAAAAGTCCATACAGAAAAAAAGTCACTATTTTTTTTCAATTGGATTTTTTTTAAAAGAGCTTTGTGGAGTCCATAGAGAATGGCTAAATTTTTATTAATCTGAACTTAGAAGCCTTAAAAAATCTATGTGTGTTAATGGGAGTTTTTTCACATTGCAGGAGTTGATTGTGACTTTCTTTTCAATTCAGACTTTTCTTTACAAGCTTTTTGGATGTGTTCAATTTTGGATGTGCTGAGTTTTTTTTTAATATATTCTAAGCTTAGAAATGAAAAAAATCTACATTCATTTTAAAGAGTTTCTTTTTACATTGCAAAAGTTTTTCTTTAAAAGCCAAACAGTCTTTTTTTAAAATAAGGAGCAGTGTTTTTGTTTCAGGAAATTCTACAGGTGATCGGCTCTGGAGAACATTTTTTTTCTCTTCAAAGAATTTATTGAAGAGGAGTCGCCTTTATTCAGTTAATCAGCTGGCTGATTTTACTTAAGTTTCATATGTTTGATTTTTTTTATGTTGTGGTTCTGTTCGCCGAGCTGGAAGTTTTTGCTGCAAAGGTTTCGTTCCCTGGCTAGGGAACATCATCAGTGCTATTGGAGCCTCCTGTGAAGCGCTGCTGTGATGTTTCTTCCGGTATTTATAGTGGTTTGTTCTTGCCGCTTCCGGGTGTCAGTTTCAGCTGTAGTAGTTTGTATGTGGGGTCCAGGTCGATGTAGAGGCATGGCATTCATCCACAAACTCCATTAACAGACACATGGACCTGGACCCCATATACAAACCACTACAGCTGAAACTGACACCCGGAAGCGGCAAGAACATCCATCAACAGACACATCGACCTGGACCCCACATACAAACTACTACAGCTGAAACTGACACCCGGAAGCGGCAAGAACAAACCACTATAAATACCGGAAGAAACATCACAGCAGCGCTTCACAGGAGGCTCCAATAGCACTGATGATGTTCCCTAGCCAGGGAACGAAACCTTTGCAGCAAAAACTTCCAGCTCGGCGAACAGAACCACAACAACGGACACCCGAGCTACAAATCTTCAACCAGACTTTAAAGATTTTTTTTATGTTGTTCCATTTTAACATTACTTTCTGTAGGTAATGAAAGGTAATGTATTTTATATATAAGAACTTATTAAAAGTTCCTTTTTTTAGGCTTAATGTTATTTAAGGTATATATAATATGAGATGGCTAGCAGATTTGGAAAAGTTATTACATAGCAGGATCAGTCGGATGGATGGATGGATGATTGTCCAGAAAGGTAAGAAGGTAGTTCAAAAGTCTCCAGTGGCTACTCCTCTATCAATAGTCATTCAGGTTTTGGAACTGTTGAAGGGGATAATCTCTCCAAGGCATATGGAAAGGCAGTCAGTTATAGAGCCATAGAGTCATAGAGATGTACAGCACGGAAACAGATCCTTCGGTACATCCCGTCCTTGCCGACCAGGTATCCCAACCCAATCTAGTCCACCTGCCAGTACCCAGCCCATATCCCACTAAACCCTTCCTGTTCACATACCCATCCAAATGCCTCTTAAATGTTGCAATCATACCAGCGTCCACCACTTCCTCTGGCAGCTCCTTCCATACACATACCACCCTCTGTGTGAAAACGTTGCCGCTCAGGTCTCTTTTATATCTTTCCCCTCTCACCCTAAACCTATGCCCTCTAGTTCTGGACTCCCTACCCCAGGGAAAAGACTTTGCCTATTTACCCTATCCATGCCCCTCATAATTTTGTAAATCTCTATAAGGTCACCCCTCAGCATCCGACACTCAGGGGAAACAGCCCCAGCCTGTTCAGCCTCTCCCTATAGCTCAAATCCTCCTACCCTGGCAACATCCTTGTAAATCTTTTCTGAACCCTTTCAAATTTCACAACATCTGTCCGATAGGAAGGAAACCAGAATTGCAAGCAATATTCCAACAGTGGCTTAACCAATGTCCTATACAGCCGCAACATGACCTCCCAACCCCTGTACTCAATACTCTGACCAATAAAGGAAAGCATACCAAAAGCCTTCTCCACTATCCTATCTACCTGCGATTCCACTTTCAAGGAGCTATGAGCCTGCACTCTAAGGTCTCTTTATTCAGCAACACTCCCTAGGAGTGTATAAGTCCTGCTAAGGTTGGACACTTGGAGTGATTCTTATGTTAAAGCACTATTTGACAAAATTTAATATAATTATTGTTATAAGGGACTGAGTGACTGTAAATTTAGGATGATTGTTGCTTTCCTGATGCTGGGATGAAGGGTGTCTCTAAACTTTTCAAGCATATTGTTAAAGGTGAGATTGAGAAGTCAGAAATGATTGTACACATTAATAGGAATAACATTCCTGGGAAAAAGATTAAAGCAGCACAGTGTGAATTTACGAGATTGGGTAGAAGATTAAAAAATAGAACCCTAAAGATTTTACTCTCTGGTTTACCCCAGTTAGGTAAAAACAATGACTGCAGATGCTGGAAACCAGATTCTGGATTAGTGGTGCTGGAAAAGCACAGCAGTTCAGGCAGCATCCGAGGAGCAGGAAAATTGACGTTTCGGGCAAAAGCCTGATGAAGGACTTTTGCCTGAAACGTCGATTTTACTGCTCCTCGGATGCTGCCTGAACTGGTTTACTCCCAATGCCAAACTCAAATGAGGGTTAAAACAAAAGGATAAAGGAGATAAATTAACAGCTGGAGAGATGGTGTATTTTTCAGGGATTCAGGTTTTTAGACAATTGGAATGTTTTTTGGGATAGAAATGACTTGTTCCAAAAGGGTGGGTCTAACCTGACCTGGAAAAGGTCTTGGCAGTGGGATTTACTTGTTCCATTGAGGGAGACTTTATGCTAATAGCGAAGGAAAGTGGAGGAATTCTAAGTAGCAGCATAAATAGAAAGGTTGATGGGAAGGTTCTGAATGTGAAGAGAGCACATCAATTAGAAAAAAAAGACAAGAGACAGTCAGAGTATGTAGTAACACTGAAGAACTAAATTGCATTTATTTCAATGCAAGGGGTCCTACAGATAAGGCTGATGAACTCAGGGCATGTTTAAGAAAATGGGATTAAAATGGCATAGCTATTACAGAAAGTTGGCTGAGAGATGGACAAGACTAGCAGCTCAAAGTTCCAGGTTGTAGATGCTGTAAGAAGGATAGGAAAGAAGGCAAGAAAGGAGGGAGGGTAACGGTTTTTATTAAGGAATACGTTATTGCTGTAACTAGAGAATTTATTTCTGAAAAATCATCCAGTGAAAATTAATCAATAGGAAAAATTAGAAATATGAAAGAAAAGGTCATCTTCATAGGATTGTTGTATAGGACCCTAATGATAAGAGGGAAGTTGAGAAACAAGTATGTAGGGAGATATCAGATATATTTAAGCATTATAAGGTTGTGATAATGGGGGATTTTATCTTTCCGAACATTGACTGGGGCTACCATAGTGTTAAAGAATTTGTTAAATGTGTTCAAGAAAATTTTCTTTATCAATATATGGATGCTCCTGCTAGAGAAGGAACAAAACTAAACCTTCTTTTGGACAATAAGGCAGGGCAGGTGACTGAAGTGAAAGTGAGGGAATACTTTGGTTCTCAAAATCATAATTCTATTAGTTTCAAAATTATTATGGAAAAGGAAAAGCCTTCCATAAAAGTTAAAGGTTTTAATTGGAGTAAGGCAAATTTAAATGGTATAGGACAAGAACTTTGAAAAGTTGACTAGAGTAGACAGTTTGCAGGTAAAGAAGTGTTGAGAGTTCAAAGGCATTATTATTCTGTTAGGATAAAGGGTAAGGCTGTTAAGATTAAGGAACAATGGATGAATAAAGATATCGAGGTTCTAGTCAAGAATAAAGGAAAATATTGTTTTAAATATAGACAACTTGGTTCAATTGAATCTCTTAATCAATATAAAGAGTGTAGGGACATTCTTAAGAAAAAAATCAGGAAGTCAGAGAGGGGATATGAGATAGCATTGGCAGATAAGGTTAAGAATTCTACAAATACATTAAGAGCAAGAGCTTAACTAGAAAGAGGGCAGGGCCCATTAAAAATCAAGGAGGCCATCTTTGTGTTGAACTCCAGGAGATGAAAGAGATACTAAATGAATATTTCACTTCAGTTTTTGTTGTGAAGAAAGAAATGGAATGCAGAGAAATAGATTTTGATGTTTTAGATACAGTTACCATTATGGAACAGGAAGTTTGGGAGGATATAAAGGTGGATAAATCTTGGGAACCTGGCCTAATATATTCCAGAGTGTTGTGGGAAATAAGGGAGGAAATTGTGAAATCCCTTGCAGTAATATTTGCATCATCTGTAACTAGGGGTGCCTGATGACTGGGAGGGTGGCTAATGTTGTACCTTTGTTTAAGAAAGGCTGTAAGGAGAAAATGGGGAGCTACAGAACTGTGAGTCAGACTTCTATTGCGGGTTAATTGTTGGAGGTGATTATAAAAGATAGGATTTATGGACAGTTAAAGAGGCAAAAATTGATAAGGGACAGTCAGCATGGTTTTGTGTGAGAATATCATGTTTCACAAACTTGACAGAGTTTTTTGAGGAATTTACCAAAAAGATTGATGAGGGCAGAGCAGTAGACATTGTTTACTTGGACTTGAGTAAAACCTTCAATAAGGTTCTGCATGGTAGACTAATTAGTAAAGTTAGGTCACATGGGCCAATTGGCTTCATGGCAGGAGAGTAATGGTGGAGGGTTGCTTTTCAGTCGGGTGTACTGTCACCAACAGTTTTTTTTAAAGGGATTGGTTCTGGGTTCTCTTTTGTCTGTTATTTAATTGGTGGCATAGTTGATAGTGAAGAAAGTTTTCTATTACAAAGGGATCTTAATCGAATGGATCAATGAGCTGAAAGTGGCAGGTGGAGTTCAATTTGGATCAATGTGAGGTATTGCATTTTGGTACAACAAACAAGGATAGGGCTTATACAACAATGGTAAGGCATTGGATAGTGATTTAAAGCAGGTGCATAATGTTTTGAAGTTTGTGTCACATTGACAGAATTGTAAAAAAAAGACATTTGGCAGCTTGCCTTCATTACTCAGTCTTTTGAGTTTACAAGTTAGGGAGTCATATCAAAGTTATACAGACACTGGTGAAGCCTTTTCTGGAATACTGTGTCCACCCAGTGTGGACACCCAGAGTGTCCACCCAACTCTGGTCACCCAGTTACAGGAAGGATATTATTAAGCTGGAGAGGGTTTAAAAGAGGTTTACTAGGATGTTGCTGAGGATGGAAGGTTTGAATTGTAAAGAAAGGTTGGATAGGTTGGAATTTTTTTCACTAGAGCATAGGAAATTGAGAGGTGACCTTATAGAAGTTTATAAAACAATGAGGGGTATAGATAGAGTTAATGGTAGTTCTCTCTTCCCTGTGAAATGATTTCATAGAGGCCAGTATCCCGTCACTAAGTCACCCTTTCATTACTTGTGCACAGTACACTGCCTGAGGCCAGCAGATCCGAGTCAGTCTTCAACTGAAAAGATTCAAAGTTCCTGCTTATATTGGTCAGCTAGGGCATTCCTGATTGGCCAAGATTAGCAACCCCAATCAAGGACCTCATAGCCAATGAGGCCCATCTGGTTCCAATCACTACACCTAGTTTGGGGGATTTCAAGACTAGAAAGCACATTTTTAAGATGGGGGAGAAAAAGGGGCAAATGCATTACACAGAGATGGTTCGCATGTGGAATGAACTTCCTGATGAATTGGTGGATGTGGGTACAGTGACCATGTTTAAAAAACATTTGAATAAGCATATGAATGGGAAAGGTTTGGAAGGATATAGGCCAGGAGCAAGTAGGTGGGTAAATTTGGGAGTATGTTCTGCATAGACTGAAGGATCTGTTTCCATACTGTGTAGATTAGATTAGATTCCCTATAGTTTGGAAACAGGCCCTTCAGCCTAACCAGTCCACACCAATCCTCCGAAGAGTAACCCACCCACACCCATTTTTCTCTGATTAATGCACCTAACACTATGGACAATTTAGCATAGCCAAGTCACCTGACCTGTACATCTTTGGACTGTGGGAGGAAACCCACACAGACATGGGGAGAATGTGCAAACTCCACACAGACAGTCACCCGAGGCTGGAATTGAACCTGGGGTCCTGGTGCTGTGAGGCAGCAGTGCCATCCCATAGGGTCATAGAGATTTACAGCACGGAAACTGACCCTTCGGTCCAACTCGTCCATGCCGACCAGATATTCCAACCCAATCTAGTCCCAACTGCCAGCACCTGGTCCAAAGCCCTCCCTTTGTTGACATAAGTAATAAATAACAGACATGTACACTGGAAACAATGGGATAGATTGTGGTTAGCAACAGTTGTTGCATTTTGTATTTTAAGATTTTCTTTGAGGAGTAAACATGGAAAAGTAAAAGCACTGAGCAGAACTCTCTGTGCAAAATGGAAATCTCTCTCCCAAAATGCTCACCCCATTAAGAAATTAAATTCTGCTCAGTAAGGGTATGAAGGAGTAGAGGACTAGAGTGAGTAAGTAAAGTTAAGATACAGGTCAGCCTTAAGCTAACTGAATGAGAGAGCAGGCAAGAATGTAGCGTTACTTCAGGTCCCATGTATCTTTACTGCAAATGAAGAAGCATCATTATTAGCAAACAGCAGTGAACAGAATAGCAAGTCAAAACCCATCTGTCATATAAATAAGAGTCTCAACTTTTTTTTGCCTAACTACATATTTTACATTATGCATCTTTAATGTTAATAAGAATGGAGCAATCAGACATGAGTTGAATTTTCTCAATTAATAACGTCTGATGTAATTAGTTGCTCAGCGTACATTCATTACAAATGGTTTCAGCTTGTGTGAAATATGGAGAATTTGATTGTTTTGACAAGATTAGCTGTTGTTTCACACAGTGGAAGCTGAACTTTTGTAGCAACATTACAATTTCTAATGGTTCACTTCTCCTTAATGAGATCTCAATTCATTATTTGCAATAGGCCCTTGATCATTCAAGTTGCCCGAAATAAATCATGAGCACAGAATCGTGCCTGCTGTTCTGATATTTGCTTGAAAAAAATTTCAGTGATTATGACTGTGTGCATTTTAATTCAATTTTTAATTTTAATTTTTATGAAGGCTGAAATACTAATATAAATAAATGCAGAAAGCTTCAGCCCTGTCATAAGTTAATTGCATTGTGGATTCACGGACGATTAGAAGAAGTGGCCAACAGCAATTGTAATAAATCATTTACAGGCCAATTTAACAGTTTCAGTCCCACAAGGAAGCCATATTCAGTGGGAGTGTAGGTTGGAGACATGCCTCCAACAGCATCTTCCTGATTGTTCAATTCATATGTCCTGCAAGTGTGAGATTAGGGAATTAGCATTTTATTCCCTTATATTAGGGTTGGGTTTTGTTTTCAAAAAGAAGCAATGTCACAATTTATTCCCATCTTTTGGCATTTCTAGGGCACAACATTGTGAACTGAACATGATTACTGAACATGTGAAACTCCAAATTGGCAACAGACCTGGGGAAGTTGGAATACACTGCAGCCATGGTGATGGAAGGAGTGAATGTTTAAGCTGGAGAATGGGACAGCAATCAAGCAGTGAAGAGAGTGCCCATTTAAAGTGGTGTATAGGTTGCCAATTAGGGGATATAACTTGGGTACTTCAGCAGAATCTTCTAAAAAGGAGAGTCATTGAATGTGTTGCAAGGTTTGTTTAAATATAACATTTTGTTCCTTTTGTATGTATAAGTTTGTATATAGTCTGAATCATTTAAGTCAACTTGCTGGCTAATGTTAACCAAGCATATTTGCATTATCCTCTATAATGTAGGAAATAGGTCAGGGATGTTTCCGAGGAAGGATCACTTGACCCGAAAGGGTAACTCTGATTTCTCTCCACAGATGATGCCAAACCTGCGGAGCTTTTCCACCAATTTCTGTTTTGGTTATGAATATTTCAGTATTGAATAATTCAATTGTTTACACCAACTAACTACTATGTGCAAGTATTACATTCACAGATATATAAGTGCCGATGCTCACATTAAGCTATGAATTTACAGCAGAGAAATATCCTTTAATAGCATGTCATGAGCAAATCTTTAAAAGGTACATTAACATACTGATTGTGTGACATAACAGAGCAGGCTCCCTTCAGTTTTAACTCCCTCTCTGTCAGTTGCAATAGCATTTTTATTTCCTTTTTTAGGATGTAAATATTACAATTTAATTATACTTAAATCAAAGATGAAGGAGAGCCAATTCCAAAGTTTTCTTGAGCAAAAGAGAATGGATGGTTATTACCTATTAAAGCCATAGGATGTAGAGAGGTAGTAGGCCATTCAGCCTATCAGGTCTGCTCTATCAGTCAATAGCATCTTGGCTGATATGATAATCTTCAACTCCATTTTCATGACTTTCTTTATAACCCTTGATTCTCTCACTGATTAAAACATGACTATCATATGTTTGAACATAGTTAATGACCCAGCCTCATCAGCCCTGTACAGTAAAGAATTCCACAGATTCATTAATCTCAGACAAGAAATCCCTCTTTCTCTCCATCTTAAAAGGGCAACCCTTTATTCTGAAATTACACCGTCTGGTCCTTGGCTCTCCCAATAGGGGAAATAACCTTTCTGCTTTTCTTCTGTCTAGCCCTGTAAGAATTTTGTACATTTCCATAAGATTGCATCTCATTCTTATAAACTTCAATGAATATAAGCCCAAACTACTCAACCTCATCATAAAAAAAAATCCCTCTGTAATGATTGTAATGAGATCAGCCAGGTTGACCTCACAGTATATGTGTTCCTTGATTGGAGCTGTTAATCTGATCCAATCAGGGAGCTCTGGCTGACTGATATAAACAGTGGATATTTTTGACTCTGAGAGCTGGTTTGAGGAAGTTGGACCGGTGTCAAATATTAAGTATGTGTAAATAAAGGGTGACTCAGTGATGGATACCGGCCTCTATGGTGTTACTTCACCTCTAAACTATGAATAGTCTAGTGAACCTTCACTGGACTATGTTGAATGGCAACATATATTTCCTTAACTAAGGGGTCCAAAACTGTCCACAGTATTCCAGTTGTGGTTTGACGAGGGCCATGTATAGTTTTAGCAAGACCTCCCTACTTTTATTATCCATTCCTTTTGAGATAAAGGCCAATATTCCATTTACTTTCCCTGTTCCCCACTGAACTTGGACACCAGCTACTGAGTCTGAGAAAAATAAGAAAATGCAGCATCAAAGATATTGAGGCCAGAATGACCATGATTTGTGAGAAGCTAATTTTAAAATCTGAGCTCACCATTTAGCAATATGAACAGAAATTACTTTTTTACATATCAGCAGAAGTATTAGTTAATTGATATTGGCAATAAAACTCAGACAAATATTCTATGACAAATCAAGACGTGCCAGTAGGAAAATCCCAGTGATGGAAACCTATTGAAACAATAGGATCACTCATTTACAAGAGCTAGAAGTTGATATTGTAAGATTGCACTGAAATATATAGGTACAGAAATAATTATCAGGAGACATTGGGTTTCCTGGCTTTAAAGTTGGTGAATTAGCAACAGTAGCTGAATGATGAAGGAACTCAGGTATAGTCGCGAAACTATTTCTTTATCCACACCTGGAATGTGGGCATTGCTAGCTGGGCCAGCTTTTATTGTCTATCCCTAGTTGCCCTGGAGAAGGTGGTGGGAAGCTGCCTCTTGAACCACCGTCGTCCATATGCTGTAGCTACGTCCACAGTGATGTTAGCAAGGAAGTCAATGAAGGTTAGTATGAAATCCAATGATAGTGATTCCAGATATGGTGCTCAAGGGCAGAGAAAACGAGATCAGGGAAAAGAACTTGCAAGTCTATCCAAGCATCATATCAATCTGGAAATGGCCCAACTAACGGCACAGTGGCTCAGTGGTTAGCATTGTTGTTTCACAGCACCGGGGATCCGGGTTTGGTTCCTGCCTCAGGTGACTGTGTGTAGAGTTTGCACATTCTCCCCGTGCCTGGACATTCTCCCTCCGCGCACTCTGGTTTCCTCCTACAATCCAAAGATGTGCAGGTCAGGTGAATTGGCCATGCTAAATTGCCCATAGTGTTAGGTACATTAGTCAGAGGGAAATAGGTCTGGATGGGTTACTTTTCGGAGGGTTGGTGTAGACTTCTTGGGCTGAAGGCCTGTTTCCACACTGCGAGGAATCTAATCTAACCATATCAAACGGGATAATCGTCCAAGGAATGGTTTCTGTTCACTGGCAGGTAGATATTGAACAATTTTCATTTTTATAAATGATATTCAAATGAACCATTGCAGTGTTGATAGTAGTGCATATTAGTAGAAAATTAATAGATTTTTTTTAATGATTAAGAAGTTGGTTTGTTGGCAGCATGCCAAGGTGACTTAGTTTAATTATATTAAAAGGCAAAAGCAATTAAATCTAATAATTATCACGTTGGCTGTCAAGAATTAGTGTAATAACAGAAATCCATTTGTGTCAGGTTGCCAGGATATTTGCAGAAGTAATTATGAAGTTCTCATAGGGGCACATTATTGACAGAACGAGCATTGGGACTGAAAATTTGCAAATAATGAAATCAAGGCTGCAAGATGAATCCCAAAAGTTACGTTGGTTTGCAAATGTTATTTGATGGAATGCTTAAATTGGACTGAGCAACGTGTAAAAGGAAACTGGTGCAATAAATGCTGACCAGCCAGTGACACCCACATCCCACGAATGAATTTTTAAAAATTCACTTAATTGTACTGCAGAATAAAAGTGCAAGTTCACACACTGAACACATTGCTGTTGTTTAACATTTATACAGCATCTTTAATATATAGTGAAATGTGATTTAAAATGTGTTGCTGGAAAAGCGCAGCAGGTCAGGCAGCATCAAAGGAACAGGAGAATTGACGTTCCGGCATAAGCCCTTCTCCTGTTCCTTTGATGCTGCCTGACCTGCTGTGCTTTTCCAGCAACATAATTTTAAGCTCTGATCTCCAGCATCTGCAGTCCTCACTTTCTCCTATATAGTGAAATGTTCCAAGTTCATTCACAGGACCATAATAAGCAGAATTTGATATGGTGAAACTATTCCTTGGACAATTATCCCATTTGACATAGTTAGTTGGACCATTTCCAGATGGATATGATGCTTGAATAGACTTGGGAGTTATTTTGCCTGATCCAGTTTTCCCTGACATGGTGATATTAAGGCAATGATCAAAGACATACATTTAACGAGCATCTTAAACAAGGACAGAGAGGCAGAGAAAATTGAGGAAGAAACTTTCTGCCTGAAGAATGGTAGAATGCTAAAAATCCAATATTAGCAGAAGACCAGAATTGGAGAAACACTGATAATGGGAGGATTGTAGAGATTGTCTCAGATTACAGAGGTAACGGGATGACAGGGAGGGATTTTAGCATAGTAGATTTTTTTAACACAAAGTTGATATAGGTTTGCAGGCACAGGGGTGATTTTTTGGGGTCACATATGAACACCTGTCAAATGCCACATTAGGAAATGTATGGTTTCTGGCTGTCGATGTATGAAAGATTGTGATTGTCACAGGATGAAAAAACTGCATCCCACCCATTATAGTTGGGTTCAAGACTTCAGACTGACTGATGTACAGGACAAAATGGCAAGGCAGTTAACCTCAGCCTTGTCTCAGCAGGCATTAACACTTCCTCATTAATAATTCTTCACACCAAAGGGCAATTCAGTAATCCTTCCAATCTATTATTAGGAGCATTTAATACAATTCTGAAAGTTGGGCGAGATGTCCAACAGGAGGTCAAATTAAACTCACTTTCACAGCATAAAATGTGGATTAGCAAGCAGAAAATATATGTATTTAATTGGTTTGACATCTCTTTGATACCCATTAAAATTTTCCATGATTGTCTAAAGTCAGAATTACCTGCTACCAATTCAGGCATCCTAGGTATTTTAATGTTTAAATAATGAATAAACCACGACCAATAATAACACTATCACGAGAAAAAGAAATTCTGCAGCACTCTGTGATATGTGGAGACCTTTCCAACCTATTATAAAACTCACTTTCACAGCGTAAATGTGGAATAGCGAACAGAAAAGTATTTTTAATTGGTTTGACATCGCTTTGATCCCCAATAAAACTTTTCTTTTTTCTGACTGCAAGGGACCTACATTTGTCTTCACTCATGTTTTCTCTTCACATACATATAGAAGCTTTCACAATCAATTTGTATGTTCTCTGCAAGCTTATTCTAGTACTCTAATTGCCCCCTCTTTATCAATCCTTTTGTTGTCTAACACTGTACTATGTCAGTGTTATGCCTGCGCTATGAGGCTGCTGCAAATGTCCTAAACTCACTGCATGTCCACTAGCCAGATGACCATTTTTTAAAGTCTGAGGTCAACAGTCCTCAGTCAAATCCAGGGAGATACCCTTTAGTCAGGGACTCCCAGTGCCACAAGTCAAAAGGCAGCCTCTGATATTATTCCAGAGCTTGAGTTTGATCTGGAGCCCTGAGGCTGCTCAGAGTCAGTCACTCTGAGGGCTTAGGTCATCCCTGGGTCCAGTGCAACAGTCTGGGAGGTTGCAGGATGACAGTAAAGGAGCTGTGCAGGTATTGGTCAGAGGTCTGGTCGCTCATCATTTGTGCTGCCCAGCCATGTCATTCAAGGGATGAACATGATCAGCCCTGGCAGTTTGTCCACTATGAGTCAAGTGTGGGGAGTCCTCAACAATCAATTCTTCAACCGGGAATTGGAGGCAGAGTACTGGAATGTGGAGGGATTAATATTGCTAAGTTGGGGCAACTCAATATATTTAAGGGAGGTAGGCTGAAGGGAAAGGTATAATGCAGGAGAGGAGTTATCTTCAAGAGTCAACATCTTCCCATCTTTCATAGGGGTCAGCAGATTACTAGATCTGACATGGTTACTTCATATCCATGAGTAAGGAGGAGCATTTGGGGAGACAAAGGTGTTAAAACATAGGAGATAGGAGCATGAGGAGGTCCTTTCAGCCTCCGAGCCTGCTCCACCATTCAATATGATTATGGCTAATCATTGAGCTCAGCACCCTAAATCCTGCCCTTCCCCACCATCCCTGGATAGTTTAACCACAAGAACTATATCTACCTCCTTAGATCATACAGGTATTTATGACGACCAGGTTTCCCAAGCTAAACTAGTCCCATTTGCCAGCATTTGGCCCATATCCCTCTAAACCTTTTCTATTCAGGTACCTGTCCAAATGTCTTTTAATTTTTTCCTGCCTCTGCCATTTCCTCTGACAGCTCAGTCCATGCGTGAACCACCCTCCATGTAAGGAGCTGCGTCTCAGGTTCCTTTTAAATCATTCCCCTCTCATCTTAAACCTATGCCCTCTTGTTTCAGTCTCCCCTACCCTTAGAAAAAGGTCTTGGCTATTAACCCAATCCATGCCTCTCCTCAAAACTCAAGCACTCCAGTCCTGGCAACATTCTGCAAATTTTTTCCACTCTTTTTCTAGTTTAACAACATCCTTCCTATAGCATGGAGACCAGAATTATGCACAGTATCCCAAAAGTGACCTGACCAATGCCTTGTACAGTTGTCCCAATTCCTGGATTCAATGCTCTGACCAGTGAAGGTAAGCATGCCAAATGCCCTCTTCACCACCCTGTCTACATGTTAAGTCACTTTCAAGGAACTCGGAGCCTGCACCCCTGGGTCCCTCTGTTCAAGCACACTCCCCAGAGCCCTACCATTAACTGTGTGGGTCCTGCTATGGTTTGCCTTGGCAAAATGCAACACATCGCATGTTTATTTATTAATATGGGTGTTGCTGGCTAAGCCAGCATTTATTGCCCATCTCTAGTTGCTTTGAGAGGGTGATAGTGAGCTGCCTTCTTGAATGCTGCAAACTATCTGCTCAGGGTTGACCCACAATGCCATTAGGGAGGGAATTCCAGGATTCTGACCCAGCGACAGTGGAGTAATAGTGATATAGTTTCAAGTGAGGATGGTGAGTGGCTTGGACAGGAACTTCAAGTTGGTGGTGTTCCCATATATCTGCTGCCCTTGTCCTTCTAGATGAAATGATCATGGGTTTGGAAGGTGCTCTCTGAGGATTTCTGCAGTGCACCTTGTGGATAGTACACATTGCTGCTATTGAGTGTCGATGGTGGAGGGCATGGATGGTTGTGAATGTGGTGCCAATCAAGCGGGCTACTTTGTCCTGGATGGTGTCAAGTTTCCTGAGTGTTGTTGGAGCTGCACCCATCCAGGCAGGTGGGGAGTATTCTATCACACTCCTGACTTATGCCTTGTAGATGGTAGACAGGCTTTTGGGAGTCAGGAGGTGAATCACTCACTGCAGTATTTCTAGCCTTTAACTTGCTCTTGTAGAAACTGTGTTTATGTGGTGAGTCCAGTTAAATTTCCACCTGAGGGAGGACGGTACGTGGTAATCATCAGGAGGTTTCCTTGCCCATGTTTAACCTGGAGCCACAAGACTTCATGGGATCTGCAGTGTCCCAAAATGGCCGAACCAATGTTCTGTACAGCCACAACACGACCTCCCAACTCCTATACTCAATGCTGTGACCAATAAAGGCAGGCATACGAAATGCCTTCACTACCCTGTCTACCTGTGACTCCACTTTCAAGAAACTATGAATCTGCAGCCCAAGGTCTCTTTGGTCGGCAGCACTCCCCAAGGACGTACCATTAAGTGGATTCTGGATTAGTGGTGCTGGAAGAGCACAGCAGTTCAGGCATCATCCAAGGAGCAGCGATCCATTTCCTGATGAAGGGCTGTTGCCCAAAACGTCGATTTCACTGCTCCTTGGATGCTGCCTGAACTGCTGTGCTCTTCCAGCACCACTAATCCAGAATCTAGTTTCCAGCATCTGCAGTCATTGTTTTAACCCCTTACCATTAAGTGTGTGAGTCCTGCCTTGATTTGCCTTTCCAAAATGCAGCACTTCACATCTAACTCCTGGCAATGTGTTCCTTTTCTACCATCAGCAGCACTGTCACTTCCATGTCTTCTGCCTCTGAACTGGATCCCATACCTCCTCCATTGCTAGACATAGACCGAGAGGGTCCTGGCTTGTCTTCCTGTGCCACCACTCGAGATGGAGCAGGGACGGAGATGCATGGGGTGCAGGAGGAGACAACAGAGAAACCAAAATCAAAACATCACGTTGCTCAGCTGGAAAGACAACAATGAAGTTGTGTGGATGCCTCAGAACCCAACACATGAGCCATGAGAATCTGACATCTGAGCTCAGGAGCCAAATGCTGCCAACCCCACTGCCGCCATCTCACATTTATCCACATTACACTGCATTTGTCCATTCATACAGCCTATCCAAATAATACTGCAACATCAGAACTGTTGAATCACTGGACTTGAAACATTAACTCAGCTTTCTCTCCATACTTTCTGCCAGACCAGCTGAGCAGTTTCTGCCTTTGTTTCTGATTTCCAGCTTATCCAGTTCTTCATTTTCTTTTGTATAACATATTTCCTGTCCCCCTGTCCCCCATTGTACCAGGACACTAATTAGGACTGCAGATCCCCCGGAAAAGGCTATTTTGTGTGTTGATGCTCAGTCCAAGACAGAGATTGATAATTCTCTCGATATGAGATGCATCAAGTAATATGGGAATACAGCAGGAAAGTGGCATTGTGATAGAACATCAGCCATGATCCAGATGAATGGCAGAGCAAGGGGCAAAATAGTCTATTCCTGCATCCACATTCCTATGAAATTATGATTTCTCTTTTTACAATCTTGATATCAGTTCTAAGCTTTCCTGTCATGATTTTGTCCAGTTGCCAAGCCATGGAGATGGGTTTCTGATGTTTCTGTTTCTGATTTTATCCGTTAATTTGGAGTAAAGGGCTAAGTGCACCTATGTTCCAATAATTGCTCCTGAGAATGCATCCAAGGAACTATGTCATGATGATGTTCAAATCACACAGGACTAAGACTCAATAGATGAAGGCACTAGCGAGGACCTGCTATATCATGCCAATGAATACAGTCTCAGGCAATACATGTCAACAGTCTGCACTAGCCTTGTGACGAACGCATTCCTGTATTCAATTGAAATTGGGAAATTTCATACCCATTGTATGTGTCAAGCCTACTGGGATCTTCTGTTGAAATTAAGTTGGGAACACCACTACCCATGGAAATTATCTTCCAACCTTTGGAGTATTCCATTCTTTCATCTGAAGGTAAGTGAACATCGAACACAGTATGAAGCAACAGAGACCAGAAAACTTAATTGTAAATCTTTGTTCACTCATCTACAAGCATCACACAAATCATTGCCTTTCACAACAGTCCCAGGGCAGCCTTTCAGCAGTAATGTAACTTTTAATCTTAAGGTGGCACTGCAAGCTAACGGAAATTGTTGAGAACACAAAGAACAAACAGAGATTGGTGAAAAAGTCAGAAATAAATAGACATAGAAAATAGAGAGGTACAGGCACGGTACAGGCCCTTTTGCCCTCGATGTTGTGTCGAGGATTAATCCTAATTTATTACTCCTAATAAAATAACCTAACCTATTCTCCCCTCAATTCGCTGCTGTCCATGTCCATGCCCAGCAGTTGCTTAAATGTCCCTCGTGACTCTGCTTCAACCATTACTGCTAACAATGCATTCCACGTGTTCTCAACTCTCTGCGTCAATAACCTATCTCTGACATCTCCTTTGTATCTTCCTCCTAACACCTCAAAACTATGACCCCTCATGGCAGTCAATTCTGCCCTGTGGAAAGGTCGCTGGCTATCGACTCTATCCATGTGTCTCATTACCTTGCACACCTTGATCAGGTCACCTCTATTCCTCCTTCTCTTGTAAAACAAGCCGTCCAGTCCAGGCAGCATCCTGGTAAACCTCCTTTGCACCCTCTTCAAAGCCTCCACATTTTTCCTTTAATAGGGCGACCAGAACTGGACACAATATTCCAAGTGTGGTCTCACCAGGGATTGGTAGAGCTGCAGCAAAACCTCGCGGCTCTTAAACTCGATCTCCCTGTTAATGAAAGCCAAAACACCATATGCTTTCTTAACAACCCTATCCACATAGGTGATAACTTTGAGGGATCTATGCACTTGAACACCAAGATCCCTCTGTTCCTCTACATTGCCAAAAATCCTGTCTTTAATCCTATATTCAGCATTCAAGTTCGACCTTCCAAAATGCATCACTTCACATTTATCCAGGTTGAACTCCATCTGCCATTTCTCAGCCCAGCTCTGCATCCTGTCAGTGTCACGCTGCAGCCTGCAGTAGCCCTCCATACTATCAACAGCACCATCAACCTAAATTTCATCGGCAAACTTACTAACCCACCCCTCAACCTCCTCATCCAAGTCATTTATAAAAATAATCAAGAGCAGAGGTCTAAGAATAGACCCCTGCGAGACACCAATCACCACTGACCTCCAGGAAGAATACTTTTCATCTACATCCACTCTCTGCCTTCTGTCAGCCAACCAATTCTGAATCCAGATAGCCAAGTCTCCCTGTATCCCATACCTCCTGACTTTATGAATGAGCCTACCATGGGGAACCTTATCAAATGCCTTGCTGAAGTCCATATACACCACATACACTGCTCGACCTTCGACAACCTGCTTTGTCACCTCCTCAAAAAACTCAGTAAGATTTGTGAGGCATGACCTGCCCCTCATGAAGCCATGCTGACATCTTTTAATCACTCAATGCTTTTCCAAATATTCATAAATCCTATCCTTCAGAATTCTTTCCAAAACCTTGCTGACCATAGATGTAAGACTGACTGGTCTGTAATGGTCAGGGATTTCCCTATTCCCCTTCTTGAAGAAAGGAACAACATTCGCCTCCCTCCAATCCTCAGGCACGACTCTCATGGAGAATGAGGAAGCAAAGATCTTTGCCAGCGGCTTAGCAATCTTGCTTCTCACTTCCTGGAGCAACCTAGGACAAATCTGATCTGGCCCTGGGGACTTACCAATCTTAATGTTTGCCAAAATTTCCTGCATATCAACTTCCTCAATCTCGATCTATTCAAGCCTGTTTCCCAGCTCCTCAAAGTGCTCATTCATAACAAGGTCCCTTTCCTTAGTGAAAACCAAAGCAAAAAAACACATTTAGGGCTTCCCCTATCTGCTCAGACTCCATGCACAATTTCCCTACTCTATCCCTGACTGGGCCTACCTTCTCTCTGATCATTCCCTTATTCCTCACATATGAGTAAAGTACCTTTGGGTTTTCTCTAATCCTTCTTGCCAAGCCTTTTTCGTGCCCCCTCCTGGCTCTCCTCAGTCCATTTCTGAGCTCCTTTCTCGTAAGGCTGTAATCTTCTAAAGCTGTGCCAGATCCCTGCTTCCTCCACCTTATGTATGTTGCCTTCTTCCTTTTGACGAGAAGCTTCTCCGTTCTCGTCATCCAAGGCTCATTAATCTTACCCCTTGTCTGTCTCAGAGGAACAAATTTGTGCATCACTCGCAACAACTGCTCCTTAAACAGTCTCCATGTGTCTGTTGTGCCCTTTCTGTGGAACAATTGCTCCCACTCTGTACTCCCCAACTCCTGTCTGATAGTGTCATAATTTCCTTTGCCCCAATTAAATATCTTCACTTGGTAACTGCTCCTTTCACTCTCCAAAGCTATGGTAGATGTGAGGCAGTTGTAGTCACTGTCACCAAAGCGTTCTCCCACCGTGAGATCTGACACTTGTCCTGGCTCATTGCTGTGCACCAAATCCAAAATGGCCTCTTCCCTTGTTGGTCTGTCTACATACTGAGTAAGGAAACCCTCCTGAATACACCTGACAAAAACGGCTCCATCCAAACCATCTGCACTGAGGAGGATCCAGTCAATATTGGGAAAGTTGAAGTCACCCATAACAACAACCCTGCTACAACTGCATTTTGCAAAGATATGCCAGCCTGTGAGTTCTTCCATTTCCCTGCTGCTATTAGGGGGCCTGTAGAAAACCACCAATGAGGTGGTTGCTCCCTTGCTGTTCCCAGCTTCCACCCATACTGACTAAATAAAATAAACATTGTTATTAAGAAGAGTTTCTGAAAATATTATAAGCGTGAGATTTTCCATTTAGCAGTTGGTGTGTTGAGCCATGATCATATAACAGTCAGCCTGTTGAAATTTTCGAGTATCCTATTCATATATCCAGAATATATACTGATTTGTAGTCAAACGAGAAACATCATTCTGATATTGAAATCAACACATTTTCACATTCAATAGGCAAGACTCTCCCTCGTGTATTTTTAATTGAACTTATTTTTCTAATTAACCTTTTCAGAGCTGTTATTATACACTTCTGCAGCCAGTAGGACTGGAACCCCTGTCTCCCAGTCCAGGGATAGGGACACTACCACTGCACCACGTGCAAGTCATTCCACATCCTACTACCTGTTGTTATAGACTCAGCCAGGCCATTTCAAAATATTTTACAAAGCTAGCCTAGACTCTAACTTATTATTTGAAAGGCAGGTGTGGAGTGGGTGGTCCAAGTGTGATGCAACTGGTCAAACAACTTGACTTTGTGCAAAACAGAATTGTTTCAAACACTACAGGTGAAACGCGAACAAAGAAAGCAGAATTTTGAATAACTTAGCTATTGCAAAACCTAACCGAACCCTATACAGTAACTTAACTAATTAACTGCTCCAAACCAGTTAAATCCCACAAGCATACCCCTTGGCAAAAAGGTAAATTCAAACAGGCAGGAGAAATTTCAGAGAACGTCAGAGGAATTGAAGCAACTCTCCTGGATTCACTTGTGTCTGCGACAGCTAAACCAAACTGGAAATGAACTGAACTGGGAGAACTGACCACTCCCTTTCATTGTTAAACTAGACTCTGCGGTACCTCTGCCTTTATAACCTCTCTTCAAAAATACCAAGGACAAATTATCATTTTTCAGGTGACAGCATTGTCACACTGTCCACTTAAAGTGCCTTCTCCTGAATTATCTTTGTAATGATTAGATTAATTTATGGCCTCTAGCCCTGATAGTAGTCACATGTGGAAACATGTTCTCTGATTAGCCATCCTTTACCCTCAAGGTGTCAATCAGGTCACTTCTCAGCCTTCTTGATCCTACAAAAAACAGCCACAGGATGTCTAAGCCATCCTGACAGGCTTGGACTCTCAGGTTCTGACATAGGTTCAGTGGTCAGCACTACTGCCTCACAGCACCAGGAAGTTGGTCTCCTTCCTATCAGAAAGATGTTGTGAAACTTGAAAGGGTTCAAAATAAATTTATAAGGATATTGCTAGGGTTGGAGGATTTGAGCTATAGGGAGCGATTGAATAAGCTGGGACAGTTGTCCCTGGAGTGTTGGAGCCTGAGGGGTGACCTTATAGAGGTTTATAAAATCATGAGGGGCATGGATAGGGTAAATAGACAAGGTCTTTTCCCTGGAATGGGAGAGTCCAGAATTAGAGGACGTAGGTTTAGGGTGAGAGGGGAAAGATATAAAAGAGGCATAAGGGGCAACTTTATCATGTAGGGGGTGGTGCATGTGTTGAATGAGCTGCCAGAGAAAGTGGTGGAGGCTAGTACAATTGCAACATTTAAAAGGTGTCTGGATGGGTATATGAATAGGAAGGGTTCGGAGGGATATGGGCAGTGTGCTGGCAGGTGGGAGTAGATTAGGCTGGGATATCTGGTTGGCATGGATGAGTTGGACCGAAGGGTCTGTTTCCGTGCTGTACATCTCTATGACTCCATGTGCAGGTGAGGTGAAATTGCTGTGCTAATTTGTACATACTGTTCAGGGATGTGCAGGTTATGTGCATTAGTCGGGGGTAAATGTAGAGGAATGGGGAATGGATTGGGTGGGTTACTCTTCGGAGGGTCGGTTGGACTTGTTGGGCCGAAGGTCCTGTTTCCACACTGTAGGGATTTTAATTCTAATTCTAAAGGAGGGGAGGGGAATATGTGTCTGGTGGTGGCATCCCATTGGAGGTGGCAGAAGTGGAGGCTAACGATCTCTGGATGTGAATGGTAGATGAGGACAAGAGGAACCCCATCACTGTTGCAGGAAGGAAGAGAGTGGGGGTGAGGGCTAAAATGCGGGAGATGGGTCGCACCCAGCTAAGGGCCCTGTCAACCATGGTTCCGGGAAATCCTCGGTTGAGGAAGAAGATGAAGATTTCAGAGGCTCCCTTGTCGAAGTTGGCATCATCGCGATGAAGGAATTGGGCAAATGAAAAAGAGTGGTGACAGACTTGCTGAGCTTTTCCAGCAATTGTAATTTTTGTGTATAATTTACAGCGTCTGCAGTTTTTTCAGTTTTTGTTATTTTAGTGTTGTATTTATTATAATTAAAACTGATGGCTTAATATTAACATATTTATATAAACACGACACAGTTAAATGTAACATTTTAAATAAGGTACATTAATTACATACAATCATTGTACACAGAAAGCTTGGAGTTAATTATTGGTTGTTAACATTACTGTTGAAACAGGCAGCTCCAAAACAAAGGTGCATCCAGTGAATTAACAATCAGAATGGGGAAATTCTTACATATTCTCAGTGATTATAATCTGAAATGTTCATTTTCTGTGTTTTTGATTTCAGGTGAATCTGAATCCTCCAGTAGCTTTCTGAAAGCAGACTGGACCACAGACTGGACCACAGACTGGGGATTGCTTCACAGAGCACCCACGTTCTCTCCGCAAATAAAACTCTGAGCTTCCAGTTGCCTGCCACTTCACCACATCACCTTGTTCCCTGTCAAACATCTCTGTCTCAGGTTAGCTGTAGTGCTCCATTGAAGCTCAGTGCAAACTGGAAGAACAGCACCTTATTTTCCATTTGCAAACTCCACAGCCTTCTGGACTCAACATCGAGTTCAATGATTTTAGTGCTTGAGGCACTTTCAGCTAAGTCCTTACTCCAACCGCACACCAGGCCTTGATATCACATGGTCTGCTATTACACACAGGCAGAAGTAGGTGCTGCAGATGCTGGAAATCAGTGTCTAAATTAGAGTGGTGTTGGAAAAGCACAGCAGGTCAGGCAGCATCCGAGGAGCAGGAAAATCTATATTTCGGGAAAAAGCCTGATGAAGGGCTTTTGCCCAAAACGTCGATTTTCCTGCTTCTTGGATGCTGCCTGACCTGCTGTGCTTTTCCAGCACCACTCTAATCTAGACTGCTATTACACACAACCCATTATTAGCCACTAATAGTTCCCATTCGTAGCTATTCATTCCCTTCGGCTAATCATTGTCCATTCCTTTGTCCAAGTGTTTTTCTCTGTCATTGGGCTCTATCTCCACTTATCATCTACTCCTTAACACCTACAATTGCTCTTTCTTCTCCATACAAAGCAAGTCGCTGCCGTCAGTTCTGAGGAAAGACCACTCAAACTGAAACGTTAACTCTGATTTCTCTCCACATATGCTGCCAGACCTGATGACCCTTTCCAGCAATTTCCGGTTTTGTTTCTGAATTACCAGCAGTTCCTCCTGAGTCCTATAGGTGACACTGTTTTCAAACTTTTGTCATCACAATCTGCTCCCCAGTTCTATTAGCCATCAATAGCTTATATCGCTGTGTACACTGACGGAGATCATTTGTGCCAATTGGCTTGTTCCTCTTATGATGGAACTTAAAACCAAGTGAAAACACATGAGTATAACCAAACAAAAGTTGACTTCAAGCCAAATAAGGACACAGCTTGTAGACGTTAAGGGGCATCTTGAAAAAAAGACAGAGCAGTGCAACGATAGAAAAGTTTAGGGAGCAAATTCCAGAACTTTAGGAGAAGACAGCTGAAGACATGACTGCCAATAATGAATGAAGGAAGGAAGGTGGGATTAAACAATTGATACAGTTGAATTTTCTTCCAGAGATTACCTTCCAGACCAAATTGATTTTGTCCTGCTCCAACTTTCCCAGGATCTGAATACACATTATGTCTCCCAGCTATCCTTCTTTGGATAACCAACATGAACTTGCCATCAAATAAAGACCAATTAACCCTCTGAAAACCTTTTAAAATGATTCAATGTTATGGATAAGTCTCAAAAATAAATGCACAAGCACCCAACTAGTTCATTAATGCCCATCACGGAAGGAAGCTGCAATCTTTACCTGGTCTGCCTCCAGGCCTACAGTAATATGTTTGGCACCTGGCTTAGTTACCATATGTTCCTGAAGCTGACATTCTGCTCTTTGGAATTTTAAAAAAGCCTTTTGCAACTGCAAGCCAGCATTTGTTGTCTGTTCCTAATGCGCTTGAATTGAATCACTTGCCATGCTATTTCAAAGGGCATTTAAGATTTAAGCACATTGCTGTGAGTCTGGACTTACACATGGACTGGATGAGGAGAACAGATTTCCTTCCAAGCAGGAGACTTTTGAACCAGATGGATTTTTCTACCATTCAATGATGACTCTGTGGTCATTGCTTTTGGAACGAGGGTTCCTTTCAGATTTATTTATTAAATTTAAAGTCCACCAGCTACCACATTGGGATTTGAACCCTTCCTTGCCCTTGTGCATTCCTGCATCCCATCCCACTCTCATCACTCGTCACAGTTCTGATCTTGCAGAATGCTCTTTGGCACATCACTGAGGGCTTCTCAATAACCAAAGACAAAAGACCACCTCTGTACCCACCCATTCTCAAACCCCTCACCCCCACCCCCCCATTCCTGGCATAGGGTCAAATCTTAAACACTGACAAATCCAATCACTGTTTGTTACAACAGCTGAGATTCTTAATTGTTCCATCTGCCAAGGGTTAAAATTGTGTTGGGGTCCGAATGATATCATCAGCACCGGAGCCTTAAATTTGGATGAAGCCTTGATATGACTTTGTTGGGGGAAGGGGGGTCTGGCGGTCTCATAGGTTAGTCAGATGTACTTTTTAAACCAGCATGTAGCACAAAACCAGAAAGTATCAGCGTATTACTGACAAAGTGCACTTTTACAAGCATGGTCTGGCCTGCAGCTGTAGGTAATGATGGTAGCAGACACTTGTACAAACCCTCTCCCTCCGTCAGGTCATGATGGTTCTGATGGAGTTGATTTACTGAGTTCCTTTTCAGTTGAGCAATCAATAGCATCCTGATTCACATTTTGGCCATTTCTAGGAAAATGCCTATTTCTCTGACCTCTTCACACAACAATGCAGGTTCCACACCTTTATCAGCCAGTTCACGTTGTACAGTAACCTTCCCTTTATCACCTGATGAAGGAGCAGCACTTTGTAAGCTAGTGCTTCCAATTAAACCTGTTGGACTATAACCTGGTGTTGTGTGATTTTTAACTTTGTACTCCCCATTATCGGGGTCCAAGAGAAATTCCGGATGCTTGGGATGCGGATAATGGAGATGTTACTGGTAAAAGTAATTGAAAGGGAATATGGAGCAGATTCTTTATTAAAGGCCGTTTAACACTTGCTTTATCAATAAAGAATCACCTTTTGTGGCCAGTTAAACCGGAATTACTGAATGGCCATGATCGCCCATTTTTAAAATGTACATTCAGTATCTGAAAATGATGACTCAAATTAGAATATAGAACATAGAACTGTACGGAGCAGGAACAAGCCTTTTGGTTCATGATGTTGTGCCAAACATGATGCCAAATTAAACTAATACCTCTGCCTGCCCATGGTTCATATCTGTCCATTCATTGCTTATCTGAAATGCCCCTATTGTATCTGCCTCTACCACTACCCCGGCAGCATGTTCCTGACACCTATCCCTTTCTGTGTAAAAAACCTGTCCTTCATATCTCCTTTGAACTCCCCCCACCTTACTGTGAATGCATGTTCTCCCAGTCTCCTCTAATCTTTCTCATGACACCAGGCCCCCCAATCCCCATGGGTGATATCTAGCGGAGAGGTGACTGTAATTCCCACAATTCCTGTTTTCCCTGCTGCCAAACAAAGAAGCTGACTTCTTCCTGATTATTTCTTATTACCCAGGAAATAATACAATCACTCCCTTTCTAATTGATACTAATCCATAAACGTACTTCTCAAATATTCCAAGTTACAGATTCCTTCAAGAAATTATCAATTTTTCAATCTGTAATGTTTCTAATCAAAGATTTTTATAGGTTTTTGGAACATCCCTACTACCAAACTTGGACTAAGAAGTGCCTTGTATTGTTGAGCAGAGACACACCAAGATGAACATGTACTCGGAAGTATATGACTGTGTCCCTGTGTGAGTTTTCTTCAAATCTGATCAGAACGTTTATTGTAGGTACCATAGAACACTTAATAGAATGCTATTTTTCATTGTATGTCTGCTTTAACAAAAACTTAATATTTAATCCAGTTATTTGAATGGGCTCTCATTTCATCTGGTGGTGCTCACATCAGTCAAACATAAAAGGTTAAATCCTAGAAAACTTATTTTAGCTACTCCTTAACTTTTTTCTGACAGTAGGTGCTGGTAGCAATTTTGGTTTTGGCATTTAAACCTCCTCTACATCTGATTTGTCGAATTTCAATCTCCTCTTCTATTGCACTGAAAGAGAAAATTTGTGTATGTTCACTTGTAAACATAGAGTGCGTACCAACTGTTAGAAGATGTTCTTACAACTAAAACTAAAGGTTTGAGCTGTGTGCCATTTTTTGAAGTGCACATTTCCCATGCATGCAAACAAAGAAACCTGAGTATGGCCAGGTCTGAGAGGAAACAAAGGGTTAAGCTTGCCCCTTCATGCATCTTCATCCTTTTGTCACTCAATACTTGCCACTCTATTCCAGTCCACCACTGAACCTATTGTCTTGCTTTATCAGGAATTACTGTGCTGTCGTGCATGTTTTACACTTTTCTATGCACTTTATGCTGCCCTGTGTATGACTGTACTCCCGTGTAGTCTGTCTGTTCATACAGCACCTTAGTCCTGGAGGAACACTGTCTTGTTTTTACTGGACCAGTTGTATATGGTGGAAATGCTAAATAAAGCTACTCCACCCAATCCTTTTGTTTTGCTGCTCCCTCCCCTTCCCCATTTTTCCTGCCTCGCAGCTTTCTGAAAAATGTCACATCTCTGATGTTTTTCCAGTTCTGATGAAGCATTCCTGCTTGCCTCCCTCCCTCACAATGATGGTCAACAGTCGCGACCTGGCCAGCATCTTCTATTCCAACTCTCAGCCTCCACAGCAACCTCATTCCATTTAACTCTAAAGCATTAATGGTTGCCATGAAGGTGACAGTGAACAGCCCACTTCCCTAAGCAGGAAGCTAAGAGTGAGAAGCAGCACCTGCATACCTTCAGGGAACAAAGGAAAGGTGGGCATAGTTTCCTAGCTGGACACCTCCTCACATTGGCTGAATCATGAGAATGGTGACTCAGCTAATCACCTCCATCTCGAAATGATGACATGTCTCTCCTGAGTTGTGCTTCCTCTTCATGGATCCCTTCAATCGACGCAAGCTGTATCATGTCACATTCGTGGGATGAATCATCTTTTGTTGAATCGCACTCACTTCCTCATGCCCTTCACAATGCTGTGCCCATTCTCAAAGTCTAAGCGAACTATTATCTTATTGAGTCACGCTTCCTAATCTTTTCCTTGTCAGTTGTTAGATAATAGCAGAGATGTCAATGCAAGAGGATCACTATTCATGAGAAATTCATGCATAAATTTGTTAGAATAATGTCAAATGTAATTTGAAGCATCAAAACTTTTGCATATGGTGAGTAATTTGAGTTTGGAGCATACTGTCTGGAAGTGTAGTGCAGGCAGGTTCATAGAATCCCTACAGTGTGGAAACAGGCCATTTGGCCCAACAAGTCGACCCTCCAAAGAGTAACTCACCCAGACACATTCCCTTGCCCTATATTTACCCCTGACTGATACACCTAACCCACAATCTGTGAATACTGTGGGCAATTTAGCATGGCCAATCCACCTAACCTGCACATCTTTGAATTGTGGGAAGAAACCCACACAGACACGGGGAGAATGTGCAAACCCCATACAACTGTTTGCCCAACGTTGGAATCAAACCTAGGTCCTGGCTCTGGGAGGTAGCGGTGCTAACCGCAGAGCCACAGAAGCAACATTCAGGGAGAAAAGCAAGAGAATGGCACCCAGTTAGATCAGCCATGATTCTTTTGAATGACAGAATAGTTCAAGGGGTTGAATGACCTTATAGCCTTATGGTTTTATGACGTTCATGCAGGGAGCCAGTGTGGACTTGATGGGTTGAATCGCCTCCTTCAGTACCATAACAAATCAGTGAATTCAGTGACTCTGTGAATTCTACTTATGATACAGTTTAAGAAACAGAGACATGACTGCAGAGTGATCATGAATGGGACTGCAAATGCAGGGACATTCAATATTTAGGAAGGATGGACAAATAGGGAAAGGAGGTTGGAATAGCAGTGTTAATAAAGGAGTAAATCAGTGTAAGAAAGTAAGAACATTGGCTCAGAAAATCATGGCATGGAGTCTGTATGGGCAGAGATAAGAAACACCAAGAGCAGAAAATACTATTGGGGGTTGTCTGTAGACCCTCAAACAATAGCAGAGATATATGGGAAAGCATTAAACAGGGGAGTAGAGATGTTTGCAATGAGAATACAATTGTAATTATAGGTTATTTTGATCCATGTATAGATTGGATGAATCAAATTAGCCAGAAAACTGCAGAAGAGGATTTCCTGGATTGTATGTGTATTTTTTTTTTGTCCAAAATGTTGAACAACCAACTGGAGAACAGACTATCCTAGACTGTGTATTGTGCAGTGAGTAAGGATTAATTAACAATCTTGTTGCGTGGGGTCTATTCTAATATGGTAGAATAGTTTATTAAGATGGATAGTGAGGAAGTTAAATACGAAATTAGGGTCCTGAATCTGTATAAAGGGAATGATGAGGATTGGCAATGATATCGGGAAACTTACAAAAATGGCTGGCAATTGATAGATAATATTGAATATTTAACAAAAATATGCATGAGTTACAACTATTCTTCATTCCTACTTAGTGCAACAATAAAACAGGAATGGTGGCTCAACCAAGGCTTAATGCTGTTGACATCAATGTTTTCTTTTATTTGTCTTTTTCTGACTCTATGTGTATGTAGGTGTCTAAAGGGGCAGAATTTCATTCATTAAAATTATATGTTGACAGTTCATAGTTTTGATGAACAATAGTTAGGACTTACATAATTGTATCTTAAGCATGGGAATCTGGTCAGTGTTTTGTTAACCTGATTCCATTAGACAGATAAATTGGGAAGTTGGCATGCTTTCATCAAGACATTAATTTACATGGGGTCCAATGGACTAGTGGAGTTCAAGAATCAGTGCACATTCCTATGTGGATCCTAACAGTGCAGAAGGTGCTGATGAAGTTGAATTGGTGAGTTGCTGCAGAGTATCTTCTAGATACTGAGCACTGCTGCCACTGTGTGTCAATGGAGGGAGACAATGCTCAAGATGATGAATGGGCTGTTAATCAATGGCTTCTTCCTCCTGGATGGTGATGAATTTCTAGAGTATTTTTGGAGCTGCAGTTACCAAGACAAGTGATGAGAATTCCACCACGCTTTTGACTTGCATTCCCTAAATATTGGACAGACTTTAAGAGACAGGAAGTAAGTTACCTGCTGCAGAATTTCCAGACTCTGAAAAACAGCCCATGCCAGATTTGAAATGTCAACTCAGTTGCCCTCTCTGCAGTTTATGTCAAATCTGCTCATACTGTACCGAACAGATCTGACTGCTGCAGTGACCACAATATTTACATGATTGGTCCGGCTCAGTTTGTGATTTAATGATGACCCCCCCAGGCCTTTCATATTGCGGAAATTAACAATGGTAGTGTTGGCAAGAAGGGACTACTTGATTTTACTTATTGGAGAAATTCATTGTCTGACACTTGATACAAATGCTTTTTGCTACTTATTAGCTCAATATCGTCCAAGTCTTGTTGCAACAGGACTACAGACTCCTTCAGTATTTGAGGAGTTGTAAACAAATAAACATTGCGCAATATTCAGTGAACATCTCACTTCTGACCTTATGATGGATGGAACGTATAAAAGATGTAAAAGGTATGGAAAGTATAAACGTTTGAACACACATACGAACAGATTCAAAAACAGCTTCTTCCTTGCTGGTATCAGACTTTAGAATGAACCTCTCAAATGTTGATCTCTCTTTCTCTCTCTCTCTCTCTCTCTCTCTCTCTCTCTCTCTCTCTCTGTGCACCTTCTCTGCGGCTGTAACAGTGTATGCTGCAGTTGTGTACGTTTAATGATGACAAAGGTATCATCTACATACCGGATCCAAAGTTTGGGTTGGATGATGGGGGGGGGGCTATCTATTCTAAGTGTTAGATTACTGCTTTTGGACACAATTGGAAGAAACTTACCACCACATCAATAATATCTTCACTAGAATAAAGTTCACGAAAGAAGAGGCAAACAACAATAGACTCCCCTTTCTAAACATATTAGTGGAATGCACACCTACCTGGGAAACTCCAGACTAGTATGTACAGGAAGAGCACGCATACAGACCAGACAGTGAACAATAACAGCAACCACCCCAGCACCCACAAACAAAGCTGCTTAGGACATTATTTAAATGGGCAAGGATGCACTGCAGCAACCCAGGACTCCAGAAGGCAGAACAGGAACACTCAATCAAAGGATTTAAATGAAACGGATACCTCAAGAACACTATCCTCTGATACTTATGCAACAAACCGAAAGAAGAAAACACTACACAATCAGATAAGATTATGAGCATACTGCACATCAAAGACATTTCAGAAATGACTACCCAACTACTCAGACCCCAAGGAATCTTAGTGGCCCACAAACCAGTAAACACCTTTCACCAGCTCCTCACAAAGATTAAATACCCAACACCCACAGCCAACAGGACAAACATTATCTACAAGATGCCCTGCCAAGACTGAGAAATACTACATACGACAAACAGGAAAAAATCTGACCATACGAGCACACAAACATCAGTTCGCTATTGCCATACACTACCAGCACTCTCTCATTTCTAACCACACAGAAAACGAAGGACACAAATTCAACTGGGGCAATGTAACCATCCTAGCACAGGCAAAACAGAGACATGCCAGAGAATTCCTTGAAGTCTGGCACACCAATCGGAACTCAATCAATAAGCACATTGAACTGGATCGCATATACAAGCCATTAAGATACAGAACGAGAAGTACCAAAAAACAAAGACACATGAACACCAGATAGGACAGGTCGCCAACACTTTATCGATGACGCACTGACGATGTCAACTAGCAAGGTGATGAAACGTCTACAAAAAAACATACCAGGTCAGTGAACTAATCTATAACCTGAGTAAATTTGGATATAATTAGACAGAATATGCAGGTTTTTCAAACTGTACTTGTGATTGATATCTGTGTTAATAGACAGCAGTAAAATGCCACACCCAGTTGTGGTTCAACTTTTGCAAACTAGCTGCAATAAGACATTGATGAACATGCAAAATGGATTATTTTCTCAGTCTTTGAATATTTACCATGTTCAGTTACATTGCAATCTCATCGTTTGACTTTAATCAATCACATATTTAGAAGTTCTCTGGTGTTGACTAATTCTAATCCCTATCTCCATCAATGTGGCTCACCGGTTAGCACTGCTACCTCACAGTGCCAGAGCCCAGGTTCAAATTCGCTTTCTATATGGAGTTTACATATCCTCCCCATATCTGTGTGGATTTCTTCTGGCTATTCTGATTTCCTCCCACTGTCGAAAGATGCGCAGGTTAGGTGGATTAGCCATGCTAAATTGCTCATAGTATTTAGGGATGTGCAGGCTAGGTGGGTCAGCCATGGGAAATGCAAGGTTACAGGGATAGCATAAAGGGTGGGTCTGAGTGAAATGCTCTTTGGACAGTCTATGTGGACTCGATAGGTCTTCCACACCATATGGTTTCTATGGTTCTATGAATATTAAACTTTGGGGGTGATGGGGCCCCTCTAGTGCCACAGTGATAGTGTCTCTACTCTGTACTGGGAGACATGGGCTCAAGTCCCATCTATTCCAGAGGTTTGTAATAATGTCTCTGAACAGGTTGATTAGAAAAATAAGTTTAAAAGAAGCATAAAGCTCCAACACTGAGAAAAACAATGCATGCTACGATTCACAGGCAGATCATTGAGAAAATAGCAATGTAGCTTCAATGCAAAATTCTCATTATTGATATACATTTAAAAAGCAGGGATTGAGTGTGTTAATGTATGATTATTTAAAGACAGCAGAACTTATTTCACACTAAGACATTATTTATAATTTGTCTTAACGTTTTCAGTATTGAGGTATACTTTTGTATAGGATGTCAAAGGAGAGCTGGGTTTGTTATATTTCTGCAACCTTCCACCTGATGAAGTCCAATCCCAGGCTCATTGCTTTGGAGGGAGGATCACAGAAACTGTCCAACTCAGACATGTTTAGGAATTAACTGAAATTGAAGTTAGAATGATTGTCACAAGTTGCCCACCTATCCTGTAGTGATCCAGTAAATATTGTATGCCAACACCTGAATAATCATTGGCACACAGGAAATGCCCGAGAAGGAAAAGCCATCTAAAACTACCCACAACATATACTAGCCCAACATGTTCTGTATACTTGTTAATGGGGTTCCAGTATGTTTGTGTCTGATTAGTACTCTTTGTATGCCCTGCTGTTAAGCAGGCAGTTGGTGAGGGAAGTACATTTATCACATTGGGTAAAGGAGGACCTCTTTTCACAAGGCAAAGGGATGACATGATTCCATGCTTTTTATAGTGTATAAGACTTATTTGTAAGCACAACGTTTATGCATCATTCTTTTTACGCTCAGTATCAGAGAGAGATGAAAGTCTAAAGAAGTGCTGTTTTTGGATGTATGTGACAGTCCCAGGTTCCAAATATGAGATGCTGTTGTTGCTCTGCATTTGCTTCAGTTAAGCCACTGGCTGTACCCACATTTGCACATTGGGAGTTGGCTGGTTTATCCCAGGATATATAACTGAACTATGTATCTGTTGTCTACTGCATTTGTGAGGTGTTAAAGAACTGATTGTGGTCACAAGACCTTGGATTGATATAGGGCTTATAATCTAGTATTAACATTTGAATGTACTTCACAAAAGCATTGCCAAAAAACATTTTTCACATAAGGAAATGTGAGGATAGCTGATGTTTTCTCAGAGTTGAAATGTCTAATACTAAGGGACATGCATTTAAGGTGTTGGGGGAAAGATCAAAGGAAATGTGATGGGCAAATACTTTACACAGAGAGTGGTAGCATTCTGGAGCACGCTGCCAGGGATGGTGGTGGAGGCAGAAACAACAGGAGCATTTAAAGGACTTTTAGATAAGCACATGAATATGCAAGGAAGGATATGGACCAAAGGCAAGCAAAAGGCATTAGTTTACTTGAGTGTCATGTTCGACCTAACATCATGCACTGAAGAGCCCATTCCAGTGCTATATAGTTCTATGTTCCATGACTAAAAGCTTTGCAAAGTGATATAGGAGTCTTTCTAAGAATGAGGATGAGGCACAGAGATTTAAGGAAGGAATTCTAGAATCTGCATTTGAGACAACTGAAGGTAATGATGAAATGAAGGAGTTTTGGGATGCCGAATCCACCAGAGTGAACGATTCCAAAGGGTTCTAGAGCTGAGGAGGTGACAGGAATAGCAAGCAAGCAATATCCAAGCTGTGCTGCACATAATCTGAAGGTATTTAAATGTGGATAGCAGGGGTCAGAGCGAGTAAAATAAACTACTAAAAAACTGACAAAAGAGCATTCTGAAACAAGATAAAAGGTGGCACAGAGGCTTAGTGGTTAGCACTGCTGCCTCACAGCACCAGGAACCTGGATTCAATTCCACCCTCCGGCGACTATCTGTGTAGAGTTTGCACATTCTTCCCATGTCTGCATGGTTTATGCCGGGTGCTCTTGTTCCGTCCCACAATCCAAAGATGTGCAGGTTAATTGGATTGGCTAATCTAAATTACCCATCGTGATCAGAGATGTGTCGGTTAGGTGCATTAGTCATAGGAAATGCAGGGTCACAGGAATAGGAGAGGGGAATGGGTTTGAGTGGGATGATCTTTAGAGGGTTGTTGAGCCAAAGGGCCTGTTTCCACATTATATGGATTCAATGTATGTGAAACAAAATCTTATCAAGACTTTGCTCTGATTAAGGAAATCCTACAATGGCTACTCCAATAGTTGTCACGCTCTAACAAAGAAAATTGATCTTTAGTTTTGATGGATGCCTTAAACTGACTGCTTGCTCTGAAAAGCCTGGCAGCTAGAAAATCAATCACAACACACCCAGTCAGGGAAAAGCAGGAGACATTGACTGATTTACTGGCACTCAAAACCTTTCACATGTAAGAGCAGCTTTCAAGGAAGAACACTCGGATTATTCAAGGACAATATTATATCTTTTCTCCAGGCTCCATTTATTAAAGGGATATGCATTAGATATTCTACAAGTAAAATGACTTCAAGGAAAAAGGATGTCAATATACCTTAATGGAAATATACCAATTGCTGACATCCATAAAATATTAATTAATCCCTACTGTGAGCCCTTTAAAGGACATAATTTTTACAACCTTTAAGATTATTAAGCTTCTAAATGCATATGGGCACCAATTCTTCAAAGTACCAACAGGACAAATATTTTTCATTTTTATTTTTATCCATTCCAACTTTCTTCTGAAGGTGATCACTCAGCCTCTCCTGTAGTACAGAGTGCTAGAGTAGGATTCCATAGTTGAGAGAAAAGCATAGCAGATCAGACAGCATTGAGGAACAGGAGAATCGGCGTTTCAGGCAAGTGCCCTTCATCAGGATTCCATTGTTACTGGATGAACACATGTCCCACTCATTCCTCATACACATGACTAAACAACAACTTTTCGAAGACTGTTGATAGAATATTTCATCAACCAAAACCTTTCCTTTCTTTCATTCAGCTAAAATAAAGTCAATATAAGAACCCAAAGAAGTGTACATGCTTTAAATCAGAAACAAAAATGGAAATTGCTGGAAAAGCTCAGCACATTCAACCCGTAACGTTAACTCTGATTTCTCTTTACAGGAGCTCTCAGACCTTCTCTCCCAGCAATTTCTGTTTTTCTTTCTCATTATGGGGCTGCTTCTAATTAAAGAGTGACAACAGGGTGATGAGGTTAACCTGTCAGTCATCATGGTTTGGGCAAAGGGCCAGGCTGGGAAGGCAAGGACTTCATGGAGACCTCAGCCAGTTTTGGAATTGACCCCATGCTATTGGTGTCACTGTATATCACTAACCAGCTGTGCAGCCAACTGAGCTAACTAACCCCACCATTCAGATCTCCCACAATGTAGAACATAGACCACAGAACATAGAACATAGCAGTACATGCCTTCTATGTTGCACCAACCTGTGAAACCGATCTAAAGCCCATCTAACATACACTGATCCATTGTCATCCATATGTTTAACCAATGACCATTTAAATGCCCTTAATGTTGGTGAGTCCATTACTGTTGCAGGCTGGGCATTCCACGCCCAGTTTGATTCTACATTACCACAACAGTTTGGTTTCCAAAGTCGTAATGTTCATCGGGTGTCTAGGATCTCTGCAGCCCTCCAACTTATCTCTAGTTTGCACTGATTTTGTTTTCTGTTCTATCATTGATGTCTGTGCTTTCATCTATTTGGGACCAAAACTCTTTAATTCCATCCCCAAAGCTCTCATCGCTTGGTCTCTCCACTCCCAAGTCTTCTTTCAAAGAAATGTTTCAAAAGTTCTTGGACTAAACCTTTGATCTCCTATTGCTAATAATTTCTCATGTGGCTCAGCATCAGGGTGGCACAGTGGCTCAGTGGTTAGCACTGCTGCCTCACAGTACCAGGGTCCCAGGTTCGATTCTAGCACTGGGTGACTGTCAGTGTGGAGTTTGCACATTCTCCCTGTGCCTACATGGGTTTCCTCTGGGTGCTCCGGTTTCTTCCCACAATTCAGGTGAATTGCCCATAGTGTTAGGCACATTAGTCAAAGGGAATGGGACTGGGTGGGTTATTCTTCAGAGGATTGGTGTGGACCTGTTTCCATACTGTAGGGACTCTAATCTAAACAAAAATGCAGATTGATAATGCTGCTACTACATTCTTTGGAATGCTCTGCTATGTATCTACTTGACTCACTCAGCTAGATGATCAGCATCGGATGGAAATGGAGTGAGTTCTCACAATAGTTGTGGTAATTCAAGGAGACCTGCCTCCTCAGTTTACCCAGCTTACAATACAAAGCGCACAAAGACCTGGTATCAAGTGTCTCCGTTGTCTTTTCTATCTTTTGTACTAGGGATCTATGTGAAGGTAATTGGACTGAAAGCATTGTGATTCATTGCTCCTATCATTATTAGATAGCAAACCTTAAATCTGACACAGGATGAAAGCTGCAAAAAACAACAAAACTTAATAAGGGGTAAACTTAATAATCAGGCAGCGACAGCAAAGAACCACAATTCACGATTGGTAATGCGATGTTGGAGACCTTTTCCTGACCCACATTCTCCTCAAGTGCAACTGAGAACCTCAAGATCATGAGTGGGCTGGTCCGAGTAGATAATGTGAAGTTATTTCCACTTGTAAAAGAAACAAGAAAGAGAGGGCATAGATCCAAAATAATGCGCAAATGAAGCAATGGTGAAAGAAAAGATAAGAGGTCACATTGCAGCTGTACAGGACATTGGTTAGGCTACTTTGGAATATTGCGTGCAATTCGGGTCTCCTTCCTATCAGAAGGATGTTGTGAAATTTGATTGGGTTCAGAAAAGATTTACAAGGATGTTGCCAGGGTTGAAAGAATTGAACTACAGGGAGAGGTTGAATAGGCTGAGGCTGTTTTCCCTGGAACGTCGGAGGCTGAGGGGTGACCTTATAGAGGTTTATAAACTCAGGAGGGGTATGGATAGAATAAATAGACAAGGTCTTTTCCCTGGAGTGGAGGAGTCCAGAACTAGATTTAGGGTGAGAATGGAAACACTTAAAAGGGAACAAAGGAGTAATTTTTTCACATGGAGGGTGGTGCGTGTATGGAATGAGCTGCCAGAGGAAGTGGTGGAGATTGGTACAATTACGGCATTTAAAACGCGTCTGGATTGCTAGGAAGGGCTGAAGGGGATATGGGCCAAGTGCTGACAAATGGGACTAGATTAGGTTGGGATATCTGGTCGGCATGGACGAGTTGGACCGAAGGATCTGTTTTCATGTAGTACAGCTCTCTGACTCTATAAACCTTTTAGGTAGTTGGGAAATGGAATTCACTGCCTGGAAATGTGGTGGAGGCATTCAACAGAGCATTGAATCATTTTTTCGATGTGCATTTTAATGGAGGAGAGGCAGGAGATCGGTAAAATATATAGCACGTTAGCGACTGTGCAGGTACAATGGGCCAAACAGCCTGCTTCTACACTGCAATAATTCTGTTATTGTGCGATTCTGTCAAGTTGATGAGCTTATCTGTAGAGTTACAAGAGAAGATTCCAAAATTGTAATCTAGATGTTGAGTCCAAGTGACATAATAAAACATTGGGGCAAGAGTCAATTAATCACTGGCTTGTGATCACTCCAAGATAACAATCAAAATATAGTACTGATTTAGATTTTGGTTTTATTGTCAATTGTACTCAAGTACAGAGGTACATGAGTCAAAAAGTGTGGTGCTTTTTGAGCCAAAAAGTGAGTCAAAAAGCAGATCAGACAGCATTCGAGGAGCAGGAAAATCAACATTTCGGGCACAAGCCCTTCATCAGGAGTAGTGAGAAGAGTACACACACAGCACCATCTTAGTCACCAAGGTACCTGGGTACAAATAAAACTTAATGCAACAAAATAATCAGAGAAACAAGAGTTAAAAACTTAAGCATTTTTTCACAGAATTATTAAAAAAGAAATAAGTTAACAGTTAACATTAAAGTCTTTCGTGAAAACACCAAATCAAGGGGGAAAAAAGAGAAAAATGGGGGAAAAAGCGAAAGAAACAATAAATAACAGAAGGAGTGGAGGAGTTCTGGTTGGAGTGTCTTACTCTGCTGCCAACTTGACAGGACACATTTTAAGAAGATAGTTTCATCAACGGGATAAGAAGGTCAATTAAATCACGGCCCTGGGTAAATATTGTCAAACCACTGAGTCCACACTTCAGTTCATCACTGAACTGATATGGAGCTACACAATGGATCAATTCTGAAGTAGAGTTGTCAGCAAAAGTGAAACAATAAATTAACCTAGCATATGTCTTCTAACATATAACTAAATGTACATTAAATTTGCAGTTATTTTTGTTGGAAGCAATCAAGAGAGGGTTACATTGATGAGAAAACTGCAGTGTATCGATCATTGTAAGACCTCACTTTTTACTGGCATATTTAGAGCTTTGTCTTTTTAAACTTGAGCTGCCAGACAGTAACTGCAACCTATTATCTAAATCTAATAAATGACAGATTAGAAGCAAAAATGAGAAACAAAGAAAAATGCAGATTGCTTGTTAATGAAAAGGGACAATATTTTGTATTCTGCACAGTACTGTGCACTGTTTCATCAAGTGAAATCAATGGTAACATCTTCCACATACAATAATATATGCTTAGCACATTCATCAAAGTGTATAGCTATAGGAAATCACAAACAACTGTATCTCCCAGCTGAAAAGTCCTGATTAAAATTCAGTATACGTGGTAAAAGCAACAAAGATTTGTATTCATGTCTGCACAATTTGGAATTGAATGGATCTTTAAAATGCTAACCCTAATTGTATATTTTAACCTGCTTGAATAATTATATTTGTGAGAGACCCCTTCAGTAAGGGAGATAGGAATTTTAATGAATGCTTGAACACAAAGCTACTAATTCTCTTTTATATTTCCTAAGTGGCAGATTTCTTATTTCTGTTCGCCAAGATGCCAGCAATAATTTTGTAAAAAGAGAAAAATCTATTTTTTACTGGTTGCATGTGCTATGGTCTGGGATTTTAATTCACGATCATTCTCTTGTTACTATGGCAGTGATCACAGACAGGCCTTTCCTACATATTACATTACACTATTCCCGCTTTTGTTTTATTTCCACCTGCAAGTTCTTGTAGATTTTTGATCAGAGTTGTACTGGGAAAGGAAGCCAGTGAAAATGTTTGAAGGCTTTAGGGATCCATTAGAGTCAACAGGCTAGATCTTCACTTTGTGAGACAGTAGGGAACACACAGCAATGGGGGTGAAAATGGAAGATTCTTTTGTCAACAAAGGCCACTAACAAACCAATTCCAAGAGGTCTGGTTCTTGTGAACTTTCCTGTACTGTATTCATCAGAATGTTAAGAGGCGATTTTTGTCCTTTGATTGCTGGCATTGAGTCATTGCAAGTTGCCATGACAAATGTCTCCATTTGCTGTCAACCTGCAAGCCAGATATGTCATCAACTAAAAAGCCAAAAAGCTGAATGGATTGCAGGATGATTTTCAGACAGAAAACCAGACGGCTGTTGTAAAGGGTGGCATTCAGGGTGGCAGAAGGTAGTGAGAGACTTTCCACCAGGTTCAGTGATGGAATCAGTATTGTCACATTTTATCATGTTGTTTCAGTTTGCTTGTAAGTTTGCAAATGACACCAAAATTGGAGGTGTAGTGGACAGTGAAGAAGGTTACCTCAGATTACAACAGGATCTTGACCAGATGGGCCAATGGGTTGCGAAGTGGCAGATGGAGTTTATTTCAGATAAATGTGAGATGCTGCATTTTGGGAAAGCAAATCTTCACAGGACTTATACACTTAATGAACAAAGAGACCTGGGTCGAGGAGTCCAGAACTAGAGGGCATAGGTTTAGGCTGAGAGGGGAAAGATACAATAGAGACCTAAGGGGCAACTTTTTCATGTAGAGGGCAGTACATGTATGGAATGAACTGTCAGAGGAAGTGGTGGAGGCTAATACAATTGCAACATTTAAAAAGCATCTAGTATATGAATAGGATGGGTTTGGAGGAATATGGGCCGGGTGCTGGCAAGTGGGATTAGATTGGGTTGGGATATCTGTTTGGCATGGATGAGTTGGACCAAAGGGTCTGTTTCCATGCTGTACATCTTTATGGCTCGATGAATCTATGACATAGTCTGCCATTGTATACCACCAATGACAGTCTCATTAACAGCTATTCACCCTTCTAGCCAGATTGTTATTGACTCCTTTGTCGGTCCAACTGTTATTTTCTCTCTTTGGGCCTGATCCTTACCTATCGTTTACTCCTAACCTCCTCTCCCACCCTATCTGCTGTGTGTAAACCGATATTTCCTTCGCTACCATCAGTTCTGAGGAAGTGTCACCGAACTTAAGACGTTAACTTTGATTTCTCTTCACAGATGCTGCCAGACCTGCTGAGCTTTTCCAGCAACTTCCGTTTTTGTTTCAATATATAATGGGATCAGTTTGAAACCTTCATCTTACCGGTAATTCAAAATTGATATTTTATCCTTCATTAACTCTTCTGGACATTGAATTATATCATCAGTTGACATAAGTCTCTTTCAATATCTTCCTTGTTTTACCTCCTCAATTTGATACTAAGGTAATACCTCTCCATTTAATAAAATAATTTGTGAACTCTAGTGGTCTGATCCATTTTATCAATAGCTGGGGAAAAATGTTCTTGCCTGCACTGAATCATGCTTCAATTCTTATTGAATTAGAGGGAAATATGTTTCTTTGCACTATGGCCGTGGTTTGAATTTCCTTTCCTAAAGCCCCCTTTTTCTGAGGACTTTTTAAGGGTTGTGATTACTACAATTGGTGTTTGTTATTATCCTGGCTGATGTTATTACTGGAAATGTCAGACCCCAGACTGAAATCTGGCTTGATATTTTAAAACTTTGAGGTAGTCTTACTCTGAAACACAAATACGCTATTCTGTGGATTTTGCTTAACAATCAATTGGGAGTTTATTATGCTGAAGGAAAGAATGTAAAATAGAAAAATTTACATTACTTACAGTTTGAAAGATTTCAAAACAATGAAAATACAATCCCATCTATTCCAATATCATCACATTGCAGTACTAAGTACCAGGGAGAATTTGCTTCTCTCACATGAGTTACAACCATCTAATCTTCAATGGGAAATAAAGTGTGTTATTCTGAAATGAAAAATAAAGGATTGTATCCATGTTATCCCTTGCAGGCACAAAAGAACATTCAAAAACACTTTACAAACAATTAAGCATATTCAAAGTGTAATCACTGTTGGATAATAGAAGATCCTGCAGACAATATACAATAAGTTTCCAAAAATAACATGATAATGACTAGATAATAGAATTTTAGTGAGGACAGGACTCTGGAAATATCTTGACTGTCCTTCCTTATGACAGTGCAGAGATCTTTCCCACCCACCTGAGAGGATAGATGGGGTCTCGGCATAATATCTCTTCTGAAAGACAGCATCTCTGACAGTGTGATACTTCCTCAACACTGTTAATTTGGCCAAATTCTAGAGTGAGATTTGTTCCAAGGATCATCTATCTAAAAGGAAGCTCCAGATGACCTGATTAATTTCCTTCTGTGTTACATTGTATGATGTATTCAATTTATCTTGAGATAATTTTTAAAATTAATGATGCTGAATTTCTGAAAGAGCAGCACCATCTGACAATGTCATTATTAATCAGCAAGGTCTGTAAGATGGAGATAGCATACAAATTGTAAATGGCCAAAAATTGCTCATCATGTCAAGCCACTCTACCATGAGCTTTATGGAAATAATACTTAGTCTTTTATATTTCTTACAGTATCTAGCTCTGACTAGATATTACCCCAAGTGATACCCTGGGAATTACAGTCTGTTTCTGTCAGTCATTGCCTTTATTTTAGATTTTTAGAAATTGTTTCTTCTATTGATGTCTAAATACAGGGTGTACTGAGAGTCCCATGCAGCAATAAGGACTCCGTAGGATAGATTTTATGGATTAACATCTTTGTGATGGAATCTTACTTCATAGGATGGCTAATCGAATAATTAAAGCAAAAGTCAGAACTTCCAAGTTGGAAGCCTGTCATTTTCTGGTCATTATAGCAACTGGGAAATTGGGAGAGCTAAATATTTTGTACTGGTACATATTTACACATCTGATTACCTAACTCAGCCTCCTATTCAAACTCTTCTATTTAACATTTCCTGTGATGCGCTATGGCTGGCATCTTTTGTTCGCACATTGCAAGGTTAATCAAGATCCCAATATCAACCAGGTTACAAGTTTGAATAATTAACTACAGAAATCAAAGGCTAAATTTCATTAATCAGGAAGCAGCACAATAACCATTGACATTAGATCGTGGATGACTTTTTGCCTCAGGCCTTGCTCAGCTGGAAAAATCCAAGGAAAGCAGATGAACAGATGGTTGACCACAGATATTATGGAATGCTGAGCCAGACAAGAAAGCGAGGAACACAGTGAATTGTGGACAACAGCTGGTATTTGAATCATTAGAGATTAAACCATGTTAAATTTTGGAATTCAAAATAAAATTGTGAGTCAAGCTTTGATCGTTCGTTCATCTGTAACCTCCTTCAGCCCCATAACCCTTGAAGATGTCAGCATTCCTCTAATTCCGCTCTATTCAGGATATCTAACACCATGGGAAATAGGAACAGGAGTAGGCCATTGGCACCTTAAGTTGCTTTGACACTCAATGGGATCATGGCTGACATGATATTCCTCATATCCACTTTCCTGCATTTTCTTCAGAACCCTTGATTCACCTACTGATCAAGAATCTATCTGTCTCAGTCTTAAACATACACAAGGATTCTTCCCTCACATGTTAATGTAGCAAGGAGTTCCAAATACTCTTAACTTTCTGAGAGAAGGAATTTCTATTGATTTCAGTCTTAAATTGTTACCACGTTGTGTTTGGACTATGCCCTCTGGTCATAGACTCTCCAATGAGGGGAGATATTCTCTCAGCATTTACCCTGTCAAGCCCTTTAAGAACGCTATATTTCAATGAGATCACCCCACATTCTTCTAAACTTCAATGAGCAGAGTCCCGACCTGTTCAGCCTTTGCTCATAAGACAATTCCTCCATGCCAGGGATCATCCTAGTGAACCTTCTCTGAACTGTCTTGAATGAATGATAGCTTTCCTTAAATAGGGGGACCAAAACTGCTCACAGTACTCCAGACATAGTCTCACCCGCACCTTGTACAGTTGCAGTAAGACTTCCTTACTCTTACACTCCAAGCCCGTTAAAATGAGGGCTAGCATTCCATTAGCTTCCTGATTACCTGCTGTACCTGTGTGCTCGCTTTCTGTATTTTGTGCACAAGTACCCCCGAGTCCCTTTCTGATGCAGCTTTTTGCTTGAGTTGTTCTTTTCAAAATGAACAATTTCACATTTTACTATATTATACTCTATTTGTCAACTCTTTTTTATTTATTCACTCACAGGATGTGGGCATTTGGCTCAGCCATCATTTATTGCCTCTCCCTAATTGTCCAGAGGGCAATTAAGAGTCAACTACATCGCTGTGAATGTGGAGTCACGTGTAGGCCAGACTGGGTGAGGATAGCAGTTTCCTTCCCTAAAGGGTATTCATGAGCCAGATATGTTGTTACAACAATTGACAATGGTTTCATGGTCATCTTTAGATGCTTGTTTTCAAATTCTTTATTGAATTCATATCCACTATCTGCATTGGCAGGAGTTACATGTGGGTCCCCAGCATATTAGCTGAGTTTCAGGATTAACAGAGTTGAAAAGTGTAGCGCTGGAAATGCACTGCAGGTCAGGCAGTATCCAAAGAGCAGGAGAGTTGACATTTCGGGCATTAACTCTTCAGCAGGAATGTGGAGGAAGGAAGTGGACTGAGAGACAAATAGGAGGGTAGGGCTGGGGCTGGGAAGAAGATAGCTGGGAAGGCAATAAGTAGATGTAGGTGGGGAGTGATTGTGATAGGTCGGTGGGGAAGGTGGAGCAGGAATAGGTGGGAAGGAAAATGGGAAAGTAGCACAGGTCAAGAGGGTGGTGCTGAGGTTTGGATCTAGGATAAGGTGGCGGGAGGCGAGATTTAGAAACTAGTGAAGTCAATGTTGATGTCTTGTGGTCAAAGGGTCCCAAGGTGGAAGATGAGCCATTCTTCAAGTCATCAGATGGCTTGGATTTGGCCGCGGAGGAGGCGCTGGACTTGCATGTCCTTGGTGGAGTGGGAGAGGGAATTGAAGTGGTCAGCCACAGGGTGGTGGGGTTATGACCCCCAACCCTCCAACTCAGCACTGCCTTCTTGACCTGTCCTACCTGTCGATCTTCCTTCCCACCTATTTTCACTCCACCTTCCCCACTGACCTATCAAAATCATGCCCCACCTGCATCCACCTATTGCCTTCCCAGCTAATTTCTGCCCAGCCCCATCCCTACCCTGCTATTTATCTTTCAGTCCATTTCCCCCCTCTACATTCTTCTTGAAGGGCTTATGCCTGAAACGCCAACTCTCCTGCTCTTCAGATGCTGCCTGACCTGCAGTGCTTTTCCAGCACCAGCCCTTTCGACTCTGACTCTCCAGCATCTGCAGTCCTCACTTTCACCTGGTTTTTGGACTAATAGTCTAGAGATAATACTACTAGGCCATTGCCTCCCCAACTTCTTTCCCACCTACTAAGATCTCTCGGAAAACTGCTTGCACCTTTTCCACAACCTGCTTGTCCATCTTTTTTTTTGTTTCACAATTAGTGAATGCAGCTTCAGTTGAACTGGCGCAAAGCTCTGGAACTTCATCCTAAAACCTCTCCATACTGATTGTAATGAATAAAGGCCAATTAGGTAACTTGGAAAGAGTCCTTACATGTTTCTCCAAGCTCTCTAAGTGATTTTCATTCTGTACTATCATTACAGTCTCCACCTCCCTTTCCTACTTTAAGATATTCTTTAAAGCATGACTCCATACTCAAGCATTTGATCAACTGACTTAATATGCCCTTCTATGACTCAATATAATACTTAGTTTCATAACACTCCTGTGAAGTGCCTTGAAACATTCCTTTAAAGATGCAATATAATTCTTTGTTCTTGTTGTTCACTCAAAGCAAATAGTTACCTTCTCCTTTAAATGTAGTTAAGAATGATATCAGCCTAGTCTCTGCTTCATGCAAGCTGATTGTAACAGGTAGTGGATGGCAGAAAATAATAGGAAATTAATGAAACCATTCAGAAGTGCCAACATTTTTGAAAGAATTTGTTGAGATTACAAGAAAGGTTCCAAAGATGAAAGAAGAAAATCAATAATGAAGATAGATTGGCAAAACTGGAGTTACTCACTCTGGAGCAGAGCGAGCTGAGAGGCGATTGAGGTGAATGATTCAACATGATGAGAAGTCTGGGCACAGAAAATAGACAGAAAATGTTCCAATTCATAAAAGGGTCAAGAATGAGACAGTGCAGATTTAAAGTAGTCACTAAAAGTAATGACAGACAGAAGTTTTATACTGAGTGAGTGGTTTAAGCTGGAATGTGCTGCCTGCAACTGTGGTGGGGAATTGTTCAAGTAAAAGTTAACCAGTCTGTTGTTTCAAAAGAAAGAATGTGCAGGGTTGCGGGGAGAAGGCAGGAGAAGGGAAGTAAGAGATGCTCATTCAGACAGCTGGTACAGGCATGATAAATCAAATAGACTCCTTTTGTGCTGCAATAATTCTATGATTGACCTTTGCATCTCCATATGTAAAGTCATGAAAATGAACCATTTTGATACCTGTGTAGCATCCTCAAAGATGTCATGTACTCTTACTTAAATAAGATGATGCCTCATTCCTGATGAAGGGCTTATGCCCGAAATGTCGAATTTCCTGTTCCTTGGATGCTGCCTAACCTGCTGTGCTTTAACCAGCAACGCATTTTCAGCTGTGATCTCCAGCATCTGCAGACCTCATTTTTTACCCTTAAATAAGATGAGTTAGGGGTCGGTTTGATACTGTGGAATTGCTGCTAATTCATCCGAAGGAATGACTGCTAATTAACATTGCTTAATGGTTGTCAAATAGGTGTAATTTTCCACTGTGGATCACAAGACTGTGCTCAGATTCTTGTTGAAATAAAGCAAACATCTGATGGTCTGGATTTTGCATCCAGTGGTGAAGAAGCAGAGCTCACCACTAACTTAATGGTAAGGTCCTAGGGAGCATTGCTGAACAAAGAGTGCAGGTTCATAGCTCCTTGAAAGTGAAGTTGCAGGTAGATAAGATAGTGAAGAAGGCTTTTGGTATGGTTTCCTTTATTGGTCAGAGTATTGAGTACAGGAGTTGGGAGATCATGTTGCAGCTGTACAGGACATTGGTTAGGCCAGTGTGGGAATATTGCATGCAATTCAGAAGGATGTTGCGAAACTTGAAAGGGTTCAGAAATGATTTACAAGGATGTTGCCAGCTTGGAGGATTTAAGCTATAGGGAGAGGTTGAATAGGCGAGGGCTGTTTTCCCTGGAGGATTGGAGGCTAAGGGATGATCTTATAGAGGTTTATAAAATCAAGAGAGGCATGAATATGATAAATAGACAATGATTTGGAGATGCCGGTGTTGGACTGGGGTGTACAAAGTTAAAAATCACACAACGCCAGGTTATAGTCCAATAGGTTTAATTGGAAGCACACTAGCTTTCGGACTAGCTCTGAAAGCTAATGTGCTTCCAATTAAACCTGTTGGACTATAACCTCGTGCTGTGTGATTTTTAACTAAAATAGACAAAGTCTTTTCCCTGGGGTGGAGGAGTCCAGAACTAGAGGGCGTAGGTTTTGGGTGAGAGGGGAAAGGTATAGAAGAGACCTAAGGGGCAACTTTTTCATGCAGAGGGTGGTACATGTATGGAATGAGCTGCCAAAGGAAGTGGTGGAAGCTAGTACAATTGCAATATTTAAAAGGCATCTGGATGGCTATATGAATAGGAAGGGTTTGGAATGATATGGGACAGGTGCTGGCAGGTGGGACTAGATTGGGTTAGGATATCTGGTCGGTATGGACGAGTTGGACTGAAGGGTCTGTTTCCATGCTGTACATCTCTATGACTCTATGATTCTATGACTAACCTCAAAGATAACAGCCCAGGATGATCCAGTCATTTCTGTGGTGTGGTTTTCCCCTCTCCTAATGGCAGTTTAAATCTGCCACCAAGTTAAACTGACCTTCCTCCAAACATAGTTCATTCTCTGTCAGAAACAAGTTAAAGCACTTAATGTGCTTACCTTTCAATTTAACTTAAAGTTTCAGGTATTTAAATAAGTGATTGTAGTTGGATCTTAAATAGAAACCTCCCCTTAATATCCCACTAGCCAAAAGAGCAGCAGAGCAAAAGGGCCACAGAATGTTTAGAGAAATGATTAACGATGGCCAGAACAGACTCCGTAAATATAACTGGGAAATTTTGCGCCAAGAAACTTTACTCACTCACGGAACAGACATAGTAGAACGAGGCATAGACATTAAACAGCGACAAAAACATAAAACAAAAAAAAGCACCTGCAGAAAAAAACTAGACAAACTCACGCAAAATAACAACACAGAGATCACAGAAACAAGAATAAAAAACTTACCTGACCAACCCTTAACAAGCACTGAGAAAGCCATCTTAGTAAGAGGATTAAATTACAACTTCTGGAATGCAGACAAGAAAGATTTCTTAACTGCATTAACACTGAGAGACAACAAACTCACCGAAGAAACCCAACAAACCATTAGACAGAGAGTCGCACCAACATTAAGCAGAAAAAAAGGAAAGAAACACTCTCAATACAAAATAAAGGAAAGCACTAGAAGGACTCAAAAAAGATAAAAATATCGTTATCCTACCTGCAGACAATGGATACTTGCCAGTCATTTTAAATGGAACAGGCTACATTGAGAAAGCAAACACACTGCTTACAGATACTGACATTTACCAACAGGTGGCGATAGATCCGACCCCACAACTAGAGAACCGAATCACAGTCTTACTCAAAACAACTTCAGAAATCTGGAGAATTAAACAAGACAGACCTCCAAAAATTGAAACCAGACAGATCCAACACACCAAGCTTTGACAGATTATCCAAAATTCAAAAACTTGGAGCCTCCCTTCAGATCCATAATCTCGTTACCTGGAACACCAACATACAGATTAGTCAAGGAGCTACGCCAAAGACTTAGTAGAAGACTCACGGCACTCCATTCACTCCACTCAAGAATTTATAAAGACCAAAGACACCAAGATAGAAGAGGATGAAATAATGATCTCCTTTGACATAACAGCCTTGTTCACATCCATCAACATCAACTTGGCCAAAGAAACACTATTAGAACAACCAAAGACACATATACAAAACACCACCAACTTCATCAGCAAGGACACATTGTCAAGCTAGTGGACCGATGCCTTACTATCCACTCCAATTTCATTAACAAAACCTACAGCAAACCAACTGAACACCAATGGGATCTGATATCAGGGTTCTTAGCAGAAGTGGTAATGCAGATTCTTGAGCAAACAGCTCTGCCCACCATTCCTGATTCTTGATAAAGAATTTTGCCCTGAAATGTCAATTGTCCTTCTCCTCAGATGCTGCCTGATCTGTTGCAGTTTTTCAGCACCACACTCTCAACTCTAATCTCCAGCATCTGCAGTCCTCACTTTCACCTAGCTCTGTCAACCATCCAATCAAAACATTGGGTCTGCCATGTGGATGACATCTTTGTCGTCACTAAACAAAACAAATTAGAGGAACCCTTCAAAACCACCAATAATATCTTCACTGACATAAAATTCACAAAAAAGGAGGAAAACAACAACAAACTGAGTTTAAAAATCACACAACACCCGGTTATAGTCCAACAAGTTGAATTGGAAGCATTAGCTTTCGGAGCGCTGCTCCTTCACCAACCACCTAACAAAAGAGCAGTGCTCCGAAAGCTAGTGCTTCCAATTAAACCTGTTGGACTATAATCTGGTGTTGTGTGACTTCTGACTTTGTACACCCCGGGCATCTCCAAAACAGAACAAACTGCCATTCCTAAATGTCACAGTAGAGTGAACAGTCAATGAGAAACTTCAAACCAGCATCTGCAGGAAAATAACATATATGGCCAAATACTGAACCACAGAAGCACCACACACTGCAGCACAGAGGATCTATGAAGAACAGAGGAAAATCACCTATACACTGTGTTCTAAAACAGTAGGTACCTAATGTGCACAGTCTGCTGATTTCTCAGCAACAAACTAAAACAAGCAAACAAAACCTGCCCTGAAATCCTAGCCACTCGCCACTACATAAGATATCTCAAAAATGACTGCCAGACTACTCAGACATCATGGCGTAATGATGGCCCACAAACCCACGAACACATTAAAACAGCAGTTAATGAACTTGAAAGACCCTACACAGGCAACAAGCAAAACTAATGCCATTTACAAAATACCTTGCAAGAATTGTAACAAACATTACATTGGATAAACTGGCAGAAAATCAGCCACCAGGATACATGAGCATCAATTAGCCACAAAAAGATATGACCCACTATCCCTGGTATCTTTACATACTGATGAGAAAGGGCACCACTTCAATTGGGACACATATCCATCCTATGATAAGCCAAACAGAGACACACATGAGAATTCATAGAAGCATGGTATTCCAACCAGAAGTCTATCAACAAACACATCGACTTGGACCCCACTTACCATCCTCTGATAAAAAGAACAGGAGATGACATCACCGTGGGAAATGACATCACCAATCCAAGGAAACCTAAATACATGAAGAGAAAGCCAGAAATAACACGAACACTTCAATGGAGAATCACTGATGATGTTACCTAGCATGGTGACAGGACATAGAGTCATAGAGTCATAGAGATGTACAGCATGGAAACAGACCCTTCGGTTCAACCCGTCCATGCCAACCAGATATCCCAACCCAATCTAGTCCCATCTGCCAGCACCCAGCCCAAATCCCTCAAAACCCTTCCTATTCATATACCCATCCAAATGCCTCCACTACTTCGTCTGGCAGCTCATTCCATACACTTACCACCTTCTGCATGAAAATGTCACCCCTTAGGTCTCTTTTATAACTTTCCCCTCTCACTCTAAACCAATGGACCCTAATTCTGGACTCCTCAACCTCAGGGAAAAGACTTTGTCTCTTTACCCTATCCATGCCCCTCATAATTTTGTAAACCACTATTAGGTAGCCCCTTAGCCTCCAATGCTCCAGGGAAAACAGCCCCAGCCTATTCAACCTCTCCCTATAGCTCAAATCCTCCAACTCTGGCAACATCCTTGTAAATCTTTTCTGAACCCTTTCAAGTTTCACAACATCCTTCCGATAGGAAGGAGACCAGAATTGCACACAATATTACAAGAGTGTCGCAACCAATGTCCTGTACAGCTGAAACATGACCTCCCAACTCCTGTATTCAATACTCTGACCAATAAAGGAAAGCATACCAAATGCCTTCTTCACTATCCTATCCACCTGTGATTCCACTTTCAAGGAGCAATGAACCTGCACTCCAAGGTCTCTTTATTCAACAACATTCCCTAGGACCTTACCATTGTGTGTATAAGTCCCGCTAAGATTTGTTTTCCCAAAATGCAGCACCTCACATTTATCTGAATTAAACTCCATTTGCCACTTCTCAGTCCGTTGGCCCATCTGGTCAAGATCCTGTTGTAATCTGAGGTAACACTCTTCTCTGTTCACAGCACCTGCAATATTAGTGTCATCTGCAAACTTACTAACTGTACCTCTTATGCTCGCATCCAAATCATTTATGTAAATGACAAAAAGTAGAGGACCCAGCACCGATCCTTATCTGAAAACAAACCTTCTAGCTCAGTGAGCAAACTTACATCCTGGAGCTAAGATAGCTACAAAAGAAAATCATTTTTTAATATTAGGATATTTAAAAAATATATGCATTTTTGTTCTAATATTTGACATTCTACAAAGACAAAATTGGCTTTCCAGGGTTAAAGAGGAATATTTCTCCTGTGAAGTGGTCTCCTCCCGATGTTCGGTTTCCTCCCACAGTCCAAAGATGTGCAAGTTAGTTGGATTGCCAAATTGCCCATAGTATCCGGAACATGTAGCTTACGTGGATTATCTATGGGAAATGCAGGGTTACAGGGTTTGAGTGGGATACTTTTTGGAAAGTGTGATCTTGATGGACCGAGTGATCTGTTTCCACTCTGTAGGAGTTCTATGATACCATGAAAAGCCTTGCAACATATCATTACATTAAATGTGCTACATAGCTGTTTTTGTTATTCACTCAAAACATATAGCTTCTTTCTACTTTAATCATGTGAACTGTTCTGGATGATAATGCTGACACTTCCGAATGGTCCCATTAATTTCTCACTGTTTTTTACCATGCACTATATCTTACATTTAGCAGTATTTGTGAATTTACTACTCCATTAAAAACTCAATTGTACCTCATTCAACAGGACAAACCTTTTTTTAAATTTATTTCAGTTCTAGACAAGGAGCATAAGAGTTGATGATCTTGCCAAACAGTGAGTTGGTAGTACAGAACTTAAATGTTACAGAAAAGAACCGTGTTCCAAAAGTTTTCTCTCTTGCATATATCAGGACCTATGCAAGAATACCAAATTTCAAATGATCGCAACAATTTATAATGTAGAAGAGAAGGGTGCACATTGACTTGGATAAGACATTGGTATAGAGAAAGCAACAAGGAATTATATGTTCCCCAAGCTCCCAGGTAATGAACAAAGGTACAAGACTTTAACACGTTTTTTCTGTTTGCTGAGAAAAGGTTTGTGAACATGAATGTATGTCACTTCCAGAAGGTGTAAAGGAGACAGAATGCAAGCAAATGATTGTGTTAAATTGGTTGTTAGAGTAGCTATTAGTATATTAGTATATTTAGCAGCAAATGTTGCTAAATCACAGAAACACATCGAACGGTTTAGCTGTGGTCAATTTAATGATTTCCCATTAGTGGAGATGGGGCTGGTGGAGCCTACAAGGTACACCTTCTGGAATAGTATACAACCAGTGACAACAACCTTTTGACGTTTGTGCATGTTCAGACTCAGCTATTGCTATTAACTTCAATGAAAAGCAACGGACTATATCGCCACCATATACAAAGTTCAGACTCTTAAAGTAACTGGAATAGTGGAATTATTCAAATGCCAACAATCTTATTTCTAACAATTCTTATTTGTAACTGAAAGCTGACTAGCTTCTATTTTTCAGGATATTCTGTTGTAATTTCAGATTTTCCAGCCTTTGTAGATCTTTCTTTGATGTCAGTAAATTCTTTGTCAACTTTTCACCAGACAGAACATTCCATATTAGCCAGAAGCTTAGGTTTTAAATGAATTGCAGCAAGTCTGAATCACCCACCACACATTAAGCTGGATGGATGTTTCTTCCTATACACACTGTCGTGAAAATTATTGGTTTCCCAAAATGGCAGGAAGCAATCTCCCAATAGTTTAAAGTCTTCACTGTAGAATTTGAACCAAGACAGCACTAACTTTAAATTAAAACACCCGCTTCAAGACAAGATGGAACGACTATTCCCTGGAGAAACTAGCAGGCAATACAACAGACTACATTAGACCAGCGAGACCCACAGATTCAGTGCTTCTGTTCAAAGATAGGACAGAGTTTTTCTTACCAAGTAAAGGTGGAAAAACCTAAAGGTAAGACTTACATTGATCATTACAAATGGGGGTTTCATAAGAAAGGAACTCATAAAACATAAATTTAAAAAAGCAACTAAATCGCACAGTGCATCCTGCAACAATTAGGGAATATGGATGGATTATCACCATAATGTACTGTGATCAGAATTTGTCACTTGTCAACTGCTCCCACCCCTTCCATGCTGTTACAAAATGCTGCCTAATTTTTCTCTCATGGGATGTGGACACCACTGGCTGGGCCAGCATTTATTGTCCATCCCTAATTGCCCTTTTTGTTGCATCACCACAGTCTTACCAAACCATAGGGGATTCTCTCATTAGAGAGAACCAACTGGTGGTGATTTAACCTGAGGGTCATCAGACTTCAGGTGAGGGAAGAGGTTGAGAAGGAGAGTCCTTCATAGTAATTTCAAATCAGTGATGGGGATTGAACACATAACGTTGGTAGCAAACCGCTCTATAAAGCCAAAAATCCGGTCAATTGAGCTAAACCAAATCTCATTGTCCTTGAGAAGATGGTGATGAGCCAATTTCATGAGTTGCCGCAATTCATGTTGTGCAGTTGCATCCACTGCAGTATTTGAACAAAAGTTCCAGGATTTTGACACAGCAACTTTGAAGGACTGGTTAAATATTTCCAAGTCAGGATGGTGAGTGGTTTGGAGAGGAACTTGCAGGTAGAGAGATTCCCATAGATCTGCTTTCCTTATCCCTCTCATAGTAGAGGTCAAGTACTTGGAAGGTGCTAATGAAATGTATAAAGAACAAAGAACAATACAACACAGGAACAGGTCTTTCCACCCTCCAAGTCTGCGCTGATCCAGATCCTCTATCTAAACCTGTCGCTTTTCCAAGTATCTGTATCCCCCTGCTTCCTGCCCATTAATGTATCTGTCTAGATGCATCTTAAATGACACTATCGTGCCCACCTCGACCTCTGCTGGCAACGTGTTCCTGATACCTACCACCCTCTGCATAAAGAACTTTCCACGCATACTTCCCTTAACCTTTTCCCCTCTCACCTTGAACTCATGACCCCTAGTAATAGAGTCCCCTACTCTTCGAAAAAACTTCTTCCTATCCACCCTGTCTATACCTCTCATGATTTTGTAACCCTCAATCAGGTCCTCCTCTCAACCTCCATCTTTTTAATGAAAATAATCCTGATCTGCTTAACCGCTCCTTCATAGCTAATGCGCTCCATACAAGGCAACATCCTGGTGAACCTCCTCTACACCCTCCCCAAAGCACCAACATCCTTCTGGTAATGTGGCGACCAGAAATGTACACAATATTCCAAATGTTGCCGAACCAAAGTCCTATACAATTGTAACATGACCTGCCAACTCTTGTAGTCAATACTCCGTCCAATGAAGGAAAGCATGCCGTATGCCTTTTTGACCACTCTATTGACATGCATTGTCACCTTCAGGGTACAATGGAGCTGAACACCCAGATGATGTTCCATTTACTATATAGTTCACTCTAGAATTGGATTTTCCAAAATAGATCACCTCACATTTGCCCAGATTGAACTCCATCTGCCATTTTTTTGCCCAACTCTCCAATCTATCTATATTTTGCTGCATTCTTTGACAGTTCCCTTTACTATCCACAATCTTAATGATATCTGGAAACTTGATAATTAGACCACCTATACCTTCCTCCAGATTATTTATGTACATCGCAAACAATAATGGTCTCAGCACGAATCAATGCGGAACACAACTGGTCACAGTTCTCCATTTTCAGAAACTCCCTTCCACTACTGTCTCACCTATTGCCTAGCCAGCTCTCTAAACATCTAGCTAGTACACCCTGGACCCTATCCTATCCCTCAGTATCTTCTCCAGCAGCTTCCCTACTACTGACGTCAGGCTCACCAATCTATAATTACCTGGATTAACCCTGTTACCCTCCTTAAACAAGGGACAACAGTAGCAATTCTCCAGTCCTCCGGGACCTCACCCATGTTCAAGGATGCTGCAAAGATATCTGTTAAGGCCCCAACTATTTTTCTCTCACTTCCTTCAGTAACCTGGAATAGATCATGTCCAGACTTGGGGACCAAACCAACCTAATGCCTTTTAGAATACCCGACACTTCCTCCCTCCTTACACTAACTTGACCTCAAGTAATCAAAGATCAATCCATATCCTCAACACCCGTCATATCCCTCTCCTCGGTGAATACTGACTCAAAGTACCCATTAAGAATCCCACCCATTTTCTTTGATTCCACAAATAACATTCCTCCTTTAACCTTGAGTGGACTAACTCTTTCACTAGTTACCCTCTTGCTCCTTATATACAAATAAAAGGCTTTGGGATTTTCCTTGGTCCTGTTTGCTAAAGATACTTCATAACCCTTTTTAGCCCTCTTAATTCCTCATTTTAGTTAGTCCTACTTTCCCGATATTCTTCCATATGTAGATAGCTATCATGCTTCTAGCGGTCAGCAAGATGGTAATGAGAGGACACAATTTTTAAATATTGTTAAAATGCTTGAAGAAGGAGGTTAAAAACAAATCTTTACCCAGAAGATGGTTAGAATGGGAAGTGAGTTAAAACCACAATCCACAAATTATCTTAATGGAAATCTCACAATCATTCCGCTGTACAATATGCAAGCAGAACTTCAGTCCAACTTATCATTGCCAACCAATAAATACATCTAGTCCTATTTGTCAGTATTTGGCCCATATCCATCTATACCCTTCCTATTCATATATCCATCCATATGCCTGTTAAATGTTATAATTGTACCAGCTTCCACCAATTCCTTTGGCAGCTCATTCCATACATGCTGTGTGAAAAGTTGCCCCTTAGGTACCTTTTAAATCTTTCCCCTCTCACCTTAAAGCTATGCCCTATAGATTTGGACTCCCCCATGCCAGGGAAAAGACCTTGGCTATTTACCCTATCCTGAACAATTTGAAAAAAGAGGAAGAGTTAACAGCACAAGAAGAGAGCAGAAAATGCCTAGGAAAGAAACGTGGATGCAGACAGGATGGGCAATGTGTAATGCCCGATAACTCTTAAAAAAAACCAGGAAAATCCTGGAACTCACTACCTAACAGGATTATGGAGGTGCCCACATCACATGGACTGCAGCAGTCAAGCAGACAGCTCACCACAAGAGAAATTAGGGGCAAACAACAAATGCTGAGCTCATTGTTGACATCCAAACTCTATAGAAGACTAAAAAGAATAAAATCCTTCTTAACAATACAAAACAAAGAACTGCAGATGCTGGAGGCCTGAAACAAACAAGAACAGAAATTACTGAAGAAACTCAGCACCTCAGCATCTGTGGAGTGTAAGCAGAGTTAACATTCAAGGTTTGTGCGAAGATTTGTAGCTCGGGTGCTTGTTGTAGTGGTTCTGTTCGCCGAGCTGGAAGTTTTTGTTGTAAACGTTTCGTCCCCTGGCTAGGAGACATCATCAGTGCTCTGGAGCCTCCTGCGAAGCGCTTCTTTGATGTTTCTTCCGGCATTTATAGTGGTCTGTCCTTGCCGCTTCCGGGTGTCAGTTTCAGCTGTCCGCTGTAGTGGTTGGTATATTGGGTCCAGGTCGATGTGTTTGTTGATGGAGTTTGTGGATGAATGCCATGCCTCTAGGAATTCCCTGGCTGTTCTCTGTCTGGCTTGCCCTATGATAGTAGTGTTTTCCCAGTCGAATTCATATTGCTTGTTGTCTGAGTGTGTGGCTACGAGGGATAGCTGGTCGTGTCATTTCGTGGCTAGTTGGTGTTCATGTATGCGGATTGTTAGCTGTCTTCCTGTTTGTCCTATATAGTGTTTTGTGCAGTCAATGTCATGGTATTTTGCATGAGCAAAACTAATGTAGTTTATAAAATACCATGCAAGGACTGCACAAAACACTATATAGGACAAACAGGAAGACAGCTAACAATCCGCATACATGAACACCAACTAGCCACGAAATGACACGACCAGCTATCCCTAGTAGCCACACACTCAGACAACAGGCAACATGAATTCGACTGGGAAAACACTACTATCATAGGGCAAGCCAGACAGAGAACAGCCAGGGAATTCCTAGAGGCATGGCATTCACCCACAAACTCCATCAACAAACACATCGACCTGGACCCAATATACTAACCACTACAGCGGACAGCTGAAACTGACACCCGGAAGCGGCAAGGACAGACCACTATAAATGCCGGAAGAAACATCAAAGAAGCACTTCGCAGGAGGCTCCAGAGCACTGATGATGTCGCCTAGCCAGGGGACGAAACGTTTGCAACAAAAACTTCCAGCTTGGCGAACAGAACCACTACAGAGTTAACATTTTGAGTCCAGTGACCGTTGTTCAGAATTTGTTCTGAACAGTTCTGAAGAAAGGTCAATGAACTCAAACATTAAAATCCTTCTTAATCTTGAATCCTTTCATGTTACTGTTTTATCATTTTCAAATTTTGTGAGGAATGCCACCATAAGTAATATATCCATATTGCAGAATTCCTATCGCTTCTTTAGTTTTCCTATAAAGCGGTGCATAGATGCCAAATTGCCAAATGATGGGAGTTGGGAGATGGGAGATCTGGACAGAGACTTCTTTCTTCTCCTCAAAGATCAAAATGACTGACCTTAATTATGATTCTGTGATTAAAATTCAGTAAAAGAATCATCTGTAAGAAACAACATTTATTTACTTTTCCATTTGATTTTACATCAACGGAAGGATTCTCCACAACAATGTCTTGGCATTTGCAATTAGTGGTGAAATGCAATGCTTATTGCTGACAATGAAGTGAGTCTCACCCAGAGATCTGGAGATCTTTCTGATCAGTGTTTTAACACGAACACAATACAGCGTCATGGCAATTAAATACAGCATTCCTCACTGAAGGTTTCCAACATATAGGTGCAGTGATATTATCAAGCTGGCCAATCAAAATAAAGGATTTTCACTAACAGCCAACCAGAAATGGAAAAGCATTTTAAGGAAATCACTTGTAAAATTGTTTACATACAGCAAGTTAAAGGTTTAGGCAAACAAAAGGAGCCAAAATATCCAGAAAAAAGTGCTTTCTCAAGAAAAGAATGTAATGATTGCAATGAGGTCAGGCAGGTGAACCTCATAGAATATAAATTCCTTGACCGGGACTGTTAGCCTGGTCTAATCAGGGAGCCCTGGCTGACAGATATAAACAGGAGTGTCAGAGGCTCTGTTCATTCTGAGAGCTTGGTGAAAGACAACAAACTGCAGATGCAACAATCCTCGGTAGACAGACAGGAGGCTGAAAGAACACAGCAAGCCAGGCAGCATCAGGAGATGGAGAAGTCAACTTTTTGGGTGTAACCCTTCTTCAAGACTCCTTCAGCAGTCTGAGAGCTGGCTCTGAGGGAGCTGGATCAGTGTCATGTACTATACATGTGTAAATAAAAGGCGACTTGATGATGGGGTACTGGCCTCCGTTGAGGTATTACGAAGAAAAATAGTAAAATAAAAGGAATGCTGACAGCATCCTTCTACCCGCAAATAGCAATGAAATACAACATAGGAACAGAAATAGACCATTCATCCGATGAGGAGAAAGTGAGGACTGCAGATGCTCAAGGTCAGAGTCACGAGTGTGTTGCTGGAAAAGCGCAGCAGGTCAGGCAGCATCTGAGGAGCAGGCAGCATCCAAGGAATTCCTGATGAAGAGTTAACACCCGAAACATCAATTCTCCTGCTCCTCAGATGCTGCCTGACCTGCTGTGCTTTTCCAGCACTACACTCTCGACATTCATCCTTTTGAGTCAGCTCTGATAATGCTCAACTCTATTTTCCTGCCTTTTGGCTTCTTCTACTCTATCACTTTTCCTTGCAGGTTTTCAAGATCAAAGATTATATCTATATTTGTGGTGATTGCGGGACTCTTCCATCTCAAAGACAATAAATCAAAATTCATTCAGTGCTTTTGAGCTTTAGTAAGTTACCATCACAATGACCATTCAGTTTAAAATGAACAAGTAAGTAGACACACGACGCCAAGTTATTGTCCAATAGGTTTATTTGAAATCACAAGCTTTCAGAGCACAGTCCATTTACTTATATGCATAAATCACTGACAATGGTAGAACAGCTGGTGAGGGTGTTGATAAAGCATTTGAAATCCTGGGCTGTACAAAACAGGCACAGAGTACAAAAGCATTACACAGGGTGCAGAAAGGGTTTTGTGAGACTGTGTCCAGAGATAAGGGACTTCAATTTTGTGAACTTACACTGAGGCTGAAAATTAAAAGAAAGCCACAGAGAGATTTGAGAGCTGTTTTCAAAATCACAACGGGTCTGGAAAGAACAGATAGGGAGAAACTGTTTGTATTGGTGGAATGTTTGAGAATGAGAGTTCAATGATCCAATTGGCTGAAGAACCAAAGGCCTTACAAGTAAAAGTGTTTTTATAGAGCAGTTTCTTTAGAATCTGGTATGCCTTAGAGGGTGGTGGAGCAGGTTCAATTATGGCTTTCAAAAGGGAATTGGATAATTAGCTGAACAGAAAATATTCACAAGGCTACTGGGACGTGGCTGGGATCAAATGCCTTGTTCTTGCAGAGAGCCAGCATAGTCACAGCAGAATGGTCTTTTCCCACATTGTAACCATTCTTTAACCCCATTCTATAACATCAGTCAATATAAGCAATCACACCCAGGAGAACATGAGTTTTCAACTTTAACATTCATCCAGGTAATACTGTACAATGTTGACATTGACCACAAAACAAAAGCAAAATACTGGAGATGCTGGAAATCTGAAATGAAAACAGTAAATGCTGGGAACAATCAGCAGGTAGGGAGGCACCTGTGGAGAGAAACAGAGTTAGCATTTCATATTCCCGATCTTTGGTCATTCATGTTGCTAATTGATTTCCATCTGTTAACATGCTGGAACAATTACAGTGATATCTAACTGGTATTAGAGGTTCATTCAACAGCAATCAGACCTTAACAATGTTCCTTCCAGTGCTTCAATTGCAATTACCTTCTCCAATTCCCTTTATCTTCCCTCTCTGATGGCATTATGAATTGATTCTTTGTGAAAACCTTTCCATTTCCTCTGCCCAATTGTGGTGAAACATTCACCATTATAATAATAAACCCTTCAATGAAAAGGTCTTTTCACATCTGTTTGTTGTTGTGAAGATCCTTTTTTATGAACTGATCATTCATAATGATTACTCATATAGAATGAAGAATTGAGCATTATTTTTCTTACATTCTTTCACAGGATGTGGATGTCATTGACAAGGTCGGCATTTGTTGTAAATCCCCAATTATTGTTGAACTGAAATGCTTGTTATGCTATTTCAGAGAGCAGTCAACCACATTGTTGCGCACTTGGAGCCACACACTGGTCAAACTGGACAAATATGACAGACTTCCTTCTCAGAAGGAAGTACTTACTCTGGAGAAAGACATGGAAGTTAGGGAACTTGGGGAAATATATAGGGATCAACGAGTGTGATGCTGGAGAAGCACAGCCAGTCAGGCAGCATTTGAGGAGCAGGAGAATGGACGTTTTGGACATATGTGAGGTGTTGCATTTTGGCAAGGCAAACCCAGGCAGCACTTACATGGTAAATGGTATGGCCCTAGGGAATGTGCTTTTCCTCCTCGATATATATTGTGATGTCTTGAAAAGAATCCACCTTACATAAGAGTAGGCACTGGAGGTCTTTATATGCATAAAAGTAGATAAATCCCTGAAACCTGGTCAAGTGTTTCCAAGGACATTGTGGGAAGCTAGGGAAGAAATTATGGGGCCCTTAACAGAGATATATGTATCATCAATAGCCACCAGTGATGTACCAGAAGACTGGAATTTGGCTAATGTTGTGCCATTATTTAAGAAAAGCTACAAGGAAAAAGCAGGGAACTACAGACTGGTGAGCCTCATGTCAATGGTGGGTAAGTTGGTGGGGTTTTTAAAAGACAGGATTTATATGCATTTGGAAAGGTAAGGGCTGATTAGAGATAGTAAGCATGGTTTTGTGCATGGGAAATCGTGTCTCACAAGCTTGATTAAGTTTTTTGGAGATGTGACCAAGAAGATAGATGAAGGCAGAGTGGTAGCCTTTGTCCAAATGGACCTTAGCCAGGCTTTTGATAGGGTTATGCGTGGTGGATTGCTTAGTAAGGTGGATCCAGAGGAGCTAGCCAATTGGATACAAAATTGGCTTGTTGGTAGGAGATAGAGGATGGTGGTAGAGGGTTGTTGTTCAGGCTGGATGCCTGTGACCAGTGGTGTTCCACAGGGATCAATGCTAGGACCGCTATAGTTCTTTATTTATATCAATGATTTGGATAAGACCATAGGAGGTATGGATAGTTATGTTTGTGAATAACACCAAAATTGGTAGTAGTGGACAGTGAAGACAGTTATCTAAGGGCACAATGGAATCTTGATCAACTGGGCCAATGAGCCAAGGAATGGCAGATGAAGTTTAATTCAAATAAATATGAGGTGTTACATTTTGGTAAGGAAAACCTGGACAGGAGTTACACAGTTAATGCTAGGGCCCTAAGGAGTGTTGTCGATCAGAGAGATCTAGAGGTGGACGTACATTGTTCCTTGAAAGTGGCATCACAGATAGACAGGGTAGTGAAGAGGGGTTTGATACACTTGCCTTTATCGGCTAGAGCAGAGTACAGAAATTGGGATGTCATGCTATGAGCACATTTGGAGTACTACAGTTCTGGTTGCCCTGCTATAGGAAGGATGTTCTTAAACTGTAAAGAGTGTCAAAAACAAAGGATGTCACTAAAACTGGAGGGTTTGATTTATAAGGAGAGGCTGGCTAGGTTAGGAAATCTTTCCCTAGAGCATAAGAGGCTAGGAGTGACCTTATAGAGGTTTACAAAATCATGAGGGGCATGGATAGGGTGACTAGCCAAGGTTTTTCTTCCCAGGGTAGGGAGTTCAAAACTAGAGGTTTAAGGTAAGGGGGGAAAGATTTAAAAGGGGCCTGAGGTATAACGTTTTCACACAGTGAGTAGTGTGTATATAGAATGAGCTGCCAGACAAAGTGATAGAGGCAAGTACAATAGCAAAATTTCCAAGACATTTGAACAGGCATAGGGACAGGAAAGGTTTAGCAGGATATGGACCATATGCAGCAGAAGGGACTAGTTCACTGGGAAACCTGGTCGGCATGGACTAGTTGGGCCGAAGGATCTGTTTCCATGCTGTATGAATCTATACTCAATGACAGTATAAGGACATTAGAAAACCATCCCTAGCGCCTTAGCCTTAGACACTACCACTTGCACCATCATAAGACCATGAGATGCAGGATCTGAAGCCGGCTACCAGTCTATCAGTTCTGTTTCATCATTCAGTTAGATCTGATACATTTCAGTAGCACTTTCTTGCCTTTTTCTCTAACCCTTGATTCCCTGACTAGATTAAAAATGTACTCATCTCAGGTTTGAATCCATTTCATGACCCAGCCTCAACAGCAGAATTTCACTATTTCACAACCTTAGAACATGGAACATTGCAGCGCAGTAGAGGCCCTTCGGCCCTCAATATTGCGCCGACCTGTGAAACCAATCTGAAGCTCATCTAACTTACACTATTCCATTCTCGTCCATATTTCTATCCAATGACCATTTAAATGCCCTTAAACTTGGCGAGTCTACTACTGTTGCAGGCAGTGCATTCCACTCCCCTACTACTCTGTGAGTAAAGAAACTACTTCTGACATCTGTCTTATATCTATCACCCCTTAATTTAAAGCTGTGTCCCCTCGTGCTAGCCATTGCCATCTGAGGAAAAAGGCTGTCACTGTCCAACCTTTCTAACCCTCTGATTATCTTATATGTCTCAATTATTCACCTCTCAACCTTCTCTCTCTCTCTCTCTCTCTCTCTCTCTCACACTGTCTAAGAAATTCCACCTCCTTAAGGTCTGCATTAAAAGGCAACCTGAATACAGTTCCTCCTATTCAGGCCAGTAAATAGTATTAGGGTTCATAAGTCAATAATATCTGCATTTTCGATTCCAAAGTTTTCAGAATACTTTACAACGGTGGCTTCCCTTGGGTATGTCACTTGTCATAGAACCACAGAATCCCTACAGTATGGAAGTAGGCCATTTCACCTGTGCAGTCCAAACCGACCCTTCGAAGAGCATTCCACCCAAACTCACCTCCCTTACTCTATCCGAAAAAAAACTTGTATTAAAATCTGTAGAAGCAGCTTCATTAATGTCCTTCAGGAAACAAAATCTATCATCCTTACATGGTCCAGCCTATCTGAAACTCCAGACTGAGGTTAAGAGAATATGGTTGACTCTGAACTGCATCCTGAAATAGTCAAACAAAATATTGAGTTCAAAGGTGATTGACAATGATGTCTAATTTCCATGAAATGATAAAAGTAAGTAAAATTAAAGTTCAATTCCTAGTCTTTGCTGGAGTGTTAACAGAGCTAAAATGTGTTGCTGGAAAAGTGCAGCAGGTCAGGCAGCATCCAAGAAGCAGGAGAATCAACGTTTCGGGCATGAGCCCTTGGATGCTGTCTGACCTGCTGCGCTTTTCCAGCAACACATTCTCAGCTCTGATCTCCAGCATCTGCAGTCCTCACTTTCTCCTGCAGTGTTAACAGCCCAAAATACATTTTCAGATGTTTGATAACCATTTTAATGTTGCCAAATGTTGCTTGGGTCGTCGCTGGATTTCTTAGCTCTTTAATCAAGCATAGGGAAGAGGTTTTCTTCCATGGATTTATAAAGCGAAATGGGGACTGGGAATTTGTGAAAGTAATGGTTGCTAAGGACCTGTCTTTGGACACTGTAATTTATCCTGTCAATCAACATAGCTATCAAATTAATATCAAAGTACTCAAAACCTCTCAGAAAGACCAATCCAATCTTCAAAGCATAGGCATTATCATGCAAACAATCTGTTGTCATAGTAAACACTGTGCGTCATTACCTCTGAAATTTTAGTCTGTTTGTCACTGTAATGAAGCTATGGCTTCTTATTAAATTGCTACTTAAATTATTACATCCACTAATCATTTGCTATGTAACTTAAATCACTCCTAGAACTACTTCATAGAACTAATTTAGCATAATTGATGCAAGGTTTAAAGGGGTTTTTTTGAAGTATTTTTATGTAAGTGTCTGTTTGGGAACAGAAGGACAGCTTTTCTTTCTAATCTTTAATGAAACCTTGTCACCTTTTATTGCAATACCAAAAGAGTCATGTGGGTGATTTTGAAGTGCTGCACTAGACTGGCAGCAGCACCGGGCTCTCAGCCGGGGTTTTGCAAGTTATAATTTTGTCCAACCAATGTGAGGCATTTTTATCAGTACCTAAACAGACCACTAGATGGAGGATTGTTGGCAGGGTACCCCTGGAACTGAGCAAGAGAATGTTTGAATAAGTGGGGCAGAAGTTGAAGGACAAGATTATCAATCCTGCCAGCCTTATCCTGAAACCTTCAAGAATTAAAGATTAATCTTCCAGACACTGCTAACCGCCAATCAGGAAAAAATTAACAAAAGCATTTTTTTATCCTTGATTCATTCATGGGATATGCGTATTCCTGGCTGAGCCAACATTTATTGCCCTTTCCTAATTGTCAATTGAACCAACTGCCTTGCTAGGGCCATTTCCTGGATACTTAAGGCTCAATTATATTGCCGTGTGTCTGGGGTCTCCTGGAAGCCAGACATGGATTCCAGAGTTCATTTTCTAAAATGAACCAGACGGGTTTAATTGGTACTGGTCACCATTAGGCTAGTGCACCCTATTTTCCACTTGGAGGCCCTGCAGCCTTCTACACTCAAAATCGAATTCAACTTGAGCTCTCCCATGTACTTACCTCAACCCCAATAGACCATATAGTCTGCTAGTATACACAATCCATTATTAGCCACTAACAGTCTCCATTCACAGCTATTCACCCTTCGAGCTGGATCATTATCCACTGTCTTGTCTGTCCGACTGCTCTTCTGTTTCTTTGGTCTCTACCCCATCTATTGTTTACTCCGCATCCCCTCCCCTCACCTTATCTTCTGCATGTAAACCAACTTTTTCTTAGCTACCATCAATTCTGAGGAAGGGTCATGCAACCTGAAGCATTAATTCTGATTTCTCTTCACAGATGCTGCCAGACCTGCTGAACTTTTCCAGCAATTTCAGTTCTTGTCACCATTAGGTTAGCATTTCATTTTCATTATACCAGAATTTCATTTATTCAGCTTTCAACATCTACCATGGCAGGAATTGAACACATGTCCCCAGATCTTTAGTCTGGATTACTAGACCCATGGCAATACCACTACAGCACCACATCCCCCCAGAGTGTGGATAATACACATTAGGTACAAAAGAATGAGTTGTTTGACTGGCAATGGAGAATTATCTGAAGTGTGGAACCACAGGAGATGGGAGAGATATTAGACAAATATTCCATGTCAGTTTTTACTGTGATCTAATCAAGGACATAATCAAGTTTATCTTAGGATGTTGTGGGAAGTTTGGGAAGAAATAGTAGGGCCCCTTGGAAAGAAACTTATATCATCTCAAGCTACGGGTGAGATGATGGAGGACTACAAGGTAGCTAATGTTGTGTCATTATTAAGAAAGGCTGTAAGGAGAACCCTGGGAACTATAAATCAGTGAGTCTGGCATCAGTGATGGATAAGATGCTAGAGGAAATACTGAGAGTCAGGCTCTACATGTATTTCGAAAGGATAGTCAGAATATGCATGAAAAACTGTCTCACAAATGTGATTGCATTTTTTGAAGAGGTGACCAAGAACATAGATGAAAGCGACAGATGTTGTCGACAATGACTTTGACCAGTACTTTGACAGGGTTCCGCATGTTAGATTAATTAATAAAGTTAGATCACTTGGGATCCAGGGAGAGCTAGCCAATTGAATACAAAATTGGCTTGACAGTGGGAGTCAGAGAGTGGTGGTGGAGGGTTGTTTTTCAAACTGGAAGCCTGTGACCAACATTGTTTTGTAGGGATCTTTGGTGAGTCCATTGTTGTTTGTCATTTCTATAAATGATTTGGATGAGAATTTAGGAGGCATGGTTAGTAAGTTTGTGGATCACACCAAAATTGATGGTATAGTCAACAGTGGAGAAGATTATGTAAGATTACAAAGGAGTTTTGATCAACTGGGCCAATTGTGTGAGGAGTGGCAGATGGCGTTTAATATGGATAAATGTGAGTTGTTGCATTTTAATAAAGCAAATCGGAGAGGACTTGTATGGTTAATGATAGGGCTCTGGGTGTTGTCAAACAGAGAGAACGAGGGGCTTACAGAATCATAGACTCCCTTCAATGTGGAGGTAGGCCAATCGGCCTGTCAAGCCCACTTTAACCCTCCAAAGAGATCTCACCTAGATCCAATCCCTCTACAGCTCCCGCACCCCATACTTGTAACCCAGTATTTTCCATGGCTAACTCACCTAGCCTACTCATCTCTCGACACTATAGGCAAGTTAGCAAGGACAATCCGCTAATTGGAGCATCCAGCGGAAACTCCACACAGACAGTCAGCTGAAGCTGGAATCAATCCCAGGTCCCTGGCTCTGTGAGGCAGCACTGCTAACCACTGAGTCATTGTGTTGTTATATGGTTGTGTATCCGTTGTTAAAACTCTTACATCAATGATATCTTCTGTTCCATTCCTACTGTAGGGTTATTAGGACTTCTGAACAATGGGCACCTTTTTCTCAATTGGAAATCAGCGCTCAAGAAGAACTCAGAGGAAGGACAGTACTGAACTGTAGTATTGCAGTTGGCTGCTGTAGGAAGAGCCAGTCTTACAAAGCTGGGGGCATTAGATTCCATTGTGCATTCATCAAGAGCAAATTTTTAATGCACTTTTCAAGATAATGTGTTCACTGGATTACCAGTTGATTTGTATACTAATGCTTTCTCACTTTAATTATGCATACTGATGTAGGAATTTTCGTGGTTGACTGCACCATTTGCTTTCCTACTTCTTCAAGCACAAACAATTAAAGGGGCTCAGCAACAAATGCAAGTTTTATCATATTATGGTATAGATTTCCAGTCAGCAAGCTGCAAGCTTTTTCTAACAAAGGAAGATTAAATCTCACGATGAAATGCAAAGGCTTTATACCCACATCTGTCAGGCCAATTGGCAGCTTGAGTCTTGCAGAACACATTTCATCAAGTCCTCATTATGTTCTGATCAGTTTTACTCAAATTATTCATGATGCTTTCAACTGCATGTCACCATGCACATAAAAGTGGCCACCTTACTAACTCACCATTCTTGGTTGGTAATTTAATACCGTGGAAACGCATCTCACAATTCAGCCACGACCTGCGAAGCTGTCAGAACTTTGACAATGGGGTGAAGCTCAATGTGTTCCAACTGAGACTGATATTAAGCAGAAGGGGACAGTTATTGCCAGCAATTCTCTGAGCTAAAGGAAGGTAGCAGTTAAAGAAAGGAAACTTTTCCTTTCAGCATTCCTGCAAAGCCTTCTGTGAAGGCAGAAGATACAGAAGCTTGAACACACAACCAACAGGTTCAAGAACAGCTTCTTCCCTGCCATTATTAACTGCTGAATGGACCTCTCTAATTTCAAATCTAATATTGATCTTGCTTTGATGCACCACCTTTGCAGTCATAACATTGTATGCCTCGCTCTGTCTAAAACCTGATGATCTGTATGTGCTTGTGTGTTATGTTCTGCCTGTATTTCTTGTAAAACAAAACTTTTCACTGTACCTAGGTACATGTGACAACAATAATTTAACTCCAATCAAAAGAGCTTCTACTTATATGATAGTGGCAAAGTCTAACACCCAATAATACATGTACACACGTGCTCTAACCAAGCCATTAAATATTCCTTCTTGAATGGAGGACCAGAAAGTTACACTATCACAGATCCATTGTCAAATGTTGGCATGTTCAGGAAAGGAGGTGAGAATTGGAAATCCAAAACATAAAATGCTAATGTTCATTGTATTTACCTCTGATTTCCTGAATCATTTCTATTCCACCTTTAAACAAGCACTTACAGCTGAGATCATTGTCAATTATCCTGATGAGAAAACCATAAATCAGTATAAACAAATATTTTGAATAACCCTGAAATGATGAAATTACCAGCAAAAGTTCACACATTTTGAGCTTTTATTTTGATACAAACCAGAACAAATATTAATTATGCATGAATTAATACAAAAATGTTTGCTTGAATGAAAAGGTGAATTTTATTTTAAGTAGTCAATACAACAAAGACACAGATTCCCACAGAGATGGTTGATTAGTGACAAATAAAATGGATTCCAAGATAGACAGGCAGGTGGCTGGAAGAACACAACAAGCCAGGCAGCATCAGAAGGTGGAGAAGTCAATGTTTTGGGTGTAAACCTTCTTCAGGATTGAAAGCTACAGGAAGCAGGGTTACACCTGAAGTATTGACATCTCCATCTACCGATCCTGTCTGGCTTGCTGAGCTCTTCCAGCTTCCCGCTTGTCTCCCACAAAGATGTCGAGAGTGTGGTGCTGGAAAAGCACAGCAGGTCAGGCAGCATCCGAGGAGCAAGAGAATCGACATTTCAGGCAAAAGTCCTTCTTCAAGAAAGAGGCCTTTGGCTCAAGGATGGAGAGATAAATGGGAGGGTGGGGTGGGGCTGGGGGGGGTGGAGGTAGCTGAGAATGCGATAGGTAGATAAAGGTGGGGGAGAAGGTGATAGGTCAGAGAGGAGGGTGGAGCAGGTAGATGAGAAAGACGATGGGCAGGTCAATAGGGCAGTGCCATGTTGGAGGCTTGGGACTGGGATAAAGTGGGGGGAGGGAAAATGAGGAAACTGATGAAATCCATATTAATTCCATGTGGTTGCAGAGTCTCAAGGTAGAAGATAAGATGTTCTTCCTCCAGACATCGGGCAGTTAGGGTGAGGCCCAGGACCTGCATGTCCTTAGCAGATTGGGAGGGAGTGTTGAAGTGTCCGGCCATGGGGCGGTGGGGTTGGTTGTTGTGGATGTCCCGAAGATGTTCTCTAAAGCATTCTGCATGTAGGCGTCCTGTCTCCCCAATGTTGAGGAGAACGCATCAGGAACAACGGATACAGAAAATGACATGCATGCAAGTGTAGGTAAAACTCTGATGGATGTGGAAGGCTCCTTTTGGGACTTGGATGGAGGTGAGGGGGGAGGTGTGGGCACAGGTTTTGCAATTCTTGTGGTGACAGGGGAAGGTGCCAGGAGGGGAGGTTGAGTTGGTAGGGGGTGTGGACCTGACAAAAGAGTCGTGGAGGGAATGGTCCCAATGGAAAGTAGAGAGGGGTGGGGAGGGAAATAAATCCCTGGTGATGGGGTCAGTTTGTAGGTGGCGGAAATGGCAGAGGATGATGCGATGTATACGGAGGTTGGTTGGGTGAAAGATGAGGACCAGGGGGATTCAGTCTTTGTTTACATGTGTTGAATTCATTGATCTGAGAGCATAGGGGATGAAGGTAAGGCCTTTGCTGGGGATTGATCATTCGTCCTCAGTGAGGAGACCACATCAGGTGCAACAGATACAGTACTTCCACAAATTTCGTCTACTGTGTCCGTTGCACATGAGGACATCTCCTCTACATCAGAGAGACAGGACGCCAACTTGCAGATCATTTCAGAAACCATCTCTGGGACGCCCACACCAACAAATCCCACCGACTCATGGCTGACCACTTCAACTCCCTCTCCCACTCCACCAAGGACATGTTCATCCCGGGCCATCTCCATCGTCAAACCCAATACCAGGAGGAAGAATGTCGCACCTTGAAACTCTGAAACCACACAGGATAAATGTGGATTTCACCAGTTCCCTTATTTCCCCTCCCCCAACCTTATCCCAGCCCCAAACCTCCAACTCAGCACTGTCCTCTTGATTTGTCTATTGTCTTTCCCATCTCATTTGTCGACCCTCCTCTCTGATCTATCACCTCCTCCCCCACCTTAATCTACCTTTCACAATCTCAGCTAACTTCCCCCCGCCCACCCCACCACCCACCACCCCCCCCCCCCCCCACCCCCCCAGCCCCCACCCTCCTCCTGTTTATCTCTCAGCATTCCCGGCCCACAAGTCTCATTCCTGACGAAGGTTGTTTACCCGAAACGTCGATTCTCCTGCTCCTCAGACGCTGCCTGACCTGCTGTGCTTTTCCAGCATCACACTCTGAACTCTGATCTCCAGGAACTGCAGTCCTCACTTTCTCCCACAGAGATGTGGCAGTTGTTTCAAATTTAGACACTGGCAATGGAATCTGTCACTTTTTCATTCAATTGATTTGGACCCTGAGTCACAATCTCCGGTAACTGTATTCCATCTAGGGTACATAGAGACTACACCCACTTGAACAGCATGCTGTGGCACTACCTCCTTAACACCATAAATATAATGCAGTCATTGCTAAATCGTAACTAGGAATTGAGGTCAAATTTATTCATCCAGAGAGTAGTTAGAAAGAAGCAACTACCACAAGGAGTAGTTGAGGTGAGTAGCATTAGAGATATTTAAGAGGATGTTAGATGTGTACATGAGGGAGAAAGCTACAGAAGAAAAGATTATTAAAATCAAATAATGAAGGAGAAAGTTCATGTGCAGCATAAAGTTCCTCATTAGCCAGATGGACCAAATGGCCAGTTTCTATTGTTATAACCAGGTGAGGAGAAGAAATTAGTTCCTTTCTTTTAACTTCCTCTCAACTGATGAATGTTGAGATTAGAGATAGAAGTTTGATTAGTCTGGATCACGTTGACATAAGTAGGGAAGATGCGTTAGGTAGGATAAAGGCTAAATCCCCAGGAACGCATTGAATGTTGCGGGAGGCAAGAGAGGAAATAGCTGGGGCTCTGAGCAGATATCTTTGTGGCATCCTTAAACACAGGTGAGGTGCTGGAGGACTGGAGGGTTGCTCATGTTCTCCCCCTGTACAAGAAGGGTAGTAGGGATATTTCGGGTAACTACAGGCCAGTGAGCCTAACGTCAGTGGTGGAAAAGTTGCAGTAGAAAGTACTGATCTATTTATATTTAGAAAAGAATGGGCTTATCAGTGATCTGCAACATGGTTTTGTGGGGGGGGAGATCATGCCTAACCAACTTAATAGAGTTCTTTGAGGAAGTGACCAAGGGGAAGAACTGTTGATGTCATTTACATGAACTTTAGGAAGGCATTTGATAAGGTTCCCTATGGTCAACTAATAGAGAAAGTGGAGTCACATGTTATGCAGGGTGTTCTAGCTAGGTAGATAAAGAACTAGTTGAGCGACATGAGACAGAGAGTAGTAGTTGAAGGGAGTTTCTCGAAATGGAGAAAGGTGACCAGTGGTGTTCCACAGGGGTCAGTATTGGGGTCACTGTTGTTTGTGATATACATAAATGGTCTAGAAGAGGGCACTGTTGGTATGATCAGCAAGTTTCCAGATGACACAAAGATTGGTGGAGTAGGAGAAAGCATGAGGGACTGTCATGCTTGTGGGCAGCACGGTGGCACAGTGATTAGCACTGCTGCCTCACAGCGCCTGAGACCCGGGTTCAATTCCCGACTCAGGCGACTGACTGTGTGGAGTTTGCACGTTCTCCCCGTGTCTGCGTGGGTTTCCTCCGGGTGCTCCGGTTTCCTCCCACAGTCCAAAGATGTGCGGGTCAGGTGAATTGGCCATGCTAAATTGCCCGTAGTGTTAGGTAAGGGGTAAATGTAGGGGTATGGGTGGGTTGTGCTTCGGCGGGTCGGTGTGGACTTGTTGGGCCGAAGGGCCTGTTTCCACACTGTAAGTAATCTAATCTAATCTAAAGAATATAGGAATATTGATAGACTGGAGAGTTGAAAGGAGAAGTGGTAGATGGAGTTCAATCGAGCCAAATGTGAGGTGATTCATTTTGGCAAGTCTAATTCTAGAGCGAATTATACAATGAACGGAAGAGCCTTGGGAAATGTTGATGAGCAGAGAGACCTAGGAGTGCAGGTCCATTGTACCCTGAAGGTTGCTGCACAGGTGGTTAGAGTGGTCAAGAAGGCATCTGGTATGCTTGCCTTCATCGGACGGGGTATTGAGTATAAGAGCTGGCAGGTCATGTTAAAATTGTACAAGACATTGGTTTGGCCGCATTTAGAATACTGTGTACAGTTCTGGTCGCCACATTACCAAAAGGATGTGGACACTTTGGAGAGGGTGCAGTAAAGGTTGATGAAGATGTTGCCTAGTATGAAAGGTGCTAGCTGTGAAGAGAGGTTGAGTAGGTTAGGATTGTTTTCATTAGAAAATAGGAAATTGAGGTGGGGGGGGGGTGGAGGGGAGGGGGCCTGATTGAGGTCTACAAATCATGAAGGGTATATACAAGGTAGCTAGAGATAAGCTTTTTCCCAGGGTGAAGGATTCAATCATGAAAGGACACCCTTTCAAGGTGAGAGGTAAAATGTTTAAGGGGGATACACACAGAGGGTGGTGGGCGTCTGGAGTGCGTTCCAGCAGAGGTGGTAGAGGCAGGCATGGTAGATTCATTTAAGCTGCATCTGGACAGATGCATGAGTAGCAGAGGGATACAGATGCTTAGGAATTGGGCAACAGGTTTAGACAGTATATTTGGATCAGCTCAGGCTTGGAGGGCCGAAGGGCCTGTTCCGGGCTGTAAATTTTCTTTGTTCTTTTTCTTCGTTTTTTGGCCAAACAAATATTTTTATCCATGTTTAGCATGTAGCTATAACACATCAAATAAATTGTATTTTACTAGAAAATAGAGCTGTTAACCAAGGGTATAAAAGAAAGAGCAATTTCATTAGCTATTAACCCCAAGGCAAAATAATAAAATCTTGACATTAAAACCACACACTCAAACAAATAAGTTTAAAAGAAAAAGTACCTGACTCAGACAAGGAGAATAGAGGTTATGCAATTAAACAGTCCTTGAGGTATTAAATTCTTAACCTGAGATCACAATGTTTTTAATTGATACTTAACATCCTCATAGCAACAGAATCAGTGGACATTTCTGCATTCTCGATGAATGGCTGTTTCCCATTTTTCTACTCACTATTCGCTATATTCTAAGCTAATGAGGGAAGGAGGCAGTGAGAGAGAGAGAGACCCAGCTGTTGGTGTCAATCATTCATTTTTTTTCCCTTCTATCTGTTCTGCTGATCAAAAGTAGCTGTTGAAATGTAGTTCAGTATGGATTCTAAAGTCTAACTCTATTTTTTTTCAAAACTGATAACCACCAAGTGAGCTTTTTGCCTCCCAAAGTGTGAACTTATCTGGCAGTTTCTGATTTATAGTATCCACAGTTTTTTTTTAATGTAAGATGATTGAATTTATTTACCAATAAAAGATATACACAGGTTGTATATACCAGTCCACAGGTTGCGAATGGGTTCCATTCCTGAGTCTGTCACAAGTCAATTTGATTAGATTACTTACAGTGTGGAAACAGGCCCTTCGGCCCAACAAGTCCACACCAATCTGCCAAAGCGCAACCCACCCAGACCCATTCCCTTAACACTACAGGCAATTTAGCTTGGCCAGATCACCTAATCTGCACATTTTTGGATTGTGGAAGGAAACCAGAGCACCCACAGGAAACTCACACAGACACAGGGAGAATGTGCAAACTCCACACAGTCAGTGACCTGAGGAGGGAATTGAACTCAGGTCTCTGGCGCTGTGAGGCAGTAGTGCTAACTGCTGTGCCACCATGCCGCCACAAGTAGGAACACAATGCAGGACAGTATAACATATCCAGCCATAGATCAAAGAAAGAATGACATGTCAGATCTTTAAACTTATTATTAATACACCCCTTGGTTGGATTGCATTCATAAGTACGAGCGTTTGCAAATCTTTGAAATTTACTTTGTAAATCAGGTGTGCTCTGTACTTGTTGGATTGATTGGCTTTCTGCTGTTTCAGTAGATATTTGTTTTGCAAAGAATTCTTGAGTGGCCAATAAAAATAAACACTGTAAGATTGACTGTTACTGTATAATAAGGGACACTAGCAAAGAATTCAGTAAATGTTTATAAAGGTAGCCGTGAATCATTGACTGTAAAATTGGATTGGGATAACACCCCATGCCAAATGATGGCTAAAAATATTTATGGAACTTAGATCAACAAAATGGGGACAGTTAACCACTAAAAAATACATGAGATACTGAAAAACTACTTAGTAATGAAACTAAAAGTTATCTTAGCCTTTCTTCATTGTACAGATCAAATAGCACCCTGACAGAGAAAAATTCAAAATAACAACAAAGGTTACAATAATGTAAAAGCATCAGAAACAGCATTGGGCAATGCTGAAATTTCTACCTTTATTTTTGCTGTTTTGGATGTTACTTGAAGCTTTTGGTTGGCAGTCTTGGAAGACAACTTTAATTCTATATAATAAATGTTGGGGCCCTTTGATTCAGTTGACAGCACACTCAAGTGTGAATTACAAGGTTTTGTGTTCAAGTTTCATTCCAGAGCTACAGCGTTGTAAAGTCAGTGCTTCAAGTCCAGTCCAGTACTGAAACTGGGCATTGTTGAAAATGACAATTTTCAGATGAAACATTAAACTGTAGTCCCATCAGCCTGCTCAGGAAGAGATGAAAGATTCTATATGACTATTCTAATGAGAAGAGAACATATTTATAGCATTATACTCAATATCCAACCCTCAATCCACATCAAAAATAGAATCGCTGATTATTATAACAACTATTACCAGTATGCTGTCAGCAAATTGTCTATATTAAGGCTAAACTTTAAAAGTACTTGAGTGATTATAAGTACTTCGTGACATCCAGGGAAGATGAAAAGGGCTGTTTTAATGCAATGTTTTCATTTTTTCTGGAGATGAGAAGCTGAGAGGTAACCTGTTATATGTCTGTCAGGTTATGAAGGAGTTTGAAAGGATATGTGCAGACAAGATATGAACTTTTGAGCATACAAACCTAGCAATTGGCAATGGAAGAGCACTTCTGAGTCCAGGCCTCATCGGTTCTATCCATTTTTCTTTTTGTATGGTGTTTCTTTTTTGTCTCTTTTGTTTTGTTTTATTTTACTTAACTCATGTTGAAGAGCTCAGTCATGGCAATGACATTCACTGAAGTAAGTGAGAGCCGAGTGGGTCCAGTACAGACTCGCAAGGGTCCAGTACAGACTCAAGTGAGTACAGTACAGACTCGTGTGGGTCCAGTACAGACTCGGGTGGGTCCACTACAGACTCGCATGGGTCCAGTACAGATACGCGTGTCCAGTACAGACTCAAATTGGCTGAAAATGTGTTGCGGGAAAAACGCAGCAGGTCAGGCAGTATCCAAAGAGCAGGAGAATCAACGTTTCGGGCATGAGCCCTTCTTCAGGAATGCGAGTCTCACGTGGGCCCAATACAGACTCACATGGGCCCAGTACAGACTTAAGTGGGTCCAGTACAGACACACGTGGGCCCAGTACAGACTTAAGTGGGTCCAATACAGACACGCGTGGGTCCAGCACAGACTCAAATGGGTCCAGTACAGACTCAAGTGGGTCCAGTACAGACTCAAGTGGCTCCAGTACAAACTCGCATGGGTCCAGTACAGACTCACGTGGATCCAGTTCAGACTCGAGTGGATCCAGTACAGATTCACATGGGTCCAGTACAGACTCGCATGGGTCCAGTACAGACTCGCGTGGGTCCAGTACAGACTCGAATGGGACCAGTACAGACTCGCATGGGTCCAGTACAGACTCGCATGGGTCCAGTACAGACTCGCGTGGGTCCAGTACACACTCGAGTGGCTCCAGTACAAACTCGCATGGGTCCAGTACAGAATCACGTGGGTCCAGTACAGACTCAAGTGGGTCCTGTACAGATTCACATGGGTCCAGTACAGACTTGAGTGAGTCCAGTACAGACTCATGTGGGTCCAGTACAGACTCGAATGGATCCAGTACAGACTCGCATGGATCCAGTACAGACTCACGTGGGTCAAGTACAGACTCGCGTGCGTCCAGTACAGACTCAGATGGGTCCAGTACAGACTCGCATGTGTCCAGTACAGACTCACCTGGGTCCAGTACAGACTCGCATGTGTCCAGTACAGCCTCACCTGGGTCCAGTACAGACTCGAGTGGCTCCAGTACAAACTCGCATGGGTCCAGTACAGAATCACGTGGGTCCAGTACATACTCAAGTGAGTCCAGTACAGACTCGCATGGGTCCAGTACAGACTCGAGTGGGTCCAGTACAAACTCACGTGGGTCCAGTACAGGCTCGCGTGGGTCCAGTACAGACTCGCATGGGTCCAGTACAGATTCGGGTGGGTCCAGTACAGACTCGGGTGGGTCCAGTACAGACTCGAGTGGGTCCAGTACAAACTCACGTGGGTCCAGTACAGGCTCGCGTGGGTCCAGTACAGACTCGCATGGTTCCAGTACAGACTCGCTAGGGTCCAGTACAGATTCGGGTGGGTCCAGTACAGACTCGGGTGAGTCCAGTACAGACTCGAATGGGTCCAGTACAGACTCACTTGGGTCCAGTACAGACTCGTGTGGTCCAGTACAAACTCGCATGGGTCCAGTACAGACTCACGTGGGTCCAGTACCGACTCGCATAGGCCCAGCACAGACTCAAGTGGGTCCAGTACAGACTCAAGTGAGCACAGTGCAGACTCACGTGAGTCCAGTACAGACTCGCATGGTTCCAGTACAGACTCACATGGGTCCAGTACAGACTCGTGTGGGTCCAGTACAGACTTGAGTGGGTCCAGCACAGACTCAAGTGGGTCCAGTACAGACTCAAGTGAGCACAGTGCATACTCACGTGAGTCCAGTACAGACTCACGTGGCTCCAGTACAGACTCGTGTGGGTCCAGTACAGACTTGAGTGAGTCCAGTGGAGATTCGAGTGGGTCCAGTGCAAAGTCAAGTGGGTCCAGTACAGACTCAAGTGGGTCCAGTACAGACTCAAGTGGATTCAGTACAGACTCAAGTGGGTCCAATACATAGTCAAGTGGGTCCATTGCAGACTTGAGTGGGTAAAGTACAGACTCGCATGGGTCCAGTACAGACTCGCAAAGGTCCAGTACAAACTCACATGTGTCCAGTATAGGCTCGCGTGGGTCCAGTACAGACTAGCATGGGTCCAGTACAGACACGCGTGGGTCCAGTACAGACTCAGATGGGTCCAGTACAGACTCAAATGAGTACAGTATAGACTCGCATGGGTCCAGTACAGACTCGCATGGTTCCAGTACAGACTCGCAAGGGTCCAGTACAGACTCGCAAGGGTCCTGTACATACTCGGGTGGGTCCAGTACAGACTCCAGTGGATACAGTGCAAAGTCAAGTGGGTCCATTGCAGACACAAGTGGGTCCAGTGCAAAGTCGAGTGGGTCCAGTACAGACTTGAGTGAGTAAAGTACAGACTCGCGTCGGTCCAGTACAGACTCAGGTGGGTCCAGTACAGACTCAGGTGGGTCCAGTACAAACTCACGTGGGTCCAGTACAGACTCGCATGAGTCCACTACAGACTCGCGTGGTTCCAGTACAGACTCGCATGGGTCCAGTACAAACTCGAGTGAGCACAGTGCTGACTCACGTGAGTCCAATACAGACTTGCATGGGTCCAGTACAGACTCGCGTGGGTCCAGTACAGACTCGAATGGGACCAGTACAGACTCGCATGGGTCCAGTACAGACTCGCATGGGTCCAGTACAGACTCGCGTGGGTCCAGTACACACTCGAGTGGCTCCAGTACAAACTCGCATGGGTCCAGTACAGAATCACGTGGGTCCAGTACAGACTCAAGTGGGTCCTGTACAGATTCACATGGGTCCAGTACAGACTTGAGTGAGTCCAGTACAGACTCATGTGGGTCCAGTACAGACTCGAATGGATCCAGTACAGACTCGCATGGATCCAGTACAGACTCACGTGGGTCAAGTACAGACTCGCGTGCGTCCAGTACAGACTCAGATGGGTCCAGTACAGACTCGCATGTGTCCAGTACAGACTCACCTGGGTCCAGTACAGACTCGCATGTGTCCAGTACAGCCTCACCTGGGTCCAGTACAGACTCGAGTGGCTCCAGTACAAACTCGCATGGGTCCAGTACAGAATCACGTGGGTCCAGTACATACTCAAGTGAGTCCAGTACAGACTCGCATGGGTCCAGTACAGACTCGAGTGGGTCCAGTACAAACTCACGTGGGTCCAGTACAGGCTCGCGTGGGTCCAGTACAGACTCGCATGGGTCCAGTACAGATTCGGGTGGGTCCAGTACAGACTCGGGTGGGTCCAGTACAGACTCGAGTGGGTCCAGTACAAACTCACGTGGGTCCAGTACAGGCTCGCGTGGGTCCAGTACAGACTCGCATGGTTCCAGTACAGACTCGCTAGGGTCCAGTACAGATTCGGGTGGGTCCAGTACAGACTCGGGTGAGTCCAGTACAGACTCGAATGGGTCCAGTACAGACTCACTTGGGTCCAGTACAGACTCGTGTGGTCCAGTACAAACTCGCATGGGTCCAGTACAGACTCACGTGGGTCCAGTACCGACTCGCATAGGCCCAGCACAGACTCAAGTGGGTCCAGTACAGACTCAAGTGAGCACAGTGCAGACTCACGTGAGTCCAGTACAGACTCGCATGGTTCCAGTACAGACTCACATGGGTCCAGTACAGACTCGTGTGGGTCCAGTACAGACTTGAGTGGGTCCAGCACAGACTCAAGTGGGTCCAGTACAGACTCAAGTGAGCACAGTGCATACTCACGTGAGTCCAGTACAGACTCACGTGGCTCCAGTACAGACTCGTGTGGGTCCAGTACAGACTTGAGTGAGTCCAGTGGAGATTCGAGTGGGTCCAGTGCAAAGTCAAGTGGGTCCAGTACAGACTCAAGTGGGTCCAGTACAGACTCAAGTGGATTCAGTACAGACTCAAGTGGGTCCAATACATAGTCAAGTGGGTCCATTGCAGACTTGAGTGGGTAAAGTACAGACTCGCATGGGTCCAGTACAGACTCGCAAAGGTCCAGTACAAACTCACATGTGTCCAGTATAGGCTCGCGTGGGTCCAGTACAGACTAGCATGGGTCCAGTACAGACACGCGTGGGTCCAGTACAGACTCAGATGGGTCCAGTACAGACTCAAATGAGTACAGTATAGACTCGCATGGGTCCAGTACAGACTCGCATGGTTCCAGTACAGACTCGCAAGGGTCCAGTACAGACTCGCAAGGGTCCTGTACATACTCGGGTGGGTCCAGTACAGACTCCAGTGGATACAGTGCAAAGTCAAGTGGGTCCATTGCAGACACAAGTGGGTCCAGTGCAAAGTCGAGTGGGTCCAGTACAGACTTGAGTGAGTAAAGTACAGACTCGCGTCGGTCCAGTACAGACTCAGGTGGGTCCAGTACAGACTCAGGTGGGTCCAGTACAAACTCACGTGGGTCCAGTACAGACTCGCATGAGTCCACTACAGACTCGCGTGGTTCCAGTACAGACTCGCATGGGTCCAGTACAAACTCGAGTGAGCACAGTGCTGACTCACGTGAGTCCAATACAGACTTGCATGGGTCCAGTACAGACTCGCGTGGGTCCAGTACAGACTCGGGTGGGTCCAGTACAGACTCGGGTGGGTCCAGTACAGACTCACGTGGGTCCAGTACAGACTCGAGTGGTCCAGTACAAACTCACATGGGTCCAGTACAGACTCATGTGGGTCCAATACAGATTTGCATGGGTCCAGTACAGACTTGCGTGGGTCCAGTACAGACTCGAGTGAGCACAGTGCTGACTCACATGGGTCCAGTACAGACTCACGTGAGTCCAGTACAGACTCGCATGGGTCCAGTACAGACTTGTGTGGGTCCAGTGCAGACTTGGGTAGGTCCAGTACAGACTCAGGTGGGTCCAGTACAGACTCACGTGGGTCCAGTACAGACTCGCATGGGTCCAGTACAGACTCGCGTGGGTCCAGTGCAGACTTGGATGGGTCCAATACAGACTCACGTGGGTCCAGTACAGACTCAAGTGAGTACAGCACAGACTCGCATGGTTCCAGTACAGACTCACAAGGGTCCAGTACAGATTCGCATGGTTTCAGTACAGACTCTCAAGGGTCCAGTACAGACTCGGGTGGGTCCAGTACAGTCTCACGTGGGTCCAGTACAGACTCAAGTGAGTACAGTACAGAATCGCGTGGGTCCAATACAGACTCCCATGGTTCCAGTACAAACTCACACGGGTCCAGTACAGACTCGGGTGGGTCCAGTACAGACTCGGGTGGGTCCAGTACAGACTCACGTGGGTCCAGTACAGACTCGAGTGGTCCAGTACAAACTCACATGGGTCCAGTACAGACTCATGTGGGTCTAATACAGATTTGCATGGGTCCAGTACAGACTTGCGTGGGTCCAGTACAGACTCGAGTGAGCACAGTGCTGACTCACGTGGGTCCAGTACAGACTCACGTGGGTCCAGTACAGACTCGCATGGGTCCAGTACAGACTCGCGTGGGTCCAGTGCAGACTTGGGTAGGTCCAGTACAGACTCAGGTGGGTCCAGTACAGACTCACGTGGGTCCAGTACAGACTCGCATGGGTCCAGTACAGACTCGCGTGGGTCCAGTGCAGACTTGGATGGGTCCAATACAGACTCACGTGGGTCCAGTACAGACTCAAGTGAGTACAGCACAGACTCGCATGGTTCCAGTACAGACTCACAAGGGTCCAGTACAGATTCGCATGGTTTCAGTACAGACTCTCAAGGGTCCAGTACAGACTCGGGTGGGTCCAGTACAGTCTCATGTGGGTCCAGTACAGACTCAAGTGAGTACAGTACAGAATCGCGTGGGTCCAATACAGACTCCCATGGTTCCAGTACAAACTCACACGGGTCCAGTACAGACTCAAGTGGGTCCAGTACAGACTCACGTGAGTCCAGTACAGACTCGCATGGTTCCAGTACAGACTCACATAGGCCCAGCACAGACTCAAGTGGGTCCAGTACAGACTCAAGTGAGCAAAGTGCAGACTCACGTGAGTCCAGTACAGACTCGCATGGTTCCAGTACAGACTCACATGGGTCCAGTACAGACTCGTGTGGGTCCAGTACAGACTTGAGTGGGTCCAGTGTAGATTCGAGTGGGTCCAGTGCAAAGTCAAGTGGGTCCAGTACAGACTCAAGTGGGTCCAGTACAGACTCGAATGGGACCAGTACAGACTCGCATGGGTCCAGTACAGACTCGCATGGGTCCAGTACAGACTCGCGTGGGTCCAGTACACACTCGAGTGGCTCCAGTACAAACTCGCATGGGTCCAGTACAGAATCACGTGGGTCCAGTACAGACTCAAGTGGGTCCTGTACAGATTCACATGGGTCCAGTACAGACTTGAGTGAGTCCAGTACAGACTCATGTGGGTCCAGTACAGACTCGAATGGGTCCAGTACAGACTCGCATGGATCCAGTACAGACTCACGTGGGTCAAGTACAGACTCGCGTGCGTCCAGTGCAGACTTGAGTGGTCCAGTACAGACTTGAGTGAGTAAAGTACAGACTAGCATGGGTCCAGTACAGACTCGCAAGGGTCCAGTACAAACTCACGTGGGCCCAGTACAGTCTCACGTGGGTCCAATACAGACTCACATGAGCCCAGTACAGACTCACGTGGGTCCAGTACAGACTCGTGTGGGTCCAGTGCAGACTCAAGTGGGTCCAGTACAGACTCAAGTGGGTCCAGTACACAGTCAAGTGGGTCCATTGCAGACTTGAGTGGGTAAAGTACAGACTCGCATGGGTCCAGTACAGACTCGCAAGGGTCCAGTACAAACTCACATGGGTCCAGTATAGGCTCGCAAGGGTCCAGTACAGACTCGTGTGTGTCCAGTGCAGACATGGGTGGGTCCAGTACAGACTCAAGTGGGTCCAGTACAGACTCGCATGGTTCCAGTACAGACTCGCAAGGGTCCAGTACAGACTCGCAAGGGTCCAGTACAGATTCGGGTGGGTCCAGTACAGACTCGAGTGGGTACAGTACAGACTCGAGTGGGTCCAGCACAGACTCAAGTGAGCACAGTGCTGACTCACGTGAGTCCAGTACAGACTCGCATGGGTCCAGTACAGACTCACGTGAGTCCAGTACAGACTCGCATGAGTCCAGTACAGACTCGCAAGGGTCCAGTACAAACTCACGTGGGTCCAGTATAGGCTCACGTGGGTCCAGTACAGACTCGCATGAGTCCAGTACAGACTCGCGTGGGTCCAGTACAGACTTGGGTGGGTCCAGTACAGACTCAGGTGGGTCCACTACAGACTCAAGTGAGTACAGTACAGACTCGCGTGGGTCCAGTACAGATTCAGGTGGGTCCAGGACAGACTCGGGTGGATCCAGTACAGACTCGCATGGTTCCAGTACAGACTCACATGGGTCCAGTGCAGACTCGCGTGGGTCCAGTACAGACTCGCATGGGTTCAGTACAGATTCGGGTGGGTCCAGTTTGGACTCAAATGGGTCCAGTACAGACTCGCATGGACCCAGCGCAGACTCGAGTGAGTCCAGTACAGACTCGAGTGAGTTGAGTACAGACTCACGTGGGTCCAGTAGAGACTCGCAAAGGTCCAGTACAAACTCACATGGGTCCAATACAAACTCACATGGGTCCAGAACAGACTTGCGTGGGTCCAGTGCAGACTCGAGTGGGTCCAGTACACATTTTATGACCACCAGATCCCTCTGCATATCAGAGCTCCACAATCATTTACTATTTGGATAATATTCCTCTTCATATTCTTCCTCACAATTGCATACTTTCCCACATGATCCTTTATTTGCTATATCCCGCTCATTTAATGTGTTTGCATCTTTTTCTAACTCCATAATATTGGTTTTTACAATCTGCCTTTTCCTACCTGCCTTTGTGTCATGAATTAAAGGAGCATGGGCTATTTTATAAATGGGGAGAAAATTCAGAAGTCTGAAGTCCAAAGAGAGTTAGGAGTTCAACTCCAGGATTCACTCAAGGTAAACTTGCAGTTTGAGTCAGTAGTTAAGAAGGCAAATGCAATGATGGCATTTACTTTGAGAGGTCTTACATATAAAAGCAGGAATGTGGATGTAGGTTTGTTCGCTGAGCTGGAAGGTTCATCTTCAGACTTTTCATCACCATACTAGGTAACAATTTCAGTGAGCCTCCAGATGAAGTACTGCTGGTGTTTCTTGCTTTCTATTTATATGTTTGAATTTCCTTGGTGATGCCATTTCCTGTGGTGACATCGTTTCCTATGGAGATGTAATTTCCTGTTCTTTTACCACCATTTACCATCCCCTGAGAAAAAGAACAGGAAGTGCCATTACCAGAGAAATGCCATCACCACACCAATCCAAGGAAATCCAGACATATTAATAGAAAGCAGAAAATCCAGCAGTGCTTCATCCGGAGGCTCACTGAAGATGTTACCTATTATGGTGATGAAACGTCTGAAAACGAACTTTCCACCTCATCGAACAAAGCTACATCCAGAACCTCAACCTGAACTACAAATCTTCTCAAAGCTTGCCAGCAGGGATGTAATTGTGAGACTCTGTAAGGCTCCGGTCTGCCCAAATTTTAGTATTATGTGCAGTTTTGGGCCCCATATCTCAGGAAGGATGTATTAGCCCTGGAGCGTGTTCACTGGAGGTTCACAAGAATGGTCCCAGGAATGAAAACCTTATACTTGATGGAGTTTAGAAAGATGAGAGGGAGATCTAATTCAAACATACAGAATTCTGAATGGCCTGGACAGAGTAGATGTTAGGAAGATGTTTCCATTGGTAAGAGAGACTAGGAGGAGAAAGTGAGGACTACAGATGTTGGAGTCAAAAAGTGTGGTGCTGGAAAAGCATAGTCGGTGAGGCAGCATCTGAGGAGCCGGAGAGTCCACGCTTCGAGCATAAGCTCTCCATCAGGAATCTTCATCAGACTCGGATTCAAGGGCATAGCCTTAGAGCAAAGGGAAGACTTTTTAAAATGGAGTGAAGGAGAAACGTCTTCAGACAGAGAGTGGTGAATCTATTGAATGCTTTGCCAGAGAAAGCTGTGGAGGCCAGCTCACTGAGTATATTTAAGACTGAGATAGGTTCTTGAGTATCAAGGGGATCAATGGTCATGGGATGAAAGCGAGAGAATGGGTTTAGAAATTTATCAGCCATGATTGAATGGTGGAGCAGACTCAATGGGCTGAATGGCCTAATTGCCGCTCCATTGTCTTATGGTCTTAATGTCTTATTCTTCCTTCCCTAAAGAACATTATTGAACTAGATAGACTTTTAGAATGATTGGCAATGGTTTCAATGTCGTCATTAGACTTTTAGTTCAAGATTTTTTGAATTCAAATTCCAGCACTCACCATAGTAAAACCAATGTACCTGAAATATTAAATGGGTGTCCATGTTACTAGTCCAATAACAATACCAATGCCATCACAGATACTAACCCAATAACAATACCTCCATGAATTGTGATTTTTTTTTCCTTACATCTACTTTCCTGCATTTTTCCCACGCACCTTGATTCACTTATTGATCAAGAAACTATCTTTCTAAGCCTTAAATATACACAAGGAATTTGTCCCCACATTTTATTAGATTAGATTACTTACAGTGTGGAAACAGGCCCTTCCGCCCAACAAGTCCACACCAACCCTCCGAAAAACAACCCACCCAGACCCATTCCCCTACATTTACCCCTTCACCTAATACTACGAGCAATTTAGCATGGCCAATTCACCTAACCTGTACATTTTCGGACTGTGGGAGGAAACCAGAGCACCCGGAGGAAACCCACACAGACACGGGGAGAACGTGCAAACTTCACACAGACAGTTGAACCTGGGTCACTGGCGCCGTGAGGTAGCAGTGCTAACCACTGTGCTACCGTGCCATGCCAATGTGTTATGGAGTTCCAAAGATTCACAACTCTCCGATGGGAAGAAATTCCTCCTCATCTCAGCTTTAAATTGATGCCTGTTTATTTTGAGACTGTGCCCTCTGGACTTGACCCTCTCAACCAAGTGAACCTTCTCTGAACTGCTTTTTCCTTAAACAAGCGAACCAAAACTGCTCACAGCACTCAAGGTGTGGACTCGCCAGCACCTTAGACAGTTGCAGTAAGACTTCCCTACTGTTACACTCCAAGTCCCTTGAAATAAAGGCCAACATTCCATTAGTCTTCCTGATTGCCTTTCTGTATTTTATGCATAAGTACCCCTAAGTCCTTCTGTGTCACAGTTTTTCTCCACTTAAATAATATTCTGTTCTTTTGTACTTCTTTCCAAAATGAACAACTTCACTTTTGTTACACATTATACTGCATTTGCCAATTTTTTGCCCAGTTATATAACCTATCAATAACTCTCTACAAAATATTTGTATTCCTCTTGCAATTTTCACTTCCAATTATTTTTGTGTCATCTGTAAAATCTGGTGACATTACATTCACTTCATTCTTCCAAATCATTAATATATATTGGAAACAGTTGTGGTCCCAGCAATGATCGTTGTGGAATGCCACTGGCCACGGGTTGCCAACCTGAAAGAGAACGCCTTAACCCCACCCGCTGTTTCCTACCCATGAGCTAATTCTCCATCCGAGCCAATGTATTACCTGCAACATCAGGGGCTCTTATTTTATGACTTAACCTTTTGTGGGGTATTTTACTGAACACCTTATGGAAGTCCAAATACAATACATCTACTGGCTCCCCTCTTTCTATTCTGTTTGAGACAACCTCAAAAAACTCTAATAAATTGGTCAGACTCAACTTCCTCTCCATGAACCCATTATTTCTTACATAACACTTTGGTTAGGCCACATTTGGAGTACTGTGTGCAGTTCTGGTCGCCTCACTTTAGGAAAGATGTGGAAGCTTTGGAGAGGGTGCAGAGAAGATTTACCAGGATGTTGCCTGGAATGGAGAATAGGTCGTACGAGGATAGGTTGAGAGTTCTCAGCCTTTTCTCGTTGGAACGGCGAAGGATGAGGGGTGACTTGATAGAGGTTTATAAGATGATCAGAGGAATAGATAGAGTAGACAGTCAGAAACTTTTTCCCCAGGTACAACAGAGTGTTACAAGGGGACATAAATTTAAGGTGAAGGGTGGAAGGTATAGGGGAGATGTCAGGGGTGGGTTCTTTACCCAGAGAGTGGTGGGGGCATGGAATGCGCTGCCCTTGGGAGTGGTAGAGTCAGAATCATTGGCGACCTTTAAGCGGCAATTGGATAGGTACATTGATGGGTGCTTAATCTAGGATAGATGTTCGGCACAACATCGTGGGCCGAAGGGCCTGTTCTGTGCTGTATTGTTCTATGTTCTATGTTCTAACAGTTTAATCCAAAATCTTTCCAACAATAGATGTTACGCTAATCAGCCTGTAGGAATTGAATTAAATTAAATTGAATTGAATTTATTGTCATGTTTACTGAGGCACAGTGAAAAGCTTTGTCTTGCGAGCAATACAGGCAGATCACAGAGTTAAGTAGCATAGTTTTTGCCTTCCTTCCTTTTGAATAAAGGTGTTACATTGACAGTTTTTCAATCCTACGGAACTTTTCCAGAATCCAGGGATCCATTAATGCATCCACCATCTCTGTGGCTACTTGTTATCAAATCCTAGAATGTAAGCCATCAGACACCAGGAATTTATTTGATTTTTGCCCCATACATTTATTGAATATTACTTGTCTAATGATACTGATGGTACTTAATTCGTCCCCCATATTATTAGTGGGATGCTTGAAGTAACTTCCACCACAAAAGCTAATGCAATATATCTGTGTAACTCCTCTGTCATTTCCTTGTTTCCCGTAACTATCTTTACCAGTTTCATTTTCTGATGAACCTACATTAATTTTGACCTCTGTCTTCCCTTTTATTTATTTGAAAAAGCTCTTGTTTGTTTTTGTATTCCTTGCTAGTTTGCTCATGTAATTTACTTTCTCCCTCTTTACTATAATTTTAGAACTTCTTTGACGGATTCTGAATTTATTCCAATCTGTTGCCTATTACTGACTTTTGCCTCTCCTTAGCATCCTTGCTAGCCATGACTTGTTTATCTGTCTCTTAACACCTTTACTGCTTATGAGATATAATTTTGCTGGAGTCATGAATTACCTCCCTAAATGTCTGCCACTTCCTGGCTTGCTGTATTCTTCCAGCCTCCTACTTTTTAACCTTGGAATCCAGCTCTGCAGATTTTATTGTCTCTAAAGACTTGCTTGCTGTCATTCTTGCTCATCTATTCACCCAGTTCACTTTAGCTAATGGTATCTTCATTTCATTATAATTTGCTTTATTTAAGTTAAACACAATTGTTTCTTGCCCAAGTTTTTCATATTCAAACTGAACATTAAATTCTATTATATTATGATAACTGCTTCTGAGGGATCCTGCAAAATCTTGCAGACCACCCTCCTCACCGTGAAACTCAAGTAAAATTCAGCCAAATTATGATTCCTGCTACCTAGAGGTACCTTCATTATAAGGCTATTAATTAAGCCTTTCTCATTGTACAATAGTACAATAGTAGGTCAAGTATAACATGCTCTCTGGTTTACTCTAGCATCTGATGTTCTGAAAGACAATACTGAAAAACTCCTTATCCAGGCCACCTTGGCCCATCTTATTTTCCAATCTATAATTGAATTTAAAGTGTTCCATGTTTTTCACCGTACCTTTCTAATAAGCTACCTTATTTCTTCCTTTTACTCCACCCCATGATGCGGTTACTATTAAAACAGTCATACAACACTCCCATAAGTGACTTTGAGCAATTTTTCATCTCTATTGAAACATCCTGGTTTCCTCAATTACTTCAGTCCTCTCTATTCAGCTAAAGGGTCACTTAAAGAGATAGATAACTTCCTGTCCTTCCTAAATGTCACATGCTTTTCAATTGTCAGCCCCCAGTCTCTGTCATCCTGCAGCCCGAGTCTCGTAATGACAATCAGGTTTCACTAACTTATTTCTATTTGCATTAGCGTTTACATTTACATTATTTGCATGATCAGTTATTCTGCTTTGTTTTGAATGATACATGCATTCAGATACAATGTCCTTTCATTCTTTTGTCTCTATTTGTCTGCCTTACATGCTTCCATAGAGATGTACAGCATGGAAACAGACCCTTCAATCCAACTCATCCATGCTGACCAGATATCCCAATCCAATCTAGTCCCACCTGCCAGCACCTGGCCCATATCCCTCCAAACCCTTCCTATTCATATACTCATCCAGGTGCCTTTTAAATGTTGCAATTGTACCCGCCTCCACCACTTCCTCTGGCAGCTCATTCCATACACGTACCACCCTCTGCGTGAAAAGGTTGCCCCTTCTGTCTTTTTCATATCTTTCCCCTTTCACCCTAAACCTATGCCCTCTAGTTCTGGACTCCCCCACCCCAGGGGAAAGACTTTGTCTATTTATCCTATCCATGCCCCCTCATGATTTTATAAACCTCTATAAGGTCACCCCTCAGCCTCTAATGCTCTAGCCTACTTAACCTCTCCCTTAATTCAAATCCTCCAACCCTGGCAACGTCCTTGTAAATCTTTTTTGAACCCTTTCAAGTTTCACAACATCTTTCCGATAGGAAGGAGACCAGAATTGCACACAATATTCCAAAAGTGGCCTAACCAATGTCCTGTACAGCCACAACATGACTTCCCAACCCCTGTACTCAATCCTCTGACCAATAAAGGAAAGCATACCAAACGCCTTCTTCACTATCCCATCTACCCGTCCTCAGGGCTGTAGGTTGCCCAGGTAGAAGATGAGGTGTTGTTCCTCCAATTTGCAGTTTGATTTGTTGTAGCAATGGAGGAGGCCAAGGATGGTCATCTTGGAAAGGGCGTGGAAAGGGGAATTAAAATGGGCGGGAACTGAGAGGATGGGCTGGCCCCTGTGTGCTAGGCTGAGATGCTTGGCGAACCATTCCCTAAGTGTCATTTGGTGTCCCTACAGTAAAAAACCAAAGTGTCATGCAACTGATGCAATGCGTTGAACAAACCTAGATTGCTGATAATTCTTTAATCAGATTTGTTCAATACATTGCATCAATTGCATGACACTTTGATCTTTTACACTAAATTCTGTGCCCAATGATCCCGCCCCATTAGCTACTTTCAAATAAACCTGTTGGACCATAACCTGGTGTTGTGCGATTTTTAACTTTTTATCTCTGGGGAGAATAGTCCCAACTTCTTCAATCTTCCTTTGTAACTGAAGTTTCTCATTCCTGGAACCATCATTTACCTGATCAATTCTCTACTTGGTTCTGAATGATACGAAAATTTGGATACAAAGCCTTTTATTTTGTCCTTTATGTAGTCTCTTGCCAACTGTCTCCATATGTAAAGTAGGGAGGGTGGGGTCACAAACATATGATAAGGGAATGCAGGAGTAACAATATAGTTGATTGCTTCTGCACTCTTTCCAATATATTTGCATCATTCTAATAGTATCGCATCCATTACATACACAATACTCCAGAGGAGGTCTAACAAGCGTCTTGTCCAAGTTCAACATTAACTTCCTGGTCTTGTACTGTATGACTCTATTAATAAAACTAAGAGCACTGCGCATTATTTACTGCTTTCTCCACCTGTCCTGCCTCCTGAAATATACTGTGCACGGATGAACCCACATCCTTTTATCCTGCACCCTTTAGAATTGTACCCTCTATTTTCTATTATCTTTCGGTCTTCTTCCGACCAGTGTTCTGGAAAGAGAAGGCAGATACAGGCATTATAAAAAGAATAGAAGCTATTCTGGACAGAGTTATTTGAAGAAGAGTGGGAGGAAGGTCATATAGACCAAGAAAGAAATCAGCCAAATGGTCAGCTTCTATATAATTTAAAGTAATAAATGGTTTCAAGTAGGAAATCTGAATGTTGGCAAGGGAACAAGTCTGATCTAAAATTGGAAGTGGGTGTTGAAAGACAACATAAAAAATGATGTGACAAATATTGTCTTCTATTCTTTGAGTTCGGCTTCAGAATCTGAAGTCTTTCAGTATAATGTGGTATAAATCCCAAATCCTGGAATCTACTGTTACTTAAGTTTTATTAGTTAAATCAAGTGTATTTCACAGTAATAACAATAAGGCAACAGCTAAATTTAACAATTACAATATTGTCTTGTATTCACATAACGCCTTAAAATTGCTTAAAAATCAAATGGGATATAGAAATGGAATTCTCAAGCTGAGAGTTAAACTGTAGCCAATAAGATGGCCTCCAGTGATGGAGCAATTAACATTGTGGATGACTCAGATGTTGAAAAGTTGGACTAGGTAAGTACAAATATCCTGGTGTTTTGTGGGACTAGAGGAGATTACAAGTTTTAGGAGGGAAGACACCATGGATGGTGCTCTTCAGTGTTGGTATACCAACTAGACAGATGGAACTAGTCAAGGCTGCTGGGTCACAGATTGCTCTCAATTGCCTCCCTTCCAATCTGAAATGGAGGGTTAGTTGGTAAGTTCACATCCTTGGGCTCAATTTTACAGAGCAGTACTGATCAGGCAGCTGCTTCTTGGGTCCAGTTTTACCACTTAACCACATGGCAGCATGATCTTATCTTTAATTCCCAACATGCCTTGTCTTATCATACATGGAGTACAGCCGTATTAATATTGTAGCTCACTGGGTCACCAAAATGGATCATCAGGCCATCAATGGCATGTGGCTCTGTGGTTAGCACTGCTGCCTCACAGTGCCAGGGACCCAGGTTGGGTTTGATTCCAACCTCAGGTGACGGTCTGTGTGGAGTTTGCACATTCTCCTCCTGTCTGTATGGGTTTCCTCCCAAAATTCAAAGATGTGCACGTTAGGTGAATTGGCCATGCTAAGTTGTCCACAGTGTCCAGTGATGTGTAGCTTAGGTGCATTTGTCACTTGGGTGGATTACTCTTTGGAGGGTTGGTGTGGACTTGTAGGGCCAAATGGTTTGTTTCCATGTTGTAGGGATTCTAAGTAACAAATTTCATGAACCTGACTTCCTGGCCTTGGAGTTTTCCAGAAATGGACACCCCTCAGCCCTTGGACCTACTTCCTGTAACAAAGTGAAAAACACCTTTGTAGGCTGCACACACTGCTAGGCATCCTCACAAACTTTTTTAAAAATTCATTCATGGGAATGAGGGCATCTCTGGCCAAGCAGCATTTATTGCCCATCTCTAATTGCCCAGAGGGCAGTTAAGAGTCAACCACATTGCTGTGTGTCTGGAGTCATAAATAGGCCAGATCAGGTAAGGATGGCAGTTTCCTTGCCTAATGGACATCAGTGAACCAGATGGGTTTTTCCACTAATGGATTCATGATCATCATTTAGACCCTTACTTCCAGATTTAACTGAGTTTAAATTAAGCCTAGTACCATGGCAGCATTCGAACCCAGGTCCCCAGAATATCACTTGGGCCTTTGCTTTAACAGTCCAGTCATAAACCAGTAGGCCATTGCGTACTCAGGTAACACAGGGATTCTGCCTGAAGCACACACAAGGCCCTATTGAAGCAAACCTGTTTTCACAAAATTCAACACGTTCTCCTGGGAAATCTGTGCCACCATTTTTCTTCTTGAAGCCCTGATTAAAACAAAAAGCGCTCAGCTCTTGTTTTGTATAAAACCACCACCATCGAAGTTACTAATTATACAATTAACAAGCCCTACCCACCAGGTAGCAGTCACCTCTTTTTAGTTTAAAACAATCTATTCCGAAATGTTATGACACACCTCTGGAGCAGGTAGGACTTGAACCCAGGCCTTCTGGCCCAGAGTTAGAGACACAACCACTGAAAGGTTCAATGTGCATCACTTGTGTTCACTCAGCTCTGGAACCGTTCACGTTGACGCTTGTAGGCTTTAATGGTGCAGTGGTATTGCTCCTATCTCTGCACCAGGAGGCCAGGATTCAAGTTCCACTGGTTACAGAAATGTGCACTAACATCTCTGAACAGGCTGATTAGAAAATACCTTCAGATTGACCTTAGGAGAGGCAATGAGCAAGTGGTCCTATTGCTCCATTGCAAATGGTAGAATTTAAACTACAAAAACAAATCTTGTGTAGCATCCCTACCCCTGGACCAGAAGGCCAGGATTCTAGTCCCACCTGCTCGAGAGGTGTAAAATAATATTTTGGAACAGGTTGATTAGGAAAAATAGGTTAAATAAGAAAAGTCGGTATGCAGGTTTAAATTTTGGGGCTTTTGAGGTGCAGTAGTAGTGTCCTTGTCAAGGGGCACATTGGAACCGTCAAGATTGGAGGTTACAAGGTACAGGTGAGATTTCAGCAGCAGTTGAATTGAAGCAAGAGTGAAGTTAGGTGTTGTTACAAAGATGGAAATAGCTGTTCTCAGTGCTAAGGTGCAGGTATATACTTCACACAGTTCTGGTCACCCTGCTATAGGAAGGATGTTATTAAATCCAAAAGAGTGCAAGAAAGATTTACCAGGATGTTACTGAGACTAGAGGGTTTGTATTGTAAGAAGAGGCTGGATAGGGCTGGGCCATTTTCACTGCAATACGGGAGGTTTAAGGGTGACCTTATAGAGGTTTATAAAATCATAAAAGGCATAGATAAAGTAAATAGCAAAATTATTTTCCCTAGGGTAGAGAAGTTCAATACTACAGGACATGATTTCAAGGTGAGAGGGGAAAGATTTAAAAGGGACCTGAGGGGCAACTATTTCACACAGAGGGTGCTTCCTATGTAGAATGAACTGTTTGAGGTTAAAAAAAAAGGGGTATGAAGGCCAACTGGCCAAAAATATATAGGAGGATAGTAAATGCTTTTTTAGGTATGTGAAAAGAAAAAAATTGGTTAAGATTAAAATTGGGTTCTTGAAGACAGAAACGGGTGAAGTTGTTATGGAGAACAAGGAAATGGCCGAAGAGTTGAATAGGTACTTTGGATCTGTCTTCTCTAGGGAAGACACGAACAATCTCCCATATGTAATAGTGGCTGAAGGACCTAGGGTAATGGATGAACTGAAGGGAATTTATATTAGGCAGGAAATGGTGTTGGATAGACTATTAGGTCTGAAAGCTGATAAGTCCCTGGGATGGTCTGCATCCCAGGTACGTAAGAAGGTGGGTCTAGAAATCATGGACCCATTGGTAATCATTTTCCAATGTTCTATCAATTCAGGATCAGTTCCTGCGGATTGGAGGGTGTCTAATGTTGTCCCATTTTTCAAGAAGGGAGGGAGAGAGAAAACAGGCCAGTTTAGACTGGTTAACCTGATATCAGTGGTGGGAAAGATGCTGGAGTCAATTATAAAAGATGGAATTATGGCTCATTTGGATAGCAGTAACAGGATAGGTCAGAGTCAGCAGTGCCTGACTAATCTTCTGGATTTTTTTGAGGACGTAACTATGAAGATGTACAAGGGAGAGCCAGTGGATGTAGCATACCTGAACTTTCAGGAAGCCTTTGATAAAGTCCCACATAGGAGATGAGTGAGCAAAATTATGGCACATGGTATTGGGAGCAAAATGGATTGAAAATTGGCTGGCTGACAGGAAGCAAACAGTAGTGATAAACAGGTCCCTTTCGGAATGACAGGTGGTGGCCAGTGGGGTACCACAAGGTTTGGTGCTGGGACCGCAGCTGTTTACAATATACATTAATGATATAGATGAAGGCACTAAAAGTAATATTAGCAAATTTACTGATGACACGAAGCTGGGTGGAAGGGTGAAATGTGAGGAGGATGTCATGAGAATCCAGGGTGACTTGGACAGGGTAGGTGAGTGGACGGATGCATGGCAGATGCAGTTTAATGTGGTAAGTGTATGGTTATCCACTTTGGTGGCAAGAACAGGAAGGCAGATTACTATCTAAAAGGAGTCAAGCTCGGTAAAGGGGAAGTACAACGAGATCGAGATGTTTTTAGATTAGATTACTTACAGTGTGGAAACAGGCCCTTCGGCCCAACAACTCCACACCGACCCGCCGAAGCAAACCCACCCAGACCCATTCCCCTACATTTACCCCTGCACCTAACACTACAGGCAATTTAGCATGGCCAACTCACCTAACCTGCACATTTTTGGAATGTGGGAGGAAACCGGAGCACCCAGAAGAAACCCACGCAGACACGAGGAGAATGTGCAAACTCCACACAGTCAGTCGCCTGAGGCGAGAATTGAACCCCGGTCTCTGGCGCTGTGAGGCAGCAGTGCTAACCACTGTGCCCACCGTGCCACCTACGATTGTACATCAGTCAATATAAGCAAGCATGCAGGTACAGCAGGCAGTGAAGAAAGCAAATGACAAGAGGAATTGAGTATAAGAGCAAAAAAGGTCCTGTTAGAGCTGTACAGGACCCTGGTGAGACTGCACCTGGAGTATTGTGTGCAGTTTTCATCTCCAAATTTGAGAAAGGACATTCTGACTATTGAGGGAGTACAGCTTAGGTTCACGAGGTCAATTCCCGGAATGGCGGGACTATCATACGTTGAAAGACTGGAGCGACTGGGCTTGTATACCCTTGAGTTTAGAAGGTTGAGAGGGGATCTGATTGAGACGTATAAGATTATTAAAGGATTGGACACTCTGGAGGCAGGAAGCATGTTTCCGCTGATGGGTGAGTCCAGAACCAGAGGACGCTATTTAAAAATAAGGGATAGGCCATTTAGAACAGAGTTGAGGAGAAGTTTCTTCACCCAGAGAGTGGCGGGTGTATGGAATGTTCTGCCCCAGAAGGCAATGGAGGCCAAATCTCTGGATACTCTCAAGAAAGAGATGGATATAGCTCTTAAAGGTAGTGGAATCAAGGGTTATGGGGATAAGGCAGGAACAGGATACTGATTGAGGATGATCAGCCATGATCATAATGAATGGTGGTGCTGGCTCGAAGGGCCAAATGGCCTACTCCTACACCTATTGTCTATTGTCTATCGTTTGAGGATGTAGTAGATGAAGGTACAGTTACAACATTTAAGAGACATTCATACAGGTAAATGAATAGGCAAGGTTTAGATGGATATAGGCCAAATGCAGACAAGTGGGATTTGTTTACTTTAGGAACTGTGGTTCCCATGGATGAGTTGGACTGAAGGGTCTGTTTCTATGTTGTCTGACTCTAACATTCTCTGTGCACAGAAGCTTGCTGGGGGCATCAACTATTCCAACAAGGTTGCAAACAAACTGGCTCAGCCTCAGTTCATCAGTAGTTGAGGGATGGAGTCAGTAGCCAAGGAATGGACCAAATACAGCAGCTTCATGCTTCTCAACATTTAATTGGAGGCAATTCCCACTAATCCTGTGTTGAATTTCAGGGAAGAGAATTGAAAGCTGGTGAGGAAGTCAAGCTGATGTCATGCCTGAGAAAACTAACACAGTGTTATCAACTGATGTCACCAAGGGCCAAAGATGGAGATGCAAATCTAAGGGGGCTATGGATAATTCCTTGATAAGCCCCAGCTGTAATGATGCAGGAGTAAGAGAAACCATTGCACGTGATACTCTACTATGATTAGATACGAACGGAAGCAGATAAATACAGATCCAGACAGCTGGATGACAGTGGAGTAGGATGATGTGGTTGACTGTGTCAAAGGCTGCAGACGCATCAAGAAGAATGGGGAAGAATAGTTCATCTTTCTCACAGTCATATGAAAAAGGAATGACTTTGGAAAGCGCCATTTTGATACTGTGGAAAGGACAGAAACCTGATGTGACAACAATGATGAGAGTATCTTTAACACTTTCGGGATATTATACAGAATTGAAGGCTTATAGCATAATGTAAACCCTGAGATCCACTGTTATTTACTATGCATTTCTTTAATCAGTATGCTTATCATTATAAACACCTCCTGCCAGACGTTCAGGAATTGCACAGCTGGATCATGACGACAAGGCTTCCTTATATAGAATACATAAAACAAAGGACACTGTTTTTAGATCCAGTCACTGAAACCTCATGCATTCATGCTCTGCCCAAAAACAGGTTCTGAGTTCATTGTCTGCTGATGTTTCATGCTGAAATGTTTCTGTCAGTTGTGGTCTGCCGGCACTTTCCTCTCTCCTCAGGGGAGGTCTGAGTTATCAGTCTCATCTGAAGCATGAATCAAACCTGTGCTGATGGATGTTTATTCAGAGCCATGTACTAGCCATTGAACTGATCACCCTCCTGCAGTAATTGATTCAACTCAAACCAGTATGCAGATGAAGCTTGCAGTTTGGTCGTAAAATTGAATGGCAAATAGTTCATGAAGATTTTTATTTATTCACTCAAGGGATGAGAGCTTCACTGCCTAGGCTAGCATTTCTTGTCCATCCCTAGTTGCCCAGAGGGTGTTTGGCGATTGTAATGATGTCAGCCAGGGGGGCTTCATTGAATATGAGTTCCCTCATTGGTCGAATCAATGAGCTCTGGCTGACTGATAAAAACAAGCGGGACCTGTATAGTTTGGGAAATACGGTCAACATGGATGGGTTGGACTGAAGGGTCTGTTTCTGTGCTGTCTGACTCTAACATTCTGTGTGCTCAGAAGCTTCCTGGGGGCACCAAATATTCAAACAAGGTTGCAAACAGTCTGGCTCAGCCTCAGATCATTGGTGGTTGAGGGATGGAGTCAGTAGTCAGAGAATGGACCAAATACAGCAGCTTCATGTTTCCCAACATTTAATTGGAGGCAATTCCCACTGATACAGTGTCAGACATCTTGCTCAGTTTGAGAGCTGGCTCTGACAGAGCTGGATCAGTCAAGGGCTCGCCATGTATAAATCAAAGGTGACTTGGTGATGGGGGTACAGCCTCTGTGGAGTTATTACAGTGACAATGAGAGAAAAGCACGCTGCTGAAGAAATTCAATCACAACAGTCATCTTTGTGTTGGGTCAGCATTTCTAACATCATGGCGATTTTTGTTTGATTCCTTCAAATCTGCAGTTGAAGACTGGACCTAGTATGTGGAAAGAATGTGCTGTTTTGTCTGGGCAAATGACATTGAGGCAGATCAAAAACAAGAAGTAATTCTCTTGACAGCTTGTGGACTCATAGCTTTTTCAGTTGCTGAGGCAACAGGTACTAAAACCTTTCAAGGGTTGACAGATTTTGTTAAAGAAAATTGCAACCCCAAGCCTTACCTATTTCTGAGATTTAGTCAACAATTCAAAAACCAGGGGAAGCCGTAACAGGATTTGTCACTCAGTTAAGATGATTGACAGAGGCATGTTAAGGTTTAACCCTTAATGAGATACTGAGAGATTATTTAGTATGCAAAATTAATGATGTAAACATGCAAAAGCACCTACTAGCTGAAGAATTTTCAAAATCAGAACCAAACAAAATAAATGCCTAGTTAAATGGTCATCCAGTTCTAATGGAGGTCAAAACAGCACAGCTGTTTCAGTGATCTTTAAGAAAATGGCCCTGGACTCCAACCTTAAGTTTGCACGGGACCTCAACTAGACTGAGAACATATATAGAGGAAGCTTTACAGATTAAGGGTACAAATTTGATTCCGGGACCTTATATGAAACAGTTGGTTCAGTTACCACTGATTGTAGTTAAAGGCTTGGGCCCAAGTTTGATGGGGTGAAATTGGTTGAGAAAGCTTCACCTTGATTGGCTCAACGTTGTTTGATTAGAAAATGGCTGTCTCGTGAAGCCCTAATTAAATATCCAGACATTTTCCAGGAAGGTCTAGGGACTATCAAAGGAGCCAAGACCACCGTGCATGCTGACCAGGAGGCAATTCCATGATTCTGCAAGGCTTGACCAGTGCCATATGTGTTATGGGAAAAAGTAGAGGCAGAAATGAAGGAGTCACAAACCAGAACTGTCCACAGAATGGGCAGCACCAGTCATACCGATTGTAAAACCTAATGGGTCAGTTGGTCTTTGTGGGGATTTTAAATAAACGGTAAACTGTTTATCGTAACTGAATAAATATCCAATCACTCGTAGTTAGGAATTATACACAAAGCTGGCAGTGGGGCTGTAATTCACAAAGCTGGACAGGAGCAACACTTACTTACAATTGCAATTAGATAAGGATTCACAAAAGTATGCTACAATCTAATAAGGGCTTGTACCACAGGGGTTTGTACCAGTATATGAAACTGCCATTTGGGGTGTCATCAACCTGTGCCATTTTTCACAGACCATGGAGAACATTTTACAAAGTCTACCCCAGGTTGTCATTCTTCTGGATGACAGGGAAGACCAATCAGGAGCACTTAGAGAACTTGGACATAGTCCTCAAACATTGCTCCCAGGTGGATGTACACCTCAGAAGGGAAAAATGTGTGTGTCACAGGCACTTCAAGAGACCTACTTGGGCTACAGAGATGCTAAGACTGGATTACACCTGTTGGAAGATAAAGTGAGGGCGATCAAAGGTGGCCGGCTATCATGTCTGTACTGGAGCTTCTGGCTTTCCTTGGGCTGGTGAATTATTATGGAAAGTTCATATATAATCTGGCCTCCAACTTGGCATATTTATGTCAGCTTTTAAAAAGGGTCCCTCTTGGAAATGGTCATGTAGCCAAGCCATAGTTTTTCAAGAAGTGAAGGAACAGCTATCATTCTCTATGGTATTGGTGCACTGTGATTCCAAGCAAGATCTGGTATTGACATGTGATGCCTCCCCTCATGGCATCAGCATGGTATTAGCTCATAGGTGGCCCAATAGAGAGGAACACCCAATAGCATCCAGGACTTTAGCTTCTGCCAAGTGTAAATACACCGAGACAGAGAAGGAAGGTTTGGCAGTCATGTTTGGAGTCAGGAAGTTCCACTAAAAGGGGAATTCTGAGAAAGGGTCACTGGACCCCAAACATTAACTCTGATTTCTCTTCACAGATGCTGCCAGATCTGCTGAGCTTTCCCAGCAACTTTTGCTTTTGTTTCTAATTTACTGTGTCCACAGTTCTTTCAATTTTTTCCCCCAGGTTTAATCAGTCTGCTCTCTTTGAAGATTCAGCTCTGAGAGATCTTGTGAGGGGATAACTTGATGCAGACAGGAGCATAGATTTCCCATTGAGGTTCTTTTCTATTTTAGGTCTGACTCATTCACGCTCTGCTGTTCGGTAAATTGAGCAGAGTCCCTTGGCATGCCTTATTAACTTCACATAAAGCTAATTAGATTAATTTAGTTATATTAGTTTTCCATAATTGAGACTATAGTTCCCTAGTCCATGAGGACTTGATACAGGCAACAATATACAAATATAGTGATACACAGTTGCCTACTAAAGTATTAAAGGTAGGAGATGTATTATTTGCATGCATGTTATTTAGGAGCAGTTGAAATTTTATTGTGTACGTAAGATAATTAGAAATAAGAGGAGTAAACCATACAATCCCTTGGGCTATCTCTGCCACTGAATGCAATTATCCATTTGCCTGTTCAAAGCTGTCCCCCATGATTTCCTGAGATATCAAAATCTATCCAAATCAACCTCACAACCTTCTGGAATTCAGAATTCTAAAGTTTCACAACACTTCATGCAAAAGAATTTCCTCATCTCAGTCCTAAATGATCAGCATCTGCTTTGTCAGGGCAATTCAGAGTCTTATTTGTTTCAATGAGATTATCTCTCATTCCTCTGATCTGCTAAAAACATAGGTCCCATTTACTCAGTCTCTTATCATGGAACAGGCACCTGTAAGCTAATGTATTAATTGTATTGCATTGTACCGCTATCTTTAATTTTCTTTTAAATCAATCAATGTGAGCTGGTTATCAAAGTGTCCCATGTGCAGAGTTTGTATTATGGCAGTGGGATAACATCAAAAGACCAATGGGAACCTAAGTGAAGAACCGCATTGTGAGTTTGATAACAGAAAGGCAGGATGGGAAATTTGGTCAAGGCACAGATTTGCTAGCAAGAGCAGTCTGTAAATTTAATTGCTGCTGTAATAGAGCCAAGAGAAATTCAGAAGTCACATAACACCAATCACAATCTCTCAAAGCGCTGATCCTTCCTTTAATGAAGTCTTCACCTGACAAAGGAGCAACGCTCCAAAAGCTTGTGATTTCAAAGAAGCCTGTTGGACTATAACCTGGTGTCGTATGGCTTCCAACTTTGTCTATCCCAGTCAAACACCAGCACTCCAATGGTGGCAGCCATGAAAAAGAAAGTGAGGAGGACAGGGCCTTTCTGTGTTTACTAAAATCAGGAAAAATGTCTTCTCTGCTCCTTCTGAACGTCAGTGATAATATCCCAGACATATGTCTGTGTTTATTCAACCATAGCATTGAGGACAGGGCCAGAGAGAAGGTACACCTGGCACTAGCTTCAAACAGGACAATAATACAATTAAAAATACCTTAAAATAGGCCAAACCTTATGTGACACAGAAGCATAATAATAGAAAGGTGTAAAGTAAGCTTTTGAAGAAAGATTTTGTAGTGATTGCAATGGGGTCAACCAGCTTGACTTCAAAGAATAAGTTCCTTGATTGGGGATGTTAATCTTGTCCCATCACTGAGACCTGGCTGACAGAGAACAAAGTGGAATGTCAGAGATTCTGACACTCCAAGGTCTGACTTTGAACCGGCAGTACCAAAGTCAAGAACCTTTTATGTGTAAATAAAGAATGACTTGGTGACAGGACATTGGCCTTTGTCGCTGCAGGGAATAACATGGCTTGATCTGTACTCTGAAGACCCACTTGGAGAGCAGTCAACTACCTGAGACAGACTCTAGCTTTGGAACTTACTTAATTGTAAGTTTGCAATAATGTTTAGTGGTTTAATATAAATTTACCGTAATCAGTGGAATGTTGTGTGCAGTTCTTGTCACCACACCATAGGAAGAATGCAGAGGCTTAGAAATAGTGCAAAGGAGGTTTACTAGGATGTTGCCTGGATTGCAGTATATTAGCTTTCAGGAGAGGTTGAACAAAGTTGGATTGTTTTTACTAGAGCATCAGAGGCTGAGGGGCAACCAAATAGAAAGGTATAAAATTATGAGAGGCACTGATAGAGTGGATAGCCACAGGGGAAATGACAAATGCAAGGGGAAATAGGTTTAAGGTGAAAAAGGGAAATTTTAAAGGGGATGTGTGAGGCCAGAGAGGGTGGCTAGAACACAATGCAAGGAGAGGTGGTAGAAACGAATATAATAACAATATTTAAGAGGCATTTAGACTCAAGCACAGGCAGGGAATAGAGGGTTAAGGACCACGTGCAGGTAGAGTTAGTTTAGAATAATGTTATGGTCAGTGCAGACACGTGGGCCAAAAGGCCTATTCCTGTGCTGTATAATCTATTCATGTTGTCATGTGCCATTGATATTTAAGCCAGAATCTTTGGACTAAACAGGGAGTCTTACACCTCTCATTCAGAAATCACACGAGTGAATCTTCAGTGCACTACCTTCAACACAAGGACATCCTCCATTAAATAAGGAAACCTAAACTGCACACAGTATTACAGGTATGGTGTCATCAAAGACCTGTTCAAACTTCCAATGGAGCTGCAGTGGTGTTATATGAGAAAGACAAGTTGATATTATCAATTGTGAGTCATATTATATGAGCAGTTTTCTGGATTGCTAACCTCAACAGCAAATTCTGATTGCTTGATTTGATTTAATTGATTTGATTTGATTTATTATTGTCACATATACCTAGGTACAGTGAAAAGATTTGTTTTGCGTGCAGTACAGGCAGATTAAACTATATGAAGACAAAGATCATAGGGTAATTGAACAGAGCAAACAAAATTACAGCTGCAAAAAAAGCTGTACAGAAAGCAAGATCAACATTAGATTTAAAATTTGAGAGGTCCATTTGGAAGTCTAATAACAGTGAGGAAGAAGCTGTTCTTGAACTTGTTGGTATATGTGTTTAAGATTTTGTATCTTCTGCCCAACAGAAGAGATTATAAATGGGGTGGGAGAGTCTGTGTTGACTGCCTTTCTACAGCAATGAGAAGTGTAGATCGAGTCAATGGATGGAAGTCTGGTTTGTATGATGGTCTGGGCTGTGTTCACAACTTTCTGTAATTTCTTATGATCCTGGGCAGAGCAGATGCCTTTACCAAGCCGTGATGCATCTAGACAGAATGCTTTCCAAGATAAATGTTAGTGAATGTCCTTCACTATAGACAAGCAGGAGGCTGGAAGAAGACAGCAAGCCAGGCAGCATCAGGAGGTGGCAAAGTCAATATTTTGGTTGTAACCCTTCTCTTGAGGAAGAAGAGGCTTGTTGTGCCTTCTTGACTGTTGTATCTATGTGGTCCAGGACAGATGATTGGTGATCATCACCCCTATTGCTTCCCCAGCCTTACAATTTAGAAAAAAAAGTTTTATTTAATTAATTCTTGAAATGTGTGCATTGCTGGTAGAAGTGAGATCTGCTGTTCAGAACTAATTGCCCATGAAAAGGTGATTTTGATGTTGTATTTTAAACTCAACATCAAAAGCTCTTCAGCTTTAACACTTTTCTGTAATAAACTACAAATATAAATACACATTTCTTAGGAACTTTCAACCAGCTGGATACAAAATGCAATTGTCCATGTAAACAAGATTGATTCCTTTCAATATACAACTTAAACCACATAAATTTGATTTGATTTATTATTTTCGCATATACAATATACAGCGAAAAGTACTGTTTTTTGTGCTAACTAGACAAATCATACCTTATGGAAGTACATCAGGGTAATAGAACAGAATGCAAAACACAGTGGTACAGCTACAGAAAAGGTGCAGAGAAAGGTCCACTCTAATATATAAGAGGTGCATCTCACTAAAATCATTGTAATGATTTCTGTGATGATGTTGATCCTTTAACAAGGTCATGCTATCCTTGCTGGGTTTTTTTTCAGAGAGGTCATAAAAGGCACAGACTCCGCAAAATTTATGTTTGAAGGGTTTTAGGGCCAGTTTGATTATACCTAACAGATACTGCCTCAGAAAAAGGCTTTCAAGTGTTAAAAAAAACACTTGTACAATGAAAGGGGAGTGGCCAGTTCTCCCAGCTCAGCTTCCTCTGGTTTGTATTGGGCTGGCTATTCACTGAAAGCAGTCAGGAAATCAGTAAGGCTGCTAATCCAAGAAATAACTACATGAACAAAGCAGATCCATGCCAATCCCTCTCTCTGACATCTCTCCTGTAAGACCCCTTTGTTTGATTCCACTTTATGTGCCAAGGGGTGCTCATGGGGATTGTTGCAAGTACTTGAAACAGCACCATTAATCTTTGACGATCCACTAGATTTTTAAATAGGGTAAGTTATTCAGTATTCTGTTCTCTTTTGTTTGTTTTCATTTGATAATCTTGGAAATAAATTCTGTTTTGTTTAAAACTAAATGGTTGACCCGTTGCATCTCTCCTGAAATATCTGTGTTACATCTGCATAAAACAACTAGCAATGTTAGCGTCTGGGCTACTTCCTTGTATAGATTTGAAAGGGTCTGGCCGAGTCCATAACATTCTAAATTTCTTAAGATATGGATAACAGAGGTACTATTCAATCATTTGCTTTTAAATTTGAGTCAAAGAGTGTGTGCCCTTAAAAATCTGATTTTTCTCTAAATTACCATTAAGTCACATCCAATGTTTTATCTCAGTCTAAAATATACTCCAAGATAAGATGTTGTGTTAAGTGAGCTCTCACTGTCATCAGCAATAGTGTCAGTCTTCCATCATTGCAAGGTAATGGACATTCAGGAAATCAAATCCATTGAGACCAGGGGAGCTTCATACTCTGCACTCTTGTTGATGGTTGAATACAGTTGTTACACAGAGTTTACCAGGTATCATTATAGATTGTTTTTTGGTATTGTCACTTGTTTCCAAACCATTGTTGTCACTAATTGGCACGCACCAACCTAAGGTGATCTTGCCATTTTCTATCATCAGCGACTGCAAGAACTGATGCTCAGAAGCTTCATTCCACATTTCCAGGTATCGGTGAAGCTAAGCTTTGGCTGTCCTGGTCATCTCACAACACAGAACATCCTCAGGTACACAAACATCCTGCATCCTGCAAACATATTGGGACCAGTGAGCCCGCCTCTATTTGTTAAGTTCCAACACAGTTAGCAGCTTTGGCTTGGAGAGAACTGCTACATTTTTGATTTTGTCCATCTGTGAGATGCCCAGAGAGTGCTGCAAAAGGTAAAAGTGAAAGTTGTTGACCTCCTTTTCGTAACATCTGTAAGTAGCCCATGTTCCCAGGCATTCAACAAGCTGTTAAGAACACAGGCCTCATAGACATACGCCTCAGTCTTTGACAGCCAGCTTAATATACCATGCATATTTTATGAGTTGATCACAAGGTGATAGTTGCTTCTATTTGTGTATATCAAGTTCTGCATCAAGAGACAGAATGTTTGTCGTTGGGGACCCAAGAGAGTTGAATTTGCTAACCATTTTCAGCAGTGTACTATTTAGTGCTATTGGGGTGGAATCTAGTTCACAACTGGTAAAATTCACAGGATCACAGAGCTGTTACCATTACCTGTGGCATCTGAACTGGTACACTAAAGATATGGAAACATAACTTGCCAGTCCAATGATATACACTCATTTGATGCTGTGTCAATTTGATTCATTCATGCTTAGCGTGAGTCACATTGCCAAGTTAAATAAAGGATTGTGAAGGCTGGGTATTAGACAGTCAATTTGATGAAAGGGTGACCTGGAGTCTTAGAATAGTGAGAGTTAAACAAGGCAGATAGAGGATGGAGAACAGTAAATATGAAATATCTTACAATTGTTTTGAGGCAACTCGGTGTCAAATATGCTGTATGGAGAAAAGTTTAATTTATTGCACTTCCTGTCATTTTCAGTTCAAAAGAATTTGCATATTTTATAAAAATTTTATGAATGTAGAAAAACAATACAAAAGGATACCTTGGAAATCGGCTTTAAAGTCGATGAACCCTTTTTTGCAGCCACTACAGTTATTCAACACCATTGAGACAATTGTCACTAAATAGGACATAGAGTTTGTGATGTAAATATTTAAATGGTAAAAGAATGCACAACATTCAAATTTAACTTTTGGGAACAAGTTGTTATCCTGATTTGGTGTTCACTAAGCTTAATGATTCAATTAGGTTGTTGGATGGAAATGAAGGAAAGTTGATTAGCAATTAGCAAAAGCACAGTGAGTGTATTCAGGTAATTATGCAATCATTGAATTTCTGAGTGTTTTGCATTACATCCTTTGATATCCTTTCTAATCAATCTTGGGCACTTCATAGAATTTCATCAAAACCCTACAGTGTGGAAACAGGCCTTTGGCCCAAAACTGACCCTCCAAAAAGTAACCCACCCAGAACCATTCCCCCTATCCTATCTTTACGCCTGACTAATACATCTAAGCTGCGCATCCCTGAATACTATGGGCAATTTAGCAAGGCCAATTCACCTAATCTGCATATCTTTGGATTGTGGAAGGAAACCGGAGCACCCGAAGGAAACCCACACAGACACTCACCCGAGGCTGAACCTGGGTCCCTGGCTAACCACTGAGTCACCGTGCCACCACTTGGCATTGGAATTATTGCAGCATCTGAAAATATGAGAAAAATATTTAAACAAGGTGAAGGAAACAAGGATCGAGCACATCTTTAGCCGATCACAGGCTTGCTAGAAAGGAGCTCAGAATTGGACTGAGGAAAGCCAGAAGGGGGCATGAAAAAGGCTTGGCAAGAAGGATTAGGGAGTACCCAAAGGCATTTTACTCATACGTGAGGAATAAGAGAATTATCAGGGAGAAGGTAGGGCCGATCAGGGAGAAGGTAGGGCCAATCAGGGATAGCGTAGGGAACTTGTGCGTGGAGTCTGAGCAGATAGGGGAAGTCCTAAATGAGTTTTTTGCTTTGGTTTTCACCAAGGAAAGGGAACTTGTTGTAAATGAAAACTTTGAGGAGCTGGGATACATTCTTGACCAGATCAAGATTGATGAAGCTGATGTGCTAGAAACTTTGGAAAACATGAAGATTGATAAGTCTCCATGGCCAGACCAGATTTATCCTAGGCTGCTTCGGGAAGTGAGAAAGAAGGTTGCTATGCCACTGGCAAGGATATTTGCCTCCTCACTCTCCACAGGAGTTATCCCGGAGGATTGGAAGGAGGCGAATGTTGTTCCTCTTTTCAAGAAGGGTAATAGGGAAATCCCTGGCAATTACAGACCAGTCAGTCTTACGTCTGTTGTCAGCAAAGTTTTGGAAAGAATTCTGAGGGATAGGATTTATGACTATTTGGCAAAGCATTATGTGATTAAAGGCAGTCAGCATGGCTTTGTGAGGGGCAGGTCATGCCTCATAAATCTTATTGAGGTCTTTGAGGAGGTGTCAAGATAGGTTGATGACAGTTGAGTAGTGGATGTGGTGTGTATGGATTTCAGCAAGGCATTTGATAGGGTTCCCCATGGTAGGCTCATTCATAAAATCAGGAAGTATGGGATACAGAGAGATTTGGCTATCTGAATTCAGAGTTGGCTGGCTGACAGAACGTAGAGAGTGGTTGTAGATGCAAAGTATTCTGCCTGGAGGTCAGTGTTGATGAGGTCCCGCAGGACTCTGTTCTTGGGCCTCTGCTCTTTGTAGTTTTTATAAATGACTTGGATGATGAGGTGGAGGGGTGGGTTAGTAAATTTGTAGATGATACAAAGGTTGGAGGTGTCATCAATAGTATCGAGGCTACTGCAGGCTGCAGCGCGACATAGACATGATGCAGAGCTGGGCTGAGAAATGGAGTTGAACCTGGATAAATGCGAAGTGATGCAATTTGGAAGGTCGAACTCGAATGCTGAATATAGGATTAAAGACAGAATTATTGGGAGTGTGGAGGAACAGAGGGGTCTGGGTGTGCAAGTACATAGATCCCTCAAAGTTACCACCCAAGTGGATAGGGTTGTAAGAAAGCATATGGTGCTTTGGCTTTCATTAACGGAGGATCGAGGTTAAGAGCTGCGAGGTTTTGCTGCAGCTCTACAAGTCCCCTGGTGAGACCACACTTGGAATATTGTGTCCAGTTCTGGGCGCCCTACTATAGGAAAGATATAGAGGCTTTGGAGAGGGTGCAAAGAAGGTTTACCAGGATGCTGCCTGGACTGAGGGCTTGCTTTGTGAAGAAAGGTTGAATAAACTCAGACTTTTCTCTCTGGAGAGAAGGAGGAAGAGAGGAGACCTGATCGAGGCATACAAGATAATGAGAGGAATAGATAGAATCAATAGCCAGAGACTTTTCCCCAGGGCAGGATTGACTGGTACAAGAAGTCATAGTTCGAAGATATTAGGTAGGTTCTTTACGCAGAGAGTTGTGAATGCATGGAATGCGTTGCCAGCTGTGGTGGTGGATGCAGAGTCATTGGGGACATTTAAGCGACTGCTGGACATGCACATGGATAACAGTGAGTTGAAAGGTGGGATGGTTGAGTTACTATGTTTGACATTAGGATTAAATCTCGGCACAACATCGTGGGGCAAAGGGCCTGTTCTGTGTTGTACCTTTCTATGTTCTATGTTCTATGTTTTATGTAAGACAAAGCACTGGTTGAAAACAATACTGGTAAGAGTAAACTGATCAAAGTATTTATTCTTGTACTATTAAGATGTGATTGTAGTGCCATTTATAAGACAATCATTCTTTTGCAATTAAGGCAATAGGATCATAAGAACAGGAGCAGGCCGTTCAACAGCTTGAGCATGCTCCGCCATTCAATAAGAAGAAGTATTGACCTCATGTCCACTGCAACTACCCTTTCCCTATAACCTTTGAATGGGTCCTGAAGGAGGGTCACTAGACCCAAAATTTTAATTTTACTCTCTCTCCACAGATGCTATCAGACCTAGTGAATTTTTCTGGCAATTTCTGTTTTTGTTTCTGATGCAAAATGTCTAACTCATCTGTCATTTCTCTGTTCCCCATGACTATGTCCCCTGATTCAATTCCTAAAATTTTTTATTGATTTTTCTCCAAAGAATGACAGCAAAACAAGGTGCAATCACAAGCAATAAACAACAGAAAACAAAACCCCAACTACCCTGTCCATAGCACATACCTCCCCCACAAATATAAAGAAATAAATGACAAGCAACCATAATAAATATAAAAATATACAAAGCACACAACATAATAAATTAAACCAGCAGTACGATACCTGCATTAACAAAAGAAACAGAAAAAAAAACAAGTAAAAATTGCTGCAACACAAGATATCTCAGTCTGGAACAGTTAAAAGGACAACACCCTTAGCATATGAAAGAAAAGGGTTCCAAATTTTTGTAAATTTGTTAGAGGAGCCAGATCAGGATAATCTAATCTTGTCTAATTTAAGAAAGTATAACACATCTCTAATCCAGTGTGTATGAGGAGGCAGAATTAGGGATTTCCATTTTAACAATATCAATCTTCTGGCCAAAAGGGTAGTGAATGCTTTTGTGTCTTTTTTAGAGGAAAAAAGATTAGGTAAAGAGGGTGACACCCCAAACAAAGTAGAAATGGAATTAAAAGTAAGGTTTTCACCAGATACCTGAAATAAGATGTCAAAAATATCAGTCCAATATCTACGTAAAGAAAGACAAAACCAAAACATGTGCATATAATTAGCTGGGGTTTGTTGACACCGATCACAGGACAAAGACCCCTCCTCAAATATTTTTGAAAGTTGCATTTTGGTGTAGTGAGCACGGTGTAGGATCTTGCTTTAAATCAAACAGTGTTTTGCACAGATACAGGATCTGAAAACCCTTTGTAAAATCTCATCTCACACAGATTACTACGGGATCTAGATTAGATGGGCCAATGGTGGCAGATGGAGTTTAAAAGTGGAGTCGCAGGTTAATAGGATAGTGAAGAAGGCATTTGGTATGCTTTCCTTTCTTGGTCAGAGTATTGAGTACAGCAGTTGGGAGGTTGTGTTGCAGCTGTACAGGACATTGGTTAGGCCACTATTAGAATATTGCATGCAATTCTGGTCTCCTTCCTATTGGAAAGATACTGTGAAACATGAAAAGGTTCAGAAAAGATTTACAAGCATGTTGCCAGGGTTGGAGGATTTGAGCTATAGGGAGAGGTTGAATAGGCTGGGACTGTTTTCCCTGGAGCGTCGGAGGCTGAGGGGTGACCTTATACAGGTTTATAAAATCATGAGGAACATTGATAGGAAAAACAGACAAAGTCTTTTCCTTGGGGTGGGGGAGTCCAGAACTAGAGGGCATAGGTTTAGGTGAAAAGAGACCTAAGGGGCAACATTTTCACTCAGAGGGTGGTGCATGTATGGAAGGAGCTGCCAGCGGATATGGTAAAGGCTTGTACGATTACAACATTTAAAAGGCACCTGGATGGGGATGTGAATAGGAAGGGTTTGAAGGGATATGGGCCGGGTGCTGGCAAGTGGGACAAGATTGGGTTGGGATATCTGGTCAGCATGGACGAATTGCACCGTAAGATCTGTTTCTGTGCTGTACATCTGTATGACTCTATGTCTCTATGACATCATCCAGAATTACTTCTTCCAAATCTGCCCCCCAGATAGCTTTAATACAATCAAGAGAATCTGAGCATACTTTATGGATGCTTGAATAAATAGCTGAAATAGCCAACTTTAATGAAGAAAGTGGTTCCAGCAAGATGTCAAAATCAGACTCATTAGGAAGGGTGGGGAAAACCTGAAATAAACCATGGACAAAACTGCGAACTTGGAGGTATCTAAAGAAGTAGTTTATAGGAAGCGAAAACCCATCAACTCATTGTTGAAAACATGCAAAAACATCATCAACATATAAATCTTTCAGTTTTTATTCCTAACTTCACCCAACCATAAAAGGCACTATCCACTAAATTTGGGGAAAAATATGATTTGCCACCAACTGAGCCTTAGCAGAAAATGACTGAAAGCGAAAGTGGTGTCTAAATTGAAACCAAATTTTAAGACAGGATAAAACAATTACATTCTTTGTGTGAATAGAGTTTGAAGAGAGGAGATTCATTTCTAAAGGTGCTAATGTTTTCCTTGACATCTCTTCTTGTTTTTAGAGATTTAAGGATGGTGTGTTGCCTTCCCGGTGCCAGAGTTAAAGACATCACAGACAGAGTGCAGGAAATCCTCAAGGGCGAAGGTAAAGAGCCAGAGGTGGTGGTACATGTTGGCACAAATGATGTCGGGAAGAAGAGGAGGAACATACTACAGCGGAACTTCGGAGAATTAGGCAGAAGGCTGAAAAGCAGGATGTCCAGGGTGGTTATCTCCTATTTGCTTTCAGTTCCTCGGGCTAGAGAGGCCAGGAACAGGGAGATAATGGACTTGAACATGTAGCTGGGGAACTGGTGCAGGGAGCAAGCATTTAAATTCTTGGATCACTGGGGTATGTTTTGTGTAAGCATAAATTATACAAGGGAGACGGTTTGCACCTTAATAGGTTAGGGACCAGCATTCTGGCAGGCAGATTTGCTACTGTAACACAGCTATGTTTAAACTAAGTAGCGGGGGGGGGGGGGGGGGGAAGGGGACAAACTGGATGTTTAAGAAGGAAATTGAAGGGAAAGTTAGAACAAGGGAAGTCAAGAAAGACAACTATATCAATGAAGCAGAAAATTCAAAAAGGGATCATGCTGTAAGCTTGAGTGAAATAGGAGTTGATGGGAAGGGTGAGGGCAATAACAAATTAAAAATACTATTTATGAATGCACGAAGCATTAAAAATAAGATGGATGAGCTTGAGGCTCTTTTGGAAATTGGCAGATACGATATTGTGGGGATAACCGAGACGTGGCTTCAAGTGGACAGGGCCTGGGAAATGAATATTCAAGGCTACACCTGCTATTGTAAGGACAGGCAGAAGGGCAGAGGGGGTGGGGTGGCCATGTTGGTAAGGGATCATATTCAGTCCCTTGCACAGGGGGACCTAGAATCAGGGGATGTAGAGTCAGTATGGATGGAGCTGAGAAATTCTAAGGGTAAAAAGACCCTCTTGGGAGTTATCTACATGCCCCCAAACAGTAGTCTGGATGTCGGATGTAGGTTGAATCAGGAGCTGAAATTGGCCTGTCACAAAGATGTTACTACAGTTGTCATGAGGGATTTCAACATTCAGGTAGACTGGGAGAATCAGGATGGTATTGGACCTCAAGAAAGAGACTTTGTGGAGTGCCTCAGAGATGGATTCTTAGAACAGCTGGTGCTGGAGCCTACCAGAGAGAAGGCAATTCTGGGTCTGGTATTGTGCAACGAACCAGAATTGATCAGGGACCTCGAAGTGAAGGAGCCATTGGGAAGTAGTGACCATAATACAATAAGCTTCAATCTGCAATTTGAGAGGGAGAGGGTACAATCAGGAGTGACAATATTTCTGTTGAATAAAGGGAACTATGGAGCTATGAGGGAGGAGCTGGCCAAAGTTCAATGGTGCAATACCTTAGCAGGGATGACAGTAGAGGAACAATGGCAGATATTTCTGTGTATAATGCAGAAGATGCAAGATCAGTTAATTCCAAAAAGGAAGAAAGATCCTAGGAGGAGGCATGGCTGGCGGTGACTGATGAGGGAAGTTAAGAAATATATAAAGTTAAAAGAGAAAAAGTATAACATAGCAAAGATAAGTGGGAAAACGGAGGACTGGGAAGCTTTTAAAGAACAACAGAGGATTACTAAGAAAAAAAATGCAGAGAAAAAATGAGGTATGAAGGTAAACTGGCCAAAAGTATAAAGGAGGATAGTAAAAGCTTTTTTAGGTATTTGAAAAGCAAAAAAATTATTAAGACTAAAATTGGGCCCTTGAAGATAGAAACAGGGGAATATATTACGAGGAACAAAGAAATGGCAGAAGAATTCAATTGGAACTTCAGATCTGTGTTCACTGGGGAAGACACAAGCAATCTCCCTGAGGACACAAGCAATCTCCCTGAACTGAAGGAAGTTTATATTTGCCAGGAATTGGTGTTGGAGAGACTGTTAGGTCTGAAGGTTGATAAGTCCCCAGGGCCTGATGGTCTACATCCCAGGGTACTGAAGGAAGTGGCTCAAGAAATCGTGGATGCGTTGGTGATTATTTTCCAGAGTTCGATAGATTCGGGATCAGTTCCTAAGGATTGGAGGGTGGCTAATGTTGTATCAATTTTTTAAGAAAGGTGGGAGAGAGAAAGCAGGAAATTATAGACCAGTTAGTCTGACCTCAGTGGTGAGAAAGATGCTGGAGTCTATTATAAAGGATGAAATTATGACACATCTGGATAGTAGTAACAGGATGGGTCAGAGTCAGCATGGATTTATGAAGGGGAAATCATGCCTGACTAATCTTCTGGAATTTGTTGAGGATGAAACTCTGAAGATGGACGAGGGAGATCCAGTAGATGTAGTGTACCTGGACTTTTAGAAAACTTTTGATAAAGTCCCACATTGGAGGTTAGTGAGCAAAATTAGGGCGCATGGTATTGGGGGCAAAGTACTAACTTGGATTGAAAGTTAGTTGGCTGACAGGAAACAAAGAGTAGTGATAAATGGCTCCATTTCAGAATGGCAGGTGGTGACCAATGGGGTACCGCAGGGATCATTGCTGGGACCGCACCTTTTTACAATATATATTAATGATATAGAAGATGGTATTAGTAATAACATTAGCAAATTTGCTGATGATACTAAGCTAAATGGCAGAGTGAAATGTGAGGAGGATGTTTGGAGATTACAGGGTGACCTGGACAGGTTAGGTGAGTGGTCAGATGCATGGCAGATTCAGTTTAGTGTGGATAAATGTATGGTTGCTTCCTGTCACAACACAATACTGTCCTTCACTTCCATGATTAGCCATAGTTAGCTTATCATTCTCTTAGAATCTTTCCTCCTTACTGGGATATGTTTTTGCTGAGAGTCATGAATTACCTCTATAAATGTTTGCCACTGCTTGCTTACTGTCATTCCAACTCATCTATTCACCAAGAGAAAGTGAGGACTGCAGGTGCTAGAGATCAGGGTCAAAACATGTGTGAGTGGAAAAGCACAGCAGGTCAGGCAGCATCTCCGGCTCCTCAAATGCTGCCTGACCAGCTGTGCTTTTCCAGCATCACACTTTTTGACATCTGTCCATCAAGTCCAGTTGAGCTAACTGTATCCTTATTTCATTGTACTTCCCTTTATTTAAGCTAAACATAGTAAAACATGAGTTCAGAAATAACTAACTCAATAACTGAATATTAAATTCTATCATGTTTCAATCATTAATTCCTCAGCAATCATTTACTCTGAGGTCATTTATTAAACCTATCCCATCACCCATCATTAGATCCAAGATAGCCTGCTCATTGGTTGATTACATGACATATTGCTCCATGAAACGATGCCTAATGCACTCTTTGAATTTGTTGCATAGCTACCCTTTCCACTTTAATTAATGCAATCAACATGGACATTAAAGTCATCCATAATTATTGCTCTACTCTTCTTACATGCTTCTATTAGTTGTTTATTTATAGGGCGGCTATTGTTTGGGTATATTACCCCTATCAGTATCTTCTTTCTCTTGCTGTTATTTACCTTCAACCAAATAGATTCTAAGTTATCAAGCCTAGATCATCTCTTACAACTGTCCTCATTTCATCTCTTATTAACAGTGCTACCCCACCACCCTTTCTATCCCTCCTGTCCACCCAAAGGTTCAAATATCCCTGAATGTCAAGTTCCAGATTTTGATCTCCTTTTAAAATGTTTCCATAATACCTATGAAATCCCATTCATTAAGAATCAGAATTAGAGTTAGAATTACCTTTATTGTCACGTTTTCTCACGAGTACAGTGGAAGTTTACAAGTCGCCACTGATTGCGCCATCTTAGGTCCCACATTACCTGGGTACAGATTTTTAAGTACAAATTCTTCAGGAAAAAATTAGAAGAATAAAGAAATAAGAAGTCCACAATAAGTTAGAAAAATAGAGAAATAAGAGTTCAGAGTGAAGCCCTTCCCAACCAGATTGTGCTGGACTTCATCTGGAGGCAGGGGTCCAAGTCCACACTGAGGCCAGGAACTCATGTTCAGGCTGAACCCACAGTATGCCCCATCAATTCATCTACTTTATTCCGAATGTTCCTGCATTAAGGTACAAAGCCTCTAATTTTGTTTTATTCTCAAATTTGCCTCTACTTGTATGTTTCCTGATTGTAGTATGATATTCACACACTCTGTTCCTTCCTTTACTTTTCTGGCATCAATTAGCCCAATCACTAATCTGTAATCCTACCTTCTCCTTTATCTTTGACTTCCTAATTTTCCATTTAACCAAAGTCACTACCTTCACCACCCCCTTGATGTGAAGATGCTGGTGTTGGACTGGGATGGACAATGTCAGAAGTCATATGACACCAGGCTATAGTCCAACAGGTTTATTTGAAATTACAAGTTTTTGGAGCACTACTCTTTCATCAGGCCCCTTAGTCATGTCACCAGGTGACCGAAAGCTTGTGATTTCAAATGAACCTGTTGGACTATAACCTGATATCATGCGACTTCCAACTTTCTTCACCACCACTCACCTCCCCCTTACACCCGTATTCAGTTTAAAACCCTATCCATAGCCTTAGTTATACAACTTTGCCAAGACTTTGATCAAAGTATGATTCAGATGGAGCCCGTCCTATCGGAACAGCCCTCTCTTTCCCCAGTACTGGTGCCAATGTCCCATGAATTTGAACACATTTCTCGCACCCTGAGTATTGAGCCACGCATTTGCCTCTTTAATCTTGTTGACATTGCACCAATTAGCTCCTGGATCAGGCAATGTTCCAGAGATTATTGTCTTTTTGGTTCTGCTTTCTAACTTAGCCCCTAGCTGCACATGTTACCTTAGCAGAACCTCTTATCTCATTCTACCTATGTCATTGGTACCTACACAGACCACCACAACTAGATTCCTCCCCCCCCGCCAACACCAAGTTCTTCTGCAGTGCCAGCACCAGACAGGCAACACAGTCATTGGGACTCTCGATCTTAGCCACAGAGAACAGTGTCTATTCCCCTGACTACACAATCAATTACTAATTATGAATCTAAATGGGGGCATTCACTACTGCAGGAACAGCTAGACCTAAATTATTGGAAATGTGACACTCCAATTCCTCTTTTGATTCTCATCTTGACTTGTAAAGCATTGGTTTAAGATTTCAGGCATCAGTGGCAGGGAGTATCAGCTTCCAACTTAAATTCCTCTTCCTTTCTGTAATTTTAGAAATAATATTTCAGACATTTCCTTTCTGTCACCATGCAGTTTTATTGACTGGATTTCCAAGTGTCCCCCAGCCAATATGCAGCATTGATAGGGATGGGGTGAAGATAGCATTATACTTCTGAGGTCACTACTCCCTCCTAACAAGGCACCTTACCTCATCAGGAGCCTGACAAATTATCCTTCAACTTACAGCCTTCTAGGAGGTGATGAGATATGGCAGTGAGAGTAGTGTTAGGTAGTTAAGTGGATTTCCATTGCTTAACGTGTCTGGGGTTGATGGTTAAGGTGGGATTCGGTCAATGGTGAGGAATATTATCATTTTTCAGCATTGAAGGGCAAGTGCCATACAAGATTTCACTGACAATGTGTGTTAACTCTAATCTCAACAATGCAGCAATTCAATTTCTTCACTAATCATGCATGTTGCTTCTTTGAATGTGATTGTAATTAATGTTAGGTTAGTGACAGGTTTATAAGGACCTTGTGATACAGTGGTAGTCTCCCTAACTTTGAGCTAGCAGGCTTGTGTTTAGGTCCTAGCTGCATCACGCGTTTGAACAACTTGATTAAAAGCATCCAGTAATTATTTTATTAATGCTCATGTGGCACAATGACAGTGTCTTTACCTTGGGTCAAAAGGTCCAGATTCAAATCCCATCAGCCACACACAACATGTATCTCAGCAAGTTGATTTAATAATAACTAGAAGCGACTTTCTAATGTGGATCAATCCTCAATGAGAAATGGGTTGCTGGCGTTCTCAACCCATGGAGAGGCAATGGCCTGGCGCTATTATTGTGAGACAATCAAGCCAGAAACTCAGCTAATGATCCGGGGTTACTGGTTCAAATCCTGCCATGGAAGATAGTGGAGTTTGAATTCAATAAAAATAATCTGGAATTAAAAGTCTAACAATGACCATGAATCCATTGTTGATTGTCCAAAAAACCCATTTGGTTCACCTTTAGGGAAGGAAACCACCATCCTCACCTGGTCTGGACTACATGTATCTCCAGACCCACATTGATGTAGCTGACTATTAAATACCCTCTGGGCAATTAGAGTGGGGGGGGGGGGTAACAAATGCTGGCTTAGCCAGCAGTCCACATCCCATGATGAATACAAAAATGCAAAATCTTTGCATTTCACAGACAGGGGAGACTTTCTCCTTATTTTGAGGTGCTGTGCTTAGTTCAGTGGTAGAATTCCAGGAGTGAGAAGATCATGGATTTACATCATAACACAGACATCTGAGCAGCAATCTTTACAATGCTGTACATCTTTGTGTCTTTGGAGAACTTGAATATTGGGCTTTCCCACCCATCACCTGAATTGCTAATAAATATTGTGAATTGTTGAGGCCCCAGTACATATCTCTGTGAGACTGCATGTTCTATGAAACATAGTATCTGCCTATTATACTCCCTGACTCCTATTGTGTTGTCAATCACCTAGTCAGGTTAATCATTTTTCTTCAATTCTGTCGACATCAACTTCAGCTTAAAGCTGTTTATAGATGATTTTATCAATTGCCCTGAACACAACTTCAGTTACCTCCTCCAAAAAAAAGTTTATCATGCATCATGTTTTACAAATCCATTCTGGCACTCTGATTTTAAAGGTGTTCAGGTACTCTATCATTAATTATATACTTTAACTTCCCAACAACAAATATCAGGCTAACTGATCTATGATTCTCCATCTCCTCTTTCTCTCTTTTTTTCAAACAATGGTTGGAAATAGACTTTTTAATCTAAGGAAATGTTTGCTGAATTATGATAATTTTAGAATCTCAGAGTTGGCGATTTTTGCGATGTTTGCACCTTTTTCAAAATTCATTCATGGAATCTGGGATCACTGGATAGGTCAGCATATTGCCTATGCATAATTGTCCCGCAGATGGTAATGAGCTGCCTGCTTGAATTAATGTCGTCCATGTGTGAGCACACCCACATTGCTGTTAGAGAGGGAGTTCCAGGATTTTGACCCAGCAAGCGAAAGTTCCAGTGATACAGTTTCACGTCAAGACAAGCTTGGAAAGAAATACACAGGCAATGTGCCCTTGCAGCTGCAGCCTTTGTCCTTCTAGTTAGTAGAGGTCACTAGTTTGGAAGATGGTGTCAAAGGAAGTGAATTGCTACAGTGCGTTATATAGATGGTGTTCACTGGTGCCCTGTGGAGGGAGCAAATGTTAAAAGTGATAGATGGTGTGCAGAACAAACAGGCTGCTTTTTTCCTGGATGGTGCTCAGCTTCTTTAGCACCTCCTTTCAAATAATTAGATACAAACCATCTGTCACTTTGAGTTTGTCATTATTTAATGCTAATACTTTTTAAAATACTGTTACTTTATGTACATTATATTTGATAAGATTATGACCTTGAGTCAAAACTGATTTCCTTAGATGTGCAGCATACTCTCTTGTTTCTCAACTGTAAATTGTATACAATCATTATTTAACATATTTTCCATTCTTTATTTTCATTTACAGTGTCTTCTATTCTGATGAAGGGCTTTTGCTCGAAATGTCGCTTTTCCTGCTTTTTGGATGTTGCCTGACCTGCTAATCTAGACTCATTTAAATCTGACAGGGATAGATTTTTGTTAAGAAAAGGTATTTAAGGGATGTAGGCCAAGGTAGGTACATGCAATTAGGCCACAAATCAGCTATGATCTCATTGAATGGAAGAACTGGTTTGAGGGGCTGAATGGTCTATTCTTGTTGTGATATTCTGATTTGTGTCAATCCCGGGGAGGTCCACATTGCTTCTAATGGCCCATTTTTTCCCAATCTGATGTTGCTTTCTTTTACACCTTGTAAGTTTTTTTCAAGCTTTTGCACCTCTCGCTATCTGTTTTGTCACCTTTTGTCATTCTTTGTTTGCACCGCCACAGCCCCCAACAGAATCCTTTTCCTTCTTCTAACCCCACCCTCTTTGACAACACCTTCTAAACCTGTGACCACTACCACAAAGAAAGTCAAGGGCAGCAGATGAGTAGGAACATTACCATTTGCTAGTTCCTTTAGATGTGCACTTCCAATGCCAAGGCTGCATGGTCAAAGTGTTGGAAGTGGAATAGTTAACTGGTTGTTTTTGACTGGCACAGACATGGGCCAAATGGCCTTTTTCTGCACTGTAGATCTTTATGGCTCTTTAACTTTGTTATGACCCCAACTGATATTACCATTGGACAAGTCAGACCCCAGAATACAATCTGGTTTGATATGTCACATTTTTTTATTCAACATAATGGTCTTTCTCTGAAACCTAAGCACACACTTCTGGCCTCAAAATTTCAAGCTAAGACCTTTACATTGAGGTGTATTTCCTAGCCATTCTGAACTAACTCCATTCTCAAGAGAAACCCTTCTTGCATCTGACCCCAACCAGGTTTACTATTGACTAAACATTCCAAGGTCCGAGTTCTCTGAAGCAAAAATCAATCTTTGAGGTTCTAAACCAAAAGCAAGCAATGTTTTCAGTGTTTTCTCTCTCCAAGTGTAAAACTCATGATCCCCAAAGATGTGCAGGTTAGCCGAATTGTCCATGCCAAAATGTCCATAGTAATCAGGGATGTGTAGGATAGATACATTAGTCAGGGGTAAATATAGGATTATAGGGGAGGGGAATGGGTTTGGGTGGGTTACTCTTTGGAAGGTCGGTGCGGACTTGTTGGGACAAAGTGCCTGATTCCACACTGTAGGGATTCTACGATTCTATATCAGCAAATACCAATTATCAATCCATGAGGGCCAGCTAACCCAGTCACCTACTCACTGACACATACTGATTTCAAATGATTGCTCCAGGAATACTAACACATTAATTGCCAAACTACTTCATACATAAAAACCAAAACCAACACGATATGAATGAAAAGTCTAAAACTTTAAAGCAAACAATTTTATATATAAATCATAGTTTTTTTGAAGAAGTAACAAAGAGGATTGATGAGGGCAAAGCGGTGGACATGATCTATATGGACTTCAGTAAGGTGTTTGACAAGGTTCCCCATGGGAGACTTGTCAGCAGGTTAGATCTCATGGAATACAGGGAGAACCAGCCATTTAGATACAGAATTGGCTCAAAAGTAGAGGGTAGCGGTGGAGGGTTCTTTTTCAGACTGGAGACCTGTGACCAGTGGTGGGTCCGCTACTTTTCTTCATTTATATAAATGATTTGGATGCGAGCATAAGAAGTATAGTTAGTAAGTTTGCAGATGACACTAAAATTGGATGTGTCATGGACAGCGAAGAAGGTTATCTTAGATTACAATGGGACCTTGATCAGATGGGCCAATGGGCTGAAAAGTGGTAGATGGAGTTTAATTTAGATAAATGCCCGGTGCTGGATTTTGGGAAAGCAAATCTTAGCAGGGATTATACACTTAATGGTAAGGTCCTAGGGAGTGTTGCTGGACAAAGAGACCTTGGAGTGCAAGTTCATAACTCCTTGAAAGTGGAGTCACAGGTAGATAGGATCATGACCTTTATTGGTCAGAGTATTGAATCCAGGAGTTGAGAGGTCATGGTGCGGATATACAGGACATTGGTTAGGCCACTTTTGGAATATTACGTGCAATTCTGGTCTCCTTCCTATCAGAAGGATGTTGTGAAACTTGAAAGGGTTCAGAAAGGATTTACAAGAATATTGCCAGGGTTGGAGGATTTGAGTTATAGGGAGACGGTGAATAGGCTGGTGCTGTTTTCCCTGGAGCGTCAGAGACTGAGGGGTGACCTTATAGAGGTTTATAAAATCATGAGGGACATAGATATGATAAATAGACAAAGTCTTTTCCCTGGAGTGGCGGAGTCCAGAACAAGAGGGCATAGGTTTTGAAGTCCAAAGATGTGCGGGTTAGGTGAATTGACCATGCTAAATTGCCCGTAGTGTTAGGTAAGGGGTAAATGTAGGGGTACGGGTGGGTTGCGCTTCGGCGGGTCGGTGTGGACTTGTTGGGCCGAAGGGCCTGTTTCCACACTGTAAGTAATCTAAGGTTTAGGGTGAGAGGGGAAAGATATAAAGGAGACCTAAGGGAGAACTTTTTCATGCAGAAGGTGGTACTTGTATGGAATGAGCTGCCAGAGGATGTGGTGGAGGCTAGTCCAATTGCAACAGTTAAAAGGCATCTGGATGGGTATATGAATGGGAAGGGTTTGGAGGAATATTGGCCAGGTGCTGGCAGGTGAACTAGATTGGGTTGGGATACCTGGTCAGCAAGGAGGAGTTGGGCTGAAGGATCTGTTTCTGTGCTGTATATCTCTATGACTCTGTAACTCATCATTCTCTCTGAGTCGTGCATCAGCCTGACTTGGAACTATATCACCATTCCTTCACTATCACTGGATCATAATCCTGAACCTTCCTTCCTAATGGCATTGTGAACCTTAGTAATTCAAGAAACCTTCTATCAGGAAATTAGGAGTGAGCAATAAATGTTGACCCAGCCAGTAACACTCACATTCTAAGAATGAATAAAAAGAAGCAAAGTATCCTTCCACCGTAGCTATCCCCGCATAATTTATTTGTCGTACTTTATCATGCATTAAGGAAAACAAGTATGTGAAAGAATTATGAGAGATTTAAGGAAAACATATCAAGTAAGGAATTATGAGTGAATTTCTATGCCGTTCACCACAGATCTCTGATATTAATTTGGGAGTTGGTTCAGTTGGATGGTTGATTTGCAATGCAAAATGATGCCAAACAGCACAGGATCAATTCCCAAACCCTGCACTTATTGATGTTAGCGTGAAGATCCTGCCCTCTGTGATCTGACCCCTGACCCAAGCTATGATGATTCTCAGGTTAAAACTTGCCACCAGTCATTTCTCTAATGTAGAAGCAGCTCTATGGTCTGTGAATTTAATGACCAGTTCTATAAATCATGAGGTAACAATGGGAAATTCGTTAACTTTGTCATGTACAACCAATGACTTCTAAGTTATGTTACCAAACCAATAGTCTAATCCTGTGATAAATGCCATAAGTTAAACAGCTATCATAAAACCTGTATCCATTATACATGGGTTCCAAATCTATTATTTGTCTCGCCCAGACTGTGTGTGCAATTCCATTCTTGGCATCCATTCTAGACCTGCAGAAAATTAGCAAAAATTAGATCTTATCTTTAATACTGTAAACATTGGATTCCCCAGGTGCACTGTAGTGATTCAGTCTGTCAGTATCATGCCCCATTTTACAACTGCAAGAGGTTATTGTAATTGGCTGATTGTCCCTAGCACAGTCCAGGCTATCCTCCTACCATTCTGCTATGTTTTGATTCCAAAACTATGTGTATTTGATGTTGTGATTACAGATTTATTTTTACTGTAATGAGTGATGCAAGCTTTAATATGCATGAACTAATGAATACAGCTATCCATGTTTTGGAAGTGTTGTTGATTTTCAATTGGACATTACAGGCTGCCGAAGGCAAGTCCATTCAAAACATTTGTTCATTGTGTTCAACAGTGTGCTAAATATAAGTGAGATGGATAAGTGAGTGGTTTGGAGGATTTAATCACATCTGGAAGAGTGACAAGGAGTTAGGAACTTAATTTTGTTTCCTGAGTGGGGGGACCATGAAGGTGATCCGGAGCATGTGTTGGCATATAGAGCATGAGGGGCTATGTGTTGGAATGGATAGGCCTTGGGAGTGTATAGGTGTTGTGGCAAAGTGAGCAGTAAGGGCTGGTGGCTGATGGTGGTGTTTCAAATTGAACACATTTCTGTACTCCCGTGACAAGCATTCCATCCAGTCCAACTCCATGTCTGGCAGAATCCTCAGTTCACGTAGAGTTGTGTGCCCTGACTTCTAGCTCAGCTAGCACCCTATAGACTGGAAGTCAAACGTCTGACCCAAATATGCTAACCCATGACATTCACTCCCCAAGGCCTAACCATGCCAACCCATGACAATCAGTCCCCAAGGCCCAACAATGCCAATTAATGCCATTCACTCCCAGAGCCCAACCATGCCAAACTTTGCCACACTCCCCAAGGCCTATCCTTGCCAACCCATGGTCCCTCATTTTCTGCATGCCAACATATACACCTACTTACCTCCATTCCCCTCTCTCCCTCAAGGCCAATTATTGCCCCCTCCCACCCAAATGTCATGGCTGTTATCATCCATTATGCCAATTTAGTAGCAGACTTGAATGGTGGCACAATGGTAATGTTCCTACATCTTGGCCAGAAGCTATGTTCAAGTCCTAATTCAGGACTTGATGGCATTGAGAAGTTTGTCATAAGGTGGCCAAGCCATTTAGTGTCAAACTGTAAATCTTTCCAACATTCCTATGGCAGAGGTAACAGCAGGAGAGATAACTATCACATGATTCCAGAATCATGTGATAGTTACAATACAACAGCCTTCTCATGTTCAAAGACTCCCCATACTGGATCTTGCATAAGCAAGTATCAACTTCATTATGATGGACTGACAGAGAGAGAGAGAAAACCTCATAGCAGTCCATGTCAATCCATGCTCACCAATTATCAGCCTTTTCCCTTACATTGATTGTACCATAGGTAGACCTCAGATCACATGTAGATATGAGATAAAGTGAAATTCTATAAAATAAATTCCTCATGTCTGCTCCATAATTCATATGTTGAAAAAAACGGTATTTTATTTTAAAAAAACTTTAAATATGCTTACACTCCTTCAATTAAATGAAACCTTATAATTTTGAATACTCATTCAAATGCACACCTTGTAACAAAAGCTGCAGGAATTCCCAGTGCTAATTTAAAGAACCAATATCCACTTGGAGCTAACAATCAATAAGAAATAACAAGCACCCTACTGTGATGAAAAAATAGTTTTGGAATCAAACATGTAACCATAAGCCATCCTGAGGTTTATGTCAACAGATAGGGCAAATTATCAAGCTTTTTTTTAACTCTCCAGACTTTTTAAAGATTTAAAGGCAAATTGTTTGACAATTTGACAGCTCTTTTTGACAGGACTTCTCACCACACTTCTGACAATTCCCTTTGGCAGGTCAATTTGACTGCTCCTCTTGAAAAGTGCCTTTAATAACTCCTCTTCACACATTTCTAACAGTCCACTTTAATAAAGGCTTTAACCATGTCCTGTTGACATGTTGGCTAGGTCCTTTTGACAAGTTCTTGTGACCCTTTTGAAAGATTGCTTTGAGTGGTTTTTCCAACTGTTTTGACAATTGATTTCAATAGTTTAATTGACATTTCTAATGAACTTGACAAGAATTAGATTATGTACTATTCTGATATATTTTTGTCCATTTGTAAAAATTCCAAAGAGTACCTGACTTAGTCAAATTGCACCTAACCTCTACAAAAGAGCTACTCTTGATAAAGAGCTTATGTTCGAAGCATCAACCCGCCTACTCCTCAGATGCTGCCTGAAGTGCTATGCTTTTCCAGTGTCACACTTTTGACTCTGAGCTCCTTACTTCCACCTATCTTCCTTCAAGATAGGCTAGGAACAGATCCAATGGAATACTCTAGCTATCATAGAAACATAGAAACATGGAAAGAAGGAAGCACCTGGAGGCCATTCAGCCCTTCAAGCTTCTTCTGCTATTCATCATGATCATGGCTGATTGTCCAACTCAATAGTCTAATCCTGCTTTCTTCCCATAACCTTTGATATCATTCGCCCCAAGTGCTATATCTAACCACCTCTTGAATACATTCAACTACTTCTAGTTGTAATGAATTCCACAGGCTTTGGGTGAAGAAATGTCTCCTCATCTCCATCCTAAATGGTCTACCTCGAATCATCAGACTGTGACCTCTGGTTCTGCACATACCCACTATTGGGAACATGCTCTCTGCATCTGCCCTGTCTACTTCTCTTAGAATTTTAGAAGTGTCTATGAGATCCCCTCTCATTGGTCTAAACTCCAGCAAAAACAATCCAAGCTAGTTAATCTCTCCTCATATGTTACTCCCATCATCCCTGGAATCAGCCTGGTAAACCTTCGCTGCACGAGAGAGAGAGAGAGAGAGAGAGAGAGAGAGAGAGAGAGCATCCTTCCTTAGAAAAGGAGATCAAAACTGCACACAAGAGTCTAGACCTCACCAAGGCCATGTATAACTCGAACAACACATCCTGCCTCCTGTATTCGAAACATCTCATAATGAAGGTTAACATACCATTTCCCTTCTTTACCACCTGCACGGTCACCTTCAGTGACTTGGACACAAGGATTCCCAGGTCCTGCTGTACACTCCCCTCTCTTAATTTACAGCCATTCGGTAGTAACCTGCCTCTTGTTTTTGCTTCCAAAGTGAATAATCTTACAATCAAATTATACTGCACCTGCCATTGATTTGCTAATCATCCAACCTGACTAGGTCATACTGAAGGACCTCTGCACCCTCATCACAGTTATTATTATTACAGATGTTACAGTTATTCAAAGAAAAGCAGAAAATTCAGCCCTATCCTTACCTGACCCACTTTGCCTACCTTGGATTTCACATGCCTGAGTTGCCAATATCCCACTTCACCAGATGACTGAAATGGCCAGCTGTCTCTGTGCAATTATCCACCTGATGCCATTCCTGCCCCCATGGGAATGGCTAATGTCAAGGTTGTGGGTGGAATGTGCAATTTCATCAGCTGTCATGACAAAAATCCAGCCCTAAGCCTCTGAGACATATCGGTGTTTTCAAATAGCTGTGCAATCAATGCTCTGGTTGCTATCTGTCTTTCAAAGTGACATGACATTGAACATCATTCAGTCACATGTATCAATTTCCCTTTTTCATGCTTTCACTGTCACTTACTTTATGCAATAACAGCACAAAACATAGGATACTGAAGATATGCATGTACCTTTAAGAGAGCTAATTGCAGTAGAACTACTAGACTCAGCTCCAAGAGTTCTCAATAAGGCAATAATGTAACACTGGATCGAACAACTCAATTAGTTAATTGCCTGGAGACAAAAACAAATTTGAATTCAGCCAATCAGGTTAAAACATTCTCCCAAAAAATACCAATTTCCAATCAAGTTTGAATTGAGTATATTGACAATCTTAAAAGCCATTGACACTATCTGATGCTCTGGGGTATAAGACCAGGGGAAAATTGAACAGTTGGAAGGAGAACAGCCAAGTCCTAGTATGTAATAAGTTAATTCAAAAAAAGAATCTCTCTTAAAAGTACCTTTTTGATCAGTAACCTATGACGCAGAAATTCCGAACAAGGAGAAAAGAAGACACAGGAAGATCTGAAGAACCTACAGCTGCCTGGTTTTGAGATAAGAAGATACCCCATGTTGTAACAGTTTGGTGGAGATGCTGGGGTAAACTCTCCTGCTTAATTTAAAACCAGCAACACAGAAAAGATTTATCCCGTGCGGTAATCTGTAAAATTTCGAGTGGCTATGAACTATGTCAAGTAAAAATCAACAACTTTATTTCTTAAAGTATAACAGAATAAATAACCAACCACTATTTACAATTTTTTTAATTTAATCTATCTTTTAGCTTCCTTTCTATGATACTATTCCAATAAAACTCCCAATTAAAATTTACAAAACAACACTTTTTACCTCAAAACCAGGCAGCTGTAGGTTCTTGTTTTTGAATCTTCCTCTGTCTTCTCTTCTCCTTGTTCGGAATTTCTGCATCACAGGTTATTGACGAAAAAGGTACTTTTGAGAGACTTTTGCAAACAGTCTGTTACATGCTAGGACATGGCAGTTCTCCTCTCAACTGTTCAATTTTCCCCTGGTCTTATACCCCAGAGCATCAGATAGTGTCAATGGCTTTTAAGATTGTCAATATACTCAATTCAAACTTGATTGGAAATTGGTATTTTTTGGGAGAATGTTTTAACCTGTTTGGCTGAATTCAAATTTGTTTTTGTCTCCAGGCAACAAACTAATTGAGTTGTTCGACCGAGTGTTACATTGTTACTTTATTGAGAACTCTTGGTGCTGTGTCCGGAAGTTCTGCTGCTTCTAACTCTCTTGAAGGTACACCCACATCTTCATAACAATATTTAACCAACATAACCAAAAATGTGACTTTGATTTCCCTTAATGTGAGTAAGGAATTGGCACACAAAGGTGAAAAAAGGAGGATGATAGAAGTTGTTAAGGTTTGAATCTAGGGCACTATGATAGCTCTGTAGTTAGCATTGCTGCCTTACGGTGCCAGGGCCCACCCTCTATACGGAGTTTGCATGTTCTCCCTGTGTCTGCATGGGTTTCCTGCAAGTGCTCCAGTTTCTTCCCACAGGGTGCGCAGGTTAGATAGTTTAGCTGTGTTACATTGCCCAAAGTGTCCAGGGATGTGCAGGCTATGTGGGTTAGCCATGGGGAAATGCAGGGTTACAGGGATGTGGTGGGTCTGGGTGGGGTGCTCTTCAGAGGGTCAGTATGGACTTGAAGGACCAAATGGCCTCTTTCTCCACTGTGGGGATTCTATGATTCTAGTGGTAACAGAAAAGTAAAATGTAATTGCATTTTCTAAGAGTGGCTCTAATCAACCTAGTGATAGCTCAACATCAATTGCCAATGTTTCCATTTGTAAAGAATCCAGTTTGAACTCATCTTGATCTTTCAACTGAAACTAACAAAAGATGGAAGAGAACAAGAACAATACAACCCTCCAGGCCTGTACTGACAAATTTTGCCCTTCCATACTAAAACTGTCTTCACTTACAGGATCTGTATCACTTTTCCTATTCATACATTCGTCCAGTTGCTTCGTGAATGCTGCTATTGGATTTGCTTCCACCACCTCCTCCAGCAGCATGTTCCAGGCACTCACTGCCCTTTAATTGAAAAACTTGTCTTGCACATCTTTTAAAATTTCCTCCCTCACACCTTGAACCTATGTTCCCAAGTAATTGACCCCTCCACTCTCATTATTTACACTCTATCCATGCCATTCACAATCTTGAATCAGCCCTGAGGATGGGTTATAACCGAAACATTGACTCCTCCACCTTCTGATGCTGCCTGGCTTGCTGTGTTCTTCCCCCTTGGATTGCTTGTCCCGCTTGGATTCCAGCATCTGCAGTTTTTTGTTGTCTCAGTCATAATCTTATAAACTTCTAATAGGTCACCTCACAACCTACTGCATTCCAATGGAAACAAACCAAGTTCTTCCAACCTTTCTTCATAGCTAAAATCCCCCATACCAGGCAATATCTTGGTAAAACTTTTCTGAACCTCCTCCAAAGCATCCACATCCTACTGGTAATTAAGTGACGAGAACTGTACACATTATTCCAAGTGTGGCCGAACTAAAGTTCTACAAAGCTGCAGCATAACTTGTCTATCCTTATACTCACTGCTCCTTCCAATGAAGGCAAACATGCTATAGGCCTTTTTTACTACCTTATCTCCCTGTGCTGACACCTTCAGTGATCTGTGGACCTGCACACCCAGATTTCTCTGCCTATCAATACTCCTAAGGGTTCACTGTATAATTTCTACCTGTATTCCAAAATTCATCACCTCATATTTTTGTCCAGATTAAACTTCTCTGGCCATTTTTCTACCTATGCCTCCAGCTGATTTATATCTTGCTGTATCCTCTGACAACCTTCCTCATTATCTGCAACTCCACCAATCTTTGTATTGTCCACAAACTTACTAATTAGACCAACTATGTTTTCCTCCAAATCATTTATGTAGATCACGCACAGCAAAGGTCCCAGCACTGATCCCTGTGGAACACCACTAGTCACAGCCCTCCATTTTGAAAAGCATCCTTCCACCACTATCCTCTGTCTGCTATGACTGAGTCAGTTCTGTATCCATCTTTCCAGCTCACCTTGATACCATGTGACTTCACCTTTTGAATCAGCCTGCCATGAGAGACCTTGTCAAAGGCTTTGCAGAATTCCATGCAGACAACATCAATAGCTTTTCCCTCATCAATCATCTTCATCACCTCCTCAAAACAGTTGATCAAGTTTGTGAGGCATAATCTTTCCCACACAATCTATTGTGTGTCTAATACTAATAAGTCTATTTGCGTCTAAATATGTTTCAATCTTGTCCCTGAGATTCTTTTCCAATAATTTCCCTACCACCATGCGGTTCACAGGCCTGTAATTTCCAGGATTATCCCTGCTACCCTTCTTAAACAATATGACAACATTGGCTATTGTCCCATCCTCTGGGACCTCACCTATGGCCAAAGAGGATACAAAGATGCTCCAGCAAACTACACGTTTCAAATGTGGTCACCTTTACAAGCTAGCATTTTTAAAATTATCTTTTAACAAGCAAAATCAAAATAATGTTAAATATTGATCATAATTTATTGTAACTATTGGATTTTTATGAGAAAATGGATTCTAAAGGGAAGTTATCGCAGTTGGTTATGCTTAATTGCCAATAATATTTACATGGTAACAAGTGACATTGAGTGTTCGGTTGCTCTACATTGGTGAGACAAAGTGTGGACTGTCTACTGGCTTTGCAAAACATCTATGTTCTATCCACAAAAATGACCCTGAGCTTCCTGTTGCCTGCAGCTACAGCACACCATGTTTCCTGGCCAACACCTCTGTCTCAACTCAGCATTCCCACTTGGGGACCCTGCAGTCTCCTCGACTCAATATCGAGTTCAATAATTTTAGGGTCATGTCCTTAACCCAACCCCTACACAGCAGGCCTTGTCATTACATGGACTGCTACCACAATCAACCTATTTTCAGTCATTAATGGTCCTCATTAGCAGCTATTCATTCTCCCAGGCTGACCTTTACACCCTCCTTTGTTGGCCAATCACTGTTCAGTCTCTCTGGGCTCCATGTCCTCCTATCACTTACTCCTTCCTCCTACCTCATCCCATCTTTAACATATAAACCAACTTTTTCCCAGTTACAGTCTGTTCTGAAAAAGGGTAGCTGGATTTCAAACGTTAATTTTGCTTTTTCTCCACAGATGTTGCCATTCCTGCTGGACTTTTCCAGCAATTTCTGCTTTTGTTTCTAATTTCCAACATCCGCGGTTCACCATCCTTTTTCCAAATTTCGCATAGTATTTCTCATATGCATCAAATCTATTGGGACTCTTTATGTTCTCTCAAATAGGGAAACTCAAGGAATGCTCAGTTCTAATTAACAGTAACTGACCTGAAACACTAAATCTGTCCCCTCATGGGAATGTAAAGATCCTTTTAGAACCCCTACAGTATGGCCATTCGATCCATCAAATCCACACTGACCTTCACAGAGGATCCCACCCTGACCCACCCAATCACCCTGCTTTTTCCAAGGCTAACCCACCTAGCCCTCATAACCGTGGAGACTATGGACAATTTAGCACGGCCAATGCACCTAACCTGCACGACTTTGGACTGTGGGAGGAAACTGAGGTATCCAGAGGAAACCCACACAGACACAGGGAGAGTTTGCAAACCCCCCACAGTCACCCAGGAATGGAATTGAACCCAGGTCCCTGATGCTGTGAAACAGCAGTGCTAACCACTGAGCTACTGTGTCACCCCTTTGTCCTAGCCAATATTTATTCATCAACCAGCATTGCTAAAACTGATTGTCTGTTCACTATCAATGTAGTTTGTGCGCAGACAAATTGGCTGCCGAGTTTACCTACTTATGAATTTTTGGTTTAATTCATCTAATACATCCACACTTCACTAACAAGGCCAGCATGTAGCACCTAATCCTAAATGCCTAAGAAGTAGGCCAGAGCAAAAGACAAAGACAGTGGTAATGCTGCTCCTTTGCTCTGGGCACCTTGATAATTTGTTTCACTTGTTCCTCCCTCCTCTTCTCTCCACAGCATAAAAAACAGCTTTTCCTACTCCTTTCAGTTCTCCAGAAGAGTCAGACTGGGTTTGAAACTACCTTTCTCTCCACAGATGCCACCAGACCTGCTGTCTTTCTCCAGTGTATTCTGTTTCTTATTTCAGATTTCCAACATCCACAGGGTTTTGCTTTTATTCCATAAGCCATTAGATCAGATTTCAGAAACATAGCTGCTTTGCTATTGTACCTCCTAGCTGCAAAATGCTTTGAGATATTCCAGGGACAGGATGGGTTTTATAATAATACAAGTTATATTGCAAAGAGCCAACTTATTATATCTCATTGCACCTCAGACAGTGCAGCATTGTATCAAGATTGTACCTGACTATATGCTTTGAGTGGAATCCAACGCTTTTTGCCACCAACCTTTGGAAAAGGAAGCTATTCAAGTTGAGGCTGTGTCAACTCCCTAATCTCCATGAGCAAGAAATCCTATTTTAAGTCTCTCAATCACCCGCCCTAACTTTATTTACAACTAGGGCACTGTTCTGCTGCTACCAATACCTCCCAGATTTACATTTCCCAATTTCCCAACGTTCTTCATGGTCTAATGTAAATAAAGTAGCTAACTCTGATCGGCACAGTGGCTCAGTGGTTAGTACTGCTGCCTCACAGTGCCAGGAACCCGGGTTCAATTCCAGCCTCAGGTGACTGTCTGTGTGGAGTTTGCACGTTCTCCCTGTGTCTGCGTGGGTTTCCTCTGAGTGCTCCGGTTTCCTCCCACAATCTAAAGATGTGCAGGTCAGGTGAATTGGCCATATTAAATTGTCCATCCTGTTAGGTGCATTAGTCTGGGGTAAATGTGGGGAATGGGTCTGGGTGGGTTACTCTTTAGAGGGTCAGTGTGGACTTGTTGGGCCAAAGGGCCTGTTTCCATAATGTAGGGAATCTAATCTAACTAGAAGAGTCTCTTGTATTTAGCAAAACAGAGTTTACTATAGTTCTGCAACTATTTACGTGTTACAGGATGTAGCCTGCAGCTCTTACAGAGTATTAGGAGGATTCAGTCTTAGGTCCAACTCCTTCAATAGCTTTAATTACACTTCGCATCAGTCCACATTGCTTTATTGCAGTCAGTCAGACCCATACAGAGTATAGGATTTCCATCATCTTGTAATGGGAAGTCAGCTGAATGAAATTCTATCTATTCTTTAAGAGAGCAGTCAACAAACAGGAGGTGCCACTACTTCACAGAACCTTCAGGCAATTTACAATCTCATAACAATCCCATGCATGTGTACACTCCTTTACAGTAAAAGCATCTTTACAGTCAATAAAACCTAAGATTAAAAATTCCATGTTGAGCAGCAGTATAGTATCACTATTCCATGGCATGTTATGCTTTGCTAGTTTAACAAAATAAGTAGGGTTTTATTTGGAAGACAATGACAAAAATAGGTCTCAGATTGGTTTCTAAATGAACTGACGCATTGACCAAACTCAGTAACTGTAGATTACTGGAGAGCAAAACCACATCCACCTGAAAATGATGGGCTTCTATTATAAAAATGGAAATATTTGTGATTCCCTGTAAGATAATTGTTGTGAGTAATGATAAAAATGGCTTAACTAAAGCAGTAAATATAATTAGGTATACCAATGAGGACTGATCTCATTTTATAATTCCAACAAAAAGAAACATTTATACATTGAAACAGCCCAAAATAACATTTTTAAAAAGACACTTGTGTGCAGCCATCAGGCTATGGCAGATTGGAGGATAGACATCATAACTTTATTGTTTAAAATAAAGAGGGAGGGAGAAACTGGGTATTACAGACCGGTGAACCTAACATCAAAATAGGGAAGATACTGGAATTGTTTATAAAGGATAGAGGGATGGAGAAAAATGCAACAGATACAGGGGGTTCAATCATAAGGGGAATAGATGGGCTTCTCTGTGGCTCTAAACAAGAGTCCAGGATGGTCTGTTGCCTCCCTAGTGCAAGGCTCCTGAATGTCTCAGAGCAGGACATTCTGGAGAGGGAGGGCAAACAGCCAGCAGTCATGGTACACATTGGTGCTAATAACATAAGTTTTAAAAAGTAATCAAGTCCTGAAAGTAGAATGTAGAGAACTAGGAAAAAAGTTGAAATGTAGGACCTCAAAGGTACTTACCTCAGGTTTATCACCAGTGCCGCAAGCTAGTCAGAGTAGAAACAGCAGAATATATAGAATGAACATGTGGCTGAAAAGATGGCGTGTGGGGAAGGGTTTCAGATTCTTGGGGTATTGGGACTAGTTCTGGGTGAGGTGGGACATTTACAAACTTGACCTGATGTCCTTGGTGGGGGTTACTTGACGTATTGGTTGGGGAGTGTTTAAGGTAGTGTAGTAGAGGGATGGGAACCAAATGAGTAGGGCAGTGGATGCAGAAGTTAAGGGAGAGGTATAAATCAAGGCAAACATGACCAAGAACAAGAACAGGCAAGGGAACGCTGCTGAAAAGAGCAGAGGGGGCGGTCTCAAATGCAAGAAGTATAATAGGCAAACTTAGAGCTTTGGTTAGTACTTGGAACTATGACATTTTTCCGATTATGGAGACTTGGCTGAAACAGGAACCGGACTGGCAACTGTATGTCCCAAGATGTAGATGTTTCAGGTGTGATAGAAAGGGTTATAAAAGGCCGGGGGAGTTGCATTACTTGTAAAGGAGTATTGCAGAGCTGTACTGAAGGAGGATACATCAGAGGACTCATGCAGCAAGGCAATATGGGTAGAATTCATGAAGAGGAAAGATGAAATCACAATGCTGGGGGTATACTACATGCCTCCCCACAGCCAGTGAGAGATAGAGGAGAGAGAATGTAGTCAGATTTTGGAAAGATGCAGTAACAGCAGGATTGATGTGGTGGGTAATTTTAACTTCCCTTATATTGACTGGGACTCACTTCATGCTAGGAGCTTGGTTGTGGCAGAATTTGTAAGGACCATTTCGGAGGGTTTTCTGACACAGTATGTATTCTGTCCAACCATAATGCATTATACTGGACCTGGTTGGGAAATGAGCTCAGCCAGGTGAGTGAAGTTTCAGTGGGGTAGCATTTCAGGAGTGGTGACCATAATACCATGAGTTTTAAGATACTCATAGGTAGGGGTAACCACAGTCCTCAGGTGAAGGTGTTAAACTGGGGGAAGGCGAACTACAACAATATCAGGCAGGAACTGAAGAACGTTGATTGGAGGCGGCTATTTCAGGGTAAATCCACATCAGATATGTGGGGGTATTCCATAAGAGAGATGATAAGAGTTCAGGAACAGCATGTTCCTGTGAGAATGCAGGGTAGGTATGGCAAGTGATGTGAACCTTGGATGACCAGGAATGTTATGACCTTGGTCAGAAAGGAAAAGGAAGCATATGTAAGGTCTTGGAGTGCAGAAACTGATGAAGCCCTTGAAGTATATAAGGAAAGTAGGAAAGAACTTAAACAAGGATTAGAAGGGCGAAAAGGATCATGAAAATTCATTAGCAAACAGGATTAAGGAGAATCCCAAGGCTTCTCATGCATGTATAAAAAGCAAGAGGGTAGCCAGGGAAAGGGTTGACCCACTCAAGGACAAAGGTGGGAGTCTATGTGTGGAGCCAGAAGAGGTTGCTGAGATCCTGAACAAATACTTTGTGTCAATACTCACCAAATACAAGGAATTGCTGGAGGATGATCTCAGGGAAAGGAGCATCGACTGTCTAAGCCAAATTGCTTTTAAAAAGGAAATGGTGTGGTGTGTCTTAAAAGACATTAAGGTAGAAAAGTCCCCAGGTCCTGATGGGATCTTCCCAGAATATTGAGGGAAGGACGAGAACAAATTATTGGAGCACTGACAGATATCTTTGTGTCCTCTTTGGCCATAGGTGAGGTCTCAGATGACTGGAGAAGAGCCATTGTAGTCCCATTGTTTAAGAACAGTAGCAGGGAAAATTCTGGAAATTACAGTGGTTCGCATTGCTCCTTCACAGCTTCAGGGACCTGGGTTCAACTTTCTGCATGGAGTTTGCACATTATCTGTGTAGGTTTCCTCTAGGTGCCCCGGTTTCCTCCCACAGTCCAAAGATGTGCTGGTAGGTTGGATTGGCCATGGTAAATTACCCATAGTGTCCAGGGATATGCACACTACGTGGATTAGCCATGGGAATTATAGGGACAGAGTAGGGGGTGTGAAGGGTTTGGGTGGAATACACTTTGGAGGGTTGGTGAGAACTCAATAGGCTGAATGGCTTGCTTCCACACTGTGGGCATTCTATGAACATCATTAAACTATAAACTCTGGTTCTAGACTCCCTGGTCATCCTTAAGAATTTGAGTTCTGACAAGGAATCAGACCAGACTTGAAACATTAACTCTTTCTCTGTCCACAGATGCTGCCAAATCTGCTGAGTTTCTCCAGTATTCTGTGTTTGTTTCAAGTTTCCAGCATTCACAGTATTTAGCCTTTGCGTATGATTGACATTCAGGAACTTTATCTTGAAATTGGACATTTTGGGCTTTTACCAGGAATTGGGTTGGAAGGGGTAAGGGGGGAAGTGGGGAGCATGATTGTACGTAGCTAAAATGAACCCCTGACTTACCCTTTCCCCATTCCCTCCAAGGATGAACAGCTGCCAAAACACAATCCCAAAGTTGATGGCAGAAAACAGTGATGTGCACTATGGGAAATTGTCCATCAGCTCAGCATTGGTGGCAAGAGGGCAAAATATATTTGTTTGCCAGTGGCACAGTAACCTATTCACTCATTGGTAGCTGAACAAAAACATACATTATAATACTAACATGCAAAAAAATACAAAAACATATGTTCTGTTTCAGCTTGTGCAGAAGAAAGCACTGCCCTTCAGTGAACTAAATGGAATTACATCAAATATGCAGCAACAGGCCATTTAGTCCAATTACTTTGTTCTGGTGTTTATGGTCCATGCAAGTTTCCTGTGAGCCTGTCTACCTCATCATATTTTTAACAGCAAACTGGTTGTTATAACTGTGTTCAGAGGAACCCATGACTAAAGTGGAAGAACACCTATAATTAACACAGGAAAAGAAATGAGAAAACAAACTTTATTTGGTGCAAATCTTGTTTGTAGAGACATTTTTGTCTAGAAGTTACTTGAGGTGACTGAAGCACACTGCGATTGGATGCAGCTACATTTCGCCTTGAAATGTTTGCTTTCGCCTTGTACAGGTGGGTGTATCTAGTCTAGATCGGTGTAGCTAATGGCCTCTGGGATAAGCCCACTCTGGTATGCTGTCTTTAAGCATTATATTCTGTTCTTTATTGAAGCTTTGAAATTTGTAGCACAAGAGGGAAATCATTCAGCTCACTCTGCTAGGTCTTTGAACAAAGAACAGTACAGCACAGGAACAGGCCCTTCAGCCCTCCAAGCCTGCGCTGACACAATTCACCCTTTCATGCTAAAACTGTCTTCATTTACAGAATTCATACCCCTCTATTCCCTACCTATTCATATATTTGTCCAGGTGCTTCTTGAATGATGCTATTCTCTCTGCTGCCAGCACCTCCTCTGGCAGAGCGTTCCAGGCACTCACCACTCTTTGTGTGAAAAATGTGCCTTGCACATCTCTCTTAAATTCCTCCCCTGCACCCTGAACCTGTGTCCCTTCGTAATTGATCCCTCCACCCTGGGAAATAGTCTCATACTTTCCACTCTATCTATGCCACTCACAATCTCATAAACTTCTAACAGGTCGCCCCCTCAACCTTCTACATTCCAGTGAAAACTACGGCAAATCAAAACTGATCCCACTCTCTCTTACACAATTAATCTGTATCTTTGTCTTCCTGAAAATACGTCTCCCAAGAAGCATCAGTCTGTGCCTCAACAACTATCATTGATAAATTATTGAACAGTCCGATATTTAACCACAAAAAGAAAATTTCTCCTCAACTCTACCCTCACTTTAGGGTGGGTTACTTTGAGTTGATGGCCCAATATCAATGACTTCATGATCAATCTTTCCATGTTTCTGCACAATTTCATAAATAAATGATAAATGCACTTAATTCTCTTTTTCCCCACTGGAAATAGACCAACTCTCGTAACGAGATTCCCTTCTCTGTCACTTCCGAGTGAATCTATGCTCTACATACCTCTTCCTACCCTATCTGATTAAATATGTCAACATAAATAATATATATAACTATATCACTGTCAATATATCATTTGATCTCTGTCATCTTCAATGGCATATCTATCTTCCTATTAAATGTATCCACAATATTCATCTCAAAAACTCTATACTACTCCCTCCCCCAGGCTTTGGCTAGAAGCCCGCTTCACTGCTGTGTGCAGAGTTCTTGAACAGCTCAGGTAAAGAGCATGCAGTGTCACAACTGTCTTGGGCCAACAGCACAATGATGCAGATGAAGCAATGCATGGAAATTGTAATGCTTCCTCCACCTTAATCTGCATCAGTGTCAGTAGGTCATTATCTTTACAACTTACTTTGTCTGACAAATTGGGAGAATAATAAGGTTCTGTGGTTTTCTAAGCGTGGCAATTCCTCTATGCCCTGCCACCATGAAAACTCCTTCCTTCCTTCCGAGAACAACAGTAAGGTTCCCCATTTTCTCATCTCCCATCCCACTTGCTTCCACATTCAACGGATCATCCTCTGCCACTTCTCCCCTCTTCATCAGGATAAGACCACCCAAACACATTTTTCATTCCTTTATCAACATTGCACGTGGCCCATTCCTTCTGTAACATCCTGGTCCACGTTCCTGACACTTTATTCTTCTGTGGTACCTTCCTATGCCATTATAGAGGGTGTAATACTTGTCCTTTTATGTTCTTTCTCCTCACTGTACAAGGTGTCAAACACAACGTTTTACTTGTACCTCTTTTCAATCTGTATTCATTGCTCACAATGCAGTCTACTAGGAGAAAGTGAGGACTGCAGATGCTCGAGATCAGAGCTGAAAATGTGTTGCTGGAAAAGCACAGCAGGTCAGGCAGCATCCAAGGAGCAGGAGAGTCGACATTTCGGGCATGAGCCCTTCTTCAGGAATTCCTGAAGAAGGGCTCATGCCCGAAACGTCGACTCTCCTGCTCCTTGGGTGCTGCCTGACCTGCTGCGCTTTTCCAGCAACACATTTTCAGCTCACAATGCAATCTACTCTACATTTGTGATCCTAAACCCAGACTGGGTGGCTGCTTTGTGGAACCTCTCCACTCCATTTATAAGAATGGCTCTGACTTTCTGGTCACTTTCCAGTCAATACCTTATCTTGCTGTCATGCCAACATTTTTTGTCCTAAAACAGATGCAATGATCCAGTGAAGCAAACACAAGTAGGAGCAATGCCAAGTCATCTTCCAATTGGGCATTATACAGCCCTTGGAACTCAACAGTGAATTCAACAACTTCAGACCCCTGTCCTCCAATTTGATTACATTCCCTCCCTCTCCTACCCAATGTCATTTTTGTTTGGATAATAAAATCTAAGCTATTTTCTACTGTTCGCACTTACTATTTGGAGACAAGAATATTTTCAGATGTGGGTTCAATAAACATTCATAAACCATCATGCAAACCTGGTCACATTGTAGTCATAAGGGTAGCTCTTTAACATCCAAATTTCCACAATCTTCTACGTTGTTTGATTTGTTGGTGCTCAGATTACACATGTATCTGGGAAGAAATGTGAGTCATTATCTCGTGCTTCCCTAATTTATATTGTATTTTTATACATAATTTTGTACACACTGAGAACATAATTGGGCATAGACTGGGTAGACCATTTCCAGCCCATTTTATTTTCAATTTTTTAATTCATTTATTGACTCAGAGCGTCGCTGGCTAGGCCCAGCATTTATTTCCCATCCCAGAGGGCATTATATGGGTCAACCACATTGCTGTGGGTCTGGAGTCAGGTGTGTAGGCCAAACCAAGTTTCACCCTCAAGGATATCAATGAAACAGTTGGATATTTCCTGACAATCGACAATGAATTCATGGTCATCATTCAAATCTTAATTCCAGATTTACATTGAATTCAAATTCTGCTATCTGCCATGGTAAGATTCAGAGTGGAGTCCCCAGAACATTATCGGGGTCTTTGAATTTACAGTGCAACGATAATATCACTAGGTCATCGCTTCCTCACTCATTAACATGGTTAGCATTCATTAACCAACAACCTTGTTTTCCATCTGCCAACCAATTTTCTATCCTAGCTATTATAAAGTTTCACCGTAATAGAAGCAGGAGTAGCCTATTTGGCCCATCGAGCCTGCTCTGCCATTCATTAAGATCACGACTGATCTATCCATTGTTTCAGCTTCTCCTACCTGCATTATCCCCATAATCCTTAATTCCTCTACCATGCAAAAACCCATCCAATTGTTCTTGAATATATTTAATGAAGTTGCCTCTACTGCTTCTTTCCTAAATCTACTTCCTCTAATCTTAAGGCCACGTCCCCTAGTCCAAGTCACACCCACCAGCGGAAACAACTTGCCTGCCTCTATCTCATCTAGCCCTTCCATAACTTTATATGTTTCTATAAGATTCCCTCTCATTCTTCTAAATTCTAACAAACACAGTCTCATGCGGCTCAACCTCTCTTCATAGGGTAACACCCTCATCTCCGGAATCAACCTGGTGACCCTCCTTTGCACCGCCTCCAAAGCCAGTATATCCTTCCTCAAGTAAGAAGACCAGAACTGCACACAATATTCCATGTGCGACCTCGCCAACACCTTGTACAATTGCAGCAGAACCTCCCTGCTCTTAAGTTCAGTCTCTAGCAATGAAAGCCAATATTCCATTTGTCTTCCTGATTATCTTTGCATCTATAAATCAACTTTTAGTGATCCATGTATGAGCACTCTAAGTCCCTCTGTACAAGACCATGCTGCAATCTTTCACCATTTAAATAATACTCTGACCTATTATTTCTACTTCCAAAGTGGATAAGCTCACATTTACCAACATTGTACTCCATCTGCCAGACCTTCACCCACTCACTTAACCTTTCTAAATCTCTCAGCAGATCTTCCACATCCTCTACACAGTTAGCCTTCCCATTCAATTTAGTGTCATCAGCAAACTTGGGATACGTTACACTCAGTCTCCTCTTCCAATCATTTACATATATCATGAACAGTGGCGGGCCCAACACTGACCGCTGCGGCACCCCACTCACCATTGATCTCGAACCAGAGGAATATCCATTTATCCAAATTCTCTCCTTCTGATTGGTTAACCAGTTCTCTATCCATGCTATTACATTTCTCATGCACTCTTATCTTACGGATGATTCTTTTATTAGGCATCTTATCGAACACCTTCTGGAAATCCAAATATACAGCATTCACTTGTTCCCCTCCATCCACCGCACTTGTTACATCCTCAAAGAACTCCAGTAAATTTGTCAAACATGATCTTCCCTTCCTGAATCCATGCTGCATCTGCCTGATGGAACCCTTTCCATTCAGATGACTCACTATTTCTTCTTTAACAATAGCATCTAGCATTTTCCTGACTACAAAGTTAAGCTAACTGGTCTATAGTTACCTGCCTTTTGCTTACACCCTTTTTTAAACAGTGGAGTGACACTCGCTACAGGTAAAAACAACGACTGCAGATGATGGAAACCAGATTCTGGATTAGTGGTGCTGGAAGAGCACAGCAGTTCAGGCAGCATTCGAGGAGCAGTAAAATCAACGCTTCAGGCAAAAGCCCTTCATCTCGCTGTCTTACAGTCCAGTGAATTTTGGTAAATTTACCACTAACGCATCTATTATAACTTCTGCCATTTCTTTCAGCAGTCTGGGATACACTCCATCAGGACCAGGGGATTTATCTACCTTTAGACCCTCACGTTTGCTCAACACGACCCACTTTGGTGATAACAATTAAATTGAGGTCCTCACCTCCCATAGTATCTTTTACATGATTCTTTGGCATGTTAGATACATTTCTATGGTGAAGACTGACACAAAAAAGTTACTCAAGGCCTTGGTCGTTTCAGCATTGCCCAATATTAATTCCCCTTTCTCATCCTGCAAGTGACCAACATCCCCTTTAGCCACCCTTTTCCATTTTATATATTTATAAAAACTTCTCCTACCTGTTTCATATCCTGTGCTAGTTTGCGTTCAAAATCTATTTTTTCTTGCTTTATTGCTTGCTTCAAGGTTTTTTGTTGTTTTCTAAAGTTTTCGAAATCTTCCTGTTTCACACTATTCTTGGCTACTTGCAAGCCTGAGCTTTTAACTGGATGCCTTGCCTTATTTACTTGATTATTCAAGGCTGGCTCTTCCTACCCTTGTTATCCTGGTTTTTGACCAGAATATATTTTCCTTGAGCAGTGTAAAATATCTCTGAAATTCCTCCAGTTCCTCAACTGTTCCAACATATAACTAGTGTTAACAGTCTAATTTAGCCAACTCCCTCCTCATTCCATTATGGTCTCCCTTGTTTAAGCATGACACCCTAGTTTCAGATTCATCCTCTATTTTATCCAAAATTCAATCATATTGTGATCACTCTTTCTGAGAGGATCCTAAACCATGAGACCATTCATTTTACCTGTCTCATTACACATGACCAGATCTAAGATTGCATGCTCCCTTGTAGGTTCGGTAACATGCTGTTCAAGAAAGTTAGCGTGGATGAGTTTGATGAACTCCACTCAAGACTGCCTCTACTGACTTGATTAGGCCAATCAATGTCCATTTCCTCTCATGTTGCATCTCAGTCAGTTCTCTGATAAGCCTCTTGTGGGGAACGTTATCAAATTCCTTCTAAACATCCATAACAACCCTTTAATCGTTCAGTTCATCATCATTTAAAAAAATAAATTGTAGCATCTTTGGCTCTATCAACAAGATGGCTAAGCTCATCCACTCCAGCTGTTCTATTTTTTCCTTTTTTCAGCTCTTGATACTTTTTGTTCTTTATAGTTTTCAGTTTTTTTCTACTAACTTATCTTCTGAAGAGAGGCATTGGCGGCAGCAGTATCAGGCTAATTGAATTGGCGAGATGTCTAGAGCAAGGCAGCGGCTGGGGGTCTGACCTAGGACACTTGGTGAGCTCTCAATGCTCAGCTCATCGACCAAAAGCGAGACACAGGATGAGCAAATGGACTGTAGGCCAGGATTGGAGCGTGGACTATTGGCACAGATCATACCTTGGACTGTAGGCGAGGCAGAGGGTCAGAGGATGGACTTAGGAGAGGATGAGGATTGGAGCTTAGACTGTAGGAGAGGCTGAGGATAGGAGCTTGGACTGTAGGAGAGGCTGAGGATCAGAGAGTGGACTGTAGGAGAGACTGAGGATAGGAGCTTGCACTGTAGGAGAGGCTGAGGATAGGAGCTTGGACTGTAGGAGAGGCTGAGGATCAGAGAGAGGATTGTAGGAGAGGCTGAGGATCAGAGAGTGGACTGAGGGAGAAGCTGAGGATCAGAGAGTGGACTGTAGGAGAGGCTGAGGATAGGAGCTTAGACTGTAGGAGAGGCTGAAGATCAGAGAGTGGACTGTAGGAGAGGCTGAGGATTGGAGCTTTAACTGTAGGAGAGGCTGAGGATCGGAGCTTGGACTGTAGGTACAGATCGGAACATGGACTGTAGGTTAGCACAAGGATCACTGCAAATGGTGTCTGGATCAGGGCTTTGGCAGTGTGAAGTCCCAGGAGAGAGCCCAACGAAACGTTAGAGTTTTCCCCAGCATCCGCAGCAACAATGAGAGCAGTGGAGATCAAACCTGTGTGGCGAATGTGTGACAAAGTGAAGGAGCTCAAACCCTTGTCAGATCTCAGCATAGCTAAACACTCAAGAAAGACACTAATGGCTGAACTTTGCGATTGATTTCTTTATTTTATTGACTTAATACTAAAAAAGGCTGTAATATTTAATGCTTAGCTTTTGTTTTACGCTATTACAAGAGTGACTGTAATGTTTAGCTTTTAATTTTTTTCCTTATTTCTTTCTACCTTGTTCTTAAGTTTTTGCACCCAGGTACTTGTACTTAAGGTGGTGCCATGTGTGGCGATATTGAAAGTGTTTTTCTGTACTCCTGCACTCCTGTACTTTTGTACTTGACTACACATGACAATAAAGTCTAAGTATAATCTAACCTAAATCTAAATGAGACTTGCTTTTAAAGGAAATCCTTGCTAGCCAACTTTCATTACTGCATGTATTTCTAAATGCTTACTCATTCTAGCATAAACTTTCTATTATAAGAGTTTGTCCACAACTGGTGTTTAACCAGTCTACAGTTATCTGGTTTACCCTTCTCTTCTCCCTTGAGTAAGTGTGTTCCATCAATTACTCTGCAGCCCCATGACCTAATATATTTAAAAGTTGTTTAAAACAATGTAGTAATAAGTGTTCATAGCTCTTCAATATCTCCTTCCAACAACCAAGATGGTATGCAATGCATATCCAGAAATCTGTCAATTATAAGTGGTTTGGTTCCACATTTAGAGTCATAGTGATGTACAGCAGAGAAACTTGTTGCCTGGTAGACAATAAGAAAATAAACTTACACTGGAAGGTGTCTGCAAAACTCTATCTATCTAATTATTATATACAGTCTACAGTAGGGACATTTATCTCTCAGTAAGTTCTACTCATTCTAAGGAGAAATATCTTCACCCAGAGAATAGTGAAATTGTGGAATTTGCTGCCATAGAATGTAATTGAAGCCAATACAGTGAATATATTCACAAAGGAGACAACCATAATTCTTAGTGCTGAACGATCTAAAGGATATGGGTTGAAAACAGGAACAGGATACCGAATTGGATGATCTGCCATGATTATATTGAATGGTAGAGCAGGCTCAAAGGGTGGAATGGTCTACTCTTGCTCCAATTTTATATGCTTTTTCACAGAATCAGTGCAGAACTGCTGATGTCCTGTCCATCATCATATATGTATAGCTATTTCATCACTCTGCATTGAGTTTGGCTTTTTTTTATTGAAAAGTAAATCATTTTAGGGGTTAAACTTGTCATCTACCATTGAGTAAAGCATGGCTTCCTTGATCAATCCAACATCAACAATGAAAGAACATCACATCTAATATAAGCTCCAATATAATATATGAATAAAGGTTATTGTAGTATAATTCCTCTATTATTAAATGTCCAAGTCTCAAGCAGGTCAAATATATTTGTTGTCCAGTTATAGAGTCATAGATAGAGTCATAGAGATGTACAGCATGGAAACAGACATTTCAGTTCAACCTGTCCATGCCAACCAGATATCCCAACCCAATCTAGTCCCACCTGCCAGCACCTGGCCCATATCTGTCCAAACTCTTCCTATTCATATACCCATCCAAATGCCTTTTAAATGTTACAATTGTACAAGCCTCCACCACTTCCTCTGGCTGCTCATTCCATACACGTACCCCACTCTGTGTGAAAAAGTTGCCCCTTAAGTCTCTTTTATATCTTTTCCCTCTTAACCTAAACCTATGCCATCTAGCTCTGGACTCACCCAACCCAGGGATAAGACTTAGGATAAATAGACAATCTATGCCCCTCATAATTTAATAAACCCCTTAGCCTCCAACTCTCCAGGGAAAACAGCCCTAACCTATTCAGCCTCTCCCTATAGCTCTAATCCTCCAAATTTGGCAACATCCTTATAAATCTTTTCTGAACCCTTTTAGGTTTCACAACATCTCTCCAATAGGAAGGAGACCAGAATTGCACGCAATATTCCAGTAGTGGCCAAACCAATGTCCTGAACAGCCGCAACGTTACCTCCCAACTCCTGTACTCAATACTCTGACCAATAAAGGAAAGCATACCAAACACCTTTTTCACTATCCTGTCTACCTGCGACTCCACTTTCAAGGAGCTATGAACCTGCACTCCAAGGTCTCTTTGTTCAGCAACACTCCCTGGGACCTTACCATTAAGTGTATAAGTCCTGCTAAGATTTACTTTCCCAAAATGCAGCTTCTCGCATTTGCAGTTGATAAAATTCTGCTTCTGAGGATCTGAGCACATAATCTATTCTTTTGACTTTGATGTGATTCTAAAGTATGAGGTGTGGTGTCATGCAGATCATTTGCTGAATGCCAGATATTTCATTCATAACAGTGAATATCAAAGATCCTGATGGGCTACACTTTAGTCCTGAGGATCTGATTGCCTCAGTAGGTTCCCTGTTTCTCAATTATCCAATTTTGACATGAAACAACACCTTTTTTTCCTAACCTATTCTCAGTGCTCAACTTTGATGTTGACGATTTATTGGTCTTGCACCGTTTCTCTGAACACTGTCCAAGACCTGAACTTTTTTAATAAGATACTTCTTTGAAAAGGTTCATTCTGAGCAGTATTGATCTCCATTCAATCTGATGATTCACTCAGTTGTTGAGTGGAGAAACAATTAGTCTTGAATGAGGTTTCAATGGAAACAAAGGTGACATACCTGTCCTCTGATATTTAGTTCAATGAGGGCAGAGCAGTAGATGTGATCTATATGGACTTCAGTAAGACGTTTGACAGGGTTCCCCATGGAAGACTGGGTGGCAAGGTTAGATCTCATGGAATACAGGGAGAACTAGCCATTTGGATACAGAACTGGCTCAAAGGTAGAAGATAAAGGGTGGTGGTGGAGGGTTGTTTTTCAGACTGGAGGCCTGTGACCAGTGGAGTGCCACAAGGATCGGTGCTGGGGCCTCTACTTTTCGTCATTTACATAAATGTCTTGGATGCGAGCGTAAGAAGTACAGTTAGTAAGTTTGCAGATGACACCAAAATTGGAGGTGTAGTGGAAAGCGAAGAGTGTTACCTCAGATTACAACAGGATCTGGACCAGATGGGCCAATGGACTGAGAAGTGGCAGATGGAATTTAATTCAGATAAATGCGAGGTACTACATTTTGGGAAAGCAAATCTTAGCAGGGCTTATACACTTAATGGTAAGGTCCTCGGGAGTGTTGCTGAACAAAGAGACCTTGGAGTGCAAGTTTGTAGCTCCTTGAAAGTGGAGTCGCAGGTAGACAGGATAGTGAAGAAGGCGTTTGGTATGCTTTCCTTTATTGGTCAGAGTATTGAGTATAAGTGTTGGGAGGTCATGTTGCAGCTGTACAGGACATTGGTCAGGATACTGTTGGAATATTGTGTGCAATTCTGGTCTCCTTCCTAACAGAAGGGATGTTGTGAAACTTGAAAGGTTCAGAAAAGATTTGCAAGGATGTTGCCAAGGTTGGAGGATCTGAGCTACAGGGAAAGGCTGAATAGGCTGGGGCTGTTTTCCCTGGAGCGTCGGAGGCTGAGGGGTGACCTTATAGGGGCTTACAAAATTATGAGGGGCATGGATAGGATAAATAGACAGAGTCTTTTCCCTGGGATCGGGGAGTCCAGAACTAGAGGGCATAGGTTTAGGGTGAGAGGAGAAAGATATAAAAGAGACCTAAGGGGCTACTTTTTCACACACAGGGTGGTACATATATGGAATGAGCTGCCAGAGGATGTGGTGGAGGCTGGTACAATTGCAACATTTAAGAGTCATTTGGATGGGTATATGAATAGGAAGGGTTTGGAGGGATATGGGCCAGGTGCTGGCAGGTGGGACTAGATTGAGTTGGGATATCTGGTCGGCATGGACGGGTTGGACTGAAGGGTCTGTTTCCATGCTGTACATCTCTATGACTCTATGACTCTATGACTCTAAGTGGGTTCATAACCAGAACATGCAACCTGCTGACAGTGTTGGTATCAGTGAATATGAGCAGTGGTATGGAATCAAATTCCAGTTCTCCTGAAGAAGCAAATAGTTTTCAAAAATAAATGAGATAGAACATGGAACATAGAACATTATAGTGCAGTACAGACCCTTTGGCCCTCCATGTTGAACCTACTTGTGAAACCAATCTGAAGCCCATCTAACCGACACTATTCCATCATCATCCATATATTTATGCAATGACCATTTAAATGCCCTTAAAGTTAGCAAGTCTATTACTGCTGCAGGCAGGGCAATCCATGCCCCTACTACTCTCTGAGTAAAGAACCTACCTCTGACATCTGTCCTATATCTATCACCCCTCAATTTAAAGCTACCACTTTAATAACATGACCACTTTAAGAAGTCAGACATTCAGTCAGCATCTACCTTCAGTTCAGTAGAGGGCTCTTGGCCACTTTTTCAGAGTAACTGGACAGTAAATGCAGTGGTGCCAATGACAACCACGTCTTTAAAACAACATTTTCAGAAGATTCTGTGGTCTGAAAACCAATTCCTTTCACATCGTTCAGCCTCTCATCTCACCATCAGGAATTCCAGTCAGTTCATCTGGAATTTACAGAATTTCCCATCAAAATATTGTGGTTTCAAGCCTTCAGCATATTCTCCTGTGTCAGGAGCATAGCAATAGCTAGAAGGAAACTTCATTCACTCATTTCGTGGATTTCTGATTTCACTTGCTCAGTTCCTCTTACTTAGAATGAGTGGCTTCAATTACGTGGAGAGACTGACAGAATGGGGGATTCTGCATTCCTCCAGAATATTCAGGGAAATTTAATAGAATTATGTGGGATCATGATAAGACTAAATAAGAAGAATATTTCTTCTTATTCTTCACTGGCGGAGAGGGCTAGTAACCAATGGGAACAGATTTAAGGCAATTATCTAAAGGCTTAGAGGGCAGAGTATGGGGAATTTTTAATGCAGTGTTTTGCCATGAATTTGAAAGCACTGTCTAATGGGCCAATAGGAAAAGACTCAAAGTGTTTTCCAAAAGGGAACTAAATAAATATACGAAAATGTTTTAAAAATTCCTCGGCTGTGAGAAAACACAAGTGACATAGGATTAATCAGTTAGAACTTTCTGAAAGCTAGCACAGATACAAATTTGCCATCTCCTGTGCTGTATCATTTCCTGAACATATTTTACTGAATAAATAGCTGGATTATCTTAATTACAAATAGATGGGCTAATTTAAATCCCTTTTTAATGACTATTATAGATTTAAGATAAAATCATGCTTTTCATGGTAAGACACATAAAATCACTTGTTAAGAATGAAATAAAGGTAATTTGGTGCTTATGTGTTGAAATGAATTGATGGAAAAGCTGTAAAAGATAAACCTTAAGTACTTGACAGGTCAATAATTTGCTGATACTTAGATGTCAAGAACCACATTCAAACATCTGTCTAAATTCCAAAAACTTTTCCTTTAATAGTTCAGTTATCAGCTGACCTGCAAATCTGTTTTTGGAATTTGTCAACAAAAGAGACCACAATCAATTAGACATCAACATTATTACAACAGTTAAACAAATGAATACACCTAATGTTTAAATGTACTCCAGAAATTATTCCTAATCACAACATAAATCTTAGCTTCTATTTTTATCGCTGTCCTGAATTTTGATAATACATGTTGGGCTGAATTTTGACCAAGAAAATTGGTGAGATTGGGTCAGATAAAAGGGTTAAAATCTGAAAAATCTGTATCTGACACAAACCCATCTAAAATTAACTGAGACCATAATTTAGGCAGGTACCAACTGAGTCAAAGGAACTGGGTTGAAACTTTAAATATCATAATGATGCTGGAAGCATCAGATCCCTTCAGGTTTTCAACCTGTTATGATCAATATTCAATTTTCATCACATAGCTTTAACCCTGAGCCTTCCATGGACATAAGAATGGTTTTAAAAAGTTCACCACTGGCCTAAAATGACTGCTTTGATCACCTGACAAATCCAGGTGGTCAACTCCACTTTGAAATGAACTAACAACACAGATACTAGAATTTGAAAAAGAACCACATACTAACACCAGCCTTGACATCAGAAAGAGAGAAGGCAACATGAATTGATACCAGCGAAGAAACTGAAAGTTCTCTCTCCCTCTTCCTCTCTCTCTTTCTATCTCAATCACCAAAATCAGCACCAGTTTTCCTGAAGATGCAATCTTCAGTCTTTGACACTGCTGTAGAAACAGGACAACAGTTAAACTCTTTTAACTTTTCATTCTTTTGGACCAATCAAGATTTAATAACTGCAATTGCATTTGCATTAACCTTCCAGTCTGTACTAGACACCAATGCACTCAACAAACTTTCTTGTTTATTTTTGTACTTATTTTCCAGTTTTTTGAGGAAAGTTGTAATTCATAAAAGTCCACTGTTACACTTGTGAAACCTTGGAATTGGCTCGCCTTCATTTTTGATCTGATTATCTAAGTTTAACTGAAGTGATACAGCCACATATTATAAGAAAATGTAAGAGTAAAAAGTGAGGTCTGCAGATGCTGGAGACCAGAGCTGAAAATGTGTTGCTGGTTAAAGCACAGCAAGTTAGGCAGCATCCAAGGAACAGGAAATTTGACGTTTCGGGCCAGAGCCCTTCATCAGGATTCCTGATGAAGGGCTCTGGGCCGAAACGTCGAATTTCCTGTTCCTTGAATGCTGCCTAACCTGCTGTGCTTTAACCAGCAACACATTTTCAGCTCAGATAAGAAAATGTAACAAGACTGACGGAGAGGGAGTTTAAAAAGGAAGGAAGCCATGATCCATTCTTGCTTGTTTGTAACATGTTATCTAACTGGTGACTTTATTGAAGCAAGGATTTAGTGGATTCATGTGCCTTCACACCAATCTTCCACAGCAAAATCCCTGCATGAGAAACCTGCATGGTTGGGCACCCCCGCAAAACATCCTTCCACCCTGCTCCCCCACTTCTGGGTTTCGATTCTCCCACTCTATAGTGGTTCTGTTCGCCAAACTGGAAGTTTTTGTTGCAAACGTTTCGTCCCCTGGCTAGGAGACATCATCAGTGCTGTGGAGCCTCCTGCGAAGCGCTTCTTTGATGTTTCTTCCGGCAGTTATAGTGATCTGTCCTTGCCGCTTCCGGGTGTCAGTTTCAGCTGTCCGCTGTAGTGATTGGTATATTGGGTCCAGGTCGATGTGTCTGTTGATGTCCATCAACAGACACATCGACCTGGACCCAATATACCAATCACTACAGCGGACAGCTGAAACTGACACCCGGAAGCGGCAAGGACAGACCACTATAAATGCCGGGAGAAACATCAAAGAAGCGCTTCGCAGGAGGCTCCACAGCACTGATGATGTCTCCTAGCCAGGGGACGAAACGTTTGCAACAGAAACTTCCAGCTCGGCGAACAGAACCACTACAACAAGCACCCGAGCTACAAATCTTCGCACAAACTCTCCCACTCTAGGTTTGGGAGCTGCTCTTCCCAAGGCTGCAAGAAACTACAGAGTCACGAACACAGACCAGCACATCACACAAATTAGCCATCCAGCTATTGACTCCATCTATATTCCCCACTGCCTCAGGAAAGCAGCCAACATAATCAAAGATCCCTCCCATCCCAGTTATACTCTCTTCCACCCTCTTCCCTCAGACAGAAAATATAAAAGTTTGCACTCACATTACATTAGATTCAAGAACAGACTTCTGAACCAACCTCTCAAAGTTAATGTTGATCTTTCTCTGCAGCTTCTCTGTACCTGTATCACTGTATTTTGGACTTTGCTCTTGGGGGAAGCGGGTGGAGGTGATATGGTAGACGGTCACTCAGTGGCTAGCAATGCTGCCTTACAGCGCCAGGGACCCAGCTTCAATTCCAGCCTTGAGTGACTCTCTGTGTGAAGTTTGCACATTCTCCCCGTGTCTGCATGGGTTTCCTCCGGGTGCTCCAGTTTCCTCCCACAATCCAAAGATAAGCAAGTTAGATGAATTGACCATGCTAAATTGTCCATAATATTCAGGGATGCATAGGTTAGATGCATTAGTCAGGGGTAAATGTAGAGTTATGGATCTGGGTGGGATACCCTTTGAAGTGGCGGTGTGGACTTGTCGGGTCAAAGGAATTGTTTCCACGCTGTACAAATTCTAATTCTCCTAGCCTGATGCACTTTGTGTAGCATGATTTACCAGTACAGCATGCAAAACAACACTGTATCTTGGTACATGTGACAATAATAAATCAATCAACCACCCAACCCTGCAAAATATCATTTTTTACTCAAGGGCCCCTATCATACTTCCAATTTCCCTCCAAACATGATGCCTTCAACCACATCCTCCCTCAATTTAGATCTTACCCCACTTCTCCACCTCAGCCTTGCTCCTTACAGTCCCTGCCCTGCCCCCACATGTTCATCAGTCCAAAAACCATCCCCAACTCCTTCCTTATCCAAACAAGCTGGCCTCAGTCAGGGAACTGACTGGTTAAAAATCTACTAGGTATGGAGAAATCCCAAACTGTGGATATCCTGCAATTACGATTTTATTACTATTTTGATCCAGACACAATGTAATTTAGTGACTCACAAAGAAATTCCCATCTCCTGTCAGTGGGGTTTCCACAACTTTCTAACTAACTCATGGTGTTTGCATGTCAGGTAAGTAAAAAGAAATTCCCCATTAACTCTATAATTATGTGTCTGAAGAACAAGTTAACTAGGTGCAAATAAACTCTGACAGTACAATCAGTTGTCTTCGATAAACCTTGCAGGGAGGATTCCTCTGTTCATAAAATCGTAAAGGCATTTGAGTTTGCTTCAGTTCACACCAGAACATGAGAAATATGTACAGTAAGCCATTCAGCCCCTCAAGCCTGCTCCACCATTCAACAACATCATGGTTGACTTGTCCTAGGCCTTAACTCCTGCTTGCTACTGCTCATCAAAGCCACCAGCTTCCTGTCATTTAAAAATCTTTCTCCATCTTGAAATACTCTCTGTGACCTAGTCTGCATAACATCTCTGGACAGAGGATCGCAGACACTCAGAGCAAATCTTTCTCCCTAATGTAAGATGTACATTGAAATCAATCTAAAGGTAATGCAGAGTAAATAGATCATTACATTTTGATGGGTTTAATCACAGCATTCATCCAATTGATTAATTTAACCCTTTCCTTCTATTCAACTGTCCTCTGTTCTCCCATGACAAGAAGCAGCATATTTAAAGTTGTTGTATGTTACATGTATGTTGCCATGCAGTATTGACTCTGTGTACAAATGTAAATATTAAAGTATGCAGGTGGAAATTGTGCAGCACTGCTCAATGCAGTTGTGCGTAGTTGGACTATGACATAAGATTAATGGCATTTATGTAATGCAGAATGATTACTTAAAGACATGTCTGCCAATGCCTCAGGGTGCTGTTGCTAGGGAAACTACAGTATTTATTTTGCAGAATGACTGCCACAGAGCAATGTTGCCCATGCCTTGGACACTTTGATCAGTTTATGTATTAAAAATGCATGAACCGAGCACTCTCGCAGTGAGATGGGCAAAGGGACACAAAATTCAATTTGTGGCTCAACTCAATTTTATTCAGAAAATATTCCTTATTTAAGCACTATTTGAGCATTTCCCAAATTCCACAATATTTACTCTTGATCTAGCTCTAGCCATCTGGGAAAGGATATTACCCACAATGATAAACATGTTTGAGCTGGACCATTGGAATCTCCTTCCTCTCCACCATGGGGCTGATTCTCTCCCACAAAGTTGCATCTTACAGGGGTTGGGAACCTTCCTCTCTATCCCACATCTCTCAAGGTGGTTGGAGCTCTTCTCATTGGCCAGGTCAAGTCTTCGCTGCATCTTCACCAAGTCTTTACGAGGCTGTCACTGTGGGGCTGGCATCCACGTTTTCTTATCCTTCCTTGCCCCGGCCTTCCAGAATGTTCTGTGACCATCAGCCAATGGAGTCCTGAGCTAGGTCCAAATTGTCCAATGGAGTTGCACCAGCATCCTTCACTTTTTCCATGCCAGGAGGGGTCATGTACACCTACTGAAGCAGTCAAATGCTCAAACATCTGATCGACACTTCCCTCAGGCTGGTTGTAAATGATTCCTCTTTGATCTTGGTTTCCGCTATTCTCAGCTGATAGCTGTTGGCTGCTTTTTAATTTAGTTTGGCCAGTTTTCTATGAGGCCTGCTTCCTCCAGCTGTCGTCAATTTAAAATGTCCAGTTTTGGACCTGTGGCTCCTTGAGCACCGTCCTTCCTGTTAATCTCATGAAGTGTCAATCAGAAATGGGGTCACAGGCTCAGACCTCTGTGCACACACTCATAATGTCTCAGAGGGATAGCCTAACTTCCCTCCAACAACTAGCCCAAAACTGACGTCAGGCTCACTGGTCTATACTTCCCTGGCTTGTCCTGAACATCTTTCTTAAAGAGTGGTACCACATTAGCCAACCTCCAGTCTTCTGGCACCTCACCTGTGATAGTCATTAATACAGATACCTCAGTAAGAGACCCAGCAATCACTTCCCTAGCTTCCCACAGAGTTTTAGGGTACACCTGATCAGCACCTGGGGATTTATCCACTTTTATGAGTTTCAAGACATCCAGCACTTCCTCCTCTGTAATATGGACATTTTTCCGGATGTGGCCATCTATTTCCCTACATTCTATATCTTCCATGTCCTTTTCGCAGTAAACACTGATGGAAAATAATTGTTTAGTATCTCTCCCATCTCCTGTGGCTCCACACAAAGGCTGCCTTGCTGATCTTTGGGGGGCCCTATTCTCTCCCTTGTTGCCCTTTTGTCCTTAATATATTTGTAAAAACCCTTTGGATTCTCCTTAATTCTATTTGCCAAAGCTATCTCATGTCCCCTTTTTACCATCCTGATTTCCCTCTTAAGAGCACTCCTACTGCCTGGAAGCTCTTCTGAGGATTCACTCGAGCTATCTTGTCTATACCTAGACATATACTTCCTTCTTTTTCTTAACCAAACACACAATTTCTTTAGTCATCTAACATTCCCTACATCTAATATCCTTTCCTTTCACCCTGACAGGAATATACTGTCTCTGAACTCTCGTTATCTTACTTCTGAAGGCTTTCCATTTTCCAGCCGTCCCTTTACCTGCGAACATCTGCCCCAATCAGCTTTTATAGAACATAGAACAATACAGCACAGAACAGGCCCTTCGGCCCACGATGTTGTGCCAAACATTTGTCCTAGTTAAGCACCCATCCATGTACCTATTCAATTGCAGCTTAAAGGTCACCAATGATTCTGACTCTGCCACTCCCACAGGCAGCACATTCCATGCCCTCACCATTCTCTGGGTAAAGAACCTACCCCTGACATCCCCCCTATACCTTGCACCCTTTCACCTTAAATTTATGTCTCCTTGTAACACTCTGTTGTACCCGGGGAAAAGGTCTCTGACTGTCTACTCTATCTATTCCCCTGATCATCTTCTAAACTTCTATCAAGTCACTCCTCATCCTTAGCTGTTCCAATGAGAAAAGGCCTAGCAGTCTCAACCTATCCTCGTACGACCTATTCTCCATTCCAGGCAACATCCTGGTAAATCTCCTCTGCACCCTCTCCAAAGCTTCCACATCTTTCCTCAAGTGAGGCGACCAGAACTGCACACAGTACTCCAAATGTGGCCTTACCAAGGTCCAAACCAGCTGCAACATCACCTCACGACTCTTGAATTCAATCCCTCTGCTAATGAACGCTAATACGCCATTGGCCTTCTTACAAACTCTATCCACCTGAGTGGCAACTTTCAAAGATCTATGAACATAGACCCCAGGATCCCTCTGCTCCTCCACCTTACTAAAAACCCTACCATTAACCCTGTATTCCGCATTCTTATTTGTCCTTCCAAAATGGACAACCTCACACTTGACAGGGTTGAACTCCATCTGACACTCCTCAGCCCAGCTCTGCATCATATCTAAGTCCCTTTGCAGCTGACAACAGCCCTCCTCACTATCCACAACTCCACCAATCTTCATATCATCTGCAAATTTACTGACCCACCCTTCGACTCCCTCTTCCACGTCATTAATAAAAATTACAAACAGCAGAGGACCCAGAACGGATCCCTGCGGAACTCCACTGGTAACTGGGCTCCAGACTGAATATTTCCCATCTAACACCACTCTCCGACTTCGACCGGTTAGCCAGTTCTCTATCCAACTGGCCAAACTTCCCACTATCCTATGCCTCCTGACTTTCCTCATAAGACTACCATGGGGAACCTTATCAAATGCCTTACTAAAATTCATGTACACTACATCCACTGCTCTACCCTCATCCACACGCTTGGTCACTTCCTCAAAGAATTCAATAAGACTTGTACGGCAAGACCTACCTCTCACAAATCCGTGCTGGCTGTCCTTAATCAAGCAGTGCATTTCCAGATACTCATAAATCCTATCCCTCAATACCCTTTCCATTACTTTGCCTACCACCGAAGTAAGACTAACTGGCCTGAAATTCCTGGGGTTATCCCTATTCCCTTTTTTGAACAGGGGCACAACATTCACCACTCTCCAGTCCCCTGGCACCACCCCCATTGACAGTGAAGACAAAAAGATCATTGCCAACGGCTCTGCAATTTCCTCTCTTGCTTCCCACATAATCCTAGGATATATCCCGTCAGGCCCGGGGGACTTGTCTATCCTCAAGTTTTTCAAAATACCCAACACATCTTCCTTCCTAACAAGTATCTCCTCTAGCTTATCAGTCCGTTTCATACTCTCCTCTTCAACAATACGGTCCCTCTCATTTTTAAATACTGAAGCAAAGTATCTCTCCTATCTCTTCCAACTCAATACACAGTCTCCCGCTGCTGTCCTTGATCGGACCTACCCTCGTTCTCATCATTCTCATGTTTCTCACATATGCATAAAAGGCCTTGGGGTTATCTTTGATCCTACCCGCCAAAGATTTTTCATGCCCTCTCTTAGCTCTCCTAATCCCTTTCTTCAGCTCCCTCCTGGCTATCTTGTATCCCTCCAACGCTCTGTCTGAACTTTGTTTCTCAACCTTATGTAAGCCTCCTCCTTCCTCCTTACAGGACATTCAACCTCCCTCGTCAACCAAGGTTCCCTCACACGACCATCTCTTTCCTGCCTGACAGGTACATACATATCAAGAACACGTCATATCTGTTCCTTGAAAAAGTTCCACATTTCAACGGCATCCTTCCCTAACAGCCTATGCTCCCAACTTATGCTCCCCAGATCCTGTCTTGCAGCATCGTATTTACCCTTCCCCCAATTGTAAAACCTGCCCTGTTGCACGCACCTATCTCTCTCTATAACCAAGGTGAAAGTCACAGAATTGTGGTCACCATCGCCAAAATGCTCACCCACTAACAAGTCCATCACTTGTCCCGGTTCGTTACCAAGTACCAAATCCAATATGGCCTCCCCTCTGGTTGGACAATCTACATACTGAGTTAGAAAAACTTCCTGGACACACTGCACAAACACCGGCCCGTCCAATCTACTTGATCTAAAGAGCTTCTAATCAATATTTGGGAAGTTGAAATCGCCCATGACTACTACCCTGTGGCTTCTGTACCTTTCCAAAATCTGTTTCCCAATCTGTTTCTCCACATCTCTGCTGCTATTGGGGGGCCTATAGTAAACACCCAACAAGGTGACGGCTTGTTTCCTATTTCTGACTTCAGCCCATACTACCTCCAAAGGCAGATCCCCCTCGAACTGCCTTTCTGCAGCCATTATACCATTTCTAATTAGCAACGGCATGCCCCCCCCTCCTTTTTTACCACCCTCCCTAATCTTACTGAAACAACGGTAACCAGGAACCTCCAACAACCATTCCTGTCCCTCTTCTATCCACATTTCTGTGATGGCCACAACATCGTAGTCCTAAGTACTGATCCATGCCTTAAGTTCACCCACCTTATTTCTGATACTCCTTGTATTGAAGTATATGCACTTGAGCCCCTTTCTGTGTCTGCGAGTATTCCCTGTCAGTGCTACCTTCTCCACAGCCTCCCTACATTCTTGGACATCCTGAAAAACAGCTAACCTACTTGCTGGACTACAAGTCCGGATCCCATCCCCCAGCCAAATTAGTTTAAACCCCCCCAAAGAGTGCTAGCAAACCTACCTCCCAGGATATTGGTGCCCTTCTGGTTCAGGTGCAACCCGTCCTGCTTGTACAGGTCCCACCTTCCCCAGAATGCAGTCCAATTATCCAAATACCTGAACCCTTCCTCCTACACCATCCTTGCAGCCACGTGTTCAACTGCGCACTCTCCCTATTCCTTGCCTCACTGTCATGTGGCACTGGCAACAACCCAGAGATGACGACTCTGTCCGTCCTAGCTTTTAGCTTCCAGCCTAACTCCCTGAGCTCCTGAATGACCTCCCCACCCCTCTTCCTACCTATGTCGTTGGTGCCAATGTGCACCATGACTTCTGGCTGCACACCCTCCCCCTTAAGGATTCTGAAGACACGGTCCAAGACATCTCGGACCCTGGCATCCGGGAGGCAACAAACCAACCGAGAGTCTCGCCCATGTCCACAGAACTGCCTGTCTCTTCCTCTAACTATACAGTCTCCTATAACTAGCGCTTTCCTCTTCTCGCCCTTTCCCTTCTGGGCCTCAGGGCCGGACCTCGTGCCAGAGACCAGGTCACTGCAGCTTACCCCAGCTAGGCCGTCCCCTAGTGGTATACTTATTGTTGAGGGGAACGACCACAGGGGATCCCTGCACTGCCTGCTCCCTCCCCTTCCCACCTCTAACTGTTACCCAGCTACCTCTGTTCTCTGGCGTAACTATGTCCCTGTAGCTTCTATCGATCACCCTCTCAGCCTCTCGAATAATCCTCAGTTCATCCAACTCCAGCTCCAGCTCCAGTTCCCTAACGCGGACTGTGAGGAGCTGGAGCTGGCTGCACTTCCTGCAGTTGAAATCGGCAGGAGCATCGGTGGTCACCCCCACCTCAAACATCCTGCAGGAGGAACATTCCACTGCCTGCGCTGCCATAACTCTACACTTAGTCTCCAAAACAAGAACACTAAGTAACTTACCTGGTCAGCTGACTGAGTCCTTTTTTTTAGGTTAGAGGAGGAGGGAGGGTGGGAGCCACTACACGTGTAGTGTCTCGGGTTCCTTCTCCACTCAAACTTCTTACCTTCCCAGAAGCCTCTGTTGACAACTTCCAGGTTCCCGCTCCTAGTTGAAAAAAAAACAGACTGCGAAAAGAAAAATGTTAATTTAAACTGGTCTCCACTTACCTTCCGGCTCCCCTCTCTGTGTGCCCGCTGTTGCACTGAGTTCTTTTAAAAGTTTTAAAAGTTCTTATCTAATATCGTCAAAGTTAGCCTTCCTCCATTTTGGACCTTCAACTTTTAGGTCTGGTCTATCCTTTTCCATCACTATTTTAAAACTAATAGAATTATGGTCACTGGCTCCAAAGTGCTCCATCACTAACACCTCAGTCACCTGCCCTGCCTTATTTCCCAAGAATAGGGCAGATTTTGCACCTTCTCTAGTAGGTATATCCACATTCCGAAACAGAAAATTGTCTTGTACACACTTAACAAATTCCTCTCCATCTAAACCCTTAACACTATGGCAGTCCCAATCTATGTTTGGAAAGTTAAAATCCCCTTCCATAACCACCCTATTATTCTTACAGATAACTGAGCTCTCCTTACAAATTTGTTTCTCAATTTCTCTCTGAGTATTCGGGGGTCTGTAATACAATCCTTTTCTTATTTCTCAGATAAACCAAATACCTTCCCTGAATGTATTTCCAGGAATATCCTCCCTCAGTACAGCTGTAATTTTATCCCTTATCAAAAACGCCTCTCTTGCCTCCCTTTCTGTCCTTCCTATAGCATTTTTATCCTAGATAATTAAGCTGCCAGTCCTGTCCATCTCGGAGCCATGTTTCTATAATTGCTGTGATATCCCAGTCCCATGTTCCTAACCATGCCCTGAGTTCATCTGCCTTCCCTGTTAGGCCTCTTGCATTGAAAAAAATGCAGCTTAATTTATCAGTCCTCCCTTGTTCTCTGCTTTGTCCCTGACTGCCCTGACTGTTTGTTTGACACACTTCTTTTCTCTACTGTACCAGTCTCAGATTGATCTCTTTCCTCACTATCTCCCTAGGTCCCAGCCCCCAACCTTACAAGTTCAAATCTACCCGAACAGCTCTAGCAAATCTCCCTGCCAGTATATTAGTCCCCTTCCAATTTAGGTGCAAACCATCCTTCTTGTACAGGTCACTTCTACCACAGAAGAAATTCCAATGATCGAAAAATGTGAATCCTTCTCCCATACACCAGCTCCTCAGCTATGCATTCATCTGCTCTATCCTCCTATTCCAACCCTCACTAGCTCACAGCACTGGGAGTAATCCAGAGATTACTATTCTCGAAGATGTCCTTTTTAAATTCCTGCCTAACTCTCTGTATTCTCCCTTCACAATCTCATCCTTTTCCCTTCCTATGTTGTTGGTTCCAATGTATACAATTCCACCTGCTGGTCCTTCTCCTCCTTGAGAATATTCTGCACCATCTCTGAGACATCCTTGATCCTGGCACCAGGGAAGCAACAAACCATCCTGATTTTTTGCTGCTGGCCACAGAAACATCTGTCTGTGCCTTTTAGAAGAGAGTCCCCTAACACAATCGGTCTCTTGGAACCTGACATACCTTTCATTGCATTAGAGCCAGTCTCGATACCAGAAACTTGGCTGTTCGTGCTACATTCCACTGATAAGCCATCACACCCTACATTTTCCAAAACAGCATACTTGTTTGAAATGAGGATAGCCACAGAAGACTCTTACACTACCTGCCTACCTCTTTTATCTTTCCTGGAGTTAACCCATCTATGTGATTGTATCTGCAACTTTTCCCCCTTCCTACAACTGCCATCCATCACATCCCCTTGCTCTTGCCTATAACTGTCTCTCCAACTGATCCATTTGATCAGATAGGATTCACAACCAATGGCATTTATTGCAGATAAAATCCTTAGTAACCCATAAACTCTCCCTAAACTCCCTCATCCGGCAACAAGAGCATATCACTCTAATCAAGGCCATTTTTGCTTCTTTCAATCTGCAGGCTCAGAAAATAGCATTGTCTTATTCCTCTACAAAACACTGCTCCAATCTAATTTAATATTTATTGCTTATATCTTTAAGGTTAATCAAGAGACATATCTCAATAAAACATACAATTAAGAAAGAACCCACTCTACCCACTACTGCAGACTTACTGTAAGACCATACTTAAAAATATTCACTTATATTCTGTGCTGTGACCTCTCCCAAACAGGTTCCTCTAAGATCAGTTGTGAATTTCACTGTTTGTTAGTTTTCCCAGATGCACTCAGATGTCCAACGACGATACATGAATTCAAACAGCAAAGACAGTAACTACACAGGCTCACTGCTGTGTCAGTTAGCAGTGTGGGTTTCTCTCTCTCTCTCTCTCTCTCTCTCTCTCCCTCTCCTGCACTGACCTCATCATGTGCTTCTTTTGTCTGTTCCTCTCCCTTTTAAAACTGCTGTAGTTTTGACTTTTTTTCTCTCCAAACTTCCAAAACACTGCAACAGCATATAAAACAGTAATTGCTGCTCCTGGAATTCGAGGAAATCACCTCCAGCACCTAAAATACCTCAAAAAAGGAGCAGCCTGTTACAGCCAGAAATTTTTCCCATCCCCCATCTTGAATTACCAGATGGGATACCAACCTCGATGGAGTTATTTCTAGTGTCTTGTACATATAACTTAATATATAAATTGAGAATTAACCATCATTTAGTGGCTCACTCTCAAGCCTCTTTGGAGATGAGCAGCACTTGATAGAGTAAAAGTCAGACCACACAGCAATTTACATCATCCTGTTAAGATACAGCTCAGATTCATTTACATCTTGGCTCTTGCTGTAGGAGCACAGAGTCCATAGTTAGTTTCTGGATGAGTTCTTTCTTCCAGCGATGAATCTAATTGTCAAGACAGTGAGGTAGATCAAAGTAAACAAGATGAACAACACAGTACTCCTGGGTGGTGACAAATCACGTTTCCCAATTCAAATTCTAAAGTGTTCATCTCAGCTCCCTCGTGTAGATACCCTATGAAACCGTTAAAGATGATCTTCCTATGGGTGTGTTCAGTATTATCTAACATCGTGGAATGTGTTAAGGATAGTTCTGGATCTCACTATGCCCCACAGGAACTTGACAGAGCAGCCCCCTACCTCATCTCCCAGGTTGCCCCCCATTATCCCACTTGGGATCACACACCCACTGTGGAGAGGCTTGACACCGTCACACTTCAGAGTGTGCATCCACTTCAGGTTATGTAGGGCTGCAGTGTGTCATCTCCACCACTAAATCTACCACAGCTTGAGTCTAGCAGCAAGGGACATGCTCTTGTTCCTGTGGTGGTGCTTACTCGTGGAGTGTTCTACAGTCTCTACCAAAATGGCCTGTATCCTCATAATTGTAGCATTTCACTTGTGGCGGTGGCTGCTTCCTCAGGCCTCCCTACTGCTGACTCCGATGTCTCACTGAGGGATGGATGCATGGAAGCGGATGGCTCCAATAATAACTCGCCTTGTTTCTGCCCTCTTTGTAACTCCAAGCGGGAACCAGAATTTGGGGCTTTTACTGCATGCTTGTTTCCTTGCCTGATCTGGCGTGCTCTGATTCACGAACCCTTTCTTCCCGGGCCATCCTCTCTGTCATCCATTGGTCCATACAGATGCTGTCTGTGGATCATACTTTTCACAGCCTTTCGTCACTGCCACAGTGACAAGCGTTTGCGTGCAATTTGCCAGGTTTTGTGGTGTTAGCATAGTCCGATCTAGGTGAGCAAAAACTCCTGTGAACTGTGTCCACAGGCGCATCATAAATGCAGTTGGGTGCTCTCCCTTTTACTGCCCAGACTGATTTAATCCCTCCACAGGGTTTTCCCTACAGTCTCTACCAATTGTGCCACTGTAAACTGAGTTGTGTAAGGAATTGGATTATGACAGGTTGTAGTCAGTAAGTTCATTGGGGCAGGATAAAATCCAGGGGGATGCTGAAGGATCTACTCCACCTGGAAAAGGAGGTGGGTGACCCCAATCTTCAGACGAGACAGAAATAGCATTCCAGCGATTTGAAACCACTTCAAAAATGACTGCATATTTCCATCACTGTTAAAATAGATTTGAAATTCTAGAAAATGTCCCCCAGAAAAGATTTCAGGAGGGTGAATAGGATCAATGACTAATCCATTCAAAGAAAGTCACCCAGGTGCAGACTACACTTAACATGTAATCACCTCAGAAAATAAACTGGTGCTGAGAAAGGAATCCAGCCCAACCATCACTTGATCAAGTCAAAACCATCCACCCAGGCATGTGGATATACTTGTGCCATTACACTAGTAGAGAGAGAGGATCAGGAGATGAGCTACCCCCAGAAGCAAACTAAAAATGCTGAGGTGGCAAGACCTTTGTGTAGGCCTCTGTCTCTCTCTCTCTCTCTCTCTCCACCCATATTACAAGCTTGAATCCTCTCTCCTCATTCAGTACCAGAGATTTTAAAGAAGTCAACAATAAGTTGTTTGCCTACATTGTTAAATCACCTTGATGCCATAACCAGATGGACCACTGAGCTCAGTCTCAACCTACTCAAGATATCAACCTGTCAGAACTGTAACATTTTAATCTTTATTCGGGTGTAAAGTATCCTTTGGTCCAACCTCCTATTCTGTAACCTATTTCCGTATGTGTATGTGTGAACTTCGAGTGTGTATCCATGTGAAGTTCAGAATATTTTTATTGCTTTTACCTGGTCCAGTGGATGTACATTAAATACAATTCTCTCTTCATCTCAGAAAGTTTAAGATAATCTTAGTCTTTTATGACATAAACATCCCTTGAAATGGAAAGCAGTTTTTGATGAAAACGTGTTGCTGTCTGTGGTCAAACAGGGGAGTGATTTGATCCAGAAACTTCAGTCCAATTTATCTGCACCTACCAGACATTCCAATTTGACCTCATCCCATTTACCAGCATTTGGCACATATCCAGTGAAACCCTTCCTATTCATATACCCATCCAGGTGTATTTTAAATGTTGTAATTCTACCAGCCTCTACCATTTCCTTTGGCAGCTTATTCCATATATGCACCAGCCTCTGCATGAAAAAAGTTGCCCCTCAGATCCTTTTTAAATCTTTGCCTCTTACCTTAAACCTGTGTCCTCTAGTTTTGAAATCACTGGGCATAGTGGCCTAACGCTACTCCTCTGGTTCTTAAAGCAAATGAGTGTATATAAAGGGTAAAATTTATTCTAACAGAATTTGTTGACATAGGAAGAATAATTCTATCTTTAAAGGGGAGGTGATGACCTAGTGGTATTATCACTGGACTGTTAACCCAGAGAATCAGCTAATGTTCTGGGGATCTGGGTTCGAGTCCTGCCATGGCAGATCAAGGAATTTGAATTCAATAATAAAAGAAATATGTGGAATTAAGAGTCTAATAATGACTGCAACTCCGTTATCGATTGTCAGGAAAGACCCATCTGGTTCACTAATGTTCTTTAGGGAAGGAACTGCCATTCTTTCCTGGTCTGGCCTAGAGCAATGTGGTTGACTCTGATCTTCCCTGTGGGAAATCTTTATTCTAAAGATAGAATAATCCTATCTTCAAAGGGGAGGTGATGACCTTTCTACCACTAGGTCATCACCTCCCCATTAAAGATAGGATTATTCTTCCTACGCCAACAAATCCTAGCTTAGCTAGGGACGTCTTCATCCTGTGAATGAATTTAAAAATCTATTAGGCTGCAAAGATAGAGCCTTTTCTTTGCACTTATCATGATGAAGGGTTTTGCTGATGGAGAATGGAGCATCCTGTATTAGCACCGCTAAATCAAGTACAGCATTGCTTTTTTTATACCAATAACAGTCTAACAGAAAACCTTCAGTTAAACATCCTGACAAAGGTAGATGTTTCAAGAAACATATGTTACCATGTTTCTGCTCTTCAACATTGAGATCACTAAGTGTGATTGCTTCGCACTCCACAAGCTGTTTCCTATGGAACACACAATGGCCCTTTAAAAATGGTTCGTTTTAATTTCATTTCTCCGCCTCTGACTGTCTGTGCCCATCAAATGGAAGGGAAGATTGTGAAATTCTTCATTATTGGCCTCCTACATCAGCATTGAAACACTCCAAGGTCAAACAGTCAGATGTCGATCAACATCCCCTGTATAACTCTGAGTGCATTAACTAAAGCCTTCTTTAGAGGTGCATGCCCTCCTGCACAATTATGGCAATTCATGATGCATGCTGGCCATCATTATCTTAAGACAGAAACATAGAAACTAGGAGCATGAATAAGCAATCCGATCATGCCTCCTCTGCTACTCAATATGATCTTGACTGATGTGGTATTTTAATGCTCTATTTCTCCCCATGTGACTTGATGCCTTTATCTAAACTCTAAAAAAAATTATCCCTCTATATGTTCACTGATTTGGCCTCTACAGCCTTCTGTGGTAGAGAATACCAGAGATTCGTGTTATTCTGATTTATTATTCTTTATCTCAGTCCTAAATAACCTCCCCTGTATCCTGAGACTGGGTTCCCCAGCTGTAAACTCCCAAACCAGGGGAAGCTAACTCCCTGCATCTCGTCTGTCCAGCCCTGACAGGATTTTATATATTTCAATTAGATCCTCTCTCATCATTCTAAAATCCTGTCAATATCTCCTTATTAGACATTCCTGCCAGAGGCAATCTCTGCTGCATTCCCTCTATTGCAACTATATCCTTTCTTAGGTATGGAATTAGTAATAGTGAAGCCAACTTTCCAAACCAGTATCCTTCCTTATTATTGTGTTGATTTCTCCCCTTATTAATAAAGTAGGTGGCTTTCCTTTGAGTACTCAGATTTCGTTCCTCACTCCAAAGATGGACTGGCCATGCTAAATTGCTCCATAGTGTTCAGGGATGGACAGACTAGGTGAGTTACATATGGTAAATGTGGGGTAACGGGGATTGGGTGACATGCTCTTCAAAGGATCAGAGCAGACTCAATGGGCTGAATAGCCTCTATTTGAACTGTGAGGATTCCATGATAATAACAATTTTACTCCAGCCCCTTTCCCTTTCTGTCTTGTATTCATAAATTATGAATATCCCCAGATGTTCAATTCCCATTATTACTGACCCTGCAGCCATATCTGTAATCAAACAATATCATAACCTTTTATATCTGTTTGCTCTTCTAATTCATCTACCTTATTGCAAATGCTCTGTGCTTCTTCACAATATTACTATATATCTCAATTACTGAATGTCACCTCCCACTGTGGAACAGCATAGTGCCTCAGTGGTTAGCACTACTGCCTTACGGTGTCAGGGACCTGCATTTGATTCCAGACTATGTGCATGGAGCTTATGCATTGTCTGCGTGGATTTCCACCAGGTGCTCCGGTTTCCTGTCCAAAGATGTGCAGGTTAAGTGGATTGGTAGTTTGCACGTTCTCCCCGTGTCCGCGTGGGTTTCCTCCGGGTGCTCCGGTTTCCTCCCACAGTCACAAAGATGTGCGGGTCAGGTGAATTGGCCAAGCTAAATTGCCCGTAGTGTTAGGTAGGGGGTAAGTGTATGGGTGGGTTGCGCTTCGGCGGGTCGGTGTGGACTTGTTGGGCCGAAGGGCCTGTTTCCACACTGTAAGTCTAATCTAATCTAAATTGTGTGGGTGTGTCTAGTGATGTGCAGACTAAGTGGATGAGCCCTGGGAAATGCAGGGTTATGGGGATTGGGTGGGGACTGTGTCTGGGGGAGATGCTCTTTGGAGGGTCAGTGCAGGACTCGATGGGCTAAATGGCTTCTTTCCACACTGTAGGGATTCTATGATTTCTAAAACCTTTTCTTCTGTGAAGATGACAAAAGTCACATGTTCATGATGCAACCACAAATGACATGTTAATTAAAGGATGTTTTCTGCAGCATGGCGATATTCCATGTGGTGTCCTCCAAACATAGAAACATTTTCTTTAAAAAAATGTCCATTTAATCCAATAATAAACCTATGAACTCTACGGCACTTTAAATGCCAAAACATGATGTAGTCAGCACTGATTTGCCAGAGTGCCGGCATTTGAGTTCATTTGATTTGATTTATTATTGTTATATGTTCCTAGACACAATGAAAAGTTTGTTTTGCATGCTGTACAGGCAGATCATACCATACAAAGTGCATAGAGTAATAGAACAGAGCAATGAATACAATGTGACAGCTGCAGAAGAGGTGGATAAAGAGCAAGGTCAACATTAAATTTAAAATGTAAGAGATCCAGTGAGAAATCTGATGAGAGTGGGGAAAAAGCTACTGCGGGTCCTTGATAAGTATACACCTGTCAGGCAGAGAGGTTGTTGTTAAGAGAGGGAGCCGTGGTTTACTGAAGTAGTTGTAGCTCTTGTCAAGAGGAAGAGGAAGGGTTATGTGAGGATGAGGCATGAAGGCTAAGTTAGGGGGCTTGAGAGTCATAAGTTAGCCAGAAAAGATCTAAAGAGAGGGTGAAGAAGAGCCAGGAGGGGACATGAGAAGGTGTTGCAGATAGGATCAAGGCCTTCTATAGGTATATCAGGAATAAAAGAATGACTAGAGTAAGAATTGAGCCAATCAAAGAAAGTAGTGGAAAGTTGTGTGTGGAATCTGAGGACATAGAGGAAGCGCTTAATGAATATTTTTCATCAGTGTTCACATTAAGAAAAGCAATGTTAATGAGAATATAGAGATACAGGCTAAACGATTAGATGGGATTGAGGTTGAGGTTTTAGCAATTTTGGAAGATCTGAAAATGGATAAGACCCCTGAGCCAGATGGGATTTATCCTCGGATTCTTTGGGAATCCAGGGAGGAGATTGCAGAGCCTTTGACTTTGATCTTTATGTCATCATTATTGACAGGAGTAATGCCAGAATACTGGAGAATAGCAAATGTTGTTCCCTTGTTTAAGAAGGTGAGTTGGAACAACCCTGGCAATTATAGGCCAATGAGCCTCACTTTGGTTGTGGGTAAGATGTTGAAAAAGGTTGTAAGAGATAGGATTTATAATCATCTAGAAAGGAATGATTTGACTAGGGATAGGCAACACAGTTTTGTGAAGGGTAGGTCGGGCCTCACTAACCTCATTGAGTTCTTCAAGAAGGTGACAAAAACAGATGGATGAAGGTAAAGCGGTTGATGTGGTGTATACAGACTTCAGTAAGGCATTTGATGAGGTTCTACACAGTAGGCTATTGCACAAAATGTGGAGTTTCGGGTTTGAAGGTGATTTAGCAGTTTGGATCAGAAATTGGCTAGGTGAGAGAAGACAGAGGGTGATGGTTGATGAGAAATGTTCATCCTGGAGCTCAGTAACCAGTGGTGTGCCGCAAGGGTCTGTTTTGGGGCCACTGCTGTTTGTCATTTTTATAAATGATCAGGATGTGGGTGTTGAAGGATGGATTAGTAAGTTTGCAGATGACACTAAGGTAGGCAGAATTGTGGATAGTGCCGAAGGATGTTTTGGGTTACAGAAGGACATAGATAAGGTGCAGAGCTGGGCTGAGAAGTGGCAAAAGGAGTTTAATGCAGAAAAGTGTGAGGTAGTTCACTTCATAAGAAAGAACAGAGTACTGGGCTAATGGTAAAATATTTGGCAGTGTAGATGAACAGAGAGAACTCGGTGCCCAGGTGCATAAATCCCTGAAAGTTGCCACCCAGGTTGATAGGGTTGTTAAGAAGGCATATGTGTATTCACGTTTATTGATCGGGAGATTGAGTTTCAGAGCCATGAGGTCATCCGTCAGCTATACAAGACATTGGTAAGGCCACACCTGGAGTATTGCATGCGGTCTGATCACCACATTATAGGAAGGATGTGGAAGCTTTGGAAAGGTTTCAGAGGCGATTTACTAGGATGTTGCCTGGTATTGAAGGAAGGTCTTACCAGGTAAGGCTGAGGGGACTGAGGCTGTTTTTGTTGGAGAGAAGAAGATTGAGAGGTGACTTCATCAAGACGTATAAGATAATCAAAGAGTTAGATAGGGTGAACAGTGAGAGCCTTTTTCCTCAAATGGTGAAGGCTAACATGAGGGGACATAGCTTTAAACTGAGGGGTGCTAGATTTAGGACAGATATCAGGTAGTTTCCTTACTTAGAGAGTAGCAGGGGGGTATGGAATGGCCTACCTGCAACTGTAGTAGACTCACCAATGTTAAGGCCATTTAAATGGGCATTGGACATACCTATGGATAATAATGGAACGGTGCAGGTTAGATGGGCTTCAGATTAATTTCACAGGTTGGCGCAACATGGCAGGCCAAAGGGCCTGTATTGCGCTGTAACGTTCTATGTTCTCAGCTGTTTTGAATCTGTTGGTACATGTATTTAAGCTCTTGTATCTTCTGCCAAATGGAAGAGAGTGGAAGAGATTGTAACCGGGATGGGGAGGGGCCTTTGATTATTTTGGCTGCCTTCCCAAAGCAGAGAAAGGCATAGGTGGAGTCAACGGATGTAAGGTTGGCTTGGGTGATGGACCGGGCTGTGTTAACAACTTTCAGTAGTTTCTTCCAGAGCTGGGTGGAGCAGTTGCCGTACCAGGCCATAATGCATCTGGATTGAATGCTTTCTGTGGTGCAATCTGTAAAAATTGGAAAGAGTCTTTAATAACATGCCAAATTTCCTTCACCTCCTGAGGAAGCAGAGATGTTATTGTTGTCATGTTTTGTGATCATAGTATCAAAGTGGGTGGACCAGGACAGATTGTTGGTGATCATCACTTTTAGGAACTTGACCCTCTCGACCATCTCCACCTCAGCTCTATTGAAAGTAGACTGGGTCTTGCCATCCACCTTCCTGCCTGACGTCAATGCTCTTTTGTTTTGCTGACATCGAGGGAGAGATTGTTATCTTAACACCATGCCACCAAGCACTTTTTCCTGAATTCTTTCCTGTATTCTGTCTTGTCATTGATTGAGATCCAACCTACAACAATGGTGCCATCACCGAACTTGTTGATGCAGTTAGGACGAAACTTGGCCACATTGCCATTTGTGTATAGGGAGTATAGGAAGGGACTGAGTAGTAGTGGCATATGGAAGTAAATGATGAAAACAGGTTGCACTCCCTTGGTTCCAGAGGATCAGTCTGACCCACATTGGTGGCTGTTTAATCTGGGAGCACCATTAACCCAATATTATTTTAGTGGTAGGAAAGGAACAGGAGAGGCAGGCAGATAGACCACACGGAAATATATTTTTCTAACCCTGCTGGGCCTATTTAAAATTAGACGAAAATGTGGGCAGTTTTACTCTCATAACACCAGAAATGGGAAGCTCCAAGTACATTGACAGGCAGTCTGAGAGTCAGAACAGGAATGACTGACCACACTTGCTGATATGGACTTTACAAGTTCCATCAACTATTACAGTTTCAACAGCTTGACGGGAGGAGTCGGTGTCATTCCAACATTAAACCATTTTATATATATTGGCGGGGAGAGTTTTCGCGAGCAGTGGCTGTGAGAGATTCGTTGTGAGTGTCTCTGTTCACCTGACTGTGCTGTAGATCATTCCATTTCTTCTGTGTGAGTCTGTAGTGTCAGCAGAACCCCCCTCCCTCCCGGCTGAGCCAGTAGGGGAGGGGTGGACAGACCTGCCTTCCCCTGTTCCCCACCAGCCATCCCCTTTAGGAGGCTGGAGGCCAGATTCGGCTCCTCCCATCGTGTGTTGGCTGAGGGCGCCCCATTCCCTGAGCCCCCGGCTGAAAGGCAGTATTTCATCCGGGGAGCGCTCCCTTACCCTGCCCTGCTATTTTTAGCATCAGCCGCCGGAATATAAAGCAGTGGATTAGAGTGTAAAGTCAGGGGCAGGTCTGTGCAGTGATCGGAGGGGGAGGAGAGACAGACAGCGAGAGAGAGAAAGGGACGGCAGGCAGACTGCAATAAGAAGGAAGGAGGGACATACACAGCGGTCGGTACTGCTTTCTTTTTTTTATATGAGCGGTAACGCAGATCGCTTGTGGAGCTTTGTGTGTGTGAATGGCAGGGGTTCGCTAAGAGACCAGCCCTGGGGAGGGGGAGGCACTCCAACCTTGACATGTTGACCAGCGCTGTGTAAAAAAGAGACAGCAGCAGCAGCAACAGCAGCGACTTGGGGGTAAGTTCCTGGGCAAGGACCGTCTTGTTCGTGTCGTGTCAGTTTGGATTTAAACCTTCCTTAAAGTAAAACAGCTCTCCAGATTTATGCCTTCACTTGAACTCCCACCACCAGCACAAGCCAATGTTATTTCATTTCCAAAGTAACAATATTCCACTCGAACCTGACACTCCTTTCACAATAAGTCTGCCCTCGAATGCAATCCGAACATATTGTGTAATTATAATTGTACATTTTCAAACCTCATCAGTCCACTCGATGTTGCGTCTACCTCAGGGTAATGTGCTGTCTTATAGTTTATTTAATTTAGAATTATGGATTTTAATGTTATGATGCGTTTTCTTGGTAACAATACCATGATAGTTCTGTTTTCAGAACATTTTATAACGTTGATATTACTGTGTCTTTTGGCCTTTGATTATGATACTTTAAAATACTGAGGTAACTTGTTATTTAGTCTTAGCTGAATGTGAGGTTTGCTAGTATGGAGCAGGTAATCATCAGTTTCTGGTGATTCCTGTATAAATGTTCTCAGGCCTCACCTGTAGGCTCCACAAAAACAATTTATTTTCACTTGATATTTTTGTGATTATTCAGTTGTTCTTTATTAAACTTTGTTGCTATTGATTGTTTCTTGAGACCTTCAATCTTTCATCCTCGCCCAATGCCCATTCACCCCTGTACATCGGCCCAAAAGAGACTGATTCACTGGTTCACATTAAATTTGAAAAAGCTGCTGAACATTTATTCAAGGATGGTGACCCAACATTAGCTTTTAATAGAGAATTGGATTTTAGATGCGGGTGGCTGAGACTGTCGGTGAAGAACCCATTCTGAAACGTTGTCCAATGACCCAACATTTTTTCAGAACTTACCTCAAATCAGTGTCGATCTCCTTCTCTATCCAGCTTCCCCTTGAAATTGTAGGAATATTGTCAGGTGAGGAGGAGAGGGCTGTCCAATGAATGGAACTGTCAGAATATTTCAAATTGCAAAGTGAAACTGTGCTACTTGATGTGCTTTGCAAGTGTGAACACAGTAAAAATGAGTGACAAGATAGTAATATAACATCGGGGTTCAGAAAACTGACCTGGCAATCACAGCATTTATCTCATGGTTAACAGCTTGACTAGATTATTCCCTTGTCCCTTAGATTCTTCAGATGTCTTATAATTCACTTGAGTCATAGTTATACAGCACTGAAACAGACCTTTTGGTCCAACTCGTCAATGCCTATCAGATATTCTGAACTGATCTAGTCCCATTTGCCAGCATTTAGCAAACATCCTTCTAAACCCTTCCTATTCATATACCCATCCAGATTACTTTTAAATATTACGATTGTACCAGCCTCCACCACTACCTCTGGCTACTCATTCCATACACGCACCACCACCTATGTGAAAAAGTTACCCCTCGGGTCCCTTTCAACTCTTTCCCTTCTCACCTTAAGCCTATACCTTCTAGTTTTGGATTCCCCTACTCTGGAAAAAAGACTTTGTCTATTTATCTTATGCATGCCCCTCAGACTCTGACATTCAAGGGAAAATAGCCCTACCGTATTCAGTCTCTACCTATAGCTCAAATCCTCCAGTCCCAGCTACATCCTTGTAAGTCTTTTCTGAACCCTTTCAAGTTTAACAACTTCTTTCCTATAGTAGGGAGACCAGAATTGTGCACAGTATTCCAACCGTTGCCTAACCAATGTCCTATACAGCTGCAACATAGCTTCCCAACTCCTATACTCAATGCACTGACCAATGGAGGCAAGTGTACCAAATACCTTCTTCACCATCCTGTCTATCTGAGACTCCGCTTTCAAGGAACTATGCCCCTGCACCCCCAGGTATCTTTGTTCAGCAACACTTCCCAGGGCCCTACCCCTAACTGTATAAGTTCTGCCCTGTTTTGCCTTAACAAAATGCAACACTTCACATTTATCTAAATTAAACTCCATCTATTACTCCTCAGCACATTGGTTCATCTGATCAAGATACCTTTCTACTGTGAGATAATCTTCTTCACTATCTACAAAGCACCAATTTTGGTGTCATCTACAAACTTACTAACCACATTTATAGAAATGATGAAAAGTATGGGACCCAGCATCAATCCTTGAAGCACACCATTGGTCATAGGCCTCCAGTCTGAAAAATAACACTCTACCACTCCCAACTGTCTCCTACCTTCAAGCCAATTTTGTATCCATTTGGCTGGCTCTCCCTGGGTTCCACGTGATATAACCATGTCAACCAACCTACCATGCTGAACCTTGTTGAATGCCTTGTTGATGTCCGCATAGACAACATCCACCACTCTGCCTTCACCAATCTTCTTTGTCACATCTTCACAAAACTCAGTCAACTTGGTGAAACATGGTTTCCCACCCACAAACCCATATTAAGTGTCCCAAGTCAACCCTTGCCTTTCCAAATGCCTTTTAAATCCTATCCTTCAGAGTCATAGAGATGTGCAGCATCTTCGGACTCTTCGGTCCAACTCGTCCACGCTGCCCAGATATCCTAAACTGATCTAATCCTATTTGCTAGCATTTGACCCATATCCCTCTAAACCCTTCCTATTCATGTACCCATCCAGATGTCTTTTAAATGTTGTAATCATACCCGCCTCTGGCAACTCGTTCCATGCACGCACCACCGCCTGGTTGAAACGTTGCTCCTCAAGACCCTTTTGAGTCTTTCCCCTCTCACCTTAAATCTGCATCCTCAAGTTTTGGATTCCCCTTGCCTGTGAAAAAGATCTTGGCTCTTCACTCTATTCATGCTCCTTGTGATTTATAAATGTCTATAAAGTTACCCCCTCAGCCTCTGACACTCCAAGTAAAAAAGCCCCAGCATATTCAGCCTCTCTCTGTAACTCAATCCCATCAATCCCAGCCACATCCTGTTATGACACTTCAAGTGCTCATCTATACATTTTAAACGTTGTGAGGTTTTCTGCCTCAACTACCTTCCCAAACAGTGCATTCCTGATCCCCACCAAATCTTGGATGAAAAATTAATTCCTCAAATTCATTTTAAACCTTCTGCCTCTCAACTTGAAATCATGTTCCCTTGATATTGACCCTTCAACAAAAGGGAGCAACTGTTTTCTATCCACCGTGTCCATGGGTACCTGTATCCTCTATCAGGTCCACCCTCAATTTCTTCTGACCCAAAGAAAACAACCCATTCTCTCTCCATTTTTGAAATGTTACCTCACAGGCAACATCCCGGTGAATCTCTTTTGTGCTCCATCCAGTGCAATCACATCCTTCCTATAGTGCAGTGACCAGAACTGCACACAGTACTCCAGCTGTGGCCTAAACAAAGTTTTGTAAAGCACCAAACTAACCTCCCTGCTCTTATAATCTATGCCACAACTGATAAAGACAAGTGTCCTTTTTGTTTTCTTAACCTGTCCCTGCCACCTTTAGGATTTGTGGACAAGAATCCCAAGATCTCCCTGTTCCTCTGAGCTTCCTAGTCTCCTGTCATTCATCGAGTACTCTCTTGTCTTGTTACTTCTTCCAAAGTGTATCGCCTCACATTTTTCAGGGGTGAATTTCAGCTGCTGCAGATCTACCTATCTGACCGATTTGTGGATATCATCCTGTGACCGAACACCTTCCTCCTCACAGTCAACAATCCAACCAATCTTTGTGACATCCGCACACTTACTTATCATCCACTCCCCACATTCTCATCTACATCATTTTTGAATATGGGACTTAGCAGTGATCCCCATGGTACACCACTGCACACCAGGCTCCAGGCGCACAAACACCACCCTCTGCCTCCTCTCGCTGAACCAATTTTGGAGTCACCTGGCCAGGTTCTCATTCTTTATGCCAAGTATAGTTTGGTAGGAGAGAGAGGTTTAACAATTAGTTTAACTTCAATCTAGAGATATTAACCCAGCACCAAATTAGGTCAGGGAACAGTAATGCATCAATTGAACATCTGATTAAGTAGATACTGTCCTGTAGAAGTTAATGAAGGATATTCTCAATCAGACTTTACCTTCTTAGATCCTGCTTTTGCTTTGAAACAGAAAATGAGTAGTATTTTTTAAAATGTATAAATTTTGCCTGAATATATTACAGTGTTTTATTACGTTTGTGAATTCTTATATGTAATGAGGAAGTGGTGGGCTTTGTAGTAATGTCATTGTTTGAAAATCCACTGGCCCAGGTTGATATTCTGGGAACAGGGCTTCATATTCCACCTTCCATTGGAAGCTGATGGAATTTAAAGTCAATTAGTTAGATGAAATCTCAATAATAGTGAGTGTGATATTGTCATTTTTATTGTGAAAACTCATCAGGTTCTCTCATGCCCTTTAGGGAATGAAATCAGTCATCCTTACCAAGTCTGGTCTAAATGAGACTCCGGATGCACACGAACTCTTAACTGCCCTCTGAAATAGCCTTATGAAACCACTCAGTTCGAGCACAATTTGGGATGCGCAACAAATGCTGGCTTCACTGGCAGTGCCACATCCCAGGAAATCATGTTTTTTAAATCCTGAGGTGCAGCATTCACTAAATTAACCTTTCTTTCCAATCTTTCCTGATTCTCTGCGCAATTTGTCTTGTTAAATTTCACAATGCAATTATTTCTGTATTAATCTGTGCACAGTGCACCCTTTCTTATGCAGTGAACTAAGACGGAGAGTAATGAATTTACATACAGCTAACTTGAATGCAGTAGGACTCTCAGAACCAGAATCAATTTATATCAAGAACCAACTGTTCCATTTATAGAAAATTAGTTTTCTGCATACAGGCTGACATGTGCCTATTTCATGGGTTTGCATTTGGCTGCAAATAGAAGTGAATTATTGACCTTAGATCTCAGAAACCAGGCCACACTCATGCAAGGGTAGGGACTGAGAAATAGGTGGAGACCATTCATTGTCTTGAGCTTGCTGTGCTATGAAATGGGAACATGTCCAATTGAATACTTAGTGCCTTTTATGCCATAACCCTTTATGCCAGAAATCCGATCTCTCTAAATAAACTCAGAATCCCTACAGTGTAGAAACATGCCCTTCAGCCCAATAAGTCCACACCAACCCTCCGAAGAATAACCCACCTAGGCCCATTCCCCCTAACTAATGCACCTAACCCCCACACCCCTGAGCACCACGGTCAATTAAGCATGGCGAATTCACCTAACTTGCACATCTATGGACTGTAGGAGGAAACGGTGCAAACCCGCACAGACACTGGGAGAATGTGCAAATTCCACACAGAACAGTCGCCCAAGGCTGGAATCAAACCCAGGTCCCTGGTGCTATAAGGCAACAATGCTAAGCACTGTGCCATTCAGAGACTGAGTTTCCACAGTCCTCTGGCATAGAAAATTCCAAAGATTCATCATCCCTTGAGTTAAAAAAATGTTCTCCTCATCTTGGTTGTAAATGACATGCTGCTTATTTTGAAATTGTGCTTGTTCTCCAACCAGGAAAATACCTTCCTTGCATCCACTCTGTTGATCCCTTTATATGTTTTGTAGGTTTCAATGAGATCACCTCTCAATTGTTCGAATATGCACCCAGTTTGCCCAGTGTCTTTTCAAAGGACAGTCCCACTGTCCTGGAAACAAGACTGGTCAATCCCTGTTGCACTCACTCTAAGGCAATAATACCCTTCTTGAGGTACGGGGAGCACAAGTGCACATGGCTTTGCTGCTTTGTTCTATGTTGTATCTCATCTGATTACTGTCACAACAACACTTTTCTTTGTAAGAAAGAAATAATTCTGATCTTGATGACAGAGTAGCAAAAATGTGAGATTTTTGGCAATTAGTATTTAACGTGGGGAAGAGCAGGAAGTTGACCTTTTCCGAGAATTGTTGCAAGGAAGTTGGTTGGGGGTTGGGGTAGTTGGTGAAGCTGGAAGCTTCAGCTTTGTCGATCGAATAGGTCCACAGCTGCTTTCTTAGCAGCTTGCATGATTTTTTTTTTCTCCTTGTATTTTCCATGGCAACGTTTCTATAATTTGTTTTTAAGCAAGATTTAACTGTCATAAGAAATTTTCTACTCTCTAAATATGGTGCTGTGAATCATTTCAGACATGAAACGAGGCTTCAAGGCTGATGAGACAATTCTCAGCTGTTTCATAACACAAGTTGTTTTTGCTTGACCAGTGTCAGATTTCGCTGTTCAAAACTATGACAGAGTGTTGAGTCATTGAGAGCTAAAGTATACAGTAGTGTGCGAGTACAAAGGCTTAACAAAATAATGAAACAACAGTTCATGAAAGAAAAACAATAGTTGCATTGTTCAGGAAAAAGAAATCTATTGAATAATTCCCAGCATCTACTGAGTTTCTCTACATTAAAGTTCTGCAAATTCTGTTCCATCGCTTTGACGAAGGTGGGATGCTAAAATGAAAGGTCAGCTAATTTCAATACACATCTTACCCATATGACACACAAGCAAAATACTAGAGATGTTGGAAGTCTAAAATAAAATCAGAAAGTGCTGGAGAAATTTGGTAGGTCAGGCAGCATCTGTGGAGAGATAAACTGATGTAATGTTTCCGGTCGATTGCCCTTGATCGAAACCCTACCCTTAATTTTGTGAAAGCAATATGACATTCAACAAGAATCTTGCCTGAACAAAAGGACAGGGAATATGACATCCAGGTAACTTTATTTTTTAGACAAGAAAAATGGGAAAAAATGTAGTTAATTTTAGTTAAAGTTGGATTTTATTTATTATGGAATGATCAAAACATTGTTGATTAACGTACAGAAACACAGAAGTGTGTATCTTAGCTACTCTTTATATTTAGGTGAAAGTGAAAACTGCAGATGCTGGAGATTGGAGTCGAAGAGTGTGGTGCTGGAAAAGCACAGCGGTCAGGCAGCTTCCAAGGAGCAGGAGAGTCAATGTTTCCAGCATAAACCCTTCATCCTGATTTTCCTGCTCCATGGATGCTGCCTGACTGGCTGTGCTGTCTGTATCTTATTGGCAATAATTCATTTTGCAGTATTTAAATCAAAAAGGACTAATCAAAAATGATTGATTTTATTGCTTATCAAGAGGAGTGAAAGTAATTTCATGGTTTTATATGAATTTTGTTTGGCAACTTAGATATAGCTTACCAGTCCTCAGACGGTGAAGGCTCTCATAAGTGACGTAGCTTTAAATTGAGGGGTGATCAATTTAGGACAGCTAGGGGTAGTTGCTTCACTCAGAGTAGTAGGGGTGTGGAACGGCCTGCCTGCAACAGTAGTAGACTCGCCAACATTAAGGGCATTTAAATGGGCAATGGACATACATATGGGTGTTAATGGAACGGTGTAGGTTAGATGGGCATCAAATTATTTGCACGGTTCAGCATAACATCGACGGCCGAAAGGCCTGTACTGCGCTGTAAAGTTCTATGTTTTAATCATAGTAACTGTGTAATATCATGCTCACTGCATTCCCATACAGCTGATTTTCTTTACTGTATTCACTTTGTATTTGTCCAGCTCTTGAGCATTCTGCTTACTTCTACACAAAACAGGAAACAAGCCATAGAAAAAAATGACTTCCATTTTGGGTTTTATCTCCTATTTTGTTCTTGATATTGAATCCATTAATACCCCAAAACAAAGACACAATAGATGCGACCATTGCATACTTTCTCTTTGCCCCCAAAGGTTTTCCACATGTGATGTCCTCTCTAAATGTTTGAGGTTGTACCATTTAAATTCATGTTATTGTATTGGGCTGCTGCTTAAAAGAGAAGGGAGTGAAGAATAAATTTGATAGTCGGTTTTAAACCTGAACATCGCTACTATTCAATCTTTCTCCTATCTTTTAAAAATTCTAAACTCTCTTTCACTTAATATTTGGCCATCTTGTTTATTAACTGTTTTATACAACATAATGTCAAACGTTTGCCTGATAAAACACTTTTGATCTGCCCCGGATCACTTATTAAAGGTGCTATGTTAATGCAAGTTGAGGTTGACTTTGGTATCCATGAGTGTAGCCCTGGAAAATCTTCCTTGGTATTTGACTTTTCCGATTGTCTGCTATTTTTGACCACTACACTCTCAATATTTTAAGGGATGTACCTTCTCTCTTCTCTTTGTAATTAGGATGACCTGATATTAGATGTTATTTTTGAGATAAGCTGAGACATTGCATGGAACATCCAAGCTGGCCAAATCAGCTGAGAGCTGAAAATGTGTTGCTGGTCAAAGCACAGCAGGCCAGGCAGCATCTCAGGAATAGAGAATTCGACGTTTCGAGCATAAGCCCTTCATCAGGAATGAGAGAGAGTAGCCAAGCAGGCTAAGATAAAAGGTAGGGAGGAGGGACTTGGGGGAGGGGCGATGGAGGTGGGATAGGTGGAAGGAGGTCAAGGTGAGGGTGATAGGCCGGAGTGGGGTGGGGGCGGAGAGGTCAGGAAGAAGATTGCAGGTTAGGAGGGCGGTGCTGAGTTGAGGGAACCGACTGAGACAAGGTGGGGGGAGGGGAAATGAGGAAACTGGAGAAATCTGAATTCATACCTTTGTGGTTGGAGGGTTCCCAGGCAGAAGATGAGGCGCTCCTCCTCCAGCCATCATGTTGTTATGTTCTGCCGGTGGAGGAGTCCAAGGACCTGCATGTCTTCGGTGGAGTGGGAGGGAGAGTTAAAGTGTTGAGCCACGGGGTGGTTGGGTTGGTTGGTCCGGGCGTCCCTGAGGTGTTCTCTGAAGCATTCTGCAAGTAAGCGGCCTGTCTCACCAATATAGAGGAGGCCACATCGGGTGCAGCGGATGCAATAGATGATGTGTGTGGAGGTACAGGTGAACTTGTGGCGGATATGGAAGGATCCCTTGGGGCCTTGGAGGGAAGTGAGTGTGGAGGTGTGGGCGCAAGTTTTACATTTCCTGCGGTTGCAGGGGAAGGTGCCGGGGGTGGAGGTTGGGTTGGTGGGGGGTGTGGATCTGACGAGGGAGTCACGAAGGGAGTGGTCCTTGCGGAACGCTGATAGGGGAGGGGAGGGAAATATATCCTTGGTGGTGGGGTCCGTTTGGAGGTGGCGGAAATGACGGCGGATGATACGTTGTATGCGGAGGTTGGTGGGGTGGTAGGTGAGAACCAGTGGGGTTCTGTCTTGGTGGCGGTTGGAGGAGCGGGGCTCAAGGGCGGAGGAGCGGGAAGTGGAGGAGATGCCCCCCCACCACCAAGGATATATTTCCCTCCTACTCTCCCTCCCACTCCACCGAGGACATGCAGGTCCTTGGACTCCTCCACCGGCAGAACATAACAACACGACGGCTGGAGGAGGAGCGCCTCATCTTCCGCCTGGGAACCCTCCAACCACAAAGGTATGAATTCAGATTTCTCCAGTTTCCTCATTTCCCCTCCCCCCACCTTGTCTCAGTCGGTTCCCTCAACTCAGCACCGCCCTCCTAACCTGCAATCTTCTTCCTGACCTCTCCGCCCCCACCCCACTCCGGCCTATCACCCTCACCTTGACCTCCTTCCACCTATCCCACCTCCATCGCCCCTCCCCCAAGTCCCTCCTCCCTACCTTTTATCTTAGCCTGCTTGGCTACTCTCTCTCATTCCTGATGAAGGGCTTATGCTCGAAACGTCGAATTCTCTATTCCTGAGATGCTGCCTGGCCTGCTGTGCTTTGACCAGCAACACATTTTCAGCTGTGATCTCCAGCATCTGCAGACCTCATTTTTTACTCAAATCAGCTGAGATATTAGTTTTATGGATATGGTGCAAAGCGCTGATTCAAATTGTGTCCTTTCATCACATTCCAAACGGTTGATCTCTGACCATATTTATAAAGGTGCATATGATTTGTACAACTCAATTTAAATTTGTATCGAAATAAGCAGTCTAGTTGAGTAACAGGTCTTTTCAACCTATGCATTTTGAAATGCTGTATCTCTTCAAAGGGTTGCAGCAAGACCTATCAATAGTTGAGCTTGTGTCACTGCAGTGATGTTACTGAAATTCTCACTGGTGTCATGAATGTGTCACATGAGTGAAGTGCTATCTTTGTACTAGTGTTTTTAATACGTAAAATAATGAGTCATTTCTGTAATGCATCAGTTCTATAAAATCTATGGATTTCTAGTCAAAGTTGACGATTGTATGCAAAGATAAAAGGTTACTATTATTATGTAGATGGTCTGTCTGGTTTTTGTTTGTGCTTGTTGATGTCGGTTAGATGGACAGCTGGTTTCTAATTGAGAGTGAGGCTAACAGTGTAGGTTCAATTCCTACACTAATTAATGTTGCCATGAAGGTCTCTCCTTCTCAATCTCTCCTCTCACCTAAGGCATGGTGACCCTTAGGTTAAACCAACAGCACCAGCTGTCTTCCTCTCTTTAATGAGAAAGTAGCTCAATGATCCTTTGGGACTACAGCAACTTTAACTTTCCTTGTTGATGTCCACTTGTTATCCAGAAAACTACCCACATTTTCACTCTTGCCTCGGACAGTATGATTGCTAGTTGGTCTATTTAGTGAGTACATGAGGGAAAATTGTGTGATGAATCAAGTCGTATATTGATCCCCAATTCTTAAATCTCAGTTACGTAATCTGATGAAACAATGGCTCACTTTTATACAGCCCTTCTTTAATAGGAAGGTGTCCCAAGCCATTCAGAAGTCTAAGGAAATTAGGGATATTGAGATGATATTGAAAATGTAATCTAAAATGTTTGTATGTGTGTACAGTCATTCCTTCCAATTCAACCAAACTCTTGTTCGATAACACCTCTTCAGTCAAGGTCATAATGGAGACAATGGTTCCGAGTGCCAAGCACAGAAAAGGTGGAGAGAGAGAGTGATGCTCAAAAGGATAGTATCAGAGAAACTGAGTTTCTAAATAAAGGGCTCATAACACTAAACTAGATTGTGGAATTGAAGAGGAGTGAAATATTTCAGGAATTCAAACAGAAATTGAAAATTTTGAAACACTGGGGGAATTAAAGCAATTGCAGATCAGCCTGGTCATAAATATTGGACCAAGCATAATTTGGTGTAGAATTGAACTTGATCTGTAGAGCTTTGGATGATTTAAATTTTGTGCAGGTAAGAGCCAAAACTTATTGCAGTAATTGAGTTCAAAGGTAACAAATACAAAGATAAAGGCTTGATACAGATGTGGAGATGTGGGGGAGGAACCACATAATATTGTGAGCTCAAAGTAGACAGTCTTTGTAATGGAGAAGATATGAGTCCGGAAATTTCACAACGGATCAATTGAGGCATGGCTGGAAGGTGGGAGTCCACACATAAATTCCATGTGTAATTCAGAAATTAGTATTTTAAAGTGTTTAACCATAATTTCCTCCATGGAGCTATAGAGCCTGAACTATCCTAAAGTGCTTATCACCTTATTTATGAAGGTGAAGCACAGAAAGTGAATCTCAAGATCATGGCACCCATTCCCTTTGAATAAGCCCCTCACATGGTCATGTCCCCTGTCTTTCCCCAGTTCTCCTCAATTTTTCAAATACTTATTCACCTCCATTTTGAAAGTTACTATGAATTCTGCTTCTTTTATCATTAATGGTCAGGAATTCTGTTTCCTAATTACTAATCACTATCTACTTCTGTAATTGAAACATTCAGAGGTCAGTTAATTCAGTTGGCTGGTTTACAATGCAGGCTGATACCGACAGTGTGAGTTCAATTCCTGTTTCCATGGACAAGATGGTCAAGAAGGCATTAGGCCTTCATTGGTCGAGGCATAGAATATAAAATTAGTAAGTCATACTGCAGCTATATGGAACTCCAGTTGGGCCACATTTGGAATATTGTGTACAGTTCTGGTGGCCACACTACTTAGAAGGATGGTGAGGCTTTGGAGAAGGTACAGAAATGTTTAGCAAGATGTTGTCTAGTTTGGAGGGTATTTGCTGTGAGGAGAGATTGGACAAACTTGGTTTGCTTTCACTTCAATGCTGAAGGATGAGGGGACACTTAATGCAAAATAATGAAAGGCATGGATAGAATGGATTGTCAAAGTCTTTTTTTATCCCCAGGTTGAAATGTCAATTACTCGGGGACGTGGGTTTAAGCTAAAAAGGAGATGTGAAAGGTATGTTTTTACACAGAGAATGCGCTGCTTGAGGAGGTGGTAAATGCAGTAAAGATAGCAATGTTTAAGAGGCATTTTGATAGATACATTAGTAGGCAGGGATACAGACTGTGTAAAAGCAAAAAGCTTTTTAGTTTAGAAAGGCATCATGTGTCAGTGCAGTCTTGGTGGCCAAAGGGCCTGTTCCTGTGCTGTACTGTTCTTTGTTCCAGCTGAGATGATGATGGACTGTCCTTCTCAACCCCTTCCCTTGCCTGACATGTGGTGGCCCTCAGATTAAGCCACTGCTAATTGTCTTTCTCTTAAATGAGAGAGTGCGGCCCTGTCAGACTGTGGCAACTTTACCCAAACAAAACCACACAGTTCTTTTCCATTTTTGCAACTTACCTTCTCTCTTTCATCTAAGTCCCTAACACCCGAGTTTTCTTTTTACCTGAAGTAATTTTGAGCCCACCTAGGTTAAAGGCCTCCTTAGATTCCATTTTAACATCCAGCGCCCACATTTTCAAATCCAAATCTGTTGTCTCTCAGCACAAGAGGGGGACTGATAGCTCCGTGTTGGCAGGAAGCCAGCTGATGCCACCAGAGCTGAGAGAACATTCCACCACGCAAATTAAGTGCTGGGATGTGTTGGTTTCCATACTACTGCCAGTAGTGGGAGGAATGGAGAGGGAAGCCTATGGCTGACTTAACGCACAAATTCTTTGCTAAAATCACAGCTGCTCAGCATGACCCACCAGGGAATCCTCACAAAAATTATGGCCTTGGTCTTATTGATCTCTCTTGGCAACTCTGACCTACTGTTATTTGGTATTGTGGGATTCTGCAACTTTATTATTTCAATTAGGCCTCCACCCACTGAAATCCTGTTGAAGAAAATATTGAGAACCTAATCACATTAGCCTTTTATTAAATGACAGTGCTAAACACTATGTAGGTGCCGCTGGCAAGTTCTGTATTTGTTGCCCATTTCTAATTGCACTTAGAGGTGGTAATAAGATTAGATTCCCTACAGTGTGGAAACCGGCCCTTCAGCTCAACCAGTCCACACCAACCAGTCCACACCAACCCTCCGAAGAGTAACCCACCCAGACCCATCTCCCTCTGATGAATGCACCTAACATTATGGGCAATTTAACATGGCCAATTCACCTGGCTTGCACATCTTTGGACTGTGGGAGGAAACCAGAGCACCTGGAGGAAACCCACGCAGACACAGGGAGAATGTGCTAACTCCACACAGACAGTCACCTGAGGCTGGAATGAGAGTACATTTTTGAATTGCTGCAGTCCGTGTGATGGAGGATCACCACAGTGCTGTGAGAACACAGTTCCAGGATTTTAACCAAGTGACAGTAATGGAAAGTTGACTTGGTTCCAAATCAGGACAGTACATGGTATGGAGAGGAACTTGCTTCCATGTATCTGTTGGTTATCTTTTGAAGTAATGCATCTTGCACATGATACACGGTATGTACTGGTGGTGCAGGGAGTGAATACTTAACATAATGGATAGGGTACCAATCAAGTTTATTTTGTTCATTTGTGGGGCATGGGCATTCCTGGCTGGCCAGCATTTGTTGCCCACCCCTGGTTGATAGTGTTGAGCTGCCTTCTTGAACCGCTGCATCCACCTGCTCTGGGATGACACATAATGACCTTAGGGAGGGAATTCCAGGTTTTTGGCGCAACAACAGTGAAGAAATGGCGATATATTTACAAGTCAGGATGGTGAGTGATTTGGAGGGGAATTTGAAGGTGGTGGTGTTCCCATGTATCTACTGCCCTTGTCCTTCTAGATAGAAATGGTTGTGGGTTTGGAAGGTGCTGTCTGAGGATCTTTCCACCTCAAAGTGGGTTGCTTTGTCCTGAATGGTGATTTATGTCTTGCAGATGATGATTAGGCTTTGGGGAGTCAGGAGGTGAGTTACACACTGCAAGCTTAGAATCTAATCTCTCTGCTCTTCTCATTTATCATTCTCTTTAACCAATTGTTCCCTATTTCTGCATTTATATAAAACATTCAGGTTGCAGTTCCCTACATTCAAGTTTATTGAGTAGAAGTTTTGACATTGTGAAGGATATACATCATTATTCCAGTCCCTTCTGTTTGAAAATATCTGTAAAATATTACACTGTCCCTTAACCAATTTCTTATTGACACTGCTTTGCATGTGCAATTCTATTAATAAGTTCTTTCATATGTTACTTACCAGACATATATTGAACATTCGCGTTCGCTATGCCATTTGCATTTCCTTTTGCCAAATGTGTCTATTCTTCTGTGCTAAATTTGCAAGGTAAAAGAATTAAAAGGGACTTGAGGAGCAACTTTTTCACACAGAAGTTGGTGCATGTAAAGAATAAGCTGTCAGAGGAGGTGAATATAGTTACAAAACTTAGAGTCATAGAGATGTACAGCATGGAAACAGACCCTTCAGTCCAATACATCCGTGCCGACCAGGTATCCCAACCCAGTCTAGTCCCACCTGCCAGCACCCGGCCCATATCCCTCCAAATCCTTCCTATTCATATACCCATTCAAATGCCTCTTAAATGTTGCAATTGTACCAGCCTCCACCACTTCCTCTGGCAGCTCATTCCATACATGTATCACCTTCTGCGTGAAAAAGTAGCCCCATAGGTCTCTTTTATATCTTTCACCTCTCACCCTAAACCTATGCCCTCTAGTTCTGGACTCCCTGACCCCAGGGAAAAGGCTTTGCCTATTTACCCTATCCATGCCCCTCATAATTTTGTAAACCTCTACAAGGTCACCCCTCAGGCTCCGACGATCCAGGGAAAACAGCCCCAGCCTGTTCAGCCTGTCCCTATAGCTTCAGCCCTCCAACCCTGGCAACATCCTTGTAAATCTTTTCTGAACCCTTTCAAGTTTCACAACATCTTTCCAATAGGAAGGAGACCAGAATTGCACGCAATATTCCAACAGTGGCTTACCCCAAGTCCTATACAGCCGCAACATGACCTCCCAACTCCTGTACTCAATACTCTGACCAATAAAGGAAAACATACCAAACGCCTTCTTCACTATCTTATCTACCTGCAACTCCACTTTCAAGGAGCTATGAACCTGCACTCCAAGGTCTCTTTGTTCAGCAACACTCCCTAGGACCTTACCATTAAGTGTATAAGTCCTGCTAAGATTTGATTTTCCAAAATGCAGCACCTCACATTTATCTGAATTAAATTCCACCTGCCACTTCTCAGTCCATTGGCCCATCTGGTCCAGATCCTGTTGTAATCTGAGGTAACCCTCTTCACTGTCCACTACACCTCCAATTTTGGTGTCATTTGCAAACTTACTAACCTCTTACACTCGCATCCAAATCATTTATGTAAGTGACAAAACGTAGAGGACCCAACACTGATCCTTGTGGCACTCCACTGGTCACAGGCCTCCAGTCTGAAAAGCAACCCTCCACCACCCTCTGTCTTGTACCTTTGAGCCAGTTTGGACAAATACATGAGTAGGTAATATAGAGGGATATGAGCCAAACGGAGGCAAATGGGACTAGTTAAGTTTAGGAAATCTTGTCGGCGTGGACGAGTTGGACTGAAGAGTCTGTTTCTGTTCTATATGACTATGATTCTAATTGTCATTTTCTCTCTTAAAGAACTTGAATAAATCTATCTGCAGGAATGTGTCTTTTACAAATGCATTGTAAAAATTCTCTGTAAAATGTGCTTTTCTGAACGAATATAATCTTTTTCACTTAATACGGCCTTTGGAGACTTACCAATTTCTGATGTTAGATTGAAGAGCTGAATATTTTGGTGCTAGATTTTCCAGCTGAGGTATGGCCAATCTTTAGACTGAGTCAAATCATCTGCAGAACTTTGCATTGGGGGTGGAAGTGAATGTTGTGCTACAAGCTGGGTTAGTAGGCTTTGAGATCAAAGCAAATCACTTAAAACATGGATCACAAGCAAGGTTACTGAATAATGGGTTCCAGTGTGCGCCACATATTTGAAGAGCACAAAGTTGTGTATTCACTCTTATCCATGAAACTTTGCCACCTTGATCTTACACATAAAAGTCTCTCTTGCGTGCATGGTGGCACAGTGGTTAGCACTGCTGCCTTACAGTGCCAGAGACCCAGGTTTTATTCCCACCTCAAGCAACTGTGTGGAGTTTGCACATTCTCCCCATGTCTGCATGTGTTTCCTCTGGGTGCTCCGGTTTCCTCCCACATCACAAGGATGTGCAGGTTAGGTGAATTGGCTATGCTAAATTGCCCATAGTGTTAGGTGTAGGGGAATGGGTCTGGGTGGGTTTTGGAGGGTTAGTGTGGACTTGTTGGGCTGAAGGGCCTGTTTCCACACTGGACGTAATCTAAGAATCTAATGGAAAAATTATTCATATGGACGTACATGGAATAGTGTAGGTGGGATGTGCTTCAGATTAGCATGACAGGGCGGCGCAACATCAAGGGCCGAAGGGCCTGTACTGCGCTGTAATGTTCTATGTTCTATGGTGCACTCTGTTCTAAAAACATCGCTTTCAGAGATGCCACTTCAGTGACCTATGGCCTGGTGGTATCATGTATCCTCAGCAAGCTTCCCAGTCTCCAAATTCTTCAATCACAGCTGGCTCATCTAGGAGGAAGGGAAAGTAGATATTTGTCAATTTGTGTACCAGTTGGCAGTGTTCTTGAGAACAAATTCGCTTCCTCCTGCCAAATCATTGAATTGTGAGATTTAAATGAGTCAGAGAATCGGAACTTGTAAAGTGAGGAAGGAAATGAAGAAATTTCTCAGTGTGATCTCATGGTAAATAGAGGTTTGTGGAAGGGAGAACCAGGAACTACAATGTGACCAGTTGGAATGGAACTTTACTGTAGAGTCAGTCACACCGGCAGGAACAATTGCCTCAACTCCCCTTTCCTGCCCACTTCCTTTACCCCATTACTAATAAAAAAGTCTGTCTGTCTCGTTCTTAAATTTACTCAATGGCCAGGCATTCACCGCAATCTGAGGTAGTGATACCCTTTGAGAGCTCTTTCACAGCTCTATTTTCAATCTGCCACCCCTGAGCCGAAAACTGTGACCTCTCATTCTGGTATCTGAATGCTTACTTCTTTAGCAATGATTGGAAATGAGAAAAAATGTAACCTATAACCTTTTAATGTAAAAGTGCAGTCTTAAATCCTCAGCAAGTGCATTCGCAGATCTACTATATGGCCTGAAATGTTAATAGATCTCTTACTCGTGGAGGAACAATATAACACTTCCATCAAAATAGCACAATTTTTATGCCTAGCTCACAAAGACACTATTATCCTGAAGTTATCTAATGTACTTCAGACTGCTCAGCAATACTTGTGTTTCTCTCAAAGTTGATCTGAATGCCAATTTTCACCAGACCCATGAATGTAATACTTGTGAGCTTCTGAAGTACTACAGTAACCTGCTTTGTTTAAGTTTTTCTTTCTCATTAATTTAAATTTAAAGGCCAGAAAAGTGCAGGATGGTAGTTGTTGGTACTTAATGGCATTCAGCAATTCCAAAGAAATTTGCTCATCGAATCATTTCTTCAGGTCCATCTACCCCAACCATTGTATAATTCCTCAAAGTTTTCAAAAGAGCAGATTCACCCACCAATCAGCACCAGTCACTTTTAAATAAGGACTTGCTTTTTGAATTCAAGTGTCCAAAATCAAACAGTGCCCTGTTTGCAATCTATCTGAATCATAAGACGCAAATACTTTTCTAACACTTCCCCAATGTCACTAACTTTGTGCATTGTCTTGTGAACAGAAATGGTTCAACAGAATTTCACAGCTTGATAGTTAAATATTTTTCCAATATTTCAGTCTCTAAAAGCTGCAACTCTTCAACAAGGGGGTACCCAATGAATGGCAGGACACTAGGAAGCTCAGAGGAATGGAGGGATCTTGGGATGCTAGTCCTCAAATTCCTAAAAGTGACAGGGCAAGTATACAGAGTGGTTAGGAAGGTGTACTGGACTGTTGCCTTTATCAGTCAAGGTATTAGAGCAGGGAGCTTATGCTGGAGCTGAACAGGAGTTTGGTGAGGCTACATCCGGAGTGCTACATTTCTGGACACCTCACCTATGGGAACAATGTAATTGCTCTGGAGGGAGTGCAGATGAGGTTCACCAGGAAGTTGTCTGGGATCAGAGAATGCAGCTGAAAATGTGTTGCTGGTCAAAGCACAGCAGGCCAGGCAGCATCTCAGGAATAGGGAATTCGACGTTTCGAGCATAAGCCCTTCATCAGGAAAAGGGCTTATGCTCGAAACGTCGAATTCCCTATTCCTGAAATGCTGCCTGGCCTGCTGTGCTTTGACCAGCAACACATTTTCAGCTGTGATCTCCAGCATCTGCAGACCTCATTTTTTACTGGGATCAGAGAATCCCTACACTGTAGAAGGGATTTGGCCCATTGAGTCCACACTGGCTCTCTGAAGAGTGTCCCACCCAGATCCATCCCCCATCTCATCCCTGTAACCCTGCATTTCCCATGGCTAATCCATTAACCTAAAAATCCCCGGACACTATGGGCAATTTTGCATGTCCTATCTGCCTTATCCTGCACATCTTTGGACTGTAGGAGGAAGCCAGAGCACCCAGGGGAAAACCCACACAAACACTAAGAGACTATGCAAAGTCTATACAGTTTCCCAAGGCTTGAATCAAACCCGGGTGCTGTGAGGCAGCAGTACGAACCACTGAGCCACCATGCCACCCACAGTCAGGATGGAGCAATTTAGCTATGAAGAGAAGCTGGATACACTCAGGTGTGCCACAAGGGAATTTCCTTGTGAACTGAAATGAAAAGGGTTAGGCAAAAGCTTGATATGGGGGAGCTTGTCTCCACAGAACGTGGTTGAGGCCAAAACATTAAATATTTTCAAGCAGGAGTTAGATACAGTTCAGAGGGCTAAAAGGTGTGGGGAGAGAGTGGGAACAAGGTACCGAGTTGGATGATCAGCTATGATTAACTTGTATGGTGGAGCAGGCAAAGGCCAAATGTCCTACTCCTGCTCCGATATATTTCAATGTTTTAAAGTGGCAGAAAGAGGTGAAGCATCATTGCTGTTTAGAGAAGAAATTCTGGAGCCTGTGGTCAGGCACAGCAATGGTCAGATATGGCCAATTCACCTAACCTCCAGTTCACATTTTTGGACTGTGGGAGAAAACCAGAGTACCCGGAAGAAACCCACACAGACACGGGGAGATTGTGCAAACTCCACACAGACAGTTGCCCGAGGCAGGAATTGGCACTGTGAGGCAGCAGTGCTAACCACTGAGCCACTGTGCTGCCCATAGAGGGATTTGGGTCGGGTGCTGGCAGGTGGGACTAGATTGGGTTGGAATATCTGGTCAGCATGGATGAGTTGGACCGAAGGGTCTGTTTCCGTGCTGTACATCTCTATGACTCTATGTGAAGGCAGGCTGCCACTTATCTGGAGCTTGTAGAGTTCAGTGAGGAGTGGATTGTAAAATTATAAATGGGAGGAGGTGAGAACTTGAATGACTGAAACTTCAGGTTGTAAACTTCAGAGTTGTGGCATTGTAGAGAATTGGAAAGTTTTAAGTAGAGAATTCTAAAGTTTTTAAAGGCCTGATCAGTTGAAATATATGATCACTAGTTGAACTGGTTGAACTTACACAGATGGGGAAGGAAGAAACCATGGAGGGGCAAGGATGAGAATTTAAGTGTGAGATGATCAAGTATCCCTCCTTTCAGCATCATATTTTCTCCTTGCTCTCTGTAACATTTGAACGCTTTTGCGATTGTCAATAAACTATCTAAGGCAAATTGCTTCAAGAGTTTTTAAATAAGAGCAATTATGGATTTAACATTGTTTTCTATCCTTCTTTATTTTGCAGATTAAATAGAACATGGCAACGAGTGCTGTTCCAAGTGATAATCTCCCCACATACAAACTTGTGGTGGTGGGTGATGGTGGTGTTGGAAAAAGTGCTCTCACCATCCAATTCTTTCAAAAGATTTTTGTGCCAGATTATGACCCAACAATTGAAGACTCTTACTTGAAACACACAGAAATCGATGGGCAGTGGGCCATTCTGGATGGTAAGTTTAATTAGAGGGGTTAATTATTTATCCCAGTAACAAGTACAGTTTTCCACATTCCAAAAGGATTGTTGCTAAGCAATGGAATGTATTATGTACAGCAACATTTAACCTAATTGTTTTTTATAGAATCCCTACAGTGAGGAAGCAAGCCATTTGGCCCATTGATTCCACACTGACCCTGTTAAGAGCATCCCACTCAGATCCACCCAGTCCGGGTAACCCTGCATTTCCCATGGGCAATCCACCACAAGTGCACATGGAGTTATAGAGATCTACAGCATGGAAACAAACCCTTCAGTCCAACCCGTCCATGCCGACCAGATATCCCAACCCAATCTAGTCCCACCTAGTCTAGTCCAGCACCCGGCCCATATCCCTCCAAACCCTTCCTATTCATATACCCATCCAAATGCCTCTTAAATGTTGCAATTGTACTAGCTTCCACCACATCCTCTGGCAGCTCATTCCATACACGTACCACCCTCTGCGTGAAAACGTTGCCCCTTAGGTCTCTTTTATATCTTTCCCCTTTCACCCTAAACCTATGCCCTCTAGTTCTGGACTCCACGACCCCAGGGAAAAGACTTTGTCTATTTATCCTATCCATGCCCCTCATATTTTGTAAACCCACACAAACACGGGGTGAACATGCAAACTCCATATGGCCAGACAATCACCCAAGGGTAGAATCGAACCCAGGACCTGGTGTTTGGGGAGGGGGTGCAGGGGGCAAAAGTGCTAACCACTGAGCCACTGTGATGTCCTAACGTTTTATTTCAGAACTTTACCCAAAGCAAACGAACATTGAGTAATGGTCCTTTTCATGGATATTATACCAAGCATTGCAAATAAAGTATCAAAATATTCCCCTTTCATACCATCACACCCATCCCCACCTGACACCCAACATTCAAAACAATCATTATTGCAGAGAGTAAATAAGAATTGTTAAAAGTTTCTAATTTAAAACCCTGGATGTCTCAGGCATTTTACAGTTTCTATTTTAGGAGCAACAGCTTGTATTTATATTGTGTTTTGTAACATCACAAAGCTCTGAGTTTCACAGGAGCTTTATTCTACATGATGTCACTGAGCTAAAAAAAGAGACTTTGGGACAGATGGGCAAAGGTTTGGTCAGAGGTTTATGGAGACTTTAATGAGTATTTTAAGGGAAGAAAGAGGCTTCGGCAGAATGTTCCCACACTTGAGGTTTATGCAGTTACCAGCACCACATTAAACCCATCTGGTTCACTAATGTCCTTTTACTGAAATGAATCTGCTCTCCTTTCAGACTCTGGCCTACATGTGGCTGACAAACAATGATGTGGTTGATACTCAAACACCCTCTGCCAGCCACTCAGTTCAAGGGCAGTTAGGAATGGGTAGAAAATCAAATAGATAGTGATATCAATGATTCAGACATCCCATGAAAGAATAAAGAAAGCAATTTCAGATGGAATGCTTACCTTTATCTCCGTCACATAGGATTTCATTTGCAACCTTACTAAGGTCTGCTTTAGCACTGTGGGAACCTGAATGGAGTGATTTAAACTTAGAGTTCCAGGAACGTAAATGTGCATTTGAGGGACAGCAGTGTGCCTGATGGCTTGGGAGAGAATCACAAAACCAGAAGATAACTGAATACCAGAACAAACCAGCACAAGCTGGAAGAACAGTACCTCATTTTCCACTTGGGAACTCTGCAGCTTTCTGGACTCAATGTAGAGTTTGACAATTTTAGAGATTGAGGCGCCTTCTTATATGTCCTTACCCCAACCCTCACACTAGGCCTTACTATCACATGCTTGCCATTACACACTACCCATTGCCAGCCATGAATAGTCTCCACTAGTAGCTATTCATCCTCCCAGGCTGATCATTATCCACTCCTTTGGCTGTCCAACTGTTCTTCCTCTTTGATCTCTATGTCCATCTATCGTTTGCTCCTCACCCCCTCCCCCACCCTATCTTCTACATTAAAAAAAACAACTTTTTCCAAGCTACCATCTGAGGAAGGGTCACTCGACCCTAAATGTTAACTCTGATTTCTCTCCACAGATGCTGCCATACCTGCTGAGCTTTTCCAGCAATTTCTGCTTTTGTTTCCTGATGAAGGATTTATGTCCAAAATGTCAAATCTCCTGCTTCTCGGATGCTGCCTGACCTGCTGTGCTTTTCCAGTGTCACACTTTTTGATTTTGTTTCGAGTGTAGAAGCTAATTGAATTTGAAAAGTCCCAATGAAATTCAGACAGTATTAAGATCCCATTTCTTACATCTAGAACATGGTAAAAGGAGCAAAAAGTTTTTAAAAAGGGGGGCTGGTGAATCAAAATGACAGGGGGCTGTAATTATTATGGTTTTATGGATCTTAGCAGTGAAAAGACTCCTTTTAAATCTTTACTTTTTAAAAAATAAGACCTTTTTTAATGTAGATGTTAAAAACTGAAGTGTGTTTAAAGTCAAACTCAAGTGTTTGCATTTTCTCATTTTATGGCATAGTTTTCAGTGAGATTCAGCAAGTCAACTTCAGCTTTCCTCATGCAATCTTCTACCTTTCAGCTCATTAAATATGTAACCGGCCTCTCCGCACCCATTCCGTAGAATTGTACATCCGGAGACAGTGCCAGGGTTTTGCAACGTTGTTGTGCAATGTTGGCTACATATTTAAACACCAGCTTCATGGCACTTCAGATTGTACAAGCCTGAAACTGCCCTTCACACTGTGATCCTGTAATGTTATCCTGAAGGAAAAGCAAGCTGACTTCTCGTTTCAACCGCAGGGAGGCGCTGGTGGACAGAACTATGTCCTTTTTTTACCCCCTCTGCCGACGGACGTAGAAGATTGCACCACCAGACCCAGCCAACTCGCACTGAGATAACAGTCTGAGTCAGTGCAGTGTCCTGGCCAAAACACAGGGCGTAGCAATGCAGGGAGAAGGTTAATGATTTTCTGCTGTCCACAAGAGACGTGCCACCATCTTCACTCCACTACTCAGTCTCTCAGGACCACCAGTCACTCTAATTCTGTCACTGTGTGCCCCCTCTCACCAAGATGAGTTTATCTCTCATTATTGCATCCGTCATGTTACTCAATAGTAGCCATTTACCACATCCTCCTAATCTACTCACACCTCCTTTCCTCTGTGCTTCCTGTTCGAACAATGGGAACTCCTTATCTCTTCTCCTGTTCTGCCTCACCACTAATTTCTCTTCCATCCACTTCTATCACATTCAACCCCTCTTTTTGTTTCACTGCAGGAAAGATCGGCCCATCCCCAGACTGGAATCAAACAGACCACTTGACCGACTGTGGCAATACCATCTAACTAATCCTGGTCCCCTTTCATCACATAAAGAACTGGCCCCCTTTGACATACAGCCATCATTTGTTTGAAGCACACGCAGTGTGTTTACCTTGTGAGTAGTAGGCCCATGCTGTCGGTGTGATATTGATGTTGCCCAGTATCTTACACTAACATGTTCAACGCATTAACTGGCCAGTGCTGTCTACTCTCTCCCTCTGTGCTGAAAAGCAATACATGCCATAAAGCCTGGCAGCTTTCAAGCATGCACAAAGTGAACGAGCCCTAGGAAAATTAGCTAAGAGCCTGTGGAGATGCATGTGTGTCCCTGGGACTAATGCGAACTGGAAGAAGCCTGTAAATCATAGGTGTCCCTGGACTCGCAAGTGAAATTGTCAAAGTCTGAGGTGCTGTGTGAGTTGATCTGAAAGCAGCAATGCTGATGTATGGTGATGTCCATGTGCATGAAAGAGGAGCTTGAAGGGGCATTGTAGTGCAGAAAGAGTTTGCTGAAATACTACAGCGCTGCCAATGGATAACCAGTAGATGTTTAAGGAAGGACAGGAGAATTGTAAAATGCGTAGCGCAATTGGCAAATATTGCAATGCAAGTACATGGAAGTAAGATAGTCACTGCTCATTGACAAGATTCGGAACTTATCATTTAAACCCTGGCTGAGAAACTGATTTTTTACATTCTTGCCATATTTTCCTGACATTCTCACCATTGGCTCAAACAAGTTTAAAATTCCAGCTGAAGATTCCAGAGTTTGTACCCTGCCCCTGACTGTCAACATATTAATTTGTGTATTAATGCCTATTTGACTTATATAACAATCCAAAACATGTCAAATTATATTTCTAATCAGCTGTAATCAAATTTATTTTGCTGAAACAAGCACAATACTCCTCTAAGTGCGTTCTTGATACATTTAGAAAGTTTAAGTTTGCTTCAACACAATTTTCTGTTGGATTGGAAGCTGAAACTTGTATCATGATGCCTGCATTTCTTTTTGAATGAAATAACATTGCAGACTTTAAATCAGACACAGTGTGTAGAAGATGCCAAATATATGGTGACATGAGTACAATGCAAGGCATCCCTTTGGACACAATCTATCAATGTGCAATTCTATCAGTCTTCCACTCCTGACTTATTAAACCCTTTCCTTCTCAAGAAATTATGGAACGTAATGGTGGAATATGATTTTCGGATGAATTTTACAAGTAAGATCTCCATCTACTATGTGTCTTTGCTCTTAAACCCAGGTTTACGGAGGGGTTTTATTTTTCCTACCAGCTTCCTTTGCCTGCTCGCTTGGACTTGGAGTGAGTAGAACCTTGATGGAGGCTGTGCTAAGCTTTTGGAACCAGGGATAATATATTTGTCCCAATAGTCTAGGCTTGATTTGTACAAAGACACTAGAAATAAAAAAAACAAAGTTCTGACCTTATGAACTGTACAATTCAAATACAAAACCTTAAATCCTGAACTCCATCCATTCTCAACAAGCTATTTTATCCATATGGTATTTTCACTTTTAGTAATTTTGAGGACTAGTGTAATTTTAATGCAAAGTATGGCAGTAAATCAGCCAATTTCAATATTGTTTTTTGATATGGTAAATGGAAGATGTAATTCAGGAAGTATTGTGTTATTCACCATTTGGACTATCTAACCCTGCTTGTGTAACAAAGTCTGTAAGGAATTAAAATGTTGAGCTTGTCTCCTGGCAACCTGCACAGCCGTGTTTGTGCTTTGACTAAAAGCAGAAGAAATAACAGGAACAGATCATTCTACACGACTACTCAGTAACATCATGGCTGATGGTGCTGTTTAAAAGTGAAATGGCAGACTAGATGGTTGAATGGCCTCTTCTATTGTATCAATCTGTGATTCTACTTTTCCAATCTATATCCCAAATTGTCTTAATCCCTTGAGAATTACGTATGTATAAGGGCATTTGACAAAACAAACAAAGCCAACTAAAATTGTTAAGCTTGAAGGACCAAATGACCTATTCCTTTTCATTTTTCTGAAGTTCTATTGACTTGAAAGTTAGCAGAGGATGGCAGTGGTCAGGGTTTAATTCCTATCCAAAATGAATATTGAGGTATCTTGTACTCCTGGTTGCTATGGGTCTGTAGCACAGCACGACTTTTCATTCAGTATTGTTTGGAGACACAACAGAGTGAGAGGCTTTTCTTAATTCATTGGTTATATAGTTAAAAGGTTGCTGCATAATCTGAGATTAGTAGAAATCTATACAAAATACTAAAGGCTGTGTAGCCTAGTTGGATCGATGATCTCATCTTCTCATTGACTAGCACAATGGACTGAAGGGTTAATCTTCCTCTTGCCTTCCTAAACAGAAAAGGTTGTAGGACTATTGGTAAATCACAGCAGAGTGTGAGTAATTGAATAGCTCTCTCAAAGGGCTAACATGATCCAAATAAAACAAATGGCCCACTTCTGGGCTGTGTGATTCTCTATAAAGGTGGAATCACCTCATTGCTGATACTTAACTCCTGTCACTATTGGATTAAGGTTATGCTGCAGTCATTTTACCCACAAACTTGATTTTCCAATCGTACACTTAGAAATTTGGCTCTTTGTTTGTGATCATGGCTTCTAAAGTTTAACATTGGCACAGTGGTTAGCACTGCTGCCTCACAAAGTCAGAGACGTGGGTCCCATTCCAGCCCTCAGTGGCTGTCTGTGTGGAGTAGGCACATTCTCCCTGTACCTGCAGGGTTTCTGCCAGGTGCTCCCACAGTCAGGTTAGGTGGATTGACCACGCTAAATTATCTTGTAGTGTCTAGAGGTGTGCAGACTAGCTGGATTCGCCAAGGTAAATGCAGGGTTATGGGAATAGGGGTAGGGGTCTATGCCTGGGTGAGATGCTGTTGTTGAATCATTGGGTTGAATAGCCTCTTTCCACTCTTGGGATTCTATGACGTATTGCAGATTTTATCCAGTCCTCATCTTTACATGGGTATTGACAGACCCATTTTAACATGACAGCAGCAGCACTTTTAATGCAGCTTCTAGTATTGATTTAGAATCTCTAAAGGTGAGATATGGTTTCTTAACTTGATGATCATGAGTTACAATCCAGTATTCATTCGCTAGCTTTAAGTACCATCCTGACCTCCTTGGTTTGCACTCTGCAGTTATAATGATGGTGAATATTTATAAACCCCTGTTTGAGCCCCACCTGGAGGATTGTGTCTAAGTCTGGGCATCTCGCTTGAGGGTGGATGTGAAGGTGTTCAAGGGAGTGCAGAAAAATATTGCAAGAATGACACAGCTGGCTCACAGCACCAAGGATCTGTGTTCGATTCCAGCCTTGAGCGATTACCTTGTATCTGTTTGGAGTTTGCACATGCTCCTTCTGTCTGCGTGGGTTTCCTCTGGGTGCTCCAGTTTCCTCCCACAATCCAAAGATGTAGAGGTTAGACAGATTGGCCATGCTAAATTGCCCTTCGTGTCCCTGGATGTGCAGCCTATGCGGATTAGCCATGGGAAATGCAGGATTACAGGGATAGGGTGGGTCTGGGTGGGATGCTTTAAAAGGATGGCACAGTAGCTCAATGGCCAGCGCTGCTGCCTCATAGCACCAGGGACCCGGGTTCCATTCCAGCCTCTGGTCTGTCTGTGTGGAGTTTGCATGTTCTCCCCATGTCTGTATGGGTTTGCTCTGGTTTCCTCCCGCAGTCCAGAGACTGTGTAGGTTAGGTGCATGAGTCAGGGGTCAATGTAGAGTAATGGGGTAGGGGAATGGTTTTGGGTGGGATATTCTTCAAAGGGTCGGTATGGACTTGTTGGGCTGAAGGGCCTGTTTCCGAACTGTAGGGGTTCTAATTTTAAAAAGTTGAGAAAGGCCGTACACCTGTAAGAGAGACTTCAGTTATGCGAAAGCATCAAAGAAACTGGATTTGATAGGGCTGCTCAAATCCATCAAGAGTCTGGACAGAGTACATGAGTGAGGGGGTGAGAACCAGAGAGCACCAGATTAAAATATTGGCATGCAAATTAAAGACTACATGTTGAAAAATGTTTTTAACACTGAGTAATTAGAGCCTGCAATAAAATGAACACAGAAAATACTGGAGAAGCTCAGCAGGTTTGGCAGCATTTGTGGAGAGAGCAACAGAGTTAACATTTTGAGACAGGTATGACTTATAGAATAGGAGAATCCATACAGTGTGGAAACGGGCCCTTCAGCCCAACAAGTCCACACTGACCCTCTGAAGAGTAACCCACGCAGACCTATCCCCTACTCTACATTTACCCTGACTAATACACCTAATCAACACATCCCTGAACACTATGGGCAATTCGGTATGGCCAATTCACCTAACCAGATGTCTTTGGGCAGGAACCAGAGCACCTGGAGGAAACCCACACAGGCACAGACAATGTGCAAACTCCACACAGACAGTCACCTGAAGCTGGAATTGAACCTGGGTCCTGGTGCTGTGAGGCAGCAGTGCTAACCACTGAGGCACCGTAATGCCCCCATTCCTTCTGCACTGAGTTTGCAATGCATTACCTGAGAGTGTGACGGAAGTTGGTTCAATGAAGGCTTTTGAAAGAGAATTATATAATTATCTGAATGGGAAACAGCATTACAGGGCAAAGGCAGAAGTGTTGAATTCGCAGAGTTGTTTTCGCCAGAAAGCTATGGGCTGAATGTCCTCTTGTCCTCATTTTTAAATGACTCTGAACAACCTACAGAGATGTGGTGAAAGAATATTTGTGTTGTATCTCCTATCACCTCCTTGTGTTAATTCCATCCAAGGGTAATGGCTAATCAAAGTTAAGGTCCGGAGGGTGATAATCCTGTTCTTATCTAAATATTGATTGAATACATATGATAATAAATGATTCAATGTAAAATACAGTGAAAAAATTATACCATCACTATCCATCAGTGCCATTTTCTTCCATTTGACATAAAATATAAAGGAAGATAACTTAAAGAGAGTCCAACGTTTTCTTTGCCGCAGCCAGAGTCCTGCTCTGGACTTCACCAGCCCATCTCACTCCGGGCTACACCAAAGATTCACCAAAGATCCTCAGACAGCACCTAAACCTGCAACCACTTCCAATTAGAAGGACACAGACATATGGGAATACCACCATCTTCAAATTCCTCTTCAAGCCACTCGCCATCCTGACTTGGAAATACATTGCCACTCCTTCACTGTCGCTGGGTCAAAATTCCACCCACCCCCCGCCCCTGCCCATGGCTTTGCGGGTCAACCCACAGCAGGTGGAGCAGTGATTCAAGAAGGTACCTCACCACCACCTTTTCAAGGGCAACTGGAGATGGGCCATAAACGCTGGCCCAGCATGCAACACCCACATCCTACATAATGAATTAAAGAAAGCACCGGCCCATGTCATTCCACCACAGTGTCCCGTTCCAGGTTTCACCAGCCCATCCCACTCTGGGCTACCCCAGCCCATGCCATGCCATCATTATTTATTTGTTGTCTGATGCAATTTCTTAGTTCACCTGCAAGTGAACCCAAAACCTTTTTCCAAAATTGCTGCAGAATAGCTAGAATGGTAAATTGAATATCACACTGCGAAATGTCACTATGTTCCTCCAAGATTTGGTTTGAGGTGTAGTGTAACCACAAAAAGAAGTCATCTCAGGCCTTAAATTAAAAGCAAGCTCTCAAATTAGATACTTCTACTAGCGAGGTGCACACACGAACTGTTTTCATAACGGCATATTCTCTTGGTTTTGCAAAGCTTGTAAGTTTTGTTTTGAATATGTGTGTGTACAATAGATCATCTTAAGGTACGTTATTTGAAAAGTTGTGGCCTTGGTCTTTCCAGAACCAGTTTGATTCCTACCACTGGTATAAGTGTTGAGTATTCTCAGCACTGAGTTCTGAAGTTTCCTTCCTCTGAGTTTTATCAGCGCCAAGGCAGCTGGCATCTGAAAGCTGCAAAGGAAGGCTTTGTTTAATGACCTCATGGTAGTAGTGAAGGCACATTAGTAAAGTAATTGCCATGGGAGTTTGGGAGTGAATACCTTTCTAACATTACTTCCATGTTCTTGTTTATATTGGCCACATAATGACTCAAGCAAAACAAACCAATTTTTTAAAGTAAATTTATGAGACATCGCTTCAGCCTCCCTGTTGCTGATATTCGTGCCTGAATTCACATGCACATTGTTGAGACCATCATTATTTTTCTTTTCTCTTTTCGGTCCAGGTGAGAGTTGCATTTGAGAATTGAACTTGTTTTTAAAAAGCAGGAGAGAACAAAAGACTAATGTTTTACTTTTGGGACCTGGTCTGGAAAGATAATGCAGGTTAATTACTGCTGTATGAATGCTGTAGGTGATTCAACACCAAGATGTTGTTACGCCCAGGGACTGGCAGCTGGTTGGATGTTGCATTGGTCAATAAGGGAGATTAGTGCTGACTAGCCAACCAGAAGGAATGTTGAAAAAGAAAGAGAAAACAAAGAGTAAACTGGCTCTGACTGGGTTTTAGAGAGGAAGCAAGTTTTGCTTTAGAAGCTGCTGGGCTGGGTTTATTTTGTTTTGGTTTTGCTCACTCTACTTATTCCCCAGTTATAAACTTGTTGGAAGTTCTGAGAAAAGAATTCCAGTCAGAAGAAAAAAGTGCAATCTTCAGGTAGTCTGTAAAGCAGTTTGCATTGGCAGGTGGCTTTGGAATTCAAACAAGATAATCAGTCCCACATGCCTATAATACAGTCCATCTCAAAAGATTTCATAACAGCTTGGTATTCATCATTAAAATGGTTATCAAATGGCCAATTATGATTATTTATTTACTTTTCAAATTGATAGCTTTAACTGTGTCTGTCAGTATGGAAGTGGGGTTATATTAAATGATTATTGGACTTTAGCTCATAGATATTAGACTGGCCTGTTGTTCATCTGTGTTCTGCTAAAGTTACATTATTAATAATATATTGTTTAGTTTTGCTTAAGCTATAAACTTAGCATTCAAGATCCAATATTAGTAAAGTCTGGATAGGAACAATTCGGCAATTTTAGTTGAATGTTTTGAGATGACAGTGTTGTGAATCCAGTGATAGTAAGACTGATTAGGTTTGGCTGCTACCCCTGTGTTGTGACACTGTCAGCTCTCAGCAATATTGTTCACGCACATGAAGTCAATTTCCACTTGTATGCCAAGTGTACCCCTGCAATGCATCTTGACCTCTGTAACTGTTGAAAAATGTGTTGCTGGAAAAGCTGGAATTCCTGAAGAAGGGCTTATGCCCGAAACGTCGACTCTCCTGCTCCTTGGATGCCTTCTGCCCTGCTGCGCTTTTCCAGCAACGCATTTTTCAGTTCCGATCTCCAGCATCTGCAGTCCTCACTTCCTCCGTAACTGTTGACATTCTATAGCTACTTAGTTGACATTGTTACAGATGAGCCAGCCAAAACCTTTCGATTTGTTACTGACATCAGTTCTATAGCCTTGTCCACTGACTGCATCCTCACCATACTCTCAAACTGGACCATGTGTATGTAACTTGCATGCCTGTTCATGGTTTGAGCTGAGGTTGTCTCCATCATCTACACCACTTATTTCCACCTTCGCAATATTGCTTACATCTGCCCCAGCCTCAGTTAATGTGCTTCTGCACCCAATATCAGCATCAATATTGCCTCCCAGTTTGACATCTGCAGTGGTTTCCCTCATACAATCCACAACATGTGCGAAGCGGTTTTGCACACGTTATGCAAAATCCTGCTCAATATCACCCTGTTCTCCTTGACCTCCAGATTTCCCAAATCCCTTTGCACTGAAATCAAAATCCCTAATCCTTTTTTATAATCTCTCCTGTCCTCACCCTTTCTAATTCAGTGTCCTTCTTGAGTATTAGCTTGCAGCTCATACCATCTATTCTCCAGGGCTGACCATCTGTATGTATACACTTCCATTCTATAGAAATTATGAGCATTCCTTTCTAATCTCTGCAACTCCCTCTTTCTGAAAACCTGTCACATCCATTCCTGCCTTTGTGAGTCTATTTTATTAGCCGGGCTATTATTCATGCCTCTTACCCAGTCCACTCTGAAAAGTACAATGGAGCACTTAGTACACTAAAGTTACTATATTGATAAAGTATTGCCAAAATCTTATTTTTCTGCCAGTATTAACCAACACTCGCTCCTGTAAAACAAATAGGCACCATTTTGGTTAAATAAAAAATGAGAAGATTTTGTTCCATTCGACTTTTCATCGCCACCCATGTCTCAAAAGGCTTTACAACAAATGAGCTACTTTGAAATGTAGTCCCTGTTGGAATGCAGGAAATGCAACAGCTAATATGCCATAAACACTGTTGGCAATGATTAGATAATCTGTTTTGGTTTTGTTGATTGAAGGGTAAACATTAGTTATGACATCAGGGATGATTCAACTGCTCTTCTTTATAATAGTGCTGTTGGTCTTATTGCTTCCCACAGAGATGAATTCCCTCAGTGCTACACTGGAGTGTTAGCTTTTATTTTTCTGCCTAGATCGTAATGTAGCTTGATTATGTATTAAACATCCAGTCATCCTAACCAGTCTTGCAATATTGCAAATGTTGTTTCTAGATGTGTTTTTAAAATATTTGTTGCATCATTTTGTCGCAAGTATCAGCTGAAAAGAATTGAGGTCGAGTATAGAAATTTGTTTCAAACTTGAAGATATTTAATTTTCTACAAATTCCTAGACCACTCATCTAAGCAATTTTATATTCAAGAAACTCTTTGTGAGAGTTGTACTTCAGGGAACTAGGGTCAATCAGTTGGGTGTTGTACAATGTTAAATCATCACGTGAGTCCAGGTTAATTAGCCCAATGACTGCAGTAATTGGCTTGCAGCAGTGCAACTGCTTTAAAAATGTGCTGTCTCAGTCTAAAGTCTAGGCCTGACTTGTTAAACCTGATCAAACTGCATTGACGCTGTCCTGAAGGAAGAAATCCGCTCAAGTTAGACTTTGTGCACTTGATTTACAAGAATAGCCTTGCCCCAAAAACATGCCTCTCCACCGAGTCTAACCTCAGCAAATCTAAATGCATTATTAAAGCAACAGAGACAATTTGCCTCAGCTGGTACAAGTCAAGTGTAAAAAGTTAAGATGTGGCCTAGTGTGTGTCAGGAGCACACACTGCAATGTTGCTTCTACGCAATCTAAAAGACAGTCCTTATTCTACTAGAGCAGAGATCTGGCTTATAGGCCTCAGCCTGTTTGTCGTGTCAGAATGTCCCAAAAGCGGGCACTCAGAAGCTGCTTCAATTAAGGAATTGGCTTCTTTATCTCAGCATCCTACCCATGTCTTAACAGCATAGTTAGTGTCCAAGATTATCTGTATCAAGTATGAATAACTCACTGACACCTACACTGTCAAAGCACTTAATGTTTACTGTACAATCAGGATATCTGTGGCTTAATTTACAGAATTTTAATGCTAATTTGTGGCAGATGACTTGAAATATACGGTAAAATTACTTCTGCTGATATATAAGAGGAAATCCATTGGGTTTTTTTCTATTTTCAATGACTATTACAGCATCAAGAGAGTAGGATAGGAAATGGCAATGAGATTGTTTCAGATGGGTGAAAAAACTCTTCTGCTTTATAAAACAATATGTTCACATTTTTTTATTCCTTCTTGCCTCTTGGATCAGGCCATTCAGCCCATCAAGTCCACACTGATTCTCCAAAAAGCATACCACCCAGACCTATCCCATACCAAATCCCCAATACTGCACATTTACCCTGTCTAATCCATCTAACTGACACATCCATGAACACTGTGGGCAATTTGGCATGGCCAGTCCACCTGACCTGCAGACCCTCGGACTGTGGGAGGAAACAGGAGCACCCAGAGGAAACCCATGCAGACATGGAGAATGTGCAAACTCCACACAGTCACTCAAGACTGGAATTGAACCCAGGTCCCTTGTGCTGTGAGGCAGCCATGCTAGCCAATGCGCAACCCTCTGCCACATGCAATTTAGGAAGTGGTCCATGACCGTATCACTCTCAGCCACAGATTGCATTACCTGGCTCCAGTCCAGATGTAACTAGGGAGGGAGAGTTGATAAATTAAGACTTTGGGAGGTGTGGAAATATTCACACAACTGAATCCAGTTTCTGAGTGAAGTGAATCCTGTAATCTACCTTTTTATAGTAATGTTAAGGGTTGATTGCAATTGTCTCACTGAAATCATTGCTGTTGGGCTTGTTTTTCTGACCAGGAATTGAGGCACTTTTGCCCAATTTGAACATCAACTTTATGCGATACATAATAACGTTGACTGTCAGCATCTTTCACAAAATGAAATGTTGCAAAAAATACTCCTGTTCAGTGTCAGAGAGTTTTGCCAGTGTTCTGAATTACTTCTAAAGACAGAGTGTGGAACAGATACGCGACATTTTTGTTTTGAAAATTGTTTTCCAGAATGAATTTTTTTTTCCCAAAATTGCTTTAATTAGCTGGGCTGGTTGAAGAATAAATATTGTTCATTATATCATCATGCAGTTGAATCATAGAGTCATGAGAGGATAAATGGAGCTCTGTTTAACATGTCCTCCAACAGGCTGCACCCTCAATACCACACTGCAGTGTGAACTTGGTTTTTGATTTGAGGTTCTGGAGTGACAGGCATCTGACTGAGCCACACCTGAGCCTGGAGGAGAGCATTTTGTAGTTCTCCTGTTTGACAGTACTGTGAACACTTGGCTGACCTCCTTCTGCCGAAAGGCAAAGTGGTTGGCTGAGGGAGGAAGACACGTCATCTGTTGACTGATCAATGAACTTCTGTGCTATTCCATGGTGCAGCTGTCATTGCAAGAACGTCCATGACCCCCTGTTTATGCTCGCTTTTTTGGGCAATGTGTCAAGCTTGCTGTCACCTGATTTGATGCTTTTTTTTGGGAATTACACAATGGACAATACAATTTGCTCCTTGTCTGATAATTTGTTCTATCTGCTGTCCAATTCTGCCAACTTAGAATCCCTATAGTGCAGTAGCAGAACATTTGGCCCATCAAGTCCTATCCCCTGAAATCCTGCATTTCCTGTGGTTAACCCATCTAGCCTAAACATCCCTGGACACTGCGGGCAATTTAGCATGGCCGATTCACATAACTGAAACATTTTTGGGCTGTGGGAGGAATCCCATTCAGGCATGGGGAGAATGTGCAAACTCTACACAAATAGTCACCCGAGTTTGGAATCGAACCCAGGCCTCTGGCATTGTGAGATAGTAGTGCTAACCACAGTGCCACATGTAACTGTCAACTCATAAACTGTTGGCAGGTCAAATAGATTCCAATTTTTAGCTGCTTTTAAAGTTGACTGTATGGCAATAATACTAGACATGTGCACTTAAATAATATTGCAAAATTGTTTTAGTATTCTGTTTGTATTTTCCCTTTATCTATTCACCTTCCTCGTTCTTTATTAGTTTTATATTCAATGTTTAACATCTGTGTGAATTGAATGAAATGGTTTGTTTCATTTGTTCATTTTTTTCAAAAATCTAGTATTACCGTGATCCTATAAGTTCCCATTTCTGAGGACCGTACTGAACAAGTTGCATATTGTACATGTGACCATGGAAACCTTGCAAGTGTGACATTAGCTTGGCTCCACACACATGCTGTATTTTAAAATCAATCTCATTGACCCTCTATACGTTTGAAGGGTCTCCCCTGTTTTAAATGAGAGGTACCTGACATATGCTTCCTCTTTTCTCTCTATCAAACTCTTGATACCCTTGACACCCAGGGCTCCAATAAATAGCTGGTGAAATATTTGCAAGATGAAATGAGGCTACTATTATATTCAGACTTGCTTTGGGAACAATAAAACTAGGGGTTAATGCTCAGTCATTTGTGGAAAGAAATGCTTAATAACTTGGCTGCTGTAAGATCTAATTATAGACTATGGCCCCTACCTGGACTCTGTAATTAGTCAAAATAAGGCGATTGAAGAGAGTTTTTTCCAATGTCTTGAAGACTCAAGGTTGCCTTCTGTTCCTGATGAGTCAATGAGCACCCTCATATGTCAGTACCACTTGTTCCTATTTTAAGAATATTGCTTTAAGAACTAAGAATAGTGTTTGAAGTGGTTAGCAGTACTGCCTCCCAGCGCCAGGGACCTGGATTCGATTCCACCCGCCAGTGACTGTCTATGTGGAGTCTGCAAATTCCCCCCGTGTCTACGTTGGGTTCCTCTGAGTCCTCCCGTTTCCTCCCACAGTGCAAAGATGTGCCAGTTAGGTGGATTGGCCATGCTAAACTGCCCATAGTGTGCCCAGGGATGTGTAGGCTAAGTGAGTTAGCCATGGAAAATGCAGGGTTACTGGGAGAGGGTAAGGAGGGATGGATCTTGGTGGGATGCTCTTTGGAGGGTCGGTGTGGACTCGATGGGCCAAATGGCCTGCTTCCACACTGTAAAGATTCTATGATTCCAAGAAGGAACTAGTCATTATGCAGGTTCTATATTTTACCAATGTGAAAGCTCATCAGATTGCTATGAAGTGTCCCTTTACAAGTAACCAAACATTGGGGCAAAACCTGCAGGATGAGCACATTGCCAAAGGAATTTATTTGAAACAATGAACTTTCCTTGTAAAGGAGCTTGATCAGGAAGCTATTCTTGTTGGTATTTGCAAAAATGAAGGATCTCCTGTGCTGATAACCTCCTTCAGCTGAGGTAACAAACCTAAAAATTAAACAAGAATAAATAGCAATGACCTTGCTGGGATTATATTATAGGCCTCCCAATAGTCAGAGGGGAAAAAAAGAGCAGATCTGTAGGTAAATCACAAAAGGTGTGAGAGAAACAGGTTTATAGTTGGAGGGGACTTCAACATTGTTAATATTTGCTGAGATTGCCTTAGTGTGAAAGGATTACAGAGTGTGGAATTTTTAAAGTGCATCTAAGAGATTTTTTTGTGCCAGGACTTAGATAGTCTTACTTGAGATGGGACAGTGCTAGACCTAATTATAGGGAATGAAGCTGGTCCAGTGGAGGAGTATTTTGGGGATAGTGACCATAACTCAAAGTTTCAAAGTCATTATAGAAAGGGATAAGGATAGGGCAGAAGTTGGATGTCTAAATTGGGGGAAGGCTGATTTCAATATCATTAGACAGGACTTGGCAAACACAGACTAGGAGCAGCTACTTGCAGGTGAGTCTACACTCCAAGTGGGAGTCTTTTCAAAGTGGTATAGTGAGAATTCAGGGCCAGCGTGTGAAGGGCAAGGGCATGGGCATCAAGTCCAAGGAGCCCTGGGTGTCCAGGGGTATCAAGAGTTTGATAGAAAAGAGAAAGCATATGTCAGGTACCTCTCATTTAAAACAGGGGAGACCCTTCAAACGTTTAGAGGGTCAATGAGATTGATTTTTAAAAATAAATTAGGAGGGCTAAAAAGGAACCATGAAATATCTTTGGCAGATGGGCTCAAGGAAAACTCCCAAGCATTTTTACTAAATATTTTAAGAGTAAGAGAATTACTAGGGAAAGAGTGGACCTATTAGAGACTATTAGCGAGCAAGTTGTGTGTGAAGCCAGTGGATATGTGTGAGGCCTTAAGTTAATACTTCTCATTGTGTTCACAAGGGGGAAAGACATTGTGGCTGGCGATTTCACTTGTGTTGGTGAGGGTGTAGACCATGTCAAGGTTAATAAGGAGGAGGTATTAGACGTTTTAATCAGTGTACAGTTGCATAAATCCCCAGGACCTGATGAGATATAGGAAAAAGTGAGGACTGGAGATCAGAGTCAACGAGTATGGTGATGGAAAAGCACAGCCAGCCAGGCGGCATCCGATGAGCAGGAGAATCAACGTTTTGAGCATAAGCCCTTCGTCAGGACCACTCTCTTTGACCGTGATGAGATATATCCCAGGCTGCTATGGGAGGCAAGGGACGAGATTGCTGGGGCCCGGCAGAGATAGTTAATACTTCACTGGCCAGGTGCGGAGCCAGATGACTGGAGGATAGCTACTGTGATACATTTGTTGAAGAAATGCAACAAGGTGAACTGAAGGGCCTGGGCTGTGCTGTGTGACTCTAACTACAATTCAAGAGGGCACTTGGTTAAGTTTCAAATGGCTACATTTGTGTAGAATTTCTGCAAAATAATTCTCGATGGCAAGGGAATTCCCACCATTTAAGCCTTTCCACCAAACGTGTGGAGCATGTTTTGTGGGGGTTGAATGTAGAGAACATTAGTTTCAAATGTACAGAAAGTTGAACGCTATGAAGTCCGTACACTCATTTCCTAATCTCCAATTGCTTCAAGTATGGCTTCTTGCAAGGTGTAGCTGACGGAGGAATTGTCATCTTATATCTCACGCTATACACCTTAGTGGGAAATGATTTGAGCTAGCTCCCAATGCTGCGGCCATTTACTCCTGTAATATTTATATCATTTTTTTATACACTCTAAAAATGTCATTTTGATTATTTTTAAATGGAATTGATGTAAGAAGCAAGTCGTAACTGGCAAATTGGATTCATCTGACAAGGTCTCTTGCTTTGACAATGATAACAATTCATTGAACCTGCTTAAATAGTCCTGTCTACATCTAAACAGATCAGTAAGTAATATTAGGTTTGGCTCAATTAATATTCACGGAAAGGGATTAAGCTATAGTCAGTAAGTCACAATTTTTATAGGGAATCTGCCTCCTTTTTGCCAACAGATAGAATACTGTTATGAAGGGGAGTTTACATCTCTGATAATTAAAACTGAAACGCTCAGAGAGGAGCACCTCACCTCTAAATCTGATAAAGAACTGTGACAAGGTGTATAAACTATCTCTCACCCCCCACGCCCCCCAACCCACCAATCTGTTACAAAGGAGGGCTTAAATAAAATGAAATCCTTAGGGGCGGGCTGCCTTAGAGTGGTCGGAAGGTGGGAGGGGCGGGGGCTTGCTGGGTCTGTATTGTCTGCACTTCTGTATGTAACAGTATTGTTTAATGTACAAATGTCGTTGTCGCTGTCTTGTCATATGTGGAACTGGGATTTGAGGTTTGTCCTCATCTCCCTGTAAAATGGTCAAACGGTAGGGTTTGGGGCCTAGCTTTGCTGCTCCTCTCCCTTGTAAAATTGCTGTCTCTTGTACAGCTGTAAATGTTTTTTGTAAACTGTTTTGTAATTTGTTTAATAAAATTTAAAAAATGAAATCCTTTCACTCACTCCACAATTAACAAGTAACAATTTATTTGTCTAACTCCAATAGCGAACAAATTTTAAAAATTCTGAACAAACTTATTCCCTAACTGAATAAACTGCTAATAGGTATGCTGTTTCAATAACACAGGTCCCACTGATGTAAGTCCAGGTAATAAGAGAAATAAATTAAAACTTAGTGTCTCAAAGTTCACACAGAATGGATCCTCCAAAATGCTCCTCTTCCTCTCCACTGATTCTGCTGTCGGGGATAAGACCATAAGACATAGGAGTGGAAGTAAGGCTATTCGGCCCATCGAGTCCACTCCGCCATTCAATCATGGCTGATGGGCATTTCAACTCCACTTACCCGCATTCTCCCCGTAGCCATTAATTCCTCGAGACATCAAGAATCTATCAATCTCTGCTTTGAAGACATTTAGCGTCCCGGCCTCCGCTGCACTCTGCGGCAATGAATTCCACAGGCCCACCACTCTCTGGCTGAAGAAATGTCTCCGCATTTCTGTTCTGAATTGACCCCGTCTAATTTTAAGACTGTGTCCACGGGTCCTAGTCTCCTCGCCTAACGGAAACAATTTCCTAGCGTCCACCCTTTCCAAGCCATGTATTATCTTGTAAGTTTCTATTAGATCTCCCCTTAATCTTCTAAACTCCAATGAATACAATCTCAGGATCCTCAGCCGTTCCTTATATGTTTTGTCTGTAATTCTTCTGTTCTGAACCCTTCTCTCCATCAAAGTCTTTTGTCTGAAATGTCGTCTTGCCATTTTCTGGTGTCAAGAATATTTGCTAAACGTGTCTTTTACCTTTATAGATAGAAAGTACCTTTTTAGAGAGTTTGGAGATTTCTTGTGAGAGCCTGGTATTTCTTTCTCAGATGGCGTGTTTGCTCTCTCTGCAGATGACAGCTGGTTCTCCCGTCTCTGTACAATTGCCCTTCTGTTTTTTTACCTCCATGACACATCAGATTCTTATGATTGTCAACACCATCAGATTTGAAGTTAATTGGTCCTTAGTCTCCAAGTGCCTGTTTTAAACATAATTGGCTGAGTTTAAACTGTTCTCTGGGTAAAAATCCTGCTTGGGCCTTCTAACCAAACTACTTTTTGATACAATGCGTCAATTCAAGCATGTACAGCTGCTTACAGGCATTCATTTTTTTTAAAATTTCTAAGCATAAAAAGCACTTTATTTGAAAGGGACATAACAATGCTTTTCCCCATTTTACAATTTTACCCTTTTTACACACCAACCTCATGATACTACAATGTGGTACCTCTGTCCCTAAGTGCGAACAAATTTGGAAGAAAATTATTAGCCTCAATGAGCCAGCTTCAACATTTGATAAAAGCATGACTGACCTGACTGTGGACTCTAATCTCCCATCTCCTTCTCAAATCTCTTGGTAGTCAAAAATCTATCTCCCATGGCCATGAAGATATTCAATGACCCTCATATGTATTGCTTTCTGAGGAAAAGAATTCCACAGACTTGTAACCATCTGCGAGAAAGAATGGTTTCCTCTTCTCCATCTTAAATTCGAAAGCCCTGGTTTTAAGTGTCTCCCAGATTTTCTCTCTCCTCCAATAGGAAGCTTCCTTTCAGTGTTTGCCCCATCATCTCCCCTCACAGTCTTCATGGTTTCAAAAACAATATCACATCCATTAGTAAAGGATCTGCTAGTATTGTATTAATGCGATTTACATTTAGTTTTTCCTTAGTATGTTTAATATTGCCTTAATCCCTTGAGGAGTCTAGCCTAGGTTTGAGCATGAGATACTTACAAAAGAAATGCATTTTTAAAATCAAAATCTGTCTCCAAATGAGAGACCTTTTGGTCTGAAGGTCAGGCAGTCCTGAAGGGAAGAGTTGGATTTCACCGAAAAATAAAGTGTATGTGTGGTCGGTTTGTGAGAATTTAACCATTACCATTTCACACATTCAGAAGTCCTTTTTTCTGCACCTCCCAACCCCACCAAGATAACCTCGTGAAACTAGGTCAATCAAACCTGAGGTTGATTGTTGGAAACCTTAGGTGGATAGATGGTGTTGACATTGAGATCAGTCACCAATGTAACTGAATGGCAGCAAGACGCTTGAGAGACTGAATGGCCATCCTCTGTTCCTAGCTGTGCAATTCCTTGGGAAAGTCATTTTCATTTCAGCTCTTCAATGACAGGCCCTCATGGCAGCTTCAGCATTCGTGAGCTGTCTCCTACAATAAGCAAGATGGCATTGCAGTGAAATGTCGTGCTCTTCATTATTGGTTTTACAGTCATTACAGAGCGACTGTGGATCCATCTACATAGAACTCAGGACAGCTGTGTTTTTCTGGACTAGTTCCAACATTCAAGGCCATATATAACATGAAGGAGAGAATGTCTAAATCCAAAACTCTCCACTTATGAAATCCAGTTGTCAAAAGGAAATATGGCATTCATTAGAACGGATTGATGTTTTTCTAGTTTTGCAGTGCTTGATTCAAAATTATGTAGATTTATTCGCATTGAAACTAGGCATGATGTAATTCCCAAAACATGTTCAAATATTTACATTTCCGGTCGAACTTTAATGATGTGCCACTGTTATTTTTGGGATGAAAGCATATTGGGATGAAAGAAATCTTGATGATTCAAGAAGTAAGATCTTCACTCTTGGGTGTAAAAGTTCGTTTCTGTTTCTCTCCGGGGAGAAAATGTTTGCCACTAGACTGTGTTTTGAGAGTGTCTGCATTGTAACAAATGAAGAATTTTCAAGATTTTGCTGAAGAGTAAAGTTGATTTTCATCAAACTTCTATTTGGCCTTTTCTTAAATTTACCTAATTATTTGCATCTTTTTCTTTTGAACTCTATGTTAGCATCAATCAGGCTACCAGAACAGAGCAGAGGCCTTATTATATAAAGCAGTTGCGCTGCATTTCTAATTTTGCAGCTGAGAAAAATACTTCGTTCTTTTAGCAAACCACAATGGTTGGCGCACCACTGAGAGTTCAACCCAAGGCACTGGATTTGAAATATGAAAAGTCCAAGAGTGTCACATTCACAAATTGCTGCGACTCCAGTTGTTGTCTGTGATTTTTCAATAACAGCTTTTGTGTTCTCTCGCTCTAACCATAGTGCTTGATACAGCGGGTCAAGAGGAGTTCAGTGCTATGAGAGAGCAGTACATGAGGACGGGGGATGGGTTCCTCATCGTCTATTCAGTCACTGACAAGGCCAGCTTTGAACATGTGGACAGGTTTCACCAGCTGATATTACGGGTCAAAGATAGGTGAGTGCCCACACAACTGCTGCTGTTTAAATGAGCTATGTTTCCTCAAAAATTCTAATCAATTCTCTCTTTCTTTCTCTCTCTCTCTCCTTTCTTTCTCCCTTTTGTTTTCTCTTTTTCTCTTGCTCTCTCTTCCTTTCTTTCTTTTCTCACATCACTACCTGAGAACTACTGCTTGACTTGAGTTTGGATTTGAAAGACAGAACAACCTCAGTTATCCGAACATCAGTTATCCGAATTTCAGATTATCTGAACAAGATCTCAAAATTCCTGCACATGCATTTTAATTGAAGTAGGAAAGTGCTATTCCTCATCCATTTAATGCATCATTTTGTAAATTTGATCAGGAATATAAATGCGAGTATACTTTAATTAATAATTAACTTCAAATATATGCTTGAGACGTGATGTTATTAAGTCTTACACTTTTTATAAAAAGGCTCTCCAATACTTATTCTTCCCGAGAGCAAAGGATTGTGATTGTGAATGTACAAGAACAACATATTTGCAAGCTCGAGTTGTGCGCTCCAACAGCAAGAATCCCTCTCAACATTGACTCGCTCCATTTTGCAAACTCAAAAATCTTTTTCCTCAGCTCATTCTTCGGAGAGTTAAGTCAAAAGAATGCGCTCACACTTTTCATTTCTGTTGCTTTTTGGATGGTGGGATGCCACCATACGAAAAGATGCCAGCTGCTGTCAAGGAACAGAATAAAACCAAGGAAAATGGTCAGCGAAAAATTTCACAGACTTCAGTCAAACTCTAGCCAAGAAGTGATTTTATTTATAAAATGTCATGAATTTTCAAGCAATATCCAGTGTCTGTAACACATTTTATTGATTTAATTAAATAAAAACTCTGTAAACATGCTTTTTTACGTAATTATGTTCAGTATGGCTTCCTTTGTTTATGATCAGATCAGTTATCTGAACAATAGTTATCCGAATAAAATACTCCCTGCCCGTCTCATTCGGATAATCAAGGTTGTTCTGTATTCATATTTTTTTTGTTCTGTATTCCTTTACTCTATCGTGCTTAAAAAAAAGTATTAAATTTTAAACTGATTAGCTCCTCCTTTAATATTCCCCTTCCTTGGGTCACCAGACCTGAAATATTAACTCTGATTTCTCTTCACAGATGCTGCCAGACCTGCTGAGTTTTTCCAGAAATTTCTGTTTTTGTTTCTGATTTACAGCATCGGCAGTTCGTGTGGCTTTTATACAATATATAACATGTGAAGTTATGCATGATAACCACACCCATAAATGGAATGTAAGAAAGGAGAGCAGGAGGCCGTCTTTTGAGCCTGCTCTGCATTCAGTAAGATCATGATTGATCTCAAAAGCAGTTACATTTATACAGCATCTTTATGAGTTAGCATTGAGTTTGACACCTTCAAATTGTGGACCCACTTCCATTTCTTCCCTCTCTTTTAGCTTTACTTGTTACATTCTCTGTCACCATGTCTGGCGTGTCTCCCCTCCTCCCCCTACCCAAGTGGTACTGGCTATTCTTTCCAGTCTGGCAGTTCAACACACCATTGATCTGCCATTCTCACATTCCCATCACTTAATTCGAACTGTCAACATCGCTTCTCGCCCTTCACCCACCCTTCCGACCCCCACGCCCCATCCCTCCACCCAACCCTCTCCCCCCCCCACCAACATTTGGATAAATGTTGCCCCCTTCACACTTCGCTTCATCTCTGTTGAAGAGTCATCCACACTCAAAACATTAGCTTGCTGTCTCTCCATGGATGCTGCCTGACCTGCTGTGACCTCCAGCATTTTTTGTTTTCAGTACAGATTCCAGCATCTGCAGTAATTTGCTCCTTCTGTATATCTGCCTTTACTCAGCTTCAATGTCTAACTACTGATTCACTTCAGTCTGCCTGTACTACATCACTGGGATCATCACCAAAGCTTTGATGGCTATATCCTTTTTTGACTTTTTGCAGCTTTAACCAGTTTCAATTGTCTCAGAAGTTTAGGTTTCACATTAGGTTCCTCCAGAAACAGTAAGTTCCCTATTCTCCACTGGATATGTCATTTTAAAAATGTAAACTTTGAAACCATCGTAGGATTAAAACTGCGTTAGTCAGAAACCTCAGGAATGTTTTATTTTATTATATACAATCTTTTGGAGACCATGTCAGATTTTTGAATCTGGCTTTTACTGTGCAGAGAATTTATAAACTTACTGGCAATGTTAATATTAAGATCTAAACGCAACATGCTTCAGTGATGTTCCTGAACCAGCATTTTTAAAGTAGTCATTAATCTGATTATTTTAAATGAGCTAACGTCTTCATGCAAATACCAGACAGAAATGTTATGAGAATGTGTCAAGTGTTCTCATCTATTATTAATATGAACATCTTCAATCTTTTTTTCTTATTGAGCACTTTAATAAAAGAACAGCAAGTACTGATGTGGAATTGTAAAAGTAGCCAGCATGGAATGGACTTTTTTTTGTAGAATTGCAGTCAGAAACATAAAATGATAAGAGAACCAATTGCGCTTATTACTGCAGCTTTCTTACTCTGTCTAGTCCAGTAACTCCCCCAGGCTAGTACTCTGAATGATGCCACTGCCACTCGTCTTCTTGCCTGCTGTTATTAGACTGCTGAATGAACCTTTCTAACTTCAAATAATGTTGATGTTGCTTTGTGCACATCCTGCGCAGTCATAAAAGAGAGTATAGAACAATATAGGCCCTTCGGCCATCGATGTTGTGCCTACCTTTTATCCTACTCTAAGATCAAACTAACCTACATACGCTTCATTTTATTATCATCCATATACCAATCCAAGAGTTGCATAATTGTCCCACATGTATCTGACTCTATTACTACCGCTTGCAGTGCATTCTACGCATCCATCACTCTCTATGTAAAGAACTGAACTTTGACATCTCCCCTAAACCTTCCTTCAGTCACCTTGAAATTATACCCCTCTGACTATTCACCTTATCTATGCCTCTCATCATCTTGTACATTTCTAACAAGTCGCCTCTCACCCTTCTTTGCTTCAATGAGAAAAGTCTTAGCTCCCTCAACCTTTCCTCATAACATATGCTCTCCAGTCCAGGCTGTATCCTGGTAAATCTACTCTGCACCCTCTCTAATGCTTCCACATCCAACCTATAATGAGGCGAACAGAACTGAACACAATACTCCAAGTGTGGTCTAACCAGCAGCATAACCTCGCAGCTCTTAAACTCAGTCCTCTGATAATGAAAGCCAATACACCATACGTCTTCTTAACAACCCAATCAATTTGGGTGGCAACTTTGAGGGATCTATGGACATGGACCAAGATCCCTCAGTTCCTCCACAGTGCCAGGAATCCTGCCTTTAACCTTGTATGCCTCGCTTTGTCGAAGCACCCTATGATCTGTATGACCATGTTTTCTATGATCTGCCTGTACTGCTCGCAAAACAAAATTTTTCACTGTACTTAAGTGCATGTGACAACAACAAATCAAATCATCTTGTCAAAATATGGATAATTGACAGAGGTGGGGGGGGGGGGGGGGGGGTGGGAGGTAGGAACAGAAGCAGGAAGATTAGTCTAAATACAGATCTGGAAACTGCACCACAGGTTTAGTCTACACCTGACAAGGTACAGGTAGATTGAGGATTATCAAAGTCACATTTATTTCCAATATTTGTGATTTTAACTTGTATGTATTTGGATTTGAATGTCTTGACATCACCCTAATGGTCAGCTTATATGCCAGATGGAGTTCAATCTGGATCTGGATAAATGCAAGGTTTTGCATTTTGGTCCAACAAACAAGGGTCGGGCTTACACAATTAATTGTAGGGCCTTGGATAATGTTGTAGAACAGAGGAATTATGCAGATACATAATTCTTTGTCTATAAATGACACAAAATTTAGAGTGGTTAAAAAGGCTTTTGGAACACATGCCTTCATTGCTCAACCCTTTGAGTATAGGAGTTGAGAAGTCATGTTAAGGTTGTATAGGATATTGATGATGCCTCTTCTGGAATACTGTGTCCAATTCTGGTTGCCCAGTTATGGGAAGGATATTATCAAGCTCGAGAGGATTCAGAAGAGAATTACCAGGATGTTTCTGGGTATAAAAGGTTTGAGTTATAAAGAAAGGCTGGGACTTTTTCCCTGGAGCTTAGAAAGTTAAGAGGCAATCTGATAGAAGTTTATAAAATAATAGAGAGATAGATAGCATTGACGATAATTGTCTTTTCACAAAGATAAGGAATTTCAAGACTTAGATTAGATTAGATTCCCTACAGATTAGATTCCCTACAGTATGGAAACAGGCCCTTCAGCCCAACAAGTCCACACAGACCCTCTGAAGAGTAACTCACCCAGACCCACTCCCCTACATTTACCCCTGACTAAGGCACCTAACACTATGGGCAATTTAGCATGGCCAATTCACCTAACCTGCACACCTTTGGCCTCTGCATATCTTGGGGCACATGTTTCAGGTGAGAGGAGAGAGATTTAAAAAAGACATAAAGGGCATATTTTTTACACACAGGGTGGTTTGCATGTGAAATGAACTTCCTGAGAAAGTGATCGACGTGGATACAATTACAACATTAAAAAGACATTTGGATGGATGAATAGGAAAGGTTTGAAGGGATATGGGCCAGGAGCAGGTAGGTGTTTAGTTTGGGATTACGTTCAGTATGGACTGGTTGGACGGAAGGGTCTGTTTTCATATTTTCTTTTAGAGTCATAGACTCATCCAGTACAGCGAAAGGCCCTAGGGTCCACCGGGTCTATGCAGATCTACAAACATCAATCTACATTCACGGCATTTAGCCATACTTGGTCCATAACCTAATATGCCCTGGCATTTGAAGTGCTCATTCAGAGCTTCTTAAATATCACAAGGGTACCTGCCTGCACCACCTGCTTAAGCAGCACATTCCATATTTCCAAGCACCACCCTGTGAGTGGGAAAAAAATTCTCAGATCTCTTCTAAACCACTTAGTCCTCATGTTAAACATTTGCTCTCTGTGTCTGCCATGGGAAAAGATTCTCACCTCTGTGTCCTCTGTAATGCAGTCATGTCCTTCTGATAATGTGGTGACCAGAATTACACACAATACTCCGTCTGTGACCTAACCAGGTTTTATAAAGTTATAACAAGACTTCCTTCCTCCTATATTCATTGCCCTAGCATATGCCTTCTTCATCATTCTTTCTAGTTGTGGTCTATGGATCTTTATTCCTCAGTACTCCTTGGGGACCTTCCATTCATTGTGTATATCCTTCCATTATTAGACCTCCCAAAATGCATCACCTCATACTTTTAAAGATTAAATGCCATCTGCCATGGCTCTGCCCAATTTACCAGCTGATCAATATCAGACTGCAGCCTAAGGCCATCCTTCTCATTGTCAACAGCAGCATCAATCTTTCTGCAATTTGCAAGCTTACTAATTATACCTTTACATTTACATCCAAGTCATTAATGTATGTAACAAACCTCAAGGATCCCTATGATAAAGTACTGATCCCAGGCTTCCAATAGCAAAAACATCCCTCCGTCATCAATCTTTGCTTCTTATTTTCAAGCCAATTTTGGATCCAGTTTACGGACTTGCCTTGGTTCTCATGGGCTCTTGTCTTTTGGGCTGGCCTTCCATATGGGACCTTGTCAAAGATTTTAGTGAAGACCATGCAAACCACATCAACTGCGACCTTTTGCTTATTTAATTTTGAGGTTTACTTTCGATCTCTGCACGTGGCTCCAGTCATTTGTCAAAGGAAAAGCAACCCCACCAAGGCACATTTTGTTTTTTACATCCCCAAGATGTGTCAGAGATGGCAATTATTGCCCATCAATAGTTGTTATTCAGAGCTGCCACTATAAATTGCTGCTGCCAGCATGTTGATACAGTTAGTGGATTTCTGGGCTATTGCAGAGGCCAGCAAAGAGCCAGTCAAATTGGCAGTCAGTTCTGGTCAGACTGAGCAAGAGGCAGACATTTCCTTCCTCGAAGGACGTTAATAAGCTCAAATGGTTTTTACAACAATCTGAGAGATTTGGGGTTTACTTTAAACAGCTTTTAATTACTCCTCTTTTTTTCTGAATTCAAATGCTGAAACTTCCACAGTGGGGTTTGTGTTAATCTTCTGTGGATTACTAGCCCTGTAGCTCTCTATCAAACAGCTGTCTGGAGTCTCTTTTTTACGCAGAGTGTAGCCAAAGAACATGACTCGCCATTACCTTCCTGAGAGTAACTGGGAATGAGCAGATCTTCCTGCTGAGCTTCCTAAGGAGATCTATACTCCAAAACTGGAGTGGGCAGAACCTTTGCTACTTTACTGAATAATGTCCAGTTTATTAAAAGTTTTCTCTCTGGACCTTCAATCGGTAATCAAAATGGACTGATTTCTAATATGACTGTTCCTGCCTCTTTCCTTTGTCTAACCTCATCTATTGAACGATGACACAAGTTGAGTATTGGACGTGAGGAGTATGTTGAATCTGACCCTGCAACATTATAAAGTAACTAGTCCTTACAGTATGCACCTAAAATAAAGAGTAATATCTCAGTATATCACTCCTCAGCCCCTGTCCAGTTGCTCATTGAAAGTGAATTACTTTTGAAGTGACGTCACTGTTGGAAACTTGATTCATGTGAATTTGCAATGTGGTTTCAGGATCTTGAATGAAAGGTTTAAATGAAATAGACGCAAATAGGTACAGGAGCAGAACCTTGCCACTTTTTGGAATATGACGATGACTGGCAATTCTAGCCTTTATTGCCAATCCCTTGTTGCCCTTGTTGCCGAAGATGAGCTTTCTTCTTGAATTGCAATGAAGGCACTTCCACAATGTTATTGCAAGGCCAATAATCTAGAGAACCCTTGATTAATTATGAGAAATTTAATGTGATCTCCGTCTTCTTAGCAAACTTTAATGTTGTGCCCTGACTAAGTGCAGCAGTCATATCAGAGACTTGCAAAATCATACATCACTCCACAGATGCTGCCAGAGTTGCTGAGATTCTCCGCATTTGTTAACATTAACAGATGCTTTGTAAAAGCTTTTTTGTCCCGTCTAGCTCTTGATTATTTGAGAGGAGTGATTTTGATCAGCTCTGTTCTTTTTTGGCAAATCAGGGTTGGTTCCCTGACTTGTTACACTCTCATAGGCCCACTCTCCTGATCAGACCCTGCCAATGATTCCATCAGTCGGGACAAGATCTGGATGATCCAGTATCAGGACCTCAGCATCGCAAATATGTGTTTGCTCAATGTGTTTTGTTTCCATTTTCACCATGAATATGATTTCTTAGCCAGATTTGTTTCCAGGATAAATCTGTTTTCAAAACATTCTGCCTTCAACATCCCTCATGGAGTTTCAGAAATTTCTTGGGACTGGAGTTCATCACCTCAGTTAATTAAAACCATTTCCAACCTCTTCACCCTTTAGTATCAAGTATTTTTGCTTGCTGTGTATTTGTAGGAATTTGGAACAAGTACAAGCTTGCATTCTCTTGACCCTGTATATTTTAAGACTTGTAAGTATAGATTTATTGCGACTCACGTCATTCTCTCAACATGCCAGCAAGTCTTGACACACATTGCAATCGAATTTTGATAAAGTTGTTTTCAAGTTCCACTTGTGTGTTACTAAAATTAGCTGTTTCAGAAGTGTACTAGAAAAGTCCCTCAGATCTTTCTTTTCCTGAGAAATGTGGTCAATCCAAAGAAGGCATCAAGTGAAAGACTTGATTTTGTGACTTTTGGCTTTGAGTCACAGGCTTGTGGGTTTGAGCACCAAAGCATTCCAAAGTCTTGAAAATGAGGTAGGAAATCAGCCATCGTCTTACTAGAATGCAGAACATGTTTAAGAGGCCATATGTTTTATTCCTGTTCCTGTTCCCTGCCATTTTTTTCTTGAGGAAATGCTGTTGCCAGTCATGGAAAGATCAAGAATGAGGTCAGGTATTTCAAAGAAAATTGCAAAAGAAGCAGTTTTAATGTGTAAAAAAGCTATTTCACATAGTTAGTAGTTAATGGTCTGAAATGCGCCTAGAAATGTGGTGAAGGCAAATTCAGTTAAAGCATTTCAGAAGGCATTAGAGCTTTGGATAGAAACTATGTGTGTGGTTACTAGAGTAAAAGTACCATTCTAAGTCAATGTTCATTTGGAAAGCTAATGCAGATTTGATGGGCTGAATGGCCTGTTTCTACACTGCAAGGATTCTGCGAATTATTCTGTGATAGGTGGAGATTGAAATGCAGTTATAACTGCAATTAATCAGATATCAACTTGATATGATTGAGGCTGGAGCTTCAATGCAGTACCAAAGGGTGCTACACAGTTGTGAGGTGCATACTTTCGGGCAAACATTAAACTGAGGTTCTGTCTAGCTTCAATAAAAATGGTAATTGCTGGAGAAACACAGGTCAGGCAGCATCTGTACAGAGACAACATGGTTAACGCTTCGAGTCCAGTGACTCTTCTTCAGAACTGGTTTTATTTTATATTATTTTAGACAAACTTACCTTCTCGGGTGAACCTAAAAGATCATGTACTAACCATTGTTTACTCCTTAACTAACATTACAAAAACAGGTTATCTGGTCATTTGACACTTGTAGGCAGTGTTGTACATATATGCTACTAATAGTTCTGAATGAATTAATCTTGAAGTTGCATTAGCTGCACCCAATCTGATGTTTCACAGTTTTTAGATAGATGCAGTTGTGTTTTGTGTAGTCTTCATAAGGCACAGATGTATTCTGTACAGTTGCTGAGAGTCCAATAATTATGCCTGATGGTAATGCGTGTTGCACTTCTTGTTATCATACAATGATCTACCTTGTTAACAGATACAAGTGTCTGTCCTGTTTAGATTCACCTGAACAGAAGGTTTTAATCTTTACCATTGTCTAACATCTACCATTGATAAGTAGCAGGCCAAAGACAAAGACTAATAGTGGCAAGCTACCTCAAACAACTCTTACTCTGTGCAAAATACAGGCAGAGGTGTAGATAACAGTGGTTAGCACTGCTGCCTCACAGCGCCTGAGACCAGGGTTCAATTCCCGACTCAGGCGACTGACTGTGTGGAGTTTGCACGTTCTCCCCGTGTCTGCGTGGGTTTCCTCCGGGTGCTCCGGTTTCCTCCCACAGTCCAAAGATGTGCGGGTCAGGTGAATTGGCCGTGCTAAATTGCCCGTAGTGTGAGGTAAGGGGTAAATGTAGGGGTATGGGTGGGTTTCGCTTCGGCGGGTCGGTGTGGGCTTGTTGGGCCGAAGGGCCTGTTTCCACACTGTAAGTCTAATCTAATCTAATCTAACATGAAGTGGCAATGGCAAATACCACTGCTATCTGCTGTGCACAAGGCATCTGCTACAGGAACAACACTTCATTTGTATTTTATTGGTCATTTAGAATTTTGTCATATTGTGTAAGTTGTGAAGAGCTCTTTGTGTAACCCAGTGAGTCCCCACTTATCTGATGGGTCAGTGAATAAATACCCTGATGTGACATTAAATTATACCCACCTGAAAGTTTACATGTTTAATGTTCGAACCGTGCTGAGCTGGCAGTTAATAATTACTCATTGTGTTTCAATCTCAGCCTTCCATGGAAGAATTCGAAAAAAATAATTTAAGAACCAGGTGCAGGAGTTAAAAAAAAGTCTGTCTAACTTGTTCTGACACTCAGTTGGATCATGGCTGATGTTCAACCTCAGTCCACTTCTCTGCTCTTGAACCATATCTCTTGGGTCTCTTTCGAGTACAAAACATTTTATCTTGAATATACTCAACAACTGACCATCTCATACTCTCTCAGGTCTAGAATTCCAAAGATTTGCAACTCTCCAAGTAAAGAAATGTTTCTTTGTTTTTCCTGTCCTAACCTGTCCAGTCAACGGAAGTGTTACAATCAAGTGAACTGAGCTAACACTGTTCACAATGGAGTAGGATAAACTTGACTGTGATGTTCCACATGATCAAATAGACAGCACTCATTTGTCCAAGATTGCACATTGAGCAAGATAAGGAATGATATGAAGAAGAGTAATACCAGACTCAAAGCGTCAAATCTTTCTTTCTCCACAGATACTGCCATTCTTGCTGAGTTTCTCCAGCATTCTCTGTGTTTGTTTCAGATTTCCAGCATATCCATATTTTATTTTTAAGATGAGGAATGTACCACGTTTCATGCAACTTCAGGTGAAGAGGAGAGTGAAGAGAAATTCTGAAACTAATTGAAGGCACAAATACAATTAAAATTTTCGATGAAAACCAATGGATACATTAAAGCTACTCATTTAAATTTAGTTTAAATTATATTGGTAACCAGTAGGGTATGGTTCTTTGTAACGCAGCTGGTGGCATCAGTGAGAAGCAGAGTGTTAACCAACTCGAGCTTGTGCCTGCTCATCTTTGGGTTCGATGATGTCAGCAGTTTGTAAGGATTTGCTTGCTTTGATGAAGCATGATTTCACAACTGACCAAATTGCTTTGATAATTTGGGAGCACTGCAGAAGTGTTTTGGCATTCATGTCATCAGTCCCGGTGATATGAATTCTGTTCGACCAGCAGTTTCTCACAAGATAAATGCACCCTGACAGTGTGGTAACAGAGTCCGGCAATAAAAAAATGGAACTCAATATATTTCCTGGATTTTGCCAGTGAAAGAAATCCAATGCAAGGTTTAAAAAAGGCAGGGCAGATTAATTGGAAATGGCATTCAATTTAGCTTTTTGGTTTTAGTTTGAAAGACAAAATACCCCTTTTGAGAGCATATCTTACACGCTAGTCAATAATTCGTTGTCTGCCACCCAAATAGAAAGTATGCTCCGATAATTAAAGATGAATGACTGACTGTGTGTTTGTTTGTTTGTCTGTTTTATATAATCCTATGTTTTCCAGCTGGTTATTGCTGTGGAATTGGATGGGTTTTTTTGATAGGCACATTATTGATCCGTCCATTTTGATTGTTGCCTTTCTTCTCCCTCATGCTGAGTCTGGTGCTTACTATGGCTCCAAGTGTGGTGCCTGGTGCCTCATTGGGTATTCTTGCATATCTATTATTGGCTTAAGAATGGAAGAGAAAATTTGCAGGTAAATTGGTATTGATAGAGTGTGGCGCTAGAAAAAGCACAGCAGGTCGGGCAGCATCTGAGGAGCCGGAAAGTTGATGTTTCAGGCAGGATTCTTCATCCGGACTCATCAGTCGACTCTCCTGCTCTTCAAATGCCACCTGACCAATTGTGCTTTTTCCAGCGCCACACTCTGTCAACTCTGACTCTCCAACATCTATGGTCCTCACTACCTCCCAATTGATATTAATGGTCAGCCAAGATCATGTTCTCACCCATTTTCCAAACATCCAACTTCAAGCCTGGATCATTAAACAGCAGGACTTCCAGCAGTCATTTCTGTCTGACGGAAGTAAAAAAACAATCATGACTCCAACAGTAGCACCTAGCGGTACTGCTTTAACACTGATCACCCTCCTGGTGTGTAAGACTCTGTAGGACTGCACGTGGTGAATTTATTAATCCAGCTATTGTTTGGAAGCAGTGCTGAAACTGTTTCATCAATTGAAGTGGATCGAGATCCCAGAATGAGTTTTACCTGAGTATTTTTATCCCTCACCTCGTTTTGGATAGTTTGATGCTTTCTGATTGTGATCAGTGGAAGACAGTTTGTTTCTTTGTGACTCTTCCTTCTTTCCAAGATTCATCAAGGAAATGATGTTGCTGCTTTGATTTAATCCCTTTCTTTGTTTTATGATTACAGAGAGTCTTTCCCCATGATTCTGGTCGCCAATAAGGTTGATCTAATGCATTTGCGAAAAGTCACAAGTGAACAAGGGCGAGAAATGGCTGCTAAGTACAATGTAAGTATTGCAGTTTATCAAAGGGAGCTTCATTTCTGAATTCTTCCTAACTTTATTAAAAACTGTCAAGTTAGTGTTTTATTGGTAACAAATTGCTGACATTCCATTTTGCATGAGAGGTCATTTTGGTCATAAAGCCCAAGTGATATATTTTCCAGCCCAAACCTTCCAATGTTTTTTAAACAATTATTAAAAAGAGAGAGAGATTTTGACACTTTGCATGATAGATTAGCACTCCAACATTTAACTTGCATTGGATATAATGGTAGAAAATAACAGAAAATAGAGACTTTGTCTGTTCCTCGGTGATCGGATGTTGAAATTCTAATTCATATCTACAAGCGTGACTGTTGCAAGATCTCATGGCTGGTCTTGTGCATTCCATTCTCTGCTAAATTAAATTAACCCAAAGCATTGTTGCTTGTGTCATAATTCTCACCAGGTAATGTTCACCATCATCTCTGTACTCCCTCCTCTCCCTTGAATCCTGGTCAAACAATAGCTAGATTTTCAATTCATCATCCTTGTTTTCAGACACCACGTGACCTCTCTCCCTGTTGTCTCTGCAATCTCCTCCAGTGACACGACCTTCCAAGATATCTGTGCCCATCTACTTTCAGTCTTTTTGAGCATCCTCCAGTTTATTTGCTTCACCACTGGGGGCTGTGCCTTCAGCCACTTAGGATCCAAGCTCTGGAATACCACTGCTACATCTATGTCTCTACTTTCCTTGCTAAAGACAGACACTCTTTTTACAACCTCCCTCTTTAATCAAGCTTTGGATAGTCTAACATCATGTTACTTGGGGCGGCAAGGTGGCTCAGTGGTTAGCACTGCTGCCTCACAGCACCAGGGTTCCAGTTTCAATTCCAGCCTCGGGCGACTGTCTGTATGGAGATTGCACATTCTCCCTTTGCGTGAGTTTCTTCTGGGTGCTCCAGTTTCCTCTCACAGTCCAAAAGATATGCAGATCAGGTGAATTGGCAACGCTAAGTTGTCCCATCGTGTTTGGTACATTAGTCAGAGGGAAATGGGTCTGGGTGGGTTACTCTTCGGAGGGTGGGTGTGGACTAGTTGGGCCGAAGGGCCTGCTTCCACACTGTAGGGAATCTAATTTATTTGTATGATTGGTCTTTTTGTTTGTATTAGTACTATGGAGCATCTGGGACGTTTAAGTTACTGTTGCAATACCGATTTCAGAAGCAGCACTTATTCCTAAGTGTAGCTACATACATATCTTTGAAACACCAATGTTGGTCCACACCTTTGAACCTAAAGCACCAGCAGCTGCAAACGTAAGCAGTGTTGCCATTTAGTTGTGAATTTTTAGGCCAACTGAGCCCTAAAACTGCCTGTTCAGGAGAAAACCATGTCTTGCCAGCAGTGGGGAAGGTCCACTGACAATGTAATTGGTGATTTTTCAGATCACTGCTTAAGCTGTACATTGTTCAAGTGTTTGCCATCGCTTCTCTGAGTCTGCCCCACAGCTAGAAATAGGGTGAACTTAAAACATTGGCACCTTCGTCATCATCAAAATGATCCACCCACTCACAGTTCTAACTTACTGAACAAAGGATCACTTAATTATTGCTGTGCAATAGATTCAGTTTCTCCTGTGTTTGAGTTTCATGCAAGTTTCGTCATATCAAAGTATCATTGTTGCTATGGCCACCAATTTATTTCAGCACCATGCTATTTTTAGCTGCCTCGCTCAGTGCTTTCACTTGCACTCCTCCTCCCTCGCTGAATGCAAAATCCATTTTGTGGTCACCAAAGTTTGCACTTGACTAAATTTAGCCAGCTTTCTTGTTTATTTCGCTAATGGCACGCATGAATAGAAAGCAGCAATATTCTAATCCCTCAGGTATCCCAATCTATACAGAGTCGCTGCTTCATGTGTAAGAAAAATACATTGCCTCTTTGCTTTCAGTGAATTTGTGCACTTGCCAATGTGAAGAATGACACTTAAAATTTTGAGCCCTTCACCATTTCAAGCACACTTCCAGATCGAGACACAGCATGCCCTGGCTTATATTCCTGCCTTCGCTCTGACAATGTGCCTGATGTGTTTTGTCTTTTCCCATTACCCACAGCAGTTTCTCCAGATAAAATTGCCACTTACACCAGGCACTATGATGATCATGTCAACAATGAATTCTGTGCAGCAAAATGGAGCTGAAAGTTCTGCTAAGGGTAGTAGAAGTGATCTGTCTCAGGAAATGTCCTCTGCCTATTTCTCCACACCTCACTGCCTTGTGCTTTTCTCAGTAGGGTCCTCCCATCTTGATTTGAATTGATTTATTTTGTTTTATTACTGTCATATGTACCAAGGTATTGTGAAGAATGTTGTCTTGTATGCTTCACAGGCAGATTGTACTATACGAGTACATCAGGGTTACAGGCAAAATGCAAAATATGATGTTAAAGCTGCAGAGAGAGATCAACACTAACATTAAAGAGGTCCATGTCTGATGAGAGCAGGGGAAGAAGTTGTGCTTGAATCCATTTGTGTGGAAATCTTCAATTTCCAGTTGTCGAACGCCATCATTCTCTTTTACCCTCTTGGCATCCATCTCTGTAATTTTCCATTAGTCATCTCCTTCAGCATGAAGAGCCTGATGAAGAGCTTATGCTCGAAATGTCGACTCTCCTGCTCCTTGCATGCTGCCTGACTGCCTGTGCTTTTCCAGCGACACTTTTTGACTCTGATCTCCAACATCTGCAGTCCTGACTTTCTCCAGTGTACTCGCTCAGGGAGTTATAAAATAGTCATCCCTGAATCTTGAATAGCATCTTTGAACCCCGTATGAGCCATTTGGTAAATAGGCTTTGCATCCCCAGACTCCTTGACTTTCAAGGATGCAGTCACAAGATTCTCCTGGAAAGAATTGTGATGGAATGTGCTGTTAAACTGCCTTTGGACTGCAGTCATTTTCTTTTGTAGGTTCCCCTCTGTAGCAAAATGTGCACTGCCTCCTGCAGCTATCAGAATGTTGCTACTAGAATGACCAGTAACACGTATTAATGCCCACTTCAGATCAGGAAATTGCCCACCCCCACTGTGGTGGGGATTGTATTGACAAATTTGAGAGTTGCTCCGTGTTGGGGGCCCATGTTCCTCGTGAACTGAATTGTAATAGAATTTCTATTTTGAACGTTGCCAGTGATCATGAATGGCTTCAGACAGCTTGTGTGCAGATTAACCATGAAGCTAATACTATCCTTCTTCTGAATTTTTGACTCACCACTCCAGACAACTGAGAAACGGTGATATGTGGCTTTAAATTCCTTTCTTGCTTTGTTGCTCCCCACTAATTTAAAATAAAACATTTTATTTTTCTCAAGATACCTTACATAGAAACCAGTGCCAAGGATCCTCCTCTGAATGTTGACAAAGCCTTTCATGATCTTGTTCGAGTCATAAGGTAAGTTCTTACAAGTTGATCAATCTGCAGTCATTTTCATCTTTTCTGTACCCAGTGACGTTTGCCAGAACCTTTCAAATGCAGAGACACAGTTCAATGTGTGAATGAAAAGACAGCATCTGTAAGTGTGTGGATGGTGTTTTCAAATTTGACAGAATTATTGAGAGAAAGCTGGCATTAAATTCAGACTTTTATACTTTTCCTCTGGACTGAACCAAAAAAAATCAATTTTCTGTTTCCTTTTTGGAGTTTGTTTCTTTTAAACATTTTTCAGCCTAAAGTCTGTGAAGAAGGAAGAGGTTGTTTGACCCAATGTGTCCATGCTGGTTGACAGCATACCCTACCTATCTGCTCTAAGTCCGTACAGGTAGTTCTATAATGCTATGGTAATTCTATAACTGCATCCTTGTGCAACCCCACAGTATCGAAAAATCACACATTAGAAACAGAGGTTAAAATGTTGGCGATGTAATCATGTCACAGCCAACACACGTTTGAAAAGCTCACGCTGTAGAAACAGCATTCCCAATTCATCAATTGCATTATAGGGAATACACATTGATGAAACATGCACTATAACAGAACAACCTGTACCTGCTGTCAAACCTCTACAAATACTTGCTCAACGTGATGAGAGTTTCTGCCTTTACCTCGGTTTTTCAGTGAGTTCAAGTCCTCACCACCATCTGGTTGTAAAAATGTCTTTTCATATACCCTCAAACCTTTACCGCTTACTTAAAATTCACTCCCCTTGGTTTGTGAATGCTTTGCTAAAGCCCCTCACAGTGTTACATCCTATAATAACTGAAAGCGTTGTCTACTAACACTGGCCACTGACAAGTAAAAGCATTTGATAACCATAATGTCTGTGTGCTCTTTTTTTTTGGAAAAGCTAGTATTATGGATACATTGTTGCTATGATAATAAATGCTTTCATAATTTGACTTGACTGATTCAAAAAATTATCGAGAATCAAACACAGAATAAATCCACTGTTGTACCCTGCTTACCCTATTACATGGATTTTACAGCACAGAGTGAGGGTCTTTCAACTGGACAAGTCTATGTCACTCATATGATGGTTTGCAGATTGGTATGACAGGTCGGCGCAACATCAAGGGCCGAAGGGCCTGTACTGCGCTGGAATGTTCTATGTTAATTGTTGTAAAAACCTGTCTTGTTCACTGAAGTCCTTTTAGAGAAGGAAATCTGCCATCCTTTCCTGGCCTGGCCTACATGTGGTCCCAATCTGTGATAATGTCAGAAGACAAGTAATCCAGAACCCTAGGCTAATGTTCGAAGGAGATCAGTTTGAATCCAATCATGGCAGATTATCAAATTTAAATTTGATAAAAAGTGAGCCTATTGGTAACTACATAACCACTGTCAATTTTTGTAAAAAATGATCTGATTCACTATTGTCCTTTAGTTAAGGAAATCTTCCATCTTTATCTGCTTTTGAAGTGACCCACAGAGTTATGGTTGACTCTTAGCTATCTTTGGACGTACACAGATTGGCAATAAATGTTGGCCTAGCCGATAAACCATGTACAAACAAAAAAGGCCAACGACGATATATTAGGTGAAAGTGAGGACTGCCAATGCTGGAGATTAGAGTCGAGAGTGTGTGCTAGAAAAGCACAGCATGTCAGGCAGCATCCAAGCAGCAGGAGCATTGATGTTTCGAGCAAAAGCCCATTCCTAATGAAAGGCTTTTGCCTGAAACATCGATTCACCTGTTCCTCGGATGCTGCCTGACCTGCTGTGCTTTTCCAGCACCACACCTGCAACAACATTAGATTAGATTACTTACAGCGTGGAAACAGGCCCTTTGGGCCAACAAGTCCACACCAACCCACCCCCCTACATTTACCCCTTCACGTAACACTACAGGCAATTTCGCATGGCCAATTCATATGACCTGCACATTTTTGGATTGTGGGAGGAAACCAGAGCACCCGGAGGAAACCCACACAGAGAATGTGCAAACTCCACACAGACAGTAGCCTGAGGTGGGAATTGAATCCAGGTCTCTGGCGCTATGAAGCAGCAGTGCTAACCACTGTGCCACATATTGCCTAGTAACGAAAAGAGTGAAGAAAGCCAGTCAGTTCAAGGACAATCAAGGATGGACAAGAACAGCTGGACTTGCCAGTGACACCAAATCACCGTTTGAAGATTCTTTTCATGATCCTTTCCAGCTGCTTGCTTTAACTCTGTTAGCACATGCTTCTGTTGGTCTTTTTACCTGAACATCCTTGTAAATATATCTTTGCTACATTTCAAATACACCATGTTGTAGTTAAGTACAAATGTCAGCTACTCCCTGTGAAGAAATTTCTCTCAAATTATTTATTTGACTTGTTAAACATCAAAGTTTCTTTTGTGTCATAAATAAGACCAGAAGACAATATTTCTTGTTTCTGCTCCATGCCATTGCCATCTCTTTACCCAGTAAGAATTCACCTATTGACCTGAAATATGAGAGTAGTGAAAGGATTTTCAAATCCAGGACATTAACTAAAGATGTGTTGTTTCTGATTACAAACAGGCAACAAATACCAGAGAAGAGCCAGAAAAAGAAGAAAGCAAAATGGCGTGGAGACAGGACAACTGGCTCTAACAAACTGCAGTGCTCAGTCATGTGACAGCTTCTTTGCCTTCTTGAACGCTGCTATTGGTCAATTCAATAGAAACGTTGAACCTAATGCTAAGTTATGTACCGCCTGTGTGCTACACAAGGATCTTTCGGACTGTGTGCTCAGTAAACTGTAGCAGTGTTATGTGTGGGACGGAGGAGGAGAGGGGTGTGGGGGCAAAACCCCCACTCCCCACTCCTCCACTGAACAGGTTTGCACTCTCGAAAGACACTGAAGTCGCCTTGTGGAACGCAAAGGCACCTCGGTCTAACTCCACTCAAACCGGATTTGGCAGAGAAGTGACTTTTTTTTTGAAAAACTATCATTCTTGCCTCTCACTTTAAGTTGTGTGCCAGACTGAACTGCTGCACTGAGCTGTTATGACTCGAAGCTCACCGAGCGACATGACCCCTTCATGTCGGTTTCTAAGTTGCAGGGCAATGTCAGAAAAAGCTGCCTCTTGGAGAAAGGAAGGCGACTGGAATTGGAACGTCGATGAGAGAAGTTAAATCCATCTGCAGTTGCCTCCTGGACATGGCTTCAAACATTGTCCTTAAATTTATGAACTGCAGTTTTCCCTCTTCCTTAAGCCCATCCACAATTGTTTTTTGAAATATAAAGAAAAGATTCACATTATTCGCCCCATTCAGATGTGGCTGCCTGTGGTCCGCATTTTGTCTCAACACACAGAAATGGAAGGACTCTTCCCAGAAGTCTAAAGGGTTTGAAGCAGTTCTTTTAACTTGATGTTACTTTTTGTAATTGTTTAAAATATGTGCACTTTTTTTGAGGGTTTCAAACCCATTTTATACTCTGTCTCTCAGTTGTTAAAACTGCACTGCGATTTGATTTGTTTAGAGAAAGTGTTTGCATCAATGGCACCATTTTCTGGTACCAGGTGTGTGATAGCGTGTTATTGTAATTGAGCAAGAAGGAAATATTCTCTTTCCCAAGAAAGCAAACAAAACTGAAAATAGTCGTTGTCCTGGTGAATGTGCCCTCAAGCTTGCAGTTCTCAGTTGACAGAGAAAGGAAACAGTGGGACTCAGGCTCGGGTCTACCTTACCACTTGGAGTTGAGCTCCTGAAGACCAAGCAAGGTGGAATTATCCATCGTAATGTGGTCACTGCGCAGATGGGAGGGTAATTGTAAATTGTGTGGTAAGCTCTGTTCCAGTTGCTGCGATGTGAAGCCAATATTAGTCGGAAAGTCTGAAAACTGCCAGGAAACTGTGGCAACCAACATGCACCTCGAAAAAGCCAACTCCCTCCCTGTCTACATGATTTTTACAGTAACATCTAAGTAGGAAGTGTTGACTTAGCCTTATGAAGCTTTTCAGCATCTTTTATGAAGTTGGTAGCACATGTTAGGTCCATAGCTTGTTTTTTTTCTCTCAATGAACTATCTCAGTGAATATTCAGTTGCCGTTACAAATGTCTCTACTGGCAGCTTAGGGCATTACACTACACTTGATGTTATGTTGTACAAAACTCCTGCTAGTGGCAACTTTTGCCCTTGAAGCCATTGACATCCAGTTGAGAAGTCCGGTAATTGCTACTGAACTGGCTTGATCAACTGTAGAATTACAAAATGTTGTCATCCTAGTTTCTTACATGGGTTAAGTTCCAGTCTCCACCATTAAACACATAGTTTCTACCAGTTGGGGGGTGGGAAAATTCACGCTAGTGCCACCTAGCTTTCGATTAACTTTTGGCTTAATAACTGTCTCTGCACTTTGTTCCAAAGGAGCGTACTGATTCCTATACAACTGACTTGTCCATTAATTGCCAATCTCAGTTCAGACATGAAAAGCAAAACCGGAGAACATGCCAAAATGCTTCTGTCAACTAAGCATTTTGAAGTGTGGATACTGTTGTGGAATAAACATGACAGCTAATTTGCACCCATCTTCTTTTCAATTAATGCACAGAATCTTTTACAATCACCATGAAGGGTGTATGTTGAATATTCATCTAAACAATGACACCGCTGACAGTATAACAGTCCCACAGTAATGCACTGTGTGGTCTTCTGATCTTAGGTGTTCGGATCCACTGGAGTAGGTCATGTACCTGTGACCTACATGGTGAGGTGAAAGTGCAATCTCTGAGCCAAAGCTGCCACCCTACTGACCTTTCACCTCTTACAGCAATTCAAATCCAGCTCCGACAAAGAAGAGGAAGATCTCTTTGCATCGTCTGAAAGGATTTTGATTGAAATAAGTTTGAACAGGCTAATCATCAGCACAAAGTCACCACCAACATAGCAGTCATTGGCAATCTCACTCAAGGGTACCTACAGTACGACTGTCAGAGAATATAGAATGGTAGTTTACACAATGCTATTCTGAAGTTGGGGCTAAGTAGTGTTGTTGGGCCACAGTGAAGTTGTCTTGCTCATATGGGAAATGGATCCTTCAACTCAGTTGGCATCTTGCTGCCAAATTAATTTATTAAAACTCATTATGTTGTGGCACATCATTGTTAATAGTCACTGTATTATAGATAGTAGGAATGCAGATGGTGTAATTACAACCAAGCTTCTCCTTGTATTTTGTAACTGCTTTGTTACCAAGTCGCATAAACTGTTGGCAACAGCTAGTTGTTGGTTGCAATATACCAGTGAATTCAGTAAGTGACACAGTGCTGTCTTCAGAGCATCAGTATCTTTAAAGTGCAATTTGGTATCTATATTCATTCATTAAATTGTTTACAAGACAGTATAAAGGGATGACGACATCCCTTCAGTATTTGGTACCAGGGAGGAGAAAAGGGCTTGGAATTTTGGACTGCACCTTAACCCTATGAGTACCACACTAGTGGCAAACGTCACAGATCATATTTCCAACTCTTTGCCTCCATTACCATAACTGTTCCTCATAGCAGACTGTTGTTCTAGTGACAAGTAAACTGGTGATGTTTTAAGGGTTAAACATGGCGTTGTGTGGCATTTGTAAGGTAAACTTGAACAGTTACCAAGACAACAGCCATCTGATTCTGTGGCTGTTACTGTACTTCACGTTAATTGGAGACTTAGAGGTTTTGTGTGGTAAATCGTATACTGTGACTTTAATTGCAAAAAAAAATGAGGAAAAAAGGTTTTGAACAAGCGATGTAATATTTTAATAAAATTCTAACTGGAAAACTGCAGTCTGTGAAATTTGTTGGAGTAAAATTTGCACATGCAGAGCTGGGTTGACTGTAACAACCAATTTTCATTTCTCACATTTTCTGGATTTTGATAAGAGATGGAAGTTAACCAAATAACACCAAGCCCAACAGTCTAAACTGAATGGACTTTAGTTCTGCTGTTGGTACAAGCTGGAGTGCAAATGGCTGAAGCATTTATATTTATCTGAGAAGAGAGTAAATGCTGCTCTGATTTGGAGAAATACCTTTGTACACCGTCTTGGACATAATGATCAGCCATGGATTGTGTGACATCCAAAGTAGTTGCCTTCTGTTTTGATCATCAACACTCTGTCCTGGTCCATCCACATCGACAGGATAATCAAAAAACACAACAATGTTTCTACCTTGGATAATGGTAAACTAAGGAAATTCAGCTGTCCACAAGGACTCACCAATTTTTATAGATGCAGCATAGAAAGCATCTATCTGGATGCATCACAGCATTGTATGGCATTTGCTTTTCCAAGACTGCAAGAAACTACAGAGACTAGTGAATGCAGCCCAGCCCATCACGCAAACCAACCTGCCATCCTCTGAATCCATCTATACTTCCCAATGCCTTGACAAAGCAACCAACATAATTAAAGACCCTTCCCACCCCGGTTATATTCTCATCCACCTTCTTCCATCAGGCAGAAGATACAAATGTTTGAATACATGTACAAACAAATTCCAGAATAGCATCTTCCCTGCTGTTATCAGACTTTTGACCAGAGCTCCCAAATGTTAATTCTGGTCTCTGTCTTTCTCTCTCTCTCTCTCTCTCTACACCTATGGTTGTTTCATTGTATTTTGCACTCCGTTCAGCTACCCTGATGTACATTCTATAGTATGATCTGCTCTTCTAGCATGCAAAACAACAGTTTTCACTGTATCTCAGTACATGTGACAACAATAAATTAGACTCAAAACTCAAACATGGAACAATCAGCCAGTTCTGGCATTTGATATGATCAAAGGCACTATGGGTGCAGATGCATAGTTCCTTGAAAGTAGAGTCACATGTATGCAGAATGATAAAGGTCTTTGGTGCGCTTGCCTTCATTGGTCAGTGCATTGAATATAGGAGATGGGAAGTCATGTTGCAGCTGTCCAGGACATTGGTGAAGGCACCTTTGGAATTGAACATTCAATTCTGGCCTCCCTGCTATAGGAAAGATATTGTTAAACATGAAAGGGTTCAGAAAAGACTTACAAAGATATTGCCTGGATTGGAGGGTTTGAGATATAGGAAGAGGCTAAATAAGCTGGGGCACTTTTCCCTGGAGTTTTGGAGGGCAAAGGGTGATCATATAAGATGTCTACAATATCATGAGGGGCATGGATAGAGTGAAAAGCCAAGATTTTTTTTCCCAAGGTGGAGGAGTGCAAACATGGAAGACAGGTTTAATGTGAGAGGGAAAAGATTTAAAAAGACCTGAAAGGCAACTTTTCCACGTAGAGTGTGGTGCGTGTATGGAATGAGCTGCCAGAGTAGGTGGTGGAAGCTGGTACAATTACAGTGTTTAAGAGGCATCTAGATAGTATTTGAATGGGAAGAGTTAAGAGGGATATGGATTGAATGCTGACAAATGGGACTAGATTTATTTAGGATTATCTGGTCAACGTGGACAGGTTGGACCAAAGGATCTATTTCCGTGCTATATAACTTGATTACTGTATATGAATAAAAATTGGGAAAATTAAATGGGGTGCTTCACCCTTATTTTCCATGATGGCACAGAGATGACATCCACAACCTCGTGCCTAAAAAAAGGTGAAGCTCTATTGGTCTTTTGCTTTAACATGTTTTTTTTGGCACCAAGTACCGACTGGCTGGAAATGGTTGACATTTTCATAGCATTTGTCAGGTCTGCCCTCATTCAACTGTTGAGTGAGTGCGAGTAACAATTCATTTTGTTTGAAGTAGATATTGGGACCCAGCTTACTCAGTGGAGGCTTCAACGTTTTGTTTGTCCTTTTGTCATTGATATCCAGTTATGCCCGCTATATTCCAGGCAAAGTGCCAGTGCTGTCACCTGACTCTGTCACATCAGCTACTCTATTACACATAACTTGGGAAACTAAACCAGATTCCGGATTAACAGAACTGTGCAGCTGCAGATTCTCGCTTCAACGACAATTAAAACAATGGACCAAGTGGTGGTAACACAGGCACAGTTGCCAGGTTGCTATTACAACCGCAGCACTTCTGATTGTACCATTGACCCACTTAAATTATGTTAATCCATTCCCTCTTAAGCTTCAGCACTAACTGCAAGCAACATTAAGGAGGAAATTCCTTCCGGTCTGTTGCTTTGTCCCGCATCTGCAAACGTTTGTTTGCAAGTGATGCAAGAATCAGTTTTACTTTCAAACAGTTTCTTATTTAAGGTACCTTTTGTGTTGATATTGAAAGGAAATAGCTGGCGACTAGCAAATATATTGCATCATGTGATTTTTTAAAAGTATGTGTATGTCAGTGAATCAGTTAAGGCAAAATCTTAAATTCTTTAAGGTTAATGGAAGCATACTAGTTCATTTCAGTAGAACATACTATATTGTGAACATGGATCCGTTACCAGAACAGGAATGCTAGTTAAGGTAATTAGTGTTTGTTTATCAAGATAGTTTACTGTTTGCTTTTAGAATTATAGTTAATTGAGTTGACATACTAACAGGCAAAAGTGAGGGCACAGATGCTGGAAATTAGAGTTGAGAGAGCGGTGCTGGAAAAGGAATGGGGAGGAGGGGAAATGAAACCGGTAAAATCCAGATTGATGCCGTATGGTTGGAGTATCCCGAGGCAGAAGATGAGGCATTCTTCCTCCAGATGTGGGGTGGTTAGCGTGTGGCGATGGAGGAGGCCCAGGACCTGCATGTCCTTGGCGGAGTGGGAGGGTGAGTTGAAGTGTTTAGCCACTGGGCGGTGGGGTTGGTTGATGCGGATGTCTCCGAGGTATTCTCTGAAGCGCTCCACAATTAGGCATCCTGTTTCCCCAATGTAAGGAAGACTGCATCAGGAGCAATGCATACAGTAAATGACTCTGAAGCAACCTCCTCCTCCTCCATCCACCTTTCGCACTCTCAACTGCCTTCCCCACAGCCCCCGCCCCCCCCCCCCAGTTATCTCTCCACCCCCTCTGCTCACAGCCTCATTCCTGATGGAGGGCTTTTGCCTGAAACATTGATTCTCCTATTTCTTGGATGCTGCCTGACCTGCTGTGTTTTTCCAGCACCACACTCTTGACATACTGACAGTCTGGCCCATTTTCATCAGCCCTGTATTATGTAGCAATGTGAATGGAATCGATTCACATGCGAGTTAGTAGTTACTAGATCAAAAGGAGGTAGAATATAAAGAGAAGTGAACAGTTAAATAAGGAGAAAAATTTCCTTTCACTCCACTGACTCAGCAATTTTGGATCTAAAGTAGCAATAGTCTGTGCCTCTCTTGTGGCTGGTATATATGACATTGTTGATATGCATTACAGCTTAAATAAAACAGAAAATAAAATGCACAATGCTGAAGCCACATTGTGAGGTTGATGGTTCAATGTCTCTGATTCCCTTCAGGAAAGGCAGTTAAGAAGTGAAAAGCTTTGTTCACAAACTCGCTATGCACCGATGTGGTGTCAGAATGGAATGCATCCCCTCCTTCATGTGTCTAAATAGACCATTGAACATGACTAATAACCTCGTGTCTCCTGTTGTCTGGAATTCTCAGGAGCCCTTACAAAAAAGGCGTACACGGTCATATTTTTCTTGTGCAAGAGGTCCAGGATAATTAACTCATTAGCTCATTGGCAGTGTTCCTGCATCACGTCCAAAATGTCTTGCAAGAGCATGGTTTCATTTTTTTTTAGTCAGTCAGTTTACATTCTAAAAGTGACGTTTCTAAAAAAAAAACGAATTATTATTGTTTAAATTCTGTCAGCACATCCCTCTTTTAAAAGGTTCAAGTGTGTTATTTCCACTGCATGGTGCATGCATAAAGAAAGTGATTCAAAAAGAGATAGAGATCTGAATGGGTCAAATTTGGAAGAATTCACATCATAGGTACAGTCAGAAGTGACTACCAGGAGAGGTTGGAAGGTAGTGCAGGAGTCTTCTATGGCTATCCCCCTCTCAAACATACCGTTTCGGATACTGCTGAGGTTGGTGGGGGTTCGAGGGAGGAATGGCTCTCAGTGGAAAATAGCAGTGGCAACCAGGTCTTTGGCACCATTATGGGCTTTCTATTAAGCATGGTATGAGCTGAAAATGTGTTGCTGGAAAAGCGCACAGATCAGGCAGCATCCAAGGAACAGGAGATTCGATGTTTCAGGCATAAGCCCTTCTTCAGGAATGAGGAAAGTGTGTCCAGCAGACTAAGATAAAAGGTAGGGAGGAGGGACTTGGGGGAGGGGCATGGTATGTCAAGATCCAACTGTGACAGGGGACTCTTTAGTGAGGAGCACAAACAGGCATTTCTGCTGCCACAACAGTGATGGTGTGTTGCCTTCTTGATGTTAGAGTCAAGGACATCTCAGAATAGGTGTAGCAAATTTTCAAAGGAGAGTGTGAACAGAGGAGAAGGACAGCGTTTTTGATTAGGGAAAACACCACAACTGTATTTAGACAGGATGTTTCTAGGGAATCGTCTAGTGAAGCTCTATGGGTGAAACTGAGAAATAAGAAGAGGATGATCACCTTGATGGGATTGTACAGCCTTCACCTCCCCCATCCCCCCACCCACCACCACCACACACACCCCATTCCAGCCCCAATAGTCAATGGGAATTGAGGAGCAAGCAGGGAGATTGCGGATAACTATAAGAATAATAGTGGGGTATTTTCACTTTCTAAATATAGCCTGTGACTCCCATAGTGTTAAGGGCTTGGCTGATGAGGAATTTGTTAAGTGTGTTCAAAAGAAATTTCTTTCGAGAAAATATGTAGATGGCCCCACTAAAAAAGGAGCAAAACTCAATCTGCTCTTGGGAAATAAGGCAAGTGACTGAGGTGTTAGTGGGGGTGTACTTTGAGACCAGTGAGCATAATTCAATTAGTTCTGAAATAGTTATGGAAAAGGGTAGGTCTTGTATAAAAGTTAAAGTATAGAAGAGTAAGGCCAATTTTTACAGTATTCAGAATTTTCAAAAGTTGATGGGGGTAGGCTGTTTGCAGATAAAGGGATGAATAGCAAGTGGGAGGCTTTCAGAAGTAAGATAATGTAGGTTCAGTGTGAAAGGCAAGGCTGTCAGGAACAGGGAACACTGGATGACTAGAGATATTGAAGCTCTGATCAAGAAAAAAAACATATGTCAAATCTAGACAGCAGGGATCAAGGGAGTCCCTTACGGAGTATAGGGAGAATAGGAGAACACAAGATGGAAATCAGGAGGGCATAGAAACATAGAAGATAGGAGCAGAAGGGGGGCACTCGGCCCTTCAAGCTTGCTGTGCCATTCATCATGATCATAGTTGATTGTCCAAGTCAATAGCCTAGTTCTGTTTTCTCCCCATATCCAATTTTTTATAGATATTTTTATTGAAAATTCAACATATTTTTACAAGTTTACAAATAAAAAACCCCAAATATAAACATTGATATACAATTAAATCTTAAATAAATAATAATCAAAATTTAACAAAAGAAAAATACCTAGAGCAAAAAAACAAAACTCAACTAACTACTAATCTAACCTACAACTAACCAGGGTGTATAATTAAGTCTCTTACATTATTCAAATAGGAAAATAAAACAATGGATGGATAACACAGAAATTGGGTAGTGAGATGCATGCTCGGGATGTATTAACATCAAATGTAACAAAACCTGTATTCATGCGGGATTCCTTTCCCAAGGGGACCCAGACCAGCCAGGTTCGCCATCTCAATTAAATAAAAGCCCTTGTTAGGATGGCCAAAATATGTGTATTTATGTAATTCAAGAAGAGCTGCCATATTTTATAGAATAATGTGGTCTTTCGGTGCACCATATTTGTAAGGAAGTCAAGGGGAATACATTCCATGATTAATCTGTGCCAATTTGAAAGTCCGGGGGGGGCCCTCAGCCACCCAGTTTACCAAAATATTTTTCCTTGCGCAGAAAGAGAGAATAGAAAATAATCTCTTCCCGTGCATATCCAGGGAGGGTAAGTTCAAAAAGCCCAAAAGAAGAGATACAGGGTCCACTATAATTTCCGTTCCTAAGATTTCTGTCAGAGCACTTGCTACTTTAGTCCAATATCTACGGATCTTATGACAGATCCATAAGCAATGTACAAGAGTGCTCACCTCTATTTCACATTTGAGGCACATTGGAGATGCTCCTGCCTTAAATTTTGCCAATCGATCCAGTGCTATATGGGCCCTATGAAGTATCTTCAACTGAATGGCCTGAGTTCTGTTGCAGATGATGATTCTTCTGGCATTTTCCCAAATGTCATTCCACGTTTCTATAGAGATTTCTAGTCCCAAATCCTGATCCCATGTTTTAAGCAGATTGTCCATATCTCCCAATACTTACCATGTAATAAATGATAAATAGTACTGACGGAAGATACCCCCATTGGCCATAGCACTCTGCGTTCTCTATCTGATTTATAAAGGTTATCTAATAACGTAGCCTTCTTCTATATGTAATCTCGAATTTGGAAGTATCAAAAGAGGTCTCCATTAGCTAATCCAAATTTATGACGCAGCTGTTCAAAAGACATCAGGACCCCTTCTTTAAACAGATCCCCTAAACAGGAGATACCCCTGGATCTCCAGAGTTTGAAAGTGGCATCTGTAAGCCCTGGTTGAAATCCCCATGCTCCCACTATCGGAGCATAGGGGGATGTTTTATGTGAGTTGCCCTCATTTTGCCGCATTATTTTCCAAGCTTTAATTGTGTTTAGTATTACAGGGTTTTTACAATGGTCCATAATGATTTTCCTCTTGTCTGAAAATAAAAGGTTAATAAGTGGGCATTTTACTTGAGAAGACTCAATGTCCAGCCAGATTGATTGTGGGTCAGACAAGGTCCAATCAGCTATGTAACTTAATAGGGAACTCAACTGATATTTCCTAAAATCTGGGAAATCCAATCCTCCCTTGCCTGTGGAAGCTGTAGCTTCTTCAGCTTAATGAGGGGCCGTCTATGATTCCAGATAAAGGAACCCAACCAGCCATATAATTTACATAGTGCCAGCCTCGGCAGCATCACTGGAAGCATTCTCATAGGGTATAGGAGACGGGGCAGGACATTCATTTTAATTAGAGCCATTCTACCTAGCCAGGACATTGGAAGGTCTCCCCATCGCTGGAGGTCCTGCCTTATCTTTTCCAGTAAATGCACAAAGTTAGCCTTGTATAACTGACCAAATACTGGGGTAATAAAAATGCCTAAATATAAGAAACCCTCCAGGGACCACCAAAAGGGAAAGTGGGATCCATCCAATAAGTGGGGTATACTAGCAAGGCCACTCATTGGCATAGCCTCCAATTTTGAGAAATTAATTTTGTAGCCTGAATATACAGTAAATGTATTAATAACTTGGATTAAGTGAGGCACAGACATCAACGGATTCTTGAGAAATAGAAGAACATCATCTGCATAAAGGGTAATTTTATGTTTACCTGTGCCAATCCTCGGGGCCGTTATATTAGGGTCAGCCCGTATAGCTTCTACTCGTGGCTCAATTATTAGTGTAAATAACAATGGCGAAAGAGGGCATCCCTGACGGCAGCCCCTACCCACACTGAAGCTATCCGAGCCTAATCCATTGGTAATCACAACTGCTTTGGGATTACTATATAATGTTGAGACCCATTTGGTAAACACCTTTCCAATGCCAAACCATTCCAATGTGTAAAACAAATATGCCCATTCAACCCTGTTGAATGCCTTTTCTGCGTCTAATGAGACTACTACTCCTGGTATCTTTCCCTGATGGCAGGCTTGAATCACATTCAAAACCCTTCTAACATTATTGGATGATCTATGGCCCTTAATAAACCCCGTCTGATCCTCCTTTATAATTTGTGGCAATACCCTTTCTAGCCTCAATGCTAATGCTTTAGAGATGATTTTAAAGTCTACATTTAGCAAGGATATTGGTTTGTATGACACGCAATCTTCTGGGTCCTTTCCTTTTTTGAGGATAAGAGAGATATTCGCCTCTTTCAGTAAAGGCGGGCCTGACTGTATGAATAGTTATACATGTCCATAAGTGGACCAGCCAATATTCCTGTAAATTCTTTATGGAATTCAGCTTGAAAGCCACCTGGGCCAGGTGCCTTACCGTTCTGAAGTTGCCTGATTGCGTCAAGTATTTCTTGGATTGTTAGGGGAACATTCAAGACTGATACCTGTTCCGGAGTTAGGTCTGGAAAGGTCAGGTTTTTAAAAATGATTGCATCCTCCTGGTCCTGTCTTCGCAATCCTGCGATTTATATAAATCAGAGTAAAATTTTCTAAAGATTACGTTAATCCTTTTATGATCATGAGTCAAAATACTCGTACTTTCCTTGATAGACGTGATGGTTTGAGGGGCCTTCTTTCTCTTTGCAAGAAATGCTAAATATCTACCAGGTTTATCGCCAAATTCATATAACCTTTGTTTTGCAAATAATATTTCCCTCTTAGCCATTTGGGTAAGCGTGGTGTTTAGCGTTGTCCTAAGGGCCATATTCCTTTGCAATGTGATAATAGACAGTCTGTCAACGTATCCTGTTTCAGTCGCTTTTAAGCGAGCTTCGAGCAGGCGCTGTTGTTCTCCCTTTAATTTTTTCTGGGTCGCTGAGTATGAGATGATCAAATCTCGCGCGTAAGCTTTGATGGTCTCCCACATCATTGATGGGTTGCTAGCCGTACCTGAATTAACTTCTAAAAAAGTTTTAAATTCTTGAGAGAAGTCCTTTACAAATTTACTATCTTTCATCAGGAAGGGGTCCATACGCCAGTGCCGGAGGGATGTCTCTTTGTTCCTCGCCTTGATTTCCATATATACAGCAGCGTGATCGGAAATTGCTATCCTGCCTATTTTACAGGATGATATGTAATTTTAAAAAATTGAGGGGGCAAAAAGCATATCAATTCTGGTATGACATTTATGTGGACTGGAGTAAAAAGAAAAATCTCTGCCCTATGGATGAAGGCATCTCCATACATTCACTAGTCTTAATTCTTTGTTCAAATCCACCAATTGTCTAGATCTGGGAGATACTCCTGCAGTGCTCTTGGGAATCCTATCTATTTCCGGATCCATAATACAATTAAAATCTCTCCCTATAATTGTGTGACAAGCACCAAGAGCCATCAATTTTGAGAAGGCTTCTGATATAAATTTAAAAGGATGTGCCAGGGGCAATCCAAATTTAAAATCCCATATTACTCTCCATTTATAAGGGCTTTAATCAGAATATATCGTCCAGATTAGTCTTTTATCTGATTTAGGATTTTGAAAGGGAAATTCTTCCGAATAGGAATAACAACTGCCCTGCTTTTTGAGCTAAAAGAAGAAAAAAAGGCCTGATCAAATCCACCCTGTCGTAATTTCAAGTGTTCTTTATCCAATAAGTGTGTTTCCTGCAGGAGAGCTATATCAACTCATTCTTTTTTGAGATTTGATAATATTTTCTTCCTTTTGACTGGTGAATTACGCCCCTTGACATTCCAGGTGCACCACTTAACCGACTGATCAACAATAATCATCCGGGCAAATCCGAGACCCCTCGGGAGGGAAATCCCTATCCAGAACATCTTGAGCATAGAGCATATAAAATTCACAAAAATAAAGGGTCTTTAATACACTCACATCAATATAATAACAAACTATTTCTAAATAAAAAAAATAAAACATATTTAAATGGAGATTTTCCCTCTTGTTCCCAGGGGGTATCACTTCCTTTCCAAAAGTCCATCATATCCTCTCCCAACCAGTGCCCCACCCTTGACCCAGGCCCTCCTCAATAGGATGAAGAAAATTCAAATACACTACAGAGCTAGAGTTAACAGTGAGCACCCTACCCCCCCACCCCCACCCCCACCCCACACCCATACCAACACCTAGATATATTTGGTAATGTTAATACCATGTATAAACATATGTAACTATAAAATTACAGCCTCAACAAGTAATAATTAAATATAATAATACAAAATAACAGGGTAAAACAACCCCGCTCCTAAAGACAGAGATAAAGTAGGATAAGGTAACCACCTCCCCCACACCAAGATTAACTAGACCCCCCGGCCTATATATATATAGAATTTTTAAAAAAGGGGGCGAGAAAATCATTAAGTAGCGAACAAATAAATAAATCCCTCTCTCCACCCCCCAAGATAATATTAAACAGTAAGGTAAAAAAAAGGGATTAATATATAAAAAAAAGTGGAGGGAGAGCAAAACACATCAATTAACTCTTAAAATTTATCTAAGAGAGTCCAAAACTTCCTTGGCCTTTTCCGGCGATCCGAAGTTATACACGGACCCTTCATGGTTAAAGCGTAGCTTTGCTGGGTAGTGCAAGGAGTACTGAATATTGAAGTCTCATAAACACTTCTTTGCTTCCAACGCCTTCCTCTTTCGGACCAGAGCTGGGGAAAAGTCCTGGAATAACATAATCTTGGATCCTTAATAAATCATGGCTTGGGGATCTTTCCCAAGATTTCTGGAAGCTTCTAAGAGCATCTGCCTCTCCTTATAGCTCTGCAGCCACAACAGGACTGGGCAGGGGCGCTGGTTCGAGCTGGGCCCATGTATTACAACCCGGTAGGCCCATTCCACCCTTACCTGACCTGATCCAGCCTCCAGATTTAAAAGCTGTGGAAGCCACTGTTCGAGAAACACTGTAAGCTGGCCTTCCTCTTCCTGCTCGGGAAGGCCCAGTATACGAATATTTTTTTGACGACCTCGAAGATGTAGTTCTCTAAGGTCCGGACTCGCTGTTCGAGAGTCAGGACCCGATCCACGGCCAATTCTTCAGCAGCCTTGGAGGCGCAGCCTTTAGATCCGCCCCTCCGACTCAGCGCTCAATTTCCTTGATGTCTCGGTCATGCTTTTGCAGCGCGGCCGAGAGTGAGTCCCATCGGCTTCGGGACTCTTCAATGAAGGCATCGATTATTTCCACAAGACGCCACCATAGGTGAGTCCCCTGGGGTGGCTGCGGACGGCTCTGCTGCAGCTGGAGAGGGTGGGGGAGGGGTTCCTGCCTGCTGAGAGCTGCGTGCTCCCTTCCCTTTAGTCATTTTTACTGGAGATTAAATTGTTTAAATTCAATACTAAGCAACTAATTACATTAAGTAAAAACTATTTTAAATGATTTGGTGAGTGTGATGGGGGCGGGTGACCCACTTTGCCCAAGTCTTGGGAGGAGCACTATAGACTCAGACTTGCTGTTTTGCCGCCATCTTGGATCCCCCTCCCCATAACCTTTAATCCCATTCATCCCAACTGCTATATCTCGCCTCCTCTTGAATGCATTTAATCTTTTGGCATCAACTACTCCCTGCAGTAATGAATTCCACAGGCTTTGGGTGAAGAAATGTCGCCTCAGCTCCATTGTAAATGGTCCACCCATGAATCTTCAGACTGCCACCCCTGGTTCTGGAAACACTAATCATTGGGAACATCCTCCCTGCATCTACCCTGTCTAGTCCTGTTAGAAGTTTATAAGTCTCTATGAGATCCCTCCTCATTCATCTAAACTCCATTGAAAGCAACCCTAAACTAGTCAACTTCTCCTCATATGTCAGACCCACCATTCTTGGAATCAGCCTGGTAAACCTTCGCTGCACTTTCTCAAGAGCAAGAGCATCCTTCCTCAGAAAAGGAGACCAAAACTGCACCCAATATTCTAGGTGTGGCCTCACCAAAGCCCACTATAACTGCAACAACACATCCCTGCTCCTGTACTCAAAACCTCACACAATGAAGGCCAACGTACCATTTGCCTTTATTCAGAAAAGTGGACATGAGATAGCTTTGGCAGTTAAGGAGAAGTAGAATCCAAAGAGATTCTACAAGTAACTACAGAGCAACCTCAATTATCCAAAGAGCACAGGCAGGGAGTATTTTGTTTGGTTAATCGAATTCTGGATACTCGAATGCTGGATAACATAGTCTAGCCAAGCACTGAGACATTGCAATCTTGCCAGATAATCCGCTATTCGGATAATCAAATGTTGGATAATCGAGGTTCCTCTGTATGTTTAGTAAGTTTGTGGATGACACTAAAATTGGTAGTATAGTGGAAAGTTAAGAAGGTTATCTCTGATTACAAGATCAATTGAGTCAACGGGCTGAGGAGTGTCATATGAAGTTTAATTTGAATAAATGCAAGGGCAGGACTTAAAAAAATAGAACTAGGACCTTGGGTAATGTTGTAGAACGAGGAGAAAGTGGGGAGTACAGATGCTGGAGATCAGAGCTGAAAATGTGTTGCTGGAAAAGCGCAGCAGGTCAGGCAGCATCCAAGAAACAGGAGATTCGACGTTTTGGGCATAAGCCCTTCTTTAGGAACCTGAAGAAGGGCTTAAGCCCGAAACGTCGAATCTCCTGTTCCTTAGATGCTGCCTGACCTGCTGCGCTTTTCCAGCAACACATTTTCAGCTCTAATGTTGTAGAACAGAGAGACTAGGGGTTTAGGTACATAATTCTTTGAAGTTTGCATTATATGGAGAAAGTGTGATAAAGGTATCATTTAGTACACTTGCCTTCATTGCCTTTGAGTATAGAAATTGGGGAATGAAGTTGTACAGGATGTTGATGAGGCCTCATCTCAAGAATTGTGTCCAGTTCCAATTGCCCTAGTATAGGAAGAATGTTATTAAGCTGGAGAGGGTTCAGGAAAGATTTATCAGGATATTTGCAGGAATGGAGAGCTTGATTTATAAAGGAGAGGCTAGATAGGCTGAGACTTTTTTCACTGGAGCATAAGATGTTGAGGGGTGACTTTATAAGATTTATAAAATTATGAGGGGTAGAGATAAGGTGAATGCCAGGTATCTTTTCCCTAAGGTGGGGGATTTCAAGACTAGGGGGTATATTTTTAAGGTGAGAGGAGAAGGGTTTTAAAAAGACATGAGGGGCAACTTTTTCACACAGAGAATGTTTCGTATTTGGAATGAACTTCCAGAGGAAGTGATAGATGCAAATGCAGTTACAACATTTAAAAGATATTTGGATAAATACATGAATAAGAAATGTTAGCGAGCAGATGGATATAGATCCTTAGGGATTAGGTGATAGGTGGGTTTGGATCGACTCAGGCTTGGAGGGCCAAAGGGCTGTTCCTGGGCTGTAAATTTTCTTTGTTTTTTATTTGTTATTTGTTCTTTGTTTGGAGGGATATGGTCCAAGCACAGGCAGGTGAGATTCATTGAATTTGAGAACATGGTCAGCGTGGATTGGTCGGACTGAATTTCCATATTGTATGACTCCATGACACCAGCGGGTGCTGCCAACTCTAGCCTGCAAAAATACCCACTAAAGTGGCAGTATCTGAGCTGATGGAGATTGCAGGAGGCAGCCTTGTTGCTTCATCCTCTGAGGGATCTTTGGCTTCTTCTTCAGAGGTGGAGGAGATGTCTAGTAGGGCTGCCTTCTAGATGTGGAAACTGTGCATATTCTGCTGGAACCTAGAGGACAGAAAAGAAAGTGTCATGAGAAATGGTTTGAGTGTGTTAAGCATGTATTTACAATGGCAGTAATGGGAGAACAACACAGCAATGGATTATGGTTCTTACTTCGTTTGCAGGCCAGGTTCTCCATTTCCTCCCAAAGTCCAAAGATGTGCAGGTTAAGTAGATTAGTCATGGGAATTGCAGGGTTAAAGGGAGAGGATAGACAGCTGAGTTTGGGAGAGATGCTTTTCAGAGGGTCAGTGCAGACTCAATGGGCCAATTCTATTATTCATTGATTGTATGAATGGATAGGAAGCTGCTGTTCCTCTTAGTTAAAAGTTCAAAAACAACAGCCATAATTTTCAGGTCAAAACCCTGAGGTTTTAGAGGGGATTTGAGGGAAATAGTGTTCACCTAGAGGGTGCTGGGAATCTGGAATGCACTGCCTGGGAGGGTTGTAGAGAAGGGAGATCTCACAGCGCCTTAGAAGGTACCTGGATGTGCACTTGAAGTAATACCTTCAAGACTTTGGCCAAGTACTGGAGCATGAGACTGATGTAGATTTAGAGTAGTTTTTTCAATGCAGACATGATGAGCCAAAAAGACTCTTCTGTACTATATGATTCTATGGAGGTTTTGGCATCACCACATGACAGTCAGGGCCACGATCATCTCCGAATATTGAGTGAGAAGCCAAATATCAGGGACCCCACTGAGGGAGGGATTGAGTGGGATAAAGTAGCCGATGGTGCAGGTGGGAGAAAGGAGGTGAGGTGACCTGTGTGAATGAGTAGGAGGTGCTGAGGCCATGCATAGTTAGTAGTGTGATGGGATTTGGGTGGGTGACAGTGAGCAGGGAAGATGTTGCAAGCAGTAGTGAGCTTTGGTGGGAGATGCAATCGGTAGCAGAGATGGAGTGAGTGTGAAGCAGCAAAGGGAAGATGGTGACACTTACATGGTACAGAAAAGATGATGAGTGCCCCCAATGTATGAGGGGGAAATGCAGGAGGCTGGGATGCTTAGTCATCTGGGAGGATGTGATAGGTTGAGAGTTAAGTGGATGTGAAGCATGCTATGAGGAGAGTTATAATCCATGAGCCTTGGTGAGATGAATGTGCAGTGGCAGAGTTAGAGTGAGTGGTGACTCTCTGATTGTGAGGTAACAGAGAGAGGATTGTGGCACTTACCCACGCGGAGAACAGAAGATCATTAACCTTCTTGTTGCACTGCCGATATGTTGTGATTCTACTGGACAATTGCACTGAGCTGGATTCAGGTGTCTGAGTCCAGTGATATGGATTTGATGGTCAGCAGAAAAAAGCAATGCCCTTCCCTCCACCACCCCGTCCACCAGGAGATCTAACCTGCAACTAAGGGCCATTTCGTTCGGAATAATGTTGAAGGTCCACAGAGTAAAGAGTTGTTCAAATGTCTGAAATGGTGTGGAACTGGCTTATAATAAGACACCAACAATGAGAATGACACAGAATCTTGGTTGCAGCAATCACACCTGTCTCTCATGAGTTCATTAGACATAGGAATAGAAGTAGGCCATTCAGTCTGCTCTGCCATTCATCAAGATAAAGGCCCACTTGATAATCCTCAACTTCACTTTCCTGCCTTTTCCTCATAACCCTTGATTCCCCGACTGATTAAAATCCATCTAATTTTGCCTTGAATGTCGTTAATGACCCAGCTTTGACGACCTTCAGTAGGAAAGGATTTCATTACCATCTGAGAGAAGAAATTACTCCTCATTTCTGTCTTAAATGTTCGAGTCCTTATTCTGGGATCATGCCCTCTGGTTCTTGACTCTTCCACATGGGGAAGTAACCTTCTGCATCTACCCAGTCAAGTCCTCTAAGAATCTTGTAAGGGCTGGCTCCAATGCCTATTGAGTGGTTCCATGAGATGGCTGCCATAGAAGTTGGTGGCATAAGAAATGCAATGAAGAGCAGAAGATTACATTAGAAAAGTCACGATTGGTTATGATAGGTTGGATGTCATGAATCTTATTTGAATAACACTTTGCCAAATAGCAAGGGGAAAACTGAGCCCTGTGAACCCATTACTGTGCATTTTGATTGGGCTCATTATTCCATAGTAACTGAACAAAGATTTGCTCTAAAAATTACAGCATGGAAAAACCACTGAAATGCAAAGATCTTTGACATTTCCCCCAAACGAAACTAATAAACTGGAAGCCGGAACCAAATGTAAATATCAATTCGTACAAACAAGCAGTTTAAATAAGTGACCAATTCATTTATTTTAATGTAAACTCTAATGATTAAGAATAAAAGTAATGTCCATTTTCAAAAACTTTGTATAAAAACCAAGTACACTTTAACTTTTCTGTTGAGCTTACTTCAGTGCTACACCTCTTGCCCATCAGTGAGGCATGGGCATCCTGTAGGTTATTTCTGTTAAAACTATTGACATTGCCTTACAAGTTATTGTACAGATTTTACCCTATGATTCAACTATCACATAGCTGGATTCATAAATAAGTGAAAGTCTGACCTTTTAAAGGCCTAAATTGAATGGTTAGGGCTGGAATTACATCGCATTTTAACATATCAAAAAATGTCCTTGTATACTGTGTATATTTCCAAGCAAGGGATTTAAAACATGGATTGCTGATATCTGCATCACTGGCCTGAACATTTGAGGTGCTGTATTGATTGTGATGGGCCAGCTTCATAATTGATTGGCTGATCAGTTGAAATTTATACCATGTTGGCTAAAATTATATAAATGAATCACAAGTTTCCAACAAATGTACAGGCTGAAATCTTCCTTAGCAATAGTTGATAGTCTGTAATAAAATCTTGTATCTACTTTTTACCCACATCAGATCTTTACAAACCTCTGTTCCCAGAGTCTGAAAAATTGTCTACATTGTATTGAGATCAAGACAAATAGACACATCAAGTTTAAAGACAGATCTATTTGTAACTATAAGAATGCTATAGGTATGGCAGTACAAGCTCATAGTTGCAGAGCTGGTGTTTGATAACCCAATACTACAAGGACTGTAAGTCTGCCTTTTCTGGAGAGCTGTGACCTGAATGATGGAGGAGGTTAATGGAATTACTGCTTCTGGTATGCAGTTGAAAATGGATAAACACAACCTCAAAGGCTTGTGTTTTCAGATACCGAAGATATGAATATAATGGAAGGGTAAACCTTAATCAATTAAACTACTGACCCCCCCGTACCAGCGCAAGAGTGGAAGTGTTTAGATATTCAATCTCACGTACACCTGAGCCCACACCCTCTTGAGCTATCGCTTCTATCTCCAGAGAGTGGCAATTGATTTTTTTAGATGCGCTATTTTCAAATGAGGTCATGACGGAGGCTTTTATTCTTTTCGATTCTTTATTTTTCCAGCTTTAGAGCAGGTTTATCCATTCTTATGTCCATGTTAATACAAAGAGCCAATATTACAACCTAACCTTAACATTCAAATCCATATGCAAGGATTAAGTGGAGCTGCTATCTTTTAAATTACTCACTGTCCACAATGCAGCACAATCCTCATAAACCTGTTAACACATCCATATTTACTGTCTCATTTGTATAAAAATAGAACATTTTTAAAAATAGACAGCTTCAAAAACAGCTGCATTTCTGTTTGGACAAATGTGATGGTGAGGTTGATGGGTGGGGGGGGGTAGTTTAATTTGCAGGGTGCTAACGATGAGCTCGATCAAAGTGCATTGAAATGAGAATGAATCATTTTCCTGGAGTTAACATTCAGAACATTCAGTGTTAGGGAGTATTTATGTGGAACTTTTTTCTCTGCAAAATAAATGATCAAGTGAAATGTAAACAGTGTGCATAGATCTTTACAGACCTACCTTCCTTGAGGACAGTATAGATGAACTAGACAATGAACCCTCTTATGACAAGAGTTTGTTTTGACTTTCAGATAGCTTTGGACGAGGATCCAAGTGAAAGATGTATGCTTAAATAAATTCCACAGAAGTCTGGGTAGTGATGGCTAACTGGATTAAACACAGATGAAGATGTAGGAAACTAAGAGAACTAATAGAAATATTGGCAGGGAGAGAAATAAACACAGTTCCATAGGGAATATCATAAAAGAGATGTCTATTCCTTTTAATCGAAATATGAAAGTGTTCAGGATATCAAATTTCTTGATAACACAAAACTACAGAAAGAATTATAAAAAGGGGCCAGGATTTACAGAAAATTATGCCTCATTTCACATTGAACAGATTACATTTAGTGCTAATAACCAGAAGAGGTTGCCATGAATATATTTGAGTAGGCACAAGGAAACTGATAGAGAAATGTGACAGTAATAATGTACACACTGGGGGAGGGGATGGGTAACCAAGGTGAAGCAAATGGCAGCTGAGAGCCACACAATGGGATTTGCGGTCTCATGCAACAAGTCATTGTACACAATGATTAATAACATTCAGTCGCAAGCGGACTCGGAGGAGGTCCTGTTTCTAGAACCCAAAACGTATATTAAGCAGAATCCATGCTGAATTTCAGATTTTTCTGTGAAGCCTTAACCACAGATGAAACTTTCTGATGAAAACCTTCAGATGAAATCAGTTCCTGGGAACTGTTTAAAAAGAAAATGGTGCGTTCTATTGCAAGTAAACCCATTAATGTGTCACTTGGTTGCTCTGTATTGTCCCCCAAAATTAAGATTTTTTTTAACCCTTGGTTTGTATTTAGCTTTATTAGTTCCAGTTGCTGCTGGCATTTTAAAAAGAGCACCTAAAAAGATGAGAGTGGGCATTACTTTGCACTTTCTGAACATGCTGGAGATAGTTTCTGTGCATGTTCCTTGGTGATCCTTCCATGTCAGTAAACCTATTAAATTACCAGCTCCATTGGAGACCCCATTGCCAAACCCAGCAGAAGGTATCCTTTGACCCGCTAAACTGGCTACATGCAGAATATGAACCATCCTGACCAAAACCAAGAGAGGTCATTTTAATATAAATCGCCCATGGAAACTGGCTGGGTTGGATTTGTGATCCCTTTTCCACACATTCAGGGAGCGTGTGAGAGAGATTATTGCTACTGTCCCCATTGGAATGGGTTCAAATGAAATAACTTCAAAAAGCTCGCACCAGATTCACTAAAAAACACTGTTTATTGTTAGCCTGTGCATGATGGTAAGGTTACAGAGCAACATGTTTCAAGCTGAACTGGGTCCAATCTCTTAGCTGTGAATGAATACATGGATATTGGGGTCACAGTGTATTCACAGATTACCTCAGAGGCCTGTCTACATATTTATTAAATCCTCGCTCACATTTTATTATCCTTCAGGGTTTACGCTTCTTTAGGGTCCCAGACTTCTCATAAAAATACTGAAAACGTTACATCATTTTAGAGTTCTTGCTGAGATTGTGTTTTTTTGTCTTCAAAGCCCATCTGAATAAACACGATAGAAACTTCATGTGTAACAATACTCTTAAAGAGGAATAGGCTTCGGACAATAAAGCATTAAGCTGGGCTATCTTTTGAGGTTAATGCAATGGCATCGTTACAAAGAGGAGTAAGGGTGTTCCCTCCTGTGTATGTCATTAAAGTAAGGTATCATTATCAACAGCTGTTAGTGGGACCATAGTGTGCACAAATGATTGTGTCTCTAACATTGCAAAGTGACTGCACTTCAAAGGACTGAAAAGCACTGTGGGACGTCTTAAAGTAGTGAAAGGCGATTCAACAATGTAAATATTTTCCATTGAGTAATTGGAAATGGCTTTTTGTACTTATTATTTTTATTCTAGATTTTTTCATTAGTTTGCAATATACAGATTTGCAACAATATTTTAAGAGTCAAGTTTAAGCTCCCTATTTGCAGTATGTTTGCTTTTCAGTGACTGGAATTAATCATCCTGCATTACTCAGTAATTCTCTAGAAAGTAGATCAAATTAAGGCACTTGGAGGATTTTTGAAACAGAAATAAAACAAAACAAAGACAGACAAAAAGGACTTATCTTTGGTATCAACATTTGTGGGAGATTAGGGAACGACAAAGCATTGAGGCGCAAAATGTAGAAACTCAAAGTTTTAGATAAGTGGTGTCAGTGTGAGAAAATTAAATTTGAAATGAGTACTAGCTATCTTAGAAGCACCACAAAGCTAACATTTCCAGTTAATATAGTTCATACTGAAAGGAAATCGGAAATCAGTCAGAGCCTAGTTACATTGCATTTGTGCACCGGCACCTCCTCATCAAAGCTTCCAGATCTAAAGGCTTTCTTTATCGTGCCACAGTACCTAGCCAGCATGATGGGCTGTGTTTTAACCTGGCGCCTATGTAAATCCAAGCCATCTGTCGAGATAATGCTGTCATTTTTAGTCAAACTAGCTTCTTCCTTCAATTTCTTTTGCTTCTGTCTCACAATGACATAGCACAGAGGATGGGTAATTACCATTTGAATGCTGAATTCATGTTAAAAGGAACAGTTGATGCAAATAGCACATTTAAGGGGAAACTAGGTGAACTAATGGGGGGAGCAGAATGGAAGGTCATGCTTATTACCTCAAATGAAGATGTTTTCATGGAGATTGAGCACAAACAATGGAATAAATGTATTGAGCCAAATAGTCTGATTCTTTGCTGTATTTTCTGCGTAACTTGAGCTAACCAATAGATCACTCATACCAGCATTTTCATTCACCTCTCTCAGCAAGTATCAATCGCTGCATGCCAGGGCTACCCAATTTTCTAGTATGCTGTGTTTCCAAGTAGTGGTCATTCTTTAATCCATTCAACATGTCAACAAAGGTGAATATGGACCTGAGGATCACCATGTCTCATGTCAGGGCAAGGTTAAGAAGGTGGAACCTTCATGGTAACCTCAGCTAGTGCAAGAATTATAACAATGCTATTGGCATCTCTCTACATCATAAACCAGCCAACTGAGCCAGCAGCATCAGCCTACATTTTGGGCCCATGTTGCTGAGTGGGCCTTGAATCTGTGATGTAAGAGCTCCACATGGATCAGTAGCAAGACTGGAACACATTTAACAAGCAATTTCCCTGTTGTGTAATCTGGATATTAAATAACAGTATTGGGTAGTCCTTTCTTGGCATGTTCCTTAAGTGGGATTTGCTTTCAGGCCACGTGAAAACTGCTTGGCAGACATGTTGTACTGCTGACATGGATGGGTGCCTAAAATATAGCACTATTGCATCCGCCTCATACAACAGCATCCCCTCTTCATCGCAGAACAGACAGAAGAGCTGTAGGTTTGCATGTCCCATTACTTTTCCATGGTTTCCAAGTCTTATTTCCACGACTATTTGTGTAGATATGAAATTTTGTCATTTGTACAGTATTTGAAACATTTTAAATATTGTGATGGAACATAGGTGATTTATGAAAATATATATTCTTGTCATTTTTAGAGTTTGAATTTCAAAATAGTGGCAAAAGGGTGTTGGTCACATTAGTGAAAGTCAGAGAGTCTTTCTGGATATGTGGCCTAATCCAGAATGTGTCAGAGAGCAGGTGACTGCAAAATACATTGAGTGTTAATGAAATATTGGTTATACCATGGGGTTTATGATTAGGTCTCAAGCTCTGAAAGTCCTTCTCTACACCTCACCATCTCCACAACACTCTTGCTTTTTAGTTCTTTTGAAAACCATTAACCCAAGAGTATGGACTGAGCAAGTTGGAAGGTGAGTGTATTTGTGAAAGAGCGTGTTGGATGTCCATGAGAGGAGAACAATTTTAAAAGGACCTGAAAGATAATCTTTTCACACAGAGGGTAGTGTGCATATGGTACGATCTGTCAGAGGAAGTGGTGGAGATGGGTCCAATTACAACATTAAAAGGCAGTTGGGTGGATATTGAATAGGAAGCTTTTAGAGACAAATAAGACAAACACTGGCAGGTGGGATTAGATTAAATTAGGATATCTGGTCGGTATGGATGAGTTGGATTGAAGGATCTTTTCCTGTGTTCTATGATTCTAGGATCCAAGTTTTGCTCACCTCCCCTACTGTCTCCTTTATTGTTGCTAATGTTGATCTGTAAAATACACTCCTGTAAAATACTATAGAGTCATGGAGTCATAGAGATGTACAGCATGGAAACAGACCCGTCGGTCCAACCCGTCTATGCCGACCAGATATCCCAACCCAAGCTAGTCCCACCTGCCAGCATCCGGCCCATATCCCACCAAACCCTTCCTATTCATATACCCATCCAAATGCTTCTTAAATGTTGCAATTGTACCAGCCCCCACCACTTCCTCTGGCAGCTCATTCCATACACGTACCACGCTCTGTATGAAAAAGTTGCCCCTTAGGTCTCTTTTATATCTTTCCCCTCTCACCCTAAACCTATGCCCTCTAGTTCTGGACTCCCTAACCCCAGGGAAAAAACTTTGCCTATTTACCCTATCCATGCCCCTCATAATTTTTTAAACCTCTATAAGGTCACCCCTCAACCTCTGACGCTCCAGGGAAAACAGCCCCAGCCTGTTCAGCCTCTCCCTGCAGCTCAAATCCTCCAACCCTGGCAATATCCTTGTAAATCTTTTCTGACCCTTTCAAGTTTCACAACATCTTTCCGATAGGAAGGAGATCAGAATAGTACGCAATATCCCAACAGCAGTACTTAAGTTGAATTTGTTATTATAATGAGAATATGGATGAGTTAATTTGAGGACCAGTCACTATTTGTATTAAAATGTAAGTAGAAATGTAAAGGAGTTTTCGGACAAAATCTCTACAAGAAGCTTTGGCGATACTTGTTGAAGCATTCATTCAAAGAAAGTGCAGTGAAAAATAATATCACTTTCTCGTCTCTTGGCATTTGCAATCCCGCAGATCCAATTTAAGACTAATTTCTTATGTCATCTATTGCATCAGTGACACTGTGAAACTATCTGTGACAACAATGTGTTTGATAAGCCCTAACTGGGCAAATTTTCGAACAGAAAAGGTTAACTGAATTGAAGCAGAAAACACAAGCTGTTAAATATTCAACAACAATGTCAGACAAAATGTTCTGAACTAACAGTTTCCAAAAAAACTGGAGCCAGTTGGGCAGCTGTGTCTCCATGGCAACATTAGCAAAGCCTGTGTTTATACAAGTAGTCTGGGCTTAGGCTTTATTTCTGTTAAGAGTTTTTAAAAATTGACCTTGCAATCAAAGAGTGGGGCAAAAAACCCTCATCAAAATGAACTGTTTGTTTTATGGGTTTGAAGTGTCACATTAACTGAATATTTCTGCACTAATATGCTTTCAATTTTGAATAACTGGATTTTAGCAATCTTTGCTCTTGGATGTCTGGAACTTGTCAACTTGGCATATTATGAAAACCTCGACGGTGCCTCCAAATTGTGGTTCTCATGTTCCCATGGCACAATTGTTTGACAATTTTGCAGTACCATCGTAATTCGCAATCATTAAACTGATACACAAAGCCCACAGAACAGTGTACTACCCCCATCACAGCAGTCAAATAAAAAAAGTCACAGCGGCTTGCAATTAACAAACATTCTACACTTTCAAAGACATTCTTACTTTGCTATGGTATTAATCTTTATTATAGCTGTCTGTGGAATGGATGAGTTGAAGACCATTGCAACAAGAGCCTTTGAAACACTGCATTTAAAAGGTTATTGTTGTGTGGCACCAGATATTTACAGTGTAGCCGTGATTGAGTATTCCATTTGTCCTTTGAGATTTGCAATAATTTTTTAGCTTCACGGCAAACCATGAAATCAGTGATAGTTTCTGAGGCTTGACCTCCCCGATTCCCTTCCCAATTTGCTTCCCTCGCAAAATAAAGGAAGGCAAGGCAAGAAGAGTACTTCCAGCCCAACATGTTGATTCCTTCTATAGATCAAATACAATCCACTGTCTCCTGAAAAATAGCCCACTTGCTTCACATATTCTGGGAAAGTTTGTTCCTCTGATGGTACCTGACAAACTTAGTAGCATTAGGCTTTAATCTTTTCCAAGGCAAGATGAGGTCAATTCACCAATCCTAATACGGCCTGTTGGAGCCTGACATGACTGATGATAGGGCTACAATACTACAAATAGCTACAATGGCAGATCATAGAATCCCTACAGCACAGTGGGGTGCCATGGTGACCCAGTTGTTAGCACTGCTGCCTCACAGCACCAGGGTCCCGGTTTTGATTCCAGCCTCAGGTGACTATCTATGTGGAGTTTCCACATTCTCCCTACGTCTGCATGGGCTTCCTCCGGGTGCTCCGGTTTCCTCCCACAAATCGAAGATGTGCAGGTGAGGTGAATTGGCCACGTTAAATTGCCTGTAGTATTCAGGGATGTGTTAGTTAGGGGTAAATGTGGAGTAATAGGGTAGGGAAATGGGTTTGGGTGGGATACCCTTCAGAGGGTTGGTGTGGACTTGTTGGGCTGAAGGGCCTATTTCCACATATAGGGATTCTATACCAATCAAGTTTCCTAAACTAAATTATTCCCATTTGGCCCGTATACCTTTCCCATTCATGTACTTATCCAAACATCTTTTTTAAATGCTGTAACAGTATCCACATCTATTACTTCCTCTGGCAGTTCATTCCACATACGAAACACCTTCCATATGAAAATGTTGCCCCTCAGGTCCCTTTTCTATGTAATATTTGGGTCTCTATATCTATCGTCACCTGCCTAAATTTTAATCTGTTTCTAATTAATATTTGCCTGGCTCCTTTTTTCAAAAGGTACTAATTGGTACAGATTTAACCACACTAACCATTCCATAACCTTACTCTTCTCAGTTGGGGATAAAAGAAAAATCCTTCAAATCTCTATATCTGGGGTTGGATAATTTGTCATTGTCATCTTCCACTTGCTCAGTCCAAGTTAAAATAGACCATAAGACTAGAAGAAGATGTGAGTGCAGAAGTAGGCTAATGAGACCATCGAGTCTGCTTCACCATTCAGTGAGATGATAATCCTTGAGTCTACTTTCTTTCCTGGACCCAGAAGCCTTGGCTCCTTATTGATTAAAGTTTGTCTATCTCAGCCCTGAATGTACTTAATGTCTCAGTCTCATCAGCCCTCTGCAGTAAAGAATGCCACAGATTCACTACCCTCTAGGAGAAAAAATATTCTTCCTCATATCTGTCACAAATGGGTGACACCTTTAGTTTAAGAAAGTCTGTCAAGAAAATTATTCTGAAATGATGCTCTTGGAAGAAGAAAGAAAATATGAACATTTGACACTTGGAATCAGTGTCTAAACAGATGGTAGATATGGGAGAAATATGCATTGTATTTCAATGACATTGCCTGCAGAACTAGTGCCGTAGTCTCATTGACAATAATACTGAAATTGGAGCAACAAAAGGTCTTGCAGTAGCAGCAACTAGATATATACAAGCACTATAGCCAACAGGAATTTAACTTTTAGATGTGGTTCCTGAGGTCACCACTTGGAAGGTCCACAGTGGCAATAAACTTGACCATGCTTCTCCAAAGATCATTGAAGAGTGTTGAAAGAAGAGAACAGGAAAGATTTTGAGAATTGAATTCTAATGATTAGTGGACAGACTCACATAAATATGTTTTTTTAAAGACAAACAGGATTACTAATTTAGGTAGAGATAGATTATTTATTTAAGCAATTGGCATTGGAGACAGTAGAGAAGGTTACTAGGTTGATCCCTGGATATGGATGGATAGTCATATCAGGAGAGGTTTATTAAATTGGAATTTAGAAGAATAGGAAGTGACCTTATCGAAACACACAAGATCCTCAAGGAACGTAACAGGGGAGATGCAGAAGGGCTGCTTCACTTTGTGGAAGAGTCGAGGACCAGGGGGTAAAAGAGGGTGCCCATTTAGCACAAAGATTAGGAGGAATTCTTTCCTCAGATGGTAGTGAATCTGTGGAATTCTTTACTGCAGAGGTTGGGTCATTAAATACATTCACTGCTTGGATGAACAGATTTTTAATCAGCAAGTGAATTAAGGTTATTGGGAAGAGGCAGGAAAGTGGGGCTGAGGGTGGTCAGATCAGGTATGATTTTAATGAAGGGCAGAGCATACTGTATGAGCTGAATGATCTACTTCTGCTCCTTCACGTTATGGTCTTATGGTCTTCTAAAGGATGTAACAGCAGTGCATTTAGAAGTACTTAATAAGATCTAATACAGTCAGCCTGGGTCCATGATGGGGAAATCATGCCTGACAAATTTATTATAGTTATTTGAGATATAATAAGTATGATAGAAAAGGAAAACTAGTAGATGTAATACATTTGAATTTTCTAAAAGGTTTTCAATAAAGCATTGCATAATAGGTCACTTCAAATATATCAGAGTCTATGGTGTTGAGAGCAGCATATTAACATGAATAGAGGATTGGCTTGCTGAAAGAAGACAGAGAGGTGGCATAAAGGGATCATTATTAATGAGAGGAATAACACAGAGATCAAGGCTGGAGCCACATTTATTTACAATCATTGTTATGAATGACTTGGATGTTAGAAGTGAATGTAATATCACCAAGTTTGAGGAAGGCATAAAACTATGTGGCAAGGCAAGGAGTGTGGATGACACAAGGATTCTAGAGAGGTTAAAAATCACACAACACTAGGTTATCGTCCAACAGGTTTAATTGGAAGCACACAAGCTTTCGGAGCACTGCTCCTTCATTAGGTGATTGTCCAACACCGGCATCTCCACCAGGAGAGGGATATGGACACATTAAGTGAGTTGGCAAAAACTTATCCGATATAGTACAACGCACGGTTATGCACTTTGTCAAGAGGAATATAAGAGTTGATTATTGTTTAAATGTAGAAAGACTGCAAAATGTCCAGGGAGATTTGGAGGTCCTTGTGCATGGATCACAAAGAGTTAGCATTCGGTTTCAAAAGGGAAGGAAAATGGATTTTGTACAAAGGGAATAGAATTCAAAAATAGAGAGGCCTTGCTGAAACCATGCAAAGCACCATTTAGTCACAACTGGAATACTGTGAACAGTTTTGGTTCCCTTATCTTAAGAAAGACAAACCGGCATTGGAGGCAGTTCAGAAAAGTTTCACTGGGTTGATCTCACATATGGACGGATTTACTGATGAAAAGAGGTTGTGTAGATTTGGTCTGTATATACTGTAAGTTAGAAGGACATGCAGCAGCCTTAATGAAACATACAAGTTCATTAGGGAGCATGACAAGATAGATGCAGAGAGGTTGCTTCCTCTTATGGCAGAGTCTAGGATCTGAAGTCATAATCTTAGAATACAGGGTTCCCTATTTAAGATGTTCAATTAAGACAGAGATGGGTAGAATTTTGTTTCTCTCAGAGAGTAATTAATCTGGGGAATTCTTTACCACAAGGGGCTGTCAACACTAGGTAATTTCAAAATTCAAGACTCACAGAGACACATTTTGAATCAGTAAAGGACTCACAAGGATTACAGGGGGGAAGCAGGAATGTGGATTTCAGGATTATTGGATCAGACATGATCTCATTGAATGGTTGAGCAGATTCAACGGGTTAAATGGCTGACTTCCACTCCAATGTTTTAGTCTGATTGTGTTCATTCCTAGCACTGGCCTCATATTGAGCTTAATCCAAAGTAGTTAGTTTATAAAATGGATATGAGTGACAGAAAGCTTACATTGTTTTTTCTCTTGACTCTTATTCTGATGTAGGTGAGCACTGAACCAGATGGCTGTATTCTCTGGCTCCATGTGCACTAATGACTCCTTTGAGTACAGTATATAGCTAGATGTTGACAGATTCATGATATGCCCTGACCTCTCTGCACATTCGATACAACAAGGCAAACAGTGCAATTTTGTATATCTTTTTAAATTTGTTTTTAAGAAAGTGTCTTTCTTCAATTTTCTGAAAAAGAGTTGGATAGGAAAACAATTTCTTTCTGTTCCCTGGGATGCAAAATATCAACCCGGCATGTAATTTTAAGTGCTGTTATTGTTTGACAAACTTCAATTTTCATTATATTGGCTTAATGCATTTGGCTGTAACCATGAAACCGTATCTTATTTTCGTGATATTTTGAAGTCTGACAGCCATATTCGAAACAGGAATCATTTTCTTCTTCACTGGGGATTTCCTCATAATGGTAACAAGAAAGAAAATCAAAATCGAAAGCACTGTGGAATTTAGACTCCTAAAGTGAAGCAGGTGCTCCATTTCTAAACAGGGCTGTTGTGATCAACCAGAACACACAGGATGTTTTTCCTTCAGGAGCTGCGAAAGTAATAGAAACGAACATTACTCATACAACAGACTTTTCAACGAACATCTTCAATCTCCAAGCTGGAGTTTCTGTTGCACTTCCAGGCTGGATAACAGCTCCTTGGTGCGGTGGAGTGAAAACAGCCTTAGGTCCAGCATTCATGGATGCCAGACCATCCATTCAATGTAATCGTTCCAGAGTAAGATCACTTCATCGTTCCGAACCTGCGACAGCCGTACTTGTCCTCTAATGCCCTTATTTTGAAAAGGATCACAAAAGATTGAGGGGCTTGAAGCTGTTTTCATTAGAGAGAAGAAGGCTGAGAGGTGACTTAATTGAGACATATTAAGATAATCAGAGGGTTAGATAGGGTGGATAGTGATAGCCTTTTTCCTCGGATGGTGAAGGCTAGCACGAGGGGACAGAGCTTTAAATTGAGGGGTGATAGATACAGGACAGATGTCGGATGTAGTTCTTTTTTTACTCAGAGAGTATAGAGGTGTGGAACGCACTGCCTGCAACTGTAGTAGACTTGCTACTTTAAAGCGCATTTAAATGGTCATTTGATAAACATATAGATGAAAACGAAATAGTGTAGGTTAGATGGGCTTCAGATTGGTTCCACAGGTCAGCGCAACATCAAGGGCCTGTACTGCGCTGTAATGTTCTATGTTCTATGTTACCGCGTTAGTCTCCATGTCCACCATAAAATTTGTTTGATACTGAAGTTTGCAAACTTTCAATAGGCCTATGTTTCCCAAGTCTTTTTGAGGCTCTAACTCCTCCATCCTCCTGTGTTGTTGAGTCGTTAACCTGTGACTTTGGCTAATGCAATGGTATTGAAGCATTTGCATTAGTCCTGTAATGACTGCAAGATGCACACTGTGGGTGGAATTTTCTCCTCCCTCGTGCACTGAGAGTAATGGTAAGGAAATATGGTAGGAATGAACAACTCTGATTCTCAACATGAGACTAATATTTTTCATTTGCCCCTCAAGCTTTAAATGGCAATTTCTGAATCTCACCATAGAGTAGTGACTACCTTATTTCATGCACTTGTATCTCATTCAAATCCTAACTGACCTTATTACATGCTGTTTCCAATTCTCCACTTCACTTCTGAGAAATTAAACAGCCTTAATTCTGATTGGGTAAAACAGAGTGAGTACTTGGGGCAGAATCTCTCAGAATACCTGTCCCTGCTAACAAAAATCTGCTTCTTCAGCTGTCCCAGTGTGCTCCGTGATCATATCCTTTTTCAACTATAATTTACGTAGTTAAAAATCACGCAACACCAGGTTATAGTCCAACAGGTTTAATTGGAAGCACACGAGCTTTCAGAGCACCACTCCTTCATCAGGTGATTGTGACAACTATCTGGTGCAGGAGCGCCGCTCCGAAAGCTAGTGTGCTTCCAATTAAGCCTAGGAGAAAGTGAGGACTGCAGATGCTGGGGATCAGAGCTTAAAAATGTGTTGCTGGAAAAGCGCAGCAGGCCAGGCAGCATCAAAGGAGAAGGCGAATTGACGTTTCGGGCATAAGCCCTTCTTCTGGAATGAGGAGGGTGTGCCAAGCAAGCTAAGATAAAAGGTAGGGAGGAGGGACTTGGGGGCGGGGCGTTGGGAATGCGATAGGTGCGTTCAACACTCCCTTTGGAACTCAGGAGCAAGTTGTATAGTTATAGAGTCATAGAGTCATAAAGATGAACAGCATGGAAACAGACCCTTCAATCCAAATCGTCCATGCCGACCAGATATTCTGAATTAATCTAGTCCCATTTGCCAGCACTTGGCCCATATCCCTCTAAATCCTTCCTATTTTTGCTTTTTAAATGTGGTAATTGTACCAGCTTCTGCCACTTCCTCTGATAGCTCATTCCATACACGCACCACCCTCTGTGTGAAAACGTTGCCCCCGAGTTCCTGTTTTATCTTTCCCCTCTCACCCTAAACCTTTGCCCTCTAGCTCTGGACTCCCTCAGCCCAAGGCAAAGACTGTCTATTTATCCTATCCATGTCCCTCATGATTTTATAAGGTCACCTCTCAGCCTCCAACACTCCAGGGAAAACAGCCTCAACCTAGTTCAAACACCAGAACTCTGGCAACATCCTTGTAAATCTTTTCTGAACCCTTTCAAGTTTCACAACATCTTTCCGATAGAAAGGAGACCAGAATTGCACGCAATATTCCAACAGTGGCCTAACTAATGTCCTGTGCAGCCATAACATGAACTCCCAACTCCTGCACTCAATACTCTGACCAATAAAGGAAAGCATACTAAATGCCTTCTTCACTATCCTATCTACCTGCGACTCCAGTTTCAAAGAGCTATGAACCCACACTCCAAGGTCTCTTTGTTCAGCAACACTCCCTAGGACCTTACCATTAAGTGTATAAGTCCTGCTAAGGTTTGCTTTCCCAAAATGCAGCACCTCGCATTTATCTGAATTAAACTCCATCCGCCACTTCTCAGACCATTGGCCCATATAGTCAAGATCCTGTTGTAATCTGAGGTATCCCTCTTCACTGTTCACTGCACCTCCAATTTTGGTGTCATCTACTAACTTACTAACTAAACCGCTTGTGCTCACATCGAAATCATTTATATAAATGACAAAAGGTAGTGGACCCAGTACCGATCCTTGTAGCACTCCACTGGTCACAGGCCTCCAGTCTGAAAAACCCCCCACCACCACCCTCTGTCTTGGTATTGATTGAGGATTGGCTGTCTGACAGAAGGCAGAGAGTTGGGATAAAAGGTTCTTTTTCGGAATGGCAGCCAGTGACAAGCGGTGTCCCACAGAGTGCAGTGTTGGGGCCGTAGCTGTTCACGATATATATTAATGATCTGGATGAAGGAACAGGGGGCATTCTAGCGAAGTTTGCCGATAATACGAAGTTAGGTGGAATGGCAGATAATACTGAGGAAGTGGGGAGGCTGCAGAAGGATCTAGACAATTTGGGAGAGTGGCCCAGGAAATGGCTGATGGAATTCAATGTGAGCAAATGTGAGGTCTTGTACTTTGGAAAAAAAAGAATACAAGCATGGACTACTTTCTAAACATTGAGAAAATTCATAAAGCCAAAGTACAAAGGGATCTGGGAGTGCTTGTCAAGGATTCTCTAAAGGTAAACATGCAGGTTGAGTCCGTGATTAAGAAAGCGAATGCAATGTTGTCATTTAACTCAAGAGGGTTGGAATATAAAAGCACTGTTGTGCTACTGAGACTTTATAAAGGTCTGGTTAGGCCCCATTTGGAGTACTGTGTCCAGTTTTGGACCCCACATCTCAGGAAGGACATACTGGCACTGGAGCATGTCCAACGAAGATTCACACGGATGATCCCTGGAATGGTAGGTCTAACATACGAGGAACAGCTGAGGATCCTGGGATTGTACTCATTGGAGTTTAGAAGATTAAGGGGAGATCGAATAGAAACTTACAAGATAATACATGGCTTGGAAAGGGTGGACGTTAGGAAATTGTTTCCGTTAAGCGAGGAGACTAGGGCCGTGGACACAGCCTTAGAATTAGAGGGGGTCAATTCAGAACAGAAATACAGTAACATTTCTTCAGCCAGAGAGTGGTGGGCCTGTGGAATTCTATGCCGCAGAGTGCAGTGGAGACTGGTACACTAAATGTCTTCAAGGCAGAGATTGATAAATTCTTGATGTCACGAGGAATTAAGGGCTACTGGGAGAATGCGGGTAAGTGGAGTTGAAATGCCCATCAGCCATGATTGAATGGCGGAGTGGACTCGATGGGCCGAATGTTCTTACGGTCTTATGGTCTTTTACCTTTGAGCCAGTTCTGTATCCAAATGGTGCGCTCTCCCTGTATTCCATGAGATCTAACTTTGTTAAACAGTCTCCCATGGGGAATCTTGTCAAACATCTTACTGAACTGAAAATGTGTTGCTGGTTAAAGCACAGCAGGTCAGTCAGCATCCAAGGAACAGGAAATTCGACATTTCGGGCCAGAGCCCTTCATCAGGAATGATGAATGATGAAGGGCTCCGGCCCGAAACGTCGAATTTCCTGTTCCTTGGATGCTGCCTGACCTGCTGTGCTTTAACCAGCAACACATTTTCAGCTCTGATCTCCAGCATCTGCAGACCTCACTTTTTACTCAAACATCTTACTGAAGTCCATATAAATCACGTTTACCACTCTGTCCTCATCAATCCTCCTTGTTACCTACTGAATGGTTTGACTTAAGGTTCAAGCCCTCCACACTGTACTGAGGTTCGAGTTTTCTGTGTTTAAGTGAGCTTCAAGTTCTCTGTGTCTATTGGGATTCGAGTTTTCTGTGTTTAAGTGGAATTCAGGTTCTCTGTGTCTATTGGGATTCAAGTTTTCTGTGTTTAAGTGGAATTCAGGTTCTCTGCGTTTGGGTGGGATTCAAGCCCCTGTGAGGAGTAAAGTGAGACAGGGGTTAAAGTCCCCGAGTGGTGAAATTTGAGGCTCTTGATCTGGGGGAAGAGATTGGCTTGGACTGTGGCACCATGTGGTCCACTGCGAGGGCTTTCTCTTTTTATATGTGTAATTCCAATGAGAGGATGCAAACAACAAATGGTAAAGAGCTGAAATTAATGCTGAACTACTTGGGTTGGAAAGGGAAAGTTTTAACATAAATTGTGCCATGCTGAGATTGTTGTTTAAAAATGTTTGTTTGTTAAAATACTGGTTCAAAAAATCCTTTTAAGTAACTGTTTTGCCTTGTTTGAATCAGGATCTCAATTCAATGTGTTTTTTGGGCTATGTAATGGTGTAGATTTTGTTTTCACATTGAAATTGTTCAGCATTATGTCCTTTTTAAAATTATCAAGTTTGTAACCTTAAAACAAATTGATTGAGTGCTTTGAGCCCGAGTTGTTTGAAATTCTACATGCCTGTTTCAAAAAAATCATTTGGGTCAGTGGCCATGCTGTGGCCAAATGAGAGTATTGTATGAAAATATCTTTGCTGCTGCTGTGTTTTTAATGCAGAGTGTTCACAAAAAGAGGAGTGCATTTTGAGTTTGATGTTTTGTTAAGATTTTAGAGAATATTAGAACTTAATGCTGAGCTGTTTCAGTTCTGTTAGTTATTGGTAAGACTTCATTGCCCCCCCTTCATATTTCAAATTCAAAGAATGTTGAGATCTCTATCCAAGCTGCCACTCTAATTCTGGCTGTTTTATTTGGGAAGTTTTGTTTGCAGAGTGTATTTTAAAATATTCAGCATTGGTTTCCAACAAATATTTGGGAATTAAATCTGAACTGAAACTGCCTTTTCAATTGCTAAAGCACAGGAAACATTTTATTGTTTTCTTGCTGTTCCAGACTTTTAAAATATTTATCCTGACAGCCACCACATTCGCCAAGTATCAATTTGTTAAAAGAAAATAATTTTTGAATCACTTGAATGGGGTCCCCCGAGAGTTTGATTTTAGGATTGTTGTTTATAATTGACTGAATTGTTTAGGCAGTACAATTTAGATGTTTATGGATTGTATAAAACCTGATAATGGATGGGTGGCACGGTGGCTCAGTGGCCATGCTAAATTGTCCATAGTGTTAGGTGCATTAGTCAGAGGGAGGTGGGTTACTCTTCGGAGTGTTGGTGTGGACCTGTTGGGCCGAAGGGCCTGTTTCTACACTGTAAGGAATCTAATTTAATCATAAATAGTGAACAGAGTAACAGAATTCAAGAATTGAAAATATATTGATAGGCAGACACAATTTAGTGTAGTTAAGTGTGCGACTGTCTTCATAGTGATAATCATCTTGGCAAGAAAGGAATGAGAAAGGAAACGCAAAGATACTTTCAGCAGCTAACACCTTCTCTCGAGTTTCCCTATTCATAGGTAAAGCACGCCTTCGGACCATCGTCCACCCCTCCACAACCTGATCCAACGGATTCCATCAGCTCCCCAGTCATGAGCATGAAAAGTGAAGTTAACAACAGTGAAGAGGAGGTCAGTCCGTTTGTTGTCAGTGGCTTTCCTACGGACATTAACCTACATGAGCTTTAAGTTGTCTTTCGACCATTGAAGTGGTATGAAGGTTCACTGATCAAGCTAACATCACAGTTCACTTTGTTACATTTAACAGCAGAGCGAGAGCAGAAGCAGCAAAGAATGTTGCATTCACCTAACCTGCAGATGCAGCTGCTGCACGAACGGATGCTCTGGTATCCTCAGCTGAAGCATCTCTGTAAGGGCGGAAGTCTTGTCAGTTTTGTGAAACATTTAACTGCCCTTATCCAAGAATTCAGTTTTCTCTTTGGTGATGTACAAGGATAGATTGAATTTTGTATTCAGGGTGGACTTTACTGAAGGGGATTTTGGAGAACTGGTTCATTTCCACTTGACTTAGAGGGGATGGAGTGGTCACTAAGAACTGTGGATTTAAGAACGTAACTGTTGATTTTTTTTGCACATGGAGGAATTCTTCAAACTGTAATTACTATAATGGACTTGAAATTTTTGTTGTTATAATCATTGTATGCTGTGTGTCAATAACTTGCTGAAATACTGGCTGTCAGAGTCTTATGAAAGCTGGTAATGTCATTTGTTATCATGAAATGATAAAAGGGGGAATGAGAATGTGTATGGGGTATAAGCAGGCAGGGAAAAAGTTAAGTTCTGAGTTTTGTGAGGCAGGAGGTTCAGCTGAGTGCAAGCGGGTTAAGAGTTAAGTTCTGAGTTTTGTTTAACAAGAGGTTCAGCTGAGCATGACTCAGATCAGATAAGAACTTACAGTTAACAATGGGGTGCCAATGCAAGGGTAATGAGTTAACAAGGTGGAAAAGCAGTTACTATGTAGAGCCATTTAACAATATTGGAAGCATTCAGTATGTCAGTCAACAAGGTGAAAAGTGTTTATTATGTGAAGTCCGTTATTCATAATGTAATAGTAGATGGCTTAATCTTTACTATTGACACTTGCTGATTGTAACAGTCACCCAAATATTATGTATGTTGCCTTCCCTGGATGCTCCTCGCTGTAAAATGACTATATAGTTCACTGAGAGACTGCTGTTCCAGAGAAGACCATGAACTCATATCCCTGTGCACATGGGCAGTCATTTTCTCTCCTTCCAGGGTCCAGAATAAAGATGGAGGTAAAACTGCACAGTGTCTCTGAACAATTTGCTTCACCTGAGAGGGTGGAGGTGGGGGTGGGGGTGGGGGTGAGGGGGGTGAAACAGGATGACAATACCAGGACCTTATCATTGAATGTCTAAGTCCTGACCTGATTTGCCTTTCCCAAATGCAGCACCTCACATTTATCTAAATTAAACCCATCTTCTGCCAAGTCAGCTATCACAATGCTTTTGCACTCACATGTATTTTATAGCTGAACTTTCTTTCTGAGCCCTCACTAATTTCAGTTCTTAATTGGAGGCTGGTTGTGTCTGTCTACTTCACATTTCATTCTTAGCATTTGCTGACCTCAGCTCTGACTTCCAGCAGCTACATAATTTGCATTGCGTTTGTAAAAAGAGGGCCAGGCAGACAGATTGTGATATTGGACAGCATTGTATGGTTAATCTATCAGTCAGACTGATGCCATCATATGACATGTGCATCGCATGTCACACCAACATCATACCTGCAACATGTGCCAGCAGTTCCCGCAGTAAACCTACCATATATGTGCTGTGTGAATGACAAGGGGGTGCAGTCCTTAGCGTGATAAAGGGAGACTTTAAGCAGGGGTCCTATCATAAGCAGTCAAGACTTAAAATGTCAAAGGATAATTTTTAGATTTATATACCTTGAGAAAATATGTGAATTTTATAATTATGGAGAAATGTTAATATTCAACAAATGTTAATATTCAACAAGTAGCTTTTCAAGGTCTATGAGAGAGATCAGAAGTAGTAATCAAGTTAGTGGGAGATTGGCACTAGGTAGAAATATTCATTTAACGAGCCAGTGCAGGCAAGATGGGCTGAGAGTCGTCCTTCTGCACAAGAACAATTCTCAATAGAATAGCCTTTATTGTCAAGGTTAGGGTGGTGCTAGAAAAGCACAGCAGGTCAGACAGCATTCGAGGAGCAGGAAAATCAATGTTTCAGGCAAGAGACCTTCATCGGAAATGAGGCAGTGAGCCTCCGGGGTGGGGAGATAAATGGGCGGGGGTGGGGGGGGTGGGAGGGGTGGGAGGGGAGGTGTTGGAAGGTAGCTAAGAGTGTGATAGGCAGTAGGTGGATGGAAGTGGGGATGAAGGTGATAGGTCTGAGAGGAGGGTGGAGCAGATAGGTTGGAAGGAAGATTGGCTGTAGGACAGGTCATGAGGATGGTGTTGAGCTGGAAGTTTGGAACTGGGGTAACGTGGAGGGAGGGTAAATGAGGAAACTGTTAGAGTCCACATTGATGCCCTGGGGTTGAAGTGTTCCGAGGCAGAAGATGAGGCGTTCTTCCTCCAGGCGTCTGGTGGTGAGGGAGCAGCAATGGAGGAGGCCCAGGACCTGCATGTCCTTGGCAGAGTGGAAGGGGGAGTTGAAATGTTCAGCTATGGGGTGCGGGTGTCCCAGACATGTTCCCTAAAGCGGTCTCCGAGAAGGTGTCCTGTCTCTCCAATGTAAAGGAGACCATATCGGGAGCAACGGATACAATAAATGACATTTGTGGAAGTGCAGGTGAACCTTTGATGGATGTGGAAGGCTCCTTTGGGGCCTTGGATGGAAGTGAGGGAGGAGGTGTGGGCACAGGTTTTGCAATTCCTGCAGTGAAAGGGGAAGGTGCCAGGAAGGTAGGACCTGACCAGGCAGTCACAGAGAGAACGGTCTTTGCAGACAGCAGATAGGTGTAAGTAGGGAAATATATCCCTGATGGTGGAGTCCGTTTGAAGGTGGCGGAAATATCGGCGGATGATGCAGTTTATGCGGAGGTTGGTAGGGTGGAAAATGAGGACCATGGGAGTTTTGTCCTTGGAGGGGTGAGGTTTGAGGGCAGAAATGCGGGATGTGAATGAGATGTGTTGGAGGGCATCTTCGACCATGTGTGAGGGGAAATTACAGTACTTAAAGAAGGAGGCTATCTGGTGTTTTCTATGGTGGAAGTGGTCCTCCTTGGAGCAGATTCAGTGGAGGCGGAGGAATTGGGAATACATTTTGTCATGTGCACTCACATGAATGAAAAGTTCATAATGTCTCCTCTTGGCACCACCTTAAGTACAGGGTACCTAGATACTTTAAGTACTGTTACAGAATTGAAATAGTTAAAAAAAAGAAAGACTAGCATGGGAATACAGAGTTTAAAAGTTCAAAATAAGAACAAAAAGTATCTTTAAAACACTCAAATAATAGTCTTTTTTCACTGAGTCCATGTCCGCCGGTGTTCAGAACATGAGGCCACACTACTCCACACACTGGCCTCTATTCAGGACCTGTCCCCCAGGGCTGGCCTTTGCTCACTCTGCTCCAGCTGCAGCTCCAGTCACAAATCCGCTTGCACTCGCTCTGCCTCTACTCTGGGCTCCCAGCTTGGCCTGCACTCACTCCTCTCCCCGCTTTGAGTTCCCAGCTTGTCCTGCATTCATACCACTCCCCACTCTGGGCTCCAGTGTCCTGCCACTCCATTCCCTCCAGGCAGGGCAGGATGAGGGGGGAAAGAAAAACTGCAGCAAGAGTCATAAAAAGAGAAAAGAAAAGGAGTTTGCAAGCACAGGAGCTCCAGCTGAAGGATCTCACACTGTCTCTATCTTAACTGGCATGTTAGTACACTGTTAAGAGTCTAATTGTACTTTATTCAGCAATTATAATGTTCATAAAGGCTAAGTATCTAAAAGTCCTCATCAATTTGACTGACTTGCACATATTTGCCTATGGGAGCAGGATGCACTAAGGAAGCTAATGCTGCAATTTCTAATGTAGATAGGAAGTTGTAGGATGAGTGAGATCGAGTTGGTACAGGTTTAAAGTTTTCTGCAAAAGAAGCAAATGTGAAGTAAGAGAAAGCTTTTCACACAGCAAGTGGTCAGGCTCTGGAATGCACTGCCTGGAATTCTAATGTTCAATTAAGGTATTTTTTTTTAATGGAAACTTCATGCAGTGGTACAGGGAAAGGACATTAAAGAAATTGGCATTAAGTTAAAGTGTTTGTCCACGGGGCAGTGGGGTTGCTTTGTGTGTGTGTTCCTTCCCCTCACAGCCAGCCAAGGCCCCAAAGGAGCCTTCTACATCCATCAGAGTTTTACCTACACTTCCACACCTGTCATTTACTGTATCCGTTGCTTCCAATGTAGCGTTTCGACACTGGGATGACAGGGCGCCTATTTGTGTAACGCTTCAGAGAATATCTCTGGGGCACATGCACGAAGCAAACCCACCACCTCATGGCCAAACACTTAAACTCACCCTCCCAATTAGCCAAGAACATGCAGGTCCTGAGCCTCCTCAATCATCAAACCCCAACCACCTGACACCTAGAGGAAGAAAACCTCACCTTCCTCCTTGGGACCATCCAACCACACAGGATTAATGTGGACTTCACCAGTTTCCTCATTTCCCCTCCCCCACCTTATCCCAGATTTAACCTTCTAACTCGGCACCGCCCTCATGACCTGTCCTACCTGTCCAACTTCCTTCCCACCTATCCGCTCCACCCTCCTCCCCAGCCTATCACCATTACCCCCACCTTCAGCTACCTACTGCGCTCTCAGCTACCTTTCCACCAGCCCCACCCTCCCTCCCATTTATCTCCTTAGAAATAGGAGTAGGCTATTCAATCTTGAGTCATTTCTGTCATTCAATTAGTTCATAACTGTTCTGTATAATTTTCACCACTGATATTAGTTGTTATTCACTGAGTCTCCCCCAATTAAACTAAGTGCCCTTTTAATCTGAACTTGCTACGGACAGGGATTAAAGAATGACTTTTAAAATCATTTTTCTTCTCATTCATTTCCATTTACCAACTTCCTGCCAACCCTTCTTTATTTGCAACTGAGGAGTTTAATGTCTTTGTTTATCAGCATGGATCTTTTGGCTCATGAGTCCATTGCTGGATGACCAAGTGGTTCTTCATGAAATTTTGTATTGACCAGCTATTCAACCTGGGAAGGCATCTAAATCAAACTTTATACACTTCTCTCCTCCACAGACACAAACACACATCCCTTTAGCAGAGTTTTCCAATGAATGATCTGGAATCAGTTTACCTTGCTTCATTTCCACCTTTTATGCTCTTTCTATCGCTTCAGCTTATGTTCAGCTAACTAAGCTTCACTGGAAGATTGAACCTAGAACCTTAGTATTTTCTCTGGACAAAATCCATATTATGCTTTTGGGAGCACAACCTGATGACAACGAAAGATCATTCCATTCTTCTTTGTTTTCCCTTCATTTAATTTTAGTTTCGTTGTCGAACCACACACCTCAGATTAACAGAAGTTCAAAGATGTTCCAGTTAAGAGCGGAGTTGAATTGTAATCATATTTACTAGGAATGTAGCCAGGCAGCACAGAACCAAACAAATTTCTGATCTGCTGTTAGAAGGACAGGCAATCACTTTTGCTTTGGTACAGAGAATCTATGTTGCCAGTTGTGTGAGCGTAGGAGGATGGTGCACCTGCTGTTAATCAAGGAACATCAGTTCCTTGATAAAATACTCAGTCACATCAGACGAGAAAGATTTACCCCCTTCTGTTTCCCAAAAGAGCAATGAGAAACACTTGTTTCCTCAGATACGGCTTCACTGAATTATTTTAACATTCAACAATTATCTGACTGCTTTTGCATGAACAACACAGAACTTTATTTTTCATCAACTTACTACAGACTGAACATGTGGTCTTACACCTCCACATTCAGCCAGTCACAGCCTCTGTGGTCATGATGAAATGGTCATGATAAAACTTTTGTTTCCTCAATTTCTTTCACTTGCAGAATGTTAAGGGTGATGCCAGTCAGGGAATTGGCAAGTCCCAGACTTTGGCAAACTGAAGTGGAGATTTTTTTAATTCATATTTATTCACAGGATGAGGGTGCTGCTTGCCAAACCAGCATTCAATGCCCATCCCTAATTGCCCAGAAAGCAGTTTAGAATCAGCCACTTTACTGTGGATCTAGAGTTACATGTAGGCCAGACTGGGTAAGGATGGCAGTTTCCTTCCCTAAAGGACAATAGTGAACCAGATGGGTTTTTCCAACAATTGACAATGGATTCACGATCATCGTTAGACTCTTACTTCTAGATTCTGGTAGGAATGTTCAGTTACTAAGCTACATATAAACCAAGGTGGTGTCATCACCATGCATCTGTACAGATCAGAGTTAAGAATCTTGCACCACTTTAACACCATGACCATCTTTACTTGCACTGTGTAAAGATGTGTTACTGAGATTGTCAACTGGGTCTACAGCGATATCCTTAAGTATTGAAAAAAATAGCTGAAATAAGTTGATTCTTCTGCAGCATATGATTTGATTTGCTCTATCCCATGCTGTATTCACACTATCTAATCTCTGTTTTCTCTCAGATTCCACTGAAGTCAGATTCAATCAGTTTTATTCCCGATTCCATCGGGACCAGTTCAATCTGATTGATTACAAGCCACCTAATATTTTTTTGCCTGAATGAAAAGTTTGCAAAGCCCCCTCTACCTAAGTGTAACTGCAGCATTTCTTCTGCAAGTGAAGATTTGTATAGCATTTCAGTGGCTAAATGAAATAACTATTGTTAAGTCAGCATTTAAAAAGCAAAAATTCCCTTTCAGTAATGAATCTTACGAAGAAAATACATTAATTTGATTCAATGGCTCTGCTATTAGGAAAAATATACCATGCATCTACTGGAAGTATCTCAGAACATTTTTCAAAGTAATATTGAAAAAACATCACAGATTTTAAAAATACTGCAGTAAGTAATGTGCATTAGTCTGATTGCAGCTCCTCCTAACCTCTAAGCTTTTCACTGTATTTGATTAGTAGAAAATGCAGGTTGGCTACTTCATCCCATTAGACAAGCACTCATGTTAAATCTTCTCACTAGATTACATTTGCATTAAAATTATTAATCATTCTAAATGCCACTGTAATCACATTTCAATTTTCTATAACATCACTTATTTTTAAAAAGAGTTAAAAATAACCCCGAATTATTCTACTATTGTCAATAAATTATAATCATGCATGATGCCTAATTGTGACTTAGACATTGGGAAACATGTTTTGCTCAGCAGCAGTTTGCTGTCTAAAAACATTCTAATAGACTAATGTAATCTTTTAAATTCTATGTGATCCTTGGCATATTTTTAAGTATTTTTTTTCTTTTGCTCTTTGCAAACAATGTGCGACTGAATGTTTTCCATTTTTAAAGCGCAATGACTTCCAATTCAGAGGCAAGATAGCTCAGATGAACTTCAGATTTAGAATGTACCTTAATTCTTAACTTCAAATGAGCACCCCAACTGCTCAAGCAAGAGATACCCATTGTCCCTGACCAGTCTTCCTAATGGCCTTACTGTTCAGATTACTGAATGCCATGTTAATTAGCATTAAACTCTGAGCAATTTTGTGCCCGCATCTTTTCAGAATTGGTTTGAAAATAATTGTCCAAACAATCTGCACTGACAATCCACAAAAGTGACTTGGGACAGAACAGGGATTAAGTTGGATTAGCACTACAGATTGAGCAGAGAATGAATGTTGCTCATCAATTACAACCTCAAAACAACATTGAAGCAACGTCATGGGGAGGGCCTGGATTTGCTCCTTTGGGGCAGAAAAAATAGATTATGTTCATTCACTTAAAATGTGGGCATCACTGGATGGGCCTGCATTTATTTCTGATCCATAGCTGCCCTTGAGAAGGTGGCAATGCGCTGCTTTCTTGAACCACTGCAGTCCACGAACTGTGGGTTGACCCAGGAAGCCATTAGGGAGGGAGTTCCAGGATGTTGGCCCAACGACGATGAAAGAATGGTGATATATTTCCAGGTCAGGATGGTGAGTGGCCTGGCAGGGAGCTGGCAGGAAGTGACTGCTGATGGACACTGTATCAGAGTGCCAAAACCACCTCTGGAGAGGAGCAACAACTCATGGGGAATTTCAAAGCAGCACCCCATTATACTGGATACAGAAAGACATTCACCATCCAAATAAGTTCTGCAAGTAGGTGTGGCAACTGGAGGGACAGGCAGATCCTATTTGACATGAGAACATCTGGTTATCTTGGAAGCTAAGTAAGAGAGAAGATGATTCAACATGAAGGTGCCCCATTTTTAATATAACATTCAATTCAGTCATTAGGTCATTGGTGTGGGGATGTAACCCAGACATGCAGGGTACTGGACCTGCCATAGACCAAATTCCCAGCAGCTAATCTAGCCCCAGTCTCCAGAGAGAATCTGGAAAAATTTAGCTGGCTTTCTTTACCTGGCAGAAACTGAGAGAAAGTGAGGACTGCAGATGCTGGACAGTCCCAGATTCAACTCTCCAATTTGGCACCACCCTCTTGACCTATCCTATCTACCCATTTTCCTTCCCACCTATCTGCTCCACCTTCCTCACTATCACCCCCCACCTGCATCCAGCTATTGCCTTCCCAGCTACCTTCCCCCTGCTCTACACTCATCCTCCTATTTATCTCTTAGCCCCCATCCCCCCCACATTCCTGGTGAAGGGCTTATGCCCGAAACATCTACTGTCCTGCTCATCAGATGCTGCCTGACCTGTTGTGCTTTTCTAGCATCACACCTTTCGACTCTTCTTCAACTGGCCTCAATTAGACTCCTAATGAGTCTGAAATAAAAACTGACAATGCCACAAGATCCTTTGAGAGAGGAACAGAGTTAAAGTTTGAGGTTGATGACGTGATATCAGAGTCCAGCTTTAGAAACAGGCTGGAGCTGGGGAACCATCAGAAGAGGGTATTTGTATCTCCTGCTTGCCTCCAAAATCCATCCCATGGTTTTTGGCTTTCCTATGCTAATGAATAAGATCTAAATGCTGGTCTTTAGCAAGGAGCAGTAGAATGCCATATGAAAGCGCTAACTGTGTAACAAGACAAAGAGTATCCATGAATTACCAAAAAACAACTGTGGTGTGCAAAGGAGAAAAGATGGGCGGCACGATGGCACAGCAGTTAGCACTGCTGCCTCACAGTGCCAGGGACCCAGGTTCAATTCCTGCCTTGGGCAACTGTCTGTGAGGAATTTGCAAATTCTCCCCATGTGTGTGTGGGTTTCCTCTGGGTGCTCCAGTTTCTTCCCACAGTCCAAAGCTGTGCAGGTTAGGTGAATTGGCCATGCTAAATTGCCCGTAATGGGAAATGTATGGGAATGGATTGCTCTTAGGAGGGTCAGTGTGGACTTGTTGGGCGAAGGGCCTGTTTCCACACTGTAAGTAACCTACTCTAAATAATAAAAAGGCCAAGAACTGGCTTGATGAAAACAGAAATTGCTGGAAAGTCTCAACTGGTCTGGCAGCATCTATGGAGAGAAATTAGAGTTGATGTTCTGGGTCCAGTGACCCTTCTTCAGAACTGGGAGAGTTCATGGACAGAATTAGATCAGTTTAGCTAACTTAAAATTTCAACCAGTATTATTAGGAATAGATGTGTGAGAAAGCCTGAAAATAAGTTATGGGGATGTTATGGAGAGGAAGACGTTTTAATATCATTAAGTAGTGAGGCAGATGAATAGCATATAGTTTACAGTCCAACAGCAGAGACAGAGCAAAGAAAACCTGGCTCAAATTAGGAACTGAATACATCTTAAGATGCTGAATTCACTGGATGTCCTGTCCATTGATAGTCAATAAAAAATAAATAGAAATCAGGTTCCCCTGAATGCTTTCAACTGCTGTGTGTTTTGAAAATTGATTTTCAATTTAAATATCGCGATTAACGTGTTGTCACCAATACATTGTGTAGGCATGGTTTGGAGATGCCGGTGTTGGACTGGGGTGTACAAAATCACACAACACCAGATTATAGTCCAACTGGTTTAATTGGAAGCACTAGCTTTCGAAGCACAGAGCACAAATACAGGTTGTCGGTGGCTTTTTATAGGCCAGAAGCTTTTTCCTTTGTAGCCTGGAGTTAGGGCTGTTGTTACTTGGTAGATATTGTAGGAGCAGCAGTGACCTCTAAAACTTTATGTTTCAAACTTGTAATTTCAAAAAGGCAGCTGGTTTCAATGCATTGGGAGTCATGTGACTAAGCCTCCTGGAGGAGGAGAAACAGTTGCCCTCATGATAAAAGTTTGCCTTACAGATAGCCAGATGTACATTGTCTATTCTAGGATTAAGAGGAAAGTCATTAACACACCTTCTCATAAGGATGGGCGTAATTTGCAATTCTATATATTGTGGCTTTCTCGTGGAGACAATCATTGCTGCAATAGATATAAAAACAAAATGTGCTAGAGCAACTCTATGGGTCTGACAACATCAATGGAGAGGAGAGGGAAATAGAGTTAACAATTTGGGATTGTATTCATTGGAGTTTAGAAGATTAAGGAGAGATTTAATAGAAACTTACAAGATAATACATGGCTTGGAAAGGGTGGACACTAGGAAATTGTTTCCGTTAGACGAGGAGATGAGGACCCATGGACACAGCCTTAGAATTAGAGGGGGTCAATTCAGAACAGAAATACAGTAACATTTCTTCAGCCAGAGAGTGGTGGGCCTGTGGAATTCATTGCCGTGGAGTGCAGTGGAGGCCGGTACGCTAAATGTCTTCAAGGCAGAGATTGATAAATTCTTGATGTCACAAGGAATTAAGGGCTACGGGGAGAATGCTGGTAAGTAGAGTTGAAATGTCCATCAGCTATGATTGAATGGCGGAGTGGACTCGATGGGCCGAATGGCTTTACTTCCACTCCTATGTCTTATGGTCTTATGGTTTTAATTTGAATCCAATGACTTTCCTTCAGAATGCATAAATGATTTAGTCTTGAATGTAGAAAGGTTCATCAGCACATTCACAAATTATAACAAAAATTGATGGTGTGGCAAATAGTGAGGATAGGCTTAGATTACAGAAGAATATAAATGGGCTGGTCAGATGGGCTGATCAGTGGCAAATGATTCAATATGAATAAGTGTGAGGAGATGCCATAGGGCAGGACAAAGAAGGAGAGGGAATATATGAGGAACAGTAGGACCCTGGCAGGATCTGAGGGACCTTGGCTTACATGTGTACCTGTCCCTTTCAGGTAGATGTTGTGCTTAAGATGGCAAATGGAATACTTGCCTTTATTAGCCAAGATAGAGTTTTACAGCAGAAAGGTTATGCTGAAACTGTATAAACTGTTGGCTAGGCCACAGCTAGATTACTGTGTGCAGCCCTGAAATCTACATTACAGGAGCAACATGTTTACACTGGAGAAGGTGCACAGGATATTTACAAGGATGCTTCCTGGGCTGGAGAGTTTCAGTTATGAAGAGAGATTGGATTGAGAATGGTTGTTTTCCTTAGAGCAGACATAAATGATTTAGTCTTGACTTCGTGATACAACTCAAGAGGGGGCAATTTGGTGCATTATGTATGTGTCAGCTCTTTCTATTAGCTATCTAATTAGTCCCACTCATCCTAGTTTTCCCAACAGCTCTGTTAGTTGATGCCACAACCATGCCAAGTATCCAGTTATTAGTATGAAGGTAATTATCCAATTTCACAGGCATAGAGTCATACAGCAAAGAAAATGACCCTTGTTCCAACTAGTGCACATTGACTATGTTCCCAAACCAAAGCAGTCCAACATGTCTGTGTTTGGAACATATCCCTGCAAACCCTCCCTATCCATGTACTTATCCAAATGCCTTTTAAACATTGTAACTGCGTCCTCTGGCAGTTCATTCCATGCACAAACACTCTCTGTGTAAAAACATTGCCCCTTGCGTCCTTTTTAAATCTCTCTCCTCTTACATTAAAAATATGCCGCTAATTTTGAACTCCCCCGAGGGTAAAGACCCTTGCTCTTCACTTTATCTATGCCGCTCATGATTGTACAAACCTGTATTAGGTCACCCTTCAACCTCCTGTGCTCCAGTGAAACCTCCTATGCCCTAACTTATCCAGACTTTCTTTCTAACTCAAACCCTCCATTCCTGGCAACATTCTGGTAAATCTTTTCTGAATCCTCTCCAATTTAATAATATCCTACCTGTAGCAGGGTGACCAGAACTGCACGTAGGTGATATCCAAATGGAGAGGCCTTAACAATGTCCTGTACAACTTCAACATGATGTCCCGACTTCTGTACTCAAAGGTCTGAACAATGAAGGCAAGTGTGCTAAATGCCTTCTTAATTATCCTGTCTACATGTTATGCAAATTTCAAAGAATTGTTTACCTGAACCCCTTGGTCTCTCTGTTCTACAACACTACCAGAGACTCATGTCTTGGGCAGCACGGTGGCACAGTGGTTAGCACTGCTGCCTCACAGCGCCTGTAGACCCGGGTTCAATTCCCGACTCAGGCGACTGACTGTGTGGAGTTTGCACGTTCTCCCCGTGTCTGCGTGGGTTTCCTCTGGGTGCTCCGGTTTCCTCCCACAGTCACAAAGATGTGCGGGTCAGGTGAATTGGTCAAGCTAAATTGTCCGTAGTGTTAGGTAAGGGGTAAATGTATGGGTGGGTTGCGCTTTGGCGGGTCGGTGTGGGCTTGTTGGGCCGAAGGGCCTGTTTCCACACTGTAAGTCTAATCACTCTACCTTAATTGCATGAGTCCTGCCCTGATTTATTTTCCCAAATGCAACACCTTGCATTTATCCAAATTAAACTGCATCTGCCACTCCCCACCCCATTGACTCAGTTGATCAAGATCTCTTTGTAATCTAAGATAACCTTCTTCACTGTTCACTATACCAACAATTTTTGTGTCATCTGCAAACTTACAAATTATGCTTCCTAAATTCTCATCCAAATCCTTTGTATAAATGATAAACAAAAATGAACTTAGTACTGATCCCTGTACTGAACATCATTGGTCACAGGGCTCCAGTCCAAAAACAACCCTCCACCACCATCCTCTGTCTCCTACAGTCAAGCCAATAATGTATCTAATTGTCAAATTCATCCTGGATCCCATGCTACTTAACTTTACCAATACAAGATGGCTGTATTGTGGTGACAAATTAAAGCTTTCCATTGTATTTTATTGCATTCTTATATAAAATACACATGACAATAAAATCAAAATCAAATAAAATTAAAATCAAATCATTCAGATAAAGTAGGTAAATAAAGTTTAGACCATAAGTTTGCATGTTACCAATCCCAATCTCAATGGATGTGGGTATTGTACACCCCAACTGTCACATCTGAATATCAGGGATAACAAATTTCTAATATAGCTTTGTTCTATATGTTGTGTTCAAGTATACATACCTCAGCTGGATATCCTAAAATAGATTATTTGAGATATCAATTTGTAAGGCACATTACACACAAGGCCACAACAAAGTTATTTAGTAAGCAGGCTACAGTTGCTTTTGTTGAGACTATCTTAATTTTCTTTATTATTATAGTTCTTTAACAATTCTTCCTGAGAAGGTACACATGAAATTGTGACTGCAGTTGCTTGGAATATTTCCTACAATCAACGTTGACTGTGTTAGAGTCACATCCTCTGAGTTTTATAAAAATGGAAGAAAAAAATCATTATTAGTTCCTAACTGCAATTCTTTTCCCTAACCAGAAGAGCAGAAATGTTGTCAGGAAAATGTTCTGCAATCCACAGTGACCTTTACATTTCCCCAAGTTTTCTTCCTCTGAAGAAAGGACACATGATGCAGCTTGTAACCGGAGATCCATCGAAGTTCATAAAATGCGTCAAAGGGATGGAGTAGAAAGTCCATGAATGGAATGTGTTTAAAATAACCCCAATCCATCTTTGTTTATTATCCAATAAAGAAAGTGTAACCAGTTAATCAATCACAGAGATCATACACAGCCTAATTTTTAGCAGACCTTGTGGATTTACTTTCTCTCGGCTGTTCATTAATTTGAAGAATGGCATTTTCTGAAAGATCTGAAAGGGTTTGATTACCTCAGCAAGGGGTACATTTGGGGTCTACCTGACATCACTGCACTGCAGTGATAAAAGGGGATTAGGTGAAGTCAAAGGACTAGCTGGCAACAGATCAATTACATTTCATCTTAATCCTATTGGGCAGTGGCTTTGCACCAATGTAGTGTTCAGAAATCGATACTTCTGTCTGAACAGTGAATCAAGGCATCTCAATTTGTCACTTCAGTCCTTTCATTAATAATATGCAACTTCAAGGAGACAATAATAATGAGAGTGGCATGGTGGCTCAGTGGTTAGCACTCTTGCCTCACAGCACTAGGAACCTGGGTTCAATTCGAGTACTGGGTAGCTGTGTGTGTAAAATTTGTATGTTTTCCTTGTGTCTGCATGGGTTTCTGCCAGATGCTCTGGTTTCCTCCCACAGTCCAAAAACATAAATTAATGTTGAGAAGATGCAGGCTTTGGTGGATTAGTATTGGTTAATACAAAGTTCTGGGAGTAGCAGTCTGGGTGGGATATGCTTCAAAGAGTTGGTGCAGACTTGATGGACTGAATAGCATCCTTCTGCACGATAGGGTGCTATCTCTCATCAATCTTGACAAAATATATAATCATCAATTATGGGTGTTTGAATGGGAAAAGGACAATCAACAGAAATGTTCATGGACAGTATCATATTTCTAATAGTTCTTTAATGCTTATTTTACACAACGTACTTACAATACTGATTAGTTGTCATTGTTGAGACATGAAGAAGGTTTTATTTCATAATATCATAACATATGGCATAGCCTATTAACTTTAAGCCACAAGCTAAATGATATTGAATTTGCAGATCACATATATAGGCTAAGGTAGGTATGAGGATAAGATTTTTTACACTGACTTTCAGTGTTAAATTTACTTGAGTCATTCGATATTGGGCACAATCTTTGCCAAGTGCTCACAACCCTCCTGATTCTATTTTGGCAGTGGGTTTTTCTCACTCTTCACATTTTTATGCCCCTTTGGGTTGATTATCAAAACTGCAAAGATGTAAAGTCGCTGTGATGGAATATGAACAAATAAATGATTAGCTTGGAACAAGATTTCTATAAATGATGGATTCAAAGACAAACTGTACTATGGTACTGGTATGTTTCCATGTTTCACTATGGTATCTTTAATCTCTAGTAATACTTTTCTACTTATGATGATGGCACTTAATTGCTCCCCTGTATTCTCTCATTAATGGAATCTTTGAAGTATGTTCAACTGTAAAGCTGAGTGCAAGATATTCGTTTAACTCCTCTGCCATTTCCTTGTTTCTTAAAACTGTCTCTCCAAATTCATTTCTTAGGGGCCCATGTCCACTTTGATCTCTTCCTTCTTTATGTATTTAAAGAAGCTATTATTGGCAGTTTTTATATTCCTTGTTTGTACAGCAAACTTTGTTTTAAAGGCCTCTTAATCAACCAACACTCTTCATAAACCAGCAACAATTATATACCTCAAATACCGTGATCTACTGCGATGGCCGGGTATTTATGCTATAAATAAAGCATAACAGTGATGTGTATACCACTGCATTACATTTCTATTACTGACTGTGTGTTTTCACATTGATTTTAGGAGGTGTGTTGATGTTTTCCTGTTTTTTTTAAAGGGATGTTAATGTCTCGAAGCTTTACTTGGTCAGGGTTTACTGCGGTTAAGCATGCCTCTTGATGATCCAGAATATTTCATCAACTGGCACACTTCTGGTCCCATCAGTAATGGTTAGCACAAAGTCTGCTGTACTTTATTTTCTGCCTCTTTATTAGCTTTTCAGTGCCTCTTTGCTGACTCTGAATTGATCTCCGTCTTTGAGGGCTACTTCTTACTTTGACCTCCCTTTCTGGTAGGTTTATCCTTCCCTTAGAACCTTTCCTCCTTACTGATGTTTATTTTTGCTGAGAGTCATGAATTACCTCCTTAAATGTCTGCTACTCCGTGCTTACTGCCATTCTTTCTGATCCAGCTGCAAAGTTCACTTTAGCTAAGTTTATCCTTATTGCATTGTAATTCCTTTTGTTTAAGTGAAACACAGTTAGTTCCAACCCATGGTTCTTACTCTCGAACTGAATATTATATTCTATCATATTTTGATCACTACTTCCTAGAGGATTGCTTACTCTGAGATCATTTATTAAACATTACCCATTACGGTCTGCTTCCTGGTTGGCTCCCCTTCCACTTCAAGTTCCTTGGCATGTCAGATGAAATAGCCTGAACCCAGGTACCAAGCAGGCACGGTGGCACAATGGTTAGCACTGCTGCCTCACAGTGCCAGAGACCCAGGTCCAATTCCTGCCTCAGGCAACTGTCTGTGTGGAGTTTGCACATTCTCCCCGTGTCTGCGTGGGTTTCCTCTGGGTGTTCTGGACTCCTCCCACAGTCCAAAGATGTGCTGGTTAGGTGAATTGGCCATGCTAAATTGCCCATAGTGTAAGGTCAAGGGGTAAATGTAGGGGAACAAGTCTGGGTAGGTTGCTCTTTGGAGGGTTGGAGTGGACTTGTTGGGCCGAAGGGCCTGTTTCCACACTGTAGGGAATCTAATTTAAACCCAGCCTTCAGGACGCTCGATCCTGGCCACAGAGAAACTTTGTTTATTCCCCTGACTGTACTGCTTCTGGACAACTGGGGTCCTTTCTGGGGAAGGTGGGACCTCTATAAAAAGGATGGGCTACACCTGAACCTGAGGGGCACCAGTGTCCTTGGGGGGAGGTTTGCTAGTGCTCTTTGGGAGGGTTTAAACTAACTCCGCGGGGGCATGGGAACCAGGACTGTAGCTTTAGGGTACAGGACCTTGAGTGTAGGGAGGTTAGGAATAATGCAGCGATCTCTAAGGAGGGTGCCTGTAACCAGAAAGGTGGATTGAAGTGTGTATACTTCAATGCCAGAAGTATAAGGAATAAGGTAGGTGAACTTGCAGCGTGGGTTGGTACCTGGGACTTCGATGTTGTGGCCATTACAGAGACGTGGGTAGAACAGGGACAAGAATGGCTGTTGCACGTTCCAGGGTTCAAATGTTTTAGTAGGATCAGACATGGGGGTAAAAAAGGGGGAGGCGTGGCATTACTTGTCAAAGACAGTATCACAGCAGTGGAATGGACGATGGAAGAGGACTTGCCATCTGAGGTAGTTTGGGCTGAGGTTAGAAATAGGAAAGGTGAGGTCACCCTGTTAGGTGTTTTCTACAGGCCTCCTAATAGTCCTAGAGAAGTAGAGGATAATATTGCGAGGATGATTCAGGAAAAGAGTGAAGGTAGCAGGGTGGTTGTTCTGGGGGACTTTAACTTCCCAGATATTGACTGGGAGAGCTATAGCTCGAGTTCATTAGATGGGTCGGTGTTTGTACAATGTGTGCAGGAGGGTTTCCTGACACAATATGTCGACAGGCCAACAAGAGGGGAGGCTATATTGGATTTGGTTCTAGGTAATGATCCAGGCCAGGTGTTAGACTTGGAGGTAGGTGAGCACTTCGGGGACAGTGACCACAACTCGGTGACTTTTATTTTAGTGATGGAGAGGGATAATCGTGCGCCGCAGGGCAAGAGCTATAGCTGGGGGCAGGGAAATTATGATGCAGTGAGGCATGACTTAGGTTGTGTGGATTGGAAAAACAGGCTTCAAGAGAAGAACACTAATGAGATGTGGGGATTGTTCAAGGAGCAGCTACTGCGTGTCCTCGATAGGTATGTACCAGTCAGGCATGGTGTAAAGGGCCTTGTGAGGCAGCCGTGGTTTAGTAAGGAATTGGAGTCCCTTGTGAAAGGGAAGAAGGCGGCATATGTAAAGATGAGGCGTGAAGGTTCAGTAGGGGCGATTGAGAGTTATAAGGTAGCCAGGAAGGAGCTAAAGAGGGAGCTAAGAGAAGCGAGAAGGGGACATGAAAAGTCTTTAGCTGGTAGGATTAGGGAAAACCCAAAGGCTTTCTATAGGTATGTCAAGAATAAAAGGATGACTAGGGTAGGTATCGGTCCAGTCAAGGATAGTAGTGGGAAGTTGTGTGTGGAGGCGGAGGAGATTGGAGAGACATTAAATCAGTACTTTTCATCAGTATTCACTCAGGAACAGGACACTGTTGCTGATGTGAATATGGAATCACAAATAATTAGAATGGATGCCCTGGAAATATGCAGGGAAGAGGTTTTGGGAATATTGGAAAGGATGAATATAGATAAGTCTCCTGGGCCTGATGGCATTTACCCCAGGATCCTATGGGAAGCTAGGGAGGAGATAGCAGAGCCATTGGCCTGGATTTTTATGTCGTCATTGTCAACGGGAATAGTACCAGAGGACTGGAGGATAGCGAATGTGGTCCCATTGTTCAAGAAAGGGAGTAGGGATAGCCCTAGTAACTATAGGCCAGTGAGTCTGACTTCAGTGGTGGGCAAAGTCTTAGAGAGAATGGTAAGGGATAAGATTTATGAACATCTGGGTAGGAATAACGTGATCAGGGATAGCCAGCATGGTTTTGTGAAGGGCAGGTCGTGCCTCACAAACCTTGTTGAGTTCTTTGAGAAGGTGACTAAGGAAGTGGATGAGGGTAAAGCAGTAGATGTTGTGTATATGGATTTTAGTAAGGCGTTCGATAAGGTTCCCCATGGTAGGCTAATGCTAAAACTTCGGAGGTATGGCATTGAGGATACATTAGAGGTTTAGATTAGGAATTGGCTGGCTGGAAGGAGACAGAGGGTAGTAGTTGATGGATTATGTTCATCTTGGAGCGCAGTTACTAGCGGTGTACCACAAGGATCTGTTTTGGGACCATTGCTTTTTGTTATCTTTATAAATGATCTAGAGGAAGGACTTGAAAGCTGGGTAAGCAAGTTTGCGGATGACACAAAAGTCGGTGGAGTTGTGGATAGTGAGGAAGGAAGTGGTAGGTTACAGCGGGATATAGATAAGTTGCAGAGCTGGGCGGAAATGTGGCAAATGGAATTCAATGTAGCTAAGTGCGAAGTCGTTCACTTTGGTAGGAATAACAAGATGATGGATTACTGGGCTAATGGTAGGCTACTTGGTAGTGTGGATGAGCAGAGGGATCTTGGTGTCTATGTACACAGATCTCTGAAAGTTGCCACCCAGGTAAATAGTGCTGTGAGGAAGGCATATGGTGTACTGGGCTTTATTGGCAGAGGAATTGAGTTCCGGAGTCCTGAGGTCATGTTGCAGTTGTATAAGACTCTGGTGAGGCCTCATCTGGAGTATTGTGTGCAGTTTTGGTCGCCATACTATAGGAAGGATGTGGAAGCTTTAGAACGAGTGCAGAGGAGGCTTACCAGGATGTTGCCTGGAATGGTAGGAAAATCTTATGAGGAAAGGCTGAGGCACTTGGGGCTGTTCTCATTGGAGAAGAGAAGGTTTAGGGGAGATCTGATAGAAGTGTATAAGATGATTAGGGGTTTAGATAGGGTAGATACTAAGAACCTTTTACCGCTAATGGAGTCAGGTGTTACTAGGGGACATAGCTTTAAATTAAGGGGTGGTAGGTATAGGACAGATGTTAGGGGTAGATTCTTCACACAGCGGGTTGTGAGTTCATGGAATGCCCTGCCCGTATCAGTGGTGAACTCTCCTTCTTTATGTTCATTTAAGCGGGCATTGGATAGGCATTTGGAAGTTATTGGGCTAGTATAGGTTAGGTAGGACTCGGTCGGCGCAACATCGAGGGCCGAAGGGCCTGTACTGCGCTGTATCCTTCTATGTTCTATGTTCTATGTTCTATCCCCAATTACAATTACATTTCGCTTTTCTCCCCCCTCTTGATTGGCTACCTACACCATGGTGCTGTAGTCAGCTTGCTCGTCCTCCCTACAGCCCCGCCGTGATCCACACAGGGAGCAAACATCTCAAACCTGTTAGATAAGTTCAAGGGCTAAAGCTCCTTTAGCACCACCTCCTGGATCGCTCTACCTGCCTCTCTCACAGTTACCCTCTCCTGTCCCTGACCACTGACTGAATTCGAGGTAGTTAACCTAAAGAGTAATTCTGCCTCCAGAAATACAGCATCCAGATGTGTGACAGTGTATAAAGCTCAGACTCCAGCTCATCAACGCTGAGCTGGAATTCCTCAAGCAAATAACACTTGCTACAAATGTGGTCACCGTGAACTATAATCCACCAGTCCCACACAATGCAGGTACAACATATCACTTGGCTCACCATCTTTGATTTTTTAAAAAATTCCTACTGGTCTTTTAGTTTGTAAACTGTATTTCTATTAACCTTCAAACTAAATGTAATCTGCAACAGATAGTCAAATTAACAGCTATTCCCAACAATGAGCTCACAGTTTATCTATGGTGTCACTCTTTCTTTTGTGCTGTGTCCATGACCCTGGGCTTCAATTTATCCCACCAAAAAAAACTTGCAACCTATGACCCAAAAAAGCAAGCAATGAGCATCTGTTCCCACCTTCACCGAATTCCCAAACTGCCTTCAAAATCCCCAAACTACATATTAACTGGGGCTGAGTCCCTCCTTCCCAAATGTGTGAAGCTGTGTGAATTGTAAGTCCACTTTACATTTCTTCTTTTATTTTTCACTTATATCAGGGATAGCAAAAATAATAAACAGTAGTCTGAGAGAGATGTAAAACAGGCTTCTATTCATTATTGGAGATAGTAAAGGACCACAGATGCTGGAAGTCAGAGTCAATAAAATGAGAAGCTGGAAAAATGCAGCAGGTCAGACAGCATCGGAGAGCAGCAAAGTCAACATTCGGGTCAGGATCCTTCATCTGGACTATTCATTATTGCCTAAGAGAAAGTGAGGACTGCAAATGCTAGATATCAGAATCGAAAAGTGTCGCGCTGGAAAAATACAGCAGGTCAGGCAGCATCCAAGGAGCAGGAGAGTCGACATTTCAGCCATAAGCCCTTCATCAGGAATGGCTTAAAATGAAGAGCTTATGCCTGAAACGTTGACTCTCCTGTTCTTCGGATGCTGCCTGACGTGCTGTGCTTTTCCAGCATCACACTTTTCAACATTATTCATTATTGTCTGTTTGCCTTTATTGCCCGAAGTCAGAATTACACCCAAAGCCTTCATAGAAATATATTTGTTAAATCTGTACTGAAAGCAAAACATGCTGGAAATCGCAGCGGGTCAGGCAGCGTCCGTGGAGCGAGAACAAGCTAACATTTTAAGTATAGATGACTCTTCATCAGAGCTGACGTGAAGTAAGGCGGATGTTTTAACACAGCATCCCACTTGCATGCCCTTTCATCTGTCCTCGGCATGCTGCAGTGCTCCAGCAAATCACAGCGCAAACTGGAGGAACAACGTCTTATCTTCAAACTTAGCACTTTACAGTCTTCTGGGCTTCATATTGAGTTCAACACCTTCAGAGTGTGAACCCACTCCCATTTCTTCCCTTTTCTCTGCACAGATGCTGCCAGACCTGCTGAGCTTATCCCACAACTCCTGTTTTCGTTTCTGATTTGCAGCATCTGCAGTTACTTCGGTTTTTCAATTTTGGAATAATCTTTGGCCAAAATGCCAGGAGGCCTTCCCAGTTCTTCCTCTAAAAATGTTATGGGATCTTATACATAAAGAGGGGGGAGAAGGCCATTGCTCCAACAATGGAGTGCTCTCTCAGTTCTGAGGTACGAACATCTCTCTGACCTCAAATGTGACATGAATGCAAAATCTTTAAACTAAGAGGAACCAGTGCTGCCATTGATCCAAGGCTATTATTTCAGTTGAATGGACATAGATTTGTTGTACAACTTGTTAATTGACCTTTTCTTGTGTTGTAGCTCCAATCTCACCTGATAATCCCATTGACAGTCAATCTCATGCATGTCATTGAGACTAAAAGGCAGATCTTTCCACGAGACTTTTTTTATTCATGAGATGGTGATTTGTTGACATTGGCCTTGAGGGGCTGGTGGCTGACCACCTTATTGAAATATTGTGGTCCATGTGTTGTGCATACGCTCCTGTGCTATTAGAAAGGGAGTTCCTGGTTTATAACCAAACAATAGTGAAGGAATATTGATATAATTCCAATCCAGGACTGTATATGGCTTGGAGGGGAACTTGCGGATGGTGGTGCTCTGAGGTGTCCATTGCCATTATTCCTCCAAGTAGCAGTGGCCACAGTTTAAGAAGGGACTGTCAAAGGAATCATGGTGAGTTGTGACAATGCACCTAACAGATAGCATGGACAGTTGCTGAATGGTGAAAGGAAAATATGTTAAGGAGAGGTTGAATTGTCAATAAAATGGGCTGCTTTCACCTGGATCCTGTTAAATTCCTTGAGTGTTAGAGACAGTGTACCATTGCACTTCTGATGCTTAGTTTATTCATTTATGGGTTGTGGGCACCACTGGGTGGCACATTTATTGCCCAACTATAATTGCCCTTGAAAAATTGGTGGTGAATTGCCTTCATGGACTGCTGCAGTCTATGTGCTGTAGGTAGACTAACAACACTGTTAGGGAAGGAATTCCAGGATTTTGATCCAGTGACAGTAGAGGAAGATGGTGAGTGGCTTGGAGAGGTACTTCCAGGTGATGATGTTCCCATGTATCTGCTGCCCTTGTCCTTGTACATGGTAGTGGTCGTGGGTGTAAAAGGTGCTGTCTAAAGAGCCTTGGTAAATTTCTGCAGTGTAATTTGTACATGGTGCACACTGCTGTCACTGCATCAGTGAAAGAGGGAGTGAGTATAGGTGGATGTACTGCCAAGTATCCAGGGTTATTAGTCCTGGATGGTGTCAAGCTTCTTGAGGTTTGTTGGAGCTGCATTCGTCCAGGCAAGTGGGGAGTAGTGCATCACACTGCTGACTGTGTCTTGTCGACGGTAGATGTTTTAATGAGTCAGGAAGCAAGTTATTTGCCAAAGGATTCCTAGCATCTGCCCTCCTCTTATAGCCACAGCACCATACAGCTGGTTCACCCCAGGATGTTGAGAATAGTTCAGTGATATGTAATGCCAATGTTGGTTAGATTCTTGCTTGTTGGATATAGTCATTACCTGACACTTCTTGAGGTGTGAGAATTACTTGATATTTGTCAGCCCATTCCCTTTAATGAGCATGGACTGTGTCTACATAAGAGTTATCAGAATTTATAAAGATAGAAGGCATTCGATTTGTCCCTCTGTTCCTTGACAAACGTGGAGTCTATCTGATTCTTCTCATAATAAAAGCAGTTAATTTTCAAGGATTTTAAACAACAAAAATCAAAACAGCAGCTGCACAAGATTTGCTTGTGAATGCACAAAATCTAAATCAATTAGCTCTAATAAGAATGCAGCCCATAATAATCCCATGTTCAGATTTCTCACGTATTTAACTAACCACTTAACAAGGGGAACAAATGAAAAATTCTCTAATTCAGCTGTGGAAATATGGTCATAATATAAAAATGTAATAAAGGTCAATTCATTCCTGAGGCAGAACTTGCTTGTGAAAACAATAGTCCAAAGTTCCAACGAGGAGAATATTCTGCTGATTAAAGCAACGCCGGACAGGATAGTGCACTCTCCTACTGTAAGGTTGAAAGCAGAAAAGGGCCTGAGAAAATGCAGTGTGTGGTCTTTCCACTCACTCACTTCTTTCTTGTATGAGATTTTACAGACAGTGGATGAAGGGTGTTGTAAAGTGAAAGTTGGGTAAATGTACCCTGACCATCCTTGTCCAGTTTGCTGTAACCCTTTTTAACTCAGGCATGGTGAGATCAGACAAAGAGGACAAAAGTCAAGGCAAGGTCCAACACAACTTTATTGAACACTGTATCAAGGAAAAATAATATTTATCAGACTCTAATTTAACAGACTTTAATTAAACTCTATCAATCTACAGGAAACAATCTTAAATCTGTAAGTAAATGTTCTCAAATCTACATTGGCTATCTACTTCTCACACTTCTGAGGATTCACCACACCTATCCATTGATTCCTACTGCTGTGTTTGAGTTGTTTGTCTGAAAGAACTGTTAAGATCTGGCTGAGACAGCATGTTTCTCGGCCTGTGAGGACTGGCTAGTGTTTCAGGATCTGCAGTCATCAAGTCGGGCTTCCCCTCTCAACTAGGGTGGGATCTCGTCTTCGGGTCGTCTCACCGAGATGGTGTCTCTGGGTCTGGTCAGTCTGAGGATTCTCACCATGAGGTACAAGGAGCTGGAGATGCTGGGCAGCACAGCTGCCAGTCGAAGGTGCTCTTTGGAAATGCAGGTGCAAAAGCAGAGTTAACTGGGGCTCCAGGTTTCCTTTTAATTTCCCTCTTCATGCTCTTCTCAAAGATTCTGCAGCCTGTGTCCAATACTAACATAGGTAGAACAGAAAATCCAATGAGGTGACTGCTTTCCATATTTTGAGGTCATAGACTATGGTTTTGAACCTTCAATTATCAAGTGCTGTCCTATCACGCTATGCCATTGGCCTTGTATTGAGCTGGAAGCCACCAAGTCTGCGTAACATTCTTCTAACCAAGCAGCTTCACTGGAGGTGTAGACAACGGTTCGTTCTGAAACAATATGGCCTTTGACACCTGACCAGGCAGTTCCTGACCTGTCTGGGAAGTTGATTGCCCAAGGTCTGGCTGCATCAATACTATCTGTTCCATTTGCAAATTGCAGAGTCTGGCCAGGTTTAAATTTGGCTTCCAAATTTCGAAGTTTTATCCATGCTCATGAAAAGATATCAAGGTTTCTGCAATAAATTTGGAGGTCATGGATCACCTGACGACAAGTTGTGGGGCGGTTAACCACTTTTAAGTCTTTAAAGGCCTTTATTGGCCAATTAAGGACCTCATCCGACCTGTATTGTTACTTTACCACCAGTGAGGATTGGCTTTAGGAAGCCTGGCTGCTCTAACTGCACAGTTGACTGGAAGGCAAGATGTGGAGACTACCTTTCCTGACTTCTTGTGCCCATCGGAGGTACCCACCCCTGCCAAACAGACTTCCCCATTGCCCTCTCTCCTGGTTTCTCACCGCACTGACTGGTGAAATCCACTTTGCTTTGTGTCTTGCTGGATCAACAATCTCCATTGGAGATTTGGTTGTAGTCCCAGCAGACTCCTGACTGGTGCTGCTGGGACTACAAGAGCAGCCAGGCAATTGATAGTTAATAACAATGATGAATCAATTTTTCAGGGTCTTAATAAAATGTTGGTCTCGTCCATAATGATCATGGAACAAGCAGATGTTGGGGGATAAAAGAAACCTTTCTCACTTCTGGGGAGAAAACTTGCACTCCTTTCCAGATCTGACCACTATGTGACTGCTGAAACAACAGCAATATTGTTGACTCTTAACTGCTGTCTAAAATTGACCCACAGGCCATTTAGTTTTATTGAACCACTACAATATTGTTGTAGGTGCACTTACACCACATGAATGCAGCAGTTCAAGAAGGTGGATCATCATTACCTTCGCAAGGGGAATTAGCAATAAATACTGGCCTTGTCAGTACATCCCAAGGACAAATAAAAAGGAAATATTGCACTTGTCAACCACAGAAATCTCAATGACCCCAGAGACGCATGGGTTAAAGTCATTTTGAAATTTAAAGGCCGCAGCTGTCGATATCATGATTTTATCAGCAAAAGATGAATGGTGTTGCAGTCCTTGAGTGCATATTGGAGAAGTGGTCTGAAGGGTTAGACTATATCAGTCGCATTAAACATTGTAAAAAAAATTAAAATTTAGTGCTTCAATTTTAGCTTGAATCGCTTTGAGGCACACGTCAGACATTTTATGAAACTGTAACATTCATAAAATGTCTTTAAGTTGTAATGGAGTATGTATCAGTGCTGCCTTATCCAGTTGTTCTGCATTTAAAATAATTGAGAAACACTGAAAAGTAGTAGTCTGAGAAACAGATCTGAAGAAACAGAAAACAACGCACACATTCCCATAGGAAGGGTATTGTGATTAGATTCCCTACAGTGTGGAAACACGCCCTTCAGCCCAACAAGTCCATACCAAACCTCCAAAGAGTAACCCACCCAGATCCATTTCCCTCTGACTAATGTACCTAACACTATGGGCAATTTAGCATGGCCAATTCACCTGAAGTGCACATCTTTGGACTGTGGGAGGAAGCCATGCAGACATGGGGAGAATGTGAAAACTCCAGACAGACAATTGACCAAGGCCAGAATCTAAACTGGGACCCTGGTGGTGTGAGGCAGCAGTGCTAACCACTGAGCCACCATGATCTTGAAAGGGTTAAGAAAAGCTTTACAAAAATGTTGCCAGGGTTGAAGGATTTGAGCTATAGGAGAGGCTGAATAGGCTAGGGCTGTTTTCTCTGGAGCATCAGAGGCTGAGGGGTGACCTTTTAGAGGTTTATAATATCATGAGTGGCATGCATAGGGTAAATAGATAAGGTCTTTTCCCTGGGTTGGGGGAGTTCAGAACTAGAGGGTATAAGGTTAGGATAAGAGGAGAAAGATTTAAAAGGGACCTAAGGGGCATTTTTTTCATGCAAACAGTGGTGCATGTTTAGAATGAGCTGTCAGAGGAAGTGGTGGAGGCTGGTAAAATTGCAACATTTAAAAGACATCTGGATGGGTACATGAATAGGAAGAGTTTAGAGGAATATGGGCCAAGTGCTGGCAAATGTGTGTAGATTAATTTAGGATATCTGGCCGGCATGGACAAGTTGGACTGAAGGGTCTGTTCCCGTGCTATACATCTCTATGATCCTATTCCATTTTGTGACAAATCTGTATTGTTGGTTCTGAAGAAGGGTCACTGGAGCCAAAACATTAACTTTGCTTTCTCTCCGCAGATGTTGCCAAACCTGCTGAGTTTCTCCAGTAACTTCTGGTTTTGTTTCAGATTTCCAACATCTGCAGCTCTTTGCTTTGTCTGTACCTTTGATGTTTCACTGAGTACTGACTCGACGTGTCACATATAAGAGGACCAATCAGATTTGTGTATTTAAAAATCCTTCCAATACATAAAAAACTTATTTCTTTTATAGCATAACAACATGGGACGATACGGTGGCTTAATGGTTAGCACTGCTGCCTCATAGCACCAGGGGCTTGGGTTCGATTCCAGCCTCGGGTGGCTGTCTGTGTGGAGATTGCACATTCTCCCTGTGTCTGCGTGGGTTTTCTCTGGATACTCCGATTTCCTCCCACGATCCAAAGATGTGCAGATTAGGTGAATTGGTCATGCTAAATAGTCCATAGTGTCCATAGATGTGTAGGCTAGGTGGAAATGTAGAGTAATAGCGAAATGGGTCTAGGTGGGTTACTCTGCAGAGGGTCAGTGTGGACTTGCTGGCCTGAAGGGCCTGTTTCCACACTATAGGAATTCTTATTCTAAAATTGCACTGTTATAGCAACTTTTGCAAAACATTCCAAGAGATACTTCATAGGAGCAATCACAGGTTGGACATCCAAAATCTGAGACCAAGTTAGTGCCAGGATTTGGATTTTCCTGGATTTTGGATAACAAACTCCCCTAAGCTAAATCCAATGGATGAGAGACACATGAATGAATGATACTATATGAATGAATGAAACAATTAACAAAGAATACAATATCGACTTAGAATGTGGGGTCTAGATCAGTGCGTCACTGTAAACAAATGGCAAATCTGATTACCTCTCTGATGTGAACTACTGCCAAGCTCAGCTATCCCTATATTTAGACGAAAAGCCTGAATTTCATTGAAATAAATGTCAATTTGACTTCTTTTTTGAAAATGTGTATTTTTTTAACAGTTTCAGGTTTGCAGACAGCTGGTCCAGGTTGGATCAGACAAAATAAATTGACACCAAGCCTCATCAGGAGATACTAGGGCAAGTGATGAGCATGAAGTTGCAATAAATCATTGAAGAAAAAATAGAGAGGTGGAGGGGATGCAGTTGATTTCAGGAGAGAATTCCTTAGAGCTCTAGAGTTGAGAGCTCAGGCATCTGGTGAAGACAAGCAGACGGACGAAGGGGAGGTAAGGCCGGATATTGGTCTTTCCCGCAATCCTACCATCCTAAGAATTCTGGAAAGGTGCCAGGACTTGCCTTGAGCCACGCTGGTGTCTCCTCTTTGGTGCCTGTTGCAGACTCTGCTCCGGCCACCCAACTGGCTGGCAGCTTCCAAAGGTGGGTTTTCCTCTGTGATGGGGTCAGAAGGCCAGCCTCATGCCAATGTATAGTTCAAGGGCCATTAAACAGCTGCAGGGCTGAGCAGCATCATGGTTCATGAGTACTTGAAGGCAGGAACTCAGAAAGGGAAAGCTATTTTGAGAAAAGGATGCCGGGAGGGAAGAGGTCCATGGCATCATCATCAAAAGCTTGCTCATCATGACCGACAGCAGGATGAGATTTTGCTGGGAACTGAGGGGGAGCTTAGAAATCATTGGCCCCAGGTTTTAGAAAATAAGCTTCCTCCATGAAATGCAGGAGCTGTCCCTTGGTCTCACACTAGTTCTGCTCTGTTCCATTCTATCATGTCAAGATTAGAGTGGTGCTGGAAAAGCACAGCAGGTCAGGCAGCATGCGAGAAGCAGGAAAATCGACATTTCAGGCAGGAGCCCTTCATTCCTGATGTGCTTTTTCGGCACCACTCTGATCTCCAGCATCTGCAGTCCTCACTTTCACCATTCAATCATGTGCCCACCTCATCCCGCAAGAAGAAAGGCAGAGTATCAGAGGTTGTGTTTGGGTGATGTGTCTACTATTGCTGAATGGCTGCAGATATACAGGGATGTGTTATGAGGGTGCGATGTTAAGCCTTAGACTTGAATGCCAGAGAGAACTATTGGTTGAGAGGTGTGGGTGTGATGCATTGAGTGAAATAGGAGGCTGGTACCATGGTCGGTGTGAGATATCATGTTAAGATGCATGCAATGCCACTGACCAACCCTGTGAGGATTATCAGTCTTCTTGTAGCATTGCTGCCGGGATCTCAGGTCCAGTTTCTGACAGTTGGCCTTCGTATCATGAGAGATTGAATAACTATCCTCAAAAGGAACTGGAAGAGGGTGGATATAGAACATAGAACATAGAACAGTACTGTTCTATGTTCTATATCCACCTTCTTTCAGTCCCTTCTGAGGATAGTCCTTCAGACCTTCCACATCCCCCTGGAACCATGTCATTTCTCCTCCTATCTACCTGCATAGAGTCATAGAGATGTACAGCATGGAAACCGTCCCTTCAGTCCAACCCGTCCATGCCAACCAGATATCCCAACCCAATCTAGTCCCACCTGCCAACAACTGGCCCATATCCCTCCAAACCCTTCCTATTCATATACCCATCCAAATCCCTCTTAAATGTTACAATTGTACCAGCCTCCACCACTTCCTCTGGCAACTCATTCCATACACATACCACCCTCTGTGTGAAAAAGTTAGTCCGTAGGTCTCTTTTATATCTTTCCCCTCTCACCCTAAACTTATGCCCTCTAGTTCTGGACGCTCCTCATAATTTTGTAAACATCTATAAGGTCACCCCCCCAGCCTCTGACGCTCCAGGGAAAACAGCCACAGCCTGTTCAGCCTCTCCCTATTGCTCAAATCCTCCAACCCTGTCAACAATCTTGTAAATCTTTTCTGAACCCTTGATCACGACGGAACATCTGCTGCTCTGGTGTTCACTGTGTGAGAATTTACATTGCAGCAATGCTGTTTTGTTTCAGTCAGCTTGCTTTTAGGTTGAGAAGGCCTGGACAACATGGTCTGCCTGATCCTTCTGCTGTAATTGGAGGCAACAGGCAGGGTGGGGTTGCAGATAGGAGCAAAGGGGCCACTCAGGCCAATCCCACGATAATGCAGATGAAGTTGGTGCTGCAGTTTTGGGGGTTGCCAACATCGTCTGCACAGATGATGTTAGTTCGCAAATTGTAACACACATGCCCAAGTAATTTCTAGAAGTAATTTCTAGTCCACAACCATTTGGGGTCAGTTCCATCTGTCTTCAGGCCATTTATCCAGAGATAGGATATTGTGTCACCATGGGGCTGCTCCCTCATGAGAGTAAGATGACTTTAACCTGAGGGCCACCTGGCGTCAGGCGAGGGGACAGATTGAGAAAGAAAGTCCTTCGTGGTAACCGCAGCTGATGGGAATTGAACCCATACTATTGGCATCACATGTGCTTTGCAAACTAACTATCCAGCCAACTGAGCTAAACTCACCCCCAATAGGATATAGAGGGGTTGTGGCACAGCTAACTTCCTGCATGTGCATGGCAGCTGACATGGCTCTGAGAGACAAATTAGCCAATTAAAAGAAGCTAGGTGCATTTTTTTTATCAGTCTCTGGGTTAACACAAGGCAAGGTTCTGGTTAACCGCACAAAGGTGCATTGCTGATGGTTGGTCTGGTTTTCAGCACGTCAAGCAAGTCTACCGGACCTAACTGCCTGCCCACGTACACAAGGAAATCTGCTATCTTGAACTGGTCTGGCCTACTTATAACTACAGACCCATAGCAGGGTGGTTGACTCCAAGAATATTGATATAACCAGACATATGAAATTGCCCAAAAAAGCATCAAGTCTAAGGATTGGGAGCATTTCAAAATTCAGCCAAACATGACTACCAAATTGAGCAAGAGGAGAAAAGTAGTGTATGACAGTAAAATTGCCTGGACCATAGAAAATGACCGAAACGCTTCTATAAATGAGAGAAGAGAGAGAAACTGGTAAAGATAAATGTCAGAAGTTGGGGAAAATTATAATAGGGAACAATGAAACAGCAGAAGAATTAAACATAGGTTTTGGTTCTGCCTTCACATCACTTATTGGAGAACCAAGGGTGAGAGGATAGAATCAAAATAAACCAGTATTTTGAGGATGTAAGTAATCGAACTGGTTGGGAAGAACCAATGGATGGGGTGGTGTTTGAATTTTCAGAAGGTTTTTGATAAGGTTGCTCATAAGAGGTTAGTGGACAGAATCAAAGCATAAGAGATAAGGGTTAAGATATGGATCGAGAATTGATTGAAAGACAAGAAACAAGCGGGGAATAAATGAGTCATTGTACAAGTGGCTGGCAGTAACTAGTGAGTTATTGCAAGGATCAATCTTTGGGCCCATAGCATTCATTTCATAGATTTTTCATTGACTTGGATGAGAGAACTATATACAGCACTTCCAAGTTTGCTGATGACACAAAACTGGGCAGAATGATGAGTTGTAAAGAGGAGGTGAGGAGGTTGCAGGATGATCTAGACAAATTGAGTGAATGGGCACACACATACAGTACAAAGTGGCTACATGTGAAGTTCTACTCTTCGATGTAAAAAACAGAAGAGTGTTTTTAAACGGTGATACATTGGGAAGTGAGGATGTACAAAAGGATCTGGATGTCATTGTTAACCAGTCATTGAGGTTAATAGGCAGGTGCAGCAAGCAATAGGGAAGGCAAATGGTATGTTTGCCTTCAGTGCACGAGGATTTGCGATCATAAGTAGAGGCATGTTTCTGAAGTTGTTCAAGATTTTGGTGAAACCACAGCTGGACTATTATGTGCACTTTTGTTCTCCCTACCTAACAAAGGATAAAGGTGCCACAGAGGGAGTGCAGCAGAAATTCACTCGGTTGGTACTAGGGCTAGCAGGACTGTCCCATGAGGAGCGATTGGCTTGAATAGGTCTGCATTCACTACAAGATTGAGAAGGGATTTGTTTGAAACATATCAAATTCCAACAGGAGACCAAGTACATGCAGGGAGGATGGTTTCCTTAGCTGGGAAGTCTATAACAGGGGACAAGGTCTCAAGATATGGAGACGGTCATTCAGGACTGAGATGAGGAAATATTTCTTCACTCACAGAATTTTCTACCACAGAAGGAGTGGAAGGCAGGTCAGATTTGGAGTCAGATAAGACCTGACTCAGGCTTTGTCCCAACATATTTTATTGTGAGTGCAAACAATTTGACAGTTCCCATCTACCATAAACGCAACTTGGCATTAGAAGCAAAAATAAAACTCTGTCTCTGTAGTCGACTGCTCTCATTCCCCTGTTTACCCATGTCTGCCTGGAAAAACATACAGCCCTCAATTTGTGATCTGTCTTATCTCTTTTGAGTCATTTAAATATGGTTTCCTGTTGACCTATTTCAAAGAATTTATCTACTCCAGCTAATATGCAGGATAATAAATAATACAAACAAATTGACAAGAAACAGAAAAAAAACATGTAGAATCAAACCGCCCATGCTAGAAATTTAGATCATTAGCAGAACCATCTGTTATCACCAACAGTGAGCAGCTCATGTATGTCTTAATTATTCCCACGTTGCCAGCTATTCATTAAGTATACTGATTGATTTTGTAGCAATCATGGTGCAGAAATTATCTCTAATTTAGGCCTTATAAACTAGACAATGAGTCTCTATACCTGCAAAAAATGAGATAGCTGTTTTTAGAAATAAAGTTTTGGGTTCAAATACCACCTCCCCTGGATGTGTACGTCCAAGTGTATCAGACAGGCTGACTTAGAAATACTCTATTTTTAAAGATACATTAAGCAGGTACAGTTCAACTTGGGTGGAAACTTCAGTGAGAGAGGATGTTATACTCCCTCTTTGATTTCCTCAAAAACCTCCTCCTCTGCTTTTGGTTGCACTTCAGTCCCACGCTCCTGATCTACGGGCACCCGGTACGGAGGAGGGAGGGCAGGTCTGAAGACCTCCTCGTGGGTCTGCTCCTGGGCCTGGCCAAATTGGCCATAAACAGGTCCAGGCAGCGGGCCGTGGAGGGGGTCGTTAGGGCCGACTGCCTGCCTCTCTTCCATGGTTATGTTCGAGCCCGGGTGTCCTTGGAGAGGGAACACGCGGTGTCCACCAACACCCTGGAGTTGTTCAGGGAGAGGTGGGTGCCGCAGGGAGTGGAGTGCATCATTTTCCCCTCCAACTCTATTTTGATTTAGTCCCTGCCCTCCCCTTCACTGTTCGATCACACAGCATTGCCCTTTGATGTGAAGGGCACTGCTTGTCACTGATCACTCGGGTGTTTTCTATCTTCCTGGTGGTAAAAATTGAATAAAGATTTGTGTACTTTGTGAGAAAAAAAGTAACAGGGGATCCCCCCATCACTGTTTTGATCACACAGCATTGCCCTTTGATGTGAAGGGCACTGCTTGTCACTGGCCACCCTGATGTTTTCCTATCTTCCTGGTGGTGGAAATTAAATAAAGATTTGTGCACTTTGTGTCTCTCACTGTGTCTCACACATGCACGCACACACCATGGGTGCTGGGGGAAAAAATAAGCACTACCGCAGTGTGGGGGATAATAAAAATAAAAAAAAAGACAAAAACTGAAAAAGAAATGAAAAAAAAAAGAGAGGATGTTATTTTGTGAAATTTGGGAGGCCAATAATACTCACTTTGGTATCTCTTCCATCTCCTTGTCCACATCAAAAATAAATTAAGTGTAGAAGGGGATAATAAAATGGGGCAGTACCGCTATAAAAGATGGCAGGGAGGCCTGAAAATTAGCCAATGTGGAGATTCAAATGATGTGAACCTGCCCTCAGGAACGATTGGACCCTGCTTCAAGGAGCTGTTATAAAATTCTCAGGAGAACCTATATACAAGGCAAAACAAGAATAATAAACTGATTGAGTGCAGAAGGTGTCACGTCTTCACTGGCTTTTATGATAGAACTAACCAATTAAATCCCACTCGATGGTGATATTTTTTCTGTTGCCTGAAAGTTTTGTGTCTCTTCCAAGCCACTCACATCCTGAAGTGGAAAGTTATTGTTATTGCTTCAGTGTCGCTGGGCCAAAATCCTGGAAGTCGCTCCCTAAAGGAATCACGGATCTACTGTACCTACACAAAATGGACTACAGCAGTTCAAGTAGGCAGCTCACCACTACCTTCTCAAGGCAACAAGGAGTAGCCAATAAATGCTAGTCCAGCTAGAGATGTCCACATTCCACAAATAAATTCAAAAAATGTATTTATCTAATTCTCTCAACTACAATTGAATCAGCTTCTACCACCCATTCAGGCAGCATATTCCAAATGACAATAGCTTTTTGTATGTGGCTTTCACCTTTAATCAGCATGTTCTGCAGAGTGACCCTTCTGTCATCATCATTCATAAATTTGAACTCTATCCAATCTCTTCCTAAAATTCTCAGGATTAGACCACAGCTTAGCCACTCTGTTTACATGATTGAATACCATTCCAATAAATCACATCTCTGCCTTATCCATCTGTCCTAATGTATGGTGTCCAGGATTGAGCAGAACATTCCACAACAGCTGCATAGTGTTTTGTAAAAGTTCAGCATAACTTCTTTATACACTATTCCTCTATTAATAAAGCCACAGATCATGATTTTTTTCAACAGATTCCTGAATTTGTCCTCCCACCTTCAAAGAGTTATACACTTACACTCCAACTCTGAATGTCCTTGCAACCCATTAATAATTGAATCATTCAGTTCAGATTGTGTCTCCTCATTCACCCTATCAAACTACATCCCTTCTCATTTGTGGCAAAAGAGAATAGTACAGCACAGGAATGAGCCTTACAGCCCACCATTTCTATGCCGACTATGATGCCTCTCGAAACTAATCCCTGCACATGGTCCATATTCATGTATTCCCCGCCTGTTCATGTGTTTGTTTAAATGCTTCTTGAACGTTACTATCATAACTACTCCTCCCACCTCCCCAAGCAGCATGTTGTAAGCACCTACCACCTTCTGCATAAATTTCATCCCACTTTTCCTTCAAATTTTCCCCCCTCTCACCTTAAACCTATGGTCCCTAGTTTTTCCACCCTGGGAAAAAGACTCTAACTATCCACCCTATCCATGGCTCTCATAATCCTATATATTTCTGTCAGGTCACCCATCAGCCTCCAACAATCTAGCAAAAACAATCCAAGTTTATGCAACCTTTCCTTATCATTCATAGACTCCAATCCAGGCAACACCCTGTTAACCCTCTTTTGCACCTGCACCAAAGCCACTACATGCTTCCTGCAGAGTGGCAATCAGAACTGCACACAATGCTCCAAGTGTGGTCTAAATAAAGTTTTATAGAGCTGCAACATGACTTGCCAACTTTCATACTCAGTGCTCTGATCGATGAAGGCAAGACTTCTTCATATGCCTTCTTTACCACCTTATCCACTTTCAGGGAGTAATGGACTTACACCCCAAGATCTCTTTGTATATTAATATTCCTCAGGGTCCTGCCATTTACTATATACTTTCCTCTTGCATTTGACCTCCCAAAATGCATAACCGTATTTGGTTTAAATTCCATCTACCATCTCTCCTCCCAACCTTCCAAATGATCCTGCATCATTCTTTGACAACATTCCAAACGCCAAAAATTTTCATGCCATCCAAAAACTAACTAATCAGACCACTTACATTTTCATTGAAATCATCTGCATTTATATTGCAAACATCAGAGGTCCCATCTTTGTGGAACACCAGTGAATGCAGATCTCCAGTCAGAAAAATACCCCTCCACAACTATTCTCTGTCTTCTACGACCAAGCCAATTTTGCATCCAACTTACCAACTTGCTGTGGATCCCATGTGCGTACATAATATAATATAATACAATATGAATACCAGGCAGGACAGACACCACCACCTTATCAAAGAGGCACTGATAATGTCACCTAGCGAGGCGATGAAACGTTTGCAGAAAAACACACGAGCTCGGTGAATGAATTCATATTTCACCTTCCAGGTATCTGCCCTTATTTCAGCCAGTCTGCCTGAATTCTCCTGAAGCTCAGTATACCTAAGACAAGGGCATTAATATATGTCAAAAATGCAGTGGTCCTAACTCTGACCCTGGGGATTACCACAGCAGATTTCCCTCTGAAATACGATGTTACTTTCTACCTTTTGTTCTTCAGCCAATCCCCCTTTAAAACTGTGGCTGTAATTTTGCTTACAAGTCAGTTGTATAGCTTTTCATCAAACAGTTTTGAAAGTCCATATACACACATCTCACACAAATTTAGCAGCTCTCTCCTTTGCTATGTCAATGAACTTGATCACAGTAGTCAATCACCATTTACTTCGAACATATCAGAACTGACTTCAATTTAGTATTCCATTCTTCCTCAAATGTATATTAGCTTTGTCTGAGATTATTGTCCCTAAAGGTTTCTCCACCACTGACATTTGACCCGAGGTAATCAACAATAGCAGAGGCTCATGTTGAAGCCAGGTAAGATTGTCACTGCTCAGGTAAGGCAACATCAATAGGTTACAAGGGGAAGGAATTTTTGACTGACTCGGGTTTCATCTTGCAGGCAGACATTTGATTGCCTGCTCATTTACTAAATCTGATACGATTTTTGCGAACTAAATTATCCAGTGCACCTCAATTATCAGTCATCTGAGAACATATTCTTGAAACGGATTTAAATTTGGAACAGCTCTCACCAGGTATATTGAATTTCTGAAGCCAAAAGCAATATCCACACCAAAATCATTAACTCTTCCATTAACATCATAACATAGGAACAGGAGGAGGCCATTAAGCTCCTTTAGCTTCTTCTGCCATTCAAAGAGATCATAGCTGATCTGTATCTTAACTCCATATATCTTCCTTTAGCCCATATCCCTTAATACCTTTCCTTAACAAAAATGTATCTACGTCAGATTTAAAATTAACAACTGATCTAACACCCACTGCCATTTGTGGAAGACAGTTACAAACCTCTTCATCCTTTGCATGTAGAAGGGCTTCCTACCATCTCTCCTGAACTGGCTGGTCCCAATTATTTGTCTCTGCCCCCTATTCTAGAAACACTAACCAATGGAAATTTTTTCTATCATGCTGAGACCGCCCAACCTGTCAAACCATATCCAGTGTTTTCTGCAGCTGACTCAAACTTAGAGTATTTTGCTTTTTGTTAGAACTTGATATAAATACGTTAACTTAAAGCTTTACAGGCCTGTCATGATGGAGCAGTGCTGTTTTAAAAGAGCCATCAAAAATAGTATAATATGCTGTGACATGCGTCAATCCTGATGATGTAACTGATAAAATATGAGCCAGCACACAGCGGAGTGTCCTGGGAGCTTTTAGATCAACCAATGAGAGCTTTGGGTTAAAATTTAATCCAAAAGAGAATATCTCTGACAATACAGCATTCCCTCACTACTGGACTGAAATGTTAAATCACACTGGATGTTTAGATCATTGGATTTTTGGCCTGGATCAAGAAGGAGTTTTCAAGAAGTAGTTAAATATAGTTCTTAGGATTAAAGGGATCAAAGGATGTGGGGTGAAAGTGGGAACAGGGGACTAATTAGGATGGTAAAAATAATGACTGCAGATGCTGGAACCAGATTCTGGATCAGTGCTGCTGGAAGAACGCAGCAGTTCAGGCAGCATCCAAAGTGCAGTGAAATCGACGTTTCGGTCAAAGAGCTTTTGCCCGAAACGTCGATTTCGCTGCACTTTGGATGCTGCCTGAACTGCTGTGCTCTTCCAGCACCACTAATCCAGGACTAATTAGGATGATCAGCCATGATCACAGAGCAGGCTAGAAGGGCCAAGTGTCAAAATGTGTGGCGCTGGAAAAGCACAGCCAGTCAGGCAGTATCTGAAGAGCAGGACAGTTAACATTTCGAGCATAAGCTCTTCATCAGGAATGAAATGTCGACTCTCCTTCCCGGATGCTGCCTGACCAGCTGTGCTTTTCCAGCACCACATTTTTTTTCTGATCTCCAGCATCTGCAGTTCTCCCTTTCTCCCTCGAATGGCCAAATGACCTACTCCTGCTCCTATTTTCCATATCTCTATGAAGTAAATCTGACTCGATAGGAGAGAAGAAATCAGACTGAATTGAGATGGTGGCTAGGCTTCAAAGCCTTTTGAAGTTCTTTCTCCCATCCTTTGGAGTCTCCCAGCTCAATCGCCCTTGGAATTGGAAACTACTAACATTCTTTTCCTGCCTTTGGAGACTTAGTGAAGAGACAGGTCTTAGACATGAGACTCGAGAGTGTTCCAGTGCATCAAGAGTGGAAGAATTTTACTTCAAGCTGAGGAGCTAGCAACCTCAGGGACAGAGTATGCACCACAGCCCAGAGGAACATGAGACCGGAACCTCAATGTACAAAGAATTAAATTAGCTTAAAGCACAAGAGCAAACATCTTAGCAGCTCAGGAGAAACCTCCAGTACTAGGATCTGAACTCAAAACAATGTTGCAGGGACACAGCTAAAAGCAAAGACAAGACAAAGCAGGACATTGGAAGACCTCGAGTGAAAGGTTGGATAAAGAGGAGACTCCAGAGGCAGGAGAAAAATGTTTGTACTCTTCCAATTCCAAAGCGATTGAGCAAGAAGAATCCAAAGGATGGGAAAAAGCACTTCAAAAGGCCTAAAAGCCTCGTCACAAAGCAGCAATACTCTGAAGGATAAAAACACAGAAACAGAACATTTTTATTGCAAGATGGGAAGGGTCAAGTAAAACAAGCAGTGAGATGGTAGCTCCGGTAGAGACCTTTCCACTACATCAACCTTTCGATAATGTGGTCAGCTCACAATGATGTCAGAATTGGAAGGTCTGGAAGCATCAGTTTCAGATCATAGAATCCCTACTGTGTGGAAGCAGGTCATTCAGCCCATCTAGTCACAAAGAACATCCCAACCAGACCCAACTCCTACCTTATCCCTGTAACCCTGGATTTCCCAAAGCCAATCCACCTAACCTGCACATCATTGGATTGTGCGGGGGAAACTGGAGCACCCAGAGGAAACCCATGCAGACACGGGGAGAATGTGCAATCTTCACACTCACCCAATGGTGGATTCAAAGATGGGTTCCAGGTGCCGTGAGGCAGCAGTGCTAAGCATTGAGCCACTGTGATGTTCCAGATGAGGGAGCTCCTGCAGATTCACACATGAAGGAGCAGCATCATCAAGTCTATATATTTTTATTTGCTGCTCAGGGAGAACATAAAAGAAAGTATGATAGAGTATGAAGCATTGATTAAAGTTTTCAATGTGTTCTTCAACCCCAAAAGATATTTGGTAATATCACAGCCAATAAGTAGTCATTGATCTCAGCATTTAGGAGAATCAATAGAATCTTTTTCAATGGCTTTATATAATCAAGCAGGATGGAGCAGATACAGAGCTTTTGAGGAATGAATTAATTAGAGATGGTATAGTAATCAGTGTGAGCAATGAGAAGCCATCAGACTTTCTTCAATCCAATGATGATTTAATATTGAAACAGGCAATCTAATTCATTCCAAAGTAGAAATCAGAGCCAAAATTTAGTCAGTATTGTAAGGGAACACTGGGGATTTTTCTGATTTGATCAGATGGGTAGGCCCTATCATGGTGTCATCATCCTCCTCAAAGCCTGCCAAAACAGTGAGATCAACATTATTAACCATAATAGGTCAGACAAAATGTGCATCCAAACAGATCCACAAGCACAATGAATGTCCAGCGGAGGGAGGTATGTGCTGTAGGTGTGTGTGGCCAGTTTGGACACTTGAAAAATGTTGTCAGTTAACAGCACCTTCATTACCTCAAAAATGAAGGAAATGTCATAGAAAAAGAAATTTTTTAGACATCCTACAAGGAAAATGTTTAAAATTGAAGATCTAGAGGTGAAGATAACATCCTTAAATAAAGATGGAGCCCAGAGAGAACAGCAATTGGACAAAGAAATGGGCAACGGGCAGCCTGGGAGAATGTATGGGGAGCATTTGTAGCTGACAATGAGATGGTTGTGGTAGTATCTCATGTGATGACAAAGTCTGATGAGTTGGAGTTGGGGTAATGACATGGGGGAAGGTGTTCAGACCCTAAGATTATTGAACTCAATATTGAGTCCCGAAGGTTGCAAGGTCCCCAAACTGAAAATGAGATGCTGTTTCCCCAGCTTGTACTGAACTTCAATGAAGTACTGCTGCAAGCCCAAGACAGAGACATGGGTCAGGGAACATGGTGGTGTATTGAAGTGGCAGGCAACTGGAAGCTCAGGGTTACTTCTGCAGACAAAAGGTAGGTGTACTGGAAAGTGGTCTCCCGGTCTGTCTTTCATCACCCCAACATAGAGGAGACTACATTGTAAGTAGCGAATACGGTAGACAACAACAAAGAAAATAGGAGACAGTGAGGTCTGAAGATGCTGGAGATCAGAGTTGAGAGTATGTTGCTGGAAAAGCACAGCAGGTCAGACAGCATTCGAAGAGCAGGAAAATCAATGTTTCAGGCCGAAGCCCTTCATCAGGACTCCTGATGAAGGGCTCCAGCCCAAAACGTCGATTTTCCTGCTCCTCGAATGCTGTCTGACCTGCTGTGTTTTTCCAGCAACACACTCTCAACTACAAAGAGAATGTAGAGAGCAACTGTGGGGGTGGCTGCAGTATAATTTAATATATGTAGATGATTATAATCTAACTGTTGACATGCCTCTGAAATCAGGAGGAGCAAAAATATCAAACTAAAATAAGCACGTAAAGAGAGAAGTCTTAGACACTACATTAGAAGGATATATTTAATCATTTATTACATACGGATTAAAGCAATGTTACAGTATGTAAGGAGTTGAAGAACATTATGTCAAAAGAAAGAGAATATCCAGCCTCGGGCAGTGTGAATACAGACACCAAAAGCCCAGAGATGCCCTAAACTGAATCTCAATGTACAGATAGCAGATTGGCTTAAATCATAAGACAAAGCAAATAGAATTGGCCAAAAGGCCTCCTTTACGAATGCAACTGGCTGATTCGTCTGTTCGGGCTTCTGTACCTTCTCCCCAATGGTAGAAGTTGTAGAAAAACATTGCCAGGCTGGGATGGATCTTTGAGAATGCTGGCATCCTTTCCTTGACAGTGGGCCTGGGAGCTGGATTCTATAGATGTGAGGTTGGCCTTTGTGATTGTCTAGGCCGAGTTCACCACTCTCTGTAACCACTCTCAAGTCTCCGATCTTGAATGGTACAGTTGCCATACCAGGTAGTAATACATCCAGACAGAATGCTCTTGATGGCACATCTATAAAAATTGGCAAAGGTATTAACTGTCATACCCAATTTCTTCAGCTGCCTGAGGAAGAAGTGACGTTGATGGACCTTTATAACCAATGTGTCCACATAAAGAGTTTAAGAAAGCTTGTTGTGGATGACCACTCCCAGGAGCTTCACATACTTCACTCATTCCACCTCTGTGCTGTTAATGTGCTGGGTGGGGGGGGGGAATGAGTAATCAAGGTTTGTGCGAAGATTTGTAGCTCGGGTGCTCGTTGTCGTGGTTCCGTTCGCCGAGCTGGAAGTTTTTGTTGCAAACGTTTCGTCCCCTGGCTAGGCGACATCATCAGTGCTCTGGAGCCTCCTGCGAAGCGCTTCTTTGATGTTTCTTCTGGTATTTATTGTGGTCTGTCCTTGCCGCTTCCGGGTGTCAGTTTCAGCTGTCCGCTGTAGTGGTTGGTATATTGGGTCCAGGTCGATGTGTTTGTTGATGGAGTTTGTGGATGAATGCCATGCCTCTAGGAATTCCCTGGCTATTCTCTGTCTGGCTTGCCCTATGATAGTAGTGTTTTCCCAGTCGAATTCATGTTGCTTGTTGTCTGCGTGTGTGGCTACTAGGGATAGCTGGTCGTGTCGTTTCGTGGCTAGTTGATGTTCATGTATGCGGATTGTTAGCTGTCTTCCTGTTTGTCCTATATAGTGTTTTGTGCAGTCCTTGCATGGTATTTTGTAAACTACATTAGTTTTGCTCATGTTGGGTATTGGCTCCTTTGTTCTAGTGAGTTGTTGTCTGAGCGTGGCTGTTGGTTTGTGTGCCGTTATGAGTCCTAAGGGTCGCAGTAGTCTGGCTGTCAGTTCTGAAACGCTCCTGATGTATGGTAGTGTGGCTAGTCCTTTTGGTTGTGGCATGTCCTCGTTCCGTGGTCTGTCTCTTAGGTATCTGTTGATAAAGTTGCGCGGGTATCCGTTTTTGGCAAATACCTTGTATAGGTGTTCCTCTTCCTCTTTTCGCAGTTCTGGTGTACTGCAGTGTGTTGTGGCTCTTTTGAATAGTGTCCTGATGCAGCTTCGTTTGTGTGTGTTGGGGTGGTTACTTTCATAGTTTAGGACTTGGTCTGTGTGTGTTGTTTTCCTGTGTACCCTTGTGGTGAATTCTCCGTTCGGTGTTCTCTGTACTATCACGTCTAGGAATGGGAGTTGGCTATCCTTTTCTTCTTCTCTCGTGAATCGACACGACCAGCTATCCCTAGTAGCCACACACGCAGATAACAAGCAACATGAATTCGACTGGGAAAACACTACTATCATTGGGCAAGCCAGACAGAGAACAGCCAGGGAATTCCTAGAGGCATGGCATTCATCTACAAACTCCATCAACAAACACATCGACCTGGACCCAATATACCAATCACTACAGCAGACAGCTGAAACTGACACCCGGAAGCGGCAAGGACAGACCACTATAAATACCGGAAGAAACATCAAAGAAGCGCTTCGCAGAGGCTCCAGAGCACTGATGATGTCGCCTAGCCAGGGGACGAAACGTTTGCAACAAAAACTTCCAGCTCGGGGAATGAGTAATATCTCGCCGAAGTCAATAAGGAGTTTCTTGGTTTTGTTGGCATTGAGAGCTGGGTTGTTCTCAGTGCACCATTATTTCACATCTTCTAGTCTGTTTCAGCATTCTTCATCTTTGATTCTCATCACATTCTCTCAATCACCTACAATCACCTAGACTGCAACTACTCACCACTGTTGGGAGATCCTGGAATGGAATGACATGCCCAGCAGTGGTGCCATATGTAATGGCCGTTATGGTCCCAGACATGTGCTGACAGCCCCCAGCTGCCCTGTATGATTCTTGTCATTACAGGCCATGGAGAAATTGGTGCCTTTCTTTGTGAATGAAATAACATGGAGGAGGGATGTCCTCTTCCCTCAAAAAAACCTGAAGAGTCCATGATGCAAGATCATGCCAAGCCCGAGATTGTCACTTAGGTCAGTGTAATCTCAGTCAGCTGGAGGAATGCACAGCTGGAAGAAATTCAATGACTTTCCAGCGTAGGTGGCACCATCTTCTCTTCAATAACGCCTCTCTCTCTCTCTGTACTGTACCTACCTCCCATCAAGGCTCACTCTCGATCTCACAACATCTTCATTCACTCACTCTCACCAATTCCAACCCACTACTAACTCTGCATCCCCTCTGCGTTACCCACTCAGTCACTTACCTTTACCCCAACTGCACCAACAGTAACGGCTTGCTACACCCTTTCAACTTACTTAATACCTGCCTCTCTCTCTTTCTCTCTTGCATTCCAAGAGGAAAAAAGCCAACAATAGGGCACAAAGATTGGTGTTAAAAAAAAGGATGTTTGGCTGCCTGACATTCAGTTCCTTATGTCTTGTTTGAAGAGCATCCTGATTGCCACAAGTGGCTGACTGACCGTGTCTAAGTTCCTAGATGGTTTTAAGTGGCTGCCCTTGACCTGTGCTGGGGGACTTCCTTTTAGGAGGTGTTTGGCTACCTTCTCCTTAAGCAGTTCTTAAATATTGAAGTTGACCTATTTCCATTCTGGCTTGATACACTCTGAGATGGCTATTAAATCCAGCTTGTGATTTGCAGACTGCCACCTGTTGGCCAGGTCATGCTCCAATGGCCAGTCGGTGAGGTGCTTGGGGTGGGGTTTGTGCAGTCTGTCCAATACCTTGACCTTACCTCTGGGTGCTCCTGATGAAGGCTCTTCAGGTGTTAATGTCTTCCAGAATGAACATCGTTGGTTTTGGTCACTCACAAGACAGGGACTCACTTAACTTGGTGGGGATGTTTGATTGCTTCATGGATGCTTGGTCATATCCCCAACCTAAATGGGCAAGGAGAGCATATAGTGTACTAAGCTCCAGGTGTTGACCTTTCCCCTGTGTCCTGAGAAACCATTGGTCCCCATTACTTATTTTCAGCAGCACTCCTAATGAGTGTAATTGTGATTAATCTTCATGATTCCTAATGTCAGTGTGACCCGCAAGTTCAATCTTAGGGCTGCTTATGCACCCTCCCCTCCCATTGTTCTGTATTCAACTGCCCAGGCCTTCAGCTCTGGGATTCTCTCCTTAAATCCCTCATGTGACAATCTTAAAGAACCTTTATTGGTAAAACATCAGACTATTGTGCCAAGGAATCCATCAAAAATGTATTTTTTCACATTATCTGCATTCACATTGATGTCTAATGGTAGATGCAAGAATCCCTTGAGAAGATATCATGGAGTAGGAAATTCACAGTGAAGTAGATAGCTCTTGTCCGAGTAGTAGTTATTCAATAGTAATGTTTCTGCGCTCTGTTAACAAATGACAAAGAACTACTGTTTAGCTTATAAATAGCTGGAATCTTTGTGTGTGGCCTGCCCTACTCTGAGTGGATCTTCCCTGACATTTTCATATGCATTCCGCAAAAAGAATGCTTTTGTCACACAACAATTAGTGAATATAATGAGAGCAACAAAAGCCTTACCGTAATGATTCCGCGTCCAACTCTGCTGGAATCTTTAACTATCCCATTGCAAAATAAAATGTAAAAGAATTCTATCATGATAGAATACTTATTAGATATCAATGTGAATGCAGATAATGTGAAAAAATACATTTTTGATGGATTCCTTGGCACAATAGTCTGATGTTTTAATAACATATCAATAAGGCTCCTTAAGATTGTCACATTTACTGCGGCCATAAAGTTTGAGTGGCATTTTCATGCCCAGGCTTCATTACTCTTCAATCAGATAAAGACTAGATTAGATTACTTACAGTGTGGAAACAGGCCCTTCGGCCCAACAAGTCCACACCGACCCGCCGAAGCGAAACCCACCCATAACCCTACATTTACCCCTTACCTAACACTACGGGCAATTTAGCATGGCCAATTCACCTGACCCGCACATCTTTGGACTGTGGGAGGAAACCGGAGCACCCGGAGGAAACCCACGCAGACACGGGGAGAACGTGCAAACTCCACACAGTCAGTCGCCTGAGTCGGGACTCAGGCGCTGTGAGGCAGCAGTGCTAACCACTGTGCCACCGTGCCGCTCACCAGCGGCAGCCTTTCCGCAAATTCGGCCTTATGTTATGCCTGTGTAAAGAGGTACAGTTTGTACACTTCTGCTTTCAACGAGCAAATGATTTAATCCCTTTCCTATTCAATAATACAATGCTATTTAGATCCTGGTAGGTGCAGATACACAGTTTAGGCAGGAGTGACGTAACTTCGAGCGGGAGGTAGTTAGGACAAGCAGTTATATCATATACAAAAATGATTGGCTATGATGAAGCAACTTAGTATTGTTCCTTTAACAACTCACTGCAAACATGTTTGGAGGGAGCAGAAGTCACACTGAAGTATTCATTGTCTCAACTTCAGACAACACCCCAACATAAGAAAAGCTAATATAATTTCTGGCTTGTTGGTTTCCTCAGACAAAATGTCAAATGCACTTTGCCAGAAAGATGACATCTTTGTAAGCACCCAGTAATTAATTCTGGAGAGAAGGAGGAAGAGAGGTGACCTGATCGAGGTCTACAAGATAATGAGAGGAATGGATAGAATCAATAACCAGAGACTTTTCCCCAGGGCAGGATTGACTGGCACGAGGGGTCATAGTTTTAAGATATTAAGAGGAAGGCATAGAGGGGATATCAGAGGAAGGTTCTTTACACATAGAGTTGCTAGCGGTGGTGGTGGAAGCAGAGTCATTAGCGACATTTAAGCAACTGCTGGACAAGCATATGGATAGAAATGAATTGAGGGGCGCGTAGGTTATTTTATTTTACATTAGGATTAATGTTCGGCACAACATTGTGGGCCTAAGGGCCTGTTCTGTGTTGTACGTTTCTGTTATGTTCTAATTCAATGGACTGTTCCTCGCCCCAACCTAGTGCTCACTCACTTCTGCACTGCAATTTTGACACGTCATTTTAGTCTTCCTCGACCTTTATAAGATACAACTTCTATTTTTAAAGTACCCTTCATGAAATGAGGCAAGTTAAAAATGCATGCTGATCTGAAGAAGGGGGCATTTAGAGTGACTGAAAGCTTGATTGAAGAATCAGGTTTTAAGGAAGATTGAAGGATTTTTTAAAAAGCTGGTCAAGCAGAGGGATTTAAGGAGAGAATCCCAGAGCTGAAGGTCTGGGCAGGTGAATACAGAACAATGGGAGGGGCGGATGCACAAGCAGCCTTGAGGTTAAACTTGCGGGTCACACTGACATTAGTAATCATGAAGATTAATCACAATTACACTCATTGGGAGTGTTGCTGAAAGTAAGTAATGGGGACCAACTGAGATTTCCCAGTCAGTCTATGGTTTCCCAGGACACAGGGGAAAGGTCAACATCTGGAGCTTAGCACACTATATGCCTTCCTTGCCCATCTGGGTTGGGGATATGACCAAGCATCCATGAAGCGATCAAACATCCCCACCAAGTTAAGTGAGTCCCTGTCTTGTGAGTGACCAAAACCAACTATGTTCATTCTGGAAGATATTAACACCTGAAGAGCCTTCATCAGGAGCACCCAGAGGTAAGGTCAAGGTATTGACAGACTGCACAAACCCCACCCTGAGCATCTGAACCAGACTTTTGAGGGCAGAAGTCATCCCTCCTCCATGTTATTTCATTCACAAAGAAAGGCACCAATTTCTCCTTGGCCTGTAATGACAAGAATCATACAGGGCAGCTGTGGACTGTCGGCACATGTCTGGGACCATAACGGCCATTACATATGGCACCAGTGCTGGGCATGTCATTCCATTCCAGGATCTCCCAACAGTGGTGAGTTGTTGCAGTCTAGGAGAATGTGATGAGAATCAAAGATGAAGAAGAACACTGAAACAGACTCCAGACAGGAGGTAGAAGACGTGAAAAAATGGTGCACTGAGAACAACCCAGCTCTCAATGCCAACAAAACCAAGGAACTCATAATTGACTTCTGGCGAGATATTACTCATGCCACCTCCCCCCTCCCCCTCCCCCCACCCTCACCTCCCATCCAGCACATGAACAGCACAGAGGTGGAATGTGTGGAGTATGTGAAGCTCCTGGGAGTGGTCATCCACAACAAGCTTTCTTAGACTCTTCATGTGGACGCACTGGTTATGAAGGCCCAACAACTTATCTTCTTCCTCAGGCAGCTGAGGAAATTGGGTATGACAGTGAATACCTTTGCCAATTTTTATAGATGTGCCATCAAGAGCATTCTGTCTGGATGCATCAATACCTGGTATGGCAACTGTACCATTCAAGATCGGAGACTTGAGAGTGGTCACAGAGAATGGTGAACTCGGCCCAGACAATCACAAAGGTCAGAGCTGAAAATGTGTTGCTGGAAAAGCGCAGCAGGTCAGGCAACTTCCAAGGAGCAGGAGTGTCGACGTTTCGGGCATGAGCCCTTCAATCACAAAGGCCAACCTCACATCTATAGAATCCATGTCCCAGGCCCAGTGTCAAGGAAGCGATGCCAGCATTCTCAAAGATCCATCCCACCCTGGCAATGTTTTTCTACAACCTCTACCACTGGGGAGAAGGTACAGAAGCCTGAACACATGCACTAGCAAGTTTCGTAACCGTTTCTACCCCACTGTTGTGAGAATACTGAATGGACTCACAGTGTCTTAACGTTCGCCTGTACCTGTGTTTTTGTTTTTGCTGCTGTTTACCTATTATTTACTTATCTATGCTACTTAATTATGTGATCTGCCTGTAAGCTTTTCACTGTGCCTTGGTCCATGTGACAATAAATTCAATTCAATTCAACAAAATTGACACAGCCTTAAAAAAGTAAGATGTAGCGCTACGCATTGAAATGGCTGGCAAAAAACAAGACTAAAAAGTAAGCTTAGAAGAGGGCTAGGAGGTTAAAGCTGTTATTACTATTTGAAATTTTGCTTACGCTCAGCTGAGACCATGCAACAACTGGCTTTTATTTTGAATTTTTCTCTATAATGTTAACCTGGAAAACTTATCCATTTTGTGATTTAATATGATAATAGTCAAACAAAGCACCAGATGCTTGGTGCGTGTCATTCTGAAGTGTCACAATCCTGCAGCAGATAAATTATATCCAGTCTTAATGTGTTCATTCAAATCAATTCCATTTCACATGCAAAAGCTGCAATATTAAAGCGATTGTGAGTAATAAAATCCTCTTGTTCAAGTTTAAAATGACATCTTATGCGCTTTGGTCGATGTAATTAAATTTTATCTGCGTACAGTTTAATGTAAGCTGTTGAATAATAAATAAAATAATAATTCATCATCCTCCACTTCTTCATTTGGTGTCCACCCCCACAGTGTTATTATAAAGCATGCGGGGTAAAACTGACAAGTCCTTAACAGCTTCAAAAGTCTTTGCTGCTCTTGGGCGGCACTGATACAAATCCATCATGTTTGCCTTCAGGTGGCCTTCTGGTCTTCAAAAAAGGAATGAAATGATTGAACACATATGGTAGTTATTATAAACTGGTTCGTTGCCAAGTCTGAAAAAAGATGGAGAATAACAATAAAACATGCTTGTATTAGTTGCATTCGGCACCTCTTCAGTCCCAGTTCCCTGTCCTTCCTTAATCCATTTATAGCCCGTGTGTACATCATTCTTTTTAACACCTTTGTTGCTTCTCTATCTGAAAACCAAAGAACTGCTGGAAATCAGAAACAAAAACAGAAATTTCTGGAAAAGCTCAACAGGTCTGGCAGCATCTGTGGAGAGAAGGCAGAGTTAATATTTCAGATCCGGTGATCCTTCTTCAGAACGGATAAAGGAGGACCACTGAAGAATGGTCACTGGACCCCCAAATGTTAATTCTGCCTTCTCTCCAAAGATGCTGCCACACTTGCTGAGTTTTTTCAGCAATTTCTGTTCTTATTGCTTCTCAATCAGATGCCCTCAGAGCTGTTTTATTTGACTCTTCCAGCTTCTCAGGCAGGCTCAGTAAGGTTTTGCAAGGGGAGACTCAGTGAGGCTTCAAGTGGAGCCAACATTAAGTTAGCTGCAAATGTGTTGCTGGTCAAAGCACAGCAGGCCAGGCAGCATCTCAGGAATAGAGAATTCGACGTTTCGAGCATAAGCCCTTCATCAGGAATAGGAGAGAGAGAGCCAAGCAGGCTAAGATAAAAGGTAGGGAGGAGGGACTAGGGGGAGGGGCGATGGAGGTGGGATAGGTGGAAGGAGGTCAAGGTGAGGGTGATAGGCCGGAGTGGGGTGGGGGCGGAGAGGTCAGGAAGAGGATTGCAGGTTAGGAGGGCGGTGCTGAGTTGAGGGAACCGACTGAGACAAGGTGGGGGGAGGGGAAATGAGGAAACTGGAGAAATCTGAATTCATACCTTGTGGTTGAAGGGTTCCCAGGCGGAAGATGAGGCGCTCCTCCTCCAGCCGTCGTGTTGTTGTGTTCTGCCGGTGGAGGAGTCCAAGGACCTGCATGTCCTCGGTGGAGTGGGAGGGAGAGTTAAAGTGTTGAGCCACGGGGTGATTGGGTTGGTTGGTTCGGGCGGCCCGGAGGTGTTCTCTGAAGCGTTCCGCAAGTAAGCGGCCCGTTTCACCAATATAGAGGAGGCCACATCGGGTGCAGCGGATGCAATAGATGATGTGTGTGGAGGTACAGGTGAACTTGTGGCGGATATGGAAGGATCCCTTGGGGCCTTGGAGGGAAGTGAGTGTGGAGGTGTGGGCGCAAGTTTTACATTTCCTGCGGTTGCAGGGGAAGGTGCCGGGGGTGGAGGTTGGGTTGGTGGGGGGTGTGGATCTGACGAGGGAGTCACGAAGGGAGTGGTCCTTGCGGAACGCTGATAGGGGAGGGGAGGGAAATATATCCTTGGTGGTGGGGTCCGTTTGGAGGTGGCGGAAATGGCGGCAGATGATACGTTGTATCCGTTTGGAGGTGGCGGAAATGGCGGCGGATGATACGTTGTAAGTTACACTGGCAAAGACCTTTCAATCTACAGGCCCAAACCAAGTTGTCATTTTAGTTATCTACCTTCTTCCCACTCTTATCTTGCTGCCCTCGGCCTTGAGTAGAACAAAGAACAACACAGCACTGGGACAGGCCCTTCAGCCCTCCAAGCCCACGCAGATACATTTTCCCCTTCCATGCTAAGACTGACTTCACTTACAGGATCTGTATTCCTCTATTTACTTTCTATTCATATATTCGTCAGGTGCTTCTTGAATGCTGCTATTGTGTCTGCTTTCATCACTTCCTCTGGCAGTACGTTCCAAACACTCACCACCCTTTGTGTGAAAAATTTGTCTCGCACATCTGTGCGAAAAGTACTATCCCAGTGCCACACAATGCATGCTCGAGAAATAACATCTTATTTTAAGACAGGGCAATTTACAGCCTCTTGACTTAACACGAGTGCAACAATGTTTGATTGCTCACACATTTCTTTGTTTTATTTCTCTCTTGTTTCTCTCATGTTTCATTTACTTTGATTTCGTATGGCATCTGTTGTGAATTGTACCATTCACAGCTCCTCAAGACACAGCTTTTGTTTCTTTCTGACCCATTACCACTCTATTTGGCCTTGCACCATGGAATCTTTTAGTCATTTAATCTCTCCTACTTTTCACCCAATCAATAGCGCTTCCCTTTTTCGTTAGAATTTTTGCATGTATTAGAATCATAGAGTTATAGAGATGTACAACATGGAAACAGACCCTTCAGTCCAATCCATCCATGCCGACCAGCTATCCTAACCTAACCTAGTCCCACCTGCCAGCACCCGGCACATATCCCTCCAAACCCTTCCCATTCATATACTCATCCAAATGCCTTTTAAATGTTGCAATTGTACCAGCCCCCACCACTTCCTCTGGCAGCTCATTCCACACACACTCTGAGTGAAAAAGTTGCCTCTTAGGTCTCTTTTATATCTTTCCCCTCTCACCCTAAACCTATGCCCTCTAGTTCTGGACTCCCCCACCTCAGGGAAAAGACTTTGTCTATTTATCCTATCCATGCCCCTCATAATTTTGTAAACCTCTATAAGGTCACCCCTCAACCTCCAACACTCCAGGGAAAACAGCCCCAGCCTGTTCAGCCTCTCCTTATAGCTGTCCCTATTGTTCTTGGTTCTACTCAAGGCCAACGGCAGCAAGGTAAGAGTGGGAAGAAGGTACAGGACTAAATGACAACTAGATTTGTGTCTGTAGATTGAAAGGACTTTGAGGTATTGTTTAAGAAATAGAGAATAAAAGTAGCAAGTTACTCCTTCAATTATAGAAAGTACAAGTCAGACAATTTTGGTCCCCTTGAAGAGAACTAAGTTGCATTGGAGACATTTTAGAGAAGGTTCACTTGAGTGATGGAGTTAAATCATTTGTTTTATGAAGAGAGATTGAACAGTTTAGGTCTATATTCTCTGGAATTTAGAAGAATGAAAGGAAATCTAATGATGTACGTAAGATGCTAAAGAAGACTGACAATGTAGATATAGAAAGGATGCTTCCTTATGTCAAGAAATTTAGAATTAGCAGTAATTCTTTTAGGATAAGGCATAGCTATTTAAAACAAATGAGAAGAAATTATTTATGTCAAAGAGTTGTGAATCTGTGGAATTCACTACCCCAGAGTGTGGTGGATGCTGGGACACTGAGTAATTTAAGGAGGAGATTTTTATTTAGTAATGAGTTGGACAGTTTTGGAGAGTTGGTGGGAAAGTGAAGTTGAGGCCAAGATGAAATTAGCTATGATTGTATTAAATGGTGTAGCAGACACAGGGGCTTGAATCACTTACTCCTGCTCTTAGTTTGTATGCTCTTATAGTCCCTTTTGTTCTTTTATCGCGACACCTCAAAAAACTATGATATTTCTCACTTTTCCTCTGTGACGATGCAATTCCTTTAGCAAGGTTAGGCTGTCCTTGGCATTGTTTTTCAGAGAGATCGTAAAAGACATTAACTTCAAAAAGTCTGGTGTTGAAAGGTTTCAGGGTCAATTTGACTATAGCCAACAGATACTGCCTCAGACAGAAGGTTTCTAAGTTTAAAAAAAACCACTTGTACAATGAATGAGGAGTGGCCAGTGCTCCCAGCTCAGCTTTCCTCTGGTTTGAGCGTGGGGTGCTGGAAAGGAACAGCAGGTTAGGCAGCATCCGAGGAGCAGGAGAATCAACATTTCGGGCAAGAGCCCTTCACCAGGAATTCCTGATGAAGGGCTCTTGCCTGAAACAGTGATTCTCCTGCTCCTCAGATGCTGCCTGACCTGCTATGCTGCTCCAGCACCCTACTTTCAACTTTGATCTCCAGCATTTGCAGTCCTCACTTTTTCCTCTGGTTTGGTTTGATTTTAGCACAGCACAGTTTTGTATCAGATTAGAATCAGATTAGAATCCCTACAGTGTGGAAACAGGCCCTTCAGCCCAACAAGTCCATACCGACCCTCCGAAGAGTAACCACCCAAACCCATTTCCTTCTGACTGATGCACCTAACACTATGGACAATTTAGCAATTCACCTGATGTGCACATCTTTGGACTGTGGGAGGAAACCGGAACACCCGGAGGAAACCCACGCAGACACGGAGAGAATGTGCAAACTCCACACAGTCAGTCACCCAAGGCTGGAATCGAACCTGGGACCCTGGTGCTGGACTCAAAGAAGCAGTTCCATGCTGACCTCTCTGTGACTTCTGTCTTACATGAACCTGTGTTTGATTTTTCCTTTTGTGCCAAGGGGTGTTTATGGGGAATTGTTGCAAGTATTAGAACTGCATCATTAATTTGGGATAATCTATTGAGTTTTTGGATAGGTTAAATTATTCTCCATTCTGCTCTCTTTTGTTTGTGTTTCATTTGGTAATCTTGCAAATAAATTCTGTTTTGTTTCACACTAAGTGGTTTGACCAACTGCATCACTCCTGGAACGTTACACCTGCTTAAAACAACTCGCAAAGTTAGGGTTTGGGCCACTTTCTCGAAATGTTTTGAGGGGGTGTGGCCTGGTCCATAACGTCTCGTTCCAAAGAAAGATCACAGGTATGAAACATTTACTCCATTTCCCTCTGCACAGATGCTACCAAACTTGCTAAGTATTTTCAGTATCCACACGATTTTGTTTTTGTACCAACAGAGAAAATATTGACATAAACCCTGTAATCATACCTCATTCAATATCAGGCCCATTGGGCTTGCATTTTCATCCATCAGTGGGTTATATTTATAATTCCGGTTAATGTTCAGTTTGAGAACTGAGTCCAACATTAATCTGAGTGGGTGGATGATACTGGGGCTTTGGAGAAGATGCAGAAGAAGATCAATACCCAGTTAAAAGCATTTTGATTAACAAGACAGGCTCAAAAAGGCGGGGTCAAGAGTGTGGTGATTGAGAAGCACAGCAGGTCAGGCAGCTTCCAAGGAGCAGGAGAATCAACAGTTCGGGCATAAGTCTTTCATCAGGAATGAAGATGAAAAGCGCACATTTTAAAGAAATGCAATTAGATCAGATATGGCTGATGTTCATAAAATAACAAAGGAAATAAATTGTTTTTGTTATTTCAGTTCAATAGGTCAGCAGGGAAAATGTTCACAAAGTCAAGTTATGTTACATTTTAAGAGTTGGTGCTTTCCACAAAGAATTTACATTAGATTCCCACCAAGGGGGAAACAGGCCCTTCAGCCCAACAAGTCCACACTGACCCTCCGAAGATTAACCCACCTACACCCATTTACTTCTAACTAATGCACTTAACACTATGGACAATTTTTGAGAATGGCCAATTCACCTGACTGGCACATCTTTGGACTGTGGGAGGAAACTAGAGCACCCAGAGGAAACCCACGCAGACACGTGGAGAATGTGCTAACTCCACACAGACAGTCGCCCAACTGTGTCCTGTGAGACAGCAGTGCTAACAACTAAGCCACCGTGCCACCCTAAATTTTACTTCAGAAAATTCCTTCAAGCAAGACCTTATTCTGACTCGGGTGGAGTTCACCTTGCACAAAATATAGGTATACTTGCATAACTAGGGATCTACTGGTTTAGAAAAAAACCCCAAAGAACTGCGGATGCTGGAAGTCAGAAACAGAACTAAAAATTTCTTGAAAACTCAGCAGATTTGGAAACATCTGTGGAGAGAAAGCAGAATTAACCCTTTGGGTTCAGTGACCCTTCCTCAGGTCAGAACCCTTCTACAGGATTAACTTTGCCCACCTGAAGGAATCGCAGAGCTTTTTCCAGACTTGACCCTGCAAATGGGATTTTGTTTCTCCCACAGGAATATACAGCATTGCAGTGAGATGGGAATTGTACATATTGTGACACACAAAACATTGCAATTATGTCTGAAAGGATGAACATTATTGTCATTTGGTATATTTCAATTCTTATCAAAAGCATTTGCAACTATCTCACTGTGTATTGAAACTTTTGCACAGCTCTGTGCGCCACTCTGTTGAATTGCCAAGCTTAATTATATCACTTAGAGTCATAGAGTCATAGTGATGTACAGCACGGAAACAGACTCTTTGGTCCAACTCGTCCATGCTGATCAGATAGCCTAAATAAATCTAGTCCCATTTGCCAGCACTTGACCCAAATCCCTCTAAACCCTTCCTTTTATATTATTTATATACCTATTTATATACCAGTTGCCTTTTAAATGTTATAATCGTACCAGCCTCCACCACTTCCTCAAACAGCTCAAACAATACATGCAACACCGTCTGCATGAAAATATTGCCCCATAGGTCCCAATTAAATCTTTCCCTTCTTACCTTAACCTTATGCCCTCTAGTTTTGGACTGCCCTAGCCTGGGGAACAGACCTTGGCTATTCACCCTATAAATGCCCCTCATGATTTTATAATCCTCTATAAGATCACCCCTCAGGCTTTGATGCTCCAAGGATAACAGCCCCAGCCTATTCAGGCTCTCCCTATAGCTCAAATCCTCCAACCCTGGCAACATCCTTGTAAATCTTTTCTGAACCCTTTTACAACATTTTTCTATTGCAAGGAGAACAGAATTGCACACAATATTCCAAAAGTGGCTGAACCAAAGTCCTGTACAGCCGCAACCTGATCTCCCAACTCCTATACTCAATAAAGCCAAGCATGTTCTCCACTATCTTGCCTACCTGCAACTCCACTTTCAAGGAATTATGAACATGCACTCCAAGGTTCCTTTGTTCAGCAACACTCCCCAGGATATTATCATTAAGTGTATAAGTCCTACCCTGATTTGCCTTTCAAAAATGCAGCACCTCTAAATTAAACTCCTTCTGCCACTCCTTGGCCCATTGACCTATGAGGTAAGATCCCATTGTACTCTGAAGTTACCTTCTTCGCTGTCCACTACATCTCCAATTTTGGTGTCATCTGCAAACATACTAACCATACCTTCAATGTTCACATTCAAATCACTTACATAAATGAGGAAAAGCAGTGAACCCAGCACCGATCATTGAGGCACACAACTGGTCACAGGTCTCCATTGTGAAAAGTAACCCTCCAGCACCACCCTCTGTTTTCTACTTTCGAGCTAGTTCTGTATCCAAATAGTTAGTTCTCCAAATATTCCATGTGATCTAACCTTACTAATCACTCTACCATGAGAAGCCTTATCAAATGTCTTACTGAAGTCCACATAGATCACGTCCACTGCTCTGCCCTCATCAATCCTCCTTGTCCCTTCTTGAAAAAACTTAGTTAAATTAGCGAGACATAATTTCCCACGCACAAATCAATCTTGACTACCCCTAATCAGTCCTAGCCTTTCCTAATTCAAGTAAATCCTGTTCCATAGGATTCCCTCCAACAACCTGCCCATCACCAATGTCAGGCTCACTGGTCTATAGTTTCCTGGCTTTTCCTAACCATGTTCCTTAAATAGTGGCACCACCTTTTCAATTGTTTGAGAAGTGGCACAGGGTGCTACCTCACAGTGCCAGGGATCCAGGTTTGATTCTACCCTCAGGTGACTGGCTGTGTGGAGTTTGCACATTTTCCCCTTGTCAGCATGGGTTTCCTTTGAATGCTCCGGTTTCCTCCCACAACCCAGTGACGTGCAGGTTAGGTGGATTGGCCATCTTGAATTGTCCATAATCTCCTGGAATGTGCAGGTTAGGTGGATTGGCCATGGGAAATTCTGGGTCACAGTGATAGGTTAGGGAGAGTAGGCCTGGGTGGGATAGTCTTTGGAAGGTTGATGTGGACTTGATAGGCCAAATGGGCTGCTTCCACACTACAGGGATCCTATGATTCTATGAAGTGTTTATGAAACATAGTTAAAGGGGGACAGCTAGGAGGTTCTGTGGGGATGAGAGAGACTCACGGTTGGTGTGTTACCTCCCAGGTTGCATGGTTCATGATGTCTTTGATTGTGTTTTTTGGATCCTTAAGGGGGAGGGGGAGCAGCCCCAAGTCATGGTCCACATAGGCATCAACGACATAGGTAGGAAGAGAGATGGGAACTTAAGGCAGAAATTCAGGGAGCTAGGATGGAAGCTTAGAGCTAGGATGAATAGAGTTGTTGTCTCTGGTTTGTTGCCCATGCCATATGCTAATGAGGCAAGGAATATGGAGAGAGAGGAGTTGAACATGTGGCTACAGAGATGGTGCAGGGGGGACGGTTTTGGATTCTTGGATAATTGGGGCTCTTTCTAGGGTTGGTGGGACCTCTACAAGCAGGATGGTCTTCATCTGAACCAGAGGGGTACCAATATCCTGGGGGTGAAATTCGCTAAGGCTATGGGGGGGGGGTTAAACTAATCCAGCAGGGGGATGGGAACCAAAATTGCAGTTCAAGTATAGAAAAGGTTGAGAGTAGGGAGGTCCGAAATTAAATTTCAGGGACGCAAGATGGCACCGGCAAACAAGAAGTTGGTTTGAAGTGTGTCTACGTCAATGCCAGGAGCATCCAGAATAAAGTGGGTGAACTTGCAACATGGTTTGATACCTGGAACTTCAATGTTGTGGCCATTTCGGAGACATGGATAGAGCAGGGACAGGAATGGTTGTTGCAGGTTCCAGGATTTAGATGTTTCAGTAAGAACAGAGAAAATGGGAAAGGGGGGGGGGGGTTGCGGGGGCATTGTTGGTCAAGGACAGTATTACAGTTGCAGAAAGGATGTTTGGGGACTCGTCAACTGAGGTAGTATGGGCTGAGGTTAGAAATAGGAAAGGAGAGATCACCCTGTTGGGAGTTTTCTATAGACCTCCAAATAGTTCCAGAGATGTATAGGAAAGGATAGCAAAGATGATTCTCGATAGGAGTGAGAGAGACAGGGTAGTTGTCATGGGAGACTTCAACTTTCCAAATATTGACTGGAAACACTATAGTACAAGTACTATAGATGGATCAGTTTTTGTCCAGTGTGTGCAGGAGGGCTTCCTGACAGTATGTAGACAGGCCAACAAGGGGCGAAGCCCCATTAGATTTGGTAGTGGGTAATGAACCCGGCCAGGTGTTAGACTTGGAACTAGGTGAGCACTTTGGTGATAGTGATCACAATTCTGTTATGTTTACTTTAGTGATAGAAAGGGATAGGTGTATACCACTGGGCAAGAGTGGGGGGAAAGGCAATTACGATGCATAGGATGGGGAAGGAAACGGCAGGGGATGGGCACATTATAAATGTGGAGCTTATTCAAGGAAAAGCTCCTGTGTGTCCTAGATAAGTATGTACCTGTCAGGCAGGGAGGAAGCTGAAGAGTGCAGGAGCCGTGGTTTACGAAGGAAGTGGAATCTCTGGTCAAGAGGAAGAAGAAGGCTTATGTTAGGATGAGATGTGAAGGTTCAGTTAGGGTGCTTGAGGGTTACAGGAAAGACTTAAAGAGAGAGCTCAGAAGAGCCAGGAGGAGACATGAGAAGTTGTTGGTGGATAGGATCAGGGTAAACCCTAAGGCTTTCTATAGGTACTTAAGGAATAAAAGAACGATGAGAGTAAGATTAGGGCCAATCAAGGATAGTAGTGGGAAGTTGTGTGTGGAGTCAGAGGAGATGGGGAAGCACTTAATGAATATTTTTTGGCAGTATTCACTCTAGAAAACGACAATGTTGTCGAGGAGAATACTGAGATACAGGCTACTAGACGAGGTGGGATTGAGGTTCACAAGGAAGAGGTATTAGAAATCCTACAGGATGTGAAAATAGATAAGTCTACTGGGCCGGATGGGATTTATTCTAGGATCCTCTGGGAAGTCAGACAGGAGATTGCCAAGCCTTTGGCATTGTTCTTTAAATCGTGATTGTCTACAGGAATAGTGCCAGAAGACTGGAGGATAGCAAATGTGGTTCTCCTTTTCAAGAAGGGGAGTAGAGACAACCCAGGTAATTATAGACCAGTGAGCCTTACTTCAGTTGTTGGTAAAGTGTTGGAAAAGGTTATAAGAGATAGATTTATAATCATCTAGAAAAGAATAATTTGATTAGGGATAGTCAGCACAGTTTTGTGAAGGGTAGGTTGTGCCTCACAAACCTTATTGAGTTCTTTGAGAAGGTGACAAAACCGGTTGATGTGGTGTATATGGATTTCAGCAAGGCCTTCGATAAGGTTCCCCACAGTAGGCTATCATACAAAATGCGGAGAAATGGGATTGTGGGAGATATAGCAGTTTGGATCAGTAATTGGCTTGCTGAAAGAAGACAGAGGGTGGTGGTTGATGGGAAATGTTCATCCTGGAGTCCAGTTACCAGTGGTGTACCACAAGGGTCGGTGTTGGGTCCACTGCTGTTCTTCATTTTTACAAATGACCTGGGTGAGGGCACAGAAGAGTGGGTTGGTAAACTTGCAGATGACACTAGGGTCGGTGGAGTTGTGGATAGTGATGAAGGATGAAGGTTACAGAGAGACATAGATAAGCTGCAGAGCTGGGCTGAGAGGCGGTAAATGGAGTTTAATGCAGACAAGTGTGAGGTGATTCACTCTAGTCGGAGTAACCAGAATGCAAGTACTGGGCTAATGGTAAAATTCTTGGTAGTGTAGATGAGCAGACAGATCTCGGTGTCCAGGTACAGATCCTTGAAAGTTACCACCCATGTTGACGTGGTTGTTAAGAAGGCATACAGTGTTTTAGTTTTTATTAATAGAGGGATCAAGTTCCGGCACCATAAGGTTATGCTGCAGCTGTCCAAAACTCTGGTGCAGCCGCACTTGGAATATTGTGTACAGTTCTGGTCACCGCATTATAAGAAGGATGTGGAAGCTTTGGAAAGGGTGCAGAGGAGATTTATTAGGATATTGCCTGGTATGGAGGGAAGGTCTTACAAGGAAAGACTGAGGGACTTGAGGCTGTTTTTATTAGCGAGAAGAAGGTTGAGAGTGATTAATAGAGACATATAAGACAATCAGAGGTTAGATAGGGTGGGCAGTGGGAGCGCCTTTTTCCAAGTATGGTGACGGCAAGCACAAGGGGGCATAGCTTTAAATTGAGGGGTGATAGATATAGGACAGATGTCAGAGATAGTTTCTTTACTCAGAGAGTAGTAAGGGTATGGAATGCTTTGCCTGCAACAGTAGTAGATTCACCAACATTAAGTACATTTAAGTCGTCATTGGACAAGCATATGGTTGCATATGGAATAGTATAGGTTAGATGGGCTTCAGATTGGTATGACAGATCAAGCAACATCGAGCGCCAGAGGGCCTGTACTGCGCTGTAAGGTTCTATATTCTAATGTTCTATGTCCTATGTGCATTGCAGGTGACAAGTTTTCCTTCATTGGCACCAGTGCAACCTTTACAGAACAGTGCACGCACACACACAATACTAAGTTTCCAAAGAAAGGGTACTTAATGTTGTTTTAGTCTGTTTTTGAAAAACAAATTACAGCAAACAATACATCAAAACAATCTATAATTTGGTAAGGCAACACAGGATGTTGCAGTATCCACAAAGTGAGTACAATGCTCCCATAGGTTTGACATCCACCTTGTTGATTCAAGGAAGTGAACTTTATAGGCAATGCTGGGACAATGCTGTACGGCATACAACAGCCACATGCAAAGCTTTATAGTTGCATATCTGAGAATGGGATATTCAGGACCCTCTCAGCTTTCTTTCTGTTGGGGTAATTTGTGGCACTTGTGTCAGTTGCCTTAGGGCGTCAGGTGCAATTGCTTTATTTCTGGACACTCATGCAGGGTGTGAACTCCACCTTAACCACAAACCAGCAAATATAGGTCTAATTAACTTCAAGAACTTGTAGTCCTGGAAGTGACATGTTAACCATGGTGCAGTAAAAGCAGACTATTACTTAAAATGGATTTATATGGAACTGAGGATGAATTGCAAGCATATAGATAAAAAAAAACACATCAATCAAAATTGCTGAACATATGATTCACACACACACATACGTGTGATATGACACTTTTTTGTGTGAAATGGCCTATCTCCTTCCTGGAGACAGCATAGATCTTTTAAGTGATATACCACTCAAGGCTATCTATTTTGCTCTGTGCACTGTAGGCATGTCAGGGATTACAGTATCAAGCAGAATGAAATCTTTTCAAATGTTTCTTTTTGCTAGGTTTGAAGCCAATAAAATTCTAACATTTGTAAACAAGATGCAAATTTTAAATTTTTATTTATTTACGATACCTGACCATCAAAATGTCAGGGGCTGTTAATAGTTTCAGTTCGGAAGAATTAGATTTCAGTTTATAAGAACAGTTTCATATCAGAAGAGAGGCGGTTTACTGGTTTTGTAAGTGTCCAGGTGTGAGAGCTTGTAGAAGACTAAAAGATAGAAAGGAATCCAGGCTCTCAAAACTGGAAAGAATCCATTAATTAATATATTACAGTTAAGGTAGGAGTGACATTTCATTGGGATTCAGTATCCTTGAGAACATTGCTGGGGAAGGTATTGCATCTTTTTGCTGGTTATGTTAAGATATTCTTATATACTGTATATAGTTTTGTTTTCTGGGAAAAGCTGATGCTATTTTGTTAGGGAACATCAGAGCCTTATGTAAATACTAACCACCACAGTAACCAAACTACAAGAATAAAACTTATGAACTATCAAATAAAACAAAAATCTGTGGATGTTGGAAATCTGAAACAGAAAAAGAAATTGCTGGAGGAACCCAGGAGATCTGGCAAAATTTGCAGAGAGAAAGCGAGGTTAACATTTGGAGTCCAGTGACCTTCAGAACTCAGGAACTATCAAGCCAAGTTTGATTTTGGGATATGACTTGTCCAGCATTATTATCAGCTGGAATCATAATAAATGGGTTGGCACAGTGGCTTGGTGGTAAGCACTACTGCCTCACAGTGCCAGGCACCCACGTTTGATTCCAGTCTTGGGTGATGGTATGGAGTTTGTATGTTCTCTCTGTGTCTACATGGGTTCCCTCTGGGTGTCCCAGTTTCCTCCCACAGTCCAAAGATGTGCAGGTTTGGTGGATTGGCCATACCAAACCACCTGATAGTGTTCAGGGTTGTGCAGGCTAAGCAGGTTATTTATGGTACTGACAGAGCATATCGCAGCACTGAAGAAAGAACTCGAGGACCTTAGGCTCATCCGAGAGAATGAAATCTTTCTGGACAGGACCTTCAGCGAGGTTATTACACTGACCATACCAGAAGAGAGCAGAAGAGAGAAGACAATGAGGAAGGCAGAGAGGAGAGAGGTGCAAGAGACCACGGGGGAAGTACCTGTCAGGAACAGGTTGAATCTTTTGGAAACAGTAGAGACAAATGACACTGCCAGTCCGCGAGGCGGTCAGGTCAGTCAATCAAAAGTTGGCGTGGAGGCAGAGCCGAGGAGTCAGACATTGCACAGAGCCGTGGTAATAGGGGACTCCATAGTGAGAGGAACTGAACGGGGTTTCTGTGGCAACAGGTGGGACTTAAGGATGGTGTATTGCCTTCCTGGTGCCAGGATTAAGGACATCACAGACAGAGTGCAGGAAATCCTCAAGGGTGAAGGTGAAGAGCCAGAGGTGGTGGTACATGTTGGCACAAATGATGTCAGGAAGAAGAAAAGGAACATATTACAGCGGGACTTCGGAGAACTAGGAAGAAGGCTGAAAAGCAGGACGTCCAGAGTGATTATCTCCGGTTTGCTTCCAGTTCCTCGGGCTGGAGAGGCCAGAAACAGGGAGATAATGGACTTGAACGTGCGGCTGGGGAACTAGTGCAGGAAGCAAGGATTTAAATTCTTGGATCACTGGGGTATGTTTTGTGGTAAGCATAAATTATACAGAAGAGATGGCTTGCACCTTAATGGGTTGGGGACCAGCATTCTGGCAGGTAGGTTTGCTATTGCAACACAGCTACGTTTAAACTAAGTAGCTGGGGGGAGGGGACAAACTGGAAGTTTAAGAAGGAAATTGAAGGGAAAGTTAGAACAAGGGAAGTCAAGAAAGACAACGGTATCAATGAAGCAGAAAACTCAAAAAGGGATCATGCCGTAAGTTTGAGTGAAACATGGGTTGATGGGAAGGGTGAGGGCAGTAACAAATTAAAAATACTATAAATGAATGCACAAAGTATTAGAAATAAGATGGATGAGCTTGAGGCTCTTTTGGAAATTGGCAGCTACAATATTGTGGGGATAACTGAGACGTGGCTTCAAGTGGACAGGGCCTGGGAAATGAATATTCAAGGCTATATGTGCTATCGTAAGGACAGACTGACGGGCAGAGGGGGTGGGATGGCCATGTTGGTACAGGATGATATTCAGTCCCTTGTACAGGGGGACCTAGAATCAGGGGATGTAGAGTCAGTATGGATGGAGCTGAGAAAATCTAAGGGTAGAAAGACTCTCTTGGGAGTTATCTACAGGCCCCCAAACAATAGTATGGATGTAGGGTGTGAGTTGAATAAGGAGCTGAAATTGGCCTGTCGCAAAGATGTTACTACAGTTGTTATGGGGGATTTCAACATGCAGGTAGACTGGGAGAATCAGGATGGTATTGGACCTCAAAAAAGAGACTTTGTGGAATGCCTCAGAGATAGATTCTTAGAACAGCTGGTGCTGGAGCCTACCAGGGAGAAGGCAATTCTGGATCTGGTATTGTGCAACGAACCAGAATTGATCAGGAACCTTGAAGTGAAGGAGCCATTAGGAGGTAGATTAGACTTACAGTGTGGAAACAGGCCCTTCGGCCCAACAAGTCCACACCGACCCGCCGAAGCGAAACCCACCCATACCCCTACATTACCCCTTACCTAACACTACGGGCAATATAGCATGGCCAATTCACCTGACCCACACATCTTTGGACTGTGGGAGGAAACCGGAGCACCCGGAGGAAACCCACGCAGACACGGGGAGAACGTGCAAACTCCACACAGTCAGTCGCCTGAGTCGGGAATTGAACCCGGGTCTTCAGGCGCTGTGAGGCAGCAGTGCTAACCACTGTGCCACCGTGCCGCCCACTAGGTAGTGACCATAATACAATAAGCTTCAATCTGCAATTTGAAAAGGGGAGGGTACAAGCAGTAGTGACAATATTTCAGTTGAATAAAGGGAACTATGGAGCTATGAAGGAGGAACTGGCAACGGTGCAATGCCTTAGCAGGGATGACAGTGGAGGAACAATGGCAGATATTTCTGTGTAAAATGCAGAAGTTGCAGGATCAGTTCATTCCAAAAAGGAAGAAAGATCCTATGAGGAGGCAGGGGTGGCCTTGGCTGATGAGGGAAGTTAAGAAATATATAAAGTCAAAAGAGAAAAAGTATAACATAGCAAATATAAGTGGGAAAATGGAGGACTGAGAAGCTTTTAAAGAACAACAGATGGTTACTAAGAAGGAAATGCGCAGAGAAAAAATGAGGTCTGAAGGTAAACTGGCCAAAAATATAAAGGAGGATAGTAAAAGCTTTTTTAGGTATGTGAAAGGGAAAAAAATGAGGCCCTTGAAGACAGAAACAGGGGAATTTATTCCAAGGAACAAAGAAATGGCAGAAGAGTTGAATTGGTACTTCAGATCTGTATTCACTGGGGAAGACACAAGCAATCTCCCAGAGGTAACAGTGGCTGAAGGATCTGAACTGAAGGGAATTTATATTTGCCGGAAATTGGTGTTGGAGAGACTGTTAGGTCTGAAGGCTGATGGTCTACATCCCAGGGTACTGAAGGAGGTGGCTCGAGAAATCGTGGATGTGTTGGTGATTATTTTCCAGAGTTTGATAGATTCAGGATCAGTTCCTGCGGATTGGAGGGTGGCTAATGTTGTCCCACATTTTAAGAAAGGAGAGAGAGAGAAAGCAGGCAATTATAGACCCAGTTTGTCTGACCTCAGTGGTGGGAAAGATGCTGGCGTCAATTATAAAGGATGAAAGTACGACACATCTGGATAACTGTAACAGGATAGGTCAGAATCAGCATGGATTTATGAAGGGGAAATCATGCTTGACTAATCTTCTGGAATTTTTTGAGGATGTAACTCTGAAGATGGACAAGGGAGATGTAGTGGATGTAGTGTACCTGGACTTTCAGAGAGTCTTTGATAAAGTCCCACATAGGAGGTTAGTGAGCAAATTTAGGGTGCATGGTATTGGGGGCAAAGTACTAACTTGGATTGAAAGTTGGCTGACAGGAAACAAAGAGCAGTGATAAACAGCTCCCTTTTAGAATGGCAGGCGGTGACCATTGGGGTACTGCAGGGATCAGTGCTGGGACCGCAGCTTTTTACAATATATATTAATGATATAGAAGATGGCATTAATAGTTACATTAGCAAATTTGCTGATGATACAAAGCTGGGTGGCAGAGTGAAATGTGAGGAAGATGTTAAGAGATTACAGGGTGACCTGAACAGGTTGGGTGAGTGCTAAAAATGTGTTGCTGGAAAAGCGCAGCAGGTCAGGCAGCATCCAAGGAACAGGAAATTCGACATTTCGGGCATAAGCCCTTCATCAGGTTAGGTGAGTGGACAGATACATGGCAGATGCAGTTTAATGTGGATAAATGTATGGTTATCCACTTTGGTGGCAAGAACAGGAAGGCAGGTTACTACCTAAATGGAGTCAAGATAGGTAAAGGGGCAGTACAATGAGATCTGGGTGTTCTTGCGCACCAGTCAATGAAGGCAAGAATGCAGGTACAGCAGGTAGTGAAGAAAGCTAATAGCATGCTGGCCTTCATACCAAGAGGGATTGAGTATAGAAGGAAAGAGGTTCTTCTGCAGTTGTACAGGGCCCTGGTGAGACCGCACCTGGAATATTGTGTGCAGTTCTGGTCTCCAAATTTGAGGAAAGACATTCTGGCTATTGAGGGAGTGCAGCGTAGGTTCACGAGGTCAATTCCTGGAATGGCGGGACTATCTTATGTTGAAAGGTTGGAGCAACTGGGCTTGTATACTCTTGAGTTTAGAAGATTGAGAGGGGATCTGATTGAGACGTATAAGATTATTAAAGGATTGGACACAATGGAGGCAGGAAAATGTTTACGCTGATGGGTGATTCCCGAACCAGAGGACACAGCTTAAAAATAAGGGGTAGGCCTTTTAGGACAGAGATGAGGAGAAACGTCTTCACCCAGAGAGTGGTGGCTGTGTGGAATGCTCTGCCACAGAAGGCAGTGGAGGCCCAGTCTCTGGATTTGTTTAAGAAAGAATTGGATAGAGCTCTCAAGGATAGTGGAATCAAGGGTTATGGAAACAAGGCAGTGATCAGCCATGATCATAATCAATGGTGGTGCAGGCTCGAAGGGCAAATGGCCTACTCCTGCACCTATTGTCTATTGTCTATTATGGTAATTGGGGTCAAGATTAGAGTGATGCGGGAAAAGCACTGCAGGTCAGGCAGCATCCAAAGAGCATGAAAATAGATGTTTCGAGAAAAAGCCCTTCATCAGGAATGAGGCTGGGAACCTCGAGGTTGGAGAGATAAGTGGGAGGGGAGTTGGGGCTGGGGAGAAGGTAGCTGAGAGTGCAATAGGTAGATGGAGGTGGGAGTAAAGGTGATAGTTCGGAGAGGAGGGTGGAGCGGATAGGTGGGAAGGAAGATTGACAGGTGGGACAGGTCATAAGGACGGTGCTGAGCTGGAAGATTGGAACTGGGATAAGGTCGGGGGAGGAGAAATGAGGAAACTGGTGAAGTCCACATTTATGTCATGGGGTTGAAGGCTCCCGAGGAAGAAGATGAGGCGCTCTTCCTCCAGGCGTCGGGTGTGAGGGAGTGGTGATAGAGGAGGCCCAGGACCTGCATGTCCTCGGCCAAGTGGAAGGGGAAGTTGAAATGCTCCCCAATGTAGAGGAGACCGCATCGGGTGCAATGAATATAATAAATGACGTGTGGACCTTTGATGGACGTGGAAGACTCCTTTGGGGTCTTGGATGGAGGTGAGGGGGGAGGTGTGGGTGCACGTTTTGCAATTCCTGTGGTGGCAGGGAAGGAGTCAGGATGGGAGGGTGGGTTGTTAGGGGGCGTGGACCTGACCAGGTAGTCACAGAGGAAACAGTCTTTGCTGAAAGCGGATAGGGATGGGGAGGGATTTATATCCCTGGTGGTAGGGTCTGTTTGGAGGTGGTGGAAATGGCGGAGCCACCTCATGCTCCCGTGAGGAATCTCAACAGTTTATCAACTTCACCAACACATTCCACCCTGACCTTAAATTCACCTAGACCATCTCTGATTCCTTCCTCCCTTTCCAGGACCTCTCCAGCTCTATCAACGATGACTGACTCAACACTAACATTTTCTACAAACCCACTGACTCCCACAGCTACCTGGAATACACCACTTCCCACCCTTCCTGATGCAAAAATTCCATCCCGTATTCCCAATTCCTCTGCCTCCGCCGTATCTGCTCCCAGGAGGACCAGTTCCTCCACAGAACACACCAGATGGTCTTCTTCTTTAAAGACCACAATTTCTCTCCCACATGGTTGAAGATGCCCTCCAATACATCTCATTCACGTCTTGCACCTCCGTCCTCAAACCCCACCCCTCCAAGCACAACAAGGACAGAACTGCCCCCTTGATCCTCACCTTCCACCCCACCAACATCCACATAAATCACATCATCCGCCGACATTTCCGCCACCTCTAAATGGATCCCACCACCTGGGATATATTTCCCTCCCCACCCCTTTCCACAAAGAGTGTTCCCTCAGCGACTACCTGGTCAGTCCATGTCCATTAACAACCCACCCTCCCTTCCTGCTACCTTCCCCTGTCACCGCAGGAATTGTAAAACATGCACCCACACCTCCCTCTTCACCTCCATCCAAGGCCCTAAAGGAGCCTCCCATATCCATCAAAGGTTCACTTCCACTTTTATACATGTCATTTATTGTATCCGTTGCTCCCAATGCGGTCTCCTCTACATTGAGCAGACTGGACGCCTTCTCGCAGAGTACTTCAAAGAACATCTCCGGGACACCCGCAACAATCAACCCCACCACCCCGTGGCCAAACATTTCAACTCCCCCTCCCACTCTACCAAAAACATGCAGGTCCTGGGCCTCCTCCACCGTCACTCCCTCACCACCCGACACCTGGAGGAAGAACGCCTCATCGTCCACCTCAGGACTTTTCAACCCCATGGCATCAATGTGGACATCACCAGTTTCCTCATTTCTCCTCCCCCCACCCTATTCCAGTTCCAACCTTCTAGCTCAGCACCATGCTCATGACTTGTCCCACCTGTCAATCTTCCTTCCCACCTATCCGCACCACCTTCCTCTCCAACCTATCACCTTTACCCCCACTTCCATCCACTTATTGCACTCTCAGCTACCTCTCCCCAGCCCCACTCCCCTCCCATTTATCTCTCCACCCCAAAGGCTCCTAGCCTGATGAAGGGCTTTTGCCCAAAACATTGATTTTCCTACTCCTCGGATGTTGTCTGACCTGCTGCGCCTTTCCAGCACCACTCTTGACCCTAATCTCCAGCATCTGCAGTACCCACGTCTGCCTAGCTATGGTAACTGTGGAGTTATGGGGATAGGGTGGGGTGTTCGGATGATTTTCGGAGGGCCGGTGCAGATCTGTTGGGCTGAAAGACCTCTATCTACTTTGTGGGGATTTTATGATTGTAAATGTTTAATTTATCCCAGGTGGACCAATCCTATGTTCAAGAAATCCAGGAATTTTCACAAATTAGTATTAGTTAAGCCAAAATGCAGTCAAGCGTTCCAGAGGGACTTTGGAACAATGAAATCAATCTTATTTACAGGACTGACAATGAAACCTAGATGTCCTCACAGTCAAACAATGGTGCATGACATTTATATTTACCTATAGGTTTCCCTGCTGGTACTAATATCTATTGGATTCCTTGTTGGTTAATTGCCAAAATTGACATATATTCATTTTACATAGTTGTCTGATATGCAAATTTATGCCAGGTAATGCAAATTAATTCTAAATAGCTGGCAAAAATCTAAACTTATTAGTTGTGTGGAATTCAAGTGGAAATTTGTCAGCAAGAAGGAAAAAGAAACTATTTCCTGAAGGATTTCTGACTGAAGACAATTTTGAAAACTGCAATTTATTCCATAATTAACATGCAAATGCAAATGCTTTGCAGAGAAGGTTTTCAGACAAACAAATTGCTACATGCTTGTTAGAAATATATCTGTTCAGTTCATTTCTCGAGGAATTGGCAAGTGTCTGAAACTCAGGCTTGCAGCCTACCTCAATGGCCATATCCGCCTGTCAGCCCATTTTCATCTGTTGTGTTCAGCCTTGACCCTAATCCATTCTTCACCATCAGGGTCGACCTGTTGTTCTCCACCTTTCGCTCCCTCAACATCCATTGCTGGCATTTTTTCAGCCTGAGACAAGCCTGCCAGCATCTTCCAAGACCATCACTATATTGTCCAAATGAAGGATCGTCCCCATCAACTCCAGACCCTAGGTCATCCCTTAATGATGCCAATTGATGGGATCATTCCCAAACCTACCTTTCAATGGACACCTTTCTGTACTGCCAAATGCCTGCCAGTACATTCAAGGGCGGCACGGTGGCACAGTGGTTAGCACTGCTGCCTCACACAGCCCGAGACCCGTGTTCAATTCCCGACTCAGGCGACTGACTGTGTGGAGTTTGCACGTTCTCCCAATGTCGGCGTGAGTTTCCACCGGGTGCTCTGGTTTCCTCCCACAGTCCAAAGATGTGCAGGTCAGGAAAATTGGCCGTGCTAAATTGCCCGTAGCGTTAGGTGAAGGGGTAAATGTAGGAAAATGGGTGGGTTGCGGGTCGGTGTGGACTTGTTGGGCCGAAGGGCCTGTTTCCACACTGTAAGTAATCTAATCTAAAAAGACTTTATTCCTCCCTGAAATATAGAAGTAAAGACCTGAACAGTTCTTATGATCTGATATATATTCAATGGGAGTTGAGCATAAACCTCAACGTAATGGTGCAAATGACCTTTTTTTGGAGAGGTTCAAACAATCTCTTAGCAGAACAATTTCTTATTGGGTACTAAAATCTACGTGGAAGATATAAAAATATCTAATCAACAATATGTGACCAGCAAAAGCTAATAATTAAAAATAAGCATTATCACTCAAATTGGTCCAAATGTATTTGAAAACCTTTGCACATTACATTGTCTGGCTTGCATCTAGTGCTGAAATAAGGATTATCATGCAACAATTGTAATCTTTGAAAGAAAAAGTTAGGGTTGGCTCAAAAACAGCATTTTTTTATGTTGTGGTCAATATTTTCAATCATAATTATCATTGAATCAGATAGCACAGAAGATGGCCTAGTGATATTATCACTAGACTGTCAATCCAGAGATCCAGAAAAGGTTCTGGGAACATGGGTTTAAATCCCACCACAGCAGAAGGTGGAATTTGAATTCAATTTTTTAAAAATCTTGAATTAAGAGCTGAATGAAAATCATTAATCCATTGTCAATTGTTGGAAAAACCCATCTGCCTCACTAATGTCCTTTAGGGAAGCAAACTGCCTTCCTCAGCTGTCCTAGCGTACATGTGACTCTATACCCACAGCGATGTAGCTGACTCTTAACACCCCCCTGGGCAACTAGCAAAAGGCAATAAATGCTGCCTAGCCAATGACACCCTCATCTTGTGAATGAATAAAGAAGAAACAAAAATGGCAGCACATTTCTAAAATAACATTTTAAGTGGAATGGGATAATCATGGATCACATCCATGTCAGCTCATTGTGGAAGCTACCCAATCAACCTCATACCTTTAGTATTCCCACAAAGCCCTGCAGTTATAAATCCAATAATATAGCCCCTTATAAATCCAATACATTTTTCGGGATTACTATAGTATCTATTATTTAATTCTTCCATGGGATGTGGATGCTCTTTGCTGGACCAGTATTTGTCACCCAATTGCCCTTGGATTGACTGGCTTGCTAGGCAATTTCCGACAGCAGTTAAGCATCAACTACATTGCTGTGAATCTGCTCCTCTTCATGTGTGGATCAAAAAATGCCTTAAACATGGCTAATGTTCCTGCTTCTGCCACCTCCACTCACCACCCACTGCATGAAACATTTCCCCTGCACTTCACTTTCCCTACACTTCACCCTCTCATCTTGAACCTCTGTCCTCTTGTAGTTGACCTTTCCATCCTGGGAAAAAAACATCTGACTATCCACCCTATCTGTGCCTCTCATCCTTTTGTAGACCTCTACCAGGTTGTCTCCCAATGAAAACAGTCCGGGTTTATCCAAACTCATGTCATAACTAAAACCCTCCAAACTGGGCAATATCCTGGTAAAAACAATGACTGCAGATGCTGGAAACTAGATTCTGTATCAATGGTGCTGGAAGAGCACAGCAGTTCAGGCAGCATCCAAAGTGCAGCAAAATCGATGTTTCGGGCAAAAGCCCTAAACCTTCTCTGCATCCTCTTCAAAGTATCCTCGTCCTTCTAGTAGTGCAGTGACCAGAACTGCATGCAATATTCCAAATGTGGTCCAACTAAAGTTTTATCCAGCTGTAACATAAGTTGCTAACCTTTATATTCAATGCCCCAGCCAATGAAAGCAAGCATACTGCATGCTTTCTTGACTGCCTCATCCTGGAGATTGTGAGGACTGCAGATGCTGGAAAGTCAGAGTCAATAAAGTATGGAGCTTCATCATTCCTGATGAAGGGCTTATGCCCGAAATATCAACTCTCCTGTTCCTCAGATCCAGACTGACCTGCTGTGCTTTTCCAGCCCCACACTTTTCGATTCTCCTTAACCCCGCTGGTCAAGGAGCTGCTGAGTTTCTCTGGCTTTTTCTGTGTTTGTTTCAGATTTGGGCAGCACGGTGGCACAGTGGTTAGCACTGCTACCTCACAGCGCCTGAGACCCGGGTTCAATTCCTGACTCAGGCGACTGACTGTGTGGAGTTTGCACGTTCTCCCCGTGTCTGCGTGGGTTTCCTCTGGGTGCTCCGGTTTCCTCCCACAGTCCAAAGATGTGCGGGTCAGGTGAATTGGCCATGCTAAATTGCCCGTAGTGTTAGGTAAGGGGTAAATGTAGGGGTATGGGTGGGTTGCGCTTCGGCAGGTCGGTGTGGACTTGTTGGGCCGAAGGGCCTGTTTCCACACTGTAAGTCTAATCTAATCTAAATTTCCAACATAATTTGCTTTGATTTGCTGTTTTTTTTCTCTGCTAATCTCTCCCAAACATCACCCTTCAAGATACTAACCAAGAAAAGAAAATCTTTAGCGCTTTCATTTTGACTTTAAACTTAGACCCCTCTTGGACGCTAATGTTACCAGTTCTACTTTTCAGCTTTTCCACAAACAATTTTGTATCTTTCAAACAATGATCCAGTATTCATTTGAATGGTGTCATTGATTTAGCATTCCTTATTAAGATAATTTTTTTATGATTTCATCCCTTATGCACTTTGATCCACAGATCCACTCTACAAGTTTCTGGAATGATCTGGTTATGGACAGAGTGCAATGAAGACTTACCAGACTTAATCCTGAGATAGCAGAACTGATGCATGAAGAGACAATGGATTGGTTAGACTTTATTCACTGGGGTTTAGAAGAGTGAGGCGGAATCTTATAGAAACTTAGAAAATTCTAACAGGAATAGATAGGTTAAAAATGGGAAGGACATTCCTGGAGACTGGGTGAGTCCAGAACGAGGGGTCATCAACTAAGGATACACAGTAAACCATTTAGGACTAAGATAAGGAGAAAATTCTTCTTCCAGAGCGTGGTGAGCTCATGGAATTCTCAGCCACAGAAAGATGGCTGAGGTCAATTTATTAAATGTTTTCAAGAAGGGCATAAATATAGTTCATAGGGTTAAAGGTATTAAAAGTATAGGGCAAAAGCAGTAACTGGGTACCAAATTGGGTGATCAGCCAAGATTATATTAAACAGTGTACAGGTTTATAGGGTTGAATGGTCTACCCCATTCTTATTTTCTAATTTTCTCTCAACCTTTCTACTTCATTTTTCTTTCTTTTGGAGGCTTGAGATACAAGGAAATCTGTCTGTCTGGATACAGAATTGGCTGGCCCATAGAAGACAGCGAGTGATAGTAGATGGAAAGTATTCAGCCTGGAACTTGATGACCATTGGTGTTTCGCAGGGATCTGTTCTGAAACCTCGGCTCTTTGTGACTTTTATAAATGTATCGGACGAGGCAGCGGAAGGGTGGGTTATTAAGTTTGCCGATGACACGAAGGTCGGTGATGTGGTGGATAGTGTGGAGGGCTGTAGTAGGTTGCAATGGGACATTGACAGGATGCAGAATTGGGCTGATAAGTCGCAGATGAAATTCAGCCTGGAAAAGTGTGAAGTGATTCATTTTGAAAGGTTGAACTTGAATGCAGAATACAGGGTTAAAAACAGGATTCTTGGCAGTGTGGAGGAACAGAAGGATCTTGGGGTCCATATCCACAGATCCCTCAAAGTTGCCACCCAAGTTGGTAGGGCTGTTAAGAAGGGTTATAGTGTGTTGACTTTTATTAGCGGGGGATTGAGTTTAAGAGCCGCGAGGTTATGCTGCAGCTCTAAAGAGTCCTGGTAGACCACACTTGGAATATTGTGTTCAGTTCTGGTTGCCTCATTATAGGAAGGATGTAGAAGTTTTGGAGAGGGTGCAGAGGAGATTGATTAGGATACTGCCTGGATTGGAGGGCATGTCTTATGAAGTAAGGTTGAGGGAGCTAGGGCTTTTCTCATTGGAGCGAAGAAAAATGAGAGGTGACTTGATAGAGGTGCACAAGATGACAACAGGCATAGATAGAGTGAACAGCCAGAGCCTTTTTCCCAGGGTGGAAATGGCTATTATGAGGAGGCATAATTTTAAGGTGATGGGGGTGAAGGTTTAGGGGAGATGTTAATGGTAGGTTCTTTTAACAGAGAGTGATAGGTGCACAGAATGCACTGCCAGCGGTGGTGGTAGAGTCAGAGACATCAGGGGCATTTAAGGGACTCTTGGATAGGCACATGGAAGATAGTTCAATGAAGGGTATGTAGGTTAATTTGAACTTAGAGTAGGATAAAAGACTGGCACATCATTGAGGGCCGAAGGGCCCGTTCTGTGCTGTACTGTTCGATGTTCCATGTTCTCTGATACCTGCAGCTTATACATTAGACGGTGATGCTGTTCCTATGTATCTACTGCCCTTGTCCTTTTAGATGGAAGGTGGTCATGAGCTTAGAAGGTGCTGTTAGAGGATCTTTGGTGAATTTCTGCAAGGCATTTTGTAGACAGTACACACTGCTGCCAATGAATGCTGGTGGTGGAACAAGTGAATGTTTGTGAATGTTATGAAGATGCAGATGTGTACTATACCTTAAAGAGAGTTGAAAAACTAGCAAGGACTGATAAAGCAAGAGAATCTTGAACAAAGTAAGAACATAACACTTGAGAAACAAATAGATGCAGATGAGTTGCCCTGAAACAAAAACAAATTTATCCAATCAGTTTAAATTATGCCCCAAGATACAAAAATTCAATCAAATTTAATTTAGTATTTTGATAATATTAAAACCAATGAAACAATCCAATGTTTTGGGGTATAAATCCAGACATTTTGAGCAGTTAGAGGGAGAACTGCCAAGCCACCAACAAGCTCCCTGATAGGTACCTGTCTATACGTTTATGCAGCAGAACATCAAAACCAACCTAAAGAAAATCTATAGAGAAAAATATACAAAGGGAAATCAACAAAGCCGACTGGCTTTGGAAACATCATTTATTTTGAAATCTTAATCAGAGTTTTTATCAGACTAGTATTATAGAGCAGGAGGTAAAAGATAGTTTTAAGAGAAAGGAGTTATAAATAGTTATTGGCTTTAATATTCTCTGTTGGACTTAAAGAATAAAATACTTAATTTTTACTTTAAACAGTGATCTCTGGGATAGCTCTTTGCCTCTAGAATTTTAACAGATTATTGCATGAGGTAAACTTCTTCCATGTATCTGGTTTAAATTAGCAGAGGGGTTTACCCATGTTGTAACATGGGTGTGATGCCTGTCAAGTGGGTTGCCAAGCTTCTTGAGAGTTGTTGGAGTGGCACTCATCTAGCAAGTGGGGAGTATTACTTCACACTTTTGACTGGTTCTTGGAGATGGTGGACAGAGTTTGAGGAGTGAGGAGGTGAACTATTCTTTGTAGTATTCCTAGCCTTCGACCTACTCTTGTCACCATTGTATTTATATGGCGAGTCCAGATGAGTTTCTGGTCAATGTGAACTCCCTGCCCCCAAACCACCCCCCCCCCACAATGCTGATAATGGGCAATTTAGTGTGCGTAACACCATTGTATGTCAAAGGTGGTGATCAGATTGTCTCTTATTGGAGATGCTCATTGCCTGGCATTTATGTGGCACAAATGTTACTTGCCACTTGACAATTCAAGCCTGGATATCGTCTAAATCTTGCTGCATGTGAAAATGGACTGTTTCAGTATCTGAGTGGAAAATGATGGTGAACATCGCACAATCATTGGTGAACATCTCCATTTCTACTTTATGATGGAGGGAAAGTCATTGATGAAGCAGTTGAAGATGGTTGGGCCTAGGATACTACCTAATGGAACCTCTGCAGAGATGTCCTGGAGCTGAGAAGGCTGACCTCCTGTTACTCATTGACTCCATTTTATTCCAGGGCTTCTTGATTTCACACTGTCAAATGCGGCTTTGATATTTAGAGCTGTCACTCTTGTCTCACCTCTCACCTTTGTCTGTCTTTGCACTAAGGCTGTAATGAGGCCAGGAGCTGAGTGTCCCTGGTGGAACCCAAACTGATCATCACTGAGCAGATTATTGCTGAGCAGGTGCTGCTTGATAGCATTGTTGATGACACCTTCCATCACTTTACTGTTGATTGAGAGTAGACTGAATGAGTGGTAACTGGCATATTTTAAACACGTTTTATTTAATGATGCTTCTAAGCGTCTGGTGTGTTTTATTACATTAAAAGGGCTTGATAAAGCCGCTTTTGCAGAAATGTAATAACACCCAGAACAGGGTGTGTAGGCATGGAGTGCATATGTGTTTGTTTGATGCAAATAAATCAAACAGTGCTTAATATTTAAACTGACTCATTTTAACCATATTAAGTGGTTTCTTCATGGGTGTGTACAATGGCACATTATAACTCAGGATGGAAGTGAAACTATAATAAAATTGCTTTACAGAATCAAACAGTTTCAGTAAAGAACAAGCTACTATAAACAAGAGGTGCAAGAAAGTTTCCCAACACAGGATAACGCCCCCACCCTCTTAACAAAAGAGGAAAGCTAGTAAGCAGAGACAAAAATCTGATAAAATGTGAGGTTTTGTTTGCAGTATTCTAATTAATTAAGTACTAAGTGTCTGCAAATGGCACACTGGTAAAGGGATTGTCAATAAAGGAGATTAATACAAATTACACAAAACTGAACTCAGGTAGCTGTCTGGAGCAGACCAACCCAAATACCTACTGACCTCATTCTTAATCTGAAAACAATGGAGCACAGGTTCAAAAATAAATCAATTTGTCAAATAATTTGAAAAAGGAGATGGATTATTAACCTAGATTACTTCATGTTTCCTCTATCGGGATAAGTAGGAGAGATTTTAGACTGGTATTTCCTTAATCTTATATGAGCTGCTCACAGCTAGAAAATACATATGAACATACATACAAAGATACAAATAATGTGCAGGAGTAGGTTATTTGGTCCCTCAAGCCTGTTCCACCACTCAACAAGGTCAACGCTGACCTGATTACTCCACATTCCCACCCTCCTAACCTTTTAAACCACTGCGTATCAATAATCCATCTAGCTCTGCCTTAAAATTATCCAACTTCTGCTTCCACTACCTTCTGAGGAAGAGCATTCCACAGCTTCATGGTTCTCTGTCAATTAAATATTCTCCTTATGACCATTTTAAATGGGTTGCACCTTACTTTGAAACAGACATCCCTTGTTCCAGATTCTCCCAGACAAGAGGAAATGTCTGCAACTTCAAAGTTCAGCTTGCTCTCATTGAAAAATGGTCCTAACCCATTCTCTTCAACTATCTATATCCCCTCATAGCCTTTTTATGTCTTTTTCACAACTTACTTTCCTACTAATTTTTGTCATCAGCAAATTTAGCAACCACAATTTGGCACTTCATCCATGTGATTTATCTAAATTGCAAAAAGCTCATCTTCCAGAAATGATTCCCGTGGGACACCACTCACTACATCTGCCTAACTAGTTAGAGTTTTCAGTCAGGAAACAGATTTCTCACACTTCATCTCTGACCCAAAACCCCAAACCAAACCTACCCACTTTATAGGTTAAAATACCTCCCAATATAAACATGGGGGGAGGAGGAATAGAACAAAGAACAATAAAGCATAGCAACAGATTTTCCGGCCCTCCAATCTTACACTGACACATTTTGCCATTCCGTAGTAAAACTGTCTTCACTTACAGGATCCATATCCCTCTATTCCTTTCCTATACATGTATTCATCCAGGTGCTTTTTGAATGCTGCTATTGTAACTGCTTCCACCACCTCCTCTGACAACACTTTTGAGGCACTCACTGCCCTTTGTGTTTAAACACCCCCCACCCAAACCTTGAACCTGTGTCCCCTAGTAATTGACTTCTCCCTAGTCAAATGCCTCATACTTCCCACTCTATCCATGCCATTCACAATCTTATAAATCAGATTATATTAACATATAAACATGTCTCGATCTTGTCCCTGAGAATCTTTTTCTATAATTTTTCTACTACCAAAGTCAGGCTCACAGGCCTGTAATTTTCAGGATTATCCCAGTTAAATTCTTATATTAAACCTAATCTTCTATCAGGTCACCCCTCAATCTACTGCATTCCAGTGGAAACAAGCCAAGTCTATTCAACTTTTTTCCATAGCTAAAATCCCACATACCAGGCAACATTCTAGTAAAACTTTTCTGTACCTTCTCTAAAGCATCCATATGCTTCTAATAGTGTGGTGACCAGAACTGTACTCAATGTTCCAAGTGTGGTCTAAGTGAAGTTCTATCAAGCTGCAGCATAACTTGTCTATCCTTACACTCAATGCCCCTTCCAGTGAAGACAAGCATGTCATAGGTCTTTTTTACAACCTTACCTACCTGCACTGCCACCTTCAGCGATCTGTGGACCTGCATACTCAGACCCCTCTGTATATGAATATTCACAAGGATTCTGTAACTCAATGCATAATTTCCACCTCTATCTGACCTTCCAAAATGCCTCATCTCACATTTGTCTGCCATTTTTCTGCCCATGCCTCCAACTGATCTAAATCCTGCTATATCCTCTGACAATCCTCCTCACTCTCCTGCAACTCCACTAATCTTTGTATTGTCCACAAACGTACTAATTAAACTATCTACATTTTCCACCAAATCATTTATGTAGGTCATGAACAGCAGAGGTCCCAGCACTGATCCCTGTGGAACACCACTAGTCACAATCCTCCATTCCAAAAAGAATCTTCCACCACTGCCCTCTGTCTTCTAAGACTGAGCGACTTTTGTATCCATCTTGCCAGCTCGCTCCTGATATGATGTGACTTCACCTTTTGTCTCAGTCTGCCATGAGGGGCCATGTCAAAGGCTTTACAGAATTCCATGCAGACAACATCAACTGTTTTTCCCTTCATCAATCATTTTCGTCATTTCCTCAAAAAACTTAATCGAGTTAGTAAGACACAACCTCCCTCACACATGATGTCTATTGCCAATAAGCTCATTTGCTTCTAAACATGTCTCGATCTTGTCCCTGAGAATCTTTTTCTATAATTTTTCTACTACCAAAGTCAGGCTCACAGGCCTGTAATTTTCAGGATTATCCCAGTTAAATTCTTAAACAATGGGACAACAATGGCTATTCTCCAGTCCTCTGGAGACTCACCTGTGGCCAAAGAGGATACAAAGATGTCTGTCAAAGCTCCATCAATTTATTCTCTTGTCTCCCTCACTTTTCTAGGCTAGATCCCATCAGGACCTGGGGACTTACCTACCTTAATACTTTTAAGATGCACAATGCCTCTGCCTTTTTAATAGCAACTTGGCTTAGAGATTCAACACTTCCTTCCCTGAGATCATCCTCCACCACCTAACCCCTCTCCTGCCACCCACCACCCCCCTCCCCCACCTCACCCCCACTATTCTCTTTGGTGAATACTGACACAAAGTGTTCGAACCATAGATGCAACATTTTCATAATAGCAAGTCCCTAATTTCAGGTAGAACTATTCAGGACAGACCAAGCTCTTCCTCAAAGACAAGAAAGGGAAGGTTGAACAACAAGTTCCTACCTGTTTCTTGAGGAGCATAAACAGAGGCCTGAACCTCTCCTGGACAAAACAGGTAGCAACACAGAGGAACCAAATAAAATGAGGTATAAAATGAAGTATAAAATGAAGCAGCGAGAAACATGTTTGCACCAAAGAGGGGTTAATTAACCTAATCTAAAATGTATCTTTGTGATCTGTGCTGAACCTCTGAAATAAATATCTTGCACACCCACATACAGAATAACTTAATTATCTCCTTTCTAATCTCTCAGTCAAGAACACGTAATGCACTGTCTACACTCCCAAGAGATTTAATACAGCCTTACCCAGGATTGCTAATCAAAATAAGATCAATACTCCATTCCATATGACATCTTCGAGATTGGGTGGGGTGTAGATTTGAGACTGTTTCACCTCATTTCGCAGGAGGTCGTGACTCAATGCTGTTACGTCATAGCCCCAAAGATATTTTACACCAGCTATTCACCTAATTCACAAAGTTAAAAGTCACACAACACCAGGTTATAGTCCAACAGGTTTAATTGGAAGCACACTAGCTTTCGGAGCGACGCTCCTTCATCAGGTGGTAGTGGAGGGCTCAATCCTAGCAAAAATTTACAGTGTGATGTAACTGAAATTATACATTGAAAAATTGATGTCTGTTCAGCCTTTCATCTGTTAGAATATCATGATAGTTTCACTTCTTTCAAGTATAAATCACAAAACCTTTTTTTTAAAAAAGTTGCATTCTCGGTTTAGCTGTTAACAATGGTGATAGCTAGACAATATGTTGAAGGTGTTGCCCCCCTGTGTTCTCTGTCTATGCCATGATGCTTAGATTGATTCTAATCTAAAAAGTGAGTTTTACATGAATTCATGCAGTTTTTGAGCTCAGAGTTTTACATGAATGCATGCAGCTTTTGAGCAAAGTACAATGTAACCCTGCAAGTACAAATTCACCCCACAAAATGTATGCGTGCATGTGGGTCTTTGTCTGTGTGTATGTGTGTGTCTGTCTGTCTGTCTGGGTTGGGGTGAGTGTGAGAAAGTGTATGTATGTGTGTAGTGAGTGCAGAGTGTCTTAAACCTGTGAGGGAGTGCATTAGTGAGTGTGGGAGTGTTTGTCTGTCTGTAAGGGTATGTGTGGTCTTTGTGTGCGCTTATGTGTATCCATGTGTATGTGTGTATAGGAATGCTTGTGTGTGTGTGAGAGTGTGTGTGTAGAAGTATCTGTGTGTGTATAGTGCAATGGTGGTCACCTGTAATGTGACATGAACCCAAGGTCCCGGTTGAGGCCCTCCCTATGGGTATCGAACTCACTTTTCAACCTCTGCTCGGCCACTTTTTTCTCCCAGTTGGGGAACAATTCAGTGGTCCAGGACATTCAGCCTCAGACCTTCGGTTGACCATCCTCCAAGACGGACTTCAGGGCAGGCAGCAGAGAAAAGTGGCCAAGCAGAAGCTGATAGCTATGTTCGGTACAAATAGGGAGAACCTCAACCAGGACCTTGGGTTCATGTCACATTACAGGTGACCACCGTTGCACTATATACACACAGATACTCCTACACACACATACTCTCTCACACACACAGGAACTTCTATACACACATACACATACACACAGACGCGCACATAGACACCCACACACACCCTTACAGACACTCATACATGCACCACCTCACAGACTTAAGACACTCTGCACTCACTACATACACACATACACTTTCCCACACTCAGAACCCCCAACCCAGACACACACACACACACACAGAGACAAAGACCCACATGCACACATATATTTGTGGGGTGAATTTGTACTTGCAGTGTTACATTGTACTTTGCTCAAAAACTGCATGCATTCATGTAAAACTCCGTTATTCACTTTTTAGATTAGAACTAATCTAAACATCATGGCATAGACAGAGAACACAGGGGGCTAACACCTTCAACATATTGTCTAGCTATCACCATTGTTAACAGTTAACCCAAGAATGCAACTTTTTTAAAAAAAGGTTTTGTGATTTATACATGAAAGAAATGAAACTATCACGGTATTCTAACGATGAAAGGCTTAACAGACAATCAATTTTTCAATGTATAATTTCAGTTACATCACACTGTAAAATTTTGCTATAAATTCTGTGTGTTAGGATTGAGCCCTCCACTACCACCTGATGAAGGAGCGTCGCTCCGAAAGCTAGTGTGTTTCCAATTAAACCTGTTGATTATAACCTGGTGTTGTGTGATTTTTTTAACTTTGTACACCCCAGTCCATCACCAGCATCTCCAAATCATGATCTAATTCACAGGCAGCATGGTGATTTCAATCAGATAACCCTTCATCCTTCTAAACTCCATTGAGTATAGACTTAGAGTCCTCAAACGTTCCTCAAATGTTAAGCCTTTCATTCCCGGAATCATTCTTCTCTGGACTCACTGCAGGGCCAATACATGTTTCCTGAGGTATGGGGCCTAAATGTACTCACAATACTCTAAATATGGTCTAACTAGAGCCTTACAAGGCTTGGAAGTACATCCCTGCTTTTGTTCTAGTTGTCTTGAGATGAATGACAACATTATTTTTGTCTTCCTGACTATGGACTCAACATGCAAGTTTATCTTTCAAGAATCCTGGACTAGCACTCCCAAGTCCCTTTTCATTTCAGATTTCTGAGTTTTCTCCCCATTTAGAAAATAGCCCATGCTTCTATTCTTCCTATCAAAGTGCATGACCTCGCACTTTCCCACGTTGTACTCCATCTGCCAATTCTTTGCCCACTCTCTGACCCTCTCTAAATCTTTCTGCAGTCTCCCTGATTTCTCAATATTACCTGCTCTTCCACCTGTCTTTGTATCACCTGCAAACTTAGCTAGAAGGCCGTCAGTTCCTCGTCCCAGATCATTAATGTATAAAATGAACACAATACTGACCAATGTAGAACATCACTCGTCACCAGCTTCCATCTTAAGAAGGGCCCTTTTATCCCCACTGTCTGCCTTCTGCCTTCTAACCATGCTAGTACCAGGCCTCTAACACTATGTGCTTTTATCTTACTCAGCAGCCTCGTGCGGCACCTTACCAAAGGCCTTCTGGAAGTCCAAATTGATAGCATCCATGACAGGATTACAGGAATAGAGCTGGGGTTTGGGGTGTGGGGTGAAAATGTTCTTCAAAAGATCAATGTTTTCTCAAATAGCCTGCTTTCACACTGCAGAGATTCTATGATTCTATTCAATAAAGTTACATGCATTTTGCAACAATAATATTCAATTACAATTTTTTTATTAGTTTGCCCCTCTTTAACTCCCTACAAAGCCTTTAAATGCATTTTACAGACAGTTTACCCATCACACAACTACACACTTCAAAAGGCTGTTTGATACGTTTGTGACATCTTTGTGATCTATTGTTCTCAAGAATACAGCAGATGAGACAGTGTTTTAGTTTCAATGGGCAGTAATCCAGAAGTCCCTGAAAGCAAGCAGCTAGGGAAATACAAGATAACCTGAAGATTGTTTCAAAGAGATCTCCAAGGATGTTGCCAGGGTTGGAGGATTTGAGCTATAGGGAGAGGTTGAATAGGCAAGGGCTGTTTTGCCTGGAGCATTAGAGGCTGAGGGGTGACGTTGTAAAGGTTTAAAAAGTCATGAGGGGCATGGATAAGGTAAATAGACAAGGGCTTTTCCCTGGGTGGGGCAGTCCAGAACTAGAGGGCATGATTTAAGTTGAGAGGGGTAAGATATGAAAGAGACCCAAGAGGCAATTTTTTTCATGCAGTGGGTGGTACATGTATGGAATGGGCTGTCAGAGGAAGTGGTGAGGCTAGTACAATTGCAACTTTTAAAAGGCATCTGGATGGGTATGTAAATAGGAAGGGTTTGGAGAGATATGGACCGGGTGCTGGCAGGTGGGACTAGATTGGTTTGGGATATCTGGTTGGCGTGGACAAGTTGGACCAAAGGGTCTATTTAAGTGCTGTACATCTCTATGACTCTATGACTCTGTGACCTATTTTCCTCCTCTCTAATCGTGTTGCCTTCAAGATTCTAGAAGAGGGCTTATGTGCTCAGCTAAGCAAGGTACCTGATAGCTCTGCAAGCTTCATTTATGGTCCAAAGGTAATCAAATAAGCAACTTGAAGAAGATGTGTAATCTAACAATGCAATTTCGCAATGAAAAAGAAACACTTTAAGTGTGAGCAGTTGTCTCAATGCACCTAGATTTTCCATTGTACTTTGTGATTTCCCACATCCGCTGGTATGTGGTACTGGGTAAGGTTTGTTTGAGGTAGTTTGCTCTACCAATTCTCCATTGCCTTTGTTTTGTCTTGAGCCTAGTAGTGATTAACAGTAGATGATACATCACTCTTAGGTTTCTACTATCCCTGGAGGCACTGTTCTTAGATAACAAGGAGTATTGAGAGGTAGCAGAATACAACTACATTTGGTCAGGCATAATTACTAGAACCGCAGAGAGTTTGTATAGATACATCTGTCCCCTTTAAAATCTAGATTAGAGTTCCATGTCTCCACACACAGTCTGTGTGAGATGATAGTGGAATGTGTGGAGCTAATGCAACATGAACACTAATCTGGAACATCTGAATAACAAGGACACCTACTTTAGACACCTACTCATTAACTATAGCTCTGCCTTCAACACTATTATCCCCTCCAGACTCAGCTCAAAACTCTGAGACATAGGTCTCAGTTTTGCCCTCTTTAACTGGATCCTCAGCTTCCTGACCCACAGACCGCAATCAGTGAAGATAAACAACTGCACCTCCTCCACAATAACACTCAACACTGGAGCCCCCCAAGAATGCCTTCTTAGCCACATACTATACTCTCGGTATTCCCACAACAGTGTTGCCAAATTCTGAATGAACACTATCTACAAGTTTGCTGATGACACCACCATGGTAGGATAGATATCAAACAACAATGAGGCTGAATAGAGAAAGGAGATAGAGGACATGGTGATGCAGTGCAATGATAACCTCTCTCTCAATGTCAGTAAAACAAAATAACTGATCATTGACTTCAGGAAGAAAAGAGGACAGATGCCCACTTACATCAATGGAGCTGAAGTGGACAGGGTCAAAAGCATCAAGTTCCTAAGAGTAATGATAACTGACAACCTGTCCTGAACTTCCCACATAGATGTGATGATTAAGAAGGCACAACAATACCTCTTCTTCTTGATGAAGCTTAGAAAATTCAACATATCCACAAGGACCATCACCAACCTTTACTGATGCACCATTGAAAGCATCCTGTCCACGTGCACAATGGTCTGGTGTGGCAACTGCTCTGCCCAGGACTGTAAGAGTAAAAAATGAGGTCTGCAGATGCTGGAGATCACAGCTGCAAATGTGTTGCTGGTCAAAGCACAGCAGGCCAGGCAGCATCTCAGGAATAGAGAATTCGACGTTTCGAGCATAAGCCCTTATTCCTGAGATGCTGCCTGGCCTGCTGTGCTTTGACCAGCAACACACAGTCCAAAGATGTGCGGGTCAGGTGAATTGGCCATGCTAAATTGCCCGTAGTGTTAGGTAAGGGGTATATGTAGGGTTATGGGTGGGTTGCGCTTCGGCGGGTCGGTGTGGACTTGTTGGGCCGAAGGGCCTGTTTCCACACTGGAAGTAATCTAATCTAATCTAATCTATTTGCAGCCAGGACTGTAAGAAACTATACAAGGTTGTGTGCACAGCTCAGACCATCACAGAAGCCAACTTTCCATACATGGAATTTCCATGGCTCGCTGCCACAAAATGGCTGCCAACATCATCAAAGACCCATCCCAGCCCAGTAATGCTCTCCTCCAACCTCTTCCGTCAAGCAGAAGATACAGAAGCTTGAACCATGCACCAGCAGGTTCAAGAACAGCTTCTTCCCTGCCATTATTAGACTGACAAATGGACTCTCTAACTTCAAATAATGTTGATCTTGTTAATGTTGATGTTGCTTTGCACCCCTCCTGTGCAGTGTAACCTGTAAGCTTCACAGTGTCTAAGCACACTTTGATCTCTATGTCTTTGTTTGCTATGATCTGCCTGCACTGCTTGCAAAGCAAAGCTTTTCACTGTACTCAGGTACATGTGACTACAATAAATTAAATCAAATCACCTCTCAAGAATCATTACCTTTTACAATATCTTCCCCATGATTTATTCCCATTACTCTAACACGTATATGACATTACATTGGGCATTATTCCATGTCCCGCAGTCTCATGACTTTACACATGCATGCAGTCTGGACTCCAAACCTTTTCTCAGAACACCCTCCTTTTGAAATTGAAAAATGTTAAGTGTCTTGCTTTGGACCATTAATTCTAATTCTAATCTACGGATCATTTTTCCATTGTAGGAACTTTTATCTCTAGGATACACCATCTTAGAGTATCTACAGAGGAGGTACAGTATGTAGCTAACATGTTCATTTATTACATGATAACAATCAGTGCAATCACATTTGGTTAAGTATAATAACTCGGACATTAAAGGGCTGACACAGATACATCAGATCCCTCTGAAAACTGGAATGCGCCTCCTTTTCTCCACCCACATACTGTGTGTGACCTCAGAAGAATGGTTGGAACAAATGTAGAATGAACACGAACCCCTTCAGAACAATTATTCTATACAACACTCACATTATCTGATCATGCAAACCATGCCTGACCCTTTACCAAGTCGTATTGTCTGTATAATTAAACAGTTGATAAAACTGTATAAAATATCATTCAAAATTTTCCAAATTTAAAAAGTGCCACAGAAGAAAGATTTAATCCTTTATGAATAATTTTTGCATTGATAATATTAGTGTGTTATGCAACTCCCATGTTGTCCCATTTACCATTGTAAGGTTCTTCGTGACATTTAAGTGCCAACTATGTTCAGTCATTGGTGGGATATGAGTATCACCATTTTAATCTACCCTCTCGCATTTGAGATGGTGCTGATGGTCTTTGAGATGGCCTGCTTGTAGTCCATGCGGTTTAGGTATATCAACAGAGATATAAGTAAGGGAGGTCAGGATTTTAACCCAGTGAGAATCACAAAAACAATGATATAGTTCCAAGTATGTGGTGTGTGGTTTTGAAGGGAACTTGTAAGTGGTGGTGTTCCCATGCATCTGCTGCCCTTGTTTTTTTCTCGGTAATAGAGATTGTGGGTTTGGATTACCCTGCTGAAGGAGCCTTGATCAGTTGCTGCAGCATATCTTGTTGATAGCACCCACTGCTGACACTGTGGTGGATAAGGTGCTGATGAAGTGGGTTGACGTTCTGCCTTTGTTGGATGTGTTGAGTGTTTTTGGAGCTGCACTCATTAGTGCAGTGAAAATTTCACTGTATCTGTCAATGGTTCTCAGTTAAGCGAGTAATAAGCTCTCATTTGTAAACTGCGGAGGCCCAAAATTTAACCGTTGTATTGAGCATATGTCTGACACTACTCCCAAATTTTGGCGTGGTAATTGAGGCAGAATTAAATTCCAATTGCAATCTCAAGCAGTAGGAGAGTCAGCAGGACCAAGTTCAAGGATAATTCATCACAGACATGTTAGTTTTTTAAATTGGAAAGAGTTGTAAACTGTTTAAAATATATTAATATTTTAATATTAAAGTTCTTGAGGAAGTTGGAAGAGATGAAAGGCCACTGATTATGTGACACTGTAGAACGCAGCACTATAGATCCATCTAAAAATCAATTTTGAAAAAGAATCCATGTGAAACGTATATAGTGTCACTTTCTGGACAGAGAGAACCTGTACATAATATACAAAGATTCTATTAGGCAATAGATATGTCCGAGCTGTACATCACTACTACTCTATGAAACTGTGGGAGCAATGCAAGTTAGGTACGCTGCTACAAAATGGAAGAAAAGGTCAGAGATGAAGATTGATTCTGCACCTCAAGTATCATTCTGGCATTTATATTGATAATAATCAGCTCCATACAGTAAAATGTAATCATTTTGTGTTATCTCTAATGAGAGCAGGAAAGACAGATATACTGCACAATTCAAACCTAAACACAAAATAGTGCAGTCTATAACAACATCAAAATCTAGTGACATTGTAAATTAAAAATTGAAACAATTTCTTTGCTCTCCTGATGATTCTCATCACTTTCAGTTCCTTAACTCTAACGATATAGGTTGTTCCTTATTCTATCACCACCTCCGCACAGCACCTAGGGTAGCACTTAAATATTTTAACTTACCTGAAGATGAGATCTTTTGGCTTAACAACGTAGTACAATTCTGTCAAAGTTATGCAAAAAAAAAGTCTAACCCATTAAGTGATTAAATAAAAATTAATGTGAGCATTATAGTGGGATTTTAGACTAAAAGTTCTATTTATTTACTTGGCTTGACTTTGAACAAGTAAAGGAAAGAGAAATGTTTTAGAAAACAAGTTCATGTATGCAGCTTACAAAGCATCAGTGTCTCATTTTGAATGCAACAATATTTCTTTATTCAACATATGAAATGAAAAGTTTGGGAAATTTCAATTGGCTTTGATGGGAAAATTTGGTTATTCTGCACATTTAACATGGCGACAGAAATTTGACCCTGACATAACTCAGTACTACTCTGTATTTTTAAGTCGTAGTGCAACTCTTCAAAGGAACATTTCTGGGCACGAATACACCCACACAGCTGCAGGCAAAATATAAACCCTAAGGCATGATCTTCTTTTGACTTGGGAACATGCACTTGCAGTTTTTTAGATTAGATTAGATTACTACAGTGTGGAAACAGGCCCTTCGGCCCAACAAGTCCACACCAACCCGCCGAAGCGCAACCCACCCATACCCCTACATTTACCCCTTACCTAACACTATGGGCAATTTAGCATGGCCAATTCACCTGACCCACACATCTTTGGACTGTGGGGGGAAACCGGAGCACCCGGAGGAAACCCACACAGACACAGGGAGAACATGCAAACTCCACACAGTCAGTCGCCTGAGTCGGGAATTGATCCCGGGTCTCAGGCGCTGTGAGGCAGCAGTGCTAACCACTGTGCCACCGTGCCACAACCTCGGAATTCCCTGAATCACTTCACAATCAATGAATTACTTTTTGAAGCTAAGCCACTGTCCTTTTTTGTGGACAAATATCGCAATTGTTAGTGTACAGGAAGACCCCACAAACTGCAATGATCGTAACAAAGCAACCAAAGTTTAATACAAGTTCAGCATAAGTCCTCTGCCTGTCTCTTGAATAATATACCATAACACTTTGTTTGCTTTTTTACAGCGTTAGCAACTTACATTGTTATTTATATTTATTTGTCATCTTATATTGTCAGTTGTAAATTTGAATTTCTTTATTTAGCTTGTTGTCTGTGAACACAGGGATATAACAATGAGGTATTTGGGAAACTTCACTGAAACAGGAAAACAGTCATAATTTTTAAAAAAGGAAGTTGTGAGAGCATTCATGTTTTAGAAACAGAGTTATGATAGAGTCAGAAGTTAACAGAAGTTAAAAGTAAGGATGAGATATGGACATTGAAAGTTGGTTTATATCAGTGAGGCTGACACAATTTCAAGGGGTAGTATATTTTTTGTATTATTATGTAGATTGGTTGTATTGAGTGAATTCAGTGTCAAGAGTGTGGTGCTGGAAAAGCACAGCAGGTCAGGCAGCATCCGAGGAGCAGGAGAATCCATGTTTCGGGCATAAGCCGAAAAGCCTTATGGCATCATGCTTTTGCCTGAAATATTGATTCTCCTGCTCCTCAGTTGCTGCCTGACCTGCACTGCTTTTCCAGCACCACACTCTGGACTCTGATCTCCAGCATCTGCAGTCCTCACTTTCTCCTCCTTGATTGGGTTCAGCCTGTTCATAACTGTTGCACTATAGAATCGCATTGTTCTGAAATAAAGTAGCTTGATTTGTGTCAAATCTCACCTTTCCCAGTGTTCCTGCCATCATTCTTTCACAAGACTGAGGAAGCACATGCAAAAAAAGACCTAAATATCTTTTCCAAATGTGGTAACTCTTCACTAACACATTCAGATATGCTGACACCAATGCAGGAAGGAGTAGGTTTTACCTAAAGAATTCTGCTCAATTTTCTCTGTCAGAAAATCAGAGTGATCTTAGAGCAGTGCACCAATGACTGGAGGGTCAGGTATGGTGGGAATTTCTCTTGAAATGCTGAAACTGAATGGCACATCCTCAGATTGATCCACCAAGAGCTTCTCCCATCTAAGAGGTTCCAAAAAGTTCACCTTCTTCAATTATGATGGGATAAGCTGTATCATGAAGCCAGTCAACTCTTGGAAAAATGAAGGCACTTCTTGACAGAATATCATCCAAAATCCTCGGTTTGAAGCTTCAGTTGATGAGAAAAGTACTGTTAATCCAAAGGGAACTGTTATATCTTTCATTTGACTTCTCACTTAAAAATAAAATTGAGTTTGTACAAATTTATATCTGATACTGTAACGAAACACTTGGCTTTGTGTTCCAGCGAAGGGCCGAAATCTTTATTTTCAATATAAACATTCACTATTTTCACAAATACCACACTATATTCATGACTGATTGACAGAACAAAATAAACCAGTTGTGTGCCTCAAGAATCGGTGCTGGGTCCACGAGCTTTTGTCATTTATATAAATGATTTGGATGTGAACATAGGAGGCATGTTTAGTAAGTTTGCAGATGACACCAAAATCGGTGATGTAGTGGACAGCGAAGAAGGTTGCCTCAGATTACAACAGGATCCTGATCAGCTGGGCCAATGGGACGAACAGTGGCAGATGAAGTTTAATTCAGATAAATGCGAGGTGCTGCATTTTGGAAAGGCAAATCAGAGAAAGACTCATACACTTAATGGTAAGATCCTGAAGAGTGTTGCTGAACAAAGAGACCTTGGAGTGAAGGTTCATTGTTCCATGAAAGTGGAGTTACACGTAGACAGGGTGGTGAAAGTAGCATTTGGTATGCTTTCCTTTACTGGTCAGAACACTGAGTATAGGCATTGGGAGGTCATGTTGCGGCCGTACAGGGCATTGCTTGGCCACTTTGGGATTACTGCATCCAATTCTGGTCTCCCTGGTATAGGAAAGATGTCGTGAAACTTGGAAGGGTTCAGGAAAGATTTACAAGGGTGTTGCTAGGTTTGGAGGATTTGAGCTATCGGGAGAGGCTGAATAGGTTTGAGTTATTTTAACTGGAATGTCAGAGGCTGAGGGGTGACCTTATAAAGGTTTATAAAATCATGAGGGCATGGATACAGGTCTATTCCCTGGGTTGGAAGAGACCAAAACTAGAGGTTTAAGTTGAGAGGGGAAATATTTAAACAGTACCTAAGGGGTGACCTTTTCACACAAGGGTGGTGCATGTATGGAATGAGCTGGCAGAGGAAGTGGTAGAGGCTGGCACAATTATAGCATTCAAAAGGCATCTGGGTAGGTACATGAATATGAAGGTTTTAGAGGTATATGGGCCAAATGCTGGGCCATAATAATTTAGGATACCTGGTCAGCTTGGATGAATTGGACCAAAGGGTCTGCTTACATGCTGCACAGCTCTATGATTCTCAAACTCAAAAATATTAACTACCAGTTGTGTGTCAAAAAATCAGCCCAATTTTTAATTGCGCAAGGTTAACTTCCATTTAAAGACAAATTCTCTATTTAAGGAAGACATTGCATTTTCAGAATCTGAAGCTGTTTACTTCCTTTGCAGGAGAATGAGTTATGAATTATTTCTTACAGGTTATTTATTTCTTGTGACATATATCTAGAAAGATAGAGTGAAAAGAGTTTTGCCGCCACAATCCAGTGCCATTTTGAGTTAAAAAAAGCACAGGAAAGAAATTACATAAATAGAGTTCATCTTCTATACAAGGGACTTCAAACACAGCTCCAGGGCTTCCGCAAGGTGCCCTGGGCCTCAACAGGTCCCCATGTTTCAAGCCTACCACAGCCAAGATTCACTACTCTGGACTCAATTAAATAATCATTTTGAGGGGAATCAAGGAGAAACAAGATTGTATTTTCAGTGCAAAGCACTTCCTTTTTCTGTCTCTCACATTTAATGTTTACTGTATTTAAAAACAATCTCCACCTGAGATAAGAAATCTAAATAGGCACTCTCGGGATCCCTGGAGGAGACCTGTAACACAATAACTTGTATTTGTATTTATAGTATTTTAAATGTAATGAAATATCCCAAGACACTTCACAGGCACATTAGAAAAACTATTATAGCATCCATCCTCATAAAGAGACAATTTACCAAAAGTCATAGGTTTAAGTTGCAGAACATTCTCCCCGTGTTTGCGTGGGTTTCCTCCGGATGCTCCGGTTTCCTCCCATAGTCCAAACGTGCAGGTCAGGTGAATTGGCCATTCTAAATTGCCTATAGTGTTAGGTGCATTAGTCAGAGGGAAATGAGTCTGGGTGGGTTACTTTTCAGAGGGTTAGTGTAGACTTGTTGGGCCGAAGGGCCTGTTTCCACACTGTAGGGAATCTAATCTAATTAAAGAAGCATCTTAAAGAAGGAAGGTGAAGCTCTTCAATATTCTTTCACAGGATGTGGAGATCACTGGCAAGGCTAGCATTAATTGGTCATCCCTAAATCCCCTTGAAAAGGTGGTAATGAGTGGACTTGTTAAGACCTGAGGGGCTTACTCAGCCATTTCAGAGGGCAATTAAGGGTTAACCACATTGTGGACAGTCTGAAATCACAAATAGGTCAAACTGGCAAGATCAGCACAATTCTTTCTTGAAAAGACATGAGTAAACCAGATGGATTTTTACAGCAATCTAGCAGTTTCATGGTACCAGCTTTTAATTCCAAATTTATTAAATTAATGTAATGTGAATTTCCCAGCTGTCTTGCTGGGATCTGAATGTCCATCCCTGGATCATTAGCCTTGCTCTCTGATATAAACTCAATGTTACCATTCCAGACAAGAGGGAAGAGAGGTGGAACACTTTAGTAAGGAAATTTAAGAGCTTGAATTCTAGGCAACTGCAGACACAGCCACCAAAGGTGGAGCAATGAAAACTGGAAACGCTGACAAGGCCAAAAGTTGAAATCCTGAAAGGGTGTGGGCCTAGATTACTAAAATAAGGAAGGGGAAGGTCACCGAAGGATTTAAAAACATTGATGAGAATTTTGAAATCAAGACATTTTTTTTTACTGGGGGCCAATTTATTTCAGAAATCACAGACATAATGAGTGAAGGGGATTCAATCTGAATTAATTGTGAGTGCTGGATGATTCCAAATTTGCAGAAAGTGAAACATGGGAGGCTGGCCAATCATGACTAATGATAACAAGCATGTGGATAAGAGTACAGAAAGCCACATTGTTGGCATCAACTATAGGCTTAGACGGTGGCTCTCATCATCAACATTGCTGAGATCACTGTTGGTATAATTCCCAGATGCTGATCCTAGCCATTGTTCTTTGTTTAATTAACATTGTCACATTGCAACCCCAAACATAGTCTTAATCCTAACCCTGCCCTTACCATTAAAGGGAAGCAATTGACTCCTTCAATAATTCAGTGAGTTGGTCAGTGAAACCAGAATATTATTGACCTAGTCTCAGTTTAATGCATTTACCCATCATTGGAGTGCAATTTTAATTGGACTCATTTATACAAGTGGAAACCTGTTAGTGTTCCTTCTCCTCATGTCAATTCAATAGCCCACATTGGAAGTACTTGTGTGGGACAGGAACAGGTTCATCAGTGATACCTCACAAGGCAAAATAGCCTGTTATTACTAATTATCACAGTTTGTGAGCAAATAATAACCCTTTGGGAAAGGCACCAGAGGATGTCAAGTGTTGATGTAACGACAGTAAAATGCTAAAAACCTTCAGATACGGAGGAGAAGAAAATAAGTGAAAGAAAGGGGAAAATTAATTTGCGTACAGACAACAACTGGTTACTTTATGAGGACAAAAGTTGTTTTCAGTCATCTCTGAAACATGATTCACTGTTGTGTACTCATTGCACTATGACAGATTAGCTATTATTTTAGTTTTTCAACAACCAGGAAGCTGATGTGCAAAAACCTGTCAGTACGTTTTAAGAGTTTCCAAATTAAGGTACAAAAAGCATCTACACCTACGTACAGATTTATTAATTGTCCAACAAGAATTACACTCTCCACCAGTGTGAACATACTCTCCTTATCCAAGCCCAGCCAGTTCAGAAGTAGATTTATAAGGCCAAGGTTTTGGAGACCCTAAAGTCCGGACAGGGTTACTGCACATGTTTAGCCAGCTAAAATGTCAAAGCTTATTGAAGTTGGTTCCTGCTACTGTGCAGTTGGGATCAAATTTTCCTGCTAGGATTTTACATTTTAGGGTTATCCGAGGCGAATTGCAGATTACTTCATCATGTCAACTATCCCCACTGATAGATCTCCCTCTGCAGGTGCTGCCAGTGAGTCAAAGTGAATCATCAACAGCTTGCTGGAGTACTGAGGATTATTTATGTATTGGATTACCCAATCTGCCACAAGATTTTCTTGCTTCTGAATTTTTCATTGTTCAACAATGATAGACATGGATCACCATTTCACTATAATGGGGGGTTTAATAGGCACATGGTTAAGAAGGTATATGGTGTGTTAGCTTTTATTAGTAAAGGGATCGAGTTTGGGAACCATGAGACCATGCTGCAGCCGTATAAAACTCTGGTGTGGCCGCACTTGGAGTATTGCATGCAATTCTGCTTTAGATTAGATTCCCTTCAGTATGGAAACAGGCCCTTCAGCAAAACAAGCCCACACCAACCCTGCGAAAAGTAACCCACCCAGACCCATTCTCCTATGCAATATTCATCCCTGACTCTAGGCAACGTAGCATGGCCAATTCACCTAACCGGCACATCTTTGGATTGTGGGAGGAAACCAGAGCACCCGAAGGAAACCCACGCAGACAGGGGGAGAATGTACAAACTCCACACAGTGGGAATCGAACCCAGGTCCCTGGTACTGTGAGGCAGCAGTGCTAACTACTGAGCCACCATGCTACCCCAAAGCTTTGGAAAGGGTTCAGAGGAGACTTACTAGGATGTCGCATGGTATAGAGGGAAGGTCGTATGAGGAAAGGCTGAGGGTCTTGAGGCTGTTTTCTTTAGAGAGAAGAAGGTTGAGGGGTAACTTATGTGAGACATATAAAATAATCAGATGGTTAGATCAGGTGGACAGTGAGAGTCTTTTTCCTAGAACCTTAACTTCAAATTGAGGCCTGAAAGATATAGGACAGATGTCAGTGGTAGTTTCTTTACTCAGAGTATAGTATGGGCGTGGAATACACTGCCTGCAACAGGTGTAGACTAGCCAACTTTACGGGTAGTTAAATGGTCATTGGATAGGTATATGGACAAGAATGGAATAGTATAGGTTAGATGGGCTTCAGATTGTTTTCACAGGTCAATGCAATATCAAGGGGTGAAAGGCCCGTATTGCAATGCAGTGTTCTATGTTCTAACAGAGATGCATTAAAATTAATTGGAATGGTGGAACTTTTTCATTATAAATGGAAATCTGATTCATCCAAGTGCACTCCGATGTTCAATAAAATATATGAAATCGAACATTTGTATACAATATTCATTATTTATAAAATTTACTTGGTGCTGACTGAACTGACTAACTTATACAGATTTGCACTAGACTGGAGTTTATATACATGCCAGAACAAAAGATATTATCTTTTAAAAGTCTCACACCTTTGAGGCAAGTTTACTATCTCAAACATGTGAACATTTGTTTTTTTCAACACACTATTTAAAATTGTGTTAACTTTGCAATTTGCACAAGGTCGAAGAGGGGAATGGCCTTGATTTGAGCTATATGGGCCAGGTAGTTTTGGCTTGTGGTGTCAGCTGATTCCAGCCACAGTGATGGTGGGGACACACAGCGTAATTTAGTATCACTAACTGAGACTATTCAAGAAATGAAATCTTTCCAGCCACTGAATTACATGGGACTTGGCAAGAAAGCTGGGAAAATAGGATGAGATTGGCAGTCAGGAGATGTGGCCTCCTCTATATTGGGGAGACGGGCCGCTTACTTGCGGAACGCTTCAGAGAACACCTCTGGGACGCCCGGACCAAGCAACCCAACCACCCCGTGGCTCAACACTTTAACTCTCCCTCCCACTCCACCAAGGACATGCAGGTCCTTGGACTCCTCCACCGGCAGAACATAACAACACGACAGCTGGAGGAGGAGCGCCTCATCTTCCGCCTGGGAACCCTCCAACCACAAGGAATGAACTCAGATTTCTCCAGTTTCCTCATTTCCCCTCCCCCCACCTTGTCTCAGTCGGTTCCCTCAACTCAGCACCGCCCTCCTAACCTGCAATCTTCTTCCTGATCTCTCCGCCCCCACCCCACTCCGGCCTATCACCCTCACCTTGACCTCCTTCCACCTATCACATCTCCATCGCCCCTCCCCCAAGTCCCTCCTCCCTACCTTTTATCTTAGCCTGCTTGGCACACTCTCCTCATTCCTGATGAAGGGCTTATGCCCGAAACGTCACATTTCCTATTCCTTGGATGCTGCCTAACCTGCTGTGCTTTAACCAGCAACACATTTTCAGCTCTGATCTCCAGCATCTGCAGACCTCATTTTTTATACTGTCAAATAGCCCAGTAGCAGTTCTGATTCTGAGAGACCTTGAAAGGGTAAAGGGAGAGAGATTGGTTTTCTGGCAGAAAAGTTTCGAATAAATGCTAGTAAGACTGGATTTCCACATAGTCAGATAAACTCTATGAATCAGTCACAGCAATATCCAAACAAACCAATTTCCCAGGAACAGACACAGGCAACAACTGGAACAACCTTGGGCGGAATTTTAGCAGATATTGATTTCAGTGTTAACTTTGGCAAGGTTCACTGAGGCCTTCTCTCTGTGACGCCAAAGAGATTTCTCATGGTATCGTCCAGAACTCACCTCATTACTTATGCACCACTCCTGAATGATTCCCTGCTCATGATATTGTCCTTCTCGTTGATTTATGTCGAGTCATGCCAACAGTGTGGGTTTAACTCCTTCACCGGCTGAGGTTACATGAAGGATTCTCCTTCTCAATTTTCCCCCTTGCCTGAGGTGTGGTGACTCTCAGATTAAATGACCATAAGGCATCTCTTTCTAATAAAAGAGCAGTCCTATGATCTAGTATAACTATGGTGAGTTTACCTTTAACTACTTGGTTAGAAATCACACAACACCAGGTTATAGTCCAACAGGTTTATTTGGAAGTGTTAGCTTTCGGAGCGCTGTTCCTTAAGCAGACGTAAAATTTACAATTGGGTTTCATGAATGGAAGGTCTTTTTCACAATCAACTACATACTAGTAACAGTTTTATTAGCTGTCAGTTTTATTGATATCAGTTCTTTTCTCATCTTGGCATATATCCTGCAAGTTATCTACAGTGGATATTTGAGTTAATGGCTATGGAGGTGGCATGGGAGTACAGTGAGGGGCCATTTCTTCCAGTGGTGGTGGTGTGGTGAAGCATAGTTACAGTAGTGTCGTCGATTTAGCAGCAGTGTCTGGAGGCTTCGGGCTAGAGGAGCCTCGTTCCAGACTCATGTCTGAGCTAGAAGAGGGAGCTGTTCCAAAGACCACCTGACAATGGACTATAAGATGAACTTTACTGTTTTATTATTCTTTACAATTCTGTGTTTTGGCTTATTTTCTGCATTTGAGATGGTGGATAGTGGTGACATTAAACAAGACTTCGCACAATTTATAATAAATACACATGACAACAGAACATAGAACATAGAACGTTACAGTGCAGTACAGGCCCTTCATCCCTCAATGTTACTCCAACCTGTGAAATTAATCCATTATTATCCATATGTATGTCCAATGGCCATTTAAATTCCTTTAATGTCGGTGAATCTACTACTGTTGCAGACAGGCCATTCCATGCCCCTACTACCCTCTGAGTAAAGAAATTATCCCTGATATCTGTCCTAAATCTATCACCCTTCAGTTTAAAGCTATGTCCCCTCTTGTTAGCCTTCACCATCTGAGGAAAAAGGCTCTCACTGTTCACCCTATCTAACCCTCTGAGCATCTTATACATCTCGATTAAGTCACCTCTCAAGCTTCTTCTCTCCAATGAAAACAGCCTCTGTCCCTTTAGCCTTTCCTCATAAGACCTTCCTTCCATACCAGGCAACATCCTAGTAAATCTGCTCTGAACCCTTTCCAAAGCCTTCCTATAATCAGGTGACCAGAACTGTATGCAATATTCCAGGTGCGGCCTTACCAATGTCTTGTACAGCTGAAGCCATGACCTCGTGACTCCAAAACTCAATCCCCCTATCAATAAACAACAACACACCATATGCCTTCTGAGCAACCCTATCAACCTGGGTGACAACTTTCATGGATTTATGCACCTGGACACCAAGATCTCTCTGTTCATCCACACTGCCAAAAGTTTTACCATTAGCCCAGTACTCTGCATTCCTATTACTTCTTCCAAAGTGAATTACCTCATACTTTTCTACATTTAACTCCATTTGCCACTTCTCAGCCCAGCTCTGCATCTTACCTATCTCCCTCTGTAATCTACAACATCCTTCGGCACTATCTACAACTCTGCCGACCTTAGTGTCATCTGCAAATTTACTAACCCATCCTTCTATGCCCACATCCAGATCATTCATAAAAATGACAAACAGCAGTGGTCCCAAAACAGTTCCTTGCGGCACACCATTGGTAACTGAGTTCCAGGATGGACATTTCCCATCAATCACCACCCTCTGTCTTCTCTCAGCTAGTCAATTTCTGATCCAAAATGTTAAATCACCTTCAATCCTGAAACTCCGTATTTTGTGCAATAGCCTACCGTGTGGCATCTTATCAAATGTCTTACTGAAGTCTATATACACCACATCAACCACTTTACCTTCATCTGCCTGTATTGTCACTTTCTCAAAGAACTCAATAAGGTTAGTGAGGCACGAAATACCCTTCACAAAATTGTGTTGACTATCCCTAGTCAACTTATTCCTTTCCAATGATTATAAATCCGATCTCTTATAACATTTTCCAACACCTTACCCACAAACGAAGTAAGGCTCACTGCCCTATTATTGCCAGGGTTGTCCTGACTCCCTTTCTTAAACAAGGGAACAACATTTGCTAACCTTCAGTCTTCTGGCACTGTTCCAGTTGACAATGATGACATAAACGTCTAAGCCAAAGGCTCTGCAATCTCCTCGCTGGCTTCTCAGAGAATCCGAGGAATTGAATTGAATTGAATTTATCGTCACGTGTACCAATGCACAATGAAAAGCTTTGATTTGTGCGCAAAACAGGTAGATCACATATTTAAGTGGCATAGGTAAATAATAGGTAAACAGTGGCAAAACCAAAAACACAGGTACAAGCAAATGTTAAGAGTTTGTGAGTCCATTCAGTATTCTAACAACAGTAGGGTAGAAACTGTTGCAAAACCAGCTGGTGCATGTGTTCAGGCTTCTGTACCTTCTCCCTGATGGGAGAGGTTGTAGAAAAACATGGCCGGGTGGGATGGATCTTTGAGAATGCTGGCGGCCTTTCCTTGACAGTGGGCCTGGGAGATGGATTCTATAGATGGGTGGTTGGTCTTTGTGATTGTCTGGGCTGAGTTCACCACTCTCTGCAACCTTCTCCAATCTTAAATGGTACAGTTGCCATACAGGTAGTGATACATCCAGACAGAATGCTCTCAATGGCGTACCTATAAAGTTGGCAAGGGTATTCGCCATCATGCCATATTTCCTCAGCTGCCTGAGGAAGAGGAGACATTGTTGGGCCTTTATAACCAGTGCATCCACATGAGGAGTCCAAGAAAGTTTACTGTGGATGAGCACTCCCAGGAGCTTGATAATCTCCACTCATTCCACCTCTGTGCTGTTAATGTGTAGTGGGGCATGAGTAACATCCTGCTGGAAGTCAATAATGAGTTTCTTGGCTTTGCCGGCATTGAGAGCTAGTTTGTTCTCAGCACATCTTTCCAGGTCTTCCACCTCCCATCTGTGGTTTGTTTTGTTGCCATCTGAGATTCGACTGACTATGGTGGTGACATCAGCGAACTTATAAATGGCATTAGTCTGAGATTAGGATGGGATAAATCCCATCCAGCCCAGGGGTTTTTTCTATCTTCAGATCTTCCAAAATTGCTAAAACATCCTCTTTGTCAATTGCAATCACATTTAATCTTGTAGCCTCTATCTCCGTATTCTCAATGACACTGCCCTTTTCCAATGTGAATACTGATGAAAAGTATTCATTAAGCGCTTCCCCTATATCCTCAGATTCCACTCATAACTTTCCACTACTACCTTTAATTGGCCCTAATCTTACTCTAGTCATTCTTTTATTCCTGATATACCTATGGAAGGCCTTAGGATTTTCCTTGATGCTATCCACCAACAACTTCTCATGTTCCCTCCTGGTTCTTCTTAGCCCTGTCTTTTGATCTTTTGTGGCCAACTTATAACTCTCAAGCCCCCTAACTGAGCCGTCATCCTCACATAAGCCTTCTTCTTTCTCTTGACAAGAACTCCAACATCTTTAGTAAACTATGGCTCCCTCTCTCGATAACTACCTCCCTGCCTGATAGATAGATACTTATCAAGGACATGGATAGCAGTGTGTTGAGGGGTGTGTAAGTTAAGTTACTATATTTTATATTAGGTTAAATCTCGGCACATCATCGTGGGCCAAAGAGCCTGTTCTGTGCTGTACTTTTCTATGTTCTATGACCTGCAGGAGCTATTCCTTGAATAAGCTTCACATTTCAAGTGTGTCCATCCCCTGCAGTTTCCTTCCCCATCCTTTGCATCCTAAATCTTGCCTAATCTTATCATAATTACCTTTCACCCAGTTATACATTTTTCCCATGGTATAGACCTATCCCTGCTCATTACTATCACCAAAGTGCTCACACACTTCCAAATCTAATACCTGGCCAGGTTCAATCCCCAGTACCAAATCCAATATGGCATCAGCCCTTGTTGGCCTGTCTAGAGACGGCATCAGACATCCCTCCTGCACACATTGAACAAAAACTGATCCATCTAAACTACTCGAACTATTGCATTCCCAGTCAATGTTGAGGAAGTTAAAGTCCCCCATAACAAGTACCCAGTTACTCTCGCTCCTCTCGAGAATCATCTTTGCTATCCTTTCCTCTACATCCCTGGAACAATTCGGAAGCCAAGAGAAAACTTCCAACAGGGTGACCTCTCCTTTCCTATTTCTAACCTCAGCCCAAACTACCTCAGTGGATGAGTCCTCAAACGTTATCTCAGCTGCTGTAATTACCCTTGATTAACAATGTCACACCCCCGCCTCTTTTACCACCTTCTCTGATCTTACTGAATCAAATCAAATCAAATCAAATCATTTGGTGAGGTGGATGAAGATAGGTTTAGAGTTGGGGTTATGGTTAGTGTGTGTGAGGATTAGAGAACCTAACATTGTTCGAAACAACTGGGACAAAGTCTCAAAAACTCAGGTGGATTTTTTTTGCCAGATCACTTTGTCACACGCCTCTCTGCTAGGCCACCTAGGATCTATTCTTGAGTTAGTGTGCCCAACTGTAACCCAACATACTCTTACCTTCTGAAGGTAAACCGTGTCCTGGAGTTTCCTGGCTCAGTAGCAAAAATCCATCCATGATTCAGCAGACTAGGGATGAATCAGTTAGTATTGAAGTAAAGAGAATTTTTTTTTTACCCAGATGATCGTGAACCTTTTGAATTATCTACCCTACAGAACTGTAGATGCTCAGCCATTGATTACATGCAAAGCTGCAATCAATAGATTTTGAGATAAAGGTAATCCAGGAATATGAGACTAGACCAAGCAATCAATGTTAAAATTAAAGATCAGTGTTACAACAATGTAAACCCTCCTACATAATTTAAACCAGCAACTCGGAAAAGATTTATCCCATGCAGTAATCTGTGAAAATTCAAGAAGCCAAGAACTATTTTAAAGTAAAAATTAATAATTTTATTTTTTAAAGTATAACAGAGAATAATTAACTAACAACTATTTACAACTCGAGAGTATGGTGCTGGAAAAGCGCAGCAGGTCAGGCAGCATCTGAGAAGCAGGAGAATCAATGTTTCAGACAAAAGCTCTTCATCAGTGACTTGTGAAACAGAAATCCCTCAGAAGAAAAAAAGAAGACAGAGGAAGATATTAACAGAAGATTCGACAGCAGATTTTTGCCTGAAATGCCAATTCTCCTGCTCCTTCGATGCTGCCTGACTGGCTGTGCTTTTCCAGCACCCCATCTTGACTCTAATTTCCAGCATATGCAGTTCTCACTCTCATCTAACTATTTGCAACTCGTTCCTCTAACCTATCTTTTATTTTATTTTCTATAATACTTGTCCAATGATTAAGATGTACTAAAATTCAAATTTCAAAACCAGCCTGCTGTCGAATCTTCTTTATATCTTCCTCTGTCTTCTTTCTTTCTTCATCGAGATTTCTGTTTCACAGGTCACTGATCGATAAAGGTAGCTTTAAGAGAGCTATTCTCTGGGCATGTGCTGGTAGCTTGACAATTCTCCCTCAACTGTTCAAGTTTTCCCTGTCTTATACCCCAAAGCATCGGATTCTGTCATTGGCTTTTAATATTGTCAATATACTAAATTCAAACTTGATTGGAGTTTGGTGTTTTCTGGGATATAATGGGACAAATTAGATTGGTCTAATTCAATTTTTTTTTGTCTCCAGGCAACCAGCAACACTAGCTGCTGGACCAAAAGGTTATATTATATCTTGTTCAGAACACTCGGTGCTGCCAGGAAGTTCTGCTAGCTTTTAACTCTCTAAAGGGTACAGTACACTTCTACACCTTCATAACATCGGTGACGAAGGACAAAGCAGTTTCAAGGGACTGTGTACCTTATTCCTATTCATTACATTCTGTTGATGAGTAGACGCTTGGGTGTAACATCAAAGAACTGGTGATGTCAAAGGAACTGCAACCCAACCTCGGTCAATACCTTCAACAGGGGATGGTTTAAAGGAGGAAAAATACAGAGGAAGATCTTTACTGGTGAATAAAATCACTAAACTTAAAATGAAAATGAGAACAATTTGATAATGAATAACCAATAGTCTTTGATCCAGTGAATTTAATTCACTATTAATGAGAATTTATTGGTATATCATAGTTATGGTAATCTTCTTCTCTTGACATGACAATATCAATACTAATTACCTACAAATGTAGATCAGGTGGCTAAATGTTGTCATGCTTTGTGAAGATCAGACATCCTTCACTGCAATATCCTTCCTCGTTAGGATTCCAGCTAATGATAAAAGTTCACATTGCAAATGCAGGAGTATAACCTAATGAACCAAATCAATAAAATGAAATGGTTTAGTGACTAAACATGGCAAAATCGTGAGGTAATAACCTCTCAACTTCAATCAATGAGTTACCTTGGTACCTCCTTATTTCCTGACTCCCTATCTGTGAGGCAAACATCAGGAATGTTGTAGAATACCCCCTACTTGCCTAGATGGGTGCAGCTCCATCAACACACAAGAAGCTTGACACCATCCAGGACAAGGCAAATACTTGATTGGCATCATATCCACAAACATCCACTCCCTCTACAACCAACACTCAGTGACACCAGTGTGTGCTATCTGCAAGACGCACTGCAGATATTCACCAAGGTTCTTCAGACAGCACCTTCCTAATCCATGATCATTGCCACCTAGGAGACAAGGTCAACAGATACATGGGAACACCACTTCCTGCAAGTTCCCCTCCAAGCCACTCACTATCCTGACTAAAAGTATATTGTCATTACTTTAGCGTCAATCAGTCAAAATCCTAGATCTGCCTCACTAAAAACATTGTGTGCATACCTAGACTAAATGGATTACAGTGTTTGAAGAACGCAGCTCATCACCACCTTCTCAAAGGCAACAAAGGATCGGCAATGAGTGCTGGTCCATCCAGTGGTGTCCGCATGTCATGAGTAAATTTTAAAATGTCAGAACACTTTGGGCGGCACGGTGGCACAGTGGTTAGCACTGCTGCCTCACTGCGCCTGAGACCTGGGTTCAATTCCCGACTCAGGCGACTGACTGTGTGCACGTTCTCCCCGTGTCTGCGTGGGTTTCCTCCGGGAGCTCCGGTTTCCTCCCACAGTCCAAAGATGTGCGGGTCAGGTGAATTGGCCATGCTAAATTGTCCGTAGTGTTAGGTAGGGGTATGGGTGGGCTGCGCTTCGGCGGGTCGGTGTGGACTTGTTGGGCCGAAGGGCCTGTTTCCACACTGTAAGTCTAATCTAATCTAATCTAAAAAAACACTGGTGGGTGACTGAATATGTGCGAAATATTGCAGCGAGGAGGGAACTAAGAATCAATCAGAGTTTTGACACCTGATTGTTATCCAGTTCTCTTTCTGGGAAGTATTAATTCAGGCTGTTATTCATGTCCTCTCCCAACCTCTATGGTGACACAGACATCAACACCCACAAAACATTAACCCACTGCATGTCAGCGTCTTCTGGAGAAGACAATGAAGATGTTATGGAGAGCAAAAAAAAACTGCTCATTGCCACTTGGTCGTGAGTATCATTAGTAATCATATCGCAAGAATTAAACAATATTGCAGCACATCCAATAATCAAAGTAGAATAATTTGAGACGATTTCAAAGTCATTTTGTACATTTTGTAAAAAAAAATGGATGAAAGAAGTCGTGAGCTGACTTGCTTCTTTTTGTAGCTTAAAGAGTTATCAGCTTGTGAAGTAAGTTTAACAGAAACAGCAACCAGTTACAGACAGAAATGAACAGTTGTCAGACAACTGATATGTAATTTCTTGCTTCCAGAGCAGCTTAATTACTATGCACAGAAAAAGCTGCCTGTGAGTACGTCCACCCACCTTTAAAAATGTACTCCAGAAAGGCCGAGAGCTCACTTCAGTGAGCAACATCAAATCTGAATTCAGCAAAGCAAATTCAGAAAGGAACCAACAATGCCTAGAAACACTGGAAGGGAAACTGAACAATTTATCTTGCCCTATTTGTACCCATTGGAAACCTAATGAGGCATTAAGATAAAAAAATCATTCTTGCACTTATCTAGAACTAAGTGACATCCTTGTGTACTTGGAAGTACCTCACAAGTACTTGGGCAGCACACTGGCTCAGTAGATAGCTTTACTTGTGCCTCACAATGCCAGGGACATGGGTTTGATTCCACCCTTGGGTGACTGTCTGTGTGGAGTTTGCACATTCTCCCCATATCTGCGTGGGTTTCCTCCGGGTGCTCCAGTTTCCTCCCACAGTCCGAAGATGTGCAGGTTAGGTGGATATGCCACAGGGAACACAGGAATAGGGTAGGGGGTTGATATGGGTGGGATGTCTTTGAGAGGATCGGTGTGGACTCGATGGGCCAAATGGCCTGCTTCCACACTGTAGGGATTCTATGGAAATACTTGACAATTGTGAATCACTTCAAAAAGCATTCACGACTGTTTCTGTTAAAATATAATGGGGCAGCCAACTTGTGACCAAAGTACCTTAATCAAAGGGGAAAATGTCAGCTGTCTGCTGCTGTTTGAATAGTACAATCGGCTCCTTTACCTCCATTATAGCTGGCAGATAGGGGAATCAGTCCCACCATCACATGACAAAGATGGAACCTCTTAAAAGTATAGGATTGTACAAACAATAATACATTAGCCTGAATTTAGTGATTAATGCCAAAGCTTTAAAACCAAAGGAGCTTGAAGATACAACTTGCTGATTCTTTGAAGGTCAAGGGGTTATGTCAATCCACTGAGTTAAAACCAGCGTAGAATTTTTTTAAAAATCAAAATCCCGCCTTAGAATGTAAAAAGTCAATCTTTTCCCCTGGAATTCATACAGTTTTCGAGTTAATGCAGACAGAGCAAATCTTAGTTAATTCAAGGCTGCTTCATGTTAGAACGGAGTTTCTTCATTAGACTCGGCTTTTCGTCCAAGTGAAGTTAAGACATAAGAATATAAAGCATTTATGTCACACAATGCAGTTCATCCCGTAAGCCACAAGAGGCACTATTGCATCATTGCAAACTCTCCTGATGCACTCGCCTGCCAATTTATAGAATTATTTCAAATACTTGAACTCCTGCCAAAAATTGAATTGTGTAAAAAAGTTATATTTATAACTCTCATGAGAATTGCACACATTTTTTAAAAAATCCAAACATCACAGCACTAGCAAGTAAATCATAAACCTTGCCAATTAAGTCTACAGCTGTAGTACCTCACTGTAATGTATCAGTTTGAAACGTAAGCATAAATAAGTGACAACGTTTACACCAGTTTCAAAAACTCCTTCCTAAGCTCTGCTTCTCGCATACAATGTCTAAATAGAGCATGAACTGTCACTCACTGAGCATCATCACAGAATGGCCGGAGCGAAGCTATTTTATGTCCTAAACTGGTGTTAATTTTCTTTTTTAATTCTGAGCCATTGGCCATTTGGCCCACCCTTTCTTAACTACTCTCTCAAGCTGTCTGGGAACTTTCTAAAATTTATGCACACACACACACCCAGCTCCTTCTCAACCCAAACTTCCTTTTATTTATCAACAATGGAATTTGAAGTTTAAGATGTGATGTTTCAATTTTAAGCCCTTTGATGATTGAAGCAGTGGTTAGCACTGCTGCCTCACAGCGCCAGACACCTGGGTTCAATTCCTACCTCAGGTAACTGTCTGCGTGCAGTTTTCAATTCTCTCTGTGTCTGCATGGGTTTCCTCCGGGTGCTCCGGTTTCCTCCCACAGTCCAAAAATGTGCAGGTTAGGTGAATTGGCCATGCTAAATTGCCCGTAGTGTTAGGTGAAGGGGTAAATGTAGGAGAATGGGTCTGGGTGGGTTGTTCTTCAGAGGATCAATGTGGACTTGTTGGGCCGAAGGTCCTGTTTCCACACTGTAAGTAATCTAATAAAAAAAAATCTAATCTAAATCAAGTTACTTGACACAGGTCCTTGTAATATTGCTTATGGCTGCATCATGTTACTGCCAGATTCTTTTAAAAAAATGTTGATAATTATTTAGATGGAGACTGCAGAACACAGTTTCGAGGAAAGCAATTCATTTTTAAAAATGTGTTTGTGGGATGTGGGCATCATTGGCTAGGCCAGCATTTATTGCCCAAATCTAATTGCCCTGAAGTAGTTAGTGGTGAGCTGCCTGGTTAAAATGCTGTAGTTTTTTTGGATGTAGGTATGTCTACAATACTATTAGGAAGGGAGTTAGAGGTTATTTGGCTGGTGTAGTTCAGTTTCTGATCAATGGTAACATCAAGCATCTTGATAATGAGAGTCTCCCTGAATTAATGGAAGTCATAGTCTCCCTGAATTAATGGAAGTCATAATCTCCCTGAATTAATGGAAGTCATAGGAACCAGCGGTAGAAGATTAAAAAGCTCACAAAAGGGAGAAAATTAATGAGGAAAGAAAACTGTAAAACAAGAGCATCCATGCATATATTAAAACAGAGTAGCTAAAGTGAGTGTTGGATCCCTGGTGGCTGCTACTGGGGAATGAATAAAGGGGAACAAAGAAATGGCAGATAATGTAAAACAATATCTTCACACCTACCAACACAGACACTACAAACATCCCAAAGACAGAAGATGAGCAAATGCTAATGTGTGGAACAGTCTTATAACAGTCTCTGTCACAAGGGACAAAGTATTTGACAAACTAATGGGACTCAAGGCAGATGCCAGGAACAAAAGGTCTCTATCTCAGGGCTTTAAAGGAAGTGGCTGCAGAGATAGTGGATGAAACAATAGGGTTTCAAATATCGGGCAATTGAAGGGCTTTCGTAAGCTTCACAGGGTCAGGAAGGAGAGACTCCATCTGAAGGGCGACTCAGCCTGAATAGATATTTAGTTTGGAGAATTTGGATGTAGGAGAAAGTGAGGACTGCAGATGCTGGAGATCAGAATCAAAAGGAGTGGTGCTGGAAAAGCACAGCCATTCCCAGCTACCTTCCCCCCAGCCCCATCCCCCGCTCATTTATCTCGCAAACTCCTTAAGCACCCCCCTCTCCTTCCCCCCACCCCCAAACTCCCACATTCCTAATGAAGAGATTATGCTTCAAACATCAACTCTCCTGCTCCTTGGATGCTGCCTGACCAGCTGTGCTTTTCCAGCACCACACTTTTAGAATTTGGAGGTAACATGGGAATTTGGTGCAGAGAGAACTGGGTGTTTTTTGCATGTTTTTCTGGCCTATAGTTTATCAGGATAAATTATTTTTAACAGGACAAAGTCCAGGTTCAGCAGCCCAGCACAAAGTGAAGAGTGACATCACAGGAAAATCATAAATTCATTAGTTGGTAATAGCTGCTATTTTGACCATCTGGTAAACATTAATTTCAGATTAAAGGTAAACAGGAGAAAAGTTTACAGATTAAAAACTTAACAATCAATAGGAATTCTTTTTAAACATTAAGAACTAAATAAATAAAATAGGGCAGGAAATGTGTACTACCTGTGTGACTTAGAAGCTGGTGGACTCCATTGTAATTTATCTGAAGCAACTGTAGGTTTCTGGAGGAAGCTCCAGAATATTTGAAGCTGAGAGTTGATGATCTGGAACCTGTGCTTAAAATATTACAACACCAGGGAGTGGAAGAATTACCTGGACCATGTGTATCAGAAAGCAGAAATTCAGGGAGCTAGGGCAGAAGCTTACAGCTAGAAGAAACAGAGTTAGAACATAGAACAATACAGCGCAGATCAAGCCCTTTGGCCCTTGAAGTTGCGCCAACCTGTGAACTATTCTCAGCTCATTCCCCTACACTATCCTATCATTATCCATGTGCTTATCCAAGGATTGTTTAAATCTCCCTAATGTGGCTGAGTTAACTACATTGGCAGGTAGGGCATTCCATGCCCAATACCACTCTCTGAGTAAAGAACCTGCCTCTGACATCTGTCTTAAATTGACCACTCCTCAATTTGTAGTATGCCTTCTCGTACAAGCTGACATCATCATCCTAGGATAAAGACTTTCTCTGTCTACCCTATCTAATCCTCTGATCATCTTGTATGTCTCTATCAAATCCCCTCTTAGCCTTCTCAAGTCTCTCAGACCTTCCTCATAAGACCTTCCCTCCAGACCAGGCAACCTCCTGGTAAATCTCCTCCACACCCTTTCCAGTGCTTCCACAACCTTCCCAAAATATGCGACTAGAACTGTACGCAATATTCCAAGTGTGGCTGCACTAGCATTTTGTATAGTTGCAGCATGATATTGCGGTTCCGGAACTCAATCCCTCTACCAATGAAACCTAACGCACTGTATGCCTTCTTAACAGCACCATCAACCTGGGTGGCAACTTTCAGGGATCTATGTTCATGGACTCCAAAATCTCTCTGCACATCCACACTACCAAGAATCTTACCAATGACCCAGTACTCTGCCTTCCTGTTATTCTTCCCAAAGTGCATCACCTCACATTTAGCTGCATTGAACTCCATTTGCCACATCTCAGCCCAATTCTGCAATTTATCCAAGTTCCCCTGCAACCTGTAACATTCTTCCAAACTGTCCACTACTCCACCGACTTTAGTATCAACTGCAAATTTACTAATCCATCCACCTATGGAGGAAGTGTTTGAGCAAGGGAACCGTGGTTTAATAAAGAAATTGAATCTCTTGTCAAGAGAAAGATGTGTTGCTGATGAAGGGTTTTTGCCTGAAACATCGAATTTCCTGTTCCTTGGATGCTGCCTGACCTGCTGCACTTTAATCAGCAACACATTTTCAGCTCTGATCTCCAGCATCTGCAGACCTCACTTTTTACTACAAGAGAAAGATGTGTAAAGTAAAGTTTAGATGTGAAGGCTCAGTTAGGGCACTTGAGAATTACCTGTCAGTCAGGATAGACCTAAAGAGAGAGCGAAAAAGAACCAGGAGGGGACATGAGAAGTCTTCAGTAGGTAGAATCAAGGAAAATCCTAAAGCTTTCTATAGGTATGTCAGGAATAAAAGAATGACTAGGGTAAAATTAAGGCCAGTCAAGTACAGTAGTGGGAAGTTGTGCGTGGAGTCTGAAGAGCTAGGAGAGGTGCTAAATGAATATTTTTCATCAATATTCACACAGGAAAAAGACAATGTTGTTGAGGAGAATACTGAGATACAGGCTATTAGACTAGATGGGATTGAGATTTACAAGGAAGAGGTGTTAGCAATTCTGGAAAGTGTGAAAATAGATAAGTCCCCTGGGCCGGATGGGAGTTATCCTAGAATTCTCTGGGAAGCTAGAGAGGAGATTGCAGAGCCTTTGGCTTTGATCTTTATGTTGTCATTGTCTACAGGAATAATGCCAAAAAGACGGTGTTATTTTCTGGGTCTGTAGATTGTGAAGGAGCAAAGATAGCCTTTAGTAGAGTGATGTGGCAGTTTGGGGAGAGTTTCCATGTTACTGATGATTATGTTAACAGGAAGTGTCTTTGGTTGTGAATCCTATCAACTGCATGGATCGGTTGGAGCAACAGTTAGAGGCAATGAGGAATTTACAAGAGTTAGAGGATATAATGTATGGCAGTTATAGAAAGGGAGAAAAGCCATAGATACAGACAGGTAGATGGGTTAACTCCAGGAAAGGTAGGAGGGATAGGCAGGTAGTCTTCTGTAGCTATCCCAATCTCAAACAAGAATGCTGTTTTAGAAAATGTAGGGTGTGATGGACTCTCAGGGGAATGTAGCACGATCAGTCAAGTTTCTGGTATCAAGACAGGCTCTAATATAATGAGAGTTATGTCAGGTTCCAAGCGATCGATAGTGATAGGGGACTGTGCAGTCAGAGGTACAGACAGATATTTCTGCGGCCAGCAATGAAAAATCAGAATGGTGTATTGTCTCCCTGGTGCCAGAATCAAGGATGTCTCAGACACGTTGAAGAATGTTCTCAAAGGGGAGAAGGACTAGCAGGAGGTCATTGTACACATTGGAACCAACAACATAGGATGGGAAAAGGATGAGATTCTGAAGGAAGAATACAGAAAGTTAGGCAGGGATTTAAAAAAGAAATCCTCAAGAATAGTAATATTTGGATTATTCCTGGTGCTACTAGCTAGTGAGGGCAGGAGTGAGAGGATAGAGCAGATGAATGCATGGCTGAGGAGCTGGTGTATGGGAGAAGGATTCACATTTTTGGATCATTGGAATCTCTTCTGGGGTAGAAGTGACCTGTACAAGAGTGATGGATTGCACATGAATTGGAAGGGAACTAATATACTAACAGGGAGATTTGCTAGAGCAGCTCAGAAGGATTCAAACTAGTAAGGGGCGGGGTGGGAGGTGGAACCCAGAGAGACAGTGAGGAAAGAAATCAATCTGAGATTGGTACAATCAGGAGAAGGAGTGAGTCACACAGTCAGGGCAAGAAAGAAAAAGCAGAGAACAAGGTAGGACTAATAAATTAAACTGCATTTACTTTTTTTGCAAGAGGCCTAACAGGGAAGGCAGATGAACTCAGGGCATGGTTAGGAACATGGGACTGTGATATCATAGCAATTACAGAAATGTGGCCCAGGGTTGGACGGGACTGGCAGCTTAATATTCCAGGATACAAATGCTATAGGAAGGATAGAAAAGGGGGCAAGAGAGGAGGGGAAGTGGTGTTTTGATAAGGAATAGCATTACTGCTGTACTTGGGGAGGATATTCTTAGGAATACACCCAGGGATGTTATTTGGGTGGAACTGAGAAATAAGAAAGGGATGATGACCTTATTGTGGTTGTATTATTGAGCCTCCAATAGTCAGTGGGAAATTGAGAAACAAATTTGTAAGGAGATTTTATGGGCGGCACGGTGGCACAGTGGTTAGCACTGCTGCCTCACAGCGCCTGAGACCCAGGTTCAATTCCCGACTCAGACGACTGACTGTGTGGAGTTTGCACGTTCTCCCCGTGTCTGCGTGGGTTTCCTCCGGGTGCTCCGGTTTCCTCCCACAGTCCAAAGATGTGCAGGTCAGGTGAATTGGCCATGCTAAATTGCCCGTAGTGTTAGGTAAGGGGTAAATGTACGGGTATGGGTGGGTTGCGCTTCGGCAGGTCGGTGTGGACTTGTTGGGCCGAAAGGCCTGTTTCCACACTGTAAGTAATCTAATCTTATCTATGAGAATAATAGAGTGGTTATGATAGGGGTTTTAACTTTTCAAACATAGACTGGGCTTGCTATAGTGTTAAGGGTGTACATGGAGAGGAATTTGTTGAGTGTGTACAAGAACATTTTCTGATTCAGTATGTGGATGTTCTTACTAGAGAAGGTGCAGAATTTGAACTACTCTTGAGAAATAAGGCAGGGCAGGTGACTGTGGTGTTAGTGTGGGGGCACTTTGGAGCCAGTGACCATAATTCTATTAGTTTTTAAATAGTGATGAAAAAGGATAAACTGGATCTAAAAACTGGAGTTCTAAATTGGAGGAAGGCTAATTTTGATGACATCAGGCAAGAACTTCCAAAAGCTGATTGAGGGCAGATATTCACAGGTAATGGGATGGCTGGAAAATGAGAAGCCTTCAGAAATGAGATAACGAGAATCCAGAGAAAGTATTAATGTTAGGGTGAAAGGCAAGACTAGTAGGTGTAGGCAATGCTGGATGAAGAAAGAAATTAAGTGTTTGGTTAAGAAAAAGAAGGAAGCATATGTCAGATACAAACAAGGAGAGATTGAGTGAATCTTAGAAGATTATATAGGCAGTAAGAGTATACTTAAGAGGAAAATCAGGAAGGCAAAAAGGGACATGAGATAGCTTTGGCTAATGTTAAGGAGAATCCAAAGAGTTTTTACTAATACATTAAGGGCAAAAGGGTAACTAGGGAGAGAATAGGGCCCCTCAAAGATCAGCAAGGCAGCCTATGTGTGTAGCCGCAGGAGATGAGGGAGATTCTAAATGAGTATTTTGCATCAGTATTTACTGTGGAGAAGGACATGGAAGATATAGAATGTGGGGAAATGGATGGTGGCATCGTGAAAAATGTCTGTATTACAGAAGGGGTGGTGCTGCACCCGATCAGGTGTACCCTAGAACTCTGGGGAAGCTAGGGAAGTGATTGCTGGGCCCCTTGCTGAGACATTTGTATCAACTATACTCACAGGTAGGTGCCAGAAGACTGGAGGTTGGTTAAGGTAGTGCCACTATTTACGTAAAGTGGTAAAGAAAAGCCAAGGAAATATAGACCAATGAGCCTGTCATCGATGGTTGGCAAGTTGTTGGAGGGAATCCTGAGGGACAGGATTTACATATGTCTGGAAAGGCAAGAACTGATTAGGGATAGTCAGCATGGCTTTGTGTATGGGAAATCATGTCTCACAAACTCGATTGAGTTTTTTGAAGAAGGAACAAAGAGGATTGAAGAGGGCAGAGTAGTAGACATGATCTATATAGACTTCAGTAAGGTGTCCAACAAGGTTCCTCCTGGGAGACTGGTTATTAAAGTTAGATCTCGTGAAATACGGGGAGAATAAGCCATTTGGATACAGAACTGACTCAAAGGTAGAAGACAGAGGGTGGTGGTGGAGGTATGCTTTTCAGACTGGAGGTATGTGACTAGTGTGGAGCCATAAGGATTTGTGCTGGGTCCACTATTTTTTGTCATTTATATAAATGATTTGGATGTGAACATAGGTGGTATTGTCAGTAAGTTCGCAGATGACACCAAAATTGGAGGCATAGTGGACAGCGAAGAAGGTTACCTCAGTGTAAAATGAAATCTTGATCAAATGGGCCAATGGGCTGAGGAGTAGCAGATGGAGTTCAATTTAGATAAATGTGAGGTGCTGCATATGATATCAGGTCAGCATGGACGGGTTGGACCAAAGGGTCTGTTTCCATGCTGTACATCTTGATAACTTGATAAGAAGGTTAAGAGGTGACTTAACAGAGTCATACAAGATGTTCAGAAGATTAGATAGGGTTGACAGTGAGAGCCTTTTTCCTCGGATGGTGATGGATAACATGAGGGAACATTGCTTTAAATTGGGGGGGTGACTGATTAGGACAGATGTCAGAGGTAGGTTCTTTACTCAGACAGTAAAAGCATGGAATGCCCTGCTTGCAACAGTAGTGGACTGCCAACTTTAAGGGCATTTAAATGGTCATTGGATAAACCTATGGATGATATGGAATAGTATAGGTTAGATGGGCTCTAGATTGGTTTCACAATTCAGCACAGCATCAAGGGCCACGGGCCTGTGCTGCACTGTAATGTTCGATACTTTATGTTCTATCCAAGGATAAGCATCCTATTCAAAGGACAGGCAGATGGATAGAGAGGGTGAAGTTGCCTTGTTCATAAAAACTAAAATTAAATTGATAGACAAAGCGATATAGGTCAAAAGGCATAGGATCGGTGTGGATAGAGTTGAGGAATGGCAAAGCAAAAAAGACTGACAGGAGTTACGTGCAGACCTCCGAGCAGTAGACAGGATGTAGGGGAAAAAATAAATCAGAAGATAGGAAAGGCATGTAAGAAAGGCTCTATTACAATAATAATGGGGGGGGGCTTAAATATGTAGATGAACTGGGAAAATCTGTTTGGTAGCAGATCTCAAGAAAAGGAATTTTTGGAATGTCTACACGATAAGGTTTTGGAGCAGATTGTGACAAAGTGCACTACAGAACAGCCAATTCTGGATTTGGTGATGTGTGATGAGGCAGGCTTGATTAGGGAGCTTGCGATGCAGGATCCCATTGGGGACAGTGACCATAATATGATAAAATTTGAGTGGGAGAAGTTGGAATCAGATGGAATAGTATTATAACTGAGTCAAAGTAACCACAAACACAAGTGCAAGGAGATGGCCAGAGTTGATTAGAAGGGAAGCCAAGCAGGGAAGATAGTGGAGCAGCAATGGCAGGGGTTTCTGGGGGGTAATGCAAGAGCCGAAATTCATCTCAAAGAAGAAGAAACGTACAAAGGGAGGATGAGACAACCATGGCTGTCAAAGAAAGTCAGGGATACCTTAAGAGCAAAAGAAAAAGCATGCAATGTGGTGAAGATTAATGGGAAGCCAGGGGATTGAGAAGCCTTTAAAAACCAGTCAAGGATAACCAAAAAAATCAATAAAGGGGAGAAGATGAAATATGAAGGTAAGCTAGCTAGTAATATAAGAGAAGATTGCAAGAGTCTTTTTAGAAATAGGAAAGGTATGAGAGAGGCAAGAGTGGAAATTAGACAATTGGAAAATTGGGCTGTAGATGTAGTAATGTAGAACAAAGAAATGACGGAGGAACTGAATTGGTACTTCATGGTGGAAGACACCAGTATCATACCAAAACCTCAAGAGGGCCAGGGGTCAGTGTCGTGGCCATAATTAAGGAGGAGGTGCTAGGGAATTTGAAAGGTCTGAAGGTGAATAAATCACCTGAACCAGATAGACTACACCAAAGAGCTGATAAATTTGTGGGGGCATTGGTGGTGATTTTTCAGATTCGTTAGGGTTAGGGAGGATCCCAGATGTTTGGAAAATGGCCAATGTAACGCCCTGTTAAAGAAAGTAGAAGGCAGAAGATGAGAAACTATAGAAAAAGAAACAAAGAATTGTGGATGCTGGAAGTCAGTGTCAAAAATTGCTGGAAAAACACAACAGGTCAGGCAAAATCTGTGGAGAGAAGGTCGAGTTAATGTTTAGGGTCCAGTGACTCTTCTTCAGAACACTGATTTGGTCTCTCCGGGTTCAAAAATGTTTCAATTATGTTTGTGACAGCCCTTTGGTTTCTCCCATCACCACCAGCTGTTTCAGTTTTGTCAGGACCAGATCCTTCTACGTCCTTAGTCTAATATTGTCAGCTGTGACTGGAAATGTGTCCAGAAAATTTAAAACCATTATGGACTCTTCCAGTGGTGATACCACCGGTGGTGTATCTGCCAGTGGGAGGCAGCTCAACACATCCGCATTTGTTACTTGGCCTCCTGGACAGTGTCTCAACTGGTAACATTGCGCATTTAGTATTAGAGCCCACTGCTGAATTTGGCCTGAAACTATCGGCAGCACTGCCTTGTCCTCCTTAAGTAGACCTAGCAGGGGTTTGTGTCCATTATTAAAAATTTATATGCTAGTTTTACATATAAATCCTCGAAGTGAGGAAGTGGATATTTGTCCAGCTGTAAAAGGTATTTTAGCGTTTGGTTAAAATCCTCACAAATGTGAACAGACCCATCAGACTTTTTTTTTCTTAGATTCCCTACAGTGTGGAAACAGGCCCTTCAGTCCAACAAGTCAACACTGACCGTCCGAAGAGCAACCCACCCAGACCCATTCCCTGCATCTAACACTACAGGCAATTTAGCATGGTCAATTCACCTAACCTGCATACTTTGGATTATTGGAGGAAGCCGGAGCATACCCATGCAGACATGGAGAGATTGTGCAAACTCCACACAGACAGCTGCCCGAGACAGGAATTGAACCCAGGTCCCTGGCGCTGTGAGGTAGCAGTGCTAACCACTGAGCCACCTTGCCACCCCGATCAGTACGATTGGTGCTGCTATTTTTTAAACAGGGCTTGTTTAATGATTCCTTCAATTTCCAGTCTTCTGATTTCTACCTCTATTTTTGCCCATAAGGCAATGGCACTGGACAAGTCTTGCAGAATCATGGAATTGCTTCTTCATCAACAAGGTGGCTCTCGCTCCCTTGATAGTGCCTAAGCCTTCCTAAAAAACTTCCAGGCATTTAATTAGGACTTCACACAGGCAACCATTTTCTAATTGAAAAATGTCAAGCTAATCAAGGTGAATCCTTCTCAACAAATTTTAACTCATCAAACTTGGTACCGATTCTTTTACTACAGTCACTGGTAACTCAGCTAACGCCTTCTCATAACTGGCCAGAACCAAAGTTGTACATGTAATCTGTGAAGGACCAAGAGTCCCCCTGTTCAAGATAAGTCCTGAGTGAGGCTATGCAATTGTCTTCGCTCACAGGATCAATCAGACTGACAAAAATGTCCACTTCCAGCAGAATACCTTGCAACTCACATGCTCCACTTGCCACATTTTCCAATGTTAAAGCCAGTTGTAGTGCCTGTTTAAGGTCCAGCGAACTTCAGCTAGGAGGTGCTTTTGCATTCTCATTAAGGATTAAACCAAAGTCACATGTCTGTGTCAGTCATCTTAACCTTGTCAAAAATCCTGATACAGTTTCCCCTGGTTTTGATTTGCCGAGGAAAATTCGGTATCATCTCAGAATTAAAGGAGGCTTGGGAATAGTAATATTCCTCAACTAAATCCATCAAGTCTTGAAAAGCTTTAGTGTCTGGTGCCCCAGAGAAAGTTAGGCTTCTAATAACCAAAAAAAGCTGCTGGTCCACAAACTGCCAGGAGAATTACTCGTTGCTTTTCATCTGCCCCAATGTCATTTGCGAAGAAAATATAACCCATTCTTTCCACATCCTGGGCCCAGTTTTCGATGGCAAGATCAAGCAAGTCAAGCTTCCCAAATAATAATGCCAGAAAAGCCTACCCTAACTCAAAAATGAATGTTGCAAATAAAATTCTTCTGGAGCATGCTTTTCTCTCGTTGCCACTAAATAACTCCACAAATGCTGGAATGCCGTCACCAAGTTACCCTTTATGTATGGAGAATCCTTGATACTGCGGGCAATAGCCCTTCATCAGAAATGTTGATTTTCCTGCTCCTTGGATGCTGCCTGACCTGCTTCATTCCTGATGAAGGGCTTATGCCCGGAATGTCAATTTTCCTGCTCCTTGGATGTTGCCTGACCTGCTGTGCTTTTCCAGCACCACTCTAATGTTTCCAGCATCTGCAGTCCTCACTTTTGCCTAGGCCTTGACACTGATCAGCTCTCAAAGTGAACAGAACCACTGACACTCCTATTTCTATCTGTCAGGCAGGCTGCTTGATTGGACCAGATTAACAGCCCCAATCAGGAACTCATATTTTATGGGGTCTACCTGGCTGACCTTATTATATGATATGGAGGTGCCGGTGTTGGACTAGGATGGACTAGGTCAGAAGTCACATGATGGGTGTTACAGTCCAACAAGTTTCTGCACTTCACTTAATAAAGGAGAAGTGGTCTGAAAGCTTACAATTTCAAACAAACCTGTTGGGCTATAACCTGATGTCATGTTACTTCTGACCTCATTACAATCACTACAAGTAGCACCCAGTGCAACAGGTAGTCTGGAAGCTGGTAGAAATTTTGGTCTTATTTCAAGGGGGGAGGGTGTTGAAGTGTAAGAGTCAGGGAGTCTTACTGTATTTGCATAAGGTGCTGATGATACCTCATTTGGAATATTATGTGCAGTTTTGGTCCCTTTATTTAAGGACCATTCCTTTGGAGGCAGGTGAGACAAGTTTCACACTGATTATTCCTGGTATGGAGGGATTGTTTTATGAGCAAAGGCTAAACAAGGTTGAGACTGTACTCTCTGGAATTTATAAGAATAAGTGGTGATCTCAATGAAATAGATTTGATTTTGAAGGGGCTTAAACAGGTAAATGCAGAGGTGGTGTTTCTTCTCACAGACAGTCCAGAACCAAAGTCCATAACTCTTAAAACAAAGGCATAATTTTTCAGACTGTTATGGACCAGGCCAGAAATCTTCAAAATACTTAAGAAGACCCTAAATTTTACTTGTTTTAAAGGTAGATGTGAAGTGGGTGTTCCAGGAGTTAGGCAACTGGTCAAACCAGTCGGCTTTAAGAAAAGCACAATTTATTTAAACACTATAGTTAAAAGACGAACAAAGGAAAGCAGAATTTAGAACAACTTAACTACTGGAAAACCTAACCAACCCGACACTGTACCTATTACTAATGAACTGTTCCAATACAGTAACATCCCCTAAACACACCCCTTGGCAAAAAGGTAAATTCAAACACAGATCCTTACAGGCAGGAGGGAACAACATTCAGAGAGATTTCACAGAAAGTCCTTCAGGAATCATTGACTGAAGCTTACAATGGATTCAAGCATCTTGTGACTGCTAGAGCTAGAAAACCCTGACTTGGGAGAACCAGCCACTCCCCTCCCATTGTTAACCCATTTTAAAAAGACCAAAAGGCTCTTAAACTATTGATTCAGTTAAAAATCACACAATACCACGTTATACAGGTTTATTTGCAAGCACTAGCTTTTGGAGCACTGCTCCTTCATCAGGTAGCTGAGGAGCAGGACCATAAGATACAGAAATTATAGCAAAAGATTACAGTGTCTTGCAGCTGAAATAATATATTGAACAAACCTAGATTGCTGTTAAATCTTTCATCTTTTAAAATGGGTTGCAGGTTTTGGTTCATTAATATGTAGATTCCAGAACTTCTTTTAAGTCACATTCTTGAGATAACATACAGTTTTATGAAAAATAGGTGACATCTCAGCTCAGACAATGCATTAAAGGTGTGAAATTAGAGTCCTCTTGACTGAGCTATGTTTTATATGACATTGTAATCTTTTGCTATAAATTCATTGTCTTATGGTCCTGCTACATAGCTACCTGATGTAGGAGTAGAGCTCTGAAAGCTAGCTAGTGCTTCCAAGTAAATCTTTTGGATATAACCTGGTGTTGTGTGATTTTTAACTTTGTCCATCCAATCCAACACCAGCTCCTCCACATCATGCTAATGATTCAGGCTCGCTCCCAAGCCACTTTGGAACTCTGCGGTTAAATTCAAAAACCCAGGACAAAATAACCTTTTTAAAGTAACATCATCCTCACAAAGACTGAGACGAGGGGGATTTTTTTTCTCAGTGGGTTGTGAGTCTTTGAAACTGCTGTCACATAAGAGCGATAGGGCAGAGTTCTTGTTTCGACATAAGGCTGAGAAAGATGGACTTGTTGGGTATTTCCATCATTTTCAGTTCTGATTTCAGGTTTTCAACGTCCACCAATTGAAAAAGAAAATTACATTAACCCAATTAGAAGACTCAATGTGTGTTTGTATGTGTGTGTAAGGGGTCTAGCTGAAGGAATTAATTTTTTAAACATATTTTATTTTTTTAACTCAACTCCTCCCACTAGCCGCATCTAGTATATAAATATGAACACATTAACCATATTGTTCTTCACCAAAGGTTATTCATTTGACTCTTCAGAAATGGTGGCTCATTGACTCTACCTTACAAAGATGGCCGCTCAAGGAGTTTATAAAAATAGCTGCTCATTGACTCTACCTTACAAAGATGGACGCCAATTGACATTACCTTACAAAGATGGATACTCATTGATCCGCACCTTCGTGGCCGCACGCCCTAGTAACTTTACAAAGATGGCGACTCCGGCGGCTTCATCCCCGACGGGAGAAACCAGCGACCCGAAGTCTGCCGTATTCTGTGAGCAGCTGCTGGAAAGTGTCGTAAACGACTGGGAGGGGAAAAAAAAGCCGGTCTGTGTTTGAGGTTGTCCTGGAGCCTGAGGTAAAAAGAAAAATCAATTCGAGAGCAGGGAGGGGTTGGGGGTTGTTCGTGGATGAGAAATGGCTTTCCCCATCCTCTGTCTATTGTGGAGTGTATCCCGGGGTGACCATAAAAAGGAGTAAGGAGCTAAGGCTGGGCCTGGGGTTTGACCTGCCTCTGCTTTGCTGCTCGCCTTTCATTTGTAGGGGGAAGAGGAGAAAATAAACGTCTCACAGATGCTTGTTTCCAGTAATAAAATCCCTACAGTGTCAATGCAGGCCATTTGGCCCATCGAGTCCACGCTGACCCTCCAAAGACCATCCTATCCCTACATTCCCCATTGGTAACCCATCTAACCTGCTCATACTTGGATGTGGGAGGAAACCGGAGCAAACCCACTCAGACACTGGGAGAATGTACAAACTCCACACTGTGACTCAAACCCTGGTCCCTGTTGCTGTGAGGTAGTGTTGCAAACCACTGAGCCACCGTGCACGTCACTTAATTCTCCCAAATTTTTACTTCAGGGAACAGTTTGGGATGTTGTGGATGAAGGCAGATCGGTCCAAAGTGGGGTTTTAACCTTTTCTTTTTAATTATAATTAATATTTGCTTATGGGTTGTGGGCATGTGGATTTGGAACAACATCACTGTTCCCTTGGTGCTACTGAGTCAGAATTCTGGAACTCCCTAATGGCACCATGTGTGACCCTACACCTCAGCCCTTGGATTGCTGTGGTTCGAGAAAGGGGGTGCATAGCACTTGGGAAGCAGTAGTTGGTCATTTGGACCTTCCAGATTAAAGCAGAAACAATGACGATGCTAGAAATCAGAAACAAACACAAAAAAGGTAGAGAAACTTGGTAGGTCAGGCAGCATTTGTGAAGAGATAAGCAGTTGCAAGTGTGGTATAAGAGCAGGCCATTCAGTTCTTTGAGTCAGTTCTGCCATTCAGTGGAGTCAGTAATAAGTCATCCCCAATTACCTTGACGTTATTTTGAGAGGCAACCATGATGTGGGACTGAAGTCCCATGTAGGCCAAATAAGGCAAAGACAGCAGATTCCTTTCCCTAAGTGAACTATATGAGCCTTTTCAGTAAGTTATGTGGTTGCCACTGTGCCAACATTTTATGTCAGATTTCTATTGAAATCAACTTGCACCATCTGCCATGGTATGGTTCAAATCCATTTTGACCTAGAACATTAGTTTGGGGTTCTGGATTACTAGTGATGTTACCAATATGCCAACCCTCACTTATTGGCTAAGGTCAGACTAGGCTTGAGATTGTTACCAAGTCTCCTTCCTTTGAATCTTCCAAACTCATGACCCCTGCCACAAGGGCAGCATATGCATGGGAATGATATCACCTGCAAGTCCCCCTATAATCCAAACACTATTTGGACTTGTAACCACATTGCCATTCCCGCACTGTCAAAATCCTGGAGCTCCCTAATAGCAGTGTGGGTGTACTTATGCCACAAAGACGGCAACTGTTTGAGAAGATGACTCGTGGTACTTGGGAGCAGGAGCAGGTCATTTAGCTCTTGTAACCTGCTTCACTTGTCAGTAAGATCTGGTTCAAGCCTTATCTCCACTTTTCTATCTGCACCTCATAATCTTTATGTAGGAACATAAGAATAGGCCATTCAACCCCTTGAATTTGTTCCACCATTCAGTGAGATCATGGCTGATCTGTGGCCTATATGCCTACCTTTAGTGACCAAACATTTATCTCTCTCAGATTAAAACTGGTGCAGCATCCACTGCAGTTTGTGGAAAAATGTTCCAAGCACCTACCACCTTTTCTGTATGGAATTGCTTCCTGAAAGTTCTCCTGAATGGTCTGCACCTCATTGTCAGACTATGCTGCCTCGTTCTAGAATCCACAACCAGTGGAAATAGTTTATCTCAATATACCCCCTCATTTCTTGTCAATATCTTGAAGACTTTGATCTGGTCACCCTTTAACCTTCTAAATTCTAGAGAAATCAGATCTAATTGGTGTGGTCTCTCCTCACAACTTAATCCCTAAAGGTCCAGATATCATTCTTGTAAACCTATATTGTACGTGTTCCGTGCTAATATATCCTCCAGTCTGCACACCTCTAAGTGGGGTTTAACTGGGTTATTTCCTGATGAAGGGCTTATGCCCGAAACGTCGAATTTCCTATTCCTTGGATGCTGCCTGACCTGCTGCGCTTTTCCAGCAACACATTTTCAGCTCTTTAACTGGGTTATTGTATATTTGCAGCATAACTTGTGCATCCTTCTACTCCAGTCTTCTAGATATAATTCATTTGAATCATTTGTGTATTAGAAGTCTGTATAATTCAGCCTTGAATAAATATGAAGACCTGAACCTCAGTACCTCTGGGGAAAAAAGAATGGAATAGAAGCCCAACAAGTCCACACAAACCCTCCGAAGAGTATCCCACCCAAACCCATTCCCCTTTACTCTACATTTACCCCTGATTAATGCACCTAACCTACACATCCCTGAACACTATGGGCAATTTAGCATGGCCAATTCACCCAACCTGCACATCTTTGATTGTGGGAGAAAACCGGAGCACCTGGAGAAAACCCACGCAGACACGGGGAGAATGTGCAAGTCCCCCAAAGACAGTCGCCCAAGGCTGGAATCAAACCCAAGTCCCTGGTGCTGTGAGGTAGCAGTGCTAACCACCGCCATACTGCCCAATGACCAATGACCCTCAGAAAAAAAACTACTCTCTGTCTTAAAAGGCCAACCCTTTATTCTTAAAAATATCAGCTAGTTTTAGGTCAGAAGTCACATGACACTAGGTTTTGGCCTGACAAGTTTATTTGAAATCACAAGCCTTTGGAGCGCTGCTCCCTTGTCAGGTGTACCTGACTTAACCTGACAAAGGAGCAGCACTCCGAAAGCTTGTGATTTCAAATAAATCTATCGGACCAAAACCTGGTGCCTTCTGACTCAGTCCAACACCAGCACCTCCACATCATAGAAAATGTTAGTGTTCCCATCTCCCCTCCACCACCCCCCGCCCCCAAGATGGAAACATTCACTGGAATCCACTCACAAAACGTTGCTGCATTAGGAAAAGATGCAAGGCATTATGGGCAATGTATTAGCATGGATAGAGGATTGGTTAACCAACATGAAGCAAAGAGTGGGGATAAAGGAGTGCTATTCTCATTGACAATCAGTGACTAGTGGTGTGCCTCAGGGATCAGTGTTGGGACTGCCATTATTCACAATTTATAGAGATGATTTGGAGTTGGGGTCCATGTATAGTGTGTCAAAGTTTCCAGATGACACTAAGATGAGTGACAAAGCAGAGGATTATAAAACTTTCAAAAAGATAGTTTGAGTGAGTGGGCAAAGGTCTGATAGATGGAGTCCAATGTTAATAAATATGAAGACATCCATTTCAGTAGGAATAACAGTAAAAAGGACTAATACTTGAATAGTAAGAAATTACAGCATGCTGCTGTAGAGAGGGACCTGGGTGTCCTTGTACCTGAATCACAGAAGGTTGGTCTGCAGGTGCAACAGCTAACTAAGAAGGCAAATGGAATTTGTCCTTCATTGCTGAAGGGATGGAGTTTTGTTAGGTTATGATATCGGTGGATATGAAACAAAGATATTTAAAAGGAGTTGAGATGCAGCAGAAGAATGATCTAATTGAAGGATTGAACAACTCAAGGGGCTGTAAGCACGTAACTGAGAAATCAAACTGACCACTCCTGTCTAAATGTTATGTTTTTTCTTGCAGATATACACACCCATACAAACACTTGGATGATGGCAAGTGAATTTGTTAGGAAACTTACTATATTTGCCACCAGGCATAGATTAAAGTTGCTGGCTGTTTCCTGTGGAGGGCTGTTTGTCACCAATGCCTTCTGTCATGTTTTCCCCCAGCGGACGTATGGAAAGTTGTACCAAGCTTGGTCAAGAGGGGTCCCTGCTGAACTTCCAGACAAATTGCAAGATACTTTTCAAGAGGTTCTTAAAGATGCTGGGGTGGATTCAACTCAGAATTACACAGCGTTTGCTGCCTTCAGCTTTCAGCCAGTGAGTGCGGGTGTCCCTTGGTTACCGGCTGGTGCCATCATTGGCATCCCTGCCAACTTCAACAGCACAGATGATGAAGGAAAAGGAATAACAAATCGAATTGTCATGATCAATGGCAGAGACGTCAAATGGGATAGTGAGGTGGGAAAAGCCTTAAGGGAATCCCTCACCTTTTCACCTAATGCACAGAAGTTTGCCATAGCTCGAGAGATTATGTATTTGCAGAGCAACAGCCCTATCATTTATTCACTGGTGGGATCAGTCTGTTTAGCAGGCACATATCTGACTGGGGTGGCAGCAAAACAAGCCCTAGGATTGTACTCTGGTCCTGTATTAGTACGTGGCTTTTTCAACTTGACTGTAGCAGCAGTGGGACTTATAGGTTACTTTCTTCTTTCTGATACAGTTAGTCACTGGCTTGACTATAGATCAGACCACCGCACAGCTACAATATCAAAGAACTATGCAGAAGGAGGCATTGAGTTTTATGATAAAGTACTTGCACGGAATAGAACATTTCGTTTTCTACTGGGTAAAAAAGGAGTGGAAATGTATGCAACAAATGGAAATCTGTTCCCAAAACATTGGTTCAGATTGAAACATGCTCCTTACACCTCCAGAAAAGAGATGATTGAAAATACTCTGAAAGACTGCTGGATGTAAACCCGTGAATTGTACCCCATCCACCAACTTAAATATTCATTCCATCCACTACAGGTGCACAGTGGCAGCAGTGTATACTATCAACACGATGCACTGCAGCAACTCGTTCGACAACATCTCTCAAATTTGCAACCCTTACCTAGAAACACAGAGGTATCAGATCCCACCATCTGCAAGTTCACCTGAAAGTCACACACCATCTTGATTTGGAACCATATTGCGGTTCCTTGTTATTGCTGAGTCAAAATCCTGGCAATCCTTCCATCAGGATACTGTGGGTGTCCATGCACAGAAGGATTGGAACAGTTCAAGAAAGTTGCTCATCACTACCGTCTTAAGAACAGTAAGGGATGGGTGACAAATGATGCCTTTGCCATTGACACATCCCCCAGTTAGGTACACATTTGCACAATATCTTGTGCCAGTGAATTCTCTCCAATTTTGCTTTCCTTTGTTTTCTGTGTGCCCCAAACTGTGTGCTTTCTCCTGTTCTCCCAGATTCTCTATGAGGGAAGCATCTCCCAGCATCACAAAAATGAATTTTGTGGATAGGACGTTCTGCTGCACTTTGTAATCACAGTATGGTGATTGATAAAGATTCACTGGTGTTCTGGTGACTTATAACCTATTGCATTGCCAAACTTACTCAATTATCCTTTATAGCAAAGGATCATCTAATTTCGTAAAATTCAGACACAAATCATGCGAAAAGCAGGAAATTGAGAGACTGGCATTCTATTTGTTTTTCTTTCTTTGCCTTTCATTGACTAAAAGTTGTTAAATTGTTTTGCAAGTAACTAAGTCCAAGAGCATGCCAGTTTTATGTGGCTTGCAAACCTATATCAGTCACTCGTGTTTTCCTTTACATTTTCTTGTATTGAATTGTAATTTTGCTAATAGGTTCAGATTTCACAGGCATGTGCAGATATCCTTTTGTTTGAGGTGATGCTGATCTTGCAAGGATTGCAGTGGCTTAATCATGAATGAAGATAGTTAAATCTAAAAGTGCTGCTTGAACTCGAGCCTTGTTTGATAGTCAAATCTTGAACCTGACTTGAAAGGTGAAGTTCACCAGTCATTGACTGTCAGTGGGCAAACCTCTGGATCTCACCCATATTGAGTGCAAAGAGGCATGATATACATGGCTGGGCCACCTCATTTGCAGTATCAGAGATGCATTAGTAGCATGAATTTGAGTAACTAATGAGAATGAGAACATTATGAATATTCGCTTTCACAGGATATTTGACATTTTAAGAGAGTTCTGAAATTAAAAAATGTAATAGTGGTCAAAAGTTAAAAGTGCAGAAAAAGCAAATAAATTGGTTGCATTGTTAGTTCCCTCTAAATTTGACACTTCAGGATGTTATTTCCCTTCCTAACAGCTCCATGGGTGTATCTGCATCCCAGGATCAGCAGTGGTTCAAGAAGGCAGCTTACCACCACCTTCCCAAGGGTAATTAGGACAATGTCCATGTACCGTTGACAAAGAAGGAACAAATGTAGCAAATAATGAGCGTTCACATTGACTGAGGGCCCTGTGCCTAATTCCCACCAGAATGTTGAGAGAATTAATTCTGTGATTTTTACATGTATGTACAAGATAGAGTTTGAAACCTCTGTGGTCTGACAGAGTGCAGAAAGAGCTACCTGTGAGTTCTTATTTTGCTAAGAGGTTCAAGTTTCACAGGCATGTGCAGATATCCTTTATCACAGGTGCTACACGCCACGATTAAATGATTGGTAATGTGCTATTTTCATCCTGTACAAGCAATCTGCATTTTTTTAGAAAAGAAATGGTATAAATATTATGGTGCTTTCGCAAGGCTGCCTGTTTTTCTCCTGTTAAGCTCTTTATTTGCTTAAATTAAAACTGATGAACCTCTAACTTATGTGCTGACTGGAATGGTTTGTATAAATTAGGAAATGCTTCTTCTGTGATGTTGGGCTACATTGAATTCCATTGTCTCATTGCAAGACCAGTGCATTGAGCCAATAAAATACATCTGTGGTCAATAAGATGAGAAGGGCTCCAGTTCTATGAGCAAACTATTCAATTAAGCAACACCCATATATAGTCATCATGTGGAAGCAATATATAAACTACGAACAAGAAGGTAGACCATCTATTTTTATGTATAGTTCAGTTGCGTAAATGGTGTATTTGGCAAGTGTTGATTTTTAGGGGTGTGTGATCACAGTTACCTAAATATCAACTATTTGTAAGGAATTTTGTTAGGATTGTTGCAAAGCAGCAGTTTAGCTGTATACATTAGTGAATTAGACAATATACAACCAATGACAATTAAGAATGGTTCATTAAAGCAGAGAACAGGCAGATGGCATGGAATGTGTTGGTTTCATTAAAGTTGTGAAGGCAGCATCCTGCTGTCTGGCTGAAGTATTAGGGAACTTCCTCTGGGTCTTCCCTCCATCTCTTCTGGTCTAACTTCCTTGTGAAGAAAACAGCTCCCTGGTGCAGACTGGCAACTACAAGGACCTTCTGACCAGAACTGTCCAATGAGACCCTGAAAACTCGTTGATATACCTGATGTCTAGGAACAGGTGGTTTACACTGTGTCAATCATCCAACTGAATCCTGCTAGCTGGTGACCACAGGACAGCTACTTGTGACAATGAGTGAGGTTTCCCACTTTCATCTGAAGATTAGATGCTGGGGAGGGTATGAACTAAAATTACAGGAGATTGGAGTTTATGCAGATACATAGAAGACAGGAAAACAGAGCAAGGACAAAAGACAATGGGAAATTAGAAAAGTGATCAGCAGAGACTTCAAGAGTAAGAATCAAACAAGGCCACTATAAAATAATATGAATGGGATGAAGAACATTAAAAACATAAACCTTAAAGCCTTGTATTTTAACACACAGTCACTTTAAAGTGGATGAATTAGTCAACAAATAGATGTACTGTAAACAGGTATAATATATTTGGGATTATAGAGATGTAGATGCAGGTGACCAGGAATGGGAACTCTAGGAAAGACAGATAAAAAGGAAAAGAAAGTAGGGTAGCATTATTGATTAAAGAAAATTAATGCAACAGTGAGGAAGGATATGATCTCCAGTGAAATAGAACCTGTGTGGGTAGAGCTCAGAAACACAAAGGGGCAGAAAAGTACAGTGGGGTACTGACATGTACAGTATACAGACCCCTAAACTGTAGTGTTACTGTTGAGGAAGGCATTAAACAGGAAGAGGTTCAAGCAATAAAGATACCACTATAATTATGGATGACTTTAATATGCACATCTGGACAAATCAAATTAATATCAATACTGTAGAGGATGAATTCTTGGGGTGTCAAGATGGTTTCTGGATCAATATGTTGAGGAAATAGGCCAGATGAAAGTGAGGACTGCAGCTGCTGGAAATGAGAGTTGAGACTGTGGGGCTGGAAAGGCACAGCAGGTCAGGCAGCATCTATGGAACAGGAGAGTTGACGTTTTGGGGAAAAGCCCTTCACCAGGAATGAGGCTGTGAGCCAAGGGAGTGGTGAGATAAATGGGGGGGATGGAGCAGGGGCTGTGGTCTGGTAGCTGAGAGTGCGATAAGTAAGTGGAGGTGGGGATAATGGTGATAGGTTGGAGAGGAGGATGGACTGGATAGGTGGGAAGGAAGATGGATAGGTTATGAGGGCGGTGCTGAGTTGGAAGTTTGGAACTGGGATAAGGTGGGGGGAGGGGAAATGATGCCATGAAGTTGGAGGGTCCCAAGGCAGAAGATGAGTTGTTCATCATCCAGGCATCAGGTGGTTAGGGAATGGCAATGGAGGAGGCCCAGGACTTGCATGTCCTTGGTGGAGTAGGGGAGTTGAAGCATTTGGCCACAGGGCAGCGGGGTTGGTTGGTGTCCCATAGAGAATAGGCCATCCTAGACTGAGCATTTTGTAATGAGGAAGGAATTATTTGCAATGTAGCTATGCAAGGCTTCTTGGGGAAGAGTAACCATAATATAATTAACATGGAGAATGATGTGGTTTGTTCTAAGACTAAGGTCCTGAATCAAAATAAAGGAATCCACAATAGTTTGAGGTGTGAGCTAGCTGTGATAGATTTAAAGTGATGACAGTGGAGAGGCACTGGCAAATGTTTAAAGAGTGCATGAACTGCAGCAGTTGTTCATTCCTGTCTCTTAAGTTAAATAGGAAAGGTGGTCTGACCATTGCACACAAAGGAAATTAAGGTTAATATTAGGTCCAAAGAAAGGGCACACAGATCAAAAAAGCAGCATACCTGACCACTGAGAGAAGTTTTCATTTTTTTTTCTCGTTTACTGAAATACTGCCACGGATGCTCGTTTTGCATCACCAAGTCACCATTTATTTACACATGGTTAGTCTTTGATACTGGTCTTGCTCCTTCAGAATGTCTGACACTCCTATTTACTTTTTTTATATAAAGTACACAAATCTTTATTCAATTTCCACCACCAGGAAGATAGGAAAACACCCGGGTGGCCAGTAACAAGCAGTGCCCTTCACACGCTACCGCCTAACTGTGGTAGTGCTTATTTTTTCCCCAGCACCCGTAGTGTGTGTGTGTGTGTGCAGGTGTGAAACACAGTGAGAGACACAAAGTGCACAAATCTTTATTTAATTTCCACCACCAGAAAAATAGGAAAACACCTGGATGGCCTGTGACAAGCAGTGCCCTTCACATCAAAGAGCAATGCTGTGTGATCAAAACAGCGAAGGGGAGGGCAGGGACTAAATCAAAATAGAGTTGGAGGGGGAAATGATGCACTCCACTCCCTGCAGCGCCCACCTCTCCCTGAACAACTCCAGGGTGTTGGTGGACACCGCGTGCTAGAAGTTTTCATTTCAGCAACAGAGGAGAAAGGGATTGGTTAAGAGGGGACAATAGAATCCAAGAGGGAGCTTGTGAGGAACATACAAACAATGTAAAAGAGTCCAAATGTGTGATGCTGGAAAAGCATAGCCAGTCAAGCAACATCCATGGAGCAGGAGAGTCAATGTTTCAAGCATAAACTCTTCATCAGGAATGTGGGGGAGGCCCAAGGGGGCTGAGAGATAAATGGGGGAGAGGGTGGGGCTGGGGGGAAGGTAGTTGGGAAAGTGATAGGTAGATGACAGTAACCTCGGGTGACTGTGTGGAGTTTGTACATTGTCCCCGTGTCTGCATGGGTTTCCTCCGGGTGCTCCAGTTTCTTCCCACAATCCAAAGATGTGCAGGTTAGGTGAACTGGCCACGCTAAATTCCCCATAGTGTTCAGGGATGTGCAGGTTAGGTGCATTAGTCAGGAGTAAATGTAGAGTAATAGGGTAGGGGAGTGGGTTTGGGTAGGATGCTCTTCAGAGGGTCAGTGTGGACTTGTTGGGCTGAAGGACCTGTTTCAACAGAGATTCTATGATGAAGGGTAGGGGGTGAAGGTGATAAGTTGGAATGGAGGGTGGAGCAGGTAGATGGGAAGAAAGATGAACAGGTAGGACAGTTCAAGAGTGCGGTGCTGAGTTGGAGAGTTGGATCTGTGAAAAGATGGGAGGGGAGATGAGGAAACTGGTGAAATCAACATTGGGACTTTCCAACCACATGGGATCAATGTGAAAGATGAGGTATTAATCCTCCAGGCGTCAAGTGGCTAGAATTTGGTGGTGGAGAATTACCAGGAATTGCATGTCCTTGGTGGAGTGGGAGAGGGCGTTGTGTTCGGCCACAGGGCAGTGGGGTTGTTTCGCGTGAGTGTCTGTGCAGACTAGACATTCCAATCTGCTTAGATTAGATTACTTACAGTATGGAAACAGGTCCTTCAGCCCAACAAGTCCACACCAACCCACTGCAGAGCAACCCACCCATACCCATTCCTCTACATTTACCCCTTCACCTAACACTACGGGCAATTTAGCATGGCCAATTCACCTAACCTGCACATTTTTGGACTGTGGGAGGAAACCGGAGCACCCGGAGGAAATCCACGCAGACATGGGGAGAATGTGCAAATTCCACACTGGCAGTTGCCTGAGGCGGGAATTGAACCCAGATCTCTGGCGCTGTGAGGCAGCAGTGCTAACCACCATGCTACCCGTAATTTGACCTAGTCCAACTCGGCACCACTCTCTTGACATATCCTCCCTGTCCATCTTGCTTCCCACTTATCCGCTCCACCCTCCCACTGACCCATCACAATTACTGCAACCATCTATCATTTTCCCACCTATCCTTCCCCTCCCCCCCCCCCCCCCAATTTATCTTTCAGCTCTCTTCCCTCTTCACAATCCTAATGAAGGGCTTATGCCCAAAGCGTCGACTCTCCTACTCCCAAATGCTGCCTGATTTGCTGTCCTTTTCCAGTGCCACACTTTTCAACTGTAGTTCCATTTGTTCGCATTTGGTCCATATCTCTCTAAACCCTTTCAATTTGTGTACTCATTCATAAATGTTATAATAGTACCCACCACCACAACTTCCTCTGGCAGCTCATTCCGTACATGCACCACCCTCTGCATGTAAAGGTTACTCCTCAGGTCCTTTTAAAATCTTTCCCCTCCCACCTTAAATGGATGCCCTTCCTAGAAAAAAGGCTTGTTTATTTGCCCTAATCATGTCCCTCATGATTTAATAAACTTCTATAAGGTCACCACTTAGTCTCTGAAGCTCCACTTTGAAAAGCCCCAGCCTATTCAGCCTCTCCCTATTATTCAATATAACCTCATTCAATTTGGCCCCAGTGGTTTAATGGATAAAGCACTGGCCTCCTAAACTAGGGATTGGGAGGTTCAACTCGGTGAAAACAATGACTGCAGATGCTGGAAACCAGAATTTGGATTAGTGGTGCTGCAAGAGCACAGCAGTTCAGGCAGCATCCGAGGAGCAGCATCATTCCTGATGAAGGGTTTTTGCCTGAAACGTTGATTTTGCTGCTCCTCAGATGCTGCCTGCACTGCTGTGCTCTTCCAGCACCACTAATCCAAAAATTGGGAGGTTCAAGTCCCATCTGGGGTGGCCTGAGATTTTTTCTAAAACTCTGGGGCGGCTTGGTATCTCAATGGTTAGCACTGCTGATTCACAGCACCAGGGACCTGGGTTCGATTCCAGCCTCGGGTCACTGTTTGTGTGGAATTTCCACATTCTTCCAGTGTCTGCGTGGGTTTTCTCTGGGTTGCTCCCACAATCCAAAGATGTGCAGGCTGGGTGCACAATAGGTTCAGGGAATGGGTCTGGGTGGATTACTCTTCGGAGGGTCGGTGTGGATTTGTTGGGCTGAAGGGCCTACTTCCACACTGTAAAAGTTCCTTGAACTCAAAATCTCCAGCCCTGGCAACATGCTTGTAAATCTTTTCTGCACCCTCTCAAGTTTAACAACATCCTCCTATAGAAGGGCAACAAGAATTATATATAGTATTCTAAAAGTGGCCTGACCAATGTCTTGTACAGCTGCAACATCACATCCCAACTGCTATGCTCAACGTTCTGACCAATGAAGGCAAGCATGCCAAAGCCTTCTTCACCACCCTGTCTACCTGCAACTCCAGTTTCAAGGAACTATGCACCTGTACCCAGGTCCCTTTGTTCAGCAACACTTCCCAGGGCCCTACCAATAACTGTATAATATGTGAAGAAAAAAAGATCAGTGAGGATAAATGCTGGCCCCTTAAAGTCAGAAACAGGGGAACATATAATGGGAAGAAAGGGCAGATCAATTAGGAACATATTTTGGTTTTATCTTCAAAAATGAGGGCACAAATAGCTTCTCAAAAAAATGTTGGAAAACATAGGGCCTAGAGATGATTAGGGGTTTAGATAGGGTTGACAGAACCTTTTTCCGCTAATGGAGTCAAAACATCTAGTTTTATACCCCAAAACATCAGATCATTTCATTGTTTTACATGTTCAAAATACTAAATTCAAATTTGTTTGGATTTTGGTATCTTGGGCATAATTTAAACTGATTAGCCGAATTTGAATTTGCTTTTTGTATCATGGCAACTCATCTGCAATTTTGGTTTCACAGTCAAACGTTACATTTTAACCTCTTTCAGTACAATCTGTGCCTTTCTTAGTCCATGCCAGCTTCCAGTGTCTCTTAAAGGTACAGTGCACATGTACACCTTCATAACACATTTGGTACATGTGTTATACCTTTTGTGTCCTGTACCTGATGGAAGAGGTTGGAAGAGACTTTAACTGGGGTGGGAAAGATCTTTGATGATGTTGGCTGCCTTTCCATGCAACGAGAAGTATAGATAGTATAGTGGATGGAAGGTTGGCTTGCGTGATGGTCTGGGTTGTGTTCACAATTTTCTGTAGTTCTGGGCAGAACAGTTGCCGTACCAAACGTCATGCATCCAGACAGAGTGTTTTCTATGATACATCAGTAAATGTTGGTAGGGGTCCTTATGGACACGCCAAATTTTCTTGGCCTTCGGAGGAAGAAGAGGCATTGTTGTGCCTTCTTGACTGTCACATCTGCTCAAGATTATGGCCATTGAAATATCCCTAAATATTGGTCATTTTTCTTCAACGCTGCAGTATAGGAGAAACTAAAACCCATACATGTCATCATTATATGCTGGACTCAGTAAACATGGTAAAGAAAGTGAAAAGTATCAATGATGAAGACCATCATTTTAGAGCTTCAAATGAATTTAAAATGCATTAGGCGGCACAGTGGCTCAGTGGTAAGCACTGTTGACTCACAGAGCCACGGTTCAATTCCCGCCTCAGCTAGCTGTCTATGCAGAGTTTGCACATTCTCCCCGTGTCTGCGTGGGTTTCCTCCGGGTGCTCCAGTTTCCTCTCACAATCCAAAGATGTGCAAGGCAGGTGAATTGGCCATGCTAAATTGCCCATAGTGTTAGGTGCATTAGTCAGGGGTAAATGTAGGGAAATGCGTATAGTTGAGATACACTTTGGAGGGTCAGTGTAGACTTGTTGGGCCGAAGGGCCTGTTTCCATACTGTAGTGAATCTAATCTAAATCTCTAGAAGCTGTGGGCTCAAGGAGTCGCAGACCTCATTTGAATAATTACTATAAAATTCAGACTCCTTCAGTAAGTTTGTGTTTAAAGTCATTTTTAATGTCTTGCTTTTACATTGTTAAATTATGGGTCTTGTAATCTTATTGACCATTGCAAAGTTTGTTTTAACATTATTTCCTACATGATTAGATTACTGCCTTACCCAATATTCGGCCCAACAACAGAAATTACTGTTAAAGCTCAGCAGGTCTGGCAGCATCTGTGGACAGAAATCGCAGTTAACATTTTGGGTTGAGTGACCTTCATCAGAACTGGTCCACCATCTGATCTCCAGCATCTTCTCCCTCCCAAATTCATGGGAGTATCCTTTTCCCGAACTAGAGTTCCCATTCCAAAGCCAGATCACATCTAAAACAGGAGCTCTGATATCATGGAAGTGCAAGTCCCAGTGGTTCAAAAGCACTGGGTCTTTATAAATCACATTTATAAAAAAATTTAAATGATTTTCAAAACTGTTTCTGCCTCAATGCTCTTCCTCCTAGGCCTTACTCACACAAGAAGGTTCAGGAGAGGTGAGAGGGAGCATTTAAAAATCAAACATGGATTATAAAAGACAGAAAAAGATTGTGTTTTGAGGAAGGGTTACTGGACTCGAAATGTAAACTCTGCTTTCTCTCCCCAGATGCTGCCAGATCTGCTGAGTTCCTACAGCAATTTCTGTTTTTGTTATGGATTGTAAAAGTCCCAGCACTCCTGAACAGAACCATCGAGACTTACACATCCACATCATCAGAACTTTAGCTCTGGATCTTGAATGGGACCCAATTCCAGGAGATTGAAGTAGCAAGAGGGAGGATCAAGCAGTCTGGGGTTTGCCCTATAACTCGGAGGGTCAGGGTTTGGATAGAGGTCATAACCCAGAGGGTTTGGAAGCAGGAAGGGGCTGCAGCAATGAGGAGGAGCTGTTTGGGAAGGTTTGCTGAACAGAAGATGATACTATAAGCAGCAAATTACATTTTTCTTTAATATTTTAAAACTTTTATAAAAATATTTCACTTGATAATGTAAAATGCTTCTGTTTGGAGGGTGTCCTGTTTCTATTATTCCTAACGGGGAAGGACCTACAGAACTATAATTGCCATAGTCCCAGAGGCTGCTCTCTTGTTTGAGAGAGGGAGAGAGAGAGATGACAGGTGGTGAGTTTAACCTGAGAATTACCATACATCAGGTGGTGGAGGTGGGGGGGCGAGTTGAGAAGAGGAGACCTTCACCGTTCTGAGACGTGGCCTGGGTTGCTGGCATTACTGTGCTTCACATACTAGCTGTCCAGTCAATTGAGCTAACCACCGCCCACCCACAGTTTTAATATATCACTGAACAGTTGTGATTGTCAAGGAACTTTAAGTGAGGATTTACAGAATAGGTGCTAAGAAAATTCCCCAGTGTCGTCAACACTGATTTAGAGTGGCTGCAATGCGAATGGAGGCATGCATAGATCCTGGTAGGGTGAGAGGAAGTCAATGTTAGCCAATTGCTGTTTGTCCTGGAAGGAGCATTCTTGCTGTGCCTAACTCTGCAAAGTGTTATATGAAGTGAGCTTGCATTTGCATTCATGGTCTCAGGATAAGACGTTAAGCAGCATTACTCAGTAATTTGAACAAGTGTGGAAAGCAGTAGTACCAGATTCATCACTTGGTGCTATCTATAGAACTTTTATATTCTCCATTATCTTGTGGGTTAAATTGGAAAATCAGTTTTCTTTCATTTTATTTGACAATTGCTAGCAGATTTGCTGCAACATTGCTAGGCCATTGTGTAAGTTTATTCCTTTCCATAGTGAGGAAAAGGTAGTCATCAGTTTTCCACCAATGAAGAAAATTAAAAATGGACCTGTTAGCCTGAGTCTATAAAGAGTAAGATACCAACACAGCATGTTTTGCTTTGCTTGCTAAAATAATGTCCAGGAACCAAAACATACGTGGGTGCTTTAATGAATTTTATTTTTCAACTACACCAAAATTTCCTACACCAACAATCTGGATTATATTGTTCCAGTAACTGATTTCAGAAAGAACCATTTGCATTTTGTAATAAAACAGTATCAAATCTACTGTGTCATTTCTTAAGTGCGGCAATACATACTGACAGGTTTGACCATGAGAACGACATGCCTGCAGTTTTGGCAGAAAGGTTTCCAGTGAATGTTCTCTTTTTGGGTCAACATGGCATAGGGGCTCTTTTCTTTTGGGCAAGTATCAAACCACCACCCACCACCAAACTTGGAAGCACAGTTAGCTGCATCACCATCAGTGTCATTATCCCTTGAGCTAAATGGCAAATTATCAACCATATTTTCAAAGGTTGCCAAAGCATCTCCAGCACCACCCCTGTATGCACCAAGTTGCATTCTATAGTGTGTGCTCTCATCACCCAGCCGGAAAATATCATACTCAGCATAGCTCTGTTGAGTCCAACCATTTTCCTCCTCATCCATTACTATTCTTGCTTTGTACCATTTCTGGCTGGTTAGGTAGTACATATACTGATTGCCAATGTAGTGGTCACCCTGAATATTGCCGAACCCGTACTTGTACGCAGTCCATGTTTCATTCCATGTCATCTCGCTCTGCCTGGTGTTCCGATGCAGCACCGTCCATCCACCATTGCAGTCATAACTCATGTTACAGTTGATCACAATGGGTGGTGTTTTGTCTAGTGGTTCTGGCTGGATCACGTAGAGGCCATCATCAGTGAAACCTCGGTGAAGAAGCTCATTGCAATCTCTTGAGTATTTTGCTATGACAATAAGAATTTAATTTATTTTGCAGTGCTTTTCCATGTCCACACTTGTATGATTAATTATACCTTGTGTCTTAAATTTATTTGATAGTTATTTAAGAAGATCGCACTACATTATGAATAAACATGCAATCCAATGTAAGCAATATAATTTCTAAAAGTCTATTTCTATCAAGCATGCTATTTATAGAACTATTGTATTATCTATTGTACAGTGTTTTACTTTGGAAGAATGTGTTGCTTTTCATTTCATTCAGTAGTTACTCACAGATTTGTTCAGGATAAATTAGATTTGATTGATTTCATAAGGACAGAAGCATTATACCAGTAATGAATCACAATGGTTACTTTGCTATCAAAATAGAACTCTGTGTGGTATAAACTGACCAATCCTGTTAGGGCCTGAAGACCTTGACACAAGACCCAGACATTAGCTGGGGCCAGCTGGAGTTGATCAACTTGGCTCATTTGAGATTATGCCCCTCTTCTAAGATATGGGTCTAAACTCCAAACCATCAGCTAGGCTGAATGATTAATACTGATTGGGGAACTGCTCTTTTTTTGAAGCAGCTGAATCAAAGATGAATTTCAACTAAGAAAACACTTAACAATCCGTTGATACCATTCCCACTGTTATCTCTCAATCAACAAAACGAGTAATTTGTCTTAAACAGAAACAGAATTTACTGGAGAAACTCAGCAGGTCAGGCCGCATCTATGAAGAGAAAGTAGAGTTAACGTTTGGGTGACCCTTCTTCAGAAATTACTACTGTCTTTTGAGCAATTATTTGATTTTGCTGATGTGTACCAATAAACTTGCATTTTACCTACAAAACCAGGAGACCATACCTCAACTGTAACTTAATAAATGTGAAATACATTGGGTCATGATGGATATAGAAATGATAAGAGTCTAGGTAACATCCAATTAGATCAATCAACCATGAACTACTGAGGATGATTTGTTTGTTGATCTCTTGTTGCTTATAGTCCTTCAGCTTTTCCTTTTTGCCTTGATATACTTTTCACTATGAGACTGAAATGTGTAATATATAAAATGTCACTACATACATGGAAACATCTTCATGTCTAACCTTAGTACACTATGCCCACCATTTGAGAGAGACAATGACTTTCTAATCAGAGGCCCAGGCTAATACCAAAGTAGATAGTGGAACTTGAACTCAACTAATCCATCTGGAATTGAAAGCTCAGCTCAGGATGATAACTGTGAAACTATGAAGAATTCTCATGTAAAAAAATCTCTATTTCACTAAAATCCTTTAGGGAGAGAAATTTACCATTGTTACCTGGTCTGGCTTATATATTATTCCAGATCCCCAGCAAATTGTTACTTCTTAACTGTCCTCTGAAGTGGGCTATGAAGCCACTCAATTCAAGGGCAATAAGGAATGGGCAACAAACGTTGGCCTTGTAAGTGATTCCTTTGTCCCGCAAACAAAAAAAAGTGAAAAATGTGTGCACTATGCCCTTAATTTCTTACGTGTGTAATAGTTGAGGACTAGAAGAAATTTCACAAGACCACAAGAAATGGAAGATATAGAATGTAGGGAAATAGATGGTGACATCTTGAAAAATGTGCACATTACAGAGGAGGAAGTCATGGATGTCTTGAAATGCATAGAAGTGGATAAATCTCCAGGACCTGATCAGGTGTACCCTAGAACACTGGGAAGATAGGGAAGTAATTGCTGGGCCTCTTGCTGCGATAGTCATATCATCAATAGTCACGGGTGAGGTGCCAGAAGACTGGGGATTGGCTAACATGGTGCCACTGTTTAAGAAAGGTGGTAAGGACAAACCAGGGAACTATAGACCGGTGAGCCTGACATCAGTGGTGGATAAGTTGTTGGAGTGAATTCCGAGGGATGTATATGTATTTGGAAAGGCAAGAACTGATTGGGGATTGTCAACATGGCTTTGTGCATGGGAAATCATTCTCACAAACTTGGTTGAGTTTTTTAAAGAAGTAACAAAGAGGATTGATGAGGGCAGAGTGGTTAACGTGATCTATATGGACTTCAGTAAGGCGTTCGACAAGGTCCCCCATGGAGACTGATTAACGAGGTTAGATCTCATGGCCACTTTTGGAATATTGCATGCAATTCTGGTTTCCTTCCTTTTGGAAGGATGTGGTGAAACTGAAAGGGTTCAGAAAAGCTTTACAAGAATCTTGCCATGGTTGGAGGATTTGAGCTATAGGGAGAGGTTTAATAGGCTAGGGCTATTTTCCTTGGAGTGTCAGAGGCTGAGGGGTGACCTTATAGAGGTTTATAAAATCATGAGGGGCATGGATAGGGTAAATCAACAAGGTATTTTCCCTGGGGTGGAGGAGTCCAGAACTAGAGGGCATAGGTTTAGGGTGAGAGGGAAAGATATAAAAGAGACCTAAGGGGTAACCTTTTCATGCAGAGGGTGGTATGTGTGTGGAATGGGCTGCCAGAAAAGGTGATGGAGGCTATGACAACTGCAACATTTAAAAGGCATCTGGATGGGTATATGAATAGGAAAGGTTTGAAGGGAAGTGGATCGGGTGTTTGCAGGTGGGACAAGGGTGGGTTGTGATATCTTGTCGGCATCGATGAGTTGGTCTGAAGGGTCTGTTGTACATCTCTATGACTCTAAATAGAAGCAGTAATCCAATCATTACCTTGAGCCTGATCTGCTCTGGCATTGGACAAACTTTGACTAATTTGATTGTGGACACAATTACTCTTTCCTGGACATCCCCTCCTAAAAAAAACCATTAATCCTGCTGTCAATCAAAGATCTATCTAAATCAGGCTTGAGTACAATATCCCAGTCTTCACTGTCCTGTGGGGAAAATAATTCCACAAACTGATACTGAGGGTAAAAATGTTCTCCGCATCTCTGAACTAATGGGAGACTCCTATTTTTCAACTCTGTCTCCCCAGTTCTAGACTATCCCACCAAGGAATACTGAAGAAGGGCTTATGCCCGAAACGTCGATTCTCCTGCTCCTCGGATGCTGCCTGGCCTGCTGTGTTTTTCCAGTATCACATTTTTCAACTCTGATCTCCAACATCTGCAGTCCTCACCTTCTCCCTGTACATTTAAGTGTGACAACTTCATGCAAAAATTGACAAAAGGACTCCCTACCCTGGCAAAAGTGAGAACTGCAGATGCTGGAAATCCTGATGAAGGGCTTTTGCCTGAATTGTCGATTTTCCTGCTCCTCGGATGCTGCCTGACCTGTTGTGCTTTTCCAGCACCACTTTAATCTAAGCTCCCTACCCTGCCTATCCAATCTCTCTCTCTCAATTTCTCTGTTTAATAATCTCAAAATCGATATGGTTACTCCAAAAAAATGTTAACATTTATATTTGGAAAGAAAAAGTCATTTCAAAAATGATTCTGTGGACAGGGCAAACCAAAATCCTTCCTGATGGTTTGATTTGAAATCCCAATGCTCACCAGGTAGTTGACCAAATCCTAACTTGCGTTATTGGTCAGTACTACCAGTGCATTACACTGGTATCTTCTGAACAATTTTTCATGCATTCACATTGGCATTCAAATCATATAATTAAATATCTTTTTAAAATAAAAGTTATAAGAAAATACTGTTTGTTCTCAATTGTGATATCTCCTTAAAAACCAATACACTTATATGATATATAAAGCTGGCATTGTCAAAGCAGTTGCAACAGAGATGGAGGACCTGGGAGAATGGAATAGAATTTTTACAGAAAGCCAGGTGTGAGGATGTATAGTCCAGGTAACTGTGCGAGTCATTGGGTTTGAAGTGGATATTGATGACCAGCCTATCCGCAGCAATGGAAGCAGTTAACAAGGAAGGGAGGAGTCCGAAGTGTACCAGGTGAAGGTGAGAGGAGATCAGAAGCAGAATAAATAAACTTTCCAGTTCTGGGTGAGAGAGTGAAGCAGTATCCTTGATGTCATTGATGTACTGGAGAGAGTTGTGATTGGGAGCAGGAGTAGGACTTGAACAAGAAATGTTCCAGATACTGCACAAAGAGACTGGCCATACTGAGGCTTGTGAGCGTACCCATGGCCACAGTCTTGACCTGAAGAAAGTGAGACGAGTGAAAAGAGAAATTTAAAGGAAGGATTAAGTCACCAAGGGTGGCACAGTGGCTCAGTGGTTAGCATTGCTGCCTCACAGCCTCAGGGACCTAAGTTCCATTCCAGTCTTGGGCACCTGTCTGTGGGGAGTTTGCATATTCTCCCCATGTCTGCATGGGTTTCATCTGGGTGCTCTGATTTCCTCCCAGAGGGTTGGTGTGGACTTGCTGGGCTGAAGGGCCTGTTTCCACACTGTAGGGATTCTATGATGATGATTAACATAAATGCTCGAGCAACATTTGAACTACAAAGACTGTAAAGAGATTTCAAGATGGGAAGCGTATCCTGATAAATGCATGGTGAGCATTAATCAGTTCCTTTCTGATCTGATCAAGGCAGAACATAGAAAGCTGCACCATAACAAGCCAGAGGAATGCTTGAATACAATGTCAAGGGCATAATTGTAACACTGCTCCTTATTGAGCCCATTTTTAAAAATCAAAGTGTAAAAGTAAAGATTGAGGAAAAATCTATTATAATCACACCAAAGTTTTCAGAAGAAATATTATTAAAACAGCTCACCTTTTTTCAGAAGCAGATCTCTCAAATTTATGATGTCTTTCACTTGGTGTGAACGTACCATCTCACCATTAGCTACTCTAAGTTTCAGGTTTTTGTAGATCAGTGTGCTTGCAGCATCCAAAGTAAAACTTTGAGCAGACAGCAGAATAACAGTGAACGTTATGAACTGGGTGTTGAAATTCATGATGGAAAACCTGCAAGAGGATGAACCACAAGAGTTAATCTTATGAGTTTAACTTCTAAACTTGCAACAAATTTCTTCACACTTTCTGAGACCTTTGCTGGGAGAAGGTTAGACAGGAAATAAATTATAGGGTTTACTGTTTGCTTTTTATACTGGTGATCTGGATGCAAATAGCCATGAACCATTAAAAATTAACTATAGTTTTATAGATAGCGAAGTTTACATTGAGCATGAACGGAACATGTGGTAAACATCTTAACAGCTGGAACATGTAGGGACTATCCAATTTCATCTTGTCTTTTATTGATAGACAAATACACATTCCAGGTAAGCTACTAAACAACTACTATCTAAAAATGAATAAATATGTTTGCAAAGCAAAATTAAATGTATCATAGGTGTGATAATTTTAGTTTTTAATTAAATAATTTTCTCCAATAAAGTTCCCGCCAATGAACTTTGATGCTTCATAATTCAAAAAGGAACTTTTTCATGTGATCCATCCTTGCATGATTACACTAAACTTGAGTTAACAATTAACACTTACCGTCAGTGCTCTAGTATTGCACTGTAATGCTCATAATCGTACCACAATTTGGTGGAGGCTCAGGGATTAAGTGAAGGTCATATGAATCTTCAAGCTCCTCAAAAAACCACGCAACAAATTTGTCAAGTGCCTTGTGGGATGTGGGTAATTTGGTGGAGATGAATTGATCTCTCGCTATTGGGCACTCTCCTGATCAAGTGACACAGCATCGGAAAAGAGTTGTCTCCAACTTCCCTTTCCCCCCAACCCCTTTCCTGTCCTCACACATACTGGTCCGTTGTCTCTCTGTGATCCTCAGCCTCTGCGGCAGTTCAGAGAAGGTTCACTGGGATGATCCCCTGTTACGGAGGGATTGCCTTATGAGCAAAAGCTAAACAGGTTGAGAATCTACCCAATGGAATTTAGGAGAATGAGAGATGCTCTCTCTGAACCATTTGAGTTTTTAAGGGTCTTGACAGGTTTATGAGGGGATGTTTCCCAACATGGGAGAGTTGAAGCAGAAGGCATAATCTCAGAATAAAAGGGTGCCCATTTATTAGATTACTTACAGTGTGGAAACAGGCCCTTCGGCCCAACAAGTCCACACCGAAGCGCAACCCACCCTTCCCCTACATTTACCCCTTACCTAACACTATAGGCAATTTAGCATGGCCAATTCACCTGACCTGCACATCTTTGGTCTGTGGGAGGAAACCAGAGCACCCAGAGGGGAAAACGTGCAAACTTCACACAGTCGCCTGAACCCGGGTCTCTGGCGCTGTGTGGCAGCAGTGCTAACCACTGTGCCACCGTGCCGCCCATGACTAAGATGAGGAGAAATTCCTTCACACACGGGGTTGTGAGTCTCTGGAACTTCTTACCACAGAGAGCTGTGGGGCCTGAGTCCTTGTGTGCATTTAAGGCTGAGATAGATAGATTATTGTTTAATCGAGGATTAAAGCATTGTGGGGAAAGAACAGGAAAGTAGATATGAGGAACATCAGAGCTGAAAATGTGTTGCTGGAAAAGCGCAGCAGGTCAGGCAGCATCCAAGGAACAGCAGAATCGATGTTTCGGGCATGAGCCCTTCTTCAGGAATCATGCTCTCCTAAAGAATGGCTCGTGCCCGAAACATCGATTCTCCTGCTGCTTGGATGCTGCCTGACCTGATGCGCTTTTCCAGCAACACATTTTCAACTCTGATCTCCAGCATCTGCAGTGCTCACTTTCTCCATGAGGAACATCAGATCAGCCATGATCTTATGGAATGGAGGAGCAGGCCTGAGAGGCTGAACACCTTAGTCTCACTCTGATTTTGGTAAAAACAAGGACTGCAGATGCTGGAAACCAGATTCTAGACTATAGTGGTGCTGGAAAAGCACAGCAGTTCGGGCAGCATCCGAGGAGTAGGACAATCGACATTTCGGGCAAAAGCCCTTCATCGGGAATATTCCTGATGAAGGGCTTTTGCCCAAAACATCGATTTTCCTGTTCCTTGGATGCTGCCTGAACTGCTGTGTTTTTCCAGCACCACTCTAGTCTAAAATCTCACTCTGATTTCGTATGATTTTATGGTGGGCACGATGCTATCAGTGGCCACTGATCTCATTGGTGATGCTGGAAATGAGTTGCTGTTGGTATCTAATTGTTTTATAGCTCTCAGCAGCCTGCCCTTGTGCAGTCACGACCTCAATCATAGTTCAGCACGAAAAGCTATTGACCCTTTCCTGCCCTGATCCTTGTGATTCCAATCACACCGTGAGGCTTGCTCTTAGACCATAAGACCATAAGACATAGGAGTGGAAGTAAGGCCATTTGGCCCATCGGGTCCACTCTGCCATTTAATCATGGCTGTTGGGCATATCAACTCCACTTACTTGCACTCTCCTCGTAACCCTTCATGAATTTATCAATCTCTGCCTTGAAGACATTTAACGTCCCGGCCTCCACTGTGCTCTGTGACAATGAATTCCACAGGCCCATCATTCTCTGGCTGAAGAAACGTCTCCTCATTTCCGTTCTAAATTGATCCCCTCTAATTCTAAGGCTGTGCCCATGGGTCTTAATCTCCCTACCTAACGGAAACAAATTCCCACTCTTTCTAAGCCATGAGTTATCTTGTAAATTTCTATTAGATCTCCCCTCAACCTTCTGAACTCTAATGAATACAATTCCAGGATCCTCAGCCAATCATCATATGTTAAGCTTACCATTCCAGGAATCATCTGTGTGAATCTCCGCTGGACATGCTCCCGTCCCAGTACAGTGGTGCCTCGGAATCCGAATTTAATTCATTCCAGGAGGCTGTTCAGATTGCAAAAAGTTTGGATTCCAAAACGAAATAACGGAAAGTGAATTAATCCATTTCTGGACTTAAAAAAAAACATTTTCAAGACAGTTTTAACTGCAAATACTCTTAGTTAAAGTAAAATAAGATGAGTAAAGGACCTAAATATCAAGTAATAATAATAAAAACAAGAAATAAATGTACTAACATGAAAATAACTTCATTTATCTTAGTGAGGAGTGCTAATGATGCATGTGGAAGCTGGAGAGGAGGAAGGAGGGAGAGGGTTTACTGCTTGGAAGGTGAGTTACCTTCCATAATAACATCAGGTAACTGTGCTTCTGCTGTTTGCTGTCTTTGTTTCTTCATTGTCGTAACACTAAGACCACTTGTAGAGGGCTGGGGCTCACTGGACTGGCTTTCTTTAGAGAACCACCTTTCAAAAATTGTCTGGTGTTGACGACTATTCTGAATTTTTCTGAAGTGGTCAATCACATTGTCATTGAACATGTTTATGCTCCCGTTGACCACTGCCTTGTTAGGCTGCCACTTTTCAACAATGGCCTGTGTTTAAGACCACAGGAAGCACAGTTCCTTAATTTCAGCACTGAAAATGTTACCACTAGGTTCCTCTTCCTCCTCTGAAGAAATTTCCCCCGCCACTTCTTCTTGCTGCGTCTTGTGGAGGTGCTGAAGTTCTTCTGTGATGAGTTCATTCTTGTGATCCTCCACTAACTCCTCCACATCCTCTTCACCCACCTCCAAGCCCATGGACATGCCCAGAGACACAATAACAGGCACAACAGGTGGTTCTTCGAAGCCTTCTAAGTCTCTCCCTGCAACACATTCAGGCCAGAGTTTCTTCCAGGCAGAGTTTGTTGTCCTCAGAGACACTTCCCTCTATGCTTTGTCTATGATTCTTAAGCAATGGAGGATATTATAATGATCTTTCCAAAACTCTCTGAGGGTCAGTTCGGTCTCGTTTGTCACTTCAAAGCATCTCTGGAACGTAGCCTTGGTGTACAGTTTTTTGAAATTTGAGATAATTTGCTGGTCCATGGGCTGGATGAGAGGAGTGGTGTTGGGGGGCAAGAACTTCACCTTGATGAAGCTATATTCGCCCACCAAATCTTCTTCCAAGCCTGGAGGATGAGCAGGAGCGTTGTCCACCATAAGAAGAGCCTTCAGGGATAGATTCTTTTCCTCAAGATAAGCCTTCACAGAAAGGGCAAACTCCTCATGAATCCACTCAGTGAAGAACTGCCTAGTAACCCATGCATTCATGTTTGCCCTCCATATAACATTAAGCTTGGTCTTCATGACATTGTTCTTTTTGAACATACGTGGATTCTCTGAGTGTTACACAAGCAAAGGCTTTATCCTGCAGTCTCCACTAGCATTACCACACAGCAAGAGAGTAAGTCTGTGTTTCATTGGCTTATGGCCTAGTAAAGACTTCTCTTCATTAGTTATATAGGTCCTCCTTGGCATCTTTTTCCAGAAGATCACATCACAATTGAACACCTATTGTGCCACACATCCCTCGGTGTTCACAAACTCACTAAATTTCTTCACAAAATTTGCCGCTGCATCCACATTCGAACTAGCAGCCTCTCCATGCACAACAACACTGTGGATCCCAGTTCTCTTCTTAAAGTTTTCAAACCACCCTCTACTAGCCTTAAACTCATCACTGTCAGCACTACTTCCAGGCATGTCTTTTTTAAGGTCAGTGTACAGGAGCCTGGCTTTCTCCTAAATTATGCCCTCAGAGATGGGATCACCAACCGTTTTTCATTTATCCACACTAAGAGGAGTTTTTCCACCTCGTCTATAAACTTCGATCTCTTAGAGGTCAGAGTCGTAACACCTTTTGCCACATTAGATACTTTTATCACTTCTTTATTTTTCAGAATCAGACACACCATCGATTTTGGCATCTCAAACATGGCAGCAAGATCAGACACACACATACCACTCACACGCTTAACGATAAGTTCTTTCTTCAACTCAATTGTCGTTCTCACGGACTTCCTCTTACTCTTATTTGCTTCATTGCTCTTCTTGGGTGCCATGGTGAATGCACAAAGGTGATAATTTTAAAAATCAGCACAAATCAAGGTGAAAACACGAGAAAACTAATGATGAACACACGAGAGGTGCTTTCACGACTACTTCCGGGGACGAACTGATCAAACAATGTGCAACCTGAACGGTACGTGGTGTTCGGATTTTGAAAATGTGTTCTGATTTTAGGGCAAAATTTTCTCAAAATAATTGTTCGGATTCCGACTTGTTCGAATAATTGGGTGTTTGGATTCCGGGGTCACCACTGTATGTCCTTCCTGAGGTGTGGGGCCCAAAACTGAACACAGTAGTCTAAATAGGGCCTAACCAGAGCATTATAAAGTCTCAGAAGCACATCACTCCTTTTATATTCCAACCCTCTTGAGATAAATAACAACATTACATTTGCTTCCTTAATCACAGACTCAACCTGCAAGTCAACCTTTAGAGAATCCTGGAGGAGCACTCCCAGATCCCTTTGTACTTTGGCTTTATGAATTTTCTCACTATTTAGAAAATAGTCCATGCCTGTATTCTTTTTTCCAAAGTGCAAGACCTCACATTTGCTCACATTGAATTTCATCAGCCATTTCCTGGACCACACTCTTAAACTGTCTAAATCTTTCTGCAGCCTCCCCACCTCCTCAGTACTACTTGCCTGCCTGCCTAACTTCATATCATTGACAAACTTCGCCAGAATTCCCCAAGTCCCTTCCTCCAGATCATTAATATATAAAGTGAACAGCTGCAGTCCCAACACTGAACCCTGCGGGACACCATTTGTCACCAGCTGTCATTCCAGAAAAGAACCTTGCATCCCAACTCTCTGCCTTCTGTCAGATAGCCAATCATCAATCACCTCAAACACCATGGACCCTCACCTACTCAGTAGCCTCCCATGAGGTATCTTATCAAAGGCCTTCTGGAAGTCTAGATAGATAACATCCACTGGGTTTCTCTGGTCTAATCTGTTTGTTACTTCTTCAAAGAATTCTAATAGGTTTGTTAAGCATGACCTCCCCTTACTAAATCCATGCTGACTTGTTCTAATCCGACCCTGCACTTCCAAGAATTTAGAAATCTCATCCTTAATGATGGATTCTAGAATTTTAATCATAACCAAGGTTAGGCTAATCAGCCTATAATTTTACATCTTTTGTCTTGATCCTTTCTTGAACAAGGGGGTAACAACAGCAATTTTCCAATCATCTGGAACTTCCCCTGACTCCAGTGATTTTTGAAAGATCACAACCAATGCCTCCACTATTTCCTTAGCCACCTCCCTCAGAATGGTAGGGTGTCATCCACCGGGGCCATGAGATTTATCAATTTTTAGACCTTTTAGCTTTACTAGTACTTTCTCTTTTGTAATGGCTACCATAGTCAACTCTGCTCCCTGACTCTCCTTAATTGTTGGGCTATGACTCATGCCTTCCACTGTGAAGACTGACACAAAGTACTTAAGTTCTTCAGCTATTTCCTTATTTCCCAGCACTAGCCTTCCTGCATCAGTTTGGAGTGGCCCAATCTCTACTTTTGCCTCTCATTTGTTTCTTATGTATTGAAAGAAACTTTTACTATCTTTCCTAATATTACTGGCTAATTTACCTTCATATTTGATCTTCTTCTTCCTTATTTCTCTCTTTGTTATCCTCTGTTTGTTTTTGTAGTCTTCCTAATGTGGGCGGCACGGTGGCACAGTGGTTAGCACTGCTGCCTCACAGCGCTGGAGACCCGGGTTCAATTCCCGACTCAGGCGACTGACTGTGTGGAGTTTGCACGTTCTCCCCGTATCAGCGTGGGTTTCCTCCGGGTGCTCCGGTTTCCTCCCACAGTCCAAAGATGTGCGGGTCAGGTGAATTGACCATGCTAAATTGCCCATAGTGTTAGGTAAGGGGTAAATGTAGGGGTATGGGTGGGTTTCGCTTCGGCGGGTCGGTGTGGACTTGTTGGGCCGAAGGGCCTGTTTCCACACTGTAAATCTAATCTAATCTAATCTTCTGATTTCCCAGTGCTCTTGGCCACTTTAAAGGGTCTCTCTTTCTCGTTGATACATTTGCTGACTTTCTTTGTCAGCCATGGCTATCTAATTGTCCAACGCCCACCCCCCGACCCCCCACCCCTTCCGCCCACTCAGATACTCTTTTGTTTCTTTGAGATGAACCTCTGTACTGTGTCCTCAATTACAACCAGAAACCCCTGCCATTGTTGCTCTACAGTCTTCGCCACTAGGCTCTGCTTCCAGTCGATTTTCATCAGTTCCTCTCTCATGCTCCTTTATTTAATTGAAACACCATTACATCTGATTTTGCTTCTCTCTTCCAAACTGCAGATTGAACTCTACCATATTATGATCTCTGCCTCCTAAGTGTTCCCTGACTTTAAGATTTTTATAAAGTCTGGCTCGTTACATTGCACTAAGTCCAGAATAGCCTGCTCCCTTGTGGGCTCCATCATAAATTGTTCCAAAAAGCCATCCTGTAAGTATTCCATGAATTCCCTTTCTTTGGATCCACTGGCAACATTATTCACCCAGCCTATTTGCATATTGAAGTCCCCCATGATCACAGTGACCTTACCTTTCTGACATGCCCCATCTGTTTCCTGGCACATCTTGCGTCCCTGGTCCTGACCACTGCTGGGAGGTCTGCACATACCTCCCATTATGGGTTTTTTTGCCTTTGTGGTTCCTCAACTCCATCCACACAGACTCCATACCATCTGACCCCATGTCATTCAGTGCCATAGATTTAATTTCATTCTTAATGCAATTCTCTTGACTGCAGTTTGAAGTGAACCAAAAACCTTTCAATGAAACGAAGATATCACAGATCTTAAATGATTTAACTGCTTTGCAGTTTAAGGCAAGAAGAATTATATTGCACTGAATCTTCCCAGCAAAATTCTCAATCAACTTTGAGTTTGTAAGCACCTTAGACCCTAAATCTAAAAGTTTCAATGTATTTTACAAGGGCTAATCTTGATTCTGAGAGTCAGACTATAAGACCATAAGTCATTCAGCCCATTGAGCCTGCTCTGCCATTCAGTCATGGCTAACTTTCTCAAACCCATTCTCCTGCTTTCTCCCCATAACCTTTTATTCCCTTGACAATCAAGAACATATCTGTCTCAGTCTTAAATGTACTCAATGACCTGACCTCCACAGACGTCTGTGGCAATGAATTCCATAGATTCACCACTCTCTAGGTGAAGAAGTTTCTCCCTATCTCCGTACTAACAGTTCTTCCCTTTACTCTAAGGCTGTGCGCTAAGGTCCTAGTCTCTCCTGCCAATGAAAATATCTTCCCAATATCCAATCTGTCCAGGCTATTCAGTATTCTGTCAATTATAGCCATTAAGTTACTGAAATGGCAAAGTATGATCAAGGAGTTTAATCTTGAGGAGGCTTTTGACAATGGAGTAAGATGTAGTAACATAAAGGGATTGATGATGGAGGCTCCAGGCATCTGAAGGTTGAAGGTTGTATTGACAGAGAGGTGAGATGCAAAAGAGGCTACACTTAGAAAAGTGAACCCTGGCATGTCAGACTTGGACAGGGAAGAGGAATTGTGGTGAGAAGAGAAGAGGAATGGAGGACTGTATATAAAAAAAATAGGGATTTTTACGTTTGGTGCATTTGGTGTCAGACAATCTAATAACACAGTCTTACTGGTAGAGTTAAACTTGCTGCCAGAGAGGTAGTGCCATCTGGCAGTGGAATTCTCATTCAAAGGTACAGTACCTCATCCAGAGCACTGCCTTTGCTGCAGACTGCACTCTCCCTCATCCCCACCAACCCTCCCTCACCTCTGATCTGGGCTCTTCACAGATCCTGCCTACTTGCTCAGCTGCCAGTCCCTGGTTGTCCAGCCATTCCTTGGACACTTCTGGCCTTGATTCACATCCTTGATTCAGGGAAAGATGCATTGTGATCCAATTAAGTACCTGACGGGTCTCTCACTGCTTTCCATCCAATGGGCAAGATCCTCATCAAATCATCATTTAGGGTGGCATGGTGGCTCAGTGGTTAGCAGTGCTGCTTCACAGCTCCATTGTCCCAGGTTTGATTTCAGCCTTGGGTGACTGTGTGGAGTTTGAACATTCTCCCCATGTCTGCGTTGGTTTCCTCCGGGTGCTCTAGTTTCCTTCCACAATCCAAAGATGTGCAGGTCAGGTGAATTGGCCATGCAAAATTGCCCATAGTGTTAGGTGCTTTGGTTAGAGTGAAATGGGTCTAGGTGGGTTACTCTTCAGATGGTCGGTGTGGACTGGTTGGGCTGAAGGGCCTGTTTCCACACTGTAGGGAATCTAATCTATTTATAGATAGAAACTGACTCCATATGCATAAGTAATGTAACTGAAGGACAAAACATACAAGCAAATAAAAGGGGTCTCAACATGACAGCCATATGGACTATTGAGTTGACTATATAGGATTGGAGAGAGAAGCCATTACAGACATGTGCTGTCTGTTCAGATCAGGTCAAAGTGAAAATCACAGAGACATGCACTTAAGAAGGAGTAGACGAATTAACCTGTTAAGCACCATAGGGTGTTCATTGGGAATAAGAAAGAACAGCAGACTGGATTTCTGGTTATAATGTAATCAGTGGTCTTTGCCTGCTGGCCTGGTCAAAACCAACCTGCAAGGATGTGAACAGAGAAGAGTCAGAAAGTTGACAGTGCGCAGAGTGACAAATTCACACAAAATTTGACATTACATGCATATTCCCCTCCAAGCCATTCTTTCTGACTTGGAAGTATGTCGCTGTTCCTTCAGTGCTGGATCAAAATTCTGGATCTCCTTCCTTACTGACAGTGTTGGTCTTCATGGACTGCAGCGGTTCAGGAAGATAGCATACCTCCACCTTCTCAAGGTCAGCTAAGGATGGACAATAAATACTGGCCTTATGGCATAAATGACTGAAAAAAAGGAACTTAGGTTCATCGTAATTTGTCCAGAAAGAAATGTTGGGTTTTAATTTAATGAGAGGGTTATGACAATTATTACAATATTGTAATATTTTAACACAGAGAAACAAAAGGAAGGTTTACATTTGCGTTGTGTCTACAAAAGCACTGTCTTTCAGAAATATAATCACTTGTAGGGAAAAGAACTAAAGATAAACAGGTATACTCACTATTAATAGCATTTATTATTTCATTTCTCATTGCACTGTAACATAGTTCAAATATATGAACTCTTGCAGATATCTTGAATTGCAAAGGTGTGTCTTGTACATTTTAAGATTACACATTAAAATTATAAAAATAAATATAAAAACTAAAGGATAGCATCATAAATGATTATAGTGACTAAGATATCATGCTACATATGTTGTGTGTGAGAATTTCAAATAAATAATTTACCTTTAATACGACTCATGCAATCCTCATTTATAATCTGCCGAGCAGTATAACTAAACATTTGGTCAATGCTACATCTTAAGAATTAATGATTGTCCTCGATTATGATCTTTTGTGCCAGCAAATATTTGTACATTTTAGCTGTTACGTGTCATTGATTGTTTATCATTTACAGTCCATCAGTAGAGTCCACACTTGCATAACAAATAGGTTGCCTTTATTACACGTGTCCTAGTTTCACTAATCCTGAAAGCAACTAATTGAATTAAACATGGTTTGCAGTGATATGCAAATAAATACTTGGCTAGAGGACTTACTCCGCAAGAATGGAAACATTGTGACCTCAAAGTTTCACATGATCAATGTTGCGAGTTTTGTGCTCAAGAACTGGATTTGTGCTGGATCATTCAAGTAGTCATTGACCAGCCACTGAACAAATCCTGTGTGTTTAGAAGAAAAACAAACGAGTGTGCAACCTTTAGAAAGGCAGCATGTATTAGAAGCGTACACAATTTCATGGAGGAAATGCTCCTAAATGAGATTCATTTGCAGAAAGGAAGCAATTGCTTCAAGTCCAAGATAATGCGCATTGACTCTTGCTGTATGATGGGGAGGTGGTGACATCTTTAGTATATAATGCAACATCTCCCACCCCTAATGATGCAAGAAGTTCAATGATCTGACACAGGCTGCTCTATTTTATTTTCCTGTGGGCACTGGGCGCTCTTCACTCTTTAGTTTAAATACCTGCACTAATAACCATTAATACTGCACTGTTGGTTGGGTGGGCATCATCTCAGAATAACAGAGTTTCTAAAACAATTGCTCGGAGCACTATTTTAATGCACATTCTTTCACCTTAGCAGGATGCAACCACCTGGGCATGCCATCTGGGAAGCATCAGTCAATTGTTTACATAATGCACTTGTTTTGATGCAGACCAACTTAATAAAATACGTTGACAGGCCGACGAGGGGAGAGGCCATTCTAGACTTAGTGCTCGGAAACGAGCCGGGGCAGGTATCAGACCTTGTGGTGGGAGAGCATTTTGGAGATAGTGACCACAACTGCCTCACATTCTACATAGCTATGGAGAAGGACAGGATTAGGCAAAATGGGAGGATATTTAATTGGGGAAGAGGAAACTGTGATGCGATTAGACATGAGTTAGGAAGCATGGATGTGGAGTAATTGTTCCATGGTAAAGGCACTATAGACATGTGGAGACTGTTTAAGGAACAGTTGTTGCAAGTGATGAATAAATATGTCCCTCTGAGACAGGCAAGAAGTGGTAAGATAAAGGAACCTTGGATGATGAGAGCGGTGGAGCTTCTTGTCAAAAGGAAAAAGGTAGCTTATATAAGGCGGAGGAAGCTAGGGTCAAGCTCAGCTCTAGAGGATTACAGGCAGGTGAGGAAGGAGCTCAAAAATGGTCTGAGGAGAGCCAGGAGGGGGCACGAGAAAGGCTTGGCAGAACGGATTAGGGAGAACACAAAGGCATTTTACACTTATGTGAGGAATAAGAGAATACTCAAAGAGTAGGGCCGATCAGGGATAGCATAGGGAATTTGTGTGTGGAGTCTGAGGAGGTCGGGGAAACCCTAAATGAGTTTTTTGCTTCTGTTTTTATGAAAGAAACCAACTTTGTAGTGAATGAAACCTTTGAAGAACAGGTGTGCATGCTGGAATGGATAGAGATAGAGGAAGCTGATGTGCTGAAAATTTTGTCAAACATTAAGATTGACAAGTCGTCAGGCCTGGACCAGATTTGTCCTCAGCTGCTTTGGGAAATGAGACATGCAATTGCTTCACCACTTGCAAAGATCTTTGCATCCTCGCTCTCCACTGGAGTCATACCTGAGGACTGGAGAGAGGCAAATGTAATTCCGCTCTTCAAGAAAGGAAATAGGGAAATCCCTGGCAATTACAGACCAGTAAGTCTCACGTCTGTCATCTGCAAGGTGTTAGAAAGGATTCTGAGGAAGCATGGCTTGATTAAATGCAGTCAACACAGCTTTGTGAGGGGCAGGTCACGCCTCACAAACCTTATCGAGTTCTTTGAGGATGTGACTGGAAAAGTTGATTGGGGTCGAGCTGTGGATGTGGTGTATATGGACTTCAGCAAGGCATTTGATAAGGTTCCCCATGGTAGGCTCATTCAGAAGATCAGGAGGAATGGGATACAGGGAAAAACTTAGCTGTCTGGATACAGAATTGGCTGGTCAACAGAAGACAGCGAGTGGTAGTAGAAAGAAAATATTCTGCCTGGAAATCTGTGGTGAGTGGTGTTCCACAGGGCTCTGTCCTTGGGCCTCTATTATTTGTAATTTTTATTAATGACTTGGATGAGGAGATTGAAGGATGGGCCAGGAAATTTGAAGATGACACAAAGGTTGGAGGTGTTGTTGACAGTACAGAGGGCTGTTGTAGGCTGCAGTGGGACATTGACAGGATGCAGAGATGGGCTGAGAGGTGGCAGATGGAGTTCAACCTGGATAATTGCAAGGTGATGCATTTTCGAAGGTCGAATTTGAAAGCTGAGTACATGACTAAGGATCGGATTCTTGGCAGTGTGGAGGAACAGAGGGATCTTGGTGTGCAGGTACATAGATCCCTTAAAATGGCCACCCAAGTTTTGGCTTTCATTAACGGGGGATTGAGTTTAAGAGTCGTGAGACCTTGTTGCAGCTCTATAAAACTTTAGTTAGACTGCACTTGGAATACTGCGTCCAGTTCTGGTCGCCCTATTATAGGAAAGATGTGGATGCTTTGGAGGGTTCAGAGGAGGTTTACCAGGATGCTGCCTGGACTGGAGGACTTATCTTATGAAGAGAGGTTGACTGAGCTCAGATGTTTTTCATTGGAGAAAAGGAGGAGGAGAGGGGACCTAATTGAGGTATACAAGATAATGATAGGCCTAGATAGAGTCGATAGCCAGATACTATTTCCTAGGGCAGAAATGACTAACATGAGGGGTCATAGTTTTAAGCTGGTTGGAGGAAAGTATAAAGGGGATGTCAGAGGCGGGTTCTTTACACAGAGAGTTGTAAGAGCATGGAATGCGTTGCCAGCAGCAGTTGTGGAAACAAGGTCATTGGGGACATTTAAGAGACTCCTGGACATGCATATGGTCACAGAAATTTGAGGGTGCATACATGAGGATCAGTGGTCGGTACAACATCGTGGGCTGAAGGGCCTGTTCTGTGCTGTACTGTTCTATGTTCTATGTTCTAAAATACTCATGAGAAGCGGAAGGCTGAAAAATCATTCCTGATGAGAAGTTCATCTCTTAAAAGGAAAGCTCAAGGAGTTGCTGTGGAGAATTTTAGAACTTTATTGTCTTGGATGCCAGTAATGACAGGACAGTGCAGATACCTGTACACAGGTGCATGCAGGCACAGACAACATGGCACTTTAATGAAACAGCCACAACATTCCATATATTTAGAGTCAAAGACATGTACAGCATGGAAACAAACTCTTCGGTCCAACTCGTCCATGCCGACCAGACACCCCAACCCAATCTAGTCCCACCTGTCAGCACCCGGCCCATATCCCTCCAAACCCTTCCTATTCATATACCCATCCAGATGCCTTCTAAATGCTACAATTGTACCAGCCTCCACCATTTCCTCTGGCAGTCCATTCCACACATGCGCCACTCTCTGCATGAAAAAGTTGCCTCTTAGGTCTTTTTGATATCTTTGCCCTCTCACCCTAAACCAATGCCCTCTAGTTCTGGACTCCCCCACCCCAGGGAAAATACCTTGTTGATTTACCATATCCATGCTCCTCATAATTTTATAAACCTCAATAAAGTCACCCCTCGGTTTCCAATGCTCCAGGGAAAATAGCCCAGCTTTTTTAGCCTCTCCCTATAGCTCAAATCCTCCAACCCTGGCAACATCCTTGTAAATCTTTTCTGAATCTTTGCAAGTTTCACAACATCCTTCCAATAGGAAGGAGACAAGAATTGCACGCAATATTCCAAAGGTAACCTAACCAATGTCCTGTACAGCCACAACATGACCTCCCAATTCCTGTACTCAATACTCTGACCAATAAAAGAAAGCATACCAAATGCCTTTTTCACTATCCTATCTACCTGCGACTACACTTTTATGGAGCTATGAACCTGCACTCCAAGGTTTCTTTGTTCAGCAACACTCCCTAGGACCTTACCATTAAGTGTATAAGTCCTGCTAAGATTTGCTTTCTCAAAATGCAGCACCTCACATTTAACCGAATTAAACTCCATCTACCACTTCTCAGCCCATTGGCCCATCTGGTCCAAATCCTGTTGTAATTTGAGGTAACTTCCTTGGCTGTCCACTACACCTCCAATTTTGGTGTCATCTGCAAACTTACTAACTATACCTTTTAAGCTCACATCCAAATTATTGATATAAATGATGAAAAGAAGTGGACCCAGCAACGATCCTTGTGGCACTTCACTGGTCACAGGCCTCCAGCCTGAAAAACAACCCTTCAACACCACCCTCTGTCTTCTACCTTTGAGCCAGTTCTGTATACAAACGACGAACTCTCCTGAATTCCATGAGATCTTGCTAATCAGTCTCCCATGGGGAACCTAGTCGAAAGCCTTACTGAAGTCCATATAGATCACATCCACTGCTCTGCCCTCATCAATCCTCTTTGTTACTTTTTCAAAAAACTCAATCAAGTTCGTGAAACATAATTTCCCATGCACAAAGCCATGCTGACTATCCCTAACCAGTCCTTGCCTTTCCAAATACATGTACATCCTGTCCCTCAGAATACCCTCCAACAGCTTGCCCACCACTGACGTCAGGCTCACTGGTCTATAGTTCCCTGGCTTGTCCTTACCACCCTTCTTAAACAGTGGCACCACGTTAGCCAACCTCCAGTCTTCAGGCACCTCACCTGTGACTATCAATGATAAAATATCTCAGCAAGAGGCCCAGTAATCACTTCTCTAGCTTCCCACAGTGTTCTAGAGTACTAGTGATCAGGTCTTGGGGGTTTATCCAGTTTTATGTGTTTCAAGACATTCAGTTCTTCCTCCTCTGTAATATGGACATTTTTCAAGATGTCACCATCTATTTCCCTACATTCTATATCTTCCATGTCCTTTTCCACAGTAAACACTGATGAAAAATACTTGTTTAGTACCACCACCATCTCCTGCGGCTCCACAAAGGCCGCTCTGCTGATTTTTGAGGGATCCCTATTCTCTCTTTAGTTACACTTTTGTCCTTAATGTCTTTGTAAAAACCTGTTGGATTCTCCTTAGCTCTATTTACCAAAGCTACCTCATGTCCCCTTTTTGCTCTCCTGATTTCCCACTTAATTTCCCTACTGCCTTTATACTCTTCTAAGGATTCACTTGATCTATCCTGTATATGCCTGACATATACCTCCTTTTTCTTAACAAACCCTCAATTTATTTAGTCATCCAGCATTCTCTGTGCCTACCAGCCTTTCCTTTCACTCTAACAGGAATACATTGTCTCTGGACTCTTATTACCTCATTTCTGAAGGCTTCCCATTTTCCAGCCGTCCCTTTACCTGCAAACATCTGCCCCCAGTCAGCTTTTGAAAGTTCTTGCCTAATACCGTCAAAATTAGCCTTTCTCCTAAGATATACAGCACAGAAACAGACACTACGGTCCAACTCATCCATGCCGACCAGGTATCCTAAATTAATCGAGTCACATTTGCCAGCATTTGGACCATATTCTCTAAATCCTCCCTCTTCATATATCCATCCAGATGCCTTTTAACTTCCTCTGGCAGCTCACTCCATACACACACCACCCTCTGCAGAAAACATTGCCCCTTAGGTCCCTTTTAAATCTTTCCCCCCTCACCTTAAACCTATGCCCTCTAGTTTTGGACTCCCCCAAGCAGGGGAAAAGACCTTGTCTATTTACCCTATTCATGCTCATTGTGATTTTATAAATCTCTATAATGTCACCCCTCAGCTTCTGATGCTCCAGGAAAAATAGTCCCAGTCTTTTCTCCCTGCCTCACCTCACCAGAGTTATTGGCAGCAAAACTATCACAGCAACTGAAGGGTGAAGGGAGGATGCACATAAGATGCAGAATGAGAGGCATTTCTGCATCAATTGTTTTGACCAATGATGGGGACATTCACTAGGCATTATTAGGTTCAGTATTTTTGTATTCAAACTCTTAATTTCGTCACCTGTTTTCTTGCTCCTTTGAGCCACCTCAAATAAATTCACGTTAAATGTGAGAGAAATGCAATTGCATCGGTAAGAACATTTGCATGATGGAATCGAAGGACTGGATGTGGTCCTTCTTTAAGCATGACAGCGGTTGATACTTGTGACTCTGATGTTTATTATTTTCGTTGGAGAAAATATTGTTTTCTTTTAGATTACTTACAGTGTGGAAACAGGCCCTTCGGCCCCATAAGTCCACACCAACCTGCAACCCACCCATACCCCCACATTTACCCCTTACCTAACACTACAGGCAATTTAGCATGGCCAATTCACCTGACCCACACATCTTTGGACTGTGGGAGGAAACCAGAGCACCCAGAGGAAACCCACATAGACACAGGGAGAATGTGTAAACTCCACACAGTCAGTCGCCTCAGGCGGGAATTGAACCCAGATCTCTGGCACTGTGAGGCAGCAGTGCTAACCACTGTGCCACTGTGCTGCCCACGGTGCGAATGGAGCATGTGGAAAGCCTGAAATTGTTTTTGATTGTTTGTGGCACTGAAAGCCTATGGATATTTTGCCCTTCTGTGCAGCAGATCTGCTCAAAAACAACAATGTGGTGCATGTGGATGCTCCTGTCTTTGCCATTATCATGGAAGAAGAGTAGGAGCAATAAAGAATTGAGGAAGAAGCAGTGACGCAGAATATGACTTTACAAGAAAATTGCAGACAATATTGTTCACAGACCTTAGTGAGAAGTTAGTTTATCCAAGACACAATAGGAAACATGCTTGAAAAGCTTCAGTTTTGCTTATTTGTGTACAAGAAGACTGTAAATGTGAAATTCAAAATATCAAACACCATGTTCTTTCATGATGTGGAGGAGCCGGTGTTGGACTGGGGTGGATAAAGTTAAAAATCACACAACGTCAGGTTATAGTCCAACAGGCTTATTTGGAAGCACTAGCTGATGAAGGAGCAGCGCTCTGAAAGCTAGTGCTTCAAAATAAACCTGTTGAACTATAACCTGGTGTTGTGTGATTTTTAACCATGTTCTTTCAGGCAGCCATTTAGAATATGTGAAGTACCAAGAGGTTGTTGTACAAACATTTACTCATCAAATTTTTTTTGGCAGAGAGCTAGTGAATTGATGGAGTTTGGAATCACAGCAAGGAAGCATGTGATAGGGAGGTGATGGCATTGTGGTAATGTCACTGGTCTATTAGTAGTTCTGCAGTTCTGGGGAAGGGTCACTCGATCCAAAACGTTAACTGTGATTTCTCTCCACAGATGCTGTCAGGCACGTTGAGCTTTTCCAGTAATTTCTATTTTTGTCTCCAATTTACAGCATCTGTAGTTCTTTCAGTTTATATTTGATGTTTTGTGGGAACCTGGGTTCAAATCCCACCATGGTGAAATTGGAATCCAATAAAATCTAGAATAAAAAAGTTCATACAATGGTAACCATGTCACGATTGTCATCAAAACCCATCTGGTTCACTCATGCAATTTATGGATGGAAATCTTTCATCTTTACCCAGTCTAGCCTATGTGTGACTCCAGACTTTTAACAATGTGGTTGACTTTTAACTGGCTGCAGTTCAAGAGCAATTGGCGATGTGCAAAAAATGCTGATTTTACAGCAATGCCCACATTCCACATGAAAAAATGCATAGTTTTATGAGATGAATGATATTTTTCCAAAGTGTGATGAATGGCAGCCACATGGCTTTGTGAGTTCAAGCAGAGAATCCCATTAACCTTCCAGAATGTATAGATTGTGCAACCAAAAAAGTAAAGGATATGAGCATAAGATTTGTTTGAAGCAATCATGATGCCTCCATCCTTCATAATTCACTTTCAAGCAAACTACACGTCCTTCAATCCATTATCTACGCTAGAACATCGCAACACCTATGTGACTACAATTAATTACCACCAGGTTGGATGAATCAATTCTGAATAAATGCATTCTTTGCTGTTCTATCTAATTTCCAAAAGCACTAAGTACAAAATAAGTGTTCAAACTCCTTTGATTCAACAAGCTTTTGAAACAAATAAACACTCAATTAGTTTTTCTTTAAATTATAATTCCCCATTGTTTAGAGATGTCTTTCCTTTTGCCATTGGAATGTATTGGATGTACACTTCAGGGTCATACGGTGGAGTCGTTTAGCTCTCCTGCACTGGGTAAGGGTCAAGAAAGTGGTCCTTCTTTTATGACAGTTTTCTCCTGGGAATAAGCCACTATTTTTGGACTTTTCTTTGGAAAACTTAGTCAGATGTCCTTTACAAAATAGAAACAGATACCTACTGAATGCAACTGTTTCGAGAAATAACATTTCCTTTCTTACTGGAGAAAGGGCAAAGAAGACATCAAAGCCATAAAGTCATGGAAGATTACAGGCCCTTTGTCCCAACTTGTCCATGCTGCCCAGTTTTCACACTTAAGCTAGTCCCATTTGCCTGTGTATGGTCCATATCATTCCAAAACCTCCACTATTACCTCTGGCACCTCATTCCTCACTAAGATGTAGAGTAATGCAGTTGATTCTCAGGTTGGGGTTCTGAATCTAAATAGAGGAAACTATGCTGCTAATTGCAAGAAAGGAACAAGTGCTGAGACATTCTCAGATAGGACTGTTTGGAGCTTTTATCTTTAGAAAAAGGAAAATGACGGATGATCAAAAAAAATCTTTTAAATTACGAAAGTATTTGAAAAAATAGCTGTTTCATTTAAGGAGTTCAAACTCGGGGTTCATAAATATATTATTACTAAGAAGTCCAATGGAGAATTGCAGGAAAAATGATTACCCAGAGAGTGATCATTGTCATATATCTAGAACAGGCATGTCATTGTTTCAACTTTCAGTCACTACATCTAAAAACTGGACACAAGCTAGCTGCTAAGATGACTTCCAAAAAATCATTTGACTTCAGCATATGGACGACAGACATTATCACATCTTTGGTAAATATTGAATTAAATTTGGATATAGGCAAGGATACTTCACAGTCATCTGTAATGTTCACAAATCTTATTTATTTAACAATGTACCAACACCTAGAAACTATGGAGTTTCAAAACTGCAGGTCTTGGTAACTCATATCAGAAAAAAAAGATTTAAACTCAATGGCTCTAATAACACCTTTTGTGTCACATTAACAAGCCCGATTACACCCATCCAAATTAGACAAGATGGGATAGTGTCTTTCTCAGTCCAGGACCCAAAAGAACCATCAGTTATCAGAGACCCTGACAAAATGCCTCCTAAAATGAACTATAAGTTATCAAGCAGCCACAACACTTAAGCAGTTCTATTTTAAAATTCAACTGAGAACCAATCGCCTACATTTTCAACTACAAGAAACATACTGCTATGGATTCTTTGGTCTCCAATATCTTAACTTCAAGTTTAAATCATTAGATCCAGTTAAGAAACCATAAGCCTGCCATTTGAGAAAACAGGAATCATAAGATTGAACAAACTGCAATCTGTAAAGTTCACTAGAAGCCAAATGTGTGATGGTAAATATGTGAGAATAAATAATCTTACAAATGCTTGCTGCTGAACTATTCACTTGGAATACAGAATGAAAAGCACACCACTGTATACAAAACATACAGAGTACAGGAAATGAAGCATCAAACGAGGCCCTATTGGTTAGGTTCAGAAACTGAAAAGGAGTAGCCACACTGCTGAGTGTGTACTATAGACGTCCAAATAATGGGAGAGAGTTAGAGGAGAAAATATGTAGGCAAATATTGCAATAACAATAAGTCAATAATAGTTGAGGACTTCAACCACCCAAATATGAACCTGGATGCAAACAGCACAAAAGCACAGAGCATGCAGGCATATTGAAGAGTACTTAAATGAACAATCACAGGCAACATGTAACAAGCTCTACAACTCAGGGTGCCATTCTACACTTAATCTCAGGAAATGAAACTGGGCGTAAAAAATGAGGTCTGCAGATGCTGGAGATCACAGCTGCAAATGTGTTGCTGGTCAAAGCACAGCAGGCCAGGCAGCATCTCAGGAATAGAGAATTCGACGTTTCGAGCATAAGCCCTTCATCAGGAATGAAACTGGGCAGCCTGATAAACAAGCCGTGGCTGATCATTTTAGAGACTGATCAAAATACAGTGAGATTTAGCATCATTATGAGAAGGGACAACAATAGAACAGGAGTAAAAACTCTAAACTGGGGGAAGGCAAACTTTCCAAAACTGAGAGTTCATCAGGCAAAATGGCTGGCATTCAAAAGTGAAATTCTACAGACACAGTGTAAAAGTGTCCCACAAAGATTAAGGGCGGTATGAACAAAACATAAGTCCCTTTGACATCCACAAGCTACATGATGAGATAAGGTAGAAAAATAAAGCTTACAATAATCTCAGAAAAAGTGATTATTTGGAAGCACAGGAATGAAATGAAAAAGGAAGTTAGGAAAGCATAGCGAGGATATGGTAAAGTATTGGCCAGTGAAATTAAGCAAAATCTAAACATGTTTTATCAGTACTTTCAGAGCACGAGAATGACCATGGAAAGGGTTGAGCCCATCAGAGATTTAAATGGAAACCTGTACATGGCTGCGGACTATATGGTCTGGATTTCAAATAGGCATTTTGTCTCTGTTTTCATGAAGAATAGGTTAGATGGAGGTATTCTAGTTCAACAGGGGGAGTGTGAAATATTAGATAAAATAAGCATAATCAGAAATGAATTATTGAATGAACTGACCTCTGTGAAGGTGAATACATCACCAGAGCTGATGAATTTGATTTGATTTGATTTGATCATTGTTACATGTAACAAAATACAGTGAAAAATATTGTTTTACATGCTAACAAGCTGAAGTACATCTGAGTAACAGAACAGAATGCAAAATATAGTGTTACAGCGAGAGAGAAGGTGCAGAAATGATCAACTCTAATATATGAGGGGTCCATTCATGAGTCTGATAACATTAGGAGAATTGAAAACTACAGAGGGTCCCTGATTTACAACTGTCTGAATGAAAAATTTGTATTTATGAAAGCAATCCCATACAGGGGTGTAATTTTAAAGACCCAACATCTGTACATTTCCTGTACTTACGATCAGCTCCTTTATATTGTTCTGCATTGTCTTCCAACGTGCATACAAATCAACTTGCAAACACACTCCAGACCTGAACTCAATTACAACCTAGAGACTGTTTGTGTATATAAATGAGACAGGTTTGGCGAATAATCATATGCAAATGCATGGAAATAAAGTCCTCAACATTTATTAGTAGAATTCTCATCTAGCTATTAAAATCTTAAGGAGAAAATTGGACTTTCTACCTCACTGTTGAGAATCACTTGAGAATCACCTCATTGCATTCTCCCAAATTCCTCATCATTGCCAATGCCACTCAAGGGCTGGCAAAATTCCTTTCCACCCCATATGTTGTTTATTGATAGTTTCATTAACTGGCTATAGTCAGGTGATCACTGGAACCATCTTAAGTCAGTGTTTTTTTCCTTTTTTAAATACCATTTTAGTCCATGAACATTCCTGGAGATTAAAAATCAGACAAGGAAGTTGAAAGTTAATAGTCCGTTTTTACCATCATCATAACATTCTCAAGGTATAAGTCATGGGTAGCAGAGACAAGGAATCTTAGAGTCCAAGTATAGTAATCACTAGAAGTTCAACCACCGGTTTAGCAAGGCCATAAAAAAAGCCTAAATTGTTTTTAAAGTGTTAGAATTGAAAAGTGGAGAAGTTATACTAATAAGTATCAAATCTTTATTAGATGGAATCATAGATCACTGAAGACTGTTATGAAGACTCATATGTAGGCACTCTAATGGGTGACTATTTACATGGATGATATCAGAAAGGCATGGATATGCATTTCAGGATAGGGCTCACAGTCTGGGTCTCTTTTCACTTAAGTAAAGAAGGCTGAGGCCTGGCATAATTGAGGCCTTCAAAGTTTGAGAGATTTTGAGAGAGAGTACATATTGAGAAAATGCTCATTCCAGCAGGGAAGGCATAATTAAAGATCATCAATATATAATAGCCATGAAGCAGTACAACAGAAAATTCAGAAGAAACCTCATCACCCGAAGAGTGGTGAAAGTGTGAAGCTTAACAGGAAATGGTTGAAGCAAAACAGTAGGTTTTTTTTAGAAGAAGCTAGGCATGTGAGGGATATAAATAGAAAATAGTGGCCTGTGGAGAGAAAAGCGGAGGTAATGTTCTGATGGAACATCATACTCCACAAATGCTACCAGACCTGCTAAGAGTTTCCAGCACTTTCTGTTTGGTATTTACAGATTTCCACCATCTGCAGTACATAGTTTCAGGACCTACAAATATGAGGTGGGAATTCTGTGGATAAGCACTTGAATGTCATTACATTTAAGGCTAGGGGTCAAGCGCTAGAAAGTGGGATTAGTGTAGACATGTTGGTGCAAACTAAATGGGTCCAAAGTCCTCTTATGCACTGTTTAACTATCTGGCCCTCAGGTTATGATGGTAGATTTGGATTAGAAAAGATGAAGGGAGGCTCCAATGAAGAATGAACACTGTCATGGAATTGTGGGGCTGAATTGCCTGGTTACATTATACAATGTAATTTTAAATTAAGAGAAACAATAATTCCCATATTTTTGTAGGAATCACTTTTAAAAATTCTATAAAGGATCCCATGTGGTTCATCGCAGTTTCTTGATAAGAAAACACCACAAACATAGCCAGATTTTTTTTCTTTTAATTATTTCAGTCATTGAAACACAAAACTAGGTACAGTTATCATTTTGATAGATTTATTGCTATACTACTGAACTGCATCAAGTAATACAAGTTTTGTTGCAGTTGCCAGAGAATCATGAGCACGCCATATGTTTAACCATGTTCAGCAACATGCTACAGGCTTGATAATGAGATTACTTGCAATTTTCAAAGGTACGTCTGATTAAAATGGTGGCAGATTGACAGTTGTCACAAATACCCGGCCAGCTAATTTGCTGATTATTGAATACTACTGAGGAGCATGTATTGAACCACCAACCCCCTCCAGCTACTTGTGCACAATTTTGATTTTTATCTTTATCATTATCACGATCCATGGTACTAAACGACATGTTATCATTTTTATTGATCGTCAAAAACTTCTCATCCTGGGAACCACTGATGGGAGCACCCAGTCTCAGTTTGTACTCATTAGCTCCATTCTCAATATTGAAGCTGGCATAATCAATCTCAACTTTTTTCAAACCAGTGTCAATGAGAAATCTCACTTCATAACGAGCTTGCTGTGTGATCCAATTGAGGTATTCATTTCCCAGCCAATGGTCATTTTCCATATCACCGAAAGTGTGCTTGTAAGTTTCCCAACGTCTTGCAAAGGAAGTCTTACTGTCCTTCGAGACATGTTGCAGCACCACCCATCCTTTACCTGGAGTATCCATGAAACAGTAAACCACCAAAGGATTATGTCCTTTGGGCTGGATAACATAGAGGCCGCTGGACCTATTTGCATTACGGTTCAATGCCATGCAGTCTTGCTTCAGTTCCACTGAAAGATCAATGATGATAATAGAAAATCACACATATTTATAAATTACTACATTATGATCATCTTATTATGTGTGAAGAAAACCAAAATTGCTCTAATACGTTGCACTGGCACATCAGTTTTATGTCACTGCATGTTTGACATTAAACGCAAAGCTTTGAGTAATGGTTTTGCCTTATAATTTTGAAAGGCGGTTGAATTAATGGCAATATATTTTAAACTCGCAGGTCAATTTTTCCCAGTGAGAACAAATAGTTGCAAACTAATACTCCTATAGACTTTGTGATTTTATCAAATAAAAGAAAAATCTCAGTTTTAAAAGAAGACGATCATAAGTATGTTGAAGAAATGTCCTCTTAGATCATCATTGAGTTTAGGGTCAACCCAGAAAAGTAGCTGGGTCATGATGCATTGGTGTTATTCTATGCCAATATAACATTTTGGAAGAAATAATTCAGCTCTATTCCTGAAACAGCACTATACCATCTACACTGTTTCATGGTATACTTCTTCATTAGTATCAAACCTGTTGTGCTAAATTGGCTATCATGTATCACTAACAAGACAAGCAACAAACTCGAAATACTATTTAATTCGGTCTACAGATTCCCCTTCATTTAATGCCCAGGTTTGGTGAAACAAAAGCAACCTAAGAGTAATCTCAACTACTTGATTTGACATCAGGATCTGACTTTTTGCTTTATATCACTCAGTTTTGTTCTAATACAATTAGAAATGGTTGCAAATTCATCATAAAAACCAAATTTGATTGCAGCTTAACTTATAATTAATTAAGATGGAAAATTGCATGTATTAAAACCAAAACTACTACTACCTTTTTTCGGATCATCTGGATTTGCATTCAAAATTCTTGACTTTTGCTCCTCGGTCAATGCATCTATGTTATCGATTCTTCGAACGAGATTGGAGTAGACTGTAGAGAAAGCAGAGCACTTCTCAACTGCAAAGATCACGAGGACCAGAAAACTCAAAGTTCTGTGGGGAAACATGCTTCAACTCTGAAAAAGACACAAATATTTTTGATTAACCAATGCAACGTTTAGTCCATATTTCTACTTAAAAGAAGTCACAACTTACTGTAGGCAATGCCTTTGTGAAGTCGTTGGTGGAAAAGAAACACTGTGCACAATGCTACTTGCATTTTATACCTGTGTCATGTTGAATGTAAAATCATTAACACATTGAATATTTACACAAGGGATATTGAACATCTGTAAACTGTATTGTCAATAACTCTCCTTGACAGCTTGAAAATAGTGACTGATAATTTACGCCTACCTCCTGTAATATAAAATATAACAAGTTCCTTGAATTTAAAAAAAAATCAAGGTTACTGTGATTAAGCAATCTTAAAATTAAGATCTCAAAACAAACAGCCATATCAAAATAGGTATTATAGTGCTGTTGGGTGTAGACCAGGGAACACTAAATAATGGGAAGGAGATGGATGAACAAATTTGCACACAGATTTCAGAAAGATCTAAAAACATAGGAGACATGTTAAGAGGTACCAGCCTAATCTAACCTGGGATAAGAGCAAAATACAGGGCAAAAAGAGGGTGGAACTGGACAAGAGGAACATATTTCTCAAGAGAACTTTTGGGAAACAGTGATCCAGTATCATTAGGTTTATAGTAGTTTAGAAAGGGACAGTCAAAGGTTAATACAGTCAACATAAAAATGATTAATGATAGTTGGATGAAGAGAACTTTGACTCAGACAGAAGGAAAATTATAGCAAATAATAGCAACCAACTGCAAATAAGTAATGGAAGAAGGGCCAAGTTGGCACAGATGGAGTGAACCACATGTGGAAAGGAAGGACATTTAAGTCTAAGGGTTCTATAATGACTGAAGATATGGACGTTAATGTTAAACACTAAATGACTTAGAGTCATAGAGTCATAGAGATGTTCAGCATGGAAACAGACCCTTCGGTCCAACCCGTCCATGCTGACCAGATATCCCAACCCAATCTAGTCCCACCTGCCAGCACCCGGCTTATACCCCTCCAAACCCTTCCTATTAATATACCCACCCAAATGCTTCTTAAATGTTGCAATTGTACTAGCCTCCACCACTTTCTCTGGCAGCTCATTCCATACCTGTACCATCCTCTGTGTGAAGTAGTTGCCCCTTAGGTCTCTTTTATATTTTTCTCCTCTCACCCTAAACATACAACCTCTAGTTCTGGTCTCCTCCACCCAAGGAAAAAGACTTTGCCTATTTACCCTATCCATGCCCCTCATAATTTTGTAAACCTCTATAAGGTCACCCCTCAGCCTCTAACGTTCCAGGGAAAACAGCCCCAGTCTGTTCAGCCTCTCCCTATAGCTCAAATCCTCCAACCCTGGCAACATCCTTGTAAATCTTTTCTGAACATTTTCAAGTTTCACAACATCTTTCTGATAGGAAGGAGACCAGAATTGCACGCAATATTCCAACAGTGGCCTCGTCAATGTCCTGTACAGCCACAACATGACCTCCCAACTCCTATACTCAATACTCTGACCAATAAAAGAAAGCATACCAAATGCCTTCTTCACTATCCTATCTACCTGCGGCTCCACTTTCAAGGAGCTATGAACCTGCACTCCAAGGTCTCTTTGTTCAGCAACACTCCCTTGGACTTTACCATTAAGTGCATAAGCCCTGCTAAGATTTGCTTTCCCAAAATGCAGCACCTCGCATTTATCTGAATTGAACTCCATCTGCCACTTCTCAGCACATTGGCCCATCTGGTCCAGATCCTGTTGTAATCTGAGGTAACCTTCTTCGCTGTCCACTACACCTCCAATTTTGGTGTCATCTGCAAACTTACTAACTGTACCTCTTTGGCTCGCATCCAAATCATTTATGTAAATGACAAAAAGTAAAGGACCTAGCACTGATCCTTGTGGCACTCCCTGGTCACAGGCCTCCAGTCTGAAAAACAACCCTCCACCACCACCCTCTGTCTTCTACCTTTGAGCCAGTTCTGTATCCAAATGGCTAGTTCTCCCTGTATTCCATGAGATCTAACCTTGCTAATCGGTCTTCATGGGGAACCTTGTCGAACGCCTTACTGAAGTCCATATAGATCGAATCTACTGCTCTGCCCTCATCAATCCTCTTTGTTACTTCTTCAAAAAACTCAATCAAGTTTGTGAGACATGATTTCCCACACACAAAGCCATGTTGACTATCCCTAATCAGTTCTTGCCTTTCCAAATACATGTACATCCCTCAGGATTCCCTCCAACAACTTGCCTACCACCGACATCAGGCTCACTGGTCTATAGTTTCCTGGCTCGTCCTTACCACCCTTTTTAAACAGTCGCACCACATTTGCCAACCTCCAGTCTTCCAGCACCTCTCCTGTGATTATTGTTGACACAAATATCTCAGCAAGAGGCCCAGCAATCACTTTCAAGCTTCCCACAGAGTTCTCCAATACAGCTGATCAGGTCCTGGGGATTTATCCACCTTTAACTGTTTCAAGACATCCAGCACTTCCTCCTCTGTAATCTGGGCATTTTGCAAGATGTCACCATCTATTTCCCTCCAGTCCATATCTTCCATATCCTTTTCCACAGTAAATACTGATGCAAAATACTCATTTAGTATCTCCCCCATTCAAAAAAGGGATAAATCCAGAAATTACAGATCAGTTAAATTAACATCAACCTTTGAGAGATAGCAGTCCAGCACAAAATTAATTGATATAGATGTAGACTAACTAAACAACAACTGGTGCAGGAAGGAAAATTATCTGCAAATTGATTGGACACTTTGAGGTATGAACAAGTTGGTAAAGGTACTGCAATGACATCAAAAGGTGTATGACATCGTCCCATACGATGTTACCAAGACTGAATCCCTGAGATAGAAGGAGTAATGGCAGTGGGTATGTTACAGGATGAAAAGTACAGCATAGTGGTCAGTAGCTACTTTTCAGGCTGGTGGATACTGTATAATTTTGTATCTCAAAGATCCAACGTTGGCATTTATTACTCAGAAATGGAACAAACAACAAGGAAGATATAGCAGTCTCTAGAAGAAGAGGCTACTGAAATGGTCAGAGCTAGCAAGTAAAATGCAATGTGGGAAATCATAAAGTGATGTAAACTACATTATTAGATAGTGTTTATAAATCAGATAGAGAATGTAGAGTGCTATGGCCAATGGGGGTATCTTCCGTCAGTACTATTTATCATTTACTACATGATGAAGTATCGGGAGATATGGACAATCTGCTTAAAACATGGGATCAGGATTTGGGACCAGAAATCTCTCTAGAAACGTGGAATGACATTTGGGAAAATGCCAGAAAAATCACTATCTGCAACAGAACTCAGGCCATTCAGCTGAAGATACTTCATAGGGCCCATATAGCACCGGATCAGTGGGAAAATTTAAGGCAGGAGCATCTCCAATGTGTCCCAAATGTAAAATAGAGGTGGGCACTCTTGTACATTGCCTATGGACCTGTCATAAGATCCGTAGATATTGAACTAAAGGAGCAAGTGCTCTGACAGAAATCTTAGGAACAGAAATTAGAGTGGACCCTGTATCTCTCCTTTTGGGCTTTTCGAAATTACCCTCCCTGGATATGCACGGGAAGAGATTATTTTCTATTCTCTCTTTCTGTGCAAGGAAAAATATTTTGGTAAACTGGGTGGCTGAGGGCCCCCCCGGACTTTCAAATTGGCCCAGATTAATCATGGAATGTATTCCCCTTGACTTCCTTACAAATATGGTGCACCGAAAGACCGAATTATTCCATAAAATATGGCAGCCCTTCTTGAATTATATAAATATAGATATTTCGGCTATCCTAACATGGGCTTTTATTTAATTGAGATGGTGAACCTGTGGTCTGGGGCCCCTTGGGAGAGGAATCCCGCACAAATACAGGTTTTATTACATTTGATGTTAATACATTCCGAGCATGTATCTCACTACCCAATTTGTGTTATCCGTCGGGTTTTTTTTTCTCCTATTTGAATGTAACAGACTTAATTATACACTCTGGTTAGTTGTAGGTTAGATTAGTAGTTAGTTGAGTTTTGTTTCTTTTCTCTCTGTAATTTTCTTTTGTTAAATTTTGGTTATTATTTATTTAAGATTTAATTGTATATCAATGTTTATACTTGGGTTTTTTTAATCTTGTAAACTTGTAAAAATGTTAAATTTTCAGTAAAAAATCTATAAAAAAATAAAGTGATGTAGACTAAATGGTAAAAGTTTTTAAAAGAGGTGGAGGGACTGAAAGGTTTACCTACACAGTTCTTTAAAAGCAGCACGGCAAGCGGATAAAACTATTCAAAAGCATCTGGGATTTATTAATGTAGCGATAGTGCATAGAAGCAAGGATATTACGTTAAACATTTATACATCACCAAATATCCCTCAGCTTGTGCCAAATTCTGGGCACCTTACTTTGTATAATATCATGACCTTGGAGAGGGTGGGAAGATGATTTGAGGTGAGGGAGTTCAGACATGGAGAAAGACTGAGAAAATTGGATTATTCTGTTTATGACCAAAGGTTAAAGTATGTAGACAGACGGCCGAGGGGAGAGGCCATTTTGGATTTGTGCTCGACAATGAGCCAGGACAGGTGTCAGATCTCGTGATGCGAGAGCACTTTGGTGAAAGTGATCACAACTGCCTCACATTTAACGTAGCCTTGGAGGGAGAAAGGAGCAGTTACCAAAGAAATATATTTAATTAGGGAAAAGGAAATTATGATGCTATCAGACAGGAGTTGAGAAGTACAGACTGGGAGCTATTGCTCCACAGAAAGGGCACCGCAGACATATGAAGACAATTTAAGGAGCAGTTGTTGTGAGTGATGCACGAATTTGTTCCACTGAGACAGGTAAGAAGGGGTAAGATTAAGGAACCTTGGATGACGAGAACAGAGGAACTTCTCGTCAAAAGGAAGAAAGCAGCTTACGTAAGATGGAGGAAGCAAGGGTCCAGCACAGCTTTAGCCGATTACAGGCTTGCTAGAAAGGAGCTCAGAAATGGACTGAGGAGAGCCAGGAGGAGGCACAAAAAAGGCTTGGCAAGAAGGATTAGGCAGAACCCAAAGGCATTTTATTCATATGTGGGGAATAAGTGAATGATCAGGGAAAAGGTAGGGAAGATCAGGGATAGCGGAGGGAACTTGTGTGTGGAATCTGAGCAGATAGGGGAAGCCCTAAATGAGTTTTTTGCTTCAGTTTTCACCAAGGAAAGTGAACTTGTGGTAAATGAAAACTTAGAGGAGCTGGGATACAGTCTTGACTAGATCAAGATTGATGAAGTTGATGTGTTAGAGGCTTTGGGAAACATTAAGATTGATAAGTCCCCAGGGCCAGACCAGCTTTATCCTAGGCTGCTCTGGGAAGCGAGAAAGGAGGTTGCTAAGCCGCTGGCAAGGATATTTGCCTCCTCACTCTCCACAGGAGTTGTATCGGAGGATTGGAAGGAGGCAAATGTTGTTCCTCTTTTCAAGAAGAGTAATAGGGAAATCCCTGGCAACTATAGACTAGTCAGTCTTACGTCTGTTGTCAGCAAAGTTTTGGAAAGAATTTTGAGGGATAGGATTTATGATTATTTGGCAAAGCATAGTGTGATTAAAGGAAGTCAGCCTGGATTTGTGAGGGGCAGGTCATGCCTCACAAATCTTATTGAGCTCTTTAAGGAGGTGTCAAGACAGGTCAACAATGGTCAAGCAGTGGATGTGGTGTATATGGACTTCAGAAGGCATTTGATAAGGTTCCCTATAGTAGACTCATTCATAAAGTCAGGAAGCATGGGATACAGAGAGATTTGGCTATCTGGATTCAGAATTGGGTGGTTGACAGAAGGCAGATAGTGGTTGTAGATGGAAAGTATTCTGCCTGGAGGCCAGTGTTGAGTGGGGTCCCACAGGGCTCTGTTCTTGGGTCTCTACTCATTGTAGTTTTTATAAATGACTTGGATGAGGAGGTTGAGGGGTGAGTTAGTAAATTTGCAGATGACACAAAGGTTGGAGGTGTCATCGATGGTATAGAGGGCTACTGCAGGCTGCAGCGCGACATAGACAGAATGCAGAGCTGGGCTGAGAAATGCCAGATGGAGTTCAACCTGCTTAAATGCGAAGTGATGCATTCTGGAAGGTTGAACGCAAATGCTGCATATAGGATTAAAGACAGGATTCTTGGCAGTGTGGAGGAACAGAGGGATCTGGGTGTGCAAGTACATAGATCCCTCAAAGTTGCCACCCAAGTGGATAGATTAGATTAGATTAGATTACTTACAGTGTGGATACGATTGTTAAGAAAGCATATGGTGTTTTGGCTTTCATTAACAGGACGATCGTGTTTAAGAGCTGTGAGGTTTTGCTGCAGTTCTACAAGTCCCTGGTGAGACAACACTTGGAATATTGTGTCCAGTTCTAGTTGCCCTACTATAGGAAAGATACAGAGGCTTTGGAGAGGGTGCAAAGAAGGTTTACCAGGATGCTGCCTGGACTGGAGGGCTTGCCTTGTGCAGAAAGGTTGAATAAACTTGGACTTTTCTCTCTGGAGAGAAGGAGGAAGAGAGGAGACCTGATCGAGGTGTACAAGATAATGAGAGGAATAGATAGAGTGAATAGCCAGAGACTTTTCCCCAGGGCAGGATTGACTGGTACGAGGAGTCTTGGTTGGAGATATTAGGAGGAAGGAATAAAGGAGACATCAGAGGTAGGTTCTTTATTCAGAGACTTGTGAATGCATGGAATGCGTTGCCAGCGGTGGTGGTGGAAGCAGAGTCATTGGGGAAATTTAAGCAATTGCTAGACATGCACATGGATAGCAGTACGTTGAGGGATGCTTGGGTAAATTACTATATTTTACGTTAAGATTAAACCTCGGCACAACATCGTGGACCAAAGGGCCTGTTCTGTGCTGTACTTTTCTATGTTCTTTGTTCTATGTTCTATGTTAATACAGGTATTCAGAATTGGGAGTAAGTTAGAAGAAATTGGCAAGAAGCTTAATAATGAAAGGAAGCATACTTTCGGCATTATTTTGAAAAGATATTAGGTAAGAATGGAAAATGCTGGAAACATTCATTAGCTCAGGCAGCATCTGTGGAATGAGATTCAGAGTTAAGGGACAGAACCTGACGCCCTATTCTGAGGTGTGTTTGCTTGATGGGGCATTTAATCAAGCAGGAGGGTGTTGACCCTTCTGCCTTCCTTTCGCTGCCCCCATTAAGTCTGGAGCTGGAAGGCTCCACCATTTATAGAAACCCTTAAGTAGTCAATGAATGCCAACTTGAGGATTTCATTCTGCTGTTGCTTGTATTCAGCCAGCAGCGTGTGGGAGAGCTAGCACTTGGGGAGCTCAAAAACTAACAGCCCACCTGGCTGTGGAATTCTCATTCAAAGGTACAGTACCTCATCCAGAGCACTGCCTTTGCTGCAGGCTGCACTCTCCCTCATCCCCACCAACCCTCACTCACCTCTGACCTGGGCTCTTCACAGATCTTGCCTACTTGCTCAGCTGCCGGTCTCTGGTTGTCCAGCCACTCCTGGGACACTTCTGGCCTTCACATCCTTGATTCAGGGAAAGATGCATTATGATCCAATTAAGTACCTGATGGGTCTCTCACTGCTTTCCATCCAATGGGCAAGATCCTCATCAAATCATTATTTGGGGTGACACAGTGGCTCAGTGGTTAGCACTACTGCCTCACAGCACTAGGGTCCCAAGTTTGATTCCAGCCTTGGGTGACTGTGTGAAGTTTTCACATTCTCCCTGTGTCTGTATGGGTTTTCTCCCACAGTACAAAGATGTGCAGGTCAGGTGAATTGGCCATGCTAAATTGCCTATAGTGTTCAGCGCTTTAGTCAGAGGGAAGAGGGTTACTCTTCAGAGGGTTGGTGTGGATTGGTTGGGCTGAAGAGCCTGGTTACACACTGTAGAGAATCTAATCTAAAAAATCTCTGCTGAATATCATCAAATGTTCCAGATCAATGACCTTTATGTCAGAGTTTGACTGCATATTTTTAAAATTCATTCATGGGCTGTGGGTGCCACTGAATAGGTCAGCATTTATTACCCATCCCTAGTTGTCCAGAGGGCAAGTTAAGAGTCAATCATTGCTGTTGGGTCTGGAGTCATGTGTAGGCCAGAGCAGGTAAGGATGGTAGTTTCCTTCCCTAAAGGATACTAGTGAACCAGATTGGATTTTATGACAGCTGCAAATGTGTTGCTGGTCAAAGCACAGCAGGCCAGGCAGCATCTCAGGAATAGAGAATTCGACGTTTCAAGCATAAGCCCTTCATCAGGAATAAGAGAGAGAGAGCCAAGCAGGCTAAGATAAAAGGTAGGGAGGAGGGACTAGGGGGAGGGGCGATGGAGGTGGGATAGGTGGAAGGAGGTCAAGGTGAGGGTGATAGGCCGGAGTGGGGTGGGGGCGGAGAGGTCAGGAAGAGGATTGCAGGTTAGGAGGGCGGTGCTGAGTTGAGGGAACCGACTGAGACAAGGTGAGGGGAAGGGAAATGAGGAAACTGGAGAAATCTGAATTCATACCTTGTGGTTGGAGGGTTCCCAGGCGGAAGATGAGGCGCTCCTCCTCCAGCCGTCGTGTAGTTGTGTTCTGCCGGTGGAGGAGAAGTGGCGACGCATGGCTGCAAGGGTGGAGCGGAGGATCCGGAGGGAGGTCTGTTGCTGGAGGCTACGGATTTGTTGTAGGTACAGGTTGTCCTGGTTGGATCCAAATTTTGTTGGTTGGAATGTAGTTCGGAGTCCGTGTGGGATCAGTCGGTTCTGTAGACAGGTGCTGAGGAAGGAGATGTGGCTGTGGTAACGAGTCTGTTTGAGAACGTGGCTGAAGAGTTTCTGTGCAGAGGAGATGACCTGGGGGGTGCAGTGAGAGAGGGACTCACTGAAATCCTTGTAGAGGGAGGAAGAGAGCTTCTTCAAGGAAGGCATCCTTGTAAGAGGATTCGCAGTAGGTTAAAATCTTCGAGTAAAAAATATGACAATTAACAATGGTTTCATGGTCATCATTAGGCATTTAATTCCAGATATTTATTGAATTTAAATTCTACTTTTTGCCATGGCAGACTTCGAGCCCGGGTCCCCAAAACATTAGCAGGAACTTTGGATTAACACTCTAGCGATATGATCACTAAGCCATCACCTCCCTCGCCTGCTTGAAACAAAATTGCATTGTTATGGAGAAAAAGTGGGTGAGCTTGACAAGTAGGATTCTGCTTCGATGGCCTGCAGAGGTATGACGGACCAAATGGCTTTCACCTGTGCTGTTTGGTTATAGAGTCATAGAGATGAACAGCATGGAAACAAATCCTTTGATCCAACTCATCCATGATGACCAGATATCCTAAACTAATCTAATCCTATTTTCCAGCACTTGGACCATATCCCCCCAAACCCTTCCTATTCATATACTCATTCAGATGCCTTTTAAATATTGTAATTGTACCATCCTCCATCACTTCCTCTGACAGCTCATGCATACATGCACCACCATCTGCGTGAAAAAGTTGTCCTTAGATTGCTTTTAATTTTTCCCCTCTTGCACTCTAGTTCTGGATTCCCCACCTCGAGGAAAAGACATTGTCTATTTATCCTATCATGCCCCTCATGATTTTATAAACCTCTATAAGGTCATCCCTCAGCCTCCAACACTCCAGATAAAACAGCCCCAGACTATGCATCCCTCTCCTTAAAGCACAAATCCTCCAACCCTGGCAACATTCTTGTAAATCTTTTCTGAACCATTTCAAGTTTCACAACACCCTTCCGATAGGAAGGAGGCCAGAATTGTACACAATATTCCAAAAGTGGCTTAACCAATGTCTTGTACAGCTGCAACATGACCTCCCAACTCCTGAACTCAATGCTCTGACCAGTAAAGAAAATCAATTTCAGGTTGATACAATATCAAGCAAAAGTACAATATGCTCAATGTACTGGAAAGAATTCAAGTATTTGAAAGATTAAATAAGGCTGGTGGAGAAAATTGTGGAAAAGAAGGGTAAATGGCACATTATGCAACTTACAAAATCACAGCTTTTCGATTGTAGCAAAGACTGGTCCAGCTAAAATGTCATTTGCCTATCCATGGCATTTAGAGTTCCATCATTGTGTAAATGACAAGACATATCATCTTGATGGGACATTAATGGATTCCTTGGCAGTATAATGATTATATTCCTGAGTTAATAATCCAGAATTTCAAATTTCAAATCTTGCCATGAAAGTTTGAGAATTTGAATTCAGTTTAAGGTGTGTGATAACAAACAGTGCTATCAGTAATAGCTCAGTACTGTTCTTCACAGCAGATCTAATTGTTTGCATCCTGACCTCTGAGCTGAAGCTCTGATAGGTTCACCACATATCCAGATAATTTGATTATCAAAGTGTAAATCTTTCCACTAACACTATGGCAGAGAATCAGTTTAGCTCAGTTAGCTATATTGTTGGTTTGTAGAGGAGTATAATGCTAACAATATGGGTTCAATTCCCATCACTGGTTTGAGGTTACTATGAAGGACTCTTCTTCCCATGCCTGAGGTCTGGTGGCCCTCAGGTTGAATCACTATCAGTTACTGCTCCCTCTAATGAGACAGCAGCCCCTATGGTCTGGTAAGACCATGGTGATGCACAATGGCAAGCATTACATGTGGGAAAGCCTTCCTCTCAGCCATATTTGATGCATCTGCACTAAGCACATGCTTTGTCTGCTTCAATTATTGCCAGTTGTAGGAAAGCCTCCAAAATGTTAGAGGAAGGAAACCTAACATTTTAATCTAGTCTGGCCTTTATGTGACTCCATTCCCATATCAACACAGTTGACTCAACTGTCTTCTGATTTGGCTTCCTCAGTCTGTGCTGCTAGCACATGTGCTCTCTTTTTCTCAGGATCACTGGTTTCAAAAATCTTTAAACAGTGGATCACAATGCACTCTCTTCAAGTTGCTCCCCTGCAGTATACTCAAACTGCCAATTTTTTTGTCTTTTCTCTTAACTTATCTCTCTCATTTAAGTTCTTTTTTGTCCTCTTCACAACTTACTTTCCTATATATCTTTCTAACATCATCAAATGTATCAACCATATATTCAGTCCCTTTTATATCATTTATTTAGGTAGTAACTAACTGAGGCCCCAATACTGATCCTTCAGGTAAGTCGCTTTTTACATCCTACCAGCCTGGAAATTTATGTCTACACTCTGCTTCCCATGAGGGAAGAAGTCTTCGATCCATGCTGATACATTACAACTCATACCGTGAGTTCATATTTTCAACAGTAACATTTGACTTGGTACCTTTTAAAATGTTTTCTGGAAATAGATAACCTTTCTACCTACATTGTCAAAGAATTCCAATATATTATTTTCCCTTTCACAAAGCCACATTGTTTCTGCCTGACGGAGTTATGAGTCTGCAAGGGGAAGGTGACGGACTGGTGATATTATCACAGGACGGTTACTCCAGCGACCCAGGAAATGTTCCAGGGACCTGGGTTCGAATCCCACCACACAGACGGTGGAATTTGAATTCAATAAATACCTGGAATTAAGAATCGAATGACTACTATGCATCCATTGCCAAGTTTTGGAAAAGTCTATCTGATTCACTGATGTCCTTTAGGGAAGGAAATGGCCATGCTTACCTGGTCTGGCCTACATAGACTCCAGACCCACAGTAATGTGGTTGACTCTTAACTGCCCTCTGGGCAATTAGGGATGGGCAATAAATGCTGCCTAGCCAGCAACACCCTCATCCTGTTACAGAATAAAGGCAAAAAAAGGGAGTCCCATTGGAACCTTCTGAATAATAGATTCCAGCACCTGTCCTTTGACAGCTTATAGACTAACCAGCCTATAATTTTTTCTGTCCCTCTCCTTTTGTGAATAAAGGTTTCTAATCTGGGACATTTCCAAACATGAGGGAGTTTTAGAAAGGTAAGATTAATGTATCTCCTACCTCAGCAGTCACTTATTTTAACATCCTACGATTAAGTCATTCAGGGCCAGGGGGTCTTGTTATATTTTAGCTCTAATAGTTTTCTTGGCACCTTTCACTGGTGGCTGTAATTGTTCTCAGCTCAAACAGGATATAGTGTTTTCTCCCTCAAACAGAAGGTGAAATTCAATCATATCATGATCACTGTTACCTACCGATGCCTTTACTGTGAAATCACTAATTGTTCCCGTTTTAATGCAAAACATTGGATTGAGCCTGGTAAGTGTTTTGCATGCACCAGGTAATGGCTTTCTCAATGAGAGAGAATCAATTATCTCCATGTGACATTCAATGACAATACCATTGCTAAATCCTCCACCATCATCATCCTGGGTAACTATTGACTAGAAACTGAAGTGGACCAACCATATATAGGTTAAAAATTGCAGTGGGTAATTCTGACTTCTCAAAGCCTGTCTACCATCTACAAGGCTCAAGGCAGTGGTGTGATAGAACACTCTCTACATGCCTGGTTGATTGCAATACCAACACCAAGAGCTCAGTGTCATCCAAGACAAAGCAGCTTGACTGATGCCTTATTCATCACCTCAAACATTCTCTTCCTTCATCTTTGACACACAGAGGCAACAGGGTGTAGTATCATAGAAGCATTACAGTGCAGACAGAGACGATTCAGTCCATCAAGTCTGCACTGACCCTTTAAAGAGCATCCCACCCAGACCCACAATCCTCATTTTACCATGGCTTATCCAGCTAACCTGCACATACCTGGACTGTGGAAGGAAGCTGGATCATCCGGCAGAAACCCACATAAACACAGGGAGAACATGCAAACTCCACAGAGATAGAATAAAACCTGCATCCTTGGAGCAATGAGGCAGTAGTGCTAACTATTGTGTCACCATGCAGTCCATATCTACAAGATGCTCAACAGCAACCTGCCAAATATCCAACAGTTTATGAAACTTCAACCTCTACTACTTTGAAATACAGGGCAGCAAGTGCACAGGAACACCACCAGTTGCAAAATTGGCAGCAAGGGAGCCATCATCCTGACTTAGAGCTATATCATAATTCATTCACTATAATTGATCATAGTTTTGGAGCTCCCTTCCCAACAGAACTGCAAATGATACTAAGCCAGGGAGAATAGCGAATTTTGAGGATGATGTTGAATGACTTGGAGAGACATTGGCATTTTAGTAAAATAGGCAGATATCTGGCAGATGAATTTCAATGCAGAGAAATATGAGGTAATGCATTTTGATAGAAGAAACACAGAGAGACAACACAGGTTCAATGGTACAAGCATGGGGGGAGTTCAGGAGCAGAGGGATCCCGGGTTCAAAGTGCATAATTCTCTCAAGGTGGCCAGGCAAGTTGAAACAGTTGAAACAGGCTCATAGGATTCTTGGAATTTTAAATAGATGCATAGAGTATAAAAGTAAGGAAGTGATGCAACATCTCTACAAATCATAAGGGAGTTAAAACCCTGAAGAGAGTGTAAAGGAAATTTTCTTGAGTGATAAAAAGAATGAGGGATTTTAGATATCAGGAAAAGATTAGAGTATTTGGATTTATTCTCCTTGAAGATTAAGAGGTGGCCTTATTAATATGGTCAAAATTATGAACAATTTTGGCAGGGTAAAGGAGGATATTCTATTTCAACTAGTTGGTTCATTAATAGCTAAGAGTCAAAATTTCAAGACTACTAGCAAGAGAGTTGGAGTGAGATGAGGAGAAACTTTACTCATAAGTTGTTATGATTTGGAATGCACGACCCGAGAGAATGATGGAGGTGGATTCCATAAGAGGTTTTAAAAGAGAGGTAGATATATATTTGAAAGTGATGAAAGTAAAAGAGGGCTACGGAGATAAAGCTGGAGAATGGGACAAGCTGGGTAGGTCTTTCAGGCGCCGGTACAGACATAATAGTCCAATTGGCCCCCTTCTGTACTGTAAGATTCTACGATTCTAGAATGGGATTTTTATTTCAAAAGGAATCAACTCTAAAATTAGGGAAGTTTGTTATAACTATATAAGGCACAAACCAGGCCTCAGCTGGAACATTTTGAAGAGCTTTGGGACCCTTATCTAAGGAAAGATATACTGTTTATGGAGGCATGGACTGTCTTGTGAGGAAACATAGAGTAGATCGATCCTGTAGTCTTTGGAAGGTACAAAAATGAGAAGTGATGTATTGAGATATATAAAATTCTTAGAGGACTTGACAGGCTAGAAGTTGAGAGATTGCTTCTCCTATGGGAGAGTCTAGTACTAGAGAGCATAATTTCAGAATAAAGGGTAAAATATTTAAGGCATAGATGAGGAGGAATTTCTTCTTTCAGAGGATAGTGAATTGTTGAATTCTTTACCACTAGGGGGCTTTTGAGGCTGGGGCATTAAGTATATTCAAGGCTGAGATAGACAGATTTTTAATCAGCAAAGGAATCAAGGGTAATGGGTAAAAGGCACGAAAGTGGAATTGAAGATTGCAAGATCAGTCGTGATCTCATTGAATAGCAGAGTAGACTCGATGGGCTGAATGGCCTACTTCTGTTCCTAAATCTTATGGTCTTATAGCAATGTGGGTGTACTTACAAGATGGACAGCAGCGTTTCCAAGGTTGCTCATTAGAGATAGACAAACATACAGGTTATCAGTAGGTGTCGGCCATTGGCCTCTTGATTCTCCTCCATCATACATGTGATCATTGCTGATCCACAGTCCTTCCCCCATAACTTTTCATATGCTAGCTTATCAAGAATCTACCTACCTCTGCATTAAGAATATTCAAGGACTTTGTTTCCATTGCCTTATGAAGAAGAAGGTTCCAAAGATTCATGACCCTCTCTGAGAAAAAAATTCTCCTTAGCTCAGCCTTAAATGGACAACACTTACTTTGAAACAGTAACCCATTTCTAGATTCTCCCTCCAAGTGGAAAAAACCTGTCAAGACCTCTCAAGATCTTATATTTCAATTAAGTCCTTTTACTCTTCGAAACACCAATAGATATAAATCAAGTCTGTCTAATCATTCCTCAGAAGAGAACTCAAAATTTCAGGATGTAGTCTGTTATAACTTCTCTGAACTGTTTCCTTAAATAAGGAGACCCATACTCTATACACCACATATGGTCTCAATGGGGTCCTGTATAATTGAAGTATAATCTCCCTAACTCTTTATTCAATTCCGTTCGCAATAAGATCATTTCTCATGAATAATAAAACAGTTTCAGATTATTAGATTTTTTTTCATGCGTTAATTCAACAATCAGGATCTCATACATTTCTAAAGCTACTGTATGATTGAAATTTTATACATAACTTGAGAAACTCCGAGGAACATTTGGTATTTAAAATTCAAAGGAGAGTCTGACTCAGTATAACAAACTATAATAACCCTGTTTTAACTACTGATCCAAATTTTGTCAACATCTTAAATATATACTAGTGTGTTTATTTGAATAGTTAGGGAATATTCTGATGCCATTTCCCTCTTTTGTTCACCACCTGATGCAAATCTGTTATTTGTATGCAAGATAAAGAAAGAAACTATATTGCTGAGACCGTGACACCATCGGCTGTTCATGGTATCATTATGATTGTAATGAATTAATAAACTGTTTGCTTTTATCTGTTTGCTTTCTGGATGTGGATAACATTGGTGGTATTTCTTACTCATTGATGGCTGTGTTCAGAGCATTAAAATGTCAGCCTGTCATGTGGCATGGAAATTGCATGCAATCCAAATCAGGTTACATTCTTTCTCAGCTGGTTATGAGTGAGATCGGCTTGTTATAGAGACATGTATTAACCATTTAAAATGTGATAATGGGAGAAAATGGGACCTCTGAACACAAAGAATAGTACTTACCGACAGCATACAATCTCCTTCCTTTCACTTTACGAATTGATACAATTAATCAATAAGCAGTCTTTAGTTCTAAGCGCTGGTTGGTTAAATGCAACTTGATTTTACAGTATCAGGAGCTCATTCTGGTATCCTGCTTTCTATCTTCACTAGAAACAAGAGCAGGAATAGTCACTGGGCCTCTCAAGCCTGCAACATTATTCAATACTATCATGAATGCTTAATGGCCTTAACTCGACTTTTCTGTTTCTCATACAACCTGTACAGTGTGGAAAAAGGCCATTCAGCCCATCAATTTGCACTTACCCTCCAACCAAACTCACCCTATCTCTGTAACAGCACTTTACTGTGGCTAATCTAGCTGGCCTACATATCTCTGGAACAACAAGGCAACTTAGCTGGCCAATACACCCAACCTGCACATGTTTGGATTATGGGAGGAACCCCATAGTCACAGGTAGAATGTGTAAACTTCATACAGACAGTCACCTGAGGCTGGAATCGAACCTTGGTCCCCAAAGCTACAAGGCAGTAATGGTAACCATTGGGCCACTGCTCTGCCAATCGTGCAAATCCCTTATAAAACAAAAGTCCATCTAACGCACCTTTGAATATGTTCAATGACCTGGTGCCCACAGCTCTTTAGGCTGAAGAATTCTGAAGTTAACAACTCTCTAAGAGAAGAAATGCCTCTTCATCTCTATTTATCATTGGTTGTTGAAACACTGAACAGAAAATATTGAATCACTTTGCTTTTTAGTGAAACAAAATCTTGATCAAAGGAGTTCCTTACCTTCTAATTCCTCACGAGTCCTTTTTCTGTCTGCTGAGAGTACAGCATGTAACTTTTATCCCCCACTGCCAACATTCTGGGGAATTACCATTGACCAGAGACTCAACTGGCTCACTACGTATACATAGTGACTACAAGAACAGGTCAAAGGCTGGCAATGCTGTGGAACTCACCCCCGAACCCCCAAAGCCTATCCACAAGGCACAAGTCAGGAGTGCGAAGGAATATTCCCCACTTGCCTGGATAGGTGCAGCCCCAACAACACTCAAGAAGCTTGGCATTATCAGGGACACAGCAGCCTTCTTGATTGGCACCACATCCACAAGCATCCACTCCTTCCACCATCAATGCTCAGTAGTAGCAGTGTGTATTATTCTACAAAACTTGCTGCAAATATTCACCGAAGACCCTCAGACAACACCTTCTAAATGCATGACCCCTCCGTCTTGAAGGACAAGTGCAGCAGATACATGGGAATACCACCACCTTCAAGTTCCCCTCCAAGTGACTCACTATCCTGAGTTGGAAATATATTGCTGTTCCTTCACTGTTGCTAGGTCAAAATCCTGGAAGTCCTTCATAATAGCATTGTGGGTCAACCCACAGCAGGTGGACTACAGTGATTGAAAAAGGCAGCTCACCACCAGCTTCTCAAGATAAAAACAATGACAGTAGATGCTGGAAACCAGAGTCTAGATTAGAGTGGTGCTGGAAAAGCACAGCAGGTCAGGCAGCATCCGAGGAGCAGGAAAATCGACGCTTCAGGCAAAAGCACCCTGCTTCTATTCCAGATGAATGGCTTTTGCCTGAAACATCAATTTTCCTGCTCCTTGGACGCTGCCTGACCTGTTGTGCTTTTCCAGCACCACTTTAATCTAGACCACCTTTTCAAGGGCAAGTGGGGATGGGCAATAAATGCTGGCCAGCCAGTGACACCCACACCTCACAAATGAATTTTAAAAAGTGAAACAATGGCAACATAAATTGCAACATGTCAAGTATCCTTTTCATAGAAAAATGGTCCAAGATGTCCCACAAGAGCATTATCAAAGAAATTTGTCACTGATTAACATCAGGGGAGATTAGGCTAGCTCAATCAGAGAAGGAAGAGGGAGAGGTAGAGAGACAGAACAGGAATAGAGTTCCAGAGCTAAGGGTTTAAAACTGAAGGCACATATACCAAAGGCAGAACAACAAAAATATGGGAATGTGCAAAATGTCAGAATTGGAAGAATACAGAGAATGTGGAAGAGTGTCAAACTCAAGGAGGAAAGGAAGTGGTTAGATCTTGAGAAGAGTTAAAAACAAGAAGATTTTTATTGCCAGACCTGGAGCCAATGTAAATCAGTGAGCATCGGAGTGACAGGTGAACAGAGCTTGTTGCAAGTTGAGATGCAGATAGTAGAGAATTGTAAGAGCTCAATTGCATCCAGTTTATGGTATGATGGTTCATATGTCACCTATTTTAATGGCATTATTACTGGCTCCTCTCCCTTCCTGGTTCATGTATGGTCTAGAATTTTAAAACATACTGTCAGCTTGAAATTTCTCTATGATATTCCTCATAAATGAGATGCAGGTCGTCCTAAAGGTTTTGATTTTCCTTCAAATGCATTCTTTCTCATTGATTCAATTTGCTTATGAGTCCGGTAACCATTGAATATCATGAAAGATTCAGATTCATAAACAGCATTTGCTGTCATCATTTATTCACTCATCAATAAGGAAAGATTTCCTCTGCTATTTGTCGAAAACCATAACTCCGTGTTCTGCAATTTTGCCAGAGTTAATGCTTCTTGTAAAAACATCAATTTCATTTTATGAGATGTGTCATCACAATACAATCATTTATTTTTCAAGGAGTATGCAAAAGAATTTATTATAAAGACATTTCAAGTCAAACTGAGTCATTGCTTATTTGTTGCTAAACCTTTCTTCAAATCTGACTTTTTAATTGCCACCAATTTAGTGTGTGTGATTTCTTACTTCTGTTCTTGAGTAAACTGTCTGTGTCAAACCTTAAAAAAAATTGTTAATTTTTTTGTAGTCTGGTCAGCTTTATCTCAAAACTCCTGTAACTAACTGAAGATAACATCTCTTAGAATCTAACTGTCCTCTGCAAGTTCTGATGGTTTAAAGATTGCAATATACTATCTACTGGACACTTGCATGATATCATGGTTAGTCTGGAGGATGAACAAAAGGAGGGACACTTGATGTACTGTGGCATCGAACTACATTTTTTTTAAAGAAAGCACTAATATCTGAAAATTTGAAAAATCCATAAACTTACCTTACCTCCTCATGTTAAATCATTATTCCTTTCCTGACACTGGTTCCCCCAAACAGAATCAGCTTCCACCACCACTGTGCCACTTTGTTTACTTTGGTGGGAGCCCTCTGATTTCTGTCCCAAGTAGCCAGTCCTGTCTCCATGTCATAATGAAGACCCTTCTTATACCTTAAGTTTGTGGCCCTTTGCTTGGATTCACTTTCAATCATTAGTAGAAAGTGAGAACTGAAGATGCTGGAGAGTTATAGTTGAAAAGCGTAGCATTGGTCAGGCAGCATCCGAAGAGCAGAAGATTCGATGTTGATGAAGGACACATGTCGAAAATGTTGACTCTCCTGCTCCTCGGATGCTGCCTGACCGGCTGTGCATTTTCCAGCGCCACACTTTTGACTTTCACTTTTAATTATTTCCAAATGTAATAAGCAGGCATTGGAGATCATGGAATGTTTTGAAACTATTTCAATTAATATTAACTTTTGAACTTAATTTAAGGTGATTACAAAATAGATATCTCACATTACAATATCAAGCCTCCTCTGTGTTATGATACCTGTTCTCAAGAACCAAATGGTTGGTGAAGTTAACAATTGGATGGACTGCAAACAAGGTCACCAAATTTGGATCAAGCTTACTGCACCACAGTTTGGACAATAATTCAAAAATTTGAAAAGTGTGTACTATAAAACCTCATGGAATATGTGTTTTACAGTAAATATTTAATCATCCGGCATTCCAGGAATTTCCAGACCAATGTTTCATCACTCTGAGTTACAATGAATTCTAAATTAAAGGTTTTGCAATATTTTGCAACATTCCCGTGAGATTAACAGGCCAAAAAAATGTGTTGCTGGAAAAGCGCAGCAGGTCAGGCAGCATCCAAGGAGCAGGAGAATCGGCATTTCGGGCAAGAGCCCTTCTTCAGAAAGATTAACAGGCAAATCCATCAGCCTCCCAGTGACCCCTCCCACCTTGGGATCTTCACCAGGTTCCACCTACACTTTCTTGTCAATTATGCTTCTCCTTGGTAACTTCATCCACATGCAAGGAATTAACTTCCAAAGGTCTGCAGATGTCATTCAGCTTTTCACCAGTCCCAGCTTTATGACTTTTTGTCTAAATTATAATTATGAATGAGCTCAAATTTCATCAACTTAATATCTGCAATTTTCCCTCCAAACCACTCACATAACAGCATATGGAATAAAAACTAGAGTAGGCCATTCGGCCTCTCAAGCTTGCCGTATCATTGTATATTTTCATGGCTGACCTGCTCCAGCCCTCAATCTCTCTTTCATGATAGCTCTCCTTGCACTTTACTGATCAATGTTTCAAAAATCTATCTACCTCCACTTTGAATACTTGTAGTGATCTAGTCTCCTCAATTACCCTCTGAGAGAAGAATGTTTTTTGCATTTCAGTTTGAAATGAGTGTTCCATTATCCAATAACTATGTTCCCTAGTGTGGCATTCCTCCATTAGTGGAAACATCTTTAATAACATCTATCCTGTGAACCTTGTATATTTCAAATCAGATCACTCCTTAGTGTTCTAAGTCCTAATAATTAAAGACCTGGCCATTCTCGCTAAGTCAACCTCTTCAATGCAGGAATCAGCCAAGTGAATTTGTTTTGAATTGTGTCCAAAGCCAAGATATCCTTTTGTAAATACAGGGCTAAAATTATGTACATTACTCAAGGTGCAGTCTCATTACATCAATATATAACAGTTACAATAAGACTTCCCTATCTTTAAACTCCAAATGCCTCACAATAAAAGCCAAAATTTAATTTGCCTTTTTAATTACTTTCTGCATCTGCATGCTAACCTCTTATATTTCACGCACAAGAACACCCAAACCTCTCTGTGCTGTCCTTTACTGGAGTCTCTCTGCATTTAGATAACTGTCCACCTTATGATTCTTCCTACCAAAGTGCATGATCTCACATGTTCTTACATTAACCTTCATCTGACAAATTTTTGCCCACTCACTCAACCCATCTGTATTGTTTTACAAATTCCTTGTGCCCTCATGGGGGGGGTCTATTTGCTATCTTTGTGCTGGCCACTGCCAATACTGGCAGTGCGGGCCCACTACATGTGGCTGTAACAATTTAGCAGAGACGAGCCATCTCCACCCAAAGTCTGACCCCTGCTGGCCAGGTGGGAAATCATGCCATTCCAAAAATCTTGCCCTCTATTACTTTTGCTGTTGATTTGTTTTAAATGAAAGAACAATGCCTTTAGTCAATGTTGTGCTAGAACAATTCTACGATTTCGGTGTCAGCTGTGACTGAGTTACTAACACACTCACCTCTGGCTTAGAAAGTTGAAGACTTTTTAATCCAACTCTAGGATATAAGCACACTGACATATCAGTGCAGTACTGAGTGAGTGTCATCTTTGGGAGAAGATGTTAATCTGAGGCTTTGTCAATCCTCTCAGAAGGATGTGAACATGGCTCTATTTTGAAGTACTACAGGGGAGTTATCCCCAGTGTCCTGGTCAAAGTTTATTCCTCAATAAACATCACAAAAGGCAGATTACCTGGTCAGCTTTTCCATTGCTGTTTGTGAGAGTTGTGTGTGCAAACTGGTTTGCTCATTTCCAACATTATGACCATCACAACACATCGAAGTATGTTATTGGATGGTGAATGTTTTGAGATGTGTTCATACGAAGCACTGATGCAAGTCCATTCTGCGTATTGTTTGTGGCTGGAAAGAAATGTATTGAGATGTTATTGTAGCTTTGTCTATGACACTATAATACCTATACTTTATTCTCATATTTTAATACAGATTTAATTAAAGTAGCAACTTTTAATTATGGCATATTTGTGGCTCTGCTCAAATTAGTTCCTGAGGTTCAATGATTAGGTTTTTTTCTGGTCTGATTGCAATATATTAATGTTGGCTTTTAGTGAAACTAGTTCAGGTGAATGGTGCCACCTGGTGGGGATATATCTTAGCACCTTGCCATCTTATGATTTTTTTCTTAAGTTTCAAATATTGTTTAATATTGTGCGTCAAACATAGGGGGATCCTCTGAGAGATGACTCCCCATAGGTACCTTCAACCTATCTTTGATTGTTATGTATTTTTTTCCCCATTAATGTCAAACTTGAAAACCATCTCTCAAAGGGGTGGCACAGTGGCTTTGTGGTTAGCACTGCTGCCTCACAGCACCAGGGTCCCAGGTTTGATTCCAGCCTCGGGTGACTGTCTGTCTAGAGTTTGCACATTCTCCCTGTGTCTGTGTGGGTTTCCTCCCACAGTCCAAAGATGTGCAGGTTAGGTGAATTGGCCATGTTAAATTGCCCATAGTGTTAGGTGTCTCATTCAATGGGACTGGGTGGGTTACTCCGCAGAGGGTCGGTGTGGACTGGTTGGGCCGAAGGGCCTGTTTCCACACTGTGGGAATCTAATCTAATCAAATCTAATTGCAAAATACTTCAAAGGAGCCACAGAGCAGATGGGCATCAATCAGTATGGATGTGAATACTAAGGCCTAGTGGTAATAACAGAATGACAATTGTTCCTCAGACATTGCATGTGTCTGCAGTTCATTGAGCTGATACCTTACTGTGATGCAAGATCAATTCATCCACATCACACTGCAGTCCTCTTAGAGCATAACCATAGGAGCGTGTAAAGTATGGAGTGCTGGATGAGGTATCTAGCCTACGGGTTGTGTTAAAATTGGACTGCTACTGAGGGAAAGAAGATAGCTACAGCAGGAATGAATACAATAACAGCATTTCTAAATGCAGTTGAAAATTTTGTGCTATTTACCAGAAGGATAAGAGGCATCTAGACCTGAAGAACAACATGGATGTGGCAGACAAAGGAATGAATATAACTGGCATGTAGACAACCAACACCAGCTCTACACATGGTGCACATTCAGATACACAGTGTACATCTGGGAACCACATATAACCTCGCTTTTCATTCCAATATGTGTCCCGTTCTATTTATCTTCATCCAGCTCTTCCTCACCATCATCTCTGTGTCTGTTGAGGAAATTACTAAGTCTGAGATTTTGAGTTTTGTTTCAAACTTTATTTTTTGTGAATTCACGGAGAGGCTGCTACATAATCTCTACTGTCTACCAGCACTCTCCTGAGCTCAACAGTCAGCCTAAACTTATACAATGATACAAACAACTTTGCTTATATTCCGCACTTTACAATAATTCAAGATGAAGATAAGCACAGTTCAGCTATTGCCTTGTTGCTCAAGGACAGAGAAGCTATAGAGCTCAGGAAGCACCCCCCCTTAGAAGCCCATGATATAGTCCTTACATTTCATCACATTATAATTACACAACGTCCTTTGGAGAGGTGATGGCGTAGTGGTATTATCAATAGACTATTAATCCAAAGAGTCAAGATTAGAGTGGTGCTGGAAAAGCACAGCAGGTCAGGCAGCAACTAACGAGCAGGAAAATTGATGTTTTGGGCAAAAGCCCTTCATTAGGAAGGGCTTAATAAAAATCTCCAGCAGTATTTTCCAATGAAAGCAAGAGGCTGAGAGCCAAGATAGCTTTTATCTTGGAGTAAAAAGTGAGGTCTGCAGATGCTGGAGATCAGAGCTGAAAATGTGTTGCTGGTTAAAGCGCAGCAGGTCAGGCAGCATCCAAGGAACAGGAAATTCGACGTGATGAAGGGCTTATGCCCGAAACGTCGAATTTCCTGTTCCTTGGATGCTGCGTGACCTGCTGCGCTTTAACCAGCAACACATTTTTAGCTTTTATCTTGGTCAAGTATCCCATTAATGACTGTGGGGAGATGGCTGAGGGTGTCCTGTGGGTGTTACTGACTGTAAGGTGAAACTCTTGTACAATACAAAGTAAGGACTGTTTCCTTTATTCACGGAGATCTTTAACACGACTCCTGCAATGCCATGCAAAGTGTGTGCTAAAGGTTCCTCCAGAAAGCGTGTACTATATTTGCTTAATAAAATTTGGTGTTGTTCACAAAAGTTGGTGTATTGCAGTTGCATTAAGTGTTTAAGAATCTCAAGAAAAAAGAACATAATACTTCCAGTGTCCCCTCCATCAACCCTTTGATTTGATTTAATTTATTTGAGTATTGTCAGATGTGCTGAGGTACATTGATCAGTAATGTAAACCCCTAAACTACCAGACTGCTCATCCAATATCTAGGACTGAATGGTCATAAATTTCCTCCAACCAAACATTGATAAGTTTCAAATCTAATGCTTTTGTCATGCTGTGTTTTTCCTAACCTATTAGACCACCAATGTCCCAGAAATTACCTGTGGCTGAACCAGATTATTTTCAAATTTAATGTCATATTCTACCCTGAAGTGAGCTACCGACTGCAGATCCACCCATCATTCAGATCTTCTCTTGGTACCTCTGAAATAGTCACTGACTCTATCCATATCTCAGCTTAGCAACTCTTGTAACCCTGATCCATATCACTTTTACTTGAAGACTTGACAACTCTGATAACCTACCAGCTAGCCTCCCAAATTCCGTCCTCTGTAAACTCATCCAAAACTCTGAAGCCCAAGTCCTAACTTGCACTAAGTTCTGTTTGCACATAAACCTGCACTCACTGACCTAGAATGGCTTGCAGTTAAGCAACACCATGATTTTAAAACACTCATCGATGTTTTCAAATCCCTCCATAGCCTTGCCCATGCCCAATATCTATTATCTCCTTTGGACATGCAACCCTCTAGGATTAATTTGCATCTATTTAATGTAAAAAAAAATCACTTGCAATAGTTTTTTTCTCTTCGTACATTATTACTTCTGGTGTCTGCTCAGGATTTATCATTGAACCCCTCCTATTTCTTTGCTATATGCTGAATCTCAATGGCATTATCCAAAAGTACAGCATTAGTTTTCACATGGACACAGATGAAAGGCAGTTTTACATCACACCATCTCTTCTAACTGTTGAAACATTGTGGAATTGGAAGAAGATTGGTTAACTGACAGAGAGTGATGGAGAAGGGTGATCAATCAGCATTGTTATGGCCTCACCTGAAACTGTAGAAGGAAGAGGAAGAAGAGGAGAAGAATGAAGAAAATCCCACAAAGAGTATATGATAATACTTTAGATAAAATAATTTATATTTAATGGTGGAAATTAAGGTTAATGATGCCCAGGGCACAAGGCCTAGCAAACATTTTATGTCTAAAAGCTGATAATGATTTAATTGACGAGAGTTAGAGGCTTTTGGATGCTCTTCTGCTGAAAGATAACAGAAGTTCTTTGCTGCACAAACTCATTTTTCAGTTTCCAGACTTCCTTAGTAAATCCCATGTGTCCAAATTATTGTAATCATCTCTAATGTTCTGATCGGTCCCCACACAAAGATTCCATATTTGTCTGATTCTGGATAGAGCAACCCCAAATCACCCATGGTGATAAGGAAACAACTGGCTCCACTTCTTTATCAAGCTCTGCTCACTTGGCTTGTCAAAACAAAGTTAAGGTAACACAAGGTGTCCCTTCTCTCATGGATACCTTTCTTCATGCCTATGTATTTATTTATGTTGTAAAATGTGCCAATTTAACCGGGCTTTCTTACTTTAAGGGATGGAAGAATTTACTTCTTTTCAAAATATGAGAAAAATAATAAAATACTAATCACATCCATGCAAATTAGAAATGGGAAGTGAAGAAACATGTAACAGAAAAAATAAAATATATCAATCAGTCTATGGTTTGTCTGTGAGGAGTAGATGGGGAAAAATTGCAACCGCTGCAAATGTGTTGCTGGTCAAAGCACAGCAGGTCAGGCAGCATCTCTATTCCTGAGATGCTGCCTGACCTGCTGTGCTTTGACCAGCAACACATTTGCAGCTGTGATCTCCAGCATCTGCAGACCTCATTTTTTACTCGAAAAATTGCAACCATCAAGTTTGGTGGTTCCAGCAGTGTTGACCTTGGCTGTTGACCAATTCTTGACACACTATAGGTACAGTATTCCATGGTCTCTCTTGGGACTGAGTATAATCAACATAGCAACTTTCCACTCAGTAACTGAATTGCATTCTTAGAATTTACATTCAAAGCCATTTTTGACTTGTATGTTCTCTCTTATTTTAACCAAAAACATCTTGTAAGTTCAATATATCATTAGATTAGATTACTTACAGTGTGGAAACAGGCCCTTCAGCCCAACAAGTCCACACCAACGCGCAACCCACTCAGACCCATTCCCCTACATTTACCCCTTCACCTAACACTATGGGCAATTTAATATGGCCACTTCACCTAACCTGCACATTTTTGGACTGTGGGAGGAAACTGGGCACCCGCAGAAACAGGGACAATGTGCAAACTCCACACAGTCAGTCGCCTGAGGCGGGAATTGAACCCAGGTCTCTGACGCTGTGAGGCAGCAGTGCTAGCCACCGTGCCGCCCACAATTATCCATAAGTAATTCAGGGCTATTATTCATAATCATGAGATCTGTCACTACATTTCCTGAAAAGCATTGAACAACATTTTGTTGTTGAAGAGTTTGGGCTGGCAGGGAGGAACAATTATACACTTAATGGTAAGGTCCTAGGGAGTGTTGCTGAACAAAGAGACCTTGGAGTGCAGGTTCATAGCTCCTTGTAAGGGGAGTCGCAGGTAGATAGGATAGTGAAGAAGGCGTATGGTATGTTTTCCTTTATTGATCAGAGTATTGAGTACAGGAGTTGGGAGGTCATGTTGCGGCTGTACAGGACATTGGTTAGGCCACTGTTGGAACATTGCATGCAATTCTGGTCTCCTTCCTATCGGAAAGATGTTGTGAAATTTGAAAGGGTTCAGAAAAGATTTACAAGGATGTTGCCAAGGTTGGAGGATCTGAGCTACGAGGAGAGGTTGAACAGGCTGGGGCTGTTTTCCCTGGAGCATCGGAGGCTGAAGGGTGACCTTATAGAGGTTTACAAAATTATGAGGGGCATGGATAGGATAAATAGACAAAGTCTTTTCCCTGGGGTTGGGGAGTCCAGAACTAGAGGTTGTATGTTTAGGGTGAGAGGGGAAAGATATAAAAGAGAACTAAGGGGCAACTTTTTCATGCAGAGGGTGGTACGTGCATGGAATGAGCTGCCAGAGGATATGGTGGAGGCTAGTACAATTGCAACATTTAAGAGGCATTTGGATGGGTATATGAATAGGAAGGGTTTGGAGGGATATGGGCCGGGTGCTGGCAGGTGGGACTAGATTGGGTTGGGATATCTGGTCAGCATGGATGGTTGAACTGAAGGGTCTGTTTCCATGCTGTACATCTCTATGACTCTATGACTCTAATTCTGCTATAGATAACGTTACATTTCTAATGTCAGTTCCCCACTCACTGCAATGTAACAGATATTACACTCATGCAGCCATCTCACATCCATTTTTCACAAGACTGTAAGATTACCCTTATTCTCAATGACAAAATTAATACTGTTAATGAATAAATTTCAAAATGTCTTTCTCGAAAGAAGGCTTTCATATATTAAGAAATTGCGACCAATGAAAGAACAGAAAAGATCTCTGGAAATGAGCATGTGAGGGATACTTTATAAAGTACATCAGACCAAATAAAGTGTGGATACCAGCTCCAAGAATCAGTGGCATGACATGGCTGAGCTAATATTATTCCCTTCTAAATGGCAAGGCAGTGAGAAACTGGAGCTTAATCAGAGATGCTTTTACAAATGTACACATCCAAATCCAACAAATAAGGTTTCAGATTGCAACTAAGTTATTTAAAAAATATTTTTTCATTAATCAGCCTGTTGGGATATGTTATGACAGAGCTCCGTAGCTGACTAGACCTGCTAGATCTTCTAGCCTCCAATCCCTATAAATTTATTTTCTTCTACACAGACCTCAGAGCAGCTGTGTAACTGCGTAGTTTGGAGGGAATGTTGCTTTTGGCACAGAGGGACCATTGCACCCCGGGACTCTTCTTTTCCTGCGTATGTAAATTAATTTTACTCAAACTGCTAGACACGTTATGCCACTCCCAGGGCAGGTGGAACTTGAACCCAGACAGTCTGGCGCAGAAGTATGGGCGCTGGCGCTGTGCCACTCGAGCGTAAAATCCCAAGGGTGGAACTTGAATACACAACGTTGTTATTCAGAGGCATAAATGCTGTCAACTGAGCCACAGCTGACACAAGTGGTTCCCCAATTAATACAGTTAAACATGCAATTAACATAGATTTAAGAAAGAAATGACTAATCAGGCATCTGAGCCAAGAAAACATAAACAAATGCTGAAAGCATTAGAGTAAGAATTCCAGGAATCACGGCAAGAGGCTCTAACATGAACTAGCATGTAGGGCTGCCCCATAAAAAGAAAAAAAATCTTTAGTGAGATCAACAACTGCTTAGATGTATTCGACAAATACTTAAAGAATTTGTGAGGTCAGCAGAATCCAAAATCAACAGCCTCCCTGCTCTACGTCCCTGGTAAGCTAATGCAAGGTTTCAGTTGGTATGGGTCCAGTAACATCACATTACACAATTCGAGGCCACACAAAATGAAAATACCACAAGAGTTTATTAGTTGGAAGTTAAACATATGCACAAGGCATATTTTGTGTAAAACATCTTGAAACACAAGATGAATGAATGCAAGCAATAACAATAAAATAATAACAGAAAACCATATCACATTAGCATGGTTCGCTGCCAAAGATTGAAAATTGGGTTATCCCTGTGCAGAATAAGTGGTCTCCTTTCCACTACAGCCAAAATACATAAACATGTTCCACTGAATAGAATTGGACTAGCATAAGAAACAAATATAGACATAGAAAATAGGAAACAGAAGTAGGCCAATTGACCTTTGAACCTGTTCCACGTTTCAAAATGACCGTGGCTGATCGTCCTAATCAGTACTCTGTTACACACCTTTTGATCCATTTAGGCCTTCGAACTGTATCCATCTTCTACTTGAAAACATTCCATGTTTCGGTTTCAATTGCTTTTGGTAGTTGAGAATTCCACAGGCTCACAACTCTCTGAGCGAGGAAATTTCTCCTCACGGCTGAGGTTCCCTTTTGGGTAAATTGAGAATCTTAAATGTCAAGTATCAACATGGTGCAAAAACTAATGAACAGCTTGTATCCACTAAGAGTCACTTATAATTCCTAATGCCAAGAATTCACATTGGGAGGAACACAATGGGTTATTTAGCCTTCTGAGCCTGCTCTGCCATTCAGTGCGATTCTGGTTGCTTTTTACCCACACTACCCTGTTATACTGTGATAATTAAAAACTTGTCAATATCTACTCGAAGTATACTCAAAGACTGAGCTTCCGTGGCTTTCAGGGGGAGAACTCCGAGTAAACAAAAACTCACTTCAATACTAAATGATATCCACTTATTTTTAAATTGTGCCCCCTGGTTCTAGAATCTCTGACCAGGAAAATCATCTGACCTGCATCTACCTTATCTAGCCCTTTAAGTGTTTTGTAGGTTTCAATGAGATTACTTTTCATTCTCTAGAAATTCTAGAGAATACAGGTTCTGTTTTCCCAATCTCTCTTCATGGGACAATTTTGCTATCCTGGGAATAAGTCTGGTGGGCTATCATTACACTTCCTCTGCAGCAATAGTAGAAAATCATAGACTTATAGTGTACAGAAGAGGCCCTTTGGCCCATCAGGTCTGTACCACGAGAAATACACTACTACCTACTCTAGAAGAAAGTGACGACTGCAGATGCTGGAAAGTCAGAGTCGAAAAGTGTGACATATTTTCCTCCCCACCTCTATCTGTGTTGTGCAGAGACTATTCCCTCTGTGACTCCCTTGTTAGGTCCACACCCCCAACCAACCTACCCTCCACACCTGGTACCTTCCCTTGCCATTGCACAAGGTGTAAAATCTGCACCTACACCTCCCTCTTCACCTCCAAAGGATCATTTGAAATCACCCGGAGATTTTCCTACACATCCACCCACTCACCTACTGTGTCCATTACTCTTGATGTGTTCTCCTCCTCACTGGGGAGACTGGATGCCAGTTCGCAGAATGTTTCAGAGAACATTTCTGGGACACAAGCACCAAACAACCCTACCACCCTTTGGCCAACCATTTCAACCCACCCTCCCACTCTGACAAGGACATGCCATCACCAAGACCATACACAATACCATCACCAAGACCATCATCATCTCCCAGACCATACAGAAATTCATCACCTCAGGAGATCTCCCACCCACAGCATCCAACCTCGTAGTCATTCTGCCGACACACCCCCCACAGATCCCACTGTCACAATCCCTGCCCCCTAGAACCCTGAGGGAAACACCACTCCTACTCATGATTCCACCCCATTTCCACCACCATCACACCCACTCCAGTTACAGACTCTGCCCCCACTCCCAGCTCCACACCTACACCAGGTCCTAGCTCCCAGCCTTGCTGAGTTTTCACCACACCCCCCCCCGACCTTCTCCTCACTGAGGAAGAACGATCAGTCCTCAGCAAAGGCCTCACCTTTATCCCCCTCCGTCCACGCATCAATGAATTTAATACGCATCATGACATCAAACACTTCTCCACTGCCTCTCCCCCCAAGCTTACTTTTACAATCAGGACTCCTGTCCACCTTCTGAGGACCCCTTCACTCATCTCCAACACACTCCATCCACCTGGACACCTCGCGCTGGCCTATTACCCACCCTCGACTTCTTCATCTCCAACTGCCGCTGAGACATTAGCCGCCTCAAACTGTCTAACCCCCTCCCCCACTCCAACCTCACATCCTCACAACGCACTGCCCTCCATTCGCTCTGCTCCAATCCCAACCTCACTATCAAACCAGCAGCTAAAGGGGGTGCAGTGGATGTCTGGCGCACTGACCTCTACACCGCTGAAGCTAGACGCCTACTCGAAGACACCTCCTCCTACCGCCCCCTCGACCATGACCCCACCCCCCCATCACCAAACCATCATCTCCCAGACAATACAGAACCTCATCACCTCAGGAGATCTCCCACCCACAGCTTCCAGCCTCATAGTCCGGGAACCCCCGTACCGCCCGGTTCTGCCTCCTTCCCAAGATCCACAAGCCTGACCACCCCGGCTGACCCATTGTCTCAGCCTGCTCCTGCCCCACCGAACTCATCTTCACCTACCTCGATACTGTCCTAGCCCCCAGTCCACATTGTTCGAGACACCACCCACACCCTCTACCTCCTCCAAGATTTCCATTTCCCCAGTCCCCAATGCCTCATCTTCACCATGGACATTCACCATGACCAGGGCCTCCAAGCCCTCCGTTTCTTCCTCTCCCGACATCCCCAACAGTACCCTTCCACTGACATTCTCATTCATTTGGCTAAACTGGTTCTCACCCTTAACAATTTCTCCTTCGAATTCTCCCACATCCCCCAGACCAAAGGGGTAGCCATGGGCACCTGTATGGGCCCCAACTATGCCTATCTCTTTGTCAGTAGAACAGGAGAAAGTGAGGTCTGCAGATGCTGGAGATCAGAGCTGAAAATGTGTTGCTGGAAAAGTGCAGCAGGTCAGACAGCATTCAAGGAACAGGAGATTCGACGTTTCGGGCATAAGCCCTGAAGAAGGGCTTATGCCTGAAATGTCAAATCTCCTGCTCCTTGGATGCTGCCTGACCTGCTGCACTTTTCCAGCAACACATTTTCAGCTATGTAGAACAGTCCATCTTCCATAGTTACACCGGCATCACTCCCCACCTCTTCCTCTGCTACATTGATGACTGCATCGGCGCCACTTTGTGCTCCTGCGAGGAGGCTGATCAGTTCATCAACTTCACCAACACATTCCACCCCGATCTTAAAATCACCTGGACCATCTCTGACACCTCCCTCCCCTTCCTGGACCTCTCCATCTCCATTAATAACGACCGACTTGACACTGACATTTTTTACAAACCCACCGACTCCCACAGCTACCTGGATTACTCCTCTTCTCACCCCACCTCCTGCAAAAATGCCATCCCGTATTCCCAAAACCTCCGCCTCTGCCGTATCTGCTCCCAGGAGGACCAGTTTCACCACAGAACACACCAGATGGCCTCCTTCTTTAGAGATTGCAATTTCCCTTCCCACGTGGTTGAAGATGCCCTCCAATGCATCTCATCCACATCCCGCACCTCTGCCCTCAAACCCCACCCCTCCAACCGTAACAAGGACAGAAGTTCCCGGTCCTCACTTTCCACTCTACCAACCATTAACCATATTATCTGCCGACATTTCCGCCACCTCCAAACAGACCCCACCATCAGGGATATATTTCCCTCCCCACCCCTTTCTGCTTTCTGCAAAGACAATTCCCTCCATGACTACCTGGTCAGGTCCACACCCCCCCAACAAACCACTCTCCCATCCTGGCACCCTCCCCAGCCACTGCAGGAATTGCAAAACTTGTGCCCACATCTCCTCCCTCACCTCCATCCAAGGCCCCAAAGGAGCCTTCCACATCCATCAAAGTTTCACTTGCACATCCACCAATGTCATTTATTGTATCCGTTGCTCCCGATGTGGTCTCCTCTATGTTGAGGAGGTTGGACGCCTCCTCACAGAGCGCTTCAGCGTACATCTCCGGGACATCCACACCATTCAACCCACTGCCCCATGGCCCAACATTTCAACTATCCCTCCCACTCTGCCAAGAACATGCAGTTCCTGGGCCTCCTCCACCACCGATCCCTCGCCACTTGACGCATGGAGGAAGAACACCTCATCTTCTGTCTCGGAACACTTCAACCCCAGGGCATCAATGTGGATTTCACCAGTTTCCTAATTTCCCCTCCCCCTCACCTTACCTCAGTTCCAACCTTCCAGCTCAGCACTATCCTCATGACCTGTCCTACCTGCCAATCTCCCTTCCCACCTCTCCGGTCCACCCTCCCCCCTGACCTATCACCTCCATCCCCACCCCCATTCACCTATTTTACTCATTGCTACCTTCTCCCCAACCCCAACCCTCCCCCCTCCCCATTTATTTCTTCACCCTGGAGGCTTCCTGCCTCTATTCCAGATGAAGGGCTTTTGACCAAAACATCGATTTTTCTGCTGCTCGGATGCTGCCTGACCTACTGTGCTTTTCCAGCACCACTCTGATTTAAACTCTGGTTTCCAGCATCTGCAGTTCTCACTTTTGCCAAGGACATGCAAGTCTTGGGCCTCCTCCACCACCAAATCTTAGCCACCCAATGCCTGGAGGAAGATGCCGCAGCTCCCACCTTGGGACCCTCCAACCATATGGCGTCAAAATCAATTTCACTAGTTTCAAAATCTCCCCTCCCTCCATCTCAACCTGGATCTAATCCTCCAACTTGGCACCACCCTCTTAGCCTGTCTTACCTGTCCACCTTCCTTGCCTTCCCCACCGATCTATCACAATTATACCCCCCACCTGCATCTATCTACCACCTTCCCAGCTCCCTATCCCCAGTCCCACCACCACCTTCTATTTATCTCTCAGTCCCCTTCACAGACCATGTTCCTGATGAAGGGCTTATACTGAAACATCAACTCTCCTGCTCCTCAAATACTGCCTGACCTGCTGTGCTTTTCCAGTACCACACTTTGCGACTATGACCTATTCTGGGCCCATTTCCTTTATTAGGCCCATAGCGTTGAATGCTATGACGCTTCAACTGTTTATTTAAATACCCTTTTTAAAGGTTGTGAGGTTACCTGTCTCAATAACCCTCCCAAACACTCACTATCCTTTGGTTGGAATGGTTTTTCCTCAAAACTCCTCTATACCTCCTGTCTTTCACTTTCTAAGCCTACCCCCTTGTTCTTGACCTTTTGACTAAGAGGATAGCTACTTTCTATCCACCCTGTCCACGTACCTTATATTTGAATACAGCTCCATCAGGTCGCCCCTCAATCTTCTCTGCTCCAAAGAAAAGAGGCCAAACTTATCCAGCCTCTCTTCATAACTGAAATGCTCCATCCCAGGCAAAGTCATAGCGAATCTGCTCTGCACTCTGTCCAGTGCAATCACATCCTTGTTATGATGGGGTGACCAGAACCGCATCCACCTGTGGCCTAACCAGAGTTATGTACAGTTCCAACATATGCTCCCTGCTCTTAAAATCCATGCCTCAACAAATGAAGACAAGCATCCGCGACGTCACTTCAGCCCCCAACGACCTCGCAGCTTCCGCGATCGCTGCCCAAACAACCGCCCTGACGACCACCGCACAGACTACCGCTTCCACGATCGCCGACGGACTCGCGACCCCTGCGGCTACCGGGAATGACAACGGCTTTTTCATCGCCACAACCATTTCCGCCCCTTCAGTTGCCGTCGCCGCAGCCACTTCCGCCCCCCACTGACATCACTAACCTGCTCGACCGCAACGCCTCATGTGTCTCCGCCCCCACGCCGACTTTCGTCATCACGCGTAACCCCGCCCCCACGCCGAATTTCGTCACCACGTGTAACCCTGCCCCTATGCTCTCTTCCGACACCACGGGTAACCCCGCCCCCACGCCAAATGTCGTCACCACGCGTAACCCCGCCCCCACGCTTAACCCCGCCCCCACACCAAACTTCGTCACCACGTCTAACCCTGCCCCTACGCCGATCTCTGCCCCCGCCCCTAACTCCGCCCCCACTCCCAGCACCAGTCCCACAGCAGGTCCTAGCTCCCAGCCTTGCCGGATTTTCACCATCCCTCCAGACCTCCCCCTCTCTGAGGATGAAAGATCAGTCCTCAGCAGGGGCCTCACCTTCATTCCCCAATGCCCTCGGATTAATGAGTTCAACACGCGGCGAGATATTGAACAATTCTTCCGCCGCCTTCGCCTCCGTGCCTACTTTCACAACCAAGACTCCCGCCCACCCTCTGACGACCCCTTCTCCTGCCTCCAACACACCCCATCCACCTGGACACCCCATGCTGGCCTCTTACCCGCCCTCGATCTATTTATAGCCAACTGCCGCCGCGACATTAACTGACTCAACCTGTCCACCCCTCTCACCCACTCCAACCTCTCACCCTCGGAACGTGCAGCCCTCCACTCCCTCCGCTCCAACCCCAACCTCACCATCAAACCGGCAGACAAGGGAGGCGCGGTAGTAGTTTGGCGCACCGATGTTTATACCGCTGAGGCCAAACGCCAGCTCGCGGACGCCTCCTCCTATTGCCCCCTTGACCAAGACCCCACCTCCCACCACCAAACCATCATCTCCCAGACCATCCACAACCTCATCACCTCAGGGGATCTTCCATCCACCGCCTCCAACCTCATAGTCCCACAACCCCGCATCGCCCGTTTCTACCTCCTGCCCAAAATCCACAAACCTGACTGCCCCAGCCGACCCATTGTCTCAGCCTGCTCCTGCCCCACCAAACTCATCTCTGCATACCTCGACACGGTTCTGTCCCCTTTAGTCCAAGAACTCCCCACCTACGTTCGGGACACCTCCCACGCCCTCCACCTCCTCCATGATTTTCGCTTCCCCGGTCCCCAACGCCGTATCTTCACGATGGACATCCAGTCCCTGTACACCTCCATCCCCCATCACGAAGGACTCAAAGCCCTCCACTTCTTCCTTTCCCGCCGCACCAACCAGTACCCTTCCACTGACACCCTCCTTCGACTGACTGAACTGGTCCTCACCCTGAATAACTTCTCTTTCCAATCCTCCCACTTCCTCCAAACTAAAGGAGTTGCCATGGGCACCCGCATGGGCCCCAGCTATGCCTGTCTCTTCGTAGGATATGTGGAACAGTCCATCTTCCGCAACTACACTGGCACCACTCCCCACCTTTTCCTCCGCTACATCGATGACTGTATCGGCGCTGCCTCGTGCTCCCACGAGGAGGTTGAACAGTTCATCAACTTTACCAACACCTTCCATCCCGACCTCAAATTCACCTGGACTGTCTGAGACTCCTCCCTCCCCTTCCTAGACCTTTCCATTTCTATCTCGGGCGACCGACTCAACACAGACATCTACTATAAACCGACTGACTCCCACAGCTACCTGGACTACACCTCCTCCCACCCTGCCCCCTGTAAAAACTCCATCCCATATTCCCAATTCCTTTGTCTCCGTCGCATCTGCTCCCAGGAGGACCAGTTCCAATACCGTACAGCCCAGATGGCCTCCTTCTTCAAGGACCGCAGATTCCCCTCAGACGTGATCAACGATGCCCTCCACTGCATCTCCTCCACTTCCCGCTCCTCCGCCCTTGAGCCCCGCCCCTCCAACCGCCACCAAGACAGAACCCCACAGGTTCTCACCTACCACCCCACCAACCTCCATATACAGCGTATCATCCGCCGTCATTTCCGCCAACTCCAAACCGACCCCACCACCAGGAATATATTTCCCTCCCCTCCCCTATCAGCGTTCCGCAAAGACCACTCCCTTTGTGACTCCCTCGTCCGGTCCACACCCCCCACCAACCCAACCTCCACTCCCGGCACCTTCCCCTGCAACCGCAGGAAATGCAAAACTTGCGCCCACACCTCCTCCCTTACTTCTCTCCAAGGCCCCAAGGGATCCTTCCATATCCGCCACAAATTCACCTGCACCTCCACACACATCATCTATTGCATCCGGTGCACCCGATGTGGCGTCCTCTATATTGGGGAGACGGGCCGCCTACTTGCGGAACGCTTCAGGGAACACCTCTGGGATGCCCGGACCAACCAACCCAACCACCCCGTGGCTCAACACTTTAACTCTCCCTCCCACTCCACTGAAGACATGCAGGTCCTTGGACTTCTCCATCGCCAGAACATAACAACACGACGGTTGGAGGAAGAGCGCCTCATCTTCCGCCTGGGAACCCTCCAACCACAAAGGATGAACTCAGATTTCTCCAGTTTCCTCATTTCCCCTCCCCCCACCTTGTCTTAGTCAATTCCCTTTGAACTCAGCACCGCCCTCCTAACCTGCAATCCTCTTCCTGACCTCTCTGCCCCACCCCACTCCAGCCTATCACCCTCACCTTGACCTCCTTCCACCTATCACATCTCCATCGCCCCTCCCCCAAGTCCCTCCTCCCTACCTTTTATCTTAGCCTGCCTGGCACCCTCTCCTCATTCCTGATGAAGGGCTCTGGCCCGAAACGTCGAATTTCCTGTTCCTTGGATGCTGCCTAACCTGCTGTGCTTTAACCAGCAACACATTTTCAGCAAGCATCCCATATGCCTTCGCAGCTACCCAATTATCCTGAAAAGCCACCTTCAGGGATCTTTCCTGAGAGAAGGTGATAAAAACTGCACAGTGCCCCAATATAGTTGTAGAAAGACTTCACTTCTCCTGTCTCAAATCCTCTTGCAATAAAGGCTAACAGTCCCTTCACTTTCTCATAGCTTGCTGCACTTGCATGTTAGACTTCAGTGACCTATTGACAAGGACACTTAAGTCCCTTTGCACATCTACATTTCTAACCTCTCACCATTTAAACACCACTCTGTAAATCTGTTCTTTCTACCAAAGTGGGTAAGTTCACATTTTTTTCTCATTATACTCCTTTTCTGTTTTTACCCAATCAATCAGCCTATCCAAATCCTTCTGAAAATGTTTACTATCTTCTTCAAAATACACACTCCTGCTTAGGATCCCACAGTATGGAAAGAGACCATGCAGCCCATCAAGACTTCATTGACCCTCCAAACTGCATCCCTCCCAGACCCAGCCACATCCCCCCCATCCCCGTTATCCCACATATACCATGGCTAATCCACCTAGTCATATATCCCTGGATTCTACAGGCAAAATCCACCAAACCTTTACACTGTGGGAGGAATCTGGAGCACCCAGTGGACACCCACACTGACACGGAGAATGTGCAAACTCCACACACACAGTCATCCGAGCTGGAATCAAACCCTGGTGCTGTGAGGCACCGTTGCTAACCAGTGTGTCATTGTGCCACCCATCTTTGCATCACTTGCAAATTTGAAAATATTACATGTGGTTCCTTTGTCCATATCATTTGTATATATTGCAAACAGCTTGGCCACAGAGTGTTGGTGGTAGCTCATGAGTTAACCTGCTGAGAGAATGATCCACTTACTCCTATTCTCTATTTTCTGTTCGTTAGCAAAACTATAGCATGATATTCGAATGTTTGAAGGTGATTACTAGTGCATCAATTAACTCTATAGTCAACTCCATTGATTCTCTAGGATGTATGATTGAACTGTTGCAGTACATGAACTATATACAGTAATCTTCCTGGCTTCCAGCAGGCACAGGGTATGGGGGAGTAGCCAGTTACCTTAATCTGACAGTTGCTTGAGGAATAAGAGTAGTGATTGGGAGACTAGACTTGTTATTGTCACAAGATGAAAGCACATTTTAAAAAAGGCAGTTAGGACCACTCATAAATATCTGTATCTAGCCATGAGGGCTTTGAGTCCTTCGTGATGGGGGATGGAGGTGTACAGGGACTGGATGTCCATTGTGAAGATAAGGCGTTGGGGACCGGGGAAGCGAAAATCATGGAGGAGGTGGAGGGCGTGGGTGGTGTCCCGAACGTAGGTGGGGAGTTCTTGGACTAAGGGGGACAGAACTGTGTCAAGGTATGCAGAGATGAGTTCGGTGGGGCAGGAGCAGGCTGAGACAATGGGTCGGCCGGGGCAGTCAGGTTTGTGGATTTTGGGCAGGAGGTAGAAACGGTCAGTGCGGGGTTGTGGGACTATGAGATTGGAGGCGGTGGATGGGAGATCCCCTGAGGTGATGAGGTTATGGATGGTCTGGAAGATGATTGTTTGGTGGTGGGAGGTGGGGTCTTGGTCAAGGGGGCAGTAGGAGGAGGTGTCTGCGAGCTGGTGTTTGGCCTCAGCTGTATAAAGATCAGTGCGCCAAACTACTACCGCGCCTCCCTTGTCTGCCGGTTTGATGGCGAGGTTGGGGTTGGAGTGGAGGGCTGCACGTTCCGAGGGTGAGAGGTTGGAGTGGGTAAGAGGGTTAAGTCGGTTAATGTCGCGATGGCAGTTGGCTATAAATAGATCGAGGGCGGATAAGAGGCCAGCACGGGGTGTCCAGGTGGATGGGGTGTGTTGGAGGCAGGAGAAGGGGTTGTCAGAGGGTGGGCGAGAGTCTTGGTTGAAAAAGTAGGCATGGAGGCGAAGGCAGCGGAAGAATTGTTCAATGTCTCGCCACGTGTTGAACTCGTTAATTTGAGGGCGTAGGGGAATGAAGGTGAGGCCTCTGCTGAGGACTGATTTTTCATCCTCAGAGAGGGGGAGGTCTGGAGGGATGGTGAAGATCCGGCAAGGCTGGGAGCTAGGACCTGCTGTGGGGCTGGAGCAGGGTGTGGGGGCGGGGTTAGGCGTAGGGGCGGGGACAGAGATCGGCGTGGGGGCGGGGTTAGACATGGTGACGGAGATCAGTGTGGGGGCGAGGTTAGGCGTGGTGACAGAGATCGGCGTGGGGGCGGAGACACATGAAGCGTTGTGGTCGTGCAGGTTAGTGATGTCACTGGGGGCAGAAGTGGCTGCGACGATGGCAACCGAGGGGACGGAAATGGTTGTGGCGACGAAAGAAACGCTGTTATTCCCGATAGCCGCGGGGGTCGCGAATCCGTCGGCGATCTTCCTGGCGATCGTGAAGGTGGTTGTCTGGGCGGCGATCGTCGGGGCAGTTGTCTGTGCGGCGATCGCGGAGGCTGCGAGGTCGGTGGGGTCGGAAGTGACGTCACGGTCGTCGTCGGCGGTTGGTGCCGCGGGCGCTGCAGCGGCCACATGGTTAATGGTGTCCGACTGATTACAGAGGCCAATGGAAGATTCTGGAACAGTTGAGGAACCACGAGTGTGGGGGTAAGTACATGAAAGTTTTTGGTACTTACTGTCTTCACAGCTACCTAGACTACACCTCCTCCCACCCTGCCCCCTGTAAAAATGCCATCCCATATTCCCAATTCCTTCGTCTCCGCCGCATCTGCTCCCAGGAGGACCAGTTCCAATACCGTACAGCCCAGATGGCCTCCTTCTTCAAGGACCGCAGATTCCCCCCAGACATGATCGACAATGCCCTCCACCGCATCTCCTCCACTTCCCGCTCCTCCGCCCTTGAGCCCCACCCCTCCAACCGCCACCAAGACAGAACCCCACTGGTTCTCACCTACCACCCCACCAACCTCCGTATACAGCGTATCATCCGCCGTCATTTCTGCCACCTCCAAACGGACCCCACCACCAGGGATATATTTCCCTCCCCTTCCCTATCAGTGTTCCAAAAAGACCACTCCCTCCATGACTCCTTCGTCAGGCCCACACACACCCCACCCAACCTCCACTCCCGGCACTTTCCCCTGCAACCGCAAGAAATGCAAAACTTGCGCCCACACCTCCTCCCTTACTTCTCTCCAAGGCCCCAAGGGATCCTTCCATATCCGCCACAAATTTACCTGCACCTCCACACACATCATCTATTGCATCCGCTGCACCCGATGTGGCCTCCTCTATGTTGGGGAGACAGGCCGCCTACTTGCGGAACGCTTCAGAGAACACCTCTGGGACACCCGGACCAACCAACCCAACCACCCCGTGGCTCAACACTTTTAACTCCCCCTCCCACTCCACAAAGGACATGCAGGTCCTTGGACTCCTCCATTGCCAGAACATAACAACACGACAGTTGGAGGAAGAGCGCCTCATCTTCCGCCTAGGAACCCGCCAACCACAAAGGATGAACTCAGATTTCTCCAGTTTCCTCATTTCCCCTCCCCCCACCTTGTCTAAGTCGATTCCCTCAAACTCAGCACTGCCCTCCTAACCTGCAATCTTCTTCCTGACCTCTCCGCCCCCACCCCACTCCGGCCTATCACCCTCACCTTGACCTCCTTCCACCTATCACATCTCCATCACCCCTCCCCGAAGTCCCTCCTCCCTACCTTTTATCTTAGCCTGCTGGACACACTTTCCTCATTCCAGATGAAGGGCTTATGCCCGAAACGTCGAATTTCCTGTTCCTTGGATGCTGCCTGACCTGCTGTGTTTTTCCAGCAACACATTTTCAGCTCTGATCTCCAGCATCTGCAGACCTCCCTTTCTCCTGCTGACGAGGAATCTATTGCACAATTGTGCAAGGCCTGCCCAGTGCCATTTGCCTTATGGGCAAAAGTAGAGGCAGAAATGAGAAGGCCTGAAAGGCAAAAAGAATCATCAAGGCGGCTTACGAAATTTGGTGCCTCTGTAAAAATTGGACCCTCACCAACTTTTACAGAGGCACCATAGGAAGCATTTTATCCAGGCGCACAACAGCCTAGTACGGCAACTGCTGTGCCTGTAAGAAACTACCGAAAGTTATGTGCACAGCCCAGACCATCACGGCATCATGGAAGCTGTCCTCCAAGACGTGAACTCCATTTACACTTCTCATTGCCAAGGAAAGGCTGCCAACATCATCAAAGACCCCTCCCACTCCATTAATGCTCTCTTCCAAACTCTTCCATCAGCAGAACAAATAGAAGCTAGAACATACATACCAACAGGTTCAAGAACAGCTTCATCCTCGCTGTTATTAGATTGCTCTCTGGACCTCTCTAACTTCAAATAAAGTTGATCTTGCTAATGTTGATCCTGCTTTGTGCACTTCCTGAGCAGTTGTAACCTTGTATGCCTCGCTCTGTCAAAGCACCGTATGTGCAAAGATCTATATGTCCTTATTTGCTTTGATCAGCTTGTACTGCTCATAAAACAAAGCTTTTCACTGTACTTAGATACGTGTAACTACAATCAATCAATTCAAATCAAACCATTCTAGTTTACAGAATAGACGGTACTGATTGTAAAGCCCAAGGGTCCGTTCGCCTTTGTGTGGATTTTAAATTATAATTATAATACAAGAAATGGCTAACTAGTAAATTTTAAGTTAATACAATGAATACACAAGAACATGCTACACTTAAAAATACACCGTGAAAAGAGATTACCACCATGAGACACTATTTACTGACACTCCGAAAACATCCAGTATTTAAATCTACACTCTTAACCAGAATTCTTAACAGTAGAGACCCAATGCACTGACACCACCTGCCTTCCCCTCCCTGCTAGCTGAATGAGAATTTCAGAGTCTCGGGTCTTATGCTCACAATCCAGAACGTGGTTTTGAAGTCCCAACAGTTGTTCTGGCTTGCCATACCCAGAACTTGGACGAAGTTTCGGACTACTTAGATTTTTTTCCCGGTTTGAGTTTAGTCTGCTGATGCAGAAAGGTGTGTTTTGGACTAATCTGGCGAGATTTTTGATGGGTTTGGCAAGTGGATTTTCACCCCAGATTGTGACTAAGGGCTTGCGGCTTCAGAAGAGTCAGTGATTGGTTGGTTTGTTAGTGTCTGGTTTGGATAATTGGGGTTGGTTGTTGAAGTTCTTGCTGTCAGTGTTCTCGAATTGGAATAGAAGCTTGTTTGGCCAGTTGGTTTCGGATCTCTTGATTGGCACACTTGTGCCCACCTGCCCTTCCACTGCGCCCACCCACCCCCACCCCGCCCCCCCATTGGGTTTCTTTTGTTCTGATGAGGCCCTTCGTTTAGCTTCCCTATTCTTGGTTCTCAGTTTGACCTCTGTGGGTCTTGATTCTGAAGCTGCTTGTGGAGTGGAATGCCTGTGGGCAACTGTTTGTGCAGGAGCTTGTTGCTTCAGGTGTTATCATCCCACAGTTTCCACATCTATCTATAGCATTCCTTGCATTCTTGATGTTCTCTTCTGAGGTTAATTGCTTTCCAATGGTTAGAGTGTGTGTGAATGGGTTTTCATCAAGGCTGAATGTCAAGTATCTCTGTAGGCTGTGTAGTGCAAGGTGTAAAAGCTGTCTCAAGCTAAGATCTGTTGGTTTTGGTCAAATGGTCTTTTAGAGCAGGTATAAATTGGGATTCCAGGTTGACCAATAGTCCCAGACAGCAATCTCTGTTATGCTGATTGTTTTGCATACTTCCAACGGAATTCAGTCTAGCTGTCCCTTTTCTTTTTAAAAGTTTTGGAAGTCCAGGGTTTCATCTGTATATTTTGATTTTGGGGACTTTTGCTTGATCTTACATCTTGTGCAACTACAGGGATAGATCCATTAGGGTTGCTAATGGGGAGAGGACTCTACACCAGGTTAAATCTGATCTTCCTGGACTTGGGGTGGGGCAGGCTGAAATGGCATCAAGAACATCAATGCTCGACACAAGACTCTACTAAGTGAGAGAGATAGTTTACATCAAGGGTCCAAATTTAGTGGAGGAACCACAGAAATGACCCTGCATGGGTAAGGGACATGGTTGATGCGAGGTCAGGTCCAGTGATGTATATAGGTCAGGTAGGTGTGATGGTTCTGAACAAGCACATGGACCATATGAAAGCTGCAAACTTGCAAATGGTGCAGGAGCAAAAAGTGCCTGGCTCCTTGACTGCCTTTCTGGATCCCATATTTTTCCCTCTTCATCAAGTATTAAAGATACCTCGGAAGCTGAGACTGACACGGCAGATGTCGCTGCCTCGAAGCCTTTGCCACTTGAAGTAGAAAATGCATTTCTTCCAAGACATTTGGGGTGTAAGAGACGAGCTACTGTGCGTTACATGTCATCCATATCAGAGACAGAGTTGGAGGAATCTGATCAGGTGCTAAAACGCCCCGGGGTGACTTACAAAAAAACCCCCTGCCTTTGTTCTCAGACTCAGAGGGGGAGGAATGTAGTGATTGTAATGAGTATGGCCTGCTAAAAAGTGCAGCAGATCAGGCAGCATCCGAGGAGCAGGAGAGTCGACGCCCCATATAAGCCCTTCATATGTCTGAAACATTGACTCTCCTGTTCCTCGGATGCTGCCTTACCTGCTGTTCTTTTTCCAGCAATGCACATTTTGACTCTGATCCTCCAGCATTTACAGTCCTCACTTTCTTCTAGTGATTGTAATGAAGTCAGCCAGGTGGACCTCACAGAATGAGTTCCCTAACTGGGGCTGTTAATCTGGTCCAATCAGGGACCCCCTGGTTGACAGATATAAACAGGAGTGTCAAAGGTTCTGTTCGCCCTGAGAGCTGACTCTGAGGGAGCTGGACCAGTGTCAAGTATGAGGCATAAATAAATAATTGGTGACTTGGTGATGGGATATCGGCCTCTGTGGAGTTATTTCATATCCTCTTCATTTAATGGTTGAAAATGAGCCAGTACTCATTGCTGTGTGCTGTTCTCAAATTAATTATGTCATTAGCAAACCGCGTTAAGATTTCGGCATGATTACTGCTACCTGATTCTAATAATCTTGGATAAAGACTTACATTTGTACAAGAGGTGCTCAATTACAGCATTAAATATGAATGGAACATGTTTCCCTGAGGTTCAGCATTTATGACTGAGAATTAATTGTTCAGCTTCCATCTGTAAAGACTGACACTTCGAATCATGATGCAGGACTTTATTGCATTCAACTTAACAGTGTAAATTCAAGTGTTTCCCAATAGTAAAATTTGTTTATTCATGGTCTCCTTGAAGTTGATGAAGTACATTAACAGCGAATGTACAATCTCTGCTATTTTTCAAAGGAAACACATTTGTAACATCATTCAGAACTCTTCTAAGTAACTTTTAGTGGATACAAGTTGTTTACAGGTTTTGGTGCTTCGTCGCTGTCTTCCAAATTAAGTTTATTACCATATATACTTGTGTAAAATTTGATATTTAAAAGGTCAAACCCATAATTTTTTAGCTCAAAAAAGTGAATTTTCATATCGCTCATGTAAACATTCATCCCAGTTTTTCAGGGATCAAAGTTGAAAATTTCATATCAAAATGTGGAGACATTAATGATTTTATATTATTGCATTAGTACAATTGAAAACAACTATTCTTAAATAAATAACTAAAGCATTTATATATTAAATCTCTGTTTTATATTTTTAAATTATTAAAATGATTAGATGATTACTTACTCACTGGTAATTACTCCAGTTCATGACTATCTTTCTGGATTACTCTTGGGCTCAAATCAAGCATTCATGTCGACACTCTGAAAATATTACATGTGTAAACATCGAAACGTGTGGCACTGGAAAAGCACAACAGTTCAGGCAGAGTCTGAGGAGTAGGAGAATCAATGGTTTGGGCATAAGCCCTTCGTCAGGATATTCTTTTGCTCCTCGGATGCTACCTGACCTGCGGGCTTTTCCTGTGCCACATTTTCCGACTCTGATCTCCAGCATCTGCATTCCTCACTTTCTCCTAGTTGCATGTAATGGTTGACCTCCTGCTTTTTGTCCTAAAAAGCTGGTCTAAAATATTTATTTTTTGGATGAGCATAGAGAGTAAATCACCTTCCAAAAACTCCAGCCATTTGTTGGCAGACCACATAACATTAAAGACGCAGTAGTTGATGTGACAGTCTACATTCTATATGTCAGCCTTGTTTATTACAACTACAGCACCCACAAGATAGGGCCTGCAGTATCCCAATGTTATTCATGGAAATACTGCTGATCATCCATCTGTAATTATTTGGGCCACAGCAACAGCCAAAGCATTAATTTACATAATTCTTTCAAGCAAGTCTGACTGGTCACCTTCCTGCCTGTAAGTGAAAAGACACCAGGAATCTAAATCATTACATAGTGTCTTACAGTACAATCACAATGCCATATGGTCTTTTAAATGGCCACTGGTTGTTTTCCAAAAGACACATGGCTCGATTACTGTGAGATTTTTGCGATGCACTCATGCCAACATAATGTCCATATTTCCAAGTAGTGTCAGTGCCATGATTAGATGATAGCTGAAGGAAAGTACTCAGCATATTAAATTCCTACCCTATGTGGCACTCTTCACTTTGAAAGAGACGTAAAGAATATCAGTGTCAAAACCTGCATTTCAAATGAAGCATCAAATTAAGACTTGATCTGACATCTGTCTATCTGGGCAAAGATCCGAAAGTGCTATTTTCAAGAAGGGTGCAGGTTCCCTGGTTTCCTGGCCATTTTCAATCTCTCAAACAACTTCAACAGCTTTTCATTTATCTCATTGTTGTTCGCGCATCTTGAGTGTGCGAGGTGTACCAAAAAAGCGTGGGAAAATCCAGCAGTTTTGAGAAGTGCTGTACAAATGTAAGTATTTTCCTTCTTAAAAGAACTGAAGATCTCATTCATTAAGATGAATTGTGTATCTTGAATTCCTGAAAAAAGGTAGTTTTTGTTTTACCATAGCATTCTTGAAGCAATTTCCTCTGTTAAAAAATACATTATGCAACACCTTATCAGATAATGCAGAAATATTTCACCACATGTTGCATTCTTTACAATACTTTAGCATTGCAATTACAATCACTGGGACACGAGAGTAAGCAGCAGAAGTTGTGCTTATTATGGGAAAGATAGAATATTTGAGGTTTCACAACAGGATTTCGATGAATTAAATTCTTGGTTAAGGATTAGATCTAGCAAGGTTCTAATCTATGTATTAATCCCATAGCCACACATTCAAACAAGTGGAGAAAAAAGTTAGGATAGTCAATGCATTGCAAGAAGAATCATGTCAAAGTGAGGGTTTTTAGATTCCTGAAGGATTGAGGCTCATCCTATTGTTCAGGAATGATATACAGTTGAGAAAACTCTCATGATATTTGAGACAACCCAAGAGAAAGCAGCCTACTTGACTATGTGCTGCATTCACACTTTGAACATTAATGCCCTTCATCATTGGTACAGGTGCCAGCGGCATCTGCCTTCTATAAGGAGTACCATAGGAACTCAGCAAGCCTTCTTCGATGGTATTTCCTGAACTCGTGACCTGTACTACCTATAACGATGTGAGCAACCAGCCCATGGAAATCTCCAAGTTCCCTCCAGATCATAATCCTGGGTATATTTTGGCAGGCTTTCAATGTTGCTTGGTCAAAATCTTGGAACTCTTTCCCCAGCAACACTGTGAGAGTACGTTCATTCTAGTTAGCCATTGTGAGCTATCTGTACAGATAACTTCTGTAATGTCAGTCACCAATGACATGAAACTTGGGTGCGCAAATATATTTTTGCACATCTTCAAATTATGTCACTTCGTTTCTGAATACTTCTTCCTGAGTTAATATATAAAACATATACCATTACAAGAACAAATCCAGCTGTAAGATAAAAACTAGGTCAAACAATTTACTCCGACAAAGCAATTCCCAAGATGATACATCCAATGACATTACTGTGGTTATTGGTAGCGGTGTTCATGTTTTGGAAATAGATGCGTTTCAAACTGAGAAAAACGCAAAAAAAAGTTAAGAATTGAATCTTTTTCGTAATTTTGGTATTTTCCTCAACATTAGTCTTAAAATGTCACCAAATTGGCTATCATGTTTGATAGTTTGATGCTTGCACTACACAATAACACAGGCGTGTGGACTGCAGAAATTTGTTATGAATGTATTGTACTCAATGTATTACACGGACTGGAGTTTGAAGGATTGTAGATTTATTCATGGGATGTGGATCAATAGTTAAGCCAGCATTTATTATCCATCCCACACTACTTGAGGAGGCAATGGTGAGTTGCCTTATTGAACAGTTGCAGTGCATTTGGTGTGGTTACACACACAATGCAGTCAGACAGGGAGCTTCAGGATTTTGAACTACTAGCACTGCTGGAATGGTGACATACTTCCAGGTCAGGGAGGTTAATAGCTTACAGAACTTGCATGTGGCTGTGGTCCCATGTTTCTGCAAGTTTTCCATTACACTTCTGACTTGTGCTTTGTAAATGGTGGGCAGGTGTTAGGAAGTCAAGAAAATTGCAGTGGTCAATCCCACTACTGATAGCACCCTGGACAGATGCATCTGCAGCAGGCAGATTGGTGAGGATGAAATCAAGTATGTTTTTCCCACTTGATGGTTCCCTCACCATCTTCTGAAAACCCAGTCGAGTAGCTATGTCCTTTAGAACTGGACCAGCTCTGTTAGTTTGGGTGCTGCCAAGCCACTCTTGGTCATGGACATTGATTAGATTAGTAATCTAATCTAATCAATGTCCATGACCAAGAGTGGCTTGGCAGCACCCAAACTAACAGAGCTGGTCCAGTTCTAAAGGACATAGCTACTCGACTGGGTTTTCAGAAGATGGTGAGGGAACCATCAAGTGGGAAAAACACACTTGATTTCATCCTCACCAATCTGCCTGCTGCAGATGCATCTGTCCAGGGTGCTATCAGTGTGTTCAGGATGTTCCCACATACAGTGCATTGTCTCATCACCAACTTCAGTGCTTGTATTGGGACTGGTGATTGTTAATGATTGTTACAGGAAATATGTAAAGGGCCAATCAGTCTTGGCTATGCTACCTTTCATGGTTGAGTAGGTTGCTGAAAATTACAGCCGTAGGTTCACATGTGAGCGATGAAAAATTTTCATCTCCACTCCCTTCAAACTGTAAAAGGTGCCGCAATCCTAACAGAAAACTTGAAAGGGTTCAGAAAAGATTTACAAGGATGTTGCCAGGGTTGGAGGATTTGAGCTTTAGGGAGAGGCTGAACAGTTTGGGGCTGCTTTCCCTGGAGCATCGGAGGCTGAGGGGTGATCTAGAAGTTTACGAAATTATGAGGCGTTTGGAAAGGGAAAGAGGCAAAGGTTTTTCCCTGGGGTCGGGGAGTCCAGAACTAGAGGGCATAGGTTTAGGGTGAAAGGGAAAAGATATAAAAGTGACCCATGGGGCAACTTATTTATACAGAGGGTGGTACGTGTATGGAATGAGCTGCCAGAGGAAGCAGTGGAGGCTGGTACAATTTCAACATTGGATGGGAATATGATTAGGAAGGATATGGGCCGGGTGCTGGCATGTGGGACTGGATTGGGTTGGGATATTTGGTCGGCATGGACGGGTTGGACCGAAGGGTCTGTTTCCATGCTGTACATCACTATGACTCTATGCTCTATGACCAAACAGCAGCTCTCTCATTAGAGAGAGAGAGATGACTGGTGGTGGTTTAACCTGAGGGTCACTACATCTCAAGCAAGGGAGAAGTTGAGGAAGCAGAGTCCTTCATGGTAACCTCTACTGGTGTGTTGGTATCACTCTGCATCACAAATTGCAATCCAGCCGACTGAGCTAACAATCTCGAATCCACATATCTGGTGCGTGGAGTTATGGAAAATAACATTAAAACACCAGTTAGAAAGGGAATAAGATAAAATTCAACTAGTCCAAGAGATTTATCTTTCAGATTTACTGGCAATTCGTGGTTCTTATCCATGTTTGCTTCTTGATGCTTGCAGACATTAACTGAAACTCAGGTACTTTTTTGTAGTGATATGCTTTTTGTGCCAGTAGATGGTGCTGTTACAAGCAGCAGCATCTGGGATTTACATTATTATGTTTATAACAAATAATGGACAATTGTGCAAATTAATTCACCAAGATACACAATGCAGACATTTGAATGTGGTTACTATGCCAATTATTGGTCCAAAGGGCATGAATATAAGAAGATTACTTGTAAATTCCAATACACTTCATTCATCAGCAGTTAACTCATATCTGAAATTGCTGGTGGTAACATTTCTCATCTGGACAGTGCCAGCCTTGTTCTTGTTTTGAGGGCACAAAATAATAAAAAAAAGTTAACTCATTCACTATTTGCTTTTTTAAAAAACATTATTTCTAATTTTTGTAAATTTTGGATACATTACTGCCTATTTTCTAACTCACAGCAAGTACCATTTGTCTTATCACAATGGCGTGCACTGAACTGCATGGGGTCCAAGTCTAACAACAGCTTGATTTTAAATTCTAATCTTTGATTTCAAACCTTTGTATGATCTTCTCTTATCCAATCTTTGTAATTTCTCCTGGTCTTAAACTCTCTTAGACTCCTGTGCTTATCCAAATCTAGGTTATAGTCACAAACTTCAGGTGACAAAGGCTTCATCTGATGAAGGACCAGTGCTCTGAAAGTTTGTGATTTCACACACACCTGTTGGACTGTAACTTGGTGTTGTGTGACTTCTGACCTTGTCCACCCCAATCCAACACCTGCACCTCCACATCCTCCGAATGTGGGCTCGAAAATTCTTGATTTTCATTGCTCCTTAACTGCTGGACATTTGTTTATTTGCTGGGGCCCTAAACTCTGGAATACACTCTTTAAACCTCTTCACTGCTCCCTTACTCTTTTTTGCCCTTTAAAACAATTCATACAACACTAAAGATTGAAGAACTGTAAATTGTGAGGACAGTGTGGAGTTCCAAAAGGCAATTGACAAAATGGTCAAGTGGGCAGTTAGGTGAAAGATGATGTTCAATGCAGTGCACTTTGGTCAGAAGAACATCAAAAGACAATAAACAATAGGAGGTACGGTTCTAAAGGGGTTGCAGGAGCTGAGGAAATTGGATGTGTATGTGTAATCAGAGTATTGCAGGTGGAAGGACAGGCAGAGACAGCAGTTAATGAAGCAGTGTTCTCAGCTTTATTAACAGGGGCATACAAGAGCAAGAGGTGAATGCATTGGAGAGAATGTAGGAGTGATTTACAAGAATTGTGGCAGGAATGCAAAACTTCAGTTAGTTTGAAAAAGGAACTGTTCTCTTTGGACAGAAGGGCATGATTAGATTCCCTACAGTGTGGAAACAGGCTATTTGGCCCAACCAGTCCACACTGACCCTCCGAAGAGTAACCCAACCGACCCATGCACACCTGATACAATGGGCAATTAAGCATGGCCAATTCATCTGACCTGCACATCTTTGGACTGTGGGAGGAAGCCGGAGCACACCCACATAGACACAGGGAGAATGTGCAAACTCCACACAGACAGTCGCCCAAGGCTGGAATCAAATTCAGGTCCCTGGTGCTGTGAGGCAGCAGTGCTAACCACTGAGCCACCATGCTGCCCTAAAGAGGAGCAAGAGAAGATTTGGTAAAGGTTTTCAAAATCATAAGCGGGTTGGAAACATTTCCCACTTGTGAAAGAAAAAATGAGAATGAGAGGACATGGATTTAAAATAATGTTCAAACGAAACTAGGGTGATGTGAGAAAAGGATCTACACAGTAGAGGGCAGCATATCATTGTGGGGATCAAGAGTGATTGTCCCGAACAAAGATCATTGCCAGATACTGGCTGAACTCCACCAGGGTCATTCATGGGTTTCCAAAAGGAAGACGTTGGCAACAAGTTATGTCAGGTGGCCAGGATTGGATACAGACATAGTTGTGTTAGTGGGGCAATGCCCAGAGTACCGACAAGACCAAAACTTACTGCCAGCAGCTCCCCCGCATTTTGGGAATGGCCAGGTAAATCCTGAACTCAGTTATATGATGACTGTGCAGGTCCTTTCATGAGCTGAATGTTCTTAGCCATTGTGGACAGCCATTCAAAAGGGCTGGATGTGCATAGAGTTCATTCATCAAACACAGGGATGACAACAAAAACTGTATGCATCTTTTGCAGTACACTGACTCCTGGACGTATTGGTCAGATAACATGTCATTGTTTACCAGCAGGGCATTTCAGTACTTCCAAAGGTTGAATTGTATTTGACATATAAGGACACCATACCAATCATAACCCAATGGCCTGGCAGAAAGAGCAGTACAAAACTTTGAAAACAGGCTTAAAGAAATGGTCCACAGCTTTGCTAAATACCAAACTGTCTTGGTTCCAATTTGGTTATAGGACTCATGTAACTATAGGGATAGCTTCAGCAGAAGAGACGCTACTGGGGAAAAGACTCACCCCAGGCTAAATCTGGTCTTCCCAGACCTGGAGGGGAGGGGGGTTGGGGGGGGGTTTGGTGGTTGGAGGAGGGTGAACGAAAGTGAACGGCAACTGGAGCATCATTCTCAAACACCAGACTCTGCTAAGGAAGAGAGAAAGTTTAGATTAGATTACTTACAGTGTGGAAACAGGCCCTTCGGCCCAACAAGTCCACACCGACCCGCCGAAGCGCAACCCACCCATACCCCTACATTTACCCCTTATCTAACATTACAGGCAATTTAGCATGGCCAATTCACCTGACCCGCACATCTTTGGACTGTGGGAGGAAACCTGAGCAGACACGGGGAGAACGTGCAAACTCCACACAGTCAGTCGCCTGAGTCGGGAATTGAACCCGGGTCTCAGGCGCTGTGAGGCAGCAGTGCTAACTGCTGTGCCACCATGCCGCCCATACTTCAGGGGACAAAGTTCGGTGCAGGACCAGGGGATGACCTTGCATGAGTAAGAGTCAAAAAGTGTGATGCTGGAAAAGCACAGCCGGTCAGGCAGCATCCGGGGAGCAGGAAAGTCGATGTTTCGAGCAGAAGTTCTTCATCGGCAATAAAAAAATATGGTTAACACGAGGTCAGGCCAAATGACATATAAAGTTAGGGTACAAGCGCATGGACCATATGAAACATTGCTGGAGTAAAACGTGTCCAACTCCTTGACTGTCTCTCTGTCTGTTCCAGAACATGTATGTTCTCGCTCTCCATTGAGCAGAAGATACCTCGGACTCTGACATGGACACGGCATTTGTCGCTGCCTCGATGCCTTTGCTGTGTGAAGAAGAGAATGAATTTCTTCGGAGATGCTCCAGGTGTAAGAGGCGAGCTACTGTGTGTTCCTGATGAAGGGCTTTTGCCCGAAATGTCGATTTTGCTGCTCCTCGGATGCTGCCTGAACTGCTGTGCTCTTTCAGCACCACTAATCCACAATCTGGTTTCCAGCATCTGCAGTCATTGTTTTTACCTACTGTGTGTTACATGCAGCCTATATCAAAGGCAGAGTTGGAGGGACCTGACCCAGTGCTTAAACATCCCAAACAGAGCTACAAAACAAAGAACCAGCCTACAAAAACACAAGTTGCTGGAAAAGCTCAGCAGGACTGGCAGCATCTGTGAAGAGAAACGTTTAGATCTGGTGACTCTTCCTCAGAACTGATGATAGCTAGGAAAATGTCAGCTTATATGCAGAAGATAGGATGGGGACAACGGCGGAGTTGGGGGGGGGGTTGGGGGAGCGGTTTGGTAAGGACTAAACGATAGGTAGGAATAGAGCACAGAGAGAAGAACAGTTGGACAAAGGTGTTGATAATGATATGCCTGGGAGGGTGAATGGCTGTTCATGAAGACTGTTAGTGACTAACAATAGGTAGTGTGTAATGGCAGACTATGTGATAACAAGGCCTGGGGTGTGTAGTTAGGGGCTTGGACATGGAGGAGTTAGGCCCTCGATATTGAGTGCAGAGGGCTGCAGAATCCCCCAAGTGGAAAATGAGTGTTGTTCTTCTAGCTTGTGCTGAGCTTCACTGGAGCACTGCAGCAAGCCTGAGACAGAGGATAAAGTGGAACTGCAGAGTGGTATAGCCCTGAGCCAGTATGTTGCGGTGCTGTTGGAGTAAAAGGTCTGCAGTGTGCACATGACGCTTCATGGCACTGAGTGTGGATCTGAAAATGTGTTGCTGTAAAAGCGCAGCAGGTCAGGCAGCATCCAAGGAGCAGGAGAATCGACGTTTCGGGCATGAGCCCTTCTTCAAGACTGAGTGTGGATCTCAGGATAAGAGAGTGCAGCTGTCCGTGGAAGGTTAAACATTCCAGAGATACTTGTGTTCCTGGATCATGTGGATTCAAAGTACAAGGGATGAAACTTCAGTTGGAATCCATTACGGAGTGAATCTGAGCTAGAGGCAGTCACTGAGAAATGTAATGTGGGTGTGGAAATGAGTTTTAGCAAATATCTGGTCAAACATCAGGAGTGAGAGTGAAACTTATGTCAATGGACAAGAGAAAAGATTGGAACGGAAATCCTGTTCACAGACGGGTGACCATTTCGCAGAACAGCTACGTTCTGCCCGCAGAAAAGATAATTCATTCGCTGTGCTAACAAGAAATTTTTTCTTTTCCTTTCAGGAATCAAGGCCACAAGGTGGAACAACTCAGAAATACCCATGGCCTTCTGAACCGTACTTCCCTCTGACTCCATTTCCTCCTCCCCTTGGGAATTCACCATCCCACCTAACCTTCTGCTCTCCACTTTGTACTCAGCAATGGTCTCAGCTTTATTCCTCCACTTCCCCACCTTAATAAATTTTGGGCACAACATGACATTAAACTCTTCTAATGTTGTCTTCACCTCCATGCCCATTTCTTTGGACAAGAGTCCTCTCCCCATCCCACAGACCCCTTTGCCCAACTCCAATATGCTCCCTCTACTTGGACTCCTCCCTCTGGCCTTTTACTTACACTTGATCTGTTCATTGAGATCTATCGACGTGACATCGGTCATCTCAATTTCTCTACCCCCTTCACCCAATCCAACCTATCTCCCTCCAAATTGACTGCACTCTGTGTGCCTAGATCCAACCCCGACTTTGTTATCAAGCTATTGATAAGGGTGCTGCTGCTAACGTCTTGATGTGGAGGAGCCGGTGTTGAACTGGGGTGGACAAAGTTAAAAGTCACACAAGACCAGATTATAGTCCAATAGGCTTATTTGGAAGCATTAGTTTTCAGAGCGCTGCTCCTTCATCAGGTAGCTGTGGAGCAGGACCACAAGACACAGAATTTATAGCAAAAGATTACAGTGATTATTCAATCTATCATTTCAATTGCACGACACTAATTTTTTAATAGAATCCCTACAGTGTGGAAACAACTTCTTCGGTCCAACAAGTCCACATAAACCCTCCAAAGAGTAACCCACCCAATCCCATTCCGCTACCCTACATTTACCCCCGATGTACCTATCCTACACATCCCTGAATACTCTGGGCAATTTAGCATGGCCGATTCACCTAACTTGCACATCTTTTGGATTGTGGGAGGAAATTCATGCACACATGGGGAGAATGTACAAACTCCACACAGTTTCCTGAGGTTGAAATTGAATCCAGGTGCCTGGTACTGTAAGGTAGCAGTGCTAACCACTGAGCCACCTTTTCTGTGTCTCTGTCTTGTAGTCCTGCTCCATAGCTACCTGATGAAGAAGCACTGGTCCGAAAGCTAGTGTTTCCAAATAAACCTGTTGGACTATAACTTGATGTTGTGTGATTTTTAACTCTGGCATACTGACCTCTACATTGTAGAGGCTGAGCGCCAGCTCTCGAACACCTCCTTCTATCTTCCCCTGGACCACGACCCCACCATGGAACATCAGGCCATTGTATCAAATTCAGTCACTGACCTCATTTCACCTGGCAATCTCCTCCCCACTGCCTCCAACCTGACAGTTCCTGCAAAGCTCGCTTCTACCTTTTTCCGAAAATCTACAAAGGCAGACCCATTGTTTCGGCCTGCTCCTACTCCATAGAATTCATCTCCTCCTACCTTGGCTCAGTCTTTTCTCCTCGGTCCAGTCCCTGCCCACATACATCTGTGATTCCTCTAATGCTTTACACGAGTTTGGGAAATTCCAGTTTTCAGTCTCCAGCCATCTCCCCTTTACCATGCATGTGTAATCCCTTTACACATTCATCGCCCACCAGAATGGTCTCAAGGCTCTCCGCATCTTTCTGGACCAAAGGCCTGAACCAACCTCACCACGACCATCCTCCTTCACTTGGCTGAGCTCGTCCTCACCCTCAACAACTTCTCTTTCAACTCCTCTCATTTTCTTCAGGTCAGAGGAGTGGCTATGGGTACTTGCGTGGGCTCCAGTTATGCCTTCTTCGTAGGGTATATGAAATATTCCTTGCTCCAATCCTATTCCGGTCCCCACCCACAACTATTTCTCCGATATATCGCTGATATCATTGGTGCAACTTCCTTCTCTTGGCTGGAATTGGAAATGTTCATTGACTTTGCTTCCAATTTCCACTTCACCCTCACTTGCACCTGGTCTTATCATTGACTCCTTCCTTCTTTTCCTTGACATCTCTCTTCCCATTTCTGGGGATAGACTGGCCTTTAAAATCCACTATAAACCCACTGACTCCCACAGCTACCTGGACTATACATACTCGCACCTTTTCCTGTAAAGACTCCATTCCATTCTCCTAGTTCCTCCGCTTCCATTACTTATGTTCCAAAGATGCCAACTTCGACAAGGGAGTCTCTGAAATTTCCATCAACCAAGGATTCCCCAGCACAATTGTCAACAGGGTCCAACCCATCTCCTGCACTCCTGCCCTCACCCCCTCTTTTCCCTCCAGCAAGTGATAGGGTTCCCCTTGTCCTTACTTACTATCCCAACACCATCTACAATCAGAAGATCATCAGCCACCACTTCCGCCACCACCAGACACATATTCCCCTCCCCTTCTTTGTATGCCTTATGTAGGCAATGCTCCCTTTGGGACACTGGGTCCATTCTTCCTTCATTCTCAACATCTTCCTTCAGCCACATGGCACCTTCCCCTGCAATTGCTGAAGGTGTAACACCTGCACATTTATCTTGTCTCTCCTCAGTATCCACAGGCCTCAACATATCTTCCAGGTGAAGCAGTGCTTTACCTGCACCTCTCACAAACTAGTCTACTGCATTTCCTGCTAAAAATATGGTCTTCTCTACATTGCAGAAATGAAAGGTAGATTGGCTGACCACTTCACAGAGCATCCACAATAGAACATAGAACATAGAAGGATACAGCGCAGTACAGGCCCTTCGGCCCTCGATGTTGCGCCGACCGAATCCTACCTAACCTATACTAGCCCAATAACTTCCAAATGCCTATCCAATGCCCGCTTAAATGAACATAAAGAAGGAGAGTTCACCACTGATACGGGCAGGGCATTCCATGAACTCACAACCCGCTGTGTGAAGAATCTACCCCTAACATCTGTCCTATACCTACCACCCCTTAATTTAAAGCTATGTCCCCTAGTAACACCTGACTCCATTAGCGGTAAAAGGTTCTTAGTATCTACCCTATCTAAACCCCTAATCATCTTATACACTTCTATCAGATCTCCCCTAAACCTTCTCTTCTCCAATGAGAACAGCCCCAAGTGCCTCAGCCTTTCCTCATAAGATTTTCCTACCATTCCAGGCAACATCCTGGTAAACCTCCTCTGCACTCGTTCTAAAGCTTCCACATCCTTCCTATAGTATGGCGACCAAAACTGCACACAATACTCCAGATGAGGCCTCACCAGAGTCTTATACAACTGCAACATGACCTCAGGACTCCGGAACTCAATTCCTCTGCCAATAAAGCCCAGTACACCATATGCCTTCCTCACAGCACTATTTACCTGGGTGGCAACTTTCAGAGATCTGTGTACATGGACACCAAGATCCCTCTGCTCATCCACACTACCAAGTAGCCTACCATTAGCCCAGTAATCCATCATCTTGTTATTCCTACCAAAGTGAACGACTTCGCACTTAGCTACATTGAATTCCATTTGCCACATTTCCGCCCAGCTCTGCAACTTATCTATATCCCGCTGTAACCTACCACTTCCTTCCTCACTATCCACAACTCCACCGACTTTTGTGTCAATCTGCCTGGAAAAAAAGACGGTGAGCTTCCAGTTGCCTGCCACTTTAGCACACTACCCAGTTCCCTGGCCAACATCTCTGTCTCAGGCTAGCTGCAGTACTCCAGCGAAGCTCAGCGCAAGCTGGAGGAACAGCACTTCATTTTCTGCTTGGGTACCCCCGCAACCCTCTGGACTTAATATCAAGTTCAATAATTTTAGGGCCTGAATTCCCCCATATCCAAACCCTCTATCATACATACCAAGCCTTGTTATCGCATTGTCTGCCATTACACACTACCTATCGTTAGTCGCTAAGTCTCCATTAACAGCCAAATTGTTGTCGACTTCTTTGTCTGTCCAACTGTTCTTCTTCCTGTTTTGGGCTCTATCATTTACGTCTTCCCGCACACCCACCCCCCTACCCCCCATCCATATCTTGTGCATGTAAACTGACAGTTTCCTAGTTATCATCAGTTCTGAGGAAGGGTCACCAGATTTATCTTCATAGATGCTGACACACCTGCTGAGCTCTTCCAGCAACTTCTGTTTTTTTGTTCTAATGTAAGGCATCTGCAGTTCTTTCGGTTTTTAAAAAACAAGCACACCTCCTCGGATTCAGAAAGGCAGGGATGTACTGAGTATAATGAGGTTAGCCAGGTGGACCTTACAGAATATGAGTTCCTTGATTGGGGCTGTTAAGTTGGTCCAGGGAGCCCTGGCTGACATATATAAACAGGAGTGTGGAGAGGTGAGCACCGCAGGGAGTGGAGTGCATCATTTCCCCCTCTAACTCCATTTTGATTTAGTCCCTGCCCTCCCCTTCACTGTTTTGATCACACAACATTGCCCTTTGATGTGAAGGGCACTGCTTGTCACAGGCCACTCGGGTGTTTCCTTTCTTCCTAGTGGTGGAAATTAAATAAAGATTTGTGCATTTTGTGTCTCTCACTGCGTCTCACACTTGCACACACACCATGGGTGCTGGGAAAAAAATAAGCACTACCGCAGTTAGGCGGTAGTGCGGGGGTTAAGTAAAAAAAGAAAAAAAGGGAAAAAAAAGAAAAAGAAAATATATATATAAAAAAACAGGAGTGTTCCAATGTCAAAGATTCTGCACGTGTAAATAAAGAGTAACTTAGTAATGGGATACAGGCCTTATTGGAAGAAAAAATAAACAGGAGTGTCGAACTTGAGGTTTGTCCTCATCCCCCTGAAAATTGGTTGAATGAAAGGTGGGGTTCGGTTTTGCTGCTCATTCCCCTATATATAGTGGTGTTTTTGTGAACTGCTGCTTTCTGTTTATTGTTAAATGCATTTTGTACTGTTAAATAAAAAAAATATAAACAGGAGTACTGGACATCCTGTTCACTCTGAGAGCTGACCTTAAATTTACCTGGACCATCTCTGACACCTCCCTCCCCTTCCTGGACCTCTCCATCTCCATTAATGACGACCGACTTGACACTGACATTTTTTACAAACCCACCGACTCCCACAGCTACACCTCTTCCCACCCTATCTCTTGCAAAAATGCCATCCCGTATTCCCAATTCCTCCGCCTCCGCCATATCTGCTCCCAGGAGGACCAGTTTCACCACAGAACACACCAGATGGCCTCCTTCTTTAGAGACCGCAATTTCCCTTCCCATATGGTTAAAGATGCCCTCCAACGCATCTTGTCCACATCCCGCACCTCCGCCCTCAGACCCCACCCCTCCAACCGTAACAAGGACAGAACACCCCTGGTGCTCACCTTCCACCCTACAAACCTTCGCATAAACCAAATCATCCACCGACATTTCCGCCACCTCCAAAAAGACCCCACCACCAGGATATATTTCCCTCCCCACCCCTTTCCGTCTTCCGCAAAGACTGTTCTCTCCATGACTACCTGGTCAGGTCCACGCCCCCCTATGACCCACCCTCCCATCCTGACACTTTCCCCTGCCACCACAGGAACTGTAAAACCTGTGCCCACACCTCCTCCCTCACCACCATCCAAGGCCCTAAAGGAGCCTTCCACATCCATCAAAGTTTTACCTGCACATCCACTAATATCATTTATTGTATCCATTGCTCCCGATGCGGTCTCCTCTACATTGGGGAGAGTGGGCGCCTCCAGCAGAGCGCTTTAGGGAACATCTCCGGGACACCTGCACCAATCAACCACACCGCCCCGTGGCCCAACATTTCAACTCCCCCTCACACTCTGCCGAGGACATGGAGGTCCTGGGCCTCCTTCACCGCCGCTCCCTCACCACCAGACGCCTGGAGGAAGAACGCCTCATCTTCCGCCTCGGAACACTTCAACCCCAGGGCATCAATGTGGGCTTCAACGGCTTCCTCATTTCCTCTTCCCCCATCTCACCCTAGTTTCAATCTTCCAGCTCAGCACTGTGCCCATGACTTGTCTGGACTTGTCCGACTTGCCTAGCTCCTTTTCCACCTATCCGCTCCACCCTCTCCTCTCTGACCTATCATCTTCATCTCCTCCCCCACTCACCCATTGTTCTCTATGCTACTCTCTCCCCACCCCCACCTCCCTCTAGCTTATCTCTCCACGCTTCCGGCTCACTGCCTTTATTCCTGATGAAGGGCTTTTGCCCGAAACGTCGATTTCACTGCTCGTTGGATGCTGCCTGAACTGCTGTGCTCTCCCAGCACCACTGATCCAGTCCACATTTAAATAAAGGATGACGTGGTCTCCAGGATACTGACCTCTGTGGGGCTACTCCAGTAGCTGTTTTCAGAATCAAACCTCTGGAAGTCAGGATCAAGAAGTGACCCAGGCCAGAAATGTGGTGGTAGGACTGTGGGGTAGTAATCACTGGGCGGGGGAATATTGGTATATCGGCAATAAAGGCAGGCTGATGACTTTGTGAGGCCCCTTCCACTCCTGATGTGTTCCCCAATCAGGTGATGAATGCTTTTGGATGAGGGACCTGCTTGCCACTGAGATAACAAAGAGCTCTGCAAAGGTCATGTCACGCACCTTGCATAGCAACTGCAAGGAGCAAAAGGCCTGACTGCCACTGAGTTAATACCAGTGGCAGTGAAAGAGGTTCTTATTTGGAGACTAATTGCCCAAAAGGGCCTCAATAAGCAGTACAGTAAGAAGGCCATGTATTGGCCTTCCCACCATAGGCTAAATCATCATCCCTGAAGGCTAAGATAAAAGGTAGGGAGGAGGGACTTGGGGGAGGGGCACTAGAGATGCGATTGGTGGAAGGCGGTCAAGGTGAGGGGAAATGAGGAAACTGGAGAAATCTGAGTCTCATTTCCTCTCTCCCCACCTTGTCTCAGTCCTCATTTCCCCTCCCCTCACCTTGTCTTAGTCCTTATTTCCCCTCCCCTCACCTTGTCTCAGTCAAATTCCTCGAACTCAGCACCACCTTCCTAACCTGCAATCTTCTTCCTGACCTCTCCGCCCCACCCCACTCCGGCCTATCACCCTCACCTTGACCTCCTTCCACCTATCGCATCTCCAACGCCCCTCCCCCAAGTTCCTTCTCCCTACCTTTTATCTTAGTCTGCTGGACACACTTTCCTCATTCCTGAAGAAGGGCTTATGCCCGAAACATCGATTCTCCTGTTCCTTGGATGCTGCCTGACCTGCTGCGCTTTTCCAGCAACACATTTTCAGCTCTGATCTCCAGCATCTGCAGTCCTCACTTTCTCCTTAAATCATCATCCCACCAATTAAACACACTTCTCACCAAAGTCCACATGGGAAGAGCATAAAATACTTCTGCATATATTTTAGAATAAATTAATTCCTTTTTTGTATTTATTTAGCTCACTGAAATTTGAAACAGTAGTAGGAAGGTTCCCTCAGCTAACAGGTTAAAAGGAAATTTAACAAATATATTAAAAGTACACTGCTTCCATTTCACAATGTGATGGTAGTTAAACTAAACTACATTGATTCAGCACTTTTAATGTCAATTCCCTCAAATGACAAATGGTTACAGCTTCTTGCAAGCTTTAGGAAACTATGACCTCAAGAGTGTCATTATCAGGAAAAAGTTAGACATGGGTTGTTTGGATACATTGTTGAATCTATTTAAAAAACATAAAACTAGATTTGTTTCACAGTGAACAAACGTCAAAGTGAGTCATCCAAGTGAGTGACTGCCATTTCCACTGATCTGTTAAGATCAAAAAACCATTAGGAATGAGATTCTTGATCAAACAGTGTGACTACATATCCATTTAAAGGAGTCTCTGTTAACTCTGGAGAATGAAATACATCAAAGGGTGAGCACTGGCACTTGCACACTCAGAACGACACTTCAAAAGAACTGAACACAATACTGCAGCTATGTCTTAACCACTGTTTTATAAAGGTTTAGCATGACTTAGAATCATAAAATCCCTACAGTGCAGAAGCAGGGCATTTGGCATCGAGTCCCCCACACTTACTCCATCCCTGTAACCCTGCATTTGTGACGGCTAACCTACATCCCTGGAGACTATGGGGAATTTGGCATGGCCAATCCACCTAACCTGCATATCTTTGGTCTGTGGGAGGAAACTGGAGCACCTGAAGGAACCCATGCAGACACAGAGAAAATGTGCAAACCTCCACACAGTCACCCGACTGTGGGATTGAACCTGGGTACTTATCAATATGAGGCAGCGGTGCTAACCACTGAGCCACCGTTCTGCAAATTTATTATAATGTTCAACATATTAATTAAAGTCAAGATCTCTCTTTATTTTGCAAAACAACTTTCTTAACATTTTCAGCCACTGCTGTAAGTGTGAAATTATTCATTTTTGTAGAAAGTTCAAGGAGGCATTATGAACTAGATGGCAGAGTTTTAAAGAAGATGGAGCGATGGAGAGACCTCAGGGTGTGTATACAAATCTTGGAAGGTGAGTATTGGTTTCTGACTACTGAACACAAACACATCAATAACAATATATGGCTATGATTTAAATACATCACCATATAGGAAATAATGCAAGATACTGCAGGATTATCAGTCTGCAGTTTGTAGTTATCCAAATATGACGTTCTCAAGAGTTCTCCAAGATTGTACATGTGCCACAATCTTCATGAATAAATAGTGAACTACTCATCCCAGTTATTGATACATTTGTGTTTTGATATTAAGAAACAACACCCACTTTCAAAGATTTTTGTATAAATACTGCCAGGTCCCCTTTAAAACTGTATTATCTAGTTAATAATTCATTCCTCATACTTTCTATTAAAATAAATCACTTACATCTTCAACTTGTCAACCCATTTCATCTATGTCTTTTTGGAGTTCAAAACTTTCAGGGTTTGCGTCATTTGTAAATGTTAAAAATTGTGCCAAAATATAGATCATTATATATTTGTAAATACACGTAAGCAGAGGTCTTAACATCAAGCCCTAGGGAGTGTTATTACAAACTTCCCAGTCCAAGAAGCATCCATTAACTACTTTTCACTCTTTTTTCATTTATCAATTTTGCATTAACGTATGAATTGCTTTTGTTATTGTATTAATTTTGTTATTGTTTGTATTTCATGAGTAATAAATTTGCTCACAAATCTGTGATGTGGCACATTTTGACAGTCCATGTACATTCTGCCAATAGCATTACCCTGAACAAATCTCTGATATCTCATCAAATGACTGAAGAATACCCTAATAATTCTACACTGGTTTTCTTTCATTGACCCAAATTTGTCCAAGTGACTTATTAATTTTCTACCAGATTAGTGTTACAAGAAACTTTCCCATCAATGTCATTAAACTGATTGGCCTTTAGTTGCAGGGCTTATCTTTACATTTTTTTTCAACAAGGGTAATATACTAGCAATTCTCCCGTCCTTTGCCACTATGACTGAGTATAAGGAAGACTGAAAAATTACTATCTGCGCCTCTGCAACGTCCCTCTCACTGCCTTGGTAACCTTGGATGCATTCTGTTCCACTGCCATCTTGGCCTAGTGATTGACTTGTACGTGGATAAGTTAAATATCACAAAGAAAGCTACTGAGTTGTCAGCTGTCCTTCAATTCAAGGAGGACAACTACTCAGGATTGCAAGTGGGTCTTTAAGTGACCAAGCTGGCAGAGTCCCAATTGGCACATCCCATAAAAGGCAGTAGGATCCCGAATGCAGGATTTTCTTTATTTTCATTCCTTCTCTGCTGCCACTTGGTCTCATTAGGACAGTTTGATCAAATCATGATGTAGTTTGATGGATAAGTTATCACCATTTGAATGACTGGTAACAAGCTGTTCTCAATCATTAATGCCATTGCTGCCTTGCTTCAAGGAGACCTTCAGAGGGTCTTTGTTGTCCTTGAAACATTGATCATTTAAAAATTGACAAAATAGGGCCTGCTTGAGGGGACAATTTTCAGCCATGCAAGTGCCATGTCCAGTCCATTGACTTTGCAGTTGCGCTTGAATGCAATTGTAGCTGGTTACAAGAAGAAAACTAGCTTTTGTTTGTCCCCCCCTATATAATTTTGAGAAAGTGATAGAGGTAATGCATGGGCTATTTTTCTAGACCTCTTATTTGTTACTGATACATTGCGCACGCCTGCTGCAGTAGAGGAGTTTTGTGACGAAAACTGCTCTGTACACTCTATTTCTAAGGCTGACCTGGTGCAGCTGATCCAATGTTGGACTTCCTCATCAATGGTGGCTGTCAAGATATGGGAAGTGCTGAACATATACCAGAGATTCTTTTCAATATACATGGAAGGAGGAATACTTAACTGACCTGACCTAGGCCCACACATAAATTTTGTTCTGGCAACATTCAAAGTCAGGCTGAGTCTCTTGCACATTGAATTTAAAAGATTGAGTATTGTTGCAAATCTGATGCAGAGCAAGTCTTCCACATGTTGCAAGATTTCTTTTTATGACAGTCAGCTAAGGTTTGGTACGGAGTTGAATGAGATTAAAGAGGTTGCTATCTAGGCTATATTCAATACTCTTAGCTGAGGGTTGTTGTCCTTGGTAAGGTAAACTACCATGAGGTAGTTTTTAAGTAATACAGGGCTATCACATAGACTTGATCGAAACCAATGTCAAGATTAGAGTAGTGCTGGAAATCCGAGGAGCAGGAAAATCGACGTTTCAGGCAAAAGCCCTTCATCAGGAATGAAGGTGGATATGAGTTTGGTGGGGCAGGAGCAGACTGAGACAATGGGTCGACTGGGGTGGTCAGGCTTGCGGATCTTGGGAAGGAGGTAGAATTGGGCGGGGTGGGGTTCACGAACTACGAGGTTGGAAACTGTGGGTGGGAAATTACCTGAGGTGATGAGGTTGTGTATGGTCTGGGAGATGATGGTTTGGTAATGAGGGGGGTGAGGTCATAATCAAGGGGGCGGTAGGAGGAGGTGTCCTTGAGTTGGCGACTGGCTTCAACGGTGTAGAGGTCAATGCACCAAACTACTACTGCACCCCGTTTATCCGCTGGTTTGACGGTGAAGCTGGGATTGGAGCAGAGGGAGTGGAAGGCTGCGCTTTGTGAGGGTGAGAGGTTGGAGTTGGGGAGGGGGGTAGACAGGTTGAGGCGGTTAATGTCTCAGCGGCTATTGGAAATGAAGAGATCGAGGGCAGGTAATAGGCCAACACGGGGTGTCCAGGTGGATGCAGTGTGTTGGAGGCGGGTGAACGGATGCTTGGAAGGTGGACGACTGTCCTGATTGAAAAAGTAAGCTTGGAGGTGGAGGCGGCGGATGAAGTGTTCGACGTCACAACACATTAAATTCATTGATGCGTGGGGGATGAAGGTAAGGCCTTTGCTGAGGACTGATCGTTCGTCGTCAGTGAGGGGGAGGTCCGGGGGGATGGTGAAAACTTGGCAGGGCTGGGAGCTAGGACCTGGTATAGGTGTGGAGCTGGGAGTGGGGGCAGAGTCTGTAACTGGAGTGGGAATGGTGGTGGGGGAATGGGGGTGGAGTTATTAGCAAGGGTGATGTTGCGCTCAGGGTTCTGAGGGTTGGGGATGGTGACAGTGGGATCCATGGGGGGAGGGCGTGTCGGCAGTATGCAGGTGAGTGGTGTTACTGGGGGCGGAAGTGGTAGCGACGACAGCAATGGGGAGGGCGGAAGTTGCGGAATGCGTGATGTCAGCGATGATGAGAGGGGCTGAAGTGTTGTCATGTGTGGTGCACGTGAAATCGTTAGGCGTGGAAGTGGCCGTGATGGGTGCAGAAGTGATGTCATCGATTGGCGTGGTTAATGGAGGCCAAGCAGTTCCAGAGGCCTGGGGAAGCTTCTGGAATGTTTGAGGAGTGCTGGTTATGGAGGTGGGTATATAAAAGTTTCTTGTACTTACAATTTTTGATGTTTGAGATGGTGTAGAAATACTGTTTGTTGAGAGTATGACTTCTTCTTAGGATGTAGTACAGGAGGCGTCCTTTGTAGTCTGAAAGAATGAGGCCCTAAGTTGAGGCATAGCTGACTGTAGAGAGGTTAGGTGGCGGTACATGGCTGAGAGTGTGGAGTGGAGGATCCTGAAGGAGAACCGTTGCTGGCGGTTTTGAATTTGTAGTCTGTACTAGTTGTCTTGTTCGGATCCAAACTGTGCTGGTCTGAATGTAGTTCAGAATCCACGTGGGATCAGTTGGTTGCGGAGGCAAGCACTGAGTAAGTAGATGTGACTGTGGTAGCGAGTCTGTTTCAGGACATAGTTGAAGAGCTTCGGGGTGAGGAGATGACCTGGGGGTTGCAGTGAGAGAGAGACTCACTGAGGTATTTGTAGAGAGAGGAGGAGAACTTCTTCAAGGTAGGCATCATTGCAAGAGAATTTGCAGTAAGGTTAAAATCAACTCAGCGAAAGTGAGGACTGCAGATGCTGGGGATCAGAGTCAAGATTAAAGTGGTGCTGGAAAATCACAGCAGATCAGGCAGCATCTCAGAAGCAAGAAAATCGATGTTTCAGGCAAAAGCCCTTCATCAGGAATGCCTGATTATTGACTGATTGAAACTAGTCAACAATCTAAGTGATGCATATATCAATTAGTTTGTGAAGGGGACTGATGCCTGCTGAACAGCCAATGTCATCTGTGAACTCTGAATATAATATTTCCAACAACCTCTTCAAAGCAAATCCAAATTGGAAGCTCAGGCATTCTCAGCTTTCCCCAGCATTCACGAGGGAACATCACTGCTTGTTGCAGCTCTCTCATCAATCGAGTGGATGAAAAATAACAAAATCTGTAGCCCTGGTGGTATTCCAGCTAAGCACTTCAAAGCTGGTGCGCCTTTCCTCACATTAACAAACCATGTACTCAGCCTATGGGTTTCGGAGGTAAAGAACTCTCCAAGCTAATCCAACATCAGAAATTGTAATTATCTTCAAGACAGATAGATCATAATGTGGAAACTATCATGGTTTTCCCCTGTTGTTGATAGCAAGGGAAATACTGATACACATTCTGCTGAATCCACCTAAATCAAATGGCTGAGAAAATACTGCCAGAGACACAACATGGCCTTAGACGTTTCAGACCAATCTCTGACATTGTTCTTGTCTGGCAACGAAAATCATGTCAAGAAAACTACTAGGAACTGCATTCATCCATCTGACAAAGCATTTAATTTAGTAATTTGTGAGGCCCTATGGATTGTTCTCTGTAGATTTGAAAGTCCAAGAAACTTCTTCATTAGATTGCAACTGATTCATCATGACCTGGACAATATTCGGTATAAAAACCAAAAGAACACCAGCATGCTGGTTCAGTGGATAGCACTACTGCCTTACATTGCCATGGACCTGGGCTCGATTCCACCCTCAGGCGACTGTGTAGTTTGTACGTTGTCCCGTATCTGTGTTGGTTTCCTCTAGGTGCTATGGTTTCCTCCCACAATCTAAAGATGTGCAGGTTAGGTGAACTGGCCATTCTAAATTGCCCATATCACATAGAATGTGGAGGTTTGGTGCATTAGTCAGGGGTAAATGCAGAGTAATAGGGTAGGTGGGATAGGTCTGGGTAGGTTACTTCGGAGGGTTGGCGTGGACTTGTTGGCCAAATAGCCTGTTTCCACACTGTAGTGATTTTCCTACTTTATGAGAACTGCAGATGCTGAAAACCATAAACAAAAACAGAATTTGCTGGCAAAGCTCAACTGATCTGGAAGCATCCGTGGAGAGAAATCAGAGTTAGCGTTTTGGGTCCAGCCACCTCTTCGGCTAGGTGAATAGCCTGGCAGTAATGCCACTTGGATCTGAATTAGAATGGTGCTGGAAAAGCACAGCAGGTCAGGCAGCATCCAAGGAGCAGAAACATCGATGTTTTGGGCAAAAGCCCTTCATCAACAGTCCTCACTTTTACCTAATAATACCACTTGGTACAGTCAACTTCTCAACCACTAGCATAGAAAATAGGATCACCATCCCATGTGGAAATATACCCTGGGTCAAAATCCTGGAGCTCCCTGCGAACAGGTTGATGGGGCTACCCACAGTGAACGGATTGCTGGCAGTTCGAGTAACCACATTCTCAAGAACAAGTAGGCATGACGCAATCAATACTCAGATTCCCAGTCATCGACGTCCACAAACCTATGACTGAACTAAAGTACAGAATATGCCGATTGGAAACGAGACAAGTTGAAAATGGCCACCAAGTGGTTGCTAATGAAGACCACGTGCTCACAGGAAGCCCCCGAGTGGGGAACGAAGACCCTCTCCACTGAGGACCTCACCGTTGGCTTTCAATGTGACCGGAGGACAGTAGCTGATGCGCATGCGCTCTACTTCGGCCGTTTGCTGAGTCCCTCGCACGCATGCGCCTCGCGAGTGGGACGGGAACGGTTGTGCCCGGAGCGCGCATACGCTCTGGCGCTGGGACGGCTCGAGCTGGAGAGGGTGCGCGCCTGCGCTCGGCGAGAGCAAGAGGACGGGCAGAAATTATTTTGGCTGGAGCCTCGCACTGAGTGGCGTTTAAATCGTTGAGGCTGAGAATCGACAGCGAGTTCAACCCGAGTAGAGAGAGAGACGGAACGACCCTTGATTACGTCCGTGTGTGCTGCGCCCCTTCCCCGTGACTCCCCAAACCATCCTCCCTCCCCGCCCCCTCCCGTTTCCCCCAACTCCCACCCCACCCTCTTCCCACCACCACCACCACTTTTTCTTCCCACCGACCGACTGACTACCAGGAGCGGGAGCCATGATGTGAAAGTGAGAGGGAGTCGGGAGGAAGAACGGACGGAGAGTGGGAGAGAAATCAACCAGGTATCCGGACGGGAGCGGCGTGGCGGCTCCTCGTCAGCCCAACGGCTCCGGGAAGCTCGAGGCGGCGGTGGGGGGAGCGCGAGCGGCGCAGTCATGCCAACCCGAGGTTAGGGGAGAGAGCGATCACTGGCGGCGGCTGGGGGGAGGGGGTGGTTGTTGGGGGTTCTCTCAGTTGCTGGAGGGAGTGCAAATAACTGTGCAACCTTTGTTGGCAGTGTAATTGCATACTTGCTTTGGGAAAGAGAGAGACACACACAACATGAATGAGTTATCGACCAGCTGAGACGTCTTTTGCAATAAATGCATGAATAGGGAGAAATAGTTTGCATTGCAGCCACTGTAAAGGGTTAATGATGCAGTGTGGGAATTATGCCTGCTCATTTGAAAAAAAGTCGTGTGTTATTGCACATGTTCAGAACGTGTGTACTATTGAACATGTTGCAGTGTTGCATGTCCAGGGAGAGAACTGAAGACTTGAATGCAAAATCAGTGAATGAGATCATGTTGATACTATTCACAGCAGGGATAATGGTGCAGTGGAGGATACCATACGTTATGATATTTTTGGGGGCGTGAGGAAACTCCTGTCGAAATACAGTTTTCCTAATGTGTGAAAATGGAGAGGAAAATACGAAATGAAATATGAGTGACACTTTGCCACCAACAAAGGGGGGGGGGGTGTTGGTGCAGTTAGAAACTGCAGTGTGCTACTGAACATGTAACATACAGGAAAGCAACTGTATAGGTATGAATGAGTGTGTTGGTGTTTTGTGACATTGACAGTGGGAACGAAGGCTGTGTAAATGGTTTGTTGAAACAATTAGACAAACCTGTAACTGAATGTATGAGCTAATTGAACATCATTTGAAGCCAAAAATGTGCAGCAATGATTCTGCAATTGATGAACACAAAAGCTTACATGTCGTGTCTATAACAGTGGAGAAGCTGCTGCAGTGAAGTCGATAGTGTGTGGAGCAAGAATGAGAAAATTTCAACGATTTTAAATCTATAAACGCCTTAAGGACAGTGTAAATGACAAGCTGTAGTTGACAGTGTAGCTCCGATAGTAGCAGTGGGATTATTAGGGAGGGAAGTGATTGGAAATGTATGAATGAGAGTGAGAGGTATCAGCAGAAATTGCTAATACAGAGTGGAAAACGCTACCCGAGCCAGAGCGAGTAACAGGATGGATGTTGCTTTGTGCAATTCCAAGGGGGAGCCAGTTTATAGTACAAGCAGGAATGTTTGGGAGAGGAAAAACTCCAGAAAGAAACACGTGAACCAGGTTATATTTGCAATAGAACATAGAACATTACAGCGCAGTACAGGCCCTTCAGCCCTCTGATGCGCTGACCTGTCATAGCAATCTGAAGGAAGTGAGGACTGCAGATGCTGGGGATCAGAGATTAAAAATGTGTTGCTGAAAAAGCGCAGCAGGTCAGGCAGCATCAAAGGAGAAGGAGAATTGACGTTTCGGGCATAAGCTTATGCCTGAAACATCGATTCTCCTTCTCCTTAAATACCAATCTGAAGCCCATCTAACCTACGCTATTCCATGTACATCCATATACTTGTCCAAAAGACCACTGGCTTAAGCCCTTGAACAGGCTATCAACTAATCTTTGCAGTTTTGTACATCTTTTCTTTCAATTTGATGTTACTCGTAATTCCCTCACCTGTGCACCGCTGTTCATCATGCATTTCTTTTACAAGTCAATATATATTGTTGACAATTATAAAATAACTGAATATATTCTTCTGCTTTAACATTTTAACTATAGTCCCATTCCAGTTTAGCTAGCTACTATTTTATACCCTTGTGACTGCCTTTAAGTTTTGATACTAATTGAAGAACCAAATTCCTCACCCTAAAGCCAAATTCTACCATGCTGCATTGAATCTTACCAAAACTATCTTTTATTTTGAGCTCATTAATCAATCATATTAGGTCTAAAATAGCTGTTCCCTGATTGGTTCCAGACCATCTGTTCTGAGAAATTGTACAGAGTAGTCTACCTCAATTGTTTCAGAAGCTGTAGTCAGAATTTGAAGGGGGAAATAAGTAATAAAGTATAGATGTATGATTAGGTCAGAGATTTCAGAGGAGCTGCAGCCTTTAAAGGACTGAAGCTGAGGAGAGTCATGGGCAGTCAGAAGTGCATGAATGAAAGATAGTGTGTCTGAATGGAACAGCGAGATGACTGTGGATATAAGTGGAAAGGGAGAAATTAAGGTTAAAACTTGAGGAAAATAATAATAATATCCTTTTTGTGATTGAAGGGTAGAGCTAACCTACAGGCAAAAGTGCTGTGGATTTTAATATTTTTTTGAACACTAGTGAGGGACCAGAGATAAAGGAAATATCAAGACAAGCAGTATTTAATCTGAAATAGAGATGAACAAAACTTGGCCCACGATGGAACTGCTAGGATCTTTTATAATGGTATTGAAATGAACAGGAAAGTAGGTGGCTAGGAAGATTGCAGAGCACTAATGGTTCTAATATTTCTTGTTTACTTTGTGTTCATTTTTGCAGGACAGATTGATTCATTTACTGTTGACCTTGAGGCCTCTGATTAGACTACAACACATTTCTGCATCCTGATTTTAAAACAAAATGTCATTTGCTTATTTTAATAAGGGTACGAGTTTCAGACTTGAATTTTACTTTCATACTGTCTGTGGTGTGGCTCAATGCGCTTACAGAAATTCCGAAGTCACAGTTTATAGAATCATACAGCATGGAAATAGACTTTTTCGTCCAACCAGTCCCACCTGCCTGTGCTTGACCCATATCGCTCCAAAATCAAAACACAGCAGGTCAGGCAGCATTCAAGGAGCAGGAGAGTCGATATTTCGGGCAAAAACCTTTCATCAGGAATGTGGGGAGGGAAGGAGGCTGAGAAATAAATTGAAGGTGGGATGGTGAGAGGTGGGTGCAGACAGGAGCTAATTGTGATTGGTTGGTGGGGGAGGGTGGAGTGGAAGGTGGACAGATATGACAGGTCAAGTGGTAGTACCGAGTCAGAGAGTTGGATCTGAAGTGAGCTGGAGGAAGGGGAAATTTGGAAACTAGTGAAGTCAATTGTGGTGCTGTCTGGTTGTAGGGTCCCGAGGCAGAAGGTAAGGTGCTCTTCCTCCAATTGATGGGTGGCTTTGATTCGTCAGTGGAAGAGGCTTAGGACTTGCATGTCCTTGGGGGAGTTGAAGTGGTTGGCCACAGGGTGGTGGAGTTGTGAGGTGCGTACAGACCAGAGCTGAATTGCTCCGCAAGTTGCTGTCCTGTCTCCCCGATGTGGAGGATACCACATCAAGAGCAATGGATGCAGTAGATGAGGTGGGTGGATGTGTAGGAAAATCTCGTCTGGATTTGAAATTATTGTTCGGGGTATTGGACAGAGGTGAAGGAGCAGGTGTGGGCGTGTGGTGGAGATTTTCCAGTACATCCACCCACCTCATCTGCATCCTATGCTCTTGATATGGTCTCCTATACGTCAGGGAGACAGGACGGCAACTTGCATAGCACTTAAGGGAACATCTCAAATCTGCACCTACCAAACAACTCCCCAGCCCTGTGGCCAGCCACTTCAATCTCACTCACATTCCCACACACATGCAAATCCGGGGCCACTTTCACCTCCAAATCAAACCTACCACCTGGAGGAAGAACACCTTATCTTCCACCTCAAGACTCTACAATCACACAGCATCAACATTGACTTCACCAGTTTTCAAATTCCACCCCCCAATCCCAGATTCCAACCCTCCAACTTAGCGCTGCCCTCTTGACCTGTCCTACCTGTCCAACTTTCTTCCTACTTATCTGCTTCATTCTCCCCACTGACCTATCACAATTACCTCCCACCTGCATGTACTTATCACCATGCACCCTACCTCCCACCTCCAACCCCTTCTTTATCTCTCAGCCCCTTTCACATTCCTGATGAAGGATTATACCTGAAACACTGACTCTCCTGCTCCTCGGAAATTGCCTGACCTGCTGTGCTTTTACAGCACCACACTTTTTGACTCTGACTCTCCAGCATCTGCAGTCCTCACTTTCTTCATATCCCACCAATCTTTCCTATTTGTGAACTTGTCTAATGTCTTTCAAACATTACAATGTACTTGCATCCACCATTTTCTCTGGCAGTTCATTCCATGCATGAACCACTCTGTAAAACAAATTCTGGATCAGTGGTGCTGGAAGAGCACAGCAGTTCAGGCAGCATCCAACGAATTGCGAAATCGACGTTTCGGGCAAAAGCCCTTCATCAGGAAAGGACTTTTGCCCGAAACGTCGATTTCGCTGCTCGTTGGATGCTGCCTGAACTGCTGTGCTCTTCCAGCACCACTGATTCAGAATCTGGTTTCCAGCATCTGCAGTCATTGTTTTTACCTCTGTAAAACAAAGTTGCCCTTTGTGTCCTTTTTGAAACTTTCTCCTCCCACCTTTAAAAAAACTCACCTAATTTTGAGGTCCTTCACCTTAGGCTAAAGACCCATGTCATTCACCTTGTGCCCCTCCTGATTTTATAAACGTCAACCTCCTATGCTTCAGTGAAAAAGGTCCCAGCCACTCCAGTCTATTTTCATATCTCCAATGCTCCATTCCTGGCAACATCCTGGTAAATCTTTTCTGAACCTTGTTCACTCATCTTCCTCCTTTCAAATGGGCAGCCCAGTTGCTCAGTGGTTAGCACTGGGACCCAGGTTCGATTCCAGCCTCGGGCTACTGTCTGTGTGGAGTTTACACATTCTCCCTGTGCCTGCATGGGTTTTCTCCAGGTGTTCCGGTTTCCTCAGACTGTCCAAAGATGTGCAGGTTAAGTGAATTGGCCATGCTAAATTGTCTGCAGTGTTCAGGAATGTTAGGTCCATTAGTCAGGGGAAAGGTAGGGTAATGGGTCTGGATGGGATACTCTTTGGAGGGGGGGGGGAGGTGTGGACTTGTTGGGTCGAGGGTCCTGTTTCCACACTGTAGGGATTCTAATTCTAATTCTTCAAATTCAAATGATTTGAATTGAGGGAGATAATCAAAAGTGAGGTGGGAGAAGCAATGTTGGAACTTACTTTTGTAGTCTGCTCCCAAGATCAGAATGGTTAGTGTGAATTTATCATGATATTGCAAAAGTCTGCGAAGCAAATGCAAGTTCAGTTGTGTATATTTTGTCATTCCTGGTTTTTGCTCTTCATAGGCATGTCAAGTTTTCTTAGGCTATGCAAGACTTTTTATGAGACACTAAAGTGAAACAGGAAACAGAATCGAGAAAGTAAAAATTGGTGACTGGTCTGATGAAAGCAGAGGGAAAATGTGAATATGAAAAAGAATTTTTGGAACTTTTGGATGGCAGTTTCACAACTTTTACCTGGTTGTACTGTGGTGGGAACTGGTGGGATGCAATTCTATTCTCTGTCTAAAGTCTTTGCAGAATCTGTTTTGATCTAGTTCTAACTTGTATGGGATAATAACTTAACTGCATAAATTGCCATTCTCCCTCAGCAAACTTTATGGAAGTCAGGATTTTAAGTTTGGTACAGGTGAAAAGCTTGCGACTAAACTCAAGTCACATAATTTAAACAAAATTTGAGTGCTTTCATTTTACTGGGGCTCCTCTTCCCCAGCACCAATCCTTTTCCTTGATGAGTTTTAGAACTTTACTTTGGATTGTAAGAAGCAAGTCTGAAGGTTTGCAAAGGATATAAAAGATTGAGTTAATGATGTGAACTTTCACTACTCCATTTGAAGGAGGGCTTCATATTAATTCCTTTTTAGTTTTATTGAAGCTTTTGATCCAGGTTTTCATAAGCTTTTAACAGTTCACCCCCAGTGTGTCCTTTGGGAAGGAATAGAAATGTTTAAAGGGTAAAAATGGTGTTCTGTAGAAGGTGACAATGCTCACTACCAAAGGAGAGAAAAAAAATTGAACTTTGACATGCTGGCATTTTGTATCTTCCTATTAGCTGCAGAATAACGTTTTGAGAACAGATAAATGCCCATGGTCTTATGGAAGAAAGATGATGTGAGAGAGAGATTAAGAGGAATTACGTTTGCATTAATACAATGTTTCTCATGACTTTAGGGCATACTAAATTGCTTTTCAACCAATGAAGGAGAATGCTTGCATTCTAGTCATAGCTGTGACTAGAAGCATAGCCAATTGAAACCGCAATGTTGCTATGGATAAACCTGTTTTCGTTGATTGCTATTGGTAGAGCACTGGAGATGGTTCCTTCTGCCTTTGTTTACAGTGGTGCCATTGGGATCTTTCATATCCTCAAGGAAGTAGACATAGCTTTGGTTTGATGTTACTTATGAACGATCTTACCTCCAATGATGCGGCATCACTTTAACCTTCAATCTTCTGACCCAAAGACAAATGCTACCTGCTGAGGAGTGCAGACACACTGTAATAAACATACACAGTTCAGAAATCACTCCATGTAATGCATGCAATGATAGGTGTTAATGTTGGAAATGTGCACCAAATACTGTGAATGCAGTGCTTAGATTTTAGCTCTTTCTTTCCGGTCTATTTTGAAGCCGAAGACACTACTTCAGTGCTGAACTTTATCCACAATTCATGTCATTTTGGGTGGTATGAATGGGAATGGAGTTTCATGCTGCAGTCATAGGTAGCAACATGAGTGTGATTTCAGATATTTTTCAAGTTGAGGGTGAATATAAACAGGAAGCTTTAAACATTATTGTTCATTCAGCTTTTATTCCATTGAGAAACTTGCATTTTCAAAGCGGTGAGCCAAGTTGGCAATTTACTGTTGAACAATGAAACACTTAGAACTGTTATATACTAAAAATGATTGTAATCCAATTGTCTTAGTGGGTGGAGTTAAGGTGGGCTGTTAGTTTAAAAATATTGTTAGTCATTCACCAATTATTGAGAGGAAGAAACCATTTAATAACAATTGATTGTGGTAACTCTCATGAGCTTTCTGAGTTGGATTTTTAGTTTGAGTAAATTTGGAGAGAAATAGCTTTAATATTGTGTTGGAACTTAAGAACTCGCAGTAGGCAATTCAGTCTCTCGAACCTGCTCTGTCATACAGTATGACCAAGGTTAATCTCATCATAGCCTCAACTCCACTTTCTTCCCCACTCTCCATAATTCCTCAATACATCATGAATAAAAAATCTGAATTGTACTAGCTGCAAAATATTTTGGTTATCAGAATTTTTCTATACCGAGTTCAATGTGGTTCCTTTTACAAAGGCCTTCATTTATTTGTAGTAGCAGTCAATTAAATTGTAGTTTAGGGAGTGAGAGGTATAGCCAAGAAATAAAGTGTAGTTATTAATGACTTGTAATTAGTTGGCAGTGACAGGTCTACTACAAAGAATTGTCGATATATTATAAATCTTGGGAAGTATAAATATTGCAAACTATATTTATAATTTTCATGAAAAGTTAAGAATTTAAGTTTGTGAATGCATATTTGTCTTGGAAAACAAGAGTATTCTGAAAAGAATGATTTAATTTACAGGTTTTTTAATTTTAATTAATAAATACATTGAAGTTTTGAAAACAAAACATCAAATAATTACATGCACAAATTTGGTAGGTCAGAAAATGCCGACTAAGTATTTTCTATGAAAAAGCAGTTCAAAGAGACAAACACAAAATATTTAAATGGTTGAGCTGAAAATGTGTTGCTGGTTAAAGCACAGCATCCAAGGAACAGGAAATTCGACATTTCGGGCCAGAGCCCTTCATCAGGAATGGTTAAATGGTTGAATCACACTTGGAACACTGTTTTCACTGTTCCTGAAAAGAAAAGGCTGTATGAGACTGAATTAAAAATCTTAACCATTAAGGTGACTAAAGAAGTGGTTCTGTTCGCCGAGCTGGGAATTTGTGTTGCAATAAGCACATCGATCTGGACCCAATATACTGGCCACTGCAGCGGACAGCTGGAACTGACAACCGAAAGCGGCAGGTACAAATCACTACAAATGCCGGAGGAAACATCACAGAAGTGCTTCACAGGAGGCTCCCAAGTACTGAGGATGTCACCTAGACAGGGGACGAAACGTCTGCAACACACATTCCCAGCTCGGCGAACAGAACCACAACGAGCACCCAAGATACAAATCTTCTCCCAAACTTTGACTAAAGAAGGTTAGATTTTTTTTTTTGCATGGGACATCTGATTACAGCTTTTAAACTGACAAGTGGGACCAATCAGTTGGGTAGTATTTTGCTTTTGATGAAACTGTTTAGGTCTGAGGTTATGATATATGAACTTTAAAAAGCCCTGAGCTCACTTAATGAGAAGTTGGTACCATATTTTGGGAGTTTGCATCTACAATGTGTTATTTCCTAGATTAGATGTTGACATCAGAACAGGAGAAAATAATTGATCGGGATAGAAGGTTAAAGGGCCCTTTTATGGAGTAAGGATTGATTCAATTCTGAGATCGAAGACAATCTATATATCCCATCCTTTCCTAAATTGTTGAAAAGAGTCGCAGGAAAGCTTCTTTCTCTGCCTTTTCAATAGCATTCGTTTGCAACTGTGTTTCAACAACTTATGAAGTGACTGATGGTAAGTAAAAGCACCTCCCTAACACAAGTGAAATGATGACCACTTATTTTGTTGTCTCATGTTGTAGAAACATTGGTCAGAATACTGGATGACGTTCTGGCTCTTTAAAGCTGAACAATATCAAAGAACAACAGTAATTTGCATATATAATGCTCTTAATATAGAAAAAAAATCCCAAAGGAGAAATTGAGAGTTATGACTAAAAACTTGATTAAAATTATGGCTATAGGGTAGGTCTTTAAAGGAGGAAAGGATGGCGATAAACAAAGACAAGCCAAGGTAGAGAATTCCAGAGCCTGGACAATTCCAGAGATGTTTGAAACTATGATTGCCAATGATAGGACAAAAAAGTAAAAGCATAAGGGGACATAACCAGAGGAGCAGTTTCTGAAGGAGATTGGAAAAAAGGCCAGGTCAGACCGTGAAGGAATTTAATCAATGAGGGGAACTCTAATTATGAAACAGTGAGGGATAGTGTTGGTCAGCAAGGCCATAGAGAATAGGTAAAAAGGTGGGATGGGGTACAGATAAAATTTCAGGTGAGCTGAGGTGTACAAGGCATGCAGCCTTTAATTATATTTTCACTGCCAAAGAAGCTTGCCTTACAGGATACATCCTGTCATATTCAACGATGCATTACTTGTATTTTTTACATTACATTGATAAGTTTGAATTCTTTCTGAAGCTTTGAGTCATAGAAAGGTACAGCACAGAAACAGAGCCTTTGGTCCAACTCATCCATGCCAATCATATCCTTGATAAATCTAGTCCTATTTGCCGGCACTTGGCCGATATCTGTCTGAACCCTTCCTATTCATAAACCTATCCAGATGCCTTTTAAAGGTTGTAATTGTACCAACCTCTATCACTTCTTGTAGCGCCTCATTCCATATATGCACCATCCTTTGCATGAGGAAGTTGTCCCTTAGATCCCTTTTAAATGTTTCCCCCTCACCTTAAACCTCTAGTTTTAGATGTCCATACCCCAGGGAAAAGACCTTGTCTGTTTACCCTATCCATGCGCTTCCTGAACTTTTAAACCTCTATAAGGTCACCTCTCAGTCCTGACCCTCCAATAAAAATAGCCCAAGTCTATTCAGCCCCTCTTGATTGCTCAAACTGTCCAACCTTGGCAACATCCTTGTAAATCTTTCTGAACTGTTTCAAGTTTTGCAACATCCTTCTTATGCAAAGTGACTTCAAGAAGGTTCATATTGGATAGATGCTGGAGATCAGTTCCTGAATTGAGAGTTATCCAAATTTGTTTGTGTAGTTAAATGGAATTCAGTGGGAGGTTTACCACTGTAAGCCACATCAGATTCGTCACTAATAAATTGGTGTGACGTAAAAGGAACTAACTGTAACTGTAGCTTAAGATAATTTTGTTGCATATTTGTTAGTGGAATTGGTGTGGTATCACAAAACGAAGTGCAATCCTTTCAGTTCTGATATTATCAAATGCAGTTGGTAGAATGAAGAAGGGATGGGGTGGTGACAAATTGCAATTTAGCAGGAGAATTGCACCATTGGCTCTGGGCCTTTTTAATGAAAGGATAACCTATTGGTTATTCCACCCCTTCTGAACAAAGTAAAGTTCATTTGCATTTATTATATGGGTGCTGCAGATTTAAAAAAAATATTTCAAAATGATCCCAGCTCAGAGCCAAAATGTCCAAGTCCAAGTTCAAGTCCCACCAATCCGAGGTGTTATAGCTTGTTCAAACAGTTTGACTTCAAAAAGGATTTCAGGCAACATTGCCAGCTAAATGAAATGGTGGGCAGTCTCTACTCAACCATTTTGAGCTGACACTTGAGTCAAAATGTCAGTGCACCCATCTTAAACTGACTGATTTAAAGTTAACTTAAAGGGCTGATCACAAGTTGTCATCACTCCATACTAATTTATTTGAGTGCAGAAGGTATTTTAGTTTTGAACCAGTTTTAAATGTAACTGTTAATTGACTCACTGGGTAGATCTTTTCTAGTGTTATTTGCCCGTATACCTTTACCCCACTGATAAGAGATCCAACCTTAATGTGCATCATTTCTCTATTGGTAGGCAACTTAGTCAAATATATTTTGTTTTGATAACCAAATGTAAAGTATACTCTAGCTATAATGAACGCTTTTGCAATGAGCTTTTTCATGTATTTTGAGTGTGAAGTAAGAATATATAAAGATACTTTCTGCATTTATTTTGTGTATAGCTAGACTCACTACTTTTAAACAATATCTTTTAATAAGTTAAAGTCTATACAAATTTAAGGAATGTTATCAATCAAATTTGAGACCAAGTTCCCGTATGGGCAGGTGATTGAGGCCTTAGTAAATGTTGGATTATAGTTCTGGTAGTTTAGAGTGTGATCTCTTCTTTTCTTTTGCGCATTTATCTGTGTTCCCTTGAAGGTTGAGATTGAATGTGTTGTGTTTTTGGCATGACCAAAAGTTATTTCCCATTAGAAAACAATGATGCCATTTTACTGACTACATTGTAATTTTTAAAGAAACATTACTTCTCAAAGTATTATCTAACCCAGAGCATTTCAGATAGTGTGGAAATATTTCAGACATAATGATTTTTCATCTTTAGTATGCTAATGAGTCTATTTTGCAATTAGATTGTATGTGCCTCTTTTGTGGCTGTTTCACAACCAACTCTTAATCCCTTCTGCAGGCTTTATACACACTATTGTTTTAAGGAAAATTTAATGTTGAAGCCTGATTATGATGGAATGTTTCATGTGCAATCATGTATTTAATTTCTTCAAAAGAAACAAGGATGGGGAAATAAGTAGTCGATGGATCTGTAACTTTATAAGTGAAGCACCAGTGAAAGGGTTGATTTTTCACGATGCCAGTTACGGTAATTATCACCATTGAAAGAACTCAAATGGATTTTGTTTCTGTACGACAAATGTTCCAATGTACGTGAACATTTTAGACTACCATCTGGACTGGAGGGCTTGCATTATAAGCATAGGAACAGACTCTTTGGTCCAACTTGTCCATGCTGACCAGATGTCCTAACTTAATCTAGTCCCATTTGCCACCACTTTGCCCATATCCCTCTAAACCCTTCCTATTCACATACCTATCCAAATACAATATTGCAATTGTACCAGCCTCCTTCACTTCCTCTGGCAGCTCAGTCCATACATGCTACACCCTCTGTGTGAAAGAGTTGCCCCTTAGGTTCCTTCTGTTCCTTTTCCCTCTCACCCTAAACCTATGCCCTCTAGTTCTGGATTCCCCCACCCCAGAGAAAAGACTTTGTCTATTTATCCTATCTATTTATCCTAGGATAAAACATAAACCTTGATAAAAATGATTTTATAAACCTTGATAAAGGTCACCCCTCTGCCTCCGCTCCAGGGAAAACAGGCGCAACCTATTCAGCCTCCTTATAGATCAAATCCTTCAATCCTGGCAACATCCTTGTAAATCTTTTCTGAACTCTTTCATGTTTCACAACATCCTTCTGATAGGAGATGAGAATTGTGTGTAATATTCCAAAAGCGGCCAAACCAATGTCCTGTGCAGCCGTAATGTGACCTCCCAACTCCTATATTCAATACTCTGACCAATAAAGGATAGGCTAGAACATTTTCCTTGGAGTGTGTAGGAAGTTGTGGGGTGATTTGATCGAGGTTTATAAAATCATGAGGGGCATAGATAAAGTGAACAGCAATGGTGTTTTCCACAGACTAGGGAAATTCAAAACTAGAGAGCATAGTTTTATGGTGAGGGGAGAAGGTTTTAAAAGGGACCTGAGAATAGAGGGTGGTACATACAGGGGAACCTCGATTATCCAAATAATAATTATCTTAAAATTGGATTGTCCGAAGGAGATCTCTAAGTCCCGATAGAAACATTACATCAAAGATGTGTTTCCAACAGTGATTGCATCTTTTGCTTACAGTGATGAAACAGGCACGGTATGCAAATGACTGACTTCCCACCCTCTCTCCCCACACTTTCCCTGGAGTTCTACAGAGGGGTGTGCCCTTCCCCAGATAATCTCTCCAACATTGTCCTGTACAGGGCAGAGGTGGAACCTGTCAAAAAGTTGCAGTAAAATGTTGTGTGTGCAGCAGCAGCACCTGTCTTATTGTTGGTGTACAGTCCAACTGTACCGGAGAGGGGACAGGGATGGACAGGATTTGGGGGACGGAGGGGTGGTGTTTGACTGGGTTGGGTGGCTGTACTGGACAGAGTTTTGGGGGGGGAGGTGGGGGTTGGACGGGGTCCATGATGGCGGCAGTGTCAGGTGCGGGTTGGTCAAGGTCCTGGCAGATGTTGGGGGCGGGGTCTCGCACGCGGTTTGCTGCTGCAGTTTCCTGAACGGGGAGTAGACATTAAAAACTTCAAGCCCCAGAGGAAAGGCATTGAATCGATTAACTGAATAATCGATTATCCGAACAAAATAGTGTCTGCCCATCTCGGTCGGATAATCGAGGTTCCCCTGTATATGGACTGAGCTGCCAGAGGACGTGGTAGTTGCAGGTATGGTTACATTTGAAAGGTATTTGGACATGTATATATGAATAGGAAAGGTTAAGAGGGATATGGGCCAAATACAGGCACATGGGACTAGTTTAGTTTAGGAGACCTGGTCGATATGGAAAATTGGACTGAATGGATCTGTTTCTGCACTATATATCTCTATGACCATCTGATCCAACTGTGTTCTCACTCCTTGAATCAATGCTAATTACAGAATTGTACAATCATATCGAGGGAGAATGTTAGCTTCCACAAGATTCTCCTTCACCATTATAACACTGTCATCTGAGAATCTGTTGGACTCAACTTCCATAGCTGTTTGTTCAAGAAAATAAATAGCTCAACTGTGACAGGGCAGATATATGCCATTGATCTGGAAGTTTCATGTCAGTTATATAATCTCATTCACACCGATTTGAATGAATGTGATTTACTCACTAGGTTTAAGTGATTCATGGTTGATGACTGGCAACAGTGAATGTGTTGAACTCATCACATGACTGCTGTGAACTTCTCAAACTTATAACAATTCCAGACTTGTAATTATTCTATAGATCCATTATCCTCCAAGTGACCTCTCTACTTTTAACTAATTGATATTTTGATAATGCTTATTATGTGATAATTTATATTAAATATTCTAACTTCAAAAAATAATTTTTCATTGCTTTGAGTTAATATTTCTATTTCCATGCTTTCTAGCTTCTCAACTGTATTTTTTTGGTAAATTATGCCTCAGAGATTCAGTAAAGTTGGCTTTGATTTGATCCATTTATTATCATGTGTACCTAAGTACAGTGAAAAACTTAGAGGCATATAGGGCACAGGGGGTTTGCTAAGCAAGATCAACATTAGGAAGATCAGCATTACTTGAAGTTGAAGAGTCCATTCATCAGGCTAATGATGTTGGGAAGAAGCTACTTCTGAACACGCTGGTAGATGAGTTCAAGCTTTTGAATCTTCTGCCTGATGGAAGTAGTTGTAGGAGAATATCAGGATGGCTCTTTGTTGGCAGCCTTTCCGCGGTAAGGAGCTGTGTAAGTGGAGTCCAAGGATGAAAGGTTGGCATCTGTGATGGTGTGGACTGTGCGCACACCTTCTGTGGTTTCTTATGATCCTGGTCAAAGCAGTTTCTGTACCAGGCTGTTATGTATGCGGACAGCATACTTTTAGCGGCGCATTTGTAAAAGCTGGTGAAGGTCCTTATGGACATTCTGAATTTTTTGAGCCAGCTAAGGAAGATGAGGTGTTGTTGTGCTGCCTTGACCATCATGTCTATGTGGGAAGTCCAAGACGACAGGTTCTCTGTTATCACTCGTAGGAACTTGACGCTGTCCACCCTCTCCACCTCAATTCTGTTGAGGGAGGTGGGGGCATGTACTCCTCATCTCTTTCTGAAGTCAATGATTGTCCATAACCATAGTTTATTCTGTTGTGCCTTTGAAAATAAAGCAACAGCCCAAGGCAGTTCATAACTTTTTTTTTCATAAAACAAAAGCAGAGTACTGCAGATGCTGGAATTATGAATCAAAAATAAAAAGTGCTGAAGCAACTCAGCAGATCTGACAGCAAAGGTAGAGAGAAAACAGAGTTAACATTTCAGTACAAAAGCTATATTGAACTCATAACGTTAACTCTGTTTTTCTCTCTCCGCAGATGCTGTCAGACCTGAGTTTCTTTAACTTATTTTCCTGTTCAGAAGTATTATTACACATAGCTGGAATAGGTGGGACGTAAACCTGGATCTCTTAGTACAAAGGGTAGGGAAACTACCACTTTACCACTGATTCTTTAGCATTTTATTTATATTTTTGCCTCAGGAAAACTGACAAGTGGGTCTGAAAGGATTTGGAAAGGGCTGGAGTATGTAGGACCAGTTAAAGACAAGTGATTGGGCTAAAAGTGATGGTACAGGACATAATTATCAGATGAAAACCATTTGGATACAGAACTGGCTCAAAGGTAGAAGACAGAAGGTGGTGGTGGAGGGTTGTTTTTCAGACTGGGGGAGACCTGCGCCCAGTGAAGTGCCAAAAGGATCAGTGCTGGCTCCACTGTTATTCGTCATTTATGTAAATCATTTGGATGTGAGCATAAGAGGTAAAAGTTTGCAGAAATTGGAAGTTAGGTTAGATTAGATTAGATTACTTAGTGTGGAAACAGGCCCTTTGGCCCAACAAGTCCATGTCGACCCGCTGAAGCGCAACCCACCCATACCCCTACGTTTACCCACTACGGGCAATTTAGCATGGCCAATTCACCTCCGCCTTTGGACTGTGGGAGGAAACCCACGCAGACATGGGGAGAATGTGCAAACTCCACACAGTCAGTCACCTCAGGCGGGAATTGAACCCGGGTCTCTGGCGCTGTGAGGCAGCAGTGCTAACCACTGTGCCACCGTGAGCCATAGGGAGAGGTGTAGTGGACAGCGAAGAAGGCTATCTCAGATTACAACCGGGTCTTGATCAGATAGGCCAATGGGCTGAGAAGTGGCAGATGGAGTTTAATTCAGATAAATGTGACGTACTGCATTTTGGGAAAGCAAACCTTCACAGGACTTATACACTTAATGGTAAGGTCCTTGGGAGTGCAGGTTCATAGCTCCTTGAAAGTAGAGTCGTATGTAGATAGGATAATGAAGAAGGTGTTTGGTATGCTTTTCTTTATTGGTCAGAGTATTGAATATAAGAGTTGGGAGGTCATGTTGCAGCTGAACAGGACATTGATTCGGCCACTGTTGGAATATTGCGTGCAGTTCTGATCTCATTCCTATCGGAAAGATGTTGTGAAACTTGAAAGGGTTCAGAAAAGATTTACAAAGATGTTGCCAGAGTTTAGAGGATTTGAGCCATGGGGAGAGGTTGAATAGGCTAGAGCTGTTTTTCCTAGAGCATTGGAGACTGAGGGGTGACCTTGTAGAGGTTTATACAATCATGAGGGGCATGGATGGGATAAATAGACAAAGTCTTTTTCCTGGGGTGGGGGAGTCCAGAACTAGAGGGCATAGGTTTAGGGTGTGAGGGAAAAGATATAAAAAGTACCTAAGAGGCAACTTTTTCACATAGGGTGTTACATGTATGGAATGGGCTGCCAGAGGAAGTGGTGGAGGCTAGTACAATTACAATATTTTAAATGCATTTGATGGGTATATGAATAGGAAGAGTTTGGAGGGATATGGCCCGGGTGCTGGCAGGTGGGACTAGATTGGGTTGGGATATCTGATTGGCATGGGCGAGATGGACCTAAGGGTCTGTTTCCGTGCTGTAATCACTGTGACTCTGAATAGAATCTCATGATAGTCTCTAGAAGTTTTGAGTTTGTGTCGAAGGAAAATAGGCTGAGTTGAGCAAATGTATTAAGGCAGTTTTCAGGAGAGCTCTTCGCTATAGGTAGGGTTCTGGGCTTGGATGGATAGATATAAAATCTTAGATGGGAGCACCTGCTTCAGAAGTTCCTAAGGTTCCAATTCCTAAATATGGAATTTCCCTTCTTTCCAGTTAAGTAGACTTCCTTTTTGTGTTTCTTGTGATTTGCAAGTGTGACATCCTCAGGCAGAATTTGTAAGTATATACTAAGGGCTAGTGAGGTTTGAGCAGATTTGTAGCTCAGGTTGAGGTTCTAGATGTAGGTTTGCTTGCTGAGTTGGAAGGCTCATTTTCAGATGTTTTGTCACCATTCTAGGTAACATCTTCAGTGGGCCTCCAGATGAAGCACTGCTGATGATTCCTGCTTTCTATTTATATGTTTGAGTTTCTTTGGGTTTGTGATGACATTTCCTCTGATGTCATTTAATATGTTGGTGTCATTTCCTGTTCTTTTTCTCAAGTGGTAAATCGGATCCAAGTCAATGTGTTTGTTGATGAGAGTTCTGGTTAGAATGCCATGCTTCTAGGAATTCTCGTGCTTGTCTCTGTTTGGCTTGTCTTAGGATGAATGTGTTGTCTCAGTCGAAGTAGTGTCCTTCCTCATCTGTATGTAAGGATACTAGTGAGATTGGGTCATGTCATTTTGTGGCGAGTTGGTGTTCATGTATCCTGGTGGCTAGTTTTCTGCCTGTTTGACCAATGTAGTGTTTGTTACAGTCCTTGTAATGTATTTTGTAGATGACATTAGATTAGATTACTTACAGTGTGGAAACAGGCCCTTCGGCCCAACAAGTCCACACTGATCTGCCGAAGCGCAACCCACCCATTCCCCTACATTTACCCCTTTACCTAACACTACGAGCAATTTAGCATGGCCAATTCACCTGACTTGCACATCTTTGGACTGTGGGAGGAAACCGGAGCACCCGGAGGAAACCCACGCAGACACTGGGAGAATGTGCAAACTCCACACAGTCAGTTGCCAGAGTCGGGAATTGAACCCGAGTCTCTGGTGCTGTGAGGCAGCAGTGCTAACCACTGTGCCACCGTGCCGCCCATTAGTTTTGCTTGTTATCGGTATTGGGTCTTCCAAGTTCATTAGCTGCTGTTTTAGTATGTTGGTGGGTTTGTGGGCTACCAGAAAACTAGCGACCAGGATACATGAACATCAACTAGCCACAAAATGACATGACACTCTCTCAGTAGTATATCGCCACAGGAAATGACCTCACTAACCCAAAGAAACCCAAACACATAAATAGAAAGCGGGAATTGTCAGCGCTTTGTCCAGAGGCTAACTGAAGATGTTACCTCGTATACTGTTGAAACATCTGAAAATGAACCTTCCAGCTCAGCGAGCAAACCTACATCCATATACTAAGGGCTTAAACATGCAGTGACTAGATAATTTGGGATGCATATACTGAGGGGGAAAAAAAAATCCCACGAGTGAATTAGAAAAAAGTAACCAAAGTAAAGAATGTCAACAATTCAAGTTGTAGTGAATAATCCTCTATGCAGCACGAAAAATAGTCTTCTTGAGGTCCTGCAGGCTAAGTGCAATTTTACCTAAACCTTTAATGGTACACTTGGAATGAAGATAGTAAGTGCTAAGAGTGGGTCAGATCTCAGGTCATGAACTGTAACTTAGAGCAGTAGACTTTGTACTCTTAGAAGAAAATGTTTAACTTAGGCCATAAAGACAGAGAATCAAATGGGTTAGTGAAAGAGATTCTTTGTAATGGCACCTGCACTCCAGGCAAATAAACTGAGAGACGCCTTTTATAACTCCATGAATGTTCAAAGATTCATCTGATGATTGTAGATATTGCATGGCGTGGTGGCACTTAGTAGCACTGTTGCCTCAGTGTTAGGGACCTGGGTTAGATTACACCCTTGGGCGACTGTCTGTGTGGAGTTTGTACTGTATCCCCGTGGGTTTCCTTGAAGTGCTCCCATTTCCTCCCACAGTCCAAAGATGTGCAGGTTTGGTGGATTGGCCATGCTAAATTGCTCTCTAGTTACTAAGGATTTGCAGTGTAGATGGGTTAAACACCTGGGATGGAGTCAGATGGACAGGTCTGCATGGGATGCTCTTCAAAGAATCAGTGCAGACTTGATTGGCCGAATGACTCCTTTCAGCACTGTAGGAAATTTGATTCTGTGAAATAAAGGTAAACTTGTCCAACTTGTATGTGTTTTTATCAATGACACGTTTTAGAGAAATAAAATCTGTCTACAATTGATCAAAGATCTTCGCATCAAAAACCTTCCATTATAATCTCATTGGTTTACCCTTTTATGAATGAAAAAGTAAGGGGTCATCGTAAATTGTAGGGAGATTCTACCACAAGGTGTCCTATTTTTATTCATGGAAGTTCAAATTTTTTGGAAGTAGTTCAAAGTGTAAATTTGTGGCTGACCAAGAGACCAGAATAATTATTTCCAATCATAAAGTTGACTGTCAGCCACTTGTGACTTACTTTGGCTAGCCTTACTTGCTGAAAGATGTATCATAATCACATGGCTGGTCGTGACATGTCTATTTCTGTGAAATGAAAAGAACATCTGAGCTGGTTGAACGTGCAGCACATATCTACATCGTACATTTGTTAAATATAAGTACTATACTTGATGCTATTTATAGTCTGTTAGTATATAAATGGGACTCCATGTCCACTGTCATAAACCTAATGTAAGTTCTGCTTCATATATCCTAAAATCTAGCATACATATTGGAAACAGTCTTGCTGCAATTCTGATTCAAGACTATTAGCATTCTTGGTGTTTTGGGTGTGGGCATTCTTTGGGACTGTCAGATTTTATTTGCTGAGCGAAGAGAGATAAGCATCAGCAGCTTCTTCAAATGAAAGATGATCATGAGTTTTTAATGCAGTTGATGTGGGACTAATAATAATCCCTGCAAAGCAGTCCTGTAAGCTGTAAGGGTGTATTTTTTAATGCAAAGCTGGATTTTAAATTAAAAAGCATTTGCCAACTAGTGAGTACAGAGCATTTCAATCAGTAATGTAGGCATTTTTGTATATATATGTGCGACAATCTGAATCTTTTCCCTAGCAAGTTTTCCTTTGGTTGATGTGTTCAAATTTTACATGTTTTGTTTTTAGGTTTCTTTCTATTCACTAAGTTGAATGGGATAATTGCTGAAGAGAATATTTCCTACTTCCAATCAGTTGTCACATTGCTATAAACATATTTCTGTCACAGCATTTTGTTTCTTTCATTGCTGGTTGTTGCCCCTTCCTAATTGTACTGAAGCTGAACTGTTTCTTGGCCATTTGAGAGGGTGGTCAAGGACCAATCACATTACTATGGTTCTGGAGTTGCACATAGGGCAAGGAGAGCAGATTTCCATGCCTTGAAGGACTCTTGGGGAGCAGAAGTGTTTTATACAAGTAAGTTCATGGTCAGCGTTCGTGACTTTAGTTTTGGGCTCCAGATCCCAAATTGTAGATTCCTGATGAAGAACTTATGCCTGAAACATTGATTCTCCTGCTCCATGGATGCTGCCTTACCTGCTGTGCTTTTCCAGCACCACACGCTTGACTCTGATTTCTAGCATTTGCAGTGTTTACTTTCTCCTTTATAGCTAATACAGTCCAATCCAAGGTAAATATCTGGTGAATCTCTTTTACACCCCACTGAAGCCAACTCATTCTTCCTGTAATATGGTTACCAGAATGTAATACTCCAAATGTGCCCTAACTGAAGTCAGACACAGCTGCGACATGACTTGTCAGCTTGTTTATTCAATGCCCTGGCTGATTGTAGGCAAGCTTGACACTTGCCTTCTTTACCACTTTATCACTTGTGTTGCTATTTTCATGAAGTTGCGAACCTGGATCCCAAAACCCCCTGTATATCGATGCTGCTATGGATCCTGCCCTTTAATGTATACTTTCCTCTTGCATTTGACCTTCCAAAATGCATCACCTGGTACTTGTCCAGATTAAACTCCATTTGCCACTTTTCCACCTAACTTTCTAACTGATCTATAATCTGCTGTACTCCTTGATAACCTTCTTCACTGTCCATGACTCCAGCAATTTCTGTGTCGTCTGCAAACTTACTAATCAGGCAACCTGCATTTTTATCCAAATCATTTGTGTATATATTTTTTACTAACTCACCATGGATCCCAGGCGACTTAACCTTCTGCGCTCATCTACCAGGAGGGCCCTAGGGTCCTATACCTTAATGTTTTTCAGAACACCCAACACTAGCACCACCTTCATATTGTCTTGCCCCAGAATATCAACATATCCCTCTCTAATCTTACCATTGTTCATGTCTACCTTATTAGTGAATACCAGTGCGAAGTATTCATTCACAATCTTGCCCACTTCCTCTGACCGGACACACACTTCCTGCTTTGTCTTTGAGTGGACCTAGCATTTACTAGTCCATTACAGTTATTAGAGTTTAAAGAATCCTCCCATGTGGAAAAAAAAATCACCAGTAAAGTTCTTAAATCCACAGTCCTTAGTAATCACTCCATCCCCTCCAAGTTGAGTAGAAATGAGCCAGTTCTCCAAAATCTCCTTCAGTAAAGTCCAACCTGAAAACAAACTTCAGTCTATCCTTGTACATCACTCCTCGGAGAAATCTGATTTTTTGGATAAGGGCAGTTAAATGCTTCATAAAACTGACAAGACTGCCGCCTTTGCAGAAATGCTTCAGGTGGAGAATACCAGTGCGTCAGTGCGTGGAATGCAGCATTCTTTGCTGCGTTTGTTCCCGCTCTGCTGTTAAATGCAACAAAGCCAGCTGGCTACTGTGATGTTAGCTTGATCATTTATCCCTTTAATGATTGAAAGACAAGGTAAAGCTCATGTAGGTTAATGTCCGTAGGAAAGCCACTGACAAAAAATGTACCAACCTCCTTTTCACTGTCGTTAACTTCCCAGTCATGAGCATGAAAAGTGGAGCTGATGGATCCATTGGATCAGGTTGTGGAGAGGTGGGCGGTGGTCCGAAGGCGTGCTTTACCTGGGAATGGAGAAGCTACAGAGAAGATGTTAGCTGCTGAAAGTATCTTTGCATTTCCTTCCTCATTCCTTCCTTGCCAAGGTGGTTATCACGCTAAATTGTGTCTGCCTATTTCAATATTCTTTGAATGCTTGAAGTCTGTTACTCTGTTTAGTATGACATTATCAAATTTTATACAATCCATAAACTTCTAAATTGTACTGCCTAAATAATTCATTCAATTATAAACAGCAATCAATGGTTCCAAAATCAAACCCTCAGGTGCCTCCGTTCAGATACTTCAAAAATTATTTTCCTTTAAGAAATTGATACTTGGCAAATATGAATGGTGTCAGGAAAAGTATTTCAAAAGTCTGGAACAGCAAGAAAACAATAAAATGTTTCCTGTGCTTTAGCAATTGAAGAGGCAGTTTCAGTTCAGATTTAATTCTCAAATATTTGTGGGAAACAAATGCTGAATATTTTAAAATATGTTCTCCAAATGAAACTTCCCATTTGAGTGGCAAGGTGGTTTCTCTAGCCTTTCCCTAGTTTCCCTCTTCCTCTTCATGCATGTATAAAATGCCTTGAGATGCTTTTCAGTGCTGCTTGCCAAGGGCACTTCATATACCCTTCTAGCCCTCTTAATTTCTTGTTTAAATTCGTTCCTGCTTCCTTTACACTCCGCAAAAACTTTGCTTAATTTCAGTTTCCTAAACCTTGCATATGCTTCCTTTTTTTTGACTAATCTTTGGATAGCTCTTGTCATCCAAAGTTCCTAAGTCTTGCCATCATTATCTTTCACCCTCACTAGAACGTGTTGGTCTTGAGCTCTGATTAACTGGTCTTTAAAAGACACTCACATATATCATTTATGGATTTGCCCTCAAATGGTCGCCTAATCTAATTCTCCAGTTCCTGCCTAATACTGTTGTAATTAGCCTTCACCCAATTTAGCAATTATTCTGGGCCTGTGAGTTGTTGTTGTTCTGGATTTTGAAGGAACACCCCCAAGTAATCTGAATCTTAAAAAGCCATATTAACTATTCACATAAGCCAGTGGCAAAGACAGTTTTTAAGAGATTTCCTTTGTTTCTAACAGAGAAAGTACCTTGGCTCTGCAATATTTTCAAATTAGATTATTTTCAGTTCAAGCCATAATAGTCTGCGTTTCATTTATAAATTACATTCTTTGTTTACTAAATTAGAGCTTGTGTACATTCCAAACAGGAGAGCCAGAGCTATGCAGGGGTTAAATGCACTTTGTCTTTAGGATATATTGTTTATATCGTTTCATACCTTATTCAGTGGTAACCATAGCCTCAAGCATTGAAAAATATGAATTAGGAAGTACGTGTTCTATCTTATTGCATTATACACAACATTGCAACTATTACCTTTCTTTAAGGAGGGTTATCTGTTGTAAAATGTTCAGAGTTTACCTGAAATCAAGGTATTTGGAAGTTGGCAGATGATTTGGAAAACCAGAAGTTTATGTCAGTGTTTATTTCCAAAAGAAACTGAAGTTTGGGTGACAGTGGGTTAATACACTGTCCTTTGATATTGCTTTATAATTGCTGCTAAGCATTGGGATATCCAGATGTGGTAAGTTAAATTCATTTGCCACTTACATTTAATCATAAAGCAAATGCTATATGCTCTAATTGAAATGTAGTTAATTGTATTTTATATTATTGAATTGATATGAGTTTTTTTTATATAGAGAAGAAATTGTAATTCAGTCTGAGACACATCACTGCAACATTGCAGGAGTAATTAGTCGATGAAATAAAGAACATTCCCCTTGTTTGTTGACTCTGCTAAAGTAGATGAGGATTTCATATAGGAAAGGCTGCAGTTGCATGACAGAAGTGGGGGTGGGGGTGGGGAAATGATTGTTAATCAGTGGTCCTTTACAACTGTTATCTGAAATACATTGAGTTGATTTCTCTGTGCCTGGGGCTGAACTAACTATAAAAGCAAATTGATTCAGGAATCTTTGTTCAAAGTCACAGTTAGTGCTAAGTTACACTGAGTGCTAGAAGTTGAGTGGGTACAGGAATTGGGTAAAGCAATGAGAGAGGTTCTCCTTTGCTTCTAACCATTTCAACCTGTAGAATTTCTTTTTTTTAAAAAAGAAGAGTTGCAGTAGGTAGGCCCTCTTGTGCAGTGGTAATGTCCCTACTCCTGGATGGAGTGCCTGGGTTCAAGTCCTGCCTGCACCAGGAGTGTGTAATAAGTCTCTGAATGGATTGATTGGAAACATATGTTAAATTTTATACAAAATGAATTGCAGTATTAAGGCCCCTCTTGTGATGCGGTTGTGGTGTCCCTACCCTTTGGCCAAGAGACCTAGGTTCAAGACACACCTATTGTAATATCTCTGAACAATAGGTTAATTTTTAAAACAAGTTGCAGTATTGCTAAGAGCATTTGGATGAGATGGTTAGAGCTCAAAGTTTGTGAGAAGATTTGTAACTCGGGTGCTCGTTGTTGTGGTTCTGTTGGCCGAGCTGGGAATTTGTGTTGCAGACATTTTGTCCCCTAGTTAGAGCGTGGTATGAAGACCGTAAGTCATGGGAGCAGAAATTAGCCCATTGAGTCTGCTCCACCATTCAATTGTGGTTGATGAGTTTTTCCAATCCATTCTCCCGCTTTCTCCCCTAACCCTTGATCCCTTGACAATCAAGAACCTATTTATCTCCATCTTAAATATACCCAATGGCCTGCCCTCCACAGGCTTTTGTGGCAATGAATTCCATAGATTCACCACTGTGTTATCACATTCCCATTGCCGCCCCCCCCCCCCCCCCCCCCTGTTGAAGCAAAATGCTCAAAGATGCTTTGTAGTTTTACCTCCTTCATCTTTCTTCTGGGCCTGGAGGGAGAGAGAATGATCGCCCATGTGCACAGAGACAAGAGTTTGTGGTCTTCACTGGAAGAGTAATTTCTTACTGAATGATGTAGTAATTTTACAGGGAAGAGTATCCAGATAAGGCAACATTCATATTGATTTAGGTGACAGTTACAATCAATGAGTATCAATAGCAGAGACCAAGCCCTTTACTGTTGTACAATGAATGTTCTTAACTTTGTTAACTGGATTCATACAATGGATACTTTTCCCCTTGTTACTTGACCTTGCATACTGAATGCTTCCAATATTGTTAAATGGCTCTCCATAATAAAACCTTGTGAACCCATTACCCTTGCCTCCAGCACTCCATTGTTAACTGTATGTTCTTACCTGATCTGAGTCATGCTCAGCTGAAACTCATGTTTCACAAAGCTCAGAACAAAACTCTTTTCCTGCCTGCTTTTATACCCTATACAGATTCTCATTCCCTCTATCATTTCATGATAACCACCAAGATGGCACTACCAGCTTTCATAAGACTCTGATAGCCAGTATTTAAGCAAATTATTGACACACAGCATACAATCATGTATAACACTAAGTAATCTAATCTAAAAAACAGTCGGAATTACAGCGGCAAGTTTGGTAGAGGTCAATATTCTTTGAATTTGTGAAATGACGTGGGCCAATGATGATATAACAATAATTTAACAGAATTTAATCAGCTCAACCTCCAGTTCGAATATTGTCTAAAATCTTAACAAAACATCAAACCCAAAATGCATTCTTTGTGAACGCTCTGAATTTAAAAACACAGCAGCAGCAGCAAAGATATTTTAACACAATACTTTCATCTGACTACAGCATGACCACTGACCCAAATGTTTTTAAACATGCATTATAGAATTGCAACCAAACTGCGCTCAAGGTACTTAAGGTTGAAAGTTTGATAATTTTAAAAAGGACATAATGTTGTACAATTTCAATATGAAAACAAAATCTGCCCCATTGCATCGCGCACAAAACACGCTGAATTGAGATCCTGATTCAAACAAGGCAAAATGGTTACTTGAAAGGATTTTCTGAACCTGTATTTTAACAAACCAAAGTTTTAAAACATCAAACACACTCAGCATAGCACAATTTACATCAAAACTTTCCCTTTTCAACCCAAGTATTAGTACAGCCTTATTTTAGTGTGTTCTGTTTTTTTTTGCATCCTTTCACTGGATTACATCTATAAAAAGAGAAAACCCTCACGGCGGACCACATGGTGCTGCAGTCCAATCCCACCCTTTCCACAGAAGAATGACACAGCCTCAAATTTCGCCACTAGGGGACTTTGACCACTTTCACAAGTGGGCTTGAACCCCACTTAAACATAGAGAACTCGACTTCCGCTTAAACACAGAGAGCTTGAACCTCAAATGGACCCACCCAGTAGACTTGAACCCCAGTACCGTGCAGAGGACTTGAACCTCAATCACAGACCCCTCCTGCCAATGCAGTGCAGAGGACTCGAAACTCTGCCTGCCAGGCACCTTGTGAAACTGTGTCTCTCAACTGAACTAATTGCCTTTCGAGGAAACTGTAGAATAGAGAGCAATTGAACGAGACAACCACCTCTAGCGTACAGGAATATTGAAAGAGACCAAGGTTTAAAATCTTGTAGGCCCGTTTGTCTTTTATATTCAAGTCCTTTCAAAATAAATAACTCTGCGGTCATAGGTTCTATACCGATACTCGCCTATGCTGCTGACATTCAGCCGAGACTCTTAGGACCCTCTTGTGGTGCAGTGGTAGAATCCCAACCCCTGGACCAGAAGGCTTGGTTCAGGTTCCACTTGCTCCAGGGGTGTGTAATAGCATCACTGGACAGTTTGATTAGTAAAATGGTTGAAATAAAAAGAGGTGACAGTACTCCAGTAAGATGGTAGCGTAGTGCTGATTTCAGTGATTAGTAATCTTGAAACCCAGATCCGTATTCTGGGGACAGGGTTCCAGTCTCATCATGATAAATGGTGGACTTTGAATCAATTCAATAAAACATGAAATTGCAAGCTGATTTCAAATCATGAATGTATTGTCTTGTTCACTAATCTTCACCTGGCTAAGTTTATTCCAGATCCACAGTGGTGTGCTTGACTCTTAACTGTACTCTGACATGATCTCGAAAGCTGAAAATGTGTTGCTGGAAAAGTGCAACGGGTCAGGCAGCATCCAAGGAGCAGGAGAATCGACGTTTCAGGCATGAGCCCTTCACGATTGATGAAAGTGTGCTAAGCAGGCTAAGATAAAAGGTAGGGACGAGGGACTTGGGGGAGGGGCATTGGAAATGCGATAGGTGGAAGCAGGTTAAGGTGAGGGTGATAGGCTGGGGTGGGGCGGAGAGGTCAGGAAGAAGATTGCAGGTTAGGAAGGTGGTGCTGAGTTCAAGGGTTGAGACTGAGACAAGGTGGCGGGAGGGGAAATGAGGAAACTGAAGAAATTTGAGTTCATCCCTTGTGGTTGGAGGGTTCCTAGGCGGAAGATGAGGCGCTCTTCCTCCAACCGTCGTGTTGTTATGTTCTGGCGATGGAGGAGTCCAAGGACCTGCATGTCTTCGGTGGAGTGGGAGGGAGAGTTAAAGTGTTGAGCCACGGGGTGGTTGGTCCGGTTGGTCCGGGCGTCCCAGAGGTGTTCCCTGAAGCGTTCCGCAAGTAGGCGGCCCGTCTCCCCAATATAGAGGACGCCACATCGGGTGCAGCGGATGCAATAGATGATGTGTGTGGAGGTGCAGGTGAATTTGTGGCGGATATGGAAGGATCCCTTGGGGCCTTGGAGAGAGGTAAGGGAGGAGGTGTGGGCGCAAGGTTTGCATTTCCTGCGGTTGCAGGGGGAGGTGCCGGGAGTGGAGGTTGGGTTGGTGGGGGGTGTGTGGACCTGACGAGGGAGCTCCTCACTTTCTCCTAGAACTCCAGCATCTGCAATCCTCACTTTCTCCTAGATGATCTCGCAAGCCACTTGGTTCAACAAATGTTAGACTTGCCAGTGATGTCTGCATTCCATAAGACAAAGGAGAAGTAGGGATTTCAGTCCATCAGATCAGCTTTACCATTCAATGAGATCGTGACTGATTTGATAATCTTAGTACACATGGCTGTAAGAATTCTGTCTGCAAGATGTACTGCAGAAATTCACCAAAGACCCTTAGATGCTTCCAAACCTACAACTACTTTCATTAAAAAGAACATAGGAACACCACCACCTACACATTCCCTTCCAAGCCATTCATATCCTGATTTGGAAATATATATGTCATTCATTTACTGTTGTTGGGTCAAAAATCATGGAATTCCCTCCCTAAGGCATTGTGGGTTAACCTACAGCATATGGACTACAGTGGTTCAAGAAGACTGCTCAACACCACCTTCTCAAAGGCAGCTAAGGATGGGCAATAAATACTGGCCCAGTCAGTGACGCCCATGTTCCGCAAGTGTTTAAAAAGTGCAGATATGTAGTTTAGAATCACTAGGTTATCGAGCGATAGAAAATATTATAACATAAAACATAAGAACTAGGAGGTGTATGCACTTCAGCACATCAGCGTTCTTCACCATTTAATATGATCATAACTGATCAAATCTCAGCCTCAACTCCAATTTCTTGCTTGTTCTTTTATAGGAGAAAGTGAGGACTGCAGATCCTGGAGATCAGAGTCTAAACATGTGCTCAAAGCACAGCAGTTCAGGCAGCGTTCGAGGAGCAGGAACATTCTTGTTTTGGACATCAGCCCTTCGTCAGGAATGTGTGACAGTGCAGAGGGTTGGCGGTGGTGAGAGATAAATAGGAGTGGGGGTGGGGCTGGGGAAAGGTAGCTGGGGATGCGATAGGTAGATGCACATGGGACTGATGGTGATAAGTCAGAGTGGATAGGTGGGAAGGAAGATGGACAGCTGGGACATTTCAAGAGGATGGTGCTGAGTTGGAGGGTTGGAAATGGGAAGAGGTGGAGTAAGGGATGATAAGGAAACTGGTGAAATCAATGTTGATGCCATGTGGTTGGAGGGTCCCAAGGTGGAAGATGAGGCATTCTACCTCCAGGTGTCGGGTGCCTAGGATTTGGTAATAGAAGGGGCTTAGGGCCTGCATGTCCTTGGTGGAGTGGGAGAGGGAGTTGAAGTGGTCGGCCACAGGCAACTGGGTTGTTTGGTTCGTGTGTACCAGAGATGTTCTGTGAAATGTCCCACGAGTTGGCATCCTGCCTCCCCAATGTAGATGAGAGCAACGGACACAGTAGATAATGTGTTTAGATGTGCAGGAAAATCTCTGGATGTGGTAGGATCCTTTGGGGCCTTGGATGGAAGTGAGGTGGGGGAGGTGTGGTGCAGGTTTTACACTTCTTGCGGTGAAAAGGGAACGTGCCGGGAGTGGAGGGTTGGTTGATGGGCAGTTTGGACCAAACGAGGCAGTTGCAGAGGCAGTGGTCTCTGATGGGTTGGAGAGGGAAATATATCTCTCGTGGTAGGGTCTGACTATAGATGGTGTAAATGCTGGAGGAAAATGTGCTGTGTCCATAGATTTGTGGGGTGGAAGATGATAACCGGGGTGGGAGTTCTATGCTTGTTGCAGTTGGAGGGGTGTGGTTTGAGGGTGGAGTTACAGGAAGTGGAGGAGATGTGCTGGAGGGCGTTGTTGACCAAGTGGGAGGGGATATTGTGGTCTTTGAAATAGAAGGATGTTCTGAATGGAATTGTTCCTCCTGGGAGCAGATATGGTGGAGGCGGAGGAATTGGAAGTAAGAGATAGCATTTTTACAGGACAAGGGGTGGGAGGATGTGTAGTCCAGGATTTGAAGTAGATGTCAGTCGAGTCGGTTGCCGAAAATGGAGACCGAGAGATCCAGGAAGGGGAGGAAAGTGTCCGAGATGGTCCAGATGAACTTTAGGTTAGGGTGGAAGGTTTCGTGAAGTTGATAAACTGTTCAACTTCTTCTGAACACGAGATGGTGCTGATACGGTCATTAATGTAGCAGAGGAAAAGGTGGGGAATGGTGCCAGTGTAACTGTGGAGGAAGATGGACTGTTCCATGTAACAGGTGTAGCTGGGGCCTATGTGGGTGCCCGCGGTTACCCCTTTGGTCTGAATTGGGTGGATTCGAAGGAAAAGCTATTAAGGGTGAGGACCAATTCAGCCGATCAAATGAGCACGCCTGCTCTTTATTACCATTGAACCAATTACTAATTGAGCAAATTTAAGGAGATAAATTTTTAATGTCCTGGAATCTAAACATCCCAGGGTAATGAATTCCACAGATTTGCGGTGTTTTGGGAGAAGTAATTACTCCTTTTTCAAATGTGCTATCCCTTAAATTAAAACTTCTAAATAAACTTATTTTGGTTTGATTCTTCCCATATTGTGGTGTGAAATTAAATTTGGTGATAAGATGATTCATGGGTTTCTGTAAAGAGACCAAGAAAACTAATAAGACTGTTTTGGAGTCCAGCCACTTCATTGATATCCTTTGTGGAAGGAAACTTGCCATTTTTATCCAGTCTTACCTGCATATGACTTCAGTTTTTTTCTTTAGTCAGCTCAGTTAGCTGGACGACTGGTTTGTGATTCAGTGTGAAGCTAACAGTGTGGGTTCAATTCTTGCGCTTGCTGGGGATACCATAAAGGTCCTGCTTTCTTAACCTCTCTCCTTGCATGTGACATGGTGACCTTCAGGTTAAACTCTCCACCAATCACCTCTGTCTAATGAGCTAGTAGCCCTATGGTTCTCTGGTACTTTGGATACTTTACTCTGAGTTTCTTGACTGGTAAATCTGAATTCTGCCATTGTGGATTTTTTGAAGAATTTGTCGTTTTGTCTGCATAATTTGAAGGCTCCTCTTCATATTCCCTTCACTGCAAACTTACAGTTTGAAGTATATTTATAATGTCATTTTATATGATTACAGAGTTGAAGTACAGACCAAATAAGAAATTTAAGATTAAATTTGAGAAATTTGCTTCTGTTTGTTTTTGCTTGAATGGCTTCCTTGGTACATCTTAACTTTCTTTTTTGCTGAACTGTTCCATTATTTATTTTCAGTTTTTACCAGCCTCTAATGGTTTTGCCTTTTGTTTTCTTTGAATTCTTTATTTGGGTTAAGGTGAATAGGCATAGGGGAAGGAAGTTCGGCCCTTCCAGAGGATTATCTCTGATCTGACATTGCTCGTGCCCACTTTCTTGCATTTTCCATATAAACCTCAATTTGCATAATGATTGAGAATTTACCTACTTTTTGCCTTAAATATACGTCAAGAGTCTGCCCCCACAGCTCTCAGTGGCAAGGAATTTCAAAGACACTCAACTCTTTCAAAATAAATTCTTCCGCATTCCAGTCTTAAATTGATGCCCTTTTACTCTGAGAATCTGCCCTCTGGCCTTAGACCTCCTATGAGGGGGAGCATCTTAGGACTTACCCTGTCAAGTGCCTTAAGAATCCTATATGTTTCAGTGAGCACACCTCTAATTATTCTAAACCCCAGTGAATAGAGATCCAGTTTGTTTAGCCTTCGCTCATAAAATAATCCCTTCATTTAGGGATCATCCTAGTGAACCTTCTCTGAACTGCCTTCAATGAAACATCAACTTTCCCTAGGTAAGGGGACCAAAAACTGCATAATCCAGATGTGGTCTCACCACAAATAAGGGCAAACATTCCATTAGCCACCAAGATTACCTGCTGCACCTGTATGCTGGCTTTCTTGCACAAGTAGCCTCAAGTCTGCTTGAGTTACAGCATTCTGCAATTTTTCTCCATTTAAATAATGTTCTGTTCTTTTGTGTTCTCTTAATGAACAACTCTTACTTTCCTACATTATATTCCATTTGCCAACTTTTTGCCTAGTTACTTAAGCTTTCAAAATCATGCTGTAAACAATCTGTATCTTTCATGCAATTTGCCCATTTTTGTGTCTGCAAATTTTCTTCCTCCCTCCAGATTAGTGAGATATAAACAGTTGTGGTCCAAGCAGTAATTCCTGTGGAGCCCCACTGGTAACAGGTCACCAACTGAGAAAAGAACCCTTTGTCTCCACTTGCAGTTTCCAGCCCACTAGCCAACTTTCTATCCACATCTGTATACTACATCCGACACCATGGGCTCTTATGACTTGACCTTTTGGAAGGTACTTAATTGAACACTTTCGGGAAATTTAAATATAACACACCTACTGGTTCCCTTCTGTCCTCATGCATCCTATGAATTTGTCAGAGCTGCCCTTTCCAACTTATTTGACCCAATCAACATGAAGATTAACGGTCACCCATGATTAATGCTGCATTTCTTTTATATGATGCTATTATTTGTTAGGGGTGTCAATATAGTTCCTACCAATGTCGTCTTTCTTTTTTTTTAAAACATCCATTACTGGCTCTAATTTGATTTCTCATTCTGTCATTTGGTTTTTTCAAATCAAATTTGGTTTCTCGGTTCTCCCCATACATGGTGAGGGTGACCTCTTAATAAATTTAATCAGCATTGTATGGCCTGATAGGACTATTGGCAAAGACCTGAGAGAACTAATCAACTGGGTGACATTAACCAGTGGTTAAGGATGCATTCATATTTCTTCAGTATAATTCCAACCTTATTTAACCTTGATAAGGGGTCCATAGAATCCCTACACTGTGGAAACAGGCCCTTTAGCCCAACAACTGCATACCCTCCAAGTATCCAACACAAACCCATTCTCCATTACTCTACATTTACCTCTGACTAACGCACCTAACCGATACATGCCTGAACTCTATGGGAAATTTAGCATGGCCAATGGTGAATCAACTTCGCTTTCTTCTTAAACTCCATTGGTTGGTTGCATCCAATACTTCAAATTCTCTGTTGGCATGCAGCTATACTTCACCCAATGATAATGCAGTTTCCTTGTTCTCCTGAATCAAAAAGGACCTAATTACAGGATTTTCTTGAATGAAAGGAAGGCAATTTTATTACTTATGCTGATAAAATAAAGACATAACACCAAACACACTCCTTGGAAAGTACACTAAGGATATGCAGTTTCTTGGTTGTAAGGCTACACTTTTTTTAATTGGTGTCTTTTATCCTCAGCAGTATGAGATATTGTAGGTATATTTGAGTTCTTGGTGAACTGATGCTTCTGGCGATGAAAGGAAAACAAGGAGGGCCAGAGAGAGAGTAAGCACATCTATTCTAGTCCAAGTTGCAAATCCATGTTTCTGTCTTGCTGCCTAAAGTTTCTTCGTGAGATACAGCTCATTTGTGTCTTGTATTTGGGCTCATTGTTTTCTGAGATGAATAATTTGCAGGTGAGTCTTTAATTTGTAACATGTGAAACTCATCCATAATAATCAGGTAAATCAAACAGTAGATATAGATTTGAACTCACTGCCTTTGTCCAATGTTAGTTTTGGCTCAGGCTGTCTCTTTCTGTTTAGTTTTACAAAACTGGAGGCTAATCTGTGGTCAGCTGATTGCCAAGGAAGTAGAGCTTGGAGTCCAGAAGAATGAAGGCACATGAAATTAGGGATACACAAGACTGTTGAATTAGAGAAATGCAGAGCTCTCAGAAGATTGTAAAGCTGGAAATTGGTGATAGGGAAGATTGAGCTTATGTAGCAATTCAAATGAGAGATTGAGAATTTAAAATTGGCTTTAGGTCCCACAATTTTGCCAATGTAAATTTGATCATGTTAAGACACTGTGTAAACCCCTCTGCTAATTTAACTCTGGCACGCAGAGAAACTCACCTCGTGTCGTAATCTATGAAATTTTGAGAGGCAAAGAACTATCTCAGAGGTCACTATTTAAAGTAAAATTTAACAATTTTATCTTTTAAGTCCAACAGAGAAAGTTGAAACAACTATTTGCAACTCTTTTCTCAAACCTATCTTAACTTCCACTCTACAATATTGGTCCAATTTAAAAAAAAACCCTATGACGATTTACAAAAAACGTTGAATCTTCTGTTTGTATCTTGCTCTGCAGATTTTCCAATGTTGTCTTTTCAGTATTCTGCTTCGCAGGTTTTTCATGTGAACAGGTACCCTTCTAGCAGTCTATACTTATTGTGTTTGGCATTTCTCCCCCTAACTGTTCAAAATATCTGGTTTTATGCCCCAAATTCGGATCATTTCATTGGTTTTGTTGTCATCAAAAACATGGTATTTCAAATTCAATTGGATTTTGTTATCTTGGGGCATAATTTCAACTCATTGGCTGAATTTGTTTTTGTTCCAGCTATTTTTTTTTGATCAAATGTTACATTTTTACCTTGTTCAGGACACAGTGCTTTCAGTCAGTCCTTGCTAGCTTTTCAACTGTCTTAAAGGTATAGAGCACACCTGCACCTTTCATAAAATTGGAGACCATAGAGTTCATAGATTCCCCACAGTACCGATAGAGGCCATTTGGCCCATCAGATCTGCATTGACCCTGACCCCACACTTAGTTCAGACTAAGTGAATTAGCAGTGATATGTGGCAGTTTAGTGTGGCTAATCCACAGATTGCACTACGAGAGGAAACTGGAGCACCCAGTGGAAACTCGTGCAGATATGACATGAACCTGCAAACTCCACCCAAGTCTGACATCAAGCCAGGGTCCTGGGTGATGTGAGGTAGCAGTACTAACCACTGTGTCACCATACTGCCCCAACTTAGATTAGAGAATACTGGGATGATGGATGCATGGTCCTTGATATACGTTGTTATGAGTAATACAGTTTTATAACATTAAATTTGGGAGGACAAACTAGAAAACATTGAGTCTGGAGGTGGTAGAAGCGTGGATAAAATGCAGATGGGTGGAGGCAGCTGCAGAGAAGGGAGATATTGTGGAGATGACAAGTGAAATGCTGAACTCGTAAATAGTTGGTTTTATTCCAAGACAATGGCTGGAGAACAGTTAACTTTGGTAATGAGAGCTATATGTTTGTGGTTGGGACCTCCAAATGGCTTTTGGGCATTTTGGAACCTGGAAGGAGCAGAAAAGCGTTGAGATTAAAACGTGGAGTTATGCAAAGGATGAAGACTTTTGGAGGAGAGGAGGAGGTTGGAGATATGACAGCAGTTTGCAAGACCACAAGAGTTAAAGTGGGTTTTTTTTTGAGGAGGAGAATTTGAAAGGGTATGTTAGTATAATGTATTGCAATAGTTGATATGAAATTAAGAAACCAAGGATAGATGGTTAACAGTTTAAAGGGAATGCGGTCTGTAACCTGAAATGATTCGTGTAGATAAATTGGGTTTGGGAAAGACATTTTGGAATATGAGATCTTTGGGCAAGTTGGGCTTGCTGGGTGAGGTTTGGTAGACATGCTTAATTATTTGGAACAGGCAACTAATTGAATGACAGTGAAGTCCATGTTTGGGTTAAGAGAAATGGTGGTGAAATAGGATGTCTGTATTTCTTAGTACATGTATGTCCTGACATGTTTATGGATAATTGAAAAAATAAGGACTGCATTCAAATCTGCTTTATTTTAGATTGGTTTCAGACATTTGATTTTGGTTTCAGACATTTGATTTATGATTACTTGAAAATAACTTCATCCTTTTTTGTTGTACATAAAACATCATTGGCATTGTCTCAGTTCACTTATCAACCATAAATGTTTTCCAGAATTTAAATTGCTTTACGCAAGACTGACAGAAGACTGTAGCCTAACTGTCTGAAAGTCAGATGACATTCATTTAAAACACAGAACTGTGCACCACAGGAATGGGCTCTTTAACCCACAATTTTGTGCCGAACATGACAGCAAATTAAATTGATCCCTTCTGCCTGCCCTTAGTCCTTAGTCTTTTCCCTTCATTCCTTGCATACTCATGTGCTTATCTAAAAGTCTCTTAAATGCCCTTATCGTATCTGTCTCCACCACCACCTTTTCCTTTATTTGATCTCCCAAAGTGCAGCACCTTACACGCTTATCCAGATTAAATGCCATCTGCCACTTATCCGCCCATATCTACAACTGATCTATATCCCGCTGTATTCTTTGACAACCTTCTACATTATCCACAACTCCACCAATCTTTGTATTTGCTGCAAACGTAGTAACCCATCCACCTACATTTTCATCTAAGTTAGTTATCTATAACCAACAGCAGAGGTCCCAGTAAGAATCTCTGCGGAATACAATTAGCCACAAACCTCCAGCATAAAAAACACACTTCCTTCACTACCCTCTGTCTTCTATTGGCAAGCCAATTCTGAATCTACTCGGCCAAGTCAGTGAGGATCTTAATCTTCTGAGCCCACCATCAGGGGCCTCGTCAAAAACCTAAGTAAAGTTCATGTAAACAATATCCACTGCTCTACCCATATCAATCACCTTCGTCGTTGTTCTCAAAAAAATTAATTAAGTTAGTTCAAAGTTTGAGCGAAGATTTGTAGCTCGGGTGCTTGTTGTAGTGGTTCTGCTCGCCGAGCTGGAAGTTTTTGTTGCAAACGTTCGTCCCCTGGCTAGGAGACATCATCAGTGCTGTGGAGCCTCCTGCGAAGTGCTTCTTTGATGTTTCTTCTGGCATTTATAGTGGTCTGTCCTTGCCGCTTCCGGGTGTCAGTTTCAGCTGTCCGCTGTAGTGATTGGTATATTGGGTCCAGGTCGATGTGTCTGTTGATGGAATTTGTGGATGAATGCCATGCCTCCATACAATCAACACAGGAATTCTTGGACGCCATCAGGAATACACACATAGACAAAGAAGAAACCGTGATCTCATTCGACGTGACGGCACTGTTCACTTCGATTGACAAAACCCTAGCCAGAGAAACAATAGCCAACCTACTGGACATACATAACAGAAAACAGGAGGCGGAACCTATCAACAAAGACGGCATACTTAAACTACTGGACTTATGCCTCACTACACACTTTATATTCAACAATCAGATATACGAACAAATCAACGGAACACCCATGGGATCACCAATCTCGGGACTCATAGCAGAGGCAGTTATGCAAAGGTTAGAACAAACAGCCCTACCACAAATTCAACCCAAACTCTGGGTCAGATATGTCGATGACACTTTCGTAATCCTCAAAAACACGGAAATAGAAAAAACACACCGGATCATCAACGCCACACTCACAGGCATCCGATTCACGAGGGAAGTAGAAAAGGATAGCCAACTCCCATTCCTAGACGTGATAGTACAGAGAACACCGAACGGAGAATTCACCACATAGGTACACAGGAAAACAACACACACAGACCAAGTCCTAAACTATGAAAGTAACCACCCCAACACACACAAACAAAGCTGCATCAGGACACTACTCAAAAGAGCTACAACACACTGCAGTACACCAGAACTGCGAAAAGAGGAAGAGGAACATCTATACAAGGTAATCGCCAAAAACGGATACCCGCGCAACTTTATCAACAGATGCCTAAGCGATAGACCACGGAACGAGGACATTCCACAACCAAAAGGACTAGCCACACTACCATACATCAGGAGCGTTTCAGAACTGACAGCCAGACTACTGCGACCCCTAGGACTCATAACGGCACACAAACCAACAGCCACGCTCAGACAACAACTTACTAGAACAAAGGAGCCAATACCCAACATGAGCAAAACTAATGTAGTTTATAAAATACCATGCAAGGACTGCACAAAACGCTATATAGGACAAACAGGAAGACAGCTAACAATCCGCATACATGAACACCAACTAGCCACGAAATTACACGACCAGCTATCACTAGTAGCCACACACTCGGACAACAAGCAACATGAATTCGACTGGGAAAACACTACTATCATAGGGCAAGCCAGACAGAGAACAGCCAGAGAATTCCTAGAGGCATGGCATTCATCCACAAATTCCATCAACAGACACATCGACCTGGACCCAATATACCAATCACTACAGCGGACAGCTGAAACTGACACCCGGAAGCGGCAAGGACAGACCACTATAAATGCCGGAAGAAACATCAAAGAAGCACTTCGCAGGAGGCTCCACAGCACTGATGATGTCTCCTAGCCAGGGGACGAAACGTTTGCAACAAAAACTTCCAGCTCGGCGAACAGAACCACTACAATTAAGTTAGTAAGATGTGACCTGTCCCGAACAAAGCCATGCTGACCAATTAGATCATGCTTTTCTAAATGTGCATAAATCCTATCCCTAAGGATTCTCTCCAATAGCTTTCCAACCACCGACCTATAGGTTTCTAGATTATCCCTATTTCCCTTCTTGAACAGAGGAGCAACATTAAGTACCTACATTAAGGAGCTTCTCCAGCAACCCTTCAGTGGCTAGCAAGGATATAAACGTCTTGGTCAAGGCCCCAGCAATCTCCTTTTTGCTTTTCTTAATAAGCTGAAGGGAGGCCCTGGGGATTTATCCACTTTAATGCTCTTCGAGATCCAACACTACAGCTTTCTTGATCTCAAAATGCCCTAGCATATATGTATGCTCCATGCAAATCTCAATATCCTCCCAGAGGGTTTGGTTAAGGAGGAGAAAAAAGCATATGTCAGATATAGACAGGAGAGATTGAATGAATCCTTAGAGTTGCCGGAAAAGCTCAGTGTGGCAGCATCTGTGGACACAGATTAGAGTTAATGTTTCTGGTTGAGTGAGTGTTCCTCAGAACTCAGTTCTTTTTTTTTCTCTCCGTAGCTGCTGCCAGACTTGTTGAGCTTTTCCAGAAACTTCTGTTTTTGTTTCTGATGTATACCATCCACGGTTCTTTCGATTTTTTTTTTATTTAGATATTTTCTGATTCCGCTTGTGAATGTACCTACGAGAGAAGGTGCAAAACTTGACCTACTCTTGGGAAATAAGGCAGGGCCAGTAACTAAGGTGTCAGTTGGGAGCACTTTGGGGCCAGTAACCATAATTCTATTAGTTTTAAAATAGTGATGGAAAAGGATAGATCAGACCTAAAATTGCATTTCTAAGTTCACGGAAGGCTAATTTTGACAGTATCAGGTAAGAACACTCAAAAGCTGATTGTGGGCAGGTGTCCGCTTGTAAATGGATGGCTGGAAAATGGGAAGCCTTCAGAAATAGAGAGTCCAGAGACAGTCTATTCCAGTTAGGGTGAAAAGAAAGGCTAGTAGATGTCGTGAAAGCTGGATGACTAGAGAAATTGAGTGGTTTAGAAAAAGTAGGAAGTATGTGTCAGGTATGGATAGGATAACACACTAACCCACCAATCCTGGTCACTTCCCACTATTCATGGTCAGCATGGACAAATTGGACCGAAGGGTCTTTTTCTGTGACTCAATATCCTTTTTCCTTGGTGAATTCCAATGCAAAGTACTCATTTAGGACCTCGTTCATGTCCTCTGCCTCCAAGTTCAAGTTCTCTCCTCGTCTTTGAGTAGTTCTACCTTCTCCCTAGTTACCCTGTTGTTTTTAATGTATGCCATGGGATTCTCTTTAACCCTATTTGAAAAGGTCATTTCATGGTCCCACCTTGCCCTCCTAATTTGCTGCTTGAGTATTTTTCCGCTTTCCTTATGTCCCTCATGGTCCTGTCTGATTTTAGCTTCCTAAACTTTACATATGCTTTTTTTCCTTTTGACTAAATTCACATCCTCCCTCGTTATCCAAGGATTCTTACCTTGCCAACCTTGTCCTTCCTTCGTTACTGGAACATGCTGGTCTTGAACTCTCCCCAGCAGGCTTTTAAACAGTTTCCACATGTTAAAGGTGGACTTGGCTGATAACAGCTCCTCCCTGTTAACACTTGCTAGTTCCTGCCTAACACAGACGCAATTCCCCTTCCCCCAGTTTAGTAACTTCCTGCAAGGTCCTGGCAAATCCTTGTTCATAGCTATCTTAAAACTTAAGATAGATCTGTGCTCATTCTTTTAGTTATGATACTATTTGTATCCTCTGAATTGTGCTGTTACATCAGAGGAATGTTAGGAGGTTGTAAAGTGTAAAGTCATGTCTTTTTTAAAAAAAGAGCCACAGTTGTCTCTGTTGTAATTAAGTTTGCTGAGCTCAGCTAACTGTCTCTGGCAATTTAGTGGATGTTTTGAACTTTTTTTTATTAAGCATTTTCTTAAGCAAGAATAACCAGTGGTTTGACATTTACACTCATTTACTGTATTGTACTTTCTCTTTCTGTTGAGGAGTGATGGGATGAGGCAGATTATGAATTTATGTTAGCAAACTGTGTGTATTTAATTTCATCTATAGGACTTCAGTGGTCACAGGCAAAAGTGACTGAATAGTGGAAATGACCAGGATTGGTGGGTTAGTGTGTTCGAATTTCCTTTGGGGAATGTTATGACTGTTGTGATGCATTGACCATTGGATTGGAGGCAACAGTCTAGCAGTACTATTGCTAAATGATTAATGTAGAGACACTGGTAATATTCTGGTGACCTGGATTTCAATCTGGCTATAGCAGATGGTAGAATATGAATTCAATAAAAATTTGGAGTTGAGTATTTTGAGTTTGACCAGCTGATGGTGTTCCCATGCATTTGCTGCCCTTATCTTCTAGGTAATGGAAGTTGTCTGCCCTTTTCGTTTAGATGATACAGAAGGTTACTGTCAAAGGAGCCTCCATGAGTTACTATTTTTGCCTTGTTGATGCTGCACACTGCTTTTACTGTGTTACTGGTGAAGGGAGTGAATAGTGAACTTGGTGGATGGGATGGCAGTTGAGTGGCTTTGTTCTTGAGATGTCAGTCTTCTTGACCATTAGAGTTGCATTCGTTTAGGCAAGTGAAGAGTATTCAATGTACTCTTTGACTTGTACCTTCTAGATGTTCGTAAGGTATTGGAGGAGAGCGAAGGTGAGTTACTCACCATAGAATTTCAACCTACTGGTGACTCAAGAGTTTTCTGTGTTTAATTTAATTAATTTCTAAGCATTTCTGTAGTTATGGGGATTCCTTTTAAAACAAGTACTATCCAGGATATGTTGTGGTTCTGCTCGCCGAGCTGGAAGTTTTTGCTGCAAACGTTTCGTTCCCTGGCTAGGGAACATCATCAGTGCTGTTGGAGCCTCGTGTGAAGCGCTGCTTTGATGTTTCTTCCGGTATTTATATTGGTTTGTTCTTGCCGCTTCCGGGTGTCAGTTTCAGCTGCAGTGATTTGTATGTGGGGTCCAGGTCGATGTGTCTGTTGATGGAGTTTGGGGATGAATGCCATGCTTCTAGGAATTCTCTGGCTGTTCTCTGTCTGGCTTGTCCTATGATAGTGGTGTTTTCCCAGTCAAATTTATGTTGCTGGTTGTCTGAATGTATGGCTACTAGAGATAGCTGGTCGTGTCGTTTTGTGGCTAGCTGATGTTCATGGATGCGGATTGTTAGCTGTCTTCCTGTTTGTCCTATATAGTGTTTTGTGCAGTCCTTGCATGGTATTTTGTAAACTACGTTAGTTTGGCTCATGCTGGGTATTGGGTCCTTTGTTCTAGTGAGTTGTTGTCTGAGCGTGGGTGTTGGCTTGTGTGCTGTTATGAGTCCTAAGGGTCGCAGTAGTCTGGCTGTCAGTTCTGAGACGCTCCTGACGTATGGTAGAGTGGCTAGTCCTTTTGGTTGTGGCATGTCCTCGTTCCTCGGTCTATCTCTTAGGCATCTGGTGATAAAGTTGCGTGGGTATCTGTTTTTGGCGAATACCTTGTATAGATGTTCCTCTTCCTCAGTTCTCTATACACCAGAACTGCGAAAAGAGGAAGAGGAACATCTATACAAGGTATTCGCCAAAAACAGATACCCACGCAACTTTATCACCAGATGCCTAAGAGATAGACCGAGGAACGAGGACATGCCACAACCAAAAGGACTAGCCACTCTACCATACGTCAGGAGCGTCTCAGAACTGACAGCCAGACTACTGCGACCCTTAGGACTCATAACAGCACACAAGCCAACATCCACGCTCAGACAACAACTCACTAGAACAAAGGACCCAATACCCAGCATGAGCCAAATTAACGTAGTTTACAAAATACCATGCAAGGACTGCACAAAACACTATATAGGACAAACAGGAAGACAGCTAACAATCCGCATCCATGAACATCAGCTAGCCACAAAATGACACGGCCAGCTATCTCTAGTAGCCATACACTCAGACAACCAGCAACATGAATTTGACTGGGAAAACACCACTATCATAGGACAAGCCAGACAGAGAACAGCCAGAGAATTCCTAGAAGCATGGCATTCATCCCCAAACTCCATCAACAGACACATCGACCTGGACCCCACATACAAATCACTGCAGCTGAAACTGACACCCGGAAGCGGCAAGAACAAACCAATATAAATACCGGAAGAAACATCAAAGCAGCGCTTCACACGAGGCTCCAACAGCACTGATGATGTTCCCTAGCCAGGGAACGAAACGTTTGCAGCAAAAACTTCCAGCTCGGCGAGCAGAACCACAACAACGGATACCCGAGCTACAAATCTTCAATCAGATTTTATCCAGGATATGTCTGATGGGGTTTTGTTTAACTTGAGTAAAAAGTGAGGTCTGCAGATGCTGGAGATCACAGTTGAAAATGTGTTGCTGGTTAAAGCACAGCAGGTCAGGCAGCATCCAAGGAATAGGAAATTCGACGTTTCGGGCATAAGCCCTTCATCAGGAAGAGTTTACAATTGAACAACTTTACAAGTAGTATGGTGCATTTGGCTTTTGGGTGGAAGAGCTTGGAATCTTTTTGGTTTACAGAAAATATTCTTAGCTTGGAAAAAAGCATTTTAGTTTGTTTGGAGAAATTTGCAGAAGTTTTGGCTGAAGGTGGATGTGTAAAGCAATTGTTTCTGAGAAAGCGAGGTAGTTTTAGCAATGTCAGCAATGCGGTTTATTAGTATAAGGATTAAGGTTTAAAACTTACAAACCAGAAATTTGTTGGAAACCGTGAATGGGTTATTTGAAGCTGAAAAAGTCTAAACTCTGCACATGATAGCACCATGTCAGATTCTCATGGCAGGCAGTTGAAGCCATAGTTCAATACCTATTGATGTGAAAGAAGGCAGTTCTCTTTGCTTGACAAACTGTGAAAGCTTGTTGGGAATTTAATGGGATTGTATTTTGTGTGTTTGAAGTCTTTACATTTGTTATTCTACTTTTCATTTGCACAGTAAACTTCTATTTTATTGTGAAACTAGAATCTGTTGCACAGCATATTAATATTTCATTGAAAGGCAACCCCATTAAAACCAGAAAGACAAAATATGAATTATCAAATCACATTTCACTCTGGGATCTGACTTCAGTAATATCATCAGCTGGGATCATAATGCTTGCCATTAATCAGACCCAAGCCTGGATGGTGTCCATGTTGTGCATGTGATCATAGATATCGCCAGTATCTGAGGAGCTGCAAAAGGTTGCTGAATATTGGTGAATTATCACTCCGAGTTCCCACTTCTGATATAATGGAGGGAAAATCATTGAAGCAGCCTAAGATGGTTGGGCTTGGGACATTTTCTTGAGAAACTGGGCCCTTATAGTGCATTGGTTCTGTCACTACTTCCAGGCCAAGCGACCTGGGTTCAAATCTAATCTGCTTCATAAGTGTGTTATAACATCACTGAACATGTTGAGTGGAAAATACCTACCTTGGAAACTCCTGGACGTGAAAAGGCTTGACTTTATGGTGAATTTAGTACCTATTTATCCTGCAAATACAGAAACACTGTGCTATTAAATACATTTTAATGGATTCAGTATAGCTTCCCAAAGCAGGCAAGCTGACATTGCTGTGGGAGATTCTGTATTTTTTCATGCTAAACCACCAATCAGCAAAGGCCTTTGATAAGGTCCCACATGAGAGACTGCTAAAGAAGATAAGGCACGTGGGATCCAGGTAACTTGGCAAGTTGGATCTGAAGTTGGTTTAGTGACCGAAAACAGATGCTGCTGGTAAAGGCTTAATATGTGACTGGAGGCCGGTGTTCAGAGGTGTACATTGTTGGGTGCTGGGTCCCTTTATTTTTAGTGATTTAGATAAATAATGTGGATGAGAATGTGGTGGGGTTGATACGTTTGCTGATGATATGATTAACCAGGTAGTTGACAGTAAAGATGATCTTCGGTTACAGGAGGTTATAAATAGACTGGTCAGATAGGCAGATTAGTGACAGATGGAATTTAACCATGTAAAGTCTGAGGTATTGCACTTTGGAAGACGATGCAAGCGAGATCTCGATGAATGATAGGACATCAGGAAGTTTACAGGAATCTTGGGCACTTGTCCACCAATCCCTGAAGGTGACACGGTAAGTTAATAGGTTAGTTAAAGTATATGGGACACTTGCCTATTATCAGTCATAGATTATGTGTGGGGAGGTTATGTTGGAGCTGTGCAAAATTTTTATTAGGCCACAGCTTAATGTGTGCAGTTCTGGTCATCACACATAGCACTGGATAGGATGCAGAGATTCATCAGGATATTACCTATGATGGAGCATTTTAGCTATGTAGACATATGGTGGGTGGCACGGTGGCACAGGTGGGCGGCATGGTGGCATAGTGGTTAGCACTGTTGCCTCACAGCGCCAGAGACCCGGGTTCAATTCCCTCCTGAGGCGACTGACTGTGTGGAGTTTGCACACGTGTCTGCGTGGGTTTCCTCCGGGTGCTCCGGTTTCCTCCCACAGTCCAAAGATGTGCGGGTCAGGTGAATTGGCCATGCTAAATTATCCGTAGTGTTCGGTATGGGGTAAATGTAGGGGTATGGGTGGGTTGCGCTTCGGCGAGTCGGTGTGGACTTGTTGGGCCGAAGGGCCTATTTCCACACTGTAAGTAATCTAATCTAATCTAATCTAATCTAGGCAGCTAGATAAGCTTGGTTTACTTTCTTTTGAGCAAAGAAGGTTGAGGGGCTACCTGATAGAGGTAAGAGTACAAAGGGCATGAACCTTAAATAGAAAATAGCTGTTTGTCTTCATTAAGAGTCAATAACGAGGTAGAAGGCAAGAAGTTTAGAGGGGATTTGAGGAAAGATGTTTTCACCCGGGGAGTGGCCAGAGTCTGAAATGCACTGCCTGGGCATTTCACTGACCTGATGGGTAACCTTTCAAAAGTTTCTGGATGAGCACTTAGTGTCATAATGTTCAAGGCTATGGCCTTGTGCTGGAAAGTGGGATGAGTGTAGATTTAAGTAAAAAATGAGGTCTGCAGATGTTGGAGATCACAGCTGAAAATGTGTTGCTGGTCAAAGCACAGCAGGCCAGGCAGCATCTCAGGAATAGAGAATTCGACGTTTCGAGGATAAGCCCTATTTTGGCAGCACAAATTTGATAGGCCAAAGGTCCTCTTGCAAATTGTATGAATCTGAGTCTAATTTTGAGTTTGTGAAGAAACAACAGAAAATGGAAACCAGTGAAAATGTGACCATAAAACAGAGAAGCCATTGATAAATTGTATCTAAATGGAGCACATAAACTTGTTGAGATATTTGTTTTGGTGTTAAAATGCAATTTTCAGTAAAAAGTACAGGAAAATTTTGGGAGGCAATACCATAGTTCAGTGGTATTATCACGAGGCTATTAATCACTGGACTATTAATCCAAAGATCCAGGCAACATCTTGAGAACCTGGATTGAAATCTTGCTATGGCACATGTTGAAATTTGAATTCAGTAAAAATCTGGAATTAGGAGTCCAGGCGTGATGATGAAAGCATTGTTGATTGTTGGAAAAACCCATTTCGTTCACTAATGTCTTTTAGAGAAGAAAGCTGTCATCCTCACTTGGTCTGGCCTATGCGATTGACTCTTAATTGCCCTCTGGGCAATTTGGGATGGGTAATAAATGTTGATCGAGCCCACATCCTGTGAATGAATATAATAAAAAGAAATACTTGTGAAAACTATCTTTTCAAGCTAGAGTTTTAAACGAAATTATTTACTGTTATAGTTAACATCTGTATTGCATACAGTGTTACTGCTACAACTTGAACATTATGTACTTTTATAACCTGAAGACCATTCACTATTAGTTAATTGTACCCATGGGATAAATATTTTTCTTGAAGAAATTTATTAATTTTGTGATCTCTTCCACCCAGCAGTATCACCAATAACAAAAACTAATGAGTTCTCCAAATACCTGATTAAAATTTGAAGCAGATTTCTGATATACAATTAGTTAATCGATTTAGCATAAAAATAATTTTCTTCTGTGAACAGACTCCGCTATTGTGATGTAATTTGAGATGACATGCACGCTCTGAATAAGATCTTTTGATGTGATTTAAACAGTTAAGTCACTGTGGTATTTATTTGTAACCTTTTAAAGTGCTCGGGCTGACACCTCGAGCATGTCTGTTCCAAGTGTAGTCATGATTTGGAGCTGCCAATGTTGGACTGGGCTGTATAAAGTTAAAAATCACAGCACCAGGTTATAGTCCAACAGGTTTAATTGGAAGCACCAGCTTTTGGAGCACTGCTCCTTCATCAGGTGGTTGTGTGACCTGATGAAGGAGCAGCGCTCCAAAAGCTGCTGCTTCCAATTAAACCTGTTGGACTATAACCTGGTGGTGTGATTTTTAACTTTGTTCCAATTGTGATTTTGTTCTGCCCTGAAAGGTTTCTACACTCATTCCAGTATGGTACATTTACCATGGAACAGAAAAATGAGAGGTACTCCCCTACACTACATATGTGCTTTTTGATGCCCGTTTGCATAGAAGAAAGGTGTTATGAGGGTAGGATACCATTCAGTAGTTTGCAAGATGTGAGAAACTGAAAAACTACAATTTTGTTGATGTGGGATATTACTGACATCTATAATCAGAAATGGAGTACTTGAAATCTTGGGCAAATATGAGCTGTTCAGAGACCGACGTGAATTTGTGTCAGGCAGGGAAAATTTCATAGATAGTGATGAAATTTATACCTTGAGAAAGTTGTAAGGTGCCCCCCTGTGAACTGTTGTAATTTCTGCAAAGTGCTCCCATAATGTTAATAAGCTTCTGATCTAGTGATGGCAAAGGAATGCTGTTACGTTTCCAAGTTGAAATGGTGTGTGGCATCCTCCACCTGTGTGATTGAGAAAGCAGGGATGCTGTTGAAGAATCTTTGACTTGATGCAGTGTATGCTATTGCTGGAGATGTTAATATTTAGTGAACTGGGGGAGGTGTTGATCCAGTTGATTCATTATCTGGATGGTCATGAGTTGCTTGAGTGCTGCAATGGCATTTGTCCAGTTTAATGGAAGCTATTTTGTCATAGAGTTTTAGAGTCATAGAGATGTACAGCATGGAAACAGAACCTTCGGTCCAACCAGTCCATACTGACCAGATATCCCAACCCAATCTAGTCCCACCTGCCAGCACCTGGCCCAAACCCTTCCTATTCATATACCCATCCAAATGCCTCCTAAATGTTGCAATTGTACCAGCCTCCACCATATCCTCTGGCAGCACATTCCATACGTGTACCATCTTCTGCGTGAAAAGCTTGCCCCTTAGGTTTCTTTTATCTTTCCCTCTCATCCTAAACCTATGCCCTCTAGTTCTAGACTCCCCGACCTCAGGAAAAAGATTTTGCCTAGTTACCCGAACCGTGCCCCTCAATTTTGTAAATCTCTATAAGGTCACCCCTCAGCCTCCGACACTCCAGGGAAAACAGCCCCAGCCTGTTAAGCCTCTGTCTACAGCTCAAATCCTCCAGCCCTGGCAACATCCTTGAAAATCTTTTCTGAACCCTTTCAAGTTTCACAACATCTTTCCAATAGGAAGGAGACCAGAACAGCATGCAATATTTCAACAGTGGCCTAACCAATGTCCTGTACAGTCGCAACATGACCTTGCAACTCTTGTACTCAGTACTCTGACCAAGAAAGGAAAGCATACCAAATGTCGCCTTCACTATCTTATCTACCTGCGACTCCAATTTCAAGGAGCTATGAACCTGCACTCCAAGGTCTCTTTGTTCAGCAAAACTTCCTAGGACCTTACCATTAAATTTATAAATCCTGCAAAGATTTGCCTTCTCAAAATGCAGCACCTCGCATTTATCTGAATTAAACTCCATCTGCCACTTCTCAGCCCATTGGCCCATCTGGTCCAGATCCTGTTGTAATCTGAGGTAACCCTCTTCACTGTCCACTACACCACCAATTTTGGTGTCATCTGCAAACTTACTAACTGTGCCTCTTATGCTCGCATCCAAATCATTTATGTAAATGACAAAAGGTAGAGGACCCAGCACTGATCGTTGTGGCACTCCACTGGTCACATGCTTCCAGTCTGAAAAACAACCCTCCACCATCACCCTCTGTCTTCAAACTTTGAGCCAGTTCTGTATCCAAATGGCTAGTTCTCCCTGTATTCCATGACATCTAACCTTGCTAACCAGTCTCCCATGGAGAACCTTGTCGAACATCTTACTGAAGTCCATATAGATCACATCTACCACTCTGCCCTCATCAGTCCTCTTTTGTTACTTCAAAAGAACTCAATCAAGTTTGTGAGACATGATTTTCTACGCACAAAGCCATGTTGACTATCTCTAATCAGCCCTTGCCTTTCCAAATACATGTACATCCTGTCCCTCGGGATTCCCTCCAACAACTTGCCCACCACCGAGGTCAGGCTCACTGGTCTCTAGTTCCCTGGCTTGTCCTTGCCACTCTTCTTAAACAGTGGCACCACGTTAGCCAACCTCCAGTCTTCCGGCATTTCAGCTGTGACTATCGATGATACAAATATCTCAGCAAGAGGCCTAGCAATCACTTCTCTAGCTTCCCACAGAGTTCTCGGGTACATCTGATCAGATCCTCGGGGTTTATCCATGTTTACTCATTCCAAGACATCTATATATTCCTCCTCTGTAATCTGGATATTTTGCAAGATGTCACCATCTATTTCTCTACAGTCTATGTCTTCCGTATCCTTTTCCACAGTAAATACTGATGCAAAATACTCATTTAGTATCTCCCCCATTTTTTTGTGGCTCCACAAAAGGCCACCTTGCTGATCTTTGTGGCGTAAGAAAGTCTACATGATATGCTAAACCTCTAATTTGTTCTAATAATGGCAATATACCTGGAATATTGTGTATAATATGAGATGGGATGTAGCTGATTGGAGGCAGTTCAGAAAAGGCTCATTAGATTGATTCCAGAGATGAAGGGTTTGCTTTGTGAAGAGAGATTGAGCAGTTTAGGCCTATAGTCACTGGTATTCAGAAGAATGAGGGGAGATCTAATTGAGTCATATGATGTTTAGGGGAATTGACAAAATAGATGTAGAGAGGGTATTTCCTCATCTGGGCAATCTTGACTGAATTCATAATTTTGGTATAAGTGGTAGCAGATTTAAAACTGAGATGGGAGGAAGTTACTACTTTTTCAAATGGTTATGCATCTTTGGAACTCAGTACCCAAGAAACAGATTTTTAATGAATATTGGACTGAAGGTTTATGGAGAACAGGCAGGAAAGAGGAGTTGAGACCAGCCATGATCACATTTAATGATAGAACAGGCCCATGGGGATAAATTGCGTACTTGTGCTCGTGGTTTGTACTTTGTGTTTACAAGAACATAACAATTTTCAGATGTGATGACTTTTTGACCACGAAGGGGTCCAGTAAATTTATAATTATTTAAAATATCTTGTATTCATAATGGATTTTAAGAACATTTGTAAAGGGCATGAGTTTGCATCAAATGCAAAGGGATCAATTACACCTTGAATAAGAAAAAAAATCACATGACCTGGGTGACCTCTCGACCTGGAAAAGTAGTACCAACCAGAAATTGCGATACAAGCTGAGAAACTAGAAATTGAAGGCCCAGATGCAGACACAAAAAGAAGACCGATAGAAAGAAGAACACAGCCTGAAGAAGCATATCGCTTTTGGGAAGAAATCAGTTTTTCTGTTTGTCTCCCCCAGTTTTTGGCCCTTTTTCTGCCAATGTGAGAGCTGGTTCAAAAGGTCTGAAACCTGGAAAATTGAGAGTAACACAAAGGTAGTAAAAAGCTGGGTGAATGGTTGAAAAGAAGTGCTGGAAATCAGAAGGTGAGAAGATTTGTGAAAGTGTACTTCACTGATAACTGTATCATGAAACTCTGAAGTAAATGCTATTGTCAGACAACTTCTGGCACACCCTTTATGAATAAAGAGCACAAAATGTTTAACTGTGTAGTTGTGCTGAGCAAGATGAAGAAGAATGTTTCTGGTTGTGCAAGACATAGCTTTCTTGCATTGATTACCGAAGATAAAATCTACTTTTTCTTATTTGAAATTACATTTACCTGTTAATGTTTAATTTTTGCTGATTGTGATTCATGATAGAGTAAAAATTGCAAAAACTGTAATCCTGATCAATTTTTGTTGAGGGTCATTTAGTAAATTTGGCAATTCCTTCTTTGAGTTCATTCCAGCCCCTGCCCAGAAGGGGATAGGAACATAGGGATATTGATGGTGCGACCTAGATAATAATAATGTAATTGTTGAGAGAAGATGGTTTGACACGCAATTGTTGGATACGACCATTGTCTTGCATTTATGAGGACCACACATAAGCCCAGTGCAGAATGAAGTATTCTGAATGCAGCTGAGTATTGTGAAATGACCAGTGGAGTTGTGTGACTTCTGAACTTCTAATGAAGCAACTGTGAAGTGCTTCGGAAAATGTGAGTTTTTAAAGAAAAAAATGAGCATTTTGTAGGTTTCTTCTGATACTTGTCTGTTGATTTGTTTTTAACATTCTGATTTCTAGACTTCTATTTGTTCCTCTGATTGCAGAAAATCAAGGTTTAGATTAATGTACTCATGTAGTCTTGCAGGTGATGACATGACCAAACTTTTTATGACAAAACATCTTAGTTGTTCAAGATTTCCTGTACACAGTCACAACTCAAATAAATGTTTTTCAGTCAATACATACTTTTGAGTCAAGTTCACGGAATCCAAAATTGCAGCAATAGCTGTTCAACTGTGCATAATTCATTGATAGATATCTTAATGTAGTCATAGCCTTTTTTTTCATTATGTATGTTTATCATGCCAGTTTTGTTGTCATTTTCAATTGGATACAGCAATCCTCCCAATCAGTACCTTTTGTACATACTTGTTATTGGGTTTTAAGTTGGATCTGCAGTTTGGAGGCATGTTTTGGCTTAACTTAATATGCAATGAGTCTACTTTTGATCAGTTGATTTATAGTCTGGGTGAAAATCCTGCTCCTCAGATGCTGCCTGACCTGCTGTGCTTTTCCAGCACCATTCTAATCTTGATTTATAATCTGACCTCATTAACATGAAAGATCCAGAAAGTATTAATTTGCAGGGATAGAAAATGAAAGCAAATTAATTGGTCTTGGATTTCTCTATATGGTGAATTGAAGTGTAATGAAAGCTGAGGTCTCAACAGGTGCAAAATCTACTGTTTGTGTTTTCAATGTGGTAAGAGAAGTGGATGTAGCAAGGTTATCAAGATAAATATATTTTGAGTTTTCACTGATTGCACATTAAATAGAATTGGCTATAAATGTGATGAGTCACTAACTTTAAATATAGCTAGGAAATTCTTGGTCTGAGCAAAAGAAAACTGGTCAAATAATGGTTAGCAGGATTCGCCTGTATAACAGCTGGTGTTTAAAAACACACTCCACAGGGCAAATACTTATTAGATAGGGTGTGTAGGATCTGGATCCTACTATTAGAACATAGAGTATAGAAAAGTACAGCACAGAACAGGCCCTTTGACCCACAATGTTGTGCTGAGATTTAATCCTAATGTAAAATATTGTAATTTAAACTACGCACCCCATGTGCATGTCCAGCAGTCGCTTAAATGTCCCCAATGACTCTGCTTCCACCCGCACAGCTAGCTGCGCATTCCATGCATTCACAACTCTCTGCGTAAAGAACCTACCTCTGATGTCTCCTTTATACCTTCCTCCTAATATCTTCAACTATGACTCTTCGTACCAGTCAATCCTGCCTATGGGAAAAACTCTGGCTATTGACTCTATCCATTCCACTCATTATTTTGTACACCTCAATTAGGTCTCCTCTGTCTCCTTCTCTCCACAGAGAAACATCTGAGCTTATTAAAGCAAGCCCTCCAGTCCAGGCAGCATCCTGGTAAACCTCCTTTGCACCCTCTCCAAAGCCCCTCTCTTTCCTATAGTAGGGTGACCAGAACTGGACACAATATTCCAAGTGTGGTCTCACCAGGGACTTGTAGAGCTGCAGCAAAACCTCGCGGCTCTTTAACTCGATCCCCCCTGTTAATGAAGGCCAAAATACCATATGCTTTCTTAACCCTATCCACTTGAGTGGCAACTTTTGAGGGATCTATTTACTTGCACACCCAGATCCCTCTGTTCCTCCACACTGCAAATACTCCTGCCTTTAATCCTATATTCAGCATTCGAGTTCGACCTTCCAAAATGCATCACTTCGCATTTATCCAAGTTGAACTCCATCTGCCATTTCTCAACCCAGCTCTGCATCCTGTCTGTCGCGCTGTAGCCTGCAGTGTCCTCTATACTATCGACAACACCTCCAACCTTTGGGTCATCAGCAAATTTATTAACCCACCCCTCAACCTCCTCATCCAAGACATTTATAAAAACAGCAAGGAGCAGAGGCCCAAGAACAGAGCCTTGCGGGACACCGCTCAATGCTGTCCTCCAGGCAGAATACTTTCCATCTACAACCACTCTGTCTTCTGTCAGCCAGCCAATTCTGAATCCAGATAGCCAAATCTCCCTGTATCCCATGCTTCCTGATTTTATGAATGAGCCTACCATGGGGAACCTTATCAAATGCCTTGTTGAAGTTCGTATAAACCACATGCACTGCTTGACCGTTGTCGACCTGTCTTGACACCACCTCAAAGAACTTGATAAGATTTGTGAGGCATGACCTGCCCCTCTCAAAGCCATATTGACTGCCTTTAATCACGCTATGCTTTTCCAAATAGTCATAAGTCCTATCCCTCGGAATTCTTTCCAAAACTTTGCTGACCACAGACGTAAGACTGACTTGTCTGTAGTTGCCAGGGATTTCCCTATTACCCTTCTTGAAAAGAGGAACAACATTTGTCTCCTTCCAATCCTCCGGTACGACTCCTGTGGAGAGTGAGGAGGCAAATATCCTCGCCAGCGGCTTAGCAACCTCCTTCCTCACTTCCTGGAGCAGCCTAAGATAAATCTGGTCTGGCCCTATGGACTTATCAACCTTAATGTTTTCCAAAATTTCTAGCACATCAACTTCATCAACCTTGATCTAGTCCAGACTGTATCCCAGCTCCTCTAAGTTTTCATTTACAACAAGTTCACTTTCCTCTTCCACGGTAATTTCTATGATTTATTTTTGTTTTAAATGTGTCTACTCTGTCAAAAGCCATATTTTTCAAGTTTCTCCTAATATAAGTCTCAAATATTAAATGTTTCTTGATCAGTTGCCTTGAGATTTAACAAACTTACAGGTTCACTGTACAGTATTGCTGTATTTGGAATAGGATTACTCTGCATTGTGCATACAGATGACCAACACAGTGTGTGCTATATGTTCAGGATGGTGATTTGAAGGGCTGTTCTGCAGTTTCACCAGTGAAAGAGTTCTGTTATTTAGGTCAAGAATATTTATTGTAATTTTTGTTTTTTTAACTGAACTTGAAATTCAGAAATTACAATTCACGGACACATCATTTTCACTTTCTGCAGAGAGGGAAGATTGTTTCTGGGTGTGTTGGACAGTGAGCTGGGGCAACTTGAACATGGGAAACTGAAAGTTATGAATCTGCCTTTATCAGTGTGAATGCAAACTAAATCAGGATGTCCAGAAAATAACCATTGGTAACCTGTCTTCAGTTTCTTACTCTATAGATTCTTAGGATCAAAAATACTTTGTCTAGTGATTATGCTTTTACAAACCATTCCATTTAAAACTGATCACAAAATGGCACTGGTGTGTTATACGTAGACTAAATGATATTGGCCATTTGATTTTTAACATATATAAATTATGAAACATTTTAAATAGCCAGTTTAAATCCTTGGCATTGCCTTATGTCAGTCAAAAAATTAGACTTGATAATCATGTTTGTACTAGCCTGTCAGGTTTATAGTGACCTTTGTGCAAGATTGTAAATGAATCAGTTTATTTAACTGTTACTAATCAAAAGTGTTATGTTCCTCATGTTCACTTGCTACTGCAATTTAAGTTTGCTGTCACCACCCTGTAGGAAGGTGGTTGTAACACATTTAAAATTTTTGATCATTATCTGGAGTGGTTTTAAAATTGTTTGGCTCCAGATATCACTTAATTTGGTGGAAATATTTTGAACCATTTGGTTTATAGATGCCACATGTGGAAAATAGTTCCTTCGAATTATCCTGCCAGTGCATTCTAATGTAGTGACTCAAATTGAGGTTTTATTTTTGTGTATGTTTTAGGTTTGGCATGCTTGTGGTAGACCTGTCCTGTTCTGCATTGTAAACTAATAAGTGGCTTCAGTTTAAACTTAAGGGTTCATTGTTTCGATCAGAGTTAAAAGGTTTTCCATAAAACCCATACCTGGCTTCAGTTCTGTCCAACTATGTTCCACAGTGGTACCTGCTAGGTGGAATTTCATGTTACCTTGGCTCAGAAAATGTTAGCATAATTACAAGGTCAACTCTAATCTGGTGTGAGTAAGGTTTCCATTTCTAATGTGATGTAGTCTGCTGGGGTCATTTTTTTTTACAAAAGAGGTTTCAAAGACCTTTTTGCATTAAGTCTGCATCTGAGTTTAGCTCCCCCTATTCTCCCTCCATTCTTCAAGATGCAATATTTCATAAATACCAAGCACGTTGCATTGTATGATATGTTTGCATTCAAAACTGGAGCAAAAGGTTTAGCTCAAACTACCCATCACGACTCCTATAAGAAGATTTTATATGGAGCTGTTGTTTTCTTTTGGCTAAGCCGCCCTTCGGCTTTGCTTTAAATACCTCCCATCTCTTGACACGTCAGCTCCACGTTCTGGTTGCTAGCCAGGTTTTAAAGCTAATTTTGTGCCTATTTTCTGTCTCTGGGTTTTGCATGGTTCACTGGAGCTGTTTTCCTCAAGCCACAAGCTAGGCTAATCTTTCAGCTGCTTTTCTCTGTAAGTCTATCCTGATCTTGAGCTTTGTACCATAATCTATGTGCTGAACAATAAAGTTTATATTTCACTACTTAAAGTGCAGGTCCACTAAAAAAATCATTTAAGATACAGTCTACATCAAAGAGAATTTCAACTTCCTACTTCCTGAATAAACACTCAGTTCAGTTTGATAAAAGTGTATATGCATACCTTGACTTTGTGACGAAAGGGCATGTTTTGACCCGGTTTCAGCAGAACTACAATTTTATCTGAAATAGTTGTTTCAGTAACGCACGTGAATAATTTATTTCTGCTGGATACAATTGCCTTATCCAAATTCCCTGGATGGACCCATGAATTAACCCCCCACATTTGCAAAGCTGCTTTCACTTTTCTCAAATAATGATGGACACACTGGCTCTTCAGGGAGGTCTGGTGGTGGTGGACGTCCTCTATTTTCTAAGTCTGACCTTATTAAACAGGAATGTAGACCTTGGGAGGGTGGGGTGTAATTACATTTTATAGAATTACACAGCATAGAAACAGACGCTTTTGTCCAACTAGTCCACGCCAACCATATCCCATGGTCTAGTTTCCATGTTCACTAGTCCCTGCCTGTGTTTGGCCCATATCCCTCCAAACCTTTCCAATTCATGTACTTCTCCAAATGTCTTTTAAATATTGTAATTTTACCTGCCTCTACTATTTCCTCTGGCAGTTCTTTCCATACACGAACCACTGTATTTAAAAAAAAAAGCCGAACTAAATTTTTTTCCTTCACCGTAAAATATGTCCCGCAGTTTTGATTTCCTTCACCTTAAAGAAAAGACCATTGCTAATGACCTTATCTGTGACTCACATGATTTTACATGCCTCTGAGGTCACATCTTAACCTCTTACGTTGAAAAGCCTCCCAGTATCAATCTATTTTTATAACTCAAACTCTCCACTTATGGCAACATCCTGGTGAATCTTTTCTAAACTCTCTTCAGTTTAATAATATCCTTCCCATTACTGTGCAACCAGAACTGCACACCGTACTACAGAAGAGGCATCACCAATGTCCTGTACAACCTCAACATGACATCCCAACTGTTATACTCAAAGGTCTGAGCAATGAAGACGTGTGCTAAATGCCACCTTAACCAACCCGTCTACCTGTGATGGAAATTTCAAAGAATTATGTACCTGAACCCCAAGGTCTGTGTTTTACATCACAACCCAGGGCCCTACTTTTTGAATTGCTTTTGCCCCTCAGCATTTCTGATCGGTTTCTCGGGTTTTTAACCTATTTTTAGCGTTTGAACTTGAACTTAAAATTGAAAAGATGTGGTCCTAAGACTAACAACTGTATTTTCAAATATGAATTGTGAACTCTATTTTCACGTTTAAATTTTACAGAAACAAAACAATACAAGTAATTTACATTTTTAATTGATTGCTGAGATTAGCAATCTGACTATGACTAGCGCAAATTTGTCTTAGCCTGTCTTTGTCTTCCCTCACATCATCTTCGATGAACTTGTAACACTAATTTAGGATGCGCTTCAAATAGAAAACGTGGCACATTGGTTAGATTTTGACGTACTCAATAAGTTGAATATTACAATACTGAAGTATTTATTTATGAAGAAACAACAAATATTGCTGAGTGAATAATTGACTCCCAATTACAAGTATTTCAAAATTCTTTTCTACAAGAAACTGAGATTTAGGAGGAATCCAAGCCATTAATAGTTTATAAAAATTTAATGTGATATTATTAAATTGGTGAAAAACATTATGGGCAATAAATGTTGCTGTTTTGTAGACCGATATCAGTTACATTGTGTACATGTGACATTCGCATGTGCTGAGAAATGACATTGTCCTTTTGATTTGATGTTTCTCTTCATATTGCATGAATGTAGAATTACCTGGAATGTACTGACAGTGTGAAGGGAAAATGAATACGATCTATTGCGGTTAGTGAGAGGTTTATAAAATCATGAGGGACATGGATAGGGTGGAAACCCAAGGTCATACCAAGGTGGTGTGGATGTCCAAACCTTGAGGGCATAGATTTGAGAAGAGAGGAGAAAAATTTAAAAGGGACCTGAGGGATTAAGTTTTCACGCAGAGGGTGGTGCGTGTATGGAATGAGCAGTCAGAGGAAGTGGTGGAGGCTGGTACAATTACAACATTTAAAAGGCATCTGGATGGGTATATGAATAGGAAGGGTTTAGAGAAATATGGGCCAAATGCTGGTAAATGGGACTAGATTAATTTGGGATATCTGGTTGGCATGGACAAGTTGGACTGAAGGGTCTATTCTGTGATGTATATCTTTATTGCTATTTTAAACTCCAAATATATTGGGCTATTAAGATGTTTTTATTTCTTGAAGCAAAATCCAAACTGGATCATGTGATGAGGTCCAGGTTTACTTTAACTTGTAGTGTACAGCATAATGGGGGCATATGGAGGTAGGGATCCTCTATGTTCACACTTTATTTTGGTATTTCCATTCCTTATCTACAGTTACTTCAGCAAAAGAAGTAATGTTCAATCAATCCTGCTTCCAACTTGAATGTTTTTCATTGTCTTTCGGTTGTTTCTGTCGTGTCCTTTAAGAACTGTTGTGTTTGTACACCGAGTGGTGTCAAGGAAGCATTTTTTAATCTGACTTTTGCTCACAATCCAAGTTGCGTAAAGTAACAAATCTGCTAATGATTTAAAATTAGGTCTAATGTAAATGCTTACTAAGGGCACCAATTCAATCATATGCTATGATGGGATGAAAGGAGAATCATGCAATCAGGAAGTACTTCATTTCAATGTAGATAACCATTTCCTTGATTGACCACTTGTGTTTTGTGAACACTCGAAGATGGAAGTAATTCATTTGAGTTATTTTATTGTCCAAAAATGTACTTAATGTATTTTTTTTTTGCAGTTCTAAAAATCATTTTAGATTGTGATGTGTATGCTGCCTAAGATTGATATGGTTGATAGAAATTTAATGGGAGTGTTTTGTTGTGTTTCTATTTGGAGGAATATATACCAAAATATGTTGATTGGATTCAGATTGCATTAATTATAAAATTTCTTGGATGGTTAGGAAAATCAAAGTTAGAATTATGCTTGTGTAACCACCTAAATTGAGTTGTTTAGCAAGTACCCATCCTTTCCCTCCTAAAGATAAAGAAGACAACTGAGTATAATTGAGGCTAGTTCATGCTATGTTGCATGAAATGACATCTGCCTCAAAGCTGTCTGCGCTTCAGTGTATCTATTATGAAATTTGGGTTTACTAGTTAGTGTCTGAAGAGAAAACTCCCATGTCTTGTTGCAGTCGGGAATTTAAAATACACTGTTAAGGGAAGCTCCCTTCAGATCACTCACTCAACTTGGAATTTGCATTCAAGTAAATTGGCATCAAGCATCTTTTAAATCCAAATCTAGCAACTGTGTTTTATTCTATTGAGTTGATGTGAATTTAGTATCAAAAAACACAAGTGCAGCTGTATAAATAGCCCTTGTGCTGGTCTTTCTCCTGAATCTTTAATGTAAGTTTATTAGCATCGTTTGGTCACTGCATTCACTGTGGTTATCATTTGGTGAGCTAGGGTTTAAATCCTAGCTTATGTTTTTTGAAGAAAATGTTATTTGCAATATTGAGGATTTTGAGGGTCTTGATGCATAATAAAACTGTTTCAGTAATGTAAACAGGTCTCTTAATATTTGTGTCTCTATTTTAAATTTTAATTTAAATTACTATATTCAGTAAAGAATAGTCTATAGGTAGGCAAGCTCTTTGAAAGGCTAGAGAGTACAAGAATTATTTCATTGAAATTTATTAGAATTTTAATGACTTGACTGAATAGAAACTGATGTTTCCCTTGGCTGGAGAATAAAGAACATGGGTGCAGTCTTAGGATCAAAAGCAGAAATTACTGAGTTCTGAACCTGACTGTCTCGACCTGAAAGGCTAACTCTGCCTTTTCTACACAGATGCTGTCTGACTTGCTGAGGTTCTCCAGCAATTTCTGTTTTTGTTTCAAATGTCCAGCATCTGCACTTTGTTTTGGTGCAGTGTTAGGATTGCAGGTTGTTTATCTCAGACTGAAATGAGAACTTTCTTAAATCAGAGGTTTGTGAATATTAAGAATCTTTTATCCCAGCAGGTGGTGAATGCACCATTTTAAAATATTTTCAAGGCCAAAAACATATTTTGTACCCAGGGAATCTAGGATTACAGAAAGGACGTGGGAAAGTGGAGTTGAGGCAGAACATCAGCTCTAATTGTATTGAATGATGAGCAAGCTCAGTACTCCACAATCTACTCATGTTCTAAACTTGCTGTTTCAAGATATGTGATTGGTTTGTGATAGCGACGTAAGGATAGTTACTCCAGAAATTAATTCATTTATCAGGAAGAGAGAATTTATGTTCATAGGTAAAGGGACAGATGGAAAATGGGGAGCCTTCAGAAATGAGATAACAAGAATCCAGAGAAAATATATTCCTGTCAGGGTGAAAGGGAAGGCTGGTAGGTATAGGGAATGCTGGATGACTAAAGAAATTGAGGGTTTGGTTAAGAAAAAGGAAGAGAGAATATGTCAGGTATTGACAAGATACATCGAGTGAATCCTTAAGTGTACTCCGACTTTCTTTATACTCTAAGAGGGAAATCAGGAGGTCAAAATGGGGACATGCGATAGCTTTGGCAAATAGAAGTAAGGAGAATCCAAAGGGTTTTTACAAATGTATTAAGGGCAAAAGGGTAACTAGAGAGAGAGTAGGGCCCCTCAAAGATCAGCAAGGCGGCTTTTGTGTGGAGCCACAGAAAATGGGGGAGATACTAAATGAATATTTTGCATCAGTGTTTACTGTGGAAAAGGATATGGAAGATGTAGACTGTAGGGAAATAGACGGTGACATCTTGCAAAATGTCCAAATTACAGAGGAGGAAGTGCTGGATGTCTTGAAATGGTTAAAAGTGGATAAATCCCAGGACCTGATCAGGTGTACCAAGAACTCTGTGGGAAGCTAGAGAAGTGATTGCTGAGCCTCTTGCTGAGATATTTGTATTGTCGATAGTCACAGGTGAGATGCCAGAAGACTGGAGGTTGGCAAACGTGGTGCCATTATTTAAGAAAGGTGATAACAACATGCCAGGGAACTGTAGATCGGTGAGCCTGATGTCAGTGGTGGGCAAGTTGTTGGAGGGAATCTTGAGGGACAGGATGTGCATGTATTTGGAAAGGCAAGGACTGATTTGGGATAGTCAACATGGCTTTGTGCTTGGGAAATCATGTCTCACAAACTTGATTGAGTTTTTTGAAGAAGTAACAAAGAAGATTGATGAGGGTAGAGCAGTAGATATGATCTATATGGACTTCAGTAAGGCATTTGATAAGGTTCCCAATGGGAGACTGATTGGCAAGATTAGATCTCATGGAATACAGGGAGAACTAGCCATTTGGATACAGAACTGGTTCAAAGCTAGAAGACAGAGGGTGGTGGTGGTTGGTTGTTTCTCGGACTGGAGGCCTGTGACCAGTGGAGTGTCACAAGGATCGGTGCTGGGCCCTCTACATTTTGTCATTTACATAAGTGGTTTGGATGCGAGCATGAGAGGCTCAGTTAGTAAGATTGGAGGTGTAGTGGACAGCGAAGAGGGTTACCTCAGATTACAATAGGATCTGGACCAGATGGACCAATGGGCTGAGAAGTGGCAGATGGAGTTTCATTCAGATAAATGCGAGATGCTGCATTTTGGGAAAGCAAATCTAAGCAGGACTTATATGCTTAGTGGTAAGGTCCTAGGGAGTGTTGCTGAACAGAGAGACCTTGGAGTGCAGGTTCATAGCTCCTTGAAAGTGGAATTGCAGGTAGATAGGATAGTGTAGAAGGCATTTGGTATGCTTCCCTTTATTGGTCACAGTATTGAGTACAGGAGTTGGGAGGTCATGTTGCGGCTGTACAAGACATTGGTTAGGCCACTGTTGGAATATTGCATGCAATTCTGGTCTCCTTCCTATCGGAAAGATGTTGTGAAACTTGAAAGGATTTTGAATAGATTTACAAGGATGTTGCCAGGGTTGGAGGATCTGAGCTACAGGGAGAGGTTGAATAGGCTGGGGCTGTTTTCCCTGGAGCATTGGAGGCTGAGGGGTGACCTTATAAAGGTTTACAAAACTATGAGGGGCATGGATAGGATAAGTAGGCAAAGTCTTTTCCCTGGGGTTCGGGAGTCCAGAACTAGAGGGCATAGGTTTAGGGTGAGAGGGCAAAGATATAAAAGAGACCTAAGGGGCAACTTTTTCACGCAGAGGGTGGTACGTGTATGGAATGAGCTGCCAGAGGAAGTGGTGGAGGCTGGTACAATTGCATCATTTAAGAGGCATTTGGATGGGTATATGAATAGGAATGGCTTGGAGAGATATGGGTCGGGTGCTGGTAGGTGGGACTAGATTGGGTTGGAATATCTGGTCAGCATGGATGGGTTGGACTGAAGGGTCTGTTTCCATGCTGTACATCTCTATGACTCTATAATGGGAGCATCTTTAGTGCAAAAGTACTGGTTGCTCCTGCGTGCTTAGGAATCAACTGGGAATCTCAAATCCTAGAAATGTGCTGAGAATGTTGGATCAAAAACAATTATTTTAAACACTCCACTTTCCAAGATGAGAATATTACGTGCTTAAGGATGGTTAATCTACATTTATATGTGGATGTACTATCCATTTGATTTGTGCTACTATGCAAAAAGGCTTCCAGAGGGAAAGGGTATTCAAGATGTTCCTGAAAACTGTCTGATACAGCTTGTCACTGTTTAGTAAAGAGAGAGGAACTGAGGCATCAAGACACTGATGTACCATTCAGAAATGTGGTGGAAACCCCAGCTTGGTTTGAAAAGATCTGTGACTGAAAATATTCATGAAAAGTTAAGTAATGCTAGAAGATTGACCTGGTTTGTGCTTGTGGCAGAATCTACTGAAGGAAAAACTCACTGTGAATACAGGTCGTTTGTTAAGAATTCCTAAGTGGAAAATCTGAAAAAACTGAAGTAAATCCTTGAAAGTGAAGAATCTTCTTGAACTGGTTCTGGGAAAATTGTATGCCCACTTGGGATGGTGGAAAGGATATCTGAGATCTCGGTTTTTGGTTGTGCTGAAGAAAAAACAGGAAGGTTCTGTTTTGTGGTTTCAAGTTTGAATTGCCTTTTAAGGTAGCGTTTAGAGTCAGATGTACTGTACGGAAACAGAGCCTTCAGTCCGACTCATCCATGCCAACCAGATACCCCAACCTAAACTAGTCCCACTTGCCACTATCCGACTCAATTTCCCTCCAAACCCTTTCTATTCTCGTACCCGTCCAGATGTCTTTTAAATGTTGGACTTGTATCAGCCTCCTCCATTTCTTCTGGTAGCTCATTCCATACACACAACACCCTCTGCGAAAAAATGTTGCCTTTAGGTCTCTTTTATATCTTTCCCCCCTCACCCTAAACCTATGCTCTCCAGGGAAAAGACCTTGTCTGTTTAGTCTATTTGTGCCCCTCGTGGTTTTTTAAACTTCGATAAGGTCACTCTTCAGCCTCCGACATTTCAGGGTAAACAGCCCCAGCCTATTTGACCTTTCCCCATAGCTCAAATCCTTCAACCCTGGCAACATCCTAGTAAACCTTTTCAGAACTCTTTCAATTTCCACAACATCCTTCTAATAGTGAGGAGACTAGGATTGCATGCAATATTCCAAAAGTCGTCTAACCAATGGCATGTACAGTGACAACATGACTTCTGAACTCCTGTGCTCAATAAATTAAAATTCTTAGCTTAAAATTTGGGCATTCTTTTGTCTACTAACTTCTAAAGCCAAAATCAAACTTAGTTATCAGTCTCATCTAGTTTATTGACAACTATCTAAACTTCAACTCTACTCCTGTTTTGGAGACTGCTTTTCCATTTGTCACTGTTTTAAGGCACTTAGCTTTCATTTGTGACTACTGCTGTAAGACCACTCTCATAGTTAAAACATTTTCTCCAGTACGAATGACGTTCTAACACAAGTCATTCTTTGACCTTCTATTACAACTCTCATTATGCTTTCTGTCTTTCCATTCTTACCCCACTCTTCCAATCTACTACTTTGTCATCATCCTAAGAATTTAATGTTTCAACTAGTTCTTGATGCAGGTCCCTGTGTTTAGTATCTGAAAGATCTCAAAATTCTACAGTCATTGAATTCTCCATCCTTTGGGTCACTATGGAATGTCCCATCCATGCCGTCAGAAACACTGGAAATAACTTCTGCCCCAATTATTTTACAATGTAGCAGACATCTGCTTCGAAGATTCAAATCCTGGTTTAACCAGGATCCTGTCCAAATGTGACAACTTAGTGCAATCAATTGATGTAAAAGAAAGCACAAAACCAGGAATCTCCAAATTGCAGATATTCAATCTTGTATCCACGCCATTAAAGTCCATTGTGTATTCCTCTGTGACATTACAATCGATCTTCGAAATCCACTGAAGTTTTGTTGCCCGGATTTGGAAAGATATCTCTTTCATGGAATTCCCACCTTTACAGCATTGTGGCTTTACCTACAACGAACAGACTGCAGTGGTTCAAAACAGCAGTTCACTATCACATTAGGGATGGACAATAAATCCTGAGCTAGCCAGTGACGTCAAAGTCTGAGGAGTGAATTTTAAATGTGGCTCACAGGTATTGCAAAAGCAATCTGGTAAATTTCAATCATGAAACCAAATTGAAGAACGAAACATTCCTCTGTATCCAATTGACAGATACAGACCTCAATATTTGATTCTGCTTTTACATCGATTACAAAGCAATAATGACGATTGTATCTTGTTTTCTCTTTGGGAGAGACATATTTCTTGTCCATGTTTCAGATTCTGAAAACATCAGGTAATGTACAATTAATTTCCAATTAACTAAATAATAACAAGTTACCCTCGTTTGAACCATTCTTCACGATGCTACTCAGCTTGTAAGTTTCTAATTAGAAAAACAATTTTAGTTTCTAAGTTTCATCTCTTAAGCAACCATTACCTGCTGTCATGGTAAATTCTTTGGTGAAGAAGGAGCTCAAAAGTCAACCTTGACTTGGTTTCAGATTTAGTCATAGTGATGCATTGTAAATGCATAGGTCTTAAATGTACAACAAGCACCAAGTCCATGCGGCTTCCCTTATCCCTCTTCTATGCAAATTGCAAATTGAAATAATTTATAGTTAACTAGACTCCATTCTTGTTGTCTGCTGATTTTACTGTCTGCAGATCTGTGGACGCGCAAGGCTGACCCCTGAGTTTTTTTTAACTCTGCCTTGTCCAGTCTGATCATGCAGTCCGGTAGGTAAAAACAATGACTGCAGATGCTGGAAGCCAGAGTCCAGATTAGACTGATGCTGGAAAAGCACAGCAGTTCAGGCAGCATCCGTGGAGCAGTAAAATTGACGTTTTGGGCAAAAGCCCTTCATCAGGAATACAGGTAGAGTGCCTGAAGGGTGGAGACATAAATGAGGAGGGTGGGGCTGGGGAGAAAGTAGCAAACAGTACAATGGGTGAGTGGGGGAGGGGATGAAGGTGATAGGTCTGGGGGGCAGGGTGGAGTGGATAGGTGGAAAAGAAGATAGGCAGGTAGGACAAGTCATGGGGACAGTGCTGAGCTGGAAGTTTGGAACTGGGTTTTGATGCCCTGGGGTTGAAGTGTTCCGAGGCGGAAGATGAGGCGTTCTTCCTCTAGGCGTCTGGTGGTGAGGGAGCAGCGGTGAAGGAGGCCCAGGACCACCATGTCCTTGGAAGAGTGGGAGGGGGAGTTGAAATGTTGGGCCACGGGGCGGTGTGGTTGATTGGTGCAGGTGTCCCAGAGATGTTCCCTAAAGCATTTTGCTAGGAGGCATTCAGTCTCCCCAGTGTAGAGCAGACCACATCGGGAGCAACGGATACAATAAATGATATTAGTGGATGTGCAGATAAAACTTTGGATGTGGAATGCTCCTTTGGGGTCTTGGATGGAGGTGAGGGAGGTGGTGTGCGTGCGGGTTTTGCAATTCCTGCGGTGGCAGGAGAATGTGCCAGGATAGGAGGGTGGGTTGTAGGGGGCCATGGACCTGACCAGGTAGTCATGGAGGGAACGGTTTTTGCGGAAGGCGGAAAGGGGTGGGGAGGGAAATATATCCCTGTTGGTGAGGTCTGTTTGGAGATGGCGGAAATGTCGGCGGATGATTTGTTTTATGCGAAGTTTGGTAGGGTGGAAGGTGAGTGCCAGGAGTGTTCTGTCCTTGTTAAGGTTGGAGGAGTGGGGTCTGGGGGTGGAGGTACAGGATGTGGACTAGATACATTGGAGGGCATCTTTAACCATGTGGGAAGGGAAATTGCTCTGCTCGCAGGAGGACCAGTTCCACCACAGAACACACCAGATGGCCTCCTGCTTTAGAGACTGCAATTTCCCTTCCCACATGGTTAAAGATGCCCTCCAACGCATCTCGTCCACATCCCGCACCTCCGCCCTCAGACCCCACCCCTCCAACCGTAACAAAAACAGAACGCCCCTCGTGCTCACCTTCCACCCTACCAACCTCTGCATAAACCAAATCATCCGCCGACATTTTCGACACCTCCAAACGGACTCCACCACCAGGGATATATTTCCCTCCCCCCACCCCTTTCCGCCTTCCGCAAAGACCGTTCCCTCTGTGACTACCTGGTCAGGTCCATGCCCCCCTACAACCCACCGTCCCATCCTGGCACCTTCCCCTGCCACTGCAGGAATTGCAAAACCTGTGCCCACACCATCTCCCTCACCTCCATCCAAGGCCCTAAAGTTGCCTTCCACATCCATCAAAGTTTTACATGAACATCCACCAATATCGTTTATTGTATCCGTAGATCCCGATGTGGTCTCCTCTACTTTGGGGAGACTGGAAGCCTCCGATTAGAGCGCTCTAGGGAACATCTCCGGAACACCCGCACCAATCAACCACATTGCCCTGTGGCCCAACATTTCAACTCCCCCTCTCACTCTGCCGAGGACGTGGAGGCCCTGGGCCTCCTTCATTGCTGCTCCCTCACCACCAGACGCGTGCCTCATCGAAGAGTGCCTCATCTTCCGCCTCGGAACACTTCAACCCCGGGACATCAGTGTGGACTTCAATAGTTTCCTCATTTCCCCTTCCCCCACCTCACCCCAGTTCCAAACTTCTAGTTCAGCACTGTCCCCATGACTTGTCCTACCTGCTTATCCTAACCTATCACCTTCATCCCCTCCCCCACTCACCTGTTGTACTCTCTGCTACTTTCTCCCCACCCCCACCCTCCTCTCATTTATCTCTTCACCCTTCAGGCACTCTGCCTGTATTCCTGATGAAGGGCTTTTGCCCGAAACGTCGATTTTACTCCTCGGATGCTACCTGAACTGCTCTGCTTTTCCAGCACCACTCTAATCTAGTCTCTGATCATGCAGTCCTTTGCGGTACGTTGGAGATTCACACTGATGGGTTTTTTGTTATCTACGTGGAGTCTGTGTCCTTATTTCCCATGGATATGAGGATGGGTTGTAATTAACTGCACCTAGAATGTGCATAGTAACAAAAATAAAATTCTACATTGAAAAATTATCTAAGTAAAATGGTTCTCCAGACAATGATGATGCACTGTATCCTTGCAGCAGCCCACTAGTCTCAGAAGATTCCAAGCATACGGGCAGACATTTGCTCACTTTCGGAGAGCACTTTAATGCCCTGGCTTTGGGCATTTTAACTCTGCTAATTTCTTGCCTTTTCCCTCTAACTGTACATATTGCACTTTGTTTCTGTTTAAATAATCATCCAGTACCCTCTTGAATGTCTCCAGTTGAAGTTGTTGTTAGTGTATTCCAAACTCTCAACTATTCACTGTGAGGGAAATTTTTTCTTGCTTTCTGTTTATTTCATTTGTATAGCACTTTTTTGAAAACTCTGCACTCTAATGCTCAATCTGTTTACAAGTAGAAACAGTTCCTCCCCATTTACTCTGTCCAGGGATCCATCATGACTTTCAAAACGTCTAATATATTTCCTGTTAGCCTGCTCTCCAAGGAAACAATCCCACACCTTCCTCACTTAGTGTCTCGCATCTCTGGATGCATTCTTGCAAACCTCTTCTGCTCCCCGTCCAATGTGTACCCATCCTTCCTTAGTGGGGCACCATAACTCTGCACAACATTGAGGTCTAATCATTGTTATGTTCTTCATAACTGCCCTTCACTGGTACTCTATGCTTTTATTTATTTTTCCTAGAATGTTGTATTCTTTACTTAGCGCTCTATCTTTGTCCCACACTTTAAATGACACATGCATGTATACATCTAGGAGTCCGTTGTTGGCTGTGCTTCGGACACTTTGACCAGATTATTTATTAAAATCTGTTGGCCCATGCTGTATTGTTGGTGAGGCAAAAGGTCACAAAATTCACTTCGTGGTTCATTCTATTTTATTAACAAAATACTCCTAATTGAACATTTCCCAAATTCCCGTCCATCTGAGAAAATATTACCTGTAATGATCCACGATGAACTGGCCGTTGGAATTTCCTACCTTTTCCAATGCAGGGCTGGCTCTTTCAATGAAGCTGGGTCTCTCAGGCCAGGGCGGATCTTCTCCTGGGTCATTTTGGGTTTCCCTTGTGCGTTTTTCCTGAGGGCTTGTTTCCCAGGTGTCTGTGTCCCCCCTCATTCAAGACTTCCAAAATGTTCTGTGTCCTTTTGGCCAATGTAGTCATGCAGTGGGTTCATCCCAATGCCCTTCACTGCCATACTGGAAGTTGTAAAATACACATATTCAAGATGCCGGAATATCTAATTGACCTATCTCCAACACAAGCCTTGGGCTATTTGTAACTGGTTTAACCACTTTGATCTTGTTCTGCACTGTTCTGTAGCTTAAAGCTGCTGGCTGCTGTTTAATTTAGTTTGGCCAATTTTTTTGTCAAGCCTGATTTCTCCAGCTGTCGGTCAGTTTAGACTGTCCAATTTTGGGCCTATGTTTGCTTGAGCACACTCTGCTTTTGCGCACTCTTTAGAAGAGAACCCTTTATTTTATACCATGTCTCCATGTGCTTTATACCAAAATGAACCTTACACTTTTCTATTAAACTTGGTCTGCCACCTACTCCACCAAAGTGCCTTTTTGAGGTACTACGCTGTCCTCTATTTGTACAAGATATAAACAGCATTCCTTTCATCAACACTTTGAAAATCTCAAAGTTGGTGAGGCACAATTTCCCTTTAACAAATCCATGCTGACTCTTTTGAATCTATCCGCAGTTTACTATCTGACAATTAATTATATCTCAAATAATTATTTGTAGACACTTGCCCCTCAATAAAGATAAATTGACTGGCCTGTAATTGCTGAGCCAAAGGCATAATACATGCAATTCTCTGCCACCACCCCTGAGACTAGGACGATTGCAGGAGTATTGGCAATTATCTTTCGATATCCATTCTCATTCTCACTTCCTTCAATATTCTTGGATGCATCTCATCTGGATGCAGAGTTTCATCAACTTGAAGTCCTGGCTGCTTATATATTTTAAACGCTTCTAGTGACTGAGTTTACTCTTCTGTCACCTTGGGTTGGGTGCACTATCTGCCTGAAAGATAATGAAAGATGCACCATACTCAATAAAGACGTCAGTCACAGTGTAAATTGCCTTTTGGTCTTCAGTCAACCCAGATGCTCTTATTATCCTTTCACTTCTGACATGTTTTTAGAAGACTGTGGGATTTCCTTTTATGTTAACCACCAAGCTTTCTTCATTATTCCTCTTTGCTTCTCATATTTATGTTTTTACCTCCCTTCTAAACCTTCTGTATTCATAGAACATAGCACAATTCAAGCCTTTTGCCCCCCTCTATGTTGTGCCAACCTTTTATCCTACCAAGATCAAACTAACCTACATACCCTTCATTGTACTACCTATGTTCCACGTGCTTATCCAATAGTTGCTTAAATGTCCTAATGCATCTGGCAGTACTGTCACCTGCTGGCAATGCATTCCATACTCCTATCACCTGCCAAGAACCTACCTTTGACATCTCCCCTCAACCTTCCTCCGGTCGCCTTAAAATTTTGTCCCCTCATGATAGCCACTTCAGCCCAGGGGAAAAGTCTCTGGCTATCCACTCTATCAGCCTCTCATTGTCTTGTAACAAGTCATCTCATCCTTCTTCACTGCAATAATAAAAGCCTTAGCTCCTTCAACCTTTCTTCATAAGACATGCCTTCCAGTCCAGGCAGCATCCTGGTAAATCTCCTCTACACCCTCGAAGCTTCCACATCCTTGCGATAATGAGGCGACAAGAACTGAACACAACATTCCAAGTGTGGTCTAACGAGGGCTCTATAGAACTGCAGCATAACCTTGCAGCTCTTAAACTCAGTCCATCTGCTAATGAAAGCCAACACATCATATGCTTTCTTAACAACCCTCACAACTTGATTGGCAACTTAGTGGGATCTATGGACATGGACTCCAAGATCCCTCTGTTCCTCCACACTGCCAAGAATCTTGCCTTTAACCCTCTACTCTGCATTCAGTTTTGACCTTCCAAAATGAATCACTTCATACTTTTCCAGGTTGAATTTCAACTGCCACTAACCAGCCCATTCTGCATCTTGTCAAAGTCCTGTTGCAACTTGTAACAACCTTCCGCACTGTCCACCACTCCTCCAACCCTCATGTCATGGGCAAGCTTAGTAAGCCACCCTTCTCCTCATCCAAGTCATTTATAAAAGTCACAAGGAGCAGAGGCAGCAAAACCGATCCATACGGAACACCACTGGCCACCAAGCTCCAGACTGGATACCTTCCATCTACTGTTACCCTCTGTCTTCTAAAATTTAGCCAATTCTGTATCCAGGCAGCCAGCTTTCCCTGTATCCCATGCCCCTCTACTTTCTGAATGGGCCTACCATGGGGGAACCTAATTAACCACCTTGCTAAAATACATCTTTATCACGTCCACTGCCTTACCTTCATAAATGTGTTTTGTCACATCCTCAAAGAATTCAATAAGATTTGTGAGGCATGACCTGCCCCCCCCATCAGCATTGATGACTTACTGTGATCAAACTGTGGTTTTCCAAGTAATCATAAATCCTGTCTCTCAGAATCCTTTCCAATAATTTGCCCACCATAGACATAAGACTGACCAGTCTGTAATTCCAAGAATTATTCCTATTCCCTTTCTTGAACAAAGGAATAACATTTGCTACTCTCCAATCATCTGGCAGTACTACAGTGGATAGTAAAGATGCAAAGATCATTGCCAAAGGCTCAGCAATCTCTTCCCTTGTTTCCTATGGTAACCTTGGATATATCTCATCTGGCCCAGGTTTTTTGACCCTTACGTTTTTCAAAATTTTCAGCAATTCTTCGTCCTTAACTTCAACCTGTTCGAACATACCGCCCTGTTTCAAACTGTCCTCACAAACATCAAGGTGCCTCTTAGTAGTGAATACTAAAGCAAAGTATTCATTAATAACCTCCTTTACTACTTCTGACTCGCGGCACAAGTTCCCTTCACTATCTCTGAAAGTCCCTACCCTCACTCTGGCTATCCTCTTGTTCCTCACAAACGTAGAATGTTTTAGGGTTTTCCTTAATCCTACCTACTAAAGCTTTTTTGTGCCACCTCCTAGCTCTCCTGAATCCATTCTTCAGTTCTTTTCTGGCTATCTTGTAACCCTTTAGACTCCTGTTTGATCCTTGCCTCCTCAACCTTAAGTAAGCTTCCTTCCTCTTGACTAGATATTCCACATCCCTTGTCACACAAGGTTCTTTCAACCTACTATCTCTTCCTTGCCTCAGTGGGTCAAATCTATCCAGCACTATCAGCAATTGCTCCCTATACAACCTCCACATTTCTGTTGTGTATTTCCCTGAGAATATCTGTTCTTAATTCAGACACTCCAATTCCTGCCGGATAGTAATTCCCCCTCGCCCAATCAAATGCTTCCCCACATTGCCTGTTCCAATCCTTCTCTGGGTATGGTAAAGATCAGGAAGTTGCGGTCATTATCACCAAAATACTCTCCCACAGAGAGATCTGACACCTGGCATGGTTCGTTGCCAAATATCAAATCCAATATGGCCTCCCCTCTAGTTGGCCTATCTATAAAATAGGAACCCTTCCAGGACACGCCTAACTGAAACTGGTCCATTTGAACTAATGAGATTCCAATCAATATTAGGAAAGTTTAAAGTCCCCCATGACAACAACCTTGTCACTTTTGCACCTTTGCAAAATCTGCCTCCCAATCTGTTTCTCTGTGTCTTTGCTGTTGGGAGTCTGTAGAAAACTCCCAATAAAGTGACTGCTCCTTTCCTGTTTGACTTCCACCAGTACTGACTCTGTAGATAGACCCTCCTTGACACCTTTCTTTCTGCAGTTGTGATACTATCCCTGATTAGCAATGCCACTCCCCCACCTGTATTCAACTTGGTTCTAAACTCAATACCTAACAGCTGTCATAAGCACACATTTTCTTTTTTAACTTAATTTCTTTGACAGGCTGAATGGCATACTTGTGTTCCTATGTTCCAACCTTGTGACTAGGAATATTTTAATACCCAGATCTGTCCACCCTTAAGTCAGGTTTCCATTATCCCACAAGGGAACCTTTGCCTGTAGCTCCCTAGGGTTATTCACCATATTGAATACATTAATATTTCTTGCAGTGTAATCTAACTGAGACTTGATTACTTTTGGCCTTATTCCATCTGTTTTCGTAATATTCTCTTTTTCAGTGCTATCTGCCTCTTCTAGCATTTTGTGCACCCTGGTATTACTTTATAATATTTTCTAATGATTCCCCACCCTTGCTGAATTAGTTTATACCCTCCCAACTGCCCACTCAACATGCTCTGGAAGGAATTCACTTGTAGGTATTTTCAGATGCAACCCTCTATCTCGCACAAATGTCATTTTCCCCCCCATTGCCCGTTCTTGTGTCCCAGGAATCTAAAACAATCCTTCCTACACTTCCTATCCAACCATGCATTCACGTATCCAGCCTTCCTATTTCTGTACACGACTTGCATGTGTCCCGAACAGTAATCTGAAGATTGCTACTGTAGAAGTTAGCTAACTTTTTACCTAGCTCCAAATCCCTTTTCCTACTTCTGGCTGTTCAACCTTCCCAGCAGAATATTCAGCCATTCCGTGACATTCATGACTGTAGTATCAGAGAGACAGCAAACCATCCTGAGGTCATGTTTATGGACACAAATTTGTTCCCCATTAATACTGCCCTTCCAGTATGGCTGGGCCATCTATGTTATCATGGATTTGATTTTGCTGCATTCCTTTGAGAATCCATCATCTTCGTTGATATGCAGAACAGAAACCAATTTAGTGAGCAGAACCTCTGGGGATGCTTATTACCTTGTTGTTTTTCTGGGGCTGCTTGGCAGACCCCCATTCCTTATTGCTTGTCTCAACTTTAGGTGTAATCAGCTTTCTGAATGTGCTCTTAACACAATCCCCTGCTTACATATGCAGTCAGTGATTCTAGCCACTGCTCAAGCTCTGGAGGTCAAGCTCATGCATCAGTGACACTTCCTGCACATGCCTCTTCAAGGTCATAAGAAGTAACAGTGACTGTTGGCTGAGCTGCCCTGCCATACTTTGTACTTTTAAGTTACTTAAAATAGCTTTTATTATTTGGATTACCTCACTCTATTCTAAACAAAAAGCTGTAGGTTAATAGAAAGCAGATATTCTCGAACCTTACAATCAATCCCCTCTGCTTTGTTTATAAATTTGTCCTTTGCTTCTGTTGATAAATTTCTTAAATCTTTTACAAAATCATGGGTTGAAGTATATAGCAGCTGCTGAACAACCATTTAATTCACATTTTTCTGTGATTTCACTCCTAGTCATTTTTTTTACCTTCCCCTTGTGCTGTTATCTCGTGTTTGCTTGCACTTTTAGTTGCTGGTCCCCAGATTGTGTCATTCTCCTCTGACCCAAACTGAGAGTCATGGATATTTATGTCAACCCGTTCAGTCATGGAGTTATACAAGATAGAATTAGGCACCTAAGCCTGCCATGCTGATCAACATTCACCAAACGATACTAATGCCATTTACCTGCAATTGGTCCACAGTCTGCTGTGTTTTGGCATTTTAAGACAATCCAGGTACTCCTCAAATGTTGCGAAAGTACCTTCCTCCACCCTCTTAAGGCAACATTCAATATTTTTGCCAGTCTCTGGGTGAAAAGTTTCTTTCTTTGATCTCCTTTAAACTCCTTCTCAGTTGTGCCCTCTGGTCTAAGCAGTTTGGCCAAGGTGAAGGAATTCTCATGATCTATTGTCTATGCTGTATAATTTTGTATACCTTGATCAGATCCATTCTCTGTTCCAAGGAATGCAAACATTGCCTATCCAGTTTGTCTTCATAACTGAGACTTTTCATCCCAGGGGGCATCCTGGTGAATCTCCTCTGTACCCTGTCCAGTGTAATTACGTCCCTCTGTATGACATAGAAAAATACAGCGCAGTTCAGGCCCTTTGGCCCTCGATATTGTGCCGATCCAAGCCCACCTAACCTACACTAGCCCACTTTCCTCCATATGCCTATCCAATGCCCGTTTAAATGCCCATAAAGAGGGAGAGTCCACCACTGTTACTGGCAAGGCATTCCATGAACACACGACTCGCTGAGTAAAGAATCTACCCCTAACATATGTCCTATACCTACCACCCCTTAATTTAAAGCTATGCCCCCTCGTAATATCTGACTCCATACGTGGAAAAAGGTTCTCATGGTCAACCCTATCTAAACCCTTAATCATCTTGTACACCTCTATCAAGTCACCCCTAAACCTTCTTTTCTCCGATGAAAACAGCCCCAAGTGCCTCAGCCTTTCCTCATACGATCTTCCTACCATACCAGGCAACATCCTGGTAAACCTCCTCTGCACCCGTTCCAGTGCCTCCATATCCTTCCTATAGTATGGCGACCAAAACTGCACACAGTACTCCAGATGCAGCCGCACCAGAGTCTTATACAACTGCAACATGACCTCAGGACTCCGGAACTCAATTCCTCTACCAATAAAAGCCAGTATACCATAGGCTTTCTTCACAGCACTATTTACCTGGGTGGCAACTTTCAGAGATCTGTGTACATGGGGCACCAAGATCCCTCTGCACATCCATGCTACCAAGTATCCGACCATTAGCCCAGTACTCCATCTTCTTGTTAGTCTTACTAAAGTGAATCACTTCACACTTAGCGACATTGATCTCCATTTGCCACCTTTCTGCCCAGCTCTGCAGCTTATCTATATCCCACTGTAACCTGCCACATCCTTCCTCACTGTCAACAACTCCACCGACTTTTGTATCATCCGCAAACTTGCTCACCCAACCTTCTAGCCCCTCCTCCAGGTCATTTATAAAAATGACAAACAGCAATGGTCCCAAAACAGATCCTTGCGGAACACCGCTAGTAACTGCACTCCAAGATGAACCTTTACCATCAACTACAACCCTCTGTCTTCTTCCAGCCAGCCAATTCCTAATCCAAACCTCCAACTCCCCCTCAATGCCATCCCTCCATATTTTTTGCAGTAGCCTACCACGGGGAACCTTATCAAACGCCTTACTAAAATCCATATACACCACATCTACTGCTTTACCCACGTCCACCTCCTTAGTCACCTTCTCAAAGAACTCAATAAGGTTTGTGAGGCACGACCTGCCCTTCACAAAACCACGCTGACTATCCTTGATCACATTATTCCTATCCAGATGTTCATAAATCCTATCCCTTACAATTCTCTCTAAGACTTTGCCCACAACAGAGGTAAGACTCACCGGCCTATAGTTACCGGGGTTGTCCCTACTCCCCTTCTTGAACAAGGGAACCACATTTGCTATCCTCCAGTCTTCTGGCACTATTCCTGTAGACAACGAGGACATAAAAATCAAGGCCAATGGCTCTGCAATCTCCTCCATTGCTTCCCAGAGAATCCTAGGATAAATGCCATCAAACCCAGGGGACTTATGTATTTTTCACCCTTTCCAGAATTTCCAGCACCTCTTCCCTACATATCTCAAAGCCATCCATTCTAATTAATTGTGACTCAATATTCACATCAGCAACAATGTCCTGTTCCTGAGTGAATACTGACGAAAAGTATTCATTCAGTGTCTCGCCAATTTCTTCAGTCTCCACACGGAACTTCCCACTACTATCCTTGACGGGACCTATTCCTACCCTAGTCATCCTTTTATTCTTGACATACCTATAGAAAGCCTTTGGGTTTTCCCTAATCCTAACAACCAAGGACTTTTCATGTCCCCTCCTTGCTGCTCTTAGCTTTCTCTTTAGATCCTTCCTGGCTACCTTATAACTCTCAATCACCCCAATTGAACGTTCACGCCTCATCTTTATATAGGCTGCCCTCTTCCCTTTAACAAGGGATTCCAATTCCTTATTAAACCACGGCTCCCTCACACGACTCTTTCCTCCCTGCCTGACAGGTACAAACTTATCAAGGACACTCAGTAGTTGCTCCTTGAACAAGCTCTACATATCGATTGCACCCTTCCCTTGAAGCCTACTTTTCCAAGCCACACATCCTAAGTCATGCCTCACCGCATCATAATTTCCCTGCCCTCAGCTATAACTCTTGCCCTGTAGTGCACACTTATCCCTCTCCATCACTAGAGTAAAAGTCACCAAATTGTGGTCACTGTCCCCAAAGTGGTCATCTACCTCCAATTCTAACACCTGGCCTGGTTCGTTACCCAGATCCAAATCCAGTATGGCCTCACCTCTTGTTGGCCTGTCTACATATTGTGTCAGGAAACCCTCCTGCACACATTGGACAAACACCGACCCATCTAACGCACTCGAGCTATAGCTTTCCCAGTCAATATCTGGAAAGTTAAAGTCCCCCATAACAACTACCCTATTACTTTCACTCTTCTCCTGAATCATCCTCGCAATCCTTTCTTCTACATCTCTAGGACTATTAGGAGGCCTGTAGAAAACTCCTAACAGGGTGACCTCACCTTTCCTATTTCTAAGCTCAGCCCAAACTACCTCAGATGGCGAGTCTTCATCCATCGCCCTTTCCACTGCTGTAATACTATCTTTGACAAGCAATGCCACACCTCCCCCTCTTTTACCCCCACCTCTGACCCTACTAAAACATTTAAACCCTGGAACCTGCAACAACCAATCTTGTCCCTGATCTACCCATGTCTCCGTAATGGCCACAATATCGAAATCCCAGGTACCAACCCACACTGCAAGTTCATCTGCCTTATTTCGTATACTTATCACATTGAAATATACACACTTCAAGCCACCTTCCTGTTTACAGGCACCCTCCTTTGAGATTGATGCCTGGTTCCTAACCTCTCTACACTCCAGGTCCTGCACCCTAAAACTACAGTCTAGGTTCCCATGCTCCTGCAGAGTTAGTTTAAACCCCCCGAAAGAGCACTAGCAAACCCCCCCCACCCCCCAAGGATACTGGTGCCCCTCGGGTTCAGGTGTAGAACATCATGTTTATAGAGGTCCCACCTTCCCCAGAAAGAGCCCCAGTTGTCCAGAAACTGGAATCCCTCCCTCCTGCACCATTCCTGTAGCCACGCATTTAACTGCGCTCTCTCCCTATTCCATGACACGCTATCACATGGCATGGGTAACAAACCAGAGACAACAACTCTGTTTGTTCTAACTCTGAGCTTCCAACCTAGCTCCCTGAAAGCCTGCCTAACATCCTCATCCCTCTTCCTACCTATGTCGTTGGTGCCAATGTGGACCACGACTTCGGGTTGCTCCCCTTCCCCCTTAAGGACCTGGAAAACACGATCAGAGACATCACGTACCCTTGCACCTGGGAGGCAACATATCAAACGTGAGTCTCTCTCGCCCCCACAAAACCGCCTATCTGTGCCCCGAACTATCGAATCTCCAATAACTATTGCTCTGCTCTTCTCCACCCTTCCCTTCTGAGCAATGGGGATAGGCTCTGTGCCAGAGGCCTGAACCCCATTGCTTACCCCTGGTAAGTCGTCGTCCCCACAAGTATCCAAAACGGTATACTTGTTCTTCAGGGGAACGGCCGCAGGGGGTCCCTGCATTGGCTGCTTCCTCCCAGTCCCCCTCACTGTCACCCATCTGCCTACAATCTTTGGAGTTACTACTTCCCTAAAGCTCCGATCTATGACCCCCTCTGCCTCCCGAATGATCCTAAGTTCATCCAACTCCAGCTCCAGTTACCTAACACGGTCTTGGAGGAGTTGGAGATGGGTGCACTTCCTGCAAGTGTAATCAGCAGGGACGACCATGGCATCCCTCACCTCATACATGTTGCAAGAGGAACATTGCACTGCCTTCACTGCCATCCCTCTAAAAGTAACCCTTAAAAAAATCTAGGTCTAAAAACGAGGATAAGCAAAATGCAGCACTTACCTTCTTACCACAACGGGTCTTATTATTAGGAGAGAGGAGGAGGACGGGTGGGAGGCTCTACCTCTGTAGTGCCTCGGGTTCCTCTCCTGCACGCCTTTATAGGAAAACAACATACCCAGGTAAGCTTGCACTACACCACCTTCCGGGTCCGCTCCGCGCTTTTTTAAAAAAAAATTCAAATTTAAACCGTTAAACAACCGTCACCGATCCTTCAAGCAGCCCTTACCTGCTCTGCTGAGAGAGTGAGGCCGAGGCCTTGAAGCTGAGCACCTTTATAGGGGGAAAAAATAAACAACTTACCCAGGTAAGCTTGTGCTACACCAGCTTCTGTCTGGTGAACAGAACTGCACGTATTATTCTATCTGTGGCCAAACCAATGTTGTATTAAGTTGTAACAAGGCTTCCTTCCTCCTATATTCTACACCCTAATGAAGCTATTGATAGAAAGCATCCCGTATGCTGCCTTCACCACCCTATCTACATGCACAGAGGAACCTTGATTATCCGAATATTGGATTATCCGGCAAGATTGTAATGCCCCGATCCCCTGCTAAACTATGTTATCCAGTGTTCGATTATCTGGAATTCGATTAACTGAATGAAATACTCCTTGCCTTTGTCCTTCAGTAGGAGAAAGTGAGGTCTGCAGATGCTGGAGATCAGAGCTGAAAATGTGTTGCTGGAAAAGCGCAGCAGGTCAGGCAGCATCCAAGAAACAGGAGATTTGACGTTTCGGGCATAAGCCCTTCAGGAATGAGGAAAGTGTGTCCAGCAGGCTAAGATAAAAGGAGGAGGGACTTGAGAGGGGCGTTGGAGATGCGAAAGGTGGAAGGAGGTCAAGGTGAGGATGATAGGCCGGAATGGGGTGGGGCGGAGAGGTCAGGAAGAAGATTGCAGGTTAGGAAGGCGGTGCTGAGTTCGAGAGATTTGACTGAGACAAGGTGGGGGGAGGGGAAATGAGGAAACTGGAGAAGTCTGAGTTCATCCTTTGTGGTTGGCGGGTTCCTAGGCGGAAGGTGAGGCGCTCTTCCTCCAACCGTCGTGTTGTTATGTTCTGGCAATGGAGGAGTCCAAGGACCTGCATGCCCTTGGTGGAGTGGGAGTGGGAGGGGGAGTTAGTGTTGAGCCATGGGGTGGTTGGATTGGTTGGTTTGGGTGTCCCAGAGGTGTTCTCTGAAACGTTAGGCAAGTAGGCGGCCTGTCTCCCCAATATAGAGGAGGCCACATCGGGTGCAGTGGATGCAATCCCATATTCCCAATTCCTTCGTCAACGCATCCCTTATTCCCAATTCCTTCGTCAACGCAATCCCATGTTCCCAATTCCTTTGTCAACGCCATCCCCGGGAATTGAACCCAGGTCTCAGCGCCTGAGACCCGGGTTCAATTCACGACTCAGGCGACTGACTGACTGTGTGAAGTTTGCACGTTCTCCTGTGTCTGTGTGGGTTTCCTCCGGGTGCTCCAGCTTCCTCCCACAGTCCAAAGATGTGCAGGTCAGGTGAATTGGCCATGCTAAATTGCCCGTAGTGTTAGGTAAGGGGTAAATGTAGGGGTATGGGTGGGTTGCGCTTCGGCGGGTCAGTGTGGACTTGTTGGGCCGAAGGGCCTGTTTCCACACTGTAAGTAATCTAATGTTCCCAATTCCTTCGTCTCTGCCGCATCTGCTCCCAGGAGGACCAGTTCCAATACCGTACAGCCCAGATGGCGGCCTCCTTCAAGGACCGCAGTTTCCCCTCAGCCGTGATCGACGATGCCCTCCACCGCATCTCCTTCACTTCCCGCTCCTCCGCCCTTGAGCCCCGCTCCTCCAACCGCCACCAGGACAGAACCCCACTGGTTCTCACCTACCACCCCACCAACCTCCATATACAGCATGTCATCCACCGTCATTTCCGCCACCTCCAAACGGACCCCACCACCAGGGATATATTTCTCTCCCCTCCCCTATCAGCGTTCCGAAAAGACCACTCCCTCCGTGACTCCCTCGCCAGGTCCACACCTCCCACCAACCCAACCTCCACTCCCGGCACCTTTCCCTGCAACCGCAAGAAATGCAAAACTTACGCCCACACCTCCTCCCTTACTTCTCTCCAAGGCCCCAAGGGATCCTTCCAGATCCGCCACAAATTCACCTGCACCTCCACATGCCTCATCTCTTGCATCCGCTGCACCCGATGTGGCCTCCTCTATATTGGGGAGGCAGGCCGCCTACTTGCGGAACGTTTCAGAGAACACCTCTGGAACACCCGGACCAACCAACTCAACCACCCCGTGGCTCAACACTTTAACTCCCTCTCCCACTCCACCAAGGACATGCAGGTCCTTGGACTCCTCCATCGCCAGACCATAACAACACGACGGTTGGAGGAAGAGCGCCTCATCTTCCGCCTAGGAACCCTCCAACCACAAGGGATGAACTCGGACTTCCCCAGTTTCCTCATTTCCCCTCCCCCCACCTTGTCTCAGTCAAATCCCTCGAACTCAGCACCGCCTTCCTAACCTGCAATCTTCTTCCTGACCTCTCCGCCCCCACCCCACTCCGGCCTATCACCCTCACCTTGACCTCCTTCCACCTATCGCATCTCCAACGCCCCTCCCCCAAGTCCCTCCTCCTTTTATCTTAGCCTGATGGATGCACTTTCCTCATTCCTGAAGAAGGGCTTATGTCCGAAACGTCGAATCTCCTGTTCCTTGGATGCTGCCTGACCTGCGCTTTTCCAGCAACACATTTTCAGCCGTGTCCTTCAGTAATCGAGGTTCGTTCGTACTGCCATCTTGAGATCCATGGACTGCTACACCAAGGTGTTTTTGTTCCTCAGTACTCCCTCGGCATCTACCATTCATTGTGGATATCCTTCCCTTATTAGAGTTATAAAAATGCATCGCCTCACACTTAGTAATGGCAGATGGAATTTAATCCTGTCACCAATTTATGAGCTCATCAGTGTCAGAATGTAGCCTGAAACCATCTGCTTCACTATCAGCATCAATTTTCGTGTCATCCGTAAACTTACTATTTTATTCCTTTTATATTCACATTACAATCACTTAATGTACATAACAAACATCAAGGGTATGAGCACCGATTCCTGTGGTACACAGTTGGTCGTTGGCTTCCAATAACCAAAAGATCCCTGGACTATCACCTTTTCCTCCTAATTGCAAGCCAGTTTTGGATCCGGTTTACCAACTTGTCTTGGTTGCCATGAGTTCTTCCCATTTGTATCAGTCTTCCATGGGAGACCTTGTCAAAGGGTTTACTGAGGTTCATGTAAGCCATATCGACTGCATACCCTCAACAATAGGGTCGGTGACCTTTTCCAAAAAAACACTCAATTGAATTAGTCACACAGGATCTCCTTCTGACAAATCTTTGCTGACTATCCCTAATCGAACCCTTCCTTTCCAAATGTTGGTTAATCCTGTGCCTCAGAATTTTTTTCAATAATTTCCCTACTACTGAAGTCAAACTAATTGGCCTGTTATTACCTGGCCAGTCGCTACTGCCCTTCTTGAACAAAAACCACATTAGCTATCCTCAAGTCATATGAGAGTTTGCCCATGGCTTGCAAAGTATTAAATAATTTGCTAGATTATCAGCAATCTCCTCTCTTGCCTCCATAGCAGCTGGGATACGTTTATCAGGCCTTGGAGATTTATACATCTTTAAACCCACTAAAGAAAGTCTAATATCTATTTATCTAAACGTGTTCTAGAACCTCCCCATACCACTTGAAATCCTGACAACAATGCCTTTCTCGTTTGTGATTACAGATAAGAAATATTCATTCAAGGTCTCACCTATGTCATCTTGCTCCATGCACAGGTAGTCGTCTTCGGTCTCTAACAGACTTCACTCCTTCCCTAACGATCATCTTATTCTTTTTTCTTCGAAGGCATTATTTTAACCCTATCCTATTTCATTCACTCTCTTTGCCCTCCTAATTTCTTTTCTAAGCAATCCTGTCTGTACTTTTGAATGGCCTTCCCTGTCTTTTTAATGTGCTGTACCTGACATATGTTTCCACCTTTTACTTTATCAAACTCTCAATATCCCTTGACATTTTCCAGCAAATGTTCCAGCAGTAGGTCAGGCAGCATCCAAGGAACAGGAGATTCGACGTTTCGGACATAAGCCCTTCTTCCTGAACTTGCTGCATTTGCCATCTATCTTAGAAGAACATGCTAGCCCTGAATTATATTATTTTTAAAGTACTCCCACTTTCCAAATGTAGACTTACCTGCAAGTAGCTGCACCCAGTCTGTGTATGCCAGTCTAATGGTATTGAAATTTGCCCACCCCTAATTTAGACACTTAGCTTCTATACTACCCTTATCCTTTTCCAGAATGACTTTGACTAAGTTACACTGTTCCCAAAATGCTGACCCATTGAAACTTCATCCAGTTGACCAGCTTCTTTCCCCAAGATTAGATCAAGCACGGTCTCTTACCTTCAAGCCAATTTTTTTTTATCCAATTGGCTAGTTCCCCTGGGTCTCAAGTGATCTAATCTTGCTAACCAGTCTACCATTGCAGAACCTTTTTGAATGCTTTGCTGAAGTCCATTTGCACTGTCTACTACTCTGCCTTCAACAATCCCCTTTGTCACATTCTTCAAAGAACTAAATCAAGTTAGTGAGGCACAATTTCCCATGCACAAAGGATCAGATGATGTGGAGTCTGTGCAGGTGGAGTTGAGGAACCACAAAGGCAAAAAGCCATCATAGGAGTTATGTACAAACCTCCCAGCAGTGGTCAGGACCAGGGGCGCAAGATGTACCAGGAAGTAGGTAGGGCATGTCAGAAAGGTAAGGTCACTGTGATCATGGGTGACTTCAGTATGCAAATAGACTGGGTGAATTATGTTGCCAGTGGATCCAAAGAAAGGGAATTCATGGAATGCTTACGGGATTGCTTTTTGGAACAACTTGTGATGGAGCAGGTTAATCTGGGCTTAGTGCAATGTAACGAGCCAAATTTTATAAAAATCTTTAAAGTCAGGGAACGCTTAGGAGGCAGAGATCATAATATGGTAGAGTTCAGTCTGCAGTTTGAAGGAGAGAAGGCAAAATTGGATGTAATGGTGTTACAGTTAAATAAAGGTAACTACAGGGCATGAGAAGGGATCTAATTAAAATCGACTGGAAGGAGAGCCTAGAGGGGAAAACAGTAGAGCAACAATGGCAGAAGTTTCTGGGTGTAATTGAGGACACAGTAGAGGTTCATTTCACAAAAAATAAGATTATCTGGGGGGTGGAGGTGGTGGAGAATTAGACAACTATGGCTGACAAAGGAAGTCAGCAAATGTATCAACGAAAAAGAGAGAGCCTATAAAGTGGCCAAGAGTACTGGGAAATCAGAAGATTAGGAAGACTACAAAAATAAACAGAGGATAACAAAGAGAGAAATAAGGAAGAAGAGGATCAAATATGAAGGTAAACAAGGCAGTAATATTAGAAAAATTAGTAAAAGTTTATTTCGATACATAAGAAACCAAAGAGAGATAAAAGTTGAGATTGGGCCACTCTAAATTGATGCAGGGAGGCAGGAAGTGATGGGAGATAAGGAAATAACTGAAGAACTTAATAAGTACTTTGTGTCAGTCTTCACAGTGGAAGACATGAGTAATATCCCAACAATTAAGGAGAGTCGGGGGCAGAGTTGATTTATGGTAGCCATTACAAAAGAGAAAGTACTAGTAAAGCTAAAAGGTCTAAAAATTGATAAATCTCCTGGCCCCAATGGGCTACATCCTAGAGTTCTGAGGGAGGTGGCCGAAGACGTATCGGAGGAGTTATAATCTTTCAAAAATCACTCGAGTTGGGGAAAATCCCGGATGATTGGGAAATCGGTGTTGTAACCCCCCCCCCCCCCCCCCCCCGTTCAAGAAAGGGTCAAGACAAATGATGGAAAATTATGGGCCAATTAACCTAACCTCAGTTGTAGGTAAAATTCTAGAATCCATCGTTAAGGATGAGATTTCTAAATTTTTGGGCGTGCAGGGTTGGATTGGAACAAGTCAGCGTGAATTTAGTAAGGGGAGGTTGTGCGTGACAAACCTGTTAAAATTCTTTGAAGAGGTAACAAGTAGGTTAGACCAGAGAAACCCAGTGGATGTTATCTACCTAGATACCTCCCTGGCAGGTGGGATTTGAACCTGGCACTCTGGCCTGTTGGCAGAGACACTACTACTGTGTCACAAGAATCAATCTTAGACATGTTAAAGCAAACTTTTTCAAAACAGGTGGGACTTGAACCCAGATCTTTTGGTCCAGAGGTAGGGATATTGCCACTGCTACAAGACCAATAATGCTCTGTGTAAAACTAATTATCCCGTGATAACCTCCTCCCAACTTGTATAGACTTTAATTTATGCAATTAACCTGACTTCAGTTGTGTAATTATTTGAGAAAAAGAATTGCACTAATGCAGGATGCTAAAAATAATCAAGAAAGCTAATGGAATGCTGGCCTTTTTATCTCGAGGATTGAGTATGAGAATGGACAAGTTCAGCAGTAGTTGTACAAAATCGTGGTTAAACCCCACATGGAGTACTGAGAGCAGATCTGGACAGACCTTCAGAAGGATATACTGGCCTTTGAGAGATTGCAGTGTAAGCTTACGAGAATGATACCTGATCTTCAGGGATTAAGTTATGAGGATAAGATACACACATTAAGCCTGTTTTCTCCAGCAGATTAAGGGTTGATCTCTTTGAAGCCTTCCAGATAATAACAGGAAACGACAGGGTGCATAAAGATAAACTGTTTCAGCATTCTAGAACTAGCCTAAAAATTAAGCCAAACCATTCGGGAAAGATAACACTTTTACTCATTGGGTGGTAGATGTTTGGAATTCTCTTCCATAAATGGCAGTTAATGCTAAATCCGTTGTTAACTTTAAATCTGAGATGAAGTTTTGCTAAGCAAAGGTACTAAGGGAGATGGGCCAAAGGCAGATATATGGTGGATATATGTTTCCTCGCTAGGCTGGAAGGTTTGTTTTCGGACATTTCATCAGCATACTAGGTAACATCATCAGTGAGCCTCCAGTGAAGGACTGGTGTTATGACCCGCTTTGTATTTGTTTTTAGGTTTCCTTGGGTTGGTGATGTCATTTCCTGCTCTTTTTCTCAGATGATGGTAAGTGAGGTTCAAGTTGATGTGTCTGGAATGCTGTGTTTCTAGGAATGCTTGTGTCTCTCTGTTTTGGCTTGTCCTAGATGGATGTGTTGTCCCAGTTGAAGTGGCCTTCTGAGAATGTGTATGGGGTATAAGCAGTTAGGGAAAGAGTTAAATTCTGAGGTTTTGAGAAACTAGAGGTTCAGCTGAGCATATGACTCAGATCAGATAAGAACTGGTACTGAAGGCAAGGGTAATAGGTTAACAAGGTGGAAAAGTATTCATTACGTAGAGCCATTTAACAGCTTTGGAAGCATGCATTATGTAAGGTCAGTTTAACAAGGTGAAAAGTGTTCATTATGTGAAGCAAGTTAATGTTAAGAGCATTCATTGTGTAACAGCAGATGACTTAATCTTTACTATTGGCACACTCTGATTGTAATGGTCACCCAATCAATACGTATGTTGCCTTATCTGGATGCTCCTTTCTGTAAAATGATTATATAATTCAGCAAGATACTGCTGTTTGAGAGAGGAGACACAGAACTCATGTCCCTGTGCACATTTGTGACCATTCTCTCTCCCTCCAGGGCCCAGAGTAAAGATGGAGCTAAAACTATACTGTGTCTCTGAGTGCTTTGCTTTGACTGAAGCAAGAAATAGGCCGACACTACTTCGTCTGTATGTAAGGGTACTAGTGATAGTGGGTCATGTCTTTTTGTGGCTAGTTAATATTCACGTATCCTGGTGGCTGGTTTTCTGCCTGTTTATCCAATGTATTGTTTGTTACAATTCTTGGAAGATATTTGTAAATGACATTTGTTTTGCTTGTTGTCTGTATAGGGTCTTTTTTACTAGCTGTTGTTTTAGTGTGTCACATAAATACAAAGCAGTGCTTCACCAGAGACTCACTGATGATGCCTAGTATGGTGACAAAACGTTTGAAAATGAACTTTGCACAGCATGCAAACTTACATCCAGAATCTTAACCTGAGTTACAAATCTTCCCAAAACTTGCTAATATCTATGGATGCAATACGCTAACACCCGCCCGAAAATGGGAAGCCAATGCCATCCGACAGAGTGCCACCCATGAGCAGCTGTATTTCCTGCATGGATGCCTAAGGAAACAGGTACTGCTTAAATGTCTCAAATACAAACCTCCCCTAAACATCCCACTAGCCAAAAGAATAGCAGAGCAAAGTGGCTGCAGCATCTTAGAGAAATGATTAACAATGCCCACAACAGACTCCATAAATACAACAGGGAAATTTCACGGCAAAAAACATTTTACTCACTAATGTGACTGACCGTGAATGAAGGCACAGTAAGACGAGCCATAGACATTCAACAGCGACAAACACAGTAAATAAAAAAAACTAGACCCCTAGAAAAACTCGACAAACTCACAAAATAACAACACAGACAACCTAGAAGCACGGATAAAAAAAACCCTATCTGACCGACACTTAACAGACACTGAAAAAGCCATCTTAGTCAGAGGATTAAGTTACAACTTCTGGGGTGCAGACAAGAAATATTTCATAGCAGCATTCGAAACAACATTGAAAGACAGTGAACTCAATCAAAACCCCAGCAAACCATCAGACAGTCGCACCAATTAAGCAGGAAAAAGGAAGGAAACACTCCATGCACAATAAAGGAAAACACTAGAAGCACTCAAAAGATGATAACATCTATATCCTACCTGTAGACAAAGGGCACTTGACAGTCATTTTAAACCAAACAGACTACATTGAGAAAGCAAATGCAGATACTGACACTTAGCAACAGGTGGCGATAGATCTGACCCCACAACTAGAGAACCAAATCACAGCCTTATTCTAAAAACTTCAGAAATCAGGCGAGTTAAGCAAGGCAGACTTCCAAAAAATGAAACCAAATGGATTCAACACACCACACTACTACAGACTACTTAAAATTCAAATTCAGAGCCCCCCCCCCCCCCGCCGACCATAATCTTGCTACCTGGAACAGCAATGTATAGATTAGCCAAGGAACTGCACCAAATACTAAAACACTCAGTAGAAAACTAACACCACTCAATTCACTCCACCCAAGATTTCCTGGAGACAATGATAAAAGATGATAAAATAATGGTCTCCTTTGATGTAATAGCCCTACATCCATCAACATCAACCTGGCCAAAGAAACACTGCCCTACTAGAAGAACCGAAGAAACCTGCACCACCCGCCACCAACTTCATCAACAATGACCCCATCTTCTGCCTTGGAACCCTCCAACTCAACGGCATCAATGTGGACTTCACCAGTTTCTTCATTGTCCGCACCCCCCCCCCCCCCCCCCCCCCAAATTTATCCCATTTCCAACCTTCCAACTCGGCACCATCCTCATGACCTGTCCATCTTCTTTCCCATCTATCTGTTCTACCCTCCTCTCCAACTTATCGCCATTATCCCCACCTCCATCTACCTATTGCATACTCAGCTAACTTCCCTCCAATTTACCTCTTCACCCCTCTCAAGCCTCATTCCTGATGAAGGGTTGCTGATTCTCCTGCTACTAAGATGGTGCCCTGACCGGCTATGCTTTTCCATCACCACACTCTTGACTCTGATCTCCAGCATCTGCTGTCCTCACTTTCTTGTAGTTAATTTTAATCTTGTTACCAACCTTGAAGAAGTTCTCCTCTCTCTACAAAGATCTCAGTAAGTCTCTCTCTGCGCCCTCCAGGTCATCGTCTCTGCCCTGAAGCTCTTCAGCCATGTCCTGAAGCAGACCCGCTACCACAGTCACATCTCTTTCCTCAGTGCCTGCCTACAGAACCGACTGATCCCACGTGGTCTCCGGACTACAGTCAGACCAACACAATTTAGATCTGAACAGGCCAACCTGTACCTACTACAAATTCAAAACCTCCAGAAACTGTTCTCTTTTCGGATCCTCTGCTCCACACTTGCAGCCATGCACCACTACCTAATCTCTCGGCAGTCAGCCCTGTCTCAGCCGAGGACCGCACTGTCTCAGAACTGCAAAGGGCCCCTGCTGTATTCCATCCTTAGAAGTATTCACACACTTATCAAATCTTTTTTTTAAACACCATATTGAACATCAAAAACTGTAAGTACAACAAACGTTCACCTACCTACCTCAATAGTCAGGATTCTTTGACCATTCCAAAAGCTTCCCCCGACCACCGGAACCGAACAACCGCCATCAGCCATGCGGCCGTTCCAACCAGCATCACCACAGTGAACGATGACGTCACTACTGTCCCAGCTGCATGACCGCCCGCAGCCATGGCTGACCATGGTTTCACCACGATCGTTGGCCAGACAACCGCGGCTGGTACTAGATCTGGTTCCACCACGGCAGCTGTAAGATCCACTCCCACAGAAACCAATGTGGAGCCTAACCAGAACGGCACTTCCATCACCAAACTATCAGCTCCCAATCATCCACAACCTCATCACTTCAGGGGATCTCTCACCCACAGCTTCCACCCTCATGGTCCGGGAACCCTGCACCACTCGGTTCTACCTCCTGCTCAAGATTCACAAGCCTGACTGCCCTGGCCGATCCATCGTTTCAGCCTGCTCCTGCCCCACCGAATTCATCTCCACATATAGTTTGATTCTGTCCTATCCTCCCGGTCCAAGAACCCCCCCCATATACAATAGGGACACCACCATGCCCTCCACGTCCTTCAAGACTTTTTTTTTCTCCTTTACCCCAAATGCCTCATCTTCACCACGGACATCCAGTCCGTATACACCTGTGTCCACCATGATGAGGGCCTCCAAGTTCCCTATTTCTTCCTCTCTGCTGACACACTCATTCATTTGGCTGAATTGGTCATCACCCTTAATAATTTCTACTTCGAATCCTCCCATTTCCTCCAGATGAAAGGGGTAGCCATGGACACCCGCATGGTCTCTAGTTATACTGTCTCTTTGGCGGTTATGTAAAACGGTCCATCATCTGCAGCTACACTGGCACCATTCTCTACCTTTCCCCCCACTACATTCATAACTGTATCGACGTCATCTCATGCTCCCACAAGGAGATTGAACAGTTCATCAGCTTCGCCAGTACATTCCACCCCGATCTCCAATTCACCCGGACCATCTCAGACACTTCCCTCCCCTTCTTCAACCTCTTCATTTCCATCCATGATGACGACTCAACACAGACGTCTTTAACAAACCCACTGACTCCCACAGCTACTGGACTACACCTCCCACCCTGTCTCCTGTAAAAACGCTATCCCCTATTCCCAATTCCTTTGCTGCTGCTGCATCTGCTCCCAGGAGGACCAGTTTCAGTACAGAACACACCAAAAGGCCGCCTCCTTCAAAGTGCAATTTCCCCTCCCACGTGTTTAAGTATGCCCTCCAGCACATCACATCCACTTCCTGCACCCCACCCCTCCAACCACAACAAGAACAGAACCCCTCTAGTCCTCATCTTCCACCCCACCAACCTCCGCATACATTGCTTCATCCTCCACCGTTTCTGCCACCTAGAAACGGACACCACTACAAGAGATATTTCCCTCTCCACCCCTATCTGCTTTCCATAAAGATAATTTCCTCTGCGACTCTCTTGTCAAGTCCATGCTCCCCAGCAACCCACCCTCCCCTTCCGGCACCTTACACTGCCAGCTGCACCCCCCACCACCCATTACCTCGGTCCAAGGCTCCAAAGAAGCCTTCCACGTCCATCAGAGTTTTACCTGCATTTCCACACGTGTCATTCACTGTACCCATTGCTCCTGATGCAGTCTCCTCTACACTGGGGATTCAGGGCAGCTACTTGCAGAGCGTTTCAGAGAATATCATCAAGACACCTGTACCAACCAACCCCACCACCTCGTGGCCAAACACTTCAAGTCCTCCTCCCACTCCGCTAAGGATATGCAGATCCTGGGCCACCTCCATTTCCAAACCCAACCACCCGACACCTGGAGAAAGAATGCCTCATCTTCTGCCTTGGGACCCTCCAACTCAGCGGTATCAATGTGGACATCAGCCGTTTTCTCACTTCCCCTTCTCCCATCTTTATCCCAGTTCTAACCTTCCAACTCTGCACCACCATCTGACTTGTTCTACCCATCCATGTTCCTTACCACCTATCCGCTCCACCCTCCTCAGATCTGTCGCCATTACCCCCACCTAATCTGCCTATCGAATTCTCAACTACCCCACCCCTACTCACCACCTCCATTTATCTCTCCACCCTCTCAGTTCACAAGCCTCATTCCTGATGAAGGGCTCTTGCCCAAAATGTTTATTCTCTTGCTCCTTGGATGCTGCCTTACCTGTGCTTTTGCAGCACCACAGTCTTGGGCAAAGACAACATCCTCAAACTAGTGGACCTATGCCTTACCACCCACTTCACTTTCAATAACAAAACGTATAGGCAAACCAATAGAACACCCATGGGATCTCCAATATCAGTACTCTTAGCAGAGGCAATAATGTAGAGACCCGAACAAACAGCTCTGCCAACCATCCAAGTGAAACTTTGGGTCCACTATGTGGATGGCACCTTTGTCATCAGTAAAAGAAACAAATTAGAGGAACCCTTCAAGACTACCAATAATATTCTTACCGGCATAAACTTCACAAAGGAGGAATACAGCGAAAAACTGCCATTCCCAGATGTCTCAATAGAGCTAACAGCCAATACGGAAACTTCAGATCAGTGTCTACAGGAAAACAACACATACAGACCAAATACTGAACAACAGAAGTAATCATCCCGACACCCAGAAACTAACTGCATTGTAGCATTATTTCAATGAGCAACTACACGCTGCAGTGCAGAAAAACAGAGGAAAATCACCTGTACTGTGTATCCAGTGAACGCAGGTTGCCAATTTCTTAGCAGCAAGCTCAAAGAAGTAGACACAATGCGCCCAGAAACCCTAGCCACGCTCCCCTGCATCAAAGGCATCTCAGATGACTGCCAGACTACTCCGACTTCTTGGCATCATGGTATCCCACCAATCCGCTAAAATAGCAGCTACTGAACTTGAAAGACCCGATGCAGACAACAAGCAAAACAAACATCATTTACAAAATATCTCGGAAGAACTGTAACAAATATTACATTGGATAAACAGGCAGAAAACTAACTACCAGCATACATGAACATCAACTATCCGCAAAAAGGCATGACCCACTATCACTCGTATCCCTACATACAGACGAAGAAGGACACCCCTTTGATTGGGCCAACATATCCATCCTAGGACAAACCAAACAGACAAGCATGAGAATTCCTAGAAGCATGGCATTCCAACTGGAGCTCTATCAACAAACACACAGACTTGGACCCCATTTACCATCCTCTGAGAAAAAGAACAGGGAATGATATCACCAACCCAAAGAAACCTAAACATACAAATAGGAAGCGGCTCATTGATGTTACCTAATGTGGTGATGAAATATCAGAAAATGAACCTTCCAGCTCGGCGAGCAAACTTACATCCAGAGTCTCGACCTGAGCTACAAGTCTTCTCAAAGCTTGCTCACAGCTATATGGTATTCGGACACAAATCAACCATGAGTTGATTGGATGGTAGAACAGACTTGAGAGACTGGTCTACTCCTGTTGCTATGTTCCAAGGATGGGACAATGCAATTTGCCAAACACTTTTCAGTGCTTAACATTGCAGAAATCTTCTTTCTGTTCCATTATGTTCTTTTGTAGTTGCTTCAAGATGTCTAGCATACAAGATAATTGTTTAGCCAACAAAAAATGAAATATGCTGACATAACCTGTTCACATTTTTTGAAGTTGCTGCTTGGTTTGAAAAAATATCTTTTATTCACTTCGGATAAGTGTATAATGTGTGATCTATAGCTATAGTTTGCTTCAGAGACAACTGCTGATTTGTAATGGAAATAAAAGGAAGTTGTGCAGCTGTACATAAAGATTGCAAGGCATTTGGTTGGTTGGGGTAAGGCAGAAAGGTTCAATACTCAAACTTTTGTTGACGAGGCTTTTTTGTGACTGTAGAATGATGCAGTGTCTCCTTGTGTCCTTGATAAAATCTTGGGAATATGAGTACAGATTATACAAATGCTGCATTCAGGTAGATTCTGTAGAAGACCACTGATGTTTCTGAACTCAACTACTTCTCACACAAATATTGACTTTCCTTTTAAACCTACTAAATGACCTTGACCTTGTTTAGCCAATTTGACAAGCATTGGAGTTCATTACTTAAAATAGATGGTGCTTCAAAGGTTTAGTGTGTCCATTACATCAAAGGTTCCAGTTAGGAAGAGTTCAAACTCTGAAACCTTTTAGTTTTATATTGACTTAAATTTTATTCTGCAACTCTTGGAATTTAGATGAGATTCTTGATGATCTGTGGATTCCAGAATGATTCCAAGTTAATAATGCCATTTACTATTAGTAATAACACTGCTATAACTAATAATATTCTACTCCTGTCATGCCCTCCTCACTCTTTGAATTTTAGTTGATCATCTGGCTTGCTAGTAATTGTAGTGTAGAAGTATGCTGACCCATGACATTTATGTAGTTGAATGCAGAACTTGATTGAGTTTTGTTTTGTATTAACAAAGTGGATTGATGAGAGCAAAGCAGTGGATGTGATCTATATGGACTTCAGTAAGGTGTTCGACAAGAGAGACTGGTTAGCAAGGTTAGATCTTGTGGAATGCAGGGAGAACTAGCCATTTGGATGCAGCACTGGCTAAAAGGTAGCAGACAGGGTGGTGGTGAAGGGTTGCTTTTCAGACTGGTGACCTGTGACCAGTGGAGTGCCAGCCACAAGGATCAGTGCTGGGTCCACTACTTTTCATCATTTATATAAATGATTTTGATGTGAACATAAGAGGTACAGTCAGTAAGTTTGCAGATGACACCAAAATTGGAGGTGTACTGGACAGCGAAGAGGATTACCTCAGATTACAATGGGATATTGATCAAATGGGCCAATGGGCTGAGAAGTGGCAGATGGAGTTTAATTTAGATAAATGCAAGGTGCTGCATTTTGGGAAAGCAAATTTTAGCAGGGCTTACACACTTAATGGTAAGATCCTAGGTAGTGTTGTTGAACAAAGGGATTTGGAATGCAGATTCAAAGCTCCTTGAAAGTAGAATCACAAGTGGATGGGATAGTGAAGAAGGCGTTTGGTATGTTTTCTTTTATTGGTCAGAGTATTGAGTACAGGAGTTGTTCACTACAGATTTTTCAATATTGTTCACTATAGAAATGAAAATGTTGGTGAGGAAGATACAGAGATACTTGAATCTAGACTAGAAGAGATTGAGGTTCACAAACAAGAGGTATTAGAAATACTGCAGAGTTTGAAAATAGACAAGCCCCTCGGGCCGGATGTGATCTATCCTAGGATCCTGTGGGAAGCAAGGGAAGAGATTGCCGAGCCTTTGGCATTGATCTTCAAATCATCATTGTTTACAGAAATAGTGCCTGAGGACTGGAGGATAGCAAATGTCGTTCCCTTGTTCAAAAAGGGTAGTAGAGACAACCCTGGTAATTACAGACCAGTGAGTCTCACTTCAGTTGTTGGTAAAGTGTTGGAAAAGGTTATAAGAGATAAAATTTATAACCATCTAGAAAGAATAATCTGATCAGGGACAGTCGGCCTGGTTTTGTGAAGGGTAGGTCGTGCCTAACGAATTTTATTGAGTTTTTTGACAAAGTGACCAAACAGGTCGATGAGTAAACTGGTTGATGTGGTGTATATGGATTTCAGCATGGCGTTTGATAAGGTTCCCCAGAGTAGGCTATTATACAAAATGCGGAGGAATGGGATTGTGGGAGACACAGCAGTTTGGATCAGTAATTGGCTTGCTGAAAGAAAGCAGAGGGTTGAAGTTGGTGGAACATGTTCATCTTGGTGTCTAGTTACTAGCGGCGTACCGCAAGGGTCGGTGTTGGGTCCACTGCTGTTCGTCATTTTTATAAATGACCTGAACGAGGGCTTAGGGTGGGTTAGTAAATTTGCGGATGACACTAAAGTCGGTGGAGTTGTGGATAGTGACAAAGGATGTAGTAGATTGCAGAGAAACATAGGATACAGAGCTGGGTTGAGAGGTGGCAAATGGAGTTTAATGTGGACAAGTATGAGGTGATACACTTTGGCCTGAGTAATCGGAATTCAAAGTACTGGGCTAATGGTAGGATTCTTGGGAGTGCAGATGAACAGAGAGATTTGTGTCCATGTACACGGATCCCTGAAAGTTGTCACCCAGATTGTCAGGGTTGTTAAGAAGGCCTTTAATAGAGGGATTGAGTTCCGGAACCAGGAGGTTATGCTGCAGCTGTACAAAACTCTGGTACGACCACACTTGGAGTATTGTGTACAGTTCTGGTCGCCGCATAATAAGAAGGATGTGGAAGCTTTCGAAAGGGTGCAGAGGAGATTTACTCAGATGTTGCCTGGTATGGAAGGAATGTCTTACGAGGAAAGGCTGAGGGCCTTGAGGCTGTTCTCGTTAGAGAGAAGGTGGTTGAGAGGTGACTTTGTAGAGACATACAAGATAATCAGAGGGTTAGATAGGGTGGACAGGGAGAGCCTTTTTCCAAGTATGGGGATGGCAAACATGAGGGGACACAACTTTAAAGTGAGGGAAGATAGGTGTAAGACAGATATCAGAGGTAGTTTCTTTACTCAGAGTAGGAGAAAGTGAGGACTGCAGATGCTGGAGATCAGAGCTGAAAATGTGTTGCTGGAAAAGCGCAGCAGGTCAGGCAGCATCCAAGGAGCAGGAGAGTCGACGTTTCAGGCATGAGCCCTTCAGGAATCCTGAAGAAAGGCTCATGCCTGAAACGTCGACTCTCCTGATCCTTGGATGCTGCCTGACCTGCTGCGCTTTTCCAGCAACACATTCCTACTCAGAGTAGTAAGGGTATGGAATGCTTTGCCTGCATCGGTAGTAGATTTGCCAAGTATGACAGGGCGGCGCAACATCGAGGGCCGAAGGGCCTGTATTGCGCTGTAATATTCTATGTTCTGTGTGTCATGTTGCGGCTATACAGGACATTGGTTTGGCCACTTTTGGAATGTTGTGTGCAATTCTGAACTCCTTCCTATCGGAAGGATGTTGTAAAATTTGAAAGAGTTCAGAAAAGATTAAAAAGGATGTTGCCAGGGTTGGAGGATTTGAGCTATAGGGAGAGGTTGAATAGGTTTGGACTGTTTGCCCTGGAGCATCGGATGCTGAGGGGTGACCTTGTAGAAGTTTATAAAACCATGAGGACATGGGGAGTCCAGACCTAGAGGGCATAGATTGAGAGTGAGGGGAAAGATCTGAAAGAGACCTAAGGGTCAACTTTTTCATGCAAAGGGTGGTGTGTATGGAATGAACTGCCAGAGGAAGTGGTGGAGGCTGGTACAATTGCAACATTTAAAAGGCATCTGGATGGGTACATGAATAGGAAGGGTTTGGAGGGATATTGGCTGGGTGCTGGCAAGTGGGAATAGGTTGGGTTTGGATATTTGGTCGGCATGGGCGAGTTAGTCTGAAGTGCCTGTTTTCTGTGCTGTACATCTCTCTGACTCAATATCTTATGTTGGAATTGGCTTGAAAATGCTAAGTTCATTGGTGACGGGATATAAACAGTCACCTACAATGCATTAATAGTTCTGTGGTTTTAATTACTCGTACCTTGAATTCTCCAAAAACCATATTCCTTGGCCAATTGATAGTGTGGCCTTTGGGAACAGAGAATTAGTGCTGGTATTATTTCACCGGCATGCTTTTATAAAGCAAAATTTGGGGAGGAAATGGCATAATAAATTTAGTGGTGTGGCGGAGAAAAAGTAAATTATTCTGTGGGTTGAAAAAGAAAGACAACTGGATGCATACAATTGAAGATGAATTTAGTGCTAATCAATTGAACGGTTAGGTTATGTGCAAAAGAAAGCATTGGAAGCATAAGGCCTGCCCATTTGGTTATGTTACGTAAGGTGCCTTATTTCCACAATTAACAAAGTATAGTATTTCAATCCTTTCACCTTTCTAAGAGAGACCTTCAATGATTTGGGGTGGAGAAATTAGCAGACTTTAAGAAAACATTCCTAATGGGGTAATATTAGCTGTCATTGTGTTCATTCAGAAATTTTAAGTTGCTAGGACTGGCAAACATTTGTGGAAAAAGTTCCTTCTCTTTTCCACACCAGTGCTGTCATTGATATCGCTGACTATTGTAAGGCACTATCTAAAGTATTGCATTTATGTAGTTCTTTTCATGACCACTAGGCACAAAGTACTCTATAACCCATGCAGTCATTGAAATGTAGTCATTGTTGTTGGGATTCACGCAGCTAATTTTTATTCACCAACTTTGACAAATAATGCAATAATGACAGTACTTTTTGAAAAAATGTCTATTGAGCAATTAATATTGGTCAGGCCGCAAGATGGTTGTCCTACCCTTCATTTGAAATAATGCCATTGAATTTCTTGCATTAACCCACACAGGCCGATTGAGCCTCAGTTTAATTTCTCATTCAAAAGCCTGAATTATGTGTTTGTGTGAATAGAGAATGTACAATAAGTGAAGTCATTGTTATGTCATTTGCCATACATAGTAATGAAAATAGAGTATGAAATTACCAAAATTTAGTTCCTCTATGTGCACATGTTCTCTTTCTAAAAATGAGCTTACTTTCTACATAAGCGCTGATCAGTTGAATATTTGAAATTAAAAGCCAAGTGTGGAGTTGTAGCTTTAATAATAAAAGATGCTTGGTTGAAACCATTTCTGCTGTAGGCAGAAGCTGTTTATAAAAACAATAAAGGAAGTGACCATGAAGTAGAAGATTAAACTCTTCTGAGAAAAGCATTGCAAACATGTACATCTGCTTCCTTGAATCAGATGAGGGAAATGATTTTTTTTTCTTATCTGAGAATGATGGGGGATTCACTTTTTCAGTGGTTGCAGTTTGTCTTGAGAATCCTAAATAGATGAACGTAGCCATCATTCAGGACTTGGGAATTCTCATTTAAAGCTTGCTGTTATATATTCTTTGCATTTGAAGGTGTACGAGACAGTGAAGTTTTCTTTTAGTTTAATACTGGTGGGTACTGTACTTGATTTCAAGTCTATATATAATTTCTGTTTATGAATTGGTTGACTAATTTAAAAGGAATATGTAATGGGCAATGATACAAACAAATTAAACACTAAAGATTGGATTGTACATCATTTTGTAGCAGCAGTAAGCTTTTGTGCTTGAACAGGCAGTGAAGAGACACTCGACCCATTTTATGAATCAAGTTTTCACTATATTAATTAGACCGTATAATGTTAAATGCCAATTCAATTTCAGGCAACATCAATTTCACAGTAAGTGTGAAATTGAATATTTTTTGTAAAGAGGTGCATTCATGAAAGTGGTGCATTCCTTGTGGATTAATCTAAGGCATGCTTTTGCCCTCTTCACATGATTGATCTATATCTATTTGCTAGCCTCTATCTGGCATCCTTTCTTCCCACCCCTTTTCCAGAGAAATGAAATATCTACTCATGTCTTTTGGCGGTTGGAATATTTCACAGATATCTGTATGCAGGTTGTCTGCCTGCTTCTTGGTTTGGAAATGGTAAGTGAAGTTATTTGCAGATAATTCATTGTCATCATATCTATAAAATTTTGTTTGGTTAAACTAACAATTGTCATTTCTATGGATTCATAATGTTGTGAAGCCTTTAGTTAAAACAGTAGTTTGATACAGCTACTACTTGCATTTGCTGTACCTTTTGTGCATTTGGTATTGATGGTTTGAAATTATCCTGCACAATAAATGAGTTCAGTTAATTAATTTTCATTGTCTGTGCAATTTTCATTGCCTGTCCTTTTTAAAAGTTCTGTGGGAACAGTTTGCCTTACTTTGCGTTGCGACAAAACTGCTGATTACAATCGATTTATTTAGCTACGTGAAAGATGAACATATCAATGCTTCCATGCTTACAATTTGTGTGTTATATTCTTTTAAGTAGTGAGATTTTTATTTATTTTACTATTAATCATGGCAATACTCAGGAATTGTCTTCTATTCGAATCTGTTGTTACCATCTTAGTACAATGAGACTTGATGTTACAATCTTACGAGCAGAAAAGAGTTTCTATAAAAGAATGTTTGTTTCATTTGTAAGATCTAGAAGGAACCTCCCATGGTAAGATCCCAAAGTTGCTTTATCTCATTTTGAAAAAAATACTTTGTTTCCAAACATCTGTTGTATCGTTTTGTTTGTGTATTCAATATGTATTAAATATTTGAGAGAGACGGTTAAAACAAACTGCATTCTGCAGCATTTAGTTTCATTGGTAAGATGGGATTTATGATTGAACCCATGAGTATCAATGTAGGCTCTAGTTGGTCAGTTTTGAGGAAAATGCTGTAAAAGGAAATGAAGATAATGTAAAATGCAGTTGTAAGTAAAGATGTTTGGAATAAATTTGTCGTACCATGAGCCACATTCTGGAAGATTTGGTTGAACAATAAATATTTTAACAGCTCATGCAATTCTGTTTTTATGTGGCTGATCTTTTGGCTGACACGGTGGTCAATCAGTCCAAGCTTCACCTTTTGTTATGGCCATCTGGGAAAATAGATGATGTAATTGTTGTTAGATAAATCAGATTTAATAGAAACCAGCCAGAGGCCACTGTGACTCAAACATTGCATTGGAAGGTACTTTAGAAAAGGATTATTAACTAATTAAAACTTTTACCGTGGAAATGTTTTAATCTTACATTTTTCACCAAAATGTGAGAATTGTTTGGCAGTCACATTTCAGCATTTAGTGTAGTAGGTATGATCAGAATGTTTGCGGATAACAAAAATGATTAGTGTAGTAAATAACGAGAAGGAAAGTTTTAGACTAGAGGATGATATTGTTACAACATTGGTAACCCATCCCTCCCCCTGATAATTTAAACCAGCAACGCAAATTATTTTACCTGTGCTGAAATCTGTTAAAATTCAAGAGGCCAAGAACTATCGCAAAAGTCACGACCTAAAGTACAAAAAAATTTAAGAACTTATTCTTTAAGTCTAACATTAAATATTAACTAACAACTATTTACAACTCCTTTCTCTAACCTAGCTTTTCCTTTCCCTTCTACATTACTGGGTCTGATAAAACGCCTGATTAAGATTGACCAAAAAAGTTCAAATTTCAAAACCAGCGGATAACTAATCTTCTCTTTTGTATCTTCCTCTGTCATCTTTTCTTCTTAGGGTTTCTGTTTTACAGGTCGCTGATAGATAAAAGTATCTTTTAAGAGACTATTCTATGGGCAATCTACAGATGTTAGTGGCGTAGCAGTTCTCCCTCCAACTGTTGAATTTTTTTTTGGTTTTAATCCCCAAAGCATTGGATTGTTTCGTTGGTCTTTAATATTGTCAAAATACTAAATTCGAACTTGATTGGAGTTTAGATTTTGGGGCATAATTTAAGCTGGCCAAATTCAAACTGACGAAATTTGTTTTTGCCTCATAGCAACCCAGGTACTGCTGGACCAAATGCTACATTGTAAATTCTCCAGCACTCTGTGTGCTTGCTAAGTCCTTCAACTCTTTTTTTTCTTAAGGTACAGTACACCTCTCTACCTTCACAACAGTATGGATCAGCCAGATAGGCTGAACAGTGGCAAATGGAATTTAATCCTGAAAGGTATGGTGTAATGCTTTTTGAGAGGGCTAACAAGGCAAGGGAAATATGCATTGAACAGTGGGTCCTTGTTGTGCATGTCCATACATTCTTAAAGGTAGCTGGGAGGTAGCTAAGGTTGTTAAGGCGGCATAAGGAATGCTTGCTATTGTTTGTCAAGGCATTGAATATGAGAGCAAGGAAATTATCAAAGAGTTGTTTATAATGGGCCACAGCTGGAGTCGTATGCTGTTCTGGTTGCCACACTAAAGGAAGGATGTGACTGCACCAATGAGGATGCAGAATAGAACTCACCAAGATCTTGGCTAGGCCAGAGTGATTCAGCTATGGAGGGAGTCTCGGTGGCTGGGAGTTGTTTTCTTTTGGGCAGGGAAGGCTGAGGGGAACACGAGATGTATACATTCTGAGGTATATAGATAGGTTGAAGCATTTCCCTTGAGTAGAGGATCAGTAATCAAAGGATTTAGTTTTAAGATAAGGAACAGGAGGTGAGATTTAGAGCAGATTTGAGGAAACTTTTTATCTCGAGGGTTGTAGGTTTCTGGAACTCACTGCCTCAAAGATTAATAGAACCTCAAAGGGAGAACTAGCCATTTGGATACAGAAATGGCTCAAAGGTAGAAGACAGAGTGGTGGTGGAGGGTTGTTTTTCAGACTGAATGCCTGTGACCAGTGGAGTACCACAAGGATCGGTGCTGGGCCCTCTACTTTTTGTCATTTATATAAATGATTTGGATGCGAGCATAAGAGGTACAGTTAGTAAGTTTGTAGATGACACCAAAATTGGAGGTGTGGACAGCGAAGAAGGTTACCTCAGATTACAACAGGATCTTGATCAGATGGGCCAATGTGCTGAGAAGTGGCAGATGGAGTTTAATTCAGATAAATGCGAGGTGCTGCATTTTGGGAAATCAAATCTTCGCAGGACTTAAACACTTAATGGTAAGGTCCTCGGGAGTGTTGCTGAACAAAGAGACCTTGGAGTGCAGGTTCTTAGCTCCTTGAAAGTGGAGTCGCGGTAGATAGAATAGTGAAGAAGGCATTTGGTATGCTTTCCTTTATTGGTCAGTGTATTGAGTACAGGAGTTGGGAGGTCATGTTGTGACTGTACAGGACATTGGTTAGGTCACTGTTGGAATATTGCGTGCAATTCTTGTCTTCCTATTGAAAGGATGTTGTGAAACTTGAAAGGGTTCAGAAAAGATTTACAAGGATGTTGCCAAGGTTGGAGGATTTGAGCTATAGGGAAGGCTGAACTAGCTAGGGCTGTTTTCCCTGCAGCGTCTAAGGCTGAGGGGTGACCTGACAGAGGTTTGCAAAATCATGAGGGGCATAGATAAGATAAATAGACAAAATCTTTTCCTGGGGGTCGGGGAGTCCAGAACTAGAGGGCTTAGGTTTTAGGGTGAGAGGGGAAAGATATAAAAGAGACCTATGGGCAACATTTTCACGCAGAGAGTAGTACATGTATGGAATGAGCTGCCAGAGGAAGTGGTGGAGGCTGGTACAATTGCAACATTTAAAAAGCATTTGGATGGGTATATGAATAAGAAGGGTTTGGAGGGAAATAGGCCGGGTGCTGGCAGGTGGGACTAGATTGGATTGGGATATCTGTTGGCATGGACGGGTTAGACCAAAGGGTATGGTTCCATTTTGTACTTCTCTCTGACTCGATCTACATTGTATTTGACTAAATTGATTTTTCGGATGAGACTCTAATGAGAAGTGGATTGGACCATCTTTATATCAATTTTAGCAAGGATATTTGACGAGATCCTGCATGGCAGGCTGATTAACAAAGCAAACAATTCATATAATCTAAAGGAAAGTGGATTTAAAATTAGCTCAGCAGCAAGAAACAAAAGGGAATGGTTGAGTATTTTTGTGAGAGCAAAGCAGCAGGATTTCACAGGGCTCTGTACTGGGTCCCTGCTTTTTGTGATGTATAAGTCTTGTTATTTCAGCCAAAGTATATGAGGCATGATTAAGTAGTTTAGAGATGACCTAAAATTTGGCTGCGTAGTTGGCTTTGGGGAAAAAACTTTTGAGTGACTGGACTAGGCAGGTGGGTTTCAAACGGACAAATGGAATTACATTACAGAAGGACAAGGCGCTGGATCATGGAAAGAAAATAGAAGGCTTTTTTAAAAAAATGCTATAATGCTGTGAAGTACAGGGAGCATGCCCACAGATATCTTAACACTGTTGGTAATAATAAATTTTGGGAGCTATGTTGAGGTTGTTCTTATGGAGTCAGAAAATCATTTGGAAAATTTCAGTTGATATACCAAAGTAGTCAACTGTCTAGTAGGATGCCTCGTTAGCATCAAGCTAACTGATGAAGTCAAGGTCAGTAGTCACAAGACACCAAGTTAGAGTTCAACAAGTGTCTTCACGCGGCAAAGGAGGACTGCTCTGAAAGCTTGTGATTTCAAATAAACCTTTTGGACTATAACCTGGTGTTGTGACATCTAAACTTGACCACCCCAATCCAACACCAGCACCTCCACACAATGAAGACGTGTATGGAATGAGCTGCCAGAGGAAATGGCGGAGGCTGGTACAATTGCAACATTTGAAAAGCATCTGGAGGGTGGAGCGATATGGGCCAGGTGTTGGCAGGTGGGACTAGATTGGGAGAGCTGCTCGGCATGGACGGGTTGGACCGAAGGGTCTGTTTCCATGCTGTACATCTCTGACTCTATAACTGGGAATGCTGAAGACATTTAACAGCTATTTAGTTGAACACTTGAAATGCTGGAAAATGGGATCAAAATGGATGGATGTTTGATGACCAGTATAGACATGATGGATAGGAGAGCCTCTGTCTGTGCTGTAAAAACTGACTCTGATCAGTTTGATGAAATAAGAGGCATATCCTTTTCTATAATAGTCCATATGTTGCACTAATAAAATATACTAAAAGTATATTCTCAATTAAATCTCACCTACATTAATTTGTTCATGGCTGCGATTAGTGATTGTTCCTGAACTGCGATTAGTGATTGACATCAGCTTTTGTTGAATTTGATTTGGTAACAACAAAGTCAACACAATTCAATCAACTGATCCTGGGATATATCAAAGATCTGTGACGGGGTGCCATTACAGTGATGAGTGACATAGGGAGAGGAGATTATAAGAGGTGGACATGATACTTGCTATAGTTTTGTACTTGGTTGAAAATACAATTTTTAAGTAATTGTATACAATTTTGTTCAAGAAATGTGGTTTATAAATATTCAGAGGCTGATTATTAATGCTATTCAATCAAGCATGTTTGATCTTTTGTTACAATTTGGGGATGGATTTGTTCTACTAGTATAACTAATCTATTGAAATGGCCACAAATATTAATATCTGTTTTAAAATCCGTTTGCAATGATAATACCATTACAACTTGAAAAAGAACATTTACCAACATGTTCATATTACAGTTGATTTATATTTTCTAAAAATTGATTTTCTCTTAAGCTTTTCATCTGTGACTACTCTTCCAAATCTCTGGTCAAGGCCAAAAGCAGGAGGTGGTTTAGGTTAATGGTGCACTTGGCTGCTAGATTTCCTTTTCACGCATTAATGAGCAGGCATCTGGCTGCTGGTATGTTTCAGCACATTGACCCATCCTAAGGAAACTAGCATACAGTTACTGAGTGTGACTGGGAGCTCCTGCCAACTGTTTTTTTTCACTATCTTCAAGCATGAGGCTTTGTAAATTTAGAGCTGCTGTGGAGCTTCTGCAGGATACTAATTAAATAGCTCATTGAAACACACTTCTTTTGAGATACACAACGGGACATTGTACTTTGGACACTGAAGCTATACAATGGACTCAGTTCAGCAGTGTCAGAAGTCAGGGCTGAAACTTTGAAAGCCATTTTAGTTTGAAGCCCAAGTGGTTTTTTTGAGGCATTTCATGTGTTTGGCAGTATTTCCATTTTTCCACATAGTTATATTTTAAGGAAGCCAGCAATCCCATTGTTCCATAATATTGTAAATTTTCCCACAGCAATCCAGCCGTGGAATTTATATTCAAGATAACAGCAAAATTGTGGTCACAGAGCAACAACTAATAAGTAAGCATGCTGCACCATGCAAAGTCACCTTGGCCTCGGGCACAATGTTTTTGTCTTCTATACAAGTGATCAATGCTGACATTTGGTGAAATTGGTGCCAAATGAACTGAAGAGATCTTTGTATACTTAAGGTCTTGTGGTTGCCTAAAGCAAATTGAAATGAAGTTCAAAGAGAGAATGTTACCTTTTCAGGCAAAGGGATTTTGTATCTATTGTTCTGTGACTTTGTTGCAAAACCAAAAGCTTCTGGCTTTTTTTTTGTGTACTGTATGGTATATTTCAGCAATTAGAGGGTTATGTGGTGCAAATTATCTTTTTTGTCCAGTATTTTTCCACCGCTTGGAATAGCCCAGAATAGTGAATTTAGCTTGAGTTATGCAGCTTGTTATGGAGATACATTTGCAAGTTATTCAAATTAACTTTGTCCAGAATCTAAAGACATATGATAAACAGGTCTGTTTGTATAGTTGGCAGACTGTTTTCAAATTACTGACTCCTTTTTGGAATCTTGAAGTTATTTAATCTCTAACTGACTGAGACTTACTTTTAACTGCGACATCTCGGTGCATTTCTGTTGGCAGAAAAGGGATTGAAGGATAATCAGGTTTGTTTTTTTTGAGCGCAGCCAGCTCCACTGTCTGCCCCTGTGTGGGGAGGGGAAGGAAAGGAAACGTATAGCATGGTAATTTCTTGATATCAGGATACGTGTCGACTTTATTTCTAATGCAGAAAATCAAATGGTCTGATATGTCGAATAAATATTTCAGTGCTTGATGAGCTCCAGTGTCACGAGTTGACACAATCTTGATTTTTAAACTTAAAATGTATGACCCAACAATGCAGAATGTACAAAGTTAAGCCTGTTAAGCAAGGCACAGACGGACGTTTCTGCGGCCAGCAGCGAGAAATCAGAATGGATGGTGCCTCCCTGGTGCCAGGATCAAGGATATCACGGAGAGGGTGCAGAATATTCTCAAAAGGGAGAAGGACCAACAGGAGGTCATTGTACACATTGGAACTGGGACACAGGAAAGGAAAAGGATGACATTATGAAGGGAGAATATAGGAAGTTAGGCAGGAATTTAAAAAGGAGGTCCTCGAGGGTAGTAATATCTGGATTACTGCTGGTGCTACCAACTAGTGCGGTTAGGAATAGGATAGATCATTTATTCCTGATGAAGGGCTTTTGCCTGAAACGTCGATTTCACTGCTCCTTGGATGCTGCCTGAACTGCTGTGCTCTTCCAGCACCACTGATCCAGAATCTGGTTTCCAGCATCTGCAGTTATTGTTTTTACCATATGATATATCAGATGATTGGGTGGCTGAGGAGCTGGTGCAGGGGAAAAGGGTTCACATTTTGGATCATTGGAATCTCTTCTGGGATAGAAATGACCTGTACAAGAAGGATGGATTGCATCTGAATTGGATGGTGACTAATATACTGGCAAGGACATCTGCTCAAGTTGTTCAGGAGGATTTTAAACTAGTAAGGTGGGAGGAATGGGACCCAGGGAGGTATTGAGGAAAGAGATCAAACTGAGTCTGATAGTGTTGGGAAAAGGAACGAGTCAAAGAGTCAGAGCAGGCAGGAACAAAACAGAGAACAAGCTAGGACTGATAAATTAAATCGCCTTTATTTCAATGCAAGAGGCTTAACAGGGAAGGCATATGAACTCGAGGCATGGTTAGGAACATGAGACTGGGATATCAAAGCAATTACAGAGACATGGTTCAGGGATAGACAAAATTGACAGCTTAATGTTGTAGGATACAAATGCTACAGGAAAGAGGTGGAGGGGGGAGTAGTATTTTTGATGAGGGACAGCATTACAGCTGTACCTAAGGAGGATATTCCTGGGAATATATCCAGGGAAGTTATTTGGGTGGAATGGAGAAATAAGAAAAGGATGATCACGTTGTTGGGATTGTATTATTAAACCCCCCCCCCCCCCCCCCCCCAAAAGTCGAAATCGAGGAATAAATTTGTAAGGAGATCTCAGTTATCTGTAAGAATAATAGTGGTTATAGTCAGGGATTTTAACTTTACAAACACCGAGTGAGACAAGAAAGTTTTCTGATTCAGTATGTGGATGCACCTTATGAGATAAGGTGCAAACCTTGACTCATTCTTAAGAAATAGGACAGGGCAGGTGACTGAGGTGTCAGTGGAGGAGCATTTTGGGGCCAGCGACCATAATTCTATCAGTTTTAAAATATGGTGATGGAAAAGGATCTAAAAATTTAAGTTCTGAAATTGGAAGAAGGCCAATTTTGCTATTAGTTGAGTGGGTGGGGGGCAGATGTTCACAGGTAAAGGGACAGTTGGAAAATGGGAAGCCTTCAAAAATGAGATAACGAGTCCAGAGACATGATGTTCCTGATAGGGTGAAAGGCAAAGCTGGTTGGTGTAGGGAATGCTGGATGACTAGAGAAATCAAGATTTTAGTTAAGAAAAAGAAGGAAGCATATATCCGGTATAGACAGGAGAGACCGAGTGAATCCTTAGAGTATAAAGGCAGTCTAAGTATACGTATGCGATTAGGCAAGAATTAGGATGCATAGAATGGGATGGCAAAATGCAGGGGCTGCAGACAATTGAAATGTGGAGCTGGTTTAAGGGACAGATATTGTGTGTCCTTGATAGGTCTGTCCCTGTCAGGCGGGGAGGAAGTGATAAGGTAAGGGAACTGTGGTTTATTACAGAAATTGCATCTCTTGTTACGAAGGAGGAGGCTTATGTGTTGATGAGGTGATGGAGCGTTACAGATCAGCTAGGAAGGATTTAAAGAGAGAGTTTAAAATGAGCAAGGAGAGGACACGAGCAGTCTTTAGTAAATAGAATAAAGGAGAACTCTGAAGCTTTCTATAGGTCTGTGAGGAATAAAAGGGTGATTAGGGTTAGGAATAGGGCCAGTCAAAGACAGAAGTGGGAAGTTGAATGTGGACCCTTTAGAGATCGGAGAGGTGCTAAATGAACATTTCTCATCGGTGTTCACTCTGGAAAAGGAGAATATTGTAGAGGAGAAGAATGAGGTACGAGATATTAGACTAGAAAGGATCGAAGTTAGTTACCATAAGACACAGGAGTAGAAGTGAGGCCATTTGGCCCATCAAGTCCACTCTGCCATTCAATCATGGCTGATGGGCATTTCAACTCCATTTACCTGCATTCTCCCCGTAGCCCTTAATTCCTTGTGACAGCAAGAATTTATCAATCTCTGCCTTGAAGATATTTAGCGTCCCGGCCTCCACTGCACTCCGCGGCAATGAATTCCACAGGCCCACCACTCTCTGGCTGAAGAAATGTCTCCGCATTTCTGTTCTGAATTTACCCCTCTAGTTCTAAGGCTGTGTCCACTGGTCCTAGTCTCCTCGCTTAACGGAAACAATTTCCTAGCGTCCACCCTTTCCAAGCCATGTATTATCTTGTACGTTTCTATTAGATCTCCCCTTAATCTTCTAAACTCCAATGAACACAATCCCAGGATCCTCAGCCGTTTCTCATATGTTAGACCTACCATTCCAGGGATCATCCGTGTGAATCTCCTCTGGACTCGCTCCAGTGCCAGTATGTCCTTCCTGAGGTGTGGGGACCAAAACTGGACACAGTACTCCAAATGGGGCCTAACCAAAACTTTATATAGTCTCAGTAGCACATCGGTGCTTTTATATTCCAACCCTCTTGAGATAAGTGACAACATTGCATTTGCTTTCTTAATCACGGACTCAACCTGCATGTTGTTTACCTTTAGAGAATCCTCGACTAGCACTCCCAGATCCCTTTGTACTTTGGCTTTATGAATTTTCTCACCGTTTAGAAAGTAGTCCATGCTTGCATTCTTTTTTTTCAAAGTGCAAGACCTCGCATTTGCTCATGTTGAATTCCATCAGCCATTTCCTGGACCACTCTCCTGATCTGTCTAGATCCTTCTGCAGCCTCCCCACTTCCTCAATACTACCTGCCTGTCCACCTAACTTCGAATCTTTGGCAAACTTCGCTAGAATGCCCCCAGTCCCTTCATCCAGATCATTAATATATAACATGAACAGCTGCGGCCCCAACACTGAACCCTGCGGGACACCGCTTGTCACCGGATGCCATTCCGAAAAAGAACCTTTTATCCCAACTCTCTGCCTTCTGTCCAACAGCCAATCCTCAATCCATACCAGTAGCTCACCTCGAACACCATGGGCCCTCACCTTACTCAGCAGCCTCCCATGTGGCACCATATCAGTGGCCTTTTGGAAGTCAAGATAGACCACATCCACTGGGTTTCCCTAATCTAACCTACTTGTCACCTCTTCAAAGAATTCTAACAGGTTTGTCAGGCACGACCTCCCCTTACTAAATCCTTGTTGACTTGTTCTAATCCGACCCTGCTCTTCCAAGAATTTAGAAACCTCATCCTTAATGATGGATTCTAGAATTTTACCAACAACTGAGGTTAGGCTAATTGGCCTATAATTTTCCATCTTTTGTCTTGATCCTCCCTTGAACAAGGGGGTTACAACAGCGATCTTCCAATCATCCGGGACTTTCCCTGACTCCAGTGACTTTTGAAAGATCTCCACCAATACCTCCGCTATTTCCTCAGCCACTCCCTCAGAACTCTAGGATGTAGCCCATCGGGGCCAGGAGATCTATCAATTTTAAGACTTTTAAGCTTTTCTAGCACTTTCTCTTTTGTAATGGCAACCATACTCAACTCAGCCCCTTGACTCCCTTTAATTGTTGGGATATTATTCATGTCTTCCACTGTGAAGACTGACGCAAAGTACTTAAGTTCTTCAGCTATTTCCTTATCTCCCATCACTAGGCTTCCAGCATCAGTTTGAAGTGGCCCAATGTCTAATTTTGCCTGTCGTTTGCTTCATATGTATTGAAAGAAATTTTTACTATCATTTCTAATATTACTGGCTAGCCTACCTTCATATTTGATCCTCTCCTTCCTTATTTCTCTCTTTGTTATCCTCTGTTTTTGTAGCCTTCCCAATCTTCTGATTTCCCAGTGCTCTTGGCCACTTTATAGGATCTCTTTTTTTCTTCGATACATTTCCTGACTTCCTTTGTCAGCCATGGCTGTCTAATCCCTCCCTGGATAATCTTTTTTGGGATGACCTCTGTACAGCGTCCTCAATTATACCGACAAACTCCTGCCATTTTTGCTCTACTGTCTTCCCCGTTAGGCTCTGCTTCCAGTCTATTTTCGTCAGTTTCTCTCTCATGCCCTCAGAATTACCTTTTATTTAAGGGAGCTGAGGGGCAACATTTTCCACAGAGGATGGTGCATAGACGGAGCGGACTGTCAGAGGAAATGCTAAAACAAGTACAGTTACAACATGGAAAAGACATTCGGGCAGGTACATGGAGAGGAGAAGATTTGAAGGGATCTGGGCAAAACACAGGCAAATGCGACTCATTCCATTTAGGAAACCTCGGCAGAAGAGTCATGCAGCACAGAAACAGACCCCATGTCTCCAGTTGCTGGAGGAGGAGACTATCAAGACAAGGCATGTTGTAGAGACTGAAGCAAATTATAGCGATATGGATGGTCATCTGGACTGGAGGTTTCAAATATGTGAAATAATTGGAGAGAGGGGAGCAGATGACTGATATAGGAACTTTTATTGGAGTTAGAATGATTGAAGACATTGGTCCACAAGACAAGCCATGGATACAGTGTTGGATAGGGAACAGCAAGGTCCTAGGAAGCATTACCACTCTCTCGTGGGAGGCCTGCTTTCCCCTCTGTTGTCCTGATGCTCACCAAGACAGCACATGCCTGGATTGAAAATGGGAACTCCCGATGCTGTCTTAGTACAACAAAACTTAAAGGTGGTGACTGAGCCTGGATTGTGTCTATACTGTGCTCCCCCTCCAGCACCATATCTACGTCATGTCTTGTTAGCTGATGTTCAGAGCCCTCTCATTGCTCTCTGCTCTGTGCACTGGAACGATCATACCAGGTGGCAGGATTTATTGAAGGCTCCTGACCTCCCTGACCTTTGTCTTTCTGGCTGACCAATCATCTTCCCAACCAGTAGCTGGCAAGTCTATTGAGTCAGGAACTCCGAGTACCTGTGGAAGACACAGAAATAGGCAGAATGGGAAATTGAGACTGATGAGTGATCTTACCTTGCTCAAGATTTATTGAAGGCTCCAGATCTCCCTGGCCTCAGACTGACCAACTGCATTCAATGAGGTGATGGAGGAGCCACCCAGCAGTTGGGAAGGTTGTTGAGTCAGGACCTTCCTGAGTACTTACAGGAGACCGAGAAACGCACAGGTGTTATCAATTCTAGAAGGAGTGAAAGTAAACAAGTCCCCTGGGCCAGATGGGATTTATCCGAGGATTCTCTGGGAAGCTAGGGCGGCACGGTGGCACAGTGGTTAAAACTGCTGCCTCACAGCGTCACGGACCTGGGTTCAGTTCCCGCCTCAGGCGACTGACTGTGTGGAGTTTGCACATTCTCCCCGTGTCTGCGTGGGTTTCCTCCGGGTGCTCCGGTTTCCTCCCACAGTCCAAAGACGTGCGGGTCAGGATAATTGGCCATGCTAAATTGCCCGTAGTGTTAGGTAAGGGGTATATGTAGGGATATGGGTGGGTTGCGCTTCGGCGGGTTGGTGTGGACTTGTTGGGCCAAAGGGCCTGTTTCCACACTGTAAGTAATCTAATCTAAATATAGCAGAGCTGTTGGCTTTGATATTTGAGTCGTTATTGTCTACATGTTTAGTACCTGAGGACTGGAGATTTGCAAATGTCATGTCCTTGTTCAAGAAGGGCAGCAGAGATGACCCAGGTAATTATAGACCAGTGAGCCTTACTTCTGTTGTAGGAAAGGTTTTGGAAAGGATTATAAGAGATAAGATTTATCTTGGCAAGTAACAATTTGATTTCAGATAGTCAACATGGTTTTGTCAAGGGCAGGTTGTATCTCACAAACCTCATTGAATTTTTTGAGAAGGCGGCCAAGCATGTAGATGGGGTTAGGGCAGTTGAAGTGGTATACATGGACTTCACTAAAGCCTTTGATAAGGTTCCACATGGTAGGCTGTTGGAGAAAATGCAGAGGCATGGAATTGAGGGTGATTTAGCAGTTTGGATTAGAAACTGGCTTTCTGGAAGAAGGCAGCGAGTGAAGGTTTATGGAAAATATTCAGTCTAGAGTCCAGTTACTAGTGGTGTGCCTCAAGGATCTGTTTTGGGACCACTGCTGTTTGTCATTTTTATAAATGACTTAGACGCAGGCGTAGGTGGATGGATTAGTAAATTAGTAAAATTGGTGGAGTAATGGACAGTTTGGAAGAATGTTACAGGTTGCAGGGGAACTTGGATAAACTGCAGAATTGGGCTGAGATGTGGCAAATGGAGATCAATGCAGCTAAATGTGAGGTGATGCACTTTGGGAAGAATAACAGGATAGCAGAGTACTTGGTCAGTGGAAAGATTCTTGGTAGTATGGATGTGCAGAGGGATCTTGGAGTTCATGTGCATAGATCCCTGAAAGTTGCCACCCCGGTGGATAGTACTGTGAAGAAGGCATATGGTGTGTTAGGTTTCATTGGTAGAGGGATTGAGTTCCAGAACTGCAATAACATGCTGCAACTGTACAAAACGCTGGTGCGGCCACCCTTGGAATAGTGTGTACAGTTCTGGTCGCCCCATTACAGGAAGGTTGTTGAAGCATTGGAAAAGGTGCAGAGGAGAATTTACCAGGATGTTGTCTGGTCTGGAGAGTAGGTGTTATGAGGAAAGGCTGAGAGACTCTAGTCTGTTCTCGTTGGAAAGAAGAAGGCTAAGGGGATTTGATAGAGACATACAAGATGATCAGAGGATTAGATAGGGTAGACAGTGAAATGCTTTTTCCTGAGATGATGATGTCAGCTTGTACGAGAGGGCATAACTACAAATTGAGGGGTGATAGATTTAAGGCAGATGTCAGAGGAAAGTTCTTTACGCAGACAGTGGTAAGGGCGTGGAATGCCCTACCTGCTAAGGTAGTCAGCTGAGCAATATTAGGAAGATTTAAACAACCCTTAGATAAGCACATGGATGATTTTGGGATAGTGTAGGGGGACACAGGTCGGTGCAGCATCAAGGGCCGAAGGGCTGTTCTGTGCTGTATTGTTCTATGTTCTGTAAGAGGGAAATCAGAAGAGTAAAAAGGGGACAAACAACAAAGCAAATTTACAGCCCAGGAACGGGCCCTTCGAGCCTGAGCTGATCCAAATCTACTGTCTAAACCTGTTGCCCAATTCCTAAACATCTGTATCCCTCTGCTCCCCACCTACTCATGCATCTGTCCAGGCATGTCTTAAATGAATCGACCATGCCTACCTCTACCACCTCTGCTGGCAACGCGTTCCAGATGCCCACCACTCTGTGTGAATTACTTGCTGCGTGTATCACCCTTAAACTTTCCACCTCTCACCTTGAAGGCATGATCCCTCGTTATTGAAGCCTTCACCCTGGGAAAAAGCTTGTCTCTATCCACCCTGTCTATACCCTTCATGATTTTGTAAACCTCAATCAGGTCCCCCTTCAATCTCCCTTTTCTTTCTAATGAAATCAAACCTAACCTACTCAACCTCTCTACATAGCTAGCACCTTCCATACCAGGCAACATTCTCGTAAACCTTCTCTGCACCCTCTCCAAAGCATCCACATCCTTTACACAGTATTCTAAATGTGGCTGAACCAATATCTTGTACAATTTTTATGACTTGCGAGCTCTTATATCCTCAATACCCCGTCCAATGAAGGCAAATATACTATATACTGCCTTGACCACGTGTGCAGCAACCTTCAGGGTACAATGGACCTGCACTCCCAGATCTCTCTGCCCTCAACTTCTCCCAAGGCTCTTGCATTTACTGTATAATTTGCTCTGGAATTAGTCTTGCCTAAATGCATCACCTCCCATTTGTCTGGATTGAAATCCATCTGCCACTTCTCCGCCCAACTCTCCAGTCTATATATATCCTCACGTATTCTCTGACAGTCCCTTACGCTTTCTGCTACTCCACCAATCTTTGTGTCATCTGCAAACTTGCTGATCATACCAACAGTCCCCTCTTCCAGATCATCTATGTATATTGCAAACAACAGTGCCCCAACACTAACCCCAGTGGAACCCCACTGGTTTCCTTTCTCCATTTCGAGCAACGCCCTTCAACTATTACTCTGTCTCCTGTTGCTCAACCAGTTCTTTATCCACCTAGCTAGAACACCCTGCACACCGTGTGACTCCACTTTCTCTATTAGTTTACCATAGGAAACCTTATCAAATGCCTTAAAGTCCATGTATATGACATCAACAGCCCTTCGTTCATCTATCAACTTGGTCACTTCCTCAAAGAACTCTATTAAGTTGGTAAGGCACAATCTCCCCCACACAAAACCATGTTGCCTATTACTGATAAGCCCATTCTTTTATAAATATAAATAGCTCCTATCCCTCGGTACCCTCTCCAGCAACTTTCCCACCACAGACGTCAGGCTCACTGGTCTAGTTACCTGGAATATCCCTACTACCCTTGTACAGGGGGACAACATGAACAACCTTCCATGAGATAGCTTTGGCAAATTGGGTTAAGGAGAATCCAAAGAGTTTTTACAAATACATGAAGGACAAATGCGTAACCAGGGAGAGAATGGGGCTCCTCAATGGACAAGGTGGCTTACGTGTGGAACTGCTGGAGATGGGGCAGATATTAAATGAGTTGGACTGATGGGTTTGTTTCCATACTGTACATCTGACCCTAAGTACGCATGGTAGCCTAATTAGCAAAGTTGGATTACATGGGAGTCAGGGAAAGCTTGCTAATTGGTTGCAAAATTGGCTTGATGGGAGGCGACACAGGGTGGCGGTTGAGAGTTGTTTTTTGGACTGGAGGCTTCTGATCAGTGGTGGGTGTCCCATAGGGATCAATACTGGGTCCACTTCTGTTTGTTATTTATATAAATAATTTGGATGGGAATGTAGGAGACATGTTAGTAAGTTTCAAATGACACCAAAATCAGCATGATGATGGAAGTGAAGACGTTTTATAAAGATTACAAAGAGGTCTTGATCAATTGGGTCAGCTGACTGAGGAGTGGCAGATGGAGTTTGATTTGGATAAATGTGACATGCTGCATTTTGGTAATACAAACAAGGACGGGGTTTATACAATAAAGGTAGGGTTCTGGGTAGAGTTGAAGAATGACAGGCCTAGAGGTTCAGATACATAATCCTTGGAAATTTGCATCACAGATAGACAGGGTGTCTATGCGACTTGCCTTCATTGCTCAGACCTTTGAGTAAAGCAGTTCAGCTTTCATGTTGAGGTTGTACAGGATATTGATGAGGCTCCTCTGAAGTACTGTTACTACATTTGAGAAGGTTCAGCAAAGGCTTATCGGGATGTTACCTGGAATGCAAAGTTTGAATTATCAAGATTGTCTGGGACCTTTCTGACTGGAGCTTTAGGGGGTAGAGCGGTGACCATACTGACATTTATAAAACCAAGAGGGGCATAGATAAAGTGAATAGCAAGGTCTTTTCCCTAAGTTTGGGGAGTCCCAAACTCTGGGACATATTTTTAAGGTGAGAGGAGAATGTTTGAAGAAGGACGAGGGGCAGTTTTTTTTACAGTGATTTGTATGTGGAATGAACACCAGCAGAAGTGGTGGATGCAGGTAAAGTGATGACAACATTTAAAAGATATTTGGATAAGTACATGAATAAGAGAGGTTTGGCGGGACATGGGCCAAATGCAAGCAAGTGGGACTAGTTTAGTTTGGGAATATGGTCAGTGTGGACAAGTGGGCCTTATGGTCTTTCTATGCAAGTCCACTTTTTTTCCGAGTTGGTCATCCTGCATTGTCTGTGCTAAAGGTGACAAAAGATTAATCAGAACAACTTGCTTTCTTTTAACCTTTAAATTTCAGTGACCTTCTGGTGAAACTCTGCAGTACCCCTTTCAAGTAAAAAATGAGGTCTGCAGATGCTGGAGATCACAGCTGCAAATGTGTTGCTGGTCAAAGCACAGCAGGCCAGGCAGCATCTCAGGAATAGAGAATTCGACGTTTCGAGCATAAGCCCTTCATCAGGAATAAGAGAGAGAGAGAGCCAAGCAGGCTAAGATAAAGGGTAGGGAGGAGGGACTAGGGGGAGGGGCGATGGAGGTGGGATAGGTGGAAGGAGGTCAAGGTGAGGGTGATAGGCCGGAGTGGGGTGGGGGCGGAGAGGTCAGGAAGAGGATTGCAGGTTAGGAGGGCGGTGCTGAGTTGAGGGAACCGACTGAGACAAGGTGGGGGGGAGGGGAAATGAGGAAACTGGAGAAATCTGAATTCATACCTTGTGGTTGGAGGGTTCCCAGGCGGAAGATGAGGCGCTCCTCCTCCAGCCGTCGTGTTGTTGTGTTCTGCCGGTGGAGGAGTCCAAGGACCTGCATGTCCTCGGTGGAGTGGGAGGGAGAGTTAAAGTGTTGAGCCACGGGGTGATTGGGTTGGTTGGTTCGGGCGGCCCGGAGGTGTTCTCTGAAGCGTTCCACAAGTAAGCGGCCTGTTTCACCAATATAGAGGAGGCCACATCGGGTGCAGCGGATGCAATAGATGATGTGTGTGGAGGTACAGGTGAACTTGTGGCGGATATGGAAGGATCCCTTGGGGCCTTGGAGGGAAGTGAGTGTGGAGGTGTGGGCGCAAGTTTTACATTTCCTGCGGTTGCAGGGGAAGGTGCCGGGGGTGGAGGTTGGGTTGGTGGGGGGTGTGGATCTGACGAGGGAGTCACGAAGGGAGTGGTCCTTGCGGAACGCTGATAGGGGAGGGGAGGGAAATATATCCTTGGTGGTGGGGTCCGTTTGGAGGTGGCGGAAATGGCGGCGGATGATACGTTGTATGCGGAGGTTGGTGGGGTGCTGGGTGAGAACCAGTGGGGTTCTGTCTTGGTGGCGGTTGGAGGAGCGGGGCTCAAGGGCGGAGGAGCGGGAAGTGGAGGAGATGCGGTGGAGGGCATCGTCGATCACGTCTGGGGGGAATCTGCGGTCCTTGAAGAAGGAGGCCATCTGGGCCTCCTTCTTCAAGGACCAATTCCAACACCGCACAGCCCAGATGGCCTCCTTCTTCAAGGACCGCAGATTCCCCCCAGACGTGATCGACGATGCCCTCCACCGCATCTCCTCCACTTCCCGCTCCTCCGCCCTTGAGCCCCGCTCCTCCAACCGCCACCAAGACAGAACCCCACTGGTTCTCACCCAGCACCCCACCAACCTCCGCATACAACGTATCATCCGCCGCCATTTCCGCCACCTCCAAACGGACCCCACCACCAAGGATATATTTCCCTCCCCTCCCCTATCAGCGTTCTGCAAGGACCACTCCCTTCGTGACTCCCTCGTCAGATCCACACCCCCCACCAACCCAACCTCCACCCCCGGCACCTTCCCCTGCAACCGCAGGAAATGTAAAACTTGCGCCCACACCTCCACACTCACTTCCCTCCAAGGCCCCAAGGGATCCTTCCATATCCGCCACAAGTTCACCTGTACCTCCACACACATCATCTATTGCATCCGCTGCACCCGATGTGGCCTCCTCTATATTGGTGAAACAGGCCGCTTACTTGTGGAACGCTTCAGAGAACACCTCCGGGCCGCCCGAACCAACCAACCCAATCACCCCGTGGCTCAACACTTTAACTCTCCCTCCCACTCCACCGAGGACATGCAGGTCCTTGGACTCCTCCACCGGCAGAACACAACAACACGACGGCTGGAGGAGGAGCGCCTCATCTTCCGCCTGGGAACCCTCCAACCACAAGGTATGAATTCAGATTTCTCCAGTTTCCTCATTTCCCCTCCCCCCACCTTGTCTCAGTCGGTTCCCTCAACTCAGCACCGCCCTCCTAACCTGCAATCCTCTTCCTGACCTCTCCGCCCCCACCCCACTCCGGCCTATCACCCTCACCTTGACCTCCTTCCACCTATCCCACCTCCATCGCCCCTCCCCCTAGTCCCTCCTCCCTACCCTTTATCTTAGCCTGCTTGGCTCTCTCTCTCTCTTATTCCTGATGAAGGGCTTATGCTCGAAACGTCGAATTCTCTATTCCTGAGATGCTGCCTAACCTGCTGTGCTTTGACCAGCAACACATTTGCAGTACCCCTTTCAAGGTCAATATGTCTTTTCTTGGAGTCAATATCTTACAACATGGAAACAAACCCTTTGCAGTGTAACTAGGACTGCATGCAGTATTCCAGAAGAGGCCTCACAAACGCCCGGTACAAGCTGAACATGGTATCCCAACTCCTATCCTGAGGTCTGTGCAATGAAGGCAAAAGGCCTTCTTAACCACCCTGTCTAGCTGTGAGGCAAATTTCAAAGCATTTTGTACCTGAACTCATAAGTCTCTCACTCTCAAACACTACACGAGGCCCTACCATTAATAGTACAAGTCCTGCTCTTGTCTGTTTCACCGAAATAAACCACCTTACATCCAAATTAAACTCCATCTGCCACTCCTAAGTCCATTGATCCAGTTGATCGAGACCTTTTTTTTTACTCTGAGATACCTTTCTCCATTGTCCACTAGACCAATTGTGTTGTCATCCGCAAACGTGCTAACCATGCTTCCTGCATTCTCATCCAAATTGTTATGTGAATGACAAACAAAAGTAGACCCAGATGGGCTAATCTGGAGTGAACCATATTCCAAGGAATCAAAACCAAAAGAACTGCTGATGCTATAAGTCAGAAACAAAATTAGAAATTGCTGGAAAAGCTCAAGGTCTGGCAACGTCTGTGAAGAAAAATCAAGATTAACATTTTGGGTTGAGGAGTAGCCCTTCCTCAACTCCTTAAAATCCATTCACAAAAACAATCAACTGAGCTGTGTCAGACATGTTGATGGATTCATCAAATTGCAGTGAGATTCATTAATATGACTTCATTCCTATTTTCGTTGTTGAAAGATGCCTTTGGACAAAAGATTTCACTTGCCTTCTACTGTGGAAGAGCTATGTGACATGTTTTGGATTGACATTATTTCTTCTTAAAGCCTTTCAATAAAGAATCAGTAATCCGTCATTGCTGTTTTAATTACTTAATCAACTGTGAATAATTTTTTTTCCATTCTTGACAGAAGCTGCAAAATGATGTTTTGGCCTTGCCTTTGCTAATGGGTTAGAAAAACGTGACTGTTGAGTTTTTAAAACAGCCTTCAGCTTATCAACTTTTTGTTCAAAGCACACTATTCAAGAAAAACCTATCCATTAATTTGCTGTGCATTGTTGTATAATGTTCCAAATTCCTCCTCTTAACTTATCAATGTACATGGCTAAATGAGGCAAATGCTCTTTCCGTTTCCAGTGGAAATTCATTTTCTCATTTCATTTGTAGGTTTCTTTTTAATGGTCCAGGATTATTACTCATCGTTATTTGTAATTTGTGGCTTTAATCTGCTACGGGTCACACCAAGTAGGCCTCTGAATCTGTGCGTTTGGAATATCCAGAATGTTGCTGGCTGCTTTCAAGTCTGGAGCCACAGGAGGTCAATTAGAGTCATAACGTTGTCCTATTCCTGCCTCAGTCAAAGCAAAACTCTGAGACTCAGTATAGTCTTACCTCCTTCATCTTTATTCCGGGCCCTGGAGGGAGAGAGAACAATCTCCCATGTGCACAGGGGCATGAGTTCTCTGTCTTTTCTTAAGCAGCAGATTCTTAAGGAACTATATAGTCACTTAGAAGGAGCAGCTTCCAAATAAGGCAATATCTATGTTGATTGGGTAACCATCACAATCTGCGAGCATTGACAGTTAAGGTTAAGCCATCTGGCATTATACAATGGATGCTTTTCACCTTGTTAACTGGCGTTACATAAGTGGTGTTTGTTACCTCGTTAACCCACTACCCTTGCCTCCAGGTTTTCATTGTTTACTGCAAGTTCTTATCTGATCTGAGTCATGCTAGCTGAGCCTTTGTTACACAACCCAAAACTTAACTCTTTTTCCCTACCTGCTCATAACTTATCCATTTTCTCATTCCCTCCTTTTATCATTTCATGATAACCGCCTAGATGGCACTACCAGCTTTCATAAGACTCTGACAGCCAGTATTTAAGCAAGCTATTGACACACAGCATACAATTATTATAACAACAAACGTACTAGTCTGTGCAGTAAATAGAATTTCTACGATCCTCCCATGTGGGGAAAGAAGTTCACCAGTGAAGTTGTTAAATTCACACTCCATAGTTGCCATTCCGTCCCTTCCAAGTTGAGTAGAAAAGAGCCAGTTCTCCAAAATCCCTTTCAGTAAAATGCAACCTGAAAACAAAATCCAGTCCGTCCTTCTGCACCACTCTGGAGAATTCTGAATTCTTAGAAAAGGGCAGTTAAATACTTAACAAAACTGACGAGATTTCCATCCTTCCGAAGATGCTTCAGATAAAGGCTACCAGTGCATCTGAGCGTGCATCAGCCTGCAGCAACAGGCTGGATTAATGCAGCATTCTTTATTTCAGTTCCTGCTCTGCTGTTTTAAATGTAACAAAGCCAGCTTGCTGTTGTGCTGTTAACTTGATCTGTGAACCCTCATATCCCTTAAATGATCAAAATATAAGCTAAATCTCATATAGTTTAATGGGCAGACAAAAAGCGTTCCAACCTCCTCTTCACTGTTGTTAACTTCACTTTTCATGCTCATGACTGGGGAGCTGATTGAATCTGTTGGATCAGGTTGTGGAGGGGTGGGTGGTGATCCGAAGTCCTGTTTTACCTGTGAATGGAGAAACTCTAGAGAAGATGTTAGCTGCTGAAAGTATCTTTGCATTTCCCCTCTCATTCCTTTCTTGCCGAGGTGGTTATTAGTATGAAGCTCTATGACAATCACATATTTACCTAAACTAAATTGTATCTGCCTATTTCAATATTCATTGAATTCTTGAAGTCTGTTACTCTTTTCAGTATCTATGACATTATCAACTTTTATATAATTCATAAACTTCTAAATTGTACTGCCTAAACAATTCAGTCAACTATAAACAATAATCAGTGGTCCTAAAATCAAACCCTCGGGTGCCTCCATTCAAGTTCTTCAAAAATTATTTTCTTTTAACAAATTGATACTTGGCTAATGTGAAAGCTGGCAGGGAAATTATTTTAAACGTCTGAAACAGCAAGAAAATAACAAAATGTTTCCTGTACTTTAACAATTGAAGATGCAATTTCAGTTCAGATTTAAATCTCAAATATTTGTGGGAAACAAATGCTGAATATTTTAAAATATGTTCTCCAAATGAAATTTCCCAAATAAAACAGTTGGAATTACAGTGACAACTTTGGTAGAGATCAACATTGTTTGAATTTGCAATATGAAGAGGGCCAATGAAATCTTAACAATAATGAACAGAACTAAAACAGCTCAGCCTCCAGTTTGAATATTCTCTAAAATCTTAACAAGACATCAAACTCAAAAAGCACTCTTTGTGAACACTCTGCATTTAAAAACACAGCGGCAGCAAAGATATTTTATTACCATACTCTCATCTGGCTATAGTATGACCATTGACCCAAATGTTTGTTTTTAAACAGGCATTGTAGAATTTCAAACATGGGCTGAAGACACTGAATCAATTTGCTTTAAGGTTACAATTTTGATAATTTTTAAAAGGACATAATATTGTACAAGTTCAGTGTAAAAACAAAATCTGGCCTTTACATAGCCCACAAAACATGCTGAATTGAGATCCTAATTCAAACAAGGCAAAATAATTAAAAGGATTTTATGAACCAGGATTTTAACAGACCAAAATATTTAAATATCAAACTCTCAGCATGGCACAGTTTAGACTGAAATTTCCTTTTCTGTATTAGTGCGACCTTAATTTCAGCATTTCTCTTTTTTTTGTAGAGCGCCTAGTCAGAAAACTTTTCATTTCAATAAATGGGAAAAACACATATTTGAGACCCCCCATTAGTTCACCTGGTGATGAACCATGAAATGGAAAGCGAGGAGCTAAAAAGATGGAGGTGCCCAGAAAGATCCACACTAGAGTCCGACAAAAAGTAAATCACGTTCACAGACTCGGAATCAGCCACCACAGCACCGGGGGGGGAAAGAAACCACAAGTGTTGGTCCAAGTTTCCCAAAGCTCTGCAAAACCCACAGTGCCTGGCGCGCCCGCACAGAAAGATCATTGAAACATTCTTACTTTGGTGGAAACTGGGCAAAGAAATGCCACCCCGCTATCGCATGAGGTGGCGAAGGAAACAAAGATCAGCCGTACCCTCACAACGAAATCACATCCAAAAACACCTCACAGTGGAGCACACTGTGCTGCAGTTCAAGCCACACTCTTCCCCCAGAACGAAGACTCTCGGAGCCTCAAATCTTGCAACTTGGGGGACTTTAACCTCTTTCTCACTTTACTTCTCATGGGGACTCAAACCCCTTTTCTTACTCTATATTTTCGGGCCGTCTAACCCCAGTTAAACCCAGGAGACTCGAACAAGAATCAAACACGGCAATGCATGTCTCAATTCAAAGCCAAGGGACTCAACCCCAGTTAAAACCCAGGATCTCAAACCCCAATTAAAACCCAGGGGACACTCATCCCAATTAAAACCGGGGGAACTCATACCCCAAATAATCCCAGTGGACTTGAACCCCAATTAAAACCTAGGGGGCATGAATCCCCATTAAACCCAGGGACACGAATCCCAATTAAAACCCACGGGACTGAAACTCCTGTTTGTCAGCACGTTTACGAAACTGTGTCTCTACTGAACTAATTACCGTTCGAGGAGTCTGTAGAATAGTGAATAATCAAGTGAGGGGACCGTTTCTGGCACACAGGAATATTGAGAGAAATCAAGGTTTAAAGTCTTACCTTGTGGCCCCATCCATCTTGAGGCACCGATGCTCTGGGCGGTCGCTGATACCGTCCGATTGTAACTATTTGTTTGGATCCTGCTGACTATGCCAATATTGTCGTCCCATTCCCGCCTCATTCGAAGCAAAATGCCCAGAGATGCAGTATAGTTTTACCTCCTTTATCTGTATTCCAGGCCTGGGAGGGTGAGAGAACAATTGCCCATGTTTACAGGGGTGAGAGTTCTCGGTCTTCTCTCAAGCAGCAGATTCTTAAGGAATTATAGTCACTTACAGGGAGCATCTTCCAAATAAGGCAGCATCTACTTTGATTGTGTGACCATTATGATCAGCAAGGTTAAGCCATCTGGCATTATACAGTGAATGTTCTTAACTTGTCAATTGGCATTATGTAATGGATGCTTTTCACCTCGTAAACCCACTACCTCCAGTGCCACATTGTTTACTGCAAGTTCTTATCTGGTCAAAGACATGCTAGCTGAGCATTTGCTACACAACCCAAAACTTAATTCTTCCCTACCTGCTCATACCTTATATACTTTTTCAATAGAGTCCTATGATCATGATTTGTTTCCAGGTTTCTTGGTCAACTTCTGTTGCTTGCAATATAGTATGTAGGGCAGAAAATGTGTTACTGGAAAAGCGCAGCAGGTCAGGCAGCATCCAAGGAACAGGAAATTCGACATATGTAGGGCAGGCAACATTCATGTAAGTTTTCATCATCTTGCAAAGACCTTTTAGACAAGTGTGAAATTTAGCTGAATTTTTTAAAATCTTCATGCCTACAGAGAATGGTACAGAGAACAGGGCTCGTTGAGGTGCTCCAGCAGAAGCCACATGAACATGATGGGCTGGTTAGCTGTCCTTGTTTCAAGTACTGTAATTTACTGACTTCACACCGCAGTTCCTGGTATATTTCTTGTTTGTTTGCATTGACCACAAAACTTGCTTCACCTTTATGATAGTTCAATTCAATCCAGATAGACAGTGATGCACCACCATGTCAAAGTTGTTCAGAGTTTTTCTCTTGCTGTGTGGCTTTTGGAAGTGGAAGTTATGCAGTGGAATGGCAGTTGATGTGCATGTGATGAGGGGATGCATGTGACTAGTGAAATTGGCTGTCAGAGTCTTCAATGCGTTAATGTTGTACAGGACGTTGGTGAGGTCTCTTTGGGAGTACTGTATGCTGTTCTTGTCGCCCTGTTATAGGAAGGATATTTTTAAACTGGAGAGGGTTCAGAAAGATTTATCAGGGTATAGTTGGGATTGGAGGGTTTGAGATATAAAAATAGACTGGAGAGGCTGGGGTTTCTTCCAGCATAAGCATTTGAGGGGTGACCTTTATTGAGGTTTATAAAAAGCATAGATAATGTGAATGATGGGAATCTTTTTCCAAAAGTGGAGGAGTTCAAAACTAGGGGCATATTTTTAAGGTGAGAAGAAAAATTTTATAAAGGACATGGGGGGGCAAAAGTGGTTTTTGTCTGGAATGAATTGCCAGAATAAGTGGTGAATGCAGGTGCAGTTATAACATTTAAAAGACATTTGGATAAATTCATGAATAGGGAAGGTTTGGATAGATATGGGTTAAATGGAAGGAAGTAGGACTAATTAATTTAGGACATGGTCACTGTGGACTGGTTGGACCAAAGGGTCTGTTTCTGTGCTGTATGACTCTGTGACCTTCGTCTCGGGACATAGGTTCAAATCCCACCATGGTGAAATTTAAATCAATTAAGATTAATTTAGAAAGTGTGTAGAAACAGGCCTTTGGCTCAACAAGTTCACATCGACCCTCCAAAGAGTAACCCATCTGGATCCATTTCCCTCTGACTAATGCACCTATACTATGGGCAACTTAGCATGGCCAATTCACCTGACCTGCACATCTTTTGGACCATGGGCAGAAACTGGAGCACCCAGAGGAAACCCATGCAGACACATGGAGAATGTGCAGACTCCACACACAGTCAGTCACCCAAGGCTGAAATTGAGCCTGTGTCACTGGCGCTGTGAGGCAGCAGTGCTAACCACAGCCACTGTGCCACCCCAAATTAAGTCAAGAATATAAAGCTAGTGTCAGTAATGATGATTTGGATTGCTATAAAAAGCCATTTAGTTCACAAATGTCCCTTTGGGAGCAAAATTTGCTTCGTTCACTGTGTCCGGCCTACAAGTGACTCCAGATCGACAGCAATGTAGTTGACTGTTAACTACCCTCTATTCTGGCAAGCCACCTAATTTAAAGTCAGTCAAGGCAACAAATGACAGCAGCGCCTGCCTCTAAGAAAGAATAAAAGAAGTAGTAATTTGACATGTCTTAATAGATTGCTTCACTCTTTCTTAGGTAAAGTTGTCCTGAGGCAAGCAACAAATATGCAATGTAGCATCTGTTTTTGATTCAATTTGAGGAATGTTAGGAACTCAATCAAGTAGGTAGCAATAGGTTTCAGTATTTGGCACCATTTTAATTAGTTTGAGACTATAAAGTGTGCTCAGTGTTTGTCTGTATTTTATTTGAATGGAGTGTATTTTTCAGTTAGTCAGTAATTCCGGATCTGTTTGTATTGAATTCAGTTATTCATTAACTTGTGGAAGAATTCTTCTTACTGCATTTGGGTTAACTGCTAATCTTGTCACATCCAGTTGTATCCCTCTTTTGGAGGATGAATTATTATTTCCTCTCAGAATTGACATTGTTTTAGAATAGTTTTTGTTTTAGAATGGTTATATTTAAATCCAGTTTATTTTGTTTTATGTTTATTCTAGTTTATCAGACTCCCTGTAATAAAGTTTATTTAAAGGTTCAACTTAGGATATCATAATACGGAAATGGGAACATATAAGATTGCCCTTCTGGCCGATCCCCAAAGCTGATGATAGTTGCCTCGTGCGCCCATCACGAAGCCGAAGTATTTGGGGTCCCCGCCTCCCGTCAATTCCGTGAGCTTGGCATTCAGGTGTTAATATTTTCTCTGGTTTCTCCTGCCATGCTGCCTCCAATGCTTTACAATCATTCTCATACCGCACTGTGACATCTACAACTACGATCTTCTGGTCTTTTCTAAACATGAGATCAGGCTTCCTTAGGGAACCATCTTTGGCGAACGATGTCCAGCCGTACTTGATGATTAATACTTGACTACCTGCATCAAATTTCAATGGTTGACACACTGTTCTCATTCCTGGAAACTAGAAAGGGGGAACACTGGAAAGGTAAAGTTTGTGGGGTACAGAGCCACAGTAATACAAAATCTAAGGCTAGAGCTGTGGGGCTTTATGTTCTCTCAGTTGAAAGTTAGATTTCAAATGATCTATTCAGTGCAGTAAATATTACTTGAGAACAATGGGATTTAGTGGATAACACTGATTGCTTGAGATCCACATACTTCTGACATCTTTTCATATTTTACGTATTATTATGGAATAGTTTCCCTAAGAAATGTAACAATTCTAATAAACTTCATTTTTCTTGTATCTGCTTTTGTTTTTAACTATATTATTCCCTCGTTTATTATTTGTAGGTGAATGCTTCCTGATCGAGGAAGTTTGTTTAGGTTGCTTGGATTTATTTATTCTATCTGATGGACTTTGTACATTTGTAATTACCATTTGTTGTTAGAAGAATTTCTGTCACTTATTTTCTTAATTTTGAAACTGGGAATGTTTTATATTCTTATCCCAGCTGATTAACCTGTTTTATATGTATTGATGTAATCTGGAAATAGCATATAAAATATTCCAGATAAAATTTTCCATAAAATGTATTCCTCTGGCAGGTTCCTTGCTAATTGAGTAATTCTAAAGAAGAATCCTATTGGATTTAAAATATTAACTTTGTCCATCTCTCCATAGATGCTGGCAGATCTGGCTTTTTTCAGTCACCAGGATCCGCAGTACTTAGGTTTTATTTTAATCCTTGTTAAATGCCCTTTTTCACTTTTTCATTTGATTCTGACTGAGATAACCTAACTTAGGTCAGAATGTATTTGGCTTAATGCCAAGGTTTGTATTTACTCTGTGGAGTCAAAGTATACATTTTTGTTGTCAAAAGGACACAGATAGAAACTGTGTTTTAAAATTGCTCTCTATTGGTTTAACTGCCCAAAGTACTGGCAACTATGAGAAGAATTGTACTTTGTCTAATTGCAATGTGATCTTGTTTTCCCACATGTATCTTTGTTGTCATTTCATCGCTCCAATAGTTGCTACATGGTACTTGGCAGCATATCTATTCAATTGTACTTATTTGAGACAATTAGCTGTTTCTTGTGGATTACTTTAGAGCAATGATTAATCCTAAAATTAAAAGTTTTTTTTATAGAATCAAGAATTTTCTAATATTAACTGCTATTCTCTTTGTAGAACCTGTGTGGACAGTAATGACATCGCGTTTCCGGTTGCCAGCGGGCAGAACTTACAATGTGCGAGCATCTGAACTGGCTAGGGACAGACAACACACAGAAGTGGTGTGCAATGTTCTTCTCTTGGATAACACTGTTCAAGCTTTCAAGGTTAATGTAAGTAAATTTACTTTGAATGTAGGGCAACCTTTTTATGATTGAGTTTGATGTAATAATCTTGACATGACTTGTGGTAGAGTGCAGAACAAATGGCCTGTGTGATTTGATGAAAGTAAAGATGTTAATTTCATAGTTTTATTCATTTAGTTTTAGGTAAACTATTTTGAAGATAGAAAGCAGTGCTGTTAGTGTATGGAGGAAATGAAGTAGATAAAACCAAGCTATACCTCTGGCTAGAGAAGGATTGTATACTGAGAACCACCTTTGTTTCAAGTACTGTAGCCAGTGCAAAATTGGATTTTTAAAAAAGTAAGGAAACGTGTCCTTGAACATTATCAGACTTGTGTATAGTTCTTTGTTAAATTCAAACAGCTTGAAGATAAGTATAATTATAAAATACAGTATAACAGTATGCATAGAGGTGAAGTAATTGTACAGTGAACAGTTTTGGATGTAGAATAAGCGTGCTTTCCTTGTTTGCTATGTCTTCTCCATATAGACAACTACCTCCTTACCCACCCCAGAAAAAAAAAGCCTACGTCCCAATAGATTTTCATTAAAGGAGAGCAGTGTCCCTCACAGCGCCAGGGACCCAGCTTCGATTCCAGCCTTGGAGTGGAGTTTGAACATTCTCCTCATCTCTACAAGAGTTTCCTCCAGATGTTCCGGTTTCTTCCCAGAATCCAAAGATGTATAAATCAAGTGAATTGGCCATACTAAATTGCCCATAATGTGAGGTACATTAGTCAAAGGTAAATTGAGGGGAATGGGTCTGGGTAGGTTATTCTTTGGAGGGTTGGTGTGGACTTGGACTGGAGGGCCTGTTTGCTTACTGTAGGGAATCTAATCTAATCTCATTTAAATTTAACTTTGTGTTAACCCAAATTTTTAGCAGTTTGTAGTGCTTTGTTTCTTTGCTAAGTTGTACCACCTCAAGTAGTGATCAGACCACTGTAACAGAATAAGACAATTTGTGGTAATCAGTTCCACAATGCTAGTTCTGCTACTGCTTTCTACAAAGAACTCGAGCAGTGATAGGATGTTGGGATAGCTCTGCCTCCACCTTGCCCATCATTTATAATCCTTAAGAAAGGTGTGGAGCTGTTCCTGCCCCTTGCTACAAGGTGGTGTGTGGTCAGAATTATAAAGGGGAAATGACGAGTTAGAAGGGAAGAATGGCCTTTTTATTTTACATTGTATTAATTTCTCTTTGAACTCTTGACGTTCTAAATCTAAAAGTCCAAATTTCAGCTGTGCAATTGTTCAAGACTTTACATAGAATATATGAACTAAAGAACTGCCTCACAGCGCCTGTAGACCCGGGTTCAATTCCCGACTCAGGCGACTGACTGTGTGGAGTTTGCACGTTCTCCCCGTGTCTGCGTGGGTTTCCTCCGGGTGCTCCGGTTTCCTCCCACAGTCCAAAGATGTGCAGGTCAGGTGAATTGGCTAAGCTAAATTGCCCGTAGTGTTAGGTAAGGGGTAAATGTAGGGGTATGGGTGGGTTGCGCTTCGGCGGGTCGGTGTGGACTTGTTGGGCCGAAGGGCCTGTTTCCACACTGTAAGTCTAATCTTAAAAAAAAATGTGCATAAAAAATTATTTTTCTTCCTCTTATTTTTGTGTGCAGTGTTGGTCTATTCTAATATCCTGTATAACTGGGGTTGTTTTTTCAGGAAACCTTTGGAGATGGTCTTTTATGCAAATTTTACTTGAAGCGTGATTTTAGTAGGCTTCCAGGGATATTTAGATTTCTAGCAATGTAGTGCAGTAGTAATATTTTGGGAAGCAGATCTGTGGCTCATCTCACTTGCTCCTCCCAGACTTCCGCATCAGTAATCTCGGTGGCTAGGGATTAAAATTCCACGACACTTTTTAAAAATTTCACTCTTAATTTTAAGCTATGTCTCAAAACTCTGTATATTCCTGGATAAGAATAAGCCTTGTCAGTGGTATTTTCAAGACCTTTTTAGTCTGAGTTACTGAACTATAGGAACAAGCAAAGGTTCTCCGTTCTGTGCTGTCTCTCACGAATTTGTCCACACTGATATTGTGTGCTGTAGTTAACCTAAAAGCACTGAGGTTAAGAAGGGAAAACTTTAAACAGATTTTGTTTCATGCCACATACTTTGACCCCCACCCCACAAGGAATTTGACTGCATTGAACTAAGATGGACTGAGAGTGATAGACAATTGAATATCCAGTTAAGAGTATTGATGAAAAGTCACAATGAACTCAAAACCCTAAATCTGCTTTGCTTTTTACAGGTAGTTAGATCTGTTCAGTTTCTTTAGAACTTTGCTTTTAACCAGTTATTTGTTCAGGATAAATGTGAAATAAAACAAAGAACAGTGGATGCTGGAGATCTGAAATGAACAAAAACAGGAATCCTGGAGAAACGCAGCAGATCTGTGGAGAGAGAAACCAATTATTTGAGTCCAGTGACCTTTCTTCAGAACTAGAATCAACAAAGGCAGTATTTATGCTAATGATGGGGGGAGGGGTGGTGCAGGATAGGTGACAGAACTAGAAAGAAAGCTGAAAATGTGAAGGCTGCCAAAGGAATTGTTGATGTAAACCAGGGGAAGTAGAAGAGTTAGGTAGGTGACCATGTGCTTAAAAAAAACACATTTCATAATAAGATCTATTGTTGTGGGGATAGATGTAGACATGCGAGGAGATATCCACGCTCTGTTGCAAGGTACTTAAGTTGAATTTGACATGTTCCTCCAGCTTGCATTGAGCCTGGCTAGAGCACTGCAACAGGCCTGAGACAAATTTCGGAATGGGAACCCAGGGGTATGTTGAAGTGATAGGCAACTGGAAGCTCAGTCATTTTTACAGACAGAATGTAGACGTTCTGCAAAATGCTCATCCACTCTGCACTACTTCTCCTCAATCCAGAGGAGAATGCATTGTGAGCAGCAAATGAGTTCAACACGCGGCGAGATATTGAACAATTCTTTCGCCACCTTCGCCTCCGTGCCTACTTCCACAACCAAGACTCCCGCCCACCCTCTGACGACCCCTTCTCCCGCCTCCAACACACCCCATCCACCTGGACACCCCATGCTGGCCTCCTACCCACCCTCGACCTCTTTATAGCCAACTGCCGCCGTGACATTAACCGACTCAACCTGTCCACCCCTCTCACCCACTCCAACCTCTCACCCTCAGAACGTGCAGCCCTCCACTCCCTCCGCTCCAATCCCAACCTCACCATCAAACCCGCAGACAAGGGAGGCGCGGTGGTAGTTTGGCGCACTGACCTGTATACCGCTGAAGCCAAACGCCAGCTCGCGGACGCCTCCTCTTATCGCCCCCTTGACCACGACCCCACCTCCCACCACCAAACCATCATCTTCCAGACCATCCAGGACCTCATCACCTCAGGGGATCTCCCATCCACCGCCTCCAACCTCATAGTCCCACAACCCCGCACCGCCCGTTTCTACCTCCTGCCCAAAATCCACAAACCTGCCTGCCCTGGCCGACCCATTGTCTCAGCCTGCTCCTGCCCCACCGAACTCATCTCCCAATACCTCGACACGGTCCTGTCCCCTTTAGTCCAAGAACTCCCCACCTACGTTCGGGACACCACCCACGCCCTCCACCTCCTCCAGGATTTTCGCTTCCCCGGTCCCCAACGCCTTATTTTCACTATGGACATCCAGTCCCTGTACACCTCCATCCCCCATCACGAAGGACTCAAAGCCCTCCGCTTCTACCTTTCCCGCCGCACCAACCAGTACCCTTCCACTGACACCCTCCTTCGACTGACTGAACTGGTCCTCACCCTGAATAACTTCTCTTTTCAATCCTCCCACTTCCTCCAAACTAAAGGAGTTGCCATGGGCACCCGCATGGGCCCCAGCTATGCCTGCCTCTTCGTAGGATATGTGGAACAGTCCATCTTCCGCAACTACACTGGCACCACCCCCCACCTTTTCCTCCGCTACATCGATGACTGTATCGGCGCTGCCTCGTGCTCCCACGAGGAGGTTGAACAGTTCATCAACTTTACTAACACCTTCCATCCCGACCTGAAATTCACCTGGACTGTCTCAGACTCCTCCCTCCCCTTCCTAGACCTTTCCATTTCTATCTCGGGCGACCGACTCAACACAGACATCTATTATAAACCGACTGACTCCCACAGCTACCTGGACTACACCTCCTCCCACCCTGCCCCCTGTAAAAACGCCATCCCATATTCCCAATTCCTTCGTCTCCGCCGCATCTGCTCCCAGGAGGACCAATTCCAACACCGCACAGCCCAGATGGCCTCCTCCTTCAAGGACCGCAGATTCCCCCCAGACGTGATCGACGATGCCCTCCACCGCATCTCCTCCACTTCCCGCTCCTCCGCCCTTGAGCCCTGCTCCTCCAACCGCCACCAAGACAGAACCCCACTGGTTCTCACCTACCTCCGCATACAACGTATCATCCGCTGCCATTTCCGTCACCTCCAAACGGACCCCACCACCAAGGATATATTTCCCTCCCCTCCCCTATCAGCGTTCCGCAAGGACCACTCCCTTCGTGACTCCCTCGTCAGATCCACACCCCCCACCAACCCAACCTCCACCCCCGGCACCTTCCCCTGCAACCGCAGGAAATGTAAAACTTGCGCCCACACCTCCACACTCACTTCCCTCCAAGGCCCCAAGGGATCCTTCCATATCCGCCACAAGTTCACCTGTACCTCCACACACATCATCTATTGCATCCGCTGCACCCGATGTGGCCTCCTCTATATTGGTGAGACAGGCCGCTTACTTGCGGAACGCTTCAGAGAACACCTCCGGGCCGCCCGAACCAACCAACCCAATCACCCCGTGGCTCAACACTTTAACTCTCCCTCCCACTCCACCGAGGACATGCAGGTCCTCGGACTCCTCCACCGGCAGAACACAACTACACGACGGCTGGAGGAGGAGCGCCTCATCTTCCGCCTGGGAACCCTCCAACCACAAGGTATGAATTCAGATTTCTCCAGTTTCCTCATTTCCCCTCCCCCCACCTTGTCTCAGTCGGTTCCCTCAACTCAGCACCGCCCTCCTAACCTGCAATCCTCTTCCTGACCTCTCCGCCCCCACCCCACTCCAGCCTATCACCCTCACCTAGACCTCCTTCCACCTATCCCACCTCCATCGCCCCTCCCCCTAGTCCCTCCTCCCTACCTTTTATCTTAGCCTGCTTGGCTCTCTCTCTCTCATTCCTGATGAAGGGCTTATGCTCGAAACGTCGAATTCTCTATTCCTGAGATGCTGCCTGGCCTGCTGTGCTTTGACCAGCAACACATTTGCAGCAAATGAACTAGACTAGGTTGATTTGAAGTATAGATAAATTGCTCCTTCATCTGGGAGATATGACAGGACCTTGGATTGCGAAGAGGTAGATTTGAGATCAAAGGTGTCAGGAACAAAAGATAAAGGAATCAGAAATGGAGAGAATATGAGGCATGATCGATGTCAGAAGGAAGCATAAAAGAAGATATCGTAGAGATGTACAGCATGGAAACCGACCCTTCGGTCCAACTCGCCCATGCCGACCGGATATCCCAGCCTAATCTCGTCCCACCTGCCAGCACCCGCCCCATATCCATCTAAATCCTTCCTATTTATGTACCCATCCAGATGCCTTTTAAATGTTGCACACTTACTAGCCTCCAGCACATCTTCTGGCAGCTCATTCCACGTAAGTACAACCTTCTGTGTGAAAAAATTGGCCCTCAGGTCTCTTTTACATCCTTCCCTTCTCACCCTAAGCCTATGTCCTCTAGTTGTGGATTCCCCCACCCCAGGGAAGAGACTTTGTCTATTTATCCTATCCATACCCCTCATGATTTTATTAACCTCTATAAGGTCAACCCTCCGTCTCTGAAGCTCCAGGTAAAACAGCCCTAGCCTATTCACACTCTCCCTGTAGCTCAAATCCTCCAACTCTGGCAACGTCCTTGTAAATCTTTTCTGAACCCTTTCAAATTTTACAATATCCTTCTGATAGGAAAGAGACCAAATTTGCACGCAGTATTCCAATGTCTTGTACAGCTGTGACATGACCTCCCAACTCCTGTACTCCGTAGTCTGACCAATAAAGGAAAGCATACCAAATGCTGCCTTCACTATCCTATCTAATGGCGGCTCCACTTTCAAGGAGCTATGAACCTGCACTCCAAGGTCTCTTCGTTCAGCAACACTCCCTAGGACCTTACCATTAAGTGTATAAGTCCTGCTAAGATTTGCTTTCCCAAAATGCAGCACCTCACATTTATCTAAATTAAAATTCATTTGCCACTTCTCAGCCCATTGGATGCTTTTTATAGAAAGGCAAGTGAGTGGTAAAGTGAGCAGAACGGTAACCCTGTTGTGATTCCGAGGGGGAGAGTGAGGAACATGTGAAGATGTGTGGGGAATAGGTTGGACATGTCTAAGAGTGTCCTAACCATCGGGGGAGCGCGGTGTGCAGCTGTTGGTGATGGCCTTCAGCTAAAAGGAAGATGTGTTCAAAACACCATTATGAAAGTTATCATCGTATTGACACATACAAGGGAGAAAATGGGAGAATAGAATGGAATCCTTACAGAAAGCAGGATGGAAGTATAGTCAGGGTAGCTGTAGGAGTTGGTTGGTTTATAATGAATATGAGTCACTTGTCCTGCGCTTAATAAAATAAGGTTATAAATTCTCATTCTGGTAGAGTTGGTCCTCTTTTGTTTTGTGCATTTATTTTAAAAAAGATGCAGACTTTGCAAAAATGAGTAATAATAATGAAATATATATTTACACTCATCTTAAAAAGGTTTCAGGGTAAGTTGAGGATCTTCTTTTCTAGGTCATTGATGGAAGACTAATGGTGACTATTGGCTGCTTAGTAAGATGGTCTCAGGAAGACTTTCTAAACATATCCCCTTTTCTTTTTTAACTTGTATTTGTTATGCATACATCATTGAGAGACAAAAACGATATGTGGTAAACAAACAAGTAATGCAACTGCCAGTATTGCTTTGCTCATATGAACATTTCTCACTTTATAATTTTGTATCTTGGTTGAAATGGGTGCAAGGAAAGTTGTAAAACTGAATATTTATTTCTGATCTCTGTTTTCCCTCTTTTAATCATGTGCAGTTGACTCTTCATTGTGCTAACACATTACTGCATCCAAATCATCATGGAAGAAATTAGCTCCTTCTCTTCATTTTTCAATTTTGTGTATTGGTCAGCCAAATGACTTCGGTAATCGTCCCAAATTGTGATAAATTCTGGATAATGTCTTGTTGTAACCTGCAACAGGCCTCGACACTATCCATAACACCACCGACCTTTGTGTCATCGACAAACTTACTAATCCACTCTTCTACTTCTTCATTCGAGTCATTTATAGAAGCTACAACATGGGGTAAGCCCCCCTGCTTAATTTAAACCATCAACACAGATTTATTTTGTGCAATAATCTGTGAAAATTCGAGAGGCCAAGAAATATTTAAAGTAAAAATGAACAATTTTATTAAACACATTACCCTAACATACAGATAACTTTAATCTAAGTTCACTGCAACTTCTTCCCATATATAACATTAAATAAATACAAATCTCATCTAAACTTTATCAGTTAAATCTGCAATAAAGCATCTGCGATTACATTCTTGTGACCTGCAAATGTATGATTTTTAAATTAAAAGTTTGTATCATAAGACTCCAACTAAATAGTCTCATGTTCTTGTTTTTAAGCGTTCTAAAAATGTAACAGGATTGTGATCAGTGTATGCTACTGTTTCTGACACATTTTTCATGACATATGCATTAAAATATTGCAAGGCCAGTACCAAACTCAGTTGTTCTTTTTCGATTGTGGAGTATTTCCTCTGGTAGATGTCGACCTTGTTCGAAAAGTAACCAACTGGCAATTCAATCCCATCCTCATCTTCCTGTAGGAGTACAGCTCCATCTCCTGTGTCACTAGCATCGATGGCAACTTTAAAAAATTTTGAAAAGTTTGATGTAGCTAAAACTGGTTTGTTGGTTAATACGGCGTTCAAATGGTCAAGTGCCTTGTGGCATTGTTCAGTCCACCAAAACTTTGTTATTCAGCAAATTGGTTACCGGTGCCACTACACTGCTGAAGTTTGGAATAAACCTCTGATAGAATCCGCTGAGTCCTAAAAATTGACGCACCTCTTTCTTTGAGGTTGGTCATGGAAATTCGTCGATGGCCTTCATCTTTGCATTACCTTTCATGACCAGTGTTATGTCCGAAGAACGTTACCTCTGCTTTTACGAATTCAGTTTTGTTTAAGTTTATTATCAGTTTTGATTCTTGTAGTCGGTCAAAGAGCTCTGCCATCTGTACGATGTGATCTTTCCAGGACTTACTAAAGAGCACTACATCGTCCAAACAGACTGCACAGTTAGTTAATCCAACTACAACGCTGTTCATGAGTCTTTGGGATGTGTTGTGTGCGTTCTTCATTTCAAAGGTCATCACTTCAAACTGATCACAACACTTTAAGCCCATTTGGGGTTACAAATGTAGAAATTTTTTTTTGCTGTCTCTAATAAAGGTACCTGCAGTAACCACGCATTAAGTCCAACCTGGTGATGTAACTGGTTTGTCCAATTTTCTCAATACAGTTCTCCATTCCAGGAATTGGATAGGAGTCTGATTTTGCAATGGCGTTGAATTTCTGATCATCCGCACAGAATCATTGAGTCCTGTCTAGTTTGGGAACTAAGGTAATCGGTGATCTCCACTCACTCTGGCCTGGTTCGATGATGTCCTCATTGAGCATGGCCTCAACCTTCATCTGGACTTGTCTGTCTTCGAAAGGATTAAGCCAAAAGGGGCATTTCCCTATCTGAGCAGTATTCGCTAGGTCTGCTTCATGTACAAGAGCATTAGTCCTGCCCATTTGATTTTACACATAGAACATTACAGCATGGTACAGGTCCTTCGGCCCTAGAAATCTGTGAAACCAATCTGAAGCCTATCAAACCTGCAGTATTCTCATCCATATGCCTATCCAATGATCATTTAGAACATAGAACAGTACAGCACAGAACAGACCCTTCAGCCCACGATGTTGTACCGACCACTGATCCTCATGTATGCACCCTCAACTTTCTGTGATCATATGCGTGTCCAGGAGTCTCTTAAATGTCCTCAATGACCCTGCCTCCACAACTGCTACTGGCAACGCATTCCATGCTCTCTCAACTCCGTGTAAAGAACCTGCCTCTGACATCCCCTCTATATTTTCCTCCAACCAGCTTAAAACTATGACCCCTCGTGTTAGTCATTTCTGCCCTGGGAAATAGTCTCTGGCTATCGACTCTATCTATGCCCCTCATTATCTTGTATACCTCCAATTAGGTCCCCTCTCCTCCTCCTTTTCTCCAATGAAAAAAGTCCAAGCTCCGTCAACCTCTGTTCATAAGATAAGCCCTCTAGTCCAGGCAGCATCCTGGTAAACCTCCTCTGAGCCCTCTCCAAAGCAGCCACATCTTTCTTATAATAGGGCGACCAGAACTGGACGCAGTATTCCAAGTGCGGTCTGACCAAAGTTTTATAGAGCTGCAACAAGATCTCACGACTATTAAACTCGATCCCCCTGTTAATGAAATCCAAAACACCATATGCGTTCTTAACAACCCTGTTCACTTGGGTGGCCATTTTAAGGGATCTATGTACCTGCACACCAAGATCCCTCTGTTCCTCCACGCTGCCAAGAATCCTATCCTTAATCCTGTACTCTGTTTCAAATTCGACCTTCCAAAATGCGTCACCTCGCATTTATCCAGGTTGAACTCCATCTGCCACCTCTCAGCCCATCTCTGCATCCTGTCAATGTCCTGCTGCAGTCTACAACAGCCCTCTATACCGTCAACGACACTTCCAACCTTTGTGTCATTTGCAAACTTGCCGACCCATCCTTCAATCCCCTCATCCAAGTCATTAATAAAAGTTACAAACAATAGAAGCCCAAGGACAGAGCCCTGTGGTTCGTCATTCACCACAGACTTCAGGCAGAATATTTTCCTTCTACTTCCACTCGCTGTCTTCTGTTGGCTAGCCAATTCTGTATCCAGACAGCGATGTTCCCCTGAATCCCATTCCGCCTGACCTTCTGAATGAGCCTACTATAGGGAACCTTATCAAATGCCTTGCTGAAGTCCATATACACCACATCCACAGCTCGACCCTCATCAACTTTTCTAGTCACATCCTCAAAGAACTCGATAAGGTTTGTGAGGCATGACCTGCCCCTCACAAAGCCATGTTGACTGCATTTAATCAAACCATGCTCTTCCAGGTGGTCATAAATCCTATCCCTCAGAATCCTTTCTAACACCTTGCAGATGACAGACGTGAGACTTACTGGTCTGTAATTGCTGGGGATTTCTCTATTTCCTTTCTTGAAGAGTGGAATTACATTTGCCTCTCTCCAGTCCTCAGGCACGACTTAAGTGGAGAGTGAGGATGAAAAGATCTTCACAAGTGGCGAAGCAATTACATTTCTCGTTTCCCAAAGCAGCCGACGACAAATCTGGTCCGGGCGTGGCGACTTGTCAATCTTAATGTTTGACAAAGTTTTCAGCACATCAGCTTTCCTCTATCTCTATCCATTTCAGCATACACACCTGCTCTTCACAGGTTTCATTCACTACAAAGTTCATTTCTTTTGTAAAGACAGAAGCAGAAAACTAATTTAGGGCTTCCCCTACCACCTCAGACTCCACACACAAATTCCCTATGCTATCCCTGATCGGCCCTACTCTTTCTTTGAGTATTCTCTTATTCCTCACGTAAGAGTAAAATGCCTTTGTGTTCTCCCTAATCCGTTCTACCAAGCCTTTCTCGTGCCCCCTCCTGGCTCTCCTCAGACCATTTTTAAGCTCCTTCCTTGCCTGCCTGTAATCCTGCAGAGCTAAGCTTGACCCTAGCTTCCAACACCTTTTATAAGCTACCTTCTTCCTTTTGATGAGAAGCTCCACCACTCTTGTCATCCAAGGTTCCTTTATCTTACTATTACTTGCCTGTCTCAGAGGGACATATTTATTCATCACTTGCAACAACTGTTCCTTAAACAGTCTCCACATGTCTATAGTGCCTTTGCCATGGAACAATTACTCCATATCCATGCTTCCTAACTCATGCCTAATCGCATCACAGTTTCCTCTTCCCCAATTAAATATCCTCCCATTTTGCCTAATCCTCTCCTCCTCCATAGCTATGTAGAATGTGAGGCAGTTGTGGTCACTATCACCAAAATGCTCTCCCACCACAAGATCTGATACCTGCCACAGCTCGTTTCCGAGCACTAAGTTTAGAATGGCGCCTCCCCTCGTCGGCCTGTCAACGTACTGAGTTAGGAAACCCTCCTGAACACACCTTACAAAAACAGCTCCATTCAAATCTTCTGCTCGAAGGAGGTTCCAATCAATATTGGGAAAGTTAAAGTCACCCATTACAACAACCCTACTCCGTCCACACTTTTCCAAAATCTGCCGATCTATGCTTTCTTCCATCTCCCTGCTGTTATTGGGGGACCTGTAGTAAACCCCTAAAGAGGTGACTGCTCCCTTGCTGTTCCTAATTCCACCCATACTGACTCGGTAGACAGATCTTCCTCTACAATGGAAGCTTCTGAAGCTGTAATGCCCTCTCTGATTAGTAGTGCTACACCCCCTCCTCTTCTCTCCTCCCCCCCCCCCCCCCCCCTCCCCCCCCATTCTTTTTAAATGCTCTAAACCCTGGAACATCCAGCAACCATTCCTGCCCTTGAGAAACCCATGTCTCTGTTATGGCTACAACATCATAGCACCAGGTACTGATCCATGCTCTAAGTTCATTACTTTTATTCCTGATACTCCTTGCGTTAAAGCAAACACACTTTAACTGATACCTTGGTTCCTTGCCCTTTAAATGCCCTTAAAGTTGGCGAGTCTGCTACTGTTGCAGGCAGTGTTCCATGCCCCTCCCACTCTGACATCTGACCTATATCTATCAACTCTCAATTTAAAGCAATTTCCCCTCGTGCAAACCATCTGAGGGAAAAGGCTGTGACTGTCCACCCTATCTAATGCTCTGGTTATCTTATACCTTATTAAGACACCTCTGTACCTCTTTCTTTCGAATGGCAACATCCTTGTAAATCTCCTCTGAACCTTTTCCAAAGCTTCCACATCCTTCATATAACGCGATATTCCAAGTCCAGCTGCACCAGAGTTTTCTACAGGTGCAGTATGACCTCAATTCTGAAACTCGATCCTTCTACCAATAAAAACTAGCACACCGTATGCCGCCTTAACAACCCTATCAACCTGGCTGGCAACTTTCAAGGATCTGTGTACATGGACACAACGATCCATCTGCTCACCTACATTATCAAGAATCTTAGCATTAGCCCAGTGCTCTTTATTCATGTTACTCTTTCCAAAGTGAATCACCTTACACTTTTCTGCATTAAACTCCATTTTCCACTTCTCAGCCCAGCTCTGCATCTTATTTATGTCCCTCTGCAACCTACAACATCCTTTGTCACTATCCACAAGTCTACTGACCTTATTAACCCATCCTTCTGTGCCCTCATCCAGGTCATTGATAAAAGTGACAAACAGCAGTGGAGCTTTGGTTTATGTGACTATATAGTCTATATATCCTTGTACTGCAGTAACAAATCTTTCAATGGTGTTTTATGCTGCTGAGACAGCTTACTAACCTATCCCACTTCTCGAGGTTTTCTTCAATTTTTGATAATCTGTTTTGAGGCACATCAAACTTCATGTCATCTGGATTTGATTCCTCACTCTGTGAGGCAGTAACTAACAACTGTTTCTCCAGTTCTTTCTCTATAGTGTAATATGGTTTCAACATGTTCACGTGATGTATCTGATACCTTTTTTTTCCCTATCTGGTATCTTTTTACTAAATAGTTCACCTGACTCAACTTTTTCTCAATTTGATATGGACCACTAAACCTGGTTTTGAAGGGATCTCCTTTAATGCTAACACATCATCCCCTCAGAAAAATGTCTAAGTCTCAGACATGCTTCATTCTATACTGTGCCCTGTTTAGGTGCTATCTGGCTAACTCACCTAATTGATTTAATCTCTCACTCACATCCGAAACATAATCTATGTGTGCAATCTCTGACTTTGGCCCTGTCAGTATATCTTTAATTAATTTCAAAGGGCCTCTCATTTCATGCCCAGATATTAACTCGAAGGGAGTAAACTGAGTAGATTAATTTGGGGCATCTCTAATGGCAAACAATATGAATGGGATACCTTTACCCCAATCATTCGAGTATACCTGACCGTATGTTCTCAACATGGTCGTCAAGGTCTGATGCCACCTTCCGAAAGCTCCCTGGGATTCAGTATGATATGCACTGGATTCAAAGTGCTGTATACCAAAGCTATCCATAACCACCTCAAACAGCCTAGCAGTAAAATTTCACCCTTGGTCTACCTGAATCTCTCTGCGTAGCCCATACCGTATGAAGAAATCTCCTAACTCCTCTACCACCTTTTTTGCCTTGATACTCCATAATGGCATTGTCTCCGAAATTCTGGTAGACACATGCAATACGGTTAACAAGTACTGGTTCCCACTTCTAGTTCTTGGGAGGGGACCTACACAATCAATTATAGCCCACGTGAAACGTTCTTGAAATGTGGAATTGGCAACAAAGATGCTAGTTTTATTATTGCCTGTGGCTTACCTACCATTTGGCATGTATGACATGTATGGTAAATGTTAACCATACCCTTCTGCATTCCAGGCCAATAAAGATGCTTTTGTACCTTTTAGCCTGAGTCTTTTCTACCCCTAGGTGACCACCTACACGTAGTTCATGTGTGACCTGTAACACCTTCTGTCTGTATGCTACTGGCAACACTATCTGGTGCACTTCGGCTCATTTCCCCTTTGCACTTACCTGTCATGGTCTCCGTTTCTGTCTTAGGATTCTGTCTTTCAGATAATAACCCTCTGGAATGTTCTCTGCCGCTTTTCTGAGTACACATCCACATGTCTATCTTTTATCGTCTTGTCTTGCTGTTGCAAGTCTCTCAGCCTTTCAGGACTAAACACTTCTGTCTGATCCTCTGCTTGTCCAGGTTTCTCCTGCATGATTGTCAAACAGGGTATCTGCTAACTGAAACTCAACTCCTTTTACTTTTCACTTTGTGCTGTGACTTAAGATCATTGCATCTGGTTACTACATAGTTTGGGAAAATACCAGGATATTTCTGTTTTAACTCCTCAGTTTCTTGGTCATCCTTTCGCTGCTCCACAACAAGGGATGCCTCTCCCAAATTGGATCCTGCCAAATCCTTCCTAAGAACAAACTGAATTCTGGGAACTGACACTGTCAATCACTCCCACTGTAACTTCCCCAGTCTTGATTTGGCACTCCAACCTGATCTTAGGGGAATTCTATATTTCTGTCCACCTATCCCACAAATTACCACACTTGGGCAACAGATCAGAAGGAGTGCACACTTGCTTATCTCTTACTATCAGTGACTAGTTAGATCCTGTATCTCTGAAAATGGTAACTTCTTGTGCTTCTCCCCCTGTTCTTTCTGAGTAAACTTTACCCACAGAGGTGAATTCTTTCTAGAGATCAGGTGCTAACTCCAGACCTAGCCCCTGCCTATGCTGTGCACTTTTCTGCAGTTCCTTGGCTCTTCTTGGGGTCTCCTTTACTATCTTCACTAATGCCACTGGCTTAACTTTTTCTACCCCATCTTTTCTTTAACAACCAGCACTGTGACTTTACATGACACCCCTTATGTCAGTGGAAACACCTGAGGCCTTTCACCACCTCTCCACTCTCTTGAGCTGTGGTAAATTTTTACCAGTGCTGTCCACTCTTGTTTTCGTAGTGTAGGATCTCCTCTTCTCCTAAATTCTGTCCCTCACGTGATGAAATTCTGGTCGGAAACTTGTCTTTCGCGACGCTATGTACTCGTCTGCTAATTCTACTGCCCTTCTCACTTTCTGAACTTTGTTCTTCCATGTGAATTCTTACCATCTCTGCAAGTGAGTTTTTAAACACCTCCATAGAATAATCTTTCATATAGCCTCAAAGGTCCTATCTATTTTCAAAGCATGCATCCATCTTTCAAAATTATGTTTAATTCTTTCGAACTCAACATAAGTCTGACCTGGTTCCTCCTTTATGTTTATGATCTGCTGTCCATACACTTCTGGTATCAATTCATAAGCATTTAAAATATCCTGTTTAACCTCTTCATAATCTCTTGACCCCTCATCTGACTGCCTACCCATTTAGTCTGAACTAACATTTCCCATAAATCCTTGGACCACTCCATCTGCCTAGCCAATTTTTCAAATGAAATAAAGAAGGCTTCAACATCTTTCTCATCAAATGTGACAGAGTTTTGACATATTTGTATATATATCTCCACCTTATCTTTTAATCTCCATCCTGTTGACTTTGCTGACTAAGTCGCAATTTCTCAAGTTCAAATTCTCTCTCTTTTTGCTCTGTTAAATACCTTCTCTTTTTTTACCCCCTCTCTTTGTCTTTCTCTCTCCCTTATCTCTTTCTCTTTATCATCTCACTCCCTTTTTCCTAAATTGCAATTTAGGTTTTAATACCTCTCATGCACTTGTCTGTTTCTCTGACACACCTAAGTGTTTGAGTATTGCATCACAATTTCAGCTTTACTTTTGTCCTTGGTTAAATCCAAATCTAATTTCTTTGCTAATTCTAAAAGTATGGCCTTTTTCTTTCCTTCTAAACCTTCTTGGCAAATTTGAGAATCTATGAGGACTGGAGGCCTGTGACAAGCAAGGATCAGTGCTGGGTCCATTATTTTTTAATAATTTACATAAATGATTTGGATATGAATATAGAAGATATGAGTAAGTTTGCAGATGATACCAAAATATGTGGTGTGGTGGAGAAGGTTACCTCAGAGTACAATGTGACCGTGATCAGATGGGCCAGTTGCGGAGGAATGGCAAATGGAGTTTAAGATAAATGTGAAGTTTTGTGTTTTGCGAAGGCAAATAAGGGCAGGACTTAGAGTTAATGGTAGGGTCATGTGAAGTGTAGTTGAATAAAGAGACATGAGGTGCAGGTGTATAGTTCCTTGAATGTAGAGTCACAGGTACACAGGGTGGTGATGAAGGCATTTGGCACGCTTGCCCTCATTAGTCAGGAATTGGGATGTCATGTTGAGGCTGTACAGGACATTGGTTAGGCCACTTCTAAAATACTATATAAAATTCTGGTTGCCTTTCTATAGGAAGGATGTTGTTAAACTTGAAAGGGTGCAGAAAAGATGTACAAAGATGTTGCCAGGATTGGAGGGGTTGAATTATAGAGAGAAGCTGAATAAGCTGGGCTTTTTTTTCCCTGGAGCATTGGTGACTGAGGGGTGACTGGAAAGAGATTTGTAAAATCACTAGGGGCATGGGTAGGGTGAATAGTTATGGTGTTTTTCCTATTTTGGGGGAGTCCAAAACTAGAGGGCAGAAGTTAAAGGTAAGAGGGGAAAGGTTTAAAAGGGACCTGAGGGACAACTTTTACATGCAGAGGGTGGTTTGTGTATGGAATGAGCTGTCAGAAGAATTGGTGGAGGATGGCACAATTATAGCATTTAAAAGACATCTGAATGTGTATATGAGTAAGAATTGTTTGGAGGGATATGGGCCAAATGCTGGCAAATGTGACTAGGTCAGATTGGGATGTCTGGTTAAGGCAGACAGGTTAGACTGAAGGATATATTTCCATGCTGTATGACTCTGATTCTAAGTATATGAAGACCAAAAGAGTGAATATGCAGAAAATAAGGCCTCTTAAAGATGACCACACCATCTGTGTGTGGTACCACAGGAGATGAGTGAGATCCAAAACAAATATTTTGCGTCAGTATTTATTGTGGAGAAAGACACAGAAGCTAGGGAACTCAGAATAAATAGTTACGTCTTGAAAAGTGTCCATATTGCAGAAGAGGAGTCACTGGAGATCTTAAAATGCATTATCCCCAGGACATTGTGTGAAGCTAGGGAAGAAATTGCATCATCCCTGCTGTATAATCAGTAGCCATGCGTGAGGTGCTGGGAGACTGGAGGGTGGCTAATGTTGTGCTGTTATTTAAGAAAAGCTGCAAGAAAAAGCCAGGGAACTGTATAACAGTGAGTTAACATTAATGGTGGGTAAGTTGTTGGAAGGGATTCTAAGAGGCAGGATCTACATGCACTTGAAAAGGCAAGGAATGACTAGGAATTGTCAACATGACTGTGTGTAGGAAATTAGGTCTCAAATTTGATTATTTTTTTAATCTGGAAGAGGTGGCCAAGAAGACACACGAAGGCAGAGCAGTAGACATGATTGAATAGTGAGGCAGATGTAAAGGGCCAAATGACCCAATTCTGCTCCTATATGTTAAAGAGTTAAAATGGGTCCCAAACAGGAAAAAAAAAACTATGGTGAAACAATGATTTGGAAATGCTGGTGTTGGACTGGAGTGTACAAAGTTAAAAATCACACAACACCAGGTTATAGTCCAGGGCTCAATCCAAACACAGAATTTATAGCAAAAATTTACAGTGTGATGTAACTGAAATTACACATTGAAAAATTGATTCTGTTCAGCCTTTCATCTGGTAGAATACCATGACAGTTTCACTTCTTTCATGTGTAAATCACAAAACCTTTTTTAAAGAAGTTGCATTCTCAGGCTAGCTTTTAACAATGGTGATAGCTAGGCAATATGTTGAAGGTAAAAGAGAAAATGCTGGAAAATCTCAGCAGGTCTGGCAGCATCTGTAAGGAGAGAAAAGAGCTGACATTTCGAGTGTAACTGACCCTTTGTCAAAGCTTTAAAAAAGGGAGAAATAGGGAGGTATTTATACAAGGTTGAGAGATGAGTCATGGCTCCAGAAGCAAAGGTAGCAATAAAAAGATGATAATGGCGGTGTATAGAGGGATTGTAGAGAGATTAGGAGCTGTGAATGACCAAGGCTGGAGCCAGTCCTGTGACAAAATACGTGGGGGGTGAGGCAGAGGCAAAATGGAAAACAGGGGGTAGGGTAGCAAAGGGGGAAGAGGAGAGAAAAAGGTGATGAGAGAGTGGAGAATGAGAGAAAGAGAGACAATCAAGAAATAAGAGGTACAGAACAGTGAAAAAAATATACAAAAGCTTTATTGCTACCTTTGCTTCTGGAGCCATGACTCCCCTTTTCTCAGCCTCATATAAATACCTCCCTATTTCTCCGCTTTTTTTTAGCTTTGACGAAGGGTCAGTTACACTCGAAACATCAGCTCTTTTCTCTCCTTACAGATGCTGCCAGACCTGCTGAGATTTTCCAGCATTTTCTCTTTTGGTTTCATGTTCCAGCATCCGCAGTAATTTGCTTTTAATATGTTGAAGGTGTTAGCCCCGTGTTCTTTGTCTATGCCATGATGTTTAGATTGATTCTAATCTAAAACATGAGATAACGGAGTTTTACATGGATTCATGCAGTTTTTGAGCAAAGTACAATGTAACCCTGCAAGTCCAAATTCACCCCACAAAATATATGGGGTGAAAATATATAGTGCTCCAGGACATTCGACCTCGGACTTTCAGTTGACCATCCTCCAAGGCGGACTTCGGGACAGGCAACAGCGAAAAGTGGCCGAGCAGAGGCTGATAGCTAAGTTCGGTACCCATAGGGAGGGCCTCAACCAGGACCTTGGGTTCATGTCACATTACAGGTGACCACCATTGCACTACGCACACGCACACGCACCCGCACACGCACACACATGCACACACATATTGTCTAGCTATCACCATTGTTAACAGCTAACCTGAGAATGCAATCTTTTTAAAAAAAAAGGTTTTGTGAAATTATGAAAGAAGTGAAATTATCATGGTATTCTAATAGATGAAAGGCTTAACAGACCCTCAGTTTTTCAATGTATAATTTCAGTTACATCACACTGTAAATTTTTGCTGTAAATTCTGTGTTAGAATTGAGCCCTCCACTACCACCTGATGAAGGAGTGACGCTCTGAAAGCTAGTGTGTTTCCAAGTAAACCTGTTGGACTATAACCTGGTGATGTATGGTGAAACAAGTTGTTCTTATCCTACTCTGTGAAGATAGAACTTAATTAATTTCACAGGAATGCTATGGGGCAAAGGATTTTGGAGTGATAGGACCTGATAATTTACATTTTAGGATACTAAATGATGCCATGGAAATGCTGGATGCATTGGTTGTTATCTTGCAAAATTCTGTAGATTCTGACAGTCCAGCAGAATGGTGTGTGGCAAATATGGTCTTGGCAGCACAAAAATAAGAGGTTGCAAGAGAATCAGGAATTACACACCATTTAAGCATGAGTTGATAAAATGCTGAAGTCAAAGGATGTGTTATCAATATACATTTTTAAATAAAAGGTGATTACAAAACCACTAATGGATTTTTGAAAAGGGAAAAGCATTTGGCAAGCCTACTAGAGTTTTTTGAGGACATAACTAACAAAATAGCTGAGGGAAGCCATGGATGCTGGGTATTTGGATTTTTAGAAATCTCTTGATCAAGTCTGAAGTGCTTATAAAATCAAAGCACTTGGGAGTGGTAGCAATACGCTGGCATGGATTGAGAATTCGATAGCAATCAAGAGATAGAGTTTAGGAACAAATGGGTTGTTCTAGTCCAAAAGCCATAAGATGCAGGAGCATAACTTGGCTATTCAGCCTAACGAGTTTGCCCTATTATTTGATCTTACATTTCTCAACCCCATTCTCCTACCTTCACTCCATAATCCTTTATGCCCATATCATTCAAGAACCTATCTAGCTCTTAAATACACTCAGTGACTTGGCCTCCAGAGCCCACAGAGTAACAATGGAGTGGAAAGTGGTGACAAGTTGGTTACTGCAGAGAACTGTGTTTGCACATCAGCTATTCGCAATATATCTCAGTGATTTGAATGAGGGAGAGAGTGAGTGTGTGGGAAATAATGTCTCACAAACTTGATTGAGTTTTTGTTCACTGCTTCTCACTGGCTACTCCTTTAATGTTCATTAAATCAAGTATCATTATGCAAGTTTAGGGCCATCTTGATTTACATGATTCCTCTACTGAGTGTGCTCATTGTTAGTCTTTTGCATTATAGTTGCAAACAATTTATCTTTCTTTGCAGTTGTTAAGATGTGACTTTTGGTGCTAACCTTTTGTAGAGACAGAACAGGTCATCTGAGACTGGGTATTGCGTGATCAATAAGGAATAATTGGCACTTGAACAGTGTGCGAATGCTCAGGAAGAGTGACCATACGTGATATGGTAGAATTCTTCATTAAGATAGAGTTGCATGGATGATTCTGAGACTAGAGACTTGAATCTAAATAAGGGAAACTACGATGGTATGAGTTGTGAGCTGACAATTATAAATGTGAAGGGTCTCTCGACCTGAAACGTTAACTCTGATTTCTCTCCACAATGTGCCAGACCTGCTGAGCTTTTTCAGCAATTTCTAATTTTCGTTGCGGTAAATTGGAAACGGTACTTAAAGAGATGACCGTAGATGGACAAAGGCAAGCATGGAAAGAGTGCATGGATGAGCTGCAACATTACCATTCTTGTCTGGCATATAAAAACGGAAAGACGATGTAGCCATGCCTGATGAGAGAAACTGGGGACTGTATTAGATCGAAAGAATACCCATATAAATAGGCCAAAAAAGGCAGACCCTAGGATTGGGAACTGTTTACAACTTAGCAAAAGAGGACAAAAGGATTAGATTAGATTGATTAAAAGGAATGAAGTAGAGTGTGAGTACCCTTGCAAGGACCATGCAAACTGAATTTTTCAAAACTTCCCATCGGTCTCTGAAGAGAAAAAAAGATCAGTGCAGCCAAATGTAGGCCCCTTACAATCAGAAATGAGGGAATTTGCAATGGAGAACAAAGATGGCAGACCAATTAAATGCAAACAGTGGTCCATTCACAAACTAGGATACAAATAATGTCCCAAAAACGTAGGGGAATACAGGGTCGACTGAGAGGGAGAAATGGAGCAAAATTAGTAGGAGAATGGTGTCCGAGTTTACAGGAGCAGAAATGTCTTGCTACAATTGTACAGGAACTTGGTGACACCACATATGGTGTTTTGGGTGGTGTTTAGGTCTCTTTATCTGAGGAATGATGATCTGGCTATAGTGCAGTGCAACAGAGGTTTACCAGACTGTTTCCTGGTATGGCAGGACTAACATATTATGGGAGATTGGATTGGTTAGGATTATATTTTCTGGAGTTTAGAAGAATGAAAGGGCAATCTTAAAGAAACCTCTAAACATTTAATAGGACTAATCAGGGTAAACACAGTTTAAGGATAATAGGATAGACCATTCAGGACTGAGATGAGACATTTCTTTACCCAGAAAATGGTGAGCCTTTGAAATTCTCAGCCACAAAGTTGTTGAAGCTAAAAGTGTTGCATGTTTTCAAGAGGACTTCTATATTGTTTTGGGCTAAAAAGATCCAAATGTATGGGGGAAGAAAGCAGGAGCAGGGTACTGAGTTGGACAGTCAGCCATGACCGTTTTGAATGGTGGAGCAGACTTGAAAAGCCTAATAACCTACTCCTCCTATATTACTTACCACATGCAATGATAGGTGGACAAAGTCAGAAGTCACATGAAACCAAGTTCTAAGTGTCTTCACCATGACACCAGGTTGTAGTCCAGAAGGTTTATTCGAAATCTCAAGCTTTCGGAGCGCTGCTCCTTTGTCAGGTGAAGACACTTAGAACTTGGTTTCATGTGACTTCTGATGTCCCACATGCCAATGTAACTTTAAAAATAACTTTGCAACATTTTCTGTTATTTGAGAAAAGGGAATTTTAAATTCTGGAATTTCGCTGCTGTAACCTACTTGAAAAGTTAACAGCGTCCAGCGTCTTGCTCCTGTCTTGTATCCGTATCACATGTTGCTATATGTGGGGGAAGAAAAAAGGAAACCACCTTGCTTTGTATACACAGTTTAGTAATTCCTCACCTGATTTTAGATAATATGTTGTAAGGGCAGTATGAACTTGTTTTTAGGTTAGATATCTATTGTTGGTACTTTTAGTCTCACAATTTTAACGTTTTACAGGTTAGAAGTAGTTGTAAAAATAATAATATTCAGAGTATTATTCAGTGCAATATTGTAATTTTTCATATTACTTATAAAGGTTGGAATCTTTAAGTTTAGTATATGCCTGTAACTAAATTCTGAAATTTTTAGCCTCAGTCTGATTATCTTTTTCAGCCTTTCAATTTACATAGAGATTGAACTTTTTGGTTAAGTGGAAACACTAAAGAATGTTTGAGTATGGTACAGAAAGAAACAGTGCCATAGCAGTGAATAGATCAATCAAAAACATACTTTGATTCTTTTCAACCTTTAGGATTTTATAACGTGTTTGAGAAACGTGTACCGTGAATACATCTGAGAAAGTGTTTCACTTGAGGATATTGTTTAACAATCTTGTAGGGTGCTAGCTTTGTCAGGCTCCAAGTTGTTGATTTAACTTTTTGTTCTCACTTATTTAACTGTAGAAGTTTTTTTTCATTTGAAGTGTTGGGAATTGGTATGGTTAATGTGCATAACGTAATGTCACTGTAACATTTTAGACAGTTAATGGTACCCATGGTTTCCTCATTCCATCTCATTTAAAACTTTAGGAGCTAAATCATTGCTTATTTTGCTCCCCAGTTAATTATTTATTGTTACTAGCGCCACAGTTTGAGAAATCATCTTGACTATCAGCAAGAAAACTTGAAACTAGTGAAACATAGTAAAATCAAAATTAGAATTAATTTTCTTGTGGGCTGGTTTTTGTGTTTCTCTTTCCAGCTGTTAGTTCAATACTGAGTTACTCTGTTCAGGAAAAAAATAGCTAAACAAATATTTTAAATTTTGCACAATGCATTATGTGTCCTTGTATATCTACAGGTCTGTGAAAAATAAACCAGCATTTTGACCTCAATCAGTGCAATGTGTACATGCAAAGTCTAAATAGTTAATTCAGTGGTTTAGTCTTGGTTGCTGCTGTTACTTATTTGGGTTTTAATTGTATTATACTAGAGGTTGATTTGCTTATAGAATCATACAGTACAGGAGAGATCCTTTGGCCCATCAAATTTGTACTGTTTATATATAAAAAAAAACTGCCTACAACTGTCACACTTTTTCACAATAGACCCATAGACTTGAATATTATTACACTTAGTGTCCATCTAAATATTTTTGGAGGGTTGTGCGGTTACCCACATCAAGTAACCTCCCCAGGCAGTGTATTCCAGACACCGACTACCATCTCAGTAAAAGAAAAGTTTTTTTTTCTCATCCCCTCAACATCCTGCCTTTCATTTTAAAAGTGTGCCTCCTTGTACTTGATTCTTTGACTAAGGAACCAGCAGCTTTCTATCCACCCATCCATGCACCACATAATCTTGTACACTTCCATCAGATGTCCACTCAATCTTCTCTGTTCCAATAAAAACAACCCTTGCTTAACCAATGCCTCTTCTTGGCTGAAATGTTTCTTTCCCAGAATCATCCTGATGAATGAGCTCTTCACCACCTTCAGTGCTGCTCATGCTTCTGTGTAATGTTATTTGCATGAGAGCTGCAGCAGTTGACGTTGGCCAAAATGTCAAAACTATTTGAATATTTTAATTTAGAAATGACTGGCAGAACACATGATAGAAGTTATTATCAAACGCCGGGCCTCTTAAGTGTCTTCGGTGCTCTTGTGCCAAGGTAGCAGACTTTTAGTAATACATGATAAGCAATTTTTATTCAATGAGCAACATTGGCCAGGCCATTATTTGCACATCCTTAATGACTATTTAGCAGATGGCCTTGAACTGCGCAGTGATTTGGATCGAGGTGCATCGCAATACTGTTAGGAAAGGAATTCCAGGATTTTGACCCAGGTACTTTGAAGGAATTGTGATTATAAATGGTCTGTGGGTTTAAGGCGAGTCAACAGGAGATGGTATTTCCATGGATCTGCCACCTTTGTCTTTCTAGGTGACAGAGGTAATGTTTGGACGAGGTAATTGAAGGAACCTTGGAGAGTTGCTGCATCACACTTGCTGTCACTGTGATGGATGAGGTGTTAATCCAGCGATTTTGTTTGTCTTGGGTAGTGTGAAGCTTCTTGAGTTTTGTTGGACATGCCTCAATCCAGGCAAGTAGAGAGTATTCCATTATAGGTAGTTTTTCTGTAACATGATTGTTGCATTCTTGTGCAACCCTGCATTATAGAAGAATTGCTCCTTAGAAACAGCACTTAAAATGTTGGTGAATTAATCACTTCACAGCCAACACGCGTTTTAAACATTTGCCTTTTAGAAAGTCTCCCCAATTTATCAATTGCGTTACAGCAGAACCATTTGTACGCTCAATCTGCCTAGAGAAGAAATCTTTCCTTCTCTGTGTTAAATTTACACTTGTTAATTCTGAAACTATGCCCTCTGGTCCTAGTCTGTCTCGCAAGGGGGAGTATCCTCTCAGCATTTATTCTCTCGAGATCTTTAAGAATCATGTATGGTTTTATGAATACACCTCTCATTCTTCTAAACTCCTAAGAGGTTGCACTCCCAACTTGTTTAACCTTTGATTACAAAACAATCCTTCCCTACTGGGAATCATCCAAGTGAACCTTCTCTGAACTGCCTGCTATTAAACAATATCTTTCTTTAAATGTTATGGCCAAAGCATTTAGAATTGTGGGATTGGCAGTTAGGGCAGTTGAATGTTCCTCCTGCAGAATGTGGGAAGTCAGGGTCCCCACTAGTGTTCCAGCTGACTGCATCTGTGGGAAGTGCACCCAACTCCAGCTCCTCGACAACTGCATTAGGGAACTGGAGCTGGATGAACTTCCAATCATTTGGGAAGTGGAGGGGTGTTATTAAGAGGAGTTTTAGGGAGGTAGTCATACCTCAGATGCAAGAAAAAGGCGGATGGGTTACAGTCAGGGGATGGAAAGGGAACTGGCAGGCAGTATAGGGAATCCCTTTGGCCGTTATCCAAAATTGAAACTTGTTTTTGAAGGTTACTGATGGGGGGGTGGGAAGGGGAGGGTGCAACTTACCAGCAGTAAGTCATGGGATACAGGTCTCCGGCACAGTCTGTTTGTTTCTGTTGCTCAGAAGGGAAGTGGGGAGATGAGCAGAGTATTGGGAACTTTGTTTAGGGGGACAGGTAGGAGGTTCTATGGGAACATGAGAGAGACACGGTTGGTGTTGCCTCCCAGGTTGCAAGAATTCACTGGCAAACAAGAAAGTGGTTGAAAGTGTGCCTACTTCAACGCCAGGAGCATCCGGAATAAGATAGGTGAATTTGCAGCATGGGCTGGTACCTGGGATTTCGATGTTGTGACCATTTTGGAGACATAGAGCAGGGACAGGAATGGTTGTTGCAGGTGCCAGAATTTAGATGTTTCAGTAAGAACAGAGAAGATGGTAAAAGAGGGAGAGGTGTGCCACTGTTAGTCGAGGACTATATTACAGTGGCAGAAAGGATGTTTGAGGATTCATCTACTGAGGTAGTATGTGCTGAGGTTAGAAACAGCAAAGGTCGGGGGGGGGTTTACCTTTGTTGAGAGTTTTCTATAAGTCTGAGTAGTTGCAGAGATGTAAAGGAAAGAAGAGCAAAATTAATTCTGGATAGGAGCGGAGTAACAGGGTAGTTTTTATGGTGTACTTTAGCTTTTCAAATATTGACTGGAAATACTATAGTTCGAGTACTTTAGATGGGTCAGTTTTTGTCACCATATTCCACCCTGACCTTAAATTTACCTGGACCATCTCTGACACCTCCCTCCCCTTCCTGGACCTCTCCATCTCCAATAATGATGACCGACATTTTTTACAAACCTACCGACTCCCACAGCTACCTGGATTATACCTCTTCCCACCCTATCGCTTGCAAAAATGCCATCCCGTATTCCCAATTCCTCTGTTTCCACCGTATCTGCTCCGAGGAGCACCGGTTCCACCACAGAACGCACCAAATGGCCTCCTCCTTTAGAGACCGCGATTTCCCTTCCCACGTGGTCGTCCACATCCCGCACCTCTGCCCTCAGACCCCACCCTTCCAATCGTAACAAGGACAGAACGCCCCTGGTGCTCACCTTCCACCCTACCAACCTTCGCATAAACCAAATCATTCGCCGACATTTCTGCCACTTCCAAAAAGATCCCACCACCAGGGATATATTTCTCTCCCCACCCCTTTCTGCCTTCCGCACAGACCATTCCCTCCGTGACTACCTGGTCAGGTCCACGCCCCCCCTACAACCCACCCTCCCATCCTGGCAGCTTCCCCTGCCACCGCAGAACTGTAAAACCTGTGCCCACACCACTTCCCTCACCTCAATCCAAGGCCCTAAAGGAGCCTTCCACATCCATCAAAGTTTTACCTGCACATCCATTAATATCACTATTGTATCAGTTGCCCCCGATGCGGTCTCCTCTATATTGGGGAGACTGGGCGCCTCCTAGCAGAGCGCTTTAGGGAACATCTCCGGGACACCCGCACCAATCAACCACACCACCCCGTGGCCCAACATTTCAACTCCCCCTCCCATTCTGCCGAGGACATGGAGGTCCTGGGCCTCCTTCACCGCCGCTCCCTCACCATCAGATGCCTGGAGGAAGAACGTCTTATCATTTGCCTTGGAACACTTCAACCCCAGGATATCAATGTGGACTTCAACAGTTTCCTCATTTCCCCTTCCCCCACCTCACCCTAGTTCCAAACTTCCAGCTGAACACTGTCCCCATGACTTGTCTGGACTTGTCCTACCTGCCTATCTCCTTTTCCGCCTATCTCCTTTTCCACCTATCCACTTCACCTTCTCCTCCTTGACCTATCACCTTCATCCCCTCCCCCACTCACCTATTGTACTCTATGCTACTTCTCCCCACCCCCACCCTCCTCCAGCTTATCTCTCCATGCTTCAGGCTCTCTGCCTTTATTCCTGATGAAGGGCTTTTGCCCGAAACGTCGATTTCGCTGCTCGTTGGATGCTGCCTGAACTGCTGTGCTCTTCCAGCATCACTAATCCAGAATCTGGTTTCCGGAATCTGCAGTCATTGTTTTTACCTTTTGTTCAATGTGTGCAGGATGGTTTCCTGACGCAGTATGTAGACAAGTCAACAAGGGCCAAGGCCACATTGGATTTGGTACTGGGTAATGAACCCAGCCAGGTAGGTGAGCACTTTGGTGATCGTGACCAACATTTGATTATGTTTACTTTATCAATGGAAAGAGATAGGTATATACCACAGACAAGAGTTACAGCTGGGGAAAAGGCAATCATGATGCGATTAGGCAAGATTTAGGGTGCTTAGGAATGGGAAGGAAACTGCAGGAGATGGGCATAATTGAAATTTGGAGCTTATTCAAGGGACAGCTACTGTGTATCCTTGATAAGTATCTACCTGTCGGGCAGGGAGGTAGTTGTCAGGAGAAGGAGCCGTGGTTTACTAAAGAAGTTGAATCTTTTGTCAAGAGGAAGAACGAGGCTTATGTTAGGGTGATGCCTGAAGGCTCAGTTAGGACATTAACTGGAAGTTACAAGTTAATCAGGAAAGACCTAAAGAGAGCTAAGAAGAGCCAGGAGGGGACATGAGAAGTCGTTGGCAGATAGAATCAAGGAAAATTCTAAAGCTTTCTATCTGTATATCAGGAATAACAGAATGACGAGGGAAAGGTTACGGCAAGTTTTGCGTGGTCAGACCAGGTAGGCAAAACGCTAAATGAATGTTTTTTGTCAGTATTCATACTGGAAAAAGACTTTTTTGATGAGAATACTGAGGTTACAGGCCATGAGACCAGATGGGATTGAGGTTCACAAGGAGGTGGTGTTAGCAATTCTGGAAAGTGTGAAAATAAAAAGGTCCCCTGGGCCGGACGAGATTTATCTGAGGATTCTCTGGGAATCCAGGGAGGAGATTGAAGAGCCTTTGGCTTTGATTTTTATGTCATCGTTGTCTACAGGAATAGTGCCAGAACACTGGAGGATAGCAAATGTTGTCCTCTCGTTCAAGGAGAGTAGAGACAACCCTGGTAATTATAGACCAGTGAGCCTCAGTTCGGTTGTGGGTAAAGTGTTGGAAAGGTTACAAGAGAGAGGATTTATAATCATCCAGAGAGGAATAATTTGATTAGTCAATATGGTTTTGTAAAGGTAGGTCAGGTCTCGCAAACCTTACTGAGTTCTTTTGAGATGGTGACCAAACAAGTGGTTGAGGGTAAAGCAGTTGATGTGTGTGTATATGGGTTTCAGTAGGCATTTGATCAGGTTCCCCACGGTTGGTTATTGCAGAAAATTTGGAGGCGTGGGATTGAGGGTGATTTAGCAGTTTGGATCAGAAATTGGCTAGCTGAAAGAAGATGGGGTGGTGGGGGTTGATGGGAAATATTCATCCTGGAGTTCAGTTACTAGTGTTACACAGGGATCTGCTTTGGTCCACTGCTGTCATTTTCATAAATTACCTCAATGAGGGTTTAAAAGGATGGGTTAGAAAGTTTATGGATGGCACAAAGGTCAGTAGAGTTGTGGATAGTGCTGAAAGATTTTGCAGGTTACAGAGGGATATTGATAAGCTGCAGAGCTGGACTGAGAGGTAGCAAATGGAGTTTAATGTGGAAAAGTGTGAGATGATTTGCTTTGGAAGGAGCAACAGGAATGCAGAGTACTGGGCTAATGGTAAGATCCTTGCTACTGTAGATAAACAGAGATGAGATTAGATTAGATTAGATTTCCTACAGTATGGAAACAGGCCCTTCGGCCCAATAAGTCCACAATGACCCTCTGAAGAGTAACTCACCCATACCCCTACATTTACCCCTTACCTAACACCACGGGCAATTTAGCATGGCCAATTCACCTGACCCGTACATCTTTGGACTGTGGGAGGAAACCAGAGCACCCGGAGGAAACCCACTCAGACATGGGGAGAACGTGCAAACTCCACACAGCCAGTCGTCTGAGGCGGGAATTGAACCCGGGTCTCTGGTGCTGTGAGGCAGCAGTGCTAACCGCTGTGCCACCGTGCCGCCCACACGGTGACTTAATCGAGTTGTAGAAGATAATTGGAGGGTTAGGTAGGGTGGACAGTGAGAGCCTTTTTCCTCAGATGGTGATGGCTAGCATGAGGAGACATAGCTTTAAATTGAGGGGTGTTAAATATAGGTCAGATGTCAGAAGTTGTTTCTTTACTCTGAATAATAGGGGTGTGGAACACCCTGCCTGCAATAGTAGTAGACTCACCAACTTTAAGGGCATTTAAATGGGCATTGGATAAACATATGGATGAAAATGGAATAGTGTAGGATAGATAGGCTTCAGATTGGTTCCACAGGTCAGCTCAGCATCGTGGGCCATTGGGCCTATACTGCGCTGTAATGATCTAGCTACGAAAACTGGTCTCTCCTGATGGTTCTTAATTCCTGGAGAAAGTGAGGACTGCAGATGCTGGAGATCAGAGCTGAAAATGTGTTGCTGGAAAAGCGCAGCAGGTCAGGCAACATCCAAGGAACAGGAGAATCGACGTTTCGGGCATAAGCCCTTCTTCAGGAATCCGGACTCGGTACTTAATTCCTCTCCAGTATACTTTAGTATGAAAGGAATGATTAAAATATCTTGCACTTAAAGACTGATGCAAAGTACCTGTTTAACTCCTCCGCCGCCACTTCAGTAATCCAGCTGCAATCCCATCAGCACCTGTACAGTTGCAGTTAGATTTCCCTGCCTTTATATTCCAACTCCTTTGAAATATGCACCAATATTCCATTAGCCTTCCTGATTACTTTGTGTGTGTATATGCAAGCTTTCTGTGCCCAAGTACCCCAAGTCTATGGTGCAGATTTCTGTAGCTTTTCTCCATTTAAATAAAAGTGTTCTTTTGTTCTCCTTCTAAAATGAACAACTTCACATTTTCCCACATTGTACTCCAACCCTGGTCACTTTTTATTTAACTGTATTAGAAAGAACAAATTCTGGTAATTACCTCGTTGCTGTTTGAGGTTTTGCTGCGTGCTAATTGGCTACTGACAGGTCCCTGAAAGAGAGAACATCGGTGGATAAGGTGGTTAAGATTGCACAAAACATGCTTGCCTTCATCCGCAGGGCATTGAATATAAAAGTTGGCAAGTTACATTACACCTGAACAAAGCTTTAATACTACCACTTTTGGAATATTGCATGCAGTTCTGGTCACCACACTACCATAAAGGTGTTTATGGTTTGGAGGGTATGCAGAGAAGATTCACCAGGGTGTTGCCTGGTCTGAAGGGTTTTAGTTTTGAGGAGCGGTTGGATAAGGCTGCGTCCACGAGCTCTAGTCTCCCCGCCATTGGAAACAACTTCCCAGCGTGCACCCATTCTAAGCCATGCATTATCTTGTAAGTTTCTATTAGAGCTCCCCTCAACCTTTCTAAACTCTAATGAATTCAATCCCAGGATCCTCAGCCATTCATCATATGTTAGGCCTACCATTCCAGGGATCATCCGTGTGAATCTCTACTAGTCACGCTCCAGTGTCAGTATGTTCTCCTTGAGGTGTGGGGCCCAAAACTGGACACAGTATTCTAAATGGGGCCTAACGAGAGCTTTATAAAGTCTCAGAATCACATCGCAGCTTTTGTACTCCAACCCTCTTGAGATAAATGTCAAGATAAATGACGTAAATGGTAGCTAGAGAGCGAATAGGGCTCCTCAAAGATCAGCAAGGCAGCTTTTGTGTGGAGATGGAGGAGATACTAAATGAGTATTTTGCATCAGTGTTTACTGCGGATAAGGACATGGAAGATATAGAATGTGGGGAAATTGATGGTGACATCTTGAAAAATAGGCGGAGATGGGTACTGCAGATGCTGGAGATTAGAGTCCAGATTAGAGTGGTGCTGGAAAAGCACAGCAGATCAGGCAGCATCTGAGGAGTAGGAAAATCGTTGTTTTGGACAAAAGCTCTTCATCAGGAAAAATGTCCATATTACAGAGCAGAAAGTACTGGATGTCTTGAAATGCATAAAGGTGGATAAATACCCAGGACCTGATCAGCTGTGGGAAGCTAGGAAAATGATTGCTAGGCCCCTTGCTGAGATATTTGTATCATTGATAGTCACAAGTGAGGTGCCAGAAGACTGGAGGTTAGCTAACATGGTACCATTATTTAAGAAAGGTGATAACATGCCAGGGAACCGTAGATGGGTGAGCCTGATATCAGTGGTGGGCAAGTTGTTGGAGGGAATCCTAAGGGTCAGGATTTACACATATTTGGAAAGGCAATGGCTGCTTAGAGATTGTCAGCATGGCTTTGTGCGTGGGAAATCATGTCACATGGAAAAAGTAACAAAGAGAAATAATGACGGCAGAGCGGTGGGTGTGTTATATATAGACCTCAGTAAGGCATTTGACAAGGTTCACCATAGGAGACTGGTCAGTAAGGTTGGATCTCTTAGAATACAGGGAGAACTAGCCATTTGGATACAGAACTCTCTCAAAATGTAAAAGAACAGAAGGTGGTGGAGGAGGGTTGTTTTTCAAACTGGAGTCCTGTGGAGTGCCACAAGGATCAGTGCTGTGTCCACTACTTTTTATCACTTACATAAATGATTTGGATGTGAGCATAGTAGGTATAGTTAGTAAGTTTGCAGATGACACCAAAATTGGAGGTGTAGTGGACAGTGAAGGAGGTTACCTCCTATTACAATGGGATCTTGGTCAAATGGGCCATGGGCTGAGGAGTGGTAGATGGAGTTTAATTCAGATAAATGCGTGATGCTGCATTTTGGGAAAGCAAATCTTCGCAGGACTTATACACTTAATGGTAAGGTCCTAGGGAGTGTTGCTGAACAAAGAGACCTTGGAGTGCAGGTTCATAGCTCCTTGAAAGTGGAGTTGCAGGTAGATAGGATAGTGAAGAATGCATTTGGTATGTTTTCCTTTATTGGTCAGAGTATTGAGTACAGGAGTTGGGAGGTTATGTGGCTGTACAGGATGTTGATTAGACCACTTTTGGAATATTGTGTGCAATTCTGGTGTCCTTCCTATTGGAAAGATGTTGTGAAACTTGAAAGGGTTCAGAAAAGATTTACAAGGATGTTGCTAGGGTTGGAGGATTTGAGCTATAGGGAGAGGCTGAATAGACTGGGGCTGTTCTCCCTGGAGCATTGAAGGATGACTTCACAGAGGTTTATAAAATCATGAGAGGCATGGATAGAATAAATGGACAAAGTCTTTTCCCTGGGATGGGGGAGACCAGAACTAGAGGGTATAGGTTATGGGTGAGAGGGGAAAGATCTCAAAGGGACCTAAGCGGCAACATTTTCAGAGGGTGTTGCGTGTGTGGAATGGGCTGCCAGCAGAAGTCGTAGAGGCTGGTACAATTGCAACATTTAAAAGATATCAGGATGAGTATATGAATAGGAAGTCTTTGGAATGAAATGGACCAAGTGCTGGCAAATGGGACTAGATTAGGCCATGGACGAGTTGGACCGAAGGGTCTGTTTCCGTACTGTACATTTCTATGATTCTAAACTTGGATTGTCTTCACTGGAAAGATGGTGACTGACCTGCTATATATCTTCAAAATTAGGAGAGGCATAGATAGGATTGATTGTCAGAGGCACTTTCCTAGGAAAAATCTTTTTGTACAGAGGGTGGTGGGTTATGGAAGAAGGCACATTAGCAATATTTAGGCTAGATTGTATCGACACGAATGGGCCGGAGGGCTTGTTCCTGTGCTGTACTGAATTGTGTGTACCAGTGACTATATTTCAGAAGTATTTCATTGGCTGTAAAGCACTTTCAAATGTCATGTTATGGTGAAAGTTGCTACATAAATGTGTATGTCTGTACTTGGCAAAATTTCTTATTGAAGAACGTATCCAAACGTCTTTTAAACCTTGTCACTATAGCCATATTCAACACTTCCTTTAGAAGTCCATTCCAACCAAGAACCACTCTTAGCAAAAAAAAAATTATGCCCCCAATCTTGAAATCCGCCACGCTAGGAAAAAAAACATCTGCCATTTACCTTATCTATACCTCTCATGATTTTATCAGCCTGTATAAACTAACCCCTAAACCTCCTACGTTCCAGTGAAAAAAGTCTCAGCCTCTCCTTATAACTCAAACCGTCCATTCTCAGCAACATCCTGGGAATTTTTTTTCTGAATCCTCTAGTTCAATAGTATCCTTCCTATAACAATGGTGATAGTTAGACAATATGTTGAAGGTGTTAGCCCCCATGTTCTCTGTGTATGACCTGATGTTTAGATTGATTCTAATCTAAAAAGTGAGATAAGAGTTTTACATAAATTCATGCAGTTTTTGAGCTCAGAGTTCTACATGAATGTATGTCGTTTTTGAGCAAAGTGCAATGTAACTCTGCAAGTACAAATTCACCACAGAAAATGTGTGCATGTGGGTCTTTGTGTGTGTGTGTGTGTGTGTGTGTGGTGAGTGCAGAGTCTGTGAGGGGGTGTATGTGTGGGAGTGTGTGTCTATAAGGGTGTGTGTGCGCGTCTGTGTGTACCTGTGTCCATACTCACTATACACATACACACTCTCTCACACTCAACCCCCACCCCAGACAGACACATGCACACAGACAGACAGAGGCATGATTTTCCACGCATAAAGCCATGTTGACTATCTTTAATTAGTTCTTGCCTTTCCAAATGCATGTAAGTACTGTCCATCCAAATCCCTTCCAACAAACTACAATAACCTGCACAGTGATTGCAAGTTTTGAGAAGATTTGTAGTTCAGGTTGAGGTTCTGAATATAGGTTTGTTTGCTGAGCTGGAAGGTTCATTTTCAGACATTTCGTCACCATACCATATAACATCTTCAGTGAGCTTCCGAATGAAGCACTGGTGGTGTAACCTGCTTTCTAATTATATGGTTGACTTTCCTTGGGTTGGTGATGTCAATCCTCCCAACATCCACAAATGAAGTTGCATTAGAACATTATTCCAATGTGCAACACACACTGCAGCACAGAGGAACTATGCAGAGCAAAGGAAAATCCCTATACAATGCATTCAAAAAGAATGGATACCCAATGAGCACAGTCCGCTGATTTCTGAGCAACAAACCCAAACAAGAAGACAAAACATATCTAGAAACCCTAGCCACTCTGCCCTACATTGAAGACATCTCGGAAATGACTGTCAGACTACTCAGACCCCTTGACATCATGGTAGTCCACAAACCCGTCAACACACTAAAACAGTAGCTAATGAACTTGAAAGACCCAGTACAGACAACAAGCAAAACTCATATCATTTACAAAATATCTTGCAAGAACTATAACAAACACTATATTGTACAAACAGGCAGAAAACTAGCCACAAAACGACATGATCCCCTCTTACTAATATCCTTACATACGGATGAGGAAGGACACCTTCGATTGGGCCAACACGTCCATCCTAGGACAAGCCAAACAGTGACATGCATGAGAATTCCTAGTAGCATGGCATTCCAACTGGAACTCTATCATCAAACACATCAACTTGTGATCCCATTTACCACCCCCTGAGAGAAAGATCATGAAATAACATCACCGTAGGAATTGGTGTCACCACAGGAAATGACATCATCAACCCAAGAAAAGTTAAACATATAAAATTAAACTGCAGGGTGCTTCATTCAGAGGTTCACTTAAAGATATTATCTCCTATGGTGACGTAACGTCTGAAAATGAACCTTCCAGCTGAGCAAGCAAACCTCCATCCTGCCCAGTGCCCAGTTTGGGTTCCGCCAGAACGACTCAGCTCCTGGCCTCATTACAGCCTTGAGTCAAACATTAACAAAACAGTTGAATTCTGGAGGTGAGGTGAGAGTGACTTTGATATCAAGGCTGCATTTGACAGAACATGGAATCAAGGAGCCCGAGCAAAACTCTAATCAATGGGTATCAAGAGGCGAGCTTTCCAATGTTTGGAGTACAGATGGACACATTAGAAGATGATTGTGGTTGTTGAAGGTCAGTCATTTCACCTCCAAGGTATCCCCACAGAAGTTCCTCAGTTTCGTGTCCTAGACCCAGCCATCTTCAGCTGCTTCATCAGTGACCATTATTCCATCATAAAGTCCAAAGTGGGGATGTTCCTTAATGATTGCACAGGGCTGTTAAGTGAAAGCAGGCCATTATTTCATCCTCTTCTATCTTGATGTCTTTGGTGTTCGTGGATGCATTGGTGATTATTTTCCAAAGTTTGATAGGTTCGGGATCAGTTCCTGCAGATTGGAGGGTGGCTAATGTTCCACTTTTTAAGAAAGATGGGAGAGAGAAAGCAGGAAATTATAAACCAGTTAGTCTGACCTCAGTGGTGGGAAAGATGCTGGAGTCTATTATAAAGGATGAAATTACGACACATTTGGATAGTAGTAACAGGATAGGTCAGAGTCAGCATGGATTTATGAAGGGAAATCATGCTTGACTAATCTTCTGGAATTTTTGGAGGATGTAACTATGAAGATGGACGAGGGAGATCCAGTAGATGTGGTGTACCTGGACATTCAGAAAGCTTTTGATAAAGTCCCACATAGGAGGTTAGTGAGCAAAATTAGGGCGCATGGTATTGGGGGCAAAGTACTAACTTGGAATGAAAGTTAGTTGGCTGACAGGAAACAAAAAGTTGTGATAAACGGCTTCATTTCAGAATGGCAGGCAGTGACCAGTGGGATACCGCAGGGATCAGTGCTGGGACCGCAGCGTTTTACAATATATACTAATGATATAGAAGATGGTATTAGTAATAACATTAGCAAATTTGCTGATGGTACCAAGCTGGGTGGTAGGGTGAAATGTGAGGAGGATGTTAGGAGATTACAGGGTGACCTGGACAGATTAGGTGAGTGGTCAGATGCATGGCAAATGCAGTTTAATGTGGATAAATGTATGGTTATCCACTTTGGTGGCAAGAACAGGAAGGCAGGTTACTACCTAAATGGAATCAATTTAGGTAAAGGGGCAGGACAAAGAGATCTGGGTGTTCTTGTACACCAGTCAATGAAGGTAAGCATGCAGGTACAGCAGGTAGTGAAGAAGGCTAATAGCATGCTGGCGTTCATAACAAGAGGGATTGAGTAAAGAAGCAAAGAGGTTGTACAGGGCCCTGGTGAGACCAGACCTGGAGTATTATGTGCAGTTCTGGTCTCCAAGTTTGAGGAAAGACATTCTGGCTATTGAGGGAGTGCAGCGTAGGTTCACGAGGTCAATTCCTGGAATGGCGGGACTACCTTACGGTGAAAGACTGGAGCGACTGGGCTTGTATACCCTTGAGTTTAGAAGACTGAGAGGGGATCTGATTGAGACAAATAAGATTATTAAAGGATTGGACACTCTGGAGGCAGGAAACATGTTTCCGCTGATGGGTGAGTGCCAAACCAGAGGACACAGCTTAAAAGTACGGAGTGGACCATGTAGGACAGAGCTGAGAAGAAACTACTTCACCTAGAGAGTGGTGGCTGTGTGGAATGCTCTGCCCCAGAAGGCATGGAGGCCCAGACTCTGGATTCATTTAAGAAAGAGTTGGATAGAGCTCTCAAGGATCATGGAATCAAGGGTTATGGAGGTAAAGCAGGAACAGGATACTGATTAAGGATGATCAGCCATGATCATATTGAATGGTGGTGCAGGCTCGAAGGGCAGAATGGCCTACTCCTGCACCTATTGTTTATTGTTCAGGAATTCTTGGGTGGAATGGATGGAGTGGCGTGAGTCTTCAACTAAGTGTTTTGGTCTTCGGTAGAGTTCCTTGGCTAATCTGTATGTTGGTGTTCCGGGGAGCGATATTATAGGTCCGAGGGGGACTCCTGGTTTGTGAACTTTGGGTAGTCCATAAAAGCATGGTATGTTGAATCCATATGATTTCATTTTTTTTGGAAGTCTGTCTTGTTTAATTCGCCTGATTTCTGAAGTTCTTTGAGTAAGGCTGTGATTCAGTTCTCTAGTTGTGGGTCGGGTCTGTTGTAACCTGTTGGTAAGTGTTGGTATCCGCAAGCAGTGAGTTCACTTTCTCATAGTGCAGTGGAACCTTGAATATCCAAATTTCAGATTATTTAGACATGATTGCAAGATTCCGCTGCTTTGCTAAAATGTGCTATCCAGTATTCAATTAACTGGATAAAATACTCTCCGCCTGTGGTGGTCGGATAATTGAGGTTCCTCCGTCATCTCTTCTGTTTAAAATGATGGTCATACGTCCTTTGTCTCTAGGTAGGATTACAATGTTTTTGTCTTTTTTGAGTCCTTTTAGTGCTTTCCCTGCTTGTATATTCAGTGTGTTTCCTTCCTATTTCCTGCTTAATGTTAATGCAACTGTCCAACTGATGGTCTGTTGGGGTTTCTTCTGTGAGTCTGTTGTCTTTCCGTATTGATTCTAATGCTGCCTGGAAGTCCTTTTTGTCTGTGTCTCTGTAGTTGTAGTTTAACTCTCATTTGGTCGCTTTTTCTGTATCTGTTAGAGGTTGGTCTGATAAGATTTTTTTTATCCAAGCTTCTCTGTTGTGTTAATGTTCGTATTTGTGAACTTGTCCAGTTTTTCCTGGAGGGCTAATTTTTTTGTTTTGTGTTTGCTGCTGTTTGATGTTTATCATTCGTTCTGGTGTGTCTGTTCATTCAGCGAGTGAAGTTTTTGACGCGAAATTTCATGGTTGTATTTATGGAGTTGGTTTTTAAGGGGCCATATTCTCTCCCCAGTTACTCTTTTGTATTTGTAGAATCTCTTTGGAATCTCCTTCATGGGCAACTTTCTCAAGAACCTTTTATGACATATGGAGTTGAATTGAGGGTACATGAGGAAATTAGCATAAGTATGTCATGTTATTCTGAAGAGATGTTAATCAATTCTAATAATCATAACACCACAGGGCAATGACTTAACATGGTTACTGATCAAGAAAACATCCCTAATGATATAAACCAGATCAACAGTGCCTCACCTCTTGGTTGTCAGTTAATGGTAATGAACCTTCTAACCACCATTAACTCTTGAGCACCCAGAATAAAATACAGCCTCCTTTTTGCACCCCTTTGTATCCCGCACTAGAGGAAATCACTTATTTCATGCTGATTAGTGTCATTACCCTATTTCCTGTTAAGTTGTATGTACTGTTGATGGAAATTCATTGAAGTTATTATCTGCAGCTTGCTGGAATCAATATACGAGCAGGGTGCACATGTCTTAGATTCCTAATCTCCACATCCAAGAGATTATTCTGATATGTCTTTGTCTTCAAGCATTCCCCCCCCCCCCCCCCCCCCCCCCCCCCCCCGCCCCACCCCACCACCACCACCACCAAAACATAGCTTATCCTAATTGTATTCTGTCACTCTGTCCAGTCTCCTCTGGCTAGGATTTATTGATTGTATTCAGGGCATTTTCCTGGAACAATATATGGATCCAATCAGGAAGTGGGCTATTTTGTATTTGGGATTGTATAATGCAATAGCTTTAATAAATAATCTGACTAAGAGACCTCCCCCACGGCATAGTAACCAATACATGGTAGAATTTAGAATTCAGTTTGAGTGTGAGAAACATAGGTCAGAAATAACTGTGCTAAACTTAAATGAGTGACCACATAAGGATGATGGTTGAGTTAGTTGAAGTGGACTGGGGAAGGAGTTGGGAAAAATAGAGGACTGCAGATGGTATAGAGTGGAGTTGATGAGTGTGGTGCTAGAAAAGCACAGCCGGTCAGGCAGCATATGAGCAGGAGAATTAATGTTTTCGAGCATGGTTTATAAGGAGTGAAACTCCAAGCGTTTGCAATTTCAAATAAACCTGTTCAACTATAGCTTGGTGTCACTTGACTTTTGACCTTATCCACTCCAGTCCAACTCCGGCAGCTCCACATTAAATGGACAGTAAGAGCTTATTTAAATATATAATGGAAAAAGAGGCCAAAGTTCATGTATGCCTCAGAGAGAAAGAGGCTTGGGATATAATGAGGAGGAGTCAGGAAATGGTAGAGGAGATACAGTATATCTTTATGGTAGAGTCATAGTCATACAGTATGGAAACAGACCTCTTGGTCCAATTCATCTGCACTGACGAGACATCCCAATCTGACATACTCCGATTTGTCAGCAGGCCCATATCCTTCTAAATCCTGCCCATTCAGATGCCTCTTAAATGTTGTAATTGTGCCCACTTTCACCACTTCTTCTGGCAGCTCATTTTATGCACACTCTACCTTCTGCTTCAAAACGTTATCCCACAGGTCCTTTTTTAAATCTTTCCCTTCTCACCTTGAACCTATGTCCTCTAGTTTTGGACTCCACCACTCAAGGAAAAAGACCTTGACAATTCACCCTATCTATGTCCCTCATGATTTTATCAACCTCTGTAAGATCACCCCTCAGCCACTGATGCTCCAGGGAAAGTCAACAGCCTATTTGGCCTTCCCTGTAGCTTGAGGGTATTAATAGAATTCCAAAAATAGTAAATAATTAAAGGGCCTGAGTCAGGTAAAAAAATACACAATAAATGTCATCAGACTACAAGTCCAAGGGAAACTGGGGTTAAAGCCCATTAAGTCCCTTGGTTCTGATGGGTTGTATCATAAGATATTAAAGCTAGTGGCTACTGATCATAACCTTCCAAGAATCCTTAGGTTTTGGAAAATTCCCAGAGGATTGGAAACTGCCAGTGTAGCACCTTTACTGAGAAACCCAAGTAACTGGAGGCCAGTTAGCTTAACATCTATAATTGAAAAATGTTGATTCTATTATAAAGGATATAATATCAGATCATTTAGAAAAACATCCCATGGTCAAACAGTAAGCATGGCTTCATGAAGGGGAAATATTCAGAGAAGGTGACATTAGTTCAGGTTGAATTTCTGGATGTAAGCTTACTCACTGAGCTGGAAGGTTTGTTTCTCGATGTTTTATCACCATACTAGGTAGCATCATCAGTGAGCCTCCGGTGAAGTGTTGGTGTTCTGCCCTGCTTTCTATTTGTGTTTAGGTTTCCTTAGGTTGGTTGTGTCATTTTTTGTTCTTTTTTCATCAGAGGGTATAGATGATGTCCAAATCAATGTGTTTGTTGATAAAGTTCTGGTTGGAGCAGAATACTGATGTTATTTAGAATGGTGACAAAACATCTGAAAAATAACCTTCTAGCTCAGCAAATAAACTTAGAAACAAAACCTCAACCTGAGCTACAAATTCTCTCTAAACTTGCTAACACTTAGGATGCAATTCGCTTAAAGCTAGCCCCAAGTTGGGAAACCAATACCATTTGACAGGGTGACACCTGCAAACAGCTGTGCTTCCTGAACGAGTGCCTAAGAAATTCTACCTGGAACTCTTATCAACAAACACATCCATTTAGACACCATCTACTACCCTCTGAGAAAAAAACAGGAAATGACATCAACCTAAGGCAACCTAAACACTTAAGTTGAAAGCAGGACATAACACCAATGCTTCCCTGGAGGCTCACTGATGATGTTTGCTGGCATGATTACAAAACATCTGAAAATGAATCTTCCAGCTCAGCAAGCAAACTTCCATCCAGGAGGTAACAAGCAGGATGGATATTTTGATGAGGCAACTTAATAAAATAAATATATTAGTTCAGATAGAAGATTAGCTGATAAAGTTGGGGTAAAGGGCGTGTTGTCAGGTTGGCAACCTGTAACTAATGGAGTGCCACAGAGATCAATGCCTGGACCACAGTTATTTACAATGCATGCCAATGACTTGCATGACAGAACTGAACATACTATCACCAAGTTTGCTGATACAAAAATAGGTGGGAAGCCAAGTACTGGAGATGGCGCAAAGAGTCTGCAAAGGGCTGTAGAGAGGCTAAGTGAGTGGGCAAAAACCTGACTGATGGAATATTACTTTGAAAGGTGAGTGGTTATGCACTTTGGCAGAATGACGAGAGGAGCTGAATGTTATTTAAATGCGGAAAGACTGCAGAAGGCTGCAGCAGAGAGAGATTTGGGGTTTTGAGTGCAGAAAACACAAAAGCTAAAATCTAAGTTTTAATAGGGAAATAAAATATTGACCTATATTTCAGATGGAATGGATTATAAAAATAATTGAATTGAATTAGAGTTGAATTAGCTTTATTGTCATGTGCATTCAAATACAGCGAAAAGTTAAATTGCGACTAAGAGTGCCATCGTAGGTACAAGATACGTAGGTACAGCTACTTAAGTATTTGGTATAAAATAGAAACAGTAATAACATCCTTAGCATAAGATTGAAAAGAAAAATAAACTCAATTTAAAGTTCTTCCACCTAGTCTGTGCAGGCACCTAGCCTCCAGACTGCACTGAGCCAAGTCTCCAGACCATGCCAGGCTTTGAAAGTCTCGGCCTTGCCTCTAGTCCACAAGAAGCCTTGACTCCTCGTGACAGCCTCCAGGAGTTGGCTCCCACGATGGCCTCCAGTCTGGGAAGCATCACTAAAATTATAGAAGGCACTAGTTCACAAGGTTGATCCCAAATACGGAGCAATTTCACTTATGAAGACAATGACTAAGTTGGCCTTGTGCTCTTTGGAAATTAGATGAGTGGATACTGTATTGAAACATACAAGATTCTCAAGGGGCTTGATATGCTAGTTGAGATTGTTTCCTCTTGTGGGAAGTCTAGCAAAGTGGACATAATCTCAGGTTAGATAGTTGCCCACTTAAGGCCGAGAATTCTTTTTCCTGAGGGTAGTGAATCTATACAATTCTTTACTGCAGAGTGCTGTCAATGCTGGATGAGTAAATTATTCAAGGCTAAAGGAGATTGATTCCCTAGAAAATAAAAATCCAAGATTATGGGGATAAGGCAGGAAAGTGGAGTTGAGGATTATAAATTTCCCACCATCTGATTGGCACAGCAGATTCAATGGGCTGAATAGTGTGCTGCTTTGTTTTACGGTCATTTGTGGGCTGCACGGTGGCCCAGTGGTTAGCACTGCTGCCTCACAGCGCCAGAGACCCGGGTTCAATTCCCAACTCAGGCGACAGACTGTGTGGAGTTTGCACGTTCTCCCTGTGTCTGCGTGGGTTTCCTCCGGGTACTCCGGTTTCCTCCCACAGTCCAAAGATGTGCGGGTCAGGTGAATTGGCCAAGCTAAATTGCCCGTAGTGTTAGGCAAGGGGTAAATGTAGGGGTATGGGTGGGTTGCGCTTCGGCGGGTTGGTGTGGACTTGTTGGGCCGAAGGGCCTGTTTCCACACTAAGTAATCTAACCTAATCTAAAAAACACTACTCAGAAGTATATAATATCCTGAAGCCTTCCTGGCCAAAGTGGTGTCCTTCCTTCCATAACATGGCTTTGTTTTTAGAATGCTGCTAAACAGTGTGGCAAATCTTGATTTTAGCATGAGATCCAAGTCTGATCTCCATAAGATAATGCTCCCTCTCCCTAGAAAATGTGAAATTTTCATGACCCTAATCAGTAGGGGGCCAGAACAGTATTTGGATGACTTCCTGAACTCCGTTTAAAAATCACACAACACCAGGTTACAGTCCAACAGGTTTAATTGGAAGCGCTAGCTTTCAGAGTGCCGCTCCTTCTTCAGGTGGTTGTGGAGTACACAATTGTAAGACATAGAATTTATGTCAAAGGTTTACAGTATGATGTAACTGAAATTATACATTAAAAAATACCTTGATTCTTTGTTGAGTCTCTCATCTGTTAAAATGACCATGATAGTTTCACTTCTTTCATATGTAAATCACAAAACTTTTTTAAAAGCTATATTCTAGGTTAACTGTAACAATTGGAGTCAGCCAGATGCGATGTTAAGATGTTGAAGGTGTTAGCCCCCTGTGTTCCCTGTCTGTGCCATCGTATTTAGACTGATTCTAATCTAAAAAGTGAGTTAAGAGTCTTACATGCAGTTTTGAGCAAAGTACACTGTAACTCTGCATGTACCAATTCACCCCACAAAAGTGTGTCTGTCTGTCTGGAATGGGGTGGGGGTTTGTGAGTATATGAGAGTGCGTGTAAAGTGTCTAAGTCTGTGAGAGAAATCATGTGAGAATGTGGGTGAGTATCTTTCAGACTCCTACAGACACACTCCCACATTCTTCACGTGCATTCTCTCTCCGACTTTATACATGCATGCGCTCTCTCTCTCTCGCTCGCTCGCGCGCGCTCTCTCTCTCTCTCTCTCTCTCTCTCTCTCTCTCACTCACTCACTCACTCACTCACTCACTCACTCGCGCGCGCACACACAAGCACTGACTCTCTCACTCACTCTCAAACCCCCACCCCAGACACACGCACGCTCACACATGCGCGCATACATACGTGTACATTTGTGGGTGAATTTGTACTTGCAGAGTTACATTGTACTTTGCTCAAAAATTGCATGAATCTATGTAAGACTCAGTTAACTCACTATTTAGATTAGAATCCATTTAAACATTATGGCACAGACAGGGAACACAGGGGGCTAACACCTTCAACATTTTAACATTTGATCTAGCTGACTCCAATTGTTACAGTTCACCTGAAAATGTAACTAAAAAAAGTTTTGTGATTTACATATGAAAGAAGTGAAGTTATCATGTTCATTCTAACAGATGAGAGACTCCACAAACAATCAAGATATTTTTCTATGTATAATTTCAGTTACGTGACACTGTAAACTTTTGCTATAAATTCTGTCTCTTAAAATTGTATACTCCACAACCACCTGATGAAGCTAGTGCTTTCAATTCAACCTGTTGGACTGTAACCTGGTGTTGTGTGATTTTTAACTTTGTACACTCCAGTCCAATACCAGCATCTCCAAATTATTCCTGAACTCCTTTAGTGTAAAGATAGAATTCTTTTTTATGTGGCTGTGTGGTTTAAAGGTTTATGGAGTTAAATAAATAAAGATATTTTAAAAAGATAAATTACTGTAGTCACTAATCTCTAATAACCATAGTATGCCATTACCTGCTACCAAGTGAATACTGGTATAGTAATGTCATCTGTTGTGTGCCTGAAGTGAACTATTCAGTGAAATTCTCCACATTTTGTCTTCCAATAATAATGGTGCATTAAAAATACATACATCGTAGCTCCAAACACATGTATGGTTTTCAAGTTACAAATTAATTTGCAGGGTGATCACACAGTATTTGAGAGACATATTTATGGTTGATCTATTTTTTGACTTTGCAGAAACACGATCAGGGTCATGTCCTATTGGATTTAGTCTTCAGACACCTTGATCTGACTGAACGAGACTACTTTGGTTTACAGCTAGCTGATGATACATCAGACAGCCCTGTGAGTAGTGGTTTTAGTGTCCTCACTTGAAATGATTTCAGAAGCTGTTTAATTGACTGTAGATAAAACGAAGAATGTGTCCTTATGTGTAGATGTGAATGTAACTACATTAACTACATGTGAATGTCAATTCTTATTGTTTAAGCTTTTTTTTTCATTAAAATGCACTGATTACATTTTTGAAAACTTATAGGCATTTTGTTTTTATTGGAAATCAATGTCCTGACTGAGGGCTTCTTTTGACAAGAATAATGCATTTTTAAAAATGAATGCAATTATTGTGCTGTGAAAACTTGATGCCATGTTTGGTGATTTTGTTTTGTGATTTAGTAATTCTGGTATAGTATGAGTTTTATCTTTGCCTGAAGGAAGTGCTAATTAATGGTCTATTTTACTCTAATTGTACTGTTAAAATTAACTCCTGTCACACTGCATATTTTACACTGCTTGGTTTGATCCTAATCCAACGAGAAGCATATCTGCTATACATTCTGGAATCCACCATAATACTTCACGGAATCTCAATGTGAATACTGCAGCCAGTTGCCCCTCATGATTCAAATGTAAAATAATACATTTTTTTGGTGGGGGGAGTCCAAACAACATGGACATAATTGAAAAGTTAGCATTTATTGTCTATACTTAATTGCTGTCACAAAGTTGGCAATGTCTTGAATCATTGTGCTAAAGCTGCTCCAAAAATGTTGGGTAAGATTTTCAATCAAGTAGTGATGGAATAACCGATATATTTCGATGTTAGAATGTTATGTTGCGGAGAACTGGATGGAATTGACATACTCTTGTTGCCGTTACCCTGCCAAAGGAGGAGGGGGGAGTTTGTGGAACTGTGGAGTTGCTATTGAGGAAGCCAAGTGGATTGGAGTAGGATGACTATGCTTAAACAAAAACATGGGTGGGTCAAAAAAATTGGAAGGACTAGAATCAAGCTTGAAAGTTATTGAACTTGATGAGTCCTTGAGGCTGCAGGGTCCCAAAGCAGAAAATGAGGTGTTGTTCCACTGATTTCTATTGATTTTACTTCTGTTAAGCCTTTTTGGTGGCATAGCAATCACTTTCTCTTCATTTCTACAGTTCAGCTGTGTCCACATTTGGGTCAGGGCTGCCAGATTGAGTAGCTTCCTTCTATCATTTTATTATGAATTGGAAAAAGGTTGACAGGGTTATAGTTGAAGGGTGAGATATGCTCCTCTTGTAAGGGAAAGGGCATACCTGGGCAATAATGCCTCATTAGAGGTAGATATCAGAGTTTTAGCTGCAATCGAACAGCGTAGATAGGAACATGGCAGATTCCAGAGAGACTTTAGCAATACACCTAGAATTAAACAACATTAGTCATTGCTTTTGTCAGTTTACAGATTGTAGTGGTAGATTGTTGAACTGTTCCTTATAGGTGAAAGTGAGGACTGCAGATGCTGGAGATTAGAGTAGTGTGTGTGGTACTGGAAAATTGACATTTTGCCCGAAATGTAGATTCTCCTGCTCCTCTGATCTGCCTGAACTGCTGTGCTTTTCCAGCAACACACTCTCAACTGTTCCTAATAGATAACCATTCTAGAGGTGCTGCAAGTTGAAATGAGCTCCAGTAGGGATCAATGCTGAAAACAGTGCACAGATTAGCTTCTGAGTTCAGTCTCGATCCAGTTATCATTGATGTTTGGATCTAGTGCCCAATCTCCTAAAATGAAATCTTATATACAGAAAAGTGTGTCTGTCTGAATAAGATAGTAGTGTTATGCTGCAAACCTAATGCATGGAAAGCATGGTTTGTTGCCAATCTTGAGAAATACTGGCTGAGAGGTATATCATAGAATTTTACAGTACAGAAGGATGCCATTCAACCCATCCTGTTTATACGAACCCCTGAGAAAGCTACCCAGCGAGTCCCATTCTCCAGCTTTATCTCTCTAGCCCTCAACATGGGTCTTTCGTAAGGAAATCAAGCTAGTTTGTTTTGGAAATAGGATTTGAAACATATACCATTGAACTGTAGAAATGTTACAGCACATAGAGAGATCATTCCGACCATTGTGTCTCTGCTGGCTGAACAAATAAGCACCATCACCAGAGATATATTTCCCTCCCCACCCCATCCCCTTTCCATAAAGACCGTTCCCATTGCGAGTACCTCATCTGGTCCACCACCACTTCCCCCTCCCCAACACCACCCAACAACCCAACCTTTCCTCCTGGCACCTTCCCCTGTCACCACAGGAATTGCAAAATCTGTACTCACACCTCCCCCCTCACCTCATCCAAGGCCCCAAAGGAGCCTTTCACATCCATCAGAGTTTCACCTGTACCTCCACAAATGTCATTTACTCTATCCGTTGCTCCCGATGTGATCTCCTCTACATTGGGGAGACAGGGCACCTACTCGTACAATGCTTCAGAGAACATCCGGGATACCAGTACCAACCAACCCCACCGCCCCGTGGCCGATCACTTCAGCTCCCCCTCCCATCTGCTGAGGACGTGCAGTCCTGGGCCATCTCCTTTGCCACTTCCTTACCACCCGTTGCCTGGAGGAAGAATGCCTCACCTTTTGCCTCTGGACCCTCCAACCCCATTAATGTGGATTTCCCCAGTTTCCTCATTTCCCCTCCAGTCACCTTACCCCAGTTCCAACCTTCCAGCTCAGCAACATCTTCATAACCTGTCCCGTCTGTCCATCAGCTTCCCACCTATCTGCACCACCCTCCCCTCTGACCTATCGCCTTTACCCCTTCCCCCTCCATCCACCTAATGCACTCTCGGCTACCTTCCCCCTCCCCAGCCACACCCCATTTGCATTTATCTCACTAAGACTCACAGCCTCATCCCTGATGAAGGGCTTTTGCCCAAAACATCAATTTTCCTGCTCCTCAGATGCTGCCTGATCTGCTGTGCTTTTCCAGCACCACACTCCTGACTCTAATCTCCTGCATCTGCAGTACTCACTTTCACTTGACTAAATATGCAACTCATTCGGAACCACCTTCCATCACAGCTTATTGCCTTCCAAACTAAAGCGCTTCAGATGCAAGTCCAGGCTCCTTTAAATTGAATTAAGAGTTGTCTCTTTAAGCACCAAACTAGACAGTGAATTCTAGACACCCAAAACTCTTTGGGTAAAAAGGTTTTCCTTATTTTCCCTCCAATTACCTTAAATCTGTGCCCCCGTTAACTAACATCTATACTGGAGGAAGCAGGTCTGTCCACTTTATTCAAGCCCTTTATTTTGTACACCTTGATTAAGTCACCCCTTGGTTCCTACTCTTGCTTTTAAGGAAAGCAATCTTAGCTTATCCAATATTTCCTCGTACCTATAATCTTTGAGCCCTGGCAACAATAAACGTGTAAACTTCCTCTGCTCTGTCTCTGACTCTTGCTGTTGCTCTGTCCCATGGTCACTCTTTTTCTCTATTATGTCCTTCCTTCGTGGAATGTGTGCACAAAACTCTATCTGTGACCCAACCATTGTGTTACATCTCTCCAGCAATCATCCTTGCTTTTTGTTCAGTACTTCACCCAGTGATGAAAATCATTTCCTACTTTATCTACCTGTCCTGTCCATCTTCAGGTAACTGTAGCCATGCAGTCCTGCACACACAATCTCTCACTTCCTCTCCACCTCTAAATATCCTATCTTTATTGTGTGTTCCATTGCTTTGTTTGTCAAGACTTGACTTCTCTGGATTGAATTACATTTGCTACTTTCCCATCCACTCAGCCAAGCCATTGGTAACCTCCAGCTGTCATCAGGCATTCTCTTCACTACCAATGACAAGGTCAGTTTCTGTGTTTTTGAAAATTTCCCAAGCATTCGTCCCACACTTAAATCTACATCATTAATATAAATATCACAAATAGCAAAGGATCCAACACTGAACCCTGTGAAACACCACTGGAAACTGCTTTCCAATCATCAGTGATCACTCTCGTCGAGTACGATACTCGTCCATTTTGAGCCTTTGTATGGCTGAAAAGGCCCATCTGGATCCACTGATTCTATTGTTGTATGGGCATTGGTGGGTTGTAATAGTGGTTGGAGGTGATGGTATCCCTCAGGATTCAGTGTTGGGGCCGCAGCTGCTCACTTTATATATTAATGATCCGGATAAAAGGACTGGGGCATTCTGGCGAAGTTTGCCGATGATATGAAGTTAGGCGGATAGGCAGATAGTAGTGAGGAGGTGGGGAGGCTGCAGAAAGATTTAGGCAGTTTAGGAGAGTGGCGTAGGAAATGGCTGAAATTCAATGTGAGCAAATGCGAGGTGCACTTTGGAAAAAAGAATAGAAGCATGGACTATTTTCTAAATGATGAGAAAATACATAAAGCCAAAGTACAAAAGCGTCTGAGAATGGTGGTCCAGGATTCTCTAAAAGTTAACTTGTAAGTTGAGTCTGTGGTTAAGAAAGCAAATGAAATGTTGTCACTTATCTCAAGAGGGTTGGAATGTAAAAGTAACAATTGTGCTATTGAGACTTTGTAAAGCTTTAGTTGGACCCCATTTAGAATACTGTGTCCAACTTTGGGCCCCACACCTCAGGAAGGAGATACTGGCACTGGAGTGTGTCCAGCAGAGATTCACATGGACGATCCCTGGAATGGTAGACCTAACGTATGTTGAGTGGCTGAGGATCTTGGGATTGTGTTCATTAGAGTTTAGAAGGTTGAGGGGCGATCTAATAGAAACTTATATGATAGTGCATGGCTGAGAAAGGTGGACGCTGGGAATTTGTTTCTGGCAGGTGGGGACAGTAGGACCCATGGGCACAGCCTTAGACTTAGAGGGAGTCAATTTAAAATGGAAATTGGGAGACATTTCTTCAGCCAGAATGTGGTGGGACTGTGGAATGTCACGGAGCACAGTGGAGGCCAGGACATTAAATGTCTTCATGGCAGAGATTGGTAAATTCTTGATCTCGCAAGGAATTAAGGAATACGGGGAAAGTGTGGGTAAGTGGCGTTGAAACGCCCATCAGCCATGATTGAATGGCGGAATGGGCTCAATGGGTTGAATGGCCTTCCTCCCACTCCTATGTCTTTTGGTATTATGGGTATGCCTTCCTGATGTTCTATCTCTCCTTGCACAAAAGTCGATTCTGTTCAGTCGCGTGTTGGAGATCATTTTCAAGGCATCTGGCTCCCATGTAGATGATGTTTCTCCAATCATTCCAGTTTTCCTACTTGCTGATGTTGATATGTAATTTCTTGAGGTTGGTTCAGTTGTTATCTTGGAAGCATTTCTTCTGACCACCACGGGCACACTGACCTTCCGTAAGCTGGGAGTACATGATCTGTTTTGGGATGCATGAGTTGGGCATTTGGATGACATGGCTGGTCCATCGGAGTTGCTGTTGAATTATGTTGGTGCTGATGCTATGTTTGCTTCCTCCAAGATGTTTGTGTTAGTGTGCTTGACTTCCTAGGTGATCCATAGGATTTTCAGAGGGATCCCTAGTGGTGTTCTGGTGCTTTAAAATGTGCACTGTAGGTGGTGCATGTTTCAACTTCATAGAACAGTGTGGGAAGGAAAACCGCTTTGTAAACTGTCAGGAATGAAAACAACCACTTCACATGCCCTTTGTTGACCTAAGGCCTTGAACACCGTTAACCACCAGGCTCTCTGGCTGATATTGTCACATTGTGGTTGGTCTGATAAGTTCATCAGGATACTGAAGCTGCTGCACGATGACATGTTGCTTAGCAACTGTGGATTGGAGTCTGAGCCTACTGCCACGAAGAGAGGGGTCAAGCAGGATTGCACCTTTGCACCCACCCTGTTCATCATCATCAATGTCACCATCCTCTATCTCACTGGCCAAAATCTGCACAAAGGAATTCAAATCATTCACTGTCTGGATAGTGGGCTGTTCACTCTTAATATGTTCAAGGCCAAGGGTGAGGTCTCTTCCATCTTCATCATAGAGAGTGCATTTTAGGGCTCATACTGGGGCCAGGTGATGGTACAAGTTTTAAAAAAAAACCACGCATTTTTGAAAAGATTAAGTTGCAAACTATCAAACAATTTATTACCAAATTTTTTTTAATATGTTGCATTACAGTCATGTTATTTTAATTGTATTTCACAATTGATATCTTGAACTGCACATTAAAATTATGGAAACTTTATTTAGCTGTCTTAAAATCCATCTTGTCCTTTTTGGTTTTCCCTCTTCCTATTCTCCGGACAGTTCCGCAAAGGGAGACGCACAGCACAGGGAAACATCTGGTGAAGGCATTATGCTTGAAAAACTTTCGAACAATTTTGGTGTCCATCTGTGAACCCATTTACCAAAGAAATTACTTTGGAAAAGCACCTCACTAAGCATTTCCTATGAATTTTCTCAATTATTTACATTAAAAGTCATTTCAGTATTAGATCATGGACCATTATGTAGTCTTTGTCTTTGAACTGAACCACTTCACAACAAGCTGAATGTAAGTCAAGTACAGAATGTTGTTTTTCTTGAATTCAAACAATGATTTTCTTTAATATTTTACAGCGATGGTTAGACCCAAACAAATCTGTCAGAAAGCAACTTAAAAGTAAGTGAAGTCAATTAGTTTATAAAGTTGTTGGATATGTTATATCAGTCCCTATTCTGAAGTAAAATTCTGTTTCTTTACTTGTAGGAGGATCCCCACATAACTTGAATTTTAGAGTCAAATTTTTTGTGACTGACCTCAATAAGCTACAAGAGGAATATACAAGGTGGGTGCTGAAATTAAATAAAAGGGAAAGGGTGGGATGCAGGGAAAAGTAAAAAGGTAGAGTTAAGATTTGCGCAAGTGGTAATACGACCTTTTAAATTGCAATTGGTCTGATTTCAGTTTATTCACCTGTCCAATTGAGTGCTGCTCAGATTTACTTTCAGGTTTCTGTCCTCTTGACTATTTGTACTGGAAATCCCCCTAGTATTTGTAAATTTTCAATTAAACCAAAAATTCCGATGCATTGTGTTTAATAAAGAAGTATGTTTATATTTGCAACAAATTTTGGAATCATTCTTGCATCATTAAAGTGAGTACTTGCTATTTATGTTGTACTTTTCCACTGCCTTGAAGCAATGTGTTTGACTCTTAACTGCCAGCAGGGCAATTGGGGATAAGCAATAAATGCTGGCTGAGGTAGCAACACCCTCAACCCATGACTGAATAAAAAAAAATCCAAGATATTTCAGAACTGATTGTTTTGAAGTGTTATCAAAATCCTGATGAGAAATGTGTGCTTGCAATCAAGCCCTATCATTCCACGAGTCACTTCAAATGGCCAATTAAATTGCTAGGATGGTTAATTTGTCTGTCACAATACTCTCACCAGGATTCATCAATGAACAAATAAACAAAAACTGACTATTTCAAATACATCCTTTAATAAGTGGCAAAATGAATTATCAATTGCCAGGATGTAGACTTAACCAATATCCTCTTTAAATCCAAACGTGCATTCGTTCACAAATAAGGCAGACAAAATGGATGATTTTGCAGGAATACTGAGAGTAAAAAATATAGTCAAAAAGGAGCAACGCCTGTGCAGCAGGAGTTGAACCACAAATGGAAATGAGGTGGCTGTTTTGGTTTTTGAAAATATGTCTAGTTGGCAGTATATAACTGTGGGGTGCCATTGATTGGGCCCAACTGTTTTGAATTTACATTAATGACTTGGATGCAGGAATAGGAAGTGTACAGTCAAATTTGCAGATGGCATTAAAATAGCTGGAAATGTAAGTTGCAATTAATAAGTAAAAAACTTACAGATGAATGTGGATAGGTTAGGTGTATAGGCCAAAATTTGGCAGATGAAGTCTATCAAATAAGTGAGGTTATCCATTTTGGTCAGAGGAATTAAAATGGAAATTATCTCAATGGACAGAAATTTCATGCTTCAGCACTTGGGAATCTGGTTGTTCTCAAATATACATTGCAGAAAATCAGTGTGCAGGTATAGCAGATAATAAGGCAGATAAAACTTTGGCCTTTATTGCCATTGCAATGGACTGTAGAAGTACGAAATGGTTGCTGATTGTACAGGGCATTAGTGAGATCTCACTTGGAATATTGCAAACAATTTTGGTCCTCTTACTTGCAGAGTGATGTGGTTGTAGTGGAGGTTCAGAACATGGAACAGTACAAGTTGTTCAGCCCTTGACGTTGTGCTGACCTTTTATTCTACTCTAAGATCAAACTAACCAACATACCCTTCATTTTACTATATTCCATGTGTCTATCCAAGAGTCCTTAAATGTATATCTTTAATGTATCTGACTGTACCACCACCACTAGTAGTGCAATCCAGCACCCACCACTCTGTAAAGAACCTACCTCTGAAATCACCCCTAAATCTTCCTCCAATCACCTTAAAGCCCCCTTGTGATAGCCATTTCTGCCCTGAAAAAAAGCCTCTGACTATTTACTCCATCTATGCCTTTCATCATCTTGTACACCTCTGTCAAATCGCCTCTCACCCTTCTTTGCTCCAGTAAGAAAAATCTTAGCTCCCTTAACCTATCATTATATTGCATGCCCTTCAGTCCAGGCAGCGATCTGGAAAATCTCCTCTGCACCCTCTCTAAGTCTTCCACATCTTCCTATAATGAGGCAATCAGAACTGAACACGATATTCCAAGTGTGGTCAAACCAGCACTCTGTAGAGCTGCAGCATAACCTCATGACTCTTAAACCCTATCCCCTTGCTAATGAAAAACTAACACACCATTTACCACCTTAACAGCCCTATCAACTTGGTTGGCAACTTTGTGGGATCTGTAGGCACAAGATCTCTCTGTTCCTCCACACTGCCAAGAATCCTGCTTTTAACTGTGTTCTGCATTCAAATTCGACCTTCCAAAATGAATGACTTCACATTTGTTCAGGTTGAACGCTATCTACCACTTATTGGCCCAGTTGTGCATCCTGTCAATGTCCCGTTGCAGCCTACAACAGCCCTCCACACTATCGACCACTCCTCCAACCTTTGTGTCATCGGCAAACTTACTAATGCTTCCACTTCTTCATCCAAGCCATTTATAAAAATGACAAAGAGCAGAGGTCCCAGCGATCCCTGCGAGCATAACTGGTCACCGAGCTCCAGGCTGAATACTTTCCATCTGCTATCACTCACTGTCTTCAGTGGGCTAGGTAATTCTGCATCCAGTCAACCAAATTCCCCTGTATCCCATGCCCCTACTTTCTGAATGGGCCTACCATTGGGAACCTTATCAAACACTTTGCTAAAATACCTTCATCAATGTGTTTTGTCATATAGAACATAGAAAAGAACAGCACAGAACAGGCCCTTTGGCCCACGATGTTGTGCCGAGATTTAATCCTAATGTAAAATATAGTAACTTAACGTACGCACCCCTCAACTCACTGCTATCCATGTGCATGTCCAGCAGTCGCTTAAATGTCCCCAATGTCTCTGCTTCCATAGCCACAGCTGGCAACGCATTCCATGCATTCACAACTCTCTGCATAAAGAACCTACCTCTGACGTCTCCTTTATACCTTTCTCCTAATATCTTTAAACTATGACTTCTCGTACCAGTCCATCCTGCCCTGGGGAACAGTCTCTGGCTATTGACTCTATCTATTCCTCTTATTATTTTGTACACCTCAATCAGGTCTCCTCTCTTCCTCCTCTCCAGAGAGAAGAGTCCGAGCTTATTCAACCTTTCCTTCACAAGGCAAGCCCTCCAGTCCAGGCAGCATCCTGGTAAACCTTCTTTGCACCCTCTCCAAAGCCTCTATATCTTTCCTACAGTAGCGGGACCAGAACTGGACACAATATTCCAAGTGGGGTCTCACCAGGGACTTGTAGAGCTGCAGCAAAACCTCACTGCTCTTAAACTCGATCCCCCTGTTAATGAAAGCCAAAACACGATATGCTTTCTGAACAACCCTATCCAATTGGGTGGTACCTTTGAGGGATCTATGCACTTGCACACCCAGATCCCTCTGTTCCTCCACACTGTCAAGAATCCTGTCTTTAATCCAATATTCAGCATTCGAGTTCAACCTTCCAGAATGCATCACTTTGCATTTATCCAGGTTGAACTCCATCTGCCATTTCTCAGCCCAGCTCTGCATCCTGTCTACGTCGCTGCAGCCTGCAGTAGCCCTCGATACTATCGACGACGCCTCCAACCTTTGTGTCATCTGCAAATTTACTAACCCACCCCTAGGACCCTACTCAATACTGACCTCCAAGCAGAATACTTTTCTTCAAAGAATTCAGTAAGGCTTATGAGGCATGATCTGTCCCACTCAAAGCCATGCTGACTATCACTAATCAAGTAAAGGTTTTTAAGTAATCCCAAATCCTGCATCTCAGAATTCTCTCCAATATGCCATAGATGTAAGACTGACTGGTCTGTAATTCCCAGGATTATCCCTGTTCCCGTTCTTGAACAAAAGAACGTTTACCACCCTCTAATCACCTGGCACTACTCCAGTGGACAGTGATGACGCAAAGATCATCGCCAAAGGTGCAGCAATTTCTTCCCTTGCTTCCTGTAGTATCCTTGGTCATGTCCTGTCTGGCCCAGGCGACATAAATGTTACAGCGCAGAACAAGTCCTTCAGCCCTTGATGTTGTGCCTTCTGAGCAACCCTATAACCTGTGTGGCAACTTTCAGGGATTTATGCACCTGGACAAACTCCTCATCTCTGGAATCAATCACAACTCCCTCACCTTTACTATAGTCAAGGGGAGAGATAGGACAGATGATGTGGAAAAGTATTAATTGGGGAGGGGGAAATTACAATACTATTAGGCAGGAACTGGGGCACTGAAATTGGGAACACATGTTCAGGGAAATGCATGACAGAAATGAGAAGTTGTTTTGGGAGCACTTGCTCATAGTGCTGAATAGGTTTGTCCCACTGAGGTAAGGAAAGGATGGTAGGGCGAAGGAACCTTAGGTGACAAGGGATGTAGAACATCTAGTCAAGAGGAAGATGCCTACTCCTTCTAATTATGTTATCAACTGAGGCATTTCTCAATTTGATATTTGGTCCTCGATCTTTTGCTTGAGTTATAATGTTCTTTGCATTTGTTACTTTTCTACTCAGGAAGAGAGAGATGTGGCTTGAAGGCTTTTGGAAATTTGAGTCCCGCTGCTCTCACTTAGCTTTCTGATAAAACTGCGACTTAAAATGATTTCAAATCTGTTGCTGGGCAGTTGTGTATTTTAACGCAAAGGCCACATGATGCCAGTTGGTCTATCAGAAGTATCAAATCCCACTTTTCAAAAGCTTCATACTCTTGGCCAACCAACATGTGAATGCCCTTAGTAGTTCTTGAATGTCCAGTTCTGAGCAATGTGCTGTTGATGCTGTGTGACTGTGCAGCTGCTAGAAGGTTCTGCACACTGGTTTGCCAGCATATTGATTCCTGGTTCTGGAGATCCATGCAGGAATAATTTCAGGGTGCATGGGACTTGATCTGCAAGTTCTGTTCAACATTTTTCCCGTTTATCATGGTTGCAGTGCCACAGAACACAATGGGTATACCCATTGAGAAGGGATGATATTGTCTTCACAAGGAATATACTGTGGTCCCATCTACCATTGTTGTCACAAACAAATGGATCTGCTGCAGTTACGTTGATGAGGACGCAATCAAGTATGCTTTCCCTCATTTGTTTTGCTCACCAATGACCAGGCGCAGTCTAGTAGCAATATCATCTATGACTCCAGTTCGGTTAGTGCTGCTGTTATCACTTAGTGATAAATAATTTATATTTCCAACTCAGAGTACATTATGTGCACTTTGTTTACTACATACCCTGAGATGTTCAACCTGGAGGAGAACTAATCAATCCTTTAAGGCTGTCAGTGGTTTTGACCTTATCATGAGACCCAATGAGTTTCAGACTTTGAGGGTCAATGTTGAGGACATCTACCCTACTGTATCCCACAGTGTAGTCCCCTCTGATGGGCCTGTCCTGGCTGTGGAGCAAACATATTGAGGTCTCATGGTAGTGGCACCTGTGCATGATGGTCTGAGGTTGTTGGGGATGGGCAAGAGCATGAAGCAATTTGGTAATAAAGATGCTAATTTTGAAATTGAGATGTTGCTTGACCAGGAATCGACGTATATTTGTCAACACAGAATTTTGGCAAGTGGAACTTCGTGAAAAATCTCAAATCTGCAGAAGGAAAAATATAAGAGGGTAGACCAGAATGCTTTGGTATAATCAATCTAGTGGTAGGAAGAGTAGGATTTTAGCAGACAAAATGATGCACGGGTAATGGCAGGGAAGTAGGTTATGTTAGTAATATTGCAGATATTTATATGTAGAAATTTCAGCTATGTGAAATCTTTGCACTTGTTGTATAATCATCATTAACTTAAATTTGCAAAGTCTTGGATCTTAGCTAGTGAGATCAAAGAAATATACTGGACTGTAGATATCCAAGGAGTAGGAACGTTGACGTTTCAGGTGTAAGCCCTTAATTAGGAATATTGGGGAGGGGGGGGAAGGGGGCTGGGAAAGCAATAGGTAGATGCAGGTGGAGGGTGATTGTGATAGCTCAGTGGGAGGGTGGAGTGGATAGGTGGGAAGGAAGATGGACAGGTCCTGAGGGCAATGCCGAGTTGGAGGGTTGGATCTGGGGTGAAGTGGGGGGAGGGAGGTTTGGAAACAGTGAAGTCTGAGTTGATACTGTGTGGTTGAAGAGACCTAAGGTGGAAGAAGAGTGGCTAGGATTTGGGGGTTGAGGCGGTCCAGGGCTTGCATGTCCTTGGTAGAGTGAGAGGTGGAGTTGAAGTGGATATCCACGGGGTGGTGGGGTTGTTTGATGTGTGTGTCCAGAGATGTTCTCTGAAATGTTTGGTGTTACATCTCCACGATGTAGAGGAGGCCACATTGAGAACAACGGACCAAGTAGATGAGGTGCGTGGATGTGCAGATGTGAAAAGATCCTTTGAGACCTTGTATGGAGGGGAGAGGTGTGAGCGCAGGTTTTATACATTGTGCAGCAGAAGGGCAAGTTGCTGTGTCTGGAGGGTGGCTGGTGGGGAATGAGGGAGTCACAGAGAGGATGGTCTCTGCAGAACGTAGATGTGGAGGGAAATATGTTTCTGGTGGTGGGGTCTGACTGTAGGTGGCAGAAATGGCAGAGGATAATGCACTATATCCACATAATTGTGGAGTGAAAGGTGAGGACCAGGGGTGTTCTATCTTAGTTGCAATTAGAGGAGTCGGGTTCAAGGGCGAAGGTGCACAAAGTGGATGAGATGAGATGTGCTGAAGGGCATTGTTGATCACGTGGGAGGGGAAATTGCAGTCTTTGAAATAGGAGGCCATCTGGAATATCTTCAAGTGGAATCGCTCCTCCTGAGAGCGGATATGGCAGAGTAGTTGGGAGTAATGGAGGAGGGGTGAGAGGAAGTTTATTCCAGGTAGCTATGGGAGTCGCTGGGTTTGAAATAGATGTCCGTGCTGATCCCTTTGCCGGAAATCTGAACACTGACATCTATTTCAAACCTACCTCTTTGGTCACTGTATATAGTGAAGGAACTGAGTGTTAATTGGTTTAAAGTTTTTCTATGTTTGATCATGTTTTCACATGAAATGTAAATGCTTTTGCGAGACTATTTTTCTTGTGTGTGTGCATGCTCTCATGGATGAACCAATCATATCCAGTGTGGCAAAAGAATCAAAAGAATCATTCTGCAGCAAATGATTATGACCTGTAATGCACTGCTCAAGGGTAGAGGAATGGGATTCAGTCAGTTTCAAAAGACAATTGGATGAAAGGAGATATATGCTAAGCTATAGAGAACGATTTGTTGAGTGGAACTAACTGAATTGTCAACCTAGCCACAGGATGCTGAATTACCACCTTTGTGCTGTCTGATTCTATGTTCCCAACCAGAGGGCACAGCTTAAAAATACGGGGTAGATCATTTAGGACAGAGATGAGAAGAAACTTCTTCACCCAGAGAGTGGTGGCAATGTGGAATGCTCTGCCCCAGAGGGCATTGGAGGCCCGGTCTCTGGATTCATTTAAGAAAGAGTTGGATAGAACTCTCAAGGATTGTGGAATCAAGGGTTGTGGAGATAAGGCAGGAACAGGATACTGATTAAGGATGATCAGCCATGATCATATTGAATGGTGGTGCAGGCTCGAAGGGCAGAATGGCCTACTCCTGCACCTATTGTCTACATGCTGTGCAAAGAGAAAGTGATAAGTTGTACTGTTTGTGTGTTGAGATGTATGAAATATTCTTTGAGATGCACAGAACCAGCTGGGAAGCTAGATTGCTTTCTTGTGAGGCTCATGCTTCAGAGGATTGATCAGGGCACGAGGCCAGTGTTACTTAAAGTTTAAAAAAAAATGAGTTATTTGATAACTGATGGTATGTATCCTTCTACTGCCGTATTAAACTACTGCTGTTAGGGCACTTGTTAAGGTGGTGCTGTTTATAATTTGCTGACAGTTCTGGAGGGTATATGAAAGCTTTAGGAAAAATATTGTAATGATTCATTGCAATAGTGAGAAAGAGAAATTATAGTTTTGACAGTTCAAAATCAGGAAATTTAACACTAGACGTTATGGATCAACCTAGAAGATGTTTTCAAAATTCAATGAATTTGTAAATGACAAAGGAAACATTTTTGCTGAAGGTTTAGAATAATGTTAGTTTTAATAATTGGACCTGATATATGGAAAGTTCCAGCAATTGTACAGACCTTTTTAAAAATTAATCCAGTCGTTGTTAACTTAGTTAATTTGGGTAAAAGAGCTAACTACCTTCAGGTATAATCAAATGAATGAATTAATTGTGATTGCAATTTATGGTTCTAGTGAATTTAAGCTGTCTACTAAATTTCTTCATAGCTGAAGATAAATATGTTTATCATTACCTGTGGAAAATACTTCATTGTGTATTTTGCACTATGCTGTATGGACTGAAATGTGCATTTTTATTTCTTTTTAAGGTACCAATATTTTCTGCAACTTAAACAAGATATTCTTAGTGGAAGGTAAGCATCATTCTTGTATCTTAGAAGGTGTTATTTTAGCAAGCTGTGGCCTAAAGAATAAACATGTTATAGGTGATAATTGCAGTATGAGAAGGTTATAAGGTGGACCAAATATTGATCATTGTGATCTGGACACCAAATATAATTGGAGCAATTATTTTGGTTTTGTCAGAAGGCTCCTTTATAAGAGTCTTCTCCTTTTCGCTTTATAAAAAAAATCCCATATTTTGTCCCAGATATTAAATCATTAATCTGAAGCATAGACTAGGCTGTCTTTCCTGTTTCTCCTGCTGCTATAATGTAAATCCTCTGGGACATTGTCCCAGAAGTGCACAATCTTTAATTTTTACATTGTTATTGTAAATCATAATCTCCTGTTGCAGGTGTTCTATTGTCAGCATTCTGTTATTCAACGGATCCCATCAATAGTTGTGTAATTTGATCTGTTGTATATTGTGATGTAAGGTACGTTAAGTATGAACTAGATACATGTGGGTTTTGGCATGTAGATATGAAAGGTTTAATGATTAACATGACATATTTCTGGAGCCACAGTTTTATTTTCAATCAGTATGAAAGTATGTGTTCTTGCAGTGATAATGGAAATGTCTTTGCATCAGGACAGTTTTACAAGTGGACAGAATAAACATGGAAGAGCGTTAGCTTGTTTTCAATTAGAAGAATCAGAATTTTGCTTACTTAAAAAAGAAACCCATAGGTTGCAAAGATTTTGGGTTAATTTCAGAGCTCTGTTGGTAATAATGAAAGAGTTTCTCCTGAAAAAAGAAGCAATAGCTGCAGAAAATTTAAGGAAAAATATTGTAATGATTCATTGCAGTAGTGAGAAAGAGAAATTATAGTTACTTCAGAGTAAGAGTTTAGTTTGAAACCTCCAGACCAGAAGTGTTTAGTTAGGGGTTATCAAAGTTGGAAAAGCCTTTGTTCAATTGTGTGAATACTCAAGGAAGAGACTATCAAACTCTCAAGACTGACAGCAGAGAGAAATCGTCAAGATAAACCTTCAGATATGACAAAGAAGCGAACTCTGCTTGGAATAGTTGGATGGTGTTGGGATGACTGGAATTGAATTTTTACTGTGTTTTGAAATTTCAAATGTGTACATTATATGTAATAGTTCATTCCATTTTATCATTTTGTTTGCACAAGAAGCTTCAGTTTTGTGGTGTTGCGGGGAAATAATATATTGTTAAATAAAAAATGATCTGTCAAGCTACATTTCAGTCTGGGATTTGACCTGTCTGGTGATACCATCAGTTGGGATTATTACAATATACAGAGGAACTTCGATTATCCGAAATTCGGTTTATCCGAACAAGATCATGAAGTCCTGATGCTTGGCTAAACTATGTTATCCAAACATTTGATGATCCGACCAAAATACTACTCATTCATGTCGTTCGGATAGTCAACGTTCCTCTATACATTGATTTAGAATACTGTAATAGATTGAGATATTAGATTGCTGATTTTATGGGAATTCTGTCAAGTATTTAGAGCATTTTGATTGCTTTTCAGCACGATTGTAGAAAAAAAAGACAAACCATGACTGTTAGGAAACAGAATTCTACCCTTGTTTGGATCAAGGCAGTTTGCTGAGCTCTGTTTGGGCTCCGCTCGGTTGGTCAGTTAACACCTTGCTCATTTGCTGATTTATTTTTTATTGAAGTGTAAAAAGCTAAGTGATTCACAGTTGGGTGGTGAGGCAGTGTGTGGTCTATTGATTCCCAGTGATCTGAAAATGGAGTCAGCTGCTTGAGCAAAATCAAAGGAAGACAAAGTTGGTGTTGCCTGACAAGCGCAAATATGTGTTTTCTTTTGTTTTCAGGTTAATATTTGAAGCTCAAGCACAGGGTTGACAAGGCAGTTACAGCAATGAGAAAGTAGAAATTTCATTGCAGAAAAAATGGCAAAAACTAATTGAAACTCTGTTACTTTCATTCACTGTTTTATTATTGATTCCTTTTCAAAAAAAACTTCATTGTTAATGCAAGGTTTGTTAATAAAAATGCTCGTTGTGATTCTACAGTTGAACCCAATTTCAGAGTCATCATGTCACGCAGCACGGCAACAGATCCTTTGCTCCAACTTGTCCATGCTAACCAGGTTTCCAAAACTAAATTAGTCCCATTTGGCCCAAATCCCTCTATACTTTTATTCATGTACCTGTCCATGTTCTAACTGTAACTGCAAATACCACTTCCTCTGGCATCTCGTTCCATATGCACACAACCCTTTATGAAAACATTACCCCTCAGGTCCCTTTTAAATCTTTCCCCTCTCACCTTAAACCTATGACCTCTCGTTTTGAACTCCCCTACTCTGGGGGAAGAAAAGCCTTTACTATTCACCTTACTGTTGCCCCTATGCTTTTATAAACCTCTATATTGTCACCTCCCACCCTCCGACGCTCCAGGGAGAATAGCCCCAGCCTATTTAGCCTCTCCCTAAAGCTTAAATCCTCCAACCATGGCAATATCCTTGTAAATCTTTTCTGAACCCTTTCAAGTTTCTTGACATCCCTCCAATAGGAGGCAGACCAGAATTGCACATAATCCAACAGTGACCTAGCCAATGTCCTGTACAGCCACAAGATGACCTCCCAAATCCTACACTCAATGCTCTGACCAACAAGGGAAAGCATATCAAATGCAGACCTCACTGTCCTATCTACCTGTGACTCCACTTTCAAGGAGCTATGAACCTACACTCCAAGGTCTCTTTGTTCAGCAACACTCCCTCTGACTTTACCATTAAGTGTATAAGTCCTGCTTTGATTTGCTTTTCCGTTGCAGCTTCTTACATTTATCTAAATTAAACCCCATCTGCCACTCCTCAGCCTATCTGGTCAAGATCCTGTTGCATTTTGAGCTTACCTTCTTCGATACCCATTACACCTCCATCTGCAAACTTACTAACAATACTTCCTGTGTCCACGTCCAAATCATTTATTTGAGCCAGTTCTGTATCCAAATGGCTAGTTCTCCCTGTTTTCCATGATATCTAACCTTGCTATCCAGTCTCCCATGAGGAACATTGTTGAATGACTCACTGAAGTCCGTATACATCACATCCACCACTCTGCTCTCATCAATCCTCTTTGTTACTTCTTCAAAAAACTCAATCAAGTTTGTGAGATATGATTTCCCACGCAAAAGCCATGTTGACTATCCCAAATCAGTCCTTGACTTCCCAAATGCTGTAAATCCTGTCCTTCTGGATTTCCTCCAGCAACTTGCCTACTACCGACATCAGGTTCAGTGGTCTAGAGTTCCATGGCTTTTTCTTGCCACCATTTTTAAATAGTGGCACCACGTTAGCCAACTTCCAGTCTTCATACACTCAACCTGTGACTATCGATGGTATAAATTTCAGCAACGGACCCAGCAATCACTTCCCTAGCTTCCCACAGAGTTTCAGGAAACACCTGATCAGGTCCTGGAGATTATCCACTTTTGTGTTTTAAGGCATCCAGAATCTGTAATATGGACATTTTTCAAGATGTCACCATCTATTCCCCACATTCTATATCTTCCATGCCCTTCTCCACAGTAAACGCTAATGAAAAATATTCATTCAGTATCTTCCCCCAACTCTTGCAGTTCAACACATAGGCTGCCTTACTGATCTTTGGGGGACCCTATTCTCTCTCTAGTTACGTTTCTGTCCTTAAGGTATTTATAAACACCCTTTCGATTCTCCTTAACCCTCTTTGCTTAAAGTATCTCATGTCCCTTTTTGCCCTCCTGATTTCCCTCTTAAGTTTACTCCTACTGCGTTTATACTCTTCTGAGGATTTGTTTGATCTCTCATCCATATCTGACATATGCTTCCTTCTTTTTCTTTACCAAATCCTCAATTTCTCTAGTCATCCAGCATTCCCTACATCTACAGGCCTTGCCTTTCACCCTAACATGAATATCGTGTCTCTGGACTCTTCGTTACCTCATTTCTGAAGACTTCCAGCCATCCCATTACCTGCAAACATTCCCCCGCCTCCCCCTGCCCCCCCCCCCCCCCCCCCCCAAGTCAACTTTTAAAAGTTCTTGCCTCATACCGTCAAAATGGCCTTCCTCCCACTTGGAAGAGTATTACTATTCAAAAGTCTCCTGTAATCACAGCTCGAACGCTGGGTTTTTTTTTGGAATGGTTTAAGATTAGTCGAGTTATATTTGAGTTCTATTGAGTTTGAAGAGATTTAATCAAATGAAATCTGGCTGAATTTCACTACTTGTGGTTCTGAGGGGGTAGGTGTGGTGGAGAGAAGAAAGGTGAAGAGAAACTAAATAAACCTCTTCCTATAAAAACAAAGGAATTCTGATCAACTGTTTTTATTCTTCATTTGTATCCAGTGGCAAGTTTGTTAGGTTATTGGGCAGCTAACTTGGCTAAGAGGGTAGGATTCCAAAGTGGGTGGGGTTGGGAACTGTTTAAGGCAACATTGAAGATGGCCTGAACAGAAAGAAGCATTGTCTGTGTGACCTCAATACTCAGCAGAGATGCATTAATAGGGCATTGAATCACTGATTTTAGAATTGAACCGATCAGAGTTCCTTCTGGTACATAGCAATGGAAGACTGTTACAAGCATTGGAGCATAGTTATGTAAGGCTCCTTCAGGTATGATGACAGATATATCTGCAGAATCTCCAGATTGCCGCAATAGAATGTAATGGTCCCTGAGATAGCTCTAATTATGGAATCGCTACAGTGTGAAAGTAAGCTATTTAGCCCATCGAGTCCACACTGACCCTCCAAAGAGCAGTCCACCCAGACTGTGACCCTCCTGTAACCCTGCATTTCCCATGGCTGATTCACCTAGCCTACACAACCCTGGGCACTACGGCCAATACACCTAACCTGCACATCTTTAGACTGAGGGGGAAAACTGGAGCACCCAGAGAAAACCCATGCAGGCACAGAGAATGTGCAAATTCCATGGCAATCACCCAAAGCTGGAATTGAACCCAGGTCTCTGGCATTGTAAGACAGCAGTGCCAGCCATGGTGCTGCACTTCTGTGATGAAGGCAAGGTGAATGTTTTGATGTGTTCTGAATTCTTCTACTAATCCTCCAACCCCAATCCTCTTCAACATTTTTTTTTACAACTAATGACATTGAACCTTCCATCTCCTTAAACTCTGCAAAATATCTCTTAGCAAAAAATCTTGTGAAAAGGGGAAAAAAATGTTGAACAGAACTTTGAAAATTTTGGAAACCTCTGGCCTAACCTAAGGATGTTCAAATGTCTAATTACTGTTAAGTACATAAGCACTATTTCTCAATTGTTCCTTTTTCTAGGTTGCCTTGTCCATACAACATTGCAGCCCTCCTGGCTTCTTACTCTGTTCAGTGTAAGTATATACTTATCACATTGGGTTCTTTGTGGAAGGCACTTTTACATTCTGCTGTTGTAACTTCATTTTGGTCTTCATTTTTTATTTGTTGTTCCATGGCAATAGCAGCTGTTTCCTGCCTCCGATCTTCCCTACCACGACATTGTCAACATCACAGTTGAATAACTCATTCTCTTTCAACAACTGTACTCTGCAATCGACATATCATTAGTCTGATCTGCTTTCACTTGCACATCTCACAAAGTAGGCCTTCTGTTGTATAGGTGGCATTCTTACTTGCATTGTTTGTTTTTGTTTATTTTATTTCTTCCTTTCTCCAATGTAAATACAATTTGGAAGCAGGGAGTCACTTTGTATATGCAAATGATTGTCTGGTGTATTGATAGTAATTGCTGTTGTCTGACACTCTCTCACACTTCTTGTGTCTGTCTTGCTCTCTTTACGTGCAAACACTCTCCCACCTTGCTCATGCTCACCCCTCTCACCCCCAACTCGCTCACTGTTGCCTTGCTCCAGCGTCTCGCCCAAGCGCCTACTCCCCCCACGTCTCGCCTGCAACCTCCCCCACTCTCCAGTCTCGCGAACTCTCACAGCCCGCTCCCCCGTGCTCTCCACACGTGCTCCATGCCCGCTCCCCCGGCTCGCACGTGTGGTCCGCCTGCTTCACCCGTCTCATCACTGACTCCGCTGGCTCTCCATCCGTTCACCCATCTCTCCATGTGCACTGTTCACTCCCTCCACTGGCTTTCCACGCACATTCTCCGGCCACACCCCTGGCTTGTGGGCTCTCTATGCCTGCTATGCTGTCTCTGCCCGCTCCCTATGCTCTCCACTGGCTCCCCAGGCTCTAGGTGTGTGCACTCTGCCCGTCCCTCCGCGTGCACGCTCCATCCGCTCTCGCTCCCTGTGGGTCGCGCGCGCTCCCCGCTCCCTGTGGGTCGCGCGCGCTCCCCCGCTCTCGCGTCCTGTGGGTCGCGCGCGCTCCCCCGCTCTCCCGCCCTGTGGGTCGCGCGTGCGCCCCCTCGCTCTCCCGCCCTGTGGGTCGCGCGTGCGCCCCCTCGCTCTCCCGCCCTGTGGGTCGCGCGCGCGCCCTTTCCCTCTCGTGCGCCCTTTCCCTCTCGTGCGCCCTTTCCCTCTCGTGCGCCCTCGGTCACAGTCTCGCACGTGCTCTCATGCTCTCTGGCTCGCGCTCTCTCTCTCTCTCTCCGCGCGTGCTCTCTCTCTCTCTCCGCGCGTGCTCTCTCTCTCTCTCCGCGCGTGCTCTCTCTCTCTCTCCGCGCGCTCTCTCTCTCTCTCCGCGCGCTCTCTCTCTCTCTCGTGCCCTCGGTCACACACTTGCGCGCGCTCTCGTGCTCGCTCCCTCTCTCGCTCGGTCACTTTCTTTCTCACCCTCCCTCTCTCGCGCTCGGTCACACCCTCGCGCGTGCTCTCATGCTCTCTGTCTCGCGCGCGCTCTGTCTCTCTCCCTCACGCGCGCTCACCCTCTCGTGCTCTCTCATTCTCTCGCGCGGGGTCACATCCCAAGTGCGCTCTCTCTCTGTCTTACGCGCACTCTGTCTCTCTCCCTCGCACGCGCTCTCTCTCCCTCACACGCGCTCTCTCGCGCTCTCCCTCTCTCTCTCTCTCTCTCTCTCTCTCTCTCTCTCTCTCTCTCTCTCTCTCTCTCTCTCCCCCTCGCGCGCTCTCTCGCGGGGCCACTTTCTCGCCCTTAGTCTCTGTCTCGCGCGCGCTCTCTCGCGCGCTCTCGCGTGCACTCGCGTGTTTGCTCTCACGCGCTCTCGCGTGTTTGCTCTCGCGTGTTTGCTCTCGCGTGTTTGCTCTCGCGCGCTCTCGCGTGTTTGCTCTAGCGCGCCACTCTTGTGCTCTATCTCTCGCGCGCACTCTTGTGCTCTATCTCTTGGTCTCGTGCTCTCTCGCGCAGTCTCGTGCTCTCTTTCGCGCCCTCGCTCTCTCTCTCGCGCCCTCGCGATCTCCCGCGTGCCCTCGGTCACGCTCTCGCGCGCGCTCTTGTGCTCTCTCGCGCTCAGTCACATTCTCGCGCACGCGTTCTCTTGTGCTCTCTCTCTCGCGCGCGCACTTTTATGTTGGCGCTCTCGCACGCGCTCTTGCGCTCTATCTCTCAGTCTCGCGCAGTCTCTTGCTCTTTCTTGCGCTATATCGCGCTCTCTCTCGCGCTGACTCCCTCTCTTGCGGTCATGCTCGCGGTCACACACACTCCCGCGTGATCTCTCTCTTTCTCTCACGCGCGCGCCGCGCTCTCTCCCGCGCACTCTATCTCGGTCTCACGCTTTCTAACATGCTGTCTCTTGTGTTCTTTCTCTCTCACGCTCTTTCTGGCGCTCTCTCTCTTTCGCGCTCTCCCTCGCGCGCGCCCCTCCCTATCCCTCCCTCGCGCACGCTCTCTCCCTCTCCCTCGTGCGCGCTCTCTCCCTCTCCCTCGCGCGCGCTCTCTCCCTCTCCCTCGCACGTGCTCTCTCTCCCTCTCCCGCGCGCGCCCCTCCCTCTCCCGCGCGCGCCCCTCCCTCTCCCGCGCGCGCCCCTCCCTCTCCCGCGCGCGCCCCTCCCTCTCCCGCGCGCGCCCCTCCCTCTCCCGCGCGCGCCCCTCCCTCTCCCGCGCGCGCCCCTCCCTCTCCCGCGCGCGCGCGCTCTCTGTCTCCCTCGCACGCGCTCTCTCTGTCTCCCTCGCACGCGCGCTCTCTCTGTCTCCCTCGCACGCGCGCTCTCTCTGTCTCCCTCGCGCACGTGCGCTCTGTCTCCCTAGCGGGGGAGCGCGCGCGCGCTCCCTCGCTCTCCATCGCTCTCCCTCGCGCGCACGCTCTCCATCGCTCTCCCTCGCACGCACACTCTCCCTCGCGCGCGCTCTCTCCATCGCCCTCCCTCGCGCGCGCTCTCTCCATCGCCCTCCCTCGCGCGCGCTCTCTCCATCGCCCTCCCTCGCGCGCGCTCTCTCCATCGCCCTCCCTCGCGCGCGCTCTCTCCATCGCCCTCCCTCGCGCGCGCTCTCTCCATCGCCCTCCCTCGCACGCACACTCTCCCTCGCGCGCGCTCTCTCCATCGCCCTCCCTCGCGCGCGCTCTCTCCATCGCCCTCCCTCGCGCGCGCTCTCTCCATCGCCCTCCCTCGCACGCACACTCTCCCTCGCGCGCGCTCTCTCCATCGCCCTCCCTCGCGCGCGCTCTCTCCATCGCCCTCCCTCGCGCGCACACTCTCCCTCGCGCGCGCTCTCTCCATCGCCCTCCCTCGCGCGCGCTCTCTCCATCGCCCTCCCTCGCGCGCACACTCTCCCTCGCGCGCGCTCTCTCCATCGCCCTCCCTCGCGCGCGCTCTCTCCATCGCCCTCCCTCGCGCGCGCTCTCTCCATCGCCCTCCCTCGCGCGCGCTCTCTCCATCGCCCTCCCTCGCGCGCGCTCTCTCCATCGCCCTCCCTCGCGCGCGCTCTCTCCATCGCTCTCCCTCGCACGCACACTCTCCCTCGCGCGCGCTCTCTCCATCGCCCTCCCTCGCGCGCGCTCTCTCCATCGCCCTCCCTCGCGCGCGCTCTCTCCATCGCCCTCCCTCGCGCGCGCTCTCTCCATCGCCCTCCCTCGCGCGCGCTCTCTCCATCGCCCTCCCTCGCGCGCGCTCTCTCCATCGCCCTCCCTCGCGCGCGCTCTCTCCATCGCCCTCCCTCGCGCGCGCTCTCTCCATCGCCCCCTATTCGCGCGTGCTCCATCGCCCCCCCTTCGCGCGTGTTCCATCGCCCCCCCTTCGCGCGCTCCATCGCTCTCCCTCGCACGCGCGCGCTCCCTCGCTCTCCATCGCTCTCCCTCGCACGCGCGCGCTCCCTCGCTCTCCATCGCTCTCCCTCGCACGCGCGCGCTCCCTCGCTCTCCATCGCCCCCCCTTCGCACGTGCTCCATCGCCCCCCCTTCGCACGTGCTCCATCGCCCCCCTTCGCACGTGCTCCATCGCCCCCCTTCGCACGCGCTCCATCGCTCTCCCTCGCGCGCGCGCTCCCTCGCTCTCCATCGCGCGCGCGCTCTCTCCGCCGCTCTCCCTCGCGCGCGCTCTCTCCGCCGCCCTCCCTCGCGCGCGCTCTCTCCGCCGCCCTCCCTCGCGCGCGCTCTCTCCGCCGCCCTCCCTCGCGCGCGCTCTCTCCGCCGCCCTCCCTCGCGCGCGCTCTCTCCGCCGCCCTCCCTCGCGCGCGCTCTCTCCGCCGCCCTCCCTCGCGCGCGCTCTCTCCGCCGCCCTCCCTCGCGCGCGCTCTCTCCGCCGCCCTCCCTCGCGCGCGCTCTCTCCGCCGCCCTCCCTCGCGCGCGCTCTCTCCGCCGCCCTCCCTCGCGCGCGCTCTCTCCGCCGCCCTCCCTCGCGCGCGCTCTCTCCGCCGCCCTCCCTCGCGCGCGCTCTCTCCGCCGCCCTCCCTCGCGCGCGCTCTCTCCGCCGCCCTCCCTCGCGCGCGCTCTCTCCGCCGCCCTCCCTCGCGCGCGCTCTCTCCGCCGCCCTCCCTCGCGCGCGCTCTCTCCGCCGCCCTCCCTCGCGCGCGCTCTCTCCGCCGCCCTCCCTCGCGCGCGCTCTCTCCGCCGCCCTCCCTCGCGCGCGCTCTCTCCGCCGCCCTCCCTCGCGCGCGCTCTCTCCGCCGCCCTCCCTCGCGCGCGCTCTCTCCGCCGCCCTCCCTCGCGCGCGCTCTCTCCGCCGCCCTCCCTCGCGCGCGCTCTCTCCGCCGCCCTCCCTCGCGCGCGCTCTCTCCGCCGCCCTCCCTCGCGCGCGCTCTCTCCGCCGCCCTCCCTCGCGCGCGCTCTCTCCGCCGCCCTCCCTCGCGCGCGCTCTCTCCGCCGCCCTCCCTCGCGCGCGCTCTCTCCGCCGCCCTCCCTCGCGCGCGCTCTCTCCGCCGCCCTCCCTCGCGCGCGCTCTCTCCGCCGCCCTCCCTCGCGCGCGCTCTCTCCGCCGCCCTCCCTCGCGCGCGCTCTCTCCGCCGCCCTCCCTCGCGCGCGCTCTCTCCGCCGCCCTCCCTCGCGCGCGCTCCAATGCCCCCCCCTTCGCGCGCTCTCCATCGCTCTCCCTCGCACGCGCGCTCTCCCTCGCACGCGCGCGCTCCCTCGCTCTCCATCGCTCTCCCTTGCGCCCGCTCCCTCTCGCCCACTCTTTCTGTCTCCCGTGCTCTCTCGCACGAGATCACGTACTGTGCACGCGCTCCCGCTCTCTCTGTCTCCCTCGCGCCCGCTCTCTCTGTCGCCCCCGCGCCCGCTCTCTCTGTCGCCCCCGCGCCCGCTCTCTCTGTCGCCCCCGCGCCCGCTCTCTCTGTCGCCCCCGCGCCCGCTCTCTCTGTCGCCCCCGCGCCCGCTCTCTCGCGCTCTGTCAGTTTCGCTTTCGCCCTCCCTCTCTCACGCTCGGTCACATTCTCGCGAGCGCGCTCTCTCTCTCACGCGCGCACTTTCGTGTTGGCTCCCTCGCACGCGCTCTTGCGCTCTATCTCTCAGTCTCGCACAGTCTCGTGCTCTCTCTTGCGCTATATCGCGCTCTCTCTCGCGCTGACTCCCTCTCTCGCGGTCATGCTCGCGGTCACACACTCCCGCGTGATCTCTCTCTTTCTCTCTAGCGCGCACCGCGCTCTCTCCCGCGCATTCTATCTCGGTCTCACACTTTCTAATACGCTGTCTCTCGTGTTCTTTCTCTCTCGCGCTCCCTCGTGCATTCTCTCTCTCCCTCGCACACGCGCTCTCTCGTAGTCATATTCTCTTGCACGCGGGGACAGTTTCTCTCTCGCCCTCCCCCTCTCTCTCGCACCCTCTCGCTCTCCCTCGCCCACCTCTCGCTCTCCCTCGCCCACCTCTCGCTCTCCCTCGCCCACCTCTCGCTCTCCCTCGCCCACCTCTCGCTCTCCCTCGCCCACCTCTCGCTCTCCCTCGCCCACCTCTCGCTCTCCCTCGCCCACCTCTCGCTCTCCCTCGCCCGCGCGCTCTCGCTCTCCCTCGCCCGCGCGCTCTCGCTCTCCCTCGCCCGCCTCTCGCT